>NC_062282.1:119089897-124089897 GCF_902655055.1 Lutra lutra
TCGCAGATCAGCATCTGCATTGTGTGCACTTGTAACAGGGATAATGGATCTCACTTACAATACCTACAAACTCAGCTGAGAGCCGTGCAAAGCAAATGGCCATAAATGCACCCATCCTGGCCCAAGTCCTGATGAATAAAAATGAAGATCTTGTCAAATAATAAAGTGACAGGTTAATTTACAGCATGGAATAGTGTGAACAGGGAAAGCAGTGCTTTTTCAATCTGTATGAACGGTGCCACCTATCTGCAGATTAGCAGAAAGCTTCAGAAACACTAATTCAAAAATCGGGATAAATACATGTGATGTTGCTTAGTTTTGTAAATATCACAGGAATGGAATTGATGATAAAGGCAAATGCAAGATTAGACACACACAGTTGCTTTCGAACCAAAAAAACAAGATTCTCAACAAAGGGCTGCTGTATCAAACAGTAATAAGGAGCCTCAAGCAGTTGTCTGTGCTCATGCCAGTTTTCATGCTTTAATTCAGCTGCCCTGTGGTTCTTAGCTTTGACATTGAGATCTGCACGGCCACCAGAGATAATTATTTCAACCTTCAGGCCATCAGGCGTTCATTTTTGATCATGGATATGTAAGAGATGTTTTCTGCTTTCTAAGTCTTCCAAGTGGATATCAATAGAAGGGTAAAATAAGGAAAAGCAGTACGCATTTGAAAAGATCTTGAACATTCTGCATTACAGAAATGTGAATGGCTCTATCGATTTTTGTAAAAACTTCAGTTAACCTGATAGCTATTTAGAAGTATTTTAATTTGCCCAAATTTTAAACTAGAATTATTTACTGCCACAAGTACTCTGTAATATTTGTTTAAATGTTTGCACTAAACTTCATACTTTGCAAATTTCAACAGATGTACAAAGACATTAGAGCATAAAATCCGTACACCAAAAATAATTTTTTAAGTTAAATATGTGTATCATATCATAATGTGCTTTTATGCAAAACTGCAATCATGAGTATACAGCACTCACTAGAATATTTAACTAGTGGTCACAGAAATCACTGAACAAAGCATTATGATAACTCTCCAAGATGTAGAGAAATTACATTTCTTTCCCTCTAAAATATGGAAGAAACACTAGTTCCCACAAAATTTGATGCAAAGATTAAACCATTCTGTTAACACTAAATTATAACAATAAAAATTAAAATATGTAAATCACTCTTAATTTTACTATGAGTTTATTTTAGAATTTGAATAAGTACTGAATAAAGACTAGATTTTTAAATCTATAATTGTTATTAAGTAGAAAAGAAACCTATAGAAGATCACAAAATATCGTAAGCAAACACAAAATAGATTTAATCAATATTTTTCTCAACATCTTTATTCCATAATACCGACGCTATTCACTAAGAAATCTATGACTAAGATATTTATTTAAGTAGATGACTGAAGAAGACATGATTATAGTTACCCTAAAGAAGTTGACCCTGCCTTTAAGTAAAAAATCCACTGTCATTACTTTCAAGACAAACAGAAGAGATATTACCATGTTACATGCAGGCCAACAGTCTAGTAACTCGTGATAATTTCAGAATAAGACGAATCATTTTAAAAGTAAGGGAAACAAAATTATGTTAACTAGTATTTCAATGAGTTTAAATTGTAACATTTTCTTCAAATGTAAAAATCCTAACTATTCAGCGTTCCTAGTGCAAAATAAAAAGTGAGCTCAACAGGTAATACTTAACGGCAGGTTTCTGCAAATACTACGACATATATACTTACTTTCTTTTTCCCTTCAATTGAACACCATAGTAAATGATGAAAAAGCTAAGTTAACATCCTTCTCAGGAAGTATAAACTTTTATATTTTACAGAATGCTAATTAAATACAATTTCAAGAAGTGGTCAGAGAATGAGCTCTTCAGTCTTCTAGAATATGCATACTTCAAAGCCCTTTCCATCTTATATCAAGTCCATAACACATTAAAGCAGAGTAGAAGCTGGCACATAAACGGTAGGATCATTTAGTGTAAGATATCAAGCAATACAACTCAGGTGAAATAATTTCATTTCTTTCCAAATATTCTAAAAATACCTAATATTCTGGATCAAAACCAATCAAACCAAAAGTTCTTGTCTTTAATAAAAGCAAACTGTCCTTCTATCCTTTTTGTGATCCAGAGCCTCCCCAAAAGAAGAAGCTACTCACCCCCCACATCAAAAACTTTATTAATAAAGTTACTTTGTATTAAAATGTACTTCCTTAAACTATGTATCGGTAAGATTCTGGTCTTTCTGAAGTTGGAGCTCAATATGATAGAGTTTATATGAGAGAAAAGGACTAAAACAACGGAAATTATAGGAAGGCTATAGAAGAAAATACAAAAATATTTTTGATTTTCCCACTTCCACCTTTTTCCCTATAAAGAAAAAAAAATAATGTTCCCAATAATGAGCAAAAACGCCAAAGAGACTACAAATAGTCATATGTTAAAATCACTTTTATTCTAAACAATTTTAAACTTAAAATGATGTAGTTTAAAATTATGAAAATTCATTCAAAGGATGGAAAATTAGGATAGAGGAAAATATGGGTAATTACATGTTAAAATTCTATAGAGTACCTTTGTTGAGTCACTGCCAGATCCTCATGCTAAAAATATTTGGGGCAAAGGTACTTGCTTTCCTGCAAATCCTACCACATTTTAGACTTGTTTACTACCACTGGAAACTCAAAAGTCTTAATTATAGCATTAAGAAAAGACAACACAGCCAAAATGTAGAAGGTATATTTTTGACCTAAGAAAGGTTCAGCGAGGGGCGCCTGGGTGGCTCAGTGGGTTAAAGCCTCTGCCTTCGGCTCAGATCATGATCCCAGGGTCCTGGGATCGAGCCCTGCATCAGGCTGTCTGCTCAGCAGGGAGCCTGCTTTCTCCTCTCTCTCTGCCTGTCTCTCAGCCTACTTGTGATCTCTGTCTGTCAAATAAATAAATAAAATCTTTAGGAAAAAAAAGAAAAAGAAAGGTTCAGTGAGTATGAGAGATTTTTAGAATCTCCATCTTTGTGACTTCAGATTGGAGAAAATGGTCTCCTTCATTCCCTAATCCTTTGCTGCACCGTATTCGTAGATTAAAGCTAATTTGCAAGTCCAGGGTCATTCTAGCAGTTAGGAAGCTTCAGTGATTTGGGTATAATGCTGTGGAACTCATGTCTTCCAATGATGAATACCCATCTTCTCCTCTGCCTTCTGATAATTTTTAATTCTCATCACAAGATGAGTACTAGTATGTCCAAAATAAGATGCATTATGATTTCTTATTATCTGAGTATATTTGTACAGATACTTCTTGTTACCTTTATCATTTTTTACACACCTTTATAATCTTCAAGGATTTTCCTTCCTAACTTTTTTTGACTGTGAGTTATTTACTTAAAACTTCCCAGAGCCAGATGTTAAGCAGGACTGTTTTCCTTACCCATGGCACAGGGTACAATATTTATACTTGCTTGCTCCTCACATGTACCTTTCTTTCTGCATCTTCTTTCGTTTTATGTATTTCTTATCCCTATTCCCTTTCATTTTCATCTTTCATTCTCTCCTTTTAGGGACTTACCTTATTCTCGTTTAATGGAAGCTCTTAGGAGTGATACACCACCTTAGTATTATGCAGAATGAAAATGACCACAGGTCACATATGTACAGTAAGTAAAGCCCTAAATCAACCAAATGGCTAAGAAAAAGGTATCAATTTGGTTATCTTCCTTCTGAGTGAATATGGGAATGTATCTCAAGTAATTTCAAACATACGCATGCACAAAAAAATGCTGAAAGCAACTGTATAGCTATCAGAAAGTCTAATACATTGCTCAAGAATGAAAAATTATAAATAACAGCTAATACTTATTGAGTGCTTGCTATATGACAACTACATTAAGCACTTTACATGCATCATCTCATTTAATCGCTCCTAAAACCCTGCAAGGTAGAGATACTGTTGGTATCCTTAGCTTATAGCTATTAAGACAGCAAGTAAGTGGTAGAACTGGGCTCAGAGTACATTCTGACTCTAGAGCTCACACCATTAACCAATATGCTATTCTACTTAATGTTTATTACTTTTAGCTTATGATAAGTGATTCTTGATTTTAATTATGAGATCTTACCCTGCTTTTAAATTCTCAAGTTATAAATATGATTTTCTGTTACAGCACAACTAGATTGACAGCACTTCTGGCACTCGTTGTGTAATGACCATATGTCACCTCTAGGGGTCAGATATACTTTTACAGGGGAAGTTAGAAATACTTCGGCGTCCATCAGCTAAAAAGTAGCCCACACAGAAACAACAAATATTTACTTACAAACTCTTTCACGTGGCTAAAATGTTGGCTTAGAGCAAGTATACACGCATGAGGTGTTGCAGGTGTTCTTTGCCACGACTTTTGAGAAGATCCCTAAAATAAGGAAAAACTCTCAAAGATTTCCTTTTAGTTATGGTGATAAAGCCCACTTCTACATTAATGGAAGAACAAAGCAGCAAGGGTTTAAGCTTCTTCAAAAATATTTTTGTTATTTAGTCCTTGTTTTCCTGGGTTGAATTTGAAAGCAGCCTACTGTTACAGGCAGACAAATTCCTTTGCTTTTACTTTGTATTTGAAGGATGAGACACAAGGTGAAAGAGATGAGTTGGGGGACAAAAGGTAAGAGAACAACCATCAACTTAAGAAATCTCTATAAAGTTACTTGAAAGATCACAACAATAGCTTGTTTTACATTTGAACCATGACTACATGGATTGAAGTGTGCCCAAGTCAATGGGTGATTCAGACACCTTAATTACATTATTATTAGGTTTAATAGAAAAGGTTAGTTAAATATCATACAGATTTCGCCAGTAATAAGAATGTTAGTCTTAATGACATGGATATAATTCTTAACTTGTCCTTCCTGGTGCCTGCCTCATGGAGCACCTGAAAACAACAAAACTACCTTGGGAAAAAAAAAAGAGCAAATACCACATAAACATTTTTCTATATTCAACAAATAGGGTTTTGATATACTAATTGGCTCTAATGGAAAGAAAACATTTAAGTGAGAATAGAAGTATTGACAAAATCATAATGTCATTATTTAATGAACACTAGACAGTTAATGATATATTTAGTGATTTAAAAAAAAAACCAATATGAACAATTTTTCCAGGGATCCATAAATCAATTACTCAACTAGTTTCTGAAGAGCTACTACATGTGGAACATGGTACTGCGCTTCAAAGTAAAATCCTAAGGAACACCGTAGGGTCGCTCAGTTCGGTAAGCATCTGCCTTCAGCTCAGGTCATGATCTCGGGGTCCTGGGATTGAGCCTCTCGTTGTGTTCTCTGCTCAGTGGGGAGTCTCTTTCTCCCTCCCACTCTCCCTCTGTCTTCTCTCACTCTTTCAAATAAATAAATAAAATCTTTTTTAAAGTAAAATCATAAGAATTGCTTTTTCAAAGAGTACTATTTTGAAAAAATGCTACTCTGTCTTTTTTATTTGAGCAAAGCATTTTGCTCAGATATTATCCAATAGAGTCGTAAGGTACAACTAAAAAGTAACTAATAAACTTTAAAGATTAGAATGCAATACAGGCTTCTATTGTGTAATATAAATTAAATAGTACCTAGTGGTTTTAAAGGTTCGATCACAACTCATGGTAAAATTAGGAGTGAAATAACTCTAAGCATTTTTTACATGTAGTATACAAACAATATTCACGTAAGCTTATGAACCATAAGACTAAAATACATCAGTAAAAATTGGAAAGAGAAATTGAGAAATAGTATATGGAATGAAATTATGTCTTTAATGGTTGGTTTTAACTGTGAAATTCTAGGGCTTTGGTTTCTTTCTCTAGGATGAAATGTCACAGGGCAACGGATTAGTCACATGGCCTGAAACTGATTAGCACTCAAATGGTCTGAGAACTACTCCTGGCTTATCTGATATTCCAAAATTTCTGGCATTGTCCCTGGGTTAGCTTTTATCTTCAACCTATAGCTTTAAATAGCTTTGGTTCTCATCCCATTCCTCCTTCTAACCTGATGCAAGAGAAGCAGGCCCTGCTCAGTGAGATGTAAAGGCAAAATGACTGCTAGCTGACCTTTTAGAAACCTGTAGCCACATCTGAAAACACTAATTAGTTCCTTTTGTTTTGTTCTGAATATGAATAATCAAGAATGATTTTTTAAAAAATAGTGTACAGTCAAAAAGAAAAGGTGAGATTTTGTAAACTGGAGGTGATTGCAACAATTAGTCTGCAAGTTAGAGATGAAATAAGGCAAAATATACATCTTCAGGGAAATCTGAGAATGCTTATATAGAGTGGAGGGGTGTGCATTTAGACAGCAAAATCGGCATATGGCTGAACAGAAGGATACCCCATGAAAATTAGTATATGACCTAATAAAGCTAATAAACGTCACTAACAGTCATTCTTTGTCTGGTTGTTAAGATGCCATCTATTCCTTTAAGGATCTACTGCAAATTCACAAAATACTTATAAAAAAAATTTTTTTTTTTTTTTTTAAGATATATTTGTCAGAGAGAGAGAAAGAGAGAGAGAGAAAACACAACCAGGGGAGCAGCAGGCGGGAGAGAAGCAGACTCTCCACTGAGTAGGGTGCCCGATGCGGGGTCAATCCCAGGACCCTGGGATCATGACCTCAACCAAAGGCAGATACTTAACCGACTGAGCCACCCAGGTGTCCCTCACTCATAAAAATTCTAAACTATGTCAAAAACTTTAAAAGACACTTAAACAAAAGTTTTGAATTCCAGTAGTCTTTCAAAGTTCAAAGGCATTGTCCATGACTAGAAACTTCTGAGTTTGTTACATGTTCCAGCACAAATGTGTAAAATATAAAGAATTAAGAGACAGTTACTGCACTGGTAGTTGGCAGATAAGTATGATATGTAATTCTAACATACAATCAAGTACGTTTCTGTAAAGAGCTGAACTTGCTTAACGGTTCTCAGGGAGCAGGATCTCTGATGATAAGAACAAGATAGGGATGACACATAATAGATGAAAATTCATGAAAGTTAAATGATTCTTAGAATAACAAAATATATGGAGAAATAACAAGATTAGTTAAGAAGGTTTTAACTTTAATGTCAATCTGAAACATATTTATAAAAGCAGCTAATCTAAAATTATTTCATGAGGAAGAATGGTAGTCTGCTGAACCTTAAATGTGGCAGATAGCAGATAAGATATTAAATATAAGAGTTACATATATGCTATCATAATACCATATATTAGGAGTTCAACATGATTCTAATTTTTTTTTGGTTCATGGAATTCCTATTTTATTCAAGTAAAAAACATTCTAAATTAATCATCATCGAAATATTCCTATAAAGCACAGACATAATTACTATGGTAAAAGAAAGGCCATGTTAAATGTAATCCATCTTTTTAATCCACATAAAGTCAGGCTGGTAACAATTCTCTGATTAAAAATATTACCTTTGTGAAGAAATATTTCAGTCATATATTTGCTATTTAGCTGGGAATTAGTAAAAAAAAAAAAAAGTGAATAGTAAGTATGTAGATTATTTGTTCTATTCTATAAAGGGTAAATAAAGCATCCAGGGCTTGAGATAGGGTACAAAGAACGTTTCCATGGTTACATGCTTTCCCATATCAAATTAGAGCAGAATTTGTGTACAAGAGGTTTGTTGACAGCCTACATAGGCCATAAAAAGAATAGAAGGCTAGGAGTTTGAAATCTAAATATATTCTGCAAAGTCTGTTGAGAAAAAGTTGGGTGAAGAAAGCAGCATCAGGAGAGTAGCAGATTAGTTAAGAGTATCAGATGCCATTTCGTAAAAAGATAATTTTTCTTTTAGATGTGGCTCGTAAAAGTCTCTTCAAATGTATGATTAGCCACTCTTTTCTTCATTTCCACAAAGACACCTCAATCTGGTGTCCACCCAAGCTATTAAGAAGAGCCATTATTTGGCATGCAGCTAGAAGCATCAGCTTCACCACCTGCCCAATCTTGCAGATGTCACTCCACCATATTCAGTCTCAAACGCAGGGCCTTCAAAAGGACATTTAAAGGGCTGTTCCCACACAAGTGCTGACCAAGCAAGACCTTTGTTGTACACCTGCCCCTATTATTCTTATGGGCCATTTAGTAGGAGTGAATTCTGTTTTGAGTACATGTTGAGAATTCCAGTTGGTTTAAACAGTATCTTATAAATTATAAGATGGTCAGATATATGGTCAAAGCAATTCCCAGTAATTGTGTTACAGAAGAGTATTCTCACATGCATAAATTGTTCTTTAAACACCAGCAAAGATACCTGGACATTTGAGTAATTTCCTACTCTATGAACTAATCACAAAGAATTAAACATTGTACTTATGCCTCTTGTAGTTTTACTATATACAATTAGGGGTGGAATACAATTGGGGTGCAATTACTAGAAAAAGAAAACTTTTCCACTAAAACTGTTAAACTACCCAAGATTTTCTTTTACATGGTATTTTAATATATTTAAAATGCTTTAACAACTTATAAGAACTAAAGTCACATATACAGAAAAACACATACTCATACATGACTGTGAAAACCAGATAATATGTATTTACAAAAAAGAACCTGCTAAAATTAGCTAATTTCTCTGCCATGTATTTTTCAGTAAATATGGCGGCAATAACATTTCAGTTACTGGTTTTCTGCTAAAAGTTATACAGAAAGAAGGAGAACTAATTGCAGCACATAGTATAAATGACTCAAAAGAGCAAAATTTATAAACAAATCAACTCTCAACCATTAAACTGAAAATTCTCTACATCAGTGTATATATAGTCCTACCCACTATAAAACCCAGAGCAGATTTTTAAAAGCAATGGCTTGGTATGAGTTGGTCCATAAATCAGTATAGCTTTTGATATGGTCAGCTCAGTGATTTCAGATTGATAAAATGAACACAAAAAATAGTGAAGAACACTCAACCACTTCCTTTCTCAGGCATAATTCATGCCTAGTTTTATCAGCTGTTGTTTTGTCCTGGCTGGCTGTTTAATGACTCTTTCTGATCAAATGGCTGAAAATTTAGGAGGTAGAGGTTGAAACAGATTTTTTTTAAAAAGATGTTATTTATTTATTTAACAGACAGAGATCACAAGCAGGCAGAGAGGCAGGCAGAGAGAGAGGAGAAAGCAGGTTCCCCGCGGAGCAGAGAGCCCGATGTGGGGCTCGATCCCAGGACCCTGGGATCATGACCTGAGCTGAAGGCAGAGGCTTTAACCCACTGAGCCGCCCAGGCACCCCTGAAACAGATTTTTTTTTATAAAGTTCTAACATAATGGCAGAGTAAAATGTATTTGTAAGAAGGAAAGGAAAAATATGCAAGTGAAAGCCAGCCTATGGCCCTACTATGTAGACTAAGGGGAATAGCAGTTGCTAAGCATCTGATTCAGGACTAATGGCTAATGGTAACTTGTATAGTGCAGATTACACCCCTGTATCAGGCACTAAATGAGCGATAACTATACTCCAAAATTATTGGATGGCTGGTATCTTTCGATTAAAATGAGCTGATCACACTGGCTATCTCTTAAGAAGACTTGATTGAATTAGGAAGACACCTCTCCTTTAGTCCTACTGAAAGGTTAAGGAAAGGTTTTATCTTCCTCAGGTGATGATCTTTATTGTGCAATATTTTCAAGTTCGGGTAATGTTGTAGAGTTGTTCCCTTTAAGTCATGTGGCAAACACAGCTATAATAAGAAATGGTCTAAAATTTATGAATTTTTAAAAATTGAAAATGAGACTGCTTACATTTAAAATTCTGTCTCTTCGTGTGTAACTAAAGACCTTACTTTTTACTCTTGATTAAGTCTTAAAAATACATGGATAATATGTACAGTGTAGACATATACAAATGCACTATAAACTGGAGACATTTACAAAGATATTTAACTGGTAAAGAATGAAATCTATTCTCCAAATTTAGCTTTTATCTCAGTGCCATTTGGGGAGACCCAAAGTTACCTGTTTTAGGCATACTCCAAAAGTAAAGTTCAAAATCTCTGCTGTATGTACATGATGAGTCACTAAATTCTACACCTGAAGCTAATATCACACTGTATGTTAACTGGAATTTAAATAAAAACTTGAAACTACAAAAAAAAAAAATCTCTAGATGTCAAGAAATTCATTTAGGCAAGTAAGTTACTATACACCCAACAAGATTTGTTAATGGAAGAGTCAAAGTCTTGAATGAGTGAGGCATGGTAGAAAGACAGGCCTCAAGAACTAAATATACCAGGTCATACTATACCAACAATCCTGGGTCAAAGATTAGTAGGTGATTGCATAAAAGGGGTTCTCATCTATTCTTCCTCAAACTCTGGTACTAAGTTACTTTGTAAATTTCAATCTCTTGGTTTAGCAGTACCTAAAAATTAATAGCATTACTTCTTTCGGTTACCCTGGTGAAACAAATTCAATGCCTTCATTGTAGATTTCAAAAGAATTACTGGTTACCTTCTGCAGAATTCAAGTAAAATCTTTTGCAGGCACCCTAAAAATATACATAATGTATACTGATAATGTTTTACTGACAGACTTCAGAATAAAAGAAAATAGTACTTTTTTAAATGCTAGAATTTTGTCAAATGCATTAGTCCTTGAGGCTACCTAAGTCATTTGCATTAAAAAGGCCTTTTACAACACTATGTTTCATTATTATATTGTTTATAGTAAAATGTAGCCAACACAGGAATGAGCTGACAAGTCTTTTCTTTTCTGTTTTACATTTCATATTTTCTCTATTAAAGGTTGGTTAGATACATGTTTGTTACTGGAACCAATAAAGCATAGATTACAAAATCATAACTAAAATGAAGTATTCCACTTAACCTTTTTACAAAAATTTTTCCATTTCTTTCTTTTTGTTCCATTTTGAACAGCCAAACCACCAATGATTTTTTTTTTTTTTAATTACCAACATAAAGAAAGAGGTAATGAGATGGTTGAAAGGGCATGAATTGAATCTGGATTCAGAATATTTGGTTTCTATTTTTGTCTTGGCCTTTTAGTAGCTGTGATATCTTGGGCAAATTCCTTAAAATGCTCTAAACCTCAATTTCCACAACTGCATAATGGGAATAATGACAAGTGCTGCCTTCTTTGTTTCAAATAAAAACAAAACAATCAGGGAAAACATTTGACGGGAAGTGTCAAATGCCATAAAATGCTAGTTTTTATCCTAACAGAAGGTCAAATTATCAAAATTACATAAAAAAAACTTTTAGTATATGTTAATATTAAGTTAAAATGTTAACACCTTAAAATTATTTACATATTCACTGTATTAATATTTACCTATATTAGATATGCAGTAACTGAGTGGGTAACTTGCTAACCTGCCAGCCCAATAAGACTCCAATAAATTTGTTAACTGATGAAACAAAATGTTTTTAGTAAACTAAGAATCTAAGCATAGACCAGGTATTTTTAGGGAAAAATGGATCTTCAGGATGTAAGAGGATACCTATTAAGTGCTCCACCTATCCCTATAAATACTTACACTAGATAATTTTCCCTAGCTGCCCTTGTCAACTGTTAGCAAATACTAATATTTTGTTTAAACAGATTTTGGGCTTTTGTCCTCTATTTCTACATATAAATACACGAAGGCACATGCACCCATGAGCACATACACAATCTAAGTGTAACTCCAAGGTCAAAGTATGGTTTACAATGTTACTGTGTATAGCAAATGCACAGAATCTGCTTCTTAACTTTGTGGCAACAATTCTGGGAGTCAGCCAAAGAGTCAGAGTAATAAAGGAGTGGTCCTCTATAAGCTTCCCTGCTGTGAAAGCACACCTAAATAAGAGATACTCCAGGGAATGATTAATTTTGATTCTGTAACTCGTATCATATTATGAGTACAGAAAAAAAACAAAAAATCTATACACCTAAAAAAAGTCTTTAGGATAAATGAAAAAAAATTTATATCATTTCAATCAATTATGCTCAAGAATTGTTATTTTCAGATGTTAATGTTTATTTTCAGAGCAACATCCCCAAATAAAATTCTCATACTTGATTTCAACTCTAGTAGCATAACACCTTAAAATACTCCAGTATTTTTTTAGACAATGGCATCTAATAGGACAACAATGGCATTTAGGATTTTTGGCTCACAAAGAATGAAGTTCAGACTCCCACAATTTCAAAACTATGTAAATGAATTACTTAATATTCTCTAGATAAAACAAACTGTTATTTACACCAGAATGTTATTTGTAGTTTGAACATGTCTGGTCACTGTAAAAGTTGAGATTGTGTTAAATTGTTTTTAAGAAAAAATTCCCTTTTCACATTCTTACAAGTAACATTAAAACCTGCTGATTGTGTTGGGAAAAAAAGATGCAGTTTGTATTTTCTTTTAGTGACATGAGATTTCTTCCAAATAGAATGCTTAGGAAGAAGTATGCATCTTGGTCAATTTTAAATGCATGCTCTAATTTCATTGTTTTAATATCTTCCTTACAATTTAATTAAAATATTCATTTTAAAATTTCTTCTTTAATAGGATAAATTATTGAAAGACAACAAAATTGATAAATTTTAAAAAGGCAAAAATGTTGGATAGGTATTAATTTATCCTATTGGTAGTGTATATCCTACCAATATTGTAGAAAGACTAAGTTTTGCCATCACCACATATTCAACAGAAGAGTTCAAATCCATTATTCCTATTTACATGCACCAAAATTTAAAACAACTTATGTGGATTCTCGGAGAACTCTATGCACATAGCAAGTATTGAGTAGACAATCTGATGAATACAAACCATGAAAAAGACAATTTAAGTAAGACAATAGAAGATTAAGGATAATATTTTGACTGGGAACTCAGCCCGATTATTTTACTTTTATAGTCATTCTCCAAATAAGAGCTGTTAAACTACAATAAAAATATTAGTAAATGACTTCAAATTATATTTTAGATGATACATACAAAATATATTGGTACATTAAAGGTATACGATATAAACCTCATTTCAAGAAAATTAACCATATTTGGTAACGTTTTGTCATTTGATACAATAAAGTCATAATATAAAAATATTTTATACTTTACTGATCCCTGAAGTAAATTAAACCATTTTTCTAAATATACTGCTTTGACTATGCTGCTTTGAGGTATTTGGCTTAAAAGTATTCAATAACACTATCATGTATTTACCTTACTACTTTTTTATACTGTTAGAATTTAATGATAAAGTATTTTAAGGTAAATTTAAATTTATAAGTTGTTCTAAACAAAACTATTCTATTTTCTATTGAACACTAATAAGGTAAGGGCATATTAAATTAATCTCAAATTAAGGTAGACAAGATTATTAGAGCAAAAGTAGGAGACTTCTAATGAGTGTGAAGGGTCATCCTAGTGAACAGAATCATCTTTGAGCTTAATAAGGTTATCTTTCTAAAAAGCCAATTTTATTCCAATTTTTTAAAATGTAAGAGTTACTGTGTCAAAAAAATGGGTGAAAAAATTCTGAATTTATATTTTAAGAATACTGCTAAAATAAGCAAAACAAGTCCTAAATTTCAAACTGAAATTTGAGAATTTTTTCTAAGAAAGTGACAAAACAAAAGCTTTTTGAAAGATTTTAATAAAAGATAGCTACTCTGTTAAAGAAACTGCACATAACAAGTATAAGTGTAGATTTTCAAACACACTTTAACTATATAACAAAACAAGTGAATATTGTGAGAAATCATAATTTAATGATGTATCACAGGAAATTATTTTCCATGTAAAATATTATTGGGGCATGTCAGAAGTTTCTCCTTCCTAAGTGCCACTTCAATGCAGGATACCAGTTTGTGATTTTAAAAGATAAATAATATGAAAGAAAGAGTGTAAAGAAAAGTTAACTTTTAAGTAATAGCTGTATTAAATAAATGAAATTGGGTTAAAATGTGTGATAAATTTGTCTATTATTTTTATATATCAGTAACCAGAATTAACAAAAGTAAAAATGGATAATCCTGAAAAATGAAAAACATTATACATTCTTAAAGCCCCTTAAGCAAAAGTATTATATCTAGAGAACATAAAAATAATGCTTCCTAAGACCAAGTTCTTCTTGAGCTCAATCACACAACAAATCTTTTTACTTCCCCATGACTACCTCTGCCCCCTGCTGCCCATAAATTAGTTATAGTCTAGTCTAGTATTTTAAACTAGACTGCTTAAGTAAAAACTATAGGAGGTAGAACACACATGCACACATGCACACACACACACACACACACATGCACACACACACACACACAAATTCACTTTTTACAGAAGTCTGAAATGACCTTAATTGAAGACCTTTAAGGTTGCTTTTTCCTACTAATACTTTTTTTTTTTTTTCCCTGTAGAATAAACAGTTAAAAATATAACAGGGCTACCCTACTCAAACTAAAATATAGGACTAAGAACAAAATCAATATAATTCTTTTTCTTCTGGATCGTAGATAATTATATATGGAACATTGTTTAAGTTTTAAAAAAAGGTATTTGATTTTTCTAGAAGATAATTTTCTATGTTTAAAAAATTACTATTTCTAAGCTATTCAAATCTAATGTTTAAAAATTGCTATAAAGAGAATAAGTATTAACTAAATGAATTATCAAACATGACTTCTTCACTTTTAAATACATTTAAATATTTGTTAACTACACTAACATAGCTATCAGCAAATGGTTACATGTATTCTCTAACTAGAGATATACATCACTGATTTCATTCATTTATTAAATATTTATCTCCAATGAAACTGAATGATAAAACAAAATACTACTTTGTAGAAGACATACAGAGCAGAAACTAAACTGACATAGACATGCTTATTACTTAAAAGTTATTCTTTATTATCTATTTTGTGTTAATGTGTATTTCCCAGGAGTGGCAATTATATAAATATGTTATCCTTTAAAGGCTTTGAAAAATAAATCTGATACAAAAGATCATAAAGGCCTAAACGCTCACAAAAGTATAAATGAATGCTTTTTAAATATTCAATAATATATGTTCTTTACAGTATGATGTAAAAATGTTTAGAAAAATTACTTTTAAAGTAATTAAGATAATTTAAACTAATATATAAAGAGCATTTTATTGGGTATATTTACTTAGTTAAAAATAAGCATTTCTCCAGATTGTTTTTTAAAAAGAAGCAAACCCCAAAAAAGCTACAAATGTTTTAACGACAAAAGATCTTAACAATATATATTATCATACTTTGGTTTTTCTCTAGACGTATCTGACCTGATCAGAAATAGAACATAATAAATACTGCTCAAATATAATGCTTTTGGTATTGCAACATATAACTAGCAGAAAAGCTCTTTCTTTAATCAAGCAATCATAATTGTCAAGGCATATGCAAAGAATGAGACCTAAAATACAAGTTAACATTTTAAACTACTGGGAAAAAACACATTATTTCATATGCTATGCTCTCAAGAAGACATTTCTATTGCAATTTTCTTACTGGTATTGTGACAGGCGAAAAAATTCTAATAGCTTCAGAATCATATGTATTCAGCTTTTTTTTTTTAACATCTATAAAACATAAAAACATTTAATGTTCATTTCCTACAAGAATCCACATTCAGAAGACAGTCATCAAAATTTACTACATGTGAGATAAGTAATACTGACAGAGTTCTCTAGTTTAACATTATTTCCCTTGCATTTTCTCGTTTTTGTTTAACATTACTGTGTATTGGAAGAACGCATTTCTTTTTGATACAGTGTGCTGATTTACAGCATTTAGAGCAATATTAAGTTTTCTATGTAGTCTGTAAGATTCAAAATAGAATTTGCATTATGGAAATTAAGAATCTAGCAGCAATAATAATAGCTTTCGGAACTACCTAATTTGAAGGTAAAAAGACTCCAAATACTGTAAATTTAAATCCGACCCTTCCAACTCTTTTCCTTTGTTGTAATATATCTGAATACATTTTTTACCAGGATTTCTTTAATCCAAAAAAAAAAAAAAAAAAAAAGCCAACCCACTATTATTTGGATTGGATTACTCTCTCGAGATATTTGTATATATCTTATTGTGCTACTGACCTTGTGAAAGAAAAACTTAACTAGAAACGAGCTTCAAAGAAGACTTCTTTGGAAGTCTTGGGGAACCATAGAGAATTACTGATTTAAAAAGCAAAAAGATCATTTGAATGTTTAATGCATTCTGAAACATTTCTATCTATAAAGTAAATGAGACAAAACAGACTAGCACAAGGAAAAGATTTACCTTTTTACAGTTTATGTTGTTATACTGAGTTAATCGCCAAACACACACGCACACACAAATGCACACACACACACACACACACACACTTCATAGAAATCACCCGACTAACAATGTTCTTTTTAACTGGTATCTGAGATCTGAGTTATTGTATGTTACTCTTCTCTTTCTTTGATCTTCCTCAGTACTCAGCTCACTGTTAACTGTCCTGGGTGGTCTCCCATCAGAGTTTAGTGATTGGTATCCCTCTCCACTGGCTGCCTTCTAGGGATTCCTATCAGCTGTATTCTTACATGCATGTGACAACTTTATTAGCTCACTCAGATTGTGCTTCAGACCATCTCCATAGCACATATACCCTTTCTCAAACAATCACACTTTTGTAGTTGACTTAGAACAAATAATTATATGAACACTTCAGCTGTTATACTCAATAATAAAGTCGAAATGAAGAGAAATTTCACATTATGTATAAGTCAGGGCTTGGTTTTCATGTTCAGACTAAAAAAATCAATTCCAGATTGATTTTTGTGTATATATCGTTATTGTCAGAGGATTAATTGATGAATTTTTCATTTGATGAGTCAGGTGGAATAAGCTCTGAGGCACTAAGTGAGCAGAATTCTAATTTACTCTGGTTCACACTCAGCAGTAAACTCATCAATTTTGATATTTTATCATAATTTACTTGTTCCCAAATGTTCAGAATAAGGTTCCCAAGCAAAATAAAAGGTACTTAGTACTGTGAATATCTTTGTGCTTATTCATTACATGACTAATATAATCTGGATTTTGAAAATGTACTCAGTTTTTGAAGATATTAAGCCTTTATCTAATTCAATTTGTCCACTTTGACTTTTTATTTTACTATGATCTAAATCTCCACCATATATCTAATTTCCATCTGTTTACCTTAAAAAGTTCTGCAGAGCAAATACAGTAACATTCCAAATATACCTTACTTATAACCTAACAGTGTTAAAATGACATAAAAACTATGGAAGTCTTATTTTGGTTGTGAAAAAGGCATATTCCCATGATAAGCAAAGATGTGAAAAGTGCCAATTAAAATGTTTACTAAGAAAAATTAAATGCATTTTATGGATTAAACATCACATTTTCTAAAAATTTTAGAATTTCATCATATGCTTTTAAGCACTTCACAAGAATAAAAAGAAAAAAATTCTTCATATTTGTTATTTAACACAATGCAATATTTTAGAACATAGCTGTGTTTTCCAAAGGTAATCTGCCATGCCACTAAGATCTTTTATGCATTAATTTTTCATGTAAAGCAAGCTAATTTTAAAAACAGAAATTGACTTAACATACTACCTTTGAATACGTATCCAAACTGTCATAACTAACTATATCAAAGTTCTTTCAAAGATAACTTTCTTCTCCTTTTGGAGTTTGCATTTAGGTTATCTTTTCCAATAATGTCTTTTCACCTTTAGTATTTTCCTCATATTTTTCTTTTTCTCTGCATTTTTTTCTGGTGCTAAGTCCTCACCCTAATTCTAAGGCTGGTGAAATGTAGTAGATTGCTCTGATTCCCCATACTTAATCTTCCTTGAAAAAAGTCCTACATGTAGAGCATCTATAGGCAAAAGGGCTGAACAGCCTCCTTCTGAGTTTAAACTAATCAACTGGATTTTCAGTCAGCCAGGAGAAAAGTCAGTTATGATGTTCTTAGTCTCCCTGTGCTGTGAATTGTCTTCACAGAACTATCAGCATCAAGGATAGGGAGCAAGGGGTCATGACCAACTAAGACTAATATAACCTCCTTCTTCTCTACTCTTGCAAGCTTCTCCTTTTCTACCTCTATGACCTTGTCACTTTCCTTCATTACTTTGTCCTCCTCAGATACTAGAGCCAATAACGATAGCATCTGCACAAGAGAATAGCTTGGAGCATGATATGAATGAAACTGATTCCAAGTCAGTTTTACTGGCCGATAGCCTACCTCCTTAGAAATGAATAAAAGAGGGGCGCCTGGGTGGCTCAGTGGGTTAAAGTCTCTGCCTTCGGCTCAGGTCATGATCCCAGGGTCCTGGGATCAAGCCCTGCATCGGGCTCTCTGCTCAGCAGGGAGCCTGCTTCCTCCTCTCTCTCTGCCTGCCTCTCTGCCTACTTGTGATCTCTGTCAAATAAATAAATAAATAAAATATTTAAAAAAAAAAGGGGGAATGAATAAAAGAGAACCTGGATTATTTGAGCACCAATCTTGTCCCAGGTTCAGAACAGTCTTAAAAATCAAACTCATATGAGTTATATAGCGTGAAGGCAAGATAAAATTCTCAGACAATACAACTTTTCTATTTACTCCAAGTAACTTTCTTTTGGTTAATTCATACCAGCTTAATATTCACTTTTTAGCCTGCGTAGCAAATTAAAACTTATGGTTGTCAGTTCAACATCAGCTTCTACAAATATGCTAAAGCCTAATATGAAAGAGCACAATATTTTTAAAAATTATTATAGTGAATAAACTATTACAGCATTGAATAAATTAATCCCACCAACCTAGGGCAAAAGAAGTTAATTAATATACAAGAAAGAACTTAGTTTCAGAGTGTGGAACAGATGCCAAACCACATTCTCAGTATCAATCCCGGTAAAATAATCCCCTCTCTCTAAGCAAGAATATCATTCCACAGAAGATTCCCATTAAAAGGCTGATGATCCCATTAATTTAGAATATTCTCTCTACTCAAAAAAAATCAAACCAGATAATCTAAAATCTGATAAATTTTCTAGGTCTTACCAATTATCATAAAAGGTAGAACTAATGGTAAAGTAGGGCTTGAGAATCTGTGGATTTTACTTGTTAGTACCACGTTAATTTCTGTTACCATGGCTAATACAGAGCTATGAGATCTCTCTAAAAAATACAAAAATGAATAGAAGGGCCGGGAAATAAGATACTGAATTTGCTCTTAAATCACAGTAATCTGTGATGCAAGGAAATGTTGTTAAGGTTCAATAATGTCAAAAGTATCAGTAAGAATCAGTATTTCTTAAAGGATATGGTATACATACAATGGAATATTACTCAGCCATAAAAAAGAATGAAACCTTGTCACTTGTGCCAACATAGATGGATGCAGAAGGTAATATGCTAAATGAAATAAGTCAGACAGAGAGTTACAAATACAAATGATCTCAATTATATGTGGAATCTAAAAAGGAAAAACAAAGAAACAAAGAAACAAACAAACAAACAAAAAAATGGGCTCTTAAATACAACAGAACCGATGTTTGCCAGAGAGGACATGGGTGGGTGAGTGAGTGAATGAGGTGGGTGGGATGGGGAAAACAGTTGAAGGAGATTAAGAGGCACAAACTTACAGTTGTGAAATAAATTCATGAAGACGAAAAGTATAGCATAAGTACTATAGTCAATAACACTGTGATAACGTATGGTGACAGATGGTGACCTCACTTATTACGGTGAGCACTGTGTAATTTATAGAATTGTCAAATCACTGTGTTGTGTACCTGAAACTAATATAACATTATATGTCAACTATACTTCAATAAAAACAGAATCCACATTTCTTATTAAGTTGTGTGAAGCTATACCTTGAAATATAGCATCCAAAATAGTAACTACTTCATTCAAAATGAACTGTTCTTGTGTTTGGATTAATAGTGAGAGAGTGAACATGGACTGAACATTGAATTACTTTTTTACTGTTAAACAATTAGAGTGAGATACAATGTATTATCAGAAATATGGTAAAGAGTATTAATGAATCACAGTTCCTTTTGTCTCTGGAATGCTAAATCAATTTATAGCCCAGATCATGAATGAAAAGAATTTCAGAATTTTTACATAAAATGATATGTAACGAAACTCACCGATACAGCTTAACAGGTGGTATTCTGAATAACTGAAGGTTAACCTTTTAAATCCAAATTTTCATTTTAACTTGTGCAAATCTTTCCAATGTGTTACCGTTCTCAGTAAATGAGATAATCTAATGCTGCCTTAGTAACTAGGTTCATCATTAACGAACATTGTGTAATTAACTCATTATTTCTATGCTATAAACATGAATGGTATGGGATAATGGACAAACACAGTGGAGGCTAAGGGCATGTTATGGAATTCCTTTTTTGATGTGTACCTCTTTCTCATTAAAGTAGAAAGTAGGGAAAAGCATATAAAGATTCCCTGTAACATGGCATGATTACTATTTTTACTTAACCATTTACTGAATTAACAAATTTCTCCTCAGATGTTCTCTTGCCTTCAATAACACTGTGTTCCATACTTTATCAGTGACCATGAGTTTTTCGGGTGCATCGAAAGCTTCCTTTATTTGTACCGGAAAACCAAGGTATCTTTCACATCAATAACTTCATTAACTTTTTGAGGTAATACTGCCATCTTGTGGACTCAAAAATATTTCTGGTGAAAAATATCAAAGGCAAGTTGCATTTTCCTAACTACAGGCATAAATAGGTATTTCTTCTAAGTATAATGCAGTGTGTGACACTTGAGTGCACCAGATAATCAAGATTTTGCTCTACATTGAACAGAGACTTTTACCTCATCATATAATTAATCTATTCATGATAAAATTCTTGGTTGAACCAGGTAATCACAAAGGTATAGTGTAGTGGCTCCCAAACACAGGTCCAGAAAGCTTCAAAAAAGTTTTCATGGATAGGTAAAGGTCATGAAGACATTTTAAAAAAGGTAATATAATGGTTTTCACACAAGCCTATAAAATCCAAACATCTGAGAATCACTAGTATAGGTAATAAATACAGTCTTAAAAAAAGAGCTATTCTGATGATTGACTTTCTAGCCTATATGCAAACCTTCAATTAATCTATGCATATTAGGTGTGCCAAGTATAAAATTTAAAAGAGAATGAAGATAATATTAAAGAAGGATGCTTCATATTGGGCTTATAATGGGATCATGAGAGGATTATAAAGTGGAAGCATCCCCAAAGGGAGATTTAGGAAGACAGTACGATGAGAAAGAGTTCTACCATAGCTGGATTATATTTTGTATTTAGTATTTGTCCACAATACACATGTCTCTTTACCATTATTCTTAATATATGCAATATACCAAGTAAAGGAAGCTGTGCTGGGTACTTTATATAACACACAAAAGTTAAAGTATAGGTATTATCTCTATTTTGCAGATAAGAAACTCTTCATTAGTCTTTTTTTTTTCCTAAGAGTTTATTTATTTATCTGACAGACAGAGATCAAAGTAGGCAGAGAGGCAGGCAGAGAGAGAGGGGGAAGCAGGCTCTCTGCTGAGCAGAGTCTGATGCAGAGCTCGATCCCAGGACCCTGGGATCATGACCTGAGCCGAAGGCAGAGGCTTTAACCCACTGGGCCACCCAGGCACCCCTCTTCATCTGTCTTTAGTGTAGGTATTGCCACATACTACTAAAAATAATTTAGTTTACTGTTCCAAGTAACAGCATTAAATGTTATTATATGGGCACACTTTCCTACTATCATTATGAATTATGAGAACAAGTATATAAGCATGAAAAAGAGGCAGAAGCAAATCATTAGCCAGAACAATTTTATCAGGGCAATAACTAAGTGGGAAACAGAAACTAAAAATCATTATTTAAATGCATTTTGGCATTTAGTTATATATCAAATAAAAAGCAAAGCTGCTATCAAGTACATTAATTTATATTATGAAATGTACACTTACAATGTATTAAAATAATCATGAATATTATGTATTATCTATGTTCTAAATTTAACAAAGGTAAGTTTAATGAAGATAATTTATTTATTTTTTAAATAAAGATAATATAAATAGTATTTTCAACCAGTGGTATTTATGCTTTAGAAAGAATATGACCTATTTCAAGTATAGTGTGAAGAAAAATTAGGACACATTAGCTTAATGTTAGAAGTCACATTTTGTTCCATCAGTTTGTAATTCCAAGAGTCTGTCCTGGTTTTTTCCAGCATAGAGCATCAGATGACTAATAAAACTTATTAGCCTTACACATAGATTACTCTAACTGCTATCCTTTCCTGACCTGTTAGTAACAGTAAACTAGGGGAAGCATTACATACAACGTGCATCTTGTATGAACTCAAAGCTCTTTATTCTAAGCAGAGATCTTGAAGAAATATAAATTAAAGGAATTTTTTTTGCTATCTGAAATATTCATGGCCAAAGTTTTGCAAGACAAAGATAGGATATAACAAAGGACAAGTAGTAGCGGCAGATAAAGCAAATAAAATTTTATAGTGAAAACTATGGGGGAAAGAAGTATGGGACTATCAGAGTAAAAGAAAGGCAAAACCATAAGCCTTTGGACTATTTCATCAGAACACAAATGGAAATGGAGAATTAGGACTTTTATAAATGTATTCTTTCCCTCCTTGGGATTAGCATGCAGGAAACTCATCCTATGTATTCTTTCACTTGAAATATTTTCTGAATATAGCCTATAGGCCAAGAAGAGAGTTAATGTCTAGGGATAACTGGTAAGACAGACATAGCTGTTGCCCCCAAAGCAGAGGGAAAGATAAACAGATAATTACAGCTGTGAAACCACTTCAAAGGACAAATTAATGTGCTGTAAGAACATACAACAGGGGTTAACTTAGGAGATACTGGAAGGAGGATAGAAAGGTTTCCCTACAAAACTGATTATTTAAGCTGAGACCTTAAGGTTGGACAGACTAAAGTACAGATTGAAAGATGCTGAGAATCAAGTAATCAGTACATATAAAAGCAACAGAAAGCAACAGAAGCAACAGAGGGGTTTAAGATGGAAAGTGACACGATCAAATATGTGTGTTCAAAGATCATTCTGGCTCCTAAATGGAGTTGGACTGAAAAGAGATGAGAGTAGATGTGCAGTCACATTGTAAAATGAATGTAGTAGTACATGTGAGAGATGATAGTGGCTTTGATTATAATGTGACACTGGAAATGGACAGGAGATAAATACAAGAGACAATGAAGAAGCAGAACTGACAGAATTTGGTGACTGATTACATGTGGGAAATCAGGGAATAGAAGATGCCCAGGTTTTTGACATGGGCTGTGGTGGTGATGTTGGTGCCATTTACAAAGACATAGAACAGAGGTGAAAAGTTTGTAAGGGAAGGAACAAAGGGAGCAGTGTGGTTACTTTGGGTCTTATCAGTAAGGAGAAGCCAACGAGAGTTCCAAGGAGAGACATCAGCTCTTGGATATAGCAGCCTAGAGTTCAGAAGACTGGTTTGGTGTAGGGATTCACATTTGGGAGCTTTAAACGAATTGATGGTAACTGAAATAATGACATGTAAGACAGTGCTGAGAGAGAGAATGTGAGGTAAGCAAACGGTCTACTACAAAATGCTGAAAATGTCCAATATTTAAAAGCAGATACAAAAGAAGCTTGTTAGAGAGACTGTGAAGAATTAGTCAAAGTGTCAGTCTGATGTGAAGAATACCTTGTTGCAAGTTTTCTGGTGCCATGCCCAAATATGTTTCATACATTCAGAAGATGCCATCAGATACGTTTCAGCATTTAAAAAATAGGCTAATCCATATTTTGATTTCATACATTTATATAAGGACTTTAAAACTTTTATAAAGAGGTGGTAATTATCTGTTTAATACTTTGCTTTACCTGTAAATGGCACTAAAAAATTTTCAGTTAGATTTATTTACTGTCAAGTTTGTAGAAAAAGACAAATTTTAATTTTTTTAATCTTGTAAAGTTTTTTTTAATCTTATAAAGAGGTAATATCATTTTTATCTCATTATAAGATTATTTATTTATTTATTTATTTGACAGACAGAGATCACAAGTAGGCAAAGAGGCAGGCAGAGAGAGAAGGAGGAAGCAGGCTCCCTGCTGAGCAGAGAGCCCGATGTGGGGCTCAATCTCAGGACCCAGGGATCATGACCTGAGCTGAAGGCAGAGGCTTAACCCACTGAGCCACCCAGGCGCCCCTATCTCATTACAGAAGTAAGAAAAGGAACTATAGTTACGGAAACCATGGAGGGAAGTGTATTTTTTGGTGAAAATTTGATACATGGTAATAGGTGTTAGGCAACTGTGACTGGCAATCACTTGTAGCCCAAGTGATGATAAAGCATTTTAAGTTCAAATTATTGGTTTAAACATTAGTATAATTTCTGGTCTTTGCCAATCTTTATATGTTCATCCTGCTCAGAGTACTCCAATTACTATTAGGTGCCCTAAATTGCTAACTCATAAATAATGAGATAAATAAATGCAGCTCTGACCTTTTCCACCTTTCTACTTACAAGTAAGTGGGGGCAAGAATCCTGCCTCTTCAAGTATAATTTCTTTTTTTAGGAAGTCAAATAAATGTTTAATTTGAACTTTTTACTAAAAGCTCTTTGTCTAGGCAAAAGTAACAATACCTAAAAGAAGGAATATATTCATAAATTGTTGATGGGTTTATTTCTCATACACCTAAATCTCCAAATACACATTTGTTTTATTTTTTTTCTTGAGATTATCTGTAAGGAAAAAAAATTTTAAATGTATATGACCTGCAATATAGTAAATCAGTTAAAATAAAAAAATTCACAAGATTCTCTACTGTTTTCTTGAAGAATAAAAAAATGGCTATAGTATAGTCTCCTTGATTGGTTGTGCCTAGATCACTTTGGATGCCAGGTCTGGCACACTGTTTGCATAGTTAGAGCAGTAATAAAGACTGAGTGCTGCCTTGATGCTTGTATGTCTTAAATTATTTACATGGATTATTTTACTTAAAAAGTACTATCAGCCTGAAAGCTGGTACTACTGCCATCCCCTCCTTTCAGAGGAGGAAACTGAAGTTCAGCAATGTTGGGTAACTAAAAGTGAAAACATATGTAGATCATAATTCTGTTCGGTGGAAAAAAGACATGGTTGTAGACATGTGTACATACATTAACATCTACATTGCTTCAGGGGGAAAATGGAAGGATATCCATCAGACTGTTAATCAAGATTACCTCTGACATGGGACAGAATGCAGGAAGAAGCTTTCATTTCTTATTTTTTTAATTGCTGGGACTGTATATGTATATTTTTCCTTTTAGGGTTTTTAGCATTTTTCCAAGGAACTTCTTTAAACAGAAAAAGAAATAAAGAACATGGTTACTCTATCTGAAAAGAAGCTTATGTACCAATTATTAGTAAAAGGGAGAGAAAGTAAAAGGAAAAGAAAGAAAAAAAGGTGGGAGGTTTTGAGCAATGAAAGGATATGATCCAATTTGTGTTTTATTAGTAAGTTTAATCATATAAGAATAGGTATGACTATTGGAAGGCATAGAACATAAACAGCACTATTTAGGTAGAGGTGAGGTGAGGTATTCACAGAACCTGGATTATTCTACCCGAAGCACACAATAAAAATTTAACATGTTTTCAGAGATCATAGATTAGAAAATACTAACAAATCTGTAGGGAGAAAATGAAAAACAAAGACAGTTATGGGGAAGAGAGAAAGGGAGCACAAGGAAGGTTACATAGCTTGTCCCATTTTATGTTGAAACTTACTGGTAAATCCAGGATTTAATGCCCAAGTTTTTAAACTATTATATGCCATAACCTTCTTGTATTCCCTCAGGAAATGTACACAGCAGGGATAACCAGAGGAAAATTGTGAATCTTCTCAAAGAAGATTGGTATATGGGTTATTTGGACCACCAGTTAGAGAGAACCACAGGCAAAGTGGCAGTTTGTAATCCACTGAAAAAGCTTCTAATGGCACCAAGAGAATTGAGGAATCTCATAAGCCAACAATTGGCTGATTTGCCAACATACATATTCCCAACAGTTGATTTCAGGACGGCAGAAGACGACACTGACAACGAAAACCAAGAGATAGGAGAAACAAGCTGGTAAAAGCAAGTAGGTCCATAAAACAGTAAGAGTGTTGAAAGCTTTGTTTCATGGCTCTACCCAGAGGATTTAGCTTGGAAGGAAAAAGGAGGTGGGAACATGTAACTTAAAAACAGCATGCGAGTGCAGCATTGCGAAGGGATTAAATCATACAGGCTTCTGAGAAGATCTGTTTTTTCCCAATCCACTTTAGCTTACTGAGGGAAATCACTTAATCATTACATGTGCACATAGTTTATCCTGTGCTTTCAAGGAGGGCAAAATGACTGTAGACCTTGGGTGTCGTTAAATGTAAAATGGCTCATTTTCTCCTGAATGTATAACTATCACTAAATTAAGGTGATCAACTTACATTAGCAATAACTAAAAGGATTTCCAAGTTTGTCAAAAGGTATAGTTCTTTAAAGAATCCCTAGAAGGCATTTCCCCTTGGAATGGTAAACTTTAGACTGCTATAAATTGTAATGTCCTAATCTATTTCTATCTATTGATTGATTATAAGAATAATGACTAAGAGATAATAAGATCACAGAAAATACCTGAGATAAGAAGAAAACCCTATGTGACATAGCTGCACTTCTTCCTTAATATGGCATAGAGTACTCCATGGTGATAAGAAGCTACTGTTGTAAAGACCCTGAAGAATAGAGAAAATTCCAATTTTACTTAAAGTGTCTGAGTTGAACTGTAATCAGCAGAGCATATCAAAATGAATCATTAGGTTGGGTGAACAATGATCAGTACATGAGTATTATGGTGATCCTACTCTCCATGACATACTAGACAGATTAGGGTTCCTAAGTTCAGGCAGCTGACATGACTTTGCTTTGCTAAGTCATGTGGCCAGTTAAGTGGTATCTGTAGCATATTAATGATGGTTACAGAATCTCTGACACTGCTCTCATTGAGACATGGGGTCTGAGTCAACTCTTCTTGAATCTGGACTGGCCTGTGCCTGCTTTGACCAACAGAATATGATGAAAATGACACTGTGCCAATCCAGGGCCAACTTTTGAAAGGATTGGCAGCTCCTGCACCCTTCCCCCACTACATGAGCCATCAGGTGTGAAGTCTGACTAGCAAGAGGCAGCCATGCCATGAAATATTAAAATACTAGTGTTACTACATAAAGTACCAATTTCCTATTAAACTCTATACATTTAGGGCCCTTCTAATTTTCATAGTACTCCAGAAGAATGAAAAGCTCCCTGGCAGCAGGAATTTGAGGCTATTCACTGATACATCCCCATTATCTAGAAAAACTACCTTGTACACAGATCATATGGTCAATACATTAAATGAATGAATAAGTATTCTACAACTAAGTATTAGAAAAAAAGCTCAACTATATCTTACCACCTAAGGAAAAAAACATCTTTTATGTAGCTGATAGAAAAATATTCTCAAGTCAAGAGGAAGAAAAATATGAAGAGCCCTAATCTTATTTCACTAACGAAGGGTTAAAGATCTATTCACTATTAAAGACCAGCTTTTTTGATTTCCTTAGGGTTGTTACTTTCCTCTTTTCTGTTAAAAAATCAGTTTCATGATTATGAATGGAGACATCAATTTCCTCAACAGTATAGCCTAGGATATTAAGTTTTAGATCACAGTACAAAAATATAGAATGCAATACATTGAAGATACCGTCCATTTGCTAAGCCATGAGTGCATACTCTATGAACAGACAAGACTTTTTTCCTGCCTCACTCAATTTCCAATGTTTAAGTATAATTTTAATATGCCTTATACACTGGCAAATATGGCACATTTTAACTTTCATTCTGAAGGAAATAAAGAGTGTTTTCTTTTGCTCTCATTCTTGTGCATTTATCTAGGTGCTTCATGCAGCAAATCCCTCTTCTGCAAAAATTCACTGTGGATTGATGGTTCACTCCAGATGGGCTGTAGTGGATGTGATAAAATGCAAATGTGAATTTCTTTAATGCTAATTCTTCAAGAAAGAAGCCAATCCTAAGGCAGGATGCAGGGACCAAATGAGGATATTAACAACATGTGGCACGAATGAAGATTTTTTTAAACTACTAACAAGCTTCTGGTGCAGGCGAACTCTATTAGCCTAGGTAGACATGTGACAGGCCAGGGGAGAAGCTGTACAGCAGAACAAATGTAAAAGGCGAGGTGTAAAGATAACAGGGAGGTCAAGGTGAGGACAAACTCATCTCAAGGGATCTAAACAGGACAATAGAAACAAAGGAAGAGGAAGAACACAATGCAGTAGATTCAACTATGTTGGAATGTAGGTAATTGAGAGGAAAACATTCGTTCCACAGTGAAGAGAGTCTTGAGTCAGTCAGGAAAGGATCTACTTCCCCCAAACACAAAGAAATTAAGAAAACTGTGCAGATGTTGGCAGCAAGGAAAAGTTTAAGGAAGTAGAAAGATAAGGCAAAAAGGAACCCAGAGACAGAAGGGACGGAATAAAAAATGAGTGTGGTCCTAGGGCAAATTTTTACATCCATATTTTTAAAGCCATGCCTAGTGAATGAGAAGAGCTTGGAAAAAGATGGCAAGGGTCTTGGCTCTGGAGTGCTATCAAGACTACAGAGCTCGGCTTTACTCTGCTAGAGGGAAACTTGCTAGTGTCCATGTGGATTAATAATGCTCACCTTGGGGGCGCCTGGGTGGCTCAGTGGGTTAAGCCGCTGCCTTCGGCTCAGGTGATGATCTCAGGGTCCTGGGATCGAGTCCCGCATCGGGCTCTCTGCTCAGCGGGGAGCCTGCTTCCCTCTCTCCCTCTCTCTCTCTCTGCCTGCCTTTCTGTCTACTTGTGATCTCTCTCTGTCAAATAAATAAAAATAAAATCTTTAAAAAAAAAAAAATAATGCTCACCTTGCTCCTCCTGCTTGCGGCCTCTTCCCTGACATAGGGGCAGAAATCCTATGTGATCTGTATACTGCTGTTTGTGACTCAACCTCCTCCTCCCACCCGGACAGCTAGCTGTCCATAGAAAGTACACTTTCTTCTCTATTGCTCAGTGCCGTAAGTTTCACATGGCGAGGTCTGTGGGTAAGTCTGCTGAGTTCTGGGGAAACAAACCTATTTGGCTATTAGACCTAACCTACTCCCTAATCTATTATCTTATCAGCTATAAAAATGATATATTGATCTCTATCATCTAACTCTTTTTCTCTCAACTGATTCTAAATTTGGGTGGACAAAAGACATTTGTATCCCAATTTCAGAGGTGTTAAAATATGAAGAAAGTGTGCATTTTAGAATTGACAAAATAGTAATTTAGATACCTTAGGACTGTGATGTACTAATTTGTATATGATAGAATGGCTGGGGTGAAGGAAAAGAAGAAAGGAAGAGAGATAGGGATTACTAATATTCAGTTATCAGTTACCCAAATGAGGGCTTGTCTACACAAAGCTTTGATTTTCTGTAGCTACAAAGGCTCTGCTTGGGTTTCAATTCTAAAATAGATATTAGCGATCTCTTTGTTTTTTCCTACTATAATACAGCTTTTAAACCCTTAGGAACTCGAAGCTATGGAAAGTTAAGGCTATATATCCACTTAGGCTTAGAAACCTGGGTATGTTTTGTAAACTAACACTCTTAATTACTTTTTGTGACTCTGAAGAACTGCTGAGATAGGTCTGTTGCATCAGTCTCATTGTAAAGCCATTCATCCAAAATATGAAATGGGGAAAATGAAAGAACTATTGAAGGAGGAACAGAGGTGATTTTAGAGTTCAATTTTCACAGAGACTTCATTAGTTTGACTGAAGCGTTTGTTATGAGCACCCTGAATGTCCGATGGAACTACATTAACTTTAAATTCAAATTCATCCATAGGCAGATATAAATGAGAGTTAGATGTTTATTTCTACCATTTATTTTCACCTTCCTTAAATTATGGTGGCCTAAAACTCTTCTCAATAACCAGATATTGGATCTTATACATTTCTGTGTAAAGCACTTTTCTGTAAAGTGCAATGCATACTGCAAGTGAAATATACTGATATGAACACAAGTTATGTGGCTCCTTTATTATCTAAATATGGCTAAAGAGATCTAAATGAATGCATCGTAACAAATTTTTAAAAATGTGTTTTTCCAACTGTTTTTAATAAGAGTTGGTTTAAATTTTTATCTTCTGTGCAAGTGATATGTTAATAATGGACACAACGGACAAGAAAACTATTTTCCAAGTACAGATAAAAGTACTTTATAAAAGTTTCAAGTATAGGGGCACCTGAGTGGTTCAGTGGGTTAAAGTCTTGGCCTTTGGCTCAGGTCATGATCCCAGGGTCCTGGGATGGAGCCCCACATCGGGCTCTCTGCTTGGTGGCGAGCCTGCTTCCCCCTCTCTCTCCCTGCCTGCCTCTCTGCCTACTTGTGATCTTTGTCTGTCAAATAAATAAATAAAATCTTAAAAAAAATTTAAAAATCCAAGTATAGATAAGGGAGTTTTGTATTATAAACACTTACAGTACCAACAAAAAACATAATGAAATATATGAGAAAAATACCAAGGCATGTACTGAGATAGATTAAGGAAGAAATAATATTCTTACAGCCTCCTTGTACATGTTTCCTGTATAAAAACAGGAAGCTTATAAATTCTTCAATGTAGCACAAAGTTATTGGTAGTCCTTAAAGTCTATAAAAACAAAGTCTTTTTTTGTGATATTCTTTTTTGTAAAATCCCCAAATTAAAAGAAAATTAACTGGAAAAGTGCTTAATTGTAATGCATACTTATGTTAAAATTAATACTTTTCTACCATTAGATACATATCCAGAATCAAGTTCCTAATCATGGTCTAAGTCCCAAACACGGTAAAATAATTTTGTTCTTTTCATATCAAGGCATTTTCATTTTCACTAGGACTAATTACCTTTAAATAAATGATTCAGAGATGTCAAAAGCGACTCTCAGGGAATGTTTCAAGAGGTCCCAGTTTCCTGAATTATAGCCTAGAACATCTGCTTAGCAATCTGGCAAGTAGTATGAAGCCAAAACAGAGCATCTCATATATAGTAGTTGTATCTGACCTCAAGAATGTGACAGCTGGCTATTTGCCTATAACCTTTATAATGTAAAAAATGTAAAATACTGTATGCAAGTGAGACTAGTAAAAACAAGAATGCCAACACCAGAGGCATGAAGTGTAAAAGAAAAACAAGTTGCCTTAGGAAAGTACAGTTGTTCTTCAATTGCTTCTTCATGCCAAAGGAATTAGAAAATATTGTTAAAAGAACTTTACTTGTTAAAAAAATTTAAAGCAATATAATAATTTGATTTTTTTACAATCCACCAGAAAAACAAAACAAAATAAAACAATTGGAAAAGTTAAAGCTGTTCTAAAACTAGAAAAAAATTTAAAGCTTAAATTGGACCTTCCAGAATGAAGTATTTAAGATAAAAACTGTCAGAAGCACTGTAGGTTAGAATCAGATAGAAAATAAATGAGTTTATCAACTACATAAGTACAAATGAATTCTCCTCAATATGGCAGACAGCTGTTATAAGTCATTGACATATACTCATAAATCAGGCAGAAACATACCAGTTGAAGTGTATCCCTAAGTGGACTGGTGAGTACTGCATGTAAACATCACACTGTTACAGACACTAGTACTCTCAACTTGATCTTTACCAATTAGCAGGGTTATGACACTTACATAACCAGGCAGGAAATCACAGTTCAATCCAATCTAAATTCAAACTGATCTTTGGATTTTTAACTACTCTCAGATTTACAGGCCTAAAAAACCTATTAATCTTTTATGAGATCTAACTCTTTATTAGATCATGGCTGATTATCAGTTACTAATAAGGTATATGTAACTTATAAAATCTCTTAATGGAAAAAGGATTTGAAGTTTCCCACTGTGTACCCTATTTTTAAGCCATTCAAAATTATTTCTAAGGTGATTGCATATAAGCTTGATAATATGTAAATGATGACAAGGTATTTTCATGAGAGGGTTTTTAAGATTTTATTTATTTATTTTACATACAGGGAGAGCACAAGCAGGGGGAGCAGTAGAGGGAAAGGCAGAAACAGGCTTCCCACTGAGCAAGGAGTCCGCCACGGGGCTCAATCCCAGAACCCTTTGGGATCATGACCTGAGCTGAAGATAGATGCTTAACTGACTGAGCCACCTAGGCGTCCCTTTATGAGAGCTTGTATTAGATGGTTACATTAAGGGTAATGGGAATAACTGGTAAGATATGACACTGGAGGTTACATCTGAGGTAACAGTGAAGTCTTAAATGACAATGTCCATTCATTCAGCAGTCAAATCACAGAACCTTCAATCATCCAGTACTCCTGAACCCAGAAAAGTTTATTTAAAGATGTTCACACTAATATTCAACTCACTCCGATGGTAAAATATGCAGCAGTAGGTAAAAACTACTCTTACTGAAACTACTGGAATCATACCTGATCAATTCAAGAACTTACTTAAACGTGAAAAGAGTAAGAAATTCCCAATAGGCAGAAATTAGGAAGAATGCTTTCAAATACAAGGAAAAGCAAGAGCATAGGTAACATAGTAAGTGCACACGCTGAGTTCAAGGAATGGTGTGTTATTTCAATTCAAGCACAGAATATGCATGAAAGAAGAAAAAACACAACTCTTATGATAAGTTAGAGTGGGCTTTGGCTGTATCTCAATGTAAGTTATCCCTCAAATATACTAACTGCCAAGTTTTCAGATATATTTTCAATTCAGCCAGTATTTTTTTCTAGTGAACTTTCAATATTACATAGATATAGAAAAGTGCACAAATCTTAAGTGTATGGCTTGATGACTTTTCACGAAGTGAACACACTCCTGTAACAAAGAGTAAGATTTTTTAAAAAGATGAACACTACCAGCACCCAGGAACCCCCACCACAAAGCTACTCTTGTAGGCATAAACTCTATCTTGATTTCTAACACCAAATGTTTGGCTCATTTTGAACTTTGTATAAATGGAATCATGCAATCTGTACTCCGTGATTGGCTTCTTTAACTTGACAGTAAGTTTAAGAGGTTCACCCATGTTGTTGCATGTAATTGTAAGTTTGTTCATTCTTACTGTATTATAATACTCTATTATATAAATATGTCGCATTTAGAATGTATAAATTTGAATTAAGAACTGAATTTATATAATATTTAGATAATTATAATTAGACAATAACCAGAACTACCATTCCCCTACTGATGAATACTGAAATAGTTTCAGTAGCACTAAAGTAGTTTTTAGCTAAATCAATAGTGCCGCTAAAAATATATTTGTTAAAAACTGTGGTGTGCTGGAGCTAGCTCAAACTGGTTCATGAAACCCCATTGTTAAATTTTCAGGATTTTTGTGTGTGAACTACAAAACAAAACCACTATTAAATATTAAATTATATAAACTTACAAATATAAGATACTTATAACAAATATAATAATACTCATCACTTCCAAGTCATTTTACCATTATCTATGCTCTTAGGGTTATTATTATTAATAGGTTATATCTATTGTGTCTGTAATGGTAGAAATATTACATAATGATGGGAAACTATATCTGTTAGCAATTCTGTGTTCAGTGACACCACACAGGCAGCTTGAAATCAAGCACAGCTTTTTATATGAGTATCTATACCATGAAAATTGGCAAAACCTACAAATTAGGGCTTTATTTATTGTTTTGTTGATAGTCTAGTCTTAAAGTGATAAAACCCTGTTATACAGATTAAATTTAAAAGTGTGCCTTGGGGCACCTGGGTGACTCAGTCAGTTAAGGGTCCAACTCTTGATTTCAGCTCAGGTAATGATCTCAAGGTCCTGGGATCCAGACCTGTGTCCAGCTCTACACTCAGTGTGGAGTCTGCTCGCGGATTCCCTCTCTCCCTCGCCTTCCTCCCCTCCCCCCACACATGTATGCTCTCTCTCTCCCCTTCTCATGAATAAATAAATCTCCAAAAAGAGAAGCATGCCTTGTGTGTAGCTATTACACTGTGTGTGGGGGGGGGGGACAAACAAACACATATAATATTAAGGAAATGTTACACAGTGAAAAAAGCACGTAATATTAAGGAGATATTTTTACAGTATTTGAAAACTATAATTCAAGGCACTCACATATTAGTGAAGTTTGGACAAATGTTTTTGTTGCCTCACTTTTATCTTATTGTTAACATAATGAAAATATCAACCATTATTCACATCACACAGGATAGCTATGGATTCAAGAGTTGAGCAAAAATCAACAAAAGTATTCTATGAGAGTCCATAGGTTATATGAAATTTATTTTAAAGAGTATTGTGTATTTTATCATTTGGAACTGTTGCATATTCAACTTTAATGGATACTTCCAGTTTTCAAAGTAGTTAATGTTAATTTATACTTTTACTGGCAATGTGTGAATATCCAAATGATCCATGTCTTCTGTATGTAGTGAATACATTACTGTCTAAAGTATTAGCATAAATAATGTTATTGTCTAATACTGTCGAGTTGTAGTCCAATTTCAGTCCCACCATTCAAGTAAAATTATTTTTAAAAAAGTGGACACCCAAAATCCCGGACTACACACACAACAGTAAAGAGTTACTTTGCATTCATCTTCAGCCCAGTGGTTCTCAACTGGATTATTTTCCTCCTCTAGGGAACTTTTAGCAATGTCTGGAAATATTCTGGTTGTTAATACTGAGTGGGTGCCGCTAGCACCTACAGGGTAGAGGCTAGGGATGCCACTAAAACATCCTACAATGCACAGGACAGTTCCCATAACAAAGAATTATCTGCCCAAAATGCCAATAGTTCTGAAGTTGAGAAATCCTTCTTAAATGAACCAGTCCTTTATTAAACACATTTTCTTGCCTGGGGTAAAAAGAAAAAGAACGAAGTGAGAATGGATTGTTCTAGGGAAACATAACTGCACTAGATTAAACAATTAAGTGCATATGTCCTATTGTTAATTATACTCAAGGAATCTGCATAATACATAGAAGCACCAATGTTATCTTAAACAATCAAAGATCACAATATTTTACAACTCAGAAGAGAAGAAATTTCATTTTGCTTTTATATAAAAGACCACTAAAAGATAACAGAATCTGAACTCAAAATCATTTTTTAAATTTTTATGATTTTCTTGGGGCACCTGGGTGGCTCAGTGGGTTAAGCTGCTGCCTTTGGCTCAGGTCATGATCTCAGGGTCCTGGGATCGAGTCCCACATCGGGCTCTCTGCTCAGCAGGGTGCCTGCTTCCCTCTCTCTCTCTCTCTCTCTGCCTGCCTCTCCGTCTACTTGTGATCTCTCTCTGTCAAATAAATGAATAAAAATCTTTAAAAAAAATTTTTATGATTTTCTTTTCTAAATGTATACTGTCTTTAGGTTAATATGGCAGAAAAAGAAAAGAATCGAAGTGGAAAACAACACACATGGGAAAATCAAAGTCTATTCCACTAAACTTTCATTTCAAATATGATGCTATTTAAGTAATATTTACTTGTAATTTCTTAAATTAAATTGGCACTTCTGTTGATAATAAAAAATGAGCTGACTTTCTTTCAGTATGTTTCCCATGCTTGAACATGGAATACTGAAAGCATGTCTATAAATAACTAATAGTCAAACTAAAAGGCCAATTAAAACTAATGCTCTATCAATATGAAGGCAAGTTGAAAACTCATTTTGTTCTTTATTAAAACAATAAAATATTTTAAATCCTTCCAATTGAAATCTCTTTATTAATATTTCTAAATGTACCTTTCCCTTCATAAGAAAAAATATTCCCATTAAAAATTTGTGATTGGGGGGGCACCTGGATGGCTCAGTGGGTTAAAGCCTTTGCCTTTGGCTCAGGTCATGATCCCAGGGTCCTGGGATCGAGCCCCACATCAGACTCTCTACTCGGCAGGGAGCCTGCTTCCCCTCCTTCTCTCTCTGCCTGCCTCTCTGTCTGCTTGTGACCTCTGTCTGCCAAATAAATAAATAAATAAAATCTTGAAAAAAAAATTTGTGATTAGTAGAATACACAGTGAGTGGTTATGGATGCCAATGTAGATTTGAAAACTTTTATGAAATTAGTTTTACTCTCTGCCTCTTGAAATCCAAAGGGAGGAATAAATCTCAACTAAGAGACAATGACAACTCAAGCAAAATTTTGTCATATCACCAACAAATAAATTTTATGTAGTTGGTTATTTTTCAATGATAAGAGCAGATTTGTAGGTGATAATAAATTAATCTTATCTGGAAGTAATCAAAAAAGTAGACTTGTTGAATATAACTTTTACCCAGTGGTAAAATATGATCACCAAATATTAAATGCTAAAAAAGAAAAATGAATTCATTGGGCCATAACTATATTCTTTCTTTTATTTCCTTCATAACCATAATTCTGAGTTTCAATAAATTCAGAACAGGAATGTCATTATGGGGAAGAGAAAAAAATTAATAACTCAGAGTACTGACTATGTTTTGTTTAAATCTATACAGAACAAGCAATCAGCAACTGTTTTGTTTGCTTGCTTTTAAGCCCAAAATGTAACTCAGGAATAGCCTTAGAACTCAATTCATATATTAAAAAAAAGTTTTAATATAAGGAATACTGAATTTAAACTGGTGTAAAAGCTAAACTAATGATTATCCATACAATTATGGGTCCTTCATCCCATTCTCTACCTATTACAATTTCTTTAAATTCTTTCATATGTAAGTAGTTCTTGAATTTATGATTCCAGTGAGTAGTTTTTACCTACTGGTGTTATTATCTTTTACCATGCAGGACTTGGAGTATCAGATACTAGTATGAATATGGTTATATACACTTTCCTGGATAAGCAAAAATTTGGAAACTAAAATCAAGGTTGGGAATTTCTATAAAGACTAGGCTAAAAATAAATTCAATTCATTTTCAAAAATCATGTCTCATTCTCTATATAACTTATGACAGCAAATCTTGAATGATTTCATGAATATGTAGCCTTATGAAAATTATCAACAAATTGCTCCATTTTTCAATTTGTGTTTTCTCTTCATATTGCTAGCATCTGAATGAATGGTGTTAGCTGCACCAAAGAAGAAAATATTCTCAGGAAAGACAAGCACTTTTTATCTCAACTGCGTGAACCCATGTTGCCAGAAGACAAAAACAACTACACTTCCCAAAGAATCATACACAATAAGATAAAAAGCTAAGAAACTACTTTTACTAATGCTATGATTAACATTCACAGTAAGATATTAAGCTAAAAAAATACTAATACTAAAAAGTGAGTAACGTTCCTCCCAAATTATCTGCTATCAATGCATCTTTGATAAAACCTATCACTCAATGAATAAAGGGTTTAGGTCAAGTTTTCCTTGATTGTTTTTATAACAATATATAAGAAAGATTTCCATTTATTATTCATTTGGAGGCTTATAAAGATAATTCTGTCTTGTATATACTTGAAAGTTATCAGTGCAACAAAGGTATCTAAGTATGCCTTCTAATTTCAGTAAAGAGAAAGGAATAGCTAACTAGGCTAAATAACTTTTCTAAGGTTCAAAGCAAGTTAGTAAGAGAAGTAGCACTATAAGCCAAGGCTGAATTGCAATGTATTTCCAGATTAACTTTACAAGAAGCAACAGGAGGTATCAGAAGGACGGCAGAGTGAGATGAAGGCCTAAGACCTGCTTTCCTAGGGGCGCCTGGGTGGCTCAGTGGGTTAAGCCGCTGCCTTCGGCTCGTGTCATGATCTCAGGGTCCTGGGATTGAGCCCCGCATCGGGCTCTCTGCTCGGCAGGGAGCCTGCTTCCTCCTCTCTCTCTCTGCCTGCCTCTCTCTCTGCCTGCTTGTGATCTCTCTCTGTCAAATAAATAAATAAAATCTTTAAAAAAAAAAAAAGACCTGCTTTCCTAGAATAAATAATGTTTTATAAATGCAAATGCAATGAGAAATAGCAAATAAGCTATTCCTTATCCTAGCAGGAATGTATGTATTCCTTCTAATAAAGAGGTTATTTCATGAAGCCTGCTTCCTCACTCCCAATTAACAGTTCACCAACACCATACTTTTCAATCTTCCTTTCCTTCCCAATCCAGACGCTAACCATCCTAACATCTAGCTTATGCTTTTACAAACAGAAGATATCTATTTAACTAGATATGCTCTGTTTGCTTCATACCAGCTTTTCTCATTCAAATCTCCTCCTACAGGACATTTACTTACACCTATCTGGACATGGGTGAGACTATGTACTGCCTGAAATTTTTGAATTGGGACATATGTGGTAAATGAAAAGCTGCTGAATGTGTTTACGTGCCAGGTGTTTCAGTAGTTCTGCATTTTCAATTAATAGCAACACTTCAGTATAGCAACCTTCTCTCTCCATTCCCCCAGCAGTTAACGATCTCTTAATGAATACATTAATACAAAAAGAATTCACTATTGACAACATCTCTGTGGTAGATTTTTTTGTAAAACAGTTACATTTTTGCAATTAGGAGGAAATTTCGTATTAGAAGGAAAATAAAAAGAGTGAGATTAAATTTTGAGAAATAAAACCAAAATTTTCCTATAGTTTGGTTTCTTAAAGTGCGCATACTGTGTTATTAAAAAAATATATAAAAATAGAATCTATGGAATCAATTTAAGACCTAGGAAGACCAATTCAGACCATCTAGTATAACACCTTCATTAAAGAAATAAGAAAACTATTTTCATTATGAAGAAAAGTATACGCCCACACTTTCCCTATGATGCAAATTTCAAAAGTTAAGCCGTCACTGCTTTGGGAGAGAAGAACATGAACAATATTGTGAAATATTTAAATGTGGAATGTGACCATATTAAATATCCATAAATTTTATCTCTTTTCTACAAATTTTGTAATGGCAGTCAACAGACTTCATCTAACTAAACACAATGTTTTTCTCGGTCTCAAGGTAAGTTTCCTAAGACAAACATGCTAATAGAAAAGGAAATACAAAAGCAAAAGTGAGTTAAATCACAGTATAAATTAATCTGCACAACATTAGGAGATATATTAATGTTAGGGTTAGTTAAGCTTTTTCTTGCAATTTTATAACAAGGGACTTAGGCTTATCAGGAAATTATTTCTTCAAAGTCTCTGCAAGACCCAGCATGCCTCTTGCTGAAACAGGGATATGATGGAGAAGAGTCAGAAAGTGGGATCACAGGCACTGTCAAACAAATGGCTTGGGAAGAATATGGTAGCATAAGCACTTCATGTCTAATATAAGATTCTCAACTTCCTAGGGGTGCCTGGGTGGCTCAGTGGGTTAAGCCGCTGCCTTCGGCTCAGGTCATGATCTCAGGGTCCTGGGATCAAGTCCCGCATCGGGCTCTCTGCTCGACAGGGAGCCTGCTTCTCTCTCTCTCTCTCTCTCTCTGCCTGCCTGCCTCCCTGTCTACTTGTGATTTCTCTCTGTCAAATAAATAATAAATAAAATCTTTAAAAAAAAAAAAAAAAAAAAAAAGATTCTCAACTTCCTCAATGTTAAAAGATCACTCCTCTTCAGTACTCCTCAACTCACTTAGTGTTACTACCATCTCCCCATTACACAAGTCAGAAACCCAGCTACTGTATTTGATTTGTTTCTTTCACTTCCCACATATAGTCAAATCATTATAATAGGCTTATATATCTCTCCAGTTCTATACAACCTCATTGGTTCCTCAGTTCATTAAACTATTTTTGTTCACACATGTTACTTCAATAGTATGTTACCAGTCACTGAATCTACTCTTTTGAATTATGCCAGAATTAATATTCCAAAACACAAATCTGAGCACGTTATTTCCTCTTTTAGAAATTGCTCAATGCTGTTCCATAATCCCTAAGACAATTTACAAATACCTTAAGTGGACACATCAGTCCCTGATGATCTCTGCAGCCCTAGTCTTATATTCTCTCTCTCACATCAAACTCAATGTCCAAGCTTTATTCAACTAAAATTTCTATCTAGAATACCTCTCCTTACCTCCAAGTGTCTACTCATACGTAAGGACTTCATGTAAATAACCCTTCTTCTGGGAAATATTTCTGAAGAGATGGCCTTAAGAGATGCTTTCAATAGGGTGCTTGGGTGGCCCAGTCAGTCAAACATCAATCAGTCTTTGGCTCAGGTCCTGATCTCAGGGTTCTGGGATCAAGCCCTGTGTTGGGCTCCCTGCTCAGCAGGGGAGTCTGCTTCTCCCTCTCCCTCTGCCTCCTCCCCCCACTCATGGTCTGTCTCTGTTTCTCTCTCAAATAAATAAATAACATCTTAAAAAAAGAGAGAGAGGGAGAGATGCCTTCAATATGCTGCCCCATGATACCCTATGCTTATTTGGTATTGTACTGAACTTGCCTGTATCCTCCATTAAACCACAATATCTTGAGAACAAGTACTCTGTTTTATTCACTACTGTATCTCCCTAAACTTAGAACAGTGACTGACCCTCAATAAATACTTGATGGATCTATAGATGAATTGGAGGATTAATGGATGGATACAAGGATGGATTTCACAGGGCAGGAAAGTTAGAACAAAACTTTTGCCATTATTAGGATGCTTATGTTTCCACTTGCTAGGTGTAGTTACCCCCGGGGAATGATAATGCAAGTCTATCATCTACACCTCCAAGGTACTGCCAATACCAACTTTATCCCGTGTCCTCTGGGTCCTTAGAATAGTTGGATAATACGCATCCAGAAAAATAACTGCCAATACAAGATGCCAGGAAAAACCCAGTCATACTGTTACAGGAATAGGTTAGAGACTGGCAGGATTTAGAGAGCAAAATGGAGAAAATAAAGGAAAACAAAACTAATCACTAAATAACTACCATTTCCACCTTCATTACTATTAACATTTATTAAGTACTCATCATGTGGCAGCTGCTATATTAAGAGCTTGTACACATCATGTTCCTATTTAAGAATGGTAGAGCTGAAATCACATACTATTGTCTTTTAATGGATTTAACATAAAGAATGGTGCCTGCCAATAAGCTATCACATTTTTCTCTTTTGCTAATGGAATTCTTTTATCTCTCTATCCATGAAAAAAAAAATTAGCTTCATGTATAGTGGTACGGGTCCTTCATACATTTTGTCATTTAATCTTCAGCATAATTCTATGAGTTTGGTACTATTGTGATTACTTTATGGATTAGTAAACCAAGACTGAACAACAAAACACTTGACCACATCACACGCTGTTAAGTTGCAAAGCTAAAACTGGTAACTAGTAATGTTTAACACCAAAGCCCATGTTCTTATCTACTAAACCATACTGCTAGGCAATGGAGAAAATGTATGTCCTGCCCTCAATGAGCTTGTAGTTTAGTGAGTAACAAGCACACCCAAGAAACATTTCAGAAAATAAGACTGCTATTATTAGGCAAGTTGTTACAGTTACGGCATGATGCAATATATCCTAAACAACGTAACAGGATATTTCCCAAAGCTATAGTATTCAGGAGTCTTAACTGTCTCACCTCTGTACATTAACAAATTGAGTTGCAGAAGCTCAAGATGAGACAATGATGTGGCTTTCTTCTAAATGCTTCTTTAAAACAATTCCAATATTAAAATCATTTGTCTTAAAACAATTCAAACATATCTAAATTTAAGGGAAAAAAAGACTATATACCTAACAATATTAGAGCTAACAAAAAAGTTCTCCAGAGATTAAAAAGAAAAAAAGAAATAAGACTATACAAAATACTATTTATTATTTATATAATTTCCTGGAGAAAGCAATCTTAAATCCCACTACCTATGGTATCTATACAGATTAGAGCACCCTGAAGCACACATTGTAAGACATCAGCAGCATTTATGCCAATTTTTCTCTCTTCTGTAAAACTATTCCTCTAGTATACCACAACAAAATGCTTAATAAAATGACAGACATACCTGAAGTGTAAAAATAAGAATTCTAATAGACAAACTCTTATAGTTAAACTCCTCTGGCTAAATGAACTAATCCATTTAGTTTAGTTACCATAAAATACAAACACTACACTTGTTTTTCATTTTCAGGTTAGATTTTATCATTTATTAGACCAAAAAAATAAAAGGAGGAGTCTTAAGAAATTACTAGGTCAGTATTTTTAAACTCGAGATACATATCTTTTACAATGGACTCATGGCTTTAAACTTGTTAATTTATTGTTTTAAGTGCTTCCTACACAACCCAATTTTTTTCCTCTAAAGTGAACACTGCAAATTGCCTTGGATGGGCAACAATGAAAAGGCTACCCCATTTATTAATTTTGTATAAGTTATCCTCCACCCCTGAGATTCCTTGGAGGGGAAGAGGAGGTCTGAATTTTACCATACAGTGCCACAGGCAGAAAGTGAAAGAAACCAAAACAACTGAATCCTGGAGGAAGATAAAATGCCTACAGCAGCAGATGACCTATTACATACCTTTCCATACAGGTTTTGATGTTATAATTTGTTAATTTCTGGGAAAAAAAAAAACTTACCCAGCGTTTAAGTTTGTTCTGATAGAAGTGTTTAACTTCCTTAAGTTTTTGATCACAAACAACACAAACTGTTCAAAAGGGCAGTATGTTTTTAAATCATTACAATACTAAGTAAATGTGCATGAAAAGCTCAATGCAGAGATTATTTTCTTACTGTCAGAAAACACAAACTGAGAAGCACATTACACTTTCCTTAAAAAGTTTAGAAATAGGGGCGCCTGGGTGGCTCAGTGGGTTGGGCCGCTGCCTTCGGCTCAGGTCATGTTCCCAGGTCCTGGGTTCAAGCCCCGCGGCGGGCTTTCTGCTCAGCAGGGAGCCTGCTTCCTCCTCTCTCTCTGCCTGCCTCTCTGCCTACTTATGATTTCTCTCTGTCAAATAAATAAATAAAATCTTAAAAAAAAAAAAGTTTAGAAATATTCTTGGCATGTGTTTGTCTGGATAAATGTTCTCTTAAATATTTTCAAGACCAATTTTCATTAGAGAACATAATTTTATTCAAATATACAACTCATGGTATAAATAAGTAAGCCAGTACTCCTTTCCCAACAGAAATGACAAGTCTTTCAAATAATAGTTTATTTAAAAAAAGATACTACTGTGTTAGCAATCTGGAATTTTTTTTTTTTTAAGATTTTATTTATTTATTTGACAGAGAGAGATCACAAGCAGGCAGAGAGGCAGGCAGAGAGGCAGGCAGAGAGACAGGAGGAAGCAGGCTCCCTGCTGAGCAGAGAGCCCGATGCGGGACTCGATCCCAGGACTCCGAGATCATGACCCGAGCCGAAGGCAGCGGCTTAACCCACTGAGCCACCCAGGCGCCCCAGCAATCTGGAATTTTAACATACACAGATACTTGTAGGTAGGTAGACATGTGTGTTTGTGTATATGGTATAATCATGGATATGTTTCAAAACATATCTATTTTTAATAAAGAAATAAACTGATTCTTATTAAAGTGAGTTATTATTTAACATCCTGTGTTCAAGTTGCACCAGGAAAGAAAAGCATAAATGTTTACACATACATCTCCTATCTCAAATAGTGTCTTTTTTTTTTTTTTTAAGGATTTATTTTAGAGAGAGTGACTGTGAGCTTGGCGGGGGAACTAGAGCCCAGGACCCCCAAGATCACCTGAACCAAAATCAAGAGTTGGCAGCTCAACCAACTGAACCAGCCAGGCGCCCCCAGCATCCTTTTTATTTTTTTAATATTTTATTTACTTCTTTGAGAGAAAGAGAGAGAACACAAGCAGGAGGAAGGGCAGAGGGAGGAGCGGATTCCCTGCTGAGCAGGGAGTCCCACGTGGGGCTCCATCCCAGGACTCTGGGATCATGACCTGAGCCAAAGGCAGCTGCTTAACTGACAGCCACCCAGGCGCCCCGACCTGTGTTTTTTTTTAATTACTTTTTATTAACACCTTACTACTTATGGTTTTTAAAATTAATACTACTGGACGCCTTCTTCCACAGCCTTCAAGCTTCAAGAGGCATATTCATCCTTGTATATATTTTTCATAAACAAGGTACCATCTCCTTTACAATAATGATTATAAGCACAAACAACACAGACTCTAAGATTCTAAGATTGTTGATATCTGAATGAATACTTGACAGTATGGGATAACTAATCAGTTATTCATAACTGGAGTAAACTGATAAGAGCTTATTTAATTTAAATATAGAAGTACATGATTCTAAATATACAAAGTATGCCAAAGTATTCCACTTAATTCTTTAAACACATCACTATAAATTTTAAGTGGTGATTTGTTTTATGTCCAGGAAAACAAGACTCTATATTCTATGTAAAAAAGAATTAAAATACTGGCCTATTACTATCCAGAATTACTGCTGAAATCCAATCTTAATTTTAAAAAGTTATATTATAAATACAAAATAAGTAATTAATAGATGTATCTTTTTCATATTAAATCTTCAAGTCATAATTAGGCATTAGTCAGAATTTCTAGTATCCTACATAGAAATAGACAAATTATCTTGGAATTAACATTTTAAAATACACCTTTTATTTACATCATGTAAATGGCTAAGTAAAATCATCACCAAAGAGTATCAGATGCATGAAATGCTACTGAACAATTCCCCTGAAAATTAAAAATTATTTATCCTAAAATTCACTTGATTAACATTATTTTCTTTAAAAATCACATTTTACTAATTATGTAAATATAATGCATTTAATCTAAAGCTTGGCGACTTTAACAGTATAAACTACACTTTCATAAACAACCTAACTTTCACAATTTACTATCTCAATTATTTCAAGTGAAAGTGTAGACTATTTCCTATTACTAAAGACTAATATTCTTTTCATTTTAATTCTTCTCAAATTAAAGTAACTCAGGGCTTAACTAATATATGGAAGTAAGTAAGTTTTTAAAGTCATGTTTAAGAGAAATACAAGTATAAAGCTGAAACCTGAAAGAAACCAAAAGTACAGTCAAAAATGCAAAGCTGACCTATCTTCAATCTTTCCTTGTTAAACCTAGGCTACTCAAGAATTGTCAACTAATTATTTCACTTTATTGATGACATTTTTCTCTAGGGAAGTTCTTTTAAAAGTTTAACCCCGGAGCAAGTCATGGCTTCTCCTATCTTTGAAAGTGTCCAGAGCATTGATTATAACTGCAGGAGGTGTTACCTTCTACCCAGAGAATCTCACCCTGCTACAATCTTACACACTCTCTCACTCCCCAAACAGCTTTGATTCAGCAATTCAAACTGCTTCAGCTGATATTAAAGGAAGAACCACAGAAAAGGGATCAGCAGTTCTAACAGAATAAAAAGAGGGAAAAACACAGATCGTGGATACAGTTAACACAAAGCTCAAGCGTAAAGCAGACTTGAAAAAGACATCAGAGTGACTCAAAAAAAGAACAACATGACAGAAATTAAACAAATTTTTTACGTTCGCCTTCTATGCATTTAAACTTACCTCAACCTCCATTAAAATTCTGATCATATACAAACCCCGAGGCTTTGACATAATTTCAAAACCCACACCCTTTCTTTCTATCTCCAGGGTCACTTCTTAGGTAGCCAAGGAGAGAGAAAAAAAAACAAAACAAAAACAAAAAACCATACAACAGAATTCAAATGTACATGTACTTGCGAAACAGAAAGATCAAGTCATAACCAAATTATAATTTTGGCCAATATTTTTTCATGTAAAAGTGATACATAATTGTTTTTAAAACCCAGTATTTTTCTCTTGCATTTAGGGAAAAGCTCTAAGTTACTTGATATCAGGTATAAATATAGGTAGAAAACAGTTATTAAGGATAAGAGTCCTTGTAATATTTTTCTTGGGCTGGTGTGAGAATATAAGATGCTCTACGCTGTTATACATCCCTCTCTACTTCGACTACAGGAAAAGCTTCAGTATCTGCTTAATTAGTTAATCAGTTTTCATTACTAGAGAACAATACAGAAGCAAAGAGCTATCTATCACAGAATGGCTTTTACACATCTAATTCAGAAATGGTGACCAAAATTCCAGAAGGTAATTGGATTTTCAAAACTGGATGTGTTGTTGTTTTTTTTCCCCCAATTCAGTCATGACAGGGCCAGAAGGTAATGATATATCTGCCATGATGCAACAAGCAGACCTGTCTTCTGTCAGGAGTTGAAATCATAAAGGCATAAGCTGTCGTTAACAACCTCTCTCCAAACACAAGAGCTGTCATTCCATTGTTTTCTTTTGCTGGCATGGGGGCTAGTGTGGCCTCATATACCTTGTCAGTTCAATAATGTGCTAAGCTTTTTTAACCTTTTCTGGAATTCCTGAACAATCTTTTATGAAGTCTGTAATGTAACAGCTTATATTTCCTTTGATTAATATATAGTTTTTTCAAAGTTTACTTTTAAAATTTGGAATTAGTGCTCTTGGTTTCAACCTATAATTTAGTAGTCTGTATTTCAAATAGGAAAAAAAGAAGTAGCAGGTTGTTGTTTTTTTTTTAATTTGAAATGTAAATTTTAGTTGTCTAAATATAGCCAGTCTTTGAGGGGAAAAAAAATCAATCATTATTTAAATAAGTTGCTTGTAGTTTTATAATCTAAAATTTAAGTACTTTTAGAAATAGTTAAGTGAATAACCACAATGCAGTATATTTCATGAATATTATTTTTAAAAAAATTTAAATTATTACCTTTTTAGTTATTGAAGTAACACCTGCTCAAAGTAACAAAAGAGAGAGAGAGAGAGAGAGAATTAAATAGAACAATTGAAGAAATAAAAATAAAAGAAAAAATTCATGGTTTCTTGCATCAATTTCCAGGAACATCCATGTATACTCATGTATGTATGGTGGTGTATGTAACTACTTTTGAGCAAATGATCTCACTCTCGTGCTTTCATCTGATAACTCTTAGACATCATCTTATATGAATGAACATACATACACACACATACCACTCATTCTCCTTAAGAGCTACATAATTTTTAATGATACGAATATACCGTTACTTAATCAAATAGTCTCCTACTGGTGGATATTTAGGTGATTAGAAGTTTCTATGTTATTACAAAATGCTTTGATGAGCATGCTTGTATGTATGTATATAGTGTGTACTGCTCTAGTGTAAATTACTACAAATGCAATTTAGGGTCAAAGGTTAATAAGCACATTTAATTTGGGGCGATATAACTAAACTGCCACTAAAAAGATGGCTTCAAATTACATTTCCAACAATATTAAAACTTGTTATTATCATACAACTTGTCACCAATTTATCTGCCAATCTTATATGTTGAAAAATGACACCTTATTTTAATGAGCATTTCTTAAATCCACAAATCTTTGAATTACTATAAAAAAAGCAACGAAGCTTATAAATCACTTAAACAAAGATATACTTGAAAGGTCCAAAAAAATTTCCATATTTTGGAGGTTTCTGAGACCTTAAATATACATCTCCTGCTAAACCATACTCTGCTTGTACTATATAAATACTAAATAATATCCCAAAAGCTGCTAGATGGCATTGCTCCATATATTCCAAAATAAAACTATGCCCTAAACTGATATGTACTTCTTACTACCATCTATTAGCCAACAATATCCACTAGAATCCTCTTAAAATTTCCATGTCACCAACTTTGTAAATACTTATTCTCAAACAGTAAGACCTTGAAATACATAGTTGGAAGACTAGGAATTGACGGTAGGAGTTAAGGAGGTGTCACCAAAATTTTATTACTTGAATTACTGAGAAAAAACAACAAGAAGAAACCACATCCTATTTTAGACAACCACCCATAATGGCTCCATACGTATTTGTAAAAAAAAAAAATCCTAATACTATAATCATTCAGCTTTACAAAATGTGCCTGTCAAAAAAGGGAGGAATCCCAAATGCATTAAGGAAAGAGGAATCATCAGAACAGAAAAGGTAAGTATAGGTATTAAAAGGGAAGCAAACAATTTAAAAACTAAAAAGCTCTAAATCAACTTTTGAAGTCTATAATTTGTATCAGTCAAGCAACAGTTTATGTATTCTTTAATTTAGTTGCCCCATAATCAATGGTTTTAAAAAAAAATCCTAAAATATTCTAGTGTGATGAACGCTGCTACATAAGGATGTCATCCTCTAAGATTTACATACAATTTTGTTATACAGAAAACTGCTTTAATGTTATTTGTTTAAAAAAAAGCTATGTATTATAAAGTGACTAAATATCACTGGAATAATGAGATAAAAAAACATGTAATTAAAATGCTATACTAAATTCTTTTGATTATCTCCATTCCTTCCACAAATCACACTAAAATTTTAGTTAAAAAAAGTTTATTACTGGGGGCGCCTGGCTGGCTCAGTGGGTTAAAGCCTCTGCCTTCGGCTCAGGTCATGATCCCAGGGTCCTGGGATCCAGCCCCACATCCGGCTCTCTGCTGCACAGGGAGCATGCTTCCTCCTCTCTCTCTCTCTGCCTGCCTCTCTGCCTACTTCTGATCTCTGTCTGTCAAATAAATAAATAAAATCTTAAAAAAAAATTTATTACTCAAATTACTGAGTAAAGAAGGGTGGTATTAACCCATCAGGACAAAACAAATGAGAATGGAGAGAAAAGAGGACACAGACATTGACACATTTTTCGAAGACTGTAAACTGATAGAACTGGATTTGTACCATAGAGGAAAAAAAAAAACTCAAGTGCCCAGAAGGAAATAACGACTACAAGAAAGCCAACTCATCCACAGAATTTGAGAATAACTCAGAAACTGGGATGCCCGTTATCCAGAGGCATTACTTTTAAGTTCACATTAGGTACAATTATCCCATTCCTTAAAAAAGGAAACCAAAAACCCCAAAACTAGGTCATAATCTTACATTATGCAGCTAGCCCTATAAGAGATCAAAGGTGTTTCCTTTTGAGAAACTTACCTAGAGAAGGCCTAGAAGGACAAAAGACCACAGGAGAGGAGAGAGACACAGAGCTCAAATCAGGTGTACTATGCAAAAGTCTGCAAAATGATTCAAAAGAGAATTCCATTCCAAAATATGATAGAACTTTATCAAACTATCAAACTATGATAGAAGAACTTTGAAAATTCTACAGAAGGGTTAAAAGATAAAGTAGGTAACCTAATAACAAAACTAGAGCAAAAAATAGACGGAAAATAAGAAAGTACAGGCAATTAGACAAAGCATTTACAGGCTCAATCCACAATTCCAAAATCAAGATACTAATTCTAGAAAAAGAGAAGATTAAAATGAAAAAGAAACAACACAAAAAATCTTCTAAGAATTGAGAATCATGAGTTTACAGTACAGACAGAAGGAATCACCAAGTGCCCAACACAATGAAAGAAACAAAAAGATAAAAACACCAAGGCATAGGAAATTCCTTAAAAGCAATATGAGTAATTTCTTGACATCAGGCAAAAGGAAAAGAAGCTTAACAGAAGGAACAAAAGTATTCAAGGTCAGAATGGTACCAGACTTTTCAGTTAAAACACTGGAAACTAAAAGATGATGAAACAAAGCATTCAAACTTCAGAATGAAAATGATTTTCAACTTGGAATTCTATGCCTACCTGAATTATCAAAATAAAGGAAGCAAGTAAAATAAAGGCTTTTTTTTTTCAGAAATAAAAGGTTTCAAAAACTTATCTTGTATTCACTTTTTGATGGCTCCAACAAAATGAGGGCATATATCCAAAAAGCTGGGTTCATTAGATCCAGGAAACAGGAGTTCAAACATAAGGAGACCATCTAAGGGGAGTCCCAGGAAAACAGGTAGATAGGCAGGCTTAGAAAGTGACCAGTTAGGACTGGAAAGAAAGTCCACGGGTTCCAAAAGAGAGTTCTCCAGAGAAAAACAGGAAATTATGAGATGATTTGGTAAGTCTGACCCTTTAAAAACACTACTGAGAGATAAATCAAAAGCTGAATTAACAATTACTGTAAAGAAAATAGGAAAAAAAAAGAATTCCATGAAAACAAACTTCAGCAAAAATGAGAAGTAACCATAGGTTGTACCTGAGTCAGCCATAACAAAATTTACAGTAGTAGTAATATTGTAAAGCTTGATTTCTGATTTAATCCAAAAAACTGCAATAATAGGAAAGAGATTCTTGTCTACCATAACAGAATGTGACTGATAGATCAAGAGACAGTATTAAATTTAAAAACATGGATAGAGGGGACGCCTGGGTGGCTCAGTTGGTTGGACGACTGCCTTCGGCTCAGGTCATGATCCCCGGGTCCTGGGGATCGAGTCCCACATCGGGCTCCCAGCTCCATGGGGAGTCTGCTTCTCCCTCTGACCTTCTCCTCGCTCATGCTCTCTCTCACTGTCTCTCTCTCAAATAAATAAATAAAATCTTTAAAAAAAAATATGGATAGAGAGCAAACAAGTAATACCAAAAAGTACTGAGTGATTATGTCTAGGGAACAGAATAAGTGAGGAAGGATTAGCAAAGGATAATCACTATTTTGATAAATTATTTTTTATTTCACTTGACTTTCAGATTACATGCGTGTACCATCTGATGCTCTGCAGTTTTATTTTAATACATTTTAAATGTAGATTTCTTTCCATTTGTCTTGCTTAAGCTATGCCATACTTCAACCTCTGTATTTACTATCAGAAATTAATATATTACTTCTTCTCCCCCTCTTTCCTATTGTTTTTCTGAAACATCTACAAAAATATTAGATTTTATTCTGGGGCGCCTGCGTGGCTCAATGGGTTAAGCTGCTGCCTTCAGCTCAGGTCATGATCTCAGGGTCCTGGGATCGAGTCCCGCATCAGGCTCTCTGCTCAGCAGGGAGCCTGCTTCCCTCTCTCTCTCTCTCTCTCTTTCTCTGCCTCTCCATCTACTTGTGATCTCTCTGTCAACTAAATAAATAAAATCTTTAAAAAAAAATATTAGATTTTATTCTATTCTTGACTTTTTCCCTATCAATTTTTTGAAATTCTTATGATAAAAAGTCATGTTCTTTATCTATCATTTTTAAAAATATCAATTTTTTTCCTCAATTCTCTACTATATTCTGTATACAATACTCTTCAACTCTAGGTTTTAATTTACCAATTCTCTCTTCAACTGTGTCTGATAGTTGCCTCACCTGACTCTTCCTTGTGACGAATCATTTCCTCATATAATTTTTAGTTTCTGACTAGAAATTCACCTTCATTAGGGTTTAACCCTGGGTTGGAAAGTGTTGTTACCGGGAATTTTGTGTTTGCTTCCATCTAGTACCCCAGAAATTTCATCCGTCCAAAGTCCATTTTTACATTAATATACATTGTTTGAAATTCCCACACTTACATGGGTTGTCTAAATTTAGGCTGCAAATCCAAATCCAACTTTGGAGTGTGATCTGTGGCTTCTATTTCCCAAGGGAGGATGTTAATTTACCCCACTTGGCCTCTCTAACAAATAAACTTCCTTTTTTCATCTTTGGGCCATGAACTGATTTTTCTACTCCTGAAAACTAAAAGGGCAGAAACTTCCAGGCCTTAGCTATACCCAAGGGTCTTGGTATTAGCACTTGCCTCTCAAGCTCAAAGCTGTAATGCAGACCTAGGGCTTGTATCTCATTAGCTATCCCCTTGGGGTTGCTACACTCTCGAGGAACTTACCACCGTGGGTATAAGTTTTTTTCTTGTAGTTAGGCATTTAAAGATTCCTTTTCTAGCTTTTGAACATAACTAGATACTTAATATTTTTGTTGTTGCTATGTTTTATCCACTATTCTTACATGTGTGTATGCAGAAGGGAGAAATGCATATTAATTAGCTCAGTCCACCATGTTTTAGAACCCAAACTGTATCAATTACATTGATAAAAATAGTATAATTTCTTTAAACTTAGATATAACAATATGAAAGCTATACTCAAGGTAAGAAAGTATGGAAACATCAGACTCTTCTAAATAATCCAGCTATGAGAATTTAGTAAAAATATGGGTGGGCTTAGTGAAGTAACCAGACTTCTTACAAAACTATTAAAATCAATAAATTTTATCATTTTGAGTATGAACCACTTATTAGTATTTTGAAAGTATTCTTCATAACTTAAACTTTACTTCCCTACTGTTTTTATTATAAAACATTTCCTAGGGGCACCTGGGTTGCTCAGTGGGTTAAGCCTCTCTGCCTTTGGCTCAGGTCATGGTCTCAGGGTCCTGGGATTGAGCCAGCCCCACTTTAGGCTCTCTGCTCAGCGGGGAGCCTGCTTCCCCCGCCCCTCCACTGCCTGCCTCTCTGCCTACTTGTGATCTCTTTCTCTGTCAATTAAAAAAAAAATTAAAAAAAAAAAAACATTTCCTAGAACTTCTTACTTTCTGTCATACTAAATATAATTGCCATCAAGTTATAACTTAGCCATTATACCTAGAGCCTGAGAAGTATAAATAAACTCTCAACAAATCCAAAGAATGTTACCTACACCAGGTTCTAGTGCGGTATCCAGATTAAGAGCAAAACATCACCTGGGACAGTCTTAGAAATGTAAATTCTCAGGCTCCAACCAGACTCTTCTGCATCAAAATCTGGTTTTGGGACAAGGCAATTTGTGCTTCAAAAAGCTCTCCAAATGATGGGGCGCCTGGGTGGCTCAGTGGGTTAAGCCGCTGCCTTCAGCTCAGGTCATGATCTCAGGGTCCTGGGATCAAGCCCCGCATCGGGCTCTCTGCTCGGCAAGGAGCCTGCTTCCTCCTCTCTCTCTGCCTGCCTCTCTGCCTGCTTGTGATCTCTGTCTGTCAAATAAATAAATAAATAAATAAAAATTAAAAAAAAGCTCTTCAAATGATTCTGATGCATGGAAAAATTTGACTGTATAGACCAGTGGCTCCCAAACTACTCTCCATAAAACTTTTTGACAGTACAACTCAGTCAGTCAAAGCCTGGACAGGGAAAGATCAGAAAGCTGCCTATGATGCAAAATTTAAGGAGCTACTCACTCTCAGGATCCTACAAATATTGCACGACCCTGAGAGACTGACCAGCTCCTTAAATTCTGCATCCTTGTTCTACATCTGCAATTAGTAATTAAATGACTTTAAGTAGTGTAATGACTTTTCTTTCCTTGCCCATTTTACAGAGACCAACTGAAATGCCTAAAAAGATACACATGAGAAAAGATCAAAGAAGAAACACGTATGAGTAACTCTCAAACTGCACAAACACTGAATAATCAGTACTTGGCTATATGATACACTGTTTCTGACTCCAAGTAATGTATTATGCAATGAAGACTGTTAAACACTAAAAATATGAGCTATGGCACTCAGAAGTACTGTGGGGATGTATCTGATATGTACTATTTCTTCAACATGAAATCTTAATACATTTTTTATAATAAAGTTCTAAAGTATCTAAAATGCAAGGACTGGAATATCTTTAATTCTCAGACTGTTAGCTATGGAGCCCTAGGGTTTGGGGAAGAAATCTCAGGGGTCATTGTAGAAGTTGCTCCAATTCTCACCCCAGCTTCAACCGAAGTAGCTCCATAGATTTAAACCTACTTTTTACAGAACAGTCGCCTCAGAGGCAGGGTTCCACTGATGGGAAAAAGTTTTAATTTAACCTTATAATGCTATGAATCCAATATTAGGACCTTTAATCTTTTCCTAAAAAATGTGCAAGAGATATAGCAGATTTTTTTTTTTTTTTTTGAGCTGTGAAAGCAGGAATGTTTAGTAGTGAGAGTGGGTGAGCTCAAGGGACAGCTGCCACAACAGACATACTATTAACAAAACTGAGTAGAGATCATATTGTCTATCCTGAGAAATAACAGATTTACTTCAGTTGTGATATCAAAAACTGACAGATCACAAAAAAATGGGTAATGCTCCCAGTCTTTTCTAAATTTTGGAAACATTTCATTAAATACAATTTTTGAACAAAGTCCACAAAATAAAAATAGAGCTAATCTGATTAAAAGGTAAGGATGAGATAGCTTTAGTCCTTCCAATTAGTCTTCCTGTGCCTGCTTCCTAGAATATCACCCCTTTACAACCAGTGTCCTCCCACCATACATAAACACACAGTAGCCTTTGAAGAACCACCAAAGAAACACCATGAAACGGTAAAGCCAAAGTAACAAATCACTTTATCTAGATTAAAAAGAGATAGCCATTTAAAAATATTCACCATGTAGAAATTTACCACAATAAAGGTCATATTCAGTTTTTTTTATAAAGAGAAAAAAGTGTATCAATTAAACTTTTAAGTACATAGCACATAAATACTAAATACACTAAATACTAGAGTACTAGGAAATCAGCTGAATTTTTTTTTTTTTTTTTTTTTTAGGAATCATGAGTTGCCATTATTGAGAAAAGCAGAAAAGAGTCAAAGCAATGAAATGCTGTTAGTTTCTAAACACTACACTTCTACTAACAAAATGCCTGACTAGTCTAAAGTTACTGACAAACTTCCTTCCTTCTGTTTGGGATATCAATAGATAGTTTGTTCATAGTTGTTTGGCATGACTTACCATACTCTTTCACCTTGAAAAATCTCACATAATAAAATATCCTAGAACAGAAAAGGCTTACTTGATCTAGTAGCAGGAACAATAAAATTACATACAGTATTTCACCAAGTCCTCATATGTACGAACACACGATTTTCTTTACTAAACTGTATTTTCAAATATATACTGAATTGTGATCACATTTCATATATAATGTTCTTAATCAATGACAGCATCTCTTATAACCACAAACTAATGTGTCAGAGAGAAAGTTCATTTCACTATTCATAGCCAGAAATACAGATGTTTAAATAATACAATATTTTATGTGAGTTACTTCAATCTAAACTTCAATTTATTTTATTTAAATTCTACTAAATTTTACTTAAATTCCATTAAAATTGCACTGTTGAAATTTGCAGTCAAAAGTAATGTGTTGTGTTCTTTACATATCCATGAACACTGAAAAAAAATACACAATTAACCTAAGAAATTCTACTTGAAGCACTTTAAGGGCCTCAAAAACTATTAACAAAAATAGTCTCTTAAGAGCTGGGCTGGGCCTTGATTTTAATTTCAGAGGTAAAAGAGCAGGAAACCTATCTTTAACTTTTGAAACCATCAATGTATCAAGCAATTCCTCTCCCAGTATAATTACAAAAATGTAATAATATAGCTCTTATAGAGCACACATGCACAGATACATCCCTAAATAACTTTAAGTTCTTATATGAAATCTTTTTTACAAGACAACACTTTTTTCTGAAAAAACTATTCATATTCGAAAGAAACCTATACTTTGGAAAATTTGGCTGTTCACTGCAGAACATAAGAATGAGACAGTTAAAAAAAAAAAAGTAGCCAAACATTAAGATGTAACAACCCAATTTTACTATTCTAGGAAAGAAAACCTTGCATACATAAAATAACGGTTTCTAGAAAGGTAGAATTCAAGTAAAAATAAAGTAATTCAGTAAATATTTCAATTTACCATTTTACAGGTCTTTGTCTAATGCTTAAAGCAGTTTATTTCTGAGTTCTAGAGTTTTTAAAGAAATGACAAACACTGAGTCATTCCAACTCTTTTTTTTAACTCTTCTTTTAAAGAATAAGAAATTAATTTCAAGTAGATTTCCTTCAGTTTCTAACTTAACTAAATTAGGTATGCAAAGATTTACAAAAGCAATCTTGATATTTTTGTAAGTATTTTAAATAATATTGATAAGTGTTTGATAAATTAAGGGATATTTCAAATAATAACAAATATAGAATAAAAATATTCATTTTAAAGACATTATCTAAATAAAATACCATTTAGTTTTTCATTCCAACTGTAAAATAATGAATAATCTTGAATTACAAATAAAAAAACAATTTAAAGATAAAATTATGTTTAGAATGTACTTTTGAAGAGACAAGATAAAATAATTTATAATGCATAATAAAACAGAGCTATAAAATGCTAAAAAAATAGAAAAGAAATTGCACTTACATCCATAGCTCTCTTAATAAAAGGTATCTGTGTGCCACTGTCCAGATCTTCATTTATAATAAGCCTTCTAGCCCACTGACCTGCCCTGACAACACCACTACCATGAATTAAAACCATCAGTTTCTGTGGATTTGTCAAAGCATCCTCACTCATAAAGATAAAACTCTTTGGTTCACTCTCAGTGGCATCTACCTGTAATTAAAAAAAATTAAATAATAAATACATGTTTTCTGATCAGGCACAGACATAAATGAGAAAACAACTAATGGTTACCATAAATTATAAATGGCTACTAGAGTTATAGAAGCAAAAAAGCTTTAAAAAACTGAAATATTCATTAGACATTAACAACTACATATGAAATGGATTAGCATCAAAGACATGATAGTAATATGGCAAAAAAATACTGGAAATATATTTCCTTATATTATTGGTGCATATTTAGTATTATAATATAAATAAGAATAACTGATTTTTTTGAGTCCTTACAGTATAGATACTATGCTAAATGTCCTAAAAACATTACCTCAGTCACAATCTCATTAAAGTGGTGGTATTATTATTATCGTCACTTATACATGAAGAAATTGAGGCTTAGGCAGTTTAAATAACTTGCCAAAGATCACACAGCTAATGAGTCTATAATTCTATAACAGAAGTAAATTACATCTATAATAGAAAGCAGAAAAACCCAACAGGAGCATACACCTGTTGGAAAATCATATATTAGTAAAGAATACTACTAAGGTTTTAAAAGGTAGGAGAGGAAACTATTTAAAAACTCAATCACCTATTCTATGTAAGTGGTCTTTGAACTTTCATTCAGGATGTGAACACAGGCTCATGTAACAATTATTTTATGAAGGAATACTATTTAAGTATTCCTCTAACTTTATTTTATGTACTAAATATTTATAAGATGAGTATTTTTATGCATTTTATATAGTACTTATTTATGGAATGAATATTTTATATATTTTGATAGTATTTAATGTTTAGGTTTAAACCAGGTGATTTTATGTTTTAGACTTGAAAGACTCAAAAGACTTACAAAGAGATAACTTCCTAACCTGTCTACATGACTGATGGCCTGCACTGAGTGGTATTCCACATCAGCAGCGGCCAGTAACTGGGAATGGAAGCTTCTGTGCAGCCATGTCAGAGCCAGAAGTCTTGATGGCTGGTAACATACAGACTCAAACAGAGAAGTTCAGTCCATATACTTTGTAATGAAATAGCTCTTCACTTCTTTAAGAGTATAGATTCATGAAATTATGAAACTAAAAAATAGACAAAAACTCGAGATACCAAAAAAAAAAAAAAAAAAAGTCCTGGATTCTACATGTTCCCCGTCACTATTCCTGGGAAGAGAAAAAAATTAACATTTCTCTAATTCTAAAACAAATAGATTGGTGGCCATTTGTTTAAATACCACAAAGGGCAGTTATTTCAGCAAGAAGAGCATAGCCATAGGGCTTAAAAAAAATTCCCCTCCTCAGGGAAGCCTTCCCTGTCTACCCCTAAATTTAAATGTCTCCTCAAGAATTTCCTAGACTCTTTTTCTAGAAAGTTTTATTTTCCTTCACAGCACATAATACAATATAATGTATGTTCTACTTTATACATATGTTTATGTAACTGTTTATTAACCATCTCCTCTCACCACCAGAATGCAAGTCCAGGAGGGCATGGACTTTTCTGTTTGTATGCAGCGACATTCCAATGGTTAAAAGAGAGGCTGGCACATTGTAGGCACTCAGTAAATAAAGCAATGAATAAACTTTTATAATAAGGAATGTTATCTAGCATCACCAGTGACCTCCTTTAAATAAAGGCATTTAACTAAATAATGTGTCCTCTTAACTTGTTACAATACTTGCCTGGCTCAGAAAGCATATATTGAAGATTAAAATAATATCTAACTATAAAGAATTTTAAAAGAGCTACACAATGCTAGAAATTAAAATGGCATAACCGATCGTAGTAGTAATTAGTATGCAGTAATAGAAGTATGAAGTGTGAAACAATCACATTAGCTTCTCTTGCATGTGATGTCCAGAAGTAAGGAAATTTTGATGATAACAGCAGGCATGACTGAACTCAGAGGAAAAGAAGTAGTTGAGAAATGGGGAAAACCAAATCTGAGAAGGAAAATTCCCTTTTACCTATGAATGTTATATGAAAACTGAGGAACCACTCAGTTAAAGTGGCTTTAAAAAAAAAACAAAAGTGAGGGGCGCCTGGGTGGCTCAGTGGGTTAAGCCACTGCCTTCAGCTCAGGTCATGATCCCAGGGTCCTGGGATCGAGACCCTCATCCGGCTCTCTGCTCAGCAGGAAGCCTGCTTCCCTCTCTCTCTCTCTCTCTGCCTGCCTCTCTGTCTACTTGTGATTTCTCTCTGTCAAATAAATAAATAAAATCTTTAAAAAAACAAAAAACAAAACAAAAAAAAAAAACAAAAGTGGTAACAACAAAAGAAAAATTCAAAAACAAAGCTGTCAATGTATAATGAAAAAGGGGCCACAAAGTTTTCCAGTCATTCATTTACCAAAGAGTACGTCTAAATGTGCACAAATAAAAGTACCTCTTAAAATCATTGAGGCCTTAATGGATCTTAGAATGGCTATGGAAATGGACATCTGTTTATCTTAATTAAAAAAAAACAACAACCCTATATACTGTAGACTTTGCAGTAGGTGCTGTTCACTATTTCTTTTCTCTATTTGACTAAGTCCCCTGTTACCAGGGAACTGAGTCAATTTTTTAAGCAGTGGAATGTTGGCACTTCAATTCCACAGTAATCACTTTAAAACTGGAAGAGTGCTTATTTTCAGAAGATGAAATGTTTTTTATATTAAAATGCTGTTCAAAAATATTTAAGGGCTGCAAATTAAGGTAGCCATGAATAAATAAATAAAAGTTTTATAGAAGAACTGACTTTAAAAACATGAGATCATCAGAATATTCAAGGAAAAAAAACAATGAAAATGAAAAATGTAGTTATTAAGGATTAAGGTGTAAGGGCAGTATTTAGGATGGTCATTGGCTTATATTCATCTCAATTTAACACAGAATTCTGAGGCTGGTATCTATAACCTACTTTGTAAAAAGTTAGCAGTAAGTTTAAATACTAAAATATCTACATGAATAAAACATAATTTTCAGCATTAGCTTAATTAATTTGAAAATGGCTGTTCCAAGGTCATTGTCTTCATACAGCACTAATTCATTAAACTGAGCTTTCATTAAGGAATGCATATAAAAGTCATCCTAGTGCACCATCTAACTTTATTAACCAATCAACTTCAAAGACCAACTGATAAGTGAGAACAATTTTTAGCAGTTAACAATTCACTTCAGGATACCCCTGAACCCCACTAATTGTGATGATCATTTAAACATGGCTGAATAAAATGAATGAAAATTTATAATCAAGTTATTAAGTTAATTTATGTAATCTGAAGTTCTACACAAGTATAAGATATTAGAGTTGAGAATAATCTGTACATGAGAATATATGTAAGGTAGGGAGTAAACATGAGACATACATGATAATGATCTTTACCATCAAATCATGGGTTTCCATCAGGTGCTGTTATTTGCAAAAAGGAAAGAAAGGAAAGAAGTCTTTCTTTCCTTATTAACAGTTCAACCATAAATCTAAAACTTAGCTCTTCATCAGGAAAAAAAACCAAAACAAAACAAACCACTTTGAGGTATTCCTATAATAAAAAGAACAACTGTGATACAAAACAAGGCAAAATAAAAAACCACCTTCACTGCTAGCTTTGGGATTTAAGAGAACTCAGGAGAAAATGAATAGTTATAGAAAAAAAATTTCACAGTAATATAAAATATATGATGATAACTTACAGAGAGACATTAATTTCCTAAAACAAAACAAATTTTGGTTTCTTTTCAGTTTATAAAATCAGGAAATGTTTACTAACCATAAATGGACATGACACTTACTATTGGTCTCATATAATGCAAAGTCTTCTCTATGCTTATTAGCTTTACAGTCTAAAGTTTAAACCAGAGGAAAGTAATCAGATCTATAAAACAAAGTCCTCCTAACCCTAACCTCAAGCTTTCTATAAAGAAAATTAGTGAAACTTAATCATATAACATAATCCATACAACCAATTATCTTCTGATTTCTTCTGGCAATGAGTTTAAAAGTTCCATGTAACTACAAGTATTAATGAGTTAAATGGCTCAGTCTCAACTGTGTTGTAACAATAAATCAAGCTAAGTCTCCTTAAATATTATTCTTCAGAAACTGTGAAAGAAAGAAAATTAACAAGAAAGATTGAACAAAAGGAAGAAAAGTTTCCAAATAAAGGAGGGTTAGTCTAGCTATTGCACAGAATAGTATTTTATTCACTAGTACACACCAGCACCTGAAACAGTGCCTGGCACCTAAAAGACTCTTAAGCAAATTTTTGCTGAATAAATGAATAGATGATTAACAATGTGGCCTAGCATTTGAGCTTATTTATATAAAATTAAACATAAAATAGATTTTCCTTTTAAATACTGAACTTTGGAATTAATTTGTGAGGATAAATATTATTTAAAAATCCTCAAACCCTCCAATTCATAGTAGAATATTACCCAAGGAATTTAAAAATCTCATGCAAAATATCATGTAGACAAAGTACTTATATGCAAAGTTTTGTGCCTTAAATTCATTACTTTCATAAAAGCCTTCCAGATTTTTATATATCATACACTCAGTTATCAGGAACAGCAAGGATCATCTAATCTAACACCACCACTGTTTTATATATAACATTACTGTTTCTTCACTTTTTTTATTGTATCATGTTTTACATCAAAAATTTTTTTGTGTGAATTTAAGACTGAGAACATATCTCAAACACCTTTACTCTGAAATGGGAAAATGTACAAAATTTGGAAAGAATGTTCTACAAGAAAGGGAAGGAGCAATGTTATAAAACAGGAAGCATGAGGAATGAATTTGCGAATATGTACAGGAAATAACATGGAAATAAAATATACAATTATAAAAATCAGTTAATAATTAAAGAGACAGTGAATGTCTACTGCAACATCAAGTACACTGGTTTACTTCAAAAAAAAAGTAAAAATAAGTTATACCAATTAAATTAGAAGAGGCAAGGGGTAGTCCTTTTTAAAGGCATCATCATTTAAAAAAAAAAAAACTGGTTATCAGTATTTTTTTCCTCTACATTGAAGAGTTTTAAAGAATTATTGTGCACAATGAACTGAGATACACTGCCAGGCATTTAATATTAGCAGTATCAACATCAACATATTAGGACCTTAATGTTTAAATTTACCACAGTTAAACTCATATAAACAGTTTCTTCTGAATTGAAAACTATTTGGAAGTTTAATCATTTTTAAAAACTGCACTTACTGGAATTGAGATTTTTTTCAAGTTACAGTCCTTTTCCAAGAGCTCATATACATACTTCGTAATAATCTAGGTAGAAATAAAAAAACACATAAAGATATAATGTCATCCATTATCAAAATTCACATAACTGGCTGTTATTGCTCTGAATGAGTATCTTTCTATCTTTGAGTGCCCCACCCAGATGAATTGAGAAATAATCGACATACGTCACTGTATAATTTTTAGGAATTATAGCACGATGGTTTCATTTGCATATATCGTTAGATGATTACAACAGACTCAGCTAATGTCCATCTTCTTACATAGATAAAACAGAAAGAAAAGAAAAAGGGAAAAAAAGGAAAGAAATTTCTTTTTGTGTTGGGAAATCTCAGGATTTATTCTTTTCCAAATTTTACTATGTATCCTACAGCAGTATTAACTGTGGTCATCATGTTGTACATCATATCCCTAGTACTTATTTATTTTATAACTGAAATGTTTTAATACTAAATTAGGAGAATCTGGCTTACTTCTTGCTGTTATGTTAATAACTATGAATCTTAATACTGAAAATTAGGGCCAGTTAATATAAACTTGCAAAAATATACAAGGACCTCCTATTTTTTCAAAGCAGTACTCTGAAACCATATTTTCTTTGTTCAGTATTTCTAGAATCTGTTTCCCCCTACGATTTCCATATAGGAATTGTACCTGATACAGTACTATCTGGACTGAATCCTAACACCTCATTTGTATTTACTGAATCAAGGAGGAAAAAGTCAGAGATATTCTACACAAAAAAGGAAAATTAATCCAACAAAGTTAGGCGTCAATTAGTATTATTGTTTATAGCAGACAGAAACATAGTTCCCCAAATACGTCCACATTCTGACTCCTGAAACCTACCCATATGTTATGTTACATGGTAAAAGAAATTATACAGATATGATTAAGGTTAAGGACCAAAGATGGGGAGATTATCTTGGATTACCCAAACTGGCCAATCTAATCTTTTAATTTTTTAAAACTAGAAGATCACAGAAGAACAAAGGGATGCAAAGTGAAATGGCCTTGAATGGTCATCCCAAGTTTTGAAGCTGGAGGAAGGAGACAATGAGCCTCTAAAAGGTGGGCTAACCATTTAACAACCAGTTAGAAGACAATCCTCAGTCCTGTATTTACAAAGAACTGAATTCTTCCAACAACTCAAATAAGAAATAAATGGATTCTCTCCTAGAGTCTCCAAAAAGGAACATAGCCTATGCATACCTCGATCTCAGTCTGGTGAAAATCATACTGGGCTTCTGACCTGTAGAATTGTGAGATAATGTATTTGTGTGGCTTTAAGCCACTGAAATTATAGTAATTTGTTATGGCAAAACTGGAAAGCTAATGCATTGTATCTGTGAAGGAGGCAAAGAAAGTGAGGAAAGAGATACCAAGGGAAAGCAATGATTTAATAGATTTTAATGGTCATTTTAAGAAGTGTTGCTCACTCCAAAACTGTCTTTTTTTTTTTTTTTAAGATTTTATTTATTTATTTGACAGAGAGAAATCACAAGCAGGCAGAGAGGCAGGCAGAGAGGAGGAAGCAGGCTCCCCGCTGAGCAGAGAGCCCGACACGGGGCTCGAACCCAGGACCTGGGATCATGACCCGAGCCGAAGGCAGCGGCTCAACCCACTGAGCCACCCAGGCGCCCCCCCCAAAACTGTCTTTAATCATCTATGCATAATATCTCAGAGAGTAATTTTAGCAGCAACATAATTAAAAGTCAAATTTTATGAAACAAAATCAGAAGATTTTTTTTAGAAAATTAAGATGTCAATTGCTTTGGTCCTGTATTCTGTAATCTAAAATAGATTCTTTATACTACTTTCTTTAAGGAGCCCCAAATTCTTTCTTCTAGGTATATGTATTCATTCATTTTAGAAAGCATGTATTGGATGCATGCTAGAATAGCTTTACCTTGGCTAGTAATGATAATTTCAAATGCTACAACACTACACTAGAATGAGGCAATAATCTAATAGTTACTAATCAAATAGCATTCCTATATCTTAATTTTGTAGTTAAAATTATGTTCATTATACCTTCACCAGAAAGTAGTGGTACTGTAAACCTGAAAAAATACACTAAAAATATGTAGGATCTGACAAAAATATGTATGAAGTTATATAATGGCCTGCCAGTTGAAGAAAAATGACCTAACTAAACGAGATTAGCTAAAATGAGTGGCTTATCACTTCTGAAAATTTCCTATTACCTATGAAATCATAAAATATTATTATATTTAAAGCAATAATAAAACCAATCAAACTTAATTCAAACCCAAGTTAATTTTACCACTATGCAAAATACTTTAGAGATATAATTTGAGAATTAAAAAATTAAACTATTTTGGCAGTTCATAACTTAAGTCAATACAAAATACAGTATTATAGTTAATTCTCAACTTTCATAGTACATTATAATAGAAAAAGATTCAAAAACTGTTTACGTTTGGTTTCAAAATATATTATTGGGCAAATGTCTTCACAAAATATCATACCAAATAATAAAACCATACATCAGTAAAGTTGGAGAAACACTACGTAACTTGCCCAATTTACCTCACTCTCTAATTCCTGACTGTAGAAGAAAAACAAGCATAGACTAAACCCTCTATCTCTGGCAATTCTGCTACCTTGAATTTTCTCCTTAGCCCCCATTACATGTCAACTGCTTCAGGCAACTTTTCATGCCTCATCTCAACCCTACCAAGATAGGATGAAGTGACCTATCTTTATGCTCTTCTGGATGTGACTGAATAGGATCATGTAATATATGAATTTCGTATCATTCATCTTTCTGTTACCTGACTAGCCTTGGAACATTATAATTTGGGTATCCTACCTCTACTCTTCCTTGAAGCTACACAGAAGAGTATCTGGTACTTTGAAGGGAGTTATACATGCTACACAAATTCTCCTCACTATTCATCCTGTCTACATGTTTTGAGGGAGAAAACTGTTGTTTTTTTTTTTTTTCTTTAAAAAGAGATTAAAAAAATCTTTTCTAATTGCTGAATCAAGTTTTAGAAAGAAAGCATCAAGGATTCACTGTCCTGCTTACATGGGATTATACTCTGCATTTAAAAAAATCAACGATAATTTCAAAAGGGGATAAAAAAAAAATCTCTGTCTAAATGTCATCTGTGTTCAAATATTCACCAGAAACATTGTTTCTAGGGAAGTTCATACAAGGCTTAAGACACAAAGCATGTTTTAAAGTAAAATCTTCATTCTAATAACATAAACTTCTAGTTTCTTGTCCAACATATAAAGAACTTGGAAGGAGTCACTACCGTCCTCACTAAAAGAATAAAAAACTGAACTAAAAATCAACAACTCTCTTAGTCTATCAGAGAAATGAGGTCAAAGAGCAAACTACTGTCCTGAAAACTGGAAAAACAAACAGGCAGATACAGAGACTTGGGGCTTAGAAGAAGCAAAAGCCCAGGTGCAGAAGTAGTAGGTTGAAGGCAGTACTGTGGAAGGAACACCTTAAACTGTAAGTGATTAACTGCTCAGGCTCAGTATGGACTAGCTTAAGAATTAAAAATTAATAGCAGGTGCAGCCTTAAAGACAGATCTCCCAAACGTTTCCCAATTTTATTTCCATGAATCCCACTAGGTTCTCCCTGTGAAAACAAAAGAAAAATCCTTTCCTGCTTCCAGGAGTGGAAGGGGAAAAGTAACCATTTTTGAAATATTCTCAACCCTTTTGTTCTACTTAATAAGGCCTGCCCATAAAAGAAACTATTTTACCAGAGCTTAACTGACATGAGGAAAGGGAAATGCCTAGTTGGGGCTCCCTAAAGGAATAAGACCTAATGATAGTAGTATAGAACATTTCCTCCCACACCTCCCCACATTACCACCACATCATTAGTGTTCCTATAAAATAACAGGGAAGTGCAGAAGAACTGTAGGACTCACATGCTATTTAAGGTTTCTAGAAAAACTCAAAGACAGTAAGGGAGACAAAACTAAACAGACGAGATTTTAGCCTTGGACGGCAGAGCTATAGCAAATAGTAAATAAACACAGTCTAATTCCTTGCCAGAAAAACATAAGACCTGAAACTAACCACTCATCTACTGAAGTTCCTTTTCCCCAATACATTATGTCTAGCTTTGAACAATAAATTACCAACCATACCAAAAGGCAAAACAAAATTATCTGAGAAGATAAATCAAGCATCAGAAACAGACTCAGTTTGGCAGAAATTCAGAATTATCAGACTTGGAATTTAAAATAACTATGATTAACACGTTTAAGAATTTATTGGGAAAAATTGACAATTTACAAGAATAAGTAAGTATGTAGGCAGACAGATGAAAACTCTAAGAAAGAAAATACTAAATCAACAACACATAACAAAAATGAGGAATGCGGGTGTCTGGGTGGCTCAGTTGGTTAAGTGTCTGTCTTTGGCTCAGGTCATGATCTCAGGGTCCTGGGATCAAGCCCCACACAGGACTCCCTGCTCAGCAAGGAGTCTGCTTCTCTTTCTCCCTCTGCCCCTCCTCCCTCACTTGTGTTCTCTCTCATTCTTTCAAATAAATAAATAAAATTTTTTTTAAAAAAATGAAGAATGCCTTTGATGCACCCATCAGTAGAATGGACATGGCCAAGGGAAAAAAAAATAATCATAGTTTTAAGACATGTCAATAGAGACTTCTAAAATATAAATGTAAAGAGAAGAAGAGAATGAAAAAAATGGAATAGAATATCTGAGAATTGTGGGACAATTTTAACAGGTTTAACGTGTATAAAATGTGAATACCAGAAGGAGATGAAAGAGAAAGGAACAGAGGAACTCTGTCAAGTAATAATAGCTGAGAATTTCCCAAAGGTAATGACAGACACAAAATCACAAATCTAAGTAGTACAGAGAACTCCAAGCAGGATAAATACCAAAAACAATACCTACGTCTATGATATCAAAATTGCATAAAACCAAAGACAAAGAGAAAATCTGGAAAGAAGCCAGATGAGGGACGGGGGGGATTTGAAGAAGTGGGGGGGAGGGTAGTGTGGGAATTTTGTTACAGAGGAAAACAAGAATTATGTCACATTTCTCTTAGAAACGATGCAAGCATGAAACAAGACAAAACCAGAGAGGGAGACAAAACCTAACAGACTCTTAATCATAGGAAATAAACTGAGGGTTGCTAGAGGGGTGGAGGGATGGAAGGATGGAGTAACTGGGTGATGGACATTGGGGAGGGTATGTGTTGTAATGAGCCCTGGGTATTATATGGGACTGATGAATCACAGACCAGTACCCCTGAAACAAATAATACACTATATGTTAACTAGTTGAGTTTAAATTAAAAAAAAAAAATTTAAAAACAAAAAAAAGAACAATGCAAGCAAGAAGACAGAGGGCCGAAATAGTCAGTGTTGAAAGAAAAAACCCACTGGTCTAAAATTCTGTATCCAGTAAAATCACCCTTCAAATGTGGAAGAGAAATAAGACAGTCTCAGACAAAAAAAAGGCTGAGAAATTTTTTTGCAGCTCTGCCTTGCAAAAATTGTTAAAGAAATTATTCAAAGATAAAGAACTTATATAGGTCAGAAATTTGGATGTATATAAAGAAAGGAATAGTACAAAAGAAAGAACAAATAAAGGTAAACTGTATTTTTTTATTTTATTATTCTTAATGGATCTAGTAGATAACAGTTTGTTCAAATGATGACAATGTATTTTGTGATTATAGCTTATAGAAAAGTAAAATGAATGACAGCCAGGTTATAGATTATGGGAGGAAGAAACTGAGAATACTCTGTTATAAAGTAATTGCATTACCTGGGAAACAGTATACTGTTATTTGAAAGAAACACTGGAAAGAAAATAATTACTACTGATAATTTTCTTGGATTTTTTTTTTTAATGAAACCACAATGGAAGAGATAGGAAAGTAATTTTGAGATTATATATTCAAGAAATAGAGCCCTTGGCTACCAATAGAATAATATCCTCTAAGGAATTAGGGTCTAACTAAGCTTTTTTTTCTAGCTCAGAGTTTCTCAGTCTAGGAATTAAAGAAAATTTTAACGAAGTGAGGAAAGATGATCAAAGAAATAGACTATAGAAAGAAGGAAAATGAAAACTGATAAAAAAATCCGTTCTCAGTGGAGTACTTCCAACAGAAGGGGTATGTTCACTCTGCAATAAACTTATTTTAGACATTTATTGAGCAATTGTTGCATGCTTATCATATATCTCATACATTTCAGCATTATTTCTGTTCCTTAATTAAATAAGAAGCAAACACTGATACTCTTTACCCCTACAAAAGCACTGAAATTATTCTAGCAGATTAAAATTTAAGGTGATTGGTGGGGAGAGGGTGATACTAAGAAGCCTCCCAGAAAGTACTTCAGACCCTTTTGGAATTGGATTCGAGAAATGAGATGACAAGATATATATGACAAGAGATATGACAAGATAGATAAAAGAGAATTAATACAAATATTTTAATTAAATAAAAAGTTCACTTTACTACTAGATTGTAAGGCTTTCATTCTTTCTTACTCTGAAGGAAATCCTCTCATTAGCAAGGAACTAAAATTGGCCTGATATACCCAGAGCAATAACAGCTTTTATTTCACAACCTTATTTATAAGGTAAGATACAAACTTCTCTATTGGGCCTATTAGGAGAGTAAGAACTTTAGTCCAAAACAAAAAAACAACAAAATTCATAAATTGTTAGTTATATCTACCCCTAAAGAGAACACCTAAATGCTAAGAATATCCTGATTTGGGGTATAAAGGTAAATAAACTGAACTGAAAGAAAAATTCTTAAAGATTTAACTATATCCATGAAATTCTATGCCTCTTCCAATGAAAGAAAAAAATCTCAGGAATTAGACTAAATAAATTGCCTACCTGAATTAGTAAAAGATGAACTTTAAAACATTTTAAAAAGGGACACCTTTTAAAGAACCTTAGGATAATCAACCTGGTAGCAACCTAGTTCTAACTGACAGAATGAAATTAAATGATTTGTAATTGGTATAGTGAAGCAACAGTTTATTCTCAGTTCTCTGCTCAAAATGATTACGTACAAGTTATTTTTATTAAACAGATATTCACAGAACAGTTGAAAATAGCTTAGTTCTACCTAAGCATCTCCTTTTCATATTACTCATTTGCTTATTAGGAAGCTCTGATTTCACAAATAAACCAAGAGGAGTCAGTACAGAAATCTGACTTATAGGGGCACCTGGGTGGTTCAGATGGTTAAGAGTCTGCCTTTGGCTCAGGTCATGATCTGTAAGTCCTGGGATCAAGCCCCATGTTGGGCTCTCAGCTTCTTCCTCTCTTGCTTCTCCCTCTCCCTGTGCCTCTCCTCCTGGTTATACTCTATGTCTCTCACTCTCAAATGAATAAGTAAAATCTTAAAAAGAAAAAAAGTCTGACTCATAAATGTATCACAAATGTAAACAAAGTTTGATATTATCAGGTTTTGCCATATTGGAAGTTTGACAATATTTTGGAGACAGATTTTTGCTTTTAACACAATCTATACTAAATTATATCTATTTTGTGTTACTCGGTTCCACTTCACTTATTAATAAAAATAGCATTTAAAAAACTCCATGACAGGGGTGTTTTGAGGAAGATGGTGGCGGACTAGAAGAACCTTAGGTTTGTATAGTCCCATGGACACAATTAGATAACTATCAAATCATCCTACGTACCCCAAAAATCAACCTGAAGACTGACAAAACAAAAATCACAATTAAAGGTACAGAAGAGACCACAATGAAGAAGTCATGTGTTCGCTAAACTAAAAAAGAATAAAAACAGTAAAATTTTTCTTAAAATGTAAAAACTCCATGGCTTTTAAGAAACCAGTCTTACGGGGGGCGCCTGGGTGGCTCAGTGGGTTGAGCCTCTGTCTTTGGCTCAGGTCATGTTCTCAGGGTCCTGGGATGGAGCCCCACATTGGGCTCTCTGATCAGCGGGGAGCCTGCTTCCCACCCCCTCTGCCTGCCTCTCTGCCTACTTGTGATCTCTCTCTCTATGTCAAATAAATAAATAAAATCTTTAAAAAAAAAAAAGAAAAGAAAAGAAACCAGTCTTACTCATTTTTTCTTCAAAGTGCAATTGGTAGGAGATTTCAGGTATGAGCAATGACTTGACTTAGAACATGTTATCCCTGGAAGGGTATGTTAGGAACATGCACACAGTATAACTTTTACTTTCAGTGCTGAATAAGGACAGCTTTATTTGGGCATACAATTCCAGATTAATAGTTATTTTCTCTGGGTGTTTTTTGGTTTCCATGGTTGTAGCTAATACTTTTGCTATCAGATCTAATTGAGCTTGTAGGTAATCAGGCTTTGTTCTCTGGTTTCTTTTACAGCATTTCCTATGTCTTTTATGGACTGCAGATTCACTACATGTCTAGGTGTAGATTTTGTTTTATTAATTTTCTTGAGGACTCAATGTATTTCCTGAATCTTTTACCAACTCAGAATAATGCCTCATTTAGTCTTATTTCCTTTACCTGATTACATTCCTTGAGAAAAAAGAGTATAGTTTTCACTTAATTGTAGTTCAAACAAAAGCAAGTGGAAGAAGGTGCTCAACAAAATTTTGTTGATTTTTAACTTTTTCCAAATATTCATTATTGAAATAGCAGAAGCAAGCCTAAAAGAGAACCCTGTAACTCAACTGATTATTCATTTATCCTCCCAATTATTTCTGAGGATTTCTCAGTCTCATACATTTCAGACTAAAATATTTAATACAATATACACGGTGTTCTTAGATTTCAAAGTGAATAAGAGTGACTAATAATGAATAAGATACTGCTTAATTTGGGCTTTTTGTAATATTTTATCTGCTGTATATCTACAAAAATACTGCAGCTAAAATCCAGCATGGCTGATTCCAAAGCACGCTCATGTTACTATGAGACTGAACTTTACTACTGGATAATTTGAGCGTTGGTAGTACTTCCACTGTCAGAAAATCTGAGTGAAATACTATAGTTCCCAGAGTATGACATCCCTATAGCCCTTCCAGCCTTAACTCCTTCTTAATTACTATCTCTACACCTTCAGACATAGATACAAAACACCGGGTCACTTTTCAGGCTAGGAGAATAATTCAGCATCAATTTCATGTTACTGTCCAAGGAAGTGGGTAGGAAGAGTCTTGGCCATCTCAAAGAAAAGTCATCTCCTTCAGTTTTTTAGGTTGTGATTTGAGGAATGCAGTAAGAGCTTCATAGAAAGAAATCACCTACAGATCTCCCTTCTGTAAGATCTCATTATTCTGCCTCAGGGCCTCACCTGAGCCTTGATTAATTAAAAATTTCTTGTCCATTATCAGTATATATACTTATACTTGTTGTGTGTCTCTTGTGTATATAGCTTATATATTTCAATACTTATTTAAAAAAATATATATCCATCTATATAGATAAGATGGATATAGGTATTTATGTGAGTGTATAGGCACTTATGCATAAACACACACACACCCCTATATTTTATTAATTTCCATATTTACCTATCTACAGAGAGTAAACTACGAATATATATGCATGTATATGTACAGATATGAACAGGTTGTTGAGGGCCTAGAAGCAATGACAAAGTAATGCACAGACCTTGGTGTGTATATAGTGTATTTATATATGTACACATATGTAAACACTTTTTCAATAATGGTAACTGGAGCTCATTGAAGAGAGGGTTGATTCAGAGGCTTGGGTTTTATGTGCCATTCTCCACTATGAGGAACCATGGATCGTAAGAGAAAAGGTGGATTCAGGGCTTGGAGCACAGCAACTAGAAATGAGAAAAAAAGGGGAGGATTTTTTGTACCAAGAAATAAGAAAATACTGAAACAGCAGTGAATAAATATTAAAATAACACAAAAAACTGCTTGACAAAAATTTTTCTGGTCAAATCTGGGATAATTTAGGCATTAAAATGAGGACGGCAATATATCATACGACTCACTGAATAAAATAAGAATCTATGAGTCTAAAATGATATAAACAACTGAATGAATGAAATTTTAAAAAAAAGAGAAAGCTCTTTCTTATGTAGAATACCAACTAACATATATAGAAACATAATGGAATTAAAAAAAAATAAACAGATGCTAAAATTAATAGGGTGAGTTTCTGAAAAGAACAGTCTCAAGTACCTGCCAAAAAAGTACCTATTAATTACAAAGAGGAAAATAAAAACAATATATGGTATGATCTGACAGACATCACCGATATTTGAACAAAAAATGTACTTTTTAAAATTTAAATATAGTTGACATATATTAGTGTCAGCTGTACAACATAGTGATTCAACATTTATATATATTATGAAATGTGTACCATGATGTCTACTTAACATCTGTCACCATACATAGTTACTACAGTGTTACTGACTATATTCATTCATTCAAAATCATATACTCTTGATATCATGCATTGAGGACAAAAAGTCATTTCTAGGGTATTTCTGTCAAAAATACATAACCTGAATGTAATCATGAGAATACATATGAGAAAATCAAACTGAGGGTCATTCTACAAACTCCTAAAAAATGTCAGTGTCTAGAAATAAAAAGAAAGGCTAAAGAGTGATTCTAGATTAAAAGAGAATAAAAGGACAATGACAATTAAATGCAGTGTATGAACCTGGATATGACCTTGGACTTGAAGAGTATTAGCTATTAAGTATATTGTGTGACAATTAGCAAAATTAAATGTGGCTTGTAGATTGTATTATATTAAATCAATATAACATTTCCTGATTTTGATAACTGTACTGTAGTTATTATTCAAGAGAATGTTCTTGTTCTTAAAAAATACATACAAATGTACTGGTGGTAAAGGGTATGATGTTTCCAACTTACTCTCAAATGGTTCAGGAAAAATCATATAATATACATGATTCCTTATAATTATGCAACTTTCCTGTAAGTGTGAAATTATATCCAAACAAAAAGTTATTTTAAAGTTTCCTAAACTGTTCATATTCCTACTTCAGGTGCTACTGACACTGCATCTATTTTCACAAGTATTTCAATTGAAATGTGGCAGACGACTAATAGGATAACAACAATTTGCTTTCATCAAAACATTATAATTTCTTGAAATGTTATGACAGGACCACAACTATACTCTATCGGTATAATTTTCATTCTTTATTGCTTGTCAAAATCAAGGACTCAATGGAGTAAGTCTTAGAGTTTGCTAAGTTTGAGCCAGTGTTTATCTCCCACCTAAAATTCTCAAATTCTCTTAACTTCCTCCATTAATCTCTTATTCTCTAAAACTCAATTCAAATGCTACCTCCTACTTTACATTTTGACTTATTCTGCCAATGAACTCTACCTTTATTATGCTATTTAGTGTTCCATCTTGATTATCTCACATTCTCATTTAACCACTGAAGTGAGCATCTTAAAAGCAAGAATTATATCCTACTTTATTTTAGCATCAACCACAGTGTAGATAAGCAATATATGAAAAATGAGTGAATGAAAAACAATGGGTAGTGCTTGCAAACATGTGGCTTTTCAGTTTATCAAGAACTATAAGTAATACAGCACATTTGAAACTCTGCATATAACTTCTATTCCCTCAAAACTTAACTAATTACATCCTACTATTGACTGAAAGCCTTACTAATAAATAGTCAGTTAAATAACACATACGTTGCATGTTATATATGTTTTGTACATAAGAATATATATACATATATACTTATAATAAGGTATGTGAGAAAAAAGAACATATTAAGAAAATCAAAAGGAAGAGAAAATACACTTACAGTACTATACTGTATTTACTAAAAAATATCTGTGGTGGACCTGCATAGTTCAAACCTGTGTTATTCAGGGGTCAACTATTACACTGGGGCTGAGAATCATTTAAAATAAAGACCTATCCAGTATGTCACCTATTTAAAAAACAACACTTTCCCCCTCTTAATGCCCCATTTATCCAAACTCTACATTCCATCATAGCTCCCTCCTAGGAAAGGGCAGGGGGACAGAGGGCTGGACAAGAGGGAGAGATGGAAGAAGGAAAAAACCATATAATTTCTAAATAATTAAAGTTTAATATTATTCAATAATGTCAGTTTGGTTAAATCCAAAAAGGTTCTCTTGCATCTCTACATTAAAGAGACTATGGAATGGCAATGAGTTGTTTAATTAGAACTAAAGCAGATTTACCCCAGGTGCATGTCCTCTTAAGTGAGAGCTACTTCTTAAATTTCACTAAAATTGTCTCCATCTCATCCCTATTTTCCCTCTTAAAAGCTTTTATACATCACCATCAGTGGGTACATTCTAATCTTTAGTCTTTTGAAGTAACTGCTTTTTCAGCATATCTTTGAAATAAAATTCATTCCTCCAATCTTCCATTAGCATTCCCTGGAGTTCTAGTCTGTATTCCTAGCTGTCCTTCATTTAGATCAGCTTCAGCTCAGATGCTCTCACATTTTCCTTTTACCTCTTCAAAAGAAGAGTCCTGCTTATTTTATGCCATCTTTTCTCCAATAACCAGATTCTTAAACAGCTTACCAGAGCAATAGATTTGTAAATGTATTCACCTAACTACTGATATCTCCTAGAGATTTCGCGGGCACCTCAAACTGACTACATTCAAAGTAAATCCAACTATACATGTTTTAGATACCGATTTTCCCCTGGCACATTCCTCCAGTATGTTCATCAATACCACAAATGGCACCATCATGCACCTAACTTCTCAAGCCACAAAAATGTCTTGAGTCCTTCTCTTTCATCCTCAACCTACATGTCCCTACAATCAATCATCAAATCCCTCAAATGAATAGTGGAATTTCTCCACATTTCCTCATGTCTACTATCACCATTCCAGTCCATTGTAGTTATCAAAAGGCAAATATCTCCCCCTTGGATTGCTTCCGTAGCTTCCTTCTGCTGTATTTAATACTTCCTTTAGATCCTACCTCCTGTTAGCAGGCCTATTACTCATTTAAAAATGTAAATATGGGGGCGCCTGGGTGGCTCAGTGGGTTAAGCCGCTGCCTTCGGTTCAGGTCATGATCTCAGGGTCCTGGGATCGAGTCCCACATCGGGCTCTCTGCTCAGCAAGAAGCCTGCTTCCCTCTCTCTCTCTCTCTCTCTGCCTTCCTCTCCGTCTACTTGTGATCTCTCTCTGTCAAATGGATAAATGGAATCTTTGGAGAAAAAAAAAAAAAGAAAAAGAAAAATGTAAATATGATAAATTCCCAGTACTATTTGGGTAAGACCCCAATCCTTAAATTGTGCAATGTCCTATTAGGCCTGGCCCTGGCCTACCTCTCAAGTTTCATTTATAGCATTCTATTTCTTCATTTTTTGTCTTGCGTAGTCACAATGACTTTAAGTTTTCAGATATATCAGGATCTTTTCCAGCTCACAAACTTTGGAAACACTGTTGCTTTGCTTGGATTCCTCTTTCCATTTACTGCTTATTCAGTTTAACATCTTCCTTGCCTGGCCCCCAATCTACCTACAACACACAGCTAAGAATCTTGCATTCCTCCTTCCTAACACTTAGATCATTAATGATATCTTTTCCAAGATCTGTCTTTGCCTTCAGACTTTGATCTTTCAATTATATAAATCTGTCTCAGGCTGAATGTCTAGGGCCTAACCCATGTAAAGGAAATAAAATATTTTTTTAATAAAAAGTAATAGTAATAGCAAACATATGCATAACATTCATACTAATTTAAGTTCCTTCAATAAATCTTCACTCTTTAATCTTCCCAACAACTCTCTAAAGGAGGAAACAACAGCATTTAAATGGTTATGTAACCTGCCCATGGTCACATAGCTAAATAAGTAATAGAGTCTGGATTCAAATGTAGGCAATTTGCCTGTCCTGAAGTCTAGAATCTATTTTCTGAACTTACATGATATACTGCATCTCCTATGTTACAAAGTCAATACAGTCAAAAGACTGCTAATACTACGTTATGTCCACATTCATAATGAAAAGACATTTAGTATAGAGGTTAGTAAAAGAAAGATGTAATCTTTTTTTTTTAAGATTTTATTTATTTATTTGTGTGTGTGAGAGAGAGAGTGCACAAGCAGGGGATGCTATAGGCAGAGGGAGAAGCAGGATTCCCACTGAGCAAGGAGCCCAATGTGGGACTCGATCCCAGCACCCTGGGTTCATGACCTGAGCCAAAGGCAGACACTCAACCGAGTCACCCAGGTGTCCCAAGAAACACGTGATTTTTATCCCATGAGGTTCACATATCCTACCCAGTCAGTCCTATCCCTTTTGGTTTAAGAATCCCTGGCCTAATAAGCATTATTACCCGGAGCCTGCAGAACTTCCCACAATAAGCAATACCGTGGGCTCAAAAGGGAAAATTGTCCTAGTCCATATCTTTTTTGAGATATACACTATTAAAAGCAGAGCTCTAGATTACTTTTATGGCTACACAAATTTATATGATTTTAGTTTTACTATTAGGCATATTCAGATGATTTGAGATGAAACGTTAGAGCCCAATTTTCCCTGCTTCTTCTTTTTTTTTTTTAAGGTTTTAATTAATTTATTTGACAGAGACACAGCAAGAGAGGGAACACAAGCAGAGGGAGAAGGGAGAGGGAGCAGCAGGTTTCCCGCCGAGCAAGGAGCCGGATGCGGGGCCCAATCCCAGGATCCCGGGACCACGACCCAAACCAAAGGCAGACGCCCAACGACTGAGCCACCCAGGTGCCCCAATTTTCCCTTCTTCTCTTAATATCAGTTGTCTATGTTTCAAAAACAAGAAGAATAAGGATTCCATGGTTCCTGAACTCAGGTGTTCAGGACAATACAATCACTGTGTCATCGGGGTAAAGAATCCCACTCATGAACTTTTCCTCTGTCCTTGTCACTCTGTTGGAAGTAGATATTTATAAAACAAACTGCAAAGGCAAACAGGCATATTTGAATGACTCTGTGCCAATTTTTATCAGCATACTCAAGTAAACGCATTACAGTTCACAGGTAGACTAATACAGTTTAATAACAGGTATGAGAAAGCCAGAAAAAGAAGCAAACTATACATCGGATATCGCATATACAATTAATAAAATTGCTATATTTACTCTATTGAATGAAAACCACTTACAAAAAAATAAGACTACACTGTAGTTAGCAAAACAAAACAAAAACACACAAAAAACCAGGTACACTAATAAACTCAGAGCAGCCTTTGCTATGCCATCTGAAAGCTTCAAGTAATTTGTGAAACTGAGATAGTATCAGCAACTACATTATGGATGAACACTATCCCTATTTATTTTTTTTCAAAACAAGGTAACTATTCCCTGCAGTGATAGTAGGAATGAAAACGATACTATTTTCAACAGTCTCTGTTTACCTTCCCACATAGAGGGCTTTAACAATTTAACAAGAAAGTCTAGAAAAGAAGACAATTCTATTGGACATAATAATGTAGATTTTACTGGGAATCACTGTTCTAAGAAAGATGGCCTATCTTGGGGTGCCTGGGTAGCTACAGGTGGGTTAAAGCTTCTGCCTTCGGCTCAGGTCATGATCTCAGGGTCCTGGGATCGAGCCCCTCATTGGGCTCTCTGTAAAGCTTCTGCCTTCGGCTCAGGTCATGATCTCAGGGTCCTGGGACCGAGCCCCTCATTGGGCTCTCCACTCAGCAGGAAGCCTGCTTCCTCCTCTCTCTCTGTCTGCCTCTCTGCCTACTTGTGATCTCTGTCAAACAAATAAATAAAATCTCTAAGAAAGATGGCCTATCTTAAGTCAAGAGATACTCTCTTTCATAACTACTCTCACTGAGGGACAGGAGAAACCAGATCCTTCCCATTCTCCTGTTTCTCCAACTAAAAGCAAAAAAAAAAAAAAGTTAGATTTCAACTTACAGCCACAGTGGAATTACTGGTCTTTGGATTTGCCTTTTTGGTATAAACAAGTAGACAACTGTATGAAATATATTAAATTTTTTCAAACAGTGGGGAAATACATGGTACAAACCTATGATCCCCAAGAGAAAAGTAAACAAAGGAGATGAGCCCCATAATTACTTCGGCTTTCCACCTGAGGGCAATTTCCAGGCTGCGACCCAGGTACGATAAAACCCAAGCAGAACCCAGTGGCCTTAACAAGTTCTGGAGAAAGAGATTCAAGTTTAGGGAAAATGAGGCAACTGGAATTTGCAGGCAAAATATCCGACATAAGGGACTGATGGAGAAAAGGAGCTCAAGAAATCAACATATGAGCTTCTTTACATCTTAGGTTAAGCTGTATATGCACAGGGAGAAACTACCTAGAAACCAAAGAAAACTACTGGGAAAAAAAAAAAAAAAACACTGGAAAGTTTAAGGTGAACGATTTCAAAAGCTTTTAAAGGGCTTGAAGGCATCTGAGTTAAAGCCAGTCCCAGTGAAAAGGCTTCACCGAATACCTGGGGTATTCAGTAGTGACCCAAGGAGGATAAAACCTCAGAAGAGAGCTAAAATACCACTAAAGTAAGAACTACCCTAGATCTACCTTAGCAAAGCTAAAAAATCTGTAACTGGTTAAGCTGCTCCACAACAAACTTAATGGCTGCCAAAATAAATATAATGTTCTTTAAAGGGAGACAACAATATCCACTCACTGATATAACATTTATAATATCCACCATGCAATACAAATCACTACAGACATTCACAGAAAAGGGAAAGTGTGATCCATAAATGGGGGAAAAAAATCAGTCAGTGAAAATAGATCTAGACATGATGAAACTAGGAGGCAAGTACATTAAATAAGTTACTGTAAAAACATTCAAGGATGTAAAGGAAAACATAAATATAATTAAGAAATGCAAAAAAAAAAAACAAAAAAGGTGCTACAGAGAAAGGAAAAATGCAGTATCAGAAATAAGGAATTTGGGACGCCTGGGTGGCTCAGTTGGTTAAGCAGCTGCCTTCGGCTCAGGTCATGATCCCAGCGTCCTGGGATCGAGTCCCACATCGGGCTCCTTGCTCATCAGGGAGCCTGCTTCTCCCTCTGCCTCTGCTTGCCATTCTGTCTGCCTGTGCTTGCTCTCTCTCTCTCCCTCTCTCTCTGACAAATAAATAAATAAAATCTTTAAAAAAAAAAAAGAAATAAGGAATTCAATGGGTAAATTTAACAGGAAATTAAATACTGGAAGAGTAGATGAGGGAATATGAAGATACAGCAATAAACGCTATCCAAAATGAGAGAAAAGAAGGAAAAAATGAACAGCGCTTCAGTAACCTTTGGGACAATGACAAGCAGTTTAACATACATGTAATTGGAGTACAGGAAGTGAGAAAGAGGAAAGAAGAAATATTTGAAAAAATAATGGAACATCATCTTTCAGAGTTGATAAAAACTATAAACCCACATATCCAAGAAGCTCAACAAAGAATATAACCAGAAAGAACCCCAAAGCACATTCATAACCAAACTGCTGAGACCCTGTGATAAAGAGAAAGCCTCAAAAGCATAGAGAGAAAACAATATATTATATTGAAGGGATCAAAGATAAGAAAACCACTTCTCAAAAGAAGTAACATAAGCCAGAAGAAAATAAAGAAACACTTTTATTTTTTTTAAAGATTTTATTTATTTATTTGACAGACAGAGATCACAAGTAGGGAGAGGGGCAGGCAGAGAGAAAGGGGGAAGCAGGCTCCCTGCTGAGCAGAGAGCCTGATGCGGGGCTCGATCCTAGGACCCTGGGATCATGACCTGAGCCAAAGGCAGAGGCTTTAACCCGCTGAGCCACCCAGGCGCCCCAAGGAAACACTTTGAAAATGATACAAGAAAAAAAAATATCCCATCACCTGGAAATCTACATACAGTGAAGCTATTCTTCAATAACGAAGGCAAAATAAAGACCTTTCTGGACAAATAGAAATCAAGAAAATTAACTGGCAGGAGACTGGTACTAGAAATATTATTAAATAATCCTTATGCTAAAGAAAATGACTCCAGATGGAAATGCACATATAGGAAGAAATGGAACCACAATGTTATGAGGCTCTCACATTATATGTGAAGTGATATAATTTTATTTGAAGATAAACTGTGGAAAGTTAGGGATGCATATTGTAAACCCCAAAGCAATCAATATTAAAGTAAAACAAAGTGGCATAGCTAACAGCCAAAAGAGGAAGTAAAGTGGATAACTACCAAAAATACAATATATTTAATTAGATTTATTACTTTCAGCTAAGGTTTTTCTTATGCGTGACAGGATGAACTTTTAATGAAGTCTGTAATATAAAGCAGTTATTTCCCTATCTCTTTCTTTCTTTTTTTTTTTTTTAAGATATTTATTTATTTGTCAGAGAGAGAGAGAGAGAGAGCGCACAAGCAGGGAGAGGGAGAAGCAGGCTCCCCACTGAGCAAGGAGCCCAATGTGGGATGCAGGATGCAGCACTTGATCCCAGGACCCTGAGATCATGACCTGAAGTGAAGGCAAATGCTCAACCAACTGACCACCTACACATCCCTCCCCATTTCTTTTTGCACAGACATTAATTATACAGTTTCTCCATGGATGAAAACTATACAATCAGAATACAGATATTCTAGAAATTCAACGACGACCATTCTGCCAAAAAAAAAAAACCACCTAGATTCCTACTTAGATAAAATATAATTTTTGCAAACCCATGTGTTAATTAATATCAGTCACATATGACAATATCAAAATAAATATGATCACAATTTGAATTGAAGTTCAGAGGTAAATCTTTTCTCAGAGTATGAGAACATAACCATTCATTTTGAATACAATTCAAGACATTTTAAAAGTAGATTTCATTCTGCAAAAGACCTAACAGTAAAAAATAATGTTTCTACTTCTAAAATTCCATTAAGAAACAAAAACACCTTTCCAAAGATCCCTGCACAATTTCAAAAAGTAAACTTTAAATACTTATATATTAATTTAATGAATACATGCTAAAGTTAGTCACCAATAAAATACAAAAGTTCTTAAACTGAAAAAATACCTTGTATATTGGCTTGACAAAAGCAAATGAACTAAAAAAAAAAAATTACCTTAAATATATAATACATAATTTTAGTGGTATCTGAAAGCTATTTCATTATATAAAATATTTTGCTTTGGAGAGCCTTACCAGCTGGTACCATTTGCCCAGAGAGACAGCTGTTTTTTAGTTTCCCTATCTCAGCACGTTTCCAACTGTCAGTTCTAACTGTATGCAATCCCATAGTGACAGAATACTTTAAGAGAAATGGCTCATTAACTGTGAATCTACAAAGTCCACTCTCTTCAGTGAATTCAAATTAAACCCACAGACTTGCTAGCTCATAACAGAATTCCCCACACATTTTTTGTTGTTCTTTTGCACTGTCGACTCAAAGTAAAATATTCACACCATCTACTATCAAATATTTTGCTCAATCCTATAAATGCACTGACATAAAAAAATGGTAGTGGAAGTATTTCTTCAAAAATTATGAATTAAAGAGCTATTTTAATAAAATAGGAACTTCCTAATTCTGTTACAGTGTAAGTAGCTTATAATTTTGCAGAGTATTATGGACAGTAATAAGTGTGTAATGCACAAATGTTTCTTAGAAAATTCCTAGTAACAACTCTAAGAAGAGACTGATATTAAAAGGAAAGAAATAAATAGGATACCTCTTCATTGTTTTATAGACTACAAAATTCCTAACTAAACCTTTCACCTCTCACCTGTGCCAGGAAGAACTCCCAGTTGTTTTTACTTCTAGGTTGTCAATACTGACACTACATTTTTCTTTAATATTTCTACCAAATCAGTCATCACTAAACATAAGTTGTTTGAATAACTTGTTGTCAGGCTCCAGAAATTATCTAGTTCAGCCACACTAGGTTTTAGCAAAAAATACTCTATGTGACAGACTAGTTGTGCCCCTGAGTTGATTTTAATATTAGCATAACATAAAGATAGTTGTTCTAGGAGCTAGAAGGGAAATCAGTACAGATGAACATTAAATATGTTTTCTAAGTACTCCAGTATAGCTTCAACTAGTTATTCTGTATTCAAAGAGATACTTCAGGATGCAAAGCAAACCTAAAAAAATACAAAATCTTTTCATATAGTATATTCTACATACTTCTTAGAAATCAAAACCTACATTTAACCTTAGGTTTGCAAAACCGTATTATCAGTAAACACTTTGACAAACTAGTCTTCCCTTTTTCAAGTTACATCTGCTCTAATTCTAGAAAAAAGGAGTTGAAATATATCACTTTCTAATTCAAGATTTGATAATCTCATGTCATCAATTAACCTCTGCCTCAAATTATTTCACCTGTAAGAATAGCCCAGACACAACGTTCTCCACAGGATTTTTTTTTTTTTTTTTAAAGAGAGAGAGAGAGCGAGAGAGCATAAGCAGAGCTGATAGGAAGAGAATCAACGTGGGGCTCGATCTCACAACTCTGAGATCATGACCTGAGCAAAATCAAGAGTTGGATGCTTAACAGATTGAGCCACCAAGGTGCCCCTGTACTGGAAAATTTTTTTTTTTTAAAGATTTTATTCACTTGTCAGAGAGAGAGGGAGAGAGAGCAAGCACAGGCAGACAGAATGGCAGGCAGAGGCAGAGGGAGAAGCAGGCTCCTGCTGAGCAAGGAGCCCGATGCGGGACTCGATCCCAGGACGCTGGAATCATGACCTGAGCCGAAGGCAGCTGCTTAACCAACTGAGCCACCCAGGCGTCCCGACTGGAAAATATTTTTAAGTCAACTTAAAGTTAATGACTTACACTAGTTTTTGTTAAAGTATTCCATATAGTTTTGAACATTGCTATACTGACCCCAAACACTCAGTTTGAATAAATTAAGTTCCAGAATTCTGTGTAAATTCTATATCATACTGCAAAATAATCAGAATCCCTCTGTTCTGACCAAACAGTTCACAAATGCCCAGAAAGAGATTCTCAATAGTATTTATAACTGTACACACACATACACTCACATATATGAATATGGAGATGTGTAGATGCATGAGTGTATCCCCAAAGGAAAAGAGGTTCAAGGAACAATTTGTGCAGTCTTTTCTTTAAAAATTGGGGGAAAAAAAAACCCTGACAAATTCATGAAGAATAAAATAAAGAGTGTAATGAGAAGTCCCATCTGCCTATGACATAATAGCCAAGCATGATTTTTTAGAATCTTTTCCTTTAACTAACTTAACAAAATGTTCTTAAAACCTAGAGAGTATTGAGAAGGGGGTGGGGTATCAATTAGCATATATTTTGGAAGTCAAATATACTTTATCGGTAATAGAATTTAGCCTAATTTCATTTCTATTATTTCTAAAATCCTAATTAATCTTGAGCAAAGGAAGAAAATAAAAAGATGTACAAACTTAAAATATATCCATCCTTCTGGTTCATGAAAGATATATTTGTAAAATATTTGTATTTTTAAAAAAACCCTAGATATATTGCAAAATATACTTTGCATTAATTATCTACCTGAAAAAAGATTTTTTTTCCGCAGAGTATGGAAAGACAAAAATTTAGTATAAAAGGACATTGGCTCAGAACAACATACCAGATGAACATAAAAGGTTAATTTTAATAATCAAATTCATAATTCATCTAATCTAGGAAATGCCAAGAATAGTTTAAAGAGATATTCCATTTAACATGAACTAATGCACCAACTGTCAGTAACAGTGAAGATGACTAAATGATTCTGAAATACAATATGCTTGTGTTTAATGACATCAGTAGACATGTAGGAAATTTGCAATAGATTATTTGCTCAGTTACTATGCTGCTTGTAAAACCATTACTAGACTACAAATCTTATTCTACTTTTAGAACTGCCCATGATCCAAGAAAAGAAAAAAAAAATAGCATAAAACATATTATTCTTTTCTTAGACAGGTACATTTCAGTGAAAATACAATTTTAAGAATGTTATGCTTTTGTTTCTGGCACAGAAAAACCTCTCTAAGCATTATTCATATTATTTCTCTCCCCTAAAGTTAACATACTTTAATGCCATATGGGCACAAATTTACTTCTGTTCATTTAAACTTGCAATTAAACTTTATAACATAGAAAACTGCTAAAGTAAAATAATCCCATTCCACTAAAAGGCTTTTTTTTTTTTTTTCTAAAATAACATGGATGATGTGCCAAATGGCTGGGGTGGTAGCTCATTATACCTTCAGAGAGAATCCAAGTTTGAGGCTTATCTTGGGTTCTCACACATAGTGGCAAAACCCTGGAGTGCTATGAAGGGTTAGAAAGGGCAGATCTAATGCCTGAATTGAGTGAATTTATTCAGAGGACACTAGTTGTCTAGTAATCTAATAAGCAGTACATTCGTATATTGATCAATGCATTTTATTTTAACTTTATTAAATAACAAAGTCCTTTGTATCTAAAATATTCAAACCATTCCACAGTAAGAACCCTTTGTGCTACCCAGAAAATATTCTTGTTTTTCTTTAATCTATGTCAACTCCTTTAAAATCATGAAATCCTATATAGAGAATGAAATAATTTGTGAAATTCCAGTTAATAAGGAATCAGAAAATTAATATACTTTCAAAGAAATAAGCGGCAGGATCTGGTCCAGCATATCAATAATCCTAAATATATATTCATAAAGGGTAGATGAGAACATAAGGCATCCCCAGTTATAGGAGAAAGATCAAAGAAAGACTTCTAAGGAATCAGGCAGAAACATGGAGGGGAAAGCCTGGACACATAAAGCAACATTCTCTATTATGCCTTCAGTATCAACAGTGGTAAAATTTACTCCATACAAAGAATCTGAATAATGTTGTTAGAGCAATTAAATTATTCAGTGTTAATAACTGTATAAAAATTCCAGCTGTTAGTAACATGACAAGTAAGCCAAAAAATAGATGAAGTTTAAAAGCAAAAATAAATAATGCCTTTTTAAAACTGAAATGCAGTCATATATCTAATTACATTAATCAACTTCATAAAGAGCATCCACAAAAAAATTCTATACTTAATATTTTCCTTAATGGTGGAAGTCTGAATGCTTTCTTCCTAAGACTAGGAAGAAGATGATGATTTGCACTTTTAATACTCTTATTAAACACTGTGGTAGAAGTTTTAGCCATGCAATAAGATAAGAAAAGGAAATAAGAGACATACAAATCAGAAACGTAGAAATGAAACTGCTCCTATTTGCAGATGAAATTTTATCTATATAGAAAATCCCGAAGATTCTACCATGAAAAAAATAAAATCCTGGAATAAATGAATGCATCAAGAAACCAGGATACAAGATAAACTTATGGAAATCAATCTTATTTCTATACACAGCAATAAAAATATGAATGCTTAAGTTAAAAATATAATACCACTTACAATCACTCAAACAAATTAAATACTTGGTATACAATTAATAAAATGAGTACAGGACTTACAGCTGAAAACTATAAAATGTTGGTGAAAGAAATCAAACACATAAAGAAATGCAGACACATACTGTGTTCATGTAAGAGTCAACATAAAAAGATGTCAATTCCCCACAAATCAATAAGCAAGTTAATGCTTACATGTTATTAAGTGTTATTAAAATCCAACCAAATTCTTTTAAGATACAGACAAGATTATTTTAAAACATGTATGAAAAAGTAAAGGAACCAGAATAGATAAAACAATTTTGAGAAAAGAAAAAGTAGGAGGAATCAGTCTAACCTTAGCTACAGCAATCCAAAATATGTGGTATTTTAAGAATGACAGATATATATATATATATATATATATATATATATATATATATACACACACACACACAACAGAAAACTTTTTTTAAAAGGATTTTATTTATTTATTTGACACAGAGAGAGAGAGCACAAGCAGGGGGAGTGGGAGAGAGAGAAACATGTTCCTCAATGAGCAGGGAGCCTGATGTCAGACTCAATCCCAGTATACCGGGATCATGACCTGAGCTGAAGGCAGATGCTTAACCGACTGAGCCACCTAGGCGCTCCACAGCAGAAAACTCTTAAGTATACACGTACATATATGCCCAAGTGAATGTTGAGAAAGATGTTAACAGCAATTCAATGAAGAAAAGACAGTCTTTTTAAGAAAAGGTACTGGAGTAACTGAATATCTATAGGGGAGAAAAAAAAAGAACCTTGGCCTAAACCTCACACCGCACACAAAATTTAACTAAAAATGGATCATAGATTTATTTATTTATTTTAAAGATTTTACTTATTTATTTGACACACACAGAGAGAAATCACAAGTAGGCAGAAAGGCAGACAGAGAGAGAGGGGGAAGCAGGCTCTCCGCTGAGCAAAGAGCCCGATGCGGGACTCAATCCCAGGACCCTGAGATCATGACCTGAGCCGAAGGCAGAGGCTTAACCCACTGAGCCACCCAGGCGCCCTGGATCATAGATTTAAATATGATACGTAAAACTATAAAACTTCTAGGAAAATACATAGAAAAAAATATGCAAGATGTAGGATTAGGCAAAGTCCTTAGATTTAACACCAAAAGCATGATCCATGAAAGAAAAAAAAAAAAAGAGAAACTAGACTTCTTCAGAATTGAAAACGTTTCCTCTGTGAAAGACCTGTTAAAAGGATGAAAAGACAATCTACACCTTGGGGGAATATACAACTGATTCTCATTATTCGCGGTACATGTATTCTATAAATTCTCCATGAGCACTAAATTAGTTAATATTGAAATACAGGTTCCTGCAAGACTCTGGTCACAACATTTTCATCAACCGATCAATACATAACACAGTTTTATATGTGCTTTATTTAAAATCATTTTATCTAACATTTACTGATTTATTAGCATTGAAGTAAAAGCCAATAACACTGTAGGTCATGCCTGAACAAAGCTTATCTAACATATGCATTTGCTCTGTAAGGCATTTCACAGTTTCCACGCATTCAAGAACACTAGACAGCACTTCAAAGCTATCTTGAAAGTCTTTTTGAAGAGAAAAATCACCAATAAAAGACATAAAAAAGCAAAAAGAAAAAAATATATATAGTACTAAATACTCTGCAAAATGTACCCTAGTTTACAATAGGAGAGTTAAAACAGAAGTCAGAGCATCACCTTGTTTGACCTCAGCTGAAAATGAGTGTAAGGTGTCTCAAAATTTTTGCCACATTGTGCATGTCTGTAAATGACTGTAAAGACACCAGAGTATTGATTTTGTTGTTATAAACTAATTTTATCAAGTAGGTGAATTTGCAAATACAGATGCCATAAATAATGAGCTCTGATTGTATTTGCAAACCAAACATCTGAAAAAAGGATTAGTATCTAGAATATATAAAGAACACAAATTTTTAAAAGTAAAACAACTCAATCCAATTAGAAAATGACCAAAAAACAATGAAACGTTTCACAGACAAGAATATACAGATGTTAAATAAGCATATGAAAAGATGTTCAAGATAATTAGCCATTAGAGAAATGCTAATTAAAGTCACAATAAAATATCATCACACATCTAAGTGAATGGGTAAAATAAAAGGTGACAGTATCAAGTGCTTAGTGAAGATGCATAGAAAATGGATCATACATACATTGCTGGTGGGAATAAAAAATGATAACAGTCACTATGGAAAACAGTTTGGCAGTTTTTAAGAAAATTAAACATATAACTACCATACAAGCCAGCAACTGAACTCCTGGGCATTATGCTGGAGAAAAAAAAGCAATTACCCTGATGCAAATACCTACATACAGATTTTATATCAGTGACTATTTATTCTATTTGTCTCAAACCACAGGGTAAAAAAACCCATGTCCATTAACAGGTGAACAGTTAAACAGCTATGGTGTATCTACACCATGGAGTAATGCTCAGCCATAAATAAATATATATATATAATATATATAGAATATAAATATATACATATATTTAATATATATTTATTTAAATTTATTTATTTAAATATACATATATGTATATTTGATATGCATATATGTATATTTAATATATATTTAATTGAATATATTTAATTAATTTAATATATATTTAATATATGTATATGTAAATACAATAAATAGTCATCCAGGTTGTTGTATGTATTTACATATATATATAAATACAATAAATATATATTTTTATATATATATATTAATATATGCAACAACCTGGATGAATCTCCAGAGAATTACGCTGAATGAAAACAGACACTCTCAAAAGGCTACATACTAACTCTAAACCCACTTATTTAACATGGAAATAATAAAGTTATAAAATTAGAAAAATGATTCATGATACCTGAGGTAAAGAATGGAGGGGACTGAGATGGGCAGGAGATGGGTGAGGCTATTAGAAGACAATATAAGAGATCCCTGTGGTAATGGAGATGTTCTATATCTCAACTATATCAATCTCAGTATCCTGACTTCAATACTGTACTATCACTTACAAGACATTAGCACTAGAGGAAATGGGGTAAGATTCAACTTCTCTGTATTATTTCTTATAATTGCTTATGAATCTAAAATTACTGCAAATTAAAAAGCTAATGAAAACAGTGAAATGTAGTTATGATTTCAACTATATTATTTAGTATGTCACACTATTTTTTTTGAGGTAGTAATTTCTAAGTTTTAAAACTCATTTACTTCAAATAAATCTAATATAAGCTAAAAGATGAGTTATGCATTTTAAAAGGCATTTTAAAAGATGAGTTATGCATTTTAAAAGGCATGTATTTCCCTACAGGAAAATAATGAAATATAAAAGTGCTTACACAATAAAAACTTGTTTTTAAATGTCTGAGCAACAAGAGTAACAAAGTACTTCATTATTGATTTTTTTCTCTACAGAAAAATGAATTAGCTATTTCAAAATTACAACTAAAATCAAGGTTTAGAATGCAAGTATAGCACTAATTTAGTTCTGCACAATCTGATGTCACAAATTTGATCCAGTTATAGAAACAGTTACTGTTGTATTTCCTGGCCACTGGATGCGTCTCTAACAAACCATTTGACAACTGCAGACCCCATCAGAAAGAGATAAATGACTTCCAAATCTATTTGTCCTTCCAGAAAAAGGATCAAGGAGAAAAGAGCAAAAATGATCTATAGATTTTAGTTTGGTGCCACTATTCTTATTTGCAACATAATGCAAAGAGCCATACAATTCACCAAGACAAAAATAATCTATTGTATTTTTTAAATGATATAACAGTGGCATATGTTAATTAAAAAGCATAAAGTTTGGGGCGCCTGGGTGGCTCAGTGGGTTAAAGCCTCTGCTTTCGGCTCAGGTCATGATCCCAGGGTCCTGGGATCGAGGCCCGCATCGGGCTCTCTGCTCGGCAGGGAGCCTGCTTCCTCCTCTCTCTCTCTGCCTGCCTCTCTGCCTACTTGTGATCTCTGTCTGTCAAATGAAATGAATAAAAAATCTTAAAAAAAAAAAGCATAAAGTTTTTAAAAAGCAATAGCTACAATTAAAATGTTAACATGTGTACAACAGAATACAGCACAAAATTCACACAATAGCTTAGGCTGATTTACTCTGAACAAAAACCAACTCCCAAGAGCTGTGAAGAGTCTGAGATTTTACTCTACTTGGAAGCTAAATGTTAGCATGTTACTGTTTCACGGGTGTTGATAGCTCTGACACAAGGGTCTGAAACAAAGGCCTTTGCTACTCATGGCACAGCAAGCAACACGAGCATATTTGTGTCAGTCTTCCTTGTCCCCATGTCCCATTGGGGCAGGACAATAAGCCCAGATGACACCTGCACATACAGAGTTGCATTATGAGAGGGGCCTTGAGCCAAGGGCCCAGCGCTGTCTGAGCAGGCAGCTAATAGTGCAAACAGGCCAGGGCCACTCTCCCAGGAAAACTGGCTCAAATTAGCAGATGGGCAGGCTTCCAAACTTGCAAACTTAGCAAGGATGTACAGGAACGGTCCAGCTCCTCCCCAGCACCAGCATTTATATTTTCTTAAGTACAATTGCTTAACCAGATAGAATTCAGAAAAACTTAAGATATAAGTATTGAGTAGACAAATGAATTATAATTTTAAAAGTTCTGTACTTAATTTTTAAGTGAAATATACAATGAAATTATATATTAGCCTACATGAACACCATACCAAAGATCCAATACATATGTTTTCTATAAGCTAAATTAGTCTGTGGCCAGAATCTACAAATGAAAAAGCATTTCTCTGCCACCTTTTATTCACCAGTGAGGTTGTAAATTGCTGTAAAGCTCTCTAACTTTATAAGTCTGAGACATGAGTTGAAGAAGTCGTAGGAAAGGGGTATGAGAAATATCTGGGAATATAGGTTAAAATTTCTAAAATGTTTTCAGAAAGACCAAGCAGGACAGCCCCACAAAAATCTCACAACTCACCAGAAGAAGTTGTCCAGAGTTTCTCAAATTTTAATGGGCATATTAATCACTTGGGTATAGTATTAAAATGTGGACTGATTCAGTAGGCTAGGGTGAGGCCTGGGAATGGGAATGGACATTTCTAGTATGTTACCAGATGTTTCTTATACTGCTTAGACTAGGCACACTTCGAGTAGCAAGAGTTACAAGACTCATTGAGTGCCAAACCATTGCCTAGGCAAAGTCTGCGGTGCACTACACTCTAAATTTGTTCAACAATGCGATTTTGAAATTTTCTGTCACTGGAAAAAAATGTCACATTACTCGTTGTGACTAATATTAATTAAAAGTTTACTTTCAAGTAGTGTTAAGTCAACTCATATGATTATATGTTCTATATAGCATATCTGTGTGATTTTCTCCACACAAAAATATTTGGAGCATATTGGCCCTCAAGATTATCTTAGTGTAGTTCTAAATTATCTTCTGGTATAAGATATATGTATAAAGGTAGTACTGATTCCAACTTCAATTAACCAATTTAGCTCACAATGTGCTCTTCCTGCTGCTAGTATTAAGAATAAACCTAAATATATAATTCATTTCTTGGCACTTTTTAAAAGGTCTTTTGATAACATTTGAGCAATATGTAGGTTTCTGTACAAGTTCAGAGAATAAACTCATTTTAACAGGGTTGTGAAAACTTGCATGCTGAGAATAAACTAACTTGATTTCTGTAAAGAAATGTCAGGATCATGTATTGAGTATTGTGCCTCTCAAAATTAATTTGTCTTTATGCATCCTTAATCGCACAAAATATGACTCTTTCAAAGAATAATGGCAAATGCATTTGTTCACATTCAAAAAGTTTGTCTATCCTCAAATTATTTAAGACTTACTAATAAAAGATACTATTCAGAATCATTTACAGACAAAACAACATAACAGTTACAAGTATAGTCTAAAAAAAAAAAGATTCACTTAATAAAAGAACAATTTCCACCTGCTTTCAATAAATGGATCAATATATCAATAATACACTAACATTGTCATTATTTCTTTTTTTTTTTTTTTAAAGATTTTATTTATTTATTTGACAGAGAGAGATCACAAGTAGACGGAGAGGCAGGCAGAGAGAGAGAGGGGGAAGCAGGCTTCTTGCTGAGCAGAGAGCCCGATGTGGGACTCGATCCCAGGACCCTGAGATCATGACCTGAGCCGAAGGCAGCGGCTTAACCCACTGAGCCACCCAGGCGCCCCATTGTCATTATTTCTTATTGTGATTTTACTACTCAAAATTCCTCATCATAAGAACAGAAGTCTAGATAACAAGACCTCGAGATCTCACCAAATAAAAATATCTCACGATGATCTGACCCTCTAAAAAAATTTTTTAAAAGAGCTAATCATCACATATTCAATAACCGTGATGAATGATAAAACCAATAAATATAAAATGACTCTGCAAATTAACTCTCTTGATCTGGCTAAAATACAACATCCAAATGTTGAAAAGGACAGATTTTAAGACAACTAAAACTTGTTGCAAGCAAACATTTCATAGTTTATTTTTGCTTTTATATTTATATGAAAAATTTAAATATACTTTTTCTCATACTGAAACTAGAAGCATCTTCAGGAGTTAAAAATCTACATTAAAAAAAAAAACTATAATTTCTCCAGTGTGACCTTCATAACATTCGGTAATTTACCACTGGAGCAATCTGTCTATAGTTTTGAGAAAGGATTTTTAACTGTTTCTTTAATAGAGAATTAAAATAACCTATTCAGGTTATCTATTTCTTCTTTAGTGAGATTCTATAGTTTGTGTTTCTCAAGGACTTTATTCATTTTATCTAAATTGTTGGATTTACTGGCAGAAAGTTATTCATAGTATTCCCTTACTATTCTTTTAATGTCTGTGCAATATGTAGTGACAGTCCCTCTGTTACACCTAAAATTTTTGATTTGTATCTTCTGGCTAGAGTTTATTAAATTTCTGATAATATCAAAGAACCAGACTTTGGACTTATTGATTTGTTTTCTCAGTGCCTTTCTATGTTTATTTAATTCATTTCTGCTCTTTATTTCTTCTGTTTACTCTGGTTTTAATTTCCTCTTCTTTAGTTTCTTAAAGGTGGAAGCTTAGGTCAGCAATCTTAAACCTTTCTGTTTCTAATATAAATAGTCAATGCTACAAATGTTCCTGTAAGCACTGCTTTGACTGCACCCCCACTAATTTTAATATGCTGTATTTCCATTTTCAGTAAATTAAACAGGTTTTCTAACTCTCTTCAGAATTTCTTCTTTGACTGATGGGTTATTTAGAATTGCACTGTTTCGTTTCAAACAATAAAACTGGGTTTTTCCATATAATTTTCTATCAGAGAGAATGTACCATATATCTGGTCAGAGAACACACTTTTTTTTTTTTAAGATTTTATTTATTTATTTGACAGAGAGAGATCACAAGCAGGCAGGGAGGCAGGCAGAGAGAGAGGAGGAAGCAGGCTCCCCGCTGAGCAGAGAGCCCAATGCGGGGGTCAATCCCAGGACCTGAGATCATGACCTGAGCCCAAGGCAGAGGTTTTAACCCACTGAGCCACCCAGGTGCCTGAACACACTTCTTCTGACTCAAATCCTTTTAAGTTTGTTGTGACTTGCATTATGAAAAGAATCTGGTTTATTTTGTTTTAGGTGTATTCTTATGTTGTTAGATGGAATGTTTTGAAAATACCAATTTGATGACATTAGGTAATAGTGTTGTTCAGATTTTCTATATCTTCATTGATTTTCTTTTTTTTTTTTTAAAGATTTTATTTATTTATTTGTCAGAGAGAGAGAGGGAGAGAAAGCAAGCACAGGCAGACAGAATGGCAGGCAGAGGCAGAGGGAGAAGCAGGCTCCCTGATGAGCAAGGAGCCCGATGCGGGACTCGATCCCAGGACGCTGGGATCATGACCTGAGCCGAAGGCAGCTGCTTAACCAACTGAGCCACCCAGGCGTCCCGATATCTTCATTGATTTTCATCTACTTGTTCTGAGTTATTAAGTAGGATACTAAAACTTCTAACTGTAACTGGACTTACCTATTTCTTTCAGTTCTATCAGTTTTTACTCTGTGCATTTTGAAGGTGTGTACATAAACTTTTAGGATTATTATGCCCTCTTGATGAATTAATCCATTTATCATGACTACTTGACTCTGTCTAGCCATGGAATCTCATTTGCCTGATAGGAATATAATTGTTCCAGCTTCCATTTGATTAGTGCAACATGGGGGATATTTTTGCCATGTTTTTATTTTTATACTTTGTGTCTTTATATTTAAGCAGGTTTATAGACAGCACATGACTAAATCTGCCATTATTTTTATCCAATATAATCTCTACCCTTTACTTGGATTTTTTACACCACTTGTGTTTGAAATAACTGTGATACTGTTGAATTGTGATATTGACTTCCTGCTATTTCTCTCAGGTCTTCCTCGTTCCCTTTTTGCTCATTTCCAGGCTTCTTTTATACTGAGTTTTTAGTTATATCACTTTCTCTTCATTATTAGTTTATTAGCTAAATCTCTTTTTTATGAGATTTGTCCAAAAATTACCGTACATACTTTTAAGTATTAGAGTCTATCTTCATAGAAGATACATAGAAGATACATAGAAGAAACTTAACACTACCTTCATTTCTCTCTCCCCAGGCTTTGTGCTATTATTATACATTGTATTTGTGCACATGCTTTAAATTCTACAATGCATTATAATTATTTTTGTTTAAAAAGTCAATTATGTTTTGTTATCAGCTTTTCTGAGTTACAATTTCACACCATAAAATTCATCCTTTTGTAGTGTACAATTTAGTGGTTCTTAATATATTCATGGAATTGTGAAAAACATCAACACTACCTAAATTTAGAAAATTTCCATCATCCCCCAAAAGAAACAACTGCCCATTATCAGTCACTCCCTATTTTGCCTGAACTCCTTACTCTGCCTGTCAATGATTAATTTACTGAATGTTTCTATTTGTCTCTTCTGGACATTTCATACCTTAGAATCATTCAATACATTTGTGTGTGTGTGTGTGTGTGTGTGTGTGAGAGAGAGAGAGAGAGAGAGAGACTGGTTTCTTTCATTTGCATAATGTCTCCGAATTTCATTCATATTCTAGCATATATCAGTACTTCATTACTTTTTACTGCCAACTATTATTTCACTGTATGGATACCACATTTTGTTTAGCCACTCTTCAGGTGATGATGTTTGGGTTGTTTCCACTGTTTGCTGTTATCTGTAAAATTGATATGAACATTTGCATACAAGTTTTATGTGGAGATACATTTTCACTTCTCTTAGATATACACTTATGGTAGGGATTTCTGGGTCATATACTATCTCTATGGTTATGAGTTTTAACATATTGAGGAACTGCCAGACTACTCTCTAAAGTGGTCTCACAATTTTACAATCCCACCTACAATGTATGAGGGATCTGATTTCACCAACATCCTCACCAATACTTGTTATTACCTCTCTCTTTTATTATAACTATGTTAGTGGGTGTGAAGTGAAATCTCATGGTTTTCATTTGCATTTCCCTAATGACTAACAATGTTGAACATGTTTTCATGCACCCACTCGTCATTTGTTTATCTTTTATTCAAAAATATTTATTCAGACCTTCTGTCTATTGTAATTGTATAGCTGTTTTAATGTTCTTGTCTACTAATTCTATCCTATGTATCATTTTGTATTTATTTCTTTGACCCAAATTTCTCCTGGTTATAGGCTGTATCTTCCTACTTTTTTGTGCATGCCTGGCAATTATGATTGGATGACAGGCACTGAATTTTATGTTGACTGTCCAATTTTATTGTATTCCTTAAAATATTCTGAGGCTTTATTCTCAGATAGTGGGATGTAGTTAAGTTACCTCGATAATGTTTAGTTCTTGTGAGGATGCTTTTAAGCTTTATTAGAGCAATTACTGAATAGCTTTTAGCCCGCAGTTAACCTGATTCCCATACTAGCGCAATGCTTTGCTGGGGAATACCAAACGTCCCATGTGTGAGATTGTTTCACTCCTGCTGGTAGGTATACAAACTATTCCTGACCCAAGGAAAGTTTTAGAGATTGTTTTGCCTGCTCCTTTCCAGTAGTTTCTCCCGTCTTTAGAAGATTGCTGAAGCATGCCTTTTAGTAGATTACTCACATGCACACACTGATCAATACTCGGCCAAAAACTCAGAGTAAATCCACTAAATATCTCCAGAGCATCTTCTCTTTTCGATTCTGTGCAGCTCTCTCCTTTCTAGTATACTGCCCCACAATGTGAGAAAATCCTAACAAAGCTGGCCTCCCCAAACTCTGTACTCCCAACTCAGTAACCTCTCCAGGCTACGTTTGGAATTCTTCTCCCCATGCTGTAGCCTGGAGCCTCTCCACAGGCAGTGACTGCTGTGCAATGTCTGAAAACTATTGTTTCATATATTTTCTCTGGCTTTAAAAAAATGTAAGATAGGGGAAAGATTCTTTCCCTCTTACTCTATTTTGGCTGAGAGTAGAAGTCCTATATACTTTTAGGAATATAAACAATTCATTTACCAATATTCTGTCATAGAACCAAGGCCTTTTCATTGAGTATTGGTCTGTTGTCTAAATTCTTACATATGTCATATTCTTTATGCTACATCTATGATTTCTAGTTTATTTAAAGTATAGAGAACATTTAGTGGCACCTGGGTGGCTCAGTGGGTTAAGCCTCTGCTTTCAGCTCACTCATGATCTCAGGGTCCTGGGATCGAGCCCCACATCGGGCTCTCTGCTCAGCGTGGAACCTGCTTCCCCACCCCCCTCTCTGCCTGCCTGCCTCTCTGCCTACTTGTGATCTCTGTCAAATAAATAAATAAAATCTTTTAAAAAAATGAAGTATAGAGAACAAATTAAAACATTTAAGAAACACTTGAAATGAGTGAAAGTGTCTTTGGCTTTTATAATTTTCTACACATACACATACACATACATACACCCCACAATTTCTTATAGTAATTACATTCACAGTTTCTTTCAGTACCCGCTCTTATTCAATATTTCCTAATTATTCAAATTGTTTTGATAAAAACAATTCTTTTTTTTCTTTCAGTTTTCATAGGTTTGTAGAATTTTAATGAAAATTTTAATGAAAAGCATAATTCGAATACACAAGTTTGTATTTGTATCAGCTGGAGGGAAAGACACACACAGACAACTAGAGAATACCCTATACTAGCCACAACATTCGGGGTGAACCATTCAATAAGTCAGTAAGACAACAGTCAGAAGTTCGTTAATAAAGCTTCCCCTAAATTATCAAGATGTAACAGCTAATTTAATATCTAAGGACTATAGGCTTTTATTAAATACTTCAGAGAACAATCTGTCAACGAAAGAAAGTACGTCTCATATAAAATGGCAATTACTTAGAAGAAACTATAACCCAAAAAGTAGATTGTACAGGAAATCCCACCACCTTCCCTAATAAAGGTAATGATGTGAAAATATTAAATACAGGTACTGACAGGGATTTTGAAGAAGACAAAAGGTGAAGTTTGTGTGACAGTAAGATAAACAGACCAAATCAAAGGCACTGTGCAGACAATGTCTCAGGCATCAGTAAGTGATGTTCACAGATTGGCAACAGCCTAACACACACACCACAGGGAGCATGTCTGTGTAAGAATTTGTACAAATAAATGAGTTATTTCCAAATAATAAAATGTAGCATATTATCTATATAACTCTAAAATGGCAAATCAGCTAGATTTTCATGGAGAACTATTATAAACAGTATCTTACTTTGGATTGTAAACACTATAGTCCCTAAATAATCCTTTAATAAACTAAAGAACTAATTAACTAAAAATTATTTTGGAAAAGAAAAAAGATGACATTCTTTCTTTCTTTTTATAAAAAATTCAAGTTCAACTAGCCAACATATAGTACATCATTAGTTTGGATGCAGTGTTCAATAACTCATCAGTTGCATATAACACCCACCGCTCATTCACATCACGTTCTTAAATGCTCGACTTACTTCATTAAAAGAATTTGTCATGTTTAAAATAGTGATTTATAGCATTATAAAAAATGGTTTGGCCTAAAAATTTTAAAAGATAAAACCTAACTATTAAAATAAAAACTATATATTACCATAATACCAATTCTAAGATACTAAGAAATTCCTCCTGAATAATATACTGGATTAAAGTTTTCAATGATACTGGAAAGTAGTATGATTAAGAACTAAGAATATGGGTTCTAATAATAATGTACCAAATGTTCTTAGGCAAGTCATTTACCTTTCTCTTGCTCTACTTAGTCCTATCTGAAATCTGTACAAGAAATATTAAAAGCCATGCAGCACAGGATAAGTTCTGAATATGAAGTAAATGAAATATTGTCAGTTCTTCAGCGTATCACTAAAGAAAGCAATACTTCCTTAAGGCTACAGCTAATTATTTCTTGACTGTGGTACCTTCAGAGTTCACTGCTCTGAGTGCTTCTAAGCCTGTTTCCACTGTCCACCAGTTGTCTCAGTATATAAGCAGAGAATTTTTTTTTTTTTTTAAATCTTCAGCTTCAACTTTTCTTTCCTTAGCTTCAGGAAACTGGTGTTTTCCCACAATCTTCAGAGACAAAAATAATTCCCTTCTTTCAGTGAAAGTGTCAATTACCTTGCAAGGTTCTATAAAGTATGACCAAGTTCTCTGGAGTCTTCTCTTTTCCCATATATACAAACATAGGAATACGTTATACCTTACCTTTCAAACTCATATTTAAAAAAAAAATTTTGTTGATATTTTTTCCTGTTAGATTTTTCATACCAATATAGGCTTTTAAAGAATGAGTTTATTACTAATGGAATGCCACATGTTCCCATATTACATAAACACATGTGAAGTCACAACAGGAATACTGCTTCAAATCCCGTAACAATACTCAACAGAAAAATCATATCGTCATTGTACTCAATATTCAGTCAGAAAACACTGAGTACTGGTCCAGTGCCAGGCTCTATGGTGGGTACCAGGAACGATGCTGTAAAGCAAATAAACAGAGCTTCTGATCTGATCTAGCTCACATTTTAGAGAGAAATAAGTATCTAAGAAAGACATTAATTGCAAGAAAAAACAAAATGTATTATGAGTTATGGCAGTAAATATTGGCATCTGTGAGAATCTAACCTAATCCTGGATCAGAGCAGGTCTCACTAAAGAAGTGGGACTTAAGTTACGACCTGAAAGATGAATATCAGTTAAATAGTCTATGGAAGAAAGAAGTGTTTCAAGCAAAGAAGAGAGGCCATGTTAAGGCTGTGAGAAAAATAACTTCAAAGTAACTCCTGAAGTTCATAATGGCTTGAGTTTAGAGTAGGACAGAGGAAAATGAGGCTACATAGTTCTTCTCTGACCTTGTATTCCACATGTAGTTTGACTTTATCCTAAAGACACCAAGAAATAGAAAGTAATAATGTTCTAACTTTGGGATAATGTTTTGGCTTCGGAGTGGAGATATCAAGAATTACACTTAGCCAAGAAGAGAGTCAGGAGAACTCCGTGAAACACCTCCACTGATCTCCGTGTGACTTCAGTCTACAAAAATCATTACTTCTCCTTGACATATATTCTTCACCTGGCTTTAACAACATCACATGTCTCAAGGTTTTCCCTCTGCCTCAATGGCTGTTTTTTTAGTCTCCATTGCACTGTAGATAAATGTGATGTCCCTTCCAAAGGTAAAAGAGTTTGGGTTAAAATACATACATGTTGGCACATGATCAAACATTATTCTAGCTATTTCTGTGAGGTGCTGAATGACATTTACATTTCAATTGGTGGACCTGAAGAGAAGCAGACTGCCTTCATGGGCCTTATCCATTCGGATGAAGGGCTCAACAGAAAGAAAACTGGCCTCCCCTAAGCAAGAGGGAATTCTGACTATAGACTGTTTTTGGACTCAAACTGCAACAAACTCCTCCTTTGTTCTCCAACCTGCCAGCCAGCCCATCAGATTTTGGACTTGCCGAAACCCTAGAAGCTCATGAGATAATTTCCTAAAATAAATGTATTTCTCTCTATATACACAATCTATTGGTTCTGTTTCTCTGGAGAACCCTAACCAACACAGTATCCATTTAGACTTAGTTTAGCCCCAACACACCCACAAAAAGAGAGATATATTAAACACTAAGGGAAATAAAATATAATACCTGTTATAATAGAATTGTTTTAAAAGCACATATGAGACACAAAGAAGAGAGATGTCCATTCTAGCCTATATAGAGCAGGGTAAGCTTTCTCAGAGGTTGGTCTAAGCCTGAAAGATGAATAAATCCTCTGCAAGCAGATGGGAGGGGAGCGGTGAAGCAACATCCCTGGCACCAAATGGTTCCTGCAGAAGCGGCAGCCCAGAGACATGAAACAGCATGCCATATTAGCAAACCGCAAGTAGGTTTATACAGCTCAAGCATAGCGTGAGTGGGGACTAGGGCAAGAGAGGAGACAAGTGATAAAACCAGAAAAATATAATAGGGCCAACTCATGAAAGTTCTAATTTGAGAAGGGAGGCCGTCTGAATGTTATTTTGTAGGGAAACACATAAAGGTACTAAAAAGAGGCAAATTTGATCACAGCTGCATTTTTAAAAGATACCTCTAGTAGCAGCGGTAAGAAGTTCAAAGAGATGGAAATGATGGGGAGGGAAACCAGCTTGGATGGACCACATTGGAGGTCAGTGCCTTGGTTGGATTAGGCTGCCATAAGAAATTACCATAGCCTAGGTGGCTTAAACAACAGAAATTTATTTCTCACATTTCTGTGGGAGATAAAGGTACTAGCTGATTAGGTTCACTAGTAAGAGCTCTCTTGCTGGCTTGCAGACAGCCACGTTCTTGCTATTGCCTCACATGGCCTTTCCTCAGTATGTGCAGAGAGAGAAAGAAAAAGAAGGATCTCTCTCTCCTTTTTCATGTAAAGCCACCAATCCTATCAGATTAGGACACTGCCCTTATGATCTCATTTAACCTTAATTTCCTCCTAAAAGTCCTATCTCCAAATATAATCACATTTAGGGTTTAGGGCTTCAACATATGAATTCTGAGAGGGGGCCACAATTCAGTTCCATAGCTGCATTGCATCAATCTAGTTAAGAGATGATAGATACCTAAGTGGAACCAACAGCAGTGGATGTGGAGAAAGATGCCATGCTAAGAAGGTAAAAGAACAAGGCCTGGTCACAAATATGAGAAATGAAAGGACTTAGGAACACTCGGACTTACATAACTGCATGAATGGTAATACCATTCATTAAAACCGAGAAAGCCAGGTTATTGGCCTAGCAGAACCCCAGGGGCTTCAGACTTAGAAAATGTAGGCCCAGTTAAGAAGTCAGACTGAAGGGCGCCTGGGTGGCTCAGTGGGTTGAGCCGCTGCCTTCGGCTCGGGTCATGATCCCAGAGTCCTGGGATCGAGTCCCGCATCGGGCTCGCTGCTCGGCGGGAAGCCTGCTTCCCTTCCTCTCTCTCTGCCTGCCTCTCTGCCTACTTGTGATCTCTCTCTGTCAAATAAATAAATAAAATCTTTAAAAAAAAAAAAAAAAGAAGTCAGACTGAAGACATAGGGATTACTGAAGATCTACTGAAGACTTAACAACAAAGTCTGAGATTTGATTTTGCCATGGCTACAAACTAATCTGTTAGCCTGTTACATGGTTGCTGACAGCAGACTCAGAACTTCTGGGTCAGAGACAAAGGCCTTTATTAATCATGACATGGCATAGGCATGGTTGCATTGGTTCCCTGGATTCCAAATTCCTGGAGAGTAGCATGATGAGCCTAGATGGATGCTGTACTCACAATGGTCTGACTTAAAGGTGAGGAATATGAAGCTTGGGGAGCCTACCATTTTAGAGCAAGCTGTAAGCAATTCTGGTTTTTGTCTTATCTTATCCCTCAAGATGACTTACACAACCGCAACGCTGAGAAATGGCCTATGCAAAAAAGCAGGCAGGGCCTTGCATTCTTGGCATATGTAGTAAGACATGTAAGAGCATAAGAAAATCCTGTCACAACCTTCATGGACCTATGTTCAGTTCATTCCCTCTGAGACTCCAAACGCATTTATGCCCCAGGAAAAATACTAAGTAAGATAGCTCTAAAAAAATGGAACAAACTATTTGAAGACCACTCAAGAAACTAGAATGGATCCTGTTATTGCTGAGAAAAGTATTTCAAATTCCAATCTTTGAAGGGTCCCAAACAAAACAGTACTATCCAAGAACACTACATAAAGCCTGGCCGTGAACAAGCCCCACTCACCTAAAAGATGTTCCTTCAAGTTTCCTATCGTCTTCTACTTTCCCCCAAATATTTAACTGTGAAACTTTTCAAACATATAGAAAAGTTGGAAAATAATACAATAAACACCTTTACATTTACCCCCTTTGACTGAACAACTATTAACAACATTTTGCCATATATGCTTTTTATTTGCATAGATTTGTTTCTTCTCTTTCTTAAGAAGCATTTAAAAATAACATGCTTTGGGGGCACCTGGGTGGCTCAGTTGGTTAAGGATCTGCCTGTGGCTCAGGTCATGATCCCAGGGCCTTGGAATTGAGCCCCTTGTCGGGCTCCCTGGTAAGCAGGAGTCTGCTTCTCCCTCTCCTTTTGCTCCTCCCCCTCGCTCAACCTCTCGCTTGCTCTCAAATAAATTAAATAAAAAAATCTTTTAAGATCTGATTAGAGTCAGATTCAACATATATAATCAGAATATTCAGTTCCTGCTTTGTACTTCAAATTGCAACACATGAGAAGAAACGTAAGTGGCAAGTTGTTCTATTACTAGTAATACTAATTGTTCACTTAAGTGCCCATAGTTAGATCTCTATTTTAAGGTATATATTTTTCCCTTTACAACTGCAAGAAATCTCTAAGATAATACTTCAGAACTATGCAAATATACTGTGAAAATAGTCCCTCACATCCTTTCACCTAATGAAATTAGCATCCACTGACAATCGTTATCTCAATCAATTATTTCACAGAAGGGTTGTACATTGGTTTTCTGTTATTAATGAAACAAAAGTACCACAAACTTAACAGCTTTAAACAACACAATTTACCATCTCACAATCTGTACATCACAAGTCTACATTGGTTTCTCTACTCCAGGTTTCACAAGGCCAAAAACAAGGTGTTAGCCCATGGGTTCTTATCAGGAAACACTGGAAGAAGTCCACTTCCAATCTCCTTCAGATGATTGGCAAAAGCTGGCTCACTGAAGTTGCAGGCCTGAGATGCTCATTTCCTCAAAGGCCATTAGTACAGGGGCACCCTCAGTTCCCACAGGCTTCTGTATGATCCTTGAATATAGGCCCTACCTATATCCTGGGCCAGCAATGGCATGTTGAATCCTCCTCATGTTTGGATCTCTCTGGCTTCTCTTCTGCTTCATCTCTTACAAACTCCTCTTCTATCAAATCTGTCACTGACTCTTCTGCCTTTCTTGTCAGTTTTAAATAATTCATGTAATTGTATTGCGTCCTCCCAGATAATCCAGAATAATCTCTCTATATTAAAGTCAGCTAAACAGTAATCTTAATTACATCTCCAAAGTCCCTTCACAATAGTACCTAGATTAGTGTTTGATTGAATAAGCAGAAAATGTGAATCTTCAAAAAACATTTTAAGAATTATGCTACCATAAGTGGCAAAATGGTGATTTTCTAATTCTATCATATGTAATAGTTTTAGTAGCCAGTATTCGTTGGTAAAGAAGAGCATTCCTTCCTCACTAGCAAATGAACTACAGCTCCTTATAGCTGATTAATTCCTTCCCTTTGATTATCAATTTTTATAGTTTTCATCTGATGACGGAAAATCAATATTTTTAAAAATTAAGAAATGATAACTTTTTATTAAATGTTTTAAAACCACTAGAACCCTTATTCTGTTTTATCCTGAAAGTGTCCCAATTTTGGCCAAAAGATGCCCTTTCAGACTGGCTCCTCTGTTCTTTTCACATATTTCCATTAGACTAAGTGTTTCCTTTCTGGTAAAACATATGTGCTAGGCTCATCTTGTATTTTCCCAGTCCCTGATCTGGAATCAGCCTTCTGTCCAATGACCCTTGACTCCTTTTACTAAAGCAATGCATTTAGACACCAAGATGTTACCACTAACAGTACTCAACGTTAAGAGGGAGCCACTACCGGGGCGCCTGGGTGGCTCAGTGGGTTAGGGCCTCTGCCTTCGGCTCGAGTCATGATCCCAGGGTCCTGGGATTGAGCCCCGCATCGGATTCTCTGCTCAGCGGGGGGCCTGCTTCCGTCCCTCTCTCTATCTGCCTGCCTCTCTGCCTACTTGTGATCTCTGTCTGTCAGGTAAACAAATAAAATCTTTAAAAAAAAAAAAAAAAGGGAGCCACTACCTCCAAGCCTTTTTAGTGGGTAGAACTAAGGAATATATTTTTAAAACATATTGAGTTTGTAGTGATATTCCAAAATGTAAAACTTTTCTCTACATGGGTTTTCCTAACTGCTTTGTTATGTTTGTATCTCTCTTACCTAATCCTGAAAATCATAGTTTACAATTACATTTACATGTTTACTTATTTGCTTTAATATACCATGTTAATTAAATAGCATCAACGTTATTATACCAATATCACTATTAACAACAAAACCATTGAGCTAGTTTTAACGTTTTACTGGACATTCTCAACCACAGGACGAATCCAACAAAGGAAGTACCAAGTGCCGTATCCAAAAGACATCAGAAATCATTCTTTGTTTTCTTTTGTATATTTAACTAGATATACACTTCAACTTCTTTTAAAATTTTGTGGAATTTTTTTTTCCTAAAATACTGAAATCTACAATGGTTCAAAAATCAAAACTGCACAAAAAAGTATTAGAGATTTCTCAATGCCATCACTTCATGTCATTCCTCCAGCTCCCCATAAATATTATTAATTTTGAGGTAATTTTTCCAGTTTTTTTTTCACAAAAATAAACATACAACAAATATATGCATTTCCCCCTCCTTTCTCACACAAAAGGGAAAATGCATCTGTAATTTTGTAAAATATTGGCAATTTTTCATCGAAAGAGATTATACCACTTTATTTTACATTCCTACCAGAAACATATGAAAGGTCTCTTCTCACTACTACCTCATCTACTGAGTGCGCCATCAAGCTTGTAAGATCTTTGTCAACCTGACAGGTGAGAAATGTTATTTTAGCACGGTCTTCATTAATGTGTCTCTTATTATGAGTGAATTTTTTTTTAAGATAAGTGTACTTTTTTTTTAATAAAGATTTTTTTTTTTTTAATTTGACAGATAGAGATCACAGGTAGGCAGCGAGGCAGGCAGAGAGAGAGAGGAGGAAGCGGGCTCCCTGCCGAGCAGAGAGCCCGATGCGGGGCTCGATCCCAGGACCCTGGAATCATGACCTGAGCTGAAGGCAGAGGCTTTAACCCACTGAGCCACCCAGGCGCCCCTTATGAGTGAATTTTAACATGTTTTCATATGTTTAAAGGCTATTTTCATTATTTTCCCCGGAATCACTTGCTCATGCATATTTGCCACTGGTAGGGATTCCTGTGGGTTTTTTTGGTTGTTTTGGGGGGGGTTCTTTTGCCCCCCCCCCTTTTTTTTGGTGGGAAGGGGCTTTTTCTTTTCAAGTTTCAGAGGAGCTAATATTCTTTGGCAACTTCCTTGCTTTCTGATTTGACAAGATATTCCAGACTTATGTCATTTGTTTCTGGCCACACTGTGATCCAACATTTCTCCAAAGTATCTGCATTATTTTAAAAGGAAGTAGTATTTCAAAACCACAATCATTGACACTAGGTTGGTATTTCAAAAATATGATCAATGCTACTGGGTTCATAGTTTTATTTAATTTTTTGCATTAGACCTCTGATCAATTTGGAGTTCATTCTGGTGTACACTGTGTGATTCATGGTCAAATTTTATATTCTTACAAATGATTATCAATTACTTAAAGTTCCTTTTCCCCCAGTAATTTACAATTTGGCTACAATATAAACTATATTTCCATGTCTATTTGAACTTCCAATGTATTTGTGGACTTTGTATTCTATTCAGTTGGGTCTGTGTGTTTGCTCATCTGTCAATACCACATTGTTTTTAAGAGGCTTACAGTTTTTCTCTGTTGGGATTTCTCATTATTTCAGTGACTACTTCTTCAATTCTAAGTTCTCCGATTACTAATACCATCCTTGATACAGTATCCCTCTTATAGGAATGGATGCTAAGGAGAGATGGAAGTCAAAGGAGACTGCTGACCAACTCTGGGCTGAGGGTCAGTTCTTCATCTCTACCAGAGAAGTTAAATTTGTTGTCAGTAATTAATAAGTAGACTAAAAGAGAAAGGAGAAAAGAAAAGCTAGAAATTAAATCTTCATACTATTAATAATAAAGGTAAGTTATAAATCTTAAACAGAGTAGTTGTATTTTTATTCCATACTCCTAACACTTGCATGGCACATTTAAGAATATAAAATGATATATATATGTACTTTACTAATTCATCACAATGATATGGATAATTTTATCTGCACTTTACAGTGGGGGATCAAAAACATTGTTTTTCTAAATTCATACAGATAGTACTGACCAAATCTAGGACCCATATTTCTGGATGGCTAGCCATTCCTTTCTGTCACAACGTAAGATCTGTGAATTTCACATTACATGAAAGTATTTATTATACACAATCATATTATATTTAAATATCTAAATATTAATACTAGGGTGATAATTTATATAATATATATAATATATATGATGATATATAATTTATATTAAATTATACTATAGAGTGATAATTTATATTATAATATAACAATATAATTTATATTATATTTATGTTCCTTAAGTTGCTCCTATTTCACATAAATATACCTAACTATGGCAAAATGAAAAAAAACCCTAGGAGAGGAAGATGACAGTGGAGTAGGAATACCCCAGCCTCACCCCATCCCACAAATACAACTTGGTAACTATTAAATCATCCTACATACCCCAGATATCAACCTGACCACTGACAGAACAAACCCTACAAACTAAAGGGAGATTTAAAAAAAAAAAACACACACACACAGAAAGAAGGTAGGAGGTACGGACACATGGTTTAGTGGAGAAACATATCATGGCTGCTCTGGAGGGGAGGGAGCTGTGATCACAAAGAAAGCATGAAAGAGAGGAGCACCCAGGGGAATGCACAGGAGAGTATTTCCCCATAGCCATTGGCTTGGAAAACCAGAGGGGTTGAATTTCCTGAATTCTCACAACCACAGACCTTAAAGACTGGAGTTTTAAAGGCCAGTGGGCTTCTTGGAGGAACACTGCACTTTGCCCACTTCAAGGTTCTGTCAATGTGCTGCAGATTATAAGGACGTTTAATTGTATCTACATTCCCTCCTTGGAAGCTAGGCCATTGACAGAAATGCTGTGTTCTTATAAATTGCCAAGACTTTTGCAAACTGAGGGAGACTCATGTCTTGCAGGATTGTAATCCCTATAAATTAACCATTTGTTTTTCCTTTAGGGCATCCAGGAGTACCTGAGGAATGTCATATATATTCCATGGTGAGTGTTGCAGCCCCAACCCCATAGTATATAATCTGCCACCCCTCACAACCCCAGTACAAAAACTCTTTTGGCCCACAGGTCCTGTCCCCATGCTTTAATAAAACCACCATTTTGCAACAAAAAGATAAATAAATTAAATTAAATTTTAAAATAAAGGTCAGTGGGCTTGGCTGGGATAGAACCTGGAGGACACTGCAATACTCTTGAAAAGAAGGCAGGCAAACAACCTGGGGTGGGGGACAGACAGCAAGAAAACAGATCTAAAAAACACCTGGGGCACATAGTGGGGAGATTATTTATCTTCTTGGAGCATGTTCCTTAGAGGCAGCATTCACAGAGACAGGGCTCCTGGAACAAAGGAGCTGGCCAATGTCATTTCTCTCCCCCATTCCTCACCATAAACATGGAGCAACCCATGGGAAGCAGGAAAGCATGGGCACTGGCTGCCTAATTTACTTACACTAAGCCCCACCCTCCTGTAGTCCACGGAATTGCTTTCCCAGTCACACTTCCATCAGTTCCAGCCCACTTAGCCCCTCCACCAGGAGACCACCACAATCCCTTGTTGACACAACATCTCCCAACAAGAGAGTTTTGCAGGGCCTCAATTCTGGTGGAGGTGATGACAGGCCTCATTTCACAAGCAGACCAGAGCACATGTAATTAAAAGTCACCATATTCTGGCCAAGGACCAAACACTACCAACAGCGGGCAAAAAGAGCCACTGCAGGCAACTGCCATGAAGGACACAGCAGCCAGAACACAACAGCACAGTGCACACAGCACACACTAGAGACACTCCCAAAAAGTGCCAATACCTAGGCATACATGACCTCTTCTTTATAAAGCTATTACTTCCTGTAACAGGAGGCATAACTGGCTTTGCTAATACAGAGAACAAGTAGAGACTTAAACAAAATGAGAAGACAGAGGAATTTCTCCCAGATGAAAGAACAAGATATGGTCATGGCCAGAGATCTAAACAAAACAGTTAAAAGTAGCATGACCAATGGAGAATTTAAAGCAATAATCATAAGGATACTAACTGGACTTGAGAAAAGAATGGAAGACATCAGTGAGACCCTGACCACAGAGATAAAAAGACTTAAAAAAAAGAGTCTGAGATGAATAGTGCAATAAATGAGATTAAAAACATGCTTGATGCAATGAACAGCAGGCTGGAAGAAGCATGGGAATGAACTAATGATATAGAAGACAAAGTAACGGGAAGCCCTGAAGCTGAACAAAAGAGAGAAAGAAGAATTATGCAAATTCAGAACAGACTTAGGGAACCTTGTGACTACATTAACTGTAATGATATTCATATTATATGAGTCCCAGAAGAAGACAGAGAAAAGGCGGCAGAAAATTTATTTGAAGAAATAATAGCTGAAAAATTCCCTAATGTGAGGAAGGAAACAGACATCCAGATCCAGGAGGCACAGAGAACTCCCATCAAAATCAACAGAAGCTGGGGTGCCTGGGTGGCTCAGTTGCTAAGTGTCTGCCTTGGCTCAGTTCATGATCCCAGGGTCCTGGGATAGAGACCCGCATCAGGCTCCCTGCTTGGCAGGATGCCTGTTTCTCCCTCTCCCACTCCCCCTGCTTGTGTTCCCTCTCTTGCTGTGTCTTTTCCTGTCAAATAAATAAATAAAATCTTTAAAAAAAATCAGCAAAAGCAGGCCAACACCAAGGCATGTTATAATTAAATTGGCACAACATAGTGAAAAAGAAAAAACCTTAAAAGAAACAAGACAAAATAAGGTATTAACTTATAAGGGAAAACCCACAGGAGATTTTTCAACAGAATGTGGCAAGCCAAAAGGTAGTGGCATGATAAAGTGGCCAAATGGGAAAAATCTACAGCCAAGAATACTATATCCAGCAAGGCTATCATTCAGAATAGAAAGAGAAATAAAGAGTTCCCCTGACAAACAAAAGCTAAAGGAGTTCATGACCCTACAAAAAATGTTAAAGGGGACTCTTTGAGTGAAAAGGAGAGACCAAAAGTGACAGTATAAAGGCAGGAAACACAAAAGCAGAAAAAAGGAATATTCCTGTAAAAAAAAAAAAATCAGTCAAGGAGCCCACAAAATAAAAGGATATAAAATATAATAAAAAATACCTAAATTGTGGAGAGGAGAAGACAAAAGAATGGCTTCAAACTTAAATGACTATCAACTTAATAGAGACTACTATATGCAGAAGAGCATATATACAAAGCTAATGGTAACCAAAATCAAAATAATAATAATAACATGCAAAGAATAAAGAGAAAAAAATCTAAATATATCACTAAAGAAAATCAGAAAAACATGAAAGACAAGAAAAGACCAGAGAAAACCTCCCAAAATGACCATAAAAGAAACAACAAAATGGCAATAAATATCAGTTATTACTTAAAATGTAAATGGACTGAACACTCCAATCAAATGGCATAGGGTGTCAGAATGGATAAAAAAACAAGACCCAGGGATGCCTGGGTGGCTTAGTTGGTTGGATGACTGCCTTCAGCTCAGATCATGATCCCGGAGTCCCAGGATCGAGTACCGCATCGGGCTCCCAGATCCATGGGGAGTCTGCTTCTCCCTCTGACCTTCTCCTCGCTCATGCTCTCTTTCACTGTCTCTCTCTCAAATAAATAAATAAAATCTTTAAAAACAACACAACAACAAAAAAAAACAAGACCCATCTATAGGCTGCCTACAAGAGACATCATATTTTTTAAAGATTTTAGTTCTTAGTTATTTGTGAGAGAAAGAGAGAGAGAGAGCTCATATGTGCCTGGGAAAGAGAATCCAATGATGACACAGTGTACCATCTCAGGAACCTGGGCTCATGACTTAAGAAGAAGGCAGATGCTTAATCGACTGAGCCACCCAGGAGCCCCAACAGAGTGTTTTTAGACCTGAAGACACCTACAGATTCAAAGTGAGGGGATAGAGAAACATTTATCATGCAAACGCATGTCAAAAGAAAGCTGGAGTTGTAATACTTTTAGTGGGCAAACTAGACTTTAAAACAAAGACTGTAAGAAGAGACAAAAAAGGGCACCATAGAATAATAAAGGTTACAATGCAACAAGAAAATGTAACAATTATAAATATCTATGTACCCAACATGGGAGCACCAAAATACACAAAACAATAACAAACATAAAGGAACTAACCAATATTAATACAATTATAGTAGGGGACATTAAAAGCAAACTTATGTCAATGGACGGATCATCTAAATGGAAAATAAACAAGAAAACAATGGCTTTGAATGACACACTGGACCAGATAGATTTAACAGATATATTCAGAGCATTCCAACCTAAAATAGCAGAAGACACATTCTTTTCAAGTGCACATGGAACATTCTCCAGAGTAGATCACATATTAGGCCACAGAAAAAGTTTCAACAAAAGATCGAAATTATACCATGCAGCTCTTCTGAACACAACAGTATGAAACTAGAAATCAACCATAAGAAAAAATATGGAAAGACTACAAATACATGGGAGTTAAATAAAATGCTAACACCACTAGATAGTAAATGGATCAACTAAGAAATCAAAGAAGAAATTAAAAATTACATGGTTTTTTTTAGAGGAAAGATGGCGGAGAAGTAGAGGATTGAAATGACATCAGGTAGCAGGAGTTCAGCTAGATAGTTATCAAACCATTCCAAACACCTACAAACTTAACCGGAGATCGAAGAGAAGAAAAGCAGCAAATCTAGGAACAGAAAATCAACCACTTTCAAAAGATAGGACGTCTGGAGAAGTGAATCTGAAGCAATGGGAAGATAGACTGCAGCAGGAGGGGACAGCTCCTGGCAAGCGGCAAAATGGCAGAGCACAAAATCAGAACTTTTAGAAGTCTGCTCCACTGAGGGACATTGCTCCAGAGGCTAAGCAGGGGTGGAGCCCTTGCAGGAACAGTGTGGTCTCAGGACCTGTGGGGTCACTGAAAGATTGGGGTCTGAGTGTGCCAGAGCTGTCAGGTATCAGAATGGGGAAACTGACTACAGAGAAAGAGCCGAGGAGTGAGCTCTCAGCTCAGGGATACCTTAAACCGTGATCCATGGCACAGTTGGACCACTGCTCTTTGAGCAGGGACCGCACGAGTGGCAGATCCAGGGAGATTTCCCTTCCTCATCTGGAGGAGCAATGCGGCAGGAATCTACTGGGTTTGGAGACTCCAAACAGGGGCTGCACGCCAGAGACAGAAAAGCTTGGTAACAGGCTGGGTGAGCCCAGAGCGCGGCCAGAGACCAGGGAGATGGGAGTGTTTAACTCCTTTTCTCTGAGGGCACTCTGAGGAGTGGGGACCCCCAGCTCTCGGCTCCTCTGGGCCGAAGATTGAGAGGCTGCCATTTTCATTCCCGTCCTCCAGAGGTCTACAGAAAGTGTTCAGGGAACAAAAACTCCCCAGAGCGAATCTGAGCAGATTTAATAGCCTGGCCCATGGCAAGGGTGCCGTAATTCCGCCTCCAGCAAAGACATTTGAGAATCACTACAAAAGGCCCCTCCCCCAAAAGATCAACAAGAATATCCAGCCAAGACCAAGCTCACCAACCAAGGAGAACAACGGAAATCCAGAGCTAGGGTAAAGCAATGCATGGATTCATGGCTTTCTCCCCATGATCCTTTAGTCTTGCACACTTAAATTAAATTTTTTAAAATTTATTTTTCTTATTCTAATTTTTTAACTTTTTCTTTTTCCTCTTTTAATGTTTTTCAGTTTTTAATACCTTTCTAAAAAATTCTTTTTAAACCTTCTTTATTATACTCATAGTTTATCCTTCATTGTATTTAAGCTTATTTTTTGTATATATATAGGGTTTTTGTTTTTTTCTAAAAAATTTTGGCATACAATTTCTTCTGATTGAACAAAATATACCCTAAATCTAGCACAGGGCTTTGTTCTAGATTCCAGCCTGAGAACATTCTCTCCTCTTTTTATTTCTTCTTTTTCCAACCAACTTATCAATTCCTTTTTTACAATTTTTTTTAAAATTTTCATCTTTACAGTCATATTCCATCCCTTCATCATGCTTACCCTTATTTTTATATATATATATAAGTCTTTCTTTCTTTAAAATTTTGGGAGGTGGTTTCTTCTAAGAGACCAAAATACACCCAAAATCAAGTGGGTGGCTCTGCTCTATTCACTATTATAATATATATATACATACATATATATATATATATATATATATATATATATATATATACATATACATTTTTTTTTTTAAATTTCTTTTTACCCCCATTCTTCTTGCCCCAGTTGGGAGTCTCTTCTGATTTGGTTAGCGTACATTATCCTGGGGCCTTTGTCACCCTTTTACTATTTTATTTTCTCGATACTCACCACAGAAAAAAGAACAAGAGGCAGTACAGATGGCTAGGGACCTAATCAACATGGACATTGGTAATATGTCAGATCTAGAGTTCCGAATGACAATTCTCAAGGGCTAGCTGGGCTTGAAAAAGGCATGGAAGATATTAGAGAAACCCTGTCTGGAGAAATAAAAGCCCTTTCTGGAGAAATAAAAGAACTAAGGCTAACCAAACTGAAATCAAAAAAGCTATTAATGAGGAGCAATAAAAAATGGAGGTTCTTACTGCTAGGAAAATGAGGCAGAAGAGAGAATTAGTGATATAGAAGACCAAATGACAGAGAATAAAGAAGCTGAGCAAAAGAGATCAAACAACTACTGGACCATGAGGGGAGAATTCAAGAGATAGGTGATATAATCTCTCAAAACAGTATTAGAATAATTGGGATTCCAGAAGAAGAAGAAAGAGAGAGAGGGGCAGAAGGAATATTGGAGCAAATTATAGTAGAGAATTTCCCTAACATGGCAAAGGGAACAAGCATTGAAATCCAGGAGGCACACAGAACCCCACACAAAATCAATAAAAACAGGTCCACATCCCATCATCTGATAGTAAAACTTACCAGTCTTAGTGACAAAGAGAAAATCCTGAAAGCAGCTCGGGACAAGAAGTCTGTAACATACAACAGTAGAAATATTAGATTTGCAGCAGACTTATCCACAGAGACCTGGCAGGCCAGAAAGAAGTGGCATGATATATTCAGAGCACTAAATAAGAAAAATATGCAGCCAAGAATACTATCTCCAGCTAGGCTATCATTAAAAATAGAAGGAGAGATTAAAAAAACTTCCAGGAAAAACAAAAATTAAAAGAATTTGCAAACACCAAACCAGGCCTACAGGAAATATTGAAAGGGGTCCTCCAAGCAAAGAGAGAGCCTAAAAGTATTACAAGAGAAAGGAACGGAGACAATACAAAAATAGTCACCTTACATGCAATACAATGGCACTAAATTCATATCTTTCAATAGTTACCCTGAATGTAAATGGACTAAATGCCCCAATACAAAGACACAGGGTATCGGAATGGATAAAAACCCAAATCCATCAATATGCTGTCTACAAGAAACTCATTTTAGACCCAAAGACACCTCCAGATTGAAAGTAAGGGGGTAGAAAACAACTTACCATGCTAATGGACATCAAAAGAAAGCTGGGGTGATAATCCTTATATCAGTTAAATTAGATTTTAAGCCAAGGACTATAATAAGAGATGAGGAAGGACACTATATCATACTCAAGGGTCTGTCCAACAAGAAGATCTAACAATTTTAAATATCTATGCCCCTAACATGGGAGCAGTCTACTATACAAACCAATTAATAATAAAATCAAAGAAACACATTGACAATAATACAATAATAGTAGGGGACTTTAACAACCCCCTCACTGAAATGGACAGATCATCCAAGCAAAAGATCAACAAGGAAATAAAGGCCTTAAATGACACACTGGACCAGATGGACATCACAGATACATTCACAACATTCCATCCCAAAGCAACAGAATACACATTCTTCTCTAGTGCACATGAACATTCTCCAGAATTGATCACATCGTGGGTCACAAATCAGGTCTCAACCAGTACCAAAAGACTGGGATCATTCCTTGCATATTTTCAGACCACAACGCTCTGAAGCTAGAACTCAATCACAAAAGGAAAGTTGGAAAGAATTCAAATACATGGAGGCTAAAAAGCATCTTACTAAAAAATGAATGGGTCAACCAGGAAATTAAAGAACTGAAAAAATTCATGGAAACAAATGATAATGAAAGCACAACTGTTCAAAATCTGTGGGACACAGCAAAGACAGTCCTGAGAGGAAAGCATATAGCCATACAAGCCATTTTCAAGAAACAAGAAAGGTCTCAAGTACACAACCTAACCCTGCACCTAAAGGAGCTGGAGAAAGAAGAGCAAAGAAACCCAAACCCAGCAGGAGAAAAGAAATAATAAAGATCAGAGCAGAAATCAATGAAATCAACACCAAAAGAATAGTAGAACAAATCAACAAAACTAGCAGCTGGTTCTTTGAAAGAATTAATAAGATTGATAGACCCCTGGCCAGACTTATCAAAAAGAAAAGAGAAAGGACCCAAATAAATAAAATCATGAATGAAAGAGGAGAGATCACAACCAACACCAAAGAAATACAATTATAAGAACATATTATAAGCAACTATGCACCAGCAAATTTGACAATCTGGAAGAAATGGATGTATTCCTAGAGATATATAAACTACCACAACTGAACCAGGAAGAAATAGAAAACCTGAACAGACCCATAACCAGTAATGTGATTGAAGCAGTCATCCAAAATCTCCTAACAAACAAGAGCCCAGGGCCAGACGTCTTCCCAAGGGAATTCTTCCGAACATTTCAAGAATAATTAATACCTATTGTCCTGAAACTGTTCCAAAAAATAGAAATGGATGGAAAACTTCCAAACTCATTTTATGGGGCCAGCATTACCTTAATCCCAAAACCAGACAAAGACCCCATCAAAAAAGAGAATTACAGACCAATATCCATGATGAACACAGATGCAAAAATTCTCACCAAAATACTAGCCAATAGGATCCAACAGTATATTAAAAGGATTATTCATCACGATGAAGTGTAATTTATTCCTGGGCTGCAAGGTTGAATCAACATCTGCAAATCAATCAATGTGACACAATACATTAATAAAAGAAAAAACACGAATCATATGATACTCTCAATAGATGCTGAAAAAGCATTTGACAAAGTACAGCATCCCTTCTTGATCAAAATTCTTCAAAGCATAGGGATAGAGGGTACATTCCTCAATATCATCAGTGCCATCTATGAAAAATCCACAGTTAATATCATTCTCAATGGGGAAAAACTGAGAGCTTTTCCCTGAAGACCAAGAACACGGCAGGGATGCCCAGTACACCACTGCTATTCAACATAGTACCAGAACTACTAGCCTCAGCAATCAGACAACAAAAAGAAATTAAAGTCATCCAAATCGGAGAAGGAGAAGTCAAACTCTCACTCGTTGCAGATGATATGATACTTTATGTAGAAAACCCAAAAGACTCCACTCCAAAACTGCTAGAACTAGTACAGGAATTCAGTAAAGTGTCAGGATATAAAATCAATGTATAGAAATCAGTTGCATTTTTATACACCAATAAGAAGACAGAAGAAAGAGAAATTAAGGAGTCGATCCCATTTACAATGGCACCCAAAAACCATAAGATACCTAGGAATAAACCTAACCAAAGAGGCTAAGAATCTGTACTCAGAAAACTATAAAGAACTCATGAAAGAAATTGAGGAAGACACAAAGAAATGGAAAAATGTTCCATGCTCATGGATTGGAAGAACAAATATTGTGAAAATGTCTTCGCTACCTAAAGCAATCTACACATTTAATGCAATCCCTATCAAAATACCATCATTTTTTTCAAAAAACTGTAACAAATAATCCTAAAATTTATATAAAACCAGGAAAGACCCTGAATAGCCAGAAGAATGTTGAAAAGAAAGCCAAAGTTGGTGGCATCAGAATTCCAGACTTCAAGCTCTATTACAAAGCTGTAATCACGAAGACAGTATGGTACTGGCACAAAAACAGACACATAGATCAATGGAACAGAATAGAGAGCCCAGAAATAGACCCTCAACTCTATGGTCAACTAATCTTGGACAAAGCAGAAAAGAACGTCCAGTGGAAAAAAGACAGTCTCTTCAACAAATGGTGTTGGGAAAATTGTGGACAGCCACATGCGGAAAAATGAAACTGGACCATTTCCGTACACCATGCACAAAAATAGACTCCAAATGGATGAAAGACCTCAATGTGAAACAGGAATCCATCAAAATCCTTGAGGAGAATGCAGGCAGCAACTCTCTGACCTCAGTTGCAGGAACTTCTTCCTAGAAACACTGCCAAAGGCAAGGGAAGCAAGGGCAAAAATGAACTATTGGGACTTCATTAAGATCAAACGCTTTTGCACGACAAGGGAAACAGTCAACAAAACCAAAAGACAATTGACAGAATGGGAGAAAATATTCACAAACGACATATCAGATAAAAGGCTAGCATTCAAAATCTATAAAGAACTTATCAAACTCAACACCCAAAGAACAAATAATCCAGTCAAGAAATGGGCAGAGACATGAAAACACATTTCCGCAAAGAAGACATCCAGATGGCCAACAGACACATGAAAAAGTGCTCAACATCACTCGGCATCAGGGAAATACAAATCAAAAGCACAATGAGATACCACCTCACACCTGTCAGAATGGCTAAAATTAATAAGTCAGGAAACGACAGATGTTGGTGAGGATGTGGAAAAAGGGGAACTCTCCTACACTGCTGGTGGGAATGTAAGCTGGTGCAAGCCACTCTGGAAAACAGCATGGAGGTTCAAAAAGTTGAAAACAGAGCTACCCTCCAACCCAGCAATCCCACTATTGGGTATTTACCCTAAAGATACAAACGTAGTGACCTGAAGGGGCACGTGTGTAAGCTTGACAATTCACAGACCTGTACCCCTGGGGCAAATAATGCACTATATGTTAATAAAAATAATTAATAAAAAAATGAAAAGAAAAAAATTACATGGAGGAAAATAAAAACCCAGATACAAAATCTCTTTGATGCAGTAGTAGTGGTTCTATGATGGAAGTTTATAGCAATACAGGCCTACCTCAAGAAAGAAGGAAAATTAAAGCAAAAAAAAAAGGTAAGAAAATTCTTAAACAACCTAAGATCACACCTAAAGGAGCTAAAAAAAGAACAACAAATGAAGTCTAAAGCCAGCAGAAGGAAAGAAATAATAAAGATTAGAGCAGAAACACATAATATAGAAACTAAAATAACAGAACACATCAATGAAACCAGGAGATGGTTCTTGGAAAAAAAACCAATAAAACTGATAAACCTCTAGCCAGACTTAGCAAAAAGGAAAGAAAAAGAACTCAAATAAATAAAATCACAAATTAGAGAGAAGAAATAACAACCAATAGCAGAGAAATACAAATGATTATAAGAGATTACAAAAAACTATACACCAACAAACTGGGCAACCTAGAAGAAACAGGTAAATTCCTAGAAACATTAAATTACCAACCCTGAAACAGCAAGAAACAGAAAATTTGAAATTTGACAATCTGCAAAGAAACTGAATCAGTAATCAAAAACTCCCAACAAACAAAAGTGCAAGACCAGATGGTTTCACAGGTGAAAAAAAATTAAGCTCTTAGTTGTTTTAGTGTGATTCTAGTCAAGAATAAAGAGCCACGCTTATAAAACTGTTCAGTCACTGCTATTCTCTTATTAAGCACATTGACAATTTATTAATTCTTAAAGAGGTAATTAAGATAAATATTAAAGGAAATGCAAATACCCAAATTAGTAAGAAAATCAAATTTTTCTTTCATTAGAATTTCTGCTGGATTATATATTCTCCACTTAATAGTAATTCAGTATTGACCTGAAACAGATAGCTGGGGATAATTTCACAAATTACATGCTAGTTTTACAAATGAAGCCCAAAGCCTAAATTCTACTTATTACCTAACATGATAGCCTTTGGAGTCTTCTGGATTAAGCTTACCAGAAACACTATTTTCTGGCATTCAACTCCAGTATATATACTGGAGAATTCTACTTTGAAAATTACCCTTTCACACCACTCTCCCACCTCCTTAAACCCTTGACAGTATCTTTCTAAATTTAGATAAATTATCCAAACCTCTTATAGGCTATATATTTTTATCAAGCTATATGTAGATAGTAAAGAAAAAAAATACATATTAGCAAAAGCTTTTGTTTGACTATAAAAATGTAACTACGTGAATGCAAAGAGTATTCTTTTGTGTAGTTATGGAACTGCATTCTAAGAACAAACTGACATCTCAGTTTATTTTACTTACACAATAAGTTTAATTTACATAGAAATGACAGAGCATTTCAAGAGCAAGTCTTAAAAACAATTTCTGCTGAATGACTGCTATAATAATCTCCTTAAGAGAGAAATAAACATAAACTAAAACGGCAGTTCTGAAACATACATAGTACTTTTCTAGTGAAGACAAAAGTCGATATTTAGTAGGAACATACTAAAAGAAGAAAAAAAAAAAAAACCAGAAGGGGTTTTGGTTTAGATTGTTGGCTAAAGCCAGAATCTATTTCCTTAAAACTTCAATCATCAGAAGCTATTTATTAAGGCAGGTTCCTAAGCAATAAACTCAAATTTGTAATATCTTCTGAATTCCACCCTACCCATCAATGAGGAGAAAGGAGGTTTTTCAGTGCTTCTGTGTCCAGGACGTGGTGAAATGCTTTCTACAGGCTCTCACTTACTGCAACTAGTGACATCACTGGTAACACGAAGTACTAAATTACTTCCAAAATATAAATGCAAAACTTTATTTGTTTTCTAGGAAATTTAGGCAGTTCTAGAAGAACTTCTATTTTCTGAATTACAGCAGATTCAGTCTAGAGTTTGACCATGAAGAATAAAAATTTTCCAACAAAACATGCCATAAATACAGACAGATGACTTTTAATCAAATAATTTTTATCAGCAAAGCCATAATTGTCTGAAACTCTTAGAAATTAAATGGGAATTAGAGTAAAGTAATTGAAAATTGTTTAGCTCTACAAATGGGAAAATCATCATTAGCATATCATTTTCCTTTCAATAAGTAAACATTATCTTCATGTTCAAATTCCTAAAATTAAGAAATTTCCTAAAATACATAGGTCTAGAATTTATAGTTTATATATTTGTATAACACTCATTTACTATTCAACAAGTACCATAAGAATACAGAAAATTTCCCCAAATTGCCAAAAGATATGCATTAAAAAATATTGTAGGGGTGCCTGGGTGGTTCAGTAGGTTAAGCCTCTGCCTTCAGCTCAGGTCATAATCATAGGATCCTGGGATCGAGCCCCGCATCGGGCTCTCTGCTCAGTAGAAAGCCTGCTTCCCCCTCTCTGCCTGCCTCTCTGCCTACTTGTGATCTCTGTCAAATAAATAAAATAAAATCTTAAAAAAATAAAAATAAAAAAATATTGTAATACAGTGTAAAGTATCTTAAAGAGAAAGAAAACAAACTCATGCTGTTAGTTTACTAACATTGTTTAAATTCTATTTTATTATTTTTACTTAATTTTTAATCTTGCTAAGTGGAATATTCATATTTAAGGTCACCTTAAATTGTTCTTTTTTTTTAAGATTTTATTTATTTATTTGATAGAGAGATAGAGAGCAAAGTAGGCAGAGCGGCAGGCAGAGGGAGAGGGAGAAACAGGCTCTCCACTGAGCACGGAGCCCGATGTGGGATTCGATCCCAGGACCCCAGGATCAGGACCTGAGCCAAAGGCAGATGCTTAACCGATTGAGCCACCCAGGCGCCCACCTTAAATCATTCTCAAAAGAAGGCAAGATAGGCGGAAAAAGAGAATGAGAAGAAAAGAAATTGAGAAAAAGAAAAAAAAAGAGTGGTAGAGGAGATGAGAGAAGGCTTCCTAGAAGATATGAAAGCCAAAACCTGAAGGCAGGTAGAGGTAGGGGTATCATGAACAAGGGAGCAAGGGCATTTCAAAGACAGAAAACGGTACGAGATAAAAGTATAAGGTATGAATGAAGGACAGTAAGGTGGTTAAACTAATTGGAAGACACAGCTCAGAAAAAGAAAGGAAGATGGACAAAAAGATAGGTCCACCTATGCATTATTAAATCCTACCATAAATAACACCAAACAAATTTACAATAGGAAAATTGTGTCATTATGCATATGTAACTAGAATTCATACATCTCAAACCTAAAATGTAGGAAATGAAATTAAATTAATAGTCAACCTTCAGCAGTGAGACTGGTAATAAAAATAAGTATTTCATGGTGTACCCGAATTCAGAGGAATAAAAAATAAAAACACAAGTATTTCAAACAAGACATGAGAAGCAAGATGGTAGGGAACCAAATACTAACAACCAGACTTCCCTTCTCTAATCTTTGGATCTTTTGTTGCGACAGTTTTATGTTAGAAGGTTATATACTTTTGATAAATATATTGGGAAGTAAATGGGATTGGTACTTGAAGCTCAGGGGTCTACTGATCTATATTTGAGACACACTGCATTACAGAATAAATCCTGTGATTTGGGGTGATCATTTGGGGCCAGCTTGATCACGAACACAAATGTGAATGCAGGCATAGGAGGTGGGAAATCTAGATAATGCACAATATTTTATCTCTATCTATATATAATTATTAAAGTGAAACTTCATAATACTTTATCATAGAGTAAGATCCACCAAAAATCAAACCTGTGACAATCCATATGTCCAAAGAATATAAGATAGGAGATCTAGGAGAAAGGAATTACTTGTACATGGACAATCTAATAAGATACAGTTGCTACATTCTGACAGAGATAATGGTAGGGGATACAGGTTAAGGGTGAAAAAGATGCAGATGACAAAAAGGACAAAGTTTGTTTAGAGAACAGCACCTGTCCAAGTGAACAAATATGCATGGCTCATGGAAAGGAGTAGACTGTAAGCCCCCTTTAAAAACAAAACAAAACAAACATCCCCAGTTCTTCTGTAAGGTCATATACTACGGATATTCCTAGAATCAACATACTACTAGCCTGCGGCATATAAGTAATTCACTTGTGGGGAATGGGGAAATATCTCATGTGCAGAAGAAATTATTCAGGGCATTAATTAAATTTAAGTTACAAATGCTAGCGAAAAATGTCAAGAACTCTGAAGGGCCTAAGATTTTATTCTCTTTGCCAGCTAACAAGTTAGCCTGCTACAATTTCATGGATATTGCCAAAAGACACTAGATTTCTATGTCAGAGACTAAAGACTTTATTACTCAAGGTATTCGGCAAGCAGCATAAGCTTATTTTCATCTCTTTCTTTTGTCCTTCTAGTCCTAAAGAGGCAATATGGACAGGCTAAAGATAGAGGCTAAGCACACAGTGGGACTGCATCATAGCTAAGGAACCTCAAAATTTATGAAGCTCAATCTTGTAAGGGGGTTACTAGCAAACCTGCCCATTCTTTACCACTAGTGGCGGACGGGAAGAGCATTTTCCTGAAGAGCAAACAAATCTGTTCTCTCCCTTGGAGGAAGACACAAGCTCTGTCTTCCAAGCTGTTTCCTACACAAACACCCTCGAAAAGATAGTCCACAGCAAAAGCTGTCAACGCCTTTGCTCAGACACATGTGGAAATGTAATTCATGGAGAACTGTCTTCCAGAAAAGATAAACTAAGTTTCATATATTCTTTATGCTGCTGTTTAACCAAGTAATTCATTCTGACTAGTTTTTAAAGAATCAAAACAGTAATATAGGAACTTTAGCTTTTCCTTAAAGAACTAAAGTAGTATGTATTATCACACTAAACAAATGTGTCCATGTGCATTTTATTTTATTTTATTTTTTTAGGATTTTGTTTATTAATTTGACAGAGATCACAAGCAGGCAGAGAGGCAGGCAGAGAGAGAGGAAGGGAAGCAGGCTCCCTGCCAAGCAGAGAGCCTGAGGAAGGGCTCGATCCAGGACCCTGGGATCACGACCTGAGCCAAAGGCAGAGGCTTTAACCCATTGAGCCACCCAGGCGCCCCTCCATGTGCATTTTATTTAAATTATTTAACATGACATAGGATGAGTAAAACTTTTGGCTTTAACAGAACATTCACCTTAATGACAAATGCCATTTTCAAGGGTTCCTCACAATGGTACCATGTGAGGAAACTAAATGCTCACAAGGCCTAACCCTTCATCAAGTCAAAGGTAAATAGGTTAGACACACTTTATTAGCCAAGCAAATACCAATTTTCTTCACATAGGTAAGAATTTTTTTTACCTTTATTGAGGAGTAACTTTGATGATTTGATATATATACACATTGCAGAATGATAAACAAGATTAATACAATTAACATACTCATCACTTCATATAATTAACATAAGTAACTCTTTTTTTTTTTTTTAAGATAACCACTTAAAAGAACACTTATTCCTCCTGGCATAGCAGAGGATTCAACCTCTTTAAAACATTTAAAAGATAAAATTTGTCATGAATTTGTCTTCTGATGTAATGACTCACTACAAAATATTAAGGTCATGGGAAGGATAGGTTTACATAAAAACATAAACTTTGAGAATATGTTTCAAACATAACCATTGAAATAAACAAAAAAAACAACAATTTTTAAAATCACTTTTTTTTTTTTTAACAAAAGACTTCATGAGCTGCCTTAGCTTCAAAACCTTTATTCTGATTCTTCAAAACTGGAAGAAAAAAAAAAAAAGAGTGTGAAGTTTAATATATGACCATACCTCTCCTAGAGCTTCATATCTTTTCTGGTTCCATCTGTGCAAATCTTCTTGGTAGTTAAAAACAAACGGCTCCCCAGTTTTTATGTGTCTTAACTGTCCCTCTAGAAGATAAACAAACAGTATTGCTATGATTCAGAGTATATTTATAATAATATGAAAAATAAATAACATCTGATAAAAATTTAAAATAACTTTCTCAGAAGTTTCATTTTTTTCTTTGCATTTTTCCTTCAAATATCAACATGATGCAAACATCTAAGTACTATAAAAGAATGCCCTCAACTACTCAAATGCTGTGCCTTTTGACTTTCATTTCTCTAAAGCAAATTAACACTTGAGGGCCTATAATATATAAGGATCATGGCTAGCTACAGCTGTGAACAAGGTCTCAGGGTCTAAGCTTAGAGGTTAGAGGAGGAGTAAAAGCATAAATATCCAAAAGTTAAGCAACTTTTTAGGAAGGTAAACAAGAATGAAGTTAAGTCAACAATCTAAAAACTGCCACAGGCAACTCATGTAGATAATAAAGACTAAAATGAGTCTGGAAAAATGGAAGAGGAAGACCCTTACAAGTTAGAATAGTTTCAGAGGTTCCAGGGAGATTTCTCAACTAGGCCTAAAGTATGGTTAAGATTCCAAATGAAGGGGCGCCTGGGTGGCTCAGCGGGTTAAGCCGCTGCCTTCGGCTCAGGTCATGATCTCAGGGTCCTGGGATCGAGCCCCGCATCGGGCTCTCTGCTCGGCGGAGAGCCTGCTTCCTCCTCTCTCTCTGCCTGCCTCTCTGCCTGCTTGTGATCTCTCTCTATCAAATAAATAAATTAAAAAATCTTTAAAAAAAAAAAAAGATTCCAAATGAACACTGGAGAAAAGCAGGGAGAAAAGCAGTGAGCCACGATCGATTTGGACTGTCAAGTCAGACACATTCAATTCAGAGATTTTACTGATAATAACTTTGCTAATAATAACAAGGCAATAAGCAATCAAGAGGCACAGGCAAAGAAAAGAAGAAGAGGTCTGGGACAGCCCAGGCATTTCCTCCCAGGTCCTTGGCTCTCACTGGCAGCACTCTCTGGTCCAGAACAGGTGAAGTCTCAATGTGAGGCGAAAAGGTTACCTCATATATTGGTGAGCATTTGGTTACAAAATACTTCAGTTTTATGTGTCAGAGAGTGGTACTGCTTCTGTGATATCCTTCAGAGAAATATACTTCAAATATCCACAGATTATGCTTGTTTACCATAAGCAAACCGAAACCAGTCACCCGCTCAAAGTATTCTACAGATAAACACTCTGCTCATAGCAAACATTGGTCTATATTCACTAAAAGATTACATTATCAGGATGTTTTTAAGGAGAAAAGACCAGGCCACCTGTGTTCTTTCTGTCCCAGAAGTGTGCTGCTGGTGATCAGGAGAGAGACCACAGGCCAATTACTTTAACCTATTCTCCCCTGCCTCTACCTAGCAATTTAGACAAAAATGTGAAAAATGGACAGAATGTTCAAGTAATAGTGAACAATCCATTTTAACAGAAACAAAACGAAGTACTGAGCCAAACTGCAGAACACTGGTGAACATGTTGGGATCAAAAAGCAGAAGACTCCAACTACTGGATCTGGACTTTACGCTAAGAGCAGTGAGGCACAAGAAAGGGTTTAGAGACCAAAGAGGGACATGACATGCAGAGTGGAACTTAGTATTTGATTTTTATTCAATGAGGGCAGGAGTGGACAGAAAGTTGAAAGGAATGTATGGAACTAAAACTGAACCCTGGAAAAATACTACTTCAAGTAAAACTACTTCACTATTTTTAAAAATCAATTTCACCACATATAAAACTGTCTTTTTAAATATGCAAAACAAGGGCTAATCCTTATTTGTAAAGTTTTTAATATTCTCAACATGAGACACTGTGTTGGATCACTACATAGAACACTCTTTTTTGGGTTCTTTAGGAAAATGGAACCTATTAAAATAGCCACCTATTACCACTACTGTTAAAAGTGAAAAGGTTGGGACGCCTGGGTGGCTCAGTTGGTTAAGCGGCTGCCTTCGGCTCAGGTCATGATCCCAACGTCCTGGGATCGAGTCCCACATCGGGCTCCTTGCTCAGCGGGGAGCCTGCTTCTCCCTCTGCCTCTACCTACCACTCTGTCTGCCTGTGCTCATGCTCGCTCCCTCTCTCTCTCTCTCTTTTTCTAACAAATAAATAAATAAAATCTTTAAAAAAAAAAAAAAGTGAAAAGGTTAAGAGGCAAAGAAAGTGAGCACTCTTATCCAGAAAAAATATCTGGATCACTTAGGTTATATTATTATTTGTAAATATGGCATTTCTCAAAGGTTTGGACAATCACTCCAGTGACTGTCAAAGGTCTGATTTAGGCCATTTTAGCTTAGGGTCCCCTAAAATCAGCTATAAAGTTTCACATGTATACCTAAAATGTGTGCTATTCTGGGAAATGTATCCATATAGTTTATCAGATTTGTTATGGGACCTCAAAGAGGCTATCACTTGCCTAAATGAATTAATAAGTTCAAAGTATTTAGAATACTTCCTGGCATGTATTAAGAGTTCAATAAATGTCAGGTACTATAGAAGACGATATTCAAACTCAAATGGTCTGCCACAAGTTCAATTACTTTTTTTTTTTTTTTATTTGTCAGAGAGAGAGGAGAGCGAGCGAGCACAGGCAGACAGAATGGCAGGCAGAGGCAGAGGGAGAAGCAGGCTCCCCGCCAAGCAAGGAGCCTGATGCGGGACTCGATCCCAGGACGCTGGGATCATGACCTGAGCTGAAGGCAGCTGCTTAACCAACTGAGCCACCCAGGCGTCCCTCAATTACTTTTTCTAGTGATCTAAAAGTGCGCTCTCTCATAATACTGCACCAGAGCAGAGGGAGTATAGGTGAGGGGAAAAGGGGAAAAGCCTTCAACTTCTTCATCAGCAAGGACATTTGAGCTGGGCCTTATACGATTACAGCAATGGGAAACACAAGATGTATTTGAAAAGGCACAGAAGGGGTGCCTGGGTGGCTCAGTGGGTTAAGCCTCTGCCTTGGGCTCAGGTCATCATCTCAGGGTCCTTGGATCAAATCCTGCATTAGGCTCTCTGCTCAGCAGGGAGCCTGCTTCCTCCTCTCTATCTCTCTCTATCTCTCTCTCTCTCTCTCTCTCTACCTACCTCTCTGCCTACTTGTGATCTCTCTTTGTCAAATAAATAAATAAAATCTTTAAAAAAAAAGGCACAGTGATTTTAAAGAATAAGGTATAAATCTGATGGAGATAAAAACAATCTCTTCCCCTTTGTTACAAATTGTCCGGCTTAGGATAAAATTTGTATCCAAATTCTTCTTTTATCCAACTAACTACTTTAAAATCCTTTAGGAAAAATTAGAAATTTCTTCAATCAGGTAATGAAAGTTTAATTTCAAACCTTTCGTAAGAGTTCTTGTTATCATAAAGTTAAAAAAGAAGTCCCGAAAGACACTAAGTTAGAATTGCCTTTTTAGGGGTTTAGTATTGAGACCTAGTTTCCTATCTCCAAATCCTCACCTCTTTGAAAAAATATTCACCATTAACCCAAATTCAAAGGTGAACCGTATCAAGCTAAAAACAGATCCTTAAAAGTGACATTCTCTCCTTAGAATTCAAGCATTTCTCCTTAATACTGTTAGTCTGTGTTTATGCAAGACAATGTCCAAGATACTTATAAAATAAATGGTAGGCGTGTACAAGGATGCACGCACATTTGAGGCATACATACATGAAAAGGCGTATGTGTATGCAAAGGTATAGGTATCACATAAGTGTGAATGTAAGGTAAGTACATTCAAGGGTGTAGAAGTGAGTGAAAAGATGTCTGTATGTATCTGATAAGAAAGGGAAAGATAAAAGTTTATTACTTCTGGAGCACCTGGCTAGCTAGGTTGGTAAAACAAACAATTACTACTCATATATATCTTGGCATTAAGATATCCTTTATTAAAAGCATTAAAATTAACATCAGATAAGAGATCAAAGTTTCCAATATCATGTTTAAAATCAATTAATCTTCTAGTACACAGAGACTGTCACTATAAATCTTGACACATGTAAGTGTTATTATTAAGGGATATCCACTACCATAATGGTAACAAATCACCAATTTAGTTGATGTGGATCAACAAACAGAAAGCTACAACTTAAACTCTACCAAGCCTATAACACTAGTACTCTTCAAATGTTTAATAGTATGTTATTAATTCAATCAATCATAATTCTTTGTTCTAGAAACATCCTTGTAACTTATGGTATGTTCTTCCAAACCCCAAGTGGAAAGTCTTTCTTGTTCAGAATTTAATTAATAAATTTTAAAATAGGCAGGTTGCCTGGGTGGCTCATTCAGTTAAACATCAGCCTTTGGCTCAGATCATGATCTCGGGGTTCTGGGATGGAGCCCCGTACCAGGCTCTCTGCTCAGCAGAGAGTCTGCTTCTCCCTCTCTGTCTATCTCTCATTCTTACTCTCACTGTCTCTCAAATAAATAAATAATCTTAAAAAAAAAAAATAAATTTTAAAATAAGGATGTTGCCTGAAAAAAATCATGGAAAACTGAGTATTAGGCTTTAAAATATCATCATAGATGATAACTGCTAGCCATTTCCTTTTAAATACGTGAAAAAGTAGTATCTTTCTACATAATATAATTGGAGTTCCAATTGGATGCCTGAGAGTTGAAAGCTCTGGGCTGAAATACGTTAAGTCACATCAAATTCATGTCCATTGGTTTAAGTGATTTGACAATTACAGAAAATTACAATTTGGTTCTTTTCCTTGAGTGAAAAATTTCACCATGAAGGGGTAAGTCATTATTTCTTAAATGAAATACATAAAACATTCTAACTGGCAAATAAAAATAGTGAATAATATCTGTCCTATGATTCTATTAGCATGATAAATAAATCTTGTATGTAGCAAACACTTACTTTCATTAAAAGCATATTCAAATCCTTCCAGGGTATCAGGAAAATCAAGAGGTGGTTCATCTTTTTTCATTAGTTCATCCAAATCAATCCTAGATAATAAATCTAGAAAAGAATATGAAATGCATTAACATTCATTTTCTTATAAGTTATATTTTAATAACAAAGTTAATAATAGAGATTGTATTTTTGATTATTTTAAGTATCCTTTTGTTCTACTAGATTACTTTATATGAGTTGCCTTATTGATAATATTTTTAAAATTTTAAGTTCCCCAAGTGCTATATCATGACAATATCAAAAGCACTTTCAAAATATCAATTCCCAAAACAATCACAATTTTAGATCCTATGTACCACTGTAGTAAATTATTAACTTCTTCTCCTCAAAATATTCAGCTATTAATTTGTATCTCACTAACCTCCATCTATAGTTTCAAAAGTTTCAGGTCATTTAAATAGTCACTAAATCTTATATAAAGATGAAACTACCATTTATGAATAAGGAAACTTACAAATTTAAATGGGGTAATATAGCACATTACGGAGAAAATGTGGTTAACACAAAGCAGTTTTTATTCTTCACACCATTTGATTTCCATACCATAAAAATATTCTCAACAAAGATTTTTAAATAAATAAATTTTTAAAAATAAATAAATAAATTTTAAAATAAATATTAAATTTAAATATTTTAAATAAACAAAGTATTTTGAAATAATTCTGGAGGGCGCCTGGGTGGCTCAGTGGGTTAAGCCGCTGCCTTCGGCTCAGGTCATGATCTCAGGGTCCTGGGATCGAGTCCCGCATCGGGTTCTCTGCTCGGCAGAGATCCTGCTTCCCTCTCTCTCTCTCTGCCTGTCTCTCCATCTACTTGTGATCTCTCTCTGTCAAATAAATAAAATAAAATCTTTAAAAAAAAAAGAAATAATTCTGGAGTTATAGAAATGTTGAAAGAAAATACAGATAGTGCATTTATGTCCTCTATCCAGTTTCCCCTATTGTTAACACCTAAAAAACAGATATCAAGTCAGGAAATGGGTGGAAGACATGAGCAGACACTTTTCCAAAGAAGACATACAAATGGCTAATAGACACATGAAAAAGTGTTCATCATCATTAGCCATTAGGGAAATTCAAATCAAAACCACACTGAGATATCACCTTACACCAGTCAGAATGGCCAGAATTAACAGGGCAAGAAACAACAAATGTTGGAGAAGTTGTGGAGAAAAGGGAACCCCCATACATTGTTGGTGGGAATGCAAACTGGTACAGCCACTTTGGAAAACAGTGTGGAGGTTCCTCAAAAAATTAAAAATAGAGCTACCCTATGACCTGGCAATTGCACTACTGGGTATTTACCCCAAAGATACAGATGTAGTGAAAAGAAGGGCTATATGCACCCCAATGTTCATAGCAGCAATGTCCACAATAGCCAAAATGTGGAAAAAGCCAAGATGCCCTTCCACAGATGAATGGATAAAGAAGATGGGGGTCCATATACATAATGGAGTATTACTCAGCCATCAAAAAGGATGAATACCCAACTTTTGCATAAACATGGATGGGACTGGAGGAGAGTATGTTGAATGAAATAAGTCAAGCGGAGAGAAAGTCAATCATCATATGGTTTCACTTACTTGGGGAACATAAGGAATAGTGTGGGAGGACATTAGGAGAAGGGAAAAACAAAGAGAGAGAAATCAGAGTGGGAGACGAACCATGATAGACTGTGGACTCCAGGAAACAAACCGAGGATTTCAGAAGGGAGGGAGGTGGAAGGATGGATGAACCTGCTTATGGGTATTAAGAAGGGCACAGATTCCATGGAGCACTGGGTGTTATGAGCAAACAATGAATTATGGAAGACTCTATCAAACACTAATGATATACTATATGGTGACTAACATAACACAATAAAAAAATAAATTAAAAAAATTAAACAAAATAAAAATAAAACATCCCACATTACCAGGGTACATTTGTGAAAGTGAAGAAACCAACATCTGTACGTCCTTATTAACTAAGCCCAGAAATTATTCATCTGTTTTCCCATTAAGGTCCATTTTCCATTCCAGGATCCCATCCAGAACATCACCCCACATACAGTTGTCATGTCTATCAGTCTCCTCTGGCCTGTGACAGATTCCACTCTTTATCTCTTTTCTATGATCATGACTCTTTTGGGGAATATTAGTTAGGTATTTTGCAGAATGACCTTCAAATTAGGTGTATCTGATTTTTTTTTTCATTTTGTGATTAGACCAGGGTTACAGGTTTTTAGAAGAATACCACAGAGGTAAACTGCCCCGCTTATCACATCATATCAAAGGGAACATGATATCCATGGTATATCACTAGGGATGTTAATCTCCATCAGCTGGCTAAGGCAGTGTCTGCCAGACTTCTCAACTATGATCCCTATTTTTTCCCTTTCTATAATCTATTCCTTGGAAGTGAGTAAGGCTAGCCCACATTCAAGGAAGAAAAGTAGAACTGTGCTCTGCCTTGTGGAACAAAGAATATCTACATACATTATTTGTAATTCTTCTGTATGAATTTTTGTCTCTCTTCCTCCATTTACACATTTATTCAATCTTGTATCAGTACAGAATCAGGGATATTTATTATATAATTTGGGTTATAATAAATACTACATCATTTATTTTGTTGCTCAAATTGTTCCAGCAATGGCCATGGCTACAAGCTCTTCCAGCTGGCTCCTATAACTGTTTGACATGCTCTTATTTTTTGTTTTTTAAATATTTCCCTATTTTGTGTTACCACAAAATGCGTGTTCTAGGCTTATCTTTTCCCTGCCACAGGCTAGAATCAGTCTGTCAACAAGTATTTAATGACCTTTTAGGCTCTTATTATAGAATGAGGCAAAAATTCTCACTATATGTCATCAGAGTTATATCAGAACTCAAAAAAACAAAAAGATAAACTTCAAATTTATTGTTCCAAAGAAAAGATATTTTTTAAAAAGTTTAGGTTTCGGGGCACCTGGGTGGCTCAGTGGGTTAAGCCTCTGCCTTTGGCTCAGGTCATGATCTCAGTGATCTCAGCGTCCTGGGATCAAGCCCCACATTGGGCTCTCTGCTCAGCAGGGAGCCTGCTTCCCCCTCTCTCTCTGCCTGCCTCTCTGGCCTACTTGTGATATTTCTCTCTGTCAAATAAATAAATAAAATCTTAAAAAAAAAAAAAGTTCAGGTTTCGAGATTTTGCATTCTAACTCAAGTTCCCGAAAAGAAACCAGCTCTTAGGATACGTAATAAAGTAAACCAGTCCCTTTTCCTACAAAAGAATTATCTCAGAAGAAACACTTTATTTCTGTCTTACAGAAATACAACAAATCCATCTGTATGGAACATCAAAATACGCCAAAGAAAAAAGTAGTTTTTCTACTTCCAGTCTCTAGTCTCTTTCCGTAGGACATAAAGATAAGCCATCAAAAAAATAATTTTTTAGTACTCTTCAAACTGCCACACCAAATAAAACTTGACTCACATAAAAATACGGCATCTTCAAAATTCAAAAATAAAAAATGTTTGCAAATTCTCCAGTAAAATGGAAATGTCACATAATATGCATACTGGGGTAACAAAGGGATACAGGCCGACAAATTTCTAATTCATTAGTGAATATCTGAACACCATGTACTTCTGTGCAAAACAGAGCAAAACAGAAGATTTTTTTAATAGCAAAAATGGCTTGGAGTGGCTCGAAAATTCTCTTTCCAATGAGCTGAGGTTCCTTCACTATAGTCATTTACAGTTCAAACTTAGAAACCTTTTAATCAGATACACAGCAACCATCTAATTTTTAAGCAGATATATTATGTCTAACAGCCGCTTTGTCTATCAGTTCAGATCATAAAATGCCACCTAACATCTACATACCAATTTAAGGTTTTCACATACTTTATCTCACTTGATCGTCACAACCCTATAGAACAGTAGCATGTATTATCACCTTCACCGTCTTTCAGATGAGAAAATGAGCTCAGAGAGGAAAAATGGCTTGTCCAAAATTATACCTTAATAGTACAGTGGGATTAATGGAATAGATGTAGTTTCCAATACCTGACTCAACGCTCTTTCAAAATCACCATACTTACTCTATGTGCCATATCAACCCTAAAATATTCTAACCCCGCTCTTCCTTACCTTATAAAGAATAAAGTTAGGAATATAGAAATATGCTTTTGCCTTGCTTGAAATGTCCTATGAAGGACAAAATGAAAACTAAATAAATAGGCATTCCTTAAACTTCTCTTCTATTAACAAAGGAACCAGATATAGATATTTTATTTCATTAGCACTGAGAAGACATGCAGAAAGAAAATGTCAGAAATTACTTTTTCCGCTTTTTAAAAAGAAAGCAATACTATAAGTTGCATTTTACATAGAGACTGAGTTTCAAAGGCAGTGGATTAGGCAAAAATCAAGTATAATAAAACATTTCCATTAAAAATACCTTCATTCACCTATAAAATACAGTACGACTGAATCCATATAATTTAAATATGCATCAGATGTAACACAAGTGTTTTTTCTAAAACATGCCTCTGGTAATTAAAGTGACTCAGCAACTAGAATTCTAAACTTCAACTAAGCATATGCAATACTTGGATAAAAATACCACTTGATACCCAAAGAAATGAAAACAGAGGCTTAAACAGATTATTTGTACACTCATGTTCATAGCAGCATTATTCACAATAGCCAAGAAACAACTCAAGTGTCCAAAGACAGAGGAATGGTGTGATGGTTAATTTTATGTGTCAACTTAACTAAGCCATGCCGTGCCCAGATATTTGGTTAAACTTTCCTCTGAGTGTGCCTGCGAAGGTGTTTCGGGATGAGACTGACATTTGAATCTGGATGAATATGTATATGATACTTTCAAACACTTCTGGAAAACTAACATAATGAAATTGGTTGGTTGCTCCGAAGGTCACTGGACAATGAAGTGGAAAAAATAGACAAATTCAGAATTCAAATTCTCAACTCAAGCACATCATAAATAACCTCTAATTTTCTAAGTGTGTCCTGAAGGTAACTCTGATCTCTTGTAGCTGAAGGGCTGAGATTGTTAAAAATCAAACACAGAAGCTCATCCTGCAACCAGCTGAATTATAATACAAGCAGAACTACCAGCCTCACAGGTGTCCACTGTTAAAGAGAGGACAGTGACTGGGAAAGAATGGGGTCCTGCAAATTGGAATGGAATGCAGTTGAGGACAATGACTCTCTAAATTCTGACCATTCTTTGTCAAAGGAAGCTTTCCCACCCTCAGTAGAAGCAGTCTCTCTACCTTAGTCTGGGAAAATTAAACCTTTGTTTAAGGAAACTGTCTCCCCCTCCCCTGAGGCTGTTGCCTGGCAAGACAAAGCTGATTTAGGTGGGTTAAGCGTCTAATTTCATTCAGCTCAGGTCATGATAACAGGGTCCTGTGATCAAGTCTCACATCGAGCTCCCTGCTCAGAGGGCAGTCTTCTCCCTCTCTCTGTCTCTTCCCCTCCCCCTTGCTTGTTTTCTCTCTCTCTCTCTCTCTCAATAAATAAATAAATAAGCTGATTCTCTTCAGGACCCACAGCCCAAAGCCCTCTTTGCATCTAGACTTTCAACTACACTCCAGTCATAGCAGGCCACTAAAGGTAAGGTATAAAGTGTGACTCATAAGGAGGTACACAACACCCAGCATAACAAAAGAACTACCTGGTTTTTCAAATTTATACAGATAGAAATCCAGAGAACGTGTGTGGGAATAAATATTAAGGGTATGGAACAATGGAAGGTCATGGACCTGGAAGGAACTGGATTAAAAAACTGGTACCAAGAAAATCTGGGAAAGAGTTATGTGAGTAAGTCCCCTCTGAAAAGGAAAAAGAAGTGAAAGATATCTGTGTCCCAAATTAACGCTCACCAAAAGGTGACCTCAAAAGAGTAAGATATTAATAATCAAGTGGATAAGATGACTCCTGTGGAGACCAGTCAGCCTCTCTCCCCAGCCACCCCTGTCATTGCCCAATGGGCTCATGAACAAAGTGGTCATGGTGGCAGAGATGGTTGTTATGCATGGGCTTATCAGTATGAACTTACACTCACCAAAGCCAACCTGGCCACAGCCATTACTGATTGTCCAATCTGCCAGCAGGAAAGGACACCACTTAGTCGCCAATATGGCATCGTTCCTGTAAGTAATCAGTCAGCTACCTGGTCACAGTGGATTACATCAGACCACTTCCATCAGGAAAGAAGCAACCTTTTGTTCTTACTGGAATAGACACTTTCTCTGAATACTATTTGTCTTTCCCACATGTAATACTTCTACTGTATCTACTGCTCGTGGAGTTACAGAATGCCTTATCTACCATCATGGTATTCCACATAGCATTGCTTCTGATCAAGGAACTTACTTCACAGCAAAAGAACTGCAGCAATGGTCCGATGCTCATGAAATTCAATGGTCTTACCATTTTCCCCACTATCCTGAAACAGCTAGTTTGAGAGAATGGTGAAATGGCCTTTTGAAGATTACGGTGCCAGCAAGGTGATAGACCTTGCTGGGCTGAGCAAGATTCTTCAGAAGGCTGTACATACTCAGAATCAGTGTCCAATATATGGTGCTATTTTTACCATAGCCATAATTTACAGGTCTAAAAATAAAGGGATAAAATGGGAGTATCACCATTCACTATCACCCCTAGTGAACAAGGAAAGAATGTCCATTTTCTCACTATTCTCATTCAAAAGAGTATTAGGAATCCTAGTAAGTACAAAAAAGGCAAGAAAGGGAATAAAAGGCATACTGTCCAATGTGCAAATGACATGATGGTTTACACAGAAAATATCAGGGAATCTACCCCCAAAATTCCTTGAACTATTAAATGACTTTAGGAATCTCGTAAAAACACGTAGGAAACACGTAAAACTTGATTATATTTCCACAAATTATCAGTTAATATGTGGCAACTGAAATTAAGAACACAACACTGTTTACAATCACTATAAATAATTAAATCTTAGGGGGCCCCTGGGTGGCTCAGTTGGTTAAGCGACTGCCTTCGGCTCAGGTCATGATCCTGGAGTCCTGGGATCGAGTCCCACATCAGACTCGAGTCTGCTTCTCCGGCTGACCTCTCTCCTCTCATGCTCTCTCTCTCTCTCTTTCTCAAATAAACAAATAAAATCATTTTTAAAAAATTAAAAAAAATAATTAAATCTTAGGTATAAATCTAAGAACAAATGTTTACAACTTATATGTTGAAAATTACAAAATGCTCGTGAAGGACATTGAAGATTTAAATAAATGAGAGACATAACAGGTCATGGACTGAAAGATGCAATAAAGATGTCAATTGTCACCATATTCATCTATAGGTTTAAATATAATTCTTATCAAAATCTGTTAATTTTTTTGCAGATATAATTTTACTCTAAAATTTATATGGAAGAGCAAACAACCTAGAATAGCTAATAGCTAAACAATTTTGAAAAGGAATAAAATGGGAAGAATCATTCTACTCATGTTTAAGATATACTAGTAATCAATTGAGTGTGATTATTAATGAAGATATAGACACAGATCCATGGAGCAAAAGAAAGAACCCAAAATAAGGCCACCCAAACACCCAAATACAACCAATTCATTTTTCACAAAGATGGAAGAAGTAATTCCATGTTGGAAAGACAGTCCTTTTCACAAATGGTGCTGGTGCAAATAGACATTAACAGGCCCCCCAAAACCAACCAACCAACCAAACACCCACCTTGACTTAGATCTCCTACCTTCTATAAAAATTAACTCAAAATGTATCATAATGTAAAATCTAAAATTATAAAACTTTTAGAAGAAAACACAGGAGAAAATCTTCACAAACCAGGGTTAGGCAAAGGATGCACAGACATGGCACTAAAAGCATAATCCATAAAAGTTAAAACTGATAAGTAGACTTCTCTAAAGATAAAGTTTAATTCAGTTTGACAATTTGTTCTAAATATACTTTGCTATGCACTGTCACTTTATTTTCTATTATTTCCAATTTAACTCCTTCATTAATTGTTAGAAGCTCTTGTGTACCAGGCTTTTTATTCCTATACTACCAATTAATTAAAAGATTCAGAGAAGTTAAGTAGCTAGTTCACGGTAAGCAGAAAAACCTGAGTTTGAATCCAGGCAATTTCACCTTTAGACCCTATCCATACTCTTTATAGATACATCTAGTAGCTCTAAAATCCAGAAAACCTATGCAAACTCTTATATATTGCTTGAGAAAGTGTAAATTGGAACGACTATTTGGAAAATGTAATTTTCACATTATCAAGTAAGGCTGAAGATGCACAAAAAAATCTATCTAGGAAACCCAGTGAGTCTATTTAGAAGGAAATACACACATTCCTTCACCTCTATCCTAAATCAGCCATTATTTTGAGAGTGCTAGTCATTTCCAGCAGCATACAAGCATACATTAAAACCTTCTACAGAGTTTCCACAGCTTTCTCCAATTCCTCTCTTTCCATTTTCTATGGAAACTCTCCCATGTAGCTTTCATTTCCACCAATTCATGAAAACAGCTCATTGTGATGATCACTAATGACCTCCACACCGTCAAATCTAAAAGTAATTTCTCAGTCCTCATCTAACCTGAATCATTATCATGACTGAATGAATTACTCCCATTTTCTTCATTTGGCATTCAGGATCTCTCTCTCTTGCTCTTGGTTCTCAGACTATTTTACTAGAAATCCATTTTCAGCTTCTTTTGCTGGTTCCTCTTCATCTTCCTGACCCTAGAGTTGAGATGCATCAGGGCTCAATCTACAGATCTCTTCTTTTCTGTCTATACTGACATCCCTGGTGATCTCAATTAGGAGCTCTGGTCCTTTAAATATTACCTCCATGCTAATGATTCCTAAAATTTTTTATCTCTAACCCAAATGCTCTCCCAAACTCCATACTCAACTTCTTTACCTTCCCGTTTAAGTGACATCTCAGTTTAATATTTAATATGTCTAAAACCTAACTCTTGCTTTCCACTATTATCACCATAACTTGATTTTCACAGTTTTTTAAATCTAATACATAGCATCTATCTTAGAGCTTTATAGGCTAAGAACCTTCAAATTTTTCTTGATTTCTCCTCTAACATCCCATGTCTAATCCAACAGAAAATCATGTAATCTCTTCCTTCAAAACATAAACAGAATCTGTCATCATCCTCTTTTGTTACCACCCTAATCCAACACAACATCATCTCTCACATTTGTCAGGAGAAAGCAATGCTCTTAGCCATTTCCCATATTTGAAGGTAAGGGCTAGTTACACCATCCCCTTGACAGAACATCAACTCTAAAAGCAGGGACACGATGAGGCAAATTGTGAGCTAAGAAACTGGCTGTGTTGTCATATATATGCTTCAGGCTTTCATGAAAAGAGATAAAAGGTAGAAGGAGAGATTCTTGAGGTATCTTTATCATCCAGCCTCGTAAAACAGGACAGAACAGCAGTGAGGGATTCAGAAAAATGGCTGCAATCAAGATGGTCTGTGGCATTACCTGCAAAGCACCGTAGAGACCACAAAGACTCTACACTGAACAAGTAAAGAGACTTATTATCTGGCATAGTGGGCATCTCAACTTTAAGAAAATCCGTTGAAGAGATCTTTCAGTTCAACAAAGCACACTTATTTTAGGAGTAAACTTCTTTTAGACTGCAGACTTAAAAAAGTCTAGAACTCAAAATTCCCAAAAAATGTCTAAAGTAAATTCTCTCCAAGGTGTTAACATGGAGAGCCTTTCAAAAAATACCCCTAATTAATGCCACAAAGATAGAATACTGGATTATTAGGCAGATCATTATCCTAGCCTAGCATGACATTCTGATCAAAAAAATTATGATAAAGGCAATAGTCTTAACTCAAGAGACCTAGTGTTAGTTTTAGCATTAAATATACAACTTTGGATAAGAAAAGGGTTATGAATTCTTAGTTATAAAATTACATGATTTTATTATTTATTTACTGAGTATATACTCCATCTCAGATACTGAAACAGTTGTTAATCCATTACAGATGGATTAAAAACTCACATTCTTATTTTAGAATTGAAATGAATGGAAGATCACCTAAATATTCCTATGCCTTCATTAGGCACAATGAAAATACCCTGAAAAAGCAAAATAAGTATGTACCTTTCAGTGCTGTAGTCTTTTCTTTTTCATCTGGACCTCCCTGCTGGATTTGTGCCATGCTTATCCAAATTGGCAACAAAATTAAAGAGCTCAAGGAAATAGACATCAATCTTCAGAAGACAGTCTAGAATGAATGAAAGCAATAAATTAAGCTTTACTCAATCCTACCTACTCCATGAGAACTTCCTAGATCCTCCCAGTTGGGATTAATCTCTCTATTCTGATTTCCAACTGCACTTTGTTGATGCCTATACCACAGTACTTATCATAGCCTGCCTTGCATTAGAGTTATTTATGTATTTGTCTGGGTCAGCTAACAGATTACAAGCCCCAGGATAGAGGTATCAACTTTTTGTCATCTTTATATCTCTCATGTCACCAAACACAGATACCTAAAGTCACTGACTATACTCCCTATTTAAGTTTAGTTCTCTATCATCTAATGTTTTTTTAAAAAAATATCTTCAGGTAGTTCCAAAAGCCTGAAATTTCTTTTAAAATAAACTATAAGCATGTGCCAGTTACAAGATCCGAATGTCTTCCTCCCAGAAAAGACAGTCAGAAGGAGAAAGATAAAAAAAGAACTTAACAGTTACATAAAGCAACTCTAAGTTACCTCTAGTATAATTCAAAATACAACTTTAAGGGAAAAAAATTAGCCCTTTCAAAAATGAAACTATGCCAAATTCAATGTCTGGAAGCCATACTCTATAAATGGTACCCCAGTAAACAATCATGATATAAAATTATAATTTATTAAGAATCTAATCCTGCTCTATTTTGGCCAAAGGGAAGACATTTATACTATAAATCAATGGTTTTCCCCAGGATGCCCATGAAGAACAAAAAAAAAAAAAAAAAAAAAACCACTATTCCTAAAGTTTAAAAGACAGAAATGCAACACATACAATAGAAAAAAATTAAACTAATTTAGTCAATCCATGACTGTTAATGAAATTATATAAAAACCACATTCATGATCACAATAAATGAGACTGAACATTCCTCTGATTGAGGAACCCAATTTATTTGCTATCCACAAAATAAAGTTCAGTTTCCATTCAGAGGGATATTTTATAATTATCTTTACAAACTGAGGCATTTTCATAATCAAGAGTATAGCAGAAAATACTTTAAAAAAATACTTTAAAAAAAGAAATACTTTAAAAAAATGAAAATACTAAAAAAAAATGAGGGGTGCCTGGAAGCTTCAGTTGGTTAAGCATCTGCCTTTGGCTCAGGTCATGATCCTAGGGTCCTGGGCTCTCTGCTCAGCATGGAGCCTGCCTCTCCCTCTCCCTCTGCCTGCCACTCTGCCTACCTGTGCTATTTCTCTCTCTCTCTCTCTGCCAAATAAATAAATAAAAATTAAAAAAAAAACCCTAATACTGAAATTTTAAACCACGAATGTTCCAAACAGTCATAAATCATATTGCCCTTATATCAATTCTAACTGTACGTTTGGGAGGTGGTATAAGAGGAAAACCTTCTGGCTTCACCGTTAACTACACGTACCCTTGAAAAATTATTTAACTTCTCTGTCCCTTATTTTCAAATATGAAAAATGGCAATGATAACCATGTTTCCCTCATACTGTTACAGTGAGGCTAAATGTAAAATATTTTGTATAGTACCTGATGTGTATAATTAAGTGCTCAATGTATGCTGGCTTATGTATTTTTTAATTGTTATAAATGTATCACAGCTTCATCATTTAATAATAGCTCTGTGGCCAGGGACAAGACACTTAATATCCAAAATCTTCAGTTTACTCATTTATAAAATGTAGCTCAAGTAATAGTGGTTGAGAATTAGTATTATAGTAGGTATGTATAGCTTATCACTGCTATTACTAGCAGTAATGCTGTTTGTCAATGGAGGCTTCCTAATATGAATAACTAGAATATGAGAATATTTTTGACTGGGAAGGCGTTCTCACTTAACAGGAAAGAAGTTGTTTCTTCTGTGAACAAGTAACTGAAAACTCTATAAAAGTACATGACAAAAATGTGTCTACATTACTTCAAGAAACTATAGCAGTTTGTATGGTAGGTGATGTATAAGACAGCAGGGTGCAGTGGTGAATTAAAAGAACAAGGTCACGGCCCAGGTGGTAGCTTAAATCTCTAGCTACCAAAACAAATTGTCAAATAGCTACTTATAAAATATATAAGACCTAGACTGATAATTACATCACATAAAATATATAAGACCTAGACTGATAATTACATCACATAAAAAAAAAATAGTTCCTACGTTTATCTATTCATATGCAGGAATCAGTCTTATCTGTCAAGTGCCACAAGTTTGTGTACAGGTTTTACCAAGCAACTCCCTATTATTCACCATCCTATAGCAGAAATTGAAGAGAAATGTTCATAATGAGAGATCCCACGCATTGCTCTCTGTTAACAATTCCACAATTAAATTAACTATCTATAGAGACTTCTTGCATTACTTACTATATCCCTCTGCCAACCCAGTATTTCCTCTAAATACAAGCAGTTAGGTTATTTTTCATTGGCTCCAAATTGTCTGATTTCTAAACAGAACAATTTATACTATTATTTCATTGTGACTGTTTTAATGAATGAAATTATAAAATATTTTTGGTGCTAGAGTAATTTTCAAGATTCACAGTTTAAAGTTCTAGAGACCTAGTGTATAGCATAGTGACTGCAAATAACAATCTTGCATTGCATACTTGGAAGTTGCTAAGAGAGTAGATCTTAAAAGTTCTCATCACACACACACAAAGATGGTTAACTATATGAAGTGATGAATATGTTAACTAATGTTATTGTGGAATCATTCTGCAATATGTACCTATATAAATCATTACACTGTACTCCTTAGCCTTACATAGTGTTATGTGTCAATTATAATCTCAAAAAAAAAAAAAAAAACCCTTGGGAAAAAAAACTCTATATACTGTACAATGTTTAATAACACATTACCCTTTTAGATTTTAATCTCCCTGAGGACAGGTACCATGTCTATCCCCAGCACATGTCTGGCATGTTTAGAACTCACTGGATATTTGTTGAATTTAAAAATGAATGAGTAAAAGACAGAGGAAAAAAAGAAGATGCATATTTTAAAGAATCATTTTTTTTTAAGATTTTATTTATTTATTTGACAGAGAGAGATCACAAGCAGGCAGAGAGGCAGGCAGAGAGAGAGGAGGAAGCAGGCTCCCCGCTGAGCAGAGAGCCCGATGTGGGGCTCGATCCCAGGACCCTGAGATCATGACCTGAGCCGAAGGCAGCGGCTTAACCCACTGAGCCACCCAGGCGCCCCAAAGAATCATTTTTTAAGACTCTCAAAATTACACAGCGTTTAATAATCATATTCTTATTTTATGAGATAACCAAAAAATACATGACACAATTTGCTGAAGTGATGATATATAAATTAAGAGACTACTAATTATTATCTGTGATCCTTAACCTTCTAGCAGCAGATGCAAAGCAGGTAAGCATGAAGCAAAAGCAATTTGTCTGTTGCTCTCTTACTTACTGTTAGATTTTTACCCTCTCAAGTTATTTTCCATGGCTGTGGCACAGCTGGTGAAGCTAAATCAGGAATATTATAAATTCTCAATTTAGTTTTCCTGATAAAAATTCAGAGTTATAACCTGCATGACCACTGATAAACACTACTGAAAATGCAGTCAGCAAGCCGTTTGATACATTTGATATATATTAATATGTGCACTCAACATAGTTTATTTAGTATTATCTGATGGAGGTTAGGTTATAGGGAATAAAGTGGTAGAAGGTTTTTACTGATGCGAATTGGGACACAGTTGACATGTTGTATACTTCATGATAACCAGTGCTGTTTAAATATGGTTTCCTAGAAATGGTTATAGTATAAACTAGACTCAAAACATCTCAGTTTGCAATTTCATTCTGTGAACTACACAAAGCAATTATCATATCTTCTTTCCTCCTATGATTCCAACAGAGAACCCAGTATGTATAAATAAAGCTATAAATAACTTGTCATCTGTAATCTTTATCCAGTCAGCATTTCAAAACATGAAACAGTAGAACATTTCTTAGTTGCCCTGTTTGCTCAAAATATGGCATAAGCACTTATAATATGTATAGGAAAATACACAGATGCCTAAGTTTTCTACACCTGTTTGTTTTTAGGTAGGTATTAAATAGGAACTAGACATAGATGATTTTGCAATAGAAGGCCTTCCCACCTCACATTCTGAGTATAATGATGAAAGTATAAAATATATCACCAGACAAGTAAAACTGGGTTAATTCCCCACGACCTTTGGAGCTGGTTTGGTCTCAAAGAATCTATGCTTACTAAGTCAGGTTCTGGATATCCAGCTCATAATAGCCTACTTGTGGAAGAAAGTACAGTAAGTGAATTGGTACAGAGATTTTCAAGAAACCAAAGGATTTACCCAAATTACAGTTAAAATATCCCTATTACTCAGAAGTTGCTCATCAGCAAAGGTCATTACATAATAATCCTGAATAGCTTAGAGTTCAAGGTTGCAGCACACAAAAAATGTGGAGTGTGTATATGTGTGCATGTGTGTGTATATGTAGACATTTATGGGCACTAGGGAAAAGACTGAGGAACGAGGGCATCAGGAAGAGCAGACATGGAAGACAAAGCCCAGAGTAATATGGGCTCTTGGTACATAGAAAATGCCAGCTCCTATAGAGAATGCTATCTACACTTGGCTCAAGGCTTAGCTCAGAGAAGGAATACCTGATTCTAATCTAATCCTTTCTAAAATAATTCCCTAGTTTATCAGACAATATCATATAGAAGGACTGGAATGAGAAAGTCAGCTTTTTAATCTCAATTCCACCACTTAGTAGCTGGGTGACCTTGTGAAACTCTTAACTTTCCTAACCTAAGTTATAGGAATAACAAAGAAAATAAGAGCACTTTCCTTTTACAGGGCAATTATGAAGATTTTATCAAAGAATGTATACAGGGGTGCCTGGGTGGCTCAGTCAGTTAGGCAGCTGCCTTCGGCTCAGGTCATGATCCTGGAGTTCTGGGATTGAGTCCCACACCGAGATCCCTGCTAAGTGAGGAGTCTGCTTCTCCCTCTGTCCCTCACCCTGCTCTCGTGCTCTCTCCCACTCTCTCTCTCAAATAAATAAAATCTTCAAAAAAAAAGGTATATAAAATTATGTTGAAAACTATAAATTTGTCTATAAATATTAGTAATCCACATCGTTTCAAACATAGTTGGGCTCCAATTAATTTGTACTCAAACACATAAAGGGGGGCACCTGGGTGGCTCAGTTGGTTAAGCAACTGCCTTCAGCTCAGGTCACAATCCTGGAGTCCTGGGATCAAGTCCCGCATCGCACTCCCAGCTCCATGGGGAGTCTGCTTCTCCCTCTGACCTTCTTGCCTCTCATGCTCTCTCTCAGATAAATAAATAAAATCTTAAAAAAAAAAAAAAACACACATAAAGGGTACCCAAATCAGTACAATTTATAGGAATGAGAAACTTCTTCTCTTTTTTTTTTTTAAACATTTTTTATTTATTTATTTGACAGAGAGAGATCACAAATAGGCAGAGAGGCAGGCAGAAAGGCAGGCAGAGAGAGAGGAGGAAGCAGGCTCTCCACGGAGCAGAGAGCCTGATGCGGGGCTCGATCCCAGGACCCTGGGACCATGACCCGAGCAGAAGGCAGAGGCTCTAACCCACTGAGCCACCCAGGCACCCCAGGAATGAGAAACTTCTGATGTGTGCCATTTGGATGAGTTCTAAATAGAAATAATAAAGCCCCATTAAAAATACCTGTTGGGGGCGCCTGGGTGGCTCTCTGCTCAGCGGTGAGCCTGCTTCCTCCTCTCTCTCTCTGCCTGCCTTTCTGCCTACTTGTGATCTCAGTCTGTCAAATAAATAAATAAAATCTTAAAAAAAAAACAACCAAAAAACCTGTTGAGCTGACTTGGGTTTCTAAGACTCTACGTTAAAGATAATCATAATGAAATTTAAATTTTTAAAATATAATTTGTTCATATTTTTTCTAATATTATTAAAATGTGTGTCTGGAAAATGTTCAAGTATGGGAATTCTACCTTCATTTAGAAAAAAGTTTGTTCAAAGAATACTGTTCTATTTCCCAACAGCATATATTAGTCAAAAAGTTACCAAGTCCTTTCATACACATTACTTTAGTAGGTCATCACCACCACTGTCGGGGTAGGAGAAGTTGACATATCTGCATTTTACAGAGATGAGGCATCCTGAACTTTGAAAAGCTAAATAACTTGGCTCAGCCATCCCAGATGGTACGGGGATTCTAACTCCAGTCTTCTGACTCCTGCTTAGAAGCTCTTAAAACAAGCTCCTTTACCTGCATGGTGGAGTCAAACTACTTAAACTTTACAGTTTCAATTTCTAGTTTATGATAGTATGCTATCAGTACCCTTTCGTGTACTAATTATCAGGAAGTCTTACAATTTGGAGTCTGAGCAAGTTGGACGTAGTTAATTATATAAAGATGAAACATGTCAACGAAAATTGTCTCAGTCTATTTGGTTTGCTGTTCAGAATTAAGATTGATAAAAATTACTGCTCATCATTTCCATCATACCAATACTTTGGAAAATCAAGTATCTAAAGAAAGAGTCAGGGGGCGCCTGGGTGGCTCAGTGGGTTAAGCCTCTGCCTTCGGCTCAGGTCATGATCCCAGGGTCCTGGGATCGAGCCCCACATCTGGCTCCCTGCTCAACGGGGAGTATGCTTCCTCCTCTCTCTCTGCCTGCCTCTCTGCATACTTGTGATCGCTGTCTGTCAAATAAATAAATAAAGTCTTTAAAAAAAAAAAAAAAAAAAAAAAGAAAGAGTCAGAAGTTAAGGAATGCCAAACAGAAATATTTTAGAAGAAACTGAAAATGCACTACTGTGCCTTTTTAAGAGGTTCCAAAATTGGAAGTCATCAGGATAGGTTTCACAATGTTTTGTACCTATCAAAAAGACAAACTCAACAAGGCTAGAATGAAATCCTTAGAATAACTTCAAAACAATGCTAAAACTCAAACTAAGAAATTAAATGAGGACTAAGATAATTCTTGGTTTTGAATCCCCTAAAAAGAAAAAAGGGAATTTAAGAAGTCTAATATGAAGTTTTCATAATATGGAGTGGAAATGGCAGAGCTATGGCTAAGGACAAAAACAATTCTCAAAAGGATACAATCAAAACTTTGGAAAAACAAAGTCATCTCGAAAAAATAGTCTCTTTTATATGGGTCAAGTATAAATGTCACATAAGCTACTTCAGAGAACTTGAATTCTATGGTATAACATAAACAATATAATAAATATACATAACTCCAGGACAAATTAAACTAGTAGAAACTAATTATACTTGTAAGATTTCAAAGTTGCCAATACTATGAAATAGCAGTAATAACTTACATGCAAAGCCTACATCAAATTTTCTCATTCCATATATATGCTTACCAGGATCTCTGCTAAATTATGTGAACTCAAGATTCAACTTAGATTTTTAAAATATAATATGCATGTGATAGACACCAAGGTGAACCCCATGCCCAGATGCCTCCTTCAAGGGTAACTTGCTGCTCAGCGGCAGGGAGTACAGTTAGCAAAGAGCTTCCCACTGTTACCCACGTCAGAGTCTGCCTCAGGTGCTGAGTTGCCTCACTCAAGGTCAAGCCTTTCCTAGGCTGACTGGCTTAGTCACTGACTGAGTCAAGTGGGAATATGAAGGCCCCGCCATTTCGGACTAATGCAGGACAACTCCAAGCAATGTTTGCTCCAGAGCTCGCCATCAGGTTGGTGGAGGTTTTGGTCAGACCTGCATTAAGTTCAACTTCTCCCTCCAACCAATCCCATTGTCCTCCTTTTTTCCCTAAGTGTTGGTCTTTAATAAACATCTTGCACTCCAAATTTTACCTCAGCACATGCTTCTGAAATATCCAAGCTGTGACAATGTACTTTTCTAAATACCTTTTTTTTTAAAGGAAAACAAACATACAAACAAACAAAAAACTTCGTATGTTAAAGAGACAAGATGTATCCAGAATATATAAAGAATTCTGGCAACTCAACAATAAAGACAAATAACCTAATTTTAAAAATGAACAAAGGAAATGAATACACATTTCTCCAAAGAAAATATACAAATGACTAAAAAGCACACATACAAAAAGATATGCTCAACATCATTAGTATTAGGAAAATGAAAATCAAAACAACAATAAGAAACCACTTCGCACCCTAAGGCATTGCTATAATCAACAAGAAAGACAGTAACAAGTACTGGTGAGAATGTAGAGAAACTGAAACCCTCATACATTGTTAGCTGGAATGTACATTGGTATACAACCGTTTTAGAAAAGTTTGGCAGTTCCTTAAAATGTTAAACAGATTTACCACATGACCTAGCAATTCCTCTTTAGGTATATAACCAAGAGCAATGAAAACACATGTCCACACCAAAACTTCTACACAAATGTTTCTAAAAGCATTAACCATAATTCCCAGAAAGTAAATGTCTATTAAGTGATGATTAGATAAACAAATTATGGTATATCCATACAATAGAATAGTATTCATTAATAAAAATTAAGGATTAATACATGCTCCAACATGAATAACCTCGAAAACATTAAGTGAAAGAAACCTACAAAAGATCACATATAATTCCATTTATATGAAATGACAAGAATAGGCAAATCCATAGAAAGAGAAAGTAGACTAATGTGTTTTGGGTGTTGGGGGTGAGGAGGGAGTAAAGAGTGACTGCTAATGGGTATGAGGTTTCTTTTTGAGTTGATGATTCCAATAGTCCAAAAGAGATAAATTGGAATAGTGTACCTCACTAAGTATTAAATGGTTCTCTCACTCCATCTCCTCTCTACAGCTGTAATGCCAAACATCAAGGCACAATACACTCTCTTCTCTATTCCTTTTATGAAACAAGAGTGCTAAGTAGACTTTAGGCAGACTCATTTAAAGAACTTCTCTCTTCAAACGTCCCTACCACTCTACCATCCCTCCCATCAGAGCCAGGCTGGCAACCTGCTCTACTTAGACATAAGGGGCAAACTCAGTATTTCCTAGGTATAAAAGGTAAACATTATATATAAAGTTTTTATAAATTAGAGTGCTCTCATCTAGCTGCTTCTGGTTCTGTGCATTGTGGGTTCTCTGTCAGTGGTAATTTACTTCGCTGGCCTGTCACTACTCCTTACATACATACCCCTTCCAGTGATTCACTGATTTACTTTGGATATAATTTAGTTAATTCCTTGACCACACACCACTTAATAACACCCCAATTTTACCCAATTTCTAACAAGGAATGAAATTTAGTAATAACTGCTTTATTATTATTATTATTATCAGAACGGATTCCACATATTGTATTAGCTTACTTCAAAGTTAGAAACATACCATTTGCTATACAAACAAAAATTAAAAAAAAAACCTTAAGCATATAATCAAGCAATTTACTCTTAATGCCAGTAAGCTATACTAATAACAGCAACAAAGTTTAAAGGTAAAGTTAAGCTTCGTGAAGACCACAACTGTACTGCAAATGAGGCATTTAAATACCACTCATTATCAGTGCTACTGACAGTGCATTCCTTGTTGTTTACTTAATGGGAAAATCTCTGTGAAGCCTGATTTTACCTAAATTTATTAATAACAATGAATGCAATCACTTAAGTGCCTTCAGAATAGATTTTTTTTCACTACTAGAATTTCCCAATTCTTTATAAAGTGATAGTACTTTCTAGAATTTCATGTTTGTACCATATTTCAACACCTAATCATGGAACCAAGAGGCAATGAATTCAGAAAGATTTGGGGAGGCTCTATATTGCTGGTGATACTACAAAATCTGATCTTAAAAAAAGAGAGCTAGGAATTTGAAATCTCAAGTCATCATTTTAAACTACCATATTAATTACAGTGGTTATTTACTTCATTCAGAGAACAACACACACAATTCATACCTTGCCTAAATTAACAAAGGATTTAAGAAAACAAAATTCTCTTGTTCCAAAGGCAAAGGGCTTTGAACCCTCTTGGTTTCTATAAAATATTTTTTCCCCAACAAAGACAACCCTTACTTAGCCACACTATTAATTACAGGAAATTAACTCTGTGGCACTGAAGTCGTCAGCACAAGGGCACTTTGTGGAATGTTAAGCCATTTATGTTATTAGACCTATGCTTAAACACAGTATGCCAGATGGCTCTCGTTACTATTGTCTACATAAGCACAAAGTGGTAGAATCCCTTCCTATGATCATGAGAGTCAAGAATTTTACAACTAGACTTCTCTTCCAACATTATAGCTATGTCCTCTGAGTGACCCTCCTATTGAGAATAACTAAACTTAGAAGGTATATTACAAAACTCAGAATATCTATAAGTGTTGCTCACTAAATTATCATTAAGGAAGAAATAATAATTTCAATATCTGCAGAAAAAGTATTTGATAAAATTCAATACTCATTTTTGAAAGAGAACTCATAGCAAAGTAAGAAAAAAGGAACACCCTTAACTTAATAAAGAGGTTCAACAAAATAAAACAGAAATACAGTAAAACTGCTCTTCATGGCAATATATTAAAAACATTCTCTTTAAAATCAGGTACCAGAAAAGAATGCCCATCATTACCACTTAACTATTTCCACTTCTAATCAAAATTTTCTGGAGGTTCTACTAGTATAAAATATGGAAAAGTAAATGAAAACATATCAGAATTGAAAAAGGAAAGTTTTTATTTGCAGATAATATGACCATATAAAACAAAACAAAAGAAGAAGAGCCAAGAAATAAGACTTCCTAGAATCAAAAAACAAGAATAGTTAAGTCTATTATTAGGAATAAAAAAAGAATTCAGCAAGATGGCTGAAGTGATTTATATATAAAAATAAAGTGTATTTAAATACCACCAACTATCAGTTATAAAAAAAAATCAGTTACAAAGCATGGGTTTTTAAAAAGAGGTACCATTCATAAATGCAAAAAATTAAAACCTACATATTAAGAATAAATCTAACAAAAGATGTGTTAAACCTATATGCACAAAATGATAAAATGTTACTGAATGACATTAATGAAGACAGAAATACATGAAGAGATATATCATATTCATGGACAGAAAAACTCAATACTGTAAAGATACCAGTTTTCCTCTAACTGATAAATGGATTCAATACAGTTCCATTCAAACCTAACAGAACTTAAAAAACTAATTCAAAAAGTTTTATAGATGAACAGCCAGAAATAACTAAGACATGCCTGAAGAAGAACATTATAGAAGAGATGCCTTACTAGGTATCACCATAACTAACACAGTAAGTCGTTAGTATTGGAATAAACAAAACGATCTATAGAACAGAACTATAAAACAGATCCACATAACAGATTGATGTGACACAGATGATACTAACGTATCACTGGGGAAAGGACGAATTTTTCAATAATTGGGACAACTGGTTAACTATACAGTAAAAAAAAAAAGAAGAAGAAGAAGAAGAAAGAAAAAAGATACCTATCTTACTCCATACACAAAGATCAATTTTGAATGCACAAAAGGCATAAAGCAGAACTTTAAACTTTAGGGAAAAATATAGGAGACTACTGTTTTGATGTTGGGGCATGGAATGAAAATGTGATGAGATATTATTTTACATTCCCTAGACTAGAAAAAAATTAAGAAACCTGACAATACCAAAAGTTAAAAAGAGTGGAATCTGAGAAATATTTCTATTCACACTTCTGATCAAAAGATAAATTAGTGGGGGCATCTGGCTGGCTCAGTCAGAAGAGCATGTGACTCTTAACCTTGGGTTTTAAGTTCAAGCTTCACACTAGGTGTAGAGATTACATATACAAACAAACATACAAACTTAAAAAAATTTCAATCACCATTAAAAAAAAACCAACAAAATATAAGTGAGTGTAAAAACATTAGAAAAATTGGCATGAGATTTCCAAATGAAACATTCTTATCATCTCAACCCATTAATCCCATATCTTGGTTTACTGCTTGGACTTATACATGCAACATGAGGAGACAGGTGTGTAAATGTTCACAAAATATTCATGTCATCACAAAAGCTGGTTTATTCAATACCTATAACTGCATAACAAATTACCTCAAAATGTAGTTGCCAAAAATAATAAACCCTTATCATAATCTCTCATGGTTTCTGTAGATCACAAATTTCAAAGCAGCCCAGCTGGGAGGTTCTGAATCAGGTTCATGAGGTTGCAGTCAAGATATATTGGCCAGGAGGCACCTGGGAGGCTCAGTGGGTTAAGGCCTCTGCCTTCGGCTTGGGTCATGATCCCAGGGATCTGGAATCGAGCCCCGTGTCGGGCTCTCTGCTCGGTGGGGAGCCTGCTTTCTCCTCTCCTTCTCTCTCTGCCTGCCTCTCTGCCTACTTGTGATCTCTGTCTGTCAAATAAATAAATAAATAAATCTTTAAAAAAAAAAAAAAAAAAAGATATATTGGCCAGGTCTGCAATCATCTGAAGGCCTGGCTAGAGCTAGAGGTGACTCATTCACACAGATAAATTATCAATACCAGTTGTTGTTAGAAGCCTCATTACCTCCCTCATGGGCTTCTTCACAGGTCTGCTCGAGGATCACCACAACATGGCTTGAGAGAGAGCCAGGAGAGCAAGGGGAAAGCTGTCAAAGTCTCATCACCACTTCCTTGACACTCAACTGGCACAGAGGACAACCCTGTTCAATGCAGGAAGGGTCTACAGAAAGGCATGGCTATCAGGAAGAAAAAATCAGGGGCGCCTAGGTGGCTCAATGGGTTGAGGCCTCTGCCTTCGGCTCGCGTCATGATCCCAGGGTCCTGGGACCAAGCCCCACATCGGGCTCTCTGCTCAGCAGGGAGCCTGCCTCCTCTTCTCCCTGCCTGCCTCTGCCTACTCATGATCTCTGTCTGTCAAATAAATAAATACAATCTTAAAAAAAAAAAAAAAGAAGAAGAAGAAGAAGAAGAAATCATTGGGGACCATCTTAGAGTCTGGCAACCAAAACTGGACAGGGCTATTCTCCAATTATAGGAGGGCAAATCTACTGTAATATATTAATAAAGATGACTACTATATAGTAGTCAAAGTGAATAAATCACAGCCACACTAAAAAATATGGATAATTTTCCAATTTTTCAAATAATATCAAGTTAACAACTCTCAGGAAATTACATACAATGTAATACTATTTATACGAAGCTCAAAAACTAAACTAAAATAATGTATAAGCATCATAGTTCAGGTAATAAAACTACAAAAAATATCAAGAGAAAAACACAAAATTCAGAAGAGTGATTCTCTCTGGGAAGGTGGGAAGAGCATGAGATGGGGAGAGACACAAAGGTCTATTTTAGTTATTTTTTTTTATTTTAGTTATTAATAGTGCTTTGATTCTTGGATTGAGGGAATTTATAGCTGTTCATTCTATCATTATGATTTATAATTTGCATAAGCATTACATATAGGGTAGCCACTTGTGAATCAGTGCATAATATACACACAATCACACATAGGCCCTAGGTGAATATAATTTTTTTTATATATCAACAATATATTTTTAATAAATGATAAAGAAAAGCATTAAAAGAAAAAATATTATGACTAATTTTAGCAGTGCTACCCTCTATAATTTGTTCTGTGGTGCATTTTCCTCTAATTATGATGTTGACAGTCCAGTCTCATCTATTTAGTCAGAAATTTGGGAGTCCTGCTGGTGAATAAATCCTAGCAGAAGCAGTCATAAGGCAAAAGAATAATCAGATATTGAGTAAACTTCAGAGCAGTCATATATCAATCAAATATGAGCTAAGCTATTGCTATCACAAATCCAACTGATTCCTTGCCTGTTTTGAAATGGAACTAATATTCTAATAACAACTGATTTCCTCAAAAGCTTTGGTACCAGCTATTTAAAAAGATAAACTGTAAAAATTTTTTAAAACTTCTATTAAAAAAAAACCCAACAACTTTATAATGAAATATCTAAAAATATAACTGTGCATTTCTGAAAATAATGAACTCTCATTTATGTTTTTGCTTCTTGTTTGGTATATTGCCTCTAATAAGGATAACTAGTAAAATCTGACTTTGAGAATATATAAGTGATTAAAATTTTTTAATGCTGGCGTAAAGGGCAGTTATAAGCAACTGGGAAATGAAAGATGAGGACTAAGAATTCAATTAAGAATAATCTGTCCCTTTGACTACTAACGGATGGGCTCAAGTCACAAAAGACTATTTCCCACAGAGTATCATCTGCCAATTTTTCAACATGACACAAAAATGGGCTTTAATTCCGAGAAAAAAAACAGTAATAACTTTCCTTGTTTTCCAAAATAAGGTAAAAAAAGGGAAAACGCTTTAACAGCAGCCACTGGAGGGAGGACTTGATGTTAGAATAAGAATAAAACAAGCATAAAATATTTTATCTGGTGCTTTGTCTGAACATAACATTTTGTTAAATTCATTTTTGTTTATTTAAATGACAAATGCTGAAAACACTGCTTTTTATACATGAGAGTTAAACCTCCTTTCACTGAAAAACAGATGTTGATTCCACCATCTTTTATTGGTGCACAAATTAGCAGTAAGAAAATTATAAAGCAGCCTAGACTAATAAAGAATTAGCACCAATGATTGGTCAAACTATATACTTAAGGACTTATATTTTATTTTAAATAAGCTTATATTTTGTTCATTTGAAATACTGGCCACAAATTTTGTTCTAACACCTCAGGTATTAGTCCCTACCTGAAATCTGAATTGTGGCATTGCTCTACATGTAGTTGAAGGGTTTGGTTTAGTTTCTAATAAAAATATTCATATATTTTAATATTTGTTGATGTAAACCTGGTTTTACACAAACATACATACACACACTCACACTTCAAACCTCCAGTGCTGGCCATTTACAAATCACTAAAAGAAATACTATTTAAAGCAAGTTTAAATAAAGATTCAAAACATAAACCACAGAACTGGAAGGGCACAGAAGTTAGCTTTTTCACAATCCCAGTTTCTATTTTAATAGTGGTGATATACTATACAATAGACACGAATATAACAATTCTAAATATAACAGAAGTCCTTTCCCATTTAAAATGATTCCTTATACAATCAATATTTTAGAGTTGACTTCTTAAACTCAAGAATCCTACTCCGATTTAATCAATGAGTCAACAAAACTGCCAGTTCTGAATAAGAACCATTCAGAAGAAAAAGCAAGAAATGAAGTGCAGATTAAACTCTGAAATAAATTCATTGGAGGGGCATAGAAATTCATCCGATAAGGTATTCAAGTGAATAGAATGCACCTAAACTAAGAAAACAGATTTTTTTTTTAAAAATTGGCAACAACAGATACAGAAATAATGTTAACTCAGGCACTCGTGCAAAAGAAAAATTTAACAAAGCTATCAGTTAAAATGATATACCATACTATATCAAAGATATGTTTCTAAAATACCATAATTTTGTTTGTATTTTAAAGGTACAGAGAAACTATTTTAGGACTTTTGTAAAAAGAAAAAAAATTGAATTTTATGGAGTAAATAATTGGCCCTTAATTTATGTGTTTTAATCTTTAGACCTTCCTAATATTGACATGACTTTAAAACAGGATAGAAAAATATTTGGAAAAATTCATATGGAAATGTACACGGAAAAATGCCTGAAGTATTCAGTTACCAGCAAAAACCAAAAAACAAAGTTTTGTTATTACAGAATGTAAAGCACAGACAAAACAACTTCACCCAAATGTTTTGCAAAAATTCAAAACAAGTCTTGGGCAGTCAGGCATCTTAATAAATAAGATAACCAACAGATCTGTAATTCTATAGGTAAATATGTATTGAAACATTGAAATTAAAACATAAAACATGAAATTAAAACACAAACATAAGTGACTATTGCTTTAAAAATTGTGCTGCAGCTGCTATTAGGCCAATACTTTCAGAAAACAAAAGGTGGTTGGGCTCTGAGAGAAATATATTTTAATGTTTATAGTCTAAGGCTCTCTAAAGAAGAAACCTCCTCTATTTTTAGAGTAATCTTTACTACAATGTGTTACTTAGTTTTGCTCAGATTTTGTTTTCCCTTATCTTTCATAACATTCACTGCTTAATTAAAAATAAAGTTTAAATTTTAAGACACGAAGATTTCTTATACTCTGAGACATTTCTCATTCACTAATTACTATTGCTGAAATATTTTCCTCAAATACTATACTCTCATAAGTGCCTCATGAAATTTAGCTCTTTGTATTTTATATTACAGCCATCTATATATAAGTCATATCACCTCTCAGAGGATAAGTACTGTGCCTTTCTCATCTTGGTATTTCTTATATACAATGGGCTCATAAATGTCTTAAATAGGGCTTGTCTGCAAAATAATTAAAGCCTATAAAAGCAGATAACACCCCACCAAATTGGAGAAAGGAACTAATGCAAAAATGAGTCCTTACTTCATTTTTTAAACTGTATTTATATAATTTAGTAAACAAATAATACTAAATAATACCCTTTCAAATGAGGCCTAGTAGCTAACTTAGACTAATTACTGAAATAATAAAAATTGGTACTATTAGAGGATATAGTAGGATTTCAATAATGCTTATAGTCAAGGTCTTATCCATAAAGAAATAATACACAATACAGACAATAGAGATATAGAAACATAGGGTTTACATAATATTTGTAATCAGGGTCTCATTTAGAAGGAACCAATACACTCTAAAAAATAATAGCCATAAGGAAACACAGTAACACTTCATTACCAAGTTGAGGCATAGGCAGAACTTTCTCTTTTCCCAAGTTTAAGACTAATTATAGGATTTACGTAGACCAGTAAAGTTTAGGGATGCATAAACAGAGCTGCAAGGAAAATGTAAAATATTTGTTATTTTTTAACAGTTATATGGCTCAATCAAAGTATAAGAATGATCAAACGAGAAATTTCTCAATGAAGAGGGTAAATAGTAGAAGAGAAAAAAACCATCCCTTTCAAATATCACTGCAACTTTTCCCATTAGGTCAACATATAAACAACCTTAGCTGTTTATGTATACAGGATATGTGATAGGTGTTGGCAAACTGGCTCATAAATGGGAAAAGGAAGAACCACAAGATTTCAAACCATGTGAACCATATATAAACATCTGAGTGTAACAAATTTTGACATTTCAACTCTGACTTTCCGTTCCAGGCACTTTGTTTCACAGTGCCAGGTAAATGGAAGAGAGTAGAAAAATCATAGACTAATAGTAGTGAAGAATTGAGGATGGTGTTCCTCACACACCCTAAGCATCTCTACCTAAAATTCAAAAGCAATATGGAAAGGCAGTTGCAGGAATGGAGAACTAATAGCAAATAACTACAAATTAGAATTTGAAACCCTCTGGTTCATTTCAGGAATCCTTGATCTTTTAAACACTATATGTACAGCAGACAGATTATCAATGTTTTCCAAAGGTCACTACATGATTACTGAACAAAATCAATCAAATAATATATGTACCCTATCCACATCTAAATTCTCCATTTAAATTTGATGACATATGGCAGACTATAAATACCACATAGGCAGTTACTTTTCATATAATATTTGGTATCAAAAGAAGGTAACATCTACAACTGAAAGTTCTTTAAATCAGAGGAGTGTCTTTCCTGAGAGAAAACAAATTACCAGGGTAGAGAAGAGTATGATTGCAAAAGCACTGAGTAATGAGTACAGAATCAGAAATGTTGAAAAACTGAGTTCTTTCTTCCTGAGATCAGGATCAAGACAGGAATGCCCATTTTTTATTTTGGCTGTGTTAGTCACCATACAATACACATTAGTTTTTGATAGTGTTCCAAGATTCATATCTTACATACAACACCCAGTGCTCCATGCAATGAGTGCCCTCCTTAATACCGACCACCAAGCTCACCCCTCCCCCATCCCCTCTAAAACCTTCAGTTTGTTTCTTGGAGTCTACAGTCTCTTATGGTTCATCTCCCCCTCTGATTTCCCCTTCACTTTTCCTTTCCTTCTCCTAATGTCCTCCATGTTATTCCTTATGTTCCACAAGTAAGTGAAACCATATGATAATTGACTTTCTCTGCTTGACTTACTTCACTTAGCATAATTTCCTCCAGTTCCACCCATGTTGATGCAAAAGTTGGCTGTTCATCCTTTCTGATGGCTGAGTAATATTCCATTGTGTATATGAACCACATCTTCTTTATCCATTCATCTGTTGAAGGGCATCTTGGCTCCTTCCACATTTTGACTATTGTAGACACTGCTGCTATTAACACTGGGGTGCATATGGCCCTTCTTTTCACTACATCTGTATCTTTGGAGTAAATACCCAGTAGTGCAATTGCTGGATCATAGGGTAACTCTATTTTTAATTTTTTGAAGAACCTCCACACTGTTTTCCAAAGTGGCTGCACCAACTTGCATTCCCACCAACAGTGTAAGAGGGTTACCCTTTCTCCACATCCTCTCCAACATTTGTTGTTTCCTGCCTTGTTGATCTTTGTCCTTCAACTGGTGTAAGGTGGTATCTCAATGTGGTTTTGATTTGAACTTCCCTGATGGCTAATGGTGATGAACATTTTTTCAGGTGTCTGCTAGCCATTTGTGTGTCTTCATTGGAGAAGTGTGTGTTCATGTCTTCTGTCCATTTCTTGACTTGATTATCTGTTTTTTGGGTGTTGAGGTTGAGAAGTTCTTTATAGATCTTGAATATCAGTCCATGCTTTATAGTGTCATTTGCGAATATCTTCTCCCATTTTGTGGGTTGCCTCTTTGTTTTGCTGACTATTTCCTTTGCTGTGCGGAAGCTTTTTATCTTGATGAAGTCCCAAAGTTCCTTTTCGCTTTTGTTTCCCTTGTCTTTGGAGACATGTCTTGAGAGAAGCTGCCATGGCCAATGTCAAAGAGGTTACTGCCTATGTTCTCCTCTAGGATTTTGATGGATTCCTGTCTCACGTTGAGGTCTTTCATCCATTTTAAATTTATCTTTGTGTATGGTGTAAGAGAATGGTTGAGTTTCATTCTTCTACACATATCTGTCCAATTTTCCCAGCACCATTTATTGAAGAGACTGTCTTTTTTCCACTGGATGTTTTTTCCTGCTATGTCAAAGATTATTTGACCATAGAGTTGAGGGTCCATATCTGGGCTTTCTATCTGTTTCCATTGGTCTATGTGTCTGTTTTTGTGCCAGTACCATGCTGTCTTGGTGATCACAGCTTTGTAATAAAAGCTTGAAATAAGGCAACATGATGCCTCCAGCTATGTTTTTCTTTTTCAACATTTCCTTGGCGATTTGGGATCTTTTCTGGTTCCATACAAATTTTAGGATTGTTTATTCCAGCAGTTTGAAAAATGCCAATAATATTTTGATCAGGATGGTACTGAAAGTATACATTGCTCTGGGCAGCATAGATATTTTAACAATGTTTATTCTTCCAATCCATGAGCATGGAATGTTTTTCCATCTTTCTGTGTCTTCTTCAATTTCTTTCATGAGTGTTCTGTAGTTCCTCAAGTACAGATCCTTTACCTCTTTGGTTAGGTTTATTCCAAGGTATTTTATGGTTTTTGGTGTTATAGTAAATGGAATCGATTCTGTAATTTCCCTTTCTACAGTTTCATTATTAGTGTATAAGAAAACAACTGATTTCTGTGCATTCATTTTGTATCTTGCCACATTACTGAATTGCTGTATGAATTCTAGTAATTTGGGGGTGGAGTCTCTTGGGTTTTCCACATAAAATATCATGTCATCTGCGAAGAGAGAGAGTTTGACTTCTTCTTTGTCAATGTGAATAACTTTTATTTCTTTTTGTAGTATGACTGTTGTTGCTAGGACTTCTAGTACTACGTTGAACAATAGTGGCAAGAGTGGGAATGCCCACTTTCTCCATTAACTGTACTAAGAGAAATACATGTGGATAGAGTATATAAAATGCAGCATTTGATTGCCTTTGCCCATTAATTTATGAATACCCACTTTTACCATTAAGTGAATTGAGAGAAGTAAATGTGGATATGGTAAATAAAATGTAGTATTTGACTGGCTTGGTTCATAAGTTTATTATAGAGTAAGCTCTAGATACACTGATAATCTGCCTGCCCTACACATCAAATGCTTAAGTCAGTACTCAGTGCAATGGGGCTGGAGGAACGCACAGAGATTGGAAGAAAGTAAAACTGTCTTTAATTGCATTTTATGTGACTTTTAACATGGAAAATCCCAGAGAAACTACAAAACAACACTACTACTGTCAACAAATTTAACAAGGTGAGAGAACACAAAGAAAAGTATAAAATTCAACTACATTCATAAACACAGGTACATATAGATCAAGAACAATTAGGAAATATGGGAAACAATCAGTTCAGTGGTGCCAAAAACATAAATTCCTAAAAGTAAAGCTAACAGATAAGATCCAAGAATGTTACATCAAAAACCACTTTGTTGGAAAAAAAAAATAAAGATGTGAATAAACAGAAAGAAATACCACTTTCAGGGATAAGAAAACTCACTATTTTTAAGATGATGTTCCTCCCCAAATTTATTTATTTATTTATTTATTTATTTATTTATTTATTAAAAGATTTTATTTATTTATTTGACAGACAGAGATCACAAGCAGGCAGAGAGGCAGGCAGAGAGAGAGAGAGGAGGAAGCAGGCTCCCTGCGGAGCAGAGAGCCCGATGTGGGGCTCGATCCCAGGACCCTGGGATCATGACCTGAGCCAAAGGCAGAGGCTTTAACCCACTGAGCCACCCAGGCGCCCCCCCCCTTTTTTTTAAAGATTTTATTTATTTATTTGACAGACAGAGATCACAAGCAGGCAGAGAGGCAGGCAGAGCCAAATTTATTTATAAATCCAACACAATCCCAATCAGATCACAGGAGGCTATTCTGTAGATATTGGAAAGTTAATTCTAATATTCACACAGAAATACAGAAGACTAGAATAACTAAAGCAATTTCATAGCCCAACAAAGTGGAAGAAGTACCCTAAATAATTTTAAAAATTACCATAAAGTGATAGTAATCGAAACAGTTTGGTATTGAGAAAAAATATATATACAACAAAGGAACTGAACAGAGTCTAAAAATAGACAAACACATATAAAGTCAGTTGATTTCCAACAAAAGTGTAAGGCTATTCAACAGAAGGAAAGTCTCCAATAATAATGCTGACTGAATATCTGTATGGAAAAAAATAAAAACCAACTCACATCATACGTAAATAGTAACTCAAAATAGATCACAGACCTGGATATAATACCTAAAACTATAAAAATCTGGAAGAAAACACAGGAGAAAACTTTTGCAACCTTGAATAGGCAAAAGATTCTTAGTTATATCAGTAACAACAACAAAACACCCATGAAACATAAAAGAAAAAAATTGGTAAGTTATGTCTCATTAAAATTAAAAAACATTTGCTCTCCAAAAAATAACATTAAGAAAGTGAACAAGAAGCCACAAACTGGAATAAATATTTGAAAAAGACATATTAGAAAAAAAGATTTGTATACAAATTATGGGAAGAACTCTTGGAACTGAGCAATAATAATAACCCAATTTAAAAGTAGGCAAAACAAACAAAGTCCAGACTAAGACAGGTGAATTCTACCAAACATTTAATACTCCTTCTTCTCAAACTATTCTTAAAAAATGAAGAGGAAGAAAAACTTCCAAATTCATTCTATGGGGGCCAGTATTACCGTGATACTAAAATCAGATGAAGACACAACAAAACAAAACAAAAACCAGAACAAACAAAACAACTACAGGCTAATATCTCTGATGAACAGAAAAATACTCAAAAAAAGTATTATGAAACCAAATCCAACAATACATTATTCCTGAATCAGTCAACATGATGCATCATATCAATAAGAGAAAGGATTAAAAACCCTATGATCATTTCAACAGAGGCAGAAAAAGCATGTAACAAAGTATAACATCTATTCATGATAAAAATCCTCAACAAAGTAGCTTTAGAGAAAATATACCTCAACATAATAAACTTACAATGGAGAAAAACTAAGAGAATTTCCCTAAGGTCAGAAACAAGGTAAGGATTCCACTCTTAGCACTTTTATTCAACATAGTACCAAAAATCTAGCCACAGCAATTAGACGATAAAAGGGAATAAAAGGCATCCAAACTGGCAAGGAATAAGTAAAACTTCCACATTTGCAGATGACATGATACCATATATAGAAAACTCTAAAGACTCCACCAGAAAACTACTCGAACTGATTACTGGAACTGATAAATGAATTCTGTAAATTCAGAGGACATAAAATCAATGTACAGAAACCCATTACACTTCTATACGTTAATAATGAAGCAGCAGAAAGAGAAATTAAGAAAACAATCTCATTTACAATTGCACCAAAAAGAATAAAATAACTGGGACTAAACGTAACCTAGGAGGTGAAAAACTTGCACCCTGAAAACTATACAACACTGACAAAAAGTAACTCAAGACAACACAAACAAGATATTCCATGCTCATGTACTGGAAAAACAAGTATTGTTAAAATGTCCATACTATCCAGATCAATCTACAGATTTAATACAATCCTATCAAAATATCAACAGCATTTTTCACAGAACTAGAACAATCCTAAAATTTTTATGAAACCACAAAAGATCTCGAATAACCAACAGAATCTTGAAAAAAAAAAAAAAAAAAACAAAGCTGGAGGTATCACAATTCCAGATTTCAAGTTATACTACAAAACTATAGCAATCAAAACAGTATGGTCCTGGCACAAAACCAGAGACACAGATCAATGGAACAGAATAGAAAGCCCAGAAATAAATCCAAATTATATGGTCAATTAATTTTCAACAATGAAGGCCAAAAGAAGCAATGGGAAAAAGAGTCTCTTCAACAAATGATGTTGGGAAAACTGGACAGTTATGTGCAAAAGAATGAAACTGGACCGTTTTCTTATACCATAGGCAAAAATAAACTCAAAATTGATTAAGTACCTAAATGTGAGACCTAAAACCATAAAAATCCTAGAAGAAAGCACAGGCAGTAATGTATCTGAGATTGGACATAGCAACACATTTCTAGATATGTGTCCTGAGGCAAGGGGAAAAAAAAAGCAAAAACCAACTGTCAGGAATACATCAAAATAAAAAACTTCTGTGCAGCAAAGTAAACAATCAGCAAAACTAAAATACAACCTATTGAATGGGAGAAGATACTGCAAATGACATATCCTATAAAGGATTAGTAGCCAAAATATATAAAGACTTTATACAATTCAATACCCAAAAAACAAATAATCCAAATAAAAAATGGGCAGAAGACCTGAACAGACATTTCTCCAAAGAAGACATCCACATGGCCAACAGACACAGGAGAGATGCTCAACATCATTCATCAACAAGGAAATGCAAATCAAAATTATAATGAGTTATCACCTCATACCTGTCAGAATGGCTAAAATCAGAAACATAAGAAAGAAGCGTTGTCAGGAATTGGGAGGGAAAGGAACCCTCCTCATTCACTGTAGGTGGGAACGCAAACTGGTACAGCAACTGCAGAAAACAGTTGGAGGTTCCTCCCAAAATTAAAAATAGAACGGGGTGCTGGGTGGCTCAGTCAGTTAAGCATCTGACTCTTGCTCTTAGCTCAGGTCCTGATCTCAGAGTCATGAGATCAAGCCCCAAGTCAGGCTCTGTGCTGGGCATGGAGCCTACTTAAGATTCTCTCTCTCTTCCACCCACTGCCCCTCGCCCGCCTCTCCCTTTTAAAAAAAAAAAATAGAACTACCCTATGATCCAGTAATCACATTACTGGGTATTTACCTAAAAAATACAAAGACAATAATTCAAAAGGATATACATACCTTCATATTTATGGCAGCATTATTTACAATAGACAAATGATGGAAACAACCCCAGTGTCCATCAATATATGGATGGATAAAGAAGATCTCTGTGTGTGTGTGTGTGTGTATGTGTGTATATATATACATATGTGTGTGTATGTGTGTGTGTGTGTATATTAGAATTAGACCAAAAACATACCCTTAAATATAGAGAACAGATGGTTACCAGAGGAGAGATGGACAGGGGGGACAGGTGAAATTAGTGAAGGGGATTAAGAGTACACCTACCTTAAGGAGCACTGAGTAATTTATAGGATTACTGAACCACTATACTGTAACCTGAAACCATATAACACTGTATGTTAACGATAATGAAATTTAAAAATTAATAAAATTTAATAGATTTCAAAAGAAAGCAGGCAAAAGATTTAAAAGAAATATACAAATAACCACTGAAAACTGACATGAAAAAACATTTGGAGGTGAAAGACATATTATTTTGGTTGGATGACAGTTTCATGGATATGTCCTAAAACACACCAAAATATAAACTTTAAACATGTAAAGTTTATTGTAGTTCAGTTATATCTTAATAAGGTTAAAAGGTTATATCTTAATAAGGTTATGTCTTGGGCGCCTGGGTGGCTCAGTTGGTTAAGCAACTGCCTTTGGCTCAGGTCATGATCCTGGAGTCCCAGGATCGAGTCCCACATTGGGCTCCTTGCTCGGCAGGGAGTCTGCTTCTCCTGCTGACCTCTCTACTCTCATGCTCTCTCTCTCTCTCAAATAAATAAATAAAATCTTTAAAAAAAAAATAAGGTTATGTCTCAATAAGGATAAAAGGAGACTTTTAAATGTTAAAATGGTAACTGGTATGATTTATTCTCTTTTTCTAAAATGTTTACATGTTATGGATAGTACTCATTCTATGGAAAACAATGGACCATGTTGGTAGAAAAAATATGAGAAATACATACACTGCTATAGAAGGAATTATTTTATGATATTACAGTCAAACCTCATTATTTATTCTAAAAGCGATCAGCAAATACACATGAATACAAAAATAACTTAAACATCACAAGTATTTAGATTTGCGTGTAATTATAACTGCTATTAAGGAATTCATAAGACTGCAAGCCAAAAAAAATAGCTCTAAATATTGAAATTTCAAGCAGTCATATACTCCGGAAATACACTGGAAATAATTAGATTTCTAATCTTACCACTTCAGGCAATTCAGCAATATTTACACACATGAAGAAGAAAACTTAAGCTGATCTTCAGCAAGCGTCTAATAACTGCTCTAGATTTAGAGGGCGTGGGAGTAGATATAGACATATGCTATTTCACGAAGATTATAAACTTCTAACATCAATGACCTTTATTAAATCAGCAGAACGAGCCTACAGTTTCCTACTATCTTTTCATTCATTCACTTAATGAAAATTTATTAATTGCTCAAACATAACAGATTTTGTGTTTGACAGAAGAGATGCTAAAAGGCAGTAGAGTATGGTTAAAACAAGTGATACCAGAGCTGGAATGCCTCTGTTTAAATTTTAACAATTCTATGTATTTCCGAGGGCAAGTTACTTGACCTTCAGCTGTCTAGTAAAAGGTTAACAGCAGGCTTAAGGTGTTCAAACCCTGTATTTTCTAAGGAATGGACGGTCCCTTGACTAGCTTCTGGGAAATAGCTAAAAAGGCCCTGGAATATCATGCCTGGTAAGAGTGTCTTTGTACACTGGAAGCCATAGGCCATGCCATATAGTTTATTCTAACCACGTGATTTACAGTGAGTGTATGCTTTGATCCACCTGAGTCCTGCAGCAAGCTTTATCAGTCTGATCTCTGTGAGGGCTGGAAACTGAGTAGTTGCCACTCCATGCCTAGGTGACAGATAGCCCCAACCCCTAAAAGGAAAAAAAAAAAGACAAAACCCTAGACTCCAAGGCTCAGGGGAGCCTTCCTGGTTGGTTAAGACTTTACACTTACTACACATTGTCTTTAAGTAATTAAGCACTTTCCATATGACTGTATTGAAAGATGACAAGAGGAGCTAGTGCTTTGTGTCTCCTGGACTCCTGCCCTTCGTGCTTCTTCTCTTTGCTGATTTTAATCTGTATCTTTTCACTACAATAAACTGAAAGCATGAATGTAACAGCTTTTCTGAGTTCTGGGAGTTCTTCCAGGAAATCATCAAACCTAAGGGTTCTTAAGGATCCTCAACACAGTAACATTGTTTCCGCACCCAAAAAAATGTATTTATTATTAGTACTTACTTAAAGAATAGATGGGGGGATCAAAAGAATTAATGTATGTTAGAGGCTTACAATAATGCGCAGCATATAATGTTTGCTGTTTCTCATGCTGTTACAAAAATAAGTGGTCCTAATAATTGAATAGCTTGGTCTAGTGAGAGCACATTAAATAATTAAACTGCAAGTGCTAAAAAAGAATGCATAAAACATGAGAGGAGCAGAGAGCATCAGTTCCTTCTTTCCTATCCCCAACTCTGTTGTCTTCATTTGGTCTTCATCATTTCTCATTTCCCAAGTGAAATGCTGGGAGTATCCTCATAACAGTGTAATCTTTACAGGACTCCCCGACACCATATCATCTACCAGCAGTAACAGCACCACCACCACCACTACTGCCTGATCCAATATTCCTTTAACCCGATTCCACACTCTGAGAATCCATTCCAATATATGTTCCCCTGATTTCTGTAGAACCAAAATTGACAAAAACTATCAAATTATTTTAGTGTATCACACTTCTTCCTGGTTTTAATTTTATACCTCATCCCCTGGGGCCTCTGCGGACTCAAGTCTGATTATAGGTCTAAAAGCAATGAAAGGTGGCAAGAATAAGACAAGATGATCGGCAGTCCATTGTAGGAAACTACTTTAAGAGATATTTCAGGGTCTTTAGGCCAGGGGAGACAGACATTCTAGGAAGGAGCAGAGGGCTACTTCTACTGGCAAAGGAGGTTCAACATAATTTAGAGAGGCAAGGTTCCTAGCTTCATCAGACTCTGCCCAAAGGTACCCACAACTATAAGGATCCAGCCCTTTCTTCAAGGTTGCAAACTCAGACTGTGCTATAATTAAAATACCCACATGATCTGTTTTAAAGAAAGCTTAGAATTATAACTGTACAACACGATGGTTTCTTTTAGGGCAGGAAAAGATAAATTTTGGTACCTGGAAGTGGAGTGCAGCCATACTGAAAACTTAAAATGTAAGAGGGGCTTTGGAACCAGCCCTACATAGAGTGTAGAGAAAGCCTAAAACACCCTGAAGAATGTGTTTATAAAAGTCCCTGAACTCTGATAAATCTATGGGTGAGGACACGCAAAAAAGCAAATGGAAATTTGAGGAAGGGGGATACTTGTTAAGTAGTGGCAGAAACTTTAGCAACAATGTCCCACGGAGTTATACAGAAAGAAGAAAATATGACTAACGAAGTGGCTGATCTAGCTAAGATTTCCTACCAGAGTGTTGAATGTGCCACCTGGTTCATTTTACTGCTTATAGTAAAACTTGCGAAGTGAGAGAGAAAATAATGAAAGGGCTGTTAAACAAAAAAGAAGATAAGACTTACTCTACAAAATATACTGTCAAGTAAGTGAAAAGCCAAGCCACAAACTGAGAGAAAATATTTGCAAAGACGGATCTAATAAAGGTATCTTACCTAAAATATACAAAGAACTCTTAAAATGAAACAACAAGAAAACTGGGCCAAAGGCCTGAATAGATGCTTCACCAAAGATACACAGATGGCAAATAAGCTTATGAAAAGATCCTAAACATCATATGCCATTACGAATTGCAAATTAAAATAACAATGAGTTACTGCTGCATACCTATTAGAACAAATTCCTAAATGCCTGACAAGAAATGCTGGCAAGCATCTAGAGCAATAGGAACTCTCATTCATTGCTGGTGAGAATGCAAAATGGTACAGCCATGATGGAAGCTAAATAAGGCAGTTTGTTACAAAATTAAACATACTCTCACCATACTTTACAGGAATCATACTCCTTGGTATTTACCCAAGTGAGTTGAAAACTTCTGTCCATACAAACATCCGCACACAGATGTTTATAACAACTTTATTCATTACTGCCAAATTTAGAAACAACCAAGATGTCCTTCAGTAGCTTAATGAATAAATCAACTGTGGTACAACCATACAATGATTATTAAGCACTTAAAAAAAAAGAACTATCAAACCATGAAAAAATAGGAGAGGAACTTTAAATACCCATTACTAAGTGAAAAAAAGCCAATCTGAAAGGAATATCTACATACTATACAATTCCAACTATAAGACATTTTGGAAAAGGCAAAACTACAGACACAATCAAAAGTTTAGAGGTTGGCAGGGGTTGTGGAAAGGAGGGCTAAACAAGGTAGTGAAACTACTTAAGTGCAGTGAAATTATTCTCTATAATAAATACTATGATGGTGGATACATGTCATTACACATTTGCCTGAACCCACAGAATGCATTAACACCATGACTGAACCCTAATGTAGTAAACTATGGATTTTGGCTGATAATGATAGGTCAACATAGGTTAATCAGTTGTAACAAATACACCACTCTGATTTGGAATGCTGATGGGAGAGGCTGTGCAAGCGTAGGGGCAGGAGGTATGTGGGACATCTCTTAACCTCCTACTCAATTTTTCTGTGAACCTAGAACTGTTCTAAAAACCCAAATCTATTAAAAGAAAATGTGCAGGGTACTACCAGGAAAACATCACTCAAAAATGAGGCTGAGGGTATGACTGAAAACTCCTTCATTAAAACTTCAAAAATATTAAAGCTGGTGCCTCAGACTTTAGTCATTCAGCCAAAAGGCCCTCGAAAGACATTAGAAAGCACTATTGATCCTCTCAAACAATAAAGCTTCTACAAAATAAGGGCATTATCCCTCAGCCTTGTTACTAGGAGCCCAATGCATATAAGGATTTAATATCGAAAAAAGTGTAACTTGCTCAAAGGAATATATCTCAATAGAATTCACACAACATCCACAAGATTTATAAAAGATTAATAAATCTTTTTATTTAATATACAAAAGATTTAATATAACTTAAATGAAGAGAGAATTGGGGCCCCAACAGAAAGCAAGCTGAGAAAACAACTCACCTTAGAAACATGTGCTATCTTTCATGAAAAAAGACAGAGATCCAAGGAAAAGCACAGAAGGTAAGGCAAAGAACCATAAAGAATTATTCCCAGGCTTCAGATCCAATCAAGAAACTTCCAATATTTTCCCATCTGGATCTCAGAACTGCTATGAACCAGGGACATCCTGGCATCTTCCATTTTTGCCCTTTTAAAACAAAACTATCTATAGCAGTTTTCCTATGCCTGTCCCCCATTGTATGTTCGTTCAGTATTGCAGGTGGGGAGAGGCAGATGGAGCAGAATGGTACTCAAAGAGCTGTGCTTGAAAAACACCCAAGGAACCATATCTAAGCCCAGATCTGATTTAAAAGATGAAATTCTGCGCTCTGAGATGATACAGTAACAGAATGAGACATGTTAGGCCTTGGGAAGCAGTGGGTATACTCTGCATGTGGGAAGGACATGAACACCTAGGGTCTGGAGGGCAGACAGTGGCAGCCAACTTCCTACGTCCTGTTACTCACATTTCCGTGTAGTCTCCTCCCGCACAGTGCCAGAGTTGACTTGTATGACCAGTACTAAACAGGAAAAGTGATAGCATCACGTCTCAGAAATTATAACATTGTGGCTTCCAGCTTGGGTGCCCTCTCACTCTATCAGATCACTTGCTCTTGGGAAGCCATGCTGTGAGCAGCCCTATGGAGAGGCCCAACTGGTACTTAAGTGAAGCTTCTTGCCAACAGCCGTAAGAGTAAGCTTGGAAGTGGATCTTACAGACCCAGACAAACTATAGAGGACTGCAACCCTAGGTGACACTGTAACTACAACCTCATGAGAGATCCTACACCAGAACCACCCCTAAGCTGACCCTAAATTTCTGTCTCTAAGATACTGTGTGAAATAATATTTTTCATTTCAAGCTGCTAAATTTTGGGTTCATTTGTTACATAACAGACAATATGTGACCACCACTAAAGCTCCCAGATTCATTCACTCTCATCATCACTGAATTACCTGATTTTCCAATTCAGAAATAATTCATTTCCTATGTAAGGAAAATCTTCCTCTAGACTTATCAAACGAGAATGCTTTCTTTTACTGTCTCTGGATTTAAAAAATAGTGGGAAATTAGCTTACATAGCTCAATATTTTCAGAATTAACGGCTGATCTGGCTGAGAGACTTTCTTCATTGAGAAAGAAAGAGAGAAAGGAACCTTACATTTTTAATTAGAACAGTTAAAAACACAAACACATATGCTTGTTTGGATAAAACTAATTATGCATGTTTCCTACTGAAGAAAATATTCAGAATAAATAAGTTTGTTCTCAATAGTTTGTTTTCAATGATAAAACTGAAATGTCTAGTTTTTTAAAAGTACTTTTGTATTCCTAATGCAGATAAAATTTCCACCATTATGATCACTTGCACTGTTCCAAAACAACAAAATACTACCTATAAACAATAATACTCTAATCACAATTACCTGTCAAACACATTAGCACAAAATGATTTATCATATTAGTAACCTAGAAAAAAGTAGGAAAATTTCTAAAAGAACAATGTACAAATAAAAAATGCTTTCATGCTGGCAAAAAAAAAAAAAAAAAAAAAAAAAGGTGCAAATGGTCTCCAGTAAATCCAGTTTGTGTTGGATCCAAACCTAGAGCCATCCAGTTTAAAATTCAGGCCATAAACCAACCTATAGGAAAGACCCTACCACTGCCTTGACAGCAGCTTAAGGGAGGTTACTTCAGCACACTAGGATTTAAAAAAATACATTTTACAGCATAAACCGTCACTCTTGAGAGGCAGTCAACACCAAAGGCCATACCCCAATCACTGGAGGTATCAAGAAAATAAAAGTGAAAGGGTGCAGTATAGCCATAGAAAGGCAAAGACAAACGATCACCTATTTAAAGGCTATATAATGAAGGAATCAAAAATTCAAATGTCTACAGGCACCAGAAAGTTAACAGTCAATACATGCAGTGAGCCCTGTAAGTCATAAGCTTGCACTGTATGAATGTAAAGCCTGCAACAAACTGGAAAACACATAGCTCATTTCAAGGGAATTGTAATTTGCCCTACTGTTGCTATACACAATGAAGACCCAGTGTGACTGGAACTTTCCATTTCTCAGGAGAAACAAAAAACCTGGATATTTACTTAAATTAGCTGAAAACTATTTTACAACATTAAAGATTGTGCAGGTCCGTTTAGGCTGGATATCTCCAATTTGCAAACTGCTCCATGCAGTATTATAGAGGGTATAATTATCTATTATTTCTCTCATATAGCTCAATAACTTCCAGGGCAAAAACAGATATGTCAGTAATAAAAATAAGACTCCAGTAATCCCATAAACAGTAATTTCCCAGAAAGTTCAATCAAGTCAAAAGTATTTTCCAAAACCAAGCCTAAGATAAATACTCCCAACTACATTAAAGGGTGTTAAACCAAATGGATCAAGATGATTAATTTCCAAAAAAACTGAGTTAGTACTATAACAATTTCCATAATACACACAAAAATGATGATACCCTGAAGAATAGGTAATACTAATCAGGAGAGTATTTAACTATTTTAATTAATCAAACTTTTGACTTTTTAAAAATGCCTTACTTTGAGTTGCAATTTTGGTTACAATTCTAGTCTGTACATATTCTAAACAAGGCACACAAAACCAAGTTATGCCTTATACCTGAAAAGGATATCACTTAACACTCCTTCATTACCTTAGATACTAACTCTGAATTGTTTTTTTTTTTTTAAGATTTTATTTATTTGATAGAGAGAGATCACAAATAGAGAGAGAGAGAGAGAGAGAGGAGGAAGCAGGCTCCCCGCCTAGCAGAGAGCCCGATGCAGGACTTGATCCCAGGACCCTGAGATCATGACCTGAGCTGAAGGCAGAGGCTTAACCCACTGAGCCACCCAGGCAGCCCTGAATTGTTTTTTAAATAGAAGTAGTGTGTTTACCCACATATAGTATCATTCTTGCTGCTTTCTGATGCCAAAACACGTATGAGGGAAATGTGATTAGCACGGGCTAAGAACATCAGCCATATCTTATGACAGTTAATAGTTATACTGTTGGGTATTAGTTGTGACCATTTTTGTAATGAGCTCATAAAGGGCCTTACAAAGGCCAAAATCCAAAATCTTAGTCTTTTTTTTTTTTTTAATATTTTACTTATTTATTTGAGAGACAGATTACAAGTAGGCAGAGAGCCAGGCGGGGGATGCGGGGGCGGGGAGCAGGCTCCCCACTGAGCAGAGAGCCCGATGTAGGGCTCCATCCTAGGACCCTGGGATCATGACCTGAGCTGAAGGCAGAGGCTTAACCCACAGAGCCACCCAGGCACCCCCCAAATCTTAGTCGTATTAGCATCTCTCCAACCTCCAAAGAAATCAACCCTGAGTACATTATCAATCTAGACTATACTTAAATATCTTATCTGCTATATAAAATGCTTTGCTTCAATAACGTGTCTTCACAGTGATATTTTTCTCTACAGCAAAATCATCTACATTATCTATATTGGAAAAAGGAATCAGTCCCCAAAAAAGACAACAATACAATAACAGAGAAAGCAGCAGAGCTCTGCTGTCTCTGCCTTGTCTTTAACTTAGCTGTGAAACCTTGAGCAATTCAGTCATCTGCCTTCTCATCTGTACCAAATTAATCAATTTTAATTTGCCAAAGTGATGAGCAAAATTGTGGTACAATTTTTCATTCATTACTTTAAATTAATCAGTTTAAATGAGCTTTATAACTGAAATAGTTAGCTAAATGTAGTACCCAAGAGTATTTTCTAGACAATGATAGTGTACAAAACCATTCAATAGTTTTTTAAAAAAGGAAAAAAAAAAGTGTTACCTTGAACTACTAGGCCATTAGCTATTCTGGACAAAAAAAATTCCTTTCCTTTTCATAAAAAAATAATCCAAACCCCGCCCCCCGCTCTTTTTTAACAATGCTGAACATTGTTAAATTACACAATTACTCATTAAATTACTCAATTAAACCTCATTATTCTATGGATGGAAATAATGTGATACACTGTCTGAAAAATTTAGTTTATTCCTGTAGGACTGTATATACTGCACACCTTCCAAACATTGACTACTGAGCCAGATGAACTGACTGACACACTGGTACACAGTAGGTCTTACTGAACTACTCAAATGGCTGATTTCAGAACCATATGCTGAGATGTAGCTGGTGATCTGCTCTCTCCCGCCCCATCCCATTCCTATCTGTGGAGCTATATTAGTTTCTGTCACCTTGTTGCTGAATCTTATCTCCTCTGCTGCCAGTTCTGCCGCTTATTGTCCATCACTGTTACTGATGTCCTTTGCCACTCCCCGCTGTTACATTGCTATCCAGTACTTCTTTCTTCTGTTTCACCATTTTTAAGGGGAGAAGGGAGAACAGAAAGAGAGAATCTTAAGCAGGCTGCAAGCCCAGCACACAGCCAGATGCAGAGTTCTACCTCACAACCCCGAGATCATGACCTGAGCCAAAATCAACAGTCAGATGCTTAACTGACTGAGCCACCCAGGTGCCCCCGTTTCACCATTTTTGTCTCTTCTGTTTGTTTCCAGGCCTCCAGCTCTCAGAAAAAAAAGATCAACTTCACAGACACAGTCAGCCAATCAATACACTCCTTGCCTTCTAATTAAAAGAAAAAAAAAAATCAAAGCATGTCGGAATGATCCTTGGTTTTTCTGAACTGTTTTTTATCACAATCTGATACTCAAAGGTTCATTCATTGTTATAAAAGATGCTTTATGGTCCTTTTTATTTCTAAGTTTGGAGTTATTGCAGATACTTGTCTACAGAAAATTGAAATTTTTACAATTATAGTATTTTAGGGTTAAGATAATCCACAGAGAAATAGCAGCTGTCTTCTTAACCCTTAGAAGACTCACCAAAAAAAAAAAAAAAAAAAAAAAACCAAAAATTTCTATGAAAATCAGATCTTAAAATAAATGAATAGCACTCCGAAGAAGATATACATATGGCCCCAAAGCATATGAAAAGATGTTTAACACCTCCAATCATTAGGAAACTTCAAATAAAAACTACATGAGATAGTACTTCACACCCATTAGGAAGACTATTATCAGAGAGAGAGAGAGAGAGAGAATTGGTTGGCAAAGATGTGAAAAAGTATCGGTAAAGACATAGAAAAATTGCAACCTCTGCTCATTGTTAGTAGGAACATAAAATAGTACAACCAGTGTGGATAACAGTAAGGTGATTCCTAAAAAATTAAATACAGAATTGACATTTGATCCAATTCTGGATATACAGGCAAGAGACATGAAAGCAGAAACTCAAAGAGATATTTGCACACTTCTGTTCAGAGCAACCTTTATTCACAACAGGCAAAATGTGAAAGCAACACAATCATCCACGGTCAAAATGATTTTTAAAAATGTGGTATACACATACAATGGAGTATCAGTCAACCTTAAGAAGAAAACAAGATACAACATGCATGAACCTTGAAAGCATAATGCTAAGTGAAATAAGCCAGTCACCAAAGGACAATTATTGTATGATTCTATTCATACAAGTAAACCTTGAGTAGAGAGACAGGATATTTAGAGACAGAAAGTCAACTGGTGATTGTGAGAGGCTAAAGGGAGGGGAGAACAGAGAGTTAATGTTTAAAGTGTATGGATTTTCAGTTGAGGAAGATGAAAAGTTCTGGAGATGGATGACAGTGATGATTGCCTAATAGTGTGAGTGTACTTAATACCACTCATATATACAGTTTAAAATGGTAAATTTTACGTTATATATTTTACCAGAATAAAAAAGATGAATGAAAAGTAAAGTTTACAATAGGGCAGGAAAGTACTTGATATTTACTTATCCATGGCTACTGTGTAAACCTTATCTGACTAAAACAGAGAGCACAAATAATTTATTAACTAAGTAAATGGTGTTTAACTTCATTAGTGTCAATGAAGAGCAGAAACATCTCTAAATATTTAAGGACTTCAGATTCTCCTCATAGAGCTCTATCTGGGAAAGATGAAAAAAAAAATCAACAGTCTGTCAATAAGTAAGATCTCCCATGCACACACCAAACCACTGAATAAATACTCATTTTCGAGATTCTTAAACCCTAACGCCTCCATCATTGCTATTCTCGGATATACCAAACATATCCTTGCCTCACCACGTTCTGCTACACTAAAACACCCATCCCACAAGCTGCAGAGTTCACTCTCATTTCATTCAGATGTCTACTCATATGTTCTTTTATCAGAGAGACTAAGCTTGAAAATCCTAGGTAAAATAGTATTCTCTGTAATCCTCACTCCCCATAAAGAGCTTTATTTTCTTCACAGTTTTTATCACTACTTGATATATACATTTACTTGCTAATCTTTTTCTCCATCCACTGCGAGTAAATTCCAGGAGCACAAGGACTTTGTCTATTTTGTTCCCTATTGTACCCCCATCACCTACAACACCACTTGGCACATTGAGGGTGGCCAATAAATACTTGTTAAATGAATAAACAGATGAATGCTCACGGCATAAAATCATATTTTCCTCTTGGTCTTGGTACACTTCTACCATCCCCAGCCTTCCAACAGCCATCAGCCACTGCCTCAAAGCCATCCAGAGTAGGAATGATTAAAGTGGAACACCTAGTTTAAAAAGTCAGATAGAAGCCTGGTACCAGCAGTGACAATAATACCTTAACTAGACACTTCAAACAGTGCTTGCTCTCACAGTTTCTAAATACCCTAAGTGAATACACTATAAGCTCACAATATGTAATAGAGTACAAAAATACAGAATTTACCTCTAACACTGCTTTAAAACAAAAAGATACCATGTATTGCGTAATAAACATTGCACTGCATCTGTTTTAACAAACATTACGAGGCACTTGCTAGTCTGAAAACCACAGAATTTTTCGCTCTACAACTTCGCAGAGGTAGGGAAATACACAAATGCAAGAACACTAGTTGTTAATAAATATAGACAAAAGTTAAGTAACCAATTCTTGGCCCAAGAGATACACACTCTGCAGCATGAGAAGAATATGTTAAAACTCTGGATATGAGAGAGTAAAGCATGCTTCCAATACACACCTAAGTTTATTTTAAAGTCAAAAGTTTAAAAACCCATTCCAGTCAAATGTCCCACCAGCGCCCATACATACATTTTACAAGTTTTGAGAGATTTTTTATAACTGCACTTTAATTTTCTGCCTGCAGTTAATGACATCTGGTAAAGCTTCCGCCGTTGATTATAATTTTTATAGAAAAAAAATGTTTAATCAGACAATAAATACCGTCCCTCCTGAGAAAGCATACAAGGGCCCATTACTCTATGGTCTCTAGGGCTCACCAAACCCCACATGTTCATTTGTAAGAACAGTCAACCAGGGAACGCACGTGTCCTGCCCCGCCTCATAAGTAAAAACGGCAGGGGGAACCTGCCCTTAGGCGGTGTCCCAGAATTGGGGACGCCTGTGCGCAGAGCACGCAGTGTGAGATGTGGGCAGCCTGCGGCCCCGGGGCTAACGATCCCAGCCCGAGACTGACCAGGCCAGCCCCTTCCTCTGATTTCCGCCAGGGCCTGCCCCCGGAGCTCACATCCCGGCAAACGCAGGTCCTACCTGAGCTCTGCCCCCAGCTACAGGGCTGCGGGGGGAGTCGGGAGGAGGCGTGGCCTTCCAGCTCGCCAGACGAACTCCCTCGTGCGGTTGTTATGACTTTCCCTCTCGGGATCCGCGCCCCGACCAAGTTCGAGCCGCACTTCCGGGGTCCGCGGGCAACTGAAACGTCATTGCGCACGCGACGGCGTCTGCGACAATCCGGAAATGGGCGGAGCGTGGTCGCTAAATTGGTTCCTGTGGAGCTAGGTAGGCTGGGAGAGAGAGGCTTGTGGGAGGTAAGAGTTGTTCTATTCTTTCTCCGGGGGCATTGGTCGCCTTTTCCTATACCCTCTTTTGTAAAGCGGGAGACTCCACTTCCTGAGTAGCCTTGAGGACGGGGCCACCTTGAAGCCTCGTTCTCCAAGAAAATTAAAAAAGCAGTTGCGAGACTGTCCATGCAGCCAGTTGCCTACTCTCCCACTTATGTTTTATTCATACTTTACCCACTCCATTCAGCTCCAGAAAAGACAGAAGGTCGAAACTTCTAGATTTGGAAGGTTAAATTTACTTCAAAATTACGACTTATAAAGTAGGAAATTAAGGTTAAGTCCCCTCACCTGCTTTTTTCCTATTTCCTGAGTTACTAGTGGGATGAATGAGAAACATTTGTGGAAACCTGTAATCACATGACTAAGAGGACTTTGGTTCTAAACGCAGCCTTTATGGGGAAATTCCTGGTAGCAAAAATTGCTCATGAAAATCATTTAAATGGCCCACAAAGTACAGAATACATGATGTTAAAAATAAGTCTAGATCTTTAATTCTTATCCACACTTGAATGTGAGACCTCTTAGGTAGTTGAAATGTTAGAATGAAAGAGTTTGTGTGTCCATATCCGAGCATTTAAACAATCAGAAATCCAAGAGGCAATTCTTAATCTTCATCTTAACCATTTAGCATCATTTGACACAGTTAATTACATCTTTTTACTTGAAACTTAATACACATTTTTCCTTTGACTATTGTGAGATCATGGTGCTTTTTTGATTCTCCTTCGCTTGATTCTGACTGATTTCTTTCTTTCTCTTTCTTTCTTTCTTTCTTCCTTTCTTTCTTTCTTCTTAAGATTTTATTTATCTATTTGACACAGAGAGAGAGCACAGGGAGAGGGAGAAGCAGGCTCGCCACAGAGCAGAGAACCCAACACTGGGCTGGATTCCAAGACCCCGGGATCATGACCTGGGCTGAAGGGCAGTAGCTTAGTGGACTGAGCCACCCAGGTGCCCCTCTTCCTGATTTCTAAATGTGATTATGCTCCAGACTTATTCCCTTCTTTATCTCTCCTTATTCCCCAGGTGATCTCATCCATTTCCTTCACCGTGTTTTACATAACTTCACTATGCTGATGGCTTCCAAATACCCACATCCAGCCCTGACTTCTATGATTATTATACTCACATATCCAACTTCTTATTCAACATATTACTAGGATATTTAATATGCATTTCAGACTCTATCTTCTACCTTCAAAACCTGTCTCCTATTGCATATCTCCCCATCTCAGTAAATGGCATTGGATTCTTAAAATTGTTCAGATTATCCTCTGACTCCTCTTTCTCTAACATTCCATGTCCAATCCCTCAGCAAAATCTGTTGGCTCTTTTTTCAAAAGGTATGCTGAACCTAATTAGTTCTCAACACCTATACAGCATTATTCTGCTACTCAGTGGATGCTGTAATTGCCTTTTAATTATTCTACAAGCTTCTTTTTTTTTGCCTTCCTACAGTCTAGCCTCCATTTGGCAGCTGTAAAAATGCTTCTAAAATACATGTCAGAATTTGTTACTTTCCTGGGCAAAACTTTAAAGACCTTCTTTACTCAAGTAGAAGAAAATAAAAAATTGTTTTCATAAAACTCTAAGATACTACATGATCTGGCCCCCCCTGGTCCCTCTTCGCTGCCACCGAGGAGAAGGGTTGTAAGAGATTTGGAAATGTGGTGGGGATGAGGCTTGACCAGTAACCTTGGAGTTTGGGAAATGGCAGTCCCAAAGGTGATTACCCAGCTCTCTCGCCTGGAAATATTTAAAGGGAAGAGACCAACTGAGGGTGCTGGTGATGACAAAGAGATAAAAACTGTCGCATTTTCTCAACAGCTAGTAGACATGTTGGTACATGGCTGTTGTATTCATTTTCAAGGGCCACCAATAACAAAGTACCTTAAACTAGGTGGCTTCACAACAAAAAATTACTGCCTCACATTTCTGGAAGTTAGAAGTTCAAGGTGAAAGTGTAGGCAATGTGGTTCTTTCTGAACACTGGAAGGAAATTTTCTTCCATACCCCTCTTCTGGGATCTGGTGGTTTGCTGGAATCTTTGATGTCCCTTGGCTTATAGATGCATTATCCCAATCTCTACTTGTATCTTGTCATGACATTCTCCCTGTGTATTGTCTCTGCATCCAAATGTTTGCCATTGTATTGGGACTCTAATCATATTGCATTAGGGTATACCCCAGTGACCTCACTTTAGCTTGATTATCTAATGGCCTTATTTCCAAATAATGTCATTTGTGAGGTAATGGGCTTAGGACTTTATTGTATCATATCTTTTCAAGGGAACACATTTCAACTTGTACCACTACTAGAATTGTTTTGAAAAAGAAGTGTTTCCAGTAGAATGAAAGAAAGGAAAAGCAACCAAGGAGCAGAATGAAGTTATATGAAGTAAGCCACCAGGAGAGGATCTGCATGGAAATTTGACGTGCTGGCTGGAGCATTCATTCTGCGCATCTGGCAATGGCAGTGTTGGGAGTTCCAGAATTTGGGTGAATCTCCAAAATGTACAAAATCGTCAGCAGTTGTTTTTAGGCAGCTTTAGGCAGTTGTTACAGAGGGCACCATGATTTTCCTTTACAATAGCCTTTTCTTCCCCCATCCCTAAGCTGATGCTAATGGACTTCAAGGCAACAGAGTGAGTGTGGGACGTATAGAAGTAAAAAGTGGAGGAACCAAGACAAAACAGATTTACCCTCTTCCTCCCAGTCATATTTGTGGGTCAGGCCTATGCCAGGAAAGAGGACACTTTAAGTAAGTTAGAGGTTTCCAGTTCAATATGTAAAGAGTTTGGAGCTCGGAGGTCGGTCACTTCCATCCTCACAATAAGAAAAACCTGAACAAACTAAAAATCATCAACTCTTTTCTAAGTCCATGAAAGACTGAGGTCAGCAGGAAAGTTATTGACCCCCAAAAAGGAGAGAAAGGCAGGTATTTAAAGAGCACAGCTTAGAGGGAGCAGAAGTTGGCAGCAGGAGTCAGTGTGGGTAGGAACACCCTACCCACACTGACTCCTGACTCCTGACTACCCAGTAATTGGTAAATTGCTGGAAGCTCATTGTGGACTACCATGAGAATTTAAACTCATCAACTAGCTTTATTTATTTATTTATTTATTTATTTATTTATTTATTTATTAAAGGTTTTATTTATTTATTTGACAGAGAGAGATCACAAGTAGACAGAGGCAGGCAGGCAGAGAGAGAGAGAGGGAAGCAGGCTCCCTGCCGAGCAGAGAGCCATGCGGGACTCGATCCCAGGACCCTGGGATCATGACCTGAGCCGAAGGCAGCGGCTTAACCCACTGAGCCACCCAGGCGCCCCCATCAACTAGCTTTAGAGTTAAAAGGTTCAAGTGGTTCCCCTTTTGGGGGAAGGGAGACCACCCACATTCTCCTGAATTTTACCTCTAGAAGTTCCGCCAGGTTCTCACTGTGAAGATAGGAGAAAAATCCTCTTCTGTCTGGGGAAGAGGAAAAGTGACCATTTTGAAATATGCCTAGAGCTGTCTGTTTTCCTTATCAACCCTGCCATTAAGGGAAACTATTTTACCTAACCAACTGGAGGTTTAGCAATCTAGAGCAATAAAAATACTCATCCCCATCCCCCTCTAGTCTTTGAAGTGGGTTGGGGGAATGGACAACATGTAGGAACAGAAGGGGATTGTAAACAGAGAAATGAAAACACTAAGGATGAATCCAGAGGAAGTGCTAGAAAACTAAAACACATGAACAGAAATGAAAAATAGCTTTGATTGGCTCATAAGTATACTAGACACAGCCAAGGAGAGAATGTAGGTTGAAAATGTGTCAATAGAAGGTTTATAAAACTGAAATGCAAAGAGAAAAAAAATGAAAAAAAAAAAAAAAAAAACAACAATATCCAAGTACTCTGTGTAAATGATAAAATGTGTAACATTGGCATAATAGGAAACCTAGAAGAAGAAAAAGAAAAGGACTATTCGAAGAAATAGTGACAGAATTTTCTAAAAATTTTCTTAATGCAGACACAAAACCCACAGATCCAGGAACCATAGAAAACTGCAAACTGGATAAATACTAAAAAATGTATACTTGGACATGTATATTCTGAAAGTAAAAAATCATGAAGCTGGGGGGCGTGTGCAGGGGGGAACCTTGCCTACAGAGAAAAAGGGGTAAGAAATTGGACTTGGGCCGTCTGGGTGGCTCAGTGGGTTGAAGCCTCTGCCTTCGGCTCCGGTTGTGGTCCCAGGGTCCTGGGATCCAGCCCCACATCAGGCTCTCTGCTCAGCAGGAAGCCTGCTTCCCCTTCTCTCTCTGCCTGCCTCTCTGCCTACTTGTGATCTCTGTCTGTCAAATAAATAAATAAAATATTTTAAAAAAAAAAGAATTAAATTGGACTTACCTTCAGAAACTATGCAAGAGAGTAGAGTGAAATATTTAAAGTGTTGGAAGGGAAAAAAAAAACCACAGAATTTGCTATCCAGTGAAATTATTTTTAAAAAGGCAAAAGAAAAATACTTTCTTAGACAAACAAAAATGGAGGGAGACTGTCATCAGTGGACCTGAACTGCAAGAAATGTTAAAAGAAGTTCTTCAAAGAAATGGAAATGTTATAGGTTGGCAACTTGGTTCTGAAAAAAAAAAAACAAGTTTTAGAGAAGGAATAAAGGTAAAATTAAATCTATTTTTCTTATTCTAAATTGATCAGACAAAATAATACTGTCAATATTGTGTTCTATAATTAGAGCTTGTGGATAAGTAAAATGAATGACTGCAGTGTTACAAAGGACAGGAGGGAGGAATTGAAAATACTCGGCACTTTCACTACCCATGAAGGTGTATGGTGTTAATTTGAAAGTGGGCTTAGATAAGTTATAAATGTATATTGCATCCTCTAGGGCAACTGCTTGAAAAGAGTGGAAGACAAAACATTAAATGAAGGAAGCAAAGGGGCAAAGAATAGAACACATTTAAAGTGACTTCAAGATCATATTGGACTTTTAAATAACTAAAAATTAGACATTTGAAAATGTCCTACTGTGACCAGAAAAGCCATAATGCATGCCTAGCATAAAATCCAGGGATGGGGAAGAAGATCTGATAAAAGGGGTTTGGATTGTCGTAGTAGGAGAAAACCTAGGTTTTACTCCTTGTTACCACACATCCCCAAGTGCTGCACATTGAATATAATCAGTTACATCCAAATATTTATGTTGCAGAAATTATAAAGTTTAAAATGTTATATAATATTTATAAAAATCATGTTTTCAAGGTTGGAATGGTACTTTCTCATTGGGATATTAATACCAAGTAATTCTTCAATCTGTTCCTGGTACTTTTCCTCTTTTATTAACTTTCCCTTCCAGCTTATATCTAGTCTGAAGTTCTCTATTTCTGATTCTTTACGATAACTAATGTAAGCACAAAACTTACTCCCACTCTTCTTCATTGTAATCCTTTTATGTACTGATGTTGCTGTTGTGGGCAACTTGGTTATTCTCAAATACCCTCAGAAACTTACTCTCCCTCTCAGTATTCACTGAAACTTGATATATTAGATGTTAAATGTGGTCAGTAGGCTTTTAAGATATGTTGCCACATCCTTAAAATGACCCTTCTTTATTACACACACACTACATACTGTAATAAATCCTAGCTATGAGTACAAGTATGTAACGAATCCTGTGAGTTCTAGTTAATGTCCAAAGGTAGGCGTGGCCCTGAAGACCCCCAGCACAGTTACCCATTCAGAAGAGAAAAGACACAGTGGAACTGATCTCAAGATGACTCATTGTTGGACTCATCAAACAATACTTTATTTTTTTTTTTAAGATTTTATTTATTTATTTGACAGAGAGAGATCACAAGTAGACGGAGAGGAAGGCAGAGAGAGAGAGAGAGAGGGAAGCAGGCTTCTTGCTGAGAAGAGAGCCCGATGTGGAACTCGATCCCAGGACCCTGAGATCATGACCTGAGCCGAAGGCAGCGGCTTAACCCACTGAGCCACCCAGGCGCCCCAGACAAGACTTTAAAAAGCTATTACAACTATGCTTAATGACAGAGAGGAAATTATGCTCATACAGAATGAAAATACAGGAAGTCTTAGCAGAGACATGAGAAGTATAATAAAGAATCAAATGGAAGTTCTGTTATGGAAAAATAGTATGAAATTTTTAAAAATTCACTGTTTGGGCCTAACAGCAGAATGGAGATTCTGAGGAGGGATTCAATGAACTTGGAGATAGAGTAATACAAATGTGTCCTACCTATGCATAACACAGATTTTAGGGGTACCTGGGTGGCTCAGTCGTTAAGCGTCTGCTTTCGGGTCAGGTCATGATCCCAGGATCCTGGGATTGAGCCCTGCATCCAGCTTCCTGCTCATTGTGGCTTGCTTTTCCCTATCCCACTCCCCCCTGCTTGTGTTCCCTCTCTTACTGTGTCTCTGTCAAATAAGTAAAATCGTAAAAAAAAAAAAAAAAAGAAAGATATTTCGAAAGCAGACAGAATAAAATGACAGTTGTATATAGAACAATCCGTATGAACACTGTCTTATCAGAAACAGTGGAAGCCAGAAGAAATTGGATCATCTTACAAGTGCTCAAATAAAAAGGTAATTAGTCCTTGGGGTGCCTGGGTGGCTCAGTGGGTTAAAGCCTCTGCCTTCGGCTCAGGTCATGATCCCAGGGTCCTGAGATCGAGCCCCGCATCGGGCTCTCTGTTCAGCAGGGAGCCTGCTTCCCCCTCTCTCTCTGCCTGCCTCTCTGCCTATTTGTGATCTCTCTTTCTGTCAAATAAATAAATAAAATCTTAAAAAAAAAAAAAGTAATCAGTCCAGAGTTCTGTATCTAGTGAAATACCTCCAATAATGGTGGAATAAACATTTATCACAAGCAGATCTTCAAGAAGTGCTAATGGAGGGGAAATAAAACCATATGGAAGTTAGGATCTTGAAGAAGCATCAGAAATAAAAAACACCTCAGTAAATATGTTGGTTTTCCTCTTAATTTCATTAAAATACATAGAACTTTAGAACAAAAATTTTAACATTGTCTGGTGAGGCTTATTAGATCTGTTGTTGTAATACATGTGAAAGCTGTATTACACACGGCAGGATGAGGTAAGAAGTAAATGGACCTAAACCCTATAGAAAGTTAAGGGTATATGTTTAATACTAAGAGGAACCACTGGGGGAAAAAAAATGCAGAGGTATAGCTAAAAAGCCAATAATTAAATTAAGATGTATAAGAATGTTCATAGAAGTTTTATTCATAATAGCCCCAAACTGTAAATAGCCCAGGTGTCCATCAGATTGGGGTATAAATAAACAAATATTCTTGTATTCATGTAATAGAATACTACAGGCATACCTCACTTTATTGTGCTTTGAAAATAATGCGTTTTTACAAATTGAAAGTCCTATTGCAGCCTTGCATTGAACAAGTCTATTAACAGCATTTTTCCAACAGTATTTGCTCTGTTCATAACATCACATTTTGGTAATTCTAGCAATTACTTTAAACTTCTTCATTATTATATTGGTTATGGTGATCTGTGATTAGTGATCTTTGATGTTACTATTGTAATTGTTTTGGGTGCCACAAACCGTGCCCATTTAAGACTGTGAGCTTAATTGATAAATGTTGTGTGTCTTCTGATAGCTCCACCAACCAACCATTCCAGTTTCTCCCTCTCCTTAGATGTCCGTATTCCCTGAGACACAAAAATAGTGAAATTAAGCCAATTAATAATTAATTAAGTGTTAAAGAGAAAGGAGGAATTGCACATCTCTCACTTTAAATCAAAAGCTAGAAATTACTAAGCTCAGTAAAGAAGGCGTGCTGAAAACCAAGATAGGCTGAAAGCTAGGCCTCTTGGGTCAAACAGTTAGACAAGTTGTGAAGGCAAAGGAAAAGGTCTTGAAGGAAATTAAAAGGTCTTCCTACTCCAGGACAAACACAAATGATGAGAAAGTGAAACTGCCTTCTTGCTAATATGGAGGAAATTTTAGTGGTCTGGATAGAAGATCACATCAGCTGTAACATTCCCTCAATCCAAAACCTACACCAGGGCAAAACCCTAACTGTCCTCAATTCTATGAAGGTTGAAAGAAGTAAGGAAGCAGCAGAAGACAAGTTGGAAGCTAGTAAATGTTCGTTCATGAGGTTTAAGGAAAGAAGCCATCTCTATAACATAAAAGTTCAAGGTGAAGCAGCAAATTATTGAAAGATCTAGCTAAGATAATCCATGATGGTGTTTATACTAAACAATAGATCTTCTTTGTTCACAGCCTTATATTGGAAGTAGATGCTATCAGGGACTTTTACAGCTAATGAGAAGTCAATGCCTGGCTTCAAAGCTTTCAAGGCAGGCAGTCTGACTCCCTTATTAGGGGCCATGCAGCTGGTTACTTTAAGTTGAAGTCAACGCTTTTTTGCCATTCTGAAAATCCTTGGATCCTTAAGAGTTATATTAAGTCTATTCTGCCTATGTTCTATAAATAGAACAACAAACCCTGGATGATGGCACATCTATTTACACCATGGCTTACTGAATATTTTAAGTCCACTCTTCACACCTGCTCAGGGGGGAAAAAAAAAAGATTTTTTTTCAAAATATTATGGCTTTTTGACAATACACCTGATCAAGAATTCTGGCAGCAGAGATATTCAGCAAAATTAATGTTTTCAAGCTTACTAGCACAACATCCATTCTTTAACCCATGGATCAAAGAGCAGTTTCACCTTTCAAATGTTACATGGGAAATGCATTTCTTAAGGCTATAGCTGCCTTAAATAGGGATTCCTCTGATGGATCTGGGCAAAGTCATTTGAAAACTTTCTGGGACGAATTCACCATTCTGGGTGCCCATAAAGAACACCATGATTTGTGAGGAAAAGGTAAAAATATCTTCAAGAACAGGAGTTTGGACGAAGTTCATTCCATGGTTGACTTAGAGGCACCCAAAATTTAGTGGAGGAAGTAACTGCAGGTGTGATGGAAATAAATAGCAAGAGAACTAGAAGTGGAGCCTGGAGATAGGACTGAATTGTTGCAATCTCATGATAACATTTTTTTAAAAGATTTTATTTATTTATTTGACAGACAGAGATCACAAGTAGGCAGAGAGGCAGACAGATAGAGAGAGGGGGGGAAGCAGGCTCCCTGCAGAGCACAGAGCCCGATGTGGGGCTCAATCCCAGGAGACTGGGACCATAACCTGAGCCGAAGGCAGAGGCTTTAACCCACTGAGCCACCCAGGTGCCCCTCATGATAACATTTTAACGGATGGGGAGTTGCTTTTAAGCATAAGCAAAGAAAGTAATTTGTTTAGATGAAATATAGTCTTGGTGAAGATGCCGTGAAGACTTTTGAAATGACAACAAAGGATTTAGATTATTACGTGAACTTAGTTGATAGCAGCAATAGGGTTTGAGAGGATTAACTCCAGTTAAAAGAAGTTCTGCATGGGGCGCCTGGGTGGCTTAGTGGGTTAAAGCCTCTGCCTTTGGCTCAGGTCCTGGTCTCAGGGTCCTGGGATCTCTGCTCAGCAGGGAACCTGCTTCCCCCTCGCTCTCTGCCTGCCTCTCTGCCTACTTGTGATCTCTCTCTCTCTCTCTCTGTCAAATAAATAAATAAAATCTTTTTAAAAAAGTTCTGTGTATATAATGCTATCAACATCATCTGCTACAAAGAACTTATTTGCGAAAGGAGGAGTCCATGATGCACACTTCATTGTCCTATTTTGAGAAATAAGACCCCAACCTTTAGCAGTTATCTCCCTGATCAGTCAGCAGCCATCAACATGGAGGCAGGACCTTCCCCTAGCAAAGAGATTATGACTCAGTGAAAGCTCAAATAATGGTTAGCATTTCTTAGTAATAATACGTTAATTAAGATATGTACATTTTTAGATATAATGCTATTGTACACTTAGTAGACTACAGTATACTGTAAACATAAGTTTATGTACTAGGAAACCAAAAAATCCATTTAACCCACTTTATTGTGACATTTGCTTTGTTGTGGTGGTCTAGAACTGAACCTTCAGTACCTCTGAGGTATATGCCTGTACTCAGCAATAGAAAGGAACAAGCCACTGATATATACAATATGAATAAATCTCAAAACATGCCCAGTGAGGGGCACCTGGGTGGCTCAGTGGGTTAAGCCTCTGCCTTCAGCTCAGGTCATTGTCTCAGGGTCCTGGGATCAAGCCCCGCATTGGGCTCTCTGTTCATCAGGGAGCCTGCTCACCCCTCTCCCTCTGCCTGCCCTGCCTCTCTGCCTATTTGTGCCCTCTCTCTCTGTCAAATAAATAAGTAAAACCTTTTAAAAAATGCCCAGTGAAAGAAGCCTCACATGAAAAAGTACATACTATTTAAATTCATTTGTATGTAGGTCTAGAAAAGGTGAAACCTATCTGAGGTGAAAAAACTAGAACAAAAGCATGAAAGTTGGCATGTGCCTGGCATATTTAAGAGGTTCTAAGGAAGCCAGTGTGGCTGGAGGGGAGAAAGGAAAGAACAGTAGAATGTGTAATCATAGAAGAAAGAGGGATTGGTGAAAGAGAAGACTAGAACTTGTAGGCTACTTTAAAAGACTTTTTGCTCTGAATTAAAAGGGGAGTCCTGGAGAACGTTGAATAGAGGAGAGACATGATCTGATTGTAAAAGGATCGCTGTGGCACCTCTAAGAATTGACTGAAAGGGGTTGGTGTAGAAGTATGTAGATAATTTGGGAGGCTATTGGGTTCATCCAAATGAATGGCACTGATGTGTGAGGAGCTCAGACTGGTGTCTTCTACTCAGTAAGTTTTAACTCAGTGTTATTTAAATTCCAGATGACCACGCCAGTTTTTAGTCAATGAATGTTTTTGAAGGCTCGGATATTTATTTTTGATTTTCAAGAAATATTTATTTTCTGATTGCTTTTTTTTCATAGAAGAGTGCTATTTTATGTTCTGCAGTATCACCAGAAAGTTCTTTTCTGTTTCCTGAACCATCTCTTTTTTTCTCTAAGGTTGGATATTCTGTTTATCATGATCCTTTAAGTGTATTTCCTGGCTTTCTGTTTATGTCTTTGTAAAATGGGTTATGTTGACTAGCAGTAACTAGAATGTTTTTCTTTCCATTATTTTATCATGAAAATGTACAAGCATACAGAAGGTTAAAAGAATAGTACAGTGGACACATGCATGTATCTCTACCTCCTAGGTTATACTGTTAACATTTTCTTATACTTGCTTTATTACGTAACTGTCCATCTTCTCCCAAGCCTTGGGAGAAGTCTTTTTAAAGTCCATCTCAGTAAGTATCATAATGTTGTTTTGTGGTTTTTTTGGTATATTCTTCTGTAATAGAAGCATATTTTATAAACAAGAAGGGGAAACTGTGGCTCTGAGTCAGTAGATAAGGCCATTTAGGAAGTGCCCTCAAGGCTATAGGGCTAAAAAACAGAGGTAAGTTGAAGTCTTCCCAAGTTATCTAACTAAGAAGGGTTTTGTTATGTAGGAGAATTTCTCTTCTGGTCTGTTTTTCTGCACCACTCCCCCACTCCTAATTTTATCCAATTTATCCAATTTTAATCTTTCTCAGAGGCACAGTGTAACCTTAGGGTTCATCATATGATATTTTGTTCCCATATCATATGTAAAGATATTAAGAATTTGCTGTTTGTGATTTAAAAAAACCAAATAACTAGTTTAAGCAAGATGGAAGTTCATTTCTCATTCACCTAAGTGTAGGCACTCTAGGACTTTTATGGCTTTACGGTCAGTGACCCAAGTTTCTATATTTTTGTCGTTCTGTCAAGTTATCATATGCCATCTTTATCTGGCCAAAATGGCTACTCCAGTTTCTGTTATTATGCTCACAACCCAGCCAGAAGGAAGAGAAAAAATACCCCATGAGAATTTGTGAGAAGTTGCTTGCACCATTTTTGTTTTTATCTTATTTTTTAATTATTTTTTTAAAGATTTTATTTATTTAGTTGACAGCCAGAGATCACATGTAGGCAGAAAGGCAGGAAGAGAGAGAGGGGGGAGGGAAGAAGGCTCTCTGCTGAACAGAAAGCCTAATACGGGGCTTGATCCCAGGACCCTGGGATCATGACCTGAGCCAAAGGCAGAGGCTTTAACCCACTGAGCCACCCAGGCACCCCTGTTTACATCTTATTGATCAGTACTTAGACATGCAGTCACACCTTACTACTATGCTACTAAGCAATTGGCAATGCTGTCTTTTTCTTTTTTTAGAGTTTTTGATAAAGATCTTTACTTTTCCCTCCAGGATTGTATTTAAATTCAAATTAATTAACATGCAGTATAGTTAGTATTAGTTTCAAGAATAGAATCTAGTGATCATCACTCACATGTAACACCCAGTGCTCAACACAAGTGCCCTCCTTAAGCCCATTATCCTTTTAGCCCATCCTGCCACCCACCTCTCCTGTAACAACCTTCAATTTGTTATCTATAGTTAAGAGTCTCTCATGGTTTGCTTCCCTCTCTGTTTTTATCTTATTTTTCCTTCCCTTCCCCATGTTCATCTGTTTTGTTTCTTAAATTCTACATATGAGTGAAATCACGTGGTATTTGTCTTTCTCTGACTGACTTAGGATGCTTAGCGTAATACACTCCAGTTCCATCCATGTTGTTGCAAATGGCACGATTTCATTATTTTCATGGCTAAGTAATATTCCACTATATAAATATTATCCATTCATCAGCCAGTTGGACATTCAGGCTCTTTATATACTTTGGCTGTTGTTGATAGTGCTGCTATAAACATTGGGGTGCATGTGCCCCTTTAAATCCGTATTTTTGTAACCTTTGTTTAAATACCTAGTAGTGCAATTGCTGGGTCATAGGGTAGTTCTATTTTTAATTTTTTGAGGAGCATCCCATGCTGTTTTCCAGGGTGGCTGCACCAGTTTGCATTCCCACCGTTTTAAGAGGGTTCTCCTTTCTCTGCATCCTTACCAACATCTCTTGTTTCCATAGCTGTTAATTTTAGCCATTTTGACAGGTGTGAGATGGTATCTCATTGTGGTTTTAATTTGTATTTCACTGATACTGAGTGAGGTTGAGCATTTTTTCATATGTCTGTTAGCCATTTGTATGTCTTCTTTAGAGAAATGTCTGTTCATGTCTTCTGCCCATTTCTTAACTGGATTATTTGTTTTTTGAGTGTTGAAACTGAAAAATTCTTTATAGACTTCGGCCTCTAGCCCTTTATCTGATATGTCATTTGCAAATATCCTTTATTCTATGTGTTGCCTTTAGTTTTATTGATTGTTTACTGTGCTTTTTATCTTGATGAAATCCCAATAGTTAATTTTTGCTTTTGTTTCCCTTGCCTCAGGAGACATACCTAGAAAGAACGTTGTTTTTGGCTGATGTCAAAGATGTTAGTTATTACCTGTGTTTTCCTCTAGGATTTTGAGGGATTCTTGTCTCACACTTAGGTCCTTCATCTATTTTGAGTTTATTTTTACGTATGATGTAAGAGAGTGGTCCAGTTTCATTCTTTTAAATTTGGCTGTCCAATTTTCCCAACCCCAATTGTTGAACATACTGTCTTTTTTCTATTGGATATTCTTTCCTGCTTTGTTAAAGATTAGTTGATCATATTGTTGTGGGTCCATTCTGGGTTCTCTATTCTGTTCCATTGATCCATGTGTCTGTTTTTGTGTGGTATCATGCTGTCTTGATGATTACAGCTTTGTAATATGGCTTGAAGTCTGGAATTGTGATGCTTCTAGCTTTGGCTTGCTCTTTCAGCATTCCTTTGGATATTCAGGATCTTTTCTGGTTCCATACAAATTTTAGGATTGTTTCTTCCAGCTCTGTAAAAAATGCTGGTGTGATTTGGTAGAGATTGCGTTGAATGTGTAGATTGCTTTTGGTAGTATACACATTTCAATGATATTTGTTCTTCCAATCCATGAGCATGGAATGTTTTTCCACTTTGTGTTTTCTTCAATTTCTTTCATAAGTGTTCTGTAGTTTTCAGAGTACAGATCTTTTACCCCTTTGATTAGGTTTATCCCTAGGTTTCTTATGGGTTTTGGTGCATAGGAAATTGGATAGATTCCTTGGTTTCTCTTCTGATTCATTATTGGTATCTAGAAATGCAACAGATTTCTGTAAGTTAATTTTATATCCTGCAAATTTGCTACATTTATATATCAGTTCTAGCAATTTTTTGATGGAGTCTTTTAGGTTTTCTACATAGTGGGTCATGTCATCTGTGAAGAGTAAAAGTTTGACTTCTTCCTTGCTGATTTGGATACCTTTTCTTTCTGTTGTCTGATTGCTGAGGCTAGTACTTCAAGTACTATGTTGAACAACAATGGTGAGAGTAGACATCCCTGTAGTGTTCCTGATCTTAGGGGAAAGCTCTCAGTTTTCCCCCACTAAGGATGATGTTAGCTGTGGGTCCTTCATATATGGCATTTATGATATTGAGGTATGTTCCTTCTACCCCTACTTTCTTGGGTATTTTTATCAAGAAAGGATGCTGTATTTGTCAGATTATTTTTCTACATTTATTGAGAAGATCATATGGTTCTTATCCTTTCATCTATTAATGTGGTATATCATGTTGATTGGTTTGCAGCTATTAAACCTCCCCTGCAGCCCAGGAATAAATCCCACTTGGTCATGGTGAATAATCCTCTTAATGTACTGTTGGATTTGATTAGCTAGTGTCTTGTTGAGAATTTTTACATCCACGTTCATCAGGGATATTCATTTGTAATTCTTTTTAATGGGGTCTTTGTCTGGTTTGGGGATCAAAGTAATGCTGGGCTCATAGAATGAGTATGGAACTTTTCCTTCCATTTTTATTTTTTGGAACATTTTCAGAAGAATAGTTTTTTTTTTTTAATTTTTAAAAACTTATTTAGTTACAGCTAGCTAACATATAGTACATTATTAGTTTTTGATGTAGTGTTCAGTGATTCATTAGTTGCATATAGTGCCCAGTGAATGGTGAAATTCCCCTGGGAAGTGATACAGCTCTGGACTTTTGTTTGTTGGAAGACTTTTAATTATTGATTCAATTTCTTTTCTGCCTATGGGTCTGTTCAGATTTTCTGTTTCCCTCTGTTTTAGTTTTGGTAGTTTATATGTTTCTAGGGATTTATCAATTTCTTCCAGATTGCCTAATTTGTTGGTTTATAATTGCTCATAATATTTTCTTAACAATTGTATTTCTTCAGTGTTAGTTGTAATCTCTCTTTCATTCATGATTTTATTTATTTGGGTACTTTCTCTTTTGTTCTTGATAAATCTGGCTAGGGGTTTATCAGTCATACTAATTGTTTCAAAGAACCCGGTCCTAGTTTTGTTGACCTGTTCTAGTCTTCCTTTCCTTTCCTTTCCTTTCCTTTCGTTGCCTTGCCTTCTTTCCTTCCTTCCTATATCATTGATTTCTGCTCTAATCCTATTTTTCTTCTCCTACTGGGTTTAGACTTTATTTGCCATTTTCTCAGCTTTTCCCAGCTACTTTAGGTGTAAGTTTAGGTTGTGTATTTAAGACTTCTTTTTTTTTTTTTTTTTTTGCTTCTTGAGGAAGGCCTTTATTGCTATATAATTCCCTCTTAAGACTGCTTTTGCTGCATCCCAAAGGTTTTAGACTGTCTTGTTTTCATTTTCCTTTGTTTCCATGTATTTTTTAAAAATTTCTTCTTTAATTTCCTGGTTCTTTAATTTCCATTCATTCTTTAGTAGGATGTTCTTTAACCTCCATTTGTTTGTGATCTTCCAATTTTTTTCTTGTGGTTGACTTCGTTTCATAGCGTTGTGGTCTGAAAATATGCATGGTATAATCTCAATGTTTTTGTACAAGTTGAGGCCTGTTTTGAACCCAGTATATGATCTATTCTGGAGAATATTTCATGTGCCCTTGAAAAGAGTGTGTATTCTTCTGCTTTAGAATGAAATGCTCTGAATATATCTGTTATGTCAGTCCAGTCCAATGTGTCATTCAAAGCCATTGTTTCCTTGTTGATCTCCTTAGAAGATCTTTCTAGTACTGTGAGAGGGGTATTAAAATCCCCTACTATTATTGTATTTTATCAATGATTTTTTTTTAAGTTATTACTTGATTTCTATAATTGGCTGCTCCCAAGTTGGGGGCCTAAATACTTAAAGTTGTTACAGCTTGTTGGATAGACCCCTTTATTATGATATAGTGCCCTTCTTCACCTCTTATTACAGTCTTTGTTTTAAAATCTAGTTTGTCAAACACTACATCAAAAACTAATGATGTCCTATATGTTGGCTAATTGAACATAATAAGTAAAAATAATAACAAAAATTTTTTTAAAAACCTTGTCTGTCTTACATAAGTAGGGCTATTCCATCTTTCTTTTGATGTCCATTAGGATGATAAATGGTTCTCCACCCCCTCACTTTCAATTTGGAGTGTCTTTGGGTATTATTATTTTTTTTAAAGATCTTATTTATTTGACACAAACAGAAAGAGAGAGAGAGCGAGAGATCACAAGTAGGCAAAGAAGCAGGCAGAGAGAGAGAGGGAAGCAGGCTCCCGGCTGAGCAGAGAGCCCGATGCGGGACTCGATCCCAGGACCCCAGGATCATGACCTGAGCTGAAGGCAGAGGCTTCAACCCACTGAGCCACCCAGGTGCCTCTGTCTTTGGGTGTTAAATGTGTGTGTTGTAAGCAGCATATCAGTGGGCCTTGTTTTTTTGATCCATTCTGATATCATATTGCCTTTTGACTGGAGCATTTAGTCCATTTATATTCAGAGTAATTATTGATGGATAGGAATTTACTGCCATTGTATTACCTATAAGGTTGCTGTTCCTGTAGATTGTCTCTATTGCTTTCTACTCTTTGTTGCTTTTGGTTCTTTCTTTCCTGCTCAAAGTGTCCTCTTTAATATTTCTTGGAGAACAGATTTAGTGTTGATGAAGTCCTTTGGTTTTTGCTTGTCTTGGGAAATCTTTATCTTTCCTCCTATTCTGAATGACAGCCTTGCTGGATAAAGTATTCTTGGCTACATATTTTTCCCATTTAGCACATTGAATATATCGTGCTGCTTTCTTCTGGCCTGCAAATTTCTGTGGACAGATTTGCTGCTAACCATATTTGTCTACCCTTGTAGGGTAAGGACCTTTTGTCTCCAGCTGCTTTCAGAATTCTCTTTCTCTTTGTATTTTGCAAGCTTCACTATGGTATGTCTTCATTTTGACCTGTTTTTGTTGAGGGTAGTTCTCTTTGTCTCTTATACTTGAATGCTTGTTTCTTTTCCCTTATTAGGGAAATTCTTAGTTACAAGTTGTTCAAATAAACCTTCTGCCCCTTTTTCACATTATTCTTCTTCTCGGACTCCTATGATACAGATGTTTTTGCACTTTATGGAATCACTGATTTCCCTAAGCCTATGTTCATGATCTAATAGTTTTCTTTTCCTCTTTTTTTCAGCTTCATTATTTTCTGTAACTTTATCTTTTATATCACTTATTCATTCCTCTGATTCTTCCATCCTCATTGTGATTATATCCACTCAGTTTTGCATCTTAGTTATAGCATTTTTTATTCAGGCCTTACTACTTTTTAGGTCTTTTGTATATACAGCAAAAATTTCTCTCGTGTCTTCTATCCTTTTTACAAGCCTAGATAGTATTCTTATGGCTGTTGTTCTAAAATATTGTTCAGTTATATTGCTTATATCTGTTTTTGAGCAAGTCCTTGGCTGCTGTTTCTTCTTGATCTTTCTTTTAGGGAAAATTCCTTCATATTGTCATTTTGGCAAAATTTCTGTCTTTCGTGTCTTATGAAGGCTTTTTATTTTTCCTGCTCCTGAGAGTAATGCTATATTAAAAATTGGTCATACACTTTCCAGGGCCTGGCACTTCAGGAAGTGTTTCTGACGTATGCTGCCAGCATTCTGTTGTGTCTTAGCTGCTCTTTCCCACAGGTCTATGAAGTTCCTCCTTGCTTGCAGTGGGAAGTGTTTGGGCCTTTACATAGGTGTGCTTTGATTTGTTTGTTAAGATAAGCCTGATAACAGAAAACAAAACAAAACAAAACAAAAATCATGGTCCAAAAAAAACAAAAAAGGAAAGGGAACCAAAATAGCAAACAGACAACTATAAACTTGATTCCCAAAAACAAAAAAACAAAAAACCAAGAAAAGGGTGCATACAAACACACAAACAAAAAACTATAAGCCTGATTTCAAAGAAGAAAAAAAAAAGCACATGCAGGGGGCCTGTGTTGTTCCTGTGGGGGAGAGGCCCACTGGGCTGGCTCTCAGTCAGACCTGGTCTAGTAAAGCTGCCCTGCAAGCCACAGGGCGGGTGGGGTTTGATGTAAGATTCTCCAGCCTCTACTGGGGCACTGTGTTTCTCAAGTCCAACAATGCTGGTGGGCGAGGGGGCAGTGTGACAGTAGAAGATAGCATCACTCCACCCTCTTGTCCCTGGGGAGGGGAACTGATAGCCACTGCTTTTCAGGAGGCCCTTAAAGAAACGCAAACAATCTCCCCTTCTGTAGCCCAAGCCTCTATCAGATCCCTGCCCTCAACCCGTCTGTACCTGGGCCTTTGACAAGTCTGGCACCACAGTACTCCTATGCTTTATCTCTGGTATGCTGCTGGGGTTAAAACTCCAAATCTTAAATGACCTGGTAAAGCATGAACAAGATCTTCTCCCCCTGAGGAGAGCCTTGCAGTACTTTGCCCAACATCGTGATGGTGTCTGGACCTTATGGTGCAGCACAGTAAAAAGCTGTGAATGGGTTATCTGCCCTCTACACTCACAGTTCTCCTATGTTTTATCTCTGGTTGGGGGTGCCTAGGATTTGAAACTTCAAATCTTAAATGACCTAGCAAGGCTTGGACCTGCTTTCCTCCCCTGGAGGAGAACCTCACAGCGCTGCCCCCAGTATTGCTCTGTCCCAGAAAAGCAGTTGCATGACAGTGAAGGTGCCTGGAGTCTATGGTGCAGCACAGCAAAAAGCTGTGGCCATGTTTTCTACTCTCTGCACATGCCTCTGTCCCCTGCTGTTGAATGGCTGCTCAGTGGCATCCACTGGGTTCCTTGTCCTTGAGAGAGAATCTGTCCTCTTCCCCATGTACCCCAGGAAGGAGGATATTCTCCCAGTGCAACCAAGGGGATCCCCACACCAGGCTGTCCACCATCAACAACCAGGCCTCCAACCTCCCTTCCCCAGGGCGCCGCTGCCTGCCCAGTTTGATTCTAGCAAATGGTGTGGACTTCTGAAACCTCAGAATTTGGGCTCCACAGTTTACAAAAAACTTGGAATAGTCAGTTCCTCTCAATTCCTGACTCAGTGGTTCTGGAGGAGTGTTTTTCTTGCATCCCAATGTACTCCTCTCCAACTCCCCATCCTCTCCACAAAAAAGGGCTCCCACCCCCTCCATGGCAGGGTGGCTTTTCTCTCCCTGAATTTATGTCTCTGAACCTTGCAGCTGCCATGTTCTTTCCCTTTAATTGTGTAGATTGTTTTCTTAATCCTCAGATGGATATCCTAGTTGTTTAAACTGTTTTGACACTGATCTAGCTATGGTAAAGGGACAAGCAAGCCCAGGGTTCTCCCACTACTCTGTCATCTTAATTCTTCCTTGGGAAATATCTTAATTTGAGGTGATCGTGTGCTTTACAAAACAAAGGGAGAATGGATGTTGCAAATAGAACTAGCAGTTCTGCCTTGGGCCTTAACATCCACATTATCTCCAGGAAGACATTTCCCAAGCAGATTGCTCACTCTCTATGAGGAACCATTCTTAGTATGTTAGCCAGGGCAAAAGAGTCCAAATACACTTATCTGAGCCCAAGATAGCTGTTTCTGTTTAGGTGGCCATCTTGAAACAGAAGCTTCCCTCAGTGATTTTCAAAGTGCCTTGAAATTACTTTAAGAATTTTCTAAGAAAGGGGATATGTACTATCTAAATAACTTTCTTAACCTTCATATCTCTTGTATAAATTGTATTTCCTAAAGTAGGAATTCATCTGAAGAAAGCATTACTCTGTGAAAGTTTGAAAGCTGTTGTCACTATCCTCTACAGATAGCAAAGGCTCTCTAGTTGCAGAATGTCAGAGCAAATTTTGCCTCTCCCTTCTGTAATCCTAGCACCGTTGAATCGTCTAGGGACAGTTCGACTACATTGACTCACCAGTTCCGTTCCTGTTATTTTTAAGACTTTCTTGGCACAACACCAAATACCAACACAAATAAATGCTTCTTCATTTTTCCTTTTCTATTTGGTTTAAAGATAACCAATTCAACTTATAGATTTTGTTGCCTAAGGTGAAACATCTTGAGCCTATGTAACTCTTAGCTTTAACAGTGCTTACCATGTTAGAGCCAAATACAGCATACAGTACAACACAATTTATATGTGTAGTAACTTTAATTTCTGTAACTGATCTCATCTTGTTTTATAGCTCTCATTTCTGTTAGGGTAGGTTTTGTTGTTGTTTTTGTTGTTTAAAGATTTTATTTATTTGACAGAGATCACAAGTAGGCAGAGAGGCAGGCAGAGAGAGAGGGGGAAGCAGGCCCCCCTCTGAGAACCCGACTAGGGACTCGATTCCAGGACCCTGGGACCATGACCTGCGCCAAAGGCAGAGGCTTTAACCCACTGAGCCACCCAGGTGCCCTTTGTTGTTGTTTTTGTTTTTGTTTTTAATCCTTAATTTTACCAGTTAAATCTAGTCTTCTTTTCTAGTTTAAAATTGTATTCTCATAAGTGTTTCTCAATCTAATGACTAAACTGCCCATTATTGACATTTGACCCCATTTCCTTTTCCTTCTCAAGATAGTATTGAGTGTAAGGGAAATTTAAGTATAAGGTGGATGGAGCAGGAGCCTCTGTCTTCATGCTGTCCTTTGGGTTCTTGTTGCAATCCATTAAGGTGACCTTCTATTTGTCTGGTTCCTGAGATTTCTACAGTAGGGTACAGTTGGGTGTGGGTTGGTCTGTGTGGTCTATGTTCATCCCCTTTTTTTTATGTCATTGTCCTAGTATTCTTCATTTCACTGTAATTTGCCTCTGGTTATGGTCCCTTCAGTCTGTGTTCTTTGTCTTATGACACCAGTCCTAGGACTGAAAAACTGTTGATGGAACGTTTTCAATAATACATTTGAAGGTTTGTTACAGTGCTCTTTTTTAAGATTTTATTTATTTATTTGACAGAGAGAGAGGGAACGCAGGTAGGGAGAGAGGGAGAAGCAGGCTCCCCACTGAGCAGGAGCCCAACGCGGAGCTCAATCCCAGGACCCTCGGGTCATGACCCAAGCCGAAGGCAGATGCTTAACCAACTGAGCCACTCAGGTGCCCCGGTTCATTACAGTTCTTAAGAAGAAAAAGGTTAACTAAGAATATTAAATAATACCAGCCCAGTCCTGTTTATACCAAACAGTATCAACAAAAGATTGCAAATTCCAAGCATGAGAAAAGTTGTCGAAACAAAGAACTTATATTCTTAAAGACACAAAAAGAAGACCTTGACCTCTTACTTTACATCGTATACAAAAAATTCAAAATGGGTCATATACCTAAATACATATGGTAAAAACAGTCTTCTAGCAAATATAATAACTTCATGTCTTTGGGATGAGCAAATATTTCTTATGTTACAAAAAGTATGAACCATAAAAGAAAAGATAGTAAACTGGACATCACAAAAAATTTTCTTTTCATTGTGGAACAGCTGTCTCATTAGCATGTAAAAGATGATCTGGGCTCCAGTGTTTTCAAAGCACCACACTTAAGATAGACCTTCCATCCCAGGAGTGGGTGCTGAGCAGGAGGAGAGAGGCCCTACCTCTTGACTGCATATGCCAGGGACTTAGCCTCCATACCAGGTGGTTGAGGGCAGGATTAGAAGTGTTGAAATCCTGCTCTTTTCAGGAATAAAGTCCCCAGGTTGGAAGGATTGGGGAAAGGGAACTCTGTTTTTTGCTGCAACCTTCTGAAGTGGAGTCTTTGCTTCACAGGGAGCAGTTAGGAAGCGAGTGGTCTTGGTTCAGGTACCACATACTCTAGCTTTTCTGACAAAATTCTGGAATAGATTTTTTTTTAATCTCTTTTTAAAATTTATTTCATTTATTTGAGAGAGAGAGCGCACAAGCAGGCAGAGTGGCAGCCAGAGGGAGAGGGAGAATTAGGCTCCCTGCTGAGAAGAGAGCCCAATGTGGGGCTCCATCCCCAGATCCTAGGATCATGACCTGAGCCAAAGGCAACAGCTTAACCGACTGAGCCACCCAGGTGCCACTGGAGTCAATCTTTTTTATTTGCTATTTGCATATGAGAGAGACATTTCCAGAGCCCTTACATGTATTTTTTTAATTTTTGTTTTTGAACTCTTCTTTGGGGGAGTGGAGTTTCTCATGCTGTTATGCTAGAAGTCAGTACCGGGTGTGCAGTTTGGGACAGCTGGAGTCTCTTTTTATTTCTGGTGTGTTAATTTTACTTTTAAGCCCAGATCCAGTATTCTGTTTTTCATTTGTTATATTACACTTTTTAATACTATGTGGTTGGGTTAGAGGTGGTGTGTTAAAGCCTGAAATTTGCTGTTCATCTCTTTTTTAAAATTGACATATAATTGACATACAACATCATATTAGTTTAAGGTATACAACGTAATTACTTGATATTTATATATACTGTGAGATGATTACCATGAAAAGTCTAGTTAACATCCTTCACCATACATAGTTAAAATTTCTTTTCTGGTAATGAGAATTTTTAAGGTTTACTCTCAGCATATATGAAATATATGAAATGCATTTTTGAAATGCATATATGAAATATATGAAATGCAAATATGAAATATCATTTTAAATATAGTCATCATGCTGCACATTACAACCCCATATCTTATTTATTTTATAACTTGAAGTTTATGCCTTTTGACCTATTTTGCCCACTCCCCCTCCAGTCCCACGTCTGCAATCATCAATCTGTTTTCTCTGCATAGGAGCTTGTGTTTTTGTTTTAGATTCCACCAAAAAAATTAGATCATACAGTATTTCTTTTTCTCTCTCTAAGACAAGAATCATCCATCGTGTCACAAATGGCAAGATTTCACTCCTTTTTATGGTTGAATGGTATGCCAGTGTGTGTGTGTGTGTGTGTGTGTGTGTGTACATTTCCTTCATCCATTAATCTAGTAATCTAGTAATCCATGAATCTATCAGTGACCACTTAAGATTGTTTCGATGTCTTAGCTATTTTTTTTTAAAGATTTTATTTATTTATTTGACAGAGAGAGAGATCACAATTAGGCAGAGAGGCAGGCAGAGAGAGAGGAGGAAGCAGGCTCTCCCTTCGGAGCAGAGAGCCCGATGCGGGCCTCAATCCCAGGACCCTGGGACCATGACCTGAGCCGAAGGCAGAGGCTTTAACCCACTGAGCCACCCAGCGCCCTCGATGTCTTAGCTATTATAAATAATGCTGGAATGAATATGGGGTTGCATTTTGTTGTTGTTGTTAGTATTTTCATTTTCCTCAGATAAATACCCAGAAGTGACTTGCTAGATCTCATGGTATGTTTATTTTTAATCTTTTGAAGAACTTCCACACTGTTTTCCATAGTAGCTGCACCAATTTACATTGCCATCAACAGTGATAAGGATGCTCCACATCCTTACCAACATTTGGTATTTTTTGTCTTTTTTTTTTTTTCTTGATAGTAGACATTCTAGCAGGTGTGGTATAATATCTCATTGTGATTTTGATTTGCATTTTCCTGATGATTAGTGATGTTGAGCATCTTTTCATGTACCTCTTGGCCATCAGTATGTCTTTGGAAAACTATTCAGATTTTCTGTTCATCTCAATCAGAATTTTTTTCTATTGAGTTGTATCAGTTTTAAAATATTTTGGATATTAGCCCTTTATCAGATATATAATATGCAAATATTATCTCCCATTCAATAGGTTGCCTTTTCATTTTGATGGTTTCCTTTGCTGTGTAGATTTTTAGTTTGATGTAATCTAATTTGTTTATTTTTACTTTTGTTGCCTTTGCTTTTGCTGCCAAATTCACAAAATTATTGCAAAGACATATCAAGGAACTGACCAGTTGTGTTTTCTATTATAAGTTTTATGGACGGGGGGTGCCTGGGTGGCTCCGTTGGTTGAGCGTCCAGCTCTTGATTTCCACTCAGGTCATGATCTCAGGCTTGTGAGGCTGGGCCCCATGTTGGGCTCTGCACTGGGCATGGAACATGCTTAAGAATTTTCTCTCTCCCTAACCCTCTGACCCTGATACCACCTTCCAAAGAAAGAAAGGTAGAAAGTTTTATGGTTTGGGTCTTACATAAAGCTTTAATCCATTTTGAGTTGATTTTTGTTTAGGGTATAAGATAGAGGTCCAGTTTTACTCTTTTGCATGTGACTGCCCAGTTTTCCCAACACCATTTATTGAAGAGACTATTTCTCATTGTATATTGTTGGCCTCTTTGTTATAAACTAATTAACCATGTAAGTATGGGTTCATTTCTGACATCTGTAATCTGTTCCATTGTTCTTTGTGTCTGTTCTCATGCCAGTCCCATACTGTTTTGATAACTATAGTTTTGTAATAGAGTTTGAGATCAGGAAATATACTTCCAGCTTTGTTGTTCTTTCTAAAGATTATTTTTGATATTTTTATAGTTCTGTCCAAATTTTAGGATTGCTCATTCTACCTTTGTGAAAAGTATGATCAGTACTTTGATAGGGATTATATTAATTCTGTAGATTGTTTTGGGAATTATGGACATTTTAACACTGTTAATTCTTTTAATCCATTAGCAATGGAGAAGAAATCCACTAATTCCATAATCCACAATGCATCTTTCCATTTATTTGTGTCTTTTTCAATTAATTTTTTTAATGGCCTATAGTTCTGAATGCACAGACCTTGTACTTTTCTGGCTTAATTTATTTCTAGATATTTTATTCTTTTTGATGGCATCATAAATGGGATTATTTTATTTCTCTTATAGTTAATTATTAATGTATAGAAAATGCAACAGATTTTTGCATGTTGATTTTGTATCACACAGCTTTACTGAATTTATTGATTGACTCAAAGTTTTGTGGTATAGTTTGGTATATATAAAGTCTCATTTTTTTTTTGTTAAGATTTTATTTATTTATTTGAGAGAGAGACAGTGAGAGAGAGCCTGAACAAGGAGAAGGTCAGAGGGAGAAGCAGACTCCCCATGGAGCTGGGAGCCCAATGCGGGACTCAATCCCAGGACTCTGGGATCATGACCTGAGCCGAAGGCAGTCGTCCAACCAACTGAGCCACCCAGGCGTCCCAAGTCTCATTTTTTTTTTAAGATTTTATTTATTTATTTGACAGATGGAGATCACAAGTAGGCAGAGGCAGGCAGAGAGAGGGAAGCAGGCTCCCCGCTGAGCAGAGAGCCCGATGCGGGGCTCGATCCCAGGACCCTGAGATCATGAACTGAGCCGAAGGCAGAGGCTTAACCCACTGAGCCACCCAGGCGCCCCAAGTCTCTTTCATTTCTGATATATTTGTTGAGTCCTCCCTTTTAGGTTAAAGCTTTATTAATTTTATTTATCTTTTCAGAGAATCAGTTCTTCGTTTCATTCATCTTTTCTATTGCCTTTTTTAGTCTCTATTTTATTATTTTTCTGATTTTTGTTATTTCCTTCTTTCTACTAACTTTGGGTTTTGTTTGTTCTTCTTCTAGTTCCTTGAGGTGTAAAGTTAGGTTGTTTGAGATTTTTCTTGACCTTGAAATAAACATTTATCACTGTGAACTGCCCTCTGAGCTTCTTTTGCTGAATCCCATAAGTTTTGGTGTCCTGTGTTTCCATTTTCATTTGTCTCAGTGTAGTTTTTTATTTCTCTTGATTTCTTTGATTCATTGGTTGTTCAGTAGCGTGTTGTTAACCACATATTCATGAATTTTCTAGTTTCTTCTTGTAATTGCTTTCTAGTTTCCTACCATTGTGGTGAGAAAAGATGCTTGATATAACTTTAGTCTTATTAAATTTATTAAGACTTTTTATGTGGCCTAATCTTTGATCTGTCCTGGAGAATGTTCCATGTGCATTTGAAAAGATTGTGTACTCTGTTGTTGGATAGAATGTGTATATATCCATTAAGTCCATCTGATGTAATGGGGTGTTTAAGGCTGATGTTTCCTTGTTGATTTGTCTCATGTTGATGGGAAGCCAGTCCCTCAAGCAGCAAGGTTTTAAAGGTTTTTTAAAGGTTTTAAAGTAAGCAAATACATATCGCTCTTTGGGACTGCAAGCATAAGCTCCAGTTGCTGCCAGAGCCAGGTATCTAGAGGAGTTGATCTGGGCAGAAGTTGCAAAAATTGTAGCTCCAGATGAGTGTATAAGCTTCTTTCTGGGAGATACTGGAAAGCTGTAGCAAGGCTGAGGGAGAGTGTCTCCTGGTCTTTGCTACCCATGGACATCTCTGTAGACGTCTAGATACGTGCCAGACCTGAAGTCTGCCCCTCAGGCTGAAGCTCCAGGACAAGTAAAAGGCCTCTTTCACAGAAATTCTCAAAACATGTTTTAGTCTTCCGTTTCTGTTATGCACTTGGGGTGGTAGCCCAGAACTGTCTCCCTCATTGTTAGAGCCCTGTGAGACCCAGGAACATAAGCTTCCCCTGGCCACCAGAGCCAGGCAGTGAAGGGGCATCCCCTGCATGGCGCAGAAAAGACCAGAGCACGACAAGTAAAATCACTTCATCAGGTGTGTGTAAAAGTTCCCTTCCAAAAGATACTGGTGCTTTGGTGCATGGTAGATGGAGAGTAGGAAGACAGTGCCCATCTTTCAAGGTTTCTGGGAAGGCTTACAGATAGTCCTGAGATGTGTTTTGAATTAAAAGTCTGCCCCATAGGCTGCAGCTGTGATGATAAACTAACAGGCCTCTTTACAGATTAAACTCCTGGCTTCCTTGCCTTTCTCTATGCCCTGGGAGTGGAAGCTACTTAAGAATTCGTTCTCCATTGCTTAGTTTCCTGTGGGAACCTTGACCATAAGCCCCACTACCAGAGCCAGGTGATGTAGAGGTGAACCCTGATGGCAGCCACAAAAACTATGGTGCTAGACAAGGGCATAAGCTCCTTTCTGGGAGATAATAGGGAGCTGGAGTGAGGCAGAAAGAGAGCACAAAGATTTCATTTACTGGTCTCTGTTTCCTGAGAGCTTCTCCCTAGATGAGTGCCAAAGCAAAAGCCTGCCTTAGGCCTAAGCTCCTAAATAAGCAGGTAAGCCTCCCTCCCAGAAAGACTGCTATGTATTGGTGGGGGTGGGGGAGTGGGTGGGATGGTGGTCATCTGCTCATCTGCTCTCTGTGTAGTGCCCTGGGATGGTAATTTGCCAAGAATGGTCTCTGCAATTGTTACACTCCCATAGCACCCAGGAACACAAACCTCTCCCTAGCCTCCACAGTCAGGTGAAGAAACAGCATCCCCTTGGGGGCATTCATAAAAACTGGGGTACCAAAAGGTGAAACCATTCCCCTCTGGAAGATAGTGGCACTCTTCAGTGCAGCAAAGGGAGAATGTGTAGATGGTGCCCACTGGCTAGAGCAAAGCTGAGGGTTTGTAAAGGTGGTGCCCACTGGAAAGAAACAAAAAGATGATGTCCACAGGTTACAGAGCAGTAAAGGGAGGTGTAATGATTCTGCCCACTTTGGGGACGGGGAAAAGCCTAGGCTTTTGAAAAAAAAAAATTCAGGAATGCAATGCATTATGGTGCTTTTAGATTAGCAAATGAGATTCTTCCACATAAAGTTTGGGCATGATCAGCTCCTTCTGATGTGGGGCAGGTAAGTCTGAGTGTATGATTTCTTTCAGACTTATTTTTCAGATTACTGTAGATTTGTATGTCTTGTATATACAAGCCCCATTGTTTTTCAAAGCTAGATGTTTTGGGGACTCATCTCTTAGGTGAAGATCTTAAAAGTTGAAGTTCCCCATTTGGGGTTCAAACCATTCTCTTTAGGGAGAAGCTGTGGGTTTTGAGTTCCCTCCTGATTGTATTTTGTCAAGCCAATGGTTGGTTTTATGGTGAGCATGTGTTTCCGTCTTTCCTACCTGCTTTGATGTGGTGTTTTTTCTCATTTGCCTGATGTGTAGCTGTTGCTTAGCTAGTTTTTAGGTTTTTTCCAAGGGAATTGTTCCATGTGTAGCTGTAGATTCAGTGTGTCCGCGAGAGGAGGTCAGGATCTTCCTATATTGCCATCTTGAAGTAGAACCTCACTGTGCATCTTTATTTAAAATCTGTGTCAGTTTCTTCACATTTCTATAACTAATTTTCCCATTATTATCTAAAATGGGGCTCTCAATGCAAATCTCAGTAGGGACTTAGAGGGATTTAATTGGCTATTTTATATACAGTATTTGGCACATAGCCTGGCTTACTGTAGCAATAAAAATTAAGTCCTGGCTCTTTATTCCCAGTTCTACTTCCACTTTTCAACATGGTTACTGTCATAAAGGATATTTCAGTGCCTAAGTCCTGATTTGTTGTGGATAGACTCCAGAGTAGCTGCCATCATCCTCACCTCCTGGCATTCATGCTGTTCTGTGTTCCCTTCCCCTGAGCATGGGCAGGATGAGTTATTTGCTTTTGACCATTAGAATTTCTTAAAGGTGATGGAATGTGCATGGGGTGTGTAACATTGACCTTGCAAGGAGATTCTTTGTCTCTTGCAGACTTTGAGGAAGCAGGAGTCCATTTTGGGAAGATGATTGTGGCAAGTAACTAAGGTCCTGAGTCTGATACCCTGCAGGGTAGTGAATGCTCTCTACAACCATGTGAGCTTTGAAGTGAATCCTTCCTCAGTTGAGCCTCAGATGAGACCACATCCCTGGCTGATACTTTTATTTTAGCTATGTAATGTCCTAAACCATGCCCAGACACTTTACACACAGAGACAATAAGATAATATATATTGTTTTAAGCTGCTAAATTCTGTCAGTAACTTTTTTTAGCAATAGGTAACTAATACAGATCTTTATTTGTGCAAATAATTATATTTTTAAAAGTAGAAGTGTTTTATAAGGTTTTGAATTCTTTAAATTCTGGAGAAACAAGAGTTTACTGCTTTACTGATAGTAATGTTGAAAACATTTCTCAAAGGCAAAGCAGTTAGTTTTTGTTATTGTGTGGAGTAATAGCTGATGCTGAATATAATGGCCTCCTAGTTTCCTATTAAAACTTAAGAGCATTCAGCCATCTTGTTAGGAATATTTTGCAGTGGAATTTCCATATACTGCAGTTTTGGAGTGTGTGCGTGCGTGTGTGTGTGGTTAAAAAAAGAAAAAAAGTAACATAAAATCTACCATCTTAACCATTTTAAAGTGTATAGTTCAGTAGTGTTAAGTATATTTACCATGTTGTGAAACAGAGTTCTAGAACTTTTCCATCTTATAAAACTGAAACTCTGTACTATTCCACAACTCTTCTTTTCCCTAGCCACTAGTAGCCACCATTTTACTTTCTTTCTCTATGAATTTGACTAGTTTAGCTACCCCACATAAGGGGAACCATAGAGTATTTGTCTTTTTCTGACCGCCTTTTTTTTTTTTTTTTAGGATTTTATTTATTTGTCAGAGAGAGAGAGAGAGTGAGCACACAGGCAGACAGAGTGGCAGGCTCCTCGCTGAGCAGGGAGCCTGATGCGGGACTTGATCCCAGGACCCTGGGGTCATGACCTGAGCCAAAGGCAGCTGCTTAACCAAGTCATCCCCTGACTGCCTTATTTCATTTAATATAATGTCCTCAAAGTTCATCCATGTTGTAGCATGTGATAAGATTTCTTTCCTGCTGAAGTCTGAATACAGTTTTTTTGTGTTCTTATTATGAAATATTTCAAAAATGAAAAGTATTTAAAAACCTTAAAACTTCTTTCTAATAAAAAATTTTAAATACAAACAGCCTGAAGTTCTCTGTGACTTAGGCATATATGAAATGAAATAATAGAATACTTTGAGTAAGCACATATTGGCAGACAAAATAAGGTGATTTATTTTTCACATTTCTTGCTAGATAATTCTATAAAGAGTGTTTGGTAGAGACAACAAAAATGTAAAATACCCGAAATTCACATTATCACCTATATTTTATTAAGAATTCATACTGTTTCACATAGTAACTGATAAACCATTAATAAAATAGATATATCTTTATAATTACATAAAAATACAGTTAAACAGAACACAGAAGGAAGATAGTACTTTTGTAATAAGCATATTGGGATTTATAAAGTATTAGACTTCATTCCTGTTGTTAACTTACACAAATGTAAAATAAACATGAAAAAGAGTAACCATTTTGAAATACCATTCTTATACTTAAGAAACATGTTAAGCATAAAGTCAAAATGATCTGATAAATCAATGTTTTATCATTTAGCATACCCAGTTATAAATTTTATTCTACTTACAGCGGCAGTAATTTCACAAAGGAAAAATAGAATTCATTGGGGGAGCCTGGGTGGCTCAGTTGGTTAAGCAACCAACTTTTGATTTTAGCTCAGGTCATGATTTCAGGGTTCTGAAATCGAGCTCTGCATCAGGTTGTGTTTTGGGCATGGAGCTATGTGCTGGCATCTTTCTCCTCTGCTCCTCCCCACTGCTCAATCACTGTTTCTCTCTCTCTCTCTGCTCAAAGGAAGAAGGAGAAGAAGGAGAAGGAGAAAATTCATCTGCAAGCTCTTCTGTTTTCTATTTTTCTCTCCTTCCGGTTGATCTCCTTCTCCCCTTACTATTCTAAATTCCTTTCAAATGAAGCCATAGAGAAAATTTTTTTCTAGAGGAAATAAGTCACTTCTCAGGATTACTATAGAAATGTACAAATTCAATTAAAAAAAATAGTGTTAAAAGATGATCTTTAGATATATTAGAAGACAAGAACCCAGATGTGAAATCCTTTACTCTGTAAGATTATTTAATTGGCTCAGTTTATTTTTATTTTGACTTTCTATTTTAGTGTCTTTCTAGTAAAATATGCAATTTTACACAGACCATTACAAAGCTGAAGAAACTCAATTGTTGTCTTAAATTGGTTATTATAGTAACTGTTTATAGGTAAATTCACTTCTCATGAAAATTTCTTACTATTTTTTAAATGGTTTGTATAGAAATTTTAAATTATTTATTTTAGGGAGAAAGCATGAGTGGGGGGAGAGGTACAGGGGCAGGGAGAGGGAGAGAATCTCAAGCGGACTCCACCCTGAGTGTAGATCCCAAAGTGGGGCTTGAGGTCCCAAGATTGGGACCTAAGCTGAGACCCAAGTGTCAGATATTTTAAGCCACTGTGCCACCCAGGTGTCCCAGCCTGTATAGAATTTTTAGAAATTACTTCAACTGTGTCTTAAAACACTTGACTCATGATTATACTGGTCAACAAAAATACATTTTTTAGAAATAAGATGTGTTACTGGTAGGCAGCTAGCTACATGGCCATTTATATGTTTTTATGTAGGAATTAATGCAAGAGATTTTCTAAGGTGGCCTCCTCTGCACTCTAAGCTTTTGCTTTTTGAAAAATGCATAAGTACTTTCCTTTGGAAATTGTGTAGCCTACACATATTTTATAAAAATCACAGAATGTGGGAATATGGACAATCTGAGAATATCAGAATCATGAAGTTCGATATCATATGTTCTAAAAGAGGTAAGGCTTCTCCCAGATAATCCTGTAGATTGCTCAACAGTCAAATTGCCTTTTTGTCTTCTTTTAATGACAGTCATTCAAACAACTGTGTTTATTAATTGCCCAATACATGAATAATTCTGTGGCAGGGATTTGGGGAGACTATGAAATCCCTTAAAAATGGCTTAAAAATCTCTTAAAAATGGCTCGTATTGCAAGCCATTTGAGGTTTTCATAATCTAGTACCATGTACTAATAGGAAGAATATAGTAATTATAATTTGATGTACAGGGCACTAGAACACATTCCATTTCCTGTGTGTGTGTGTGTGTGTGTGTGTGTGACTATAACAGAAATAAAAGAAATAACAGAAACCATGGGATTGCTTGAATGAGTTTTGGAAGAAAGGTACTTTCCAGTTGGGAATAATGGTAAGCACATGAACCAAGAGGATGACAAGCAGTTGCTCGATTATGGAGACAATGGGTATAGGATCTGAAAGCATAGGATTGAAAGTTTGAACGTGGTATTTGAAAAACCACCTTAGGGAGAGATAGGACTAAAGTTATACTTCAGGAGAATGTTTTTGTGGTTATGATTCAGATAAACTGCATGAGGAAGAGGCTTTGGAAAAGGAGGCTGGCACACTGGTGGGTTTTAAAAAGTGACTAAGACCTGAACCTGGACTACAGCTATAAAATTAAATTCAAAGTTTCAGATGACCCTCAAGGGGCTATGTTACTCCATTCAACCTAACACGTAAACGCTGTATTTAAAAATCCTTATGGAAAAGATTTCCAAACATTTTGTCTGTTGTCATAGATACTTCAAGACTAAGAAGAAACAAAAATAATTCAAAGGGAACACGAGATGGCAGCAGTTATATCATATATAGAGAACAAATGAGGAAAGAAAAACATTTGAAATTATTTTTAAAGTAAAAAAATATGTAGCACTTTATTCGTTATGTGGTGTATTCCTTTTCATTTCAGAGATTACTCAGTTATTGGTTTCATGCTTCACAGCACATCTGAGGTTCATTCTGACTGTAGTAAAAATCCTACTCCATTACATGTGATTATTTCCTAAAATAAAGCTGTTGCTGTTTTCTGCACATTATGGTTCCTCTGTGTTATCTGTGGCAGAAGAGTCCTGGATGGTGCAAAATTGTTTTAAATGTTCCAGCATCAATTTTTCTTCCTCTTCCAGTCTCTCATCCTTCCTCATTTCCCATCTAAAAGAAAAATCATATCTTAGTATTTTTGAACTTCCAGACTATAGTCAAGCAGTTATTTAGGGCTCAAATATATGTAGTATATATTTAAACTTCAAAATTTTAAAATTTAGCCCATAGGGTTACCTTCTACTTCTTTCATGGAATGTTATAGATCAAAAACTGTCACTGCCCATTTTATATAGGTAAACTTGGGCATCATTAATTTGCATGTTAAATTGAATTTCTTCCAAGCAGGAAAATATCAATAACAGAAAATACTTATATAGCCCTATGTCATCGGCATTGTTTTAAACACTTGACATATCACTCTTTAAATCCATATTAGAGAATGTTGTTATTCCCATTCTACAGAGGAGTAAACTGAGATACAGAATGTTAATGTCACTTGCCCAGGTATCTTCGGATTGAAATCAGGGACCAGATTCTAGAGTTTATACTTAGAAATGCAACACTCACCATATTTTAAAAACCATTTATACTTATTATTAATAATGTTAAAAGTAGTTTGAGTACTTTATTTCCTGAAAAATGTTGCCAAAATTGGACTGTATATTTAAAAAAAAAAGAATTCTTTAAAATTCATGTAAATACATGGCATCCAAACATGAAAAATGAGCTTTACTTTTTTTATTCCATGGAAAGGTGTTAATATTGTACTGAGTAAATGAATTACTTTATGAACGTCAACAGAGCAAAATATGTAATATGCACATAAATATTTTGATCATTGTCTCTCCTTGTGAAAATTGAAAGCACGATCTCTGCTTCATTTAAATATCTGTATAATTAATGTAATTTAAATGTATTGTATACATAATAGAATCCAAGATAAGGATTTTTGAAGCTTCATGAGAATTGTAGGCATCTCACAGTGTAATTGAGCTGTTAGTAATTAATGATATTAAGCAACATAATTTATCTACCACAGCCTTCTTACATTTGCTTTGTGCTTATTAAGAAGAAATCATTTCCTATGAGAAGAAGAAATCATTTCATATGAGAATAAATTCTGACAAAGATAGGAGAAAAATATTACAACTACATTTTTTCTAATAATTTTACTTTATTGAATAAAACATTAGGGATGTGAAATGTATGTTTATTTACCTCAAGCCCTGTTTTATTTCAAATCTATAATTTTTTTTGAAGTACAGTTGACATCATATTAGTTTTAGGAGTACAACATACTGGTTTCATATTTATATACATTACAAAATGATCACAAGGATGAGTCTAGTTACCACCTATCACCATACAAGATTGTTATTAGAATATTGTTATTAGAATATATTTCCTGTGCTGCAAAATACATCCCCATAACTTATTCTGTAACTGGAAAGTCATATCTTAATCTGTTTCAATTATTTCATCAATGTCTGCACTTGCCTCTCCCTCCACCCCCAGCAATCTATGAGTCTGTTTCTGTCTTGTTCCACATGTAAGTGAAACCACATAATATTTGTCTTTCTCTGACTTATTTCACTTAGCATAACATCCTCTAGGTCTGTCCATGTTGTCACAAGTGGCAAGAATTCCTTTTTTTTTTTTTTAAGATTTTATTTATTTATCTGACAGACAGAGATCACAAGCAGGCAGAGAGGCAGGCAGAAAGAGAGGAGGAAGCAGGCTCTCCCTTCGGAGCAGAGAGCCCGACGTGGGGCTCGATCCCAGGACCCTGGGACCATGACCTGAGCCGAAGGCAGAGGCTTTAACCCGCTGAGCCACCCAGGTGCCCCAAGAATTCCTTTTTTTAATGGCTGAGTAATATTCCATTGTATACATACAGTGTATATCACATCTTTATCCATTTCATCTCTCTCTGGACACTTAGGTTGGTTCCATATCTTGGCTATTATAAATAATGATGCACTAAACATAGGGGTGCACATATCCTTTCAAATGAGTGTTTTTGTTTTTTTCCCAATAATACCCAGAAGTGGAATTGATGGATCGTATAGTTCTATTTTAAAATGTTTAAGTAACCTCCATACTGCTCTTCACAGCGACTTCACCAGTTTACTTTCCCACCAATGGTGCAAGAGGATTCTCTTTCTCTCTCTCTCTTTTTTCTACATTCTTGTCAACATTTGTTATTTCTGGTCTTTTTGATAGTAGCCATTTTGACAGGTGCGAGGTGACATCTCACTGTGGTTTTGATTTGCATTTCCCTGATGATTAGTAATATTGAGTATATTTTCATGTGCCTGTTGGCCATCTGTATATGTTTGGGAAAATGTCTATTCAGGTTCTCTGCTCATTTCGTAATCAGAGTTTGCTTTTCTGACACTGAGTTTTGAGGGTTTTTTTTTTTTTTTTTAATATATTGGAGACATTATTTTCAAATAACTTCTCCCATTCAGTAGGTTGCCTTCTTGTTCTGTTGGTTTTAGTTTGATGTAATGCCATTTTTTTTTATTTACTTATTTGACAGACAGATCACAAGTAGGCGGAGAGGCAGGTAGAGAGAGAGAGGAGGAAGCAGGCTCCCCGCTGAGCAGAGAGCCCGATTCGGGGCTTGATCCCGGGATCCTGGGATCATGACCTGAGCCGAAGGCAGAGGCTTTAACCCACTGAGCCACCCAGGCACCCCTGATGTAATGCCATTTTTATTTTTAAACTTTTTAACAGTTTTTTAAAGGTAATTTCTATACCCCAGATGGGCTCCCAGTTCACAACCCCAAGATCAAGAGTTGCATGTTCTTCCAACTGAGCCAGCTAGGCGCCCCATGTAGCGCCATTTTAAAACTTTTGCTTTTGCTGTCCTTGTCTGAAGAGACTGATAAAAAAAAATACTGCTAAGACAGACGTCAGAGAGCATTACTGCCTATGTCTTCTAGGAGTGTTATGGTTTTATGTCTTACATTTAAGTCTTTTATCCATTTTGTGTTTATTTTTGTATCTGGTGTTAGAAAGTGGTCCAATTTCATTGTTTTGCATGTAGCTATTCCTTTTTTCCCAAAACAATTTATTGAAGAGATCCTCTTTTCCCCACAGTGTTTTCTTGACTCCTTTGTCATAGATTAGTTGCCCATATAAAGCATGGGTAAATTTCTGGGATGTCTGTTGTTTTCTACTGGTGTGTGTGTGTGTGTGTGTGTGTATGTGTCTTTATTTATTTTGCCCATACCATACTGTTCTGATTATTAAAGCTCTGTGGTCTAGTTTGAATCTGTTTTGATTACTAAAGCTCTGTGGTCTAGTTTAAATTATCATGGTACCTCCAGATTTATTTTTCTTTCTCAAGATTGCTTTGGCTACATGGGGTCTTTTGTGTTTACATACAAATTTTAGAATTATTTGTTCTTGTTATGTGAAAAATGCTTTTGGGTGTTAATAGGGATTTCACTCAATCTGTAGATTGCTTTGGGTAGTATGGACATTTTAATAATATCAGTCCTTCCAATCCATGATCTTGGTGTATCTTTTCATTTATTTATGTTCTTTTCACTTTCTCTCATCACTGTCTTACAGTTTTCAGAGTATAGCTCTTTCATCTCTTTGTTTAAATTTATTCCTAGGCATTTTACTCATTTTGATATAGTTGTAAATGGGATTGATTTCCTCTTTTTCTAATAGTCATTAGTGTATAGAAACAGCAGATTTCTGTAAATTAATTTTTTTATCCTGCAACTTTACTGACTCCACTTGTTATTTATAATTGTATTTTTTAGTGGAGTCATTCCATTTTTTTATCTATAGCGTTAAATCATTTGCCAATAGTGGCAATTTTGCTTCTTCCTTTCCAATTTTGATGCCTTTTTTTTCCCCCTAAATTCTATGGCTAGGACTTCTAATACTACGTTGAATTAAATTGGCACCCTTATCTTTTTCCTGTATTTAGAAGAAAACCTTTCAACTTTTTACCATAGAGGAGTATTACATTAGCTTTGAGCTTATCACATAGGGCCTTTATTATGTTGAGGTACATTCACTCCATACCCACTTTGTTGAAAGTTTCTGTTATAAATGGGTGTTGAATTTTTGTTAAATGCTTTTTCTGCAACTATTGAAATGATCATATGATTTTTATCCTGCATTTTGTTAATGTGATTTATCACACTGATTGATTTGTTAATCAAACCACCCCTATATTCCTGGAGTAAGTTTCATTGCATTATGGTGTATGATTCTTTTACTGTATTGCTGAATTTGATTTGGTAACATTTTTTGAGGATTTTTCATCTATATTTATTGTGCATATTGCCTTTACTTTTCTTGGAAGTCTTTCTGTCTTGTTTTGGTATTGAGGTAGTGCTGGTTTTGTAAATTTAGTTTGGAAGTATTCCTTTCTTTTCAATTTTTTGGAATAGTTTAAAAAGGAAAAGTGTTAACTCTTTAAGTGTATGGTAGAGGGGGCACATGGGTGGTTCATTCGGTTAAGCGTCTGCCTTCGGCTCAGGTCATGACCCCAGGGTACTGGGATCTAGTCCCACATCAGGCTCCCTGCTCAGCAAGAAGTTTGCTTCTTCTTTTCCCTCAACCCATCCCCTCTGGTGGTGATTTCTCAAGTGTGCATGTGCACACTCTCTTAAATAAATAAATAAAATCTTTATCATACATAGATACATACATATTTGGTAGAATTCACCAGTGAAGCCCTGTGGTCCCAGACTTGTATTTGTTGGGATTTTTTTTTTTTTTGAATACCGAATCCATTTTCTTTTTCCTGAAGATTTTATTCATTTATTTGAGAGAGAAAACATGTGAGAGAGAGAGAGAGAGCAAACATGAGCAGTGAGAGGGGTAGAGGGGAGCTGTGAGCAGGGAGCCCAACATGGCTGATTCCAGGGCCCTGGAATCATGACCTGAGCCAAAGGCAGATGCTTAACTGACTGAGCCACCCAGGCACCCCGAATACTGATTCAATTTTATTGCTAGTAATTAGTCTATTCAGGTTTTCTGTTTCTCATGATTCAGTCTTGGAAGACTATATGTGCCTAGGAATTTTTCCATTTCTTCCAGGCTGTCCAATTAGTTGACATTCATTGTTCATAGTAGCCTCTTAAGATCATCTGTATTTCTGTGGTATAGGTTGTAATTTCTCTTTCATTTCTGATTTTATTTGGGATCTTTATTTTTTAAAGATTTTTATTTATCTGACAGAGAGAAAGAGCACATGCAGGGGAGAGGAGGAAGGAAAGGGAGAAGCAGGCTCCCCACTGAGCAGGGAGCCCGATGTCAGGCTCAATTCCAGGACCCTAAGATCATGACCCGAGCCTAAATCAGACGCTTAACTGACTGAGCCACCCAGATGCCCCCCGGGATCTCTTTTTTTCTTGATGAGTCTGGCAAAAGGTTTATCAGTTTTATCTTTGCAAAGAACCAGCTCTTAGTTTCATTGATCTTTTCTATTTTTTTTTCCTGTGTTTATTTCCTCTCTGAACTTTATTATTTCCTTCCTTCTACTAATTTTGGGCTCTGTTTGCTCTTATTTATGTATAATGTTAGGTTGTTTGAGATTTTTGTTTCTTGATGTAAGCTTCTCTGTGAACTTCCCTCTCAGAACTGCTTCTGCTTCATCCCTTAAGACAAACGGAAACACACTGTTTTGGAAGAGTGTGTTTCCATTTGTCTTAAGGTATTTTTTTTTTTTTAAGATTTTATTTATTTATTTGACAGACAGAGATCACAAGCAGGCAGAGAGGCAGGCAGAGAGAGAGGAGGAAGCAGGCTCCCTGCTGAGCAGAGAGCCCGATGCGGGGCTCGATCCCAGGACCCTGAGATCATGACCTGAGCCGAAGGCGGTGGCTTAACCCACTGAGCCACCCAGGCGCCCCATGTCTTAAGGTATTTTTAAATTTCCTCTTTGGTATCTTCATTAACCCACTGGTTATTTAATATGTTATTTAGACATTTTGTGTTTTTGTTTTTTCCTAGTTTTCTTCTTGTAATTGATTTCTAATTTTATCCCATTGTGGTCTAAGAAGAAGTTTGATATGGTTTCAGTTTTCTTATGTTTATTGAGGCTTGTTTTATGGCCTAACATGTGGTCCTTTCTGGAGAATGTTTCATGTGTACTTGAAAAGAATGTGTATTCTGTTGTTTTTGGATAGAATGTTATATTCCATCTGGTCTAATGTGTCATTTAAAGCCAATATTTCCTTGTTGATTTTCTGTCTGGATGATCTATCCAATGATGTAAATGCAGTATTAAAGACCCCATTACTGTTGTATTACTATCAATTTCTCCTTTTATGTCTGTATTTGCTTTATATATTTAGGTGCTCCTATGTTGGGTGCAGAGATATTTATAATTGTTAAATCTCCTTTTTGGATTGATCCATTTATAATTATATAATGTACTTCTCTCTATTTTGTTGCAGTGTTTTAAAGTCTATTTTCTGTGCTACAAGTATTGCTACCCCCCCTTTCTTTTTGTTTGGATTTGCATGAAATATCTTTTTCCATCCCTTCACTTTCAGTCTGTGTATATCTTTAGATACAAGTGAACCTTTTGTAGGCATCATTTAGATGGGTCTTTTTTTTTTTTTTTTTTAAATCCCTTCAGCCAATCTTTGACTTCTGGTTGGAGAATTTAGTACATTTACATTTAGAGTCATTATTGATAGGTCTGTATTTATTCAACATGTTAATTTTTTCTGGCTATTTTTATAGAGTCTTTTTGTTCCTTTCTTCTTCTCTTGCTGTCTGATGCCTTTTTTAGTATAATATTTGGATTCCCTTTGCTATATATTTTTTATGCATCTCTGGCAGATTTCTGGTTTGTGGTTACCACCACCCCAACACATGCACACAGTTTAACTTGATGGTCACTCCAGTTCATTTACATTGTAAAAGCACATTTTACTCCCCCCCCAACTTTTATGTTTTTGACATCATATTTCATACCTTTTATTTTGTGTATCCCTTACCTAATTATTGTAGTTAGAGTTGGTTTTAGTACTTTTGTTTTTAAACTTCATACTGGCCTAATAAGTGATTATTGGTTCAGTACATTATTACACAATTATCTTTACCAGAAAGATTTTTTTCTTTCATATATTATCTTATTTTTAGTTATGACCTTTTCTTTTCTGCTTTAATAAGTTTCTTTAGCATTTCTTATAAGACTGTTTCTGTGGTGATGAAATCCTTTAGCTTTTGCTTGTCTAGAATACTCTTCTTTCTTCTTCAGTTTTGACCTTTACCGGGTATAATATTCTTGGTTGTAAGTTTTTTCCTTTCAGCACTTTGAAGACATCATGCCACGCCCTTCTGGCCTGCAGAGCTTTTGCTGAAAAATCAGCAGGTAGACTTATATGGGTTCCCTTGTATATAACACGTTGTTTTTCTCTTATTGCTTTGAAGATTCTTTATCTTATTTTTTGACTGTATAATTATATGCCTTGCAGTTACTCTGTGGGTTAATCCTGTTTGGAAATCTGTGTTTCCTGGATTTAGATGTCTGTTTTCTTCCATAAGTTAAGAGAAATTTTCAGACATTATTTCTTCAAGTAAGGTTTTTGTCCCTTTCTCTCTTTTGTTGTTCTCGGACCCTGTAATGTGAATGTTAGTATGTTTGATGTTGTTCCTGATATCCCATAAACTATACTTGTTTTTTTCAAATACTTTTTTTCTTTTTGCTGTTTTGATTGGATGATTTCTACTACCTTGTTGTCAACTCACTGATCCATTTTTTTCTGTATCTAATTTATTAATTCCCTGTATTTTTCATTTCAGCTATTCTTCCACTCTGATTGGTACTTTCTTACATTTTTGTCTGTTGTATTTCTCACTGTGTTTATCCACTTCTTCTCCTGAGTTCTGTGGGCATCTATATGGCTATTACTTTGAACTCTTTATCAGGTAGATATTATTTATCTCCATTTCATTAAGATCTTTTTATAAGGGTTTTTGTTGTTGTTCTTTTGCTGGGAGTATATTCCTCTGTCTCTTCATTTTGCTTGACTCTCTATGTATTCAGCAAACTGGCTAAATCTCTTAGTCTTGAAGGAGTGTCCTTGTGTAGGAGATGTCTTCTGGGGTCAGATGTATGTGCTCCCTTGGCCACCAGAATCAGGTGCTCTAGGGACATTTCATGTGTGACCTTTGTGTGCCAGGCTGTTGTGAGGGTGCTGCTGCTGTAGATCCAGTGATCGGGGCTCTTCCCTTGGACCAGCTGGCTTGGTCACTACAGCTGCTGGTTAGGTTTCTTTCTGTGGCTCAGCTGGCTGGGGTTGCAGCAGTGTGTGTGGGGGGCTCTTCCCCTAATCAGGCTGACTTGGGCTGCAGTAGTGGGCAGGGCTCTCACATACCACCCCCCCACCTTATCCTCTGCCACCACAGCTGGTTGGTGCTGTGATGGGTGGTGGGACTCCCTTATGGGCCCAGCAGACATCCCTGCCAATGTTAGCATGTTGGAATGTTAGTACCAGCCTTGGCACAAGATAGAATGTGATTGCAAAAGTGGTTTGCCTGACAGTGTTTCCATCCCCAGAGAGTCTCTCAGAAGTTTCCCACCTGACTGACAGGTGTCTCAGGACTAATAAGTGGTTCTCCTTCACCTGTGTTCTAGGTGTTTTTCTAACTGGTGTTGTATCACTGGTTCTCAGGGCCAGACTATACACAAGCCCTTTAAGAGTAGGTTCTCCAGGGACGCCTGGGTGGCTCAGTTGGTTAAGCAGCTGCCTTCAGCTCAGGTCATGATCCCAGCGTCCTGGGATCGAGTCCCACATCGGGCTCCTTGCTCATCAGGGAGCCTGCTTCTCCCTCTGCCTCTGCCTGCCATTCTGTCTGCCTGTGCTTGCTCTCTCTCCCTCTCTGACAAATAAATAAATAAAATCTTAAAAAAAAAAAAAAAGAGTAGGTTCTCCATACCCTATAAATGATTTTTCTGGTTGTTATCCCTGTTAGTTGTCAAAGCCTGGCTTTTTAGGGGTTTGTCTCTCCTGTGAAGGAGAGGGTTGGAATGCCTAATGGAGAACTCCATCCCTTTACTCCTAAGGGGGAAGTTCTGTGTTTTTGAGATCCCTCTCAATTATGGATCACTGTACCTGGGTTGGACTTTTTCTTATTTTGGTGAGAACTTGTGTCTGTTACTCCTACACAGGTCAGTGCTGTCCTTCTGTCCCTCATTTTTTGAAGGCTCTGTTTACCAGTTTTCAGGGCTTTTGCTGAGGAAATTATTTTATATGTAGTTGCATATTTGTTGTTATATGTGGGAGGAGGTGAGCTAAGGTTCTTCCAGGAAGCCATCTTGAATCTTCTCTTATCCATAAGTTCTTAAGAGTTTATTTTTAATTCCATCATAATTTTAGGCTTTTTTTTTTTTTTTTAACACAGTGTAAAAACAAGTCAATTCTATCAAATAACTATTGGAAAAGAAAATAATCTATCGGGGCGCCTGGGTGGCTCAGTGGGTTAAGCCGCTGCCTTCGGCTCAGGTCATGATCTCAGGGTCCTGGGATCGAGCCCCGCATCGGGTTCTCTGCTCAGCAGGGAGCCTGCTTCCTCCTCTCTCTCTGCCTGCCTCTCTGCCTGCTTGTGATCTCTCTCTCTGTCAAATAAATAAATAAAATCTTAAAAAAATATATTAAAAAAAAAAAAGAAAAGAAAAAATAATCTATCAATTTGTTAAACACAACTGACTGGGAAACTTTGTTTAAAATGTCTATCCCTAGTTTATTTTGTTTAAAATCTGTAGTGGAAGCATGTCCCTTCAGAACCCAATAAACGTTGAAATCAATGTATTCTAGTTCTCCTTTAAAAGCATTATAGAGTGAGTATGGTGTTTGTTTTCTTTTCTTTTCTTTTTTTCCTGACTGTGGTAGCCTGCTCTCTTTCACTGTTGCTTAATTCTCCACCTGCCTACTATGGAAAACGAACTGCAACCTGACCCACACTCCAGCTGTCGGGAGTGAATTGTTGTATTTTAGTCACTAATAAGTGACAAAACTCTATGAGCAGAGAGCCCGATGTGGGGCCTGATCCCGGGATCCTGGGATCATGACCTGAGCCGAAGGCAGAGGCTTTAACCCACTGAGCTACCCAGGCGCCCTGAGATTTTATTTTTAATATTATAGTTTTCCATGAACTGTAAAGGATATTCAATTTTTATAGAATACTATAAGTGGCAGTTACCTCTTTGCATTTGGAAATTATGTAACGTAGGCTTAGAATAAGCAAATGGAGTTCTTTCTTTTTTTTTTTTTTCCAAAGATTTTATTTATTTATTTGACAGAGAGAAATCACAAGTAGGCAGAGAGGCAGGCAGAGAGAGAGGAGGAAGCAGGCTCCCTGCTGAGCAGAAAGCCCGATGTGGGGCTTGAACCCAGGACCTGGGATCATGACCTGAGCCGAAGGCAGCGGCTTAACCCACTGAGCCACCCAGGCGCCCCGCAAATGGAGTTATTTCAACTCCCCACAAATTATTCTGACTTAATACTTTAATCTCCAGAAAATGTTTATCCTTACCAAAATTATATCAATTGGTTAATACAGTATACCACTTAGAACCCCTGAAGCCCAATGTTACATACATAATATATACTATATAGACATACAATAAATATATCTGTTAGAAATAATGTATTTTAGGGGTACCTGGGTGCCTCAGCTGGTTATGCATCTGCCTTCGGCTCTGGTCATGATCCCAGGGTCCTGGGATTGAGCCCCGCATTAGGCTCTCCGCTCAGTGGGAGTCTGCTTCTCCCTCTCCCTCTGTGAGCTCTCTCACTTTTGCTCTCTCTCAAAGAAATAAATAAAATATTTAAAAAAAGAAATAATGTATTTTAAATATGTGGAAGTAGTTACACCTATGAAAATCCATACTCAATACTGTTAAATATCAATGCTTGCCATCATGAATTAGAAGTTAGTTACTGGGGCACCTGAGTGGCTCAGTGGGTTAAAGCCTCTGCCTTCAGCTCAGGTCATGATCCCAGGGTCCTGGGATAGAGCCCGGCATCGGGCTCTCTGGTCAGCATGGAGCCTGCTTCCTCCTCTCTCTGCCTGCCTCTCTGCCTACTTGTGATCTCTGTCTGTCAAATAAATAAATAAAATCTTAAAAAAAAAAAAAGAAGTTTGGTTACTTGCTTCAGCCAAGAATTTGTTATATGATGAAGATAGCTACATAAACTGGACCTATAGCTAGTTATTTCTCCAAGAATTCAAATGAATGTTCTTTTTGTAAGGTGGTTGATTTCTTTTACTGCTACTAATGCAGTAAAAGGAATCTTTCCAAGCTCAGGAACAAGCAGCAAAACCCTTAATTTGAATTTATAGCCTTAGAGACAATCTGCAACACAACTTAACTGTCCAAGCAATTTATTTTAATTAATATGATTTGTTCTATATATTTAAGTAGGAGAGTTATATACCAACAAATGGGACAACTAAGAATGCTAACAGTAACATTTTAAATAGTTATGGCTTACGGAAAACATAAATGGAAGCATAGCCATCAGTAGTTATGGAAGCTGAACTTTTCTGTAATCAGTAAATCATCCATATCTTCTTAGAGACTTCATTTCCACTAGTGGATTTTTTTTAATTACAGAGTTTAGATTAAAGGCCAAGGTCACACTATTTGCCCAGCATTTAGTGCTGATGTAGAAGAAATGCCCTCTGCTAAGAGAAGTGTCAGGAATACTATATATTGCCAGAGCACATTGCTGATTTTTCTTAGAGTAATGTATAATTTAATGAATCAAAAGAAAAAGTTTTTTTAAGTTAAATTTGATACATCTGAAAATATTCAGATTGTTCTCTAGACATGTAGTGTCTATTCCATTTATAAAACTATTATGTTAAAAGGTACTTAACCTATGTCAAGCAACCCTATTCTTGCTCTGAAAATATTTTAAAATGTCCTCTTTTCATCAAAAGGAAATAATTACATATTTACAACCCCAAAACTTCCAAAACTTGAGTGCATTTGAACTAACCTTTGTAAAGCTGATGGCAACACAAGGCTAACGATTGCACTAACCACTTCTGGAGATAACAATCTGAATGAAAACTTTTAGAAACACATGGTCCATCAGGTAAAGATCCTAGTTTGCAAGTTTTGTTATTTAAATTAATAGCAATATCATATTTAGTAAAAGATTTGAAATATGGGCCTAGTTCATATTTTGCTTGAAATATGAAATTAGAAAGATTAGAATTTAGAAAGATTAGAACTACTCTAGAATCTAGGAGAAAATGAAAGCTCTACATGGTTAATGCCATTACTCTTCATTTAGTCACTGCCTGTATGTTCATATTCATATAGCTTTCAGGGGCGCCTGGCTGGGTCAGTTGGTTGAGAGTCTGACTTTGGCTCAGGTCATGATCCAGGGGTCCTGGGACTGAGCCCCACATTAGGCTCCCTGCTTAGGAGGAGGCCTGCTTCTCTCTCTCCCACCCTCCCTGCCTGTGTTCTCTCTCTCTGTCAAATAAATGAATGAATAATCTTAAAAAATTTTTTTCGTTTCATTCATTTAGTAATCAAAGTATTTACCAAATGCCTACTATGGGCTGGCACTGTGGAGGTGTGGAGCCTATAATAATAATAGCTAATACTTATTTAACAATTTCAATATGGTAGGCAGTGTTCTAAGTACTCTGCATATATTAATTCATTTAGCCTTCACAACAACTTTTATTCTTGCTACAGACCAACAGTTAGCTAAGGTCACACAATTGCTTAGCGATGGGAGCCAGTATTCTAACCGAAGCAGTTGGCTCCATAGATAATGCTCTTTCCCACTATACTATGGTACATCTGCGGTAACCTATGTTTCTATGTCTTTGTCTCCCATAACATTAAATGTTAGCTTCTCTTGTGGAGCTCTCACTTGAACATCTTATGTCCACTCTGCAAATGTCAAAAAATTAATTGATACGGCGAAAAATAGCCGTCTCTTTGTATTCCATATGCCAGGCCAGGATTGGAAGAACTGATTTAAGTACAGTGTAGAACCTCTTGAGTTGAGATGCCATCATTTTTGCAGTTGTGGCAGAGTAGAAGCCTCTCAAAATAACTCCAGTTACCTCAGCTCCTTAGGGACGATGGAACCACTTCCTCACTTCCTTTCCTAATCCCTGGGGAAGGAACTAGTAATACTGCTTCCTGTAACTTCATGCTGGCATCAAGTAGATTGAGAGTCATGATAACCAAGATCTTTACCCTCAAAGAACTATTCAAATGGAGATCAAAGTTACTCCAAGAATATTTTTCATCTCGTGGCCATTCAGTAAGCTCTCTGGTGGTCCCCTCTTTAATAGCCACAGAAAATATGGAGTACATCATGTGTCCAGACTTGGTCACTCTTTCCAAGATTCTTGGCTTTGTCTCTTCTTACTGTTTCACCCTAGGATATTTAACATGAAATCACTACTGCAATGTGGGACTCTCATAGATGAATTTTAATAATTTATCACTTGAACTTTTGAGAGATACTCTCTATATGTTAAAAAAAAAAAAAAGAATCAAAAGACAAAACAGGGCCAACACTTCAACCAACGTGAGTGAAAGCTTTGGCAAAATGTATAAAAGTAACACTAAGTCCGAGATAAATTGAAACTCTAAGCACATTTTGCTTGCATTCCTTCCTTGTTTCTAATTTAATAAATGTTTCCCAGAATGAAGTTTGAAAAAAATATATATATATATTTAAAATGCTTACTTATTCCCTTTTGGGTTCTATGTCAATTGTGTACATTTCATAAATATAAACATAAGACATATTTGCTAAGGAATTACATTTGTTGATGTGGCAGCCTCATGGCTTAAAGTATGAAAAATTCATACCTTGTCAATTATGAATTGCATTTTCTCCCATTTGTATAAATATGGAACTTGTTTGAGTACTAGCTAAAAATGTACGTGATACTATTTCAGATGTGAGTATTGCTTTAAAAAAAAAAAAAAGCCTCACCCTGCCTTAAGAGGTCAAACAACATCTAAAAACTATAATCCTTATAAATAAATTATAAATAAATCAAAAAATCTGCCCTTTGCTCATTTCTTCATCTTTCTTATTATTATGTCCAATTACCAACCCTATCAGTCCATTTCCTTTGATTTATCTTTTATTCCAATGAGTGTGATAATAGAAAGGCAGCATGAGTACCCTTTAATACTTATGGATTTTTTTCAAATTTAAACATCTTCCTTGCTAAGCAGAATTTATGCACTGACTAACTCCCACAGCTATCACCCTGGATGCCCTCTTCCTATTTCATTACCATTTTGTGGATGAACATATCATTGGTATGGTATTTATCTTGATAGATAGTGAAAAAGGTCTTGCTCTAAAAAGCTATGCCATGTTTCTAGCCCTTGTTTATGAGGCATTTTCCAGCAGAGTTGCCTATACTAAATGGGGGTCCAACTCAGATCATTGCTATTTTCCCTGAGTAAAATCCTATATATGCTGTCAATTTAATTAGAAACTGGCCCTTTGTTCTATCTTCCCAATCATGTTACCCATTATCTCTCACACCCTAAAATCATATCCCCCAGTGAATAGGCTGTTTCTCCAAACATCCTTGTCTCATTGCTTCCAGATAACTATCTGTGACTCCTTTTCCCTTTCAACTGCTTATAGTTATTTGAACACCTGTCATCACAGCTTCAGGTATGATTATATCTAATAATACTTGATGTTTGCAGTGGGTGCACCACAGTTACCGCCGCATACAGAAATTTCTGACTGACATTTCCAGAGCCTTTTGGCATTAGAGTAAGTCAAGTACTGTGTTACCTCTTTCTATGATGGCCTGGTGAATAACCCGACACAATCACCTAGTATCTTGAAAGAAGGCCTTATTATTTTGGGGAGCCTTCCTAGCCCCACAGTACTGCCCTTTATTCCTCTCTTCTGATATTATCTCCCTAATTTAAATTCTAATTTCAGTGTATCATTTGACTAATATTCAAGTTAACTTCCTAAAGGAGTCCATTTTTTGACCAAATTAAATAACTTTCTTTAGCCACACAAATTTAAGGTTGAATGATTTCCTTTTTCTTTTTTTTTTTTTTTTCAGGGAAATAGCTAGGAAGCATTAAAATAAGCTAGGACACTAAGATATTTACTAAACAAAATCATTCTAGTTTTTTCTGCTTGCTCAGCTATTCTATTTACCATAACCCATGAATTTGGTGCAAACACAGCAAGTCTAATTTAGTTATAGGCAGTTGATATTCAGAAGCCATCTTCCTTGATGTCTGAATTTTTGTGATGAGTTCCTTCTACTATATTACAGTTCTGATTTCCCCATCAAATTTATTAAGCTTTCTCTTCTGTTAAAATCCATCATTTGTCCAGCAATAGGCAGTAAAACCAATAATGTCTGTTGATGTTTAATATGCCTAACTTTGTTGTAAATTAAGTTATTAAAAACAAAATCTTTGTCAGTCCTTTCATTTATAGGTGATAGGGTATACTCAGGAAGATCTGACCTAACAATTCAGAATTATTTTAAAAATGCCTGTCATGGGCCAGTTCTTCTTTAACATTAGCCAAAAGATGAACTCTTCTGGAAGAATACTTTGGGAATATAGTACATTAATGACCCAGTGGGATAAACGCTTGACCAACAAAAAACACTGCATTTGAAAAATTGCTTTTTCTTAACCTGACCCTGCTTTATACAACATAAACAGAGTCATTCCTGCTGAGATATGCTGCATCTCTAATTTCATTTTCACAAAACTTCAACATACCTCCATAGAATCCAGATTAGTTTTCTCAGTAAATAACTATGACATTACCATTATTAGTGTTCATAGTAACTCCCTCTTTAAAAGCACAACAGGGAAACTACTATACAGTATCCCCATCCCCAGCAAACACATAAAAATACAAATACACACACACCCATAGATAATAAAACATTCGAAAATGATAAGAATAATCAAGAAAATGCTATATCTGCATCTGTGGTTTAGCTATTTGACCAACTTTAACCAGTTCTATGATACTTCATTATTTTTAAAATATAGGAAAATCTTAGCAACCAAATATTATGAGAAAAGTGTCAACCTAATTATGAAATGAAATTAAGCTGTCAAGCAGTAGAATACTGTGAATCATTAATCTTAAATTCTTTATTATATGGAAGCAGAAAAGATTCCAGAGAAAAGGCTCAGACTGCTTACTGTGAAATATTTCACTTTAACATGTTCCTAGATTCTTTTCTGGGTTTCTTTTCTGGATTTTTTCCTTTTCTAATAACTCAAATTTTTAATAACTAGAGTTCGATCCTCATTCATTTGCTACAAACCTAGCATAGCCTGTGGGACCTGAAAATTTATTTGATGAAGTACAACCAACCTTTTTATAGAGAATGGCCATTTCTAAAGTCCCCTAAGCTCCCCTAAGCTTTGAAATTCTTGGTGCTGTGTTGTGGAATCCATTAATATCACAGAGGGAAAGTGAAGAAAGATAGTAATGCAGGAATCTAGGTACATATGCTTTAAGCCATGATGCTGTCTACGGTCAAATGGGTGGGTATTATAATTTCCTAGGCAATGGTAAATAACTAGTCCAGTCTCCTTTCAAAAGTGACTAAGCTACTTAGTGAATGTGTCTTAGAAGCTATACAAATTTCATAAAACAGATTACTGAACAAAATAGTGGTATATAGAAACAAACGGTTTTGGAGTGTCTGCCATGAGTAAGGCAATATATTAGGCACAGGGGATAACAGTGTATATGACAATTATTGCCTCTTCTTTTGTGGAACTTATATCTGTGGCAAAGAGATATTTTGGACAAGTAATCAAATTAGTTACAGTACTGCAAAAGTTAACATTCAGGTTCTTTATATTTCTATAATTTTATAGAATTTTTTCTATATGGATCCTGCATATTTTGGTTAGGGTTATTCCTAGAGATTTTATGGCATATAGATATTAGTATTATTCAGAAAATTTTTTCTACTATATCTTCTTTTCTTATTGGCATGTTGACTTTTTAAAGTATTTTTCTAATATTTCACAGCCTTACAGATTCTGTTTAGAAAGATTTTACAAGGCATTTTTGGATTTTCTAAGAAATATTCTCTGCAGTTACTAATGACTTTTCCCTTTTCCTCTCCAGCAGTTAGTCCATTATTTCTGATTTGTGTGTTATTGCACTAGCCAGAAATTCTAGAATAATGCTGAATAATGAGATTGGGGATTCCATCCCTCCTTGATTTTATGAGTTCAGTTTTTATAATTACTATTACATGATGTGATCTGTCTTTTTAGATATCCTTTTTTATGAGAAGGAAGTATCCTTCCCTCATTTTTTTTTCTTATGATTTTATTTGTTAGGAATGATTTTTTCCCCCTAAGTTCTTAAATATTATCTGTCTCTCAGTTGGCTAAAGTACCATTTCAAGTAATTTTTTTTTTCAAGAGGAGCATTTGGTGCTACAATTGTAAAATTCTTGAGTAATTAAGAATTCTGCTACCATCTCATATAAATGGGATCTAGAAGGGCATACAATTCTTAGTTTACAAGTTTTCTCCTTAAAATGCCATAGACAGGTGGGAATGCAGAGTTGTACAGCCACTTGGGGAAGTGTTTTGGCAGTTTATTAAAAAGTTAAACATACACCTACTATATAATCCAGCCATCCCACTCCTAGATGTCTACTTAAGATTAAGGGAAATTCACATTTACACAAAACCCTGTAAACAAATGTTTATGGTAGCTTTATTCACATAGCCCAAAACTGTAAACTAACCAGGTGTCCTTAAACCATTCCATACAATGGAATATGGCTCAGTTCATACAACAGGTTGGGTGAATTTTAAATGCCTTTTTCCTAAGTGAAAGAATGAAGACCTTATATGATCTAAAGAAGACAGTAGTTGTGTGTTGTGTGATTTGGTTTTACATGGTAGTCTTAAAAATACTCTTAAAAAGGCAGAAGTACAGGGAGGAAAACCTATCCGTGGTTGCCAAGAGTTGTGAGTGGGAGGAGAGATTATCCATAAAGGGGTAACTCTTGTTTTGGAGGATGATGAAACTGTTCTGTAGGGAACTGTAATGATGGGCATATGACTCCATGCAGAACTGTATACAACTAAGGGTGAATTTTATTGTATGAAAACAACAAAATCAACTAGGATGTGGGGGAAAATATGGAATGTGGATGGTGACAAAAGTAACTATATTACAAATGAATCACATAACTACACTGAGGGGAGAAGGGAGCTGAGTGAAGTAACTCTGGAAAGCAAACAGCATTTTGACTGAATACTCGGCTTAAATATGGAGGTTGAGTTAACAAATTATAGAAAATGGGAGTTGTGTTCCTTATTGTGAGAGAAGGAAGTTATAAAAAAGAGGCTAGAATGAGCTGCATCATGTATTAAAATTGGAAGTATCAGTATGAACTTACTCTTTTTAATTGGATGTGAACGATACAGAAATGACCTCTGATATGTATATATGCAGGGGCTAATATCCATACATGTATTTCCTAGGTTCATCTGCTGAAGGTCTAGTGTCCGAGTAGCAATGAGCAAAGCCAACATCTAAATCTTGGTTTCTAAATTCCATTCTCCAATGACAGAAACAGGACTCCTTGGGATAATACCTGTTTCTAGGGGTGGGGCAGGGAGAACAATGGGAGTGTATCAAAAGGGCATGTGAGCCATCCTGAAAAAGTTGCCAGTTGCCAAAGCTAGAATAGCTTGAGCAACAAAATAAATAACAATAGCATTGGATTATAATCAAATAATTAATTTTTAATGAATGTATACCAATATAATTAATTTTAATGAATGTATACTAATATAAACAACTGAATAAATGGGGAAGAAGTGACAACTCTCCCTTAAATAACAATGAAAATTAATAAATATGAGGGATTGAGGGAAACAAATTATCATTAAAATGCCACAGTAATAATTGCCACACAATGGATGCTAAAATTAGTGGGTACAAAAATAGCATATTTGCATTAGCTCAAAGTATCTCCCCCAAATATTAAAAAAAGGAAAAATAGTAAAAATGGTAGAGAATCCTAACAAACCCTAGCTTAATTGACAGTAACATCACCAGTAATAAGACATATTGATACTCTTTAATCCCTGATGTGATACACTGAGAGGGGCACACAGCCTCTACGATCTTCCTTCCCAACAATGCATAGTCTTAAACTAATCACAAGAAAGAATGAGAGAAACCCAAATTGCAGCAAACCCAAATCTACAAAATAACTGACTGTGAACCTTCAGAAGTATTAAAGTGATGAGAGTCAAAGATTCAGGAACTGCCACAGATTGGGGGAGACAGAGACATGAAAACTAAATGCAGCATGGGATCCAGAAACAATAGAAGAACATTAGTAGAAAAACTTTTGAAATCTGCAAAAGGGTCTCTACTTTAGTGTATTAGTAGTGTCCCAAGGTTAATGTCAGTATTGATAAATGTTCTTTGGTTACATAAGATGTTGAACATAAGGGGACTCTGAGAGAAGGTATATGGGAAATCTATGCATTATTTTTGCCACTTTTCTGTAAGTCAAAATAAAAAAGGACGGTGCTAAAAAAAAAAAATGCTGTACATATGCCATCATCTCGTGGCTCCACTGCTTCAAACAAGTTTGAGGCCAACCTAATCTTTGTCCCTTTTTAGATAACCCGCTTTACTTTTTTCCTGCATGGATGCTTTAAATCTCTTTCTTGAAACTGAGTCCCATGTTATCATTAATTTGATTTTCTTTAGTGCCAATTTAAATAATTCTTCCTACCCCTAGATGTTATTACCCACTTCCATTTTCACTCTGGCCTCTTGTTGTTTTATCTCATTGTTTCTTTTTTTTGCCTTACAGATTGTAACCTAGGGCTTTCTACAGTTTGTTCACAGAGGCTATGCCTCACATCTACTGGGGATATATCAGCAGAGTGAGTGTTCTAACATTTTTGTCTCATCTCCACATTAAGGATATAAAACCTTTCTCTTTGTGTGTGTGTGTGTTTCCAGAGTGTTACTGTTCCCTAAGCTAGAGCCTCTTTTCATAAGCACCATTTGGGTTCTTTGGATCATTCATCTTCAAAGTAGACCATTATAATCATCTTATGATTCGTGGAAAACCACTGACAACAGGTATACTGATCAAATTTGAAGTTGGAGTTTTATTGGGTAGTTGGAAGAGATTTTATTAGGGAATGTTAGGTAGAGCCCATTTTATTTATTTTTTTTTAAAGATTTTATTTATTTATTTGACAGAGAGAGATCACAAGTAGATGGAGAGGCAGGCAGAGAGAGAGAAAGGGAAGCAGGCTCCCTGCTGAGCAGAGAGCCCGACGCGGGACTCGATCCCAGGACCCTGAGATCATGACCTGAGCCGAAGGCAGCGGCTTAACCCACTGAGCCACCCAGGCGCCCGGTAGAGCCCATTTTAAATCACAAGCTACCTATTCAAAATGTCTGTGTTTTTGAATTACTAATTTTAGCAGTATCTCTCAAGATACTTCTTTTGAGGAAGAATATGTGCATTGTAATCATTATGTCTGGAATCTCTATACTCCAGAATCAGAAAAAAGAACGTGAAGCAATAATTTGTATTTCACAGGATAATTAAAGTAAGAAATTTAGTATTTCTCCATGAAGAGAATTATGAAGTTAGATAGTGGCCTGGAAGCTGGTGAAGCTGATTGCAAAATGAATATTTAAAAGCCCCTCTGATTTAATATGCTCTTGTTTCCATTCCCTTTATTCTTTACAAAGACAAAGAGTCCTCTGTAAATATTGCTTTAAGGATTATCAGGCTTCAATTTTCAAATTCATCTGAAGGCCATAATTTAAACCATAATATTGGCTTTGCAAATGCAAACAGTGATTGAACCCTTTTCCTTTAGCTAATAGGAATGCCAATGAAATTAGAGTCAATTAAATAATTGCTTTATTAACCTAATGTATTTCTGCTGTACGACATGCCATGGCACTTCCAGCCAGGAAGAAAGCTAGGAGAGAACAAACCTGCAGCAACGCAAAGAGAACGGAAGCCAGCATATTTTAAAAACTTGATGTGGTGGGAGGAGTTGAAATCTTGATCTGTCCATTTCATGCTTTGTACTTTAACCCTGGCTAAAGATGGAAAGGTCCTCAGGGGGGTTTAAAGGTTTTCATTTGATTTTGATGATACTTAATGTGAGGCCATTATGTCTCCAGGTTAGGTTTAACTTGACTTTCCTCATCTCTCTGCTTTCTGGACACCAGCTACAGGGAGCTGCCTTCACCTCTGTGGGCTGAAGTCTAGTTGTGTCTCTTTTATGGCTCTTCATTAGTGACTCGCCATTGCTGACAGAAGGATGTTTCAACTCCTTATCAGAACATACAAATCCCTTGATGATTTGAATCCTGGTCACATATTCGGCCTCGCTGATCCCCATGCTTCTTCCGTCCTACCCCTTAGGAGGACCTCCAGCTCTTACTACAGACTCTGCTGGCTCACATCTACCCTTCTTTGTACATTGCAAAGAATAGGTGATTTTCCCTGTGAATTACTGCTCTTTCAGGATATAAGTTGAAAGATCCCCTCTTCAGTTAAATTTTCTCTGTCCACCTGTCTCCAGTCTCCTCCTGTGCTTCCCGCAGGCAAATTATCCCATTCTTTTTCTTTGGTTATACACAAGTATGTGATTACTGACTTCCAGTGTTACATACCTTGAGAGATTATATGCAATTATTTTGTACATCTTTCTCTCCTATTATGTTGTCCCCTGCCTTTTCAAGGGTAGAACTAAACTGACTATCTCAATAATTTCAGAACTTAGTGAAGTACTTGGTTATACTCCTCAGCAAGTGTTTGGAGAATGAATGAATAGGCAGGTAGCACACTGCTATCTCTAGAAAGATACAAAACAGGTTCTTAGTAGTTACTGCCTTTCTTATAGCTGACACCCCTCTTGCTCTGCCCCAGCTGTTCCTAGGTTCCTGAGCATAGAAAAACAAGAAGAATTTTTTTTTTTTTTCATTTTGTTTTTTTCTGACCCAGGTTCAGACTACATCAAAAGTACACTCAGAGTCTGTTCCTTTGGAAAGCTTTTATAAATGTTAAGGGTGGAAAGAAGGGAGGAAGCAGAGAGCAAGGAAGGATTACCATGCTTCGGGTGCTAATATATCTAACATTAATATTATTTCATTTAATCCTAAAACAACAATTCAGAATAAATATTATCATTCCCATTTTTACAGTTAAGGAAACTGGGATTCTGTATATACTTTGTATCAGGCCACACATCTGACCAGTGACCTAAGCTAGAATTTAAATTTCAGTTTGCTAATTCAGAACTCGGTTCTTTTCTTAAAACGTGGGAATTAGAGAACTTTTAATTCTACAAAACTGTGATGACCCATTCTATGAGTATTCTCAACTTGATGCAGTTTGTTTTCCAACCTTAAACACGAGGACTCAGAAATGTTTGGCTATCATTTCTATTATACTTAGCTTCATTTGGTAGTTATTCACCTATTGGACATTTATTAGACATTTACTGTGAGCCAAGCAACAAGCTATACACTTGGAATGTAAGCATGCCTAAGAGACACACCATCCCTCTACTCAAGGAGTTCTTTAGCCATTTTCTTAGAAGCATTCTCATTCTGGAAAGCCAATCTACTTGCCATCCCATTTATGGTTTATCTATTTTTTTTCTAACTTTAAACAAATTAACCACGCACACAAACATATACCCTATACTCTTTGTATTAATGTCTTATTTGCTTTCTGTTCTTATTCTAAAAGGAAAACACACTGCAACTTCTCCATGGCCAACAAAATCTCCTATTCTTTATATATGCAAATATTTAAGAAGCTTATGTAGAGATTTTTATACTATTATGTAAATTATATTAAAGAGGAGTGAAATTAATTTTATAACGTGCTCATATATATATATATATATGAACACACACACATTACAGGTATGTATATGCATGTGCATATAGGCTTTAGAAAGTATTAAACTTTAAATGCACAGGTCAAAGAAACCTTACCCTTTGGTATCTTTTTTTTTTTTTTTAAAGATTTTATTTATTTTTTTTTTTAGATTTTATTTATTTATTTGACAGAGAGAGATCACAAGTAGACAGAGAGGCAGGCAGAGAGAGAGAGAGAGAGGGAAGCAGGCTCCCTGCTGAGCAGAGAGCCCGATGCGGGACTCGATCCCAGGACCCTGAGATCATGACCTGAGCCGAAGGCAGCGGCTTAACCCACTGAGCCACCCAGGCGCCCCTCTTTGGTATCTTTTTAAATCATTTCATCTTAAGTGTGTACCTTCTGTACTTTGCCCATGAAGAATCCACAACTCAGAATGAGGTGACTTCCTCAAACGAAAAGCTGGCAGCTAGGTGTATATGTTTTCTGTGTAACACAGCACCCCAAACTTGGTGCATTAAAACAACAAAATTTACTATTTCTCACAGTTCTCTAGGAAGTTTTGTTTGTCCTGCCTCGTCTCACTCACTGGAAGCTCAGTTGGATGGGCTGGGTCTCTGTCTGGCTTTTATACCAGTCTTCTTCACAATATGGTGGTTTCAAGATTCCAAGAGCATAGCCCTAACACAAGTATTTATCAAGATTCTTCTCTTAGGGACGCCTGGGTGGCTCAGTGGGTTAAGCGGCTGCCTTTGGCTCAGGTCATGATCCCAGCGTCCTGGGATCGAGTCCCACATCGGGCTCCTTGCTCAGCAGGGAGCCTGCTTCTCCCTCTGCCTCTGCCTGCCACTCTATCTGCCTGTACTCACTCTTGCTCTCTCTCTCTGACAAATAAATAAATAAAATCTTTAAAAAAAAAAAAAGGTTCTTCTCTTATCTTTACTGAAGTCTACTAACCAAATTAAGTCATTTGGCTAAGCTCAGAGAAAATGTAGGATCCTGGGAGTTGTGATTCATTGAGAGGCCATTATTCTAAAATATACCACATCAAATATACCATATCAAGTATCTTTATAGCATACTTAAAATTGTATCACATATACTTCTAAGGCTGAGGATATGTTTAATTAGCTACAAAGAGCCTTGAGGATTCTGACAACTTACTGATGGGTATATATCAAAAGAATATAAAGTTTGGTTTAGAGATATACGCATACATTTAAGTGCTTCTCTGAATTTATAAAGAAACCACATATTAAATATTTTTCCTCTTTTGATTTCATATGCCTTTAGATGCCCACCACATACTCTACCTGTAGCTACTAGAGCAAATGCCAGAGCCCTTCCTTTATTTCAGTTTTTCTCACATTCCAAGTGCCTGGAAGGACTGCTCCTATATCCCGGTCTTATTTCAGCAGTTAATACTCAGCAGTTCCTCATTCAGCACTACAAGCTTGCTGATTCAAAGTACCTGGACTGCGTGTTCTGGACAAGCACAGATCAGAATCCATGTAAATTCCTAGGACAGATTATTATGATGCCTAACAAGTAGAGACTTGGAATCATCTGTTCAAGGTATTGGCATAGGAAAGGGCATAGGACTTAAAATTAGAAAACAAGAGCTTCAGTCTTACCACTGACCGTCAAGTCACTTAGTCTCTCTGCATCTTAGTTTTCTCATCTAGGAGATGGAAATAATAATAATAGTAGCTACTTTACAACATTATTTGGAGGATTAAACAATACAATTACATGAAGGGCCATACAGCACTAAACAAATGTATTCTAGGCCCACACTGCCTTACCTGAAACCCCTGAGGTCATTTTCAGAATTTAGATTTATTTAAATTTTAGAAAGGGAATACAGTGTATACCCTGTTTTTTAAGTAACATTTCTACCAGAGTCTAGGGTAGTAGCTTATACCAAACACATTAATATATCTGCAGTAAACCACTCGTTTCAAGTGGAGTGAATTAAGACTATAGATTTATAAAGACTTAGAGCTTAAGAGCTTTTTGTATCTTAGAAATGCAGATAAGGGATTGAGGGTCTCTGTTTAATAAATTTAGGCCATTATTATTATTTTTTAAAAGATTTGATTTATTTATTTGACAGAGAGAGATCACAAGTAGGCAGAGAGGCAGGCAGAGCACGGGGGAGGCAGGCTCCCCGCTGAGCAGAGAGCCCGATGTGGGGCTCGATCTCAGGACCCTGAGATCATGATCTGAGCCGAAGGCAGAGGCTTTAACTCACTGAGCCACCCAGTTGCCCCCATTATTATTTTTTTAAAACTATACAAAACCTTTAATAGTTAAAATTGCTTTTATATAATATAGATAGAGTATAAATGATTCACACTTTTGTTTTTATGGTTTTCTTTCCTTGCTGGTACAGGATCTTCATAAAGTAATGAATAATATTTGTATTTGGAAGAAAAGAAGAGGTGAGAGGAGATTTTAAGGACAATGAAGTTATGAATGTGTGATAAGCCATTAAACTAATTAAACACCTATAGGTTGGCTTATATATGGAATATATAGTTAGTGAGTATGTGAGAAGTATACTATAAAGTTAGGAAAGCTGTGCACTATATGCCCTGCATTCACTTAACGTTATTGGGGAAACAAATTCAATGTAAGATCTGGTTTCTGCCCTCAGAGACCTCACAGTCCAGCACAGAGATAGAGCTAATGTGCAAAAATGAAGGAATCATTGAGAGCAAAGCATTCTCCAATTTATTAGCAATTTGAAGGTATGGATATGAAAAAAAGGTTAGTATGGACAGGAGCTGCCAGAGAAGGTTTTGCAAATTAAATGGTACTTAAAGGATGCCTTCAGTTTGGATAGAAAAAAGATGACTGAGCAACAATGTCATTTCAAGTAAAGCTATGAGAATAGTAACATGTTCCAGAGGCAGAGAAGGGCCAGTGTGTATAGAACAACAAATGAATCTGAAGTCATGCAGTAGAGCCATTTGTAGAGGGATTTAAAAACCTAGAGGGAATAGCTGGACTTGATGGATCATGTAATAGGAAATCACTGCAAGTTCTTGAGCTGAGAAATGAAATCCTGAATTAGTATAAGCTTAGTTTGACAGTGAAATACAAAGGTGAATCAGAATTGGGAGAGACTGGAGACAAGGAGGCTGTTGAAATAATCCATGCAGACATGTAATAAGGGTAAGTCTTAGGAAGGAAGTGGTTGTTAAATAGGAAGAAGAAAAAGGTAAATTTAAAAATCTGGTTAGAAGACATGAAGACAAACAGGAAAGAACACTGGCATTTTTACCCTGTTCAGATTCACATTGGCAAACCAGTTGATGGAACTGGAGACAGACAGTGGAAAGAGAGGGGTGGGTGGTGGCGGGAGGATGAAAGCAGAAAACTGGGGCACCTGGGTGGCTCAGTGGGTTAAAGCCTCTGCCTTCGGCTCAGATCATGATCCCAGGATCCTGGGATCGAGCCTCACATCGGGCTTTCTGCTCAGCGGAGAGCCTGCTTCCTCCTCTCTCTCTCTCTGCCTGCCTCTCTGCCTACTTGTGATCTCTGTCAAATAAATAAATAAAATCTTAAAAAACAAAACAAAAAAACCCCCAGAAAACTGAGAACAGGAAGTCATTTTTTAAAAAATATTTTATTTATTTGTTGGAGAGAGAGAGCAAACACAGGCAGGCAGAGGCAGAGGGAGAAGCAGGCTCCCTGTCGAGAAAGGAGCCCTATGTAGGACTCGATCCCAGGACACTGGGATCATGACCTGAGCTGAAGGCAGCCACTTAACTGACTGAGCCAGCCAGGCATCCCAGGAAGTCATTTTTTAAAAAGCAAATTACAGGACCTAAACTCCCTCATACTCTACACTGATAATTTTATCAGTGGTGATTAATGTCCAAAGATGATGGTGACTCCCAAATCATCACAACATTCCTAATCATCAAAGAAAACAAATCTAACAATGTACACCAGGAAAATATGACAGAACACCATGGTAACACATTTTATAGAGACTTTTCAGCAAGTATTTGAAACAAAAACCTGAAGAATCACCCAGAATTAATTTAGGGTTATTCAGAAAATGCAGTTAACTAAGAACATGCCCTTCCAAAGCGTGCAGGAGAGCCCAAGAACACTGGAATGGGAAGAGACTTTGAGACATTGATTTCAGTTCGCAAATATACAGACCTTTCTAATTGATGGTTAACATCTGTCAAAATGTTCTGCCTTAAGCCATTCTGGTATCTCTTTAACTCCTACCCACTAGTAAAAATTATCTGCTAAAACAGCTCAAAAGACCATCTCCTATGGTAGGTAAATTACTAACTAGAGTCAGAGGTGGAAGATGTTACTGAGAACAGAGAGGCAAGAGAAAAACCTTTTAGAATGGGGGAACTCTGCTATACCTTGATTGTGGAGATACAATCACACAACCAATTTATCCAATTTACTTGTATGAAATTACCTAATTCAATTAAACTGTCCAGTTAAAACTTCAGAACCAAGACCATCTCCCATGGTAGGTAAGAGACCTTCAAATATTTGAAAAGTAATATCGTATGTTTTCTTAATTAATCCTACTTATATATTTGGATATTTAAGATGGAAATACCTGATCTGGAATGTGCTAGTAAATCTGCTCAGCAAAGAAAAGCTAGGAGGATTTTGTTTTCTTTTTAAAAAAATAATTATTCAACAACTTGAATATAATAAATAGGAACCAAAATAAAAATAAGTAGATAATTTGATAGTTACTTAGATAACGTCTCAGGTTACAGTCATTCATTTAAGAAGATCATCTTAGATATATTAACTCTCCTTAGTTCCACAGACCTAGAAATGCCGTTTTCTATGTAGTGATTTAATATTAGCTCAGAAAATAGTGTTGAAGCTCAAAGAGTTGAAGAGACCCTTTATGAAAGAGTAAATGGAAGCCAAAAGAAGCAATAGATTGGGCATTTGCATAACCATATTGGAAAGGCACCATTTGCTTAATATACTGACTTGTATTCAGTAGATGCTTCTGTCTCTGTAACATTTGACTGTCTATTAGTAATAGTAGTAGTTTTGTATCAAGTTGATTAAATGGGCCACTAAAGTGGGTAATGTTGGGAAAAAGGCATTTTCAAGAGGTACATAGAAAGGCAGACAAATAAGAACATACTTCTTCATTTCCCTGATAATTACAACAGCAGAATCACATTGCCCTTTCCAGTGCAGCATGATTTGTAAGCTCACTTCATTGCATGTTTCCCACCAGTCGCTATCCTTTATCAGCGTTCTTAGCTAGAATTATTACAGTCCAAAAAGCAAAGAAGAAAACAAAAATTACGGAATAACTTCTATATGATTATATCCTTTGGTACCAAAACCCAGGATCCTCTGAATACATTCTTAAAAGAGCAATGTTTTCTTTATAAAGGAGGCTGAATCACTTCTAAAGCTTTTAGACAGCTTTGGCCCTTCCTTGGCCTCTTCCATAAAAAGAAAATATCTAAGTAGTTAAATGACTAATAGGCTTATATTTGTAGACCTTTTGACTAGGCATTATTTTTAATCCTGTAGTTGAGGAAAAACTTTAAGTACAAATCTTTAAAAATGAAAAGATATAGTACAGATAAGAGACCTCATCTAAATTATACCATTGAATTCTGGGGAACTCTGTATGTTAAAAAAAAATTTTTTTAAGGAATTTTTTACTGAAGTACTATTTATATGCCATAAAATTCATGAATTTGAAGTGAACAGTTTAAAGAATTTTGGTAATTTCATACAATTAAATTGATTGAACCTCCATAATTGAAATACAGAAAAGTTTCCTCATGCTAAAAAGTTTTTTCATGCTTCTTTGTTATTCAGTAACATTTCCCAATTTTGGCTATAGGCAGTCACTTGATCTACTTTATGTCATCATATTTTTGCTTTTTCTAGAATTTCCTATTGTTGGGATCATATAGAACCTAGTCTTTGGTTTTTAAAATCTTCCATTTACCACATTTTTGAGATCTGTTGATGTTTTTGAATTATTAAATATTTTGGTCCTTTTATGAAGGTCCTATTGTAGTATTTTCATAAGAGTGGATATACCACGGTTTGATTACCCATTCAACTGTTGATACATTTTAGGGTTGTCTCTTTTGGCTACTATGAATAATGCTGCTATGAACATTTGCAGCAACATCTTTGTGTGGAAATTTGTTTTTACTTCACTGGGGTAAAATACCTAGAAATGGAATAGCTGGGTTCTGTGGTAAATATATATAACTTTATGAAGTACTTTCAGACTCCTTTCCAAAATGGCTATACCATTTTCATTCCTACCAGCAATGTATGGAAGCTCCACATCCATATCAGCATTTACTATTGTCAGTCCTTTTAATTTTAGCCATTCTAGTAGGTATGTATTCTCACTGTGGTTATAATTTACATTTGCCTGACAGCCAGTGATGTTGAATATCTTTATCTGTTTATTTGCTGTATGTCTATCATCTTTTGTGAAGTGTCTGTTTAAATCTTTCCTCTGTTCTAAAAACTTATATGTTTGTCTTTTTCTTACTGAGTTGTAAGAATTCTTTATATATTCTGGATTCAAGCTTTTTGTCAGAAATGTTCTGTGACAATTTTTTCTAGCCTTGGTGTGTTTTTTTGTTTTCTTAACTGTCTTTTGGAAGAACAAAAGTTTTTAATATTGATGAGAGTCCATTTTAGCTTTATTTCTTCTTTCATAGTTTGTGCTCCCTATATGCTATTTAATAATGTCACAGAAATGTTCTCTTTTTCTTTTCTTCAGAAGTTTAGCAGTTTAGGTTCTGTATTTAAGCCTAAGATTCCATTTGAGTTAATCCTAATAGAAGGTAAGGATCAGGCTAATATTTTACCCCATACCGACACCCAATTAGTCTAGTACCACTTGTTGAAAAGATTATTTTTTCTCCATTGAATTACCTTGGTCTCTTCCTCAAAAATGAATTGATCATGTAAGTATGGATTAATTTCTGAACTCATTGTTATCCATTTCCATATATGCCTATGCCTATCCTTATGTGAGATTTACATGGTCTTAATCTATAGCTTTATACTAAGCATTCAAACCAGGTGATAAAATGCCTTCAATGTCGTCCTCCTTTTTCCAAATTGTTTTGGGTATTCTGAGCCCCTTATCTTTTAATATAAATTTTTAATCATGTCAGTTTCTTCAGAGAATGTTGCTTGGATTTTGATTGGGATTGGTACAATTTAGAGATTAGAGACTGTAGAGAATTTAGAGATTTAGAGGATTTAGTGTTCAGGTCTTGCACCTCTTTTAAAAAATTTACCCCAGGGTATCTTTTATGCTATTTTAAGTGGAGATTTTAAATTTAAATTTAGATTTTAAATTTAGATTTAGATTTTAGATTTTTTTTTCATGGTCACTTATATATAGAAATGCTGGTTTTCATTTTGACCTTGTATCCTGCAATCTTCCTCAACTTATTCATTAGATTTAATAGCTATTTTGTGGATTCCTTATGGTTTTAGATCTATACTGTCATGTCATCTACAAATAAGGATAGTTTATCTCTACTTTTCCTACTTGCATTCCTTTTATTTCCTTTGTCTTATTGCACTGGCTAGGACCTTCAGTAAACATTAAATAAAAAACATCCTTGCCGGGTGCCTGGGTGGCTCAGTCAGTTAAGCATCTGCCTTCCCCTCAGGTCATGGTCCCAAGGTCCTGGCAGCTTGCTTCTCCCTATGCCCTCCCTCTTGTTCCTATTCTCTCCTTCCCTCTGACAAATAGATGAATAAAATCTTAAAAAAAAAAAAAAAAAAAAAAAAAAAAAAAAAAAAAAAAAAGACATCCTTGCCTTGTTCCTGATCTTTGAATGTGATATTAGCTGTAGGTTTTTCATAGGAGCCTTTAATCAAGTTAAGTTTGCTTTTATTCCAAATTTGCTGAGAGGTTTTTTTTGTTTTGTTTTGTTTTGTTTTTTATGAAAAGGTTTTGTCACAGGCCTTCCTACATCTATGGCAGTACTCTTGTGATATGGTGTATTGCACTGATGGATTTTCAAGCACATGTAAGTAATTTGCCCTAACCTGGAAAATAAAGGATAGGACGTAAGGACATAACATAATAATGTCATTAAATGGAAAATGAGAACATATGCCCTAATATTACTTCTTTAATACTTAAAAAAATAATAATCAGAAAAAAAAAATCAAATGCTAGCTATGTGATTTAGTATAGGTTGGAATGGGACCTACTCCAAGAGAAGAAAGCAATGTTTTTCCTTTTCTAATTTAAAATTTTTTCAGGTTTATTAGGAGTACTCATTTCCAGTTGTTTTGACAGTGCATTAAAAAGTTGACAACTCGGGGCGCCTGGGTGGCTCAGTGGGTTAAGCCGCCGCCTTCGGCTCAGGTCATGATCTCAGGGTCCTGGGATCGAGCCCCGCATCGGGCTCTCTGCTCAGCAGGGAGCCTGCTTCCTCCTCTCTCTCTACCTGCCTCTCTGCCTGCTTGTGATCTCTCTCTGTCAAATAAATAAATAAAATCTTTAAAAAAAAAAAAAATTGACAACTCAATGCTGCATTTCATTTGTTTGTTTGTTTTTAATTTCAAGTCATTTGCCTAAAATTACTTTTTCTAAAGAAAAAGAGCTTGTCTTCAGGTAACTTGTTTGTACCTGATTATGGAAGAAAACTGAATCCCCAGCTAAAAGTTTTACTAGTGATTAAGTCTTCTTTATAATAAAAACAAAAATATTTCTGTGATTAAATTTAACTATAGTATTGGGCTACTGCCCGATACTTTCGATTCTAGGAAAGTTTAATTTCACTCCACAGAGAAAACATTTCGGTGATTAGGGGCAGGACTAAGCAGCCATCCCCACAAAAACTGAACATAAAATGAAACAATTCATCATGCAAAAAATAGCCTCTAAAAAAATACAGTTTCCTGAAAGGTAAATTATAAAAGTATGCATTTACCCAATCATTTTAAATACCATAATTATACAAGCTGCTCATCAAAAGACTTTTAAGACTCATTAAAATCATAAAACAATTCTAATTAAATCCTTATTTAAGTTTCTGTAACCTACATGGTACTTTAAATCAAACAAGAAAAGTTATATAAAAGATCCAATTAATTCTAAGTTTTTGTAAGAATTAAAGCCTAATTACTCTATGATTAAGTTTCTCCAAAATGTAATCATCAATGGCTCTATTCAGAAGGATTAGCCTTCTGTACCCCAGATGCCAGTGGAGAGCTGCAGCCCATCTTTGACACCAGCAACTCTATTCATCTGAAATCAGCGTGCCTGGTGGAAACTTTACCTCCACCCCCTCTGGGGAACCAAGTGGCAAGACCAAACAGAGCTGCATATTTTATACAGATAAATTTCTCCCTATCTGCAGAGGTCCTTATCTGATTAAATGGATTCGTGTTCATTAGCAAATTTAAAAAACACATCTTCAGAGAAGGTTTTGGAAACAATGGTCATTTCAGGGGTTCCCAAATTGGTGGTAAAAGATGCACGAGAGAACAATAAGATTTGCAGCTTATGGAGAAAGAGAACTAGGCCTTCTAAGGGGACAGCACTAAAGCATTTCCTTCTAACTAGGCAACTCTTCTTTCTTACTTAGCTACTTGAAATGTTTTTCATTTTTATTAGGCCAACTTCCCACGGGAAAGAAAATAAAAAAGCTCTGTGACATCGCCGCCTCTTGTGTGTTCTCTGAAACTAATTAACCCTATGAAGTTATTAGGGCACATCATTTTTTTCTATGACATCACACAAGGTGAAGGTCACTTCTGTAATATCCTTGGCTTCATTCATGTGGTGCATACCCCACAAAATATAATTTATTGTAATTTCCCCAGTGCCCTGATAGCCAAGTGATTAGTTATTATGGTACAGAAAAAGTTCAGACGTACGACATATGACTTATAGCCTCTATTTCTGATAATCTAATTTTCTTTTATGGTAAAAAGAAATTTACTATTTATGTTTTATAGATTGTTATTTTGAGAAAATGACTATTTAAAGTCATTTTCATATGGACACTTGCTGATTGCACAGCATCTGCAAGCTGAAACTTCCAAATGTTTGGTGTATAAAGGCAGTACTTTATCCAGCTGACAAGAACTTTTTTGAACGACCCTTGTCTGTGAGAGGGGCAGAATGGTTAAATTAGGCTGGAGCTACCTGCCATCCACCCCACAGACATAAGTGCAAGAAACAGTGGTTCTGGGCAGATGCAGCTAGTTCAGGATGCCGCTGCGACAAGATTTCCTTCCCCTCAGGTACACTGTCCCTGACCTGAGAAGCCCCCAACTCTGCCATAAAAAACATTTCCAGACTTTTTAGATGTGGAATTGGCTTTCCTGCATGTTGCTGCATTTAGAGAAGAGACGGTTTGGAGCCATGACCTTTAAATTCCTGTAACAAAGTTTCTTTCTCCTCCTATGTTTAGGACTAGGTTGTCTTCATTTTATAATTGTGCTTGCGTTTTGTTAAATGAATGCTAAATGCAGATGGTTATATTAAAAATGTTTTCTGGGGGCACCTGGGTGGCTCAGTCAGTTAAGATTCTGCCTTCAGCTCAGGTCATGATCTCAGAGTCCTGGGATTGAGCCCAGCATCAGGCTCCCTGCTCAGTGAGGAGGCCCCTTCTCTCTCTTCCTCTGCCCCTCCTCCTGCTCATGCATACTTTCTCTCTCTCTCTCTCTCACACACACACATAAATAAAATCTTTTAAAAAATAAAAATAGGGGCACCTGGGTGGTTCAGTGGGTTAAGCCTCTGCCTTCAACTCAGGTCATGATCTCAGGGTCCTGGGATCAAGCCCCACATCAGGCTCTCTGCTCAACAGGGAGCCTACGTCCCCTTTTCTCTGCCTGCTTGTGATCTCTCTGTCAAATAAATAAATAAATCTTTAAAAATAAAAATAAAAAATGTTTTCTGGCCCAGTTGGTTTGAGATGTTCATCTGAAGGGTGAGGTTAGCACAGTTACCACAGAAAGTAAACCTGAACAGGCTTAGGTAGGTGAAAAAATTGGGTGATCAATGTATCCTCCTTCTGGTAAAGACAGAAACACATGAGTGAAGCTGTATCTATGCGTGGTAGACTGCCAGGACCCACGGGAAGCCAGTCTGTATCAGGTGTGAAGTGGGACCACAACTCTGATCCCTAGTAAGCCACAGAGCTAATAATAATGGCTATTAATTATTCAGTACTTAGTAAACACTTTACACAAATTGACTCATTCAGTCCTCACAATTATGAAGTAGTTGGTATTATATCACATTTTATAACTAAAGAAACTGAAGCTCAGAGAAGCTAAGTAATTTGTCCTAAGTTACACGCTAGTAAATGGCTCTAGTATTTATACTTTCAAACATGTATGTTGCTCTTTAATTATTTTTATTCTGTATTTATTTAATTTAATAGCAAATATTTACATCTAACTTTAGATGTACCAGGCACTCATCTAAGAGTTTTACATACATTAAATCTACTTAGTTCTCACAATAGTCCTATGAAATATGTACTGTTATTACTTCCATTTTTCAGACTAGAAAACCAAGGCACAGATAGACTGAGTAACTTGCAAAGGTTATGAAACTACTAAATGGGAGAGGCTGGGTTTGAAAAAAAGATGGTCTTGTTCTGGAGAAGCCTATACTGTGTACTGCCTCCTGTTTATTTCTTCTGTTGTCTCTTAGTGCTTTGCAAAGTCTCTCCTTAAAGATTTAGCCTGTCCCACTTGTTCTAAGAGTGAACAGAAGAGATTGTTTCTGGCAAAGCACAAAAAAGGTGTTGAGTCTAGGCATGGGGATGTGGAGGCAGGAGGTAAGGAGGAGCAGAAAGAAGATCATCTGCACATCTTTACCCAAGGTAAAGGCAAAACCAACAGAAGCAGAACAGATGGTCAGTGTTCTCCCACAAACAATGGTTCTCCTTCTAGTACTCCTCACTTTGGATCTATTGGTTTCATTCTTCTAAGGGAGGAGCAGCCTCTCATAGACCATCTCCTTTCTTTGCTCTCCCCAGGCTTCCAGCCATCCCTAATTGCTGAAGACCATTCTTTCATTGGCTTCCATGCCACTATCCTAGCTTTTCTCCTAACATTTTGACCACCTCTCTTGGTGGGTTTATTTTTGATTGGGCTACTTCTGCTTTCCTCTCTATAAGTAGATAGTATCCTCCACTCAGTTTTTGATCTGTGCACTTTCCTCTCTCATTGACAGCCTGCTGGGTTTAACTATCATTGTAAGGCTGGTGACCTCCAATTCTGTAGCCTCTTCAGAATGCCAAACCCCCCCATCTCTAGCTAGGTGAGACATAGTCTCACTGAGACATCTTGTTACCTCAAATCTTAGAACTCTGAAATGAAGTGACTTGTCTGTCTCCAAACCCATCCCCTGCCATCCCCTCCTGTCACCATCAGGCCAAAGCAGGATAACCTGGAACCGATCGACCTCACCTCCTCACTCACCATTACTCACTTCCGTCTCTGCCTCTGCTCATGTTCTTTCACCCAACAAGTTTCCATCTTACTCCCTGCTACAGACTGCATGCATCCATTCTCCCAAAATTCATACACTGAAACCTCATCCCCGATGTGATGGTGCTTGGAGGTGGCAACTTTGGGAGGCAAATAGTCATGAAGATGAACCGTCACGAATGGGATTAGTGCCCTTATAAAAGAGACCTCGGAGAACTAATTCCCTTGTTCCTTCCACTGTGTGAGGACACAGTAAGACGACAGCTGTCTGTGACCCGGCAAGTAGCTTCTCAGCAGACACCAAATCTGCTGATGCCATGATCTTGTACTTCTCAGCCCCTAAAACTTTGAGAAATGAATGTTAGTTGTTTACTAGCCACCCACTATATGGTATTTGGTTTTAACACCCCCAAACAGACTAAGACACTCTTTAATCCTCTCCATATTTATAGACAAAATCTTCTCTGATTACTTCAGCTCTCAGGGACTCTCAATTCTTTCACATTTAATGTCTATATCACAAAATGCAACATCTAATTACTTCAGTCTTGTACTTTTTTTACCATGTATTCACCTGGGTCCTAAACTAATCTTAGTTGAGTATATATACTGGACATCAGGACTGGGGTACTGTCTGAACATCATTCTACCAAATCTTCATTATAGCTCTGTGGGGTCTCATTCTCTAAATTAAAAATAAAAATTAAGATTTTCATCTTAAGAGATTAAGAGAGATAAAGTGACTTACTCAAAATCATGGGGCAAAACAGCTTAGGTAAAATTCAGACCCGTTTTTGTCTGTGGACAAATCAGATCTTTCCCCTTTCTGTTGACCGAGTCCAGTTTCTTTAAACTAATTTTCTAAATCCCTAAATTTGATTTCTTTTCCCTGTGAAAGAATTTGGGTTTTGTTTGATCTGGAGCATACATGTGACTACCTTCAGTCTTGTCTTAGACAACATAAAGCTAGGTAAATACATAAATGTAGCATCAATGGTTTCTATTTAAAAACCCAAGAGGTTCTAATATACATTTTGAATTTATTTCGTATTCTCAATGTAGAACAAAAATATATTACTAAAACTTTAAAAATTTTATGCAATTTGAAGTATTTGAGAATCAACAGAAGCACACACATATATATATATATATATATAGTCATCATAATACCTATTTGTGTAAAATTAATGTTTAAAAGTGTGATTATTATTTATAGCACTTCAGACGAGTTTCATTTGACTAACCGTCGTCAGTTTAGAGCTCTCATCTTGAAGCCTCTTATACTTTAACAGAATATGGCTCCACTAGTACCTAGTGATTTTACTGATGGATAATTTCAATGCCAGTGGTGGGAGATGCTGTTGAAAATCTGCCCATGGTCCCTCAGAGTCCCACACCATTTCTGTGCCCTGCAGGCTGACCAGCAGTGGCCAGCACTTGCAACTTTGTAGGAAGGCTGCTTTTAGGCTGCTGGAATCTACCCTGCCAGTATGGAACATTCTAAATAGAACTGGAGCTTGAACTCATGACTACTGACCCCTGACCTGGACAAAGTTACACATCTCATTCTACCATCTACCAAATTTAAACCAACCCATAAAGGAAAAAAAAATTCTTATACCAGAAAAACTATTATTTCCTGCTCCTATTCCTTGTCATTCTGCTTCCTTTTATGGAAACTCCTTTTCTCGATTTGTTCTCCCCTGCCATATTCCCCACTTAGAGAACACACTTCCTTCACTCTTCAGATCTGCTTTTTCCCAGGACCTTAAATAATAATTTTTTTTTTTAACTTTTAGGGATTGTTCTTCTTTATTAAACTACAGCAGTATCTGTATAAAAAGTATTTTGCCAAAACATGATCTATAAAACCTAAAAAATGAGGAGAATAGGTGTTTGAGCCTATGAAGGTGACCCATAGAATCCTTGGTCAATACAAAGACAGGAAGCAGTGGCCACTGAGTGCCTTTCTTTAATAAAATGCAGTAGGGTCTCAGTGCCCATAGCCTTGTTCTTGGCATATGCAGGAGTAAGTAAGCCTCTACTTAGCTGCTGAACACTGAAGGTCTACTGTTTGTTCCATCTCTTGCAACTAAAATATGAATGTAAGGATTGTAAAAATGGGGACAGATGGAGGAGCAGAGAAAGAGAAGTATCACAAGGGTAGCTTATGTGGAAGGTTAGAGGTCTTGGCCTGCTACGCTACATGAACACAGGAAGGGGAGGACACATCTCTCTATTGTTTGCATATGCTGGGCTTAAAAAGTGATTACTATTATGCTTAAGAGGTAAATTGGAGAGGGAGACAAACCATGAGAGACTGTGGACTCTGAGAAACAAACTGAGGGTTCTGGAGGGGAGGGGGTGAGTCTGGTGGTGGGTATTATGGAGGGCATGTATTGCATGGAGCACTGGGTGTGGTGAATAAGCAATGAATGCTGGAACACTGAAAAGAAAATACAATAAAATGGGGGGAAAAAATCCAAAAGGAAAGAATACAGTGAACCTCCCCAGGTGGCAGATCCAATATAGATTCAGTGTTTATCAAGATTTCCCCTCACTTGTTTCATCTATTCCTTCCTTCCTATTCTGAAATGTATTAAAGCAAATCAATGAGGGAAAAAAAAAAAGAGGTAAATTATGCCAACCGTGTGGCTTAGGTAGTTATTTCAGCCAATGTAAGGGACCTCACTAGAGACAGGAGGAACAGGCTGTTCAACTCTGCAATGTCAGTGCTTTTCGTTTCTGGGTGGAGAGGCTTCTACATCAGGAAACACACCAAAGCAGATATCAAGGACTGGGGAGAGGAGTGTGGGTTCCCAAACAGACTTAAAAGTATGGCAAAAGTTGGTGCCTTTTTACCTAAAAGTTGGTTTGATAGAACCTAGTGACTAGGGTCAGTCTGGGAAAGAGCCTCAACACTGTGAGTTATATCATCATTGCACGTGAAGCACTACCGCAAGTTTCACTGTAGTTTTTGTTTGTGAACTCAGTGCAATGAACTAATATGGAACAATGCTCCAGCTGACTGGACTAGCCACAAATATTCCTGGATATGCTAACTCCTGCCTAACAGGGGCTGTTGCTTTATTTTTTTCTCTTGTCTTTATTTAAGTTCTATGCCAAGTCACATGCTCCACTGACTGAGCCAGCCAGGTGCCCCAAAATAGTGTCTCTCTCTCTCTCTCTCTCTCTTTTTTTTTTTTTAAATAAATTTTATACCCGGTGTGGGGCTTGAATTCATAACTGGAAGATCAAGAGTTGCATGCCCTATGGACTGAGCCAGGCTGAAACACTTGCTCTTGATTGCTCTGTCTCAAATCCTTTTGTTCTGAGACGGTAGTCTTCAATTTGGAGCATCATGGGTGGTATTTTAGCATCATTCCCAAGATACCGGTATCACTGTTCTATTTTACAACTGTCCCCATCTGTCCTCAGGGGAACAAAGGCTCTAGTTATAATAATGGCATCCATATGTACACACAGAGAAACATGTAAGTTCATTATTTCTAATAGAAGTACAGAAACTTCAAGAAATAAAGCATTACCTGCCATTTTCGTGATGAACACTTACAATAGAGTGCATAAATGCTTCAGTTTACAGAAATAGCTAGACCTTCCTGAACCCTCCCAGTGATTAATTAGAAAGCTATCTTACAGATTTTTCTCTCAGGTGTAGTAACCTTGTAGCCCTTACCATTAAGAACTAATAAATAAATGCTTGGTTAAGCATAAACAGAATGATAGGCAGTGAAAGAGTGATGATCTTGGTTTTTATGCAATATGCTCACTCTGTCATTTTACCTTGGAGGACAAAATAATATACAGAACTCAAAGTTACAAAAGCAACTACAGTGAGCAGTTTGTTATTATCCACTTAAAAAATGTTAATAGCCCCCACTGTGAAAGATCATCTTTGTGATTAATCATGTGATATCAAATTAATTTTAATAAATAAAAATTCATGATTTTAAGAAAGCATTTCAAATTCTGCAATTAAACTGAAGACATGTTTTGGGTAAAGACATCTAGAGGGTGACCAGATGTTTAAATATACTGTTTAAAAAAAAGAAGGAAGTAAATGAGATCACAAAGCGGGTACTCAGAATCAAATGGAAGCCTGCCCATTTAGCAGATATTTGAGTATCTGATTTGTACAAATGTTTAAGTGACCTATCATATTAAATATAATGCCTCACCTCCTTCCCATAGATTTTACGCCAGTAAACCTAGATAACGGCCAAAGGGTCCCATCATTCTCTTTTTAAATAAACTTCAGAAAGTAATATGTCAAGCTGGGAGCTTTGACAATCATGAAATCTTAATCTTCAAAATTTTAGCTTCTATCATGAAAATGACAAAAAGTAGCTAATGTCATTTATAGCTATGCAATCAGAATCCCACAAACATGACAGTATATTCAGAAAAAAAAAATATCAAAGTAGGTGATGACAAAATATTGGGATAACTAGCTAAATCTGTAAACAACTAATTCATCTTACAAAGATCTTTAGAGCAGCAACAAATTATTTTACAAAATCTAGGACACAGTATGTGAGTCAGATCATTCACTTTCATTATTGGGGCAATGTGGGTTATGAAAATCTGATAAATTTGTACTACTTTGAAAATTGCCAGTTCAGTAAAGGATTTCCTTTCAACCAAAATAGTGACTTGAGACATACACTAAAATATATTCTTACTGTAAAATAAAAGTTTGCATCTACATTTTTTCTCTTTCAAGCCCACATAAAATAACTCCCAAAGATGTTGCCTTATACCTTGAATAATTCCTAAATAAAAAATTACCTTGGATCTGAAAGCCCTGGATGATGAGTGAACAGGGAATAAGAGAGCTACCTAAAAATAGCACAGTTGATTCTTTGCAAATCCTCTTTCCCTTACACTGACCTTTAGCATGGCACTTGCATTCAAACAAATGCAAAAAACTAAAGACCATCAAGTTAAACTGTAAGCTCGTTATGCAAAAATAACTTTAGCTTTCTTTGTAATTCCTCCAAAGATTAACATTGTGCTACTGGGAGCATCCTACCTATGCTGATCAACTGGGTTTTACCTACCCGCCTTCCCCAGGAAGACACGAAAAGGAATATACAAAAGACAAAATCAGAAAAATACTCCAGTTTTCTGGTATTTAGTTCATATCCTTTTCTCTGGACATTTAAAACTGTTCATTCATAAAACTGTTTATATGCTTTCATCTATAGAGGGCAATTAATAGTCACTAAAATCCCACTACCCAGAAATAACTTCAATATTTGGTGTATGTCATCTACATTTATACATGGACATGGAGATTTTTTTTTCAATGGGATAATTCTATAAATGCTGGCTTTTATAACAAAGAAAGAAAGAAATGAAGTGAAAGAGAAAAAAATGGAATTCAGAGAAACATTCCTTCACTGAGTTGTTAGAATTCCTTTAAAATTCCTTGAAATTTTGGGGGAAAAAAAGTACTACGAAAGAGCTCTTAAGGGGCTGAAATTGGTACTTAAAGTGTCTCTGAAAAAAAAAAAAAAGTGTTTCTGCAAGCTGATGGAAAAGGATATGCTAACACATCAATGGTCCTGCCTACCGCTTCCATTTTTATCCAGCATTCAATAGTTCATATATGTGTGTGTGCACATGTATATATATTTTTTCACTTCCAAGGTTTATAAGACTCAACCATATAACTGGATTTCCATAATTGTTTAATCTTACATATTTTTACCAGTTATTTTATTTGGATTCATCTTTTGCTAATAATAATTGTCATGGGTGCTATAATCCCTAAATTCTTACCTGCTTAAGAATGTTATCTTTATATTTGAAAGATAACTTGGTTATGAATGGAATTCTTAGATATTTTCTTGCCCCTGGAAACTGACACAGCCCCACTGTTCTCTGTCATTAAGTGCTGCTTTGAAGTAGTTTAAGACACACCTGTTTTCCCCTTTTATAAGACTTAACTTTCTCAGCTAGGATGCCCAAATAATTTTATCTTTATTTTATTATTTTTTAATTGTTTATTTTTTTAAGTTTTTATTTTTTTTTATTTGACAGAGAGAGAGAGAGTGAATGGGAAGAGCAGATGGAGAAGCAGACTCCCTGCCGAGCAGGGAGACCTATGCGGGGCTTGATCCCAGAACCCTGGGATCATAACCTGAGCTGAAAGCAGACTGAGCCACTCAGGTGCCCCTAATTTTATCTTTAAATATCAGAAATTGTATTAGCATATGTTTTAGTATTGATTATACCATATTAATTAATATTAATTTTTCTTACATTTAAGAGGCCCTATTATACAAATCAGATCTTTCTTTAGGAATTTTTTTTCCATTTGTTCTGCTGTTTTCTTCAGAAGTTTTTTTGACTGTTGAATCTCCTTTGTCTACCATATCTATCATTTTCTTTATACTAATTTTTACATAATTTTTTCCTAATTTGGTTGGTGAGATTTATCTTCCACAATTTAATTCCTCAATTCTGATCCTGATGACTTTGTTTTCAGGAGTAAACAGTTGACTCTTGAACACCATAAAGGTTAGGGGCACAAACCCCTGCACAGTTGAAAATCTATAACTTTTGACTCCTCAGAAACTTTACTGATAGCCCATTATTGATGGAAGCCTAACCAATGACATGACAATACACATGATATGGATTATATGTTATATTCTTAAAGTAAGCTAGAGAAAAAAAACCACTATGAAGAAAATCAAAAGGAAGAGAAAATATAATTATAGTACGGTTAAAAAAAAAAGGCAGATCTGCATAGTTCAGACACATGTAGTTCAAGGACCAACTGGATATTTTAATTTGTATTGCCTTTCATGGGGTTTTCATGTCTATGATGACTTCTAGTTTCTCTTTCATTTTTACCCCTGAGCTTTCCAGCTCAGTTTCATCTTCTTTTATTTCATTGTATCATTTTTTTGAATTGTCCTTTGACTGTTTTCAAGAGGCCATGTTGTCTGTAATTTGAGACTCTGGGGAATTATTTTTTTAAACTTCCTTTGTTTCTCTGTGCCATGCCTCTTCAGATACATATTCTTCATTTGTCTTCATCTTTCCTTTTATTCACAAGTTTTATGCACAGGTCATAGTTAGGATTTTAATGCTAATAAAGTTAGCAAGATACCTTCTTAAGGGCAGTCTATTTTTATTTGTGCTCTGTGGCTTCCTCAAGCCTCTTTAAAAATATATATACTCTTATTTATATATATTTACTCATGTATATATTTACTCTTACATATACATTTACTCTCTATATGTGTGTGTGTGTGTGTGTGTGTGTGTGTGTGTGTGTACTCTCTCTGCATATACTCTTGTCTTCAACAAGAGTCTTCTAATACTTGTATCATGAATATCTTGAGGTCAGTGTTAAGAACTTTTCATCCAATGCCTCAGTAGTTCTCACACATCATTCATAGGTTTCCCAAAACCTCATACCATAGGTTAGCTGATTCTCATCTCTCTCCTTTTAGTGTTTATCTATCACACTCCTTCAGGCTCCTCCACAGAGTCTCATCACTGCTCATCAACCATTTGTGGTCTAACCTTTTACTCCATTTCTGTCTCCAAGTGACATGTGATATTTGTGAAAATAGTTTTAGGGGATTAAGACTCCTCTGGAATGGAGGAATAAGCAGAGGATCAAATACCACATTACTGTTCCTTTTTGGTTAGAGAAGTGGAGGGCATATTTTAAAGGTAGTATCCTTTTTAGTTATTTATTTTGACATGGCTTTATGTTTTTATATCACGGATTATTGTGTTTCTTTTATTCTCCAATTCAGATATTGAGTCAGCAGTGTTCTTTCCTCCTAATTAGGTTTTAGTTATATCTAGGGGCTCCCTAGGTGCCTGTGGCCAAGAACTCTAATATAAATAAAAATGCAGTATCATTTTCTGTTCTATTATAATTATCAACTGAGTTGAACAAAACCCACTGAGATGACTATTAAACTACAACAGAAACTTTATGAAATGTGTGGTCCCTGAAAGTACTTTTTACATCAGTTCTAAAACAATCCAAGGTTATCAGAAAGAGGTAAGCTTACGTATCACCGTCTTTTTTAAAGCATACTTTCCTAGACCTTAGAACTTTCCCGAGCCACTCTGCCCTGGCTCTGGTCTACCCTAATTATCTTTGGCAATGAAAGAAATTAACAGGCATCTTCTCAGCTCCTGCTCATCTAGTGTGTTGTAACTGAAGACTCAGGCAGATAAAGGACTATTCTTCTAACTGGAACAAGTTTGGCTTGAACTTGTTTACTTTGTTAAGTGTAATATTCTCAGGTATCCTGCAAACATCCTTTCCCTGTTTCTGTGGTGCCTAAACACACAGGAACATCACAGGGAAAAGGGTTGTTGGTTTGTTTTACTAGTTTTTATTTACGTATTTGAGAGCGAGAGGGAGAGCACAAGCAGGGGGCAGAGGGAGAGGGAGAGGGAGAAGCAGACTCCCAGCGGAGCAGGGAGTAAGATGTGGGGTTCAATCATGACTTGAGCCAAAGGCAGATGCCCAACCAACTGAGCCACTAAGACACCTAAAAGGAGGTTTTAAAAACAATTACCATGTAATACACAACATGGTGAGTAAATAGTAATGTATTGCATATTTGAAAGATGGTAAGAGAGTAAATCTTAAAATTCTTCATCACAAGAAAAAAATTTCCTAACTATATATGGTGACAGATGTTAACTAGACTACTGTGTGGTGATCATTTGGCAATAGACACAATATTGAATCATTATGTTGTGCACCTTAAACTAATAATGTTCTATGTCACTTGTACCTCAATAATAAACAATTATAACAGGTAGGGGAAAGATACTACCTTCAAGAATGATAAAAACTGATCACATTCATCTACTTCTGTTTCTAATCTTTCATGTACCTCCAGGATATAGGGAGGCTCCAAGTAAAACACTTCTTTGCTTTATAGTCAGGCTGAACTTACTCTTTAGGCCATGAAAATCCATGTTTTAGGCTACATTAAGATCTATGATATTGGTCTCAAATCAGACATAGTTAAACAATTATAGCCACTGACAGTTAATCATTGTACAAAGCTATCAAATATGTAAGGCCATATAGATCATAGGTATTTTTTTAAAAAAACTAAGAATATCTGAAATATTTATAAAACAAATGGTTTGAAGTAGGTGTACTGGTTTGTAGTACTATAATATAGTGTATTTTCCAGCATAATTAATATACTTTAAATATCTGTTTCAGCTGAAAACTTAAAATATTAACAAATATTGTTTCAGGGAAAATATCATTAAAGCTAATTTAGAAAATCGAAAGCAGAACAACACTTTACAGACAAACCGCAATTACATAAAACAAACAAAATAACAGGTCTCATGTACTTTTGCTTACAGGGAGACCCACTCCAAGATTCTAATGAGAATTCTGAGCACACAGTAAGAGAGAACCCTTATCTCTGTGAATGACTTGAAAGTACAAAGCTTGGGTTTGAATTAACATCTCTTAATAAGCAGCTCAGCTCAACATTTATTGCACATATAGCACAAGGCAATGAGTGAGCCGGTATGAGGTAAAAACAGATATGTAAGACAGATCTGAAGGAGTGAACAAGCTAGTAACTTCGAGATAAAGTATGCGTCCAGGTCACTGCTACAGAAGGCAGAAGGTGGTGATGCTGCGAATGATACAAACAAAAGGCTGGAAGGGCAGAGAGGCCAGAAGACTGACCTATTGAAACTACACCCTAGCTGGGAGTTCATGGAGTAGGCTTCATGCCCGAGGGAGAGTTTGAGCTGAATCTTAGAGAAGATAGGACTTGGGCCTCTGAAGGGCACAGTATGATCTAAGTCATGGAATGTGAAAACACCAGAGTATTTATGAACAAATGGAACACAGCTCGTCCAAGGGGAGATGTGTAAGAGATGGAAAGAAGCAAGTGTTTACGCCTGAACACGGACTGGGGGTTATTCACATAAGAAAAAGTGGTTTCCCGGTTTCCCTCTATCTACATTCAGAATCACCCTGGGGATCCAGTCAAAATTCCAGTTCTCAGGCCCATCCCAGAGATTTTTCTGCACATATGCATTTTCAGTGAGCACTCTAGATCACTTTGATGTGTGGTCCACATCCCACACCTGTGCGGGACTTGGAAAGCAGTTCTTCTGGAGTTAGAATATATTTTTAGGTAATAGAAATTTTGCTTACAGGAACTGGTTGTTTGGATTTGTTTATGGCACTAAATTTTTTTTTCCTAATATGAAAACAGATAATGAGCTCTTAAAAGAATACTGATAAAATGTAATTTCTCTGTCTCTCTCTCTCTCTCTCTCACACACACACACACACACACACACACAGAGGAACAGCTTGCACCTCCAGATACAAGAAATTTCTCTCCCACCAAAAAGAGCGTTCAGAAAATAGGCAGTGCAAGCCCAAGAATTCTGCAGAGTTTGAAGTGTCTGTATTCAGAGGCAGCGTGAGACATCAAATGCTCTGCACATCAGTAGGTTCGGGTAGAAAAGAAATTTAAATAAGGGACAAACTATGCTGTGGGGCCATAAGGAGGACTTATATGGAATCTGACCTGTCAGTGTTGAGTTGAAAAGGGATGTGTTCATGCTTACATAAATCTTCATGCTGCTTTTACTAATTAACATGTGTAAAAATCATAGGAAAATTTTCCACAGGGGTGATGCCTCTCCTTACCCCTTTATAATTCATTTTTCTTCTAGGTTTTTTTAATGGTGGCTAGAATCCTGCAATAGGAATCACATTCTGGATTTTTTTGACAGCATTGCCACATTTTCATCCTTTTGGTGTTTCTTAATTTCAGACTCTGCATTTTGACAGCTCAACCCTGTTGATTAATGCCTTGTAGGAACCCCTATATGGCCTGCCTGTTAGCGATCTAATTTTGTGCTGGAATGCCTGGGCTGGTATGTTGAACCGATTCACCACCCAGGTGGCTACATTTGGACTAAATGAGCTGTGAAGGGTTTCATCTTTGCCCATCACAGTCTTCCTTAGCTGAGCCCCCACAGTATGCAGCCACCGCTTCGACATGATTTGTCACAACCCATCAATAGAAAATAAATTATTGCCATTCTCACTTGTCAATGGGCTTGTCTTCACTTCAGCTGGCCTAATGATTGGAAGCTCAAAGGGAACATTTCCCATTTTTGTGGAGCATGATTATGACCGAATGCACTGCTCCCCTATGCATCTTGGCCAGTAAAAACACGTAGGGAAAGCAAATTAATTGGCTGTTTTGCGCCAGTGATTAGAACATTACACTCGAAGTCTGCAGAAACTGATATTAGGCAAGCAAGATTAGGTCGGTTCTGACTTTTATTTGCTTAGTGCAACATGATTAGCAACTGCTTCATTCAAGGTTAGTGCACTTGCTGCTGCAGGAGAAAATCTTCATCACATAATGATGCTGCATACCTTTAAGCTGATAAGCATGTTCCAGGCAGAAATCAAAAATCTCTTTGGGAAGGAAGCAAATGAGGAGATGTAACAGAGAACTCATCAAATGGCTTTAGAGTCATTCTTATGTCTGGCACTTTTGAAAATTATATTCCTAAGAAACCCGCTTTGCAAGCTATATTTGCAGAATGTAGAGATGGTAATTGTGTCAGTTCACGAGACAAAGCATAAAAGGACCCAAGGAGCAACACAAAGTAGAAGGTGACACCTTTCAATGAACTAACTGAAAATGAGCTTGCATTAAAAGAAACCGAAAACTCTTTTTTTTCTTCTTCTTCTTCTTCTTCCTTTTTTTTTTTACAAACTACAGCGAGAGCAAGAAGAGCAAAAGATACAATGGCAGAGCATCAAGTAAGACCTCATAATTAAATTCAGAGATACGGTAGATCAAAGAGGAAACTGTAGTAAAAAATTAGGTCTAGGATATGAATTGGAGTTTTTCTGTTAACAGCTTTGTCTGCAGGATCATGATGAGAATCTTTACCTAACAGAACAATAAACAAAGATGTAGTGTACCAGGAAAAGAATGCCTGACACCTTAATTTTTTAAAATATGATAGTGTTTTAGATTTTGGCCATCTACAAAACTAAGCAGTTTTTTCTTAAATTATTATTGCCCTATCTTGTCTCCCACCACCCAGGAATAAGAGAGGGAAACACTGTCAATAAAGATGACAATCGGAGTTCCTAACTTCCATTGTCTCTAGCCTTCTTAGTGGATCTTTTTCCAGCTCACCGTTTGTTCTCTAGCCCAGAGATGGATGCCCCAGGAATACAACTAATTCTACAAAGGAGACACAGTTTAGAAATACTATTGACGTAGTTTCGTGTTTATTTAATATGTAGTTCAGATTTCATCTCTGCCATCGAACATGACACCTATGGTTTAAGAACACTCAGGGGTCTCCGTGTGGTACCAATGATGCAAATGCATGGAACTTTTCCCCTATATCACAGACATTTCTGTTTATCAAACTCTTGGTTCTTCCTCTTTCACCATCATTTACTAGCATGAATTACTGTCTTCTGGTCTTTGGAGACATAAGGTTCTTGAGCTCCCAAGTCCATCTCTCTGTCTTCTGGAGTAAGATCACATGTCATCACAGAGAACTCCTCCTTTCACAGGTTAGTGGTCCTTGTTGTAGGAAGTCTTGCCTGCTCAAGTCCTTACTGCTCTACCTCTCCTGTACTGCATTTCCAGCTTCCTCTATTAAGGCACACTGGATCCTTTACTTTTCCTTTTATCTTTTTCTTGTCTTGGACTATTCAAGCAAGATCAATCTCCTGTATATTTTGTCTACTATTTTGATTCTCCTTGCAACTCAGTTTTTATCTTTTTGTCTTTGTGTTTTGCTGCCCCCTTCCCCTTTTAAATTTACACGCAATTTTAGTGGATCTCATCTGCTCACATTTGATCCTGGTGAACATTCTTCATCTTCTTTAGCTCCCGGTTCATGGTATTTCCTTATAAAGCATATCCCTAACTGCATTCTGAGATATGACTCTGTGTTTTATCAATACAATGATGCGCGCACACACACACACACACACACACACACACACACACACAAATTAAAATTGGGGTCTTTCTAGAAATTATATGCTCATACCCGAGTCAACACTGCTAAGTTAGATGAGATCACCTGACATGTGCATAAATACACAGTTTTTTTGTACTCTGCTTTAACACATAGGTGGTTTTTGTGACCCATAGGCTGCCCTTTTATCTATGCTGTCTGTCCAATGACTGCTGTCAATACTGTGAATATTCGTGTGATTTCAACATATACTTGTGATATTTCATGTTTATTAAGATAGTAAAGATCTGTCCTACATACATTTGTCCTCTGTGGATTGTGGAAAAAGAAGAAATTTTTAGAAACAAAGTAGTCTTGTATTTCTCAAACTTTTCCTCAATCCAAAAAGCAAAAAGGGGCACCTGGGTGGCTCAGTGGGTTAAAGCCTCTGCCTTCGGCTCAGGTCATAATCCCACGGTCCTGGGATCGAGCCCCGAATCGGGTTCTCTGCTCAGCGGGAAGCCTGCTTCCTTTCCTCTCTCTGCCTGCCTCTCTGCCTGCCTGTGATCTCTGCCTGTCAAATAAATAAATAAAATCTTAAAAAAAAAAAAAAAGCAAAAAGATTGAATTTTTCAAAGTAAAAATAAACAGTCTTGTCTCTTGAGTTCCTGTTTATATACTCTTCATAATTAGAATTATGAAAAATAGGGCATCTGGGTGGTTTAGTTGGTTAAGCAGCTGCCTTTGGCTCAGGTCATGATCCTGGAGTAACAGGATTGAATCCTGCATTGGGTTCCCAGCTCCACAAGGAGTCTGCTTCCCCCTCTGACACCTTCTCCTATCTCATGCTCTCTCTCACCGTCTCTCTCTCAAATAAATAAAATCTTAAAAAAAATTATGAAAAATACTTAATGTCCAGATTGGGAAATAGTGTCTTAAATACCTGCGTCAAAGCTTTACAATATATAGGTCTACACTGAAGAGACCACTTTCTCAAAAAAAAAAAAAAAAAAAAAAAAAAAAAAAGTGAAGGGTCTGAGATTTTACCCTGTTTGCAAGCTAACAAAATAGGCTGCCACAGTTTCGTAAACGTTGGTAAAGACACGGGCCCTTATGAAAGAAGCAAAGACCTTAATTACTCAAGGCACTGGGGGCAACATGAGCTTCATGTTCCCATTGGCTATAATTGCTCCTCAAGTCTCATAGGGCAATGCAATTGGCCCAGGGAGATGCTGCACACATAGTGGGTTGTGTCTCAGCTGAGGAACCTCAAACTTAGGAAACCTACTCTTATAAGAGGGCTGCTAGAGAACCTGCCTACCTTTTACCCCTGAGGGAGCCACGATCTTTATCATCCTGGTTAAGAAACAAATCTGCTCTCTGCCCTGAAGGAGTCACTACCTCTGTCTTCCAAGGCTTTTTGCTCTGCCAGCATCCTTGAAATGCAAACATTCTTGAAAAGGTAGTCCAGAACAAAAGCTATCATAGACATGTGGAAACACCGTGGAGATGTGCCACCTAGAAAATTTTTGTTTGTTTGTTTTGTTACATTTTGGTTTCTGCTTTTTAAGTAGTCTCCACGCCCAATGTGGAGCCCAACATGGGGCTTGAACTCACAACCTTGAGATCAAGACCTGAGCTGATATCAAGAGTACATCACTTAACAAAATGAGCCACCAAGGTGCTCCCTTGATAACATTTTAAATACTATTAATAATATTAGAGTACTTCTGTGGTCTTGGTTGTTGTATATGTCGTTTCATTCTGTCACTAGCTCTGTGATCCCCATTTCATAGATAGAGAAATTGAGGCACTCTAAGGTACTTGACCAAAGAGGACATTTTTCTCCAGGGCCTGCTACTCAGTATGTTGTATAGATATTAATATTCTCATGTAAAAAATAACTAGTCAAACTCAATTTGGGGGCACCTGGGTGGCTCAGTGGGTTAAAGCCTCTGCCTTTGGCTCGGGTCATGATCCCAGGGTCCTGGGATCGAGTGCCACATCCGGCTCTCTGCTCAGCAGGGAGCCTGCTTCCCTCTCTCTCTCTCTGCCTGCCTCTCTGCCTACTTGTGATCTATCTCTCTGTCAAATAAATAAATAAAAATCTTTAAAAAACAACAACTCAATTTTGATGCATGTATTTCAGAAAGGAGGTATAAAATATAGTTCCTGATAGATTATTGGAGCAAGTGTGGATTTGACTGGTTATAATCAATATTAATTACATATATTTGTATATTCTTTCATCATTAACTACGGGGTTTCATGAGTACTGTCTTTTCATTAAAAAATTATTAACTGGTTGTTTACTATAGGCAAAGTGCTAAGTTGTGTCCTAGTGAACAGAAATAATGTTATTGCCTTCATTGAGCTTAAAGTCTAATCATGGAGACTGCTGTCAAACAAGTAATGCATAATTCCTTATTCAATGGCATTGTATACTCTTGGCCTGGGTGAGTTTATTAATTTCCCCCAGATTCTGTTGCCATTTGTATGCTGATGATGTCCTAGATCTATAACTCTGGCTTCTGTCTGGGAGCTTCATATTTTTTTTATCTGAAAGTTTTGCTAGGCATCTCGGGTATTTCTTCCCACAGAAGTCTTTTTCCGTGGTGTTCTCTATCTCGGTGAATGACAGAACCAGTTATCCAGTGGCCAAATGAGACATTTGAGCATCATGATTTTATTTTGTCTTTAGTCTGATAAACCAAGTCCTATTTTATCTACTAAATACCTCTTGAATTAATCCCCTCTGCCGCTAACTTAATTTAGAACCCCATTATCTCTGGCTATAATCACTGCAACAGTGACTTGCAAGTTGATATTACTGTCTCCTCTCTTGCCCACCCCCTCTAAACCCATCTCCACTTTGCAGTGACAACCAAGTCTCTACAAAGGAGATCTGGTTAAGTCATTTTCTTATTTAAAACTTTTGATTCTCCCATAGTCCTTAGGGTAAATTATTTGCAGAGCACACAAAAGTCCTTTACCATGGGGACCTAGATTCATCTTTTGCCTTAACTCTTCATCTGATTTCCAGACGCAGATAACTTGATTCACATATGTGAAAGTACATTGTTCTTTCTCATCTTGAGTGATCCAGGTGCTCTTTTCTAGAAGAATAGAATATTACTCTGCTTTGTTGTCTTCACTTCTCTGCCCCTCCTTCCAGCTTTGCCTGGCCAATTTCTATCCTTTAATTCTAAAATGTTGTCAATCCTTGCTGTTGTTCCTAATCTGGATTGAAGTTACTTGCTCAGTTCTCTGTCACAGCACACCTCATGCTGGACTGTAACTGCCTTTCTCTCTGTGTGTTCATACTACTTTAAACCCCAGGAGAAGAACGAACTACATTTGTCTTGTTTACCATCTTGTACAGAGTGCCAAAGTACCTAGCACACACCACACACTCACCACTTTTTAGTGCGTGAATAAGTATATGCATAAATCAGTAAATAAGTGAACAAATGAACCATGACTCCTATAAATTTACCTACAACCAATGTGATACATGGAAAAAACACTCTATAAAGGCCAGACTCCTCCCTCTCTTATTAAGTAACTGGGGACATATTTGAAAAGAAATGGAAATTAGGGTGCCTTGGTGGCTCAGTCGGTTAAGCATCTGCCTTTGGCTCAGGTCATGATCCTGAGTCCTGGGATCGAGTTCCACATTGAGGACCCTGCTCCGTGGAAAGCCTGCTTCTCCCTCTGTCTCTCTCTCTCTCTCTCTCTCTCTCGCTCTGTTTTTCATGAGAAAATAAATAAATAAAATCCTTTTTTAAAAAGGAGAGATGGAAATTTTAAAAAAAGATAATAAATTTAATGGAAATTAATAGAAATTAAAAAATTAATGGAAATTTTTAAAAAGATAATTAAAAGGAAACCCTTCAAAATAGACCTTTATTCTTTGAGGCCAACCTCTGATATAAGAGTTCATTTTTTTTTTTAATTTTATTTATTTATTTGACAGAGAGAGAGAGATCACAAGTAGGCAGAGAGGCAGGTAGAGAGAGAGGAGGAAGCAGGCTCCCTGCTGAGCAGAGAGCTGGATGTGGGGCTTGATCCCAGGACCCTGGGATCATGACTAGAGCTGAAGGCAGAGACTTAACCCACTGAGCCACCCAGGCACCCTAAGAGTTCATTTTTGTTTTGACTTTGTCTCACCTCAACATCCTTTCCTGACTAGCATCACTCTCCCCTCCTCCAGCCTCTTCCCCTAAAAGAATAATTAAGTATTCTTGCTGAGCTGAGCTGCCCAAAGCCATCTACTCTAGTGGCTCCAGAATCATACACTGAGAAATATCTGGGGTCCTGGGTCATCTTTATTTTGCCTTCATCAAACTTCCTTTCTTCCTACCCTCCTTTGTAAACACTGGCTGATGTCCTAATGGCTCCTAGAGGCTTAAGGAATTACTTTTGCATTTTAGGACTCAAAATGCCCCAATTCAATGGAAAGATAACAAACATGTAAGCAACTGTGACACGGTATTGAGTTTTAGAACACCCCTCAAATAATAATCTCCATTCAAACTTTTCCCCTATGTTGATATGAGGAACTAGCCTGAGTTCTGACAAAGAAAAAAAAATCATTAAAACATTGTTAATTGTATGTAAAAAATGCAGTATTTGGTTAAGAGTAGGGTAGTCTAAATCAAAATGTTCAAGTGATTCTCTTTTTCTATTGAGAAATTCATTTAGGAAATATAAGAGGCAAACAACTTCAAAGAACAAGAAAATATAAGTGAGAGCTTCAGAAACATGACTTTTTAAGTTGCAGAAAGCACTGGGTGACAAATGTTCTAGGACTCTGGAAGCAAGATGGAATGACAGTGAAGGAAATGGAAAAGAAGGATGAGAATGGCAATAAGAGATAAGGCCTGAGTGAACATTTGAATTTATTACCAGAGGAGAGCGGAAGCTCACGAAAGTAGTAGGAAAATGGGCCTCGTGTGTGTGAAGCACTAGTGTTCGTACTGGTCAGAGGAGAGATCAATGCAAGCAGTCTACCAGCGTGAAGGAAACACCATTGAGGAATGGAAAAAAGGGGTCCTGAAGGCAGCACAGAACAAAGATTTGACCTTAGACTTACTGTGGGGGTTGTGAAGAGTCAGATGTTTTAAAAAATTGATGAGCTGAAATATTGATGGGGAATGTAGAGATATGTTTTTGTATGGATCTAAATAGGAGATGAAGATGGAAGGAAGATTCATGAATTCAGGTTCCTTCTATTTTTATTATTGCTCATCTCATTTGCCTAAGTATTTGCTTTCTGTATTTCTCTCTTCTCATTCTCCCTGGTTCATCTTTCTGAAAGCCATTTGATTATATAAGTTGATCTAGTTATTACTTTGTTAGTCTTCTTTTATGAGTCCCTTCCTTATCTCCCATTATTTTATGCCTTGACTCCTTTCCTTCTCCAGTAAACTTCTTGAAAAGGGTGGGCATCACTGCTGAATGCTTTTCCTGTGGTCACAGTAATCTCCCTGGCCTAATCAGTGAATACTTTTAGTCTTTAATCTCTGGCTTATGAATTTATGAATACTTGTTTCCAGAAACTTTTTCCTCATTGCTTTCTTCCTCCTTCTTCTCTTTCTTCCTTGTCCTTCTCCCTGTCTGATCAATCCCTCCAGCTCCTCCTCTACCTATACCTACCCCCCTCCCCCACTTAACTCTATAAACCCTTCTTTAGCATCTCATTACCTTCTGTCAGGTAAACCCCTAGGCATCTGTGGGGACTCACAACTGAGTGCTCCCTGATAAGCATCAAGTCCATATTTGCAACCCGATCCACTTCCACCAAGGTGAGCTCCTGGCATTTCAGATTCACTATCCAAACTAGCATGTGTTATCTCACGGCCTCCTCCTGACCGCCCCCCCCCCTCCCCAACTGGGCTCCTTTGTCGTGATTTTGGTGTATTTAGCAAATACAAGTCAGTTTATCCCATTGAAAGGGGCTCTCTCAACATGTGTGGTTCAGGCTGGTGGGACACCCCAGCTTTTCACCTTAACATTATCCTGTCGGTTTGGAATTACACATCAACTGGTTCATTTGACCCAAAGTAGGTATCGGTTCTGTGTAACTGGAGGAAACAGAGAACAAAGTAAGAATGTAGCAAAAACACTGGTTAGGGAGGGTCTGGCAGTAAATTGAAGGGATTTAGGTCTGAATCTGGAACTTCAGTCTGAGACTCCCGATGAAAAGGGAGGAGAAGCATTGGGAATAGAGAGAAAGGAACATTTATGTTAAGACTTGCTGACAGAAATGCTGCTGGGAGCCAGTTCTGTTCAGCTGGAGTAGAAGGTATGTTTAGTTGCTGTCATTTAAGCTTTTCTACTTGGCTTTTCACACTGGTCAGGAGGAATAAAGCAATTCATTTGTGATAACAGAAGGTAAAATGCCATGACTGCCTGGTGCTAGAGGACCCTGGGCCGGGCCTGCGGGGCTCCCATTGGCACTAGAGGGCTTAGTGGGCTCTGAGCCGATTAGCAGAACACCACTCAGGAGGCATTCCGAGAGGTGGGCCATTTTTCTCCACCACCTCCCTTCCCCTTCATAGAAAAGATTCACAGGAATTTTTTCTAAGAACTTCCCTATGCCAGAGACAGCCACAAGAAGAGGAAATAGCTTGCTGGATTTTTACTTTACACATTTCTAATCCTCTACTATTGCCCTTTCTTTGGCAATATTTTAGGAGAACTGAAAAGTACAGAAACAGAGTAGATTAAAATCTATATTTTAATCCTCTAGTTGCCAAATTTCCATGAATTTATGTTAATTAAATAAATCAGGCCCTCATTTACACATTTACTCCTTAATTATTGTGATTATCTTCACTTTAAAATTCTGCATCAACTAGAAATAAGTCCCATAAAACAAAAAATATTATGACATATTAATGTTGACATAAGGGGAAAATATGAACATTTCAAAGGCTTTTTCCCCTCTTACTGTACATACATGTAAGAGTTGAATTTGAGGCAATTATTCAAGCTTATCACAGTTCAAATATCTAGATTATGGAATGAAGCATTTCAGACTTCACTATTTACATCTTTTAATTTGCCATTTGGTGAGTATAGACCATTTCAAATGGCATATGTCATTTTGTATTGTCATAAAACTGACATAAATAGCATAATCCGAGAACTTAGCAAAAGAATGAAGTGCTTCACTTTTACAAGTGTACATTTCACAGTGGTGTCTGATTTCACATCTCAGCACATAGTAGCCTCTTTTGTAGCGGAGCCGAGCTTCACAAATGAGAAGTCATGAAGACTGAGCTTCTGCAGCCAGGCACAATGGCCCCAGAACTGAGAGGCGAATGAAACCCTGATGCTGCATCCACTATTTACATACTCAGGATCATCATGGGCTGAACCAGTAGCCCACTGAAAAGCATATTTAGTTCTATATACCCGTACTACAGAGAAGCCTATATTTTAAAATGACAGTCTTGACTTGAATTTACTTTCTTCAAACTCATTTCAAGCATAGAGAATTAGGGAGTCAAGCACAGAACCATAGTGTAGGAGGGACACTTAGGTGAATAACACTGTAATACTTCACATAAATAAGTGGGTGTTCCGGGAAAGTAACATCATCAGTAACTCCAAAGTCTTTAGGTGGAGGGAGTGGGCCTACAATGGAAGCCTCACCCTGTATTCCCACCTCATTGTTATATCAAAAATTCGACATATAAAAAACCCAAAACGACGGTTAGCAGTAATGATACCCCTTAGAAACCACTCCAGGTAATGCTTCTGCAGTCCTGAACTAAAGTTTCTCAAAATCAAATGTTATGTCACACCTTTTACTTCCGTTCATGCTTTTCTCCCCTGTGCCTTGAATACCTTGGTTTCTGTTTTTTACCTAACGCTGACCAGTCAACTTAGACTGGGTTCCAACTACCCTGCTTTTGAAAAGCCTGTTCTGACTCCACAGGCTGGGTTAGGTGCTCCTCTCCATCCAACAGCATTCCAAACATATCTCTAGTAACCATAACACATGAAAGGATTTGCCCCAGTGTAAGTGATCTGAGGGCAGAGAGTGTGTGTATACCTTTTCATCGTTTCTTTCCTTGCTTTGGCACGGTGCTTGTCACTATGGGCACTGGAGGAATGGCTGTTGAACTAAACCAAAGTGCAGAATCAAACATTCCAGAAGAGGTCTGAGGAAACAGGAGATTGCCAACATACCGTAGAGTCGATCCTGTGCTACGATTAAATTGGAGTGCTTTGTCCAAGCACTTAACCCATGTATCTTGCCTCCAAACTCTAATTCTGTTCCTTCCTTCCCACTGCATACTTCTTCCCAACACTGCGTGCTAAAATCCTAGCACGTGCTTCAGAGTCTCCAGCAAATTACCTGTTCTCAATGAATTTCTTATTTTTCAACTAGATATTATTCCTGTGACCCTAACCCATAGGTTTGTTGTTATTGTTATTATTCTTATGGCATTTACTTTATTCAGCTTTTCCCTTTATGTATATATTTCTCTCTTATCCATTTTTGTGCTCTTAGCTTTATACATACTTAATACTCTATAAATAGTTCTTTAATTGAATGCAGTTAACCTAAGGCAAAAACAATTTGTAGTAATGATATACTGGTAATAGATTATAAATATTACCTTGCTAGGGTCTTAACCTATAAAGAAATAAATGTTTTTTTTTAAAAGATCATAAGCCATATGAATTTATATTTTCACATGAATGTTAATAATGGCTTTATTTATAATAGTCAACAATTGGAAATAACTCCAATGTCCATCAGCAAATGAATGAATCAACAATAAAAATGAACATGCAACAGAGATGAATCTGAAAATAGTTACGCTGAGTGCAATAGACAAGAAGAGTGTTACTGTATGATTCCATTCATATAAAACTCTGGAAAATGCAAACTAATCTATAGTGACCAAGAGCTGATCTCTGGTTGCTTGGGAATGGGGAAGGCCTAGGCAGGAAGCATTATCAAAGGGCATGAGAAACTCTTGGGGATGATGGAAATGTTCACTGTCTTGATTCTGGTGAGGATTTAAAAATATACATACTATGTCAAAACTTACTAATTTCTACTTATTACTTTGCACACTTTATCATATATAATCATCAATTATATCTCAACAAAGCTGTTTTTAAAACTGCTTTTTAAAAAGAACTTGTGGGGGCACCTGGGTGGCTCAGTGGGTTAAAGCCTCTGCCTTTGGCTCAGGTCATGATCCCAGGGTCCTGGGATCAAACCCCGCATCGGGCTCTCTGCTCGGCAGGGAGTCTGCTCCCCCCCGCCCCCTCCACCTGCCTCTCTGCCTACTTGTGATCTCTGTCAAATAAATAAATAAAATCTTTAAAAAGAACTTCTGATAAATAATTTGATCTGGTTCTTTTATATATTTTCTGTACATGGTGAGACAACTGAAGAGGGAAAAACTGCACTAAAAGTCTTAGAAATACTTTAATATGAGAATGAGAACAGATTAATAATAATGTGTTTTCAATAATAAGCAGATTCTTCTACCTGGCAACAAATACATGTGAGAATGACTGGCAGTTCAGACTCCTTGCTAACCACTGATCCATTTGTGTGAAGTTATATGTGCCTCTTCATTTTCATTATTCACTCATTTTGGGTTTTTTGTTTGTTTTTTATTTTTTTAAAAGATTTTATTTATTTATTTGACAGACAGAGATCACAAGTAGGCAGAGAGGCAGGTAGAGAGAGGAGGAAGCAGGCTCCCTGCTGAGCAGAGAGCCCGATGCGGGGCTTGATCCCAGAACCCTGAGATCATTACCCGAGCCGAAGGCAGAGGCTTAACCCACTGAGCCACCCAAGAGCCCCAATTATTCACTCATTTTGTAATCAAAAAAATTAAAGCTGGGTTATTAGAATTCTTATTCATTTTCTCTCTTCCAAGAGAATGCTGTGTTGGGTGTTAATCCCATCAAGAGATGATGCTGATCATGCTCTTCCTCCCATGGGTGCCCCGAGGGTCCCACCAATGTAGCCCAAGGGGTAGAACCTGCTGAGATTCCAAAAGAGGCTCGAGTTGAGAGTGACTTCTCCACCTAATTGACCAGGAATCTGCCCTCTATCCCTGGCCTTCCCTGGGAATTGCCAGATGACAAGACATTCCGATACAATCCACAAGATGTTTACTGACCATAAGTAAATGCTGTGTATTTCTGTCTTTACAGATACAGACTGTGACGGTCCCACCAACACACTTGGAAGGATCACTTCTGTGAAATCAGATGTGGCCAATATGTGCATCAGAGCCCTCGCTAAGTCTGAGGGAAGAGGCCAGCCAGATGTAGGACCATTCCGACAGGAGGAGGATCCTGAAGATCAGGGAGTAAGGCCCAGTGGACAAGGGAGGAGGAAAACTTAACAGCCTCTGCCTGTTCTCTAGCCACCAGTCCATTCTGTCACCAAGAGCTCAGTTCCTTGGGTGCTGGAGCTTAGAAATACTTAGAACACTTAGAAATCTAAGTAGCCCCTAAAGAATGAGATAGCCAGGCTGACCCTGTGGCACAACGGGGTAGTGCATCTGACCTCAAGAATGAGATATCCACCTCCCCTTATTCTCTGGTAAATTCCCTTCATCAATGAAGGAACAAATACACAGTCTTTTTGTTCCCCTCCTCCCCAAAGAACCTTGTCTTTTTTTGGTGAATCCTACTTTCTCTGCTCAGAAAAAATAGATGTAAGGGTTAAGAAGTTGGGATGTATGTGGCATATTAGACATTGTATAAAGGTCCAATTTTCTCACCCATGCTTTTGCCTACCAGTTCTGGGCAAAACTGAAGTGTGTGATTATCCTTGATGATCTCACCTCTTCCACTTCCATTTAGTATCTTCCTTCCTTTTTCTCTCATGCCACCCCCGGGCTATACAGAACTACTTGTAATAAAACATTTCAGGGTTGAGGGGCGCCTGGGTGGCTCAGTGGGTTAAAGCCTCTGCTTTCGGCTCAGGTCATGATCTCAGGGTCCTGGGATCGAGCCCCCCATCGGGCTCTCTGCTCAGCAGGGAACCTGCTTCCTCCTCTCTCTCTGCCTGCTGCTCTGCCTACTTGTGATCTCTGTCAAATGAATAAATAAAATCTTACAAAAAAAAAATTCAGGGTTGAAAGGAACATAAAAATTCATCTATTACAACCACTAGAGAGATTCTTCCCAAATCCTTGTCAAACAAGGACATCTGGCTTACAATGTAAAACTATTTTGGCTAACTGAACAAAAGAATTCATGCCAGTAACCAATATGAAAGGACTGAAGGAGATTCTTGGACTCTTCTCTTCTCCCAGGCAACCAACATATGTTTTAATGATGATTCACTAAAGATAGTATTTGATTCAATACTTCAGGGAAGCAGGGAAGAAGAGAAGAGAAGATGATATGATGGAAGGATGGAGGAGTGCTGTCTTCTTTTTTTTTTTTTTTTAAGCAGGTAGGAATACCTCTTTATTCTGTGCATAAGCCTTGATCTCACTATTTTGATTAACCAAGAAAACCTTCTAGATGGTAGCAGGAGAGCCATACAGAAAAAAGCAAGGATTTAAGTCCCAAGAATGTTACTCTATAAATTGGAAACTAACCTGGAAAGTCACAATGAAATGTGCCAAGAGACCATTTCTGACCGATGATTAGAATGCCACTATATATTTACTTTGTAAAGAGGCACTCTTGCATAATTAGCTCTCAACAAGTGTAAGAGCATGCCTTGATGTGGTAAGGCATCATTTTATTTATTTTTCTAGATGATGTTCACACAAAAATAAGGTACGCTTTATTCAGCCATATACCAAGTACTTCTCATTTTTTAAAAAAAGATTTTATTTATTTATTTGACAGACAAAGATCACAAGTAGGCAGAGAGGCAGGCAGAGAGAGAGAGAGGAGGAAGCAGGCTCCCCGCTGAGCAGAGAGCCCGACGTGGGACTCAATCCCAAGAACCTGGGATCATGACCTGAGCCGAAGGCAGAGGCTTTAACCCACTGAGCCACCCAGGCGCCCCATGTACTTCTCATTTTTAATAGTGTCAGTTTTTATTGGTAAAAATCAAATATATGAAAACTACATTTTGACCAAATAATATTATATCCATTGCTGTTGTTGCTTTTAACTTTGAAAAGTGAATTTCATATTTCATTTTTACCATGTTACAATTTTACCATGTTACATCCATGAGATGGATGGCATTAGTAATAAATAGGTAAACAGGCACTATGAGACTTGTTCAGGTCAGAGAGGTAGTTATCTGTTACTAGTTAGCTGGTTTTCTGTGGTGCCATATCTGGGGTAGATCTTCTGGGTTCCACACCTCTGGGCTATTTTTAGCTCTGAAATGTACTTTGAGTGGACTGCACCCCTCTGTGCCCTGCTGATGGTCTTTTTTTTTTTTTTTTTAAGATTTTATTTATTTATTTGACAGACAGATCTCAAGTAGGCAAAGAGGCAGGTGGCGGTGTTGGGGGGGGGGCAGGCTCCCCACTGAGCAGAGAGCCTAATGCGGGCTTGATCCCAGGACCCTGGGATCATGACCTAAGCCAAAGGCAGAGGCTTTAACCGACTGAGCCACCTAGGCGCCCCCTGCTGATGGTCTTTACAGAAACTGATTAAACTCCCAAATGGAATCTTTCTGTTACCTTTTCTCATCAGTTTGGCACATGTCCTGTTCCATAAGCTCTTCTCAGGAGACAGGAGCCACAAGTGCAACTCTGTCATGTCAGTCATTTGACAAATATTTTCCAAGGGAAATAAATATGTTAAACTCCACCTACAGTGTACAAATATGCTGACTCTATCTAAGGGCTCAGATCTAGAAGGTGGTATGAAAAGAACAAGTGAAACTGTATTTTCTTCTTTTGGAAGCACTAAAAATGTCTTCTTTAATTATTACACTCAAGATTCTCTAACTGACAACATATGCTTGCTAATAATTTTTGTCTTGCAGGAATATGAATGTTTTCTAATGGGAGGCATTTAAATGCCTTAGCTGAAGACTGATTCAAAGAAAAGCTCTCTTTTGGATTCATCTCAACATCTATCAGGTGGTATTATTTTTCCAATAGTCTTTTACGCTATCCTTTGCTTTTGAAAGAGCTTATGTCCAACCTATAATTATTTTCTGCTAATTAGAGTAATTCATGGTTAATTATTCAAAATGATTCCTCTTCAAAATCAAATCCATTTCTTGTCATGACATTAAAAAAAGATACAAATAAAATATTATCAGAATGCAAATTTCCGTCAGAAGGGAATACTTTTAAAAATTTTTTTCTTTAAATAGCATTAAAATCTTTCTCTACTAGCAAAGGCTCCATGATTGCCTACTTCAGTTAATGTGAGCTAGAGAAGGGCAACTGAACCATGAAGTGATGACTGTTAATGTTTTTTTTTGATAATTACTAAAGATTAGCTATGTTGACTATATTGGAGTAAGTAATTTACTATATTCTTAAAGAAGAGTTGCAAAGCAGTAAGACCTAAAAACGGTGAGGGCAAACAGTGACTATGTGAGCTGGAGACACTGGATGTCTAAGGACCTACTTTGAAGATGTACGCCTCTTTGTGGACTCTCATGGGGCTGAATCTTCCTTTCCTGTTATTGTCCTGGTCCTATTTCCTCAAGAGGCAGCTGCTTCCCTCTGGTATATCTCCTAGGGAAGCCCTGGAGCTCCCTCTTTTTCTAAGCGAGGATCATGCCTTGCCCCTATTTGGACCATTGCCCCACTCTGATCTCAATCTCCATTTTGTTCTATTCCGATTATTGCATGAATCCCAACTGTCTTTCCTGAGACGGTAAGGTTCTCCTCTACCTACATTTTTCTTAGGCTATACTTGTTTAGGTTTTCAACATACATTTATTGAGTACCTTCAGTGTGTAAGGTCCTGAAGTTGTACAATTTAAATGAAGCAAGTTGAACACGTCACCTGTGTATGACATAAACAGTTCTATTAGATTCAAACAAAGAGAATAAAATTATAGATGCATAAATGTAACCAGAAGAAAAAAAAAAAAAGATCTTTAGAAATGGCAGCTACTTCTGGCATTCAGAAGACAAGAAAAGAAAATGATCTATCTGGTAAATGTTGAAATCATTGCTAAAGGAAAGCAAACTCCTTGCACTTTGATGAGGACTGATCACCACCTTGTTCTCAATATTCACTAAAACTCTTCAACTTCTTTGCCTCCCCCATCCACCAATGGGAATTCAGCTCAACTTTTATAATAAAAATTAACTGCATTAAATTTTTCTTGAGCATCTACATTTTCATAACGGCCATGACAAAAACTAGGAAAACAACACAATTAGATGGTAAGCGACCTTATAATGTCTATGACAAGGACATTCACGCTTGCTAAATAGTCCATGAGTCCCTTTTCAGTTTCATTGGAGCCATGTGACTTGTTCTGGCCTCTGGATTATGAGCAGATTTACCAGGTGTCAAAGCATACCAATGGGAGGAGACCCTCTAGTGGGCTTTTTCATCACCATGACAACAAAAGTAGCTAGGTATTGAGACAGCAGGATCAGAGATGTAAGTGGCCTCCATTGCTCAGTCACCACATGGAGGATGATGCTCATGGCTCCCAGTTACATTGCTGTCTTCAACATACAAAAGTCATGACATTAATCTGTGCTATATGTGGCATAGGAGGGGTCTCAAGGTACATCATCTCTGCAATGAATGAAAATGTTCCATATAGGCACATTTCTCATCTAAAGGCCAGAGTAAGTTTATACAGGCAACATAGTGCTGTGTCCTCCAACACCCATGACCATAAATGCAAAACCCCCTTGTTGTGTTTGCAGAAGTAATATCCTATCTTCCATATTTGGAAGTCAGTATGAAAGACAGCATGCTGTTTATTGGGAGGGCATTTTCTTTCTTTCTTTCTTTCTTTCTTTCTTTCTTTCTTTCTTTCTTTCTTTCTTTCTTTTTTTAAATAAAGATTTTATTTATTTAAGAGAGAGAGAGCATGAGAGGGAAGAAGGTCAGAAGGAAAAGCAGACTCCCTGTGGAGCTGGGAGCCCGATGCGGCACTCAGTCCCAGGACTCTGGGACCACAACGCAAGCCAGAGGCAGTTGTCCAACCAACTGAGACACCCAGGCACCCCTGAAGGGCCTTTTCTTTTAAAAGCTAATCAAACAATTAAAAAAAAACCCATTCAAATTAATTTACTTTCTTTAGTTCATTGAACTACACTGGAAAGCAGAATGAAGGTAATAATGGATTTTTGAAAATTTATATGGAGGGGTGCCTGGGTGGCTCAGTGGGTTAAAGCCTCTGCCTTCGGCTCAGGTCATGATCCCAGGGTCCTGGGATCAAGTCCCGAATTGGGCTCTCTGCTCAGCAGGGAGCCTACTTCCTCCTCTCTCTGCCTGCTTCTCTGCCTACTTGTGATCTCTGTCTGTCAAATAAATAAATAAAATCTTTAAAAAATTAAAGAAAAATAAAATAAAATCTATGTGGAAAATTGCTTTGCAATTCATTTCTTTGAAAGTGTTGCTAAATTTTGATATTTTGGGTTTATGTATCAAAGATAGTAATATAATCATTCCTATGTGGATGAATGTTCAAAGATTTGAAGAATTTTTACCATGACATTATTTAAATAAGATATTAGAGACCAGATAATGTTCAAATATAGAGTATTCATATATTTGGAACATTCATTTTATGATATATTTTATAGGCATTTAACATGATAATGTAGAACATCAGCTTTCAGGTGGGATACATTAACATTCATTTATCTGATTAAAAATGGGAAGAGTTAAATAAAATCTTTTTAAAAAGAGCAGGGGGCACCTGGATGGCTCCGTTGTTAAGCGTCTGCCTTCGGCTTGGGTCATGATCCCGAGGTCCTGGGATGGAGTCCCACATCGGGCTCCCTGCCTGCTTCTCCTTCTCCCACTCCCCCTGCTTGTGTTCCCTCTCTTGCTGTAATAAATAAAATCTTTAAAATAAGTAAATAAATAAATAAGGGAAGAGTTATAGCCAACAAGATACAACTGCATGCATCTTGCAAAGCTATTTTATCTAGGCTACAGCCTGATTTTCAAAATTTGAGCACATCGTTTTAATTTTAAGTGAACATGTGCGTTGCTTCAGGGAAAAATAAACAGAGAACTACCCTGAAAAGAAGATCCATGATAGGACAAGAAATAAAGGAAAACTGAAGACAAAGGGAAATGATCTGCATCGCCAACTCATGGCAGCTACTAGAATTGCAGGGATTGACTTCAGAAGGTACGCTAAGTGTTAAGACAAATGCGCAAAGGAACTTAGTAGGATGGATACATGTTGGAGTATGACTTTGTTATGAAAGCAGAGACTTATCTAACTTGAGATGCATTCATGTACACCTTTGTGAGGCTGTATTTTCTTTCTTTGTGTAATGCTAGTTGTTGGTCACGGAATTTGTTTTGCTTTTCTTTGTTACTTTAAATAAGTTAAGGTCAGCTGATCATTTTTATTCTTCACATTTGAATCTGAAGCACAACAATTTCCACTGAGGATTCTTGTGGAACTTCATTTTTGTTATGTTTTAATAAAGTCTTATTTGTATTGATTTCTGAGGTGGCATGGCATTCCCTCACTGATAAACTGTTTGGGTTTTGTTTTTTTATGAAGAGGTTTTAATTTAATATGATAGATTCAACCATTGTTTTTCAGGTTTTATATGCATGCCTGGGAGCCTTTTAATAACTTGCAATAATAAACAAAATGAATTTGACTTTTAGGGTAGACACTCTTGTAATTGGTATTTTTACCAACTCAGGGTGTTTATTTTTCCAAAAAAATAAAGTGCATTTTTTCCATTCTTGGGGAATAAAGAGTAATGGAATTGCAATTTACGAAAAAGTTGTGAGAGATTCCATCGTTGCAATGAAAAAAATTCATACAGATCTATTTCTTACTTTAGACATGATCCTTGCATAACTAAAAAAAAGGAGTTTTCCCTGTGTCTTAAATTCCTGTGTCTTAAAGTTTTTCTGGGTAAAGTAGTTAGGGATCAAGATATAATAAAATATTTTTTAAAATATATTAACAGGTAGCAGGTAAGGTTAGTATGGACTAAAAGCCTGCATAGGAAATGATATTTTAACTCACAAAATTGTAAATTTTCAATACTGAAAAATGGGGTTTTGAACACAGAATTGATTTTGATAAATGACAGAATTCTGCCTAAGACCACAGTAGAGACCAGAACAAGGAACGTAAGAATAGGGAATCTACAAATTAGCATGTTATGATTATTCTCTTTCATAGCATTTAAGAATAGCTTTGAAAAGATCTAATGTCTTCAGTAGTTTAAACTTATTTCTACTGTACCTAAGTAGCATGTACTATAACTCAAATTGACAAGGTTGCCTGAGCAATATTGGCATGAGTCTTGTATAGCGATGAGGCATTACTGAACAATATTTTTTGGATGATAAACAGTAATGGAAATTTGAGATTGAAATGGCCTTTTCAAGGAAGGAGGTCACACCTACGAAAACACAAGATAGGTATTTAAGTTTGTCTCTCATTCCTGGATATTGAGCTTCTTCAAGTGTTTGTGCGTTAGTCAATTTGACACCTCAAGGATCCCTAATTTTTATGAAGATGTCAGCATGCTGGTAACATTTTTTTGGAAAGATCTATTTTTTTAAAAAGTCTGTATCTTACTTGCCCCGAGATGGAATATAATTTTTCATGATAGTTACAGGGCTGATAAAATACTGAAGGGGTTGTGGGAAGAGGGGCTGCAGTTGGGGCAGGGTGGAGGAATATGAGGATTTCACTAATTTTCTGCAGTGCTAATACTCTGTTTACAGTTCTCAAGAAACAAAAGTAATAGCCACTACTTAGTAGGCTCTGCTAAGAGCTTGAGGGAAAAAAAAAATCACTGGGCCTCAGTTTCTTCATCTGTATGTATGGGCAATGTCTAGCTCTCAGGTTATTGTGGGGGTGGGGGGGATTACATGATATATACAAAAACCAGTCCAAGTTAACCTTAGAATGATTTCAAGGTTTCAAATCCACAGGCATGTACCATTAAGAAAGTAGTCAGGGTTGAAGGAAACACTACTTAATATCGATGTCATCTATGCCATCAAAGACTCTGAAGGTCTTGCAACCCTTCAGGACATTCCAGTACTGATCCTCCTTCACTTAAGACAGGGTTATGTCCCAGTAAACCCATAAAGCCATCACAAGTTGAAAATATTTTAAGCTGAAAATGCATTTAATGCACCTAACCTTCTGAACATCATAGCTTAGCCTAGCCTACCTTAAATGTGCTCAGAACAATCACTCTAACCTCCAGTTGGGCAAATCCATCTAACACAAGGTCTGTTTTATAATAAAGTGTTACATGTCTCATGTAATCTCTTGAGCATTACCCCAAAAGTCAAAAACAAAATGGCTATATGAGTTCAGAATGGCTGTAAATGGATCAGTTGTTTACCCTCCCCAGGGGAGCTGGGGCCCACTGCTCAGTATCAGGGCAGAAATGTACCCCACAGAGCCTGCGAAAAGATCAAAATGCCAAGTGCAATTATTTACTGCAAGCATATTGCTTCCCCACTATCAGGAAAGCCCCAAAATCATTCAGCCAAACTGTCATAAACGGGGGACTGTCTGTATGTAATATCAGATGCCTTTGACCCATCACCTGTTGTTGCCACACTCACTTTTTCTTATTGCAGATCTTTTTTTTTATTGCAAATCTTATTTTTGTGTATTTCTAAATTCAGTTTTCAATGATCAAATAATTATATCAGACTTGCAAAAAAACTAATATAGTTATTATAGTCACTCAGTGGAAAGAGTAGTTTGAGGGTTTTTTTTTTCTGATCTCATTTATATTACTACTTTCATTGTACTGAAGTTTTACGTGGGCCTGTAAAGTTGTCCTGCTTGTCTTCAGTACTAAAATAAACTTCTGAGTTCACTTCTCTCTCTTGCCTGTATACAGATGTTGTATGATAAATATTCTGAGAGGAGTCTGTTATCAATATCGGTCTTCTCCCCTGGAGCTTGTTTCTCTTCTAGTTTCTAAACTTGAGTATCTTGGAGTTCTCTTGGATTTTTCCATCTACATATTGATATTCATCAAGTCCTATTTATACTTCCTTTTCAGTTTTTGGTTTCTTCTTTCCTAGTTTGCTGCTACTTTCATTCCAGTGTCCCTCCAGAAATCTCCACACAAACTCCACAAACTCATTTTCCGTGGGAGTCCAACAAGCGAGACATGTGTTCTCCTTCGTCAAGTATCTGCTGACTTTGGGCAGCTGGTTGTAGGAATACGGGTGGTTTTCTTTGGGCACAGAAAACTTTGCAGTGGGGATGTCTGGCTTGAGACCTGGATGATGAGAAGGGGTCAGCTGTGAGAGGCTGTGATGGAGGTGCAAACTTGATGTGTGTGAGGAAAAAAGAAGACTAGCAAACAGGACCTGGGCAGTGAGAAGAGAGGCCCGGAGGTGGGAGGGTACCCAGGTCACACAGGGCCTCATGGAGTCTGCCATCTTTTTAAGAATGCTAGAAAATCATGGAGGGGTTTTAAGCAAAGGGAATGACAGGATCTGATTTACTTTTTAAGTGGTCACTCTGGTTGCTCACAGAGGATGCTCATAGAGTCAAGGGAAGCTTCCTAAACACTCCTTCCTCTGAAATTCCTGAAATTCCCTCTCTTACTCAGTTGGCTTTTACATTTATGCAGTCTTGTATTCCACTTGAGGTGTGTAGCACACGATTTCACCAAATGCTCTTTGATGGACCCCATATCTTGGCCTCTGTATCTTAAGATTCCTTTGTGCTCTCCATATCACTTGATCAGACGCTCTGCATCTGATAGGTACACTACAGATAGTATAGTTAACTGTTGGTGGAGCCCTAGTATATGAACTACCCATCCTCGTAGAACAGAATAAAGGAGACCTGAAGAGGTCAGTGTCGCAAGGAGAAGGCCCTGTAGACATCTCATCCTAGCAATAGTGAGCAGTCTGAAGATAGGGGTCCTAAGTCTGCATTTACTCTCCCTCATTCCATGCTGACATCTAATAGAGTTCATCAACATCGCTGAATTCACTGATAGTTTGCTGAAAATCACCCAATGCTACACTTAAGATCTGTGCATGCACAGATTGTGTGCAAATGTGCCCTCAGAAGAAAAAAAAGGAGTAAACAAAATTTGCACTCTAGTTAATGATATGCACATTGGAGTATTTGGGAAAAGAATATTAATGGCTACAACTGACTTTGGAAAGCACCAAAAAATAAGATGAACTGATGGATGGGTAGAAAGATGGACAGGTAGGTAGATATGTGAAAAGCTGAGTATATTAAAATGGCAGGATCAAAGTGATTCTATATATAGGGATGTGGGTATTATAAAATTATTTCAACTGTTCTATGCATTTCAAACTTTTCATAATAAAATATGGTGAAAAGCCAGTTGAAAGGGATAACTAAAAAAAGATCATATCAACAAAATGCTTAGGTTTATAAGTCCTATACTTCCCATTTTATGTATCTGAGCTTTTAGGAAATCTTCCAATCCTTAGACAGGATACAGATTTTTGGCCATTTATTGATGACTTTGGAAAGTGCCCCAAGAAGCAGTGTAATCAATTCAGCTTCCTATGGCTTCCTAAGTTAACAATTTGGGTTCTATTCACCTATATTTTCTAAATGATGGCTCTGTCTCTGATAATTCTGACCTATAAAAATCAGAAAATAAAATTGAAACATTAAATCATTATTAAAATGCATGCTTTGTGATACCTAATGCTAGTTAATACAAATAATTATATATTACTTGTTGGGCAGTACAGTCTTACCTGAGCATTTCATCAGGAGAGATATCAAAAAGTATAGTCAGCAGTGTCTCCCCGATACCGTTCCTATCCTCTCTCCTAGCCTCTCATTCTTTCTCTCCCTCCACTTCCCCAGCTCCCTTTGACCCATCTCTTATCTGATACAGAGACACCAAATAGGTCAGGTAAGCATGGCATGTAAATGATCAACATTAGTTCAAGATTAAAGTTACATAACTAGTTTTGTCTTTTTTTTTTTTTTTGGAATGGAATTTCTAACAACATGAAGGATACTGTGCATACGATGTAACGTAACATCAAAGCACAATTTTTGGTTTCCACCTTCTTTATCATTTTTCTAGACAGTTTATTTTAACATACTACTTTTGTGAATGATTTAGACGGGGGAAAAAATGTCCCTTAGTTTTTCTTTTCAAGCCACAGAATGCACATTCTCACATTCGCACTTTTTTACTCTAGGAAAAAGGAATAGAATGTCTATCCAAAGTATACTTTCAACTTGCAGACAATCGATATCTTTGAAGGAGACTTGAAGTGACAGCACAAAAGTATCTCTGCTTCCACTGGGCCAAGCTAGGAATAATGTTTGAAGTCAGTGGAAACTTTACATTTTTGAAAGGTCTGCCCAGGTGTCAGTAAATATGAGAAATGGGCTCAGAGCTGTGTGTAAATGAATAGGTTGTATGCATTTTAAGGCAGTCTTACAGGAACACATTGAGAGATCTGGCATTCTTAAAATCGAGCATATGTCATATCAACATTCCTAGTACAAAGTATTTTGTTACTGTTTCTGTGCTCTAAATAGCCCCATGCAAAGGCACATCATTGAACCAAAGCATATGGCCGCGGCTACTCAGTTATGCTGAGCTATGCTACTGTACCAATTTGCTACTGCCTTACTCACCTTTTTCTACACATTTGGCAATGGAAATTGTGGCTCAGAAATCATACTGGAGAAAAGAAAGAAGTAAATAGAGGACGGTGGATTCCATTTCTCAAGACCTACCAATATGAACCAGTGCTATTTTCCGTTTCCTGCTGAATCAATAAGACACATGCACCTGTTCCTTAAGGAAACAGTCACGCTTTAAATTGCCCTATATATTTACAATGACCTAATTGCTTTATTTTGCCAAAAATAAAGGTCATTAAAATCATCTTGAAGCTTCCCTTGAATCTCAGAAGTAGGCTGCAAGTTGTCGAGTCTTTAACTATGTTCCATTTAACACATTTAATAGATGTAAAAGCTCACAAGTGATGATATAAAGGATAATTTACGCTTGCAATGCATTTTTGTCCAATTAATAGATTGCCTGCGTGCTGCATATTTTGCATGACAAAAGAGCAGAATATTAAACTGCCGTTCATAATGAAAACGCACTTTGCAAATTAAAAGTGCCGAAACAGAAATTTTTCACCCTGTTTAGGAAATAAACAGTCCTTAACCAATTAAACTGCATTGTAATAATTCTATGATTTATTGCAAGTTGTTTAACTTTCAAAACTCGGCTAACCCATATTAAGGTCACAATCCATCATGTCTTGCTTGGAAAGCCAGCAAATAATGGCTGTTGTATTAGCTGCTTTTGATGATAGTATGAAAGAAGTATTAGCACTTGTCAACAAAACTGCTTACAACATAACATTAGCATGCATGGGCTGCTGTACCTATTTATTATTCTGGCAGCTTCACACATATTGTTACAAGCTTATAAAACATTTTGTCGGGTGGAAACCGAATGTACACTGTTTGGTTTTCTGATAGACTGGCAGCATAAATGTCTGGGCTGACTTAGTTTAGTTTAAGTGTAAATAGAGACACAAATTCTTCAACCTGTTCTCTTATTGATACTGAAAAGTGCTGAATTATTCAGCTTCCAACTCTTCTGTTTGTGTCTATCACAGTTATCAATTACCCATCAGTCTTCTTGTCAAAACAGAATGGATTAATCTGGCTGAAAATAAGACAAATAAATGGATACTATAACAGGGGTGCGGGGTTGCCAGACTGTCAAAGGGAAATCCAGGCAGTGACATTTGCCGTCAAAAATGGGATCTCTGGCTTAAGTGAGCAAATGATTCCCCTTTGCGAGCCAAGAATGCACTTAGCTCACCATAAGTAAATTAATCTGCCTTCTTTGACTGCTAATGCATCAGCACTGAGGTAATAGTTCAATTGCTGAAATTCCTTTATGTTTAAATAATTTTGGTCATCATTATTGTTTCTCAAGGAAATGCAGATACTTTATCTTGGTGAGGAGAGGGCTGCCGGGTAAATAAATGAGCCCGTTTAACAATGAAGTTATTGCTGATAGTTTTGTGCTACTTCATAGCTCTCGGCTTATGTGATACCAAGTAACTCTTTGCACAGATGGCTGGTGGAACCCATCCAGCATCTGCAAAGTCCATCCCTGTTTTCTTTCCCAAACATTTTATTTGGAAATCTTGTTTGGCAAACTTCCTGAGACTCTGCCTAGCTGTTCAAAGTACATATTTCCAATCTATCTTATTTGGCCCTTCTATAAAAAAAGAGCCAGCAAAGTGCCTTCTTATTTGGCACAAAAAATGCAGCCACAGACTGAAGCAAGTTTTAGGTTCCTGGCCAAAAATTTACAAGAATTTTATCTTAGATGCTTCCATACTGGACTGTTTTACATAGTCATCATTAACATCTGAAGCCTTCATATCAGGACAGGATCAAACCCCCCCAATCTGTATCAACTAATAGCTTCGCTTTGCTAACAAGTTCCCTCTTGTTCTCATTTTCCCAGACAGTTGTATCCTAACTAATGTGGACGCGGGTCTTACTTACACTGTGGGATGGTGAGATATTTAAGCTACCTGCTAGAAAATGGTTCCATCCGCTTAATGAATGAACAGGTTATTTTTGAATGAAATCATCATCATTTTGTTTGTGTTTGTTTTTCCAATAAATGGCATCAAAAATTTCAAACATTTAAAAACCAAAAACCTTTCCTGTATATTTGGGGAGTTCAAAAGAGATCACACTATTAATTACATTCTAAGTACAACTCTCTCAATTCTCTTAAAGACATTGACAGACTGAAAATTTTGGTCTCACATTCCCAGAACATTACCTCAAATTTCTCCTCAATGCAAATCAGTTTCCCAGAACTTCAGCATTTAAGGGAAATGCACAAATTGGCCTAGTCACAACTCATCTTTGCTAAATCTCATTCGCTTGGTATATAATCCCAAAACTACCTCATGGAAGGCAGCTGGTGAAGATGTACAAATACTGAACCTTCTCCTGCAATGAGACAGTATTTTTGTTGCCAGTTAATTTATCATTTTACTTTGTCACTCCTGACCTTCTTCTCTTTTTAAATACGTAACTCCCTTATAGGCAAAAGTAGCATTGTATAAAATTTTGCCTGGCCGAAAAGTATTTCCAAAATTGTCATTTTCCCCCCCTTAGGGTTCTTTGAAATACCAGTGACTAACGTAATTGACAGGTGTATATAATGAACTTATTTCCATATTCTAGATGTCATTTCCCATTCTTTGAGGAACTTCTTTAAATGTATCTGCCATTTCAGATCCAAGTTGTCCCAACCTAGACATTCTCTCCCACTGGTTCCCCCCACCCCTGCTTTTTAAAAAAGATTTTATTTATTTATTTGAGAGAGAACAACCAGGGGGAGGGGGAGGAGCAGAGGGAGAGAGAGGAGACTTCCCCACTGAGCAGGGAGCCTGATGAGGAACTCGATCCCAGGACCCTGAGCTGAAGGCAGATACTTAACCTACCAAGCCACCCAGGTGCCCCCATTGGCTGCCTATTACCAAAGTCCTCCATTGGTTGCTAAGACCTACACAGTCCACCTTTACGATGTCTGTTATTTTCCCTTCAAGTTTGACTGTCACGGTGCTTTTGCAGTCCCTCCTGATTCATTCATACATTCATGCATTTATTCAACAGCTCTTTGAGGGCCAAACATGAGTGGTCTCTCTGCCTCAAGTCTTTTCAACACAACTCCCACTCTGGCCACCTGCCTCAGTCTGAAATACCCTCTGCCATCCTACTCAGCTATTAAATCTCAGTTCAAGTGCAACCTCTTTGCACATTTTTTAAAAAAAATTCCTTCACCCACATTACTTCTTACTTCTTCAAGCCTCTTAAGGACTTTTCTATTTCCCTTATCACAACAAGGTAGAAGTCCTACCTCTGCTACTGACTAGCTTTGGGAAGCTACATAATCAACTGAAGCATCAGTTTCTCCTCTGAAATCAGAGATACTATTACTCCATAGGGTGTGAAGTTAAATAATGCATGTGACATACTTAGAAAAATGCCAGTGTACATTCAGGTTCTTATTTGAATGTTCTTTTACACAGCAAGGAGTTAAAAATATTTGTTGTAACATCTGTGTGTTGAGAGAGAAGCATTGTAGTTGCCTTTGGCGTTTCTGGGGGCCTTAAAACTACATTTACCTAGTGTCCCAGGTGGTGGGCCTGGGGATCCAATTCTGGGATGACTCTGGGGTCATGCTGCCCCTATCCTAGCCCTTGCCATTTAATAGCTCATTTTTTTTTTTTTGATGTGAAATCAGGCAGTTATAAGTTTCTATACCTCATAGGTAGTTGTTAAGATTAGCTGAAAACAAGGCTTAGCAGTGCCTGATTTGCAGCAAGACCTCCATAAGTGTAGCTTGTCATTACCCTAGAGGGGTTTTAGAATGCTCCTTGATCTACTTCTAGGTGGTGAGAAAGGACCATCAAAATGAATGCATGATTCCCTGAATTATTGTCACATCCTTCCAAAAGGCTTCCTAAATAACACTTCTCAGGAACCTGGTCTATCATGGATCTCCCAGACTGACTTCAATACGACTAAATTATATCAATCCTTAACAGAGTGTGATTCACATTCTCCCTCTACTGGGACATCAACCCCTCATTTCCAGCTTTCAGAGTGCTTCCCAATCATCTCCTCTCTTCTGAAATGTTGTACCTCATTTTCTTCCCAAATTGTATCATTAATCCTCTAACACTTCAGTTCCTGTCCTCCCAGGTCTATAAACTCAAAGAGGCCATTCTTCTTGGCCTTGTATCTTCCCTCCTATTCATCACTTCCTTCCCTGCCCCACACATCTAGAAACGTCCATCCGTTAGCTATCCATCTCCCATCCTCGAAGGTTTAAGAAGCTTGCCTCTGCCACAGACTTTTTGACTTAGTCCTCAAAGATCTCTCTCTCACCTAAATGCCTGAAGCATTTAGAGATTTTACACACAATTTAGCTATTACAAATTGTCTTGCAGCATTTGCTACGCATTTGCCTCTGCAGAGATATTTCTCTATCTTTTTTGCTTCCTAGCACTCTCTTTCTTGGCTAATCCACAAAGCTCTCTGGATAATCTTCCTGATGTGTCATGGAGACCATGCCATTTGTCTTCCAACTGTCCTTGCTATTGGCCAAATCTGTTTTTACGTACCAGGAAGAATTGTCCCTTCTTCCAAACTGTATTTCTGCCACTTCTGAGTATCAGTGGCATCTTTACTCTATAGCCAGCCTTCCCTGATGAATGCAGCCCTGTGCTGGGTGGAAGCACGCACTTCAAGATACTAGAGTTTGGGGTCTGAATCTTGGTTTTGCCACTTACTAACCAGGTGACCTCGGGCAAGTCACTTTTCTGAGCCTCAGTTTCATTCAATATAAAAATACTATTACCTAGCTGACAGAAAAAAATGTGAGGAATATAAGAGATAAGTAACATAAAGTGCCTGATAAATAATAGGGAGTACATTTTGATACTTTGCCCCTCCAATTAATATGAAATCATATTAAGAGTATCCACAATGTGTCCTTACGTTATATACTCATTGACACAATCATGATTATCTAGAGATACTTATGTTGGGTACTTACCCATGCATTTAACATCCCTTATCAAACAATTAAATGTTTAACAGTAGGATACAGACTAATCTTAGTATCTGTAACTTAAAACTCAGTGCTTTGTTATGAAACCCGTAGAAGCCATAACTTACTAGCTGTTCAAAGCTGATGAACACTGGCAGTTACCTTTCAAATGAAACACTGGTCTCTTTTCTTCCTCACATTTAAGAAAATTGAAGGCCAAGGCTAAAAAGTCCCTTGATTAAGGATAAAATGCAGGGGGCGCCTCGGTGGCTCAGTAGGTTAAAGCCTCTGCCTTCGGCTCAGGTCATGATCCCGGGGGGTCCTAGGATCGAGCCCCAAGTCGGGCTCTCTGCTCAGCAGGGAGCCTACTTCCTCCTCTCTCTCTCTGCCTGCCTCTCCACCTACTTGTGATCTCTGTCAAATAAATAAATAAAATATTATTTTTAAAAAAGGATAAAATGCAGAATGGACTACCATGGACATGGCTTGTCTTCCCATTTTTGCATTCTAGAAATGTATTCCAAGATAATGAAGCAGTGTTTTGCAAGGTATCTAATGAAAATTTCCTTTAGAGCAGTCACAATTATCATGCCAAAATGAGTCTCATAACTGAAATTACCTCGAAATTTTTAATAATTCCCTTAGCAAACAGTTGTTCTGGTTGGGTGTATCCACACTCTGGTTGAGACATGAGTGGTTTAAAACTAAAACATGCTTTAAGTAGAATATCTGAGTAGAGCAATCAAAATAAAATGTCGAATACCTAGGTTTAAGGAGAAAGCCAATTTGAACCTATTTTTTCTTTCTTTTTACTCTGTGAGGATGGTCTAAATGGCTTGATCTAGTCCATTCATTGACATGTCTCTTTCTAGCTATGAGTATTTTCATCTTCCCAGGGATCATCCTAACCTCTGAGTAGGAGTTAGCATGCAAGGGTTAAACTACCTCTATGGACAGGATATAGAGATAGAGAAAAATCTAAAACTTAACATGACTAATATATGACTGAAATGACAAGTCTATCACGTATGGTGGTAAAACCAAGTTCTACCTTCATGGATCCATCCTTGAGTATTAGAGAAGTCTTGAGAAACCATGACTCTTCCCATTGGCTTCTGGGAGAAGGGGAGGCAGGGAAGATTTTACCGCTCCCTCTTTAAACTCTTATTAGATGGCTGCCGAAAAGCGTGGACTCAGCAACTTCCCAAGTCACCCAGTCCTTTAAAAAGGTTTCAATGTGACCTCAACTCCACACAACACAAATTTATAATCAGTCTTCTGTTTGGAAAGCCAAAGCTTTGGAGAAACTGAGTGAATAATGTCAAAATAATGGTATTTCAGCTCAACAATGAGATTTTCTCCTATATATATATAAAAACAGACTCTGGGAACAATTTTCAGGAGCATTTTATTGTTTTGATGGGACAACAAAATATAAGGTTATCATAATAACAGTAAGCTACCTTTTCTCCTTCTGGAAGGAAAAGGTGTGCAAAGTATTTTCCTAAGTGGCAGAGTGGCCAGAGCCTCTCTCTGTCCTGTGTAGGAAGTGTCTAGTCTCAGAAGTGAGATTTCCAGAGCAACAATTTCTATCATATTGTGAAAGAGGTTAAAATTTTATCCCTTGTTGCAGAGTATTAGCACGGACAAGCTTACTATAGCAAACCAAGCTGCCCCCCCCATCCCCACCTGGCTGGCCATTCCTTCCCTCAGGCTCTCTAATTCACCACACCTGAATGGGGTTTCAGGAAAGAGGACTCTGGCAGGTGGGCTGCAAACAGTAAATAAGTAAATGAAACTCCGTAGCAATTCTCTTGAATACTGTTCACTCTTATTACTTCATTTTTACAGTTATGGTCTCCTTTATTCATAACTATCCCAGGAGAACTCTGCCACTCTGATGGTACATAGAGCAAATGTTAGTTATCTCATAAAATCCCCATACCTGTTCTGCAAGTGGTGTCTTAATGTTTTTATATCAGAGCAAAAGTGAGGCTCAGAGAGGTTAAGTGTCTTGCCTACGGTCACATAGTTAGCAAGTAGCAATACCAAGATTCAAACCAAAAACTTTAAGACACCACAGTCCATGTTCCTTTCATACAGTATCATGCTGCCTCAAATGGGGAAGGCTGACTGTAGAATAAAGATTCTAAGAAGTGGTGGAAATACAGTTTAGAGAGAGTTTTATCATTTCCTCTAGTTCATTTTCCCCCTTCTCTGTCTGTCTTTATCTTCCTCACCTCTTCATTTCCCCCATCTTTATTTTCCCCATTTTCATAATTAAATAAGAAGGTTTGTTCTTGAGGTAGAGAATGGTGGCAAATGTGTGCAGTTTCCTAATTTGTAGACTGGGGGTGGGGGGTGCTCCTGAATGGACCCAGACTCAAAAAAAAAAAAAAAAAAAAAAAACCAAGAAACAAAAAAAAACCTTTCCATTCACCTGCCATAGCTGTTGAAATTCCTATCATTAGAGAGTCACTTCTTTGGATTAGGTGCACTTTATGTCTAAAAATTGTCTTGGAACATGTAAGTTTAGCACGCTATTTATAATTTTTCCCAATATTTATGCACCCATAGTAATCCATCACGCAACTTTTGGTTGGTAATAAAACAGCATGAAAGGTTCAAACAAGTCCTCTGTCGCAGAGAAAAGGACAGGTTCTTGAGGAAAGCATTTTTGCTAAGTTACTAAGTATGTACTTTATAATTCCACTACTAACTCAAAAAAAAGTCCAGGTAGGTTCAAAATGTTTGAAATGTGGATCGATAAGCTGGAGATTTTGGAAAAGGAAAGAAAACAATAAAATGCAAGAACTGGAATACATGAGTGGAAGAACTATAAACTACTGGATTTTTAGTGTTTTGCCAAAATGCAAATGAGTACCCGGTAAGAAGCAACTAGATGATGATTACTTAAAATCAATAACCTCCCCAAAGAAAAGTTAAGAAGCAAACAACAAAAGACTCTCATATAGAATAAATTTGAGAATGTGTCAGCTGTAATTATAAAACCACCTCTTTGTCCTGATCAGAAAAATCCCGGTATGACATATACCCTCGCTGGCCAGATTTTAATCATGTGACCCAAGCATGATATTGTACCTGGGTGAATCATCAGGGCCATCAACACATTTCAGTAGACTGGTCTAGAGGAAGAGTGAGTGGTGAGTAACAGCCTTGGCCAAAGCTCTATAACCTGTTGCAGCTCTGAACGGTGGCACAGACCCAGGCCTCTCCCCCAGTAAGGCCTGGCAACTCACCACTTGCTATAATGCAGAATGTGGTAGCAAGTGGGTGTGAGGCTGCAGACGCCATGCCAGGGATGGGGGTTACTGCTGACCGGTGGGAAGGCTCAGCTGCAGTGTGGGTTCGCCTCTAAGGAGGCCCATGGGTGCAGGCCTTAGCATGTTGCATGTTGCATGAATGAAAGCCCCTGTGCCAAGTGTGTTGCCCTCTCTTAAATTCTGCAGGAGTTACAGAGATGTTTGTTAGATCTCTGCAGTACTTCCTTAAGCTGCAATTTCGGTACGCCACAAATCACTGAAATTGCCATTTTTCTAGGTCAAAAAATGGTTGATTTTCAGTGATTTCATGTGACTTGACCTAAGTGATAATTGGTCATACAGATTTGGTAGCACAGTGTAACTGTGGGAGAAGACAGGAATTCAAATGTGAACACTAAATGCCCTTTATTTATTTATTTTTCCCAAGGAAACCCTTTTGGGTTAAAAGAGAAGGCAAATTCCTTTTAGCTGCAATTAGTATTTGTGGAATATCTAATCACACGGCGCTGTTAAGTATACACAATACACAGAAGAGACCAACACTACCCTTGAGAAATTTATCATCTGTATGTGAGGATTTGGCTAAATATAGAATAAAAACAGCATTTCCATTTTCCACACTGTGGACAGAAAAGGCTATAGTGTATGAAGTGCAACTAATCTTTCATCAACTATACTGATGCCAGTACCACAGACACCCAGAAATATCAATTACTGGCTTTATTTTTAATGCACGCCTGCCCCGCCCCCCACCTCCAATGAATACACTCCCACCACCCAGCCATTCCCCCCTACACACAGTCTACTAGTTTTCTTTCCAGGATTGGCTAGATAATTTGCAGGAATAACACAAGATCCTTGTTAAAAAATTATTAAGAACTTCGAGATGGTGACAGGACAGCATTAAACTGAGCCCTTCTAAGCATGGGACCCAGTGTCACTACCCAGGCTCTGTCCCCATGAAGCAATCTTGCTGCTTTGTGTTTCTTACATATGGCTATGCCTGGTTCATTCTACCCCAGGGCTTTAGCACTTGATACTCTCTCTGCTTGAAATGCTCTTCTCTTGGCTAAGGTCTCGGCAAAATATGCTCCCTCCTCAAAGAAGTTTTCCATGACAACTCTGTCTAAAGAAACTCCTTTTTATGTCATTTTCTGAATATTACTTTGCTGCCCTTCCACTGCTTCCCTGTCATTTTCTTGCTAATTTACTTATTGATTTATTTATTGTCTTGTTTCCCTCCACTGGGATATGAACTCCACAAGAGAAGTGACTTTATATCTTGTTCACTTACTCTCATTCGTATGACTCCTCAAACAGTACTTGGTACATAGTTGGTGTGCACTAAATATGTTTTTGACGAATGAATAAATTATTTACAAAATATTTCTAATTTATAAAAAAGCTTCACTGGTCTTCAAGTATTTGTGTTCCAACAGACTTAGCTAATCCACATGCATGGATCCAAACACAAGAATGAATCAAAGAATGAAATTCAAAACTCCAGCTAATGTAATGTATCAAAAGTGGAACACTCAGGGGGCGCCTGGGTGGCTCAGAGGGTTAAAGCCTCTGCCTTCGTTCGGCTCAGGTCATGATCCCAGGGTCCTGGGATCGAGCCCCGCATTGGGCTCTCTCCTTGGCGGGGAGCCTGCTTCCTCCTCTCTCTCTCTGCCTACTTGTGATCTCTCTCTGTTGAATAAATAAATAAAATCTTAAAAAAAAAAAAAGTGGAACACTCAGTTATGATTACTAAGTGATTTATCTTTACAAATCATACTACAGTCTAAAGGTGAACCAGCTATTAGAGTTAAATATACTATAGATCTCATATCTTAAAATTTTTAAAGTAAAAGTTAAAAGTAGACATATTAAAACGCTGACAGGGGGCACCTGGGTGGCTCAGTCAGTTAAGTGTTCAACTCCTGGTTTCCACTCAAGTTGTGACCTCGGGGTTGTGGGAATGAGCCCCACAGTGGCCTCCGTGCTCTGTGTGGAGTCTGCTTAAGATTCTCCCCGTCTCCTGCTTCTTCTGCCCCTCCCCCAACTCCACTCACACACTCTCTCTCTCTCTCTAAAATAAATAAATAAATCTTACAAAGTGTTGACAGAAAATGTCTCATAGAATAATTTCTAAGAAAATATGGTAATTTTTTACTGCAATTGTGCTTGTTGGTAATAGGATATAATTAAGTCATTATTAAACACTTTATTAGAAAGCTGAATGCAGCCATAATTTTTTCACAAAGCCAATATTCAATCTAGAGTAGCTAAATAACAACAACAAAAAAAATTGAAATGATTACAAAAGGTCATAAAAACGAGGACACTGACCCCTGGCAGGAATCATGATCCAGAAACTAACATTAGTTGAATTAACTGGGAGCTCATGTTAGATTATAAAGCCTCTTGTAACCTACTTATTTAATGATGTTTTCTGAATTTAAGGGTCAAAGATAGTGACCCCCCCGCCTAAGTCTTGACTTGACTTTCCATGGTCCAAACGGTTCCACCTAGAGATGGTCACTGCATGCAACTCATCCTTTTTGGTGATTTCATCTTTTCCAACCATAATCAGAAATGAACAAAACAATTTATAAGCACTGACTGTTGAAGATATTCCTACATATCCAACGAGATACGAGATACGCAATGCAAGCTAAATAGGAGAGCATTTGCAATTTAAAATATAATTTTCCATAATGAAAATGTAAAGCAGTCGTTCTGTTTTATTCAGTATGGCAGGTTAGGAATCCCCGTGAAGCTACATTGAAGCAAAGAGTAGATTAATAATTTAATTTGGTTCAGAACTATGCAACGGGGCACCACAACCTTTTATTCTGTAACCAGCTGCTGACCCTAATATGAATGAACCCATTAGACATCTCTATTTAATTGTTGGGTGACCCATCTAAAACTCACTAGGAATTTTCATTTTAAACAATACTCAACAGTCTAAAAGAATCCTAGTTATCCCCCTGGCGGAGGTGGTTGATTTGATAGAAGCACACAAAGGAGTTCAGCAAACAGGGGGAAGAAACTGCAAGATCATTTTAGACTGTTGTGTAAAAGAACATCTTAATATAATGAGCCTTTTTTCAGTGTCCCTTAGCGGAGCATCAGCCCTCTCAGATAACCCCACACAAAGCAAATACCATCCGTCTGAAGTTACATTTGCTCCTTGTTATCACAACTTATGCCACTTAATTCATTATTCAACGAATTCACTTTCTTGTTTATTAGATGCAAGGTAGCCGCTTATCCCTAAAGGCCATGTATGCAAAAGACTGCTTGTAATCCTGTCACTTCAAACCTCTCTAGGCTTTTACATTGCTTCAGGAATTAGGAGGAAAGAAGCAAACAATTTAGATTTATTCCTGATGATATTAAATCTGTACATGATGAAAGAAATAAGAAAGAAATGCTAACCTGAAATTTGTTGATTTGGAGAGTGGCTTCAGATGCTATCTTTACATGTAAAAGTTAGTATATTCACTCACTTCCCATAATAAACACCTTGAATTATTCTTCCTACATTAAAGAGGAATAAATTAAATGCATTTGTGTGTGTGGGGGGGGTACAAGTTGCCTGCAAAAAAAAAAGGTAATATAGCTCATAAACTTCATTTCAAAGATGCAGGCCAGCTCAATTCACGTGCTGAAAACAGATATTAAACATGCTTTAAAGTCTGAAACCTGATGTGTCAAGGCTTTGGGGCACCATTCTTCAAATGTATTTAAGGTTGGATTAAAAAATGCTTTCAAAATTGGGGCGCCTGGGTGGCTCAGTGGGTTAAGCCGCTGCCTTTGGCTCAGGTCATGATCTCAGGGTCCTGGGATCGAGCCCCGCATCAGGCTCTCTGCTCTGCAGGGAGCCTGCTTCCTCCTCTCTCTCTACCTGCCTCTCTGCCTGCTTGTGATCTCTCTCTGTCAAATAAATAAATAAAATCTTTAAAAAAAAAAAAATGCTTTCAAAATAGTTTTCAATTTTTTCAGTATGGGTACTTAAGATTCCTTTTGGTTGTCAATAAAAAGATGTGATAAGCATATTCTGAAAACTGTAAGACACTAACTGAACTCTTCACACAATATAGTATAATGGTCAGAGATATTTCAATTTGATTTGGTAATCTAATGCTATTAGAATCATTAAAATGTAAACGAATTACTGAATTAAGCAACTTTCACTGCACTCTTAGCACAATTAATATTGCATAAAATTATCTGCATAATTATACACAATATGTTTACATAAAACAACCAGGAAAAAGCTACAAATCAGAGGCTGAGTGTAAAATATTTTAAGCTGTATGCTGAAGTCTTCTAAATATGGAAATCTAAGTGCCTGTTTCAGTATTGGTGGCTGACGTAACTGAAGACAGTTCTAAATTTCATGCTTTACTTACTTAAATGCTAAATAACTCTATACTTATTTTTTTAAATTCTCATAAATAAATATATGAAATATATCTAGACTGAATGTATTTTGAACCTGAGTACATTATTCGCCAAACTAAGAGCCACCTACTTTCTTCAATTAATTTGCATTTATGAGGTAACTACTAGAGATTCAACATTAGTTCATCAACAAAAGCCACAGAGAACATTTTAATGCAGCACAGCCTATACCGATATGCCTAGGACAAAAGACTCAACATCTCTAGAAAAGAGGAGCCATTTATGAGGAACCTCATTTTGTGAATAGAGTTGTGACTAGCAAAATAATGTGTAAAGAATTACCTGCTACTATTCTAAGGAAGGAAATACTGTCGAAAACTCACATAAGCTAGCTACTGTGGCTATTATTGTAATTCCTGCCATTCTTTCAAATACCGCTCATATTAATAGAGTGATGCACAAATTGATTTACCTGAATAATTAACCTTTACTATAGCATAACTTCCTGAAGTACAGATTGTTTTCTATTCAGCTTAAGACATAAACCTACCAGAGAAATCACACTCATTAAATATCCTACAAAAATCAATTGTTTCCTGCCACTCCGAGGAATTAATATCAACAATTAAGTTGCGCATTATTTTTACAAGCCTGTATCCATCCATCTGTGCCAATTAGACAAAAATGGCAAAACAGAGCAAAATGAAATTAACAAAGAATGCTAATAAAACACAACTTTTCTGTTGATGGCTTAGATATCTAACTTTATTCATTATCGTACAACTCTTGGTTTTTTACATGTGGGGAGATTTAAAAAGTCACCCAGTGATTTTTTATAGTGCAACCGTATGCTAGATAAAGATATTTAAGCTGTCAGTATAAACTGCTTCTGTTTTCATTTTGCATTTAATTTCAATGCCAGACTCAAGGCATAAATTTTTCATCACCTGCAATGCTATGAATAAAAGATTAAAAAAAGAACTGAGAAGAAATTCTAACACACGCGGTGCATGCGGCACATTGTGCAGACGCAGTATTCAGAACTAGATGTTTAATTTCCATCCCCCCCCCTTTTTTTTTTTTACATCAGGAACATTATTATTTGAGTTAATACATCATGGAGCTAATTTCCCAGTATTTTAGCTTTGCAGAATTCAAGTTTACCTACTTTGGGCCAAACAGGCCATTCATTCCACTTGAAACCTGAAGTAGACGCCCTAAGATTTACATGCTACTTTGTTAGCACTGCAGGATTCTATTACTCTCATATTTCTGGAAAGGGAATATTTCAACATCATATATTTTTGTTTTATTCCATGAAATAGCACATACATTAACCTTGCCTGAGAGTTCAAAGAACTAAGAATTACTAAAATGGTCTCACCTAATATCAGGTCCTCATTAAGGCTGGCTTCGTGTTCTCAAACCGAAAGATATAATCAATCCCAAGAGGTAAAGTTATGAGCTCAGTGTTGAGGCATTTTTTATTTAGTACTTAGAACTGTTTCCTGTAGCACAATGCATCTTCGCTGTCACTTTATTAGCCTCTAAAGGACTCGCAGACCAAGACAATTTCTAATTCCCACCAACAGACTCTTAGTGAGCAAGATACGCACAAGAGCCCTTCCTAATCTCATCAGGAGGGCCTTGGGTTTATTAGCCTTGTCAATCTGAAACTCCACTTTCTTAGGCCAGTCAAGAGCCTCCTGAAGACTCCCAGCCTGTCAGGGACATCAAGGGTCAGTCCTTCGGATGTTAGTGGCATCTAATAATGTCTGGCTTATTGTCTTTGGCTCTAATTACTCAAGCTAGTTTTTTATGGTTATTGAAATTAAGTCTAGGGAAAGCTTTGGAAAAAAATAAGCCAAGCCATGTTCTGATACATTATTATCAATGTGGTATCCAATTAGCTCAGTTGGTTAGCTGATAGTGCTAATGAGACCTAGGTCGTTGGTTCAATTCCAGGGGGGCCAGTTAGCCTTACTTTGTTCTATGGTCACAGATGGATACCTCATCTTACCCAGCTGTCTTAAGAGCTGCTGCTCACCAAAATAACCAAATGAGAGAGTATGAATGGATCAGCACAAATCCATCCCTACAACTAGGCTCTAGAGGGCATCGGTATCATCTTTTGTGACCACCATACAAAAATTAGTATTTTAATATAAAACCACTTTTTTCCTTATTGTTTATGACTGCAAAGCAAGCACTTGAGACCTTCAAAATCATTTCATGGGCTATAATTAGTTAGACTTCACAACATCTGTATGACTTTGGCAAGTTTAATTAAGCTTACTTTACAGTTGACAAAGCCCAGAGTGAGAGGTTAAGTCACTTGTCGGGGTCACATAAAGTGTCAGGGGCATTTCTTGGATTAGAATCCCTGTCTTCTGTATCTCATTCCATCGTGGTACCCAAGAGACTGCTCCACCTCTATGGAAACAGCCTGAAGTCACAGTAATATGTCACTATATTATCACATTATTTTTCATTATGCTAGAAGACACAAGCTTAGTAAGAAGGCCTAGGGAGTCAGGGATTACAGATAGATCTCCCTTTAAGCAACATAAATGTATGGAAATTTGGGTTTGTTGAACAGATAAATTAGAGGGTGTCATGTATCACTTTAGTCTATGCTACCTCATACTGTTATTAATCACTTTTTTTTTTTTTTGCATGCTCTAACTTCCCAAATAGACAGCATGCACAGGGAGCAGACCAGGTCTAACACAGCTCTTTGAATCCGTAGCAGGAATCAAGAGATATTTATTCATGACAATGGCATTTGATTGGGGGAGGAGAGTATGACTTCATATCCTATGGGAATGGCAAAATAGGAGGTGAGAAAACCTTCATAATGGTGGGCAGGATTTTTCCTCCTGGGCCTCTACAATTAGAGCAATTCTAGTTTAATGTGTTATGGGCAAACCTAACATATGTCCTGGATACCAAGCCTGGAGAGGACCTATAGAGACAATGCACTAAAGAGAAATGTTTGCAAAGAGTAGAATGCTTCAACAGCAGGGGAGAAGCAGCAGCTGGATGCAGCTATGGGAGGTAGCAGCGCAACAGGACCCCGTCAATGAGAAAATGACTCTGAGAAAATTACTTGCTCAATATTACAGAAGAGAAAAAACTAAACAAAACAAAACACATGAAGGTGAAGTGAGGGAGGGCAGTAAACACATTTTTTCATTTTATAAAACGATTACTCCTAAGATGTTTTAAAAAGTGTATTTTTCTCATGCCTGAAGTGATTCTTTTTTTGAGAATGCTCACACAGGCATGAGTGGGGATGAGGGGAGAGGGAGAGAGAGAATCCCAAGCAGGCTCATGCCCAGTGGGGAGCCTCAAGTGGGGCTCTACCTCACTACTCTGAGATGATGACCTGAGCTGAAATCAGAAGTCTGAGGTTTAATTGACTGAGCCACCCAGGTGCCCCCACGAAGTGATCTTATTTAAAAGTTATTTTTTAGAAAGTTTCAGAAATTAAAGTAGGTCTATAAAGATATTTCCCCCTCCAGTAACTGATCTAGATTTGATTCTTTTAGTAAAGGATCGAGTCACGAAGTCTTGGGGTTGCTTTGTCAAAGGAAGAGCCATTTTAGAAATAGGTCTTAACATCCATGTACTCCAAGAAGGAAATGGCAGACAGCACCAAACTGAGGTATAATATACATGTTCCCTGGACATGGGCCAATCCAAGTTTTTTCATTTTAATAGTCACCTCCTTCCTGTTCATTAAATCTCTATCATTAAATCTCTGGGTATTGGAATTCTTCAAACAGCCTTCTCTAGCCTATGGTCTGATCACTAACTCCTGTAGTGGTTAGTAGTCACTCTCTTTAAAAAAAAATTATATGAATATCCTGTACAAAATTATTAGAAAATATAAATTCATTGCTCAATTGTGTTAAAAACTAGAAAAAATTAAAATCATTTAGGGCTTATTCTCAGGTGAAATATGGCACTCACTTTCATGCTACACAGATTTACAGAATAATTACATGGTCAATATAGTTCAATTTTCATCTTCTGACTTTTAAAATAGTATTAATGAATTAGTGCTTTATACCATCAGAGCTTTGATGATAATTTACCCACTTTAATGTATGAGAAAATGTACTGAGCACCAGTATTTCAGGGATGGTTTCTTCCCACCAGATTAGTGTTTATTAACCTATGAGGCTTCCAGGGTCCATGAATCTCCTGGAAAGTATATGCAAATTTTTGAGGTATATGCATATGTTGCCTGTTTCTAGGCAAAGAGCTCTTCTTATAACTTCAAAGCAGTTCCTGTATCAAAAAAAGGGTATGAACCAATACCCTACATCTTCAGCTTGTGTTTGCTTTTAAGAAGTTAATAGTCATCTCTTTGTAATAATTAAAGCTATCTATATTAATATATATATAGTTCAATTTAAATGCTTTATGAATTAGTGGCATACTCAATGGAAAAAAATGCTGTATTTTATTTCTAACAAGGGAAAAGAAAGATACACAAATGGCAGCTACAAAAGTTTACACTAATTATTTCCATACTGAAGCACTGGGAGAAATTAAGAGGGACAGTTAGAGAAATGCCTTTCCTTGAGATATTTAGGTGTGGTTCTTCCTAGGAAGTCAAGCACTAGATGAGAAATCCTGGGGTCCTTTCCAGGTTTGTGATCTCTTTACTAGGTGCCTCTAGATGATGATGTGAAATAACTATTTTTATTCATTGTCAATCAAACACATCACTTCACACACACGCTATGCTTAGCCAACCTGTCTTTTAAAACAGGAAACCTATTTTTAAACCCAAATATCCCAATCAGATGCAAAAACATTGACACAGGATGAGATGATCAAGCATCCGGTCTATGTACATTTGTGCCATTTTTGTTCCTGTTTTTGTTTTGTACTCCTAATTGCCTTAAATCTAAAAGGCTGGATTTGACGTAAGTCAGATGTTTCTCAGTGCATCTCAGGTGACTGAAAAATGACAGATTCTTGGGGCGCCTGGGTGGCTCAGTGGGTTAAAGCCTCTGCCTTCAGCTCAGGTCATGATCCCAGGGTCCTGGGATCGAGCCCCGCATTGGGCTCTCTCCTCAGCAGGGAGCCTGCTTTCCCCTCTCTCTCTGCCTGCCTCTCTGCCTACTTGTGATCTCTGTCTCTCAAATAAATAAATAAAATCTTAAAAAAAAAAAAAATGACAGATTCTCAGTCCCCATTCCAGGTTTATACAAACAGAATTGTTTGGGAAGGGCACGGGGAATGTATAGCTTAACAGGTAATCCAGGTGACTCATGACCATACAAATTTGGGAAATCTGGATCAGGAATTCTTAGCCCATTAAGATTTTTGGATTCGGGCTAGTTGGTATGTGGTTCCTTTCTTTTGAAGAACTTCCATGTATTATATAACTCCCTCAAATCAATTTCACCTGGAGGCTGGGAGAATACATTTCCAATCATGAAGTGAATTGTTGGTGAAAATGCAACACAGCACTGCAGGAGTTAATTCAAAATTCTATTGTCAAGGAAGGTAAGGGAATGGGAACATGTGTGTGATATTAAAAATGACAGCTTTCTTTACCCTCCTTTAAAAATCAGTACTGATTTCAGAAGGCATTGATAAGCACAGGGTCAGCTTATTTTTTTAGTAATGCTCTTGGGGAAACATTAATTTAATATGCTCTTCTGGACAACTGGTTCTTTTAGGATCTCACAAAAAAAAAAAGCTTTTAATTCAAAAAGGGAAAGGCAGGGTATTGGTGGAAAATTGTAAAAGGTTTATGAGGTTTTGTTTTGTTTTTTTTCCCCTTGATTAACAAAATTGAGAGCCAAGACACCTTCTGTTTCTAATCATGTTTCTATTAACTTGGACTTTTTTTTTTTCTCCAACCTGAAAGTGTGGGGTGAAATCTTATACTTAGTTCTATGAAGGCAGTTGCCAATATCATAATGCAATTACATTTGGCTACTTGGAGAACAGATCTGTGACCAAAAACATTGTTAACAATGGACATTTTTGCCTGGGGTTATGTTTTTTTTCCAGTAGTAACACAGCATATTTAAAATAGTGTAAGCTTATATATAATACAAATACAGGAACAAATGCAAGATAATTATACGTCTACTAGCAAATACCAGTGTTTCCCAAACAACTGTATATGATTTCAGGTGTAGATCAGTGACCACTGATTGTAATAAGCTACAGAACAGTATCAAAAGTGTGAGAGGTGACCTAATAGAAGATAGCTTTCTTAAGTTTCTAAAAGTAACGCCCAGAAAATACAGATATATTTCCAGGTTTTTCTTCATGCTAGAAATGCTACAGAATGGTTGTTACTATATAACAATGGACTACTTTATTATAAGTACAAGGCCATACTCAATTGGTAGCTCCATGCTGGCTGGTGCGTGATATAGGTCATTCCATTATTATTTAAGGTAAAAATTGCCAAATTGTCCCTTTAAAATTCAGCTGCCCCTTTCAGTAACGTATGTAGATATACTTTTCCCATTTGGTTAACTCCAGGGAGGAACTCTAAATTTCATTATGGAGCTACGTGATTTTCATTTGGGGTGTATGTAGACATTTGTAAATGGAATTCCTACAGATAAAGAATGGATTCTTGGAGTTTCTTCTAAACTTTATGTGCTGACATGTTTATTATAATTGGACTAGCTTTTGATTTCAGACTATCATCTTACAATCATTTTATCTGTAACAGAAGCTTGGCTTTGCTGTTTCTTCATGATAATTTTGTTGTGCTCCCAATTCAAGATTCATTTTTTAATATATCAAAAGTTATCATCTTCTCAATTAAGTATTTGCAAGTCTGTAGGCAACTGATTAATAAGGTGAATTTATTTTTTTAAAGATTTTATTTATTTATTTGACAGACAGAGATCACAAGTAGGCAGAGAGGCAGGCAGAGAGAGAGGAGGAAGCAGGCTCCCTGCTGAGCAGAGAGACCGACGCGGGGCTCGATCCCAGGACCCTGGGATCATGACCTGAGCTGAAGGCAGAGGCCTTAACCCACTGAGCCACCCAGGCGCCCCAATAAGGTGAATTTAGAATGCCCTCAGGAGGATATGAAATCACGCATGAAACACACAAAGTGTTTTGTAGCATTATTGTTAAAAAAATCACCTACATTTCAGTGTGACTTAAAATGTTTTCCAGTGCTTTCCATGTTGATCTCTACTAGTATTCCCATTGATAATATATCAGCAAACTAATGACCTAGTGTTTGAAACTGCTGAACATGACTTGCTTGAAGCTTCTATTACACAATAAATTATTTTAAACACACCTTTTGGGTAGTTCATTTACTTAAATGACCCCTAAACCTTGGGGATAATTAAGAATAAAGTTTTATGTAAGCGTCATTTTTAATGGTTTTCTGGTACCTTTCTTCTATTGTTGTCTCATTTAGGTTGTCTTTAAAATCTATCAGATATATGTATTATCATGTATAATTATTCTAAGCACAGGCATTATTAGTATTTTCATACTTATAATTATTCACTTCAAGTCACTCAATATGCTATTAATGGGTCATAAAGTTAGATATCCAATTTGTTCCTGTGACTTATAATTAATTTAAACAGAAGTTTAACATAAAGTATTTTGAAGTTTATAAAAATTATTTCTTGTGTTACATGCATGTCCATAGATATAAAACTCAAAAAATTTTTTTTTCTTTCATAATATACTATAATACGGTTACAAGTGCATTGAAATTCATCTTGTTAGAATGGTAGTAATATATCCCACCAGGACTACTGTTCCTAGTAGCAATTTAAAATAATTATTGTGAGACTTGATGCTAGACATCAGGTTTGCAATAGAATTACAATGAGGGAAGTGTATTAGAGACAAAACATTGCTGGAAGAAAACTTCATAATGGCGCAATTTGGAACTAAGCCTCAATTTTACAGTAATAGATTCTCTTTATGATGGCACAAAGGAGTGAATGCACTTAGCAAATTTAAATCTATTATTAGTCACACTTTGTGGATTGCAGTGCAAAAGGAGAAAAGAAATTAGCTTTTTAAGTATGTTCTTATATAAAACAGGTTCTAGTAAGAACAGTCTTATATAAAATCTCCTTGTTACAGTTCAGAAGCACTGTCAGTCTTCATAACAGCGGGGAGTTGTCCGGGTTTAAAAGACTTTCCAAAAGAGTTCTGGGGGTCTCTAATTTCAAATTATAAGTTTCTGAAGTCAGGACACATTCAACATCAGTACATTTCTTATTTACAGAAATTCAGTATAGGACAAGAGAGATGGAGTTAATTTGGTCTCTGCTGCTTACTGTGATCTCTCTCCTTGAATGAAGAGGTGTGTGGAGTTCACACTGGTACTATACCTACTTTTAACATGATTTTGATTACAGTAGGAGAACACAACAGCATTAAGCTGCTATGATTTGGCACTCATCTGTGTAAAAGGAGTTTCAATTGTCAATTTTGCAAAAGAAACCAACAGTATGAATTCAGTAGGTATTTTTAGTATAAAACCAAAATACTAAAGATCTAAGCTTCCATTTTCAAGTTGAGTAAAATGTAATATTTTTGTCTTAATTATGATCCATTTTCCCTACCTCATCTTAAAATAAGGCTGAATAGAATATTTGTTAAGAGCCTAATTTAGTTTTAAACTAACAAATAATGTATCTGCTATTGACTGGATATATAGGGATGAAACTATAATCCTTAAGAAATATTAAACAAAATTTCTATTTGAGATGTTTCACTCAAGTATTTATCTGTAAAGAGGAGTGGAATCACCTGGCTGAATTGGGAAAGATTAACCATACATACAAATTAATGTTGTTAGATGGATGGGATAAGAAAGCGAGGCCACCTGTAAGATCAAGTCCTACACAGCCTAAATAGGGCAGATATAAATAAAATACAATAATGTAAGGAAATTACTTTAAAAAAGCCTTTTCTCATAAACTATCCACATTCACTGCACATATTAACACTTAATTTTTTTTAATGATTTCATTTTCCTTCTGTAGCTGGCTTTGTTGAGGAATTAGTAGTCAGGGAGTAGTTTATACATAGGCTCAGCCAACATTTGATTAATCTCTAAAATAGACGCTCTTTTCCCTTCACTTCAAAGACCTCACCCTCTTCTGGTTTTCCCCCTACTTCCCGTTCTCCAGTATGTTTTTGGAGCTCAGGACTGCGCCTGGTCTCTCCCTCCATGTGCTGGGTAGTGGCACCCATTCCCTTGGCTGCAGGCAGCATGAATATGCTGATGACCCCAACCTATCTCTCTACTGACCTCCAGACCCTTCGAACCATCCACCTAAGGAGTATCCATCTATTTTCACACATTCTGTGCAGGCATCTCAAACTCCATGTACCTCAAACTGAGTTTGCATCTGCTCTCTCCCGGCAATCACATACATTCTGTCCCAGGTATATTCTCCATCTCAGGGAAACATCTAGCCAGCTGCCCAAGCCAGAAACCGGTGTATCATCCCAGAAATGTATCCCTTCCATCGCCCATGTCCAACCAATCTCTTAGTTCACAGGCTTTTACCTCCTATTTCACAAACTTTCTATATCCATCTATTCCCCCTGCATTCTCTGTGATATGGAAGAAAGATTATTCCACAATAAAAAATGATAGGAGAGGGGCGCCTGGGTGGCTCAGTGGGTTAAGCCGCTGCCTTCGGCTCAGGTCATGATCCCAGGTCCTGGGTTCGAGCCCCACATCGGGCTTTCTGCTCAGCAGGGAGCCTGCTTCCTCCTCTCTCTGCCTGCCTCTCTGCCTACTTGTGATTTCTCTCTGTCAAATAAATAAATAAAATCTTTAAAAAAAAAATGATAGGAGAAATGATTGATAAATATAGATTAAAAATTTTAACATCAACTCAGGAAAAAAAATCCAAATAAAATAAAAGATAAATCACAACTCAGAAAAATATTTGCAACACATATAGCAAAGAATTCATGTTGCTAATCAGTAACAAATTCTTATAAATAAGTATCTAGAAGAAATAGGGGCAGAGGAGAGAAATAGCCAGTTTACATAAAAGTAAAATGAGTTTTCAGAATCTGAAAAGGTTCTTAACCTTACTCATTATAAAGGGGAGGGACATCAAAACTAGGTATCATTTTCTACCTACCAGAATATGAAAATTTAAAAATTGGAGCATGTGGGGAAAATGAGTTCTATCTAACATTATCGATGGGTATGTAAATTAGATAAACAAGGATGCTTACTGAAGAAATCTTTACAATAAGAAAAATGGAAAATAATATAAATATTAATTGGGTTTTGGTTAAATGGTTTATGGAAACCCCTATCCTAGAATCTTAGGTTCCAGTAAAAAAAGAGTAAGATGGATCTTCATGAAGTCATAAGAAAAAAATCTTCATGTTATCAGGTGGAAAAAGATAAAAACAGTTGTACAATGTGCTCTTACTTCTATAAAAAATGGACACACTCATATATATGATGTATATGCATAGATAGAAATTCTCTGAAAAACTGCCTAAGACATGTTCACAGTGATTGCCTTTGTGGAACCCTTTGATGCTGAGACATGTACTGCTTTTTCGATAATTAAAAACAGCTAGCTATAAAAATTACAAATACTACCATGCCATTCTCACCTTTAAAAATTTTTATGGCTTCTAACTACTCTTAGGATAATGTTCGAGTTCTTTAACAAAGCTTATGCGATATCCAAGACACAGCATCAGCCTCATAGAGACCCTTCCTCTCTCCATTCCCCTCCCACAAACTCTACTTCCAGACATAATGAACATCTTCAGCTCCTCAAACACACCCAGAACCATTCTTTTTCTGCATGATTCACCTTTTCCTGGCCAACTCCTCATGCTTCAAAACTCAGTTTCCAAGTCCCTTCCACGAGGAAGCCTTCTCTGACCTTCATATCCTTTTCTTACAACGCTTAATGCTTAACTCCACATTTTTTCCTACACCTATACCCCAAGCTCCATGAGGGCTGTTACCATGTTTCCCTTGTTCTCAACTATAACCCCGGCGATTAATATAGTGTCTGGATAAACGGATATATGTGAACAGAAAAAATTGAGACATCCGACTGATTTTTAAGTCTGGCCAATCTTTAGTAGGAGTAAAACAGGAGGTAAAGAATGTGCTGAAAGTGGGTATTTGGGGTGCAAAAAACTCTTAACATTCATAATGATGACAAGCATAGAAATAAAAGCAGAAGAATATTTAACAACTGATCAAGGGGTAAAAATATTAAAAGGTGCAGAATATGGGAACGAACCCTGTGAGAAAAGATGAGTAAGAGTAGATTTCTTGGTGAATGTGAAGCGTTAACTTGACATAATAATGGTGGAAATAGGGACGAAGGGCTCCTAAATGAAGCCAAGAATGTAAGTACCCAGAAGGGCTGTGGAGATGTTGTTTCCCAATGAAGCTGCTTTGTTTCTGCCCGGAGGGAGACTCTGCATTCTGTGTTCCCTACAGCTTTAAGGCAACTCCTTGTCGAACCCAGGCTAGAGTTTCTCTGCTCTCCAGAAATGGGCACAGTGAGAGGGGAGGAGCTTCCCAGCAGCCCTGCGGCCCCTAGGGACAAAAACACTGTTGCTGCGCCCTACACAGTGCCCAAATCTGCGCCACCTCCTGGAGAATTTTGCTGAGCTCTAGGCCACTCTAGCTGCTTCAGAAATCTTGAGGGGAACATAAAAAACGAGATATCCCATCAGAGAAAATAGGAAAACGCTTCTCTTTCTCATTCAGCTGCAGCAACACTAATGACAGCTGGCTCACTGTTTCCCTTCAACTGTAGTACTGGAGCCCTCAAAGACTTTTTTCTGCCATATGGTCATGTCTGCCCTCTTCACTCTACTTTCAATCGAATCTCAACCTCCATCACTTCTTCTCTGGAGAACCTGACTTCTCACTTCACCTTCCCACTCATGACCCAGTTTCTCTTCACATCTGCCAGAATAGGATTCCTGTGCTTGGCGCTGTCTCTTCCCACCCTGTGTGTTTTCTCCATCAGTGATTCTTTGCACCAATTTCTTTAACAATCAGTTGTACACTAATGACTCCCCAGTTTATGTTTTAGTCCTGACCTTTCTCCTGAGTGTCCAGTAGGAAACTCAGTATGTCCCTAAACCAGCTTGTTTCCTTTCCCGAAGACCTTTTTCCCTCCAGGGTGTCTCATCTTGGGGACACCATGTCCCTGCTCTGAGTGGATCAAGTTATGAAGCACTGCATGATCTTCTGCTTCTCCACAATCACTTAACATATTTTACTAATTCTTCTTCCAAAGATTTCCCAAACTGTTGGCTCTTTTTTCATGCCTGCTGCACTGCAGGGATTCCAGTCCTCAGTATCTCTGGCCTAGTCTTTAATTGTTTTCTAGTCTACATTTGCTCCATCCCTAGACCATCCTCTGACCTGCCAGGAGAGCCTCATCAGAGTCTCCAGGAGAAGCCTCCAAAGGCCAACCAGAGTAGAGAGTGTAGATGGTGTTGCTATCTGAAGCCAGATGAAAGTTGCAGTCTTATTTTCCGTGTTTCCTACCTTCTCACCATAATGAACAGCTCTCCATTTTTAAACAGTGCCAAGTTTTCCCACATCTCTGCCCTTTGCCAATTCAATTTCCTCCCCCCAGCATGTGCTTTCCCCTGTTTCTAGCTGGCGAACTCCTCTGTTTCCATTCAGTCTCACAAGTCATCTCTTACATGCAATTTTTTTCTCCTTGCCACCAAGATAAATTAATTGACCACTCATCTGCATTCTGGTAAAACATTAAACACACATAATACGTTAGGACCACCTGTTTACAGGCAAAGCACAAATCTGGTTCAATGCTTACACTAGGAGTTCTTGGCCTCCTTCGGAGTCTAATACAGTGTCTGGCACATGGTGGTCATGTAATACATGCGGACTGTATTGAATGATCAAATAGATAATATCCTATGCCTTTGTTTTTCTACATCAAAGTTAACTTCATCAGATTGACAGTCAAAGAACTTTGAAATTGCTAATTCCCACCCTGGTATCATTTCTTTATTTTTTAAGCCTCAGAAACAGGGCTCTGTGTCTTATGCAGGTCATAAATATCCCTTATTTGCAATTATATCCATTTCTGAAACTTTGCTTATACTATTTCCCCTGCTTGAAAAGAGTTCTATGTGTATAAAGTTTCTAAGCACATGTCTCTCTTCGACTAATAAACTCTTTAGATCTCTGCATTTCATGCTCACTGTGTACTAGTTTTACATTTCCTTAGATACATATCATACATGATTCTTCATACTCACCAGGTATATTTTATTTTAGAAATTGAATGATATGCAATTGCCAATATTCAAAATTTTTGGCCTATAAAAATAATGGTTGCATATGGTTCAACTCATTAAAAACTTTCTTTTAAAGATTATTTATTTATTTATTTGACTGAGAGAGATCACAATTAGGCAGAGAGGCAGGCAGAGAGAGAGAGAGAGAGAGGAGGAAGCAGGCTCCCTGCCGAGCAGAGAGCTGGATGTGGAACTCGATCCCAGGACCCTGAGATCATGACCTGAGCCGAAGGCAGAGGCTTAACCCACTGAGCCAGCCAGGCACCCTCATTGAAAACTTTCTAAAGGGCAGGTTACCATGTCAAAATTTTTTCCTATTTTTTTTTCTTGGGCACAATTCTAGGCAGACAGTAGGTAAGAGGTTCTCAAACTGAGGTCTGTGGGCCCCTCTGAACTTCCAAAATCTTGTTCAAACTCTAGTGGCGATCATTGCATTCTTCACTGTCACTCAGCTGTATTAAAACAAAAAGTCAGTCTAACTTAGGGGCTGCCCTTGATAAGCCAGTGAAGATCATTACTTTTATTGAAACTTGACTCTTGTGTGTTCATCTTTTTAATAGTCTGCATGATGAAATGATAAGTGCAGATAAAGCTACTTCCACTATATACAGCAGTACAATGGTTGTTTCGAGACAAAGCACTTAATTAACACGGTTCAGTTGAAGGGTGAACTCACCACTTTTGTCTTAGAATACCATTTTCAGGTATTGTGGGATTGAGCCCCACATTGGGCTCTCTGCTCAGCAGGGAGCCTGCTTCCTCCTCTCTCTCTGCCTGCCTGTCTGCCTACTTGTGATCTCTGTCAAATAAATAAATCTTAAAAAAAAAAAAAAAGAATACCATTTTCACTTTAAAGAACAAGTGACAGGTATCTAGTACATATTTTCTCAAGAATGAACAAAGTGGGATGGTCATTTCAAGGAAAGCAACTGACAGTTACTATTGCCAATGGCAAAATTCAAACATTAAAGCAAAATCAGAATTTTGGAAAACTTGTATTTGCCACCAAATACTTGATAGCTTTCCTATATTTAAAGATTTTTCTAAGAGATCGTGGTGATATTAACAATTATAATTTTTTCATATTGTGTATTGTGTGTATCAACATCTGAAGATCTAAATAACTAAGTGGGCCAATATTTTTCACATGAGCAGTACATGAAGTTACTAAATGTCATATAGTAAAAGATCTATTTGAAGAGCAAGATACAGTTTTATTTATTTTTTATTTTTTTAAAGATTTATTTTATTTATTTATTTGACAGACAGAGATCACAAGTCGGCGAGAGGCAGGCAGAGAGAGAGGAGGAAGCAGGCTCCTCACAGAGGAGAGAGCCCGATGCAGGGCTCGATCCCAGGACCCTGGGATCATGACCTGAGCCGAAGGCAGCAGCCCAATCCACTGAGCCACCCAGGCGCCCCGCAAGATACAGTTTTAGATTCCATGTTGCAACCAACCTTTAAGCTCACCACTTGTTGAGTTTTGGTGTACTATCAAAATGAAGTAGTAATAAAAATATTCCTAATATCTGTGTGAGGCCAGATTCCTTTCCATATACTTCAACCCAAGCAATATATCAAAACAGATTCTATGAGGAAGCAGAAACAAGAATCCAGCTATATTAAGCCAAACATTAAAGAAATTTGCAAAAATGTAAAGCAATGCCACTCTTACTGCTAATTTTTTTTGTTTTGAAAATATAGTTATTTTCCCAAAAAAAAGTTATTTATGCTCATAGATAATTGCTTATTGTTATTTTCAAGTAGACTAAGAAATACTTTTAAAATTCCCAGTTTTAATTTCTAACAAAGTAAGTATTGTCAGAAATAACCCACATAAGCAAAAGCTTCTTGAATCTGTAGTCATTTTTAGGAATGTCAAAGGGTCCTGAGATGAAAAATATGAGAACCTTTGCAGCAGATGCTCAATAAATGTATGGTGAGTTAGTGATTCAGTGAAACAGTACAAAGGAAACATGGACGGTTGTGATTATCTAAGTGCAGTTTTTGATGAGGGGTTTACTCTTGGGGGCTGCCTCAGAGAGTTGGCTATTAACCTACCCAGTCACCACAATGAGAACTAAATGAGGATTAAATCCTACTCAGTTTCAGAAAACAACGAGGTTTTCTGTCAGAGACAAGTTAACCAAAGCTTGGTTTTACATGGAGCAAGATTAACTATCGTTTAAAAACTCCAACTAAACAGAGGATTCACAGAGTAAATGCCTCCCTCACCTTGCAGTGGCTCCAAATATCAGGGGAGGTCTTTAAAAAAAACCCTTGAACTTCCCTTAAATTGCTTTAGAAAATGTGCATTAGGAATACTACTACATGGTCTGTTTCCTAGGAGGCTGGATCACCAACCGCACAATATTGGCAAGTAGCCAGTCTACTAGCATTGAAGCTGTCCTGTCACAACACAACTCCTCTGGGCGGGATGGGTGTGGGGAGTGGATGGCCGTGGAGTAGTCAAGCAGCTGCTGCCTGCTGAAGTGAAGTGGGGCAACCACAAGGGGAGGGGGCAGGAGCAACACTTCAAAGGAACACTCAATTACAATGTCAAAAACATGTGGCAAAGTTGTTGACTGCCAAGAACCCACAGCAGCCGACAGACTGGTCTGCTATGCCACAAATAGAAACAGGGTGGCTCTTTTTGAGCAAAGGCATTGGGCCAAATGCGACTCAGAGGCAAATAGCAGCTGCAGCCCCCTATCAAAGGAGAATCTTTATAATATATTCTATGAGAAAAGGATTGTTGGTCATGCTCTGCCTGTGTATTCAGCCACACCTGCACAGAGAGATGTCAGGAGCCCAGTCTTGAAAAATGAAGCACTCTGAGGAATAAATGGCACACAATTTCCCAATAAGCATCTTTTTTTCCTGAGCCCTCCCTTCACATTTTATTCATTTTTCCCTCTCGTGGCATAAACTGTTTTCAGCCTGGCATTCTAGTTATACTTGGACAAATCTGATTCTTCCCTATCTAGTGGAAACTTCCTGACCACCACTCATTTATACTGGTAAGCCCATCGCACTATGATATATACATAGTAGATGCTCAGTAAATACAAATTGAATAAACACAGTCTAAAATTAGCTAAGCAGCTTCATTAATATTGCAAAACTGCCAAAAACCTCCCATCATATCTTGATTCCTTCTATTTGTTCCTCCAGCAAGTATTTATTGAGCCCCTACCACATGCAAGGTAATATGTAGATGATATTGGCCGTGTCAACGTGAAATTGACATGGATATTTCTAAGTCTCCATAGTTCAGTAATCCAAATTAGTCTCTTTACTGAGAACTAAAGACATAATGCACCCTTGGTTGTTCTTGACCATCAACATCACTATGTCTATGGAAAATGAAGAAAGGTAAAAAACAGGATCAAATTCACAAAAGATATATGCAAGGAGAGAAATTTAGGCTTACTTTGCTGTAATTCCAAGGATGACTAGGATGTTATCCTATAAAATAGTTACAGTTGATATAGAATAGAAAAGATGTGCCTAAGAAACATGGTGTGCACATTTAATGAGCCATTTTGAGTCCATAGCTAGGAGCAACACAGCTCAACTGAGAAAAAGCCTACTTTGGAATTTATAAGAACTTACAATCTTCATGTACTATATAGGGAATAAAAAGAACAATTTTCAGGTGGTAAGATTAGCTCACATTGGCATATATAACAGAATAAGGTTGTGGAGTTTATCTTTATGAGATGATTGAAAACTCTCTCTCTCTCTCTCTCTCTTTCCCTTAGCAACTGTTGGATGACCCTTCAGGACCCTCTCAGTCATAGAACTATCAGTGAAAAGAATGTAACAGGGTTTATGAGTAATATGTCAATTTAATAGTTCAACTAAAAAAAGAATTATTGATATTGCCATAGCATCACCCAAATTTAGATTAATTCTTTCATTTCAACAAAATAATTATTAGGTACATAATATTCCAGGCACTGAACTAGTTAATACATCGCTAGATGTAGAGGCAAGGTCTCCATCTTTAAGGGGCTTACAGAATACAGAGTGTTGTGGCGCCTGGGTGGCTCAGTCAATTAAGCATCTGCCTTTGGCTCAGGTCATGATCTCAGCCTGCTTCAGGCTCCCTGCTTAGTGGGGAGTCTGCTTCTACCTCTCCCTCCGCCCCTCCCCCTGTTCTCTCTCTGAAATAAAAATCTTAAAAAAAAAAAAAAAAGAACATGGAGTGTCATATAAGTGATTCCAGTATTATAGGAGTATTACATGATGGTCATAATGAGGCTGATCTGATTTGGTTCCTTGCATTCTAGGTCCAGAAAGTCCAACTCAAACCATCTGAAGGATAGCTAAGATAATAGTAGCAATAGATACTCAAAGATTAATAAGAGGCCATTCTCCTGATTTCAGTTTAGCTTCCTTCGAGTTTCTTCATCTTTAGACAATTCCTCCCTTGCAGAAGGAAAGGGGCTCAAGTGTTGTACATGTACAACTGAAGAGAAATCAGAGCCTTAGAATATAGTATTATTGGGCCTGATTAAGCTCGTGTGGATCATGTGCCCAATTCTGACCAATCCTGGAAGCTAGGGGAATCAAATGCCCTAATTGGCTCAGTCCGATGCTTATTCACCTTTCCCTGAGGCACACAGGTGTGGAAGGAGTGATTCCCCCAAGCAGAGACAGAGTACTGTTATCTCACAAAGGAGGGAGTGACCTGGACTGCTAAGGCAACCAATGTGCACTGCCAGGGAATACACATGCTTGTCAACATATTCAAGAAATAGTCTTTGAGAACACTGGAGATAATGCACTGACCTAAGCATTTCTCAAGGTTAGAAAGATGCGGACAGAAAGCTTATCATCTAGAAAGGGGGGCAGGAAGATATACAGATAAAACAAAGGAAGAACTCCTTTGTACTTTGGAGAATTGTTGGAATAGAGTTAATTTCCCGTTGGAGAAACCAGGAAAACCCCCCAAAGGAAGTAGCCTTTGAAATGGAAGCTAGAAAGTAGGCTATAGCTTGACCAAAGACAACCTCACCATAACCTCAAGTACTGCGGTTTCTCCTTACTCTGGAATGACCTTTGAATATCCATTATTATCTTGTTCTAAAAACTCTTTCTTCAAGAGATGACAACCTTTTCCAACTGGGGTTTCCGGTGGAAAGAATAGGATTCCCATCACTAACGGTGCCTACCTTAACCTCAGGGCCCAGCACTGACTTGATACTCAGACCATCTTGGGCAAATGAATGGATGAATGAGTATTTGAATGAACACGTACGATGGCAACATGTTAACGGGTAATAGATGAGATTCCTGTGGTCGTGTAACGTCAATATAAAAGACATCACTAAACCTTGCCTACAACAAGTTGCTTCTCCACAGGTTCCCACGGAGCCACCTCGCTCCCCCAGCTAACCCTCGGAGGCTCATCAGTGCCATCATTTACACGGCTCACATTGTGTGTAATGAAATCCAACCTGGCATCCACCACACCTTCAGTCTTTCGGCATAAAACAAAGTGCAGCTTCCCCCACAGAGCATCGTGATTAAACAAATTAACTATGGCGCTGCCTGCAAATACACACACTGGAGTGAAGGAAATGAACAGATACAATGGCCAAGTCTGTATTTAATTTTAATTAAATTTCATTCTGTAGCTCAATTAATCCACATCTCCAAATGTCAGCAGGACTTAGGCAAATGGAATGACATCTGCTGTACCGCACAGGACTATAAAACCTTCACCGCATACGAGGTCTCTGGAAGCACACCAGGAAAAATAAAATATCTTTATTAAGTGTGTAGTAACATATAGAAGTCTAACTCGGGGTCTAATGAAAGAACATAAACTAGAGAAGCACGTGAGTGGTTACGGCGGTGGCAAGTGTTGCTCAATATCCTGCCTAGTGTTATTTATTGTTGTAAAGTTGCATTTGGCTTTAGAGCTGTTTCCTTTCATATTTACTTAGTGGGCTTCCCAGTTGTCCAGGTTGGGGTATGTGTGTGTGTGTGTGTGTAAGTGACACAGATTTCTTTCCTGAGAAAAGGGAATCGGTGGAGTACAAGTGATCTTTCTACATAGAATATGGAAAAGACCCATTTGCTCTGCAAGGCCATTTGTTATAGGAAGCCAGAGTTGTGGCAGGAAGAGTGTGAGGCCTGACAAGCCTCGATTAAAATTTTTGTTCTGCCACTTATCATATCAGATTGGCAGGCTAGTGGGGGAGGAAGCAACACCCAAACATTATTAATTGGTGAGACTGTTCTCAGCTTAACAATGACTGGTTTTGGGAAATGTTTGTGTAGTGTTCTTAGAAAATGTCAATGTGATCACTCTTGTTGGATGATAAGAGATAGATAAACCTTAATAAAATAAATTTGTTTAGTATTTTGTGCCAGACACGGTGCTGGAGCTGGAAACACACAACAGTAACTAAGATGGTCCCTTCCCTGGCGAAGAGAGAGAAACAAGTAAAAAATAATCACAATAAAATGTGACAATATTTTTGTCAAGGAGAGATGCCCAAATAATTAGGCGAGACCTGGAGAAGGGCCAGACGCCTGGGGCTGGGCCCTTGTCTCCTGTGCAATGGCTCTGGAGGATAAATGCGGTTTGAGAAGATAAACAGTGGGGTTCGTTGGGGGTTGGGGGGAGCAGAGGGAAAAGCATGAGCAAGGAGAGGGAGGCGAAAGTAGTTTGTTTTCTACATTGGGAGAGGAGTTCAAAGTCTACAAAGCAGAGAATAAAAAGAGGAAAGTACTCTGAGGTCAGAATGATAGATCCTGAATGTACTGTGAAGAACTCAGGGTTTGATCCTGGAGGCAATGGGGAAGCTCTGACAGCTTTGGGTGAGGGGACACATGATCAGGTCTGTGTCTAGAAGTGTAGTGTGGCATATCAAGTAGAGAGGGGAGGGCGGCAGACTATCACACCCCAAATATGCCACTTTAGCATAAGGATTATTTAGAGCTTAAAGACACTTGAAAGACTTGCCAGGTATAGGACGTCCACTCAGATCTTCCCTTCTTCCCCCTGAAAGCAGGAGCTAAAACTCTCAAGGGAAAGATGTTCTCCTTCTACCAGGAGGAAAGAAACGTCCTTATCAGCAGAGATGGGAGTCGAGCCTGAGGGTCATCTGTACAGACAGACTTCGTTAAAATAATGCCGATCTTCAGTCTCCCCATCTATTTTGGTTACTTTTCCATGGTCGCTACTCTGTTCAACCTAGGACACAAACACAGGTCTAATCACCTCTTTGGGTCTGCCATGCACGTGTAAAAATTTGTATGATCCTCTCTTGTTGATCTGTCTTCCATCAAATTCGTTTTCAGGCCCAGGCAGGGACTGAGAGAGTAGAGAGGAAGTTTTGCCTTTCCCACAAGGACAAATTATCGGAGCATGGAGACCAGCACGGAGGGATTCCTGGCTTCTACCAAATCAAAACTAATGTGGACACCCGGCAAAGGAGGAGACAGGAAATTGCATTCTTATTGACAGGTCCAAGAAAAGGCTAAACTGGGTAAGATGAAGATGAGTATGCCAGCCATGAGAAAGGCCTTGGGGATCACCAAGATTGGTGGATTGCTGCTGTCATGAAAAATGGAAGGAAAGGGGACTAGGGCAACCCAAGGTCAGTGGGCCCTGCAGCTCTACAGTGTTATTGTCCGCTCAGAAGACACACAAAAAAAACAAAAAAAAACAAACAAAAAAACCCCCACCAGCTTTTTCCCTACTTCTCTACTTTCTATGAATGGGAATTATTCCTAAGCATCCTGTTGGTCTCTGTTTCCTTACTTGTTCTTTCCAAGGCAGAGGTGGAACTGCTTAACCTACTGATACATTTGGGAATAACTAAGCAGATCATGCCCACCGGACCCTCTCCCTCTTGTGATATGCCTCGATAGCTAGGTAAGTTTAACTGTGGGACTCAGGGCAAAGGCAACATTTTAAGTCTCATTTGACACTGTTTTGTTTCTCAAATTGCTAACAACCCAAGTGGAAAGGAGGAGTGCTATGTATTGGGGCCCACTCAGGGACTCCAACAGTGAGGAAATAATTCTTGGCCTTTATTCTAGTGTTTGGGACCGTGCTATACCCAACAGGAACACTTGTAAGGTTATCTATAGAAAGCCCTCAACAAGGAAGACAGAGAGAACCTGGGGAATGTAAGCAATGGGCTAAATGAGGGGCTGAGCACAGAAAGAGTCCTGGTTTTCTGTTTGTTCAGGAAAGAAAACAGCAATGAAAGCAGGGCTTCCTCACCTCTGTGATGCCTGTGGTCTGATCAGAGGTAGAACATCTGCTGCCATTGAAATTCAGGAGATCAGAAATGTGGGTTTGTTACTTTAGAACAGTAGCATGGTAGTTTACTAAACTATGGGCCAGGAGGGTTTTATGGGTTGATTTGAGAAACTTTGATCTACTCTAACATTATAATAATAATATTCTGCTGCCTTAAAAAAGCTCAACTTTTAACAACTAATTTGCAAAAAATAATTCTCAACTTGATTATAATTGGAGATTCACTGGAATGATTAAAAAAAACGTATAAAGCAAAAATAGAAACATTTCAAGTTAAAAGGAAAGATGATGCTAAAGACAGAGTAGTCTAGCATTCTTTTTTGTTTTTTTGTTATTTAAGATTTTACTCTCTATTTGCCAGAGAGAGAGAGAGAGAGAGAGCGCACAAGCAGGGGGAGTGGCAGGCAGAGGGAGAAGCAGGCTCCCCACTAAGCAAAGAGCCTCATGCAGGACTTGATCCAGGGCCCTGGGATCATGACCTGAGCTGAAAGCAGACGCTTAACCGACTGAGCCACCCAGGTGTCCCAACAGTCTAAGATTCTTATTTAACAATCCAGTGTTAAAGACTGAGCAATCCTACATAAACATATCATCTATGAAAGCTAGGTCTTTTTCACTATATGTAAATATCAATGGGGGGGGGAATAAAGCTTCTTTTTATTTTGTTATACTTTGTACTAATCTCAAATTTTCTTACCTGTTTCTCATGATTTGATCTTTATTCTCCTCACTTTTTCACATGCCTATCTAAAATTTTAACTCTCATCTAATTTTACATTTGGATTTAAATTAGGAGCTTACACAAAACAATATAATGCTTTAGAAAAGATCAAAGTTGTCTAACAAAATAAAAGGGGGATTGAACTGAAGGAGGAAACTTCAATCTATTAATTATTCAAAATAGACAACAGAATTCCAAAGCTTGATTTGGCAAATTCATCAAGGAAAATTTTCTAGTTCTGCTATGCTAGACTACTGAATTTTAAAATCAGCACACGAGGGTGTGTTACTTAAATTGCACCTAATAAAAATGTACAGGAAGTAACAATTAGCTTCCAACTATCTCAGGATCCCATCTAGTGAGACACTGAATTGACATGTGGTTCTTAGCATATTAATGAATCTGAAACAGAAATCAATAATGTATCACTAATTTAATCAGGTTTAAAGTTGGCTTTATTCTTGCCAGAAAGACAATGAGACATACTGATGTTGTAATGGTCCAAATATGTAAAAGTGAAGAATTGAAGTTGTAAAAAACGAGAGAGAGAGAGAGAAGAAGACTTTAACTGAGTTTAGGAGTTAAATTGCCTCTAACAATCGATCTTAAAGTATAATGGGAATAAGTACATTAAAGCACTTCTGGGTGCATGATTTCATGATTTGTTTGCATTGAGTTGTAAGGATTCCATACACAAAATTAGGTATGAAAAATTGAATTTAGAAACACCTACTTAGACTACTGAATGTTTGCTCCATTTTTCAGGGAAGTGCAAAAGATAGTATCTAACTATGAAGTTGTGTGATTCTACCAAAGATGCTTTTTTTATTTTATTTTATGAAAGATTTCATTTATTTGTTTGTAGAGAGAGGGAGAGAGCACAAGCAGGGGGAACAGCAGGCAGAGAAGATGACTCCCCTCTGAGCAAGGAGCCTGATGTGGGACTCATTCCCGGAACCCTGGGATCATGACCTGAGCTGAAGGCAGACACTTAATCGACTGAGCCACCCAGGTGCCCCAAGGACTTTTTTTTAAAATAAAATTAATTGAAACTAACTTAAGTTGTTTAGTTGAGGGTTTTCTTGAAGTCAGGGACCATGAGATTAAAGCTCCATCAATGTTTCCTGCAGTACTGAAGGGTCCAGGAATTTAGATTACTTGTATTTATGACAGTTTGTCATTGGTGGAAAGAACTTCTTTCTTGAGTGATCATTACCTTAAGTGGGATTTTTTTTATTATAAATGAACTTAAAATATATATTTTTAGATATTGAGGTTGGATATGCATTGTTAAATGACAATTCCTTTTTTCCTTAAATTATCTGAATAATTTCCTCAATATTTAATATTGGCACTACATATATGACAATGGGAAGTCATTACACAATTAGAGATTTTCCTATCTCTTACCCTAAGTTTTTCTCTGAGATGGAAAATGAATGGTGACATAATACAAATCAGCTATTTCAATAACATTCCTTTATTTTTTATCAAAATAAGATATAAAATTCTACCATGTCAGAATTTTAGACATAAGCCCAAGCAGCTTGAAGGACCAATAAAGCACTAATATTGTAAATAATGAATAACCATTAAGTATTAATTAGTAACAGGCTTTAAGAAAAATTGACCCAATTTTCTGTATTTACATGTTATGTTACATGGTATATTACCTAAGTAAGCTTTTTAGGAGACACTGAGAGACTAATATGAACTAAATAAATGTCCAAATAAGACCTGCAAAGTTTAGTGAGTAAAAGCAACATTTCGAGGGGTTCAAAGGCCTACATTTTGGTCTTGATTTTGCCCTCCTACTAGAGATCCATGGCTAGATAATCCATTCAAAACCAAAGGATTGAACAAGAATGACTGTAGGATAGTATATAAAACGCCATGGCAAGAGCAGGCTTCCCATGGAATACTGTAATAATATAGAGTCACTAACATTTAAAATGGGATTGATTTTAGAGATCACCATTCACTAACTACATCATTCATCATTCCTCTTTCCTTGCCACTTTTCCTACCTATTCTATTCATGTCTCCTTACTCTACCCCACTCCTTCACTCCCTTTTCTCTTTCCCCTTCCTCCTCCTTCCATTCAACCTGTTCCCTACTGAATGCCCACTCTCTGCCACACATCATGCTAGCTACCAAAGGAAGATAATTACAATCAGGTATCCTTCTTCAAAGGGTATGTCACCATCGTTACAAGAGGATAAACACCTAGACAGGTAATTGTCACTGATGTGGTAATTACGATGGAAGTAGAGAGAAGCCTAAGGAAGAGGACCTAAAATCAGCCGGCTCACCTGATGAGGTGATTCCCGAGATGCATTTCAGAGCACGACTATGATTAACTAGGAAAAAGGAATGGAGAAAGAGGTTTCAGGCAGAAAGGAGAACATGAATGAGGACTCGGCACAGAAAATACCAGTGTGTGCACAAGAAACAGTTTGCACAGCCACATTTGGTAGCCCGGGGCGGGACAGGAGTAGTTTTATATGTTAGGAGGTTTGTGCTGGCACCAGAATGGAAGGTGGCTTTAAAAAGAATGAAACTGGAGTTCAGAAAACCATTTGGGAGTTTTCTTCTACTGGATTCCAGATGAGCGATGATTAATGCCTGTTGGTCTTAAAGCAAAGAGCACTAAACCACAGGCTTAGCAGCTCTAGAATCCGGCCCCTAGCTACTCCACTCTCAGTCCAGAACTTTCTCTGCCATACCAGAATGGAAATGCTTTGGTTGTAGGCTCTGTTAACTCCACGTAAATCTATGAAGGATAAACTTCTGGGATGACCCGATGACTGAGCTCTGGGATCTTAGCTCCGTATGTTTCACATAGAGCAACTCAATGCTCGTTTATCCTGGGTATTTGGCACAACACACTCATCTTGTGCAACAGAGTTGTGCCACATGAAGGGGGAAGCTAAAACTCAAAGGGGACCCTGGGTATTACAGTCACTGTTATCGGTTATTGAAATTCACTAAACATAAGCATCTTGTTTCCACAGCAGAGGGCGTGGGCCTTCTCCTGGTAGAGTCTCTTTGTGTGAAACCTCTCGGTGCTGCTACTTGCCATGTCCTAATAGCTTCTCCATCACACCCCCAACTGCTGGCGCCGCAGCAACATTTCAGGTAATGAGGTAAGGGGCACACTTGGGTTCTTTATGTGCCAAGAGGAGAAAAATTAATTTTCAATGCTAAAAAGATGAGACTGCTGGTGCAGACGGTCACTAACCACCACCAGCTGCTTCATAGATTTGGAGTTTGGAAAAGGAAGCCCATTTCAAAATCAGTAACATAACTCCAGGACATGAGAACCCAAACTGTATCAGTGTTGGGAGCAAGAAGCTATTGCCCAAATCATACGAAGTAGCTGGATCATTTAACATAAGTCTTGATAATTCCGTTTGTGCTTACACTAAACTTCTAAATATCTCAACATATACAGAAAATCATAAATGACAAAAACACTGTGTGTGCATTAGCAGATTCATAAATAGACTTAAAATATGTACTTATGGGATTTCTTTGCAAAATGGCAGTTTTATGATCCTTGAGGTCTTTTTTGGTGGGAGCCAGGAGAGAAGGTGAGAACTACATACGGTCTTCCTGAACTCCAGTAGAAGCCCCAAGAGATTTCGCGCACACACATGCACATACCATACCCAAAACCATTTTCCTGCACTTTGCATCATTTAAATATAGACAATGAATATGTCTATTCAATACTAAAAAACATTATTTTTGAAGAAGTGGCATGAATAAAGAGCTCAAAAAAAAAAAAAATCCTCAATCTAATCGTCTCTTTCAACTCCATGGATCCAGATTAGAGATTCTCAGCTTTGGCTGCTCATTAGAATCACTTGGGAGCCTTTTAAAACGACCAGTGCTTGAGGCCCCACCCAGGACCAGTGAAGTCTGAATCTCCAGGGATGCGGAGAGTAGGTATTGGTAAGTTGTCAAGTTTCCCAGGTGACTCTGATGAGCAACCCGGGTTGAAACTTGCTTCTGTGATAGGATTTGTCCTCAGCACAAGTAACAACTTTGTATCCCAGGATGCTTGCCAGTATTTCTGATCTTTACTCACTACGTGCTAGTAACAACCCCTCCTCCCTCTCCAGCTATGACAACCTCAGGCCCTCCAAACATCAGTTGTCCCTGGCTTGGGGAGAGGAATTAGGCGGGGCGGGGAAAGGAATTAGCCCTATTGAGAACCACTGTTTTAGGGGGTTTAATCCCCCATTCTCTTCCACTGACTCTCAGCAGCTGCTGTTTGGATGCCTACCTGTGGTCGCCATGTTTTGCTATTTTGCTCTCGTCAAAACTGCCCACCCCTTGCCTTGTTCTATGTTCTCCATACCTGTCAAATAGGACATAATTGTATTTCCCACCAAGAGGTCTTCCCCAATGATCCCACCCATTGTGACTTCCTCTTCTTTCTGTCATCTCGGCAGACCTGTCACCAGAATGTTGGCAGGCTGCTGTACAAGTATTCTTGTAGAAGATGTTCTCAGTTTAACTGTAATCCCACTGAAGGAATGAAGGAACTGCCTTCCATTTATGTTAGAATTATAAATTGTTTTTTAAACATAGGCTTTTAAATATCATCTATTGGGCTCCTTCACCTCAACAGGCAATATATGAACAGTGTCGGGGCGCCTGGGTGGCTCAGTCTGTTCTATGTTTGACTCACGACTTTTGCTCAGATCATGATTGCAAGGCTGTGAGATCATGATAGGTTTGCTCAGCAGGGAGTCTGCTTGAGAGTCTCTCTGCCCCCCAAAATAAATCAATAAATCTTTAAAACAAAACGTGTCAGGGGCACCTGGGTTGCTCAGTGGGTTAAAGCCTCTGCCTTCGGCTCGGGTCATAGTCCCAGGGTCCTGGGATCGAGCCCCGCATCGGGCTCTCTGCTCAGCAGGGAGCCTGCTTCTCCCCTTCCCCTCTCTCTGCCTGCCTCTCTGCCTACTTGTGATCTCTGTCTGTCAAATAAATAAATAAAATCTTAAAAAAACACAAGTGACAGTAAAACTTATTAAAATGTCAGTTCTCCCAATTAAAATTCCAGTTGGCTTCTTGAGGAACCCAAAATTACTTTAAAATTGATATGGAGGAATATGGCCTCATATAGCTAAGTACACTTTTAAAAGGAGTTGTCTCACCAGATATTAAGACATACAATGAAACCTTAATAATAATAATAATAAAACAGGTTGAATTGTCACAAAAACAGACAAACTGACAAATGGAACAGGATGGAGAGCTCAGAGGCAGATCCACAAATACATGTGAATTTAATAAATGAGGAAAGTAGCATCACAAATCAATGTTAACAGAGGAAGGCGAATAATCAGCTAGGCCCTCTGGTACAGCTAATCTTCCTGATATGAAATACTGAAATTCACAGTTATGGTTTTGTCAGTTTCATCTTCAAAACCAAGTTGCTTTTTAGCTGGTTGCTTTAGTAAAATGCCACCAGCCTCTTTAGTTAAAAAATGTTTGTCGGAATGACCAGCGACAGGCGAATGACTCTAATTTTCAAATGTGTGGAGAGCCAATTTTAAGGTAAACAATTGTCTATTTAAAGGAAAGAAAAATCACAGGGAATACTTTCAAATGAAAATAGAAAAAGTACAAAGTAGAAAAGAGACGCAAGGTGTAAAAATTCTGGGGGTGGAGAGAGGGCGTGTAAAATGAAGAACAAAGCACCTAAAATAGAAGCTAAGGGAAGCCATAAAATAAAATGATTCTCAACAAAGTAGAAGAAGGCAATAATTACCTTCAGAGGATTGAAGCTTGAAGGGAATACTATAAACATTCAAGACTAAAAGGCAGGAGTAGGAAGGAATTCTAAATTCAGAGACTTTAAATCTGAGCTCAATGGTTACTACACTAAAGAACTCTTATTACATTTTAGATGAGTAATAATAATACTACTCCTGATTTATTGAACATCTTTAAGCCACCAATTCCAAATGCTCTGCAAATATCTGGTGACAGATATTATTTCCTAATACAGATGGAGAAACTGAGGTTATGTAGAGCTTAAGTGACCTGTTCGTTTTCACAATTAATCAGTGGTAATGCTGAAAATGTAATTTAAAGTTCTTTCTATCAAGTGGAGGAACGGTTTTCTGTCTCATGCTAAATGATTCCTCATTAATTTACTACAGAAATAAAACAGATTCCTAAAGAATAATTACGAAAGTCATGCCTTGGTTAAGATCCATGCTTATGTTATATCACTAATAAAAGCAAAAAAAAACCACCCCCAAACCTAAATACTTAAAATAATTTTAGAAAAACCTAACTTAAAGAAAAAAAAAGAAAAAGAAAAACCAAACTTGTCACTTAAATAAGACCATTGCAGAGATGGTGAAATTTCAGCAGCAACCAGCAAATTGGGAGCTTAAGTTTTAACTTAAAAATTTTAAAATCTATTTGTGAATCCCTAATAATTTAACTGTCTTCTTAAAGAGTTCTTAGCAAGTCCAATGAGCATTTTTACAACAATTACTTCCAAACTAAAAATAACCTCATGTATAGCTTATGACTTTTCAAGCCCAACACATCTTTTTGGTGTACTAAGCTCTCCTGGGAAGAGAGTGATTACCAGTTAAACACAAACATGATTACTGAACGCCTAAGTTGGCACAACAGGACTAATCTACTGATTTTTTAAGTGTTTTTATTGATGGAATGTAGTGTTGATATATTTTTAAGTGAGAAATCCAACCAGTTATATAATTACATACTGACTACAAATCAGTGATCATTTATTGACTGCATAGCCTACTGACGCATAGTTATTCATCTGGATCTGACATAAACAAAAAACAGTGACATTCAACACTAGTCTCCCAAATAAAGTAACATCATAGAATTTATGTAAAAATTATATATTTGGGTTGAATTCCCTAACTAGGATAAATGAACTTGACATGAATCACCACTTTCCCACTTAAGACTTTTTTCTCAGATCTTTCATGTTCTCCACTTTTCTATAGTTCCCCAATATCTAATTATAACTGCTTTTTTGTAATAAAGGTGTCATCTTGACAAAATGATGTTCTGAAAGTATAAGAAGTGGCTGGCACTCTGGAGAAAGTCCACAGACATCCTTGCCTATGTCATCACACTGTGGTGGATTGATTGGTCCAAATAATATTTAATTATACCTTATCCTGTGCAAGAAAGCTGCCACGAACAGAATCCTTTTCATCCAAACAACCAAAGCATGCTGTCTTAGCTAGAGCAATCGTCCTGCAGACAACATATTAGATTAACTCTTTTAGACACGATATACTTAGCTCCATTTGTCTGGCAAAACTTCATGACTGCTCTCCCTCCCTCACTTCTTCTAAGTACAAACTCGGACCTTGTCATTCAATTCTCTGTGCAATCTGGAATTAACATAACTTTCCAGCACTAATGTGCACTGGTGAAGCTGTGCTTTTCTTTAAATACATCTTGCCCTTTTTTTCTTTACCTTTTGCTTGCAATGCTGTCTGCCAAAAATGGCTCCTGACCGGAAATGGTCCACCATCGGTGTTACCATCTCTGTGCGGCATCCCTTCATCAACCTGCTCATCACTCCCATCTACCCTGCCCCTGCCCTCCCTTAATTCGGTAGAAATAGTTCATGATTTTTACTAAATGTATCCTGTGTTAATTTCTACATGGCTATTTGTGTGCAGGTCTTGGTTTCTCTTACTGGGCTGTGAGCTTCCTAAAGGCAGGTCTCTGTTCTGCACAAAAGCTGGCATTTCACACTTAGTGGGTGCTCAATGTCTATCTGTTAAATGAATGAATGCAGAAGAAAAAAAATTAGAGGAATTATATTTTATGGTTAAATTAGGGAAATAAAAGCAAAAGCTGCACATGAAATTTACATGAACTTATAGCTCAGCCTGAGTATTGAAATAATTATTGACTTCTCCAAAGAGAAGAAGATAATTCTAGAATATAAATGTGTATAAGGCAGGAAGTTCTATTTTGTTCACTGATGTATTCCAAGTGCTTAAAATAAGGTCATGCATATAGTAGGAATTCAATAAATACTCACTGAATAAACAAATAGGTACCAAAAAATAGTTACTTTAAAACATGCACCAGGGTCACCTGGGTGCTCAGTCCGTTAAGCGTCTGACTCTTGATTTCAGCTCAGGTCATGATCAGGGTCGTGAGATTGAGCCCCACATTGGAGTCTGTGCTGAGTGTGGAGCCTCTTAAGATTCTCTCTCTCCCTCTCCCTCTGCCCTCTGCCCCATCCTCTCTAAAACAAAACAAAACAACGTAAAACAAAAACAAAATGCTCCAACTTTTCCTATGTTTTGTAGATTTTTTACAGACGCACAATTTCCTAACATTCTGGTTAAGGGAATCTAGTCCAATCTCATTTTCATAAATATTCCTGGTAGTGGCTCTAAACAGAGATTATTAAATATATATATATATATATAGCTACCCATACAGACCGTGAGTTTTGCATAGTCAAATAGTTCATTACAAAGAGAAAGTCAACTGAACTTGCTTGAACAGTCAACATGGTTTCAAGCTGACGGTGATGGAGGGCGCTATGGTCTGTATGTTGAACTTGTGAAAGGATCTAGCTTAAATCCATCAGTAGGTATAGACTTCCCTAGCTCTTGCCTGAATTTAACTGGGCTGAGAAAGTTATGAAGATGGAAGAGTCCATTAGGTAATGACTCGTTACGCCTGAACTGATACGAGTACCTCTGATCCATTCCTCAAAGCTCCCAGACAAAGCCGTCCCACAACCATTCACTTAGCCTTCTGAAACACAGCCCACACAGCCGTACCCAGCAAGAGCAAAGAAAACCAGGAGCTGGGGCTGAATGGGATTGAGTTCATACAGCTAGTTCGCCAGGAAACTTTTCCAAATCAAAACATGCGAAGGTCAACAGTCAATACTGGAGGAAACCCACAGTAATTCAGAAAGCCAAGATGAAAACTATAATCAAATTCTGCTACCTGAGTGGCACATGGTCTAATGCACTGATGACAAAACAGAAACCCCTAATCAAGAAGTCAGCATGCCATGCAGGACAAGAGTAGATGAAGTGTGGTGTCAACGTGGCCACAGAGCCGAACCAAGTGAGAACAGTGAATGCTGCCAACATCCCTCTGTTCCAGATCTTTCTTTCTGATGAACAGACTTGGAGAAGGTGGCGCAACAAGGCTCATGAAGAGGAAATGTACGTGTGTGTATGCATGTGTGTGTGCTTACGTGTGTGTATTGAAACACTGCTTACTTTTCAAAATTCCTCTCTGATAACGCTCTTCAATACGCCTTCGTGGATGCCACCTCCCCCCTTTGCAGATCCTTGTTCCTTGACAATCACTACATGCTAACAGAGACCAAATCCCATAAGTGATTAAGATCTGTTTATGTGTCAGTCTCTGCCTTTGGATGGCAGGCTCTTTGAGGGCAGGGACACGTCCTGTCACCTCTGCATTCTGAAGTGCCAGCCACGTATTGGATGCTTCACAAATCCCAGAGAGCTAACAGAAGCTTTTGATCTAGACAGTACTTGCTGAAATCCTAGCTCGACCTGTGGAGGCCTGTGGCCTGGTGCTATGGAAATTGCCCCTTGATGGCTGGTTCAGCTTCTCCTCTGGGGTCATCCTTGGCCTTGAGGGCCCAAAAACCAATCCTACACACCCATGGGCTTACCTCATACCTCATATCCAGAATTCCAGGCTTTCCTTTGTCCGGAAGAGGAGGTGGCATAGGCCCCAAATTTACTAGCCTTATATGCTCCATAAAATAATTTATTTTCTCTGAGCCTCAGTTTCCTCATAAAGTAAGTAGGCATAATACTTGTGCCTCAAATGGTCATCATGATGAAACGAGACAGTGTATATGAGGCCTCCGCCATCAGTGTCTGGCACATAGCAGGATCTGAATAAATGGTGGCTATCCTTAAACCACTTCTACCAACATTGTCTCTAGCTACGTACTTTACACAGATAGGTCTTCTAAGAGTCATAGGCTGGGTAACTCTTAGGCCGGAATAATATAATATACAGCAGCCTTTGCAGGCATAGCCAGACAAAGGTCGGCAACATTACCTTGAAATTTAAAGACAATCAGCAATTCAGGAGATGCTTAAAAGCAAGCAAACATTTTTTCCTGAACCCTGACGTGCCAGATTTTATACCTTCGCTAATTATCATTTTATGAATAAAAATGGGCAACTAATTCAGCTGCTCTATCTTCCTTCTGTTTGGAAAACAAATATAATTATTCTGAGGCATGGAAATATATGCTCAACACTTATTTGTCAAATCAGGACTTCAAAAAAAAATTACCGTATCTTCACACAAGAATTCTCTATATTGTTCATGTTAAAATTTCAAGCGCCTGACAAATGATGAACTAAAATAGGATTCTTTTACCTCTCAGAAATATATTTAGAACTCAAAGAAACTTATGATATTAAGGAAAACTTCACTCTCAAAATCTTAATGAAAGAATTGGAGAAATAGAAGTTTCCCAGTCACTGAATTTCTAGAAATAAGTACTAAATTTAAACATCTAGTACTCATCACGAGATGGTGAATTTTAAAAAATTATCTTACTCCTGGTACTTGGGTGTGCCATGAGGCCAAATGGTAACTTGGCCTGTCATCATGTTCCTAGTTACCACCGCAGGGGTGTGTCAGACATCTTGGAGATGTTCCTGTCCTTGAGGGGTACACAGCATGGAGGCTCCCAAGCAGGGTCCTACTGACTGACAAATTCACAGTCTCATCCTCTTTAACCAGGATCACAGAGAGGAAGGTTTAAAGGATCTGGCCAAACTTATTCCCCCTGCTCCCTTGTAGAGGCTGTCTTCTGGGGGAAAAGGTTAACTGCCCTTGGGTTAGCCCAACTCTGCTTTCATCCAGAGTTTCTAGAAGGAGGTACTTAATGTGATGGCAAGTGAGGGAGTCCCAGCTGTGAGCAGGACCTGAAGCTGAGAGTCCGCAGGTTTCGGCTTATCTCACAGCCGTCTCCAGCCCTCTGCTAAGCCCCTTGTCGTCAACCATCCCACAGATGCAAAACATCCTCAGATGGTTTTTCTTCATTTCTGATTTGCCTTAATTTCCTAACAAGAGGTAAAAATGTTAAAAAAAAAAAAAAAGGATTTGGGCTGTTTTTAAGGTTATAAACATAAGAACTCTTACCAAACTCAGTTTCAAATAGAGATGCAGATATACTCCCAAGATGTCTATAATAAAGGGATCAAGGCTGAAGAATACAGATAGGCAAAGAAACTTCTGAGTTAGAGAAATCAAGGGTCTATTTAGCTAATCTGAATAGACATGTTTACCTACAGGTCTAGGTGCGAGTCTTCTTAATGCACACCTATTTGGGTAGAAATTTAGCACAAAACCTGGGATGCTTTCCCATTTTCCCTTTGGTTTTATCTGCCCATAAACAAACACACATACGTTTGAAATGTGAAAAAAGCTTAAATTCTGTAGCAGCTTTCGTAAAAATAATGGAAACTTTTGTAAAAACAGCTTTAAACACCCTGTTTGCCAAGTCAAACAATGTGCCAATTCTGTGAAAGCTGCTACAGGTTTTATGCTTGTCAAGAGTTGTGGAACCTGGGCTGTCTGACAGTCACTAGAGACTATTTAAATATAAGAATAATTACAATTTTATCAGCCACTTCTTAAGGTTGTATTGAGGCTTCTGAATTCAAGGCCTATGCCAGATGTAAGGTGTCTCTGGCAGGAAACCACACTTACTGGGACAGCCTCCATTGTGTGTGTGTGTGTGTGTTACGCTCATCAACCCTCATTCCCCTTGCGTGACCTCCTGATATTCGGGAATTTCTGTTGCTGTAGAACAAATTTAAGGCCTATGTCCTTGTCCTTCTAACTTATTCTGTACCCTTTTGGGTAATAGCATGTTTGAAAAGGTCATTGGCCAAGAACAGGATTACTCATAACAGAGTTCTTCTCTGTAACTATCCTTTCAGAGGTTTTTAGTTGTTTGCTAAAAACAATCGTACAGAAGGCAACAGAATTTTCATTATTTTTTAGACAACTCTAGTAACATAAACATGCTTGTAGGAAAAGATAAGAAGCAAGACCATTGCACTAAAGAAAGGAAGAATGACTTTTAAACTTTGGTGGTGACCCTGACACATATTAATGAATAAAGTAACAAATGAAGCGATATAAGTATTTGTTGAAAAATATTCAAAATGATAGTTATTTTATATTCACTATTTATCTGAAGAGTCTTGGAACTTAACACTATACAGTGAGACGAAAGCCACTGACTTATTTGACTTCAACATTTTACTGATAATAATAATATCTTAACTCAATAGCATACCAAGGGAAGGGAGGTAGGAGAAGTTAGCATCAAGATCAGGCAGTAAGAGGATACATTTTTGGTAGAGTATTTAAAAACCCTTGAGCCAGAGTGCCTGGGTGGCTCAGTCAGTTGAGCGTCCAACTCTTGATTTCAGCTCAGGTGAAGATCGAGGGTTGTGGGATCGAGCCCTGCATAGGGCTCCATGCTCAGTGCAGTCTGCTTGTCCCTCTCCCTTTGCTCCTCCCCTTGCTATCTCTCTTTCTAAAAATAAATAAATAAAAATCTAAAAAAACAATAAAGACTGGTTCAGGCAGTGGAACATGTGACTCTTGATTTTGGGGTTCTGTGTTCAAGTCCCATGTTGAATGCAGCGATTACATAAAAAATAAGCATTTAAATTTTTTCAAATTAAAAAAACAACAAAAAAAAAAACTAACAAAACATTAGCCTGCTTTTTACTATGGCCATGTTCTAGCAATTCGAAATAACATCAATAATAGTCCTCCCTAAAATACAAATCAAAACCAAAGTGAGATACCACCTCACACCAGTCAGAATGGCTAAAATTAACCAGTTGGGAAATGACAGGTGTTGGCAAGGATGTAGGGAAAGGGGAACCCTCCTACACTGTTGGTGGGAATACAAGTGGTGCAGCCACTCTGGAAAACAGCATGGAGGTTCCTCAAAAAATTGAAAATAGAACCTACAACCCAGCAATTGCACTACTGGGTATTTATCCTAAAGATACAAAAGTAGTGATCCGAAGAGGCACGTGCACCCAAATGTTTATAGCAGCAATGTCCACAATAGCCAAACTATGCTAAAAGCCTAGAAGTCCATCAACAGATGAATGGACAAAGAAGATGTGATACACACACACACACACACACACACACACACAAACACACACACACAATGGAATACTATGCAGCCATCAAAAAACCTGAACTCTTGCCATTTGCGGTGACGTGGATGGAACTAGAGGGTATAATGCTAAGTGAAGTAAGTCAACCAAAGAAAGAAAATTATCATATGACCTCACCAATAGGAGGAATTTGAGAAATAAGAGGATCATAGGGGAAGGGAGGGAAAAATGGAATAAGATGAAGCCAGAGAGGGAGACAAACGATATGAGATTCTTAATCTCAGGATACAAACTGAAGGTTGCTGAAGGGGAGGGTGTGGGGAAGGGATGGGGTGGCCAGGTGATGTACACTGGGGAGGGTATGTGCTATGGTGAGGGGAAAAAAAAAGATTAGCTAGTGTGGGAGGATGGAAATATGATAAATTCTCTGTGAAGAATAATTATAATATTAACAGGAAAGGTGTACTAAGAAGATGAATAATATAACAAAGACAAAGATGTTAGTTAAAAAAAATAATAATAGTCCTCCCTAAAAAAAAAAATCTGTTACAGGTCTAAATTCTAAACAATTGCTATAGTGGTTACAACTGAATTTTAATACTAGTTAAATACTAGTATTTACTAGTTTGTTTAACTATTTTATTTATTTATTTGACAGAGACACAGATCATATGTAGGCAGAGGCAGGCAGAGAGAGGGGCGGAAGCAGGCTCCCTGCTGAGCAGAGAGCCCGATGCGGGGCTTGATCCCAGGACCCCAAGATTATGACCTGAGCCGCAGGCAGAGGCTTAACCCACTGACCCACCCAGGTGCCTCAAATACTAGTTTGTTTTTTTTTTTTTTTTTTTTTTTTTTTTTTTAAAGATTTTATTTATTTGTCAGAGAGAGAGAGGAGAGAGAGCGAGCACAGGCAGACAGAATGGCAGGCAGAGGCAGAGGGAGAAGCAGGCTCCCCGACGAGCAAGGAGCCCGATGTGGGACTCGATCCCAGGACTCTGGGATCATGACCTGAGCCGAAGGCAGCTGCTTAACCAACTGAGCCACCCAGGCGTCCCACAAATACTAGTTTTTTAAGGCTTGTTTTTTAAAGTAATCTCTACACCCAGCATGGAGCTAGAACTTACAACCCCAAGTTCAAGAGTTGCTTGCTCTTCTGACTGAGCCAGCTAAGTGCCCTGCCCTGAATTTTAATACTGTTTATGCAAGCTTCAAATTAGCATGCTTTTATTACTTATCCTTTAACAAACATTTTATTCTTCATAGAAAATAATTCAGAGAACTTAATATTATATGGTTAGGTCAGACATATGGAAACTAAGCTGCTCCTTCTTTGCAAGACTAAGTTCATAAGTAAGATAACAACATGGCACCTGAGTGGCTCAGTCGGTTAAATGTCCAACCGACTTGTTTTTGTTTTTGTCTCAAGTCATGCTCTCATGGCTCATGGGACTGAGTCCCAAGTGGAGCTCCACACTCAGCGGGGAGTCTGCTTAAAAATTCTCTCCCTCTTCCCTTCCCCTCATGCTCTCTCCTTCTCAACTAACTAAATCTTAAACAACAACAACAAAAAACAATTAGAAGTAAGGGGGGCGCTGGGTGGCTCAGTCAGTTAAGCAGCTGCTTTCAGCTCAAGGTCATGATCCCAGGGTCTTGGGATTGAGCCCTGTGTCAGGCTTCCTGCTCAGTGGGGAGCCTGCTTCTACCTCTCCCTCTACTTGCCACCCTGCGTACTTGTGCTCTCTATCTCTCCGTCAAATAAATAAATACAATCTTAAAACAAAATTTAAAGGAATTTTTAAAAATTAAAAAAACAAGTAAGATGACAATGACTCCAAAGTGTTCTATCTAGCTTCAAGTGCAGTTGGAATCTCCAAGTCCTGGGCTAGGACACATTCCTGTGCTTAAATAATGGGTTTGAGATAACTGACAGTAACACAGTGGGATTAAGACAAAGAAACAGAACTCCAGTTATTGTGATCTCTTCTTTTATATGACCACTTAGAGTTTTTGTGTTGAAATTTTTAAAATTTAAAGATTAAAGATGTTTTTTTCTTAAAAAAAATCAATGTAATTAAAAGATATACATAAAAAGATATAAAGCAATGATTTTTTTCTTGTTTTGGTGCCAAAATATTTATTTTATTATCATTTTTATTGGAATGTCTATATGCTCCACGTTCAATCAAAGAATATTTTCTCCATGTACGTCCCTCCCCCCAGACATCATCATCATCAGTTATTATTCATTTTGCTTTATGATTGTTGCTGAAAATAATTTTGTGGTATAGAATGAGGGTGGTAAGAATGATCTGCTCCAGGTGTCAAATGTGCTCAGTATGTCACTGACTTAAATAGGAGCTTTATGCAATTTACTGATGTCATTAGTTTCTTCTTTCTTCCATAGTGTAGTTATGATAAAAATGCACAATTTAGGAGACTGGGAGAAACTGCTGATCTCTTCAAGTTATCATCAGCTCAGAGGAAGCCAAGATTAAAAATGCCTCGAATTTTGAAGGCGATGTTTATTTGTGTGGGACTGAAGCACTCTTCCCTTTTGGAACTGAAAGAACTCGTTTGAACTTCCATGGGGAATTTCTGTATTTTGTTTTTGAGGTTCCAGGTTCTTTGTTTGCTCACTTTGTTACTGCTTTTCTTTTTCCCCTCCTTCCTCACAGCGCATTCCTGTAGATTTCTGCCGCGCCTGCACTGGGAGGAAGATGGGAGGGTTCTGAATCCGCAGAGATGCCAGGATCAGATCCCTTTGAGTATTTCGGTTTTTGAATTGATGATGTGCCTCCTTCCAGAAAGCCTCAGCCGTGAGAGGCCTGTGAATACTCTCATCTTGTATTTGAGCAGCTGGAGAATCAGCTGGCAAGTTAGTTATGAAGATACAGAAATGTCTCAGCACAGAGAACTATTTGGTATGACCCAAGCTTTCCTTTTTTGTCAGCTGGGAGGGTGTGCCACAGGGTTAGATAACCCCCAAAGCACACTGCGTGGGTCTGAGTCACACGCAGGTGACCCAGATATACAAACTCACCACATTCTCTTCAGCATCTTGCACGTCACTTACAAAGCAAAAGGCTTTATTTCTGTTTGCTTCCCTTCCGTTTTAAGAGCATTTTCATCTTTTTCCTACTTCACTGATCAAATTCCATGCAAGCTCAACTATAAAATTTCCAAAGGACTGGGCGCAAGCCGGCTAACTCTGCATTCATTCCTAGGTTTCGTGTGTATACGTGGCAATCCTTCTTGTTTTGGGTTTGTATCTAGTGTTACTCAGACTCACACCTATTCAGTTGTTAAGACGAATTCTACTCTCCCTCATAATTTGGAATTTGTAATGCGAATTTTATTTCAATACTAAAAGTTTCATACTGAAGGCAGAGATACGGTGCTAATAATAATTATGAAAGTTTAAATGGCTTTTGGGAGCTTAAGTAAAAGGAGATAATTTATTTTTGAAACATATTAGAGTAAGGAACAGAGTGTCAGCATTCATGAGTTCCTTAACTAGAGCTATTAACTATTTCAGCTTGTCTCAGCAAAAATTATGAGATATTTGTATCTGTTTCTCATCTGGAAAATGAAGGCACATACCTAAAACAAAACCAACTAAGTTCTTATGAACTGACCTGGACAGCATTATGAAATGATTAAAAAACAGACAAATAGGGGCACATTTATATATAAAATTCTTCTGAGCCTCCTTGTTGTATTTTACAAGCGGGGAACATATTTTTAGAAATCTCAATATGGCACAAATATTATCTTACCAAATAAAATATTTAACTGGTTTATATATATATATTAGGAGATGAAGAGATTATTTAATATGTATAACGCATTTCAAAATAATTTAAGCTTTAGGATAAAAGATACTATACAGTAAGGTGGTGTAATCCCTGTCTTCCCCGCCAGAGATTAAAATTCCATTTCTTTGTGAAGGTGTGTATACTTAACCTTGGTTTAAATCATATCATGGTTTGAAATGATATCTTTAGTTATTTGTTTTTATTTTTATATTAGAAGGCATTTCCTAAGAAATAAGAAACAGCTCCCAAATTATGTATATTTTTAAGTTGTAATTTGATCTTAGTCAATTGTCCCATTACTAATACACGCTAAAATTTATTGACTTAAATTCATCAAATATCAATGTTTTAAGAAACCTTAAGAATTTGGTGTTTGGAGACTTGTCAAAATGAGATAGTAGCTAATATATTTCAGTTATATTTCAGGGGCAGGGAAAACATAATCTTGCTAGATATATACTGCTTTACAACAGGAAGCCGTAATAATTCACCAACAATAAAGTTTATATAAAACCTTACAAAATCTGGGGTGCCTGGGTGGCTCAGTGGGTTAAGCCACTGCCTTCGGCTCAGGTCATGATCCCAGGTCCTGGGTTCGAGCCCCGCATCGGGCTTTCTGCTCAGCAGGGAGCCTGCTTCCTTCTCTCTCGGCCTGCCTCTCTGCCTACTTGTGATTTCTCTGTGTCAAATAAATAAATAAAAATCTTAAAAAAAAAAAAAAACAAACCTTACAAAATCTGAAACAAACAGCGAGATCTGCTTTCATTTACCTTCAAAAAGGATGAGGCTCTAAGCCCATCATTGAACAAAATGATGACTATGTATTTCAGAGGAACTTATTCAATGTCCTTTCAAGACTTTTCTGTAATCGGTGGGCAAGAAAACAATTTACAAGTAGTCCACAGTCCCAGGAAGGAGAAAGAAAGAGGAGGGCCCGGGCATGCCAGGGGAGAGCCATCACTGCTCCCTGCTCAGCTGGATTGTCCGTACAGCTCAGCCGACAGGGAGTGAGCAGGAATGGACGGGTCTTCTAGAGAGACAGGTTTTACTTTTTCACTGAGGATGAGTAAGGGGATGATAGAAAATGCTTAGGCAAGGACATGGCTAGAGCTGGTCCTGAATGACAGAGTTTTTCTGACCCTCTTCATCACGAATACTTTTGCACAGCCTGTTCTACTCCCTGATTCTGAGATTAAGTTACTGCTACCTTCTGCTGAATTTCCATGAACCAGGAAAGACGGCTGACTACCTGCTACACGGGGTTGATACACCACGTGAACTTGGGCCTGTGTCCTTGAGAAGCCGCCAGTCAGACAGACAGACTTGCAGACTGGCACAGGTGAAACTGAAGTCATTACGAAATACGGAACGCAGAGGGGAGACTTAGGGCTTCAGGTATTCAGAGAAGGGTATGAGTTCTTCTGGCAGAAGTTATCAAGGTACATTTCAAGCAAGAAGAGGGTATGTGAGTGGGTGTGAAAGAGTGTTTTGCTTAATATATGCAAAGATGACAAGGATTTTAGCGAAATAGCCAAATAAAATCAAGCATAATGAGAACACATTATGACCAAATTATGCTGCTTACATCTAATACTTTTTCACAAGGAAAGCTGCGCGTAAAACAGGTTTTGATTCGACTTCCCCTAAAGGGAATGTGAAAATGAACTGGGCTCCTTCTTAGATACAAATCATTAGAAGACTTCCCAAACTTTGTAACGTGAATGACATTTGTAAGCCATAACTCTGAATGCTGTATTTCACGGAATGCATTTGTTAACTGTAAAGCATAAAAGGTGATTGTTCATTTTATCTTATTAGAAGCTCCCCAGGCCTCATAGCAGTGCTCATCTGGCCCCCACTTCATGCTCGAGTCATGCAGATTGGAGTTGACTCTCAATTACACCAAGTCTTTCTCCAAAGATGACAGTCCAAATACAGTAGAGATAAAATACATCAAGGTTTAAAATAGGCCCGTTCAGCCCCAGTGCCGCTTCATCATGAAATGATATAATTCACTGATGCCTCTGCCTAGCCTAACATATGTTCTATTCACAGCCCGCGTCACTCTTCATTTGTAATTATTTCCCTTTTTTTTTTTTCCCTTACCCCATCTTGTAATACTTTGCTTGGTTGAAGACAAATACTGAGAGGCAAAGAGTATTATCGTATGATGACCTGTTCCAGGGTGTTAAACCCCTGTCAAGGTTTGATTTTAACGTGGAGTATTGATGACAGTACATCAATTCAAGCATCATGTCCTGAATTAGACTATATTAATTATCACTTGAGAGCAATATGCATGAAAATGCGGTTTCATTGACTAAAAGGATCTGACTGAATAAAAATCCATTTCTCATCTGGTTGCTTATGGATAAAGACATTTTTTTCCTCTTTGCCTTGGATTGTTCTTTATTAAATATGATTTTTATATGATTGTATGAATAAATTGTCTTACCCAACAACAGAACTGGAGAGTTTTAAACAAAGAAAATTTAATGGGTTGTCTACTCTTGGCACGTCTCTAACAATGTATTCCCAGTTAATAATTTAGGCGTATTATTTACAACAATAACTGCCCCCAAAAAAGTTCTTATTTTCAGCGTGCCCTACCTAACTTGAGAAACTCGCTATGAGAAAGAGGTATTTTCAAATTGTTGCCTCCTTCATTTAAAGGAAAGGAAAGTTGTAATTTACAGTTATTTTCAGATGCTGGAAGAGCAATGAGCTCAGTCAGCTAACAACCACACTTAAGCGTGAAACTTAATATTACTCCTACTTTCTAAAGAAAAAAAAGAGCATGCACATGAAGAGCTTCAATGATGGACAAAGTTAAAATTATTTGTAAGTTCAACAAACCCATAGGTGCGTATTTTTGCTAGGGAGATACCTTGGTAACAGACAACCCGAACAACCAAGGCTTAACTTTTACTATCTAGTGCTCTAAGTGCTTACAGTTTCCACTTAGCTCCAGGTCGGGCTTAAGAAAAGAATTTTCTCTGTCTTCTTACACTATTGTGTATCTGAAGACCTTTTCCAACAGTAACTCAAAACTATAGTATAAGCCTAAATTTAAAATATGAAATTAGGAATCTTAAACCCAAATTGCACCAAAAAAATAAAACAAAAAGACTCGTCTACTAAAACATACACTATGTTTGGTCCATGCAATCAATCCATATATTAGAAATAATTTTCAGTTGCAAAGTAAAACACAACACCTCCCCCCTTAAACAGTCTGAAGTGTTTCTACTTTAAAATCCAGCATTTCTTAGTAAATAGGATTCTAAAATTTCCCCCCAATGGCCTTTTCAGTAAAAATTTCACAAAAGGTCAAGTTTAAATTTTGCAGTAGGGAATTTTAAAAATTGGCAATGTATATTTCATCATAAAGAGGAGTTTGGGGTCCTATAGAAAAGAATATTCGAATTCAACTCCCAAGGTAAAGGAGTTGTCACAACTAAAACAACTCACTTCCAGGGTGTCACTCTTCTAATGTCATCACTTAAAAGCATTAAGCAGATTCTAGAAGGAAGGAAGGAAAGCTGTGGCCATTTGTCCAAGGCTTCCCGTACTCCTACCTAGCTTAACCCTGGTAAAATGGGACAGGAGTTCCCAGGGTATGTGACACACTCATGTCACCAAAGAGAGGTTTGGCCACAAAGACATTAGATAGGCTGTGTCCTATCGCCACCTTGGTCTTATGAAACAACTGGTTTCTCACCGTATTCTTTGAGTTATCACTGAATACCACCATCAACATTAGATCACGCCCAGGTAACAGGGCTCAGATGACGCACATCTGTTTGGCTTAGAAAACATTCAATAAATTTCACCTTTGCTTCAAGTTACAAATGACTAAGTTTACATGAAAATTCATCATATGGGAAGAAACGAATACATTTACCGAGCAAATACTTGGTGTGCTGGAAAGAGTACTAGGATAGAAGCTATAAAAGTCCTGATACAATCCTGGCTCTGCTACTTCTGAGTTACATGAAACCAAGACAAGTCCCTTCTGGGATTGCTGTATGTGAAGGTGCCTGACAATGGGAAGACAATACGGAATTGCAGGTAATGTTGCTTCTGCTTTGAGCCTGGTATGGGGGTGACCAGTCTTGCTGGATTCTCATTTAACTGTGGTATTATTAGTTCCCCTGATGTCACAGTACCCACTTGCCCTTTCTGCACTTCCTTTGCTTTCTGGTTGGTCAGTGACCCAAGCAAGCCATTGAAGGATCTCCCTGACAATGGTCAGCACATACACACATACACACACACAATGGCCCTGGAGGAAAGACATTTTCCCACTTTAAAATATTTGAATAAATAAAAACACTTCAGAACCAAAAATAGTCCACCTGCCCTTTGCTATCATATTCTGAGTTCATAACGCTACCGTTATCACAAGACAAAGGATGGCCCATAAAAACCTTAAAAATTCTAAAAACAAAAACACACTTGTTCTTTTGCAATTAGTAACATAATTCTCTTCATTCACAAATCCAAACCCTCCTGCACTGATGAAGAACTAGTTAAATTACCTGTTAACACCTGTGTACCATCAACACATTTTAAAAATCTACCTAAAAAGAAAGGTTAATTTTAAAGAACATGCCCTGACTTTTTAGTTCTCTCCAGTACAAATTCCAATGTAAATTTATGGAACCAGGATACACAGAACAATTACTGTTGTTCTAAAGTCAAAATATTGTATTTCACCATAGAAAAGTAGAATTTAAGTTTTCTTTAAAATTTTATTTGTCAGAGAGAGAGAGAGAGAGAGAGTGCGAGCGCACAAACAGGAGGAGAAGCAGGCTCCCCACTGAGCAGGGAACCTGATGCGGGACTAGATCCCGGGACCCCGGGACCCTGGGACCATGCCCTGAGCTGAAGGCAGATGCTTAACTGACTGAGCCACCTAAGCATCCCTGTTTTCATGTCACTTTTCTTACTTTAAGCCATTGAAATACTGTTTCTGCTCACTTGTATTAATAGAATGACCAACTTTCCTGATTCACGTACATGAGCCTAAAGGCTTAAAGTTAACTTATAAAACAAAAATGTCTCTCTCATGCGTGCACACACGCACACAGAAACACACACCCCTACCTTTCCTGAGGGCTGTAATAAAAACAAAATCTCATTGCCTGCTAGTGAACATAGTGTATCACATGACTCTGATACAGTCCGAATGTCGTGTTTCACAGCCACCACAGTGTAGGATTGACATATGACATTTATAAAATGTCAGAACCCTTCCCCCAATTTTTATAGCCTATTCCCCACTAGGGTTTCACGATGTAAAATGAACTAAAGGCAACAGTGTGCTCATTAGTCGTGCCACTTCTGATACATTACGTCGATTGACAATGAACCACTGTGATATCAAAGTGCAGGTGTAAAAAATAATAAGGCAACTGCTTGTGTAACAAAATCTCACTAACTGAGAATGTGTAATAAATATGCAAGGAGGCAGTTTCTTACTCATTGAAAATGTGGCATGGTACATCAAACATAAAACCCAAGAAAGGGTTTTGACATGCCAAACTCAATTAAAATGTGTTTTCATGACTATCATCAGAGAAACTCAGTAACTTATTTGTGAATGTAAAAGGTGATTATGCAAGTACCAATAGAAGGATTCAAAGATAGTAATAGATTCAGATAGTGCCAGAAGCAGAACTAACGTCTAACTCTTGCTATCACTTTTAATTCTATTAAGTGATAGAAAACTTGTCATAATGGAAATGATTTTACTACACTTAAAACCTGTCTTAGAGATCTCCTGCCTACTGGAAGAATATATGTGTTACTATCTCACCATGAGCTGTGCCTCACTTCGCCAATGGCTCAGGATCCTAATGCTTTAATAAAAAATCCTAAAGGGGGAAACTTAAAATAATTAACAAAATAATAAACTAAATAAAATAAATTATTTTAATAGACTTAAAATAATTAACAAAGCAAAACAGTGATAATGATTTGAATAATGTATGTTACATATTATATATATGCGTGTGTGTGTGTGTATATATATATATATATAACCATATAACTGGTTTTACTGAGATAAAAAGGAAACATATGCGATCTGAAAGTTTATTTCCTATAAAATTAATTACATCACTAATTCCCCAAATCAAGAATATATTTAGATTTTATTGCCTTTAAGAGTCATCCCCAGGAATAGGTATACCATTATAACTGTAAAATCCTGAATTCAGATGACAAATACACTGGAAAAGAGTTTGTTTCATTTTGATATGTCCTCATCATTTAAGAATCAACAAAATGATTTAGTGTAATGCACCATCTGGGCAATTCCAGAACCACATTAAAGGTTATGGAAGTAACAGCCACATTTTTTTTTTTCAAGTAAGGGAAATGTCCATTAGAACTTTGGTGAGATATTTTACCTTCACAGGATGCTAAGAATAATGACCAGGTAGGTAGGTTCTATTCATTGTACTCATTAAACCCTCAATTTAATTTGATAATAAAGTTTCTTTAATAAACTCTTCTCAATGATCTTTAATGGATCATTTTGAGAAAAATACAGAAATTGGAAATTATCAAGATATCATTAACAATATTAATATCAATATTTAAATATGGATGTTGTAGCAAATATTCCTTTCTATAATTGTTTCAGCTAATCATCTCAACAATGGTAAATAAAAGTACAAGGAAAGAACATATCACAGTCATGGTTTTCCAACTTCAGTACAAATCCAAGCCATCTACAGAACTGGTTACAAATACAGAAGTCCCGGTGTCCTTCCTGGGCATTGTGATGAGGTACCTCATGAATGGGGCTTAATATATCCATATCCATCTCTGCAGGTGATTCCGACAAATATCAACACTTGCTACACTTCTTTCCCATTATTCATAAACTATTTCAAAGGACATCTTTCACATTATTCATAAACTATTTCATAGGACATCATAGGACATGTTACTCACATCTTAGGTGGATTTCTAAAAACCTCTAGATAGTCTACATTCACATATTTATCACTAATAATCTTTAGGTCAACTCCTGTTTTTCACAGAAAAAAAGATAAGTATATGGGGCTCTGGAGTCACAAAAAAATGAGTATGAAAAATACTCCTTAGTTCCTCCTAGTATGCCTCTTCTCACGTTAGTCTCAGATCCTGATCATAGACCCACCCACCACCACCATCACCACCACTAATGCACCCCATCAGTCTGATCCATGATGTTCATTCAACTACTATGGTTTTATAACTCAAATATCAAAACTATTGTTTACCTTGTCACTGTGCCCCCAAGCCCAAGGAATCCAAGGATAATTCCTTCCTGTGGAATGTAAGGCCCACTGTGATCTCGCTCTAATCTCTCTTTCTAGCAGCTTACTTTTCTTCCACTTGAGCCAAATGGTATAGTCTCCTCAAAAGGTTATAAACTTTTCAGCCTTTGGATCTTTGCTCACATCATTTGCTTTATGCTAACAACCAACCCTGTAAATTTTCATCCATCTGAACGTGGTTTCATCTTCCAATTCCAGCTCAAGCTCCACTTTTTCCAACATTATATAACAACTCCCAACCAAAAAGAGAGACTGCCTTCCCTCTGGGTCCTCATGGAATCTCCTTCCATTTGACACTTACCCCACAATATATTGTATTTCATTACCTTAATTTCTTTTTCTGCCAAATATGGTAACATTGAGAGGAGGACCATTCCTTTATCTTCTTAATTTCCTTTAGTGCTTTTTGGAAATCTCACTTTCAGGAAATATTTGTTGACTAATATAATAGAGTCACTTCTTTAGTTAGATACTAAGAATCAAATTTCTATTCATAGACTAAAAGAGCTAAGGAGCAAGGAGCCTCGGTCATCTTTACAGCAGATAAGCAAGTATTTAATTATACAGGGTAGAGGGAATGGAGATTTTAAAGGGTTTTTCTATACTAAATCCTTCAGCATCACTGTCACACAGACAAATTCAGGTGTTATTCATGGCAAAATGAAATTAAACTCAACCAAATTTATTGAGTGTTTCTGCTAAGGGCAAGACACTCAGGTCTCAGGAACTGTGGGGCAGTCACTCCTGTTCTCTCAGAAACTGACACAGTGCTTTCTATCTTTCACATTTGGAATTTCTTTTTTATTGTTGAACTAATTTAAATTAGAACATAAGCACTTGTGGGACAAAGATTAGTTAAGATGTAGCCTCTTCCTCAAGGAGCTTTGAATCTAGTATTGGTTTCAAAACTCAAGCAGCCTGATACTCAGTCACTGGGTTGAAAAGAAAGGGAATTTAGTAAAATTCCAGAAGGAAAAGAAATTATATATTATGATGAAACTTAAAGCATATGGTTTATATATTCACACAGAGAAATGTAAACATAAATTTAAGGGTGTCTAGATTTTCTACATATGAAGCACAAAGTTCCTTGGTAAAAACAAAGAATTCTTGTGTCTTAAAATGGGATTATTCATTTTTTGACTTGTTCAATCAGTAAGTATCAGAGGGAATAACTGCATTCTCTCTTTCAATCAACGTGTAAGGATGGGCTTCCTGCAAAATGTTTTCTTCCATTTGTCCAGGGATAGATTCATGTGTTCAAACTTAAGTGGCTTTTTGGCCACTTCTCCTTTTGGTGAGATGGGATGGAATGAAAATCCTTTCCATTCAGGCTCTTCTCCTATTCCCAGAGGGAGAAGTTTTTGCCATAAACCACACCCCCGAACTTGGATTTAAAGGCAACATATGGGTGCCTGAGTGGCTCAGTTGCTTAAGCGTCTGACTCTTGATTTCAGCTCAGGTTATGATCTCAGGGATCTGAGAACCGTGGGCCTCTGCACTGAGCGTGGAGCCTGCTTAAGATTCTCTCTCTCCCTCTCCCCCTCCTCCCCCGTTCACACACATGGCGCACGCTCTAAAACAAATTAAAATAAAAATAAAAGCAACAGAAATCACATTACTAAATATCTCCTTGAAAGCTTGAAACTGGCTACTTCCATTCTCAGCCACAACTCAACGCTCTCTCCATTCACTCGGCTATGGTCTGTTCTTCTATTATTCACATTCATTACTCTCTTGCCCACTGTATTATAGGCTCCTTTTCAGTATTAACAATAACAGTTTCTGTCATATCATCCTAAGCAATTAGCACAGCCCCGTACCCAGGTATTCAATAAATGCTAGTTAAGTGGCTGAAAATTTTAATTGAAAACACGGTGAGGACTGTGGTGTTGTGAGGATGACAGTGTGGGCTATGAGGATGTCTAAGACATAGTTCTGCTTCCACAGAATTGAAATTTTAGCTGAGGAGATAGAAAACACATTCTCAAGTAACTAATCAAAGTATGATGTGCTTAGGGTCACAGAAGAGGTAAAAAGGAGGTGCCCTGAGAGCTCAGAGGAGGCAGAGATGACTTCCAGCTGTTCCGTGGCCTGTGTCTGCTCAGGGCAGCGAGGATTACAGGATAAAAAGGACCATACTTGTTGCAACTGGATATACAAATTCACTAGTGGGATGAAACTGACAAATGCACAGTTTCTGTTAAAATAAAAACCGGAAGACAGACATATTGGACCCAGAAGGGGCGATACAGTCAGTGCTGGACTGTCTGCCAAAGGTAACCATGGTGCAGGAGTGTTTGGGAAAGGCTCCATGGAGAGAGATGCTCACTGTTAAGCCTTCAACAAGGGGCAGAATGACTAGGTTCAAAAGGAGGGATTTGAGGCAGAGGATGTAACACTGGCAATGTCCCATAAAGGAAGTTGAAAAGAGAAGATGCTATGCAGTTGCTTCTCTTTGTACAAATCAACCATCTGGAGCATGAGAGGTATGGCTCATCAATTCCCTCCAGTGAACCCTAAACAGGGAGAGCAAGGGAGAGTGGATGAAACCCCACATGGTATAAACAGCAGAGAGTGTTTGAGTCGCTCTGTTAGCGGACATATATCCCTGGACATCTTAGTCACTGACTAGGGAATGTGATGGTGTGCCCTCTGTTCCCTTGATCTTGCTGTCTCATATGAATCTGTTAAAGCCATTATCCCTTATTTTAACTCACTTCTGACCTCTGACCCATATGCCAGATAATGGACATAGTATGTGAAACTTTTATGAAATGATAAAGGGTCCTTTTAATGAAAGATTAAAAAGTGTTACAATTGTGAGAAAGAAATCTGACTGTATATACTAAGGTAATAAGCATCAGGAAAAATTCATGGTATTCATATTATATCTTAAGGGAAAAAAGGGTAAAATGCTTTTTTTTTTCTCCCTAAAGCTTCACACTTTGCTTGTTACAGCTCCCAGACGATGAACCCTTACATTTTCAGAACATTCTCACTGAAAAGGCATCAGACACTCCTCGGTCTATCTTTGGGTCTTATTTTGAATGGCTTCAAGATGTAGACTGAATGTTTTTTCTTCCATTTTATATTTTGTCATTGAGGTATTTGCAACAAACCAGAGTTCTTATTGAGTTTAACGGTTTCATTTTTATGTACATCATTGTTTTTAAGTAGACTGCTAAGGACAAAAAATTTTTATTCATACTAAAATGATATTATTTTTTGTTGAATGGACATAAAAATGTGAAAGTAACATGGATGAAAAAACAGAACAGGTTCAACTAGTTAGCATACCGCAATAAATTATGTCCAAGTAAAATTACTCAGAAGTAATTTTTCTTATCAATAAGCCATAAGTATTAACTACGGTAAAGTTATCTCCAGAAACGATGTGGTAAAGGAAAAAAGCTGACAAATTATTGAATAAGAAATGCATATGAACTCTATTCTAGAATTCTGTTATAACAATTTGGAAAGATTTTCAAAACCCATTATATATGATATATAATGAAAGCTTCTAGTTTCGTTTTGAAAAGCTTCTTGTCATTTGCTTATTTCATCAAAAAAATCAGACAACCATAAGATTTTCATAATGGGTTCCTTAATTGCACTTAATATGACTGACTCTACATGGAAGACACATAGGATCCATGTATTTATATCAAAATATCACACAAACTGTGGTGCATATTAAAAGTATGCGGGACCTACTTTTGTTTTGTTAAAGTGTAGAAAATTTGTAAATAGCAAGGGTGACCTCCAGTGTGCAATAGGTTTATGCCACTGCATTTCTCAGTAACAGAAACCATGCGTTGGTCTACACCAGTTCTCTGAGAGTGCTAAAGATAAGGGGAAAGGGAACTTACTATGTCAAAATGAGTCTGTAAGTTCAAAGCAATTGCTTTGTTTCAGGTTGCTTTCTTTCTTTCTTTCTTTCTTTTTTTTTTTTTTTTTGAGGCTTGTGATGTTGCTTGGAACCTGGAAACACAACAAGCATTAAACTATGGGAAAACAAGAATCCATGACTAATGAAAGTGAGATGACTGTTTCTCTTATACATGATCTAATTAGGGCTTATTCATGAAGGGTTAGATATAAGTTGAGTTTACATTTTTTGAAATAAAAATTCAAAAAGGACACCCTTTAAATGTACCACCCTGCCATGCAAATAGGCAAACCACCTGACGTAATTTCTAGACCTGGATACTGACACTTACACCAAATAACAAACACCACAAAAATCAAACTTTAAAAGCTTTTCATAAAGTCTTCCAGATCAAAAGCTTTTCACAGTAGATAAAATTTCTTTTTATGAAAAGCTAATGGCTTGCCACATTGTATAATATAATTTATATTTGTCTCTAATCTCAACACAATAAAAACTATTCACATGAAAAGAAAAAGCATGATGCTTTCCTTACAGGCCAATCCAACATCACTCACTTCCACTTTTACACCGCGATAATACATATTATCCAAAACCACCAGGAGATTTTTCTTTGAAAATTTTTTATTTTCATTTCTGTACCTGATCAACAGCCTAAACTTGGGTGGGGGGGGGAATGCGGTTTCTTTTCAAACCATTTTGCTAGTAAAATATCAAGTTCTGTCTTCGCTAAGCAGACCACACGAAGATCTAATTATATGGGTGCCCACCAGAGCTCCTGCCTGTCACAGTCAGTGTCACTCAAGCTCTGTCACTCTTTCCATTAGGCATCTCTACTTTCAAAGGTCTAGGCTATGGACATGAAAAATTTGCTCCAGGCTGACTCTTGGCATAAAAGGTAGAAGGCTGAGAATGAATTGTTTTATGAATATTCATAACAATCAGGGTGGACTTCTTGAAGGTCCTAGACAGGGAAAATATAACATAACTGCATGTAATCTGGCTTGCTGACATATTTTATAACATACATTATGTGTGCATGAAGCATGTATTACTAGTAGAATATAATTAATGAATTAAAATTCACATTGGTGATAATATGCTCTACTTTTAATAAACTATAAAATCCCGAAGTATGGTGTAATCTAAGAAATGATAATTATTCCTTTGGACTTGTTATGATCTATCATGTCAGGAGTCTGCATGCTACCTGCTAAGATTGTCTGAGCAGGCCCTGACATGATGGACCCTAATGGCTCCAAAGGAGCCATTATCATCTATTGTGTCAATATTTTGTGTGCTAAAGAGGATCCACAGAAGAGTTAAACCAGGCCTTTGCATATCAGACAGTAATGATGACTCAATCTATTATGTCAATAATATGGAATAAAAAAGTCATTCCCCTGAATGTACACAATTACAGTCGTAGGCGTGTTTTGTCAATGATCTGCTTAGAATATTCTTTGAGAACTCTCAGAAGACTGCATTTTAAGAATCTTGCTAGAGTAAGTTTTTTCTCATCCTAAAAACTGGCTTTTGAATGTCATTTTACATGCGTCAAGTATCACAAAAAGGTTTAGATCAAAATTAAATTCACCTGAGCAAAAAATCTTCACAGACTAATCTAAATCATTAGATTCTCCAGGCTCCCCCAAAACATTTTAGGCAACTTTGTAAATAAAGACAGTGACTCTTACTTTCCTCCCATAAGGAAATGAATCAAATTATCAATGCAGCTTTGACCTCAGCCCCCACCATTACATGTAGTTTCCTCAAGGGGCTCGATGTTGAAAATATGTCAGTACTCAACACATTATACATTTTCTAATCAAAGGAAGAAGGCCAGATATCAGAGTCTATGTCAATTTTTGAAGATATCATTACAAATGATTTTATTTTTGGAACAAGTAATTTTTAAAAATATATTAGAATAATCTACTTTACTCCTCACATTAATCTTAGAATGATTACGTCTTTGAAATACTAAGAATTATTAAATGATACTTAAGAACACAGAGGGTATCTGTAAAATACGTAAACAAGAAAAAGCATGAATTACGTCCCATATAACTTCTTTCAAAGCAACATTTTAAGATGAGGGCGAAGAAGGTAACTTTCACGGCTTCATAGTAATATTATCCTAGTTATTTGTTAAAAACCCACACTGGCAAAATGCCAGCTATATTCATGCACTGAGTCGAAGATCAAGAATTTTAAAAAATAGTATCAAACGCCTTACATTTAAAATAGGAATTTGAATAAAATGTCTCCTTTTGTAATTTTATACAAATAGATAAGGTGCTTTTTTGTGTGTATTGATTTTTAAGAAATAGTTTCTCAGATGTGTCAGACATGCCTAGATTTTTGAGTAAAAGAGTATTTTTTCCTTTTTAATCTTGGCTCTGTTCTTTTAAAGGAATGTTTTGGCAAAGTCGGCAAGTTCCTTAAATGAAGATCTTTTTTTCCCCCTTCTGGGTATCAGGAGACCATTTTAATTCACTCACCCGCTAAATTCTCAAAGGGACTGGTGTATATGGTAACATAGGAGCCAATATCCTAGCTATCAGTTTTCATACAGCCTAGCTGGACCTTTACATTACGGCTGCCCCACATTTATTGTTCTTTCATTGCATCTGTCAGCATTTCCTGACAGCGCATTATGGAGCACCTGGCTACAAAGTCAGTATCAATCAGTCCACGATCATGCAGATATAAGTAGCAGACTATTGATAATAGGCCTTAAATCAGATCATCATGGTTTAAGCATAAGATTCTTAAAAGGCAGCAATCTCACGGGATCTCCTACTTGCCTCCACCTGTTATAAGCCCTACAAGCCAGTCTCTACTGCCTACCGCCTATGACTTCCCCAAAGGGGAAAAAAACCAAAAACAAAAACAGGATCCATTAAATACACATGCACCGTAACACGTTTCACCATGTAAACTGAAGCATGAAGCAAAGATGGCAATTAATACAACTTTCACTCCATCTCTCTAAAAAAAAAAAAATGTGCAGATGTATGGTATCTCCCTTTCCACTAATGAACACACCCCACCTCCGCCAACTGAGCCCCATATACACCTCACATTGACAACAGCAGTTTTGTTGTGCTTTGGAAATGTCTTACTTCAAAAGCATTTCAACTTGATATGGCCATTTAACAAGCAAAGTGAGTGAATTCATTGAGTTTAGAGGTATGCTCCACCGAACTCAAGGCACCATGTTAAAAACAAAGGCATCTAATTTTTCCCAGACATAAATAATAAAACAAAACAGGAGTTGCATGCAAATTTAGTAACATAAAATTTAAGGTGATAAACAGAATGGAGGCTGGCTTCTTGTTTAGTATTCCTTAGTTATCACCATAATTGCTGCATGTCTGTCATCACTAGCAAAAGAAAAAAGTGTCTTTCTCAGCTGCTCCCCTACTTGTTTTGTTCGCTGTATTCTTGTAAAGTGGGAGAAAATAAGTGTCATTTAATGAATAGTGCTATTCTTTGTCTGACAGCTTCATATCTGTTAGGTGTAGGAGGCCTAGTACTTTCTTTTTCTGATAATGTTTTTGACAGTGTGCTAAATTCCTCCCCCAAAAGGCCGGCATGTGTATTCTGCTAAAAGGGGCTTCATCTATCCTGAATGGGTGCCCTCTTTTAACCCCCTTCAGCTTCTGTTCTTACATTAATTGAGCTGATCAGATTGAGCATATGAATTTGTCTTTGATGTATTCGTATGTTTAGTTGACGTTGCTCTCTCTCTCATTGGCAGCGGACAGAGCTCTCAGACAAATAGGACTGTTGCCATGGTAACAGGCAATAGCTAGGGATCTCTTGAAAAATATTTTTATTTCAAAATTCAAACTGGAAAATTCTCACTGGATATGGTTCTCAGTTCTAAACGTGTCATATCTAATGATGAATGCAATTAGGAATCCCACCAGTGTTTTAAATAATAAATTAGCCTAATTTTCTAGGCCTGGCATGATGACATACAAATACTAAAAAGGCGTCTTCTTTTTTAAAATCCATGACAAAGGACTTATTAATGACTTTTGTTCTTAGGATTTCAAATTAAAACGGGTGGTAGGCTAATGATAGCGCTTTCTATCTGCTGAAAACCAGAGGCCTAGAGGTAAACTCATTTTTTTTTTTAAAGAAAACACTTCAAGCTTCTCTGATATTTGGTTATTTCATAAAAAAAAAAAAAGCAGGTATAGAAATCCTTCTATAAATGTTGAAAGCTATAGCAGTTGGTAAATCTCAGTGGATAAAAAATGCCCATGGCCATTTTTAATTACTGAGCACGAAAAAAAGGAATGGATGGTAAACATAAGTTTTATAGATCACTATCATCTTACAATGGTGGAATTTTCAAATTCCACTCTTTTATTTGAAATAAAAGAAAAAACAGCAACAAATACTTTGATACATGATATAAATTCTAGTTATTTTTAAAACAATTTATTCATGATCAGACAATTCCAGTTATATTAACTATTATCCCCCCCCCCAAGTGGGGGCCTTGGATAACAATGAAAACCACTCTAAGTTGGACAGTTTCAAGAATCTGACATTATATGGAACATTATAAAGAGGGTTATTAAAAGCAAGCCAAATTTTTCTATTCCTTAAACTCTATAATTTAACATTGTTCAGTTCTTTGGTATCTGTTTTTCAAAACTGTGTTATATGTCAAACTATGGAACTTAGCTTTTTGACTTAACTAATTGGCAATGGTACATTCTTTAATTTTGAGTTATCACAAATCTTAAAAGGAAAGCAAATCTTATGTATATTTTGGATTTGCCTGAAGCAAATAGATCTTCCTCACACTTTAGAACATCAGTGCAGAAAGTAACCAACAGTGAGGTTAAATTCAAAAGGTAGTGTCTATAATATTTGAGTGTTCCCCTTTACATCCGTACATATAAAATAGTTTGTGCTTAAAGCAAAAGATAGAAAAAAACTAAACCTAAGATGTCAGCAGTTACTAATTTCTATTCTTTCACTATCACCTTTTATATAATAATCTTGTTATTATAGTCAAAACAGAAGGCCTATTTTAAGTTTTTTTCTAGGTTATTCCACTAAATCACTTGAAATATTACTTTTTCATCAAAAACTGAAGTGCAGTGTTTCCCAAAATACCTCCCCCCTCCCCCCGCCCAAACACGCCATTATATGAGAAAGCGCAGAAGACTAGCAAAGAACATCTCAACTTCATTGATAAGTGAACACTTCTCCCCTTGACTGTATTCTGGTCTATTTCATCGAAAAACCCGTAGTGACGTCAGCTCATCCAAACTGACTTTAGAGTTCACATGGATAGCTGTGGCCTCCTGAAGCTCTCCTGGAGGGTGGGCACAAACTGGGAAGACCCAGGCATGCATCCCGCCCCACGTGGCCGTCCCGAAGGTCAAACCGAAACAGTTCACTCTGAAGAGGATATACCATTTCTTTGTCAATAAGGCTTTCGTTGTTTTTCTGAGTTGGGGAAGTATGTCTTCCTTGCACTATCTCGGAGCGATGCAGGGCTCGATCCCAGGACCCTGGGATCATGACCGGAGCCGAAGGCAGAGGCTTAACCCACTGAGCCACCCAGGCGCCCCAAGAACCACCAACTTAAAAATCAATACTTGGTTATGTATCCTTTCAGACCTCTTCTTACTAAAAGCCATTTTGAGAACACAACTTTTCATTTACCTTCCACCTTCGGACCCACGATAATACGTGGTATGAGAAAGGAAAAGGACAGCAGGAAATTTTTTGATTCTTCTTCTTATGTCTACACTAGGTAGAGTAAGACTGGAGAAACAATACTGTTTTTCTCAGTCACAATCAACAGCCAAACTCTGGAGCAGGGAGGAAAGGAACTCCGTTCCTGCTCCACCACCATCACGAGCCTCCCAAAGCCTGAAAGCCGCAATCCTCCATGTCCTCCCAGGCTCCCGTAGTCTGAGCGCCACTGCCCTGCCCCGGATGTGACTGATCATCCGGAAGTGAGAATGCGCACCCCTCACCCGAGTACCATATTGCCATGTTGGGTTGTAGAAGGGAAGCCCTGCCTTTCAGTGTTAAAAATATTTTGAAAATACAAAGCAAGATGATGCCAGTTCCTTCTTTTGCTCAGCAGCACAGTTCTACTCCAAGTACACAGTGGCTCATTGACTTTGGCACTCAAGGCTTAAATCCGCTCCCTAGTTGTCCAGCAAGACAAAATAAAAGCTAAACACGTTGTTACTGAAACCTCTGCTGTATTCCACAACCCTCAGAAAATACAAGGCAGCACCACGCAGTGGAAAGAGACCTAGATTTGGAATCAGAAAGACAGGGTCAGGCATTTCTCACCAGCACTCAGACCTTTATCGACCTTCCTGAGTTATAACATCTTCATCTATAACATAGGGACCATGGTATCAGACTCCTCCTACAGTTATTGTGCAGGGAAAATGAGGTAACAAATACGAATGTTTTAAAGTGTGCTTTAAATATACATAGCTTGCACTTGAACCTGACGTTCTCTATATTTTAAAAACTTAAAACCAAGCATATTGGTTTTGCTATGTAAGCTACGTTTCTCCATAAAATCTTCAAATTTATACTTAACAATCATGGATAACTAATGTAATTTTATAATCTATCACCTTACAATATAAAATACCTTCAACTTTAAAACCTATTACTTATTATGAAAAGTAGTTTTCTTCTATACCATGATTAACTTAAAAATGTCTAATTCCTATGTACCATTTGTTTTCTGCAATGGAAGATGCTTTTGAATTCATTATTTTAGAAAGTAAGAGAAATTACTCAAAGGCAAAAAATTAAATGTTCTGGGACGCCTGGGTGGCTCAGTTGATTAGGCCACTGCCTTCGGCTCAGGCCATGGTCCCAGGGTCCTGGGATCGAGTCCCGCATTGGGCTCCTTGCTCCGCAGGGAGCCTGCTTCTCTCTCAGCCTCTGCCTGCCACTGTGCCTGCTTGTGTATGCGCTTGCTCTCTCTCTCTCTCTCTCTGACAAATAAATAAATACAATCTTAAAAAAAATTAAATGTTCTGATTCAGTAAATTATAATTACAAAAACTGCTTAAGAGTAATACATAAGAATTTATTTTGATATAAAATTTCTACCTTGCCTATTTCAGAAAATTTAATTAAGCTCCATCATTAATTATATCTCTTATAGATGATAGGTAAACATATATACTATATCTATGTATATATAGGAGATACAAAATTAGGCAAGATGGCTTTAAATACACAAAGCAGCCCCTCAATTATAAGTGGATTATATCTGAACGTTTACTGTAAATTGCTTATTAACAACCTGGGAAATATCTTCTCACAGAAATGACACTAATATGATGTGGTGGGCCTAGGGTACCCTGGAAAAAAAATCCAGCTGACCATAATTTACCCCAGAGATTAATAACCTTACAGGAACAAGAATTTCTTATAGATAATACACATCTGCTCTTGCTGGCAACACCAGGTTCTTTCACTGATTATTGGAGAGCTGGAAAGTCTGAGTGGTAGAACAGGCTGAGCTCAGAGTACGGAGAGCAGATGCCAACTTACTTACTTTTGGGGGAAAAAACCAAACTCAAAAGATCAGGAACAGGAATAAAGAATGGTGGCAGAAATAGCCCGATATCTGCTGATATGTAATAAAAGGTTAATAATTAAAGCTAAAAGAACACGCAGTAGCAGAACTAAGCAGGCTGGGATTTGTGCGCTGAGAAGAGGTAAAGGAATTAGGATGGGACCAGGAGCACTGGCACTACAGGAGCAGCAGTAGGAGGAAAAAGAGGGACTGGCTTAGGAAGGATGTTTTCCTCCTCATACCACCAATTCTGGTCCCCCTGGAGGTTGTCCTGGGTCAGGCATCCATCAACCCAGGAGCAAAGTGAGAAGCACCAGGAGAAGCCTGTGAGTGAGGGAGGTCCATCTGTATAGATGGTAGAGCTGGAGCCCGTCCTGCAGGAGACGGGGAGAGCATCAAAGTTCACGTGCTATGATTGGAAAGCAGAGGGGTACACAAAGCTACAGTGTGTCTAGGAATTTGTGATCTCAGTGACAAAAGCAAGAAGGACCCAAGAATGGACAGGGCATTTAATCTCTCCCTACCTCCAAACCAAGCGAGTGTGTTGGGATGCCACATTCTCCTAGCTCTCTTCCTACTCCACTCCTGTCTTCTCTCAGTGACCCAACAGCATCGTCCTCCTCCCAAGATCACATGCCAGTGCCCAGGGCCTCAGGCCTCAGTCAGAATGTCCCTCATAGGCTCCATCACAACTTATAAATATCCTCTGAACTACCATCACTGCCACAATAATTCTGCTCCCGGTCATTGCTTTAACTTCCATGTAACCACATCCATCTCTTACTCCATCTTCCTAGAGGTCTTAAAGCATCTCCAACACAGAATGTACCAAAAAGAATTCTTGATTTCTCCCCCAAATTCCATCCTCCCTAGGTTTACTCATCTCACTAAATCACACCCTCATTCTTATAGTGGTTCATGACAATAGCCTGGGAGATATCCTTGATTTGTTCCTCTCAAACTTCACATTCAATCCATCAGCAATCCTTCAAGTTCTGGTTTTCACGTGGTTTGATTCCACATCATCAAAATGGCTGCCAGAGTCCAGTCACTTCTCAACACCGCCATCAACCTAATTTCACCTGGGACTGTGGTCCCTGCATTCTACTTTTTCTCTTCTACTCTTTCACCCTTACGGTCTTTTCATAGCAATCAGAACAATGCTTTGAAGGTATAAGAGTACACTCTCTTCAAGCTCAGTACCCTCCTAAGACTTGTTATTACATAAGATCAAAGCTTTCCTATGTGATTTGACCTCTGGTCACCTCTTTGTCTTCTCTCCTTCTTCCCCTCTCATTTAGCTCTAGTCACAATGGTCTTGTTGCTCGTCCTGGACCATGTGGAGCTTGTTTCTTTCTCTGAGCAGAATGGCAGATGCGCTATTCTCTCTGCCTGATGTGCTCTTCCCCAGACATTTTCATAGATTAGCCCCTTAGGTCATACAAACAACATTTTCCCACAAATGCCCTCCCCTAGTTATCTTACCTGAAGAGTCACCTGTTCACCATACCCTTATATGGTTTATTTTACATAGTCTTTTTCCGACCTGACAGTATGTTCATATTTATTTACTAATCAGTTTATTATCTACTCTATCACTAGAAAGTAAAGGTACCTTCTTTATGAAGGTAAAGATTTTGTCCAAATTCCTCTCTATTGCCCACCCCCTCCAGCTAGAATCATCCTGACCTAGTAGGAACTCAGTCTATGTATGATAACTGCTCATTTTCACATTTCAAATCAATTGCTTTACAATGGAAAAAAATATTAGTTACTCATATTGACACATAAAAATCTTGTTTTGCAAAGGGAAAATACTATGTTACATGGCCTTTAATCCATCTTTCAGGATATTACTTTGCATGATTATTTTTCTTATAGTGATCTTCAAAACCAGTTAGATCTTTCAAAATCAATTAAGACCTTTAAACATAAGTACTTTCTTCGATTACATGGTAGGAGAGGGGAAAAATGAAAAGGCTGACAAATTCTTTACTCTTATGCTTTTAAAATGTGTTCTGAAATTTAGGCAGTAATTACGTAACTCTTCCTACTGAGACTTTGTTAAAAAATTTACTATTTGACAGTCTATGTCACAGTTTTTCACACTGTATCTCGAGTTATGAACGGAACTATAAATGGCCTACTGCTATAATCTGGAGTAGAAATTCCAAGGATAAAGAGTTTATTTATATTAATGAGTTAGATATCATCAAGTCATTCACTACCTAGAAGCACCTTAAATAAATGCTAAAGTGCTTTGAGAGTTATAAAACTGAAAGCTACATTTCATTTTTTATACCATGTACTCAAAGTTAGCAGCATGAATATTACTTAGAAAAACCCTGATATTTATAGTGCTTACTTTGTACATGTACTATTTGAAATAGTTTATTTGATGAATTCACTTAATCCTTGTAACCACCTTAAAAAGTAGCTCCATTTTACAGATGAAAACACTGAGGCATTGAAACGCTGGCTGCCTAAGGTCACACAGCGAGAAAGTGATAGAGGTGAGATTTGAAACAAAGCTATTTGGATTCAAAGCATGTCAATTTAAATACCAAAGAGTAATACCATGTGCACTTTGCTCCATGATTTCTGCCCACGAAGTGTAATTTAGTTAGCAAACAAAAGCCAGAAGTTCGTATGTGTAAGAGATTATCACTAATAAGTATTTGTTCCTAAGAGTATACTTTGAAGCTGCTTTATATACTAAGCACCCTCTGCTCTGAAATGGCTGTTTACAGTGAACAATTTACCCATCTTCTAGTTGTCTTTAATTCTTTAAAGGTCCATTTGTTAAAATAATGTTTAATAGAAAAAAATTCTTTTTTTTTTTAAAGATTTTATTCATTCACTTGACAGAGATCACAAGTAGGCAGAGAGGCAGGCAGAGAGAGATGAAGGGAAGCAGACTCCCCGCCGAGCAGAAAGCCCAATGCGGGTCTCCATCCCAGGACCCTGGGATCATGACCTGAGCCAAAGGCAGAGGCTTTAACCCACAGAGCCACCCAGGCGCCCCAGAAAAAACTTCTAATTAGCAAATTTAAAACTGTGTAAAATTCCCAGAAAAGCAAGACTTCATCATAAACTAAATTACAAATGACTGCAACTTATAAAATTTCACAATTAACTTGATTTCTTACTCTGAATTCCAAACAAACTATGGGCATCTTATCAACACAGAAATATTATTTTAAATGGGATTTTATTTAATTTGTATAGGTCAAACCCCACAAAAATTTCAGGAGCCATGCTAATGATGAATCTTGCTTTTAGGATGTTAGAGACTGGAATTTTTGTTGATTTTTTTTTCTTCTGATTTCTAGCAATTTTGAGATCATTCTCTTTGGGAAGAGGAACCACAAAGATTAAAAAAATATTTGAGGTTTTAAAAGTCTTTTAAAAACAGAGCAATACATAGATAGTGAGCCACAAGAGGCAAAGAGTTCCTGGTCATTTATTTACCTTTTACTATCTTAAATTTCTTTGTCATTGACATAGCTTCTTTTTAGGGAGATAACTGAACAGACCCCAAAATAATAGTTTCCAATAATTTAAGGCATGCCCAAACTATCAGAAATGAATAAAGTTTACCCATCTATAAACTAACCGCCAAAGAAAGCCATCATCTTTTAAATAAATGTATAAGCTGATATTTTAAAAAATCACTGGAAACTTCCTATATGTTAGATTGTCCAATACTCTGCATTCTACAGGCATGCTTTGCACTCCAGCTGTAGCAGTAAAATTACTGAAACTGTAATTCTCTTAATATTTAAATAATATATTAAAATTTAATTTTCAGCACCTGGAAGAATCTGTTTTTGTGCCAGCAAATGAGGTAGCTGGGCCTGGAGCTCCTATACATATGGGACTCAAAAACAACCTATCACAAATAATTACTAAGCTAGAGCAGCTGTAGTCACCACAGTAGTCATTTAAAAATCAGGTCAAAGTTGCTTGAATTCTTTTCCATTTTCAAGATACCGAGTGCATAAATTCAGTGGTGTTTATCTTTTCCTATTTCCTGCATTTTGTAAATTATTTATTTTTACTCATAATTGTAGATTGGGGTGGAAAGGGTAGCAAGGACATCTTGTGAGCATTTTTTTTTAAGTTGGGCATGTTAAAAGAAATTACGCTCCTGATTTCTCCGCTTCTTTAAATGGCTTATGTTAGTGTCTGATCCAAAACCATAGGCATTTGTTAAATCTGCTTACAAGAAGGATTAGACTATATTCTGGGAACCAACAACAACAACAAAAACTAAGGTATATTAACTGTTGTATATATGTAGCTTTCCATACACATGTGTGTATAAAAGGAGTCTAAATATAGACACACCCGTCACTAATGAGATATTCTTCTAAGTATTCTCTATAACTTTTCAGATCATGATGCCACCTGGTCCATGTGTTAAAGAGAAAAAACTTCAAGTTTTTCATTTATTAAATTTGGACAAATTACTGGGTGAGGAGAAGAGTGAACTGAAGATTCAAAAACATTTTCTATTTTATACACTTTCATTCACACCTAGGAAAATAAAACTGTTTTAAAGAATGTCTTACATTGACACAAAATTCCCAAGTTCATAACCCTTTCTGGAGTTGGATAGGTAGCCTCTCATTCCTCTTCCAGGCTTCAGCATTCCCAATGTACTTAACTGAAACAAAAACTTGGGAAAGCATGGGGCATGTTAGGATTTTTTTCTACCACTTCAGTGAGATGCACATTGCTTTACCCAAAAGCTCTAATAAGAAGAAAATTAATTTAAAAAGTGTATTTAGTATAAGGATGGCAATGGCAATAAACTCCTTTGAAAGAAAAATTTTAATTGCTTCCAGTTATTTTTAGATTTCTAATCAGATTCTTGGACATGAAAATAGGTCTAAATGTCTGCTTTTGAAAGCATCAAAAGACATGCTACACCTGATATTTAGAAAGAAAATAAATTAAGATTTTTATTGATGGAGGAAAGATGGGAATTAGGGGATAGGGAAAAAAATGTACCAAGAATTTATACACTATTACCTTCAATCATTTTGATGCAAGTCATTCATACCACCACCATGCTAACAAGACATCCAATTTACTAAACAATGAATACTGAAAATACATTTAAAAGGTACAAATGACTGTCCAAAGAATGACACTGAAAAATATTAAGTAACAGCTCTACCTCAAGATAAGCCTCACCATTAAAGAGTTTTAATGAAGAGAGCCTTCAAAGGCTAAATCAGGAGGCATTGATTAGATTGCCTCTAACTTCGTGTTTTGACACCTTCGTCTTTCGTGGCATTATATTGTCTCTGTGCATCTTACAAAGGAAGCATTTTACTAGGCCCACACAAGAACAGGAGACAGCAATGCTTATAAAAGAGACTGTCAAGGGTGTGAGCCAAAATGGGTCTCATTTGGATTTCAAGTGAAGAAAACTCCTAATGCATTTCATTACAATGTATGCGAACCTCTGAAAAGAAGGATGGATTGGGATTCTCATCCCTATTAATTTATTGAAATGGATTCAGTTTTTTCTTGTATATCAAGAGAGACCATGTGTTTCAAGCAAGGTAACAATATTATAGTCCCAATAACCAAATATGCTATGATTCAGTATGCCCTTCTGTGAGATAAAGAGGATGCAATTTTCTTGATAATTGGGATTGGAGTTTAAAAATAAATCCTACAATAGCATGGCAACAAATAAATATTCTTTGTTACTATCAGTTTTAAAGATATGATCAAGCTGCTATACAACACAGGGATTGATTCAGCCTTTGTTACCAGAGCAGGCTTTTTGCCATTTGAAATCCTATTTTTTCCCCTTACTACTGTCATTCACATATTGACTTTTTATTTCATTGAGGAATTACATGCATGATGTAATTAGGATAACACCAATGAAAGTCATATTGTATTAAAAGATAGTGAAAAGAGAATGAGACAAAGTCACAGCATTTTAGGCACTGTACTGTAGACCATATATATGGTCTTCATAAGAATACTCTAGTCATAAGGGCACCTACTAAGTAATTCATGGTTTAAAAAAAGTACTTATATTTGGCTGATTCTCCAACTTCAGTAGAATGATACCCACCATTCAAAAAATTCAATCTCTAACCACAGAGAAATGCCACATGATCTAATGCTCTTAGACATTCTAAATAATTTCATAAATTCACAGGATTACAAATATAAGACATATGCTCTCATTGCTCTTTAACACCATTAACATTTAGAGATGATTGATTATGTTATACCAATAACATTCAGTGAATTCAAAGCTGATCTATTTTTTATGTAAATCATACAACCTGCTAGTCAAATTAAAGGTTAAATATACATAAAGTCTTAGAATAAAATACAGATAATCTTTCACATAGAACATGGACCCATGATATACCTACTCCAACATAATAGGAACCATGGATTCGCACGTTGCTTACTAATTAAATCCAGAAAAACAGCATGAGCATGTCCTCCTTATGTTATTATATGTTTTCTTCCAAATGGGATTAATATATCCATAGCTAAGTAGAGTTACAAAATATAGCTAGAAAACACAATTGGAAATAAATGTACATTTACAAACTTGGAAAGAACCCTCTATAAACAAATTCATATTCATCATTTAAATTTTCCCATAGATATAACTATAAAATAGGTGCACTGAGAGCACACGTAAACCAAAAACTCAGCATATGTACATACATGTTTGATGTATGTGTGCATGCATATGTTCCTTAAGCAAGAGAAAACCATATACAAAAACAGCAAATCTCAACATTAGTATGTGATTATTTTTATAAGAAAGTATACATCTCCCTGTAATACATACAATAGAGGAATTTTTTGATGAATTGTAATTAAATTAGAATGATGCATGTTTCTTATTTTTATCTTGACAGTTCTTGTATTCTCAAGCAGAGCCCATTACACACAAATATACAGCAGGTTACTTGCTGAATAATGTATTTCAAGTACTTAAAATTACTGGGGTGTTGCCTAAGATCTACATGTGAATACATATTTTGGCCTTAATTTTCATCACCGCATTTCTACAACTGAATATATTTTATATCCTACTTACAAAGCAGTTAATATCAGGTTTTTTTTCAGGACATAACAAAGGTAATAATACTATCTTTATGATATAAACTTTATGACATTCTGAATAAAACTGACAAGTATAAAATTTGATCCATAAAATAAGTGATATACTTATGTTAATTCACCTTTTTAAAGATATTATGTGTTGCTCCGTTTTTTTGACAAGGCTTCCATTCATACTAGAGACATGTTGAAAAACACTATATTTTCTCTCAATAAGGAAAATCACTTTACCCACTATCATGCTTGTTCTGTCTCAATAAAAAATCAATCATCAAATGCTTGCTTCCAAGTTTTACTTGTTAAACTGCCAATTTATGCATACAGTTTGGCTCAGCAGAATTTCACTCAGCACCATTTCTTTCATTATTATAATTTTGCACATCTCATAAAATGTCTTAAACTTAGGGGTTAATGGAAGTTACGGAAGTTTCTATGTGCTTCTACGTAGCATTTGAGGTTTATAGTGAAAATAGAGTGGTGGGATATCGTTTCAAACCATCATTTTTAAATAAAAAGAAAAACTATATCTTTCTGGGGTTTTTCAAAGTAATAAAGGCCTGATTGATCCCACTGACTAAGGCAATTGAATCGGTTGTCTAAATGGTAGTAACGTCAATGTCAGATATGTGGTTATCTTTTCATCTGGGCCCATTCTTGAATGTAAAAATCAGATGTTTGAAGGACATTTCACTGACCTGTTATGGCCTCTTCGACTCTCAAACACAATACTAGTATTCCTTATATAAGTGCCACATTTTGGATAAAACCCGTTTCATCAATGATGCCTTTGCGACATCTGGCGGTCCTTGGGATATATAAAAATTACTTTTTGTTTTTCCAAATCTATCGGTACTTGAAATTCCAGTCCAAAAGCCTTTGATACCCCCTAGCGGGGGCACAAAAGCATTCTGGCCTGTAAGCTAGGACGTGGACTACCATGAATCCATATGGTGCAAAAGGTCACAAATCTTGAGATGTGGTGACATCATGACAATAAGACACTTTCTAGACAGAAGCTGACCCATTTTGAATATAAAAAGGACCCTGATCACATGTTCCCACACATTTAAAACCATAGAGAAAAAAGAAATATGCTAAGTGCTCTACGCCGAAGCTGAACACTGGTGTTTGAGGGTACCTATAGTTCTCACACTCAAGGACTACTACCCAGAGATTTCCAGCAAGATTGCTTTAAAGGATCTAAGAGTCCTGGTTTTTTATAAGTTGCTGCTCAGTAAATGTTAATAAGCGGGGGAGAAGTGGCTGAATCACAGGATGCATGTTTCCAGGCAATCTTCGGTTCCTTTTTAAATTATTAATCCAGCCATACTGAAGCTTGTTTTAGAATGTTCTGCCTTTATTTATATTTTCAGCAAAGCACAGATCTTAAATACTATTTGATACAGAAGAAAAGACTGTCCTTTGGATTTTTATTCTTGTTCTGTAGGCAATTCAGCATAAGGAAGGGGGAATAAAAACTCACTTCCATCTCTTCGTCGTACTTTCTACAGGTGTATTTGTTGTCCACATTGAGAAATCAAGACTTTGTTAATTCCTTGCTCAGCAGGAGAAAACTGCGGATGCTATACAGTTGATTTGTTTCTTTATTCTGAATCTTGGTCAAGTAGCACGTATGACAGCAGTGGGACCAAGTTCAAGTGTACTATGTTGATTCTACATTTTCAACTTCCTTTCCAGATATTTGTTTGAAAAAAATCTGTATTACTTTGGCTATAAATTAATACTTTCAAGGGATTTTCCAGAGGGGAAAAAAATCTCATGTTTTCCAGCTTTTGTTGTACAACAAGTTTAATATTTAATATGTAATATTCAATTATGTAATATTTAATATGTAGTATGTTTATTATGTAACTCATTTTTAAATATGTAACTCATTTTTTATTTTTTCAAATATTAATAGTCATTATAAAAGACACTAGATTCATTTCTCCTGACATGGTACCAACAATTATTTATGTATGCATCAGTGAGTTGTATCCAAATATATCCTTATTTCATAATTTTCATTCACAAAGAATATATAAAAACTTTTTCCTGTAGAAATTACATAGAATTTACATGTAATTATAAAAAGTTTCATGTATATTAAAAAGTTCTCAGGTGTGTGTCTTCCATTAGTTATATACTACTGTTATGGTGGCAATAAGTTCCCTTGATTTTATTTGTAGATAAAAATTTGAAATGGATATAGATATTTATCTGCTAAACTTATTCCACATTCCCCATTTTAACAATGCAGAATTATACAGAATAATAAAGTAAACAGAAATTGATATTGTATTGTCTTGTCATTGTTTAAAAGGATCTTTTCTGAGAAAGTAATGGGATATCAAAAATGCCAGTGTGTATTATTATTAAAAATAAATAAGAGGAAAAAAAGGAAAATGATCTATTATCACTATATTATTTGCTAATACTGTAGACTACAACAGATGGCTTGATAAATAACAAAAAGTATAATGAGATGTACTAAGCAAAATAATCATTTACCTTTCTTTGCCTTTCATACCAAATGCATTTTAGTAAAATAAACAGTACAATGGAAGCTAGAAAAAAGTGACCACAGACATATCTTTACAGTAATGACAAATTTTTTCAAATGTTAAACAATAATTTTGAGCAATACCAAATATGCAAGCCTTCTATTCATACTTGGATACAAAACTAGCAAAATGTGTATCAAATATGATGGCACATACAGACAAAGGATTAAAGTCATAATCCTAAAATATATTTCATTGTTTTGTAGAGTCTATCTTTTAGAAATAGATTTATAGGATGTTATGGAGAAATTTTACCATGTAACTTCCAAGAGACACAACAAGAATTATCAAAATAAATCCTGTCCTCAACTGTCATTACAAAGAAATGGGAATTTTGCCACATTATCTATATATTCATTAAAGTTATGTTGTTTTGTGAGGGCCATTGTGGAAGCAGCAAAGAGGAGAAGAGACACACAAGAATTAGGAAAAGTGAGAAAATAAAATGGAAATAAGCAAACAACTAAAAATAGAAGATGTTAGACGTGGAAGGCATTGAGAGAGGTCCAACATAAGCATAATTGGTATCCCTAAAGAAAAGAATCAAACACAGGAATAGGGGAAAATATCTGAAGATATAATTTATGAAAACTTAATAGAAATAAAGACTTGCACATACAGAGTGAAAGAACACATTGCCTTGGGAAAAGGGATACAGAATGATAAATACCAAGACATATGTTGGTGAGAGAACACAACTTCAAAGATGAATAAAACAATTATTTCACCTTTCAGGTAAAAATATCAAGTTACTAAAGGCAAAAAAGATGGGCTGGCAGAAACAGCAGGACTATGGCTATCAAGGTTTTTGAGAAACAAAGCAATAGTAAATACACAGTCAGTCAAACTATTCTTTAGGAATAAAGACAACACTAACCATAATGAGTACAGGGTGATGTATGGAAGAATGGAATTACTATATTGTGTAACTGAAACTAATATTACACTATATGCCAACTAAGCAGAATTAAAATAAAAACTTTTAAAAAACAGGGAAGAAGAACAAATGCAACAAACACAAAATATTTAAAAATGCAATATTTAAGAAGGACAACTGGTATGATCCCATTTGAATAAACTACTAAAGTCTGAACTTAGGCTGAGAAGTAAATGGAGAAACCATGGCAAAAGGATAATAATGAGAACTGAATCCATTTAAATATACAAGTAAGTTTAAAATAACTATGAGAATTATAATTATGAAACAGAATGTAAATGCTAAAATCAACACAATTTAAGAATAATACAAGCAAAAGTTTCTCAAGAAGAACTTAGCAAAAAGGTTGAACTTATGGTGGGTACTTTAATTTTCTTATCTTCTGTGTGGGAGCGCAAAAGGTATTCTTTAATTAATTACCAGCATACTTAGAGTTATGACTGTAAATAATAAAAGAACCAAGACAGTATTTTCAATTAAAATTAGGTGGTGAAGAATGGGGGATGTTAAAAAGGAAAAGAAAGAGGCAATTGAAGATACTAATTTTACCATTAAGCATTGTGGGGAGTCAATAGGTAAAACCAAAGAAATATGATCAAGTATATTAAGCAAAGTTTTAGATATAAAGGGTAGCCATTAGAAGAACTAATATCAGAAAACAACCACTTGCTGAGGAAGTGGAGTGCCTGGAGGACATGGAAGGGGAGACGTACCTTTCATTATTCATCTATCTTTGACTTTGATTTTTACCCTACATCAATGGTTTTGCTTACTCAAGTTAAGTACTTTTTGAAGGTTGAAGATATCCCACATATCTTCAATAGGATTCTTAATAACAAAAGACAAATCTGACTATATTGATCCCTCCACCCATGCTTACCCACTAAAGCATTCTTCATTTAAGTCTCCAAAACCTTAAAGCACTTCACAACCTATGCTGGTTTCTCTCTATGACCTCATGGAGGACTGCTCTCCACCACGCCTTCTTTATTACTTCTGCTCTGGGCCCTTCGCAATTCCTTGAAAGCTCTATGCTTCTTCTGGCCACCAACTCATACCTGTGCTATGCAGACAGTCCAGTGAGCCCCAGATTACATTTTAGTATGGGTAACTAGGGTACATTGAAGAGTTACTTAACCAAGAGTAAATTAATGTTTCCCATAAGAAGTGATACCATAGCTGAGACCGGGAGAATAAATGGAAGTTGAAGGAAAGCTCACGTGAAAGCTCACGTAGAGTAAGAGGTCACCGAGCAGAAGGTATTATAAAGGGAAAAGCCTGTCAGTAAGATATGTTGAGAAATTGACTGAAGTGTGATTGAATCAAATTCAGTAAAATACTAAGGGGATAATGCACTTCAGTGGAGTTTCATTCTGGTAATACAATAATGACTTTGAATAGGATTCTAAATAATGATTTTCTACACTATGAATCACATAACAAAATATAGTAAGTTTTGTTATATATCTAAGGCCTTGAACAGTTTCTGATGTACATTAGGCATACAAAAAATAGTTGGTGAATTAACGAATCTGAATAGCATGAAGAAATAGTCACATTGTGATCAGATTATTTCAAAACTTAGAGTTAACCAAGTGAAGCCCGGCCATTATTACCTTAATATTAGCAACCAACAGATTGCTTTGTTGGCAGTGTCTACATTATTTTAAAACCTAATATATTTTAAAATGTAGAGTTCTGAGTCAGGGAAAATGGTCTAAGTTTGTTGTAGCTGACCTCTCACACGGATACAACTAAGGACATAGACAAAACAAGGAACAAACACAACATTACTCAACAACTATGAAAAGCAAACACTAGCATGAAGTTTAGGGAGTAAAGTTTAAACTTGAATAAAGACCAATATGGTGGCAGTAAATTTTTTAGGTTCTTTTCCCCTTCTTTTTCACTCCAAAAGAGGCTGAATCAGGGACATTGTGAGCAGGCGTAATAAACAAAAACTCATAGATGCCCAATCTTCTGGCCAGAAGAGCAGAGAAAAAAAATTCCTTATGAGCCTGGTAGTTGAATATATTTCTGTTTTTTTTTTCTTTTTTTCTCTTCTGGTCCGTTCCATGGCCAGCTTAGCCTTCCATATACATTGTCATGTTAGCAGCAGCAGGAGCACCTAAGACAGGGAGAAAACTGTCTTCTAGATAGAGGAATCAGGGGAAGAGATGCCTATTGTGCAAGAATGTTGGTTGCATTTCTACATTCTCCTTTCTTCCTTGCCATTTCGCCCTAAGGGCAGTACCAGGAATAGAGAGCTGTGTTACAAAGAAAGAGGCTTAAACTCTGAGAACCCAACTCTTCTGGCCAAAGGACCAGGAAAAGAGGGCCCCTGGAAGCCAGGAAGTATGGGTGGGGGGGGGGTGGAAAAAGAGCATGTATTGGGGATTCCTAATTCTGCATATAAATCAAAAGAAGTCTCAGGCTCACTCACAAGCTATGCATGTGCATAACATATGCAAAGAACCACAGCAAAGGCTTCAGGATCTGAGCTATACAATATCAACACTACCCAAGTAGAAGACTGATGCCTGAATGGCTCATATGAGGGGCAGAACTGGAAAACTGAACTGATGCTGCAAATAACACACAGAGAAAGTGAAACAAAACTTATGGTCTGATTCTAAATGGATTAACTGCTTGCTAGAAAACAACAAAACAAAGCAAATTGACAATCTCCAGAATATTATAACAGAACCCAGAGCCTCACCACAATACTAATGTCTAGGATACAACACAAAATTATTCAACATAACAAAAAAATCTGACCAACTCACAACAACAAAAAAAGATAATCAACAATGCCAAACCTTAAATGACCAAAATGTGAGAATTACCAGACTTTAAAAGCAGCTATTAAAACAATGCTTAGGGACGCCTGGGTGGCTCGGTTGGTTAGGCAGCTGCCTTCGGCTCAGGTCATGATCCTAGCATCCTGGGATCGAGTCCCACATCGGGCTCCTTGCTCATCAGGGAGCCTGCTTCTCCCTCTGCCTCTGCCTGCCATTCTGTCTGCCTGTGCTTGCTCTCTCTCCCTCTCTCTCTGACAAATAAAATCTTTAAAAAAAAACAAAAAACAAAAAAAAACAAAAAAAACAATGCTTAATGAAGTCTGAATACTCTTAAAACAAGTGGAAAAATTGAAATTCCCAGCAAAGAAATACATTATTTGAAATAAAAACTTTAAGGAATGGCTCAACAGAAGAATACATATGACAGAAGGAAGAGTGAACTTGAAGGTAGCTGTGTTAAGCTCATCAATGGTCTCCTAATGTCCACAGCCTACTCCCTGAACCTATGAATGTTACCTTGTGTGGCAAAAGAGGGTGTAGCTAAGAGTGAAGCAGTACTTTTGGATGAGAAGATAATTGTGGATTATCTGGGTAGGTCTGATATAATCCCAGAGGTCCTCATAAGGAGGATGCAGGAGATGAAAGAGAATGCAATGTGATAAAGAAGCAGGGATTGTAGTGATGCAATCTGAAGATGAAGAAAGCAAGAGGGACATTAGAGAACGATTAAAAGGGCCAGTTCACCAAGAAGAAACAATAATTCTAAAGGTGAATGGTGGGGCGCCTGGGTGGCTCAGTGGGTTAAGCCGCTGCCTTCGGCTCAGGTCATGATCCCAGTGTCCTGGGATCGAGTCCCGCATCGGGCTCTCTGCTCAGCAGGGAGCCTGCTTCCTCCTCTCTCTCTGCCTGTCTCTCTGCCTACTTGTGATTTCTCTCTGTCAAATAAATAAATAAAATCTTTAAAAAAAAAAAAAATAAATAAAATAAAGGTGAATGGTTCTAACAAGTGAGTTCTAAGATATTTGAAGTGAATCTGGTAAAACCAAAAGGAAAAAGAGAGAAAAGGTAGATAGGAAATAAGCAAAAATATAGAAGACTGGGAAAATCTGAACATAACCTGACTTTCATTTATAGAACAGCCCACCCAACAATTGCAGAACACATACATTTTTTCTAATGTACATGAAATATTCATTAAGACACCTTATTTTAGGCTGTAAAACAAAATTTAAGATATTTAAAGGAGGGGCACCTAGGTGGCTCAGTGGGTTAAGCCTCTGCCTTCGGCTCAGGTCATGATCTCAGGGTCCTGGGATCGAGCCCCGCATCGGGCTCTCTGCTCGGCGGGGAGCCTGCTTCCCCCTCTCTCTCTGCCTGCCTTTCTGCCTCCTTGTGATCTCTGCCTGTCAAATAAATAAATAAAATCTTAAAAAAAAAAAGATATTTAAAGGAATCAAAATATACAAAAAATGTTTTCAGACCAAATAATTAAATGTTTTCTGACCAAACAATTAAATTAATTAAACAATTAATGTAGAAATCAGTAATGGAAGGATATCTGGAAACTCTCCAAACATTCAAAAATTTAAAACACAAATAACTAATGGCTTAAAGAAGAAGTCTCAAGGGAAATTTAAAAATATTTTTAGCAAAATGAAAATGAAAATCCAATACACCAAAATTTGTGGGACACAGCTGAAGTGCTCAGATGAATATTTGCAGCTTTATTATTTGTACTTGAAAATCCCTAACCAACAAAGAGTCTACCACAAGAAATTAGAGAAAAAAGCCTAATAAAAGGAAATAATAGAGTAGAAATCATTGGCACTGAAAGCAAAACACAAAAACAGAGAAAGTAAGTGAAATCAAAAGTTGGTTCCTTAACAAAAAAAAATCAGTAATACTGATCAATTCTACTTAATCCCCCCAACCTTAGAGACAGAGAGAAAAAAGAGACACAGAGAGATATGCCAACCTAAGAGAAAACACAATGATTTACTACTCTCAGAAATGAAAGTATCACTATAGACCTTACAAGCAGGAAAGGGATAATAACTGAGTATTACAAACAATGTAAAATACATCACTTTGACTATTTATATGAATTGGATCAATTCCTTGAAATACAACCATAATAACCTATTTAAGAAGAAACAGATAACGAAAATAAACATATCTCTTATAAAAAATAAATTCAGAGTTATAAGTCTTCCAAAACAAAAACTCCTAGGCCCAGATAGTTTCACTGGTAAGCTGAACCAAGTATTTAAGAAATAATACCAATTCTACACAATCTCTTCCAGAAATTTTAAGAGGGGTAAATACTTCTCAACTCACTCCTGGCTTTACAGGTTGGCTATTAAACCAGACAAACATTATAAGAAAACAACAGACCAATATCTCTCATGAACACAGTTAAAAACCCTCAAATAAATATAAATGAATTGAATCAAATTATTTGCATAAAGAACAGTGAATCAATAACAAGAGAAGAATGTCCCAAGAATACAAGTGTGGGTCAATATTTGAAACTAAATTAAGGGGCGCCTGGGTGGCTCAGTGGGTTAAGCCGCTGCCTACGGCTCAGGTCATGATCTCAGGGTCCTGGGATCGAGTCCCACATCGGGCTCTCTGCTCAGCGAGAAGCCTGCTTCCCTCTCTCTCTCAGCCTGCCTCTCCGCCTACTTGTGATCTCTCTCTGTCAAATAAATAAATAAAAATCTTTATAAAAAAAAAAAAAGAAACTAAATTAATATAATTCACTATATTAAAAACCTAAAAAAGAACCACATGATCATATCAATAGATGCAGGCAAATAATTTGACAAAACTCAGAATTCATAAAAAAAAATAAAATCACAGCAAAGCAGAAATAGAGGGAATTTTCTTAACCTGATCAAAGGTATCCATAAAAAAATCATTGTTAACAATATACTTAATGGTTAAAAATGCTTTCTTTGTAACAAAGGAATAATGAAGGATGTATGCTCTCACCACTCCTATTTAACATGTTTTAGCCAATGGAATTAAAAGACAAAAGACAAAATAAAAGAAATAAAAGACAAAAAATATTGTAAAGGAAGAATTGAAATGATATCTTTTGTAAAAATATTTTATTTACTTTTTTGACAGAGAGAGATACAGCAAGAGGGAACACAAGCAGGGGGAGTAGGAGAGGGAGAAGCAGGCTTCTTCCTACGGAGTAGGGAGCCCCACGTGGGGCTCGATCCCAGGACTCTGGGATCATGACCTGGGCTGAAGACAGATGCTTAACGACTGAGCCACCCAGGTGCCCCAAAATGACATTTTTTTTTTAATGACATGATCTGTTTTTTAAATGACATGATCATCTATGCAAAATACATCATATAATTTACCCAGAGAAGTCCAAAACAATTATAAAAACTGGTCATCTTCTACTGTTCTCAGAATGAAAAAATTAAAAGTAAAACAAAAATTTCACATCCTACTTTTTTAAAGTCCAGATTTTCCAATCATGATATTGGAAACTCACTCCCCATTTGGTGCAATCTTCAATCTCAGAAGAGCAATCCCTAAATTTTGGGATGCACTTTTGTTTAAAATACAAAATCCCAATTCAAGGAAAACAGAAAGTATATCATGCTGTAGAATGTTATGATGCTATAACAACTAGCTTCCCAATCTAAGTGTTTTTTTTAATCACTACTGAGCTGAATAAGAACAGAATTTCTTCTGTTCCACTTATTTGTCAGTTCTGTTTTTTAAAATTTTTTTATTTTTTTATTATTTTATTTTATTTTATTTTATTTTTTTTATTTGACAGATCACAAGTAGGCAGAGAGGCAGGCAGAGAGAGACAGGAGGAGGCAGGCTCCCCGCAGAGCAGAGAGCCCGATGCGGGACTCGATCCCAGGACCCCGAGATCATGACCTGAGCCGAAGGCAGAGGCTTTAACCACTGAGCCACCCAGGCGCCCAATTTTTTTATTTTTTAAATTTCTTTTCAGTGTACCAGAATTCACTGTTTATGCACCACACCCAGTGCTCCATGCAATACGTGCCCTCCATAATACCCACCACCAGGCTCATACAACTTACCACCCTCCACCCCTTCAAAACCCTCAGATTGTTTTTCAGAGTCCATAGTCTCTCATGGTTCATCTCCCCCTCCAATTCTCATATGATTTCTATGACTACTGTAGATTTTTGATGTGTTTAAATACCTGGTTGTTCAATTTCCCTGTCATTACTCCTTCATTCCTTCCTAAATTTAGGATTAGTTTTCAAGTTCCCCATTTCATTATCCCTCAAAATTCTGTAGGTGTTTGAGTCGAAATTGTATTCAAACTATAAACTATGTTTGAAAAAATATCATCCTTATGATACATTATTTTCCTTTTTATAAGCAGGTTATATTCCTTCATTTATTCATTCTCTTTTAAATAGCTCAGGAAAATTTTATATTTTCTTAATATACACCCTGCATTTTCCCATGGTACTTATTCTAAGGTGGAATATTTTAAGGTTTTTATTGCTACTGTTACTGCTTTTTCTTCCCCCCCATATTTTGAGTTCATTGCCACCATATGGGAATTGATTTTGTACATTTGATTTTGTACATTTAGTTTAAATTTTATTTTGTATATTTAGTTTAAAACTGTCTTTATAATTGATCTCTCATTAATTCTAAGAGTTTCTCAGGTTAATTTTATATGAAAAATATTACATCAAAAAAAGCATCCATCCTATTCTCATTTTAATAAGATTGTCTCTCATACTTTTGATTCTGACAATGATGATTATTGGGTTGAGATAAGTTAAAGGAATGTCCCACTCAGTTTTCATTAACCAAGAATTTTCATCAGGAATTATGTTGTGTATTATTGAGTGCTTTATTATCACTTACTAAAATTATCACATGACTTTTTAAATTTAACCCTGTCATGTTGTCATAATATTTTAAATAATCATTACCCTCCTGGAATAAATCCAACTTAGTTGTATTACATTATACCCTTGTGTTCCACTGAATTTGATTTGCTCATATTTAACTTAGTATATTTCACTTATAGTTATCATTGATAGTTGCCCATCATTTTCTGGAAGGCTATCTTTATCAGGGCTTAGTTTAAACATACAAGTTTAAAGGATGCCTGGGTGGCTTAGTCAATTAAGTGTCCAATTCTTGATTTTGGCTCAGGTCACAATCTTAGGGTCATGACATCAAGCCCTGCATCAGGCTCCACTCTTAGTGTGGAACCTGCTTAAGATTCTCTCTCCCTCCTTCTGCTCCTCACCTAACTCAAAAGAAAAAGATAAAGTTATATGAACATAATAAAATAATTGGGTAGGTTTTTTTTTCTATTCTCAGTAAAGCTCAGAAAACATAACTATTATTTCTTGACAGTTTAGGTTCAGTTGATGATATTGTTTTTAGGTTCACATATATTTTTGGTCAATCTTTATTTTTTCCTTTTCAGAAAATTGTCCAGCATATTGAAACATTCAACATCATTACAAAATCAACATAATTTCTATTTCTCTTTGATTTCTCAACTACATTTAGTAATCATGCTTTCTTTTTATTAGTTTGTTGATGACACATTCATCTTTTTTTTAAGTTCTCAACAGAAACAACAGAAACCAGGATGGAGTGAAGGACAAAGTGTTAAAAGAAGGAAACTATCAACCAAGAATTCTAAATACAACAAAATTATCCCATCAAAAATAAATGCAAAATAAAGATGTTTCCAGATAAACAAAGACATATAGTTTGTCACTAAAATGCCTGCTTTAAATACTAGAGGAAGACCCTCAAGTTGAAAGGAATAATACTGGATAGTACCTAGAATCCACAGGAGAAATATAGTACCATAACAGATAAATATGTGGGGCAATAGTTATAAAAGACTGCATAAACACTCTCTTTTCTCTCAAATTCTCTACAAGACATAAGATTATATAAAGCAATTATGGCAACTGTATGGTTGGGTTTAAAACATAAATAGATTTAATATGTATGGCAAGAATAGTACAAAAGAGGAGGGAGGAAATGGAATGATATAGGAGCAAAGTTTCTATATTCTAACAAAACTTAGTATTAATCCTAAGTAAATTGCAAAAAGTTGCATATTTTAATATCTAGAGCAACCACTAAAAAATAGATCATAGGCAACTGATGGATCACTAAATTCTACCCCTGAAACTAATGATACACTATATGTTAGCTAAATTGAATTTAAATAAAAATTTTTAAAAATTGCTCAAAAAGAGTAAAATTTATCAAATTGTGCAAAAGAGTAAAAATTCAGTTGAGAGGTTAAAATATTCTGTAACAGGCAAAGTCTTGTTCAGCTACCAAACTGGACTACCACATTAAATGAGATTCAATACATGCCCTTAATTTTATAAGGTTTATGTTTGGACACAACAAAATTTTCTTTCAGTTCTGAAAATGCTCTAAAATCTCCTTCCCACTTTGGAGTCTGTGTATGTATGTAATCTCTGACACTGAAAAATATTACCCAGGTTTTCCTTGATATGAAAAAAAGTTTGGTTGAATTAACTTATGACACATTCTTAGTCTACATTTTAATGGTAATTTTAGCTGAGTTACTTATAAAAAACGATTAAAGATAATTTTCATCCACATATAAAAATTAATATGAACATGAGTTATTAGTTAATATAAATATTCATATGTATTTCATATTTTCGCAACTCAGGATACCTAAGTATACTTTCCTTATATCAATCTAAGTTCATGGCAACAGAAAACAATAAACCAGTCTGGATGATTAAGTTTCTGAAACTAATACAGTTCTGTTGCAATAAAATATAATACATTATTAGTTACTCTGACATTCCTGTGAAAACGTTCATGATGGATACATGTTACTGACCTTTAGCTACTCTAAAATATACATGGAGCTATACTATCCTAACTTGGGGTATTGAATATAAGCATTAGTTAAGCTCCTTAATGGAGTCAGGTTGTAGTGGGAAGAAGTAAAATGTAGCATAATTTTGTAGTATGCAAAATTCAAACTGTACAATTATTCATCAGTGCACTATATACGCTAATACTGGGAAAAGTTCAGTATGTATTAAGTAAAGGAACGAACACAGTTTGCATAGATCTACATATTTTTTTCCATTCTTTTCAACTATTCCTAAGCATAAATTTACTGATAGATTCCTCATAATTTCAGTGTGATGTTCTTTCAAACATGTTTATTTCTGTCGGTGAGAGAAATCTGATGATGACATCTTGAAACAGTAAAAGTTTGATTCTGACATATTCTTACAACAAAATAGAAAATATACTTTAATCATTAAAAAGAAGTAATATGTACATTGATGTTACCTGGAAAAATGTTCTTGTTCATATACCATGTAAACATAGTCTGGAAATGTGTGAGGACACTCCATTATTCTTGACATCAAATGTCAAGTTCTCGTTAAAATTCCTATGTAAGAACTTGCTAAAATTCTCCATCTTATTATTATTATTATTTTTTAAAGATTTTATTTATTTATTTGACAGAGAGAAATCACAAGTAGGCAGAGAGGCAGGCAGAGAGAGAGAGGAGGAAGCAGGCTCCCTGCCGAGCAGAAAGCCCGATGCGGGGCTCGAACCCAGGACCTGGGATCATGACCTGAGCCGAAGGCAGCGGCTTAACCCACTGAGCCACCCAGGCGCCCGTCCATCTTATTATTTTTTTTTTAAAGATTTTATTTATTTATTTTGACAGAGATCACAAGTAGGCAGAGAAGCAGAGAGAGAGAGAGCAGGAAGCAGGCTCCCTGCTGAGCAGAGAGCCCAATGTGGGGCTCGATCCCAGGACCCTGGAATCATGACCTGAGCCGAAGGCGGAGGCTTTAACCCACTGAGCCACCCAGGCGCCCCAATTCTCCATCTTATAAAGTAGATACCCAATGAAACCAGCAGACGCTCTGCTTTATATAGGTACAGGACATCTACTCAAAGCTTCCGTAAACTGGCTACCTTACCATCATTATAACCACCACCTCCATCATCATCATCATCATCATTGAGTACATCTAGCTAGACTGAACAGGTCTGAATCAAGGCAGTGATCATTTGTCACTGATATGAAAGTTCTACGTACAATGGAGGGCTGAGTCTGCAGAATTTGAGTACGGAAAAAGCATGACCATTATGAAGAATGATACCTAAGATGTGTTACATTTTCATGCAGCTATCTTTGTTCTTATTTGTTCCAAATACTATCAGGCAGAAAGACATTGACTGAGAGAGGTGGAGACAAGTCAATGCGAAGTATATATATTACTTTCTTTTTAAATTTTCTTTTTTAAAATAAGCTCTATGCCTGATATGGGGCTTGAACTCACAACCCTGAGGTTGAGAGTCACATGCTCTACTGAGTGAGCCAGCCAGGTACCCCACATGTACCGCTTTTTCAGTCTGCTAAAATAAAACAGATTGATTATACTTATTTCCATTGCTACACAGAACCATTACAGTAGTTTAAATTACTTATTTTTAATAATCTGGAATAATGACATTTGAGTGATCAGCAAAAATATATTATACTGAGGGGAATAAAATTCCCTTCATCTCAGATTAAGAACAACTTAGAGATGTGTGTCAAGATGAATTAACTATTTTTTAGTGATAGAGATATAGCTGGCAAGCAATTCAATGTATTTAAACAGTCAGGTTTGCCTTTTCTTTCTATGAATGTTCTGTTGAACTAGTCAGTGAGAAGAATTTGTAAAGTTCCAACAGAAATACAGACCTAGCCATATTTTAAATCAGCTGTTATAGAATGAAAAAATTAATGTAACATATATAGACTTAGGAGATTTAGTATCAAATCATCAGGTGTGAAGGCTGAATTTCAGGGGGTCAAATTTTTTTAAAATTTTTAAAGATTGTATTTATTTATCTGACAGAGACACACAGTAAGAGAGGGAATACAAACAGTGGGAGTGGGAGAAGGAGAAGCAGGCTTCCCACGGAGCAAGGAGCCCAATACAGCACTTGATCCCTGACCTGAGCCAAAGGCAGACACTTACTTAAGGACTGAGCTACCCAAGTACCCCAGGGGGTCAAATTTAAAGAATTTTAGTGTTTGGAAATCAGTGATGGAGAGGCTCAAGTCAGAATTTTGAGAAATAAAAAAATTGAAAGTGAGAGTAGTTGTAGAAAAAATATCATCTCTGCATATATCATATAACTGGTAACAAGCTAAAGTTGTAAAAAAACTACTCAAAATTTTATCCTCATGTTTCCTTATTTATAGAAATTTAGAATGAGTCTCAGGTAGGTTTTCCCCTTTGAGATCAAGGAATTGGAGAAAAAAAAGCACACAAAAACCATTTTAATTCAGTATTTATTGAAGACTGTAAAGAAGATAAGAGGGTAAGAAAAAAACTTAAGAGAAGTTCTAATGATTGAAGAATGAATGAAGATGTTGTTCATTCTCAATATGACTATTTCAAAAGAAGATAAAATATTTCTGATAAAATTATTAGAATAGGTGAATTTAACAAAGTTGCTGAACTCACTATTAACAAACTTTACATTTATCAACAAAGAGAAAATAAAAATTTATATATAATATTTATAACAGCATTAGATATCACAATAATGTAGAAATAAATTCTAAAGCAAGATGAACAAGACACCTATACAATGTCTTAAATACATTAAGAAAAATCAGAGACCCAAAGAGGAATATAACATATCATAGCTTGAGACACTTGATAGTATGAAAATAATAATTACCTCCAAAATCTATAGATACAATGCAAATTCAATCAAAATCTTAACACCTCCATTAAAAAATATATATATTGAAAGCTAATCCTAAAAATATTTTCATGACTTTGGAATAGGGAAAGATTTCTTTAACAGGGAAACATAACTAGTATTCAGAAGGTTTCATAAATCTTTTTTTTTTTTTTTTTAAAGATTTTATTTATTTATTCGACAGAGAGAAATCACAAGTAGGCAGAGAGGCAGGCAGAGAGAGAGAGGAGGAAGCAGGCTCCCTGCTGAGCAGAAAGCCCGATGCGGGGCTCGAACCCAGGACCTGGGATCATGACCTGAGCCGAAGGCAGCAGCTTAACCCACTGAGCCACCCAGGCGCCCCAGGTTTCATAAATCTTACCACATAAAAACAGGGGCACTTGGGTGGCTCAGTTGGTTAAGTGTCCGACTCTTGATTTTGGCTGTCTAGATCTCAAGGTCTTGAGATCAAGCTCTGCATCGACTCTGTGCTTAGTGGGGAGTCTGCTTGAGGTACTCTTGCTCCCTCTCCTTTTGGCCCTCCCCCACTCTTCTCTGTCTTTCTCTAAAATAAATAAATCTTTTAAAAAATAAATTGTATTGCATAAAAATCACTGCTATTTTTTAAAAAAATCATTCAGAAAGTGAAAAGGCAAGCCAAGGAATTTAAGAAGATATTTGCAACAAAGGGTTTAAATCTCCCATCCATTCACACAACTCTCCACACATAAATTTATATTTTTCAAACAAAACAATAAAGACAAAAGATCTATATAAAAATAGGTAGGATGCTTAAAGACATTTCACCAAAGATGCTATCCAAATTCTTTATTTATATATATACACACACACACATATATAAAAATATGTATATTTTATACAATATATAAAGATTTATGTATAAAGATTTATAATATATTATAATATAAATATATAAATATATGTATATATTTATATTATATATAATATAAATATAAAAATATATTAAAATATATAATTATATAGTCTATAGGATATATTATGCATAAAGAATTATAATAATATATAGTAATATATAATAATATATATTTATAGGGGCGCCTGGGTGGCTCAGTGGGTTAAGCCTCTGCCTTCGGCTCAGGTCATGATCTCAGGGTCCTGGGATCATGCTCTCTGCTCAGCAGGGATCCTGCTTCCCTGCTCTCTCTGCATGGCCCTGCCTACTTGTGATCTCTCTCTCTGTTAAATAAATAAATAAAATGTTTAAAAATAATAATAATATATATTTATAATTTTAAAAAATCACCAGTGTGCCTGGGTGGCTCAGTGGGTTAAGCCTCTGCCTTCAGCTCAGGTCATGATCTCAGGGTCCTGGGATTGAGCCCCACATCGGGCTCTTTATTCCACAGGGATCCTGCTTCCCCCTCTCTCTCTGCCTGCCTCTCTGCCTACTTGTGATCCCTCTCTCAAATAAATAAATAAAATCTTTTAAAAATAATAATAATACTCACCATCATTAGTAATCATACCTATCAGAATGGCTAAAACCACATTTTTATTGGTGAAGATATGATGAAATGAGAACTCATATACTTTGTGGCAGGAATGTAAAGTGGTACAATTTTGGACAATAGCTTGGCACAATCTAAAGGTGAATATATGTATATTCTGACCCAGCAATTCTACTTGTAGGAATACACACAGTATACCCCACACAAACACCAAGATTCATGGAGTTTAATGGTGCCAGCCATATTTTTCAGAATAGCTAAAAACCGGAAACAATCCAAATGTTTATTAACAGTGAAATGGATAATAAATTGGATATAATCATATAAAATGATATACAGAAAAAAAGGGAAAACTTCAGTTATATTCAACTACACAGATGAATCACAATGTTGAGCAAAAGCATCTAGAATGAAAAGAAAAAAATGTATGATTTCATGTGTGTACTTTTTAAAAAGAAAATTTTTAAGAATAAAAATAATAAGTTTTGGAAAGGTCATGGAAGATCTGAAACCTTTGAATTGCTGGTGGGAATGTAAAATGCTGCAGTCACTGTGGAAAACAATATGGCAACAGTTCCTCAAAAAATTAAACACAGAATTACCACATGACACAGCAATTCAACTCCTGGGAAACCATCTAAAAGGACTGAAAGCAGGGACTAGAACCGAAAACTGTACACCCATGTTTATGGCAAAATTTTCCACAATTGCTATGAAACGAAGAAACCCAAGTGTTCATCAAAAGAAGAATACACTGGGGAGGAGCTTGATAAGATGAAAGAGTATGAGGACCATGAGCTCACCCAAACCGACTTTTACAACCAGACATCATCCACATCTGAGTAAGTAAACCAGACAGCAATCCAAAGACGGGCAGAACAAACTGAAGAACTAATATAAAGAAGAAGCTGCATCTGAAAGGTTAGGAAGGTCAGAAAGACAGAGGGAGGCTGTCTACAGGAGAAAGGCAGCTGTGCGCAGGGAGAGAGCAGAGCAACAGGCCCTCACACCAGGGAGCTCACATGAGGGAGACTAATCACTGTAACCTTTGGCTTTGAAAACCAGAGGGACTGAATTCCATGAGTTTGTATAACCAGTGTGACTTTAAGTTTGGAGCTTTAAAAGTCAGCTGACTCAGCACTGGGGGAGCATGGAGAGTGAGTGATAGCTGGGTCATTGTCCTTAAAGAGCCAACAGGCTATAAGGAAAGGCAAAATGAATGTGGCAGCTTACAGAATGCCTGGGATAAACGGGAGACAGATCTGTTCATTTTGAAATCAGAGTGTGTTGGAGAACTTTTCTCCAAACGAGGAAGCTGGCAGGTGCTACTTTCCTCCCCTGCCCCTAACACACATAAACACAGGGCCAACATAGGAGGCGGGGCCATAGACACTTGCTACCTTAACTGCTAGCAGTGTGCCAGGTCCACAAGTTCTCCTGAGGACTTGCCCCCTCCAAGCCTGTGAACCTTGGCCTGGACTTTAAGGCAATTTTTTTTAAAGCCGTGGGCACACCCAGCCCAGCCACTGCAGGCACAGGTGTACAGCTGCCACAGCACACAACACCCGGCCACTGCCTAGGACCCAATAGCCAAGTGCCCCCAGCCACTATGAGGCACGAAGCCCAGCCATGCCAAGCCACTGTCATGTGCTATGCCCAGCATCATGCCCCATGAAGGCTCAGTGCATAGTCCCCAAAATCACAGTGCTTCAAAGGATCTGGCATAGGACTAGGAGCCCAACAAAAATTTTGCTACCACCACCACCCTGCTCCCAAATTGCCTAGTGGGCATGCCCCACCTCAGAGCAAGCCTGCCTGAGTCCCACGAACAACAGGGGAGGAGGCAGTGCACACAACTGCACTGATAGGAAAAGTGACTCATTTACAACAGCAGGGTATCAGCAACTCTCCTGAAGTGCCAAGTTCTAGTGAACGGAGGACATTGCACTACAGGGCCCTGCAGGACCTCTTCTTCATAAAGTCACTTCTTTCTTTCTTTTTCTTTCTTCTTTCCTTTCTTTCTTTCTCTTCATCTCTCTCTCTTTCTTAGATTTATTTATTTTAGAGACAGTGTGTGAACATGCAACAGCAGGGGAAGGGGCAGGCAGATACAGAATCCTCAAGCAGACTCCCCACTGAATGGGGAACCCAACACTGGGCTCATTCCAGGACCCTGAGATTGGGACCTGAGCCAAAACCAAGAATCAGCTGCTTAGCTGACTGAGCCATCTTGGTGCCCCCATAAAGTCCCTACTTTGAAGAGCACAAGACATAGTTGACCTTCTTAACACAAAAAAAAAGACACAGAGAGGCCAACAAAATGAGCAGACAGAGAAATTTATCCCAAATGAAAGAACAGGACAGGGCCATGGCCAGAGATCTGGGTGAAACAGATATAAGTAACAGCTTGATAGAGAATTTAAAGTAGTGATTATATGTATACTCACTGGGCTTGAGAAAAGAGCGGAAGACCAAAGTGAGACCCTTAACACAGAGGTAAGAAATAACCTAGCAGAGGGGTGCCTGGGTGGCTCTGTCAGTTAAGTGTGCGCCTTTGGCTCAGATCATGATCTTGGGTTCCTGGGGTGAGCCCTGTGTTAGGAAACACTGCTCAGAGGGGAGTCTGCTTCTCCCTCTTCCCCTGCCACTTCCCTCTACTCATGCTCTCTCTCTTTTAAAAGGTGAAAGATTTATGTGATCTGAAGAGAAACCAGAGTATCTCTCTCTTTTAAGTAAATAAAATATTTTTAAAGGAACTAAGATAGCAGAGATAAAGGGATCAATAAATAAAATAAGAAACATGCTTGATGGAATGAACAACAGACTAGAAGAAGGAGAGGAATGAATTTATGACCTAGTAGACATAGTAATGGAAAATAATCAAACTGAAGGAAAGAGAGAAAAAAGAATTAGGCAACCTAAGAATAAACTTAGGAAAATCAGTGACTCCATCAGATAACTTTAGTATTACAGGAGTTCCAGAAGAGGAAGAGAGAGAAAGGGGGCAGAAAAATTATTTGAGAAATAATAGCTGAAAATTACCCTAATATTGGGAAGGAAATATATCGAAATCCAGAAGGCACAGAGAACTCCCACCAAAATCGACAAAAGCAGACCCACACCAAGACACATTCTATTTAAACTGGCAAGATACAGTGATAAAGAAAATAATTTAAAGCAGCAAGACAAAAGAAGATAGCTAATTAAAAGGGAAAACTCATAAAGCTAGCAGGAGATATTTCAACAGAAACTTTGCAAGCCAGAATAAAGTGGCATGATTTATATATTCAATGTGCTGAATGGGAGAAATCTACATCCTCTCTCCAGTAAAGCTATCATTCAGAATAGAAGAAGAGATAAAGACTTTCCTAGACAATGATTAAAGTAGTCCATGGCCACTAAACTGACCCTGCAAAAAACATTAAAGGGGACACTTTTTTTTTTTTTAAGATTTATTTATTTATTTATTTATTTGACAGAGAGAGAGATCACAAGTAGGCAGAGAGGCAGGCAGAGAGAGAGGAAGGGAAGCAGGCTCCCTGCTGAGCAGAGAGCCCGATGCGGGACTCGATCCCAGGACCCCGAGATCATGACCTGAGCCGAAGGCAGTGGCTTAACCCACTGAGCCACCCAGGCGCCCTAAAGGGGACACTTTGAGTGAAAAAGAGAGACCGAAACTGAGAGTATAAAGTTAAGAGATGCAAAAAACAGTAAAAAAGAACATTTCTATTAAAAAAATTAGTCAAGGAACTCACAGAATAAAAAGTGTATAAAATATAACAACATATACCTAAAATGTGGTGAGAAGAGGAGCAAAGAATGGGTTCAAATTTAAATGACAGTCAACTTAATAGAGACTGTTATTTATGCACAAACATTATATACAAACCTAAGAGTAACCATATACCTAAAACCACTAGGGTTGCCCGGAAGGCTCAGTCAGTTGAGTGGCCAACTCTTGATTTCAAGTCAGGTCATGATCTCAGGATCATGAGATAGAGTCCCACATCAGGCTCCACACTGGTCATGGAGCCTGTTGGGCATCTCACTCCCCCTCTCCATTTGCCCATCACCCTACTGCCCTCTCCCCCACCGCCTCAGTCTCTAAAACAAAGCAAAACAAAACAAAAGCACAATACACAAAAAATAAAGAGAAAGTATTTCAAATATATCACTAAAGAAAATCAGAAATATGAGAGAAAGATAAGAAAGGATCAGAGAAAACCTTCAGAAACAACCACAAAACAAATAATAAAATGATAATAAATACCTATCTATCAATAATTATTTTGAATGTATATGAACTAAACACTACAATCAAAGACATAGGGTGACAGATGGATTAAAAAAAAAAACAAAAAACAAAAACCAAGATCCATCTATATGCTGCCTAAAAGAGACTCACCTAAGACCTAGACACCTGAAGACTGAAAGTGAGGGGATAGAGAAACACCTATCACACAAATGCATATCCAAAGGAAGTTGGAGTAGCAATGCTTTATTGGACAAAATAGACTTCAAAACAAAGACTGTAAGAAGAGACAATAAAAGGCACTATATTATTTTTTCAAAAGATTTTTATTTATTTATTTGACAGAGAGAGAAAGAGATCACAAGTAGGCAGAGAGGCAGGCAGAGAGAGAGGGGGAAGCAGGCTCCCCGCTAAACAGAGAGCCTGATGTGGGGCTCGATCCCAGGACCCTGAGATCATGACCTGAGCCAAAGGCAGAGGTTTAACCCTCTGTGCCACCCGGGTGCCTCAGGGCACTATATTATTATAATAAAAGGGACAATCCAACAAGAATATATAAAAATTTGAACTATTTATGCACCAAACACAGGAGCACCCAAATCCATAAAGCAGTTAATAACAAACATATAGGAACTAATTGGGGGGAAAGGGGAGCTAATTGATAAGAACAACGTAATAGCAGGGGATTTTAACACCCCACTCACAGCAATGGATGATCACCTAACAGAAAATCAACAAGGAAACAATGGCTTTGAATGACACACTGGATCAAATGGATTTAACAGATATATTCAGAACATTCCACCCTAAAACAGCAGAATACACATTCATTGTAAGTGTGTATGGAACATTTTCCACGATACATCACACATAAGCCCACAAAACCAGTCTCAACAAATTCAAGAATATCCAAGTCATATCACGCTTCTTTTCTGATTAAAACACAATGAAACAAGAAGTCAACCACAAGAAAAATCTGGAAAGACGACAAATATATGGAGGTTAAGTAACATGCTACTACACAATGAATGGGTTAATCTGGAAATAAGAAGTAAATAAGTACATGGAAACAAATGAAAGTACAAAGATCCAAAACTTTTGGGATGCAACAAAAGTGGTTCTAAGAGGGATTTTATAATAATAAAGGCCTCTCCAAGAAGCAAGAAAAATCTCAAACAACCTAAAATTATACCTAAAGGGGTTAGAAAAAGAAGAAAAAATAAAACCTAAAACAAGCATAAGAAAGAAAACAATTAAGATTAGAGCAGAAATAAATGATAGCAAAAGTTAAAAAATATATATATATATATTCATTCAATAGAGCAGATCAGTGAAACCAGGCACTGGTTCTTGGGGGGAAAAAAATCAGTAAAATTGATAAACCTTTAGGCAGACTAATCAAGAAAAAAAACGAGAGAGAGACAAAGAACTCAAATAAATAAAATCACAAAGGAGAGCAGAGAAACAACCACCACACCATAGAAATACAAAAAATTTAAGAGAATATTATGAAAAACTATATGCTGACAAATTGAACACCTAACAGCAGCTAACAAACATGTGAAAAGGTGCTATTACTTAACATCAGAGAAATGCAAACACAACTACAATGATATATCACGTCACACCTGTCAAAATGACTAAAATCAGGGACGCCTGGGTGGCTCAGTTGGTTGAGCAGCTGCCTTCGGCTCAGGTCATGATCCCAGCGTCCTGGGATTGAGTCCCACATTGGGCTCCTTGCTCATCAGGGAGCCTGCTTCTCCCTCTGCCTCTGCCTACCATTCTGTCTGCCTGTGCTTGCTCTCTCTCCCTCTCTCTCTCTGACAAATAAATAAATAAAATCTTAAAAAAAAAAAAGCTTAATCTTGATTTTAAAAAAATGACTAAAATCAGCATCACAAGAAACAACAGGTTTTGGGGAGAATATGGAGAAAAAATAAGACTTGTGCACTGGTTGGTGGGAATGCAAACTGGTGCAGTCATTTTGGGAAACAGTATGGAAGTTCCTAAAAAAGTTAAAAATAGAACTACCCAGCAGTTCAGCAATTGCACTACTGGGTATTTACGCCAAAGGATAAAACATAATTCCAAGGGATACATAAACCTCTATATTTATAGAAGCATTATTTACAAGAGCCAAGATACAGAAGCAGTCCAAGTGTGCACTGACTAATGAATGGATAAAGAAGATGTAGTCATATATAATGGAATATTATTCAGCTATAAAAAGAATGGAATCTTGGCCATTTGTAACAACATGGATGGAGCTAGAGAGTACAATGTTCAGTGAAACAAGTTAGATAAACAAATACCACAAGCTTTCACTCATATGCAGAATTTAAGAAGCAAATGAGCAAAGGGGAAAAAAAGGAGACAAATCAAGAAACAAACTCCTAATTATAGAGAATAAACTGTTGATTGCCAGAGGATAGATAGTAGGGGGATGGGTAATAGGTGATGGAGATTAAGGAGTACATCTGTCCTGATGAGCACCAGCCAATGTGTGGAATTGTTGAATTACTATACTGGACAGCTGAAACAAACAGAACACTGTATGTTGACTGATATTAAAGTAAAACCTTAAAAAAAAGGGTGCAGAAACAATATGGATCTATACACAGAAGAAATACTATGCAGCCTTAAAAAGGAAGGAAAAAGAAATCATGACACAAGATGCAACATTGATGAGCCTTGAAGAAATTATACTTAGTGAAATAAGCCATAGAATGGTCACATTCACAGAGATAAGGGCTAGGAGCAGAGAGAAATAGGGGGCTATTTTTTAACTGGTTTAGTTTCAGTTTGAGAATGTGAAAATGGATGGTTCTGGAAATGGATGGTAGTGAAAACTATACCATAGTGTGAATCTACCTAATGCTGCTCAACCGTACACTTAAAAGTGGCTAAAATGAGGGCGCCTGGGTGGCTCAGTGGGTTAAGCCACTGCCTTCGGCTCAGGTCATGATCTCGGGGTCCTGGGATCGAGTCCCGCATCGGGCTCTCTGCTCAGCAGGGAGCCTGCTTCCCTTCCTCTCTCTCTGCCTGCCTCTCTGCCTACTTGGGATCTCTCTCTGTCAAATAAATAAATAAAATCTTTAAAAAAAAAAGTGGCTAAAATGGTACATTTTATGTTCTATATACTTTACTACAATTACAAAAAAACATAAACCTGGACTACAGTGTTAGAAGGAAGACAGTAGTTAATTTTAGGGGAGAAGGGAGAGGTCAGTGTTTGTAAGGGAGCAATGGGGGGGTACTTCGAGGGTGCTGGCAATGTTATAGTCCTAGGTGTTGGTTATCAGGGGTGGTTAAATGAATGTGAGCTTTAGGATAATTTGTAGAACTTCACATTTATATCATTTTCTGAGTGTTCTACTTCTACTCTACTTCTACAATAAAAATCTTTAAAAACATATATATGACATACATACATGTTCACAGAAAACAAGATATTCGCATCATATGTCATTTCAACTTGCATTTTGCCAGCAGTCTGAGGTGAAAAGGACGTGGGCTTTGGAGCTAACCACCAACCTTGGACTCAAATCCTAGCCTGCCCATGTACAGACTGTGTGACATTCGGCAAATGCTTACCTTCTTTGAACCTACTTTCCTATCTTTGTAATTAAGAACCTGACAAGTGTTTTATAGAAAGTTTTTTGAGGATTAAAAGTTTATATATAAAAATATACAGCATGTTGCCAGTCAAGGAACAGTGCTTTAAACATATCAGGTTCTGTTTTCTTTCCTTTAGGAGAATTTCTTCACATTTTAAATCTGTTATAATTGGAGAGTCAAGAATACTTTTGTGGAGAAACCAGCTCCAAAAAGTACAGATAAAGTTGAAAACTGCCCCAAATTAAGTTATTTGAGAAAAGTGTATTTCACTCTCTCATTTTAATTGATAAAATTGAAAAACAAGTAGAGTGGATTCATATCTTCGCTGTGAGGGTATCAAGCTATATTTTTAAAAAGCGGACAGTCAGTAAAGTCATGAAACAACAATTAGTTAAATATTTTAAAAGAGCTATTTATTAGAATAATAAAAGAGAAGAATCTTCCTTTTAAGAATTGCTACTACTTAACATTTTTAAAGAATCCTTTTGTGTTTAAAAGACAATGGGACAGTCTTTAATTTTTTTTTCTGTATCATTTATGGAGGTTTAACTGTACATCGTACAAATGCACCCAGTTTCATCCAAATCTACTGTTAAATTACCTATGTAATTATTCCAGTAGAAATCATTATACTTTTTTATTATTTATTTCATTAACACTTTACTGGTGGGAGTGTGGATGTCTCTTTAAATGTGGTTCAGAGGGCGCCTGGGTGGCTCAGTGGGTTAAGCCGCTGCCTTCGGCTCAGGTCATGATCTCAGGGTCCTGGAATCGAGGCCCACATTGGGCTCTCTGCTTGGCAGGGAGCCTGCTTCCCTCTCTCTCTCTCTCTCTTCTCTCTCTGCCTGCCTCTCTGTCTACTTGTGATCTCTCTCTGTCAAATAAATAAATAAAATCTTTAAAAAAATAAAAATAAAAAATAAATGTGGTTCAGAGGCGCCTGGGTGGCTCAGCGGGTTAAAGCCTCTGCCTTCGGCTTGGGTCATGATCCCAAGGTCCTGGGATCGAGCCCCATGTCAGGCTCTCTGCTCAGCGGGGAGTCTGCTTCCTCCTCTCTCTCTCTCTCTGCCTGCCTCTCTGCCTACTTGTGATCTCTGTCTGTCGAATAAATAAATAACATTTTTAAAAAAAAAATAAATAAATGTGGTTCAGAGTTGTTAGTATGACAAAGGAACATTGCTGCATTATTTTTAAAGGGGGTGTATCATTATTAAAATAGAAAAATTATCAGTCACTAACAATGTAGACAAAAAAAAAAAACAAAAAAAAAAACGGTCATGAGGGCTTACTTCAAGACATACTTTCTAATGACCCCAATGACAATATCGTTTTATGCATACTTCCATTAAAATGAAGTTTAGTCAGTTGTATATTCCACCTATGATGAGACTATGATGTGACAGCTCTTCTAGTCTTTGTCAACAAGAAGAGTTGCTCAAAGTTATGTACTGACATACACAGACAGCAAAATGGGGCGGGGAGACAATCCTTGAGGATGTTCCAACAAATGTTTTGAGGCTAATACGAGCATAGAAAACTGTATGTAAATGGAACTTAAAAGTGCGTTTATGTTTTCATTGGAAATTTAACTTTTATCATTATTACATACTGTACTTGTCTATGTATCATATAATATTATTTCCTATTCTCCATCACACTTACTTAAGTAAGGATTGCAGATGGGATAGAATTTTTAATACTTCAGTTAACTCTCAGTACATAATTCTCATTCTTTCATTTCCTATTACTACTTTCTTCTATTGCTATTGTTCCTCCCACTATTTTCAAATCAAAAGAAGTCATTATTGAGGGCGGCTTCTGTGCAAGTATTTACACCTAAAATAAATCAGCTTGATGTCTTTCTCACTAAGAATTCCCAGAAGAAACTTGGGGGTATACAAACTGTAAAAATACCAAAGTTTATTCAATTTTACTGGGGCAACCATAACACAGGCCACAAAGTAACTTATTAATTTCTAGTTGTAACAAATCCATCCCTTGCCCTGCCTCCCACCTAACTCTTTTAAAGTAATTCTTCAGTATCAACTTAAAGTCAACATAGAGTAGTAATCACAGTATTTTATGGGAATTTATTATATATAACCTACTACTATTTTGGCAGAACAGAGACTGACAAGGAATGTGAATTAGGGTATAACTCTCTGAGTATAAATTGTGATTTCTGTCTTCTTTTGACATTCCAGTCTATGTGGCGCAAATATTCCTATTTTTTCCCAAGGGACATAGAAACAATTTAAAGAAATGAAAAATAATATACTTCATTTGCCTTAGGCTTAATTAGAATTGGCAATAGAAGAAAGCATTTAACCCAAGTAAACAATTTCATAGAGGATGTTGTAAAAATCCAGTTCTTTTAAAGAATGTTTCTGCCTTTTTCCATATTAAAACATTTAAAAAAGATAACACAAGGCTATGAAATAATGTTAGAACTTCATAACTGCCTTCCAGTCAATGAAAATATGATTTATAACTGTTTATGAACAAGATATGTCTCCACTTTTTTGCATGCTCTGCTCTTTCCTACACTAGAGAAAGATATCCAGACTTATTACATAGATGCCTTGGCGTATTATCATTGGCCTTTGAATATTTAATGATCACTTAGTTATATTTAAAACATTAAATGCCACCTCAAACAATGTAATTGGAGGGTTTTAATTCTATTTTTAACTTAATATTCATTGTATTTGATATTGCTTAAACATCCAGAAAATTAGAGTCTGATTATATTTTTTATATGAGAACTCTGATTTATAATGGTATTTACTAGGATGATATTTAAATGGAGGTAAAAACTAGTAAGAGGAAAGAATGGTCCAACTCACCTTAGCCTAATGCTTCTCCAGCTTTAATTGTGCAGATGAGGCACTTTAGTATCCTATAAGAATGCAGATTTTCATTCAGTGGGTCTTAGGAGGGACCCAAGGTTCTGCATTTGTAGGCTGCTATTCATGGGCCAAGCTTTGAGGGGCAAGTTTCTAGAGAACCTACACAAATTCTAATTGCACCACACTATACTCTACTTCCTTTGCTCAATGAACACCAATATACTCTCAAATGCTTGAAAGTTGATGGGAGTGAAATTGCAATGAGGAAAAAAAAAAAAAAAGAATCCTTCGGTGTTATGTATTCCATTTGCACAAAAAAGCAAAAACAGAAATTACTCAGGATTTATAGAATAGATCTCCGAACATCAGACTTACTTAAGGCCATCACATATATTTCACTAGAGTTACTGAAATTCCCCTTCCAAAAATAAACTATATATTCATTTGTAAAGTTACTGATTATCATTTTGTGGCAAAGCTCCTGAAAAAACCACACACCAAACTTAAGGTTTAACTTGACTTCTTTTGTGATATAATAATTTTAAAGAAATAACCTAAAACAAAGTAAAAATTATGATTCCTTGGAGATCAAAAGAAAGAAAAAAAACTGAGCTGTTAACTTAGAGAATTTCTTTTAGTTAAAAAAGTACTTTACATACCTCTTTCATTAAAAAAATCTACAAACATTTCCTCGTTAATGAAACTCTTCTGAGTGGCACAGATCAAGTACACATATATGCTTAAAAGTAGATTTTCACAACTGATAGAGCACTGACACTCGCAAATTCCACGGTCCACCCCTTGATGTACTGTAAGAACAGATTTTTAAGATAAAGGAGAGTAAAGAAGCATTAAGGAAAATCAGATAAGAAATAAAGGCACTAACAAATTTTTATGAAAAAATATGCCAAATCTGATTCTTTTTCAAGAAATTTGCATTTTATGAAATAAAATATTTTATAGGAGGTTTGGAGAAAATTTGCCATTTCAAACATCATATCTTTAAGACAAAAGAGTTGGAATTTTGCTGTGTTAGAATGTTTATGGATGGGTCTACTTTGACAATTTAGCCTGTCTGATGTGACTTTCACAGTCTGTTGGCAGTTTGTAGGCAAGCCATCACACCTGTGACTCCGTGGTTGATTAATGAGTCTTTCAGCTCATTGCTACCCTCTGAAGGAGGGCTGTGGCCTTTCTGAGCTTCACTGGTTTATTCGCCTTAAACTGCAGTCCTGCTGAGGTACCTTCCATAAGAAAATCACACCTGGTTAAAGCTAATGAAAACTGCAATATGTCATTTTCTAGACAAGTCAAAAAGCATGTAAAACTAGACAAAAGATGTATTCAAGTAACATGAATGTAGTTTTGTCATAACCTGCCACTCCGAAGAGTATCACGAGAAAAGCTGTCCTCAATGACATATTTCAGTGTCAACTTTTAGAGTGAGAACTCTGAATTCTCTGTGCTGTATGATGGCTCTCTACAGTGCCAGCTCTTATGCTAGAAACAATACACATCTTCATCAGACCTGGGAAGGTTCTAGTTCATGACTGGATAGCCAATTAACTCTGATTATCGATAAGTGGTGAATCTGATTGGAAACTTTAGAGCTTGTTTCAAGTACTTCAACTTTGGTTGGTCCATTTTAAATGTGTGCAATAATCTTGCAACTTCTTGAGTGCAAGGCAGCACTGAATTGCTTTCTCCCCAGTTTTGCTTTGGAGATTGAAAAGACATTTAAAGCTTTTCCCCATCTTAAAACAAAATGTGAACTAGAGAAGAAAGGGGAGGAGAGAAGAAGTGGTGGAGAAAGAGAGAGACAGGGTAAGGGAGAGAGGGAGGGAGAGAAGGACAGAACTCAAAAGAGCAGATAACCTGAGGTCTACTGCCTGAACAGTCTAGTACAGGGTAAAGTAGTCAGATATTAAGGAAACATGTAAGATGGGAAACTTTCTCTCTTCATGGTTTCATACCATAGCTTTTTTTTTTTTTTTGAAGCCCTATGAATGTTCCAAACATCAATAATACTTAAGTAAATACTAAAATTCTTCTTAAAGCTACATACTTGTTCTTTATTTTGGATTTTGGATCAGCATTCCCTTCTAGCAGCTACATACACAGTACAAAGGGTTAGATATCTTTTTTTTTTGAAGGTTTTATTTATTTATTAGAGAGAACACAAGGAGGGGGAGCAGCAGAGGGAGAGAGAGAAGCAGACTCCCCACTGAGCAGGAAGCCTGACATGGGGCTCAATCCCAGGACCTCAGGATCATGATGGAAGCCAAAGGCTGAAGCCTCCTAGGCACTCCAAGGTTAGCTATCATTAAGTGGCAGATGGAATCACAACAATCCCAGTACTACTGACAAGTGAAGGACCAAAAATTTCCATTCTAGCAATGACCACTTTCTGATTCATGGTATTAACTCAACTGTTACATCATTGTACACATTATCAGTGAACAGTCCTCTGAACTGAAAGGGCACACCTGCATTATTTCTATTGCATTTATTCAGATCTCTACTACCATGTTTCCATTCAACTGAAATTGAAACTGACTGAATAAAGAGTAAATACTATTTCTATGCATTTTACCCAAAACATGAAAAGAAATATTTTTTTTTACCATGCAATAATCTGAAAAAAAATTCATCATTATCATCAGTATCATTGCTATTTTTCCAATTTCCTATTTGATGCCTGTATTTAGAATTACAGAATGAAAAATATTTATTACTCTACTAATCTTAATTTTTAACTGATTCTTATTTAGAAAAATTATTTTGGCTGGTAAAAATATTGATTCCTTCAACAATGTCAACAATGACTTTTTAAGCATTTACTAAGTGTTTGATCATTTCAACAAATTTTCAGATAGTTATATCAATTATTTTAATTATCCTGGCTACAAAATCATATCACATGGAAAACTTATCAGAGTATCAATAACTGTACCTCACCCCATAGATTCATACTTAATTGATCAGGTGGAGGCCTAGCATTGTGTTTTGTTTTGTTTTTTAATATTTCCCAAATAATTCTAACATATATCCAAGATTATACTGCTCTCTCTATATATCATATATGTATAGTTTATACTACATATGTAGAGATTATACTGCTCTCTATACTGCTCTATGTAATAACCCTCATGTTTATTTTGTTGACTTCAAAGGATAAAAAATTTAATCCTACCAGAGAAAAGAGATTTCTCAAATTAAGTTAGAAAATGGAATCATCAGTTTGTGGGATTCTTCAGCCTATTATGGTTTATAAGAAAACATGTGGGATCATTAGTCAAAAACCCTGGGCTTGCGTCATTGCTCAGCCCCCTCCAAGACTTTAGCAAGTCCCTCAAGACAAATGCATTCTGATGTATAAAATGAGAAAATTAAGAATTTATCTAGCTCTAGAAGGATATTCTCAAATAATTTCCAAGAGTGCAGAATGCTATTCTTAAAACTAAACAGAGTACTTATCTGATTATATATAATAAAGGTAGGATTTAAGTCAAGGTGAGCAAACATCATCACTGAAGCTATCATTCCCCTCTCCTGTCTGTGGCAGACATTGCTTAACGATTATATCACTAGAGGGCAAAAACAAACAAAAAATTGTTTTCCTGGATTTTGCACTCAAAACTATTTCATCTTTGAGGGTTAAGTGCTTAATAGCTCTTTCAAGACTTTTGGACATGCCACCTGAAAATAAGACACTTTGGTACGTTGATTGTTTTGAGCTTAAAACACTTGAAAACAGGGGCGCCTGGGTGGTTCAGTGGATTAAAGCCTCTGCCTTCAGCTCAGGTCATGATCCCAGGGTCCTAGGATTGAGCCCCGAGTCTCTGCTCCGCAGGTAGCCTGCTTACCTTCCTCTCTCCCTGCCTGCCTCTCTGCCGGTTTGTGATCTCGGTCTGTCAAATAAATAAATAAAATCTTAAACAAACAAACAAACAAACAAACAAACACTTGAAGAACAGCAGATGTGGGGAGGGGCTTTCCCTGAACAACCTTATCTGCCTAAAGACAGGTCCTCCAAAAGAAACTCAGTCATCATAAAACTCATCCAGGAGAGTTTAATCAACCAGAGAAGATTGATTCTTACTACAAAAGAGACTAGATATTGACACCATCCCCAGGCAGACTATATCACCAACTATCATACTTCCCATCTATTCTTCTAAGGGTGCATTCATCTTTCCTAAGTGGCCTAAATTTCCCTCTTCCCTTTCCCTATATTAAGAGGGTATATAAGGTTTCAAATCTCACCATTTTTTGAGGTATTCACATTTTTCCCCATAATGCCCCGATGCACACTAATATTAGAAATTAATATGTTTGTTTACCTTTTCTCCCATCAATCTCCCTGTTGATAGTTTATTTCATAGACCCAACTATCAAACCTAGGAGGGTAGAGGGGAAGGAAGTGTTTCCTCCTCTACATTGTTCTTCTTAAAGAGATGATGTCACAGAGCAGTTCAGCAGGATACTAAAAATGTGCAGAAAGAATAAAAAATTGTTAGCACAGTACAGAAGCAGAGACACCATGACTCACAACATGTGAATAGGTCCTAATGGCAGGCATAGCTTCATGGAGGGATGGCCTACTTCTACTCCCCAAATAAACCTTTTTGTCATGACCTAGCTTTTGATGTCAATTCACCTAGAGGGAGAGAATTACCAGATCTGCTTGAAGTTTACTTTTCACTGTACATTAGTAAAATGGAGTCCTGGATTTTACAAAAGTCTCTGTTGAGTTTGGTTACTGTGAACCAATATTCCTATATGAAGTGAAACTGTCAAGCTTTCAACGCTGAAGACCAGATCACAGATTAGGATGGAAATAGCAATAAAACCAAGCCCTGCCCAAGAGGTCAGCTGGTCCTCCACTAGGGAGGCAATGAGAAAACACTTGCAAATATAATTGAAACAACTCAAATAATTTTTACATAAAGTATTTTCTTACACAAATTAAGGAAAAGAAAGTTTTAAAAAGAGCCAAAACCTTCCCATTTTTGAAAGTTCTTTGCATTTAAAAATAATTAACATAAATGTTGTAATGAGGTAATCAGGGTGGGAGTCAATGCTCTTTGAGGACAGGGCCCCCCTCTCACCCAATGCTAGATGCCATCTCTCATGATAAATCCTGTACCAAAAGACACACTAGTCACACCATCTGCTGCCTCCAGGGAGATAAGTTGCACATTTCAAAGTATGGCAACATTCCACTATAGCATAATGAAGAAAATGAAAAACATATTAGCAAACTGAGCACTTTGGGGAAATTTCATTTTCAAATTGTGTGCTGTTTTGCTTTTAAAGAAGTAAAATTATTAAATAAAATGTGTGAGAGGAAGCAAATATTCTCCCTTGTAGCAAAATTACGAATGTTTTTCCTTTGTGAAAAATAACATTATTTCCAATGAATGCATTAACATCACACATACCATCCACATTCACAGAGTCGTTCTGCGCAAACATCCACAGCTGACATGCACGTACTTGTGCTAAAATCCAATTTCAGTCCTAAAATCTCTGTTAGATTATTTGCTAAGTGAGAAAAACTGAACAAGTAATTGGGAAACAACTGCACTTCATTTCTGCTCCAGGAACCCTTTGGGGTCTAGAAATGTCACTTAGGCCATCTCAGACCAGCAAGTTTGCAGCAACAAACCTGAACACACTTAGTTGGAAGCATCACTATCTCTCTTGGGCATTCCCATCACTGTCAGGCAATTCTACCATCCATTGAAAAACCAAAGCACTGAAAAACCATGCACAGCCCCAGGACAAGCTGCAAGTACACAGAGAGATTAAGAGCAAGACAAATCACGTGCACTTCTCATACTTGACCAAGGCCAGTATTAAACTCGCACAGCTTGTCTGAAGAGCCATCAATCATGTACCAAGAGTGCCCTCATGAAGGTATGTCCCATCCAAGCCATATAAATAGAAGGCAAATAGAATTTTACTGACAGACTACAAGGCCATTTGATCTATGAATTATACAGGCCCTGCAATTGCTTACACATGCCTGAAAACCTTCAGGGTCAGGCGAGGCCAAGGATTCAAAAGAAAGAATCTGCAACTCTTAATATTCTTCAGTTATAAACCGAAATAGGACAGGTGCCCCTTTCTCCCCGTACCATTCCTCACTCAATTCAGCATCTGACTTTGTCCTCAGCAGCTTACCATTCATTGTGCCTACATGTTCTGATCAGAATTGATTTAAACATGAAAAAGTGTATTGAGAGACCATTACCTTAGCTGAATTATCTCTGTTGTGGTACTATCTACCTCAAACCCTCTCACTAGACTGCCTCTCACTTTGGCTACCTGGCTGACTCAGGTTCAACGGTCAACACACAGCTTAAGTATGACCATGTCCTGGGTATATTTGCCGACTGCTCCAGCATTTAAGTTAGCTCTGCGATCTTCCACTGTATTTCAATGGTAACTTGCGTGAACCTCTAGTATAGCTCCAGCCACTGATTTTTTTTTAGTCTGTCTTCTCCACTAGATTCTGAGTTCTTTGACAGCTGGGGCTGTGTCTGGCTCATTTCTTTATCTGCTACGCCTAGAATGTTTGATGGATGGATGAATGAACAAACAGTCACAGACCCATCTATTTACTCGAAGTCTTGCTGGACTGAATAATGGAATGGAAGTGTTCTCATAATCAACACCATGTATTTTGCGGGTTATAGAATACCTTACTTTCTTTGCTGCCAAATGTATTCTCTGCATAGCGAAGTAATTAAAGTCTGGGTTGTCCTTTATACAAAGTTACCTATTTCCCGGAAGTCCTATCTGTAAGTCCTTTAGAGATGTGATTGTTGAAATGGACAAGTAGATGTTCTTCTATGGCTTTGGGCTAAATCAGATGCACAAATGTAGCAAAAACATAATCCTGATGAAGAGAGCCTACTAGGCAAGTGAGACAGGTAAACAACAAAAACTTAATTGGGTTGCTGAGTCCTTTCCAAAGACCCATTCTTTCATCCTAGGACTCTATTTATAGGTTTTAATTGATTAACTTGGAGTTATCAACTATGTGACCATAAGGGAATCACCAGCTTCCAGGTCAATCACTAAATCCTGTATATCTCTGTGCCTTTAAAAATTTTCATTTTATAGAAAGCTAGAATATTCTCTTTTTAGCTCTTATTTTTCTAAATCACTAAGTTCATTCTGATATTTTTTTCTTTTAAGATTCTATTCAGAATGATGACAACGCTTGAAGGATATTTTAAGATTTAAATGAGAATGAGAGGAAAGGACAGTTTTGTTACCTCAGGTGGGTGGAATTGCAAGGCACATAGTGAGGCAGAACAAGGGATTAGTGACTTTGACTGTCCACAATGCCATATTATTCACTTCACCTGAGCATATATGTAATTTAAAATAGTTTAATAAAATTTTTAATAAATGAATTAACAAAGCCTCTTTCTGTTGGTGATCCTTTCCTTACCTCAAAAAGGCCTAAAAGCAAATGAAAGTCATTCCAAAACAGTACATTGAGACTAGGAACCAAAAAGCATGACCTGCACAGCCCTGTGCTTCTTTGAACACTGAGCCTTATAGCACAAGCATCAAGCAAGAAGAGCCCGAGCGGCCTGCTCTCAGGGTGCTAACTCTCTACCCAGGAAGACAGAAAATCAAAAAATGTTAGAGAACATTTAGGGTAGCACATGCTGTATGTTAACATGTGTAATGGTCTACAAATGCCCTGAGAATTTGGAAAATGGGGGATTTTTGAGATCTCTGAGCCTGGAGAGGGGCTTGACGGTGGGCCTCAGCAAGTGAAGAGCAGACTTGAGTGGTGACAGTCAAGGGGAGCACAGCAGACAAACCCAGGAAAAGGTGGCAGCATCAGTGATACAGATATGAGGAAGTGCTTAAGTTCCCGACAGCCACTCTCCTATTCCAGCTGTGTCTGTCTTCTCCTCTGGAGCCGCCAGTCTGCCAATGATCTGGGGTGAACTTCAGTCCTGGTCAGGCAATGAGGAGGAGCCCCTGTCCCTGAGAACCAGTGTCCAGATCAAGTTTCGTCATGGATGCTGGTACACTCGACTCAGAACCCATGTCTACATCCTGATTTCTTAGTAACTCAAATCTACAGCTGAACACAGGAATAGGTACACAGACTCATGGGTTGACTGACTGTTAAATATTGGCCCTTTCTGTTCACACCTGTCCTGCCTCAGATTCATGAATAACCAGGCTTCAGCTTCCTGAGCTTACCTTCTACATTGAGCCCAGACCATGCATCCCACAGCCAACACTTAGTAAAGAATGTTCTAGACCTGACTTTTCTCATTTCTGCTTTTTCTCCTCAGTCCTCCCTTCCCTCATTTTACAGTTATCTGGAAGCTTAGATTGTGTCTTACTATCTTATCCCCGGCCACAAGTTTTTGTTTTACCTTACTCTGGCCTGTGCAAAGGAGAGAGCCAAACAATAGCTGAAAATGGTTTTAATGCATATTTATAGAGCGTATCCTATGCTCCAAGCTTTGTGCCCAAAACTTGCTGAGGTTAACTTCTTTGATCTACACATTCATTAAGAAACGTGCTGATACGATCTCCATCATGCAGGCAAGAGAAAGGAGACTCGGAGAGAAAGACTCGAACCACAAATTGCCATACTTCAGAATGGGCAAAGGGATGGTGGAATTATAAAAAAGGCATCTGTGAATGGAAACACCCGATGAAGGAGGCTCTGAAACTGGGGCTAAGGAATTTGGGTTTGGTGCAGTAGGCAATGGGGAGCCACCGTTAAGTTTCAAAACAGAAAATATTTCTGTATATTTCACTCTACTTTTACGTCTTTGAATATTTGGTAATTTGTACACAAGTTTGCCCCTGTCCTTTTATTTACCACCTCTATCCTAGCAGCAGCAGGGAGTAATCTGCACCCATGTGACAGTGTAACGTGGAAAAACAAAACCAACCCAGAATCTGGAAGGGCTAGCTGAATTGAGCTGTGATAATTTGGCATAACACTCTAAGTTATTCAAAACAAAAATCACATCTTTGCATTGATGAATGACAAAAAATAGTCTGGTGAAAATGTAGAACCCATGAAGGTGAACATAGACTCCCTCCTCACAGTGAGGAGTGAAAGGAGGTGTTTGTTGTGTACACATATAGGGAACCAGGAGAAAAGAGCTAAACAAAGGTGGTGGCATTAAATTACAGACACACTCTTTCTGTGTCTGAAATGATAATGCTATTCTCAAGTGGTTTTGATAATGATGGAAAATGTTAAGGAGAAAAACACACTAACTGAGCCGAGATCAATGGACTGGAAGTTAAGGTGAGAGAAAGCAGGCCATCTAGCCATCAGCAGAAGGGGTGCTGGCGTCGAGAGGGACAGCGCTCAGGAACAGAAAATAAGGGTCTAAGAAACGGGTAGGCCGTGGGCGGGGGCGGTGGCGGGACTTCTGCTGTCCAACAACACAGATGAAGGCAGATGGAAACTTTGCAAAGTGATTCAAGATTTCTAGACTGAGGCTGGAAAAATGTCAGTGCCACAAGTAGAAATCACACGACTCTCAAGAGGAGGCAGTTTTCAGATGAAGGTCACTACGATGTTAGGCCTTCTAGATGAGGTGAGAGTTATTACATTAAAATATTATTACAGTGACAATCTAAGTGTGTGTGACCCGGAGCCTCATTGAACAATTACAACTGGAGCTACAGAGGCTGCCAAGGCATAGATTTAGAGATTCACGTTGGTGGGCCTAATCCACTCTGAGGACTTGCCTTCAGCTAACAGAACATTTTTTTTTTAAGAGTTTTTTATTTCTTTATTTGAGAGAGATAGAGAGAATGAGAGAGAGAGAGAGAGAGCAAGAGAAGGGGGAGGGTCAGAGGGAGAAGCCGACTCCCTGCAGAGTAGGGAGCCCGATGCGGGACTCGATCCCGAGACTCCAGGATCATGACCTGAGCCGAAGGCAGTTGCTTAATCCACTGAGCCACCCAGGTGCCCCTAACAGAACATTTTTTTTTAAATAAAATTTGGGGGGCACCTGGGTGGCTCAGTGGGTTAAGCCTCTGCCTTCGGCTCAGGTCATGATCGTAGGGTCCTGGGATCCAGTCCCGCATTGGGCTCTCTGTTTGGCAGGGAGCCTGCTTCCTCCTCTCTCTCTCTCTGCCTGCCTCTTTGCCTACTTGTGATCTCTTTCTGTCAAATAAATAAATAAAATCTTTAAAATAAATAAATAATAAATAAATAAATAAAATTTGGATGTTTTCCCTGAGGGATATTCTCACCTCTCCCCACATTGTATTATACCTTGCCTTCACAAATTTATATTATTTGCCCAGGCTTGAATGCATCTGATTTTGAGACATAGGATAATCCCTTAAAGCCAGAGAAGTGATTGAGTTTGCTGCAGAAAAAAAGGCAGAAAGGATAGAGTGTGAGAACAGAAGGACCAAGGCCATGAAGACTGTAGCAATAGCAAGGGAAAGAATAAATCAGAACACCTGTCTTAGGAGGAATGCCAGAAAGGGATATAGATGTAACTGGGGATGGGGGCAGAGGGAATAATCAAAAACAGGGGAAAAACATCTCAAGAAAATCACAATATTGAAGAGGCATACTCAATATGAAGAGAAATCAAAGACTCACACAGACAGGAACTCATTTCAGAATGACAGAGGTGGCAGGAATGGTGAAGGAGATGATGATTTAAAAAAAAAAAAGTTTCCAGGGAGAAAAAAGGGGAAAAAGAATCCACTTGGCCTTAAATTTCTCCTAGGCAGCACAAAGCATAGGAAGACACAATTTCTTTATAAAGTTGAACATAAATATATTACACAATCCAGCATTCCCATCTCTAGGTATTATCCAAGTGAAATAAAAACCCATGTTTGTGCAAAACCTACACACAAATGGTTACAGAAGGTTTGCTTACAATCACCGAATACTGCAAACAACCGAAATGTTCTTTAACAGGTGAATGAATGGATCAACCAACGATGGAATGTTCTTACAGTGGACTACTATTCTACGGTGAGAACAAACAATTGCCAGGAATTTCAAATGTATCACGCCAAATAAAAGAAGCCAGATTGAAAAAGTGACATAGTGTATCATTCTATTACTAGGACATTCCTGAAAGAAGAAACCCTTAAGGACAGAGAATGGATCAGTAGTTGCCAGGGATTGAGACAGGGAGGAACGGACTACAAGGGAATCTTTTGTAGTCATTTTGATAGTGATGATTGTTAAACAATTTTATCCATGTTTCAACTCAAAACTATACACCAGGAGTGAATCTTATTTTATGTCAAAAATACACACACACACACACACACACACACACACAGAACAAATCAATTGAAAAATAGAGGTTATAACCTATGACAAAAAAGTGACCAATGGAAGGGCAAAATTTTAATTTTATTAGCAGAGCTTGAAGAGGAGGGGACAGGAGGAGGTTGTATAACTTCAATTCTGTATTTTTTGTCGCAAGGAATCAGTAATATTAAGTTGTTAATTTTTTTAAAATTTAGCAGTGGAGCATATCCCTTAGATTTGTCAACCGACAGAAATAAAAACAGAAATGGTTCAAATGGTTATAAGTGAATGGGATTTCTGTGAGGGGAGTTTTCTGTTTCCTATCTTCTTCTACCATTTGAAATAATACATGAGCATGTATTGCTTATAGCTTATTACAAAATAAATTTCAAAGTGTATCAATACAAATATTCTGGATACAAAAATATCTTGATTTAAATTTTTTTTTTTTTTTACCAGATCTCCTGTTTTGGAGGGAGAAATGAAATTTAGAGCTACATCCTCAGTGTACATAAAAGTGAGAATTTTATTTACAATATAAGGTATCCTATATCCAATATAATATAGGTATCCTAGCTAGTTTCATATACAACAGACCACAAAAGTACTGAAATATCATAAATGTTAATATATAAAGTGAATATTAGTTGTTCAGATTTGTTATATTTCATTATATTTAATAAAAATTTAACTTTCTTCCATAATTATGTCTTAATGAAAATATTTTCATTGAGATCATTTCCTGTCTTTATGCTGATACAGTAACATAAACAGAAATATTGTATGGTGACAAATAAGCCTAAAAAGTAGTTGATGGTATTTTCATCTTTAGCCAAACCCTGGCTGAACCTATGCTAAGACCTTTTGTAGAAAAATATCACAGAGGCTTTGGGGTCTGAACAGAATTTGACAGACTTAAAGAACAGTGATTGAAAAAGGAATGTACTCCATACAAGAAAGTTTTTAATAGCTTCTGATATATTGTAAGAACTCCAAAGTGCCAGTATGTGAATGCATAATTAGGTAGGTGAAAATTCATTACAAAGTGAATTTTGGTTCAACTTGACAAGTGAAAAATTCTCCCATGGCTGCTTTTGAGAAAATTATTATACCTTCCTTTCATCAAAATGTTGCCAATTCTGCATTTCTGTCAATAGCATTTAACCTGTTTATTTAGGTAGTCTGTTCTCTACTTCATTAAAGTAATGGAGAACTTTATTTAAATCACATTCCTATTAACTTACACAACACATGCTCATATCATCTCACATACCAGAGAACCACTGTTTGCATCCCCATTCTTGTAGCCATGGAAACAGGTGCCACCCACATCTTCTGCTACAGTTAGCATGGGGACGAATGTCCCTAAGCTGTCATTCCCCTGCATCTACCATGTGTTCAGGTCATACATCTCCCAAGCAGACTTTTGCCAGTGTCTGAGAACAATGAAGGTACTAGGGCCAGCCCATTCTTGTAGGACAGGAGACTCCAAGTATGTGACCTTAGGTCATGGAGTTCTCATTGGCCTTGTCAAAACCTTCTTAGAACTACCCTGCCACCCATGACTCTTTCTACCCAATCCTCCTTCTCCCCTCTCCTTTTGCAGCTATCAGATCAGCAACTTGGTCTGAAGGTTCACTTGCCTCCCCTTCCCCCCTCCACTTTATCCTTCATGCTCAGCTCTCCCAAAAAACTTCTTGCACCTCTCATCCTATCTGGGATGTGCTTGGAGGATTTGAATTGACACACTCATTCTGAAGGAATGGTAAGCATTGTTCCTCTCCACCTCAAGATCTTCTGGGGCATACTGTCTTCAAAGAGAACAGACTGTACCTAACTTTTATGCAAATTAGGAACAGACTTAAATGAGCCCCCAAGCTTCCTTGTGAATGTCTTTATATTTGTGAGGTATAATATCTTTCTCAGCCTCTATCTACAGTCTCAAACCTGGCCTTCTCTCTTTGTGACTACCCTGTCCGTCTACTTCGGAGAGAAGTGGTGAAGAGCATGGACGGGAACCAGAATTAGCACTCTGTGCCTAGGTTCCTGAGTGTCCTTACTAGGAAAACTAGGGTGATAGGGTCCCTCATTAATAAGGTTATTTTAAAGGATCTATAGTTAAATATGTGTATTCAATTCACTTAAATCATGCCAGCCAGGTGGCAAATGCTCTCCACGTTCACCCTCTTTGTTATCGTCAGTAGTTTTTTTTTTTTTTTTTAAAGATTTTATTTATTTATTTGAGAGAGAGGCAGTGAGAGAGAGCATGAGCGAGGAGAAGGTCAGAGGGAGAAGCAGACTCCCCATGGAGCTGGGAGCCCGATGCGGGACTCGATCCCGGGACTCCGGGACCATGACCTGAGCCGAAGGCAGTCGTCCAACCAACTGAGCCACCCAGGCATCCCTCGTCAGTAGTTTTATACTGAACCCACAGCTAATTAACAAAATTGACCAAAGGATACAAATTTCCAGGTAAAAGGTGAAGATCTAACGTATGGAATGGGGATTATAGTTATTACCATATTATATACTTGCAAGTGGCTATGAGAGTAGATCTGAAACGCTCCTCCCACAAAAAGGCTATGGCAACGATGTGCCATGATGGAGGTGGTGGTTACCACTTGGTGGTGTTCATTTTTACAGTACATACATGTTATCAAATCAACACATTACACAGCTGAAATTTACACGATATTATGTGTCAAGGGTTATTTCAATGAAACTGGAAAAAAAAATCTTAACCAGCAATATGTTGTCAGAGGTAAAGCACCATATACGGAGTCAGAAGACTTCATTCTAAGTTCCAGATGCCACTTATCATCTCTGCCCTTAATGTCTTTTAATGTTTTGCAACCTCACAGGCACCTGTCTTATTACCTAGTTCTTGGGAGGGTCAGAGAAGAAGATCTGTGGGAATGTACTTTACGTACCGTAAAGGACAACATATAGAAGTTACCAAATATAAAATGATACACAGGTATTGGACTGTTCCATTCACTTACTAAAGCCTGGGCTCCCGGAAATCTTGATCACCGTGTTAAATTTTTATATCCTAAATACACTTTAGACATGCTGCTTTGGGAGTTAAGGATGAGAGGGAAGCCTGCTCCTGCTTGAGAACACGCCAATGAGGGGTAGAGAGTCACTGAGTCTCTGAGGCCTTGCGTTTTGGGGGAGGTGGGAAGAAAAGGGATTTTTAGGCAGCCAGAGCATGACAAATACCCAGATTTGAATGCCATGGCTTATGTAACATATGTAATGGCTCGGAGGTGTGTATTTCTAAAATCAGCTTCCCTTTTTTCTTAAACCCACCTCTCCATAATCAGGCAGCCGGCTGCTGCATCCGGAATTTACTGCTGTGAGCAACCATAAACCTCGTGTTAATGGCAGGGCTGCCGGAGGACAGACGCTGCCGAGCACAGTGTGTGCAGTGAGAGACCACAGATAATATTTTCTACTCTCCACACACCCCAGGGCACTCACATTATCATCTGATACAGTGTAAAGGTCCTTTAATAATCATTATTATTATTAAAAGCAAACAATCAACTCCACAAATCAACAGCTCTTTTCAACAGAGTTTCTAATCTCCGTTTCCTCTCAGATGTATGGTTATTGTCCACCTGGAAGGGCCCCAAAGTGATAGCCAGAAATCTGCCACCACCACCCCTTCTGCTGTTCCTGCCATCGTATTTAATTGTGTTTGCTCAACTCGAAGCCAAACTCATATGCAGTATATTTAGATGGTTAAAATAGCAGACCATTCCTCTGTATTCACAGATTATTTTCAACACCACAATTCTTGGGAATTAGTCTGGAATAAATAAGGTAAAGCAACATAAATTTGTTCCAGTGACAAAGAAAACAATATCAAAATGGCAATCTGGAGATTCGCCATGAATGAAGGACTATACGGTGTCCCTTCTGGTGAACTCTCCTGCAAATGCAATCACCGTCTCATTCGCTAGTGTGGATTTATTTTAAAGTGAGTGAGAAAGAAAGCAAGAAACTAATAGTAAGAAACTGATTCAAAAGATCAATGTACAATCACTGTACTTGCTCTTACATAGCATTAAAGGTAAAGACGTAGAACTGATATATATGTTGATTTTCTGAACCTCGAAGGAGCCTTTTTTCCCCACAATGGCAAACTTTCTAAATTGAAAAACATCTATCATTAATATATATTCAGGATTTCTCTGAGGTCTCAGCTACTATATTTTTTTCCAAATGCCTTGAAAATCACAAATTTATAAAGGCTTGGTTAGATACTTTTCTCAGCTAACTCTATCTTAAATTTTTCAACATGTATTTTTAGTATCATTTAATAAATACAAACCCTAACACTCAAATGTCAAAAAATTTCTGAATCAAGGAGTAAAGAACAGACTTTGTTGCTAAACAGGTAATGACTTGAACTGCATCAGTTAATTAAAAATAAAGACCAGTGTTCCATGTTTTTAATCTGAGCTAAACTTCACATAATAATAAAAACAGCCATTTTAAACATACAGAGCTTTAACTAGATTTTCATTTAAACTGGAAAATGCAGAGAATGAACATGTACACAGATGACTTTCTTACTTGAGATTTTCCACAGTAGACTTTTCCTATCTACATTAGACTCTTGATCCAACCTCGCATTTAGAGAATGCCAACTTTGTGCTTGTCTGTCAGAGGCTGACTTCTTCTCTGTACTCTTATTCCTCATTTGTCTGTTAATTCAGCAAATATTACTTAAAAGTTATTTTGTGTCCAATGGCTGTTCTAGGTACTGAAGACATGGTTTAAGTAAGACAGGGAAGGTGCTATTCTCCTGGAGTATATATTCTAGCCTGGGAGGCAGGAGGAGACAACAACCAAACAGAAAGATCAATTAAGAAAACATAGTAGAGGGGTGCCTGGGTGGCTCAGTGGGTTAAAGCCTCTGCCTTTGGCTCAGGTCATGATCTCGGGGTCCTGGGATCGAGCCCCGCATCGGGCTCTCTGCTCAGCATGGAGCCTACTTCCTCCTCTCTCTCTGCCTGCCTCTCTGCCTGCTTGTGATCTCTGTCAAATAAATAAAATCTTTAAAAAAAAAAAAAAAGAAAGAAAGAAAAGAAAAAGAAAACACAGTAGAATAGAACGCTCGGGTGACCTGGAGGGGCACTTCAGTTGGGTGATAAGGGACGGCTTATCACCCAACTGGAGGGAGGTAACATGTACTCCATATGGATAAGATGACAGCAAGCACATGAAGGGCTGAGGGAACGGCAAGTACAAAGACCCTAAACTGAAAAAGAGCTTGGAGAATCCAAACAACAGGAAGAAGACAATGGACTCAGGATACCATGAACTGGGGAGAGGTTTCGAGATGAGGCTGACAGTGAGCGGAGGGCACATCCCTGCCATGTGCTCAGGTCGTCACTTTAAGATTTGTCCTGGGGGGAGAGGGGTACCTGGGTGGCTCAGTGGGTTAAAGCCTCTGCCTTCAGCTCAGGTCATGATCCCGGGGTCCTGGGATCGAGCCCTGCATCAGGCTCTCTGCTCTGCAAGAAGCCTGTTTCCTCCTCTCTCTCTGCCTGCCTCTCAGGGTACTTGTGATCTCTGTCAAATAAATAAATAAAATCTTAAAAAAAAAAAAAAAAGATTTGTCCTGGGGGATGCCTGGATGGCACAGCCGGTTAAACAGCAGACTCTAGGTTTTAGCTCAAGTCAAGATCTCAGGATCACAGAATCCAGCCATACAATGGGCTCCACACTTGGCATAGAGTCTGCTTGGTATTCTCTCTCGTTCTCTCTCTGCCCCTCCCACTTGTCCTGTCATGCTTGCTCTCACAGTCTCTCAAATAAATCAATAAATCAATAAATCAACAAACAAATAAATGATTTTTTCTGCCTTTGGAATCCACATAGAACCAGCTTGTGGGATGAACAGCGGGATTGTCTCAGATACAGATAATGTTGGTACCACCACATGTCTGCATGGTCCTTCCCATGGTCATCTCTTGTGTATCTCCTGAGTGGCTCACATGATTATTAGATACCCCTTCCCTTTTGCCCATTTTCTCAGTCATGCCTCTGCTGCCTGATCTCTGACCTGACACTTGTTCTGAGTCTCACTATTGGCTTAAGCCTAGAAACTAAACTCAGTGTCTGTAACATCAGGTATAACCTGACTGCTCCGCTTACCACACTAGCTCCCTGATAATTCTTAATGACATTTATTGTCTCCTTACCTGAGCAATGACATGACTGCTATGTGCTATGGGCATACTTTTTAAATTATGTGTTTTATTTTCAACTTTCAAAAACACTGCCATGTCCTTTAACATTCTTGATTATGTCAACAGTCTCCATGAAGGAGATACATAATTATCATTACTTCACTTTATTTATTTAATTTTAAGATTTTATTTATTTGAGAGAGAGGGAGAAAGCATAAGTAGGGGGGAGTGGCAGGCAGAGGGAGAAGCAGGCTACCTGCTGAGCAGAGAGCCCGACTCGGGGCTCGATCCCAAGACCCTGAGATCATGACCTGAGCCAAAGGCAGAAGCCCAACCCACTGACCCACCCAGGCATTCCAAGTTCATTTTAAAGATGAGGAAATTCAAACTCAAATAGTTTTAGGTAACTTTCCTAAGGTAAGCTTATAATAGGGACTGAGAACTCAGGAATCCTGCTTTCCCATCTCCATCCTGTTCCAGGAGTGTTCTGGAACACTCTAGGCTTGTTCTCTACAGAGTAAGTCTAGAAGATTTCTACGCTTGAAGTCTCTAGAGGGTAAGTCCATAGATGGTCTGCTCATGCTGCAAAATTTGAAGACGGGCATAAAAGACTTAAAAGGTAAATAGAAAGGACTCCCTTCTCCTCAACTTTTTTCATATGTGTATTTGAGTTCAGTATTGTTTGTAACACTATGTCCTCAGACATTTGCAGTCCCATATACACGCTTGAACCACAGTGCAGGGATAGATTAGTATAAACATCCTACCAATTAAAGAAAGAAAAAGAACAAGTTTAATTGCCAGGTCTGAGAAAAAGAACTGAGCATATTCAGCAGAACTGCTGTAGGTTTTCTTTTGGCTCCGCCTACCTCCCGAAATCACAACGGTACATAAGAAATATCACTTGTGGGGCACCTGGGTGGCTCAGTGGGTCAAAGCCTCTGCCTTCGGCTTAGGTCATGATCCCAGGGTTCTGGGATAAAGCCCCACATTGGGCTCTTTGCTCGGTGGGGAGACCGCTTCCTCCTCTCTCTCTCTGCCTGCCTCTCTGCCTGCTTGTGATCTCTGTCAGATAAATAAATAAAGTTAAAAAAAAAAAGAAATATCACTTGTGAATGTAGGGTAAAAACCATAACTCTCATTCTAAAGCTCAGTGTTCTGTTGTCTCACTGTCAAATGTACGGTTTTAGATAGCCATGTTGTCAAAAACCCAATTCACTACTTAAAAACAAAAAAAATCAGCATTTTCAAGTAAGTTCAAACAAAAGAGTCTCTTAGAAAAAAATAACAGAAATGATTTCCTTACCTGTTCAATTAATCAAGTCACATAAATTACATTCTTAAAATAAATGGGAAAGTCCTAAAAAATAATTAAAACTCTCAGGTGTCCCACATCCTTCTAAGGCAGATCTATTATGTTCATTCACTACAGCTCATAGTATATAGCAGCTTGAAGTGGAATACTTTTCATACCATTCTTCAAAGTTCCAATGTTCTTAAGGTGATAGCCTAGCTGTTACTATTAAATATTCATGACCCTTTTCCAAGAGAAGTGTTTTTAACTGTTACTTCTGTCTAAATTTGCGGGAGTCCTTTTCTCCCACTTGACTCTTGCATGTGTTCTCTCTCAGGGAAAGAGACTTTAGTAGGCATTGTCCTAACTGAAATGTATCTAAAGTTTTACACAAAAATAACATGGAATTTTGTAAAAAATTCATCACAAAGTGAATATTATACATAGCAAATGCAGAAAGGTTTGAGGGATGTGTTGCTCCCAAAGTACAATTTGGTGGATTAGAAACAGCAATTCAAAGCTGAAAAAATTTAGTAATACAGAGTACAGTCAACCTACATCAACTCAAAATTTTACAAATAGCAGGAAAAAACTGACTCATCATTCCTAGTTTGTTTCCAGATAGACATGTAACATTGTATAAACATTATGTAACCGCAGACTCAACAGAAGACCTGGTCTCTCCTCTACCACTCCCACCTGATGTCTCCCAGGCAACTTTCGGAGAGGATAGGAGCAGGTCTGGGGGACTTTTCTCAAACTACTGCCTGCCAGGTGCTAAGCTTGCTGGGAGAAAGCTATCCTTGATGGGAAAGCTACATTGTTTGGCTTTGTCCACGATGAGTAGGAGAGCTTCATTCAGGGGTGAAATATTAGGAACACCACTATGACCATACACTTAAATGACAGGTTTTACTGACAATAAAGCTGCCTTTTTTAAACCTCCATCTGGGAAATTATGGGAAATACCAGGTATTTCCCCCCTTTGTATTTTCTCATATGTACCCAGATTTGTCAAGGATGATTTGACGATTCTATTACGTCACTGTTATCATGGTCTTTCAGGAAAAAATGGTATTTAATATTTGTATTGAAAAGATATAGAAATACAGTCTACATCATAAGGATTATATAGAAAATACTTCTCATACTGAACTATAAGCAAACAAATGATACTTGAATAAAAAAGTTGCACACATATTTATCTTAGATGAAAATGTCATACCAGATAGAGAAATCCAATTTTTAAAGATTACACCTTATGGTTTTCAGTCAAGACTTTAAAGTATTTTAAAATCCTTCTTAATAGATCTAAAATATAAAGGAAATATTTATACTTTCATACAAAATAAATTGTAGGTGTAGGTTCCCCGGCGAAAATCACAGTACCATTTTATTAGATTGTCCTGGGCTGTATGTGTGTGTGTGCATGCATGCATGTGTGTATGTGTGTGTGTATAAAATAACATGTAACAAACTATAGCAACAAAGTACCGAAATAACTGGCTTCAAAGCAAAAAATTCAATCATGATGGTTTTAGGATATGTTTCCCTGATTAGACTGGTTGATTTGGCTTGGCATTTTATATGCATTCATTAAATTATTATCAACAAATACAAAGTAGTACAAGGACATTCAAGTTGATAACTTTTGGTGTGCACAATGCAAAACTATTATAAACACGAAGTCAAACTTATTTAAAATTTGGACTAAAACAGACTAATTTCATCTCAGAAAAAAGTTTGTACTGCCTTTTGTAAATACTATGGAAAAACAGCACTTACAAAATATACATGGTATACTTTCACACAGGTCTCTCTTTATGTAACTAATATATAAAGGATATATATATCATATATATATATACACATACATACACCCTTTTCCCCCAACCAGATCCCCCAAATCACAAATCTCATTACCTGTTTTTGAGCAGTACACTGAAGGTCATCTTATCCAGTCCCAGATAATCTGGCAGCAAGTCTGACCAATTCCAGTTCCATTTTGTGATGGCTGACTGTTGATAAATGAGAACATGCTATTGTTAGTTATTAATCAGAGTTAATATGATCAGTAAATTAAAGCTCCAGCTGTGATAGACTAACTAAGAAGGAGGGGGGTCCAGAACAAGGACTTAGACAGATAACATCAATCATGTCCACAGAAGAAGGTTTTTATTCCAATAAGACAGCAATTAATTTATAAATCCATTTGGGGATGTAGTCATTATTTATAAAAATATAAATCAATTTCTTGAGTCGTTATTCTTCCCAAGTGCTAATGGCATTTGCCCAACAAGTTTCCCTGAGAGGGTGACTCTTTGAGAAGAAAAGTGAAATAACTGGCAACTTTTTCATCTATCGATTGCTAGTTTTTATTCTTTAGCACCCAGAAATTTGATGAAAAAAAGACTTAAAAGTGCTATGACTCAAAGTACAAGACGCTGCTTAATTAGAGTGTGAAAATAATGCTATTTTTGGTTAAGAAAATAATTTAAAGGGGAAATTAGAACAACCTGTAAATGTAAATAACATTCTCTTTTCTCATTTAGTAGGTAATTTCACAACAGAGTAAGGAGAAAAATTGCCACTAAAGATAATCTCATAATTCAGAACAGAATAAAACATGCCATTTATTTAAACACAGTGAGGCTAATTTAACAGCTACAATGATTATTTATGGTTTGGAGCACTCTAATGCACAACCCAGAGAAGCAGCCAACACACTCAAACTTACACAATATATTTGGTTTTCAAGTATTATAGATGCTTGCATTCCTTAAAACTAAACAGTTTTGATAATGAGAGTCCAGGCCAATGTTTAAAATCCTCTAAGAACTATGCCCTGTCACCTGCTGATTAATGGAGCACCACAATCCTGTCATAGAGCAGGAGAATTCTGCCCCAGGTTGTCAGCATTGAAGGTCTTATTCTACTACAGTATTGATGAATGTAGACTAGGGTTGTAACAGGAATGGCAAAAATATTATCTGCATCCCGAATTAGGCCATTGTTTTAATTCTTATTTTCCTCAGAGCTCTAGGTCAAGCAATCCTTCTCTTCTGCCCTGTTGGTTGGAAGAGTCTGTCAGGAGACTTTTCCCTTTTTTATTCACCAAGAGCATAAACAAAGCAAAAACAACTTTAGATTTCAAATGCTTTGGCTTTAATTTGACCTTTGTAATGTAATGATTGAAGTAGGTAGCTTAAACAACGGCATATTCTGACATTAAAAATGTGTGGTATTTATTACATTACCTTTATTCCAAATATCCAGACTTTAAGATCATTTGCAAATTAATTTGAAATGCAGGAATATGTTTAGGATTATAGAAAGGAAAATCTATCTCATGCCACTTAAAATAGGAGCTCGAGGCTTTATTTATAATTAGTTGTAAACTCTTATTATTTCTCTGATAAGTTAGATAAATTCATAAAAATTGCAAGGCGTTGAGTGGGTGGATTGGGGATGGGGGTGAGCAGCAAGGGAGGAGACCATTACGAAATGCCTGCTTTTTCAGGCCTTCTCTAGACACAGCTGAACAGATGGTCCCTCTGCCCATGGTGAACTGACCTGATCAAAAGTTAAATTATACAGACCAAACATATGAATCAGTTTGACAAAGAGAAGATAAAATAACTTTTCCAAAGTCAATTCATGCAGACCACATAAATAAAGACCACATAAACAAGGCCTTTTGCTTCCCAGGGGAAAAAAAAAAAAAAAAGCTTATAAGTACTCAAACACAAAGCACTTTTTTCCCTTTAGTTATGTGAAAAAAACCCACACGTTTAAGTTAACTTTACTATTTTCCACATACCTGATCTAGCATGTTTTCACTAAATGCCTTGTACACCTGGAAAGGGTTAAAGGCAGAAGGCTGATCTTCCACACTCCTCAAGGTCGTCTTTAAAGGTCTGATGGGTAATGGCTTTTCCTCTGAACCATTCATAGAAAACAGCTGTTCTTTTAAATATTCCTTCAAGGGGAAAAAAAAAATTACAAGTCGTGATGGTGGGAAGCATATATTCTCTTTAAAAATACACTGATCAATATCCAAATCTACCCTTTCAGCACATTTGCTCGATTACAGTGTATTACTTGCCTCAGGACAAAATACATTTTCAGAAGAAACATAGCAGAATACCAATCAGCATTGCAATAAACCCATCAAAAACAGGTTCACCTAATATACAGGATAGATCAGAAAATCATTTAACAAATTCTCACATAATGAATGTGTGCTTGATATATCAGAATCTTTTAAACAGGCATTGTCTTCTTATGGGTTCACGCATTAACATGTCTGGTTACCAAAACTTAACTCAGATGCATGATTCCTCACAGTACAAGACTGCTCGTTCATTCATTAAGTGCAGTTGTTACCTACTCTCTGCTCAGCAAAGCGCTAAGTACTTCGATATTTCACTGCAATCTTCCTTTATGTAGAATCAATTATAATTCAAACTTCTAAACTCTATTTCCATGCTGTGGACTGAAAAATATCAAGGTTCAAATGAAGCTCAATGTATGTAATTCTAATCCCCCAACTGCCAGTGGCAGCCTGGGCAAAAAAGTCAATCTACTTCTTTATATTTCCTTTTCCATTCATAAGTAAAAAAGGTGAATGATCCTAATCTATGTTATTGGACTCTTTCCTGGAAGATGACCATTAAAATGACGTCAAAGTTCCTGTGTAAACCATCAAATACTTACTATTAATAAGTCATTTAAGAAATTAAATAATATAAAAATTCTCCAGTATGTCAAAATATAACTTTTTCTTCAAGAGTAAGACCAGAGAGAGAACATTAGAGCTGAAAAGAACTTCAGAGGTCATCTGGAAAATCCTTGCTACTCGAAGTCTGGCGCCCAGACCAGCCCAGTCAGCCTGGGAACTTGTTAGAAAAACAGAATCTCACCACCCCAGGAGACTGGCAGGCACGTGAAAGTTTTTGAGTAACTCTAGCCCACACCGCATTCTGCAGTTGGCTCTGAAAGGTCACAGATGAGCCTGAGGTTACACAGGGGTGAGTGGCAGAGTCTGAGTGAGGAGCCACACCGTCCATCTTGGTTCACTGTGCTTTCTCCTCTACCTCTATAATATAATATTCTGAACAGAGAACACCCACTGTACTCATCCAGCAAGGTAAATTTTAGATCCTAAAATCCTCAACATCAAAAGCAACCACTTAACTATGATAATCCCTTCTTAAATTTGCTCATTGTGGACCACCTCTCCTTAGATGAATTGTGTAGCATCATCCACACACAGAAGACTCCTAAGTATTATTAGATTAATAGAATCACCAGAAAGGAAGCTTATGTCTAGATTTAGATTTTTATACAGAAATAAAATTTCTCTCATGATTTCTGAATGTAAAATTTTAAAAATGAGTAAAAGATTCTAACAAGAACAACTGCTTTGTTTGCTAATAACAATCTGTTTCAACCGAGTTCCCCTTACACCGCTACATTTGGCCTTTTTGTTGTGCTAAAAAAGATCAAGTGCTATGTTGCAAGTTAGGAACACAATGGTGTTTTCTCTCGTTAATTTCGCTGACCTTTCCACTATCTTGTCACTCTGGTCACCACCCCTTCTCAAAAACCCGATTTTTTGTGCTATTGCTTTACCCAGATTTACTGCTAATGTGATTTATTTCTTTAGAAAAGATACGTTGTTCCTTGAACATCCTTTCTTTTTTTTTTTTTTTACAATTTTTTAAAAAAGATTTTATTTATTTATTTGACAGAGATCACAAGTAGGCAGAGAGGCAGGCAGAGAGAGAGGAGGAAGCAGGCTTCCCGCAGAGCAGAGAGCCCGATGTGGGACTCGATTCCAGGACCCTGGGATCATGACCTGAGCCCAAGGCAGAGGCTTTAACCCACTGAGCCACCCAGGCGCCCCTTGAACATCCTTTCTTAAACCCCCTCCCTGTGCAGTTACATGCGTATTTCCCTACCCGCCATTTCATGAGGTCCCATGATCTCAACTACCCCCTCAGCGAGGCCACCAGAATCTCTAGAAGCACGGCCTCCCTCGTCTTTGCCCGTGGCTGGGTTCTTCAACTACCCACCAGACTTCGATGCTCCGACATCCTCCCTGTATCTCAAACACCAACACTCTTCAACCCCTTTCCTCTCGTAATTCGCTAGGACTCGGTGGCACACTCAATCGGCCCCTCGCCCAGGCCTGCGCCTGTAAATGCCCCTGTATTTATGCTGCCGTTTTAAGCACATTCAGCAGTACCCCTGAAAACGCCCAAGACTCACAGCGCGACTCGGCAGGCGACCACGCCTCCCGGCGCAACTGCGCCCCCAGCTTAACGGCGCTTCCGTGTAAACGCCGGGGCAAGTGCGACGCGGGGCAATGAGTCAGCCGAGTGCTGGCGCTGAGTTTGTCGCGGGCTACAGGCTCTGGCAGTCCCGGGGCAAAGGGCTCACTCCTTTGTCTGGTCCAGCCTCCCTCCCAGTAGGCCACTTCCTACCTTGCCGCGATGCTTCTCCCCGCGTACAGTCAGCAAGCATTTAGCCTGACATGCCACGTGATAAGCAGTGCCGCAACAGTAAATGTACTCGGTGGTAGGGAAAGAAAGATCCTCGCTCGGAGCTCACGGCCTCAGGGGTCCACAAACCCTACCGGGAGAACAGCCTTTCGATTTCCTGACTAGAACAGGCGGCTGCCAGCCAGGAAATATCCCCGCTTAATCTTGCTTACTGGTGATCACTGATCTTTGTCATGTTAAGGGCTTTTAAGAAGTGGACTGGTCTATCAGGTTGGCAATCTCTCCCAGCCGTGACTGTTCTCAGAACTCTGGTAACGCCACTTTCCTAAAAATCTGAGGGTAATCCTCCTGCAACATCTGTTCCTCAGTAATCACCATGGTTACTTAAGCCCATCTGGGTGGCCATGTGGCCAAGCCAATGAAGGCCATGATTTCACAACGGTGGTCTTTCTCTTAGCCAAGGCCAGGAGCTCCTGAGTTCCCCACATAGAAACCCTAAACGAATTATGAGGGACCATTAGCAAATGGGAATAGGTTGTGTTACTTGCTAAACAATTACATACTGAGCTCTAGTGCCTCAGGGACAGGACCATTTCTCCTAACAGCAAATCCCTCACACCCTCTCAGGCGATCATTGAATGCACTATTACATCACCTGTTTATTGACTGGTTGATTAGCTCTAGGAAAGCCAGGAAACAAAATTTACTTGAGGTAACTTTCAGGTAAATGGTAGCCGAAAGAACATTTATGTAACGGAGTTGTAAAATGCTGTGGTAGGATTTAATTCACTCCTCGGAAATTTATCGTTTTTAAGGCCTACCCCAATGAGATAAAACACTATAGCTTCCCATTACTCACACTTTAGAATTTTTAGTATTCTGAAAAATTACATTGGTACATTTGCAGCTAAAAACATGATTCTAATTCACATTAGACGTCACGCTCTAATTCAGGTACAAATGCTCAAAAACCTGATGAAGTTAGTACACTTGTATTGTTCCAAGTCCACAGCTGAGATACCCGCTCTTTACATTTTTGCTCAAACGGCCAGAAACATGCAAGGTCAGAGGCTTAACCCAGCAGAGACGCATACAAGCATGACATTGGCCCTAACCAGTGCCCATGCATTAATGCATTTTCTTGGGTTAATCGAGCTGCGCCCTAATATGGTTCAATATTCTTCTCAAGTTTTCTCATTATGGAAGAAACCTACAGCTTCACCTGACAAGTATGACGTCTGTAGAAGTACCTCTCTCTCCGGAAAATTCATCATTTCACAAACAGCAGATCTTAACATCAACTTAACAGTCACAAACACACAATTCCCAAACTCCAGGTCTAGTCTATACAATTCAGAACTGAACTGAGTTTATGAGCCGTGTTATTGTTTAAACCATATAAATAAAACCTACATTGTTTCGGTGAGGTTTCTGCTATACAAATGCAGAACAGCCGGGGCTGAATAGATTCTATTAATAATGCAATATTGAGTTTGGTATTGACTTTAAGAAGTATTATCACCTCCTTGACTAACCCTTAGCTGCCAGCAGACGCTGCCTCAGGCCAGTACACACCTAATTGCTCGGTAAAAAGGCCGTTTCCCTACCTCATTGAGCCGCATGATGTGATAAATTTGCCGCAGGTACTCGCTGCCACCTGGTTTGTGGCAGATATCCAGGACCATCATGTTTATTTTCTGCTCAGTCGGTTCAAGAGCACTATCTCCTTCTTCTAAGGCTGTGCTTTTCTCTATTGTCATAAACGCACTAAGTACAAAGAAAGCATAGTAGTATCAGAGGTGAATAATTGTAAAGATGGAAAATAATCAAAGAGATTGAGCGCGGAGAGTCGATGTAAATCTCATATTCAAAGCACCATAAAGACCGCTCAAATAGGTAAGCTTTCCCAAACTGCCACTGAGCAGAGAGACGGAGCCACAGAACTAAGCACCTGAAAGCATTTTAAAAAATTGAATCGTTTCTTTAAAACAGTTCTTTATTGCATTTGTACTCCTATCTATAAAACATTTTCCCATTACTGCAATTGTTGAAATTGCTATAATCATGGGATGAAAACAAAACATTTCTTTTTAAGAACATGTAAGAAATAATTTGTATTTTCTCTTTGAGGATAAAAAGTATCTTTGATGCCTGAAAGAGCTTTGGTATTTTGTCTTTTGTAGATTCCTCTTCACACCTGTCTTTGGAACACATTAAAGACTAATTAAAGTGTCAAAAGGGGGAGCCTATTATGCTAAATAAAGGCTGGGAGCTCACTGGCAGCATGCTTACCACTGGATGTTTTAAATTGGCCTTTTGACACTTGTTGCCTTTTAAAAATATATGGCCTCTCCCCCCAACCCCCCACCCCCCCACCCCTGTTTTCTTCTTGGTAAGGATACCTGGCAAAAGTGACCACCCTGATTATTCTTCAGGAAAAGGGTCTATCATGGCCACCCTGGAATATGCAACTTGTATTTGTGAAACATTTCTTGTTATTGATTTTAAACATTATTCAGATAGTAACGTTGAATGACATAAATTAAAAAAAAAACAAATCTCCAAATATACCAGTAAAAAGAAATCATGATATTCAACGTACATGATATATATCCCATACCACTTTTCTTATTACATTGCTATTAGGATCATGTTAGACTTTGCAATCTAAGTATTCTTAAGAAAATGCCTGGTTTTCCACTGTTCCGCAGACTAAATGAAATTTACTGTGGTATAATCAGCTATATACTGTAGTTCATTACTGAGATTTTGCCATGATTATAAAATTAGTTCTGCTAAGAGTAAGTGCTGCTGACCTGAAGACTGAACCAAATGATACCCAGCTGCTGGACATTAACTTTTATATTGCTTCCACATGTAGCTTCAAAACATCTTTAAAAAAAAAAAACACAAAACTTTACAACTGTGTAAGCTTGCAAAAAATAAAGTGGATCCTACTCTTCAACGTATTTGTTAGCTACAGTAAATCTTCAAACAAAAGAGACCTTGTTGCAATAAAAGAAGTTTGTAAATATCTTTTTGAAGCTGCATACAGGTTGCAAGCAAAATTTGTCAGGTTTTGTACAGGCTGACATTGAAAAAGTTGAGGCCCTCTGACGAAAGAGTGTCTCAGTGTCAGCCCCTGAATTGTATCCTTTCCTGTCCGTCACTGTGCAGGTGAAGCAAATGATTGGATTCAGTCAATGCCATGATTAATGAGTTCCTCTCTGGATTTGGGACTGCCTATCAATCATGTCATTAGGGAGAATGTGCCCTGAAAGAGGCAGACCTTAGCCAAGGAATAACTGCATTAATCTTAATCTGTATATGCACCCAGCCAGCCAAGTCAGGGTCACCATGATGAAAAACAATAATCTTCAACTCGACAAATTACTTTGCAAAGACAGACATTTCTTTACTTTTGGGGCTGTGTGTTCTCCAGAATCTAAGTTGACTGTTTACAGCTTGAGTGTTACTACAAAGTGAAGGTTATTTTAATGAATAGTAATGCTTTCAGGCAGTACGCAAGACAAGCAGTGCTTACAGCTGCCTGCCACCTTCCCACTACAGGTCTTTTCACAATTTCCACAAAATCAAAGTTAAATCTGAATGCTAGTGAAATCTACCTAAAGGATATTGTGTAGTTCCAAGATAATCATCAGGGGGAATTAAAATTTTGATTACCCTAACAGAACTATTTCAGTTTAAATGGTTACATTCCCAAACTTAAAACAATATGGTAAAGCCAAGGCAGCCCCTCACCTATACACAGACATCGGGGTTTAAAATACATTTTCCTTTATGGCATAGATCTAGAAACTAAATGATTATCGACTCGTGAGAACTACGCAGAGGGAGAAGTTCACTTGTATAATAGATAATCAATCTGAAATCAGAATCAAGAAGTACATTCCTACAGTGCCCATTAAATCCTGGAAGAGATGACCTAATGTGAGTTAATAAGTCAAATCTACCGTTTCAGATACATATAAGAAATAACTTTAAATCTGAACTCTTATATATTGATATTCGAGAAACTGAGAAAGACATAGCATTTGCTAATTACATACTCGTACACATTCAGGAACTTTGAGGACTGTAAACCATTTTTTTTTTATCAATATGTAAAACATTTTTAAAAGATCAGCAATTCTTCATTTTGGATGCATGTTGCAGCAGATAATTAATCAGTCAAATATAGCTAAACAAATCCCTATATAGGAGGTATCAGATGTGTTCGTGCTGTTTATAAAGAATTTAAATAAACTTTAAAGGAAAAATTTTATTAATTTTATTAAAATTTTATTAATGGAGTCCCGTATGTGGCCCCAGGTATATTGCTGAGACATGACTTTACACTGATCTTATTGATAGAGGGACCCCTAAATCAAAAGTATCATAAATTTAACTTTAAAATCCACTATTTTTATTCTTTATCCCCCCCCCCCTCTCTTTTTGTAACAAACGCTGAGGATATGACATCTGGCCTTAATCTTTCATTCATTGGTTTCAATAGCCGTCAATTGGTATTGAATGCAAATATAAAGATTAAGAAGGCTGATTTTAGCATTACTAAGCATTTGCCTGACTGCTGTTGTTATTCCTACCCACAGGACACCCCAGAAGTAAATTTCTACAAGTCCCTATGACAAGACCAGGAAAATCACCATTCCTGAGATTTTTCCATTTGGATTAATATGAAGTCTTACTGATTAACACAAACCAGTAACGAATATTCGTTACCACAATACCAGTGAGTGCAATGTATTTTAACAAGAGTTTATAAATAACAAATGCTTACTAGTTCTAAGCTTGATGCTAAAAACTTTATGAATGTTATTTAGTTTTTCAAAACCACTCCCACCAGCTTGGTACCACCACTGAAAATGAGGTTTTGAGAGATTCCATAATTTGCCCAAGATGGCCTACTCACAAGGGATTCATTTTTGGCCATCCGATTCCAAAGCCTGAGCTCTTTGTCACTACCACATACTAAGGAAAGTAACAACTTTTAGTCGTTTCAGGCAGAGAGTTAAAATAGTATCTCCTAGGGACATGAGGAGATTTTAAAAGAATGGGGGACAGTGTGTGTGTGTGATCTGAGAAAGGGCTGGCTTAGTGATCTGTAGGCCATTATGAACTGTAATTCCTTTATCAATATCATGCAGTTCAAAAGTGAAGACTAATTTTAAGACAGGAGTACTCTATGTACATATTTAAATTCATCAGGGACCCTTAAAAATCTTAGCAATACCACAAATCACTTAGTTCTTGGTGACAAACCTATAAGAAGGCTGACATTTTCATACAGAAACAGCTGGGTGTGTTTATAGCTCGAGTGTGATATGCCCCAGTTGCCCTCTGGGATTCTTACATTACCAGATGAAAAATGTGTACCTTTTTGACAATCAGGTACACAGAAAGCAATAAAAAGCCTTTTATATCCATTAATTCCTTCTTAATTTAATCTCCATGGCCAATCCATTTACAAAATGCTCCAGGCTATCCACGAGATACCTGTTTGTGCACTGAAAAGGAATGAAACCAAATTCTCTAGGGTTTAACTACCACCCTTTTTATCAGAAACCTTAAGATGGTGACTAAACAGGTATAATGTTCCAGCATGTCAATGGGGTTCAAATTTTAATAAAACAAGGAATGTCTGATAATCCTGTTTTTAATGGGATATTTATCTTTTTCTGTATTCGTCAAAGTTCCCATGAAGTTAATAAAATAACCTCTGTTGCCTATCTCCCAGTCTTTTCTTGTTGTTTATTGGTGATTTTGTTATTGTGAATGTTATCTGATGAAATTCAGTGAGAGAAAAACATCGCCTTACCATTCGGTGCTCAGTTTCCTTGCTTTCACCAATTGGCTCTCAAGCCAGTTGGGTTTTTCCTGCTCGATGCTCTGTATGACCTTCTGGGTCATGTGATTAGGGCCACTTGTCTGCTTTCCCATGATGCTTTCCAAACACACACAGATTAAACCAAGTTTCTCTTTACTCCCTCTGTCAAGGGAGGCACCTGTTAAAAGTTCCACAGTGTTTCCATCCTCAAATATCCGACATATAATTACAATCAAGTTCCAGACAAGAAGGCTAGCTTTCTTCAATTCAACAAAGTTTTTTGACATTTTTCTCTCAGACAGAAAAAAGAAGTATTTAATTGGGGGAGGCAAACATGCAATCACTGTAGGTAACTTGCTGATTACAATAGATACTGCCTGAGCAGCAAGCCTTGTGAAGCCTGGGGAAGAAAGGAAAGAAAAGGTATGATTAATATTAGCCTTTGCATTCCGTTACTGTGTTGTTTTGAGTGTTGCGTGGGATGTCTAATTTTTGTGGAGAAAATTGTCGAGAAGAGCAAGTGCTTGACATATTCCAACAGAACTCCACCGGGGTCCCCTCCAGGGCTGCCTAAAATTCCTCAAATCTCAAACTCACTTTTTTTCCCCCTTTCTCAAGAATGAAGATTAGAACGTTTAAAATTATTATACTTTTATCTACTAAGACTGCAGGTTTAAAGGGCTCAGGTGTCTTCTTAATTAACAAATGTAAAGGCACTCCTGTTGGACCTCTTTGTGGCCTTTGGTACTTTCTTAAGCCTCCTTCTCCCTTGGAATCCATAACAGAATCATTCTAGATCTTGCTGTCCCTGGCTCCCCTTCTTCTACTTTTTAGCCCAAATGTCACCTCCTCAGATACCTTCACTCACCACCCCATCCAAAGCATCCCTCCATGCTCTTCCCATGCCAGGTCCCACTTCCTCTCTGTTATCTACTTTGTCACCTAATAATAACCTTCTTTTTTTTTTTTTTTCTAAAGATTTTATTTATTTGAGAGAGAGACAGTGAGAGAGAGCATGAGCGAGGAGAAGGTCAGAGAGAGAAGCAGACTCCCCATGGAGCTGGGAGCCCGATGCGGGACTCGATCCCTGGACTCCCAGGATCATGACCTGAGCCGAAGGCAGTGGCTTAACCCACTGAGCCACCCAGGCGCCCCAAGACAAAATAATATCTTAAAGTCATTTTTTAAATGTTATTTATTAATGGTATAAGACGTCCATAATAATTTCTTGACTGAGGATAATGTCATTTAATATGCTTTATTATTTTTAAAATCTGGCCTTAACATTTTGATACAGTGATTCAAAGGGCAGGTTCTAAGTCTGGTTTGTTTCACTACTTGATTTTACTGGCTCTCTTAGATGGAAAAGCTACTACATGAACCTACATAGATCCACACTGGAACAAGTGTATCAATAACTGTGCTTGTGAAATCATGGCACTTGCTTTTCAATCTCAATCATCAAATAGGTAAAAGCTGTCGTTGACATTTGACTGCTAAATATTCATTAATCATAATGTCAATGGTTATTCTTGAAAACAAATAGAAAAATATTTCATTTTTGTATTTTCAAGAAACACATTCAGGAATCACTGAAACTCTTATTTGGAATATTTTTAGTTATGTTAGAAAATTCTATTTCTAGGTTCTGAAGTGTGTAGATAGGATATTTTTACTGGTGATACTGGTTTTTATAAAAATATTTCTGGTTTTTATAAAATGAACTATCTTAATAACTTTCTGATACCATTTTGTATATTTCTGCCATCAGTTTCTCTCCCAACAATCTGCATGCAAATGATATCATGAATACATTTTTTTCTCTTTCCTCTCCAGAATCTACTCAGTTAAAACAATTATTCCAACAGTTCCCCCATTCTTTTCATTTATTTATTTATTTTTAAAAGATTTTATTTATTTATTTGACAGAGAGAGATCACAAGTAGGCAGAGAGGCAGGCAGAGAGAGAGAGGGAAGCAGGCTCCCTGCTGAGCAGAGAGCCCTATGTGGGGCTCGATCCCAGGACCCTGGGATCATGACCTGAGCCGAAGGCAGAGGCTTTAACCCCCTGAGCCCCCCAGGCGCCAAATAATCGGGGCACCTGGGTGGCTCAGTCAGTTCAGCAACTGCCTCCGGGTCAGTTCATGATTTCAGGGTCCTGGGATCAAGCTCCTCATCAGGCTCCCTGCTCGATGGGAGTCAGCTTCTCCCTCTGCCTGCTGTTCCCCTGCTTATGTGCTCTCTCTCTCTCTCTCTATTTATTTATTTAAATAAATAAAATCTTTCAAAGAAATTGCTGTCAATGAAACAAAACAACTACTTTGGGTATATCTGTTCTTTGAAACATAAGGGAGCAAATACCTAAGCTGAGCTGTAGCAAAAGCATCTGAAATTTCATTCAACTCTTTGGTAAATCTCTTACATTGTATGATTTATTGTCATATTTATTTCCTTAAATCCTCACTATTTTCTATGTAACAGTATTTACTGACAAAGTAATACAAAAATGCATTTCAGGGGCGCCTGGGTGGCTCAGTGGGTTAAGCCGCTGCCTTCGGCTCAGGTCATGATCTCAGGGTCCTGGGATCGAGCCCCACATCGGGCTCTGCTCAGCAGGGAGCCTGCTTCCCTCTCTCTCTCTCTGCCTGCCTCTCCGTCTACTTGTGATCTCTCTCTGTCAAATAAATAAATAAAATCTTTAAAAAAAAATGCATTTCAGTTTGTCACCATAGTGTTTTCCTTGTTCTCTCATTTTCACCGTTTCAGGAAGGACAAATATTCCCTTAAGCTAATGACTATTTGTCTTTTAATAAGTTAGAATCTTAAAAAAAACCACCACCAACAACAAAAAAGTGACTCTAATCATTTATCGTTACTTAGACAAATACTGTAAAGTACTCCATTAACTATCACTTGACTTAAAACATCCTTGAAAACAATTACAGAAGTTTGTCTTCATGTTTTGGATGCTTAGTTTTGAAATCTTTTGCTAATCAAGATGATTTCGAACCACCTTTAGCTAGTATCTCAAGGCACAATACATATCTAAGAGGGATTCATGTTTAACAATAATGTATGGGAAGTCATATTTCAAATGGTTTTCCCATATACTTCCTTTTCTAAAGTCTTTTTTTTAACCAAATCTGATCAGATCATCATCATTTTTACCTTATAAATACAGACAAAGAAAATAATGGAGGAAAGTGACTGCATAAACCATTTTGCATACTCCAGGTGGATGTGACAATAGGCGAATACCATGGTTCCCCATCTCTCTACCCTCTGTTAGACTGACAGTGTTCAACCTTTATCACCACCACCGTATGCAAAACAAATAATATTTATAGGCCAGACATTAAGTCCCTTACTTGTTCAATTGATATTTACTAAGTGAGTTACCACTATATGCCAAGCATTTCAGTTGAGGTTAACTATAAACTATAAAGTAGATACCTCCTCTTGGTGCTCAAAGACTAGTAACTGGTTCTAAATGGGTGCAAACATCCCTGGGGATGTACAAGACAATTCTTTGATATATGAGAAGAAAGGAAGAAATGAAACTTTACTAAAATTTCATATGAAGATTGTCACTGTAACTCTCCCTTGGTCTGTGAGGCCATTATGGGGAGGTGATGGCCAGGGAAGCCTACTCTTCCATTAGCATATGCACTTTTTTTGAACCTGAGGTTCTTTGAAAGATTACCAAAGAATTCTAGAACACCTGTACGAAGCAAAATTTTTCATGAATAGAATGACTTGAAACCCACAAACAAAACAGTGCTACTCATACAACAAAAGTTAGCTATAGATTATGTCTCCTGAATTGCTCAAAATCTATGACATATCTAAAAGCTAGGATGGAGGAGAGATGGCAACAACTCAGACAAGGAAGAACTTAAGTAATGAAAAGCTGACATTTTCCAATTTCAATTAAATGGCTTTACTAGATTCAAAGGCAGTTTAATAGGGCTTGGACAGAATTAAAGTATTACTGTGAAAGGTCACAGATAGATAATTGATTTGAGTTGGTAATATAAGGTTGCTGGATAAAAGCCACATCAGTTAGGATCTCCATGGAGAAGAATGAAAGACTAGTCCCTTCAATTGACTTTAGTAGGTTCAGTTAGAATATTTTACCATTGAGTTTCCTTAAATTAATGAAAAATATTCTTCTTTAAAGATAAATACAAAGGAAAAAGTATTATTTTAAAAATCCTAAAGAAGATTCATTAACATGGTTACATAATATACATTCAAAGGAATCTTAACACAGAAACACATAGGTACAAAGAAACCATGTAAGAGGAGAGGTCTTAATAAAATAAATGAGGGGCACTTGGGTGGTTCAGTCCGTTGAGCATCTGACTCTTGGTTTCAGATCAGGCCATGATCTCAGGGTTCTGAGATCGAGCCCCAGGTCCCGCTCAGCAGGGAGTCTCCTTGAGGATTCTCTCCCTCTGCCCCACCTCCCCACTCTCTAAAATAAATAAATTAAATCTTTTTTTTTTAAAGATTTTATTTATTTATTTGACAGAGAGTGAGAGAGCACAGCAGGAGAAGGAGAGGGAGGAGCAGGCTCACCCATGAGCAGGGAGCCCAATTAGGGACTGGATCCCAGGTCCTGCGATCATCACCTGAGCTGAAGGCAGACACTTAAGTGACTGAGCCACCCAGTGTCCCAATAAATAAATCTTTAAAAAAAGAAAAGAAAAGAAAAGAAATGAGTAACGTGAACTGATGGTTCTAAAATATACTTAGAGGCATAGGCCCTAATAGGAACAATGCACTGGATTCAGAACCATAGATATTGGGGGAAAATACTCTGTCAGAACATGTAGTTACTAAATGGGGTATTATTTTTTACCTAAACACTACACAAGTAGGTCTGTTAACAAGAGAAAAGAAAGTAGTAATTGGTGGCTGCAGTGGAAAAAACTTCGAGGAAAAATATTACACTGAACACCAGAGCAATATTCTTGAAAGTATAAATTTTAGATTACTTAGTAGATTTAAGGTTACTCACAATCATTGAATAATCCATGAATGCAAATATTATCACAACATATCACAGAAAATTCTGATTTGGTAGTTAAATAAAGATGATAACCATTTGAGTCATTTTCATTTCTAGTTTCCTTGGTCATAAGGCTCACAGTAAAAAAAAAAAAGAAAGAAAGAAAGAAAATTTATAGGTCCCAAATATATAGATATGGTGGAAAAGGGACTAATACAGCTTACAAATCTTAAAATTTTTAGAATCTTACTTGAGTTCATATCCTGGAAAATTGTTTCCTCACAGATATGTTTAAAAAAGAAAGAAAGAAAGATACCTTTGCTTGATTCCTTCTTTTTAGTTTCTTGTGGAATATAATTCCATTCCTTGGGAATGCTCTCACGCAAACAATCAGGAACTCTGTGCTTGTTGAAGTTGGTCTCACAGTTCCTCCCAGAGCTCATCACAAATATTATCTGCTGTACAATGTCCTTGACAGCATCCGTCAGTGCCAATCTCAAGCATCGGATGACCTCTAGCTCGGACTCCATGCACGTTGAGACTTTAAAATCAGACAGCATGTTACAGTTAGCAGAACCTGGCAATATTTTGTGTGTTATTCAACTGGGAATTCAGTTTCTCAGTAATCTAATTTAAAGCTATAGAAAAGGAGAGCTTCTTTTAACCTTGAAATCAAATAATTAATAAGCAGTCCATAAACGTTTGGGGAAAAAAAGTTTCTTCTTAGTAATAAAGAAAACAACAATTAAAATAACAGTGAATAACAATATCTGCTTGTGGTTTGGAACTCTAATGGTAGGAATATAAATGGTATGACCTTCTTAGATGACAACTTGGCAACAATATCAACACTTTAACATTTTACTTACCTGCTAACCCACTTAATTCTGTCTCTAGGACTTCACCCTAAGAAATTAATTATAATCATGTAAAGGTATAAAGGAAAATTGAAAATAATCTGAATGTCCAATAATTGGTTATTTGTTTAAATACCTACACATCTACTCAACAAACCCATATATTATTCACTAAAAAAATAAATAAAGGCAGGTTAGGAAAAGCATGACATGCTTTTTATTTTAAATAACACACACACACACACACACACACACACACACACAAGAGTTAAAGGACGTACTCTACAACGTTAATAATGAGGTTCAGTGACTGATGGGATTTCAGATATTTTCTTCTTCCTTCCCTTTTTTGTTTACTTTTGCTTCTTTCGTATCCTCCCTCCCTTCTGTCCTTTTGTCAGCCATTCTACATTCTTTCTGATTATATATATTACCCACCATGACTATGTATTATTTGTGTGATAAATGCAATAAAATTTTACTTGTTTTTTAATAGGACAGCAAGTCTTGGGATAATCACTTGAATCAATACAGAAAAGTACTTATATGTTTTTTCCCTGAAATTTTGAGGTGATATTTTTCTTTTTCTTTTCTTTCTTCTTCTTCTTCTTCTTCTTCTTTTTTTTTTTTTTTAACTTTTACTTACTTAAATAATCTCTACACCCAATGGGTGCTCAAATTCACAACACTGAGGTCAAGAGTTGCATGCTTTTGTGAGTCAGTCAGGTGCCCTGAGGTGATATTTCTCACATGACTCAATCCATTGTTAAAACCACCATCCTGCTGGGATGCCTGGGTGGCTCAGTCTGTTGAGTGACTCTTGATTTCAGCTCAGGTCCTAACCTCAGAGTCCTAGGTTCAAACCCCTGTGGAGCCCCGCACTGTGCTCTGTGCTCAGTGGAGAGTCAGCTTCAGGAGTCTCACAAAATACTCAGTATTTTATCTTTGTAAACCCTCCCCAAGTGATGGTCCAGGTTTTGTAGAGAATAAATGGTGGATCCTGCACAGAAAAACTTTAATTTTTCTTACTATTAGCTCATCTAACAGAAAGTTTGAAATAATACCTATAAGGATTCACTTATGTATATATCTTATACATAAGTGTACAAAAGTTGAGTCCCTCATGACTGCTGTAGGGTCTCAGGTTCCAGGAAATATTTAAGATCCAGAGAATATTTAATATTTACAAAGAAACAATTTAAACAAAGATCAAGGACATTTCACAAATTTGAATTTCTTATCCTTTGAAATACCCCACACAGTTCGGACTGTATTCATAAGTGTCATACCTGTTTTAAGAGACTTGTCTGACCTTGTGGAGAAGGGTTTGCTCAAAGTGTATATGAAAAGAAGACTAATTAGGAATGAGTAGCATTTTTGCTTTCTGGTGGCAGCACCTAAAGGCCACTGGTATCTTCTAGGTCATTTTCAGTACAGTTTTGTGCTAAGAATCAAAATGGTTCAAGAGCTTAAGAGTTGAAGAATAATGGTTGAAGCATGTGGGTCACCAATTCTTTTTAATCCTAGGAGAGAATTCTGCTCTCAATTCACCTGAATAACTAAAAACAATAGGGGTCGAAGAGCTTTCAAGGTAATTTTTCTTTCAGTTCCATAAAGTCTACATCAGAAGTAACTAAGTCTTTCTAACCTGAAAACTGTCCTTCCTTTGGGTAAAGAGGTAGCCATAAGAAATACATGGAAACTAGGAGATAAAACTTTAAAAGGAGATAATTATTACACAGCCATTAAGTAATAGATTCAGGTTTTTAAAATCATTACAAAAAGTTATCTATTGCTATTTTTCAGGGATAATGACGAAGAGAAGATGTAACATAATGACTTTAAACTAGCTAAAAAGATACTCAAGTAATGTCTAGAGGATAGTGAAAAAGTCCAGGAAGAACAAAACCATGAATGTGAACAAGTTAGATTTTTTATATGGGTCCCAGGAAATACTTTATGGAAATGCAGTTTCCAAAACAGTATATAAAACAGTTTATAGGCCGACAGCCAAATGTAAATGATGTAAATAGTTAATGGACTAACTACTAAGTTTTCATTCTTTGTTTTCCCAAGATATTATGTAGAATTAAAGTCAGGATATTAAGTATAAAATAATGTAAGCACCTTTCCACCTGGCTCTGAAGATGGGGAAACCCAGGAACACTTTCTATTCAGAAATGCAACCTGCTCTGGCTTTATCATCCATTCTAGTTGTAGGCAGAAGAACAATACAAATGGAAAAACATATGATCCCCAAAGGAACAATAGAACGTGCTGGCTTTGTAGAGACAGAGGCACTATGGTCATAATAATAAATGCCTTTCACATTTAAAGAAAATTGACCAGTGGTTTTGCCTATCTGTTGAATAAATGCATCTAAGAATCACAAAATATTTTTTCAAAATATTTTATGCTCAATAGCAAAACTTAATCTATGGTAAATATTAAATTAAATTTTTGTGAGGACACTTTCTAATAATAATTTAAAAAGAAAATCTGTATTACATAATTCCCCCTCCCCCCAATCTTCCCTCACCTTGTCCCAGGTATACTATATTTTGATAGGACCTAACAGTTAATGATTCTCAAAGAAATGTTTATACTGAAAAACAAATGCAAGAGAAACTTTTACAACAGACTCAGCAAATGTGACATCAATAAAATCTTCGAAACATCTTTAAAGTTTTATTTAATTATCTATAAAACACTTCTTTTACAAATAGTAAATTTCTCATACCTGGGATATTATATAGAAAGTCCCATAATTGTTCTTCTTCCATGTAGTTCACAAAAACATTTCCAAATGTTTGTGGAGAAAAATTGCAATGGTACAGTACTTTAAAGATGGTTTCTATCAAGCTGGATTCTTGATTCAGACTATTGTCTGTATCAGAAGCTTGTTCTTGAAAGGTACGTTCTTGGAAAAAAAAACAAAACTGATTTAGTAAGATAGGTATCAGTGAATGTGAGTAAATTCTTATCACTTGGGGCACCTGAGTGACTCAGTCAGATAAGTGTCCAACTCCTGATTTTGGCTCAGGTCATGATCTCTGGGTAGTGAGATTGGGCCTCTCATCAGGCTCTGCACTGGGTGTGGAGCCTGCTTAAGATTCTCTCTCCCTGGGGCAACTGGGTGGCTCAGTGGGTTAAAGCCTCTGCCTTCGGCTTGGGTCGTGATCCAAGGGTCCCAAGCCCCGCATCGGGGCTCTCTGCTTGGCAGGGAGCCTGCTTCCCCGCCCCCTCTCTCTCTGCCTGCCTCTCTGCCTATTTGTCATCTCTGTCTGTCAAATAAATAAATAAAATCTTTAAAAAAAAAATTCTCTTTCTCTTAAAGAAAAATTTTTATTCCTTTTGTCATTAAAAATTAATATACATTCATTGTAGAAATTAGAAAATAAACAAAAAAAACAGAGACAACTAAGAAAATTAAAATTGTGCCAAAACCCATCAACAAGTGATAGCCTATATGTGATGCAGTGTTTCATTTGTATTAAATACAGATATACATAAATGAATATATGTATGTATAACTTGATCACCAAATAGAATTATTCTATACATATTCTTTTGTTTTCCAAAACCTGTGTAAATCCAGTTCAATCTTTGTATTTCTCTTTTGGATTTGTGTTCTGAACATTATTGTACCCTTTATTCAGAACATACATTTCAGGGCGCCTGGGTGGCTCAGTGGGTTAAGCCGCTGCCTTCGGCTCAGGTCATGATCTCAGGGTCCTGGGATCGAGGCCCGCATCGGGCTCTCTGCTCAGCAGGGAGCCTGCTTCCCTCTCTCTCTCTCTCTGCCTGCCTCTCCGTCTACTTGTGATCTCTCTGTGTCAAATAAATAAAAATAAAATCTTTAAAAAAAAAAAAAAAAAAAAAGAACATACATTTCATGAAAATTCAGTTACAATCTTCCCAGAATTATGCTATCGATTTACAAATAAATAAAATAGGTTTACAAATGTTTACAAAAAAATTTACAAATAAATCTACAATAAATTTATAAATGTTTCTCAAACCCATAGATCCTGTCATGGCAATTTACCAATTGGTTCCTCAGTAAAACTATTTAAGGAATTCCCACAAAGATAGCCACTTTAATTACCCTTTTCAGCCCTCATCTGGCTCCATTATGACTTCCTCAAAGACAAGTAATCATAAGTCCCTACACGATTGTATTTATAGGTTGGACTGGAAAGGTGAAATAATAATTTCTATTTTGTTTGGACTGTTAGCATGATATGCCAATATCATAATATGTACAAATATTTATTGGATTAAAGATAACATATAACACTGTATGTTAACTACACTGGAATTAAAGTAGAGCAAATAAATAAACATATCTTGTGTCTTATATTTTAAATATCTTGAATAAATAGAATCTAGATCATTTTGGAATGAGTACAGTTCTTCTCCATGCTCATTTGAAAGCTTATGACTTTTATGTTTCCTATGGATAATTTTACCTCTGTGATTTGATTTTCAGGATCTAGAGAACCCTCCTCTGGATTTTTGCTAGGCCTATGGGTGAAGCGGCATTCCATCTCCACGGAGTTGCTAAAGTGGTAGAAAGCAGACTGGAAGTTACTGATGGAGATTCTGGGGAGGACCTGACTGAGAATGAATCCAACACAGTAAGAAGTAGAACCAAGAGATAGACTATCCCTGATGATATGATATGACCCTGAAAACCTGGATCCAGCAATACCAATGTATTTGTGTTAACTGAGCTAATACATTCCCCTAAATTATTAAACCAGGCTAATTTGTGTTTCTAGCGCTGGCAGTCTAAAGCATAAAAGGTTAAATGACAAAGAGTCCTCATCTAGGCATTCATATTTCCATCTTTTTTATTCAAAAAGTTTCGGCAGTTCTGTTATTCCCTCCCTCAAATTCCTCTGACATACAACTGTCAGTTATCCTTTCTGTCATTCCCCCATGTGTAAACCTTCCCCTGAAATTCCTTAGCCTGACAAGGAAGAGTTGGCACAATATTTTTCCCCAGTTATATTCCAATCCCCAAATATCTGTTCCACACAGATTGGTTTACTTGCTCTTCCTCTTAAATGTTCCCTCCCATCTCCTTTTGTTCATTTATGCTATTTCACTAGTCTGAATATTCTCCTCCAACAAAATCCCCATGGTTTAATTAATCAGTTAATGAGTCAGCGGTCATATTATCCTAGATGCTGGGGCCTATGCCTTCCAGGGAGTTACTGACCTTGTAGATGTATATGTTTGTGAGGGGAGGGAAGAGGAGGGGGGACTGCAAGGTAAGGAGAAGTAGGGTGACCATACACTCTGGTTTTCTCTGAGCACTCCTGGTTTATGTCTGTTGTTCCGGCATAATTACTGCTAGCAACTTCTTTTAAGTGTCTGAGTTTAGATGACAACTTATTCAATCACCTTAAGTCTAAATGGTTTGAGAATAAGGCACCGCGGAAATATAGAAGATGACACTTTAAATTTTTTCAGGGAACACAGAGGAGAGCCTGTATCGGTTCAGTCTTTAAGGAGGAGTAGAAGTTTATCAGCGTGACAGGTCTGAGGAGCGGGTACTTTCCAGCAACACAGAAGGGTTAGTGGGATGACGAGCAGGCAGGTAGCTGCTGGCAGGGTGACACAGCTGAAGTGTGCCAGGTGTGCAGGAGGTGGGAGACAAAGCTAGTCAATCAACACAGCATGAATAATCTATAGGTTCCATGAACCATGCAGAAAGGATACAGTCGGAGAAAGGGGGTGGGATATGAGCAATAATTACAATAAAAAATAATTATTATTGTTGTTACCATATAAACGTGTCAAGATGCTTCAATGAAATATGATTATTTTTTTAATTTTTCTCTGTTTTCCTTTGCCCTGAAATAAAGTAGTCTGTTTCTGTTCCCTTGCCACAGAGGGTTTTGCTATCAATAAAGCACAAATAGACACTGAAGTCAGTTGCCTTCCTAGATTTAAAAAAAGAAAGAAAGAAAAAGGAAGGAAAGAAAACTAAACCTTTCAAATCGTTATTTGAACTACATGAAATAGCCATTTTTTTTGCAGGCCGAAAAGGTAAAATATTGGCACCACCGTATGATACCAAAGTAGAATAGTGTGTGTCTTTTGAAAGAGGAGATGCTCTGGGACTGGAAAGCAAAGCCCCTGGGTCGGCAAGTAGTAGTGGCGCGGGAGGCTGCTCAGTGTGGGCCCTGAGGGAAGCTAGCACCCCGACACAGCCTCTCGGCCTCCTTGGAGATCCCAAGCCTCACCTGATGGCTGCACCTGAACGAGGTGCCTGGATAACTGATGACCAATAAAGCCTCACAGAGACCTCAGCTCCACTCTGGGACTGGGGTAGGGACCCTAAGAAGGGCATTAAGTGTTCTGCCAGCCTGGAAGGATGGGGCCCAGAATTTTCATAACACTGATTTGCAGACGATAGGGGATTTTAATAGGTCTTTTATATCTGAATTTAGAAAAAGAGGTTTATACCAGCTCTGAAAGCAAAGCTACTATTCACAAAGTACTTACTGTATGCCAAACATCACATGAAACTGCTTTACAGACCTCGTGTTGTCTTCATAGTACTCCACGGAACGAGTGCCGATGATCCCAGTTTTACAGGATCGTCAGATCAACACAGTGAAGTTGAGACAAATGAGGTGACTTGCCCCAAGATCTCAAAGGGAGTAAGGATTTGCCTGTGCTGTTTACATTAAACTAGAATCTCCAACATCTCAAAGTCTGCTTTGCCTTTTATTCTTTTTATTTTTTTTTTTTGACAGGAACCTCTGAATGAGGAGTACTCGGTCCGAACCAGACATTCGGCCCGTGGTAATTTTGCTGTCTTCATGCAACATCCTCAACTTCTGAGAACATTCTACAATTCCACATACACTATCTTAGTCCATGTCATTACTATTAGACTTTCTCTGAATGTGCAACTTGTCTAGAGCCATCTTCCCAGGACCTGGAGCTAAGGTTTTCATCCCAACAAAGGAAACAAAAAAAGCAGAGGGGAGAAAGAGAAAGAGATCTGTTGAGTATTTTTTGTTGGGTTTTGGTCCATCTCAAAATTGGATTTTTTTTTGAGATGACATTTACCTCCTTATCACAATATTCAAAGGTTTTTTTCCCCCCAACTTTCATCCTCCTCGTAATCTACTGTATCTTTTCTAGTTACCTTCTCCTTGGAAACCCTCTTCTCTCTTGACTTCCTCATGGCTATGCTCTCTTGGTCTCATGGTGCCTCATCTTTTCTATAGCTCTTTCTCTTTGATCATCTTGAACCAGGTTGGCAAGCTTTTTCTATAAAGGGCCAGATGGTAAATATCTGAGGTTTTGCAAGCCATTTGGTCTCTGTCTCAGCTGCTCAACTCTGCTGTCATAACATACAACCAGTCATAGACACTATGTGAATGCAGGGTCAAGGCTGTAAATAATACTATTTACAGAAACAGTAGTGAGGGAGAAGTGGCATCAGCCAGTGGAGGCTCCCCCAGAACCTTGGCCTTAGCCTTCATTGAACCTTCCTGCTTCACACCTAGCTCAGCGATTCTGTTACCTTTTGATTTCGAACACCACTTTTGTGAAGAAGTTTGTAAATTCATCACCTCTAGATCTAAGCTGTCCCTTTCATGCTCCTTGCGGTAGTCTCTATTTCTAACTAACACCCCACCATTGTCTTTTCATCTCCAGGTTCCTTGCCTTAGCAATTTGTACTCCTTCTCTGAATTGTTAGATATTATAAATTAAATATGTCTCTCCCCTTAACTCCATTTCCATAACGAATCAAATGTTGATTTTTTAGTGAATCAAATGTTGATTTTTACACTATTTATTTATTTATTTATTTAAGTAATCTCTACACCCGACATGGGCCTCAAACTCACAACCCTGAGATCAAGAGTTGTATGCTCTTCCAACTGAGTTGGCCACGTGGTGCCTCTCAAATGTTGATTTTTTTTTTTTTCCAACTGTATGCCTTCCCTTTTCCCAACACTATTAATTACAGTTTAGGGTTTTTTTGTTCGTTTGTTTTTGTTTTTACCTTTTAGTTTAATCAAAACAATCCCCAGAATACGCATTAAATCTAACTCCACTGGTACCTTTTAAAGTCCCCCATAGGGGCGCCTGGGTGGCTCAGTTGGTTAAAGTCCTCCATAAACCATGCCTCACAAATCCACACTTACCATTTCCTATTACCTCCAATATTCCAACGCAATTTCTAAGTCGAACTTCACCCACTGTCTAAAAAGGTCTGAATGAAGAGTGAGCCTCAGCGGATTTTAGATGTTTCTAAGGTCTGTGCCCTGGAAACCAGGTGAAGACCAGTACCTTTGTGAGGCACTCATGCACAAACCTTGGTTTTCCTTAGATTGTGAATTTCTTATACTACAGGAATTTTCCTCTGTGTTCTCTTTTATTCTCCTATCTCCCATTCCTTTCAAGATGACTCAGCTAGAGTTCTATGAATTTTGCCTTCTTTTTAAGGTAGTCCCTTCCCTTGTCCTCCACATGTAGGTCTAGCCCTTTCCTCTTCCTTTCCCTCTGCCTTCTGGACCAGGCTCTTGCTTATTTGATGTAAAATCCTCCAGGTGTGTTTTTATAGAATCTTCAGTCATGAAAGACATAAATATCAATGAGTTGTAGATCTGCATAAAGTATCCATTGTTTGGACAAATGTGAGCCATTTAGCCTCATCTCCCTCAATCAATAATTTTACCCAAGAGGTATTTTCCCATCAGATCTACAACTAACCAAGGCCTGTACTCCCTTATTGTTTTCCCCTTTAATATGAGTCACACTCCTGTCTTTCTCCACACCTCAAGGTAAGGAAGGAGTGGGGACTCTTCTCAGTGGTGAGCTTGGGGCCCACCGGACCTCCGGGACTTGCACTCCCTGGTCTGTTCTCCCCTCTGTTAGTCTATTAGGGCCAGTTCTGCTATTGCAAGGGAATCCCAGGACTTTCAGCTCTGTTGGTGGTAAGGGGGCAGCTAGAGCAGTTGGGAGAGACAGAAGGATCAACTTAACTCTGGAGATCCGTGTAGGCAAGCCATATTTAAAGCCATATTTTCTGACCCAGGTTTTACCAATAATAAAGCTGCTATTTTGAATTCCATCTGCCTCTCCTTGATCTATCAAATGTCTTATACATTCTATAAACAAATATAAGATTTGAAAACAGATTGCCTTTTCAGTAACACTGAAGGGCCCTTTTCACAGCAGACATGATGGAGAACCGAACTCATTAGGGCTTCAAGGGAAGGGTGGTATCAGGCGAGCAGCTCCACCACAAACCCACCAGGAGACTATGTTTATTGCTACCAGAGATGTACACATACGTGGTATACTAGCACTTTGCTTTCCAAGACGGCTTAATTTTTACTTTCTACAAAAATGCTGTTAATGACAAACTCCTGCTGAGTCACTAAAAAGGATTTGGCAGCAATGCTGTTGAAGAGAGTGCCGTGAGCTGAGGGATGCTGAAGTAACCAGGCTCTAACGAGCATCCCTAACCAAAGGGAGGAGGCTCAAAGATTCACTTTAGACACAGGTATTAGACACAAAGTACAGAAGAGAAAATGGAGCATATAAAACCAGGACTCCAAACCTAAAACACCAGGCCAGTAAATTAATACCCGAGATGCACTCCACAGGGGGTGGATTATCACATGAAAATTGCTTTAAAGAAGCAGTAAATTTGAATGTCACAGCCTAGTTCACTAGGAAAATTAACAAAAAAGAAAACTGAAACCTGACCTGAATATTAGCTTGAAGTCTGTTGTATACAAGGTAACAATAGATATAAAGACCTGCCATTTATTTACAAGTTTTTGATTAAACATGGCTCGATTATAACTTTTCCCCCCTTCAAACTGTTCTTCCTTTGGCAAAATCCAAAATCTTAAAGAAAAAGTCTTGTGAAATAGGTCTTAAACTACAAAGACCAGAAAAAAAATTATTATTTTTCAGAGATCTTCTTTCCCAAGTTTTTCCTGGGATTTATCTTCCTGCTTTATGTTCTAAAATGCTCTATGCAATTTAAAGCTTTTCTGACTTATTCTGTGCTATGTTCCTCAGTAGCCAAAGAAACTAAACATCAGATTTCTACCTCTTTTGATTATCCACAGTCCCAAATTCAGGGCTACGATTGCAGAGAGTTGGGAGAAACGTCTTCATTGAATATCCACCATGGCATTGGCTCTAAGCTCAGTGTTTTGCATACATTCACCCATTTATTTAAATCCTCGCAAAAACTCTACTAATTGGATATTATCTCCATTTTTTTTAAACAGGTGAAGAAACTAAATCTCAAAGAGGCTGACACGTAATGAATAAAATAGGAAAGTACTCTCTAAGTCATCAAAAGAATAGCTACATTCACTAGAGATTTAAAATTAGACAATGGACTCCAACTCCTTGAAAACTGATAATCTTTACATGAGAAGCACAGGCAGTTCTGTGTGTTTTATTTATGTATTATTTATTTATTTATCAGAGAGAGAGGGAGAAAGCGAGCGAGCGAGCACAAGCAGGGGGAGAGGCAGGCAGAGGGAGAAGCAGGCTCCCCGCTGAGCAAGGAGCCCAATGTGAGACTCGATCCAGGACCCTGAGATCATGACCTAAGTCAGTGAGACGTTTAACCGACTCAGCCATCCGGGCGTCCCCCACATAATTTTTAAACACACAGAATTGGGACACCTAGGTGGCTCAGTTGGTTAAACTTCTGCCTTCGACTCAGGTCATGATCCCAGGGTCCTGGGACGGAGTCCCACATCAGGCTCCTTGCTCAGCGGGGAGCCTGCTTCTCCCTCTGCCTTCCACCCCCACCCTACCCCCCCACCTCCGGTGCTTGTGCTCTATCTCTGACAAATAAATAAATTTAAAAAATTATTTTGCAATATCTACAAATTTGTAAGTGTAGATAGGCAAACCTCTGCAAAAGAGTTTTATCTTTATCTATCTGTATCTTCTAGAGTTCTTCTTTATGCTTTTCACAAGGTAAGACTTTCTCCAAAGTGCATTTCATGGGATGTTAATGGTTAGCAGTACATATGTTCTGGAAGTGCTAGCTTCAATATTAAACACTTTGGTTTTCTGCAGGATTTCTCAGAGCCTTTAATTATTCACGAGCCCTGTGCCTCGGCAAGAAGGGATTTTAGTATATAGTGTTTTTTTTTTTTTCTAAATGATAGATTTTTTTTTAAATTTTTATTTATTTATTTGACAGAGAGAGATCACAAGTAGACGGAGAGGCAGGCAGAGATTGAGAGAGGGATGCAGGCTCCCTGCTGAGCAGAGAGCCCGATGCGGGACTCGATCCCAGGACCCTGAGATCATGACCTGAGCCGAAGGCAGCGGCTTAACCCACTGAGCCACCCAGGCGCCCCAGTATATAGTGTTTTTTTAAGCATTTTTTTTTTTTTACCATAAAACCCTTTTTAGTATTACATCTAGCAGGACTACTATTCTATAAAACTGAATCTAGAAATCCTGGCACTAATGTTTACAAATACACTCTTAAATTAACTTCAAGCCCTTTAGGTTTGCAAATGAAAGTGAGCAGTACCAATGGAAAAAGGAAGCAAGGTAGAAGTACAAAGGGTTACGCTGCATAAGGAGATTGCCAATTTGAAAAGAAACCCTGTCACCAAAGTTGAATTTAATTTTAACTCAACTGAATCATGGGAGCAGAGAAGGATTCTTACCAGTTGGACACTGGCAAGGATAACAAAGCACAGCCAAAACAGGTCTTCAAAAACTGATTCTTAACCCACAGATACATACCAAGTTCTAACTATCTGATTAAGAAACACAATGAAATTATATGGCTGGCAGACACCTTACAGAGAAGTCAGTAAATATTTGGTTAACAAATGAGTAAACATTTGTTGAGTGAATGAATAAAAAGTCCTCTAGTATCTGTGACAATTGTGACCTCCCTCTTTTTGAATACTTTCAGTGGTAGGATTTCCACTGCCAACCAGGCAGCCCGTCCCTCTGCTGGGCAGCTCAAGTTACCAAGCTGGCATTTTTAAGAAACATATAGAACACTGTTATCAGAAAGGACTAGAGAAATCGACTCTATCTCTTTAGTAGATAAAGAAAAGAAGCAGAGAGTTGTAAACAATTTCCTCAAGTACAATTAGGGATGAGAATTCAGGTTTTCTGACTGACAGAGTGACAGCCAAAATCCATCTCCTTTTAACTTATTCCTAAGTATTTCTACTTGCTGACTTGGACAGCCTACTTTTTTTTCTTCTCACATGAATATTTAAAACATATGAGGCTAGCTCTCCTGCCTCCTCTAGGCTTTTCTTCTTCAAGTTATAAACACCCGGTTTATTTAAGTAAGGTATGGCCTCATTAACATCTTATCACTCTTCACTCTTTTTTTTTTTTAAATCACTTTTCACTCTTAAATGGGCAATTGCCCTTTAAGCAAGTTGCACCAAGAAAAGACCATGATACTTTGGGCAGGATCTGATGACCTCTAAGCATAGGTGGACTAATTGGTCCAATTCTTTAGGTGGCAGTCCTAGGTAGTAAGGGATAAGTTTTGAGCTCCCTGATACACAAGGTCCCTAGATGTCCATATATTGTCAAACCCAGTCAAAGCTATTTCGAAGGGCAATTCCTTCTGTAGGTGATACCAAGCCTATCTACCCAGTGGAAATGTCTACCCAGACCTTGGGAGAGAAGTTAAAAGTGCCATGCTAATGCTATATGCAGGTTTCCTCTCCAAATAACTATAGTGCAGAGAGGTGATGAAGCCACCGTGGGAGCTTGGGTGGCACACAATATTCTAGAACGAGGGTTGGCAAGCTCAGGGAACAAATCCAGACCGATGCCTGTTTTAGCACCGCTCACAAGCTAAGAATGGTTTTCACAATTTTAAATGGTTGAAAAAAAATCAGAAGTAGGATATCCTTTGTGACACACAAAATTATGTGTAATTCAAATTTCAGCATGTGTAAATAAACCTTCATTGGAATACAGCTGATGGGAATCAGACATGCTACCTCAAATATGGTACTCAACATACTGACTATTTGAGGCCGAGGGAGTATGAGAAAATAGCAGAAGCAGAAAGGTCACTCTGACTTTCTCCCTGCTCTTTGCTCCTGAAACAGCTCATAAAATCTACATGTGACAGGTGCCCTCTCTATGAGGATAGGAGCATCCTTATCTCCCAAGTCCAAGGACACTATGAAGGATCCTAACAAGTAGGCCTTACTAAGCTTCCCCCAACTTATTACATTTACTTTATACTCTTTGACCTATCATGTTTCTCCATGACTGTCTGCTCTTCCTTAAACAAACCTGACATAAAAATACTCCAATTAAATTGTTTCTTTGGGTCTTCATGTCCTTATGAACGCTCCTGTGTCATGTAAAACTTGAATTAAATAAATTTCTACGATTTTTCTCCCGTTAATGTGTGTTTGTCAGTTAAATTTTTAAACACAATCAGGAACCCTAAGACGGCTGACGAAAACTAGTTCCTCCCCTACAAAGCCAAGCTCCTTCGCTTACGGTGGCCTGTAACCTTTTGTATGCCCCAGTGATAGCGTTTGGTAGTTGTGACAGAGATACCACAGTCTACAAAGCCTAAAATATTTACTATCTGGCCCTTGGTAAAAAGGTTTGCTGGCTCCTATTCCAGAATATTGGAAGAAACTGTACATATATTCCAAATATCTAATACTGAAAAACATCCTCTAACTACTCCCAAAAAACCTGTAAGTAGAGTCTGTGTCCACTCCTCAGGGCAGCCTCTGCCTATCACCCAATCTGTCAGTCTTTCCTCAGTCACTCTGTTTTAGAAAAGCACTCCATGGTACTTATTAGCAGCTGAACTTAACCTAATTTTTTCTATTTCTTTACTTTATAAGGTCTGCCCTCTCCAATTTTCCCCCAGCAATTAATTTCCCCAAATACAAACGCAATGTGGCATGTAACACTTACCACTGTATTCTCCAGATAAAGGTGCCTTGTACCTAGTTGAGGCCCATTAAATATTAGTCAAATGGAAAATATACTTATAAAACCAAGTAACCAAACATTTTCAGAAATTAATTCAGAAGAACATTGCTTCTTATTTCTAAGAATGAATACCTTCACAAAGTCTGAGTTTTTTATTTTAGAATTCATTTAAAAACAATAGATACACTGTCACAAAATAATGGCCCTTCTTTCTTCTAACAAGGACCTCTTAAACATCAAGTGGGCAATTTATTCAATTTCTCTGTATCAACGTTTCATCATTTATAAAATGGTCCTAATAATCCAAGGGTCATAAAGGAAATAATACTTTAAATCGCTTTGAGTTGTTGGGGAAAAAGATGCTACATAAATTCATGATAATAGTATCACTTGTAATATAATGCCCAATCATTTTGCACGCTAACACTAGAAGCACATTAACTACTAAAGAAGACACATGTTCCTGTAGTTAAATTAGACATTTTCTAGGTGCCATCAAGAGATAGAATATAAAATATTTCAGCCACTGTCAAGCCAGATTAAATTTGATTCTACGTAGGAGAAGCATTACAGCAAAATTCATGCTATCAGTCTCCCAAGCTGCATGTGAAGGTTCTCAAAGAGTGTTGTAATATTTAGAACCTGGGAATATTTATTTGGCCCAGTTCTCATCTTCATACACTAGCATCTTGACAGCTGCTCGGGCAATACCTTCTCAGACACACTGGTGTCAAAAGAGAAGCCCCATTTCCTAGAAGGTGTTTAAATGTACACTTAGACAGAGGGCAGAGTTACTGACAAGCGGAGGGAGAGACCATTGAATTGGGCCACAGGAGGAGTGATGGGAGAAGAAAAATACATCAGGTATATTCTTCCAGGCATCCAGTATAAGAGAAGGAAAGAACTGAATACAAATTAAGTACTTACTAAGTGCCAAACAATGGCACTTTATAAATATTTACTGTCCTAAGCCTCAAAATGAACGTATAAGGTCAATATTAGCACTCCATTTAAAAATGAATGAAACATTGCATCTCCACTTCTTCATATCAGGGGCTTGGGGGGTAGGAAAAGAAAAAATGAAAGAAGGTAGGATTGGGAGGGAGACAAACCATAAAAGACTCAATATCAAAAAACAGACTGAGGGTTGCTGGGGGGAGGGGGGACGGGAGAGGGTGGTGGGTATATGGACATTGGGGAGGGTATGTGCTATGATGAGTGCTGTGAAATGTGTAAACCTGGCGATTCACAGACCTGTAACCCTGGGGATAAAAATACATTTTATGTTTATTTAAAAAAAAAAAAAAGAATGAAACAGAAATGTTTCATGGAAATTTAACTGGCTTCCATTTGTTCATTCAACTGATGCGTTTGAAGCATGTTCTACATGCTTAGTATCAGTTTGAAGTGTGGGGGACTAGACCAAGCCCCGGTATACAATGGTGACCCATCCCTGCCCTTCTGAAACTTGCAGCAGCTGAGACAGACATTAAGTACCCAATTATGTCCATTAACCATTCACTTAAAAACTATAGAAAGTGTTACCAAACGAATTACAGTGGGACCTTACGGAATGACCAAAGGTGACTTCCTAGGAAGTAATATTTGAGCTGAAAGATGATTCGCAGCTGCCAGGAAAATGGAGAGGAAAGAGATTATAGGCACAGAACCCCACAACATTTCAAAGGTTCTGCATCAGAAAAGAACTTGGCATATGGGTCAAGTGAAAGGTCCTTGGTATTAACAGTAGCTGCCTCTTTCCTCAAGACACTTCTGCAGGGACTTTGCTGTTATAAATATACAGATCTAGGATGTACAGCCTAGACCAGAATGTGCATGCTAAGCTGGAGGAAGCAGGAAACAATACGTTGGACATATGAGCCACAGCCAGAGGACGACGGGCATTGCTCATGTCTCAGGGTCCCTACCTGGTAAGTAGGGGGAAGCCACTAAAGGGATTTAGCAGGGGAGTGACAGTATCAGATCTGTATGTGAGTAAGATCAAGCTTTCTGACTGCTGTGAACTTCTTGATAAAAGGGTTTATAAATATTCTTAAGTAAATTCCGTCTCTTCAAAAGTCAGGAATACAATGGCAAGACAGGCCACCTAGTCAAATTCGTTTGCCCTCTATAGCAACAGATACCTTTTTGGATAGCCTTGTCCTCACAACGTGGTCCAGGGATCAGTAGCAACAGGGGCAGCATCACATGGGAGCTTGTGAGAAATGCAGAGTCTCAGGCCCCATCCTAAAACCTACTGAATCAGAATCTGCAGTTTTTGTTTTTTGTTCTGTTTTTTCCTTTGTTTGTTTTGTTTTTAAGATTTTATTTATTTATCTGACGGAGAGAGAGTGCATGCAGGGGGAGCTGCAGGCCGAGGGAGAGGGAGAAGCAGGCTTGCCACTGAGCAGGGAGCCCAATTGCGGGTTCCATCCCAGGACCCCAGGATCATGACCTGAGCCCAAGGCAGGGGCTTAACCAAATGAGCCACCCCAGCGTCCCAGAATCTGCAGGGTTAACAAGCTCCCCAGGTGATGTGTTTGCAGGTTAAAGGCAAGAAGCTTTGCTTTACATAATACTCTACCAGCAGCACACCCTCAAGGAGACTCAGCAGACCCTAGGTGGTAACTGATTCTGGGACTGTAAGAGTTCTTCGTAGCCCATCCATATTCTCAAGCTAGTCAGTCCATCGGCATTCTAGGACAGGATCCATGGTTTGAAAAGACTGGGACAAAAACAAACAAATAAGGTTCTACTGTTCCTAATACGAATAGAGTACAAATCCAGTGAAGAAAAAAAGATTGAACAAATCAGAGTACAGATGTCATCACTAGCAAAAGCAGCTTAGGACATCCATGTTAGATTCACTAAGGGTATCAAGAGGCAGCATATTTTTACTTTTGGTCATCTCCTTCAAGACAGTTAGAAAACATCACTTTGGTTATACTTTTCAAGCAAAACGAAACACACACACACAGTATACAAAAAATACCAATTTTCTGCCATAACAACCCTCTCATTATCCAAAAGATCAGGAAAATATTAACTGTAAAATAACAGAATTTTGAATGGATTCATTTATTTTAAGCCAACCACCCCTTTTTAGTGGTAGCAGCTCTTTTTCTAGAGTTTTGTGTAGGTCTGCTTCTCAAATACCTTCAAGCACTTTGTTACAAGGTTGAAAAGTATGAACAGTACTATCAGAATTATGCACTATACGGGTTTCTGAGAGCTTCCAGGAATTGTGCAGCTCCACAATTTGGGAAACTTCCTCTGGTTCTGCCTAGATGCCGTGTGGCATGGTGGGGAAAGCACAGCCTCCAGAAGCCAGCTGTCTGGATCAAAGCCTGCTTTGCCAGTCTTATGTCACTTGGTCAAGTGACTTCATTTCTCTGCATCTCAGTTTCTTCACCTTTAAAATGGAGGTGAAAGTTGTTCCTACTACACAACACAGAGTTGTCATGAGGATTCAGTGAATAGACACATTTAAAGCACTTAGAAAAGATGTCTGAAACATATTAAATATTATGTATTTGCTTGCTTGTTGTTATATTACAAGTGAAAATTGCCAAAAGCCAAGAAGTTTCATTGGGAATCATTCTTGGGCTAATGGGCAAAGGAAAGAATGTTAGTCACACTTCATTCAAGTGTCACTAACAGGAAAAGGCCACCTGTTAACAAATGGGGAATTGCCAAATATTTGTTCCTTTGATGTTGCATGTAAGAAACTGGTTTGGCCATGAGGTTTTAGTGAAGTAATTACTGAAACCATCATCCTAGTTTTTAAAGTCAATAATCTGAAATAGTATCTTAAAGCTTCAAAATCTTCTGTAAACCTCTGTAATTGACAGTTTTTTCCCCTCAAATTTAAGATGGCCTTTCTTAAAAATAAAACCAACAAACACTACCTTCTAATGGCAACTGACCTGTACCCAAAAAATGTCAGAAACCAACCCCCATGTGAAATCGGTTTATTTTCATCAAGTTTTAGCAGTGGAATCACTCCTTCAAAATGCTACATCTTCTTTTTAAAGGCTTTTTTATTTATTCATTTGAGAGAGACACAGAGAGCGCACACAGGCAGGGGGAAAGGCAGAGGGAAAGGGAGAAGCAGGCTCCCCATTGATAGAGCCAGGAGCCCAATGTGGGGCTCGATCCTAGGACCTGAGCTGAAGGCAGACGCCCAACCATCTGAGCCACCCAGGTGCCCCAAAATGCTACATATTTTTATACAGGAGTAATTATTACCCATGGCAAAAACATGATTTCACTTCCTAGAAGTTTGAAGCCTATGAAGCATATATTGTAAATTAAAATTTAACCATTCCTTTATTAAATTTTGCTATTTTCCCCCCTCAGTGAGGTTGCATCTCATACAACAAGACAATCATTTCATTTGGATCTGCCGATTTAAAAAAAAATAAATAGAAATTCTGATAAATCACTTTCGCACAGCAAAACCAAAAGTTACAGACATAAGAGTGATTAACTGCATGTGTTTTAATCTTTATAATATATGGTTGTCTATCTAAAACATTTTATACCTCACAGAATTTAATAATTGCTCATTAGACAAGGAGAACTATTTTTTTTAATGTATAATGGAAATAAATACTAAAAATCTATTTTTTTTTCCAGAGCCAATTTAACAGTTCAGTTTTATCAATGAGACTAGAAAGGCCCTGTTTATAAAGGAAAACTCTCCCACAGAAAGTTGATAAAACTTAAAACATCTAATTCAACATATCTTATTTCAAAATTTTGCTTTTCTAAATTACCAAATAGTTCTGAAATACTCTGAGACTTCTAATCAAATGAAATGAAAAGTTACACAAAAAATAGTACAATTTATTTTTTATTATGTTCAGTTAGCCAGCATATAGTACATCATAAGATGGATTTATTTTTATATACATAACAATTTCCATCTTAGTCTAGTTAATAAGATTCCCTAAGTATATTGTTTCTAACTTAAAGTGACAAGACTTCCGCTGGAGCTTAGTAAGTCAACCAATTGATTAGTAAATTCTGTCACTTCATTCTTTTTTTTTTTAAAGATTTACTTTTTTATTTATCTGACAAGACAAGAGATCACAAGTAGGCAGAGAGAGAGAAAGAGGAAAGGGAAGCAGGCTCCCTGGGATCATGACCTGAGTGGAAGGCAGAGGCTTAACCCACTGAGGCACCCAGGCGCCCCCTGTCACTTCATTCTTATGGTATTTGCAGTCGCTAACAAAATTCCTTACAAGACCATACCAGAACAGCTATGTAACCTTGATCAAACACCTAACGGCCTTTGAAAAAATGATAGATATTTGAGCAGGTGGGACAAATACCCTTCCACACTCCATAAGAACCACAACTGAAAGTAACGTAATATAGGTAACCTTGGATTACTAAAAGTTTCTCAAAAACCACATTATGTTATACATATCAGAAGGTGGATGTTATATTTTTGGTAAGTAAAGGTGGCATACATTTGTAAGGAAAACATGGTTAGATATTCACAACTACGATTGCTATGTGTGGTTGCCAAATCAGCCTAGTCAAAAGGTTTGGTCGCAATTGATTTTCCAGGCTGCTCTACAAAACTCTATCAGTAGGAGACCATTTCCCTGCTGGGACCATGGCCGTGAGTTTTACCAATGATAGTAGGTAACTCTTCAGCCATGTCAGATACTATCCACGTCAGCCACCTTGCCTGAAAGCCCAGAATACGAAGTTTAAGGAAAGCTTTGTATTTTCTATTCTAACTGAGCATTGCTTGTCCAATGCTGTTAAATACACATGCATTGGGATGTCATGGTTAATTCAACCTTGAGAGTGGGCAGATAACAGTTCTTCCAGACACCTCTAGTCCACCCAACAGTTTAATTTGTCTGAATATTTGTATAGGAAGGGCAGGGGACAGAAAGTTCTGGCTGGGTTCAGAATCCACGTTTACCCACCATTTATCAGCTTTGTGAGTCTCTAGGCAAGTAACATTACCTTAAACTCTAATGTCATTATTTTTAACATGAGGAAAACAATACTAAACACTTTATTAGGTTAGAAGAATCTAATGTTGGGGCGCCTTCGTGGCTCAGTCCATTGAACATCTGACTCTTGATTTTGGCTCAGGTCGTGAACTCAGGGCTGTGAGATCAAGCCCTGGGAGGGACTCTGCACAGGGCATGGAGCCTGTGTGAGAGTCTCTCTCTCCCTTGGCCCCTCTTTCCCCTGCTCATGCTCAGAGGTGCACACATGCATGTTCTCTCTCTCAGAATAAATACATTTTTTTAAAAAGAGAAAAAAAGAATCAAATTTGAAGTGCTTAGTGCAGCGCCTGATGCCTAATAAGCAAACAATGAAAGTTGGCTACTCAAGGAAGTAATTTCCCTTATGCCAGTTTTCTCTTAAGGAGAGTGGCCTTAGAGTCTGAAATTAAAGAAATTGCTTTCAGGTCGACTTTGCGAGATTTGAGGCCCAAACACTACTGTGTGGGGACTAAGGGAATAAAGTCAGATTGAGGATTTGGGAGAGGAGTCAGCTCTGGACTTCTCCTTGGAACACAGTGAGATGAGAAGCTGTAGTGATCTTTGGAACCACAAGATTGGATGAATTTGAGAGCACCTAGGAATAAGCAATATTCTCACAAGGGGCTCAGCAGTAAAGCACCTCCTCTAAGTGGCTTCTGGGTAGCACGCATCAAGGTCAATGGGAGAGAATATGAGGAACTGGCTATGAGCAGATCTGAGAAACCAAAAATTTCCAGAAATGACAGGAGCCATCTGGACAGGGGAATGCTATGAGCCTCATTTGTATACTGACAGGCTGATGGGGCCTGGTGACATTTGCCTCATTTATATGCATATATAATAACACTATAAGGCAGCATATCATAAGGGCAAATAAGCAGCCAAGGTAATGAAGGAGTTCGGGAGAGGAAGAGATCAGTGTGAACCAGAGCATTCAAAGATCTGGAACATCGACTGGTCCTTGGATACTGGTAAAGACTGGGTTGTCTAAGGAGGGTCTTTCAAGTAGGAAAAATGGTTGAGCCAAGGGTGGAGGGAGCATGTGCACAGGACATTGGAGACGATGGCTGAAATGAATATGCTTATGTGTATGTGTGTCTACGTGCACACATGCAAGTGAATAGCGGGGGTTGGGGGCAAGGAAGGTAAGAAAACTAGTTGAGGGTCACATCTGAATGGCAGAAGGATGGAAATTTGGTCCTGCAGGGTACAGAGAGCTAGAAAAAAAAGATTGTGAGGTGGGAAACTGATAGTGAAGCTAGTGATTGATAAAGTTAATCTGGCCTTCCATGTGGTACAGAATAGGAGAAATGTGTAGGGGTGTGTGAAAATGGTTAGAAAACTCTTCATAGATATATCAGGAGAGCAGTGGAATATAATTAGATTGGCATAACTTTTACTTACCGTCCTCTAAAATAGCACTTACTGGGGAAAAAAAAAAAGTCTAATTAAGAGAAACATGGTCTTCTATTACTCTTCAGTTTCCATTCATACTTTTTTTAAAAAAAGATTTTATTTATTTATTTGTTAGAGAGAGAGTGTGAGCACAGGCAGACAGAGTGGTAGGCAGAGGCAGAGGGAGAAGTAGGCTCCCCGCCGAGCAAGGAGCCCAATACGGGACTTGATCCCAGGACGCTGGGATCATGACCTGAGCTGAAGGCAGCCGCTTAACCAACTGAGCCACCCAGGCGTCCCTCCACTCATACTTTTCCCATGATTACTTCTCCATGTCCCAATGGACATGGCTGTAAGCCACAGTTTGCTTGTTTATAAATTAAGTAAGCCCTCTTCATGATCTACTGAAATTTCTAGCATAGTTCTAATGATCTGTCTCTGAATCTCTCTCTCGTAGATCTGGTGGAGACTTCCATTTTGGACATACAACTATGTTTGCATAATTTTCTTCAGTATTTCAAACCCCAGGTATTAATATACTCCTAGGTAATGATAGTTTTGATAGACCAGCACCACGTAAAACATATTATGTTCCCTCATTCGGAGGTCTTGAAAAAGAATCCTTTCAGTAGATGTACAAACTGATCTAGTATTTTCTTTGCTGCAAACCCCACTGACAGTGGATCTAATGAAGCTGGCTTATATCCCTCTGCCAATGTCCAAGTAGGACAAAAAAAAAATTCATTCAACTTGAGCAATGACTGGGTTTTCTGAGGATATTTTCGTAATTACAAATACTCACTTGAGCTCTTCAGCAGGATTCTCAGTAAAAGACCATCGTCATGCAGTAGGGTTTCTAGAAGCAGGTTCCAATTACAACCTGGCTGGGATAAGAGCAGTTTCAATCGACCCTCGGCTGTTAGTTCTCCAGATGATGGAGTCCTTTCAAAATGCAAGATAAAGATAGAGTAATGAAGTTAATTTATCTATGAAATTAATAGCCTTAAACTACAGATGTAATGCTAACTCCTTTAAATGTCAATTCCTCCCAGATTACTCTGAAAATGCTTTCATGCTTGCTTACTTTAGGGTTGCTCTGGGAAGGAATTACATTTAATCTCAACTAGCTAAAAGCAAATTAACGTTTGGTAGCCTGCCAAATTTAAAACTGATACAAAATAACCATGCCTATATTTCACAAGACTGTGTCCGGTTTTGTTTCAAGGAGCAAATTAAAATTATTTATGCATTTATCTTAAATGCATTTATTTGTTCATTTACCAAATACACGAGTACCTACTATGTACTATTAACTCCTTTCATTATTCATGGAAAGAAATTTACGGTGGGTTTCAGACTACTTTGTAATTTGCCATGTATGGTGATGCTGATAAAACTAAAAGAATTCAAAGCTTCTGTCAAGGGTCAACCATAATCTAATTATTTAATACATAAAGCCTTAAATCAACATGCAATTATCAGAACCACTTTAACAGTCACACTGCTACCTACTTGGGTAATCATTTCATCAAAGAGAAATAATTCCAAGGCAAATAAGCTTCTACTTCGGAAATGATCATCAGTGTTGAGTAGAAAATCAAATCAGATCTCCATATTACTACATTAATTTACCAATGAATTGGCAAGAGATAAGAAAATAAAAGTAGAAACTGAAAACTGATAACATTATTTGCTTTTTCCTTTTAAGATCTCAAAGTTTAGATTGGCTAAAGATCACAACATCCAAAATGAGCTTACAACCACCACAACAGAAAAGGCAGGAAATGATGGAACTCAATCTGGTTGCGACCATAAGGGTTGTGGGAATAAGGTGGTGTTGGGAAGGAATGATGTGACTCAAATGGAAAGGTGTGAATGAGAACACCATATGTTTAGGAGAGGAAAGAAGCAGAACAAAGGGTATCGCTGAGAGAGGGGATTTGCAGCATAATTTCCAGATAACATTTATTGAGTGATGAACCATCCAATTACCAGCATAGTCTAGCCAGTGGTTTTCAAAATTTGGGCCCTGGCCCAGCAGCATCAGCATCACTTGAGAGCTTGTTAAAAATGCAAATTCCCAGGTCTCATCCAGAAATCTGTTTGTGTGTGTCTGTGTGTGTTTCAGAAATCTCTGTGTTAATAAGCCCCCTTTAAAAGACTCTGATGCCCACTCAGGTGTGAGAACCACCACGGTGGGCAGTGCTTCTTGGAGCATAGGCAGTAGGGACAGACCTAGCTGGTATCATTTCTCTTCCCTCTGTGCCTCTGTGCCCAGACAGATTCACCTTGTCTGCCACCTACCCATTGAACTCCCTACAATCCTTTACTTATCTTAATCCTACCCATCCTTCAATTTGCAGCAAAAATATCACTTTCCCTGTGTAGCATCACTTAAAATTTCTTTTTTTAAAAAAAGATTTTATTTATTTGTCAGAGAGAGAGAGAGGGGGGAAAAAAAAAACAAGCAGGCAGAGCGGTTGGCAGAGGCAGAGAGAGAAGCAGGCTCCCCGCTGAGCAAGGAGCCCGATGTGGGACTCGATCCCAGGACTCTGGGATCATGACCTGAGCCAAAGGCAGTGGCTTAACCAACTGAGCCACCCAGGCGTCCCCGTCACTAAAAATTTCTCTGCATAGGAGTTTCATTTTGAATTAAAACACGTATCGCAATTATACACATTTTAGCACTTTATTATTCCATCAGTTAAAGCTTTATCTGTCTACTTTAGAGTCAAGCTTTGTCAGGACACTTGTTTTATACCCCAAATCTCCTCCTGGCAAACTAAGCACATTTAAGGGCTCTGTAAATGTTAGCTGATTGACTCATATGATCACAGATGGGTAGGCAAACTCTTAAAAAAAAAAAAAAAAAGAGGATACTTTGTCAAAAGGCTGATTTAAGCAAAAGTGAGAGGATCTGAAGATACAAAGTGAAATTTCAAAGCACCTCCCAGTGTGAGGTAGGCCAGCTCCTTCATTGAGTGGGTGGTGAAGAGAGAAGCAACGAGTTAAAACTTAACTCTCAGGCCAGAGGAATCAAGTCCATCGCTTGAGGAGTTCTGAATGACTTTGGGTACTCCCAGACTAGTCGGCTCTTGCAGACGTTTCCAACACAGTGCCAAAGGAAGGCTCCGCCCTTTGGACCGAAACACTGAGGCAAATCCTCACAACGGCTGTCCCTAATCCCAACCTAAACCCCAAGTGCTGACTTCTAGGAACTTGCTTGGGGTTCAAAAGATGAAAAGCAGCTAGTTGGTAGTAAGTTATATATTAAAAGCAACTTAACTTTTAAACATTTCCTACCTATATATTTTGCTTAAGTCGTGGCTGATTTCAGGATGCATTTAATAAACAGAAAGATCCAGTTCGGTGGAGTGTAGGAAAGAAGGGAGGGGATATTGAGAGACAATCTGAAGGAGGAGACAGGAGCCAGATCGTGGAGGGCCTCATTAGCCAAAGTGGGGATTTGGGATCAGTTGAAGAGTTTAAGGGAGATGGGTTTCCTGATCTGGCTACAGTGTGGAGAGTGGATTGGAGGGGGTGAGTGTATTTGCTCTGCCCTTTAGACATGTAATAAAACAAAATAATCTGAAGGTCATTTCATACCACCACATTTGAATACCTGCTTATAAATAAAACCTCTCATTTTCCAGATGGGAAGCTGTTTGTTGAAATGTACCTCCATTCTTGGATCTTTCAACTTATCACAGATTTTGAAATGTACAGTAGAATGACTCACTATGAGGAAAAATAAAATATTACAAACATTCCTCAATCACTAAGCTCTGAGTAATAAATGCATTGAGGAGTCTGTGTTAGGCATATGGAGAAGCATATGTTCCCTCATCCTTTGAGCTGGTAGAGCTGTGAAAGTGAGATTAGCCTCACAAAAAAATGACAGAAAGGGAAATTTTATACATATATATTTATATATATATGTTTCAAATATGTACATGTTGAATTCCACTATAATACAAAAAAGAGAACAAAAATTTATAAATCCACTGGAACTCATAAAGCTTGTATTGGGAGACAGAATGAATTTATGCCTGGGTTTTATTAGGCTTATACTCTAATAAGTGCTACATTTCTGGGGCATGAATTAGCCTAAAGAATTTTTCAAGTCCTGGGAGTAAGGAGTGATATAATAATAGAGTTCAATCATTACTGGTTATGAAACTAACAAATTATTTTTATAGACTCATCATGCAAAATTTGAGCTGTATTTGGGTGTGTTTATTTTATGGAAGCTTATCAGGTAGTTCACTTGCAATTACTGCAATTTTTTAGTATGAAATCATACTGCAGTAGAAAGTTAAATAAAGAAAACTCTTAGCTCTATCAGTATACACCAACCTGACTTCCAATCATAGCTGTGCATGAGATGTAGGGCAAGAGAAGTCTCTGTAATACGTTCAGGCTGCATGACCATGGGATTTACTGATCCCACCATATTTGTTTCATGCAGATGCTGTCAGACTAGAAAAAAACTCGAATGGGCTCTAAAATGCACAGTTTGAGGATAATACCCAATAATGTTTAGGAACTGTTCTTCAGAATCTAATATTTACTTTGAACTAATAGCCATTATATAGTACTATGCCCCTAACAGATAAACTACATGAGTCTCGGTGTGAAGAGTTAAAGTACCAAGGGGCCCCTCTCACCAGCGCTCCTGATGATCCTTTGGGGGAATGTGTGTTTTCTATTCCCAAACTCCCCATAGGTCATATAGGAGTAGAGGTCCTGGTTTCCACCGTGGGGTGAGTTGGAGTATGCATACCTCTATCAGGGTACCATCAAGAATTCCACTAAACTTCTAATATTACATCTGCCATCTGGTCATTTGTGGATTACGATGCCAGCAGTCTAGCAGGGAAAAAAAGGAGTTACTCTACTGGCAAGAGTAATGAACCCTAATTAACACTGAGGAATTGGGAGTTGCTACTGCATAAAGGGAGCAGGGAAGTGTACATCTGTGACTCAAGGGATTCACCAGGGCACCTCTTGATGCCCTCATGTAATAACCACAAACAGGCTACAGAAGTAACAACATTCTGATAATGGAATGGTAGTCAGGGGTTCAACCCTTCATGGACGAACATCTCAGTGACTCCATTGAGCAAGTAACGTAAATCATCAGATGCGATGGTCAAGGGTAAGGGGAAGATGGAATAAGTGGTAGAGGGATGTAATGATGATTATCCCTTGCAGACTCAGGAATAATTGCATTAGAGGATACTCTAGCTTGTCCCATGAACTCCATGGCAATAATACTTTAAGAGTCGTTTTGACCAGCCATCACCTTGAAGAAGCAATGATAAGACTCAGAGAACTTAACATGGGTAATGAGTGGATTTCAGTAGTGTAAGGGGTACACCAAAGCAGATGTTGTCAATGTCCCCACGTTGTCTTGCCCTTACCAACCACCCAGTTGAGGTGGCCTGAATTCCTCTGCCTTCTGGCAAGACAAGTTGGAACTGCCAGTGAATTCACAGTCCCAGAGCAGCCTTCAACTTCAACTGGTGGAAGTTGCCATGTTAATACCTCCGCATCCTTGCTCCCTTGGTGGGATAACTCTCATATATATGCCTCTCATATATATGCCCAAGAATTTCCCCAGAAGGTTTAAGTTCTGGTTATTCCCTCAGTAGTTGGCTTGATTAAATGAAACTTTATTTGCTGTCTTTCTTCCTTGTCTCACTTACCCACTCTCCTTCCAGTGTTCCTTCTACTTAGAAAAAAAAAACTGCTTTCACTTAAATATTTGTCAGGGTCTGCTTCTTGGGGAGCTCTAAAATAAGACACACATAGAGACACTCAGTCTTTGTTTCATCTCAGTCTTTGTTTCAGGAACACTGAGAAACTAGTCAATGGTCATTTAGCTAATAAATATGGCTACTGGAATTTGAATCCAGGTCTTTCTGACTTTAAAAACTAAGCTTATTCCTCTACTCCATGATGCTTGCCATTGAACCTGGTTGATATTTGGTAGGTAAGTTGTATTTTCCAGCACTGAGTATGTTTGGCTGTGTTCAACCTCCTGACTGAGGATACCATCTTTTTGACCCAAAATCAAGTTTGTGGTCTCAAGGCTGATTCTCAAATTGGAGCCATGTTATTCAAAGGATCTAGGGACTGATTTCAACCAGATGGTTCCTGTCATGGATTACGGGGCCAAATTTATAACAGAGACCATAAGTTACATGATTCAGAGAACAAAGGCAAGGGCACGACTAAAGAGAAACTGAGAGTAAAAGACTTAAAGTGAGAAAAAAGCAGAGGAGAAGCCCTGTGTTGCTGCACTGATCCAAAATTGATCCCTCACAATCTTCCTAGGAAAGTAAGTAAATACAAATAGTTAAAGCAATTTTGTCCTCTTTCTCTAGGAAAATAACTTAAATACTTTTGAGGAGGAAAAAGTAATACCAAATATTTTTCTGCATCACATTAACCAAGAGTGTACAGATTATATGTAGTATAGCACTTTTGAAAATGTTTGTAATATTTATCTCAATAATGGGTGTAGGCAACTCTCTATGATCTTTATAATTACAAGTGATTCAATAAACAGAAATCAGACAAGGTTCACCTGTACACTTGCATAGAGGATTTGCCTTGATTTTTAATAACACTGTGGTCTATCAGATTATAGTAGATTGATACTTTTTTTAAAAAGATTTTATTTATTTATTTGACAGACGGAGATCACAAGTAGGCAGAGAAGCAGGCAGAGAGAAAAGAGGAAGCAGGCTCCCCAATGAGCAGAGGGCCCAATGTGGGGCTTGATCGCAGTACCCTGGGATCACGACCCAAGCTGAAGGAAGAGGCCCCAACCCACTGAGCCACCCAGGCGCCCTGAGATTGATACTCTTAAAGGGTCCCTTTTTTTAGAGTTGGTTGTATCTACACTTTCTGGTGTACAACTTAGGGGGTAGATGCTCAAACTATGAGCAGTGGTGTTATTTCCTAAGTTTAGCAAAATTAAACTTTTACATGGGATGACTCCATTTCCCCCAAATTACCCAAAGATATTGGTACCCAAACTCATGGCCCTAACTCTACACTTTAATGTTACACAGTTTAGCATATCTTATTTCTAAAAATGTATAAAGTCAAATTTTAATTTTTAAAATATTACATATCCACCATCCCTTTCAGACTCCCCCTGAAGTGCTAATCTAGCACCTGAGTCACTGAGATACTGGACTGAGTGATCACTGAGTCATCCCTTTTGAGGAACAGAAGTTAGCTCTCTGGAGTCTTTAACTATTGTTGGTCCCTGTCTACCAGATAATAAACACCTGTTAGAGAGAGTTCAAGACAGGTCTCCCCTGGCATCATGTTTCAGATAAGTGAAACTCAGTGACAAAGTGGTTCAATATTCTATCCACTTTATCACACTTATGGGGAGTCCATTGACTATGTCAGGGTAACTGATAAAATCTGCCACTTTCTGAAACATATAGGTCTTTACTAACACAGCAGTACTGAACGACTGATGTGATGAAACACTTTAGCTCATTTAATTAATCCTCATGACTCTGGTAGGACAGTATCTCAAAAGCTAAGGAAGGAAGATGTTTCAAGACAGAAGTAGTAAAGAATGGTATTGCAAGTTGTGTGCAAGTACATCTGTAAGATTGTATTATATATATACATGTTTTAACTTTTTCACCAAAATATAAACCATTTCATATACAGGGAAACTGAAGTTCATGTAGGTTAACAAACTTTCCAAGTTCACAAAACTACACAAGCCTACAAATCATGACTATGTAATGCGGAAACCCATAGTTTTCTGTTATCTCATTGCTGCCTCCAGTACTATATTCTTTTTTTTTGTATATATAATATCTTTAAACCATAATAGAAAAGGGAAAATATGAATAAATATCTAGTTATATCAAGTATCTAGCTCATCTGACATTTTAACTTTTTTTAAATAACTGATCCACAGACATGTGACTTCCTAAAATTCTCATTTTAAGGTTTGATTTATTTATTTTAGAGGGAGAGAGAGTGGGTGAGCGAGTAGAGGGAGGGGCAGAGGAGCAGGAAGAGGGAGGGAACCTCGAGCAGACTCCATGCCGAGCATGCAGTCAGACACTGGGGCTCAATCTCACCACCCTGAGAGCATGACTTGAGCTGAAACTAAGAGTCAGATGCTTAACCAGCTGAGCCATCGGGTGCCCTCTGAAAATCTTTTCAATAATCCAGCTGCTTGTCCATCCCCACTCTGGAACAACCACTTAAAAGCTTTGGTGTTAGGGCCGCCTGGGTGGCTCAGTGGGTTAAGCCGCTGACTTTGGCTCAGGTCATGATCTCGGAGTCCTGGGATCGAGCCCCGCATCGGGCTCTCTGCTCAGCAGGGAGCCTGCTTCCTCCTCTCTCTGCCTGCCTCTCTGCCTGCTTGTGATCTCTCTGTCAAATAAATAAATAAAATCTTAAAAAAAAAAAAAAAAAAGCTTTGGTGTTAAAAGGCTCTCATTTCTTCTCCCCTGACTGTTGGCTCTGTGTTAAAACTCGGCACCTCATCAGAGTACAAGATCTCTAAGCTCTTCTCCTCAGTCCTGTGGAACAGCCTATCATCAGCAGCTGAGAGACCAAAACTCTTTTTCATCTTCCTCCCCAGATGTTTTATCCTAAGGATACTAGAAGCCACCTTCTCAACAAGACCATGCTTCCTCTGCCTGAGCTTTACCATTCAGATCAAATGTTCGAAAAGAGCCAAATGTACCATTTAATGTGGCAATATCTGAAACAATAGTACAATAATTCATGTACTCCTTCATCCACTCGTTCATTCAACTACTAATTTTTGGCTAACTTGTATGTCCTACGCCATGAATACACAACAGTAAGTAAAAACAGTCACTATTATTACAGAATTTAGTGGAAAATACATATATAGTTTACATGACCATATAACTAAAGATTAAATTACAAACATAAAAACTCACTGAAGGAAAAGCAAAACATGCTATTAGAAGATGCAGTAAGAAGTGAACCCGTTTTTTTGGTTGATGAAAAGCTGCTCTACAGAAGTCACACTGGAGCTGGGATATGAAGAGAAGTTGGCATGAACTAGGTGAAAGAGAATGAAAACATTTTGGGGAAAGGGAAAAGCATGTGCAAAAACCCTGTGGCAGAAAGGAGCATGGCACAGCAAGGAATGCTAAAAAGGCTAATGTGTATGTAGAGCAGACTGACAGAATAGTATGGTATCAAAAGAGGTTGCAGAGGTGGGTAAACCACATCTCTGTAGGTCTTACAGGATGCTGAACATTTTGTTTATATTAAGGGACAAAGGAGAATTCATGGAAGGTTTCTAAGCCATAAACGTGAAATGATAAAATTTAGCTTTTAAAATAGATTTGACTTTGAGAAATCTCTGGCTGCATTTCAGAAAACATTGGGAATGGGAGTCAAAATACATATGGGAAGAAAACTAAGAGGTCATTATAGCGCTGAGGAGAAAGACAATTATTTGGACTAAGGCGAAGGTGGTCCAATGGATAGCAAATTGTAGGGGTTAAAATTAATAAGACTTAACAATGGATTGCATATGGCAGGAGAGAAAGAGGGAGATATTCAGGTTGCCTCCGATGTCTCTGGCTTTTACAACTGCATAGAGGTACCATTAGCCAAACTAGGGAATAATAGAGGAGGATCAGTTTGGAGGGGAGTGTCCTAAGTCCTTTTGGTTGTGTTGAGTTTGAGGTGTCTTTGTGATCTCCAGGTGTAAACCTCAGGAAGGCATTCATGTGTGGTTGGCACCCATGGATATATAGGTCTGCAGTCCCAGGAGAGGTAAAAATTAGAGATTCTAATTTGGGGAGTCATAGGGAGTACATAAAGCCATAGCCAAGTTTCACTTCCCCTGTAAAAATTCTGTGACAGACACTGAAGATGTTCAAGATTTAATAGCCAGGTCTAAGGAGAAGAACAGGCAAAGGAAACAGAGAAACAGCAACAGAAAAGGAAGAAGAAGATTGGGAGACTATGTCAGGAGGGAATTAGGAGTGTGTCTCAAGATGGGGGAAGTAGACAATGGTATTATATACTGTTGTCAAGTACGTCACTAAGACTATATTGCTTACCAGTATGTAACTGTTTGAGGAAAGGGCTTAGTCTCCAACTTCATTGCTTACCTCTTTCCTCACCATTAACACCTAGCATAGTGCCTTACTTAGAGAAAAGAATTTAAATGAGTTCATAGAGAAAATGAGTATACATCTCTTGGTGAACCGGATAAAAGGAAAGACCCACAGAGCATATATAATATAATGTAGCCAATAGTAGCTTAATATATTTGGGGAGGTAAAATGTATATAAATCTAAACAGGATTACATTGAATAAAACTAAGTAGAAACAAAAGCAGAGTAGAAAGAGGTATCTACAGCTCAGAATGGACTGGCCACGAATCAAAACATCATGTTGTCATCATAAAAGAAAATGAGCAGTGTAAAATGAATGGGCTGTTTACTCACACTGATTATGGTACTTGGTTTCAGTGTGCAGTTATGACCTACTTAGGGAAGGAAGATGGGAAAAATATTAGGAAATATTTAAAGAACCACAAGAAGATCAAAGTTTGGAAAATAATAAAAGACCATTATAATGTAACAGTATAATTGACTAAGATAGTATTCTTCCTTGAACATTCATATGAAAGCACAGTATGGTGTCATAGTATTTTTTTTTTAAAGATTTTTTATTTATTTATTTGACAGAGAGAGAGATCACAAGTAGACGGAGAGGTAGGCAGAGAGAGAGAGAGAGGGAAGCAGGCTTCTTGCTGAGCAGAGAGCCCGATGTGGGACTCGATCCCAGGACCCTGAGATCATGACCTGAGCCGAAGGCAGCGGCTTAACCCACTGAGCCACCCAGGCGCCCCCTGATTACCTTTTCTAAATCAACTCACATTGTTAGCCTATACCAGTGCTTGGGATAATGAATACAGTACATTTTACTTACTGCTTTGAAAATACATTTATTTTCCCTAAAGCAAACTCTTCAAAACTCTAGTCCAGTGGTTCTAGGAGAACATGAAAAATTCTTTTTTTTACCAATTTATATTCTTCATAGGCTTTTACTAGCAATCCTACAGACAAATTTATGGGTCATACAACTGTGTATACATTCATGACTCTTAATTTAAGTCTTAAATTCATGTCCTCTTCCTTGCTCTGTTTCTTCCTTCTCACCTACTTTTAATTCATTATCTTAATATTTTTAACACTTGTTAAAGGCCACAGTAAATCCTTTCTAAAACAACACACAGGTGCAAATAAATAAGCAAGTAGGTGAATAAATTACTAAGATCTTTAATAACATTAGATATTTCAGTCATCTCTCCTCTCAACCACACCTTTTCCAAAAGAGAAAAAGCTTTATATATTTTTAGTTTGTCATTATCCAGCCCATGTATTTCTCTGAATAGTTCATTTTAGTTGCTAAAGTGAGGAAGGGAGTTTTGAGGTATAATTTGGGGGTGACGAACACACAGAAACAACAGATATTATGTGAGGGGAAATGGATGGAGAGGTGGGGATTTTTAAGGTCACACAGCAGTGGTCCAGGTGCAATTCACACTGCAATGTTTCACAAATGCACATCAACACCTTGAGTTATCTGAAATTACTTTTACTGCTACCCTGGGTTCCTCTGACTCTACCACTGTTCTGAGAGTGTTAGATCTTAAGTCACATGGATCATGTCTTTCTAAGCATGTTCAATGGACCTGTCAGAGAATAATTACCAGAAAGTACTGCCTTCAGTGGAGGGGAGCTCATCCTATGCCTTCCATGGGGAATTTTGAGAAGCAAAGAAGAGAACCAAAGGTATTTCAGTAGAGAGAAAACTTCATAAATAAAAATCTGAAGCTGAGACTAAAAATAACAATAGTGAGAAGTACAGAGTAACTGTGTCTTAAGAGATAAGAAAGGAGACTAACAATGGGAGTAGAGAACGCTGTTGGGTACTCCAGGTAACAGGCCAGCCAGTGTGGGCCACGCAGAAGCTACACCAAATTCTTGAGCAGTGATATAATTAAAACAGTGTCTGAAACATGTTAAATAATAGTAAAATGGACTAGAGTTGTTGTAATGGGTTGGAGAGAAAGGATGGTTCTAAGAGAACTGTCAAGAAAGAATCAACTGAACATGCTAATACACTAGGAACAGGCAAAGCAGAGATCAACATGGAAACTATCATCAAGATTCTACCTGGAAGTGTTTAAGAAGGATGACACTCTTAATACAAAAGACACTATGCATGGGGGACAAGGGAAGAGTAGAAGGAAGGATCAGCTGAGGACATCATAGTGGATTTCCAGTAACAGTGGGTCATTCAAAAATATGAGCAGCTGGGCATACAATATGGGGGTAAAGGCAAGTGCTCAGAGCTGGAGATGTGAAGCTAGAAATCATCTGCCTAGAGGTTAGAGGGTAAGCCATGTGAACAAAAGAGCGATAAAAAATGGGGTTTCTTTCTGCTTTGAAAAACTTTTAATACTGGTGGTCCCGACTTACGATGGATGGTTCTACTTACGATTTTTCAGCTTTATGATGGTGTGAAAGCGATATGCATTCAGTCGAAACCACACCTCAAATTTTGAGATTTTGACCTTTTCCCAGGCTATGACATGCCGTCCGATACTCTCATGATGGCCGGGTGGTGGCAGTGAGCTACAGCTCTGGCAGCCACAAGAGGATCACAAGGGTAGACAACCCAAACCCTTACAACCACTCTGTACCCATACAATCATTCTGTTATTCACTTCCAGTACAGTAGTCAAGATATTACAGGAGATATGCAGCACTTAATTACAAAATAAGTTTTGTGTTAGATGATTTTCCCCAACTGTAGGCTAATGTGAGTGTTTGGGGTACATTTAAGGTAGGTGAGCTAATAAACTATGTTTGGTAAGTTAGATGCATCAAATGCGTTTTTAACATAATATTTTCAACTTATGATGAGCTTATCAGGACAGAACCCCATCGTGAGTCCAGAAAGGTCTATAAAATTAAATCATTTTCATTATATGAAATTCAGAAAATATGGAAAATAATACATAAAAAAATTAAAATTGCTTGCAATCCTACCATACAAAGATAAAAACAATGAGCTCCCCAGCAGATAGCCTCTCAATTTTGCTTTTTCTATACACACTTTTTTAATGCTATATGTAAAGTAGTATGGCCTAGTTCAACACTTTCAACTGTGTCCCACTTTCTAATAACTGTTCATCCCCTAGGAAACATGGGTCTCACATTTAGCAAGCTTAAGGAATCCACATACTAGATCCCTCCCTTGGAGATATAGACTATAGATTAGTACATAAGCACTAATATATTAGTACAGAAAAAGAGATTTTACATAATAAATAACTGACCATCCTGGATTTTTTTATCCACACCTATTTTTATGCACATGCTAGATTTTTTATGCATACTTTTAACATGTGTTAAAAAAAACACCTGTTTTTATGCACACTCTGAACATATGCTCTCCCACTGACAGGCGAAGGTGTGGTTGTCAGAGGCTAGAAGTTTGGAGGCAGACAAGCCTAGGCTCAGAGTCTGCCACCCAGCAGGGTCCTCTTCAGAAAGTTGCCACTTATGTATCACTTTACTCTCCATGAAAGCAGCACAGAAATAGGTGCCCCACAGGTTGGTTTGATGTTTTAAAGAGATAATGTACATGAAGCACCTAGAATGTGCGGTACACAGTTATCGCTGGAAAAACCGGGCTGGTTTTGATGCTGTCATAATGACTAACGGCAGCTTCCCTTTAACTAAAAATCAAAATTATTTGTCATTAAATTTTTTTCAAAATCGACCCTTTTAATGACTCCACAGTAATGTATCATATGACTATTCCAAAATTGATTTGTCTAATTTTATACTGTGGGACATTTATTTCCATTTTTTCCTCTCACAATGTTTCAATGGCTAGCCTTCCAAACAAAGCTTCATCAGCTGCTCTAATTTCTTATGATCAATTCCTAGAAATGAAATTTCTGGATAAAGAAGAATAAATATTTTTAAGGTTTTTTGACACAGCTTCCTAAACTGTCCTCTGGGAAGCTTGTACCAAGCTTCATTTCTACTATGGGCTGAGTAGTGACTCCCGGGTTTGAATGTTTATGTTAGGATAATGGTGGACATGGATTACTACACAGAAGCAGAAAGAAAGAAAAGCCTTATTACATTTATGCTTGCTTTAAGTATAGGAGAGAAAGACGTTAAACACAAGAAGTGGCTATGTGAAAGATAAACCCATTTCCAGGCTGCCTTTCCAGGTCTCTACATGGACTGAATGAGCTTGAAGGTGGAAATCTTACAGAGCAACGCCTGAATGGGGAATAATCTCAATGGTTATAGTCTATATGAAAGTAGTAACACTGAGGCACCTGGGGCTCATTTGGTTAAGCATCTGCCTTCAGCTCAGGTCATGATCCCAGGGCCCTGGGGTTGAGTCCCGCATTGAGATCCTTGCTCACTTTTTTCCCTCTCACTTTCTATCAAATAAATAAAATCTTGAAAAGAAAAGAAAAAGGAAAGTATTAATACTAATAGATTAAAGAAACTCTGAAAACATGGAGAACAAATAGGTTGAGAAGTTTGGAAACTCTTTAAAATAATACAGATTTTTTGTTTAATTCACACTGCAAAAGATTCAGTTGTTTAATTTCTTATTTTTGTAGTAATGAGTATTAAAAGTCAGCTATTTAATTCTCAATGCCGTGAGTCTATTTACATGCAAGCTACTGGATGCTGAGATGACAGAGTACTGAGGGTATTCTGTTTCTAGGAATCAATCATAAGGAATGCATCAGAGACAGTGAAAATGTTTTATTCGTAAGTGAAGTAACAACAATACACAAAGGTCTTTGAGGGTAGAGTCTATGAGTCACTGATCTCGGATTCCCCATTTCCTATATGGAGACAGTGACTTAATTGGTAACAGGATTTATTTGTTGTGTTTATAGAGATTTTGTGTACAAGGTTTACACAACATCTACTTATAGCCAGGACTCTTGCTCCTCAAGACTGAGAGACAGTTACTCAATTTAGAGAGTGAAATCACTGATGGTGTACTTCCAAGATGAATCAAGAATGTACAGGAATTAACAGGATCTCCTTCAGCGATACATGATATATTTATTCACAGATACCAAGGAAAGGTACTTTCCAGTGATATATTCAGCAAAGAATCAAACTGACATTCTATATAATGCCACAAAATGTCATCAGATTATTCTGCAAGTATATTTCATGCTTTAAATGATTTTTTAATGCTTAAATGCTGTTAATTAAATAATAAAAGTGAAAGATCCTATTCATAATTTTTTAAAGTTTCTTCTCTCTCAACTTTTTCCTAAGGCTCTAGTTTGTTACATGAATTATCCAGTTTTGCTGTCTTTGTTTTATTTTTTTCAATAATTAGTTGGAGAACTGTCAAATCCCCAGTCATAGATCAAGAAAGATGAATTTTAAAATGGCTAACCAATTAGCTAAAATAGAACTAAATTCCAAAAATTCATATTTTTCCATTACAACAGTAAAGCTGTAAGTTAGCAGGATGATTATGAAGCTTGTATATTGGATCCTTGGGCTAATAAAAAGAGAAGTAATACTTTTTACTTACCTGCATACTATAAAAATTGTAAGCTCTTTCTCTGAGATGCATTTACCTCCATGGATAAAAGTTTCCATTAAACTTTAAAGGGATCATAGAATTATACATAGTGTAGTATTTAGAGGTTCTCACCTGAGTAAAGAAGGGTAGAAATGTGATATGCAAGAAAACCAATGCAGTGGTTGCTTGAAAAATGGTTTTATGGAATCTGAAGCAGAATCATCTATGCCATGCTGAAAAGTCCTGGAGAAATAAAATAATTATTTCAGAATACATAGGAAACATTAACCATGAAGACCAGAAAAACTTTTTATTTTCACTCAGTATTTGAAGTTAATGATTTTTCTTTTCTTTTCTTTTCTTTTTTTTTTTTTTTTGAGAGAGAGAGTACATGTGATTGGGAGGTAGGGGCAGAGGGAGAACTTAAGCAAACTCCATGTTTGGAACAAATTGCTGAGCTTGATCTCATGACCCTGAGATCATGACCTGACTTGAAATCAAGAGTTGGGTGCTTAATTGACTGAGCCACCCAGACACCCCTCGAAGTTCATGATTTTGCACAAAACGGTATTGCGCTAGAATGGACAACGCATCCATCCACTTGGGATCTATGTTAATAGGTAATTCAGAGGCTCCTACACAGCAGTTCTTACACTTGGAAAAATAAGATAATCCCATTAGTAGGTAAAAACTACCATTATAAAATTTATCAAAAATGAATGAATAAAGAATAGGACAGTGTATACCATTTATATCACCCTCCTCCACCTGGATCAAATAAATGTCACTATTTTGTCATATTTGCTTCATTGCTGTAGAAATGTTTAGCATAGCTACCTCTTTTTATTCTTTAAAGTGATTTATAAATACTAAACAATTAATGAGAATTTATAATTAATTTTGTATGTTCCTAAGAGCCCACAGAGGGCTTATAAAGAAGAATTTAACTGTAAAATATATGACTATGATTTCAAAATTAGAACAATTTGGCCAGACTATCTGGTGTACAATTATCTTTGGAGAAGTGACTGTAACATTTTTCTAGGTTGGCCCAAATTCAGCAATAAATCTTGAGGTAATAAGAAAGAATCTGCTACATAAAATCTTTTGTAGATAGCCTGGCTAATAAAATTTTTATCATAACAGGAGACTATATTTGCCTACATGGAGTAAAGAGTAACAACTGGGAACATTTTAGTAATGGAATTGTTTGAAGTGGTACTATCTCTCTTTATATACAGTACACCAGCAACAGTGTCTTTTAAATAATATGTAGAACAGAATTCCATTTTGAAAACCCATTCTGACTTTTTCATTCCATATGCTTCCTGTATTCTCACATTTTCCAAATGTGACCTGTCCCTCTCCAGTTTGTCTTGCTAGGAGAATACCTACTAATTAAATATACTTCAATATTTTTTCAATTTTTAATTTATTTTTAAAATTTCTTTTCAGTGTTCCAGAATTTGCTCCATGCAATATGTGCCCTCCATAATACCCACCGCCAGGCTCACCCAACTCTCCATCCCCCGCCCCTCCAAAACCCTCAGATTGTTTTTCAGAGTCCTCATGGTTCATCTTCCCTCCAATTTCCCCCAACTCCCTTCTCCTCTCCAAATCCCCATGTCCTCTGTGTTATTCCTTATGCTCCACAAATAAGCGAAACCATGTAATTGACTCTCTCCGCTTGACTTAGTTCACTCAGCATAATCTCTTCCAGTCCCATCCATGTTGATACAAAAGTTGGGTATTCATCCTTTCTGATGGAGGCATATTACCCCGCAGTATATATGGACCACATCTTAAGCTAGGGATAGAGGGAACATTCCTCAACTTCATAAAATCTACCTATGAAAAACCCACAGTGAATATCATCTTCAATGGGGAAAAGCTGACAGCCTTCCCGTTGAGATCAGGAACACGACAAGGATGCCCACTCTCAACACTCTTGTTCAACATAGTATTAGAAGTCCTAGCAACAGCGATCAGACAACGAAGAGAAATAAGAGGTATTCAAATTTGCAATAAAGAAGTCAAACTCTCTCACTTCACAGATGACATGATAGTTTATATGGAAAACCCAAAAGACTCCATCCCCAAACTACTAGAACTCATTCAGCAATTCAGTAATGTGGCAGGATACAAAATCAATGTACAGAAATCAATTGCTTTCTTATATACTTCAATATTTTTTAGACTTCTAACATATCTCTTCTTTGAAAGCCATTTTTTCTTACTAAATTTCAGAGAGAACAAAATTTGTTATATATGCCTCAAAATGAGGCTGTCATGTTTCCAAGCCCTATATTACACTGTGTGAACTAAGCAGAAGCCTAGGTCAGGATATTGCAATACACTTTTTGTAAGGAGTCTGGACTTCACACCAGCAATGGGGGATCGCTGAAGAGTTTATAGCATGGGAGATATATCAGTTTTGAAAAATCACTTGTGCAATAGTGCAGGTAGATCTGCAGGGATCCAGGCTGCAGTAAGGGAGATAATGAGATATTTCAGTAGACCAGACAGAAGAGGACAATGTCCTAAACCAAAGTGGAGGAAGTAGGTAAGAGGCAAATATAAAAAACTAAACATAGGGGCGCCTGGGTGGCTCAGCGGGTTAAGCCTCTGCCTTCGGCCCAGGTCATGATCTCAGTGTCCTGGGATCGAGCCCCGCATCGGGCTCTTTGCTTGGCAGGGAGCCTGCTTCTCCCTCTCTCTCTGCCTGCCTCTCTGCCTACTTGTGATCTCTCTCTGTCAAATAAATAAATAAAATCTTAAAAAAAAAAAAAACTAAACGTAAAATTGATATATTTAATTCCCTAAAGACATGGGGTTTGAGATGGCACAAGGGAGAAGGTAGAAAGGAGAAAGGTTAATGGGTAAGAGAACCCTGGGAGAACTCACAGGTATTTTACTTAGTTTCAGATATGCTGAGGGAGCTGCAGGCATTTGAAGTATATCCAAAGAGAGACATCCAATAGAAATTTGGATTTGTTGAGGTAGCCTATACAAGAGATATCTGGGTGGAAGATACTGATGTGGAAGTCATAATGGCAAAACCATGGGTCTGGGTGAATTCACCCAAAGAAAGAGTGTAAGAGGAAAATAAGGTTAAGAACAGAGCTTTGGAACACACCAACATCTAAAGGGTGAGGTGAGAAAGAGAAGTACTCAAATGAAAGCATGAAGGAAAAATTCAAGATGTAGGCAAAGAGCCAGGACAAAGTAATATTAGGGAAACCAAGGGACGAGAAATGGCCCACAGTGAGAAAAGCTGCAGAAAGAGTAATTGCATGGAGGGGCAAAAACTGGAGTTAGTGACTGGATAGGCATGGATGAACTGGCCCACGCTGTTTGTTTAGCGTGATGAGGGCAGCTGCCGTGCATGGAATGAATGACGGTTTTCAGAGTGGAGACAGTGAATACAAACTATGGTTTAGAAGGGAAATACAATAATAGAGAAAGAAAGAATTTTAATATAAAAGAGCCTTTGGGAAAAGAACCAGAAGAGAGAAAGAATATTTTAAAGACTACGGCCATGGAGTAGAAGGTAGATGTGATCAAGAGCGCAGGTAAAAAGATGGGCTTTGCCTGGAAAAAGAGACACATTGACTGTCAAAGGATTTGGAGGTGAGTAAGGATAAAGATAATTATTAAAAATGGAAATGAGAAGTTAAAGTACATTCATGATGGCCTAGGTTTTCTCGGAAAGTACAGGGCAAGGCCATCTGCTAACAAAGAGTGGGATGGGGCAAAGTGGAGGGTTTGGCTAAAGTGGAGAAGGACACTTCGGACAAAAAGCAGCAGCGTCAGAAGGTACAAGAGGCCAGCTAAACGATGCTCACCAGCAGTATTGCAAACTCTGGACAGATAGGCCAAGAGAGTGAGGGCAGGACGTGCACTAGCAAAGGAAGTAGGAAGGGAGGGTGCTGCTATCATGTGAGAGGAGATGCAGCAAGATGTCTGGCAAGAAAGGAGATCTCAAAGGAAATCAAGCTGGGGGAAAAGGATGGGACAAGAGATGAGAGGCTTCATGATGACCAGTAGAGACTGGAGGCTATGTTATGCTAGCCTCTTCCTAATTTGCCACATACTTCATGAGCCCTTTGCATAAGGTCCCATTGGCCCCATTCTCTGGGGGGCAGTTCCTTTCTTCAAGAATGAACACCTTAGCTAGAACATATTCTCTGTCATGTTCAGCTGGCTCTCTGGATAGCTCTACACCAAAACCTTGTAGTAAGTTTTCCCTGACCATCCTGTCTAGGATATTTCTTGTCTCACCACCTCATCCCTCTCTATGCCCTTATTTTGCATCGTTTCTTCTTAGGACTCAACTCTACCTCTGATCCTTTCACATTTACTTTTCGCTGCCTGCTCCATCCAAAAGGGTAGGGCCACTGAAGACTATTCAGGGGCAGTGCATGGGCATGTGCAGGAGTTCTGGAGCCGGAAAAACTGAGTTTGTAGCTCCGATGGGCTCTTCCCTGGACATGTAATGTTGCTTGACAATTGATTCAGCTTCAGTATTCTTATTTGGAAAATGGGAAGAATAAGAATAATCACCTCAGATGGTCAGTGTGATGATTGAGATCATGTGTATAAAAGACTCAGAGAAATGTATGCACATAATAAGGGACCAAGCTACATAAGATATTATCAGTATGTTAACAACAGTTGCAAATACTTTAAGAACTTTTTTTTTAAAGATTTTATTTATTTATCTACTTGAGAAAGAGCAAGGGTGAGAGAGCAGAAGCAGGGGGAGTAGCTGAGGGAGAAGGAGAAGCAGACTCCTAGCTGAGCAGGAAGCTCGATGTAGGGCTCGATCATAGGACCCTGGGATCATGACCCGAGCTGAAGACAGACACTTAACCCACCGAGCCACCCAGGTGCCCCAAGTTGCAAATACTTCTTAAGAAGGTCTACAACTATCTCATAGTCTAAATGGTTGCCTAATTACAGTTCCATCCTTGAGATTAGAAAAAAAAAATAATGGAGAATCTAATAATAGGATGGTTATTTGGAATGGTGCCAAAATTTCTTAAGACAGCAAACTACCGGTGAGAGTATTTTCCAGGACATTTCTGCCACTACCTAAGCTCTTGTATTCCACTCATGGTTTCTCAGTCATCCTGGTAATAGTTGGGTTATTTGGCTATAAGAAATGTTATGGCAGATGTTTATGGTCTCAGAGGGGGTGGGATCTGTATAAGCATTTAATTCCTCAGCAAGATCCCAAATTAGTGTCATTATTCTGGAGAGTATAACAGGGTGAAAATTGGCCCACAAGCCTCATTGGGGGAATGAAATGATGAGCTGGCTATTAGATAACCTCTAATGATGTTTTGGTATACACTTAAAAGAGAGGACGCTCTAAATAATTCATAGTGGAGAACAAAATACAATTGTAAAAGAGTCACAGAATTATATTTTCTGCAAGACATAAAAGAATTTTGATAGAGTAAATTTAAATACTCTTTTAAAAATAAGTAATTGTCCATAGGTTGAAGCAGAATACATTTCTTCACATATCCAAATTAGCAGACTGTAAAAATGGTTTTGTTTCAGGAGAGGAAAGTGGGATTTGGGGAAATTCCTTGCCTTGGCCCTTGGCCCTTGGCCCTTGGTCCAGCCTCGGCTGCCCCCTGCCCCCTCCCTGTCACTAGCATCATGCAGGCTCTGTGCTCATCATGGCAGGCCACTTGGGCCCTCTGTCCCAGATTGAGTCTCTTGTGGTTCTCTAATGTACAAGTGTGTTGCCTTCCTTCCTTTCTTCATTAACAAAACTCATTGACTTTTTGAGCTTATGTAGCCAGCTGCTGCTAGAGAGAAATAAATCCAACACACATCAAAAGTGAGAACAACTGATAAGCTAAAAAGAGCTAGCTGGGTGTCATGCTTTTCTTGTGCTGTCCTGCTTTTGGCTGCCCTCCCAGGAGAGTGGTGTCTCATAACAAAATGCTAATGGAACAAACCTCCAGGACAGAATCGAGGCAGCCCAAGGACAACTTATAAGTTCCAAGGGGCAGAAAGGCCAGGCCAGATGCCTCACTCCTGTGTCTGCCATGGAGCCCCAGCCGTCAGAGATGCTCGAGAAACTAAAGTACCAAGAGAAAACCACGATGTCAGAAGAAGTAGAATTCATTTGAAATTGAACCCTCGGGACAGCGCTGGAATATTTGAGACAATGAGGATATGCAAGCCTTTCTGATGCCCCTGACATCACAATTTACCATAAAGATGTACCGAGAATCAAGCTCAATGTACTTCACCATTTTAAACACAATTCTAAGTGATTGTTTTGCTTTCATAAACCAGCATCACCCCTACGACTATAGGTAGTTGCCTGAATGTCATTAAGAGAAATTAAGGGAAGACACTCAGATGACATGGCTCCCCACCTTTCCCCTGCCCCCTGGCTTGAGAGGATGATGAAAATAACTCTGTGAGGTTAGAAAATGATGATTTGAAGTTAAAAAAGGACTAGCATAATGCTTGGACTAACCATAGGTACATGGCAGATGCTGGTTTAAAAAAAAAAAAAGTGAAGAATGAATAGAGGGTATTGTCAGACCTTGCTTAGTGGAAAGGACAATGAATTTCAGGGGCCATCTGTGAAGAGCAGTCTTGGGTGGTATGCAGCCAAAGGGCAGACGGAGAACAGGACATATGGTGGTCGGGCCAAGCAAGACTTGATCTCAGAGGAGAGGGCAGGAAACAGCTAGTCAGAAAATCAGGGCACAGGCTTTCTCCAAAGCAAAGACTAGCCCTTCACCAGTGTTTTACATTATTAGAATCACATATAAGGCTGTTTGATTTTAGGTTTAAAAAAAATAGATATTTTCCTCAAAAGCAACACATAGAAGAAGGGGACAAAAGGGAGACATTTAATCTAAACAAAGTGGCTTAAACAACTAACTCCACTTTCTGAATCTCTTCGCACTCTGCCATTTGTTTTTTACATTTTAATGATTTAAATTTTTACTTCTCTTCAGATATATTCATTTTTTAAATAGCTTTATTAAGCTATCTAATTCATATACCCCAAAATGTACTCATTTTAAGCTGACAACTAAATGGTTTTTAGTATATTCAGAGTTGTGTAACCTTCTCTCCCATCTCACTTCATAACATTTTCATTACTCTCAAAAGAGAGCCTATACACATTAGCAGGTACTATCCATTCTCCTCTCCTCCCTGCCTCTGGCAGCCACTAATCAATTTACTTTTTGTCTTTTATTGTGTATTTTGGAAATTTCTAGTAAGGTGAACTGGACAATATATACTCTTTTTTTCTGTCTCTTTTAACTTAGCATAATGCTTTTGAGGGTCAGTCCTGAGGTAGGCAGCCTCTGTTGGCTCACCATAGATTTTTGGGTTTTTTTGTTTGTTTGTTTGTTTGTTTTATGGCTGAATAACATTCCACAGGATGGAGAGCTACACCTTTGTTTATCCATTCACAAGTTGGTGGGCATTTGGGTTCTTTCCACTCTGTGCTATTATTAAAAATGCTGCTATAAACACCAGCCTACCAATCCTTGTACTGGCATACATTCTTACTTCTTTTAGGTATACACCTAGGAGTAAAACTGCTGGGTCATTGGACCATATGCTCAATATTTTACATAAGCATACTCTATGTTTAACGTTTGGAGGAACTGCCTATTTTCAAAGCATGCCAGACATTCTTGACGTATGGAAAACGAAATTTCAATCCATGCTCTGCTTTATGAGGGACAGTGAAATAGCTTAAAATAAATAAGTAAATAAACAGATAAGACCATCACCTCAAAATACCTAGCACTGGTTTGAAAACAAACTATAGACACAGCAGATTTTAAAATACCTTGGCATTTAGTTATTCAAAGCCCTATCGGTGATACCAAGGGCTGGTCAGTAGGCTGGCCCATATCTGCTGATCCCAGCCTTTGCCTGGTGTGTTGGCACCTGTACTGAAATTTATTCTTCGGTGTCATTAAATGTCATGACACTGGGGAGAGTGGGCGTGTGTGTGTAAATAAATGTAATCTCAACATTAGAAATTTTATTAGACTTGACTTGATGGCAGATACTTATCTTGCTCACTGCTGTAACCCTTGTGGCTTAATCCCTGTGCTTAATCAGAGGGGCTAGAGAGGCAACAACATTGACTGAAATGAAAATAAACTGCATTTAGCTAAAATTCTAAGAATTAAATTTTAATTCGCTACATAGAAACTAAAATTAATGTTGTACGCAAGCAAAATGCACCAATGGAAACCACATTTGGGTGTGTGTGTGAATGTGCACTGGGTACAGCTCTGAATTGTGCACTTTAACTGCCTTGATGGAAGATCTACAAGCAATAGGCATTTTGGAAAATACGTGGTGAATATTTTATGTTTCAGCAGGTCTCTTTCCCTGGAGGACAAACTTAAAGTACTCCTTTTATAATGTTCTAACAGAAATCTACAAAGGAGAGTTAAAAGAGAACACACATTTTTGCAAACAGGTTTCATTCTTCCTGAAAAGATTTTAAAATCATGTATTCCTGCCCTGGGATTTGGTGGTCGTACGCTAAACTCAGATAGGAAAATACATCCAGTTCATCCGTCAGAACTACTTGGAAGAAAGGCAGTCACCTTCAAAAAAGGCCTACCGCATGTAGTGACAAATGTCAGGTACAGTTTATAAAAAATTCAATACTATCAACATCTGATTGTTACTTTTCACCGATTCCTCAAAGCATACAGCTTAATTTTTAAATGTGAAGTAGAGATATATATTTTTTTGCCCTAAATACTAATAATATGACCATTTCATACCCTGGCAGTGAAAAGAAGCTACATAAGTCAATAGGGTCCTTGTAACACACACAACTTTTTCCTACTTGAGAAGAACATGCTGTCCTGTAGATTTCCTTTCTCGATACAAAGTAAAATACATTTCAAAGATTGCATTGATATTCTAGAAAAACAATAATAAAATTTAAATCAACACGAATGGATATGATTTGTGAAAATTTATATGAACTGAGAAATATTAAAAGGGAAAGTATCTAGACTTTCTGCTCATGCTTCAAAGCAATGTAGCTATCCATGTTTTATATTAAGAAAAACCAGAGGCAGTGCTTGGTATAAAATGTTCTGAAATCCTGGTTGAAATTAGCAATTTAAATTTGTTGAATGAGGTTACAGTGCAATATCTAATGCACAAATCAGAGATTTGAGTACTTGCATAGTTGTTAAAAAATGTATCAAAAGGCCATGGGTTAACAATAATGAATGTATGTTACAATATTATTATTAAAATATGCAATCTTTGATAATAATTTATTTGTTTTACAAATGCATTGGGGAGTTAAAATTTTTCTATTCATCTGTGACAAACCATGAAATTCAATATCGCTCACCATGACCAATCCATGAAATTTGTCAACTTTGTTCCTAATTTTCACAGAGCCTTCCTCTCAGATGAAATGACCCGTTGAACTAAGAGCATAGCAATTTTTTCATCTATGGTAAATCAGTTGAGTTTACTAGGATTTATTATGTGCTTCAGACCTTGAGCTTTTTATGATTTTGAACTATTACGCATATAATCCCAAACTTATGGCAATTTATCTCACTATTTCTTCCCCTTTCTGAAAGAATTCTCCATTTCTAAAATTAGCTCTCAACGGCAGGGTTGCCAGAAGAAACAATCTATAAACAATGGGTTTGCTGAAAGTCAGAGTGGGTGAAAATTATAGGGCAATTGAAATCAAACTTGTTAATTACTTGTAGAACTTCTAACACAAAAGTCTCAAAATTTACTGAAAAATCAAGATTTATATATTTCTCTTACCAGAATCTTCCAGAAAGGAATACTTTACCCAATTTATGCTAAGAAATAGAAAGATGCATGCTTTTTCTTATCCAAGAAACTAAGAATATGCAATTATCTAGTCTCTCAGGATAAAGTGACTATTTTGGAGGAGAGTTTAAACAAAATTGTATTATTGTTTTATTATAAAATCTACTTCAACGTCTTCTACAATATTACCAATTCAAATGAAATAAACCAGAAAATTAGTCCAAAAATTTTAATTTCCCTAAATCTTATTTACTATGTAAAATCTTTCAACATTTTAAAAATGCAATTGCTGAGTCTCTCCTTTGCTGTCCTGCCCATTGCTCCCTTCCAATGTATTAATAAACTTCTGTCTCCTTTGTTCTGCCTTGGGTAAATTCTTTCACCTGATGGATCACCCCACATTTGGTAGCCCTCACCTGGAACCTCTGCTGGCCTGGGACTTACCCTGGATTCTCTGGGAACTTCTCAGGACTTTTCCCTCAGTGGACAGACTCTAGTATTCCTTGGGGGAACTGACGACCTTAGAGAACTGGGTAACCAGCAGAGGTTACTCTTCTGTGGAGACCTGAAGCTCCAGGGGGAGCCAGTTCCCCTTTTGCCTCTGGAGGGTCCCTTCCCTCCCTCTCCTTTCTCTTATTGGCTCTTCTGCTGTCTAACCCTAGCACACCTCCCACAATAGATTTCTGGCCGGGGTGAGGGGCACTCGTTAGTGTAGTCTGAAGGTCTGAGGGTGAACAGGTCGGACTCCAGAGCCTGTGAGGGTGAAGGACCCCTTTCCTCTCTTCTCCTACTCCATCCTCCTAAGGCCTCCATTCCAAACATATGGTGGAATTGGTAGGGGCAGCTCATTCAGGGTGAATCCACACACATAACAAACTTGGTTGGGACCCTTTCCTGACACTGCTGACTCCCAGCTATCTTGATTCTTTCAGGCTCCCCCTTTTCCCTTTGTCCCCCGAGATTCAGCTGCCATTTTGATCTATAGGCAAAAACGTTCCCACGAGTCTGAGTGAATCCAACAATTCTGTATGAATGATGATTCAACAAGGATCCCAGCCCATACCATCAGAGGATCCCTCACCCTAAATCCCATGGACCAGGCCATCAGGGATTTTCACTCAAATCGCCTATCCACAGGTTAATATAATACCATGCTCTGGTCTATACCTGCACAGAACCCCTGACGGAGCAACAAGTTTAGGTAGAAACAGTATGCCCCCGTCCAGCATGAAGGAGCTACTGAAGATGAGACTTCCACCCAAATGCCAAAGATCTGTCATTGTTGATCTATCATGGGGGAATGTGGAAGACGCCTTAGGCAATAGGCTTGAGCAATGAAAACCTGAGTAAGGTAAAGGGTCCACAGTGACCACTGGGCGGAATGCAAATAAGCTCATTAAAGGACCCATCTCAAAATATCCATAGGCCCTAGCTGACCAATGGGTTACTGAAAACACCACACAGCTACTAAAAAAGGAAAATTCCATACTTCCCATACCTCCCCACTCCTCTTAACTATGGACCCCCAGCACTGCCTCCTGGCAGACAGTCTCTCCTTTCCCCTTATGCCTGTTCCTCCCTTGCATTGTATTCAATAAAATTCCATCTCCTTTTCCAAAAAAATGCAATTACTGGGGCACAGGGCTGACTTAGTAGAGCATGCAACTCTTGATCTTGGGATCGTGAGTTCAAGCTGCATGTTGGGCATAGAGTTTACTTAAAAAATAGGTAAATAGACAGATAGAAAATAAAAATGCAATTACTTATTCTTATTGTCACCTGCCATTACTAGCTCAGACACTACAGCCTAATACCAAAAAAATGCAAATGTATGGCTGATTAACTGAAAGTGTAGAAACATTAGGTTTCTTCCAGATTTGGGAATATTTTGGTATCAACTTTTAAAATTTTTCTATTAGAGCAAAGCACTTCATATAAAATTAAAACTCAAAAATACTTTTAAAAGTAAAAAGCTATTAGATATGATTTTCTTCTTCATAAAGTATCAAGCTGTGCTTGAGATAAGCAACCCATTAATATAATCATTTAAACAACTCAAATAGTGAAGCTCAAGAGCATCCCGATCCTACTGGGGCCTTAGAATCTGAGTAAGATTGACCAGTAGAGATATAACACAATTATTAGTTCATTTTGTAAAATGGCTCAATTCACAATATCGAAAATGCACTTCAAAATATTTCTACTTGCTACTTCACACAATTCAATAAGTAGAATGAAAATAACTTTAAGTCAGGTTATTTACATATCATAATAGCTAAAAAGAAAATATGTTTGATACTTACTGATATAATTCAGTTAAAGGTGAAGTCAAAATGACTAATGTTGTGAACAAATTATTACAATGTGTATGAATTTTAAAAATTTGATCATCTATATACTCATGAGGATTCAAAAGCTTCTGTACAGATGTGCAAACTGACCATAACATGTTCTCAGTGCATATTAAAATTGTTGTGACATCAAGTCTGTTGGAAAGCAAAAGAAAATCATGATAAGCAAAATTGTTTTTCTGCTTGCTATATACACTATCATTCATATCTCTTATATTAAACACACGTAAGAAAAGAAATAAACACACGTAAGAATCGAAAAAGGTTAGATACCAGAGCTTCAGAGATCAAAGACAGATAGAAAGAACCAATTAACATTTGAGTTTCCAGGTGTTAGATGACTCATATACCATTATCTTTAGGAATGGTGAGGTCTACCTACAGTACTAAAGTGTTTTAGGAGTACTTTCTTTTTTTTTTTTTTAAAGATTTTTAAAATTTATTCATTTGAGAGAGATACAGAGACAGAGACAGTGAGAGCTCAAGAAGGGGGAGAGGGAGAAGGAGAGGGAAGAGCAGACTCCCTGCTTAGCTAGGATCCTGAGGTGGGGCTCGATCCCAGGACCTGGAGATCACGACCTAAGCCGAAGGCAGATGGTTAACCATCTGAGCCACCCAGGTACCCCTCTTTCTTTTTTTTTTAAGATTTATTTTGCATTTTAGGATATTGTTCAAGCTCAAAAGATGTTCCTTGAAATTATGTCCAGCAAAAGAGGATCCAGATTAAAAGAAAATTGCTATTATCCACATGGTAAATCCACATTTACCTAAATGATAGGCAAAATTTTGATAGGAGAACAGTTTTCCTTATCCAACTATAGGCTATCAAAAGAGAGTTACAAGTTTGGGTAACATGTTTCCACAGCAAATGGGAGAGGAAGAAAAAAATGAGACCAGAAGCACAAATGGAGAAGGCTATAGTTTCTGAAATTTTCAATATTGAATAAAGTTGTGGAAATTCTGTTGTATTTTATAATCTCATTCATAAATTCATTTCTTTGTTTCTATCTTCCCTGTGTTTTAACAGACACTCAAATATCTGTTTAAAGATTATTTTGGTATATGACTGGATTGTACAAACCTCAACTAATTTTTTCTTTTAATTCAGTGTTCAAGGAATAGATAGATGATGGAAATCATAAAGTGATAAGAAAACAAAGAAGTATGAAAATTTAAAAAAATGAGACTTTGGCCTCAAATTCATTACATATATATAAAATAAGTTTATACATATATTAATAACATGTAACAGATATTACATATGATACATATGGTTTTAGTCATGTGACAGCTGGATGCCACTAGAATACTAAAAACATCAATAACTGCCTTTAGGAAGGCTTAATTGCAATTTGCATCTATTTTCTCTAATAGTTAATTAAGCAATTGCAAATGCAAGATATATGTACATACACACATAAACACACACACACACACTGATTTCCAGAGTAACAGTGATTTAGTGTTAACCATTCAAATAAAATTATTTATTTTATCTTTTCATGCCATTTTTATATAGCCACCCAGAAAACAAAAACCAAAAGTCTCTACAGTACATTTAATTAAACATACTACCCAGTAAATCTGATTTCACACACATCTCATAATGACTCGCCACCTCATAGTCAAAAATGATTTAAACTACTCAGGAAAAGAATGAAGGTACTCTTTGCTCTCAGAAAAAAACTTGCCATCTATTCTTCTGAGTTCAATGATTAAAAAAAAAAATGCTTGGTCAGTAATTCAAAACAGTTTTTGCAAAATACCATATTTATGAAACACTGTAGCAGGACCTAAATACCCTTCAAATGCAGAGTGCTTTACAAGAACATGATCAGGAAACAATTCCTACTGAAAAAAAAAAAAAGCCTCTGGTATCTTTAGGTTCCTCCTAATATATATCTGAAGAACAGAGAGATCTTAATCACATTAGTGAGATTATTTATAAAATAAAGCCTTTTCTTCATATGACCCTTGTTGTCTTTTATGCACGTTTTTGTAGTCATTGCCTAGATGTTTCACAGACCTGGACTATAGTTTAATCATTAATACCCTGTGACTGCTGCTCCTCATTTTCTGTGATTTCACATTCTACTGAACTTGCTTTCAGTAGTACATAATAGAAAGAAAAGGAAAAAATAAAGGAGAGAAAGAAATAAGGGATTAGAATATACTTAGACAAAGGAGTTTCCTTATGAAGATGAACGGCACGATTTAAAAACTTAAAAAGAAAAACTAAAATTCCCTGGTTGCCTAGAATTTCAAAGTCAAATTAACTGCCCATTACAGCACTGCTGCTTTCCTCTCCATTTCAGGCCTCAATTTTCCCTCTTTATCTTATTTAATAACCTTTGTATATAAATAATCTTAGACTGTAATACAGCTTGAATCTTTCTTTCTTTTTTTTTTTTTTAGAACAAGTGGGTTCTATATACAATTTTAAGAAGAAAAAAAGAGCAAAGTTATTTTGATTGAAGTTCCACATTTCCACTTAAGTATCTCAGGAGAGTTGAATACGATTTCCTTTCAGATGTTAGAAACATGTTAAATATACAAGGAGTTATGTCATGAGATTCAGAATTACATTCTGCTTTATACCAGTTGATGAAAACGTTCTTGAAAAGCAACGGTTTTCACAACTTCAATTACCTGATCTGTGGAGTTCTCTTGTAACTGGGATGGGCCCGAGCATATCTGGAGGCCAGTAGACCCAAAGATTTCTCCAGCACTTCTGTGAGGATCACCTGGGCTAATTTAGGGGGCAGAATGGTCCAGAGATCATGATGAAGAGCGCAGAAGAAATAATGCCACATCTGGAGTGAGAAGGAGCATCTTTCCCCCTGGCAAAACCACCACACATAAAACAATAGAATCACATCTTCCAAAATGCCAGTTTGCTTCCTATGAACATAATTAGTTCAGGCTGAAAGGAAATAGCTGGAGAGTCTGACACACTAGATGACCAAGAAAGATTTTTGACAAGATGTAAAACATCCTTATTGACAAAGGAACATATGTTTTATTTCAATTACGAGACCAGATATTCTAGTGCAAATCCAGACCACAAGCTTTTAACCTAGCATATCTTGATTTACCCACTCCCAGCCCGGGGTTTAAAATTTATTTTAAGCAATCAGCTCTACAACTGCCAAACAAGTCATGCTAGTTTAAGATAGAGGGCTGGTTCTTCGAAAATTAAATCTTAATAATTAAAAATATTGTTTATGCATGTATATTTTTCTGAGACTATTATCATCATAGGAGGTCATTCTTATAGATGTTTAAGATTATACATTATAATGAAATGACAGGAGAAAAAATAAACTTACAGACCACATACTTATCAACATGCATGAAACCAAGGAGGGGGATGGGTAACTATTAAAGATTATTACATTAGGCTACTGCATTCGTGGGTTTTTAATAACCATGCTAGAAATGGATACCATAATGGTCTGATTTTAAAAGAGTTTGTAAATCCTAGGCAGATGTTATCATTTCTTAGCATTTTTACAGTATTTCATACTTCCAAGGGGCCAGATTCTCCTTCCTTTCCACCCCCTACAGACCTATTGTGTGGGTACCAAATTCTCCCTGACCACAGAGGAAGACCCAAGAGCGGCTAAGGCCAGTGGGAACAAGCAGAAATGAGAAGGTGGCCTCAAGTGATTTACAAGCATTAATGAGTTAACAGGCTCCAAGGGAGATATGCTAGTAGTTTGACCTCATTTTCCTCAAAGCAGATTAAAAAAAACTACTTGAAATGGGAAGAGTAGAATGTGTTTTTCAAATATTACCTTATTTGTTACCATATCAAAAATGAAATGAGCAAAGCTTCACATTTTATCTCTAAGCAATCCTCTTTGACTTAAAATTCTTGCTTTGCCCACTACTTAGAGTTCTCAAACATGATTAAAAAAATTTTGTTCTTTTATAGCAAAAGTTGATAGTTTCTCATGCAGATATGCCTATCAGTATTTTCCTTACATATTATTCTTCTGATAATTGCTCTGATTTCTAAAATCTTCTGTAGTCACTCTGAGAATAATTTATGGTTAATTTCTATTGACTTTCAAATGGAGTTCATAAATGAGTAGAACTAGCATCCGTGGGTGGGAAACTAGAGCATCAAAATGTGCAAGAGTCAGGTTCAAAGGAGGAGGTTTTGACCACTTCTGACTTCTAGACTAGACGTATATCAAAACCGTTAAAGAAAAAAAATTACGAAATTCATGTGGAAGTAGCAAAATTAGAGTATCTTATGCTTCCCTTGCTGTGTGTTCTGTGAAGGAACGTTTTTTAAAATTTTCTGAGGAAAGGATTTTTAGAGCTTGATTTTGTCATACTTTCTGTGTTGTATGTTAATCAAAAGAAAATTGCTCCAGTTGATGTAATGACGAGTATGAATGATTTACACTAACTCTCTCCATAGGAATGGACGGGTGCTTTTAATAACGAGCCAACATGATTTCTCGTATTTTTCAAAATGAAAACCAATTTCCTTAATAGTTAACAGTAAATGAGAAAATAAAAGTAACTAGGCATGTAGATTTCTTTCCCTGAAACTGAAAAATACTTCTTTTGAGACTTTCTAAAATGTAAACTTCATGTTTACTTAAAAATATTCCAAACTCGTCCTCGTTCTCACAATTCCCTTCGAAGTGTGTATAACTGTAATAATATACGCAAGGGTTTTCATTAAACTAAATGTGATTCATTTATTCTTCTGACCTGTTTCTCTATTTGTTGTCATTTCAAAAGTATTCTGCTAGTAAACATCTGTTATTTTTGTAGACCCACCATAATGTAAACAGATGTGAGCTTTTATTTAGATTATATATCAGGAAACAAGCAGCTGGGCTTTATTATATAAGCCATTCAATATTATCTTTGAACAGACAATTCTTTATTCTTTGACTATTGGAAAACACAAGTTGCTAAAATTGAGCAGATGTCAACTATACTCAAAGCTTAATTTTAAACATGTAATCTGAACACCCACTGTGCCGTCTGACCAGCACCTAATCAGAGAGAAACTGAACTCGCCGACTCTCTAAACCTGACAGTTTAGAGAAGGGAAATAATGCATCTAGGGCTCAGCTGATGTCACAAAACACGACCAAATATTCCTTCATATCTTGTAAATTCTTTCGCTATTTCCTTATTACCCTCCGCACACAGCGATAGGCTCCCCTGAGATCGCTCTCCCACCTTTTGCCTCCAGTCAGGCACATTTCATCTACTTCCCTCTCAAAACGGCCTTGCCAAAAACATATAGTCCTGTTTCACCAATCAGTTGGAATAATGGGGAGAGGAGAAGAAAAGGGTGCAGTAAACGGGATAAAACCATTGTCAAGTACTCCGGTTGTCAAAACAGTTTAAAATCTGTTGCTATTTTTGGCAGTTTCTTATTTTTGGTAAATCGAAAAGCAGTATCACTTTATTTTCCTGAGCATAAGTAACAACCACTAACTCTGCAATTAAATTGTAACTACTGACCATGTAAGTATATGGAAGCTATGGTACCATGTAATCATGGGGTAACTATCTCGTTAGTTCTGTCTTTGAAGTTAACGCCTTATCATAAGATCTAAGAGCTGCATGTTACATGGTAATTTGTTTTTTTTTTTGTTTTGTTTTTTTAATACTTGGTAACTTCAATAACAGTTTCTCAACGCATCCACTTATTATTTATACCATACAACTTTTTTAGCTCCCGTTTTGCATACGAGAAAACAGAATAGCCCAATGGTGGACGTAGACTGAAAGGATACTTGTGCCTCAACGAAAACATTGTATAAAATTGCTCATTAGTACACTGACATATTGAAATAGTTTGAAACCGGAGATGGACTCATTTTCAATCTCTCTGTTTACCTCAAGGCAAATAAGGAAGCTGGGATGCTGGCAAGAGAGGGGAAGACCAATACTCCGTCTCTTATCTCGGGCTGCCAGCCGCACCGCCACTTTCTCGCGCTCATTCTGCTCGCTGCTGTTTGAAGTGTGTCATGTTTGGAAAACCCTATGTGAATGCTCTTGCAAAAAGAAAAACTATCCGGGAAGGGCCTCTAAAGGAGAGATGAAATGGCCTTGGAAAAAGTGGAAAGTCCTTTAAAAGATCTTCTTAGCTACTTCTCTCTGTTATGGCAACATTTGTCATGATTATAACTCGGGCATAAATAGAGCCACGGGAACCTTGGGTGTCAGGGGGTTGACAAGAGTGACTTCGCTATTTGAATAATACTCCACTCCGGTTTCCCAGGACTCCATAACCATCAGGACAGACAGGAAAAACAAGGATCATAAGCTTCAATCCCGAGGAAAGGGAAAATTGGGAAAGCTAATGAAGTTGGGCTTGACTGATGAATTTTTTAGAAACCCTGATTATCTTTTATTAAGATATTGTAAATGTTTCACTCTGCCCTGAAATCAACTTCATATATTGGGGCTTATGTATAATCAATGGGATTGAAGCCTGACGATGAATAATTTTAATTGATGCTGGGTTCGTTTGTACTGGGAATCATTAGGCTTTAATTCAGTGGAAGTTTGGGATTTCAAAACACAGGCTAAATGAAAATAGGTAAGCTATAAATGATCAGATGGGTCTTAAATCACCCTCATAAGAACATACAATGAGAGGAGGAAAAAAATATGTACAAAGAATAAAGTGGCTTAAGAAGAGACATTTAAAAAAAAAAAGTGGGAGGGGGGAAGGGCAGGGATACCCACAAGTAGTCCCTTTGGAGAAAAATACGGAGTTGTAGCATTTTGGCATTATCTCTTTGACTTTTCATTGTATCCCGTTACATTCCAACTTAGATAGCACATGCTGCAGCTCAAATTAAGTTATTTTTACTTTTAAGCAGAAGGAGAGTTCTGATGTCTAGCTATTTCAGGTTTTTAAAAAGTGTTTCTCCTAAGTACAAATTCAATATTTAAAAAATATTATCCTAACAGCCTTCATGTGTTACTAATGCCAAGCTCATGTTTCTAATTAGCCAGAAAGCAGGTAGGCAGTAAAGCATATTTGTGTAAAAAGGAGGGATAGTAAACTTAACTTCACACCTCATAAAAAGCTTTGTAGTCATCCCAGTGGTGGCTCTCAGCATCCTGTAAAATGCTTGTAGCACAAACTCTGACGCAGTAGTCCGTAACCTGAAACTGGAGAGTGTTGATGAATTCCTGATATCTTTGGACAGGCACCAGGAATATGGGTCTGTTCAGAGGGAATGATCAAAGAGAAGAGATTTAAGGCCTGTGCAGTAGGCGGTAACAATCTCCAGTACGACAAATGGTTTTGATTATTAGATATCAATCATTCATTTCCTCCTAATGCTGAAGTCTGCATCCACATTCACTTTCCAACAAGGGAAAAAAAAAAAAAGCCGGTCTTTGTTTTGCAAGTCCTTTGAAAATGTACATCTGCTGTTCCACAAATATGCACTTCAACTTGAGACAAACGGCATTGTCAATACATCATTCAAATATAAAAGTATTCTTTGTAAGCCTATTATTAGAGATCAGTGCATCATTTAGGCATTAGGGTATCGTTATTATAGAGAACAACATGCATTTGTCAGAACCAACTTTTATAAAGCTATCACACGTCCCACAAACACACTCTTTTTGTTTTAAAAATTGTAATTTTGTAGATGTCAATTATCTCATAAACTGTTTTAAAATATTCTGCAGAAATATAGTGATTTCTGGCACATTCTGTTTATAAATTCAAGTATGATTCACCATATCTGACTACTTACAGGAATTAAAACAATGTCAGAGCTATATTTTGCATCAAGCCAAATTTATTTTACTTTTATCTTCAGTTGTCTATATCACACTTTTTTAAAAAGATTTTATTTATTTATTTGACAGAGAGAGATCACAAGTAGATGGAGAGGCAGGCAGAGAGAGAGAGAGAGGGAAGCAAACTCCCTGCTGAGCAGAGAGCCCGATGCGGGGCTCGATCCCAGGACTCTGAGATCATGACCTGAGCCGAAGGCAGCGGCTTAACCCACTGAGCCACCCAGGCGCCCCATATATCACACTTTCTTATGCTTTCTCTCCTAAGCAAGGGACTACAAATGCTGTGTCAGGAGTACTGAAGAGATTGTCAGACTCTGGCCAAACAGCCAGGTGCACATGGTCCTTTCGTAAAGGGCTGTGCTATCTCCTAGAGGGTACAAGGGTCGCCAGAAAGACTGTGTGGTCATCTTTATCCTATTTCCAGAAAATATACAGTCTTCTTAGACTACTACTATGTGAGAATTAAGACCACCAGATGCTTTCTGCTCAAATATTTAGGACAGCTCGTTACTACATGGGTGCTCTGAAGTACGTTTACATTGGTCAGTAGAATAGATGGAAAATGCATTTATTCACTGTGTAAGTCCTAATATTCTGTTTGCGTAGAAACAAAAGAGAGAGTGCTTATTACACAGTGGTGTGTATGAGGGGCAAAAACTAGCTTAGTCTGCCTCTCCAGGGTAGTCAGTGTAGTATGCCTTATGAAACGGAGAGGGTCTGTTTGGTCAGGTCATAAATAGCATGCGGAAAATAGTTGCTCCAGATCAGAATATGGAAAAATGTATGGGTTTCTCTCTGGAGCAGGCCTTTAGAAAGAGAAGCTGTCTTCCTTCCTAATCTAGGTATCTGGCTTAATCGATCCCATGCTCTACCTTTTTGACATGCTCAAGTCAAGACAAATGAAAGTCGTTCACTGTGTTCATTATAGTTTCCTCTTTCTCGAATATTATCAAGATTTCACTCCAGTGATACCCAAAGATTACACTTTCCTTTAAGCAAGGCCATCAACCTAATGTAATTGACACTCACTTCTTAGTGTTTTCTTTCATCATATTATCATACTGCATAAAATGCTGGAAGACATAGACTGCTGTGGAGAGCAACATGTGTAAGCTGGTCAGGGGTGCTTTGGAAGGAAACTCCTTGCTTCTCTCTTGCAGTCTCGCCAGGACAGCTGCTGCCACTTTACAACAGGCCTCCACAAAGTTTGCTCTAATTTCCTGGAAAGAATCATCTCTGCATGCCAGAGCCAGTGGAAGCATTGTGTCAAGTTTTTCCATGATGTCAGAACAAAACTAGGGAGAAATAAATGTAGCACTGAGTTATTTGTACTCTGACAGCGCCGTGTAATTAATGTATAGGGGAGCCAAGTTCCTAAATAATGAATTTGACATCAAGCATAAATATAAAGACATGACGTTATAATAATCAATTTCTCAGTTTCTTGTAGAAAGTTAAATGTTTTATGTCAAATAAGGAAATACCAAAAGGATGCTTCTCTCTATATAACCTTCAAACCTTACGTTTTCCAGACAGACATTATGAAAAACTCATGAAATAGCATGCATGACAATACTTTATTTGTAGTTAATAGAACCTGGAAAACATCCATCCTTGATATTAATCTGATTGCGTTATTTTTGAACTTATTCTAGTTTCTTTGCTGAAACAAAATACTTTGGTAAAGTATCTTCTTCTTAATCACCACCTATACACGAGGTCTATATGATTTATTTTAAATAATCCAGAAGCATCAGAAACAATATCACATGGTATCTTTTTAATTGGTAAGAAGTCAGCAACTTTCAGAAGTGATGTGCCTGGCTTTTCAGTCGTTATTATGAATCTACTCTTTATGGGGGATGGGAAGGCAAAACTTGCCAGCACTCCCAATTTGCCAACAGTGTTCCCAGGGGAATGTTTTGGAGCCCCAGGCTGGCAGTAGCCAAATAAGGAGGCCATCTTTAAGAATGCTCTTTTTTTTTCTTCTTCTTAAGATTTTATTTATTTGAGAGAGAGAGAAAGAGAGAGACTGTGAGCTAGGGGAGAGGTGAACGGAGAAGGAGAAGCAGGCTTCCCAATGAGCAGGGAGCCTCATGTGGGACTTGATCCCAGGATCCTGGGATCATGACCTAAGCGGAAGGCAGACACTTAACTGACCGAACCCCCCGGGGCACCCCAAGAATGCTCCTTTAAAAACATTCCAATCATAAGCTGCTGAACTCATTGTGGGCTTAATACTGAGTAACTGTATTTATTTATTTGCAGAATTACTTCCTATTTTCTCAGTATGATCTGTGACTCTCAAGGTACACACAAAGATGCAAGATGGATGTTAACAAAATAGAATGTGCATTAGCATGTAAATAAAGATCTGAAAGTTGCCTAGACCAATAAAAGGTAGTAATTCCTTCAACCTCCTAAATTTCTCCTGAAGTCATTAAAAGGTGTAGCCCAAACAGGCAGTTTCACCAGCTCTCCATTAAGTCACAGAAGCCTCTGCTTTAAGGGCCTCAGATTCATGGAGCCACAAGGCGGCCACAGGTTTCAATCTTTTTTGCTACCAGTGGCCATGGCCCATGGACACCAGAGAAGAAATCTGGTATTGAGTTAAATACCAAGTATTTGCCAAGAGACTCCAATATTGTTCTATAGGTTCCCTTTGCGACCTCTTATATTTATTTTTTTAAAGATTTATTTTATTTATTTGAGAGAGAGGGAGAGAATGAATACAAGTGGGGGGGGAGGGGCAGATGGAGAGAATCTTCAAGCAGACTTCTGGCTGAGCATGGAGCACTCCACAGGACTCTATCCCACCACCCATGAGATCATGACCTGAGCCGAAACCAAGAGTCAGATGCTCTACCAATAGGCGCCACACAATGTCTTATATTTAAAAAAAAAAAAAAGTCTCATTATGGCAGTCAATGGTTTGAAGGGATTTCATTTGATACTTGCCTTTGCAATTTTCTTTGGTTGCTCTTCCTCAGGAACCACATGGCTGTCTTGCCAAACTTCCCGCACATTTACAAGGTTCATAGCATAGGTTACAGTTAAAGTCCTTTCATTCTGTTCCTGCTGGAGAATTTTTGTGGAAAAATCTTCAATTGCTATTGTTATACAATGTGCCATGGGAAGAGACACTTTTTTAAATGCACTTCGCCAAGCAAAATCTAGTAAAGTAGCCTGAAATATAAATTTATATGAAGTTATATTAATCTTAACTCAGCAACAAGTGTTCATATTGTTATAGATATAAAATTATTACTTTCTTTCAGCATTTGAATATAGGTATTCTTTGATAAATGGCAAAACCATTCTTACAACCTGAAAAATATTACCCAGCAAATAAAGCAATATACAAAAACATGTGTATTCTTTACACAGAGTAATATACTGGCATTTCATTTTAATTCATCTGTAAATTTAATCAAAAACTTTTTTCAAAATTTAATCTTTTAAATATAGTTCAATAAAACTATCTTTATGAAAGTTAAAAGTTACATTTACTGTTTATCACATAAAGCAATCTTTAAATTCAATATATTTAATAAAGCCTAAATTAGATTTTTATAGTCTTTTTTTATAGTTTATTGTTAACAAGTACTGCAACATAAGACAGAGTTTAATATTCAATCTTTTATTTCTTTTTCACTCTCAGAAATCCAGACAAGCCAAAAAAGAGCAACAAGAAATTTCTCAGAGAAGTTACATCATGGCACCTTTCTAGAGTTTTACTTCTTTAGAAGTTTATTCAGTTTCTTCACTACTTTTGTTCGAAGAAATGAGGAATTAAAATTATCTGCATTGTTCTGTGTTGGGGGAGCGGGAAAGGATGTAGTAAATGGAGACTGGTAGTGTTTTGTCTTCTTTTATCTTGGGGTCTGGGCTCCATATAATTATGAACGTATACTATCCCCAAGTCCTCTAACGTTCTCTTAAGTACTACAAAATTATGGGTAGTAGGTGAGCCCAGACTTAGCATTAAATTTTCCCTGTTTCAATGTAATCTTGCTTACTGTAATAATGCACCTACTCCAACTTTAGAAGACCCGGGCTCAATATGCCTGATTGAATTACCTATTTTTCTGGATCTCAGTTTTTTGGCTGGAAAAGTACAAGAGCTGATTTGGATGATGTCTATGGTTTCTCTTGGTTTGAAATAACTGAGATTATGGTCGTTAGCTTACTTTTCCTATACATACATCCCAGTCAGCATTTATTTAGTGCTTTCTATATATACTGTATGAAGTAATAAAGATGATTCATCTTCTAGAGTGAAAATTCCATATAATTCTATGATATACTCCATGAGTATAATCAATTATTAAATCTAAAATCAAAATCTATAGTAAAAAAGTAGCTCTCATTTTCACTATGTATATAATTATGGTGTAATTTAACTTTTCTTTTTTTTTTTTTTAAAGATTCTACTTATTTATTCGACAGAGAGAGATCACAAGTAGGAAGAGAGGCAGGCCGGGCGGGGGGAAGCAGGCTCCCCACTGAACAGAGAGCCTGATGCGGGGCTCGATCCCAGGACCCCAAGACCATGACTGAGCCAAAGGCAGAGGCTTAACCTACTCAGCCACCCAGGCGCCCCTTAACTTTTCTTTCTGAAGTATATTTGGACCTTTAACATCACAGGGCCTAAAAACACATTTCTCATCTTAGTTTTACATAAAATTACTCAATAATTGAAACTATTCAGCTCATACAATCTCCTTTCTTTTTTTTTTTTTTTTTAATTTATTTGACAGAGAGAGATCACAAGTAGACGGAGAGGCAGGCAGAGAGAGAGAGAGAGAGAGAGAGAGAGAGGGAAGCAGGCTCCCCGCTGAGCAGAGAGCCCAATACGGGACTCGATCCCAGGACCCTGAGATCATGACCTGAGCCGAAGGCAGCGGCTTAACCCACTGAGCCACCCAGGCGCCCACAATCTCCTTTCTTATAACTGAAATTGATGTAGTCCTCCGCTCTAATAGTATTTTCTTGGAATCTACTTATGAAAGAAATGTAAGAAGGAACTTAACTCCATGAAAATTAAAAACAACAACAAATCTCTGCTTCCTATTCTCCCCACCAGGGCATTTCTACTCATTAAAATCATTCATCCAATCAAGGAAATATGTTCTGGTATAAAGTGTCATTAATTGCCATGACTGCAATGACGATTCTGTATTTTGTGCAATGATGACCACCTTTGGTCATGGTAATTTATATGTGATTACAATATCTTGACCCATCTGAATTCTTTTTTCAAAATACAGAAAACCAAGAATATTAATAGCTCCTCTTAAAAAGAAAACTGGAAACTTTTACTATTCAAATCAACTCTTAGAAGGCTGTTTTCATGAAATACTATTTGCCTACTCTACTCTTCCCATCTGATGTTTCTCATCACACATACCCAGTTAGAACAGAGAATGTTTACTAGTTGATCCAAGAAGAGGAAATAATGTCACTTTCTGTTCTGTGCACAAAAGAGGTAACTATTGAATGCCCTTCTATTACCTAAAGCTAATTTTTTAATACCTATGCGGATTTTTGGTCAAGGCATAATATATAACTTTCCATTTTCCTTATTATTTCCCTTCTATTCTGAATTGAAACTCTGTTTAAAACTCTGGGGGGGTTGCCCTTCTATTTTTTAAAATTTCGTTTTAGAGATTTTATTTATTTATAAATAAACAGAGAGAGTAAGAGAGTAAGAGAGCACAAGCAGGGGGAGAAGCAGAGGGAGAGGGAGAGGGAGAAGCAGGTTCTCCGCTGAGCAGGGAGCCTGATGTGGGGCTCGATTCCAGGACCCTAGGATCATAAGCTGAGCTGAAGGCAGACACTTAACCAACTGAGCCACCCAGGTGCCCATTTTTTGCCCTTTTACATGTTTACCTGCTATATCAGTCAAGATCCATTCAGAAAACAGAAACCACACGAGGTATTTCATAAGGAAGAATTTTAATGTAGGGTGTTAGTTACTAAAAGTGATGGAATTTTGACGAGCTAAACATGGGCTAGGGAGCAAGACAGATATTAACAGAGTAGGAAGCCCCTGCCACTTCTAGGGCTGGAGGAACAAGCAAAGGGACTGTATACGGGAGTGTAGTTCCTGGGGCTACCAACCTCAGTTAAAGGTAATGCAGACCTGACAGGTGGAGCTATGTGTTGAGAGCAGGGTCCATGGAGGAAATGTTTCCTAAAACAGAGAGAGGGGAAGAAGTACCCTGGTTTCTCTCTATCCACCCTCTAGTCCTCTATCACCGCCTTTCATGGGCCCAAACTTCCTAGAATCCTGGAAGGCGTAGTTCTCTATAAAACAAAACAGAGCAGGGAAGAGTGGTAATGGATCTGAGAACAGACAGGCGCAGGCAGGGCACTCCAAAATAAGAGGCCAGTTCAAGCTGTTCTTTCCTCTTTCGTTTCCTTTCTAATGTCCATTTTCTTGCCTTCAACAATTATCTACAGCACAAATTCTCAAAGCATAGCCAGTGAATTGGGATAAGAACAAACATTTCTTCACTTGCAGCGTCCTACTTCTTCCAGGGTACAGACTGGGAAAGAGAGAAGCGTCCCCACTAAATCCAATTTTTGCCAGAACGTATAAGCTAATTTTCAAACGGGAATTTTTTTCTTTAGTGGCAAAGGGTAAAACTCAAGACACTGTGATTCATAATGGATATACAGACATATCATACTGTTACATATGAGCAAAAAACTACCACCCTTCTTTCCTCATTCACCTCTTTGATCAGTAGCAATTGTTCTGAAGGAACTCTGCTTTCACTTGCTCTGGGTTTCTCTATCATAACTTCTTGACTGGATGGATCCAAAATTCCTAAAGAAAACAAACACAAAAGCGTACATTAAGAAAAACCATACCAGATGGAATTAATAGACTCGGGTTAAAATTAATTTGGTAGAAAAACTCTGTCCCTAGTATAGACACACAAACACATATATCAAGATGCAGAGAACATAGTCAATAAGATGTAGGGTGATGTCACCATTACAGAAACTAGAGGATCAGGGTACCTGGGTGGCTCAGTCATTAAGCGTTTGCCTTTGGCTAAGGTCATGATCCCAGGGTCCTGGGATAGAGTCCGGCAGCACGCTCCTTGCTCAGCAGGAAGCCTGATGCTCCCTCTCCCACTCCCCCTGCTTGTGTTCCCTCTCTTACTCTCTCTCTTCTCTGTCAAATAAATAAATAAAATCTTAAAAAAACAAACACACAAACTACAGGATCAAAATATGTAGAGCCCCCTTCCATACATACAACTTGATGACATTTATATGCTATCTATATTGATATTTGATATACATATATACATAATCTGTAAAATATAGATCCCTTTGTCATTAATATATTTTCATGTTGAGAATGTAGGATGACAGTACAGAGTAACATGAATCTCCTTGTCCATTTAAAAATTTAAGTTTTTTTCCTTTTAAGATTTTATTTATCCATTTGTCAGAAAGAAAGAGGGAGAGTACGAGCACAAGGACGGGGAACAGCAGGCAGAGGGAGAAGCAGGCTACCCTGCTGAGTGAGGAGCCTGATATGGGACTCAATCTAAGGACCCTGGGCTCATGACCCGAACCGAAGGCAGATGGTTAACTGGCTGAGCCACCCAGGCGTCCCTAAAAATTTAACTTCTAAACTTAAGAATGGTGCATTTAAGAAATGGTGATGTTCCTTAGTACATTAATACTTCTTTTCTTGAAATGAGGAAGAATAAAAGTACATGGGTAAACATCAGCACGTCAGGAAAAATTACACTATTAATAAGTATATCAATAATCCATTGGAAAGACACAAATCCTGGGATAAAAAATGATCTTATTTTAAAATGGAAATATTTCCACATATTTATTTTTTAGAATTAAGGAAGTCTTTCCCATGGGGGAAAAAATTAGAGCTACAAAAATGTAATAAAAATATGCCAACAATTAATCTTTAAGATAATTGGTTGCCTGGGTGGCTCAGTTGGTTAAGCGACTGCCTTCAGCTCAGGTCATGATCCCTGAATCCTGGGATCAAATACTGCATTGGGCTCCCAGCTCCATGGGGAGTCTGATCTCCCCTTTCATGTTCTCTCTCACTCTCTCTCTCTCTCTCTCTCTCAAATAAATAGATGAAATCTTAAAAAACAAAAAAGACTTGTAAGGATTCTTCAAAAAAAAAAAAAAAAAAGAAATCTTTCCACTTTTCCAATAAGGGTCTATTAATTATAGTTTAATTTGAAATGAATGAGTTAGCATTTACCTTTTGTTTTTGCTTAGTCTTGATATATGATGATTAATTATAAACTTTGATGCCCTTTTTTTAAAGTTTTAGGATCTTAACGATTGGTTTCTGCTTATGTCCTGAGCAAACAAAGTTCAAAGACTGATTCTTATCAGTGGGATTTCTGACAGATATAATCATCTAGAAGATGCGTAGGGTTTTTCTCTTCTGTTTTTCTAAATGTGGCTCTCTGAGCATAATCATGAATGATTCTTAAGTAGTATAATTTACAAAAGCATTCCATAGAAAGGTAAATACTCCATTTGGTAAGCAATAATATCCTTTTGAAAATTTTATCAGAGTTTATGTATTGTGAGGAAGTTTTCCTCAACTCCAGTGTTCTTAATCACTTTGAACACTTTTGAGAACTTCATTAGTGAAAGAATACTCCATCTAAAATGCACAGTATGGGGGCACCTGGGTGGCTCAGTGGGTTAAGGCCTCTGCCTTTGGCTCGGGTCATGATTCCAGGATCCTGGGATCGAGCCCCACATGGGGCTCTCTACTCGGCGGGGAGCCTGCTTCCTCCTCTCTCTCTCTCTCTCTCTCTCTGCTTCTCTGCCTACTTGTGATCTCTGTCTGTCAAAATAAATCAATAAAATCTTTAAAAAAAAATAAAATGCACGGTATGATTGCATGGTAGGTATGCACACACACACCCATCCCCCTCTCCCCCCTCCACACACAATTGGGAATTCCCAGGCCCTCTTGCACAGTGCATTCATGAACCCCAAAGGTCTATGGACTGTAGTTTAGGAATCCTGCTTCATTTCTCCTCATATACTACAACATAGAGAGGATTTTAGAACAGTGTTATACCATCTAACCTAAAAAGCCTTCTCTCTCTTTTTTTAAAAAAAGATTTTATTTATTTAACAGAGACAGAGAGAGCACAAGGAAGGGGAGCAAGCAGCAGGCAAAGGGAGAGGGAAAAGCAGGCTCCTCAAGGAGCAGGGAGCCCAATGTGAGACTCAATCCCAGGACTGTAGGATCATGACCAGAGCCCAAGGCAGATGCATAACCGACTGAGCCACCCAAGTGCCCCAAAAATGCATTCTCTATGGCTTGCATTTTACTATGCCTCTAAAAAAATGATACTATAAATAATTAATTCTAATACTGAAACAAAATCTAGATTAATGAAAGCTTTTTAAATAAAGAAAAAATTAAACTATAAGGCTATTAAAAGAAAATATGGAATATTTTTTAAAAGATCTATGTAAAAAAGATTTTTCAGAAGGACAAAACTGCAGAAGCCATAACATAATTCTGCATTAAAAAATTCTGCATAACAAAAATATCATTAGCAGTCAAAATAGATGTGACAAACTGACTTGGCACTCTTAAGTGTCCATTTTTTTTTTAATTAATAGACTTTACTTTTTACAGCAAATTGATGCTTACAGAAAAACTGAGTAGCAAGTACAGAGTTTCCATATATTCCCTTTCTCTCCATCCTCAGTTCCCCTACTGTTAACATCTTACAATGGTGTGGTGTATATATATATTTTTATTTTATTTTATTTTTTTTAATTTATTTGACAGAGATCACAGGCAGGCAGAGAGGCAGGCAGAGAGAGAGGAAGGAAAGCAGGCTCCCTGCTGAGCAGAGAGCCCAATGTGGGGCTCGATCCCAGGACCCTGGGATCATGACCTGAGCCGAAAGCAGAGGCTTTAACCCACTGAGCCACCCAGGGGCCCCTGGTGTATATATTTTTAACGTAGGCTCCACGCCCAGCAAGGAGCCCACTTAGGGGCTTGAACTCATGACCCTAAGATCAAGACCTGAGCTGAGATCAAGAGTCAGACACTTAACCAACTGAGTCACCTAGGTGCCCCTGGTGTGGTATATTTTTGACAACTAAGGAACCAATATTGATTATTATTACCTAAAGTCCATAGTTTATATTAGGATTCATTTTTTATTCATTTTTTATTTTAATTCTAGTATAGTTAACATGCAGGGTTACATTAGTTTCAGGTGTACAGTATAGCAACTCGACAATTCGACATATCATTCAGTGCTCACGAGGACAAATTTACTCCTTACATTCACCTCCTCTCTGATATCTATGAGTCTGTTCTCTTATAATTAAGAGTCTATTTCGTGATTTGTCACTCTTTTTCTCCTAGTTATTCTTTTTTGTTTGTTTCTTAAATTCCACATGAGTGAAATCATATGGTATTTCTCCTTCTCTGACTGACTTATTTCATTATTTCATTTAGGATTATACTCTCTAGCTCCATCTATGTCATTGCAAATGGCAAGATTTCATTCCTTTTTATGGGTGCATATTATTCCATTATATATCTCACATCTTCTTTATCCATTCATCAATCAATGGACACTTGGTCTGTTTCCATTATTTGCTATTACAGATAATGCTGCTATAAACATAGGGCTGCATGTATCCCTTTAATGATTCTGTATTTTTTGGGTAAATCCCCAGTAGTTTGATTACTGGATTGTAGAGTAGTTCTGTTTTTAAATTTTAGAGGAATCTCCATACTGTTTTCTGGAGTGGCTGTACCAGTCTGTATTCCCACCAACAATGCAAGAGAGTAATTTTTCTCCACATCCTCGCCAAAACTTGTCTTTTTTTGTGTTTTTGATTTTAGCCGTTCTGACAGGTATGAGGTGATACCTCATAGCCTCATAGTTTTGATTTGTATTTCCCTGATGATGAGTGATATTGAGCATCTTTTCATGTTTCTGTTGGCCAACTGGACGTCCTTTTTGGGAAAATGTCTGTTCACGTCTTCTGTCCATTTTTATTTTTTTTTTAATTTTAATTTTTTTTTAAGATTTTATTTATTTATTTAAGGGAGAATGAGTGAGAGAGAGCATGAGAGAGGAGAAGGTCAGAGGGAGAAGCAGACTCCCCAAGGAGCTGGGAGCCCGATGCGGGACTCGATCCTAGAAGTCCAGGATCATGACCTGAGCTGAAGGCAGTTGCTCAACCAACTGAGCCACCCAGGTACCCTTCTGTCCATTTTTAAATTGGATTATTTGCTTTTTGGGTGTTGAGTTTTCTGAGTTCATTACATTTTGGGGCCTCCTGGGTAGCTCAGTTGGTTAAGCATCTGCCTTTGGCTTGGGTCATGATCCCAGGGCCCTGGGATTGAGCCCCGCATTGGGCTCCCTGCTCAGAAGGGAGTCTGCTTCTCCCTCTCACTCTCCCTCTGTGTTCTCTCTCTGAAATAAATAAATAAAAACTTAAAAAAATAAAGTTCTTTATATTTTGGTTACTAACACTTTCTTGGATATATCATTTTAAAATATCTTCTCCCAGGTTGCCTTTTGGTTTTGTTGATTGTTTCTTTCATTGTGCAGAAGTTTTTATTTTGATACAGTTCCAATAGTTTATTTCTGCTTTTGTTTCCCTTGCCTCAGAAGATATACCTAAAAAAAATGTTGCTAGTCAGAATGTCAGAAAAATTACTGCCTATGTTCCCTTCCAGGATTTTTGTAGTTTCAGGCCTCACATTTAGACTTTAATTCATTTTGAAATTAAGGATTCATTCTTTGTGTTGTGCATTCTATGGGTTTGCCAAGTGCATAATGTCATGTATCCACCATTAGTGTTTCATATAGTATTATTTCACTGCTCTAGAAATCTCCTGTGCTCCCTCCATTCACCTCTTTTCCCCTTTGCCCTTCTCTTGGCAACTACTGATCTTTTTACTGTCTCTATACTTTTGCTTTTTCCAGAAGGTCATTTAATTGGAATCATGTAGTATATAGTCTTTCCATATTGGCTTCTTTCATTTAGCAGTATCCATTTAACATTCCTCCATGTATTTTTGTAGCTTGGTATCTCATTTATTTTTATCACTGAATAATACTTTATTGTCTGGATGCACCACAATTTATTTATCTATTCATCTACTGAAGGACATCTTGGTTGATGCTAAGTTTTGCCAATCATGAATAAAGCTGCTATAAACATTCATGTGTTGGTTTTTATGTAAACGTAAGTTTTCAACTCATTTATGTAAATATCTGAGAGTGTGATTACCAGATAATATAAGACAGTGTTTAGCTTGTAAGATACAATGAAATCATCTGCTTGAGAGGCTATACTATTTTACAGTCCCATCAGCAAAGAGTGAGAGTTCCTATTGCTTCACATCCTTGTGAGAATTTAGTGTTGTTAGTGTTTCAGATTTTAGCCATTCTAACAAGTGTGTAGTGGTATCTCTTTGTTTTGCTTTGCATTTCCCTGATGACATGATGTTGAGCATCTTTTCATATGCTTATTTGCCATCTGTATATCTTCTTTGGTAAGGAGTCTGTTCAGATCTTTTGCTCATTTTTCAATTGAGTTTTTTATTGTTGCTTTCTTATTGAATTTTAAGTGTTCTTTGTATATTTTGGATACAAGTCCTTTATCAGATATGTGTTTTGCAAATATTTTGCTCTATGGGTTGTCTTTTCATCCTCTTAACCACCATATCTTTTCACTTCACAATTTCACTTTAGAAATGTACTGTCCAGATATGCATGTCCACATTTAAGACAAAGTTCAAGGAAATTTGCTCTATCATTGTTTGTGGTAGTAAATAAAGAGGAAAACAAAACCCTATATGCTCATCAGTGAGTAACAGGTTAAATTATGGTACATGTCCCATTGGAAAATTATTTGCCTATTAGGAAGAATGAGATCTTTCTATATAACTGTTAATAAAAAAGAAGTTCTGCATAGTAGGACAAGATTTCACGTTATTTTAACTTGGGGATACATACAAAAGTCATTGTCTCTGGAAAGGAAAACTAGACAACTTGGAATGGAAAAAGACTTAATTTTCACTATAGACTCTTTTATCTTGTTCAAAGTTTTACTATATGCACCGACTACTATTCAAAACAAATTTTAAAGAAGAAAAAACAATAAAGATCAAATTGTTAATGACATGAAGGGACAATGCTTAGATTGTTAATGTCATCTTACTTTTTTACAGAGAGCTCATAAAACCAGCTAATTTAAAAAGATATTTAACTGGAAAAATAATACTAGTTCAAACTACAGGCTTTGCAGTTCTATTTCTGGAAATAACTATCTGCCATTGTGCAGCTATAGTTTAAGACTTGAAAAAAAGTTAATTATCTTATATTTATCATTTCACTTCCAAATACATTATGCTTATTCACTGAAAGTAACATGCTTTGATGTTTATACAAACCATTTGCTTATTTTCAAGATGAATAAGAAAAAAAGATAAGCTTCCCAAGACTTCTTTTGCCAGTGAGCAGTTCTACATAAGACAGAAAATGAATTATCAAGCAGTTACGAATATAATTTTCCCCCCCAAATTAAAAAAAATTTAAAAACCTAATCCTATGTAAAGAGCAAAAGGGATCATTTTAAGGTAGTATTAGTAAGATTGATTCTAGACTAATAAGATACCTTGTGGTTTTAATGAATTGTGGCATTTTTGCATTTGTTTGGAATTCAATATGGTCAATATTAAAATTTGGCATTGTCAAACTTAGTGAGCTCTGTGAACATGTGACAAATTATTTCATTGATTTAAATATATATTGAAAACTCTATATACTTATTAGCATTATCTAGAGAAGTAGCCCATGTTTGGCTCATCATGCTAAAACATACTTATTTGTATGCAGTCAACACTGGTTTCCTTAAGAGCATGCCCAGATTAAGGACCTCAGTAGAGTGCAGAGGGTCACAGGAATGCCAGCTGCTAAACAGTCTCCCCCCTAAAGAGTTCGCTGTGGTTCATTTTACATTTCTGGTTAGTTTCCACACTGCCGCTTTCTTTCATAGACAGTAGAGGTTGGCAGTACTTCCCTGTGACATCCACTTTCACACCCAAATTGGTCTTCATAGGCTCCCATTGTGTGCACTACAAAGCAACTTGCCTTGTTGGCAGCTCTAAGTGGGAACTACAAGTCTTTCTTTTCTTCACTGTTCTTTTCTGGCTCACAAGCAACCTCCCACCAAAAGCTGAATCTGTGGAAGAGACTACATCCAAGAGATAATACTATGAAAAAGTATGAAGAGAAGCCCAGGTGGCCACCTTGCAAATTTCCAATGTGGAAGCCTTCGACCTCTCTGCCCAAGAAACAGCTAAAGTCCTAGTGTAATGAGCTTTACAAACCCTAGGAGCCTCTTTACCTTAACTACATACGCCTCCCTAATACAATCCCTTAACCATCTAGCTAAGGAACTCTTAGAAGCCATTTGACCCCTCTTAAGACCCCCTAAGAGTACAAACAATCTTTCAGAAGATCTGAAATCTTTGATTCTTCTGAGACAAACCCTAAGTGTTCTTCTTACATCCAATTGAAGCAGCCATTGCTCTTTGTCATTGCTGGGGCTAAAGAAAAATGAGGGCCAAGAAACCTCCTGGTTTAGATAAATCTCAGATGCCACCTTTGGAAAATTTGAGGAACTGCCCGAAGAACAACTGTATTCCAAAGGAGCATTAGAAGTGCCCCATAAATCAAACCTGAGGCCACTCCAGAAGATATGATCACCTAAAAGAAATACCATAAGGCACCGTAACAGTCAAATAATGTCTTATCGTTTGCTGAAATGACCAAAATAGAAAACCATCAAGTTATGACCAAAAAAAAGTAAATAGATATAATAACTAAATATATTTCTTCCTCTGAAAATACTTCTTATGTCTCTACAAGATCTACTGTATCATATTCAAATTATTAAGAGCACTGACAATTTAGCTAAATGGACAATAGAGCGGTAAACATCAAAGTAAAATATTTAATCATCTTTATATTTTCTCTGTGTGATGTTAAGCACCTGGATATTTTTAAAACATCTGGACAATAAGGAAAAAAAAAAAAGCCCTCATTTTCATCACACTGTTTTGGTTACATGGACATAGTAGGCAACTCTTTCCAAGATCTTTATTAGCAAAATATGCTCCAATCAAAAGAAATACACAGGAAACCAAATGACTTGGTCTTTTTTCCCGTTATTCCCTCCCACACAAGATTTCCAAGCAAAACATTAACTATCAGGATAACTTAAGATGCATTTGGTTTCTTTAATCATCCGTTTCAGGGAACCTTTTCCTTCCTGATTTAAGAAACCAATGCTTTTGATAAGAATTCATTAAGTTGGCTACACTGAATAAAACATTTAAGTTTTTCTTGACAATTTCCCTCAAGATCATTCTTTGCAGGGAGCCCTTTATATAAAGTTATGTCAGATTAAATCAATCTTAGCTTTGTTATTAAAAAATATGAATTTCAACAATGAGGAAGACATATATCACATGGGGATGATTTAGTACTTAAGACATTTCTTATACCTGTGCTTTAAGATTCCTTCCACGTACATTGTTCAATAACCCACAACTGTATTTCTATAATACATTCTTACTAATATGAATTTGAAGTTACTTTTATCTGCCATGCTGCTTATATAATGATAAATCTGGGTAAGGCAGTATATTGTAGCATAATTATATATTTTCTCTGTTGGTTTTATTCAGTAATGGTAACTATTTCCCTCAAATATATAGCATTTGTAAGTCTTAGCATTGTTTGATCTTAATCTGAATGAGTTGAACCAGCTTTGTCTTTTTCTGAAATCAGTATATCAAACCTTTGCTTCAATTGTTGGTCATTTGAGTTTTGTATCTTTATAATACTTCTCTCATACAATTTAATTTTCAACCTATGCTGCCTTTAAAGGAATAAAGTTCTTAAAATTCACCTAATTTCACTAGAGTCTAGTCTAGGACCAAAACAATATAAGTTTCAAGAGGTAAGAGTCTAGATGTGTTGTGGTCTGCTCTGTTTCTTGATCCACACTTCAGAAGAGAACTGCTAGAGATGTGGACGGGAGACACAAACCCTTCACCAGGCATGATGGATGTTGAGGAGCAAAACCAAGTGTCAACTGCTTGAAGCACCAACATGTCAGTCAAAAATTAGGATGGCATATTTATCTCTTCAACCCAGTCAGTTTAATCTAGAAGACCCTCTAGGGTTTGTATTATCTCCTAATTAAATCTACTTTTCCATTGTCTTTTAATTTTCATACTTTCTTATATTTTTATTATTTTCTTACTGGACTTTTTGACAGCTTTAGAACCCTGATATCTACCTCCATTTTTTCTTCAAATTATCTCCAAGTTTGAGAAAAATGATCCACTTGATAACTTAGTAGTGCTACTTAAACTTAATGGGACACCTAGAAGGCCAGCAAGCTATGCTTAATATAAAAGAAACTTCAAGCTGATAACTTTTTCAACATTATTTACTCAGGCAAAATAAATAAGGAAATACAAAAGTCAACATAATAAAGTAAATGTAATTCCTTACTAAGAAATAGGGTTTTGAAATTTTCTGATTGATTGTTAATCATTCGGTTCCCTCACTTCATTTTGCAAATGCAGTCACAAGCTGTATTTATTGTTCTTAAATTGATACATGATACCATGTAAAAGAGAACTTTGTGTGGTTCATTCTGATATAGATGAAAATATCTATAAGTATAGATATGAACACAGAGAACATATTTTAACTGTTATGCCTCTAAATTCCACCTACGGCATAGCTTTCTTCAAAAGGATTTTGTTAAGATTAACTAAACTTCAAACAACATATTATACAATATGAATTGCTTTTATAAAGCTCAAGTTTATTGCTTGTTACCTACTAGACATTCTTTTAAATACATACACTAAATTGTTTAATTCTCACAACCTTACATAACATACTGAGATTTGAAGCACATAACAGTAAAAGAAAACAAAGAGAAAGTTAGTTTAGTCCTACACCATCATTTTGAAGATGAGTAAAAGGCATCTAAGGAAACTAAATATTTGCCCAAGGTCATCTGGCCGCTAGAAGCAGAAGAAGAGCTACTAGGTCATCCGGTCTGCTTGTTTTCTTCCATAAGCCAGGCTGTGTTTCTCAGAATTTAAAAAAAAAAAAAAAATTAATCTGATTTTATTTAAAGATTATTATCCAGAATTGACTTATAATGATTTGTCCCTTGGAATTACAGAATTTGCCATATATAAAGGATGAAAATGTAATTTTATGGTGTGCATTATAGTCAACATTTATTTAAGGAATTCTATCTTTTTTTCTTTTTTCCAAGTAATAGTATAGATTCAGTGGCAGGAAGTGAAAACACAGAGAATAGGTATATAAATTTAAACAAAAGAGCATGTTACCTGAAATATTTCTGGGTGTTTTGAGAGATACTAATATTTCTTCCAATAATTCTTTAACATTTTTTTCCAGCTTCAAGAAGGATTTTATGAGTTGTGATAAGAATTTGAGTTTATCAAAGGAGAGGAAAAAGTTTCTTCCTTTCTGTGGGCATTCAGGAGTTACTGTGAAAAGAGAAGATGAATACTATTACATTTGTACATTTTGTTTTCTCAGTAAATACTGAAATAATCTATGTGATTCCATAAGCCATCAAAACTAATAAAATCAGCAATTAAAGTTTATTCTTTAAGAAATGCATATAAAATCTCCTACGAGTTTCTTTTCTTTTGGGAAGCTGGAGATGAGTATTCTTCTTAATACAAATATGACAATTAAATAATTATATTGATTCTTAGAGTTTATAAACTGGTAATTGATTTGTAAAATCACATCTTCTATAATTCTATTTTTTTAAAAAGTCGGGACAACTTGAATCTAGTCACGAGAAAACATCAGGCAAACCCAAATTAACAGAAATTCTATAAAATAGCTGGTCTGTACTCTTTAAAAGTGGTATGTCACAAAACACAAAGACTAGGAAATGTTCTAGTCAAAAGGAGTAAAAAAAGGCATGACAATTAAAATCAATATATGATTGGTATTTTATTTACTTTATTATAAAGACTTATTGGGTTAATTTGGTGAAATCTGCACAAGGTCTACAGTCTCATGCTCTTATTTCATGATTATTTATTTTCTGATATGGGTAACTATACTGTGATTATTAAAGAGAATGCCCTTGTTTGTTTTTTTTCTAAAGTCTACTGATTTATTTTTTTTTATTTTATTAACATATAATGTATTTTCTTCAGGGGTACAAATCTGTGAATCCTTGGTCTTACACAATTCAAAGCACTCACGATAGCACATACCCTCCCCAGTGTCCATAACCTTGCAGGGGAGAATGCCCTTGTTTTTAAGAAATACACACTGGGGACGTCTGGGTGTCTCAGTCAGTTAAGCATCTGCCGTCAGTTCAGGTCATGATCTCAAGGTCCTGGGATCAAGCGTCACATCAGGCTCCCGGCTCAGCAAGGAGTCTGCTTCTTCCTCTCTCTCTCTGTCTGCTTCTCCCGATCCCTCTGCCTGCTACTCCCCCTGCTTGTACTTTCTGTGTCAAATAAATAAAATCTTGAAAAAAAATAAGAAATACACACTGAAGTATATAAGAACAAATATATGTAATCTACTCTCAGTTCAGGAAAAAAGTGGTTTTCAGAGAGAGTGAATGCAAATGTGGAAATATGGTAAAATACTAGCATTTGAGGAATCTTGATGTTTTTTGTTAGTCTGAAATTAAAATAAAAATTTAACTTAAAAGAGAAAATGACTAGACAAAGGATATGAGTTTTTAAGGCCTTAGAAGCATTCCTCCTATAGCATTAAAGAGAAGCAACTTAATTGTTGAATCTAGAACACATAATTCATGAAATCATGTTTAAAAATAACTTCTATCTAAATAATTGTGATATCAGTTTCTTTCAGAACAAAAAAAACTTAAACAATGATTGATTTTGCTTTTATAATTAATGTTTTTTTCTTTTAAAATTGTAATATACTACCATTTGAATATAGAAAAATATCTTACACTCTAAGCATGTGGAGAATAGAACCAACCTCACCAAATGGCACTTGGGATCAAGTTTTCAAGAATTTAAGGAATTCATCCTTTATTATTGTCACTTCGTTAAATATGTATTTAAGAACTACCTTGAGGCTTAATGACAAATTGGAAAATTCGTAAACTCTTATCAAGTAAGCACAAAGTGCATTTTGTGAGAAAATGCTGATAATGCCACTTGGACAAAATGTAAGGCCTGGTGATTCCTTGTGAGAAAAACATTACCTTCATCACATGGATTTAAAAAGAAGTTTCCAAAAAACCAATTTAATGGGCAATCCACTTCACCTCAATTAACCTTTAAAATGTTGGCATCAGACCCGTAACCATATGATAGAGGTTTTTAGTGACAACCACAAATTTGAGAGAGATCTGTCAGACAACTTAAACTGTGGAATTGAGTCCTGTTCTTAAAGAGTAAAATAAGGCTTAAAAAAAAAAAATTCACAAGTACCTACAAAAACTCTATTTCATCTCTAAATTGATGTTAGGCCCACAAACATTAAAGTCTATGTCTAAACAGCCCTGCTCACACCCATCGTTCTTCCACAGGTGTGCCACAGAACACAAACATGCATAATCAGTGTATAACTAAGGTTTGACCATGAAAATCATGACCTAAAAATGAAAAGAAAAGAGAATAAATATATTGTGTTTATTTAGTTGTTGCTTGATTCTCATTTTGCCTGTTTGATTTCTTTTAAGCTCTGCTCATGTGGTTGGAGGGGCTAGTATAACCTTCTAAACCTTAAAGATGTCCCTTTGGAACTAAATATTTATAAGCCGAAATTCTGGACTTTGAGAATTCTTCCTCATTCTTGAAGCAAACCATGAGACTCTGGACTCCAGGAAACAAACTGAGGGTTACAGAAGGGTGGCGGGTAGGGGAATGGAGTAACCAGGTGATGGGTATTAAGGAGTGCATGTGTTGGGATGAGCACTGGGTGTTATATGCAAATAAGGATTTGTTGAACATTTACACAAAAACTTATGATGTACTATATGCTGGCTAACTGAACATTAAAAAAAAAAACACAAAAAAGAATTCTTACTCGTTCTTTAATTGCTTAGCTAGAAATTAAGAAGGCTTTGTGCATCCCCATTCTAAGTACTGTATTTATAAAGCAAGCAAAGAATCAAAAAATCTTGGAGAATCAAAACAGTGTAATCTAATAGAGCTACTTGTTTAAAAATTATGTAGGGTCTGAGGATTCTATATGAAGAGGTCTTACCTTCATGACCTGGATTTAGAATAATCTTGTATTCCAGAAGTGTAACAATATTGAATGGTAAATCCATTTCAGTTCAATGCATCTTTATGACTTAATAATGAAAGAGGACAGAATAATATGTATGACCTAAATCTAATCATTTTTGTTCTAAAGAAGCAATGATTATGGTAGAGGTCCATTAATTAGCAATCCTTATTTCCTATTAGTATTAGCTCAGTGTTCTCCCAAGGGCTATTGTGAAGGTTCTTAATTTATGGAACAATAATTCTGTGATAAGTTCATTTTTTGAAAGTCCAATTAAAGCAAAATTAAGCAAAAAGGATGAAATAGCATAGCCCAAACTTGTCTTATTTTCCCCATAGTATCTCCCAGGACTAGAGTTCTAATCGTCACGTCTTAGGTCACTAATTCTTATTTGCCTACACATAGCTATTTTTCGGTTCCTTAGACTCTGAACTGTCAACCAAATTAGGAAAAGATTTCCCCTTTTACTCTTGCTTTCACTCAATTAATCTTTCTTTCCTTCTCTCACCATTCTGTTTATTCCTCTCCTCCAACTCATCTCCCCAGAAAACCTGATCTGGATACAATCAATTCACCTTCTCCTCTAAACTAATCTGGACCTTATCTGTTCTTTCCTAAACACTGTGCAAAGTGTCTTCCATCAGGAAATTTTGGACACACAGGCTTATACACAGGTGACTGTGTTTAGCTGGCCACCAATTACTGCTATAAAAGACCTGAAATAATGATTATCACTCTATTATATAGGATGGGCTCGATGTTTCTTAGGAAATACAAAATTCCCCTAAATCCTAATAATATTATAGATAAAAGTTAAACTGACATTTTACAGTAAGACTTCAATTTACCATCAACTAACAGAATAAATCCATGTTGAGGGTCCCCCCCATATTATTTTAATAAAAATTTTTCTAAAGTACAATATAAAATTCTCTGCTTTCTTATTTAGTGTTTAAAACAAAATTTAATTTTCTTCATAACAGAGTTATGCTAAAAGTTACTTTTTTTTTTTTAAGATTTTATTTATTTGCCAGACAGAGATCACAAGTAGGCAGAGAGGCAGGCAGAGAGAGAGAGGAGGAAGCAGGCTCCCTGCCGAGCAGAAAGCCTGATGCGGGGCTCGATCCCAGGACCTGGAGATCATGACCTGAGCCGAAGGCAGAGGCTTAACCCACTGAGCCACCCAGGCACCCCTAAAAGTTACTTTTTATATGCTGCTCTGAAAGATGATTATCTGTCCCTCAGCAAAGGGCATTTCTCAAACTCATTTGAAGAGGATTTTATGATCAAATAGGTTTAGGAATCACTATATACTAAATACTACTTAAAGTGACTCACAATGCATATTAGCATATTAAACTCTCCATTTAATTTTATAATACTGTAAATTTTTAAAAAACTTAATGTTTCTCAAGCTTTTTTTGACCAACGAACACCAGTTTACTAACAAATCTATTAACTTCTGGAACTTTCTCAAAGAGCAGTGTTGTTGAGGGCACCCTGCTCTAGATGACAGCCCTATCTGAGTATGTCACCTTGTAATTTTCCCCCTCATTGTTAGACCTTCAGTTGGCGGAAGGGGGGGGTCTTGTTACTGGCTATGTGACTGATTTTACCAGTATTTGCTTCTGCTTGTAAACTACTGTTCCTAACAGCATTATAGTATTCTGCTGACCCCTTTGAGAAACTAATTAAAGCCTTCTAAATCCCTATAGACCCTCTTGTTGGGAAAAAAAAAAAAAAAAATCTATGCAGTCATAGATTCAGGGCTGACCAGAGCCATCTGAAGTCCATTATGGCTCTCATTGGGCACTGTGGTCCAGGACCATCTGAATGGTTAAAAATGCATAATCCTTGCCTTCACCAGACCCTTTTTAAGCAAGTGCCCCAACTGAGTTCTCTGCTCTCTGGAGTTTGAGACCATGACCCATGGGTCCCACAAATTCTAGTTAAAAACTGTTATGGTAGATTATGGACATTGGGGAGGGCATGTGCTATGGTGAGTGCTGTGAAGTGTGTAAACCTGGCGATTCACAGACCTGTACTCCTGGGGCTAATAATACATTATACGTTTATAAAAAAATTAAAAAATAAAAAAAAACTGTTATGGTAGAAATTACTCTCTGGGCATTAGAAAATCTGGGGATTTTGGTCTTAGGAAGTCAACCAAAGAGGTGCTTTTATGTAAAATATCAATAACTTCAAAAGGAAATGTTCATTTTTTTCCTCTGATTTCTGGTTTTTAAGGAAATTTCTGGAAGAAATATGGAACAATTGTAGATAATTTCTAAGAGCAGATCCTATACATTTGCCCTAGGCAAAAGTACTGCTCCCAGGAAAACACCCAAAGAATAGCTATAGTTTTATAAGCACATTCATCGGAAATGTGAAAAGATTTCCATGAGGCCAGACATTATTTCCAGTGTATTCACAATAGTATGTCAAGAACACACCATAATTTCTTACACAGAGTGGGCACTAAAAACAAACAACAACAACAAAAAAACTGGTTAAAGAAATAAATATATGAAATCCAACAGGTCCTAGAAATAGCTAGGTTTGGCTCAGAACAGAGAAAGATTTTACACCTATTCCTAAGATGAATTCTTCAAAATAAGAAATATAGATTTAAGTCAATGAATAAGTAAACACATATATAAATAAATACAGTACTATACATTGCTTTTAGTATGTAGTTAGACAAAAGAAATTTGGAGATTATTTCTAAAATAGAAAATGTGTGCAAAAAATATGAAATCAATGATGAACTGGGGATTTGATAAAGCATGTTGATACAACTGACTTTAAAATAGGATTTTTTGTGTGAGTTTAAAAAAATAAAATTATACTTCAGGTAACATTATTGTAAACTATACTCAAATTAAAAAAAGAGTATACTTTAGAAATATATTTCACTATGAAATAATATGCACGGATATTCATAGAACTAATGTTCTAAAATTAAATGAAACCCTTTCTCTTCTCTCTCCAAATATATATGTATATACATATTCATCATAATATACACCCTTATGGATGTATCACTCATAAATAATATAGACTACAGACTACACTGAAAGGTGTTTTTCATCTCAGGACTAATAATTACAATATTAACTCTATTCTCTTGAGCAAAACTAAGGACATTGAAAATAAATCTTGAGGGACATTAGGGCTCCTCACATTTGATCCACAACAAAACAGTATTTGGAATAATTATCAAAGTCCAGCTAAATCAGACAAACCATAAAAGTACAGGTAGTTGCTGAAAGCACACATATTATTTTTCAAAACCATTAGCAACAGAATTCTTGTTAATAATAGCATTAAGATACAGGAGAAAATGAGAAGCTCGAAAATCAGATAATCTGAAGGTGGTAGATCAGTATAATAGGATAAAAGGAACGTTTTTTCGTTTTCCCAAGAAAAACGAACACTAGCCATTCTGTTATTGACTGTAAATGGATCCATCTTCAGTGAGGAAATATTCTTGGTGCTACCAGACCAATGATGTAAAAAAGAGGTAATGTGCAAAAGCTATTGGAAGTCTCATTATTCCAGATGAAATTCATGACATAATCAAATGGAATATATTTCTCCAGTAGAGAAAATTATTAAACAACATTGTTACAATAAGAAGTCAGCAGGGACCACACAGGAACAAATAATAAGCAGTACTTTTCCCAGTACCCAAGTCACTTCCTGAGAGCACGTAGGGCTTTGGAGCACACTGCAGTGTTCCAGAAGCCCGAAGGAGGGCTATGCCTCCCCTCAGTGCCAGCTTCCACAAGCCACATACCTGGGGAAGGAACAGAAGGAAAACACTATGTCCCCAAGTGTGTAAAGAACCTTCTTTGTCATGTTAGCCTAGTAAGTACACGGAGAATCATGGACAACCACAGGCATTGCTTTTTTGTCACATTAAGAAAGAAACTAAAGCTACTTTCCCTTTTTTCTTCAGCATTATCTGGGTAACTTTTAGTTATTTTTCAACAACTGAAATTTTTAAAAAATATTTTTCAAATATTTTTCACATATACAGAACTAGAAAAGCATTTGAAGTAAAACTATGAAAGCAGCATTTCCACCTTAGTTTTCAAAGCTGAATTTATGATTTCTTATCTCTGGTCAGGGAGCTTCCATAGGTAGGACCTGAATCAGACGGGGTAAAACTTCAAAATTAACCGACTAAACGAATGAGGGACAAAAGAAATTACTGAAAGGATGAAGTGTTTATCTTTTTTATTTTTTAAGATTTTATTTATTTATTTATTTGACAGACAGAGATCACAAGTAGACAGAGAGGCAGGCAAGGCGGGGTGCGGGGAGCAGGCTCCCCACTGAGCAGAGAGCCCGATGCGGGGCTCGATCCCAGGACCCTGAGATCATGAAGGCAGAAGCTTTACCCACTGAGCCACCCAGGTGCCCCAAGTGTTTATATTTGAAGTGAAAATGCAACCCAACAGAAGCTGAATGTGTGGAAATTTAGATGCCCCACTGACAAGTGTCAGGACCCCTCTTCTATATGATGAGAAAATGAAGAAGGAACTCTAGGGAAGGCTGAGCCTCATAAAGGTTCAGGGATCTGGGGCGCCAGGCTGCTTCGGTCAGTGGAGCATGCGACTCTTGATCTCGGGGCTGTAGATTTGAGCCTCACCTTTGGTTTAGAAATTACTTAAAATCTTTTTGTTTTCCTTTTTAGATTTATTTACTTATTTGAGAGAGAGAGAGAGACAGAGACAGAGAAAGAGAGAGAATGAGCACATGAGCGCACAAGCAGAGGGAAGGGGCAGAGGGACAAGCAGACTCTGGGTTGAGCAGGGAACCTGACAACGAGGACTCCATGGAGCTGGATCCCAGGACCCTGAGATCATGACCTGAGCCAAAGGCAGACACTTACCTGATGGAGACATTAAGGCACCCCAAAATTACTTAAAATCTTAAAAATAAAATCTTGTGAAAGTTAATGAATCTGAACTTGAAATCAGAGAACATTTAACTCTTAGAAACTGGACGTTGGACTACTCTGCGTCTCTCTGTCTCTCCCCACTTCCGTTTCTCCCGCATGTTTTATTATATGGAATACTGTTTATAGTTACGCTACCTGAAGCACAAGAGGTGATAGAGTAGAGAAGCTAACATGTAGAATTATGAGCCACATGGCGTGGGTTCAAATCCTCCCACTCCTCCCTACCAGCCATGTGACTTGGGACAGTTACTTAGTCTGTGACTCAATAGTGCATAGGTTGAACTGAGTTAACATATTAGAGTAGTAATTGAGAGGCAGTAAGTGCTGTATAATTATTAGATATTATTACCATCTTCTCTGAGAAGCCTGCCCTCAGATCCTAGGCCAACTTTGTTTCCTGTTCTACATGCTCCTTCCTATTTTACCTCACACATAGCTTCATTTTAGCACTAAGTAGGTCACATTGTAATTATCAGTTTGGGAAATGTGTCCTTTAATCTCCTAAAGGCTGAGATCCTTTTTCCCTAATACTGCATTCCCACTACTCAACAGAATGGTTACATGAATGAATGATTTCAAAATGATACATATGGCTTAGTGTCAGAGACAAAACCAATTGCTTTTAACCCATTATATTTTGTTTTTTTCTCCTTGCCATAAACATATGTCTTTAGTAAAATACTAATATTAAAAGAGTTTAACATTAGTTACTTTATGCCAATTTGAACAGGAAATGTTTGGGGAGAAAGAACTATAAACATATTAGAGATCTTGATTCACTATAAACCACTTTAAATATTACTATTTTTTAATGGACTCAGCCATCTCTAAGCTTAAACACTCACAGAGTTGCATGTAGACCACTCCAAGACCTTTCACTGTTCCTTTGCTATATGGATCCTTCAAAGCATTGGTTTTGCTTTTGTGTGGGTCATTTATCTTTTCTTTTCTTTTCAAATCTAAGCTATGCGCCTGTGTTCACAGAAACAATGTTTTGAATATAACTCTGGGAGGTTCCCAGATCCTTTAGGCCTTATGGTTCTACTGATCATCAGCTTGAAGCCCTCTGCCTTATCTGCTTGACTTTATGAGAATAGGCGTCACAGGTCTCCCTTCCACTATGAAGAGCTGTAGCCCCTAGAAATTCTACTTCCCTTTGCAAGCAGAGTAGGTTTAGTCCAGTTTCTACCCTACAGTCTCCTCTTCACACTTCACATGTGATAAAATAAAAGGTCTCAACATTTACAGACAACAAACTCTCTTGCCTACCACGACATAGGCCTTAAGTAAGGTGAGGAGAGAAACTGAGGAATAACTAATACTCCATCCTTTTAGAAACTTAGACAAACACGCAGGTCATACTAACTGACCACCGTGATGCTAGGGGAACATGACAACCAAAACATTCTATTATAAAAGACTGAGTTGCTAAGCATATGCTTCATCTGCATTTTAAAAAAGATTTTTATTTACTTATTTGAGCAAGAGAGAGAAAGCACAAGCGGGAGGCAGGAAGTGGCAAAGGGAGAGGGAGAAGCTGATTCCCTGCTCAGCAGGGAGCCCAAGTGCGGCTCAATCCCAGGACCCTGAGACTATGACCAAAGCCAAAGTCAGACACTTAACCGACTGAGCCACCCAGGCGTCCCACTCTGCATTTTTAAAATTTTCTTCCTTTGAGTGTTTTAGGCCAGGATAATTGTTATACTTAATTTTGTGTCCACTGACAGGACCATAATTCCTGGTCTAAAGGCAGGTAGACAGGGGCGCCTGGGTGGCATAGTGGGTTGAGCATCTGACTTTTGGTTTCAGCTCTGGTCATGATCACAGGAGTCATGAGATCGAGCTTAGCGCAAAGTCTGCTTGAGATTCTCTCTCCCTCTGCCCCGCCCACTCTTGCTCTTTCCCACTCCTCTTTCTAAAATAAATTTTAAAATCTTTAAAAATAATAATAATAATAAAGGCAGATAGACAAATGGACAGAGAGAACTGCTGCATTTGGAATAAACCCTGACAACCCAACAAAACCCCCACATGACAAGGAGGTTTGCTCACACAAGAAACACATCCTTGCTTCACATAACAAGAAAAGCCTAACCGACGAAAGAGGATGGAGGCACGTTGAAGCTATTCTTCTAGGTCAGTGAGAAAAACTGAAAAGAAACTGCTTCTATGATTACCTTTATGATTCCAAGGCCGACACTGGCTCCACTGGATGTCACCTAAACGTACGGCTAAATGATAACAAATTCTCCCACACTCCATTCCATCTTCTTTGGCAGAAGCTGGCTGTATTACATTAGCAAGGGATCAGGCTTCTTGTTCATTTGCCAAGGGCTTAATGCTTGTAGCCCTCTCCTATTTTCTACCTTTCTAATTTTATTTTCTTTTGACTGAGAACATGAGAGAGGATATCTGACTCATGATGTGGCCACTGTTAGTTGAAGATGCTAATCAAAGAATGGCTCACATTTGAATCCAGCCAAAATTGAGAACCATACCCAGGGCAAATTTCTGAATATTTTCTCAGCTGGCTTCTGTTTTATGCTGATTTAACTCCCAGTAATAAATACTTAGATATGCTGACCCTTTCAGGGAACATCTTAATAAAAAGACATTTCTAGGGGCGCCTGGGTGGCTCAGTGGGTTAAGCCGCTGCCTTCGGCTCGGGTCATGATCTTGGGGTCCTGGGATCGAGCCCCGCATCGGGCTCTCTGCTCAGCAGGGAGCCTGCTTCCTCCTCTCTCTCTGCCTGCCTCTCTGCCTGCTTGTGATCTCTCTCTGTCAAATAAATAAATAAAATCTTTAAAAAAAAAGACATTTCTAGTGTAATGAAATGAGGTTTGAATTCTAAGTACTGTATGCTAATGGCACATTATTAATGAAGTATCTTCCTAATATCCCTTTCTTAGCCTCAAGTTTTGCTAAAGTTCAGATAATTGTATCTCTTATCATATGTGTTACTTTCTATCATCATGACCCAAAATTAACCAACAGAAAAAACTTAAACTAAATTAACAATTCATTTTTACTACAGTCTAAGGTTGTATCTGAGAATTGATATTTCATCTTTAAAGGAATGTACCATGACAGAGATGTTACATTATCAGCTCTTAATATAACATGTTAGAAATTAATTTTAAAAATATAACACTGGAATAAAAATAATGCCATCATCAAAAAGATGGATATAAGTTAAGACACCTGCTGAGTGTGTATGCCTCCTAATATATTTTCTAATTAAATCCTAACCTTTCAAAAGAGTTGAACATTTTTCCTCTTTTATACTAAAAAATAAAAAATAAAAAATAAAGGATTCTCTTCACACTACCAGGTAGGCAAATTATAATGCCTATGAATATATGTTAAAATTAATATGAAAAGAGATAGCCATGGTGATAAGTGCAATCTCTCACACTTACCCCAGGAAGCTGTAGTCATGAGCTAATTATTGTAACAGAGACTAGTGCAGGCCTTAGACTTTGGGAAGCCATTTCCCAGGCGTGACAGCACCTCACACAGCAAATGTTATGGTTAATTTTATCCTTACAGCTGCCTTCCTCATCTAAGAAATAGTTATTCAGACATAAAGGCAAAGTCATATTTCCTTCAAACTTCAAATAGGACTTTGGAGAATCTTGGTGGTAGATATCATCTTTTAGTCTTCCCTCAAGACCTATGAGCTACAAAAACCACCTTTAAGTGGGTTTTGCTTGCTAATTCGACCAAAGATTTGCCTTGTGCCTACAATGCACAAGGTACCATGTAACTTATCACTCACGGTGACTGATAATCAGAGGAACGGAGTGAGATCCCAAAGCAAGATGGGAGTGACTAACATGGGTCATACCTCAGACCTGTCACCATCAGCTCCGTTGGCCCTTCCTGTCTCTTCAGAGTAAATTCATCTCCCCTTATTTAAGTTCAGGCAAGAAGAAAAACACTAGGTTCAATATATAAGAAAATATTAGAGCTAAGACAAGTCCATGGATTAAAAAACTAATTGAAGAAATTATCAGAGTTGATGGGTCATCCTATTTTGATATAGATGGTCAATGCTGGGCTCTATTTTCCTGTTCGCATTTGTTTCATGGGAACATTTTCTAACTGAAAGTAAAAAATATATGAAAATCAAACAACTGGATTTAGTTTTTTTGAGTGCGCAAATCTTAGATGTATTTGATTTTGATATACTAAAAACCATAAAATTGTTCAATAAAAACAGTATTTTAGAATTCAACTTGCATTGCATTTTGGGTCCAGGGTTACTAGTGACTGAGCTGTGTCACCAGTCCTTCCTGAGGAAGGAAGGGAGACAAGAGGAGCTGGAAGGAAAGACAGTAAGACATTAGCAGGATGCAGTTTCCTCAAACAGTGGCTGGTGCATTATAGTTTGTGGACAGATTTGGCCCACAGCCTATCTTGGATGGTCTGAGAGCTAAGCTGGCACTTTCTTCATAAACGGATAAGGGAAAAGTCAAAAGAAGGAGAGTATTTAACGGTATGTAAAATTATATGAAATCCAAGTTTTAGTGTCCACAAATCAAGTTTCGTTAGAGCACAGCCACGCTGATTCACTTAACTATTGTCTGTGTCTGTCCTGAGCTACGACACGTGGTGAGTAGTGGAGACACAGGCTATACAGCCTGCAGAGCCTAAAATATTAACTTTATCCCTTCACAGAAAGGGACAATTCAGCCCTGGAGAAGTAGGAAGGATGTGAAAAAGAGCAACAGTCACAGACAAGTTGATACACGAAGGGAGAAACAAGGTTAGAAAGGGACAGGCAAGATGAAAATGGTCTTCTAGGTGGATTCTTTATATACTTCTTTCCATTAGGTAATCTTACCTACTACACAGATCTATTTCTTCAACACTTTCCTCAAGTTATTTTTCTGCTCTAAAACCCTTAACAAGAACCATGTCTAATTTAAACATCAATGACTGTTTTTCAAGACTATGTAGTCTGTCCTCATGCTACACATCTCATCATTCATTCAATCCACCATTTTTCTGGCATCTTAATTTTCATCTGCCCAGCAGTCTTTGTCCCCTTCTTAACAAGCTCAGGGTTCCTTGGCCAATCAGAGGCTTTCCCTAGACTTTTTGAATTGAAGTGGGAGGGGAGCAGGAAACTCCTAGGGTGCACTTACTTCAGACACTGGTCTGAGAACAAAGTCACCGTATAGGAAGAAACCAAGGCAACAGATGATGAAATACACTGGAAAGCTAAGTTCCGGCTGCTCACATTTCCAGAAATCCTCCAATTCCTATCTTTCTAGATGTTTAAATGTTTAGCTCTTTCTTCTCTCGTGTAAACTACCACATTCTTTTTAAATAAGTGCTTCTCTCTCTCTCTCTCATTTTCTCTCTGCATAAGACACAGAGATGAGGTGGCGCCTGGGCATCACAGTTGGTTAAGTGTCTGACTCTTAGTTTCAACTCAGGTCATGATCTTAGGATTGTGAGATGGAGCCCTGCTTTGGGCTTCCATGTCCAAGTAGATTCCCTTCCACAGCAGGGAATCTACTTAAGACACTCTCTCCCTGCCCTCTGCCCTTCCCCCTCACCTCTCAAGTAAATAAATAAATCTTAAAAATAAATAAATAAATAAATCTTTAAAAAAAGAAGCAGCAGCAGCAGCAGCAGCAGCAGAGATGAGGACTGGAAAAACAAAGCTGTCATTTGCAAGTTCAGAGTCCTGGCTAATGCCTTCATCAATGATATATAGAATATCTCATATATCAGACACAGTTCTCTTCACTATCTCCAACAGTAACCTCTACTATGCTGCTCAAATGCAAGGGAACCCCTTTCTCTTTCCATCTGCCTACACAAGGTCTACTCATACTTCAAGGCCAAATTCAAGTCCATATTCTTTTCTTTTTTAAGATCTTATTCATTTATTTGAGAGACAGAGAGAAAGAATGGGGTACAGGGCAGAGGGAGAAGCAGACTTCTCCATCGAGTAGGGAGCCTGACGCGGGGCTCTATCCTGGGACCCCAGGATCATGACCTGAGCCAAAAGCAAACATTCAACCGACTGAGCCACCCAGGTGCCCCCAAGTCCATATTCTTCATGTAGTTTTTCTAGCTTGTTCTCCCTTATGTGAAAACCTCCCTTTCATGAATTCCTGATGTATTTAAAGACTTAGACAAATTAGTTGGTAATTAATTTAATACAGTATTAAATGCTTTTTTCCCTCTCATATGGCTTTGTGGGTTAGTCTTTTTCAGCCCTAGATTTGAAAGTACTTGAAGACACCAAGTAAAATTAGATTTTAAATTGATTTCAAACTTCAGAAAAATTTGCCTCGAGGAAAGTAGGCATTCTCAAAAGAAATATTATTAGTTGCTCCAGAGTTGAGCTGGGGGTGTGAGTGGGTGTGAGTGGGTGGTAAAAAGTAAAAACAGAGTAAGGTATCTTATCTTGTCAGAACTTTTGGGATGGAATAATGAGATGGGAGAAGCCATAAGGCCCTGGTTTTCTTGTGTTGTGTCTTCCAAATAAACCCTCTATTCTGTATACATCCCCTACTGTGTGTTATAGGAAAGCACCAGAAAGTGAACAGTGGTTCACCTCTTCCCACTTTCTCCTTCTCCAGAACCTGTCCACCCTGCAACCAACAGAATTCCATTTCATCTCCCCACCTGCTGGAATCCCTCTCTCAGAATTCAGCAACTGCTTGTCTGCATAACTTCCAGCAGCTTTTCACATATTCATATTTTATTTCTCAATCTAATAGCAAGTAAGGTTCATATACTTTTTGGAATCCCCATTAATCCTAGCACAATATTTTTAAAATATTGTAGGGGCTCAATTAGTAAGTTGATAAGTGGGCAACTACATTATACCTCCAAAGACTGATTTATTTCGAGAAAATGATGCAGTTAAAAAAATATTCATTGAACTCCTGTTGTGTGTTAGGCAGTAGATTGGGTGCTGGGGAAAATAAATAATACTTGCCCTTGAGGTGCTTAGAGTCCATATGGGGAGACAGACACCTAATTAGATATTTTAATAGAATATGCTAAGAGCTTTGAGAAAGGCATACGGAGATGCTGTGGGAGCATGGATTAGGGGATCTAGCTCACAGAAAGCATCCCGGAAGAAATAACACATGAGCTGTCATAAAGGATAGATGGGAATTAGGCAAAGAGGAGGAAGAGGGTAAGGAGGTGAGAGCACAGCACGAGCAATGGTTTCTGTCAGTTCCGTGTTACTAGAGAGTGAAAAATATAAGGTGTGCAGAGGCATGAGATAAGGCTGAAGAAGGCAGGTGCTAGGTCTCAACTTGGTTGCTAATACTGAGTGTTGCTGGGGCTTTATGCCGACAGTGGTGGGGAGCCACTGAAAAGCCTAAAAAGGGGGAGTGGCATGTTATCTTGTCAGAATAAGGGTAAGGATCCAATAAAAAACCAAAACATAGAAAACTATTTTATGAGTCCAAGTGAGAGATAAAGTCCTAAATTGGGTCTTGATGGCAGAAAGGGACAAGGGATAGACTTGAAAACATTTTAGGTGGTGCGGCAAAACAAACAACCTTGGTGATTCTTTTGATGGTGGGGAGGTGGGCACAATGGGAAAATGAGTCACGGTTTCTGCTTGAGTGATTATTAGTGACATTAACTTTGGTTGGGGAAGAGGATCAGGGATCAGGGGAAGGAGGAGGAGCTCTGTTTTATCCATGCTCTGTTTGGACTATCTGTGGAATATCCCATAGACCAGAATAAGCAGGCATTTAGCTCCAGAAATACTCAAGTTCCGGGGTGGAATCAGTATTGGACCTACATCTGTAGTCATTCAAACTCAATGATGGCTGGAGTCAAAAGGATAAACAAGACAATATCTACATCTACATCTCTTATTTTAACTTAGTCTTATTTCATTATTATTGTTTATTTTTAAGTTGAAAGAAATTAGTATAGCACTTCCAGGGAATATCATATAAACGATTCTAAAGATAAAATATTCAATGAGAAATTGATGAAAACAACAAATAACCAGCCCTTTGTCATATACAGGTATTCAAGAACACCATCTTAATATAGGACAAGTCACCTTTTCGGTTTAAAGCAATGTATGTACATAGTATATGTTTAAAATCATGGTAACAAAGTGCATAGTTTGTGCCAAACACTATGTAGGATATCTATATTAATACTGAAGCACTATGAGATGGGTTTTATTATCATCTCCATCTTACAGATTAAACAACTGACACTAAAAGAAGATGAGAAACCTATCCAACGCCAGGTAGCTGCCCAGTAGTAAAGCTGGAATGCAAAGCCGAGTCTGTGGAGCTACAAAACTCCTACAAGACCTTGAGCATTAAACACCCCCCCTTCACCCCCTTCTCTTCGCCAAGGGCCTTTGTCGGCAGCAATGAGAGGACAGCTGACAAGACAGCAATAGCCTTGATAATCCAGAAGGAGGCAGGCGAGCACAGAAATTTTAACACCTGAAAAAAGTGGTTTATAATGAATAGATGTTTAAATGAATTCTCGCATTAATTTAGATATCCATGCTTCTGAATAGTTGTAGTTAAAATCCAGTGAGTGTATTAATTTTTGAGGACTATTTGAGTTCACATACCAAAATTTAATCAGCTTACTCTCTGGCCCAGGGATCTCTTCTGAGAAAAAAATTTTAAGATATTTACATGAGCATACAAAAAAAAAAGAAAGAAAGAAAGAAAGAAAGAAAGGAAGGAAGGAAGGAAGGAAGGAAGGAACTGGGAAAACCCCAGTACCTATCAACAGGAAGTGGTTAATTAAATAATGACATAATCATACAACACAGTAGGTTATAGCCCATGTGTATATATGTATATGTCTTTATATAAAAGTGGGCACGTTGCTTCTGGGAAGACAAAAATTAAGATTTTCTAAACCCAGTGAGTCAACAACCTGATGGGATCAATTTAAATTTAGTCACATGCAAATAAATCATGCTACATCCCTATTATGGGATATCATAGTGCTGCTGAAAAGAATGCCAGACCAGATTGCATTGATGTGGGAGGAGGTCATGAAATATTAATTGAAAAAAGCACATTGCAGAACAATATGTCTAGTTTGATCTCATTTCGAAAAGTACAAATTTGTATATTAATTTTCACATGTGCGTAAGGAAAATTCTAGGCTGTTCAACAAAGTGTGAATGAGGATTGGGGAATGGGGATTAGAACTGGGAGGGAAGGAAATGTGAGGACCCTGACTTTCTTCTTAATATGTATTTTCTGTTTTAATTTTTATAATGAAAATTCATTACTCCGATAATTTTTTTAAGGACTAAGAACATTGCTAACAAAATACAGCCTTAGCAGTGGATTAGTGGATCGCTTTATTTCCACTTTATTTCAGAGCTTAAATATTTGGTATCACAACTTGCACAACTGTACCCTAGAAAAAATTTGGATCCATAATGTTTATGAAATACATAATTTAGCATATTTTTTCATGTTTAATAGTGCACTAAAGACTGATTAAAATGTAAAAATACTATAATATATTTTCAAAACCTCAGTTTCTCTCCTTCTTCCCATTCTCACAATATAAATCTAGGCAGAAATGTCCCTGGTGTTCAGTTTGGATGTGGAGCCACCTCCCCTCTGGTCCCATCCCCTTTCTGAAAAGGTACAAATTTAACTGGCAAGACCCCTAGTGAGACCCTCCCCCGCCCTGCCTTAGAAGTCAGGATGCATGTCCTTCTCACTTCTGTTCTAGCTCTTCCCATACTCTTCCCTCACACTACTTCTCCATTATCTGACAGTCTCATTCCTGACTCTGAGCTCTTGCTCCTCCCCTTAAGCACTCTTCTTCTCCTTGGTTATCTTTAAAGACCAATTTGAGAACCTCTCTGATTTCTCATAAAGATTCGGAAAAAAAGTCCTGCCACTTGAGAAGCAAACATGTGTATCTTGCTAATAATGAGGAATCATCTACTCTGCTTTTTCCAACCTCTGACATCCTCCAGGGAGCCAGATATCTCAGAGCCAGACTTCATGACCTTTAGACCACAGTGGCAGAGTGCCGCAAGGCCATGATGTGGAAGATGCCTAGGATTCTAGCCTGTGTACCAAGGATTATGATCATGAACATGTACCTGAATTCAAAGGGGCCCATGGAAGAAAGACCTCAATCAGATTATATTATGAACCGCCCTGCTTTTAACAAATAACAAAGAGAGTATTGTTAAGGGTCCTTTAGATATCTTACCCAAGCCATTTGTTGGAAAGATTGTAGTTCTCCAAGGTTTTTGGTTACAAGTAACGTTAAAGTAAATTTGAACAAGAAATGGGAAAATACTGTGTAAGCTCAGAGCTGTCCTGTGTTCTCTGTCTCATATGGGCCGAGACAGAATGGACAATCAGCTGGAGGGAGAGTTGTAAAGTCCCTCTCTTAATCCTCAGCTGAATCTGCTTCCACTCATGCCAAGCAAGATGATCAGAAAGCAGCCATTTACAGTTGTTGGGAGAGCCAAGATTTCCAGTTTGCCAAAGTGAGACTTATATGCTTGGAATTCACTTGGAGGCTAGAAGGCTCCAAAAGGCTTGTGATAAATTGGGGAAGCAGCTGTGCCCCTTTGTTTTTATCACAAAGTGGCATGAGTGATTCCAAAGTGATATTAGATGAACAATCTTATTTTTGCGAGTAATTCAACATGGAGATCAGATTTTATCTCAGTGTGTGTAAACTCTAACTATTGAAAAAAATACAAATCTGTTCTTTCTCTGAGAAATCAAAATCTATATTAGCAGAAGCTGGCTTTTTAGAATTCACTTATATTTATTACAAATCAAATTAACATTTAGAATTATGTCTACCTGATATTTAAAAGTTAGTCTCAGTATTCAAATTTTTATTTTGTGTAGACATCAACTTAAAATATCTTAAATGCTAATTTTCAAGAAAAAATCTAAATTACGGCATAATAACCAAGAACATAAAATATGTCAGCTCCACCACATCACCAACTAAAGATTAGATGCTTCAAATTGTGAAAAACAGGGACGCCTTGGGTGGCTCAGTCAGTTAAGCATCTGCCTTCAACTCAGGTCCTGATCCCAGGGTCCTGGGATAAAGGCCCACATCGGGCTCCTTGCTCAACAGGGAGCCTGCTTCTCCCTCTGCCTACATTTCTCCGCCCCATGCCCCCATGCTTTCTCTCTCTCTCTCTCTCTGACAAATAAATAAATCTTTAAAAAAAAATTGTGAAAACATAAATAACTTAGCAATTCTCATTTGATGACTGTGAAAGCTAATATCCTTCAAGTTTTAAAATTAATATAGAGGATGACATATATCCTCTTTTCAAAGATTTATCTTAAATAAATAAAAGGAAATAAAACTATAACTGAATAGAGACTTCAAGATCTTGAAGGAAAAGCCCAAATTAATGATAAACATGCTGCATGTAAACAAATAATCATGCATAGGAAAAGTCCTACAATAACACTAATTTAGCAGAAAATTCAAATTTTATTACAAGATTTCGATACAGAAACTTTGCTATGGAGTTGAGCAACCTCCTGACATTTAGTATGACTTTGCGGGATTTGAGAAATACAATTAGTTATCAGCAATCAATTTGTTGACTCTATTGTCCCCAGATAGCCTTTGCTACCAGTGGGAAAATACTGCTTACGCTCTCAGTACTATTGTACACTTCATAACCTGCTAATTAGCACTTAATTTTCCCTTGCTTGGGGAATAATGATTATTGCTTTCACCTAATACAACAAGCGCTACCTTTAACAATCAATTTTTAAAAATTAGCTAATGATCCATAGACAATACCCATCCCCCAATGAGTGCCTTACACATTCCATCAGGACAGAACCACTACAATTTTTCAAGCTCTGGTGAGAGATAGTTAACTTTAATGCTAACATAAATGCAGAATAGTCACTTTGATTATTTCAGGAACAATAAACCTCTGAACATTTGACCTTTGGTATGAAAATTTCGGTCATAAGTTTTAAACTTGAATACTAAATGATTAGGCTGTGATTTAAAATATTTAACATGAGTGGGCAAGAATGAGACATTAATTCCTGTCCAATAGAAGTTAAAGAGGCAAAGCACAAACAACTGAAGCCAAAGCCTTTCACTCTTAAGTTCTTTAAATTTGTAGAGGTATTTGGTAACATGTGACTTTGGTAAAGGAAATAATTATAAAAGGTGAAAGCTGACTTCTAAAAGTTGTCTATGGTTTTCAATGGTAGATTCTAATCTGGAGACAAACTTTTGCATTGAAAAGATATTTTCTTAGTGTTCAATGTTATTTCAGTTTTATTGAATCATATACATGTCATAATGGAATGGATGAATAAAGTTAGTTCTCTCACTTTCGATAGAATATATACTTTAAAAAAACATACACACTTAAAAAACACTTCTCTAGTTTCTACGCCTCAAAACATGCTGTACCTTCAATCAAACAAGTGAGTTTTAAGTGCAAATTTAAAAAATATGAATTGTAATTCGGATAATGATGAAAGCATCAAAATCTAGATATTCCAGGTGATAACAATGAATTTACAATGTACATATAACTTGTGGCTGTATGTATATTACCACATATTAATTAATATCATACACAGGGATGGAAAGACAAATACATGAATAGGCAGGCAAGAAAATGAAGTCAAGACACTTTTTATAGCAATAGGAGTATGAAAGATATGATTATCCAAATTTCCAAATTCTTAATTCTTTTTAGATTTATTTAATAAAAAATACGGTAAATTTAAAAAAAAATGTTAGCAAAGTAATTCAGACAAGTGAAATAGCAAAATGATTGCCCAAAAAAAAATTTAAAAATTCACACCAAAGTCTTAGGACATACAAAATTTTAAAAAGACAAGGGAATGTAAATCTTGACTAAGTAACCCAATCAAACAATTCCCAAATTTTATTTGTGGTTTACGGTAATCCAACGAAAGATTGACAAAAACTAATGGAAAACCCTAAGATTTAATGCTTATAAGTAAAAGCAGAAGAAAACAAAAAGAGGGTTAAATCAGATATGAAGTAGTTTAATAAACTAAAACCAAAGCAACTTAGCAATTGTGTAGGGGGAAATTTTAAGGAGTAAGTTTTCGAAGTAGTGCATGGGGAGATCTATGCCTAAATCCTATCAGTAATAATGTGCTCCTCTGATCTTGGCGATACTCACTTTTAAGTGATACCATAACTATTGTAACAATCCTGCATTTATGACAACATTCATCTACTCAGTCCCTGAAGACAGTGAACTTAAAAGTAGTTATTCTTTCCTTTGCACTTACTAACAATATATTTAGTTTTACAGGCACTCGTCACAGATCGACCCTTTTTTATGTCTCACTGTGGTGTGTAATTTTTTTTTAATAACTGTATGTTTAAAATAATTAGTACTGCTGGATATAATCACTAATTTCCTAAAACTGCAAAAGGCAACTTAATATTTCTACATAGCAGCTGTAATACACAATATTGCACAGAACTAAATTATTACAAACAGTGCCAGCAGTTTTCTATACACAGTACTTAAGATAATTATAAAAAATCATCTTCATTACTGCTTGCTAGCATTTTTTTAACAGTTTAATTTGGATAGGTTACAAAATACATTCAAATCACACAGATATAATTACTGTAAACCCAAGAAGCTATAAAATGTTCCGAACCAAATCCCTTTGACCCTGTTAATGTCTGTTCCTTGTTAATCTAAGGCAAACATTGTTTGTCGTGTGCATTTGTTATAGAATATAAAAAAAAGAAGGGGGGGGGCTAGGAAATCCCTTAAGGGTTGTTACTGATTCCAGCATTTACCGACTGAGAGTTAAGTGCTGTTTACAAAACAGAACAGATGCAGATGCTGACAAAAAGGTAAACAATTGTTGCATGGCTTCCTGCCAGATTGTGAACCGATATATTAAACTCCAAGTGAAGCACATTTCCCCTATGGATTGCACTTATTGCCACTTCATTTCCTATGTGCTCCATCTCTCTCTTGCCGTGCCTGGCACTAAGCTATTTCCAGTTCTTTGCTGACCCCTGAGGCCTGGTGCTACCACACACAGCCATTAAAGAAGGGAATTGCATGTGTCTGACACGGCCTGAAACCAATTATTTGATATTTTCTTCAGAATGATGCCTAACTCTGTTGGGAATGAGCAATCATGAAATAATTTACCTCCTGATTTAATTTTTTCCTGCACAAATTAGTTGTAGACTGAGCTGGCTATACACAGATGCCTGTGACATGGCTGTCTTATCAAGATGATACTTGAAATGAAGCAGGGGGGTCTGAATTGAATAGGTTGGGGAATCCTGCTTTAAAGAGGCATTGACAAGTTTATCAGATATACTGATCACATGTACTCTCTGTTGATTGAAAATGACAGAACCTTAAAGAACTATCAGGATAGCAGAGAAAACCCGCAAGGATGCAAACCTTACCAGAGTATTTAATGTTTTTAAACATCTGTCCAATTTTTGGTTTCCTCTTTGTATCCCAGAAACCTTGGCACATGATCAAAATCTAACAAAACAAAACAAAACCAAAAACTCACTTTGGTTCATGACTGCATGATCTTAACCAAATTTAGTATTCATTGATTCTGTTTTTAGATATACCCATAATGTCAAGAAACTATGCATTTTTCTGTAAGTCAAATCCCTACAAGTGCCTTTCATAAAAATATGAAGGATGTGTGCTTTATAATTTGTTCTCAGTATGTCACAGAAACAAGGCCAAACACGAGATGATCATTTATCAATAAAGAGAAAGCTTGTATAATTAACACAGGTTTAATCTGAATAATGAGATATTGAGGCCAACTGCTCGAGCTCAATAAAGACAACACAAGTCTCTTTATAGAGGAACTCACTGAACATAAAGCTTTAACCAAATATGTGCGGTAATAGCTTGTCCATAAAGTTGGGCAAAGATTTTTCTCACTTTCACATACTGATTCCACATTAAACCTTGGCCATCAATTCTTAAAGGGACTGTGATTGCTGCATCTTCCTATCTCTTTTCATGGTTCAGACTTTCCTAATTAGATCACATACCAATAACTGTGAACTTTATAGCTTTTGTAACCATGACTAGGAAAAACTATAAGAAAAATGTCCATTAAAAGTATACCCTCTTAAGGGGCGGCTGGGCGGCTCACTTGGTTAAGTGTCTGCCTTCAGCTCAGGTCATGATCCCAGGGTCCCGGGATGGAGCCCTGCCTGCATCAGGCTCCCTGCTCAGGTATTAGTTCGCTTCTCCCTCTCACTCTCCCTCTGCCCCATCTCTCCCCACTACTCAAGTGTACTCTTTCCCTCTCTCAAATAAATTAATCAATCTTCAAAAAAAAATTTTTTTCAAATAGCTGAAGGATCACTGTTTTATTATGCTACAAAAACATCAGTAATGATGATCATAAGTGATTTCTATACAGTTTGGAAAAAAGATAAAGGCACTACAAAACAATTTTACAATATAACTTTTTCTGACAATGATCATTATAAAATGTAGAAGTAATTTCTCTTTTTGGGACGGACTATTTTGCAAACCTGGGTATCCACTCCAGTAATTACTACAAGAACTAATACTGCGTGCCTTCTGCTAATGGAAATGCTAATACTGACTTTTAAACTTAATTTCTGGGTGCCTGGGTGGCTCAGTGGGTTAAAGCCTCTGCCTTCAGCTCAGGTCATGGTCCCAGGGTCCTGGGATCAAGCCCCGCATCGGGCTCCCTGCTCAGCAGGGAGCCTGCTTACCCCTCTCTCTCTCTCTGTCTGCCTCTCTGCTGACTTGTGATCTCTGTCTGTCATATAAATAAATAAAATCTTAAAAAATATTAATTATAAACTTAATTTCTACCTTGGAGGACAAACAATAATAATGCTAGCTATTCTAAAATCAATTCAATATGATCATGTTATAGAGGTCTAGAAAATCAAAACTTCAAAATATTTAGTCTTTTATATTTCACTGGCATGATAATTACAAAGGCAAAGATTATTGGGGCACCTGACTGGCTCAGTCAGTTGAGCATACAATGCTTAAATGGGGTTGTAAGTTCGAGCTCCACACTGGGTGTAGAGACTACTCCAAAAAATAAAATCTTTAAAATGAACCAACCAACCAAACAACCAACCAACCTATCTTACCTTTTTAAAAAATACCACACACACAAAGGCCAAGATTATTATCTCTCATTAGTACTTATCTGTTAACTTGGTACTTCCTACTGTTGTTCTATTACAGAAGAGATTAAACTAGCAATAGGGTAAACTACACTTTTCTAAATAACAGACATAGGTTTTTACTCAAGGTTAAAAGGATTTATAAAAACAAACACTGACTTTGCTTTTGAGATTTTGCTTCTGAGGCAATATACTGTCCTTCATTTTAAATAACTTTTCATTTCCTTACAGGTCTTAGAACATTTAACGGTGAATAATGGGTCAGAAAAACTGATTCCATGCAGCAGAAAACGTATTTAAGGTAAATAAAGATAAGCATGCATAAGCCACGTAACTACCCTTCACTCATATACCTACACATTCAGTCATTTTTCTTAGTTCTTCATCAAATAATTTTCACAGATGATACAACCTTCAGTAGGAAGAACTGGAAATAAAAACACCATCAGTTCCTCAGGGAAGAAACATCCTGGTACCGAGCTTTTCATTTATTTTCTTATGAGGCATTGAGATACGATGGGAAGACTCTTCTAATCTTAGTTCTGTTTCAGAATTGATTTGCTAACCAGCCAAAACGACTTGATTTTCACCCAAAACACAAGAACTGAAAATATTGCACTAATTTCAGAGTAGCGATGCAGCAAAGATAACAAAAAAACAGAAAACAAACAAACAAAAAAATCGAGGAAGTCACTTGCAAACATAATGCTAACTAATGGTATTGTTATTAATTAGTCCAAAAAGGATCTCAAACCTGCTAATAACTGTTTCCATGTCTCTTTTACTTTTAGCTTAACTTTGACAAAAAGCTTAAATGTAAGCAGCTTAATTGCATCTCTTTGAATAAAATGAGAGTCTCCTTCTAGACACATTAAAAAAATATATATTAAGTAAAAAAATCAGTATAACTTTCCTTTTCATGTGTTATTATGTAAAGTCTTGGGTAACTTTTTTCTTTCCAAATCTTTCCCATAGAGAAAATCTAGTGATACAGATTTGTACTCTACTACTTTGTTCCTTCCAAAACTCAAGTTTGTTTAATTTTACATGTAGAGAAATAAATACATGTGTTGCAAATCCAGAAAGTTCAGAACAGAAATCAGAATTGTGGCTAAAAGGGAATTACTCTTCAAATTACACATAAAAGGATTATTTATCTTACAAAGGAATCCATTTAGCAAAAGACAAAAATTACAGTAGTTAAAAGAGAATGAGTTTAGTCATGATTCAGAAATGGACTTGCATACCAGCTCAAGTAATTCCTATAAGTGGGACTTTTGGCAAGCTACTCAACTTGTCCAAACTCCATTTCTTTATCTATAAAATAGGGATAATAACTAATTTTTGAGAGATGTTGTATAAATGGCATATCAGTATATAAAGTTCTTAGCACAGTACATGATAAACTAGAACTTATAACTTAAATTTCTGACTTTATGTATTTGTAAACAGATTAACAAGGAAGAGTGAAAATGATCAATAGGGAAATACTAATGAAAACTAATGTTGAATTCACATTCTGAGTAGCATCCTTTGCCAAGTATCTACTTTATTCAAGTATTTCCCACAAAATAGATCCTAAGTGATATGTGCCTTACCAAAATTCAAGAATTAGCATGGCTGAAAATGACTTTTAAACACACAAAACACAATCTTAAATTGCTTGAATAATTTGTCCTGTTCTGGCTCATACATAAAGGATGAAATTAAAATGAAATTGTTCTAGTTTTTACCCTCACCCTGATGGATCACCTTGTATACTTCTACTAGGGAAAGATCAACAGTACAGAAAGAAATTAGGTTCAATGGAGAGAGAATGCCCTCCTGGCTCAGAAAAGGGGAAGACAAGCCCCAAGTCCCCTTTACTCAGCTGCCCTAGCATATTCTAGAAGCCTCAAAAAGGCACTGAATATGCCATGTAACAGAATTGGCTGCAGCAAAGGCTTTAGGATGAGTGATGCCAAAACCCAAATCATCACTTTTGACATTCTTTACATGTGGAAAAAAAATACTGAAATTATTTACAAAAGTTTAACATGTGTAATAGTTTCATTATAGTATGGCTCATCAAATTTTTACCCACAGACTTTTAGGACAAGATCACTCTTCTATGCCTTCCAGCCTTAATTCTGAGGCTTTCATTTTGTACTTATATAAGGATTTGTATGGAAACAGAGAGTTTTTAGTAAAAAAGTATTGTCCATGCCTACTGTCTGTAGCTTTGCAGAAATGAGCATGTTCTTTCTCAGGAACACCCCCACACCCACCACCACCACACACACACACACACACACTCAAGTCATTATTAAATCCCTGCCTTGTCTGCTTTAAACACATGCCAGAAAAAAGTCATAGGGATTTTTTTAAATCGACAGTACAGAATAATAATTGCATTTCCAGTTCTTGCCTGTGATCTCAATTTTCTATTATCTGACTAAAAATGTCCCTGAAATAAATAAATAAATAAATAAATAAATAAATAAATAAAAGAAACTAAAAATAAAACAAATAAAAACACTTGATTGTGGAATCAAAGGGGGAACCCCCAAAATAATTACTAGGAATAGCTTCAGATGTTAGCTGGAAGAAGAGACTCTACTTCTTCTTTTTGCTTAACTACCTACTGCCCTCTTCACTGTTCCATCCAGACAAAAAAATACAAACATAGGAGGTGGGCAGTTTTTGTACTGTTATTTTCAAGTTTCACTTGAGGAAGAAAAATCATATAGATAAATATCTAAAACAAGTTTTTGTATCTGCTTTTGTGGCAAACAAAACCCTATCCTTAGCCAGTTAACACATCTGTACTGTCAGCAGGGAAATAAATGTGGCAGCTTCCAGTGACAAATTGTAGGTATAAAATCTGGGTGTGGAATGATTTCCATGACACACAGTCAGAGAAAATGTAGACTTTAGACACCACCTAATATAACCCTTTAATTTTATCTATTGCAACTATTTGAAAAGGTTAAATAACTTACCTAAGGCCACAAAACAAGGGGGTGGGAGATGTAGGACCACCACCCTTGAATCCCAGTAAGCACACTTTTCACCTTCTGAGAGCCAAGTTCATTGTAAATAAGGAATGCACCAGTATTTCATTAAAAAATGGTATTCATGATAAAGCAGTGGGGAAAAAAATTGAGCAACAGTATCATTTTCTAGAATTCAACGATGCTATGAAACCTGAGACTACATTATTATTATTATTATTTTTTAAAGATTTTATTTATTTATTTGACAGAGAGAGATCACAAGCAGGCAGAGAGGCAGGCAGAGAGGCAGGCAGAGAGACAGGAGGAAGCAGGCTCCCCGCTGAGCAGAGAGCCGGACGCGGGACCCGATCCCAGGACTCCGAGATCATGACCTGAGCCGAAGGCAGCGGCTTAACCCACTGAGCCACCCAGGCGCCCCTACATTATTATTTTAAAGGAACTTGTAATAACTGAACAAACCTATTACTTTCTTTTATGAATTCTTTTTGCCCGTTACTGTTTTGTATTATTTGAAATTTCAGCTTCTACTAGTGTGGAGTTAGAAGGCATAATTGTCATTAGAGATTTAACAAAGCTCTTCATTTCTGCCTCAGGAGCACATGACAGGGTGAAAAAATGCGGTGTCCTTCCAGAAGGCTTGGAATCTTCTCTAACAATACTCATACAAATGCTTCTTTTTGTACACATTTTGCATGCTGATCTCAAGATACTTCATCTTTCCTGAATGATCTTCATCACTCAACTAATCAGAGCTAGTGGAGGAGCATGAGAGAAACTGGGGTGAATTTAACATTGGCCTACTTTCCAACTGTGATCTGAGCCTCCTTAGTCGAGAATTTCTACCTTTATTTGGTTTCAAGGTCTTCTTTACCCTGAAGGATCTTCTCTTCCCTTGAAGGATTCTGTTTTCCCCACTCTCTACCTTCCTTAAACAAAATAGCAAGGGACTATGAATGCGAAGTGGCCTTAGATGCCACTTAGTTTCAACCTCGCACCCACTATAGATCTTTAGACACCTTCCAAATATTCAAAGGCATGTGTTGTATTCTCTTATGTCTTTCCTTTTCTAGCTAACAATAACCTTGAATAAATTCAGAGTAAGATATACAGGGACCAGGAAATTTATCCTATGAATAAAATCTCCTAATGTATCATTGCATAATAAAATACAGAGGATTGATATGCCTGAAATTTACTACACATAAACAAATCCTCTCTTTTTCAAACATTGAGAAAAATGGCAATAACTTTCCTTAAATATAAAGAAAATACAATTTTAAAAACTAAAAGTAATTTGATCAATTAACCACTCCAAATGTAGATATAAAAAATGTTTCAATATAAGGAGGGGACTATTTTGAAATATGGATGACACCCAGACATGAGTAAATATGGATCTCACATCCCAGATAATGAGCTATCAGGTCATAATAAAAATGCTAAAAGGTGGATTTCTAGCTTTATGAAAGTTGTTTGACTTTAAATGAAAATTTAAAGCCTTATAAATTAAATGAAACAACACTATTATAGCATAAATTGTTATAAAATAATTGATAATTTTCTCCAAAAATTGTAAGAGAAACTATGAGAACACAGATGAACAAAATCAGAATTATTGAGGAAATCTTGGTTCTTAAGTCATTTTTGAAACACTGTAAAAGAATATCTGAATAAATAATATGGTTCTTTTCTAGACAGATCATCAAATCACAAAGATTCAATAATATGTATATTAACATGATTTCATCATTTTCTTCAAATTGCAAAACATACAAGCTATATACTTTAAAACTTTTTAAAAATTTTATTTATTTATTTGACAGAGAAAGAGATTGGGAAAGTGGGAGCAGCAGACAGAGAAGCAAATTCCCTGCTGAGCAGGGAGTCCGAGGCAGAGCTTGATCCCAGAATCCTGGGATCATGACCTGAACAGAAGGCAGACACTTAAGACTGAGGCACGCAGGGACACAAAGCTATATACTTCTAAATATATTATAATACTAAAATAGCAAATGGTCTCAAAGAAATTAAAATTACAAACTCAGAGGAATATCAAGGAGAAAAAAATGTCAAGAAGTGGAATTCAAGTCAAGGGATTAACTTATTTAACGTAAATTAAGTGTCTGCCTGGTACTTTGTCTTTGGAAAACGGCTGGAGAGATTGTTACCGTATTTTAAATACATGAAGCAGAGAACTTGAATCAATACCCAGCTGCATGGTTGCAGGTAGAATTTACTCTGCGGTGCTCAGGTGAACACCAAACCATCAGAAAGGCCAGCTGGTAAAATCAAATAAAATAGCATAAAAAGTGCCTCTCGTCATTTTCTAAGTTAATAAGCACATGCAAATCATGAGTCAGTTATGAATCACTGTTAATTAAAAAAAGAAAAGCAAAAAATTTGAGTGTAGAACACAGGAATGTTAAAATAAAAAAGAAAATATGAAAGTGCCTGGTAAATTATTTTTATGCTAGTTGCCATAGTGCTTTATGCAGTTTTTGCCATGGAATTTAGCAACATATCAAAATAATATACCAAATAACTTCAAACAACGAAATTCTCTTTCTGTGGATTTTTAGAAAATAATTATGTGAGGCCCTGGAAAATAGTTACCTTTTAGTCTCAGTTTTCTCACATTTAAAATATGAATAAGGTTCAAAGATTAAATGAAATCATATATGTAAAACATACATAATAAAAAGCTGTAATTATTTTTGATACTCAAGTACTGTTATCTCTCTATATATATCCATATTACAAATACAGATATAAATATACATTGATTTATATGTACACATAAATAATTTATAGATCATTCTGGGGAAAAAACAACCAATCCTCAATCTACCTAGAAAAATCAAAGGTGATTAAGGATTCAGTAGATCCAAATTGCCTTAGCTCATCAAGTATGTAGTAGTATATGCAGAAACAGATAGCACATCAGTTCATTAATTAGCTGATTAAAAACTGAAGAGAAGCAGCACTCTCAAACATAGCTAACAAGGCCAAACATTAACAGATACTAAAGCCAGATAAGGACACTACATGAAAATAAAATTACAGGCCAGTATTCTCAATGAATATAGATGTAAAAATTCTAAACAGACTATTAGCAAACTGAATTTAACACCATATTAAAAGGATCATACACCATGACCAAGTGGGATTTATATCTAGGATGCCAGGATGGTTTAATATATGCAACCAACATGATACACCACATTAATAAAAGATAAAAATCATATGATCACTTCCATAGATACAGAAAAGGCATTTGACAAAATACAACATCCTTTCATGATTAAAAACTTGCAGCAAATTTGGTGTAGAGGGAACATACCTCAACTCAGTAAAGACCATTTATAACAAGCCCACAGCTACCATCAAACTCAAAGATAAAAGGCTGAAACATTTTCCTCTAAGATCAATAGGACAAAGATGCCCATTCTCACCACTCTTACCAACATAATACTAGAAGTCCTAGCCAGGACAATCAGACAAGAAAAAGAAACAAAAGGCATTCAAATGAGGAAAAAAAAAAAAGAGTGAAATTGTCTTTGCAAATTATATGATCTTATATAAATAATTCTAAAGATTCCACTAAAAAACTGTTAAAATTAAAATCAATGAACTCAGTAGTTTCAGGATATAAATCAACATACAGAAAGCAGTTGCATTTCTTTATACTAACAATGAAATATCTGATAAAGAAATAAAACAATCCCACTCACAACAGCACCAAAAACTTTAAATAAAATATTGAGCAATACATTAAACCAATTGAGTTAAATATCTGTATACTGAAAAATGTAAGAGTTTGAAGAAAGAAATGAAGGAGATACAAATAAATGGGAAAATACTGGATGTTCATGCATTGAAAGAATTTAAACTGCTAAAACTCCATTTTACCCAGAGCCATCTAGATTCAATGCAACCTCTATGAGAATTTCAGTGCAGGGGCGCCTGGCTGCTCAGTCAGTAGAGTGTGCAAACCTTGATCTTGGGCTTATGAATTCAAGCCCCATAATGGGTGCAGAGATTACTTAAAAAAATAAAATTAAAAATAAATTTCAATATAGTTTGTCACAGAAATAGAAAAAAATAATCCTCAAATTTGTATGGAACTACAAAGAATTCAAATAGCCAAAGCGATCTTGAGAAAGAACAAAGCTAAAGATATCACACTTCCTGATTTCAAGCTATACTGCAAACCTATAAATCAAAACACAGAGACCAAGGAACAAAATAGAGAACTCAGAAATAAACTCTCACGTGTCTGGTCAACTGGTATTTGACAAGAGAACCAAGAATATTCAATGGGGAAAGGATTAAATAAATGGTGCTGGGAACACTGGATAATCACATGCAGACGAATGAAATTGTACCCTATCTTACAACACTCTTAAAAATTAATTCAAAATGGATTAAAGACTTAAATATAAGATCTGTAGAACTGTAAAACCTTGAGAAGGAAGCATTGACACTGGTCTTGGCAATGATTTTTTAGATATGACACCAGAGGCACAAGCAACAAAATCAAAAATTTTCATATATGTGTGTATATATATATATGTATATATACATATATATATATACATATATATATATGTATATATACATATATATATATACACACATATATGATGGAATATTATTTAGCCACGATAAAGAAGGAAATCCTGCAATGTTCAACAACATGGATGGACCCTGAAGGTATTCTAAGTGAAATAACTCAGAGAAAAGACATGTGAAATCTAAATAAAAATGAATTCATATAGAAATTAAGTATTATGGTGTTTACCAGGGGATGGGGAAAGGGGGAAGTGGAAATATGTTAATCAAAGGTTACAAATTTCTAGTTAGATTAATAATTTCTAGGGATCCAATATGAATATATCTAACAATAGTATATTATACACTTGGAAGTTGTTAAGAGAGTAAATCTTAAATGTTCACACCATAGTGAAGTAATGATAATTATGTGACATGATGGAGATATTAACTAATGCTATGGTGGTGGTGATTTTATAAAAACATATGCGTATCCAATCAATACAATGTACATTTTAAATTTACATTGTTAAATGTCTGTTATATCTCAATAAAGCTGGAAGAAAAAAGGCTCCTATACACACCCCAACTGCTAAAGATACATCCGTAGATTACAGGAATCATAAGCAGGACACTTTCAAATTGGTATTGCATAGTCATCAGATGAGAAGAGGGTGGGATAATTTTGAAAAAAGTAAAACAATGACTACACTAAAGTAGAGTTAATAACACATAGGATTCAGAGCAGTATTTTGTTTTGTTTTAAGATTTCATTTATTTAACAGAAAGATAGAGAGCACAAGTAGGCAGAGCAGCCGGCAGAGGCAGAAGCAGGCTCTCCGCGGAGGGAGCCCAATGTAGGGCTTGATCCCAGAAACCTGGGATCATGACCTGAGCCAAAGGCAGACGCTTAACCAACTGAGCCACCCAGGCACTTCTGGAGCAGTGTTTTCAATAGAATGAGCTATTTCTATCCTGTTCCTTCAGGCAGTAGAGCACAGCAATAGAGTAGAGGATCTGCAGTCAGACAAACCTCAGTTTGAATCCTGGCTTCACTCTGTAACCTTGACCAAATTACTTACTATCTCTCTGCCTCAGTTTCCTCACTGTATAATAGAGATAACAAATAATGGCACCTACCTTGTTGGTTGGTTAGAAGGATTAAATGAGATAATGCACATCAATGTTTGCTGCAATTAATGTTAGCTATTGTTACCTAATGAAAATCTTTTCTATGGTTTCAGGCAAAATACTGGAAGACTTGGCGAACATAAAAACACAGATCTATACTAAAGATAACATAATGTACAACCCATTCAAGTCAATGTAGATTTCATTATAATAGGAATATAAGTTATTATACTTGTATTAATATTTACTATAATACTATTATGCTATTTCACCATCTCAAACTGTATTTCCTTAGTAAATAAAATTTGGTCACTGGATCAAATATTAGTGGAAAGTATGGTGGATCCATTAAGAGTTAGTTAAGCAGTTCTTGAAAACAGCAGTTATTCATTTAGTTTTCCTTCCCTTACCGCATCTAGCTCAGTACCTTAAAAATGGTAGCTGCTAAATCCCTTGCCTGTGGTAGGTGCACAATAAAGCTGAATTGAATTGATTTTCTGGTAGTCTGCCAGAAAAGTGCTGTTTGAAATTTCTTTTGCAAGTGACAAAGCACTTTATTCTACACCTTAAGACAAGGTCCACTACCATGATAATTAAATTCATTGGTCTTGGAGACATAAAGACCTACATATGAATCCTGACTCTGTACAACATGACCCAGGGCAAGTTAATGTTTCTAAGCTTCTTTCTTTGTTTATGAAATTAGGGTAGTAAGAAAAAGAATGTATATGGCACAGTGCTGGCAGAGGGAAAGCATTCATTTAACAAGTGATTCATACCAACGTTTAGATAAATGAGCTTGAGAAAGATCAGTGCACCTAGACTTGCAAAAATGTTTCAAATTTTGGTGTTAAAGCCTACACACATAGTTTTCTCTAACGAATGAGAAAACACCTCAATATCAGCCCTAAAGACTCCATAGCAACTTACACATATTTTCAACCATATGGATCTTTTCTTCTGTTATAAACTATATTTAGCATATATTAAAACTTTCATGTTGAAAACACTTTACAAGTAAGCCGGAATTCTTTTAGAGACTATATTAGAAAATAAATATACTCATGAAATGCATTTAAAATTTATGTAACAATTAAAATGAAAATCTATTTGCTTTGAGCAAAACTGTAATGTTCCTAAATTAACTTTGTATTCTGCCATAACCTAAACTTGGCTGATGCATGTCTGTTCTGTGATGTGATATAGTTTCCAGAGGAAAATAAAAAATATAAAAGAAAATAAGCTATTTGAAAATTCATGTATCCTAGTATTTTGGTATTCTGGCATTTTATTAAGAAAGGTATGTAAAACTATAGTGAGCTATGGAAATATTTATAAAGTGATCATAAATTCAAAGATAGCAATTCACCAAATGATAATTTTCAAATGCTTAAAAATATAGCTTATGCACCTATTTAGAAATATACCTCAGTTTTTACATAAAAGCATGACTAATAATTTTCAAAAATATTATTTCCTACCTTGATTTTTCTCCACTAGTAGGAAATTAAAATGGTGACAGGAGAAATTTTATTATATCACAAGAGTTTCTTTCTTTTTTCCTTTATCTTTTAAATAAAATTAGAAACTTTCAAATCACTTTTTCTTTGTGTATATTCTTATAGAAATAATACTAGAGAAGTTCCTCTAAAATCTATAAATAGCTAAAATGTTATATCTATGAGCAATTTTAATAATATAGTTGCCATTTCATAATAGCTCTTTATTGGAATTGGCTGACAAAAGGAACACAATTCTAGACTTCCAATTTCAGTTCATGCAAATTTCAACAAATTTCTAGCAATTTTTCCCTAATAAGGTTTCAGCTTTGGAAGTTACAATTAATTAAAAACTATCCTTTTCTGTTACATATATATGAATATTGGTGAATATATTCATATATACATACAATTTCACTGGGTAACTCATGCAATCAAAAAAACCAAAACTTTTATTGGCAAACTTTTGGCTTACGTTTTTCAGTATCTTTAATAATTCAAATAACCCAGAATAAAAAGCTCTTCTACTAATGTACTTACAGAAAAAGAAATGCAGAAGAAATGTGCACTGCAAAAATTACGTAACATTTTCTGATTTCAAGTTTGCAATTAAGTCTCACCAAAAAGAAAAATGTTAGAGAATTAAAGATATCAAAAGGCTTAAATTGAACCAAACAAATTTGAAAGCTCACTAACCCAAAGCATGCACTGCTCCTCTATGCCTGCTGGAGCTCTTGCTTGTTCTAATCACGGGGACAGCACTTTCTTCAAACTGCAGCTCACAAAAACTTTCAAGAAATTTTGCCATTTCTTCTGTAACAGTATCCAGGTAAGTTTCCTTAATGAATTTCACTGTTGAGGTTGGAGCTAAAATTTCATGTAGTGTGTTAAAATCCTCTTTTATCATAGCATATAACTTAAGCATTGTACTTTGGTATCCATGAACCATGTCGTCTAAATTTGATTCTCTGCTGTAAGAAGGAAAATAGTTCTGCAGCAGTTTGGCCAACAGTTTATTCTGTATGCTTTGGTACTTGACTATAACTTCTGATTCTGGATAAAGAAACAAGAGTTGTTGTATGCACTGATTTTTCAACCAAATCTTGTGCTGTGAATGGCTTATTTCATTAAGGCTTTGTAATCTCTTCACTAAGAAGCGCCGTAGATGTAGTCTTATATTATCCCAGATAGACTTTACATCCATAGAGGAATAATCTTCGACAGAATGAAGAGAAGTCCTAGAGAGGAAATGGAAAGACGCTCCACTTAGCAGTGATGGGAATGAAATGCTGCTCTGGCAGGAGAGGTCCCAAAGTAAATCCAGTATCATTTCTTCTTGATTTAGTTCACTCTTCAACAAATCTTGCTAATAAAAGTAAATTATAACATTAGAAATGGTATTAACTGTAAGAGTAAAAGAAAAAACCATTGGGGCACCTGGGTGGCTCAGTGGGTTAGGCCTCTGCCTTCGGCTTGGGTCATGATCTCAGGGTTCTGGGATCGAGCCCCGAGTCGGGCTCTCTGTGCAGCGGGGAGCCTGCTTCCCCATCTCTCTCTCTCTCTCTCTCTCTCTCTCTCTGCCTGCCTCTCTGCGTGCTTGTGATCCCTCTCTGTCAAATAAATTAATAAAATCTTTAAAAAAAAAAGAAAAAAGAAAAAACCATTTCTACAGTCCCACAATTTCACAATAACTCAGGTATATTTAGAACCAATGCTCTTCGGGGCGCCTGGGTAGCTCAGTGGGTTAAGCCGCTGCCTTCGGCTCAGGTCATGGTCTCAGGGTCCTGGGATCGAGTCCCGCATCGGGCTCTCTGCTCGGCGGGGAGCCTGCTTCCCTCTCTCTCTCTGCCTGCCTCTCTGTCTACTTGTGATCTCTCTCTGTCAAATAAATAAATAAAAAAAAAATCTTTAGAACCAATGCTCTTCAAGTCTTGTTCTGTTTTGTTTTTGCCTTTGGAATGTAATCGATTCAGGTATTTTAGAAGGTTAGTTTTATGATCTGTTAAATTTTGTAAACCCAGGTGATGATCTGTATTTTCGGTTAGTTTTCCAAACATAGTCTAGCTTTCAGGCCTCATTGTTATCCATTCCCAATATAACCTGAGCTGCAGCTTAAAAATTCTAAATAAAAATGTGTTACAAACATCGATTGAAATGTATTCCTCAGACAAAATAAATTCAAGATCATGCCCCTAAGTAATTCCTGGTAGAAAATCTTCATGCCTGAATGAGTACATCTATTCTTAGAGAACCCCAAATGAACATACAAAATAGAGACCTTTAAATAACAGTATGTGCCTGGAGGTTACTAATAGCTGTCATCCTGAGGAATAAAATTTAATACATTTAAAGAATTTAACTTTCATTTAAATTCCTTTTTGAGAGCCACGTTAAGAAAGATTTTACCTTGGAAACTAATCTGAGAATATTTCAGTGCTCTCCAAAAAGATAACTAAGTCAACATGGGGAAAAATACTCTCAGAATCATTTCCCCAAAAGATGATATGAAATTATTCCTTTATTCTTTCTGTGCTGACAGGAAACAATGGTAGCTATAATTATGAATAGTAAAGGGACAAAAAGTTACTTTCTTTTTGGACTTTGTATTACATGCACACATTCTCCTTACATGCTGACTTTACTAATTATGTCTCTTTCAGCTAATACTGAAATTAGTTCATATTCTCTGAGTAGCAACAAGCTGATTGTAAGAAAACTGGAAGCAAAATTCGGGTGGCATAAAATCAGGCTGGCTTTGAAATTTCTTACTGACAGAGATATCAGAGGTATTATCTGTGATTCAGAATTATAAAGAACTCCTAGGCAAATTCCAGGAATTTGCTCTCAAGTCATTCTAAGCATTGTCATGTCCATTTTAATGTTCTATCTGTAATAAATAATATTCAGTATCTATATAGTATCTTATTATATAAAAAGCACTTTCCTAACAAGTCTCTGGCTTATTCATAATAAAAACTCTGTGACATAGATATTTAAAAACTCAATTTACAGATACGGACACTAACGTGCAACATGTTTAAGCTATCTTCCAAATGTCATGTACATTAAGCACAAAACCAAGAATGAATCCCTGGTTTCCTTCTTCTCATCCATGGTCTTTCTACTAGACTCCAGACAGCCACAAAGTGCACTGATCTTTCTGAAACTTTCTCTCTCTCTCTCTCACCCCGCTCTATTTAGCTCTCTTGGGACTTCTGGAAAAGAAATGTCCTTACATAGAATTCAGAACGCCAGCATTATGGTAAATATTATGAAACAACCAAGTCATATTTATGTCTCTATCTTTGTTTTTTTTAAATCAGTCTAAAACTGTAAATATTTGATCAAGCAAGATTTAAAGGATAATAGGTTACAAAAGTTTAAGACATGTGTTTACTATGACTACTTAAATTTAAGAATAACTTCAGTAAAAGTGCCATTATGAGGCTCTCTTAAGTATTTATATAATTAATAAATAAAAATGTTTCTATTAAAAAAGAGAGCTATGAAAAATGACTGTTAAGATTGACACTTTTAGCATGTGAAAACTTGATAATAAGGTTGGTTTAATCTGAATCTGTTTTAATAATGTGGTTCTTTTCCTCAAAATAACACGATCAATTATGTAAGAAAACCTAGGTCTGGAACAACCCTATCAGTCTAATGAATTTGAGCAAAACTAAAGTGGCCTTTGCCCTGCAGTGAATACAGAATGACTTATGTGTGACAGATTAAAAGATAATTAAAAGCTTTTGCTTTTAATTAAATGAGAAAGCATTATTACATCAATATTAATGAAATTCAATACACATGGCTCTTAATAGAAATTAAAGGAATAACTATATCCATATTTATTCTTCAGGGCTGCACCTTCAAGAGATAATGGGTGAGAGGATTTTCTTGAAAGAATAAGGCTTCAGGGCACACAGGCTTCCTTTCTCTTCCTTTTATTACTTTGCAAACATTAAAGAGACATCTGCAATAATAACGACAGCCAAGAACTTTCCATCTGATTCTGTCATCCTCAGCCATCTACAACCTCAAGATATTTTCCACATCTGCCTTTGTCAATGTTTGATGTTTAGACAAAAACAGTGCCTTTTCCCCCCCAAATTAAATTAAAACCATAGCTACAGGTCTACTGCTTTCTAACAATTGTGCTGCTTCTCTGGGAAACTGTTGTTGTAAGCTAGCTACCCCTCGTAGATGCAGGTGTAATGAAGTAAGCGTTTCCACTGAAGGCTACTAACACATCCCTCACATAGAGAGTGGGCAGTATCAAAGAATGACCCATGTAGTAGTTCTCCATCAATTAAGAGTGGTCTTATAGAAATTACTGACTTGATTGAAAAAAAAAAAAAAAAAAAATGGGTATGCCGGCAGCTTGGGAAACCAGGGAATGATAGACAAGGAGACTTAAAACATATAATCAGTGGTGATCTTTTTATACTTAACAATAAGCACAGAGAAAAGGAGTAGTTGTGAATGAGATAAAACACAATAAATATGAACTTTTCTGGTAGACAAAGTGTATGGTACATATCAATCAACACACTCTGGAATTAGAATATTTAATCTCCATTTCTATAAAACTACATTTTATAGATATAACTCATTATAAAAAGTAAACACAATAGCCCACTAGATTCCACTGGGGATATATAAACAAAACAAAAGCCCAGCCCCTAGATATGGCAGGGCAACATGAACACTAAAATAAATATTTACGTATTTACATATAGAAACTGAAGAACTGTATTCCTGTTTACCCACCCCACTTGGCTATAAAACAAGGATTATTATGATTTTTTTTTACCAGAGTTTTGAGGAATTTTATCAAATCTCCATGGGGAATGGACGGTGACTTGGATGGATTATAATTATAGTTATCTAGCCATTCAAGGCAGTCAGTTGTTGTTCGCAGCTGCACATCTGGACACTGTTTGTTAACTTCATACTGTATTTTTTTAATGCAATGTTCTATGCTATAAAAAAGAAAAGAAAAAATTACTTTGGTAGGAAATAGGTAATGGTTCCACCTCCTAACATTACAGGCCCTGAGATGTTTATATGTATTACCTGGTTGCACACAATTTAGAAAATTATAAAAATTTTTTATGACATAAAAACAATAACAAAGAGACTACATATTTTCATTCATAATAGAAAATGGAATGCTCAGATTTCCTTGCAGTTTCCTTTCAAATACAATGGAGGAAATATAAAATATCTAGCTACTTTGAGATGAATTAGAAATCATTCTGCGTTAAAACAAAAATCAAGCATGGATGCAATAAAATGATGGTCCTCTCAACCAGCAATAGCTGGAAAGCAGAGATAAAATACTCTTTTTTTTTTTTAAAAAGACTTTATTTATTTATTTATTTGACAGACAGAAATCACAAGTAGGCAGAGAGGCGGGGGGAGGGGGGCAGCATGCTCCCTGCTGAGCAGAGAGCCCTATGCGGGGCTCCATCCTAGGACCCTGAGATCATGACCTGAGCGGAAGGCAGAGGCCTAACCCACTGAGCCACCCAGGTACTCCAGAGATAAAATACTCTAAAAATAATCTTGATGACTGATGATCATAAACATACATTGTCTACCAATAGGTGAATGACTATATAAATTATGGAAAACTTAGATCAATGGAACATTAAAATGTCACAAAGCAGTTTCAAAAACCTTGTATTTTCAAAAATTGTAAAAGACAGGTACACGCTGCATGTACACTGTTAACAACAGCCAAGTATCTTTTCTTGCTATAGAACTCCACTCCAAAAAGCAAAAACAAAAGCATACTTAACATTGCACATTAAAAAAAAAAAAGACTGGAAGGAAATGAAACAAAAGGTTAATAGCAATTATCCTTGGGTAATGAAATTTGATGTTTTAAATTTTACTCTTCTATAATTTTCCAAATTTTTAGAAGGTATATAATACTCTTACCAAAAAATAAAATAAATAAATAAGAACTGAAAAAACTTGCCCAGTTGAATCTTCCAATACATATCTGTTTTAAAAATTATATACAAAGTAGGGGCACCTGGGTGGTTCAGTGGGTTAAAGCCTCTGCCTTCGGCTCAGGTCATGATCTTAGGGTCCTGGGATCGAGCCCTACGTCGGGCTCTCTGCTCAGCAGGGAGCCTGCTTTCCTTCCTCTCTCTCTGCCTGCCTCTCTGCCTACTTGTGATCTGTCAAATAAATAAATAAAAATCTTAAAAAAAATTATATACAAAGTAACCTTAATTCTGATACTAAATGGATATACTATGTTATTTTAATTTTCATATGAAAATCTGTGGATTCATGGTCATAAATTTTTGTGGGGTAAACTGGTGACCTTAAGCAGCCTGTCATCTGTGGAGCCACATGGATATGACATATTACTACCACCTGATGGCAGCATATCTAAACTGCAAGAAAGCTTATAAACAGGAAAATTCTTTTGAAGCTGAATGCCCTCATCCAAAATTGACAGCTATGCATTTGCTCCTTAATGGTATTAAGAAATATCTGTTGCTAAAAAGCCTACTACTGTTTTGAAAACATCACTGCTATTAAATTATATATTCCATGTGACAGAATTATTTAAGCTTTGAAAACTAAGTTCTGATTATTCAAACTGATGTCATATGAATAACTCTTCAAAACTCATCGGGTGTGAGTTGCCTATAAAACATACACTGTAAACTTTAAGGAAGGCTTTTCAGGACACTTCTGAGCATGAGTGAATTCAAACTGAATTACCTTGAAACAAATACATTCTGAGAATCAAAGAGCCTTTTCATGAAAACAAAGAACTTACAAGAAAAATAATACCTCCTTAGGCTACAGTCCACGCAATTTCCTGATGGGACAGTCTTATGCAGGAATACCAGTTACCAGTTCTAAGTCTGACTTGAGATTGGCATATATTTTTTTAACTTATGTAAGCATATCTATGCACTAAGAAACATGATACTCAAAGCATACACCTTGACTCGAGGGACCCTTTATCAAAGGTTTTTATTACAGCATCCTCATGTGGCTCATTCAGTGAAACCTAATAGATTACAGCAATGTGAATTGGAAAGGCTCAGTGCTGTGTCTACTTAAATCTGTTTCAATCAGGACTCCGCTTTTAGGCTAATCTCTAACATCTGAATCTGGGTAGAGGCCAGTAACTACAACTTCTAAATAGGGTAAAGCCTTCAGAGGGTTAGATATTTTTAGTAATTTGTCCAAACACTGATAAAGGGACTGTGCAGTTGCATTTCAGACAACCTCCCTCACCAACACAAACTAAGACAGTTGAGCTGGCTTTTAAAATCTCAGATTTTTGTCACAAAATTTTAAATGTCGGAACTCCTGATTTTGTTTTTTTGGCTAAATATCTTGTCACTCTGCCATCCACCACTGTCTATACACCTTGCTCTAAAAGAGCAAGAGTTTGAAGTCTAGAGAGTTATTGCCCGATTACTATTACAAAGGTATTATTTTCCAAATTTAAGATCAAAGTCAGTTTGGTATGTTACCTGACAATTTATCTTTCTTAATTGAGGTCAAAGTTAAGTTCAAAATTAATTTTTAACATCAAAAAGGTAACATTATTTTCATATATGTGTAGTGGCAATAATGCTGATGGGCATAGTAATTTTGGGTGAGAGGAGGTCTATTAACTTTAGAGGTAGATGATACAAGATCCTAGTAGTCTAGGTTTTCTGAAATAACCTGAAACTTGTCTTTATTCTGGTTTAAGTGTCTTCTGATTAACTGTAAGATGCTTCAAATATTCCTTAGAAGCAAGGTCAGTCATGAGAAAATAACCAAGATAATTCAACAAATAGAAATCCAATTAACACATTTATTGTTCGATCCCAAACATTAGGCTAAAAATGTAAACAGTCTAAAAATAGATGCAGAATCTCTTCCCTCAATAGTTTAAATTCCCAAATTTACACCATTAGTTGGATTAGCAATAAGTTTCTAAACCATCTTATTAGCTTTATCCACTGAAAACATCTAACATTTCTGTCAACAGGAAAATTATTAAATAGTTAATTCACTAAATGGAATAGAGCCATGAAAATAAAGGAGAAATACAGTTATCAACATGAAAGAATCGAACAAATATACCTGTTGAGGGAAAAAGGTACAAATGAATATACACAGTATGATATTATCCCTGTAATAGTTGGAAAATATGCAATACAACAGTACATTTTGTTCAGGATTACAAGCATGGGTATTAAAGTGTAAGGAAATGTCCCCGAATGATCAACATCATGAAATCCAGGGCGGAGATGAAAGTGGGATGAGACAGGACAGGTACGTAATGAGCCTTAGCAGTACCGGTACTGTTTTATTCCTTAAACTGGGTGGGTACTCGAATGTTTATCATAATACACTTTATGCCTTTTCATATGTCTCAATATTTCTTAATAAATTTGAATCCAATGTGCTCAATTATAATGACTCTGAATTATCCAACTTAACAATGTGTACAAGTAGATGCACTACTGACAGGCTGTGTGTAAATCAATTTATAAAAACCATTTTTATAATACAATATGCAGTATGCTTTTTTTTAAAGGATATCTGTGGTAATTTTCTCATTCAACACTCACTCCTGGGTACCTTTGAGTGTACAAATGACCTATTGAATGAAGGCATGTTCGATAATCATTAACTGAATGCTGACTATGTGGCAGGTACTGTGATATATACTTGGGAACCAAAGGTGAAGAAGACACGGTCCCATCCCTAAAGGAATCTGTCTAAGAAGGGACAGACCTGCAAATTAAAAACTACTTTACATTAAGACTTGGTAAGAGGTGTGTACAGTGCTAAGGGAATACACAGGTGCAATCTGCTAAGGGATCTACTACATGTGTCTGTGGGAGGTATAGAAAACTTTAGAAAAGGAGATTATATGCAAGGATATTGATGCTTTAAGAAAATGAATGGAATCACTGTACTTAGAATTCCCTGACACCTGACTTGTGAGAATTTAGGGCCGATCATCTAATCTTACTGCCATGTCACTTTAAAACTATATTTATTTGAATAATAAAAAATAGGAGTTTATTTTTACGGTCACAAGTATATTTATGCATGTATGTAGGTGTGTATGTATATATGCATTATTTTACTTCCAAAAGAACTGAGGTGTCCTACAGTTAAACAGACAGCATTAAATACCAATAGCACAAGAGTCTATTGTTATCAGGCTGGTGCAGACAAAGACAGGAAGAGGAACTGAGAAAAAGAGAAGAGAATATTTATGACATAAAATCTAGAAACCAATTTTATTGTATTCAAGATTTAAAACACACAGTCCCCATTGCTTCTCAGCCTTTTGGCTAAGATCAAGTGTAAAACACACAATCATTATTCCACCGCAAAACAGTTCAAATGAAAAAGAGTATGTTCCACTGTGAAAAATTATGAGAACTGTTTGATGTTAAGGTTGTAGAAAACATTTATATATGCTCTCATAGAAAGCTAGAATTTCATTAAAAAAAAAAAAGGAAGGTTAGAATTTCTATTTTTATTTTTAAAATCAGGGTAGAGGTATCACAGTAGAGATTAAGAACTTTTTACAGTATGGGATATCTAAACATCAAGAAAAGTTTTAATTTTCTATTTTTGATGCTCTTATTTATACTATATAAGGAACATAAATTCAAAGTAAGGAAAAGGCTTTTGTAATCAACTATTACATTTTTAAAAGCACAAAGAAATAGTTGTGAGATAAATAGTTTTCCAATTTTTAGGTTGAGTCCAGCTTATCTAACTAGATTACTAAAATTTCCTGGAATTAACAGATAATTAATGGGGATGAGGGCTGATGTATAAAAATTAGTGTGTAGGGGCGCCTGGGTGGCTCAGTAGGTTAAAGCCTTTGCCTTTGGCTCAGGTCATGATCCTAGGGTCCTGAGATCGAGCCCCACATCGGGCTCTCTGCTCAGCAGGGAGCCTGCTTTCCCCCTCTCTCTCTGCCTGCCTCTCTGCCTACTTGTGATCTCTGTCTGTCAAATAAATAAATAAAATCTTTAAAAATTAGTGTGTAATTAAAGTATAAGTCAGCCATGAAATAAAAACTTCTTTTCTTTTTTTTTTTAAAGATTTTATTTTTTTATTTATTTGACAGAGAGATCACAAGCAGGCAGAGAGGCAGGCAGAGAGGAGGAAGCAGGCTCCCTGCTGAGCAGAGAGCCCGATGCGGGGCTCGATCCCAGGAACCTGGGATCATGACCTGAGCCGAAGGCAGAGGCTTAACCCACTGAGTCACCCAGGCGCCCCAAAAATTTATTTTCTTAAAACAAGTATATTTATGGATAGTGTTTTTTAAAAGGCTGAGAAAAGGATTCATAGAACAATTACTTTAATGGCTAAAAAGTACAGTAAGAAATTCAACATTTATGCCAAACTGTCTTTTTTATTTCCAAGAGTTTTCGGTCCTTAAGTATACTTTCAAGGAAAAAAAAATCCTCAACACCAAATCCTGTTGACACTATCTCTTTCAATCTTTCTTAAATAGATCCTCCCCTTTTCATTCCAATTGTGAAAGACTGGGTTCAGGTTGTTCTTATCTCTCATATGAAATATATTAATAGCCTCCCAAGATGCACGTCTATTGTTAATCCACCTTTTGTTCATTTATTCTATGAGGAAGATAGTAAGCAAGAAACTTCTGAATTAGAACCCTCTGTTATAGGGACGCCTGGGTGGCTCAGTTGGTTGGACGACTGCCTTCGGCTCAGGTCATGATCCTGGAGTCCCGGGATCGAGTCCCGCATCGGGCTCCCGGCTCCGCGGGGAGTCCGCTTCTCTCTCTGACCTTCTCCTCGCTCATGCTCTCTCTCACTGTCTCTCTCTCAAATAAATAAATAAAATCTTAAAAAAAAAAAAAAGAACCCTCTGTTATTTGTTGCTTTATACACCAATCCTCACAACAGCAGTTCAGAGAGGCTCTTGAATGGTCCAGACTGCTTCAAGAAAGTTCAGACCCGAGGTCGGGGATATGCTGACCTAAAAGTCTATAGTGCTTTCGAAAAACTTCAGATGTGAAGTATTCGCCCAACTTCCAAGCCAGACAATAGGTTTGACTAGACCTTACAAAGTGAGGTGTTTATTTATTTATTTATTTATTTATTTGACAGACAGAGATCACAAGTAGGCAGAGAGGTAGGCAGAGAGAGAGGAAGGGAAGCAGGCTCCCTGCTGAGCAGAGAGCCCGATGTGGGACTCGATCCCAGGACCCCGAGATCATGACGCGAGCCAAAGGCAGCAGCTTAACCCACTGAGCCACCCAGGCGCCCCCAAAGTGAGGGTTTTAAGAACACTGACGGTCATATTGTGAGGAGGCAGGACAGACAGCATGCCTTCTCATACACTGCCCACGGGAGAGAAGACAGTTTTAGCACTGCAGGAAAACAACTTTGCAACAGCTAAGTGTACAAATTCTATGAAATCATCTCATAAGGAAGGAAGAATATACACATGCGTGCATGTATGAAGTAATGGCAGAAAGACTGCAAATAATGTAATGTTTATCAAGAGAGAATTGGCTTGGGCGCCTGGGTGGCTCAGTGGGTTGAGCTGCTGCCTTTGGCTCAGGTCATGACCTCAGGGTCCTGGGATCGAGTCCCGCATCGGGCTCTCTGCTCAGCAAGAAGCCTGCTTCCCTCTCTCTCTCTCTCTGCCTGCCTCTCCGTCTACTTGTGATCTCTCTCTGTCAAATAAATAAATAAAATCTTTAAAAAAAAAAAAAAAGAGAGAGAATTGGCTTAATAAATTGTTGCACATCCACACCAGTAAAATCTGAAAGATGAGATATAATCACATGGAGAGATTTTAAAAATATATTAAGTAAAAAAATCTAATTGCAGTATATCATTTAATTCCCATTTATATAAAAAAAGTAATATAGTTTTGGGTACATGCATATCTATGCAGAGACTATTTCTGGATAGTTATGCAATAATTTATGAACATAGGTTAACTGTGAAGAATAAAACTAGGAGGGTCAGCGGAGTACTGTTCCTCATCTCTGCCCTGCTGTGCTTAACTCTTCCTCACATATGCCTTTCTCTACTGTCAGAAATTTTATGTATTACTTTTATTAAATTTATGTATTACTTTTGTAATGTAAAAATAGTCAATGGAAAAGAAAACGAGCATTTGATAACAGCTTCTTCTATCACATTCTACTCACCTAACTTCACAGTAGCTAAAGATACAGCAAACAAAAGAGATGCCTAACAAGCATGCCCAACACACACTTATTGACTGTCTTCTAACCTACTCTGTGCGAGGACTGTTTAGGCAGTGTTGAACGGTTCAAGTCTTTAAAGTAAAAATGAAGGAAGTAATAGTCCCAGCTTTCAAATTCCCTCCACCCACCCCTCAGCTCCCATACCATCCCACAGAAGGATATTCTTAATCATGACATTCTAGAATTAGGACTGTGATTAGAAAACGCTATGATGTTAGTGACTCCTTTTTTTTTTTTTTAATTTTATTTATTTATTTATTTGACAGAGATCACAAGTAGGCAGAGAGGCAGGCAGAGAGAGACGGGGAAGCAGGCTCCCTACTGAGCAGAGAGCTCGATGCGGGGCTCGATCCCAGGAACCTGGGATCATGACCTGAGCAGAAGGCAGAGGCTTAACCCACTGAGCCACCCAGGCACCCCTAGTGATTCTTTTTTTATTTAAGTTTATTTATTTAAGTCATCTCTACACCCAGCTTGGGGCCCAAACTCATGACCCTGAGATCAAGAATTGCACGCTCCTCTGACTGAGCCAGTCAGTTGCTCCTCTTGGTGACTCTTTTTAGACAAAGTGCTGTCTCTGCTAAATCCCTAAGGAGGCTCTTTTCCAGGGAAAACTGGCATGGTTGGGTTAGATCTCAAGGTATTAACTATGTAAGAGGAAAGATGAGCCAGCCACAGCATGCGCATCTCATTACCATCATTCAGTTCTCTTTAGTATCTGCTTCCTTCCTAGTATCTCCTTCTTCCTCTCAGAGCTGGGCCAGGGCTTCATCAGGCACCCCTGGTTTTTACCTTAAAAGTGAATCCTTCCCAAGGGCCAATTAACTATCATCCTTCCTGGGAAACAATGGCCTAACTGTGGTTGGCCCAATCTTACCAGATGTGGCTTTTTAGTATACTATTATTCACATTTATAAACAGGAAGACACTTGCTTCCCTTTATTTCCCACGGAAAGATCATTATAATAATATTCTTTAAAAATATCCTCAAATAAAAATTTGTTATTGCCTTATACATATTTGAGTAAGAACGGGTGAAGCTAACACATACAAAAATAAAAATTACACTTTAAAATAATGTCAAACACTTATAATACTATTATATATTAGTTGAAACAATCATTTTATAATCATCTAATGGCACTATTGGCCCCAAAATTTACCCTACTACTCATCCTCCTAAAGCAGACATTGAGGGCACACAACACAGGACTATGGAGAAAAGAGTCAGGAACACCACAGACATTCAAATTGTAGAGCTAGTAGTGACAGAAAATGATGAGAAGAAAGTGGCTCCACAGGCTACCATGAAACACGGGATGACCCCTCACCTTCTCCCTTACCTCCACTTCTACCTGCATGCATTACAGGACTGCAGGTGGAAAGCCTCAGTGGGAGGCCTGCATACATTTAAAAAGTAGAAAATGTAAATGGGGTGAGGCAAAGTCTAAGGCTGCTGAGCTGCTGAGGTCCAGGATGCTGTCTGTCTGCCTGGAAGCATTATCAATCCTGAGGAGGACAAGAGTAGTGAGGAGGGCCCAGGTGGGGGAAACTGGAAAGTACCTATTTAAGTCTTACTTTGGTTTCAAGGATAGATGGGGAAACCTTCCAGGTTTCTTTCCACGTAGCCTAGTCATGTCCAATAATTTAGGAGAAGAGGTAGGAATTCTATCAGATGAAATATAGAAGAATGGAGAACACAAAAGAGAATTAACTACACACACTGAAGTTTAAAAAGTATTAATTTACGGGCCTCCTGGGTGGCTCAGTGGGTTAAAGCCTCTGTCTTCCGCTCAGGTCATGATCCCAGGGTCCTGAGATCAAGCCCCGCATCAGGCTCTCTGCTCAGCAAGGAGACTGCTTCTCTTCCTCTCTCTCTGCCTGCCTCTCTGCCTACTTGTGATCTCTGTCACTCAAATAAATAAATAAAATCTTTAAAAAAAAGTATTAATTTGTATCCTCTTGTTATTACTAAATAAGTGCCAAAATACTGCCAGAAATAATCATACTCCGCTCAGTCTGAAATGACTAATTTTCATTTTATATAATTTGCTATGGCCATAAAATATATTAATGTGAATGTGTGTGTCCACTGGCATGGTTCTACCATGACAAGCTCTAAGTTGATAGCTTATCTGAAGATTTCTTTTGGTTACTTCATTCATAACTTTAGGCCATCATGTAGAAACCCCCCCCCCCAATTTCATATATAAGTACACACAAAAATAAGCATTACGTGAAAACTAAATGTAATCTATGGAATATGTATCCTCTGTAAATAAGCATGATCAAATTTATAGAAACCATGTATCCAATGTTCTGTGACAATTTCATGCCTCTCATCCTTGCCCCCATCTCCTGGATTAAGACAAGTCTTATCCATAACACTTTCTATTCTTTCTTTGGGTTAAAAAAGGCGGGGGGGCAGTAATCCTGTACCAGTAACAGGAAAAACTTAGGTCTTGAGGGACACCCATAGACTGTCTATATTTAGAAAACAGAGGGGCACTTGGGTGGCACAGTCAGATCAGTGTCTGCTTTTTGTGTGTGTGTGTGTTCTTTGCCTAAGAATGCCTATTTTTTTTTTTAATTTTATTTTATTTTATTTTTTATAAACATATAATACATTTTTATCCCCCCACGGGTACAGGTCTGTGAATCGCCAGGTTTACACATTTCACAGCACTCACCTTAGCACATACCCTCCCCAATGTCCATAATCCCACCCCTCCAACCCCCCTCCCCCCATCAACCCTCAGTTTGTTTTGTGAGATGAAGAGTCACTTACGGTTTGTCTCCCTCCCAATCCCATCTTGTTTCATTTATTCTTCTCCTACCCCCTTAACCCCCATGTTGCATCTTCTCTCAGTGTCTGCTTTTGGCTCAGGTCATGATCCCAGGCTCCTGGGATGAAGCCCCACATTGGGCTCTCTGCTCAGAGTGGAGCCTACTTCTCCCTCTGCCTCTGTCTCTGCTCTTCCCCCAGCTTGTGCTCTATTTTTCAAATAAATAAATAAAATCTTTAAAAAAATAAACTTTAAATAAAATCTTAAAAAAAAACTTTAGAAAACAGGTAAAATAAACTTTTAATGATATAATTTTATCTAACTGAACATTAAGAGAAAATCATTCTATGTCATATAGTGATCCTAGTAAAACTTATACACCTCAGTATCTTGTTCAACTATTAAGTTCCATTTAGCTCAAAATACATTTCAATGCCATGTGCAGTTTTCAGTTACTGAACTAAGTTGAGTTTGTGGCTACAACATACATAGTATCCATCTTTGGCAGGTTATTTACCTTCCTGTTACCAATTCTGATATGTATTAGAAGTAAATGATTCACCATCACTGAGTTCCACGGTCAGACTCAAGCATCACCCAGGTCTGACTTGAATGGAAATGACGATGTTAAAGGGAAAATGGTCTAAGAGAAGGACAGCCTCTCTTGAAGGGTAAGGGAAGGTTCACTGACCTCTGGGCACTCTACTTCATTGTGGTGAATCACTGCTTTGGGGAAGCAAAAGACCCTATGGCCCATAAAACCTGATGATATTAAGAAGACGGAAGGAATTTACACTTAGAATCCAGGGTCACTGCTAGAAATACAACTTTAAAAATTCAAGGGTAAGGAAAAATACTATATTTAAAAATGAATTACTAATGTTCTTTCCTTTAAAAAGTATCTGGTAAACCCAAATCATACAGATGTTCATTACTTATTCAATGTACACCATTGAGAGATAAATAGAACTGTTAGAACACAAAAATGCCAAGGGTAATTCAACTACTGCAGTGTAAGTGTGGCATAACTGATTCGTCATGACATACAATTTTCTAAAAGCTATTCTGTTAGAAGGCAATAAATGAGTGCATAAATGATTTACATTCTTCTGAACCATAGTTATTATTCAGTATTTTATTCTTAAAAATATATACACCCTCTACTATTATGTTTATTCTCTAGAGTATAATAAAAACATAATTGAATTTGATGAAAAATAGACTTTATTCTAAATGTAGCATAGGGCACATACAACTACTCCCTTATTTTATCCCTCGTGAAGATCAATGGTCACTTGAGATGGTTATGTTCTAGGTTTGTTTTAATATATGAGCAATAAAATATCTTTAATTTAAAAATTATATCCTTATATTCCATGTCATATTTTCTTTTTAATAACATCTGAGTTTTGACCTAAATAACAACTTATGAATGCAAAATACAATATTTTAATCACTGTTTTACTTCTAAGCATGATTTCTTATTGACCAGGTAGGGCAGGAAATTAACTACAGATGGTTTAGCAAATAAAAACGAAGCAGTCTATAACAAAAGAGTCAGAGTTCAGTGATTTGTTTTGTTTTGAAAAACCCTAAATGCTATTATGAAGACAGATTACCTCTTAACAAATATTTAAAATTTGTTTTAATATAACCATTTCTGGAATTTAGATAAATGACTTGTAAATATATTTAAGCTAGTATTACTTTCATTTATAAGTTTCTTTGGGTTAAGAATTGTGCCATAAAATATATTAATATATAATATATAAATTATATAAATATGTAATTTCACTAAAGTTTAATACAGTTATTTATATATAAATTATAATACATAGGCTATAGTATGTTAAATCATATATATGCTATCTTTATAAAAACATACATAAACACACATGTGTATGTACGTGTGTGTGTGCATATATATATACATATATATGTATATATATAGGCAATGCAAATGCAAATTCAAAATAAGATGCTTAATTCTCCCTGTTGAAAATAAGGGACCAGATTTCTCTTTCTTCCTTTTTCTTAAAGTAGCTTAGAAATCTGTAATTTTAAGAATTTTTTCAACTCTATGAAATGTGTCCCTTGAAAGACTAGAGAGACCTTTCATCAGCTTTCTCAGCCAGGACTGTATTTCCTAAGAACCTGAAAGCCATCTTTTCAAAATGCAAACAACCAAGGGAGACGGTTCCCTGGCTCCGAATTCCTACCCAAGAATAGGAGCCTAACTTCAGTACATGCTTTGTTCCAAGCTGCAAAATCACATCTTGTCACAAGGATATGAGAAGTGTGTTTCTTCTCAGGATAAAACCAATTAGCTAACACAGGTATCCTTTAACCCAGGTAAAGTTATGATGAACTATGCAAGGAAATGTGCTACCAAATCCTCCACTTGAAGCCTAACTATCACTTAGCTTGAAACCATGTTTGTAATGAGTTGTACCTACTGGGTTATATAAAGGGGTGAGATTCCCAGCTCTGTCTTTGCATCCTCTTAGCAGAATGCCTGTGATAGGCACTGCACCCTAGTTTAATGCCTGTTGAATAACAGCAGTGTTTTTGTTCTCTTCTGCCTTTTTGGAGAGAATATCTGGGATGGGAGATTTTGTTTTTAATTATAATCCCCCAACATTATGCTTTCTTTTGAATTTAAGTTATTTATGCCCTTTGTTATGACAAAAAATTGACTGCATTCTTAAATAAAACATAAGGAAAAGAAATCACAGGAACATTTCACTTGCTTGGTTTAGTTTCTTTGACAATTCAATACAACTAGTCCTTAAATTTTAAAAAAGGAAATGCTATGAATCATTCTACACTAGAAATTTTTACTGTAGTTTGCATATTTATAATCTACATGAGGTGACTTATTAGAACATTTAACTAAAAGGATTCAAATAAGTGAACTGACTTGACTGACTCTAAGATCCACAAACATATAAAGACAAAGTCCTTTCTGTCAAAAAACATATACGAATGGCAAACTCCTTAGCTGTCCTTGCCACACTTAGTGTTTGGTAGCACTAACTTTAGGAGCAGGTGATGAAGACTAACCTTGCATAGCAATTCCCTATGGGGGGAATTCCCCCCCCCAAAGTCCCTATGGGGGTCTAGCCTTCCAAGTGAAAAAGGGACTTACAATGACAAATGTTACATAAAAATAATATATTTTTCATGTTCTGTTTTCAACAACTCAAGCAATCCATGGCCTTATACTAAACCATTTTATTTTAACACCTTAATTTCAAATTTTTAATTTCTATGCTTATCTCTCAAGTGAGGATGCATAATGCTAAGCATATTAATGAAAATCCAGGCCATCAATATTGGCAAACTCTAAGAAATTAATAGAAATTCAATAAACTTTAATTTACCTATTTGAAAGTGCCTAAAGGTTTGAGTCTTATTAAAAGTACTAAGCAGTTGGTTAAGTGTCCATCTTTGGCTCAAGTGGTGATCCCAGGATTCTGGGTTAGAGAGGGGCTCCCTGCTTCTCTCTCTGCCCCACCCCATCATGTGTGTGTGTGTGTGTGTGTGTGTGTGTGTGTGTGCGCGCTCTCTCTCTTTCTCTCAAAAAAATAAATAAAATCTTAAAAAAAATAAAGTATTAATCAGATAAAGAAAAATCATGTTAAATTCTTGGGGGGGAGGTTTAATCAATTTTTTTTCAGGAGAATTAATGATACTAAACCTAAAATGATCTAAAACTAGTTAACACTAAAACTAGACTAGGTAAAAGTATGTGTGAATGAAATATGAAACCAACTTATTTTAAGTAATTAGCAGTATTTACCTTGTAGCATTTTGTTCTATCTTTTCATCAATGTCACTGAAGATCTGCTTAAACTCCAAGTCTCCAGGAAATGAATCTAACAGACAATGTAGGTCAAAAGAATTATGGGAATATTCATCTCCGCAATCCATTCTGAGGAATAAGAATAAAAAACATGTCAGTTCCTCTAAAATAAAGAAAAAAGAAAAAAAACAACCCTCCAGTTGTGATACTAAACCAAAATAGAAATTTCTACTTATAGGTAAAAAGAAATATAGCAGTAGGAAAACTAGGGTACTATTATACTAGGCAGAATGTTTGGTTATTTAATTTTCATGAGGTGTGACCTAATTTTCATACCCCTCTATGGTTTGAAAGCTGTACAAAACAGCACCCCTCAGAGTAATTAAGCATCCTGCTGCTTCTCACTGTAAACAAGAGCTCCAAAGGAAATCATAAAGCCTCCTAGACCACTGTGATCAAGGGTGGTGGCAGCAGAATTCAACTTCTTCCCTCTACTCTTATTTAATACTGACTGACCCGAAGTCCTAACTTCAGAATTTTAAGTGTCATCCCCTAGCCCTGTTTGTGTGTGAAGAAGGCAAAATTTTCCTTGAGTTCCTCTATCACCCCTGTCAACCTAAATAACTATAACTAACTAAAACTTACACATGCCACTCTTCCTAGAGAGAGATGCATTTTTCTACTATGAGATCATTCATTCAGTCAGTCCATATATACTCTTGAATGCTTGATATATAAAAGGCACTGCTCCTGAAGCCAGGATAGAGTTGTAACAAGTCAAAGTCCCTGCCCTCATGGAGTTTTTAGTCTGTTTTAAGAGCACATAAGCAGGGGCGCCTGGGTGGCTCAGTGGGTTAAAGCCTCTGCCTTCGGCTGGGTCGTGGTCCTGGGGTCCTGGGATTGGCCCGCATTGGGCTCTCTGCTTGGCAGGGAGCCTGCCTCCCCACCACCTCTGCCTACTTCTCTGCCTACTTGTGATCTCTGTCTGTCAAATGAATAAATAAAATCTTAAAAAAAAAAAGAGCACATAAACAGCTATACTTCATAAAAGATCACATGGTAAGAAGTACTATGAGCACAAGTAGAGCAGGGCAATGGGACAGACTAAAAATAATGGAGATGGGGCAGAATGTGAACCATTTTATTTAGGAATATGTTATTTTTGGACATAAAATAGTGCTTATAAATTATGTAATGACTGGTGGTATAAATGAATAAGAAATTTAAACATTACATCATTAAAAATATACATGGAATAAATATTAACAAGATAAAGGCCAAGGGGATGTGGTTTTAGTTGGATAAATACAAAAATACCTGAAAAATTATCTAAAAAATTTTACAGAGGCTAGCTACAACACTAATGGGCTTCCTCATCTTCAATTATTTAATTACAACTAATTCAGCTAATTTATTATCCTATAATGAAATAGCTGAAGATTTCTCATAGGCATCATCTGGAACTTCAATGAAGTAGCCTTGGGGTAAAGCTTTTTTTTTTTATTTAATTTTTTTAGAGATTTTATTTTAAAAGGGAAATATCCAATCAAAACATTTTAATATAAAAGCCTATGGCATCACAAGGTTTTTCATTTATAAACTCAATTAGTTCCAAAAACAGAATAATCACAAAAATAAAAAATCTGATGCTTGGCGCAAAATAAAGCTTTGTTTGACCTTCAAAAAAAAAAAAATAAATAAAAAAAAATCAAAATTTTCATACATTTAGATCATCCTACACTTAGATCATCCTTTCAAAATATTTTGCAGTACAAGGTATAATATCTCATTGTGAACAAATAATTACTTATAATGTGTCATAATAGATACTAATTTGAAAACAGGCTAAAAAATAGCTAAAAAAATTATAAGCTAAATGGTAGAATACTGTATATACATCAGAAGTTCTACATCTTGAGTGGATAATATATCTATATATAGATATATGGATATATATATATATACATAAATACATACATAGATATATCTATAGATACATAAATACATATATAGATACATAGATCTATACATAGACACATAGATATATATAGAGAGATACATATATAGATAGTATTTATATAAATATAAATACTACACAGCCATCAAAAACCAAAATCTTGCCATTTGCAACAACGTGGATGGAACTAGAGGGTATTATGCTAAGCAAAATAAGTCAATCAGAGAAAGACAATTATCATATGATCTCACTGATACGAGCAATTTGAGAAGACAGAGGATCTTAGGGGAAGGGAGGGAAAAACAAAACAAGATGAAACCAGAGGGAGAGACAAACCATCTTTCTCAGGAAACAAACTGAGGGTTGCTGGAGGGAGGGGGTGGGAGGGATGGTGTGGCTGGGTGATGAACATTGGGGACAGTATGTGCTATGGTGAGAAAATAAATAATAATAGTAATAATAATAATAATAATAATAAAAGAAGAAGTTCTACATCTTTAGGGCACCAAAACTTCAATACTTCCATATAACCAACGAGTCTGAGATCCTCTTGTCTCCCTAGCAGCTCAACTAGTTACAGCTATTATCATAATATTTTCTTTATACTAAATCCAATGGTCAATATTACTAATAATGAGTTCAGCTTCTATATTTGCATATTTTTTAATCTCTTGGGGTAGTTCAGATGATGAGCCATTCAACAATTGCTATAAGAAAGTAAAACCTCACTTTTGCTATGAAAAAAATTGATTGGCTGAGGGCTTTGTAGGAAACTCAAACTTAGTAAACACATTGTAGCTAGCCTCTCTAATAAAACCAGGTGCATATCAATACTCTGTTCAGACTTGTCTTAATTTGTCAATACTATAAAGCCCCATTAGTTCAAATTCTACATATTCAAAACAAGAAAAAAGGTATAGATGTCAGCTTAAGTTCTTTATAGATTTTGGACACTAGCCCTTTATAGATGTCAGCTTAAGTATAAGAGCAAAATAGCAATATGATTATGTATCTACTATGTACAAAATAATATACATCATCTTCCTTACTCCTCATAATAACTCTATAGTTATTATCCTCATTGATAGGGGAAGGAATGTGAGCCCAGAGATTGACTAACATGCACATGTTTCATAGCAGCTACCTAGTGTTAAGAGTAGAATTTGAACAGGTCTATTTCGTTTTAAAATTTAAGGGTCTGGTGTCTTGAGAAATGAATCACTTACTGCATACAAAACACAGTTTTGTAGAAATATTAGCCAAAATGTTAAAATGGTTATCCCTCAATATTTAGACTACAGTTGATATTTATTTTCTTCTTTATACTTAGCATTTTCCTATATTTTGGCAGTAAGTACTTATTTTTGCATGTTAAAAAGTAAAATTCAACCAAGTGAATTTGAAGATCTAATTCGCTTTGCTAAATGATGACTCAGCAGCACCACATCTAGCAAATAGAGAAGCATTCCCAGGAGTTGTACAAAATGGAAGGATTTTATTGAACAGGGTAGGGGCATAACAGTAATTAGTAAAAGAAAACGACTGTTCCAGACCAGGCTGTTTTCTAGGGGAAATAGCAAGGGGTTTTATCATGCAGATTACCTACTCTTTTTTTACGGGATGGAGAGGACACAGGTGACAGGACTTATTGGCACTGATGGAAAGAAAAGCTTGCTGATTGACCAGTTAAGGCCACATTTCTGATGGAAGTTGAAATTGCAATTAGATTGGATATTAAACCCCAGTTTGGGAAGTTGGTTTGACAGACACCTTTTTGGGCCTGTGGATTTCTTCAAATATGTAATTAGGAAAAATACTTAAAGGAGGAATTATTCCTGCTCTCAAGGGGCTTTTAATCTCTTATTTTACATTTTGTCTTCATTTGAAACATCTTCCAAACTTAAAACCTCTCTTGCCAATTTCAGTTTATCATTCCTCTCAAAATCTAACTCAAAACTCACATAATTCCTAAATACCTCTTGACTAACTGTGAATATTTCACCAAACTTTTCGTATTATTTTGTGTTTTTTGTGCTTGCAAATGCTGTTAAAAGAAATCTGTTCTTCTGTGTTATTGTGGTATTAAATGTGTGTTATACCTTTCATTGAAATGAGTTCTGGAGTAAAAATAATAATGGGCTGAAACATGTTGAGCATTCAGATGGGGTTTGGGACATGATTTTGAAGGATACCCAATATATACAGTTGTGTGATTTTCTCTATCTAACCTCAGTAGAGAAGTTAATCAATAAATACAACGAATACATTAAGGGAATGCCATTTGACAACAACAGAGTACCAGAATGAGGATGGTTCCGAGCTTTCACATGACTAGCATCCACCTGTGATGTTTCTGTATTTAAGGATACCATTCTAAGGTGATGAAGGACAATAGAAAAGTAAAGAGGTAAAGAGGCAGCAGGTTTAAAATTCTGTGTGATAGGATAAGAGAAAACTTCATGGGCAAAATAGAATAGGATGAGGAAATTAACCAAAATGAAGAGAGATTCACACGACCAACAAGAGAAATAAAAGGGGAAAATAGGCTGTGGTAAGTAATGCTCAAGTTTGAACTTAAAAGTTCAAACTTGAGTGATAGAACAGAATGGCAGTGATCCCTGCAGGACTGTGGTGACAAAAAGCACACACTGAATGGGAATGAATATAGGCACTAGTCCTCTCACTTCCTTCCATGCACCCCATGGGCCCACGGTGTGTGACACTGTGCCTGGACATCATGAGCAGGGCAGGGAGGAAGGAGGAGAAGAAGGAGATTGGATAGTCTCTCCTCTAAAGGAGTAGAGGCAGTAAAGAAAAATAAGGCAATAAGCAAAGGAGCCAGTAGAAAGAGCACTGTTATTCTCTAAGTAAAAATAACTATGACCTTCACAACAAAAAAGTGAATAATTAAGGGACTAATGTAACTTGACAATTACCTCAGTGGTACGTCAGAAATGCAGAAAAACCTTCAGAAAATTTGGAGGCGGGGAAGGAAGTGGCTGTGGAGCTGTGGGTCAAGATTGAGCTTCACATTCTGTTTATGTTTCTGTACTACTATTATCCTATTGTCATAATGAATGAAGTCTCTTATCCTAATCCGTGATCAACCAAAAATGGGAGTTGAAACTTTATTTAAAGTACAGTAACTTTGTTTTTGAAATTATCATTCCACAGTACTATTTTTAAATATTCATTCTCCTGTAATGTTTCTGACCATTTTTAATATAAGATTTTTAAAAAGTGCTTAATATTTCAAACAAGTATTAATAGCCAATCTAATATTAATTATTGCCTTTTAAAAATGAGTAATGTTTGAAGAATTATATCTAAGCCAAACATCTGCAGATCAAGTTTCAGCCACAGGCAAATTTTTTTTTTTTTTTTTTTTTTTTAGTTGCAGTCTCTTGCCAAAGAGGTGATTCTACTTTGAGTTCAAATGTGCTGTCGTTTCTTCCTCTATGTTTTGGTTTGGTGAGAGCTACTTTGAGACATGAGTAGACCAAACGTGGGTCATTAATAGGACAGAGGTGACTCTTGAATCACTACTGTGTTTATTCATTTTTTTTTCAAGATTTTATTTATTTATTTGACAGAGATCACAAGTAGGCAGAGAGACAGGCAGAGAGAGAGGAGGAAGCAGGCTCCCTGCTGAGCAGAGAGCCCGATGTGGGCCTCAATCCCAGGACCCTGGAACCATGACCTGAGCCGAAGGCAGAGGCTTAACCCTCTGAGCCACCCAGGCGCCCCAGCCACAGGCAAATTTTAACAGTTGAGTTATAAATTCCTAAGAACAGTGACTATAATAAAATATGTACATATTATAAGCACAGCCAGAAAACATTAAAATAAAGCAATAAAAAAAAGTCAAACCTCATGTGATCAAAAGAAAGCCCACAAAAGTAATTTTGGAATATCACTTGTCTTTTAACATATTTTAAAATGATACCTTTCTAACCTAGGGTCTCTTTTTCATTATTTAAACACATATAATGACTAGAATCCTCATTTTATCTTTTTTTTCCTGTGTCTTCAATAATAAATATCCAGAGTGCCATGTTTCTTATAACCAACCAAATGTATGCTTTCTCTTAATCATCTATACACTTAGAAAAAGTGAAAAAAGATAGACAGACCAACCATTGGGAAAAAATCTACACTGCAAATGAATTAGTAAAGGGGAAACATTAGGACCACGTGACTTCTCCTCCATGGAAAAGCCCAGAAAGGAAGGTCACGTGCCTTTTCAGACCTATGCACAAACTGTGGACTTAATCTGTCCACCAGCTCTAGTTTACCTTAAGTCCTACTGTCTAGCCTAAATAAGCACTTTTAAAGAGCATGGTAAGGAAATATTTTAATTAATTAAAAATTTATGTTCCACATTTAACTAAACAAGTTTCAAAATGTTCCATGATACTAAAAGACATTTAACTCTAAACACCACTGAATCAAGAATCAATAGATTTGAGTTCTGATCCCAGCTCCGTTAATGTGACTTTAAATCACTTGATCTCTCAAGAGGGACAGAGCTCACATTCCTCATTTATAAAATGAGATGGATGGATTTATTAGGCTCTGAGGTTTCTTCTAGCTATAAATTTGCTGTATTCTATAAGGAATGGTAGGAGGAGGAAATATTTCTGAACCCCCCCCCAAATTAACTCTTCCAATGGACTATTTCAATCATTAATACTATCATTCTTCCTGTGTCATGCACTCAGAGCAAATTTTAATTATTTCCTTTTCCCTTTCCCAGGACTGTTACATGAAAAGCTAAGATTGAATCTATAGCTTAGCAAGAAATAAGATGTGAAAAGAGGAAATGTGAGGCAACAAGTAATAGGTAGATGCCCATACTGATGTTTCACCCGAAGCCCCCAGATTTCTAAAATACTCTAAGAAGCAGCTAGCCCATGTTTCTGAGCTCCCTTAACTTGGCATACTCTTTACTTAACAAAAGATGTATAAGACCAACTGACTTTGGGTATTACGCCTCCACAAGGAACAGGATGACATTAGAGAATCATACCTTCACAGACATCACGTATCCCTGACCTATTATTTTTTGTATTATTTTTTAATTCTTTGTATTATTATTGCTGGTTTGATTGGAGTTGCTGGTTTGAAGAAAAAAAAAAAGCAGACTGAAAACAAATTTTGTCCAGTTTTTTCCCTCTAGTCTGGCTCATTTTTACTTTTCCATCCATACCTAGTCACAAAGTAGTTCTAAATCATTCACAAAGTCCTGCCAATATCATAAATATTATAACTTTGCTAAAAACCAGTATCATAACTTTCCCTAAGTCTTGAAAATTTCATCAGTGTATTTATTTATTGAGACATGGATTAAAGGTATGGTGGCTTAATAGTGATCTTAATGATAATTACAGCTAACTTTTACATAGGATTTTTATGGACCATAGACTGTTCTAAGTACTTTATATGTATGAACACTTTTAATTCTTACCATAATTCTATGGGATAGGTACTATTATACTCTCCACATGAAAGATGTACAAACGGAGGCACAGAGAGGTTTCTTTGAGTTGCCCAAGATTACTTAGGAAGTGGCAAAGCTGGGATTCCAACTGTTTCAAATGGGGTCCTTAATCCCAATGCTATAAACCGCCCCCTGTATAGACTTGTACTTTAAAAAAAAAATCATTATTTTACATCTTATATGTATTGACTTATTTACCACCATATGTATTTGACAACTTTCCCTAGGACCATTATAAATTTCCTTCATTATGAAACCAATTTCCAAAAATAAATTTTTAAGTCAATATCTTCCCCCTGTGATATTTCAAAGTCACCAGAAATTTATTTCTTTTCATCAATTACTAGAAGTTGAAATTTTAATGTTTTAGCCTCTCCAAAGACTGAGAAACAACCCAAATGGATCTCAATTTGTTGATAGTCATTTAAAATACCTTATGCATTAAAGTCTTATATTAGGAAATATAGAACTTGATATTCTTTTCTTTATTTTCTCAACTTTCATCTATGTATTAGGATTCCTACCACAGACTGGTGTGCTTTCTATTAATAATTGTGGAAATTCTGATTAATTAATTAATTAATTTAGTTGTATGAGTGGGACTGTTAATATACATCCAATAAGTAAGCATATTAACATGTTATGGCTATTAAAATCCCCTTTGTAATTCCCCTGTAAGTAATTTAAATATGTGTATGTATGAGGTAGAACTTGACAGGATCAGTCAGAATACACTTATTGTAGCTTGACAAGCAAACAGAATTGTCATATGTTTTACCCACAAACCTGACACTGCTTTATTTTTCAATGCACTTCTCTTTCTAGAAAATATTTTTATTTATTAACTCTATAATCTTTAATATGCAATCCTAGCCATCTCTTGCTTTAATCCAACAGTCAAACCAAGATAATGTGAAACCAAATTTTAATTTCCACATTCTTTTATAACTTAGCACTCACACATTTCACATCAATTAAAAGTCATAAAATTATTATATATTTTTAGATTAGACCTAAAGATAGTCACAAATCACGGGGTTAAGGATTAACTAATGAATTTCCAGGCAGAGTAAAAACCTTATTAACTTGGAAAGTAGTACAGTAGAAAGTTTAAGTTATGGAGTACTTTTAAAAAGGAACTGTACTGCATATCAACTAGAAATAATAAAGACAGCTTATAAGATGTGTTGATTACATTTTTAAGGAATTTTCTTTGAATAACTAGGTAAGAATGATTTAAACTTAGTATGCATTTTGTATTTAAATTGGTTCTTCAAAAGAATGTAGGTCTTAAAGTATGTTCCAAGGATTTAAGAATTTCTCCTAAAATGCTGTTAATAATATTAATAGTATTACTAGTATATTCACTAACTAGTCCTCTGTCATCAATATCCCTTTCATCTGCCTGTAAACATGTTCGTTTCTTGCTTTTTAGAAACCAACAAAACCTTCCCTAGAACCTCCTTCTATTCATAGCCCAACATCTGCAAACAGTAGTCCATATTTCTTCATCTTTTATCTCCTCTCTTATTCACTTCTCAATTCAGAGCAATCTGGTTTCTGCCTCTATCCTTGCACTGAAAGTGACAAAATATTTTTCCATTCCTGTCATACTTAATCTCTGCACTATTTGGTACAGACAGCTACTCCTTCCTTAACATTCCTCTCTTGCCAATCTTCCTAAGTATTATGGCTTCCTAGTACCTTTCTTGTCCCTTACACATTAATTCACAGGCTCCTGGTAGGAGTTCCCAATTTAGGTAGCTGTCCAGCTCAAGTTTCTCTTTATAATCTGATAGACAATTCAGGGATATACAATGGTGGTCAATTTCTATGCTAGAGGATCCAGCTTTCCTGTCATAACTAATTATCCAAGATTAGACATCTGACCCAAACTGAACCATCAGATGCAAAGAAATCCTGAAATTTAGAATAAAGGGTGGAACAGGGAACCATTTAGTGATATACCAACCAGGTTAAATCCAGCCTCCCAAGAGAAAGTACATGGATTTTTTCCTGAGGGCCTATAATTGCCCACTTCCTTTCCTTCTGAAATTAAAAGTTCATATAGTTGTTTTGGGGTTTTTTTTTTGTTTGATTCTGTCAGAGACACACAATAAATCTTCCTATTCCCCTGAACAAGAGCCACTGTTTTTTTCTTTGCTTTAATTAACCAGACTAGTTTTGTGTGATATTCACAGAGTTCTCTCTAGAATCTGCTTCTCATTTTAACTACTTTCCCTAAACATTCTTCTTTCAAAGCTACTGTTTCTTTTTAATTTAACCAGAGTAGATTTTGTTTTTTTCTAAAGTATTTTAATTTTTAGATAATCTGTTTTACTTTTATTGATTTGGATTTTGTCCTTCTCAAATCTCAAAAAATCTATTCCTATTATTTCTCAGGCTGTAGTCTTCCCATATATATCCTTAATCCCCTTGTCTGATGTGGGAAAGAAAATACAGAAAGTTTTCCTCCCTTTCTCTTCCAGTCCATTTCAGGCTGGAATCTTCTTATTCTACATTTTTTTTTAATTGATTAACCTCATCCATCTATTTTCCCTATGCTGAAAATTTAAAGTCTATATCACTAACCTAGTTCTTCCTCCAAAACCTCAACACATAATTCCAAACATTTGTGAGGCATATTGCTATTTCAAGGGTCCTTTGAACACAACAAGTCCAAAATTTAATATAAAATATTTTCTGTAAACTGGCTCCTCTTCCTATATTACAGAGTCACTGCCTCCCCTAATCTCTCTCCTCTTCCTTGCCTTACTAACTTCAATCAGGTGTCAGTCGAGTATAGCACCGTCTGTGTTTTCTATGGCCAGCAAACTATGAATGGTCTTTACATTTCTAAAGAGTTGTAAAATTAAAAAGAAACAAAAAGAATATGCCACCGTGGCCAAATGCAGTTCATAAACCCTAAAATATTTATTATCTGGCTCTTAAGAGAAAAAGTTTGCTGACTTCTGTCTCAAATGATCACCAAATTCTTTGACCCTTTCTCTTCCCTAATATATTAAATGGTAACCAAATGCTCTCAAATTTGATTTCTTCCTCTGTGTGGATCCAGTATCTTAAATCTGACATTATTTCTTGCTGAAAAAAAAAAAAAAGGAAAAAACCTCCTATCTGGCATCCAAGACTCACACCTTGTGGTTTAATAAGAAATACATATTTGGTTATTGCTCCTTTGTCTCCCCCTACCTCCCACCTCACTTTGTCTAAGGATCTCTTCCATTTGGCCCTTCCTGAGTTGTGTCCTTTCTAAAAATATTGTAACCAGAACTACAGCACTTTCTTGAGTTCTGTGAGCCATTCTAATGACTTACTGAACCTGAGTAGGGGGCTGTGGGACCCTCAAATCTGTAGTCAGCGGGGCACAAGTAGGCATCCCTTGGAGATGCCATTTGAGGCTCTCATGTAATGTAGGGGCAGTCTTGTGGGACAGAGCCATTAACTTGTGGGGTCTCTGCTAACTACAGATAGTGTCAGAATTGAATTAAACTGAACTGTAGGACACCGAGTTTGTGTCCAACATGCATATCAGCATTGAACTTCTTGTCTTATGAACCAAACTGGATCATTTCACTACCCGGCTTAAATACCACTGAAGGTTTCCACAATGCGTAAGACAACTCCAGGCATTTTACTTTGTTTACATATATAGTTCTCCATATTTAGATATATTTTTCTGCCATAATAGTCCTTGATTAACAACTTGAAATAGGGTCCTAGCTGTAACTCCCTCTCCTAAGGACATTTTCAGTAGAAAATTATATTTATGGGAGGTATTTACTTCCTCAGTGTACACAGTATTATTTATAGGCCACTAGTATTATTTATAGCCCACATATAAGTATAACATAATTTGTTTATGATCTTTAAACGAAAAAGTTACCTACCATGATGGCTTAAACCATTTTTAAATGTTTCTCAACAATTTAAGCCATTTTTTAAAAAAAATTGTGAAGAGGTAAGAAAATATACTAGTGAAAAATCAAGATTCAACATTTAAGCTATCAAATAATATTTAAATATGATACTCTTTCCAGTTTCCATCTACAAAAAAAAAAAAAGAAATTAGATGAAAATTATCTTTAGGGACCCTTTGAATCTTAAAATTCTATTATTTTAATCATGTGATCTATTTCTCTAATATTTAATCTTCTATTTTATTGTCTTTGCAGTATATTTTTTAATTCTATAGTTTAATAGAAAGAAAATTTGTTGTCGGTTAAAGCAAATTCATATCAAATGACCTGAAAATCTATTTAAAAAGCAATCAGTGAAAATAAATATAGGATTTCTTCATGTTAAATCTGAAAATCCATCACTATATCTGCTTTTTACTTTATTTGCTGCTTAACGTATCTCAACAGTGAATCTATCATATCAACATAGTCATCATGATCCAAGCTGCAAATAATAGAGAGTGTCAGTGTCAATTTTGCTTTCTCACACTTGCTTCCCTTCAGTTCATCTGATTTTAATAATCCCTGTCAAACCACAAACAGTCCAAATTACCTTCATGACACAGAAGCTTTCAAAGAGCAGACAGAATCTCAACTTTCATTTAGCAACTACAAAAGAAAGCTGTCCAGCTGGACAAATATTATTTCCACACTTGACAATCTCTACAGTTGAGCATGCATTTTAATTTTAACTAAACCTGCCAGGAGTTTGATGTGAGCTTCTTGTTTTGTGTAGACTGACTCACAGGATTATCAGACCAATGACTGTAATTGTGATGAAAGAACCCAGTATTTTTCTACTAAAAGAGAAATCATATACCAAAGCTGAAGGATCAAAATGAACATGTAAGATATAATGTGGCATACATTACAGGAGGAAAACTACTTAAATTAGATGGTTTAATCACTAAATAAAGTGTATACATACAGAATACATTTTTTTTTTTTTAATAGTAGGCTCCATACCCATTGTGAGGGTTGAACTCACAACCGTGAGATCAAGCATCATGCCTTCCACTGACAGAGCCAGACAGGCACCGCCAGAATATATTCTTGATATAATTTTAAAAAGAAAATGCTAGTAAGTAAAAATAAAATGTGAGAAAGTTAAAATTTTGTCTATGGATAACATTGAAAAACAGGTTCTAAGAATAAAATAAAAAGAGATTTTTAAAATTGTTTTGGGCTGACTCAGTGAATATTTAAATTTCTAGAACAGGTCTATGTATCAAATTATTTAATAGAACTGATGTTCTTGGCAAGATATTAAGAAGTCCACTCTAAACTAATCAACATGTCCTTGTACAAGATAAAACTTTAAAAAAAGTCACAGTAAAAATAAATAAAGATACTGAGTTTGTAGAAAAGTATTAAAATAAAAGTTAGAGTATACAACTATATGAAAGACTTATATCTTAGAAGTTTGTTAAATTTAAGTCTAAAAGTTTCAAATGTTAAACTATTTCTGGGAACTTTTCCTGTCTCAGCAAGGCCTAAATTCCTCCTACAGCTAATCCACTGATTATTAGAGCTCTGTTTCTCCCCCAACTCTATCTTGGACAACACAGCTGTTTTCTTTACCAGCTCCTCTCTTTTTCTCTTCCTGTTAGTCTTTGTACTGGACAGATTAATCCACATCCAAGTCTTCTGCTACAATGTGTATGCTGGAGCAGCTGTTCTAGCCGTCCAACTCCATACTGGGTAACTCTCTTGGATGTTCCACAGGTACCTCAAACTCAACATGACCCCAGAAAATCTTATCATCTGCCCTCTGAAACTTCCTTTTTTCCTTGAGGTCCCTATGATAGTTAACAGCACCACTAGCAACTCAGGTATTCATGTCACTGAGTGGGAGTCATCTTCCACATTCTAACTTTCTCTCACTAAGTGCACAGCCAAATGATCAGAATCTCTCGTCATCCATTTCCTACTGCTCCTGTGTAGTTTCAAATTCCATCATCTCCTTCTATTTCATTTTCCATCCTACCACTAGACAGATCTTTGTAAAACAGAGACAGGAGTCAGTGTTCACAGCAAGATTTTAAGTCTACAGGACTGGAAGAAAAGTCATATTCTTAAGAGAAAGAAAAATCAGAAGAACGAATTAATTTGTAGAGGGGATCACCCAAACCAGGATGTGTTTTAGAATAAAACAGTTAGTGAAAGTAACTAAAATTATATCATTTTTCAAATCTTATTAACCAGTTAAATGGTTTTATTTTATCTGTGGATCTACATAATATTTAAAAACAATTTTCAAAAATAACTTACTTTCAAAAAATTCTTATAGCTGTGCTCACTAAAGTAAAAAGCCTATATTCTTTAAATATTAAAAGTATACACAGATTCATTTTCATATACTTTTTAAAAATATTTATTTATTTTAGAGAAAGAGAGAGAGCACACATGCTGGAGGGGAGGGGAGAAAGGGAGAGAGAGACAATCTCAAGCAGACTCTTGGCTGAGCAAGGAGCCGGACTTGGGTTTTGATCTCATTAGCCTGAGATCATAATATCATAACCTGAGTGGAAATCAAGAATTGGATGCTTAGTTGACTGAGCCACCCAGGCATCCCTCATTTTCATACACTTTAAACAATTTCAAGTTGTATCTGTCAAAGATATTTTTCTGAGGAAAGTAGTTTTTTTTTTTTTTAAAGATTTTATTTATTTATTTGAGAGAGAGACAGTGAGAGAGAGCATGAGCGAGGAGAAGGTCAGAGAGAGAAGCGGACTCCCTGCGGAGCCGGGAGCCCGATGCGGGACTCGATCCCGGGACTCCAGGATCATGACCTGAGCCGAAGGCAGTCGTCCAACCAACTGAGCCACCCAGGCGTCCCGGAAAGTAGTTTTTTATGATTATATTATTTTTATATTTTTCTAAATTGCACTTCAGGGTTAGTAAATCTCATTTTTTTTATGGTAGCATTGACTTTTTTTTTTTTTTTTAAGATTTATTTGAGAGAGAGCAAGAGAGCACAAGCAGGCAAGTGAGGGGAGTGGCAGGGGAGAGATAGAAAATCCTCAAGCAGACTCTCCAGAGTGTAGACCCCACATGGGCTCAATCTCAGGACGCCAAGATCATGACCTAGCCAAAACTAAGAGTTGGCTGCTTAACCAACTGAGCCACCCAGGTATCCCAAGGGCAAGTAAATTTTAGATTGTTGACACCTATATCATCTTCCTCAGGTGTTAAGTTACCTGGTGAATTTATTAAGTTCACAGCAAATTTTGCTAAATGAAGAATATCCTCAATTTTAATTTTTAATAATAAAGTATATGAGTATTTAACCCAAGTATTCTTAAAAGTACTAGTTTTTGGTTTTTTTGTCTCCAGGCAGAGTGACTTTTTTGGACCAATAATTAAAAAAAAAAAAAACAAAAAAACCTCAAATAGCTATAAATTAAATTTCTGAAATTAAAAAAAAATCCTCACCAAATATTTATAGTTATTTTTTAATGTTTTGCTAAATTTAGATGCTGCAGAATTACAGGACTTCCCAGTTCAACTTTACTCTGAACTAGAATATCAATTTATATAATTTTTTAAAATGTAAGCTCCATGAAAAGATTTTTCTCATAAGTATATGTATTTCAAAACACAATTACGGAATTCTACAACTAAATCTTGTACATGGGGCACCTGGGTGGCTCAGTCGTTAAGCCTCTGTCTTTGGCTCAGGTCATGATCCCAGCGTCCTAGGATCCAGGCCTGCATTGGGCTCCTTGCTCAGCAGGAAGCCTGCTTCTTCCTCTCCCACTTCCCATGCTTGTGTTCCCGCTCTCACTGTGTCTCTCTCTGTCAAATAAACAAATAAAAATCTTTAAAAAAATAATAAAAAATAAAAGAAAAATAAATAAATCTTGTACACCATTTGAGTTCTCATCATTTAATTTGTTCAGTTTCTCCTTTAATTTCACGGGAATACATTTCAAGGTCTTTCTATATGTGAGCTTTGTTTTCAACAATTCCCTAAATGCTTCACATAAAATGATTTTTTTTTTTTTGGCCCAACATTTGTTCAACACTTTCATTAAAGATTTCTAACCAATTTTGAAGACAGTAACACAAAAAATTTGAGAATAATTTTACAAGAGTATTTAATACTGGGCACCTGAGTGGCTCAGTTGGTTAAGTGTGTGTCTTTGGCTCAGGTCATGATCCCAAGGTCCCAAGATGGAGCCCATGTTGGGCTTTCTACTCAGTGGGGAGTCTGCTTCTCCCTCTTCTTCTGCCTTTTCCCCTGCCTGTGCACACTGTCTCTGCACACTGTCTCATGCTCTCTCTCTCTCAAATAAATAAATAAAATCCTAAAAAAAAAGAAAATTTAATATCATAATAGGTACTTAACGTCAATTTTAAAGTACAGTAATTCTTCAATGTTCCAAGCATTTCTAAAATCCAAAAAGAAAAAGTATATATTTTCATGCTTAAGTTATTTCTGTTTTCTTCAAAAGCAGTCTAATCATAAAAAGTTAAGGCTGGTTATCTTATGTACATAAATCTTATGTACATATAAATCTTATGTTCATATAAATATTTATACTTTTTGACAAGCACATCTCCTAGTTAGATTGGTAGATTTTGCAGATTTGGGGGGTGTAATTACAAATTATCATGTCATCACAACATATTTCAAGTGTAATTCTCTTCATAGGTTCTATTTAAAAATTGTTATGACATTATGTTCCATCACAAGATTTTTTAATATCACCAAGACTAAAAAATTTATCATATTGCAGTTTGGAATTCAATTTGTAATAGTATCCATAATAATGCCAAGTAGTTCATCTTTTACAAAATAAACTTCTAAATGCTTTACACTGATTCCATGAATTAGACATGAAACTTGAACCATTATTGGAATTAATTCCTTTTTTATTAGAAGTATCCAAGGATACTGATGTAAAACTGGCATTATCTAACTGCTGATAAAGTTCTATTAATGGAGCCAATACATTAATGGCTATTGATTCACCTTTTATATATGAACAAGAAAACTCATAATTGCAAATGAGAGAAATTAATTTAGAACAGCCACCAGATCTAAGTGAAAAGTAAAGTTTCACAGAGTGGTACACAAATGTACCTTTTGCACCTAAGTATTAAAGGTAGCTTTTTCAGGCACAATCTTAAAATATGACTGTGCAAGAAATGTTGATTCTTCAACAGATAGACATCTTATTTTCATGTGATCAATGATGTTATTATAGCTCCACTGTGTGAGTTACACATCAATTCATTTCAGCAAGTCAAAGGAAATTCAGTGCTTTGTGTGTGTGTTACCCAACAATAAACAAGTAGTTGTAGACTTATAATACATGATAAAGACCTCATAGTAATAGAGTTTAGACTGCATTTACTCTATGGCAAGACTGAACAAAGGCTGGGAAACATTGTGCAGGCCAAAGGCAAGGGCATGGGCATAGCACAAGTGGCTGACACATTAAGTGGTGAGTAGAGGTAGCAGCATCGAATACTTCTGCCACCAGCATCACCCAAGACCTGGAAAAGTTAGCTGTACCTAAATGCTCATGCCAGAGCACACTCACTTTATCAACAAACACCCTCCTGCTGCCCTTGAGAAAGATGTGGTAGCTATTATTACTTCTGGAATGGATCTGGAAAAGGGAAATGAGCTATTGCCAATTTAACCATATGTTAAAGTGAGAATTCTGTTTATTACACTGGCATCTCAAATATGATATGATGTCAGAATGTAGAAGTACAAAATGAAGGTCCTCCTAAACCTAAGCTTGGTTTAATGACATGCAATTATTAAGTAAGACTTCATTCAAAAATGAAAAATCTGAGGGGCACCTGGGTGGCTCAGTGGCTAAGCGTCTGTCTTTGGTTCAGGTCATGATCCCAGGGTCCTGGGATCGAGCCCCTCATCAGGCTCCCTCCTCAACGAGGAGTCTGCTTCTCCCTCTCTCTTCCCCCACTGTTGCTCACTCATGCTCTCTCTCTCTCTCCCACTCTCTCTCTCAAATAAATAAAATCTTTAAAACATAAAAATAAAAAAATGATAAATCTGAGAGAAATGCTAAGGCAGATGAAATATGACAAAAGAAAATGATACTATCTTGGGCAAACTGGATATATGATATGATATCAGAATACATGATATTTCAAATAAAAATATAACATAAATAAAATGGACCTCATGTATACATAAAAATGGTAATCCAGCCCTATATGGCATGACATGAAAATATTTCCAGAGAGCTGTATTATTTAAAAAAATAAGTTATAGAACTATATACATACCATGATATAGTAAAATATTTTTGAAACAAACAAACCAACCCAAAGTATTAGGAAGGAAATTTAACAAACTATTAGTGCTAATCTGTGGGCAGTGGAACTAAAATGGCACAGGAAAAAAGGAAATTTTTACTCTTAATAACTTCCTATATTTATTTGAACTTAGTATAATGAACATGTCTTAATTTTTACACAAAAGGCAAAAGCAAATATAAAAAATACAAAAGATATTATAAGACCTCAACTAATTTAGTATCCTCTGAGTGGTACAAGTAACAAATGACCTCAAAACCTGCAATGGGAACTTCCTTCAAGGCAGAGGAAATCGAGACAGCAAGCCACCCAGAAAAAGGAAAATGAAAGCGTTCCTAAAGGGAGGAGCCCAGCGATCTCCAAAATTCATAGCCTCACAGGCCCCACAGTTGAAGACATTTAATCTCTCACTCTACATAGGTTCAAGCCCTCTGCTATTCTGGGAATGATCCAACAAGTAGTGAAGAAAGGACACTGGAAGCCTCGGCCGGATAGTAACTTGAGAAGTGAATAATGAGTTTGGCTCCTGCTTATGTCTGTCCTCTTCCACAACCTGGGCTCTTACTAAGTTGCTTATTACCAATATACAATTACATCTCCATCTCGAGATTTCTTTGTATGCACCGGGATCCCACTCTAAAACCCCAGCTGTGGCTCCAGCTCCAGGTTTATGAACCACCACCAACGGCGGATATGGTAAGGAAAATGGTGAGAACATCTCTAGAACATAGATGGGATTATTTGGGGGAGGCAGAGCAGAAAACTCATGGATGAAAACAGTGAAAGATAAAACTGAAGACGTATGGGGCACTCGGCTGGCTCAGTCCATACAGCATGCAACTCTTGATCTCAAGGTTATAAATTCAAGCATAATGTTGGGCTTAGAGCTTATTTAAAACAGACAAAAAAACTAAAGAGGTATGCTATGGATTATTTAAAACAAACAAACAAAAACCTGAAAAGGTATGCTAAAGCCTTTTTTCCCTCTAGAAAGAAAATATTTGAATTTTATCCTATTCAAAACAGTGAGTCAGAGTTTTTGGTTTTTGTGTTTGTTTTACTAAGGCAATACTAACTAATGTTGTAAAAATGATTTTCAAATGGAGTGTTAAGAAGGTTTGAGATAACAGAGGTAGGAAGATCAATCAGGACAGCGAATTAATCCACATGAAGGTGATGAAGAATAGGAAGAGGATGAGCCACAAGAAAAGGAAAGATGGCTTTTGAAATGACTTTCCAGAATATATGTAGCTAGGGATTATTGAATGAAGAAGGCAATTATAGCTGAAAGAAAACCAGGCAGGTGTTACAAGTCCCAGGTATAAATAAGCTTTGATTTTAAACCCAGGTGATCAGAGAAACCAAATAGGACACCTTGAAAATTATAAAGTCACCGTAAGAGAAAGGTAACTAGTGGATGTATCATTAGAAGCTGGCAAAGAGTGAAGCCAAGGTGTGGGGTCTTCCTGGGCAATAAATCTCAGTGGAGGAAAAGACCAATTATGACAGTGGCTAAGAAAGCGAGATGGGCATCATACAGAGCAGGGCATGCTTGTGGTCAGAGGCTCCCAACAGTCTTGCTGAGGCTGTTAAAGATATCATTCAGTGCATGTCCACGCTAGCCTTATAGAAGCTAGCTGAGGAGTGGGTTACTAGTACAGTCCCCATAAACTTGTTTGCTGGTTACGGCCTAAGGACAGAACAGGGTAGTGAGATGAGGCTACATGACAGTTTATGTAAAAAGAGCTAATTATTACAAAGGAAATTCTGAAAGTTTCATCTGGATGACAGTTATGAATAGATTTTTTTTTTTAAATATAGGAGTTAAATGGTGATAGGACGGCATGGCAAATGCAGTTTTACACAGATGATTTTGAGTGTATTATACAAATGAAAATGTCTGGGATAGAGATGGAGGCAATATATAAGGGGAATGCATGAGAAAACATATAGCTCCTAATGTCACACTGAAGTTCAAAGGCCCAGGACTCAGAGAGTATCTTTCAAAATTTTTAGACTATGACCCATGGTTAAAAAGTGCATTCTAATCTCATGTATGTGTGTACACACCTATCTTCAAAGTTTCATGAAACATTGCTTACCCTTAATGCTTGCTTTGATATTTCCTACTCTACTCTATTCCTTTTTCTTTCTTCTTTATTTTTTAATGCACCCACAGCCTCTAACTTGATTTAAGCACCTGTATTTTGGCTTAAATTATTTAGATTAAAAAGAGGCCCCTGTGATCATTATGTAGAACCATCTGCAAAGACATGACTAATAAATCTGGAAGAGATGTTTTTGAGAAAGGGTAAAAAAAAATTTTTTTTTAGGAACTGGCATGGGACCACTAACAGAGAGTGGGGAGAAAGACCAAGGAAGATAAAGAAAATGGAAAAAAACTGCATCAAATTCATGTCTTTGTCTTTACTGCAGTGTTTCTCAAAGTCTACTCCAAGACCGACTGAAGCAGAACTACCCTCCCCACTGTTAGAAATTCAGATACCTGGGCCTCATCCCAGGCCTGGTGAAGAGAACTCTCTATGTGTGGGTCTTGGAATGGGCAATTTAAAAGTTTTTCAGGGCATTCTTTTCACCAACTATTTTTATCTCCGTGCCTTTCACAAATAAGCTTTCAAAATGGCACTTACTTTCCAGGAACATGCAATCTCACTTCACACATTAGATATACTCTTGAAAAGTTAACTGAGTACTTTCCCTAAAGACTACAATGATTAATTTCAGAATTATGTGCACCCAGAAGGAAACAAAGAAGCTACTGGAGCACTCAGTCTTTAAATAAACATTCTTTATCCACTTAATTTTTCTGTATTAATTATGCAAGTGGCTAGCCAAATGGGCTTATAATCCTCATTATCTTTATTCAGTTTAAAAGCACATATATTTAAAAATTCAATATGTTAACACATTTCATTATAATTTTGAGTTGATTTCACTGGACTTAACTGGTTAAGTACCACAATCAAATGGCATTTAGCAGTACTCACAGGCCAGGAAATGCGTCAGTGAGACATTTTTCAGAAAAACACAAATACTGAAGTTTATGGTTTGGACTCTTAACAGCAAAGATACCCCTTTATGTGGTGAGTTCTGCTAACAAGAATATTTGCCAATTTTTTACCAATTGACAACCAAGAAGTATGAGATATAAATCTATTCTAAGATGGAAATGATAGCGAACAACAATAAAGTATAGAAGCTAATGTTTATTCACTTGCCTCATATCAGACTCTGTTCTAGATCCTTTGCATGGCTTACTCATTTCATCTTGACAGTAATCCTGTGTAGTAAGTATCATGTAGGCCTAATTTCCCCAGTGATGAAGCTGAGGTACAGAGAGCTGTTTAACTTTCCTGAGGTCCCAAAAACTAGAAATAGGAGCTTAAACAGGCAGCCAGTCTCTAGAGTTCGTACTCACTGTGCTACACAATAATTTAGGAAAGTCTCAGCCCTTGAAGAAGTTAGCTGCTTTGTGGAGAGAAAGACTTCCTGCTGTTTACACTCTGGAAGGTTTCCCACCCTGCTTGCTTTTTTTCTTTCTCTTTCGCTCTCTCTCTCTCTTTCTTTCTTTCTTTCTTTCTTTCTTCCAAGAGACAGAGAAAGAGAATCTTAAGCAGGCTTCATGCCCAGCTGGAGCCTGACATGGGTCTCCACCTCACAACCGTGGGATCATGACCTGAGCCAAACTCAAAAGTTGCACACCTAACCAAATGAGCCACCCAGATGCCCTTCCTATTCTTTACACAATTGATTTTAAGTTAACTTGGGTCTACATAGGATCCCTGCTCATATATACTTATCAGATTTCATTATAATATACTTTATATAGGATAGGAATACCCCAATGGTATAAAGATGACAATTTAGCATTACACTGCAGAAAAAAATAGCAATCGGTTTTTAAAAAATTCATTCTGTATATAAGGGCAGGAGAGCATAGTGGTTTAGAATCATGCTCTCAAATGCAATGAACCAATAACCTAGAAATCTTATTAAAAATGTAGATTTTCAATAGGTCTGGGGTAGAGCTTGAGATTTTCCATTTCTAACAAGTTCCCAGGTAATGGGTCCCTGTGGCCCAAGGACCACATTTTGAGTAGTGAGGGTTTAGTGTGCAAGCTTTGGAGTCACCCTGCTGGTATGTGACTTCAAGCTGCATTACTTACTAGTTTTGCAACCTTCTTGTGAGCCTCTACTACACCTGTAAAATAGCAAGGTCATTAAAGTGTTGTTATGAGGATTACATGAGATAATCCATAGATAATATGTAAAATAGTTGCCGGCATATAGAAAGCACTCAAAAAATATTACAGAAAACTATTAAAAGCGTATACTGCAACCCATTAGAAAGTCATTTGTAGAACTGACTGATCCAGCAGAAACACTAAATAAAATTTCATCATTCTTTCCCAGGCAGTCACTAGAACATCACTGTTCACTGAAGGACATTAAATATATAAGTTAGATCCACTACCTAACTTTATTAAATACATAACTCTGAAACTGCTCCAAATGAATTTGCATATGAAGCTGGCTTGGCCTATAATATTTAAAAAGAATATTTTGGGGACGCCTGGGTGGCTCAGTTGGTTGGGCAGCTGCCTTCGGCTCAAGTCATGATCCCAGCGTCCTGGGATCGAGTCCCACATCGGGCTCCTTGCTTGTCAGGGAGCCTGCTTCTCAGAACCTCTGCCTCTGACTGCCATTCTGTCTGCCTGTGCTCGCTCTCTCTCCCTCTCTCTCTCTGACAGATAAATAAATAAAATCTTAAAAAAAAAAAAAAGAATATTTTGTTTCTCTGCCAGAAAACTTTTTTATATCGCAGGTATACAGTGAATTCTAATTCATTTATTTGAACAGCTTCCTCTGAATTTAGAAACAGCCATTTTTGTTTAAAACTTTTCATTTGTATCAAATCCAAATCAGAACTAGTATTAGTATGAACAATAGTCATGTTTTCAAAACATGTTCACAGGTGGGTGGCTGTTTCATGTTTCAAAACACCTGTTCACAGGTGGGTGGCTGGCTCCGTTGGTGGAGCATGCAACTCTTGATCTCGGGGTTGTGAGTTCGAGCCCCAGTGTAGGGTGTAGAGATTACTTAAAAATAAAATCTTAAAAAAAGAAAAAGGACCACTTGTTATTCTGGGGGGAAAAAAAGTTGTTCAAACAAGGGCACTAGTAGAGTTTCAATGAGTTTAAAGGATTTAGCCCAAACCTTCACAAATGTATACATTTCAAACCACTACACAATGCAGCATAATTCCCTCTCACTGTTGAAGATGGGCTTAGAAAGAATATTACTTGTCAGAATTGTGATGATTTAATAATAATGTGACATGGTAGGGTCCAGTGGGTAGGAAAAGTAAAGTTAGGACTAGAAGTGAAGATAACATTCCAAAGCATCATCCCAAATGAAAACTATTAAAAATTTCTAAAATTCAAAACTGCTTGAAAAATAGAGTTAATGGAGTGGAGTACACTAGAAAAGAAAGATTAATGTTTGTTCAGTCACTGCTAAAAACCAGGAAGGGTAAAACCTGGTGGTTCAATCAAGGAGGAGTTGAGACTTAAGTGGTATTTTAGGTTGGTCAGTATCTTTGAGTCAGCAAGAAAAGATCCATAGGTAATTTGCTTCTCTTTTAATCTTTCGTATCTCTAACTGAGGTGATGAAAAAGACAACTATGGGACAGATTCTAATATGTTTATTTTTCTAAATCAAAACTAGATTCAGCATAGGGGTGCTTGAGTGCTCAGTTGGTCAAGCATCTGCCTTCGACTCAGGTCATAATCCCAGGGTCAGCAGGGAACCTGCTTCTCCCTCTCCCCTTAGCTTGCTAGCTTTCTCTCTCTCTCTCTTTCTCTCTGTCAAATAAATAAATAAAATCTTAAAAACAGAAAACAAAACAAAACAAAAAGCTAGATTCAGCATAGACATTGCAGACCTGAGCTGTGAGATTATGACAGTTAAGAATCCAGGAAAAGAGAGGAATGTGGGTGAATAGATGACTGTTTTCCTCCTCTCTCTTTCCTTTTGCTCTTTCAGGGCAGAATGCTCCTGGTTGCCCCTTTAATGAGCGGAGGGGTAATAGAAAATTTTTTAACACACAATACAGCACACCAGATTTTACTTTACATTTTACTTTCTGTAACAAGTTACTTTAAAAAAAAAACAAACGAGATTTTGCCCTCTCCCCTAGAAAATCTGCATAGAAGTCTTTTATAGAAAAAAGACTGCCACATGAATTTTAAGGCAGGCTTTACATATACTCACATAGACTGAAAAAGGATTGTTCAAATGAAATAACCATAAAGCTTAACTCGGTACTTTTAGTGAAAAAAACATTAAGCGTGGGAATTGTGATTTTCAACATCTAGAGAGGTAATAAACAACAAGATGGGATGGGTTAGGATGAGAGGTACAAGAAGAACAGATTGTGAACAGAATTATATCAACAGCTCATGTTTTGTTATTTCAATCTATACTGGCCTGAATCAAATTCCTGGAAAAAAAAATTTACTAAAATGCCTGAGCTAACTTTTCCACTTACGAGGCAGGTATAATCCATCTTTCAACAGCAGAGAAGCAAGGAATTCCACTTCAGTGTGACCTATTTCTGCCTCTTAGATTTATCATATGCATTTTTTAATGACCCCAAACCAAAGGAAACGTAGAAACCTATTCGAAAAGCTGACATTAAGGTTGTGACACCAACCAAAACAACAAGAGAATTTAAAGGTAAATTGACACACAATCCCCAAATGAGTCTGTTGCACTCCTAATTTAAAAAGCAGTTTCTGTGTGAATATAGTGATGGCATGTCAGTGTCTGCTTTGAAACTCCGGAATTTTGTCATTTGGTGTTTGTGTCGCAACCTTAATATTATTTAAATATACTTTTTAATATCTATTATTTAAAAAATATCTTTGAATTGAAGATACTCCTAAGGCTTTGAAGAAGCCAACCTCAAAGCACCGCATTCCAAGCATGCCACTTTTATTAGAAGTGGTGCATAAAACATTTGCTGTTGACAAATCTAATTCATTAAAAGGTGAGATGGATGCATTTTAAAATAACTGGCTGGCATCATTATCTGCAGCACCTTCTATAAATTATTCCTCTTTTCCCTTCTGACTGAACTTGTCACAGTTCCCTTTCAGAGTCTGAATGTTATGCCTTAGAGTCAATGCTTTCAACATGTTTAGACAAGTCATAAGTTAAACAAGCAGGGGTACTTTATTTTCTAGAAATGAGAAAGAGGAGCAGAAATACTTACAGATTATTTCATTCGATTCATTGATTTTTAACTAAAGACAAGTAAAGTCAGTTAGTAGTGGTTTTATCTCACACAAAGGATTTAAAAATAAAACTATACTGGCTTGGGTAGAAGGCAGGATTTCAAAGAAAGGTACATAAAAAGAGATGCTGGCAGCCTTGCTGCACTGTTGTGCAGAAGACTTAGTTTAAAATTGAATTGTGCTTCCCCTGACACGGGAGATCAGGTACATCATAAGGCTGACAGCTGGCTGGCATGGCAACTTCCTCAAGGAAAATGCTAACTGTATTTCTCTTGGAGGCCAAAGGAAAAGAAAGAGAGAAGCCTTCAAGGAGACAGAGCAGGCAGAGAACAAATTATTCAAAATATGAAGAAAAACATTTCTTACCTAATTTTGTTTCGGAAGATTCTGAGAATGAGCTGGTCTTCTAATCCCAAATAAGTGGGAAATTATTTCCTTCCAAGTGGTCAGTAGAAGAGCTGTCTTTTCTTTATTATCTTCAGTTGAGGTTTTTTTTCCCCAACATATATAAAATATACCTATAAAATAATTAAATAAAACTTAATCACTGTCACAATGGAGGGTACAGAGTCACAGTACTTCTCTCTACATTGGTAGTGACAGTACTATCATTAAGTTCTGACATACAGGCAGGAGTTGAGAGTTGCTGGAAATGTATAAAGACATGCTAAAGTTGGGGTACCTAAGAAAAGATTATTAACAAGAAGATCCATAGATTACAGGCACATGAAATAACAGAGGCACCTAGGAAAATGTACATTCAAAACATCCCTTTTCACTGATTTTTCAAATGTTCCTCAGTAAATGTAAATTATATAGAATAAAGGATGGATGCAGTGCATAAAACAAGCAATGCCTTTCGATATAAGTCCTTTCTTCCTGTTTAGTTATCAGTTTAATTTCCAGAATAGTTTATTAAAATCCATTTTTTTTCTCACTCTTCTGGATTATCTTATTAAAATAGATTCCGATTCAGTTGATCCGTGGCGGTGCCTGGGATTCTGTATTTCTAAGAAGCCTCTAGGTAACACCACCAATGCTGAGGAGCTATGGACCACTCTTGCCAATCTATTTGTCTTTCCCTCCATCCAAGTACACTGGCCTTTTGTCTTTCCAGGTAATTTTAGACTCTATTGTCAAGTATTTTAGACTCTATTGTCAAGTGTTCCCCCTTCCCCACCATATGAGACAGGAATTTGAGACTGTGTTGATTAAACTGAGCATCTGCAAAGTTGAGTTTTGCAAGCCATGTCTATGGTGTATCATTTCACTTCTGAGTTCTTATTGTCCCACAATAAAGCTTTACTATGTTCCCCACGGGAGTTTCATATCTCTCTTGTTATGTCAGATATATTCCTAAGGACTTCATATTGTCAATATTAGTGTAAACATTATCTCTTTGCAAAAGCATTTTCATTTTTTATTTAAATAGGTATTTATATAATTTTTGTATACTGATGTTCTTATCCAGGATATATGCCCAACTCTTATTCTTGTATTTTCTCTCTAAATTTACATCATGCACAAATAGCTTTACTTATTTGCTCGAAAACCTATGCTTTTTATTCTTTATGTTGCCTCACCAAAGGAAAAAAGTTAAACAATAAATGAATTACTTAATAGAAAAGACTATTTTGTTATCTTTAATCTGTAAGACTCATCTCTTGGTTAGGCCTCCATTAACCAGAAAACTGCTATGAAGAAGCTCCCAAATGTTTCTTTTGACATTTACTGACTGCCCTCATACTTCTTGCCTTTCTCTGGTGACTAATATGCAAATGGGTAAGTGTTACTAACACCCACTATCCCAAACTGACTTCCAGTTGTTATTACATCAGAAACAAACACCCTCATAACCAAAAGAACCACTCTAGGAACTGCATTTGAACAAAAGGGGAAACGGGAATTATAAAGAGAGAAATGGTTCAGTTCCATCTAAGAATTAAGATGAAGATGCCAAGCTAGGATGCCATTAAAGAGATATAACATGTCATCTGCATTTCATAGCCGAAATCACAAGATTTCTTGGAAAACCCATAAGTAATGGAAATTGCCTTTTTTTTTTTAAAGATTTTATTTATTTATTTGAGAGAGAGACAGTGAGAGAGAGCATGAGCGAGGAGAAGGTCAGAGGGAGAAGCAGACTCCCCATGGAGCTGGGAGCCCGATGTGGGACTCGATCCCGGGACCCCAGGATCATGACCTGAGCCGAAGGCAGTCGTCCAACCAACTGAGCCACCCAGGCATCCCGGAAATTGCCTTTTTGATATGATGTCAGCCTGTTCCAGGTCAAATTGCCCTTTTTGATAGCTTTCAGCCAATCAGCTTGACCAAAGGAAAAAAATTAAGATTTCCTACTTCACAAACTGTCAATGTTGTTATCATTGGTTACCCAAGGAAAAGTAAATGGCATGATGGCAGGATGCAGAAAAGGGTAAAGAAAAGGAGGTAGTAACTAAAATATAATCATGTAATCATGAAAATACCACAAACTGCTTCTTTAAAAATGTGTTCAAATTCTACTACAAACAATAATTACAAAGATTTAGGGCAATGTAGAAAATGCTTAAATGGTGAAGTGAAAACAGGACCCAAGAGAGCATGTACGCATTCTATTGCAACAGTTTAAAAATATGTGGACAAGGCATGCCTGGCTGGCTCCATCAGTTTAGCATGGGACTCTTATCTTGGGGTCCTGAGTTTGAGGCCCACACTGGGGTAGGGTTTATATTAAAAAATTTTGAAAAAATATGGACAATGTTTTTGTTTAGGAAGGTCAATCAGTATGCATTTTCCCTCATCTCCAAGAGGCCGCCTTAAAAGATAATAAAGGTATGTGTTGGTTGGGGGAGAGGATGTAAACCATTGAGATGAAGAGACTGAGAAAGTCATTACTACAAATCTACAGAAAATGACAGAGGTAAGAGCATTCACGGAAGAAAGACAGTAGGAAAAGTCAAACCCTAGAAGGTGTGCAGAGTGCTGCAATTAAAGGAATGACCTGATACCCCTGACGGAAGTGGGGACTGAGAAGTGAAGCTAAAATATCCTGAATCTCCCTCTCTTACCTTTTTGTAGGAGCAGCTATGTACTTTGTCTTTTACTTGTTCATAGCTAAATATAGGACTATGAGAAAAAAAAAAATAAGTAGATGGGAGAAGTACCATGTTTGAAGAAATGAATTAACAGTCTAGAAAATGAGGAAAAGCCACATGGGTAAGGATGTCCCCAAAGAAAAGCTGGCCTCATTCAGGCCTTTAGCTGATTTCCAGCATGCTTGAATTTCTCTTTTCTAGCAGGAATGTACAGTCAAGAACCACTGGGCATTAGAAGAAAACCGTTTTTTCCCCCACATTGGAAATCAATTTAAAACAAAATTTACTCCAAGAAAAAGAGAGACAACACAATTAACATGTAAATTTTCCATCACTGTAAGGGAGTAAAGGAAAAAAAATGTATACATAATACAAAACCAGAAACAGGACTTCCAGCTATGGCTGAGTGTAATCCGCAAATATTCTTCCAAAATGAAACTAAAGAGCCAGACAAAATTGACAAATACAATCACTTCAGTGCTCTAGAAATTAACCAAAGGGATATAACAATTCAAGAAGCATGTTTATTTGAAAGACTGCTAATTTTTAGATAAGAACACTAGGACATTGTCACGTTCTGGTCTGGCCTCTCTCATCACCATCAACCACAATTCATTCAGTACAGAGGTTATTCCAGGATGGGGAAGATCATTAAGACTGTAAACATCTGGGGCTCTGGGTGGCTCAGCTGGCTAAGTGTCTGTCTTCAGCTCAAGTCATGAACCCAGGGTCCTGGGATCAAGCCCAGGATCGGGGAGCCTGCTTCTCCCTCTTCCTCTAGCTGCTGCTCTCCTTGCTTATGCTCTTCGTCTCTCTCTCTCAGTCAAATGAATGAATAAAATCTTAAAAAAAAAAAAAAAAAAAAAAGACTGGAAACATCTTTGTTGTGGTCAAAGACGGGGTAACTTGAACTTCAGGGGCAGGATATGCCCATGTCTAACAGTGTTTCCCGGGAAGTGATGATCTTAGAAACTGGCAAGCAAGGAAAGTAAACAGCTCCATTAGTCCAAGGCCATGGTCATAAATGCGGCAGACATATTCTTGGCTAAGGTTGAGAGAATGTGCAAGGGAGACCAGAGAGAAACAAAGCTAGTCACACATTCCCGAGGCCAAATAATCACATATATAGAGCAAATGTGAAAGAGGCCAGCAGAGACTGAAAGCCAGAACACACCTGAAAACTATGTAAACTTTAAATGCATTCTCTATAGAGATCCATGGATAGACGACAGAAGACTTTATGACTCCATGTATTTAAACACAAGCAGTGTCCAACAATCAGTTCATAATTTAAGATATATAGACACAGGAGCAAGTCCTAGAAAGCCAAATGCAAAACTCAAACCAAAATATTAAAACTCGAAAACCAACCCAAACGAAAACAAAAAAACTGATTTTATCAGTGCCACACATCACAAGGGAGACAGATGTCACTGTACTTAGTTAGGCAAATTACTAAGCCAAGAAACAAACAAATGAACAAAGCAACAACAACCTTAAGAGAGGAAAAAAAAAATCAGAACCCAGAGTTCCTATAATAGGTGATCTAAAATACCCAGTTTTCAACAAGAAATTATGAAACATGCAAAGAAATAGGGGAAACCATTTGAGTGTCCCTAAATGTTAGATTTAAACAAAGACCTCAAAGCAGTTATTACCAATATATTCAAAGAACCAAAGGTGATCTTACTTAAAGAATGAAAGCAAGAAACAATAAATAAAAGAGGTTCTCAACAAGGAAACAAATTTTTTAAAAAATCAAATGGATTGATGGGGGAAGGGCGTTGGGAGAGGGGGATGGGGTTATGGATATTGGGGAGGGTATGAGCTATGGTGAGTGCTGTGAAGTGTGTAAACCTGGCGATTCGCAGACCTGTACCCCTGGGGATAAAAATATATGTTTATAAAGCTGTAAAAAAAAAAAAAAAAAGAAAAAGAAAAAAGAAAGGATGAATACCCAAGTTTTGTAGCAACATGGACGGGACTGGAAGAGATTATGCTGAGTGAAATAAGTCAAGCAGAGAGAGTCAATTATCATATGGTTTCACTTATTTGTGGAGCATAACAAATAGCATGGAGGACAAGGGGAGATGGAGAGGAGAAGGGAGTTGAGGGAAATTGGAAGGGGAGGTGAACCATGAGAGACTATGGACTCTGAAAAACGATCTGAGAATTTTGAAGGGGTGGGGGGTGGGAGGTTGGGGGCACCAGGTGGTGGGTATTGTAGAGGGCACGGATTGCATGGAGCACTGGGTGTGGTGCAAAAATAATGAATACTGTTATGCTGAAAAAATAAAAAAAACTAAAAAAAAAATCAAATGGAATTTTGAAGTTGAAAAGTACAATCAGAAAATTCACTAGCAATGGGGGACTTTGGGTGGCTTTGTCAGTTAAGCATCCAATTCTTGATTTCTGCTCAGGTCATAATCTCAGGGTCATGGGATTAAGCTCTGTGTGGCATCAGGTTCCAAGCTCAAATTTGCTTGAGATAATATCCCTCTCCCTCTTCTACTCTCCCTCCCCCACTCATGCTCTCTCTTTCTAAAATAAATAAGTCTTTAACAAAAAAGAAAGAAAGAAAGAAAGAAAACTGACTAGAGGGGAATGACAGCAGATTCAAGATAAACTGATGAAAGAATCAGTGAATCTAAATTAGATAAATAGAAATTACCCAATCCGAAGAAAGGATAAAAAAACGTTTTTTTGTTTTTTTGTTTTTTTTTTTGTTAATGAACAAAGACTCAGAGACATTTGGGACTATCAAAACCATATAATGAAACATTTAATGAGGGGCTCCTGGGTGGTTCAGCTGGTTAACAGTCTGCCTCCGGCTCAGATCATGTTCCCCAAGGTCCTGGGATAGGGCCCTGCATTGGGTTCCCTGCTAAGTGGGCAGCCTGCATTTCCCTCTCCTCCCTTCTCCTGAACTCTGTCACTACCTCTGTATGTATGTATGTATGTCAAACATACATACATACATACATGTAATGAGTATCCCAGGAGTGAAGACAGAGGGATAGAAAAAATACATGAAGAAATAAAGGACAAAAACATACCAATTTGAAGCAAATTAATATACTTATCAAAGAAATTTGATAGTCACAAGGTAGGACAATTATAAAGAGATCAATATCTAGACATAGCATAATCAAACTACTGAATTACAAAGACAAACAGAAAATCTTGGAAGCAACAAAACTAACTCATCCCATACAACGAAGTACCAATAAAACAATGGAGGCCAGCAGTCAGTCACTGAGAAATTTTAAATGGTGAGAAAAAAACCTGCCCACTATATATTCTATAACAAGAATAGATATCCTTTAAATCGAAGATGAAATAAGGCGATCACTTTTAAAACTGAAGATGAAATAAAGACTGAGACTTTGTTGCTAGGAGACCTGTCTTAAATACAAGGAAAATTTTCAGCTTAAAGAAAATGACACCACATGTTAATTTAAGTGCAGAGTAGGAAATGGAGAGGTCCGAAAATGGTAAATATGAGGGTTAATATAAAAGACTGCCTGGGAGGCTCAGCTAGTAGACCATGTGACCCTTGGTCTCGGGGTTGTGAGTTCAATCCCCATGCTGGACATAGCACTTCCAAAAACATCCCCACAAAGCTAAAAGTATTACATTTATTTTCACTGATTGCATTAAAAATTATAACAATACATTGTTCAGTTTATAACATGGAATATGTTAATACATATGACAATAACAGCAGAAAAGATGAGGAAGGAATAAAACTATATTGAAATAAAGTTTCTATATTTTATCAAAATTAAGTTGGTAGGATCTGTTTGGTATTAAGTTGGTTGTGATAAATTAAGATGTACAGGGGAAGGAGTCAAGATGGTGAAGAAGTAGCAGGCTGAGACTACTTCAGGTAGCAGGAGATCAGCTAGATAGCTTATCTAAAGATTGCAAACACCTACAAATCCAACGGGAGATCGAAGAGAAGAACAACAGCAATTCTAGAACAGAAAATCAACCACTTTCTGAAAGGTAGGACTGGTGGAGAAGTGAATCCAAAGCGACGGGAAGATAGACCGCGGGGGGAGGGTCCGGCTCCCGGCAAGCGGCGGAGCAACGGAGCACAAAATCAGGACTTTTAAAAGTCTGTTCCACTGAGGGACATCGCTCCGGAGGCTTAACCGGGGTGAAGCCCACGCGGGGTCAGTGTGGCCTCAGATCCTGCAGGGTCACAGAAGGATCGGGGGTGTCTGAGTGTCGCAGAGCTTACAGGTATTAGAACGGGGAAGCGGGCTACAGAGACAGAGCCAAGGAGTGAGCTCTAAACTCGGGGTTACCTTGAACTGGTCGCAGGCTCGGTCAGCTCGGAGCGCGGCCAGAGGCCAGGGTGGTGGGAGTAATTGGGCGCTGTTCTCTGAGGGCGCACTGAGGAGTGGAGCCTCCGGCTCTCGGCTCCTCCAGGCCAGAGACTGGGAGGCCGCCATCTTCATTCCCGCCCTCCAGAACTCTACGGAAAGCACTCAGGGAACAAAAGCTCCCGAAAGCAAACCGGAGCGGATTACTCAGCCCGGTCCCTGGTAAGGGCGGTGCAATTCCACCAGAGGCAAAGACGCATGAGAATCAATACAACAGGCCCCTCCCCCAGAAGATCAACAAGAAATCCAGCCAGGACCAAGTTCACCTACCAAGGACTGCAGTTCCAATACCAAGGAGAGCAGCAGAATTCCAGAGGAGGAGAAAGCAAAGCACGGAACTCATGGCTTTCTCCCCATGATTCTTTAGCCTTGCAGTTAACTTAATTTTTTTTCTTTTTCAATTTTTTTTCTCTTATTCTGCCAGATTTTTTTTAACTTTTAACCTTTTCTTTTTTAACATTTTTAACTAATTTATCTAATATATATATTTTTTTCTTTTTTATATTTTTTCTTTATTCGTTTTCTTTTTTTAATTGTTTTTGTTTTTTGTTCTTTCTTTCTGAACCTCTTTCTGAATTTTCTCCCCCCTCACAATTTGGGATCTCTTCTGATTTGGTTAAAGCATATTTTCCTGGGGTTGTTGCCACCCTCTTAGTATTTTACTTGTTCCTTCATATACTCTTATCTGGACAAAATGACAAGGCGGAAAAATTCACCACAAAAAAAAGAACAAGAGGTAGTACCAAAGGCTAGGGACATAATCAATACAAACATTGGTAATATGTCAGATCTAGAGTTCAGAATGATGATTCTCAAGGTTCTAGCCAGGCTCAAAAAAGGCATGGAAGATATTAGAGAAACCCTTTCTGGAGAGATAAAAGCCCTTTCTGGAGAAATAAAAGAACTAAAATCTAACCAAGTTGAAATAAAAAAAGCTATTAATGAGGTGCAATCAAAAATGGAGGCTCTCACTGCTAGGATAAATGAGGCAGAAGAAAGAATTAGTGATATAGAAGACCAAATGACAGAGAATAAAGAAGCTGAGCAAAAGAGGGACAAATAGCTCCTGAACCACGAGGGGAGAATTCGAGAGATAAGTGACACCATAAGACGAAACAACATTAGAATAATTGGGATTCTAGAAGAAGAAAGAGAGAGGGGAGCAGAAGGTATATTGGAGAGAATTATTGGAGAGAATTTCCCCAATATGGCAAAGGGAGCAAGCATCAAAAGCCAGGAGGTTCAGAGAACCCCCCTCAAGATCAATAAGAATAGGTCCACACCTCGTCACCTAATAGTAAAATTTACAAGTCTTAGTGACAAAGAGAAAATCCTGAAAGCAGCCCGGGAAAAGAAGTCTGTAACATACAATGGTAAAAATATTAGATTGGCAGCAGACTTATCCACAGAGACCTGGCAGGCCAGAAAGAGCTGGCATGATATATTCAGAGTACTAAATGAGAAAAACATGCAGCCAAGAATACTATATCCAGCTAGGCTATCATTGAAAATAGAAGGAGAGATTAAAAGCTTCCAGGACAAACAAAAACTGAAAGAATTTGCAAACACCAAACCAGCTCTACAGGAAATATTGAAAGGGGTCCTCTAAGCAAAGAGAGACCCTAAAAGTAGTTGATCAGAAAGGAGCAGAAACAATATACAATAACAGTCACCTTACAGGCAATACAATGGCACTAAATTCATATCTCTCAATACTTACCCTGAATGTTAATGGGCTAAATGCCCAAATCAAAGGACACAGGGTATCAGAATGGATAAAAAAACAAAACCCATCTATATGTTACCTACAAGAAACTCATTTTAAACTCGAAGACACCTCCAGATTTAAGGTGAGGGGGTGGAAAAGAATTTACCATGCTAATGGACATCAGAAGAAAGCAGGAGTGGCAATCCTTATATCAGATCAATTAGATTTTAAGCCAAAGACTATAAATAAGAGATGCAGAAGGACACTATATCATACTCAAAGAATCTGTCCAACAAGAAGATCTAACAATTTTAAATATCTATGCCCCTAACGTGGGAGCAGACAACTATATAAACCAATTAATAACAAAATCAAAGAAACACATCAACAATAATACAATAATAGTAGGGGACTTTAACACTCCCCTCACTGAAATGGACAGATCATCCAAGCAAAAGATCAACAAGGAAATCAAGGCCTTAAATGACACACTGGACCAGATGGACATCACAGATATATTCAGAACATTTCATCCCAAAGCAACAGAATACACATTCTTCTCTAGTGCACATGGAACATTCTCCAGAATAGATCGCATCCTCGGTCCTAAATCAGGTCTCAACCGGTATCAAAAGATTGGGATCATTCCCTGCATATTTTCAGACCACAATGCTCTGAAGCTAGAACTCAATCACAAGAGAAAATTTGGAAAGAACCCAAATACATGGAGACTAAACAGCATCTTTCTAAAGAATGAATGGGTCCACCAGGAAATTAAAGAAGAATTGAAAAAATTCATGGAAACAACTGATAATGAAAACACAACGGTTCAAAACCTGTGGGACACAACAAAGGCAGTCCTGAGAGGAAAATATATAGCAGTACAAGCCTTTCTCAAGAAACAAGAGAGGTCTCAGGTACACAACCTAACCCTACACCTAAAGGAGCTGGAGAAAGAACAAGAAAGAAACCCTAAACCCAGCAGGAGAAGAGAAATCATAAAGATCAGAGCAGAAATCAATGAAATAGAATCCAAAAAAAGAATAGAACAAATCAACGAAACTAGGAGCTGGTTCTTTGAAAGAATTAATAAGATTGATAAACCCCTGGCCAGACTTATCAAAAAGAAAAGAGAAAGGACCCAAATCAATAAAATCATGAATGAAAGAGGAGAGATCACAACGAACACCAAAGAAATACAGACAATTATAAGAACATACTATGAGCAACTCTACGCCAACAAATTGGACAATCTGGAAGAAATGGATGCATTCCTAGAGACATATAAACAACCACAACTGAACCAGGAAGAAATAGAAAGCCTGAACAGACCCATAACCAGTAAGGAGATTGAAACTGTCATCAAAAATCTCCAAACAAACAAAAGCCCAGGGCCAGACGGCTTCCCGGGGGAATTCTACCAAACATTTAAAGAAGAACTAATTCCTATTCTCCTGAAACTGTTCCAAAAAATAGAAATGGAAGGAAAACTTCCAAACTCATTTTATGAGGCCAGCATCACCTTGATCCCAAAACCAGACAAGGATCCCATCAAAAAAGAGAACTACAGACCAATACCCTTGATGAACACAGATGCAAAAATTCTCACCAAAATACTAGCCAATAGGATTCAACAGTACATTAAAAGGATCATTCACCTCGACCAAGTGGGATTTATTCCAGGGCTGCAAGGTTGGTTCAACATATGCAAATCAATCAATGTGATACAACACATTAATAAAAGAAAGAACAAGAACCATATGATACTCTCCATAGATGCTGAAAAAGCATTTGACAAAGTACAGCATCCCTTCCTGATCAAAACTCTTCAAAGTGTAGGGATAGAGGGCACATACCTCAATATTATCAAAGCCATCTATGAAAAACCCACCCCAAATATCATTCTCAATGGAGAAAAACTGAAAGCTTTTTCACTAAGGTCAGGAAAATGGCAGGGATGTCCATTATCACCACTGCTATTCAACATAGTACTAGAAGTCCTAGCCTCAGCAATCAGACAACAAAAGGAAATTAAAGGCATCCAAATCGGCAAAGAAGAAGTCAAACTATCACTCTTTGTAGATGATATGATACTATATGTGGAAAACCCAAAAGACTCCACTCCAAAACTGCTAGAACTTGTACAGGAATTCAGTAAAGTGTCAGGATATAAAATCAATGCACAGAAATCAGTTGCATTTCTCTACACCAACAACAAGACAGAAGAAAGAGAAATTAAGGAGTCCATCCCATTTACAATTGCACCCAAAACTATAAGATACCTAGGAATAAACCTAACCAAAGAGGCTAAGAATCTATACTCAGAAAACTATAAAGTACTAATGAAGAAATTGAGGAAGACACAAAGAAATGGAAAAATGTTCCATGCTCCTGGATTGGGAGAATAAATATTGTGAAAATGTCTGTGCTACCTAAAGCAATCTACACATTTAATGCAATTCCTATCAAAGTACCATCCATTTTTTTCAAAGAAATGGAATAAATAATCCTAAAATCTATATGGAACCAGAAAAGACCTCGAATAGCCAAAGGAATATTGAAAAAGAAAGCCAAAGTTGGTGGCATCACAATTCCGGACTTCAAGCTCTATTACAAAGCTGTCATCATCAAGACAGCATGGTACTGGCACAAAAACAGACACATAGATCAATGGAACAGAATAGAGAGCCCAGAAATAGACCCTCAACTCTATGGTCAACTAATCTTCGACAAAGCAAGAAAGAATGTCCACTGGAAAAAAGACAGCCTCTTCAATAAATGGTGCTGGGAAAATTGGACAGCCACATGCAGAAAAATGAAATTGGACCATTTCCTTACACCACACACGAAAATAGACTCAAAATGGATGAAGGATCTCAATGTGAGAAAGGAATCCATCAAAATCCTTGAGGAGAACACAGGCAGCAACCTCTTCGACCTCAGCCGCAGCAACATCTTCCTAGGAACATCGCCAAAGGCAAGGGAAGCAAGGGCAAAAATGAACTATTGGGATTTTATCAAGATCAAAAGCTTTTGCACAGCAAAGGAAACAGTGAACAAAACCAAAAGACAACTGACAGAATGGGAGAAGATATTTGCAAACGACATATCAGATAAAGGGCTAGTGTCCAAAATCTATAAAGAACTTAGCAAACTCAACACCCAAAGAACAAATAATCCAATCAAGAAATGGGCAGAAGACATGAACAGACATTTCTGCAAAGAAGACATTCAGATGGCCAACAGACACATGAAAAAGTGCTCCATATCAATTGGCATCAGAGAAATACAAATCAAAACCACCATGAGATATCACCTCACACCAGTCAGAATGGCTAAAATTAACAAGTCAGGAAATGACAGATGATGGCAAGGATGCGGAGAAAGGGGAACCCTCCTACACTGTTGGTGGGAATGCAAGCTGGTGCAACCACTCTGGAAAACTGCATGGAAGTTCCTCAAAATGTTGAAAATAGAACTACCCTCTGACCCAGCAATTGCACTGCTGGGTATTTACCCTAAAGACACAAACGTAGTGATCCGAAGGGGCACGCGCACCCAAATGTTTAGAGCAGCAATGTCTACAATAGTCAAACTATGGAAAGAACCTAGATGTCCATCAACAGACGAATGGATAAAGAAGATGTGGTATATATACACAATGGAATACTATGCAGCCATCAAAAGAAATGAAATCTTGCCATTTGCGATGATGTGGATGGAACTAGAGGGTATCATGCTTAGAGAAATAAGTCAATCGGAGAAAGACAACTATCATATGATCTCCCTGATATGAGGGAGAGGAGATGCAACATGGGGGGTTAAGGGGGTAGGAGAAGAATAAATGAAACAAGATGGGACTGGGAGGGAGACAAACCATAAGTGACTCTTAATCTCACAAAACAAACTGAGGGTTGATGGGAGGAGGGGGGTTGGGAGAAGGGGGGTGGGGTTATGACACTGGGGTTGGGTATGTGCTATGGTGAGTGCTGTGAAATGTGTAAACCTGGTGATTCACAGACCTGTACCCCTGGGGATAAAAATATATGTTTATAAAAAATAAAATTTAAAAAAAAAAAGATGTACATTATTGTCTAGAGCAAACATGAAGAAATTAATCAAAATGTAAAGTTACACTAAAAATAAAAATGTGCATTTGATTTCTTTAATACAAAAGAAGGCAGCCAAGGTAGAAGAAAGAAATTAAAAAGACAGAAATCACTCCAAAAAACTATTAGAAGTAATAAATTAATTCCATAAAGTAGGAGCTTACAAAATTAATACTCAGAAATCAGCTGTATTGGGGTGCCTGGGTGGCTCAGTGGGTTAAGCCTCTGCCTTCAGCTCGGGTCATGATCTCAGGGTCCTGGGATTGAGTCTTGCATTGGGCTCTCTGCTCAGTGGGGAGCCTGCTTCCCCCCGCTCCCTGCCTGCCTCTCTGCCTACTTGTGATCTCTCTGTCAAATAAATAAATAAAATCTTTAAAAAAAAAAAAAAAGAAATCGCTGTATTTGTATACACTAATAATAAAGTAGCAGAAAGAAAATTTAAGATAAACGTACCTATTACATTTACATTCCAGTTATAATTCCACCAAAAATCCAAAAACAAAACAAAACTAAACTAAAAACCTAAATATACCAAAACCTAGGGATAGGGCACCTGGGTGGCTCAGTTGGTTGAGCGACTGCCTTCAGCTCAGGTCATGATCCCAGACTTCCAGGATCGAGTCCCGCATGGGGCTCCCGGCTCCTTGGGGAGTCTGCTTCTCCCTCTGACCTTCTCCTCTCTCATGGTCTCTGTCACTCATTCTCCCTCAAATAAATAAATAAAATCTTAAAAAAAAAAAAAAAAACAACCTAGGGATAAACTTAACCAAGGAGGTAAAAGATCTGTACTCTGATAATTATTAAACATGAAGAAATTGAAGAAAAAGATATCACATGCTTATGGATTAGAAGATTAATAATGTTAAAATGTCCATACTTTTCAAAATGACCTACAGATTTAATGCAAGCTCTATCAAAATACTAACAGCATTTTTCACAGAACTAGAACAAATAATACTAAAATCTGTATGGGACCACAAAAGACTCTGAGTGGCCAAAGCAATCTTGAGAAAGAAGAACAAAACTAGAAATAGCAAAATTCCTGATTTCAAGATATATTACAAAGCCATAATCAAAACAGTATGGTACTAGCACAAATATAGACACATAGTTCAATAGAACAGAACAGAGAGCCCAGAAATATACCCACAATTATATGGCCAATTAATCTATGGCAAAGGAGGCAAGAATATACAATAGAGAAAAGACAGTCTCTTCAACAAATGATGCTGGGAAAACTGGACAGCAACATGCAAAAGAATGAAGCTGGACCACTTTCCAACACCACATACAAAAATAAACTCCAGATGGATTAAAGATCTAAATGTGAGACTTGAAACCATAAAACATCTAAAAAAAAAAAAAACAATAGGCAGTGATTTCTTTGACACTGGCCTTAGCAATACTTCTCTGGCTGTATCTCCTAAGGCAAGGGGAACAAAAGCAAAATTAAACTATTGGGACTATATCAAAAAAAGCTTTTGTACAGTGAAAGAAAACATCAACAAAACAAAAAGGCAACCTACTGGATAAAAGAAGATATTTGCCAATGATATATTTGACAAAGGGTTAATATCCAAATTACGTAAAGAATTCATATAACTCAGCACCAAAAAAGCCAAAGAATCCAATTAAAAATGGGCAGAAGTTCTGAAAAGATATTTTTCCAAAGACATACAGATGGCTAACAGACCCATGAAAAGATGCTCAACATTACTCATCATCAGAGACATGCAAATCAAAAACCACAAAATCATAATGAGATACCACCGCACACCTGTCAGAATGGCTAAAATCAAAAAGACAAGAAATAATAAGGGTTGGCAAAGATATGGAGAAAGAGGAATCTTGGACATTGTTGGTGGGAATATAAATTGATACAAGCCATTGTGGGAGACAGTATGAGGTTCCTCAAAAAACTTAAAACAGAAAAACAATATGATCCAATAACTCCACTTCTTAGTTTTTATCCAAAGAAAATGGTAACACTAATTTGAAAATATATATGCATCCCTGTTTACTGCATCATTATTTACAATAGCCAAGATATGGAAGCAGTCCAAGTGTCCACTGATAGATGAGTGGATAAAGATGTGGTATAGGGGCACCTGGGTGGCTCAGTGGGTTGAAGCCTCTGCCTTTGGCTCGGGTCATGATCTCAGGGTCTTGGGATCGAGCCACGCGTTGGTCTCTCTGCTCAGTGGGTAGCCTGCTTCTCTCTCTCTCTGCCTGCCTTTCTGCCTACTTGTGATCTCTGTCTGTCGAATAAATAAATAAAATCTTAAAAAAAAAAAAGAAGATGTGGTATGTACATACACACACACACACACACACACACACACACACACACACACACAGTGGAATATCACTTAGTCATAAAAAAAGATGAGATCTTACTCTCTGCGACATCAATGGACCTATAATGCTAAGTGAAATAAGTCACACAGAGAAAGACTAATGCCATATGATTTCAGTTATATGTGCAATCTAAAAAAACCAAATGAATGAATAAACAACAATAAAAGATGAATATGCAATCAGACCTATAAATATACAGAATAAAATGATGGCTGCCAGAGGGGAGAAGGTGGAGGGATGGACAAAATGGGTGAAGGGGAGTGGGAGATACAGGTTTCCAGCTATGGGTAAGTCAGAGAAATAAAAGGTACAGTATAAGAAATATAGTTGATGGTACTGGAACAGCACTGCATGGTGACAGATGAAAACTACACTTATGGGGAGCATAACATAATGCATAGACTTATCAAATCACTATGTTATACAGCTGATACTAGCACTGTGTATCAGTTATAATCCAATTCAAAATAAAATAAAATGGGCTACAGGGTACCTGGGGGGACTAGTTAACTGAGCATCCAATTCTTGGATTTGGCTCAGGTCGTGATTTCAGGATCCTGGGATTGAGCCCTGGATGCAGCTCTGCTCACAGCACGGAGTCTGCTTAGGGTTCTTTCTCTCTTTACCTCTGCCTCTGCCCGCAGCAATCACACACACTCTCCCCCTATCGCTCTAAAATAAATGTATCTTTAAAAAATAAAATAAGCCCTGGGAGTAGGAGATCTAAATATCATCAGGTCCCAGGGGTTCAGATAGATAGTTACCAAATCAATTTGAAGCCCTGATAAAAGAGAAGAAGAGCAGCAATTCTAGGAACAGAAAATTGACCACTTTCCAGAAGGCAGGACGTGCAGAGAAGTGATTCCGAAGTGATGTTCGGGAAGAGAGACCCCGGGGGGAGAGGCCAGCTCCCGGCAAGCGGTAGAGAAGTGGAGCACAAAATTGGAAATTTTAGAAGTCTGCTCCACTAAGAAACGTCACTCTAGTGGTTAAACGGGGGTGGAACCCTTGTGGGCACAGTGTGGTCTCAGGACCCTCAGGGTCACAGAAAGACCAGTGCTGCCTGAGTGTGGCAGAGCTCCCAGGTATCAGAGTGGGGAAGCAAGCTGAGAGACGGAGCCAAGGAGTGGGCACAGAGCTTGGGGTTACCTTAAACTGTGATCCAGGGACAGTCAGACCACTGCTCTTTGAGCAGGAACCCCACACGTGGCAGATCCAGAGAGACTCCCTCCTTCTTCCATTGGGATGAGTGGTGGAGGAGCATACAGCAGGAATCTGCTGGGTTTGGAGATTCCAAAGGGGACTGTGCACCAGAAATAGAAACTCAGGCACAGGCTGGGTGAGCTCAGAGTGCTCCTGGAGACCAGGAAGATGGGAGGGATTGACTGCTTTTCTCTGAGGGCACACTGGGAAGTGGGTCCATGAGCTCTTGGCTCATATGAGGCCCGAGATTGGGAGGCCACCATTTTCATTGGCATCCACGAAAGCTGAACGGAAAGCATTCAAGGAACAAAAGCTACGGAGAGCAAAACAGAAAAGATTACTTAAGCCAGCCCCAGGCAAGGGCAGTGTAATTCCACCTCAGGCAAAAACATTTGAGAATCATTTCAACAGGCCCCTCCCCCAGAAGATCAGCAAGAACATCAGCCAAGACCAAGTTCACCAATCAAGGAGAACTGCAGAACTCCAGAACTAGAGGAATACAGCACACAGAATTCATGGATTTTTCACATGATCCTTTAGTTTTTCAAGTTAATTTTTTTAAAATCTTATTTTTTCTTATTATATTTTAAAACTTTTTCCTCTCCTATTTAATATTTTTAACTATTTTATCTTATCAATACTTTTTTAAAAATCTTTTTAAATTTTCATTGTTATAGTCCTATTTTATCCCTACATTGTATTTAACCTTACTTTTTTGATACATATAGATTTTCTTTTTCTTTAAAATTTTGGGATCCAGTTTCTTCTAATAGATCAAAATATACCCTAAATCTAGAACATGGCTTTGTTCTTGTCTCCAGCCTAATCACATTCTTTCCTCTTTTTTTTTTAACCAACTTCTTATCAATTACTTTTTTAGAATCTTTTTTTAATTTTCATCTTTACAATCTTTTCCATCCCTTCATTGTGTTGAACCTTATTTTTGTATATATAAATAAGTTTTTCTTTCTTTAAGATTTTGGGAGTTAGTTTCATCTAAGACAAAAATACACCCAAAATCAAGTGTGTGTGTCTGTTCTATTCACTAGTCCTATATATATATATATGTATATATATATATATATTTATAATGTTTTATACATATATATAATATTTATATATTATGTATCTATTTTTTTTTCTTTTTTCCCCTTCCTCTCCCCCCAGTTTTGGGTTTCCTCTGATTTGGTTAGTGTATATTTTTCTGGGGTCAATGCTATCCTTTTACTATTTTGTTCTCTCACTCATCTATTCTTATCTGGATAAAATGAAAGTGAGTTCTTCACCACACACACAAAAAAAGAACAAGAGGCCATACCGACAGCTAGGGACCTAATCAATATGGACATTAGTAAGATGTCAGAACTAGAGTTCAGAATGATGATTATCAAGGTGCTAGCTGGCTCGACAAGGCATGGAAGATACTAGAGAATTCCTTTATGGAGAAATGAACTCCCTTTCTAGAGAAATAAATCTAAAATCTAGCCAAGTTGAAATTAAAAAAGCTGTAAAATAAATGGAGGCTCTTACTAGGATAAATGAGGCAAAAGAGAAAATTAGTGATATAGAAGGCCAAATGATGGAGAATTAAGAAGCTGAGTAAAAGAGAGAAAAACAACTACTGGACCAAGAGGGGAGAATTCGAGAGGTAAGTGATACCATAAGACAAGACAATATTAGAATAATTGGGATCCCAGAGGAAGAAGAGAGAGAGAGGGGGGCAGGAGATAAATTGGAGCGAATTATAGCAGAGAATTTTCCTAATTTGGCAATGGAACAAGCATCAAAATCCAGGAGGCATGGGGCGCCTGAGTGGCTCAGTGGGTTTAAGCCTCTGCCTTTGGCTTGGGTCATGATCCCAGGGGTCCTGGGATTGAGCCCCACATTGGGCTCTCTGCTCCACAGGGAGGCTGCTTTCTCCTCTCTCTCTCTGCCTGCCTCTCTGCCCACTCATGATCTCTGTCTGTCAAATAAATAAATAAAATCTTAAAAAAATAAAACAAGACAAAATCCAGGAGGCACAGAGAATCCCCCTCAAAATCAATAAAAATAGGTCCACACCCTGTCATCTAATAGTAAACTTACAAGTCTCAGTGACAAAGAGAAAATCCTGAAAGCAGCTCGGAACAAGAGATCTGTAACATACAACAGTAGAAATATTAGATTGGCAGCAGACCTATCCACACAGATCTGGCAGGACAGAAAGGACTGGCATGATATATTCTGAGCACTAAAAGAGAAAAATATGCAGCCAAGAATACGATATCCAGCTAGACTGTCACTGAAAATAGAAGAAGAGATTAAAAAGCTTCCAGGACAAACAAAAACTAAAAGAATTAGCAAACACCAAACCAATCCTACAAGAAATATTGAAAGGGGTCCTCTAAGCAAAGAGAGAACCTAAAAGTAACAGACCAGAGACAATATAGAGTAACAGTCACCTTACAGGCAATACAATGGCACTAAATTCATATCTTTCAATAGTTACCCTGAATGTAAATGGGCTAAATCCCCCAATCCAAAGACGCAGGGTACCAGAATGGATTAAAAAAAAACAATACGCATTGATATGCTGTCTACAAGAAACTCATTTTAGACCCGAAGACACCTCCAGATTTAAAGTGAGGGGTTGGAAAACAATGTACCATGCTAATGGAAATCAGAAGAAAGCTGGGGTGGCAATCCTTATATCAGATCAATTAGATTTTAAGCCAAAGGCTATAATAAAAGATGAGGAAGGACACTATATCATATTCAAAGGGTCTGCCCAACAAGACCACCTAACAATTTTAAATATCTATGCCCCTAACATGGGAGCAGCCAATTATATAAACCAATTAATAACAAAATCAAAGAAATACATTGACAATAATACAATAATAGTAGGGGAATTTAATACTCCCCTCACTGAAATGGACAGATCATCTAGCAAAAGATCAACAAGGAAATAAAGGCCTTAAATGACACACTGGACCAGAGGGACATCACAGATATATTTAGAAAATTCCATCCCAAAACAACAGAATACATATTCTTCTGTAGTGCACAAGGAACATTCTCCAGAACAGATCATATTCTAGGTCACAAAGCAGGTCTTAACCAGTACCAAAAGACTGGGATAATTCCTTGCATATTTTCAGCCAACAATGCTTTGAAACTAGAACTCAATCACAAGAGGAAAGTTGGAAAGAATGCAAATACAGGGAGGCTAAAGAGCATCCTACTAAAGAATGAATGGGTCAACCAGGAAATTAAAGAAGAAATTAAAAAATTCGTGGAAACAAATGAAAATGAAAACACAACTGTTCAAAATCTCTGGGGCACAGCAAAGGAGGTCCTGAGAGGAAAGTATACAGCAATACAAGCCCTTCTCAAGAAACAAGAAAGGTCTCAAGTACACAACCTAACCCTGCCCCTAAAGAAGCTGGACAAAGAAGAGCAAAGAAAGCATAAACCCAGCAGGAGAAGAAATAATAAAAGATCAGAGTAGAAATCAATGAAATAGAAACCAAATGAACAGGGACGCCTGGATGGCTCAGTGGGTTAAGCCTCTGCCTTCGGCTAAGGTCATGATCCCCAGGTCCTGTGATTGAGCCCCACATCGGGCTCTCTGCTCAGTGGGAAGCCTGCTTCCCCCTCTCTCTCTGCCCACCTCCCTGCTTACTTGTGATCTCTCTCTGTCAAATAAATTAATAAAATATAAAAAAAAAAAAAAAACAAAAGAACAGTAGAGGAAATCAATGAAACTAGGAGCTGGTTTATTTAAAGAATTAATAAGATTGATAAACTCCTGGCCAGCCTTATCAAAAAGAAAAGAAAAAGCCCCCAAATTAATAAAATCATGAAGGAAAAAGAAACTATCAAAACCAACACCAAAGAAATACAAACAATTATAAGAACATATTATGAGCAACTATATGCCAGCATATTTGACAATCTGGAAGAAAAGGATGCATTCCTAGAGACATATAACCTACCAAAACTGAACCAGAAAGAAAGCAAACCTGAACACATAACCAGTAAGGAGATTGAATCAGTCATCAAACTCCCAACAAACAAGAGCCCAGGGCCAGACGGCTTCCCAGGGAAATTCTACCAAACACTTAAAGAAGAATTAATACCTATTCTCCTGAAACTGTCCCAAAAAATAGAGATGAAAGGAAAACTTCCAAACTCATTTTATGAGGCCAGAATTACCTTGAACCCAAAACCAGACAAAGACCCCATCAAAAAGGAGAATTACAAACCAATATCCCTGATAAACATGGATGCAAAAATTCTTACCAAAATACTAGCCAATAGGATCCAACAATACATTCAAAAGATTATTCACCATGACCAACTGGGTTTTATTCCTGGGCTGCAAGGTTGGTTCAACATCCATAAATCAATCAATGTGATACAATACATTAATAAAAGAAAGAACTAGAACCATATGATACTCCCAATAGATGTTGAAACAGCATTTGACAAAGTACACCATCCTTTTTTTTTTTTTAATTTTATTTTTATTTTTATTTTTTTTTATTTATTTGACAGAAAGAGAGATCACAAGTAGACAGAGAGGCAGGCAGAGAGAAGGGAGAAGCAGGCCCCCTGCCGAGCAGAGAGCCCGATGTGGGGCTCCATCCCAGGACCCTGAGATCATGACCAGAGCTGAAGGCAGAGGCTTAACCCACTGAGCCACCCACGCACCCTTACACTATCCTTTTTTGATCAAAACTCTTCAGAGTTTAGGCATAGAGGGTACACCTCAGTATCATCAAAGCCATCTATGAAAAACCCACAGCGAATATCATCCTTAATGGGGAAAATCTGAGAGCTTTTCACCTAAGGTCAGGAACATGGCAGGGATGTCCACTATCACCACTGCTATTCAACATAGTACTAAAAGTACTAGAAGTACTAGCCTCAGCAAACAGACAACAAAAAGAAATTAAAGGCATCCAAATTGGCAAACTCTCACCCTTTGCAGATGATATGATACTTTATGTGGAAAACTCAAGAGATTCCACTCTAAAACTTCTAGAACTCATACAGGAATTCAGTAAAGTGTCAGGATATAAAATCAATGCACAGAAATCAGTTGCATTTCTATACACCAACAGCAAGAAAGAAGAAAGAGAAATTAAGGAGTTGATCCCATTTGTAATTGCTCCCAAAACCATAAGATACCTAGGAATAAACCTAATAAAAGAGGCAAAGAATCTGTACTCAGAAAACTATAAAGTACTCATCAAAGAATGGGCGCCTGGGTGGCTCAGCGGGTTAAGCCACCGCCTTCGGTTCAGGTCATGATCTCAGGGTCCTGGGATCGAGTCCCACATCGGGCTCTCTGCTCGGCAAGAAGCCTGCTTCCCTCTCTCTCTCTGCCTGCCTCTCCGTCTACTTGTGATCTCTCTCTGTCAAATAAATAAATAAAAATCTTTAAATAAAAAAAAATAAAAAATAAAAAAAAAGAAAATGAGGAAGACAAAAACAAATAGAAGAGTGTTCCATGCTCATGGATTGGAAGAACAAATATTGTGAAAATGTCTATGCTACCTAAAGCAACCTATACATTTAATGTAATCCCTATCAATTTACCATAAATTTTTTTCTAAGAAATGGAACAAATAATCCTAAAATTTATATGGAATCAGAAAAAAACCCGAATAGCCAGAGGAATGTTGAAAAAGAAAGCCAAAGTTGGTGGCATCACAATTCCAGACTTCCAGCTCTATGACAAAGCTGTCATCATCAAAACAGTATGGTACTGGCACAAAAACAGACACACAGATCAATCAAACAGAATAGAGAATCCAGAAATAGACCCTCAACTCTATGGTCAACTAATCTTGGACAAAGCAGGAAAGAATCTCCAATGGAAAAAAGACAGTTTTCTTTAACAAATGGTGTTGGGAAAATTGGACAGCCACACGCAGAAGAATGAAATTGGACCATTTCCTTACAACCCACACACAAATGTAGACTGAAAATGGATGAGACACCTCAATGTGAGACAGGAATCCATCAAAATCCTTCAGGAAAACACAGGCAGCAACCTCTTCGACCTCAGCCGCAGCAACTTCTTCCTAGAAACATGGCCAAAGGCAAGGGAAACAACGGCAAAAATGAACTCTTGGGACTTCATGCACAGTGAAGGAAACAGTCAACAAAACCAAAAGACAACTGACAGAATGGGAGAAGAATTTGCAAATAACATATCAGATAAAGGGCTAGTATCCAAAATCTATAAAGAATTCATCAAACTCAACACCCAAAGAACAAATAATCCAATCAAGAAATGGGCAGAAGACATGAAGAGACATTTCTGCAAAGAAGACATCCAAATGGCCAACAGACACATGAAAAAGTGCTCAATATCACTCAGCATCAGAGAAATGCAAATCAAAACCACAGTGAGGGGGGCGCCTGGGTGGCTCAGTGGGTTAAGCCGCTGCCTTCGGCTCAGGTCATGATCTCAGGGTCCTGGGATCGAGTCCCGCATCGGGCTCTCTGCTCGGCAGGAAGCCTGTTTCCCTCTCTCTCTCTCTCTCTGCCTGCCTCTCCGTCTACTTGTGATCTCTCTCTGTCAAATAAATAAATAAAATCTTAAAAAAAAAAAAAAAAAAACACAGTGAGATACCACCTCACACCAGTCAGGAATGGCTAAAATTAACAAGTCAAGAAATGACAGATGCTGGCGAGGATGCAGAGAAAGGGAACCCTCACACACTGTTATTGGGAATGCAAGCTGGTGCAGCCACTCTGAAAAACAGTATGAAGGTTCCTCAAAAAGTTGAAAATAGAGGTACCTACGACCCAGCAATCGCACTACTGGGTATTTATCCTAAAGACACAAATGTAGTGATCCGAAGGGGCACATGCACCCGAATGTTTATAGCAGCAATGTTCACAATAGCCAAACTATGGAAAGAACCTAGATGTCCATCCAACAGATGAATGGATAAAGAAGATGAGGTATATATACACACAATGGAATATAACATAGCCATCCAAAAAAATGAAATCATGTCATTTGCAATGACGTGGATAGAACCAGAGGGTATTATGCTAAGTGAAATAAGTCAATCAGAAAAAGCCAATTATCATATAATCTCTTTGATATGAAGAATTTGAGAGGCAAGGCGGGCAGTCGTGGGGGTAGGGAAGGAAAAAATGAAACAAGATGGGATTGGGAGGGTGACAAACCATAAGAGACTCTGAATCTCATGAAACAAATTGAGAGCTGCAGGGGGATGGGGGAGGAGGGATAGGGTAGCTGCATTATGGACATTGGGGAGGGTATGTGCTATGGTGAATATTGTGAAATGTATAAGCCTGATGATTCACAGACCTGTACCCCTGAGGCAAATAACACATTACATATTAATTTAAAAATCTAAAAATAAATAAATAAAATAAAATAAGCCTCAAAGAAAAAACACAGGAATCATAAAAAATATAGCAAAATGGAAAATGTACACCAAACCATACTAATAAGTATATTAAATATGAATGGTCTAAACACCTAAATCAAAAGGCAGAAATTATCAATGTAAGAGGTGCCTGGCTTGTTCAGTCAGTACAGCATGTGACTCTTCATCTCAGGGTTGTGAGTTTGAGCCCCATGTTTGATGTAGACATTACTGAAAAATAAAAATCTTTAAAAAAAAATTAAAATTAGGGTCCCTGGATAGCTAAGTCACATAAGCGTCTGCCTTCAGCTCAGGTCATGATCCCAGTGTACTGGGATCAAGACCTCCATCAGGCTCCCTGCTTAGCATGGAGTCTGCTTCTCCCTCTACCCCTCACCCCCTGCTTGTACTCTCTCTCTGTCTCTCTCTCTCTCTCTCTCTCTCTCTCTCTCTCATACTCTCTCTCAAATAAATAAAAAATAACTTAAAATTTTAAAATTAAAATAAGAAATAAATCATCAAAGTAGATAAAAAAGCAACATCCTACCATGTGTGGTCTACAAAAATGTATCTTACATTCAGTGACAAAAAACAGATTCAAAGTAAAAAAACCGAAAAAGGTATTCCATGCAAACAGTAACTTTATTATAGCTAGAGTTTCTGCACTTCTATCAAACAAAATAGGCTTTAAAAAATAGTATTTGAGGGGCACCAGGCTGGCTAGTTGGTAGAACATGCAACTCTTAATCTCAGGGTCATGAATTTGAGCCCCACGTTGGGCCTGGAGCCTACTTAAGAAGAATATATAAATTTTTAAAAAATGGTATTTGAGAAAAATAGTATATTTCAAAATGATCAAAGGGTTAGTACATCAGAAAAAAATTTAATGCTTATGAATGTATATGCACCTAAAACAAAGAATCAAAATCAGTGAAGCAAAAAATGACATAACTGAAAAAAGAAATAACCCATTTAGCAACTAGAGTTGGATATTTGAATAGTCTCCTATCAAAAACTGATAGAACTGAAAATCAGCAAGAGTATTAGAAAATATTGTTCACCTACTTAACATAACTCTTATATAGTCACTCAGTCAGATGGCACAATACATATTTTCTTTCAAATGTCAAAAACTATTTTCTAAAATAGACCATATACCAGGTCATAAAATAAGTCTAAATATATTTTAAATAGGATCATAAGAAGTATATTCTATGAGTACAACACAATTAAAGGGGCGCCTGGGTGGCTCAGTGGGTTAAGCCTCTTCCTTCAGCTCAGGTCATGATCCCAGGGTCCTGGGATCGAGCCCCGCATCGGGCTCTCTGCTCAGCAAGGAGCCTGCTTCCCCCTCTCTCTCTGCCTGCCTCTCTGCCTACTTGTGATCTCTGTCTGTCAAATAAATAAATAAAATCTTTAAAAAAAAAGAACATAATTAGAAATCAGTAAATGGAAGAAATCTGCAAAATCCTCAATATTTAGAAGTTAAAGAATACACTTCTAAAGAAGTCAAAAAAGAAATCACAAGGGATTAAAAAAAATTTTACTGAATCATAGTCAAAACACAACACGTCAGGTATTATGGGATATAGAGAAAGCAGTGTATAGGGCATTCTGACGCAGAGCGGATTGGTGGGAGGCGCAGCTAGCGGGTTGGCGTGGGTACCCAGAGGGGGCGCTGCTCATTTCCCACCTTCCCCAGTCCCCTCCTCCTCTGGCACAAGCCCCGCCCCTCTGGAGGCCAGGCTCACCTGGCAGAACTATTCTCTGTGGCACGGTGAGCCCAGAGTGGCTGTGGGCACCCCAGCAGAACCCCCCCATCATGGGCAGCCAGAACTCCAAGGCTCCCTGAGGCAACGTGACCACCAAGGTGGCAGCAGGCGTTCCCCACCTAAGGCCAAAGGACAGGGGAATGACCAGGTGAAAAGCAATAGAGACTTATACCCCAAGGGTGAAGGGTAATCTCCCCCTGTGAACAGAGCAGTTAGCCAGGGCCACTGGTGACATCATTCAGCCAGCAACCCCTAGCCAGGGCGCTGAAGTCAAGGGGGTTGCCCCCCCCAAGAACACCCTGCAAAAGAAATTCTCTTTCAAGAAGCCTTTCAAGGGCGCCTGGGTGGCTCAGTGAGTTGAGCCTCTGCCTTCAGCTCAGGTCATGGTCTCGGGGCCCTGGGACCGAGCCCCACATTGGGGTCTCTGATCAGCGAGGAGCCTGCTTCCCCCTCTCTCTCTGCCTGCCTCTCTGCCTACTTGTGATCTCTCTCTCTCTGTCAAATAAATAAAATCTTAAAAAGAAGAAGAAGAAGAAGAAGAAGAAGAAGAAGAAGAAGAAGAAGAAGAAGCCTTTCAAATTGAGTGCTCTGTCCTTTAAGAGAAATCTGAAGTGGAGGGGGGGGGATGATTTGTGTGCTTCCTCACCCACAGAGGAAGAACAGGAGCAGGGGGAGATCGGTCCCTGCAGTGAAGAAGTCACAGCCCAGGAAGGGAAGGCTATTGTCACCCATGAGAGCCAGGAGCCCCAGGCCAAGGGGGTAGTGTTGCCTCCAAGGGAGGGGACACAGAAGAGGTAGGGCCCCACGCTACAGAGCCGTCCACTCACTCCAGGCAGAAGAGTGGCCATATAACTGCCAGGGAGCAGAAGGAGTAGCTGGGTAAGGGCAAGTGGGTGATCTCTAAGCTTCAAAGACTGTGCTGTCCTTGTGAGGTCACTGCCTGCACGTGGTGCAATACCCTTTCATGGTGAAAAACACTCAACAAATTAGGAATAGAACCCACAGTTGACCTCATACTTAATGGTAAAAGGCTGAAAGCTTTGCCCTTAACATCAGGAAAAAGACAAGAAGGTCCATTTTTAACTCTTCTATTCAACACTGTCCTGGAAGTTCTAGTCAAGGCCATTAGGCAAGAAAGTAAATAAAAGGCATCCAGATTTGAAAGGAAGAAGTAAAAATATCTTCATTTATAGATGACATGATCTCATATGTAGAAAACTCTAAGGAATTCTTTAAAAAAAAAAATCCAAAATACTGGAGTTAAATATATTTAACAAAGTTTGTAAAACATCAGACTAATAAACAAAAATCAATTTTATTTCTATATGCTAGCACTGAAGTGAACTGAATTTGAAAAAGTTAGGAAAACAATTTCATTTACAACAGCATCAACTAGAACAGAATAGTTTGGAAAAATTTAACAAAAGGGGTGCAAGACATTCATTTCATAGTACAAAACCTCATTTCAAAAACCTGACATAGACCTAAATAAATGAAAAGTCCATGTCTTATGGACTGAAAGATATAATAATGTTAAAGCGGCAAAACCTCCTAAATCAACGTACAGAATGAATGCAATCCCTATCAAAATCTCAGCTGCTTATTTTGCAGAAATTAACAAACTGGTCTTAAAATTCAGATGGAAATGCCCGGAACCCAGAATAGCAAAAACAGTCTTGAAAAAGAACAAAGAGAAGTCACATTTCCCATTTTTCCAAGCTTACCATAGAGCTTCATAATCAAGACTTAAGGAGAGACATATAATGAATGGAATAGAATTTATAGTCCAGTATTAAACCCCTGCATGTACAGTTGACTTTTTATGAGAATTTCAAGAAAATTCAATAGGAAAAGGTAAGTCTTTTCAAAAAATGTTGGTGAGACAACTAAATATCAACATCCAAAAGAACTGTCAGACTCTTCGATCACAAGGTATACAAAAATTAACTCAAAATTGACCAAACACCTAAATATAAGCACCGAAGAACAGAAAATTTTTAAAAGAAATCACTGGTAAAACTCTCCTTGGCCTTAGGTTAGGCAATGGTTTCTTAAATAAAACACCAAAAGCAGAATCAACAAAAGAAAAAAACAGGTAAACTGGATTTCATAAAAATTAAAACTCTGTGCTTCAAAGGACACCATCAATAAAATGAAACAATAATCTATAGAATGGGAGAAAATGTTTGCGAATCAAATATTTCATAAGGGAATAGTACCCCAGGACCTATAAAGATTATAGCTCAACAATAAAATGACAAGTAATTCAATTTAAAAAAGGCAAAGGATTTGAACAGACATTTCTCCAAGGATATAAAAATGGCCAATAAGTAAGTTAAATGATGCTCACCATTATTAGCTAAAAGTAAATTGAGACCACAAAAGATACCACTTCACAACTCACTAGAATGACTATAATCAAAAGAAAGACGATAACAAGTATTGGGGAAGATGTGGAGAAACCAAAACCCGCAGAATCTGCTAGTGGGAAAGTAAACATCTCTCCCTCATCCTGTCTGTGGGAATATTTCCTTAACAGCACTTTGAATTTTGTAATTATTTTTGTAATATCTCCCGTTAAGACCGAAAGCACATGAAAACTCTTTACTTCACTTAAGTGTACTAGTTAGGGCGCCAGTCATTCTGTGCTATCTGTAATCACTGATTTGCTTACAACTCCCAACCCACTAAAGTGAATCTCTTTTTTAAGATTTTGTTTGAGAGGGGTACCTGGGTGGCTCAGTGGGTTAAAGCCTCTGCCTTCGGCTCAGGTCATGGTCCCAGGGTTCTGGGATTGAGCCCTACATAGGGCTCTCTGCTCAGTGGGAAGCCTACTTCCCCTTCTTTTTTTTTTTTTTTAAAGATTTTATTTATTTGTCAGAGAGAGAGGAGAGCGAGCGAGCAAAGGCAGACAGAATGGCAGGCAGAGGCAGAGGGAGAAGCAGGCTCCCCGCCAAGCAAGGAGCCCGATGTGGGACTCGATCCCAGGACGCTGGGATCATGACCTGAGCCGAAGGCAGCTGCTTAACCAACTGAGCCACCCAGGCGTCCCACCTGCTTCCCCTTCTTTCTCTGCCTGTCTCTCTGCCTACTTGTGATCTCTGTCTGTTAAATAAATAAATAAAATCTTTTAAAAAAATTTTTGTTTGAGAGAAAGAGAGCACCAGTGAGTATGCGTGTGCTTGCATGAGTGAGGGGGAAGAACAGAGGGAGAGAATCTTTAAGCAGACTCCCCAGTGTGTGTGTGGCGGGGGTGGGCACTGGATGCCATGACCCATGAGATCATGGCCTAGCTGAGGCCAAGAGTCCAACGCTTAACTGACTGAGGCACCCAGGTGCCCTTAGACTGAATCTTCGTAAGATCGGACTGTGCCATCTTAATTTTTGCATCTTAGTACCAAATCAAGTGGTACACAGAGGAAGCACAAAGGAGAAGTTAAAGTGATGCTAAAGTGTGGTACACAGATCTTTGATGGAGTCCCAGTATTCTTTCATGGGATTCAAAAGTTCAAAACTGTTTTCATAATAATACGACATATGACATTCACTAGGTCTGACATTTGTACTAATCATGCAAAAGCAATGATGCCCAGGCCCAGACTGCTATCCCCAAACTGTGTTAGTTGTATGTTTTCTATTGCTGTTATAATTACTTCCCACAAATTTACTGTCAGAAAACCACAGAAATACATTATCTTACAGTTCTCTAGGTTAGAAGTCTTAAAATGGGTCTCACCAGGCTAAAAGGAAATGGTCAGGAGAGTTGCATTCCTTTCGGGAAGCTCTGAAGAGGATGCATTGTTTCCTTGCATTTGTAGCTTTTAGAAGCTGCTCTCCATTCCTTGGCTCATGGCCCACTTCCTTCATTTTCTATTTAGCTCTGTGGGTTGAGTCCTTTTCATATTGGATTACTGTGAATTCCTCTTCAGCCTCCTTCTTCCACTTTTGAGAACCACTGTGATTACACTGGACCAATTTGGATAATCCAGGATAATCTCAATATTTTAAGGTAAACTGATTAGCATCTTAAATTCAGTGTAAAATTGTGCTATAACCTAACATAGTCACAGGTTCCAGGGATCAGGATGTAGGCATCTGGGGGCAGGGGGGGACATTATCCTGCTTACCATGTCGTCATATTTTTTCACAGCTACAATAAAAAGCAAAGCCAGGTTTACTTAGCAATGTCTTCAATGAGGCAGTAAAAATTAGTAATGTTATTAGATCAACCTTTGAGTACACCACACATTTTTTTCAAAATTAACCAATTTGAGCTCTCACTTCAAGGAAAACTTTAGACAGCATTTGCTGTCAATCTGAAATTAGAGTTTTCAAAGCAAAAGTAAGAAGTCTGGAAAATTCACATACTGTAAGATGGACAGATTCCTAATATTTTTAAATTTTCCTGATGAGACTGCAGATAATATCAATAGGATTTTTTGATAACATAATGAAATGCATTATGATTTGGAAGATCAGCTTACCTCAATGAATCAGTATTTGCACATGGCCAGTGCATTATATAACAAAAATCACATGATTGTAAAAGAGTCATTAAAAATGCAAGACGGACCAAGGACATTTTAAAGTTACAGATTACAAAAAGTTCAGTGATAGGGTTTCAGATATCACATTGTAATTCAACTTTAAGAAACCACCACTTAGTAAATTTAGGTATAGGATCAAAGAAAAACATTCCACAATTATCTGAAAAGGCCACTAAAATACTCCTTTCTTTTCCAACTGCAAGTCTGTATAAGGTTGCATTTTGTTCACTTACTTCAACTCAAAACAACATATCACAACAGTGTGAATAGAAGAGCAGATCTGAGAATTCAGCTCTCTTCAAGCCAGACATTAAAGACAATGCAAAAAACATGGAATGATGTCATTCTTCCACAAAAACTTTCTTTGGGAAAATATTATCATTTTTTAAAAATGCTCTATATGTTAACACATAAGGCTTTATTTATTTGAATTAACTACTTTTTAAAAAGTTAATTTTAATTTATAATATAATAAAGGTAAGTAGAAAGAATTACATACATAAAAACTCTTTATGAGGTCAATAGTAATTTTTAAGAATGTAAAAGCCTTCTAAACTAAAAGTTTGAGAACTGCTGAGGAAGATAAATGATAAAGTCCCAGAAAGGTCATGATCAGATAAAAGCTCATCAAAGGAATAAGCTTAGGCAGCCTCACTGATACCAGGGTAGAGAAGGTCACGTAAGAAGAGGGCATGGAAGGAGGGCTCCATATACAAAGAGCCCCAAACTCTTTTCCAGTCAAATCTGTGATTAGCAGACAGAGTTCACCCCTGAGGAGCTAAATAGCCCACAGGCATTTTTGAGAGCAGTTATGAATAGAAAATGAAATAATTGATGCTTTACCAAATTACAAAGGAATAAATCATCACCTGGATTATACAACAAATTTCCATTTAAAAATATTATTTAGTGAACTGGAGTCTAAAAAAACAAGGAACATGAGTAAAGAATGTCATGACAATGAAACAAAGAATAATATTCACTGGTATTAGTAAAACCTAAGACTTCTTCAGTGGAATGCACCTCAAAATAGCTCGTATCACTCCTCAATTTAAATTAGGTAAACTTCAGACTTACACTGTTGGAATTAGCTGCGTTCCCCAAAGGGAACATGGAAAGTAATTTCAGGTGATATGGCATGGCTGCTAACTGCTAGAAACAACTTCAGCTGTACAACCTCTGAATGGTCAGAGAAGAGTCTTTTCAGTAAATCTTAGCAAGCAAATAATGTAAGTGACAGAAAAGGATGGCCATATTAACCAACTAGAAAATAGAGTAATTATGTCCCCTAAATAGAGCAAACAGTAAGTCTTTTCTTGGAAGCATGATGAAAAAGAGCCCTAAATTTAGATTCTTAAGACCTTTTGGCTCAAGACACATGTTTCCTGAGTTATCTGGTCAAGTTAAAATACCTCTTTAATCTTCATTTCCTCATGTAGGGTATGAAAGTTAGTCTAAATCTCTTGCTTTAAAATTCAACTCTAGGAGCACCTGGGTGGCTCAGCGGGTTAAAGCCTCTGCCTTCGGCTCAGGTCATGATCCCAAGGTCCTGGGATGGAGCCCCACATCGGGCTCTCTGCTCAGCAGGGAGCCTGCTTCCCTTCCTCTCTCTGCCTGCCTCTCTGCCTACCTGTGATCTCTGTCTGTCAAATAGATGAATAAAATCTTTAAAAAAAAAAAAATTCAACTCTAATTCACAGTAACAAACACATTTTATATTTAAGTCCTAAAGCCACTTTACATCTAAAATAAAAATGCAGGCTAGTAATCACCAAATTGATGGATTATAACCTGCCGTTTGAAAAGCACTGAACTGACTGATGTCTACAGTTGCTTATTAAGAACAACAAAAGAGTGTAGAGGTGACCTAGTAAAGCATAATATCATGATCTTTTTAACCACAGAAGTATCTTTGGGGAGGAAGAAAAATGGATATTCACATTTGGGCTAATGTTTAAACTATGGACATTAACATTACTCAGGTTTTGGGGATTTTGTATTTACTGGCTACCTGAATTTAGAAATGTAAACAGCATATTGTTTACCTCATGTCAAAAAATCAGTTGCTTAGGTAATGTTTTATTTCTGTTATTTGGAACTTTTGATTGCTTAGCTGCTCTCTGGCTAACAAAAGTATACTACAAAATATAAGAAGTTGTTCATCTAAGAACATGTGCCTCTGAGACTGTACCTTTCTTAGAAGTTGGGGCAAGCAGTAAAAGTCTAGAGTTGAAATTTAAACACACCTGTGAATGTTAGCATGTGACAACTACTAGTTATTTTTACTAAGAGCTATCATCATATTGAGCACTGTGGAAGCATGGGATTCCTCTAATAGATGATTTTGGAACACATATTCCCCATTGGCCCACTGAAGCTTTTCTCGAATGGTGTGGCAGTTTGACATTCTTTTCACTTTCTTTCCACCTCTCCCTTTCTCCTTTCCTGCTCTTCTTCCTCAAGGCAGGTTGTCTGATCTGCCTTGAGGCCTGGAGGCACTTCCATCCTGCTCTTGCTCCCTTCTCTTTTATCCTTCACAGGCCTTTTCCCCAGTAAGCGTCTAGCACATCTAATCCCCTCTTAGTATCTGCTTCTCTGGGAATCTGAGTCAACAAAGAAAGCGTTTACAAGTCCAACCACCTTATTAAACTGTATGCATCATTATTTAATCTTCACACAAGGCTTATGAATACCTTATTACTATTTCCATTTTACAAATAAGGAAACAAACACTAAGAGCAAAAAGTAACTTTCCCAGAGTCTGTCACAACTAGTGACAAACCTAGGATTTGAACTGTTTGACTTCACAGTTGGAGCCCCAGACCTTATTTTATTTAAGTAGCATCTATACGCAGTGTTGAGCCCAACCCGGGGCTCAAAATCACGACCCTAAGATCAAGTTCTGAGCTAAAATCAAGAGTTGGACACTTAATCGACTGAGCCACCCAGGTGTCCCCCACCTTATTTTAAAGTAATTAGGTTATATTAAACCACAACAAAACTAGACAAATCCCTAATAACATTTTTCTGATGCCTGTGTGCTTTCACACACTATCACACTTAATTCTGATAAATTTGTAAAGTGGATATTACCACTTGACAAATGAACAAATTGGGGCTCAAAGAACGTAAGTAACTCTTCCCAGAACATATGTAAGTCCATGAATTTGAGCTTATATGCGTGTCTTCTCTGAATTCAGGTACTTTACATTGTACTGCTTTCCCTAATCAAAATGACACTGTCTTTTGTCTGTTAGTTTTAGCTAGTTTTCTTGAGGATGTTATTCAGCAAAGAATCCACCAAATGATTTAAACAGCTAGGTATGTTTCATAGACGTACACATTACAGATACACTATTAGCAATTTATTTCCTGAGCCACCTCTCTCCTTATCTACTTGTTCTTTAACCAAAATTTATAAGGAAATAGCTGGAGCACTGTTTCAAAACCTGTCTCCAATAACATATCAGCAGTTGAGCCTGAGAGACAGTGTTCTTTTCATACTTCCAGAGGCTTTTTTTTTTTTTTAAGATTTTATTTATTTTTTTGACAGAGAGAAACCGCAAGTAGGCAGAGAGGCAAGCAGAGAGAGAGAGAGGAGGAAGCAGGCTCCCTGCAGAGCAGAGAGCCTGACGCGGGGCTCGATCTCAGGACCCTGAGATCATGACCTGAGCTGAAGGCAGAGGCTTAACCCACTGAGCCACCCAGGCGCCCCTCCAGAGGCATTTTAATATTACTATGCTGATTGTTACCTTTATCCTTGATTCAACTGCAGTCTTTCCACTGTACCACTCAAACACTTTCCTTAACCAGAATCACCTGATGTGATGAGGTGAGTCAGAAGTCTACAGATTCATCACTTCTAATGATTAATTCCTGGTTGTTTCCCAGCCTCTAAAAGGGAACAACAGCCTCGCAGTAGTGGGCAGTATGTCAGTCAGAGCCGGAGGTCTGAAGTAACTCAGCGCTGTTCTCAAATACTGAAAGGCAGGTGAGGCATTTGTTTTCGTGGTGTTGTTTGCTTTTTTTCCCCTGTAGATAAGACACGTAGAAGATATTTCCAGAAGGGGCAATACTGGGAATCTGGGCACCAGCAGGTCAGGAAGAGGAGACCCAGGACTGACCCCGTCATGGAGGTCCTGGAGCCACTTGTGGGAAGAGAAAGCCAAGTGTCCCCTACCCAATCCACAGTGTGACTTCAGATGGGGAAAGTGGTGCTTAGAGAGGGGCAGGTAGCTGCTCAGAGTCACAGAAAGGGACAGGAGCCATGGAGAAAACAAGAGGACCTCACAGCCCAAGAGAATCCCCACCCCCAGCCAAACCAAAACCCTAGCGCCATCTCCACTAGGTGTCAGTGCCCAGCCCCCACCTTATCAGAACAAGGTGTTTATAAACCAATCCCCCATTCAGAGATGTGACTCCACGTCCTCTCAGAGTGGAGCCCCAGAAATAGGAAGCTAGATGGCCCCTCAGGGTCTCTCCTATTTTTGACTGGGCCTGAACCCTGAGTCACAGGCGTCCATTCAGTAGGAAGGAAAGGATTGCTCCCTAATCAGATGAACAGACTAGGGGGAAGGCTAGTAGGCAGGTGCTGGGCTGTGGATGGAGTAGAATCATGGGCAATTTTCCACTTCTTTTTCCTTTTAGCTTTGTATATTCTCAAATTTTTAATCCATAACACCTTTAGGGTTAGATTCTATAAGGTCCCTTCCAGCTGTAAATCCTCTGACTTTAGCTGACTCTCAAGTATTACTCTGAATATTTGAGAAATGATCCTCAGAAAAAATTTCCCTGAGTATACACCTAGTTAGATGAACTAGGATTAAAATTCATTTGGAGGCAGTATAGCAGAGTGATTATGAGAGTGGCCTCTGAAGTGAACAATGGTTGACATCTAGCTCTGGCAATTAATGACTGGTAACAGAATGATTTACAAAGTGTATCTTTTCTCATCTGTAAAACAAGGATAATAGGGGCACCTGGGTGGCTCAGTGGGTTAAGCCGCTGCCTTCGGCTCAGGTCACGATCCCAGGTCTTGGGTTCGAGCCCCGCATCGGGCTTTCTGCTCAGCAGGAAGCCTGCTTCCTCCTCTCTCTCTGCCTGCCTCTCTGCCTACTCGTGATTTCTCTCTGTCAAATAAATAAAATCTTAAAAAAAAAAAAAAAAAGGATAATAATACCCTATAGTTCTGTGAGGATAAAATATAACACTACATAGCAGAGTGTAAGCAATAATCAATACTAGGTATTCTCTTATCTCCTATTTCACTGTCTAGTTTTCTTTGCAGGTGACCACATACCATTTTATGGATGACTATAGAGTGGACATTACATTTCAGCATCAAAGTGAGTAATGATAAATAAGTATGCATTGATTTATATAAAACCCTCTTTAAAAAATGCATGTACAAATACTTCTCTATGGGTAAATAACGTTTTAAAAAGTAATCCTCATTCCTTCAATTAATGTTTATTGAGCCCCTACTATATGCCAGACACAGAGCTAATGCTAGATATGAGATAATGGACAAAACAGATACAATCTCCATCTTCATAAGCAGAATTTGATTGAAAACAAAACATCCCTGAGATCTACCCACAGGATAGGTAAAGGAAATATCTTTCAGATAGTGAAGTTGATAAATGTAAAAAAACAACAAAAAAAAAAAAACAAAAAAAACCCCACATCGATGTTTGAGACTAGCTATACATAATATACTTGTGTCTATACAAGATACTCTTTATAAATTGTTATTTATAATACACAAATAGTATGTATTCTAATGAAATTTTATTCTCATTTATTCTCAGGCAAAATAATTCCCTGACAATTAGGCTACTTCTATTTCTCTACATAAAATAGAATACTGAAATGGGTATGTTTAATTAAGAGTACTCCCTTAAAACGTGTGATAAGCACCATCTGTCTGAGGGTTACAAGAATGAAATATAACAGTTTTGCTAATAACCAGTAAATAATAACTCCTTACAGGCATTACGAAGTTCAATTTTTATTAAGTTTGTTCTCATTCACTCATTTTTTTCTTTTTCTCCATACACATTATACAGGTGTGTGTGTGTGTGTCCTCATGTGCATGCAAAGCTGACTAAAGAGACATCTGAAATTCTGGACTTAGAGTCACCTATATACACTGATGGTCTTGAGATTATTTATATTTGTTTGAGTGATGATGATAAAACTGGCCAAGGAAAATTGGATTACTCATATGTCAAACTTACCCTGGTAATATCTTAAATACTTATCACATTCCTTAATTCTTAATACATTAACTTAAGGAATTCCTTAACCCATTAACACATCCCTAAAATTACTTACTCAAGTTTTGCTATACATTTGACTTTTGAATGTGACATATTACCTATCCAGTTTCATCTGTGTGAAAAGAATGATTCATGTTAGGGATATTTATGAGTATAAAGAACAGTAAAAAGAGCCAAAGTTTGGAGTCTGGTCAACTGTGTTCAAATCTCAGTGGTGTCACTTAATTATATAATTTGTTAAAATATCTTTCAGTCTCAGACGTGTCTTTGAGTCTCAGTACAAAATGTTTGCCAAATAGGGGTAACGTGATTTTTCTTATAGGACAGTGGTAACTTTAAGGAATGTAAAGTGCCTGGCAAACTGCAGCTATATTTGTGGTATTAGTCGTTGGCTGTGTTAATTTGAAAGAACAAGAATCAAGAGCAAGAATACAAAAAAACAAAACAAAACAAAAACCCTGTTTCCCTTAAATTATTTATAATCCTTTCAACCAGAGAAATAACACAAGATTAAATAAACATGGCAAAATTGGGACCAAAGGAGATTATAAAAGTTGGCTGAACTATTATCCAACAAGATTAGAGTATCAATGTGCTGTCCTCAATATGCTTGCATTACTCAAAAGGTAATAAGGAACTGGACTAATGCATCAGGGGCTTTAAACTGAACACACTCCATTTTTCTTCATGGTACAGTAATTTCGAGAACTCTTTTGGAACTGGCTTTTTGGGGATCAAAATGAGCTGCCTTTGAAGGGGACAGTGATGATTTTAATACAAGGTGGAGTGGGAACACCACCTGAAGAAACTGCATTACACAAGAGAAATAGCTACGGTTTCCTACATCGCTTAAATCTTCGTTTGAAAGAACACATTTTCTCACATTATTCCTCCATCCAAAGCAATATTCTCCATAAAAGTATTGTGGTTACCTCAGACCTTCCTCCCAAATTCTCCTGAGTCCTTCATTAGCTAGGAAACCTGGAGCAGAGCAAAAGCACTCATTCTGAAAGTACATCTACTTCTTGACCACAGGTTTCCAAAAGCTAAAACGTGTTCGTAAAGCCCATTAGCTCAGGTAGTGAGGAAAACAAAGCCCCTTCTTACCCAATTCAAAGAGCGGTGGGAACGTTTAATTCTAAACATGAATGACTCCCTCATCCCACGTCTGAAATGTTTGTAAAAGGTGCGACCCAGGTCAATGGAAACAGTACTCAGGACAAGGATGGTAAAGTAGCTCTCGGGAATCAAAGGTGACTAAACCCTGCCAATGGGAGAGTAATGACACTCCTCGAACACTGGAAAAAAGACTCGGTACTACAAGTCGCGGTATACGTGGTCTTCGCCTCACTTGGGGATCGGATGTCAAGTTCCAAGTTGGAGACGGACAATGCTAGTGCAGAAGGCGGTAAGCCGGAATTCCAGGGCCTTTTCCAGCAGCAGAGGGTCAAGAGCCATGGGATTGGATGCAGACTCCTCCCGGTTCAACCCTCTCCCGCTCACTTCTTGGTCCGGCCAAGACGCTACACGGCGCCCCGACCGGCTGGAAATATCAGGCCCAAGAGGCAATGTAGAAAAATCACTTACCAGTCTCCCAAGTCTGGCGCAGATCTGCAGGAACCTGGCCCGCCAGCCAGAATCCAACCAGGCACCCGCTCAGACCACCCTGACTACGGCTCGAGAGCGTCACTGACAACCACCCGGAAATAGTCCAATAGCTTCCGGGGCCTCCTAGCGCGCGGCGGGAAATTATTTCCCAGAGCCCGGATTAGTGAGGCTGCGAGTGCTGCAGCGGCAGTCATCTCCCCAGTCACCACCGCCACCCGAAGGAAGCATCCCAGACTCTCCGGCAGGGAAGGTAAAGGGCCTCATCTTGGAAGACAACAGTGTACCCCGACTCTCTCGGGTTGTTTCCTCCATGCCCCCAAAGTTTCTGCGGCTACCGGTTTTGAGATTGGGAAAGGGCTGGGGTTGAGCGCCGGCGTTGCCCGCTTCTCCTGCCTTCCCAGCCACCGTTCGTTCCCACTGGCCCGGACTAGCTGAGCTCTGCGCCCGCGTTGGTGGGCTGCGGTAGCAGACCCCGCCCCGCCCCGCCCTTGCCGCGGCTGGGACCGCCGCCGAGCGTCTCTGCAGTGCGGGCTTGAGCGGCTTCCCCCGCCTCCTGTTTGCGCCGCTCCGCAGGTCGATCTCCTGCCAGGAAGGCGCTAGGCCACCCGCGTCTCCCGTTTCCATAGAACTGACTGGGACGCCTCTCGCGGAGTCTCCTGGCTGCTTTACATAATTTAGCGTCAGTGCAGGTGGCTGGGATCCCCCAGGCCCACCTACCAGTGACGGGGAATATAGTGTCATTCTTTTCTCCTTAGCAGATTTTTTTTTTTTTTAAACATACCCAAGTGGTGATGATTATATCTCTGCGGCTACTGTATGCCTTTAAACATAAACACACTCTTTTCCTTAAAGAAGGGTGTATGCTCCTGGGGATTATAATGTACCAGCTGCCTGAAGGCAGGGAACAAGACTAAGTGATTATCCTGAGATTTCTTCCGTTTCCAAAGCCTCTGATTAAATATTGAAAAAAAAAATTGATTTGTCACGGATACTCCCTATCAGGATTTGACCCAGAAATGAGATGGAGCTTGGTTTTGGAAGCGACAAACTCTTTTTTAGACGAGTGACTATCCTATCCCTACTCCCCAATTTTTTTTTCGCTGAGACCTTAAGAATGAAAATTTCAACTGAATTTACAGCATGCGTATCTTATGACAGAATGCCTTTAGAACTTTTTGGTTTATGTCGCTATGTTATGCCTCAGTTCCTAGAAGTATCTATTGATGTGCAAGATGTTCCCGTTTTAGCGAACATTGCAGGTGTTTGGTACATAAGTTGAGTGTTGGGGTGGATTTTTATAAGGGAATTTGATTATGTTTAACTTAAAGAGAATTCTTAATTTAAATGAGCCAAGATGTTTTAAATACTTGAATGTATAAGTTGTGGAGACAGCCTTGGATAAAAGGAATGAGTCCTCTTTAGATCTGATTTATATTTTCTAAATCCCTATTTTTTTTCACCTTACTGACTTGGGTTCAGTTGTATGATTTAATATTCTCTTGCTTCCTTAGAGTAGAGAGCATAAATCATGTGAAACAGCCATTGAAACTGTGGTTAAAGGTGGTTACTTTTCATAAACAAAATTCAAACCTTTCATGATTTCAAAACAGTATGCACAGTCTTCACTAATGTCTGAAAACAATTTTTTTTTTTTTTTGGAAACCAATAGTATAGCATTATTAACTAGACAGTTTTTCCGATTAATTATTCTAAGATAGTCTTTTCAGTACTTAAACAATAATTGTTTATAGATAATGTTCATAGACTGAATAAAATCTAAAGAAAGCGAAGAACCCTATTTCTCAATAATATAACTATAATGGAATATTACGTGACTCTTATTGACTCTCCAAAAATATGTTAATGGAGAAGGTATGCTGCACAATGTAGTATGTACTTTTTTTTTTTTTTAAGATTATTTATTTATTTATTTGATAGAGATCACAAGTAGGCAGAGGCAGGCAGAGAGAGAGGAGGAAGCAGGCTCCCTGCTGAGCAGAGAGCCCAATGCTGGGCTCGATCCCAGGACCCTGGGATCATGATCTGAGCCAAAGGCAGAGGCTTAACCCACTGAGCCACCCAGGCGCCCCCATATGTACTTTTTTAATCTGAGGACGTGTTACTGCTTTAAAGTAAAATATCACTGAAATTTTTTTTTAAAGATTTATTTATTTATTTATTTGACAGACAGAGATTACCAGTAGGCAGAGAGAGAGAGAGGAAGCAGGCTCCCTGCTGAGCAGAGAGCCGGATGCGGGGCTCGATCCCAGGACCCCAAGATCATGACCTCAGCCGAAGGCAGAGGCTTTAACACACTGAGCCACCCAGGCACCCCTATCATGGAAACTTTTAAGTTAACTTGGTTTTTACTTTCTTTATATTGAAATTACTTTGATGTAGGCTGTTTTGTTACTTTTGATGAAGTCCATATGAATTAGTCTAATGAGTAATTCATACAAGATGCATTTTGAGGGGAAAACAATGAAAATTTCCTTTTTTTCATAAGAAATGATAGTCTTAAGATAATTCTTAGAAATACTTTGAAATTTTAGACATTAGTTAATTTTATAATGATGCTTATTTTCAGTAATATTGCTTTTCTAAATATCTCCTCACCCTCATAGTAGATCCCTTTACCTGCAGTGTATTATTCTCTTGCACTAGCTAAAAATAGATTACTTAGTAAAATTATAATATGGTTAAAAATATTAGACTAAATTCTGAAATTTAAGTCAAAGTGATATAGAAAAGGCATGTAACTTTTGCAGAAACAGACAGGTCTTTGCACTGAACCTTGATTTCACTATTTTGCTAGCTATGTTTCCTTGAGCTAGTTTCTTAATAGCTAAGGTTCCCCAGTATCCTCATCTGTATAAGAAGGGTAAACAGCACTTAAATTGTCTGTAAGGAAGCAAACTAACATGTATGCCTAGACCATAGTAGGTCCTCAATAGAAGTGAACTCCTGCTTTTTCAACCTTACATTCTTATGCTCCTACGAAGTAGTTAAGTAATACAGAGTTCCTAATACAAACAAAGCAGATTTGACTTTCATCCCCTATGGCTAACCAACATAGACTGTCTAGCCATTCTTTTTTCCCTGAACATTTTGTTCATCTTGCTTCCTTAAGGGACCCTTTGTCCATAAAAGTAGCATCTCCAGTTCAGCCTGTTCATTGTATGTTCCTGCATAGATTGAACACTTCCATAAGTCCTCTTAGCCTGTGTCATTTTTTCCTTACCACAGTCACTTGGCTGCAACTGCTCCATTTCCTCCCTCTGCTCAGAGACTGAGCATGACTGCTCCTTCCCCAAACAAATAATGCCATTGAAGTAAGAGCATCCCTCAGGTCTCTCCACTGGAGACCCCAATCAAATAACTACACACACACACACACACACACACACACACACACACACACACACTCTCTCACTCTCTCTCTCTCTCTCTCTCTCTCTCTCTCTCCATGTTTTTAAAGGATGAGGCAGGAAACGGACACTACATCTTTAAGAAAAAAATTCCAAAGTCCAGCTGGATGAAATTAAGCCAAAGGCCTAATTTGGCTCCTAGGCCAGGAGGGTACAGAATTCCTAAACTCCACCTGGTGTTTCAGCATTCAGAGCCCCCAGTTTACTCAATATGAATATGGTGATTTGTATCTACCTTTTGCAATATTGGGTAAAACAGTGATCCAACACTTTGACCCTTTTCATTTATTTACTTTCCCAGATAAATGCTTTAGATAAGAGAAACCATGAAAATCTTAAAATTCTTGAATTCAAAGCAGCATATTGATTGTATTTAAGGATTGATACATCTTTTCGATAAAAGGAAATTATTAAAGGTGATTTTCTTTAGACTTAAATTCAAGGTAGGAGTAGGTTTAAAATCAAAATAATTCACTAGCATAACATTAGAAACCATTAGTTTTCAACCTGGTGACCTTGAAACAGTGAAGAATATTCACTGGAATGGAAAAATGATCACAGTGTAATTTTAAATAAAATGAAGATACAGAACTATATAATAACTTCAATTTTGTGATATATGTGTTTTTTCACACACATACATAAAATGTTTAGGTCATATCCCTCTCCCTGTCCCCAGATGTTAACAGTGGCATTAATGGGTGTGGGGATTACAGGTGATTTTAATCTTTCTATATACTTAGTAGTAGTTTTTAAATTTTCTATAATCATGGATTAATTACAATTGACAGCAAAAGTTACTTTAGGGAAATTTTTAGTTCTTAAATGCAAAGAAATAATTTTTTCAATAAATCCTTTATTTATCTTAGTTATCAGCATACAACTTATAGGGTGCACTGTGTTTTCAAAGTCCTGTGAAGCCCTATGGCTGATCATAAAATCACTTGTAATACGGAGTAGCATTTCCTACCACAAATCTTGTTAAGCTGCTCCTGTTTTTTGCAGCAGTTTCCTCTTGCAGTCAGCTGTTAGACCCTGTTCTTTTATCCTCCCTCCTGAACCAGACTTTTGCATTCATCTCTATTCCTGCCTCTACTTTTCCCTGACTTCTCTTTTCAGCATACTCTGTGTGTCTTATTCAAATACGTTCCAGCTCTGTGTCATATTGTAAAGAATTCATAGGACGTAAAAAGCTAGTACATAATAAAGTGTTCTTAATTATGATGAGTGCTATAGGTTTATTTGCATTTCTAACTAGCACCAACTGCGGAGGAATTTCAGGCATCAGGGATAGGCCCATGTGGGAGATATTTTGGGAAAGTCCACACCACAGAAACAGTTGCTTTCTCTGCATAAATGCCAGCTCTGTTCACAGTCATTATATCCTTAGTTGTATTATATGGTTCGAGGTAAGTAACTAAATATTTTTTTAATTACTACAACATTTTAAAAATTTCTACAGAAGCATTTTCTTGTAACTAAGAATCTAGTATTTAATTTTTCACTTTTTGACAGTAAAGATAAAACCTTTAACTTTAAATGAATGCTTTCATTTTTGTTTTCCTTTTGTTGTGCTAGATATGTTCTGATGAATGCCTGAAGGAACGCCCCCTACAAGTTTTAAAAAAGTTAGAATTGCCCTAGAAATACCAATGATAGAATTAAATTGCAGTGTTTTTACTTACTTTCTTGTGCTAGAAGAGTTCTAACAGTTAGCCCTTGATCCCCATATCCCAGAATACATTTACTACAATAAATGTAGTAAGTAATATAAATATGGTTAAAACACTTGTGTTCCTCTGATAAAAGTGGCTTTCAAGAACTATAAAAACAATTAGATTGCCTTTCCATTAGAATACCAAGATATTCACAGATATGTTGAATTTCACTTATCTTTTATTTCTTGAAAGACCTACCATTTTCTTTATTTTTTAATTCTTTATTTTCTTAAAAATTTTTTTTTATTTATTTGTCAGAGAGAGGGAGAGAGAGCAAGCACAGGCAGACAGAATGGCAGGCAGAGGCAGAGGGAGAAGCAGGCTCCCTGATGAGCAAGGAGCCCGATGTGGGACTTGATCCCAGGACGCTGGGATCATGACCTGAGCCGAAGTCAGCTGCTTAACCAACTGAGCCACCCAGGCGTCCCTTCTTAAATGTTTTTATTTAAATTACAGCTAACTTACAGTGTAGTATTGGTTTCAGGTGTACAGTATAGTGATTGAGTACTTCCATATATCACCTGGTGCTCTTCAAGTGCACTCCTTAATCCCCATCACCTATTTAACCCATTTCCAGATCCTTTCCCTGTAGTAACCAACAGTTCTCTATAGTTGAGAGTCTTTTTCTTGGTTTGCCTCACTCTTTTCTTCTCCCTCACCCCTTGGCTTATTTATTTTGTTTCTTAAATTCCACATATGAGTGAAATCATATGGTATTTGTCTTTTTCTGACTGACTTCTTTCACTTGGCATAATGCTCTCTAGCTCCATTCATCTCGTTGCCAATGGCAAGATTTCATTCTTTCTGATGGCCAAGTAATATCCCATTCTGTGTGTGTGCGTGTGTGTGTGTGTGTGTATTTATATATTTATATATATATTTTTGTATATATACCACATTCACTTATCAGTTGATGGATACCTAGGCTGTTTACAAAATTTGGCTGTTGTAGACAGTGCCGCTGTAAACATCAGGGTGCATGTATCCCTTTGAATTGGTTTTTTTTTTTTTAATTCTTTAGGTTAATATCTAATAATGTGATTCCTGGATCATAGGGTAGTTCCATTTTTTACTTCTTGAGAAACCTCCATACTGTTTTCCACAGTGGTTTCACCCATTTCCATTCCCACCAAGAGAGTAGAGGTTCCCCTTTCTCCACATCCTTGCCAACACCTGTTGTTTCCTGTGTTTTTTATTTTAGCAATTCTGACAGGGGTGAGGTGATATCTCCTTATAGTTTTTTTTTTTTTTTTAAAGATTTTATTTATTTATTTGTCAGAGAGAGAGAGGGAGAGAGCGAGCACAGGCAGACAGAGTGGCAGGCAGAGGCAGAGGGAGAAGCAGGCTCCCTGCTGAGCAAGGAGCCCGATGTGGGACTCGATCCCAGGACGCTGGGATCATGACCTGAGCCGAAGGCAGCTGCTTAACCAACTGAGCCACCCAGGCGTCCCTCTCCTTATAGTTTTGATTAGTATTCCCCTCATGATCAGTTCTGGTGATGATCTTTTCATGTGTCTCTTGGCCATCTGGATGTCTTCTTTGGAAAAAATGTCTGTTCATGTCTTCTGCCCATTTTTAAAGTGGATTATTTGGGGGAGTATTTTGATAAGTTCTTTATATATTTTGGATATTAACCCTTTAACCTATATGTCATTTGCAAATGTCTTCTCCCATTCCTAGGTTGCCTTTTAGTTTTGTTGATTGTTTCCTTAGCTGTGCAGAAGCTTTTATTTTGATGAAGTTCCAATAGTTTATTTTTAGCTTTTGTTTGCCTTGCCTCAGGAGACCTGTCTAGAAAGAGGTTATAGCCTGTGTTCTCCTCTAGGATTTTTATGGTTTCAAGTCTCACATTTAGGTCTTTAATCATTTTGAATATTTTTGTGTATTCTATCAGAAAGTAGTCCAGTTTCATTCTTTTGCCTCTTACTGTCCAGTTTTCCCAACACTATTTGTTGAAGAGACAGTCTTTTTCCCATTGGACATTCTTTCCTGGAAGATGATGTGACCATATAGTTGTAGGCTTATTTCTGGGTTTTCTCTTCTTTTCCACTGATCTATGTATCTGTTTTTGTGCCAGTACCGTAATGTTTTGATCACTACACCTATGTAATATAACTTGAAGTCCGAAATTATGATTCCTCCAGCTTTGCTTTGGCTTTTCAAGGAGGACCTGCCATTTTCTAAAGGAAATTTGCTTAAAGCATTTATTTATATCCCTAGAATTAATACAAGCAATATTTCTCCCTTGTTATGGCCTTATGACTTATAACCCACTTGTGGCTTTATTGTATATGTGTTAATATGTGCTCTGCATCAGACTAAATTTTTATTTCAAATAACAGCATATTCTTTGTAAAGTTTTTATATATTACCAGTCTATTAATGGATATTATCATTCAGGATATATGTCATATATCCCATAAAGTTTAAAAAATTTGATGATTAATACAGGAAAGAATTCTTTTTCCAAGAAGCCACTCAACGTTTTATGTACTGATGATAGAATTTTACATGAGTGATTTTTCATAAGATGCCACGCTCTGTTATGTACGTTTTATAAATTTTGTACTCAGAATCTTTTGACTTTTATTTTTTTAAGATTTATTTTTTTATTTAGAGAGAGAGAGAGAGAATGAGCTGTGCCAACAGGGGAAAGGGCGAAAGGAGAGGAAGAGAGAATCCTCAAGTAGACTCGTGCTGGGTGTGGATTCCCAACTCAGGGTTCAGTTCCAGGACCTTGAGATCATGACCTGGGCCAAAATCAAGAGTTGTCTGATAAAGCAGCTGAGCCACCCACAGAACCTTTTAACTTTAAAAAAAAAAATGCTTCATTGAAGAGTCTTATCCTTAAAGACTCTTTATGTTCTGTGTCTTCAAATTTTAGGATTTTAGAGGGTTAATGCATTATATCCTTTTCCCTCTTTTGGAGCCAATACAGAAATAAGAAAGTCTGATATTTTGGGTCAAAATAACAGCTCTTTTACTGAAAAAAATTGGTTTGGACAAGGTAGCTTTATGCAACTCCAGTGTGCTTTTTAATACATAATCTCTGAATTCATTTACTCAAGAGCCTGCAGGACTACTATTCTTCTTAGGACATGTCAGAAAGCATTACTATGAGCTGTCTTTGCAAGTATGCAGCTCTATCTAACAAAGCATATCCATTTAGTGTTCTCAGGTAACTTCTCCCAAATCAAGGGGTGATGAAGGGTAGAGAAAGCTGATGTACTGTTAGCTGATGTTACTCCTCGTAGAAGCCTTAAGGAAAGGAAATAAAGTTCATCTTAACCCTGAGTAATGCTTTAAACTGTTCATAGTGAAACTTTCATTGAGGTTTTACTCAAAAATGAATCTTAGTTTTTACATAAACACATATATGTATGTACTTCATATGTTTTTTGTATCTATCTCTATATATTTGGTCTTTGACAATAGAATTTCTGTAAAGAACTCTTTATGAACTTGTCCGGTTCTGTGTTAACACTTGTCACCAATTGTCTGTTACAATTCCTGAGCTCAAACAGGTATGGTTTTTTAGTTTCATTTTAATTACCTTTAAAGAGGTCAACTGCTTTTGCTCTTTAGCATTAATTAAACACTGTTCTACAGCTGTAATGACAAAATTGTTAGAGAATGGAAAATTACCAATTTCTGAAGTCCCTGTTTTTCCCCATCTAGAAAGAAACTAGATTTTCTTTAAAATGCTATCAGTTCTGAAGTTCTAATGTCATGTGAACAAACAAAACCCTGTATTCTCATTAAAAATACTGTGAGGTGTTGTCTTTCTTGCTTAATAAATGTGCCACTTCAAGTACAAGTGCTTTATGAACTACATTTGTATATGGATTAAGGTCTCTATTTACATAAATTTGAAAACTGATTTTTTTTCAGTCTACTTTATAGGTGATAAAATTAACGTATAGCAGAGTTAAGAAATGTAGATTGGGAGTAGAATCCAGATTCATTAAGTGTGCCTCGTATCCTAAGTTATTTGGTGTAAATGCTTTGGGAATAGGAGTTCTATCAACTTCTGTAATGACTTTTAGGTACTCTTCAATATTTGTCCAGAAATATTTTATTTTTTTTAAGATTTTTTTTTTTATTAATTTGACAGAGATCACAAGTAGGCAGAGAGGCAGGCAGCGGGGGGGGGGGGGGGGGAGCAGGCTCCCCGCTGAGCAGAGAGCCCGATGCCGGGCTCAATCCCAGGACCCCGGGATCATGACCTGAGCCGAAGGCAGAGGCTTAACCCACTGAGCCACCCAGGCTCCCCTGTCCAGAAATATTTTAAAAATTGTTATAAAGTTTGATTAGATTTCATTGTCCACAGTGTACTTGTTTCAGAAGCTCTTAGCAAAAAGGTGCTTTTAAAATGAATTTAGTATTATTATGCTAATATTTATGTAAATAATCCTTTCTGAAGAATTGTATTCATCAGTGTGTTTTAGTGTCAAGTAACAGAAACACAAACATTCAATTTTCAAACCACCCAAAAAAATCTCTTTACCGTCACATTTTGGGAAGATAACTTTTTTTTTTTTTACGTTTTATTAATTTTTGAGGGAGAAAGAGAGCATGTGAGTTATAGGGCAGAGGGAGAGAGAAAATCCTCAAGGAGAGTCACCGCTGAGTGGAGAGCCCAACTCAGGGCTCAATCCCAGGACTCTAAGAGATCATGACCTGAGCTGAAATTGAGTTGGCTGCTTAACTGACTGAGCCACCCAGGCACCCTGGGAAGATAACCTGATAAACCAATTTCTATTGCATATAAGCAGTCTTAACATTGGTATTTATAATAAAGCCTTATATGTTTAATTCATTAAATCTTTTTTTTAATTTTAATACTCATTGTTAAGAAAAAATGTCAATCCTGTGAATATTACCTTTAACATGTGTTATCTTCTTTTTGTGTATTTATGTTAGATGGAAGATGGTGCTCCAAAGCATATCATCCAAATGACAGGATTTAAGATGGAAGAAAAGGAAGCTCTAGGCAAATTGCTTTTAAAACTAGATTGCACTTTTATTAAGAGTGAGGTGAGTGCAAAAACTTAAAAAATATTCAAGATAGACTTGAAAAATAATACTGGTCCAAGAATGATAAAATACCCTCTTGATATAAGAATAAAGTAAATGTGCTGTAAAGGAAATCTTACCTTAGTAACATTTTTTTCATTTGCATTTTTCCTTCTAGAAGTACAAAAATTGTACACATCTTATAGCTGAACGCCTGTGTAAGAGTGAAAAGTTTTTAGCAGCTTGTGCAGCAGGTAAATTAACTACCTTTCTCCTTTGGGGAGAAAAAAAAAAACCTTCATGTTAAAAAAGAATTACCTTAATCTCCTAAAGATAGATAGTATTATTATTATATCAAACATAAATGTGGTTTTATCTGAATATATTTCTGAAAATATTTGTTATGAATTTTTTGTCTAAGTTTTCTAAGTAAAACTTTGTAACACATGAAAATTTGCCAAAGAGGCAGGAATACTTACTCAACCAAAGATTTAATGTAAGTGTTTTATATCAGAAAAAAATTTTTAACAGAAAAGCTGGGTACAACAATGCCCCCCCTTAAAAAAAATGCTTTTGCCAAAATCTCAGCTATTCTCAGCAAATTTGTTTTCTTTGATCTGTCGTTGGAAAGAATCTGTTTTTGTTCTCCTTCTACTGTATCCCTTCCCATACATGCTATGAAGCAGTGACCACCCTATTGTGTTTTTCTAAGATTTTAAATTCCATAAACCCAGATTAGGACTTAGTGTCTTCCCTTCTCTGTCACCCTTGATGTTTCTTTTATAGTTTCTTCTACTGTGATTGAGCTAGCATATCATTAGTTCACTGTTTGTCCAAAAATATATATGTTTAATGCAGTAAATTTGTTATTTTTTAGAGTAATATGCCAGAAAGATACTTGGATTTATTATTATCTCCACAAAGAAAAACATATATTGTCCCTGCTTGAGAAAAATTAGCAATTCCCAGATAAAGGAACTACAGAATGTTATTAGATATTCTGAAAAATTCCCTAGCTCAATAAACTTGTTTTACAAAGTGTAACATTGAGTAAACATAATTACAGTTGTTAGCATAAGAAGAATAATATAAATCTCAGCCAAAACTATAATAATAGTAGACATAGCTTTAGTAATACCACATTTATTTTACTAAGTCTTAAATTTGTATTTAGGAATGTTTAGATTTAGAATCATTATGGGAAAGGTTACATACAATGTTCAGTGACATCGTAGACCTCTACCAAAAATTTGGGGGAAAAAAACATAATCCCAAGATAAATTAGCATTGTAGCCTAAGAATCTCATGATGATGAAGGTCAAACTTTATTTGATATTTGGTCTTTATTGTTGAGCATTCATTAGAACCAAAGTTCTTCTGTGACTGACAGTTGATTTACTTTCTAGGAAAGTGGGTACTAACTAAGGACTACATAATTCATAGTGCCAAAAGTGGCAGATGGCTTGATGAAACAACTTATGAATGGGGCTACAAAATTGAAAAAGACTCCCATTATTCTCCTCAAATGCAATCTGCACCTAAAAGATGGCGTGAAGAACTGAAACGCACTGGTGCCCCAGGAGCCTTCCACAGGTGGAAAGTTGTTCTCCTTGTTAGAGCTGATAAACGAAGTGATTCTCTTGTAAGGTAAGATGAGATCTCATAAAAGCTAAGCAATGACTAGAAAAAAAATTTTTGCTTTACTTGAATACCTGTCTTTCTTTGAAATTATTGATTTCATCCAAATGAGCCATGGTGATTTGCTCTAATCTCTGAGTTAAGTGATTCTGTACTTAATTAAGTATATGTGTCTAATAGAATAAAAATCTACTTTATTGTATTGCTTTAAATTATTCTTGGGTCTCTGTTTAACTTTCCATGTTAATTCTTTTTAACTCAAGAAAAATAAAAAAAAAACTTGGAAGATTTTTGTTTTCATTTTTGAAGCAATTTTAAATTTTTATAAGTATTTATCACAAAGCCTTTTTTCCCCAGTTCATATGGTGCAGTCTTCATGATTCATAATTCTTCCTTCATTATTTCATTTCTTTCTAACTTTTACATCATATTTTTAAAATAATTATTATTTGGTAAACTATATTCTGAGACTGCAATGACTTTTAGGGGGCTGCAAAGGCCCTTTGTCACCTTTATAGAAGTATAATTTATAGGCAAGTAAAATGCACATATTTTAACTATACATTTTGATAAATTTGAACAAATTTATATGCCTGTTTTACCACCCCCACACTACAGTCAAGATCTGCAACATTTATGTAATCTTACAATGTTCTTGTCATTACACATTTATTAGTGCCTACCAATACAAGACAACCATTGATTTCCTTTCTGTCACCATACAATAGATTTATCTTTTCTTTAAAGTTCATGTAAATGGAATTATTCTGTATATACTCCTTTGATATAGTTTCATTTGCTTAACTCATTACTTCTGAGATTCATCCAGGTTACTGTGTGTTTTAGGAGTTTGTTCCTTTTTCTTGCTGAGTAGTATTCCATTTTGCAGATGTATCACTGTTTATTCACCCATTGATAGACATTTGTTTTTTGTTTTCATTTTTTTGGTTTTTTTTTCTCTTATTCTAATATAAATAAAGCTGCTCTGAACATTTGAGTACAAGTCTTCATGTATATTTGTTTTCCTCTTTCTCTGGTAAATACCAAGAATGAAATTCCTGGCTCAGATGGCAGTTGTGTATTTAACATTATAAGGGAATGCCAAACTGTTTTCTGAAGTAGTTGTACTATTTTACATTTCCTCCTAGCAATATGCAAGGTTTCAATTGCTATGCAATTACTTTGGTGCTACTGTCCAAAAATCACTTGAGTATATTTGTGTGGTCTATTTCTGGGCTTCTTACTGCATTGGTATCTGTCTACCTTATACTAAAAGCACATAGTTTTGGTTACTATAGTTTTATAATGAGTCTTGAAATCTTACAGGTTGGGTGAGCCTCCTAACTTTGTGTTGTTCAAAACTGTTTTGGTGATTTTGGAATTTCTGTATTTCCATATACGTTTTAGAACCACTATGTCAATGTCTACAACAAAGCAAGCTCAGGTTTTGATTGCAATTGTATTGAATCAATAGGTCAAATTGGGGAGAATTGAGGTCTTAACAATGTCAAGTTGTCCTATTTATAGACTCCTTATCTCTTCAGGTCTTTAATTTCTGCCATTAATGTATTAGTTTTCACTATATAAATCTAGTACATATTTTGCTAAGTTTAATACTAGGCACTTCATGTTTTGGGATGCAATTATAAATGGATTGATTGCTTTGAATGTTTTTATGTGCATCTGTTGAGATTATTCGCTTTTCTCCTTTATTCTGTTAATATGGTAAATTATTTTGATGAATTTTAAATGTTAAACCAAACTTGTATTCCTGAGATAAACTGTACTTCTTCATAGTATATTACCATTTTTAATAATTACAGATTCTGTCTGCAAATATTTTGTTAAGAATTTTTGTGTCTTCAGTCTGAGCAACTGACAACTGTAAAAATACATAAATTTAATATCATGGATTTTTTTTTTCTTCCATAATTAGGAATTAAGAAATGGTTGCTCTCTCTGACCTTTTCTTTTCTTTCTTTTTTTTTTAAGAGAAAGCGAGAGCTCCGGTATTTGAGGGTGGGGATCTTAAGCAGGCTCCACCCCTGGTTCAGAGCCTGGCATGGGGTTCAATCTCAAGACACTGAGGTCATGACCTGCGCTGAAATCAATAGTTGGACACTTAACTGACTAAGCCACCCAGGTGTCCTGCACTCTAACCTTTTCTATTCAGCATTTTACTAGAGGTACTAGACAGTACAATAAGGCAAAGAAAATAAATAAGAAACATAGAATTAGATAGAAAGAAATAAAAGTAATTATCTTTATTTCCAAAGATATGGCTAAATACTAAGTAATTTATCCAGAAAAGCTATTAGAAGTAATTATTGATTTCAGCAGGATGGCAGAGTAGTAAGTCATTACATAAAAATTACAATTTTTTTATATGCTAGTAATGAACAATTGGAAATTAAAATCTTAAAAACAAGATATTGGGGCACCTGGGTGGCTCAGTGGGTTAAAGCCTTTGGCTCAGGTCATGGCCCCAGAGTCCTGAGATCGAGCCCCGCATCGGGCTTTTTGCTCGGTGGGGAGCCTGCTTCCCCCTCTCTCTCTGCCTGCCTCTCTCTCTCCCTGCCTCTCTGCCTACTTGTGATCTCTCTCTCTCTCTCTGTCAAATAAATAAATAAATAAAATCTAAAAAAAAAAAAAAAAACTAAGATATTACCTGTGGTTTTTAGCAGTTTGATAATGTATCCAAATGTGTGTGTGTGTCTTACGTATTATCTGTTACTTATTTGTTCATGTTATTTGCATGGAGTTTCTGACCTTGGGTGTGTGGCTTTTTATCTTTTATTAATTATGGGAAATTCTGAGCCATTATGTTTTAAATTCTATTGTCTTCTTTTTCCTGTGCTCTATTACCTGTGTTTTAGGCCAATTCTTTTCCATAGTTTTTGTATGTTCTGTTTTGTTTTGTTTTTAACTTTCTTCCCATTTTTTGTTCCAGTTGGATAATTTCTGTTGACCTATCATTAAGTTCATTGATTCCATCCTCAGTTGCATGCAGTCTATTCTTAAGCCTGTCAAAGAGATTATTCTTTGATATCGTAACTTTTGTTTCTACCATTTTTATGTACTCAGTTCCTGATCTCTTAATGCAATTTATTCAGTTTTTTCCTTTGTAGCTTCAAACATTTCAGTCATAGTTATTTAAAAATCACTTTCTGATAATTTTAGCAAATGTGCTTTATATTCCTCTATCTCTTGACAGTGGTTTGGTTTCTTTCCTTTTGTGTATGTCTTGTATTATTTTCTTGCATGTATAGATTTCACATTTAGATCAGTGGAGGCTCAAATAAATATTTATGTCCAAAAATGGGCTTACTTTTTTCTGTAAAGCAGTTAGTTAATCTTGTCAGTTTTTGAGCAGGTTTTGGATTTTGTTAGTGCTATAGATACCTTCAGTGCATCCTTTCTGGTTACTCCTGCAGTTGAGTACAGTTTCTTTGTGCTTGGCCTGGTTCTTGTTTTTTTTGTTTTTTTTTTTTAAAGATTTTTTTTTTTTTTTTAATTTATTTGACAGACAGATCACAAGTAGGCAGAGAGGCAGGCAGAGAGAGAGACAGGAGGAGGAGGCAGGCTCCCTGCTGAGCAGAGAGCCCGATGCGGAACTCGATCCCAGGACCCTGAGATCATGACCCGAGCCGAAGGCAGAGGCTTTAACCCACTGAGCCACCCAGGCGCCCCGGTGTTTTTGCTTCACTGTCAGCTTTCCGTAGTCCCTGCATGGGTGGGTCACAGGAGGACTGTCTTGTCATTCTCTTCCTCTCTTGCTTGTTACTCCTCTCTAGTTTGAGGCTAAGAGTAAGGTGTGTTTTGGTTCTGCTGGTAGACTTCAGTCTTAAACATTCTTTGTGTTCTTGTTCTCTGGGGTTGGCACTTTCTCAGTACTTGTGTCTCAGTTACCCGTGACAGCCAAATTCTGCTTTGTATCTGTGGGCAGGGTTTTGGCAAGAGACCGTTTCCAGCCTCTGCCCCAGTGTTAGATTTCTCCTTTGTATTGATGCAGAAACCTATGTTTGAGTGGCATTTCTTTTGCCCCTTGTCCAGGGACAGATGGATTTTGCCTTTATCCCTCGTCCAGAGACGGTATATCCTTTTTTGGGCGATGCAGCAGGAGGTTTTCCTGCCCCTTTCTCAGGGCACATAGATTTTACTTATGTTCTCCCAACAGAAGCAGTGCATCTTTTCCTTGATTCTAAAAGTATATTAAGACTTTACCCAAATAACTTAGGACATTTTCTTCATATGAGCGAAGGATCCGGGGAAGTGGACCAGGTTTAATGTCTATCTCTTGGTAGGCAGCTGGTCCTCACTGGCCCACTTGTGCTACCCAGTAGGGAATCTTCTCTGCCCTTAATCTTTTTCATGACTACTGAGGCAAAGAGGTTTCAAATGATATCCTTGAATCAGTGACTCCCAGATATTATAAATGGTCATGGTACTTGCCTTTGGCCCTTAAATTTGTTACAGTTTTACCTACTTTTATGACAGCTACTTCTCTCCTGCACCCTGGCAAAATGAAATAGTTTTTTGAGTATCCAGTCTCTTCACAAAGGGGCTTATCATTATCACTCTTAGGGAAGTTAAGTTTCTTGGTTGGTTATTACATTTGTTCTCTGATGGGTTTGTGAAAAGTTTAGCTATTATAGATCATTTGGCTTTTTCTTAATGTTAAGTGATAATAGTGTTCTCTTGTGACTTTCTAAATCCTAAGCAGCCACAGAACTTTCATGAAACTTTTGGGATGTCAAAAGTTAGTTAATCAAGAATTAATTTTTTATAAGAATGCTGGCAACTGTAGTTCCTTTTCTGTAGTTTAGAATGATCTCCTTGGAGGTGGTTGCCTTCTGAAGTAGCTACTTTCCTAAACTTCTTTCATTATTCTTTTGGCTTATGGAGGTGATTTTTTCCTTAAGGAATAAATTCAACATGCTTGATTCTTTAAAAGTCTTTCCGTATCAAGAAATGGGTAAACAGAAGAGCATGATTTCTTTAAAATCTTCTCTGAGCAAGTTATAATTTAAGAAATCACTGCAGTAGTTATTCTCCATGGCACTCAACCCAGGGGGACTTAATTCTTTCAGAAAGTTCCACGCCTACTCCTAGGAAGTAATTGATTTAGATAATTTGACTGAATATGCTTTTTTTTTTAAAGTACTTTTTGTACTCTTAATTTTTATTTAGAGTTCTGGAGGCTGGAAAAGCAAATGTTATTTTACCAAAAAGTTCACCAAGTGGAATAACTCATGTGATTGCCAGTAATGCAAGAATCAAGGCTGAGCAAGAAAAAGACCATTTTAAGGCTCCATTTTATCCAATTCAGTATCTAGGGGATTTTCTTTTAGAGGTAAGTAAAATAAGTAAAAAACAATTTTTAGTGTTTATAGAATATCCATACTGTGAAATATGTTAAAAATTAAAATATGTTCTAAAGTTTAAAAATGCATTGATTAGAAGTGTAGTTGATCTTTGAACTGTATGCATCCACTTATAAACAGATTTAATAATTCAGTACAATACTGTCAATCTATTCTTTTTTCATGATTTTCTTAGTAACATTTTCTTTTTTTAAGCTTACCTTATTATAAGAATGGAGTATGTAATCCATATATAAAATATGTTTTTCAGCTATTGCTAAGATTTCTGGTCAACAGTAGGCTATTAAGTTTTGGGGGAGGGCTACAAGTTATATGTAGATTTTAGACTGGGGGGGTATTGGTGCCCCAATCCCCACGTTCTTCAAAGGTCAGCTATAATTAAAGTGACATATTTTTAAAGGCAGTTGCTTTCAATTATTTAAATATTTGAGAATATTTCTAATAAATATGGAAGAAGCTTGCTTGTTGAATTTAAAATGTCTTATTTTTGAGTCTCTATTTTAATTTTCTATGTTTTAGTGATGTTTACTACAAACTAATTTTAGCATTTTATGTCAGAGTATAAATAAAATAGCAGTGGACCATGGTGTGATTTAAGAATTTGTAGGTATTTTTCCCATGGAAAAAAAGATTTAGAAATAAGTCTTTCTAAATCTTTTTTTGTAAGGATTTAGAAATATTTTCCTGTCCTGTTACTCTACCTCTTTTTTCCCATTTGGTACAAAGACCACTTAAGTTGTTTGAATGGGAACAGTCCTAGAAGAAATTCTCTGGAAATAAAAGAATTTTTCTTTTATAAGGCAATAATCGCGCCTCGGATAAACCTCATTGGCTACGATACTGCCACTGCGCAAAGCTTGGAAATAAAAGAATTTTTAAGAAGGGTCACTCAAGGTAGAGAAACCTTAGTATGTCTAAAAACGCCACCTTGATCTTGTAGGAAAAACTGACTCCTTAAATGTTTCCATCTCAATAGATGCTATAACCTTTTATCTAACTTATGTAGAGACCTGTTAATAACCCTTGAAACCTTCCTCTCCCTTATTCCCCACATTTTGTCAGTCAAGTCCCCTTGATTTTATCATCTTATATATCACTCAAATCACAGTGCTTCCCTCTTCCTATATTAACATCATACTGAGTTCATCATCTTTCCTCTGCCCTCCTGAAATAGACTCTTAAGTGCTCTCTACCTTTTAACTCTTGATAGTGTACTAATTACTCTTACCTTTTTCTTCTCTAGTCTATTCTACATCATTCAGAAGGAGTATCCAAAATGTTCTGTGTAAAACAATTCTAATCTTGTCACTGTCCTCCTTAAACTCTCCAGTGGCTTCCCATTGCTTTTAGGATAAAGTCCTAAACCTCCAACATGGCTTTAAAGTTCCCCACAGAATTCTTGTCAGTCTTGCCTTTCAGGTGTATCCTGCTCAATTTTTTTCTGTGCTCAACTATAATATAACAAAATTGCCTTCTCCCAATTTCTTAAACAGGCTAAGCTACTTCCTATCTCAGTGTCTTCTCAAAAGCTAATTTTTCTCCCTGGAAAGGTCCTCCCCAGTACTCTCACCCTCTGTGCCTGCCTGCCTTCTGTTCATCATTCAAATTCCAGTTATAATGATGCCTCTTTAAGGAATCAACTGGCTGATTACATGGTTAAAATCTGTTTTCCCCATCTAAACCAAAAGGACTGTGTCATGAGGATGATACCTCTCTTTTCCATAGTTATATCTGAATAATCTAGCATAAAGCCTGGCATATGAGTTCTCATTTTGTGTTAAATTAATAGAGAAATTATGAAATTTCTTTGAGTCTTCCAAGAGTAGATATAATACATCGTTCTGTAGTTACCTTTCCGTACTGAGTAGCAGCAATGTAGATTGGAAATATGACCTTATTTCAGGGGATGGATCTGCTTGGACTATAGAAGATCTTGTTGCCTTTGTTGCCTTTGACAACGATGGGTCTTGGAATGGGCATGTCAATCAGTTCTGATCTGTGGGAGATGAAGAGTAATATGTAAGAAGTTCTGGGAAGTTTCTTCATCCTTCTGAAGAGATAGCCTCTGGCAGCCTGGCTCCTATTAGATAAGAACATGGGAGAATGTAATCTAATTATTACTAGCAGCCAATTTTTGACCATAAGGGGAAGCATCCTCAAGATGAAACCAACCCTGTAGATAGCAAAATGTAGACACACAATGTGAATCCTTGCAAAGATACTTTGCCAACCCTGAAACCTGTCTTAGCACTGGACCACATTACCATGCTGTGAGGTAATAAAACATCCATATTATTTACATTACTTTGAGTTGGTTTTCTATTACTTGCTGCCAAAAGCCTCCTATGTGATCTACGTATCTGAACAGTTTAACTGTTAATAGAATGAAAGCCATTCTTGACTAGATTAGTAAAAATACCCGAATTTTCTTTTTTTCTATGGAAACAAATGAATAAAGTATAAACTATGATATACTTTATCCATAGTCTTATTTTATTGCAGTAATTTGATGGCATTCAAATTCAGTTGCTGAAATATTGGAGGGCAGCAATAGTATATCAAGTAAAAGCAGATACTCTATAACTTACATTTGTTTTAGAATACATTGTTTTATGAATTCTGGATTAGGCAGCTGGGAGTTCATAACTACATTCCAAAAAGGAAGGCATTTTGTGATAACTTCTGAGAAGAAAATAGTTAACTTTATGGTAATGTCTTTCTTTTCTTTTACCACTTCGGCATACAGCATATCACATTCCTCATTAGATGGATTCTGAAGTATCCTCTGAGAGTTGCCGTGTAAGATGACAGAGTTAAAAATAACAAGCAATTGTTTAAAAAAAAGTTTTGTTTAACCTGCTTATACTTTTTTGCTTATACTCTTTTTTTTTTTTTTTTAAGAGAGCTCCTGAGTAACAGAATTAGGAATCCATTTAGTTCAGGTTTATAGATATTTATTGAAGACTTTTGATGTACCAGGCACGATGCTATGCACTAGGCAAAATGAGTAAGACCACATGTCAGGCTTCAAGGTGCTTACTATTTCGTGGTGAAAACAGAACACAGAAACTTAATTTAGTGTGTATTGTGCATTGGCAAATTCAAATGTAAGGTACAGGAATGTAGAGGAACAAATGACTAATGTATCTCAGTTGTTTGGCCCAAGGAAGGCCTTGCTCCCCAAAAAAGGAGGATACTTAGGATTACTTAAAACTTCTTTTGACTGTCTGCCTAAGAAAGAAAATTAAAATTGAACTGCAGTGGGGCGCCTGGGTGGCTCAGTGGGTTAAGGCCTCTGACTTCGGCTCAGGTTATGATCCCGGAGTCCTGGGATCGAGCCCCGAATCGGACTCTCTGCTCAGCAGGGAGCCTGCTTCCTCCTCTCTCTCTCTCTCTGCCTGCCTCTCTGCCTACTTGTGATCTCTGTCTGTCAAATAAAATAAATAAAATCTTTAAAAAAAATTGAACTGCAGAAACATCTTAAATACAGTAGGAATGATAGAAGAGAACATTCATTTTTTTTAATGGCAGATCAACTGATTTGTGACCCAGATTTATAATTGATTAGTTTTCTGAGCACAGGAAAGTCCTCTATCCTGAGACTGAATTTCTTCCTTTGTACATAGAAGTTAATACTATCTTATTTTGGTTGTTGTGAGAACTATTACAATTGTTACTGTGGACTAATATTTATTGAGTGATTACTATGTGCCAGGCTCTCTGCTAAGCATTATGCACCCTTAATCAATCTCTCTGTTTACTTATCTTTCTTTTCTTTCCTTTCCATCCCACCCTTCTGTCCTTCCTTTCTTTGTACACCCAACATGAGGCTTGAACTCACATCCCAAGGTTAAGAGTTGCATGCTCTCCCGATGAAGCCAGCCAGGCACTCTTCTATACCCTTAACCTTATTTTAATAAAACATCATATTCTTGTGTATATGTATTATAGCCTCATTTTATAGTTGGCAAAATGAAGTACAATCAGCTTCAAGTATTTGCCCATGTTCTTGCAACTGATATGTGTTAGGCCAAAAATTTATGGTCAAGTACTGAGTAAAATTTAAGACTTCTCTCCTCAAATGCCCTTTCCTATACACATTTGGTTATTAGTAGGTAACCTTGCGTTTGTAGGGGTATTAGCAGGTAACCTTGATATTCACCTGGTCTCTTTCTGGGTAGTTAAAAATACCTAATGCTGTTGACAGTGCCATAACTAATAGTAAATCTTAAGACCTTCAGATACCATTTAAGAATCAGGGTTTGGATACTAGCTAAGAACCATGTAGAGCACTCTTTCCTTCCTCTCTGATTTTGTATTCTGTGTCATGAATTGTGTGGTGAATGCCATGGCAGAATCAAGGAAAAAGACTCAGGGACCAGAGTCTCTCTATATGTAGTGTAAAACAATAAACCCCATCAAATATCTGAATCAGAAGCCAGGCCGACTGTCATTGCCACGCTATGCTACTCTACTCCTAGATAATAGAATAATTTACTGATAAGTAGGCTTTGGTCATCTATTTGGAACACAAAATTTCACTATGTAAGAGAGACTAGACATGGCCTTTTTTTCCTAGGTCATATAGGAGACAAACACTTAACACAATGCCTAGTATATAGTTGGCACCAAAGAAATATTTATAAAATGAGAAATAAGAGGGGTGCCTGGGCGGCTCAGTTGCTTAAGCAACTTAAGCCTTAGGCTCAGGTCATGATCCCAGCGTCCTGGGATCGCGCCCCACCTTGGGCTCCCTACTCAGGAAGGAGTCTGCTTCTTATGTTTGCTCACTCGTGTGCTCTCTCTCTCTCTCTCTCTCTCTCTCTTTGAAATAAAAAAAAAATTACAAAAATTTTTTTAAAAGAAATAAGGAATAAGCAACGAATATTTACAGATAAAGAAAATACTTCCGGGGCGCCTGGGTGGCTCAGTGGGTTAAGCCGCTGCCTTCGGCTCAGGTCATGATCTCGGGGTCCTGGGATCGAGTCCCGCATCAGGCTCTCTGCTCAGTGGGGAGCCTGCTTCCCTCTCTCTCTCTCTCTCTCTCTCTCTGCCTGCCTCTCTGTCTACTTGTGATCTCTCTCTGTCAAATAAATAAATAAATAAAAATCTTTAAAAAAAAATTAAAAAAAAAAAAAAAGAAAATACTTCCTATATATTTCATTAAAGTATTCAATTAGAGTATTAGTGATTTGGAGAAAAATACATATCGATCATTTAACTCTATAAGAAATATATTCTAAAAAGCTTCCAAATGTCCTCATTTGTCAGGTTATGGTTTTTAATTAGTTAATTTAGGTAAGATACTTGCTTTGTACATTTTATTTCACAGGTCAATATCTAACATCTTGAAATGGATATATAAGTAAATATATCTAAGATTAGAAAACAGTATGTTCTTGCCTAGTTAATGGAATGTTCTTTTGCTTTACTGGATCATACTAGATTACTGAAATCTATGTGGGATTAATTCATTCTGTATTTTAGACCTTTCTTAATGCTCTGGGCTGTAAGGATGTATCCTCCCATTGTCAATCAGTTTTAAATTTAAAGCTAGAAAGTCACTTTTATCCCACTTCAAGTAGTCCTTAACAATAATTATGGTTTGTACATTCAGAGTAATTCTTTCTTTGATGCCTGGAATAGGAAGAAGGAAAGTTCTTCATTTTTCTTAGTTTTTAGTTTTACTTTCTTGAATAAAAAGAAAGTCAGTGAAGTACTCTCAGGAATTGTTTTTTGATTGGAGGATTGCAGCCTGCCAAAAGACCCTCAAATCTACATAGGAATCCCAGTACAGGTGAAAGGGAACCAAAGATGCACCATAGGCCTTACACATTTCAGTTTATATCATAACTGTTGCCTAAGAGGACAGTGATTCTCTCATTTCTTTGTAAAGATAATGAATCTCTGAATACCATTCCTTAAGTGCATTGTAGTATATGTCATGAACTCATTTTTACTTCCATCTCTATTTTGCTGAACTTTTAGAATTCTATATATAGGTACATATGCAGATGTCTTAAACATCATTGGTAGGTGGTTTAGAATTCAGTTTGTTTTTCTTGGCAAGAAAAATTTAAATATTTGAGATAGAGTTAGGCAAAAATAATTGTTTATTGCTATTCAAGTAAAATAAGAGCTGTGAATTCTTCTTTTAGGCCTCTTTTCCTCTGTGTATGTAGTAGACTTGCAGATGAGAAGTCTTATCGGTAAAAACCTGAAAAATAATCAGAAGTACTCGAATCTGAAACTTACTTTTATCTATATTGTGCCTTTAACTTGGACTGGAATGAGGTAAAATATTGCTGTTCATGATTATTCATGAAAAGGCTTGATTGTTACTAGGCCAACAAAGCATTATATTTTTTGAAGATACACAGAAATCACTTTGTTATTCAGGACCTTTGTTTTGAATTATTTTCCTTGAAAGAATTTACTACCATTTAATAACTTTATTTAGGAGGAGGAATTTTACCTTCTTTTGCAGTTAGATAATGTTGGATAATGTAAAGTACATGTTGTTGATATTATACTTAATTGATTGTCTGAACCATTTATATATACACACAGAAAGAAATTCAGAATGATGAAGATTCCCAGATCCATTCTGTTTGGAATAAACACAGCAATCAGGAAAAAAGCAAAGATTTCTGGAAAGATAAGGGATTTCTTAAAATGAAAGGTGCCTTAAAAGAGACCATGTGTAGAACCCAGGTAAAACTTTATGGGCAAAAATAAAAAAATGTACATTTCTGGTTCTTACATCATTATTTTGGGGGAGCATTTGGTAGAAATTACACGAATTTTGAAATCAGAGCTAGTATTTGAACCCAGCTCTGTGTTTTTATTATCTGTGATTTGGGCTTGTTCAAGATATTGCCATATGTCCCAGTTTTTGAGACTTTATTGAAATAACACATATATGCATATAAGAACACACAGTTCCTAATGTGTAGTGCATTTTCAACACATGAGAATTACTTATAATTCCCTTGATGTTTAACATAAATGTATTTCTTATAAAGGATTCTTCTCTTTCAGCAATTATGTATATTCATGATTCATGATCTAAAGTCTAGTATTTTGCTGCATATTGAACAAATTTTTTAAGTGATACAAATGAATTCTATTTTGATTTAATAAGAAAAACAAACAGGAAGGACTTTGAACTTGAACCAATGAAAAGTAGATTAAGAAAGCATATATGGGGGCGCCTGGGTGGCTCAGTGGGTTAAAGCCTCTGCTTTCGGCTCAGGTCATGATCCCAGGGTCCTGGGATCGAGCCCCATGTCAGGCTTTCTGCTCAGCAGGGAGCCTGCTTCCCCCTCTCTCTCTCTGCCTGCCTCTCTGCCAAATAAATAAAATCTTTAAAAAAAAAAAAAAAGAAAGCATATATGTGGCTCTTGTATAAAACTTTTCAAATAGCGGCAACCAAAAAAAGGCATTATTACTTCTACCCTAGAATAGCTAATGTTTAATTATGCTCAATTTCATACTGTGCTTTATGAAATAGACTATTTGATTTACCAGATCACTGGCCTATTATTATTACTTAGTCTAAACTAAATATTCTTTTTTAAAGATTTATTTATTTATTTGACAGACAAAGATCACAAGTAGGCAGAGTGGCAGGCAGAGAGAGGAGGAAGCAGGCTCCCTGCTGAGCAGACAGCCCAAGGCGAGGCTCGATCCCAGGACCCTGGGACCATGACCTGAGCCGAAGGCAGAGGCCTCAACCCACTGAGCCACCCAGGCACCCCCAAACTAAATTTTTTTAAAGATTTATTCGAGAGTGAAAGAGGGCACGTGAGGTGGGGGGTGCAGAGGGGAAGGAAAAGGGAAACTAGCAGATTTCCCGCAGGCACACAGTGATTCTGAGATCACTACCTGAGCTGACCTGAGCCGAAACCAAGGGTCACAACTGAGAGTCAGACCTTTAACAGACTGAGCCACCCAGCTTAACAAGAGGCTTTTTGAGCTAATCTGTCTGAGAAAAATGCATCATAAGCCACAGTATAAAAATTTTGACTTTCAGAAAGGAATGTAAAATGATGGGAGTTACTAAAATCGTTTTTTTTAACATGGAAAAAAGAATCAAATGGAGATTATGCAAAAGATATGGGAATTATGAAAATACATCAATTTATGTTGTATAACACTAAAATTCAGGTACAAATTTCTATTTTTAAAAATCAGTTTCTTTGTACAAAAAACCAGACTCCTAATCATGGAGAACTGATGGTCACCTGAGGGACGGTAGGGGGGATGGATGAGGTAGGTGATGGGGATTAAGAGTACACTTACCATGATGAACACTGAGTAATGTATAGAATTGTTGAATCACTATATTGTATGCCTGTAACTAATATAATACTATATATGATATATAATGCATATATAACTTTGTATAATGAATAAACAGTATGGTTTTAATACTCCTTAACCTTATTAAAATTTTATGTTCTGTAAAAAGATTTTTTTTTTTTAAGCTTTCATTTATTTATTAGAGAGAGAGTGAGAGAGAGCATGAGAGGGGAGAAGGTCAGAAGGAGAATTAGACTCCCCATGGAGCTGGGAGCCCGATGCAGGACTCGATCCCAGGACTCCAGGATCATGACCTGAGCCAAAGGCAGTTGCTCAACCAACTGAGCCAGCCAGGCCCCCTGTGAAAAGATTTTTTGAGATGTTTTTATCTGATATGTCTAATAATCACAAGATTCTATTTGGCCTACAGTCTAAAACTATTTTTAGAAATATTTGGAAAAATAGGAGCACCTGCGTGGCTCAGTTGGTTGAGCATCTGCCTTTGGCTCAGGTCATGATCTTGGGATCCTGGGATGGAGCCCCCCCATTGGGCTCTCTGCTTAGTGGGGAGTCTGCTTCTCTCCTTCTGTGGTCACTCTCTCTCTCTCTCGATCTCTCTCAAGTAAATTAATAAAAATCTTCAAAAATTTTTGGAAATTTTGGAAAAATAAAAACGAAATTGTGTTTTTGACTAATCGTATGACACATAGGGGGGGAAAAAGTAGAGATTCCAAGAAAGATTAATAAAAGTACCTACATGAAATGTATATGTGAACACAATATAAACCTTCCTGAACAAAAATCTACATTTCTCTGCTTCATTTTAATGTAGCTAAGATGTGATACAATTTCAAGGCTCTTTACTATGGTTAATCTTGTATGTATGTTTTAGAAAGCCTACCTTCCTGAATGGGTTTTTCTGTTGTGGCTTGCATTGGTTGTGTTAAGGCTATGTTCATCCACAGTCTAATTCAAGTTTTCTTCCATACATGTAGAAAGAAATGAAAAATCATGATGAAGATGTTAATGTTAGTTCTCTTTTGACTGAACGTCACAAAAAAGAAAAATTCAGGGATTCCAGTAGAGATTTGAAACTTGTTAAAATGAGAGATACCTTTAGAAGGCACACATGCAAAAGTCAGGTGAGACCTTCCAAATGAAAAATGATTTCTATTTTTCAGCCCTTTGATAAGTCTATCAAATGTAATGATATTCATAACATTGTTCCTTCTGAATTACGTTTACAGAAATGTTTATAAGGCATTTGTGTACAATTTTAAAGACTATAAAAGAGTGTTATGTATGCACCAGCTAGGTTAAGAAATAGAGCATTACTAGTTTAAGAGCCTACTCTGTCATCTCTAAACTATATCCTCTTTTTATCTCTCTTCCCATGGGTGACCTCTATCTTGGCATTTTTGTTGTTTTCTTGTTTTTCATTATAGTTTTGCCAGCAATGTCCTTATCTCTAGCAATATATTGTTTAGTTTTGCCCGTTAACAAACTTTTTGTAGTTGATGGCGTTCATAGTCATGCTTTTTTTTTTTTTTACTGGCATATATAATCTTTAATCTATTGATTTGCAACTATATCTTTAACCATTTTACTTACTGATATAAGTAAATTTGGGTTTCATTTTCTTGGTTTGTGTTTGCTTGCTTGGTTTTTGCAGTTATGAATAGTTGTGCCATGAACAATGTGAGCGTTCTCTTACACGACTCTTGGTGCACATATACAAGAGTTTGTCTAAATTAGGATATATTCCTTAGGGTGGATTTGCTAGGTTGTAATAGGTAATGCCCAGCTGTGTTCCAAAATGTTTCACTAATTTTTACCAACTTTAACAATGGATGAGGTTTTGTTTTTGATAGAACTATTATTTTTTTAACGTTGTATACTTGTGTTGTAAGTCATATTCTTGAGGTTTTTTTGATTTTGTAACATCTGTCATTCATGTTGAGATTTAATGGTGTTCTGAATACTTGTAGAAAGAAATAAAGAAAAGGGACGAAGATATTCAAAGGAGTTACACTTTGAGGAAAAAACGCAAAAAAGAAAATGAAAGAGATTCCAGGAAAGACATTGAACATAACAAACTTAAAAGTACCTCAAGAAAGCACATATATAGAGATCAGGTAAAACTTTCTAAGCTAAGCTAAACAGTTCATTTTCTTTGGCTTCCATAATATAATCTAGACATATAATCTTATTTTATAATTGCTTGCTGTGTCAAATATAACCTGCACACCTTGAAAAAAATGGTTTTCAGTTGATCTGGTGTGATATTCATAACTAATGTTGTAATTAACTTTATAAAGACAGTATTTTTTACATACATACACAAGGAAATTTGAATTAATAATCAGGATATTCAAATGTATTATGATTTGCCTGAATGTCACAAAAAATGAAAAAGAAATAAAGGTTCTGAAAAAAGAGGCTAAAATTCCTAAAATAAAAATCCCTTAGGACTGCCTGTGTATGAAAGTTTGGGTAATGCATTCTAATCTAAATTTTAGTTTTTGTCTTGTTCTTCCCTGGTATAATACAGATCATTTTTAATAAGATAGCTTGTCTTTTGATTGGGATCCTTCTTGAATTAATTATTCTAGAGTATAACTTGATTTTATCTAAACCACAGCATGTTTATATGCATATATCCAGAAGGATCTTCAGAAAAATGATAAAGGTAAATAAATAATGAATCATGTAATATGTGACCATGGCAACAACGGGGTTGGGGGAAGGAAAGTTTGGGATTGAAAGGAAAATGACCCTAGGTAAAACTTTCCAAATTAAAATGTTTGCTTTTTTTTTTTAACTTTTTATTTCCTTGTATAATTTTTATAAAGTATGATTATAAGGATCTTTGTTGAAGTTAATGCTGCATGAATGTGTTCTTCTTGTATTCTGTTGTTTATTATGATACTTAACATTTGTGGTAATATTGTCTTTAGTACACTGTCTAAAATACTTCTACATGTATGCAGAAAGAAATGAAGAGTTCTGTTTTTGCTGATCGTGCCAAAGAATCAAAAACCAAGGATGTCAGAACAGATGTGGATATTGCTGAAATAAAAAATGAGTTAAGGAAGCACATATATAGAGCTCAGGTAGAACTTGGCATACTGAAATTTTCTATAGTTTCCTATTCTTCTCTAGTAGAACCAAAATATAATAATAACAGTAATGACTCATTATGATGTTTAATGTGTCTTAAAATTTTCTCAATTTATTAATTTGTTATGAACAAATGTATTTGTACATTTAATAAATAAGCTGAATTCTCTGCTGTTTATAGTTCAGTGAAGCTACAGATAAATTAGGTGTTTATAGACTGCTGTATCGTTTTTTTTTTTAAGATTTTATTTATTTATTTGACAGACAGAGATCACAAGCAGGCAGGCAGGCAGAAAGAGAGAGGAGGAAGCAGGCTACCTGCAGAGCAGAGAGCCTGATGCAGGACTCGATCCCAGGACCCTGATATCATGACCTGAGCTGAAGGCAGAGGCTTAACCCACTGAGCCACCTAGGTGCCCAACAATGATAGCTAATTGTTTGTTTGTTTTTTTAAGTTTTTATTTATTTGTCAAAGAGAGAGCACAAGCAGGGGGAGCAGCAGAGGGAAAGGGAGAAGTAGGCTCCCTGCTGAGTAAGGAGCCCCATGTGGGACTCTATCCTAGGACCCTGGAATCATGACCTGAGCCGAGGCAGACACTTAACTGACTGAACCATCCAGGGGGTCTAGACTGCTGTATCTTGGTGCTAAATGCTTGCTAGCTCGGGGCGCCTGGGTGGCTCAGTCGGTTAAGCATCCAACTCTTGATTTCGGCTCATGGTTGTGAGATCAATCCAAGAGAGAGATTTTTTTTCTCCCTCTACTTCTCCCTCTGTCCCTTACCCCTCTCTCCCTCCCTCTTGCTTTTCCTCTCCCTCTCTTAAAAAAAAAATTAATAAAATTAAAAAGCAAAATAAAATGCTTGCTAGCCAGATATTTGACATTGGGGCCCTTTTATGATGTCCTGGGTAAGCCTCAGTCTTATGCAGCCCTTTAGGGTTGGCCGGGGAGGGGGGCTTTTTCAGTGATCTTGCCCTGCCCCCAGTGGTAGGGGATTGCTAATGATCTGGGACCGTGATCTTTTCTTTCCCTTTTTCAGGAGTAAAGATTTTGTTTTCCATTCCCTTACCCAGAGGGTTGTGGGTATTTGCTTCTACATCCTGAGTGGAAGCCAGAGCTTTATCGTTGTTCTAATTTGTATTTCTTTTGGCAGTAGTAAGTTTGAACATATTTTATACCCTCACTTGCCATTTGTATGTTTCTGTCTTTGTCACCTGCTTACTTATATTCTTTTTCAGTTTTCCATTAGCTTATTTTATATCATTGTATCTAGAACTCCTTATATAATCAGAACATTGTCTCTTTTTTTATTGGTTACAAATATTTTTGCAGTATAATCTTTTAAGTAAATACACAATTATAGGTATTTTAAAACAATAGAGGAAGATTCCACATGTTATTATATAGAAAACATGACCACATTTTTTTCTTCTGTGGACTTTTATACAAAATGTTCTCCTTGTTTATATTTCTAATTATTAAAATACTAAGGACAGTAGACCTCCTCAGGTCTTCAAAATGAAAATGACTTTATTTTTTAAGTTAGTTTAGAAAGAGAAAATAGACCATGTTCACACACATGAGTGTGCTATTACTTGAAAATAGTGGAAGATACTAGTCTGAGTAAATGTGTATCAGTATCAGATCAATTATGACTATTAAAGTGCTCCTGGGTCTATTATGTAAGTTTGCCCAAGGTTTTATTTTTTGTACACTGAAATGTAATTTTCTACCTAAAAAGATGCTTAATTTTGGTAATATGGTTGATGTTTTATAGGCTATCAGATACAGCTGCATTAGAATAGATAAACAACCAGTGTACAATATTGAGGTAAGGGGCTTGGACTAGGGTGGTGATGGAGTCAAAAAAATAAGCTTTGTGTTTTGATGTTTTTAGTTACTTTGATATAAAGGAATGTGATGTCTGCAAAACAGAGCCTCCTATCAAATTTGAAATGTACTTTCTCTAATCAGAAATGAAAAAGAAAAATAATACTCTATCAAAGCTCCAAAAAAATTATATATGGTAGTACAAACTGATAACAAGAATTAAAAACTTACCTTGTGCTCATCATGGATGAGTTATGTACCACTGTTACCACATTTTGTAACTCATAATTACTACTTCTAAATGAAAGTTTCAGTATAATATTTTTAAAAGTATATTATTTCCTTTGTATCATTAGTCTCTCCTTTAAGATTTGTTTCATGTAGTCTTTCAGAGTATTTTAATTCTCTGCTAGTTTAATGTAGCTATTTTTGCTGTTAAAAATACTTTGACCCCCCCCCCCAAAAAAAAAAACTTTGACCAAGGGGAATGGAACTCTTAGAGTTTATATAATGGGCATCCTCAGAGTGACTCTGTGACACTATAGCAAATATTGTGCTTGATGACTTCTTAATATATTTAGTATATCTTAATGGATATAGTTAGCTTATATGTTTAAAAGAAAACCAAGAGATAATTTTGCCCCTAAAGAACTATGTATAATCGTAGCTCTGCCTAAGGTCTCCTCATTGTCAGCCATACTTTGCAAATGCCTTTTCAAATTTTCTTTTAGTGACAGTATTTCCCCTTACTATTTGGGGCAACAGAGAATAATACATAAATCAAGTAATAATGTGTATTTTTGTAGTGCCCTGTAGCTATAAAACACATTCGTATAAATAATCTTTTTGTGAACCATATAACAATCCTATGAAGTCATGAGGACAGGAATTACCTTCATTTTAAGATGAGAAAATTTTAAATCTCCTTACTAATTTAAAATTTACTCCCAGAGTTTTTTTTTCTTCTTTGAGTCATAGAATCTTTTTTTTTTTTTTTTTTTTAGGTTAAAAATGCTGAATTTCCCAGAGGTATATTAAATTTAATTGAAAGTCTCATAGAAGGGCAGTTTTTTAAAGAAGCAATTGAGGAACTTTCCTCTTTACAAGCACATTATATCCCCCCTGTATGCCTTCTTCATACTCTACTAGAGAACATTCTACAGGTAAGAGCAGTCTTAAGAGTTTATAATCTTTAAGAGAATGTTAAAATATGAACATTCTCATTTTTTATATATTTACAGTTAATTTCTCTTTTCAGTATTTTTTCCCTTGTTTTAATAGGAAATGCAATACCCACTTACAATTTCTTCTTTCTTTCTTTTTTAGTTTTTTGTGGGGTTTTTTTTGTGTATTTTGTATTTGGAGTTACTAGAGAACATTTACTAAAAATTCACAGTTTACTAGATAGTTGTCATAATACAGCTAACCCAGCAATGAGAGACAAAATGGGACCTTAATGAATTTATAGGAATTTGAAGTTACACAGTGGGGACTGGGTGTCACAAAAGCAAGGATTGATTGAGTGTAAAGGATCATCTCACAGGGTTATTTGTCTTGATGAGATCACCAGGATCTAGTCCATGGCCTTCTTTAGACGTCTACAGCCTGATCTTGGTTGTGTCCCAGAATTCATCCAAATTCAGGAGGTGAAATTATACTGATTATATGATAAGATTTATAAAACACAATTACCTGGTGCAGGATGTCAGAAAAAGCAGGGCAGCATTGTTAGTAATCTTCCTTGTCTTCACTGGGTGAACTGTTTTATGGATGCACCAAGGAAACTGAGTCATTCTGCAGTCTCTCGGAGACTGGTTTGGAGTGGAAGAAGTATATTCTACTAGTACTCTGGAGGAGGAGGGTACATGTTCAGGACGGTTGATGAAGAAGAAGATACAGAAGGGAGAGGAGGACTATCCCCCATTAGGGGTTCATTCTGAATAATCCCATTGTGGAATTAAGAGCCAGTACTTTTGTGAAAGCCTGTTTTCCTGTGTGTGTCCAGGTGGGAGCATGGATCTCCCCCCATAATGATTATAAAACTGGGCATCAGCTCTCTAGGGGGCCCCAGTGAGGTCAAGACCTTAGATGCCCATTTCTATTTTTAAATTATTTTCTAGGTGCTACTCTGATTTAATTTATTTTCTTGGAATCTCTAAGATAATTTTGGGAAAAATTTATCTGATTTTTTTTTTCTGTGGCAGTAAATTATTTAATGTAAGAATCTGACAACAGTGATCTAGAAAGGCATTTGTACAGTGATAATTATTTTTATTCACAGTATACACAGACAATAAACATTCCTTAAACTGTGAAAGCTAGTAAGAACAGCTTTTCAAAGGTAGCTTTCTAATTGTTTTCTTTATCACAGTGCCAATTTGAAGAAATAACAGGTGGAAGCTATGTCAGACTAATGGTGATAACTAGCTTATTACATGAAATCTTCATACCTTTAATTCCTTTCAGGTCACATTTGAGAACTCTTAATCTCACTATAATCATGAAAAGTTAAATGGACATTTCATGTAAGTCTCAATAGCTGGTATTACCTAAATGTATAAATACATATTAAGAATGTGCCTTTCTCAGTTGTAGTATTTCACTAACTAAATATGATAACTTCCATTGATCTCCTTTGTCTAAACACACATATTTGGCAAGAAAGTTAGGTCAGAGTTACTACAATTTTTGACTAAAGTAACTCGTCAAAGTATACTTTTAGCTATAGTGTTTTATTTGTTTGTTTATTTTTAAATCATAGGATAACATAGATACATTCTCTGGCCGATACTTTCATATATTGTCAGCTCTTCTTCACCTCCATCCTCCTTGGAAGTCCCCAGCCATGTCGCGATATTACTTAGAGCTGTTTCAGTGCCCAACTTGCATGAAAGGAGCATGGTCTCTAATAGAAGTGCTTATCAGGTAAGGAATTTGACGTGTGAGGATGTTAAATTTCATCTCCTAGTTCTGCTGTGTATGTTTTAGATATAAATGAAAGAAGTAAATTTCATTTTAGAAAATGTGTGTATATAGTATGTATGTTGTATTTATTTTAAAACTCATAAAAAAGGGCCAAGTCTAGGGGCACCTGGATGACTCAGTTAAGCGTCTGACTGTCAATTTCAGCTCAGATCATGATCTCATGGTCAAGCCCAATGTTGGAATAGGCAATGAGAAATAGTTTAGTCACTGGGTACATTTGGGAAAATAATAAAGATGAAAATGGAGACACATACAGCATCTAAATCATGAAAAGTCTTACATGTTTTGCTAAGGAATTTCAAATGTCTTTTAAGCATGGTGTGTAAGCTAACTGAAAACTTTCATCTGGGAAATGACAACATCACTTTGGAAAGGATGTGGAGCCTGCTTGGGATTCTCTCTCTCCCTCTACCTGCTGCTTGTGTGTTCTCTCCCTTTCATTAAAAAACAATAAAAGAAAAAAGAAAAGACCAAGTCTAGATTGGTCATATTTGTCCTTTAGTTCTTTTTGTTTGTTTGTTTTGTTTTTTTAAGATTTTATTTATTTATTTGGCAGAGATTACAAGTAAGCAGAGAGGCAGGCAGAGAGAGAGAGAGGAGGAAGCAGTCTCCCTGCAGAGCAGAGAGCCCAATGCGGGGCTCGATCCCAGGACCCTGAGATCATGACCTGAGCCGAAGGCAGAGGCTCAACCCCCTGAGCCACCCAGGTGCCCCTGTCCTTTAGTTTTATTCGCAAAAAAAAAGTTTAACGAATACATGAAATAAACAGGAAAGCCAAATCATTGTTTTTATTTTTTATTGTTTTTAGTTAATGATATCTGTGCATATTAAAATCTAATTAACAGTTATTGAATATGGCTATCAAATTTTGGTAATCAAAAGTATAGACATTTACAACTATATATATTATCTCATTTAGTGTTTTTTTGTTCCTTTTTTTTTTTTTTTTTCCAGCTAGAAATCAGAATTTTGAAACGATTTCCTAAATGGTCATTCCATTTGTGTCTCTTTCTGCATGTCATCTTCCTAGATTTTTCCTTTGTCTTGAAAATGTTTCTCTGGAAGTCCTTTGTATTACTCTTTCTACCAAATCCACGAATTGTTTTTCTTCTCTGATAACCCTCTGTATCTGACAGAACCTGCCTTTGTCTAGAAGGTACTTTCTTTTTATCCAAGTGCTCAGTTTTAGGGCTCCACAGTAGTGAGAGAATGGATACTTGATGAGCCAGGCAAAGGCTAGACCTTCAGGTATCTCTGAGATCCACATAGATTGATTTTCTGTCTTAGTTGTGATATATTTGAGATGAGCTAATCATCTAGATAGTATGCATTTATTCATTCTTTCAGCAGTTGTTTATTGAGACTTATTGGGAGCCAGGCACTGTGCTACACCCTGGGGATAAAATGACCAATAAGCAGTTCCTTTACTTTTGTAGGCAACTGATATGCAAACATAATTCTAACACAACAGTACTAGCCCAGCATTGGGCACAGAATATGAGGATATATGGGTTATGTGGCTGACATGCTTTCTAATTTTCAAATCTGCTTCTTTCTTTACTGTCTTTCCTGTCATCAAGCTTTCATTGCTTCTTAGGTAAATGATTGCAATACCTGCTTTATTGATCTTGATTCTGCTTTTTTCCCTTTAACTTATCTCCCAAAGTACCTCAGTATACTCTTTCCAAAGTATTGTTGTCATTTCCCAGATGAAAGTTTTCAGTTAGCTTACACACCATGCGTAAAAGACATTTGAAATTCCTTAGCAAAACATGTAAGACTTTTCATGATTTAGATGCTGTATGTGTCTCCATTTTCATCTTCATTATTTTCCCAAATGTGCCCAGTGACTAAACTATTTCTCATTGCCTATTCCTTTGCTCTTGTGTTTTCTCTGCCTAAATATATCTCCATTTTTACATCCTATGAATACCTGCCCAACTCCTAATTATACTTTAACTTGTAACTCATGTCACTACATAATTTTTGACCTTTTCAGTTCAGTTTGTTACTCATGTCAGCTTCTTAGTTTCTGAAAAGTACTCTTTTTTTTTAAGTTTTTTAAAATTCAGTTATAATTAATATATAGTGTTTTTTTAGTTTCAGATACAACAATATAAGGATTCAACAATTCTGTACATTACTCATTGCTCCTCATGATGAGTTTTGCTTTAATTCCCATCACCAATTTAAGCCATCCTCCTCTCTGGCAACCCCCAGTTTGTTCTCTGTCTTTAAGAGTTTGGTTTATTTTGTCTCTTCTTTTCTTTATTTTGTTTCTTAAATTCCATATATGAGTGAAATTATGTGGTATTTGGCTTTCTCTGACTTATTTCACTTTATACCCTCTAGCTTCATCCATGTTGTCACAAATGGCAAGATTTTATATTTTTTATGGCTGAATAATATTCCTTTGTGTATATCTACCACATCTTCTTTATTCATTCATGTCTTGGATGCATACTTGGGTTGCTTCCATACTGTGGCTATTGTAAATAATGCTATAGTAAACATACTGCATATATCTTTTCCATTTAGTGTTTTCATTTCCCTTGGGCAAATACCCAGTAGTAAAATTACTGGATCATAATGTTTAGTTTTTAATTTTTTTTGAGTTATTAATTTTTTGAGTAACCTCCATACTATTTTACACATTTGCTGCACCAGCTTGAATTACCACCAGTTTCATGAGGGTTCCTTTTTCTCCATGTCCTTGTGAAACTTGTTTCTTGTGTTTCTGGTTTTGGGCATTCTGATAGGTGTGAGGTGATAATCTCATTGTAGTTTTGATTTGCATTTCTCTGATAATTAGTGATGTTGAGCATCTTTTCATTTGTCTCTCGGCCATCTGGATGTCTTCTTTGGAGAAATGTCTGTTCATATCTTCTGCCCATTTTTAATGAATTATTTGGTTTTTTAGCTTTTTAAGTTCTTTATAATTTTGGATATTAGTATCTTATCAGATACATCATTTTCATATATTTTCTCCAATTCGGCAGGTTGTCTTTTTGTTTTGTTGATGGTTTTCTTTGCTGGACAAAAGGATTTTATTTTGGTGTAGTTCCATTAGTTTAATTTTGCTTTTTCCTTCCTTAGGAGACATACCTAGACAAATGTTACTCCAGCTGATGTTAGATATTACTGCCTGTGTTTTCTTCTAGAAATTTTATGATTTCAGGTCTCACCTTTAGGCCTTGAGTCCATTTTGAGTTTATTTTTGTTTATGGTATAAGAAAGTGGTCAGTTTTGTTCTTTCTCATGAAACTGTCCAGTTTTCCCAGTACCATTTGTTTAAGAGATGGTCTTTTTCTCATATATTCTTGCCTTTGCCATGGATTAATTGACCATATAATTGTGGGTTTATTTCTGAGCTTTCTGTTCTGTTCCATTGATCAATGTGTCTAATTTTGTGCTGGTAGTATACTGTTTTGACTAATGCAGCTTTGTAATACTATAGGATTGTAATGCCTCTAGTTTTGGTTTATTTTTTAAGGTTTTACTCACTTATTTTAGAGAGAGACTGAGCATGCAAGCGAAGCAGAGGGCAGAGGTGTAGGGAGAGAATCTCAAGCACACTGTGTGTTGAGCCTGAATTCCAGTGCAGGGCTCAGTCTCACAATCGGGAGATCATGATCTGATCCAAAACCCAAGAGTTGGACGTGGGACTGACTGAGCATCCAGGCATCCTGGGATATCTCCATATTTTTATTTTTCTTAGGATTTCTTTGGCTATTTGGGGTCTTCTGTGGTTGTGTATAAATTTTAGTGTTTTTTTGTTCTAGTTTCAGGGAAAATGCTGTTGGTATTTTGATAGGGATTGCATTAAATCTGTAGATTGCTTTGAATAGCATGGACATTTTAACAAAATTAGTTCTCCCAATGCATGAGCATGGACTGTCTTTCCATTTCTTTGTATCTTCTTCAGTATCTTTCATCAGTGTCTTACAGTTTTTGAAGTACAGGTCTTTTACTTCCTTGATTCAGTTTATTCGTAGCATTTGAGTCTTTTTGGTATGTTCCTAAATGGAATTGTTTTCCTAAGTTTTCTTCTAATTCATCAATAATGTACAGAAATACAACAGGTCTTTGTATATTGAATTTGTATCCTACAACTTGACTGAATTAATTTATCACTTCTAAAAGTTTTTTAGTGGACTCTTTAGGATTTTTTGTTTTGTTTTGTTTTGTTTTTTGTTTTAAAGAAACCTTTTTGTCTTTTTTTTTTTTTTAGATTTTATTTATTTATTTCACAGACAGAGATCACAAGTAGGCAGAGAGGCAGGCAGAGAGAGAGGAGGAAGCAGGCTCCCCGCTGACAGAGAGCCCGATGTGGTGCTCCATCCCAGGACCCTGAGATCATGACCTGAGCTGAAGGCAGAGGCTTTAACCCACTGAGCCACCTAGCCGCCCTCCTTGCCTTGTTCTTGATAATAGAAATAAAGCGCTCAGTTTTTCACCCTTAAGGATGATGTTAACTGTGGGTTCTTCATAAATGGCCTCTATTATATTGACTTATGTTCCTGCTAAACCTACTTTGTTAAGGGTTTTTTTCCATGAATGTATGTTATAATTTATGAATGCTTTTTTTGCATCTATTGAATGAGCATACGGTTTTATCCTTTCTCTTGTTGATGTAATGTGTCATGTTGATTGACTTGAGAATATTGAACCACTCTTGTATCCTGCAGATAAATCCCATTTGATGGTGAATTGTATTTTTAATGTACTGTTGGATTTAGTTTAGTAGTATTTTGTTGATAATTTTTACATCTATGTTCATCACTTATTGGCCGGTAGTTTTTTGTGCGTGTAATATTTTGGGGTTTTTTTGTTTTTTTTTTTTTTTAAGATTTTATTTACTTGAGAGACAGAGCATGAGCAGGAGGGAGAAGGAGAAGCAGATTCCCCGCTAAGTAGGGATCCGGATGCGGGGCTCAGTCCCAGGCCCTGGAGATCATGACCTGCCCCCAACACAGAAGCTTAACCCACATTGCCACCCAGGCGTTCTATTTGTGTGTTAATCCAATTTTGGTATCAAGGTAGTGCTGGCCTCAGAATGAATTTGGAAGCTTTTTTTCCTCTTCTATTTTTTGAAATAGTTTAAGAAGAATAAGTTTTAAATCCTCTTTAAATGTTTTATAGAATTCACTGGGAAGTCATATGATCTTGGACTTGTTTGTTGGGAGATTTTTGAATACTGGTTCAATTTCATTGCTAGTATTCATTGTGTTCAGATTTTCTCTTTTTTCCTGATTCAGTTTTACATGCTTATACATTTCAGGAATTTATCCATTTCTTTTAGGTTGTCCAATTTGTTGGCATATAATTTTTCATATTTTCTCATAATCCTTTGTATTTCTGTGGTATAAATTGTTGTTTCTCCCCTCCTTCATTTCTGAAATTGAGTCCTCTTTCTCTCTTAAATGAATCTAGCTAAAGGTTTTTCAGTTTTGTTCATCTTTTTAAAAAACCAGCTCCTGGTTTCATTGATCTGTTCTATTGGTTTTTTTAGTGTATCTCATTTATTTCTGCTCTAATCTTTATTATTTCCTTTGTTCTATTGGTGTTAGGCTTAGTTTATTGTTCTTCCTCTGGCTCCTTAGGTGTAAGGTTAAGCTCTTAATTTGAGATCTTTCTTTCTTCTTGAGTTGGACCTGTATTGCTCTAATCTTCCCTCTTAGAACATGTTTTGCTTTATCCCAAAGATTTGGGGCCATTGTATTTTCATTTTCATTTGTCTCCATATATTTTTTGTTTCCTCTTCAATTTTTTGGTTGACCCATTCATCATTTAGTAGCATGTTGTTTAACCTCCATGTATTTTTGTTGTTTCCAGATTTCTTTTTGTGGTTGGTTTCTAGATTTGTACTGTGTGATTGGAAAAGATACATGATACGATTTAAGTCTTTCTCAATTTGTTGAGACTTGTTTTGTAGCCTAACATGGGATTTGTTCTGCAGAATTTCTATGTACTTTTGAGAAGAAGGTGTATTTTACTGGTTTTGGATGGAATGTTCTGAATATAACTGTTAGATCCATCTGGTCCAATGTGTCATTCAATGACACTGTTTACTTGTTGATTTTCTGTCTGATCTATCCATTGATGTAAGTGGGGTATTAAAGTCCCCTGCCGCTATTGTATTACTCCCAATTTCTTGCTTTATGTTGTTTGAACAGTTGCTTTATGTATTTGGAGACTCCTATGTTGGGTGCATAAATAATTGTAAGTGTTAAATCTTTTTTTTGGAATATGTTCTTTATGGTTATGTAATGATCCTTGTCTCTTTTTGTAGTCTTTGTTTTAAAGTCCGTTTTGTCTGATAGAAGTATTACTATCCCAGCTTTTCACTTCCATTTGCATGATAACTGTTTTTCCATCTCTTCACATGGTTGCTCAGTTTTAAGCATCTCTATTCTCAGTGCTTAATATAATACCTAGACCATAATAAATATTTAGTAAATATTTGGGTGAATTAATGCAACAGGAGGTAGAATTAAAAGTAAACTTAAATAAATAGAAATACCAAATTTCATGCCAAAATAATTGGGTTCATTGGGTGTCTAGGGAAGTGGTAAGCATATATATGAGCTGGATAATATTAGTCTACTTTCAAACATATTTGAAATATTCCATAATATATTGGGTTTTTTAAAGATTTTATTTGGGAAGGAGAGAGAGAGAGAAAGCACAAGTTGGCGGAAGACAGAGGGAGCGGAGAAGCAGATGCCTGCTAAGTGGCGAACCCCACATGGTGTTCATTCCCAGGACCCCGAGATCATAACCCAAGCTGAAGGCAGACGCTTAACCGACTGAGCCACCCAGGCACGCTGTTCTATACACACACACACATACATATTCATATACTTTTTTTTAATAAAAAATACTATGGTATCCATCTCTGGCAGTTTTCAGAGAGACTACCTATATAGACATAGAACATCCTCTAGAAGAGATTTGGATATTAAATATTGTTAAATTTAATAGTCATTAAGGACCCTCCTAACCTGACAGTGTGTTACTCAAAAAGAAGATGGGAAAGATGGAGACAGAAGTAGAAAGTTAATAATAAAGTTGGAAGATTATTATAAAACATATTGTTACCTAGAATTTCTTTCTTAGGCCTAGACTTCTGAGTAATTTGTATGTTCTTTAAAAAAAAAAAATATATACAGCTTTGCTGTCCAACCCAGTAGCCAGTAGCCACATTTGACAGTGTTTAAAAAAATTAAAAATTCAGGGCGCCTGGGGGGCTCAGTGGGTTAAGCCTCTGCCTTCGGCTCAGATCATGTCTCAGGGTCCTAGGATCGAGCCCCACATTGGGCTCTATGCTCAGCAGGGAGCCTGCTTCCCCCTCTCTCTCTCTGCCTGCTGCTCTGCCTACTTGTGATCTCTCTTTCTCTGTGTCAAATAAATAAATAAAAATCTTTGAAAAAAAATTAAAAATTCAAGTCCTTAGTTATACAGTCTACATTTCATGTGTTCAGTAGAACATATTCGTCATCACTGAAAGTTCTGTTGGACAGGACCACTATAGTAGATGGAAAGAAAATAAATATTGAATTTTTTAAGCTCTTAGAAAATAGCCCTAAATGGGGGTGCCTGGGTGGCTCATTTAGTTAAGCATCCAACTCTTGATTGACTCAGGTCAGGATCTCCATCATGAGATTGAGCCCCACATCAGTGTCCATGCTGGGTATGGCGCCTGCTTGGGATTCTGTCTCCCTCTCCCTCTGTCCCCACCCAACATGCTTGCTTGCTCTCTCGCTCAAAAAAAAAAAAAAAAAAAAGAGCCCTTAATCACCTTCATTTTACTAAAAAAAAATAGTGACCAAAAATTTTGAGTAAGAAGAGGACTATAGAGAGTATTTATAAATTCAGTGTATAACTGGTAACCTCAAATGAAAGCATTTAATGTAATACATAATTTTTTTGTTCTTTGGCAGTGAAATAATACAAAGAGTACCATTAGGCTATTAAACATTACAGTCAATGAAAAATAGAGAAATTAGATCTGTATTGCTAAAAATTCAATGTCATGAGATATTTGACATGGTTTTCTTTTTAAAGAAAATATATTGATAAGATTTTGTTGGTTAGCTTTATATTTTGTTGAAGGAAATTTCATTAGAATCTAATGTCCTGAAAGAGTATTCATCCACAGAATATTCATTGATTTGTTTGTATGTCACAAATTACTGGGTTCATGTTTTTCAGGTCTTGCCTTTACAATGAAAGTTTTTGCCATCAAATTTCAAAAAATATTATTGGCACTAAGGTGCTCCACCTGACCCTGCTCAAATTTTTCTTTAATTTAGTGGAAAGTGAAGTGCGACATCTGAGCCAAAAGTAAGTTTAATCACAAAGAATTTTTCTATGTTTATATTGTTTCAGGTACCATTTTTCTAATTTATTTACATACTGCTAAAGAGTCACCTTGTTTTCCGGTTTAGATTTATGTTTTGTTTTGTTTTGTTTTTAAGATTTTATTTATTTGACAGATTGCTCAAGAGAGCATAGACAAGGAGAGCAGCAGAAGGGAGAGGCGGAAGCATGCTCCCTGCTAAGCAGGGAGCCTCATGTGGGACTGGATCCTGGGACTCTGGGATCATGACCTGAGCTGAGGGCAGAAGCCCAACCGACTGAGCCACCCAAGTGCCCCTAGTTTAGATTTATTTTTAAAACACAGTTGCAGGGGCGCCTGGGTGGCTCAGTGGGTTAAAGCCTCTGCCTTCGGCTCGGGTCATGATCCCAGGGTCCTGGGATCGAGCCCATATTGGGCTCTTCACTCAGCGGGGAGCCTGCTTCCTCCTCTCTCTCTGCCTGCCTCTCTGCCTACTTGTGATCTCTGTCAAATAAATAAATACAATCTTTAAAAAAAAAAAAAAACAAAAAAACCACACAGTTGCAGACATAGTTCTTCAGTGACAATGAAGTTTTTTGTGTTCTTTTTGTGTCTTTAGTCCACGTGTTTTTTTTTTAGTAACTTAGACATTTGGATAGGTAAAATTACGTTACATTTTTCAGGGTTTATGTTTTTTTTAATTCTTAAGTAATCAAATAGTTAAGTAAAAATTCCACTAGGTTTTCTTTCCCCCCACTAGGTTTTTTAACATTGAATCTGTAATATCCATGATAAATTTTGTGTATGCCCTAAAACATGCAGTTAGATTACTCTGTGTGTGTATTTGTTGGTCATTAAATTGAATTGTAGCCTTTTTTATATTTTGTTCTTTATTATAACTGTACGTTGTAATCTTTATATATTATGCCCTTTCTATATTTAGAAACCACTAGATCTTTTTGTATTATGGCAAGAGATATTATGTCTAATAACTATAGGGATCTAGTTGGCATAAAGATATACTTTGATTCATATTTTCATTAGGTTGTATGACTGGTCAGATTCTCAGAGTCTGAAAATAACAGGAAAGGCAATTCTTCTTGAAATCTTTTGGTCAGGAAATGAGGCCTCTGGGCTTTTGACCAAACCAATAAATATGCTTTTGGAGTGGACTATATATTCTCACAAGGAAAAATGCAAGTCTAATGATGTAAGTAGAATTGATTTACAAACGAATAATTGCCTATGAAAAACTACATTTTTGAGTTATGCTTCTTTTGTCTTTATTCTTTGAACAATTTGAATAAAACTAAAATCTACCCAAATGTATCATTGTTTTCTGTTTAGTTTATTAATTTTTATTGTAAAAGATCCTTAGAGGGTGGCTTCTTCATCAACACATATTTGGATATAGTAGTTAGGGACAGTTATTTGATCATTAGTGCTAAGAAATCTGTATTCATTTATCATTCTAGATTTTTTACTTTTGTACATTTCAATTCATAAAGAACCTAGGATTTTAAAAATTGAGTCCATCCAGTTTTTGTATGTATAAATGAAATGTTCAACTTGTTTTTAAAATTGCCTTTGGTTGTTAGCAGTTATTTCTTCCTAAGTATATCTTGCTTGTCATTAGAAATTTAATGTACAGTGATTTTAGTGTATTACCTACCAGAGGGTAGTTGGGAAGATTAAATGCACTGAAATATGTAAAGTGCATAGCAACATACTCTGCCATGTTTTGGGTTTATAATTACTATTAGTCACCTTTCTCCTCTTCAAAATAATTGCCTTTGAGACTTTATTTTCTGCTTTTTTGTGTTCTATCATTGTTTTTAATTCTTTCATTTTACTTTTATGTCTTGATCATTTGGATCTTTTTTTCATTTTAATCTTTATTTCTAATAAGTATACTCAAAATAAATTGCCTTTGAATACAAATTGAGATTTATGTACAGGTTTTGATACCTAAATCTCGTGTGCTATTTATGGGTTTTTTCAATGATTTTTATTGTCACTTAAGAATCCTCCTTTGATTCAAGAAATACTTGAGGATGTTTTAAAACTTCTAAGTGGGTGTATTTTTGTTATGATTAATGGATTTTGTTTACCTATGCTTTTTTAAATTTCTAATAGCAAATTACATTTTAAAAATGTGCCCTATAATGATTTCTGCCTTCTGAAATTAACTGAACTTTCCTTTTTGACTCCATGTGTGGTTACACAATGTGTTTTCTCTGTTTTACATTGCTTTCTATCATTTTTTTAGAATATTTATTTGAGGGAGAGAGAGAGCATGTTTGGGGAGGAACAGAGGGAAAGAGAGGGAGAGAAACAGACTCGATCCCAATACCAGGCCTGATCCCAGGACCCTGAGATCATAACCTGAGCCGAAATCAAGAGTCTGATGCTCAACTGACTGAGCCACCTAGGTGCCCTACTCTCTGCATCTTTTATGACAGGTTTAATAATTGAGATTTAGTCAGACTCTTAGGAATCTACTTCATGAATTTATCCTCCTCCCTTTTTTAAAAACCATCTGTACTTTGTATATAGTAATGCATGGCGTTTGGGTGGAGAATTCTGGTGTCAGATGAGCCATAAAGTATTCCTTGTCAAGGAAAATCATACATAGTTTATCTTCTCATATTTCCTCTAATCTGTTTTCTCTGCTCGACTTTTTTTAGTTCCAATTAAACTTATGTTACAACTTCTCTTTTTTACTCTGCTTCCCCCCCCCCCTCATTTAGATTATCAGGGTTTTTTCTACATTTGGAGCATTCTGGGTAGTGTCTTTTCATTTAATTTTTAGTTCACTAGTCTCTTTTCAGCTGTATCTAATATGTTGTTAAGCATGTCTGTTGCGTTTTTGCCAGTTTTAGACTTTTTTACTTCCTAATTACTAAAGCATGTTTTTAATGGTTTCTCGTTCCCTACAAAATTTTTAAGGTTTTCTTTTGTCTTTTTATGTGGCAGTAATAGTTAATTTATAGTTTATGTATGACTGTTTCATATTTGAAGTCTTTGTGAGTCTATTTCTGTTGTTTCTCCTCTTTCCTTCTCTTGTGTTTTTTATATTCTCTTACAAGCTAGTTACCATTTACTGTATGCCATAAATTGCATTTGAAAAATTATTTGTACAAACAGTAACATGGCAAATGTGCTGAATATCTTTCTCTAGAGAGAATTTCTGTTGCCAGGTTTGAGGGTCCCTGGATAGGTCCATGTGAAGTACAGGGCTACAAATACATGTTTTTTTCTATTGTTTATTAGGCCTTGGACTATGACTTTTATAATCCATTTCCTCTAGACTCCAAAAACCACATTTTGGTCTCTCAGCTCTTTCTTTGTGGTCAGCAAGTGTCCTTAGGGCAAAGTCAGCTAGTTTTTTGTGCCTCATTTGTCTCCTTACCTTCTCCTAGGTCTTGGCTTAGCAATTCTTTGTAACTTTCCAGAAGTTATGTTTTACATAACAAGTTATCTTTCCAGAAGATGTTTTACATATTGTATTCAACATCTTCAGTTTTCTTTTATAAGGTCATTTATTTGAATTAGTTAAGCCTCCATTATCAGAAACAGAAGCCCTTGCTCGCTTAAGGGGGTGCCTGAGGCTAACAAAAAGAAAATTCTTTTGAGTGTCCTAATTTTTCTTTAACTTGGAATTAAAAAGGGAGAATTATTTCTGGGTATAGCTAGTCTTTGTGTTCAAATAATTGTATAATGTGGCAATAACCAAGTGAGTAGTGATTATTTTGTACGTGTCTTATTTAAAAAGAAATATGATTATACACACGTGTAAATTGAAAATACTCAACATAAATAAAACTATACTTCATTGCCAGTTGAGTTTAATACTTGTATAATACTTCTAAGATAAAACTAATATCCTTACTAATTAAAATCTGTCTATTTATGTACTTTTTAGACCATAGAATCATTGGGGATAGAAAAAGTTTTCTCATTATGGAGTATTTCTTTTTTATCCATTTGATTATATAAATGAAATTGCTCATTTATAACTGAAAACAATAATAAAACTGACATTTTCACAATTTTACTAAATCACCAAAGGACTGTCAAAGAGAAGAATTTACTCAGGAAATACTGATATAAATAATAACAGATATATCCATGATTAACTTGAAGGTGTTTGTTCAAATTTATGAATAAATTAAACATATTTTGTAAAGCAATCTGCAGTAAATTGTAGCATCAGTTGAATATTAGAACCACCTTAAAACTTAGCAAATCAGTATTTTTATTAAACATTTGAATTGTGTAAATTCATAAAAACTGTTTTGTGTCTGTGTGTGTGTGTATGTGTTACCTTATCTGCTAGAATTCATTCTTGTACCTAATTAAATCTTTTTGGCAGTTTCCAATTTCAAGAATTCCATGCATGTTCACAGACATCATTTTCTGTACCGTAAAGCATTTGTTTCTTGATTTGCTGAGTTGAAGCATTCAATTTAAGTCATTAGCTAAACAGAAGTCCTCAGTTTATGCTAATATTGTTTTGTCATAATGTCAATCAGCAAGTGTTGCAGAGTGACACAAAGGCAGTGAATTTCATTGTCATTAATCTGAGAAAGCTTTGGGCTTTCCTTGGCAAAGAGCAGAGGTGAGCTGTGTCAAGGTTATGAAAGAGGTACAAATTTTGCTAAGCTTGGTGGTTAGTCCTATTTTTCTTTGTGATGTCCTTAAGTGCTATTTAATGATAACCCTACAAGTATAGGTAGAAATGGAAGTTTCTTTGTATTTAAAGATAGGGAAATTGAGGCCAAAGAATTTAATTAGTCAAGGTATCACACCTTGTTAGGGTAAAGCCTTGCTTAGAAGCCAAGTCTCCACTGCAGCATACTTGCTCTTGTTTCAAATGCCAGTGTTTTCAACAGGAAGAGGCACGTTGTGTGTATTATGTTTGCATCTTTCTGACAAGGGTATAGCAGAGCCTTGTGTCATCTGTTGCCGGGGATATTGCTTAAAGCCCTAACCTGGAAGTCTGAAGGCCCAGATCGTAGTTCTGCATTATATACTAGTCAGTTTTTGGAAGATCACCAAATTTATTAAATTGAGATTACTTGTACTGGCAGATAATAAAGAACTATATCGACAGAATGTCTGATAATAGACTCTAACACATTAAAGAGATGTTCTAATGTAAATATGTGTCATGTGCGCATCACGTCTTTGATTTCTTTGTTAATTCTCAGAGTTTTCTGTTCTTTCAGCTTTAACATACTTTCCAGTATTCCAGGGAAACTTTCCTCCCTTCGTGGTTTATTTGCCATTTTCTCACTAATCCACTTCTAAATCATAAATATATATATCTACTATGCAAGAAATGGTAGCATTATTTATACACTGTTAAATTCGCAGTGAGTACAGTCCATAATGCAGGGTCTTGGCCCTGTGGTTATAGTGAATAGCAGGTAAGAATATATCATAAAAGGATCCAAAAACCCAATTTGAAAATGTCTTTTTATATAAAATTTACTATATGAATATATGGTAGTATGGAAGTATAGGAAATGTCACACAGATAAGAATAATTTTGACGTATCTTTATCAAGATAAGGAAGCTGTAGTCATTCCTTGAGAGTACTGTTAAGGGCTACACATCTCTGTTTAATAGTCGTAATATCAAAGTGAATTGAATAATAGGCAATATTGATTTTAATTTGTGGTATCAGGTGTATATACATAAATTTGTGTAAGGAAAGAGAAAGGTCCCAGCTGGTTGATTTTCTGAGATTATTTTTTTAATTGTTGAGGTATTGGATTGTGGTTTATATGAAGTTTAGCTCTATGGGCTTAGCTCCTTTTTCCCTGTCCAGAGCCTTGGGATCAGGGATCTGAAGTGCCTGATTTACTCTACTCTCAGGTTGGGGAACATTTCGAGAAATCAAAATTTACTAGTCTCTTGCATCCTTCTTGAGTAGTGTCATTGGTGATATTCAGATATATATGTTGTTGCTAGAAGCATTTTGTGGTGTGGATCTTGATAGGTTCAATTTTTAGTTTAAATGTAGCTTTTCACTCTACTGTTTTATGTTCTCTTGATAAGTTGAACCGTAAGAAATAAAACTTGCTCAAAGCGACTGTCTCCTTTACGAAATAAGAACTTTACAGAGTAAGAACTTGGCTTCCTGCAAACTACTTTGAAGACTAGCTAAGACTCAATGCTTAAGGGAGTGAGTTCTGGTCAGTTGATGGCTTTGATCCTACCAGAGTACTAAGGGAGGACTTGGTACTTTCCCAGCCAGCTGATAGAGCCAGTCCTGCTGCTGCTTCCCAAGTCCGAAAGCTGCACCGGGAAGACTTAAACCCAGCCCTCTAATCAGGGTGGGAGACAGGGTGCTGCTGATGCCCACTGATGAGTCGTGACCTGGCAGGATCTGGCTGTGGTCAAGTTCTATATCGTAGCCCCTGATGATATTAGAGGAAAGGCATCCCTAATCATGCCCCTCCTCCAGCCCCATTCTTCACAGTCTCTCTTTCAAATTCTAATGTCCAGCCCAGCCTTAATGCAGTGTATTGCCACACAGTATGATAGAGCAAGGGGGAACTTGTACACCTCAGCGTCTATTCTAGGTTTTTTCCTTGGTAAAACTATTTCAGCAGCAGGCCTGACATATGTGCTGCTTGACCATTTACCCTTGTTTAGACAACAAACCAGAACTAGAACTTCGGTTTTGAAATCACTTAACTAAGAGCTTCTTCCAGTAAGGAATGATGATGCCCTCATGAAATATTGTATACCATAAGAACCTTGTCTGCTGAAGGTAGAAGAAAGAAATCCAGTAGTCACTGGTGGTTAGAGATTTCTCTGTCCCTAATCCCACATTAGGCATAGTATGGTTGTAGAACATAGCACTCAAAATCTGTTCGGATACTATAATATTTATTGATTATAACCTTTTCACATGTTTTCTACCCAGTTGTTAATTTGATGATTTTTTTCCACGTATCCAACATGCCTAAAAAGTAACAAAAATAAAAGAATTTCAACTAGTTTTAATGTCTTTGTAGAAATGTGAAGTAGTTTTAATGTCTTCATCAGTGGTGTTTAAAAAATATTTTTTTACCTCTTCACCTTCATATTTATGGATTAGAAAGATATTTTCCACATTAAGGTAAAGCACACTTACTATAATTAGAACTTTGTATGCTTGCTATATTTTCTATGAGAATTTAATAATGTTTATTGTAGAAGTGATGATAGAGAACAGTATTCGTTCTTTAAAAATTAATCTTTATACATCTTTAAGTTAGGTAATGGCATTTGATATAATTTAATAATTACAATTTGATCCAACCTGTTTTTTTATTTACAACAAAAAGGACAGTTACCTGCTAAAGTTTTTATTGAATATGCCATTTGGATAAATGTAAAGGTTAATTTTATATATAAACACTAGGGGTGGCTAAGTCCATCTTTTTTTATAATCCTGTATTCCTGTTAACAGAAATCCACAGAAGGCAGATACTTCCTCATCGGTGTGATGGAATTATTGCCATACTGAAGCACTTGACACTACTGAATAATGTTATTTCAAAAGTTTATTATAAGCTATCCATATATTAAGTCCTGGAGGTTTTGTTTTATTAACTGTTTTCATCATGTGGATGTAAATATGTAGGTATGGATGGGGGAAGAAGGAGAAGAGAAAGAAGGAGAAACAGAGAATAGAGAGATGGAGATAACTTGCTAGGGTTCTCAGGAATACCTTTTAGTATGAGCATACCCCGTATTAAATAATTAAGCTTTGCCTCAACAAGTATTCAAAATAAACACTGATTAAAGAAAAGATAATTTAATATGTTTTACTAATATTTCTCCCATCTTAATGTTAGGTCTTCAAACACGAGCTAGCTTATTTATTGACTGGAATTCTTGGAGCAGCGATAGATTATTGGATCTTCCTTGGTCTTAAGAGGGGTAAAAATGTGATGCGACACATGTCTGATGACTTAGGAAGTTATGTTTCCCTTTCGTGTGATGGTAAGTGCATCTGTACTGTGTTTTTCATAGACCTATTGTGTGCTTTTCCTTTAGGCAGTTTGTAATCTTTAACATACATTCATATGAAGTTTTTGAAAAATACTTACATATACACTCACTTGTGTAGGTATATATACATAGATACACATACATGCAGATATATGTATAAACATGCATACACATGAGTATAAAGTAGGTAAAAATTACTCATAATGAATGCTCTCACACAGATAAACACTTTTTCATCATTTTCTTTCTAGTAATTTCTAAGTATTTTTACATAGTTGAACTCATGTAATTTGTATTCTTATTTCCTTCTTAATATTACATGAGCATGAGCCTTCACCCCATACACGTCATTTATTATTCAAAGTATTATTTTGATGATTTCATAAAAGTTGAATGTTACAAAAAATAGTATCTGGAAATAAGTCATTATATATATACATATAATAATATTGTTTTCTTTAATCCTATAACTAAAATTATAAGTAAACTACCCTATGCAGGTAAACATTTAACTAGACAAATTTATTTATTTTTATTAACTAGACAAATTTAAATCTGTTCTCTATTCACTGAAGAAATAGCTTAGCTTTTTAGGTATGGTGTTTTGGAATCTTATATGGTAAGAACTATTTCTGGTCCCTTTAATACTTGTAATCATTCGGGGCGCCTGGGTGGCTCAATGGGTTAAAGCCTCTGCCTTTGGCTCGGGTCATGATCCCAGGGTCCTGGGATCCGAGCCCTGCACCAGGCTCCTGCTCTGTGGGGAGCCTGCTTCCTCCTCTCTCTGGCTGCCTCTCTGCCTGCTTGTGATCGCTGTCTGTCAAATCAATAAATGAAATCTTTAAAAAAAAAAAAAACAAAACTTGTTATCATTCGAGTAGAAAGCATTATCTTTTATATGGGGCATGGAGCCCAATGCAGGACTTCTCAGGTCTCTTCCTGCATAAATACTTAAAAAGAGACAATGAAATTCATTGACTCAGAATACTTATGTTATAAAGCCATTTAGATTAATTTGGGTTATATCACTATTTAAAAAACATTTGGGGAAAAAAAAATTTGTCCCGTGTACCTGTTGCTTTATATTTTCCCCATTATAAAAAGATGCTACTATTTCTTTCCCATTGAGTCTGGTGACACAGCAATGAGCATGGAAAAAGCAAAAATAAGTAATTTCTATATAATTTTCTCACTCTTTCTCCTCCCCTCCAGTCATCAATTCTGATTTTATTTCCTTAAAATAAATGGGTGGAGGAGTATTATTTAGGCAATGTGATAATAGAACTCATTTTCATGTGCTTACCTTATGAAAGGTTCTGCTAAACTCTTTTGGTTTCCAAAGTGAAGAGGGCTTCCAAAAGACTTAAGGTTTAAAGTCAGTTTGGGAAACTGTGAATCTTTTGGTTTCCTAAGTGAAGAGGGCTTCCAAAAGACGTAAGGTTTAAAGTCAGTTTGGGAAACTGTGAATCTTTTTATTTCTCTCTCTCTTATATCCTAACTTCCTAAAATGAACGTGTTGTTTAAAACAAGTGAGTTTGTGGCCCTCCAATATAAAAGATCATTTTCATATACTTTAAAAATTTTAGATTGTTAATCTTTTTTGTTACACTTGTGTTTCAGCGCATCTAGGTTTTATGTTAAAGAAAAAATTCCTGAATATGCTGTCAGTCACTTTAATGCTTTGAAGAGAGATTCTAGAATAGGAATCAAGGATTAAAACTAGGTTCAGGATTTATTAGATGATGCCCTCTGCAAAGAGAGGTCTCTTTTTATACTACTGAAGTTAGAAGATTTTTTATCTAAAGCATTTTATCTTCTTTTTTTTTTTTTTCTTTTTCATTGAGCTGAGGGGTGATTACTGTTCCTTTTGTGGAGTAGCTGTCCTTTGTTGAATGACTTTTTAACATTTCTTAGCTCAATTCAATTTTCCTTTAGAATCTTTTCTTATTATTTCTTTCACACAATTCCTACTGGGTGGTTCTTTTGTTACTGTTGTTGTTTTAGAAAAGCAAATTTCTGTCATCATTTGCTAGCATCAGATCTAAACATTCAGCTAAAAGGATTCCCCTGCTTTTATTCCATAATGAAACTTCTTTGAGTTGGGGCACCCAGGACAGGATTAGCAGTGGCTTTATAGACTTCAGTGACTTCAGAGTCAGTATATTTATAGGTGTTGTTTCAGGTATGTATTTGGTCACCTTTACAGAAATATAATTTATCTTGTAGTTTAGCAAAATGCAGGAAATACAAGCCTATACTAATTGGGTTCTCCATACATGAGCTTCAGTGGTTGCTTCTCTCATATTCTGAATTTTCCTTTACTTTAAAGCAAAGTATTATTATCCAGTCTTATTTTCACCTTTCATATGACAAGTTTAAATCCAGCAAGTTTTAGTCTGACTAACTTCAGCTAAATCTAGAATTAGTGTTACCATTACAATTCTTCTTTTTTTCCTTTTAAGAATTTATTAATTTATTTTTGCAAGAGAGGGAGAGTATATAAGCAAGCATGTGCTTATGAGCCTGGGTTAAGGGGAGGAGGGACAGAGGGAGAAGCAGACTCCCACCCAGGGAGCGGGGTTTGATCCTAGGATCCTGACCCAAGCCAAACACAGACACTCAACCTACTGAGACACGCTCCCCACCATTGCAATTCTTTCGACATACTGAGCAATGACTTTGCTTCCCCAGATACATTTGATCATTTAACACTCTAATTGAGATTTAAACTATATCCATGTTTGAAATTATTTTTTTTATTTCTTCTCAAAGCACATAAAATTGGTCCCTTAGGCTTCTTAATTTAGCTACGGTAGGTGGTTTTAAAAATTTATTTCTAAAATGGTTCAATTTACTATCTTTCTAATTTTTTGTTGTTAGTATGCCTTGATTTTTTACCTTTGTCAAGAGAAAAATCAGGTGAACAATTTGTCTTTAAGAGAGCAGTAGCTTTTCTATATAATATGTAAAATTAAAGTGTTTATTATGGACTTTATAGTATAATACTTTTATCTGCACAAGTGGACCAGGTATTCTAATAATGTCTTTTTGTCAGCATGTTGATACTTTGGTGAAGAACTATTCCTTTTTCTCTATTGCTACCCCCGCCATCCCATCCCCCCCCCCTTTTTTTTTTACTATTTTTTGGCATTGTCTTTTTTTTTTTTTTTTTCCTTAAGATTGATTGATTTGAAAGGGAGTGAGAGTCCCAAGCAGACTCTGCAGTAGCTGGGTAGCCTGACATAGGGCTCAATCCCACAACCCTGAGATCAGGACCTGAGCTAAAACTAAGAGTTGGTCACTTAACCCACAGAGCTACCCAGGTGCTCCTCTTTGCATTATTCTTTAGCTCAGTTACTATTTTTTGCTTTTCCTAAGTCACTAGTAAAAATGTTATAGTTTGACTGTTACATGACATCCAAATGAAGATAATGGTCCATCTTTCTCATTTATGGCCAAGAGTACATTCTTGGGTTGTTTTCTTTGTTTTTAATTTAAATTTTTTTTCAGTGTTCCTAGATTCATTGTTTATGCACCACACCCAGTGCTCCACACAATACGTGCCTTCCTTAATACCCACCACCAGGCTCACCCAACCCCGCATCCTTCTCCCCTCGGAAACCCTCAGTTTGTTTCTCAAGAGTCCACAGTCTCATGGTTTGTCTCCCCTCCAATTTCCCCCAACTCACTTCTCTCCAACTCCCAATGTCCTCTGTGATATTCCTTATGCTCCACAAGTGAAACCATATGATAACTGACTCTCTCCGCTTGACTTAGTTCACTCAGCATAATCTCCTTCAGTCCCATCCATGTTGATACAAAAGTTGGGTATTCATACTTTCTGATGGAGGCATAATACTCCATTGTATATATGGACCATATCTTCTTTATCCATTCGTCTGTTGAAGGCATCTTGTCTCTTTCCACAGTTTGGCGACTGTGGCCGTTGCTGCTATGAACATTGGGGTACAGATGGCTCTTCTTTTCACTAAACATCTGTATCTTTGGGGTAAATAAGCCAGTAGTGCAATTGCAGGGTCACAGGGTAGCTCATTTTTGTTTTTCTTAGTGCAAAAGTATAAAATTCATATTGTGATGCTACTCAGATTCAAATCTATTAATTTTAGTTTAGTAAAACTGTTGTTAGTTTTTGTAGAAAATCAAGGCAGAAGATCTTTCACTAGGTAAGTAAAATCCTTTCTCCTTTCCATCAGATCTCATGTCTGTCAACCCACATTGACGCCATTCTCTTTTATTTCTGAACACTTGGAACAGAAAGTTTTCTTATCTCCTTTTCTGTATTTTAAGATAAAGTGATCTGAAAGGGGTATTTTTATGGCTAATTGAAATTCCTGGTAAATTGGCTTAAACTAAGGGTTTGCAAATTTTTGTGTGTGTGGTACCACATAGTAAGTATTATTGGCTCTACAGACTCACAGTCTATCCTCAGCTCTGCAGTTGTAGGAAGAGCAGCCATACACAATATGTAAATGGACATGGCTGTGTTCCAGTAAAACTTTATTTATAAAGATAGACAACAAGACATTGTTTTCTAACTTAAATTTCTCCTGTTTTTACTGGAAAGAAAACATGTCATCACAATCTACAGTAAGATTTTTGATATCTTTAGAGAACTTTAATAAAGCTTCCTATGCCCTTCTCCATCTACATCATTATCCTGATAGTTTTTCAAAATCTTTATTCACTTTCATTTTTAAAATCTCTATTATAATCCCTCTGCATGCTTCAGGCCTCTTTTCATCAGTATTTTTTCATAATTTTACTAAGGATCTCATCAAAATGTTTCTATTCTCTTCATTTATTCAGCAATTTTTTATTTCCACTCTACCAGGCGTTGGTCTAAATGCCATGTACACTGGAAGGAGGTGAAACAAAACATGGTTCTTAAATTTTTGGAGCTTTTGGTGGGAGAAATAGACTACAAGTAGATGCAAATCCATCATTTAAAAATGCCAAGTGAGGGGCACCTGGGTGGCCCAGTGGGTTAAGCCTCTACCTTCGTGTCAGGTCATAATCTCAGGGTCCTGGGATCAAGCCCTACATCGGGATCTCTGCTTGGCAGGGAGCCTGTTCTGCCCCCCCTCCCCACACTGCCTCTCTGCCTATTTGTGATCTCTGTCTGTCAAATAAATAAATAAAATCTTTAAAAAAAAAAAAGCCAAGTGATTCAAACAAAAGCCAGGTGTTGAGATGAGTGAACTTACACTTTATACCACGTAGGCAAGGAAAGCAGTCCTACAGGATAAGTAGGAGTTGGGCAGAGTCAGGGAAACATCGCCCATTAGAAAACACAACATTTGCCAAAACTGAGAAAGGAAAAAGTGGGGCCTGTGTGAAATCTTACAGTAGCTGGCTGCTGGCAAGATGCAAGGAGAAGAGTAAATAAAGGCAAAGAAAGAGTTAGAAGCCATTTTAATGAGGAGTGGCATGATGTGATAAACTTTTGAAAAGATGATCTAGGTTTAGCTCTCTACAGTTATTGGTCTCTGCCATTCATTCATGCATTCAGGTATCTTTCAAATACTAAATGTTTGTTATCTGCAAGTCAGTGACCTATAACCTGTAAGGGATTCAAAAATGATCCTGTCCTTAAAGGGCTTACAGTCCCGTGGCTTAGTTTCTTGTGTTCTATTTTTCATCTATTTATTATTCCCTTTAAATGTATTATCTGGTAAAAGGTGGATCCTTTATGATTTTAGTGTTTTCTGTTGTTTTTTTTTAAGCTATCAAATGCTCTTTCTGGATGAATAATTTCATTTGGATTATCTCTTTTGAACTGTACAGTGAAAGTTATTTCTACTTTCTTTTTGCCTCCTCTTAGAGGTGATAAGAGATCAATTGGTTGTAGTAAAGGCTATGATGATAGGCTTTTTTAAAAAATGTGTAACCAGGGACGCCTGGGTGGCTCAGTTGGTTAAGCCACTGCCTTCGGCTCAGGTCATGATCCCGGTGTCCTGGGATCGAGTCCCACATGGGGCTCCTTACTCAGCAGGGAGCCTGCTTCTCTCTCTCTCTCTTTCTCTCCCACTGCTTGTGTGCTCTCCCTCTCTCTCTCTCTGACAAATAAACCAATAAAATCTTAAAAAAAAAATAAATATATAACCAGACATTTTATGTTCAAAAGAATTGTTTCAGAATAGAAAAAAGTTTTTGCGAACCATGTATCAGATGAGGGGTTATGGGGTATTTAGGTAACTCAGTTGTTAAGTATCTGCCTTCAGCTACTGTCATGATCCCAGGGTCCTGAGATCAAGCCCCGCATCGGGCTCCCTGCTCAATGGGAGGCTGCTTTTCCAAACTCTCTCACTCTCCCCACTTGTGTTCCCTCTCTCACTGTCTCTGTCAAATAAATAAATGAAATCTTGAAAAGAAAAAAAAAAAGTGAGGGGTTAATATTCAAAATATAAAAGAACTAACAAAACTTAATAGCAGACAAACAATCTTTTAAAATTTGGGCAGAGAAGCTAAAGATACATTTTTCCAAAGAGGACATCAAAATGGCTAACAGGCACATGAAAAGATGCTCAGCATCACTAATCATCAGGAAGATGCAAATTAAAATGACAGTGAGATAACTCCTCACCAGTTAGAATGGACATTATCAAGAAGACAAGAGCTGATGTATTTAAAAGGATGTGTTTAATAAAAGGAGGGGGGACCTTTATGCACTGTTAGTGGAAATGTAGAATAGTCCAAATAAAATGAACGATAATATGGAGGTTCCTCAAAAAATTAAAATTGATCTACCATACAATTAAGTGATACCACCTTTGGGTTCATACACAGAGGAAGTGAAAATAGCATTTTGATGAGGTTTGTGCACACCCATTGTCACAGCATTATTCACAATAGCCAAGATATGAAAAAACCCAAATGCCTGTCATTGGATGAATGGATAAAAAATATGTGGTGTACCTACACAATGAAATATTACTCAGCCATGACAAAGGAGGATATTCATTTGAAACAACATTGATGGACCTTGCGTGCATTATGCTAAGTGAGATAAGTCACACAGAGAGAGACAAGTACCATATGATACTGCTAACATGCAGGATCTTAAAAGTCAAACCTGTAAAACCAACACCACCGCCTACAACAACAACAAAAAAAAGAGTGAAATTGATGTGGTGTGATGTTGGGGTGGCTGGAGTGAATGGTCCAGAAAGAATTCTTAAGACCTCTTCAGTGCAAAAAGATGTTTCTGTTTTGTTTTGTTTTGTTTTTAACACAGGGATCTTAACCTTGGACAGAAAGAGCTTCCTTGGGGTTATGAGGAGGGACTGATTTTATAGTTTTAAGTTGGGAGGGGTTAAGGATAGGATTTAAGTCTCTAAGGGATTTGGAAGCAAGGTTTTTAGGACCTTGAGGGGCTAGCTGTTTATAGGAAAAGGTCATTCATTTACTACAGTCTATTAAAACCTTAGTCATGAGACGCTTCAGATGTTTATCAGCAAGCCCTATGTTTGGAGGATGACTGCTAATATACATCTTTTTTGGGGGGATAGAGATAAAGGAAGTTTCCAAAGGGATTTTGTATGTTAAAGAATTACAGGATCCTGGAAGTTGGGCTCATGTCTAGCTGGTTGTCTTTTGCCTCTGGCAAAGCATTAACATTGAGGCAATTGAGTTCCTTGAGGAAGGTCACTCTGCCTATCTCAACTACTTGTCAGTGGGCTACAAAGGAAATTTAATTTCTCTTATACATTTATTTTGCCTTTGTTCTCCACATCAAAATATAGGATGGGAAGTGGGAGGTAGGATTGATTTGTGTTTAGTGGTACAAACTTAAAAAGAGTAGTAAATAAGCCACAGAGATCTAATATACAGTATAATGAATACAGATAATATTATACTATAATGAAGTTATATAATGTTACTTCAATGGCAGTTATGTTACAGTATGTAAATGTATCAAAGTGACTTGGCTGTACATCTTAAATTTATAAAATGTAACATGTCAAGGTGATTAAAATCTTCTGATTATCATTCTTCAGTTCATTGCTTATGCAGTTTCAGTAATACTTATAGTCTGGTAGGTTGTGACTAGTCAGTTGTAACAAAAGGTTATAAATAACTCCTTTCTATTTTCCAGTTGTTATAGATTATATTGCAGTTGAGGCCATTTTGGAAAGGATTATTTGAATTCATCCTGTCTTTGTGGGACTAATTGGATCTACTTAACATCTGACTGGAGCCATTTGCCCAGATGGCAGTGTGCCTCAAGGCAAGAACATCAGGTCTTTAGGCAAGGCAGAGTTTCTAACTTAGCCTGGGCACTTTCTATATTTTGGGCTAGATAATTCTTTATTGTTGGGGACTCTCCTGTGAACTGTGAATTATAGGGAATTTAGTAGTTTCCAAGGCTTTGACCACTGGATGCCAGTAACACCTCTTACCCTTGTTGTGACAACCAAACCTTGCCAAACGTTCCCTGGGGGAAAATTCTCCACCCACTTAGTCCATTCTTTTTCATTGCTCCCCCTCTTTTACCCTCCTCCCCCCAAATGAACAGATCAAACAATCAAGGACTGTAAGGATACCATCCCTTAGCCTTTTGGTAAAGCATCTGAATAGGAAAGAACTTTAATTGGTTGTCAGGTGTCTTTTCAGCCTAAAGAAACTCAGCCTCTGACTACAGAGGTCAAGTTTTATGCTTTATATTGATAATTAGTTTATCATTCTGTTCAATTTTAAAAATGCATTTAACCTGTTATGTTTATTTTACTAATTTTATTGACTTTTCCTAGTTCTTATTTTTCCAGTGTTAGTAGTGATAGGGGAACCGAAGATGATACTCCAAAATGTGCCACCTTGGCATGTGGATTAATTTGAGCTAAAGACAGTTGAAGACCAGTAGACTTCAGGAAGAGCAAAAATTTTTCCTCCCCTACAGTTGACCACAGAGAGAGTAATTTTACTGCTTCCTCTGGGGCTGCTCATGCTGAGATCCTGGGACCATTGACAGAAAGCCAGCAGAAGGTAAGAATTCTTACCATGTCAGTGTCCCAGATCTCTGCCTATGTGGTCCGGTGGAAACAAGAATGGTGAGAGTCCTCTTTTTCCTTTTCTAAATACAGATTAGCAGGAGGAAGTATTTGTGAAACTAGTTCCTTGTGTATAGTGACTCTGTTCAGGGTTTGTTATGAGTAATCTTGATTTTTATTGATCATTTTCCTCCCAGATATGGTCACTGTTTTTCTTTGTCTTTCTGCTGTGTCGTTGGTCATAAGGAGGAAAACCATAGGGTATAACACAAGCATAAACCCCATAAACCTACTTTTTTGAACCACTGGCCACACAGACTGGTGAGTTCATGTTCTCATCAAACGGTGTATGTTTAGACAAACTTTGTTGTGCATCAACATGCACATAAGGTAAAGTCAGTGCAAAATTGAGGGGCACAGGTCAAGCATTTAAAGGCTATTAAAGTGCCCACTACCTAACTCAGGACTCTCATATTAGGATAAATTGCCCTAGAGCAGGTTAGATTGAAACTAGGTCACCCACCAACCTCAAGGCAATTTCTGTGCCATGAGATACTTGGTAAAAAAACGCGCAATTCCCCAAAATGAACATCCCTATGAAGTATTACTCTGGCTCTGAGAGACCCAAGTCTCAGTGTACATGTAAGAGAAACTGGATGAGGTTTTCCTTTTGTCTTGTTCTATGTCCTGAGAGCTTGACTCAAGTGAGAATATTCTTCCATTGTTTCTGCCAGCTGGAAGGTGCACATACCAGCATGCCGATTGGTGGCCAGTTGAATAGACTAGGGTTCCAAGACATGAAGTCATAAGTAGCACTCCCTTTGTCTGACTGCAGGCTGTGAGGAGAGTTTGTCATGAGAGGCCCTAGTCCAGAAGAGGCCTTGGTCATCTCAGCCTATGTTGTTTTAGTACTGCTAGAAAAGTCCCATTCCAGTAGTGTCTGTCCATTTTCACAGATTAGCATGTCTGTGACTGGAGACATTGTTTTCACTATACCTTTTTTACTCTTAACAACCAAGGTAGACTCTGAATGATCTTGGATCACAGGGGCTGCATCTTCTATACCTTGCCTCTTGTGTCCGTGGTAAAGATTGATTCTTTTTTTTTTTAAATGATTTTATTTATTTATTTGACAGAGAGATCACAAGTAGGCAGAGAAGCAGGCAGAGAGAGGGGAGAAGCAGGCTCCCTGCTGAGCAGAGAGCCCAACACGGGGCTCGATCCCAGGACCCCGAGATCATGACCTGAGCCGAAGGCAGAGGCCCAACCCACTGAGCCACCCAGGTGCCCCGTTAAAGATTGATTCTAAGCATGAAAAGTTGCTTCTGGATCTTTCCACAAAAAGGTTTACTGGTTTGAATTGCTATTAAGATTAGTATAAGATCCCTCATGTCAATGGACAGGCAATAAATCCTTTGTAATACAAAAATATACAATTGGTTATATATAAAAGGAAAAATTTTAGGGAGCTTTTTTGTCTTATTGGTACCGTGTAAAGACCAGATTTAAAAAGAGAGACCCACAAGAATATAAAAGCTAACCTTAGGGACTCCCTTAATAAGATTAGAGAAATTCGAACAAAAAATAAAGTCCACATCCCATATAAACTTCCCATCTTAAATTCCAGCCCCATCTCCTCAGCAGATTTCTTTAACTTCCCAAATTGCCCTGTCTTCCCCCAAAATTCCTTAAACACCCAGGAAACTGCATTTCCTTCTACTAAAAGATTTACCTACAACTTTCCAGCCTCATCTGCAAGCTCAGAGTGTACTGGTTAATAGTGTAAATGCTGAAGGCTAGGAAGTAAATTTAGACAGAAGCACCTGTTATGAGCAGTCGGCCTCCTTTGCAATTTCTTAAAATTCCTCCTGCTTCACAGGGGGTCTGTAATCAGCCCCTGCTACTTCAGGCCTTCCTGTGCAGTGTCCCTTGAGGATGTTCCTGACCCATGAACACCAGTAAATCTTTAACATCTCTTACCTCTACTTTCAGAAGACCTACCAAATTTAGTGAACAGAAATATTAGTGGCCATTCACAACTCCACTAGGGGGGACCTTGATTAGCTGCAAAAGAGTATTCACCAGACCCATAGTTGTGCTGTAGTTAACTGACAAGCCAGATGGATCCCTTAGGAAAAATCCATCTCTCTGAGGAAACAGGACCAGAGTATCTCTTAGACTCTTTTACAAATGATCAGCTGACGGCCTAAAGGCTAATGTTCAGGGTCTCATAGAAGCAACAGTAGAGGCTTTTTCCCCTAAGATGAATTGGTCCAAGGTTGGATTGTGCAATCAGAAGGCCTTTGAGTTTTGAAACATTACAGAAAATTTACCAAGGGTATATTGCACTAAACCCTAAAATTGTAGATACAGAAATCCTTAGGTTTCTATCTTAGTTGGAAATCTTTTCCATGATATCCTACAGATCTTTGCAAAACCAGAAATGAAGTCCTAGAAACAATTACCGTCCCCCAGATCTTCCCTATAAATCTTAAAATACTGGTAGATATGGTAAAAGATCGGAACATTGAAAATAGAATTGTCCTGCACTTAAGAAAAGGAAAGAAAAGTTTGAATAGCAGTCTCCCTACATTCCTGACAAATCATAGGCACATATGCCCCAGATCTCCATTCTGGAGAAAACTTGGATACTTGGTGTATTTGCAATATAAGTTTTCAACAGTCACATACTCTAAGACCTAAGATCCATTCTTTGAAATGTAACCTTTAAGGAGAAGTTCTTTTTATCTGAAGGAGTAAGCAAAAGAACTATTTGGAAATAAAGCTAATAAAAAATCTTAAATATCATCTCCATAAATACTGAAGAGCTTTAGTCATCTGAGCAGGTGAATTTAACTTATTCGAACTATCAAAACAAAATTTGGATCCAACTGCTTTTTTATAAACTAATGAGTTTTACATTATCATGCCTATCTCCATGACTAAAAATTTAAAACAAAAGGGCTGTTTGCAGGTGTGTGGGGGCGGGGTGGGGCGGCAGGTAGATGTATAATATTATTCTACCTCTGGATAGTATTGCTAAAATTATAAAAAGAACTCTACATTAAATAATCTTAACATTCTCAGAAATACATCAGACTAATGCAAATGCCTTTAAGGTCCACATAATCTGGGAAAGTATTTAGTATTAAAGCTAGTTTAAGTTCACTGGTTTAATTGCAATAAACATGTCTTTAAAATTGCCAACATTGAATATAATGCAGACATAATTTTTACTCTACCTGACTTTATTAGTGAAATAAGTTCACATTATCTTTAAAAAAAAAAAGTTGTGAGCAAGAAAAATAGGTTGGTTGATGCCTGGCTTTGTCTAATGTCTTACGACAGTTTCATGGGTAATCTAAACATAATTGTTAGGAGCAAGTGATTTAGGCAGATGTAAATGGGGTAAGAGTTTTTAGGTGAGTTTTTTCTATAGTAGTTTTGTTTTATGGTATGTGTAATTGAATAGCTTTTCCAAATCTCTTTGGTAACTTCTTAAACCCTTAGAGTTTTGCTAAGTCAAGTTAAATGATAGAAATTCATTGAATACCTAGATCATTTCTAAATTGATGAAATAGTGAAACATAAATTACTGTTTAAAGGTTTTTCCACTTCTGGTTTCCTTTTACAGAGGAACTAAAGATATTTGGTGTGTTAGTGAACTTGTCTTTTGTCTCTTTGACACATTTACTGAGAGGAACAGTATACTTCCAGAGATTGTAGAGTGTATTCAAAATTTGTTGGTAATACCGCAGTTGTCTACTTCCTAATTTTCACTAGAAATTAAATATTCTGAGAGTTAAGAATTGTAACTAATATATGTAATTAAAAACTATTGGAAATAATAGGGGAAATAACTGCATGCAAGGAAAGTAAGTTGAATTTTTTACTAAAAGAAGGTAAGAGGTATGGAGATGTGTTTTTGGTAAGGAAGAAACAAATAGTTTTGTCTTGATGTTTCATAATGTGAAGGAGAAAGAATTTTTACCTTGTGTGCTCAAATCAGCTAAAAGTAAATGTATTCATTGTCATTTTTCTAAATAATTTTTTTTAAGATTTTATTTATTTATTTGACAGAGATCACAAGTAGGCAGAGAGTCAGGCAGAGAGAGGGGGGAAATAAGCTCCCTGCGGAGCAGAGAGCCAGATGCAGGGCTCGATCCTAGGACCCTGAGATCATGACCTGAGCCGAAAGCAGAGGCTTAACCCACTGAGCCACCCAGGCGCCCCTTAAATAATTTTTGATATCAATAATGTACTTTATCTTTAAGTAATACTAAAAGTATTCTTAAATCTGCTAAAAGGACAATGTTTTCATGGAAGATCCATTTGCTTTTGATAACGTAAAAGGTTTTTCTTCACCTTTAAAATAATCTGCTTAGAAAACAAAGATTCACTGTATTACCAAAATAATTTCTTATGTTGTCTTTGTCAAGTCTTTGATTATGTAAGAAAATAGTCTTCTCTTAAGAGCTAAGGTTTTGTTTTTTGCTTTGTTTTTTCCCCAGCTAAATTTCTATATTTGAGTGCAAAGTTTTTGTCACTTTTGTGAAATTATTTCACAGTGGCTTATCCTGTTTGACCAAGTGTTGTAAAATCTTTTGATATTCTTGACAAACTCCCCCAAATCAAATTCTAAATGAAGTCTTTTTTTACTTTGAATTAAATTTGGGATTTTGCAGAGGATGTCTAGAATATTATAAAAGGTCTGTTCTCTCTCCTTGTCAAATGAGCGATTTTAAACTAATTAGGTTTAAATCACATGGGGAAATATTGTCAAATAAGAAGTAATACCTAAGCCTTCTTTATGTTGTATTTATATAGGTGTATGTAAGTGTTCCAAAAATAATAGAAAATTCCCAGATATCTGATACGCCCTGGTATATGTTATCACTTGTAATTCTAGCTATCATTTTCAGGAGTATGCCACAGAAGTAACCAAATTTTCTTGTTAATTGAATTGTAATGAACTCTTAACAGACCCTTTTTAAGGGTCTTAAGCCATTTTTAAGTCTGTTGTTTACAGAGTGTTATTGCTCTTCTCTGTTGCCTTTGCGAATACATTTCATCCTCCAAGAGATTCATGGAAAGGACCCTGACAAATACTCTAGAATACATGTTTCTGATCATTTTAAGATCATAACATTTAACTGGGTAAGAATTTGCGCAACTCTGATGAAGAAACATAGCTTCATAAAACTGCAAAGATTAAGATCAACAAGAATTAATTTTATGAGACTGAATGAACTACTGAGAATGGTAATTTTTATGACTTTGTTTACAACATTGCTGGGTAAATGTTATGTTTTTCCACTTTTAAGGAAACTTTACAACAAATTGGCAAAGTATACTATCCTTTGTAAACAAAGATGAAGTGCGTACTTTCCTCCCTACCCGATCGCTCTGGAAGTCAGAAGCTTCTTAGCATTCTTATTTTCATGGCAGTATAGCTATTTGCATAAGTTCAATAAGAGTCTGTTCTCCTTAAAACAGGACACAATTGGAAACATTGATTGTATTGCCAAAACTTTGGCTGAAATGTCATATTTGAGAATGTGCATAGAATCAGATATGACCAGACAGCTTTAAGGAACTAAAGCTGACTTCATGGAGCCATTAAATCCCCTTGGAAAAACAGCCAAGGGTTCCCAGCAGCCTTACCAGGTAAACAAGGTTACTTGCTGCCAGGCTCAGAAATCTGGATGTTTGGGAGACCTCAAGAAAAGAGGAGTTTATCCCCATCTGTAGGTATAACAGACAAAATCTGATGACAGGACCTTGGCTTGGCTTTCTATTCTCAGGATCTTCTGAAAATTCAGTCTGAGGGGTGCCTTTTTGGCTCAGTTGGTAGGTCATACAACTCTTGATCTAGGGGTCATGAATTCAAGCCCCACACTGGGTGTAGAGATTACTAAAAAAAAAAAATACACAAAACTTAAAAAAAAAAAAAGTTTAAGATTCATTATGAAAAGTTCCAACAAAGCAGATTTAGAAGAGCCTATATGATCAGTAACTATTCTTGCTGCACTTATGTAAATAATCAGGCCAAGTTTACTGAAACTGAACTTAATTTTCAAATGACTTAGTCTTACTGTGGTTGAAATTGATTAAATGGAGGGGACTGTAGAGAGAAAAATTGTTTCAGTACCATACACGTTTATGGATATCAAATTCTATTGCCGTTCATCGTCTTTGAGGTCTTGTTTTCTGCCCATAAACTGGACTAGATCCTGAATTCTTCTAGTGCCTCCAGTATTTGGCTATAACTGTTCAAACGGACACTTCTAAATTTTCTTCCACCTTTCAGACTTGGAAACTCTGAGAACTGAAACTCCCCTTTTCCAGAAGCTGTGCAAGCAAAAGCTGGACAACTAGAGAAATTACCTTATGCTTACCTTATGCTTATGCATGGACTGTCTTTATGCCTGTTGCTGTGTGGCCCCTCAGAAAACTCACCAGAGACAGTGAAACTGAAAACCATGAAAATCTTTCAGATTACCATTGCCTGCCCTTATTACATCTGAAGATGTTTTGAGCCAGACATGTAGAAATAGAGATTTAGATTATAGTCTGCCCCAACCATCAGCATTTGCTCTTCTTTTGCTTCCATAGCAGTAACTCTTAGCAGATTCCTGATATTTTGTACAATGTGGACCCTAACTTTGGGAGCCCACCAGCATCACTATGTCCTGAAAAGAGGCACAGCTCTTTTAATTGAGCTGACCCTTTCTCAGGGCTAAGATACTGGTTCAGTGAGATGGAGCAATCTACCAACTCAAATTCTACAATGTGAAACTTCTTGGGAAGTTACAAAGGCAGAAATGAAGGGAAGCAGAATATGCCACCCCAGAATGTGCCACGTTAGCATGTGGGTTATTTTGAGCTGAAGACAATCAAGGATCATAAGACTTGGGAAGGACTCTTCGTTACTCCCTAAACTGCCTAAAAGAATTTAGATAGAGGGACTGGTCCAGGAAGAGAGCCACCACCAGAGATAACTACAAAATGTATAAGATAGATGTGGTAAGCTAGGTCAAGTTTGGCAGAGCCTGTTTGTTCAGATTACTCTCTGTGTTTCATTGTATTTTACATAGCATGTCAAATACTTGTTAACCAAACATTTGCTTTTCTCATCTTCCTAAAAATTTGTCTTCCTTTCCTTTGAAGCCCCAGACCCCAACTCTCCTTCTCCTTAACTCAGGAGGGCATATAAACTTCACTTACCTGTCTTTGAACCTTTCATGTCTGTAAGGTTCCCATATGAAAGGAATCAAATTTGTTTTTCTCCTATTAATCTGTCTTATGTCAGTTTAATTAATAGACCAGCCAAAAGAACCTAGGAGGATAGAGGAAAAAATTTTTCTTCCCTCTAGTAGTGAATCTGCTGTGCTGTATAACATCACAACTTTTTTCTCCTGTTTTAGTTTTAGCTCTTGTAGTGTCTTGTTGATTGGTCTTATTTATTCTTTATAGTCCACTTTATCATCCATTCTGTTACTTATGCAGAGACTATCAATGGAGAATTCATAACAGCAAATAGATTATTTTACGTGACAAATAGTCATTCCAGTTTTTCATTACTTTCAGTTCTTTCGTATATGCAGAACTTGAGGTTTTTGGAAGAAGAGATTTAGGCTTTTGGATTTTTTTGGGTTTTGTTATTTAAAATTTTAGTTCCCTCCCCTTAATTCCTGTGGTAGAGTGGGTACAGACTTCTAAGGAAGTCCTTATACATTCTTTTGTCTTAAATTTTCCTTTCCTGTACATTTATTCCTCCTCTGCAGTGATAGGATTCACGGATGTTGTCAGGGGAAAGGGTCTAATTTCTTTCTTCCTGTCAGCTCAAATTAAGTAACATATGTGTCCATTAAAAAAACTAAGTATTTGTTGGCAAAAGGCGCAACGCTTTGTGGGAAAAGATCTTTAACATTAATCAGAAAATACAGTAATACACAGACTTGTACTCCTGGGGCTAATAATGTATTATATGTTAATAAAATAAAATTAAAAAATAAAAAAATTAAAATTAAAGAAGATATAGTAATTAAAACCTCATACCTATCTATTCATATATTATCTATTGATTCATGTGTGTATGTATCTAATTTCAAGATTTCTATTTAAAATAATAAAAAGAAATGATTGTTTCGAATATGAGAATATGTGCCATAAAAATTTTTTTTTCTTGAAAGGCAAGGAATAGGAGTATTAACCCTTATGGGGGTTGAAAATTATGGGGCTGAATCCTACTGGTATAAGAATCATCATTTAAACGAATCAAAACCCATGAAGAAAATATTCTGTAGACAGAACTTTTATAGGGTATAGCTGTAACTATATTTACTTCTCTTGTTTTGTCCAGACTTTTCTTCACAGGAATTAGAGATTTTCATTTGTTCCTTTTCCTCCTCCTGGCTTCAAATGTTTGTTGCAGAGGCAGTCTTTAAAAAGTTGTGTTTACAGAGTTCCATGAGTGTTTCTGCTGAGCCACTCTCTCTTCAGAAAATGGTAAGACCACTCTATTCTTCTAATTGCCAAGAAGTGAGTTCATAAATTCAACTTTCAAATGTGTTTTGGGATTTCTAATAATTGGACAGAAAGTGTTAACCTTAAATCTTTCAAATTTATGTGAATCTTTGTAATCTTTCAAATCTATGTAAGAGTGGTTATTTTTCAACACCCAAAATGAAGTGTAATTAGTGATAGAAACTTTAATTACTTGAGAGTAATTAAGGCTTGATGTCAGAAAAACAATGCAGAAACTTTGTTTCCTAATCATTTGCCATAGCACATAAGATAATTATTTTGAAAAGATCTAGATCCAGAAAATTTTTATGTAGTATTTAATGGCATTTAAAAAGCAAAATTTGTAAATGATGCCAAAGGTTATTTGTTTTTATCTTTATATACACATATGTAAACTGCATGTGACTCAAAGTTTTCCAGTTTTATCTTGGCCATCTTTGATTACTATCTACTGTCTTCAGCAGTTTCTTCAACAAAAGAGAAATATGCTTGTTCATTAGTCGGATTGGGCAAATACTGTTTTGCAGCAATCTTTTGTCCTTAACAACTTTTGCTCTTCTTAGTCCACTCATTCCAGACTTGTTTTCTGTTGAAGGAAGGCATTACCAAAATGGAAATGACAAAATACAGGTTGTACATAAACCATAAATATTTAAAATATGCAAACAAACCATAACAAGTTGGGCATTAGACTAATCCAAATGAGAACTTTGCTGAAAGAGTATCAAAAGTGAATTTGAAAAAATAATTATTTACAAGAAGATATTTTTCTTTTTGTATCTGTCATGTTAACGACCTGGAACTAGAAACTTTCTTATTGTTCTAGCATGTTCAAATGAGAAAGGATAACAATGGTGATAAAACCCAGAAAATATAACTGATTGTAATGTTGAAATGAATCAGGTAATTTCTTTTGACTGCTTTCCAGGTGTTCATAGTTGAGAAAGCAATATAATACTATTTTGCAACAGGTATATTCCTATTTGCCAGCTTTGGGGAAGACTGGTGTGCATGGGACTGGAAAGACGCAGATACCAAAGAAAATAGGACAGCGGCCTTGCCTTGAATCTCAGAGAGCCTTATTAATGCTGAACGGTGTGAAACAGAAACAAGTTGAAGGGCTGCCAGAGTTACCGTAAGTGATGCTTATATATCAACTTTTTTTTTTTTTAAAGTACAGTCCTTTTTTGGAGACATTCCTTAAACTTTATACTTACATTGTCTGAATTATACTGAGTAGCAGAAAACTGAGTTTGAGACTTATTAAAAAAGTACATATGATCAACATTATTGCTTTAATTCAAGGTACCTGTTTTCTTTGTGTTAAGACCAAGTGCTTTCCAAAAGAAATACAACTATTTTTCAGATTCTTTCACACTATTTTTGCCTGTGTCTTAAATCACTATTTGTATATAATAAAGATTGGTTTTCAGAATGCATACGCATGTAAGATACTCTGAATTGTTGCAGTAGCTTCCCCCACATGCAAAACCTTTTCTAAAAGTATGCTGTAAAAAATTCAGAAAACCTTAACATGTTTTTAGGAAGAATAGGATCAGAATATGAAAATAAGAATGGGGAGCAGGAGCCTGCATTTGGAGCTTAGCATTTTGCTTTTTTATCTTTGCCAAATGTAGTTTACTTGGGCTCTTCCTCTGCATGACATTCCATATTCATAAACTTTTCAGTGAGCAATTGGGGGTACAAGGTTAATAAAAACGAATGCATAAAAATTTGTTTCAGCACATTTGGAATAAATATAAAAAGCAAGCAATAAAGATTTGAGTGAATAAGGGGGTTTAAATGAACAGGAGGCTAGATTTTAAAAAGTACTCACTATGTAATGTACACTGCCATGCCTTGGTGAAAAACAAGCTTTCATTTTTTTCTTACTTTATTTTCAGAGAGCTGAACCTTGCTAAATGTTCATCGTTAAAAAGATTGAAAAAGAAGTCAGAAGGAGAATTATCGTGTTCCAAGGAGAATTGCCCCTCTTTAGTTACAAAGATGAATTTTCACAAGACTAATCTGAAAGGTATTGCAAGTATCTAAGTTAATTTATGCTAAGAACTTCTCATGGTTGTAGTCAGTATTTGCAAGTTTTACACACTGGCCCCAATGAATCCTTGAACTTGACTAGTTCCAGAAAATACCTTCTTCGTTGGAATATTGGTGTTTTTTTTTGAACTGTCATGTGTGCAGAGAATGTGATTATTTAATATTCAGTATAATAGAACATTCTCCCCCCTTCTTTATCCCCCTCCTCTCCAGATATTAGCTCATATTGAGCTCATTCCAGACTTGCCCGCCTTACTTTTCTATTCCACCTCAACCTGTGCAGCTTGGGATTAGAGTCTTTTGATTTGAAAGTATAATTCAGTCTTCATCTCTTTCAGTCCTAGACATTTTGTGAACAAAGAATGAGGAGTAGGCTATGTTACATAGCTGTGTTAAGCATATGGACTCTTTTCTCCCAGGCATTGAGCCCAGACTATGAAATGTGTTTGGCTTTTGGTTCTAACTATACTGGAACCTAAGTACCTAAAGGATGGAGTAACAAGAATAGTGTAGTAATAATTCACTTCGGCACCTCTTTTGCTTCATAACCTCTTAACTCACAAATAGAAGTTACCTTCCACAAGTCTATACCTGACCAAAGGAAGTTGCGGAGTCTCTTGTTAATGAGCGGTATTGCACTTTTAATACAAAAATTATCATTGGGACACCAATGTAAACAGAAGGAGTGAGGCTCTTATAATCTCTCCACATGATAAAAGTTCATAATTGGCATTTGATGAATTCACAGTAGCTGCCCATTTAGCTCAAAATGTGAAAAATGTATTAAAGTGGAACTCTGGTATTAACTACACGAACAGTGTCCTTTTTCTTTGTTTATTGTGTCAGAAAGTAAAATGAATATGAATGACTTTAGCCTGAACAGCAGAGGGAACTGGGAGGGAGGAAGAGAACTGAGAAACAGTAGAGAAAAAACTTCAAAAGCCTTTCCCTGCATGTAAAAGAAATGTTTTGGTAGAAGTTACAAAGATAATCTATAAAATTGAACACTGTAAAAATGTGCTACTTAGTATGTTATAGCAAGAAAGGGTTTGATTCAGTATTTCATTTGTTTTCTAAGCAATTGCTTATTGTAAGTTTTTTTAAATTCCCTTTACATCACATTATCACTTACATCTTATTAATCTTGGTTACAACAGAGATGGATATAGACCCTTTTAGCCAACAGGCACTAATTGCATCCCTCCTAGAAAAAACTTTACCATTTCATTTGTCACTCTTATTCAGCTTTAAATGGTACTACATTTTTCCCCCGTGTGTGTGTGTGTGTGTGTGTGTGTATGTGTGTGTATGTGTGTGTGTGTTTATATTAAGATTCCCCCATTTCTCCTTCTCTGTGCTGCTGTAGCCAAGCCAGACAGCCTATTGAGAAGCAGCAAACCATCTGTTAATGGATTTGAAGTTCTGAATTATACTTGAGTGTGTAGAGGCACTCGTGCTTAGCCAGAAACATTCATTTGAATTAAGCTATAAATGCTGTATAAAAAAGAGCCATACATTTAACGTAGGTTCATGAATAAATTTAAGAGAGGGCAATTGCACTCTAAACTTTTATTGCTTCAAAACCCAGTATTTTTGGTGTTCTCCGATCATTTGGGGCTTTTATAGCGGGATTGAAGCCTTAAACCTTGAACTAGGGGGAGACAATGCCTGTATTAAACCTTTTGCAGTAGAATTTCATTGCGGAATTGCTGATAGAACAGAAGCTCCATGGATTGGTGGGTATCCCTCCCCCTCTTTTTTTTTTTTTTTTTAATGCAAGAGATGTTTAAACCAGTCAAAAGGAAAACTCAATAAATAATTTTCTGGCATGTGGCCAGATCTCCTAGTTCATGCCCTTTGATTATTTTCTTTAGTTGATATCTTGTCTTCTCTGGAATAATCTATTAATTTTTTATGGCAGGAGAAACAGCCCTCCATAGAGCTTGCATAAATAACCAAGTGGAGAAATTGATTCTTCTTCTCTCTTTGCCAGGAATAGACATCAATGTTAAAGGTAAGTTCTGTATTTTTGTAGTCTGATCCAGTGTCTTAGTGTTTGTGGTATTAGTGTTGTGTCAACATTAAGAAAAACCATTTAAGTATATTTACCTAACATATCTTTAAAATATTACCAGTTACAAAACCAGGAAATCATTATATAGTGATTTGTAACTAATAGCACAGAAACATTTTTTTGTCCATATTTTGATAGATCTCAAAATCATTATTTTAAAATTGTTTTAATTTATTTTTCTTAGAATTAGAAATATGACCTTAGCCATTTTTATCAGAACATGCTATTTCTATATGAAGCACCTAGAAAGTCACACTGATAAAGGAAGTAGAATATCAATACTTTACTGCCAGAAGTCCTACTTTTGCTATTTTAAAACTTGCCTTGATTTCTAATTTAGACAATGCTGGCTGGACGCCTTTGCATGAAGCCTGTAACTATGGCAACACAGTGTGTGTCCAGGAAATTTTGCAACGTTGTCCAGAGGTAGATCTGCTCACTCAAGTGGACGGGGTGACTCCTTTGCATGATGCACTGTCAAACGGACATGTAGAAATTGGCAAGCTGCTACTACAGCATGGGGGTGAGTGCATTTATGCTAAACGGGTTTTGATAAATTATCCAGTTTTTTGATGAATTCCCTCAGAGGTAGATAGCATTTTATGTTTAAGGTCTGTAAGGAAAAACGCCCTTATTTCATATTAGTGAAAAAGATTAAAAAGTCTCCTAGAATGAAAGCATTTTATTTAATAGGGATACCTTTCCATAATATGTAAATATTTATTCATTTTCATTAATTATAAAGCCTATTTAGGTTTGTGTATGAGAGTGTATTTTGAATTGAGTGGGTTGGTTTTAAATATTAATCCTCTTAAAGTGTGTAATGTCTTTGTGAACCAGCCATTTCTGAAAGCTTATTAATAAATGAATGTAAGTGTTCCATTGTGGTTACTTGGGTTTTCCATTCTTGTTTCATTTCTTATATGTAACTGTTAACTCGATTAATCTTTTTTTTTTTAAATGAGTCATTTCTTTACAGACTACAAAAAGAAAGATATCCTAGAATATCTCCATTCACATTTTGCAGTCAATTAAGTTATAGTGGAAAGATTTTTTTCAAATGGTGGTAACTGTTGTGCAGGGGTTTTGTGATGGAGATAACTTGAACTTAATATTTATCTGCTGCTTTTCTTGATTTTTGATCTCTTTATTTTAGAAAGCACCCCCACTCCCCTCTTCAGTGACATTCTTCTTACATGTGAACTGAATAATATAAATTTTATGTTAAATTTTGCTGATAACTGATTTGTGTTTTAGAAGAGAAACAAAGGAAAAGTGATGACTAGTTTATAATGCAGAAATAAAAATTTGTGTATATTTCCCATTACTTTTATTTGTCCTGATTTTAACTGGAAATTTAAAATTATTTTGTCCTGTAATTAAAGCTGTTTCATTCTGCATGAAAATAAAATGCAAATTTTCTTTTGCCCTCCCCTCCCCCCCATATATATACATATGTGAAAGGTTGTATAGCTTGGTAGCAGAAGCATTTTGGTTATTTATAGTCTTCTCCTGCCCCCTAAAGGCCTTAGTGTGTCTGTTTTACTGACACCATTTCATAATCAATATATTTTTCAGTTCTTCTACTTTTTTTCATATTATATGTTTACTAAACCATAATGTTCTGTCTCCTGTGTTTTATTTTTCTACTCAGTCATGTAGTGACATTTGAAGCCTATATTTGGCCTTGCTTCAATTGATCTAAGCAGTATAAGAGCCATTGCTGTATTAAGTCCAACTCTTTAGAGAGTGGGATTATACTGACCAAAGTGAATTTTTCCAGGGCTCTTGTTGGAGAATAGTACGTGGGTGAGTTCATTGTCGTAAAAGAAGAAACCTACTTGCAGTTGAATTTACTGAGGTCCTTTGGCAACTGTACAGCTTAAGCTTTGCCTTAGTCATATTCTGTTTGGACCTATCATATCGTCTAACATTTAACAGCATCATTATAGTAGCTACATCATTCTTCTTTGTGAGTTACTCAGTCTTGAAAGAAGTGATATCGATTATTTATGTCTCTAAAACTTTTGTTTACTTTTGGCATCTTGTCCATAATATTTTTTTGTTTGTTTGTCTGTTTGTTTTTGTAAGAGGAGTCACTTGGTACAACTTTTTGAAATATAATGAAAAGAGACCTAGTTTTAGAATTTTATTTTTTCCCATAAAATTAAATTACATATTATCAGTCATTGACCTTTTTATATTAAACATATTTTATAAACTAGGCCTTTATATATGTTGCATCAGCTTCATCATTAGGAATTTTTGCACCTATGATGTGTTTTCAGACAGTATCTCTTATGTTGTATAGTAGGATCTTCTGATTATGTCTTCTAGTACAAAAAATCTTAGATCTTTCATAACATTTTTATGGCAGAGTACATAAATAATGACAGTACTTGACAGACAGAGGGGTAAAAGTACTCAGTGCTATGTGACCAAATACTGAGTCATTGTTGTTTTGCCCCTCCCATATTATCCTTTACTACCTAGGGGATAAACTCTTCAGTGTTTGCTGTGTATATAAATTAGGTTTAGCTAGGACAGAAAGATGAAATCTAACTTTTGACTCAGAGCAGTTAACATTTAATTTTTTGTAAATCAGTTACGTATACTAAAAATTGAACATAAGCGAAGGTTAATGAAAAGTGTGATCTGTGTCTGTGCATGGTTTTATACTCTGTTTTGTTGCAGTCACCTGTTAGCAATAGAAGGAGGTAGTACTTCTTTCCCCTTGGTGAAATTATAAGATACATTTAAGACTCATATACATATTGAGGAAGAACACATTTTGTTAATATCTTCTGGGAACACTGAAATTCTTATTTCAACATGACAATTTATGAAGTTTGATATGCTTTTTTAAAATTTGTAATTACGGTATTTATTGAACTAAGGCGTGTGTTTTTAGGCAAACCTAATTAGGCACTGACTAGAATTCTCTGTTTTTTTAGTGTACCTTTATTAGGCAGTCAATATGTATGGCCAGTTAATTTTGTCAACATGAATTTGTACAAAATATGATTGTAAACAGAGACCTGGGTGCTTTGGAGAAATAGAGAAAATAACTGTTCAGCTGCCAAAATAAAAATGTTTTGACATTGTGCATTTTCTTTTTCACAGGCCCAGTGCTTTTACAGCAGAGGAACTCTAAGGGAGAATTGCCCTTGGATTATGTGGTATCATCTCAAATCAAGGAAGAACTATTTGCTATTACAAAAATAGAAGATACAGTGGAGAACTTTCATGCCCAAGCAGAGAAACATTTTTACCACCAGCAACTTGAATTTGGCTCATTTTTACTTAGTAGGATGTTGCTAAATTTTTGTTCAATTTTTGATTTATCTTCGGAGTTCCTCTTAGCTTTCAAAGGGTTAACTCACCTAAATGAGCTGCTTGTGGCTTGTAAGAATTATAAAGAAACCACCAGTGCTCATACTGACTGGTTATTGGATCTGTATGCCAGAAATATAAAGACATTGCAGATGCTCCCAAATATTCTGAAGGAACTGCCTGAGAATTTAAAAGTGTGTCCTGGAGTGCACACTGAGGCCTTATTGGTGACATTGGAAATGATGTGCCGTTCAGTCACAGAGTTTTCATGATGGTGCCAAAAAATATGAGTCAACTTTCTAACACACTTAGCTTGCTTTGTCTTTTCTTACACACTTCATAGCTTATTAACAAATATTAATTTGATTTATTTATTGACAGAATTTGTAGCTTTGCTTTCAAAAGCACTTAAAGAACTTCTGCAAACCTGTAATGTAGGCTTCTGTCTTTTTCCATGTTGTAGAATTTGACTCAAAAGTAAAAAGAGTTTCATTTGGTATGCATTGCTTTCCTTAATCTTTATTATTTCTTGATCTGAAAGTGATATTTATTTATATTGTACATGTAAAACATTTTAATTTAAATATTTTTTGAAATCAAAATGTTCTGTCCTCTCTTCCAGGGATTTAAGGTCTTAGAATCATGGCAAGGATATTAATGCAAATGTGCAACTATAAGCATGTAGCTCCCTGTTTATTCTCTGTAGGCTGTTGGACTAAAATACTCATTTTAGTTTTGTGTGTTTGTAAAATAAACATTTCTAAAATTTACAATAATAACACTGTTGGTTTTTAAATGCAGTGAATGTGCCAAGTTTGACTCTTTGATCCCTTGATCTACTTTATTTTAACAGTTCATGTACAAAGTTTATTTCTACTCCATGTAACCACTGTAATGTAAGTGAAAACATACTGCTACATAGTCAGTTTTGCCAAATATTAAGATATAAGTGGTAACTAAGTAATAGATTTGAGATTATCTAAAATCTTAATGTGTAGTATGAATTTACGTTTCAATTTGCAGGTTTTTTTCCCTAACAGCAGTTTATAGTAAAACTAAAAGAAAGGGTATGGCTAATAACCACTTTTGAAATTAGAGTTGCTTTCCTAGTGGGAATAAGTTACATTGTGGTACAGCTGGAAAAGAATCATTAAAACTTCCATTTAGCTTTTATGTAACTAAAGTGATGATCTCACAGCAATTAATCTGCTAAAGAAGCACACTTTAGTTTTATCTTGGAAATAGATCTTTTAACAAGATACAAATTCTGAGTGTTTTATTACTGGGTTTATAATCTAAACTGAAAACTGCTACATTAGTATATCAGCGCTGAATAAAAATCAAAGTTTTTTTTTTCCTAGTAAGTTTTTATACACACTGTAAGAAATATTAATTGTTTCTAGTTAGCCTTCAAATGTGAAATCCTAAAAGTCTCGATAATACATACTTAAAGAGTATCAGAGAAACCATGACGTAGCAGAGACTATCTAAGGAACGTTAAAATGCTAAGAGTCAGTAAAGTGTTTCCCAACATGACGAATGAGAACAATTTTATTTTGAACAATAGCCCCTTTACTTCACTTGTGAAGGCATTGAGAATAATGTTTACTAGGTTAACTAATACAAACTTAAAAACATAGTTTTGACATCTAACAGGCACAGTTGTGTCTAACTTCTGATTAACTAAATTATAAAACAGGTTCGTTTCTGAGCTTTTGCTTTCTTTCTTGTCAAATGGAAATAACACCAGGTATTATCTGTGCCAGACTTGTTAGCCTGTCACCTTATAGAGCACTTAATAAATGTTGCTTCTTTTCTAATTCTTACCTCCTCTTTTTAGTTATAACAAATTATTTAAGCAAGAGAGTAATTGCTCCAGTTGGCAATAATTCTAAGTTAATAAAATAACCAACATCATGAGTTAGGGTTTTGCACTGCTAAGAAAAGTAGTTTTCTAAATTAAATGTTCTTAGGGAATATTCATCTAGTTGCAATTAGAATTAATGTTTCATAACTGTTCTATCTGCCAACTTCTACAACTCATGATGGTAAGAAGTATTAAACACTAAAAAATGGCATTGAGGTCCCTGCCTATTTCAGTAAGGTGTCATTGTAGTTTTGCATTTATTCAAAAGTGCCACTTAGCAAGCAGATTACTGTGTTCTGTGTCCTAGTTAACAATAGCAATATATGTACATGAATTTAAACAAATGTATATGAAATTTAAACCTTCAGTGAGAAACTTTTTTTTCTAATATTATTGCCTAAGATTTATTTTAGAAAATATAATAATTGCTTCAGATTGCTTAGAGGTAGGGGAAATAGAAATATTAATAAATAAAATTCATAGGCTTTTTGAGTCCTGGCCTTTAGTTATAAATGGCTCAGAGTTCCAGCAACTGAAGGCAAGGCTGAGTTATGGTATTTTTTCTTGTACTTTGTTAGATTTCATATCTGTAGTTCAGTAGATCTGGTTTTTTTTTTTTTTTTTTTTTTTTTTTGAAGCCCAGCAAGGCCTTTATTACAAATGTAAATAAAGGCTGGAATAAGATTTCTTAGCTGTTAAGATGCAGCTTTCCACATATGTAATCCGTAGAAATAATGGGAATATAAAAGATTTTAGAATTTTTACTGGCAGCTCCTTAGGAAGGGTCTTTTCAAAGTTAAGAGTTTTCTAGCTTGTTATTAGTTTTCCTATGCAGAATAAAGTGGTCCATTTATATACATTTTCTGTCATTTCCTTAATTCCAAGATGACCAGGAAAACATTCTTCCTTGTATAAATAAAATGCGAAATCAGTGTTTTTATAATTTCTTGAACACCTACTATATTCCAGGTGGTGTGCTGACAGGCTGATTACGATAAAAGGAAAAGCTTACAGTCTAGGGAGGTAAATTAGATTGAAATATTGTTACTTTTATTTCCTTCTGTATTGGCTATTGAAAAAAAATTCAGTCTTATGTGTTTCTAAAATTTACAGTAATAATTGGTTTTCTTTTTTAGTTTTTAAATGTGAATATTAAACAGATCTAATAGTTTACTTCTTTGATCTTTATGATTTTCGCAATTATGTTTCAGAGAGAGTAGAATGCAGGGTTTGCAGTCTTTGCAAACTAATACGCATTCCCAGGTAAACACAAATGCGTTAATGCTAGGATACTTTATATAAATGCCAGGAAGCATTTGCCATTTTTGTCTACGCTGTTACAGAGAGTTAAATGAATACCTTCACATGAAAACACTCTTGCTGGAATGTGCAATCCATATGCCTTTACACACCTTTCCAGTTAAGTTATGAACTTGATGAGAGCCTGTCACTGTTGCTCCTGAAGCAGTAGGAAGGGGTCATCTTTGAGTGACATGAGGCACTCTTTCCCTCAGGCATTTATCACGTAGCTTCCACACCAATCGCACCTCCTGCTGACGTGGAGCTTGCAAAGTTCTGAATGATAATTGTTTTTATAACAAATGTGGATTGAGTTAGAAAGGTCAGCAATGGCATTATTGGAATTAGTCTGTGCCTGGTGTTGTCAAAACTGCAGACATCAGTTCCATGGAAACATGGAATGGTTAACTCTTTCCTGTAAATCAAATTATGTTATCAAAAAATTCACCTTGTAAGTTGGAAGGAATTGTGGGAGGAGGATATATTCTGACAATTATTTCCTCTGATGCAGAATTAGAAGTTACTGGACTAACTTAATGAGAAAATGTTGTGGTATTGTTTTTGCTGGTTCCAAAGCCTCTATCTTTCAAAGGTATTGCAAATTTTACAAAAAGAAGACCTTTTCAGATGAAATAAACAAAAGATAATTTTAACATCATTGATCACTAGATTTTTTTAGAAGTTTTTCCTCTTAAGTAAATGCTAGTCTTCATATAGTGCTTTCCAGTTTATGAAAGCCTCAAGCAATGAAGAATTATAAACATGAATTTATGTGAATTGTTAGGGGGAAATAGATTAAATTACTTGAAAAAGAGGCTTCTTAACATTTTCCATCACAAATCCAAATGATTCACTTTTAGGGCAGTTGGCTATTTGGGAGTACTTTGTGTGATAAGCAAAATGATAATTTGTATATTTGATATACGAGTTATTTTCCAATATCTTACATATTTGAATTCATTACTATAAGCCTTTTTATAAGTATAGATATGTAGTTTTTGATATGAATTCACTTAAACTATGTGTTTTTTAAAAAAAAACCTAAACTATAACTCAGTACTAGATAGAAGTGCTTTTTTTTTCATAATATTGTCTTTGTACTGTTAGATATATATTTATGTTTTTCTTTTTAAAAGCAAATATTGTGAACTTTTCTGGATTTTTAAACTACTTCCTGAATTAAGATCCAATAGTATTAAATCAGCAAAGTAACCAACAAATTGTTTTTGAAAGAATTTTAAACAACAAAACAACATTGTTTTGTTGTTATAAAAACAATACTTCTAATAAAACAAGTATATAGTATTATTTATATATGTAATTTGTAACATATAATATTGCCCTTAACATAGACCAAAAAATAAAAGTTCCTTATTCAAGCATTTACAATTAGCCTTCTTCAGTTAGAATTGAAACAAATATTTCCACCAATTTTTACTTTTATTATGGCCCCCAAATCTTTTTAGAATAGTAAACCCAGATTTGGTTATTCTGATCTTCCTCTCAAAAGCATCTGAATTGGAGCAAATGAAAATTTATGCATAGTGGGTATTAAACATTAATAGAGAATGGCTAACATACTCTTTGGAACGTAGGATTTAGTTCTACTGAAGAAAGGAAGTTTTTTAAAAATTTGCTTAGCAATTCCAGTAGGTAAGTTGCACTGAACAGAAAATCTGGAATCCAACTTTGAATTTACACCTATTATACTATCATTTATCTAAATAGTAGATGAACTAAAATTCCAATGATTCTCCATTTTTCTGTCCTCAAAATAGTCATGTTGAAAAAATCATTAAAGTGGTGACAGATAAAAAGAACTTAGTTTGTTGTCAGTACTTCTCAACTTAAAGGTTAGGTCAGCAATGGTTTATGTCATGACACTGATAAATTTTTCTAATGACCAGAATGGTTTGATTTATAATAGTTTTTTGTTTTTGTGTTAGCGAATATGTATCTTTGGTATCTGACTTCATCCCAAAGATGCATTTCTGTTTTGCATTTTTTCTTGTTTTTCCTACATAGAGATAAAATTACAGAGCAATAAATAATACTCAGTAAAATTAAAATGAAACCTTACAAGCAGAATTACAAAGTTGAAAACTGGGCAAAGGGTTGAGGGGGAAAATGGTTGAGTCATTCTAGTTTAAAAAATCAAGAGGGTTATTAATAGCTTGATTGAAAAAAGTTAATGAAAGTATACAAATCAGACAAAAGGCATATAGGCAGCTTCTCTACTCTCACAAACTTTTTGAAAGTTTTGTATAAAGTTCAATAAACCAAATGGTTGAGATAATTGTTTTATGGAAGGTTTTTTAGTTGAAACTCAATCAAAAAGAAGAATAAAAATACCAGTTTTACTGGTATTTTCAGAAATAAACTATCGGACCAGCAGTACTCAGTCCTTTCCTCAAGGTTAAGCAAATCTAGTTTCCTTCCGCATGACTTTAGTTCCCTTATTCGTTCTTTCAAACAATGTGTAAGTTCATCCAAAGTCATGTTATTGGAGGAAATGGGCTTAAGGAGAAGTTAAGAGCCATTTATAAAAAGTGGTTAGAGTGGGTTTCCCAAAGCTATTTTTATTGACTAATTTTAGTTCTTTTTAAAAAGATGGGATGTAATTAAAAATTACTTAAAATATAATTACATAGTGGGAAAAATTATAGGCAAATACATTGCTAATAGTGATGTATTTATGATAGAATTTCGAATAGTCACTTCTCCAAGTTTCTCTGTAACATGATTTATATTTATAATGCCAGTAACTCTTATTTTTGAAAGTAGTGCTCTTAAGAAAAATGCGAATCAAGTCTTGAAAATTTTCTAAAGCTCTTATTTAAACTGACGTATAACTGGATTTTTAAAATATAAAGTACATTTTAAAATATGCCATTTTTCTTCAGGGAAGGTTGTAATTAAACATAGTACCATCTAATGCGGATCTCTAAAAAAATATATACCTGCACTATATGCCCCCTCCTTTAAGAGTGAATCTGGCTCATCATTTTACTGGCAGGCTTCTTCAGTCTTCTTTTTAACCGCCTTCCAAGTAGTGTGTAACCGTGTTGGGGTCATTGCTCTAGGAAGATTCTTCAATTACCAAAGATAAAACTTCCTCCATGTAATTATCATGGGGAGTCATGAAAACATAGCTTCACTATTGGCCTTTTATCATTTTAGAAGTATTCATAGAACCTAAAGAATTGCTTGTCTGATTTTTTTTTTTTTTTCAGATTCGACACCAAAATGCAGGGAGAACACTCAGATTGAATGAAGGCTACATTTGAATCTATTTGAAGAGAGGTTGCTACTGTGTTACCAAGAATTTTTTTCTTATATCATCACAGACCTGGAAAAAATTCCCTTTTTTACTATTGATTTTATTATTTACAACACTATGGCAGATAAAGGCAGCCGGTTGTTCACTGAGAGAATTCTGAGTGAAAGTGTCTTGCCACTATTCTCCAGAGCATATTATTTGGCACCTCTTCTGTGAAGGCCAGGAAAATGGTTTCTTGTAAGGTATTGTTTTAAGGAGTACAATTGAAATAGAATATTTTAACAATGATTTTATATAAACTCATTGGATACCAGTAATGTAACTACAGTACACCAGGGAATATCACATTAATGTGTTTGAGCGGGGAGGATTTCTCACCTGCTTGTTGGGGGGTTGTCACAGTTATGGGAGATCATGGAGTATCAGAACACTTCTGTGTTCTCTGCATTAACATCATAGTGCCACAAGAATGGTGTGTACCTGCTGCCCCACCCCGGGAGAGTTGGTGTGCCTGACTCCTGGTTATCAAGTGCCAGATGTTTTGTGTTGACCCTCCCCCACCACCAAAAAAGGTTTTCTCTATTATATCTGAAGATGCTTTTTTTTTTTTTTTTTTTTTGCCTAATCCTACAGGGAAATTTTTAAAGTAATGTTCAACTTCAAACAAATAAAACGGACCACACATTGATCTATTTTAAAAGTAGTTTTTCAAACGTAACAAGTATTTGACTTTTCCCAGTGGGTTCCCAGGTGCTTCAAAGACCCTGCTGTAAGTTTGCTAGTTCTCTATGTTAACAGAATCTGCTGTGTTAAGAGTTCCAGATCAAAGGTAAGGGGTAAGAATACCATTGTGTAAGGTCCAGTCAGAACTTGAGTTAGTTGCCTCCCATGATACACAACAGTCAACAAAAACACAAACATTATCCCTCTGTATAATAGATAATAGACACTTAAGTGTTTTTTTTTTTAAACATTTTTATTTATTTATTTGACAGAGATCACAAGTAGAGAGGTAGGCAGAGAGAGAGGAGGAAGCAGGCTCTCCACGGAGCAGAGAGCCCGATGCGGGGCTCGATCCCAGGACCCTGAGATCATGACCTGAGCCGAAGGCAGAGGCTTTAACCTTAACACTGAGCCACCCAGGCGCCCCGACACTTAAAGTCTTGATCAGAGTTTTTCAAGAGTTTATTAGTTCTTGACTGAAGTAAACTATTTTCCATGCTTTCACTATTATAGTTTATACACAGATTTGGGCTTATAATTATCATCATTGCTATACAAAGGAGGAATGTTTTGAGGGAATTATGTCAAGTTGAGTTGTAAGGTTTCTAATAAAGCCAAGAAGTGGTACCCTTCCTCTCAGCTCCCTTCTGTAGTCCAGCTGCCTCTCTAATTACTGTTGACTTGTCTCAGGTGGGTCTCCTGTGATCAAGAGCTGGTTAAGAGCGGTTGGGGCCAAGTGTGCTCCTTTCTTTATGCAATCGGCATTTCCCCTAAACTTGTTACTATTTGAATTCTAGCAAAATAAAATGTTGCCTCATGCCATTGTGAAGCTTGTCTTTAGTAGGAACTGGAACTGAGCCTATCCTGCCCTCTTGCCACAGTAGCAGTAACAAGCCAGGTCTTAGGATCTCTAACGCATTCCTCCTGAGAAGATGTGCTTTGCAGGTTTCTACACTGACTCAGGTTGGTCGATCCTTTTCTCTTGAAGGAGCACAGGAAAATCACAGCATGGGAGAATTATGTTGCATGTTTTACTTTTGCTATAGACTGAGAAAACTTTGGCAAAGCTACTTACCTATTTCTGTTTTTAATACAAATAAAGCTTTCAGCTTAATATAGTCATGCTATTAATTGCCTAGAAGAGAACAGCAGTGCCTCTATTTTTTTTTTAAATGGAGTTTTATAATTGGTAACGTGTGGAGACACAAGCATCATATAAATAAAAAAAGCCTGTCTACAAAAATACAGCTTGTGCATTTGAGGGACCACTTCTTTGTTATTAATTTAGAATGTGAAAAAAGGAAGATCTCAATAAATTAAAACTCATTTGAGACCATTTATGTACTTGTTACACTTATTTTGGTTCTTAGCACAAATCCCCTAGGGAAAGTGTATACATAATCATTACCTTCCAGCAAACCTTTCACAGTGGTGTTAGCTTTGGCGGCACGTGACCACTTTGTACATTTACTGTTTTGGGAGTTTTTTGCATAGGATTCTTACATAATGAGACATTTTGTTTAGTGTTTCTTAAATCTCTAGACTCAGCTGATAGAAATTCTACGATGTGACTGCCACTGTACAAACGTAGAAACTAAGGCATAAGATCTAACATTTTCACCCCAAAAAAGGTTTTATGTTTTTTCTTTCAGTGAGTTACACCAGTCATCCCAGGGAAGAGAAGTATAATTGCAAGGAATGACACTATTTTAAGTATTCATTACATTTTTTATGTGGTTTTAATTCATACTTGACTGAACAGTTAGGAAAGGCTGATTCTGGATACTCTAATCAAACAAATGAATTGGCATCTGTACACATACACATACTCACACTCGACATTTAAAGCCCCAGAATTTAAATAAGCATTCCTTTAACAATACCTGAAGCTTTTGTAAGAAGTTTAACGGTCGATTTCTTTACTTGATTTTCTGGAACATCAATTGCCTGATAGTATAGTTTTTTTATTTGCTTTTAATGATGAGTACAAAACTTAGAAATATTGAGGGTACATTTAATAAGTGTATAAACAGAAATTAAAGCCTCTGAATAAGACTAGTTAACACAAAATTAGATCACTTACAGCATTACAGACATTTGGATATTAAGGTCAAAGTGGGGAAAAAAAGTTCCTACGGTCCCTGAATAAGAGAGCTTACTACCGAATTTTTTTTCACTTTTATATATAGAATAAAATTCTTGAATCGTGCAGAGAGCCTACTCTTGACTCTGGGAAACAGAATTGCAGAGGGGAGGTGGGTGGGTATTAAGGAGGGCACGTGATGCGACGAACACTGGCTTATACGCAGCCAATGAATCAATGAATATTACATCAAAAATTAATGATGTATTACAATATGTTGGCTAATTGAATTTAAATTTAAAAAATTTTTTAATTATAAATTTAATAAATTGGGCTACTCAGAAAAAATAGAATAAAATTCAATAAAGGATACTTTCAAAAACCTATTGATTAAATTTTGTTATTATACTTTAGCTCCAGATTTGATTTTAATATACTGTCACTGGTTTAATCATTGCCTGTGACAGGGCAAGTCATATAATAGTAATAGGTATTCTATAAATCACAAAGCAAAGTCATTTAAAAAAAAGTCTTTCAGTTTGGGGTCCTGGCTGGCTCATTCGGTGGAGCATGAGACTCTTGATCTCAGGGTTGGGAGTTCAAGCCCCACTTAGGACATGGAGAGCACTTAAATTTTTTTTTTTTTTTAATCTTTCAGTTCAGATTATCCTAGTATTTAGTATGGTTCAAATATAATTTGAAATCCATATAGCATCTGTCAGCTTGAATCTGTGGAACAGTACCAAAATGAGCAAGTATTATGTTTTTTTGGTAAATGAAAAGTTTAAAATATGCCTTTCTTAGGAATTACCACAATTAATAGCAACAATAGTACTTTGTCATGTGAATGACCTTTAGTGAATTTACTCACTGAAAGACACCGAGGAATATATTTAATAGTTGACAATATTACCAGATTTAGCAGTCTCACGCCTATTTGGAGTGACATTGAATCTCATAAAGATCTCTTAAAATATTTAAATGGAAAATCTTTGAAAACTAAATCAAGGTAAACAGCTTTCAAAAGGTAAAACTGTATCTATGTGAAAAGGGAAAAGAGTTAAAATTGTATTAGACAGTTTCTTCTTTTCAGCCTGTGAATATAGTAGTTTTTAAAACAGCGAAGTTTCCTCTGAATATCATTTCATGCCTCAAGATAGTTCTTATTCTTCTATCAACGTCGTTGCGTGCTCACTCCTTCGAAAGTAGTCCGTTTCATACGATAGTCAAGGTTTCAGAAAAGGCTTTTTTTTTGTCCAAACAAAACCTAATTTCTCAAGTGAAGTATAAGAATATACAAACAATCCTCCAGCAGGTCTCTCTCAAACCACTCCCCCCCCACACAAAAAAAGGAAAGGAAAAGAAAGGAGTACTGATTATACTTAGAAAAGATTTTTTTTTATTTAATGCAGTGAATGTAGAATCAACATTACCACTGAATTTAACATCTGAAAGTTGGTAGAATGAAACAAAAAAATTAGGCATCTGTTAATGGTTACTATGCACTAGGTACATCTGAGGTTGTACAATATCAGGCTTGTAGACATTTGAGCAGACACTGTCAGCACGGAACATAAATCTCACACAAGGTATAATCAAAAGGTATTTCAAACAAATTATCCCATCAATAAACTTTCTCTGGTAACATCAGCTTCATGGAGTATTATGTCTAAGCCACAAACAGTGATGGTATGCAGATAGAAGCATGTCATTATAAACACGGTGAGCTAAATAGCGCATATTGAGGTCAAACCCTTTCTGTAGAAAGGGAATTTCATTGACATTCTCTTTCAAGCATAGTGTATAAACAGATCAAAATAGTTCTATCATAAGAAATAGTATTTAACAACGTTGCTTTAAAATAAAAATACTTTAAAAATTAGCTTTGATGAGATTAAATTTATTTTTAAAGTCTCTTCCTTTAGAGTGAAATATATATTTCTGGCTTCTGGCTTTTCTATGTTTTTCCATCATAACTCCCCCCTTCACCCTTTCCCAGTCTATTAATAAAGTAGTGCAAAACATTTTCTACAGCATTTTCAGCCAAGCTTAATCCCCTACCCAGTCAGGGAAATAAAACATTCTTACCAAATTATTTCTCTCTCCAGAGGTATACTCCCTTGATTTATCAGGGAGCTAGGTACAAAAACTACCATAAGTCTTGGGAATGCAATTTTTAAGTATAGATTCTCTGGTAAGTAGTGAAACGTTTTTTTTAAAGGCAAACTCTCCCTTCCCCATAAGCAGTTTTCTGTTTTTTGGTTTTTGGTTTTTTTTTTTTTTTTTTTAACAAATTAGGTTTCATGCATTCATATTATCAAGAATGATTAGTTTTTCTATAAATGAATGTAATGAAACACTGGCATATCACTTAGCACACTAGCATTCTTTACATTAAAATTCACACTAACAAAAATCATACTATGCATTAAAGCATTTCAGTAATCTATGAGAAAGAAGATACTTTTTTGTGTGTGTGATAACACTTGAGTATTAAGTATTTTTAGATGCACAGAGACACCAAAAGCAACACGGATTTAGTTTGCTAGTATTCTTGACAACTGAACGGGGTTGCTAACTTGCTAACTCGGTACAAATTAAAGAAGTGGTAGGTATAAAAATTCAGATAGGCAATCATTTATAAACCTGGCAGTATTTATGTGTAATCCTGTGGAGATTTTAAGGTTTTAGATGGAATGATAGAAGGTTTGAAAGTTTTCTTTGTAGAGTGTGGAAGATTATCCTGACAGAGTGAATGTACCTTCGCTCATTAGCTTAAAATAAGCCGAGTCATATCTCAGTAATTTGCACGGGAATGAAAGAATCTGAAGTCAGCATCTATGTTAAATTGAAATGCATCTGTTCCATAATTCAGATTTTGGGATTCCCCCTTCACTTTTGAAATGTATAAAACATAGAAAACTGTAATGGATTACTTTTCAGATAAAAAATAGTCACATAAAAAAAAACTTTAAAAATCAAATTGACATTTACATTTTATGTAGATTTAATCAGAACACAGCTGAGCATTTAATGTAATATTCTAGTGCTTCTACTCGTAATTAGAGAAGTACATATCTCCCAATGTTACCATTCTTCTGTTTGTTGTTCCAGTGTGTTATAATATTATCCGCAGCCAACAAGGCTTTCACACAGCAACAGCTAAACCTTTATCAAATTGAGTCTGTACAATGGAAGTATATTTTCAAAGACATATGCCTTTGTACACTATTTACAAATTCTCTCGATCATGATAAAAAGGCAAAATAAATAAAAAGCAGGAAGAAAGGAAATGCTGCTGAGGCTGAAGGCTTTTTCTTTTATCTTCCCAAACAGATGCTGGTCTCCTCAGTGCTGGGAGCTGGCTAGCCAAGATTGTTTTTCTTCCTTTTACATGGACTGTGAGAAGGATCTGGTTTCAGTTCTTGGTATTGCACCTGTTTAAACAGAGTTCAGAGAAAGACTGGTCAGGTGGTCACTTTCTGGCAAAGGAAGGAAAAGCAAAGGAATGAGAGACTGCTTGGAGGCAGGGGTGGGAAGAGCACTGGAAGGTCTATGGGATCTGCAGCTGGGATGCAGAAAACAATAGAATGATAGAGCAAGAATCATAAGGGAAATCCTGCCAGAAATTACGTGAGAGCACTACTGTGAACATTAGTAATAGGCTGCCTCTTCACTGTCAGTAACACATTAGATTAAAAGCAAAACCATCTTAATTTTGAAAGGCTGAATAATGGTTCTTTGCAATTTACTGTTTGTTTAGTTTAGGCTTAATCTCCCTCCAGCCTATTCTCACGTCAGATACCAAATCAAAAATTCAGCTGAAACAAAGGAAGAAAGGTATTGCTCCAACATAGTGTCAAGATTTTGATAAAAATATTGCTCATTTATTATTATTATATGAGTAGTTAACCTCAAAGAATTTTGAAAGACTGAGATGTGCCCCAGTCTTGAAAATGCAGTTACTCTCCACCCCGTCCCCTAACGGTCTCCAAAAGCTGCATTTTAAAAATTCACTTATTTCCTGCAAATTATGCAAAGAAGTGTTTTTGTTTTGTTTTTCAGATGTTCACTGGCACCGTTTGCTTTCATCATCTATATTCCCCTTTCCTCTCTTCAGGTAATGATGACTTCCCTTCACAAATCAGGTGAACCTTCCTTGGAGGAAAATTGCCCTTTGAGCTCTGGTAGGTTCTTGATGTAACCCTCTCTCATTCTCCATTCCCCATGCTTTATAAAAGTTCTTCTTGGGTAACACCCCAAGTGGGCTAAATTCCTGAAAGGCAAAATCTGCTACAGCTTTAAACTTTAAGTAGCTTAACTTTTTAACTTTAACTGGCTCTTCTAAAACCTTTGAAATTAAAAGGATAAAAAGTGAAAACCCAATTCCATCCTATGTTAAATAAGAGTAATAGTGAAACCTACATACCACTTGTACATCTGAAGGGACTCTGGAAAGGAAGTCAAGTAGTTCATTGTTATCAATTGCATATGGACTCCGAAGCTTTTTTGTAAATTTATTGATGCCTGAAAAAGTGATCAGTCAAACATTATTGAAACTCCAGAGTTAGGAATTACAAAAATCACATATATTTCCATATGTTGCAGTGATTGGAAGATCTAGATTAGGCTGCTCTTCAGTCTCCACTGAATGAACCAATACCCTCTGTTTCCTCCCTCTCCCCTTTCCTGTTTTTCTCTCTCTCCTTTCCTTTGTCCCCTTCCTCACTCCATCCCAACACAATGGCAGCTCTAGTTTTCTCTCTGTACTTCAGTGGCTTCTTCCCATAGGAAAGGCTTTTTATTTGAGAAACAAACCTGGCAAGGATGTACAAGGTTGGGTCTTGCTTTGCCACTCAGTATCATATTACTTAGAAGACTTGCTTTAGTATTTCATCTGTGATGAAACTTTTCAAGGCAAAAAGTCTGATTTACTGGTTTTCCCTTTTTCAAAAGAGAAACGGTTCTGTTTTTTTGGAGTGGGGGGAGGTGTTAATGTTATGCAAACCAAATGTTTAGAAGACAGCTGTCCTTGTGGGGTTTTTTTGTTTTTTTAATGACCTGAAGTGAGAAAGAGTTTACCACCAGCTTTAAAAAATAAATAAATAAATAAACAGCTTTAAAGATGGTGACGCAAGAGGATCCTGAACTCTCCTCCCACATATCTGATGCTCAGGGAAGTCTCACTCTGAAGCAGGTAGGAGAGGCTGGGACCTAAACTCAGCATCAACCTTACTCCCAGTGTGGCAACCAGGGTCAGGAGGGAACTCAAAAGCTGTAGCTTCTTGAGGAGTGAAGGGTTTGAGCTCCACATCAGGCAGCCCCAGCTTTTAACACGTACACCTATGAGGGGCTCTCCAAAATATCTACCTTTGAAAAGCAATGGGGCTCAGGTCCACGAGACCCGCAAGGCTATGGTGATCTGAGAAATGGTTCTTAAAGGACTTGCGTGCTTGGCGTCACCCCAGGACCCAACATACAAACAGTTAATTGAGGGTTACCTGGACTTCAGGAGAGACTCATTTGCTTGTCTTGGAACATTAGCCTGAGGGGTGGGCCTCTGGTTAGACACACATTCAAGAGACTGCTGGAGTGCTCTCTGGAGCCAGAGACTGGGGTGCCATCTCTGCACTTTCCCTCTGCCTTGCTCCAGCTGGTGGATGCTATCTCCACATGCCCCCTGTGCCACACTCCACAGATGATCAGCATCTCCCTGAGGGGAGACTTGACATGTGTATGGTGCCCCAGTTTTATGTCTGGTTTTACATCTAAGAGGTGGCTCAACAGGGCAAGGTAGGAAGATCTTGAGCTCACCTCCTCCCATGTATACACCAAACCTGCAGCTACATATGGAACAGTTCCCTCTGAGACAGACCTGAAAACTAGCTGAGTGACTTCACATCAGAGAAACAAGCAAAAGGCCAATGGAAGTGAGTAGGAGAGGCTGTGACAAAAGCTCATTATAAATCCTACCCCAGCAAGGCAACCCACGATTACAACGTAACTCACAAACATGGAGCTTCTTTCTGAAGAGCAGCAGGTTATACCCTCCATCAGGCACCCCAGCTTTTAAGTCCTGCACCTGAGAGGTGAGCTGGCTTTGAAAATCATGACATAAAGAGCTGTAGTGAACTGAAACATGGCTCAGAGGGCTCAAGTGAAGACTCACTTTCCCGAAGGTACAGCACAGAAGCAGCCATTAGAAAAGCACCCAGACTTTAGCAAATGAATCTCTTTCATAAACCCTTAAAGCTTCAGCTGGAGGGGCCGGGGCCTACTGGGATACTCTGCTCCCTCTATCTGCCTTGTAAAGCTGGTGGTGCCATTTTTACCCTCCAGCTGGCAGGCACCAGTTCACGCTGTCCCTCTGCCATGCTTCAGAGCACCAACATTTTCTGGAGGGGAGCTTTTACGCACATCTAGTGCTTTGGTTTTTGTGGCTGCCAGCAAAGGGACACCCCTTGATTGCTGGGCTCAGTAGGCCAGGGCTGCTTCCATTCCTGAGTTGCATGGGACTCTAACACTCAGACCATTCTTGGCAGACTGCCATCCCCAGGACACTGTACAGATAGCAGACTGTTAGACACCCCCACTCTTTCTGAGAAAGAAGCCGATTTGCTTATGGAGGAGCTTTGAGCTGCTGCTCAACCCTCTGGTCTGGCACATTTTAAGAGTTTATGGGCTTCTCAGGGAACGGAGTCCGCTAGATGCAGTCTTTGCACTCTCTGCCTCACTATAGCTTATAAATATCTCCCAGTACGGAGCTTCTGTCCTTGTTTGATACCCCTGACTCTTGTAGCTGCTGCTGGGGGACACCGGTTTATCACCTGGCTGTGGTGGCTAACGTGGTTATGCTCACAGGTCCCACAGGACTGTAACCAAAGCAAAAAGAGTTTTTAAATAGCCACAACCCTGAGGGCATAGCTAGAGGCAACAGACTCAGATGCTCAGCCTTTGTCACAAACCCCTAAGCTTACCATCCCAGTTCCTGCCTAAGGGGCAGGCTTCTAATTAAACACACATGTAAGGGCTGACTGTAGACTTCTCCAGAAACCTTGGTGAGCAGGCTCTCTATTCCTGCTGCTCTGGAACAGCAGTCTCTCTCAGAGGGGAGGTTTGACATATCCCTGGTGCCCTGGTTTTTACAGCTGCCACTGAGGGAGTAGCCCTCCGAGCTCTTGTATTTCTGGGTCCCACACGACTGATAACAGTTACAGAGAGAGTTTTTGGAAGGCTCCCACCCCCAGGGCACTGCACAGACATTAGGCTAAAACACATCCACAGTCTGTGAAAGAGACCTATTAGATTGTCCTGGAGCTTCAAGCCTGCATGGCAAGCTTCAAGTCTGGCACACATTTAGAGGCTTCGGAAAGTGCTCTGAGGAAACGTATGCTGCGGGATACCATCGCTACACCACACTGGCATCTCCTTGAAAAGAACTTAGATACTCATGAGGAGCCCCCCAAATATAACTATAGTAATTAGTTAAGGAATTCATAAGATTAAAATATGTTAAATGTAACCTCAAAAACAGAACATGCGGGTGAAGAGTTAAAACGTAGAGCTTTAGAACGCAGCCAGCCTTACATTGTTACCAACTTAAAATGGACTATTACAAGTTCTAATATGTAAGCCTCCTGGTAACTGCAAGGCGAAAACCTAATCTAGATACACAAAAGATAATAAAGCAGTCAAAGCATACCAGCAAGGAAAGTCATCAAATCACAAAAGAAGAAAGGAACACAGGAACTACAAAACAGGAAACATTAACAAAATGCCAATAGGTACCTACCTATGAGTAATTGGTTTAAATAAGATAAATTCTCCAAAGATATCAGATGGCTGAATGTATAAAAAAAAACAAGACCCATCCACCTGTCTATACTGCCTAGAAGAGATGCACGTCAGATGCAAAGATACACAGACTAAAAGTGAAGGAATGGAAAAACCTACTCCATGCATATGAAAACTAAAAGCAAGCTGGAGTAGGTAGCTATGCTTACATTGGACAAACAAAAACTGTAATAAGAGACTAAGGAAGGTATTACATAATGATAAAGGGGCCAACCCAGCAAAAGGATGTAATATTTTACAATATTTATACAGCCAACACAGGAACACCTGAACTTACAAAGCAAATATTAAAAGACATAAAGGGAGAAATAGCAATATAATACTAGAGTACTTTAAAACTTCACACCACCACCTAGATCGTCAAGGCAGAAAACCAATAAGGAAACATCAACCTTAAATGACATGTTAGACCATGTGGACCTAACAGACATTGATAGAACATTCTATCCAAAAGCAGGAGACTATACATTCTTTCCCAAGTTCACATAGAACATTCTCCAGGACAGGGGCATCTGGGTGGCTCAGTGGGTTAAGCCTCTGCCTTCGGCTCAGGTCATGATCTCAGGGTCCTGGGATCAAGCCCCGCATTGGGCTCTCTGCTCATCAGGGAGCCTGCTTCCCCCTCTATCTCTGCCTGCTGCTCTGCCCACTTGTGATCTCTCTCTGTCAAATAAATAAATAAAATCTTTAAAACAAAAACATTCTCTAGGACAGCTCATATGTTAAGCCACAAAATAGGTCTTAGTAAAGAAGACTGAAATCATATCATGCATCTTTTCAACACAATGGAAGGAATCTAGAAATCAATTACAAGAAGAAAACTGGAGAATTCACTAGTATGGGGAGACTGAATAACATGCTACTAAAACCAATGCATTAATGAAGAAATAAAAATACCTTGAGAAAAATGAAAACAGAAATACAACATACCAAAATGTATGGAGTACAACCAAAGCAGTTCTATAAGGTGACTTTATACCAATAAATGCCTACCTCGATAAAAAAAAAAAAAGTCAACCTAACTTTTTATTTCAAAGAACTAAAAAAGGAACAATAAACAAAACCCAAAGTTATAGAATGAACAGAATAATAAAGTTCAGAGCTGATTCTTAGGAAAAAAATGAGTAAATGGCAAACCTTTAGCTAGAGACTTGCCAAGAAAAAAAGATTCAAATAAAATCAGAACTGAAAGAGAGGATATGATAAACCTGAAACCACAGAAGTGTAAAGGATCCTAAGAGACTAATATGAACAATTACACGCCAATGAATGGAAACCTAAAAGAAATGGTTAAGTTACTAGATATATACAATCTTCTAAAACTGAATCATGAAGAAATAGAAAATTTCTATTCAGACTGATTACCAGGAAGGCAGCTGAATCAGTAATCAAAAACCTCCCAACAAACACGACCAGACAGCTTCAGTGGTGAATTCTACCAAACACTCAAAGAAGAGCAATTTTTCTTACTCTTCCAAAAACTAGAAGAGAAGGGAACATTTCCAAACTCATTTTATGAGGCCAGCTTTACTCTCTTTCCAAAACTAGACAAGGACACCACACACACACACACACAAATACAAGCCAATATCTCTGATGAACAGAAGTGAAAAAATCCTCAACAAAATATTAGTAAACTGCATTGAACAATTAAAAGTCTTGTTTACTTTTATTCCAGGGATGCAAGGATGGTACATCACCTGCAAATCAATCAGTGTGATAACACCATGTTACGAAAATGAAGGATAAAAATCAGATGATCATGTCAATGGATGCAGAAAAGCATTTGACAAAATTCAACATCCACTGATGACAAAAACTCTCCACCAAGTGGATACAGAGGGAACGTACCTCAATATAATAAAGGCCATACATGACAGCCCATAGCTAACATCATACTTGGTGGTAAAAAGCTGAAAGCTTTTAACATAAGTTAAGCAACAAGACAAGTATGTCCACTCTCACCATTTTTATTCAACAGAGTCCTGGAATTCCTAGCCTGAGCAATCAGGCAAGAAAAAGAAATAAAAACACACAAATTGGAAAGAAAAATGGAATATGTGCAAATGACATCATGTTATATATAGAAAATTCTAAAGATTATACACACATACACAAAGGAATGAGTGAATTCAATGAAGCTTCAGGATTTGAGGGAAGAGGTAATGGAGAAGATTGGAGGTGATATCACCTATGGTTGACCTGGTTGCTGAACTCTGGCAATTAGAGGCTTCTCACACTTTGGGTTTTGAAATATATATTCTGCCCACAGTTCCCACAGTGGGAACTGCTCCAAGGATGTAGCCTTGAAAGAGTAAGGTGTTATTAGGGCCAGCTGAACAGTTTATGGGACTGATCCCAGTTGATTATTCTATGTAAACTTTTAGATTTTGGTGGGCAGGGGTGGAGATTTACTTTCCTGTAGCCACCCAAAACAAGCCTCATAAGTAAGTTCCTTTGTATATTAAATCTGCCACCTACCAGACTGAAATGGTCTGCCTCTTTCTTCAGTCTATGCACTTTGTGTTTGATGGCCAATTTGTAAACCAAGGATACAAAATCAATAAAAATCTGGTTTTGTTTCTATATACTAATAATGAGCTATCAGAGAAATTAAGAACAGTACCATTCATAATCAAATAAAAAAGAATAAAATACCTATGAATAAATTTAAAGAAGGAAGTGAAAGACCTATACACTGAAAACTATAAGACATAAAGAAATTGAAGACAACACACATAAATGGAAAGATAGTCCATGTTCATGGATAGGAAGAATCATGTTAAAATGTTCATACTACCCAAAAGTAGTCTACAGATGCAATGCAATCCTTATCAAAATTTCAGTGGCATTTTTCACAGGAGTAGAACAAACCAACCTAAAATTTATATGGAACCACAAATGATCCCAAACAACCAAAGCAATCTTGAGAAAGAACCAGAAAGCCAGAGGCATTACATTCCCTGTTATCACAGTATGATACTGGCATTAAAAACAGACCCATGGATCAATGGAACAGAATAGAAAGGGTGGAAGTAGTAAACCCACACATATATGATCAATAAATTTATGACAAAATAAGACTATACAATGGAGGAAGGACAGTCTCATAAATGGTGTTGGAAAACTGAACAACCACATGCAAAAGAATGAAAGTGGACTACTACCTCATATCCAAATTAACTCAAAATGGATTAGAGATTTGAATGTGTAAGACCAGAAGCCATAAAACTCCCAAGTAGAAAATAAAGGCAGTAAGCTTCCTGACATTGGTCTTGGCAACATTTCGGATTTGACCCCAAAAAGAAAAACAAGAAAAGTAAAAATAAACAAGACTACATCCTACTAAAAACCTTCTGCACAGCAAAGGAAACCATCAATAAAATGAAGAGCAACTTGCTGAATGGGAGACGATATTTGCAAATCTTACCTCTGCTGTGGGCTAATATCCAAAATACATAAAGAACAATACAACTCACTAGCAAAAACAAAAACAATCCACTTAAACAGGCAGAGGATCTGAATAGACATTTTTCCAAATAAGACCTACAGATGGACACGCGGGATGTGAAAAGTTACTCAACATCACTAATTATCAGGGGACTGCAAATCAAGAACACCTTGAGATATCACCTCACACCTGTTAGAATGGCCGTTATCAAAAAGACAAGGAATACAAGTATTGGCAGACATGTAGAGAAATGGAAATGCTCTTTCACTATTGGTGAAAATGTAAACTGGTGCACTATGAAAAACAATGGACAGTCCTAAAAAAAAAAGAAAAATGGAACTGCCCTATGTTCTTGCAATTTTTTTTCTGGATATTTATCCAAAGAAAACAAAAACACAAACTCAGAAATACACTTTCCTGGCCCATGCCCACTGCAGCACTGTTTCTAATAGCCAAGACACAGAAACAACCTCAGTGTCCACTGACACATGAGTGGATAAAGGAGCTAGGGTGTATACATACACAGTGGGCTGGCAACCATGAAAAGCAAGGAAATCTTGCTATTTGCAACAGCATAGGTGGGCCTTGAGAGCACTACGCTAGCTGGAATGAGTCTAAGACAAACACCTGAAGACCTTACTTGTGTGTGGAATTTTAAAAAAAATAATAAGCCAATCTCATAGATCCAGATTGGTAGTTACCAGGGGCCGGAGGTGGGAGAATGGAGGGATGGGTGAAAATGGGTGAGCAGCTCCACATTTTAAGCTACAAAAGAAGTGATGGGATGTAATGTGCAGCATGATTATAGTTAATATTACATTACATTTCCTAAAGTTGCTAAGAGAGTAGATCTTAAAAGTTCTCACAATGGGGGCGGGGAGGGAGGGTAGGGGCATGAAATGTTTCCATTTCTACAGCTCTGGCATTGAGATTTTCAGGAAGCAATTTCCTTTTAAATTACACAAAATTTAAATGTAATGCTTGCAAAAGATGCTGTGATTGATTTACTTACATCACTTTTGGAATAGAACAGCCAAGAACCATTACAGATGAGCCATATCTACCCATACTAAATTATTCAACAGTTAATCCTTTGTAGTACCTGAAGAGTACATGTGGTTGAAGGATAACTGCAGATGAAATTAGAGCTATTATAGAAACAAAAAACTTAATGAGCTAGAAATGTCGAGACAATGTATAAAAAACCAGAAATACCTATTCTGCTTATTCTATTAGAGAGAATTTCAGTGGGATAAGTCTACTCTTCAAAATCTTTCTTGCACTTAATAAATGACCAACATATTCATATATACGAAATAAATTAACAGCTTTATAGGAAGTCAACAAACTTGTAAAAACTGGGCCATAACTTAGAACATCTTGGCTCTTCTTCAGGAAGTTCAGCAGAATAAACTTTCTTTTGCATTCTTGATTTTGGTCTGTCTCCCCATGTGAGACCCATGTCTTAAATTTCCAGTTAACATTTCAGCAATCACCTAACACTACAGAAATACTGTTCTTGTTTTATTTCATTTGATGAAACAAGAGGCCCAAACACATTCTCTAAGAATTACGTGTAAGACCGAGCCAGTGAGGCCACCCCAGGTTACGGAGCCAGATGTCTGCCATGGGTTCCAGTTTCTGAGAGCGCTGGGAAGCCAAATGGAGAGTCATCACCTATCACAACCGAGATGGCAGATATGACCCTAAGAAGGTTAGAGATAATAAACTGCCACACCTCATGCCCTACCCTAATTCCTTCAAGAAAACAGCATCTGTTTTATATATCAAAGGAAGGAATGAAAGATGAGGGCTTGAACAGACAGAGGAAGAAAGGCCCCTCTCCCTGTGTAGTACAAGTACTATCTTACTTGAAATTGTTTAAATTATAACAAGGGGAAAAAACCATCATTCCCCCATCCTCTCCTCCCTACCCAAGCTGTAAAGGTAAGCAGAGTGAAGGTAAAGGGTAAGAGGGCTTACTGAGGATCTGGCAGGACAGACCAAAAAGAATAGGGAGAAAGGAATCTTAAGACCAGAGGGTGTGGGGATCTCAGACCTCTTTGTCTCTTTTCTTTCTAAGTCTTAAAAAGAAAACCACAAAACATTCCTTTTGATCTTTTTGCATTTAATGTAAACATGTGTTTTCTGGAATCCATACCCATTTTGGTCCTTTGCATTTTGTATATGTTTAGCAATCTTAAGTGTGTGCAGGCCAGAGGCAAGTAGAGAATCCTATGTCTCCCCAGTCTTGTTTAATTATATCATTAATGTAGTTTTATATGTGAGTGCACTGTAGAGACTGACCGTTTTTCTCAGGGCATGGATTCTCTCAGATAAGGAGTAGAAACCCTAAAACAATGAAGAATCCTGAAACTATCATTGAAGTGCCATTTAGGGCCGTAGGAACGGTTGGCATGCAGCTTAAGGGCATTAAAAAACGAGGACCAGGGGCGCCTGGGTGGCTCAGTGGGTTAGGCCGCTGCCTTCGGCTCAGGTCATGATCTCAGGGTCCTGGGATCGAGTCCCACATCGGGCTCTCTGCTCAGCAAGAAGCCTGCTTCCCTCTCTCTCTCTCTCTCTCTGCCTGCCTCTCCGTCTACTTGTGATCTCTCTCTGTCAAATAAATAAATAAAATCTTAAAAAAAAAAAAAAAAAAAAAAAAAAAAAAAAAAAAACGAGGACTGGAAAATAGCACCTTTAACATGGGTTCTTGCAGAAGCACTTTTATTTAATACACATAAAGCAGGTTTCTTATTCCTAAGCAGCCTGTCAGGGCCAGGGACCCTTTTCCTGCATCCTAAAGGTGACCTCTTAAAGAGGCGGCCGTATATAGTCCCGTGTTTACAGACGCTTCCACAAGATAAAGTACCACAGCACAAAAGCATATTGTCCTAAATGCAGCATATGGATCGAAATGCCTGTTTTCGTATAAGTGGTGAAAATAAATCAGAATGATATCTAGGCAAAGCTACACTTTGATATATGAAGAATCTGCACAACTACATGTTTACAGGATGATGGAGCCTATGGTGCCAGATAAGAGAAATGCATTTTGTAGGTAGACCTAAATCTTTATCCTGTTGTGATTTTTAACTGACCTGTCTCTTTTCATCATGGAGTAGCTTCATGATCATAAATACAGGGAACTACCGACAGTATAACTCATCCCTTAAAAATAGTTTGTTCCTGGAATATCTAAGACAGTTTAAAAAAGAAAAAAAAAAAAAAGGCTTTACTTACCCCAGACAAGGACAATGTATCTCAGTGGAATGAAGTACAGGATGACTGTGAACACACAGAAGGCTACAATGGCCAGCCAGCTTAAGAATGGGACAGTCCAGTTGAAAGTACTGAATGAGAAATTAACACATCAGCAATCGGAGCACTTCATACTCTTTTCAAACAAAGGTTAAAATAAATGTGGTTCTGACTCAGACTCTGGACGAGGGATCAAGTAAGACTGCATTTCTCTCTCGAACAGAAGGCGATTGTAGTGAGCCTATCAGAGGACACAGGTGAGTCACAATGTGCTGAGTTTCACGAAAGCAGGGCCCACGAAAGCAAGTCTTGCCTCCAACCCTTCCAGATGGTCCCAGGTGACTTCAGCGTCTGAAGTTGCACTAGTTGGGGGACTCTTTATGTGGTTATAAAAAAAAATTTTTTTTAATGTGTTTTTCTACTTCTAGAACAAGTAGCCAATCTTGTCTTTTCCCACTTTTCATAGAGGAGAATGCCCCTGGGCCTGACATTGTTTTCTTCTGTCAACTCACACTGGATTCCAGACACTAGAAATGAAATGTCAGCAACTATCTGTAGACCTGACTCTTGCACTGTTGTGTAAATCCTCCCTGGTTTAGAATTCCTTTGAGGAATACTCCCTTTTTGCTTCAGTTACATTTCAAATGGATCTAGAGGTCGGGAAGAGGGAACAGAGTTGTCAGTCTTGTAAAAATTCACTTGCCATCATTACCCTTCCCAGAAATAAGGAGATAATTAAGAAATAAAGTCAGTATTGACTACTGTTCTCCCTGTGTTATTTCTGGCGAAGGAGAGCACATGGTGGATATGTTGGAAAGACTGTGAAAAATGGAGTGTAAGCTGGCCAAGTGGGTTAGAGCAGGACCTGGCTCATGGGGCTGCAGCATTCCCATACTGCACATGATGGATAATGCAGGGGGTCGGGGAAGGTGGCAAGACTGCCTATCGACAGGGAGAGAACATCAGAACAAAGAACAAAAACAGGATCAGTGAACAGAAGTGGGGGAAGTTACCAAAAAAGACTACTAAAGATGGGAAGGAACATAGTGGGACAAAAAGAAAAATGAAAGAGAAGGTTAAAAAAAAAAAAAGGATGTAGAAAATCAGGGAAATGGAACATGGAAAGATTGTAATCATTTAGGGGGTTTCGTGTAGAAATTCTGTAGTGAATCTCATAGTTTATACGAGGGGATGTCAAAATAATAAAACAGAAGCATTGCATGGAGTCGTCAGTGTTGGGTATATAACTGTTACCATTTAACGGGCATCCTCTTGCCTCAACAACCAGCCTCTGAGCAAGACCTAACATACACCGCTGAGGGACACTTGAGCACAATTTAATGAAAAGAGTGAAAAAAGTATCCAATCTCCATTCAAAGCCTAGATTCTGCCATATGACTTCAGAGGAATCAATCTTGCTATATACCTCACCTTCCCTGTTTAAAAATGAGGACAACTTTTATTGTTTCGAGGCGGACTGGTAGAGATGGTAACATGTGAATCAAAGCGAAATTTTTAGAGCTAAGTCAACTGGGAGTCTATTGCCGTGACAGGGGCCCCAGAAACCTCAAGAAATTGTGAAATTATATGTGAGATGGATAAATGTGAATATTTTTAATTTTCTCTCATTTCCTGGTCATGTATGTTATGTGCACCTGGGGTGGGGTTTGTCCTGGGCCATTTTTGATCCAGTAAAGGATGATTAAGAGATTTTCTTCCTATATTTTGCTTCAGCTTAATACCTAGGAGTGAATCCTTAGCTTTGTGGGCATATAGCTTGCCTTTTGTGTCTGCTTAAGGTCCAGTGTTCTCTAAAACTATTTTTCCTAATAAAAGACCCCAAATTAGATCAGTCTCATTGTCTTGTTTTCGGTAACTCTTGGGGGCTAGCTTTTCTCTTTGTCTTTTTCCTCCCATGGCCAGAGTGAGTGCCCTGTTTAACTGACACCTGAGAAAGGATCATGCCTTCCTTCCTTCACTGACACTTGTGGAGAAACAGAAGGCTGTGGGTCTGCTTGCTTTCCTGGGGCTCAGCTCAGAGCCATCCATCAGCACTCCTCACTGTGCAAGGGCACTGGCTCCTCAGTCAGAAAACCCTTTTATTGGCAAGGAATCCTTACCAGTGTAGCTAATGTCAAAAAGAAGACTGCCCTTTTCTATTTCCACAGTGCATCATGAAAACTAAATCTAGACTATGATCTTCCCCCAAAAAAGATGCAATTCAAGAAAGTTCTGGAATGATTATTTAGTAACAAGATGTGATTATAGAGGCTTTTCACTTTGTAGTTAATGATTGCTTCTGAATTTGCTTTCTGGATAGATGCATTTTAATCTCATGCAACCCCAGGAGACTTTCTCTATTTTAATATTTTAAAAATTGTGCATAAAAGATGGGTCCTGTAAGACTTAGTGGACACTTTTCATGTTTCTATACCTCACCCTATACCTATACCTGTGGAAGGTTTTATAAAACTCAGTTTTTCCCAAGGCTGCTCCACAGCCAGGATCTAGCCATATCCTTCAGCTGGCTATGATGGATTCCGACCAAGCACCTGAAGTCCCCTACCACTCAGAAAGAAGCTTATGAAGAAGCTTCTTCTTCTCAGGCATAAATTTGCCTGACCTCAGTGCTGACCCAGCATCTTATGATATAAATGAGATACTTCCATCAGGTATCAACACACAGTGTACCTCAGAGAAAGGACAACACTCAAAAGGGAAATGACCTATTTAGGACTTCACACAATGCTCCAGTAGATAGGATGTACAGAACAAAGGAAAGTTCTTAGAAATGGAAATAACATGAAGAGGAAGAAGAAAAAAGATGTAGGAATCAGTCTTCAGAAGTCTGAGACTGAGGGCTGCTGTACATTTGGAGTGAGAGGGAGGCTGTTCTAATATGATATTTAAAAAATGGAAACTCAGCACCTATGCGTATGTGGAAATATATTAAAAATTATACAAGGTAAAATGCATTATTCCCTGAAACATGAAAAGCATTAAGTAAGTGTCTCACACCTTTAGTTTAAATAATTTACTCCTTTTAAATGTGTATGCCCAAAGATTCAAATCTGTGGAACACTTTTGGTGAAGAATAATATAAATAATAAACAATGAATTGATACATTAAACAAGGAATATGTAGGCTTATCCATATATATCGCACCTGTCTTGAATTGACTACTTAGCAATCATTATGTAGCCCATTTTCACATACTTTAGTAGTACGGGGCCTCAATATATTTTTAACGGATCATCAATACTTGTAAATCCACTGTATTGAATTTACAGTTTTTTGAAGTTCATTAGTAAAGTTATTTCAGGTAAAATACAAGTAATGCAAAATTAAGACTATAATTATACTCATGAAAAATATTCTTAAGAATATTCTTGTATTCTTAATTTTACATTAGCTTTCAGCGAAGCTATATTTTAAATTAGGAAATGGGATTCCTTTTTTTCAATTATTAAAAGTGCGTTACTTTAGTTCATCTGTAACTATGATTTTCAACTATTTAAATACATAAATTTGAAAAGTTTTACAGGATGCTACATAAAATAGGATTTTTAGAAAAAATTTAAGAATTCCTCAATGACTGTATTAGACAACCGGTAATAAAATGAAGATATGTCTTGATTACCTGAAATTCTCATCTAGCTTGGTTTATTTTTTTCATATCACGATTTCATATTCCGTTTAAGAACAAAGTCTTTCACTTGGAAATGTGCTAAAATTTAGGACGGTGTTATTTCTTCAAAGCTACAAGTAGGACTTCTTTCCAACCAATATGTTCTAAATTTCAGGAAGCAAATTGACAGAACTTTTCATAAAACCAAAGACTGACAGAAACAAAGTAAATAATGAAGAAACTGAGCAATAGATCACCCAGAAGGAGTCTCCCCTGCCAAAAACAATATGGCATTTCACCCTCTGAAAAACAAGTGGACACTCTGTCCCACAGAAGGCCAGGGCTCACATGTCAGCATCACTCACTCACTTCTTTATCCTTTCGCCAAAGGAAGCCACTTCATCTAGGATGTTCTGGACACTGATACAAACCTCCTGGATGGCATAGATTTTATTTATAAATCCCTTTTTTTCACTGTCCTAAAATACAATTAAGAAAAAAGAGAGAGATTCTGTGTGAGTAAAGGTATTCTTCAGTGCTGGAATTCTTGAATTGTCCCTCTCACGTTTTTAAACCTAAATAAAGTTCATCTCTGTGTGTATGTGTGTATGTGTATATGTGTGTATACACACACACACACTCGGAACCCATGAAAATTTCAGGATATAAAGGGAGATGGAGGAGAAAGGGCACACAGCATCATGGACCTCTGCCAATATAAAGGCGGTTGCAAAGTACCAGACTCAGATTCTGATGATATTGCCCTGATGAACAGTGACATTTTAGCCAGAGTTGGGGGGTGGGGAAGCAAAGGCATAGAAGAGAGGGCAGGTCTTGGAATGACCAAATCTGGAATACCTGTGAGCAATGAAAGCTGAAAATGAAGGAAAAAAAAGAAAAGACCAGGCCAACTGAAATCCGTTAAATAGACACTTCCTAAATTGTAGTTTAGGAAGATCAAATACAGGGTAAGCCTGGCCCACCTCTTCAGTGTAACAGTCACATAGTTGATAGAATAGCATAGGCTATTTTAGGATTCTAACTAACCATTTTTCTCCCTTGGTCCTTAGCTCTTCATTTTAAAACTTGTCCTGGATTTAAGCAAAGCTGGTGTGCTCCAGGGAATGGGTGGGTGGGATTGAGTATAAAGCACCCAGAGAATGGTGTGAGCCTGGGGGAAATGTGCACATTCTGTAATTTTAGACCCAGAGGAAGAAATAGTGGTGGCCTTTCACGATTGAAATTTCTGCTTAGTAGCCTGGCATCACAGGCACTTGCCTAGGCTGTTTGGTGGAGACCATCCAACCCTGATTCCATGACTCCATTCCTCCATGCCAGCTTGAATCTCTATGGAAATGTAGATCCAATTTCATTACTTTAACTTCTTTTGAACACTTCCACACTGTGCCAGAACACTTGAGACCTCATGTGGCAGTCAGTGCTTGCTGAAAGCAGCCAGAAAGCTAGAATAATAATGTCGTCATGTTGCACATTTACATACTGACTTTCACTTCAGCAAAGTCTAAAGCACTTTGCACTGTGGGCACGGCTGGGCGTGGCATCCTGCCACCTTGGAAACCAAGGGCAAGTGAGTGACAGGTGGATGTGCAGCCTGCAAGAGCAGGTTACAGTGGGGCTGAAGACATGGAGGCCAGTTCTAAACATGACCTTTAGGTAGAAGTTACTTAGAGCCTTCATTTTAAATATAATTCTCATGGGAGACTACTGTCAACATTATTCATCTTGCTTATAAAAGTCGGACTGTCAGACAATGAGGTACAGGAGATGCGAAGGCTCAGAGTATACAGAACAATTATGTACTCTCAGGGTCCCTGCTGTCTCCAGAAGTCACCCTTCACTTGTCATTACAGACATGAATGCATCAAATTCTTGTCTTTTTTCCCTCCCCAGCAATAAAACAAAGTGCATTAATTTCACCTATGCAGTTGTACACTTAGAAAAAAAAAAAAAAAAAAGGATATCCAGTGCCTCCTCCTGTTCTTTCCTAATTATAAAGCTGGTCTGTTCTAATCCTCTTCATGGCCTTCAGTGTCCTCTCTCCCAAGCACGGGCTAAATTCATTTATGTCTATGAAGTAAAGTGCTCTTAACAGATATTTTTCTGCATACAGAATAAATCAAGCTGGACTTGAAGGGGGCTGGTTATGCAATCAACATTCATTGAGAATACTATCTTACCAGTTTGAAATGATCATGTGAAAAAATATTTTTCACAATAGCAATAAAATCTAGACTCACTTAAGCACAGCCTTAATAAGAAATGTACAGAATCTACATTAAGGAAATAGAGATATGGTGTCTCTGCACTGGAACGCTGATTATTAAAAGAATGTATTCTTTTTTTCTGTTGAACGTACAGGTTTAGTGCATCTTCAAGCAAATCCTAATGTGTTTGGAGTGCAGTGAAATGGGGAGAATTTGATAAATTTGTTTGGAAAAATAAATTGAGAGCTATAGCCAAGAAATTTTTGCAAAATAGAAATAATGAGAAAGCATTTATTGTAGCAGATATTTAAGTAATTAAAATATGAAAGATGAACATTTAAAGAGAGCTTGTTTTATGATCAAGCACCATCATAAATCCACCATACAGATGAACGTAGTATGTTACTGGGTACTTGTGTTAACTATTTGCAGAAAATTATGTTAAATCCTACCTAAATAGACTCTCAGATCTATTCGAGGTAGCCCGATTCTACCTCAGATCTATCTTAAATACATAGCCCCATATACATTCTAGGCTATTTAAAAAGCAAAAAACTAAAGGTGAATTATAAAAACAGAAGAAAATATAGATAAGTTATCTAGTGGCCTTGGAATAGGAAATAGCTTTTTAAACAAAATGAAGGGCGTCACAAAGGAAAAAAATTGATAGCAGGAGTTACATAAAATAAAGTTATGGTGTCAAAACTTATCATAAATTTATAAGGGTGATAGGAAAAACTTGCAACAAATATGACAAATCAAGAGATGGGATTTCCAATATATTCAATAAACATCTGAAAAAACTATTACTGCAGTTTTGCTTATAATAACAAAAAAAAAAATCACTGACATGTTGGGTGGAATTAATTATGTACGTACGTACAACTGATATACTATAATGAAATTACAAAGTATTATTTAAAGAGAATAATTAATGACAACAAAAACCCTTATGATCTAATAGAAACCGCGGGGGGTGGGGTGTAAATGTGAGATGGGGTATAATCCTAACTTTTTTTTTAATGGGTAGGCTAGAAAATGAATGAAGAAAATGTGTCAAAATATTAAAGGTAATGGAAGTTTATTTTCTTCTTCATACCTTCCTATAATATAAATAATTCTTTGCAATTAAGTTTCATTTTTGTCACCAGATCATTTCCCTGATTTTCTCCAATATTATTATTGAAGGAAACTGAGAAGAAATAAAGGAATTGGTACTCGTTGATCATATTAGGTGGTTTATCTATCTCTTTCTTATATTTTTGTATAAAAGCCTATTTAAGTTTATTTTTAGAAAGCAGCATATAAACACTCATTAAGCATTATAAAGTACGTTTCACGTGGTTCATTTGGTCTTCACAACCATCCTAAAATGTAGTTATTTTTCTGTACTCTCCAGAAGAAGAAACATAGGATCTGAGAAAAGTGACAGCTTGGATTAGGACTATGACGGGCCAACTCTAGGTCTATCCTTTCCATAATATACCATGTTACCTTACCGTCCTAACCAGGAAGCTTTCCATTCCTACCCAGAATCCCTGCGTGATCAACAAGAACAACAGACGTGAACATTTAGAAACTTACATTGTAGGCACCACAATCAGCAAGATAATAAAATCTGGAAACTTAATTTAACAGTAGAAATCACCAGATGTAATGTCAATAAGCCATTATGCGAATATTAAATACAAGATATTTGTTAGTAAGGTGTGCCACTGAAGGCATCTACAAAAACTATTTTTAGTAGATACTTGAAAATCTATGTGCTGACGATGTTCAATTACTAGCTAAGGAATTTTAAAAATTTGCTCACTCTTAATTTTCCATTTCTTTTGTACTCCCACTCCACTACCCAGCCCCTCACCCCCAAACACCAAAAACCAAAATAAGATGGTCTGTAATGTTGACAAAGTTTTGAAAAGCAAATGCTTTGGGTTAAAATTTTTATTTTAAAATCTCTTTCATCAAATCCTATATTCCTCCACTGTGGTCCCCAACCAATGAAGTAATTACTCTTTATATACAGTATATGACCCAAAACTGCAATGGGTAATGGAATTGCTCTGTGTTGCATTCCAATATTTCACACTTTTTTCACTAATGTTCAATACTTTATTAGTAGAGAATAAATTGGTACATTTCTTTTATTGTCGTTTTTGCTTTCCTTTATAAACCAGCTTGGATGAAAGAAATATCATAGGGTAGTTAATCATCCAAAGGCTTGGTAGTGACACTGGTTGTTTTTTTTTTTTTTTAATGCATTATTAAGGTTTCTTTTGAAGATGTAAAAAAAAAAAACCCCATAAAAAAGAGCTATAACTATAAATCTGAGAACATGTGAGATTTATATTATACAACTTTTTCTAATGGCTCTATATAATTTTTAAAAATCTTATTATGTTTTAAATAGTCCACAAAACATCAATAACTGCAAACTTGAAATACAGTGATTCTTTCATATTCAGCTATTTTACAATCACATATCACAACAGAAAGTTAACTGGATTTTTCCAAAGAACTATCTACCTCCCAGCTTTGAAATATTTAGGAAAAACTAAAGTTCTAAGGAATCAGTAGGAGTACCTTCCATATCTAGAAAATCCTGTCCGTTGACTTTCAAACCCAAGTGACAAGTGCCCCATTCATTGGTTCTGTTCTGAATGGGAACGAGAACTCAAAGTGATAGGTGTCAGGGTCTATGTATTGTGTGGCTGGGTTCCTCGGGCATCTGGCTGCATCCCACTCCAGTGACAAGTGCGACTTAGGGGCCTTGCCGAAGTAGTCACTGTCAGCCCTGTTACATGATAGAAAAGGGGTCTGTTGGACACCTGTATTGTATCGATCACAAGTATGTAGAATATATTGACTCAAAATATTTGTTCTGGAATTAATATTTCTGTTACTTTCTAGAGTGAGAGAATGTCTTAAGAATGCAAGGGAGGGGGAAAAAAGATGCAAGGAAGCTCTTAGGCCAGGAGAAGCATAAAGGAGAACTGACCATCAGACCAGGGCATATGATCACTTTATTATTTCCTGAAGGAAGCACTCAGATTTTCCACCCTAAAGAGCTATTCTTGATTATAATTTTGCTTTTTCTTTAAAGCCTTGATATGTAACCTCTGAAAAACCATAAGCGGTAAGATTGATATTTGCTATGAGACATAATTGTTACAGTTTACTATTGACTATAGCTCTTCTGTGAGTAAATATAGTCTCGCATAGCACAGAGTGTACAATTGTGTTTGGAATATGTCTATGTTTCATGTGATTTATTTTTTATGCTAAAGATGGTTTTGGTGTACAACTTGCTTGGTTCATTCAGTAAAATGCCTTGCAAAACAAACTCCTCTCAGAGCTATACTTCTAACATATGGAAAATATATTAGATAGGAGCTAGAGATTGAATAAAGGCACACAAAGTGATGAAATATTTTCTCTGTGCCAATATTCCTTTCTTTTTCAGATCGAGAAAATACGTCTCAGAATACTGAAACTCTCACAGCAGCTTGGCAAGTCACAGAGTCCCTTGACTACTGAATCGTATCTCCAATCTTACTCAGTTCTTAGGATATCAAATCTCACCCAGGTTACTTAACGCCTTGGTTCTTCTCATATTAACCTTAAGAATAAGAACCCTCCATTGAGACATTAAAGGATTCTGAGATAATATTTAAGGTTAAGAGGACAGATGTACACCATTTAAGACAGAATATTTTTCTCTTAAAAAGTAAACAGATCTCTAGAACCTTTATATTTCAGAGTTATAAAGCGGACCAAATTAAGTAAGACACATAGAGCTCTTAGTACAATGCCTGGTACAAATAAACTGTCTATAATTAGTAGTAGTAGTAGTAGTAGTATTAATAAAATTATGGACATAGTTTCTTATTAAAAGAATTCAAATTATGTTTATCTATTTTTGCTTATATTAAAAACAAAACTTTGAAATATTAGGCAGAATTCCCCCAAAATATGCAGCCTTTTTATGCATGTTTAGTTATGCCCCAGAGGACTTAGTGTTAACTTGTCAAATTTCATTTTTGAAAATGATGGTAGATTCTTTATAATGTTACACTGAGAAGATTCCCCCCCCCACCGCTCCTGCTGACTCCGCACATGTTTTTCTGCCGAATGAGCATTTACCTCGTCTTAATTTTTTTGCTTGGTAACCCTGGGCTTTTCAATATTCGTTTTCTACAGTGCAACTTTTAATCGCTTTTAGTTGAGCCTCGCTGTGTTCGTTTAACGTTCTACATTTTGCATGGATCTATAAAAGTGACCGTAAAGTAACAAATTTGGAGAGAAATGGCCTCTGGGCAAGGCAATGTAAACAAAAGGCATTTTAAAAATGGCAACTGGCGCTCCTAAAAATTATGACGAAAGCCAGGAAGGAAAGGAAAGGAAAAGGAGGAAAGGAAGAGAGAAGATAGCAGGGGGAGAAAAAGAAAAGCAAGAAAAAGAAGAAAGAGAGAGGAGGAGACTGAGGGGAAGAGAAAGAAGAAGAGGGACTCAGAGGTGCCTCAAGGCCCTGAAGGAAGCTGGAGCGTGGGGACCAAGAGCTCCGGGGCAAACATGAAGAAAGGAAGGGAAAGATCTTCGATTATCAACAAAAATGACCTAAAATCAAAGCACAATCTGTCGACTGTGTTAATTTCTAATTAAACAATCAAAATATTTGTCAAAGTCTGTACGTCCATGTTTCAATTCCATTCCACACCAATGTAAATAAATCTTACAGAACGCACCCAGGAATGCGTGTGTACCTGTGGTCAGGAGGGAGACTTCCCTGGACCCCAACTGCTTGCTACTCCAAGGGCTCATCAGCAGGACCTAAGGGACTTGCAAATCTCCCTCTTCCTAATGATTTAAGAAAACTTATAACTGTCCTGCTAGTGCTTGAAAGCTCTTAAAAGATTAGGACCATATATCAATATCAAAACCTTTGACTTAATCTCCTTGCCAGCAGGCAGGAAGTGCACTTTCCAGAGAGTGGCTTTATAGATCATCCCATCTCAGGCTCTGGTCCCGTGGGAAGTTCCATTTTCAGACGAACTCCCCAGTGAAAGGGCCAGAAGGCCTAGCTCCAGGCTAACCTTGACGGGAGCCACATCAGAAACTGTGAGGTTGCTGTTCCCGAGGAACCTGATGGGAAAATACGTGACGAGGGATCCTTTCACCCAGAAGAGTAACAACACAGGTTTTGAGAGAAGAATCTGTAGGCGTCACAAGGTTTTCCAGCAAGGTCAAAACCAACAGACTGTGGAAAGGTTCTGAAAACACGAAAGCACACTCAGGATTACAGTGGCCCAGGCCCTGTCCTTAGACCTTATGAAATACGAAAACATAAAACAAACACCACCCCCACTCCTAACCCCCCCCCCCCCCCAAAAAACCTGTTCAATAAAATGTGTCCTAAAATCCCTTCTGGTTCCAAACAAGCCATTTTACCGAGAAGATAAGGGCTGAGGAATCTCTTCTGCCCCTCAGACCCATTTGAAAGCTAACGTGAGGAGCTGGCTGGTGGCTTGGATTTCTCCTGCTCCATGTGTGGGCTCCCTGGTGGGAGGTTCCGTGACAACAGGGAACAGAAACACTCTGCTTGTTTCTGAATCCAAACAGCAAATGCTGGGCTACTTTGTCTTTACCTTAACTTGTAATGAAAAAGTTGGGTGTCCATGTGTGTGTTTAAAAAAAAAAAACAAAAAACACTCTTGTCAAATCGTTTATTTTCAGATGTGTGTTTCAGGAAGGTTGGAATTCAAATGCAGAGATGTGAAGGCAAGCTGAGAATTTAGAGAAGCTGTGAGCTCTCTTTGAATCTACTCGCCCCCAATCTGATTTAGAAGATGATTAGATTTCTAACTGGCTCCACTGTTAAGCCTGGTTCAAATCCTGCCTCCAGTATTTCCTTAGCTATGTGCTTGTGAGAATTTACTGACCTTCATCTGTAAAATGGGGGTCATGATGGAACCTACTTTCGTGATGGTTATAGAATTAAATGAATTTAATCCACTTAAAGCCTTTACCACTCATGTCTGGAACACAGGAAGTGCTCAATACATGTGAGTCATTAATACTATTACCCATTTGAAGAACCTGACAAAATACTATGAAACTTCTGAACGTTAAATTGTATTAAATCTTCATGAAGATGACAAGATTTTCTCCCTACTTATTTATGATATGTTTCAAGAATCCTGTGTTTGTACAAATTATCTAATATAACCATAGATTATCTTAAACGGATCACTCTGCAAAGTCCTTAAAACAGTCACACTTTTTTGAGGATGATGGGTGTTATGGTTTTCATTCCCTCTACATGGAAACTGAAGCCCAGTGGTCTACCATCCCAACTCAGACTTCTATCCCATTCTGTGCTCACTCCCCTCTGGTGCCTGCAGCCATATCTGTTCTCATTGAAGACAGCAGATTTGAAAAATTAGCAGAAAGTTCACCAGTCTACAGTATGTCCTCCCCACTGAAAGTTATGCATCCTCCAAAGGCCAAAGCTAGTCATGCCTGTGCAGGACACACGCCTTTTCCGTCATGTGATTTTTATCTGTCAGTGTTTATGCAGGTAAAACTTCCCTGAGAATCAGTGATTAGCTCTTCAACAAGCTTCATGGCTCAATCAGAGTCAGAATTTATTACTTCATCTTAAACAGCACAAGCTTTTGTGCTAACCTACCTACTAGTACAGCTCTTGATAATAATTTGAAGTTTCCTTTTATTATATATACAAAAGGGCATATACATAAAGGTGTGGAACCCACGAAGATTTTTTTCTTGAGTAGATTTGTTATGAAAATACTCCTTGACCTTTATCTAGGACTTTATGGTTTAGTAAGCATTTTAAATATATCTTCCCGCTTGGATGGCAGGGGTAAGTGAATTCCTCCATTTTACAGATAAACAAACTGAGGTTTGGAGAAGTTAACAATCTCATTTTTTGTTAAAAATTGTTCCTAGGACTTTAACCCATGTCTCCCGACTGAAATCGGGCTCCCTTCAGGTCACTGTCTAAAAGCCATCAAGTCACATATGGTATTTCTTCACTACACTGTTTTAGATATTTAAACTTGGCTCTTCCCAAACACTAATTTTGAGTTATAATCAAATTGTGTGAGAAAAGAATTATATTAGTACTATAAAAACAATGCTCTTTGTGACATCTCCAAAACCAAGCAAGGATTACTTTGTGAAATCCAGAGGCTATTTTTCTTTACAAATATTTTACAAGACAAACTTGTACCTTTCTAAAAAAGCACATCTGTTGCAAATTACACCCTTACCGAAACAGAGAGAATCACCATCCTTTCTTTCCCATCTGAGTTTAAAAGAGATTTGTTGACATACTCGAAGGCCAGTATAGACAAAACAGCACAGGAAAGAGGAGGCGGTCAGCAAGACCAGGGCTCGGCTTTGCTTAAACTAATTCCACATGCCCCATGAACCATTAGCTGTTTTTTATTTCCTGCTCTAAAGATCTCTAGTGAAAATCATCTGGGGTAGGGAAAAGCTGTTCTTATTATTTTTTTCCCCCCAACAAGATGCTGTGTTAGCAAATAGAACATATGAGCCACCTTCAGCAAACCAAGGTCTTTAATAATCCATTTTTCAAAAAATACTGGTATTTCCTTTCCAAACAAAGATGGACTGTAACTGGAATCAATTTCATTATTTGTATGGTACAATTGCCAAGTTTCTGTAAATAATAGCCATTTAAATACTGGATAATATTTTTTATATGAATCCAACAACAGTTTTATTGCTATTTAATTTCCATGATTTGTTTGTTTGCTGTAAGTTATCAGGGTTCTGAGAGCACGATGTCTGGGGATAGGGAGAAGCCTTCAGAATGGCTCAGGGAAAAAGCAATATCAGAGTCATGTTAACATACTTGGCTCAACGAAACAAGGGAAATTATAAGTTGGAAAAAACGATTTGCTCGACCATTTTGGGCTTTTCTCCCTCAGTTTCCCTATACCCTGCGTAGTATAACATCACCCACCATCTTCAGACCTTGGCATAATATAGGAAATCAAGGACAAGACTGAGAATTCGCTTGTCCCCATTATGAAGATAATGGGGCTCTTCAATGAAATCCGACAAAACAGAGGCAATGGTACAAATAAAGGCCTGGTGACTTTGAAGGGAACTGGGCCATCTTTCTCTATTGATGCCATATGTAGCACATACCTGAATAACAACTTCATGCTCTCTGGGAGGCTGCTGATATATGGGGTAGGCCTATCCCCTGAACCCGTTCCTTACTACAGACTAAATCACTAAAACAGGCTCATTCTGAGGTCAACCTGGAAGAAAATGTCAGTGGCCCATTTTCCGGAGCTGAGGGCAATAGTTTTATTTCCTTAGTGGTATGGCTCCTGGTCTGCCTTTCAACTCATTGAGTGAGGAGGCAGAGGGAGTAGGAAAGGCAAGAAAAACTTGGGAATCGATTTGCAAAAATATCTCAAATTCCTTCCCGGGGATGGCCATGGGGTTTAATAAGATAAAATAAGCAGTTCAGAAATGGTTTTCATATCTGCATTTAAGTCTTGTGCATTTAAACTAGATGTAGGACGGGCACGGATGGAAGCTATGATGTACTTTCCTGGGCTGGTCCTACCCGACACACTGTGGGCTTGCATCCTGTTGTACATTTTACAGCCTTGTGATCTTGTATAAGTTCACCGCTCAGATGCTTAGTTTTCCCAACAGTGAAATGGGAGATAATGTCTCTCCCCGATAGTGCTGATGTGGGAACAGAATGAAATCATGTATATAAAGCAACTGGCACATTAGTGGATATAAAAAATAAATATGTTTTTTCCCTACTAATTATCTCTCTTGCCAAAGGGTAACATTTTCCATTTTTGCCTAATTTTCCTCTCTTTCTCTCATACTCCTTTCTTTTTCGTGGATTTTGTAGAAGTCTGATTATCATTCATTTACATCACCTCCCCATTTAAGTAATGTTTGGTTTAGCCAAAACTCAGTCCACTCTTCTTATTCATTTATTTAATAAATATTCACCGAGTGCCACTTATGTATCAGACACTATTCTAGGCTCTGGAAACAGCATCACACAAATATATAAATAAAGAAAAATTAGCAGAAAATGAAAAGGGCAATGAAGAGACTCAGAACAGGTACATGTGCTGGCGAGTGACCCCAGGGGTCAGGGAAGGGGGCTCTGAGGATGATCTTTGTGGCTGAGAACTGTTTTGGTAAGAAAGGAAGAAGCTGCTGTGGGTATTTCATGCAAATGAATTTAAGACCCTGAAGTGGCTATGGTGGTGTTGGAAGAACCCAGAGAGGGAGAGACAGACATTAGCAAGGCAGGAAGCCGCTCCCAGAGGAGGGGACATTCCTGCGGCCCAGAGCCTAGACCACACAAAGGGACTGGGGCAGGAGCTGGAGCCGAAGGACAGGGCTGCTCGTCAGTATTTGTGATGATGGTGGACAGGCTGCCTCTGTGTGGTGGGCAACCACTGAGGCGAACGAGCACCCAGTCACTGCTGGGAAATGCCCCCAGAAGCAGAGGTGGGGTCGGGGGAATGAAGAAAGGCAAGCACAAAGGGGAGGAGAAAGAGGAAAGAGAGTGAAAGACATGGTTCCATTTTTTTTTCCTTCTTCCCTCCTTCCACCATCTCCCATTGGGCAAATCCCCCAACAGCCATCATTGGGGAGCTGGGAACTGTGGCTTGCAGGAGAAAGGTGGGTGGGGATCAGCCTGGAAGCCAAAAGGCAGTACGTAGAACACGGTGCACACCCCCACAAGGAGCTAACCGGGACGAGATCAGGGAAACCGATACAGGTAATGCAAGTGCTCTACTGGAGAAAAGATGCCGGTTCACAGGAGCCAGGTGGAGGGGAGAGCTGCCCAGGAAGAGGTCGAAGGAGCGGGCAGGGCCAGAGGGCCTTGTGAACCAGAATCCAGTGCGAATTTTATTACAAGTGTGATGGGAATCCAGGGACATAACATGATCCAGTTGACATTTTTAAAAGACCATTTAGGCAAAATGGATTGTCGAAGAAAAGATAAGAGGTTATTGTGGTAATTGACAAGAGTTGTTAGCTTAGACCACACTGGGCGTAGGCAGAATGTTCTGTAAGGAGAGTCACTGCAGACAAGTGAATCGACGGAGTTCTCTCTTTCTCACTTCCCAGATACGTGGAACTGCCTACATTTTTGGCTTGAACCACTAGGTAAATGAATGCTGGTTTTACTGAGCTACGGAAGAGTAGAGAAAGAACAAGTGTGGGCGCAGAGGAGATGAAGAGCTGTCTTAGGGCCGTGAAAAAGCAGGAGCCGCCTCCTGGCCACAGTGGCCAGAGTCACTGTCCACAGGTGGACGGATGGAGGGGTCAGGGCTGGAGCTGCAGATGTGAAAGCCCTTGGCATTTAGAAGGCCCTTAGAGGCAAGTGAATAGAAGGAGTCACATGGGGAAAGAATACAAAGGGGGGCAGAATGGAGCCCCAAGGCACAACAAAACTTAGTAGCTGAACAGTTAAGAAGGAGCCAACTAAGGATACTGAAAAAGACAGGTGGAAGAAAACCTAGGAAGAGGCCTCGCCTCTTCAAAAGGAAGGTGTTATAAGAAGGAGGGAAAGATAACCTCTCCAAAACTCTGCTGTGAGGTCAAGAAGTACCAGCGGATTTGGCAAGTAGAGTTCACAGACAAGAACATGGGCAGGGCAGTGTGGGCCATAGAAGCTTTGGATAGACTGAGCAGGGAATTTCAGGGAAAACTGGACACACTGTCTGCAGCCCCCCTCTCACTAAGCATTGCTGTATAGGGTGGCTGAAGGGAGGGAGAGAAGGAGGGAGGTGGGGAGGGAAGGGAAGGGAAAGGTAGGGTAGGGTAGGGTAGAGAGCAGAGATGTGAAGTTATAAGAGGGGACTGTTTATTTAAACATGGAAAATACAGCCTGAGTCCTCCAATAATGATCTGCATTTTAACAGATCCCTGGGCTAGTTTGAGAAGGGCTACACCTTTACTCGCTCCTGGAATGATCAAGGGCAGAGGAGGGAGGGAGGGGGCAGAAAGAGGCACTACCTGTCACAGCCGTGTGTCTGGGAAGAGGTGGGACAGAGTTTGGAAGTGGAGGGGAGAAGCAGGGACACCTCTTCCCCCCGTGACCTGAGGGAAGGCAGGAGAGCGGTGCAGATGGAATTAGGTCTTCGATCTGGCAGAAGAGAGACATGAAGATGTGCCAGTTCCTAATGGCTGCTGTTTTCTCAATGACGCAAGAGGCAAAATCACTGGCTGAGAGCGAGCAGGGGCTGGTGGAGCAGGTGTGAAACTGTCTCGTCACTGGGACAGACGTCGTCCAAGTGCTCGGGTCTGTTCACATGCCTGCAAGGGTGATTTAGAGTAGCTCTGCACTGTCCTACCTGCTATTGATTTTGCATTTCATTCTCTTTCACTGCCTTAATAAAATTAAGAATTTTCCCAGCTTGCCTAGCCAGTCTTTTATTTAGCTCCTTTTTATAAAGCTTAAAAGGATGCCACATCACCTACTGTTAAAAAGTCTTAACCAGAATTGTGTTTAACAGGCATGATTTGCTCCTAAAAGGAAAAAAGAAAACAAAACAAAACCAAACCCAAAACCAAAAAAACCCTTTTTCCCTTTTTCTGGACAAAGACAACCTCTCCAGGCCCTGCCCTGGGAGACCTGCCCTGGGAGACCTGCCCTGCACCTGCGCCAGAAGCGTGCCCCTGAGGGCAAGAAGCTATTTTGGTTTCTTTCTCACTGATTCCTGCTTCTGGTTCCAGGCTCTTTGGCCTTCTAAGGGACACCACAGACATTCTCGGCTAAGTAACTGGATAAGCAATCTAGAAACAATCTAGAACTTAGCCAGGTCGTGGGTAATTGAGGTTGGTTTCGTGATGCTGGAATGGTAGGCAGAAAACCAGTCCCTCACGTTGTCTGTCAGGGAAGCGTTTGCTATTGGCCTGAGAGATCTCTGTGGACCTCAAGGTCCGCCTGCACGCAATTGCTCATAGTAAAGAAAACCCACCAAACAGAAAATGGTTATGATCATGCCATCACAAGATGCTCGGGTTTGAGGGAAATGTGCTATCCCTGTCCAGGTTCTTTAACCAAACATCCATCAAGGCAAAACTCTGAGAGAACCTTTCACCCCAGTCTTGTTTGTGCCGGAGATTCCAGGATCAAGTAAGGAGGAATTGTTTTCACTGTAAACTGGCAAGATTTGGGGCCAAAGGAGGCCTCGCACTTAGGTGGTGACCCAGAGGTGAGTTTCCAAGACATCCTGTGTAGGAGGAGGAGCTACCTGGGCATCTCACCAACGTGCTCCTGCCAGCTGCCTTGAAGCAGCTCTCCTGTCACCCCAGGACGTCTGCTCTTCCCTGCCGCCCCCATCCCCAAAGGCTTCAGAAAGGAATTAGAAATTGATGCTCGCCACCATGTGGGGACCTGAGCCAGAGAGTCAGAAATGCTGAGTTCTGGACTACGGTTAATATTAGCAGCTCCGGGGGCCCCTGGGCTCAGAGGGTTAAAGCCTTTGCCTTCGGCTCAGGTCATGATCCCAGGGTCCTGGGATCGAGCTCCACATCGGGCTCTCTCCTTGGTGGGGAGCCTGCTTCCTCCTTTCTCTCTCTGCCTACTTGTGATCTCTCTCTGTCGAAAAAATAAATAAAATATTAAAAAAATATATTAGCAGCTCTGGCCACACATACACACCTAAGTGCTGGAGAAGTTGACCAACATGAAATCAAATACCTGTGCCACAAATGTTGGAAGGAAGCCTCCAATGGGAAGGAATCCGGACACGGTGGCAAGGCAATGGATTTCCAGCACTTTTTGTTGAGGACGCATTCCAGAAGGACAGGGAAAATCATTTTCGGTAGGTTTGCCTGCACAGCTTAATAAATCGCCACATACTTTGGTGGATTTAAAACTGTTCTGACCCTAATCTGATAAATTAATCCTGAATTTGCCAAGCATTCTGCCTGCTGCTTGGGATATAGTGAGTTCTGAAAAACGTGACTTATTTATCATTTAAATATTTTTGCTACCATTTTTGTCCCTCTCACGGAGTGGTGGAAGATAGAGGATAATATATGTTGACTGCCCCTACCTGATTTTTCAGGTTTCTGGGATATCAGATATACACAAACATTTAAATGCCTCTGTTTATGAATGTGTTCTAATTGTAAGCACGAGAGTTACAACAATCTGCTCTTCCTCAAACACGCTATGCAGAGTTGATAGAAATTATTTTTAACCTTCTGGTTTGTGTGACTTTTTGGCACATCTACCAGTATTATGAATTAGAAATTTCATCTGAGCCAAACTGCTGCTATGCAAAAATACAAATAGAAGGAGCATTCCCCAGAAAGACAGAGAGCTGGGGGAAACACACAACATGAGTAATTAATTGTTTTTTAAAAGAACCTATTATTCACTTACTTAGTTCAAATGCTGACATTTTCCTTCTAGTTTCCGCATTCCTGTTTTTCTATTTGTGAGAATCTTTAAAATACTTTTCTAAAAAAAGTGAATAGGCATTTACTTCTTCTAACTCAGCAGATATAACCAACAATACCAATTTAAAAAGTAAGATTAGTGATGCCAGGTAGCAATGGAAGGTCCTTTTGTGGAAGAGCCCCCTAGTGGCAGGCATCTGGTGTTTCACCAGCATGGCGGGGGCAGAAATTAGACTACCTTTGAGAAACAAGGTTTTAAGAAATAGTAAAAGGTAGTGTCATCACTATACAGAAGGATTTGTTGCCAGAATATTCCTTTTTAAAGATTTTATTTATTTGACAGAGAGAGAGAAATGAGAAGTAGGCAGAGAGAGAGGCGGAAGCAGGCTCCCTGCTGAGCAAAGAGCCAGATGTGGGACTTGATACCAGGACCCTGAGATCATGACCTGAGACGAAGGCAGAAGCTTAACCCACTGAGCCACACAGGCGCCCCAACAGAATCTTTTTTACATTGCTGATGGCTAGGATTTTTTTTCCGCCGGCGTGAAATGTTCACCCATCTACAAGTTTATATATTTCTCCTGCCTACACACCCTCAGCTTGATCAAGAAAGTTAATCAACATTAAAAAAGTTAGATCATCCAGGTATGGTTTACACAATGGTTTTTATATATGAACATTTAACTATAACATTGGCATTTAAAGTTGAATTTTGCATAATTACCTATAGAGTAATTTTATCTCTTCCAAATACAAAATTGTGTTCATTCTCATCTATTCTGTTATTTAAGCAAGTGTCTTGTGTTAGAAGGTGTTGCAATTACTTGGCACACCCAGTGAAGAGTTATTTTGTGAAATTAATATTTCAAAAAAAATGTCTAAGGCAATTGAAGTCAGAGAGCAAGAAGGAACAGAGAATTTTCCATTAAAAATCCTGCTTTATCTTATTTGCTGGAATTATATGAGTGATGAGGAATTTCTCAGGGCTGGAAGGTGGACATCAAAAGGTTTGTGGCTTTAGGCAAACATCCAAAACCCATACTAATGTAATAAGTTCTCCAGTGTCCTCAGGCACAGCAATACGATCAATAGAGGATTTCCATCTTCTTTCCTTAGAACAAATTCTAGAGGTCATAGAAAAGCTCTGTGTATACTGCATATCAGCATATCATAGGTGCTAATCATTAGGATGTCAGGATGGTCACAGCTTCTTTGGCAATACTCCCTCTCCATGAGTGAAAATGGGATGATTCTATCTTAAAGGAGCAACGGCAGGATTAAGAAGAACGTTTGCTTAAAAATTTAGTCCCTTCCCCATTTCAAAACCACCGTTTTGCTCTCCATTCACATGCAGACACACTGACAAATGTGGGAAAGGCAAAGGGGGTGGGCATCCAGAGAGTCTAACTGAGCTAACAAGGCTCCTCACTTGTGTTAGGAACACACTTCATGAGCAGCCCAGCAAAGACCAGGCTGTTTGCCTCCTCTTGCAGATGGAGATAGATAATCTTAGAAAAATCACAGAGTGTGTAAGTGGCCGGGTGGGGACTAGAACCTAGAACTGCCTCTAGTCCAAAACAGGGGAAAAAAACAAGAATCAGTCCTAATGTTACAGAAGAGATCTTAATGCGTATTTAACTCTGTTCAGTTGAATAACTCCAGCCCCAGTTCTGTGATCCCTCCTAAGTACAGAGTGATATTGTAATTAGCATTCAAATTATCCCCTCATGCACCTCCAATACTCACTAAATGTACCAGCTGCCACTTACACACCACTACCATCCTTTCCAGAATTTCTGTAAGCACTGCTGAGCGAATGCAAACACTCACTAGTACTCATTTCAATAGCTGTTCGTTCCTCCACTGATAGACATAGCATGAAAAATCTGAATTTCTTTTTGGGATGCAGTCTTACCACACTTATTGTACTTCTTTCCAGTCATAAAAATAGTACATGTTCATTGAGGAAAACTTGGAAAACAAAAATCTCCAGTAAACGTTGTCAAAATTTAAGGGTATATCCTGCCAGCCCCCCCTTTTAATTGCTTTTTCTATAATTATTAACCACGTGATTGTTATGTGTCAAGCATTGTGTCAGACATGTGGATCCAATGAACAAGGCAGACTGCTCTTAATCCATGATGATGAACATAAAAATGTGTTGCATTTTACATAGGTGTGCACTGTGCACACTTACGCATTTATTTCTTGCCTTAAGTTTCCAAATGCAAACATTTTACTGAATATCCCCTATTTTACCATTATAAATAGTGATGCAGAGAACATCTTTGGCCACAAGTCCTTGGTAACTCTTTCATAGTATCCTCAAGCTAAAGTCCTAGATTTTGAAATGCAGGATTAAAAGATATACATGTTTTATGAGGTACCTGGGTGGCTCAGTTGTTAAGTGCCTGCCTTCAGCTCAGGTCAGGATCCCAGGGTCTTGGAATCTAGCACAAGTCCTGCTCCTTGCTCACTGGGAAGGCTTCTTTCCCCCTTCCTCTGCCCCTACCCCTGCTTGTGTTCCCTCTCTCACTCTCTCTCTCTGTCAAATAAATAAATAAAATCCTTAAAAAAGATTAAATAAGAAGATATACATATTTTTAAAACATTTTAGAATTAAAATAGAAGTTTTTTTTTTTCAAAGAGATTTTGTTCATTTATCTGACAGACAGAGATCACAAGTAGGCATAGAATCAGGCAGAGAGAGGAGGAAGCAGGCTCCCCACTGAGCAGAGAGCCCAATGTGGGGCTCGATCCCAGGACCCTGGGATCATGACCTGAGCCGAAGGCAGAGGCTTTAACCCACTGAGCCACCCAGGCGCCCCTAAAATAGAAGGTTTTTAAGAAGAGAAAATATGTTTAAATGCACAGAAAAGCCTTTTTTACTCCCTGGGTCCCAGGCAGTTTGCTCCCGTCCCTGGACATTTAACAGTGTTACCAATTTCTAGTATATTCTTTTAGAGATTATTATATGCATAGTCAAGCAAATAAAGTCATGAATAGGTGTGTGTATTTTTTGTTTTCCTTTTTTTTTTTTAAGATTCTATTTTTAAGTTATCTCTACACCCAATGTGGGGCTTTCAACTTTGAAATCAAGAGGGGTATATTCTACTGACGGAGACAGCCAGGCACCCCTGCTTCCCTTTTAAGACATAAATAGTATCTTCTTCTTCTTCTTCTTTTTTTTTTTTTTAAGATTCCATCTATTTAGTTGAGAGAGAGAGAGAGAGCACAAGAGTAGGGAATGGGGGAGGGACAGAGGGAGAAGCAAGCTCCCCACTCAGCAGAGAGCCAGATGTGAGGATCCATCCCAGGACCCCAAGATCATGACCCGAGCCAAAGGTAGACACTTAACGGACTGTGCCGCCAGGCGTCCCTAACTTGTACCTTCTTATAACATTGCCATGCCCTTTTTTCCTACTTAAAAACAACAAAAAATATATATACATAATTGTTTCTTATCAGTGCTAAAAAAACCTTCCTCACTCTTACAGCTGCATGAAAGCCCACTGTATGGATGTACTGTAATCTATTTGATCAGTTTTTCTTTAATGAATGTTTAGGTTCTTTTTTTAAAATTTAAGTATATTAACATAGAGTTCCAGGTATACAACATAATGATTCAGTGATTCCATGCACGATGCTCAGGTTCCTTACCAACGTTGTGCTATTACGAGGAAGTAGCAAAGTAGCAAAGAATACCTTGTGTACATAACCATTTTATGCCTGTGTAAGTGTATCTGGAGGGTAAACTTCTAAAAGTGTAATTGTTTGGGCACAGGATTTATGTTTTTGTAATTTTGATGCCTACTGCCAAACCGCCTTCCAAAAGAGATTGTATGCCTTCCACTCCCACCAGGAAGACATAGCCGTGCCCGATTCCTTGCCAGTCTGTGTCAGAGATACGCTTCCTCCCTTCCCTGAGCTTCCAAGACTATCTGGAGACCCAGACTAGTTGCTGTGGGGGCCCCAGAGGTCAGCTTTTACTTTTTTGCCAAATATTTGTCTACATTATCTTTTAAATTAAGTGATTATCGCTTTGATTTATAGGATTATTGAGTCCATAGGATATATTAGACAAGAGGACAGTTTCCCTGTAGCTATGCAAATGGCTAGACCGATGGAATATTTTGCAGTAGAAGAGGGTCAGGAATAATTTCCAGATGCCTAGTAAGCAGAGTTTTTCTTGCTAAATGGCAATTTCCACAAAAATGGGTGAACTGAGAGTTTAGTATTATTTACATATTCTGTCTGAGGTATATAACCCTGTAGGGATGTTTGAAGAAATAGGTTTTTTTTCCCACTGCTTTGTATGGGTTTTCAAGCAGGAAAATTCAACACAGTAACAGAGACAGGAAGCAGATCGCATCCTGGTGAAGGATGTAGGCTGTGTTGCCAAACAGCTCCAGGGTTGGACCCCGGTTCGCTAACTACATGTCCCCGTGTATCTAATTTATCCCATCTGAGCTTCAGCTCCTTTAGCTAGAAAACATGGCTCATAATACTGATTATTCAGTGACAAATACAAAATACTCAAGAAATCGCTATTACTACCACTTGCCATACTGCTGTGAAAGCAGAGTTCCAAATCCAAGCATTCTATCCCATTGTGAGATGTGTTCCCACACTCCTAAAGATAAACAGAAGCAATAGAAATACCGTCACCCGAAGAATTAAGCGTAACAAAATCATAATCTTGTTGAGTTAATCTGTTAATCAAGAAAGATTAATGCCAAAGTACCAGGACCCTTCAACACACACACACACGTACGCACGCACGCGTGTCCACGTGAACATTTTAAATGAATGCAAGTGACAAAAGTACCCCTGAAAACCTTTGTGTGAACTTCTTTTGAATCATTCTCGGAGAATAATAGAGGTAAGCTCTGATTGCCTCATTGGCAACAATATACTATGCAGTTGTATTTGACTTACGGAGATCAGGTGAAAGGTCCTCTGCATTATTTTTTCGACTAGCAGAAAAAGTTCATTAACTTCCTGAGGGTCTCCTCTGTGCGCGACACTGTACTGGGCACTGGAATGAGTGCTAAGCCCAATAAACACGGTCCCTGCCTTCCTCATGTTTACAGTCAGTAAGACGTCCTGAAGGAAACAGTGGAAGCGATAGACACTCTCACGGAGCTTCCTGGTAATAGCAGAAGTGCTGTGAGATAAGGGCATTATGTAACACATTAGTAACAGCTGAGTAGGAAGGAATAGGCTGTAACCCAGAGGGATGAGCTCAGATATTCGAATGGGGCACAATTTCCAAATCCCTAAACACCCAAATAGTTTGGTGTCATTCATTACCAAAGATACCTTGCTGCTACTTGAATACTAAGGAAGTTTTCCGAGGGGGCAACACAGTAGAAAAATTAAAATAAAATGGGGACTCCTGCAGGAGTCTTATTTGGATAGATCCAGTGTTGTACACAGGTGGTTATATGCTTGACGTAACCACCGCTGAGTAATATTTCAATTTCCTCTATCGATTAATAACCAGTTATAGGAGTTATAAAAGTGTCTATTTCACTAACAGAAATCGAATCTGACTCAATCAGAACTTGAATCCTCAAAATTAGCAAAACCCGTTTCACCAGAAGGGAAGCCAATGACTAATCTAAAGCTTCGGATAATGCACGTTCACCACCTAGCGGCCCCTTCAGCAAACTACAGGCGCCTTCCGTTAAAAACGGTTTCTTGGGCTAATTCGATTCAAGGGTAACGTCAGAAACTTTACAGATAACTTCTGTGTTCCAGGTCATGTAGGATGTTTTGGCCCCTAGTGGTGCAGACTGACTTCTCTTCTTAGTCCTTCCCAATCCCCGCCTCGCGGTCTAGACCAGATAATGCTCACCTTATCCTGGCATTGTGGTACGAGCCACCTCACTAAATTCTCCAACCCCTTTAAAACACTGCCCTTCATAGCATTCCTCTGCTTAAGAAATAAGAACAAACTCCTCTGTAGTATGTCCAGTAGAAGCACCTGGGCCTGATGCAAAGTGCCCAATTTTGAACTTGCTCTGCAAGGTGAATTCCAGCAAGCGGTTCAAGTGTGACTTTTCGGTGAGCACACATCTCACACAGCTTCCAGGCTGGCCCCTTCCTGAACTCACCACCTGAGGCCTCTTCCCTCCCTCCCCTCCACCTGGAGAATTCATATTCTTTCAAGATTTAGCTCAAAGCTTCATGCCGGCAAAATGCCTTTCTCCTTGACTGCAGTCCATTCGTCTCTCCTGTGATGAATTTTAAGAATGATCGTCTGTGGCCTGAGATTTCCCTTTGACTGGTTTTTGCTGCCCTCTTATTAGTGTCCATTCTATCTGTGGACTAGTAGACGAGACAGTTTCTCTACTGACTTGGAAAACATCTTGCAAGCAGAGATGATTGTTCTTTTGTGATTTTAAAGACCCCCCTTCTCCCACTGCCCCCAGCTCAGCGAAGAACACAGAACTCAATAAATACTGAGGTTACGTCCGCCAATCCGTACGAGCATTTCATTATTCTGATCTGTTAGGCTACAGATGACTCCCAGGTGTGGCTTCTGATCAGCCTGTCATCTTTCACTGTAGTTAAAACACATGTGATCTTTTCAACAGCAGAGGCACCTTCCATGTCAGGCATCTGCATATCCAGGGAGGAGGAGAACCGGCATGATGTTTCCTAGTAATTTCGGCCACGAGAACAGCTCTTCTTTGATTATGTGGGTATTTAAGGTAAAGTTAGGGATCCTATTGGCAAGGATTTGTCTCATTTATTCATTTCACTTTGTATTTGCAGGTTGGTTGTAAGTGATTTATGAATACCTTTCAAAGGTCACTATCCATCTTTAAAATACATCCATCTTCAACAGCAACCTTCCACTTTGAAGAAAGAAACTTACTGTTTCACAAACACGTTAGATGAGAATGTGGTCTGATCAACAGGGCACAGGACTCGTGAAATCAACATTTATTCACATGACATCACCTGAGGCAGCCAGGACTTCTGGTTCTAATTAAAAGTACTGCAGCAACAACGGATGGATCTAGGAGAACACTTTGTTCTTAATTTAAATATATCCTGGAATAACAAAAGGCATTGCACTTTGCCACATGTGCCCTCCATGACATGGCATTCGAATGAGAAGACGCAGGCCTTAATCAAATGGAGAATCCAGGGAGAGCACAGCCAGCTCCCAGCATCTCTAACCTCCAGTTTCACCCTGGAGTCATGAGTGTACAACAGGATCTTAATGTTCTTTAATTTAGAGGAAGGTTTAAGACCGTTTTAAATACATTTTTCTAAGGCTCAAATCTCTTCATCACATAAAGCGCTGCAGCAATTACTCGCCAGACACAATATTTTCTTGAATCATACACATATTGAAAATATATGTATATGTACATTACAAAAAATAAAATTCATGTTGACTTATCATTCCTAAAATAACTCTCTCTACTCATATCCATTTATCTCTAGACAAACAGTCACTGAAAATATGATTTGCCAAGGATTTGGATTTGTGTATCTACAGGCTGCATATTCTTATAATAAAAAAAGTAGGAAAATCAACTTACATGCCTTCAGTTATCTTTGTTGAATTTGATGTTTTAGATCTAAATAACCAAACTCTCTCGGTGTAAGCCTGACACCGATAATGAATATGTTTCAGATGGCAACAGGAAAACATACCACCGCTGCAATTAAATGCAAATGCTTGGAGGGTATGCAGTTTTAGAGTCAAGTTTAAGCCCCTGAATAAGGGAATTCAAAAGTTAAGTGGTTCAAAAGGAATAATTTAAACCTGCTGAGTCAGGTTTTCCCAGTGAACAAGCCGCCCTTCGGGAGCATATCTGGCGTGGCCCTGTGTGATAGAAATTCTGTCTGTTGGGTTCCATAGTTTTCATATAAATGAAGAGGTTATTCCTGGTATCTCGGCCATTTTTATGCAAAGCCCTTAGGGCTTTGGTTTGAACGAGGCCTTGCCTCTGTTTATTGGTCAGTCAATCCGTACATCCTGAATACCCATGGTGGGTACAGTATCACAAACCCAGCATTCAGATAGATACTGGACTTTTGTGCCCTCGAGGAGCTGAACAGCCCATACATGAAAATGCCTTTAAATATGTGAGAGTGCCAAATCCATTAGCTCTAGGGGGAGTGATTCATCAGGTACGTAGGATTAATCAAAGAAGACTTCAAAGAGAAGGTGAGGACACAGAATGTGCAAATATATAAGTTACTGTATGATGAAGAGACATCAGTGTGCTGAATTCAAGCTAAGAATCTCTGTCAAGGAGAACTGAAGGGAGAGGAAGGTGGTCGGGATGCTGCCCAGGATACCTGTTCAGCCATCTTGGTACCATCTCCTTCCTCTCTGAAGTTCACTATTTATCTCTGATATGTGCATCACACGAGAGAACGCTGATAAATAAGTTCATTGGGGTCTTCTTTGTAACTCTATTGCCCAAAGTTTCACAGAAAATACTTGGCTTCTGGAAACACTTTCACATAATACCTTAGCAAATAAAATTATTAAATTAAAAATAGGAAATAATGAGTCTCAGAATAGAAATATAAAAATGGAATGCTGGTTTATGCATTTCTTTTTTCTTTTTTAAAGATTTTATTTATTTATTTGACAGAGAGAGATCACAAGCAGCAGAGAGGCAGGCAGAGAGGGAGAGGGGGAAGCAGGCTCCCCGCTGAGCAGAGAGCCCGATGCGGGACTGGGGCTCAACCCTGGGATCATGACCTGAGCCGAAGGCAGAGGCTTTAACCCACTGAGCCACCCAGGCGCCCCTGGTTTATGCATTTCTAACTGTACTTTCCTTCTTAAACCAAAGTATGAGAGAAAACATTATGGGACAGTCTTGTTTCCAACAGTCTCGAGTCCAATACAAAACAACCCTAGATGATACAAAGGAAATCGTGCAAGCTTGAAGATTTTGCTAATGTTACTCTGTGCCTAATTTAAAAATGAATTTAATGTGTGTCTAGCTTCCTCTCATGTACTTCAGTCAGAGTTGAGTAACAGCAGCCCATGTCACCTAGTTAGGAGCCTCCTCTGGTAAGAGCCAGCAGCATTTTCTGGATGGGGAATTTCTGCAAAGCTGCCCATGAGCAAAGAATGCTGGGAGAGCAGAGGAGCAAATGCTTGCATGGCTTGAACTGGAATTCCACTCTGTGGTTTTACCAGGTGAGACTTTGAGTTCTTTAACCATACTTAAACCTCAGCTTCCTCAAATGTAAGATCTGGGTTAATAGGAATACGTATTCCTTAGGGTTCTCGTAAGGATTAGATATGATGATCCAATGAGGAGGCTTGCCCAAGGGTTTGGCCCACGCAGCAATGCTCCATCAATGTTAACCCTTATTTTATTTCCAGAATGTTTAAATGACATCACATACGCTGCAGAGTTCAAGGCAAAAAAATCTTGAGTGTCAGTAAGGAAGTAAAATAGCCAAGGGAAAGCCCTGGAAAGGGGAGAGCTAGGACTCTGGAGCACTTCTACTGTAGCCCAACAGCGGAAAAGAAAGAGAAGGTATGGCTTTTTTTTTTTTTTAATTAGTGTCAAATATTTCTACTGACTTTTAATTTCTTGGGCCCAGTGATATTAGGAAAACGGAGTACCATGGCTGTCATTTGCTTTGGTCAATGAAGTCAGAGCTGGGCCAGGAAATGCAGCTGCTGACAGATCAAACATCCAGGCCTCCACGGGGTCTCAGGGCTGGCCCCCAAAGACCGCGACAGAAGCACAGGCTAATGAACCCAATTACTGCCTGTGAAGACCGCTTCCAAAGAAGAAAGAATAAGTAATTGCTAAAGCCTCTTGATTTTACCAAGAATTCCACAACAACATATCCCTTTGGTCTTTAAGAACTTCATGTTAAAATTTTTAACTGGAAAGAAGTATAAAGGAAAATACTATATTAAATTATCAATACCATTGATTAACTTGAGGAAGTAGTGCCAATGACTCTTCATGTCAGACTTAAGAAACTTCAATTGAGATCATCTATCTATTGTGCATGTACTTCAGGCAATAATTCAGTCAATGAAACCATATCGAACACCTATTACATGCCAGTCAGTAAGCTGAGTACGAGAGGTACGAAGATGAGGAATACTCAGTCCCTGCCAGGAAGAGAGCCGGCGAGTTAACAAATCCTTAGGATTCTATCTGAGAAATTCTACACTAGAGGCATAGAAAGGAGAGGACATGGCTAACTGGGGTAAGCAGGCATGACTTCCCAGGGAAAGCAAAATGATTTCATCATCTACCAATGAGCACAATCAGAAGCAAGGATCTAATGAGAATCTGATGAAAACATCAAGGTAATGCAATGTAAAAAACAAACAAAAACAAAAAACCTCAGCATTATTCAGTGGTTTTTCACTCATACTACTTTCTACAAGTGGGATGAAGTGAGAGTTGACTCTACTAAAATTAACTCAAAAGTGGTATTTATTTATATATTTATTTAAATTTAGGTTCAATTAGCCAACATATAGTACATCATTGGTTTCAGATGTAGAGTTCAGTAATTCATCCAGCTGCATGTAAAATCCAGTGTTCATCACATCATGTATCCTCCTTAATGTCCATCACCCAGTTACCCAATCCCCCACCCACCTCCCTTTCCACAACCCTCAGTTTGTTTCCTACAGCTAAGGGTCCCTCATGGTTTATCTTCCTCTCGGAAGACTTCCCATTCAGTTTTCTGTCCCTTCCCCTATGATCCTCTGAGCTGTTTCTTATATTCCACATATGAGTGAAACCATATGGTAACTGTTCCTAATTGACTTTTTTGCTCAGCATAATACCCTTCAGTTACATCCATGTCAATGTAAAAAGTATTCATCCTTTCTGATGGCTGCATAGTACTCCAGTGTATATATATACCACATCCTCTTTATCCATTCATCTGTTGATGGATATCTTGGCTCCTCTCACAGTTTGGTTACTATGGCCATTGCCGTTATAATCATTGGGGTGATCCCTTCGGATCACCATATTTTTATTCCCAAAAGCTGTATTTAGAGAAGTATTCAAAGTTGGGTTTATTAGCAAACCTGCAAACTTGCCTCTACTCAATTTCATAAAAAGGTAATTGAGGTTTCACAACATGCCAAGCACTGATTTCATGCTAGAGAGAGAAAACACAGAGTAAAGAAGACAGAAACAAAGGGGAAGGCTTGGAGACTCAGAAAGGTGGAATGAGTTAAGGGGAACATTTGAAAAATGCTCTATGACCGGTGCCAACAACGTGCTATCAGGGACACAGACTCATATGGCTGCTTTGGCCAGACTAAGTGAGAGTCCAAGTCCCACATGGAGGGGCACCTACGACCCAGCTCCCTGGTTCACGGCCATGTGAACCACTGGGTGGGAACCCCCACCCAGTGTTGCCAGAGCTTCCTCATTTTCAAGGGAAGTTCAAAATCCAACATTTCTGATCTTCTAATTTTGGAAGATAGTTTTCAAATCCTCTCCATAGCTGGGTTTAACCCCTCGGCTGCCGGTTTGTAGCTTCTGTGCCTCAAAAATGCATCAGGAGCAATTACAGTGGATGACAGGATAATAGCAGGCAGGGCGAAGGGAGAGGCTTTAGCACTGGATTCAAATCCTACCCTGCCCATGCAGTGCAAACTCAGGCAGATCCTTAAAATGGCTCTGAGTTTCAGTGTTGCTATCTTTAAACTGGGGATAAATACATCTGCCTCCTAGGGTTTTTGTGAGAAGGCAATGTGAGCTAGCACAAAGTAAGCTCTCCAAAAAACTGACATGTTTATTATTATTTTTAGAAAAGCCTTCACGGAGGAAAGTTCTCAAGGGAGAGGTAGGATTTAGGACTTGGATATGCAGGGAGGGCCTGCAGGGCTTTACAGGTATTCCAGGGAGAGGGAGAGAAGGCTCAGACACTGGAATGAGGCACAGAGATTCTGTCTTGGAAAAGCAATGCCACTTGGTTTGGTTGGAACAGAGAGTAGATGACAGAATGCAGAGGGATGAATGCAAGAATGTCAGACTGTCACCCAAGTTCTGGAGCTCCTGAATGCCATCCCACGGGAGCCTAGACTTTATACCATTGGAAATGAAGAGGCAATAAGGTTTTAGTAGAGGACAGAAATCAGATCAGGTTGTTCTGTGTGATGCATTCATCCAACCACGGTTTATCGAGGGCTAACTATGTGCTAGGCATTGTGTTTGGTTCTAGGAATGCAATGGGGTACAAGGCAAACGAACAAGGTCCCTGCTCCATGGATCTTACACACTAGAGGACACAAGAAGCAGATGTGGGTTGGATTCAAGAGCCTGGAGTTGAGAAGACTAGCAATGAGGCCATTGCTATTTCCAGCGGGAGGTCGTGATGGCCTAATTTAAGGCAGAGGCAGTGACGTGATCCAGGAGGAGAGGAGTCCAGAGATGGCAGGGAGAAGGAAGCACACTATAAGTTGTTGGTGGGACTCAGGGTCCTGAGCTGCAGTGACAGGGCAGTTATAATGACATTAGCAGCAATGAGAAAGACAAAAGGAGACATTGGTGTGCTGGCAAGAATGAGGAGTTGACTTTATCCTAGCAGAGTTTTGGTAAATGGCTCACTAGTCCGTGGCTGTCCTCATCCCTACAGCATCTTAGCCACATGATCATTGCTGAAGCAATTAGGTTTTCTTACCAGAAGCTAATTGTTGATCGGATTATATTCAGAGATTGGATGCTGTTTGTTACTATGTTCAGCTCATTTCCCAAAATACAGTTTCAAAAGGAGAGACTGAACCAAAGCATTTCCTGTCAGATAACCTTTGCTTTTAAGATGGTGAAAAACGAGATGAGAAGGAAGACTTCAGAGCATTCTTGTGATATACTCCCACCTGTGTAGAATAAAAACATTCTCCAGCCACGTCTCATGCTTGTGGATTTCTTTTTGCATAAGCCCCAGCCAGGCAAGGATCAAGAGGGAGTTTAGGGGCTCCGGTATGAGGACCCACTTAGTGACCACCTTTCTTATGGGGAGTAGTATACCCACACGTGAACTAACCTTTTTCCCAAATGGGTCTGTTACAATGTCTAGATGAAGAACCCACAGCCAAGCTAGAGCTCAGAGAGTGCTCTTTGGGCCAAGATATGAGGTAGAATAAAGGAGTTGTATTGGCTTTCTTGACCTCTTCTTACAGCATGGTCATTTCTTTCTATTTCTTCTGAGGGAATGCAGAGAAGGCATGTATAATATATATATTCCTCAGGCCTCCTTTTCACTTTTTGTCTTTTTGTTTCTTTTTTTTTTTTTTTAAGATTTTATTTATTTGACAGAGAGAGCACAAGCAGGGGGAGTGGGAGGGAGAAGGAGAAGCAGCTTGCCTGGCTGAGCAGGGAGCCCAATGTGGGACTTGATCCCAGGACCCCATGATCATGACCTGAGCCAAAGGCAGATGCTTAACTGACTGAGCCACCCAGGTATTATTTTTGTTTCTTTTGCAGAAAAAAGATAGAGAGAAGCTAGAGTGATATGAAAGATAGAGATGGACAGAAAAGAGGCCTTCTGTTGTTCTCCACTTGAGTATCTTCAACAAAATTACCAGGTATTCATGCACAGTGGAATTAAGGGTAGAATCATTCTATTTGTAATCCTAGCCTCTCGCACAGTGCCCGACAGATACTAGGTGCTTCAAAATACTTGAAGAAATACAAGAGGCAAAGAAATAAAGAGTTTCAGAAGTGAATAAACACAAAATCAACTTTTCTCAATGAATCTTCTAGCATTCAGCTGTTTGCAACAGAATATTCAACTAACAGTAGTATAGGTCATAGAACAAATTTTCCCATAAAATAGGAAGTGCAGAAGTCAGTGATTACAAATGTTGTTCCAGATGTTCAATGATATCATTGGGGCCCCAAGAACTTTTTATCTTTTCATTCCATCATCCTCTTTTATTGCCTCATGGTGGTAGGATGGCTGCCCCAGCCCTAGGCATTGCATCCACATTCAAGACTAGATAGAAAGAGGAAGAATGGAGCCAACAATATCTGTCCTCTTTTATCAAGACAGTAAAAAGGTTTTCTAGAAATATCCAGCAATGTTCTCTCTCAGATCTTTAGTCAAAACTATATTGTAGAAAACCATGCATAGCTGTAATGAAATCTTAAAAAATTAATATTTAGCCAGATTCTTTGCTGTTATACATAACATTAGCCTTCTACTAGCAGGGGAAACGGGGGGAATGGGCATTGGGTAGATAGTTAACAGTGTCTATGATGCTTTTATAGTCCATCTTGCCCCGTGCTCCTTTTGAATACTCAAATCACTTATGGCATTTTAATTTATTTATGTCACTTATTTCCCTTCTAGATTGAGAACAGAATCCATGTTTTACTCATTTCCCCCTCTTTAATGCAGTAGGCCCTTCTTAGTAAGTATTGTTGAATAAATTGAAAACATTGCAAATTTTTTTTTGAAGTACATATAAAATAATGCTTTTTAAGTAGCATTTTTAAAGAAAAAATATGAATTCATTTTTACATTTGTGCATTAGCTACAACTCCATTTTAAACACACTAGGTAAAGTAGGCTTAAGTGAAGCTTCAGAAAAGGAATATAACAACAAACAGAAACAACAAATATAAAACATTCCTATAATTATAACAACAATGCAGATAAAACCGTCATCAATCTCTATAAAATGAAGTTAATTTCCTATTTCTTTGTCCTCTAATGCATTCTATACTACCAAGATACATTATTCTAGAAGCACAAATTCAGGTCCAGAGACCTTCAGTGGATCTCAATACACATAAAAAAAACTTTCCACATTCCTTGCTCCAGTGGTCAAAACTTTGTACGCTGGTCCCAACCAACCTTCCTGGCCCTGCCACTCAAAATTCTTGTATCATAATATGTTGTTCCAACTAAATTTTTCTACTCACTGCTCCTCCTGCCTCTTTGGCATTCAACTCCCCTCACCCTGGAATACCTTCAGCTCCTCTCATGGCTAGTCTTAATCAAGAGTCAAGTAGATATTTACATAATGTGTGTTTCTAGAACTCTTTAGGCTAGAAATAGAGGTTGCCTGTGGCCTATCTTTTGACTATGTTGGGTTTTGTCACCCCAGCTGTCCCAGAGTCACATGCCTCAACTGCCATTCTTTCCTTTCCATGCAGTATCTTCCTCAGAGCACTGCAGCAGCAACTGTTTCTTCTGTAATGGGAAACTGCTAGAATTCTGAGAGTGATTATACTCACCACTTAATTAGCACTGATATAATTATGTTAGTGAACATTTACTAAAAAGGAATTGTATTAAGAACTATCATTTGATTCTTCTAATCTTACGAGGTACTATTTTTATTTCCACTTTGCAGACGAGGAAAGGGAGGATATAGATAGCTTCCAACCTAGGAGTTAGTAAATTTTTCTGTAAAGGGCTGTATAGTAAATATTTTCAGCTTTACAGGCCATATGGTCTCTGCTATAACTACTTAACTCTGCTGTTGTAGCATGAAAACAGTCACAGATACTAAATACGTGAATGGATGTAGTTGTGTTCCAATAAAACTTTATTTACAAAAACAGTCAGTAGGCTGGATGTGGTGCGTGGACTGTTGTTCACTAACCTCTGTTCTAGTCCAAATAACCAATTTATATATTAGGCCAAGAGAGGTAAAGCCACTTGCTCAAGACAGCACTAGAGGCAGATCTAGAATACAGGTCTTCTGATTGGTTGTTTAGCAGTCTTTAATATTAAATGAATTGGGATAATTTCCTGTAATAAATTGAGACTTTGAAGCTGTAAAGTTGACCTGATGCTACTGAAAAACTAGATTATTTTGACCCAGATGATTAGATTCATGTAATTGATGGGGACTTTATTCTATCTACTGGATCTCCTAAAGGTGTATGAAGTGTTAAAGCCAGTTTCCTTGTTTATCTTAGAGAGGAAAGTGTTTTCCAGATCAGCTGAACACATGACACAATTGCATGTAGAGTTAGGACTTAGTATGTGATGAAAAGCAGGATTTGGTGGGTTTGGAACTACTGAAATGTCAAGACAGAATTCCTTTCACAAGATTCCTCAGAATACTTCTGAATGTACATGGAACCCTGCCAACTTTTTAATTCAGCTTCCTATTTTGCCAGGGGACATTCTAACATGGTTAGAAGCGGAAGGGACAAAACCCATGACTTCCCGACCTCCTTAGCCCCATGCCCTAAGAAATTTAGTTCTGCGTTGTTGATTCAGATCTGTGATGGGAAATAAAACTTATGTGGGGCAAGCTGCTATTCTGTGACTTTCATTCCTTCCATTAATAGCCTTGCAATATTATGGAAAATATAGTTAACATCCCCTTGCACATCTACTTCTCGAGCACTGTTATCAGCAATGTAAATATGAGAGGTGATGCTGTTACCTTGCCTGTTCACAGTAGGCTAACCGTTGGCAGACTGGCCAGCCTATTCAGGGCACTCAACACAATCTGAAGGCTGCAAGATGAGCTGACTCTACAAGGTCAAGTACAGGTATCCTTCATGCTTCTGCTGTAATTGTGGCCCCACAGCGTTCTTGTCCTTGACTTATGTCATGACCTAGGGTTATATTTTGATTCTCAGCCTCCGTGTCTTATTAGGTTATGTGCATCACATTTAAATACTTAGATCGACCTTGAAAGAAATTCAGAATCCTCACCAGCCTATGTAATTCTTGTAGTCCACTTTACCATCAAGGTGACTAAAGAAAAAAAAATTGAGTGACAGAAGTATTTACTGTGGATGACTGGTCAAAAGATACCTACAAGTCTTTCTTATTTATTGAGACCTTCTAGCACTTCAGATGTATCCTGAAACCTGATTTTGAAGAATGAGGAATATTTAAAGTATTTTATCAAAGCAATGGAAAACGAGCAAGTTTCCCCCATTTTCAGAATCTTTAAGTATTATATTAAAATAAATATAAAAAATTATAAGTGATCTCATGTTATGGATAACATTTATGGAGTCTTGGGCCAAGAGCTATGAATATATGTTATCCATGCTATGAAGTAAATACTATTATTATATCCATAATGCAGATGAGGAAACTGGGGCCATAGAGAGGTGAAGTAATTTATACAAGGTGTTTTTTTAAAAATTTATTTACTTATTTTTAAGAATATATATATTTTTTTAAGAATATTTTATTTTTAAGTAATCTCTACACCCACTGTGGGGCTTGAACTCACAACATGATATCAAGAAGGGCTTGCTGCATCTACTGAGCCAGCCAGGTGTCCTTATTCAAGGTCTTTTAGCTAGTAAATGATGGAGCTGGGATGCAGATTGAGGAAGTGTGACTTTGGAGCCTGAGTAAACCATTACTCTAATGGCACCATCACCTAGTAACCTAGATCCCTTGGTGGAGACTTAGTGAATAAGAGAAGAGCAGAAAAAGCAGACCACCTATTCTAGTCGCCATATTGCCCAGATCGCTGCTGATGTATTACAGAGAACATCCCACCTTGTGCTCCTGTCCCTGCCAAGGCTGTCAAAAAGGGAGATACCAGCAATAGGACTCCATGATCAGATCTTAATACTGCTGTTTCCCAATAACTACCAAAGTCTGCACCTTGCTTTTGTAATGTTACTGAAGTGCAGGGGGGAAGCACTAAATTCTTAATGGTTCAGATTACATATGTTTGGGTAGACAAACATTTTTTACAGTCATATCTTTCATTATTTTAGGCTCATGAACCTACTGGTCTCTTGTAGTAATCATTAAGGCCATGCACAAATATTGTGGCTCTCTCTTTTGGGCCTGCAGTAGGATTGCACTTTTCCAGCTACCTGAAGTGATTTGCTTTGGCCAACGAAAGGTCAACACAAGTGGTCTATGTTTCTTCAAGGAGGACGCTTTAAGAGTCAATGTGTGCTTTGCCAACTTTCTTTTTCAGGGAATTGGTAACTGGCAATATTCCAAATAGTGGCTGCTCTGTCAGCCTAGGGCTCAAGGTGAGGATGATGGCAAAGCTCCCTGTGGGCCAAGGTGGACAAAGATTATAAAGAAGAAATAAAGCTGGTGGTTTTAAGCTACCAAGATTTGGATTCATTACTGCAGCAACACCTTGCCTATTCTGACTGGTCCACTCTTACAGAAAATATTAATGCCTACTTCAAAGCAGCAACATAGAGAATATGGCAGAAGAAGGGGACCAGGCTCCTGGCTGCCATGAAGACCCCCCAACAGGAAATACCCAGGCGTTGCCAAAACCACTGGAGATGGAAGTACAGAAAGAAAAAGTCCTCATCATCCAGGACTGAAACCTGGTCAGGGTTTCTTGGGACGGAGAAATATGGGAATTTCCTGTTCTTGCAGCGGACCTGAACCATCCAGGGCCCCCAAGGAGCCCATCTTTCCCATGTACCCTGATGCCTGAATAAGCACACAGTGAAAGCGACATGGAGTTTTTCACAAAAAACTGGCTAGGCTGGAGGAACCACTCGGAAGCACACTATTTTAACTTTCCTGACAGAGAGGATCCGTCAGTAGTGCAACCAAGGGCTTTTCTCTCTCCTTTTCTCCTTTCAGTAATAAGCGAAAGAGCGATGCTGTGAGTTAGAGGTTTAAACAGAAAGAAATTGAAATCCGTGACAGTGATGACTTAATAATATTGCAAATTATAGTTTTTAGTTCAGGTAATTTAGCATACCAAATCACAGTTTAATTTCCTTCTACAGAGCCCAGGCACACAGAATAGTGTACGGGAGAAGGGGCAAGATGGGTGGGAGGAGGGGGCAAAGATGAGAGTGACGAGAAAACATCTTGAGACCCCTCAAATGCAGGTGTCCTTGAAAGCCTAATAAAAATAACCCAGGGAATGTAAACGGCAGTCGGTTAGCAAGTGCAATTGTCGGGAGCCCTGATCTTTGGGAGGCCAAGAGTCCTTGCTTCTCTTTGTGTAGGTGCCTGCTTCCCCTGCTCTGTGGAATGGAGCATCAACTGCCCAGAAGGAAAGCATAACGTGTGCAGAGCCCTGACAGCTGCAAAAGCAAAGAATGACTTTGAGAGTGTCAGCAAAGCAGAACTGGCGGGTTGAATGGCATGTGTCCTTGACTGCGCACAGCACAGTGCCTTGGGGAGGAACAGGCTTGGGGGTGGGGACGCTGCTTTGCTTCCCAATTTGCTTTTTGTTCTAGGATCCACCTTCCAGAAACAAACCTCGATTCAATCCATACTCACCACTCACCCTGCACAATATTCAAAATACCTTCCTCGGGTTTTCCTGTTAATTCACCTGGCTGAAGCAGTGTCTGTGTGCTTGGCCAGAGAGACTCAGAAAAGAAGTCTCCCAATGAAACTTCCTCTGAAATGAGCACCTGAGTTCCAGGCACAAGAAGGCACCGAGAACAAGCCCTCCGCACCAGCTTGCGGGGGGGGGGGGGGGGGGGGGTAGTGGCTGTTTCAGCCCGTCAGCATTACCTAGCTAGACTGCCGCTGACAAGCCTGACCTGATGTTCACCCCGGTACCTGTGGTAGCTATGTCCCCTTGCATGTACCCGAGTTCGGAATTTCGGGGTCAAATAGCCAGGCTGAGTTTGCCGGTGCTTGACACCGAAGTACCTGAGAATTGACCCCACAGTACCTGAGAATCACATAGGTTAAAAAACAACAACAAAAGATTCCTGCGAACCATCCCATCCTTACTGAGCAGGAATTTCTTGAGGTGGACCTGAGGAACCTACACTTTAATATGGATCCTAGGGTTTCCTGATGAAAAGGAGGGTCTTTTTATTCATCTCCTCAAATTTACCTGAATAGCTAAAAAGAAAAAGTAACGCCTCATGAACACAAAAAGTACAAACACATCGGAAGGACTCACGTAAGGAGAGAGATCATATCCTTTCTCATCCAAGGCAAGACACTTTTGAAAGCAAAATTGGGCGATGTTAATAAATCACAGCAGGATAACAGCTAGACGCTGGGACTCCTCTAGGCAAACCAGGACTCATGGTTACCTGAATTCTAAGACTAATCTGACAGGAAAGCTGGTTAGGATTTAGGCCACCAGCCCCACCTAAAGCCCTCATCCAATCTTGAAGTTTAGCAATCACTGCAAATATTTTAATAGGGAAGGCTGTATAAGCCCTAAACCTAGAGGATCTGGTACAGAGGCTTGTATGAGCTTGGACAGGTTGGATGAACCCTCAGGTCCCAATTACGCAGACTAGGAAGAGACCAGTAGACATCTTGACCTCTCGGTGGAAGAGTGCATACAGCGGTAACATTTATCCACAACTTCGGAAGCTAATCTCATGAAACGTAAAGGATTATTCCTCAGAGGCAAAGAGAAGGAGAAATAAACCAGGCATTATTCTATTCGTTATATTCATCTTACAGTTTCTAGGAAATACCTTTCCCCCAAGTTTTTAGTTTTACTCTCACGTGGTCAGCAGAAACCACCTAACAATTACTGTCACATGGATTTCCTACGGCTTTCTTCCTGGGGGAACTATTACAATATTCTTGGAGGACAAAGGAAGAATGGGTTGTGCATTTTCATTATTCAATCTGTGCAAAGAAATCAATGTGTAAAGGATGTTTCGGAAGTACAGACTAGCTAAATGAGAAAGCATTTTTTCCTAGGAAATTTCATTTATTTCTTTGGTTTTCATAATGATTGTGGTATATAGTGGCTTTGGCAAATAATTACTGGGGTGTTATTGCCTATTTCCTTTCAGATATTCCATCCATTTTTAAGACAAGCTCAAAATACAGTGTTCATTCAATTAGGCATATCTCTTAGCAAAAGGAATTCTAAATCCTCCTCTTGCTCTATGGGCTAATGCCTCAATATTGAAACTCCTTCTTAAAATGTGAAAACTAAAGAAGTTGTATATGAAGAATCTGGATCTTAAAAGTAACTTTTCTCCTAGAAATTACATGTAGGGTAGGCTATGACTCTTCCATGTAGAGTCACCAGTGCATGGAATGGAAGGAAAGCGTAATTGGTGTGCTGGTCCCTGAGAGAAAAGCAGTATCTGAGGAAACATTGAAATAATTACTAAATATGTGTATAAAAGAGGCATGGTGATAGTTACAGGAGAAGGGAAAGAGAAGGAAAGGAAGAGAGAAATCGTTCTTAGATGATTATAAAATATATCTTATTTACCTGAGAGAGTTAAAGTGCATTGGCTCTGCTTTTTAAAAACTGGTCTTAATTACCCTCGAGACCAGAATTCCATATGAGGTAAATATGTTTTTAGATAGTTTTCTAAAATATGTATAATTTACTCAAGGAAAAAAGGACTGTGTCCTCTGGAGCCAATCTAGCCTCACAGGTAAATACAAATTTAAGTAGATTCCTAAGAAGTATATTATGTACAGTGGCTGATGGAGTGGGATGTCTATGAAGAAGCTGGGAAGGGCCGTCAGTTAAGTACATAATAAAAATGTATTGGAAAAATACATCATTTTCTCAGTGGACTATAATTGGCTATGCATAGTAAAAAGTCTTATTTTCAAAAATGTATTCTGCATCCACAGAGTTTTAAATCTCAATAACTGTGTTATTTTTAAAACTCAGAATGCTAAGGAATATTAGGGACGGTGACAGAAGAGCTGCATGGTAGATGTCATTCGATAATTTACAACTCTTTTTGACATCTTTTTTTTTTTCCTCCTTCTTCTTTTCAAGCAGGCTTTGTCTAAAGCCAAAGGTGAAAAGTTAAAGAAGACGGAGAACAAAATTCCACTTTCCTTATCAAACAGTTTGACTGAAGCCTTTGGAAGTGTCCCCGTACGTTCACCTTTAAAATATATCTCTTTTTTATTATCTGGGAAGAGTTTTCTATTATAAACAAGATGAGAATTAAGAAGAAAGAAAGAGAGAGAGAAGGAAATAAAGAGGGAGGGAGGAAGGAAGAGGGGCAGAAAGAAAAAGAAAAAGAAAGGGGAGGGAGGGAGGGTGGAAGGAAAAGAAAGGAAAGGAAGGAGAGAAAGAGAATGAGGGAAGAAGGAAGAGAAAGAGGGGAGGGAATGTAAAGTGTCTTGAGTAATGCAACAGTTTAGTTCTCTCACTTACATCTAAATTTGGTGGGCAAGCCTTTCCTCTCCCACTGATTAAGAGGCTTCCTCCTTCCAACATCTCACCATTCCCCCAGCCCATCAACTCAATTCTAGCTTCACTTGTCATCTTTCTTTGTAACTTGTCCTATGTCCTTTCTGTTTTATCCAGTTTGTGTACAAATCACAGTTGTTGAGCTGTGAACTGTTGTGTTTGTTACTACACACTCATGTTATGTCACGTAGCCTGAGCTGAGCCTTCACTGTTAACTTGACCATCTGGTCATTCTGGTGTTGACTATCACATTCCTTTCAACTACTCTTTCAAACTTCCTCACTTCTCCAAAGTCTCCTTCATCTCACAACAATGACCATTTCTCCTACTTTGCTGAAAGAGAGAAGCCACGTGTGCCTCCTCAAACCTGCCCTTCCTCCCTGAATCTCACCATGGAATTCCATCCTTTCTCTTGTGTTCTTCCACCCACCCTATCTCTTTTGAGACCTTCTAGCACCTTCCAGCTCTGTAAACAAATTCCAAGTTCCTGCCAACACCCTAAGTTCCTGTCCTTCCCCCTCTCCCCTTTCAGAGTTAGACCACTCTGAAGGGCAGTCCTTACAAGCTGCCTCTGGTGTACCCTGTGCTTTCTCTGTCACCACTCTAGGGAAACTACAAGCACTGGGGTCATGACTGACTGAATCGTCAATGTTCATGACTTTTTTCCCTCAGTTCTCATCTTCCATGAGCATTTGCCATATTTATTCTAGTGTTACGTTTCCCAAAACTCTTGGTTCCCATAACAGCAACCCTTCTGATTCCACTCCTACCACTCTTATGATTCCTTCTCAGCCATATGCTCTGTTCTTCATCCTGTCTTGCCCCTTAAATAGAGGCATTCTCCACAGAACTGTCCTTGGCCCTCTTCCCCACTCTCAACAGCCTCCGTCTCAGTAATTACTTTAATCTCTAATTAGTACTGCTCAAATTTAACTCTCTGGCCATAACCTCTTCTTTGAATTCCAGATTTATATTTCTAGTATCTACTGGAATTCCTCATTTGATGGCCTGGTGACATTTCAAACTCAACATGTTAGAACAGAAGCAATTTCTCCCCCTCTAAAATCTATCCCTATTTAGACTCTGTTCCATTTAGTGACATGACAACCTTCCTGGTTGCCCATGAACGATTCGTGCTGCTGCTGCTGCTGCTGCTGACAATAATGATAATACCACCCTAATACTGTTATACGTATGAAATTTGTTCTGTGATATAGACATCATTCTAAGTTTTATACATATTTACTTATATTATTCACTTAATTCTTTTAAGGCAGGAACTATCACTACCCCATTTACAGATGAGGAAATAGAGGTATAGAGGCGAAGTACTTTGCCTAACATCACACAGAGGCCTGGTTCAAGAACTAATACTCTTAATCATTAAGCTACTCTGCTTCAAGAAATCTAAAGGGATTTCTGAAGGCATTCGTAATAATGTGTTATAGCTGAGAGTGGCTGGAAGGTGACTCGTTTGAGGTGTGGGGTACTTGAAATCAAGTGGTGGTTTTAGGAATGGATAGGAGAGCGACTGAGGGGAACTCCCTGGGGCTCGGTGATGACAGGAACCGCACTCAGCTCTGCATCATCTAAGGCACCACAGGCAATGACTGGATTTCAGAGACCAGTGAATGGGGATAGGAGCAAATTCTATGAATAGGGAACAGAAAGTTTTTTCTATTATACTGGCAAAGGTAGTTCCAACTCTGTTTCCATATGGGAGGTGTGAATGTTAGACAAATGATCAGAAAGATATGGGCAAAGTGAAGATCATGTGACAATCACATTTCTTTCGCTAAGTACTATCCAGTATACAACATAGCTAGTTGGAGTGGTTGTGGCACTCTGACACCTGAATTGCTGTTTTCCATTCATACACATATAGCTTTCTCTTCACTGAGTATTTAACCAAATGCTGGTATAACATTGTGCATCATGTGTGTCATACTCCTCAGTTTTTGTCACTAGAGTTTATAATGTTTTTGTGGAGACAGGACACATTAAAATTGAATAAGATCATGAATTAATAATTAATATGTAAATGTCGTAAGATTGTGGCATAATGGTTTAGATCATGGGCTTTGGAGTCTAGACAGAAGTGAATTCTAGTTTCAGTCTTTATCTGTGACTTTGGACAAGTCACTGAGCCCAGCACAGTAGATGATAGAACCTATTTGACAGTGTTGTCATGAACAAGAAATGAGATGATGTATGTGTGGTGCTCAGCATAGGGTGCGTAATTCAAAAGAAAAAAAAAAGGAAGGGAAAAATAGATGAATATCAACTGAGGAGAACAAATACATTATTCTACGTTTTGAATAAGGGCATTTCATGTAGACAGCAAGACAGAACACATCAAGAATCTGAAAGGAAGATACAAAGTAAGGAATAGCACACCTGCCCTATCTATGGAATTTTTGTTACAGATTAGAGAAACCACCAAAAGATGGTTTGAGTTTTTACACCTTTGTAAGATACTATGCTACTGCCAGAAATCTATTAGCTACAAATGGAAGCTATTTTGAGAGGAAGAATACAAGTTCAGATTGAAATATACAGAGTTCGGGTTTATGCTGAGACAACTTTTAGTGTCCAAAAGTGTGGAAAGACACAATAGACTTGGGACAAAAGTCATAACCAGAGAGGGTTAGCTCCTCAAGTAGTGGAATTAGGTCTCATTTCTTTTGGTGTCCTTCAGAGACACATAGCATAGCACTTTGAATATTATGAGTACATAATACTTGTTGCATGGATGACTGAATAAGTGAATGAAAGTAAAGATTTTGGGGTTATGCTCCCTGAAGGGATAGTTAAAATTGTGGGCATAGATTTTTTTTTAAAGATTTTTATTTATTTGAGACAGAACATGAGCAGGGGAGGGGCAGAGGGAGAGAGAAAGAGAGAGGGAGAGAGAAAAGACTCCCTATTCAGCAGGAAGCCCAGACATGGGGCTCGATCTCAGGACCTGGAGATCTCAACCTGAGCCTAAGACAGATGCCTAACTGACTGAGACACCCAGGTGCCCCCATAGATTAGTTTTGTAAGAAAGAGCAAAATTGGGAGATACCCAAACATTGGAGACAAAAGATGAAAACCAAAGTGTTAGAGTAGAAAAACCCTGAGTGCGCAGGGAGACGGAAGAGGATATTAAATGGTGGTTAAGATAGCACTGAGCTAAATGCTCTAAGAAGGTAGAAGATCCAGTGAAGTTATTAATGTCTTCAGGGAATAAGTTTAGTACAGTGTTATAAAAGGAAGCCACGAAGGGAAGAATTAAGATTGAACAAGAGAGTGGAGTAAATGGAGGCAACAGATGTAGAGCATGTCTCAGATTGATGGTGAAGGAAGGAAAAGTAATCTTACTATTTTTTGAAAATGTGTCCACATAGGATGCAAGAACAGATATTTGCCATAGGTACACAAGTATTTATTACGTGCCTGTATGCATGACTATGGGAGTGAATGAATGAATTCCATGAACCATTCATACTGAATATGAGAAAAATACCCTATCTTGATTCCTTTTTTCTTAATCAGAATATTTCCCCCTTCACTTTTTTGCTATGAGTATGCGTCTAGATGCAAACACACTTACAGGTGACAACGCTGGTCCACCCTCATAAAATGAAAACTGATCTCTTTCTAACATATTACTTTTACTTGTTATGGGAAAAGATTCACACAGGAAGTCCTATCGTTATGATTTAGATTGTAGGAAGGGAAATATTTAGAAATAAATATAAGGAATTTTAATTGTCACATCACTTGTTCTAGTAGAAGCTATAACTTTCCAAGTGTTCCCATCTGGATAGTCTCTTGTATTAAAAACTAATTGTTGGTGTGCCTGGGTGGCTCAGTGGGTTAAAGCCTCTGCATTCGGCTCAGGCTCAGGTCATGATCCCAGGGTCCTGGGATCGAGCCCCACATCGGGCTCTCTGCTCAGCAGGGAGCCTGCTTCCTCCTCTCTCTCTGCCTGCTTCTCTGCCTACTTGTGATCTCCGCCTGTCCAATAAATAAATAAAATCTTAAAAAAAAAAGAATTGTTTTGCATGTTTGGAAAATGCCCAATTTTATCATTATGGAGAAAAGTCTGTATAATACCATTATAAAATAAAACAAACAAACAAACAAACAAACATGACTTATGGAAACAAACAAAACACGTGAAATCAGTAAGCATCTATTTACTTCATATCTATGAAAAACAGGTATCAAGAAAAGATTTTAGCTATGGGTTTACCTTTTTTTAATGCTATAAAATTCATGCCGAGGGGAGAAAACTCATGCTTGATACATTCAACTTATAGTACATTTTCAAGGTGAATTACTAAATCCTCAGAACCTGACCTTCTAATGAAGGCACTGAAGCAAGCACAAGTTGGTGAAGAAAACCACAAAGATATAAAAATGCATAGATATATGATCAACTAGGGACAAATTTTGATGGAATTATCACCAGATCTCTACAGACAAGGTCTATCTATCAAACATGCCTACCATAAGCTTTGATTCCATTAATTTCCTGAGAAAAGACATCAGGTAGAGTTCTGGATACCAGGTGTGTAAACACTGCAAGATTCTGATATTTTGATATCTTTCGTGTAGAAACCCACACACAACCCAACCAGATGCAGAAACGAGTTTTCCATTGGGAAAGCAACCCACCCTTTCACTACCGATACCATTATTTAAACGTTTAATGTAGGAGAAACTGAAGGCCAAAAAAGAACATGCTTGCACTTAATTTCAAGTGACAGCTCACACAGTGCATTAAAAGTGTAATACTATACACATGGTAGTTATATATAAATAGTAACATTAAAAAGGGGTTACAACATCCCTAAGACATCCTAAGTCTAAAACACTTAAAAAAGCACATTTGCAGTACAACTTCTCTTAAATTATTTTAATTGGTTTCAAGATGACTTCAGATTAGGGATGGGCTTTGACTTTTACTGATTATAAAAGAGAAACACAAATGAATGCTTTTTAGGCAGCCTAATATCATTCCAAGGTAGACAACCACCTAACCTGTGTTACTTAAATGCCATTAACTATCAACGAGTGTTATTTTTACATAAGTGTTTTATGTAAATTTTGTTTTCCTAAAGTTGTTAGTTCTCTTAATAAATATAGCTAACGCAAATAAAATTTTTTTTTTTGTTTTTTCTTTGCACTCATTATCCAGGAACTTTTTCAAAGAAGAAGAGGTGGGGGTAGGCAGAGTGACAGAGTTTGAATACTTAGCAACCATTTTACTGTTGAGAGTCTTTTTTTTTAATAGTATGAAAAATAATCCAGTTATATTCTTTAGCTTGATTACTTACAAATAACCTATCTGGAAAAAAAATCAAGTAAATCTGTCAGTTGTGGAAGTTTATTCTTCCATGTGTTATCTAGAGATAAGCTAGCCTATACTATTAGATTTCCACTGACATAATTGTGCATGAATTTTGATCTGATTTGGTATTACATGGTGCAAAAGGTGACACATTTTCTCTAATATACCCCATTAGAAAGGAAAGAAATTGCCAAAGTATGAAATCTGAGGACCTTGATTCAGAAACTATGTGGCTTTGAGGTCAGCTCAGTGGAAAAAAAAGAACTTGTTCAACCACCCCAGGCACTGAAGGTTGTGACAAGCAAGCCTAATATGCAGGGTGGTTACTCTGTTGGATAATCAATAAAATCTTACATTATCAGACTGCAACAGCTGTATATTCATTTATTATACTGCCTTGTACGTCTCCAAAATATTCTAGTGTGGAATTGCAGAGAATACAGATGTTGTCCCCATTCCCAGATCATTGCTGATCAGAATACATGGTCAAGATATTGGAACCAGGAAACAGTATATATGTGCATAATGTGCTGAATATTGATTTTAATATCCACATAATGCTGCCTCACTCCAGCAGAAAAACATTAGCTCCAGTGGTCCTGGAAAAGAGTGTTGACTGAGCTACTTAGAGGTTGTACATCAAAATTTTTGGAGTTATTAGTGATCTTTTAAATCCCCTGAGAAATGTCCTTGAACAAAATAGTAAAATACCAGATGTGAACTGTTCACAATTTCGAATTACATTTCTGAAAAGGAGAAAACCCTATGTTTTAAGAAGGAAGTATTCTGCAATCTCCTTTCCTCACTTGACTTTTTATTTTTGGTAGCCAGTCAGAGCAAGTACAGACTGACTTCTAGGACACAGGACAGTGGCATCTTGTCCTCCTTTCTTGGTGGAGGACAATGCCCACTACGGTTTGAAGAAGAATTTAAGAAGGATTTTTTCTTACAACTCCTTTCCACCCACCAACTAGCTTCCATGGAGAGTTCAGCTAGATGGTGGAGTTTCTGGACAGAATCCTTATGTATGGACAAAGCAGAAGAAGGGAGACTTCGGTTTTATAACTTTGAGGTTTTAGTGAAGTAGAGAATGACAACTCAGTCCTTTGTTTCTTTTCAATTTGCAAATCAAAAACAAAAAGTGAAGTAAGTAAGCAAGTAAATAAATAAATAAAAAGATCTGGATATACCTGGCCATTTGAAGGTGCTTTGCTTGTTTAATTTTTGAGATAACCTACTCAAGCACTATGCGCTGATAAACCTTAGATAAAGAGATACTCTCCTGTTAAAGCAACAGGGTTCACATTCCTTAATGCTACAGGATATCTATTAAAAGCTTTTCTCCTTTAGAAATGGAGGCTGATTTTATTTTCCAAAGATGGCCGCATAACATCTCCCATCCCTTATATTCTTATAAAATAGGACCCTGACGCTCCTGAGTAAGAGGTAGAGCTAAATTCATCCTCTCCTTGAATCTGGGCTGCGCTTAGTGACTTGCTTGACCAACAGAACATGACAGAAGGGACATTCTTGGACTTCTAAGGCTATATCATAAGAAGCCTTGCAGCTCCTGCTTGGTCTCTTGAAACCCTCACTTTCGGATCTCTTTTCCCTGTCAGAACTGAGCTGCCATTTTATGAGAAGCCAGCAACAACCTCCAGTCTTCTGACTGAGCCATCTTGAATATCCAGCCCACGTCCACCCTTAGAAGACCAAAGCCCCAGACATCTGGCTAGACCCACAAGAGAGATTCAAGTAAGAAATGCCTAGGTGAGCCCAGTCAACCCACTGAATAATAAAGAGTGATAAACATTATTGCTTTAGGTCACTAAGTGGGTTTGCGGGGGACGTGTATGGGGAGACTGTTATACAGTCCAAAATGGTGGACTTTGGACGCAGACAAAAGTTTGGAGTCTGATTGTTTCACTTCTTTTGTGACTTTCAGTGAGTTACTCTATGTCTCAGAGGTTTCAGTCTTTTGATTTTAAAAAATAGTGACAAGAGAAAGGGCTTCTCAACTGACCCATGATCTTCCTGCATCATAGTTTCCTCAAGACTTTCAGATCAAAGCCAGAATCAGCATGGTTACTATATTCCTTTCCCTCTGAACCAGCTTTTGAGGTATCAAAATATTTTGCCTCCTTGTACATGGATACTTCTTGCTTCCACATTGGATCTGTGTTTACTTAGTGAAAGCACACTGAATGGGGAAAAGGCACTGAATATGGACCTGTAGCTATCATTTTCCAAACGTTTTCTCTTGAGAACTAGTGCCCAGGGAGAGGAAAGCTGGGCAGGCACAGATGACACTCTCTGTCTATACTGACCAGAACAGGTTATGACTCTGCAAAACTGCATACCAAGTGACCTAGGTGTCATGTCTAGGTGGGCCAATGGGCTTTGCTACAACATGACCAAAAGAAAAGTTAATTAAAGGGTTTGTTTTCTGATCTCAGTTTCTTCTTCATTAGGCAAGTTACCTAATTCCTAGACTTAGCTTCTTTTTGGAGAAGTTAACTTTTTAGGCTCAACTACTTTCTTATTGTAGTCACATTATCTGGTTTCTAATCTTAGCTACTTCCCCACTAGCCAAGTTAATCTTCCCGATACTGAAGCATGGGAATGATACCTGATAAGCCAATACGCAGAGTTATTGTGAACATTAAATTAAGGTACGGGAGGGAAGGTACTTTGAAGCATTTGAAGTGCTACACAAATACAAAGATATCTCAACCAGGCATCTTCTAGTTTTCCCTTAGTCTATACAACATAAATTGTTTCAATAATCTTATTACATTTACTATTAAAAAATCTCTCAAATTTGTTTCTTTCTGATTATCACAATTGCTGGTATAGCACAGGCCGCCATTATTTCCTGCTGGGGCGACCAGGGCACCTCCTAGCATACTTCTCTACTTCAAATCTCATTTCCTTCTTATTCCATCACCTGCCCCTTGCCAGAGTTTTCTTCTAAAAGCACAAAATGTCGTCATGACGATTCCCTATTTCAGAACTGCCTCTGAGTCCTCACTGCTTGAAGATAATTCAGATTCCTTAGAAGATGGCTAAAGCCTTCACAGTCTTAAATTTACCTTTCCCAGTGTCATTGTCCTCCGCTTCATGCTCCCACTGTCCCACATTCTCCTTGACTTTACATACCATACTTCCTTCTATGTTCTCATTCGTCCCTCAAGACCTAAACTAAATGCCACCTCCTCTGTGCAACAATTTGCTATCAATTCTGGGAAGATGGTCATCTTCCTGTTTTTCCCAAACTCTTTTTAACTTTATTGTAACATGTTTCTGACTGTATTATAATTATTAGTTTACATAATCAAGGGTCCCAGCAGACAGTGACTCTTGAAAGGTCCATATTCTGCCTGATTTATCTTTGTCTACCCTCACAGTGTCTTGTCCTCACTATAAGCTTACGGGAAAAATAAATAAATTTCCAATGAGAGAGCCCCAACAGCAAATTGGTTCAACCTGTATCTGATAGTGGGCCTCAAGGGCTGTGGATAGATCTGTGCTTTTAGGAAGAAATAATTATTCTAAATTTCCCTTTCTGAGACCTTGATTAGTTTTACTAAAAAAACTCATGTTTTATTTCAAATTATAGTATTAGCACATTGATTCACACAGAGTAATATGGGATGGAGGCTGTATGCAGCAGCCTGGACGAAATTATGTTGCAGCAATGAAGACCTCAAAATCACAAAGGCTCCTCAAAACAAGGATTGGGTTTATTTTTTGTTCATACCACATGCCCTTCTGGGTTGGCTCCACATCATCTTTATTCTAGAACTCAAGCTAAAGAAGGATCTCCTGTGTGAATGGTTACAGCTATGTTTCAGAAGGAAAAGAGAGATGGCAGAGCCAAGGATAGCTCTTGAGCCTTTGGCTGCAACGTGGCATAGGTCAGCTAGAGTGAGTTACACGGACAAGCCTGAGATCAGTAAGCAGCAAAGAATATTGTGAACAGAGAGCAATCTGCTATTGAAGGTAGACAGGTAATGTTGTCACTGCCATGTTAAGACCCTAGCATAGTCTGCTTTTGAGAGGAATCTGAGAAAACACCCCCTGCTAACATGATTATAGCCATACATCTTTGTTTACTTTGAGTCTAGCTTAAGTTGGAAAATTTCAAAGGAAAAATAAATAATACCATAAGGTTTTCATATCTATTGATTTTCTATTAATTCTGGAGTGTGATGGAACACAGGAAGTGCAGGATTCTGGCCAACAGAAGTATGCAACCAATCCCATTAAAGGGAGTAGCTCAGGCTGCCTACTCTGAAAATCTATTAGACATTGTAGATTTTTTCCTTTATATAAAAATGTCTTGGTTATTAAAGACTGGGACTTTACCTGGTTTTGGATTTTTCCCCAAGGGGAAAAAAAAAGACTTGTATTAAAATATTTTTTCGGGGGCACCTGGGTGGCTCAGTGGGTTAAAGCCTCTGCCTTCAGCTCAGGTCATGATCTCAGGGTCCTGGGATTGAGCCCCGAGTCGGGCTCTCTGCTCAGCGGGAAGCCTGCTTCCCTCTCTCTCTGCCTGCCTCTCTGCCTGCTTGTGGTCTCTGTCTGTCAAATAAATTAAAAAAAAAAATCTTTAAAATATTTTTTCGGTTCATCATACCACCACGCAAAATTACCCACGTCACTGGAAATATTTTGGTGAAGCTACACAGGCTTCAAGTTGTATTCTCATCCAGTGAGGTCAACATTACAGAATTCCTGACATTTCTCTAATATCTCTCTTTTGCATGTCACAATTCAAATTGATACCTCTGTTTGCATAGCCAACTCCTGTTGGCAAGTTCTTATAATCAAAGAAGAATTCCTCTGTCGTGAACTTCTTTTAGAATCTGCAGAGTCAATGCCTCTAACATGGTGAAGAATTTCTTTGCCAAACAAATTTTCAGGCAGAATAAAAATCTTGGCACTCTGGGCTCTGATAGAGCATCTGTGATGCTTGGCAACACATCTGGTTCTGCTGCTTTGGTGAAGAAACCTGCTCCTCGTCTCAACATGCAGTGGTGTCAGCCAGTGTCAACGATTCTGCCAGGGAGCCTGAAAAAAGTGTGTCTATTTCTACGAATGTTGTCAACCCCTTGAGAGCCAGGGCTGACACACTATTTCAAGAGGTTTTGTCAAGAAATGGAAGTCTAAGAGTAAGTTCGTTGCTGCAATACAGACGTTAACTAGTTTTCCAGAGGACCTGTCTCAAAACATGTGATTGACTTTCAAATACAGGTTCTGCTTTTCTGAGGCAAAGGAAATCCAATGACTAGAAGAAAGCAACAGGAAAGAGTCCGTTCACAGTTTGCTTTACCCGATGGCTATCCTTGTCAAATGATCCAACTAAATCTTTCTATTTCAATTCTTTTCTAACTGCCATGCTGGAAGGGCATGTTGGGGCACTTATCTATGCATTCCAAGGCTGGAGAAGTGCTTCTGGAAAGGAGCAAGGAATGACAAAGCTTTCCAATTTGTTTACAGGTAGAAACCCACAGACAGTTGGAATCATTATAGAACTCTTTAAAAGCTAACTCTGTCTCCCATGACTTCACAGGACTGTGACCATCTAATCCTCTTTTTTTTTTTTTTTAAAGTGATGAGGCATTAATGATGCAGACATGTTAAAAGATGATCTACTCAACACAACAGAACATAAATTCAACCAGGACTTTGGAGAACTGGAGGAATTCCTCTGTGCTTAACCCTCATCGAATAAAGCCACAGCAGCTCCCATTCTGTTTGCTACTGTTTTCTCTTGCCAAGTCGGTGTTTTAAGCACGTATTGCCATGCAACTGAAAAGTCATAGTCAAACAGATGTCAAAAATAACAAGCCTATTGCTATGTCAAAAACCACTCATAATTTCAATATCAAAGCCAAACATCAGCCTTCTTGTAGAGGCTTACTTCTGAGCTGAACTAAACTTTATTTTTACTTGGAAAATTTGCATTTATCTCCGGTGTTTGAGGATACCAGGCATTAATGTCAAGAGGCAGGTAGTGAGAGCCACAGAGATATGACTTTATAAAGAAATTTTATAGTCTCTGTAAAAATCATTCTATTTCCATTGCAATAAAAAAGGCATGAAAAAGTTTTTGTGAATGTGTTTATGTGTCCCCCCACCCACCCCCGGCAAGGAAAAAGTCTATAGCTTTCTTCAGATTTTCAAAGGGTCTGTGACCTGAGTAGGGCTAATACCCTCTGCCCTGATGCTTTATGGAGTGAACTGTTTTGAGGAATAGAATGAATGTTCTGAGGAAGCGGAATTCTTCTGTGGAAAAAGCAAGTTAACCATGACCTGGTGCCGCACTCACCAATGAAGAATACAGGCTCCTACGCAGGAAAGTAACCAAGTGCACAGACATGGGTACAAACCCACTCTTATTTCTAGGCAACCTTTTCTGAATAAAAACTAAGGCAATTTGGATAAAAATATTTGCTTTAGTGGTGGGTATTAAGGAGGGCACGTATTGCATGGAGCACTGGGTGTGGTACATAAACAATGAATCTTGGAACACTGAAAAAATAAAATAAAAAGAAAAAAATTGCTTTGTTATACTGTTCTTAGTTTCCATATTGAATGAAAAACTGCATAGCCATATTCATACAGAAAAGTAGGGTTAAGTTAATAAGGAAAAAATTAGGAGCTCAGATCTAGTGCTTTAAAATGTACTATTATTTTATAAGTGTGGAAAATGCAGTTGGAAGGCACCTGTATTAGTTCCTATCCTAAAGGATAAACCTTAACACAAATTGCTTAAACAACACAAATTTATTAACTTACAGTTCTACAATCTAGAAGTCAGAAATGAGTCTCACTGGGCTAAACTCAAGATGTGGGTAGGGCCACATTTCTTTCTGGAGGCTCTAGGGGAGAATCCATTTCCTTGCCCTTTCCAGCTTCTAAAGGCTGCCCACATTTCTCGGTTTGTGGCCACCCTCCTCCATCTTCGAAGCCCAGAGAGCAGCTCAACCCTCTAACACCACCCTGCCCCCCGCATCAGTTTGTTGGGTTAATGTCAGGGCTCTGGCCTTGACTCCATCCACCCCCACACTAGATGCTGTACAGCTGGTCCTTCTGCTGCTGTTTCTTCACCTTCAGCTTCTCCTAGTGCTCGTTGAGCCTATGGGACAGGGTGCACCTTTTCTTGGGACTGTAGAATTTCTTGAGGTTCTCCTTCTGAGTCTGCTGAATGATGGTGAGAACAAGGGTGAGGGGCTTATAGACAGCTCAGATATTAGAGACCTTGGACCCTGCATGGCCTGTAATGTTAGTGACTTGCAGCTGGAGGAGCTCTACCTTCAGGTCCTCCAGATGTCTCAGCAGCTCTCCCTTCTGGCCAGGAAGGTCCCGAGCACTGGCTTGGGCCATAGCTGGGCAAAGGGTGGCCACTTTGATGGCTTCTTAGGCTTTTAAGGATGCTTACTATTAAATTGGGTCCACTCAGAGAATCCAGCATAATCCAACTCTTAAAAGGTCAGCTGATCAGCAAACTTCACCTCATTGGCTACCTCGGGGCCTCTTTGCCATGCAGTGTAATAGAGGTTCCAGGGATTAGGATGAGAACATCTTTGAGCGGTTATTATTCTGCCCACCACACCACGGCTTAGCTGGGATAGTGGGAAAGGGCCGAAAGCATAGGAAGAGTGTGAGAAACTGGAAACCTAGAAGAGCACCTCGCTGGTTTGGATGGTATATTCCCTGATTATGCTACCAGAATACCTGAAGATCAGGTCTAAGGTAATCTGTATCTGTTCTTTAACTTTCATTCTGGAAAACTTAGTTTCTAAGAATGGTAAAGATGCCTAACTTGGGAAAACCTGAGTGTCAGCCCTGGCTCTGCCACTCATTGTCAATATCACTTTTGGCAATGCACCTATGTTTGGCTGAAGCACAATTTCCCCATTTTAAAATAAATTGGAACTAGTAGGTCTAGATGATTGTAGTAGGCAGAATTCTAAGATGACTGCCAAGATTCCCACTTCCTGGTGTACATGTTCTGTATAATCCCCTCCCCTTGTATGTGAAGGGAGTTAAGAATACAATGGGATGGTCATCCTATGATTAGATTATGTTATATGGCAGAGTGGACTTTAAGAAAGGATTACCTTTGGTGGGCCTGGCCTAATCAGGTGAAAGAGATTTGCCAGGAGGGAGATTCTCTATTGATGGATACAAAGATAGAAAGGACCATGGAAAGTGACCACAAGGAGTGAAAAGCCAACAAGAAAAATAAGGGCTTCAGTCCTCCAAATACAAGGAACTGAATTCTACCAACAGCCCAAGTGAGATTGGAAGTGGATTCTTCTGCAGAGCTTCAAATGAGAAGTCAGCCCAACTGACGGCTTGAGAATTAGACTGAGCACAGAACCCAGTTGAGCTATGCCTACACTTCTGACCTACCCAGCTGAGAGCTAATACATGCAGTTTGTTGAAAGCCTCCGAGATTGTGGCCATTTGTTATGCAGTAGTAGGAAACCAATAAACGAATACAATGCTATTTCAGTTAAATGTGAGTTAAGATTTCTTTTTAAGAATTTTTTTCTTGACTCCTCTTTCCCTGCCTTTCTCCAAAGCTTTGATCGGCTTCCCCACCATGTAATTATTTCATTGAATATAACTAGAAAATGCCATTTTTTCTGATTAAAATCTTCTCTCCTCTCACACACTGGAGTTATCTCCTTCCCCCCATGCTTGATTTCAGATGCAGAGATGTATGCATCTTGGGTATATTACATACATGTTTAGGGCTGGAGAATCAAACCAGATAACACAGATTTTGAGAATTAAAGCAAACAATCTGCATATTTTGAAGTAAGTCAGATAAGTTTCACTCACTGCATCTAGTTATCTTGAAACACAGTAACCTTGACCTAATAGCTAAAGAAAAAGGCAAAACAATGTAAGCATAAATGTCTGAACATTTTAATATCTTTTATCAATAAACATTAGTACTATGCCATGCATTTGAATCCATGCTTATCCTGAGGAAAACCTGCATTCTATCTTCTGCTTCCTCATACTGCAGCTGGGTCCCATTACAAGGGTAGGACACACCATGGGAAGCATGCCTAAACTTTTTAAGCCACAAAACGAAAGCTGATCTTCATTAATTAGATGTCTAGATTATGCAGATCGACCGCTGTATTACTATAAATAATGTGGTCAGAAACACTATTTTATGGCTTTTTGATACCTCCACCGGGGTAATTTAGCTAAGCCTTAATTACTAAGACATTCTATTAACCACAAAGGCAGGGTTTGGTGTCAGGTCAAAAATCAGATCCAGTTGTGACTTTGTGGTCGGTGGCAGAGAGAATGTTCTACAACAAAGAGAACTGAGAACACAGGGTGATGTCTTCCTAACATTCAATTCAGGAGAAATTTCAACTCCAGCACACCTTCACAGAGCGCTGCTATGCAATGCAGATAAGTGAAAGTATTAACAAGCCAATGATTCATAACTAAGACCCACCATTTAAAACCCATATTCTCTGCCTTTGTGAAAACCATGGAACTGGATGAAGAGAGGAGACACCTAATTTTAGATTAAAGCCAATGTGGACAGTGGATTCTGGAATGAAGGCGAAGTCTGGGGATCACATCCTCTCACCCGAATAAGGATCAGCTGTTTTAATAAAAAGGGAGAACACATGACAAAAAGAATGCTCCAAAGGCCACGGTGTGGAAAAGCTTCCAGATCTGGGGATCCAGGTGAATCATGACTTAGCTTTTACCAACTTCAACCAAAGTCTTCCCAGGTGCTGAAGTCAGCACTAAAGAAAAGCTCTCACACGAACTGTGATGCAGAGTAATTATCATCTTTGTCTGCTTCACCTTTTTGTACCTGTGTCTTTAACCATCTACATAATGATGAGGAGGGAAAACACTTCAAGCCGAAATGAAATAAACGACGTCGGTTTATGCCCAAACGGACCTTGTCAAGTAGCCAATGACTCGCCCTTTCATTGTGAGTGACTAATATCAATGCTGGCTCTAAAGAAAGACACTTTTCATAATCGCCCAACAATCTGCTAAGTGAAAACATATGGATAGGCTTAGGCAAAGCCTGCCAGGGGTCTTTGCTGAATGGAAAACAGGTGCTCTCATTCTGTGCCACGTAATACCCCATTTACCCCCAAGTCCAAAGGTTAGAGGACTAATAGCTGCCTTGTGGTAATCAGGGAAAGCCAAGAAACTAGCCCTGGTGAAACATCTGGGACATATTTTACATACTTGCAACATATGCTTCAGGTTCAATTAAAGTGAGGCTTTGGCACATTTATTAATCTTTTTTACTTTTATCCTATAAGAGGACTCACTGACCTGACCCCACTCTTATACCATATGAGAAAACAGAGAAATAATGAGAACTAGAGGTCAGTACCTGCTCATATGGCAAAAAAACACATTTGTTTTCTCCTGAAATTCCATTACGCATGACTCTACACACAAACTTTAAACAGAAGAACCAATGAATTTTTTAAGTAGGAAATTACCCTTCTCCCACTCAGACACACTGATAGCCAAGACTTACAACCTTTACCACTGTGACAGCCAGTCCAGAGATGGAGGCTACTAAATGGGAACTTGAAGGATCCTTTCATATTTCCATTGCTTATAGGAAAAACTTTATATTTTAACACATCCACTCTAGGATTCTTCCATTATGCAAGCCCCTAAAAGTCTTTTGTAAATTATTATACTTTGAGATTTTCCTTTTTTTTTTTTTTTGGTTCAGATACGATTTTTATGCTATCAATTCCATTACGAGTAGAAAAGAAAAGCCTCCTTATAGATCACTTGAATAAAGAGTCGGATTTATGAAAATCAGCTCCCCATCTTTTCATATGGAAAACACACTGTTTGCCAGCACCCTGTGCGCAAGAATACAGCTGAATTCACACAGTAATTTAAGCACTCACTTTCAATCACCTTCGGTAACTAGATCTGAAAATGTGTTAGAACCCGGGTGTCAGTTTCAGACACCTAAACACTAGATTACAATAGATACCACTCCAGAGGCTTGGTGCTCTTTCCACCTGGCATGTTCCACTTGACATCTAGGTTTTGGTGAGCTGGTTAACCAGGTGTGTTATTCGCTCCCCACTCCTAACATCCTCTCTATTAAAAAAATGACCATCAAGCGGAGAAGAGTGGTTTGGAGTATCAACAAACTGCCTTAAAAAAAAAAAGAAAAGAAAAAGAAAAAAAAACCCAGGTTGACCTCAAGCGGGGACACTGAAGTACTAGACTTCACTAAGGGTTTCCATTGATTAACATTTTGGAGGGAACACCTGCTGCTGGAATGAATCTTTATGGTAGCTTTAATAATAAAGTAGCAACAAGGAAGGCAAAATGGCCATAAATGGATGGCAGCTCAGTGTTTATCAGCAGAGAAATGATGATTCAGAGCTGGCATGTTGAGTTAAAATACAAGCTCTCTACGGCTCTACAACTGACCTTAACAATAAATCACCTCATTTATTGCCAGAAGTGTATGTTCATGTTATTTAACATTATAAAAACAAGCACATATGTGTTTTTGTAGAAAGGAGATTTTGTTAGTGTGTGTTTGGTGATGTCGCTAATGACTAAATGATGTACAGAGGGAAAATTTCACCTAAAAGCTCTATCAATTTCAAAATGTTTGGAATGGTATTAGAAGGCAGAAAGTGTGTATGTGTGTGTCTATGTTTTCATTTTCCTTCTAGCATTGAATATTAGGCAAGAAAAAAAATCATTTGGGAGTTTGACTCTCACAGTTTGTGATTTTTTTTTTTATTACATTTCTAATGCTTGATTCCAGCATGCAAATTCTTATACCAGGATATAACTGTACATCTCTACTAGAATCAAAGGCCAAGGGCATAAATTAAGATACACTGTTGTTCTCCTTTATTTAAAAAAAAAATCACTTCTTTACTATAAGAACTCTGGTTCCAGTGACAGTCAAAATCTGGTTTTATATTCTAAACAATTTGGGAATAATGAAAAATGAGTGATATTCTCTTTTCCCTCCCAATCTTACTCTCGCTCTTTTAAGATTTTTTTGATCTAGAAATGCCCAAGGATTTCGATAAATCAGCATCACTCTCCTCCTTGTCATAAAAAGCCTTTCTTCTCACCCCAGACATCACTACAGTCACACCAGATCATTCTAATTTGTCTTCCAAGGGGACAACCATACCAAGAAATCCCAGAAACTGGCTGGGTTTTTTTTTTGTTTGTTTGTTTTGTTTTTTTTCTTTTTACTGTGGTCACCATTCCCATGCCAACCAGTGATCAGAAAACAACCTCTCAACAGGCTTTCCCGACCAAGGAGCCATAGAGTCATTCCAAGTCAAGTCTAGGCAAGGGCCCCGAACACTGGGATTATTTAAATGCCCTCCAGAGCCCTCCCCACACATGTGTGTTCTTTTGCTGCACAATTCCTTGAAAATTACAGATGACAATATTCATGTTCAACTTAAGCAGGCTGCTCTTTTTTCTCCTTCTCCCTTCCTCCGAAGTGTAGCCCGATTTGTAATACTCAAGATAGGACAAATTTTTGCCCTTCAAAAACAGTTGTCACTGCTGTTATCTTCACGAGAGCTATCAAGTTCCAGACAAGCTGAATTATTTTTTTTTTGTTCCTGGCAGAAAAATATTTGACCCAGCAGTGGACAAAAGCGAAGAGGATTTATAGTCCTCTCTCCTTCTTTGCAACATGCAGTGGCATTGTTAGGATGATAAACAGCACTGTCCAATTTTCTGGACTCAAACACTTCAACTCCTTTTTTAACTGTCTGTGAAACCAGTGTCATGTCTACATTTCCCCATCCCCTGGTACCCAAGTGCTGGGAAAGATAATTACCTTGTCATCTTTGTCATCTTCTTCTTCCTCGTCCTCCAGCATGTCCTCCACTACCTGCAGACAGAAACAGAAGTCATTTTTGTGCTCTTAAAGCAGAGAATTTTGTTCTGTCATTTTCAACCTTTTGGAAATGAAAACTTCATTAACATTTGAAACAGATGCACAGAGAGGGAACATTTGATCTAGAGATAGGGATTAGGAAAATGCAGTGACTTTAATTGATTAATACCAGGGAACTGAATCCCAGTCAGGGGAACCCTACCTGTGGGAGATGTTGTGTGACAACCTAAAGAATCTGAAATATGCACCAGGTAAACTAACATTAATTTCAGAGATGCTTTCGATCAGGAGATTTCCTTTTTACCTGCTCCACTTTCTGTATTAAGCAGACACTTTAAGTTCAGAATCAGATAACTAAGCAGAAAACAGCTCTGCTATTTCTGATTTACTTTTCACCAGACTCTAAGGTAAAGTAACTTCCTCATCACTGATTTATGCCGGTGGCCTATGGCATAAAACTAATAGCTTTCATGGCTGAAATCTACTTATTTTTAAATTTTTATTGAATAAATTTGATACATAATATTGGTTAAGTCAAGTATACTATGAGTTACTTGGATACATTTATATATTGTAAAATGATTGCTAATGTGGCAATATTTTACCTTATTACATGATTATAGTACCCTATTATTGTCTATGTTCATTACACTGTGCATCAGATCTCTATGGCTTATTTAATACCTGTCCTGTATTTGTATGGTATCCCTACCCTCCATGCCCCTTGGTGACTGCCTTTTTGCTATTTTTTTTTATTGTTTAACTTTTTTAGAATCCATAAATAAGTGATATCATACAGTATTACACTTAACTCTGACTCATCTTGCTTTTAATGTGTTCAAGGTCCATCCATGATGTCACAAAAGGGATACTATCTTCCTTCCTTTTAACTGAGTAATATTCTGTGTATATATACCATATCCTTTTCACCCGTTCATCCACTAATGGGCATTTGGGTTGTCTCCATATGTTGGCTTTTGTGAATAATACTGTGGCAAACATGGTAGTGCAGGTAACTTTTCTATACCTTGTTTTCATTTCCTTTGGGTATATACCTAGAAGTGTAATTGTTCAATCATAGGGCAGATCTGCTTTTATTTTTTTGGGAATCTCCATATTGTTTTCCACAGTGTCTGGACCAATTTGCGTTTCCGCCAACAATATGGGTTCTCTAGTCACCGCTCTCTATTCACCATTCTCAACACCACTTATTGTCTGTTCCTGACAACAGCCATTCTAACAGATGTTAGCTAACTCAGTGGTCCACTGATACAGAGGTGACACGGCATTGTGGTTCTGACTTGCGTTTCCTTGATACTAGTGATGTTAAGCATAAATTCATCTAACTGTTGGCCATTTCTATATCCACTGTAGAAAATTGTTTAGTTCTTCTGCTATTTTTAAATTGGATTGCTTTTTTTGTTAGGGAGTTGACTGAATTCTGTAGATATTTTGGATGTTAACCCTGTATCTGAGAGATGGTTTGCAAAACTTTTCTCCCATTGTGCAGGTTGTCTTTTTATTAATTGTTTGTTTTGCTGTGCAGAAGCTTTTGAGTTTGATGTAGTCCCATTCGTTAATTTTTTCTTTTGTCATTTGTGGTTTTGGTGCCATCAAGTCTCAAGTTTTAATTCTTGTAGATAAATGTCAACTTTTGACTATCTCTGTATTATTTCTTTTTCTTACTTTTTTATTTTGTGAATTGCCAGAGACTCTAATTTTAAATCTCTGATTTTACACAAGGGTTACATTATGAGAACGGACACTGAAAATTAGAAATGTATTCAATAATCAAATGTATGTAATATGTATATATAATCCAGGTAGGTGGGTATGCATGAATGTATTTTTTAATGACTCCTAGTGTACTTACTTCAGCATAATGGAATAGTCATTTTGGATTTGCTCAATAATTTACCCCTTCCTTGATTACTGTGTAACTGTGGCATTACAAATGGGTTTTCCCCCTGTTTCAGGTGTTTTACTATGGTTTTATACACCTTCTGTCTCTCTCCTTCTCTTTCTCTCTCTCCATAGAAACCAAAAATTTAAAAAAACTTTGGGGAGGGTTGCTATTCAGTTAAGTGCCAACTTCTGATTGCATTGATGCCATTTCATATAATTTCTAATTTTTGTAGTGCTTTTCTTTTTTTATCCAGTCTGTATCTTTATTTCTGAATAAACTTGATAGAATCATGGTTATTAAATATTTTTAAATCTTTCTCCCCAAGCTCATAACTTTAAAAGTTAGAGACAGTGAGTGCTTCATTCATGTGGCTTATGATACAGACGGGAATATGTTATGAGTGAAAACTTCAATAGCTAAGACTGTGTTATGCCAAGAGCTACACAAACTGAGATAACATGTCGGGACTCTTGGTGATCTAATAATTATTCTCAAATATTCGAAAAGCATTAGCCGACTTAAAAGAATAGCCCAAACGCAAACCTCTTTTTCTCACAAACCAATATAGAACCAAAAGCATCAGACAACCTGTGAGATTGTTCCTAATTTAATGTCATACTTTAAATCTTCTATTACATGGTAGAATTTTGTGGTCTTTGCTTTGGACATTCAGCATTTCAAAAGAACCATAGTAGCACAATGTGCTGTTTCCAATATCTGGTGAGAGTTTCCACTTATTGAAGGCCTATAAAGCAATTCAGCCTCAGCAAGAAAGAAGGACTCTTAACATTCTCTCTAACACTATTCAGCAACTCTGTAAGCATTTATTGTTAAGCCCCTTGGCTAAGAAACACAGTGCTAGGTACTGTGGGAATACAAAGATGAATAACACAGATATCTCATCTATACTCATGTCAGCCCTCAAGAGGATTATAATTCAGTAAAATTTAAATGGAGACTATAAGCTAATCTTTCACGTTGGCTTTTAATTTCCTGAAAATCTGAAGTATTGGAAGTATATAGACAATAATAGCAACAACATATAATCACGGTGCTCTATACCAGGCAATTCCAAACTGGGTCATTTTTGATGGAGGTTTCAATGGGAGAAGCAGCCACAGTATTTCAGTACTTTGTATTTCTTCAAAAGCATTCACCTAACACAGCAAATGGCTGAAACAGAACTCAAACCCAGACAGTGGGACAACTCAGAGACAGCTCTCACTCCCTGCCCAGTTCTTGGGGGTGGGGAGTGAGGGGTGGGGAGGGAAGAATTCACCCAACTCTCCTAAGTTTTGTTTAAATGATTATAATTTTGTATCTCTAATAAGATGACCAATTTAGATTAAGTAATTTGTTAGGTTGGTCATTATGATCCATTTTATTTTTCAGATAAAAGTTGTATATACGGGAGGTCTAAAACAGGATAATTTGGTTAAGTAATGTTTTACCAAAATTACCTGCACAAAGTCATTTATCAAACATGTCAAGGAAAAAGAAACAAATACTACCAGTATACTTTTACTCCCATGCATAAACTCGAACAGTGATTTTGCTGGTTATGATTAAAAATGTATTGCATGCTTCTCCTCTTCAGTACTTATGATCATGCTGCAGGTGCTAGGAAGCAAGAAGGGTGTTGGATTCTGCCTAGCAGATTGCAAGGTGCATAATAGGTGTTCCAGAACCATTTGTTGATAGAATGAACAGATGAAAGCATCATCTATTCTTGATAGCCCTCAACAAGATTTTATGGGAAGGAAGGGAACTAGCTTGTAGAACTGAACTAGCTTATCTGGAAAGACGTATACTTAATCAGGGATGCAGATTAATAAAAGCAAATTTTCAAAATGCCTTCCAATATCTGCCCGGAAACAGAAAGCATACCCATTTAACCTTTAAGATTTAGAGATTTCTACTTCCTTCAAGTTAATTTTCTATAAATCCAAAATATCATTGAAACAGCAAACAAGCCAATAGCTTCATTTACACATTTTCCAAATCAGCTGCAGATCTTATGTTCGAGAACGACTCAAAGAGGTCTACAGAATCAGGCTCTTCATTTGCGAAACCCAAACTGTTCTTCCCCTGCACAAGTGGGTAATTGGCTACGCACAATTGCTCTACAAATGTGCAGCCAGAACCACCCAATACAACCATTTGCTCTTACATTTGGCAGAAAAGTGTTGTGTTAGCGAGAGGCCGTTGTGTTGTGTTTTAGCGCTCTAGCGAGGGCTTTTCCCCTCCTCCAGTGCCTCTTTAATGTTACATCATAAACATCTACAAGTGAGGATTTATAATACAGATGCTTTCCTATGGATGTTTTGAAGCTGCTTCAGAATGTATCCCACTATTACGTTTCGTTCAGGTGGGGTTTAAGGTGCCCTGGAAACTGCAGATAATAGCACCTATCCCAAAGTGTTGATTAAGGACACAATGAAATAGTGTATAAAGTACTTAACACAGTTCTCGTATCGAAGTAAATGTTCAAAAAGGTTAGCTATTAGTGAAAAGAAAACTAACATGAATTTAATGATATTTTAAACATTACTTTTTAAAAGATTTAAAAAATTTATTAGACAGGGAAAGAGAGTACAAGCAGGGGAAGTGACAGGCGGAGGGAGAGGGAGACTGATATGGGCTCGAACCCAGGGCCCTGGGATCATGACCTGAGCTGAAGACAGATGCTTAACTGACTGAGCCACCCAGGTGCCCCTCAACATACATTTTTAAAAATTATTTTTTTTTTGTCCTGGGCAAAATATTCAGTGTTCTTTAGGACATATAAAATTCCAATTCATGTTTAACAGACACTAAGAAACACATAAAGGGACACAGGTAGAGGCGTGAATCAAGACCCTCCCTTAAAATGATAATGATTTCACTACTTTGCAGGCTTTAAGGGACCAAAGCAATGGATGGCTATGAAGGCAAGAGTGTTTCAGAAGTGGGGCTGTGCTTGAAGACATGAGCCCTGGCCAAATTCAATGAATACAGAAACTGCAACTAAGGTGTTAAAAACAAACTGTACGTATCCCTGAAGTGCATTTAGTGACTTCAAGAAACTGCAACCTTTCCCAGAGAACTCACGTAACACCTACCATTAAGAAAGAGTGTGGAGGAGTTTAATACCCAACAAAGAAAAACAAAATAAAGGAGTCCTGTCTCAAACTCCAGCTCTTTCCTCATCAATAAAACCACATAAAGACTACATAGTTTTGTTTTCAAGTATATGAAGTCAAACTGACCAAATATTTGTCAACAATAATTTAATAACACATAAGCAGAAGTTCCTTGAGGAAAAAAAATAAGTCTTGAAAAAAATGCATGTGTTAGAAAAGATACATTTCTCCAAAGTTGTGTTTTTCTTTTCTTTTTTCTTTCCCTTTTCTTGAGGGAGGAATCTCTCAGTTTGGCTCTAGAATTCTCTTTCCAAATTATGCTTTCTGATACCTTGCTTGAAAGCAAGTAGTATTAATCAAACAAAGGAAGGGCACTAGGGAAATCAGAAAGATGTAATGCAAGCAGTTAAAAGTGACATGACCTTCTGTAATGTCGCTCGTCACAGACTTATATGCCACACACCGGAGGAAGGTCTTGAAAGAAACTGATTCTTGGTACTATTGCTTGAATGTAATACTAATAAAGATGACATTTTTAAAAACACACGTAGACAGCCCCAAATGCAGCATGCCAGCTACATTACAGCTAAAGAATAAGCAGATAACATTATTTTTAAAAGCGTAATATTTCTTCTTCCATAGTCCCTATTTGCTGAGCATTTGTCATTAACATATAAAATAGAATATGTGGCAATACTTTTTAAAAATACATTTTCAAATGGAGCCAAACTCATCTGTAGAATCTGTATATTATATAGTCGCACAGGAGCTCTTTTCATATTATGACTTTTAATTATAGTTCAACACAACTTAAATGTCTTATGATTTGCAAGGAAATAAAATTTTATTTGGCTGAAAATATTAATAATGGTGTTGGTAATCTGAATACAAGTACGACTTGTTTAATATTACTGCCCCAGACAATGATGTATAAGGGAGGGGACCTGAGGATGCAGAATAGAACACCAAGACAGTGAAGGGATGAGAAAAAGTAGATTCAGGTAAACTTCATTGTTAAAGTCCTCATGGGACAGTGAATACTAATTACTGCTTTTTAATGCCAAGTTAGGGGGTGTGTCTTAAAACAAAGTGACCAAAGGGAGTTAAAAGGCCTACCAATAATTGTTAAAACACTTTGTATTTTTGGATTTGCCCAGGAATGAGGTCCTCCACTTACTACTCTTCAAAGAAAAAGGAACCGAGAAAGAATCCTGGTCATGTCACCCTTGTAAGATAAGTACTGAGTACCAACGAAGCCAAAAACTCCCCAAGCCAAAGCTGAGACAAACCAGTTTCTCTCATATGTTTACTTTTTTCCTTGGAAATAATCTTTGAATATAATAGATGTTTTGCTATGTTCAGAATGAATAGTTGCACAATTCAAATTGCTTTACTCAAACACGGTCTATAAAAAAGCAACACATTTAAATTAAAGAAGAAATCACTGCTGTCCAGATGTGCAACTCCATGTTAAAAAATTAAAGAAAGAAAATTGTCACAAAAGAAAGAAGTTTCATATTTAATTTCATATTCAAAAAACATCCAAATGTGTACAGATGCTTATATTTGGACACATTACAAACTAAATGCCTATTTCCACCCTAGAGATACAGAGGAATTTGGAGAGAGCAGAATTCTTCAACATGGTCTGGAGTTCATTTATACCATTTTGTGTGTGCATAAACCAAGCAAAGCATGCATTTGTGTGCCAGTGAATTTATTACATGTGTAAATATCATATGAAATTATTGGAAGCCAATGGATTGAGAAGATGCATATAAACACTCTGACTCTTTCGGATGGCTGAAAAGAACCAGAGCTGACCTCTGGTCCACCAAAGTCCGCTAAAGTGCCAAATAAAACATGTCTGCTTCTCACGAAATTTTTGAGAAGGAACTTTTACAAAATGAACGGCATAATTAAGCTGTACATATAATTTACTCCACGTTTGGAAGAATAATAAGACTCATAAACAGGTCTGGGATACACTGTTTCATCCAGTATATCTCAAAAGCAACTGGATGTATGATGGCTGCTTAGTTTGATTCACACTATTAAGGATTTGACCTTGGCGTATTTCAGCTACAGTAGTCATCAAGATAACTGAACCACTAGATGTAATAATAATTAGTGTGATAGGCTTGCCAGTGAGGTTGAATATATTGCAACACAAAAGAAGGCAGACTAAAAAGAAAAGCATTATTACTTACTGCTAAAAGACTTCCTGATTTTTACAGAGACACTCAAATACAATTATTTCTTCTCGCAGAATGCATTTCCTTGGCTCATTCTGGGAAGTACCATGTTGTAATTTAGTCTGACTCTTAATGGGAAATGTGGCTCTAATGTGGCTATCAGATGACTTTTGATGCATGCCACTGATTACATACAGCCTGTATTCTGCATCATCAACAACAACATTCTTATTTGCAGTATAATATGCTTTGCTGTAAGGTGCAAGGGTGGTAAATTTACTTTACTGGCCAAGAAGATGTAACCTTTTATTTTTTTTAAGTGTCAGCTTAATATGCAGAAAACCTCTTCCATTATAAAAGACTAAATATAATATAGATTCTATAATCAGTATAAGCATCTGAAATGAATTTCTTTTCATATTTCCTTCTGGGTATTCTTAAATGTTCATTCTTACATTTACACAAAGCCCTGGGAACAGAATTCTAGTGTTTATTTGAACTATGTCTCCATCTAAAGGCTTCCCCATGTATTGTATTTTCGCTGGCAGGGAAAATTCTGAGCTTGGTGTCTTTAGGACATCGCATATTAATTTGAGCAGGGAAAAATAGGTCAACTGTTAACCTACAATGTGCTTTCTGAATGATAATGCTTTTTTTGAAACTATTTTTTGGTCATGTTAGAAAAAAATATATACAAAAAGCCAAAAAGAAAAGGAAAAAAAAAACCCCACAAACCTAAAACACTGGAGTTGTTTAATGTGCTTTGCAAAGTGAGATTAAAAGATAACTAGACTTGCTACTAATGGATGTTATAAAATTTAGTATTTTCAAAGGAAAATATTTTTTGCCCACTAAAAGTAAACAGATTTCAAATAAAGAAGAAAATTATGCACTCAAGCCTCTTATAAAACCAGATTTCCATTCCAGAACCACGAATTTGTTATTTTTTTTAAAAGGCACAATTTTAAATGTTTAAAATCCAAAACAACCTTGGGAATTTTCATTTTTTAAGTATGTCATGAAGAGTCCACATTATCTATTTAAAACATTTTCTGCAAAGCCAGAGGAGGGACAGGTGTGGCCTCCAGTCTCCTCAGAAACGTGCAATGCTCTAACCCCTGAAGATAGGCTCGGGGGAGCATTAAAGAGGCAGTAGTCAAGAAGTTCCCTTTCAGGTAAGTGTATAGTTTTAGGACATGGACTAGAGAAAAATGTTACACTTTTGGAACAGAATTGGAAAACAAGACAAAAAATCATTTATATTGGAGATTAACATTAGCAAACTTTTGGACCGTACTGCTCTGCTATGTTCGATCCACTTTTTCCAGAAATTCTCAGCTACTCACTATGTTAAGCAGAATGCGGGAGATAATGGAAGGGGTGAGGGGAATCGGTGGACATTTGTAGGGAAAAACATTCTGGCACTAATTTGATTCTCTTTTTCTTTTGTTCCTCTCGGTCCTAGAATATTTCGAGGCCTGAGAACATTATGTGAGAAAAATCTAAAAATAGACTGAGTTTTGAATGTCAGGAAATCATAGAGTCCGAAAACTTGAGTTTTTTTCTTTATATCCCTTTTCTATAAATAATAATGATAAAAATATTTTTTAATCTCTTTTTGATAAAGAATAATCACCTCACAAAAGAAAGCCCATGTGGGTTTAGACCTACATTTGAACTGGAAAGAATGTCTATGGTGAATGGTGAATTGTAGCATAAAAGCCTGAATGAAAAGAATGTTCACGAAACCTCACACAAAACCTCCGTAACCGTTTTATCACGAGCTTCCCACAATATAACACAAGAGCTCTATATTCTAGGAAAAGCTTGCCGGGTCCACTTATCATTTCTGCTTTATGTAGTGTACTGTATGATTGCTAAATTAGTGCATAATGTATTTATAATATTTATAGTACCAACATTTAGTTAAATAACCTTTATGTAAGATTTATGTTGATTTTTTTTATTTCTCATTTAATGGCAAATTATGAAGAGCATGTTTCATAAAGATAATTCTCCATTTAAATTCATCAGTCCATTAAATATTAAAATTATGTTTCTGATGCAATCGAGAACAAATTTGTCCAGCTTCAGTGATTATTTGCACTCATAAAAATTAGGCTTGATTAATAAAATTTAAATGCTTGATTAAGTTGACATTTTCATGTTCTAGTCTGATTTATTAAAATTAGTCCCCTTGCCCAGGCCTGGTATTCTATGTAGGTTTACCTTTCTCCTTCTCTTAGTCGACATCCAGAGTGAGGCTGTCAGGAAGGAGTATTGCGCTTTTGGACGGTTTAGACAGTTTCAGGAAAATGCCCTGTTCTTTTCTCAGAGTGCTGCTGGCCTCTGTCTTTATGCATTGTGCCCACTGGAGGTTTGTATTACAATAAACAAGAAAAATGTTTCTTTCAAATATCTATTGATATGATCTAGAAAATGGCATTTATTTATGGTATTTCTGTAAAATTCAGTTAGCAAGAAGTTTTCATCTGTAGAGGACTGGTCAAATTTCTTCATATGCTTTTTTTTTTTTTCCTGATAAAAATACAGTTTTTATTATTGCGGGACTTCCGCACACATAGCAGGCGGGATTATAGACATGGGAAAACTTTCTGTGGCAATGTTACTGTCTTTATCTACAAGCTTAAAACCAAGACTGATGGTCATGGAAAATCATCCTCTTCAAGAGCACTTACAAGGGAACTTTTCAAAAGAGGAAGTGATGTACAATGTCTAAACCCTCATTACACCCTTGCTGGTTTGTCCAGTTTTCTACATGCGCGGGTGCCTAGTTGTCATTGACTAAGCCCTTGCTGTATGGTTAAGACAGTACGTTGTCTCTTTAATCGTCACAAAACCTCAACAAGGTAAGGTTATTATCCCTGTCTTATTGGTGAGGAAACTGAGGCTCAGGGGAATGAATAAATTTGCATGGCTAACAAGAAGAAGTTCTGCAATTAAATCCCAGATCTTCCTAATTTCAAAGTTTGGGCTTTTAACCTCTACCAACTGGAAATGAGTTGCGGTAACAGTCATTTTTAAGAAGTTTTTGAGGCTATCCGTGGGAGTGTAACTCACTTGGAAACTTTTAGATGAACCGACTTTCTCTCATTTAAGCATGCTAATATTTGGTTATTTTTTAAAAACTAAACGATGTGGCATAATAGTTATTTTTTTCCTGCATAATGGAATAAATTCAGTGGTAAATGACAGAAAATGCCCTTGAAGGCATATTTTAGTTTGGTTACCTACATGTACTATTAAAGTTCTACATAAAAGAAGATGGAAACCTTTTTTTTTGAGTCAAGATGGCGGAGAAGTAGCAGGCTGAGACTACTTCGGGTAGCGGGAGATCAGCTAAATAGCTTATCTAAAGATTGCAAACACCTACAAATAAAACGGGAGATTGGAGAGAAGAAGAACAGCAATTCCAGAAACAGAAAATCAACCACTTTCTGCAAGGTAGGACTGGCGGAGAAGTGAATCCAAAGCGACGGGAAGATAGACCGCGGGGGGAAGGGCCGGCTCCCGGCGAGCGGCGGAGCAACGGAGCAAAATCAGGACTTTTAAAAGTCTGTTCCGCTGAGGGACATCGCTCCAGAGGCTTAACTGGGGTGAAGCCCAGGCGGGGTCAGTGCGGCCTCAGGTCCCGCAGGGTCGCAGAAGGATCGGGTGTGTCTGAGTGTCGCAGAGCTTACCGGTATTAGAACGGGGAAGCTGGCTACAGAGACAGAGCCGAGAGTGACTCTCAGCTCGGGGTTGCCTTGAAACGGTCGCAGGCTCGGTCAGCTCGGAGCGCGGCCGGAGGCCAGGGTGACGGGAGTCACTGGGCGCTGTTCTCTGAGGGCGCACTGAGGAGTGGGGCCCCGGGCTCTCGGCTCCTCCGGGCCGGAGACCGGGAGGCTGCCATCTTTATTCCCGTCCTCCGGAACTCGACGGAAAGCACTCAGGGAACAAAAGCTCCCGAAAGCAAACCCGAGCGGATTACTCAGCGCGGCCTCGGGTAAGGGTGGTGCAACTCCGCCTGGGGCAAAGACGCTTGAGAATCACTACAACAGGCCCCTCCCCCAGAAGATCAACGGGAAACCCAGCCAGGACCAAGTTCACCTACCAAGGAGAGCGGCGGAATTCCAGAGGAGAAGAAAGCAAAGCACGGAACTCATGGCTTTCTCCCCATGATTTTTTAGCCTTGCAGTTAATTTAATTTTTTTTTCTTTTCCAATTTTTTTTTCTTTTTCTCTTCTTCTGCTAAATTTTTTTTAACTTTTACCGTTTTCTTTTTTTAACGTTTTTTAAATAGTTTATCTAATATATATATTTTTTTCCTCTTTTTATATTTTTTCTTTACCGGCTTTCTTTTTTTTAATAGTTTCTTTTTTTTTTTTTCTTTCTTTCTGAACCCCTTTTTATCCCCTTTCTCCCCCCTCACAATTCGGGATCTCTTCTGATTTGGCTAAAGCATATTTTCCTGGGGTTGTTGCCACCCTTTTAGTATTTTACTTGCTCCTTCATAAACTCTTATCTGGACAAAATGACAAGGCGGAAAAATTCACAACAAAAAAAAGAACAAGAGGCAGTACCAAAGGCTAGGGACCTAATCAATACAGACATTGGTAATATGTCAGATATAGAGTTCAGAATGACGATTCTCAAGGTTCTAGCCGGGCTTGAAAAAGGCATGGAAGATATTAAAGATATATCTCCTCTCGGGAGATATAAAAGCCCTTTCTGGAGAAATAAAAGAACTAAAATCTAACCAAGTTGAAATCAAAAAAGCTATTAATGAGGTGCAATCAAAAATGGAGGCTCTCACTGCTAGGATAAATGAGGCAGAAGAAAGAATTAGCGATATAGAAGACCAAATGACAGAGAATAAAGAAGCTGAGCAAAAGAGGGACAAACAGCTACTGGACCACGAGGGGAGAATTCGAGAGATAAGTGACACCATAAGACGAAACAACATTAGAATAATTGGGATTCCAGAAGAAGAGGAAACAGAGAGGGGAGCAGAAGGTATATTGGAGAGAATTATTGGAGAGAATTTCCCCAATATGGCAAAGGGAACAAGCATCAAAATCCAGGAGGTTCAGAGAACCCCCCTCAAAATCAATAAGAATAGGTCCACACCCCGTCACCTAATAGTAAAATTGACAAGTCTTAGTGACAAAGAAAAGATCCTGAAAGCAGCCCGGGAAAAGAAGTCTGTAACGTACAATGGTAAAAATATTAGACTGGCAGCAGACTTATCCACAGAGACCTGGCAGGCCAGAAAGAGCTGGCATGATATATTCAGAGTACTAAATGAGAAAAACATGCAGCCAAGAATACTATATCCAGCTAGGCTATCATTGAAAATAGAAGGAGAGATTAAAAGCTTCCAGGACAAACAAAAACTGAAAGAATTTGCAAATACCAAACCAGCTCTACAGGAAATATTGAAAGGGGTCCTCTAAGCAAAGAGAGACCCTAAAAGTAGTAGATCAGAAAGAAACAGAGACAATATACAATAACAGTCACCTTACAGGCAATACAATGGCACTAAATTCATATCTCTCAATACTTACCCTGAATGTTAATGGGCTAAATGCCCCAATCAAAAGACACAGGGTATCAGAATGGATAAAAAAACAAAACCCATCTATATGTTGCCTACAAGAAACTCATCTTAAACACGAAGACACCTCCAGGTTTAAAGTGAGGGGGTGGAAAAGAATTCACCATGCTAATGGACATCAGAAGAAAGCAGGAGTGGCAATCCTTATATCAGATCAATTAGATTTTAAGCCAAAGACTATAATAAGAGATGAGGAAGGACACTATATCATACTCAAAGGAACTGTCCAACAAGAAGATCTAACAATTTTAAATATCTATGCCCCTAACGTGGGAGCAGCCAACTATATAAACCAATTAATAACAAAATCAAAGAAACACATCGACAAGAATACAATAATAGTAGGGGATTTTAACACTCCCCTCACTGAAATGGACAGATCATCCAAGCAAAAGATCAACAAGGAAATCAAGGCCTTAAATGACACACTGGACCAGATGGACATCACAGATATATTCAGAACATTTCATCCCAAAGCAACAGAATACACATTCTTCTCTAGTGCACATGGAACATTCTCCAGAATAGATCACATTCTTGGTCCTAAATCAAGTCTCAACCGGTATCAAAAGATTGGGATCATTCCCTGATTCAGATCATTCCTCTGAAGCTAGAACTCAATCACAAGAGGAAATTTGGAAAGAACCCAAATACATGGAGACTAAACAGCATCCTTCTAAAGAATGAATGCGTCAACCAGGAAATTAAAGAAGAATTGAAAAAATTTATGGAAACAAATGATAATGAAAACACAACGGTTCAGAATCTGTGGGACACAACAAAGGCAGTCCTGAGAGGAAAATATATAGCGGTACAAGCCTTTCTCAAGAAACAAGAAAGGTCTCAGGTACACAACCTAACCCTACACCTAAAGGAGCTGGAGAAAGAACAAGAAAGAAACCCTAAACCCAGCAGGAGAAGAGAAATCATAAAGATTAGAGTAGAAATCAATGAAATAGAAACCAAAAAAACAATAGAACAAATCAAGGAAACTAGGAGCTGGTTCTTTGAAAGAATTAATAAGATTGATAAACCCCTGGCCAGACTTATCAAAAAGAAAAGAGAAAGGACCCAAATCAATAAAATCATGAATGAAAGAGGAGAGATCACAACGAACACCAAAGAAATACAGACAATTATAAGAACATACTATGAGCAACTCTACGCCAACAAATTGGACAATCTGGAAGAAATGGATGCATTCCTAGAGACATATAAACTACCACAACTGAACCAGGAAGAAATAGAAAGCCTGAACAGACCCATAACCAGTAAGGAGATTGAAACAGTCATCAAAAATCTCCAAACAAACAAAAGCCCAGGGCCAGACGGCTTCCCGGGGGAATTCTACCAAACATTTAAAGAAGAACTAATTCCTATTCTCCTGAAACTGTTCCAAAAAATAGAAATAGAAGGAAAACTTCCAAACTCATTTTATGAGGCCAGCATCACCTTGATCCCAAAACCAGACAAGGATCCCAACAAAAAAGAGAACTACAGACCAATATCCTTGATGAACACAGATGCAAAAATTCTCGCCAAAATACTAGCCAATAGGATTCAACAGTACATTAAAAGGATTATTCACCACGACCAAGTGGGATTTATTCCAGGGCTGCAAGGTTGGTTCAACATCCGCAAATCAATCAATGTGATACAACACATTAATAAAAGAAAGAACAAGAACCATATGATACTCTCCATAGATGCTGAAAAAGCATTTGACAAAGTACAGCATCCCTTCCTGATCAAAACTCTTCAAAGTGTAGGGATAGACGGCACATACCTCAATATTATCAAAGCCATCTATGAAAAACCCACCCCAAATATCATTCTCAATGGAGAAAAACTGAAAGCTTTTCCACTAAGGTCAGGAACACGGCAGGGATGTCCGTTATCACCACTGCTATTCAACATAGTACTAGAAGTCCTAGCCTCAGCAATCAGACAACAAAAGGAAATTAAAGGCATCCAAATAGGCAAAGAAGAAGTCAAACTATCACTCTTCACAGATGATATGATACTCTATGTGGAAAACCCAAAAGACTCCACTCCAAAACTGCTAGAACTTGTACAGGAATTCAGTAAAGTGTCAGGATATAAAATCAATGCACAGAAATCAGTTGCACTTCTCTACACCAACAACAAGACAGAAGAAAGAGAAATTAAGGAGTCCATCCCATTTACAATTGCACCCAAAACTATAAGATACCTAGGAATAAACCTAACCAAAGAGACTAAGAATCTATACTCAGAAAACTATAAAGTACTCATGAAAGAAATTGAGGAGGACACAAAGAAATGGAAAAATGTTCCATGCTCCTGGATTGGAAGAATAAATATTGTGAAAATGTCTATGCTACCTAAAGCAATCTACACATTTAATGCAATTCCTATCAAAGTACCATCCATTTTTTTCAAAGAAATGGAACAACTAATCCTAAAATTTATATGGAACCAGAAAAGACCTCGAATAGCCAAAGGAATATTGAAAAAGAAAGCCAAAGTTGGTGGCATCACAATTCCGGACTTCAAGCTCTATTACAAAGCTGTCATCATCAAGACAGCATGGTACTGGCACAAAAACAGACACATAGATCAATGGAACAGAATAGAGAGCCCAGAAATGGACCCTCAACTCTATGGTCAACTCATCTTTGACAAAGCAGGAAAGAATGTCCAATGGAACAAAGACAGCCTCTTCAATAAATGGTGTTGGGAAAATTGGACAGCCACATGCAGAAAAATGAAATTGGATCATTTCCTTACACCACACACGAAAATAGACTCAAAATGGATGAAGGATCTCAATCTGAGAAAGGAATCCATCAAAATCCTTGAGGAGAACACAGGCAGCAACCTCTTCGACGTCAGCCGCAGCAACATCTTCCTAGGAACATCACCAAAGGCAAGGGAAGCAAGGGCAAAAATGAACTTTTGGGATTTTATCAAGATCAAAAGCTTTTGCACAGCAAAGGAAACAGTGAACAAAACCAAAAGACAACTGACAGAATGGGAGAAGATATTTGCAAATGACATATCAGATAAAGGGCTAGTGTCCAAAATCTATAAAGAACTTAGCAAACTCAACACCCAAAGAACAAATAATCCAATCAAGAAATGGCCAGAGGACATGAACAGACATTTCTGCAAAGAAGACATCCAGATGGCCAACAGACACATGAAAAAGTGCTCCATATCACTGGGCATCAGGGAAATACAAATTAAAACCACCATGAGATATCACCTCACACCAGTCAGAATGGCTAAAATTAACAAGTCAGGAAATGACAGATGCTGGCGAGGATGCGGAGAAAGGGGAACCCTCCTACACTGTTGGTGGGAATGCAAGCTGGTGCAACCACTCTGGAAAACAGCATGGAGGTTCCTCAAAATGTTGAAAATAGAACTACCCTATGACCCTGCAATTGCACTGCTGGGTATTTACCCTAAAGATACAAACGTAGTGATCCGAAGGGGCACATGCACCCGAATGTTTATAGCAGCAATGTCTACAATAGCCAAACTATGGAAAGAACCTAGATGTCCATCTACAGACGAATGGATAAAGAAGATGTGGTATATATACACAATGGAATACTATGCAGCCATCAAAAAAAATGAAATCTTGCCATTTGCAACGACGTGGATGGAACTAGAGGGTATCATGCTTAGCGAAATAAGTCAATCGGAGAAAGACAACTATCATATGATCTCCCTGATATGAGGGAGAGGAGATGCAACATGGGGGGTTGAGGGGGTAGGAGAAGAGTAAATGAAACAAGATGGGATTGGGAGGGAGACAAACCATAAGTGACTCTTAATCTCACAAAACAAACTGAGGGTTGATGGGGGGAGGGGGTTGGGAGAGGAGGTGGGGTTATGGATATTGGGGAGGGTATGTGCTATGGTGAGTGTTGTGAAGTGTGTAAACCTGGCGATTCGCAGACCTGTACCCCTGGGGATAAAAATATATGTTTATAAAGCTGTAAAAAAAAAAAAAAAAGAAAGAAAGAAAGGATGAATACCCAAGTTTTGTAGCAACATGGACGGGACTGGAAGAGATTATGCTGAGTGAAATAAGTCAAGCAGAGAGAGTCAATTATCATATGGTTTCACTTATTTGTGGAGCATAACAAATAGCATGGAGGACAAGGGGAGATGGAGGGGAGAAGGGAGTTGAGGGAAATCGGAAGGGGAGGTGAACCATGAGAGACTATGGACTCTGAAAAAGGATCTGAGAATTTTGAAGGGGTGGGGGGTGGGAGGTTGGGGGCACCAGGTGGTGGGTATTGTAGAGGGCACGGATTGCATGGAGCACTGGGTGTGGTGCAAAAATAATGAATACTGTTATGCTGAAAAAATAAAAAAATAAAAAAAAAAAGAAGATGGAAAGACTTTAGAATTGCATGCTCTTGATAATGTATACCATGTAACACTAAACAAACAAATGAACACAAACCTCTCTGAGTTATTAGACCCCTATCAGAGTTCAGATTTATGAACATTTTCCACAAGCTGATAAAGACATACCATTTGGTTTCCACTTTTAGCTTGTTAACTGAGGTCTTGTACTTTCTTACCACCTTTCTGAACCAGGGACAATAAATCTTCACAAATATCATAGGAAACTCTGCCAACACCAATCACTACAGAGGGCATGATGCTTAGGACCAGTAATGCAAACTAGTCATGAGGTCATGAGTCAGCCACAAGGTGCTTCTGTTGGTCCTATATCCTACCTCCCTCACTATAAAGTTCAAAGGAGTTTTGGCTAGCTACAAGGAGAATGAAAAGTCTTTAAGAAGGAACAAACAGGCTATCACTAAAAGCAGGGAGAGTAAAAATAACACAGCCACCCTGAGAACTGAGACCAAAATGATGAGTACCCTTTTCCCCCCTCTTCTCCATCCCCTTCTTCCATTACAGAAGCAACATAATTGTGGGGGCAGACCTTTTGGAAGAATGGAGATAATAAAACCATTTGGTTGACATACAGGTAAATGCTGGGGTTGGACACTTTGGAGAACCATCTAGGTGATGAATTCTTTGGATCCAAGGGAGGCTTTGAAGGGAGTTTTAGAAAGCTGGTTTTACAAGGAGTTTCTAGGGCTCCAGGGGTCATCTGGGGCCCAAATAAGAGGATATAGTTTATTTATGGGGGTAAGAGCTTCAGGTTTCTCTCAAATTTGGCCAGGCAGTTCATTTAGTGGGAAAGGAGCAAGATTTCAGGGCAGAAATCCTCTAGAAGAATGAAGCTCAGCTCTTTACCTTGTTATATTCTCACGTGTGTCTTTGGAGAATCTGAGCAAGTTGGGAAGGATTTAGGCAAAATTGGAGAGTAACTGGAAACATCCTCTATGGTGGTTACCCCTAACTTTAAATTCTGTCTTCTGAGTCCTCACAGATCCAAAGCAAGCAGTATGCCTTCCACTGAGGAGAATCCTCAGTAAATTGACTTTTAAAAATAGAAACGCTTTCCTTTACATCTTTCTCTATAGGAACGGACATGTCACATACAGGTGACATTCATCTTCCACCATTCTATAATTTTATCTTTCCAATTTGAAGTTTAGATGCAGTCTGAGAAGACAGCAAAAGGCTAGCCAATAGACTGAAGAAGTATGAAAGGCAAACACGGAGTTAGGGAGTGAAACGGACAGACTGAAGGGTAGAATGGGAGCTGTGGTCACAGATAAACACCCCTTTTCTTTATGTATGCAGCACATGCACAGACATCTGGGGTGATCTAAATGTCTTTTGGTTGTACACGTGGCACATCACCTACCCGCCTCTATCAGCTCAGCACATCTATTATGTTCACGCACTCGGTTTAGTTGTTCGTTTCCCTCACAGACCGCAAACTGGCCTGGGCAAGGATCCTGTCTTAATTGTCTTTGGAACAAGAGTTAGCACTGTGCCTGGAGATGTTCAATAAACTTTCATTGAATGGAAATACTTATGCATAAAAATTAGACAATTTTTGATTTGGAAAGATTAGACTAAAATATTTGTTCATTCATCACAGTTTTTGAGCAACTACTACACTGCCATGTCTGCGACATCTCGTTCTGTGCTGGGATTAAATACACAAATGCGAAATACGATGAGAACAATTTTAGGCTGGTAAGGAAGACCCACAGTGGTGTGATTATTACCATACAGTGAGAGGGATATGGGGTCTGAGAGGGGTGAGGGCATATGTTCTGAGGGTACATGTTGGCAAGGGTAGGCTGGTGGTAGGGGTCAAGAGTAGGAGGGAAGTCAGGGATGGCTCTCAGGAGAAAATGATAAAAATGCTAGGTAGTTACCCAGGAACATATACACAAAATATTAAAATCCTACTGGCTGGCAAATTAGTATTAATTTAGTAAGCCAAAATACTCAAAATGCACAGGAGCTCTGACCCAGAAACTCTCCTACAAGGATTGCCTCAAAGGGCATTACCAGAGACCACATAGAGGATCTGGTCAAAAGATTTCTCTACAGCATTATTTGAGATGGCAAAAATCTTTGAAACATTTCTAATGTAAGTGTTTAAGAAAAAATTAAGTAGTCACATGGTGAAAACTATGCAGTCACTAAAAATCCTGTGGTTTTCCAGTGATTTAAGGGATATTTCTAAATAGTGTTGATATAAAGAGTAGGTATACTAACAGTACATTTAATGTGATCCAATTTTTGTAAAAAACAAAATATGCCTGACAAAAAACAGTAAATTTATTTTAGTAAATTTATTTTTTGAGAAAAGAATAGATGGCATAGAGAGAAGGTATCACTATCTGGGAAACCACAAACAGCCTCCACTCCGGGTAACTGCTGCTTCCAAAGCAGCTACCATGCTGGCTACCCTCAGTCCCCATCTCCTATATCCACCAGCCCTCAAAGCTTCCCTTTTCCCCAAGGTGGAAGGGGAGAGCTACTGTTGCTGCTTCCCCCCCCTTCTAGCCCAGTCCCCACCTCATGATCCCCTGGTGACCTCCAGGACCAGGACACGCCCTCCTCCTCCTAGTTGTCAAGGCCATCAAGGTCCCCCACAGCCTGAGGAGGAGCCTCAGGGGCTGTCCCAGCGTGAGCACCGGGAGAGCCCACCTCAGGGACTGCAGAACCACCATATATTGTACTTGCAGGTCAAGCCCTTTGTGCGCAGCTCTTTGGGCAAGCACTTCAGGAGCTCCAGCCACCTGTCACGTCATCACATCACACACTGTGCCAACCTGCACGTCCCTGCCCCGCCCCTCCCCCCGCCCCTGGACAACTCGCAGCCGGTGCAGCCATGTGCTTCTGTGAAGTTGGAGACCTGGCCTGTGCTGCCCCTCCCTGGGCCACCATGTCTGTCCCACACACACTGACCGCTGGCTCTGCAGAGGTTACCGACTTATCCTGAGCCTCAGTTTCCACATCTACATGATGAGAAGGACATCATCCCTTCTTTCCCTGCTTCTTACGGTGTTTTATGGACCAAGCCTTTGCCCTGTCAGGGCCTGCTGAATGGGTGCCAGAGGAGTGGAAGACAGGGTTCTGGTCCAGCCTTGCTGTGTGAGTCTTTACAAGTGGCATAACCTAGGTTTCCTGCTCTCCCAAGTGTTGAACACTTGTTTTGCAGGTAAAAGAGATGACAAAAGAGCAGGGACACTGTCTAGTTCATTTTTGTGGTCTTCCCCTCCCCAACCTTTTACCCAGGACCCTCACCTCTTGTTCAATAAACATGCTGCCCTTGAACACAAAACTAAAAAAAAAAACCAAAAAACAAAAACCATACAAACAATTCTGCTGGAATCCAGGGGAAGTAAAACTGAAGTTATCTATGGTTTGGGTGGGGCCTGCTCATGAGGCTGTCTTCTATACCATTCTTGAAGAGGTTGGAGAAAGACCAAAATAGCCAGACAATCAGAATATTGTTTCAGAACAGATCACCTTCCTAAAGCTCTTGAGAAAAATAAACAACAACAACAAAAAATGTGCAACGTAATGTAACTGAAATAAAGTTACCAAATAAATACAGAACATCTAGTTACATTCGCATGTCAGATAAATAATGAGTATTATTTTAGGATAAACATCTGTTTATCTGAAATTCTAATTTAACTGGGCATCTGTATCTCTACTTGCTAAATCTGGGAACCCTAAATTGGGGGTGAATTCAGAGAGTTTTAGGAGCTGACGTTTGAGAGAAACCTGTAGGGTGGAAGGCCTGGTCAGCTACCAAGACGGAGGGGATAGTAAATAACATGGCAGTCAGGTGGGGGACATTTGAACAGTGTCGAAAAATTGTGGAAATCTGTTGGTCAATGATGTCCAGAGCCTGATGAGGTGTTGATCACTGATGTCTGGGGACACCAGTCTATACAGTGAGTGATTATCTGGCACAGCTAAGCGGTTGGTGAACAGCTTTCAGAGAAGTCATAGGGGATAAACTTTTGTACTGACATCTGATTGGCTGTTGGTTTCTTTTTTTTTTTTTTTTTAATGCTAGTGACGGTGTTAGAAAACGAAAGGTCTGGTTCTTTTCATGGTCCTTCTCAGATTTTTGCAAGCTGGTGACCTTCTGAAAAAATTGAGAAAATTGCTGTTGAAATAAACAGGAAGAAGAAAAAAGTGATCCTCCATTTTTAGATGTGTTTATAGGCTGTATGACTCAGTGCTGCTTCTGTTAAGAGCAAGTATGTGGTCTTTTTTGGTACTGAGATGCAAACAGAGGAGGCTTGTGGTCTATGCTACTTTCCATGAATGATCAAGTATTGAAGTAGAAAAGGTCTAACTGTACATTCCAAGTGTTTTGCTTATGGAGTCCTCTCTCTTCTCCTCTCCATTTTGGCCAGCCTCTAGATTCTGTCAGCAATATCTCGCTTGTTCAGTAAGCTACACATTCAAATATTGCACCACGGACTTCTTTGAGACCAGCCGAGAGAATGATCAATCTACCCGATTCACAAGAACTCAAGTCAAACAAGCAGATGATTCTTGGCTGGCTTGTATTTGGTGGGCCATCCCACGTTGTCCCATCAGCAGCATTTCTAGCAGCAAAGAACATTCTCTCCTCACAAGCTTTGTTTCTAGAAATAAGTACCCTGGGCCTAACCGAACCAGATCCAACAAGAAACAATATCCAGTACTATTCTACACTTGATCTTAGCCAAAAGGCGGAGAAGCGATCTAGTACCATTCTAATGGGTGAAAGCAGAATCGAGGGTTTTGCCATTTGAGGAAGCTAACAAAACATTTCAGTATTTACTGAAATAAGTATTTTAGCAAGGCAGACTTTGGCTCAATTTGTGTCACAGTCAGATCATGAATCAGAGAATGATTTCATTGATTTACCCTACTCTTCAGTCTTTTAATGCCTCCATTGATTAGGCAAGTGAGACTGCTATGTGGGAGGAATATCATGACAGTGAAACTGAATGTTCTTTTAAAGTGTAATTAAAAAACACCTCTTGAAGAATCTTTGTATGTCAAAAATATTCAAAGATTTTCTTCACTAATGTGAAAGATTCTTCACTTTGGTTTACTCTTCCCATCCATGCTCACCTGGGTTGAGTGAAGGTAGTAGTCCTACAGGTCATGAACAATCCTGAAATTAGTGGGGTCACCTGGGATCAAACAAGGGACCAATGCAAATTCTTGAGAGGTCACTGGGAACTTCATAAGGATTTGGGGGAATACCTGGGATTCCACGTTAGGCTCTCAACATTTAGAAAGTAAGCCCTTGGGAGAGGCACGACCAAGCATATACCATGAAAATAGCCTGGGCTTCAGAACAGGGAAGAGCTGGGTTGACATCCCACTTCCTCTATGGAACTCATTATTTATCTTCTTTGGTTTTGAATTTCCTCGCTTGTAAAATGATGATAAAACTAGTTAGAACAATCTACTTGATAAGGTTATTGTAAAGAATTAAAATAGATGATGTGTCTAAAAAGGCTTAGCAGGATACCTGATACATAGAAGTTGCTTAATAAACACCTGCTCTATTTCCCTGAAGGCAGGGAGGAACTGGAGGACGGAAGTGGAGTGGGGGGCAAACGAGGGTTTTCCATCAGTCTGTGTTCTTGAAGGTGGAGTTAATGCTGCTGGATTTTCTAAAACTCGAGGGAGAAACTTGCTCTAAACCTGCCCAGGGAGACATGGGATGTATCAAAATGAAGTCTTAAGAGTCATGCACCTGACGGGTGGTTAGGGGTCATATTTCAGACGGATCAACAGACTCTAATACCCATTTTGCTACTTTCTAACTGCATGCCTTTTCTAACTGCGTGCCTTCGGGTAAGTTATTAAATCTCTCTGGCCAGTTTCCCTATTTGTAAAGCAGCTAGGACACCCATCTTCTAGGGGGTGCAAGAGGCCCCTGGTTTGCTTAGCCAACACAGGTCTTCCCTTCTCTGAGCCTTGGAGCCTACTCTGTAGCTTGTACCTTCCCCCAACCAATATGGGTGGGTGCCTGGAGCAAGGCTGTACATCATAAGGGCTGGAGGCTTAGAGGCAGAACCCCACTGTCTCACAGAAAGACAAGTGTGTCCTCTTGCCCCTTCCTCAGCTGTGTCCAGGGAAGTCCGCGCCTTGCCTGCCTTAGGGTCAGGCTGAAGGGGAGGTGGGTAGACAGACAGATGTGCTCGTGGCCCAGGAGTGGAGGACAGCAGTGGTTAGGTCTTCTCATGGTTCTGCTTGAGCTGGATTAGCTGAAAGGTGATGAAGTTTAAGCCCCTTTCTGTTCCTGTTCTAAATAAATGCTTTTGAACAAGGACAACAAAAAAGACTTCTCTGAGACTTGGAGACTTGATTCCCTCCTCTCAAGGAAGGGCTCTTGTGGCTGGGCTCATTCCACCTGTGCTTGTCTCCTCGCTTGCCACAGAGGAAGAGACCGGGCGGCACTTGACTTAGGAGGACCCAAAGTATTGGCTGGACTGATAAAATCAGCTTTTCTCTCCTGGGGGCTGAGATGAAGCTCATGCTGAAACAAAGTGCCTAACAGGGAGCTCAGGGTAATAAGGATTAAGTGGTTTTTATTTATTTATTTATTTATTTATTTATTTATTTATTTATTTTAAAATTTTTATTTTTTAGATATTTTATTTATTCATTTGAGAGAGAGAGAGAGCACAAGGAGGGGGAGAGGTAGAGGGAGAGGGAGAAGCAGACTCTCTGCTGAGCAGGGAGCCCGATGCGGGACATGATCCCAGGACCCTGGGATCATGACCTGAGCCGAAGGCAGACACTTAACAGTCTGAGCCACCCAGGCGTCCCGATTCAGTGGTTTTTAAACCCAAAGCAAAGGCAACTTCCTGGCATCTGCTCCTTAACTTTAAAAAAACTTCAGTCCTTGGGGTGCCTGGGTGGCTCAGTCATTAGGCATCTGCCTTCAGCTCAGGTCATGATCCCAGGCTTCTGGGATGGAGCCCTACTCCGGGCTCCCTGCTTAGTGGGAAGCCTGCTTCTCCCTCACTCTCCCTCCTTGTGTTCCCTTTCTGTGTCTGTCAAATAATAAAATATTTTAAAAAACAAAAACAAAACAAACAAAAAACTTCAGTCCTCAGTAGCTACAATGTGGATATTGTACAAGCCTAATGGGCACTGGGGGTGTGGCCAGGGGTGGGGGGTGAGGTGGGGAATTTTCCTCAGGTTTTGAAGTGACAGTTCCAACCAAGACAAGCATGACATTGCTGTCTCTATAACCCCTTCATGCCAAAGACATTTCTCAACGAAACATGTATTTATTAAATAGTTCTCCCCCCAACCCAGAAAAGCCTAACAATTCTCATGCCAGAAATTTTAATGTCATGGTGTGAGTGTAGGTAGATTCAGATGTAGGAGTGCTTATTTTTAACAAGTCCAATTGGGAAACAGCAGAGGTGAGATACCATTTCGAACCACACCTCTTTCTCACGTGCACGTTCAAGTCACATAGCATTAGCCTCACGACCAACTGTTTCCTCACCCCGTCCTCAAAGGGTTCAGCTCATTAAATGCAGCAAAACTTCCTCAGCAAAGATTACATCTCATTTTTCTCATTAAACCAGAACAGGCACCATGGCAGGGAAAAGACGGGATTTATGCAATCTTACATATCCAAGAAAGGATATGGTCTCCATAATAAACGACAAACACACAAAGAAATCCTTTCCTATTTTAGTATTAATCTCAACCATCAACCCATACGGTGAAGATAGAATTTTTGCCCATCTGTGAACTTCTCATCTTTCCCCGTATTTTCTTTTTTCTTTGAATTTTTCAGGTCATGAAAATGTTATTCCTTTTTTTCTCTTGCTATACAAAGCTCAAGGTCAATTTGACTTGTTTTTCTTTTATCATTTTCATCCTAATTGAATGTTCTCAGCTAAATGTACAAATGATTTTTTTTTTCCCCATGAGAGGAAATTTGCCTGCCCGCCCACTTTCCCTCCTTCTCTCACTCTCTTTTAAAACAAAAAAGTTTCTGGAATCACGCAGTGGTGTGATTAATGCACTTCAGAGATTACCTAAAGTTTGCACACATGCTGAAAGATTCTGCATGCTTTTGGGGACAGCAATAAGGACTTAGGGAAGAACACCATTCCTCCAGTGCTATGCACTATGGCGTAGAGCCAATTAGACACAGCATGGGAGCACCCATCAATATTTGGCCTTGATTTACATATATATGTATGCACATGTATATGAATGTATAGGTATATGCATAGATGCGTGTGTGTGTATAATAATCTATAACCAGCAAGGTGTAATCCAGGCTTGTTTGCAAAAGGAGCCATAAGTTCAAATGCATAGCTAGGTATGGGAGAAGACACTTAATTAGACAAAATGAATTTAAGAGTTTTATATTGTCTCAACTGAACCACTGCATAAAAAACTGAATGAAGTGTTGTGATTGCTGCTCTGGTGTCTAGGAAGAACAGACTACGTGGACAGTGTGTTTTGGGCCAATAAAAGGCAGTTACTGAGAGTTATGGAGTATAGCCAACATTCCATGAAACTTGGACTATGGACTGTTACACCATGGACTGTGCTGAGGAATCAAATGTCCATGGTTAGAGGGGGAGCTCTGTTAGAGATGTGCCTAAAAGAAAAGATTCGGTAAATACAAGTTTGGAATTATATTTTGAGGAAAAAAAGGGCAGTAGAGAAATTTACATAGTCTATAACTTTTCTTTCTTTCTTTCTTTCTTTCTTTCTTTCTTTCTTTCTTTCTTTCTTCTTTCTTTCTCTCTCTCTCTCTTTCCTTCTTTCCTTCTTCCTTCCTTCAGCTTTTATTTATTTGACAGAGACAAGCAATATAGAAGGAATATAAGCAAGGGGAGTAGGAGAGGGAGAAGGAGGCTTCCTGACAAGCAGGGAGCCCGACCGACGCAGGGCTCGATCCCAGGACCCTGGGATCATGACCAGAGTCAAAGGCAGAGGCTTAACAACTGAGCCACCTAGGCAACCCTGGAACTCTTCAATAGAAATAAAAATTCTTAGAGATTTGGAAGCACAAGGGGATATATTATATGTGACTCTTTTCCCTCTACAAGTGTACCTTTCCAGCCAAGGCAGGTATATTCTGGAGAAGATAACAAGTAAAATCTATAGTTACAGAATTTTTCAGTAAGAATACTCAAACCAATGACTAAGTATTGACGATAAACCCCCTCATAGGATTAAGAAGCTGAAACTAAATTACCACTTTTTCTTATTTGCAAATAATCTTATTTGCAAATTTGTCTCAAGGCAACTGAATGAAAAGTAGATATTCTTCTCTCTCGACAATCTCCCTGAAATAAATGGTACAAAAAAGCAATTGTCTGAGAGAGTCCCATTTTCTTAAAGAAAACATCCTGGATTAATTGACAAAAGTACCTATTTGTCCCCATGACACCAATGCTTATGGCATTTGGGGCTTGTCTCTCAGTGTGCAATTTAAATATATACCCATAAAATCTTTGCCAGTAATAACTTCTTGTCGTTGATACTGCCTAACCATTAAAATCTCTATTAACAATCTCACGTCGGATTTGATGAACCTTACAGAAAATGTTTTCAACACTTCAGACTTGCAAGACACTTGCTAGGTAAAGTGGGAAATGCAATGATGAACTAAGAGTCCCCTCCCCCAAATTTACAATCATATGAGAGGAACAAACATATATAAATAAAAGAGTAAAATAAACATGGTGTGTTGTTGGCAACTTTGCTATATGCTTGGTGGCTATGCCTCAGGATTCTTCTTTTATTCTGACGATAAAATTTTTCTGAAGAAGTATATTCACCTGGTGTTACCAGTTGAAGTGTAGTTTGCTTGAATTACTTAGTAAAATTTTATTTATTTATTTATTTATTTATTTAGAGACCGAGCTTATACATGTGAGCAGGGGGAGGGGTAGAGAGCGAGAGGGAAAGAGAGTCTCCAGCAGACTGAGTGTTGAGCATGGAGTACAATGCGGGGCTCGACCTCAGGACCCAGAGTCCATGCCCTGAGCAAAAATCAAGAGCTGGATGCCTAACTGACTGAGCCACCCAGGCACCCCCGCTTGAGTTATGTAAAAGGGAGAAGTTTTAGGTCACAGGTATGTCTGTGCAAACATTATGCTGCTGTTATAATGAAGTATTATATAATACTGTTAAACTGATGATCAGATAACTTTGGTTCCTGCACCATTATGGACATGGTAGATGGCAAAACCTCCCGATTATAAATCAAATGTAGACCCTCAATGGGAAAAAAAAAAAATCTATGTAATCTGATGAAGACAAACAGCCAACAAATAGGTTCTCACGTTTCTACAAACCTTTAAATTCTTCTCAATAGCTATCTATGAAGTTATCAAATTGCAAATATCCTATTTGGAGAGGACACCTCCCTTCCATTCCTTTATGTATTGGAAAGTTTTTTGAAGTAGTATGTTCACTAAGGGTGTTGTGACTGAGGTACTGTAAGGGGAGTGAAAGTTGGCAGAAGAACAAGAGATACCATTATTATGTGGCTAGCTTCTGCTTGCTCTAAAACTCTTTTTGAGAGAGAAGTGGTCTTACAGATTCTAAAAATTTTCAAAAATGCCAGAGAGGGCAGGTGGGTTCAGTATAACTTTCCCTACTTTATCCTCCAGCTGTACTCCTGATACACCCCTGACATCAAGACGGATATTTGCTGTTATGCAGTGAATTTTCATTGAATTAAGGTACTTTATGCACTTTCCCAGGCCAACAAATCATCAATCTTTTCTTCCTTCCAATGATAGACTACAGAGAAAGGTCTTAAATAAAATACATTCATTTGGTCTGATCATAAATAATTTTATGACATTACCTCTTAACTCAAGATTAAGACATAAAAACAAATGACAGTAAAAGAAATACTCATTTGAAATAACCCATTTATAATTAAAAGTCATAGCTCATTCTTTAGTATGCTCTTGATTTTAGTGCCTACCAAGATGAGTCATGTTAGAAACAGGTGAATACTTTCTCTTATGTTAGGGCCAAAGGGTTGTTATTTTTGAACTGATTAAGACTTTCCTCTAAACTCGAGTGTTTATGAACAGAATTTCTGGTTTGTAAAATTGAATCAATGTTGATTCTGTCAGAGGGACGAAGAATAACAACAAAACACATACAAATAAGGAAGCAGAAACTTACTGTATCACGTTGCCTGTTATCTTTCCCTGATATTATCAAGAAGTAGTTCCATGTCAATAGTAACAACAGAACCAGTGGTATCATGTAGAGCTCAAAGTTCCAGACAACAAAGAGAAAGAGCTGGAGGAGAAGGAGAGAAAAAAAGATGAGTCAATTCTGACTTTCAGTAAATGGACTCTCTTATCCACACCCCACTTCAAAAACACAAAACTAAATGCTTCAGAACGGAAAGATTTATCTGGAAAACAAAGCCTTGAGAATTTGTTAGGCATTGTTCTAAAAGCACCACGGATCCCTGCAAAGTTAGTGTTAAGATTTTTACTTTGCTTAATTTCTATGAAGGAAAACCAATATCATTACTCTGACAACAGATAATTTTAATTTTTTTCATCTAGTGAAATTATTGTCAGGTTGGACAAAATAGAGGTTTTTTTTAAAAAAAAAAAAAAAAGGCTGCCAAATGAGCTTCACTACATTGTCAGACATAACTGGTCACTCACTATGCCTTAATGATAAAGAAGGAATCACTGTTTAATATCATGGACTTTTTTTTTTTTTAAATCTCACAATGCAACACACATAATAGGCAGATTAAAATACCAAGTCTGCACCTCAGAGCCAAAGAGCTCACATTATGAATAAAAGCACTGCTACCAATAAGTCTAAAAATAGGTTGGCTTAACATTTAACACTACCATAGAAATCAAACAGCTATTTAAAAAATAGAATAAGTTTGTCAAAGGAAATTTTTAAATGTCTATGCATATTAAATTTGAAAACTACCAACTCTCTATGTATATAAATTATTTCTTAATTGTAAGACAATTAGATTATGAACTCACCTAGCCTGGCAGGAGGAGCCACTCTAAGATCATCTGCATTGTAAAATCAGCAGCAATGTGTACAAAGTGTGTCTTGCCTTTGTGACTGCATGCCATCCCCCCCACCCCCCACCTCGACTCTCTTATAATTCTGCAGAGATCATCTAAACTCTCTAGATCTGTGGCTCCAGCTGCCAAGCAAGGCAACATTAAGTCAAATGATTTCGTGGAGGTACTGAAGAGCTGGATTCCATTCTGTTCGATTCCTAATGCATCCTCCCCTCAGTTTCTGCCTCTGTAAAATGGGGCTGAGAAGAGTATCCACCTGACAGGTTGTGAAAAATAAATAGCTGGCCCGTGTTAGGTTAACACACTGCGTGGTACCCAGTCAGTGCTCCAAAAATATTTGTGTTGTTGTGTAAATGTTTATCGATCACTTACGAAATTCAGAAAGTTAACTAGGGATAATCCTTAGTCCATGACTGAAAACTGGAAAGTCATCTGCCTACTGAGATTAAGCTAGACCATAGTGTGAGTGGAAATTTGAGTCAGGTGGTTGAGGTAACACAGACATCAGGCGTTTGATAGGCCAGCAGGGTTAGGAGCAGTGCCCTGAGAACACTCACGTCAGGCAGGGCAGTATGGACCATTTACAGCCTTCTTAATACGCTTCAGCCAAGCCTACCACCTAGCAAGATGGTGGAGAAAATCAACCTGTGCAGAGGGATAGAAAAACCCATGGCCTAAGGACTGGAAGACAGATTCTAGGCATTAGAAAGTCACTCTGCCTTGGTGTTTTCATTTCTAAACACACGGGTCTATAGACCCGATAATCTTTAACATCCCTTCCCTAATATTTAAAATGATTTCATGGCATTACTGTGACATCTGTTGCTATTGTTCTTGTTTTATGTGACATTAAATCCTGAATTCTTGGGATATTTATACCCAGATGGACACCAACAAATAATGATTTAATAACCCAAGAAATGACTTCTGGACAGAATTACATGGTAACTATAGATTCAAGTTCCTGAATAAGAAAAATCTCAAATATATCAGTGCATGAGACACAAGTCTCATCTTTACTTTCACAAGTAGAAGGATTTCCAGAAAAATAAAATATTTCTATTTAATTTTTGAAATTTATGCAATATATATAAAGATGATACAAATTATAATTGATGGTTATGATTATTTTATTAAAATGTGTTTTTAAAAGATAATTCTTTATTCAGGAAATGAATTAAGGCAAATTTGACAGACATGAACACATGTGAAAGGGAAAATTATTTTTGGCTAGAATCCATATTAATTCTTTACATATTTATTTGCAAAATTTAGGCAGTTACTAGAATATAAGTTCTTTAAGGATAAGGACTTTTTCTTTCTGTTCACTCTTCTACCCCCAGAGCACAGAACAGTGCTTAGGAATAGAAGGTGTTCAATAAATATATATTTGTTGCATTAATGAATAAATGGGCACTGGGTTCTCAAGTCTTTTAACATAAGTCTACTTTATTATTGTTTTAGTAAAAGTGCTATATAGCCACTACATGACATCAAGTAACTTTGTGAAAGTGTATTCAGAATTACAGCCTGGGATGACACTAACTAATTTCTCACTGAGGCACATAAAGATTCTCTTTCTATTCTGGCCATGAAGTTATAAACAGACTTGCACATTATGGTCTGACCACTGTCTTTCCTTTTGGAACTTCCTCTATGTTTGTCTTTTCTGAGGACGTTCACATGACTTGGTGTGTTCTGGCATCACAGATGGGACTCAGATGATTCCATAACAATATGTCACCAATCGTATTCATTTGAAATTTATTAAGTGCAGATATTCCATCTTGTAGTGTCCACTCACTGGTGTTAATTAGAGTTCTGAGGTCACCCAGAATAAAGTTACTTGGAATGTCTATATGTTGGTGTTAGTTGGAGGACAGGTATTGCATAGAAAAAACTTTCTAGATGATAACCAAGTAATCAAGACACCTATCATGCCTTTTTCTTCTCTAGATACAACATCACTAGTTGCTGAAAGCACCAGTCCACAAGGTATGGTTTCTGGGGACATCTCCACTGTGGACATCATCCTTTCATCACATCTAAATTCATAAGCAAGCAATAGCTTTCTTAAAATACAGTGCTCAGAACTGACACGACACATTAATACCTGTGGTATTTATAAACTTAACAACATGGGCAGCAGAACATAAGATGGGGAAAGATACAGAAGAGAGAGAGAGAGAAAGGTAGAATTACATTAGTTTCATAGATCTTGGTAATGCAAAAATAATCTTCCCTATTTCTTTTTCTTTAAGAATCTAATATTTAGGTAACTAAGTAAAGGAGCTCTACTGTTGAGAATACCTTTAAAAAAAAAAGAGCTGAATAAACTCTAACTATAAAAGTATTCATTTTTTAAATTCAATATCTAACCGGAGATTTCAAAAGGTCAAAGTAAAAAAGAACATAAAGACCGATTAACAATAAAATATACTTACTGAACATTTACTATGTGATACACAATAGTTGATGTTCAAAATTAAGATATGGCATGGTCTTTAGATTCAGACTGCTATAGTGAATGGCTACATTCACTATAGTGTTAGTGATTGTTATAATACTTATTAGCAGGAGAGGATTGTCTAAAAAAGCCCTCAGAGGAGGAAGGGTCCCTTTTAGCTTATTGTCTCCACATGCAAGCTTCCCTTCACTCAGGGCCCACCTGCATTGAGCTTGATGCTTTCCTACCAAAAAGCCACAATAACACTCAAGACCAAGTCCTCAGTGTCGTCCTAGGGCAGCATGTGAAAGACCTCTCAGAGAAAACCCAGGAAAGCCAAGACACTATAGGAACTATCCTTGGTCCTGACTTCACTTATTCCTAAGTTTGAGAGAAAAAAGTCAGATATCGTAACAGGCTAAAATGGGGTGGAAAAAGAAATCTAGGTACAATAAAAAAAAAAAAAAAAAAAACAACCCTGGTACATTCACAGAATATAAAATACAAACCATAAAAATCCTAACATTTATCCTGACCCATACTTCTAGAACCCAAACTGAAGCTGGCCCAAACTGCTGAACCACAGAATCATCACTAAATAAATGGTAATTGCTTTAAGCTACTAATTATGGGGTGGTTTGTTATACAGCAAAAGCTAACTGATACATATTCTTTTTCCCAAGAGACAATGGTGTATAATAAATATGCTCTGGACCAGAAGACTGAAGAAGTGGTTTGAGTTCCATTTCTGCTGTTTGATCATCTCAGGACTTTGAGCAAGTCAGTTATTCTCTTTTATTTCAGTCTATTATTTATCAAATGGAGATGGAAACACTGGTCTATTTCACAAGCTGGCTGTGGGGAATAACTCCTATAATGTATGTGGAAACGCTTTATCACAATGTACTCAGTAAGTTCAAGTATTATCAATTTGATGCTTTTCATATTTAAAATTGTTTCTGAAAAATTCAGAGACTTTATAAACTAATACGCCAAGAATGGTCATTATCATAACTTCAAGCAGTTATAGAAGATGCGTGGTATCTTCAGAGGGATCTGTGTGCAAAAAGGATATGTTGGAAGGAAATAATAAGTATTCAATAGCAGGGTTGCTGTTAAAGTTTTCGCTTATAGCTGAAACAAGAAAAATCCAGGTCTTCACATAAACTCATGATTTCTAATTAATGACATTATCCCACACTGGAGTTCACACATTGTGACTCCAGCCTTAATCAGGCTTTTAAACATCAACCATTTTAAACAACCTCATGCCCCTAGATATAAAAGAATCTTGTTCTTGGGGCACCTGGGTGGCTCAGTGGGTTAAGCCTCTGCTTTCGGCTCAGGTCATGATCTCGGGGTCCTGGGATCGAGTTCCGCATCGGGCTTTCTGTTCGGCGGGAAGCCTGCTTCCTCCTCTCTCTCTGCCTGCCTCTCTGCCTACTTGTGATCTCTCTCTGTGTTAAATAAATAAATAAAATCTTAAAAAAAAAAAAAGAATCTTGTTCTGAACTAGCAGTTTTTTGACGGTCAATTCCTGTTGATTTTTTTTTTTTTGCTTTTAAATCATAATACTTTTTATCTAAATCAATGTTATCTTGCTTATGACAGTAGTATCAACATCAGAGAAAGCAATTATTCAGTGTCTATTTGGGCTAGACTTTAAAAGCTATCTAAATTTAATCATAAATATTCAGAGTAGCTTTTTTGAAAATCTATAATTTATTAAAAGGTAAATAATATAATTCATCCTAACAAATGTCTCATATCACATTACATAAAACAAATTTTAGGGAAAAAGTCCAGAGAGGCAGGCTGGGAAGGCAGAGATTACTGTGCTTGTTTTGCAAGTAGGTAAACTGAGGCTCAAATTAGACACCTGCTACTGGGTGGCAGAGCCAGGTCTTCTGATCTCCAGTCCAGTGTGTTTTTCCACCAGTACTCCACTGTCTCTCAGGGGAAGGATTTTTATAGTGAATATTGATGCTCGAAAGTTATCAATTATTTACGGACTGATCATTCAGTTTGTAGATTTTCTGTATGTCTATTTCTTTCCTTCCTCTTGCTCTGGGATAACTACTTTTGCATTAGTGCAAAGAAACAGAATACCACTCTTAGACATTCTGGTAAAGGTCTTGCATGGCAGAGAGGTCAACAAATAATGGTCAAAATGAGGTTTGTGGAGCCCAATTTCATTCTTCCCCTTTCTCACTATCTTGCATGGCTCTGAATCATCAAAAGTTGGCTATTCACAACGTTTCTATTAAACAGGGTTTTCTTCTGTCCAAAATGTTTAGAAGAGGTTAGCAAGGTGCTGGTCCAGCCATAGATTAGAAAATGAATGAGCCAATTACATTTTTTACAGATAAAAAAAAGAAAAAGCCTTACTTTTTCACATGAAGATTAAACAAAAAAAGAAAACCTTTTTCACTCAGAAGCTAGAGGAAGATGGGCTGAGGCTTTTCACTCCTATTTAAACAAGACAAATTATGTCAAGTAGAGTGAATGATTCAAAATATTAAGATTGTAGAGCAACACCATTTCTTAGGAGGTGCAAGACATGCATGATTTTCCTTTCTTTGAGCCTGGGGTCTTAAGAGTCCCAGGCAGGACAGGGCCATTCACATCATCCCATCAATTGATGCTCTCATTGAAGAGCAGTGGAAGACGCCTGCTTTCAATGATCATTCGGTGCAACACATGACCGCGTCCCTGGGGGAGAACACTTCAAAAAAATCATTTAAGTCAGAATATTGAATATCCTATTCTTTTGCAAACTACAGTATATTTTAAAAAGAAATCTCATCCAAAATGATTAACACTTCCTACTGTTCAGGAAAAAAGCCTGCCCTTTCAGACTAACAGCTGTGGATCATTAGCTCTCTAGTGATGAGATGTGTTTGATGAGTATTTTTCTTTCTAATTAAGAGATGAGATTCTCTATTTGACGGTCTCTTCAGAACGAAGTGAAGAAAAAAACTCCTTGCCTACATGGAAAGGCCCTCTCCTACAAAACAATTAATTATTTCACGGCCCTTTTAGAAAATCCTTTCCCTCCCTAATTTCAATTCATTTTTTTTTTCCCTTAAACTTAACACATTCACACTCAGGCCTTCACAGTATGAACCCATTTTCCACCCAGCATTCCCTCTTTGGCGTCTTCCTGCTTGTTTCAACATCCAATAATATCTACTTCAGGTAAAAGAGAACGAGGAAATGTATCAGAAGTACATCTACGCTTAACCTAACAGAGAACACCTGGTATGGGAATATTCTCCGATCCGAGAGCGGCCTCAAATTACAGAGATGATAAATACGTAACATTCGCTTGTTGAGGAACTAGGCAGTGCTTTAAAACAAACCGAAAACAATAGCAAAAAACTCTAAGGTGTTTAGCAGTACATTAAAAAAAACAAAAGGGGTGCCCGGGTGGCTCAGTGGGTTAAGCCGCTGCCTTCGGCTCAGGTCATGATCTCGGGGTCCTGGGATCGAGTCCCGCATCGGGCTCTCTGCTCAGCGGGGAGCCTGCTTCCCTCTCTCTCTCTGCCTGCCTCTCTGTCTACTTGTGATCTCTCTGTGTCAAATAAATAAATAAAATCTTAAAAAAAAAAAGAAAAAAAAAACAAAAAAAACCCAAAAAAAACAAAAAAAAACAACCACCATCACCACCACCACCACCACCACCAAAAACTGTTTAAGGTAATCTGTCCTTAAAAGGAAAGTATTTCAGGACGCCTGGGTGGCTCAGTGGTTAAGCAGGTGTCTGCCTTCAGGCTCAGGTCATGATCCCAAGGTCCTGGGATCAAATCCTATGTCTGGTTCCTTGCTCACCGGGGACCCTGCTTCTCCCTCTGCCTGCTGTTCCCCCCTGCTGTGCTTTCTTTCTGACAACTAAAAAAATAAAATCTTAAGAAAAAAGGGAAGTATTTCAACTCTACCAATAAGACTGGCCTTAAAGAAGAAAGCTAGGAAATGTAAAGTGGGACCTAAAAATACAGTTTTTCTTGTTGAAAAAACCATCAGCAAGGTTATAAAATTCTCAAATTAAAAATATGATTCAAGAGTATAGTAAAAAGCAAATGAAAGAACTTTTGGCAAATTAATCCCATCAAATGCTTAAATCCTTTTAGGTGCGGGGAGAGAAAGGAGGGGAGGAAGGGAAGAGGGTCCACTTTAAAACATTTGGGTAATGTGCCGCCACATCCTTCCCCCATGGTTCATTTGGAACTATACGGCGATATTTTTCATTGTCACAGTGGAGTAGTGGGAGAGGGGAGAGTGGCATTTAGTGAAACACCTTCTCCTATGTGGAAGAGTGCTGCCCAGTGAAAAACTTTCCTGTCCCAAATGTTACCACAACTCCTTTGAGAAACACTGCCAATTCTCTCACACAGACAATAGGTCATCCTCAACTTAGCAAAGAAGAAACAGTATGTATATCAACAAATGTACAGAACGGAGTACCTGGGTGGCTCAGTCAGATGCCCAATTCTTGGTTCTGACTTAGGTCATGACCTCAGGGTCAGGGGATTGAGCCCTACCTCAGGGCTCTGCACTTGGCGGGGGAGAGTCTGCTTGGAATCCTCTCTCCCTTTCCCCTACAACCCTACCCCAGCTCACTCTCTCTAAATAAAATCCTCAAAAGAAGTATATACAAAAGAAGGGTAGGTCTATTTCCCAGATGATGGCATGAATTCTGACTTAAGGAGTTAGGGTTAGAGAGGAGTATAGAAAAAAACTTCACTCAGTCATTAGCATTTTCTCTAGTCTCTTTCACACCATCTATTAGCATTTAACATTTCTTTTTTTTTTTTTTAAGATTTTATTTATTCATTCGACAGAGAGAGATCACAAGTGGGCAGAGAGGCAGGTAGAGAGAGAGGAGGAAGCAGGCTCCCCACCAAGGAGAGAGCCCGATGCGGGGCTCAACCCCAGGACCCCGGGACCATGACCTGAGCCGAAGCCAGAGGCTTTAACCCTCTGAGCCACCCAGGCGCCCCAGCATTTAACATTTCTTAAAAATATGGCTAAAGAAGAACTAGAGGTTAACCCACTCTGCCCATTTAGTCTCCCTCGGATTAAGTCAGACCAGTCTTCAGAACTTCATCTTCTGGGAAGGGGTTGGTTTTGCCTTGATTTAAATAGCCAGATGGCATTATCACCTGCTCTGAAGTCTTTATTTCTGGTTGGTTCCACTACAGCCCTTGCTACCACCTCCAATGAAAAGAGGAGAGAAGATAGGCAAAATGAACCTGATTAATTCCCAGCAGAGCGACAGCTTTTTCAAGGTGGTTTCAAAGTAGGAGATGTTGTTCTTTTGAGGAGAGGTTTTGCTTGGTTTGGACTGTTCTCTAAAAAAACAGTGGGGAAAGGGTGACAACCTCAGACCCACTGGATTGCTCCAACTTGTTTTGCTGTTTTCTGGGATCATTCATTCCACAGTGATACTAGGAGTCTTACCACGTCCAAAAGAGCCTCTTATGAATGTTCATATACCATGGCTTCTCTTCCCTTCTCTCAACTAGAATGAGAATTATGACAGTTCCCTCTACTCTTTTTTTTTTTTTTTGAGTAGTTTCACCCAGACACCAAACTGACAAGACCATTGGTGTGTTGTGTTTTGTCATGCTTTGGTGTGTGTCTGTGTGTTTTGTGTGTTCAGACCAAAAAAAAAAAAAAGTCAAAACACACTCTCCATTAAGTGATCCCTTATATTGGCTAGGCATAATACATCAAGAGAACCATCTACCTCTTTTCTGAGGACAGGAGGAATATATGGTTAGGAGTAGGGAAAAAAAAAGGGAGAAAAACTGGTTGGTGTGTTGGCAAAGCTTTGAATTGAATGTACATACTCTAACTTAGGTTATTATTTGCTTATAGTGTTGCAAATTCATTGTCTCTTCAGATTTACTTAGACTAATTATAAATACAGACCAGTAACTTCCAATTCCATACTTCATGAAACCATACACTGGGTTTTTAAATCGCTTCCTAAAACTTAAAGTCCATATTCTCAGTATACCCAGATCCTTTTGAAAAGCATAGCTTGACTCTGTCTATTAAGAAGCACATGTGACAAGGAGATAGAACTCATTTGAGGATGTCTTATGTACAACCCACAGGAACACCTACTGAAGATGGACCCAAACCACCTCAAAGATGGTGCTATCAACCAATCGTAGCATAGTGCACACCACTTTCCTTGATAGAACTATTCTATCTGTAGAAACTGCCAGCCAGGAGGCTTGGGAACTTATTTAGATTTTTTTTTTCTTTTTCAGCTTACAACTTGTACTGATATTTCATGTCATTTTTATCAAAGTCAGAGATGAAAGGCTCTGGCTTTGCTTTGAGAACACTGACAACTCCAAAATGTAAAACCCAGAGTACGTCCAACTGAAGCATCACACCAACCACACAGGAAGAACTGATAAGAAACCCCTGCAATGTTTCAAGTCTAATATTTAGAACAGTTGGGATGTAGAATCAAAGTGACAAATGCTTATAGATGCCTGGAGACTGGATTCTCTGAGGCCCCCTTCATTAGAAATTAGTACATTACCCAGTAGTTTGTGATGCCCACCATAGGATCCGATACAGTTATGTTTTTAGTTTTAATAGCCTTATTGGTCACAGAAGTTCTGCTCGTTCAAAATCAGGCTGCATGCAAAGTCATTTCTTGCAGATTGCAAATCAACACATATTTACTGTATTGTTTTAAATGACCAAACATAAATAATGAAGAGGAATTGGTATTGTGTGGTCCATGAAGAGGTTGTTGATAGCAAGTAATGACTGCTTTAAAAGATACTGAAGGACTATGGGGCACCTGGGTGGCTCAGTGGGTTAAGCCGCTGCCTTCAGCTCAGGTCATGATCCCAGGTCCTGGGTTCGGGCCCCACATCGGGCTTTCTGCTCAGCGGGGAGCCTGCTTCCTCCTCTCTCTCTCTGCCTGCCTCTCTGCCTACTTGTGATTTCTCTCTGTCAAATAAATAAATAAAATCTTTAAAAAAAAAAAAAAGATACTGAAGGACTAGCCAACGAAACATGGAAGAATGTGTTAAGGCTGTTAAGCTCCCTGAAGCTTATCCTTCTCTAGGGTCACATTTCTCTAGGCTGCTGCTGGTTCTGAAAGGACTCATGACTGTCTCACTAGTAAAGGGAAAGAACATTCCATGCTTTAATTTAAAAAAAAAATACTTTAATGTTGGTTCTCAATTTATTTTTGCCTTATCTATGCCTCCAGTGCCAATGAAAAAGGCATCTTTTTTCATGATATTCAAGTCATGATATAGTGTTCTGGTATCTCTTCCTCTTGTTATTTTTTTATTTTTATTTTTTAAAGATTTTATTTATTTGACAGAGAGATCACAAGTAGGCAGAGGCAGGCAGAGAGACAGGGGGAAGCAGACTCCCTAGTGAGCAGAGAGCATGTTGTGGGGTTCAATCCCAGGACCCTGAGATCATGACCTGAGCCAAACGCAGAGGCTTAACCCACTGAGCCACCCAGGCGCCTCTCTTCCTCTTTTTAAATTCTTAAACTATTACTTAACAAATTACTGGATTAAACGTGTAAGTAATATCATTTGGGGATACTGTCACAAGAATATGCCATTTTTATATATTTCTATATATTTTCTAAATAATATGATTTGGGGATATTGTCATACACATGTCATTTAGGTTTTCTAGGCTTTAGAAGTGCTGTAGGTTTGTTAAAGCTTATTAAAGATACTCATCTTTTACATTTTAAATTTACTTTTTAAAAAGTTATTAGAGAGAGAGGGAGGGAGGAGCAGAGAGGGATGAGGAGTCTCCATGCTGAGCACTGAGCCTGATGTGGGCCCTGATCTCCTAACCCTGAGATCCTGACCTGAGCCGAAATCAAGAGTCAAATGCTTAATGGACTGAGCCACCCAGGTGCCCCATCTTTTAAGTTTTTAAAGAAGTGAATCTGTTACCATTACCCTTTTTGAAGTCTATGCCTCATCAACTCCCTTCTTTGTGTGTGTAAATGCTGTAACTAGACTTACAAATCCAATACCAATGTTTGCTGATGTACAAAATGTAAAATTTTCCCTAAGCTTGAAATCTGGCTTTAAAGCTATCTCCATCATGAACAGGTACAATATTTAGGGCAACAGCTGGCACTTCAGTTGCTCATGGGGGGAAACTCCCTCTGTTCTCCATACTGTGCCAGAAAATAGGATACTCAGCCAAACACATGTTAGTAAAGTCTGCGATACAAGTTACTTTCAAAATTAGTACTGTCGTCTTTATAGTCCCCATTCTATGTCACTGAACAAGAATGCCTTAAAAGAAGTTGATGATTGATTGCAGTGAGTGTGTGTGTGTGTGTGTTTAATACAGTAGATGATGTGCAGAGGGTTGCACTTTGCCATATTTGGGGATGTTTGGTACCATTCTGATTCATTGCCACTCAAATGATCTCACTCAGACTTACTCAGTTTATCATGACTATCCTCCCCAGCCTATTGATTTCTGATCGTTTTTTAATCCACCATGCTATAACCTAGCTGTTGGTGACTACTTTGTCCAGATTTAATAACTTCATTTCAATCTTAAAATCACAGAGCTTAAGTCAGAAAGCATGCTTTAAAATGTTCACCTTTATAAATATATTTAAGACCTAATAATATCATGTATTTCAGCTATCTTACCAGCTTCGGAAACTTCATCTCCCATTCTGTCTTATAATTTTCTAATTTTCTCCTTCACTGGTCTCATTCCCCCCAATCCCTCTGTTCTGGAAAAACTTCAAGAGTTATGTTTAGCAGCTCTAGCTATGTCTGAACATTTCTCTTTGCAATTCAAATAATCATCTTAGGCTGATTTTAACAGCCTTCTTTACTCCATTCCATCTTTTACCCTTGCTGTGTAATGTTTACTGATGAATGCCTTTCTCCCGTTTCTTAACAGATCTAAGTGGTATAGTTACTGCACGGGAAGCCTAGAGGTTTGAACACTAAGTAGACATTTCTCTTGGCTATTTTCCACACCTCCAAACATTCTCTTAAATGCAACAGGGCTTGTGTTTCAATGGTAACAGAAGTTATCAGAGAACACTAGTTTAGACAGCAAGCAAGCTGAACTCCAACTGTTCCAACAGCCTGACTTTTACAGTAAAAGGAAAGGCCCTGGGCCAAGACCACTGAGATGAGCAGGTATTTTTAGTTCACTTGTAGGCCAGCTCTAATGTAATTCTGAAATGTTTTCTTCAAACCAAACCCAACTTTTTCAGGGCTGTCCAAATCTGTTTTCTTTTATAGCAAGTACAAATTCTTGGAGCAAGGGAAGCATGCGTATCATTTGCAATGCTGCTGCATGTCTATGGTGTTGATGCCCGATGGCTCAAATTAGTCCGCCAAGCAGATGAGCGCATTGTAATTAGCTCTTGTCAAACTGTTAGAAATACAAAAACCATTTCCACTGTAATAAAAATTATGAAAAAGAAAAATCTCTCATATCATTTTCAGCCAAAATAGTTCCTGAAATGTCTGGTAGTTTAGGATTCCAGAGTTCTAAAAGAAGGCCATTTCATTTTCAGAAAAGCTTTCACTTCATTGACATGGAGATGCTGACATGTATTATCTTTCAGGCGTTTTTGTTGTTGTATTTGACTGTCTGTAAAACCTCATTTCTAAAAATAACCTGTCCGGAGTGGGCACATTTTCTTGAGCCACATGGTACTGATGTAGGATTTTCAAACATTTATACTTCTTCAAGTACTTTTTTGAATCAAGATTTTCGGACTTTTTCTACTAGTGTGTTATTATTACCATTTTCCTGAATAACTACATATCGCATTCTCTCAAGAGGACATTAAGGAGACATGATTGATTATAGGTTCAGATGGGATAACCCTGATGTAAACTCTCATGTGATGAACACTAATTTCTTCCAGACAACTTTTGGACATTCATTAGTCGGACAGTGACTCAAAGACTACTTTGCTCAATATTTAAATTCTTCACCAGCGTGAGGAGAGTTCTTGAGCTCTCTGGAATTTAATGTCCTCTCAAGGAAAAATGTGAGCTACTAGTAGGTGGCTATTTCAAAATGTAAATTTAAATACTAACCAAAAGATAAATCAGCTTGGAATTAGGTTAGATATATTAAAAAACCACCCCCTTCTACTTGCCTTCAGAACCTTCCCAAAGATAGCTTTAAGTATAGTTGTGGAAATTAGTAGGATGTTATAAATGAATCTGTCTTTAAAAGTAGTAAAATTACCATATACAAAACTTAATACAAAATTGATCATAGAGCGAAAACTATAAAACTATTTCTAGAAGGAAACAAGGAGAGAGTAGTTATGGCCTTGGGCTAGGCAAAAAATTCACAGATATAACACCAAAAGCATGATCTAAATATGCATCTAAAAATTAGACTTCATTAAAGTTAAAAACTTTTGTGCTTCAAAAGATACTATTAAGGAAAAAAAAAAAAAGAGACACTATTAAGCAAGTGAGGGGTGTCTGGGTGGCTTAGTCAGTTAAGCATCTGCCTTTGGCTCAGGTCATGCTCTCAGGGTCCTGGGATCAAGTCCCACATCTGGCTCCCTGCTCAGTGGGGAGTTGGCTCCCTCTGCTCCTCCCCTGCTTGTTCTCTCTCACTCTCTCTCAAATCAATCACTCAATCAATCAAAGAAAATGAAAGAAAAGCCATATACTGGGAAAAAATAATTGCAAATCATGTATCCAATGTAGGATTTGTATCCAGTGTATATAAAGAGCACTTAAAAGTAATACAAAGACAAAACCCCAATTAAAAATTGGGCAAAAGATTTGAATAGATGTTTTACCAAAGAAAACATGCAAATGGCTAATAAGCATATGAAAAGATGCTTAGCATCATCAGCCACTAGAGAAACCTAAATTAAACTGCAAGGCAATACCACTTCAAACCCACTAGAATGGCTTAATCAAGGCAGAAAGTACTGAATGGTCAAGATATAGAGAAACTGGAACTCATAACATGTTGATGAGCATGTAAAATAGTGTACTCATTTTGGAAAACAGTTTGGAAGTTACTTAAAAAGGTAAACAGACCTAAACTTAATGTGTGAATCAACACTTCTACTCCATAGTTGTCACAGAAAAGAAATGAAAACATACACCCCCATCAAGTGTTCATAAAGCCTTGTAACATGAATGCTTATATATAGCACCATTATCCATGATACCTCCCAAATGAAAATAACCCAATTGTTTATAACCTGGCAAAGGGAAGATGAAAATGTGCCACATCCATACACTGAAACACAACAATAAAAAGAAGACACTACTGACAAATTCTGTGTCATGGACTCAGAATCATTATGCTAAATGAAACAAGTCAGATGTCCAAGACTACTTTTGCACCATTCCATTTATGTGAAAAGTCCAGAAAAAGCAAATCGCTAGACATAAAAAGTGGACAAGTGGTTGCTAGCGGCTGGAGGTGGGAACAGGGAGTGGCTGTAACTGGCATGAGTGATCTTTTTGGGATGGTGGTTGTACAACTCTGTATATTTACTAAAAACCAGTGAATTATACACTTAAACTGATGAATTTTATGGCATACAAATTACACTTTAGTCCAGTTGTGTAAAAATAAAAATGGTTTATCTTCTGGGGAGGTAAATTCCAAAACAAAGAACTGAGAACTAGGCTAAGTCAATGAATGATCATAGATCTTTGATATAGCTTGCCAATACTCACAATATGTTTATACTCTCAAATGTTTAAAATGCTAGCTGATGAGACTACATGATTCTTTGGACAGTTGTTTGTCCTTTGAGTTCAGAGAAGTTGTGCGAGACAATTAACAAATAGTTAAGGCAAACATCAATCTCAATCACTGTTAATTATAATGGGAAATGCAAAGTCCCAGAGGCAGGCTATGTGGATGGTAATAAGATACCACCCTAGGCTCAGTCAGTTAAGGGGCTGCCTTCGGCCCAGATCATGATCCCAGGGTCCTGGATCAAGCCCCATGTCAGGCTTCCTGCTCAGTGGAGAGCCTGCTTCTGCCTCTCCCTCTGCCTGCCGCTCTGCCTACTTGTGCACACTCTCTCTGTTAAATAAATAGAATCTTTAAAAAAAAAAAAATACTACCACCCTAAGGTGAGGCTATTATGCAGTATTTCTAAATTCCCATGAAAAATATGATCAATTTGGGGAAAGAAAATGTTGAATTCCTCCTGGTGGTAAAGAGATAGCTGACAGCATGAGAAAAAGATTCTAAGGAAAACTTAGAGAAGATGTGGAAAAAAATAGAAAAGGAAGGAAGGACAGTGGAGAGCAACAGGCTGAAAAAAATAAGTTGAATAAAGGAGAAGAGAAGCAAATCTTCATACAGGAGGATGAGGACAGAGCAGGCAAGGTCAGCCTCCTTCCCCAGAAGAAAGCATTACTGGATAAACATGACAATGTTTTCTACTTTGTAATCGTGTTGGGGAGCCCTTTGAATTTGGTCCTAGGGTCTTAGGTTTTTGGGTGGATTCCTCAGTGATCTCTACCCCAAGTTATGGTGCCACCTATTAGGAAATAAAACTTCTCACTTCCCCACCCCTGGCCCCCATCCACCAAAATGGCAGGGAAATGTTAAGAGGCAATTGCTTTATTTTTCTGGTCAGCAATAGTCAGCAGCTCCCTTTGGTTGGTTGGGTTTGTTTTTCTCAGTATATTACATCAAGAAAATAGAAGTGAAAACTGCTGAACGCAGCAGGAAAAGTGAAATAAATCTGAACACTGCTTCCAACTGTTTTTATTTGAGCGCACTTCTAAAACTCTAGGAAAACCCTCCATCTTCTTAAACTACTGCATACTTTTTTTTTTTTTTTAAGATTTATTTGACGGACAGAGATCACAAGTAGGCAGAGAGGCAGGCAGAGAGAGACAGAGCTCCCCGTTGAGCAGAGAGCCTGATGTGGGGCTCGATCCCAGGATCCTGAGATCATGACCTGAGCCGAGGGCAGAGACTTAACCCATCTAGCCACCCAGGTGTCCCCATACTGCATACTTTTTTTTTTCCCCAGAGTAAAGCATAATCCATGTGTTTGGAAGTTAATTCTATCCAGCATGGACAAGCAGGTGAACCCTGGCAGATTTCCCATTATTTTTACAGTCCTGTTGCCTATCTATCAACTGCCGCAATCGAAACTTGTTCCCTGTTCCGCGGTCAGTGCCGCAGAGCGATTCTAGCTCCCAGAGCGACAGGTGTGGCTTTGTCCTCTAAGTGAATGACACTGGGCAGAATCCAGCTCACCTTTCAGAGGTTCACTGTTGTGGCAACACTGCCTTTCTTTCATTTCAGAGGTGTTTGACCACACTTCTGTCCAGAAGCGTTGGTCATGTTTCTTGCTCTATGAAAGACACCGACTCAGAGGCAACTCCCAAATAAGTGTTTACTAGTGTCACAAAGGTGGATGACAGGTTTCTCTTTCCTAGCCATGGCTTGATCTGGAGAAGGCAGGAAGAGGTATATGGCTTCTGTATATCAACCAGAAAAGGGTACCTCATGGCAGATTACAACAAAAGTAAAAGGATAGGGCTGGTGTGAAGGCGGGGTGGGGGCGTCAATATACCCATTGAAAACAAAATACATATCACACCAACTGTCATGGACCCTCTGGACTGTTTATAGCTGTGTTTCTCTTCTTTATGCCTGGTCTATTCAAAATAAAGGGTAACCGGCATACAGATAGAGAGGCAGAACCTAAAAAGGAACACAGTAAAAGATTAAAAAGGGCTGAAAATGTGTTCTAACATTTCTCCTATATAACAATTTAGCCTTTTTTTTTCTATTGAGAAACTTTATGGATAATGAGAGCCCAAAACAGCTGCAACATTTTAGTACTCAGAGTAAAATAGTTTATGTATAAATAAATTTACCAAGTGTGTGTCTGCGTATAACAGAAGATGTGTGTATAGAAGTTTATATTGTATCTAGATTTATCCATATTTTTATTTATTCATCCCATGGGAAGTGTGGGTCCTTAGCTATTAAGTGATTATTTATGGTCCCTTCCCCCTCAACTGTAGAATGGAAATATTATAATGTGAAAGTTCATTACATGCTGTTAATGATACAGTTTATCTCACTTCTTAAGAAATAATTTTACATGGGATTAATATCATACTATTAATATATTTAAGAAATTTTATTATTTTGAAACCTCAGTAAGAACTGAAAATGAAGTCAGCTTTAAATAATTTTAAATAAAATTATTACCACAGAAGAGTAATTATATCTCAGTAATTCTATGTCCCAAGAGACCATTTAATTTTTTTCACCTTTGTAATTTTAAATTATTTTCATTCCCATCTTGCAGATAGGAAAATTGAGTTGAGGGTGAAGCAAGAATTTTCTGACATAATTTTTAAACTCTACTTCGCGATCTTATTTCCAGAAACAAGATGGTAAAGTTTGACAGGATTTTAAGACAATTTTTGTAGCCTCTTTTCCAGATCATACGAAAAGATATATTTTTAAAGCTTGTTAAATATAAAAGGGTATTCCTATATTATGGGACTTAAATACATCATTTTATTAATCTGCCCTAATTCTCTTTCCCCATTTTAAAATTCATTTTAAAGATTGTGTTAAAGATAAAAGGTGTCAAAGATAAGAAATGTGCTTGATAACTGGTCCTGAAAACCTGTAACAGAGAAACGTTATACCTTACTGAAAACCTCTTATCTTCTCACACTTCCAAGACTCACCCAGTATCCTGGTGCACCTAAAATGCGTCTGGCCTCCCATATAGAAGTAGTTGAAATTTGCTACATAATAACCTCAATTCCACCATCTTTTTGACAATGACAGCGGTATTAGTGTCCTGATGCCCTGGTTACTTAAAGTATAGTGATGGCCCCTTTTGGGGGGGCTTGCTTTCACTGTTGATTCTTTTGATATACTTCTACCTCAATCTTAGTCAAGTTCTAGTGGGAGAAGTATGACTTGATCTGCAACACAAGACACTGAGTAGGAAGAGCAGGGCGAGAAGGCTCCCTGCCCCAGCAAAAGTTATACTAATCAGTTTATTATTTTGTGTGGTAATTCCTCTTCTCAGAAGTGATTCAATTCTATGATAATTACCAACTTTATTAATAACTGTTGGCCCATTCACCATCAATGTACTGTTGATATCCTTCATCTCTTTTTTTTTTAAAGATTTTGAAAAATGTACTTATTTGATGGACAGAGATCACAAGTAGGCAGAGAGGCAGGCAGAGAGAGAGGAGGAAGCAGGCTCCTTGCTGAGCAGAGACCGCCCCCCCCCCCCTATGCAGGGCTTGATCCCAGACCCTGGGAACATAACCTGAGCCGAAGGCAGAGGCTTTAACCCACTGAGCCACCCAGGCGCCCCCTTCATCTCTTTATTCAGCACTCTGAGTTTTCTTGTGGAAATCTTCCACCACTACCAGGTGATGGTTTCTGGTGGAATGGATACTGCCTCTGGCTGGAGGTGGATGGACATGTTAGCTAGACCGAGTCGATGACAGCATCACCAGCTTCTGGTGACAGTAGTGGGTTCAAGGATAGATGGGTCAGAATAAGGGAGACTCAACTCTGGGTCTTTTGATCTACTGCAAAAGAGAATCTTTTTCCTGACCGAAAGCTAGCAGACTGTAAGCCTGGGGGTGCTGACTGCCACTTAGGGGACAGCTCTGCTTGGGATCAGTGTTGACACAAATGGAAATCAAGCCAAGAAATAGCTAGAAAATGAGTTCTAATTCCATCATGTGAGCTCCCAGATCCAGACAGGTCTATAAGTATAATTTGGCTTTCCATACATACACATGTAAAAGTAGGTTAAAAGGACAATTCAAACACCTTCAGTGTAATTTTTATAGCTTTTGAAAAATATAGAATTTATCCACTATTGGTACCTACCAGGCTAAGAATCTCTGGCAGTGGGGCCTTGGAATCTGTAATATTATCTATTTCCTCAGCGTTTCTACTGCTCAGCTAATTTAGGTAAGCATTATGGGCATTCATTAAAGGTTCTCACTCTTTTTCTAATACCATCAACAGGTTAGGTGAAATTCACATAATGCCTCCGTAGCTTCCCAGAAAGCAGACTATAAAATCAAATAGGCTGAGGGCCACAGTTACTCTCATTCTGGGAGCTATAATGCCACCACCCCTCTTCTCCTCCAGTGAAGAAAGAGAAAGTCTCTCCCACATAATGGCAATCTCTTAAGGATTTTTATATTTTTTTATTTGAGAGACAGAGAGCCAGGATCTGCACTAGTTGGGGGGGGGGGTGGGCAGATGGCGATGAAGAGGCAGAGAATCTCAAGCAGGGTCCGCCTGATCAGAGGCTGATGTGAGGGGCTCCATCATCTCACAGCCCTGAGATCATGACCTGAGCCAAAACCAAGAATCAGGCGCAAGCCACCTAGGTGCTCCATGTGGGAGACGCTTTGATGGAAGGAGGTCTCCTTTCTTCCTTTCCAATAACCTCCTGGTAAATTTATACAGTCTCTAATCCCTCTGTGTTCTGGAAGATGTGTGGCTTACTTTCCTGGTAATTGTTTAATTAGGCAAGTAGGAGAAGCAGACAAAATGTAATTTGAAATTCAACACCCAAATTAAATTTTTCTCATTGTCTTAGTAAATTCAGGTAACCCACATTGAAGGAACTAAGGTTGTCTGTTGGATCTTAGAATTCAGGACAAGGAATCATCTTGAGACATCATCTCCTGATGTGTAAATTGAGGGAGATCTCAACTGCTATGCTTTGTAAAATGGGGAAAAGATGCCTAGCCTGAGAAATTTTTCCAAATCCACTGTGTTTCCAGTTGGCTTCCAGCAACACCTTTCACATAGCACAGTTGTTTAGAAAAGTTGAGATAAACAAAATCTTCAGAGAAGATTTCCTGGCCTCAGATCTGCTTAAGGGTGGTTTCCAGCCCTGCACGCTTGTTCACCTGTATCAACGCTAACGGTAGCCAACAGGTCCAGTGAGACCAACCCACTAAAAAGAATTGATTATTTTTAAAAATTATCAACCTTTTTATGTTAGATATTTTAGGCTAGTTTTCCCCTTAGTAATTTGTAATTCAACCTTCTCAGGTCAAAATTTTACCTAAGGAGCAGGCAGGTTCTAAGCATGGCATTGTACCACTGTACCACTCCTCTCAGGGAATTGGCCTCAAACCCTATGATTTCAGATAGGTCATTCTGAGATGTCTCAAAATGGACAAGAATTGGCTATGAAGAAGCTGCATGAGGTTCTCTGGGTCTCCATCCATTAACGATCCTACAGAACCTTGTTGCTTTGTGTCTTCTTGAATGGGGTTTTTTTTTTTTTTAAAGATTTTATTTATTTATTTGACAGAGAGAGATCACAAGTAGACGGAGAGGAAGGCAGAGAGAGAGAGAGAGAGGGAAGCAGGCTTCTCGCTGAGCAGAGAGCCCGATGTGGGACTCGATCCCAGGACCCTGAGATCATGACCTGAGCCGAAGGCAGCGGCTTAACCCACTGAGCCACCCAGGCACCCCTTGAATGGGGTTTTGTGGGCAAGTTGTCTTGGTGGCTAGGAATTCCACTGAGATGATATGGGCTATGTTCTTCCCATCTTTGCACCAACCTGCATCTCCTCTTAAAATTGTATGTTAAAGACTTGTTATTTTTGACTAAGCTGTACACAGGGCAAGAAGAGAGAAAAAGGATTTCGTAATGTATTGATGTCCTAGCTTTATTATCACAAGATTGGTGTGAGCTGAAGAAACAAACCTACTATTTAATTAGTACTAAAAAATAGTGTTAAGATCGATCATGTTAAAACCCAAATAATTATTTTTGGCAGATGCTCTGTTACAATTAACTTGCCTGGGAAGTAAACCACCCTGAACAGGACTTTGTCACCTATGGGTAGCAGGTTTTGTCGGAGGACTCACAGGAAGTTAGGTTAGCTAGGCTGTGAGTGCTCTAGTGGGACCTTCCTTATGCCTAAGGCAGTGGGCGTTTCACAGCACTCTAACATTTCTGCAGGCTAAAATAATCACAGTCATGCTCTTTGGCATAGAATTTTGAGGTTTGTGAGAAAAATCCTGTCCCATTCTCAGCCCATGTCCATGTGGAGGCGAGGTGGCATTTTACAGACGTATGTTTTGGTTAGACTTCTCAACTTTTAAAAGAGTTGTCAACTATATTCCCATCTCAGCCGAGGCTTAAAGCATGGTCTGTCCCTAATTGGCAACAGAATATTTGCACTCCAAGTACTTGTCAAAAGAGGATAACGCTGAATGCTCGCTGCCCAGTGCCTATCAAAAATCAGTCATGAGAAATTGTATTTATGGAAGGTTGCCTGAAGGACACGCATTCCCGTTTAGATCTTCAATTTTATTTTTGGATTTAGCCAAACCATTTGAGAGTAACATACTTAAACCCCATGGCTATGCTACCTCAAATAATAGTTATCATTTGTGGTCATGTGCCTAGCCCCGAGTTAGGTGCTTTTCATACAGTAGCAATCATCTTCCAAATAGTCATGTGAAGTCGGGGTTAATAGCCATTTTCCCGGGGAGGAAACAATCTAAGTACCATCGAATTGCTTGCTCGGGACCGCCCAGCAAGTCAATGGCAGAGGCACAATCCAAACTAAAGTCTGTCTGGCTCCCAATTTCATACCCTGTAGAGCCAGAGTTGCTTTTACTGAGTTGCATTTTGGTGTTACAGCAGCCTCTATTGAGGGAAATTAAAAGAGTGAATTCTATGAAGCACAGAATCGTATTTCACTCTAGAGATTTTTGTTCAACTTTATGGAGTCTCTTGAGTAAGAATTTCTGTGATCTTAATACTGGATGTAATTGCGCTTTCACTGAGCAACTAATAGGCTTAATATAAAAATATTAAGAAGATTCTGAAACACGAGAGTCTTTCCCTTCATCTGCTTTCTGGGAAGCCCAGATCCCAAGTTCTGATCTCCCTCTGTCTCACACTTGAGCTCAGCATTTTACGGGGCACCTTCACCACTGGTATCTGACTTGCCTTCCTACTCTCTGGCCACCGGTGGGATATCTTCACTTACATATTCACTTATTACACTGCATGCATTCTTGCCATCTACTTCCATTATTTTTCTGGAAGGACAGAAGACACAGGAAAACCCAAACAAAAAGTCTGCACTTATTAAGCATCTAGTTTCAGAAACGGTCCTAAACGGCACTGGATAGCATTTTCTTTTTGAATGCTACGGTAAATGTGTATTAGGCTCTTTTATTAGCCGCCACTTTACAGAAGAGAAAAATGAGACTCGGAGACGCTGAATGAAAGGCCCGTACGGTAGAGCCAGATTTCCGTCTGATTGGAGAATCTGAACTCCGGACCACTATGTTTGGGTCTCCTCACTGCCACACCATGGTGAGTTAATGGGAACGGGTGGATGTGATAGGATGGGAATAAAAGCAGAGTGGCTGGTGGGGGATGGGGATGAAAAAGCAAAGGTAGAGAAAGATTCCCCAACAGGAAGGAAAGGAACAAATTAAAATAGAAGGGAGAAAAAGAAGAGAAAACAAAGAGCACAGGACAGAGATAGAGTATGTTCACAATTCTGCCTCTGAAGTGTGTAACTGAACCGTCAGAAGAAGTTTTCATCGTCAACCCCTGAGTATTAGCAAAATGCAAACACCAACTCTTCTGTACCTCTTCTTGTCTGAGCCCCTCCTTTCCACAAAGGATCTGTTATTCTTTCTTGCTAGTGATCCTGTTTTCTGTTTCTGCTCCCAACCAAGTAGATTCTACCCATGCATGGAAAATGGGGCCACCCTCTTTATAGCATTGGATGTAGTTTATTTCCAGGAAAGAGCCTGGTGGCTTTCTCATTCCAAATAAATTCCTCTCTTGGGGCACCTGGGTGGCTCAGTGGGTTGGGCCTCTGCCATCGCTCGGGTCGTGATCTCAGGGTCCTGGGATGCAGCCCCACATCGGGCTCTCTGCTCAGCAGGGAGCCTGCTTCCCCTTCTCTTTGCCTGCCTCTCTGCCTACTTGTGACCTGTCTCTCCCTCTCTGTTAAATAAAATATTTTAAAACAAACAAACAAAAAAGCAAATAAATTCCTCTCTATTGCCATCCATACAAGTAAACAAAAAGAAGACTTAAGTGCACAAATGAACAAAATCAAAATTAAACTCTTGTTTTTCTAACCCCCCGGGCAAGAAATCATCACTGTTTGGTTTCCTCCCACAGCAGGGGACATGAAAGGTGAATGGAAAACAACCATAACAACAACAAAACTCCTGAGAAGTAGAGCTATTCACATGGACTTCTATAGGTGGCAATGAGTTATCCCTGGAATTTGAATTTGTAATTAACTCTCCAAAAACACTTTAGAAGTAGCTCTTGCTGTATTAGAAAAGAGCTTGCTTCCCTGCTTTTACTTTCACATTAAAAAAATAATAAATGAAAAATAAAAATAAATTTTAAAGATTTCACTTATTTTAGACAGAGAGAAAACACAACTGGGGGACAGAGAGGGACAGACTCTATACTGAGCCTGATAGAGGGCTTGATCTCAGGATGCTGAGATCATGACCTGAGCTGAAATTAAGAGTCACGCTCAACCACCAACTGAGCCACCCGGTGCCCCTTCAGATTTATTTTTAGAATGAAAGGATTTTTTCCCCCATTAAATTTTAAAGAATCTGTTATAGATTAAGAAATGGTAGGAGTTTCAAAAGTTTCTATTGGAACTGGCTAGATGTCTGTGATTTTCTGAGCTGGAAATAGCTTTAGAATTTATTGTCATAATTACCGTCTTTGAGACAATTAGGCTATGTAATTGCTGATTTCTGTAGGTCCCGTTTGGATTCAACATTTCAAGCAGGAGAATGAGTTGATGGTCTAGATCAAATCTCGTGTTTGATTAAGATGATTCCTCATGGAGGAAAGATAAATTTGGTGGGGGTGAACATTCTTTGTGTTTCCACATGGAAGCACTACTTGAGGGTCATCCTCTGGGCATCTTTCCCTAGTCTTTCCTCCTTTTGTGGCAAAGATTTCTAAAAACAGGTAAGTGGAGTCATTTCTAGAGTTGCCTTGACTCTTCTTAAATTCAGAGGAGCTATAAAATGGTGAAGCAAGCTCTGTGTTTGCTCCCAGCGTTCGCCCCAAATCCAACACCCATGATGGAGGCCACTGTGCACTATGGCTCAACCCATCAGGCAAGATTGTTCTGAAAATAATGTATGTGAATGTGCTTTGTAAATGGTAAAACATTAACAAATTAAAGATAATTATATCCAGATCCAGGTCCATATCTAGCTATCAATAAAAGAGACTAGATTTTCATCTGCTGCTGCCAATTAGCTAACATTTCCTGAGTGCTGTTAGATTATGCCACAAGACAGTGCTGTAGGCTTCTTCAGAAAGAGGAGGCTATTGAAATGCAGGGTCCTATTACGAGCTCAACACCAGTATTAGTAAAACAGCATTGGCAGTAGACTGGAGACAGAGAATTACATTGACAAATAGGAATACCAAGAAAAATTCTACACTATGATTATAGGATAATGTAGCTCAGAGTTGATGACATTAAGCCAAGGATATTCCTAAACAGGTCCAAATGGGCCTACATATGACTTTCTGGTTCATCCAATTTTCTATCACTAGGAATCCAGTAAGACCCTCCAAACCAGTGCGCTGTGCTTCCACCAGATTATAAAACATTTGTCTTTTGTAACCATACACAAAAATATGCTTACAAAGAATTTTTATGAGATCCTTGTTTAGATTTTAAGCTCCCATATTTAATGCCAGCAGTAATCTTGGAATGTCCTTTAAGGATACACTTAAAATTTGCTTCACAGCTGACAGACACCGGACATTTTAGCCACTGAGCATGGTGTTCTATCTTATCTATAGGATTTATTTTTGGGAGTCAAAAGTGTTTAAAATAAGAATCCTTTGTGTGATGCAATTAATCTAAGCTTTAATGAGTTTTCTTTTCAATGCTCTTTCAAATTATACTGAAGATGTTTAAGAGTGTAAATGTCCACAAGGATTACATGGGAAGGATATATCCATTTTCTGGAGGCAAATAAATAGGTATTCAGTTATTTCAAATAATCAAAAAGAGGAGAAGAACTTTGTTAATGTCAGTATTTATATTAGAGTGAAGGAGAAGAGTGAAGTCTTAAAGAACACATACTTCTTTGGAATTTTTACTGATCGAGCAACAACCTAGGATGGTTTCTTAAATGAGCTCATTAATGTTTGATTAGTGTATTAAAAGATTTCTAAAAGCTAGGGCAATCTCAAGGTTTCTGCCGTTTCTACGTGAGTTCATGATTCAACAACAGTTTTAGGAAAATAATAAGGTCTCCATCTCTTTACACAAAATCGGGAGTCATATTATAATATAGTCCCTCCTCGCAGAAGCTATTTGTTCTAAACTAGATGAAGAGGAGATATAAAGAAAAGCTACTTACATTGCCAAAGAGTGAGAAAAGTTGCCCAGTTCTACCTCTGCTTACTCCAGTATAAGAGAAGAAGGTTTGTAAGTAATCCCCACACTCTCAGAAGACAGAGCCATTTTCTCCCTTGCTTTCAAAGCTTAATTTCTACCCAAGGTAATTTTCACCGGGAAATATACCAGTGTTTCTTTGATCGACAGCTAAAACATTTAGATCTCCCTCTACAAAATGCTTTGAAAAAAGTGCATTTGTCTTCTTTGACTCACAGTCCACGGTTTATCCTTTGACTTCTTCCCTCAGTCATTCTGACACAGGTTTTGGGCTATCTGAGTGCGCACATGCACACACACGTGTACACACGCCCCTTCAAAATGACTTTATGACAAGTGGTCTGATTCTGAACACTACCTTAAATTTCAGCTGCCCTGTTGGCTCCCGTACTTACAAAGTCTGAATTTACTGGGGGCCCTTGTAGTGCTATTTTTGACACATCATTAAGCTCCCTTTTCATTGGGAGCCTAAGGGCATATTCAGGCTCACTGCGAAGAGCTAGCCTAAATAACGGTTAAAACACGTGTCACGAGCTGCAAGGGGCTTGTTTGCCAGCAGGGCCAACGGTTCAGTGCAGCTCAAGCAATACCCTACAACAGGGTGGGTAGAGATAATGAGATAACCACACACCACAAGTGAGTTGTCCATCTTTGTCTTCAAGCATCTAAGAACACAGTTATCTCAGTAGGCTGGTGCACCCTGGGGAGTTATAAATATCTTTCAGAAGGTAAAGAAAAACTGTCAAAGAAAACACACCCGGAAAATACAAGCAAAAGAAGAGTTGTGAGCCATTTTTTAAAGCAAAATTCAGCACTATAAGAACTTACTGAATCAGGCCAATTAGTTCTCTGTGCTTTTTTTTTTCTGCAATGTTTTATTTTAATTGTATGCAGATTTATTCTAATGTTATGATGCTAATCAACCTTTGTAGCTATAATAAAATAAAGGCAATGTCAACACCTCATCAACTAATCACACGGCTTCTTTTATCCTAGAGACTGTATCCTCCCTACACAACACCTAAGTACTATGAAAATTATTTATACAAATAAACTATTATCTAAAGACTGAAAAGGCGTAATAAATTATGCGTAATACAGCCCAATTATGTGGTAATTTCTTTGTTTTAATTATTTGTATAGTTTTAATGAAGGGGTTGCTAGAAGGTGGAACCATTTTTATATTTAATGGAAAAAACAAATTTGTTTTAAAGAATGAAAACAAAGATAATTGGCTCTTAAATTAGAGGCCTACTAATGTATGCATGTTCCTAAATTATTACCAGTATTATTACTTTGTTTGTGCTATCAAAACTTTTTTATCTGGAGCTCTGATGTTGGCTATTCAAGTTATTTTTCCCACTTCTGTTAAATGTATTAATATCTTGCTGCTCATCAAGTGCCAAAATAAAGGTTAAAAAAGTTCCCCAGATTATCTACAGAAGAAAACTTGGGGAGGGTGATGACAACTATGATCTTTCAAGATGCAGTTTACGAATGCATCATAACTTAAGAAAGTGAGAAAAAAAATAGATTTATCAAGAAAAGAGAGAACGATCCTAAATTCAACACAGCAAATCAGCAAATTTCTTCAGGGAAAGACATCAAATTTGAAAGGCATCAATACTTTTCTGCTGTCACCAAACTGTTATTTATGCTCATGCGCCAGCTGGATTTGTGTATGTGCGTGCATAATCTTTTTCTCACCACTGATGTCATCATTAAAGCTGTGCAAGAATTTTGATTTTCGCTTTGCACAATCTTCAGGAGAGACTTGGACATTATGGTGAAAGTTTGTGACAAGTTTGGAAAAGTAAGAAACGCGGGCTTTACGGCAGTGAGATTTCACCACTGCAAAGACAGAGGAAAGCCTGCCTAACTGTGTACTCTTTGGCCAGTCCGAACAGCACTGAAGAAACCGCATAGAGCAATTCCAGAGAAAAGAGGTAGCTCGCCATTTGGGGGAAAAGAGACAGATGTCTAGTACTCCCCCTATAGCGCTTCCCAGAAGGAGCGGTCCTTTTGGAGTCGTCAAGCCCACTGTAGAATTAGTTCAAGACACGCAGAAAGATACCAATCACTGGACGTCCATCTCTCAAGGCAGAAATTAGTACAGCTTTTGCTTGCTGTCAGCCTCGTCTCAGAGGTTGGTAAAAGCTTTGAGATACAAAGGCTTTTAAGTATTTTCATTTGCGAAATCTCAAAGCTGTGACGAATTAGTTTTCAGAGCAGGAGGCAATAACCAAGAACAAAGAGACCGCATACAGCCGTCCAGAGGCAGCGGAGTGTAGAGATCTCTGGTTGCACCGGGGACAAACTGACAGAGGCCAGAGAGTGGGGCCTAGGAAAGGGGCCCGTTCCCAAAGCAGGGACATGGCTTTGCTCAGTACTCTTATTTCTGACCAGCAGGACAGTTCCTTAAGTCAGACACCTGTCCTTCTAACTCTTTTGGCAAGGTCTCAGGTTTTCCAGAAACAACCTAGCCCAAAATAACCTATCGCCAACCAAACTTCATCGGGACACCTCCCAACTGCATTCGACGATGGTGTGCTATTAGTTTCGTTAGCAGTTAAAACTGCAGAGGCTTGAGGGACTGGGTGCTGGGGATTTTGAAAGAGAAGGTAAACGGCCGGTTATCTACGGTCTTTTGGGGGGAGTGGTTCAGTGAATACACCCTTTTCTTCTGTTTTCTTACTTTATTCTCACAAAACCCTACCAGGAAGGTAGGAGTTTTCCTCTTCTGACAAAGGCAGAACTGAAGGGCAGAGCAGCTAGAGAACTTGTCCAAGGCAAGAAATTTAACAGAAAAGAGGGAGTGCCAAGGGCCTGGGTTTGAACTCTGGCTCTCCTCTACTAGCTCGACAGCACTGGGCAAGAGAGCTCCCATCTTCGGGCCTTACGTCCTCATCTACAGGGCTGTTGTTTGTCGAGAGCAGAGATGCTATCTATGCGTGGCAATTCAGTGGGTACCTGACCCCATGTGCGGCCACTGAAAACCTTGCATCAGCCCAAGCTGCGATCCTGATGGGGACTTCTCATAAAAGTCAGAGAGTCACAATCTGCATCCCGGCTGTCTTACTTTAAAGCTCCTGCCCTTCCCTCAAGATCGTTCTTCCAACTGGATTCTAGGAAGAAATGAATGAAGCAACAAACCTTCATCTGTATTATCTGCATTGTGTCACTGAGAGGTGACAAAGGTGTAAGACTGACAGCCCTCGAGGGCTTACTGTCCAGCAGGGAAGAGAAAACATACACAGAGGACCAATTTAATACATAAAACATGATCCCGTGTTAAGCAACAGAAGGACGGTCAAGACAAAAAGCACTTCAGGAGTTGAGGGATTTTCCACGATAGAGTCTCTTCACCTTCTCCAGTCTCCTGTGCTCTTCTGGTTACCATGGGGGCTGCCGTCAACTGAGATTCTTTATAAAGACACTCAGGGTTGAGACTTATTGCTGGGAGGCTTGTACTCCAAAATTCCCTTTCTCCAGGGATTTTATAATTTCACAGTCTGAGCCTGTGTCTTTGGAATAGATTTAAACGACCTACCTGATTGCTCACAGTTTTGTCCTCCTGCAGCAACCCTCGTGTCTTCTGTCAACTGGAGGTGATAAAATTTGCCATTTCCTATTTATAACATCTTTGCTTCTTTTATCTTATTTTATTTTTTTAAAAGATTTTATTTATTTATTTGTTAGAGAGAGAGAGAGAATGAGCACAGGCAGACAGAGAGGTAGGCAGAGGCAGAGGGAGAAGCAGGCTCCCTGCTGAGCAAGGAGCCCGATGTGGGACTTGATCCCAGGACGCTGGGATCATGACCTGAGCCGAAGGCAGCAGCTTAACCAACTGAGCCACCCAGGCGTCCCACATCTTTGCTTCTTTTAGACAAAAGGACAAGATAAGCTAGGTTATTATTGGTTCCTGCTCTGTCATTTAAAAAAAAATCATGGACTTAGAAATTATGGGGCCATACGCATGCCAGGAAGCAAAATGGTTTTTACTAGGAATATTCTCTTTGTATATAGGACCATTAATAGTGCCTATGAGGGCTTTTTCCCTAAAAGCAAATCTTGCTGAAAACCTGACTATTTCTTCCCAGAAAGATTCTTTTTTTTTTTTTAAGATTTTATTTATATCAGAGAGCAAGAGTGAAAGAAAGAGAGAGCACAAGAGGGTCAGAGAGGGAAGCAGACTCCCTGCTGAGCAGGGAGCCCAATGTGGGACTTGCTCCCATGACCCTGGGACCAGGACCTGAGCCAAAGGCAGATGCTTAACCAACTGAGCCACCCAGGTGCCCGAAGATTTTTTACAGAAGCGAAAATGAGTCCCATGGTCCCTGGAGATGTATCAGAGCACAGTGGTTAGGAACAGAGCTGGGAGCTAGTCTGGGTAGGAGATCTACCACTTAACAGCTATGGGTCCCTGGGCAAATTACTTCACTTCTCAGTCTGTCCCTCAGTCTCTTCTTCTGTAAAGATAATAGGAGGAACCAGTTTATGAGATTGTTAGGAGGGTTAGATGAGTTGCATTTATAAACCCCTTAGAACAAAGCCTGGTCCATGGTGAGCACAACTAGAGCACAGGTTCAGTGGGTCAAGAGGGTTGAGCTTGCTTGCCCATTCTCTTTAAGCTTCTCTCCCGTTAGAGGCAGGAGAAAGGGAATATCTGAAATCTGAAGCCCTTGGATTTGAGGGTACAGATGGGGGCACTGGTTAATTGATCGGTCATCTCTTAACGTACAAGGAGTCTTAAGTGCCCCCAAATCAGATTACTCTTCATGCTCAAGTAAGGGTAAAGTATTAATCTGTGTATTTAACATCATTTTACGCTCACGAGGAGTCAGAAAGGCAGATATCCTGAGGCATAGTGCTTGGACGGGACTTTTGGCAATGGTATTTAAACATTCCTTTGCATACCACGGTTTGATTTAAGGCAGTGATTTGTTAACTGGGTCATCTGTAACACAGATCCTTTCCTTTTTTTGGAAATACACCTGTTTCTGGGATTTGATTTGGCTCCTAATTCAAACAGACCTCCAAGTACTCTGAAACAAAATCAACCTAAAATTACACACTTATCTAGAGTTACATTTAGGCCATATGGTTTAAGTTGTCCAAATGTCACAGAAGCAACAGCAGCAGCCATCATCATGCTTTGCACTTACCCAGCATCTTTCCTGCCAGAATATTATGTAAGTTATAAAAGTTTCATTAAGACAGAGGTGTTAACCCTAATTCCAAAAGGACAGTCACTTAACTGCTATGTTTTGTTTTGGCTCCGTTTCCTGGTGAATTGCTACATAGGAGTTTCTTCAAGACCATAATGGTTTCATGATGGCATTCTTATAACTCATAATGTCTCCAGTGTGAACCCCTATGATATGGAAGACAGATGGGAAGCATGTAGGACAAAGACCTTTTCCCTGGCTCTTTGAATAGACTCTTAACTAAGTTACTCAACGTGCTGCGTTTCAGTCAGAAGACAATGGCTAGACTGTCTTTACCAGAAACTCCTATAAAAAGCTTTGGAAAAGTCTGGGCAGTGAAGCGAACTCAGTGCGTCACCTTAAGTCTTTGCCCACTTGAACTTGAAATCCTCTATCAGATGACAAGCCCTACTTCTTAGCATCCACCATCACGCCATATAGCATATAGCAACTACGCATAGCAAGTGGTTGACCAATGAATATTGAGTGGATAAATAAATGCATTAAATGCATAATTAGCTTCCTGCAACACCACAAAAAGTTTTACAGTAGGTATCTGCGGCAGATGTGACGGATACAGGCAGAGAAAAAGCAGGAAGAGGAGGAGGGATAAGAAAGAGGATGACAGGGCTGCCTGGGGGATGTATTAAGTGCTTGAACTAAAGGATCCTCCGAGGGGTTTGTATTAACTTCTCTAAGTAATGCAGTAGGATTCAAGATGAAACTCCATCAATGGTTTGCCTAGAATCAGTCCTATGGTATTGGGTACCTCTGGAATTATCTAGGCTGGAATCAATGAAGATCTATGCTTCCCTCATCATTAACCAAATAACCTTTCAATGAACTGACCAGCCAGGTCGTGTGCCAGTTGCTGGGTGCTGGGACAGAGTACTTCTCAGAGAGGCCCTCCCTGTAGTCAGCAAACTTACAGTAAAATTCAAGAACTGAAAAATTAGATCTTTAAAAATATAGCCAGCTTTCTCCCAGTACCAGTGCTTGGCTCTCACCTTCACATTGAAGTCATCAGATCTAAATATCCAGCAAGTTTTATTATTAACCATAACCATGCCTCTGGGCAAATACCCCACTACCACCAGAGTCCGCTTTACCTGCTAACTATGAATAGGAAGACAGTAACCCAATAAGGAGTATTGTCCTCATAGTTGAGTTTTTATATCTCACTATACTAAGAAATTCTAGGGCTTAGTCCACAGTTTGCTGAAGTTAAGGAGAGAGAAGACCAAACAAGATAGGAAATGTTTTTGATTGGTAGTTATTATAAGGAAGTGTAATATAAGCATGAATAGGTTTCAGAATAGAAGGGCTAAGTTTTATTCATTTAAAAATAATAGAAGAGGGGGTGCCTAAGTGGTTTAATCAGTTAAGCATCTGCCTTTGGCTCAGGTCATGATCGCAGGGTCCTGGGATGGAGCCCTGTGTCGGGCTCCCTGCTTGGCGGGAAGCCTGTTTCTCCTTCACCCTCTGTGCGCTCTTCTCTCCCTCTCCCTCTGTTCTCACTCTCAAGTAAATAAATAAAATCCAAAAAAAAAAAAAATATAGAGACTTCAAATATTTCTTGCCCACCACAGTCTTTCTCAGGCTGGGAGACCCAAGTCTCGTTGGGATGGATGTTGACTCTGTTGTGCAGATGACGGCGTAGCCTGGAATTACCAAGGCGCAAGACCAAACCATGGGTTTGAATCCTGGCTCTAGCACGTTCTAACTCTATGATCTCAGACAAATTTCACTTTTAGAGATGTGATTTCCTCTTCCATGAAGCACTAAAATAATAGCACCTTCCTTAAGAAAGGATTATAAAGATCACATGATGACATTTGCACATTGCCAGGCATATAATATATGCTCAATAAATATTCATCCTCCCTAATTGAAAGAAACTAATTCACACATCAAACTCTCGGACTTTATATACCTTCAATTCAGTATTTAATTATGTCCTCTGGTAATAATTAGACATCTAGAGTAATGACCTCAGGCTAAGCACTGGAAATATGGCTGTATCTGACCCCCACAAGGGATACAAAGCCAAGTCCTTTGAATCAACCTTGTACCACCATGAATGAATTCCATATGCTAAAACTGGGTTTGGTTTAAAGCGACACCCATCCTAAACTCAAATAATGTAGCTAGGGAAAAGCCCCCATTCCCCAAACTTCAGGGGGATTCTTGAAGCTATCTAAGTTAGTCTGAGAATGGAAAAGAACAATTGAGAGAAAACCTCTTTCAAGATTATGAATGGTATTAATAGAAAACAGGACAAAATTGCAAAGCATGGGGTACATAGAGAGGAACGGAGATGACAAATAGCATTCTCTTCTCTCCTTTCTCATCCCTTAGCTGGAACACTAGGGGCCTGGGAAGAAGAGTGTGAGAGAAGAATTTTGCCTGTATCTTCTTAGAGAAGAACTCACGGTATGAGAAGAGATTTTGACCCTACACGAACCAGGTAATTGGGGCTTTTGGTCTCCTGGGATGCTCTGTATTTCTTATGGCTCTCATTCTTTCCCTTAACCTTTGTTTCCTATTTTCTTATTTTGGGCGGGGAGAGGTAAACACCCAGGGTGGTCTGGGCTTATCAGCCCTGTGCTATTGAGTAAGTGATTTTCACCTCACTGGACTTAGTTTCCATTTCTGAAATAAAGAGTATTATGATAAGACTAAAGTATTCTTGTAAAAACCAAATAGTATAATATTCGTAATGCAATCAAGATAGCTATGCTTCCTGATTTCTAGAGAGGCAGTACTGCTACACGAATGGTGGATGGACTTGTTTTGAAATTGAATTTGAGTATTTTATTTATTTCGACAGAGAGAGACACAGCGAGAGAGGGAACACAAGCGGGGGGAGTGGGAGATGCAGGATTCCTGCTGAGCAGAGAGCCAATGTGGGGCCTCCCATCCCAGGACCCTGGGATCATGACCTGAGCCGAAAGCAGACGTTTAACGACTGAGCCACCTGGTGCCCCAAATCTGAGTCTTAAGCAAGCAGCTTAACCGAGTGTCTATTTGATTTGAGGGGGATTTTTGTGTGTGGAGGGGAGGTTGTTGATGGAGTAGCACCCTCACGTACAGCCATTTCAGACGCAACAGCTAAGTATCTGGCACACAGTAGGTGCTCAATATGCAAGCACCCTTGGTATCTGAGTACCACAGCAGACAAAACAGCACAAGAGTTGGCTGTTTGGCACTCATCCTCGTCTTCAAGGAGAGAAGCAGATGGGTCCTTCCCTTGTCCTAGATTACCAGCCCAGTTCACCAGGGAATAACAATAGGGATTCAAGGACACATCGCTGAGGCAGAAAGTGCCCCTGGAAAATCAAACAGTGGAGCTCCCAAAGCAGCACTTAATGGGCTGGCCATCACAGAGAAAACGGAGGCAAAATGTAGCTTAAGTCACAAATCTATGGTCAATTACAAAGGTTGGCACTCAGATTAGAAACACTCTTAGGATCTAACTTTTTCTATCAGAAAGAGCTGAAAAACAAAGCTGATTTTCTATGCCATTGCTCCTTACCATTTCCTAGTGGCACAACTCCCACCCCAAATGCTGTAGAATTACATTTGGTATAGATTTGTTTATCAGTTCTTCTACGCTATCCATTTTTCAGCAGCTGATTAGTCTCCCTGGGATGTAGACACATCTCTGATCAGGAGCTGCTTGACTCTTTCCCATCCTCACACATGCATCCCAATATCCACATTACTTATAATAAATGTGCTTATATGTACATATATAAACACATTTGTATGCATATAGGTTCCCAACGCTGCATTCAAAGACCCATTCTGAACGGATGTATATATGCACTCATATACATATAGGAATCCAACTGGATTCCCAGAGGGAAATGTGGAACACATTGTTAAAATGTCTGTCATCCATGTAAGAGAAACAGAAATGAGCTGGGCATTAAATTTGCATACAGCCCCGAGCACAGAGGTTCCTGTATGTGTACCGTTCTCCTGTTCTTGATGATGGGCATATCTGACAGAAAGATTCTGTCAGGATTAGCTCAGGAAAAACACCCCCAAGGAGATAATTTGAAGACATACTGAGAATTTGCCTCAATACATGAAAATAAACATGAAATCCTCAGCACTCTCTGCACATTGAGAAGTTCCCACCAACACCGTGATGCACACTGGGGGATAATCTACTGGAGCTAATTAACACACAGTCATACACAACGCTGTTAGAAGTGGATGCCACTTAGGATTGATTTAGTTGCTGCAGCGCTTAAAAGAGACTTGAGAAGGTTTTTGTGTAAATGTGGGAGGAAAGGAGAGGAAATAAAAGTGTAAAAACAGCTGCAAAATTAAAAGGTGCTAAGGTCTTTTTTCCCCCCCTGAAGACACTAGAGAAACTTATTGAGAAACTATTAGTATTCCAGTAAAGCTTTTGACTTGATTTTACGTTTTCTACCACATCAAAATTACACACACACACACACACACACACACACACACACGCACGATGCACAGTCTATAGATTGTGGCTATGAAAAAGGGCATGTTTTACTTTAAAAGCAAACAAGCTCTTCACTAACTGCTAACATATGGATTGTGTCACCTAAAAAAACAACAATTTTCTTTCTCCATGTCTACTTCTCACTTATCTTCCTGATTTATGGAGATTTTCCACAACTTTATTAATTAGTAATAGGTCTTGGGAAAAATCATCCAGGAAGAGAGGGACACAATTTTTTCTTTGCTGTATGAGAAAGACAAAACCTTAACTACTTAAAAATGTTCTTCCTCAAAGTCCACGTTCTGAAGGCTATCTTAGGAATCAACAACATCCCTAATCATCAAGATAGTGCAAGATCACAACTGAGTAAATAATGAGGTTTTACTAACCTGCTCCTTATTACTGAAACATAATAGAAATAATCTAGAAAAGGCCATTAGTGTAAACCCCATATCAGGCTTTATGAAAATTTAGAGTTGCGATTGATCGTCTGCCCAGATATACTGGGTTTATTAAAGAAAATGATAAGAACATAAAAGTGATTTCAGCGGGGAGAGTGTTTACTTTGGAGTTGGCAGGCTACTTTTTATTTTAGCTGTATTGTTTGTATCCAAAATAGCTAGCAATCATTCTTGATTCAGGCTAATTCTGTTTGGCTGTATTTTGCTTTCCTTTACTTGAGAGAGTTTATTAAGGATAATAAGAACAAGGACAAAAAATTCTGTCAATATATCTTTCCATTAGTTTAGACTAGCCTACAAAATAAAAAATTCAACAACAATGTACCCACCGAGGATCTACTAAATCCAAAGCCTTTCCCACATCTTACGTAGAACACATAGACCAATGAAACCTATGCTCTATCCTTCAGAGGCTCAACACCAGAAGGGAAGGCAGACACAATCACAGAGGCCTCACACATGGGAAATACCGGTGGTGGCTACATGGACTGGTTTAGACTCACGTGGGTGCTTGCACACGTGTTGTAATCCATTAATGCAGCCTGCCAAGAGAAAGGGCAACAGAGGTGGCAGATTGAATGTACATGAGGTCTCTGCCAGCTCTGGCCTCAACTTGTTATCCAGGGGTGGGATGGGGGTTTATGGAAGAAATGAGGTTAGAATGGTTAGTGAGGTTTTATTTTCTGCATCTTTCAAAAAAAGCCCCAAAACAACAACAAAAAAACTCCTAACCAATTATTAACAATGGTTTTGAGACCAGTGATTAGGCCTCATGTAAATTTTAGAGTGGTTTATGTATAAAATAAAGTCATTCACAAAATATTCAATACTAAAGCTGAAGTACACAAGTTTACAAGTGTTCTGTAAATGGGGGAGTATGGCTGGCTCATTTGGAGAAGTAGGAGACTCTTGAGGTTGTGGGTTCGAGGCCCACTTTCGGTATAGAGAATACTTAAAAATGAAATCTTAAAAATAAAACAAGAACAAGAGACTCTTAATCTCATGAAACAAAATGAGGGTTGCTGGGGAGTGGGGGGTAGGAATAGGGTGGCTGGGTGATGGACACTGGGAAGGGTATGTGCTATGGTGAGTGCTGTGAAGGGTGTAAGCCTGATGAGTCACAGACCTGTACACCTGGGGCTAATAATACATTGTATATTATTATAAATAAACTACTAATTTAAAAAAATAAAAAAAACAAAGTAAGAACAAAAATCTCTGTAAATGCAAGTTAAGGGACTGCTTTAATCGGACAAAGTACCAGAGAAAAATTCAGTTTCTGGGAATTTGCAATGCGGGCCCAGCACGTCTGAATGAAGCCAAGAGACTGATTTTTACATAAAAAGGTTGTATCCTTGTAAAAATAAAGAGTTTTTGTTTGTTTTTTGCTCTGTCTCCAAACATTAGCCAGAAAACAATAGCTGGAGGCAGCTAGTCGGTCTACTCTGTGTAGAACAGATACAAAGTACCAAAAAGGACCAGGAGAGATCACCCGTTTCCTAGATTTCCCCTCATTCTGCTTCTTGCTTGATCCCCCAATGACACGAACACCAAATAATGTTGGGAACAGACAAGGGTTTTGTTCATCGTTCTTTAAAAGAGTTGGAAAGATAAGGAAATCCTTAAAATATTAAACCTGTGGACATTTCATTTTTATGCATTTCATTCATTGACCTCTACAGCTACACTCATCTACTCCCAGAGCTCTGGAGACCAACAGACGTTCCTTGCAGAGCCTGCTTTTCTTCTGGATTGAAGGGGGCAGAAAAGAAAACAGGAGGCACAGGAGGAGAAAGATGGATTGAAAAGTGTCAGGATGTCAGTCTCAACGCGATGCTGGCAGCCTCCCAACTGCCAGTCCTAGGAACGTTTTTCTGAACCTCCTTCACTCACAAGTTTCATTTTATATTGATTAGAAGAGAAACCTTTACCATTTTCCACCCTTCTCCTTCTTCAGCAAGTTCTGGCTTTTCTCTTTGGTCTTCTCAAACATCATCTATTTTCTTTTCCCGACGTAGTGCATTATGGATCCTTTCATGGAAGGAACCCAGTTAGATCTTATAACCTGACTTCGCAATAAAATCACCTGAGGAGTAATGATCTCAGGGTCCTGGGGTTGAGTCCCGCATCGAGCTTTCTGCTCAAACAGGGAGCCTGCTTCCTCCTCTCTCTCTGTCTGCCTCTCTGCCTACTTGTGATCTCTGTCTGTCAAATAAATAAATAAATAATATTTAAAAAAATAAAAATAAAATAACCTGAGGAGTATTGGATTTTACTCATCATACCTGGGCCTTCTCCGAGACCAGTTAAATCAGAATCACGAAAGGCAGAAACTGGTGTGTGAGTGCGTGTCCCATTGCATTCCTGGTGATTTTAACAAGCATTTAGTAGAGTAGGTTGTAGGTGGCTGGCTCCCATTGTGGAGCCTGGCCCAGCATGATGGGCATCACCTGTGGACTTGTTAAAAATGCAAATCCTTGGGCTGGCCCTTATCCCAATACATCAAAAATCTTGGGATCAGGGCTCAGATTTCTGTGTTTCTAAGAGGCTTCCAGATGATTTTGAAACACACTAAACTTCAGAAGCCTATGCGCTAGATCACGGACATTTTAATTTTCTAAGTTAAGACCGTTAGCAAAATCTTCTTAAAAGTGTGGTCTCTAAACCATAAGTGACTCTTAATCTCACAAAACAAACTGAGGGTTGCTGGGGGGGGGGGAGTTATGGACATTAGGGAGGGTATGTGCTATGGTGAGTGCTGTGAAGTGTGTAAACCTGGCAATTCACAGACCTGTACCCCTGGGGATAAAAATATATTATATGTTTATAGAAAATAAAAAAATTTAATTAAAAAAAAGTGTGGTCTCTGATCGGCAATATCAGGATCACCTAAGAGCTCTACACTTGGCTTACTGGGGTTTTTAATAAGATCCCCAGGTGACGTATATATACATCAAAGGTTGAGAAGCACTGTTCTAAGAACTTACTCGAAATTCCATGGACTCTGCCAATAGCTGGCTGTTAGGATCTTATCAATACATGTAATAATAATTATTATGTGTATATTACAAGTATTAATACATGTAATAATTATTCATTTCTCAAAAACGGAACCTATTTATTCTTCAGCTATTAAAACATAAAGTTGTTTTTCCTATGTGGTGCCAGGTCTAAGCTTTTTTCTATGCTTCTGTTTTTGTTCTAAGGGTATTTTCACATCTCCTGAGAAAGATGAAGGAAGAAAAGGTCAAAATTCCTGATGTTTTCTTTAGTTCTCAGATGTATCCATTTTATTCCTCTGGAAATGGGATCTAAGGTTTGACAGAGAACAAAGATGGATTCTTTGATTTGTGTCCACTCCCACACACAGGAAGGGATCTCTGGGGGTAGAAAATAAAATAAAACACCCAACCTTATTGGCCATATTAAGAGGCAGCAATGTGTGTATTTGTATACACATCTACTGGAGTGGGTAAATTAGAGGGAGAGGGAAATGTCATTTCTAGCAAGTCAAGTTCATCACCCCTAGGGGTCAAGCCCTGGTGTGAGGATGCCCCAGATTTCTCTATAACAGAGGGAGCTCTGTTGCTTCTTGTGATTATTCTAAAACATGACTGTGAGAACCGAAGTAATGGCAAAAGGTCACAAGCCCACCTGCCCCAGCACCTGTTTTTCCACTCATCTTCTTTCATCTGCAACTCCAGCCTCATTTAGCTCAGATAAGAACTGATCCCGTGAAACTGCAGGTCCTTCCCTGTTTGGTATCCTAGCCTAAGCCTTGATTTGGAAGGGGTGGTAAGCGGGTGGAGAAAAGGGCTCTCAGACGATCTACATTTGCAGCGAAGAAAAAGAACACTTTCAGAGTTGAAAAGAGCATACTAAAAAATAATGATTTCAAACTGCCTGAATCTGATCAAAACCAACATGTACATCAACTACACTCAGTAAAGGAATATGCCCCCGAATCGTGGAAAGTCTTGAAAAAATGTAGAAAGATTCAAAATCAAAGGAGTAACATTAAGAAATGAAGACACCTCCCTACCCCATTAACGTTAGTGGTCCCAGTTTGACCAGTCTGTTCAAAACTTATTAGTTAAGTTACTTCTTTTGCAGCTTCCCCACCCCCTCGGCCTGGGGGCGGAGGCGGGGGAGGTCACCCTGTAAGAAAATGACTTCTCTAACCACTTAAGATGTGAATATTTGTCGTAACCACCTGCAGCTCTAATAACCACTGATCCATGGAATCAAAGCCTATGCCTCACAAACAATAAGCTCTTCTTGTTCCAGAAACTGCACGCTGTAACCTTCCCCAGTATTACAAAAAGTAGGCATGGGGGATCCCAGTGCAATTACAGCCTTAAGTTTCTTATGATTGGATTAATTTCAAACTTCAGAAAAGTAGTTGAAGTTTTATCAACAGAGGTGGTAACTGATAACATACAACTGCTAAGACTATGGGATTTATTATTTTTTTTTAAATTTTTTCAAAATACAGTGTATTGCCAATTTGGTCAACAGTTGAAACTAAAAATGCTGACGGTTTGAGTTATGTTGACATATCAGTGACGATCAAAGGTTTGCATTTCTCCTACCTAAATATAATTTTCCATAACAAGAACTACAATAATTCAGAAACAGTTTATTCAAAGGATCCCTAAAGTAAATAAACCAAGTTCCATCTTCCATACCAGTTCCTTGGTAGAAAAGGAACACAGGAATGAGGGTTTATAACTTTTATTTTTAACCGCCACTAAGACATCATGGAATTAGACATTTTCAGGTGTGACATATTACCTAAAAGTTAAGTATATTAATAAGATTTCAGTGTAATCAAAATCCCTGTCCTTCCTCAGTGAAGTAAGATTTTAATAAAATATAAATGTTTCCACTCAGATCCTAACCACTTGGGCCTCCCGATCTAGACGAGAACCTGGACATGTAGTGGGCACTCAGCCAGTGTGAGGAAGGAAGGAACGAAGGCGAGTACATCAAAACTGGACAAATACCCCTGCTGAGAGAAGAGAATTATCTCTCTGAAATAAATCAGAAGTTACATTTCTAAAAATATCATGTACTATTTTCAACGCATGCATGAGAAATAAAGGCGCATTTTGGTATGAAACACACGCTCCTCAACTGTTTGAATTAATACACTGCTACCAGTTATTCCAAAAAACAGCTGAGAAGGAAGGCAAGGACCTTCATTTTTGCTTCAGAAATACATATGCAATGGCACTTTGTAGTATTAGTTTAAAAATAACAAGTCACAATGAGAACGCCGGTCCTTCTGGCTTTGAACTATTCTTAACAGAAGTAAAATTAAACAGGTCTAACCTGGTAAAGGTTCAGAGGTGCTAACAGTAATCGCCTCGTTGCTTGAGACAGTGCCTGACTTCCAGAAGCACTTTTCTGGTGATATCTGCTACACAGTCCTAAAATATTATTCTATATTTTAGAAGATTTGTGGATTAATTTTTTATCTGAAGGGCCGTATGAGAATCAAAGCATTATGTTTCCGACAAGAGGCCTCATGATTTTCAAGATTCCGGGTTATGCACTCAGCCGTTCAGCTTTCTCCCACCTACATGGGGTCACAATGCAAAGAAAAGTCACCTTTGAGCAAAATAGTGAACTTCAAGGCCAAACAACTGCATAAATAATCTGTAGGCCACAGACCATCATCAAAGTCTGGAATTTATGCAAATAACACCGCTTACATTGAACAGATCTGTAATGGTGCAAGCTTTTCCAGCCTAAATCAGTGAGAAAATAGGGAGCTTTTACGGTGCAAGATTGCTACCTACAGGCCAAATGGCAGAATGACATACAAGGCAATTAGGGTGGAGGGAAAATAGGTAAACTGTTCTATCACGGCGATGTAAGTTATATATTGATAAGCAGACAAACCCAGGAGCAGGTCAAGTTTGCATAACACGCCGTGGGATGCTTATGGACAGTTTCTGTTTTAAAACTACAACCCACGTTCAGCGTTTTCTGTTATTTCTCATTTCTTTGTTTTTCTTTTGGAGGGTCCTTTATCTTCTGAAAAATGTAAATTGCTTTTCTGAGGGGGATGAAGTTCTATCTCAATAATGTATATTCCAATACCTCTGCATGTATATTGAATATACATATATGCATATATATACACATGATAAATATATATATTCTATGTAGAATCTATATTGATAATTTTAATTGTTTTTCATAGAGTGATCGATTGCAAAATTTGGAATAACCTTCTATGGTTTAAGCAAATCTCATAAGGCAGCAGTGGCTGGAGGAGGGAACAGTTTATTCTACATTCTCCCTGACTCTATACAGCTTTTAAAATTCATTTGTTCAACACTCTCTACTTTCCATATTTAGAGTAATTTAAAGATTACGTGTATTTTAAACTGTACTTCTTCTTTAAGAAAATACCAAATACTTCGGTTATGAAACTCAGATGGTAGTTCATCTTACAATAAAAGAATCTGATTTTCACTGACAAAAAATATGATTAACACTGAATTCTCAGTAATTTATATAGCAGCCACATTTTCTGAAATATGGAGGGTGATTTTTAAAATACGGATCTTTGAGACTCTAAGACAAGTTATTAGAAATGCATTTTTCCTTCAACTGTAAAGAAATTCCAACTCTAAAGAGAGTAGGTTTCAAAACTGAATAATATATTATGGTTAAAACACATCAACAATCTGTCCCACCATATGTACAAACAAACATATCCCACCGTCACTGCAAATGCCATAAATGAGGCCAATGAAACATCTGAAAAGGTAGGGCAAATTCTTCCTCAGACTGTTATAGATGCTAAGTAACATTGTCAACATTTTCCAAGATATGCCTAAACGAAAGTTATCTTTCTGTAATACAGCTATTTATATAATTCAAACATTCTGCTTGCCCATCAGATGATGCTCCCCACATCTTTAATTTTAAACACAATTTAAAACATATTCAGTTCGAGGGAGGAAAGAATGCTTTTCTTTATAATTGGATTTTGGCTTTGAATAATAAAATATTAACCATAATATATCCTTGAAATATTTAGAAGTAATAATCTTAGGTGAAATTCAATTAAAGAGTGCAAATATAACAGGCTCATCAAAGAGAAGGCAATGTACTAGCAATAAATATGCTAGTTTATTCTGATTTATAGCCAACTGCATATTTTTCAGCATTTCCCCCCAACCAGAGTATGAATGTTAAGCAATTAGATGATGTAACAACGTGTGTAAAAGAATCTATAACTTTAGAAGTGGAAGCGATAAACACATTAACCTACAGGTGTTTTTTATTTTTTTCTTCCACTACTATTAGTGTCTCCTGAAGAGCAAATGTTCTATATATGGTGTTTAATTGTATATAATCATAATATAATTATGCAATGATTAAATGATCTCAATTTTATTTTAATTAAGTAGATAATATTTTTATTAGAAATAGTTTTCTATAATTGAATTATTCAGGAGAAATTTTAATAAAGACTGAAGACAAACTGTATAATTTCTAAAAGCAAATTCATAATGAGTTTTCTGTGAAATTAATATTTAATTTACCGAATGGTATTTTTCCTCATATAGTTCTCCACAAACTGGGTTGTTACTTTTCCAACTGATTTACACTTTGTCAGTCAGTATAACTTGTGAACAGAATTAGTGAAAGTGTTCAGGATGTGTGAGAGAATTATTAATTAAGGGTAAGAAAAAATGTTTAACTCTGCCCTCTCAGGCAAAATAGATTTTCGAGTCCTTATTATTATTTACCTGAAGCAAATCAATTCATATGTAGAGCTCTAATTCTACCATAACATAGTTACAAACCATAATAAAGGGTAAGAATTTTCCTGTTGCATTTAAGAAGGTTTTAGGAACAAAATATAAAGCTGAATCATAAAAATTATATTATGGTTGATGGATATTTATCCTAAGGCTATTTATCAAAATCAACTAAAATTACTGATCATAAGAAATAGTGTCATTATTCTGTTGGTATACTTGTAATGCTCATAACAAGGTAGCCTACTGTGTTTGTGTGCCATTCTAACGTGGACTGTGTATCAGAAAAATTGTCCAAACATACAACAAAATCATTTTTTTCTCAGCTCATAGGACTATATTCGGCATTTCTTTCTTATTGGTGTATTTTCATTGTTCTCATGCTAAATATGAATGCATTCTAAGACTACATTCACGTTATCAACATGAATTCTAGACCTATGGGGTATCTTTCTAGCAGGGGATGTTACTTTTATCTTTGTTACATTCTCTGCAAAACTTATTGGTAACATACTTTCAGAAACGCCCGCCAATAAACGACACTAAAATAATTTTCTTTATAAAAGCACAGTGATCTTTGGCATCGTTCACTACTTTCAAAGCCACGAAAGAACAGATAACAAATATATGACTCACAAATTATCAATTATGAAAAATAATCTGGTTCAGAAAGCTGCACTAATGTAAAAAGATGGATCACTTGTCACAAACCAATAAAGGCTATCGTTTGCGAATCCAATATTTGATTTTATCGTTTATGTTAGGCAACTTAAAATGATTTTTAAACCACATTACCTTGTGGAAAAAAATGTTATAAAGGTGAACACAGGGGTTGGGGGAGAAGAAACCAGATGTGCAATCTGTCATCCTTGAAACAATTTATACTCTTACATTGAACCCAGCCTGCAAATCTAAATCGCCAAGACCTGGTCAGCAAGGATGGATGTCTTAGAAAGGACCCTACCATGTTCCAGAGAATGGACAGTAGCAGGGCCGTTAGGATGACTTTGATTTTGTTTTTCCTTTTCATGTGCCATTCTGAGGGCAAAACTTTTCAGCTATGCTGCTTGGTTATGCAAGGAAGCTGAAACCCTGTGTTTTTTGAGGTAAGTGTAGTTACACTTCTTAGGAGGGTAGGTTTTTTTGCTTTTTTGGTCATACACAGAGCAAAATGAGGCTGCCAAGCCACCAAGCTCAAAAAACCTTTATGACCAGTTCTCTTCCAGATTTTTTCAAATTTATGATTTTATAATGAAGAGAGAGGAACAATTTCACCAGTCATCTAGAAGAGCATACTTGTGAGTGGCTGGGGCCAGAGATTTCCTACATGGTGTTATCTGAGGACCACTTCCTGCTCTACCTGCTCTCTGATATCCCAGTTACAACCTTTTCTACATGCTTGGCAATAAGGATTGGGATGCCTAAGAAAATCAGAATTGTCCACGAGGCCAGTAATAAAATGTGCATAAACGGGAAGGTGGCTCATTCCCGCCCCTAGATAACAAATTTGATCATTAGATGATACAGGGCACAGATGAGATTCCCTGACATAAAATATGGCAGACACGGGCAGAGGGGAGCAGATAATGGGGAGCAATCTTAGGATAATGACATGCTCAGATGGGTATCTGGTGGGAAGACCGAAAAACGGTCAAGGAAGGGATGGGTTTAAGGTCAGAAAGGGGTTCACATTCCAGGGACATTACGACACAACGGGCTTTTACTATAGACTTCTTCCCACTCCTTACTCAGTAAGGAAATAATAGCAACCCTGAAACCAAAAAAGGAAGAGACCAAGGGCCTGGTTATCTATGCCAACTCATAGTAAGAAAAATTAAGTATTCAACCCTGGATCAACCTCTAACAGCTTGTTTGAGGTGAGGGTCATGAATTTTGCTTGAAATGGGGCTCATGAACGTTCTTGGATATAATCCTACTTGGACTCTGTAAAGAAGTGAAAATGAGGTTGGGGGACGGACATAATTGAGTAACTATTCAATTATGGCAACTGCTAGCTAATGAAGACCTATTACAACTAAGTTTTTAATAGAAAATGTGCTAATTGACTAGGTTGGAGCTCAGAACAAGCATATGGCTAAGATGTTTGATTACCTAGTCTGGTTCCATGTCAGTGATCAACTCTAACACTGTAAAAATGAGTGTTTCTATGACAACTACTGAGCTTGCTGACTAAGTAGTGGGTGACCAACTTGAGGGATGAATTTCTCCAAATAATATATGATCCATTAGTCCCCACACTCTGTAACCTGGAGGCTCATCAGCTGAAGCATGCTTTTTCTTGTCCCTTACTCAAAACATTCATCTTGCTCTCAGCCTTGGCAAAGCTTAAAGCAGCCTCTCACGTGAAGAATATTGCATAGGATTTCCTTTTTTAATTGGAAAGGGTCTATAAAGCTATGAATCTAATCTTCTCATAAAAGCAAAACAAGTCAACACCCTCCGACTAGGTCCGAGTCTAACATTAAACCTCAGGGGGAGTGATTATAATAATTCTGGAAGTTTCTGGACAGGGCCAGCCTCTGGGTGAAAGGCAGCTGGTACAGCAACTTTCAGGAGATGGGTATTTCATCGCCCACAGTTTCAGACAAAAACTTTCTTCTCCAGTGTCATTCTAAACTAAAATTTCAAACAGGTGTTCGATGCTAAGGCTGTAACCAAATTATTCTCCCTTATAACCTGCAACTCTGATAAGACTTCCCTCGGAAATATAATGGTTACATAGCCCTTGTATGGCTTTAACAAACCCCTATTTTCTTCTTTCTGACCCATACAATGTGCAGTCTATTTGCACCCATTCAGGACTAAATTACAGATAAAGTTACAGCAAATTTGTTTTCTCAAAAAAGCAGTCAGCCCTAATATCCCTTGAGTAATAAAAGCCTTGTCTTTCATTCAGAACTAGAACTGGCATAATTTTCTCCCAGAAACAAACTCTACTTCCTGCGACAATGGACCTGTTCTTGAAATTCTGAATGGGGTACAGCTCAATTTGCAGGTGTTCGGGTATAAAGGTAAAAGGGCATTTGACCCCCCAACTGGCTACTGTTGCTGTGGTAGGTAACTTCAGTCTCCGAGTTATATCATTCTAGTAGATAAGCTGCCAGAATTTTCAGCTCTGAATTACAGAGGTAGGCTCAAGTGAATCAATAATTTATACAGATATATCTCATTCGTTCTGATGGTATAAAGATACATACTAACAGCCTGCTGCAGCCACAAAACAAAGCCAGAGAGACATTATTTAAAAAGAGAGACAGAAAAAGAAACCCATTTATCTATGGGAGCAGAAACGTTACGTAATAATGACCTAATGGCTTATTAATTTTATTTTTCAACTGTTTAAACAAATGCCGTGATGAGATAAATAAGCTCTTTATGAATCCCAATAAGATGAATGTTAAACTAACATTTAAAACTTTTGGGTTGACTTTAAAACAGAGTGATATTGTACATAGCAGTTTAATACAAATCATTGGAAAGATTCATGTACCTGAGAAGTTTACATTCACTAGCTTAACTAAATCCTTCAAATATTTTATTACTGAATTTCAGTATAAAATTACTTTCTAAAAGATGAGGATCAAATACATTTAGGGACTGTACACTAAGAGTATTGTTAATATAGCCTTATGCTGTTAATCATTACCTGGGGAAAATTACATAGTGTTTTATTCGCTAATACTATGACATTTTTATTAACTCATAATCCCTGTGCTAACAGTGGTGCATTAAACAAGTTATATTAAGAGGGCAGCAAATATTAAAAATGCCTATTTAAAATTCTTCAATCATGTTAAAGGGAATCCTCTCACACACGAGCCTCTCTAAAGGAAAGCGGCACCCCAAACGGTGTGGCTACATTATAAATTAATAATCAATAGCCCGGAGAGCTTAAACAGTATTTCTGTAAGTTCCTGCTGTCTTGTCCCTAAGGATGAAGGGAATCTGTGATCTAAAAACATGATAAAAATCTGTCCTAGCAACTTCAGTTATAAATAGTGACTGTTTCTTGACAGATCTGAAAATTTATGTGAGGATAAGATGCATTAGAAGTTGGTCCCTTGCCCATTTTACCTCTTCCCGTTCAAGGCCGGACATATCGTCTGGCTCGGACATAGGAACCAAGGGCGTTCAGAACCGGTTTAAGAAGACTGGGCACAAAATTAATTAAGGCAATAGACCCAATGAGAAGGGAGATGGGAATCAGAGGTAATACTCAGGTACCCTATTTTCCTCCTCACAGAGAAATTATCGTTTCCTCTCTTTTCCGAGCCAACTCCTTGGGAAATAGGGCAGAGGATAAAAATCTGAAAGAAAATAAAAGCACATGCAGGAGTGAAAAGGAGAGGGCGAGGGAGAGCGCGAGAAAGACTTCGGCTGCGGTCTCTACCCAAGTCCTTAAGCATTTCCATGCGATACACTGCGGCTGTCTGCTGTAACCGGTTAACATTTCTGGCCTTCCATGAAAATATAACTCGTCCCTTAAAGTAGAGAGAGGAAGAAGAAATAATGGAGTGTCCCATTTCTGACAGTCAAGAGGAAAAGGAGAGAAATGTTCCCACACTGATCTCATTAAGATGACGAGAATAATGAGTGTGAATCTTATGTATGAATCTCCTAGTAGATAGAGGAGGGCATAAATGTATCCCACGTTCACTCTTTTATGATGCCTGATATACTACATTTATTCTCAGCTTCATCTGATACTACTGTTGGGGGCTTCTGTGACAATATTACAGCTTTAACTTCAAGTTTTGCCGCTGAAGTCATCGGAGTCAGTCATTCAACACAGCTTTATTGAGTGTGCATGAAAACGGGGAAGATCTGTTAATGGCAACTGAAATGCATCTCAGGCAGAACTGCCTGGATTTATTTCCTGTCACTGGTTCTAGTAATGGATTAAAAATACTGACAAATGGCATTTTTCAGTTTATAATCTATTTTATTTCCCAGTTCCTTAAACTTAGGTTAAACATTCTACTCAATAAGAAATAGCACCCCGGTATTACCGAACATGCCTAAATATTATTGAATATTTTTGGACGGAGAGGCACACGTTTTTCAGCCAACACTGACGAGACGGTTTTTCTGGTGATTTATTTCTCTTTCTTTGATTCGGGAGGAGATATTTTCAAACAGTAATTTTAAGTTATATCAGTTTTCAGGACTGATACAAATTCTGAAACACAACATTGCTCGCAGAAACCAAACCCATGCTACGATCGTGTGCAGCATTCAAGCCTAAATGATCCACAGGCCCTTATATTTCAGGACTTCAAAACATTTCATACAGGGGATTTAATTTGCTCTCTATACTCCAATAGCCTTAATAGCAATAAATTGGTGCACCAAGCTTACAGCACAGAATTTATATAACGAAGGCAGCAACACCCTACAAAATCTAAGGGTATCTCAACATAGGCTCAAATTATTATTTTAGTACTTCTACTGCTTTGTAAAAGGATAGACTATTCCACTAGGTTGCTCAATTATAGCTAGAAAAACTTTGATTTACAGACTTCTGAAGGACATCTGGAAGGAGAGCAATATGGTGAAGCTGGATCACCAATTTTTCCAGAAAACTTAAAATACGTACACTTTCTTCCAGACATTTATTTAGTCTAATGAACATTTAGGCCATGGACAGCTTCATCTTAGCTACCGTTAAATCAATATGAATCAACAGAGATGGTTTAAACTGTTTAAGTAACTCAAGGAAAATATATGTTTGAAACCTGGAAAATATATTCTTAATGAGTCTACATCGACTTTTGGGAATAAGTAGTTTATACTACTTGGAGGCCTAATGACATTACTCGTCTAAAATGTACCCCACTTAGACACAGAGCGAGCCCTTCAAGGGTTCTGTATTACCAGACACTCATCTCAGCAGTGGGTTGGAGCGTGATAGTGTGATGTGATCTCAACTAACAGAAAAGTTCATTAAAACATAAGATGCACACTTATTAACCTCAGGAAGAATGCTAAGCAAAGTGCACGCAAGTTAACTCTTTCCAATAGGCAATGCCAACCCTCTCAGATCAACATACAACTTAACAGGAAATATCAAGGATTGGAAGTCCAATTTCTTACTCTTAGAATTCTATAGGACAATGTCCGACACTTGGCGTTCCTTAATTCAGGACAATTGATACATAAACTTCAGGATAGCGAGGTAGATATTTCTGTCTTTCGCTCTTTCTCTTTCTGCCCCTCTTATCTTTTCAATGTTGCAGTCTTTGAAACATTGACTCCCAGCCACGGGGGGAGAAGGAGAGTAGTATCTCAGTAAGTTCCTTCACATTAGAGCACTTTCATCTCCTTTACCCTAAAATGGTCTCCAAGCTCCCTTCCAACTGTAACATTCTGCGACTTCATCGGCATCCTCCAAAGCCCTTACACTCTCCACCTTTGTAGGCTCCTTGTCTTTGCCATGAGGCAGGTGCTCCATGCTGATGGTAGGACAGGGATAGGTGGGCTGCTGGCATCCTGAGCACCAAGCCATGATCGCACCGAACCTACTTCCTACATGCAATGGGTCTACTCTACAGCTAGAACTCCATCAAGGGATTGATAGGTTTTGTTAGTGGCTCTGTGTCATTATTTATGACACTGCTCCTGTGGAGAAATGTCTTCTAAAGTCTAACCAAGTGTCTTGCAAAGCAGACTTTGATATCTTATTTGAAGGTTGGGACACTATTGGAAAAATATTTAGTTTTAACTACACAGCAATAGAGATTTAAGACTTAGAAATTGTGGTAGGAGTCTCATATACTGAGAATTAAAAAAAAAAAGAAGAAGAAAAGAAATAGTACACTGCCAGAGAAGCCAGTGGAACCTAGGTTACAGGTTTCCTTTATAAATACCAGCCTCCTGGCTGAGGCACCCTAGACGCTCTTACCATGAAAAATCAAACTATTTAAAATAATTTAAACACAACCACAAAAATGCCCAATTTGCCACCTGGCTAAGAAAAGAGAATGCTGGTATCTGGACTACTACATTTATAAATTAATTTTCTCTGAGTAGCAGCCACCACTTTACTAATATTACTCCAAAATGTAACACCTCCTTCATAGAACCTCAGTATATTAAGTTGTGGATAATTAATGGACTACTTTTAACATTGTCGATCTATTATTTTATTTAAAAAAGTTTTTTTTTGAAGATTTTATTTATTTGAGAGAGAGGGCATGAGCAGGGGAGAGGGCAAAGGGAGAGGGCAAAAGCAGGATCCCCACTGAGCAGGGAGCCTGATGCAGGACTTGATCCCAGGACCCTGGAATCATGACCTGGGCTGAAGGCAGAGACTTAACTGACTGAGACACCCAGGCGCCCAACAATCTATTATTTTAAGTTAAATCTAAAAGATTTCTGTAATTGACTAAGGAAAGTAATATTTACTTCACCAACATTTTATGACAAAACTGAATGATAGATTTCTTTTTTCAAACATGTAAGCATTGCCTGAAGTCTACTTGGCAAGAAATGTATAGAATGCTAACAATGGAAAGTACCCTAGAATTATTTGTGTAGAGCTAAGTGGAATATAAAACATCATATATTTATATATTGTTGATAAATTGCAATAGTAAAAGTTTTTTGATTTCTATGGGGAATTAGACAACTTGACATGCAAAATAGCCAGTAACATCTGTATCTTCACTGTTTTAAATGACTTTCCTATTCCTCAACCTTTTTCCTTCCCTTCCAATGAAGATCTAATAGGTCATCAAGCCTAACGAAGTATGCTTTTATATCTCTGATATAATGATATTCATTTAAGAATATAAAGAGTATCTACTAGTCATAAATACAGTGCAATGTATAGACAAAACCCATCAAACCCTCATAATGATGGAGGTTATATTACTTAGGCCAGAATTAATGTTCACCCCACTTCTCCATTTCAGTGAACCGCAACAATACACCCTTGGAATTGGTATAGAGAAGAAAACTCTCATGTGGGTTTTCTTAAGGGAAAGATGCAATTCGTTAATTTCTATGAAGCCAAACAAAATCCTTTCTTCAATTGGACTCTAATGTAGTTCAATAATTTTGTGTAGAGATCACAAATTATCTTTCTCTAGCCTGATTACCTACGGGAATAATTTCTATTGCATGCAAACTACAGAAAATCCAAACTAGACTTCACTACCAAAAGCACAAAAATAAAACATAGTTAACCTCACATTAAACCTCATTTACAAGCATGCATTCTCAGTGGGGGGGCAATATGGTACCCATGGGGACAAAAATTGGTTCATAGGGGAGAATTTAAAAAAATTAGATATTACAATGATTTGTGACCTTCCAAAACCCAACATTCCCTGAGAAAATCTTATTCCTTAGCATTTATTTTCTCTCATTTAACAAAAATTTTCTTCTTAAGGGGTTGAATATGGGGGGAAAAAACCCACTGAGAAATACTGACTTAAGATAAAATAAAAACCAAGTTTTATATCTAACATTTCTTTTTCATTCTTAAAATCAAGGTTGCCTTTCATTTTCACCCAACTATCTACTGACACTTCAATATAATTTCCATCTTTTTTTGCTTGTTAGCTTTGCTCTGATTTTCTCTTCATTACGTCCCTTTGAGCCTATAGCTGATGACTGGCGTGAACATGAGAATTGGTTACTCCTTCATTTTTCCTCTTACTGATCGCTGATGTTACCCCTTGCTGAGTGTTGGACCTCTGTTGTCATAGCAAAGGAGAAGGCACAATGTGGAGTTGTAACTCCCAGAACTGTTAACGGCAAGTTTAGCTACTAGGTGTACAACCAATTCTGACTGTAACGGTTAACGTCGTAAAATGAGGGCAAGAGAAGGAGCCACAACAACAACAACAAAAACAACAAAAGCAACCAGAAACAACTTTCTTAACATTTCAGGTCGGCTTCTCCCTTGGCAAATTAACTCTTTTTTTTTTTTTAAACATTTTTATCAACATAGGCAAATTAATTCTTAAGACATTCATAATTCTAAGGTATATCTTCATGACTGGCCAAAATAGAAAAATGGAACAAAAGAAAGCATTCTATGCCTATTTCTTAATATTTACCTGATACAAGGGGGCATGAAAATATGTGCAGAGTAAACTTACTGACTGAAGTATTTTAATGACCCCATTTCTGTGAAAATTTACAATCTTTCAGAGGAGTTATTACTTACTTTATAAAATCTTAGTGAAATAAATTATATAATTATCTCCTTCATTTAAATGTTTTTCTTTGCAAAAACACTTTACATGATAATATTTCACAACACAATGCGGCTTGCTCTTTTGTCACCAACAATTTAAAATTGAAGCTGGAAGGTAGAAAATTCTTCAGAGGACAAAAACACTGGTTTAGGAATCTGAGGACAGACCATGATTTCATTGTTTTATAATTTTTGATCCTTAAGTCAACTCAGTTATAAAATCTGGACCAAGCTGCATATTTGTAAAGGGTCTCATTAAGATCCCGAGGCTGAAACTACCTCAGAAGTAATGCTTGCGGCAAAGTGGGACAACAGCCATACAGCCAGGAGGAGACCACACTGAGCCCCTGGTGTCCCCGACTACCCCAGCGTTGGTTACACAAACCGTGAAGATTCACCAGAAGGCTAATTCCTGACTTCAATAAGGTATCACGGTTATGTTTGTGATATCTGCAGTTTATGTTTGATTATAAAATAGTGCAATAGCACTCCACCTGAGAAAAAGTGAAATAGTTTTAATTTTCCCCAAACCATCTATAGAAGAATATGTCCCAGATGACAGCATTTTACTATTTCCTACCTTCCGGGACAAAGGAAGGAGACTAGACTAGAGATAAGAGAAAAATGTGTGTGTGACATGCTGTAAGAATTAAATTCTTCTCTTTGTAAATAGACAATGAAATTTCAGAGGAATAAGCTTTTCAGAGAGTAGTAGACTGTGTGTCTTAGGTGATTATCTCCCTCCAAAGATAGGGAGGCCATTTTGCTGACATCTATGAAAACAGACAACAAAAAAAAGGGTGTTGGCATCATTTAAAGAGAACGATGCACTGATTTGAGGAGGTGCTGGCTTTGTAGATGGAACAGCTCAAATATGAAACAAAAAACTACACATTTAAATAGACCTATCAACTGAGCTAGAGAATCACTCCTCAAGAAGGATTAGAGAAATCTAGTCAAAATGTTTCATTCCATTAATACCTGATTTGCTACATTTCCTAAGATTCATGGTTGATTTCTAGCTAACTGTGATCAATCCTAAAACTCAACCCACTTCTAAATTGTGGTTCTTGAGGGGCTTTTATGCAATTGCCAAAATTGATATGCAGTGCTTTGTGAAAGGTACCACCTAAGAAAACCCAATTTTGTATAAGCCAATGCTTGAAATTTTTTTTTGAAAATTTCTTTTCTTCCTTGGAATTCAGATAAATTTTGGGGAAAGATGTAGAGTTTGAGTATCAACTTAAAGTATCAGTATATCCATATGAACTGGACACATAATCTATTTACTGAAAAGGAAGTTGTGGTACTGAAATCTTCAAGTTTCAATAGTCTTTGACCATGTGGAAGGAATTTTAGGTCATTTTGGAGGTATACTATCTTGTAAATCAGCAAAGTTCCAAATAGGCTTCCTTCTTTCTTCACACATTCGTAAAGGAAATGTTTAATGTACCTTTAAGCTTCGTATAATTAGATGGGAAGTATTGTTTTGTAAACTTAATAACTGTTTTCAGAGGAAAGCATAAATGAAGAAGGGCGGACAAAAGGAAAGTCTGATTTACATAATTTTAGGAAAATGAGAGAATGCAAGGATAGGACCATGAGTTATAGATCATTTTGCTTTAGTACTTGTTTCTTTGATTTTCGAGGGTCCTTCTGTTTTTGTTGTTGCAGGGAAAATAACAACAATTATGCCTGGAACATTTCCAATTTTTCTGCTTAGCACTAAAAAAATAATTGTAGCAACAACAACAACAAAGGCTTCTATAAAAATCATTTGAAAACTGCCATAGACTCAGAGTGTAATTTTGTTGGTGTGGTATTACTGGTGTCTCTTAAAAGATGAAAACAGAAATTTCTGTTGGAATCTTAAAGTTACCTTCCCTATGTCCAGTACAGTACAATACCCCCGACACTGCTTACTAACATGAATGCTGAGAATCGAACTACATGCAGATGTAGATAGGCTTTTGTTTTCACATTGATATTTCTTCTTAAACAGCATCCCCTTTTTTAGTCCTTGAACGTGAAGGCCACTGAAAATGTCCTTATTGTTTGTAATAACTTTTAGAAAAATCCATATGTTGTTTGATAGCGGCAGGCTTTCTCCACAGAAAATACTTGATACGGTATCCTCGCGAGCCTATTGTCCTCAGATCGTTGTATCATATTCCCAATGCCTGTGCAAGTTCAGTTCTTCCTCCCTTGCTGATGTTTCCTCCATTTTTTTTTTTTTAAATCATTTGGCTACACAGAGCTGCTTCATGTCATTCCTTGCATACATCATCTCTGTTTTTTTTTCTTTTCCTGAATAATGGCCCAGCTTTTCTGAGAGTAGCTGTTGTCCCGAGTGTGATCCTTTACTAAAATGGGGATTGAATGAAGGTGAAACACAAATTATCTGGAAGCAAAGGAAAACCAGGCGTTTGAAAGGGACCCAGAAAGGAACAAGTAATGAACCAGAGTGGCCTGGATGAATTGCTGGAAAGGGAATTCTCAGTTTTGACACAAAAGGAACACCAGGGATACCAAGGCAAACCCAGGTGGGGGGAGAGTCTCCGTAGGAAGCCTGCCTCATAGGCTGGTCAGTAGAGAGGGTGGAAGCCAGCAGCCTTCCAGATATGAACAGAAACAAATGTATTTTATGAGTAACAGTTAGGCATTCAAACATGCCCGTTCTGGAACACAAGGTACTCTGAGGGGTTGACATCCCTTCATAATTCATGTTCATTGTTTCTCTAAGTAAAATATGTGTCTCCCCGTAGTTATTCTGTTAGGAATTGTACTTTAAAGACAAGAGGACATTTTTGATAATGCACATCTTAAACTTTTCATTAAACTACCAAATTTAAATTCTACCTTTTTGTGCACTCTGACATTTTTGTCTGGCATTTTCATTAATTTTGCAACATACATAAATGTAGCTGAAATGTTAACTGATCAATACTTTGTCTCTCTCATGTAGCACTAGCGTTCCATTCCCTAAGGACCACACAGCAGAACAGAAATTAAATGTGTAAAATATCAAATGTTACTGTTAAACACAGCGGCACTCACTGTACAACGACAGAAAAGGCTAAAACAATTCCAAATGGACAGATGGTACCACAAATTATCTACAATCACATTTAAAGATTAAAGTTTGTCCTGTAAAATAATTCTCTGACACACACTGAAGTGTGTCCTTTTACTGATAGCTCAGTTGTCCAATTATTTTTGTGCTCATTACAGTGAGAAATGACAGTACTGAAGAGAAAGAGAGTGTGCACTCTGGTTTTTTTTTCCGTGTTGCACCCACTGACATCCACGAGAACACAAATGTCTGGTCAAGAGCCTGATGAAAATTAGACCCAATTTATGAGACATTTCCACGTCTACAATAGATGATTCCGAAAGATGAGCAGGGCCTTCCGCGCCACACACGTCTGTGTGTGCTCTTAGGCATACAATATTCATAGTAAAATTTAAAAACCTAATTCACAGCACACAATAACAAGGACATTCCCAGGAACATGCTCGCCTCTATTTATCCCTCACCTCCCAGGCCGACTGCAGCTTCTAATCTCGGCGGCCGGCTCTGTCTCTTCCCCAGAACACATAGGCAGTGCCAGAGAGGCCGCAGCAGCGTTAACCCTGCATTTCTTACGCTTTCCACTTTAATGGACACTGGGACCAAAAAAATGATTGTTTTTCCATTTTGATTTCATTATTCTACATTTATTTTTGGATAGAAAATTAGCAAAGAAAAAGAAAACGGAATAGGGGGGAAAAAAGGCACTTAAACATTATAAAGTTTACTGATCTGGGCCTAAAACCAAGCCACATAATGGTACAAATGCGTGTGCTCCGTGAAGCAGCTGCATTTATGAAAAAGTGGGCCAAGTGGAACCAATATTATAATAATAGACCCGAGATCCATCAACAGGGAATGATGGGAACAATATGTTTGTAACAATGGGGTGCTGCTTATACTCCTCTCTTAATGGAAAGCAGTTCTTTTCAATAAACTGGCCTAAAAGGCTCCAGTTATGCAATGAGATCTTTGAAACATTTCCTTTTTAAATACATCATTTCATATCTGTAAGACGAAGCAAAATCCTACAACAGTTTTTTTTTTTTTTCCCCCTGAACTGTTATGATACTTAAATTACAAGGTGTATATTTTAAAAGCTCCTTTGGAAAGAAAATAGTATCTGTTATGCACTTTGGGCAAGGTTCTTTTCTGTGCCTCAGTTTTTTCCTCTGTATATCGGGAAAATAGTAGTATCTCTCTTATAATTAGGTTAGTAGGGAATATTAGATTCATTTATTCATGAAAAGCACTTTCATGCCTTAGCGCCTATAGAACAATTTCCTGGCACATAAATGCTCAGCAAGTATGAGTTGTTGTTGTTATTATATAGAGGATTATTATGTTATATATATATTACATATATATTTGTTGTTATATATATAACATATTATGGATATGTTAGTTGTTATTATATAGAGGATTGTATTACTACATATGAGTTGTTATATATATGACATGTATAACATATATCTAGCATATATAACATATTATTATACATGAGTTGTTATTATATAGAGGATTATTATATTATTATTTAGAGGATTCAGTTCATTATAATTTAATTGAAGGTCTAGGGAAAATTGCTGCAGAGCATTAATCTGTGCCTATCATCATTTAATAACCAGCTTTACTAGAGCAAAGCCTTATCATTCAAGAAGACTTACTCCACTTTAGAAAAAATTTTCAGACCGATCGCTGGTTACTGGCTGGCCTACTGATTCAGATAGCCATTTATATTGGGAGCCTGCCAAGTGCTAGATACTTTACTCTGCAAGTGATGCTGGAGTACCAAGGTGGAAAAGGCAGGCCCCCCTTCTCATGGAATGCCCAGCTCAGGTCTAGATAAACGCAGTCCAGTTCTGCCATTCGTGATTCCAATCACATTCAGTAGATCATGATTTGGTGCTTCTACTCAATGAACCAGTTAATACTACCGTTTCCTCTCGAAAGTACTCTTACTGCCCATTCACATGCAGCTTGTGAGGCCTCTTTTCTCACCGGCAGTGTCTGCAGGGCCCTTTCCTACCTTCGCGCTGGCCTCCCCCCTCTTTCGCAAGCATCTTGCGTTCAGTTTGTGTTTTGTACAACCAAGGCTGTTGATAGATGATATTATCATCTTCCCTCCCTGGTGAACTTTGATTCCCTTACTGAGAAACCACTCAGGTATTATCAGATAACTGTACTGAAGTTTCTCGGACTTTCAGTGCCTGATTTTTTTTGTTTTTTTAATCAGAAGAAAATTGGGGGAAAATGTCTGCCATCTTGAATTGATTTCAAGTGACCTCGAGAAGCCAGAGGGAGTTTATGAAGACTTACACAACATACTGTCATATTAAAGCATTTAAAATGAATGTTCCTGAACAAATGACATAATTACAGAGATTTCTCTGTTTTCAAATTTCACCAATTGTTGTGGGGAATGACTTTGGAAAGAGTGAATCAAAGATGGCATCATGGCATTTTCAGGAGAATATTACTGCATCTGTTACAAGGCCCCGTGGAACCTGGAAGTAATGGCATAAAATATGCACAGAAACTCAGTATCATTTTTCCCCATTAACATCACGGTGCCCCTATGATAGTGAAAAATCATAATAAAGTTTGCTTAACTGTACTTCAATGTATTTATTTCATAAAGGCACGAAATAAAAGAATATTGAAAGAGGCAGATTTTCTTTTCTAAATTTTAATGATGGCAATCGCTTTCTTTAAGGAGACAACAACATGTCTATGGGAGGCTGGCTGCCTAACTTTCTGGTAACTTACAACACAAAGGGACATACTCACTCTTTGTTCCATGTGCTCAGACATTAATGAAAGTCCCATACAAGGCCAGAGAGGAGGACAGACCTCAGAGTGCTAAACAGATGTGCATACACTCATTTGAATGGTAATACTAAAATGTTGATTTGTTACTATAATTAAGGCTCTTCTTGTAAGGTCCCATAACAAAGTCATATTCTGCTAACCTGGAAACTATAAGAAAGCATAAGATACTCATATTCTAACAAATATGACAATAAAAGAAAGGATTTCGAAAGAAGGACTCCACTTCAGACTGAAATCCTGAATAAGCAAAACTCATGTGAGAGCAGAAAATCCCAGCTAAAGCTCAGAGGAAAGTATTCTCTCAGATTTTCGAGCTCTGCAAGTTGGTCCCATCAGCAGTTTTTAAATAACCAAAGTAAAAGGCCACAAGATGAACATTGTTAGAGGACTATTTGGATCTATCAAATTCTCACTTGTGCCTTTTTAAAAACTGAAAATCTCAGAAACAATAAAACGTCTCTTAAATAGGTCACATCCACTTCCAATTGACTCACGTAAATTTACATTACCAACCAACATCCTACTGCCAACAATTTTCCTATTTTGAGGGAAAAAAAAATCTGTAGAACAATAAAATTAAAATGAGGGTGGTCAAGATTATTAATTTTTTTTTAACACGAAGGACTTTTCTTGGCTCTGTTATTGGGATTTGGAATTATGCAATATGTAAAATTTTCCTTTTTAACTGTCACGGAGAAAAGTATATATTGGCTGAGATATCTTGCCTTCCGGAAGTCTGGCGGGGGAGGGGGGGATGTATATTCTTGGACTCGGACCTTGAACGATCCATCAGGTTCCTGCCCACGGCAAATCTGTCCAGTCAAGTCTTAAAATAGGAGTTTTAAAATGGCCACATGCACATAACTGTTACTATAGCCACAGAAACATGCAGCTATGATTACTGAATTTAATGAATAACAATGTAAGTAATAAAGAATTATCATACCACAAAAGCAGCGAGGCTCCTTGGGGGTGAGTCCCAGTCAAAGCAACTATTAACGAAGTATGCAGCGTTTACAAGCACCATGACACAGCGCTTCATTCTGATAAAGTTTCTTAGTAGCAGCTGTAAGGAAGATGAAAATATTATCAGAATTTGCAAGACCAAAAACCATCAGATATGGTACAAAATTCTTCAAGCTTAGTGTGATTTAAAAAGGATTCAGAAAGTTAATAAAGTTGTAAGAGTATACCAAGCAATTTGGCTCACGAGTTAAAGGAATAGAAGTATGTCTGGTGAGAGTAGAAAGAACTGAATTACAAGAGCAATTTCTTAGTGAAATATGTTTTCTTAAATAATATTATTATGTGGGTTGGGCTACCTTTGTTCAAAAGGAAAAAAAATCTCTGATAGATTAAAAACATTTATATACTGTGAACCTTTAATACATTTTCTAACTCTTCAATCTCATTGTGATTTTAAGATTCTTTAAATGCTTTTTAACTTCAAGATATTTCACAGTGAAATGATAACAGAAAATGTTTTAATTTCATGTCTGGAGAAAAACCTGTCAAGTATTGCTTTATTACAGAAAACAAAATTTTCACCATTTTTGTAAGAATCTCCCTTATTTACTATCAATTTTTCAGCCTCTGTCTCTTGGTCTCTCTCTCAGACTCTCTTTCTCTCTCTCTTTTCCACAATCAATTTAACCTATATTTTCTCATTGCTTTTTCATAACTTTGGAGTTAGAAAAAAATTTATGGTATCCAATTGCTTTACAAAATCTTTCATTAAAAAGGTGCATGAGAACTGATAGCATCTAAATCTAACATTTAAAACAAGACGTGACTACAACCATAAAAAGAATAGCCCCTATACTAGATGATGGTACAAAAAATGATCTACAGTTCTGTTAATAATTAGAATATTATGTCTGCAGGTTAATAATTTGCTAATGCCAAATACACTTCAATACTGGTGTGGTATTTTAAAGAAGTAGTTATGTAAAGCCTCCTGAGGTCATTTGGAAAAAATACGTATATGTGTGTATATAAATATAGATGCATGGAAAGGCATACCAGTTTTAACAAGTTCTTAAAATTGAAATTCTTTCATGAAAATAGTCACCCTATTGTTTCCTTCCTTGCTTCCTCCCCTGATCACCTTCCTTTTAGAGCTACTTTTATTACTTTTATCTATAATTGTGAAAAAAGTGTAATCTGTATTTCTATTTAGATAGATATTACATTTGTAATTCATGCACTGTCTTTAAACAACCCAAGATCCCACTGTTTATGGTGAATTGATTAGATTAAAAACAAAACTAATTTTAGTCTTCTAATAGCACAGAAAATTGTTAAATATTTTAACACACACAAATGAGTTCTGTAAACTTTATAGCCATAGCAAAAACATTTTATTTTAGCTGCGTTAATTGGAAGTAAACATCTTTTTAAGGAGGTAGCTTAGCACCCTTTCTTAATTTGATATCAAACCTAATTTAAATCTCCATCTAATTACGAGATATAGAGCCTTACTTAAAATGTCGTCATGACAGAAAAATCAGATGTGCTGATTTTCCATTTTCTTAGCTAAAAGTGCCAATAAAAGTTCACTTCTAAAAGTCCATAGCCAAAATCTAATTAACAGGAAGGTTTCCCTTAAAAGATGGAGCCCCCTCTCTTGTGGATTAGAGGGAAGAGCATTACCCAGGGCTCGATTTACACACACCTGCATCATACCTGTGGGTGGTCTGGACATTTATTTGAACCTCAGCCTTTGGTGTTCTCATTTACACATTCCATGGCAATCAGACAGTATTTTATGTTCAAAATGATCAGTCTTTGGCTAATGCATGAATACATATCCATTCTACGCAACGCCTACAGTATCCCCTCTCCATTCTGACCACCCCCATCCAATTTATTAGTATGGTATTGTCCTTGTTTGATCTCTTACGGAAAGGAAGGGAAGAGAGAGAGAAAGAAAAAAGAAAAGAAAAGAAAGAAAAGAGCCGTTTCCCATAAGTAGATGATTAAAATCCCCTAGTCTTCCCCCCTCCACACTTCCAAAGTTTATTTGAATTTACCTAGATGTTTTTACAGATATAATCAGGTCTTCCCAGAGGGATTAATCTTGCCTTGCTTTTTACCTGTTTAGAGAGTCTGTTTTCCTCTTCAATGTACTTCTGTTCTTTGGGTATTAATGTTCGTAAGCTGGCTTTCACCTATACATCAACATATGTGTCTGTTATGGATTCATATATTACAAATGTTTACAAGTTTTTTCACGCAGTTCAATTTGCAATAATTTCTAAAGTTTCAAAGTCCTGGCTGCTGTGCTCATAAAATATAAATGTATACAGTGGCACATGCACGCGCTTCCGTTTCTTACGCCGGCAGGCAGCCGCCGCGGCACAGCCGCAGTGGCAGCCGCCAACTATAACAGAAAGTGTGGCTGTGCCAGCCAGTGGCAGAAGCGTATTCTCCAGGATACATCAAGGTTTAGAGAAAATGAGGAATGACAGAAATTCTCTACAAATCAGGAACAAAAGCTTTCATGAAACTGAACTCTTTAGCAGTACAAAAAAGCCAAAGTTAAGACTTACAGCATTAAAAATCACATCTATTTCAAGATAGATGACCCCCTTTGTTGGCCCTGTCAGCTGCTTGTTTTTCAAGACGTAGGCTTTCTGTTCACCATTTTGAATCTGCGGGAAAAGGACATGACAGCCGTCTGTCTCGCGGTCTCTACTGAATACACTCCCTCGGTGACCTTTGACCCCCAGCTGCTGAAACTGACAGAGAACCCAAAACAACTGTGGCAATTCTGACAAGTACCTGTTCATTACCAGGATCAAGTCTGTCAGGAAAAATTAACTATCATGGGATTCAACATGGCCGTGAATTGAGTATGTTAAAATTTTTAGTGTTCTTATTACAGACCTTGGTTGAGAAATGACAGATACAGAGCTGAGGTGTTTTTTTTTTTTTTTTTTTCCTTGAGCAAAAGCAACACAGAGCAGTGTGTCAGGTGAATAAAACTTACAGACAGCAATGGTATAGCAACTTTGCCCAGAAAGTCAGCACTTCGATCCCGATCTTCATCATAAACTGTCACTTCAAGAACTGAATGGATATCTTTAATGTTGCTGCATAATAAATATATGTAAGAAGAAAAGACTTCATCAGTGGGGGACAAGAACAAAAATGCTTTTGAAAATTAAGATGGCTCCAGCTGATTTTGTGTGTATGCGTTTTTATGTATGCTATTTGCATACACATATACAAGGTAGCTTGGTATCTGACAGAATTTCCCATAATGCACCTTTGTAGACTACAGTGATGGTTCTATTATCTGGAACTTTGAACACTTTTGTAATTTCAAGTTATAATTTTTTAATGAAATATAATTTTCCATCTGGATGGGCACAGGATTAGTGTAAAAAAAATCAATGAGTGGCACAGACGTTTTTGAGACTTTCACCTCTCATTATTATCACAATAATTCCTACTTCCTATTAACCCCATGCAAAACTCCACCAAATTTCATATCAGCAAGTCACAGTATATTTCATAAAATTTTTTTTGTTGTTGTTTGTAATAGTAGGACATCTCCCTTGTTTACAGTTCTTACCAAAACATTGACTTATTTCTGGTAAAAATTAACCAATACAGAAAACAAAATGGAGAAAATGTAACATTGATAGCTACTGTACCACCCCAGAGTTTAGAAATTAAATATGTCCCATTATGTTCCAAAGACAACGTATGTTAATAAACAACTGTGTGAGCTCTTCATTTCTGTTTCTGAAAAAATAAACCCCGATTGCTGGCAGCATTTATTCTTTGATCAAACTGTTTACCAAGAAAACATGAATTAAGAGAAAACAAAAAAAAAATGAATATATTCATTACTGAAAGACTGCAACCACATGTGAGAAGAGGCTTTATCGGGGCACAATCAATTAATGGCTTTGATAATAATCAAACCTATTCATTCAATTATGCATTCCAGAGAAAAACACTCTCAACAACCTTCTTAGGAGTGCAAGTCTCCTGACTAGGCTTTCATCTCTTATAAAAATGTGGAATTCCTTAAAGATAAATTGGTCAGATAATTAAATCTGATTAGTTACTAACTCTTAAGCAGAGACATTATAAGACATTAATGAGGAATTTAGCAGTTTTCATATACAAAAAAATAAAACTATGTTAGAAAACTTTTAAGAAGGACTCTGTTTGGAGAGTTTTCCTTTGTTCAGGGTTCATTTCTAAAGCCCAGTTTAAAACACACACACACACACACACACACACACACACACACACACTCTGTCTCTCTCTCTCTCTCTGAATTTAGGAGATACTAAGGTGTAGAACAGCATCTTTTATAGTGTGTGGTCAAAAGATTTATAAACTTTTTTAAAACAAAAGGAAAATTAACCCAAATGGTGTTCTGATAACTAGGACAATACTTAATATTCTTATTGTACCAAAATGCAACAAAGCAAAGCCAAAGCATCTCTGAATTCGAGACTGGATTGTTTGCTGATTTGAGCAATGGAACAAATAGAGCTTTGTCCTCCCTGGTGTCAATGCAGTTGGGGAGAATTTCAATAGAAAATGTAAAAGGAAGAAGCGGTATGGCAATTCAGTTAATGGGAGCAAAATCCTTCATCAAACCATATAAAAATCGCAGTTAAAAAACAAAAACAAAAACTGTGAAAACAAAGAAAAATGGCATACTCTTTCCCCAGGTCTCACTGTCAGAAAGGTATTACAATTGTGATATTCGCTGTTGCTAGCAGAGGCAGGCTAGATGCAGAGCTGCTCATCAGTTAAGAATAAACACACATACAAAGATCTCAAAAATAAATATTATTAGCTCCATTTTTGAAAGGAGCTCAAGGTAACAATTACTTACAACGTGAAGATTTTGTTCCACTCGGGATTGAGATTTTTGTAGACGGTATGTGTCAGTAGCCTATCATTGTTCAGCTCAACTACACAAAATGGGTCACTTTTACCTACAAGAGATTTAGGGGGAACATTTTTAGTATAAATAACACCCACAGTTCACGGTGTCATGATCATGGCCACATCGCTTTCCTGAAAATTTTTATGAAAAATGAAAAGTAACGTGCAACTTAAAAAATTTAAACATCAAAATAGAGTTAGATGTAACTGGAGGGCATTAACAATAGGTGTAATTCACAGCAAATTAGAACCTGAAAAAAAGGAGGAGAGAGGAAAGTATACAACTGATATTTCAATTTGTACTTTTTTTTTTTTTACAAAAAGCGAAATAATTATTATGAGAGAAAATAGGATGCATGTCCATCCCTCACTCAGTTTTTCTTTAGTGCTAGAAAGATCATTTGAAAGGGTCAACCCCTTCACTTCTACGCATATATTTTCCAACTCCGCCGACTCATTAGTAACTCTTAACAGAAGTTTCTTAACAAGTTTATGTTGCAAAAACTGCTATGTTACGGAATGACACCACTGTAAGGTGACTTTAAATTCCCTCCTAAAATATCTCTGGCCTCACAGGAAGGTAAATTAGACCCTCGGAGGCAGAAAAAATTCTGCCATTTGAAACTTAACCTCGACGACCAATCTGCATGTTAAACAGCAATATTTTTTTGTCCATTGAGAGTAAAGAATTAGAAAGTTATCATCTGTTTACAGTGAGTCTGTTCTGCCATAACCAAATCTTGTCCATTTGGCAATTATATTTTGCGATATTCTCAATATTTTGTAATGTCATGTCTTGTATTATAAGAACCCCATAAAGTCAGAAGCTCTATGGGGGCAGCATTAATGATATTAGTGCAGCATGTAATTTGTTTGATACCTTATACAAATGACAATGAAATCAATATTTAGACAAAGCTGTCCAGAGGTCATATCTTTTAAACTACAATATTGATTTAGACTACATACGAGGTTAATGTGCATATTATTAACTTTAATGATAAAGAATAATTGTTTTAAATGCATTGTGAATTGTAGTCACAGTAGTTTACACTTCTACGAAAGCTTAAATATCATTGAAGATTTTCAATTAAATTTTAATAGGAAGGAATCCATTAGCTCTCAGCGACAGAGAAGCCACATATTCCCACACAGCAGTGTATTTACTTTCCATATTGCAATTCTTAAAATGAGCCGTACAAACTTTGACTCACCTTTAATCTAATTTATTAGTTATATAATAATAAAAAAAAAAGGAGTAAATATATGTGAGTTAGTTCAGGTGTCTCATATACCCCAGGATGCTTGCATAATTTAGCAATATGGTAGTCTTCTCAATTTTTGGTCTTGGGAACAATTTTGAGTAAAGAATAGAGAATCGAAAGTCTTTGGGGTCTGTTGACATTTTTATTTCTGTCTTCGGATCTGCATTATCCTTTTTTTTTTTTTTAAACTCATACACACATACACACCATCAACAACAGAACTCATAAAGAACAGTTTGTTCATTAAAACACAATGCAAAAGGCTTTATTTGCTACATCAAGAATTTTATTGTCTTCCATAGAATTTAGGTACAAACATGAAAAGTAGATTCAAACAATTTTGAAAACCTTATTCTTTGAAAACCTTATTCTTAAGGTCCATATTAAGTCTTTTCACCTAGCTTTGTACCTGGGTGATATGCATACCATAAGAAAGAGGACACACACGGGCGCCTGGGTGGCTCAGTGGGTTAAGCCTCTGCCTTCGGCTCAGGTCATGATCTCAGGGTCCTGGGATCGAGGCCCGCATCGGGCTCTCTGCTCGGCAGGGAGCCTGCTTCCTCCTCTCTCTCTACCTGCCTCTCTGCCTGCTTGTGATCTCTCTCTGTCAAATAAATAAATAAAATCTTTAAAAAAAAAAAAAGAAAAAAAAAAGAAAGAGGACACACACCACCACATCAAATAATTTATAAAAGGGTTGGAGAGATAAAACATATCTACCTCTGATGATCAAAGAGAAAATTAAAGCCATATTTAATAGAAATTCATGTCAAAAACATCACTATTCTGTCATCACCTTAAACAGAACTTTAGAGTAAGTGATTAGTGTTGGTAACTTTTATTTAAAAGACAAGGGGAGCATTCATACTCTTCCTGGGACCTCCTTTTAATTTTTCTCATATATGTGTACATTCATGTAAATCTTAATTTAGTAAAAAGACAAAACAAAACAAAACAAAAAACCAACTATAGAATGATAGCACTTCTGAGCATTTCTGTTTCCTCATTTTCACTTGCTTTAACTTCAATTACTATTGTATTTCAATTGATTTGGTTTTACTTGCCCTCAAGTGATCAGCAATGTGTAACAGACTCAGTCAAAACTGTCCCAATTCTTCAATAGAAAAACAAAAGAACAAACTCCAGAGACTAATATCTAGCGGAAAAACATTTTACTTTATTTTTATTGCCCAGCGTGGAGCCCAACACGGGGCTCGAACTCATGACTATGAGATCAAGACCGGAGTTGAGATCAAGAGTCAGACACCTAACCAACTGAGCCACTCAGGTGCCCTGAAAAAAATTTTACTTAAAACTTCTACCAGCAGGGGCGCCTGGGTGCCTCAGTGGGTTAAGCCTCTGCCTTCCGCTCAGGTCATGATCTCAGGGTCCTGGAATCGAGCCCTGCATCGGGCTCTCTGCTCAGCAGGGAGTCTGCTTCCCCGCCCCTCTCTCTGCTTGCCTCTCTGCCTACTTGTAATCTCCATCTGTCAAATAAATAAATAAAATCTTTAAAAACAACAACAACAACAACAACAAAAACTTCTACCAGCAGAGGATGAAAAACTTTACTTGATTTTTTTCTTCCTATACACAATTGTGTAAGAGACTTTCAACCACATGGAAAGTCTCTTAAATCACCACTTTCTTTATTATTCTATCTATATTTGCTGACAAAAAATCTGGAGTCTTAAAGAAATGAAGACACTGAAGCCCTAGAGACAATGCCACACCCATCAAAAATAGTGCGAGCACCTTCTGAGGCCAATTCTCAGTCATTTTGCTAGATTAAATTCAGGGGCATTCTATCATTGGCAAAAATATTCTCTTACATGTACCTGCTTTTAACTTGAAATGGGTAAGCAAGGTAATTTTTAAGAGATCATATTAAACACTGTACCAAATGTAATGGTACTTACATTAAAAAAAAAGAGAGACTTTTGCCTTAGACCAAACTACCATTTAACATAGCTCTAATAAAATATATTTAAATGTGGGGTGCCTGGGTGGCTCAGTCGGTTAAGTGTTGACTCTTGACTCTTGATTTTAGCTTAGGTCATGATCTCAGGGTCCTGAGATCGAGCCCTGCCTTGGGCTCTGCACTCGGCGTGGAATCTCCTTGATATTTTCCCTCTCCCTCTCCCTCTGCTCCTCCCTGCACTCTCTCTGTCTAAATAAATAAATAAAATCTTAAAAAAAATTATCTATATCTATATGTATGTGTGTGTGTGTCTGTGTGTGTGTATTTAAATATAAGGCACCAGGCAAGACCTTTCCCAATAACTGTGTCATAGTAGTTAGTAGGGCACACACAAAGGAAGAGTTAGCTAATGTTTGACCACAGACTCATTCACTCAACAAGTAATTATTACTTACCATGTACCAGACAGTGTTCTATGTGTTAAGGAGACAGAAGCACATAAAACAACAATAATGAAAAGCCTGGTCTCATGCTGTTTACCTTGTGGAAAAAGACAAGGAATACACACATTTTATGGTATTTTAGAAGGTGATAAGTACTATAGAGAAAAATATAGGAATGGCGATGAGGAGTGCTGCTATGTTTGTGCAATTTTTAAAAGAAATGTCAGAGAAGGTCTCACTGAGGAAGTACTATATGGGCAAAGAAATAAAAAAAAGACAAGGGAATGAGCTCTGGGCTACCTAGAACAACAAGTCATGGAAAAGTCAGAGAAATGGCCATGCCTGATATGTCTAGGAATATCCAAGAAGCCAGTTTGACTGAAGGAATGAATTGGGGGAAGGGGAAGAGTATTGGGTGAGGTATGGGGTGGGTGTCAGGTCTCTGTAGGATACGGCTTTCTCTCCAAGTGCTAGGAGAAGCTTTTGGGCTGAGGTGTGACATGACCTGAGGGCTGCTATTTGGAGAATAAGGTAGAGAGAAGCCATTGGAGAAGGTAGAGTGGGAAGAGTTAGGAGGATATTACGACAATCCAGATGATGGAAAGTGCTTAGATTCTAAATATACTCTGAAGGTAGAACCAACAGGGTTTGAAGATGCCAATAGTGAATGATCTCTTATGCCTGATACTGTTATTTGCTAATATAAAAACAATTCCTTGAGCTTCACCAAGTCAGTCTTTTTTTCCCCCCAGGATAAGAAACATTCAACAAAGTACTCAGGGGAGCTTTCTCTAGAATCTGGCAAAGAGGAAAATTTACGTCAGGAGAGAGCAGCCAATTTTGTATTTATTTTCTATTCATCTTTTCCTTCTAAAAAGTTATGTTTTTACAGTTATCAGTAATGGATGCCAACATCAGGTCTTTACACACTATGTTATTTTCGACTAATTTAGAAAGTATCCTTCTGCCGCTGCGATTCAAGGGTAATTAAAAATTAACAGCAATTTCAACCAAAATAATAGTAACTGTACAATATCAAATTCTATAAACTTACCACTAAAAAGCATTCACCATAGTTTTATTTTAAAGAAGTGGCTACACATAGTTAATGTGCTTATCTGGCTTGCTAAATGATGCTTTAAATGACTGGCTTTTCAGTTCCTACATTTTGCAGCCTTGATTACGTGCCACTTAAACAACCAAAAACAATCACAGAAATACCAGGGATGGGCCTAACCATTAATTACCTCCTTAATTATTCCTTCCTTTCATCCTTTTATCATTCTAGTTAGACCCGTGATATGCTGCTATGCTTGCCGAGAGAGTATCTGAGGAGTGGGACTGACGACGGGATGCAGTGTTGATGTCTACCAAGCACTCCGTGTTCTGCAAAGCTCTAAAGAGTGAGGCGAAGCTGCTCCTGGTGATGATTTCACAGAAGTGCAAGGAATTAAGGCAGCACCCCAAGTTGAACTGTATTTTGTTTCTGATACTACTTGGCTCTTTAAACAGCCTAAATGTATGGGAACAGATTATATAATCTCTCGTCTCCCTCTTAGTCATTCTTGTCCTAAGACTAAAGCTGACCTGTGGGTACCAACTGGCTTTCCCTTAACTTCCACCATTTGGGCTAAAAGGTGCCTAGCCATCTCTCTTGCAGTGCAGGAAATGATTTGGGTTTGGATACAAGATAGAAATTGCAGCGGTGCTTGGTAAGGATCGGAGCAGCGGGGCTGATTGTGGTAACTGCCATGACAGCTAAAGGAGTCTCAGCCTTGCTTGAGAACATTGCCATTTTCCATGTTGACCACTTTCTAGAGAGAAATAAGAATACTTCTGAAGCGTTCATTATTTATGGAATGCCTTCTACTCTCACCCTGGAATTATAAGTATCATTAAGACATAGTCCAGCACTCAAGGCACGCACAGTATAGTGGGCACGATAAGCATGTAAATACAATTATAATGCAGGACTGCAAGTGCTGTAGTAAAGGTAAGTGAAGCATGTGACGGGAGCAATGAGAAAGACGCACATCATTCTCTCGCTCTAGAACAAGAAGGGAAAATGAGGCTAAGACTTTCCCTCAGTGGAGGAGATGACCCTGGCGATCTATGGTGATTACACATCTCTTTTGCCAACAGTTTTAGAGGAGAAGGACGATTATCTAAAAAGAAGATGTTACAATTTATCATAAGAAATATTTAGCTTAAATTTGTTTCTTTATCCTTTTGATAGGGACTCTATAACACAGCAACTTAGATATATGTTACGGAGTGATGATGAAATAGATACTTTAAAATATGAGCACAGGACCAATGCTCATTTATCCATAATCTAGTTAAATACTAGGGGCTATTTATTCTCCGTATGGGTCTTTATAGGGGAAAAATTCTCCCATGGGCTTTAAAATTAGAGATTCTTCTATCTGAACTTAAAAGTAAATCTGTAATAAGTTTTAAAGCATATACTCTAACATCTAAATTCTTGTGGCGAAAAGCCATTCCTACAACAGTAAAAACAGAGGTCAGAATCATCTCCGATGGGCATCTTTGCTGGGTGTCTTCAAAGCAGCACTGAGGAATGAATGGGATACGCTGACTGGCTAATTCTCTCTCACTCTTAGCCCTTGCTCTTTGAGGTCACAACACTGACACATTTCTAAAGAACTGTGGGAAAGTCTGCACCACCCCTGCTTGCTTGTTACCTGTTATGTGAGCAAGTGGACGGCTTCAGTTTGCGCAAACTACTGGTTTGAGCATTAAAGTCACTCAAAAGATACTGAATGATATTCTTGCTCCCGGAATAGAAAGTTAATCCTGATCCATCAGTGGTGGGCTTTGTCCGGGGTCATTTTGCTGCTGACAAGCAGCACACTTTGCTGGATGGGATGTGTTATAGAAATGTGTGGGCAGGGGGATACCCAGTGACCACCTCTTTGTTGTCCTGTCTCTGAAAACACAGAAGGCTTTCAAAAGCATGGAAAGCAATTCATATCCATTGGGGCCTTTTCTTTGGATCCTACCTTTTGCACAAATTAAGCCCCTTGGTTTAATTTCCTCAGGTGTCACAGTTTGAAATGGCTATACTTTAATCTTTTTTTTTTTTAATTATAATCGAGATTGCCATCTGTCCTTTCCACAAACTGGAATTTCAATCATAATATACAACAATGTTGTACGTAGATGAGGGAATTCCACAGGGTCCACCAAAACAAAAGGCCACATACGTTGGCTATATCTTCCAATCCTTCCCTTATCACTAGAGATGGGGTTTGCCCTTTGCTTTTTTCATCAACTGACCTAAACATATTTTAAACATCTGACTGGTACAAATACATTAACTGACATTCCTCACTAAGTTTCCCACTGGATCTGATTCTGGGACTGAGTAATAACAACTGGGTTTTCCTCTTCTCCCTAAATCATGTGTTAGGATACCTTGTGACAGGAAAATCAACCCCCTAGAGTTGTGGCTCTCAGCCCATTAGACCCAATACATCCTTTCTCATATTGAAGATTTTGTAATGCCTTCCTTACTGTTTTGAAATAAAACTGAGTCAATCATGACTTTGGAATTTCATATAATGTCTTCATGCCATAATAAAGAAGAACTACATCAAAAGTTGCTTATAATAAAATCATATGTTCATTTATTCAACAAATATTTATGGAGTGCTGCTATATGCCCAGACTATGTAAACAAAAAAGGAAAGGTCCCTGCTCTTTTAGATTCTATTTGTAGTGGGGAGGGAGAAAAAAAGGACTAAATATTGAACACAATTATATTGTATGTTGGGGACCGATACGTGTTAACAAAAAATAGAAAAAAATAGTGCAGGATAAGGGGTTTGAAGAATGTGGGGGAGAGGCATCGTTTATAAATGTAACTAGTGTGGTTGGAGTACAGGCCTCATTGAGAAGGCAAGATGTGAGCAAACACCTGAAGGAAGTGAAGGAGTAGGCAAATGGATATCTGGAAAGAAGTATCCCAGGCGTCGGCTCAGGTCGTGATCCCAGGGTCCTGGGATCAAGCGCCGCATCAGGCTCCCTGGTCAGCGGGAGGCCTGCTCCCTCTCTCCCTGTGTCTCGCTGTGTCAGATAAATAAATAAATCTTTAAAAAAAGAAAAAAAAAAGTATCCCAGGCAGAGGCGAGAGCTAGAGCAAAGGCCTGGTGTGCTCAGGGACCCTGTTAGTGTGGGGCACAGTGGGCATAGGGAACAATGGTGGAACAGGTCAGAGAAGCAATGGGGAAACAGATCATGATTCATATGGCTGTGGAGGCGATCTTAAGGTCTTTGGAGTTTACTATGTAAAATGGCAGCCGTTTGCAGGCTCGAGTAAATAATATGTATTTCAGAATGCAATCTAGGCTCAGAGAATCATGAAATAGATTTAAAACCAATATCTATGTCTATGATTAATCCTGCAGGACTTGGGACAATTTTCACTATTTAAGATTGTCTAATACTTTGTAGACATTTAGCATCCTCATCCCACTCCCACCAAATTCTAATAGCATTCCCCCCCAAAACTGTGGCAACTAAATTCTTCCACAAAGTTCTAAAAATGCTCATGAGGGCAATACTGCCTTTTCCAAATGAAGATCATTGCCCTACAGCAACAGTTCTTAAACATTTTCATCTTTAGGAACTCTTAAAAATTTTTGAGGATGGGTGCCTGGGTGGGTTAAGTGGGTTAAGCCTCTGCCTTCGGCTCAGGTCATGATCCCAGGGTCCTGGGAGCGAGCCCTGCATCGGGCTCTCTGCTCAGCAGGGAGCCTGCTTTCCCCTCTCTCTCTGCCTGTCTCTCTGCCTACTTGTGATCTCTGTCAAATAAATAAATAAAATATTAAAAAAAATTTTTTTGAGGACATCAAAAAGCTTTTGTCTATATAAATTATATCTATCAGTTTACCATTTTAGAAATTAAAAATGAGAGCATGTAAAACCATCATTCATTTGAAAATGACATAATAAATCCATGACATGGTAACATCAGAGCAATCCAATATATAGCCTTTGAAAAATTTCATTGTACATTCATGAAAGAACAAGAGTGAGAAAAGAAAATAATGTCCTAGGATTATTATGAAAATAGTTTTGACCTTAAAAGATCCTTGAAAGGTTTTTGGGGATCCCTGGAAGTTCCTGGGCCACACTTTGAGAACCATAACTAAGAGCAATGGGAATGAAGCACAATGTAAATATGAATTTATTTCCCTTGGGATCTAGAACGAGATGCAAAAGAATATTTATAGTATTGTGTGTAACACGATGCGTTCTTGAGTCCTAAAATTGAACCATCTTGGTATATGCTGCAAAGTTTTAAATTTATGAGAGAAGAGCAAGAAATAAAATGAAACAGATAAGAAACTAGAAAAGAAAGAAAAGGGGGACTATAGAATCTACAAAATGAGAAGAAGCTATGAAAAATTTATGTCCACACTTTTAAGCATTTAGATAAATTATGGTAAAAACATTTAAGGATTTTATTTCAGCTAATATTTAATATGGAAACTATATGCAAGTGATTTAATTATAAGATTGGAAACACAAAAGTTATTTGTCTCAAATATAAGTATAAATATTTATTCTAAACTCCTCTGTTTTTTTGAGAGTTCTCATAGATACTTTGGGACCTACAGTAAATATATATTCAATTAGTCTTCCCACAGAAAAGCATGAGATTTCATATAACCTCCCTTATAAGTAAATTAATTAGCTGGAGAGATCCTTTGCAGTAGAATAAAATTCTTCAGACTGAAAATATTAAGTACTCTATTAGGTGATTAAACCTTTTTTTAAAAAATATTTTTAGGCAATAAAACTGAAAATTGTCATCTGTCAAGCCTTTGTCTTTAAAAATACCTTTGTCTTTTTCTCTCTCTTCTACAAAATATCTACTCATTCAAGAGTCTGTTATTCATCTTGGCACCTACTGGGGGAATCTCTAATTCTGAGGGCTGGGAGAAAAGCCCAGAGGCCGAGTTCAAAAGCTGATCTAGGGCTTAACTCCTCTCTGCTACCAGGTAGTCTCACAGGCTCTGGTTTAAGCCAGCGATGTGGAAATCGCCACCTCCACGGGTCTAGTCTGATATGTTTTTTGGCAATTATAATTTTGGGGAAGTGCTTCTTTACGCGGCACACAAAATTATGTCTCTGTAACTTGTACCGATTTTAGGATTTGCCCTCTGTAGTCATTTTTAAACTTTAAATGAATTAATGGGTGAAAAGTGAGGGCATAGCACCTGTCACTTAGATTATCTGATTAATGTTCATGACCTGCCTCCCTGAGCTGGGTAATGTAGATGGCTCGCTGAGCATGTATTCTAACTTCTGGCATCTCTTCCTGAACTAGAGAGACTGCAAAGGCCACGGTCACATCTTTAGACTCCAGCTAGGGTGGGAGATCTGAATTTGGTTGCACCAACCAGGTGTAGTTGCCTAAGATTTGATATTAGTTCCCCGAGAGCCTGTGCAGCCCATTTTGCTGGGGCAGATTGCAAACAGGGGTAGTGTAAGTACTTCTCACCGTGTCTTCTCAACATGCTCATGTGGCCAGTTGTTTCATTAACCTCTCCACATCTCAGCTTTCTAATTTGCAAAGTGGGGAGAACAACAGTAACTAATTAGGTTGTGGTGAGATTTGTGATAATCCTTGTTCTAAGCTCAGGGTAATGTCCGACATGTGATAAGTTCTCAATAAATGTTACTGCCACCACTGTTACTAGGATTAGTATCGTTTTTCATGAGTTATTCTCAACTGACTTGATTTTAAAACATCAGATAACCTAACTGAGAATAAATTCTGCTTTGTCAATGTCCTTGTTTAAAGAATTGCTTCCAACACTGAATTCATACCCCCGTGTGGTCGATGAATCCAAAAGTGAGTGTCATTCTCGATAACTGCACTTTATAATTTGTATATCGTAAACAACGGAACAAAGTTGACATGTGCATAACTCATTTTCACAGAACTTAAACTCAATTCAAACCCTAAATTTTTTTCTATATTTCCTACTCTAAAGCAAGACATTACTGTTTTGTATCCTAGTAAGGCTTTTTTTTTTTTTTTAAAGATTTTATTTATTTATTTGACAGAGAGAAATCACAAGTAGGCAGAGAGGCAGGCAGAGAGAGAGGAGGAAGCAGGCTTCCTGCTGAGCAGAAAGCCCGATGTGGGGCTTGAACCCAGGACCTGGGATCATGACCTGAGCCGAAGGCAGCAGCTTAACCCACTGAGCCACCCAGGCGCCCCCCTAGTAAGGCTTTTTATGTACACTCTCCAATATTCACTTTGTCGAACTAACCCTATTATTTCAGTCTGAACTAAGTTTATTATACACATATATGGATATGTATATATATTATATATAAATACTGTAATAATATATAAATATTTAAAAGTGTAAATATATACTACATACCTATAGTATACCTGTATATGTAATATGCACATATAGTGTATAGTTAACAATCCCCTATAGTTAATATGCACATATAGTATATAGTTAACGATACACTTCCCTATTAGCAAGTTTGATAAGGAAGCCATCCATTATTTCCTCTGAGTCACTAGGAAATAGGTTGACCAGGTTAGACCAAGTACAGAGCCCTAAATTCCTCCATTTGGCATTCCCGTTGACATCAATCCTTTACAACAATCATTCTTCGGGCTTAGCCACGCAGTCATTTAGGCACCTAAGTTTACTGTCATATAACCCGAGTACCCGAGTATTCCTGTAGTAAGGTTTTTTTTTTTTTTCAGAAGTCAGGTTAAATCCAGTTCCTCTCTGTTTACACCCGTTCCCTAATCCATCGTTCTAGGAAATGTATTGCTTATTGACACAACGATATCAGAACAAACAATAAAGAACATTTTAATTTTAAACAATACAATTCTAGCATCGGAAAGCATTTCTTCAAGCACTGAGTAGAATCAGGGAGTTAGCCCTCCAAGCCAGATCAGCAAACCTCTATTTCTTTACTCAAAGGCTCATTTTGTAATCTTACTTGCACAGAACTCAGTTAATTACTTTATAGTATTTCTCTTTCCCCCACGTTCCATTGATAGTGGGACCACTACTTTCTCAGCCCATAGTCCTTCACCTCTAGAGCATATCAAACCCCATTATTAATCTCTTCTGTCATCCCACCTATTCTTCCAAAGCAGTAACTTCCAATCATGTGACCTGCACATGAATCACACGAGTCCTGTCATTCCATCTAAAACACTAGCTCAGTGTTTTAGACTCAGCCTCACTAGCCCTTGAGTTAAATTATCATTTTAACTCCTCTTTTCACAAATATCTCATATCATCTGTTTGGTTTTAGAACAACACTTTTGTATTTCTAAAATTTTAGAATAGGATTTAGTTTTGTAAAGATGCAAGTAGTAAAAGGAAGCCACTTTTATTTCTCTGTGAACTATGATGACATAAAAGAATGAAGAACAAAAAAATAAAAAAATAAAAATGAAGAGCAATGATTTGCTTTCTATCTTTGTGATAGCTTCATTTGTTTAGTCTCATTCTTAAGGAAGGTATTTATATAGTGTTAAGACATTTAACATGCATGCATATAAGGTTGTTTTCTAAACTAGGCATGTTACAATGATAAGACTGTCAGCTATTGGGTATTTTTTTTAAGATTTTTTAAAATTTATTGATTTGACAGAGAGATCACAAATAGGCAGAGAGGCAGGCAGAGAGAGAGGGGGAAGCAGGCTCCCTGCTGAGCAGAGAGCCCGATGTGGGGCTCGATCCCAAGACCCTGAGATCATGACCTGAGCCAAAGGCACAGGCTTTAACCCACAGAGCCTTCCAGGTGCCCCAGCTGTTGGGTATTTTTAGTGCTTTATAAATTGGATGAAATTTCTTCTCAAACTATACTATTTTTTATAAAGAGCAAATAAGGACATCATTACTTTTTACAATGGAAATAAAGCACGCTTTGCTTGGGAAATTTTCAATACGTTTTGTGTAAAAACTGAGGTATTTTTGTTTCGAGCAATATAATTTTAAGGTTTAATGATAGCAAAGGTTAAAAAATTAGGAGTGACATCTATGCCTAACCCCCTTTTATTTGGTAAATAATTTTAACTCTGATAATTCAGAAATATGAAGGATTTGTACCATATTTTATATATAATATCATCAGTGGAACTCTATAGAGTTTAAAGGATATATATTTTCTCATCTTTCAACATAGGTTTTAAATAATGATCATAAAATCTAAGGCTGCATTTATCAGATATCATGAATGTTCTTGAATATGATGATGTAATTAAAGCCACATGCTATCAAAAATTCAGACTGCTACAGTTCTATAAAAGAAGCAACGTACCCACTTTTTCCAGTAGCGCTCTTGTACTCTGAGGCCCACTCAAGCAACAACTGCATATATCTTATGCAGTTTGTTTGGGTAACCCACAAAAAGTTAGTTTTTTTTAAAGGACGATATCTTATCTATGTTATATATATGTGTGCTCGCCATTTCTCCAAATGTATATAAAACTTTGAAAGAATAGACTCGCCTTTTTTCTGTACAACCACCCTTTCATTTTCTTTCTTTGAATAGACCCATAATGTTCAGGGAAAATACCAAGAATAATAAATCCAAATCTCTGTATAAAATATACCTTCATGACATACTCAAGCTGGAAATCACAGGAACCAATAAAAATGCAGGCAGCCTACTGATAATGAGGTCAGAAATACAAATAAATTTACTTTTAATGAAGACTGGAAGCACAGTAATCAAAGTGTTAAAATTCATTTCATGCATATCTCATTTGCTTCTTAGCTGATATTTACCACGCAATTCTGTGAGAAAGTAGAGGCCTAAGATGCTCCAGATAAATGGCTCAATTAATTGTACAGAGGTAGACCTCTTTGAGCTGAGCCAGAGCTGTGAGCTCTTTATTAAAAGGACTATTCTGTAGCCCATAACCTTGTTCCTTGACTCCTCTCTGGTTTCCAATTTAAACAAGTCCCCATGCGGCCTGCTCTAAAGGGCTTTGTCTCCCTGTCATTGTTAAGAGAGCTGAGGCATCCTGGAAGTGTGAAATCAGACCTCATGAGTTGAACGGTTCCCCAGGGAACGCCGGACTGTGCAGAAGGTCAAAGTCATGGGCCGGACCGTCTAAAAGTGTCTGATCGCCGGTCTGTGACACAGCAAGGTTGGGGGGGGGGGGCGGCGCTAGACTGAAGAGGACTGAAATTGAACACATCTTAATTAAAGCCCACAGACAGCAAAACAAAATGTTTTCTAGGCAGCCTGTCAAATGGGGCTTAAATTTAGCTCTGCTAATGAATCTGAGCTGCTAACTGTTATTTCTTAAGATAATAAGACTCTCTCGGAAGCTGATAAAAAAAACTGTAGCATGTCTTTTTCTGCTGTTTTGTTACTTAAATATTTTCCAACAATGAAGACAGTTTTCCTAAAGAAAAACATGGGAAAAGTCTATGCAAATAAAGGGGTAGTAAACATCTCCCTTAATAACTAGTAGGTTTCCAGACTATGGGGCTGGTGAGTCATGGGTCTTTAGGAGTAACCTTGTTTTAGAAAAAGATATGCTCATTTAATGGGACTGTTTCAGTGACAGAGTATGTTAATTGTAAAATTCTCTCCATCTTCCTTTTTTCTCTCCCTCGCCCTCTATTGTTTCCTGAAAGAGATGGCGCGTTAATTTGAGAGATCAATTCACCTGGGGTGGAGAAGTTTTATATTAGTGTTCCTTTTAATACAGTGAAAAGGTAGGGCATCTTTTGAAAGGCTTTCACAGTTCTCCCATATCACCGTTTCTGAACCCGAGTGGCTGTATCCCGGGGGAGGCTGTGACCTCTTCCTCGGGAACTCAAAAAAACAACCCAGGGGAAAATGCAGGGGAGGGGCTGAAGAGAAGAACCCTTTTCTCTTTCTTCTCTTAGAACTTGAAAGAACCAATAGGCCAGGTCTAATACTCGGCGAAGAAAGCCTCACTCGATATAGAAGACTTTAAATGTCCCGTGGAAAGCAGAAATTAGGTCCCATCCAAGGAAGACGATAATTAGAAGCCAGAAAAGACAAATTCCAACACGAACTGTTTCCTACCACCTTCAAAAAAATATATATATTTTTCCCACCAGTGGTCTTTCTCTCCTCACAAACTGTCCAGTTTTCAGGAATACTTGATTTAGCGGTAGAGAGAAATTTTCCCCCGTGAACGCAGAGCCAGACAGTCTCTAGGCTTTGCTTTGATGGTACAGAGAAACATTCACCTTTTCACTGCTTAGTTGAAAGGTAAGTAAGTTGTACTGCGAAGTATTTTTCACTTAATCAAACTTTTTTTTTCCCCTCACGAAGACTTTAGCTGATCATCTTTGAAAACCGGAGTGCCACTTTCTCAGGCTGTGAAAGGCTGCCCACAAGCTGACTGAAATTTCAATCCACTCTTGTGCCTTGCTCAATGCATGTGTATGTGTGGGAGTTGTAAATTGAGGCCTTAACCACCAGAGTTAATCTCTTTTTTAAATCTGTATTAACCTTAATGATTTGAAGTGCACTGTCCAACACTGGGCTATTGAGACCGAAGAAAAAACTACCCTCAACTATCAACAGTTTATTAGGAGCTTAACTGAAGTGACCTACTGTAGTAGTGTTCAGCTGAACAAGGCTATAGGCTTTTTGTGGAAAGGGAAAGAATTGAGGGTTTCATTAAAAAGTAATTTGTGCTTTGTACTCACTCATTCAAAGAGAGTCTCAATTGCTCTTTATTCACACAGAGTTAATACAGTATCACAATGTTTCTCAATGAATGTGTTGTAACAAAAGAAAAATTTTACATTTTGAAAGGAAAAAAAATTCTTTGTAACTGCAGTAAGATTGATGGCTACTTAAAAGATTATAGAATCTCTTGTTCCTGGGCTCATGTTAAATGATGGAATGCTGTAATTTAAAATTTTTTGCTTAAACTATGGAAGTTTGACTTTATGTTCTGATCATTAAAAATAGTTTTAAAATAGAGCAAAGTTGGTCAAATAGAAGTGTGTCTTGTGAGGCTCACCGAGAAAAAAAGTGTTCTGAAGCCAACTAAGTATCTTAGAGCGATAGCCTCATTTATAGCAGGCCAGAAGATACTCTGCTTAGCTCAGAGAGCCATCAGGGATTTAAAATCTCCCCCTCGCCATCCACAACACTCCTAAATGGTTGCTAATTTGAGGATTTGAAGACAGCACCATTGACTCAATTTCCGTTTTTCTAACTGTTGCTCGGTGTGTTGTAGAGCCTAACTATGATTCTTTGAACAAGTAAAAAAGAAAGTATTCAAAGAGCTTATTTGTGCTCCAGATTTAAGGGTAAAGACCAGGAAGGATCAGTTTACACATAAATATTTATCCTTTTCAGAAGCAAAGATTATTTAAAAAATTAGTAGTATATTCAGACATTTCTCACTTAAATATACGGTCCTCAGTTTCTGCCACCATCACAAATGTCATAAAGACCACAAAAGGTCCACGAGTGAGCAAGGTCAAAGACTGAATTATCCTCTTGCCCCTGAATAGTTCAACATCTCTCTTGTTCAATTCAGAACACATTAGATTATAAGGTCAGTGTGGAATGAGGAATCATGAGATTTATATCCCTAAAACTGGAGGGAAAAAAATGGAGAATCTGTTATTTAGTATTCCCCAAATTAAAGTTCATTTTATCAGATCAAAATTATGTCTCATTGAATCCCTAGGGAATAGAATATTGTTATTCACATTAATTTACATAGAGCCATTAGGAAAGAAATATATCTATTTTTTACAGCTTTGAAAGATCATGTACTTTCACTTCCATAGTGGCATATAGGCCAAGTAGGTTAACATAGTTTGCATATTCATGAAGTTTTAAAAGCAACGACAGCTTCTCTCTAAGAGAAACAAACTTATATAATTACATTCAACTTGTGTAATGGGCAGGTATCTAAGCTTTTGAAGTAAAGGGGACTTGAATATTTGTATAAGAAATTATGGTGTCCCCTACAAATGTTCAGTAATAATTTTTAGCTCTTAGGTACCCCCCGAGGTATTGATTCTTTTAGGCCTTTTTCCCCATCTTCAGAGGTTTTCAGCTCAACACTGGGGCTCCCCTCCCTACAGAAAATCCCAGGGAAAACTGAAGGTGCCTCCTGTGATGGTGAATGTCACTACCTTGAATGTCACATTCTGAATTGACCTGCTGCGGGGAATCAGAGACTAGGCGTGACCTCTGAATGAGAAAGCAATACTGGGTTCCTATTCCAGTCTTTAAGTTAATGTCCACAGTGAACCAAAAAAAGAGCAATTACTGGGACACCTGGATGGCACATCTGGTTAAGCATCAGACTCTTGGTTTCAGCCCAGGTCATGATCTCAGGATCATGAGATTGAGCCCCGAGTTGGGCTCTGTGCTCAGGGTGGACTCTGTTTGAGTTTCCCTCTCCCTCTGCTCCTCATTCCCCATTCTCTTTCTCTCTCAAATAAATGAATAAATAAATAAATAAATCTTAAAGAAAAAAGAGCAGTTAATCAATCATTCATTGTTGACTGCTGGTTCTAAGACTTAATGCAACATAATAAAAGAAAAAAAAAGAACCACAACAGAAGTAAAAAAGAAAATGAATAAACTTAACATTCACTAATTGTTTAGCATGAAGAACCAAGTCATCACACATGCAAAATGATTATAAACTACCTTCTCTCCCCCTACTTTCAAGTATGCCTGTTTTGAAAGAATATTTGACAGTTGTTACTATCTTCCTGGTTACAAATGAGTTGACAATCACCTGTTTAAAGAAACTGTAAACTCTCAACATTTTTATCACACAATGAACAGTCACTTGATACTATGCAAATATTAAAATTTTAAAAATATTACCGTTCTGGAGCAGACATCTGCTATTTTAATTTTAATGCATGTCATTTTTTAATTTGGTTTTGATTCTGTTCTGTTTATATTTGATGAATTAAAGAAGGGCACCATACATCATGTAATGGACTTACAAGCTCTTAGGTGGTAGGAAAAGTGAGTTTCTCCCTTTTAGATAAGTCCACTACCTTACTAGGATCAACTTGTTGAACATTTACGATGGTAAGCATGTTTCTAAAAATTAATAAGCGGATGCTTTCTTTCAGGAGGAGCAAAATTTACCAAAAAATTGGCCAAGCCAGTGCTATTTGTTATCCATCTTGAGTTAGACAATTTAAGGAATGGTATAAGTATGCCCCAAACCCATGAAACTAAAGAGTAAATGAATGGTCACATAACTGCAAATTCAAAACAATGATTTCATTCTGGAAATTGATGAAATAATTACCATTAGTGAATCAATACATTGCAGAAACAGCAGTATCCAAATCAGGAAGTTTTAATAGATAAGACTGATTTCAGCATTTAAAAAAAATATATATTTTATTTGTTTATTTGACAGAGAGCTAGAGAGAGAGCACAAGTAAGCAGAGTGGCAGGGAGAGGGGGAGAGAGAGAAGCAGGCTCTCTGCTGAGCAGAGAGCCCGATGCGGGGCTCGATCCCAGGACCCTGGAATCATGACCCGAGCTGAAGGCAGCCACTTAACCAACTGAGCCACCCGGGTGCCCCTGATTTCAGCATTTTTATAGGTTCATTTCTTGGTTAAAAAATTTAGAACAATGTAGATGCTTAATTCAGATCCAGAATTCTCTCTGGGATGTGCTAAGGAATTTTAACAACAAAAATTTGGACCCAGCAACCCAGATGCCAGGAGTTCATACCAAGTAATCAAATATTTTGCACCTAAAATTTTCAGTAAACTATGCAACAGAGTTCCTGTGTGTTGGACTTTTAAGTGTTGGTGTTATGATATCATCTGAGGGAAGCTGATACTGCCTGAGAGAAGATGTAGCATTACTCCAAAATACCAAAATGGTGAAACCTGGAAGAAATATTCCCATTACGTTGGACAAACTTTGGAAAAGGCAACAATTTGAAAGCTATTTTACTCTCTATTGTTTGTTTGTTTTTTAAAGATTTTATTTAGCTATTCAACAGAGATAGTGAGAGAGGGAACACAAGCAGGGGGAGTGGGAGAGGGAGAAGCAGGCTTCCCGCTGAGCAGGGAGCCCGATGCGGGGCTCCATCCCAGGACCCTGAGATCATGACCTGAGCCAAAGGCAGATATTTAACAACTGAGCCACCCAGGCACCCCTCTACTATTTGTTTTTAATACGTTACCTTTCTTTCAAAAAGCAGAAACAGTGTAAGAGTTGGGTGGGGCAATTCTTACAAGATCAAACCTGAAACCTTATATTTATATTAGTTATTTTGATGATCCAGTCAGGTAAAATGAAGAGTTTAGTCATTAAATAGTGTGAGACCTGCACACTGCTCAATATGTATATATCATATACAATAATGATTATAAATATATATTACACATTAAATATTATATTATATATGTAAGAGTAATATACATAAATAAGTACAAACAATAGAATTGCCTCATTTCTTACCTGTGACATCAGCAACCATCAATCCTTCCGCTCTGATTACTTTCACCTGGAGAAATCCCACATCTTTCAGGTTGTGAAATATCCTCAATGGGCTCTGAAAGACCCCAACATCAGTGTTAGAAAAGAAAGGTCCTAGAAGGTCTCAAAGAGTATGTGAGGAAACACCAAGTTGTTTTTTTTTTTTTTAAGATTTTATTTATTTATTTGACAGAGATCACAAGTAGGCAGAGAGGCAGGCAGAGAGAGAGGAAGGGAAGCAGGCTCCCCACTGAACAGAGAGCCCGATGTGGGGCTCGATCCCAGGACCCTGGGATCATGACCTGAGCGGAAGGCAGAGGCTTCAACCCACTGAGCCACCCAGGGGCCCCGAAACAACAAGTTTTATCATTGATCTCAGGATGCCACTTAAGTGATTCAAAGGGATATTTGTGTTTCTTCATTGCAGATTACCCTTCCACCATCATTAATGTGCACCCACACATAGGCACACACGTATGTATTGACGTAGATAATTGTTGCTATATGAAACTTTTTGAAAGAATAAAAAAACATTTCTTCCCCATAATTATCGGTGAACAATGGTGAACAATAAGTTATAGAATAGGATATGACTACTTTTTCCCTTCAATCTCCTTTACCGAAGCACTCCAAAGAATCTGTCGTCTATGGGCACAATGGTTTGGAGACTAATGATCGTTAGTACTGAGTCTTAGGTTGTTGATCATGAAACACACGTCAGCCTTTAGGATTAAGAAAGTCAATATTACTTTTTTTTTTTTAACTGTTTTCTTCTTGGTGAGTTTGGAAATTGCTTGTGCTAGATGAGGGCTGAATTACTGAAATACTATCTTCTAATATTTGATTCAAAAGATTTACATAGTTCTATGAATGTTTTAGGAAAAAAATCATATATAACTTCTAAAAGAAGTCAAATTGATCACTAAGAATAAATTCAAAAGTGATGAATAATTTTTCTTAAGTTTGTAATTTTATTTGCCATTGTAGTGTATATATAGAAGTAGGGAAATTATGGGGCACCTGGGTGGCTCAGATGGTTAGGCATCTGCCTTTGGCTCAGGTCATGATCCCAGCTCCTGGGATCAAGCCCCACATCAGGCTCCCGGCTCAGCGGAGAGCCTGCTTCACCCTCTCCCTCTGCTGCTCCCCCTGCTTGTGCTCTCTCACTCTCTCTATCAAATAGATAAAGTCTTTTAAAAAATTTAAGATAAAAAAAAGAAGTAGGGAAATTTTAATAGAAGAATCAGATCCAAAGGATAAAACCCATTTAATTTTACAAATTAATAATGGTAGTGTTTGAGGAAATATAGTACCTGAAGGCATTAAAAGAGAGATACCAATGTAATAATTCATAAATGCTTAAAGAGTAAGTATTGATGGAGAACACTGATATGCATTTGTTTGTTTACACTTCCTAGCATTTTACTTATAACAAGACCAGCATTTCTACTCAGTACAGAATAATACAGTAAGATATTTCAGTATACTTCAGTATAATACAGAAAGGTACTTCTGTATTATAATCCCTAAAATGCTTTAAGTCCAGGGAACATAACATAACAAAGTAATCAAACTGTTACTAAACAACATTCCCATCCTTGTATTAAGGATGTGAGAATACTGACAGGCAGGAACTTACTGAGATATTAACCTTATCAGTCCTGTATGATAGCCATTGTGTACACTAAAGCTATGACCTTGGTATGCTGAGAGGAGGAAATGCAGATACACGGGTGATCTCAGAGCCTAACTTTTAAGAGTGTTGAGCACAGGATTAGCTCTTAAGCTTGTATTATTTTTAAGCAGTGGTTTATCACCCAAAATCTATTGAAACTACCCAGATGACAGGGTTCAGGAAAAATGCACCTCCCTTTCCTTTTAAATTCGTGTAAGCGAAGGGTTTAACGGTGGGAACTTGAGACAACAGTGTTATAATTCGGAGGTTTGTAGGCATGTTGTTTTCCTGATGCAGTGACCTCAGGTTTGAGAAGCTTCTCCTTATCTCCGGGCTTCCTGAGTGTTATAAACCAGGTAAGTCTCCTATCTTAATGATAGAAAAGGGTTTTATCAAAAGATTTCTGTCCTTTAATTGTCGGGTGCAATTGAAACCAAGTTTCGCAGTGTCTGAAACAAATCTCATCAGTCCTCGGGCTGAGAATTGTTTCATACGAGTAACCTCCCTGCCCAGACATGTAGCTTCTAATGCTTCAGCTCCGATGTTCTGCTTCTCATTTGGAGGGGTAATTATTGTTTGAAGGGTTTCTTTCCCCCAGTCAGCTGACACTCAGGAATTTATTGCCAACTTCAACTATTTAGGCCAGTGACACATCGCTTATAATAAGAATTCCAAAGGAAAAAAAAAAGGCAAAAAACCTTAAATATATCAGTTTAAAAATAGACCTTTCAGGAATGCTTCATCAAGAGGTACTCCTGCCCTGTTATTTATGGTTATTTTAGAAGGCCTCAAAACCTGGATGCCTTCTGAAGCCAGAAATTTCCATAGCAGAGGAATCTATGATTTGCTGTGAATCCTTTCAGCCCTCAATAGATGGGAAAAGATTGAAATGCTCTGGAGAGGAGTCCTCTTTATTTTTTTAATGAAAGGCTGTATAATATATTTTCTCTATGGCTGCAGCAGCTGTCAGGAAGAGCATCTCAGTTCAGCTCTATTACGGGAGAGGCAATACCCCATCCTATGGCATCGAGATGCTCTGAGGGGCCGGCGCTGATTGACAGCTTGTCACCATGACGTCTTATTCCATCTCTGTTATGGAGAAAATTAATGTCACACCACCAGCCTTATGACTCGCTGTCATCTTAGAACCGCTCACCTTTTATCAATGCTCTAAATAACATTTCAAGCCCATCGTCTCATGGTGGACAATCCGGTCAAGGGACATTAAATCAGATGACTGTGAAATGTCATAATAAAAATGGAATGCTAACAACTTCTTCTCTAAACTAGCTCCTCTGGTTTTTAAACTGTGACAAGGGGGAGCAAGGGTTCAGCATACCCGTTCTGAAAAGGTCATACAATCGCTCTTGGTCTACTACCCATTACTACCCGCCCCCTAGTGACCTTCCCTGCCTTCCTCTCCCTAAAAGAAAAAAAGAAAAAAAGAAAAAAGAAAAATGGAATTAGCCATCTTTTCAGAATGAGGTGATCAAATAATGGCTCACACAGTAATGTCTGTTTAATTTGTGGGGCTTCAAAGCGTCACAATGAACAACTGAACCACAGAAACGGAGAGCTTTTCCAGGGGCCAGTTCATTTACTTTCCTCACTATGGCCAGGGCCAAATCACATTCGTAAGTTTCGCCTAAAATTTAAAAAATAAACACGTTCTCCCAGGAAAACATATAAATAATTCCCCAAATAAACTCCTCTGTATGTTTCTCTGAAACAAGTGATGTTTCAGACATGATACGGCACTCATTCATTTCATAATCTGTGTAATAAAAAGGAAACACGCGGAAACAACCCAGTATGGGTCTCTGTCCTTGTATTACTATAAGCAATTATAACATATGTGCTATACTGCCTACAGAAACTTTGTAGCAACGAGGTCTCCAGAGGGAGATACAGGCCTATGCTTGAAATGCAGGGCTAAAACAAAAACAAAAACAAAACAAACAAACCAAAAAACACATTTAAATATGGTTCACTTTTTAATATGTCGAGCAGCTTGTAATCGGAGAATCAGCTGGGGCATGCACACAGTATTTTACATTTTATTCGAATAATAACTAACATTTGAAAGAAACTGCAGAAACAAATATTCAAATCCTGAATGGAAATGGCCGATTTAAGGAAGCCCATCCGGCAAAAAAAAAAAAAAAAAAAAAAATCAATAATAGTTGGATTATTCCTAATTACCTAGCCTAGCACTATCATTCTAATATATGGGATAGCATCAGATATTAATCCATAAAATACAGTCTCATAATACCCAGAATTTTTATATTAATATACCAATTAACTCCTTTAAAATTGTTTCCACTCACAAGGCTCACCCCTGGTAACAGGAGAACACATTTTTGTGGGTACCAAAATGTGAAATGAGTCTCATAATTGCAATCACATGTTAGAAGACGCCCAACAATACGTTGGGCTCTTAGGTGGTTTAAAAATATATAGTATTCAGCCTTGCTAAGTCACCTCTATTAAACTGTTTATGATAACAGCATTGGTGGATGAGTTGTACAAGCATTAGCAGACAGCTGATTTGGTGGAGATAGCCAGAATAAATTTGCTGAAACGTACATCCTGCTAATCTGTTTGAAGAATATTGTAGAGCATTAGTACCGGTACTTCATGTTATCTGCACAGCCTGATAAGGTACATCTTTATTAAATTCAGTTATTGGAAGGATGTCAGTCAGCAAATAGGAATATTTTAGAATCTAAAAAAAATAAATAAATAAATAAATTAAGCAGTTCTTTGTTAGTCTGGGCTTGGTTTCATGGCTGAATGTCTAGAGAAGCCTTCTAAACACCTGGCAGCATTGTACAATACAAGCTTTGTCATTTTAAGTGGAAAAGCTTTTTTCCCCCAGCTTCGTGGGTACTGAGGCATTCACTTTTTCGAGCCGCCATTGAGAGAGAATGGTGGAGTAAGAGCTCCCCTCTCTGTTGATTCAAGAAAACTACAGGTTGGAAAACGCACAGAGGCAGGATGCTGGGAAATAGGTAGATTGGGGTGTGGAGATTTTGGTTTGGTGAAATTTGAGGATGCCTACTATAATGACTCACTATCCCACCACGTCACGCCACAAGTGATCAAAAGGTAAGGAGGCTTCCTTTTAATTATATTTCATATTCAATTAAAATAAGATAAAGGAATGAAGTGAGGCTTTTCTAAGCAGTTGAAATAAAAATTCCTTCTGTGAATATCCTCTCGTTACCAAGCTACTAATTAATGTAGGTGTCATTAATTCCATTTCAAACTTGGAAAGACAAAGAACTCTTAATTGCAATTACGAAGGGTCAATGAATTAATTTTGAGGTAATATTCTGTATGCTTACTTTGCTTTATGAGAAGTTGCCTTGCATGATAGTTGAGCTGCGTGACAAGATCACTGAGGGAGGCTCAGAATCTAGAACTTGGTTTGGAAGAGACTCTAGAGAGGAGCAGGTATGCGGACCTCAGGGCAATGGCATCTGCATTTGTCCAGTTCTCTGTTTCTGCTGACTCAATGATCACACAGCCCTTCAGATGTAATTCTTTCACTCCAGATAAATCATTTACCGACTCATCACACATGACCCTGAATTAGGAGGGTTACATACGTACATATCTCCTTAAGATCTCCTCCCGTTCTTTCTGGTCCTCCAGGGAGTTGACAGAGAGGTCAGAGATGCTGACTGTGGCCGAAGCTGTCAGGGTGACCAGCAGTACCAGGTGCCCCTCACCCTCTTCCAGCTGCAACTCCAACTTGTGTGTCTGCTCCCTACTGAGGGACGACAGGTCCACCTGGCACCTGGAAACAAATGTTTTGAATTAGCAAATGGCTACTTCTTTTCTTTTCCTTTTTTTCTTTTCTTTTCTTTTTTTTTTTCTTTTCATTTCTCTTCTCTTCTTTTCTTTCCCCATCCCTCCCTCCTTTTTTTTCTTCCTTCTTTCCTTCCTTTTTTGTCACATAAAACAGTGAAAGTGCAGGCTGGTCAGAGCTATGTGAAAAATAAATCAATAGAAACACTGTTTGAACCACAGGAAGGATGTATCTTCCATTTGGCACACTCTCTTTGAAAATTTAGATCCTGATTATTTTTAGTGTCTAATTTCTTATTTCTGTAAGATACAAAAAACATGTTTATCTGATTCTATTACTACCCACTGTCACTGTATTCATAAATCGGGAGGCACTTTCAATCCCTGGATGGCCTAGTTAAGTGGAGCTTTGCCTACAGAAAGATTAACATGAGCTGTCTGGAGAGGCAAACCACCGAGAATGTGAGTTCTTGTGTAGGATTTAAAACAATGGGTGTTCTTCATTCATGAATTTTATTAAGCAATGAATAAAATATGTACTTTGATGATGCCATAGGTTTTACATTTTAAAAACCAAGCCACTTTATTCATAGAACATCACACATAAGTCTAAATAAAAAACCAAATCCTCCAAAAAATTATACCTCAAGGGTTATGTACCAGCATTTTACTAAGAGAGGTTTCATAACATGGCAGCCCATGCTTGGTAAGCTCTTCTCTCAGAGCTAAACACCTTACAAACTCATTTCATAAAAATGTCAATTGATTTGGATGAGACAGATACTAAGGTGATTGCAAAGCCAATAAACTGAGAGAAAGGGGGTGGAAATGAACAAAAGGCATTTAAAACAGGAAATAGAGAATTTTAAATATAGACGTGGCAACATATCATAAACAGGGGAGTCAGCTATTAGAGACTGATTAAATTTTTGTTCTTTCTTCTTCTTCTTCTTCTTCTTCTTCTTCTTCTTCTTCTTCTTCTTTTTTTTTAAAGATTTTATTTATTTATTTGACACACAGAGAGAAATCACAAGTAGGCAGAGAGGCAGGCAGAGAGAGAGGGAGCAGGGAGCCTGATGTTGGACTTGATCCCAGGACTCTGAGATCATGACCTGAGCCGAAGGCAAAGGCTTAACCCACTGAGCCACCCAGGCGCCCTGTTCTTCCTTATTCTTTCTTTACTCCACTTATTGTCTATTGCTTTGCTTTTTTTTTTTTTTAAGATAGTTTGTTTGTTTATTTATTTGACAGAGATGCAGAGAGAGAGGGAGCATAAGCAGGGGGAGTGGGAGAGGGAGAAACAGTCTTCCAACCACGCAGGGAGCTGGAAGTGGGCCTCAATTCCAGAATCAGGATCATGACCTGAGCCAAAGGCAGACGCTTAACAACTGAGCCACCCAGGCATGCTATTGCTTTGCTTTTAAATTAAATTTCTATGAATAGGGCTTCAATGCTAATAGTTGGGTTCAAACATCTCCCTAGTATGAGTAAATTTAGAAATGAACCAAAGTCTGCATTTTCATTCTATTTGTGCCTATCAAAAATGACAAGAGAGATAGCTAGGACTGAAACAACTGAGAGGAAGAGGAGTACGGATGCAAGAAATGAAAAGAAAAAGCAACACCCTGGTCAGGGACAGAAAGTCCATGTGTGTCAATGCTAACTATTGAAAGAGAGCAGGAAATCAGAGTCTGTAGCAAGTCTGGAAAACATCTTCCTAAAGGGAGAACGTATATCAAATAACTTCATTGTTTCTGCAAATACAACAAGCATTTCAAAATACTTCCATGCTGTTCCCTTAAACTCTGAAGGCTGAAGAAACATACCAAATCCCTGTCTAAAGTTCTAATTTTAGTTAGAATTGAAAGTTCTTGTCAATAACACTTGGACCAAATTGAGGAGAAAGATGCGATGGTGACAACCAACCCATCAAATGCATTCTCTAAGAAAAAGGAAAAACGTCACTATGATTTTCTACAGATCTTTCCAGCAACTGGCAGAGTGTCTCACTTGTAGTTTGTTGAATATGAATTCATCTTCGGATTAGATTGGGAGTATGATACTGGAGAATCAAACATGGGTTACAATTCACACAGTACTTTTGGTGTGATAAAGTTGGGAACAAGAAAGTTCTTTCACTTATTGGGATCTTGCATTTCTCAATCCCATCCTTGCTTTACTCTTTCGTGTGACACTGCACCACTCTTAAAATACACTGACACACTCTGGAAGGTTTCTTCCTATGGCTATTACCATTTTACACAGGTCATATGGATGCTGGCTTACTCTTCATTTATGTTAGAGTCATTGTGTTGGGTGCTCTAGAGTTGGGGAAGGTGCTATAAAGATGATTTAGTCCAAGAGTTTCCAACTGGCAACTTTCAGATCACATCTGGTCCATGGATGTGTCCTCCGACTTAACCGCTGTTCCTAATACTATCTATTATTTACACAACCTCACTTAACTCTATATCTGGTTCAAACTTGCGTAGGTATTTGTGATCCTCACAATCTCCTTCATTTAGCAACAAGAAAACTGAAGGCCAGAGAAGTGGCATGACTTAATGGAGATAGATATACAGTTAGTTGTTAGCAAAATGAGGAACTGAACATGGAAGAGTGGAATCGAAGATGTAGGCTTTTTTCCCGGGCTAGTTTTCATTAAGTAACTGTATCCCAGGACAAAGTGTGTCTATTTGCAATGGTTCTTAAACTGGGTGAAATCTGGGCTTGTTTCTAACAGAAAAAATTATCTCAGTTTTCAAGCATAGAATTATGTAATTTTTGTACTTTTAAAATATATACAAGCTATAGAAGAAGACTGTAAGTTATTGCTCTTGTAAGAAGATAAACTTAGAAAGATATACAAATTGAATTTAAAAAACTGAAGCTAAAAATAAAATTTAACTTGGTAAGTTTTAGGGAGGATTATGCTTTTTTGCTGCAACTAAAGTTTCAAAATGTTTGTGTAGAAATAGTTTCAGATCCTGTCCTATATGTAATGCTTCAGAATTTTGACTTTAATAATTCCAATATAGGGGCACCTGGGTGGCTCAATGGGTTAAAGCCTCCGCCTTCAGCTCAGGTCATGATCCCAGGGTTCTGGGATCGAGCCCCGCATCAGGATCCCTGCTCAGCAGGAAGCCTGCTTTCCCCTCTATCTCTGCCTGCCTCTCTGCCTACTTGTGATCTCTGTCAAATAAATAAAGCTTAAAAAAAATTCCAATATAGAAAGTGCCTATTAATATAAATGTATTAGAAGAGAGTATTAATTACTCCAAGGTTCTTTTTTGCTAGTTTGGGGTCAGCTCTCCTATTCGTCTAAAAACTCTGCTGAGGAGCGAGGCTCAGATGCCATTTTAAATGAAATGTCATCTGATAATTGAACAAAATTGTCTTGTTAACTTGAGAAAAAAGTTAGCGTTATAGCATCACTGATACTGCAGTAAATGGGTATTAAATCAAATTATTGCTGGAATTTGCTGAAAAAAAAAAAAAGGTTTTGTTGCTGTTGAATAAATATATACAAAGATGGAACTCCTACAAAAGAGTCTATTGCAAAGTGACCCCAGTACTTATCCCTATAGGTCAGTGCCATGGTTTGAATGTTTGTCTCCAAAATTCATATGTTTGAAACCTATTGGTCAATTATGGTATTAGGAGTGGGGTCTTTGGGTGGTGATTAGATCCTCAGGGTGGAGCTTTCATGAATGAGATTAGCGCCTCATAGAAGAGACCCCAGAGAGATCCCTCACCCCTCTGCCATGTAAGGACACAGAGAAAATACAATAGTCCATGAACCAAGAAGCCAAACACAGAATCTGCTGGTGTCTTGATCTTGGACTCACCAGCTTCTAGAACTGTGAGGAATAAATTTCTGTTGTTTACAACCATGTAGTCTGTGGTGATCTGGTATAGCAGTGCAACAGGCAGATTCACCTGTATTGAGGTCATCTGTACTGTTAAAACCGAAAGAAAGAAGGGTTCACTACATTTTGGATATAGAAGTCCTCAGTGGTCATCTGGGTGGTCAGAATAGGCATAAATTAATAGTTTCAAACTGATATCAAAGTGAGAATGCAAGGGGCGCCTGGGTGGCTCAGTGGGTTAAAGCCTTTGCCTTCGGCTCAGGTCATGATCCCAGGGTCCTGGGATCGAGCCCCGAATCAGGCTCTCTGCTCAGCGGGGAGCCCGCTTCCTCCTCTCTCTCTCTCTCTGCCTGCCTCTCTGCCTACTTGTGATCTCTGTTTGTCAAATAAATAAATAAATTCTTTAAAAAAAAAATGAGAATGCAAAATTTAAAAAGTACCGAAGCAAATTCATGGAGTACATATATCTGACGTGTACACAGGATAAAGAGCTCAGGATCGGGAGTCAGATTTCCTTGGTTTCAGCCATCTGTCACTAATTAGTTTTATGACCTTTCCCAAGACAACATACCCCTTGAATTCCAGTTCTTACATCTGTGATATGAGGTAATTGAACTAGATGAACTTACAAATTCCTGCAAACCCCAAATTTCACACTTCACTACAACTCTATCCATGCTTATGCTTGTTTACATCTTCCTTTCTTTGCAATTCCACAAGCCAAACAACTAAGAGACCAAATTCATCTTACAGGCAATGAAATGTTGTTATTCCTCAAATGTATTATCTGCCCCCCACACAAAGTCTCAATTTGATGCTAGAAGGCAGATAATCTCATTTCTTCTAAATTGCCTCTCAAGGAACACTAAGGGGTACCTCAAAAGTCACCATGGAAGGGAGAAAGCTGAAGAACTAAGGTGTGGACTCCTTTCTGGTTCAAAGAATAGCTCGTCTTGCATCTGTTTCATATTGATGTTCCACATGTAGGTCTGAAAACTTATTGGATATGTATACCATCCCCTTAGATTCTCCTGGAGTCATGGCCTCCTGGCTCTTCTGCTGCCTACTTTGCTACAGCTGTGACTTTGGCTGTGCCTTCTCAAGGGACAGCTTTTCATTCCACCACCATGACCAATTAATTAACTGTGGTTGGGTCCTCAGGGGCTTCCACCTAGGACTGGCTCAACAATCACTTGCCAAAATAAGCTGGGCTCTCCCCTGGCTGCCACTGTGCATTGAGGCCCAATGGCCACATGCCCCAAGTTTCTGGCTTCTAAGATTGCTTCTATGTTTGGATAAAAAGCCACACTGTGGGTTGTGGGAACTGGTTCCCTGATCACCTGTCAAAGTAACCAGATGAAACAATGCAGAAGTTGTCTTCTTGCGGGGTGAACTGAGATTGATGAAAGAGGAGATGGGGAGGTAATTCCTCACACCTCCTTCCTTCTCACAGAGTGCCTCAAAGTATGATTCTCCATATTGCCTGTCCACATGCAGCCAAGTGGGTGCACAGCAACCAGCTATGTCTCTGAAACACAGGAAGCAGGGCGCCTCCCCATAACATACTGCCTTGTGTTGCCTCCTAGTCTTCCCTGCTTTATGTTCTTTCTCTCCCCTTCAGTGCTTGGAATTGTACCTCCCAATGATTAGCTCTTAATCATTGCCTCAAGCTCTGTTCTCAGGGAATCTGGTGAAGGCAAAAACCATTGATACAAGTCAATCCCCTCAGTTACAGCTGTCTACAACACAAACCTACCATGCTCCTCTTCTCAGTTCCCACCACCCACAGAATCTCCTTGGCAAGGCAGTGGTGCCCTTTCTGACCTACCATCAGCTTGTGTATCACTGGCTGACTCACACTGACTATTGCAGTCATTCTAGACAGCTTATGATTCTCCCACCATCCAGGCTAGGCCTTACCTTTTTCTTTGTGTTTGCACAAGGCAAACACACCTCTGCCTGATATGATGCATCTATCTTTGCTTGCCAAATTTTTACTCATTCTTGACGAAATACCCTGCGGTTGTCCTTCTCTGCCAGTATCCTGAGACACGGCAATGGCAGGTGCCTAGCCTAGCTCCCGGGATGTAGCTGGTGCTCTATAAGTACTGGAGTAGTTACAGACAAAACAGAAATCAAGAGAGACCAAAAATTTACCCATGCTGACAGCGGCAGAGTCACAGCTAGCATGCAAGGTGCTCGTTCTACCATCTTATATTGTCTTCCTAGAAAGTGGTTTGATTTCTTTTCAACACTTGTTGCAATCACTCATTCACTAATTTATGCATTAATTGCTTTTAAAGTGCTTTATGTGGCAGGCCTCTGTTGGATTTTGCATTAAAATCCAACAGATTTTGATCCGATTTGTTGCATCGGCCATTGCTAAGCCTTCTAGTTTCTCATTTCCTTTTCCCCAGAAATACCACAGACTCAGCATGTTGCTTTGAACAAAGTTCCAATGGCTTCAGGGTCCATAGCTAAGGGTTTAGAATACTGAGGTTTTAATAACGCTTATTTATTAGGATTCTGAGATTATGCAAGTCACTTTAAGTACTTGTACATCAGTTTTCCTTATTTATCAAGTGGAATTAAAAAAAAAATACCCTCACTTGGGGTGCCTGGGTGACTCAGTCGGTTAAGCGTCCGACTCTTGGTTTTGGCACAGGGTGGTGAGATCCAGCCTCACGTCAGGCCCTGTGCTCAGCACAGAGTCTGCTCGAGATTGTATTTTCTTCTCCTTCCCCTTCTCCCCTTCACCTCTCCCTCTAAAATAAATAAATAAATAAATAAATAAATAAGCAAACAAATAGATGATCTTTTTTAAAAAAATGCCTCTCTTTGCATAGAGTTGTAAGAACACAGACATAATAGATGAGAAAGTATTTTGAAAAATTGAAAGTATGATCTAAGTATAATGTGTGATCTTTCTATCACACATGCCTTGGTTTAATGCTGGAAAATTTTAAAACTTACTATCCCTGCTGAACCCAATTTGTCAATCTATCAATCAATAAGTCAATCAGAGAAAGACAATTATCCTATGGTTTCACTCATACATGGAACATAAGAAATAGTGCAGAGGACCATAGTAAAATTTCAGTGTTCTTATCACCTTTTTTCTCCTTTACCTTTCTATCTGCCATTTCTGAATCAGTAACCAATGCTATTCCTCCCAGATGAAACAGACTTGTGCTTGGATACATACATGTACATACATGTGAGTACGCTGGGGTATAGGAAGTAAATGTAGTGTTCAGTAATTCATCAGCTGCATATAACACACAGCACCCATCACATCATGTGCCCATCACACCATGTGCCCTCCTTAATGCCCATCACATAGTTACCCCATCCTCCCCACCCCCATCCCCTCCAGCCACCCTCAGTTTGTTTCCTAGAGTTAAGAGTCTCTTACGGTTTTTCTCCCTCTGATGATTTCCCATTCAGTTTTCCCTAACTTCCACTATGGTCCTCTGCACCTCCTGTTTTTAAATTACAAAAAACAAAAAACAAAAACAAAAACAAAAACAAAACCCTAAATCATCCTGCACAGGACAAGAATCAAGCTTTAAAAATATTTGATATATGCATTAACACAGCCGGCCCATGCACCAGATACATAACTTCCGGCCTGCAAGGTTTTTAGAAAAGAGTAGGAGCTGCATAACATAGAGGGGCTGGCGGTGGCCCCCTTACTTGCTGACTTGCTTTCACTGAATTGCAGTTCATATATGCCTTGTTAAGTGGATTTACGGATTATATAATCTAGTTTTAACTGAACTAATCCCCACAAAATGGACAATTGGCTTTAAAAGATCCCAGTAAAGAAACTGTGGATGGAAGATAATGCTAATTGAACAAGCACAAGTGAGCAGAATGATAAACAAGAATACGCAGAACCACCCCTTCTCCTGGCAGAGCTCCGTGTCAGCGACGCTCGGAGTCACTAACCAACGGCGGTATAATCAGATCTCACAAAAATTCAGCCAAAACAACCCCGAAGTATCAAGAATAATACCTGCAACTGAAATTTACATCTACATTAACGATAAACTCCTAAGTGTGTGCTGTGTCTTGACGTGTTAGCTCGTGATACTATGAAGCCATCATGATTAGCAAGACATTCAAAAACAAAGCCTTCAGAACAGGAAGACAAACCTCAACAGGATTTCTTGGGTGGGGGTAATTTTTTTTTTTTTAAGATTTTATTTATTTATTTGACAGAGATCACAAGGAGGCAGAGAGGCAGGCAGAGGGGGGGGGGAGCAGGCTCCCTGCTGAGCAGAGAGCTCATTGCAGGGGAAGCAGGGCTGGATCCCAGGACCCTGGGATCATGACCTGAGCTGAAGGCAGAGGCTTTAACCCACTGAGCCACCCATGTGCCCTGGGTGGGGGTAATTTTTAAAAAAACACTTATTTTATAATTTTGACCTAATTTCACAATAAAATGATGAAGCTTTTTGAGAGTTCGTAATGCATGAGAACTATTTTACATTAGTAAAACTAATGATACATAACAGATTGTACAATTTTATATTGTAAATCAATATAATATGTGATTCTTTAGAATCTCTGTGTTTTAAAGAATTCAATACATAACCACTACGTGGTTTTAAAGTTTCACAATTATGCACGTTTTATACCATCTCTGACATTACAAAATGCTAATACTCTTCTTGTCTTTCTGTTGACAGAAGTTGTCACTGTTTAACTATCTTTGGGGAGACTGTGTTATCAGAGCATACTTCCACAAACTTGTGAAATTCTTCATTCACTGACTTGAAGGTAAACCATTCAATATACACAGGGTGGTGCATGAAAACCGTCCTTGAAAACTTAGCCCGCTGTGTAAGAAACATTGCACTGAGTATAAACTTTTGCAAGAAATCTTCACAAGAAAAGAATAGTAACCCATGAAAGAAAATAGACTGAAATCTTAATATATTTGGCTTGGGTTGATTTTATGAAAAACCCAGACAAGAATCAATGACACATTCCATTCTCTCCTTAAATATTGTCGATCTCCCTAAGGAAATATTTCACTCAATCCTTAGTAAGAAAAATAGTGAAATACAATGATTTCATGAAAAAAAACTCTCTTCAGTTTAGAACTTTCTGACTAGCTGTCTTTGTGCTTCCAAATTACTGATGCAGGAGGATTGTTTCCATTCTATATAGGAAGTAAAAGAGTCATTGACAAATTGGTATCATAAATAAGAAACATTGCAAGTCAGGACCTACAGAGTGTCAAATGCAATGACCTTCAACCTACAGAGAACGCTACTTTTGTTAATAGGGAAAGTCAAAGGCTATTTTCCCTGTTTGCCACACTATACTTACACAGCTCACATTCTCCTTCCTTTTGCATTAAATACAGCCACAGATTTATTTTTTATGCTTATAGAATTTGGAAGCATTTGTTCTTTATCCTGAACTTGCCCATTTGGAATAGATTTTTCTTATCAAACACCATCAATAATTAATAATAATTAACAATTAGATAGGAAATAAATTAATTTGATTATTAATTATTAATAACCAATTAATTATTAATAATCAGATAACAATTAATTTTTGATGAACTATAGCTCTCTAGCGAAGCTTACATCTATAGCACTTGGCTGTCATGGGCAATTCCAATGCCCTAGCCCTCATAACAATGCAACAAATAAAGTCAGTAGCAATTCACCAACCTAAAATATATGTACCCCAAATCAATGCCACTTTAAAGATAAATGAGCATTTTGCACACTAATAAATAACATTATAAATCTTGCTATATTGGATTGCAAACAACTCCAACTGAGTAAGATTGCTTGACACGGGATTTACTTATCCTGCACGTTCATAAAAACAACTTGTTCTCTGACAGCATTCATTCTTGGCAATTTACTGCAGCTGTCAGCAGCCAATTTGTTCAGATTACTGCTCTGCATAAAAGTGTAACAATCATGAGGATTTATTAGCTGATTATCGTAAAGGTGGCAGTCCGTCTTGCCTGCCAAAATGCAGGTGATCAGAAAGTTAAATAATTACATGCAGATTAACATTATTTCACCTTCATTTGATTATTGTAGTTCAGCGACAGGTAGAATTTGTTGTTCAAACTTGCACTATTGTGTACACCACCTAAGTTGGTTTATTGACTCCTTGGCATTTTATTGAGCGCTTAATGGCTTCAGACCATTTTGAATATAAGACTGAAGTGCAAGGAGTGTGGACTTCAGCGTCAGGAGTCCTGGATTTGAATCTCATATCAATCACCCCAGATTCGTACTAGCTGAGAGACCTCTCTGCCTCTTCTCCCACCTCACTTTTTGCATCTGCAAAACTGACACAATATGAACCACTCTGTTCATCCCCTAATATTGAGCTAATGTATCAGTGTCCTATTGTAGCGCATTGATGTTATTGTTTCTCTCTACTCACGGTAAATTTATTTTTTGCATGTAAAGTTTATACCAGATGGCATTAACTCCCTGGATATTGGAATGACGAAGAAGTTATAAGTATCTTGGTACATGTATAGGCTACTTTTTTAAAAATGCAAAAATTCAGTATTTTTTTTAAGTATTACTCAGATACTTCCATACTCTAACTCATTAATATTCCCTTTTGAGTTATGTATAAATACACTGAAATTTTGTACCTGCCACTGAGTCATGTTGTTCTAATTGCCTTTGAATTAACACCTATTGTCAAATATGCATTTATAGTTGACCCTTGAATAATATCACTGCACAACTGAACTTCCATGTAAAACTTTTGACTCTCCCCAAATTTAACTACTATTGGCCTACTTTGACCAGAAGCTGTGCCAATAATACAAATAGATGATTAACAGATATTTTGTATGTCATAAGTATTATGTATCATAGTCTTACAATAAAGAAGGCTAGAGAAAGGAAAATGTCATTAAGGAAATCATAAGGAAGAGAAAATACATTTCTAGTACTGCATTTATTGGAAAAAATCTGTGTATAAGTGCATGTGTGCAGTTCAAGCCCATGTTAATCAAGGGTCAACTGTACTAAGAGAAGGAGGAGCCATAATTCCTATTATTAAATCAAACTCCAGGTATTTCAGTTAAAATCTGGCAAATATTTATAAAACACCTCTTGTATGCCATATACTTTTCTAGGTATTGGGGATGTGACAGTGAACAACAACAACAACAAAAAACACACTTAAAAATCTCTGCCCTCATGAAGTATGGGCATCATTCTAGCAATGGGAAATAAATGATAAAATAAGTAAGTGAAATGCATATGTGTCAAATGGTGATGACTTTTATGGAGAAGAACAAAGCAGGATAGGGGAAAGGGGATGACAAGGAAAGGGGGTTTGCATTTAAAATAGGGTTGCTATGGATGCTTCCCTGATGTGACTTTTGTGCACAAACCTAAAGAAGGTAAAGAATCAAGCCAGGGGGAGCACAGATGGTGGGGAAGGTTGTGAGGTGGAAGGGTGTCTGATGTGCTTGAGGAAGAGCGAAGAGTGTGGAACGGAACAGAGGAAGGGAAGGGCAGAACAGCAGAAGTTCAGGGTAGAGTGGTAAGAGGGGTAGATCATGTGAAGCACTATAGGCCACTATAAAAAGTTACCCAAGTTTTGCCCAAATTAAGATGGGAAACAACTGAAGAGATTTGAGCAGAGGAATTAAATTATTTTATTTGTGTTATGTGGAAGGAAGAACAGGAGGCTATAGCTATTGTCCACATGAGAGCTGATGATGGCTTCAATCAGAATTATAATGATCAAGATAATGAAAGGAGTGGACTCTGAGTATATTTGGAAGGAAAAATTGGTGGGTTGTCGATGGATTTGATAAGAGTGGAAGAAAGAACAGAAGCAAATAAGACTCCATGATTTTTGGCATTAACAACAAACAAGGGAGAGTTTGAAAGGAAGAACAAATTTGGGGATATTGGGCATCAGAAATTTGGTTTTGGACCTGCTCAACTGGAGAAGGCTATCAGACATTCTAGTGGAGATATCTAGCCGACAGGTGGTGTGAAGTCTGGAGTAAGAGTTATGAAGAGGAGCTGTTTGTTACTATCAATCTCAGGCAATATCGGAAAGTATAGGAGTGGATGGAGACAATACAGGAGCAGGTGTAGACAGAGAAGATGCCCAAGGAGGGGGCTCTGAAGCTCTCCAGAACTAAAACAGGAGAGGAAAATTCTGTGAGTAAGACCAAGAAGGAATATGTGATGCGGTAAGAGAAAAACAAAGAGTGTGGTGTCCTAGAAGCAAGTGACAAACCCAGTACTGCTGCTGAGTCAGGTAAGATGAAGGCTGGAAACTGGCTGTTGGAGTTAATGTCTTGGTGGTCACAGGTGACTTTGACAAGAACAGTGTGGATGGCTTGTTGTGGGGAGGGGTATAAACCTGACTGCCTGGGTTCAAATGGGAATGGCAGTGGGTAATGCTCAGTGTTAAATGTTTTTCACTGTAACAACACTCCAAATTTGCAAGTGGCCCTTTCACTCATAGCCAGCCTTGTATTTATAATGACAAAAAAAGAAAAAAAGCCTATTAGTGAGCATACATTTACAAAACACATTTTAAAAAATCATTATATTTGACCAAAACTGGAAAATAAAGTGGGACAATAACAAAATTCTAACACAATAAACTAGTCTATGTAGATAATCCAACCCATACGAGCATTCTCAAATTTAGGACTGAATTTAGATAGCACCCTTAAAAAAACGTTATTAGCCATTCAAGGGACAGTGCTATCCTTCATGGCCAACTTTAAAATTCATTCACCAACCACCAGCCAACTCCCAGAATTGTTTCTAATTTTTAAGTTAATACAGACATATTTTAATTATTCTCATTACAAAAAAGAAATAATGGTGTGATGTGATAGAGGTGCTCACTAGAGCTACAAGGACAATCATGTTACAATGTGTAAGTGTATCAAATCACCTATGGTACACTTTAAATTTACATTAGTTACATGTAAAAAGTATTTCTAAGTAAATGATAAAAAGTTAATAGGACATAAAAAAATGTTGCAATGATAGCTTGCAAAACAAGGCAGAAGGATGAATTTTGCTCTTGTTACTTTACTCCCAGAAATTTCACTTAATGGAAGGTAAGTCAGTTCTCATCTAAACTACCCAAGGAACCAAGGAATTCTATTACAATCTGCATTATTTCCACCATTACCATACAACCTTCACGTAAACACCGTGACTTTACTCTACCTACCACTTAAGATATAATAACACTTTGCTTATCAGTGGCAAGATGTGTTTAAAGTACAATTTAACATATTATACTAACCAAAATAAGTCAATCAGAGAAAGACAATTATATGATCTCACTCATATGTGGAATTTAAGAAACAACAGAGGATATATGGGAAGGGAGGGAAAATTAAAACAAGATGAAACCAGAGAGGGAGAAAAACCATAAGAGACTCTTAATCGTGGGAAACAAACTGAGGGTTGCTGGAGAGCAGAGGGATGGGGATGGAGTAATTGAGTGATAGATAGTAGGAAGGCACGTGATGTAATGAGCACTGGGTATTATATAAGACTGATGAATCACTGACCTATACTTCTGAACTTAATAACACACTGTACGTTAATTAATTGAATTTAAATAGAAAAATAAAGTACAACTTAATAAATATAAAGTTAGGAACCTAGAGTTTGTGGTGCTATCTGGACACTGAATAGATTTTAAGTGATGATTTACCATAGCCATTTCCTTCTTCTGCAATGGGCATCTTGGTTAAATTAGCAGACTGAGTGTATAAAAAGGTTTTACTGAACATTTGTGATTACCTCAAAATTTGATAATAACTCCCTTTATTGTGTAAATGGGCTTTCACTGATACTCAGAAGCTGTCCCAGGAGTTATCCTGTCTACACCTGAACTGTGATGTACTTTTAAATTTTTTGGTTCAAATTGCTTTTATAGGCTATTATATTTAGCATATGATCAAAAATGGACTTTAAAAAAAAAACTGACGTTGATGCCAGGTTAAGTTTTTTTTTTATTATACTTAGAACAAAACGTGACTTGAAATAAAAGTAATTCATTCAAAATGAATGAGAATTAAAAAAAAAGAAACCAAACCTATAACTCTTCAGTGGTAGCATTTGAAATCACCACCCAAGCCAGTTAATATAACCAAGACACTGGGAAGCAGAGCATAAAGTTGTGTCCGTCAAAGCAATGCAAGTGATTCTACTCGCTGGGTTCTCCTGTGTAATAACTGTGAATATAAACAACTCATCTAACAATCCAGGCAAAGCCCAAGTCAGACACTATACATAGGTGGTAACACTTCCGAGAGCTAGAAAAAGTGAAAAGGGAGAACACACATCCAACTAGATTGCTAGTTTATTATAAAAGGAGATAATTCAGGAGCAGTCAGATGAGAACTACTCAGGTAAGGTATGGGGTTAGGGCCCTGAGTTTCCATGTCCTCTCAGGCACGCCACTCGCCTAGCCCCTCCACGTGCCCGCCAACCACAAAGCTCCAAAGATGGTTTTCTTCTCTCCCAAATTTCAGAACACTTCCTTAGCACCCTCCCCCATTATCTAGAACAATCCCTATTTTCTTCGTATCAGCTAATTGTCACTGCTTTCTCAAAATTTGCAAAATTATGGACAAACCCATAGCAAAAAGGTGAGACGAGAAAAACTAGTTCACCTCTCTGCCAACCATTTCTGTAATATAATTAGCCATGGCCTTGAAGAATTCACAATATTATCAAGTGAGGAAAAGGGAAAGGTCAATACCAGATGGGCTGAGAAATTAAAGTAAGAAAAAAATACACAAAAGTATACCTGTTATTATGGGAAAAAATAGAAAAAGGTATGATAACTTATACTTCAGGTGATATGAACTCAGAAGTACAGGAAGGCAGTACATGGTAGCAATTACTTCCTTATATTACTAACATAACAAAGTATGGATATAAAATAATGAGACTGAGGCAGCAAGTTACACATGACAATCATTCTGGTTATCTCATGGTAATCAAATATGGCTAATGTTGCTCTAAATTATGAAAATGAATTAGTTCTTTAAGGAACAGCTAGACAGCACTTACTTGAATGAGCTCATAGCATGTTGAGGAAGACAGAAACATAGACATATAACCATAAGGAAATGTAGTCAGTGTATTAACACATGTATACTTAAGCAACTTAAGTTGGTGATATATTCCAAAAAGAACAAGTTAGAGCTTAAAGAAAACTCTGAAAATAATGTTTTACTAAAGGGGGGGAAATGCAATGAAGTCTCATCATTTTAAAAGGCTTGAAATGTAACACAGTATTAGGTTATAACAGTTTTTTCTGTTTCATTTTATAAGTAAAACATTATGGGTTAAGTGAAGCTACTCTTTAACCTCTCACTTTATAATCCTATAAAGAAAGCCAATGTTTAAAAAATATATCTCAGAATTACAAAAAAACAAAGAGATAAACACATTAGGTTGAATTCGTGCTTTTCTAGCATACAATGACCTTGATTATTGTTGGTGTGTATGCATTTCTTCGGGCTGTATGTTTAGAGACTTGGAATTCATGTGAACTGCAATGAAAAAAGACTATTCTAAACTACCAAGCTCTTCTGTACACTATGTTTTATTTAATATTGGCGGGTCTCGATGTGTTTTGCCACAAAGGAACATACATATAAAAAAAATAGAAATAACTTTTAAAGCAAGAAAACAATTCATGGAATTCAAGCAGCAATTCGAAATAAACTTGTCCTTGTGGAGAGATGTCATTAAGCCTCATAATACCCCTTTCTTCACTGCATTATTAGATTAATATGGATCTGTCTCACTTACATTTGCCATCACTAAAACTTGAGAAATCTACAGATTTATGAACTCCTAAGAGTTTGGTTCTCTACCTTGTAGGGAGTGGTAGGAAACAATGCATTTTATGGTCTCACAATATGCTTTATGAAAAGTAGTATTATCTCAGATCACTTTACAATGACTGTGCTCTTTGTTTAGGTATCTTACATCAAATGAGATTCCTCTTTCTCAATTCCCGTAATTTTTACGCACAATGTTCTGACACCTGGAAAAAATTTCTAGGTACCAAATTCTGATAGCCTATCCATCAACTGGTCAAAACTGCCACCTACTGGTCAGTCTTCAAATCTATTTTTCCCATCACCCAAGCATTGTTTTACCATGGTCAGATCCCTTCCTTCAAAATATTAAAGATCAATTGCAATAACCATAAAGGATAAAGCAGTTATCCTTTTAACAACCTTCACCATCTCTGGGGTGATCCAAAGATACCAAATCATACAAACCTGCCAATAAAATCATCCCTTTTCCCAGCATCTTTGTCCCAGGCAGTGATATCAATGATTCCGCCTCTTTCTTCGTAGAGATGAAAATCAAATTGTTCCCTCCACTGAGGATTCAAAGTTTTTGGCATAATCTGGAAAAAAAAAAAGAATTGTTGTCTCATCAATATCAGTCTTTCAAAAAAATTAACTCAAGTCATTGAATAAAAATTAAGGTGCTATCTAGAAAAGTACGTGTGAGATTTGAACAAAAGCTTCCAGAAATGATGGAAATGAGTCATTAGATGTCTAGCATCTTTAATGCATATCATCTGAAGGAACCCTCGAGGATATGTCCTGAAAACCAAAGGGCACCCTTTCGTCATCTTGAATAAGAGATGAGACATATGAATTATACAGAAAAGGCAAGTAGTCTATAGTGAAATAGCTCACTCAGATACTAGCATTTATTTTACATAATTGGTTAATGCACAAAGATATAGCTCACAGTCTGTCATCTCACAATAAAAGGAGATGTGGATTCCCAGGTTTTTTTTTTTCCCCTTACTCCCCACACACATGGGAATTCTGAGCTGAATACATGAAAAAATCCCAGATCATGAAGTTCTATGGGAGCAGGGGGAAACAGAAAGTAACTCTGGGGTGGTCAGGCAAATATTTATGTTAGAATTAGAACATTTATGTTTCATCCTCATTTGATATCTGGAGAAACTGAGACCTAGAGTTGAAGTGACCGATGCTTTAGTATCTAGACTCAGGTCTTTGATTAAACCCTCAGGTCTCTTTCCCCAAAGCAATATGTCAAAAATGTCTGTGAATTAATACGAGTGTGTGTGTATAATCTGTATGTTGCAAATACGAAAAAGATATCTTATCCAAAGTGCAATTTTGCAACTTCAAGTATTCAGATAAGACATCTGGTAGAATCAAGGAATAAAGTGACCCATATCGAGGTGCTTTGAAATTTCATTCACCATTGGGTTAAACAACCTTCATATTTGTTTCCCTCTTCTTTCTTTTTAGCAGGAGGGCATGCAGTGGCCTTTTCTCTTTTGAATGTATGAGACAAATCTTCAGATGTAAAGACTTTGAAAGCAATGAAGTATGTTATGTGCAAAGGTAATACAAATGAATCATAATTTTTAAAGTTCATAATCTGAAATTAGTCAGCAATATATCATGAAAGAAAGAGCAAAGAGAGACACGTGTCCATAGCTGGGTTTCATATTTCATACCTAAAGAGCAGAACTATAAAAATAAGTGATGTTTTAAGCCTCCAGAACATGGAGATGATGTTAATTGATAAAGGACAAGATAGAAATGGTCATAGGAACCTATTTTTGGAATCAGTAGTTTCTTTAAAATATGTTATTAAGTTCATGGCAGAAAAAAAAAGATGGCACTTGAGGATCCTATGATAATTCAAACCTCTCATTATTGGGCTCAGATGCACTTCTATGGTATTTTGGGGAACGGTCTGTCTTATTTGGCCATTAAGAGCCTAATTTTTCAGTTTCTTTTTTAAGGATTGTCTTCCCTATATGATTTCCTTGAGGCCCAAAGTGGTGCCTTCCCCCTCCACGTGGGCACTTGATAAGGAAACCAATCAGCCTGAGAGTAGTTTTCACTGCCTACCAACAAATCAGCTCCGTGATATTTCTAACTACCTAGCGACTGATGAAAACTTCCTGTGCCAGAAGGAACCTTGTCAGGCTATTTATCAAAAGTTCTTGAAAATGGTAATGTCAAAGTGAAGACATTCCCATCAAAGTAGAATGTGATTTTTCATACAAGACAGATATGATGCTTGTCCCAAGTGAGGAATGCCAGCTGTAGAAGGTGACCATTTAGGAAGTTATCTTTTTTTTTAAAGTTTTTGTTTATTTACATAAGTAACCTCTATACCCAATGTGGGGCTCAAACTCAGGAACCCAAGACTGCTCGTCTGCTAAGAATGCTCTTCTGGCTGAACCAGACAGGCCCCCCAAAAGGTTGTATTTGGATACGACACAAATAAGACATATGCCCCAAATAGAACTATGACCACACTGACCTTTACTAAGTATTATTACTTCTATCAATAATATGATACTAAGATGATTATTTAATATATTACTACTACTAATATAATTGTTATTACACAATATACTTACTACCGCTGATAATCTTTCCGTTAATACCATTTATTATTTATTATGGATGACATAGTATTCCAAGCCCTTGACATGTATAACATATATTTATTCAATCTTCTCAATAACTTTATTAGGTAGACATTATTGTTATTTTTTATATATATTTTCAAAAGATTTTATTTTATCTATTTGCCAAAGAGAGAGTGAGCACAAGCAGGGGGAGTGGCGAGAAGAAGGAGAAGCAGGCTCCCTGAAAAGCAAGGAGCTCACCATGGGACTCTATCCCAGGATCCTGGGATCATAACTGAGCTGGAGACAGACGCTTAACCAACTGAGCCACCCAGGCGTCCCTAGGCATTATGTTAATTCACGTTTTTACAGATGGGGAAATTGGGACATGGAGAGTTAGAGTAACCAATTACGCTGCTAGTATGGCCAACAGAAATTTGGCCCTTTGTTTTCCAAATAAATAAAGGAAAAAAATGTAATCTGCATTGGTGCAAGTCTGTTGGAATAAAATGTTTCAGAGTAATGTACAAAGATTTTTTGATATGGAAAATAATGCTATTTGTAGTACTGATACCAGTACTAATTGTAGTAATAATAGTAGCCAACATTCAGCATGTTATGTGCCCGGCATTAACTTAGGTTTGTTGCGGCTTTTCTTTTCTTTGTCTTTTTCTTTTTTTAAATAGGTAAGTTCAACTCCTGTGTTAGAGATGAAGAAGTTGAGACACAGTAGTAGTTTACGCCAGGTCACAGAGCACATTAAGTAAGAAATGCAACAGTACAGTTATTGGTCGGGTTTGCTGACCCGATGTTCGAAAGAAGCTCTGTTAAGCATTTAAGAAGCATCTTCATCTTCTAGAGCATGGCCATTAACTCACCACTGCCTTCCCAATACTGACAGGAACACGAAAGGGATACGAAACACGAAGGGATATGGTTACCTTGCTCTTGTACTTCTGATGCCCAAGCCGGAACTTCACATAGGGGTCACTCAACCCATTTGAATCCATTGCCTTGAGATCTCGCCCCTCAATCAAGGTGATGCTGACTATTCCTCTCCAAAGCTGTGATTTTCTGTGGACGTCTGATAGACGTAAACTTTGGGTCTGAAACTTTTGGTAAAGGAAAACAGAGTTAGCCTCTTGAGTTTTAAACTGAAATACCTCATTTGGTATTACCCTTTGTCCTGTTACAATTTTTTGAAAATTAAAAAAAAGTAGGTAGTTACAATTGAAAAAAAAACCATAATTTACAGATTATTATTAATTCATTGAAAAAAAATCAATAAATGTGAAATTATCACCTCATGATAAATTTAAGGTTGCTGCTTACAAGAGGTGAATGCTCAAAATAAAGTTGTTTTCCAACTCTTAAAGTCACGAGATGTAGATAGTTGAAGATTATCAGAGAATATCTGTCTATGTGTCAAAGATGCCAGTGTCAAAATATGTAAAAAATAAATATTATAAATACCAAAGACCTCAACCACATTTTAAATATAAGAATATTTAATTTTTAATTAGTTATGGTTTTTGAAGCTCTCTTTATCAGGTTACAAGTTGGTTTTAGTGGTGGGTTTTAGTTGTAAGATTACGAGCTCTGTGCAGACAATTTAAAAAAATTCTTCATTGCTAAGTTAGGAGACAATGGAGGTTCAGCTCTCTAGAGAGGGTACCGTGGAACAGAAGACGAAATCAATATGCCCATAGGAGATGTCTTGTTTATGCTGAAACTTGTATCGCAAATTTTACAAATTACGTATGTGATTTATATTGGTGGGTATGTTTCTGAAATTACTTTGCATTCTAGTTCTTGAACATGTTCCTTAATGATTTTTATCATGCTCTACCGTAAATCACAATATTCAAGCTGGGGAACAAAGTCGCAATTTTTGAAAATTAGGAAATTAAAAACGGCTGCATAATCTCTTTGAACTAAACAGCACATACAACAAATCAAAGTCGCCAAAATGTTAAAATCTTTTCAATTTGGATTTAGAAACAAGCAGTACTATAAAAACTGCTGTTTCCTTCATATTGTCAAGCATGTTGTCTTCACTTACAGTCATTTCATGAAGAAATTCAACACGTCTCTCCGCCTCAAAGTGCTCCATTTCTAAATTATAGATTAACTCTACTTTCGGCCCAATTCCTTCAACATCAACAGTATAAAGTCATAGCCTATTTTGTGTAACTCCCTCTCTCACTTTGAATTCCTGCTTTTTCCCCTTACCACACTAATGCCATCACTGTTTTTAATCTATCCTTATGAAAAACAATGCATTTCAGGTTGCTTTTATTAGGAAAAGGAGAACTACATTCTTCAAAAGACAATACTTTTTATATTTGAACATTTTAATGTAAATTTTTCTAAATCACATTGCCTACTTCCCTGTCTTGGTGATAAGTAAATTGTGAACGGCCTGATGGCCCTGCCTTATTAACACCAACACAGGCCTGCATCTACACACCCCACACCCCACACTGCTGTGAGCTCCTAGAGCAGTGGTCAAGTGTGTTCTGGGGTGTATCACACTTTCAGGGAACACCTGTAACCTCCACAGGACTCCATGCCCCACTTCAGCTAGAGTCCCTCTGCCTTTGTCTGTCTTACACATTGACCTTCTGCATTGGCTTTTGTTTGAACCAAGGATTTATCAGACGAGAAAAGTTGAGTGCACCAAGTGACCTTGAAGGGTTTCTAAGATTTCAGGCTACTTATTAGTATATATAATGCAGCAATAGATAACTGCATATTTATTTATTTATTTTCTATCTATCTTCTATCTATCCAGTTCTGCTGCTCTTGAGATCACCTCTAACTACAGACTCTAGAAAAACAGATTCTAAACTTTGGGTCTGAACGTTTGTTAAGGAATATGAGTGGCAAAGAAGGAAAGAAGAAAAATGAATTTGGGGTAAGTAAGAAGAAATAATTATCTTAGCAAAGGCCAAGGAGTTATTAGCGACCCATTTATACAGAGCTGTAGAATTTCAAAGTGCGTCTGCGTGTCTTATATCACTTGATTTCCACTAAAACCCTCTGAAGGAGCAAGACAAGACAAAGGCTGCTACTTCCATTTTAATGATGAGGAATTTGAGGCTCAGTGTGGTTTGTGCCAACAGATGTTGGATGTGTGACTAGAACCTGGTATTTCTGACCTTTATTCTTGAGCTTCTCCCCATATTGGTTTTCGGGGTAGAGACTCTCTCCTCGGTCTAAAAGTAATAATGATTTAAGTATTTTGTTCCTAATGTTCCTATAATGTTCCAGGGAGGTGAGTTGTTATACCTGAATGACATTCCAGTCTAGATATTCCTGCACGGTTAATATGTGAAATCATCTTCTACTTTTCTCTTGTAGGAGCACATGCATTCATACTTACAAGAATTCAGATTGTTGATGGATATACTTAGTAACATTTTCTGGGCACTCTAGAAGTAGAAGTTGCGCATGGCACTCAGTCACATTATACCTGGGTACAATCTAGGCTATGTACCACCTTCAATTACCAAGGCCAAGTTAGCTTCTCGAATGGTACCATGTCTGAAACGCTCCCTAGCTTGCACCCCACCCCCTTTTCCATTTCTCACATGGGAATAGGAACTTTACTTACAGGGTGGGAAGGAGAAACAATGCTTTCCATGGGATCCTTCATGCTTTCACAGAAATAAAATAAACTTCATGAAGGCTTTACCTACTGCCATTAGTTACAAAATGCTTTTTTATAACCTGGAAGAACATTCCTAAAACAAGTTGGAAAGCCAAAGGGGAGGAAGAGGGGGAATATTACTTCTCACAAAAAATGTTAATGAATGTGGGAATTAAGGTGATCTGCATAAAAGGTTAAAAGGATAGGGGTGCGTGGGTGGCTCAGTGGGTTAAAGCCTCTGCCTTCAGCTCAGGTCATGATCCCAGTGTCCTGGGATCGAGCCCCACATCAGGCTTTCTGCTCAGCAGGGAGCCTGCTTCCCCCTCTCTCTCTCTGCCTGCCTCTCTGCCTACTTGTGATCTCTGTCTGTCAAATAAATGAACAAAATCTTTAACAATAAATAAAAGGATAAAGAAGAGGGGTCCCAAAGAGATACTAACCAGATACCATTTTAAGAGGAATTTTTCCTTCTTCAATGTTTTAATTTGTTAAAAATGGTACTTTTCTTTTTTAAGATTTTATTTATTTATTTGACAGACAGAGATCACAAGCAGGCAGAGAGGCAGGCAGAGAGAGGAGGAAGCAGGCTCCCTGCTGAGCAGAGAGCCCGATGCAGGACTCGATCCCAGGACCCTGAGATCATGACCTGAGCTGATGGCAGAGGCTTTAACCCACTGAGCCACCCAGTCGCCCCAAAAATGGTACTTTTCTAAAAAGAAGCCCCATAAGGGATGCCTGGGTGGCTCAATTGGTTAAGCAACTGCCTTTGGCTCGGGTCATGATCTTGGGGTCCTGGGGTCAAGTCCTATATCAGGCTTTCTGCTCAGTAGGGAGCTTGCTTCTCCTTTTCCCTCTGCTCCCCCCACCTTGTGCTTGCTCTCAAATAAATAAATAAATAAAAATCTTAGAGAAAAGAAGCTTCATAATTCATTTGTGATTTGATTAATGCATAGTCATGAAATAGATAAATATTTAGTCTAAGTATAAAGAATAGGAACTTGAAATAAAATTATAAGGTAAAGGGGGAAGATAGAAACTTACAAAACCAGTCCTAGGAGAGACAATGACTTAACCTAAGGACCCAGTTGCATCTTTCTAGCAATTTCTGACTATGTGACTTGGATGTGTTGCTCCCTTCCTGGGCCTCAGTTTCCATTCCTTCCTTTTAAAGATTTTCTTTGTTTAAATGTCAGAGAGAGAGAGAAGAGAGAGCACAAGCAGGGGGAGCTGCAGGAAGAAGGAGAAGCAGACTCCCTGCTGAGCAGGAAGCCTGATGTGGGACTCGATCCCATGACCCTGGGATCATGACCTGTGCCAAAGGCAGATGCTTAACCAACTGAACCATCTAGGCGTCCCTGGACCTCAGTTTTCTTACCTATTGTTCTCCAGACTGTACTCCAGAGCTCCAAGTGTACTAAGAACACTATTCTGTGTGTGGAGGTGTAGAGGGAATGGAGGGGGTTTTGGCGTATCTGCAGGTAGGGGGGCCTGAATAGAAGACAGTATATTCCATAAACAGAAAAGATTTAATCTGCTGAAGATGGTCATTTATCCCTTTTATTAATTTTTTAGATCAAATTTTAGGGAGCTCATTGAAGGATGTTGACAAATGGAATTCCACAACTATTAAAAAAAAATGAAACTCCAAAAACCACTAGTGTTAATGCTCTTCAAGATACTTGCCGAGTCACTTGCTGCTCTGTTTAAAGTTCCCTTCCTCTGTATAGCAAAGTTCTCAAAGTGTGGGCCACAGACCAATGGTATCAGTGTCACCTGGGAGCTGGCCAGAAATTCAAATTCTTTAGCCACACCCCAGACCAAAAGAATCAGAAGATCTGGTTTATTCAGCCTTCACTCAAGGTTACTGTGATGTGTGCTCAAGGATGCGAACCCCTGCTTTAAAGGTTCTCAGGGTCATAGGCACTGGCCTCCTCCTATGTTCTAATTAGTATTATTAATTACTGTAATTGTGAATATTATCCATTCGTTTGCATGGATAGCATATAAGCTAATTAAAGTCTTTTAGTCCTATTTCTAAATTTACTGGTTAGGAAAACAGGTTGGTCTGGCTATTTGGAGAATTTAAAGAGAGAAGCAGGAGCCTACTGCCAAATTGTGTGAAGTTCATTTATTACTTCTTCCCTTTAGTGTTTTTTTTTTTTTTAGGATGTACTTAAATAGTATGTACTAATTGCAGTATTGATAATTACTCCATCAGAAATTGCTTATTGAGCACCTAAATGGAAAGGAGTATTAGATCTAAGATACCCCTCTCAATGAAATTAACATATTAGAGATGGGATTTATTTATCTGAGGTCATGTTTTCAATTATGTCCTTGCTGAAACAGAATTCTGTTTGAAGAGGAAAAGAAATAGGAAGGAAGAAAAAAAAAGGAAAACAACTTCACTTCAAAGCAAAGAACTGACACTGCACAAGGAAGAAATAACCTTTGAACTTTTGAAGGAGTAATTCTTGAATTTTAGTGGGCAGTTTGTTGACATCAGTGGGCCTGACCATCCTGGATCCGATTCAGTTCTAGTGCAGCAGAGCCACTTGCCTATTTCCAACGTGCGCCCCACGTGATCCACACACCCGCTCAAGTTTGAGACCATCCTCATAAGGAATATTCATCCAAGCTCAGACTTAACCCAGATTATCAGGACATCAGCTATCAATACCAATTTGAAATTCTGAGGCAATTAGTCAATGACCTGCATTGTTAGTAAGATTTTAGATGGGTGAGTTGGCATCTTGAGGAGAATATTAGTTTATGCATATTATTCCTTGAAATGGAATTCAAGATTCAATTCCTCTTCATACATATAAAAGAGGTTAGGATCGGGAATAAGTTTTCAGAACAGTGAGTCAGCCATGAGAGTTCACAGCTCATGCAAGCTTAGAAGGAATAAACAAACCGGACGGTTGAACTTACTTGTGCATTTTGGTCATACGTACTCTGAAGCTCTGCTCTGCAGAAGCCCAGGATGGGAAGAGAAGGCCTGCTGTATGTCTGGATGGAGAGGAACGGTCAGAGCTGTTCAGGAAAGCTTTGTGCTACTATCAACAACTCATTTCAACCAGCATTTAGCATTACTTTTCAAAACCACATGATTTGAAGAAAAAAAAAAAAGGATCAGCTCCCCAAGTCACTGTCAGAAAATGTCTTTTAGCACAATGAAGATAAATGCCAGTGCAATCATATAATTTCTAGCCACCATTTTCTTTAGTGGCATAATACCACAGTGGTCAAAAAAAAAAAAAAAAAAAAAAAGAAGGACAGAGATTAAACAGTGATGGACCCCGCTGGAGTGTTTTTTGTTCATAAGCATGGTACCGAAAAGAAACATAGGAAGAGAAATCATGAAAAGAATCCTTTCCCCAAGGCTGCAGCTTCAGAATGTTTAGGAGACTGTTTCCAATGTCAAAAAATGGATACGGCCCCAGAAGAATACATGTTACATGGTTACATGTTACATGGATATGATCGAGTTAACTGCATCCCACAGGCAAATCCTTTGTAGTGATTAAAGAGATAGCTCTAAAGTAACAGAGAAATCTTGCCCCATGTGACTTTCCCCTTTTTCTCTTTGTTGCCCTTGGACCTAAGAAAGCAGCCAAAACCCCTCTGATACTAAGACCAAGAGCAGCCAGAGATGGATTCAGAAAGACGCAGCTGAACAAGAAATACTGGGAGGAAATTATCATGACAAGCTAAGAGTTTGTATTAAATGACTAGAGCATCTAGACAGTTTCCGAACAGCAGTATGATCGTGAGATAAGAACATCAACAGGGAGGGTTAGACTCGGCTAATCTGGAAGATCGGTGAGAGCATACACTAAGAAATGAGCATGCATTGAGCAACTTCTAAGTGCTAGTGTGTTCATTCTCCAGTTTTTTTCATAACAGACATTTTTCAGGTAAAGAATCTGAGGCACAGAGATGATAAATCCCCTACTCAAAGCCAAACGGTTAGTGATTGGCAAGGCTGAGATTAGAATCTGTGGTTGCGGATACATAACTGATCATTTTTCTCAGTATATTTCACATTTTGGACAAAGCCTAAGAAGTCCATAATACAAAAACAAAAAAGGGAAATAACGTGTACAGAATTTGTTGAAATACTTTGACTCCCATGTAGATAAAATATATCCACGAGGATCAGTTATTGAGGAAGTCTAATCAGGGGCCTGGAGGAAGCAAAAGTTGGCAGGTGGTAATAATTCTAGCATACAGTGTTCAGGAAAGCCTAGGAGAGTTAACTGTGCTCCATCATGAATTATCGTCTAACGTCTATTAACAAGGCGGGCAAGTTGTAGAATCTCGTAAGTAAATTCAGAACACTTCTATTTTTCAATTCCGGTTATTAGGGTTTATTAATTCAATTCCTTGAAAAACTGGATCACTAATAGAAGGAGCTAGCCTATTATTCTAGATCCTGATTAAAAAACAGATCAAAACCAAACCAATCTATCCAGATTTAACATGTGGCTAAAACCCACTCAGTCATATTAATCTTCTCCCTGACATGTGCAAATAATCCTAGGCTTTTGTTACCTTGGATTTTATAACCTGTATACAACCTAATCCTTCCAAATGAGACCCAGACCCTGGGAAACTGGAGTGAAAGCCATCAGTGTGTCTTTACAATAGCTGTGTGTGCAGTCAGCTCACCTCTATTTTCAGCATAGAGGTGCACAGGCTTTTATTTAATCAAATGATCCACGAGACACTACAAAGAACAGATAATGACAGCCTAGAATGGCTGTTTTGTGCTGCAATGCCTGGAGCGTGGAGCAATTATTAGCTCAATCCCAGGCACAGGCATGTGCTATCTTTTCCTTTGCCTGCTCAGTTTATTTCAGTGAATTGCACCTAGGTGATGAAGTCCAATGAGTAGATTTGCTCTACGGTCCAGCTGCCGTCTCAGAGCAGGATTGCCTTTACAGAAACCCTCCCAGGGCTTTGTCCAGCCTAGTTTAAAGTGTCTCATGTAATAATAAGGCTTCGATCCTTTTTTTTTTTCTTAGATGATTCACGGCACTATAATCCTTACAGAAATTCTCCTGGTTTTTATCCTTACACTTTCTTTCTTATTTCCGTCGCTTCTTGAAACAACTTACGGTGTCAGGATTGTATTTATGCTTACTAAAAGAAGGTTTAACTACCATCTCTAAACTGAACTGTGGCCAAACAAAAGTTCTTAAGCTTTTCCAATGTTTGCTCAAACTATATACTAGCAAAAAAATCATCATATATGTTGTAATCTTAATTGGTTTGCTCAAGTAATGTATGGGTCTCCACCAATGATGTAAAGAAATAAGAAGTGCTGGGTTTGACTTACACTTTTTCTTTTGAGACTTTCAATTAAATATTACAAATACTTTGTTTTCTGAGGGTCTTACTTTCTTATCTAAAGATATAAATAATACCTCCACTTTTCTTGGGTATATGTCAAACATGGTTGAGTTGTTCAGAACGTAAGTACTTTAGCACAGGCTAATATTCTTGTTTGATAGAACCAATACTTCTCTTTGGTCTGCAGGGTCTTCCTTCCACCACACTTTGACTTGACCCTACCCTATGATGGCGCTCTGACAATCCCTAAATGTTCTGTATTCTGTGCACTCTCTTGGGTGCATTTCATATCATGAACCATTTCTCCATTTTTCTATATGAGGTATCTTGATATAGCCTAGCCTTCTCCATTTAAACAATCTCAGCTTTTCTCTTTAATTCACTATAGTGTTCTCAGAACGTGGTTTGTTCAATTACCTCTCAGTCATGAAAATCTAAATGTCTGGTCAATGGAGTTAACTGGGAAAACGTATATGTATTAACTATCTGAAGCACCTGCATTAAGTTATCATCCTTTACTGGGAAGTTAAAAATCCTCAATGAAATTCTTAGAAGCATCCAGGTGACTTCACAAAATGTTTGTTGCTTTCATGAGAAACTTGGTATTCACCATACTCATTGCTTAATGTTTTGTGTCCTAAGATATCATGTTTTGATGAATTATAAATGTCATGGCTTTGGAAAATTACAGTTATCTATCACTTCCGGCTTTTCTATTATTTTCCTCTCAAGAAAGTTAAGATCTCTCAAGTAGCCCTGACATTTACTAAGCAAGTTCTCACCAGGATTCAGTTTCACTCAATGTAATTCAGTTGTTTCTTCCAGAACACCAGTACTGATCCTTATAAATAAGCTGATAAAAACTCACAAAACACCACATATGCTCCTCAGGTAAGATTTTATCTGTATTGAGGTTTTCTGCATATCTGAAAATGTCTGTGAAAATCTCCCTTCATCCACATCTTCTCTAGGAGTTAATCACAGTATAAATGGTACCTGGGCAAAGAGCAATGAGGTTGGTCATGAGAGTGACCTTGGAATGTGAATATGAAGGATGCTACTCATCCAAGGTAGACTGGATCACTGATTTCCTGCTTCTGTAAGAATTCTGAGTCTCAAACATAGCAACACCTCGGCCCTTCAACACATCCATCTATCAGTGGGGTAAGGAGCTGTGGGGGAGAAGGGTTATAAATGCAAGAAGAATCTGAAAGGGGGTCACTGAAGACAAATAAGGGAAGGGCTCTATTTTTACATCACATTTGTATTCATCATTGACTCGAAAAGGAACTCAGTTGCTTTAAACAATTGTATCTATGATATTCTTAGAAAGAAAAATATAGGTCCTGGTGTGTCATCCCATTCTCGGGTACATAAGGTCAGTGGGATCACTTCTCTGGGCCTTAGTCTCCTCAGTGATAAAACAAATGACCCCTAAAAGGTTCTGCCTTCATGACTCACTTTGTTAGTTACTCAACAAATGCTCAGAAGAAAAGACATTAGATTTCTGTGCCTAAAATACAAAAAGGTTATATTTTAAATTTGTGTATTTCTTATTCTAAAATGAGACAGTTCAAGAGATTGAGAAAGGTTAGTAAGGAGCATTTGAGGATTAAAAAAAGAATATTGAAGGAGGAACATAACCACATGGAAAGTACTGGTACGTGGAATACTAATTTGGAAGTTGCAAAGTGGAAAGATGTTGAAAGAACCATTGGGTGGGAAATCCTTAAAAATGGTTATCCATGCAATTGATCCTGGTAGCAAGGCTTCGTTCATATGATCAGTTTGCAAGCTGGCTGCATACTGAAAAAATTCAACACAGAACACTCCTAAATTCTGCTCTCTTGGCAAAGAAGTATACAGTATGAATTCACTATATTTGTGGGGCTCAAGAAAACAGAGACTAAATTTTTGCCAAAAGCCAAATTCCACTTAAGGTAATGTGACATTTCAAGAGCAGTCGTTCTGCGTTTTCATGGATAATGCAAGAACATATCAAAGAAATTATTATTTTAGCAAAGACACAGAATGACATCGTGAAGGCAGCCATCAGTAGACTGAAAGGAAATGAAGATGTTATAATCTTTTTTTTTTTTTAAAGATTTTATTTATTTATTTGACAGAGAGAGATCACAAGTAGGCAGAGAGGCAGGCAGAGAGAGAGATGGGGAAGCAGGCTCCCTGCCAAGCAGAGAGCCCGATGCAGGGCTCGATCCCAGGATCCTGGGATCATGACCTGAGCTGAAGGCAGAGGCTTTAACCCACTGAGCCACCCAGGCGCCCCAAGATGCTATAAATCATTAAAATAAGCTCGCACCAATAAAATACTGAAAAAAAAAAAGTGTGCGTGGAGGGAGCATAGGATGAAAACAGGTATACTGGCTCAATGCATGACTTAATCCAGTGCTGGCCAGTCTGCTTAAAAGACCCTGCAACAAATCTTAAAGTTCTAAAGGGGAAAGGTAGTTTTCTGTCACGAGCAGTTTCATAGCCTAGTAAAGAAAATGGCAAGACCTGACGAGTGTAGCATTTTCACTGAAGTATCTAATGCTAGGTAATCATGTACCAAGTGTGAATTTTCAAAGAAAGAAGGAAACTCTAGGCAAACTAGTAAGAGCATTTGTAATAAATTGTGCTGCACATGATGCAGAGTTAGAGAAGAGCAAAAAGGATGACAGAGCTCGTTATGTGTAAGTCATGAAAGAGTAAATCACATTAAATTGCAATGGCATTTAAAACAAATTCTCTGTAGAATTTTCACTTTTTTTTCTGTATTTAAATCAAAAGCAGAGTTGCTGCTTTCTAATTCATAAGTTTTTTTTCCAAAGAAAGAACACTGATTATCTAGTATGTATATAGTATAAGATCACTGTAAGGGAAGTAAATCTCTCTCTAACAGATGGAGCAGATTTTACAAGAAGGGAAAAAAAGAAACTGAATGGACCCTATAGACAGCACCCTCATCTTTCTGGAAGGGTTGTGGGCCTCTAGTTGGCAAGATTTGGGGATAAACTTGCCCACAAAGAACTGACTTCAAAGCAATATATATTCAGTATATGAAGTTCTTAGTTTTTACACATGAAGAAGAGTCACCCTAATGGCTTGGAATAAAAGTTAATAAAGAAGGCCAATTGAATACATTTTTCTGAGAGCTTATTTTAAAAAGTGAATTTCCTATTCCATATTTAACTTTCAAAATTACTATTCAAAACCAAAGTCAAGAATATTAATATAAAGGGTGTAGACATTACCCTCCAAAAGAAAGACTTCACAGAGAAATAAGATCCAACCACTTCATTTTCTGAGAGATCCTAAAAACAAACAAATATTTAGCTACATTTTGAGGTGTTTTTGAGAAGAATTAATTAACCCAGCAAAACAAAATGAACAAAACCCCAACGTTATTCCCTTGAGTAAATTAAAGTTTGTTTGTTTGTTTTTTTGGTCTTATTCTTATCCGGTATCAATGGTAGTAAGTTTGGAAAGGATTCTTTCTGTCATTTTTAAAGAATCTACTTACCTCTTTATTCTTAAGTTAATATTACATCTCAGATTCTAACACATTTTTTTAGAAAGTAGGATTGTTCAAACACACTTTAAGATTCTGAAGGAAGTCAGATGATATCCTCCTTTTAACAAAACAAGTTAAGAGCATAGACCTTCAGAGCATTTTTAAAGAATGAGCATAGAAATCTTATTTAACAACACACACATAGTCAAATTTGGTTTAATGCCTTATAAAATTTCCCAGTTTTATGATATAATATAGAATACAGATAATATAAGTTAACGTAAGCTCCGTAAAAGTAATTTTGGCAAGAAATGAATACTGAGCAGAGTGGCAACCGGGCTGAGAACAAAGTCACAGATTCATGTTGGATATTTTATTACTAATCCCCAGACTTTCATAAAGTGAAATCAAGTTGACTTTAGGAAATCAAAACCATAGTTGCTCATTTTAAGGAGAACATTTGCATTTGCATGCATCCTTTACCCTTGAATGTTTTGCATCCTGTCTCTGGATGTCAGTTATGGTAAAATTATGGGAAACTGGGGACGCTGATGGGGCAGGATGAATGTGGACATCATGATGAAGAGGATGAGGTTTTGTAACTTATTTGATTACTCCATGATTTTGTGTTAGCACCTAAGATAGTGGTCCAGCACCCCACATGTTGCCTATTGTATAGTAGATGCTCAATAAATAATCTGTTGACTTTAGTCACTTGGAGTTTCATTTGGTTAGGCATAGATATTCCTTCCAAACATGATACCAAAAGTCATACCAGAAAATAATAGTGAACTAAAATATTTAAGGTGTGCAGCAAGTTGAATAAATTTAGAACTAGAGTTACACCAGAGATCATCTATATAATCTGCCTGTTGTTTTTTTTTTTAATATGAAACCTATTTCTCAAGAAAATTATTTCAGTTGTCCAAGCTCCCTGCATAGGATTTGGTTAGGTAGCATGGCCAATGTCAGAGGTGACTGGGAAAAAGTCTGGAGTTTAAGACATCATTTTACTGTCATTGCTAAGATATAATTCATTTTTACAGCTTTGGTTCTCATCTGTCACACTTAGCACACTGTCATTTCAGTATCTAAACAAAACAAAACAAAACAAACAAAAAAACCAAATCTCTTAAAAAACACATTTACATTTGGACATTGGGGCATGAAACTTAGATGGAATGATTGCAGGCTTTTTCAATGCTGAACATGGTTTAACTAAAAAAAATCTCATTCTAGCTTTTACAAAAGATGTGTGCTTTTCCTTTTGCATTGCCCATTCTCTCCTTCCTTTGATTTCCAACTCTTTTGTAATTAAGCAGCATGTTAAGCAACATGTGGGAAATTTAATTTAAAAGTATCAGATTAAAGACACTGAAATCTTGGAGTCTCCAAGTAATTTCCCCAGAGCCAATAACACAAGTTACGTAACTAACAGTGAGTTTTATCTCAATGTAAAATGTGTTAAGGCAATACTAAGGCAACTTAAATGGGTGTGAAAGTATTGGCTTTAGACTCAAGACAGTTATAACAAACAATATGACCACCAAACATTTAAAAGTCTTGTTAATTCATTTAAAGGTTAGGTGGTCTAAAGTGACTGATGTTGAAACTGTACCGATTACGTACTCCCCATTCTTCCTCAGATGAATACAGAAGTTAATGACCTAATTCTGTGAGTAGTATGCAAAGAGCAAGAGGAGAATGATGAATTTTGTCTGTGTGTGTGTTGGTGGGGGGTTTAATGATCAAGATTTAGAACTTAGGTTTCTCTGTTAAAATTTGAGAAACAAAAATATTAGCCGCATTTGGATCCACTGAAGTCTCTAGGCTGTGCTCTTCCTGCTATGTTTAATTACTTCTGCCATTATTCATCAACTAAAATTTATATTTCATTTTACAACCTGCATTCTCATGTAAATTTAGGCCTTTATTTCAAATGGAACAACTTAATCTTCCTCTGGACCCTTATGCCATCCATTGCCCTAATGAATATAAACTCCACGGCAGACGAGGCAAGGCTTTCTTTTCATGAGAGTTTCTAATAAGAACAACAACAACAATAAGACACCTGACATTATGATAAAGAGTTCTAAAAAAAAAAAAAAGGGATTTTATTATGAGGGCAAGAAAAACCAAATGTGAATTTCAGAGAAGACCAGTCTTTCATCATGATTGGAGAAGTTTAGTTATGCTTCAGTCTCCATTGAGACAAGAAGTTGATAAGTGAGGGAAAGTACCATTTCAAAAGTGCTAAAATTATAAAGTAAGAGCAAAAGGAAGCCAAACACAAAAAAACAGAAGCATCAAGTTAATAAAGGAAAATTACTGAAGTTATCCTGAATAATGAATTGCGGTCTATTTCTGCTGAGGCTTTGAATTTATGAAAGTAACAAGATCCACTGGTAATACCTTATTTAAATCCATTTTTTGTCTCTAAAACACTAAGAACATTTATCCTCAAAGATCAAAAATCCCACTATGAATCTAAAAAATAACAAGATTTTAAATTTAAAAATCTAAAAGATACACTTTTTCTCTAGAGAAATAAAACAAAAGAACAGTTAACTTCTTTCCTAACAAAATGAATATGATGCTGTTTTCAGCCTTGTATTTAAATAAATCATAAAAACCTTTAAGGACTTTGTCATCAGATGAACAAAGATTAGCCACTAAATTTCAATTAATAGTGTTTTTTTAAAATCAGCCTTAATGTGTACAGGCCTTTAAACATTTTGCTTGCTTATTATAATTCAGCAATTCTTCAATACTTGAACACTCACCACAGATTTGAAGCCTGAGATTCAAGGGTGGGAGTCAAGCCAGGTTGCACTCACATTCCACAACATATTTTAATAGGAACGCAATTTCCTTTCATCAGTAACTCTCTGGGCATTTACAAGGTTAAAAATAAGTAAATCCATAAGTAAATAATTTTCGTAGGCTTCCCTGGTCTGACTGCAATCACTGTTTATCAAAGCTACGGCTCTTAGATGCTCTCCCATCAAGTTGAATATGCCCATTGATCATCATGTAACTGAAAACAGGGGCATGAAGTAAGTAGAAATTGCGTTGAAATGCTGTTTTCCTGGTTACTCAAATTGGGGTTCATATCATTTATACTAATTAAACACCAACATGAGTCCCTCTGTAACTCCAACTATCCATCTAAATATATCTGACAAGAGAGACAATCTCAGCTCCCCAGAGGACACGTCCTATAACTGAAAGCTGGCCTTGCTTTGTCTTTCATTTTCCTAGAAATTTTAACTTAAATCTGCTATGTGTGTGTGAGTGTGTGTATAAACACATACATACACGCATGTATACTGCTGTCAACCAGGGCTTCGAAAGCGGAATCTTCACAAAATGATTTATTTTCGTTGTGGATATTTTGGGCACTTTAAAACCAATAAATCTCCTCCCAGTCGCATTCAATTGAACACATATATATATACATATACCACATATATACATATATAAGTTAGAGATATCTGATATATATTATATATAGAAATGTATTTCTTTGAATTAGGAGGTGGTGTTATCTCGCAAACCAACCCTTAGTTCCATTATGCTGGAGTCAAGTTGTATTGGTTCCCGCCCTTTGATTAGTCCAGAAAGCATCTTGGGAAATTATCAGCTTGCTGGGTAACACATGTTAGCAATGTGGCGACCAACCAATGACCCACAATTAACCATCTTAGAGCTAGAACGCAGGTGTCACGGCCTCCATGCCCTGCCCGAGATTACATGTTGTCCTTTTGCTTGTGCCAACTCACCCAGATTGGCTCCCTCAAAGACCCACAACATTTAAAAAATTCAACAAGAGTGGTCACATACATGTAAAGCCACTGTTACAGCAAATCCCTGGAGTTATGAATTTTAATATGTAAAAATGTATGATATTTTATACCTATGGGAAAATATTGTCAAAAACAGCAAGAAAAAATGTCATCTCCACATAAAACTTAACTGGCTCTGTGTATTTTGTGGGATAATCAGATATTTTACTGGCATGATGCTATCTCTATTTTAAATAAACTTACAAAACTTACAAATTTTAGGAGTTTAGTGATTGAGGGAAAAATAGTCTTTTATAGTAGAAATGCTCATGTTATTCGCCCTTTGGAATCTCAAAAGCCTTAATTATCAGGTTGCATTTTGGAATCTCAAAAGCCTTAATTATGAGATTGTCTTGATAGCATTCCCAAATAATACAGATTTGGGAGTATAAGCAGTGGTAGGGATTTCTAAAGGAATTACATATTTCCTTTGAAAATCTATAAACCATCTATTTTTTTCCAAGGCATATGCATAATAATTTGAAATGAGACCCCAAAGAAAAGCCCTTTGGGTGACTCACAGTTGAGAGAGCCAATGACCAAGAAAGTCTGCATGTTTTGCAAGTTTTAAAAAATCATCTATTTATTATCAGGATACGAGGCCTTTGGAGAAAGAACCTGATAATTATTAAATAATGACTTTTTTTCCCCCCACTATGTCAGACTGACTGTGTGAGATACTTAAAAATGCGTTAATCTGTTTCTCTGGCGTTTCTTAAATTAAAGCACTTAGAGGTTTTCACTGATGCATTTTTAAAGTGTCATCCAAGGTGTCAGCTTTAACTACGCCCTGCAGACTTAGAGTTGAAAGTGTTCTCTAGTTTAAATTAACAATATCCTTGCCAAAAGTCTTATTAAAAATTGCTTCATTCACCAGTGAATAAAGTGTTTTATAGTTCATTAAAATTATGCTAAATGATTATAATAAAATCTTTATAAAAAAGATATATTACTAAAAAAATAAGCCATCAAGTAACAGAAGATATGCTAATGAGACATGATCACATAGTCCATATTACATTATTCAAAGGATGAACTCTTCTTAAAACATTTCTAAACTGTTATTGTTGAGAATATGAATTGCGGTGTGTATATCTTTGTATTACCACAATGGCTATGTCTCATGTAATTAAAGTGATTTATTGAAAGTGCATAAGTTTATTATCACACTCATTGATAAACCAATTCTTCTCCATTAAAACACACACACACACACACACAATGTAGTATAAAATCATTTCTGCTTATTGTCTGTCTTATAGAGAAAATTTTTTCATTATTATTTTCTATTTTTTGTTTGACCTCGCAGAATTTATTCATAAAACACATATACATCTTCTCTTCTGAGCTCATGAAACTTTCTTGTTGAATAATTTAACCTTAGAATAAATTATCAATGATAAGCTTCTTCTAAAGAATAAAATATTGCAATAATTCAAAGCATTACCATTTCTCTGCCAAAATGCATTTTGTCATGTAAGTATAACTCTTTGACCAGGATAATTATTCAGTTGCCCAAGTTTAGGGAGACATTGATCCCTTTCTTCTTAAAATAACGTTTTTCTATAACAGCTGAGTGTGAGGCAGGATTAGCATGGAAAGTAAGTTTGTGGAAAACCAGAAGGAGAATTTTAAAGGATGTTATCATCCCCAGAAGAGGAGATATGATGGAATTCATAATTATTTACTGGTTAACATACCATTCAAATATAGCAAATATTTAATCTTAATATTTAGTCTTGCTTCTCAGAGGTAAACGCAGGTGTATTTCTTTTCCTACTTGTCTTTGGATGGTAACATAATTATGCCAAATAATATGTAAGCCAGTCTTGAACAGCAGTTACAATTCCCTGTCCTCAAGATGGCTATTCAGCTCTTGTTTTCAATAGTATATACAATCCTGCATTGTAAGAGTGCCACCAATAATATAATTTCCATGGAAATTGATCATCGGCAAGATGATGAAAATGATGAACAGATATTTAAGTAATGGGAAACCCCATGAGCTGATTCACTTGTATACCGGGGAGATGTGCATATTTAAAAAATAACTATGCCAACTTAGTTTTCCCTGTCTTTGGTTATGTCACTTCTGAAAACAAAAGCAAACTCATTCCTAGAGAGAATATCTAGCAATGTTAACTGAGTTTGTTTAAGTCTTGGCCAGAAAGTTCATAATTCTCAGGCTTTATAATCACCATGGTACTCGCAGACAGGCTTCATATCAAAGCCCTGCTATAGAAAAGCAGGAGACCTCATTCTCATAAATCAAGGTTCCAAAGATGAAAATGACCTGTTTATATGAAAAATTCACCTTTGGCTTTGAGGACAGTTGTATCAAATATAAAATACCTATATTTAAAGGTAATGCAAATAAACCATATCTTTTTTCCAAAAATAGAAGAAAAAGATGTAGACACAAGGACATTTAAGGGGAAGGTTGAAATAATTAGAAAAGGGATACATAATAGTAACATAGTAGTTCATAATGCTACATAGTATGGTACTCATCCCTGAGTTTCTCCAGAAGCACAATTTGCTTGAACATCATCCTTCCTCCTTTAATCCTTGGAGGATGGAACTAGGGAAGCAGTTTCAGGGTGTGTGTGTGAAGGATGGCGGACTATGTGGTCATTGAAGTTACAAACTTTCCCCAGGTTTTGAATTTGACACTTTGTTCTTATCATACTAATATGGATGAACACAGCAAATGTTTTAGGGGACAGTGATGATTTGAATGAATTACCAGGTGTTCAGTATGTTCCCATAGAAAAAAACCAAATGAGTGAACTGATTTTCCTTTACTCAGCATTCAATATCCCTATTAAAATTTATACAACTGAAACTCCCTTAGGCTAAAAACCCAAAAGACATATTACCATATGAACTAAAAATAATCTGCCAAGGACCCCAACAAGTGCAGAGCTAGACTCAGGGAATCCTATATCTTCAACGGTGAGCCAGAAAAATGTACCAGTCTAACAGTACAAATAGATTACTAATAGTAAATTAAGACTTCAAGAACTTTAGATGTAAAAATAGTGTTGAACAGATATTTATTATTCATTTTATTTTTTTGTTGAGCAAAGGAAAAGATGTAGATTTACGTTTATTTAGTTTATGTTTAAAATTAAATTTAAATATGAACTAAAGTGTTTAAAGAAGAATCTTTATATTTGTTCTTTCTTTTATACTACAATAAAATGGATCATTCTTACTAATTAATACAAAATACTATATAACATCCTGCTCTAGTATTATGTCTTAACTACATCTGGAAGAGAAAATATTGATATATATTAAGGTATTACATCATTTTTACACACATTTGTCATAATATAGACACAGAATGAGGAAAGTCAAATTACATGACTTTTAAAAAATTCATATTTTTCAGATAATACTAACTTTGAAGTAAATTACAAAGAAAAACATGTAATACAAACATGAACAGTGCAAACTTCTTTTTAAGACTCTTTGAAACTTTATTTTGGTCAATAACACAGTGAATACTAAGTCAGAAATACTCAGCAATTTTCTTTAATAGATGCTTTTCACTTTATTAAAATGTAAAGGTGATTTTTAACATGGCCCTGACCTTTTTGTGAGCCAAGTTATCTTTCAGTCATTAATACTATAAGAATTAAGAGGAAACTGTACAGTAAGAAATACTTATTAAAGAAAATTCAGAATTATCATAAATATAAAAACATGTTGATGTATTTTCTAAATTCACAGTTATTAAAAATGACAAAATTAAAGAAAAATTTAAGTAATAGCATGATTCAATCAGAATGGGAAAAAAAAAAGATCGTCATGTTCCAGGGTCTAAAAAAATTACCCACTATTAAAAATGAATAGTGACCTTATAAATAGAAATTTGAGCAAAACAGATCTTTACAAATAAAATCCCTTTATTTCAAGGACTTTGCATATAAAAGTCAGTTTCATCTTGCTATTTATTTATGTCCAAGAGTGGTACGGCTACTGAACAAATGAGATGCTTAGTTTATATCTTATATATTTTACAAATTATAAGAAGAGCCAGGTCTTTGAAAGTTACAGGAACTACAAACTCCTCTCACTCCCAAGAGCCATTTATTTCTTGAAGTGAGAAGAGGCCATGATGGAAAACTCTTCTCAGTATAGACTCCAAAGACGTAGCACTGGAGGGATTTTGAGTTAAGAAAACCTCAGACTCCATTCTCAGTGAACAACGACAGAGAGTTACATGAATCTTCCTTCTTTCTGGAGTGGTCTCTACCCTAATCCAACCATTTTACTCCTGATCTGGAGCAAAGGCATTTTCTAGACCCTGTGGCACACACAACAGAAACCAGATGCTGAGAATGATGCTGAGAAGGGACCAGGCATTAGCAAGAGGATGATGTGGATATGAGTGAGTTGATCAGTGTGATTTCTAGTTACTTAAGAAGCATCACATGATTTACTTGAAGTTTATGAGAAAAAAAAATAACAAGAGTGATGAAATCCTGTAGTACGGTTTGAAGAGGTGTGAGACAGATTTGGAAATGCAGCTGATAGTTCTTCTCAACAAGAAAAGCTGAAAGATCACATGCTAAGCCATTACCTTACTTGATCTTTTCCAGCTCTTCCTCATTAGCATTGTCTGTAAACGAAATAAAGCATTTTCATTATCTTATCACTCAAGTACAGAATAGGGCAACCAGTGGTTTTCTAGAGGAAGCTTAACATTTAAACAGCAGTTTCCAGCAACGAGTATACAAGACAAAACTTGTTTATCACAGACACACACACACAGCTAGAAGAAGCACCTTTAACATTCAAGCAGTCTTTCTGGTGAGAGTTCACTTGCTTTATTCTTTTGTCGAGAGAAATGAGACAGTATTTTTAAATAGAATGGAAATTTTGAGATATCTTAATTATTGGTTGGGGAAAAAAAAAACAACCTTATTGAGTCTCATGACTGGCAATTGTTCCCTTTGGTGGTGGAGGCTGACAGTGTACGATGACTTTGCCAGGTAACTTTTCTCTTCAAATATGTTTAAGAGTCTGTTGCTTTGATGGCATCCTAGCATTAGCTCTGCTTCCAGTTAATCTTTAACTATATTGGGGTCTACAAATGCGTTCAGTTGTGAAAACCATTGCATTAGTCGATCTTCTTGCTAAATGTTCAGCCATAACATGTCCTTTAAATCAGTTTTTTCTGTGTGTTTCATAGTAAGAAGTAATTATGGCTATAAGTTTAATTTAAAGCTAATGGAAATCTTTAATGAGTGCCCAAGATCAGTGGTCTCTTGCATAAAGTAAGTCGTAAAAATCCAAAGATCTTTTATTCACGCTTCAGTTTTAAATTTTTCTCCATGAATGCTACGGTATTAACTTCCTGATTAACCTCCTTACCCTCTCTTATCTCTAAGGCCGATGAAGTGGAGAATAGGGAGTTTGGAGCAAAGAATATAGCTCATAGAAATGCTTGTCATATTTGTACATCAAGGAAGCATACTGGTGCCTATAAGAACCATACCTCCTTCAGCAGAATTCACTATAAGGCAGGTCCATTTCAGAAACTACTCATAAATTACAAAAATACAAGAAAGAAAAGATTTTAATATAAAATTAAGTCACATAGAAGACAACTTTTGGCCTAAACCAAGACAATGGAATTACGAAGTTCTATGGTAAGAAATGAGAAAAATCATAAAATTGTCAAAGATATGGGATTCATTCCTCTTCTTTGTAGATAGTGGTTTTATAAGTTATACTTTTCCTGTATATCCTCTGTGTTAAATATTGACCAAAATATGGGAGAGTGATAGTTTTCCTAAGGTTGCCATAATTCCTGATATATATATATATATATATATATATATATATATATATATATGAATGGAGCCAGGAAACAGCAAAGCATTGTTATTAAATACTATTTATAGAAACATTTTATATGTTTTCTAAGCACTAATGTGCAATTTATTTTGAAGCAACAAAACCCACCATTGGGGTGTAATCCTGATGATTCACAGACCTGTACCCCTGGGACAAATAGTACATTATATGGTAATTAAAAAAAAAACCAGAGGCGCCTGGGTGGCTCAGTGGGTTAAAGCCTCTGCCTTCAGCTCAGGTCATGGTCCCAGAGTCCTGGGATGGAGCCCCTCATCAGGCTCTCTGCTCGGCGGGGAGCCTGCTTCCTCCTCTCTCTCTCTGCCTGCCTCTCTGCCTACTTGTGATCTCTGTCTGTCAAATAAATAAATAAAATCTTCAAAAAAAAAAAAACAAAAAACAAAAAACAAAACCACCAGTGACTTGGTTAAAAAAAAAACACAAAACCACCATTGGGTTGTGGAGAGGGCCATGTAGTGGTCATGTAATCAATGTTCATTGTTGATCTTAAGCGAGTCATTGTTCTCAGCATCAACATCAACATTACCACCTTCTCCCTGATCACTGAAAGGCAAGTGGAAACCAAATACTTCCATGGTATGCCATATTCATAGACACTCCACCAGCAGATGTAAGATAATAAATGCTCAACTTTCTCAGAAAGCAGAGTTTCAATGAACAAAGAATGGTAATTCCTAGAGGCAATGTTTTGAGTCAAATCAAGTGAGAACAATTAAGTCAGAAAGTCAAATCTCTTAGCTCTTGGCCATTTATCATCACCGTCTGGTTCCTAAGAATCTCCTAAAATTCCATTCTGTAAGAAATGTTATACTATGAAGAAGGGGCTAAGAAATGAGGACGAGTTGAATCTCAGGGCAACACTACTCAGAATGACACACATTCACCACTGCTGCTCAAAACCACATTCCCTGACTTAGAGCCACTACAGGCAATAAACCTTCAAGACATAATTCTAACTATAGGGTTGGTATTTTTTCCTGTCTCTCAAAACTGGCTTTACAAATAGGCGGAAAGGTATCATTTTTCAGAGTTGAGACACTGACACAAACAAACAAAAAATCAATGATTTCCCAGAGCATAAGTGTGAAAGATCTGGCAGTTATGGGCATAAATCCATTATTTTCCTGATTTGGTTTCTAGAAATCTATTATTAGATCCACTGACTCTCTAAGTGTCCCTAGATTTTTAAAATTATTATTTTATTTATTTTTTTCATCATGACAAGTGTATTCTTTAATCCCCATCCCTATTTCACCCAACTTCCCCACCCAGCTCCCCTCTGGTAACCATTAAGTTTGTTCTCTATAGTTAAGAGTCTGTTTCTCGGTTTGTCTCTCTCTCTCTCTTTTTTTCTTTGCCCATTTGTGTTGTTTCTTAAATTCCACATAGGGGGCGCCTGGGTGGCTCAGTGGGTTAAGCCGCTGCCTTCGGCTCAGGTCATGGTCCCGGGTCCTGGGTTCGAGCCCCACGTCGGGCTTTCTGCTCAGCAGGGAGCCTGCTTCCTCCTCTCTCTCTGCCTACCTCTCTGCCTACTTGTGATTTCTCTCTGTCAAATAAATAAATAAAATCTTTAAAAAAAAAATTCCACATAGAAGTGAGGTTATATGTTATTTGTTTCTCTATTGACTGACTTACTTTTGTTTAACATTCTGTACTCTCTAGCTTTAAATGTGTTGTTGCAAATGGCAAGATTTCATTCATTTATATGACTGAATAATATTCCACTGTGTGTATATATATATACCACATCATCTTTATTCATTTATCAATTGATAGACATTCAGACTGCTTCCATAGTTATACTATTGTAAATAACATTGCTATAGACAAGGGGTGCATGTATCCTTTTGAATGAGTGTTTTTGTATTTTGGGGGTAAATATCCAGTAGTGCAATTACCGGATGATAGGGTAGTTCTATTTTTAACTTTTTGAGAAACTTCCATATTGTTTTCCATAATGGCTGCAGCAGTTTGCATTCCCACCAACAGGGCAAGAGGGTTCCTTCTTCTCCACATTCTCTTCAACACATGTTGTTTCTCGTATACATATCTAGAAAAAATGTCCCCACTGCTGATGTCAGAGACATTACTGCCTGTGTTCTCTTCAAGGATTTTTATAGTTTCGGGTCTCACAGTCAGGTCTTAAATCCATTTTGAGTTTATTTTAGTGTATGGTTAAAGAAAGTGATCCCTAGATTTTATAACAAGGTTTCTGCTTCTTGAGCAAAGCCAACCAGCTAAGTATTGGGTTTAAGTATCCCCCTCCCAAGTTTCTTTTTCTTTTTAGATGGTTGGGTTAAGAAAGATTCAATAAAACTGGAAACAGTAGCTAAGAGTTTTAAAAAAGGAGAATTTAACAAACACAGTATTACTACTAATACCTTTGCTATCTGTGAGATGTTAGAGAAGAAAGATTGTTTGGGGAATGTTAAAGATAGGAGATAAAGCAAATTATAGAAAAATAAGATTTACTTTTTGCTCTACGATCTTAATTTCAGCTGAGAAACATATGAATTTGTTTTTGAAAGCACCATTATCTAATATTTTTACAGGATAATCAAACTTCATTAGTAGCTCAACTTTTTTTGAAACCAGTGAAAGAAATAAGTAGTATAAAAATATGGCCTGTGATAGAGCTGTAGAACTGATTATGTTTTCATGAGATTCCACATTCTCAATCCATTTTTTGCTTTATTTTTTATTGTAGTAGTTTTTAGGCAATTACATGGCTACTAAAGATACAATAATCAGAGAATAGCTAGATATTATTGTATAGACATATTATAAAACATTAAATTTTTATAAGTGGATTTTAAAAAAATGTTAGCTATGAAATAATTCAGAAAAATTTGCAAAATAAACCAACATGAAAAAAGTATTTTTTTAATTTGCTAAAGGCCAAATGGGGTCAATTCATATGTTTCTTAAAATCCTCTATTTTTTTTTTAGCTTTAGCCAAGCAATTTGTAGGTCTAGGTTATCTAAGAGAGTGTACAACACAAATTAACTCACTTTTATTTCACAAATTCTCCAATGAAGAAAGCTGTGGATTGAACTCTGCTAGAAAAAGAGCCAGAAAGAACTCAAACACACTATCAGACCAAAATACCATATACAAGACACACATGGATGCACGACATACTTTTGTAGGTTCAAAAACAAGACATGCATTCAAAACAGAAATGACAGCTGTGTCATGCAACTCATCAGCATGCCCCTGCCCCCCATGAAGACTGTGGTTTCTCATACACACAATGCTGGAAACTTAAGGAAATATGTATCTCTATATATCCGTTCACATCTGAGTTTTTTTTTTTAAAGACTCAATGATGAGCTCAATGGAGAAGACTTTAGTATAAGCAATTTTGAAATACTATTGCTATTACTCATACTATACTCCTTAAATTGCTATAATTAGACATTGCATGTTTTAGAGGCTTTTGTAGATTCAGGAGGCTGCTGGGATTTTCAACTCCTTCTTCAGTTTTACTGATTTCCAGAACTGGCAATCAACACAAGGAGAAATCATTCCAACTGCATTATTCATGGCATTTATTGTCAGTATTAAGAGTGCATAAAAAAACCCAAAACAACAAACACAACCCACAAGATAACTGATTTAGAAACTTTAGCACTTTGTGATGTTAAGTACTCTGTATTTCCATTTTATTCCTACTTTCGATAGCATTTTTTTAACATTAATGTTCTATTGCCTATTTGATTGTTAGACTTTGTCACTAGCTCTTGAAAGTCATGCCTTCCATTCTCTATTTTAACACATATAAAATATTTAGCAAAGCTTTGTAAATACAGGCACAAGCATAAACATGTGGTTCTTGGGCTTAAGTCTTAAATCCCAAAAGCTTAACATAGATTATTTCTGTTCTAATAACCAGAGAGCAGAACTCATAATTTTGTTGTGTGAGGATCAATGCAAAAATCATCCTCTATTCCTTTCCTATATATCATGTTAATATTAAATGGAATTGTGAAGACTTTAGTAACTGATTTCTGGCCTGCTGCATTTGAATTTTTCTAAACAAGATTTGTTCCCTGGATAATTTGTGAAAGTTCGGCATACCATTTTCAAGACAGAAATATGTTTTATATTTCAGACATGTAAAAATTTAATTTAAAGATACATTGGATCCCTGATTGTTTTTAACGGAAAAGCTTCAAATATATTCCAGGGAAACATATGGAGCTAATACTAGACATGGTACAAAATGGAGGAAATACAGTGATATGCTTCTAATGCGTTGTCATCATCAAATATCTTCATATTTGATTTTAAGCAGAAGATCATTAATGTACTAATTTTAAGAACTCAAAAGGAAATTAAGTAAGTACTTAATATTGTTTGTGACAATCTCAGGAACTTGAATACTGAGAAGAAGAAAAAAAAACCTTAAAATACCTTTCCCTGGATCTTTAAAGTGTCCCTTCAAATCCTTATAGACATTCATCTGCAACTCATTGAACAACCACTGGTACAGAAAGCTGGACTAGCTTTGAGAGCAGTCCTCAAAGAAAGATAATAAAAAACAATATTTTACATATATATAGTTATATGTATTTATATGTGTGTATATATATATTACATACATATGTAATATATATATGTATGTATATATATAATATATATATATATATATATATATATATTTATTTATTAATTTTTACCAGAAGTGATAGGATAAAGGATGGAGGTGAGGTGAGGTATGTCAGGTAGGACAAGGGACAGGGAAGAAAGCCTAGACTAGAGAGAAGGTAGCTCTGCCAGAGTTTGTATGACTGGGACAGAGGTTACCAGTGAGGGCACACGCGATGCTAATTGGAGAGCTTTAAAGTCCCTCATCAGAAATTTCCATTGAATTAGAGAAATAAACACAGGTCACTGAACTCTTAGAAGAAGAATAAAGAGGACATTATAGGACCTGGCACAATGTTTAAAGATGATCAGTAAATGTTTTTTTGATGCTTGTTCAACCAACAAATGGTCCTTGTTCAGTCTCAAAATCTCATAATTAGTGTTGGTTCAAAGTTTTAGAGACTTTAATGAAATAGCTATAAAACTGTTATATAGAATAAAAAGAAAAGAAAAGAAAAGAGAATTTATGTCTTTGTTAGAAATTTTCATCCTGTAAGCATATGCTTAGAAGCCCTGATTCAAATCTAGGACATCAGACTAGCCAGAATACTGCGGGTGCCATGAGAATGTCTGTAGGGGATCTTTCCTGCTTTCACCCCTCCACGTGAGTCAGTTCACTTCTCCGCTACAGCCCCATGCTCCTCGCTCTTGATCACATTCCCAAGGAGGAGCAAGTGAAACCACACTGGACACCCTTCCTCCACTCCTCACTTGTGACTGGAGGTCAGGATGGTCACCAGCCAGAAGCTGGCTCTGGTATATGCTTCGGCTGTTGTGCTTTTCTGAGGCACTGAGTCCTCACTAAGCTACTTGCTTCTCTGGTGAGAGAGAAGCCAGGAGAAAGTCAAGGCTAGGGTGGGGGTGGGGGGAAGAAGACGTCCTTTCTCAGTTGCCACGGAGGGATGAATCCAGGGCTGTTTGGGACTCTGAAGGGGGAGGGCGCGAAGTAAAGCAGTGAATGAAAAAATACTTGGCAGTAAAGGCTTTTCTTTCAAAAAGCTGGGTAGTCAAAGGGATTTGAGTCAAGAAAACGGCATGATGATTTCAGGAAGAACTCTTTGTCTTAAGGGTAAATGGGGCTGGAGAGAGATGATGAGGAAAACAGAAAAGGAAGAAAAGATGAACAATACCAGATTTTTGATGAGCAACTGTTTCATATAACCCACCTGTTCCTATTCATGTTTGATAAATCACTGACGATCAGCAACCAGGCTGTAATAATTTTAAAGGATGTGTTTCTAATTAGAAAGACATTGTCCTGAAATAATAAATTTGAGCAACTGTGGAGATTGAAAGATTTTTACAGGAATTGTTAAAGGACAAATAATGCTGGGAACCCCTTTGCCTGTGCTAATAATCTGATGACTCCTATCTGTGCAATTCAGGACAACTTAGCGGCTTCATCTTGGTCCTAACTTGATCTCTCAAGCCCTCAGTTTGATGTTAGAGTACTTAATAAATATCCCTTTTCTGCAAAAATTCAACAGACTCTCCATCACCAAATCACCCAAATAACTATACCAGCCACCATATCCTTCTACTTTACAGTCATGTTGCCAGTTGGGATGGTTTGGGAGACAAGACCTCAGGAACTTAGGTATTTTCATTTATAAAGTGCTGTTCTTCATTAAAAGAGCAAAGAATCTCAAAATAAGATTCTATCACTAAGTTTTGTTGATTTTTCCTCTTATACTTGAACCTGCTGATTTCTTTCTATCTCTACCTTGAATAATCCTAATCCAAACCTCTATCATCTTCCAGCAGGATTTTGGCAATAGTTGGTTCTAACTGATCTCAATGTATCCATTCTCACCCTTTCATCTGTTTTCCACAATGTAGCTACACAGCTATGTTCAAAAGGTGAAAATGATTATGCCACTTCTGATTTATAGACTCCCCCTTGCTCTTCGGGGAATGACAACAAACCTTAACATGGCTTAGAGTCCCTACACAATCTGGGTATCCCCTTTCCACTGTTATCACATGTCATGATCTCCCACACTCTCCTTTGCCTCCACCTTTCCTAAGCTCCAGGAATTTTTCAGTTCCTAGAGTGTGACCTAGTTTCTCTAGCCACAGGATCTTTGCACACACAGTTTCCTTTGCTTGAATACTCTCTTTCCCTGGTTTTTGTCTTATTAACTCCTGTTGACACTTCAGATCTCAGGTCCCATTTGACTTCTTTAGAGAATTCCTGTTCCCCTAACTAGACCAAATTCTATTGTATTATCTTAACAGCAACACACACCTCTCTTTCACTGAACTCAAAACAGTCGTCACTATAAATTTCCTTCAGTAATTATTTTATCCCTAAATTCTCCACTGGATAGAAGTTCTATAGTCTCACAAGGGAATTGCATAGAACCTGGCTTACAGTAGGCTTTGGCCAATACTAGGATTATTTAGATAAAGCAATAAACAATAAAATTCAATAAAATATGAATAAACACAATTTATTCTTATGTATGGATTAGCCAGCTAGGATATACTCCTTGGCCTGTCCTGGGTGATGTATTATGCTGTACTTATTCCTTGTGCTATATAATACATTCTGGATTGGTGACTTCTACAATGATGGGCTTCCATTTCTAAATATTATCTGTAAAGTTTCCTTACCTACCCTTCCATTCGCACACGTGGGCCTGTGTATATGCACACTCACATGCATTTTGTTTATGGTGCTAAGTTCTCACAGTAGGTTTTGGTAGTTAAAAAAGAGAAATTTATACCTCACTGAATTAAGTATGGATACTTAAACCATACTTAACAAATATAGTATATGAACATGTATGCTCATTGCTTAATTTTTGGAAAGGATAGAGAAAAGTATTTGTTGAAAGGGTGAATTTTTCAATGAGTTTAAAACAGTTCCAAATTTGAAGTTGGGATTCACTATTTTAATCTACAACCTTGGGGAAAATGTCAATAACACCTTTCCGGCAGATGACACACACCAACTTTAATCATGCATCATTTTAAGACAACAATACACACATTGCTGAAATAGGGTACTTGGACTTGCCAAAAAAATTATGTTTACTCCTCAAATGTGTTCTAACCAAAACTAGTGGGAGCAGCTCCCAGTACATGAAAGCACACTGAGTCTAACAGATAATCTCCAACAAATTGTGGCAGGAAGTGCACTGGCAAGCATACAGGTGCAGGTCGAACCTGATATTTTTTAATGTCACTTAACATGCTGGAGTAATTGGCGCCTCTGTATCCCTTGTCAGTTTCTCACAGCAGCATGGTGTGCAAGGAAGTACAGACAGCCAGTGCTGGAAAATGTGTAACACCGACATGGAAACCCATCAAGAAGATGAAAAGTATTCACTTATCATTCAGCAAACAAATACCAGAATGCACAAACTCTATTATAATTTCACCTCATTTTTCTTTGTTATGGTACACCAGACAATACAGTCAAAACTGTAGAGTCTGGATACCTCAGTGTGGAATTCCAAATATTCAATTCAGTAGCAAATGTATTCCCTGAATGAATGCTACCATTTGCCCACAGCGTAACATGTCTGAAATCCGGAAATGAAATTATAATAAAAATTGTAAACGTGTCCCTTATTTACAACAAGAGGTTCCGATCTGGAGCACAGAACAGGAAATTTGAGTCGAAAAAGATATAAAATGCAGGGACTAAGGAATACCCAGGATACTTACAGAAACAAAGAACAGGCCCGACTTTCATACGCAGCTTCTCTTTATTATCACCTCTGGGTTCAAAGAAGACCCATGACATTTCACCAAGTGAGAGCAAGAAAGCATTCCTACAAGGCTGTGGGGCAACTTACCACATCCCTGTGTTCTCCTTCTTTAGGGGTAAGGATGACTGAGAGCAAAATGATTCCAAGGTAATGGTCAGGATAATGGGGATCTTTCAATGTTAGGGTCACATCTGTGGGCCTATGATATAAAATATTAAGATTGTGAGCAGTCATTCAATGGATAAGCCAAAAATATATTTTATATTGACAATTTATTATATTAATATTTTGCATTTAAAAAAATAATATATAATGTATTATTAGCCCCAGAGATACAGGTCTGTGAATTGCCAGGTTTACACACTTCACAGCACTCACCATAGCACATACCTTCCCCAATGTCCATAACCCCACCACCCTCTCCCTACTCCCCTCCCCCCAACCCCCCTCAGTTTGTTTTGTGAGATTAAGAGTCTCTTATGGTTGGTCTCCCTCCCAATCCCATCTTGTTTCATTTATTCTTTTCCTACCCACTAAACCCCCCACGTTGCCTCTCAACTTCATCATATCAGGGAGATCACATGATAGACAATTTATTACTTTTAAGAAGAAAGCCAATTTTGTTTTCTTTACTTTTCCGGTATAACTTCTGTTGCTATTGAAATATCATTAAATCACTAACTTATCCAATCGATTGTGGACCAAATGGAAATACTTGGGTTCACTGCAGATGTCTCAGTCCTGCCTGGGGTTCTAGAAGGCTGGGAAACTGTAACAGTATTGAGAAATCCACAAGTCCTTTTTTTTTTTTTTTTTTTTAGGATCTCTAAACACACAGAAAGCAAAGCCACTATTTTCTATAAATTTGAGACTAAAGAGTAAGTGAGGGTCATTTACAGATCACTACATGATTTAGAGTGAATGGATGAGTGGGAAAAAAGGAAAGGATAAAATATAACTCGTCTAATATACATCATAGACATAATTTTTATTTTTTTAAATATTTTTAACAAACTCCATTGTTTAAAGTGCTTCTATATACTTTGGCTGTTTAAACCTATGTCTAAACAATTTTTAGGTTTAGAAACACGAGGAAATCCATTGTTAGTGGATCCAGAGTTAGTGCATACTTAGAAAGCTTTAGAATTATGTATGTCTGAGGAAGAGATTATGAATTACTTGGTATTACCCAAATTCACTTTTACAAATAATACAAAACACACATTCAACTGACAATGGGTAGGTAATATCTTATTTCCATATTTCAGTTAAACAAATATTTCAGTTTTAACAAATGCATGTTAAGTTTTATAGTATATGTGTATTTATGATATATACATAAATATATTTTATATAGGATTTGATTTGGTTCATTTTGTTAAGCAAACAGGGGTTTGTGCACTCTGTAAACTTAAGGGACTATGGAATATTCAATACAAACTTAAATCTTTAAATGTTGTCAAATTAGGCATGTTCCCTTACTTGTTCGGTCACTTGTTCTTCTCATTCACAAAATGTGTATTAAGCACATATGAAATACTGCACACTGTGCTAAGCTCTGGGTAAAAAACAGACGTCAAGATCAAAGATAACATTATCTTCAGGGAGCTTAACAATTAGTAAATGATACAGTTGGAGTCTAGTTTTGGGGAGAGGGCTTGATGGGAAAAGCTGGTCCAAATAAGAATTTTCAATTCTGTTGGCACATCAGAATCCATTGGGGAGCTTTTAAAAAATGCCTATTCCCTAATTCTACGCATGATGACCCTGGTTCTATAGAAAAAGGGTGGGGCGTGGAAATTTATATTGTTTGTAAAGCTCTTAAATGATTTTCCCATACAACCAGGATTGAGAAATGCAGATACTTTTTATTGCTAAGATAAAATACTGGGATACTCTTTCACATGATGCTTAATTTTTACCAAGTCAAGGAATAATGTCATGAGAAAAAATGAACAGTTTTCTGACGTCAGAGGTTTTTGCTGAAACATGAAAAATTAGACTGATAATACATGTTATAATAGTTGTGATCCAAATTGCTTCACGATCAATTTAGTTACAACTGATCACTGTGGTTTGACAGTTCGTTCCTTTTATCTTAAGAAATTCATGTTAACCATTAGAGAAGATATGTACATATTATACATATATATGTTTTTTTTAAAGATTTTATTTATTTATTTGACAGAGAGAGATCACAAGCAGATGGAGAGGCAGTCAGAGAGAGAGAGAGGGAAGCAGGCTTCTCGCCGAGCAGAGAGCCCGATGCGGGACTCGATCCCAGGACCCCGAGATCATGACCCGAGCCGAAGGCAGCAGCTCAACCCACTGAGCCACCCAGGTGCCCCTATATATATGTTTTTATATGGGGTTACAATTTGATTTGGTTCATTTCCCTGAAATGATTACATATAAAATTAATAGAAACAACTTCATTACATTTTTATAATGATTACACGATAAAAGATTTAAGAACATTTGCAATTGTTTTATGATGATTATCTATTTTTTTTCTTTTTTTTTTTTTAAAGATTTTATTTATTTGAGACAGAGAGAGAGCTTGAGAGGGGAGAAGGTCAGAGGGAGAAGTAGACTCCCCATGGAGCTGGGAGCCCAATGTGGGACTTGATTCTGGGACTCCAGGATCATGACCTGAGCAGAAGGCAGTTGCTTAACCAACTGAGCGCCCTGATTATCTATTATTTTCTTTTAATGTAAAACCTTAATGCATTATATAGTAAGATAAGTATTTATATGGCTACTACCATTATCCATTTATCTGCACCCAGGGACTACTGATTTATGCATAGAATGTAATGGTATATACCAGCTAGTGATTTTATTTTATTTTTATTTATTTATTTATTTTTTAAAAGATTTTATTCATTCACTTGACAGAGAGAGAGAGATCACAAGTAGGCAGAGAGGCAGAGAGGCAGAGAGAGGAGGAAGCAAGTTCCCTGCTGAGCAGAGAGCCCGATGCGGGGCTCGATCCTAGGACCCTGGGATAATGACTTGAGCTTAAGGCAGAGGCTTTAACCCACTGAGCCACCCAGGCACCCCCCCAGCTAGTGATTTTAAAAAGTAGTTTGTTTAGAACTTCTTGTTTAAAGAGTAAGATGTTTATGTGGTTTTGAGAGGAAGGAATGGTTAAATGCAAAAAATAAGTAATGTGTCAAAATAAACACCAAATGCTTGTATATAATCTCTTTTTATTTTCTTAATCATCTCATATTTTTTCCATTTAAAGTTAATTTTCACCAGTGATTTATCTTTAATAGAGAACAAGGGAAATTTATGAATTGAACTGATTGGAATTTATGAGTTGAATCTGTAATTCAATCCAGCAATTTGCATATCCTTTAGCAGAAGTCCACAGAGAAAATAACTGTGGCCTTTATAAAACAACACCACAGCCCATTCTAGTTGGAACTCAGTTTTCATGATGATGGACTACATAAAACACCGTCTAATACACATCCTTCCACTGTGGTGAGGGAGGGGAGTCAGCAATCACTATGCCTATCATTAGCTCAGCCCACAGGAAGCTGTAGGTTGAAATGGAGGATGTGCAGGAGGTACAGAGAAGTCTGCTCTTTTGTCCAGTCCATGACAAAAATGACTATTGGAAGTCATTTGTCAGAACAAGTTGTCGGTGTGCTCAAACGTAGTTGACTGTAATAGGTAAGGGGATTCTACTGTTTCTATTTCATTTGCTCTTAACATATAAAATAGCCATCTGGTCTATTACTCTGCTTTCTGGCTTTCCATGACTCCTGCCACATGATGTTCATAATCAACTAAAACATCTTAAAACCATCAAAGATTTCACAGCTTCCTTCGCAATCGATCCCAGCACTGCTTGACCCTTTTAAGACATATTTTTTCCCTTTCTAGTATTAATTCAAAGCTCCCAGTTGAAATGTATTTTTTAAAAACATAAGCCCAGGGTCACCTAGGTGGCTCAGTGGGTTGAAGCCTCTGCCTTCGGCTGAGTTCATGATCTCAGGGTCCTGGGATTGAGACCCGAATCAGGCTCTCTGCTCTGCAGGAAGCCTGCTTTCTGCCTCTCTGCCTACTTGTGATCTCTGTCTGTCAAATAAATAAATAAAATCTTTAAAAAAAACCAAAAACAAAAATATAAGCCCATAATTAGGTATGAGGAATGACTAATATTAGTAATAATTATATAACTTTACAAATAGTCAAGCAATGATGAACTAATCTGAGAAGATACAACTAATCTTCCTCCATGTTTGAGGCACTCTTAGATAACCTAGGATTACCAGTGATAGCAAAATTAGAGTGTACGTGGGCTCATGTGATAAGGGAGTGGCTGGTTTTGAAGCAAGTTACACGTTTTATTTCTTATACGGTGGTCTGATTCTTAAATTAATAATTTTGATTAACATGGATAATCTGCTTTATGTCCCACTACAACCATACCAGTTGTGTGAAAAGTAAGGGATGTGTCTTTTATCTTTATTGTTGGGAGACAAAGCAGGTGTCCAAGAATTTTTCTCCTGAATAATGGTTGTTGAATGAGAGAATCAAGGAAGATGCTAGTATTTCCACTGGGTAGATAAGAAAGATGAACTTGAAAAAGACTGGCTAATATGAAGGCTCACAACAACAAATGAGAGAACACTGACTAGACAATGGATCTGCTGACATTTTCTATTACACAGGCCTAGCTTCACAACAAGATGTAGCAATATTATAATGGTTCAAAGTTACCTGTTCAACTCCAATTGTGTGAGATCCAGAAATGCCGAGCCCATAAAGTCATCCTGTAGTCCAAAATCATAGTCAAACACCTAAGAAGCCAAAGAGACAAGGCAATTATTAGAAATAATTCTATATAAGCTTTAAATGAAAATATCTTGATTATAAAATACTGGCTATGTCACCAAAACCAATGAAACTTCTTAATATTTTTAAAAATCACTTTGTTTGAAATGTTAGGGTCTTGCAAAACATACAAAGGAAACTACCTTTAACTTTGTACTTAAAATTGCCGTTTTATATCAAATGGAACTTTAAGGAAGATGAAAAACAAAATCAAATAAATATAGTAAATCATCAAAAATCTGAGGAATACAGACTTAGAATATTTCCCCCATATTATTAGCATTCCTGAAAGGAAAACTAAGTTGGTATGAAAGTCAACAAATATGTCTTCCCTAGTGGGTTACTGGTGATGAGAATATAATTCTAATCTCTGTATTTTTCAGGTCACTGAAGATAAATTCTCTGCTATTATAGGAAAATGCTGTTTTAAATATACAAATAAGTAAAAATTGAGGTGTTGTTATTAAAGCAGTTTCTAAAGTTATATTAAGGTTAAGTCAAATTAAGTTTTTATCATCACAAGCAAGGCTAGGAAATAATATTAACGTAACTACCAACAACAAACAGAAAGGAAAAGAGAGAATATGCTACTTCTTCCTTCTTACAAAACTATTTATCCAGTATCTTCTCTATGCCTTTCACGTTTCTTATTCATCCTATGATGAATAGGGTGAATAAGAAAGCAGTACCCCTGATCTCTTGGGACCTGCATTTAGGAGATGAGATGGTTCATTAAAACCCAAATAGATACATACAGATCAGTGAGGAGTGCTATGGACACACATGTCTAAGGGGGTGTGTTGGGAGCTGCTATTTTAGACTGGAAGTCCAGGAAGGCCTTTTGGAGGAAATATGCATGAAGAGACTGGAATAATGAGAAGGATTAAGCCAGTTTGGGAAGATCACTCCCAGGCAGAAGCAAGAGCAGTTGATTAGCATACTCAAGGGTTCTCCAGAAGCCAGTGTGGTTGAAGCCCACTGAGAAAGATGGAGAGGGAAAGAAGGCTGGAGAAGACGGCTGAGGGCAAGGTCAGTTATGGCCATGTGCAAAAAACTCTAAGTAAATGAGAGTTGGCTAACTTCCAACCATTGATTAATTTTCTTTACTCAGTCATCCCTTCTGCCAATATTGATCAAGTATTAATAATGTACAAGACAATATGCTTGGCACTGTGTCAGCAGTGGTGAGCAAAGGGACACCATCGAGGCTTACAGTTTGGTGAGGGAGACAGACGCTAAATAAGGAAGGGCACAGGGAATACGTAACTACAAATTGTGGTAAGCGTTGTAAAGAACAGAGTGTGAAAAGAATAAAAATAACAGTAGAGAGCAGGGAAAACTTTTAAGGTGGAGGAAAGACATAAAGTTGGGAGTTGTGCTTCCTGACCTTTTCTTTTTTTTTTAAGATTTTATTTATTTATTTGACAGACAGAGATCATAAGTAGGCAGGGAGGCAGGCAGAGAGAGAGGAGGAAACAGGCTCCCTGCTTGGCAGAGAGCCTGATGTGGGGCTCGATGTAGGGCTCGATGTAGGGCTCTATCCCAGGACCCCAGGATCATGACCCGAGCCAAAGGCAGAGGCTTTAACCCACTGAGCCACCCAGGCACCCTCTTCCTGACCTTTTCATATAGAAAGTCTTGGAATCCATAGCCCAGCACTCCTGAGCCCAAATCAGCATGACTGGCCTCAACAGTTAGAAAGTTTGAAGGAGAGGGAACAGTATGTACAGAGCCCTGAATGATGATTTTTTTTTTCTCTAGAATAAGTAGAGTTTGAGTTAAGCAAACTTACTATGTAAAAAATTGATATATAAACAGAAAGATAAACACTTTGCATTACAAAAGGATTCTTAAATTGGAAGAGCCCCAAGGGGATTTATTTAAGTGATAAGTTCCCCTAATGTCTTCTAAATTATTCAATTTACAGTCATTTGATTTACACACAACCTTTCAGGAGTAAATTTGTTATAGACAGCACAGTGCTCCTGTAATAAATATTCTCCTTGATCAATTGCACTTCTGAGCTCTAGTCATCAGCTCAGTGGCGTATCACATGAGTATATTACAACATCTCAGGCAAAGGACACGTCAGTGTTTGCAAGTGACTGCAGAAGGGTATTTTACAACAAAAAAATTACACTCACGATTAAATAAATTTCTCTTACACAACCTCTTCTAACCGTACCACCCTAAAGCTTAAAATCTTGGCGACCCTAGTGATAATCAATGAGACCATCTGGGCTACATCCAGACATGTGAAGTGGAGAGCTGAGAATCCAGTGACTTGACTAGAAGAGACAGCCCAGCCGAGTGATGGGCTATTCGAACTCTCTTTACTCTCATGGTGAAAGTCTTTCCCACAGCAATAATGCTAGGTGCTTACTTAAGTTCTCTTATTACTTAGCAAGGGCATACATATGGGAAAGAACGGAACCACCAGAATCCATTCATTAATGAAGTTATTAGCTATGCTACTTGATTCTAAGCTTCATAAACTAGTTGTCAGAAGGAGCATCGCTGTAGGGAGAGTTTCAGAAATACAGAGCACAGAGAAGAGATAAAATAGGGAAACATACTCCCACTGCAATAAGAACACTCACAATTAACACTGATTAATGTTTATTCAATATTTGCTATCCTGTTAGGTACTGCTATTTGTTAAACACATTGCGGAAATTTTTTTTCAAGATTTTACTTACTTACTAGTCAGAGAGAGAGTGAGAACACAAGCAGGGGGAGCGGCAGGCAGAGGGAGAAGCAGGCTCCCCGCCGAACAAGGACTCGCACCCCCCCCCCAAATGATGTGGGACTCCATCCCAGGACCCTGGGATCATGACCTGAGCTGAAGGCAGACACTTAATCAACTGAGCCACCCAGGTGCCCCTGTTACGGAGATTTAAAAATTTGTCTTACACAACTCAGTGAACAGGGTATCGTGTCCATTTTTCAGATGAGGAATCCAAAGCTTGAAAAGTTTATGTTACTTCCTCTCAAAACTCAGCACTTAGAAGAGGTCAGATTCAGATTCTATTGTGTGGGATGTTTTGTTCAGAACAGAACATATTGAAATTTAACAAACATGACTTAGCCACCCACTGTGAGTGAAGGCCTGTGAATTCATACCTAAAAAGTTTTGATGGGATCCTTGCTTTCATGGAATCTCCCCTGGGAGAAGAGGAATCCTTAGGTAACATTAGATAAAAGTTGCTCTGGCTCAGTTAACAACTCTCTTCATTCTCATGCAAGTTTAGAACAACACGTGCTTCATTCTAATCAACGAATTTATTTAACATCTTGATTCCATTGTCTTCCCAGAAAAATTGCATCAGGAAGCACACCAGCTAAGATGTTTTTGGGGTATAAGTAACAGAAAACTCATCTCCCACAAATGGGACTTTGTTAGCTTGGATGACTGAAATGCCCATAGGTGCTTAAGACTTCAACAGAGTTTTTAACTGCCAGCTCAAAAGATTCATAAATTTATTCATTCAGTTACTTGAGAAATATTTGGTCGGCATCTACAATGTGCCAAATAGTATTCTAGGCACTGAAAATATGGCAGTGAATGGGAAAAAGTCTCTGATTTCTTGGGGCTTACAAATGGGGGGGATATAGACAATAAACAATTACACATTAGGTAGTAGTAAATGTCATGGAGGAAAATATCTCAGGGTATGGGAGTGATGGGAAGTACTATTTACAGAAGATGTTTAGGAGGACAATCAGAGTAGCATTCGAATAAAGAGGCATAGTGGGAATAGGATGTGGAAAAGGGTGCACCTGGGTGGCTCAGTGGGTTAAGCCTCTGCTTTTGGCTCAGGTCATGGTCTCAGGGTCCTGGGATCGAGCCCCACATTGGGATCTCTACTCAGCAGGGAGCTTGCTTCCCCCTCTCTCTCTGCCTGCCTCTCTGCCTACTTGTGATCTCTCTCTCTCTGTCAAATAAATAAATACAATCTTTTTTTTTTAAAAGGATATGGAGAAGGATCTAAATCACATGGTATAACCCAAGATGTAAGATTCTATTCAAATATGTCCATAACTCATTTTCATGTCCAGGAAGCTTCAAAATAATCATTTCACTATACAAGAATAATTAAACTCTGAATTATAGGATTGACATTATAAAACAAAGAAAATAAAATTTAACTGTGGCCACAGCAATTAGTCAACTTTAGTGGAATAAAGATGTTATGTAGCACAATTGCTGGGTGGACATAGGAAACGCTGAGTCTCTCTAAGTCTCACTCACCTATATAATGGGGATGACGATAGTTACTTGTCAGGTATTGTGAGGTTTACATGAGATAAAGTAGGCCTGGCACCCAGCGTGGTGCTCAAGAAATGGTAGTTATTATTATTACAATGAAGATGTGGCCACAGATCCCATCTTCCCAAGATTCAGTAGCTTCGTATGTTCTTTGCCTATAAGCCAAAAGCAAGTATGGTCACACATGCTTATTTCCTTGTTTTGTTTTGCTGTTGACTTTTTTGTTGTTGTTGTCTAAAATAGTTGAGATTCTTGATTCATGCATTTAGGAAGTATCATTGAACCACATAAGACAAAATGTCTAAGATAATATAAGCATCTAATTTTGGAATAATTTAGTTTGGATGCTGTTCAGTTCAGGGCTGGAAACATTTTCATTCCAATTACTTCATTGTTCCTATTTAAAAGTCTAGAAAAGTGGCTCCCTACCCAAGCAGTGCATCAGAATAACCTACTGTGTTTCAAAAATACAAAAGATGGGGACTCTACCTTCGAGGTCCTGGATCAGAGTCTTTAGGGAAGACACTTGAACACCTAGATTCTTAAAAAACAAAACAAAACAACAAAACAAAACAAAAAAACAAAAAAGTGCACACACAAACAGAAACAAAACAAAACACAAAACCTTTTATGGTAACTCTGATACACAGGCAGGGTTGTTGATCATTGGTATATGACATTCTTTTTTTTTTTAAGATTATTTATTTATTTGTTTGACAGAGAGAGAGAGATCACAAGTAGGCAGAGAGGCAAGCAGAGAGAGAGGGGGAAGCAAGCTCCCTGCTGAGCAGAGAGCCCGATGCAGGGTTCGATCCCAGGATCCTGAGATCATGACCTGAGAGCCAAAGGCAGAGACTTAACCCACTGAGCCACCCAGGCGCCCCAGGTATATGACATTCTTTTAGAGACCTTAAAACCTAGGGAGAAATAATTTTGCATAAGATGGCAATATGGTCTTTAACTTGAACCATGTTTAAGGACTTTTTTTTTTTTTTTTTGAGAAGAGAACGCGCATGTGTGAGCGTGGGGGCAGGGGTAGTGGAGAGGGAAAGAGAGAATCTTCAAGCAGACATCCTGCTGAGCATAGAGCCACACAAGACTTGATCTCACCACCATGAGATCATGAGCTGAGCTGAGATCAAAAGTCATATGCTTAACCAACTGAACCACCCTGGCACTGCAAGGACTTCTTGATTTCAAATCTTAAGCTTGGATGGATATGAGTTACTGAAGGAACTGTCAATTTTGGTAAAATAACAGAAACAGTAATCTGACCCTAAAGATAATCACCTACCTAATTATCAAAAATTTTCTATTATTTAGAAAAGACTCCAATCTAATGCCCAGATTTCTAGCCTATGATTAGGCCAAACAAGTAGCAATTTACAGAAACATTTCCCCTTTCTATTACTTTTCTCTCTTCTACTGTAACTCTGGGTGTTCACTGTATACCTTGGCAAATAGTGTCAGTGAGATGAAAATTGAAAATTTAAGTCAATCAACTGAAATGGATGACGAATTTACCCTATTCTCTAAGATGTGTGCAGGAGCATCCCTGTGGCAGGCTCCAGTGGCTCTCACCTCTGTTAACAGAATCGTATTTAGGGTGGCTAAGTTGGTTAAGCATTTGCTTTCAGCTCAGGTCATGATCCCAGGGTCCTAGAGTTGAGCCTGCTCAGCGGGGAGCCTGCTTCTTCCTCTGCCTCTGCCCCCTCTTCTTGCTTATGGACTTTCTCTCTCTGTCAAATAAATAAAATCTTAAAAAAAATAGCATTGCATTTAAACCCCCAGCCTCTACTACTACCTTATAAATATATTTCAAGTTCATGCCTATAAACTTGTTTTCACCTGCCCTTACTATAAAATCATTTGGAGTTGAAGGAATATTCTCATTAAAATTAAAATCTATATGAACTCCAACCAATTGGAAAGTATGTTATTATTTATTTTGTGTCTAGTTTTTTTAATATGACAATTCCAAGAAAAGTCTGTTTTTTTCTAGAATTGGTAAAAGCACAGCAACTTTAATGCAATTTCATAACCTTGGCTCAGAACTGACTTTTGTTTCCCTTGGTAATCCTTAAAGTGATAGAAATCAGATTATAGGGTACATATGGACTTCTTTTTCCTTTAACTATAGATGGGAGGGTTATAGACAATACTTTTTAACCATCCAATACATGGATGCATTTTCATATCATCTGTCACTATAGAATCAGTTTGTCCCCAAGAGATCTTTCAGGCAAGATTAATCTCCCAGTATGGAGGATGTGGGTATCATATCAAAATCAAGTCAGTCAATCACACAAGGCTGTGTAGAGACAATGAAAATGATGCAATGTTCATGAAATTCTAGTAACTCAAAGTATTTCTGCCCATGTATTTTGTTTAGGTCTCTGTGTGTACAAGATTGGCAAAAAGTAGATAACATAACAAACGGAAAAAAGAAGCAAAAACTTAGAGATTTTTCTAAAAAGAAGCCCTATGCATTTCACAGAAAGTGAAAATTGAAGGAAAAATAGGAAAGCATATTTAAAAGCACAAAGTAGTGCATTAAAATATCGTCATTTTAATGTTTGTATGTGTAGTATTTGGAAAGCGAGTGTGATTCTTAATCATTTTTTTTATGTAGACATGTACAAAAGTGACAAATACTTTACAGTTCACTATTTTTTTCTGCCTAGTGGAAGCTAGGTTGTGGCTATATGATGTCATACTTTGAAAACTCCAAGTGGTAAACAAACAAACAAAAAAACAACAAAACCTTTGGGGTCTCTTACCTAGCTTCTTAGTATTTTGTGCAGCGGTAGCCAAGGCCTTTGGCCAGCATGCAGTCTCACCGTCTCCGTGACAGTGGGAAGATAGGCACATACACATTCTTGCTCTCTCAGACCACAACAAAAGTTTTTGCCACCATTTTTCTGTGTAGGTCAGATTTTTGCTTATTTTTGAGCCTACTAAGATATTCCTTTTCGCAGATGCATTCTGACATTTAGGTTTCCATGGAGATGAATAATCATTCTTGAGCACAAGAGTCTAGGAAGTTCATTTTGTAACCCTTTCAGAGATTGGAGAAAGACCTTTCAAAGACCTGGTTCTGTGGTAGAGTAATATTCCAGAAAAGAGAGAGATCCACAGGAAAAGTAATTAAAAATAAATCCTTTTCATTCCATGATTTTCCTCTTATATGACCTTAAACAAAATGCCAATGGTCCAGTATAATCCTTACTACCACCTGCTTTCTCTCTTTCCTTTTTTTTTTTTTTTTTTTTTTTTTTTTTTTTTTTTTTTAATTTTATTTATTTATTTGACAGAGAGAAATCACAAGTAAGCAGAGAGGCAGGCAGAGAGAGAGGAGGGAAGCAGGCTCCGCGCTGAGCAGAGAGCCTGATGCAGGGCTTGATCCCAGGACCCTGGGATCATGACCTGAGCTGAAGGCAGAGACTCAACCCACTGAGCCACCCAGGCGCCCCTAACACCTGCTTTCTTTCCTCTCCTGTCCATCGTCCCTGTGGCTGTAGCTGCTCTAACTCATCACTTCCAAACCTCCCTGGAAATAAAATTTCCTTTACATCCCACTTGTCTTCCCCCCCCAATTCCTTTTTTTTCATCTTCTATCTCAGTTCTTTATTATGAAGTTATTTTCTTTTTTATCATGCACATATTTCTTTCTCTCTGGAAGTGGGGAGCAGGGAAAAAAAATCTCCAACCCAGATCTCCCCTTTGGTGGGAGGAGGGTTGGCTTGAATATTCCCACATTCATAATTCTTATGCCATCATACATTACATATTAAAAGATAGTTCATGAATTCTTTTTAATTGATTATCTTTAGCCAATGTCCTCTTGAGATTATTTTTATGCAAATACAGATCTATTTCCCTATAATGACTTCTAGAAACATATCAACTTTGTACCTAGGAAATTCTCTTTTCATCAATCTTATACTGTTTTGGCATGATTTTTTTTTTTTTTAAGACCAGTCAAGTGTAGTAGTGAGAAGGGGGAAAGAGCGGAATAAGGAGTTCATTCTGTAACTATGAATAATCAATTGAGATAACTCACTACCTTTGGACCAGCCAGTTCTGCTATGATTTTAATAAAATTTTGATTATTACTTTTTCTTTCTGTGGAAAAGAGAAACATCTGGAGGCAATATAAATGAAGAATGGAGGGGAAGGAGGATGAGTAGAGATTGCTTAATTATATGAGATTTTTGGTTCATGTGCCAGTTGTGACAATATAGAAAAAAGGAGGAGGCGTGTCGTTATTATGGTAAAAGTAGAAAAAAGTTTAGGCACTGAATGGATAGTCAGACAACAGAAGCCACAAAGAGTATCTGTGGAGATATGAATTAGATACAGAAAAAAGTATCTAGAGATAAAGGTTAAAGAGAATTTAGATCGGGAAATAAAACAAGGTTTTACAGTTGCAATGATCTCCTTAAGTACTTCTTCTTTTTTTTTTTTTTTTAAACTACATCAAGTGAGAAGAAAGACTTTTTCTCCCTTCATTTTTGGTAATATAATAGAGACAGGAAATCCGCCCCCCCCCTTTTACCCATAGCCTTCTCATTTTCCAAGGAAAATATTATTTTTTGCAACCAGTTAATGGCAGAAATCCTGACAGAATTCTTGAACAGCGTACTTCACGGAGACTTGTTTTAGAGAGCAGTAAGTCAGTTAACTATACCAAACAGGAGAAGATAGACTTCATAATCCTCCTAAATGACCAGCAATAGAACTGTGCGGAAGAGAAATGCTCCCGAGCTTCCCCTCCCCTTGGTCTCCTCTCTGTCGCACCAGCCACCAACTAGAGTTGTGCACAGCAGAATTTATCTCTGGCGAAAAATCTCATGAGACAGGGAGATGATAGAAAACCACTAAACAGGGCGTCTTAGGTCATTGAATTAGCGGAAAACATAACTGGCTCACCTTGATATACAAAGGTTCCCTCAGATGTTCAACAAAAATGCAGGCTTTCTCCTCCCACACAGGATTGAGGTTCTTGTGTATTATTTTACTTCTAAAAACTTCTTTTCCTCCAATTTTAAACTTCACGTAGGGATCACTTGTCCCTGTTAAAGAGAGAGATTGTTTCATGTTAGTCACAGTATTTGCTGGGAAGCAAGAGATTAGCTCATTTAAACAACAGGAAGTATTTAAAGGAATCAAAATGAAATAAAGCTTATCACATGGGAAAACAGAAGTTAAGTGTTTTTTCCCAAAATTTTCCTTAAATTTTAAAGAGACTGTAAATATTAATAATAATTATTATATCTAAGTAATAACAATAGTAATCATTATTATTGCATCTTCTTATCTTAATACGGTAACTCTATTCCAGTATTTAAAAACCTCTATTGTTGGAGTGCCTGGGTGGCTCAGTGGTTAAAGCCTCTGCCTTCGACTCAGATCATGATCTCAGGGTCCTGGGATCGAGTCCTGCATCGGGCTCTCTGCTCAGCAGGGAGCCTGCCTCCTCCTCCTCTCTCTGCCTGCCTCTCTGCCTACTTGTGATCTGTCTATCAAATAAATAAAAAAAAAATCTTTTTTAAAAAAAAGAAAAAAACCTCTATTGCATACTGCATATGTAAGTTTAATTTATATTATGAATGATAGAGATTAATCTGACATTTCTCTTGGTATCATCCAGTCAACTATAAAAAGATGATCCATGATCTTGGCTGACTTCACTAGTTTCAGACTTACAAAGGCTGCTCAAATCTCAGGCCAGTCTGACAGGCTTAAGGAAAAGTGAGTCTCAGATTGGGCTTTCATTTCATCCTTGGTCCCATATTCTCTCTAGCTGAGAAGTTGCAATTTTAGAACTCGAGGAAAGGATGGAGGTCTCAGAGGAAGGCGTGAGGGGAAGGGGACAACTGTTTACTAAGTAATCTGCAAACTTCATATTATCCCCTCACACCTCCCAAGTTTCTTATGATGATAAAGCAAATCAGAGCTGTCAAGTAAGTTGCTCATGATACACAGCTCACAGGAGATGCAGTTCAAATGCCAACCAAGCTTGTCTGACTCTAACATCTGTGCTTTTTCTACTGCACCTGCAAGGGGGAAGGGCTTTGACATACTTCCATAGATACCACATCATTTCTCCTTGTGTCTGATGAATGAGGCCAATTGATCTAATGAGTATGCTATTATTAAGGATTCCTAGAGAAGGTGAATCAGAGACATCCCCAAGTAAGTCATCCCAGTGTGATAACCTTCCTCCCCAGGAAATAATTCTTTATACAACAACTGACTCCCTTATAATAAGATTTTGTTGGGGTGCCTGGGTGGTTCAGTTGGTTAAGCATCTACCTTCAGCTCAGGTCATGATCCCAGGGTCCTAGGATCTAGCCCTGCATCGGGCTTCTGGCTCAGTGGGGAGCCTGCTTGTCCCTCTGCACCCCCCAACTCATGCTGTCTCTCTCTCTCATAAATATACAAAATCTTTAAAAAAAGATTTTGTTTAATTCTTTCTTTGTTGTCTAAATTGAAGCTATAGATGATAACTATGGTCAGTGTGAGTTAAAGAAGAATGTGAGTGGAGGTCTATAAACTGTAAAGCATGATATAAATGTTAGGCATTACAACTACGACACTGATATCCTTAAGCTCTCTATTCATATCACTTCTCAATACTCCACTCACTGTCCTGACACATAGATATCGATGCAACATACAAGGACTGCCATATAGGATCTTGTTTTTCTTATTTAATCTTTTGGGGTCTCTGTTGAAACCCTCCACACTTATGAAGTAAACATAATACCTTGCTCTTTGTATGGCTACATCTGGGTATATTAAAACAACGATGCCAGTTTCTCATTGCGAAACTCCCACCTTGAAAGTTTGATTTTATCATCATGGTACAAACTTTAAAATTTTTATAAATATAAATATAGGATATTATATGGTTGTCCATTATAATGAATGCATTCTTTTGGGGCCTCAATGCAATGGAAATGTTAAAAATTGTTCCTTTTAACACAGTGGTTCCCAGCTATGGGCTGAGGACCCTGGGCACTGAGGGTTTTATAGCACAAATCTGGAGGTTATTAAAATCCATGTACCTATTTGAAATTTCTCAGTCATACCCTAGATCAAGTTTTCTCTTTGATTTTGAAATTCATCTATGTAACTATTACCAATGGCTAAAATGTAATCTCCATAATATCAGAGCCATTTGGATCATCTTTTTAAAAAATCTCCAGCACTTAGTACAGAATCAGACATACTGTTGGTCCTCAATAAACATGTGGTGAATAATTGGATACATTAATGACTTAATTAGCATGGGTGGCAGACCTTTGTTCCTGCTGACTCTTGTTCCCCCCATGTGGATATCTATAGACATTCCAGCGTCCACAATGTCCAAAACTTAAGTTTCAATCCTCTCTCTTGCTAAGCCTACTCCTCCCTTTGGCTTTGTCAGGTCAGTCAATGAATGACTTCAACATCTGACAGTTCCTCAAGCATGACACCTGGAAAGTGCTCTCAAAACCTTCTTCTTCTCCATGCGTTGCACCCAGGACACCATTAAGTCTGATGAATTCCGAAATACACCTTATCCGTCTTCTCTGTCTCCAACCTAGTTAAGCCTCCATGATTTCTTTGCCATTCTACTCTAATAATAGCCTCCTAATTGGGCTCTCCACATCTTCTGTGTCCTCCTCCATTAATTCACTATATGGCAGACAGACTGACCTTTTAAAAATGCAAATTTAATCTTCCCCCTTCTTTGCTTAACACATCTCAACAGCTTTCAACTACATCTACAAGAAAATTCAAACCATGTAACACGGTAAACAGGACCCGTCATTTCTCCAACGCCAGGTTTGGCCCCTTGGCATGTTCCAGCTAGCCTGTTACTGGAAGTTATTTTCCGCTTCCAGTTTTTGCACATTCTAGCTGGACTCTCTGCTTGAAAAGTCCCTCCCTCCCATTCTCTTCCCCTTTTGCCTGGCTGACATTTTATTATCCTCCTGGTCTTAGTTTAAATATAATTTGCTCAGGGATGCCCTTCTTAACCTCCCAATTTGAATTAGGTCTCATCATTACTTTCTCTTGGCATTTGCTCTCTGCTTAGTACCACTAATCATCATGTTACTTACAGGTTGATTTGTATGTCTGCCTGTTTATTGTGTGAATTTCCCCACTGGCTATGACCCCCATTAAGGCCAAGTGTCTGGAGTGGAGGAGGCACTTGGAAAGTATTTGTTAAATAGATGAGTCAATGAACGACTACAGAGTTTATAGCGTACGGAGTACTGTTAAACGCATCCTCTAAGATATTGATAAGGGCATACCTGATCAACCTATATCGAAGGTGAGAAAAAAATCTGAGATTCAGTGTGACTTGATGCAAATCACATGACAAATAAGCCAGGAAAGTAACAGGATAGAAGCAAACTTAGACTTTCAGAATCCAGATGCAGTGTTCCTTCTACTTAGCTTTTAGGAAGCCCAAACATCCATATTTTCCCACTTTTCCTCTAAAATACCATCAGAGAATTATCATGGAAAGATGTTGAATAATCAGTAAATACTGTAAATAATACTAGTATGAACAAGTAGCCTCCTCTGGTCTCTAGAACACTCACACTCATTATTTGTCTAACCACCCTATGTCTCTGTGAGTCTCCTATTGTCTCCATTTTATAGATGCGGAAACCAGGACAGGTGCTTATTCTAAGTCAGATGAGAATTCACATCTGAAGACAAGTCCAGTTAGTGCTTTTTCTGGCACGTTATCACGGAGCACTTGTTTCAGGATGCAACAATGCTCAATTTCTGTTATTCAAAAAGAATAACTCTTTTACAAGAAAAGTGATTTCAAGAAACTTGGCCTTGTGTCTCTAATTAGTGTCTCACTCCATTTGGTTTAGCTATTCTGTAAAAGGACAAAACTTCTAGTAATTCAGCACAGAAGCCCATACACACAAACGCAAATCCTTTTGAGAGGCAGTCTGGCTCTTTCTTGCTCCTTCCCAGAAATATTTTCTTCACCTGCTCTATAAGCAAACTGTCAAAATTCCCTCTGAGTTAGATATACCCAGGTCCCAAAATCCTGCTTGGTGGTTCTAAGGGCTCAATGATAGACCTTAAATCACAAAAAGAAATATAGACCACTCGAGCTAACACGTGCTGAGCTCTTACTACATCACATAACATACCACCACCTAACAAGCCTGAGAGATGACTTCTGGTGCTATCTTGAGGTGATGGTTGCAGAAACTACAGCAACAGGTGAGCAAATTTTCCAAAGTCACACAGCGAGGATGTTGGGGCTTAAATTAATTGCTACACTAGGTACCCTCTCTCGGAAAAAAAAAAAAAAAAAAGGAACAGAAAAGGAAAAAAAAAAAGAAAAGAGAAAATATGCACTCAAGAAAAATAAGCCCCATGGTCAACGAAGCCTGGAAAATGCTGCATGTCATAACCCTTCTTGGACAATCATGGAGCACACTCACTTATTTAACTCATGGGTTAGTGCTGCTTTGTTGCAATATTGCATTCAACCACAAGATGGCACTAGCACTTATCAAATTGTTGTGAGGTCTGTGGTTCTGTTCAAAAGGAGGGCCTCTACTACACACACACTTTGTGGTTTTCAAGCATTTTTTAAGCCACCCGTGCTTTGCTGTTTTTAGCTGAGCCAGGACGCTCATTAAAACATTTTCTATGGCACTAATGAAATGAAAACAGGGCAACTAAGTATGGGAAAAGAAAGTAAGATGTGTTAGCCCTAAAAATTCTGGTTTTATTGTTATTAACGTCATATTCAAGAGCAAACTTCTTCACAGGTGCACTTTATCAGATAGTGTTACCTTCCGAATTTATTTTTCAACATTAATCCTCTTATTTTATAATTATAAATTCTATGCTTTAAAAATTGAAGAGTATTCTAGATCTAGGGATTAGTAATTGTTTCTGAACCTTAGGATCATATTGTTTCAAAAAGACGATTTAGATGGTATGTAAGATATTTTCTCAGGTAGTAAAGGAACACAGTGCGATACTTTCTTTCTTTCTTTCTTTTTTTTTTTTTTTTGGAGTCAGGTCCCTGATGAGCATTTCAACCAACATACTACTCTGTGCTTGTTTAGCCTTTAGTGTAATTTAGGTTGAACACAGAAAACTTTGAATGGGTCCACTTTTGTATGCAATAAACACAGTTTTCACAAGATGGCAGCCTCTCTTTCCTTAAAAACAGTATTTAAGCTATTTCAGTGTAAATAAGGGGTTTCTCTCCTTAGAATAAATGAGCCTCCTGGTTAACAAGTTTAAATCAATCTTATCCCAAACCTAGTATGTAAAGAAACAGAAACCACTACTCCTGTTTTGGGAACCTCTAGACAGTCGATAATGCTACCCCCTAGTCAAAAACAATGCCAAATTGAAACTCGGTCTCATATTGGAAGTAGGGAAAGAAAAGGAAGGGGGGAGTAAGAGAAGAGCAAAACAGGACAATAGAGAAAGGTAAATGTAAATATTGAGTGTAGACTGTTAAAAATAATTTAAATTTACTTTGGACCTTCCTGAAGGTACTAGTTTTTCTACAAATATTTTAAGCTGGCCATCTTTCCTGTCCAAATGCAACAAAGAAAGTGTGTATTGTATAACAATGTCCTTCACCCTTGAAAGGTGCCTGTAAAAGTAATCTTTAAAGCATACTCAGAGCAATAGGTTATGTCTTTGTGTACATTTATTAATGATTTAAAAATCTACAAAGTAGAGATCTTATTTATGTATTAAAATTATCTCCCTAGGCTCTCCCATTCCTTCATTTTCTGTTGGAGATTTGGAATGCCCTACAATTGATATACTATATAGGGCAAAATAAATAAAAATATTAAAATTCAAGTGTGTGAGGTTTCTAACAGCATATGGCATACTATAATAAAATAAGAATAAACTAACATTTTTTTCATAATGAGTACTATGAATATTCCAATGAATTTGAAATTTATGGCCAATGAAATTACATGATATGGGACATACATGAATTAAAAATAATATTGCGATGCAACACAGCACAGGTCTGAACTAGTAAATTTCCTCCTTTGAAGCGTAGAAGGTGCTTCCAGACACACTATAGGCAGAAGGCATTTGTGACAGGAATAGGCTATTGATTTATATGAGTAATATTTTGGCTTGTTTTTCTCTTGTAAATGCAGAGCTCAGGGTATGTGAGAAAAACTCTACATTCATATTTGGGATAAATACAGCTTGCTCAATTCCCTCTCATATGTGGCATAAATTACAGAGGGTATCTTCATACGATTTCCTGATAATGTTTAGGAGTATAGGTAGACTAAAATATGGAAGGGCAGTGCTCATTACATTTTTCCACACTCCTTTAGATAAATATGCTTTACTTTTGAATATAAATTATATAAATATAAATTATATATTAATTTGTGATAACCACAATAGAAGAGTGTCCTAGACGTCATTTTTTTCTAAGGGCTTTTCTTCCTCTGCCTCTGGAAGCTCCGTCTCTGACCAGTAATTAAACCACTGGCTAGATACAATAGATATTCTTCACCATTCACAATTTCTTTTTTCCCCCAGAGGGAAACAGTTTTCCCTGGAATTGTGCTAGAATACATTATTATGTTTATTCAGCCATCAAAACTCCCTAAAAACTCAAATAGAAGGACATTTTTAAAAATTTAAGTACTTTAACTTTCTTATTTAAAAAATCAGAATATTAAAAAATTATACCCTTAAGTTTCTATGCTCTTCTCAATCTTTTTTCTTCTGGTTATCCCAATACTTCTCTGAAATTGTTTCCTTGATTGTCACCCATAACTTTTACCACCAAGTCCAATGGGCTTTTCTTAGTCTTCAGCCCCTTCTATCTGTGGGTCACATTGAATGTAGTAACTCCACTGACTGGAATTTCTCTCCTCCCTTCCTCTCCCCTTCCTTTCTTTCTGATTCTATGACTCCACTTGGATTAATCCTATCTTGGAAAGAATATCCGCCACAGTCAGTTTTGCTTTTTATAGGCAGTGTGGTCTTAGCAAGGTCACTCAAACTCTCTTGTCTATAGTTTTTTGAGCTTTAAAGTGAGAGAATTTCCCAAATTTCTCTGAGGAGAGCAAAGGATCTCTAACAAGATTTCACTTACACGCCACTGACAGAGAACAAACCATTCCACATAAATGAATTTTCCAGTACACTAAAAATCACCATGTCAAACACCAAGACCTGTTTAATTAATATTGAAGAAAGTATTCCTAAAATTTATTGGTTTTCTCCTTTTTAGGTAAATAATGAATGTAGCTTAAAGAAATGGTTCAGTGCCTCATACGTTGATTATATATGTCAAGGAAATTATCACTAAGGTTCCAGGAAAACTAAGTTAAATCTTCTGTAGAAAACTGATGAAACTTGGCAGGAATCTTTCAATTTCTGGAACTCCCAAGGGAATGCTGCTAAAAGTCAGAAGATATCTCACAGAGAGATATATATCACAGAAAGATTCCCCCCACGAGCATTTCCATAATCTCTAATATATTCTATATATTCTTAGCTTGCTCTATTCCTTTCAATTTAGAGTTGTTATAAATTCAGTATGAATGACAGTAATATTTCTATTACGTGTGCCAGTGAATAAAAAGTGGTTCTTAAAATACAACAAGTTAAAAGTGACTTGAGGTGTAAGGAGCCTTAGTTCCTGGATCACTGTGTGGAGGGGAGCCATCTGCCAGCCAGAGGCACGTGCCTTGGACTATTGTGTGGATGAGGAATAAGCTTCTGTTACATTTGAGCCATTAAGTATCTCAAGGACGTGTTCATAGCAGCAGTTCAGCCTACCTTAACCAACACAGATGCCTGCATCTTGTGAATTTTAATTATTACAATTTGACTTACAACCACAGTTTAACCTGTCCCACCTCAGAAATGCACCTAAATGCTCTGGTTCTAATTCTTAAAATAGCTCTTGAAATTATCTCTGCCGGTATTGCCTCACCATTCTTTATCTAGATCATTCTTAGAGACTTCTCCCTGGTCTCCCTGCTTCCCTTCAAATCTCTTCCCCAAGTACTGCCAGAGGTCTCTTTGTCATGTACAAATCGGGCTCTTGATTCATTCGAAACTGTTTCACTCCATCTTTCCCACCCACAAGCATTGCTGTAGGCAACCCAGGCCTCAGAACTCATGCTCAGGGTCAGTTCTCAAGGCTTCTCTTGTCCAGGGAATTTTGCATAGACGGGGTATATTTTTATTATTTTATACTCTTACCACAGGGCCTTCTGATCCTAAGTTGGCTTCTCTGTCAGATTGAACCCTAACGTCCATTTCTTTCATTTTTGTTTTAGTAATGGAGCTTCTGTGAGTTTAGCAGCACCTGTGATCCCCTCAATAGAGAATTTCTTAACCTCCAAGCAACAGGAGTGGCCACAGGATAAGTCCTAGCTGGTAAATGGGAGCAGAAGTGACATAACAAAACTTCTGGATCTTCTGGTGAAAGGCAGAACAGTTGCTTTGAATCAGAAGAGCAAGTATGAGGGATGCAGGCAAAGACCCTTCACCAGCCTGTGATCTCTCCTTTTTGGACTCAGTGTGGGACCACCCATCTTTTTGAAGCCACTGTACCCATGGATCTCGTTTTACCAGAAGTTTGGCTCGCATTGTCAGACACCTTTCCAAATAGAGTTTGCTTCTTGAGGAAAAGGTTTCTTATTAGAATATTTGACTTTGTACAGCTAATCCATCTTATTTGAGTTCTCTTCGATCCATTTCATAATATCAGGTGATATGAACTCGCATTTCCCACAGCCTGGCCATTCCCGAGATGGGGACTTCTCACTTACAGAACTGGAAGGTAAAATCCAGTCCAGAAAAGAATAAAGGCCAGGTGGGAAGGAGCAAACTTACCTGAATACTTACAAGGTGCCTGGGGCTTTTCAACAATATTTCATATAGTTATAACTATAGCCCTGTGAGGTGAGTTAAACCAGCACACAGGAGGCATCCAAAAGATGGTTGCTGAATATATTAATAAATTGATATTCTTAGTAATTTACAGATGAGTAAACTGGTTCAGAGAGGTTAGGCTGCTTGACCTGATTATGGAATCTATTTGATTCTAGATTCCAAATGTACTCCACTATACCATGATGTCTACCTACCATAAGCTTTTCCAAGCAACTGACATGTCCCTATCTCAAGCTATCATTTTTGACCTCCATCCTCCCATATGCTGACCCCCTTTAGAGACTGGATTCTATACTAGGAAGCCATAGAGCTGACTGAACTTGGCAATCTTTAATTCTGAAACATAATCATGGCAGAAAAGCAGTTAGACAAACATGGGTGAATGTGACTGGGGAGCTGGTTCATTTAGTGTCATTTGCCTTCATCTGACAGAAAAATCTCATGAGGGCAAGAATTCTTGGGCATCCCAGAACCTACCAAGAACCTACCAGGTTCTCAACTGATCAGTAAATATTTGTTGACTTGTATGAATAACATACATTACCATTAATATACTGGCTTTGCTAAGGGGATTACTCAGATGCCTAAAACTGGGGTTCTCTGCAAAGAAGGAAATTGTTCAATGGTACTCCACAGAAAAATCTAATTAAAAATCATAAAATTACTTAATGCATTTTGAAGGGGATGAAAGCTTATTTTCACTCCCATCTACAACAGAGGTAGTTCGGTGTCACATAGGGTGGTGGTAGAGAGCTTGACCTCCAAGTTAGAAAGCCTGGGTTCTAATGTCAGCTCTAGTACTTACTAGCTGTATAAATTGCAAAAAGTCACTTAACTCAGAAGAAAATGAAGATGGTATTAAAACCGCATGAAGGTCATTTTGAGAGTTTAATTACTTAATTTGTATTAGGTACTTAGCACAGTTACTGGCACAAACTAAACATTCAATAACACTTAGCCATTATTCTTAATCTTATCCAACACGGAGACAAAGTAATATAATTACATCACAACTTGAAAACCTGAAGATAACAAAACTGAAATAAAGAACTACAAACATATTAAAAAGTGGGTATCAAATCTCTGACTTCCCATGCTGAACAATTCATTTCAGTTGAGATAAGAGTTACAACTTAGCTACTTTCCTTAATCATTTAAGAACACATAAACACATAGCAGAAAAATAACTATTATTTTCTGAGATTTCTCCTTTCCAGTTATGTTAGATATAGCAACTCTATCAGATTTTTTTTTAAATTTTATTTATTTATTGGACAGAGAGACACAGCGAGAGAGGGAACACAAGCAATGGGAGTGGGAGAGGGAGAAGCAGGCTTCCCATCAAGCAGGGAGCCCGATGCGGGGCTCGATCCCAGGACCCTGGGACCATGACCCGAGCCGAAGGCAGACGCCCAACGACTGAGCCACCCCAGTACCCCACTATCAGATTTTTTAAGAAGAAAAAATAGCCTAGAAATAATTATAAACACTGCATGAATAAATATAAGTATAAGGAAGTATCATAAAATATGACATTAAGGGCGCCTGGGTGGCTCAGTGGGTTAAGCCTCTGCCTTCGGCTTAGGTCATGATCTCAGAGTTCTGGGATCGAGTCCCACATCGGGCTCTCTGCTTGGCAGGGACCCTGCTTCCTCCCCCCTCTCTCTTTCTCTCTCTACTATCTCTCTCTCTCTGTGCCTACTTGTGATCTCTCTCTGTCAAATAAATATTAAAAAAAATATGACATTAAAATAACTGGAGTCCATAGTACATAACCCCTAAAAAAAGAAAAGAGTTATTGCAACTCTGAGAAGAAAACAGAATCTTCGCCATCAATCAAAATAGTAAGTAAAAGCAATGTAAGTAGTTTTATGACTCTTGTTGATTGATTACCATCATTAACTGAATTTCAAGACAACTATATTACAATGTGATTAAAATGCATCACAGATGCCAGGCCATGGAATTATATATCCCTTGGCATATTCTCAAATTCAATTTGAGAAAAAAGACAAGTCAGTGGTCTCCTACTTGTCTCCCTGCTTCTTGTCTTCCCTACTCCAACTCATTCTCCACAATCCTATGCCTAGGATTTTGTTTTTTGACACAACAGTCTGCTGTCACTCCCTTGCTTTAACTTCCTCATTGCTTTCTCATGGATTTCAGAACACAGTTCAAACTCCCTGGCAGGTCATACCAACCTTTCTTTGTGAATTTCTCCAGACTCCTGTTTTGCCAGAACAAAACTCACAGCACCTCAAATGTACAGCTTCTTTCCCAGGCCTGTCTGTGCCCTTCCTTATCACTTTCCCTTTGCCTTGAACTTGACAGTCCTCACCATTCTCAGTCGTCTTCTGGTACCAGATGCAGGTCTCCTTGCTGTGCGGACATCTTTCCTGCCATCGTGTGGACACTATTTGGCCCTTATCTTTTCCCAAATATCCGCTGCAACAGCACTTGTCCCTGGGAGAACCTGTTCACTTTTTTTTTTTTTAAAGATTTTATTTATTTATTTGACAGAGAGAGATCAAAGGTAGGCAGAGAAGGCAGAGATGGGGGGAAAGGCCAAGCAGGCTCCCTGCTGAGCAGAGAGACCGATGTGGGGCTGGATCCCAGGACCCTGAGATCATGACCTGAGCTGAAGGCAGAGGCTTCATCCGCTGAGCCACCCAGGCACCCGACCTGTTTACTTCTGATGGCTGGTGTCAGTCAGGACTCCCGGGTTTTCATCTGTGATCAAGAAATGTTGCTTGACTGACAACGCTCATTTTACCTGAATAAAGGAATGTCTGTCTCATGTCAAAATCAGAGAAACTAGTAAGGAAACCAGAATGTAAGTTGTCTAACCTTTATTTCCTGCTCTTCCCCACTCCCTTATTCACTAGGATCCCAAGAGTCTCATTCGGATTTTATTTTCAAATACTGAATCCGAACTATGAGAAGCTTAATATCAAACCAGCACTGAGCCACCACTTCCACCACAGCAAGCATTCTGCCATTGCCACTTTCCCACACGATGGCGATGGATAGGCACTGTAATTCCTAAAAATGGTCAGGATGTCCCAGTTTTACAAAGTCCTTTTAGACAATCTCGTGTTAGTAGCAATCTGCTTAGAGTGTTTATTTATTTGATAGATAGACTGATTTGGATTTATTCAGAACCATCGACTAGAAACTGTCCCAGAATAAAGGTGAATGAATATGCTTGTGACACATGTCTTCCATTATTACATGAAATGTCCAATAAATAGATAAACTGTACAGTAAACAGCACCACATTTTCATGCAAAATCTTAGAAGAAAGATTATTTTTCTCTGTACAGAGAAATGACGGCTGACAATGCTACCTTTCACTGACATCTGTGTTTTCCTCTCCTTTACAGGTAAGCAGCTAAACTACATTTTCTCCTCTTTTTCTTTAGGTGGGGCCATGGGACTAAGGACTGGGTTCTGGCCAAGAAATGAGAACTGAAGTGGTAGCCTAGGCCATGACATCTTCCTATATGTAACCTTCTCTCTTTTTTCCCAATCCTGAGAGAGCAGGACCATAGGAGAGAGAAGGGCAGGATAGAAAGAGTCTGGAGTTCCTGAATGAAACAGAAGCACTACCAACAACTACAATAGACTACGAAGTGATAAATAAATTTTTATTTTGTTAAACCACTGAGATTGGGGTGTTCATCTTTTACAGGTCCTAACACTACTTACCTTAACTGACACAAAAATTGATTACAAGAATGGGCTCTGCCATTAAAAAAAATCTCTAAAATATATAACATTGACTTAGCGATTAGGTGGTAGACAGCAAGGTAACACTGAAAGGCTGAAGAGACTTGTTAGGCCACCATCAACATTTGGTAAAACTGTTCCTGTGATGACCGGCAAGGCAAACTACCTGCTATCAAACCTAACCTTGAGGGGATACTGTTGGAAAGAGCCAGAATGCAGGTGTGTATTTTCTACAAGTGATTGCTTTTGTAAGTAATCATAAGAAAGAGATGAGTTCAGGGGCGCCTGGGTGGCTCAGTGGGTTAAGCCGCTGCCTTCGGCTCGGGTCATGATCTCAGGGTCCTGGGATCGAGCCCCGCATCGGGCTCTCTGCTCGGCAGGGAGCCTGCTTCCTCCTCTCTCTCTACCTGCCTCTCTGCCTGCTTGTGATCTCTCTCTGTCAAATAAATAAATAAAATCTTTAAAAAAAAAAAAAAAGAAAGAGATGAGTTCAGATGAAAATAGGCTGATTCACAAGTAGAAATGAAAGGAAGTAAAGAGAAGAACTGAAAAAGCTCTTTTTAGACCCCAAATAATAGAAAAATAATATTGAAAAAGCCCTTGAACAACAAAAGCTCATTAACACAGCCTAGAGGCAAATGTTAGATTGGCTTTCCCATGCAAGCACCACAGCCTTAAGGTACATGTCTTTGTGTTAAAAGGGAGAAGTAAAGAAATAAATCATGTCTGAGGAGTCTAAGAAAGAACACTGGGTATGGTTGTTGGCACCTGGAAAACAACGAAGTTTTTGAGAGAAGGAACTTGGTGGAGCTACTTGATCTTGCACCAGCAGGAAGCAGGAGATCAGTCCACTTCTTACCAATTTCAGATATGGCTATCGAGGATAAAGAACTTCTCAGGTGGTGGAGACAGTTGTTACAGAGAACAAGCAACAAGAAGATTCTCCCCAAATGGTAGAATTCTACTCTGGCAACTTCCCTACCCTCCAGCTAACTGGCCTTCATAAAGTCTGTCCATGGAGATTTCAGAATTGCTATGGACAAGGAACTGCTATGTGTCTCCCATACTCTTCATTTTGGTCATTATCTGCTGGATGTCTATGGTGAGGTGGTAGATTTATATTTCAAAGGGCTACAAGGAGCCATATTTGGATCTGATAAGGATTTCCTTTCATTCAGAGATCCTGCACTTGGAGCTGGACACAGTGACCATAAGGAGGGACTCTGGGCTGTTTCCCTTGCGGGAAGGGTGAATGTCTTCTTTGTGCAGAAGGAAGCATGAACCTGATATCTGGTGACCAGAAAACTGGAATGCAGCCAGGACTGCTACTCCTTGGCCATATACACGTTTTCTTCTTCTTCCTGAGCACATAGCTGGCCTATAGCTCCCAGCTTCCTGTAAAATTGGGAATGGACAAGTATCTGCATTTTGGTCAGTTGAATATAAGCCAAGAAGATGATGTGTCACTTTGAAGCCTGGCATAGGAAAAACCTCCCATATGTGACTCTTATTCTATTTTCTCATCCACTGACTGAAGAGAAAAGGCTTGAGGACCAAAAGGAGTAAAAGGTGTTTCTCAGGGAGAAACTTAGTATATCGGACTCCATTTTGCTTCTCTGCCTCTTGATACTGTGACCTACACCTTAGGAACTTCTGCTTAGCCCTGCATGTAGGCATGTTAATAATTGAAGGAATTTTGCATACAACTGAGATTTGCAAAAACCACGCTTTACCCAAAGCCTACCTCACCTAAGGAGATAAGGAAGTAGCCAGAGAAGTTGTCATCTCAATTCCTTTAAGACTGAGGAATGATCATGACTCAGGAGGGATTGAAACCATTCCCCATGAGGTTAATGAGATTGAAACTAGCAGAAAAGATAAAGCTTATTTTTCAGAGAACTGTTTCTCCCTAATCAGCTATTTTGTCTTCTCAGACCCCATTAGCAAACCCACTGGCTGTCGTGGCAGAATCCTGGACTCAAGGTCAGCTTGAATTGATAAGATTCCAGCCTATGAACAAGCAAGATCCTGAGTTCCTTACCTGAGATAATGAGCCTAAGACTGTAGTTTATACCAGCTCTTAGAGCATGCCCATAACCCCTTCCCTTGACCTAAGATAACTTTCTCAAAACAGGAGCTGAATTTTGACCCATTCTGCTGTTGTCTCTACCATAAAGTGAACATGGAATATATTTCCTCTATGTTTGCTCAGTGCACATGCTCCATCTGTCCTCATGAATAGTCAGAAGTTTTCCTGCCCTTTTCATCAATATGTATGTAATCTCAACTGCTAGGATTGGTTGCTCCCAGCGCATTCAGGGAGGTGGAGTCCTTTTGTCTCTTCCTTTGGCTGCCTCTGGAATAAACTCCTTGCTTACTGTGTATCTGTGGTCTCAGTGATGGACTTTGCTGTGCATTAGGCAGATGAACTTGGGTTTGGTTACAAAGGGAATTAATAATACTAGATAATAATACTAGTCCCCTAATGACTGTGTGGAGCAGAGTTGAGGCCCCACTCTCCAATGCTGACCCCTACTGGGCTATGATAAGAGCAGGAGATAAGATTCTATTATGTTGGGGCACCTGGGTGGCTCAGTGGGTTAAGCCTCTGCCTTCGGCTCAGGTCATGATCTCAGGGTCCTGGGATCGAGTCCCACATCGGGCTCTCTGCTCGGCAGGGAACCTGCTTCCCTTCTCTCTGCCTGCCTCTCTGCCTACTTGTGATCTCTCTCTCTCTCTCTGTCAAATAAATGAATAAAATCTAGATAGATATATCTAGATATATATATATCTATATAGATATCTAGATAGATATCTATATAGATATATATATATCTAGATATATCTAGATATATATATATTTCATATATATATATATTTCATATATATATATATATATATTTAAAAAGATTCTATTATGTTAAATTACTGCCATTCAGCAGTGTTTTCCCTTCAAAACTAAGTGATGATAATAGTCTTATAGAAAATGAAGTCTTAGAATTGGAAGGGGACTTTGTTCAGTCTTTCCCTGAAAACAAGAATCCCAGCTACAAAACTGACAGTTGACAGATGGTCATGGAATGTAGAGGTGGTTAGAATACCGTCAGCTCAGCACTTCAAAATTAAAGTCAGTATTTGTTGAACACACACACTGTGTGAAATAGTATTTCATTTTGGCCAAATTATAAAAAGTTATGAAATGTATGTTATAGAGCTAACCTACTTCCTCTGAATCTTTAAAGCGACAAGAAAATAGCCAGTCCCTGTTTCACAGAAACCCCCTCCAAGCATGTGCAGTCCCTAATGCCTTTTTCATTGGCGTAATTATATCTCTAAGGTCATTAAAATAAAGATACAATAATCTAATCTCATTGATTATTTTTCAAAGAAAGATTTTTTAAAGGTTATGCTTTTACAGGTAAACAATAAATGGGAAAGATTTTCTTATTTTCAAAGTACAGGTATGATTATGGAATGATTACGGTTACCTCCATATCCCTGGATTATCAATTAAAGGCTTTTCTTCAATTATCATATTTGATATGGTCAATGGTTATATAAGATTTATAAGCAAGTAAAAAAGACAAGCAAAGCAAAATGTTAACACCTACAACAAAACTAAAATACTTGAACAATGAAAAAACCTTCACTCCTTATGCTAAAAACAGTTAACAAGTGTTTAAAGTGACAAGTGACTTCAAAACTTGCAATTATCCTGCTAAAGGATGTCGTCACCAACAGAGGCAAAGATGGCAGGTACAGGACAGTAGGAATTGTTGTGCATCCTTGTTCCTATCCTCAACACCGTCTTCCCTTCTCTTCTCTGCCAGGGTATGGAAAAGCCCAGGACCTGCACTGGCAAGTTTCACAAAAACTGTAGAACCAACTAATCACTACATTTCCTCGTGATCCACTCTTCCTTGGCTTCTGCCTTTTTGCCGAACTTGCTATTTTTTCCATGCCCATTAATATTCTGTTACTTTTTAAAGGAAGGCAGGGCTTTTTCCTAATAAAAGATTTGAGCTAGTTTGCAGAGTGAATGAATTCCCCAGCTGGTATACTTTTCCTTTTCTGAAATACATTCATGCGTTCAACAATATTTACTGCAGCCTACGATGTGCTAGGCATTGGGGATTCGGTAGAGCAGAAAACTAAGTCTCTATTCCCAAGGAGCTTTCATTCTAGGGGAGGTAAACTGCTAATAAGGCGGCGGATAATATGTTATGTGCTGATCGGTCTGTGCAACAACATAAAGCCATGGGTAGGGGATGGTGATCGGAGGGGCCTCCTATTTTAGACGGGATGCAGACAGAAAGCCTGCACTGGAAGGAAATATTTGAAAAGGGACCCAAAGGAACGAGGAAGAATTTCAGGCAGAGGAAGCAGCAGGTATGGAGGCCCTGCAGAATTCTAATGTGGACCAAGACCACACTAGTGTGGACCACTAGAATTCTAGCGAATGACCAAGAAAGTGAGCGGGAGGAGAGGAAATCAGAGCTTATTGAAACAACAGATCATGTGGGGTCTTACAAAACCTTGGTAAGGCCTTGGAGTCTTTCTTAAGTGAGTTAAAATAGAAGAGCAAGTGAATAAGTAGACTAAAATTATTAAGATTTTCCTGTCTGATGTCAAAAGACCCATCTTTGATTAGAGAATACACCAACACCTGAAAAATAGGATGTACTCAAAGGGCCAATTATAAAAGGGCAAGTATATTGTTTTCTTCAGTTACTCAAAGTAATTTTTAGATTTAAGACTAGCTCGTCTGGGGCGCCTGGGTGGCTCAGTGGGTTAAGCCGCTGCCTTCGGCTCAGGTCATGATCTCAGGGTCCTGGGATCGAGTCCCGCATCGGGCTCTCTGCTCGGCAGGGAGCCTGCTTCCCTCTCTCTCTCTCTGCCTGCCTCTCTGTCTACTTGTGTTCTCTCTCTGTCAAATCAATAAATAAAATCTTTAAAAAAAAAAAAAAAGACTAGCTCGTCTGCAATATTTGGACAAAGGCAACCTAAAGGTTAATAATGCATATAAAACAAATGTGAATTTTTATATTTCTCATCTTCATGTCTACACTATATCCTTTAAAATTTAGATTTCTAAGCTATATATGATACAGTATAATTGGATATAAAGTATATTCAGATACTGTCATGACTCCTGTTGATGTCGATATTATCTTATTTTGAAATTAGTATAAAAATAAAATAGATTTGGCAACCAACATTCACCACTAGACTATCATATTTAAGATAATGAGAATTCATTCAATGTTAATGGTGTGCTCAGCACATAATGAGAGTCATTACTGGAAGCTGGTGGTAAATGTCCTCCCTTCTGGGGCAGTAAGAATTCTGAAACGTACTCCCAAGATTTCTCATCTCAACCCCTAGACTGTAAGTATGATGAGATCTCATTTCTGTGATTATGCTGTTTATAGGACAAAAGGGATTCTCCACATGTAAGTAAGGTTACTAATCAGTTGACTCTGAGTTCATCAAAAGGGAGACTGCCAGGGAAGAACCAATCTCATCTAATTTCCTTTAAAAATATAGTGTTTTCTCTACTTGGTAGCAGAAAGTCACATTTGAAGCATGAGGGGTTTTTGACATCCTATTGCTGGACTGAATATAAAGGGAGCCACATGACCTGAGGCTAGCTTCTAGCAGCTCGAAGAAAACCCTGACTGACAGAGAGCAAGAAAACAGGGGCTTTACTCCCATAGCCACAAAGAAACGAATTCTGCTAATACCAAGAATAAACTTGGAAGTGGACCCTGAGCTCCAGATACGTGTTCAGCCCAGCTGACAACTTGATTCTGACCTTGTGAGACTCTGATCAGGGAACCCAGTCATGCCGAGCTGATTCCTGACCTACAGAACCTGGAACTGTTAAATGGGTATTATTTTAAGCTGCTAAACTTGTGTACATTAGTTTCAAAGCAATGGAAAACTAATGAGTCGACCTTGAAAAATATAGTATAACCAGAGAAATTAAAAAAAAAAAGCCAGAAGGAAACATATTTGAACCTAATAAAAGCCTTCTTTATATTAAAAAGAGTATCAGTGTATTAGCTAGAGGGCTAATCATAACAAAGCAATTAGAAACATATAGTGATTAAACTGGAGAGAAATTCATTCTCCTTTTGCAAAACCACAGAGCAAGAAGTAACTCTAAGGCAATTTAACAATTTTGCCATTCTCAACGTGTGGCTTCTGACCTTTGGTCCAAGACAGTTACTCCCCCCTAACCCCCCAGTTTTACTGAGATATAATTGTGTAAGTTTAAAGATGTATAGTATTTCTCTGCTTTCCATGTCTCGTATCAAAGTATCCACTTTGGTTTGACCTATTAGGACCTTGGCTAAACTTTAGTCATTTGATCATGATCAGGTTTACTAAGAATGTAATACAGGTTTTTTGTTTTTTCTTCACTAAGGACCAACAGTTCACACTTCAGAGCACTTGAGCACGGCACTTAGGTCTATTTGTGATTATTATTTTTATTTAAAGAGTTGAGACATGTTGCATGCTTTCTACATGCCAGGCATTGTCCTTGTCACTTTGCATGTCTCAACTCAGCAAATCCTCAAAATAATTTTATTTTATTTATTTTTTTTTTTTTAAAGATTTTATTTATTTGACAGAGAGAGATCACAAGTAGATGGAGAGGCAGGCAGAGAGAGAGAGAGAGGGAAGCAGGATCTCTGCCGAGCAGAGAACCCGATGCGGGACTCGATCCCAGGACCCCGAGATCATGACCTGAACCGAAGGCAGCGGCTTAACCCACTGAGCCACCCAGGCGCCCCTCAAAATAATTTTTGATTATTATTGATTTGATATTTGATAATTAATTTGATAATTAATTTGATTAATTATTAAGAGAACAAAATATGTTCTCTTATTGTTTTATAATTGTAATTATAAAACACAGGGCTGCTGTGTTGCAGAACTCAGTGGATCCCTGGAACTGACGATGTGCTAGGTGCTGTTCAGGCTAGCCGCTCTGTAAATGTTCATGGATAGGAATTTTTAACACTTGTGCACTTTCTGCTTTTTGTGTCCCTTTTCATATCCATGGTGTTCTGAGCAGTTCTGACTTAGGCTGAAGATCAACTCTGCAAAACGCATTACTTAGAGAGTTTCAAAAGGGAGTACAAATTGAAAATAGAATCTTAGGCTGAAACAGGGAATAATATTTCAGGGGCAAGGGACACGTGGGTGGCTCAGTTGGTTAAGCGTCTGTCTTTGGCTCAGATCACGATTCCCGGATCTTGGGACTGAGTCCTGCACTGGGCTCCTTGCTCAGTAGGGAGGCTGCTTCTCCCTCTGCCTGCTGCTCCCCCTGCTTGTGCTCTCTTTCTGACAAATAAGTAAATAAAATCTTTAAAAAAATTTGAGGGGCAAAAGAACATAAGAGAAGACTTTTAATGATGGAGTAATTCAGGGTATACCTTGGGACTTCCTCGGGATAGTCTCCAGAACAATTTGCATAACCTGAACAAATAACTTAATGAGTATGCATAGAGAATAAGAGCTACACTCCCTCATTTGTGTTTACAACATCGCTCACTATTTTTGATAAGTCAGAGGCATGACTTCATGAAAGCCTAAAAGCTTTCCCTGTTGAATATAAGACAGTTTGGAAAGCTTCTTAATGTTGAGTGTGGTTTTTCTCAGAGACTCTTATGGGCTTCCTCTGTTTGCTTAAGACTTTCCCGTTTAATTATGCTCTCATTATGAAAGGAAGTAAAAATTATAAAGTCCAAAAAACTTGATTTTCTCTTTGCTACTATCAGAGACATTGATCCTGTTTGACACAGACACTGTACCTTGTGACAAGGCTCTGTAGAAGCTCAAGAATTACATTCCAGTTCCAGCAGCATTGTTCTTCTCTGCTAGAGCTGTGTGTTTATTTTTACATTCAACTTATTTATTTTCTTTAAAGTTGTTTCCCTATAAATTTATTCAAGTAGTCTCTTCCAAGCTAAGGCAAATCTACTTTTCATAGATACTAAAAGCACAGAAGATTCATATTAATATTTATTCTTGAGATAGAGATATAGCTTTTAAAAATACTTTAATGTTAAGAGATATTGAGATAATGTTAAGAGTTACTTTTTTTCTGGGCTGATTTACAAGTCTTCACAGAATAGCGATGTATCTTCTGAGTCATTTCAATCTTCCCTAACCTCTACGTTTCTTCTTAGAAATGTGACAATTGATTTCTATTGCATTCAAATGATTGCTGTCTCAAGAATTAATGAATATATTTTCCAAATGCTAATGCTTTAGTAAAACGAAAGTGCTCTTTAGTAATTTTGTGTGTTGGATATTGCAAAAAAGATTTTTGGAAGGAGGTTTTTGAAAACGACTTGGCATCTGATAATTTTTTTTATTATTTTTTATTATTTTTTTAAAGATTTATTTTTTATTTATTTGACAGAGAGAGATCAGAAGTAGGCAGAGAGGCAGGCAGAGAGAGAGAGAGGCGGAAGCAGGCTCCCTGCTGAGCAGAAAGCCCGATGCGGGGCTCGATCCCAGGACCCTGAGATCATGACCTGAGCCGAAAGCAGAGGCTTAACCCACTGAGCCACTCAGGAGCCCCGGCATCTGATAATTTTATATGTTTATTTATCTGGTTCCCTACCTTCTAACCTCATTAAGGGAAATTATCTTAAGATTTGATTAAGGTCAATGGCTCAAAGAGTGGTTTGTGTGTGTGTGTGTGTGTGTGTGTGTGTGTGTGTGTGTGTGTTTTATTTGTTTGTTTTTTGTTTTTTTAGTAATATTTTCCAGGAAAGCTGATGGACAATTGGGACAGAAAGACACAGATCCCTTTTGTTTCTTTTTAACTTAGACCCCGTATTAGTTTTCTCATACGGTGTAACAAATTACCATGAACATAAGGACTTGCACAACACACATTTGTTGTCTCGAGGTTTCTGTAGGTCAGGTTTGGCTTAACTGAGAGCTCTGATCAGAGCCTCAGAAGGCTGCAGTCAAGGTGTGAGCTGGGCTGAGCTCTCATCTGGACCTTGTAATCTTTAGGTTGTTGGTAGAATTCAGTCCCTTACAGATCTAAGACTGAAGCCCTTGGCTCTTAGAGATCATTTCTCTCCATTGTTAGTTCACAATATGGCTGCTGGTTTCTTCAGAGTCAGCAAGAGGATCTCATTATCTCAGGGAGGGCTCCAGTTTCTTTCAGAGGACTCACCTGATTAGGCCAGACTCACCAAAGATCATAGTCCTTTGATTAACTTAAAGTCAATTGACTGGGAACATTTACTAAATTTGTAAAAATCCCTTCAGAATTGCTATATAACATAATATACCATAATCACAGGAGTGATAGCCTCTCATGCCCACAGATTCCACCCATACTAACAGGGAGTGAATTAATAAAAGGACATAGATTATTAGGGGTCAGTTTAATTCTGCTTACACCACATGCCTTAAATCCAATTTTCTTGGACTAGAACAGATCAAGATGCACACAAATGTAAACATTAAATTAGAACAGACATTGGTTCAATGCATAATTTACTATATTCCAGTCCTCATCACAGGCTCTCCAGCTAGAGGCCCAAAGCACAGATAAATTACAGAATTTTACCAACCTGAGGCCTCCCTTGGCATGGCCCAGATCACAATTCCCAGGGACTTCCTCTATTACTCTTCCTACCAATTATGCTGAACTTTATGCTTTGTCTTCACAAAGCCATAAACCAGATCCTACCATCTACTCCCAAGCATGACACCTAATTGTACATCAAAGCATAGGAAGAGCCTCATAAATGTATCATAAATTTGAAACCTATGAAGTGAAATTACATGTGCTATTAAGCAATGGTAAATCTGAGATGTTCTTATTTTTGTGAATAAAATTTTAAGAACAATTTCTTGTGTTCTTGTGACAAATTAAAATGTTAACCTTGTTCAGTTTTTTTTCCCATTACCAATACTCTACATCAATATATTTCAAGAGTAATAATTATCCATTTGATTTGTGTTGTCTATCTATGCTACTGATATTTTGGTACATATGATGGAGTCAAATGAAAAACCTATCGACTTCCTCTATGACATCTATTATTCATAACAGCAAAGAACATTTTTGTTTCTCAAGGTTGTTGAATCAGAATAGTGAACGTGAAATCAGTAAAAATAAATTTCAAATAATTTTAAATACTCTGAAGTATGAATTGCTTTCTCTAGTTTTATTTTTCTTGCCATCTTGAAAACTGATAATGATTTCTTTCCAGAATTACATTTTAATGATCTCTGAGTTCAATTCCAACATGATTAAGGAAATATGGTTAGAGTATTTAAGGAGAAAATACAAGCTTTGTGCATTTAAAAGTAAAAAAAAAAATATGAGACATAGCCTCAGCATCACAAAAGCAATTGCCTTTTTCAATTTTTAGCAAGAACCCTGCTTTTCTCTCCCTATGAGACAGAGTGGCCATTGGTGCTGGAATAAATAGAACAAAGACACACAATGAGCAGACTGTCGATAGCATAAGTTGAATAAAAGAGAAATCCTTAGAAAACAAAAACTGTAAAGCTGAATATCAGAACCAATTAGAATATATAATACTGACTAAAAATAGTAGTGAGAAAAGTCTTTGCAGCCTCTCATTCAGAAATATTCACTAATTTGACCAATACTACTTCAGTTAATATCATGCTAATAGTAATTTGTTGGTAGGAATGATGGAAATACAGATATATCGTGTTTTATTGCACTTTGCAGATACTGCATTTTTTACAAATTGAAGGTTCTGGCAATCTTGCCTTGAGCAAGTCTATTGGAGCCATTTTTCCAACAGCACAGGCTCACTTCGTGTCTCTGTGTCGCATCTGGTAATTTTCACAATGTTTCAAATTTTTTCATTATTACTATAGTTACAGTTATGGTGATCTGTGACCAGTGATCCTTAATTTTATTATTGTAATTGTACTGGGGTGACATGAACTGTGTCTATATAAGACAGTGAATGTAAGTGATAAGTGTTGTGTGTGTTCTGACTATTCCACTGACTGGCTGTTTCTCCATTTCTCTCCCTCTCCTCTGTTTCCCTATTTCCTGAGACAACAATAATGAAATTAGGCCAGTTAATAGCCCTTCAATGGGTTCTAAGTGTTTAAGTGAAAGGAATAGGTTCACAACTTTCATTTTAAATCAAAAGCTAGAAATGATTAAGCTCCGTGAAGAAGGTACGTTCAAAGGTGACACAGGCCAAAAGCAAGGCCTCTTGTGTCAAATAGCCAGCCAAGTTACACATGCAAAGTAAAAGTTCTTGGAAGTTAAAAGTGCTACTCCAGCAAACGTAAGAATGATAAGAAAGTGGAATAGACGGACCGCTGATACTGAGAAAGTTTTAATAGTCTGAATAGAAGATCAAACCAGCTACAACAGGCCCTTAAGCCAAGGGCTAAAACAGAGTAAGGCCATACCTCTCTTCAATTCTATCGAGGCTGAGAGGTGTGGAAGCTGAAGAAGAACCGCTGGAAGCTAGCGGAGATTAGCTCATGAGGTTTAAGGGAAGACGCTGTCTCTATAACACACAAGTGCAAGGTGAAGAGGGAAGTGCTAATGGAGAAGCTACAGCAGGTTATCCCCAAGACCTAGCTAAGAGAATGTATTAAGGGGGCTACGCTCAGCAACAGATGTTCCACATAGATGAAACAGCCTCATATTGAAAGAAAATGCCATCTTGGATTTTTATAGCTATTTTTATAGCTTCTTGAGAGAAGAAATCAATGTCTGCCTTCAAAGTTTCAAAGAATGGGGTACCTGGCTGGTTCAGTCAGAAGAGCATGTGACTTTTGATCTCAGAGTCATGAGTTTAAGCCCCATATTGGAGGTAGAGTTTACCTGAATAAATTAAAAAAAAAAAAAAGAGAGAGAGAAAGAAAAAAAATCTCAAAGGACAGGCTGACTTTCTTATTAGGGGCAATGTGCCTGGTGACTTTAAGTTGAAATCAATGCTCATTTACCACTTGGGAAACCCTGGGGCTCTTAAGAAATATGCTAAATCTTCTGCCTCTGCTCTGTAAGTGGAACCAAAAAACCTTGATGACAGAATATATGATTACATAATATAGTTTACTGAATATTTTAAGCCCACTGTTTAGGCCTACTTCTCAGAAAAAAAATATTCCTTTCAAAATATTAATGCTCATTGACAATGCACCCAGTCACCCAAGAGATCTGATGGAGAGAGATGTACAATGAGATTCATGTTGTTTTCATGACTGCGAACACAATGTCCATTTTGCAACATGTGGATCACGGTGTAATTTCAACTTTCAAGCCTTATTATTTAAGAAATACATTTTGTAAAGCTATAGTTGCCATATGTACTGATTCCTCTCATGGGTCTGGGCAAAGTAAATTAAAAACCTTCTGGAAAGGATGCATCAGGCTAAATGCCATTAAAAAATTTGTGATTTGTGGGAACGGGCTAAGAGCTCAACTTGAATAGGAGTTTGGAAGAAGTTGATTTCAATGCTCTGGGATGACTTTAAAGGCTCTTCAAGACTTCAGTGGAAGAAGTCACTGCAGATGTGGTGGAAACAGAAAGGGAACTTGAATTAGAAGTGGAGCCTGAAGATGGGGCTGAATTGTTGCATTCTCATGATAAAACTAATAGATGAAGAGTTGATTCTTCAGGATGAGCAAAGAAAGTGGTTTCTTGAGACAGAATCTGCTCCTGGTGGAGATGCCGTGAAGACTGTTGAAATGATAAAAGAGACAGAATATGACAGAAACTTAGTTGATGAAGCAGCTTCAGGATTTGAGAGGATTGACTCCAATTCTGAAAGAAGTTCTACTGTGAATAAACTGTTATCAAACAGCTACAGAGAAATTATTTGTGAAAGGAAGAGTCAATCAACTTGGCAAACTTCACTGTTGTCCTATTTTAATAAATTATCACAACCATCCCAAACCTCAGCAACCACCACCCCGATCAGTAGCAACCATCAACATGGAGGCAAGGGCCTGAACCAGCAAAAAGATTACAAATAGCTGAAAGCTCAGATGACTAGCATTTTTTAGTAATTTTTTTTTTTTTCAGAGAGTGAGAGAATATGAGGGGAAGGGGGCAGCATAGAGAGAATCTTAAGTAGGCTCCACGCCTGGCATGGAGCCCACTGCGAAGCTCAATCTCATGACCCTGAGATCATAACCTGAGCTGAAACCAAGAGCTGGAAACTGAAAATGCTGAGCCACCCAAGCACCCCTAACAATAAACTATTTTTATTTTTTTTTAATTTTTAAAAGATTTTATTTATTTATTTGACAGAGATCACAAGTAGGCAGAGAGGCAGGCGGAGAGAGAGGGAGAAGCAGGCTCCCTGCTGAGCAGAGAACCCGATGCGGGGCTCGATCCTAGGACCCTGGGATCATGACCTGAGCCGAAGGCAGAGGCTTTAACCCACTGAGCCACCCAAGCGCCCCCACAGAGATTTTTGATAACTATGTTTTCTGAGTCCTTATTGTGAAACCTGCAGTTGTATTGTCATTTGTGTGTAGATCTTTTTTTTTCCTTAAGCTGCTTTTAAAATATTTTTGCCTTTGTGTTCTGGAGTTTTACTATAATGTCTGGATCTAGAGTTCTGTTATTTATCAAGCTTGCTAGAAGTCATATTTTGGACACTTACGGATTTATATCCTTCGTCGGAATTGAAAAATTATCCTCCACTAACTCAGTATCTATTTCTCCTCCTCTATTCCATGGAAATTCATAAATGAGATTTATTATTCTTTTCCCACATCTCTCAGTCCCAGTTGCAGAATTTCTATCTCCTTGTTTTCTTGTATTACATTCTGGGTTATTTATTTATTTATTTATTTGTTGATGTATAATGAGCATACAGTGTTATATTAGTTTCAGGTGAAACACCATATTGATTCAATGAGTCTTTGCGCAGTGGTCATCATAACTGTAGTCACCATCTGTCACCAAACGTTATTACAATATTAACAACATATTCCCTATGCGGTACTTTTCATCTCCATGGCTTATTTATTTTATAACTGGAAGTTGGTACTTCTTAATCTCCTTTATCTATTTCTCCCATTTTCCAGCACACTTCCCCTCTGGAAACAACCAGTTTGTTCTCTGTATTTAAGCATCTGTTTATTTCTTTGTTTGTTTTTTTTAAGACTCCATGTATAAGTGAAATCACATGGTACTTGTCTTTCTCTGTCTGATTTAGCATAATATCCTCTCGGTCCATCCATGTTGTTGCAAATGGCAAGATCTCATTCTTTTTTTTATAGCTGAGTAGTACTTCATTATACACACACACCCACCCACCCACACATACCCCACATGTTTATTCATTCATTTATTTACTTCCATATCTTGGCTATTGTAAATAATTCTGCAATAAATATAGGGGTGCATATGTCTCTTTGAATTAGCGTTTTCTTTTTTTTCAAGTAAATACCCAATAGTGGAATTATTGCATCATATGGTAGTTCTATTTTTTTTCATTTTTCGAGGAAATTTCATACTATTTTTCATAGTGGCTGCACCAATTTACATTCCCACCAACCATGTGCAAGGGCTTCTTTTTTCCTACATCTTTGCCAACATTTATTTCTTATCTTTTTGATTGTAGCCATTCTGACCAGTCTAAGGTGGTATCTCATTGTGATTTTGAAAGGATAGCTGTTTTAAACTTCAGACAATGCTGCATGCTATTCCACTTGGATTCTTCCTTGAATAAAATTTTACAGTTCCAGTAAAGTTCTAGTATCACCCATAGTTGTATTACTTTACATACTTATGCTAAATTAAAATGGAGACAGAGCAAAATACTTGATCTCCATAGAGTAGTGTTTTTTTTTTTTAATAGACTTAGATTTTTAGAGACATTTTAGTTTCATAGCAAAGTTGACTGGAAAATACAGAGTTTATACTCTTTGCTCCCCACACAAGCCTAGTTTCCCTCACCATCAACATCCTCCCCCACAATGATAACATTCCCATCAGTAAATCTACACTGACCCATCATTTTCACTTAAAGTCCATAGTTTCCATCAGGGTCACTGAGTAATTTTTGTTTACATATTTTGTCAACACGTAAATATATTTGAAATGTAAAAAGCATCAAATTATAAGGATAACATCAACACAGTAAAAAGAGTGTCTTATGCTTTACAAAATTAATTATATTCAATCTCTAAAATGTATCACCTATCATTTCATATATACGGATGTATGTTGAAGATACACACATATTGAGGAAATTTAAAATTGTTTTTTACAGATACCAGATTAGTTGTTGCCTAAAGTATAAGGAGAAAATTTACCACAAAAGATCATAAGGGATGACCCAGCAATTGCACTGCTGGGTATTTACCCTAAAGATACGAATGTAGTGATCCGAAGGGGCATGTGCACCCGAATGTTTATAGCAGCAATGTCTACAATAGCCAAACTATGGAAAGAACCTAGATGTCCATCAACAGACGAATGGATAAAGAAGATGTGGTATATATACGCAATGGAATACCATGCAGCCATCAAAAGAAATGAAATCTTGCCATTTGCGACGATGTGGATGGAACTAGAGGGTATCATGCTTAGCGAAATAAGTCAATCAGAGAAAGACAACTATTATATGATCTCCCTGATATGAGGGAGAGGAGATGCAACATGGGGGGTTAAGAGGGTAGGAGAAGAGTAAATGAAACAAGATGGGATTGGGAGGGAGACAAACCATAAGTGACTCTTAATCTCACAAAACACAGGGATGATGGGGGGAGGGGGGGTTGGGGGGGTGGGGTTATGGACATTGGGGAGGGTATGTGCTATGGTGAGTGCTATGAAGTGTGTAAACTGGGCGATTCACAGACCTGTACCCCTGGGGATAAAAATATATGTTTATAAAAAATAAAATTTAAAAAAATCATAAGGGAACTTTCTGAGGTGCTGGAAATTTTATATATATATACATATATATATTTGGTGCTAGTTATGACTATATTTTTCTGTCAAAGTCATTAAACTGTGTAAGTTTGGACCCTATGTAAATTATACCTCAATGGATATAATTTGAAAAAAAAATACAATTATTTGTTAAAGAGATTTGTGTAATAGAAGACTGGTAATCCAGAAAGAAAAACAGTCACTGAGTATAGCATCTGTTCTCAACATAAGGTAGTAAAACATGACTGACTTTCTGGATAGATGGAAGGTTTTGTCTCACCCAAACTGAACACATCCTCTCAAAAAGGGTCTGCTTTTATTCTGCTTTTGAGTATTTTATGACTATGGTCAATTGTTGAAAAAAAAAAAAAAAAGACCAAGAAAACGAAAGAGTAGTAAGGGGTGGTCATATCTAGACAACTTAAGACAGCTAAACGATTTCTTGTTCTACCTTTGTTGTTACGGTTGCTATAAAGGGCTGTGACTTTGATTAATAACACAGGCGAGGCTGTATATACTTCTCAACTTTTCTGAGTACTTCTGTGCCTGACCAAAAATTCTTTTGATTTTGCTGTTCTCCAGGGTCAGGTCCTAAATTCAGACTTATAAAACTGACAAGGCGTTTTTTTTTATACTGACTCTGGTGCTTCCTAAACAACTCCTAGGTAGCTCTAAAGGCTTGGAATCACATCGTCTTGAACCTCTTTCTGTGGCACTTACGAACAAGGAGGAACTGTCTGATAAAATTAGGCACAACTGGAATACTCTGTACTTTCTTAATTTTCCCAATGCTTGCTCCCTCTTCTTGAGAATATGACCTCAAGGCTATTCTAGTTCTCTATTAAACTGAAGAGATGGTATGTCAACTATGTTCCTAGGAAGCAAACGGTAAAAATGATCTCCTAGTTGGTGAATTTCATCTGGCATGGGAGGAGGCATAGAAACACGTGACAGGAAGCTCTATCTTTTGGCTTCCGTGAGTGTAATGACTCTTGGAACTGGGCATGTCCACAAATAGCTTTGTCTACGGAGCACCTGGGCAGCTCAGTCAGTTAAACATCTGCCTCAGTTGGGCAGTGATCTCAGGGTCCTAGGATTGAGCCCCTAGTTGGGTTCCCTGCTCAGTGGGTAGTCTGCTTGTCCTTTTCCCTCTGCCCACCGCCCCCAACCCTGCCCAGGCTCATGCTCTCTCTCTCTCTCAAATAAATAAAATCTTAAAAAAAAAAAAGCTACATCTATGAAGTAGTTATAAGAGATACCGGCTCCTGTGAGAAATGAGGCATTTATACCAGAGTGGTTCTCACACCTGCTCAATGTGATCCTGTCTTCTTCCATCTGCACCTTGTCACCTGCAGGGCCAAGGAAGACAGCTCCCAGATGGCATGTGGGGGTTGCCACGTGGACTGCAACAAGGGATAGCTGTGCCATTCTGCTGTTGAGTTGTGGTCCCTGCCCTGTATCTTCCTGAAGAGATATCAAGTATGGCCTTGGATAGTCTTGTGAGGCTGATGTTCAGTTGAACCTAAGGGTCATATTGGGTGTGGGATACTGTTTTTCTGGGATAGGGACTTAGCCAAGGCCAATTTTGTATAGATGATAAAGTATTATTCTTCGATATGCTATTACATGCCCTATTGGGATAAGGGGAAGCATGTTCATAGTCATGCACGTGACACAATGGATGTCAATAAATTACCTCGAGGAAGATTTTATTTGTAGTTTTAAAGTGCTTTTATCAACTGGATTTGATTTTGGTGCACACACTACTGTACTGATTGTAAGGCTTTGAAGATTTGCCAATGTCTTCATTGTACATAATACATTTCCCCCTCAGGGTAATCCTGATGATAATCAGTAATCACCTAAATGATAGTTATCCCCAATTGCTTATGTCATCACTTCCAGCAGGGGATTCTACTGTCTTCTATACTGAGATGATTGGTTTCTATAATAAACTCATCACAAACATTCAGTGTCATCAACAGGTGGCCTCTGTTCTCCCCTCATGCTTGTCTCAAGGTCCCTACTGTAAGTTAAAGACTAGACATCGTGTCTTCTGAAAAAATTACACAGTGAGTCCCAGATCTTGACAGAAATGACTATTGACACTGCTCAGAATCAGCCCATGGATACAGGTTTCTAAGTGTAAGCTGAAACTGCCACCATGAGTGAATACCTCATCAATGTGCCAGGAGACTTAAAAGTTGGGATTTCCAGAACTATTTTGCTCCAAAGACAGATGATTTTGTGAAAGCCGATTATCAAGTAGGTTACCTAGATCAGCAATAGAAGAAGTAGGATCTTGGGGAAATGAACAGACACGGTTTTAAATATTGGTATTCTTTTTAGTGGCTTATTTTATATAAGGCCTTTACTCAACCCCACATTTAGAAGACTAAATTAGTGCTAATTAGAATAAATGCCTCTTTTTAAATAATCTTATTCAATGGGCCTATAACCTTGTAAGTTTTGGCGATAACAAACAGTTGTACCAAAAATGTAAACTCATTTTTAATTAGGGTGTTTTGCCAATTTGACATTTCAAAATTTGTGGAAAGGATAATTTTGATTACTTCATATGATCCAATTTCAGGGACTATATAACAAAATTCCTGAGAATATTTTTCTCTATGAGCACAATACATCAAAATGCAGGAACACATTAAATTTCCTTTATTCTAATATCAAAAAGGACCATAATTTATAAGAAATCTAAATATGGAAAACTATGAATATGAGCTAATTAACCTCTGGTGAATTGAGGACAATGTCTAATAAATGGAGCTCAGAGACCCATTTTTAAAATTACTTAAGCTTAAAATCATCTTTTGTTAACAGATGCTGAATTAAATTATGTTTATTTTAAATCAAATTCATCTATAGAAAATCAAATCAGATTTCAAAAAAACCCACCATTGGCAAAGTCTGTGCAGATTCTGAGGAAAATACAATGCATATTGATTGACCTTGTGGATAGACTCCTGAGAATAATGTCAGATATTGTACACACTGCCTTTCCTGGGTCCTTTTACTTTTTGTGACATGCACTTACTTGCAAAGGTTCAATAAGAATTGGTCCTTCTTCCTATCTAAATATAATTAAGCAAAGTAAATCTGTAGGCATAATAATATAAGAAATAGCACACTTAAAAGTAGATATTATTTAGTTAAATGTGATATGACTATATTTCATGTATAGAAACATTATCTTCAGAGTCTTTTCCAGAGATGGGTGCAGTCGTGGCTGTGTGGCTTAAAGAGTTTCAGATTTGCATTTGGTAAAGAATGTCACTTCTTGGCCAACCATGGGAATTTTGAAGAAAGGAACAGCCTGGTGTATACAGCGCTGCAGACCACCTGGGGAAGAGCTACTAGACTCTTTGCTCTGGCTCAGGATAAATGGAGTGTTAACAACCAGTGTTAAAATCTTTCTAGGACAGTGGTGAAGTCCTGGAGTCATTTACAAAATCTCAGGTAGAAGTTCATTGTCAGGGTTCAGTAATTGTAAGGCTTTAGTTATATTAACATGTAGCAAGGGAATCTTTGCATGTCAATGAATGATGTTTTTTGCATCTATGAAAATAAGACGGGAAAAACAGGACAGAATACATGTGTTCTGCAGAAGCTTACTGATCTATATATGTATGTATATACATACATATATAGATACATACATACATACATATATACATATATACCAAAAGGTGGGTGAATGTGTTGGGGTGGCGGCTGCCCTTATAGCCAAATCCTGTGAAGATGAGAGGAAATATATGTAAACACCAAATATTGTCCCTGAGGCATAATTCACACTCAGAGACTAACTCTCTTGAAAACTTCTCATAAATTACATCTAATGACAAAATTGCTGGCAGGTCCTCCAACTTGAAAAGGGCTTGTTTATACTTAGAATACAAAATATGTTTCAGTTTTGTAAAATTGAATTTATTTTGGGAAAAAAAGTAATTTCTAATCATTTCCTCAGAACTGGCTGTCTGTTACTGCTGTTACTGATATAAGGTCTCGGTTAGGCAGGGTTCACTAAACTGCGAGGCGAGTGGAGCTTGCAGGGTTAAATCTTCTAGATCCTTTCCCATCCCCAAGTTTCTAGAATTCTTACTCCAGCCTGAAAACATTGTTCTTAGAGCACTCAGAAACTTTCCTTTGGCGGTGACACATCACACTCAAGAGTAGAGTGACTGGAATTCTCTAACTCTACTCAGCATAGGGACTTCTAACATGGTTATAGATAGAGTCACAATAAACAATTCACATAAATCATTTTTTTTCCCCTGCCGACAATCTAATGTGTCATTCAAATGTTAAATGCCATAGTTTACTTCTAAGACCTTCTTTTTTTAAGATTTTCCTTATTTATTTGACAGACAGAGATCACAAGTAGGCAGAGAAGCAGGCAGAGAGAGAGGAGGAAGCAGGCTCCTCACTGAGCAGAGAGCCCGATGTGGGGCTTGATCCCAAGACTCTGGGATCATGACCTGAGCTGAAGGCAGAGGCTTTAACCCACTGAGCCACCCAGGCACCCCCTAAGACCGTCTTTAAATGACATAAAACATGGATCACTTCTTTGATTATTTAAATTTGTTCCTACTATTTGAAGAGAATCAGTTGTCCTCTGTAGTGGAATTACTTGGGTTCTCCCGAAGATACATCTAAGTCCTAACCCCATGCCTGTGAATGTGACCTTATTTGGAAATAGGGTCTTTATAGGTGTACTGCCGGTATGAATCATGAGATGAGATCATCCTGGATTTAGGGTAAAAACACTAAATCCAACTACTGTCCTTATGAAAGAAAGGGGCAGAGACTGGAGGTGTGGAGAGACAGAGGGAAATGCCCTGTGGGGATGGAAACAGGGTCCGAGTGATGCTGCCACAAATCAAGGAATGTCTGGGATCAACAGAAACTAGTGGAGTCCAGGAAGAACTTTTCCTAAGGGCATCTGGAGGGAGTGTTGCCCTACCACATCCTTGATTGTTTGACTCCTGGACTCCAGAGCTGTGAGATAATAAATTTCTGTTGTTTTAAGACACCAAGTTTGCACTAATTTGTTAAAGCAACCCTAAGAAATTAATACATCTTCCACTGTACAGATTACAAGAAATCGAATTGTAAAAGGCGATTGCTATCACCGGACATAAGTACACATATAGCTCTTACTTTTCTAACAATGCAAATAATCATGTCAGGACATTACATTCAAATGTGATAGATTATAATATGGTCCCCCAAAACCTAATCCAATTAAAATATAAGTGGTGTTTTTCTAATAATAACCAGACATTGTGATTGTCACAGGGCTGCCAGATAAGATAAGGAACTCAGTTAAACTGAAATTTCAGATAAACAATATATAACATTTTAGTAAATTATGTCTTAAATATTACATGAAATATATTTATTTGACAAATTTTTATTATTTTTTTATTAAATAAAGTTGACATGTAATATTGTGTAAGTTTGAGGAGTTGGGCATGTTACTGATAAATTTATAAACTGTCACATGTTGTCATTGTAGCAATATATTACATAGTTACAGTACAATATTATTATCTGTATTCATTGTACTGTGGATCAGCTGAGATGTATTTATACTAAAAGTAATGTGTTGTTCATCCAAAATTCAAATTTAATGAGGCATCCTGTATTTTTATTTGCTAACTCTGGAACCTTATGATTGCAGCAGAGATTGTACATAACACTTCAAATCACATAGCTAATAAAATGTTGAGCTTGACTTTGAAATTATGTGCATCAGTCTCTTTAAGATCATGTGTTTTTAGTTCATCAGGTTGCTTAAAGCAGACATGATAAAACTTAGCAAGAGGCAGTAGCATTTCTAGAAGTCGTCTTTGTTGTTCTGTAAAAAAGTTTATAAAAATGGAAAAATAATGGCCAGTTTTGACTGCTAAGCCCAACTCCATGTCCATCATGCATGAGGGAAGATTCTGGAGATGAGAAGTTCAAACAACACTCTAGCTATGGCAGTGATGGCCAAGTGATTTCCCATCCCACTAATTCCATGCCAGGGTGATATGGGACAGAGCGGGGATAGGCATTTGGTTTTGCTGGGCAGTAGGTGAGGGCATCAATGTAATAAATGATAAAAGTACAATTTATGCTAGTTTCAAGAGTTATAAAAATATTTCTGCTGACAGTCACCTTTTTCCAAAAGCCACATGGCTCCCAGGTACTATGACTCTTAAATCTCAATAGTTCTTTTGCGCTCCCTCATTCACGATGCTACCAGACATTCCCCTAGGTGCCTCTGATATTTTCCTTTCCTTCTCCAGTTCCCCACCCACAAACCCAGTTCAGTGCCTCAAAACTATACCCGCACATCCCTGAAGCATTTCTTAGCTTGTTTTCTCTCTTCCAATGATCTATCTCCATTTAACTTTCTTCTATGTATACAAATTCACAAGTGTGAAGTCACCCAATACGACCTATTCAATCACAGGCTTAACATATCTGTCATTCACAGGTGGGTCCAAGATCAATTTTAATCAATCTGATACTTGACTCAAGTTGTTTCCTTTGTTTAAGTATCTCCTCTCATATCTATTCAATAAAAACCTCATAAATGTTAGGCCAGGTAAGTAAAGCAGTGAAGTTGGATTGGAGTTCGCACTTGAAACACACTGGGATATTCTTCACTTACACAGAATTTTTTTTTCCCATTTTTAGTAAGAATATGGCCCTCTCGTCAACTTCAAAAATTCCTCTTTGAGGCAGAGACAACTGTTGAGAGTGATTTGCAACCGTAGGAAAGACAGCATATGCGGACAGTGCCATCCTAACTGACAACTGTGGAGACAGGGAACGGTGGGATGAGATCATGCAGCCCTGTCCACAGGGCAGCCGCTACTCAGGTCAGACACTGGCAGAGTATGTCTGATCAATGTGATCATGTTTTCTCATGATCACCCTGACTTGATGCATTTTTTGACAAGACTGTCAGAGAAATGATGTGCCTTTCTCAGTGGAACATATCAGGAGGTCCATGTTGTCTCTCTCATTACACATGGATAAGATGGTATCTTCCAAGTTTCTCCACTGTAAAGTCACTATTTCCCCCTTTGTAATTCCTATGTATGTTGTTAGGAAATGCTTTGAAATGATGCAAATATACCATGTCTCATCACAATTTTGCACCTATAATTTTAGCATCTATTGATGACTTTTGCCAGGAAAATATTACTTACTGTTGCTTGTTAAAAGGTGATTTTCTATTTTTATTTTCCCTTCTACATTTGTTCATTGGAATTCCACCATAAGGAAAAGCTGTACCTTCTCCCCCACTTATTTATTTATTTGGTTATTTACTTACCAGCATGAACCCATATTTATATTATTTGATGGATTAGAATTCATTATTACCATCATTTATTTTGTTGCTGAAATTGCTCACATTTTGATCACTAGGAGCTCTTTAAAGTTGGCTTCTATGTTGTTTTGACATCATGCCATCAATTTTTTTAAATTAATTCCTTACTGTCTGGAACTGCAAAATATTTCAGGCTCATCTTGTATTATCCCTGGCCTAGATCTGCAATCAACCATTTCTCCAGGAGCAATGTTTACTTTTCTTGGGAAAATTGTATTTAGAAACTAAAATCTGGGCCCAACACGTATCTCGTGCTACTCTGTCATTACATGTTTGCAATTGTTTCTAGGTCCTCTTAGTACATAGATATAGGAAACACACACACACAGAACTCTACCCATTTAATTTCTGTCTATCTGTATATGTATTAAAAACCATTGGTTCATGGGGCACCTGGGTGGCTCAGTGGGTTAAAGCCTCTGCCTTCGGCTCGGGTCATGATCCCAGGGTTCTGGGATCGAGCCCCACATCGGGCTCTCTGCTCAGTGGGGAGCCTGCTTCCTCCTCTCTCTCTGCTTGACTCTCTGCCTGCTTGTGATCTCTGTTAAATAAATAAATAAAATCTTTAAAAACAAAAACAAAAACAACCCGTTAGTTCATACTGATGCGTCTCTAAAACCAGAAGGTTCATTGCAGCTTTCCCTTGTTCTACGTTTGTAACTTCCTTCTCCAACAGTGGAGAAACTGGCTCTCATCATCTACAATATATTTATGAATCTGTTCAGTCCCATTATACACATTAAGTAGTTTCACAATTGATAGTCATGCTCTAGAGTACATCATGTAGAGAGGTTTTTTTTTTATTGTTTTGTTTTGAGTTTTATGGTGTATAATCCAAATATTGTTTTACATGGTCACTTAGTTGTTTTATTCCTCATTCCCCTAAGGAATGGTTTTAGTTACCATCAATTTTGGGTTCCTCCTACATTCTAATTTATATTTACTTATTTCTTTAGTTGGTTCTGAAATATTGCCATAATTAAAGGATTAGAACTATACAAGTTTTACTCAGAGAAAAATCTCTTCCTCCTTTTTACCCCATTCCCATCACTCACTCTTGACACCTGTTCTTACCTACATTATGTGTGTTACTAATGTCAGTAGTTTCTGGATTTTACTTCCAATATTTCTTTTTGAATAAATGGGCAGATACAACACTCCCTTCTTTCTTACATTCCATACTGTCAATAATCTTTTGTATTTTGCCTTGGCACTTAATAATAACCTGTGACTCCTTTCTTTTTTTTCTTTTTAAAGATGTATTTATTTATTTTGGAGGGTTGCTGAGGGAGAGGGGGAGAGACCATCTCAAGCAGACTCCATGCTGAGCAAGGAGCTTGATGAGAGGCTCAATCCCTCAACACTGAGATCATGACCTGAGACAGAATAAAGAGTCAGAGACTTAATCAACTGAGCCACCCAGGCACCCCCTATAACTCTTGTCATATCAATTCCTAGAGATTTTCCTTATTCTTCATTTTATAGCTGCATAACATTTCATCATGTGGATGTACCATATTTTATTTAACCACCTCTCCTATGGATAGGTATTTTATAATTGCAAACAATGTATTAAATAATTATGTGCATATGTATTTAACATTGTTGGGAGGGCATATCTAGGACTAAGATTTTGATCTCCTGATGGCTGATTTAATTCTGTTTTAAATCAAATGATGCAGGGACGCCTGGGTGGCTCAGTTGGTTGGACGACTGCCTTCGGCTCAGGTCGTGATCCTGGAGTCCCGGGATCGAGTCCCGCATCGGGCTCCCAGCTCCATGGGGAGTCTGCTTCTCCCTCTGACCTTCTCCTCACTCATGCTCTCTCTCACTGTCTCTCTCTCAAATAAATAAATAAAATCTTTAAAAAAAAATAAATCAAATGATGCAACAGAGTGTAACTAAGAATACTCCTCAAACTAAAAAAAAAGTAGTATACATATATACAACAAAATAATACTGTGTTAATATCATTATTTTCTTTCTCTAATCTAATTATAACTGTTTTTGAGACAAGCAGTTCAATTCAATAAAAATTTGTCTTCAGCTACTTAACCAGATGGTTAATTTTGAAAAATAAATGTGTTAAAATTCAACATTCGACACCTTCATTCACTGGCTTTTACTCAAAAATCAAATCTATTAGTTGTAAAATTTCTAGTCTTAAAAAAACCCACTATTGGGGCTCCTGGGTGGCTCAGTGGGTTAAGCCGCTGCCTTCGGCTCAGGTCATGATCCCAGGTCCTGGGTTCGAGCCCCGCATCGGGCTTTCTGCTCAGCAGGGAGCCTGCTTCCTCCTCTCTCTCTGCCTGCCTCTCTGCCTACTTGTGATTTCTCTCTGTCAAATAAATAAATAAAAAATCTTAAAAAAAAAAAAAAAACAAAAACCCACTATTATACTAAATTATTTTCTCCATTTTATTCTTGTAGAGACAAGAGACAGAATTATAAACTGTCGCCCTAATTTGGTTCCTTCCGCACCCGAAGTGTGGATGTCACATAGGGTGGGAGCAGAAAAACAAGACTGCATGAGGTCAGGAGCCCTTTTCAGGTGGTCTGACAACTGTTAGAGGCTCAGGGGCTCCCTCCTTTCCTTCCTGGAGGAGTTACACTCAAATTCAGCTTTCTTTGGAATTGGAATTGTGGGTCCTTAGGGCCCTCAGGCCACCCCATCCTGAATAGCGAGGATTTTGAGCTGTGAACAGGCTGCTCCACAGTCCACCTCTGATCCATCCCTGGGGCTGCCTCCAATGTGGGTTCAAGGAATCCCTAACGTAGCCCAAGGCTAGTTCACCAGGAGACTGCCTTGAGATTTGGAGTCCAGAAACTAGAGAGTATTTTCCTTGTTTCTTCTTCCGTCATGGCGTACTGAGACTACTGCCAGTTCCAACCAACACTCAGAAAATCGCTGGTGGGAACCTCCAAAGTTTTCGCAAAATGTTTGCCCTGGATTCTGCAATTTCAGCAGATTTAACCGGCAAATCCATGCAGCAAGCATTTCAGGTCTGCCAAATGGGTTACTTCTGATAGGGTTCCAAGTATGTGCCTCATCTACTAACCAATTATGTCACTGGTAATATATAAGGTGGAGTCTGATTTGTCAACAGTTTGGTAGGGACCATACTGTTTGGGTCAAGACCAGTTCAGAGTTTTTGAATTTGCATCATAACCTCTTCCTCCATGGTCTCAGGGGACAAATAAAGCTTCAAACCTTATTGTTGAACCCAACCTTCTAAAAATCATAATATTAAAGTTGATTTTTTTTGAAGTTAAGCAACCATAAGGAAAGCAAAATTTGCCAAAAACACGTAGAATAAATTTCCAGGTGATGTTATTCTTATGTTCTTACCTCCTCGATCTCGGGCAGCTAAACTTTGACCCCTTCTTAATGTAATGTCCAATTGGTACATTCCGGGATCAGCCAGGGGAACATCTGCATTACTGGTTCCAGCAGTATTTATTTTCTGAAAAACAAGATATATTACAAAATATTAAATTTATTACCTCTTTCCTATTTCCTCCAGTGGGGGACCATATATAGCTTCTCTCAAACTGGAAGAATTAGTCAATAAAATGAATCATCTTGTGCATTACCATGCCATAATCACCCAGTTCTCTGAAAGTTTTTAAATTCATGAAATTCTTTAGAGTCAAAATAAAAACATGGCACTTATAAGAATTCTTGTTTTAACTCAGATTCGAGATAACAAATATAATATGAAAAACATTCCCCATGGATAACCCCACATAATTCAACTAAGGAAGACTACATAGGAATAGTGTCTGAAATAAAAATACGACCAGTGATGAATGGATGGAGAATAAAGGTATGCGAGAGCAGCCGATTTCCATACAAGTGAGCTGAAAATTAAAGTGATTTTTTCAGGTAACTGTGTTGACTCATTTGTCTATGCAAAATGGTCATACTGATGGATTACACACTGCTATTTCAACCCTGGCATAAAATATGATGTAATTATACAGAAATAAATGTATCCAGCATTTCAACAGTATTTGTAAGAAATAAGTACTCAGTGGGGCTAAATTTCTAGTGCTGCTTTCTGTAGAATTAGAGTGCACAAGCTATTTCTAGAACTAAAAATTTTTGCAAGGCTGCCCCTATAGAATATCTTTGTAACAATATACTATTAATTTACAAGCATTAAAAAATAAACACTTGCAAGGAGAATAACTATATTAAAACAACACAAAAGAAACAGAGTAAAAATTGTATAGGTCATATTTTATACTCAATGCCACTTTGAATACAACAGGAAAACTGACTTTTCTTCACACATTTGACATGATTTACATTCCTATAATTTTTCTTCCAATTCAAAAAGAAATATTCTTGGGGTACCTGGGTGGCTCAGTGGGTTAAACCTCTGCCTTCAGCTCAGGTCATGATCCCAGGGTCCTGGGATTGAGCCCGCATTGGGCTCTCTGCTCAGCAGGGAGCCTGCTTCCCCCCCCTCTCTCTGCCTGCTGCTCTGCCTACTTGTGATCTCTCTCTCTCTCTGTCAAATAAATAAAATCTTAAAAAAAAAAAGAAATATTCTTTTGTTTTGGAATAATATGCATGGATAAAATAAAAATGTAGATGCCAGTCTGGCTCTTCTACAGTTCATATGAAATACAATTATAAAGCAAGGTTTTTTCCCCCATGCTTCAAGACCAAGTAAGAAGCTTTCCTATAGGAGCAATTATCATTTAAAATAAGAAGCAGCACAACTTTGACAGATAACCCAAACTCCTCATTTCTCCTCTGGTAACAATAAAAAAGATTTCACTTCTCTTCATGGTACCCCTGTTCCTATGTATGAAAGCACGGTGCCTGCAGTGGCTCAGGCTAGAAATCAATGAGTTCTCCTTGACTTCCTCATTTCCCTCTCCACCACAGGTGAAGAGTTGCCATATCCCATCCACTCCATTTCCACCTCCATTCCATCTCCCAATTGTCTTTTTCTTTTAAGTCCTATTACCCCTAATTTGGATCTGGCCTTGAGACAAGAGAGGAACAAAGGGGAGATGATAGTCTTGCTCTTCTCTCAAACATTGGCTCGCCCCACCTCCTTGGCGTTACCAATTCTAACAATTTAGGGTATATCCTTCCATACTTTTGAAGGGCTTGTATAAACACTGATACCTGTAGGTTTATTTTTCTTTCAGTTTGCAGTTATTGTCTTTTAAAAATATAGTACTTGGGGCACCTGGGTGGCTCAGTGGGTTAACCTTAAGCTCAGGTCATGATCCCAGGGTCCTGGGATCGAGCCCCGCATCGGGCTCTCTGCTCAGCAATGAGCCTGCTTCCCTGCTCTCTCTCTGCCTGCCTCTCTGCCTACTTATGATCTCTATCTGTCAAGTAAATAAATAAAATCTTTTTAAAAAAAGATAGTACTAATATTTTGCCTATTATGTCACAAGTTATTGAATTTTAAAATGTCATAGGGACTTTGTTAATCAATACATGCGGACCTATCTAGTTTTTTGTTCAAGGTACCTCATTTTCCACATGTGGGGGTACCATAATTTCTTCAATTATTGCTCTATGGATGAACATGTGAGCTGGTTTTTGTACTTGCCACTGTAAGGACTTCTACTTTTATTTCACTGACAGGATGAATTTTTCCAAAAAAATTTATATAGTTCACACTACTATTGTAAGTATACAAGATATGTATTTCCCCATCCTAGTTAACATTGGATGTTACTAATTTTCAAGCTTGGAGAACAAAAACCCTTTAATATAAATTTCCAGAATTATGGTAGGGTGTCTTATAACTAGTGTAAATGGCAAGAGTGACAACTGTTCACTGCACCACAGAGAAGATGCCAACCTGGGAAGATAGTGTTGGGTCCCCAATGTTGGGTCCAATAATGGGTCCATGGTCAAAGGAGCGAGACTGATACAAAGCGAAGGTCAAGCAAAGCTTTATTTACCGCCAAGCATCAAGAATCAAACCGACCATCAAACAGACCAGGCGGGGCTGCCCCTTACAGAGAGGACAGCCCCTTACAGAGAGGATGACCCCTCTCTGCCTCACAGACTAACTTTTATAGAACAAAGGCCATGTGGTTGAGCCTGGCCACACACAGGTGGCCAATGAGATTGCAACACACAAAGAAAGCTGCACAGTCATGCTAGGTCACACATGGGTGGCCAGTTGAACTACAATTCACCCCATAGTAGACATTTGCACTAGGCTATCACCTTGGTGAGAATTGGCCCCCAAAAGGTGGGGCCCACACTCCTTGGTAGCTAGGGAGACAGTATATGCACCCTACTGATTGGATGTCTCCACCTGACCCGACTCATCCCTGAATTCTGGCTGTTATCTCTACCTGATGCTACCCACCCTTGTATTTGGGCTTTGTTACCTGGGACTTGTTTTAAATAAGTTCCCCTGGGGGGGGGGGGCGGGCAGGGTCAATTTAAGTTTTACTGCATAGACAACAAAATGGCTGTTCAAAGGAGGTGGGGCCGCTCTGGCTAAATAGGCCCTTACAATAGGAAGCCAACTGAGGTCTTCTAAACAACTTTTTGAAAAACAGTTTGAATGTGAGTCTAATAAGCAAAATTTAAATTAAAATCCAGAAAACATTTGTTAGGCTTCAAGTATGTTCCGAACCTTTCTTTAAGTTCTTGTATGTACATTATTTTGAAATAAACGAGCCCATGAGTAAATATTTACTGTAGATAGATTTACCACTTTTTAAGAAATGGAATAAAATCTACAGGGAAAGAGACATTTTCTACTCACTCTACATCCTCCTTTAGTATTTCGACAGGTATTTTAAGGGCAGAAAAGTTTGAATGCTCAGTTGGCTGCATACTTGGTAGTTTTCATTGTTCTATGCAGTACCTCTTGAAGTTTAGAGTTAATAATTTATAGGTACCTGGTTAATATTTTAAAATGTACATTATGTTATATGGCAAGGAAGGAATTTTCAAAGGTAATTTTAACTATATTAGGTTTTTCACTTTCATTGTTTTAGAATTTAACTCCCAGTTAAGAGATAACTTCACTGGACTTATATTTACTGGCTTTTTAAAGCCTGAAAAATATTCTTCTGTGAGAGTGTGCGCGTGTGTGTGCATGTGCGTGTGTGTGTGTGTGTGTGTGTTTGTGTGTATGTGACATTTCCTTTATCCATTCATCCAATGACAAACATTTAATTTGTTTCTGTATCCTGGCTATTGTGAATAATGCTGTAATGAACTTGGGAATGTAGATGTCTCTCCAAGATAATGATTTCATTTCCTTTGAATAAATACCTGCCCTCCCACTCTTGTTCTCCATGTCTTCCTTCCCAGTCTTCAGGGGTCATTTCATTAGCACTTATATCTTTCTTGTCCATTATCACATTCTATCTCAAATGTCATATTTGCCATTCTATATTGCAAGTTTTTAAAATCAGGGAATAGAGTATTAAAGAATCAAATTGAACACAAATTTTGACAGAGGCAATGAAAATAGAAAGATATCTTTAAGGATAAATGATCTAGCTGAGTAGACACAGACATGGAAGTAAATAACAAAGTTGGGTTTCATAGGCAGTTTGTTTCTTCTCTTTTTCTTTCTTTCTTTTTTTTTTTTTTTAAAGATTTTATTTATTTATTAGACAGACAGAGATCACAAGTAGACAGAACAGCAGGTAGAGAGAGAGGGAGAAGCAGACTCCCTGCTGAGCAGGGAGCCCAATGTGGGGCTTGATCCCAGGACCCTGTGACCATGACCTAAGCCAAAGGCAGAGGCTTAACCCACTGAGCCACCCAGGCACCCCATTGTTTCCTCTCTTTTTCTGTATTCAGGGATGGCATCTGAGCTGTTTTGGCACTTTCTGTTATGAGGAACTTAAGTATACCCTCAGAATATTTTTCTAATATATAGTGCTATAGGCTGCCATTACCAATTAGTCAAAATTGGCACTTATAATCAAACTCTGTCCAGTCAAGACCTTTAATTAAAGACAGACTGCCACAATGGAGTAATTAAGTCATTGGGAGAGGAGGAAAGAAAGACCAGTTATTATGTGAGACAAACTGAGGCAGCTTCAGAGAGAGGTTAATGGATCAGAGTGTGAAAATAGGGGTAGGACTTTGACAAGTGAAGATTTGAAAGAAGAGAGGATGGAAAAATCAGCAGGAGCCCAATGGTGAGTAGTCACCAGAGGGGGCATCACTGGATAGTGTGAGAAAGGAAGTGTGAGGTGGAAAGGAAGACTCACATGCAGTGACAACAGGCTGAGGAGAGTTTCAATCCATGGGCAACACAAAACCATCCCAGGTTTTGAAGAGAGAAGCAGTAAAACCAGGCCTTGTTTAACAAATATTTCTTGTCTACCTGCTCTGGCCTAAGTGCTTAGATTACAGAAATTTAAAAAACAAACAAAAAAAAACCCCAGGCCTTTTCTTTCCCTAGGATAGAAGACAGAAGAGAAATCGTGTGGATATAGAAGATATTTAAAAGGTTTTATAACACTCGAGTTTAAGTCATAAGGGTCTGATCTGGTCAGTGGTAATGGAAATAAAAAGTGAATTTGAGAGATATTGAAGAGATTCAATCAACTAAATTTGTCAACTGACAAGATGTGGGAGATAGGGAAATGGATGGATGAGTCAGTCACATGGAAGGTCTAAGCTGAGGCCCTGGGAGAACAGTGGTGCCAGAAGTGTGAGAGGAGAAGCAAGCTCCAAGCCACCACAGTGGAAACTTCCAACACCTCCAACTCTCTAAAAGAAGAATGTCAAGAACTTAGGAAGACCTAGAGAGTCATCTCTCCTCAGGCTCAATGAAGTGGTTCCAAGAAGAAAACTGGCAGGCTGAGTACAGATACTATAAATATAATTTTTTTATTATAGAGTATCTTTCTAAACATGTTTATTGAGTCCCCAAATGTTAACATGTATTAGGAAAGGTATATTTCAAGTGATAGGTATATATACATCTCTAAAACAAACTTTGTCATTTTAAACACCTTTTTATTTTCAAATTTAATATTTATTTAGTGACTATTATGGGAACTTCAAATGGATCCTTCTCCTCCCTAAACTGTCATGCTCCACACTTAGTTGCTATGCTTAAACTACTTTATTGAGGTATGATTAATGTGTAAAAAGCTATACATACTTAATACACAATTTGATGAGTTTGGGGTAAGTATACATCTGTGTAACCATCACCGCCATCAAGACCTCCAGCATATCCAGCACCTCCCAAAGTTTCTTCCCACCTCCTTTATTCTTATTATCATTTTTTTTTGTTTGTGGTAAGAACACTTAATAAGAGATCCACCCTCAGAGAATTTTAAATATATGATATAGTATTGTTAGCCAAAGTCATTATGCTATACAGCAGATCTCCAAAATTTATTGGTCCTGCATAACTGAAACTTTGTACCCTTTCATCACTACCTCCCACTTTCCCCTCTCCCCTGCCCCTGGAAATCACCATTCTCTGCTTCTGTAAGTTTGACTATTTTAGATTCTATATGTAAGTGAAATCACACAATATTTGTCTTTCTATGTTTGGCTTATTTCACTCAGCATAATGTTCTCCGGGGCTATTTGTGTTGTCACAAATGGAAGATTTTCCTTTTTTTAAAAAGTGTGGTATTATTATTATTATTATTATTATTATTATTATTATTTGACAGAGAGAGATCACAAGTAGGCAGAGAGGCAGGCAGAGAGAGAGGAGGAAGCAGGCTCCCTGCCGAGCAGAGAGCCCGATGCGGGGCTCGATCCCAGGACCCTGGGATCATGACCTGAGTCAAAGGCAGAGGCTTTAACCCACTGAGCCACCCAGGCACACCCCCCCCTTTTTTTTTTAAGATGGAATGTTATTCTACTATATACAAACAATAAATTTCCTTTATCCATTCATCCATCAATGGGCATTTAGGTCATTTCCATATTTTGTCTATACTACAGTAAACTTGAGAATGCAGGTAACTCTTCACAATCTTGACTTAAATTCCTTTGCACAAATTTCCAGAAGTGTGATTGCTGGGTCATATGTAACCACAAAAGACCCCAAATCACCAACACAATCTTGAGAAAGAACAAATCTGGAGGCAAGACATTTCCCGATTTCAAGCTATACTATAAAGCTACAGTGATCAAAACAGTATGGTACTGGCATGAAAAGAGATACGTGAACCAATGGAAAAAATAAAAGGCCCAGAAAGAAACTCATACATCAGAGAAGAATCCCAAGGTCCGCTAATCTTCTGTAAAGGCACCAAGAACACAAAGTGGGGCAAGGATAGCCTCTTCAGTACATGGTGTTTTTAAAACCAGATATCCACATGCAAAAGAATGAAATTAATCCTTACCTTACACCACATGTGAAAATCAGCTCAAAATGGAGGAAAGTCTTAACTACAAGACCTGAAGTTTTAAAACTCCCAGAAAAAAACATGGGAAAAAGTTCCTCAGTATTGGTCTTGGCAATGAATTTTTGGATATGACACCAAAACCACAGGCAACAAAAGCAGAAATAGACCAGTAGGCCTACCTCTAATTAAAAAGCTTTTGCAGAGCAAAAGAAGCAATCAGCAAAATGAAGACAACCTATGGAATGGGAAAAATATTTATAAATCATATACCCAGTAAAGGATTAATATCCAGAGTATATGAGGAACTCATACAACTCAATAGCTAAAAAACACACAAACTGACTAAAAATTGGGCAAAGACCTGAATGCACATTTCTCCAAGGAAGACATACAAATGGTCAACAGATATTTGAAAAGGTGCTCAGCATCACTATCAGGAAAAGCTAATCAAAACCACAATGAAATTTTACATTATGCCTTTTAGGATGGCTATTATTAAATAAAATAAAAGATAACAAATGCTGGTAAGAGTATGGAGGAGAGGGAATCCTTGTGCCCCTTCAGTGGGAGTGTAAAATAAATGCCTTGCTCAAAGGCTGAAATTCTGAGTTCTAACCACAAATGATTGGGGAAGTTTCTGTGACAATACTCAAAGTTTTGGGACTGAGGAAGCCAAAAAACAGATGCCATGTTTGAAATTGTAAATTCTGAGTGAAAGTCAGAACTTTATCAGGTCACTTATGGGAAAGTCAAAAAGAATGTGGAAGAGAGGGTCTCTGAGAATTTGAAAGTAAGTATTTGGAAGGATTTTGTCTAGAGCACCCACATCTTCTACTCCACCCAGCCACTATTTTTGCAGAAGCCCTTCCTCCATGTTCTTGGCTTGCTTGAAGCAGGGCAGCCACCTTCAATGGTGATGTCAAATTTACCAACATTTCTTTCCTTCATTTAAACGTATAATTGGTTTTCAACCTTGAGGGCTTTGGCTGGGCACCCAGGAACTCTGGGGGTAGAACCCAGGCAGCAGTATTTTCTCTAACAGGTCCTCAGATGATTTCAATATGCAGCCTAGCCTGGCCCATTGTGCTAATTATAAAAGCAAGTCTTTGAAAAGGCTCATATACAAAGAATTTCCAGACTTTTAAAAGGTACATCATGAAACAATTATGAAACACATTGGGGGAATCAATCTAAGGGTTCATGTCACTTCAAGCTCTGCTGCTTGGGAGGCCTTTTTACTCAGGTGAAGAAAGCTTCCACCAGAAGATATAAGGGTGCTGATGGAATGAAAGTTGAGAGTGCCACCTTGCTTTTTTGAGATTTTCATTATAGACAAAAAATGGGGTTACTCTGTTAGCTGGGGTGGTTGATCATTACCATCAACAGGAAGTGAAGTATTGTAGCAGTGTACATACAGGGAGGGAGAAAAACATCTGCATTCTAGATTTTCTTGAATGCTCCTAGAACCGCCATGTGCTATGGATTGTAGGTTGGCTCAGTTTTTCAGTGGGTGGTTCATACACTCAGGCCATGCTCAGTGCAGCTCTAACTTTGTCTCTCAACAAAACCCACTTAAAGTTAGAACTTCATGAAAGCTTTCACATTTTTAACTTTGCAAATTTAACAACCTTGTCAAGGATATCAAGAGGCATCATTGAGGATTTCTACTTAGTCATTACCAATTTCTACTTAGTCATCTCTCCTAGTTTCTATGACACTGAAGATATTTGCGCAGTGGAAATCTCCATCATATCAAAAATTTTTTAAACTGAATTCTCAAAAACAGAACTCAAAAACCACTGAGGTATTCTCAGTTCAGTGAAGCACCCTGATTCATCTACCATGGCAACATTATGATTAGCTGGAGGTCAACTGAGTAAATGACTTCGGAAACTGAAACCACACAGAATGGGGAAAATCCATGGCAACCAATGGGCATTCCCCACTAGGTATGTCAGTCGCAATGTATGTCTGACTAATCCCCAGACTGCCCTGAAAGAGAGGCCCGTGCTAGATGTGAACTTAACTTCCTTGCCTCTTGTTCCTAGCTGATTAGACCTGTAGCTGGTTCTCTGAGCTAAGGGCAGACAGTACCAGGCTAGTCATGATAGGTTGTTATTAACATAGGTGTTATTAGGCAAAAGGTGTATCAAGAATCAAGTTCAAAGAGAAGAGAAAATTAAAAGTGGCTGCTGAAGCCAAAGGGTCATGACAGAGAGACTGGAGAGGCCATGATGGCCCATGTCTAGTCCCAAACCAAGAAAGGGGTGCTGTAGCTAAGCAGAAGTATGGGGTGGGAAAAGTACATGCAGTAGAAAGTAGAATGCCACCTTGTAGCAGGGTGTATAACCAACTAACCAAAGTATGACAACAGCTGGGCAGGGGAGTGATGTGATGTTATATATCACGTAGTGTGATGAGCACTGGGTGTTCGTTACATGTAACTGGTAAATTATTGAACAATACACTTGAAACTAATAATGTACTCTATGTTCACTAATTAAATTTAAATTAAAATTTTTTTTTAAAAAGGAGACTGAGTATCTACGTGTTATTACTGCTGAAGCCCTGGACTGGCTCTGGGACTTGAGAGGGAGCTGCTCTGGGCTCTGTGCTCTTGGATGGCTATGGTCTCTGATCACCTTCTTACCTTCCTTGGCTTTGTATGAGACAGGTGAAGGAAGCCTTTAACTCTTACAACACAATAGAGCAAGAAAAGAAAAGAGCAACAAGAATGAGCAAAAGAAGCATGGAAATAAGAAAGCAGTCAGGTAGCACGGGAAAACCATGAGCACTCAGAATGCAGTAATATAGGAGAACGTAAGCTGCACAGAGAGGCTGCAGATAGACAGAAATTGCCCCATGCTTTGACTTCCTCTTCCCCCGTACTGTGCAGTGTTCACTGATGTTCACATACAGATGCCTCCCAAGATGTTAGCTACCCAGTCACAGGTCAAATAAGGTCAAGGCTCTGCAATTACAAAGTGAGGCTAACATCAGGTTTTTATTAATATTTGCAGCAAGAACTGGGGGGAAAGTCTTATGGTTAGGGTAATCATATAATTTATCATTCAAATCAAAAGTCAAAGGGAGTGCTCTTAATAATTACAGGCAAAACCAGGCATTAACAAAACCGTCTCAGAGGAAGAAGGACGCGTGTTATAGTACTTAACAAGTTAGCCACGGATTAACTAGAAAGACACACTAAGCTTCTTTCTGCTGATCATCTGGTCACATCAAAGCTTTATGGCAGTTGGTTCTAGAACCGACTACAACCCTGGGTTGAATTCTGAGATTTTGATTTTGCAGTAGCCCAAACCAAACAAAATGGGCCTATAAATACTCGGGCCCACTAAATGGCAATATTTAACCACTGCTGAAAACAGTACAAAATTCAGTACTCCAGAATGTTTCTTCTGGGACTCCCACAACACTGATTACTCACCCTTGACTTGTCTGCTAAATTGACTTTTGTGGAGCATCACTTCATTACCACAGATAACTTTTCCCGCCCACGCATATAGCATATAAAATAACTTCAGCCAGAGGAAAGCAGATGAAATTCTCTTTTCTCAATCTTTACATACACGGATCACTCCTTTTTGGAATCAGACCCTGGAACCAGCCTTCCTGCTAACCAGACACAGACTCTGATGATGAGGGGCAGGTGTGAGGTCAATTATTTCCCTTACTTATCCCCTCTGCACCTTTGTTTTCTCTTTAACACGGAGCAATATATACCTTACAAAGGGCCATTTCGATGGTGGGATATGTAAAAGTGCTTTGTTAAGTGTAAGAAATTAACTAGAAGTAGTTATTTGGGGGCAAGAGTTGAGGAGAGCTATTCTAAAATGGAGGGAAGATTACAGGAGTCAAAACACAAAGACCCGTACACAAGGCCCAATTATACTATCAACTCTGCTATGAGGCAGAGGAGAAGTGTTTGGACCTCCAGGGACCTCATTTTCTTCTTTAAAAAAAAAGAAGCTTGTGAAAAGTAAAAGAAATAAGGCAGTTTACAGTGTTTGTCTAGAATCAAGTGATTTACAAAAGTAATGTAGGGTTCTTCTGCATTTTAAAAATTATAATATATATTGTGTATACACCGCTGCTAGTGTTCACTGATGGCTAATCAGAGATTACAAAGTATGTCGTGCTTAAGGGTGCCTGGGTGGCTCAGTCCGTTAAGCATCTGCCTTCGGCTTAGGTCATGATCCCTGGGTTCTGGGATGGAGCCCCATGTTGGGCTCCCCCCTCAGTGGGGAGTCTGCTTTTCCCTCAGTCCCACCCTTACTCATGTTTTCTCTCTCTCTCAAATAAATAAATAAAATCTTTAAAAAAAAAAAAAGCAAGTACATCAGCCTTATGGTGACTCTTCTGCTTTCAGTGCTATTATATTACTTGATGACTGTTACCTTTATTATTTCACCAAAATATTTGTTAGACCTGAGAGCATGATAGATTTTATATGTGTTTAACTCTCCCAAACTCTCATCTTTTGGTGAGTTCCCAAGCACACTCTTTCTTCACCAGAGAAAATCAACCTTCAATAAAGTGTGGAGCTACCAGCAAAAGAAACTATCTCCAGGAAGAAAAAATTTGTCAGAAAAAGGCATCATGTACAATAAACAATTTATTTATTGATTTTTATCTTCCTTGTCATGAATGCTTTTGCCAATAAGTGTTTTAATAAATTAGACCAGCTCTATGACTTCCAAAATTTGAGCAATATGTGCAAGGAAAACATTTTGTTTCAGAGGATTTGAATTTCTGAGATTCCAACAAACTGAGAGACAGAAGCTTGTGTAACAGATGTTATGCTTGATGCTAAACATTTGGGAAAATACTTGTAGTGTTTCTATGTGCTCATATCTATAAAACTGGCAGTGCAGGGATCCATAGCCACATAGCTTTTATGATGAACAAAACTTCTTATAGACTTAAAAGCATTTCTCTACATCTTTTGGGACAGTCCTACAGTTTTTATATTTTTTTCTCTGGAGCACAAACATTTTTTATTTGGGTTTCTTTTTGAGAACTCTATTATTTCCCTCAAAGTTAACTCCAGAAGACAACAAAGAATGAGTAATATTTTGGTGCTTCTATCAGGTGTTAATTTTGTTGGAATAGCCTATCAATCTTTATGGTAAAATTATACAGGAATCTTCCCAAAGGAAAATAAAAAGCTCTAGGCAACATAATCTCTATTTTCTTTATTTCAACACTTGGTTTTCTTGGGAGAAAAGAAAGGAGATGGTGGTTTTTCTGAATGGGAAATTAACAAATTTTAGTAATTAATCTCCAGCCGCACACTGGCCCAAACACCCAAAGTTGATCTCATCCCCATTCAGCATTTCCCTCCTTCACTCATCCCTTTCCTCCCCCTCTCTCTTCCTCCCTCGCCTACTGTTTTTTAATCTCCTACTAGATGCCCAGCACAGAATTAATGCTATGGAGAACATCGATGTTCAATTATAGTCTGCATTCCAAGACTACCACTGGAACAGTTTTGCATGTAAAGCTTAAATGCCACCATGAAAAAACAAGACAAAGTGTTTCATGGCAAAAACTGAGTAGTCCTCTCCTCCTCCAACCTGCTTCTTTACTGTTTTGCTCTGGATGTGGGTTTGAGACATCATTATGGAATGCCTAGCCACCTAAATTCAAAAACCTACACCTATTTCTCCTGGGCCCCCAGGGCACAACCATGAAATCCTACCCATTACCTCTAAAAAACATTTCTTTGGTCAACCTTTTCCACCACTCCAGTCTATGTCTCATCTACCGCACAGGCTAACCTCCAAGACTTCCTTCCTGCCTGCTCTCAGACTCTGGTTTCCTCTGTTCATGGATTCTTTGAAATGATTCTTATGGAGCATTTTTAATCATATGGGCAAATGCTTAGGAAAAAGTGGCGAGGTGGAAATTACAACCAAAAACCTGCATATCGAATGATACTAATTAGGTTAAATATATCTATGCATTGAGAAAGATACAGGAAGGGAATATGACATGTTAATCGGGGTTATTCCTACAGAAATGAGATGAAAAGCAATTTTACTTTCTTCCTGTTTTTCAAAATTTTTCAAATTTTTCTACAAATGTATAGTATTATTCTAACAATTCAAGACTTAAAAATAATACTGATTTCTTCCCTTCCTACCCTTTGGTAGTATTAATCAAAGAATGGAGTTCTATAAATTTGCTTTGATTCAATAAATGCCTTTACACGAGGTAAAGCACATCCATGTGCCACTCCCATTTACATTTAAGATGAAACTCATGTATATTTTATCACTTTTAAACAATCTCGTGGCTGCAGGTGCACCAGTGTGGTTGAAGCACGATCTCCTACGCTCAGCTGTGCAAATAGCAAGGTATTCCTCACAGGTAAGACCAAAGCACACACATGGAGCTGCACTGGAGTCTGGCAAAAAGGGGTCCTCTGTGAATACTGTGCTTTTATTTCATTATTTTCCATCTTTGCAAACCCTGGCAGAAGAAGTTACTGGGAGTTTTCAAGCAACAAAATAAATAACATAGCACTGGATTATAGCACAGAGTATAAAATAAATACCCATGATTCCATACTGACATAAACAAATGATTTGAATAAATAATATGAATAAAGAAATAAATGTCTGGGGTGCCTGGGTGGCTCAGTTGGTTAAGCGACTGCCTTCGGCTCAGGTCATGATCCTGGAGTCCTGGGATCAAGTCCCGCATCGGGCTCCCTGTTTGGCAGGGAGTCTGCTTCTCCCTCTGACCCTCCCCCTTCTCAGACTCTCTCTCTCAAATAAATACATAAAATCTTAAAAAAAAAAAAAAAAGAAAGAAATGTCTGGAAGGGCACCTGGGTGGTTCAGTCAGTTAAGTGTCTGCCTTTGGCTCAGTTTATGATCCCCAGGTCCTGGGATAGAGTCCCAAGTCCAGCTTCCTGACCAGCAGGGAGTCTGCTTCTCCTTCTCCTTCTGCCCTTTCCCCAGCTTGTGCTCTGTCTTAAATAAATAAATAAAATATTTTAAAAAAGAAAGAAATGGGGTGAATAGACAAATCTGTGGTGCAGAAGAATTCAAAATCATTTATGTAGATACTGCTCCTCAAGGAGTTTGACCATAAAACCCCAGCTCTTAAATGTGGGCTGCATAGAGTGGCTTCCAAAGAGGAGAGGAAGGAGAATCCTGAAAAACCTCAACCAGGGGATCAAGGTACTAATTGCAAAAAAGACATCTTCTAAACTGCCAAAACTTGAGTGATATCATATGAGTAGATAATGATGCTGGGTGTCTCTTAGAATTTTTGAAAACTTCCTCACAATTTAGGATTAAATTAAAAATCCAAAATGGTCAAATATCTCTCAGTAATAGGTATTCAGTAAAGGGAAGCTTTGATTTATTACAGAAATATATACTATTCAACTTGGCAAGCAGTTGTGTGTGTGCGTGTGTGTGTGTGTGCACGTGCACACACACGCACATGTGCGTTTCCTGAAATCACTCTGTTTCTAAAAGAAATTTTACAAGGTTTTTTTTGTTTGTTTTGTTGTGGTGCTGGTGATTTTTGGTGTTTTGTTGTTGTTGTTGTTGTTGTTTTGCATAAGTATTCCAGGAGCCCACACAAGGGCACAGGTAACTTCCAGTTCCTTCCTGGGCACTGGATAGCCCTTTCTGTGGTGGCTGACAGCAGTGATCACAATGCTATATGTACTGATTACCTTCCAAGCAGGGGTTTCTACTTTTCTCCTCCTAATAGTTCTATAGTTCTCAATTTCCTCTTGGTAATCACTGTGGTTGTGGGATGCTAACTTGGTCTTCATCTCAAGGGTGGAGAATGTCACAAAGATTAGGCCCATCCAATGCCCTGACTAAAGGACTGGTTCAGGGTTAGGAGCGCACTGACATGCACTTAAAAAAAGATTTTATTTATTTATTTGTGAGAGAGAGCATGTACAAGCAGGGGGAGCAGCAGGCAGAGGGAGAAGCAGGCTCCCACTGAGCAGGGACCCTGATGTGGGACTTGATCTCAGGACCCTAGGATCATGACCTGAGCCAAAGGCAGACACTTAAACAAATGAGCCACCCAGGTGTCCCTTAAATAAATTTTGGTATGCACATTTAATAGAATTCTGTTGGTCTCTTATGAAGGACGAGGTCAATCTAAATGTCCTGATATTGTCCCTTATGTATTTTTTTCGCATAGTAATATTTTGACATCTTTTGATATCAGAACATTTATTTATTTTTTTTTATATTTTATTTACTTACTTGAGAGAGAAAGGGAGAGAGCACAAGAAGGGGGTGGGTCAGAGGAAGAAACAGAGCCCCCTGAGCAGGTAGCCCAATGCAGGACTCAGTTCCGGGAATCCAGGATCATGACCTGAACTGAAGGCAGACACTTAACCAACTGAGCCACCCAGGTGCCACAATATCAGGGGAAATTTATTTAATCAGCTTTTTACTGATGGTTCTTAGGTTTCTAGTTTTTCCCCCTTTTTCGATACTATTACAAACAATGCTGCCATGTGTTTCATCTTACGCACATTGTGGCATGCACTTTTAGGAGGGTTTAATGGGTAAATTCCTACCAATGGAATTGCTAGATAAAAGTGCTGTGTTTTTAATTTTGAGAGATGTTGTGAAATCACCAACCCTCCAAAAATATCCCACCAATTTACATTTCCACTAATGGTGATTGAGAGTTTCCCATATATCCACTCCAAAAATAGGTATTATCAGATAATTCAAATAAGCCAACCTTCTACAGATGGTCACATTTAAAGACGCATAGTGCAAAAGCTAAACAAGAAATTTCATTATTTGCTTGCTTTTCTCATTTAAAAAATTTAACCCAACTTATAACCTAGCTTAGCACTTCTCAAAATTGCCTTCTTCTCCCTCCAAAACTCCTAACCAAAGATCTGCCCCTAGATTCTGTCTTACTTTCGACCAACACCAGTGTTCTCCACCCCAGCCAGCAGGGTTTTCCCTTTCTTGAGCCCTACATCTGTTTGACATTCCTACCCTTCTACTTAGCCCTTTTCCTATTTTCCTCTGTAGTTGTGAAGAGGAAGAAACTGAGCATGAAAATGTTGCAAATGCAGGTGGGAACTCATAAAGTCATACCTTCAATTCAGCATTGTCTGACTGTCCTATAAATTGTAAAATATTTGCCATTCTGACAGATTAAAACAGGCATCTCCTTCTGTGTTGCATGCATTTAATTACTAGTAAGACTGTCTTTCACGTCTGTGAGCCATTTATACTTCTTTTTGGGGAACTGCCTGTGCAAATCCTGGACTCACTTTTATTTTATGTTGAGCTCTTTTTAATTGGTTGGAAGGTGCTCTTTGTATGTTAAAGAAATTAGCAAGGGCTGCATTCTAAAGGATGTGGCTTGTGTGCATGGAGCCAGGAACCAGGGAGTACACTCTGTTAATTCTAACCAAGTATTCTCACCATCTCGGTTCTGCCTGCTAAACTCTGTATGCTCACAGGCTTCTAGCACAATGTCTTTCTGCCAGAAGCTATTTGTTAGATTTTTTCTGTGCAGCACAAAATAATTTAATGTTCTTACAGGGAAAAATATGGTAAAGGAACCTGGATGTTCTGTCCTTTTCTGCATATAGGTGGGATGATTCTGTGTCCTAGAGGGAGGGCAGGACCCATCCGAGTACTCTGTTGTTGTCAGTGGTGTGGGACCATATCATGGAGTAAGTTTCTGGGAGGGCCAGCTCAGAGGTAAAGTCCAGGTGAGAAAGAAGGGACTCTAGGGAGAGAAGGAGAGAAGCAGTGGCATTAATTTCATCCAACCTGTAGAATTCAGCTGGTGTTCTGCTATGGGCAGCCCTAGGAAAAGAGCAGGAGAGATGGCCTGGCCATTTTTGCCTGTCCAGCAGGCAACAGAGAAAGAGCAGTTGTGCTCAGGAAAGGAGAGAGCATCATCTTCTCTCTCCAAATGTCAGTGTAAAGAGTGCCGCAGGTTGTGATCTTCAGGCTGCTCCACACTGATCTTGGCATTCTGTACCTGAGCTAGTACAGCAATTTCTAGTGCTTTAGGGAACACCCATGCCCTGGGGCTCAGACTTTTCTGAGTTTCAGGCCCACATAGCCAACCACTTATGTGACATTTCCATTTGAATGCTTCATGAGCAACTCAGACTTAACATGTCTAAAATCATCTCTTGATTGTCCCATTCTACCTGTCCCCATCCTTCCACTCCAGCAAAGCAGTCCCCATCTGTCTTGTTGCTCAGCACCATCCTTTCCTCTCTTCTCTTCAACCTCCTCATCAGACTCATCAACAAGTGGCATGAAGCACCCTTCTAAGATGTGTCTTAGCTCTGTCTTCTTTGCCAAATCCATCACCACCACCCTCTAGTACATGTCCCATCATTCCTAACCTGAATTCATCCAGGAACTTTCTAGTGATGTTGCATTCATGTCTACAAAAGCATCTGAAGTGATCATCAAACATAAAAATGATCATGCTCCTCTCCTGCCTAAACCTTTTCAAGGGATTTCCAAACACAGAGAACTCCTTATCGTGGCTTACAAAATCTTGTGCAATCTTCATCACCAATTTCTCCAATGTCCTCTCCAGCCACTCTCTCCCTCTTCATTACCCGCTAGCCATACCAGCCTTGTGTGAGTTGCTTGACAGGGCTAAGCTCTTGTCTACTAGGAGATTCATACAGGCTGTTAGTTTTGCATGAAGACTTCTTCCCCAGGTTATTTGCATGACTACCTCCTCATCCTGGAGGTGTCAGGTCCTATCATCTCAGAGAAGCCTTCCCTGACCCACCCACTGAAAGAGTTCTCTATCTGCTATTCTTTGTTTCCCTTAAGATTTATTTAATTATTTATTTATCTGAGAGAGAAAGCAAGAGCACAAGGGGCAGAGGGAGAGGCAGAGGAAATCTCAAAGGGACTCCACCTGAGCACGGAGCCCAACGTGCCCCAACGTGGGGCTCGATCTCAGGACCCTGAGATCACGACCTGAACAGAAACCAAGAGTTGGATGCTTACTGCTTAACCACTGTGCCACCCAGGTTCCCCTCCATCAGCTGTTCTTTACCATGGTAACCTGCTGTGTCCTCCATGTAATTCATCATAATTTGGAAATATTTTGTTTGTGAACTGACCTGGTTTTAGTGGATTTTATATCTCTGTATGGTATATCCTCATGACTCCTGCTTTTAACAGAGTTATTTGGCACACAGAGGTACTCAATATACTTCTGATGAATGGATGAATGAATGGAGAACAGTTCATAGATGTAGTGAAAGTCACAGGGCTAGCCCTCAGCAAGAGAAAAGCACAGTTTAAGAAGGGAACAAAAGCTTCCGCATCTGACGAAGGATCTCAGGATCTAGTGAAGGGAGGCTTGAGTCATGTGCCAAGCAGGAGCATCAGTAAAAGGGATTTATAGTCACTGGTTGTATATCAGCCAAACGGGATTCAAAGGCTATAGGGAACCTCCTCATCACATATGGAATTTGTATTTAATACGCAAACACATACTTAATGTCGGGTATGTGATACACGGTCATCTTTGATATTTAAAGGTCTCAAAAATAATACCATGACAAGAATGCTTATTCTTTATTTTAGAAACAGCATGGCATAATGGTTAAGAAGGCAACTCTGTGGACTGACTGCTTGCATTTGCATCCTGGCTCTGGTATTTTCCAACTCTGGGACCTTGGGCAAGAGGCTTAACCCCTTCATACCTCAGTTTTCCTTTCTGTGAAATAAAGACAGTAACAGGTCATGCCTCATCGGGTTGTGAGCATGTGTGGAGTTAATAATTGCGCCGTGCTTATGGTAGTGTCAGGTACACAGTAAATACTATAGACATGTTAGCCATTAGTGTTATATTTCCAGAAACAGCAGGAAAGGTTGTATATGGAGATGAACTCTGAGAACATGTCTCCCAGCAATACAGTATTCTGTGGATCCAACCACATGCAGCAATTCATGAAAATTTGCACAGATAGAGATGCTATAATTTCATTGCTATTATTACCTTGAAAAGAATTCATTTGAAAGGCTAATTAAGCCGCATATGCAATTCGTTAGAAGATGCTCAGAAACCTTGTACAAAGCTATGGTCAACTAAATGAATGTGAAATCTATATCAGCTCTAACAGCTAATTTCACAATTCGACTCCCCCTCAAAACCTCCAGAGAGAGAACTCTTAACAATAAATGTGCCTCTTTTATTAACTTTTATCTTGGATGTTATTTCATTATGCTAATAGTCTCCCTATTGATTGAGTCTATTCTTCATCTCTCTCAAGCCTCAGGAAGAAATGCTAAAATATTCAAGGATGAAAGAATGAATGAATAAGAGCATCAATACTATCTCACCACTTTTATTTTACAATGTCAAGTTATGAGTGTTTTATTTTATTTTACTTTACCTTATTGTGTGTACATGTTCAATTTTATTTTAATAAAGTGACTGAGATACTCTTAACATTTAAAACTGAGTATCATCTTTCCTCTCCAGTGAAACAGAAAGAAAATTTAAAAATAAACAGGAAAAAATTACAATAGAGAATGTCAATTTCCAATAGGATCCTACAGGTTCTGCTGATTTCCCATCAAGTGGTAGCTCTCAAGAGTTAGGAGGGTTTTAAAGGATTATTAGGAGTTCAGCAGAGAGGATCACATTGCAGAAGTCCTCCTGACCATCCCTATCCTAACATTCTCTTTTTTTGTTTCCTCTTCTCACTGAAACTAGTTCCCTCCACTCTGTGCAATGGCAATATCTCCCTATGTTACTGTCTCACTGTATATTAACCTTGAATGCACATATCTGTTTCCTCCACGAGACTGTGAATGCCTAGATATGACAACCAAGACTGACTCATCTTTGCAGGTTCCTTGCTGAAGTTTTACCAGATTGATTTGCATTTCACAAAAGACTATAATCATGTTTAATATTTGATGCTAATGCAGTATTTTGAATGGCATTCCTGCTGAGAGACAAACTCTTTGAGGGTACTAATTTCTATCTATTTGGTTCACTGCACTATGTATCTAGAACAGTATATGACATGGTGGGCCACTCGGTATGTATTAAGGGAGTGAAGAGAGGAGATACCTATAACCTAAAGTACTAGATTTATGGTTTATGGATCCTGCATCAGAAGAGACCTGAGAATTAACCAGAGGCCACAACAACTATATGGAAGTAGATGATGAGACCATTTATTTTTCTCATAGACTAATCTCCATTTCAAATCGTAGATCATTTATGAACGTGAATACAGTCCAACACTGAGATCTGTATAGGTTACGAGAATTCAAATTGACAAAGTGTTTTCATTTAATACTCTTGTTGTGGGTTAATTTATACAGTACCTGGTTTATTTATTCCCAAGACTAGATTGTATTTCCAAGGCCTTCAAAACTACTATGTGCCAACTTGGCATCAGGCCACCATGATGTTGTCTTTGCAGGTGTGTATTTGGCACAGGTTGTCTGAAGTTGTCTTGGATGAAAACTCAGAATTTGCTTGTTAGAAGCAGAGATTGTGCTCCATGTCCCTTTTGTTGGAGACCTCTTTAACATTTTTACCTTCCTACTGATTGTGTGAAGAGAACTTTAAAAATCAGTGTCATGGGGCGCCTAGGTGGCTCAGTGGGTTAAGCCTCTGCCCTCAGCTCAGGTCATAATCTCAGGGTCCTGGGATCGAGCCCCGCATCGGGCTCTCTGCTCAGCAGGGAGCCTGCTACCTCCTCTCTCTCTGCCTGCCTCTCTGCCTACCTGTGATCTCTGTCAAATAAATAAATAAAATCTTAAGAAAAAAATCAGTGTCATTTGGCACCAACTGGAGAGATATTTTCATTGTTCAGGAAAATGCCTACTGTGGCTGCAAAGTGAGGCCTGGTCCTGTACCACCATGGCCTCTGGGACATCTGTTCTTCCTAGTGCCTCATATAACCCTGGTTAAATGGTCTGTGAGGCACTATGTGGGTACCATGGTACAGACTCACACTATTCCCTACAAACAGTGAATGCTTCTCCTTGGCATAGACAATGTATCCTTTGAAAGTCCAGTCCTAGGAAGACATTTGGTTCCCTAAGTGCCTAACTGGTAGCATATGGTATGTCATAACTGGTTGACCACTCTCAAAGTATTATGTCATTGCATTAATAAAAGTAAGGAACTTTAGAAATATTTCCATTTTAATAAAAACTAGTTCTTTTTGATTCAATAATAATTTAATATAAGTTTCAAAGAATAAAGAAAATAAAAGGCCATTGCTATTGAGTTTTCTCTTCCTATGAAGAGAGTACCTCTATAAAATTAACAATGGTGGTGTTTTAGTAGTCTGATACTGAATCAAGGAATTCATATAATTATTTCTGAGGAACAGGATTTCTGAATACCAAACATGTTACCCACCCCTCTATCCTTTCCCTCCCATCTCCTACCTCTCTTTCATATCCATCAGTCCATCCGTCCATCTATCCATCCATCCATCCATCCATCCATCCATCCATCTTTCCATTAGGGAATGGATGGATACACAAAAATAGGTTAAGACATGGCTCCCATCCATTAGGGAACACATAAATTTGAGGTTACTGTAATGTAATGAGATATTAAGCAGAAAGTTATTAAATTGCATAGTGTATTCAAAGAAAGTTTTCTTATAATGACTGCACATAAAATACGTTACATACAGGGAGCTCTTCCATACTTGTGCTTTAATAACACAAACGGACTAACATAACTACTGTATAATTGCTTTTCCTCTCTTCCCAACAGATCAAAGGAATAGAATTTGCTGTTTTTTTTTTTTCAATTAGATTATTTAGGAGCCAGAGTATGAGTAATTTACTGATGTACTTTTAATCTTTGTCTGCCATTAGTTGTAACTGCTGCCATAAACTAAAGATGGCAAAGAAGAAGCATAACATACGGTTTATATAAAACTTTTTAAATGAAAAATATTATTTTGACTGACTTAATATTTACTAGAATTTGCACCCTATGGAAGACAAAACAGATCATTATAATGATAAATCCTTTGTCACTGAGATTAATTGCATAAAAATTTTATGTCATTTGTTGTCATACTGAGAATACCAAATAATGATGATAAATAGTGTTACAGATTCTAGTCAGAATGTCACTTATCTCCCCTGAGGGAAGATGAGAAGCTACTAAAATAGAAAAATCATTGTCAGAAGTAAGAGTTCACCGTTGCCCAAAACATGTATTAATGCCCCACGTATGAAGCAGCTGAGGTAACACCCAAGAAATACGTAGGAATAGTCCAGCTGTTAGATACCCTGATCTAAAGACCAGGGGCGCGCCATGGCTGCTCACTGAAAGATGACTGGAGGGTCCAATTCAGTTCCCTCGGTTAAGAAGAGTATTCACTATAACAATACAATAACTACCAGAATTCTGCAATTTGATCGGCCATTATCAAAGGGCAGGAGATGTGGAGAGAGGAAGAGTGACAAAGGATCAATGTTATCATCTTCCTCCTGGCAGAACAGAAAGAGGAATTCACATTTTATAGCAAAGAGCTCTTGATGGTGGCTGCTTGAGCCCACTTGCAAAGAACCCCAGTCTAGACTTCAGAAAAGGAAGTTGCACTAATGGAAAATTCTTCTGTGTCCTGGAACAGACTGAATTCTAAAAGGCATCGGTGGCAAAGCTTCCCGTGTTGGCATTAGCCGCTTTGTTCTCCCAACTCTAAAATCTTTAATGGCATCATCTTTAATTAAACAGCATTGCCTCTGAATCTCCAGAGTCTTATTTTCCTCCTCAAACTCGAGTTTGAGGAGCTGACAATGCTGAGGCTAAACGTTCGCTCCTTTCTCTGCAAAACAAGAAAATGCCAGCAAAGCACTTCTGAGTTTAGCACTTCCCAGTAAGTTTCTTAATATTTGCCTCCTATGGAGCAACACTCTCATTCAAGGAAAACAACCTCACAGTTGGATGCCAAGACTCTTTTGAGGACATCAGAATTACTGCCCACTAATGAGACCAAAGTTTGTTGAAGCAGAAACCTTGAATGAACAAATCAAAATCTGGAATAGCATAAAGGCTACAGAATTGGTCTAAAATAGTTGACACAAGTGAAATCATACCAAATGAGAAAGAGAAAGAAGGAATAAAATTGCATCCAGAGGCGCAGAAACTAAAAAGTCTAACATGCAGAAGAGTGGTCAGGAAAGGACGGGCCTTCCGGGAGAGTGGTGATCAGGCCACCCTGCATGGGCCACGTTGTCATGTTGATTATTTTATATAAAAGTTGCTTAAGAGACAGCCTGTGCCGAACACCTGAGACCCTCCTCAGCCCCTCCCCCACCAGAGCAGGAAATAAACCTCCCCTGTAAAAGGTACTCTGCAGCAGGAGGTAGAGAGACATCCTTCTTACCATAAATGGGATATGTAGAGCTGAGGAGGCTGTGTAAACAAGCCTTGGACCTCTTCAATGATTTACTACCCTCACCCACTCTGCTTAGCATTCCTTATTTCTGAAAGCTTCCAAAGTTAAGTGCTCTTTGGTCAATTCCTCAAAGACTTATTGTCTTATTCTCTTAAAAGTATCTATAAAAAATGCCACCTTGGTCATTTCTGTAGGTCTCAATTTCATTATTGGGTCCCTGTCTGCACATAACAAAACTCTGTTGTTGTTGTTGTTGTTTTTCTCCTGTTATTCTGTCTCATGTAAATCTAATTCTTAGTCCAGCTGAAGACCTAGAAGGTTATAAAAGAATTCTTCCTTCCCTTCACCCACTGCATTTAAGTAGTTCTCCCTGGCTAAAAGAAATTTCTCACCTCACTTCTCATTCTTCTATATGGTTTTCAACAATTCATTAATAATTATTAAACTGTGTTGTCCTTTACAATAACACACAAAGATGCTATTTTCAAATTAATCAAATGGACACCAATGCTAGGACCAAGTAGAATAAAAGAACCCAGAATAAACCTCCCTTCACAATTTATACCACCTGAAACAGGATAAAAGAGGCTTAGCCATGACTGCAAGGTTAAAAAAACTCTGTTAGCACCCAGTCTTCTCTCTAAAGTCACACAAGTCAAAGTCCAAATAAATATAGTAGAAAAAAAAATTGAGTTCAAAATAAACATTTGAAAAACATCATTCCCATTTCCTTTTAAGGCCCTCAGAGAGATGGACAGCAGGCACAGCCCCAGAGGACCCTTATCCCCACCCCTCAAAAGATGTGAGGCAGCCAACCAGATGTTGTGGCAGTCCTTATGCCACCAAAGTAACATCTGGGTGACATTGTTTCGTAACACTAGAATTAAATTCTCCTTTTATATAAAGCTGAAGACATAGGTAATATGACATGAAGGTGGGTGCCAGATTTAGAACAACAGGATGTCCAACTAAACTGGAATTTCTGATAAATAAATAATTCTCTAGTGTGAGCATTTTATGGGTAATATTTGGAAAATACTTATACTGAAATATAAATATAAATATATATATATATGTGTGTATGTATATATATATCTATTTTGTCTTTTATCTGAAATTCTAATTTAACTGGGATTCTTGTATTTTATCTGGCAACCATATTTCCTGGAGTAGGATGGACCCCTAATCCAATATGACTAGTGCCCTTATTAAAAAGGGGAATTTGGACACAGACACATACACACAGGGGACACATACACCATGTGCACATTGGAGATAGTCTGTCACAGGCCAAGGAACTACCAGAAGCTGTGAAAGAAGCCGAAATAGATCCTTCCCTTGTGACTTCAGAAGGAGCATGGCTCTACTAACACCTTGATCTTGAATTTCCAGCCTCTAAGACAACACATTGTTATTCTTTAAACCACTCATTTTGTAGGATGTTATTAGGGCAGACCTAGGAAACTAACATGTATACAAAATCAGCATTCTATTGTCTTCTTTCTCTTTCTTTCTTTCTTTCTTTTTCCCCATTTTTACTTTAGCTATAGGAATTGTATTCTGGGCTAATTGCTTTGGCCAAAGCATGCCTTGTACCCAGTTCTATCCCATCTTACCCCAAGCCTGAGGCATTGCATATATTCACTACATGAGATTCTAAAAAACTGGGGTCCTATAGAATCCCCAGTCACTTAGAAAGTACAGGTCAGCTCATAAATTTAAATACTCTCTAAATATATTGTCAGTCCTGTGACAGTGAATTTCTCTACCTACTGAGCTGACCACCCATTGCCTAGCTCAGGACCTCCCTGCCAGCATTTCCTTAATCACCAGAACTTCCTCCTTAGTTTATCGGACATGTGACCTCTCTCTGTTCTACGAAAGTTTGTCCATGGGTTAGTCTCACCCATCCCCTCTCCTTGACCAAGTGGCCTATCTACCTTAGGTAGATCTATGATAAAATATATATTTGAGAAACATATTTCTACACATATCAAAAAAGCACAAATTGAAAGATAAAGAGGGGAACTCCAAGAAAGTAACCTAAAAGCAATGCATTTATGTGTAATATTGAGAAAGTTTTGTCTGAAAATTTGGCAAAGTATGTAGGTTACTTGTTAAGTCAATCCTGTGACATTTGCAAAGACAATTCAGCACTTCCTGGGTCAGTCTTTTTTTTTTTTTTAAAGATTTTTAAAATTTATTTGACAGACAGAGATCACAAGTAGGCAGAGAGGCAGGCAGAGAGAGAGAGATGGGGGAAGCAGGCTCACTGCTGAGCAGAGAGCCCAATGCGGGGCTTGATCCCAGAACCCTGGGATCGTGACCTGAGCCGAAGGCAGAGGCTTTAACCCACTGAGCCACCCAGGCGCCCCTCCTGGGTCAGTCTTAATGTCAGTTCAGATTACTTCCAAACATTTTTTTTTTTTTAAGATTATTTATTTATTTATTTGACAGACAGAGATCACAAGTAGGCAGAGAGGCAGGCAGAGAGAGAGAGAGGAGGAAGAAGGCTCCCTGCTAAGCAGAGAGCCCGATGCGGGGTTCGATCCCAGGACTCTGGGGTCATGACCTAAGCTGAAGGCAGAGGCTTTAACCTACTGAGCCACCCAGGCGCCCCACTTCCAAACATTTTAAAAGGAATTTCTCAAAATGTGATCTACGAAGACTTCATTGGCTTGTTACCATGGCAATGCCCTGGGTTCTACCTTAGAGCTCATGAGTCATTCAGACTCTTGGAGGATGGGACCCCAAGATTTGTCCAGAGAAATTCCTATGTATATTACATGTGAGATTTGAAATAATTTAAAGTTTTTTGGTGGTTGGCTTAAACTCAAAACATTCTGCTATCACTCGTTTTCTACATTTTTACAAACTGGATTCTTATTTTCCAGTCCCCAATCAAAGAGCTATAATCTTATGACCTGAAGCACTTCCAAAAGCCCTCTGCTTCTAGTTGCAACAGGGGTATGGGGGTGGGGGGTGGGGGCTCCACTGTGGCCTTGGTGGGAGGTGGTTTCCAGGAATCAAGTGAATAATGAATAAAGAAAGTGCTATCCCACCTGTGAGCTTAGGGGCCTGAGATTAAATTAATGATACTGATGATGATATAGACATTTTAATGTATGGTTTCTAAACACATAAAATTTCACTAAGCTTGTTTTATGAAGGTGGTTGTCCAGTTGAACCAAGTTTTAGTACTAAGACAAACACCCTGACCATTTAAAATTCAATTCTGGTCATGCAACATTTAAATTAAAGGAAACTAATGCCTGAACAGGGAAAAACATTTTACAGCTTGCTTTACTACAGAAAGTTACTATAGCAAGTAAAATGTGACAAAAAAATACCTTTAACCCTAAAATAATTCTACTTATTATCAAAAAGTAATGGACTTATTTTTAGGCACAAAACTGTTTGTTTGTAAGTGCTCCACATTTTTACATGTAAATCAGGGAAATAAAATAATACTTAGGAGAACTGCAGACCAAAGTTTGAAATGACAGAATTATTTCCAGATATTACCAACAACATATGAAGCATGAGCTCTTTTCATGGATTTAAATAAGCATAGCTCCACCCTGTTTAAATCAGAATGAGAGGCTTCTCAGTCCTTATAAAACCACACACTCCAAAACAGACATTAATTCAAGGTGCTGTTGAGCTCATGAGTGGGCTGTTCACATGTGAATATAAATCTAGGACTACACATAAATCCAGAGCTTCGGGGCATTTTGGAGTAGGAGGGAGGCTTGTAAACGCTGCCATCCAGTCTCTACCTTCTGCTTCTCTGATCCTACTGTGCACAGGAATTGAGGGCACCTAGTCAAAATGCACTTGGGGATTCCAAGGTCTGGGCTGAGGCCAGAGTTCCCATGACATTTAAACTTTGAGAAAGCAAAGCTCAAACCTGCATTTTTTTGTGTCAGAAAGAAAAAGAAGAACCAAGAAACTAAAGGAAACCCAAAAAGAAGGAAAACAACCTTCACTGAGTACCTACTAGATGCCAAGCACAGGGTGGTGGACTTTGACTCAATGCCTTCTGACTGATGGCGTGCCCAAGTGTGGTCTCCACAGCTCAACAGACAGGAGAATTCAAGGAGCTGTCAACTGCTCACAAAATGTTTGATGCTGAAAAGCAGAACCTCAATAAGAAGATTGAGGGAACAACTACGTGATAATAATAAGATTGAACATAAGCCTAAAAGAGATATTAGGCAGTGGATAAAAATCAATTGTCTTCTATGTCCATGATTATATGCTCTGAATTTGTCCTCTGTACAAATCATCTGGGTCCTCTGGTAGAGTAAAGCTCTCAGGCTCCGCCTGACCTGCTGATCATCCCAGGTTGATTCTGGTCATTCTACTCTCACAGTTCAGGAAATATGGGATTTTTATTTTATTTTGCTTTTAGAAGCTTGCATATTTAAAGCTTAAAAGTAATCTCATTCTGCTCCAATGTTTATGAGTAATAAGACACAATAGAATGGATGAGAACAGTAAGGCTCCCAGAGCTCCAAGGGCCTAAGATCACCCAGTTCATTTTAGTGGAGCTAGGACTTGTTTCCCTGTTTCTAGAAGCCAAACTCAATACATCTCAACTACAAAACTAAATATAATCATTTTAAAGCAGAGAATTTCCATGCCAAAGATCACCTTCTTGGGATTCAGTTTAGTAATCATTATCTATTCTGTGCAGGAGATAGTACTCGATCCCACAGAAGATATAAAAAGAGACAAAACAAAAATTCTTTCCAGTTCTTACACAGCTCTGAGCACTTGGTATCACCCATCTGACAAATGTGGGTCTCCAAGTCTCTCTAGTAAGTGCTAGGACACTTTGTCTCACATGACATTCCAATTCCAGCACTGGGATCTGTATGCTTGTATCCTTCATTGACAGTAATAATTCCTAGCTTAGTGACCTTGCTCTTGTCAGTTCTCTGAGGAAGTACACTTCCTAAATCCCCAAATATTGCTGCTCTACTCTATACCTTCCCTTAAGAGGAGTGAACTCCCTCATCCCTTCTCACCCCCTTCCAAAGACTGATTGCAAAGACATAATAGTATGAAAACCATGTTACAGGAAAATAGGTAGTGTAATTATCATTTAGATACTTTTAAATAGATACATTTAAATAGGTAGTATAAGTATCATTTAGATACTCAGTTTTACTCATGGACACATATGTATTTATCTAAAAAGATGAAAAGGTGATTGAAAGAATACTAGATTCATGGCCACAAGGGATCTCTAATCATATCTATAATATTTTACTTCTTGGGGTAAAACAAGACCAGAACCAAGTATCACAAAATATTACTAACATTTGTTAATTACAAAGACTAAAAACCTAAGTGCTTGTTATTATTTGTATTTTCTGTATGTTGGAAAACATCTTTAAAAAAAAGAATAAAGTAAACCTGTATGCAAGTTACAATTATGTCACAGGTGTTGTTGAAGTTTAAAATGTTCAGCTGGGCAGTAAAAACTATTTTAAGAAAAAATTGTCTTCATTTTGAAAACTGATTCTGTGATGTGATGTGAAAGCGAAATGAATCATTTGGCAACATAGAGCTCAGCGAGAATAATTTAGTTGTTATGAGTTAGAATTAGTAACTCTTTCTATATTAGATAGAATTTACCAAAAAATTTAACATCAGATTGCAGGCCACACAAATCCCTTAGAAATAAGAGAGGCATTGAACAGAAATTTCTACAACTAATAAAAATGAATTTAAAAATGTATATACTTAAAGAGATTGAGATAGTCTCTCAGAAGTTAATACTTCTGTTTTGTTTAGCAAATAACTCCCAACTTTTTGATAATTTCAGACGGGGATGGGTTCAAATTACAAACACTTCCAAACTTCATCTTAGTATATACCTTTAGGTGGCTCTTGGTTCCCCCACCCCTACATTTTTCTTCAGAACAGTCAATGCAGTGATAAGTGGCGCTCTCTGAGCTCTGTTTCATACTAGGCTTGGTTTTTGTTTTGTTTCCCTTTTCAACCACTGGAGCACCATAGAGCAGTGAAATGTCAAAATGAAGAAGAATGGGAAGCAAGGGCAGAGATAATCAAACCTAGATAATCTCCCCTGAACAACATTTATTGTGCATCTCCATTTCATGGGACTTAGTTCAATGACTAGAAGCTTGTTCATGATAAAAGAGTAACTTTATTTCCGTTAACTGGGTTTGTTTTAATTAAATTGCAAGAAAAAAAAAACAACAGACTTCTCAAGACAGATCAGTGCTCAGATCGAAATCATTTTCAACCTAGCAATTTTTACAGCCTTTGGTTCGCTATTCATATTCTAATAGAATAAATTAGCTGAGGCCTAAGCTCTTTTCTCTTATTCTATTAAAGCTCTTCCAAATAGTTAAAAAACATAAATTATGTATGGTTGATTCTTAGAAAATGGTAGAATTTAATGTAATGTCACAATGTTAAAGAAGAAATAATGAAGGAAAAATACTTTTCTGTTTTAGTCTAGGCTATGGATAGTTCAGATTTGACTTATAAAGATTTTCATGAAATATAAAACACTGAACTTACTGTATTTTCACATTCCTTTAGTTTTGCTAATCCCATGAGTCAAGGCCAGGACAAGAGAAAGACTATGCTGAGTGAAATAAGTCAAGCTGAGAGAATCAATTATATGGTTTCACTTACTTGTGGAGCATAAGGAATAACACGGAGGACATTGGGAGATGGAGAGGAGAAGTGAGCTGGGAGAAATTGGAGAGGAGACAAACCATGAGAGACTGTGGATTCTAAGAAACAAACTGAGGGTTTTGGAGGGGAGAGGGGTGGGGGGTTTTGAGAGCCTGGTGGTGGGTATTGTGGAGAGCATGTATTGCATGGAGCACTGGGTGTGGTACATAAACAATGAATTTTGGAACACTGAAATAAAATAAAATTAAATTAAAGGAAAAAAAAGAGAAAGACTCTAATTCGAAGGAAAACAGTGATCAAATAATTAAATTATTTGCCTGGGTCTGTACTATATCCTCTGTGTATGACCTGGGGCATCTCAATCTTTCTGGGCCCTTTTGTCTTTTATAAAAATAAGACTTCTAAGACCTCTTTTGCCTACCTTATAACTGTTCAAATGAAATACTGTACAGGAAAGTACTATTAGGCCTTATGCAGACTTAAAATAAGCTACTCTAACACGAACTTAAATAAAAATAAATGAAAGGGTAGGGATGAAAGATTTCCATGTAGGGAAGATTGAGGATTTTTTTCCTGTCCTCCTACATGCTGTGTCCTGGTACTTGGGACAATTTATTCCTGTGTACCTTACCTCAGAGAGAACTCCTAACAGGGTTTTCCAGGGACTAGGAGAGCAAAATGCTCTGGAATTTCTTTGACACTCTCTTCTGAAAAGGCCCATAGTTTTTTGACCCCAGTGCTGGCCCACTTGACAGTGTCTACAACTCCCATCCCAGACCCCTGTGTCTCAGTCCACCCTCTTCATTAGGACGTGGGGGCTCAGAAACTCTGGCCATTGCGGTGACAAGCATATGCATGTGACTGTTAAGATGGTTCTCTGAAACCTTGCAGAAATCTCAGTTGAGTCCAATTTGTACCCAAAGTTTTATTATTGGAGCCTTATCTCCAGCAGATCACAGGGAAGAGGAGAGGAGAAAAAGAGGAGGTGTACAGGGTGGTGAGAGCAGTAGTGGGTAAGCATAACAAGGACACTTTTTCATTTCTAGTCAGCTTTCTTTTATTCCTTAGAATGAAATTTCTTATCCTTTCTCAAAAGGCAGGGGAGAGGGAACTTGAGAGACTATTTTATTCTGTGTGCCCAAGACTGAAGGAAACCCTGGTCAGAAGAAAGAAATTAAGGCAATGGAAAAGGACATGGGTGACCTAACCCTGGAATCTCTGATGCAACAGAAAAGAGGGGGTAATTTAGAAATAAGGAGCAAAGTCTGAAATCTCTGGCTATTTTCTGCTTATGCTTAGCCTGCTCCCCAGCTCCACATTCTCCTAGCACCCCAGTCTCAGAGCAGCAATCATACTCCTCTCCCCTGTCTCATCCCTGCCTCTTTGGAACATCTACTCCAGGTTCCCGAAGCTGGAGGGGCGCCTAATCTGCCTTTACTCAAGGGAAGTGAAGTTAAGACCCCATCCCTGTGTTAGCAGGGCGTCTCTGGATGACCAGCTCCTACAGAGCTGTTAGAACCTCATGCGTTAATTATTGGTGGGTTAAACAGACTTGTGGAAGTTGGTCATTATTCATAAAATTCTTTCTGTTGGAAAATGCACTCTAACTCCTAATAAACAACCTTACAGAGCTTACTTACAGAGAGTTTCCTCCTAAACTTAAGAAGGCTAAAGAAATAAAAAAGAAAAAAAAAATTGAAAAATAAGTGGCCGTACCTGCAAATGTATCAAAGCTTATGAATAAAAAAGGACTAACATGAATCTTTTTCTTTTTTTGTAATAGTTTAAAAATTCATTGTCCTCTGTTGGTAGTTGATGGCTCTATTTAAACTGACTTTGTTCTCTGAAGAATTCCAGATGACAGATTAGGAGGGAATTTAAAGAAGAATCTACCCTTAAACCTTTGTTTGTTTCTGCATTCTTAATTCCCAGCAAAAGGTCCTCAGGCTGTTGTTACCCCTTCCCATTGTCTGGCAATTCATTAGGCAAATGGGGGTACATGCTTGTTGTGGAAGATGACTGACATGGATAGAGCCACTTTAACTCTCTGACATCTTCATCTTTCCCATTATGCCAAATTCAGGAAAAGAAAAGACTACAAAATCATGGGCTGAATGCTCATAAATAGGGAATAACTATTGATGAAAGACATAAATCAAGGAAAAACATAGTAATTGGAAAGAGAATTCTTAAAAATGGAGATGGCTTTTCAAAGTCATATGGATAAATGATTCCCTGGGCTCTCTTTATAGATGGCTTTTCTCCTTCCAATGCATGGCCAATGTACTTACCTATCCATTTTCACAAACCCTCTTCAAGGTGGTTTTTAATAACATTTACTGAGTGCTTTTCTTTGTGGAAGACACTGTGTTTAGTGCTTGGCACCTGCTGTTTTATTTGAAACTCATGACAACACGAGGAGGCAGTTTTATGGCAATTATCATTTGACCCATAAGGACACTCCATCACACCAAGGCAAACATGCTTTGGATTGAACAGCGGCAAGTGAGGGGCAGGGCACAGAGCTTCAATTGCAGGCAGACTCCAGAGCCTGTGCAGTTCCTCAATGTGCTAATCCTGTTTCCTGAGGAAGAACACGAGGTTCAGAGGTTGGGTTTACTTACACCAGCTAGTGGTTAGCAAATTCAGATTAAAAATGGGAAGTAAAGCCATCAATGGCCACAAGACTTGGATTTAAGAATGACTATTTCCTAAGTCAATCAGAGAAAGAAAATTATCGTATGATTTCACTGGTATGAGGAATTTGAGAAACAAGACAGAGGATCATAGTGAAAGGGAGGAAAAAATGAAACAAGATGAAACCAGAGAGGGAGTCAAATCATAAGAGACTCTTAATCTCGGGAAACAAATAGGGTTGCTGGAGGGGAGGGGGTGAGAAGGATGGGGTGGCTGGGTGATGGACACTGGGGAGGGTATATGCTATGGTGAGTGCTGTGAATTGTGTAAGACTGATGAATCACAGACCTGTATCCTTGAAACAAATAATACATTACATGTTAATAAAAAATAAAATAAAGTAAAGGCCATGCATTTAAAAAAAAGAGAGAGAAAGAGAAAGAATGACAATTTCCCCAGTTTGATCAATGAATGGGGTGTGGCCACAGCACAGATTCAGTATTATTTAATTCTTCATAATATTTGATTTTGTTTAGCTTCTGATATGTTTGTAGATGAAAACTTTACTACGGCAAGATTTCAGAGAATCTATGCCTTTATGATTTTTATTGAAGAGCATATATTTTGATGAAAAAACCTAGATACTAGAAAACCCATCATAGTTACTGTCTTCATGTACAGATAGCCCACTTCAAGTGGAACTGAAAACTGATGGCAGTTTATACAAGAAGAGCTACAGCTGACAGACACAATCAACTAAAAATGATACTGATGTCCTCCTGACTTCCACCGCTTGGTTGGTAGCCATCTCTTGGGTGGTACTGTCTTTATCTTTGGGCTCAGAGCAGCATCCAGGCCAGCTGAGACTATAAGAAAAAGTTCTTTCCCATGCTCAGACTCAGCTTCCTTTCCAGAAGATGGCAAACCCTACAAGCAGTAGGAACAAGATGAAGAGTCTGGTATTTTGATCCCATCCAAGAGTCCCCTCAGCATAAAATGGGCCAAAAGAACTGAACAGCCCCCATAGACTCTTCTGGCATCTGCATTATTTAATTTCAGTAATTGCAAATTCTCTCAAAGCCAGAAAAATCCGCCCACATGCAAATAATTCCAATGTGCACTACAAATGATGGCGACTGTCAAGACAATGTTATCTTATTATTTTTGGGTCCAGGAATTGATCTTTTAAAAAGAACTTCCTTTGCATAATTTTAAAACAAGTTTCCCCAGCATTTATAAGAAATGAGCTCTCCTGCCGATGAAGAAAGAAGACGTGTGCCAGATTTATCTTGTGGAATATGACTGCACTGGAAAAGTCAACCCTCTCATCCTTCAACACTAGAGATCAGGGATCTTTTCATTTTCATTTCTATCTCTGTTTCCACTTCATTGAACTCTCTCTCTCCTGTGAAATCTTTTTTTATTAGAGCAAACTCATCAGTAGTGCCAATATGGCCATTTATTCTTCTAACAAAAGTCTAAACTTCAGGACTCCCAACTTCTCTGTCCAAATTAAAAAATTATACATTAGCACAAAAGTTAATTCCAGAAGAAGGCTCACTTGCGGAGACAGGACACAAGGAACATTCATTTAATCTATATTTTTAAGAGAGGACAAAAAAGAATTTTCTATGAAAGATGTTTACTGGTAACCACTTTATTTTTTATCACAAGGTGGTACACCTATATCCTTCTAAATTGTAATCCACAAAAGGTTGTTATCTTGGCCCCATTATAACAAGGCAAATAGCTCCAAAGTCAACTGACCCCAGCCATTCCCATTTCCCAGTGGGAGACAGGGAGATGGAGGTGCAAGGAAGACTGATAACAGCAAAACATCACAGTGGATCAAACTGCATAAACATCTATTTTCATATCAAGTGTATACTTACTTCATAATCAAGCTACAACACATATCTTAAGGTCCATCTTACCACCTAACAGTTATTCATACATACATGTATCCTATCCACTACAGGGTTAACCAGATAACCTGTAAAAATGGAACTGACATGAAGCAAAACTGATGCCAGTTTATGTAACAGCTGCAACAACCAAACATAATCAACTAAAAATAACATTAATGATACACTAATACTAATACTTGCGGCACCTGGGTGGTTCAGTAGGTTAAACATCTGCCTTCCGCTCAGGTCATGATCCCAGGGTGCTGGGATGGGACCGGCATCGGGCTCTCTGCTCCGTGGGGAGCCTGCTTCTCCCTCTCCTTCTAATGCTCTCCCTGCTTGTGGGCTCTCTCACTGCATCTCTCTCTCTCTCTCAAGTAAATAAATAAATAAAGTCTTTAAAAAAATATGCACAGAAATCTGTGAAGACTCTATGCGTGTACACAGTAGGAGCTCGCCAAAGCTTCCCGTTGTGGTATTAATAGCTGGACTTCTTGGGATTATACTAATTTTGTATCCTCAGAATCTGGTAACATAATAACAAGTTATTTTTATTTTCAGATACCAAATTTTAGTTTCTTTTAATAACTCACATAGTTGGCTACTAGTAAATACCCCATACATGTAGACAAAAATGAATGTTCTTTGACTCTAAGAATAAAAACCTTACTCTGGTATTTTGGATAAGTTCTCAGTCCATGTGGAGAATGGTTGGGGTCCATCACGGGTTCTATAGACTCTAGTTGGAGAAACTCTGAGGTAGGGCCATATACAGAGGCCCACAGGAGTACCAAAATGACATATAACATTGGAACCACTGTATGGAACCACTGAGTATGGTTCCACTGACCATATGGAACCACTGACAACTTTCCTTTAAAATGTGACAAGACATTTAAACCAACAGGCAACCATCTTATAAGATGAAATTTTGTAGAGTTAATAAAGTTGAGTGAAAAAGTCAATAATTTTGTTAACGGGTAGAGATGATGAAGCCGAGTATGACCATTTTAGAAGACTCTGAATGTTTAATTTAAATATTTAAATTTAAATAATTTAAATTAAAATTTAAGTTTTAATTTAAATATTTAAATATTTAAATTTAAATATGAACATTTAAATAGCTGACCAATGAGGAGTTATACTTTCCAATCCTAATCCAGCTCATCTTGCATAACATCTCTGAATCCAGTACCATTTTTTTCTATTCAGAAATCTTCAACGCTTCTGAATTTTCTACAAAGCACTGCCAATTCATCCGAAATTTATGCAAAATGGACTTAGATCTGGAAATACTATCTGTTAAAATGAATTCAAAAAGAAGTAGAAAATTTGGACATTACTAAAACTATTTAAGAAATGTTTTCAATAGTTAACATCTTCCTTATCTAAGAATCATTTTAGGGTTATGCATTATTACAGAGTATAAGAATATAATCATTTATTGGGGATCAATACTTTAATAACAAAATGTAACAAAAGGATTATAAGAAAGGAAAAAATACTGGTCAATGTCACTCAAAAACATCCATGCAAAAATTCCAAACAAAATATTGACAAACTAAATACAGCAGTGTGTATAAAGGATAAGATGTTATGATTAATATGGGTTTATCTCATGAATTCAAAGGCAGGTTGCCATCAGAAAATCACAGTATAATTCACCAATTAGTATTAAAGGCAAAATTCACTTGATCACCTCAAATGATATTGAAAAAGCATCTTATAAAATTTAATATCTATTATTCATTTATTTGGGGGGCAGAAGGAGAGGGACAGGGTGGAATCTTAAGCAGGCTCCATGCCCAGTGCTGAGTCTGACATGGGCCTCGATCTCACACCCCTGAGATCACAACCTGAGCCAAAATCAAGAGTCTGATGCTTAACTGACTGAGCCATCCAGGCACCCCAATATCTATTAATTTTTAAATCAATCATAAGTCAGAAATAAAAGAAAACTCTTAATCTCATAAAACTAATTAACAAATATCATTGTACTTCATGGTAAAACATGAACTCTTCCCCTCTGAGATCACAAAAAAGGGTACTTACCATCACTATCATGACTTCAACATTTTGCTAGAGGTACTGATCAGAGGAGTAAAGGTGAAAATGGAATACAAAATATATGACTTAGAAGGAAGAAATAAAATGGACAACACTCATAGATTGTCTCTCTCTATAATCTATTGTTTCTACAAAAAATTCAAAAGGATGTACAAATAAAAAATACATTAAAATTAATAACTTGCTGAAAAATAGTTACAAAAGTAAGATATATTTACTATTAAGCTTCAAAATATATTTACATGTATTTTCAAATATTTTATATCCATGTTTTATTAGAATAAAGTTTAAATAATTTCTTAGCTTCAGCTAAAAAAATAAATCATTAAATTATTTAATATTTCAATAAGTTCTTTTATGACAGAGAAAAAGGCAATTACTCTATCCTATTAAATTTATTACTATTCTATTCCTCTCAAATTAAAATGAGTTATATGGTCAGCAAGAGCAGGAAATGAACTGAGCCACACTTGACTGTAAGTTTCTCAAAGTCAGAGAGAAGGTCTTGGTTAGGTTTGCCCTAAGAAAAAATTCAATAAAAGAACATGGATTTAATGTACAGCAAAGAGAAAGAGAGAGAGAGAGACTGTGGATAGAAGAAGGAAAACATTTCATTCCCAGGGACAGTAAATGCAGGTATTAGGCCACAATGATTTTTAGAAAGGAAGTAATCATCAAAGAAAACAAAAAACCAGAGGGTCTAGTCTAATATGTCAACAGCCCCAGTGGCAGGTGGCAGTTCCATGGGCCCTTGCAGATTTATGGGTTAATCTCTTATAGTGTCCAGCACTCTGGGGACACTTGGTGAGTGATAAATATTTCGAATCTTACTGGCCAATCAGCCGGAATCTGTTTTTTACTTAGTGCACTTCCATTGCCTTTGTTGTTCCCAGCAGCTTTCCAGGTGTCAGTTTGTATTACTATGGTTTTCACAACGGGGTCAAAAAGATAAAGCTTCTGTGCCTAATTACACACCGAGCTCACGTACTTTGGCAGTCATTCCTATGCAGAAATTTATGTTGACCATTTTTGGTCTGTCCTCTCCCATTCTTACCATGCAGGCTCTGCAATAATAATTATAAATTTTTTAAGGTTTTTTTTTAGATTTTATTTATTTATTTGACCAACAGAGAGCACAAGTAGGCAGAGAGGCAGGCAGAGAGAGATGGGGGAAGCAGACTCCCCGCGGAGCAGAGAGCTAGATCCCAGGACCCTGTGATCATGACCTGAGGTGAAGGCAGAGGCTTTAACCCACTGAGCCACCCAGATGCCCCAAGAAATATAAACATTTTACATAATATTTGCATGTTGGAACATGATTTAATATCAATAGTAGCATTTTGGAGCTAAAAGCAAATTAGACTTAGGAGATGGTGAGAGACTAGCAGGTAACTTTTCTTTTCTTTTCTTTTTCTTTTCCCTGAGAGAAACTGTGAAACAACAGAACAGTCTGTGCTACATACATAATTAAAACAGATGTTCTCAATCTTAATTTTCATAGCTAATTTTGACAGCCAAAGAAATGCACTTGTCTTTTGTATAGTCACCTATTTTCTCTCAAATGTGTCCTATTTCATCGCCCACTGGCGATGTTCAGAAAGAAAAGGGTGATGTGATGGGAGGCATTCATGCAACAGCAAGAACTCTGCTATGTTACTGGTAGGTCAGGGAACAGGAACAGCTATCACAGACAGTGACCAAAGATCATTTTAAAGTCCGCACAGTCTGAGCATTTTTATGCACCAATCTTGCAGATCACAGTTTTCACTGGCTTTCTGTGGTCTTCCGTGACAGAAACACACAGAAAACACATAGAGAGGAGAGAACTCTCACCCAGTGCTTGGTGGCGGCATTTGTCATTTTCACATCCATGTCAGGGCACAGTCTGATTGGCACCTAAGCTCTCTTCTTACACATCTGCCAACAACCGATCTGTGAAAGGGCGTGAGGCAGCTCTGCTTCTTCCCTGAGGAGGGGAAGGTGCTGGAACAATCTGAGGGAGGTACCCCCGCTCTCTGTTGCCCCGACAAAAAAGCCCCCTCCCTCTCCTCTAGTTCCCTTCCCCTTGCCGGGGAGAGGCTGGGGCGTCCTCAATCCTACAGTACAGATTGGGGAATACCTCCAGGGAGCTCCAAAACCCCTATCATCCACAGTAACTCTGGTTGCTTCATAGTTAACGCTGGGATCCTCTGACAACTAACTCAAACATAGCCCATTTCCAGCCCACTGTAGGTGGTGGTTTCATTTTCCCTGAGGAACCCAGTGTGGGATGATCCAATTGAAGACCCATGACTGGTTCCTCGGCGGTGGGAGCTGTCCTGGATTGCCACGGCCCAGGAAGCAACTCTCTGGGTCCTTATCGATTGCACAAGACTCTGGCTATGTTCAAGGAAGGGTCATCAAGGGCAGCTGGTGTTGGTTTCATGCAGCCTGTGAATTCATGTAGCAGGACACCACCCCTTCCCCCACAGGAATGATGCACAAGGAGGAACCACAAAGTGTAAGGGGCAAATAAAGCTCATTCGGATCTGAACGATGGGCCATATTGAGGGGGTGTGATCTGGTTAAGGTGGTTTGAGGGGATGGAGGGGAACAAGCTGACATCCCTCACTGGCAAGATGGTAATGTCTTGGTTCGGGGAAGTTCCACAGGTTTGGGGTTCCAGGAGATGGACTTACTTCCAAGAAGAGGAGACAGGAAATCAGAGACAAGCTGAATGGACTAGAACACGGAGTAAGGGAGGGAAGGGAGCTCGACTCTTCAGAGAAATGTTGAACAAAGCAGATGTGTGTGGAGTTCACACACAGAGCATGCTCAGTGAAGGTAAAGGTCAGAAAAGCTGTGGGCCAAGTGGGTCCACAACGAACCTGGGGTTTACCCATAATTTGGCAAATCCAGGGCTGAAGGCAGCATAGGCAGCACAGCAGCTGGGCTCTGAGGCACTGTCTGGCTCCATATTCAGAGGTCAGGAAACAGGATCTATCCGAATCTTCTGAATAACTTTGGTACCAAATACTAGGCTGGGTACTTGACATAGGTTTTCCCTAATTCTCACAAACTTCCACACAACAGGGAAACCAAAGTTAACTCTACATCTCACTAGTCTCAGCTTAAAAGTCACTTTCTCAGAGTAGACTTCCCTGAGACCATTATCTAAATTAACTTTCCTCATTATGCTCTCAATTATCTTCTACCTCATCTCGTGTCACTCAGCACAGCATATAATTTGATATTCATGAGAGTGATTAAAGCTCCTTGTTAGCATACATTGTTTCATTTTATCTGCTAAATGTGTCCCCACAGTTTCTGGCACACAGGCTCTCAGAAAATATTTTTGCACCTTTGACTACGTGGAAAGGAATGCATTGAAACAACCAGTGAATTGCATGCGAGCTCCAGAGACCCTTGTGGGTTCAAAGTTCCACTCAATGGACTTGTGGTCACTGCACAGGCTAATGTACCTAAAAATCAGAATGGCATTCATCATCACATAAATGATATTGGGTTGTTTTTTTTTTTAAGATTTTATTTATTTACTTGTCAAAGAAGGAGAGAGAAAGAGAACAAGTAGGGGGAGTAGCAGGCAGTGGGAGAGGCAGGCTCCCCACTGAGCAGAGAGCCTGATTCAGGACTTGATCCCAGGACTCTGGGGTCATGGCCTGAGTCAAAGGTGGATGCTTAACTGACTAAGCCATCCAGGTATCCTGAGATTGTTTTAAATAATAAAAATTTAACATTGACTAGGTTTTCCTAAAATCTGGCAATAATATGAGAGATGAATTTTGTTATTTCACTTCCTTGCTGGACTTCCAAGAAAAAAGAATAGACGGAAATATGCACTTGTGGAAGTCCATCTACTTGTGCTTGTTTACACCATTTCTGTTAGGAACACTGTTAAGAGAGATTTCCATAGGTCCATGAAAGAAAGAAGGCTTCCTTTAGAGTAAATGTGCTTGACTGAGATACAGGCTTCTTTACTATTGGGCTTCTCAGAGACACTAATGTGAAACTATTCATTATAATTCTCCTCTGTGTGGTGGTGGTGGGGGGGGTAGTGGGCATACAAACATGGATACTAAGCATAGAGTTCTGGAGGTACCAATGGACTCCATGCCCATCCCCACAGAGAGAACAGAGTTTGTCAAGTTGCTCTTATGTTCAGGTAAAATCAGTTATCAAGAAGCATTTGATTAGCTCTGCAGTACCTTAAATCCCATCTTCCTAATCCTGGCTGGGCAAACCCTGAACACAACAAATCATCCAAGGATATATAAACAAGAGCTTGCAAACAAGAGACCCATCAATCACTCTACTGTCAAGTTTACCCTGCACTGTAGAGGCTTTTTCAATTCCTCCCAAGACTGTCTCATCTGAATTGATTGCTCCACACACCACTAGACGAGAATATGTCTGCATTTTAAGAACTTGAAAGGGCCTTGGGACTGGCAAGATCTACATTATACTCCGTAGCTGACCTATGTTAACTAGCTCCAAAGAAGGTACTCTTATTTTCTTTTTAGGAACAGGAAACTGAAGGCCAAAGATGCCAAGTAATGTTCTCAAGGTCACATCATATGTGGTGGGGTTGGATTTGAACTTGGGTCCTCTAGCTCCAGCTGTTTTCATGGAATGTACTGAGAGACTCTTTCTCAAGTCCTGTTCCCCATGCCCTTTCTGTCCCTCAGGATAGCTTGTCCCACTATCCCACAGTCACACCACAGTTCACAAGGTCCTCTTTGATCATGTATAGCTGGGCCATCATCCTTTTCAAGGAGTTCCCCAAGCCCCAAACTGAGGGGCCTCTTAATTCTCTCCTAGCCTTGGCAGAGAAGGGCCAAGCCCACGTTATGGCTCCTGCCAAAGTTATTTTTGGTAAAGTTAGTTGCCCAGCAGAATCTCAGCTTCCTCACTTCATTTGTTTTCTTCTCATCCAGACTCCCGGCTCAACTTCCCTCTGCTGCTCAGGCTTGGCTGGGAGACTTTGACTCTGGACCGAGGGCATCCATTCATGGCTGCATTTTTTATGATCATCCTCTCACACCTCCTGACTACCCCGCCTCCTCAACCTCCCTGAGTATAGAGTGGGAAAGTAGCTGATGGCAGCCTTGACCAGATTCACAGGGTAGGATATTCTGTGATGAGCACTCCCATAAATATCCTTCATTCACTTATGTCTCCCCAAATGGTTATTCTCATCCTCAGAGGATTTCTCCAAGAGCCCTCTCAGTCCTAGGACAGCTCTGCCAGTAGATCAGGGTCTTTTTGGTGTTTTCTCAACAGGGAGGTGCTCAGCAGCTCGGAATGTCTGATGGTTGCAAATTTACGAAGAAGCTGCCAGTGCGGTAGGTTGGGAGCACGCTAGACATGACACAAGGTAGCAAAGGTGGAGATGGAAGAAGAGGGAAGAAGTGGGACCTCATGTGCATCCCTTCAGCGTTTCCTGCCATGACTGTCGGCTTCGTCAAGCCAGAAACCTGGACACTTCTCACTCACCCTTATGGTCAGCCACCAAACACCAGATCGAAATCTACACCCAATCTGGGACTCCCATCCTCTCTACTCCATTCCCATATTAATTGCCTTTGTTTTCTCTAGCTGTTTTTTTGCCCAGACTGATATAAGAGCCTCCAAATGGGTTTCCTGGACTCTGAAATCATTCCTCCCACAAACCTTCCTCCTCAAAGCCTTCAAAATTCCAATGACAACATTTACCTCCTTGAAACACTTTTTTGATGCCTCATCTTGGAGTGCTCATCTTGGAGTGAACTGCAATCACTTGGGTGCTTTTCTCCAGATTTACATTCTTAAGTTCTACCCATAACATCATCAGTCAGAGTCACTTGGGCATAGGGCCCGGGTACACATAGTTTGGAAAAGGTTCCTGGTGAATCTGATACACATCCTGTTGAAAAAATCACTGGCCTCTCAGGTGAAGGCCAAGCTCTGTAACACGGCATTGAAAGACCTTTATGCGCCGACTTGCTTCAACCTGCCTCATCAGCCATTCCCCTCTATCTACCTTAGACTCCGAAAATACTGCTTTGCTTTTTTCTTCTTAAACAAGGTTCCTAACCTGGTATGCTGAGCCATGCCTCTGTGCCTGTGCTCTTATCCATGGGGAGAATGACAATACATCCTTCTAGATCCATCTTAAGGAGCATTTCTGTGAAATCATCCCCACCTCTCGCTTCAGAGTTTCATCACTCCCTGCCTTGAGCTTTCATTATTTCTTGAACATATCAGTTCAGAAATACAGTATTTTAGATGGTTCTGATATTATTCAATGAGGTAAAAATATCAAAGTCAAAATCACTGTTAAAAATTCCTTAAATCGGGGGGCGCCTGGGTGGCTCAGTGGGTTAAAGCCTCTGCCTTCGGCTAAGGTCATGATCCCAGGGTCCCAGGCTCTGCAGGATCCCAGGCTCTGCAGGGAGCCTGCCTCCTCCTCTCTCTCTCTCTGCCTGCCTCTCTGCCTACTTGTGATCTCTGTCTGTCAAATGGATAAATAAAAAATCTTAAAAAAAAAGAAAATTTCTTAAATCAGGGCACCTGAGTGGCTCAGTGGGTTAAAGCCTCTGCCTTCTGCTCAGGTCATGATCTCAAGGTCCTGGGATGGAGCCCCTCGTCGCTGCTCAGCGGGGAGCCTGCTTCCCCGTCTCTCTCTGCCTGCCTCTCTGCCTACTTGTGATCTCTGCCTGTCAAATAAATAAATAAAATATTTTTAAAAAATTCCTTAAATCATTAATGAACAGTTTGATCTAAACAAAGATAGTAATACGTGTACGTAGGTATACACACACACATAGAAAATATAACTATGCAGTATTGTTTAAACACTTTTTATACTTGGTAGTGAGCTCACGTTGTGGTCCTATAGGGACAAGATCCCAAGGGAAGAGCAAATTCATATGTCCCATTCGACCCTCTTTTTAAGACGTTCGGTCCCCAAGGGGAATGTTTCATCTGTGTTTCTCAAGAGTGTTCCATGATGGCAGTAGGTAATATTTTGAACATAGGTCTGTTTGAGAAATACCAGATTAGAGCGTATTAAACAAATCCCCCCCCCCTTTTTAAAAGATTTTATTTATTTATTTGACAGACAGAGATCACAAGTAGGCAGAGAGGCAGGCAGAGAGAGAGAGGAGGAAGCAGGCTCCCCATGGAGCAGACAGCCCTATGTGGGGCTCCATCCCAGGACCCTGGAATCGTGACCTGAGCCGAAGGCAGAGGCTTTAACCCACTGAGCCACCCAGGCGCCCCTAAACAAATCCCCTTTTAAGGCATTTAAACATGCCTGTCGTTTGCCTCCAGTGTGAATATGCAAAAAGAGAACAGAATATATCACATTTCCCAAAGTTATTTGATTATAGAACGTCATTTTCGTAGAACTAGCATTCCGAAGAATACTCTGGAAAAAAGGTCTGCCTTCCTCATTGCTCACTGAAGTTGCAAATGAGAAGCCAAATGAGACAGGAATGCTCTGGTTCTTACCCAAAAAGAAGGAAGGCAGACCACAGCACCTGGAATGGCCTGCATCTGGGCCATTTTCTAAGGGGATCTCCCCCCTGGAGTTGTGCCTGCTTCCTGAGCACTCCTGCCTGGGTGTGGCCTCCCAGCTCCCCAGGGGCCACCAAGAGAGAAGCAATGAGGCTTGGACTTCCAGGGCATTACTCACTCTAATGACAAAAGTGTAGTTACTAGGACAGGGCATTGTCTAGAAATTGTTGCCACTTACTTGGTAAAACGATTCAATAAATACGTATGTTGTTTACTAACACAATAATTTGCATTTGTGAAGTTTGCTGTCAGTTTGGTGTAGGCATTCATTTGGAAGATCTGGACCACTGGTGGGGATGGAAAAGTGCAATTTAGATGCACACAAGTGGTTAAATGTGGACCTATCCCCATAATTACAAGTGCATCTGCAAAGGCCAAGTAAGTAGAGATAAACTCTCAGGGAGGGGGTCAGGAGAAGCTTTTACATAGACTCTGTGATTAAAATCTGCCCTTTCAAAAAATATGGCGAAAAACCCCACAAAACTGCTTAGTGGTCAAAAAGAAATTAGGCCAAATTTAAACTGACTTGCGCTGTGCACAACTAACGTTTTAATAAGAGGCACAAATCCAATGTGCTATTTGAATACTAAATTCAGATCATGATGCTCTCATTGACTCATGCAGCGAAAGGAGCCCAGAGCTGTGTGTTAGGAACCCCATGCCCAGCTTGGCTCTGTCGAGAGCCGATGTATATAACCTTGGAAGAGTCATTTAATTTGTCTGCGCCAGAATATTTTTCATTTGCAAAAAGAGAGAGTTGTGCTAGTTGATCTCTAAGGCACCTTTCAATTACAAAATTTTGTGAACATGAATGATGTGTTGCTGGGATAAAAGGATGAATTGTGGAAATTTTACTTGGAACTACTTTGACTCTACTGACCTACACTTTTTAAATAAAGCTGATGTTTAGTTTTTAACTAATTTTCTCCTTATGTGTTGTTTAAAAGATATAATTAGAATAGAAAAATATAATAGTAATCTTTTATGGAAACATACAAAAATAATAGATGCAGTGAGAAAGAGTTCAAGATACGATGAGAAAAGGATTTTTATGCAGCAAATATAGTTTTCAGACCTTAGTTGATTTCTGGAAAAAAAAATACATATATTAGTGTCTGATATATAAGAAAACATGCAAATGGGAACTTTGCCCTTTGTTGTAAAGCATCTGCCAAAGAACAGGACTGCTTTTCCAATAGGTTTGTTTCCACTGTCTAAAATTGATATTTTGACCCTAAAAGTTACGTGTGATCAAGTATTTGTACAGGAAAATTTTCAGTTCTTTTTTCCCTGGGAAAGCCTGAAACAATGATCACCTTAATTCCTTCTCCTAACAATAACGATAAGAAGTCTATTCCTGCTGTTATCAGTAGCTTGCTGGTAGTAATCTGCATACTTTTGGAACTGTGATGTACTTTTCAAAAACTTTTGAACATTAATATATTGTGTAATTTATCAAATATTTAAAAGAGGTAATAAAACTACAAATCCTTATGGCTGATGTATTCATGATTTTTTGTAGCAATTTACACATCTGGAGTACACAGTCACCATGAGGCATTCATTCATTCATCTCTCCATCCACATTATCTATTTATATCATGAACATTTCTCAATCTCTAGGCATGAACTTAGCAGAAATTTTTCAGCCACTTTGGCTAGATAAACTTGGAAGTAATTGCTTCAGAACTGATTTGAAAATAAAAAGCCACCACTGACTTGCAAATGAAAAAGAAAGGAAACAATCTTCTCCAAAAATAATTCCTAGTCTTTGGGAAACGAGAGAGGGCTAGAGGATCCCTTTATTTGAGGGATGTTAAAACTGAAGCCCAGACTATACAGTGTAGAATTCAGGTCTGCTGTGGTAAGGTAATGCTTTCCACTGATTGTTGACTTGGAAAATGTTATTTCTAAGGTAGGAAAATCACCACCAGTGACAGTGAGCCTTAGGAATCAAATGCATTTCAAATAATACAAGGCACCTGTATACCAAGGAACAGAATTTCCTCAAATAATGAATATATGTTGTTGTATTTAGGACCAGGAAAAAGAAAATTCAGCCAATGACTTTTTTGGTGCTGATTGGGATTTTCTCTGTGTGTGTGTGTGTGTGTGTGTGTGTGTGTTTGTTTCATTTTTAATGATTGCTTTGGGCCAAAGCCAACTGTGTAATTTTCCCAATAGAGTTGCTCCCATTGTCTAAAACTTGCATATATTTTGCATTTGATCAAATGTTTTTACAGGAAATTTCTCTGTGTTTTCCCCCCTTGGAAAAGTTGAAACAATAACCACCTTAATACCCTCTCTCGAAATCTGCAGTATTATCTAACCCAACTCCTTAGTCACTATCCTCATTCTGGAAATCATCCCTCACAAGTAAGTGGTGATGCCAAATAAATTTCGGTTCCCAGACTTCTTAGTTTGAGCTCTCTAATGAAATTTGTGGAGAAAAAAAAAAAAAAGCTTTTCTTCTAAGATTGAAAGAAATAGGTATTTTTATAAATAAGCAATTAAAAATGACTTTTTAAAATACTTTTCTTCAATACTCTGCCTCAATTGTTTCTTCTACACTTTATTTTTCACAATAAATCCTAAAATAGTCAATCCTAAAATTTGACAATACCTTGTTAATTTAGGTATTCAAATTATTTTGATCTTTTGATTTTATCTAATTTTCTCTGTATATGTATAATGTATATAAATTATATATGTATATATCCACATACATTTAGCTTTTGAATCAAGGAAGTAAAGCATTGATGCTTCCTATGTGTAATTAAAGAAACTCTAATATGAAACAGCGGGAAAGGCTTGTGGCAAGAAATGACATATTGCTATACCAGTTCCATGTTGAAAATCATCAGATGATAAAGTATGAGATTGTGATAAACTCTTCTACATGTTATACTCATTATACTTCATTCCCTTGTATCCACATCCCCAGTGGTAGTCTGGTCTCAAACCAGTCTCAGCTACATGAGTCATAACTCAGAGCAGATCTATAGAAGTCCTAGTTCATCCCCTCCATCCATCCATCCATCCATCCACCAATCCATCTTGCCAGACAGCCTGTCTACTATGTACTAGCCATCATGTTAGCACTAAGCGTACACAGCATTGTAAAGAGAGTCCTTGTTTATAAAACTTAAAGAAACATGAAGGTTTGACAACCACCCAAGAATCTCAAACATAACTTGTGCAATCTCTGGAGAAAGCAGATCAAAATGTACCCAGTTGCAGAACAGACCTAAACTCCTACTATTCATTCAATGTCCTCCTTCCCCAAATAATACCTTTCCTAAGGAAATGTTTATGGAGTGTACATGACATTAATCTTCCCTCAAGACACAAAAATTTCCACAAGCTTTTCTGGAACTGTAGAAGTTGATTATGTATACACTGAAAGCTATTTACTCCACACCTAAAAAAAAAAAAAAAAAGAAAGAAAGAAAGAAAGAAAGAAAGAAATCTTTTCATATTGCTGAAGACCAGGATCACCTAGGAGAACTCTCCATTATGTCTACTCATTCTAGACACATTTTGCAATATTGCTGGTCTCATTTTAACATGAGTTCCTGAGTAAATTTAATATATTTCTGGTTCATAAAGGCCTGGGTTTCACTAAGAATGAGAATGTTGGAGTCATCAAAATGATTAAGTGCATTGACATTAAAAAGATTTATTTTCCTCTATATGGCACACTATAACAGCCACTTCCTATTACTGGGGTCAAGTGATTCTAACTGGAGGTAGCACAGAACATAGTCAAGTAACGTGGCTCTGAAGCCTGATAGCCTTGGTTCAATTCTAGTCTTTCTACAACCATTTGTATGATATTGGGGATGAGTCACCTAACTTCTAACTACCTCAGTTTCTCCATCTTTGATAGATGGAGAACAGGAACAATAACAGCGCCCAAATTTCATTAGGTGGTTTTAAGAAATTAATTTAGATAGTTCTTAAAAAGGTATGATACAGCCTGAATTAAGTGTTAGTCATTACTGTTACTTTCATCTTGTACAAAAACACTTGTGGGGTGAGGGATCTAGGACCTGATTTGTTACTTTTGGGGATGCTGTAAATTGCTGGGAATAAATATTCTTAATCCCATTCTACTAGTGAAATGACTCAAACAAAGGAAGACCAAGTGACTAATTTTGAGCATCTTTGCTAAATTGATATGGAATTAAAACCCCAACAAACCAACTCCAAGCTTTCTTCCTTGGGCTTCTCCTAAGGGGATGTTTTACAAACCTTGGCACTTATACCAATGGCACATTGACAGATGCTTCAAATGAATTCAAAGTGCTTCACCCTTCTCAATGTTCACAGGATCATTAATCAATATTTACCAAGCACCTATGGGATATGTGGGATGATTGTCTGGCTTTCCTGTGTTTCCTGAGCCTTGTAGACAGAAAAACAAAATCAAAAGAAGACTGTTACCTCCAAAAGCATTGGAGGGGTCAATATCGCAGAGAAGTATTGATTCCTACCACGACACTCCTAGAGCCCAGGGCTCTGTCCCTTAAACCACACACACCATCACTTTGCATTTCTATTTAGCAAAGTTTTTAAAGACCCTTACCTCTCTATCTCATCTATTTTTCTTTGTTTCCTAACAATTATGTAGCAGATTCATATAGTGCTAGGAATCAAAATAAGTAGTGAACTTTATTCCAAGCAGGACTAGGATTTGTTCATAAGATAGCATGATGATAAATTTCACTTATTTACTGAAGCTGTAAGTTGGAGGATAGGATATGCAGATAGCATATATCTTTCATAGGAGTACACTTTTACTAAACAAAATGGTGATTATATGTTGGTTTTTTGGGGTAAAACATAACTTTTGTTAATACCACCAACACAACAAATTTTTTAATTAATCTGTCTTTCAATCTAAATACTAAGAGGTTTTAAAGAAATTTTTTCTTTATAAACTCACTGTCTTCCTGGGTATAGTAAGACATATGTCATTAACTTTTGTAATTTGAAAAATCATCTTCCTCCCATCTCATGTCCCTGAGAAAGAAAAGAGTTTCATAAATGTAAAACAGCCAGATCAGTTCTAACAAAAATGGTTGTGAGTCTTATTGGCTGTTTAAATTTTCCTAATCTCTTTTTAAGAATAAGTGTCCGGAAAATCTCTTTTTGCTAACCTCCTTCAAAAAAACATCAAAACTATCTACCATACTACCTATAACTTTAAAAGCTACAAAATCTACCCCTGTCCAATATGCATGTATACTTTTATGAGTACAAGGCTTGGACACTTTGTGGCAGAAGCTAAAAGATTGCAAGAGTCAGATGTTATAGTCTGAGAATCATTCCAAAAAATTCATGCTGCGTTAAACTAGATCCAACAGAGAATCCTCAACCCACGAAACCTATAGACAAGGCCATATGTCTTCTGCAAAACATTCTCCAAGGATATAGCTTCCAATAAAAATGTTCATCTATATTAAAAAAATACTATTTATTGTTTAAAAAAAAAACTAATAGTGTAACTCAAGAAACAGCTAGGCTGCTGATCAATTTCTAGCTAACTGAGCAGAGAGAAAGACCCAGGTTTGGATTTTGACTCAGATCCCAGCTTGAGCGAAGCAAAGCACCTTTTAAACTCTTATGGATCTTACTTCCCTTCTTTGTGAAATGAGAATTTGTGAGATGACCTCAAGTTGTGTTCCAAAAACACAATTCTGTGTATCTCACTTTGTGATAGTGTTATCTGTAAGCTCTATGGAGTTTACAAGAACTCTCACACCCACAGTCTCATTTGATCCTCAAACCTGATTTCCAGAAGTAGGTGGAGGAGTTAGCACTGCACCTTTTTGCCAGCAAGCGAGCTACTTTTGATATCCAGCAGGATTCACTAGAGATAGTAAGATCTAAAGCATCTTCCAGAAAGATTTAGTTTTCAGGAGTCGGAATGAATACTTTATAAATTTTTTTTTTTGGAACTGTCAAAGCCTTACTTAAAAGAAAAATCTTTAAAAACAAAGAAAAAAATGTCATGCTTTGTCCTTCTACTGATCAGTCCTCAGTGGAGGGACATCATGTTGCTTTTACATTGAAAATTAAATTTAGTTGCCACTTGATAAATCTCTTTTGAGTGAGGACAAGTTTCCTTGAGGTATGTGAAATTTTAAAGGAGCACCAGGACTGAGGTAAAATTGATTTTTTGGGTTTTATTTCCAGAGCTCATCCTTGCAAAATATTTTTATATAAATTGGAAATTAACCAGTAAAGTAGTTTACAAAGAGGAGAAAATGGAGGCTTTTATTACTGAAAAAGAAATACTCTGAATCCAGAGTGGACTTCTGAGTATCTCTGATGATTTAAAAAATATGTGTTTTCAAGTTTTCAAAAATATGTGTCACACTTTACAGCTAATAAAACACAGCAACAGATGTGGAATTATTTCACCTTCGCAACCAATCCTGTAAGGCCAAAAGGTTTTCTTAACCAAGCTCCCAATTATTCTTCACCTCAGAGGGCAAGGCATTTCCTGAGTAACTAAAATCCACAGGTTATAGAAAGACTTGTTTTAGTCATCTATCTGACCTCTTTTCTCATGAAACCCATTTTGATAGAGAGGTTAGAAATAGAAAGAGTACACTATGTGTGTTTGTTTTCTTTCCTTCTCCTTCTCCATGCATTTCCCACACCCCTTCTGGAAGTGTAAAGAATATAGCCAAAGAATGGGGACCCCAGCAATGAAGGCAGGGAAACAAGGTGCCTCAGTTATCCAACCAGGTAATTACCAGCTGACTGCACAATGTCATCAATAACAAAGTCCATATTGTAATTAGAGCAGACTGTAAAGACTTGATTTCACAACATTTGTCAATCTGAGTTTTAATTCATAATAACAGTTCGTGTCACCATTATAATCCATATTTAAGAATCTGAAACTATGCAAAGTGTCATAACACATTTCTGTCTTGAGGTAGACGCAGTCTATTCTTTCTGTGGACATTTAGTAATTCTCGTACAGCATACGGAAAAATTCTCAAGCAGAATTCTCAACTAACCAGAATAGTTCCCTTTCATCCCAGGCAAAAAAAAAAAAGGGGGGGGGGTGGAGAGTTTGATACAGATTTGGCATCAGGACATTCTATGTATCATAGTTTGGGTTTTAATCTTTTGGGATATGTGCCTTTTCACTATGCAAGTTCCAAAGTCTCTCACAGTGCTAAGTAATTTCCCTAAAATTCTTTATTTTCTCAATTTGGAATACCACCTTCAAAGATGTCTGGAAGTTGGACTTTCTTCCTTTCTCTCTCTCTCTCTTTCTTTCTTTATTTCTTTCCTGATTTGTTCCTGATTTTATTAGTTTATTTGATGGAGAGTGAGAATGAGGCAAGTGGTGGTGGGGAGAAGGAGAGGGAGAAGCAGGCTTCCCACCAAGCAGGGCAAGGAGCCAAGGATGCAGAGACTGATCCCAGGACCCCGGAATTATGACCTGAGCCAAAGGCAGATGGTTAACTAACTGAGCCACCCAGGTGCCCCTGGAAGTTGGACTAATTTTAATTTTGCCTTCAAAGAAGAGGAAAACCACATACATTCCAACAGTTCATTGACCCCCGACCTTTGTGAAAACATGAATTATTCAATATATACCTAACGAAATGTAATTTCTACATCATAGTTAGAATCAAGCAATTTTGTAATGAGTATAATTTTGAATAGAAATGAAACAATCTATAAGCATGACAGTAGATCCATCAAGAAGAAAGTAGTCTAATGCCAACTCATTAGTATCTTACAAATTCACAGCTATTCCCAGCTCAAAATCAAATTAACCTTTTCTACCTCGAAAGAATTCCTAGGCCTTAAATATGAGCATCCAAAGTTTTGTGACACCAGACACCCACAATTAGTTCTGATTTGATGTCATTTCTTTCATCAATAAAAAAACAAGACAGCCTTCTTGTCATTTGCCCCAACCTCTCGCAGCAGCAAGCTTTAAGAATTTGAAAACAGACCAATCATTCACTTTTCTAGCCATAGATTCTTCTACCTATATAATTTGGATATGACTGTCTCTAAGAGCAACTGAGGAGCTTGTGATTTAACATTTAATCTAGCTTGGGATAAACTCATACACATTTTAAAGCAAACAGAGCAATCAGAAGTTTATGAATATGATGGCCTTTCACTTACACAGAAAAGGCCAAATATGAAAGTACAAATGCTCTCATTATTTCTCAACTCTAAACTTCCTAATAATTATCAATGCCACTTCTTATTTCAGAGGAGAAATAGAGTTGCAAGCTATGGTTATTTAGAGTAAGATCCAAACATAATCATATGAATTTCATGGATGTTTCACCTTTAACTGAGATCAGAGAATAGCAAATAGGTAGGAAAGAGGCTGGTACTATCTAATCCTTAAAAAAAAGAAAAGAAAAGAAAAGAAAAGAAAAGAAAAACTGAAATGATAAGAAACTACGAGAATATTTCCGCCTCTCAGGTATTGCATTCTTTATAAGAAACTATTACAAAGGATCCAATCAATCTATTAAATTAAGTATCTTGCAAATGGATTGTGCTGTAAGTTTCACATGACTTGCGTTAGAATCTCAAATGCCACCTTCAGTACTTGTGAGAAGGAATTTTCTGAAGCATAATCACATACGAAAACTGCCACATTCATTCCAGGCTGAGCAGATGCAATGAGTAAAACAAAACGTGGAACTTACCTTATTATAAACAAATGGCAAATTGCAGGCACCTTTGAGCTTGCAGGTGTCTAGCATCGTTGATTAGAAATAAACAAAACATCTTTCATTCCAGTGAGACAACTGCATATTCAGACTTGGCTTTCCTTCCCGAATCCTTATGAGAGGGGCTGCTTCCCTCCAAGGACTAGTAACAGCCTCTTTTTACAGAGAACACTTGCTGCTCTCAACTGCAGCCACTTAGAACGAAAGTCAGAGGAACCCGTGCTGCTTAAATACCCTGGCTTCACATTCACAGGATATGACTCAACTCCCTCTCAAACCAGTAAGGGTAGAGTTTCTCCTTGCAAAATTGTCAGATTACGTAACGAGTGTCACATCGGCGGCCCGAAAACTGTTTGCAAACTAAAAGGCAAACGTTTCAGCTCGTAAATCAAAGGTGCATTTTCAAAGTAATTAACCCCTTCCCCCTGGCACAAGCCCCAAGTGGGAATGGGCATGGCAGGGCACAAAGAAAACTCTTCTGCTTGCTCTCTGCAAGGGAATGAATGTAATGTTGTTAAGTGTATGTGAACTTGGTATCATCGCCCTGGCAGAGAGATAGCAAAGAGGCGCATGGAAGTCACTGCCATTTCCATCAGTTCAAAAACAATGTGTAGAACAAAACTCTATTTTCATGTGCAAGAAATGGCAGTTCTATACAACACAACAGAATCTCCTTCACCAAGTAGAGGATGGAAATAGATCTTGGTGGTTCGCTGTCGCTGATTCCCACAGAAATCCTGTCCCACGCTGTCATTACCTTGTGAAGCTTGCTCTGCCTACCTCTCCAACTCAGAGCCCTCCTTTATCTGTTTTGTGAACATCTCTAAAGGAACATGAATAATGACACAACTCCTTTAGTAAATGTGGCAATTTTCTGTGCTTTCTCCACCACCCACCACCTCTTAACTCTGAGCTGTGTTAAGCTTGATCACACATTGAATTATTATATTTATACACCTCAATGAATATTATAGATTTAGATCCTCGAAGAAAAATCTACTATATAAATTCAATTGCCACAGGCATGATCGAGGACAGAAAGATGAAAAAGCACATGTCATTTACAGCAAATTGAAATCACATAGACTAGGACTGTGCAATAGACATATAAGATAACCCACATACATCATTTTGAACTCTTAATGGTTAAGAAAGTGAAGAGAAATACGTAAAATTAATTTTAATAATGCTTACCCCAATGTATCTACAATATTATAATTTCATCACATAATCAACATAAAAATTTTTGATTATTTTAGAATTTCTGTTCTAATCTTAGAGAGCCAATGTACATTTTACATTTATAGCATATTTTAATCAAACTAACAACCAATGGATGCTCAATAGCCATATATGGCTAGTGGCTACTGTAGCTTGCAGCACAGGGCTAGAATTTGGGGTTCACTCTTCATCTCCAACTTGTAGTTCGAACATTCTCTCTTCAGATAGGTCTTCCCTTACCACCTTAGCTGAGATAACCTTCCCTAATGACTTTCCACATCATGATGCTTTTTACTTCCTCCATAGTGCAGCACAGCCTAGAATTTTCTCCTTTATTCATTCATTTACTTTTTTATAGTCTGTGGTCCCTAACAATATTGTTAAGAAATGTGAGGGCAGGGGCGCCTGGGTGGCTCAGTGGGTTAAGCCGCTGCCTTCGGCTCAGGTCATGATCTCAGAGTCCTGGGATCGAGCCCCGCATCGGGCTCTCTGCTCGGCAGGGAGCCTGCTTCCTCCTCTCTCTCTGCCTGCCTCTCTGCCTACTTGTGATCTCTCTGTTAAATAAATAAATAAATAAATAAATAAATAAATAAATAAATCTTAAAAAAAAAAAAAAAAGAAATGTGAGGGCAGAGATCTTGTAATTAATATTTTATCCCCAGCTTCTGGCATGGTGAAGAGTACATAGTGGAATCTAATAAACATTGTTTAATAAATAAATAAATAAAATATAGAATTTAGGCTACAGTTTGGCATATAATACAATATTTTAAAAGGTGTTCCAAGACAAGGTATTTATTGGGATGCCTGGGTGGCTCAGTTGGTTAAGCGTCTGTTTTGGGCTCAGGTCATGATCCCGGTGTCCTGGGATCAAGTCCCACATTGGGCTCCTTGTTCAGCGGGGAACTTGCTTCTCCCTCTGCCTGCCATTCCCCCTGCTTGTGCTCTCTCTCTCTGACAAATAAATAAATAAAATCTTAAAAAAAGAAAAACAAGGTATTTATCATAGAAAAGATATCACTGAACTTTAAGCAAATGTATTGAATGACACTTTCTAAATAGGAAAAACTACATCTTTTTCATGATGTTAATGATCTTCGACCTATAACATGCTTCACTTTCATTTACAATAGTATAAGAAACATGCTTGTTTCATTATACTAGCAAAGATTTGGAAAGATACTTATAAGACTACTTTGGTCCTTTAAGATAAATCAGGATACCATTAGGATGTCTATTCATCTCCTACCCACAGAACCATAAAATATTATCTATAGGACATTCGTAGGAGACACTGGTATATTTGCCTGGCATATGTTCCTCCTCCTTCTGGTATCATCATCCTGATTTTTATTTGGCAAGTCACCCATATGTCCCTTCCTTTCAATGCATACCATTTGGGTCATGCTGACCTAGCCCCAGAAGTGGGCATGTGACCCAGGCCTGACCAACGAGTGTACTACCCACAGAGCTTCAGTGATGGGGTCAAGGTTGGGCACATAACCCAAGCTGGTCCACTGACAGTCAACACTCTACTTTGGCTGCTAACGTGAAAGAGGTTGTTAAGTTCATAGAATGTAAGCCTAGAACTGCTGGTTGACATATGTGCTATAACCTGGTATGCGTTGCCTAAAAATGAATCTGATCAAGAGAAAAAAAAAGCCGAAGATGTGAAAGGCAGATTCCTGGTGCTATTTACTTCCTGGATCTGGCCATGCCATTAAGCCACATCTGCTCTCTGTGCAACGATGGATATACTAGACTATTCCCTGCAGTACTGTTTGCAATGTGAAAAAAGGGAAACTTTGCAATGGGTCATGGAGAGCAGAAGGGTTAGATAAAAAAATGGGGACACCATACTAAGGAATATTATGAAATTATTAAAAAGAACTATATTATCTAGTTGGGCTGCCCTGCAAAACTCCCTAAAAGACATTACGTGAAATGACATGTTGCAGAAATATACATTATCCCAGTTACAGGTACATGAATTTTTACATGCAAATTCATAGAAAAGAACCTGGATGGACTGTGTACCAATTGTGGACAAGTCATTAATTCTGGGAAGGAGGTTTGAACTAAGGAAATGATGGGCGACAAAGACAGATCTAATCATTTAGTTCAAGGTATTCCTTATTTCATAAATCTTACAAAAATGAAGTCACGTATTCTGTAGGTAATTTGAAAAGAACATGCTATTTTTTACAACCAAATCACAATTTGATATTTTATATGTCTATATTTTACTATATTATTCTCACTCTAAGTGGCCTACTCCTCTCTGTTATTATTTTTAAAATAATGTAACACAAGTAAAAGTGCTCTTTTCTACCTCACTCTGTCTTTTGCTATTTATTATGTTTAAATTTAGGATTTGTGTTTTTTAATTTAAAAGTCTACTTTTCTCAGTTATTTATCTCTATTTCTTGAGTCAGAAATATGGCAAAGAGTAAGTGTTCCTCAGTCATTACCCCTGAGGCCTTCCCAGACATAATGTCAGATTGCATAGCAAAGGGGGAACCCAGGAGAACTCCAATTTCTAATGAGCACTTCTGCTCAGCATTTCCAAAGCATCTGCTGGGTGCCTGTATTGTGTTACAAAGTAAAAACAAGAAGCAGTCCACTCAACCAAGAAATATACAGTCTAATTGAGGAAGAAAAGTTATAGCAGATGATGATGATGATGATGATGAAATGAAGAAATAACCATGTGCCGGAAACTGTGATAATTCATTATTTAATAGTAGTTTAAATAAGATGGAGTAAAAGCTGCTGTAAGAGATATATACAAGGTGCTTCAGAAGTAGAGAGAAGAGAATATGCGATCACCTTGTACCCCAAAGATCATTCAAAACATGAGATGTTTTGAGGTTGTATGGACCTGAGAGGTAGCAAGATCTAGACCTGATGTTTCTATGTTCCCAAACAGATCATGCATAAATTAATACTAATTTAGTTAGAAATTAATAGCAATTAAGGTCTGGGTTATTTGTTTGAAAAAAGTGCTTCCTTAGGAAACAGCTTCATTTTTATAATCAGTGATCTGATCACATAATGACATTTTCTTCATTCATTAGAGACAGAGTTAAAAAAAAAGGCCAATAGTTGTTAGCAATCCTAAGAAATGGCACATCTACTTATACGAGATTATTAATAATTTATAACACTGAAGTTAAAAATAAACTCTTGTTCCTTGAAGAAATCCACTGGTGAACACATTTTTGTTTGGGCATCTAAATGTATGTCTTCTGCAAATACAAATGTTCGCATTCTGTTTCTCTCAGTCTAGGTAATATCTATAGCTTTATGAAAAAGTACAGAATATGAGAGTACTCAATATTCTTCACCCAGGAGGAAGAAGATACTGTTTAGCTAGAAAGAGAAAAGGCTGGCCAGCAGCATCCTGAATTTCCTGAGGAATGGTTAAGGGTATCGTACTTCCTTGAAGCTATGAATTCACTTCACTGTAACCTAATAGGGCTTACCAACTAAAATGTGTTTTCAGCACTTGAGGGTGACAGTGAAATGAATCTGGAAATGAGAAAGTAAGACTGTTGTCTGAGAATTAAATGAAAAAGTAAAAATAGAGTAAGTCAGAGCATACCTAAATGAGGGCAACTTTAAGAGTCAAAATGATGCAAATTCTTGCCTAAAAGCATGCCTGGTACCAGCAGGTAATACTGCTCAGTGCCAGGGACCTGGTAGGGACCACAGTGAAGGGAATACAGAGCAGGCCTCAAGCCTCACTCAAAGGGGACAGTCACCGCTCAGCTCCAGGGAACTGACTCGATGGGGAGAAAGTCCAGGAAGGCCAGACCTTCTTCAAAAGAGGCTAGAGCTCTGGATGCTTAAGTGAATACTCCTGATTTTTAAACCTTACCCTCTATAAGAGAGGAACAAAAGCTTTGGAAGGCCAGATGTGCCCCAGAGACTGTCAGTCTTGGACCCTCAGGCATGACAATAATCTGACTGAGCAAAGCAACTTTATTAACAGAAAAACAGAGCCCAAACCAAAAGAAAAAAGAAAAGAAAAGAAAAGGTGCAAAGCAGTCTCAAAAGCAAGCACAGGAAATGGCTGTTCAAACCCTGAGAGAGGGTGCTCTGGGCTCATGGGATATCCCTTCCTCCCAAGGATCTTCCCCTCTAATCCCAATAAACCTGAGTTGAGGAATAAATTGCCCTTCTGATACCATGCTCCCCAAGGGGCTTTCTGATTGGAATGTAGCATCCTGTCAGCCTTCAGGAAGAACGTGCTGGAAACGTGAGGGACTTGAGGGGCAACTCAGTCGCTAGGTCCTCATTGCAAATTAATAAACTGACAGCCTGGGGAGAGACATAGCCTGTCTGCAGGCACTAACAGGCTGAGTGGGAACATGAACCGCCATGCCGGGGAGTTTCACTTCTTGGAAACGGAAACACTGGCTTTCTGATCCTGTACGGAAGTCGTTGGAGCTTCACTACTATGAGCAAAGCTCTGGGGGACAGATGGGCTCTGGAACTGCTGACAAGTGTGGTTTCTAGGCCCACAAGGCTTCAGGCCAGACCATGGAGAGTGGCAAATTCCTTAACACAAGTCCACCCACAAAGTCTCTTGGGACCCTAAGTAATTCATCTCGCAGCCTCGCTGCCCCAGTGGTCATCCCTTTTAAAGGATCCCTATCTGGTTCTCAGAAGATCTAGAAGTGACCCAGAAGTGTGATGCGAAGAATTAAAGATAAAACCCAATGAACACAAAGGGACAGAAAATTCATGGCGGGGCGGGGGGTGGGGTGGGGGAGGGGAAATCAAGGGAGGGGGAGGGGAAAAAAAGGGAAAAAAATTTTAAAAGATCATGGGAATTAAAATATTTGCAATCAATGATGTTAGGAAGCAGACGCTGGGCTCTGAGATTGCCGTGTACTATCCCATGAAATCCTGAGAAACTGTGAGGCAGGCACTACTCTTGGCAATTATTCTGCTTCACAAAAGGAGGAAACTGAGGCCTAATGAGAAAGTCACTTGAGCACGCTTACACAGCTAACAAGTGGTGGAGTGAGGGTTAGAACCTGTAACCTCAAACACTACACTATGTTGTCTGAATACTTTATCACTCTTGTTTTTAAACACTAAACATACATTTTGCACTTTGTACATGCCAGACACTGTTCTAACTACTTCACCAATATTGGCTAATTACTTCCTCATAATAAACTTATGAATTGGGCACTAAAACATCCCCATTCTGAAAAGGAAACTGAGTCAGAGAGGAGGTAAGAATCTTGCTCAAGATTATATAGCTGGCAGGTGGCCTAGCCAGGATTCGGACCCAGGTCGTCAGCTCCAGGGCCCAGCTCTGTCTCTAAGCTGCCCTCACCTGGCTACCTGGGAAAAACTGGTAAAGATTCCAATTTTGAATATTCATTTTAGTGTTATTTTATTTTATTTTATTTTTTTAAGATTGTATTTATTTATTTGACAGAGAGAAATCACAAGTAAGCAGAGAGGCAGGCAGAGAGACAGGAGGAAGCAGGCTCCCTGCTGAGCAGAAAGCCCGATGTGGGGCTCGAACCCAGGACCTGGGATCATGACCTGAGCCGAAGGCAGCGGCTTAACCCACTGAGCCACCCAGGCGCCCCCATTTTAGTGTTATTTTAAGTGCAGGTTTTCAGGAGGGTGGACAGAAATACTGAGGAAAGACACCGCTTACATTTCTATTTATTACATACCAAATAGAAAAACTGCAATTCTTTTGTGTTTAAGAAACACAGGGCAAGTAAACACCATAGCAGACGACAGGCCTGGGTATGATTATTCTTAGGAGATATAGCCAAAGAGGGTAACAAATTAAATGCTACATCTCTTTCCCCTCACTACTCTAGAGGGAATAAAGGGATACTTCTTGGGAAGTAAAAATTGGAATACTTTTGAGAAATGTAAGATGAAGGAAATATTTCAGAGTTTAATTTGAAGGACGTTTTCTTTTAGAAACAGAGCAAGTTTAATATGAGAATAAAAATTCTTTGAGCATAGGGACGCCTGGGTGGCTCAGTGGGTTAAGCCGCTGCCTTCAGCTCAGGTCATGATCTCAGGGTCCTGGGATCAAGCCCCGCATCGGGCTCTCTGCTCAGTGGGGAGCCTGCTTCCTCCTCTCTCCCTGCCTGCCTCTCTGCCTACTTGTGATCTCTGTCAAATAAATAAATAAATAAAATCTTTGAAAAAAAAAAAGTTCTTTGAACTTAAAAATATTGATGTGTTTACCTCCAAAAACCAAAAACCCTAATGTGTATTTTTGTTAAAGAAACTATGTACTTTGTAAAACAAAAAACTCAAAACACTACAGAAGAGTATTAAGCACAGTTTAAAAGTTCTTGTTCCTGCTTCCCCATTACCTAAAGCTGACCACTCTTAGTTTTGCGATTTCCTCATTTCCCAAGCATATGTGATCATATATGATATAGGCACACACTTTTACACCACAAAGAGAAATACTCTTTCCATATTATTCTATAATACTCTTCTCTCTGAACATAACTTCTCTTTTCATGGCAAGATATATACACATTTACATATATGTTTATTTTCTGTGTATTATTTTTACCATTTTAACAATTTTACTTATTTTTTATTTAAAGTATAGTTGACATATAATATACTGGCTTCAATATTGGTTTCAGGCATGCAACACACACAGTGATTCCATAATTCGATATATCACTCAGGGCTCACCATGATAATATTACTACAATACTGCTGACTATATTCCCCATTCTATACTTTTCATCCTCATGACTTATTTATTCTATAACTAGAAATCTGTGCCTCTTAATCTCCTTTGCCTACTTTGTCCATCCCCCACCCCTCTTCCTCTCTGGTAACCATCCAGTTTACTCTCTATATTTGTGAGTCTATTTCAACATTTTTTGTTATTATTGTGTGTTTGCTTATTTGCTTCTTTTTCAGATTCCACATATAACTGTAATTATATAGTTGTCTTTCTCTGTCTTACTTCACTTAGCATAATACCCTCTAAGTCTATCTATGCTGTCACAAGTGGCAAGATTTCAGTCTTTCTTATGGCTGAGTAATACTTCATTTTACACACACACACACACACACACACACACACACACACACACACCATATCTCTTTTATCCATTCATCTATCAGTGGACACTTAGGTTGTTTCCATATCTTGGCTATTGAAACAATGCTTCAATAAACATGGGAGTGTCTAAATCTTTTTGAATTAGTATTTCTGTTTTCCTCAGGTAAACACCCAGAAGTCAAATTACTAGATCATAGGATATTGTCGTTTTTAATTGCTTGGGGAACGTCCATACTATTTTTTATAGTAGTTGCACAAATTTACATTCCCACCAACAGTGCACAAGATTCTCTCTTCTCCACAACCTCGCCAACACTTGTTATTTCTAGATACCTCCTACTTTAAACCAAACTTTCCATTCAACTTAAAAAGGAACTTTCAGATCCATAAATTATAGACTTTTATTAAAAATTTTTACTTGGGAATTGATTTGTTAAAAATAACTCCCTGTGACTCATACTGTAAATGTGAGGGGAACTTTTTTATTTAAATAATGAGAAAAGGCCTTCATTGGTTCCTATAACAATTAGACAATCCAATTTAGACCTTCTGAGCCAAGGTCTAAAAAGTTAGCTCCATCCTGAATCTAGGTAGCCTGTTTTTAAGTCCTGGATCTGTTTTGTTTCCCTACAAGTCTCTGCTGTTTGATTCAGTTCATAAACTCTTTGCAGGGACCATCATATTGGAGAACAGAACATGCTACTCCACCAGCTCATAAAACAGCACTGAACAAAAAGGAAAAATACCTACAAACGTTTCTTTCTTTCAGCTATCTATTCTCCCAAACAATCCAAACTTCTTTGCTCAATACAATTTACATGATCTGGTAAGCAAACATAGCTTATTTCCCTGGCAATACTCCTTCCTCGTCCTATATCTGAAAAAGTTCTCAACACAGCCCCCACTCAAACTGGGCTTGTTTGAAATTGTATTTATCACTGCCACTCTCCTCCATGCCTCCTGTTCCTTTGTGTTGCGGAAAATCTGAGGTGACCGAGGAAACCCAAATGGCACCCAGAGAGATGAGAGAACACAGCTTCATTAACGCTAGCAGGCTCAGTGGAATCGTTCCCAAAGACTGAGCACCGGACAGGGTTAGGAGTGAGTTTTTATGGTTACAGGCAATGGGGGATGCTAACAGGGTGTTTTCGAGGTCTCTCAAGGCCCAAAGGCTTTCCAGGCTCTCAAGGCCAAATCCCCTTTCACTTGGAAGTATAATCTACGTGGAGGTAAGTCAGGAGAGTGCTAAATCACCTAGGGAGCTGTTTCTCTTTCTTTTCTTATTCAAACAGGACTGGGCACCTGGTCTTTTTCTTTTGTCTCAGCAGGAGCAATGACTTGTTATCTTATCTTAGTCAAATGGGATGGCTATTTGGTCTTTCCTTGGCCTCAGCGGGAGCAAAGGGGACCCAGGGACGGAAAGGGCCTAGAGCCAGAGTTTCTATCCGCCTCACTTTGCTCCCTCACCACCACAAACATACTTTCTTTAGTGCCTCCTGCCTTTTGTCCTTAGAAGACTGGGTTAAAAAGCAAACAAAAACAAAAACATGTGCTTCTTATTCTCAGCCTCTCCACACAGTAAACAATTCTCAACTTGAGAAATGGCTTGAGGGCAAAGAATAATCCAGAGCTGAATTATAAAATCCTTTTTAGGAGTTCAGAGAAGAATGGAAGGCAGTGGCTCCTAGAACTTTTTACATACACAAAGACCCTCTAAGCCTCTTAAGAGTAAGCTTTCCAAATCCTCTCCATTAAAGGACTGGGCTTCTGTGAATCAAGAGAATGTTATCTTGAGGTATTTCATCAGGATCTGAAAGTAGAGAAAAAATACACTTGTGTTTGTGGACTCATAGGAAACCCACAAAGGTTTTAAGAGAATTGTTCTGGAGTAGGAACCACTAACTTGGATTAAAAAACTGGAGATAGTACAAAATGAAAAGTAGACTTTGAACCCCCAGGACTATAGACAGTAAACAGGCAAAGAGAGAAGGCTATTTAGTTACAAATAAAGCCCTCCCCCGCCCCCAATACCATATAAACACTGACTCAGAAGGAAGAGCCAAGAGCCAAGAGCCTACAGGGTAAAAACAAAAGCCAGGAAGGACAATTCCCAGGAGCAGGACTACACCCTAATGAAGAAACTGGCAGCATGAACCTGGCTGGATTTCTTGATTGTGGTGGGCCAGTGATTGCTTTGAGGCTCCTGCTTTCCCCCCATTTTAAATGGGTGAGTCGATAGCAGTTTACCTATGTATGTCCTGTCACTGAAAGTTGGGTTTTATGGGGAGTGGGGGAGATGGTAGGTAAAGGGTACAGAGTCTCAGTTACGTAGGGTAAATGAGTTCTGGGGATCTAATGTATAGCATGGTGACTACGGTTAATACTATGTTGTACACCTGAAATCTGGTAAGAAAATGTATCCTAAAATGTTCTCACCGCACACAAAAAGTGATAACTGAGAGGTGACAGATATGTTAATCAGGTTGGTTGTGGTAATCATTTCACAATGTATACCTGTGTCAAAGCACCATACTGCACACCATGAATATATATGTAATTTCTATTTGTCAATTATACCTCAATAAAACGGGGGGGGGGGAATCCTTCCTATTCCGCATGCTGTTCTTGCAATGCGACTGCATTCCTCCCATCAAGAGATGGTGGGAGGTTCCTTCTCCTTGAACAGAAGTAGGACTATAGCAGAAATGATGTTATGTGACTTCTGAAGATTGGCCATAAAATCTGGCTCATAATCCATCTGGTCTCCTAAAGGGCTTGTTCTTTGAATCCAGGTACCATGCCATAAGAAGCCCAAGCAGCCCATGGTGAGGCTCACATGGAGAAAAACTAGGCCTATAGCCCCAGCTGAGCTCCTGGCCAATGGGCAGCACCAACTTGAACAAACCATCTTGCAAGTGGATCTTCTAGGCTCCAACTGAGTGATGTTGCAGGGAACGGAAACAACTTGATCTTGCCAAGCTCTGCCCAATTTTCATGTCAATGAACAATATAAATGACTGATGCTATCTTAAGCCACTAACCTTGGATCAGTATGTTATGCAGCAATATATAACCGAAGTACCTTTTTATTGCTTTCCTTGCATGCTGCCTTCTATTTCTCCTCATTTCCCATGAATTTTCTAGAAGATAAAGCTGATCAAATTATGGCCCAGATTCCACCCCCACCTTTTTTTTTTTTTTTTGCCATTAGGATCTCTGCCACTAAACTGTAATCACTTTGAGGTCATGAACAATTGCTTAACTTTATAGTAGCATTAAACCTTTACTGAATAGGGCACCTGTGTGGCTCAGGTCAGGATCCCAGGGTCCTGAGATTGAGTCCCACATCAGGCTCCCTGCTCATTGGGAAATCTGCTTCTCTCTTACCTTCCCCCCCCCCCCAACTCATTCTCTCTCTCTCTCTCAAAAATAAATAAAAATACTTTAAAACACACACACACACACACACACACACACACACACACACACACATTTACTGAGTAAATCTATTATCAAAATGTTTTGTTCCTGTAAGTTCAATAGATCTAAACTGGAATCTTGACTTATAACATGTAAATTTTGTGAAACTGAATTGCCAAATTAATATTGTTGAATTCTCTCTTGCCATTTGCGACGGTGTGGATGGAACTAGAGGGTATTATGCTTAGTGAAATAAGTCAATCGGAGAAAGACAACTATCATATGATCTCCCTGATATGAGGAAGTGGAGATGCAACGTGGGGGGTTTGGGGAGTAGGAAAAGAATAAATGAAACAAGATGGGATGGGGAGGGAGACAAACCATAAGAGACTCTTCTTTTTTTTAAAGATTTTATTTATTTATTTGACAGAGAGATCACAAGTAGACAGAGAAGCAGGCAGAGAGAGAGAGGGAAGCAGGCTCCCCGCTGAGCAGAGAGCCCGATGCGGGATTCGATCCCAGGACCCTGAGATCATGACCTGAGCCGAAGGCAGCGGCTTAACCCACTGAGCCACCCAGGCACCCCCATAAGAGACTCTTAATGTGTCAAAACAAACTGAGGGTTGCCGGGGGAGGGGTATAGGGAGAGGTGGTGGGGTTATGGACAGTGGGGAAGGTATGTGCTATGGTAAGTGCTGTGAAGTGTGTAAACCTGGCGATTCACAGACCTATACCCCTGGGGCTAATAATACATTGTATGTTAATAAAAAAATATATTGTTGATTTCTCTTTAATGAGCATAAGGGCAGAAATTTTAAAGAATTCACTTTCCAATATTAAAATAATATGTGCTTACAAATCAAGAGATATCCTTGATGAAAACATCTTATGACTAAGAAAATATGGTGTGAAAAATTGACACATATTTCTTTAAAAGCAAAAGGTAGACTGTTTTGTCTAAACCTTAGCAGTCTGATTTGGTTAAGTCCAGAAATAGTTTTGCTTTATCAAATAAAAGTACAAAATTATAAGCAGTTCTTAATATCATACCAAGTTACATATTTATTGTTACCATTTCTAAGAATTTCCAAATTTTATGTTAACATAAAATACTATATATTTTTTTCTGAATATTCCTTCTGTTAGTACACAACTACTCCCAAATTCCCTCTGTAACAAATTCTTGGTATTTGTACTTTTTTCTTTTCTTCTTTTTGCTTCTTAGTGATTGCTTCTTCTGAAGGCAGACTGTTTATTATTTATGTTAAATTTTTATAAAACCCACTTCCTCCAAGGAGTGTGAAGTGCTTGACATACAGAGGATTTTTTTGTATTTTGTTTGTTTTAATGAACATCTTCCAAGCCTTGAAACGGCAAAGAAAAACACCACCAAAGTTAGAGGAAAAGATCACAGAGCAGGGGACAGAGCAGCAAGGTCAGAAGTAAGTAGGAATTGGTTTATTTGTAGAACAGTGAGATCTCAGGGAATTGTGAAAATAATTAGGTTCAAACCACAGTCAACTTTATAGTGCTACCCTTGGGAAAGGAAGGTGTGCTGATCTCTCATTTTTTTTTTTTATTTTATTTACTTATTTGACAGAGGGAGAGAGATCACAAGTAGGCAGAGAGGCAGGCAGAGAGAGAGGAGGAAGCAGGCTCCCTGCTGAGCAGAAAGCCTGATGCGGGCTGATCCCAGGACCCTGAGATCATGACCTGAGCTGAAGGCAGAGGCTTAACCCACTGAGCCACCCAGGCGCCCCTGATCTCTCATTTTTAAGTTGACTGCAGGATCCTTAGTTCCATGCTACCTTCCTTTAGCCAGTCTCTTCTTTGTGTGTCAAGATAACTGATTAGAAATTAGAAATTAGAAATAGTAGTCCATGCTCTTTGTACATTATGCTGGATTTGGACAAAAGTAAAGGCAAAAACAGACTAAAATCAATGAGTTTCTCTTCATTTACATTTATTGAAGAAATTAGTTGATGTATGACTTGGGGAGGGGACAGTGCATTTGAAATAAAAGGAGGCACAGGGGACAGTGAAGAGACTTCTGGGGTTTCTGGTGATTAGACCTCTAAGAGGAAGGCTGGCAGGTCACATCCTTGAAAGTGGGATCTCAGACACTTTTGAATGGAGACTGAGAATTAAAACTAAGCTGCTTTAAAAAGAGTGAAGAAAAGTGGTATTTATCACACACTGATTTTGTGGGCAAAGACTTCTTCAAAAGGGCCACGTCTTCGGCAAAACAAATGTAGAACACTCAGTGTGCCATCTGGGCCGCACAAGAACTACCCAATATTTCCACTGTGTAGACTGTGATTTTCCAAGAGAAATGTTCAATAGGGAACAACCACAACAACAGCAACAACAATCCTAAGTATTTCAGCAGCTTCTGTATGAAGGTATTAATGACCACATGAGAATTGGTGGGCAAAACACCAAAGAACTTTTTCATCCTTTGGTAGGCATAAGTGAAATTCTTTCTTTTTTTTTTAAGATTTTATTTATTTATTTGACACAGAGAGTAAGAGCACAAGCAGGAGTAGCCAGTGGAGGGAACGGGAGAAGCAGGCTCCCCAAGGAGCAGGAAGCCCAATGCGGAACTCGATCCCAGGACTCTGGGATCATGACCTGAGCCGAAGGCAGCTGCTTAACCAACTGAGCCACCCAAGTGCCCCGGCATAAGTGAAATTCTGTTTTGTTTTGTTTTGTTTTTCTAAGATTTTATTCATTTATTTGACAGACAGATCAGAAGTAGGCAGAGAGGCAGGCAGAGAGAGGGGGGAAGCAGTTTCCCCGCTGAGCAGAGAGCCCGATGCGGGGCCTGACCCGAAGACTCTGGGATCATGACCTGAGCCAAAGGCAGAGGCTTTAACCCACTGAGCCACCCAGGTGCCCCATAAGTGAAATTCTTAAGTGCATGTTCAGTTTGATACATTTATACATTGCAAAAGGAATAAACCTCTTACAACCAATATAGCTTCAGTGAGAAACTTCTAAGAGCAGGGGTTATAGGCTACTCAGCTTCTGCTTCGCTGAGAGCCTTAAGGAAAAGGAAGACAGAGAACACAGGTGAAGCAAGGAAAGGGAAAGAAAAAAAAAAAGGCAAAAAAGGGAAAAGCAAAGAGTTGTCTCAAAATCCGCTTGAGAAAATAGGTCTGCTTAAGAGAGTTTCCATAAATGGAAGAAGCTTTAATTCTTGCAGTATGCTAAAGCACAGAAGCTTTCAGTGTCTTACAGAGTTAGAGGAGATAAATGGAAGCAAAACTTCAGGAACAAAAGCTAAATACCATAAAAGTCCTGAAATCTCTTTTCTTATAAAGTACAAGATTTTAACTCTAAAGTCTTTTCAGAATACTGAATGGGGCAGAGAAAGAATCTGTTGCATCGTCAAAATAATTCCCTAACCCATCAGTGAGTATTAATATCATTCTAAAATTTATATTACATACATTATTGTTCTAAAGAGCTCTAATTGGAGCCCCTGGTATATAATTTTGTACAATTCCATTATGGCTCTTGCTTTTTCATGGTGTTTAAATGCATTATAAATGTTCAAACACACATATGTGGTAGGACTTGGGGTCTTCTACCATGATGGTAAATCATTATTTTTAGTAGCTTTTTCTCTGATTATAGTGGTAATCGATGTTTATTTTTACATATTAGGAAAATTCTAAAAAGTAAAGATTTCAAAACCTGTCTATAATACCAGCTCTTATAAATAACCGACGTTAACATATTTATGTCCTTAACGAGTATTTTTTGAGCACCTACTTTGTGCCAGGTCCTTGTCTTAGAATAAAGACACAGTAGAATTTCCATCCTTCTAAATGAGAAGAGACAGAAAATAACCCTATTAACAAATAAATAATATTAAACACTAAGATATAACATGAAGAAAATAGATTAGGCTAATGTGATAGGGAATAAATGACAGGTAGGAAAAGGGAAGAGCTTAAGCTAGCAGGAAAGCCTTTCTCACTTTGACAAGGCAGCACTTGTGTGGAGAACCAACTGGGGATCAGGAAGCAAGTGTGGTAAAATCCAGGGGAAGACTGTTTTGGGAACATGGACCGGCACAACTGAAGTCCCTGGGATAGAAATGATCTTGTGCTGTGGGAGAGACACAAGAAAGCCAGCACATAGAGAAAGAGAGGCAGAGGTGAGGGAGAGAATGCTGGAGAGTTGGGGGGGGGGTCCTCTCGGTGTAAGGTCTTGGAAGCAAGGCAAAAGGTATGCGAACTTCATTTTGGTATGATTTCCATCATGGGAGTCACATGACCTCTTTTAGAAAGAACACTCCTACTGCTACGTGCGGGTTAGATCAAGGAGACAAAAGAGTAAACATGGGTGCACCTGTCAGGAGGTTGGTTCAGGATTCCTGTGGTTTGAATGAAGGTGTGCTAAGATTCAGGATGTGTTCTGGGCAAAGGGGATATAAACTGCTAATAGAATAGATGAAGTATAACGAAAAGAAAGGAATTAAAAAGGGGGAGATCAAAGATGATTCCTAGGCTTCTGGTCTAATGGTGCTTCTATTTACTGAGTTCTATTTACTATTGGTTCTCTTTATTGAGTAAAATGGTTCTATTTACTGAGTAGTGAAGTTTCATATATAAAGGTGCTTCTTTTTTAAGATTTTATTTATTTATTTATTTATTTATTTATTTATTTATTTATTTGATAGAGTTCACAAGTAGGCAGAGAGGCAGGCAAAGAGAGAGGGGGAAGCAGGCTCCCTGCTGAGCAGGGAGCCTGATGCGGGGCTCGATCCCAGGACCCTGGGATCATGACCTAAGCCGAAGGCAGAGGCTTTAACCCACTGAGCCACCCAGGCGCCCCTATAAAGGTGCTTTTATCCCACAGTAAGAATACATTGTCAAAATTTTTCCTGTTTTTGAATAGCTGCTAAAAAGCTCAGAAACACAATTAATTTTAAATGATAGCAATTGGTATTTGAGATTTCTGACATTTTTCTTTATACAACTAAATAATTTCTGATTTCATTGTTTATTTACGGTCCTATTTTTTTAGGTCAATGCTAGGTTTACTTTTTTTTAAATAGTGTAATGTTATTTATTATAAAAAAAATGTTTGTTCCTAACCGAAACATAACCCAGATCCTGACACTGAACAATATTTATAGCCATTGGCCACATTTATTTCTTCTTTTGTTATGGCTGACTTGGCTACTGTGCCTTTTTTTTTTTAAATGTGTGTATCTGTGTTTTTCCCCATTAATTTAAAAACATATTTCTTTTAGATGTGGTATATATACATAATGGAATACTACTCAGCTATCGAAATAAATGAAATCTTGCCATTTGCAATGATGTGGTTGGACCTAAAGTGTATTACACAAGCAAAACAAGTCAGTGAGAGAAAGACCTATGATTTTACTCATACGTGGAATCTAAGAAACAAAACAGAGGGACATATGGGAGGGGGAAAAAAGAGAACTGAACTATGAGAGACTCTTTAAAGGAGGTGCCTGGGTGGCCCAGTTGGTTAAGCATCTGACTCTTGGTTTCTGCTCAGGTCATGATCTCATAAGATCCAGTCCTGAGATGGGTTCCATGCACAGTGTGGAGTCTGCTTGAAATTCTCTCACTCCCTCTCCCTCTGGACCTCCCTTTGGTCTCTCTCTCAAATAAAATAAATAAAATCTTTTTTTTTTTTTAAAGAGAGAGATTCTTAAAGATAGAGAGCAAACTGAGGGATGATGGAGAAAGTGAGTGGGGGTTAGGTGGGGGATGGGTATTAAAGAGGGCATTTGATAGGATGAGCAATGGGTGTTATGTGTAAGTGATACATCACTGAATTCCACTCCTGAAATCCACATTGCACTGTATGTTAACTAAACTGGAATTTAAATAAAGATTTTTTAAAAAATAAAAATACATTTCCTTTTATATTAAGAATAGTAAGGGGCACCTGGGTGGCTCAGTGGGTTAAGCCGCTGCCTTCGGCTTAGGTCATGATCTCAGGGTCCTGGGATCGAGCCCCGCATCGGGCTCTCTGCTCAGCAGGGAGCCTGCTTCCTCCTCTCTCTCTGCCTGCCTCTCTGCCTGCTTGTGATCTCTCTCTGTCAAATAAATAAATAAAATCTTTAAAAAAAAAAAAAAAGAATAGTAACCCTTGGTCTGGATGCAATTTTGATTTGTCATTTACCTTTCCATTTTGTTTTCTTATACAAGTAGTATACAAGAAGTATTTTTTTTTAAGATTTTATTTATTTGAGAGTGAGAGAGCATGAGATGGGAGGGGAGAGTCAGAGGGAGAAGCAGACTACCTGCTGAGCAGGGAGCCGGATGTGGGACTCAATTCTGGGACTCCAGGATCATGACCTAAGCCGAAGGCAGTCACTTAACCAACTGAGCCACCCAGGCACCCAAGAAGTATTTTATTGTTACACAGAAATTTATTACTATTTTCCTACATGATTTTGTGTGACTACAATACCATCCTAATATTTACTTTTTGTACTTATCTTTTCAACCTACTTGAAACTAAGTCAAACATTTATGAAATGGGTTTTCATGGGCTTGGGTCTTAGGGACATGGTTGTCTGCTTTCATTAAATAACCGCATCACTCCTGGCACTTGCACTTTTGAGTGCTCTGTCTCGTGGGAGTTTCACCACAACTTACTCAGTAGGTCATGGCACCTAGCATAACAAGTGATGTTATCATTTCATCATTACATATCCCAGAAATAAAATCATTAAATAAATGTAAAACATCAGGGCGCCTGGGTGGCTCAGTAGATTAAACATCCCTTCAGCTCAGGTCATGATCCCAGGATTCTGGGATCAGTTCTCGCAGTCAGGGCTCCCTGCTCAGTGGGGAGTCTGCTTCTCCCTCTCCCTCTGCCTCTCCCCCCTTCTCCTGCTCTCACGCATGTGTGCACACTCTCTCTTTCCCTTTCAATAAATAAAATCTTTAATAAATAAATGAATTTAAAACATCAAATCAATTCATTAGGATTGAAAGCAAAACAAAACCACCAAGCAATGAAAAAGAGCAGGAACTAAAATTCAACACACACAGAAACAAACTAATGGTTTATTAAATAGATCAAATCGCCACATAGGGCAAACATGTATTCCAAATATTTCCACCAAAAGGAAACAGGGATTCCTGAATAAATTACTAACTCCAGTTCTGAAGCAAGGAAAGGACAAGATAATTTGGGACATTTCATGCCAGAAAACAACAATGCCTCGGTGATGAAAGGTGATGCCATAAGAATCAAAGATCCAGCTAGAACAGGCTCTTACTGGAAAGAATTCCCCCCCAAAATATGAGTCCATAGTGGTGTATAAGAAAGAGAAAGGAGGTAAGAGAAAGCTCTTCTTTGCCAAAGAATTTCAGCTAATTAACACAAAAAAGTGACTTCTGGTTTCTGGTCTGGCATGTCAGGAGCTTGGAAGTCATGCCCATCCAAGTAAAAAGCTGAACAAAATGAAAATCAACAGCTCTTCTTATCTGGCAAAGAAGTGAGGTCACAGGGCAAAACACTGACTCAAAAACTAGAGGGATGGATAGACAAATAATCCCAACCTAATAGAGCAAACTCTGTGAGCAGAGACCTCTGGGAACGTGTGTCAGGATAGGAACACCTAAACTGGAACTGATGACTTATTAGAGGCTCAGTGGGAACTAGTTTTAAAATTAAAAATTTCAGGAGTATCTAGTCATAAGAGGGGCCCCCGGTTTTGTGAGTTTTACCACCAGTATTTCACACAGTGAATATTAAAGAAAAATCCCCATGTTCTTCCAGCAGGGGAGGAGAAAGGAACCAATTTGAAATAGGTCAGAGCACTCTGTTCTTAATGAGGCTTGCCTTCAGGGGCAACTAGATAATCAGAGCCTAAGTGACCTTGGGAAAGGGAAATACCCAGCTCCAGACCACTCTAGCCATCCTTTCCATCTCAGGGGCTAGGAGAGGACTGAAGAGCACTTAAGAAGTTCACAGTCTGGGGGCACAGACTCATTAGAAGATTGAAACTGTGGGGTACCTGGGTGACTCAGACAGTTAAGCCTCTGCCTTCGGCTCAGGTCATGATCTCAGAGTCCTGGGATCAAACCCTGCATCGGGCTCCTTGCTCAGCCTGAGGTCTGCTTTTCCCTCTCTCTCTCTGCCCCTTGCTCCTGCTCATGCCCCCCTATCTCACATAAATTTTATATATATATATTTTTAAAGGAGATTGAAAGTGAATTATGGCACTGTAGAATGCTTCCCAATCCTTCAGATCTCACTACTGGATCATTGAAGTCTCATTTACTGATATTCCTTTCACCGAATACACCATGTCTACATTTCAACAAAAAAAATTACAAAACATTCTAAAAGGTGAAAAACACAGCTTGAAGAGACAGAGGATCAGAACCAGACTCAGATATGGTAGGGTTGTGGGAATTATCAGACTGGGAATTTAAAATTCTGACTCCTATGCTAAGGGATCTAATGGAAAAGGTAAATAGCATGCAAGAACAGATGGGCAATGTATACAATGAGACAGAAAGTCTAAAACAGAATAAAAAGAATTGTCAGAGATCAAAAACCTGTAAAACAGATGAAGACTGCCTGTGAAGGGCTCATTGGTAGACTGGACACTGCTGAGGAAAGAATTTCTGAGCTTGAGTCTATGTCAATAAAAACTTCCAAATCCTAAAAGCAAAGAAAGACTGAAGAAAAAAAAATATCCAATAACTGTGGAGAAACTACAAAAAAATATAACCTATGTGTGGTGTAAACAGAATACAAAACAGAAGAAAAAAAGGAAGAGAAGAAATATTTGGAGCAATAATGACAGAATTTTCCCTAATAATGACTAAAACATAGATCCAGGAAGCTCAGAGAATATCAAACAAGATAAATGCCAAAAAACACAGCAGGAATGATAGAATTAGAATTCTTTTTTAAGATTTATTTATTCATTTGAGAGAGAGAGAGAGAGAGAGAGCAGGCACTACTGGAAGGGATGGGCAGAGTGAGAAGGAGAAGCAGACTTCCCACTGATCTGAGATCATCCTCTGCCCCCAACATGGTCCAGGATCCCAGGACCCGGAGATCATGTCCTGAGCCAAAATCAAGAGTCAGTCACTTAATCAACTCTGCCACCCAGGTGCCCAAACTAGATTTTTTTTTTTAATTAACACGAAAACATAAAGTCTACACTTGATAAATTCGTATTTTGAAAAAAGATTCTATATCGTGAAACGCAACTATCTTTTTTCAAAACAGATAGCTCTTCCTGTCAGGATATGAAACAGCATATATATATACATGGGAAGAAAACATCTTACTTCTTTTTAGTTCAGTCCAGTGAAAAGAAAGGCACATCACAGATACAGAGAGTCCGCCCTTAACCAAAGTAACAGTCTTCTTGTATTTAGGTTTTGTGATCAGTGTATCAAATCTAATGCAGATTCTGAGCCAGGACCAAGGGTATGATTGATCCACCGCCATCCCCACCAAGACCCCATCGGTTTGCCAGATTGGTCCTGGATGTGGCAGGCCATGTGTGTGCCAAGGAAGGGTGTGGTGGAGGCAGAAGTCCACTTGGCAAAAAGAAAGAACCCAGAGAGTCAGATCGAAGCTGTGTCAGGAGGCGATGCCATTCTTCCTGCAGTTTCCAGGTTTCCCTTGAGGAACGCCTTCTGCTGAACACAAGTGCAAGGGGGAGAATGAAAACCTGATTTCTATGTGAGTAGACTAAAGACAGAGTTTAAGGAATCCCATCAAAAGACTAAAGAAATGGCCTCAGTGATTTCTAATTGCAGGTGATTGATGGAAAACAGAGCTGCTCTGTGTGACCTTACAGAAGAGTAAATAACAGTATTTCATCCACTAGCTTGTTGGCGTTGTGAACCATCTTTTATTCCCCCTTGTATTCACATAGGAAATGATGTGACTTTGCAGATCCTCCTGTTGCCAGGTGGAATTTATCTGCCCTTCCCTTGAACAGAAGCTGGCCTTGTGACTAGCTTCGAATGACAAAATGCATCAAAAGCCATACAGGCCTAGGTCCAAGCAGAGGCCTCAAGAGGACTTTCATCCTCTTGTAAACTCAAGGAGATGAAAAAGCTCAGGCTAGCTGCCTGGAGGTCAGACCACTTAGACCAAAGACAAGCAGGTGAGGCCGTTCTGGTCCAGCCAGGCTCGGCTGACCTAACTGCAAATTGCGGTTGCGTGACTGGGCCAAGCCAACACCAGAAAAAAAGCCCAGCTCAGGCCAGCCGAAATGCCAACTTACGGAATGAAGAGAGAAGTAAAAGGCTATTGTTTTAAGCTATAAAGTTTAGGGCTGGTTTATCATGTACTAAAGCGAAGTGCTACCCCACTGTCCCGTGTTTATTACAGTACCGGGCATTTAGAAGGCACACATCAAAAAGTGGATAAAGGTGTTGTTGAATAAACTAATCCATGTACCGTAATGCCCATAGCATGCCAACGTTGTGCCAAGTGTCAGGATACAGAGACAATGGATGTGGTCTCTGCCATCAAAGCGGTGTCAGGTTAGTGGAAGAGACTAAGATTAGGTGGTATTTACACAAGATATTGTAGCCACCTACGCTGGCGGTATGTTCACGATAACATGGGAGATGCCCAGACCCCAGAGGAGGAGCAAGGTCAGCAGGCGCTCTTTGAGGAGGTGAGACTTGGCTAAGTGTTAAACAAATAAACAAACAAACAAAAAGCCCCACAAACAAAACAAAACAAAACAAAAAAACCAAAAACGGCAAAGTGACCAGATGAAGCCGTGGCATTGCGCATACGTGCATACAAACAGAAAAGAGTAGAAGGCTACAAATGAAAATGCTCAGGAAAATGGGGTTGCATTAGGGGAGGGGCAGATGATGAACTAAGTGCGGCTCCGCTAACAGCTGCGTGGACCTCCCCTCTCACTCCAGCTAGGAGTCTTCCTTTCCTCCTCCGCAAAGCAGGACCTGAAGGGCGCTTGGCCCATGGAAGCTTTCTGAGCAATCAATCAGGTAACCTACACAAAGCGCATGCCCAGTGCCGGCATGCCCTGGCTACCTCATCAAGCCTATCTATGACTATTGAGTTTGCTGTCTTATTACCATAGGCATATATTTCTTTGGATTTACATATATTTCAACAAAGTAGGAAATAAATCTTTGAAAAATAAAGTGTTCCTTGAACGCTATAAATATAGATGTTAGCCTTGAAAAGAAGCAAATTCTTGACTTGAATCTTTATGTTCTGTGATTCTGTAATAAATTAAATAAATAAAATAAAAGCAGAGAAAAGGTTTCCCAGGTAGAAGGAACATCGAGTATAAATTTAGCACGTTGTGAAACTGTTTGGCACATATGTGGGATGGCAAATGCCAAATCTGACCAAAATACGATGTGCCGGGGACATAGCTGGATTGATGGAACAGAGTGAATAGCCAGAGCCGGGTCACGAAGGACCTCACATGGACAGCCGAGTTTGGAGTTCATGCACAGGCCGTGGGGAGCCACTGTGCCTCTTATTTGGAAAGGATGTAAGTGGCAGTCTTCTTAGAAAATAAAGTATTATTTAAGTAGGAGTAAGGACACCATTTCCCGCATTCAGCTTTATCCAACAGTAATTTTGGGATGCCTTCCACAGATCACTGCTTCTCCACTACAGGAGAATCCAAGTAAGTTCCGGTTCCGGCTCTCAGAGGGTTTCTAGGTTAGTAGGTAAGATAGCCTGGGAAGCAAAGGCTACAACTCAGTATACTAGGTTGTAAATGGGAAAGGAATCAAGTTCTACGTTATAATGGGACAGGATGACTAATTCTGGGAGATGGGGGGGGGCAGAAATGTTAAGGATAAAGCTTTTGGAGGTAAGATTTCAGTGGTTTACTAAATGAAAAATGATCCATCTCTGTCCATTCCTGGGATCTCCAGTTTCTCTACAGGCCACCCCTTTCTATAACCCTCTCCACCCTGTCAGAGTACCATTTCCATTTCTCTGTCTGCTGCCTTCCACTGCCAATGTGAACACCTTGGGGACCAATTATCAAAGAACTAATGCAATTATTCATAATATTATATAAACTGGACCCAACAGTATTGAATCACAAACATTGCATATTTAAGTTTACCCCATTCCCAAGTTGCAGAAGGGAAAGTTGGCAACTTTCCCCCTTTATTAATGAGACCCAAACTTAAAATAGCTCTCCAAAACTCCTATTAACCGACCACATGATTCAGCAAATATCCAAGCTGATTACTTTGAACCCTGTGGCTCTCAATTTCATAAGATTGAGATTTTTGTTCAATGTTAGATCACACATTAAAAGTCATGTTATAATTTATACCATAAAATTTGAATGTTTGGTAAAATAGAATCCATAGTGAAAACTTTTAAGAAGTAAAATCCAACATGAAAACCCTTAATTAACTTTTATTATTGTATGGGCTCTATAGCTGGTTCAGCACAAGCAACTGATCCCCAGGCTTAAGCAGCCACTGAAGACGGTGGCATGCAGCGACCCTTCATATGCGGCGCTCTCATCAATGGATCCATATTTTCAGGATTTATATTTGTGTTTAGTTTGTGTTCACCTACACCACAATGTGCACTTTTATTACATTGATTGTCTTAAATTTAGTTGCTCTGCCAAAGTCTACCGCAAGAACATGTATACATTGAAGAGTAGATAGTATGGGTTTCCTTATAACACAAGAAAACTTTCTCAGCAGTTACCAAATTTATGACTACTTTGGGAAAGTTAAACCATCACCTTTAACATCTATTGATCCTTTCTCGATTTCATAAAGCCTCTCTCACCAGCAGCACATTTAGATAGGCAGGAATACAGAGGAGATTCATATAAAATAATGTTCTTTTTTTTATGACTGAAATCCCCTCAGCTCTTTCACTATGATGTATTATGAAAACATTTATTTCTACATATTCATGTGCCCCACTGAAAGCTACTTCAAGTGGTACTAAAAACAGTTCCTAAAAATAGATTTGGAACAATCTATTCCAGCATGCTGTATATATTCCATGTGATTTCATACTTGAATACTCTCAATGAACGAGAGCCACTTTAGCAGGTCTTGGCCAATTAGTAAGTTACAGAAGTAGGATCTAAACCCAGCCAGACCAGCTGCAGAGTCTGTGCTCTTAATCACCACATTATATGCCTCACTACCATTGAAATTGAGGCTGATGTCCTAACACATGAAAAGTAGTATGTGTTAGCTATTATTATTTTTGTTTGACTTGAGCTATACATATGTAATACATAGATATATATGTGTGTATACACGTATATCTGTGATATATATATACATATATATATATATGTGTGGCATACAATATACAAATATCTTTAATCATTAAAAAATCAATGAATGGGGGAGCCTGGGTGGCTCCCCACATCAGGCTCTCTGCTCAGCAGGGAGCCTGCTTCCTTCTCTCTCTCTGCCTCTCTGCCTACTTGTGATCTCTATCTGTCAAATAAATAAATAAATAAATAAAATCTTTTAAAAAATCAATGAATGAAAACAACAAAAAAGAGACAAAACATTACAAGTAAATTAGGAAGTAAAAGATAAAAGCTGTATTTCTGGCATATGTTTTCTTTGATCTACTATGGCTATTTATTTTGTATTGGTGAGCAGTTTTAACCCATAATGAAATAGTACAAAAGTGATAGTACTCAATCAGATCTTCCCCAAAGAAATAAAAGAAGAATATCATGCTGAGTGTTAAGGTGAAATAGTATGGAAGCCCAAGTAACCTTCTAAGAAACCCAGGAAACAAAATAATTAATAATAATAATAATAATAATAACAACAACAACAACAACAACACTGATAATCAAGGAACAGCAAGATAATCAAGGAATCAAGTATGCCTTTTATAGAAGACATACCCAGCACTATACGTTTAACAACCGTACCTTCAGATGGGTCTTGATGCATCCATGTATGAATTCAAGTGCCAATATGAAGACTCACTATATTGATTTTATGGGAAAAGTTCTGTGGAACATAGAAGGTGCTTGCTAGCATGTGAATTAATTTGCTAAAAGAGCACTTTCTTAATGTATTACTATTTTAATATGGATATGAATATTTAGAAAGTTAATTTTTAGATAAGAATACAAACAAAACAATATTATTTAGTTATTACTATATATTCTATCACAATTGGTGAGAGCTTATTTATATTCAATTAATAACTGATATGAATTTCTTTAAAGGACAATGAATCTTCTCCAATAAATAAAAATATTCATAAAATGAAATAAGAATAGCACACTGACAAGTGAATTTACTCAACATCTCAGTATAATGTAAATAAATTTTTAAAAATATTCATGGAAATTTTTGTTATATTCTGCTAGAGCAGAATCTTACTTTCCAATGTTCTTAATTAGTATCATTTCTCTAGACATTCACAAAAACACAATATGGGTCAATGTCACCAGGATGTAATATCTAAGGAATAAAAGGGCCTCAGATAGCTTACAAGTCCATCTTGTATTTGAGGACCAAGGGGAGGAAGAGGAAAGTAGGCTGTTAGGGTTACAAGAGGTTTGATATGACTGGCAAGCTTCAACCTCTACTTGTCCTCACCTTATGAACCTACAGTATCACCTTGTAAGGAGATTTTAGCCTAGTGTTAACTCAGAAATGGACTTTCTCGTGAAACTTGGGGTCATTATAGGGCCTCATCTGTCTTGGGGAACTCTGGACCCACAAAACTGTTCACAGGAATCAATTTGAATGTGACTATTAGTAAGCCAAAAAAGGCATTCGAAAAGAATACGAGGAACTTTTTCCAAGTGCCCTGGAGACTTGGGCTGGGATGCAAAGAAGGCATCTCTACTCCAAACTCCAAGAGAATCCTCTTGGGAAGAATGGGACAGGCATGGAGTTTCTGCCACCATGATGAACCCTGGGAGCATGTCTGAGAGGGAAACCCAGGAATTGGCTCCTACAAGAGCTACCTACCATCAGGAGTAGCAAGAACAAATATTAGGCTAAACAAAACTTGTGCCAGGAGGTATCTACTCCAGCATGATTCATTTTTAAGAGAAAAATAATTCAGTCACCAATGGGCCTAATGTCCAGGACAAATATAATTATTAAACTTGTAATATATGCCATATTGAGGAGAGTGAATACATTTTTCCTATCACATGTTGTAGGTTTAGAGATAGAAACTCTAAGAGGCTTAAATCTACTACTGATCCCCTAAAACACCTAGTCTACCAGAAGTATACAGTCAATGGAAGGAGGTTAATCTTGTTTCAGACTTCTAGTATGTTGGTTTGTGATCTGCTGCCAACAGTTACCATTCCTCATTTTCCTTGGGCCATGCTCATTTGCTGGCATCTTTGTGGGGAACCACCACTCTCCATTCTTAGAACATATGATTTGGGTGGAGTTGACCACCCGTGGGCTGCCCCCGTCCCTGATCTGGCCACAGTATACTTCTTTCCCATTCAGGGGTGGGGAGGCCACCTAAGCCAGACCACTGAGACTCAGAGGGTCAGACCCACTACTTAAGCAGAAGATATCTGCAAGAACACTTCTCTTCCTGAGAAGGCTAGCTGTCAGGGCAACATAAGTCTGAAGCTGCTGGTAACCTCCTTTGCCTCTACATACAGGGAGTCTGCCAACAAGGAGGATAATAGAGTCTGGAGCAGAAAGAAGAAGGGAGAAGCACAGTGTTTCTAATGACACAAGGGGGACCCTTGGATCCTGCCAAAACTGAGGCCATGTGTATCCTGGATATCACAGACATTTGAACCAGTAAGTTTCTATCTTGTATAGGCTGGCTGGCTCTGGCTTGGTATTCCTTCCTTCCTTCCTTCCTTCCTTCCTTCCTTCCTTCCTTCCTTCCTTCCTTCCTTTCTTTCTTTTTAACACTTTATTTATTAGAGAGAGAGAGAGAGAGAGAGAGAATATGGGGGGAGGGACAGAGGGAGAAGCAGGCTCCCTGCTGAGCAAGGAGCCCAATGTGTAGCTCCATCCCAGCACCCTGAGATCATGAGCTGAAGGCAGATGCTTAACCGACTGAGCCACCCAGGCACCCCTGAGATGGCTTTTCTTTCACATGAAAGCCTTAGAGTCTTTACTTACTTGCCTGTATTTCTATTTACTTGGATTCAACAAACATTGGTTGAGGACCTACTGAGGGCCAGGCACTGTGCTACCTGCTTAGGCTACAAATATGAATGAAACATAGTTGCTAATCTCCTGAGAGTTCTGTACTGGGTAGTAAACCTAACTTCTAGTGATTCTCTACAGGTTAGCAGGCCACATGCTATTTTGAATCCACAGACCCACAGATCTCTATCCTGACCAGAACAGCCTCACTGGACCAGAACAGTCATTTTGAAGGACAAGGAAAGGGAATAACATCCAATTGGTAGGCTTTTTTTTTTTTTAAACCATAAAACTGGCAGTATATTTTTACAGACTAATAATCGAAGAAAAAAATTATCCTTGAAAAGCTATTCGATGAGAATCAGAATATCATCTAAAAACAGTATTCTAGAACATAATAGTAAATATTTTATTTGAAGCTTACTGTGCCAAAAATCACAATGAGAAAAATAAACTCTTACTAAATTTAGTTGAGTGTTAACAATGATAGGGATAAAAGAAATGAACCCAGAGAAAACCTGAAACGTGGCTATACAATAAGTTAGGAGTTCATTTGAATAGTTTTGTATTTAAAATAGTGTACTTTAATACCTTTTATCAATACTCATTTTCAACCCCAAAATACAGCAGAAAAGAGATTACCTTCTCTAAGAGATCTAATGTTACTTTGTGCATGGCATGACAGCACAGGTGTTCTAGAGGACACAGTATTGAAAAGCTGTAGGGCATTTACTTTCAACAAGTGAAGAGTTGCATTTCCTCATGAGAATATAGCAACGCCTCCTGTAAAACTAGATGAGCACCCTAAGAGGAGTCAAAGTAGTGACCTTTTCTGAAGATCTTGGATAGGCCTCACTCACCAGTTAGAAATAAAAGTAACACTTTGTTACAAGTGTTTTCAGTAGGTCATAACAAAAAGATAAAATAGTATTTGGATTTCACTTTTATAGAAATAAATTTGATAGGAATCTCGAGGCTGTCGTGTAGAGCAAACCCTAAATAAAGCCAAGAAATAAGTGAAGTTTTGGGTTTTCACTTTCCTGAGCTCTCCATTGTGTTAAACTATTCTTCAGAGGCCATCTACCCCTCACCTTCATTAATCTGGAAGTTCCCCAAATTCTAAAGGTATGTCTCTCCTTTTGTCCAAGTACCAACAGGGAAGAATGAGTTGGCACAGAGCTTGAAAAGCAATTTTCTTACAGTGGGACAGGGCTAGGAAAACTTCAGTCAATTTTCAGGCAAGATGACAATTTTGTACCAAACAGGAATTTTGGAATTCACCTCCCAATGACACACCGAAGGCAAGGTCAAGGAATCAGCCAAACCCATCTGAGCATGCAAAGCTATTAAGAAGGTGAGGAAACCTGTGCTCTGCATTGCTCTTTACTTTCCTTTTTCCACAGTCTTCTGGTAACAATTTCTTTAAAAGATCAAACCTTATCCAACCTGCCCTATACGAAAGAGATTTTTTCAGACTTTCTTCAAGTACTCTTTGTTCCAGGTACAGTTGTAAGAACAGCCAGCCAGACTCTGGGCCCCACAAGGAGGACCAGATGGAAACCAAGAACCTTTGTTAAAAGTCAGGGCAGATCCCTCTTGCCAGGTCTCAGGCCCTTGACACACATTATTAACCAGCACAGAGCAATCTCAAAAAATAATTCACAGCGAGGTGTTAATGATTAATAAAAAGCTTAACATGTTATGGCTCAAACACAAGCCAGTAATATATTTTAAAATAAAAAAGCAAGGGGATGGAATAGTATAATGAAATCTCAAATGTCTAGACAGCTTATAAAATTTTTAGACCAATAAGGCCCTCGAATCAATATAATTTCATAACATTGATTCCATCTGTCATAAAGGAAAGCTGGCTTTGCTAACAACTGGTAAATCACCCATATCAAGACATCTTTCCCAATTGTACCATCTGATACTCTTCCCCTATGTGTCATAATATCCACCTATGCATGTGGTAAGGTCCTCCTTACCGAGCGGATGCTAATAAATATTTGTGAAGGGACCATAGCGTGGGGTAAAAGGAATCCAGAATAAAGACAGCCTTTGAAGGATGAAAATCTAGGAAAAATACTAATAAGTAGAAAAAATACGTAGCTACCTATTGTTCTGTATCTTCTACATAATAGATGCTCTATTTTTTAAGAAAAATTAAAATAATACTTAACATGCCATTCAAAGAAATCACCAAAAAGTGGTATTAAGTAGAAGTAAAATTATTTGCTTTGTAAAACTAGTCAAAATCTGGCACATAAGGGTTATCTGATAAGGGCAAATTCAGCATTATTTATAAGTTTACCAAGAGTCCGAACTAACAAATACACAGCCTGAAGTCAATGTTATTTTTCCTTCAGGGGGCTGGGCCTGGATGGATCATCCAGAATTCAGGATATTCATGTTCAGCAAATTCAGTCTTGACCATTTAGGTTTGCCCTAAGCCAGTACCTGTATTTCCCAACATAGGAGGATGCACTCTTTAAGCAAAAGGAAAGCAGGTTATCACTGGAAAGGTAAGAACAATACAATGCTGAGAGGTCCAATAAAATTCTAAAAAGTCTCTCAGATGCAGAGAGAATTACAAAACAAATTCATTTAGATTTTAAATATCTTTTCCTTGAATATAAATTCTCAGGAGATGGGGACTTTTTTGCTCACCGAGTGAAGTACTTGATATGCTGGCAATATTCTCTTTACTCTTAACTCTTGAGGCTTTTACCTATCAAATGAACTCTGGAATATGACTTCTGTCCTCTTTAGATTCCAGGGTCTTTAAACTATAGATTGAAAATGTGTCTTAGTACAGAAAGAGTCAGAGCTTGGACACCAGATTTAAGTCTAATTTTATAGTTGAGGATGGTAAGGACTGGCCTATGGTCACAAAGAAGCAGAAAATGAGAGCAGAAGACAAACCTACTGACCTTAACGAGGGAACTGTTTCTTACGCACCTATTCTGTGTCCCTGAATCCAACAGTTCTTACTCATTACATTCTGCTGCAGGTTAATACCTCTGGCAGAAGACAATTTCTTTGTATCAATACTTCATCAGCTCAAAACAAGTCAAAAGTACTTTTGCATAAATTCCCATTTCCTTTTTGAAGGAATAGGCAAAATTTAAAAAGAAAAGAGTAGGCAGGTTTGCTGGATTCACAAAATACCCAACAGAACTATTCATAGACCATACCTAGAAAAGTAAATCACAATTTGTGTTTGGTAGACTAATGTTTATTACCAACATAACCTAGGGATCACTTCCAAGGAATTTTTACAATCAACTGATAAGTGTAAAATATTTTTCCCTAAGAAGCACAGCTTTTCAAAACAAATTACAACAGAACTTTTCACAGCATCTTCTTTAATAAGCTTTGGGCAGACAGAATTTATGCTCTCACAAAACTTATGGGCTCTCTGCCATAATACAGATTCTGTAAACCTGGCAATACTTAACCACTCTTTTGTTGTGTTTCTCTGGAAAGCAGTTGCCCTGGCAGTGACATTTCCCAGCAATCCTTGCACCTAAATGAGGCCATATTACTGGTTCTCACCAGTGGGATGTAGATATAAGAGACATGGTTCATTTAGTAACTAAGGTCATTGAAAGGAGGTTGTGTCTTCACTTCTCCGTCCTCTCTCATTCTTTCTATCTGAACCCAAAGGACTCTAAGACTCCTAGGAAATAGCACAGTCCCAGTATGGAAGGAGCCTGGATCCTAGGAAAGCTCAGAAACACACATAATTGATGTAATGTGAGTGAGAAATAAAATTCTATTGTGTTAGGCTACTGAAATTTTGGAGTTTACTTTTTTAAGCCACTAGCAAAACCCTAAGTGACACACTGACCTAACTGGATAGAACCATAGGCAAAACAGACATCCAGATGATAGTAAATGCCAATAAATGTGACACAGAATATGTAAATTTTTTGATTAAATATCCCCTCTCTCTAGCCCGCTCCTATATCACAGTGGCTGACTAGGCTAAGTTCAACCCCAAAGCAAAAGTTCTATGGTCAAGCTGAGCATTTAAAAAGACTTTTTCTTCTACCAATATGGTGGGTGATAAGATTTACTAAGATGGCCCCTGACTTCAGATATCTGCTGTCACTTATGTCTCAGTAGGTTTCTGAAACACAAGAGGACTTGGTATTCTTTAAAATCTGGGTGAAACAACTCCCCATTCATAGCCTTTATGTGAGAGGACATATTATTTTTAAGGAGGAAGAAGTATCAATTTCTGATGCTACGGTGCAGGATTATTTTTGAGACACTTGACAGTCTGCAATAAAAAAGGTTCTAAAACATGTTCAAATATCCAAGTTTCTGACTAAAAAGATGAATCTCCTTTTTCATTTAAAAAATATATACAAGGCATAAATCTCCTATGGCCAATAAATCTTTGTTCAAGTGATGAGTTAAATTCCAATGGAAATGTCTACTGTCTATTCTGCACCTGTTCTTGTAGTAACTAGTGATGGTGGTTCCTTCTTAAAAGAAAGCAAGGAGTACACTAGAGCTACATGTTGATTATGAACTAAATTGGGGAAATGTGATCATGAAGGTGCATTCTTATCAGTGGCATGCTGAAAAACAAAGACTTGAACAAGTAGGAAGTACATAGTTGCACAAAGTTTTTATCAGAGCTTATGGGACAGACAACATGATGAAATTTGAGATCTTTTATTTCATATGAAGCCAAAATTATGTTTTCAGCTTAGTTTGTCATTGCTTATTCTCAGATGTTGCTCACATAGCTCACACTATCAAACCTTTTAGCAATTTCACACATTTTAACTTTGTGTAATACTTGTCAAATAAGGTGAGATTACCCAAAGACTGTTTTGATTTGGACAAAACTTATAACTTAAAACCATACATACAAAAGACACTGTTATTATTGTGGAAAGGGGCCTATTTCAACTGAGCTGAACAAGAAAAATCAATGAAATGGATTTTTCTAATAACAAGTAACTAATTTCCTATGTTAATTTTTAATCAGTTTTATAAGAATACCTTTTTTATGAAGCTTTCCTTATCTTTCTCTGGTGGGTATAATATCTTTTTCCTTATCTATGTACCTTTTATGGCACTGATTACTCTCTAATTTGTTTTTCTAGCTATTTATGCATTTTCCACACTATTTACTTATGCTAACAGACTCAAGCTCTGAGGAAGCATCCACATCTGATTTACCTTGATCTTTCCCATACTTCAGTACCTACTAGAATGCCAGGCATGTAGAAAGAACACAAAACATGTTTCAAAAGAAGCACACACAGCACAGAACACTGCCCATGGATTCCTCACTGTAATATCTTAAGGAAATAAAGCTAATTCGGGCATGTCAATACAGGTGAGGATATCATTTCTGTACCTTCTATTACAAAGCAGTTACACTGAGGTGCTGCTGAACATTTTTCTAATAACTTAACTCTCCTCTGAATAATGCAAAGCCAGTTCTCAAGTTAACTTCAGTGGAACTGAACATAGAATAAATGCCCAAACACTAGCATTTAAAAGCTATATAGACTTAATCACCTCATTAAACATTGTGCTTAAACTACTCCATAGCATTTCCTCTTCCACATGATGGAATGACATTTGAAAATCAGAATATTGTATTTTTAAAATGCTAGTTCCATCCATCACAACATAGCCTAAAGTCTAAAAACAATAAATAACTGGGGATAAACGTTAAAGCATTTTAAATTTTCTTTTGGAGGTCTAAATAAAGCCTAGAAACCACCTCTTCATTTATTTTACCCCCATAATTCCAATTTGTCATTTATATTTAAAAAAAATCAGATGACAAAATATTATATTCCACCTAATCTGAGAAACGTAATTATTTTGTGTCATACTGTTATTTATTGTTCTATTAAGAAATAAAAACATTGCCAGTTATTTCTAAAATGACAATTACAAGAAGCATTTTAATTTCTGGAATGTTAAGATATGAAATAAAAAGTTCATCTTAAAATCAAAAAAGTCTGGTTCTCCCTCTCCTTCTGCCCCTTCCCACTGCTCATGCTCGCTTTCTCTCTCTCTCTTGCTTTCTCTCTCTCAAATAAAGAAAATATTAAAAAAAAAAAAAAGCAGCAGCAGCAGTTTTAAAAAATATCTGAGATACATGAAAGGCAATTATGTTTACTAATCTCAGAGCATGTGCTGGAGGTGCAGGGATCATTGGAATATTCCTCCAGGAACAAAGGAGCTGGCAAGTGCCATTTTCCCTCTGAACACCCCAACCTAGATACACGGACACCTATGAAAACCAGTGCAGCACAAATGTTCATTACCTAGCTTGCTAGCACAATGCACCCTGATTCAGCATTCTCCTACAGACCTGCTCCCTCCCCTATACGCTAGGCTGGAGCTCATCAAAGTGGTGACATAAGCCTGCCTGTGTGGGAGCAGCCCCGACAGGGGCCAGCACCACTCCAAAGTGACTCCTGCCCTGGGGAGAGGGGAAGATAACCATACACACCAATCCAACAACAGCCCCAGCAGTGGCCTGGGGGCAGACATCTGATCTGATTACAGGCCCTACACAATGACAAAAGTTTCTCATAGGATAGCACAAGGGAAGCATCCTGCAGTTTAGTGTTGCTGCATCTCAAGCAAATGCCTAATCTAACTCAACTCAAGGTGGCTCAAGATTGGCCTACTAACAAAACAGGGACAAAGTCCTCCTACAATAGGCAAAGAAAGCCATTGCTGATGACTGGACTGAAGGCAAAAGTGGCTCAGCCACAATAGTAGGGTACACAAATCACAAACAGGAGATACCCTGAAGCTCCAGGTTCTGGTGAACAGGAGACATTGCACTGCAGAGCACTATAGGGCCTCTTCTTCATAAGGCCACTACTTTTAAGATCAGAAGATGTAGCTGAATTTCCTAATACATGGAAATAGACACAGAGACTTAGACAAAATGAGAAGTCAGAGGAATATGTCCTAAATGAAAAAACAACACATTACAGAAAGAGAACTAAATGAAACAGAGATAAGTAATACAGCTAAGAGAATTTAAAGTAATGGTTATAAAGAGATAACCTGGAGAAAAGAGTGAAGGACCTCAGTGGGACCCTTAGCAAAGAAAAAGAAATAAACAAAAAAGCCCTATCAGAGATGAAGAACTCAATAACTGAAATTAAAAATACACTAGATGGAGTAAATAGTAGATTAGGAAAACAGAATGAATCAGTGTCTTGGAGGACAGAGTAATTGTAAGCAATAAAGCTGAACAGGAGAGAAAAAAATAATAAAAAATAAAAATAGACTTATGGAATTTGGTGATGACATCAACCATAATAAGATTTGCATTATAAGGATCCCAGAAGGAAAAGAGAGAAAAAAGGGGGCACAACATTTATTTGAAGAAATAATAGCTGAACACTTCCCATATCTGAGGAAGGAAACAGAAATCCAAATCCAGGAGACACAGAGGTCCATACCAAGACACAAAGCAATTAGAATGGCAAAAAGTAGTGATAAAGAGAGAATTTTAAAGGCAGCAAGAAAAGAGAAATTAGTCACATATAAGGGAAACCCCGAAGGCTATCAGCTAATTTTTCAGCAGAAACTTTGCAGGCCAGAAGACAGAGGCATGATATGTGGAGCTATTCTTAGAAAGTATATTTTAAGCCCTGAGGGGTGACTGTGGAAGCAGCTGAAATGTCAGCGGTGTTCCTATTCTCAGGCTATTGAATGTAATATCCTTGTACAAACAGGATGCCATGATTCCCTGGGGCAAGGCACAGGTTAAGAGCTAAGAAAGAATGTAACCCTCAGTCCCCCTTCCTGCAGCTGGTGATTGCTAGCACAAACATCCCACTCCTCCCTTATCCCATGACTGCCTCCCTGCATGCCAGTGCATAGGGGAGATGGAAGGCTGCTTTTCAGCTTCAAGATAGTTACCATCCCTTTGTACTCCTTTCCCACACTTTGATGCATCTGTCCTTTCTTTTCTGATAAAGTAAATAAAATAAAAACTACGTGCAAAATCCAGCTGCTGCTGCTCTCTCCCTTACAGAAGTAGTTCTGCACGGCTGCTCAGATTGGTGTCTGAAAATTTTATTTCAGTGTGTGACAACACCATATATTTAAAATGCTGAAAGAAGTAAACCCGCAACCAAAAATAGTCTGTACCAGCGGTACTACTCAGAAGAGAAGGAGAGATAAAGAATTTCTCAGACAAACAAAAGCTAAGAAATTCATGACCACTAAACCAGCCCTACAAGACATGTTAAAGGAAAGAAACTCTGAGTGGAAAGGAAAGACCATAAGTAAGAGTAAGAAAAGTAGGAAGCTCAAAAGCAGTAAAATTAAGTATATCTATAAAAATCAGTCAAGGGAGTCACCAAATAAAAGGATTAAGTTATGATATAATATACTTAAATGTAGGGAGGGGAGAGGAGTATCAAATGGGTTCAAATTTAAACGACATCAACTTAACCTAGACTGTTACATGCACTGGGTGTTATGTACAAACCTAATGGTAACCACAAATCAAAAACCGGTAAGAGAGGCAAAAATTAAAGACCAAAGAATCCAAATATATCACTAAAGAAAACGAGCAAACTGTGAGAAAAGAGCAAGAAAAGAAAGGAACAGCATAAGATAACATAACAATCATAAGACAAGTAATGAAATGGCAATAAGTATATGCCTACCAATAATTACTTTGTATGTAAATGGGTTAAATGCTCCATCAAAGGATATAGGGAAACAGAATTGATTAAAAAAAGCAAGACCCATCTATATCCTGCCTCCAGATTTTAGACCTGGTCTGAAGTCAGATGCACACTGAAAGCAAAAGAATGGAAAACCATTTATCATGCAAATGGAAGTGAAAAGAAAGCCAGGATAGCAATATTTCTATTGGACAAAACAGACTCTAAGACAAAGACTGTAACAAGAGACAAAGAAGGACACTATATAATCATAAAGGGAACAAGTGAAAAAAAGATATAACAATTTTAAATTTTTTTTAAAAAATATTTTATTTATTTGTCAGAGAGAGGAGAGTGAGCGAGCACAGGCAGACAGAATGGCAGGTAGAGGCAGAGGGAGAAGCAGGCTCCCCGCCAAGCAAGGAGCCCGATGTGGGACTCGATCCCAGGACGCTGGGATCATGACCTGAGCCGAAGGCAGCTGCTTAACCAACTGAGCCACCCAGGCGTCCCCAATTTTAAATATTTATGTCCCCAACATGGGAGCACCCAAATACATAAAGCACCTATTAAGATAAAGTGTGTCATTGATAGTAATACAATAATAGTAGGGGACTTTAACACCTCCCTTATAGCAACAGATAGATCACCCAAAAAGAAAATCAACAGGGAAACAATGGCTTTGAATAAAACATTGGGCCAGATGAGTCTAACAGATACATTCGGAACATTTCATCCTAAAACAGCAGAATACATGTTCTTTTCAGGTGCATATGTAATATCCTCCAGAACAGATCACATATTAGGTGACAAAACAAATCGCGCAAATTCAAAAAGAAGTCACACCATGCATCTTTTCTGACATAACACTAATGAAACTAGAACTCGACCACAGGAAAAAATCCAGAAAGAAAGTAAATACATGGAATGCAAACAATGCAAACAATGAATAGGTCAATGAATAGGTCAACTAAGAAATCAAAGAAGAAATAAAAAAATACATGGAGACAAATGGAAACAAAAACACAATGGTCCAAAATCTTTGGGGTGCAGTGAAGTTTGTACTAATACAGACTTACCTCAACAGTAAGAAAATGAACAACCCAATCTTACACCCAAAGGAAATAGAAAAAGAACAAACAAAGCTCAAAGCCAGTAGAAAAGAGAAATAACAAAGGTTAAAGCAAAAATAAAAAAGAAATGAAAAAAACAATAGAACATCAATGAAATCAGGAGCTGGTTCTTTGAAAAGATCAACAAAACTGATAGACCTCAAGCCAGACTCACAGAGAGAGAGAGAGAGAGAGAGAGAGAGAAAATACTCAAATGAACAAAATTGGAAATGAAAGAGGAGAATAACCAAAACCACAGAAATACAATCATAAGAGAATAATATGAAAAAGTTATCTGCCAACAAATTGGACAACATAGAAGAAATAAATTCCTAGAAACATAAAATCTCCCTAAACCAAATCAGGAAGAAACAGAAAATTTGAACATATCAATTACCAGGAATGAAATTGAATCATTAAACAAAAAACTTCCAATAAACAAATATCCAGGGCCAGACGTCTTCGGAAGTAAATTCTACCAAATATATAAAGAGTGATTAATATCTATTCTTCTCAAACTATTCAAAAGAATAGAAAAGGAAGGAAAATTCCCAAACTTATTCTATGAGGCCAGCATTACCCTGATTCTAAAACCAGATAAAGATACCACAGAAAAGAGAACTACAGGCCTGAACATCTATGTTCAGAAGAATCTATGAATCTATGTTCCGAAGAACATAGATGCAAAAATCCTCAACAAAATACTAGCAATCCAAAGCCAACAATACATTAAAAATATCATTCACCACAATCAAGTGGGATTTATTCTTGGTATCCAAGGGTGGTTCAATATTCACAGATCAATCAATGTAATGTATTACATCAACCAGAGAAAGGATGAAGACCACATGATCATTTTAAAACAGGCAGAAAAAGCATTTGACAAAGTTCAATATCCATTCATGATACAAACCCTCAGCAAAGTAGGGTTAGAGGGAACAGACCTCAACATAATAAAAGCCATATACGAAAAGCCCACTGCTAACAACATACTCAATGGTGAAAAACTGAGAGCTTTTCCCATAAGATCAGAAACAAGACAAGGATGCTCACTCTCACAACTTTTATTCAACATAGTACTGGAAGTTCTAGCCACAGAAATTAGATAAGAAAAAGAAATAAGAGGCATCCAAAATGGTAAGGAAGAAGTAAAACTCACTATTTGCAGATGATATTATACTATATATAGAAAACCTTAAGGACTCCACCAAAAACTACTAGGATTGTCAAACAAATTCAATAAGTTCACAGGATACAAAATCAATATGTAGAAATCCATTCCATTTCTATGTACTAATAATGAAGCTGCAGAAAAAGAAATTAAGAAAATAATCTCATTTACAATTGCATCAAAAAGAATGAAATACCTAGGAATAAATTTAACCAGGGAGGTGAAAGTCCCATACTCTGTTAAGCTGTAAAACACTGATGAAAGAAATTGAAGATAACACACACACACAAATGGAAAGATGTTCCATGCTCATGGATTGAAAGAATAAATATTGTTAAAATGTCCATACTACCTAAAACTTTACAGATTTAATGCAATCCCTATCAAAATAGCAACGGTATTTTTCACGGAACTAGAACAAACAATTCTAAAATTTGTTTGGAACCTGAGAGGACCTTAAATAGCCAAAGCAGCCTTGGGGCCGGGCGGATAAAACCCAAAACCAGAGATATCACAATCCCAAATTTCAAAATATACTACAAAGCTGTAGTAATCAAAAGAGTATGGTACTGGTACAAAAATAGACATATAGATCAACAGAACAGAATAGAGAGCCCACAAATAAACCCACAATTATATGGTCAATTAATCTTTAGCAAAGGAGGAAAAAATGCGCAATGGGAAAAAAGACAGTCTTGACACTGCCTGCACATTTGAGTCTCCATTATAACTTTTTTCACCAGCCCACCTCATTCTAACCCTACCTCAGCAGAGAGTATGCCAACCTAAGCCCTCCCTTGGGGTTAGGTGTCCACCTACATGGGTATACTGCTCTGCATGTCCCTGGAAGCTCAGCAAGGACCCCACTTGACTTCTTTTGCCTTGTTGCAATGGCATCCACCATGGCAGTGGGAGGATGGCCACTGGTAGACACCATGCCACCTGACTGTACTACTTTCCTCTAAGTCTATCCAGGTCTTAGCCAGGCAGGGGTCCAGCATGGATGTCTTCCTATAATGTCATCAGCATCCCCAGGTCTGCCCGTGAGGTCACACCCTCACTGCCAATGCCATGGGGTCAGGGAGCATTTGCCTTTGACAGATGGGGTTGGATTCCTTCAGGAATAGTGGGTTTCCCCCTCCTTCCTGCCATGGAATTCAGTGATCAAGCTCTTGGGAGACTATCTAGAAGGGATCATGCATTTATTAATCCCATCAAGCATTTAGAGAATCCCTTTGCCAAAAGCAATTGAATACATAGTTCTATTAAAGCACTTGAAGACAACCCTTCCAAAAAAAAAAAAAAAAAAATTATACAAGTCAACACCCAAAACCCAAATAATCCAATTTAAAAATGGGCAGAAGACATGAATAGGCATTTCTCCAAAGAACACATACTGAGGGCCAACAGGCATATGAAAAGATGCTCACCATCATTCAATATAAGGGAAATGGAAATCAGAACCACAATGAGATATCACCTCACACCTGTTGGAATGGTTAAAATCAAACCATAAGAAACAAGTGTTGGCAAGGATGCAGAGAAAAAGGAACCCTCATTATCTGTTGGTGAGAGTGCAAACTGTTGCAGCCAATGTAGAAGACAGTACAGAGGTTCCTCAAATAATTAAAAGTAGATTTACCATATAATCCAGGTGTGCCTGAGGGGCTTAGTTGGTTAAGCATCCGACTCTTGATTTCAGCTCAGGTCATGATCTCAAGGTCATGAACTTGACCCCCCACGTTGGGCTCCACACTCAGCATGGAGTCTGCTTGGGGTGATCTCTCTCCCACTCCCTCTGCCCCTTCTCCTGCTCATGCTTTTTCTCTCTCATAAATAAATAAATCTTAAAAAAAAAAAAAAGAATTATCACATGATCTAGTAATTCCACTCCTGGCTATTATGTGTGTGTGTGTGTGTGTGTGTGTGTGTGTGTGTGTGTGTATCACCAACCCATAAAAAAGAATGAAATCTTGCCATTTGCAACAACATGAATGAATCTATAGAGTATAATGCTATATGAAGTAAGTCAGTCAAAGACATATACCATGTGATTTCACTCATATGGGGAATTTAAGAAACAAAACAAATGAACAAAGAAAAGGAGACAAACCAAGACAGAATTAACTATTAACTATAAAAAATGAAGTGATGATTACCAGAGCGGAGGTAGGCGGGGAAATGAGTGAAACAGGTGAAGGCGACTAAGAGTACACTTACCTTGATGAGCACTGAGTTATGTATAGAATTGTTGAATCACTCTATTGTACACCTGAAACTAATACAACACCGTGTGTTAACTATACTGGGATGACAATTCAAAAATAACTAAAATCATTAAAATAGGCTTTCCTCTTTGAACTGTTGAAGGAATAGAATATAACATATAAAGAATTTGATTTTTCTAATTTACTGGTTTAGAAAAAAAACCTGAACAAGATTTATGAGTTTAGACTAACTGTAGGCTTCACCCACATTTAGAGATCACTGAGGATTCATAATGTGTATTTCTGAAGAGAAAATACCTTTCTTTTAAGAGATGACATCTATCTTGGGATTTGCAAAAAACACCCACCTCTTTGCCTATGAAATGTTTGTCATGCCCCTTCACTAAAGACATCATCGAGCTTCTTCAGAGAGGTAGAATTTACCATGCAGGACAAAATCACACTTTTACTTCCCAGGAAAGCATTCGGATTGTAACAAGATCTCATCTGTTTGGATAAAGCCATGTAGCAACATACAAATAAAGGTATTCTGAGACATTCTTGGATGTCTAAATGCATAGCGGAAAAAAGATTTGGTCACATACACAAATGTCAGAATTTGTGTGTATCTATCCTGTTTGTGTACCCAACCTGGAGCCCGAGAGACCCACAGAGGCTCTGGGCTTTATCCATCTAGCAGTTACTCATATGGTGCAGTTTAGGATCCCAGATTAATGAAGGCTGATGATGAATTTTTACTTTTACTTTTGAGTTTTCACCCAACTGCCTCTAGCTGACTGGCATTCTCTGCTTCAGAAACTTTTCAAATTTGAACCATAGGTGGGTGTGGTAGATAAAGATGAGTGAAATGACAGATTTGTGTGGGAAAGCACACATTATCTGTCAGAGTATTTTATAAAATGGAAAAAGGCACTTTATAAAATGGGAAAATCTGATCCCAAAATGTATAGATTAAACAAAGGACTAGAAAATGATGCTTTAAAACTTTCCTTTTACCTTAAAAACTACGCTCAGCTTTTGATTCCCAGTCCCCTCCTGACAGTGTGCTATGATATTGAGACCAAGCAACTATGTGGGTAGCTGCCTGGAACATGCATGTACAAAAGAAAGGCAGATTCCATGTTACATGCGCTAGCTCTCTTACCACAGCACTTCTATAGGCTTTCAGAATCTCTCCACAGATTGACCATGGGAATTCAAAATAACACTTCAAAGAGAATATGGTTCCATTTTCACTGAATACAGATATGTACTTTCTATGGCCTTTCTGTCATTAATTGAGAGTTGAGATATTGTGGGATGGGGGGTTTGCAGGAATGGGTAGCGGAAAGACTTAACAGTTTTGTCTTGGCCAATGTTCAGTTTCAGATCCCTATCAGAAATCAAAGTACAGATGCTGGGTAGGATATTGACTCTGCTAAGTCTAGAGCTCATGGGAAAAGGCCAACCTAGAGATATTCATTTGAAAGTCAGCAGTGTAGAGATGATATTTTATGCAATGATGGTAGGGTATGAGAGAGGAAGAGGGTTGAGGACAAAACTCTAGGGAACTACAACCTTTAAAGGGCTTATGGAGGAGGAAGAGGCAGCAAATGCAACTCAGAGAGAATAGCCAAGAAAGCAAGAAATGAAAATTAATTAAAATAAATTTGAAAACTCTGCATAGTTCAGAGGCCTAGAGATGAAGTGGTTCATGAAGGATATTATTAATCATGTTAAGGGCTGCTGAGATAGGAAGTAAGCTATGGATAATAGTGAATGTTCTGAGAAGAAATCCTGAACCAGGAAGCTCAGTTTCAAATCCTGGTTCCACCACTTACCAAAAGTGAGACCTTTATCAAGTTATTTAACCTTCAGGTGTCCTCATTTATAAAATGGGTGTTCTAATAGTACCTACCTTATACAGGTGGTTGTAAGAATTAAATGAGTTAGTATCTATTAACCACTTAAAATAGTGCCTGAAGCATAGTAAACTATAGAGGTCTTTTACTATTATCACCACCACCATCAGTAGCATTACTTCTGATGCTGCAAAGATGCTGACCTTGATGGAAGCCATTATGAGGAGTAGTAAGAATGAAAACCTGCTTAAATAGGATCAAAAAATGATGAGATGAAGAAAAGCATAAAACAAAACAAAAAAACCACTTTAAGGTGTGAAGGGAATGGGAGAGTACTTGGAAGATGACAAGGGCTGGAAGAGAAGTTTTTGCTTCTTTAATTATAAATGTGTGACATGAATGCTTGTTTACATGCCAAATGGAAATTATCCAGTAAAAAGGAAAAAAAAATCCAGAAACAGGAGAGAAGAGAGATGACTGCAAGAAATGGGCCTCTAAGCTGTGGCTGGGAGCCAGGGCCCTGAGGGCAGATGTGGCCTTAGATAGAGCAGGAATATGACTGCCATTCTATAAGGCTACTGGCCGAGGTCAATAGATTTTGGTAGTGGAAGAAGAAGTACAAGTTGCACAACTCTGTTTATTTTCTCTATATTTGGAGAAATATCTAACTAAGTAAGAGAACTTGCAGAAGATTTGAGAGGAAAGAGCTAAGAGAGAAAACTTTATCCCAGAGGAGGTGACTTTATTTGAGAGAGAAAGAAGTATCACCCTGAAGAGCTAAGCACCTACTTCTAATCTGTAATTATAAATCTGTAGCCAGTCGAGTCTGTGTTATTCCAAATACCCTTTCAAAAGCACTTCCAGTGCTTCATAAAAAGAAAATACATATTCCTCCTGTATCCTCTGTGTATTAAACAGTTGCATTTTAATATAATTTGTTAAAAAATTACTATTTAACTTATATATTGACTTAAGAATCTGAGTATTTCTTTACTGCATATAAATTTTTTTATTCAGTGAGAATATTTATTTTCATCCTGGAAGGTGAGAATTCCAAAGATGATGACTTTTTGAAGTCATCAATAAATTAACACTAGAGGCATATCCATACTGAGAATGTATGTTAAGCCAGCAGTAACTGGTTATCTGTTAGGTATTAGGTTCTGAAATGCAGTACTTCCTTGTTTGAATTCAAGAGATCCTAGAACTGCATTCTGATTTGCTTTCCCTTTATTTTTTTTTTTAAGATTTTACTTATTTATTTGAGAGAGAGAGAGAGCATGAGAGGAGAGAGGTCAGCGGGAGAAGCAGACTTCCTGCCGAGCAGGGAGCCCAATGTGGGACTCGATCCCGGGACTCCAGGATCATGACCTGATTGACCAATTGAGCCACCCAGGCACCCCTGATTTACTTTCCCTTTAAAATGACCCTTCAATATTTGCAACCCTTAATCATTCCATCATTATCAATTATAATGCATACACTGAAATTATTCTTCTAGTTTTTATAAGAAAGCAAAAGCATAATCCCTATATTTGTAGAAATTACATGCTGCATTATTTTCCATAAATATATAATTTTGCTATCCTGGATTTTGTGATGATTAAACCACTTAGTCAAATTATCTAATAAAATCTAAAGAGTTAAGACCGTAAAGATATTTATCCCAATTTTTTCCAACTCTGCTGCCACCTTTTGCATGTCTTTTTATTTTGTTTTATTAGAACTTAAAAGTGCTTCCATATGCATATTAAAGGTATCACTTCACCTAGAACAGGTTATAGTTAACTCATAAGATCCTTCAGGGATCAGCAATCAAGAATCTGAATGAATTGATTTTTTAATCCTTGAAAAGCAAAATGTTCTAAAAGGTTAAGTAATTTTTAACACTGAATTGCATATAAACATTAGGATGTGTATGTTTTGTGTGGAAGGGAGGGGAGTAATGATCAACTACTGAGAAATCATTCTAATGTGCAATTTTGAATTCTGTCCCTTCCAATCTAACTGCTTACTTAACTGACGTAGTTACCTTTTTAAGGTGTTCAAATGACTCAAGAATTGTTATGGGCTAAATTGAGTTCTCCCAAAATTCCTATGTTTAAGTCCTAACCTCCAATGTGATGGTATTTGGAAATGGGGCCTTTAGGTAGGCAATTAGGATTAAATGAAATAATAAATGTGGAACCCTAATTCAAGGTTAGTGGTGTCCCTTTAGGCAGAGGAAGAGACACCAGAAAGCTCTCTCTCTCTTTGAACGCCCAGAGGAAAGACCATGTAAATACACAGCAAGGAGACTCTTCTTTAAGTCAGAAGAGAGCTCCTACCAGAAACCAAAATGTGCTGACACTTTCCTCTCAGACTTCAGGTCTGTAGAAGTGTAACAAAATAAATTTCTGTCCTTACATCTACCTAGTCTGTGGTATTTGGTTATGGCAGCCCAAGCAGACTAATGAAGTATATATGTGTTTACTTCCAAGTAGATCCAATTGTCCGTTCTTATGAAACAATTTTAAACATATAAATTGTTATATTGAAAAAAGAGTAATAATATCAAAATACAACTCTCTGCAATTAACTAATTAACCCATGCTACCACCTGAGTCTCAGTGCCTTTGTCCTATTGACCCGGAATTTGATAGCTCCAGTTCTTCATCTGGCTGTCCCTTCATCTTTTAAATATCAACTCAAAGGGGTGCCTGGGTGGCTCCGTCATTAAGTGTCTGACTTAAGCTCAGTTCCTGATATCAGAGTCCTGGGATCGGACTCCCTACTGGGTTGGGAGCCTGCTTCTCCCCCTCCCACTCCCCCTGCTTGTGTCCCTTTCTCACTACGTCTCTCTTTGTCAAATAAGTAAATAAAATGTTAAATAAATAAATAAATATCAACTCAAAGTTTGCCAGTTCAAGAAGGCTTTCTCATCCATCTAAGTTTTCCTTACCTCCGTACAATGACACAATGAAATCAGATTGTCCTGCTTTACTCCTCACACTCATTGTTTATTGTTTATTATTTTTTATTGTTTTTCTTAATGAAAATTAATTTAAAAAACTTAATAAAAAGTAAACTGAGGACAGTCATATTGTGTTATTGACTGGCGTATCCCCAGGGTTTAAAATAGCAATCAGCACATAGTAGGTGCTCAATCAACTCTGAATGAGTAAATGAATAAAACCATGTATATAAAGTAAACTTGCCTTGAAGTTAGTGTTCACAGCTTTTCAGTTCTGGAAAAACTGATTCAATTTACTCATTCTGCACTGATCTAACCATGTATACTAAGTGTCTAATTATCCAAAAATCTTCTTTATCTTTTATGCCAACAAATCTTCTTCAACTACTCTCCAGATTACTTAAAAACTGTATGCATCCTTCAATTCTTTATCTTTAAAATTATATTGAACATCCAAAACCTCAGGATAGAAATACCCAGACTGCCCAGAGGCAGTAGACATGTACAATTTAGGTCCGAAGATTGAAACATGATATCTGAGGGGAACCAGAGCCACTAGGTGATGCTGGAACTGAAAATGGGAAGCAGAGAGTGGAGCAAGACAAAGCTGGAGAGATGGAGAGCAGGCAGATGGTTGGCACTCCTATACATCTTGTTATAGAGGGCTTGGACTTAACCAGGTGATAACTGAAAGGCATTGGAGGGCTAAAACAGGGAAATGACACAATTGGATAAGCTTAGACAATTCATTCTGGTGCCTATGCAAGGACTGGTTTGAGGAGGAAAAGGCTGGCCAGGTAGGAAAAAGTATGGTTAGCAGTGAGTTCTCCGCACTTATCTAAAGCTCCATGACAAGCACCCACAGCTAGTTATGATGGATGGTTCAAACCACAAGTGTGGATGAGTGCTGTGGAAAATATTCTGGCAGTTCTTCAAACCATTACTCAAATGGTTAAATATAGAGTTACTGTATGACCCAGCAATTCCGCTCCTAGGAATTTCACTCAAGAAGAAGGGAAAACATGTATCCATACAAAAACTGGTACATGAATGTTTACAGCAGCATTATTCATAATAGCCAAATAGTAGAAACTCACATGTCCATCAGCTAGTGAATGGATAAAATGTGGTATATCCATAGAATGGAATATCATTTAGCAGAGGAAGTAAAGTACTAGCACATGTTATACCATGGATGAATCCTGAAAACATTATGCTAAAAGAAACAAGTCAGTCACGGAGGACTACATATTGCTTAATTCCATTGATATGAAATATCTAGAGTAGGCAAATCTGCAGAGGCAGAAAGTAGATTAGCAGTTGTCTATGCCAGAGTGGGGGCGGGGGGTGGTGCTTGGGAAGGGGAGAAGTAAGAAGGATGGAGAAACCAGAGGTGATGACTAAGGGGCACCGGATTTCTTTTTGGGTTAATTAAAATGTTCTAAAATTGATCATGTAACAAATGCACAATTTTGTGATTACATTTAAAGGTATGGAATTATATCCTTTAAATATATGTATGAATTGTGTGGTATAGGACATATATCTCAATAAAGCTGTTTAAAAAGGAACAGTAAGAGCTCCCACAATACAAACATTGTTAGTTGGCCCTACAGGGGCCACCTAGAAAACCCTATCAGAAGTCAAGGGTGAAAAATGTCTAAAAAAATCACGGCTCATGTTTATTCTATTGGGATTACAAAATCATATCCATACTATAAAGCATTATAAGGAAAATAAAGTGTCCAGTTTCTTCCAGAGATCAAAGAAATCCTCTTCACTAAAACATGTAAGGTTAACATAAATACTAGTTTAGGGACATCTTAGAGGAGAGAGAGCATTGGGTAGAAAGGACCAGTTACAGGCCTTGTATTTTTCAGCTCACAGCTTAAACGTTTCATGGTTCTCACCTAGTGCTTCAAATCCCTGTAACTCAATAAACTCACTAACTGCAATGTGTTTTCTTAGATGGCTCATCACAGTTGTCTTACTTAACTCTGTCGGTAACAGTTACCTAAGTTACAAAATAAAAGGCACAAAGCACACTGGGATCTCTAATCTTTTTGTGGGGAAAAGTATGTTTTCCCCCCAGACAGTCTGAGATAACTGATCTGGGATGGGCCATAAGCAAAGCATAGGTGCTTTGTTTCCACCGGGAAGAGACTTTTTGGCTCAGTACCAGGAAATAGAATTGAAGGGTACAAATTATTCATTCAATAAATTATTAGGGTGCCTGGGTGGCTCAGTCAGTTAAGCATCCAGCTGTTGATTTTAGCTCAGGTTATGATCTCAGGGTCCCAGGATCAAGCTCTGCACTCAGTGGGGAGTCTGCTTGAGGTTTTTCCTCTCCCTCTGCCCCGACTCCCGATCATACTTTCTCTCTCTCAAATAAATATATAAATCTTTTTAAAAAATTAAAAAATAAATTATTATCTTTAAACTTGTTTGAGGAAAATTCTGGATTTGTTTGTTCCTCTTGTTACTACTGTTTTGTTTTAATTGTAATTAATTCCAATGTTCACTCTATATTCAACCCACTCTGGCAAACTACTGATAGTCAAAATTTGTGTCAATTATTTCCCTTTCCCTTGCTGAAATGGTCTCATGTTCTCTGGGGATAACAGAGGAACAAATAGAGCTGCTTTTCCAAATCTTGATGTTGTCAGAGTCGCCTCTAAAAATAAGGAAGGAAACCCTGCCCTTCTCCTACCACTTCTGCTTAACTCTCAGATCTAAGACACTGCAATCAGAAGAGAGAAAGGCCAAGGCCTACCATTTGAGAGACAGGGTTATTAATAAGCTGACTGAGCTCCAGAAAATGTGATTTAGGGAATGGGTTTGACTCAATGGATCTATTTCTATTCGTGTGACTCAGTTTTGATGCTGAGGGCTTTTCCCTTACTCACTGGATCAAAGAACTTTAAGAGTTGTTAGTATAACTCTAAAATTTGACTACTTAGTGGCCAAGGTTGTGATAATGAAATGGAATTTTAGACAAGGACCTCAAGCAGGGTCAGGCTTTTTAATGATAAAGATAAAATTAAAAAGCAATCTCATTATTTACTATGATTTAGGTCTCATTTACAATTTTATAATGGTAGGTACATTGATCTAGGTACATTCCTAATCCCCTTATTCTGCTCTACTTTTTCTTTTTTTTATCATAGTAATTATCACTTCTAACATACTATACAACTTACTTAACTTCTTTTACTTTTTTTTTTTTTTTTAAGATTTTATTTATTTGTCAGAGAGAGAGAGAGAGACAGCGCGGGCAAGCACAGGCAGACAGAGCGGCAGGCAGAGGCAGAGGGAGAAGCAGGCTTCCCGCCAAGCTAGGAGCCCAATGTGGGACTCGATCCCAGGACACTGGGATCATGACCTGAGCCGAAGGCAGCTGCTTAACCAACTGAGCCACCCAGGCGTCCCTAACTTCTTTTACTTTTGATTGTCTAGCTATACCACTCTAAAATGTAAATTCCTTTAGGGCAAGGATTTCTGCCTTTTTTATTCACTGATGTATCCCAAGCACTTGGAATAAAACTGGTCTCATAGTATACATCCAATAAAGAATGGTTGGGGCACCTGCGTAGCTCAGTTGGTTGAAAGTCCAATTCTTGCTTTGGGCTCAGGTCATAGTCTCAAGGTTGTGAGATCCAGCCCCATATCTGGTTCTGTGCTCAGTGAGGAGTCTGCTTGAGATTCTCTTTCTTCCTTTCCCTCCCCCTACTCATGCTCACTTTCTCTCTCTCAAATAAATAAATAAATAAATATTAAAAAAAAAAGAATGGTTGGATGAGTGAATGAATGAATGAATGAATATATATGAATTTCATTAGGGACAAGTTAATTTTTGTAAGCATGCATTCCAGAATTCATAACTTTATGTATAAGTATACAGGCTCTTAAAATATCCTACAGGGCTCTATCCTCATTCCAGTTATGCCATTACTCAAAAAACATTTAGAATTTCTTAAGCTGTGGTTTATGAGCCACACAAGAAGTTACTCTTGTTACCTTATATTTTATTTTTCAATATAATTATACTTTTTCAGTGCAATCATCTATTTCCTTTATTAAACCCTGTTCTAAATGACTTTTAGTTTTTGTCTCCAAGTGAGATTCTACCTGAAAGGATGAAGATTTGTGACAAATCCACAGACAATTAACAACATCTCTCACCGCACAATCAGCAGAATGGAAGAACAAGAACCCTAGGAACAGCCTATCCTGCTATTAATGTCAGTAGAGACTGCATAAAACATTTTGGGCAGGACACATAACTCTTGCTCCTAAGAGGCATTTGGATGATCACATTTGACAGCATGTTTGTTCTTTTATATCTATGAGTTCTGCGGTCTTTTGCTGATTTAATTGAATTTTTAAATTAAGTACTCTGAGCTGACGTTAAGTACAACAAGAAGCAAAGCCATGAAAAATTAGCAAAGTGATACTTCTTTACAAGATATTTCATGGTACTACCTTTTGTAAACAATTCCCCCCAATACAAATAGTTATTATGCTCTTAATGGAGAAAACTCAAAAGATAAAGACAAAAACCAGAATAGTGTCTCGATGGAATTTCTCTGGGTCCAAGAAGTAAGTGTGAGGAAGGCCTGATGACCATGGACTTGGGCCTCATATCAGACCACACTCCAGAGCTCTGCTCACCAGGCACAAAGCCTTCCTTGCTGACTGCTCTGTGCTCCTGCTGTCTCAGCACCCTTGCAAAAAGGCTCTCTTTTCTGCCAGGTGTGCTTTCCCCCTTCGTCCCTTCCTTCATCTGGTGGGACCGCCTGATCAAGTAGATCCCCAGCTCTAACACTGCTTCCGCAATGCAGCCTTCCGTTACTCCCACAAGGGTTAGGACCCTTGTGTTTTGGCTTTGAAGCACTGATCACAGTAGCTGGTTATGTCCTGGGAGGCTGGGATTCACACCTGTCTCCACAATTACCAAAGTACAGAGGGCAGGGGCAGAGCTGTTCTGCTCACGGTAGTCCCTCCAGGGTTCCCTTCTGAGCCCAGGCAAGCAGGTGCTCCATAAACACATTCGTTCATTCTGCACACACTCGTTAAGTAGAGAATGCCTGACAGAAATCAGGTGAGCTGCTAGGAAAAGTGGGCATAAATGTTTCTGGATTCCAATCAAGGTCTGACTTATATGAAAATCATCCCACTTAATTATTCTAAGGAAGTCATGAGCTGATTTAAGATTTGATTATGTGTATTAAGCTTCTTATAAGAGACAATAAGAAATGTCCATTAGAATAATATTTTTGGGGGCACCTGGGTGGCTCAGTGGGTTAAGCCTCTGCCTTCAGCTCAGGTCATGATCTCAGGATCCTGGGATCGAGCCCCGCATCGGGCTCTCTGCTCAGCGGGGAGCCTGCTTCCTCCTCTCTCTCTGCCTGCCTCTCTGCCTACTTGTGATCTCTCTCTCTCTGTCAAACAAATAAATAAAATAATAATAATAATAAAAGAATAATATTTTTGTAACTTCTGCAAAACAGTAGTCAAAAATCTACTGTCTGCAACTAAGATCCATGTACTAAATTTCTCCAAAGCGGGGGGGGGGGGGGCTGGATCTGTTCTTCAGGTGAATTTGTGTGCTTCCTACTTGAATAAGAACTGTATAAACTGAAAATGTTTTACATTTTCTAGGCTACCCAGGAGGTCAGACTGAAGTTGAGCTCCCAATAATAATAATTAGTACATTCTGGGCATTTACTTTTCATCTGTTTCTCTTTCTACCAAATTTATTTTCATTCTACTCTTGTTTTTAATTACCTGCAAAATGCTTCAATTCTGTTCATAAATAGGTGAGATTATAAATAATAAGTAAATAATTTTTAGATAATCAAGTTTTCCAATGTCAAGTGTTTTAATAATTTTAGTATATGCCTTTTGATGCTGTTTTTCATATCTTGAGTTATTAAATATTATTCCACTAAAAGCACTTAAAGACTTAATCTAGTTTCAACTCTATATATACATCTATCTATGATCTCATGGTATGAGTGATATTATGTGTTAGAGTGGCATGCATTATTTAAATAATAATTTATTTTAATTTTTTATTAATTATTATTTAAATAATAATAAATTATTATTTGTGAAACAAGCCTCCCCAACTTCGTAATTTTAAAACAACAATTGCCCTACTAGCTCAAAACTCAGTGGGTTGGCAGTTTGCACTGGGTTCAGCTAGACAGTTCTTCTGTGGGACTCATTCAAGCCACTGCTATTATGCAGCATTTCAGCTGGGACTAGAGATTCCAAGATGATCTCATCTCATACATTGGTGCTGGCTGTTAGCTGGGCCACAAATCTCCAGCAGACTAGACAGGGTTTCCTCACACAGCAGATGGATTCCAAAAGCAGCAAGAAAAAGACAACCCCCCAGTGCTTCTCAAGGCTCTGCGAGCAGCACTTTGCTAATATCATAGTCATCAAAGCAAATCACATGGTCAAGTCAAAGCAAATCACATGGTCAAGCTCAAAGTCAGAGTGGGGCACTGAGAAAGGGAGGTGTGATTAATTGGAAACTATCACAGTAACAATTTACTACAGAATATAATTAATTAAAATAACCTTTCTTCTCAGTTTTCAAAATACCATTGGGGCTACTGTCTTTGACTAAATAGCAAGCATTCTATAAGACAGCAATTGTCATTTATTATAACCTCGGTGTTACATTGTTTTTCTGGGATCTTAATTCACTTTTGCCTGATGGCAAAGGCAATATCCTTTTTTTCTCCCTCAAGTTATAAAAAAGGTTACACTCAGACACTGAGGGATGTGAAAATCAATATTTCATTAGATCAAGCATAGTTCCAATACCAGTGTGGAGAAATAAAATGAAGAAAAAATTATGTTTGCAGAACAAATACGAACAGTTTCTGTAACTATGAAAAAATACAGTCAATAATAATACATATTCTCAACTTTTCAGTCAGGGGTCATAAATACCAAAAGATCACACAGAAAGAAAGGAAAATATATAGCGAGTTGGTAAGCTGAGAATATTAATAACAATTATGGCTTAATGTTTATAATTTGAGTTCAAAAAATCCTGTGAAATGAACAAGTTATCAAGCCAAATGAAATATCACTGGGTTCAGTGAACATTATAGTATTCTGGTTCAATAAACCAAGAAAAAATTATAGCCTTGTTTATTGTTTCAAACCAATTTACTAAACATTTTCTATTTCAGAAAATAAACATATTAAGCATCAGGTTTTAGCATCCACTTGGAAGTTTGCAGTTAGACTGGAAACCAGTGTGATTGAAGTAGGTTTCAAAAATCTGTCCCTAAACTACTTTATTGTCCTAAAACACTTGATTCTTTCATATGTATAGGGATTGAAAAGGATGATTTCTATGCCTTGACATCCCTTCCCTTTGTGAGCTCACCCATTCTTTTCTTTCTGATGACCCAGAGAAATGTCAGTTCCTGGGTGAATGCCCCCAAGCAGAGGTAACTGCTCACACACTTTTGTGTGCTCCCAAAGGGCTGTAGGTCCTTTGTCCTCCCAGACGGTTCTTATTACCCACTGTGCTGCTTTCCTGGGTGGATGGCTCTGTCCACTCAGGAAGAGGCCAGCTAAGATGCTTCAGGCTCATCACAAGTTGTCAGCTATTTGCTCAAAGATGGGAGGATGAATGGGGATGAAGGAGAGGAGGAGAGGAAAGATGGAAAATGGGAAGTTGACAAGAGGGAAAGGATGGGGAGGAAGGAAGTTAGGGAGAAAGAAGATCAAGAAGGGAGAAGTGGGGAAGGAAGAAAGTCTAGGAAGAGGGAAGTCAGGGAGAAGGAGAAGTGAACAGAAGCAGCAGCACTGGCTCGGAGAGAGCTTACAGTATACCGAGTTCTTGGTTTTTACATACATTAGTTTTTTTTGTTTTTTTGTTTGTTTTTTTTTAAGATTTTATTTATTTATTTGACAGACAGAGATCACAAGTAGGCAGAGAGGCAGGCCGGCGTGGGGGGGGGCAGCGGGGGGGGCAGGGGGAAGCCGACTCCCCTCTGAGCAGAGAGCCCGCCGCGGGGCTCCATCCCAGGACCCTGAGATCATGACCTGAGCCAAAGGCAGAGGCTTAACCCACTGAGCTCCCCAGGTGCCCCTACATACATTAGTTTTATAAATGTTTATAATAATCTTATAAGGTAACTACTGTTATTATCCTATGTAATGGATAAAGAAACTGAGATATTCAGTACCAGAATCTGACAGGAAGAGACCAAGCAAGAGAATTCATAAAGACCCACAACACCTAAGCCAGAGAAATTCCCACCAAGTCTTCCTGCCTCACATCGACCTGCCCTTGAATCAACAGGGTAAATCCAGACTCGTGCCTGGACCTGTCTCCTGATCAATTTCATCAAGCCCACATGAAGGGAGGTAACATTTTACAGATTGTTCGTGAAGCACATTCCACGTATTCCTCGAAATAGCCTAGATTTTAAACCTCAGTGAACAAAAACTTTCTAAGCCAAGCGTTTGACACTCGTTCTGTTTGCAGCAGAAATTTTTCCTGAATTCCTTTAGCACGATGGCCCCTGCTGACCCTCAGAGATGTTGTAAGCAGCAGCTTTATGAACTCTCGTGCTGTATTTGTTGCTGGCTTGCTGGTTATGACCCTGCTCCCCGCTGGAGAAGGCAGGGAGCATTGCACAAGGGAGGTATAAGGTTGTGAGGACAAAGACAACTCCTACAGTTGTCCAGGCCCTCCCTCAACTGTTAGAAACTATGTGGCATGTAAAGTTTATTGGATTCTCAAAGGTTTGGTTTTGTTATCAATAACATGGTAGTCTTTAGTTCACAGAGTTGTGGTGAAGATTGTATGAGAAAATATTTATAAAACCCTTAGGATGCCCAGCACATAGAAAGTGTTCAATGAATGTCCCAAGGTACCATGCAATTACTTTAAGATGTGCATTCTAGGGAAAGCTTTGCCCCTCTTGAAGAGTCAACTTTTTCATGGATGTGGAGCTTCTCTTTTAGCTTTGGTCACTGCGAATACCAGAGCCGAAATTGCCCCTCAACCTTGGGGCTCTGTGGAATTCTGTTGCTTGCTTATCCCTCATCGAACCCTGCTTTTCCACTCCATCTGTGTTTACTTCATCCAGACCATTTATTCCTATTGATATATACATTATTATAAGCTGCTTCAAACGCTTGTGGGGTAAAAGAGAAAAAATAATTTTGTTTTTATGTGTAGTCAACTACCAGGAAAGACTGCTCCCCTAAAGTTGGTAACATGTTGGTCCCCCCACAAGAAAACTGAATGTGATGATTTGTATGCAACACAGTCTCAGAAAATGTTCACTGAATTAATACATGAATATTGAATTACCGGGAATATGATAATGAAAGTCCCATTGAAAACATTAAAACTCCAGTTCTAGATAATACTCATGCAGGTTTAAATATTTTCAAATTGCTTTGAATTTATTTTTTAATGAGAAGCATTTTCCCCCATTTTTTTAGACATCTTTCACAATAATTTCATTTGGTATCCCATCCTTGTTCTCCCAGGAGAAGGTCTGAGCTGTGTCTGCTAGTGAGCTCACCGTGACTGAATGATGTGGGCACAGACCTTTCTTTTAGACCCTCATGATAGTGGTGATGTTCTGGGGGCTGCATAGGAATGTAGAAAGCATTGAAGCCAGCTGTGTTACTTTTTAGAGAAAGTGCAGGGAGTTTCTATGATATGAGGATAGTAGCAGCAGAGCTGAACAAGAACCTGGGTTCTTCATTCCCCATCCACTGTTTGCACTGGACTCAACCTGTATCTTTCTAGAAGAGCAGGTATATTATGACAGAAGACTAGAGTAGTAACATAGACAAAGAAAAGAATCATCGGTTCTTTCAGTGCAAGCTTCCTTTCTAAATTGCCTCATTATACAAACAAATCATTAAACAGAAATGCCATGGAACTGGTACATTGGTCTGGTAGGGCCTCTGAAAAGTTTAGGAAAAGGTCTCCTAACAGAAGGAACAGTCAATCAGCCTTCTTACCTCTAGGCTCACAAAATGACTATCACCTCTTCATGGAGACCTTCTCTGACAATCCATCAAGCTGCTGTCCTCAAACTGCCCTCACCCTGCGAGCTGTTCGCTATCCTATTACTCTTCTGAGTCCTCATCATGACGTATAATTGTCTTCTCTATTTCTCACTTGATCTTTTAACTGGCACTGCCTCTAGAGTATGAAATTTAGAACTTGCCTATTATCTGAATGACAATTTTTGACTAGTAGCTGTAATGTTTATAGACAAAGTAATGAAGAGTACATTTTACGATATACATATAAAAATAAGAGTATATTTTGTCCAGTATCTTATAATGACAATCCTAATGTCAGTTATTTTCAGTTAGATCCTTTTCTGGAGTGCTGAATTGGTCAGAGTTTTTATTTGTATCTTCTATGTATAGATATATTTAAGAACTATTTAGAGTGTGATCTTAAAATTATAGTTTTTTTTTAAAGTTTTTATTTATTTATTTATTTATTTATTTTTATTTATTTTATTTATTTTATTTATAGAGAGAGAAAGCACAAGCATGGGGAGCTGCCGGCAGAGGGAGAGGGAGAAGCAGGCTCCCCCCTAAGCAGGGAGCCCAAGGCAGAACTCGATCCTGGGACCCCGGGATCATGACCTGAGCCAAAGGCAGAAGCTTAACTGACTTAGCCACTCAGGTGTCCCAAAAATACAGTTTTAAAAATTTAGTACTTGTTCAAAGCCTTTAGAATTCTCTTTCAATATTCATATTATTTGAGTATCAATTAAGAAATAAAACCATGATTTAATACATTCACCAAAAAAGGTAGCTCTTCATGTCAAAGCCCAAAATATAAATGCCAAGAATAGAAGAATGAATGCGTGTGTGCTAATAGCCAGAAACATGTGCAGCTCAAACAAAGAAAACAGAACTAGACTGACTATATTATTCTTACAGTCTTGGTAACCTAGGAACATTTGGAGAATACACCCAACAGGAAGAAACACGGTTCAAGATTTAGAGATATTTGCATGGTATTCTTTCCGGCAAATGCAAATTCCTTAAGGAAATAAAAAGATCTAGAAACTGCAGCGTGCCCCATGACAACGCGTGCAGGTGAGAGAAGGATTTGCCTGTTGCATACCTGTGCCTTTTCTCCTGGGGACAGGAGAGTTTCTTTTTATGTTTTTCTCTTTTTTTTCCCCAAACTATTTTAAGTCAAAGGAATTTTTTTAATTTTTTTTTAAAGATTTTATTTGTTTATTTGACAGAGATCACACATAGGCAGAGAGGGAGGTAGAGAGAGGGAGGGGGAAGCAGGATCCCTGCTGAACAGAGAGCCCGATGCGGGGCTCGATCCCAGGACCCTGAGATCATGACTTGAGCTGAAGGCAGAGGCTTAACAGACTGAGTAACCCAGGTGCCCCAAGTAAAAGGAATTTTAAAAGGACTCTCAAAATGAACCTCATTAAGATATAAAAAAGTTAAAGATATTTTGAGCCTGATACTAGATAAGAGGAATTCTTGCTACTCACAGATCAGTTTCTAGACAAAACATTCCTATTTGTAGCTCCTTATCCGGGCCTACAGGCCAAAAACTAAATAGCTACAGAGCCACAGAAGCTGTCTCCGTCTGGGCGTTGAGTGCTTATCGGTCCCACTCCCCACTAACTGTGATCTCCTCAAAAGTGAAATTATCCTTAACTTTTGTGTTATTATCTAGCACCTAACCTGGCACATAGTAGGACTTAATAAATTATTATGTTGCATACCTGAAAGTAATATAATGTAAAAAATGATTTAATAAATGTATAAGGGAATTTTAATCAGCTTTCACATTTGTAAACTTGGCTTAAAGAAACAAGATAATCTGGAGAAGAATGGGCACGTATCTTCAAATAACAAAACTGAATGCTTAAAGGGACCTTACTGTCACTGGGCCCAGGCTCCTCTTCAGCACAGTCTCCTTATCAAGAACTAAATCACCTTCTACTTCTGCCTGGCATTCTGCTGGCTTCCTTGCCTCCTACTCCCACATGCATGGATGATTTGAGATGGCAGGAAACTGTTTCAAGTCTACAAAATTTAGGAAGGATTCTGCCTTCAGGAGAATAATCACACATTCCTTTAAAAAATTGATATTTGCCAAAACTGTGTTTTGGGGAAGCCGTTCCATTGATTCCAGTCCTGTTTTCAAAAGCTCTAGCTATATTCATGTCCTTGTCTACAATCTGGCACTGGCCACGTGATATGGAAGGTATTCTAGGCCAATAAGTAACAGGAAAAAATACGTGAACACAATTGGTTCATTTATTATTTCTCCATCCTCCAAAAGAAACCTTGAGAGGACAAAAGGAATCTTTCATCAAACAGGAAATTATTCTATGTACAAACTTTTAAAAACAAACTAGTATAGTAAGGATTTGAAATCTTCACAAACTAAAAACTTTTTTTGGAAGGGAGAATCTGAAAAACAGTTGCCACAATAGACCTTTGGACCATGAGTTTGCTGTAAGAACAATTTAATGAGAATGTGCTAGAAAAAGCTACGGATACCTCCCATGACTGGCAATTTCAGAGCGGAGGTGTTTTCCCACAGAGGAAGCACAAGACAAAGCCAAGAGGCCTGGGTTATCTAACCTCATTAAGAAAGTCACTCACAGGGACGCCTGGGTGGCTCAGTTGGTTGGACAACTGCCTTCGGCTCAGGTCATGATCCCGGAATCCCGGGATCGAGTCCCACATCAGGCTCCCAGCTCCATGGGGAGTCTGCTTCTCCCTCTGACCTTCTCCTAGCTCATGCTCTCTCTCACTGTCTCTCTCTCAAATAAATAAATAAAATCTTTAAAAAAAAAAAAAAAAGAAAGTCACTCACAGCCCTTCGCACTGAGGCAGAGTGATATACCCGTGCTATTTCTCTCTCCTAAAAACCTAAGAGATGGGACTGTACCACGTTGAAATTTTTTTTCACAGAAACTTAGGCCTGCTAACAAAAAGCGGGCATTTTGACATTTTAATAAAATCTCATTAGTCTGATTCCTACAAATTTGGGACCTATTACTGGAAAGTTAACCTTTGCTTTCATGATGGACATTTGAAAGGATCTGACCAAGCAAACAAAAAGTGTGAGAAGACTATAATGGATATATGCTGGTTACTCAAGAGAACAAGTCTTTTTTTATTCCCCCCAATACTTTTTTTTTAATTTTTTTTTTTAGATTTTATTATTTATTTATTTATTTGACAGAGAGAGAGAGAGAGAGAGAGAGATCACAAGCAGGCAGAGAGGCAGGCAGAGAGAGGAGGAAGCAGGCTCACTGCTGAGCAGAGAGCCCGATGCGGGGCTCGATCCCAGGACCCTGAGATCATGACCTGAGCTGAAGGCAGAGGCCCAACCCACCGAGCCACCCAGGTGCCCCCCCCCAATACTTTTGAAACACACTAACTGCCTACGTTACTTTATGGATTAAATCAACGATTAAATCAAAGACACCTATTTTACTTGATAACACCCCCCCACACACACACACAGTCTAGCCCTTATTCACATGGTTGGGGGACCCTTGGATCCCGGTTCAGTTCTGATCATAGCTAGTAATGTGCAAGAGCTGAGATTTGGTTTTTATTTTTTTTTCCCTGAAGAGCAAAGGCCCACACATCTGGCTTGTGTTTTGCTCCTTGTTGCCACCTGATACCAAATTGGCGAGAGAGTTTCTTCACCTCCCAGGATCTGGCAACCAGAGCTTCTGCTCATCCTCACTGTCCTATTGATTCCCCCTCCCCTCCCCTCTTTCCTGCTTTTCTTTCTTTGGGTGGGGGGGGGCTAGGTTCGTGGGGGACAGGCACCAGTGTGTGTTTTCATATTAGAATTTAACTTATACCTTCATTTAAGTCGATATTTTGATTAGACCAGATCAGACACACTTACGTGAGGCAGTAAGTTATCAGCTAAAAGGTTTTTCTTTAAAAAAATTATTTGTGAAGACTTTAAGAAAAACTACCTGAGTAGTAGACAGTAAGATGTCACGTGTACCGCTAGTCTCCATTTTCAACACTACTAAAAACAGTTGTCTATTGCACACTTAAAAAATGTTTTTGTACAAGAGTTACTGTGAACCAAAAGAACTAAAACTTCATTTCTTTTCTTTTTTTTTTTTTTTTAAAGATTCTATTTATTCATGTGACAGACCGAGAGAGAACAAGCAGGGAGAGCAGCAAGCAGAGGGAGAAGCCAGTTTCCTTGTGGAGCAGAGAGCCTGATGCGGGGCTCGATCCCAGGACCCTGGGATCATAACCTGAGCCAAAGGCTGATGCTTATCCAACTGAGCCACCCAGGCATCCCAAACTGTATTTTTTTAAAATATACTCAAAATTTCTTTCTTCATCATTGACTCGGAATGATTTGTCATTAGAATTATCCTCATCTTTTTTTTTTTTAAATTAGATAACTGTCTAAAAGTTCTAAGGCAGGTCTCATGAAGGCTCTGTACAGAGTTAACTCTAGTGATTAGGAATTTTCATAACACAAGATTTTAGCTTGGTCACTGTCTCCAGAAAGGCACCACGTGATTCTCCTAATTGCCAAGTCTCCAGTTAATAAGAACCATGGCTTACCATGTGTCCCTATTGTTAGTACTAATTTGAACTCCCTGCCAAGAAATAAAGCTAACAGGAAAAATAATAACTTTTAAAAATAGAACTTGTGCTTATAATTAGGAATCAAACATGAGATTTCTGGACAAGGAACAACTCCTCAGCATGCTTAGAAATTTCATTACAGATTAGACCTTCTGTCACATTTCCTTGCAGACATATATAATCAAAGCCTACAGTTCCTGGAAAACTGAAAATGATCATTGTTTTTTCCATTATTACAGTCACTATGGATAAAGAAACAAAATAAATATAAGCAGGAACTGTGGACCAAGGACACAGTCACTAAAAGTTATACATTTAACTCCTATTTAAGAAAAAAACTTAGCAAAGGACCGTTTCCATTTTTTAAAAATATATTACTTAAATTCAAGTGAGTTAATGTATAGTGTATTACTTGGTTCAGGGAAGAGTTCAGTGATTCATCAGTTGCATATAACACCCAGTGCTCATTACATCAAGTCCCGTCTTTAATGCCCATCACCCAATTATCCCCATTCCCCCACCCACCTCCCCTCCAGCAATCCTCAGTTTGTTACCTATAGTTAAGAGTCTCTTATGGTTTGCCTCCTTTTCTGTTTTTATCTTATTTTATTTTCCCAAATGACCATTTCCAGTCAAAATTCAGCATCTAGTTGCACAGAACCAATGAGAATGAAAAGAGCTCTTTGGGTCCTGGTCCAGGATTGTTCTGGGCCCAGTGTGTATAACATGAAAACCTGATAGTTCACTAAGAGGAAATAACATTTTAAAAAGCAAGAAGAGCAATGGTAAGGTAAATGATAGTTAACTACGCAGCTTCAAGTCATGGAGTGACCCAAGCTTGTGAAGACAAATCTAGTGCTTTAAGCGTGATGAAAGATGTGGAAGAGAAATATAAACTAAAAACATCCTGTGCAAATGAAAGGCAGTCTATTTCCTAATGACAAGAAAATTAAAATTCTAAAAGGACAGATAAGGGCCAATGCCAAAAAGCAACAAAACCATGGGTTACTGAGAATGTTCTTTCCCCCGCCTGCCGTGACTCCCCTATATCAGAGGCAGTCCCTTCTTGCTCAAGATCCCTGCCCACAGGGACACTCTGTCCCACCCTTGACAGAAGGACACTCAGAGAAACCAGAGGCAGCTCAAGACAGCTGACAGGCTCCATCCTCACCAACAGGCTCATAGGTTTTAACAACAAGTTTTCTGTTTGACAGACCCCAAATTGGCCCAGTTCTCCAGGAACAAAACATTTTACTATAAATTTCTAGAGTGAACTGTTACACTTAAGTAAGTAAAAGTTCTAGGAAACAGGACCTCAACTTCTCAGGTCACAGAGATAGCATTTCCATATTCTAACCAATTTTTTAAGGAGGCTCCATGCTGGGAGCCAACATGGGGCCTGAACTCACAACCCTGAGATCAAGCCCTGAACTGAGATCAAGAGTGGGATGCTTAACCAACTAAGCCACCCAGGCACCCCTTTATTTTAACCATTTTTGATGAAAGTGTCCTAAAATGGAGTATCCCTTCTCAATATTTGTTTTCAGTATATAACCTAATGATGATAATTCAAACTTCTGTTGATGACTGGAATGTTATAAGCATCTTTATTTTCATAACTAATGTAATAATTATGTCTCTGCTTTCTGCTTTCGCTTTTCCCTCAATATCAGACTGTACTTTCAGCTGTCAAGGAGACAACCTCTCCCTCCATACTACTGGTTCTGATCAGCTGTGGAAGAGGAGGTAATTAAATTTTATACTTTTGGTCCCTAAGTAAGAATTCACAAATCATATGTGAGGCCTAAGAGCAGAAATTTTGATTTTTAGCTAAGAGGTTTTCTTATTAGCAGTCTTATCTAACTATTTTTGGATTAAAACACAGACTTAAAGTTAACAACAACAACAACAAAATTCAATTTATGAACAAACTGAATATTATTCTACTAGGAAATAAGATTACCAAAAATTTTCAATTACCACAAAAGTATTAGAATTATTTAACATTTCTTCTAAGACAGTGAAACAAAACAAAACAAAACAAAAACACTCAAGTTAACTGAGATTCTGTTTCACATGTCTAAAGGCTACAGGATCTAAAAATGATGCCACAGGAAGAATATATACGTATATATATTTAAATGTAATATTACTGCATTAAGCTTATCATCATGTGATAGCATCTGGAAGCACATTATTTTACAGTTCCATCAGAGAAGGACCTAATAGTTAAATATAACTCATTACTGACACCACCTTGGACTCTCCCTAATTCTGTATTTCCATAATGCTATCAACCTACTTTCCCACTTACCCATCTTTCCCTCTGGCTTAGCTATTAGGATTAGGAGATCCTACCATGTGCCACTTGTTTCAATGTTCAGGCAAAATCTTTTCCCCTCACCAGGAGTGGTCTCTTACTCTTAACTGACATCTCCTCTCTGCTCTATCCTTTGACTCAATGCCTCCAACCAGAAAGGCCAGCACTCCTAGACCAGCCCCTGACCACATTCATGTGTGTGCACGTGCGTATGCGCACACACACACACACAACCTAGCAATATCCCTAGTCTCCCTCCCTAGACAACCAGCAATTTCAAATACCAGCACTTGTTTAGATCTTTACTGATGGATATTCTGGGTTATACCAAAGAAAATACTTTGCCATTTATCTTTCCTTTAAACGGTATGGGAGGGGAAAAAAAGCTCTGGAATATGAATGCAATTTACACCAGTTTTTAACATCTAAAATCACTTAATATAGCCAAAAGAGTAACGAAAGAAAAACTGAAATAAAGCCTAAAAATAATGTCACTTGCCCTCCACCACCCTAGTGAGATTCAATGGAAATTCAAAAATGAGAGATGATTTGGATTTATTCCTCATTTAAATCTGATCAAACATCAAGATCATTCCAAATTCTATTCCACTATTTTTGCATCTTCAAATTAGGCATGCAAGGGGGATGAGCTTAGGCAGCAAGCCTCAGGCACATCACATCGCACTGAAAGCCAAAAGCCAGAGAATTGCCTTCTATAGGAAGGGTACAAGATTTCTCACATATTCTTAACTCTAGGCTATTCTCTTTGGAGCTTCATCACAAGACATATAGATAATATGGAGGATAATTCTCCATTTGGAAACTAGAGAATATTGCCAGAGACAGGGAAAAATACTAACTTTACAAAGTGGGTTAAGTTCGGACCCAGAAAGCGAATCTAGACCTATTCAGCTTCATTAATGATGATTGCAACTCAATTTCATTCCTTTGTTTTGTTCCTTTGGCAAATATTCCTTCACAGAAGGGTGGGGGTGCTGGGGAAGAAAACTTTCCATTGGAGGGGAAAGAAAAGAAAACGTGTTCACATCTGTTAACATAACACTATGCCATTATGGTAACCACTGTAAACACAGGGGAAGATCGAGGAACCCAGACTGAATCCTGAGCAGTTCAACTAACCAGCTCAGCAGGCCAGACACAGGGTGAACTGTACCCCTGAGAGCATGCTCAGGCACTGTGGTCTTGACGATTGGCCACCCGACCCTCGGGGACCTGAGTGCGGGGACAAAGCGACAGGATGAAATGAGAGAAAATGCTCCCAAACGTCAAAGTTTGCACAGAAGTTTGAAAAGCTCCCTGTAGTGTCAATAGATAAACTTTGGAAGCAGTGAAAAATGTGTCCCAAAATCTGCCCAGTGGTTCTCTCTGAGGAGCAATCAGGGAGGTACCGAGCCAAAATGCTTTCCCATAAAGAGGAAATGGAGCTCCCAGTTGCCAGAATGGTCTTCAGGATTCTGACGCCTCATTGGGAGCAGTCTTTGTGTTTAAGGATTTTTTTTTCCTCTCCAAAGAGAATGAGTAATTAAAGGCCTTTAAATTATCCATGCTCCTCTTTCTAAAATCAACGATTTTTATTGTATTTCTTAAAAAATTAAGAGACTATATTTTTATCTCTCTTCTCTGAAAATCGTGCCTGAAAGAAATGCTAAATAGTTTTTAAGGATGCAAGAAATATTCCTTCGTGGTAAAATACGTTTAACATTTTATTCACTTAGAATTGACATCATAACAATGATGCTGTCAACAGAAACCTTCAAGTTGTCGGTGCTGTTGTTTTTGCTCTATTGTTGATGTATTTGTGCACATGTTGTCACTCAGCTACCAACAGTTATTGGACACACTGTGTCCCCCACCAAAGGTGAGCTAGAAGCATGGCTAGAACTTAGCTCTTACTAAGAACTATTATGTTAGCTTCTTTTTAGGAAGAGAAAAAAATTAGAGCATCTGAGGAAAATTAGAGCTAGTGAAAATTGGAGCACCAAGAATACTGGAAAAATTAACTTGAACCATGATGTATCTTTTACACTAGAAAGAAGCTCACAGGGTTTAGGGTAACACAATTGAAAGTGCGGGGTACTGAAGCAGCAAAATGGATATTTTATGCCAACAGAAACCTGAGGCCAGGGAACCACTCCGGAAGTTTGAATGCATTTCCACTGGATGTTAATTCCCTCAGGAGTCATTTCTTTATCTGTGAATAAAGGAATAGAATCAGACGAACTGTAAGTCCCATTTTAGCTCTAAAATTCTAGCGTCCAACACAAAGAATAAGACAGCTGCCACCACATTTACATACTAATTAAGTATTTTTTGGCTTACAAAAATTAACTTCCTCAAAATGAAATTATACCGGATCCTAACTAAAAAACCAAAAGATTGGGCTCTGTGTAATTATGGCAAACAACTGATTCAATCATGTAACTAAAAGTCTGAAAATGTTGCCCAAAATTCCTACATAGAGCAATTTTTAAAATAAATGCAACAACAAAGAAAGATAATGAAATTTAGAATACCTAGAATATTAGAAAAATTAACCATGATATACCTTTCATAATAATTTTAAATACCAGAATTGGGTTGTTTTTTTTTTTTAAGGAAAAGTGTGACCATGATGAATAAATTTCGTGAAAATTCTGCCTTTCCCATCATTTATTAGAGGAAACATTGATGGTGAGATCCTACTTAGAGAAGTTTTCTTTTTCAATACATAAAGGAAAGTTTGTGAAAATGAGAATATGATGAGTTGCATGGGGTTTATAGAGAAGACAAAGGTCACTACAATTTAAGCACTATGTTGGGTAGCTACGTTTGGTAAATAGAAAATATAAGCCTGCATAATTTTATAGTTACTATATCCAATGAATATGAATAGAAACAAAATAGATGGCATTATGGATATAAACACACCATTATTAATAAAATCAAATTTTCCTTTTAAGCCTCTCTTTAAAGAAAATTACTAGCTAGTTAGAGTTCTACTCATATGCAGTATATATTAAAGAATGATTAGAAGATAAGCAAGGATTTGCATGATTCAAACATAAAGACACGGGTGAGGAGAAGTTGAGCTAAAGTTAAAGGTATTTTGCAGAGGTCAATGTTATAAGGAGGGAAAAGCAGGAAAAAGCATATAATTTACAGAAAACCAGGCTCAGCACATTCCTGTGTTCTAAGGAAGAGTTTCAGCAAGATGGTTGAACTCTTACTCACCTAATCGCCTTGCATATAAAATTTGCTGAAGTATATAATTAACATTTGAAACCAATCTGTATGTGTATGATTATGATTATTTTGTTTTTTAATAGCTAAGAGGTAAAGCTAAGGTAAAAATGTTATTTTTTTTGCAAACTGACCCCTTAACCTTTATTTATTTTTTTTTTAAAGATTTTATTTATTTATTTGACAGACAGAGGTTACAAGTAGACAGACAGGCAGAGAGAAAGGAAGGGAAGCAAGCTCCCTGCTGAGCAGAGAGCCCGATATGGGGCTTGATCCCAGGACCCTGGGATCATGACCTGAGCCGAAGGCAGAGGCTTTAACCCACTGAGCCACCCAGGTGCCCGACCCCTTAACCTTTAAATAGTTAACTTTGAACCCCAAACGGAACCTGTAACAAAGACAAAAAGTAAATACTGGCAATCAATTTTAGGATTTTAATCATATTCCAAGATTGCAACCTACAAACAAGATGGGTAGAATCCATTAAACTACACAGACCCCAAAGCCATGGATGGAGACCAAAATTGCACATTAACCATAGTAGGCAGAATTGTGGCCCCCACAATTCTTGCCCCCGGTGCTCATGCCCCATATAATGCCTTTCCCTTGAATGTAGGAGATCTGTGAATATGATAGAACCGGCTTGCCCTTGCTTTGCTTCCACTGTCTGACCAAGGGGATGGAGGTGGTCCCTCCCTTGCTTATGCTATATACTACACAGGCCGGCTTTGAAGACAGAAGCTGCCAAACTGTGAGACAGCTACATGGCTGGGCCTTCAAGTGGTCTTTAGGAGCTGAGAGCAAGCCCTGGGTGACAGCCATCAGAACAGCAGGGACTCAGTCCTATAGACACGAGGAACCGAAATGGAAAATGGAAAATGGAAAGTGGAAAGTGTGAGATAATAAATTCATGCTGCTTTAAATTAAGCTGATGGTAGTTTATTATATAGCAAAAGAAACTAATGACCAACACCTGGCTATCTATGAGACCTTTCAAGTCCAACAACTACAACTCCTAATTGATGGGCTGAACTGCAAAGTGAATTAGGGATCAAATGCCCGAACACTTTGGAAAACCTCTTTTGTGGGTCTTAATTATACTGCATATGCATTATATAGCAGTGTGGATAAGTCAGCTTCAGTTTCCACAATGATTTCTGTTCCCCGCCTGTCTCAGCTCAAACCAGACTTGTTCACAAACACTACTTTCCTGGCACTGTATATTTTACAATATTTCCTTAAAATTCTCCTCTGCTTTCTTCACAGCCACACTCCTACTGTTTCTGAAGACAAAGAGTGAAGAGACGTAGATTAAATGACTCACTAACAAAGGCATTCCAATGAGATTCCAAGTTGAGAAACTTGGGCTTTTGTCACAATCTGTACATTTACTGTAAATGTCTTTGCCTCCACCTATAATTAACTATAAATGTTTGTACAAAAAAAAAATCGAGATTTTTATATACATGTCACTGGTCAGCTGAAGCCACAAAACCAAATATTTCAGCACACTGATCTAACAATAAAACGTATGTCCCTGAAACTTTAATAATTCATATACTCTCATGCATTCCTGGCTGGACCTTTATTAATTCATATTTTCTCGTGCATTCCGCCTTCCCAGAGCAGCCAAGCTCACTGGGAAGTTTTATTTGAAGAGTGACTAAATGCTAACTACAGAGTTCTCATACCACCTCAGTAAGGAGCCCAGTGCTGCCATCATTAAGATGGACTCTGGGCTCCCAATAGTTTTTTGAAGTACATGTGTGAAAATTCTAAATAAGAGCACATATGTATATAAATAAATGAGAGTTCCATTTTTTTGGAGTTAAAATTACCTTAAGAAAGCCTATGGAAATCCAAATACATTACAAAGTAGGTGATAGATATTAGACTATATTAACCAATGGACTAGCTTCTGTCTTGCTAGAAGAAGGTACTGCTATCGGAAGACCTGGAGAGCGAAGAGACAGGATAAAGGCCCTGGGCTCCAGGGTGCCCTGCAGATAAACTGAATACTTCAGGAACTTACTTGCACTGCCTCTAGATATAAAGATGACATTAAAAGTTAATTTTCTAGTGCATGTTATTCTATCAAAATTATTCAAATGCCCATATAGAAACCCCAGGAAGAGAAAACTTTAGCACCTTAACCAACGGTCAGTGATGTAGGAGAGCCTAGAGGAGGCAGTGATTAGCATTTAATCTATTTTTCCAATTAAGACATAACAGCTAAATAATACATCATGAAAAGTACTGGAAAAAATATTTAAGATTTCTAGTTATGATAAGCAGACAATGAACAAACAAAGCCATGGCTGCCACCGCCTGTCCTAGTTTCTCATTTTTGGAATTAAAAACATGTTTCTGTAGAGCAGGGATCAGCAAACTCTGGCTCATGGCCAATTCAGCCAGCTGCGTGTTTTTGAGAATAAAAATGTACTGAAACATGGCCATGCCCTTTCCTTTATGTATTGCTCGTGGCTGCTTTCCTGCAATGGTGACAAAATTGAGCAGTCATGACAGACACTGCGTGGCCTGCAAAGCCTAAAATATTTACTATCTAACCCTTTATAGAAAATGCCAACCCCTGTTTTACTTCGTCAAACATTAGCATTTGGTCTAAGCCTGTATCTTCGATACCTACAATACCTAGAAGAAATTATGTATGATCCAATTTAAGGAACGTCCTTGGTGAAGTAAATAAGTAGAACTGACAGTAAGTGTGCAAAATTAACTTGTTATATGTTAAGCCTAGCTGTTGATTCCACAAAGACCCAAACCATCTGAACTGTGACCACTTGCTCTTTTTTGGTAAGCCTTTCTAAAGCGGTAAACACATCCCATTGGTATTTTTGGTCCTTACCTATCATTTATTTACTGCAAATCTCATCAGGAGATTTTAGTCATGAGACATTTTTTGACGGATTTCACTTTTCCACACACCTCTGTGTAACAGAGCTCTATATAAAAATTTTATGACCTTCTGTGTGTAAATTAATTCTAGAACTTGGCTGAGAAGAAAAAAACAGAGTGAAAGTAGAAATTTAAAAAGGCCATGATAGCTCTTGACATTATAGGATAGGCTTTTGCAATAAATATTAAATCTAGTATGTTCTAAGGACACTATTGTCAGAGATCCAGAAAAAAAAATATGGCAAACTTTTTCCCAGCGTTTTCCAAAAGCTGTATAATTTAAACAGCACATGTAATTTTAGAGAAATGGCTAAACTCAAATGATTAAAACTCAGATATATCTTTTTTTCTTATAGTGTAGAATTTTTGAGTTTCCGATGAGCCTTTATCCATATCCTTGAGATGATTGTTTTTTGAAAAAGATTTGATGTTATCTGTACACAACCATCCCAGTCTACAATCATGTGAAAGTAGAATGACACCATGTCTAGAGAAGAATTCAAGTCAGAGTACCTGATTTTTTAAGACAGGTTGTCAATTTTATAAAAGAATCGGTCTACTCATGTAGTATAAAAACTTCCAAACCACAGTACCATGTCTCCAAATATGCCTTCAGACAGATCAACCATTACTTCAAATCTTAACTACTCAAAAGTTCAGATAACACACCTGACATTTGCAATTTGAGAGATTCAATGGGCTATGAGAATGGTTTCCCTAGATTCTCTGAGCTCTTTTCATTCATTCAATCACTCATTCATTCATTCATTCAAATCACCAAATAGCACACACTTCCTGAATACCTACTATGTGCCAGATATGTTAGCTGCTCTATCACTATGCATGTTAGCTCAACAGAAACAGAATGCCATAATTTTATTTCCAACAAGCATCTGTTAGGTAACACAATATATCGTTAGGTACTATACTAGATTCTAAGGATAAAGGAATGAGTAAAACACAAGAATGGTCTAAAACACTGATGCGTACAGATACATCTGGGAATTTCATAAACATAGAGAGGCATGGCTCCAAGTGATCCACTGGTTTAGAATTTCTGATGGTGGGACCCATAGCTGAATTTTTGCAAGTTCTAGTGGCACGCAACAAAGACTTTGAGAGTCATTTGTCTGGAAGACGCACCATAGAGAAAAAAAATAAGGAAAGTACCAGGAATAAAAAAATGAAAGACGAGGAAAGCAGCAAACTCTACTGGAGAGATCAGAGAGCTCTTCTGTGAAGAAGTAGCCTTGAAGCTAAGTCTTAATAAATGAGAAATGCACCAAGCAGATAAAGAGGGAGACGTAGCTCATGTGCAAAAGAGATAATACATGTGGGGAAAAAATGAAGGCATGAGAATATCATGGTATGTTTGGGGAATTGCAAATAGCTAAGTCGCGATGGAAGGCATGCATGGAAAAAGTCCAGGAGAAGAAATTAGAAAAGCAAGCTGAAGAAGCCAGACTATGAAGGACCCTGTATGCAGTGCTAAAAATTTTTATTCTATCTTGTGGACCATAAGGAAGTTACTGAAGTTTTAAAATCAAAGAATCAATTCTTAGACAAATTAGACAAATAGTAAAGGAGAATTCGATAGAAACAGGGAGATAGGTTATTCTAGGTGAGAAATGATGGGTACCTGAACTAAAATGGTCGTGTTAGGGGGGAAAAGAAGGACAGATAAAATAGATTTTCAGGGAGCAGTAATGATTTATCCAGATTATAAAATAAATCGTGAAGGGAGAAAGAGGAAATTTGCTAGTTTCTAATTTGAGAAACTGACTAGATGGTGCGTGTATTGGAAACAATAATAAAAGCTAACATTTAGAGAACATAAACTACATTCTAGGACTGCTGAGAGATTGTCCATTCATTTCTCATTCAACACCCAGAGACAGGTATTTCACCTGCTTTAATGACCAGGAAAAGTGAGGACAGAAAGGTTGAATAACTTGCCCAAGGTCACCAACTAGAGCGTGACAAAGTCCAGATGTGAAGACAGTCTGATTTCACAGCCTATGCTCTTAATTACTTTGTTATACTCGCATATATGGATAATCTAGAGAAGCATAGGGGAATTTAAGAATTAGAGTTAGTTTTGTAGGAAAGGTGCTGTGGTCCACTTGGGAGACTTGTTGAGAAGTCAGGTGAGCAGCGGAGAAGTGCACCTGGGGTCAGCTGGTCTCTAGGCATGTAGAGTTGGAAGTCATTTTGTATGTAGACGGTCTGACATTCCTGGTATAAAGGAGGTGCCAAGGAAGAATGTGTGATGGGAGAAGAGAAGTAGCCTAAGAAGAGCACCAATAATATTTTAGAGGAAGAGAAGCCCATGACATTTCTAACATATGGTTATATTTAGATACATGTAGATCTATATCTACTTCTCCATATTTTCCATGATAAACAGAATTTCATTTCTTGGAGAAGGCTGCCTCTTCATTTATAAGATAATAAAAATTCTATTTTTGGAAAAGAAATGAGACAATTACTGGACAGCATTTTTTGACACTTCAGGGTTGGCCTAAAATTACAGGAGAGGGAGGCCATGAGGGGGAAGAGGGTTAAGTGAAAACAAAGCAACATAACTTCTTCTTTCAGATCATTTACAGTTCAGAGGTAAACAGGTTACCACACATGTGGCTAAGCCTACAGACTACTATGTCAGCAAGAATTTATCAAACTATTTTTTTAAAGATTTTATTTATTTATTTGACAGAGAGAGATCACAAGTAGGCAGAGATGCAGGCAGAAAGAGAGAGGAGGAAGCAGGCTCCCTGCTGAGCAGAGAACCCGATGCGGGACTCGATCCCAGGACCCTGAGATCATGACCCGAGCTGGAGGCAGAGGCTTTAACCCACTGAGCCATCCAGGCTCCCTATCAATCTATTTTTAAAGGATTATTTTTAAAAGATTCACTCTATTGCTATGAGACACTGTAGCCAAAATATTAATGGAATGCCACGATCCAATCAGAAACTGAAAGCTGTATGTATGCACATCATTTTGGTGGCAAGGAAAATTTTAGATTACTTTCATTTCTCCAAGCTTCAGTAATAGCTTACTTCATCCTCCAACAGTGAGATTCCTTGTCACTATTACCATTTATCTGTCAAGTATGAACATTACTTGACTTCATGCTTTTCCTGAGGATTTACATATAAACCTGATAGCATCATCTGGGACCATTTTCTGGCTCCACTCAGCAAAGGCGCAATATTAGCAGAAGGAGGGTTGAATATTAAGTCACACCTTCAAAATGGCCTAACCCAGAAAACAATATTAGCAATCTTATTCTTACTCTTTGAACAAGGTTATGCTACCCAGACTTTCAGAATTTCAATTTTATTGGCTATTAAAATATACTTGAGTTTTTAAAAATGTGTATTTTCAAAAAATTGTTTTCTCCGTATATGAACCTTCCCAAAGTACACTTTTGTAAATGCTATTTTCCCCCCAAATGTCCTAATTTTGTGCTTATTTTTAAGGAGTTAAAGATTTACTACAGTGAAGTGGAAAGAATGAGAGGAGCCCTCATTTGTGCCAGGGTGCCTATTTCCCAGTCGATGATCAAGAACTATTGAATGAGCGGCATGGCCTCAGTTGATATTTGTATATATTTGTATATTTTATATATAAATATATATAATGTATATATTTTTTATGTATTTGTACATGATAGGTACAAATGACCTTTTGGGTTAGACAGATATTGTATGTTAACTGTGCTAGAGTCCTAATACATACGCCATGGATTGATGTTTCTTAGTTGGCATTAACTTAAGAGTAAAAATCTATCCTTTCTTATGGAAGTATTCTAAATAGTCTTTTTGTTCATTCTTGCAGAGCAAATCCCTTCACTATTTCGAATGAAAGGAAAAAAAAACAAAACACTGACATATAAAATGTTTTTATACAGAGTAGTAGTATTCCTTAACGGGTGTGAGCAATACTGTGTATTCAGTCCTGTACAAACCTTGTCTTGACATTTAAATATCTAGAATCTGTATGATTTGGAAAGATGTGTCATTTAACAGAAGTTGTACTTTTGTGCTTTAAGGCAATGAAATGTAGGTACTGTCCTCTTAATGATGAAATCGATTTTTTTTTTTTAAATCAGAATTTTGGTGAAACAGAATTTGGTCTTTATTCCCAGTTTTCTTTGATTGCAAGAATATCTTTGTAGGAGAAAGAGATGAACATAAAAAAAACACATGGCTGGGTTTTGTAGCACTAATTAGTTGTGTGTCTTGAGGCATATTCATAACTTTTTGGGTCTCCGTTCCTTCTCTGTAAAAAAAAGAAGGATTCAATTAAATGATAGTAGAGAATCACTAATTTTCTCTTAATTTAAATCTGTGACATTCATTATCTCCTGCTTTTATTTTGAAAAGGCACTTTTCTTACAGCTTTTCTACTTTATGCTAAGAAGTTTTTTGTTTTGTTTTTTTTAAAGATTTTATTTATTTATTTGACAGAGAGAGATCACAAGTAGGCAGAGAGGCAGGCAGAGAGAGAGGAAGGGAAGCAGCCTCCCTCTGAGCAGAGAGCCTGATGCGGGGCTCGATCCCAGGACCCTGAGATCATGACCTGAGCCAAAGGCAGCGGCTTAACCCACTGAGCCACCCAGGCGCCCCTATGCTAAGAAGTTTTGATTGCGATACCATAACATCAATCAATTTTTTATTTTCTCTAATTAGTAACTCTCTGAAATTCTTTGTATCTATGATTTTTACTTCTGCATGTGAATTCATATATTCTATTTTCCATGACTTCATAGTGAGGCAGAAGAGAAACCAGCCCACCATGCAGCGATGGTGTTCCTGAGCTTCGCATAATTTGCTTTGAAAAATACAGTGAGCTTTTTTCCTTTATCTCTATCAAAAGGGTATGAAACTAAAGTGGTAGAATTATTGGTCTCCATAAAAAAAAAAATCTACTTGTGTAAAACATTTAACTCATGTTTAATTCCCATTCTATTTTATTACCACTTCCCTTTATTATTCATTTTCAGGATAGCTTTACAAGCAGCCCCTTAGCAAATTCTCACTTCACATTATCTGCAACAGTAAAAGCCTTAGGGTTTTAAACTCTGAAATCCCCTATATAGGGTAGGATTAAAGAAAACGTTTGCTAATAAACAAATCTCTTCCAAAATAAAAGGTTTCATACAACAAAGTCATACTTAATGATCTAAACACAATTATGTCACCAACTCTTTAATTTGCTGACTCATAATTCTAGGGTTATCAGATAAAATACAGAATGTCTAGTTAAATTTGGATTTCAGATGAACAGTGAGTAAAGTTTTAGTAAAATATGCATGCGATTTTTACAATATACTTAAGTTTATTCTTATAAATTACTGTATTAAAAATATTGCTATTTATCTAAAATCTAAATTTAATTGGATGCCATATATATATATATATGGTTTGGTTTGGGGTTTCTTAGGGCATATATGATACTACAATAGTGGTAGGTAAACATCATTATACAATTATCAAAATCCATAGAATGTACACCAAGAGTGAACCCTAATAAAAACCATGGACTTCGGATGATATGTCAATGTACTTTCCTCATTTAAAACAAATGTGTCACTCTGATGAGGGATGTTGTCAGGGAAGTTTCTGGGAAGGGGGCAGAGCAAGGACAGGGGATGGAACTCTCTCTCTACTTCCACCTCAATTTTGCTTTAAACCTAAAACCATTCTAATAAAATAAAGTTTTCAAAAAGAATCTGTTGCAAGGGGGCGCCTGGGTGGCTCAGTGGGTTAAAGCCGCTGCCTTCGGCTCAGGTCATGATCCCAGGGTCCTGGGATCGAGCCCCACATCGGGCTCTCTGCTCGGCAGGGAGCCTGCTTCCCTTCCTCTCTCTCTGCCTGCCTCTCTGCCTACTTGTGATCTCTGTCTGTCAAATAAATAAATAAAATCTTTAAAAAAAAAAATCTGTTGCAAGACACATTTAAAGATGAAAGGAATAAGGAGTATTTAAATGAACATGCAAGAGCCAAAAAACTATTCCACAAGGGAGAAGAAAATCCAATTGAATCTCTACCGGATAGAAGAGAATGTGCCCGTATATAGTTATTCTGCACTGCTCTCAGATATCTGTAATGCAGAGTTCTAACTAGGCTTCATGGAATCAGGCTCAAGTGACCCTGAAAGGTATCCTCTAGAATTTAAAAAAATGCACTGAGACACAAATATCATCCTACTCTGTTTCCTTGCTTCCTTTTATAGTTTCTACAGAGTTAATTCCAGGAGGGGAAACCAGTAAGTAGCTCATGCTGATTCACCTTTTCCTGACAGTCAGAATTAGAGGTGAACCCAATCTGCTTCAGTAACTTTTGCAAATTTATCATTATTTCTCTTCTATTCTTGACACCCTTTCTTGTTTTCCAGCCATATTATGGAATTTTGGTTAAAAAAAAAAAAGTAATAGCAACGTTTTCCCATTCTTCCAAGGGGTTAGGAATTCATGCTCAGTAAGCCATGTTTAAAATAATCAAGTATTTTTTAAAATTTTTTTTCCTTTTTTAAAAAATGGAACACAATTATAAATATACTTTTTGACATAATCTAATAATTTTGGATTTCTGTTTTTTTAAATGCTCTATGTTACTGCATTTAGATATAAAGACTTGCATACTTCACTTTAAATTTACATTGCTAACATTAGATATTGTTTTAGGACTGAGAATATTTTACCTAAATAATAATGGCTAAATATCTGAATGTTGTAAATTCTTAAATCTATTATCAATTTGCTATATTACATATTGAGTATCATCATTTGATGATTCAGTATTCTGCTTGATTGATTTAATGTCTTTTACAGCTACAGTATATATATATATATATATATATATATATATATATATATAAAACAACAAACCCAAAATATATATGTTATATATGTATAGTATGCTAATGGTCTTCACTTGCTCACACTTGTGGCTTTAGTCACTTAATGTCCTATATTTTTATTTACTAAATCTGGCAAATCTTTTAAATTCCCATTTGTAAAAGGAATTACATAGGGTGATGACAAATACTGAACATAAACCCCGAGTGGTCTAACTCAACATAAATCTGTTTCTCACTTTTTCATGTCAGTGTTTGTAGTTGGCAGGTGGCTTTTCTCCAGGTGGCCAATCAAGGGCCCAATCTCCTCCCATTTGGTGGCTCTGCCATCCCAAAGGCCTTAGAGGGAATCCCTTACATCCAGCTGACAGGAAGAGAGAGAAGGGTTAAAGCGTACCTACTTCTTATCTGCCCTGACCCAGAAGTGACATAGTTTCTACTCCTGAGTCATTTGTAGAAACTAGTCATATGTCCCCACTTAGATTAAACAAAGGCTGATAAATATAATTCCTTGTTGAGTAGTGACTTCGCAGAGACAACTCTACATAATGGGATAGAGCTGACATTTTGGTGAAAAGTTAGTCATTTGTGCCTCAGTTTGAAACGAAAGGAAATAAACACAACAATATGCATAATATTTCTAATCTGATATATTCTTTAAGTATTCTGATAGGTGTATCATAATCTCACTGGGATTATAATTTATATTTCATAATGAAATTAAGCCCCTTTTAGGGTTGTTGACAATTTGGATATCTCCCAAACCCCACCTCTGCTTTTTTGCCATTTTTCATTGGGTTATTTCTTTGTTTGGATTTTTTAGGTTAAGCTGTAGGAGCATGCATACATGTGTGTTCTGAATACATGGAATGCTTTGTCAGAAATACACAGGGAAAAAAATGTCCTCTCCAGCTGTATATGTTGTCTTTTCAGTTGCTTAGTGATTTTTAATAAAATCTTATTTATCGTTTAAATGAATAAATAAATAAACACAACAATCACCTTCAACCATTCCACTTTGTTTTCTGGAAAGACAAAACACTGAACAATATTCAGAGCCTTCCCTCTTTGCGTAAGTGGCACAAAATCTGTGATATTTAATAGTAGAAATGAAGCTGGCCAGGTTGATGGTTTTGTGTGGAATCACTTTTCCTGATACCAAAAAAAAAAAAATCAGGATTATGTATCTAGACCAATCTGTGTCAAAGATCTACCTTGTGATCAGCAAGATAATAGGTGTGAATTGCTCTGAGAAATTCAGATGCCATTCACACATAAAATCAAAATCCAAGTCACAACTGCAGATTCCTCAGAGGATCTGTCTGCAGCAAAGACCACCAGCCACCAAACTCACCCTCACTGGCTTGTGACACGAACAATAGCCCTTGATGGCGGCTAGGAAGTCAACCACAGAATTAACCATGACCTTTGTCCTAACTGTGAGTCTCTGTGATTCCAGCTCTGAGGACTCAGTGCCTTACTTGCTTGCTCCTGGTCTGAACTGAGATGAAGACATGGTTATATATTTTCTGATTCTGTTGGCTATTTCCTGTGTCTTTGCCCAAGTTAGATTTCTACCCACTGCCTCTGACCTCCCCATTTGGTCCAGAATTCCACATTTCACCTGCCTCCCTTTCAGGACTCATAAGAACCACAGTAATACCCCTTTTCTTGTAACTGGGTTCCTGGTCAAAGTTTCCATTACCCCACTCTTACCATTTCTCTTGGTAGCTTCAGTCCCTCTGCACACTGATATTCAGTCTATAGCCACTGTTGCTAAACTGCATTCCCTGAACTAAGTGCTTATAAAAGCATTCTCCGGACATATGGGAAATGACAGAAGGTCACCTCTTGCCCTCTGGAACCCTAACAATGAGCTCCCATCTTACATGGAGGTGAAAATTGCTCAGACTCCTCAAGATCTAGCTTTCACACTTCTTCCCCCAAGGAGAGAATGGAATCAGTGTGTTTACTTTTCTCCATGCCACTCAAAGGAATTCCTCTCTCATTTTTCTTCTTTCATAAGAGCTTTAAGCATTCCAAAGAGGTGAGCCTGCTCCATAAGCACTCATCTCTTTAGAGCAAAACATTCCTCCCAATAGCAATGTAATCAAAATGTAAGTAAGTGTGTTTTTCATGAAAACACTTAAAAAGTAGACTCTTGCAACATTCCATGGTCCCTGGGCTAGATTCTTACCTCTCTTGTCAAAAACAGCTCATAATTCTTGTTACTTTTAAGACTCTCTCCTGTGTTGGTAGCTTCACTGAGGATTTTATTCTATTTAACAGCCAGAGCGCTAGAAAGCCCTCCCTGACCTTCTTCACAGGCATAGATGAATTACCATTCTTCATCATCCAACATTTATTTGGTGCCTGTATGATGTCTGGCTCTATAGGAGGAAGAACAGAGGTTTACCAACATGTAAAATTTGCCTTTTGTTAGTGGTGCCTGATCCATAATCTACACAAATTATCTATGTGCTGAATGAATAATGAAGTGAATGGAGAGAAGTATGGGGTATTCTGGGCTACTGCGTGCCATCTTCTTGCATGGAGGCTGACAACCCCACTGCTTAACCTTATCATCCCATTGGTTGGGGCTATATTACCAGAGGGCAAATCTCCAAAATCTCATAGGACTGCAATAAACAGCTTCAAACCCTAACAATAAAAAAGTATATATATTCACTGAACAGGAACTTTGTTTCTACTTTGTTCACATAAATTGCAATTTTTGTAATTTATGTGTAATTCACATAAATTGTATACCACATACTGAAACATTTTTCAGCCATTTTTCTTAAGGAAAAGAAATTGTGTCTTAAGGTATGCTATTTCTATAAATTGTTGAACTGAACACTATCACTTATTTTACCTGGCATTATAACTGACCCTTGAATAATGTAAGTTTAAACTGCACAGTCCACTTACATGTGGATTTTTTTTTCAATAAATATCCTACAGTACTATAAATACATTTTCTCTTTCTTACGATTTTCTTAACAACATTTTCTTTTCTCTAGCTTACTTTATTTTAAGAATATACCACATGATACATATACCACACAAAGTATGCGTGTTAATCGACTATTTGTTATCAGCAAGCCTTCCCGTCAACAGTAGGCTATTTGTGGTTAACTTTTGGAGAGTCAGAGTTATACACGGACTTCTGACTGTGCAGGGGGTTGGCACCCCTCCCCCCCATGTTTTACAAGAGTCAGCTGTACTTTGAACAAATAAGTTATTATGTACTATGGAACAAAGACTGACAACGTTACTTTTTTTAAATTAGTTAAAACATATACCCAAAATATATACCTGTTGATTCACTGACACTGGGGCCAATAAGGCTGTAACTGATTTCAGTGAATTAGAACTCATCACTTCTCTAGATAGCAACCGTATAACTGGGTAGAGTTGTTACTTGATGCTTGTATTCAAAATGCAAGAACTGGGGGGAATCTGTGTGGCTCAGTCAGTTAAGCATCTGCCTTCAGCTCCAGTCATGATCCCAGGGTCCTGGGATCAAGTCCCACATCAGGCTCCCTGCTCAGTGGGGAGCCTGCATCTCCCTCTCCCTCTGCAGCTACCCCTGCTTGTGTTCTTTTCTTTCTCTCTCTGTCAAATAAATAAATAATATCTAAAAAAAAAAAAAAAAAAAGAACAAAACTCCCAAAAGAACAAAATGCAAGAATGAATTACATTACAATAGATAGAGCAATTAAGAGCAATAGAGTAATATTTGGTCACTAATATTAAATTATATCACTAGAAGAAATATTTATGAGACTATGGAACAAAGACTGGAAATTTGTATCTAAAGGGAGCAACTGCAGGGTGCCTGGGTGCCTCAGTCAGTTAAGCATGGGATTCTTGATTTCAGCTCAGGTCATGATCCCAGAGTCTTGAGCTCAAGCCCTGCAATGGGCTCCACACCCAGCAACATAGGCTGCTTGGGATTCTCTCTCTCTCTCCTTTTGCCTCTCCCTCCTACTTGTGTGCATGGGCATTCTCACTCTCTCTCTAAAATAAATAAATAAATAAAATCTTTAAAGAGAGTAAATGCAAAAACCCACCTAACATGAACATCATTTAGATTATCAGTGTTTATAGAATAAAGCTTAAACTGCTTTTCTGGGATACACAAGGCACACTACACTCTGATCCCAGTGATCGGGTCCAGTACTGGTTCCACTTCCTCTTCTCTCTTGACTCCTGGCCACATAATTTAACAGACGATAAGCCCACACATATAGGCCAAGTATCTAATTAGCATTTTAGTGCTTAACTCTTAAATACTAACACATAGACAAGAATCATCACACATTTAGGGAAAGCCACCAACAAGAAAGAGACTCAAACAAATAAACCACAAAAGCAGTTTAGAGTAAATAGAGACCATACAGAGAACAGAAGAGTACGTTAAATTTTTTTTGTTTTAATTGATTTCCTCAGAGACAGAGAAACAAACAAACAAACAAAAAAACATAGGATACTATAAAGAAGAAATAATCAGATCATAAGAAGAAGCAACTAGAAAAAAAAGAAAAGAAAAGAATTAAAATTAAAAATCAGTAAAACATCTGGAAGATAAAGCCATGGACATCTTCCAGAAAGTTATGCAAAGTAGATGAACAGATGGACTACAATAAAAAGAAAATTAAAGGCTCAGTTGAGGGGCGCCTGGGCGGCTCAGTGGGTTAAAGCCTCTGCCTTCGGCTCAGGTCATGATCCCGGGGTCCTGAGATCGGGCCCTGCATCGGGCTCTCTGCTCGGTGGAGAGACTGCATCCCCCCCCCACTTGCCTCTCTGCCTACTTGTGATCTCTGTCAAATATATAAATAAAATCTTAAAAAATAATAAAAATAATAAAAACAAATAAATAAAGGCTCAGTTGAGAAGGCCCAACATCCAACTACCTTCCTCAGTGAAAGCAATGCTTTCACAGTTGCAAACTTAAGCACAGAATCACAATGCCTAGCACAGAGAAAGTGCTTAATAACTCTATTTGTTGAATAAATAAATAAATGCTCCAAAGAGAACAGGGAGCTAGCAATGGAAGCAAAAGAAGAACCAAACATTTCCAAAAATGAAGAACATCCGTCCTATGAAACAGTTCCCAAAGTGATCAGCACAACTACTAAAAAAACAAAAAAACAAAAAAACTTCACATAGATGCTCATTTTCATGCAATTTCAGAATCAGGTACAAAGTAAAAATCCTAAACCAAGAAAAAAAAAAAATCAGGTCAAATACAAAGAATCAGAGACCAAAAGGGCTTGAACTTCTCAAAGAAATATTAGAAGTGAGAAGTCAAAAGAATCACATCTTCAAATTTTAAGAGAAAATTATTTCTTGGCCCAGTACTATAAACCCAATGGCAGGTGAGACATTTTTGTATGTGAAGGGTAACAGAAAATTCATCTCAAGTATTTTTTCTCAGTAAACTACTGGAGGATATGTTCCACCAAAATCAAGAGGTAAACCGAGGAAGAGTTGTACATGGACTCCAAAGTGGGATCCAACCTAAGGGGGTCGCAATACGAAGTCCAGGTTGACAGCAAATGGAGTCCCTGGATGACAGTGGTTCAGCAAGCCTAAAGAGCAACCGGTCCAGATGGAAGCCAGGGATGGAGAATTCCAGCAAGAATGTCTCCAAGGGGCGCCTGGGTGGTTCAGTTTGTTGAGCGACTGCCTTCGGCTCAGGTCACGATCCTGGAGTCCTGGGATCAAGTCCCACATCAGGCTCCCTGCTTGGCAGGGAGTCTCCTTCTCCCACTGACCTCTCTCTTCTCTTGTTTTCTCTCTCTCTCTCAAGTAAATAAATAAAATCTTTAAAAACAAACAAACAGAGAGATGGAAAGGAGAAGGGAGTTGAGGGAAATTGAAAGGGGAGGTGAACCATGAGAGACTATGGACTCTGAAAAACGATCTGAGAATTTTGAAGGGGTGGGGGGTGGGAGGTTGGGGGCACCAGGTGGTGGGTATTGTAGAGGGCACGGATTGCATGGAGCACTGGGTGTGGTGCAAAAATAATGAATACTGTTATGCTGAAAAAATAAAAAATTAAAACAAAAAAAAAAAAACCAAAAAAAAAAAAAACCAAAAAGAATGTCTCCAAGAAAAAAAAGGAGCAGTAGATTTGACAAGTAGGACAACATGGAAAATTAGTTACTAGAGAATGTAGAAAGACATAATATAAATTCAAAGAAAACTGAACAAAAAAAATTAGGAAAATAAGTTACACATGAAAGAACATTAATTATGATATAGCTGAGAAATACATTTACATAGTCATAAAACTAAAAACATTGACAATGCAGGGCACCCGGGTGGCTCAGTCAGTTAAGCAGCTGCCTTCCACTCAGGCCATGATCTCAGGGTCCTGGGATCGAGTCCCATATCAGGTCCCCTGCTCAGCGGGGAGTCCGCTTCTCCCTCTCCCTTTGCTCCTACCCCCTTCTCGTTCTCTCTCTCAAATAAAAAAATAAAATCTTTTAAATAAAGTAAAATAAAATAAACACATTGACAATGCACTGAATGAAAATTTAACCTAAGTATATGAGGAGAATGTGTAGAGGGAATGCGAGAACTAGAATCCTCGGTTTAGGTAAAGGGGGGGCGGGAAGCTGCAGGGTGTACCAAGAAAGTTAAGGAGAGATCAATCACAGCTTTTAAGCAATGGTTCATTATGTGACCTTCTAATCTATGTAAATGGATTATTTTGCTCATACTGTTTAAAGCTAAATGAAAACATTTTTTTTTTAAAAGTGGTATAATGTAATTAACACACTGGCAACACTAATATTTAAAAAATCATATTTAATCACTGAATTTGGTATCTGTTAGACTTAGAAATTAGAAGGTTCATTGAGCTTAGTCAGAAATGGCCTAGCTGGAGCACCTGCGTGGCTCAGTCATTAAGCATCTGCCTGTGGCTCAGGTCTAGATCCCAGGGTCCTGGGATGGAGCTCTGCGTCAGGATCCCTGCTCAGCAGGAAGCCTGCTCCTCCCTCTCCCACTCCCCCTGCTTGTGTTCCCTCTCTGCTGTGTCTCTCTGTGTTAAATAAATAAAATCTTCGGAAAAAATGGCTTAGCCAAACAATTTTGAAATAGCTCTTTGTTTTCTGAAAGAGTACCAATGTGACAAACAACGATACCACAAGCCCTGTCGGGCAGAGCGCAGTGTTAACCTTGTTCAGTATGGAGCTGGGGCAGCCTTCCACCACTTACTAACATTGTAGCCTTAGGCAAGTGACCTCATCTCTCCTGCCTTACTGAATTCATATGCAAAATGGGGACAGTTCTGGTAGTTACTTCCTGTGTTGTTGTGCAGATTCTGAAAGTTATTTCATGGACAGCAGGGAGAACAGAACCAGGCATAAAGTAAGCACTCAATAAATTGTCAGTTACCATTTTTCATTATTCTAAAATACAAAAGAAAAAAATTATACAAACCAGGGGGATTTTTACTAAAATATATACACATTTTATTTGGTTATTAGGAAGCCATTCATTTTTTTTTTTTAGCCCCATTATGTTAGCCATACATTGGATTCTTTATTTTTTTCCCATTTTGTCCCCCTGTCTTTCTTACTTCAACATTTCTTATATTATTGGGACAAATGTTAAGTTTTTGGTAAGTGAAGAGAAAATGGTTATGCTTAAGTCAAGATCTAGGCTTTAGCAAATAATAGGTAAATATTACTTAAACAAGTAATAAAGAAATAACTTTAATACCATTGAAGACAAGAGTACAATAAAAACTTGTTTTTTCAGATACAATGGGGAAAAATGAAATTAAACTCGTGTTGTGATTTTAAACCCATTTTTAAAGTTAAACATTACAAGCAAAAATCATCCTGTCAGACTGCAATTCATTCATCAGTGTTGAATACAAACACTGAAACATCTCCAGCTCTTAGCGCCATCCTGAACTGACAAGCTCCAAGATTGTCAGGTGAGTTTTAAACCAAGAGGAAGAGTTTCAAACACTGGCTGCTCTTCAGCATAGCAAACATATGGTACAACAAGCTTGAAGCCAACCTCCTGTTCTTAGACTCTGTCCTTTGGGATGGTTGAGAGTACCTACCTGTTCAACAGATATCGGTACCCTCAGCACTATTTTTCATAAAGCTGTATTTTCAACTGAGGAGAAAACAGAAGAACATTTTGGAGTGGGGGCACATGGAAGAAACGAGAATTTCCAAAGCAAAAATCCTCCTACCGTGCCAAAAAAAAAAAAAAAAAAAAAAAATCCAAACAATATCCCCCAACTCCTGTCCTAGAGGAAAATTCCACTTTTCAATCAAATTCTAAAATAATTCTCAAAAAAAAAAAAAATTCTAAAATAATTCTAAAGGATGACTTTTTTTTTTTTTTTAAGATTTTATTTATTTATTTGAGAGAGAAACAGTGAGAGAGAGCATGAGGGAGGAGAAGGTCAGAGAGAGAAGCGGACTCCCTGCGGAGCCGGGAGCCCGACGTGGGACTCGATCCTGGGACTCCAGGATCATGACCTGAGCCGAACACAGTCGTCCAACCAACTGAGCCACCCAGGCGTCCCTAAAGGATGACTTTTGATAAAGACTGCTTGAAATAGCTTCTGAGTAAATCTAGAGTTGCAGTACAACTGCATGTTAAGTGTAAGGGGAAATGCTTTCTTTTTTTACATTTTTTTTATGTTAAGTTAGCCACTATACAGTAAATCATGAGTTTTTGATATAGTGTTCAGTGATTCATTAGTTGTATATATCACACAGTGCTCATCACATCACATGCCCCCCCTAATACCCATCACCCTGTTACTCTATCCCTCACCTCCCTCCCTTCTGTAACCCTCAGTTTGTTTCCTGGAGTCTCTCATGGTTTGTCTCCCTCTCTGATTTTCCCCCCCTTCAATTTTCTCTCCCTTCCCCTGTGGTCCTCCTCTACACTATTCCTTATGTTCCACCTATGAGTGAAACCATATGATAACTGACTTTCTCTTCTTGACCCATTCTGCTCAGCATAATCCCCTCCAGTTCCATTCATGTCAATGCAAATGGTGGGTATTCATCCTTTCTGATGGCTGAGTAATATTCCATTGTATATATGAAACCGTAAGATACCAAGGAACAAACCTAACCAAAGAGGTAAAGGATCCATACTCTAGAAACTACAGAACACTCTTGTTTTCTAGTTACTCCCTATAGGACCCTCATATTCAGTTTTGGTTTCTAAGTAACATCTCTACATTGGGGATGTACCTCTCACCCACATCCCTTCCCTGGTCTCTCAATCGGTGATGACAAGCATTTTAACTTACCAGATCCAAGAGAACTTTGTATCCCCCATTTCTATCTATCGTTTCCCCATCTTTGTACATGATACTATCATACCCTATCCTCATTGCCCTAGCCAAAAACTAGAAATGATATTTAATCCCTGTCTTTTCCTCATAGCCCACACCCAATCTAGTAACACATCTATTTAGTTCTGTCATATTTATAGATTATAGAGATATATAGAGATATTCACTCTCTCTATACATAGCCTGGAGCTGGCTCCTTCTCCCTCTCTTTTGCTGAAACTCTGACCCAAGCCATAATTTTCCCTCACCTGAACTGTTCCAGAAACCTCCCAACTGGTTTCCTTGCTTTCACTGTAGCTGCCCCACAGCCAATTTTTATAGTTCAGCTGTCAGAATGATCTAAGAATGCACATAAAATTATATCACTCCTCTGCTTAAAACTCTCTGGTGGATTCCCATCACACAAAGTATAAAATCCAAAGTTCTCATTATGGCCTATAACACCTTCTATGATCTGTCCTCTGCGTACCTCTCCAAGCTAATCTTCTGATGACTCTCCTCTCGCTCACGCTAGCTGCACTGGTTGACATTCTGTTCACTGAACACTGCAAGTTCATTCCTGCCTCTGGGATTTGGCTTTTGTTATCCCTTATACATAACATTTTCTTCACCCTGATCTTAGCAATGCTTTATTTCTTCACTTCATTTGGATATTTTTGATCAAACGTTAGCTCATCCAGAGGAGTTCCATAATTACATAAAAGAGCACTTCCCCAAGCACACTCAATATCCCCATTCTTTCTTTATTTTACTTCATAACAATTATCAGACATCTTGGCCTTGTATTACACACACACACACACACACACACACACACACACACACACACACAGGGGCATTCCACACTTCACACACTTCTAATAATGCATGGGGTTCAGTCACCATGCTTCAGTTACAAACACCAGTCCCTCAACAACATAGTTCAGATTTTAGTTACCATAATAGATGAATTATAAGTAATTGCAAAAAATGCAAACTTTGCTGTTGGCCCTTCAGTCCACAAATCACTACATAAAGAACAGATGCAGATGATAATCAGTAACTGATCACATCACTTATGTTTAAATCTGTCCGTGATTCGTAATGGTGTGTCTGTTATCCAGTTTTCATTCACAGAAGCAAAGCATCGACTTATGATGTTTCCCTGTCTCCCACTGATAAATACATGTGCTATTTTATAAAAATGGATAAATGAAAGAGAGAACTGGCCAACAAAGAGGAAAAGGTATTAGAGATCAAAAAATGACAACACTGGAAGTGAAACGTAGTCAAATGTAAATGAGGTTATAGAAGAAATAGTCAACGGTGGGAATGTAGACACTGCCACAATTCAAGAAACTTGATTAGCTCATAGGGAACTTTTTTTTTTTTAAAGATTTTATTTATTTATTTGACAGAGATTACAAGTAGTCAGAGAGGTAGGTGGGGGGGGGGAGCAAGCTCCCTACTGAGCAGAGAGCCCAATGTGGGGCTCGATCCCAGGACCCTGGGATCATGACCTGAGTCGAAGGCAGAGGCTTTAACCCACTGAGCCACCCAGGCGCCCCAGGAACTTTTGATATAAATGAGAAAAGCAGTTCTGATGGAAAAGGTGATGATGTCCCAGAAGTCACCCTTGCCAAAAACTTCCTCTTAACATTACTCTCAGAGATATTTTATGACATTAAAGGCACACAGATTAAAACACTGGAAGCTGATCTAAACTCAGAAAGGAGTATGACAATTTGTCAATACATAAGATGTTCGCTGTATATCATAGGTTATACAATAAGAAGAAGGCAAGCACTGTGCAAAAGAGTTCTGATACTTTTTTTTCCCAGAAAATAACACTATTTAGGATCACTTTAAATAAGATTAAATGCTTAAGTATAAAATCAACAAATATGTATGAGAGCTCATGCTCAAAACTGCAAAACACAGGATGCCTGGGTGGCTCAGCTGGTTAAGCGTCCAAAACTTGGTTTCAGCTCAGGTCATTATCTCAATGTTGTGAGATCAAGCTTTGCGTCAGGTTCCATGATGAGGCATGCAGTCTGCGTAAGATTCTCTCTCCCTTTCCCTCTGTTCCTCTCCACGAGCACTCTATGTCTCTCAAAAACAAGTTTTTTAAATTGCAAAATGCTGATGAAATAAATGACTTAAATAAATAGAGAGACATATCTTGCTTATGGATTGAAAAACTCAACATACTAAAGGTCTTAACTGTCCCCAAATTGGTATACAGTGTTAATATAATTCCTATCAAAATTCCATCTTTGTGGACATTGACAATCTTACTCTAAAATTTATGTGGAAAATTATAGTGCCTAGAATAGCTGAAATAGTCTTGATGAAGAAGAATAAAGTAAGGAGAAAAACCATTTTATCTCATAATAAGGCTTACTGTATACCCACAATAATCAAGTCAGTGTGGTATTGGTGGAGGTAAAGACAGGAGCTCAAAGGCAAAGGATAGAGAACCCAAAAATAGACACACAAAATATGTAGCTGACTTTGACAAAGAGGCAAATGAAATTCAGTGGAAGAAGCAGAGCCATTTACATCACCCCCGACCCCCGCCTAGTGCTGGAGCAACTGGACATCTTTGATCAAAAAAAAAAAAAAAAAAAAGTAACGAGACTTGATTAAGGTTCACACATCTCTTTATACAAAATTTTACTCAAAATGATCACAGACTTAAATGTAAAATAGCCTTTGGGGGGAAAAAAACTCACATTTTAGAAATAAACTTTGGAGAAAATCCATGAGATCCAGAACTAAGCAAATAGTATGACAGCAAACACATGATCTGCAAAAGGAAAAATTGGTAAAATGAACTTGCTTAAAATTAAAAATGGCTGCTCTGTGAAAAGACCCTTGTAAGAGGATGAAAAGACAAACTACAGTGGGAGAAAATACCCAATAAAGGACTAGTCCCTACATATACGAAGAATTCCCAAAAGTGAACAGTAAAGAAAAAAAAAATCCAAACAGAAAACGGACCAAAGACATGAAGAGATACTTCACCAAAACAGATACACAGATGACAAACAGGCACATGACATGATGTTCAGCATCATTAGCTGTTAAAGACACAAATTAAGCCACAATGAGATATCACTACAAAATAAAGAATGGCTAAAATTTTAAAAGTAACAACATCAAACGCTGATGAGGATGTAGGGGATTTGCATCATTCATACTCTGCTGCTGGAAATGTAAAATGGTACAGACTAGAAAACAGGTTAGCAGTTTCTTGAAATCAAACTTACTGTTACCTCATGACCCAGCAATTGTGCTCTGGAGCACATATGCCACAGAAATGAAAGTTTACGTTCACTGGAAAGCCACTACTCTAATGTTCATGACAGCTTTTTAATAATAGCCCCAAACCGGAAACCACCTCCAATAGGAAGTAACAACCACTGGTAGAGGTAAAACTTAGATGAATCTCAGAGGAATTAGGGTGAGTAAAACATTCCAATCTCAAAAGTTACATACTGTGTGATTCCATTTATATCACAAACTTGAGGGGACAAAATTATAAAAGTGGAGAGCAGATTTGTGGTTTCCAGGGGCTAGGGATGGGGGAGATGCTTGTGGGTATAAAAAGGCAACATGAGACATCTCCATGGTAATAGAACTGCATCCGACTGCAGGGGTGGATATACAAAACTACACCCGGAATAAATTGCCTGGAAAGAAATGCACACACATACGTGCACACACATGCACAAACACACCTGCACACACACAAATCAGTAAAACTGGGAAATCTGAATGAGATCTGTGAGTTGTTATCAATGCCAATTTCCTGGTGGTGATAACATACTATAATTTTGCAAGCTGTTATCATTGGAGAATACTGAATACATGGTACATGGAATTTCTCCATATCCTTCTTAAAATCGCATGTGACTCTATAATTATCTCAAAATAAAGTTTTATTAAAACAAAAAGACTTGTATACATAATCTCATATGGCCTTGTTTATAAGAGTCCTAAACTGGGAATAACCCAAACGTTCATCAACAGGTGAATGGAGAAACAACTTATGGTAGAGTAATATGATGAAATCTCACTCAGAAATAAAAATGAAGAAATTGCTTATACATGCAACACCACAGATAATCTCACAAACATTATTTTGAATGAAAAGTCAGTATTTCATTTACATAAAGTTCTAGAGCGAACAGAACCTATCTATTGTGCTCAAAATTAGATCAGTGGATGCCTAAATGAAAAAGAGGGGTAAAAGTCATTGCAAAGGGACACGAGGGAGTGTTCTGGGATGATGGAAATACTTTGCATCTTGATTAGTGTGGTTATGTGGTATACGCATTGGTCAAAACCACAAAACTGTACTCTTAAGATCTGAGCTTTTTACTATATGCAAGTTATACCTCAGTAAGTTATTTTAAAAACTAAGTATGCACATGGTTGTAGGGCAGATAGAAGAGGTGGTTAGGAAATTGAGAATAGAAGCAATGAAGTATTAGGGGAGGTCCTGGTGCTGGCATCTTAGATGCTGGTTAGATGGCCTTAAAGGGCAGGCTACCCCAGTCCGGGCAAGAACATGCATTGTTTATAATAGCCAAAACTTGGAAGCAATCTAAGTGTCCATCGGTGGATGAATGGATAAAGTGTGTTACACATGCACACACATTCAGCCATAAAAAAGAAAGCAATCCTGCCTTTTATGACAGGATTTTATTGATCTTAAGGACTATGCTACATAAAATATGTGAGACAAAGAAAGACTAATACTGTATGACCTCACTTATATGTATAATCTAAAAATATCAAACTCAGAGAAACATAAAGTAGAATGGTGGTTGGTTACCAGGGGCTGAGGGTTTGGGGAAATGGAGAGATGTTGGTCAAAGGTTACAAACTTTAAGTTATAAAATGAGTAAGTTCTGGGGATCTAACATAGAGCATGGCGACTAGAGTTAACAATTAGTGAAAGCTGCTACAAGAGTAGAGGTTTAATGTTCTCACTGTCACAACAACAAAATGCAGAGATGCCTGGGTGGCTCAGTTGGTTAAGGTCTGCCTTTGGCTCAGGTCATGATCCTGGGATCCTGGGATCAAGTTCCACATCAGGATCCTTGCTTAGTGGAGAGCCTGCTTCTCCTCCTGCTTGTGTGAATTCTCTCTCTGACAAATAAGTAAATAAAATCTTTTAAAAACAATAAGAAAATGCTAATTATGTGAGGTAAAGGATGCATTAACTAACCTTATTATGATAAACATCTTGTAATAGATATGTGTATCAAATCATCACACTGTACACCTTAAATTTACACAGTGTTGTATCTCAATTACATCTCAATAAGGCTGGAGGGAAAAAAAACAAGCCAAGAAATCAGTGAGAGATAAAGCCTCTTTCCTGTTACCTTTCTACAACACAGGGCGGGCGGAAAATGGAAACCTTAACGCCTACAGTTCAGTGAGATATTGTTGATGGTGACATAATTTACAAAGGCTTTAATTTGCATTTTTCTACATATGCTAAATTAGTGTTACGTTTAAGGTTTAAATAAATAAACTTGTCAATTCGGAACACATCTAACTAACATTCTCTCCCTTGACTATGCGCTTTTGACTACTAAGCACTTTCAGAGAATCAATAAATAGACGGGGAGACTAAATGACATGGAAAACAGTGATTGGTGGCTTTGATATCCATACCTGGCAGGAGTGACATAAATGCAAAAATGTTGAAGTATATGCTAGAGAAAATTAAGTTTAAAAGATGAAGCTATCAGCCCTTTGTTAATGGCCTTCAACTGCCTTAATTTGTGCAGTGTTTTTCAAGGACTGAATGTGTTTCTAACACACATCCTCCAGCAGCACACCACAGCTTAGAAGGGAAACCTGGTAAGGATACAAACACCTCTCTACCTTTTAAAGATTTTATTTTTTTTTTTTAATTGTTAGAGAGAGAGCACAAGCAGGCAGAGTCGCAGGCAGAGGCAGAGAGAGAAAGCAGGCTCCCTCTACCTTTTACATCTTCTGGAACTGGCACTGAATCCTGATGCCCAGATACTTGGAATCTCCAACTAGCCTGCAGAGAAGTCAATTCTAGGAAATAGCACCACCATCTTAATTAAAAAAATAATAATAATAAGACATGGGGAAAATGTGTCTGAGATGCTGAGTATAAAGACAGCATTTAGTTATTCTGGAGTTGGTTATTTATAGGATCAATTATTCACCCTAAAGCAATACACCAAGCTCTTTCTGATTTATTTTTCTGCTAAACCTCTTCTTTTTAGACATTTATATTCTACAGATATTGACTTTCTAATCTCTTCCCATTCAAAATTGGAAGGAAATCTACTAAGGGCATTCCAATATGGAACCCAGGAAAGAGCTGAGCTATTGAAACCTGTAATACATGACCCTTACCAGCTATCTGCTCCCCAGTTTCCTTACTGGAAAACAGAGATAAAAATAATTCCTTTCTTATTCTCTTGGCAAGTCTGGAGGGTCAAATAAAATGCAAAGCATGTTCCATGTATTAAGTATTGTATAAGTACTATTTCACACATATTTGGGGAAAAACTTGACCAAAGAGATAGATTTATCATACGGATACTTGATAAAGTTTGAGAATGAACTTTTGTTTTGACAACATAAGCAACCAAATATAAATAAAACTCTTCCAGGGACTAAAATTCAGAAATCTTCAAAATTCCAAAAGAGTTGAAAATTAACTTATATATTTGGTTTTACAGAGTGTGATAATGGAGTGAAACCAGCATGAAACACAAGGTGTTTGTACAATTAACTATCTCCCAGCTAGTTCATGAATTTCCACAACTTTATTACAAGTTATTTGATTCTGAAGATCAAAGTACATAATAGACAGAAATAAAGATAAATTGTTAGGTAAATATTCTCTATGCTTTCCATTTTACTTTTCATAATGAAATAATAAAATCTACTCATTATGATATATTAAGATATGCCAGGGAACATTACTTAAATACCTATACAAAGGGTTCATATTAAAAATGTCCGTGTTCAGACCACAACCTAATTTAAGCAGAATGACACTTTTCTAAACCTTCTAAACGTCCCTAGGTTTCAAAAAGAAGTTTAGTAATGCTGACAAAAATACAACAGTATATGCCAATCTACACATTGCTTCTTATTCTACATATGAATCTGAAAAGGAGGCCATTAATCTAAGAAGCCATCTGCCAGAGTCTTCATCCTTTTACCCAGAGGAGAAATTTTTTTATTTTCTACCCTTACACCTTCTCACTTAATTCATGGCTCTCAGTTATGATCCCTGTGAATTGCTTTCTTTTGCTTCATTTTTTTCAAACATTTTTAGAAAGATAAAAATAAGTATATTGGTTTGCCTGAAAGTATTTTATCTACTATTGTTTTTCAAATGATCAATATATGTCACTAACAACCAAGAAGAATATATGCTTCTTAAACCAACTCCAACCCCTGCTCCAAGTTACATTACTATAGTTGAATAATCCATTATCTTTCCCTTCTATTGCTTAAAAATTGCTTTTTCCTAAGCTAAGTTTTTTAAAGGGATTTGTGCTTTGGGAATCAAATTCCAAGTAGCTATAGTGAAAATAAAGGTCTTCATTTTCTAGACAAATTCCGAACTTTGAAATCAATTTCTTTTTATTTAACTTTACTTCCCAATTATTGATATAATTAGTTACTGTACAACCAGTCAGAATCCTACTTATATAGCCAATATTCTAAAAATTAGATAAACTCAAAATTTTAACTTTTTTCTCTACAGCACAATTTTCCCTATCACCCATATTCAATTCTACCCAAAACTGTGTGTACAGAGAGAATATGCCTAAGGAATGAAAAAAAGCTTTTATGTCAACCTAAATGAAGTAATTAAAAACATAAATAGTAAAAAAGGCATATGTTGTGTGTTGGCAAGTCTGTTCCCATGTGATGAATCATGTATGTATAATCACATTCATAATACAGTACACAAAAAATTAGACATATTTTTTCCTTTATGATGTTGAGAATTTCTATTTCAGCCTATTTTCATCTTTCCCCTGGCTTCCAGGAAGCTGAGAGTCAAATAAATCAGCTACTTATTACATAACTATATTAGCCTCTTGAACAAATTTGCTTCCTTTTCTTTCCCAAGTTGTAGAGTAATGTCTATTAAAATTCATTAGCTTTACTGTACCTGTGTTATATATCAAGTTCTTTTTCAAATCTCTTTTAGGGAACCGGTAGGATACAATGCAAGTGCATACACATGTACACACATGTTAAAATCAAGGGTGTAAGTTTTGATTTTAGTAAAAATTAACAGAAGTTGACAAATACTCTTATGTGTCTTGAAAAAGCATTTAAGACCACATTCCATAAAAGAGTACATTTTATTTTAGCTTACATATTTGCCATTTTCAGGCCTCCTGGGAGGGCTGGGAGACCTTTAATTAAAGACTACCAGAGGATATAAGAGCACAAAGGCTGTTTGTATCAATATGGAAACCAAGATTTACAAAAGCCTAATACGGTTCCAGTGACATTTCTTTCCTATTTTTCCACATCAGCAGGAATATCTTGAGTGAATGAACTGCTTTTTGCTGGTGAGCTCTTCTGACAGTGAGTAGGCTAGGTGAGAAATTAGAAAATAAAGAATTTTCAAATGAAAGCATATAACATTTCAGCAGTTATGTAAGTGGATTTTTCTTGAGCCTGAGAAGAAGGGTCATTTCTTTTCCTCAAAACTGTACAAAGTTAGTTAGTGGGCAATAAAATTATGCTCTAGTAATCTCAATATATTAAAAAATTATGTTAAGCATGGTTAAAATTTAACAAACAGCTGAAGACAGTTAACAAGCAAATAAATAACTGTACCATTGATCATCAAATTGGAGGCAAACATCTTGTGCACTTTTTATAATATTCAAGGCCTTTTTGACTGTGTGCATCTAACCACAGCTGCCTTATTTTCACCTGAAGACAACTATTTTTGAGTCCATAAAATTACTTACTATTAATATATCTTATATTTGCATACCATTTTTGTGTTTACAAAGGATTTTCATTCGCAGATGACCTCGCTCATGCCTCACCATTCTGGGAGTTCAAATTACATTAACATAAAAAGCAGAGGAATGAAGTTCACAAGGAGACCAAATATATAAATCATTAAATCTGGCTGATTAAGACCCTAGGATTTAAATATTTTGAAAGCTTTGCAAACCCAACACTTTATCGAGTTCACTGAAAAGTTTTTATTAAGTAATATCTGCATGGATTAATGTGCTCTAAGATAAACTATAAGGCATTAATATGGACAAACATACTAGGAACATAGAGGTAGAGAATAAAGACATGATAAATGTAGCTAACTTCAGGAAAAAAATTTAGTCTTTCATCAGTTCAAGCTCAGATGAATGAGAAGCAAATTTATCACTTAGTTTTTTGGTTTAAAATAATAATAAGATAAGCTTTAATTTATGTAATCCCTACTAGAACCGTGTGAGGGAGGCACTATCATCAGTCCGTTTTATACATGGGGAAACTCTGGAATGGAGATGAAGAGACATCGGCCAAGATCACACCTGTAAGAAGTGGCCAGGATGAGATGCAAAACCAGGTACTCTGGCTCCCTACAGTTTGCCCCAACCCAACTCTTCTGTCATAAGAAGTTGTCTATTACTATAAACAGGAATTTGAAACTGTGTGAAGGAAAGGGGAGGGCAAGGTTTATCTTATGATCAGATGGTAGCCAGAAGCATGATTTGAGAACAAAACAAGACAGACACCTCTTTAAAATATTCACGTCACTTACTTTCCACCATTAGAAGTTTCCTTCTTAGGATCTGTTCTCAAAAATCTTCTATTTGATGCAGGAATTCAGGGACATGAACAGTCACTATCCAACATATTAACATTCAACAAATATCATGGAGATAATAATGACTCTTATGACACATACAAACAACCATGTCCAGGGTCATACCAAGACCTGAACCCATCAAGAGGAAAGAATAACCAAAATAGCCCATTCTACATTTGGTCTGGGAACCAGGGCAGAAAGTGGATGGCACGGAGAGGAACCTTCTAAACACGTAGAGGAACCTTCTAAACACGTAGAGGAACCTTCAGAACACATTAAAAAAGTACCCAAAGAAACAGGATCCTGGCCACAAGCAAGGTCATTGATCTAATGAGGCCAGAGGTATAAAAGGGAAAATGCAGGCCTTAAGGCTTTAAAACTGGGGACAGAGACCTTGGCAATAAGAAACTGCTGGAAAGCTTTCAGAGAAGGTTCAAAATAGAAAGGCAGATTGGCTACTTTGGCACCAGCAAGAGAAGTACAAAGTGGAGCCGAGCCAAGCCTATAAGACCTTGAATCCCAAGACTAGAAAGATGGCAGACAACCAAAGTGCGGGAGGTAGCACCAAGAGCATCCTTATTCATAGCACATTCTAGAATACACTGCAGGGATTCAGAAGGACAGATGACAGAGAAGTTCTTGCTTATGACATTTCCAGGAAAGATCTGGGACACAGTAGCCTCACAGAATCTTGAGTTTTGCCCCAGAGGTAGCTTGACTGGTAGAGACAATTTTAAAATACACTATCTGTCTTCCTTTTACCATAACCTGTGGAGGCTCAGATGGATGCAGAAATTTAAAAAAAAAAAAAAAAAAAAATCACTCTTTTTTTTTTTTTTGAAGTAAGTTCCATGCCCCAAGTGAAGCTGATGCAGAGCTTGAACTCATGACCCTGAGATCAGGACCTGAGCTGGATCAAGAGTTAAGAAGTTTAACTGACTGAGCCACCCAGGCACCCCCCCCAAAATTCCCTCTTAAAAAAAAAGAATGAGATAATATTTCATATCTATTTTTAATAGAAGAGAGAGAAGGAGAAAGAGACAAAGAGAAGCTATTGTGACAGAAGACAAAAGGAAATAAAAAGTAGGTGTTCAGCAATGGTGGGGAGCATAGGAAATGGAGCTCCCTGGTCAGCACGTTCATAGAAAGAGCCTCTCTACTAGTGACCTACATTTTTTAAAAAAGATTTTATTTATTTATTTGGCTAAGATCACAAGCAGGCAGAAAGGCAGGCAGAGAGAGAGGGGGAAGCAGGCTCCCCACTGTGCAGAGAACCCGATGTGGGGCTCGATCCCAGGACCCTGGAATCATGACCTGAGCCGAAGGCAGAGGCTTTAACCCACTGAGCCACCCAGGCGCCCTGTGAACTACATTTTTTGAGAAGGAAAGAGAGAATTAAAGAATCACACAAAGTCAGAAAAGAAAAGGAGGGACCAGAAAGCGCTTCAGGAGCAGACAGTACATTAAATACCAATTTGACAGGCAGACACTATAAAGAGTACAGGTTTGGATCCAAATAACCAGTTAACAGAGCAATGGGGCTTTCTGAAATAAATGACACATGGAAGAGTGAGCATTAAATGATGACACTCAGAAGTAAATAATAATTCCTAGACCCAGATTTCAATGGTAGCAGTATGACTCATTGTGGGAAGAATATTTTATGTATATAAAAGTTAGAGGGAGGGATGCCTGGGTGGCTCAGTTGGTTAAGCGGCTGCCTTGGGCTCAAGTCATGATCCCAGGGTCTAGGATCAAGCCCCACATCAGTTTCCCTGCTCAGCAAGAAGCCTGCTTCTCCCTCTCCCGCTTCCCCGGCTTATGTTCCCTCTCTCGATGTTTCTCTGTGTCAAATAAATAAATAAAATCTTAAAAAAAAAAAAAAAGAGTAAGTGCTGTGCCCTCTGTCAAATTTTTATAGTGACTGATTGTCTTGGTAACCTGATCATATTTTAAAGATTTTTGTTCATTTATTTGTTTGAATGATAGAGAGAGCACACAAGCACAAGAAGGGGAGAGGCAGAGGGAGAAGCAGACTGCCCACAGAGCAGGGAGGTAAATATGGGACTAGATCCTAGGATGCTGGGATCACAACCTGAGTCAAAAGCAGACGCTTAACTGACCAAACCACCCAAGTGCACTCTGACCATATTTTACATTGAGCTCTCTAAGTCTGTGCTGAATAAATGCAGAGAGATGCAGATTTTACTAGATGAAAATAGAAGTGACTCACATCTATACCCTATATTAGAAAATTTTAAAGACCGGTAAATTTGGGTTACATTTTTGTAATAAATTATCCTTCTTTTATTTAGTCTTAACAGTTTTTCTTACATATTTCTTCTTAAACTATATTTCAACAATAATCATGATAATAGCAGTTATCATTTTACTGTTTATACTGTGCTAAGAATAAAAATATTAAAATTATTCCTCCCCAAGAAGCCTTTCAGGTAGATAGCTCCAATTTACAGATAAAGAAACTGGGACATAGGTGTCTTGAGCTAAAAAAGAGCTATGGAGACCTAGGGATAGAAAGTATCCAGTCAGGAGAGCCAATGACCAGCTGACTGAATCATTCTAAACATCCCTGGAACGCATCATTGGACAGTACCACCAATGACGAAGATCCTAGTTTTAATGGTGACTTTTCTAAAACAGCCCAAGGTCCCCATTATTCTTAAACTATGCTTGGTTTCATTGAGTCTGCTTTTTATTCCATTTGCTTTTTAAAAAAAAAAAATTAAGAATATCAAACCAGAGGAACTTCAAAAAAAGTCTCTCAGATTGATGCTGTTACTGATTACTGGTTTATTGTTTTGGTACTACAGCTTCTTGAGTAGCTGATCATTGTACATTTCAATGTTCCTATGTTCACTAGTAAGAAAACTATGTAATTCCAACCCAAATCTTCATTTCCAATATATTGCTTTTCTTCCTTTCCCCTTATATAGAGGGCTATAGTTTGTTGTTGAGGAAATTAAACTGAGCAGGAACAAGATGTTTTTCACAAGACCCACTTTTAAAATTAAATACTTTGTAATATCCATAAGATTAGATCTGCACAAGCAATTAATTTAGTAATTTAAAAGTGTCTACCAAACAAATTGCTCTATAATAGAGCAATCTCTATAACACTCTGCCCCTCGGTGGTTACCCTACAGAAATCTCCACATAGGTGGGCACAATGAAGCATGCCCAAAACTGTTCAATTCAGACTAGAGGTTTAAGGGCAAAAGCTGGAAGCAAAATAACTGATCGCCTAACAGGCAATTGTTAAATAGGGTTGGATCCTGTGTAGCAGTTAAAAACAATCAGGTAAATCATTATGGACTAACATAGTAAGATCTCTAACACATGTTAATGGAAAGAACCAAGTTGTGCTATAGGTGTAGTAAGACACCAGTTATGTAGAAATATCACACACTCGAGACACAAATGTATTTACACAGGGATCACTCTTATCTATTGACATGTACACTACATATATATAACACATATACATATATGTATAATGCATAGGGATTGGGGCTGGGAAAGTATTCAAAGGAATCTTTGTCCCATTTGCTTATTTCTATAAAAATAATGAATTTTGGGCACCTGGGTGGTTCAGTCATTAAATGGCTGCCTATTCCAGGGTCCTGGGATGGAGCCTACATCAGGCTCCCGGCTCAGCAGGAAGCCTACTTCTCCCTCTCCCACTCCCCCTGCTTGTGTTCCCTCTCTCTCTGTGTCTCTCTCTGTGTCAAATAAATAAATAAAATCTTAAAAAGAGATAAATAATGAATTTCTACATTACTTGTATAATTTTAAAAAATAGTTTTTAAAATTTTTACACAAAAAATAAAATATATCTTCAATTTGCTATAAATTAATTTGCTGCATTTCATTTTTAACCAACTTATTAAAGTTAGCTAGCCTGTAATTTTTTGAATTTTAGATTTTGATAAGTGGAGGAGGCTCTGTATAGATGGAAGAGGGAGATAATGGGAAATCTCTCTACTTTCCTCTCAATTTTGTTGTAAATCTAAAACTGTCATTAATGACAATAACAACAACAAAATACAAAAGTGCATAAAATGGAAAGTTTTCCTCTCCTTTTCCAGAAACTGTGAATAGGAAGTTTCTTTATTGTTATTACTTTTTTTGCCTAAATTTTCTGAGAGTTAATTGAAGATACTGCTATTTTGAGTTCTATCATCTGATATTAGGATAAAAATCTGATTCATATTTCCAAGATTCTTTGATAGGTAAAAAACCACTTATTTTCACTGGAAGATTTTCAGATTTTTTTCCCTTATTCTCAGGGTTAGGGAATTTTTCCTAGGAAATATTCAAACTAATTTCTCCTAAGTATTTTGTTTTGTTTTCCATGTATCTTGTTTGATATTTACTGGACTCCTTCAAAGTTAAGAATTAAGCTTTCTTAAACCTAAAGAAATTTTCTTCTACTAATTCTTTGATTTTTTTCCCTCTGCTCCACAGCCCCTATCCTCCACTTTGCAATCCTGGGCTAATGTTTAGTTAGCATCAATTCTGACTGGATAGCTTTCCAGTCTGACCAATCTATGCCTATGCCACACCATGGGTTAAATATTTTGAATGGTACCTTTAGCTGGATTTATTCTTTGATTCATTAAAGACTAATGATTTCATATATTTTCCATTTCTGTGATATGTTTCTGCAGTGGATGAAAAGATATGTTCACCTGGAACCTCAAAATATAAACTTGACTTGATTTCAAACTCCTAGTTTCCAGAACTGTGGAGGAATAGAATTCTGTTGTTTCAGCATTGACTTTGTAGTAATTTATTCTTAGGAAATTTATATAGTTTCCTTGGCTTTATCTTTCAGATTCTTACTTTATTTTCAACTACAAGTAACTTGTGACCACTCAATTCAAATTTTATTATAATTTATTTCTATATATTTAAATTTCCAATTTATTTTCTTAATTTTATCATATCACATTTGCCTTATCTTATAGATATAAAAAATTAGAAAATATCAATTGAACATTCTTCATTTCTATTTCATTCTCTAACTTCTCTTTTTTGGTCTAGAATCATTCCTACTGGTTCATCTTTCATTTTGCTGGCCTTCCAAACATATAGTAATGTTGTGTGTCCATTTATGTTCATGAATCACAGAATCTATTGGTTAGCATCAATAACAAACTTAAATTTATTCTATGTTGTATCTGTTTTCCCATATTGCATCCTCTTTGTGCTGATGTGTGTAAGTCCATGTGTGTATGTGTGTGTGTGTGTGTTTATGTTAAGGCAAAGGGAAGCTGACACAGGTACTTACGCTGCCATATTGAACTGGAAGTCCATGTTATGTTATTTTCTCCATAAATTATAAATTTCTGCAGAACAAGGATTTCTGTTTTTATTTACATCTACTGCAGAAATTAGTATAAATGCACACTTTAAAAATTAATTGAATAAATGAAATGCTAAGGAAGTGAATGAGTGAGTTAAAGAAAGCCAGTAAAACAATGTTAAAAGCTAACCTGCCCAAGTGAAGGAAAAGCTCAACACTTTCACTCTTTGAGAAGAAAAGTGGCAGAAGTGAATTGTGACTTAATATGCAAGCAAGTAAAAATCATTAATCTTCAGGTTTCAATTAATATGCCATCTTACTAAAAAGTTTATGTCACTGGATCAGATAGTTCACAATCTCTTTTCTCCTGAAGGATATTCAATATTTATCATTTTAGATCTTGTATGTCCAGGACATAGTAATATTAGAATTTTGCAAATGCATTGATTACTAACTACACAAACAGATGTACATCAATTTGTACTTTGCAAATGCATTTCTGCTTATGCAAATCCACTGAGTTCTGTGCTTGAAAATCACATAACGGGTTGATCACATGACGGTTATCTGTGAGGGCTCTGGATCTTCAAGACTTGAATTCAAAATTGGACATTTTCTAAATTGAATAAAGTCTTTTAAAAGTTAATCAAAGTCAGTTTCTTCCATTCCTTTATGACTTATAACCCTACAAGCCAGAAGCAGAAAAAAGGAGAGGATTAGCTTTATTGAATGGAGACATTTAAGCCAGTAATTAGAGAATCTGAGAAAATTTAGGAGGTAGAAGAGAGAAGAAGGGGCATTTCAGGCAGAATAAACAAAGAAAGCCTCGACAAACCAAGATTAAAAGGGAACAAACTCACTATAATAAAGGGCATCTATGAAAAACCCATAGCTAGCACCATACTTAATGGTGAGAGACTGAATACTTTTCCCCTATGATCAGGAACAAACAAGGACATCTTCTTCTTTACTTCTATTCAGCTTTGCACTGGGGATTCTTCCAGCACAATTAATAAGAAAAGAAAATAAAAAGCATCCAGGCTAGAAAGAAGGTAGTGAAACTATCTCAATTTGTAGATGACATAAGCTTCTATATAGAAAATCCTAAGGAACTCACTACAACACAATTAGAACTACTAAGTTCAGCAAGGTTTTAAGATACAAGATTAATATATAAAAATCAATTGTATTTCTATACAGTAGCAATGTACACAGTAGCAAAAATTAAATTACTAAAACAGTATCATTTACAATGACATCAAAAGGACTAAAATACTTAGGAATAAATACATAAAATAAATGTAAAATTTATACTCTGAAAACTATACAATATTGTTGAAAGAAATTAAGAAGACCTAAATAAATGGAAGCTATCTCATGTTCATGAATCAGATTAGTATTGTTAAGATGGCAATATACTTCAAATTGCTCTAGGATTCATTACCATGTCTATAAGAATCCCAGTTAGCTTCTTCACAAAAATTGGTAAGCTAATCCTAAAATTCATACAGAAATTCAAATAGACTAAAATATCCAAATGATTTTGAAAAAGAAGAAATGTGAACTACTCACACTTCCTAATTTCAAAAGTCACTACAAAGATGCAGTAATCAAGATAGTGTAGTACTGGGGCGCCTGGGTGGCTCAGTGGGCTAAAGCCTAGGTCATGGTCCTGGGGTCCTTGGATGGGGCCCCGCATCAGGATGTCTGCTCAGAGGGAGCCTGCTTCCCTTCCTCTCTCTCTCTGCCTGCCTCTCTGCCTACTTGTAATCTCTGTCTGTCAAATAAATAAATAAAATATTAAAAAGAAAAAAAAGATAGTGTAGTACTGTTATGATAGAAATAGTTAAATAGAATAAAATTGAGAGTCTAGAGATAAACCCTTATATTTATGGTCACTTAATTTTTGATAGGAGGAAAAATAGTCTACTTAACAAATGGTGCAGAAGTAAACCAGATATCTATAGACAAAAGAATAAAATTGTACCTCTACCTGACACCAAATAACAAAAATTAACTCAAAATGGATCACAGACCTAAATTTAAGAGCTAAAACCATAAAACTCTTAGAAGAAAACACAGGTATAAGTCTTCCTGACCTTAGATTAGGCAATGATTTCTTATGACATCAAAAGCACAAGCAAGAAAAGAAAAATAAGTATACTTCATCAAACTTAAAATCTTTTGTGTTTCAAAAGATACCAAGAAAGTGAAAAGATAACCCACAAAAGAGGAAAAGATACTTACAAATCATGTTTGATAAGGAACTTGTATCTAGAATAAAGAAAAAAAACTTTATAACTCAATAATAACTAAATTATAGAAAGACAATGAGCCAATTAAAATTAGGCAGGGGATATGAATAGAGATTTCTCTAAGAAGATATACAAGGGGTGTCTGTCTGGCTGTCAATAGAACATGCAACTTTTGATCTCAGGGTTGTGAGCTCAAGCCCCACATTAGGTGGAGACATTGCTTAAAAATAAAATCTTTTGGGGGTGCCTGGGTGGCTCAGTGGGTTAAAGCCTCTGCCTTCGGCTCAGGTCATGATCCCAGGGTCCTGGGATCGAGCCCCGCATCAAGCCCCGCATCGGGCTCTCTGCTCAGCAGGGAGGCTGCTTCCCCTCTCTCTCTGCCTGCTTCTCTGCCTACTTGTGATTTCTGTCAAATAAAAATAAATAAATAAAATAATGTGGAAGGAAAGAAGGAAGAAAGAAGGAGGGAGGGAGGGGAGGGACGAAAGATGAGGGAGGGAGGGGGGGAAGGAAGGAAGGAAGGAATACAAATGACCAATAAACACACAAAAAGACGCACAACATCATTATCCATGAGGGAAATGCAAACCAAACCCCCCTGAGATGCCATTTCACACTAAGATGGCTATAATCAAGAAGACAGAAATAACAAATGTTGGTAATGATGAGGAGAAAGTAGAATCTTCATACACTGCTGGTGGGAATGTAAAATGATGCCTCACTTTGGGAAACTGGGAATTTTAAGTTTAAACAAGGAGATACAATATGACCCAGAAATTCTACTCTTAGTTATATATCCTAGAGAATGAAAATGCATATACAAATGAACAAAAATGTTCAGAACATTATTTCTAATAGCCAAATAGTGGAAACAACCCAAATGGTCAACAATTAGTGAATGGAAAAAAATAAAGTGTGATATATCCATATAATGGAATATTATTTGGCAGTAAAAATTAATGAAATATTGATACATGCTAAAACACGGGTAAATCTTGGAAACATTATGCTAAATGAAAGATGCCAGACACAAAAGACAACATACTATATAATTCCACTTACAGGAAAGCTCAGAATAGGGAAAGCTATACTAACTGAATGTAGCTTAGTGGTTACCTAAGGGTCAGGAGAATGAGTGTTAATGGATATGGGATTTCTTTTAGGAATGATAAAAATGTTCCCAAATTATGATGACAGTAGGACAACTCTACCAGTATATTAAAACCAACGAATTCTACACTTAAAAGAGGAATTGTATGATATGTGAATTAGGTCTCAATGAAGCTGTTACTATAAGAAAAAAATTATAAGAAAAAAAATCAGAAGAATCCCTAACTAGCAGGAATCATGGAATTACAAAGATAAAAAGACATTTATATCCTTCATTTTATAGATTCTTTTTAAAAATACACTTGGAAGATTTTATATTATGTCAGAGAACTTGAATTGTATCTACATTTATAATTTAAGTATTTAATTTACTAAATGTCATTATATGTGACTTAAGAAATCTGTTCATTATATACATCAAATTATATATTTATACCCATTGACATGTACACATCATACAATCTCTATCCAACCAACCAATGAGTCTCAGCCTTTTTTCTTTCACTAATTCTAACATACTGAAGAATTTGGCCAATTTTCATCAGAAATATTCCTCAGTACAGGACAATAAAGGTGGGGGGTAAAGACCGTACTTCTTGAATATGGGAGGGAGACAGAAGTTTGACTTCCTGGCTGAAATATCTATTTCAAAGCTTTTTCCCCTCAAATTCTAACAAACACATACAGGGAGATGTATGTATCCTGATCTAATGAAAATCACTGTAAAGATGATATTAGAAACTTTCTGCCCATTCTTCAGAATGCTATGTAAATATCTCAGCTAATTCTGATTAAATTGATCAGAGTCTAGAAAAAATGAATTAGATCAGAAATAGTTAGCCTGAAGTAAGCTGAGGTCTACCATATGAATAATTAGCTCTGTCAGAATGAGATAGAGTAACTGAGAGGGTTAAATGCAGATTCTCATAAAACTGTCTGGTAAACACACATAAATACAAAGACTGCAGACTAGCATATGCTCAGATCCCCAAAAGAATTCCTAGCATATAGTAGATGCTCAACAAATATTTACTGAATACATTAATAAAAATACGATTGAAGAGGAGAGAGAAGGTGAAGGAGAAAAATAAGAATGAAAGTAAAAGAAAAGAAAGAACAAAATTTAATGATTAGAAAACTCGGGGAGACAGGAGAGACCAGAAACACAACCCCAGAAATTTTCCTACATAAAGTAAGACATGGAATCACTTTCTAACACATCCAAAAGTAAGAAAAAGAAGAATCACTCCTTGGAACAACAATAAACAGATTAAGTCTGTCATTCTGTATCCACCATTTCATCAAGAGTCAATGCAGATTTTGTAACAGCAACATTTGTATAGGCCTTACTTTACAATTCATAAAACATTTTCACATGCATTAATAATTCCCAATATTCTCTGAGGTAGACATCACATGATTTCCATTTAGCCGATGAAGAAATTTAGGCTTGAGAGTTTTAATAACATGAATAGGAACATACAAGTAGAGGAACCGGAACTTCAGCCACTCCTAAAGCCATGCATCTATAACGGATGTCAGGAGCAAGAACCATAGTGAGACATAGAATTAGGTACCACATGTGTTCATCCTGAAACTTTCCTAAGTAAGTAAACACATCTAAAAAGTACTTATCATCCCCAATTAGAATGTTCTAGCTTACCTAAAAATTACTTTCTTAAGGCACTGATGATATATTCATCAGAAAAGTCAATGAATTCTCAAGTTTCAATCCACTTTTCAATCTATAGCATTAATCATTGTGAACCACTCCTTCTTTGTTTTCATGAGCCTGTTCTCTGTCATCTCCTCTTTGCTTTTATAGATTTTATTTATTTATTTGACAGAGAGAGAGATCACAAGTAGGCAGAGAGGCAAGCAGGAAGAGAGAGGGGGAAACAGGCTCCCCGCCAAGCAGAGGGCCCAATGTGGGGCTTGATCCCAGGACCCTGAGAGATCATGACCCAAGCCAAAGGCAGAGGTTCAACCACTGAGCCACCCAGATGCCCCTCCTCTTTGCTTTTATTTTGCTGTAATTGTTCCCTATATATATGTGTGTGTGTTTTCTTCAACTATAAGGAGACATTTAACTTATCTAGACCTTCATCACTATTACTTCTATCACAGTGCATGACTGTTCCACAGGGACATACCACTAATTCCCATGTACGGTATGACCAAAGTGGAATTTTTTATTCACCCATTGTCTTCCAAAATTCCCACCTTTAGCTAAAAGCTCCTAGTCCAAATGCCAAGAAGATATTTTTTGGCTCCTCTCTTTTCCTCTTTCCCCCTTCTCCTTGATGGTCAATCAGTCATCAAACCTCAGCTAAAATACTCCAAAACCCATTATCACCATGAAATTCTCATTTTAATCCACTGTCCCTCTCTGAACTAATGTTAGTCTCCCAATAAATATCTCCGTGTGTCTGGGCCCCTCCTCCTTCCTCCTTTCTCATTCTCCCTACATCTCCCCTATTGCCATCAGTTACTGTCCTTAAAGATGATTCCTCTTTTCAAAAGCCTTCAGAGAATCCCTAATATTCACAGAATGAAGTCAAGATACCTCAGCACGGCCTTCAATCGCTTGCATAGTCTAGCCTCAATTTACCAATATATGGATTATTTAATGATTCCGAATATACCTGAAACTCACCGATGGCCACACTTTAATTTATGTCAGGCAATTTCCAACCACCAACCCATATCTAGAAAGCTCCCACCCCTATCCTATTTGTCTTTCAGGGTCCTGTTTACACAATTACTTCCTCTGGGAACTTCCTTTTAATGTCACCTATACTCCAAAGCCTCAGTCAAAATTAATGCTATATTTCTTAATCATCTATTTTGTTTGCCTCTCTTACCCATTTCACCAATGCTTTTTCATGTTAGTCACCAAATACAGACATTTCCCCTGCTAAATTATGATTTCCTATTATTTCTTTTCCACATAGCTCTTAGCATATAAATGCTGCACAAATGTTCACTGAATTGTGGCATCACCAATAAAGAGCACTTAAATTTAAAAATAAGCAATAAACTGACAGGTAGCTTATGATATTATACAACATTAAATTAACTTCTAGCCAAAAAACAATTTTATTGCTAGATAAAATGCCTGGTGTAGCAGAAGTTACAAGGAAATAAACATTTGAATAGAAATTCTTGAGGTTAAAATATAGTTAATAAGGCAAACAATAAAATTGTTCCATCTTTCTCTCTCTTTTTTTTTTTTTACAGTACAAAAAAAAGTAACCACCTTACTTCTACTTGTAGACTCTTGTATAATCAGAATGAGCTCTATAAGGAGTACACAAGCTTGAGGGACTAAAAGAAGACCAGTTATGATGCTGTTTCCACTCAAAGTTTCTAGCTACAACCCTCAGCTACAATCCATAGAATGTCTTAGAAGCTTGACTCCACCTGCTTGATTTCCCTCAATTTCCCTTATGATGTATGGGCTTAGGAATGTTTTCTAGATCTACTATAGATGAATTAAATAAATGAATTATGGTCCTTCTAATTTTTGCCACTTTGATGCAGCATAAGACAGTAGGGTTTTTTTGTTTTTTTTTGTTTTTGTTTTTAAAGACTTCATTTATTTATTGACAGAGAGAGACAACACAAGAGGTGTAGTGGGAGAGGTAGAAGCAGGCTTCTCACTGAGCAGGGAGCCTGAGGTGGGGCTTGATCCCAGGAAACTGGGATCATGACCTGAGCCAAAAGCAGACGCTTAACCGATGAGCCACCCAGGAGCCCCAAAGACTGAGTTTTTAAAAGGATAAAATGAGGTCAGAAAAAAAATAGTTGTGCTATGTTAACTTCTCCCTTTGCCAAAAGAGCACAAGAAAATATCTTAGCAGTGCATGAAAATGAGAAAGCACAAAATATCAAACAGGAACATCCTGTCCTATACATGTCTGATTCTCAAATATAAAGAAATTTAGTTTGTACCAATCTGAAAGGGGAAAAGACTAATTGCAAGCACTAATTGCCATTAGTTTATGTCCATTTAGAAAACTGAAACCCTCTGCTATATCAAAGGATATTATAAGGTTATTATTACACAAAAAGTGAATAAACTCTCACCAAGTGTGTTAATTTTCTCATTGAAATGAAAATGTATGAGTTTCTAAGATATCACTGGCATAAATTCCATAAATTTCCTGAAATCAATCACCATTTGAATTATCTCAACTAATAACTCACCACTAGAGAAAAACTAACACTCCAATGAAGTAATTCATGTTAAATTATCTATTGTAAATTAATCACACAGCAGATTTTTCTTTGAATTACAAGGAGTTCACTGGTTTGATGATTATCTTTATTTTTAGTATTTTTGTCAGGGATAATGTTATTCATCTATTCTCCCACTTTCCAAATAACATATGATTCTTAAAATAACAAAACATAGTTACATAATAATTTTCTTTATGTATAAAAATTTTTAAGTCTTCACATGGGAAATCAACCTCATTTTCCTATTAAAAAGAAATTTAAACATGCCTAAAACTTTATCCTTCATAAATTCTCTGAATGTAAAGTACATAACTAGAAAATCTGTTCTCTAAAATAAAAATAGATTTTCTTTGGTGCTTATATAAATCATTCTCGACAAAGCATATTAATTTTTTAAGGGCTGCTTCAGAATATTCAATTAAATGAAAGAAAATAAAAATGAAAAAAGAAAGTATAAATAAAGACTAATTTGGGTAATATTTTCTTTCATATATTGCTTCTAGGAGAGATGATTATCGCACTATAATCTATGCTTAGTAAGTTACAATAAATTTTAGTTTTAAGGGGCGCCTGGGTAGCTCAGTGGGTTAAAGCCTGGGTAGCTCAGTGGGTTAAAGCCTCAGTGGGTTAAAGCCTCAGTGGGTTAAAGCCTTCGGCTCAGGTCATGATCTCAGGGTCCTGGGATCGAGCCCCGCATCGGGCTCTCTGCTCAGCGGGGAGCCTGCTTCCTCCTCTCTCTCTGCCTGCCTCTCTGCCTACTTGTGATCTCTGTCTGTCAAATAAATAAATAAAATCTTTAAAAAAAATTTAGTTTTAGTAAAAACCTAAAACTCTCCAGTTCTTTAAAGTTCTACAAGCACACTATAATACAAATGGGTATTCAATATATAAGTTATGTATAAAGAAAAGATTTATAATAATATAGACTACAGGTGAGAGCTGACCCCTTCCAAGAGAGGCTAACCATTCCCTCTTCTTATAGCAAACAGACTACATTGCTAACTCCTACAACCAAATAACCCACTCACACTGTACGCTAACACCATACATACATTTTGATGCAAAGGTTGAACTCCTATAGCATAAAACTATTAGCAGCTCAGCCCTCTAGAAGGTAGAAGACAGATCAGATTCATGTATAAAATGCTGGACTTAACAACCTGAGAACAATTACAATATGTAATTGATGATTCTTAGAAAGCCACCAAATTTGATACTAACAAGTGTACATTAGTGAAATAATTTTCAAGAAGTCAGGTTTTCAGAAATTCATTCTCTGCCTCTCTTTTGAAAAACTTACTTGGAAAGAAAAACATTAACTTCAGTTTAAACTATCAAAAATAACTGTGCCCAGCCACAGGAAATGACAGCTTTTCTACTTATTATTTCTAAGACCTCCTAATGGATATTACTTTCCTGATTCCACAATCACGTGGGTTACTTTTCCCCAGTGACGGGCAGTTCACACCAGTTAGGTCCCCACGGACAACCTTGCTGCGTAGGGTCATCCAAGTTTCCCTGACTGTTGGTAGACTGGTCGGCCCCTGGACATGGAAGAACCTAAAGCCAAACGTGGGCTGTAGCAGGTGCTCAATGCACAACCATTCTTCATCTCTCTTCAGTAAAGCAAGCAGAACAGAGTGGCGGGGCCAGGGGTGAGGGGGTGGGATAGGGGATAAAAGGATTTTGTGAGAAAGGAGAATTTCTTCTTGTCCCTTCAATTCTAATCTCCTCAATACATCTCAGGCCCCCACATAGATCCTATAACCTTGAGTTGACTTGCAGCCTCCAGATGCTCCTTATCCAATTCAAGGGCAGTGCTATGTCCTTCCCCCTCACCCAAATAAAGCTCTACTGTATTCAGGGGCGGAAAGTGGAGGTTTGTATCCATTCACCCTACTTCTTAAAAACCTCAGTTTTCCACGGAGCTATGACTCAGAAACACAGGTAGAGGTTACCATAGACAATATTCAAATCCTCCAATGGAGGATTTCTAAATTAATCAGAATTTTAAAAAGTCCTTTTCCTCTAAACATTTGTAATGCTATTACACAGAGGACTTCCATAAGCCAACACCACACCAAACCAAGTTATATGACCCTGATGATGGCAGTTCTTTTGACCTTTATTCGTCCTCTCAGACAGCTGCTTACACTGAGCCACAGGGGAAACACCTTCTACTGTGATTAGTGCTTGTTTTGAAACACCCCTGGATTCACTCTGATGAACCACTCAAGGTCAAATTTGGCTCATGCGTTAATTCTCATCCAGCAGACTAAGGAAGTGATTGCAATATCTGTGCTAAGACCAAAAGTCTCAGAACAATAGAGAAGGTAGCTCATAACCACGGTTTTGTGGTCTTTTTACTAAACACACTTCTGATTGGTCCCTACAGAACCTTCTAACTTTCCTAATAAAAAAGGTGGAAAATTCACTTATACCCTTCTATCCTACATTATTAGAGTTTCTAAGATTAGATGAATTGTGATAATTAATTGGACTAATATGTTCTTAATAATAGATTATGACAGTCTACATGAACTTCAGAGATGATAAGGACTTTTACTTTTAAAAAGACTTCACTATCAATTCTATAATTTTCAGATATGAGTAGTGATACTTACCATGCAAGAATAAAATGGTTGGAATGTAGTTGCACTGATTGTAAATTGTCAATTAAAAAGATGCAATGTATCAATAGTACATCCTCTTTTAAATGTAATCTTATCACTCTAATTGGGATAGAGAGAAATATTATTAAAATATATTTCTGTCTTAGTCAAGCATAACTGATAGCAAGAAAGAGAAACCCATACATGCTAGTCTAAGAAAAGAAAACTTACTGAAAGGGCACTAGGTTTTCACTGAAGGAAAAATAAAGTCAAGCCAAACCTCTAAGAACTGGAAACTCTGATGTTTTTGGTGTGACACCTTTCCATTTGCTACTCTTTGTACTTTTTCTCCATGCAGAACTGCTTCCTCTGCTTATTCCCGATTTATGGCCTCCCCTCCCCCTTGGATCTGCTTGCCAGTGACCCTATTTCCAGATAGGTAGTTCTGTTACTGAGACTGAGATTATGAAGACTCAGAAATCCTTACATTCTCAAGAGAAAATATAGTTGGTTCACATCATCTACTGTGAATGAGTTTCCTTTGACTCGGGTGATCTATGAAAAAAAGACATGTATGGAGGAATCAGCATGGCAGCCTACACCTGGCCCTTCAGCAAGAGCCACGGGCCATTCCCAAAAATATTGGTGAGCAGGCGGAAATTCACTTTAATTTGATTCTGTAAATATGCGAGTACATCCTACGTTCCAGGAAGGTGATGAACTATAAATTACCCTAAAAACTTAGAAAATTCAAGGTGGCCTCAAAGATAACAAGTATGGAAATGGAAAATGCTTATTACATAGCTATTGATGGAGGCTACATTGAGTGATGAGTTTCCTTCTTTTTCATACTTTAAGAATTAGAGCTTCTCTTAGAGTATAATTTGGATTGCTTCATGTGTCTCTTCACAGTGCTATATAGCAACCAGATCTGAGTATCTTACACGGTTCTTTCCATCCAATCTACTTTTTAAAGAAATACCTCCAAGATTTTCCAAACATCTCAGCTCATGCAAGTCTGATCTCTTAATAGTCTCTTTGCCCATAACCATAATCACACTCATATGTATGATGATCACTTCCATCCTGGGGCTTTTATTCCTTCTTTCCTTCTGCTTAGAATTCATACCCTATTTTCTTCTCCAAATGATAACTCCACAACTCAAAGTCAAATCTCACATCCTCATGATTCACTCTCTGATCAATTCAAATAACTGATATCTTCTCTTCCCTAATTTGTTAAATAAGGTAACAGGGAAAAAAAGAAATATGAATAGATTTGAGAATTATTTGAGGTTAACATTAATAGGATTTTTATGACTAATTTCCTACCATTTCCATTTTCCTTTCTAAGAGAATGTCAATTTAGCGAGTGAGGACTAGTAATTTTCTCATCCAGAAAACAATAATCACCTTCTCTGGCAAGCAGAAGATGTCCTGCAACACAATCTTGGCCAATGAGATACAAGTAGATTGAGCAGTTTTTTGAAAAGGGAATAAATTCATGCTAACTTAGCATGAGTCCTTTACCCTTTTCCCTCCCGTTCTGCCTGCCTGGAAAATGGATGTGATGTTGTAGATGGAGCAGCTGTCTTTCAACGATAAGACCACAAAGAAAAGGGCAAGAGATTTGCAGGACACAGATTCTGGAATCCTTGAGCCAATAACTACCTACATCCCAGCTTTTAGTTTGGTGAGAAAAATAAAATTTCTAATATTTAAGCCACTAGGTTTTTCTTCAGTAGGAGTGGAGAGGGGTTGGAGGGGTCTGTTAGGTGAAGAACACAATTCCTAACTGGTTCATGGCTCCTCTTATATATATCCCTGTTGGAACAGAGCAGACCTAAGTCAGCACAAACTACCTGGACCTTGTCCCAGCTTAGTGTAGTTACCCGTTTTATTCCCTTACTTTCAGAGTTATTTACTATTAAGAGAGTTGAGAAAGGGCAACTCACATGCTAGTTAGTTTCTCCCCAGTCTTAAGCTCAAACTTGCTCTAGACTTGTAATTTAAAGTTGTAGCTCAACTCATGGCTCAATTGTCTTATTTACCCTTCCAGGAATATCAGGTTACATAAAGAAAAATGGAAAGCAAGCCTTCAAGCCTAATACAATGGAAACGTCTTTGATAATAAGAATTAAAATTGCCCCAGACTTCACTTATTTCTCCCATCCTTCAATCAACTCCCTCACTGGTGATGGTTTTTCAAGAACAACTGAAGGATTCTTTGAAAAATGTTTAAGGCAAATGACCATGATAATCCACTGTCACTTTGCTATCAAGACCTCTCCTGGACTCACCCAACTTCACTTTCAGTGCGGATTAGCCCCAGGTGCATTCGATCGACAGCTACCATCTTCAACACCCCAAATTTAAATTCTTACATGCTCATATTTATTTCTAAATAAAGAGGAGTATATACTCTGAGAATTCCTCAATACCTTGACTAATATTAGCTTGTGCATACTGTTAAGACCTAAAGAATTGGGGCACCTGGATGGCTCAGTCCTTAAGCAGTTGCCCTCAGCTAAGGTCATTATCCCAGGGTCCTGGGATGGAGCCCTGCATGGGGCTCCCTGATCAGCAAGGAGCCTGCTTCTCTCTCTCCCACTCACCTTCCCTCTCTCGCTGTATCTCTCTCTGTCAAATAAATAAATAAAATCTTAAAAAAAAAAAAAAAGGCCTGAAGAATTAAAAAGCAAAACAAAAAGCACGAACAAAAACTTTTACCCAAACTACCCAAAGGATGACATTTTGGGAACAATTCAATATTTTCTTGATATCTTTGAAATTAAATATTTCAAATAATTTTTAGATTAATATACTTAATATTAATTAAATTAATTACATGAACGTATTTCTCAATTTGATAAATCAAGAATTTACCTTCTTTGATTTGAATGGAAACAAATCACCAGTAAATTAACTCTTTGATCTTTGTTTGACATTTGTTGTTAACAGGTTTTTCACAGTAATCTAAGAAATCCTATGGTAAATAGAGATTCCTTTTCCAATGAGAAAATACATACACTAAATGTTATCTAAAAATAGTCATTACTTTGCCATTGCCCTTGTGTCAATGTCCTTCCTATTCATAGATGCCTCTGCAAGTGTATGCTGGCATAATTGAGACCCCGCTACGTTGCCAGGAATTCTGGCTACGGTATGTCCATAGGAAGCCTGGGCTTTAGTCCAAAGAACTAGTGCTGGGAAATCATCTTTTGCCTTTCCAGAGAATTACTGAGAAACTACTCCATCTTACAGACTGTCCTTTTTCCACAGCTACCCATAGCGAGAATATATTTTCTTGGCATGATTCCTCTGACACTGTGTTCTACTGGCATTTTTCCAGCTCAAAAGAGCATGAGGCTCCCCAGCCTGACAGATACCTGCTGGGATGCCCCAAAAGAAATGCCTACATGAGTTTCTCTTAAGGTGTTTAGAGGAAACTCCACCAGATGTCAAAGCCCCTCCATCATCACAGCACTCAGAAAGCAGCCATTACAAGAAACGTAAGTCACACACACTGAGGAGTGAGATGGAAGAAATATAAATTCTTGTTATAAACACGCTGTTAGGGCAAAGTGAGAAATTGCAGAGTTGCATTAAGCTGATGGATAATCTGGCAGCAAACAAACACATACTTATTGTCTTTCCAATCTAAGCTGTGTGACTGTTCCCTGCTGTCCTCCATGCCACGCGAAGACTTCGTTTCCAAATTACTATCATTAATAAAGTACAAGAAGGCAGCCTGTATCATCTCTCCTGAAGAAAAAGATAAATAAAAAGAGAGCAATTCAACTCTTCTCAGTTAACATTTTTATTGACTACTGTGATGGGGACATGACTCTAGTTAGCAGACGTATATGGTTACATACAGCCCCAGTGGAGTTTACAATTGAAGGTACACACAATAAAGCTTTCAAAAAGCAACAAGACATATTCCCTTACCATAAGACCACAGATGCATGCTCACTGATGCCATTGCAAACTTTAAAAAAAAATACGTATTACTCATGTATTCTAGCACATTCATATTTCCTAGTATTGTTTCTAAATATTCCTAGCATACACTGTAAATAGTTTTTCTTTCCTGGAATTTACCACTGCCATTACTTATTAAATTTACTCACGGGTTTGTTTTCATCAGAGTTTTTAAGATTTTTTTCTTCCCTTGGAGGATGCCAAAATTTATCATATCTAAATTCAGAAAGCTTAATGGAATAGGTATACCCCCTTCTCAAAACACTTTCTATAATTATACCGAAGTTTAGTCAGAACAACAAAGGGAATTTGGAGGTTCCACATTCTAACTACAGAGAGCTCTTTATATTTGTTCCAGTAAAGATGAGGGGGACCTATTAACACAGCTGGTCTTGGCCATAACTGCTTTCCTCTGACAAATGGAACATGAAGCCATAATCCTTGTTATTAAATTCTCATGACATCAGCTAATCTACAATGAGATTAAGTTCTATGGGGAAAATTGACAGTTAACTGGGGAGATCACAGGTATTAACTCTGAAGATGTTCTCAGGCTTCATGATAATGCTGAAGGCAAGATTTTACATGGAAACCTAGAAAAGCACTTACTAGCATATTAAACCATATTAATAAAATAAATGTCTTTTCTATGAACCACCTTCAGTGAAGTAATTTTACCAGGTGATGTTTAGATACTTGATGTGACCCAATTGTTTAGTCTAGGCCCCAGAGTACATTTTTGGATTAAAACTAACTCACTACCATAGAGCAGCACAAATGGGAAAAATGACCAGGACCCTGGACCTCATATTTATTAGATGTGTCTCCTGGCCTTCTCATTCTTCTGATCTTATAGGAATTGCAGGAATGGCATAAGAAACATGAAATACTATTTAAATATGCTAGAGATTTGGAGAAGTTCTGCCTGTGGACAAGATCAAGGTGTATTCCAAGGTTGAGCCTTAGACGAAAGGAACAGACTGCTTGTCAGAAGAGATAAAGAGTTTCTAGTCGCCACGGTAACATTGCATTGGACTAGGGTAACAAGCAGCAAGAGTTGGGACAGAAAACAAGGACGTGCTTGGAGGGGGGTGGACAGGACTGTTTGAATGAGAGAAGAGGTTGAAAGGAAAGCTCTGGGCTTCATGGTAAGTCCTCGGAGGCAAGGATTTGTGTGCTTTGGTCAATTGCATCTCAGTTTGGGGCACATGATAAGTTGAATGAATAAATGAATTATTGAGTGCACTAGGCTTTCAGATCCATGTTCTTTATTTGATTTTTTTTTAACCCTATATTTCTTAAAACATGATCTGGGCTATTATTTTGAGTGGTAACAGTATATTAAAAATCTCTGACCCAGGGGTTGACAAGGTTTTCACCTTTCAATTTCCTAATATCAATGAGAAAAATCTCAGCCTGGTGCTAGCAGGTCTTTAACATCCCTCCATTCTTGTCTTAACCGAAGAAAGAAGTTCTCAGGCACTGAGCCGCCAGGTAACATCATCTAGCTTTATCATCTAGCTTTTTTTGGTTTTCAGTCTACTTATTTTTATAGTTACCATCTATTTTCAAAGAGGGTTTTTCTGGTTTGTGGGTAGTAATATAAAATTTCCTTTTAAAATAATTTAAGTCCCCAAACTGTGGATTTAAGGGAGAATGAGTAAGTTAAGAATGAAAGTTGTGAATACATATGGCAAAAATGAGACGAGAATACTCAAATGAATTAAATTTGGTAGGCTCTATTCTAATTGCCTTGGGTCTCACATGGGCTTTAGGTCTCACTGCTGTTCTAATAACAAAAACTCAATGTCAGCTTTCAATGGTCTTCACTGAGCCCTCTCTCAGTGCACCTGGACTAGCCTTAGGTCCAGAAGCCGCTGCCTCACCCAGCAGACACAGAAAATTGAGACAAAATTCCATCAAACAAATCCACATGTATTCTTCAGTCTCCTGGGGAGCAACTGAAATGAAAATACAGAAACTCCACTTTCCCAAATTTGCCATAAACTTTATATTCTTATTGAGAAAGATGCCTAGAGCTGCCCCCCTCATTTTTATTTGATTCTCCACTATTAAGCTCATTTATAAACAAAACCTGAGCAGATTAATGAACTTAAGAAGAGAAAATATAAATTACAAAGTCAAATAGCAGCCAGAATTCTGTTAAACACCATATACTCTTTTGGATGATCCTAACTTTAATTCCATAATAAATACCGGATAGATCCCAAACTCAATTCAGCAACAGCCTGCGTCATCTAAATTGGGAGCCCAAAGTTCTTGAACTAACTTACAGAGGTGGTATGAGTTGCTAACAGAGGACATTTCATTTCTGACATTCAAAACCAGGCATAGAAAAAGGACTAACCCAGAATTGAGGTTCCTTATGTACCTGCTATTGGTCTAGGCTATTGGGTAGTCAGTAAAAGTACTAAGAAACTACAGAAGGGATTGCTGTCTGTGCTAACCAAGCACGACTAGATTGCCACAGTACAACACTACTTTAAATAAAATAAAATACCTTCAGCAATGGAACTGGATTCTCCTCTTCTGCAATTTCACAAGGGACTCTTTGGTCTGCAGGCCACTGGAAGGCTGTCTAAACATTGATGATGTCATAATTTAAAAGGAAGAGAGATAATACGGAGAAACTTCTTATCATCCTTAATAATTAATTTTATCTAATTCTTTTGTTTCTCCTTCTTCCTCTAACATTATTGGCCTGTTGCCACTTCACAATAATTAAGATTTTGATTCTGAGGCCAAGAGGGAACTGGGAGAAAAGTAAAACTCATTCATTAATCTAAGACAATGCCTCCCAATCTCATATCATTACACAACCTACCAGAAACACTATAATAACTTCCTAATGGCTCAAAGCAACAAGAATACCTAATAACAGACATACCTAGACTCTGACATCCCTGAAATACTTCCTTCCATTTGAAGTAAGTCCTACTAGTGTTGAAATGCTCTCTTACTGTAAAAGTCTTTACCTCACATGGGTGCCATTGTTTAATACAATAACTTTATAAATATACTTTGAGTTTTCTGGAAAAGTGACATGTAAATAAAGCATTATTGCCATAACATCTCCCTTAATGATCGAAAAGAGGCAGTAAATAGCAAGCTGATGGGTTCACAGATGGTACTCAATTGAGAAGTGTTGCAAACATCAGTAAAGGCAGGAAAAATTATGCAAAAGAGGCCTAACTTGCTTTAAATAAAAGCAGAATATTTTTAACTTTATGGGGGAAAGAAAGTGGCATTCTTTTAGAGAGCCCAAAAATACACTGTCCAGGAGAGATGCTACAACCAGCCTGTGAAAACCTACCAGCCGGAACCACTTTCAACCCCTCAAAATCAGCTAACATGTCAAAATACTTTGCAGGGGGACCAGCAGTCACATAGGCTTATCATAAATTGGGTGGGGGGGGACTATGATTTCATTAGGAAGTGCCAATGAGAAGTTTGGGTTTGTATGTTTATAACTTCAAAAGAATACAAGAGTCCACTTAGGAAATAAATCTGCTTTACCCGAAGCCTTTTCAGAAGACTAAATTTGTCTCCCATTTAGACAAAGCCATCTGTCTGGACAGATTTTGCATATGGACCAAAAGAGAAATAATGCTTCTTGAGAGCTGTGCTTAGGGTTGCACTTGGCTTTGAGTTTGTCCTCTACTTCCCGTGGTGACTGATGGGGTCCATCTGAGACATGTTGTTAGAAATATCATCTGTAATAGTGGTGACAACTAAAGCCGACACCAAAGACACGGACACCACCACCATCACCACACCTCTGTTTTCTATGCTCTGACCTGTGCCTTCTGAAAAATTTAGACCCATTTCTAATGTGGAAACATTCTAATATCAAAATATATTTATACATGTGTTGGTCATTCCATTTGTTCAGGTGACAGACATAGTTGCCTAATATATAAAGTTGCCTAATATATAAAGTCTTGATGAGCTTAGTGTAGGTTCTTTTTACAGGAGCCAGACCCATTCACATGTTAGCCAAATGAGTTTTCTGATCCCTGAGGACTGACACATGAGGTCTTATTGTCAACCAGGCCTTCAAAGCTGTCATTGATCTGGGAATGTGTCACTGAATTTTACTAACCTGAAGAATCTGTTTGCACAGCAAATCATCTCCCAAGGGATCAAAAAGAAAAATAAGTTCATGTATCTTCTAAAGTTAACTTCAGTAAACTTGGACTCTAAAAAGGGATCTCGGATCAGTAACTCAAAATAAGCTGATTCAACACAATAGTTTATTTCTATTGAAAAAAGAGGGCCATCTGGGTGGCTCATTCATTAAGTGTCTGCCTCCGGCTCAGGCCATGATCCCAGGTCCTGGGATGGAGACCAGCATCGGGGCTCCCTACTCAGCTGGGAGTCTGGGTCTCCTTTTCCCTCTGTTCCTCCCCCTGCTCATGCTCACTCTCACTCTCTCCATCTCAATAAATCAATAAAAATCTTTAAAAGAGAGAGAGAGAGAAGAGCAAAGAACAGAAAAAAAAAAAAGAAAGAAAGAAAAGAAAAAAGAAAAGGACTGGAGGTCATCATCAGGCAGGGTCCGGTATGGCATCCCCTGTTGTCAGACACCCAGGTTCTGCCCACTTTGCTGCTTTGCCATCTTCGACATGTGCTTCTCCCCAACAGTCCAAGAGGGCTGTTTGTGTTCTAACTTCTTGTCCAAACAGGACTTATTCACGGGGCCGTAGCTGGCTGCAAGGTGCCTGGAAAATAAGGTCTTTATTCCAAGCACCCAGGTACCAGGTAGTAATTAGGGGTCCTTTTTTGTCTCTTACCGAGTAAGAATGAGAGAACGGATTCTGGAGAATAAAAAGTGTCAATTAAGAATCCTATTTTAACATTCAAAGTTTGCTAATGCTAACGATTCATCTAGCATCAGCCCTTGGTTAACAAAATAAGCATTGATTCTCGACTCTTCATTCCTCTGTTTCCTTGAGCTTAGTAACTGAAGGAAACTGCCTACTTTTTCACAACTTTTAAAGAACTCTGCTGCATGGGTTTACAGTTGCTGTTCCACACCGATGTTGTCATGCACACTATCACAAAATACGAGGGGAAATGAAAAATGTTTATAAAATGATAAAAGGTAAACTTCAAGCTTTTCCTTGTTCTGCTCAGGCCGTTACGTTTTTTTTTTTCAGGCAGAGTTCAAGGACCCGTTAAAATAATCATTTTAGCTTGGTCCATTTTAAATACTTTAGTCGCACTGAAAAGGGGTGCCTGGGTGGCTCAGTGCGTTAAAGCCTCTGCCTTCGGCTCAGGTCATGATCCCAGGGTCCTGGGATCAAGCCCCCATCAGGCTCTCTGCTCAGCAGGGAGACTACTTCCCTTCCTCACTCTCTACTTACCTGTGATCTCTGCCTGTCAAATAAATAAATAGAATCTTTTTAAAAAATTGTATTAGTTATTATTCATTATTGATTCCACAAGCTTTCCTTGCATATTTCTAGAAACTGAAAAAAGGAGTGCAGTAATAGAAAGTCTAAATTCAGAAATACTGGCAAGGGGACTAAGGTAAAAGGAATATGAAACCCCGCAACACTTAGAAGGAATTTTCTTCAGGTGTCACAGTTCTTCTTTCGAGTTGGCTTGAGTCTACATCTAAAATTCACTTCTAAAATCTCTGAGCCATCCCTCATACTCTGCCAAAAAACTGTTCATCTGCATGTTTTTTAAAGACCATACCAAACATTTGTGATCAGCTTGACTGGAAATGCTTTTCTGTTTTTCTAGGTCTTTTTCATAATAAACAATGAGGCTATTTGAAAACATTTCTAAGAAATGTATTTAAATAGCAGGAAATCATGTGTAAACTTTGGGAAACACAGTACAAATAAAGGAAATTCTGATATTTAGCAACATGAGAAACGCCACGGCTCTGGTGAAGTAAGCATCAGGTCCTATGAAGAGCATGTTCCTGAACTGAATTCTCCAGTGTTACCCAGTTCCTGCGGGACTGGAGACCAGTGAGCTTTTGCTGCCTGGAATAAGGTTTCTACACATACAAGCCCCTCAGGGATGGGAATTCGTCTTGTAGACATCTTCCTGATAAAACCAAAAGAACTTTCAAGACTCACTCTTGCTTTATCAACATCTACAGGGATATTTAGATTCTGCTGTTGGTAAATCATGCACAGCACTCAGGCATCCGAAGAATCAGTCCCCAGTCCAATTTCCCTGCATTTAAACAACTGTCTAAACCAACCAGGAAGTCAATGACCCTGATTCAGCACAATTTCAGGTGCAGAGGGATGGGTCTAAAGGAAGGCACAAGTTTTACTTTGCCTCCAACAAAAACGAAATGAGGTAATTGAATTTTTTCTTAATCCCTTACCCAGTTACTATTTCTTATGTCCAAAGAGTGCACCCCCTTTATTTTTTTTTAAGATTTTATTTATTTATTTGACACAGAGAGAACAAATAGGGGGGGCTACAGAGGGAGAGGGAGAAGCAGACTCTCTGCTGAGCAGGGAGCCTGATGTGGGGCTCCATCCCAGCACACTGGGATCATGACCTGAGCCGAAGGCAGACACTTAACTAACTGAGCTACCCAGGCACCCAGGTGTGCCCCCTTTAAATCGAAAAGTAGTATCTGTGCACTTATATCCCAATTAACAAAAAGGAGGACGACCTCCAGACAACGCTCTACAACTTTCATTGTGGTTTTCGCACTCAGAGGAATAATATTTATGAACAATTATCAATTATGTTCATTCTCTTTCTCTATATGTATGTCTCTGTCTCTCTCCATATCTCTCTGACTCCCAGCTCTCTGTGACTCTCTCTTTTACACACACACACACACACACACACACACACAGAGTCCCTACTCCCTCATGGCTCAGAAACACTAAAAAGCCATGACGGTTCCAAGACAGAAAATTCTGTGTCTCCAGATGCCAACTGAAATCAGGAAATAAAGCTTTCCCCCACTACCTATGTTATAGAAACCAGCAAAGAGTAGACTTGGACTTCAGATGTAATTCTAGCTCTGCAGGGTTGGGTATAAAGCTTTAACCTCTGTAGACTTCTATTTCCTTGGCCTTAAAATTAGGGTAATGTCCAACTCCCATGCATGTGATAAGGACTAAATGAAGTATGACTTTCAGGAGCCTACCCCAGAGGATCTAGCATATTAGCTGGTGTAACTTTCCACTCTCCACTTAGGCAGCAAAATTCTCGGCACCACTGTAAATTCTGGGGTGAAGCTCCCAGTGCCAACTCAGAGAAACTAAGCAGTCAAATGAAACAGAGTTTACCCAGGCCCAGGCTTTCCAGACTTCTGTCCCAGGCTCACCAGACTCAGACCCCAAGCTCACTAGACCTAGGCACCGAAGTTAAACTACTAAATGCTATCATCTGTTCTTTCCTTTTCCTTTTTTTCAGGATCCATTTGAAAAGCAAACCACATAGGTATTTGAGAAGTGACCAGCAGTTATGAAGCAAAATGAAAGCTGTCTACTCATTCATTATGAAGACAGAAACCCGATACCTGGTGTGGCCTCAAACAACAGTATCTAGTATCTTCAAAAACCCTAATAAAAATTCTTCCTACTCAGGTCCCATAGCAGAGATACAAGTGCCTGGGGATCCATGTCTCCCCAGAAGCAACGGTTAACCAAATGCCCAGAGGATGGACGAGTACAATCATACCAGCCCCCCTGCTCTGATAGGAACTTCCAGGGCATGGCCTGTTTTGTCTCCAGGGCCCCCTGCAAGCCTGAGCCAGCTGCACCTCTGACACATGGCTTGATGTCACTCACACCCTTGCTGGGCCTGCTGCCTCTCTGGTCCTGGCTTCCCAACATTCTACCAGGTTTTCTGAGCAAAATTCCTAATAAATAACGTTCACGGAAACAAATCCTGTTAAGGTCAGCTTCTAGGGAACACAGCCTAAGATAGGCATCCCTGCTGGGACACATCAGGGTAAAAACAAGGGGCTGGGCCTATTCACTCAAGGACATGGGGATGATTATCCAGAGTCAGATAGGAACAATCCATACATAGATTTAAAAAAAAATGAGAGATCACTGTCTGCACTCACGTGTGATAAGAATCGTAACTGACCCATACCTGTGTTTACTCCAACCCATTTAATCCCCCCAACAACTTCATGAGAGGTGGTTATTATTATTATTATCTGTTTTGTAGGCCAAAGAAGTGAGTTGCCCATATTCACACAGCTAATAGGTGGTAAGACCTCGGATTCAGACCTCCACAGTGCACACTTTTAACCTCCCTGTCACACAGCCTCTATAGATAAATAAGTTACACTAACTGTGGTTGGCCAGAGGATGAAAGTAGATAATATTTAATGCTTTGTCACAGGATCTGTAGTATTTCAAAAGGGAAAACTTATTAACAGGAATATTGAAACTATAACTCCATTTTAATCTTACAGCTTTATAAATTTACCTTCTAAAATTAATTACATGCCAATGAGTATGATTTCCATTTTCCTTCATTGTATGGCCCTAATTTTTCAACTCAACTTTTAATTTTTGTTTATCAAGTACATAGCTGCTCCTTAATGTCCTACTAGATTAAAGGAGTCAAGCTACCTAATCTTGATTTTTTTTAAATTTACTCTTGAAAGCAGTAATCCAAACTTGATTTCCCAATAAAATATTGTAACTTCATATATACTCTAGGCAAGACTTCTGATGTTCTAAGTCAGAAGATTTCACCTCAATAAATATCGTATGGATGATGCCTTGTCTCAAAGGTATCTTGGAGGAAGTTTTATATTCTGTTAACCACTGATATTTTAGCAGAAAAAATTTGAACTTTTTTTTCTGAAAATATATTGGAAATAAAATGCCATGAGGTAAAGAATCTAGATCTACCATAAATATCCTATGTCATCATTACAAATGTCTGGACTGACATAATTTCATATTGCGTCAGAAGAAGCTGACAATTTCATGATACAGAAATGCATAAGACTTTGGTCTGAACAGCATATAAAGGGTGTCTATGTTAGGTTAGTCATCGACCTCCAGAATCCCACAGCTGAAATTTTTCTGAAGTAGACGACATAAACTTAATTGTTCCTATTCCTATACTCATTTTCTAGCAATTACAAGGAAACATAATGAAACAAATGATAACAGAAATAAGAAAGATAACAAAGACAAAGCAACAAGGAAAGAGCATAGTTGTGTGAGATGTTACTTTATTACAATCGCTCCAAATTTAAGGAGGATAGCATCGCCCCCTAGGGTGCATTTGGAGGTAACAGGGCAGTTCTGATTAAGTATTTAGATATCAGTATATATATTTTACCAGAAATTGCTTTTCTCTTATTTCTCCTTTAAAATAGACCATATTAATCTTTTGAAAGTATACATTTTAACACATTACGTGAGTCATTCAAGTTACTCGTTATTAAAAAAGGGCATTTTCTGATAGAATTGAGAATCACTTCTTTATAATAATCACAAATACAGAAAAGACACCGTCAAATGGCCTGTTTGTACAAATGGACCCTCAGAATTGGATGGGATCTTAGTGGCATCATCTGAGGACATCTGTCTGGTATGTGAATTGCTTCTATAATACACCCAAGTCATGTGTCCTCTTCTGGATCACTTCCTCTACTCAAACATTTAAAGAGAAAAACATAGGTCTTTAACTTTTCAATTGAGAAGACATGCAATTACTTCTTTCTACTTCCTCTTCACCATATATGAATGAGAACATGTATCAGAAGGTGCTCCAGAATGGAAGCATACACCTTAAAAGGCTTTGGCTGGAAAGAGAACGTAAATTAAAACCTGAAAATTAAACCAGTCAACTACAGGTTTTTGTTTGTTTGTTTTTATTTTTGTTTGTTTGTTTGTTTTTAGCTTACCAAAAGAACTTTTTCCTCATTTCTCAGATAAATGTGCCGTAATAGCTCATGGCATCTCATACCAGTAGACTAATGCAGCTCTCACATGGTAATGGTTCCTCTGCCTTCCCTAGGAACTCAGGCTTCCTACTATTCATAATAGCTGACAGCCTATTTATTTGCTACTATTTAAAAAGACCAATGGAGCCTGGTGGCTCAGTGGGTTAAGTGTCCAACACTTGATCTCAACTCAGGTCTTGTGTCGGGTCATGAGTTTAGGCCCTGCATTGGGCTTCATGCTGGGCGTGGAGCCTACTTTAAAAAAAAAAAAAAAAAAATTTTTCATAAAAAATAAAAAGCCCCACAAAAACACGTCAATTAAAAGGTCAGGTTATTCAGTACCTGATATGAGCATCAGTAGTACAGGTATTAGAGATATTGGAATAATTCAACTGATTGCATTCTAAACAAAAATTCTGACAATACTTTGGGCGACTCCATATACAGCCATGATGGTTTCTGACCTGGGATGTGAGAGCATACGAGGAATTTAAGGTACCAGCTCCAAAACAGATTGGCTGCCAACAGGCACATATAAACTTCAACACCCCGTTGAATGAATATACATATATATGTCTATACTATTAATTAGCTCTTAACATTTCCAAGAGTGGTAAATAAGTTCAAGCAAGAAAGAACACTTCAGGCTTTCGTTCCCACCCTAGATTCCAGTGAGACTCCCCAGTGCCTGCTGCCACCTTCTCTTCTTTCCTCAGGGTTCTCTCTCTCTCTCTCTCCTAAATCTGCTTTGCTCTGTTCCTGGGGTTTTGTTTTATTTTTCTCTGTGTCTATGGGTCTTTCCCTCTCCAACTTCTCCTTCCTCCATCTCTTTTCCTGCCCTCCCTCTTCTCTCCACCATTTCTCCTTGGCCATCACCTGAACCTGTGACATATTTATTGTTAATATGTTTGCGCTTATTGTTGTCTTTAGGAAAGTAAGTTGTATATATTCGAGTAGGGTATCACAGCTATGTCATTTTTATAGTTATTTAAATAAGAAGAGGACCTTTCCTCCTCTTTTGAGTTTCCCACCTCCTGCCTTGAACAAATATTCCAGTCCACCAAAGCAACACCAACAAATATTTTGTAGGCTGTCAAGTCAGCACAAAAAGCTTGAGAATTTCTTTGTGACATTTGCAGGTGTTTTCTTGCTTGGAGTGAATCTGTCCTTGGCTTACATGCCCACAGTAAATATCTTCTATAGTTATTCCCCGTTAACCAAACCTTCCCTCACCATTTGTTACACCCTCAAAAACACTCCTTTTTCAAAACTCAACATGTATTCTATTCCTTCCCCAATCTTCCATGAGAGAATTGTGCTAAGTTTTGTAAATTTGGGATTTTTTTTAAATTTGTGAATTGTGAAAATACTTACTGTTGAGGGAAAAAAATGCAATTTAAAAAAAAATTCCAAATATACCAAAACCTAATAACTTTCTTTTAAACTACAATCTCATTTTAAACTACACTAATTTTAAGAAGAATTTAAGATGAATTTTTGAAGCAAAGAAGAAAATTAATTTGCGGTCATTTTCTATCTGAGGTCATCAAGTACAAACACTTTATTTTCTGAGGCAATTTATAAAACAAGTCTAGACAGATGCTGGGTTATAAAATACAATAGGACTTTCGGCTATTCAGAGAAGAAGAGATTAGATAGCTGTGAAGAAAAAGGCTCTGAATTAAACGTCTCTAAAACCACTTCCAGTCTTTCCCTTCCTTCTGGAAAAATTGACTAAGACAAACCCACCAAGCCTCACAGACCACAGGGGAAAGGTTTGATGCACTTCTTCAGTTTTAAAAAAGAAATCAGTTTTAGAAAAGAAATTCAAACAGACAGTTTAAATCCTGGTTTCATGTGAATAGCATGTGATTTTGTGGGGGCATTTTTCTTCTCTCCTTGGCTCTTTTATTTCCTCCTCACTCCTGGCCTCTAATAGGTAAAGCAGAGTAGAGATAATGGCTTTCTTTTAATACACAAATCCCTTAAAGTTATGCTCTGAATGATGGTAGGATATTAGTAAAGGAAAAGCATATTATGGGCACGGATGTTCTAGTTACCAAAGGCATTTTTCTATGAGCACTGAGAGAAACACACATCACCTCTTCTTAGATGAAACCAAAACCAAAACTGAGAACCTTAAAATGAGAACAGCCATAGATGAGATCAGACTCCAACCTGAGACAGACTTTTTACCAGCTAAAAGCCAACTTGATAGGAGCATAAAAAATAGTCTATACCTTCTTCTAGAATCTGTGCGAATGTCAAGGGGTAACATTACTTTCCTTCTGGTGTTGAGCTGTGTCTATATACATTTTCAAGGACAGGGCTCAGTGGAAGGATAACATTTTACAATACACATTATACTATTTTTCATCAGTAGATTACTGTCTTATATTAACATTATCAATTAATTCTTTGTTTCAAAAATAAGAATACAAAGCGTTTATCAAATTGTAAAAAATACAAAAAAGTATAAGGCATGCCTCAACCCTCAAGAAGCTTTTGATCTAGTTGTGTAGAAAGCTCAGTGTATATCAACCAAAACAGTTCAGACAATGCATGCTCAAAGAGCTCAAAAGAAGGCAAAAACATATTGTTATTCATATATACTTAAAATATACTACATATTAGACACTATGACTAGTACTTTTTCAGTTGTGCCTATTTTTTTTTTAAAGTTTAGGATCTAGTGAAACAGAAAAGACATATACACAGAAAACACTAAGAATAAGTAGATTCTAAGAAATTACTGTAATAGTTCAAACAAAACCTATAAACATTGAGATGTTTCCTCCCCTCCTCTTTCCAAGGAGAATTTACAAAGAAAAATTACAAAGAAAAAATTAAGTGTCTTTCTTTCTCTTTTAGGACGGTAAATGTCAACATATATATATAGGTTCTCAGATTCAAATTTTTGCAGTTCCTTATGCACAGTTCAAACCCCAGTATATGTTGGGTACCCAGGTGACTTCTGACTCTCATCCCCCAAGAAAGGAGAAATTTTAAGGCGTGGGGAACCAATGTAGTTATTGCCATGAGTAATAATATCTTGTCCTTGTCTCAGAAACCTTTGTCTACTTTCAGGATAATGAGAATAAATGTAGAGATTTAAAACACATCAGTGACATAATTACACATTCTATGAATACTGAAAGGATAATGAGTGAATATTGTGAATGACAATCCCAAACAAAACTGACAACTTAACCAATTTCTTGAATTTCCTTGAAAGACACAAACTACTAAAGCTGACTCAAGAAGAAATAGATAACCAGAATAGCCTTGAACTAGTAAATAAATTCAATGTGTAAAAAAGACCTTACCACAAAGAAAATTGAAGGCTCAGATGGCTTCACTGGTGAATTCCAGCACCATTTAAGAAGAAATAATACAAATTCTACACAAAAACTTACCAAAAACCTGAGGAAGAAGAAATAATTCCCAGCCAATTCTAGAGGCCAGCATTTTTCTGAGACCAAAGCAGAAAAAAACATAACAAGAAAATAAAACCACAGTGTCATGAGCATAGATATGGAAGTTTAAAACAAAATTCTAGCATATCAAGCCCAACATTATATAAAAATCAATATATCAAGTGGGGTTTCCCCCAAGAATGCAAGGTTGATTTAACATTTTTAAAAAACAAGCAATGTAATCGCTATAGTGACAAACTCAAAAAGAAACCACATTTGATCATTTCAGCAGATGCAAAAATAGCAACTGACAAAAATCCAACATTTCTCTGATAGAAACTCTTACGAAACTAAGAATAAATAGAAATTCTCTCAACTTAATAAAGGGCATTTTCCCAAAAATGTAAAAATCCTTACAGCTAACATCATAAAGATGAAACACTAAGTGTTCTTCTCCTAAGATCATAAATAAAACAAATGTGATTACCTTTACCTTTAGTCAGTATTTTGTTGGAAGGTCAAGCTAGCATAAGAAGGAAAGAAAAGGCATCTAGAATAGAAAGTAGAAGTAAAATTGTCCTTATTCGAAAATGACATAATCTTCTATGTAAAAAAAAACAATGAATCTACAAAAAAGCTACTGGACATAATATCAGAAATGAGCAAGATTTCAGGATTCAACATCAATATTCACAAATCTATTGTGATCTTCATATACGAGTAACAACCAATAGGAAATTTAAATTTTAAAATACTATAATTAGGGGCGCCTGGGTGGCTCAGTGGGTTAAGCCGCTGCCTTCGGCTCAGGTCATGATCTCAGGGTCCTGGGATCGAGCCCCGCGTCGGGCTCTCTGCTTGGCAGGGAGCCTGCTTCCTCCTCTCTCTCTGCCTGCCTCTCTGCCTGCTTGTGATCTCTCTCTGTCAAATAAATAAATAAAATCTTTAAAAAAAAATACTATAATTAAAAGTATTCTAAGTAATAGTCTCAATACATAAAGTATCTGGATACCAACCTGACAAAAGATGAGCAGGACCTTAGTACTGAAAGCTGTAAACCACTGCTGAGAGAAATTAAAAATCTGAATAAACAGAGAGGCAAACTGATTTCATGTGTGGGAAGATTTAATGTTGATAGGAAGCCAATTCTCTCTAAATTGGTCTAGAGATTCAACACAACCCAATCAAAATCCCAGCAGGAAATTTTTTGTAGCATTTGACAAACTGAACCTAAAATTCATATCAAAATGCAAATGACCTAGAATCGCCAAAAAAAAAAACTTGGAAAAAGAAAAATAGTTAAAGGACTACTACTATCTGGTTTCAAGATGTCCACAAATCTATAGCACTCAAGACAGCATAGTACCAATGTAAAAATAGAGAACAAGATCAATGGATTAAAATAGAAAGTCCAGAAATAGCCCACACTTACAAGGAAGGCTAATATTCCAGGTGGAAAGGTAATTAATTCAGTGAAAAAAGGATAATCTTTCAATAAGTGGTGCTACAACAATTGGATATCCATATGCAAAACAGGGAGCTTGCACAACATGCAAAAATTAACTAGAAATAGTTAGGCCTAAATATAGACTCTAAAACTATAAAACTTCCTGAAAAAAAAAACACAGGATAAAATCTTTATGAATCTGTGTCAGACAAAGACTTCCTAGATACAACAATAAAAATACCATACACAACATTTTTTAACTTATAAATTGGAGTACATCAAAATTAAAACTCCTATTCTTTGAAAGACATAGTTTTAAAAAATGAAAAGACAAACTACTTCTTGGGGGGGGGGGAATATTTGCAAATCATGCATGTGGTCAAGGACTTGAATCCAGACACAGAAAGAACCCTCAAAACTCAGTAATAATTTTTTTAATCTTGTATTCAAAAAGTGGGCAAGAGAGACAGTTCAGCAAAATATATATATATATATATGATAAAAATAATGCATATGTAAAGATGCTCAACATAATTAGTCTTTAGAGAAATGCATGTTAAAACCATAAGCTACCACTATATACCTATGAGAACATCTCAAAGGTAAGATTGACCATACCAGCTGTTGCTGGATGTGGAGGATCCAACTCTCATGCATTCTCATGCTGCTGGAAGTGTAAAACGTTACAACACTTTGGAAAGCAGTTTCACAGCTTAATTAAATATATTCTTACCACATGATCTAGTCATGCCACTCCTAAATACTTAACCAGGAAAAGTAAAAGCCTATGTCCATACAAAGGTGTCTATTGGAATGTTCGCAGTCCACTTTATTTACAATGGCCCAAATCTGGACACAACCCAAGTCTCCATCAACGAGTGAATAAATAAAAACATTATTGCACATCCATACAGCAGAATACTGTTTGCAATAAAAAGAAATGAAAGACTGATACAGGCTACATGAATGAATCTCAAATAATCAGGTGAAGTCAAAGAAGCCAGAACAAAAGTAAAAATGAAAAAAATACAAGAAAAAGTATCCTCATTGCAGCCAAGGAGGAGGAAAACGGTTACTGGGTAAAACCCCAGAGTATTTGCCATAAAATCAAACACTTCCACCACACACCCTGTGTTTATTTCATATAAACATGCCAAATAAACCAGTCAGTCTTCTAACAACATCCTCCTGACCTTCAAGGCGGGGGGCGTGAAAAAGAGTAAAAAACTGAACATGATTCTTTATAGCCATCAAGCAGTCCAGAGTCTAACCTAGAGTTAAACATACAGATCTCACCACATGACTGACCCATTACTATATTCTCCAGACCCTGGAAATGTAAGTGATCATTTGTCACTTACATTACAATAGCAATTTGACTCAAAATTGCATCAATTTGTTTATCCACATTGTTTCCCTCCCTTTCTAAGACTTTGAGTTCCAAGGGGTTTGATTTAATCCCCCAAAATAGCTGTGACCCTGTTTCAGCAAGAGCACTTTACCCAAATTGTGAGCTGCCTCAGAATCTTAGGAGGAATTTGTTAAACCTGATGATACCGGAGTCCCACACCAGATACACTATAGTTGCCAGAACTCTCAGATGTTCTCCCGATATCTCATGATATCCATCCCCTGGTACCACATACTCAATAATATGTGACATGGTGAAAGGATTTTGCACATGTAATTAAAGTTACTACTCAGTTAAATTAAACTGGAGAGATTACCCAGGTGGGATTAACCTAACCATGCAAGCTGTTTAAAAGCAGAGGGTTGGGGCACCTGGGTGACTCAGTGGGTTAAGCCTCTGCCTTCAGCTCAGGTCATGATCCCAGGGTCCTGGGATCGAGCCCCCCATCGGGCTCTCTGCTCAGCAGGGAGCTTGCATCCTCCTCTCTCTCTGCCTGCTTCTCTGCCTACTTGTGATCTGTCTGTCAAATAAATAAATAAAATCTTTTAAATAAAATAAAAGCAGAGGGTTCCTCTAGCCAGCTGCCGTAGGAAAAGTCACAGAGCTTGAAATGTGAGAGGGATGGGATATGAGAGAGGTTCTCTGCCACAGCCATGGAGGGGGCCATGTGGCAAGGCCTGAGAGCAGCCTGTAGAGCCTGAGAGGGTTCTTCAATTAACAGCAGGGGAGACAAAAGTTCTCAGACCTATGACCACAAGAAAGTCAATTCTACCAACAACAGGACGGAGCTCGAAAGCAGATAGTTACCCAGAGCCTTCAGCTAAGAGCCCACGCCAATCGATACCTTGACTTCAACCTTGCAAAACCCTAAGTGGAAAACTCACTTGAGCCCACCAAAAACTACTTCTGACTAAAGAACTATGAAATACTAAGTAGGTAATACTAGTTTTATGTGCCTGAGTTTGATCATCGGTTGTGCAGTAATAAAAAATTAATAACACTTTCAGAATCAACACCTCTGAAAAGTGGTGCCTAAGAATGTATGTATTTAACAAGCTCCCAATTTATTTGTGTACACAGTAAAGTATGAAACGAATCAAAACGGAAAAATAGGATCACAGAAATGAAATACATTATGCTTCTGAACCTGTTTTTCAAAGCCTGAGAGGCCAAACCCACTTACAATCGGAATACAGCTCTTACTTCATTCCTTGTTGATGACATTATTCCTTATCAACATGAGGAAAACTCTTAAGTCACTTAATTCATCTCCCAGACTCCAAGCAAGGCCTAAATATGTTCTAGTCAAAATCCATTCATTCGATTTTCAGAAAATCTTGAGGGATAAATATGTTCACTGCCAATAATTTGATCCAGGGCACAATACCACTTTCCCGTCTGCACATTGTTCCTTTAGAGGCATTCTAAATTCTCTTTCATGTCTTTTAAGTCAATTTTCTCTTTTCCGATCTTGGAAAAGTAGTTAAAAGCTAGCTATCTTCCTTTTAGGTTACGTCTTTTATTTCCTAGGAGACTGGTGAGTAGCAATGCGCCTTTTCCTAGGAGGCCTGCTGTGATTGGTCTAGCTTGAAGCTAAATATCATCTGGGCCGGTAACTGGATAGAAGGAGGGCGCGCAGTCTGGTTCCGACTGAACCACCTAAGAGCAGCCTGATGGATGGCAGGAAAGATTTTCCCTCCCTGGTCAAAAGGGTGATGCAGAGAGACGCCACTTTTTCCCTTCCAAAAATCACCAAAACAAACAAACAAAAATGCATGCAGATGCTAAACTGATGTGTATTCATTCACGTCAGGATTCCTTTGCTCAAATCCCTACCACGCAGGAGCCTCACAGGGGTTAGACCACATCTGCATATTACGCATCTAGACACACGAGATTACTGAAGTTGCTGGAGTCATCCCACGACATGAGAGAAGACTTCAGTGACATGCTGATGATCCCAAGGTAAATATGAAGAATGCTTGAGCTGCCAAGCTGACCCTGGAGTCTCGAAATCTCCCATTGAGTGCAATGTAAAATGGCCTTCTCATGGAAGCCATTTTAGCTGGGTATTCTGATGCGTCCTTACCACCAGTGCAATCTAAGCCACTTTCACATCAGGTAACATCCCCAGAAAGTCTTAGGAATGCTTCGTGTGTGGTAATTACCTCTAGTCCCTCTTCTTGGCATGTTCCTTAGCATGTTCCAGAAATCCCAAAGATCCTCTAAGGATCGGCAAGGTGGCGCTCTGCCAGGCAAGACATCCCATACCCGGGCATTCTAGAGGAGATGATGGCTGCCGCCTCTCTGCCCCTTAGTCCTTCCCCAGACCCAGTGGGCACCCCTGCTGAGCCCAGACTGAAGTTTCCAGAAATACCTGCTGAAGGTGTCTTCATAATAGGCTGTTAGGGACACAGTGAGTTGGAGCAAGCTTGGACTCCGCCCAGAAGAGAATAACTCCAGTAGGATGGACGCAAAGTCCGTGAGTCAAGGAACTGCTTCAGTTCCTCTAGGCATGACCAAGGTAGGGATCCAGAGAGCTAAGTGCCTTGAGAGCTATTCTCTGCCTACACAGAAGCCTCTACTAGACATTGTGGCTGTTGTTTCATAGGAAAAAAAAAAAAATCAGGCTTCCAAGGAAGAGAGATTTCCATTTTATTTTCTAGGCAAACTGCAGTGGAACACAACTGTGTAAAAAATACACAATGTTAAGCACAGAGTAAATGCTCACTAAACTCTTTCTTTTTTTTTTTTTTAATTTTTTTTTTTTTAAGATTTTTTATTTATTTATTTGACAGACAGAGATCACAAGCAGGCAGAGAGGCAGGCAGAGAGAGAGAGGAGGAAGCAGGCTCCTTGCTGAGCAGAGAGCCCAACGTGGGGCTTGATCCCAGGACCCTGAGATCATGACCTGAGCCGAAGGCAGCGGCTTAACCCACTGAGCCACCCAGGCGCCCCTAAACTCTTTCTTTGATTCATGAATAAAATACTTTGAGAAAATTTTATAATTACAATGCTTGGTATTTCCTTTTTAGGACTAGTTTTTTATGGGTTTTATTTTTTTTTTCCTGGTCTTGGCATTTCTTTCTGATTTGCTCTGTGAAATATTTAGTGGGATGTGTAGAGACTGGAAGGAAAAGGAACAGTGAGAAGCATCACCATGACAGGCCCATGGGAAAGCTGCAAATAGCCAAAGAAAGTGCCATATAGCTTGATGAACCTGCCATGGCCCAGAGCCTAGTTCTCAACTCTGCTGGCTCAGAACCTGATTGTTCCCCGCACACAAGGCTGCGAACCGTTGTGAAAAGCAGTCTTGACACGTGGATCTGAACGCACAGACTGATTATGACCAGCATATTCTTTGCAACAGGCAAAGCAATAGAAGGCCAAATCATAGACCAAATGTAGTCGAACAAGCAGGACATCAGAACAAGGAGAATTCACTGACAATTCAAAGTCACAGGGGCATGATGGTGGGGAGGTGAAAGGACTGCAGTTGCCATGACAGCTTCTTGAACAGTTCTTAGCCAAGCCCTTCCAGTTTCTTTCTCATACTTTCCACTAATCCTATGTAGGTGGCAGGCTGAGAAGTCATCTCCCTTCCAACTGGCACATTATTTCTTTAAATATGCTAATTTTTCAATCAGTTTGTAGTTGTGTCTTACCCAGCCAGGGAGAGCCATTCTGATGTTTCCCTCTCTCTGCTTTGTGCTCATTTTATACTTTCCCTTGGGGGCCAACACTGTCTCTAGGTTATTTGCAGAACGCCTCATTGTTACCCCCTCATTGTTATGCCTCAAACTACTGCAAAAGAAATCACACGTGTGCCAAACTGATGGAGAACCCACAACAGAATTCCTTTGCTCAATCTGTGCTCCAGCCACGCGCATCTGGACCCCATGCGCATGTACCACATCCAGGGGAAGATTTGCAATCTCAGTCTTTACGACAAAACACCCAACAACTACTGGAACCATCCATGAGCACTATTTCCCACTCTCCTTTCAATCAGTCCTTTAAAATATTCCCACCTCCACCCCAAAACCATCAATCCTATAATTCCTGGGCATGCACAGCTGTCAGCACCCCCAACACCTCTCTTCCACACTGCCACCAGCACGCATGCACAAGCACACCACAGGAGCACATGTACATGCAGAAAGCCTTGCTCAATGTCATCCCAATTCCCTTGTATTGTTTGGGAGAGTGGTGAGTGGGGCCTATTTGATTTCAGTTTCTAAACAGCTTTCCATCTTTGAAATTTATGAAATTTCCATTTATGAAAGCATTTGGCAGAACTGACACAGACGCTTAGGTACCTAAATGTATCCCCTCCCTTAAAAAAACCAAAACACACACAAAAAAAACAAAAAACAAATACAAAAACGATTTTTTCAGAAGAGGGAGAAAATTTTTTGTATCTAAGTCTTCCTGTGGTACAAACATAACATTTGGTTCTTAAAAGAGACGAGAAAAAGGCCACTGAGCCCTCCAGTGGTAAAATTATGAAAATGATACAAGGCACATCCAAGCACCCTAAAGAACTCTCACCTAAAGACAGGCGGAAAGAGAAGAGACAAAATAAGTCAATATAGGGATTTTAGGTTTTCAGAACGCCTCTCAAATTTGTTTACTGTGCTTTGAGGTTTATTTACGTTCACAGTTGTAGGTTTTAATAAAGAGTTTAATTAAAGGCGTGTCACAAGACCTATCTGGCAAATCTCGCTCCAGGTTTGAATTACAACACTTGTGAAAATCAAACATAAAATGCAAACAGCAGTCATGGCTTGAGGTCTGTAATCAAATGTTTCAACTCATGGAATATCTGGCCTAAGTTAAAGATGTTCAGTGAAATTGCTAATTATTTTCTCTTGCCATAGGCATTTTCCTGCATTGAGTTACATAGATTGTTGGGTACATGTTTACAACTCTCTGCTTTGCTTTTCTAGTTTCTAGAAGACTAAGCGAATAGAGAGAGGCAAAGGGCGTGTGTTTTTGATAGCTGGTCAGAGGCTTAGAGTCTTCCTTCCATCTAAATTTTTTAATCCATTCAATCATCCATTTATTCAATCACAACTTATCCAGCAAATACTTATTGAGTGCCATAGGTGTCTGTCCTCATAGCATACAGATTTTTCACAGAGTGAAGACTCCAAGGAATCTACAAAGACTCATTTAATCACATAGTGACAAACAAGCTCCAAGAGGGAAAATCACTAAGAGTCTTGAGAATATATAACAATGAGAACCTAATGTACTCAGAAATGATCAGGGAAGACATCTTTTTTGACTAAGTGGTATTTAAAAGGGATCTAAAAGAGCAGGCAGGGTAAGTTAGGCAAAGATAAACAGCAAGGAGGATAGTTTATAAGAAGATTGGCATGTGCAAAGGCCCTGAGGGTAAGAGAGGAGCATATATGCAATGAGCCAGGGTTCAGCAGGAGATAAGGCTAGAAGCTTTCTATGAGTTGCTGCATCAGCTTCCTTATGATCTTTGCTTATCCTGTTGTCTACCCCCAGTCTATTCCCAGCCCAGCATCCACAATGATTCCTTAAAAATCTAAGTCATGTCATGCTATCACTTTGCTCAAACCCTGCAATACTACTTCACATGTCCCTCCCAGCTTCTCTGGCCTCCTCCATATTCCTACCACACTGTAGCCAAGTTCCTAAGTCAAGGCTCTTGCCATGGCCATCCCCTCTGGCCTGCAATACTCATCTCCTGGACATGCACATGACTGACTGCTTCATATCCTTCAAATCTGTGCTCCAATATCACCCTCCCAATTAAGACCACCCTGTCTACTCAGTTTACACATCAAACCCTTTCCCTCAAAGCCCTCCTCATTCTTCTGACCATTTCCTGGTTTTCTTTTAACCAGAGCACTTATCACCTTCTAACACTCTGCTGTTCTCAAATGATCCACCCTCTTCCATCACTTTATCCATCATCCACCTGTGGATGGGTCTCAAACCTACAGCTCCCTTAGGGTGTGCCTCACTCTTGAGAGCTTTAGATGCATGCATCCAGATCTCTGGTTGCCTCCATCTGGATAGCTCATTGGCACAAAGCTCAATTATCACACCTTCTCTCACCATAGACTTCACCTCCCCCTGCATTCACATCTCTAAACCTACCACAGTTTAGTTGGCTACTCCTCTACACAGCTGAGGCAGTTGCTAAGAACCCCCTCAGGCTTCCCAAACCCAATAAACAACACTTTTACTGAGTTTATGTCTGAAACATTTCTCAACTCTGCCAGTGTCTCATGTGGGTTCTCCTCACCTTGTCCCTTCGCTATCCCAGTAACTTCCTAAACTCTGTCAAATCCAACCACACATTGCTGCCACTCAAACCATCAAGAATGATATAACTTTGAGCAAGTCATTCCTCTCCTTACATTTTTTTCAGAAGGGAAAGCCTAAACCATCCAGCCTGGCAGAGAAATCCTGCAAGACCCAGTTCCTCCCCAGTTTCACCAGCCACAATCCTAGCCTCAAGCTTGGCCTCAGTAATGCTGAACATCCAGGGATCCATTCCCCTTCTTTGTAGTTACCACACCCCTCCCTTCTTTACCTCACGAACTCCCACTCATCCTTCGAGACAACTCAGGAAAACTCCCCTGACCCAAACTGAGCTAAAGATCTTCCTTCTATGGTCTACTAATCCCTGTGTGCACCTCCATCAAATGGAGGTTGAGTCCTAAAATCCACATTTAGCCAAAGCTGAGGCTGAAGTCAATTTCACCAAAATTGGTGGTTTATGGACAGTACGAGTAACTGTGAAACTTTGTGTAATTGGTATTACAATTATCATAATCTCATGTAAAAATTATTTTACATTTTTTTCTCAGCCCACCTGTCATTAGATTGTCCCTAGAGTTTCTATGCTACTATACGACACATCTGCCTTACTAAATAGATGTGCACTTTCAACTGAGATTTTGAGGTACGTCACTCTTTCTAATACTTTTTATTTCACACTTTGTGTATTATTTATTATATCTGATTAAAGACTGCAAAGTCTAAAACATAGTTTCACGATCATACCTCAAAGAACAATTTTAGAGTTCACTGCACACATCTTTCAGTTTCTAATTCACCCATTTTCATGAGACTTTATTAAGTACATGTTATATGTAAGGTGCCACTCTAGGCACTGTCATAAATTAAGAAAACACATAATTAACCAGATATCTACTACATGTAATTGTGCTTCATATGTAATATATCCTATCCATGTGGGAATTGTGCCTAAAAAGCGCTCAACCAGTCTTTCTATAGAGGTAAAGACCATTCTTGTGTCTCCGTATGGTAGCTATTTTGTAGGACAATGTACTATTTGCAACGCAACTTCTTATGGTCTCTGAAATGAGGACGATGCCATTATTTTTAGAACATTAAGAAGTCTGTGGAGGAAGATACTGCACAACTCACTTCCTCATTTCTCATACCACAGCAGTCTGAAAAACACATGGACGTGGAGATTTCTGTAAATTCACAACAGTCAGAAATCTTGAAAACTGATCTGGCATTAAGGAGGGCATGTGATGTGATGAGCACTGGGTGTTATTCGCAACTGATGAATTATTGAACACTACATCTGAAACTAATGATGCATTATATGTTGGCTAATTGAATTTAAACTAAAAAAATGATCTAGGTTGATCTGACACATCAGGCCCATAATATACTGGGGGTATCATCCTGCCCAAACTTGCACAATCCCCAAAAATATTTTGGGGGGAAAACATCTCAAAGAACATGTCATTCTTCCATTAGGCCATTGGTAAATTCTTAACATCCATACCACTTTTTAGTTTGCCCAAAGAACATTAAGCCCTTACCAACGTCTGAAGTTGTTGTCCCTCAATTTAAATTCCCAAGAAAATTAAAATCCTTCAGATTTTCATAGCTGTAAAACTCCATTTACACTGGCATTCCAGTCTATTTCTACCTGGCAGCAACATTCATCAAACACCTACACACTACTGTATAGAAATGACTCATTTCCTCTTCTGGAGGAGATTTAAAGCACAGCCACGCAAAGCAAAATGGACTGAAGAGCTAGAAAGTTACAAACTTACAAAAAAGAAAACCCTGAACAACAGTTTCTCACTGAGAGAAAATAGGTAGAGAAATAAAAATATAAATCGACTCTAAGGTTTAATGAATATCAAGACCTTTATGAATCAAAACGCCTATGCAAAAGGCTTAGTGAGAAAAAGAAGTCCTCAGAGAAATGCTTAATCATTTCACTCAAATTATGTGTCCCTTACTCATTTAATCACAGCCCTGAGGCTATTTCTGACTAAGAAATAAACAGGTTTATCTTTAACCAACAAAACTAGATATTTCTAAATTGTCATATTACTCTTTACCTTCTCTCTCTCTCTCTCTCTTCCTCTCTCTCTTTCCCACTTCGGGTGAGGCATTTAATTTAAAAAGATAGAAAGAAAGTAAGAAAGAAAGAAAGAAAGAAAGGAAGAAAGAAAGAAAGAAAGAAAGAAAGAAAGAAAGAAAGAAAGATCAAAGAGGAAAATTACTATAAAACTCAGTCATTTGGAGATTTAATTGGATCTCTGAAAATTTTCTAATGGTTGGCATCTTTTTTTTTTTTTTGCTACAGTTTATTACTACAGCAGGAGTTGCAGGACACAGGAGGGCACCCTCCAAACATAACACAGTGGTCAGAGTCCCCCAAAACAGCCCTTCCCACCCCTATACCTAGCCCCAAGCAGCCCTGCCCCAGCTTAGCTCCCTCCCCCTTCCACTCTAGGCATGCCTAGATAGCTACAAAAGTTAGTGCACCAATCCTTCCCGCTCCAATCCTTCCCTCATATTTGTTGATTGTCTACTGCATTCCATGCCAAGTTCCATTTTACACACTGGATATTTCTGCTACATCCTGAGGACTACTGACCCACCAGCAAGCCTCCCCTGACACACATTCATTTAGGCGTAAACCCTTCCAGAGATCTGAAGGAATGAGAGGCCATACCAGCTTTGGTGAATGGAGTTCCAGCCCCAAGTCCCCTCCCCTTGCAATGGGATAAGTAGAGAGTCTGGTGGAGGCACCATAGGCATTACAACAACCTCTTATCCCTTATCTACTGACCCCTGGATTAGGGAAAAGAGACATATGCCCTTTCTACCTCCCAAAATAAGGGAGAGGGATGATTAGGGGTCTGGGTCCCAAAGAGATTTTGGACATCTCTCCCAGGAGTTGAGGGAAATCACAGGTTAGAGGCCAATGTTAGGGTAGCAATCCAAGATCAAACTCCTCTCCCCACATGATCTGCCCCTTTCCCTTACTCTAGCCTAACGCCTTATGTCAGTTAGTGTGAGGGGAGAGGGGCTGGTCCTACACCAGAGCAACTGGGGTCATTCAACCGGAGACCTCTGTGATATGCCCCAGGGGTCCTGACAGGAGAGCCCCAGACTTGCTGCTCTGAGCCAGGGTGTGAAAACGTGACCCGAGGCCATCAATGGATGCTGCACCGGTCAGGAAGTCAGGAGACAGGTGAGTCAGGCAGGATGAGGCCATATAGCCCAGCCTTGCAAGAATTACCGGAAGGCCTTGGTCAACTTGTGTTGGCACCTTTTAAAAGTCAGTTTTTTTAAACAAGAGTCCCTAAATTACTAAATTGTGAGAAGCAATCACAAACTATTTTACTGGAAGCAATAACAGATTTTACATTTCCAGCCTTATCTGTAAGAGCTCAAAAGTGGAAATAACCCAAATGCTCACTAACAGACATAATGAACAAATTGAAATATATCCATATGATCCGCAATAAGAAGGAATTAACTCCTAATACCTGAAACAACACGAATAGATCTTTAAAATATACTGAGTGAAAAAACCCAGGCCCCTCCAAAATGCATAGTATAGGATCTCCCTTAGATAAAATTCTAGAAAATACAAAGTAAAGCTATTATTACATAAGTCAGATCAGCGGTAATATAGGCTAGTGGATGGAGGAATGGAAGGACTAAAACTGTCATAAGGAAACTTCCTGGATCTGTGGAAATTATTATAATGAGGATTTTACAGATGTGTACATATTTCAAAACTCATCAAACTGTACATACTTTTAACATGTGAAATTTATTACATGACAATTAAGCTTCAATAAAGCTGTTTTTTAAAAATGTCATAAAGCACTACTCTTGACTTCCTGTCAAAATTAGAATTTCTGGTTCAGGATGGCAATGTAAGAGGACCCTGACCTCACCTACTCCCCCCCCCCAAAAAAATACAGGAAATCTATAACTACATATGGCACAACTTCCTCTGAAAAAAGTCAGAACCAGCTAAGCAATTCCTATGCACTGGGTGAGCCAGAGAAAGCACACAACAAAGCAGTAGGAGAGGCTGGCACACAGTCTCACTATAAACCACCTCTGGTGCAGCGAGCCATAATCCAGAGGGAACAAAAAACCCCAAGCTTCTCCTTAAGGAGCAAAGGCTTTGAACTCTGTATCAGCCACCCCAATTTTTAAGACCTGCACCTGGGAGATGAGCCCCCAAAACACCTAACTCTGAAAACCAACACGGCTCACATCCGTAAGACGTACAAGGCTATAACAAACTAAGACATGGCTCTTAAGGGGCTTGAACAGTTGGACTCACCCACCTCAGGGCATAGCATGGAAATAGTCAAGGAGTGCCTGGACGTTGTGTGGAAACAGCCCAACTGCTTGTCTTGGAACATCAGCCTGAGGGAAAGCATCTGACTTGACACACATTTTGGGAGCCTTCTGGGGTGCTTTCTGGGGATAGAGACTGGTGGGTGCCATCTTTACACTCTCCTTCTGTCTTACTGCAGCCAGTGGATGCCATCTTCAAAACAAAACAAAACAAAACAAAACTCTATGCTTTATTTTTTCCCTTTTCTTGCTTTTTTTCTCCTCTGGTAAGCATTATCTCTATACTCTCCCTCTACCTCTGCCTCCCTCTCCCTCTGCCTCCCTACAGCTTGCCAGTATCTCCTAGAAAGGAGCTCATACACTCATCTGGACCCCAAATGCTACCCAGTGGACTGCTTCCAGATTGCCTGCACTGGTGACTGGTGGGGCTTATGCTTTTCATCCCATAGGGCTATATATACTTGTATACTTAAAAGTTGCTGCTTGAGAGTCTGGCTTCCAATCGGTCTGAATCTATGTGTTAAGTGAACTCTTCCCCTTTGGAGAAGAACTTGGCACCCTCAACAACTGGAAGCTATGAAAAATAAAATAAAATAAGCTGCTTAGATAATCACAAAGGTTTAAAAAAGACAACCAAGACCTAGAGCAAGGTTGAATGATAAGGTTCATCTCCTACATGAGGCCACTCCTTCACGACTAAGGCTGTTCATCTAATGCACAGAAGCTAACAGAGAGTCAAGGAAAATGAAGAAACAGAGGAAGATGTTCCAAATGAGAGGACAAGATAAAAACCTAAAAAAAAAAAAAAAACAACTTTAATGAAATAAGTACAACTATAGCTATTGAGAACGTGTAAATCAATGAACAAAGTGAATCCCAGCTCTCAGAAGATATGTGTGCATATATATGTATCATATATATATATGTATGATGCATATACATATATGACATGAGGACTTTGATCCTCCTTATAATTATGAGAACAAGGGAAACTTAGTTTTATTAAACATGCACTTCACCTCTTGATGATGTAATAATGAGGAACTGTGAAAGCAATGGATAAATAAAACTCATGGAAACATCTCTTATGATAAGAAAAGATATGGCTCGTTTAAAACAGACAAAGGAAGAGACAACTAGAAAATGGGCACATATAAGAGCTTACTGTTTTTGAACCACCGCCACCCCCCCAAAAAAAGGTAGCATACAACTGTGGTTCTGGAAAGAAGAGAAACCTAGAGTTAGTCCAGGATTGGCCTTTACTGGGGCAGTGCAGGATAAGAGATACCAAGTGGAGCAGGGATCATAGTAAGTCAAAGAGGCAGAGAGAAAAGAATCCCAAGCTTCAGAGGGTGGGAAGAGAGCAGGCTAGAAGTCATTATGGGAATTTATAATGAGTTTTTGGTGTAAATAAAGAGGTCTAGCAGACATCATCTAATACAGAGGTGAGAGCTGAATGAAGTTGTACAAAGGTTGAACAGTGCTGGAAGATGGAGTTCTGGCACAAACAGAATGAAGAGATCTTGCTGAAAACTTGAGATATTCAGTTGAGCCCCCATGCCTTGGACTAAAAAGTATGCTCGAGAGTAGAAAAGGAGATAACTCGGATTGCATACAATATATCATCTACAGTGTACAGCATAAAATAAGAAAATTACTAGACATAAGAAGAAACAGCAAAACACAACTCACAGTCAAGCAATAAGGCAGTCAAGAGAAACAAACCATGAAATGATGATTCGGGTTTAGAATTATTAAACAAAGATTGCAAAGCAGCTATTATAAATCTACTCAAGGACTCGGAGGAACAGATGGCAACAAGGAGTGAACGGATGGGGAAGTTCCTATATTTCTGCGTTTGTTTCCTCATCTAAAAAGTGGGGATTAAAAATAATACCTACCTCAGAGTACATGATTATATGTAAGGGCTTACAATAATGCCTGACTCATCATAAGCACTTAGTGAAGGTTTAAAGTGATCATGTGACTTGGGGCATTTTATGTTCCTATCTGAGCCTCAACTTCTTCATTAGGAAGAAGAGGAAATTAATTTATCTTCTTAGGATTCTTTATTTAATTTAATGAATATATTTATTTGTCAGAGAGAGAGAAAGAGCACGAGCCCTGCTTGAAGGGCAGGCAAGCCTGGAGGGGCAGGCAGAGGAAGAAGCAGGCTCCCCACCGAGTGGGGAGCCTGATGCAGGACTTGATCCCAGGACCTGGATCATGAACTGAGCTGAAGACAGATGCTTAACTGACTGAACCACCCGGGCATCCCTTCTTAGGACTATTATAAAGATTAAATGAATTATAAAAGTGTGGAGAAAACCTAACACAATGTGTGGTAGACAATAATGATTTGACATCAGCTCTCTTTACCTTCCAGATACATCATTTTAAACTTAAGATTATAGGAAAGATAACGTGTGATAACTCTTCTTCTTTTTTCTTTTTTTTCTAAAACAGAACTAATTAGGGATCAAAGCAATACTATAAGACATTCCTACATTTCTTCCACTAGAACATATAGCTATCCAAATGTAAATGAAATGTTATAACAATTAGGTCATCCTTGCTCTCCCTAATCTGGAAGTCCTCAGTCACTAACTCCTGAATTCCTCCCTTATTTACTCTCCATTTGCTCTTTCACCAAACGGCTATGAGTGTCAGCTCAGGGCCAGGTTTTGTGCTGGTCCTAGGCATAAATCTAAAAACACAAGATAGTGCCTGCCCTCCGGGAACATAAAAATAATGAAAAGGAAACTAAAACAACTATGCCAAGTACTGAGAGAGGGACAGGTACAGAAAGAGAATAGGAACAGAAAATACAGACGGAAAGTTAAGGCTCATTTGTGTTAGAAGAGGTGATATGACTAGAAGAGGAGAGACTTAAAGGAGAGAAAGAGGCAAACATGTCAAGAAAAGGGAGAAGGACATCTCAAGCAGAGGGAGAAGACTGAAAGCACCTGAAATGAGTAAGCATGGAATCTGGAGAACTACAGTATGAACAGAGAGAGCATAGTTTGACTACGGAACTGTTGAGAGATGAGGTATGCAGGGGTCACAGAGGGCCTAATATTTATTTCCTATTAAGGGCTTTCGACTTTATTGTGTGAGCAATGAAGAATCAGTGACACCAATGAGAAGCAAAAGAAGACAGATATATAATAAAACTCATCTGCTATGTCATAAATCATAAAGTCCTTTGTCTCTGACCCAGGGTACTAGTGTCTTCTGTTAACATCCATGAAACTATGGCAACTAACTGGTTGACTTGTAAGAGTAGTAAAATCTCGGACCCAGTTTTTGATAGGGGATGGGGTTTTCATTTTTAGTACCATAGAAAGAAAATGTAAGTTTGAATTTTGACCCATCCATTCACAAGCTGCCTAATAACTTCTGCAGGTCTTTTCCTCTTCTACAAAAATGAATATAACAACACTTAAATGTGAAAGTATGTGTTAACATAATGCTTAACCCAGAGGTCTTTCTTTTTTATATTTCCATTTCCCACTTTTTCTTTAAAGGTGTGTAGTTCTACAGTTTTATATTTTTAAAGTTCCTGCCACAGTGAACTGAATCTTTGTCTTTGCTCTTTCCCAATGAAAATTCATGAAAAGAATTACTTAAAAAGGGGCCAAATTGCCATATATCCTTTTATAACCACAGGACACATAATTAGACTAACATAAAGGTATAAGTACTAAGAAAATAATAAATCTGTAAAGACAGGACAAAGACAGGGCTATTAAACGTTCTGAAAAGAAGACATTTCATTTCATTGCATTTGAAACTGTGGAAGGGACGGAGAATTGTAAATTCGCTCATTTGAAAGCATAATCCAATATCCTAAAACAGAACCCTATTGTTTAGTTTGCAGTTTTCATGACTACTAAACATACTTGTAGTCTGGGCCATAAAATACCTATTATTATATTAACATTTTATTGAACCAGCAATAAATTCCTAGATGTTTTAACTCACTAGACAAGTTTACTATGCCTGCTAAAAATTCGGTCAGTAAAAATGTGAATAACTTAGTCTCCCAAACCATAAACTATTGGAGCATTCCATTCATAACCACACAGTAAATGCTGAAGCCAGAATTCCAACCAAGGAAGACTAGGTCCAGAGTTTATACCTTAACCTGAAGTTTAACTATTAGTAAAGCCTGTTGTCCTTTCTGATCATCTACAAATGAAGTCTTTCAGTATCTAATCTCAAATAAAATTAACATCGACTCTTCCATATAAGTTATTACGGTGAGTCACGTGGGGCTCTAAAGAAACACAGACATGCTATATTGAGATGCTTAGTAATACTCAAAAAATTTTAATTAGTGCTTAAGACAATAGAAGAATATGCTTCAAAACCCACTGCATATATTAATTGCCAAGTTAATTATCTATATAGGTGCTATTGAAATTTAGAGGCAGGAGAGAACACTGAAGGATGTTGCATTCTCAGCTCTGATTCAGCCAAGTCAATTAATCATCTTCTGGGAGCATGGCTATCCTAATTTGTAAAATATTTCCAAATTATATTGATATCAGCTTTTAACAAATTGTGGGTTACAACCCATCTGTGGGTCATAAAATCGAGACAATGGTCAAAACCGGCAACTCTACTAAAAAATGGACTGGAATGGAAAATATCAGAGGTTACCTTGTGAAGTGTCTTGAATTTTAAACCGTGCGTGTGTACATGGGTGTGTGTGTGCAGAGTCTGCCGTAAAATGTGATTCTTAATATGGCCATAATCATGAAAAGTTGAAAGCCAATGTTGTGTTCCAAACTTAAAGAGGTTGCAGGAGATTATAGGAGTTAAACATTCTTGTTCCAATACAGATCTTTCCAAAGGTGAACAAGTGACTATTCTAGGCTGTCAACTGAAGAGTGGTAACCAGGTCTTCCTACCACTGTCTGTACTCCCAGCACGAGCCCAGTGTCTGACAGAGAGCCAGTCTTCACCACATGATAGAGAGAGAAAACCCTAAATGGAAATAGCCAGAGACATTTGAGGATATCAGCACTTTCCTCAACTTTAAAGAATTCGTAGAATTTCGATAACTTAAGGAATTGAATAGGGGTCCTTCTTAGAATTCATTCTTTCACTTCCTGACCATATACTAGGGCTGGGAAGGAAATAAAACTAAAAGCTTTCTACTCAGAGCAGGGAGATAATGAACTGAATGACACTGCAAAGCCACGATGGGATCCTCCCCTCCCCCACAGTGCACTGATCCCACCCACAGCCCTATGAAGAATGGGAAAAATACAGGTCCTAGAGCCCGAGGCTAAAAGTACATTGAGGACACTAACAAGAGCTGGTGTTAACCCTTTTCTCGGAAAGTTAAAATTAAAGTCTGTGATTCATGCTTCCTATTTTAAACAGGAGCCCAAAGAACAAAGGTTAGATATTACATATAAAGCAGAGAGTCAGAGAACCAGGAATTAATACAGACTAATTCCCTCAGCATCAAAATGCAGCCTGCCTTTAAGGATAGGGTTCCAGAACTTCTCAACAATTCTTCTCCACAAATCAGTGAGTCATTGCCCTCCCTAAGCAATGTATGCATTCTAGCACTGAATCAGGAAGAAGTACAGCCACAAACCCGTGCAAGGGAAGGTGGTTCATCTGTAGCTCGGGGCATGGAGAGCGAATCAGAAGTATCAGATGCTCTTTAATAAAGAGCTGAAAACCGTACTTAATGGAGCTCTTCCAGTAAAAATGCACATCAGGTTCTGCCACATGGTTACTTATAGGGGAGAACCCTAGTTTGAGTCACCTTATGCCATTCTCCTTTTGCTTTGTTACTTGATTTACTCTTTGATATTTTTCAAAAAAAGAAGGATGAAAGAGAGGGAGGAAGGAAAGGAGAGAAAGAGGGAATAAAGACATAAAAAAGGAAAATACGCTGGCCAACTGAACATAATAAAAAATATAAAAAAATACTTCTAATAAATAAATAAATTTAATTAGTTTAATTTAATTTAAAAAAAGAGGGAAAATAAATGAGAGTTTCTTTTCTAGCAAGGTGTTAGGAAACTATCCTGGGGTGCGCCCAACACTATCTGGGCTAGTCTAGGGCCCGTCTGCCAGCAGACCATTCCCAGCACACCCAGACTGGTCTACATCTTGGGCTGTGGGCCATACTGACTCCTAGGATTTGATAGTAAAAGACTGTTGCGAATTTATTTTACTGAAGAAATCACTTTATTACAAGCACAGTGGTGTACAAACTTGCTTATTTTCTCCTCTTTTTAGCCAGATTTCTGAAGAAATCAGGGTCCCGGAAGGGAAATACACACCACTCTGAATATTTGAAGCAAAGGGAGTATATAACGTGGGGACCTGGCTGCACAGATGGTGGACAAGCCGAGAAGCCGAACAGGGGATCACAAGGCAACCCAGAGTTTGGCAAAAAGTCAAGGGTGAGCTGAACTCACCCTTAGGAGGGATGGACAAAGGGAGCAGGTGGCTACATCCCAGTGGTTGAGGTCCCCCAGTGAGGAAGGTATCACACTGCAATGAGTTGGGGGTGCGGGGCTTGGAGGCATAGGAGACGTAATACCCTTGCCAGAGCCTCTCTAAGAGGCAGAGCAGTGTCAGAACAAATACTCTGGCTTCTCTCTCTTACAACCCACCTCTCACTGCTGAACCCAGATGGACGTCAGCTGCCAGCCAGCAGGAGTCTGAGATGAGTAAGGAGGAGGACAAGGCTTGAACCTTAAAATCCTTCTCAGTGTCACAAAAAGCTAGTTGGTGTTTATTCCTATCCCTCATCATTAGTCAAATTCAACATGACCTGGGGTGGGGCGGGGGGGTACAAATTAAGAGGAGAGGAAAAATACGACACTCACAAGTGATATTTGGAATTCACCAATCATAATGTCAAACACCTAGGGAGTGTTATATTCGATTATTCATACATTTCAGTATTTAGTGAGTTCCTATAGGCTAGGGACAATCCAACATGCTTGGAATACAACAGTGTGTCCAGATCCACACCCTCATGGAGGACAGTAAAAAGATGGGCACTCAAACAACTATTATAATATCCCAACTGGGAACAGTGCTCCAAAGCAGAGTATATAAAGGAAAGAACCATAACTGGAGATTTGATCAAGTCAGGAAGACAGAGAATGGCTCCTTGAGGATGAGTTGATAGCTGGCAAATGAACAGACATAAACTAAATTCTCCAGGCAGAAGAAACAGCATAACAGGGAGACTGGTAACCAATAAAAAGCTCTAAGTTAAGGACAGTGCAGCTTAGTTGGAACGAGCAAAAAAAGCAAGATGAGGTGCTGAAATAGGTCTAAAACCATAAAGAAATTTTAGACCATATTTTTACATGCTGACTTTACTACAGCACACCCTTCACTTTATTTTTTTTAATTTTTTTTAAATTTTTATTCATTTATTTGACAGACAGAGATCACAGGTGGGCAGAGAGACAGGCAGAGAGAGAGGCAGAGAGAGAGGAAGGGAAGCAGGCTCCCAGCCAAGCAGAGAGCCCGATGTGGGGCTCAATCCCAGGACCCTGGGATCATGACCCGAGCCTAAGGCAGAGGCTCAACCCACTGAGCCACCCAGGCGCCCCTATTTTTTTTTTAATTTTAATGATTGTTTTGTTCCAATGTAATTTGTTTTGTGTTTATATTCTATTCATGATAGATTTTTACTTTGGGGAGTGAAAAAAAAATTTTTTTTCTTTCTTAAGTGTACCTAGGGTCACCTGGGTGGCTTAGTGGGTTAAAGCCTCTGCCTTTGGCTCAGGTAATGATCTCAGGGTTCTCAGATAGAGCCCCGCAAGGGGCTCTCTGCTCAGCAGAGAGCCTGCTTCCTTCTCTCTCTCTCTCTGCCTGCCTCTCTGCCTACTTGTGATCCCACTCTCTGTCAATTAAATAAAATCTTTAAAAAAAAAAAGTGTACCTAAAGTCTAAAAAAAGTCAGTTTAGAGAAAACCATTAAACATATATTGTACATGTGGTAGGTAGGTATGGCAGATACTATGACTTATTGAAGTTTCAGAAATCCTGACATAAGAAAAATGTTGTTGAATTATTTTAATACTGTAAGTACATCTCAACACACTGTGGTCACTGGGAAATTTCCCTCATTACATTAACTGTCCTCAAATTCTCCTCAGAACAGATGTTGATAACAACTTCTGGTTCAATTCATGGTATATACCTTGAGAATGTTGCTTAATGATTAGTAAGATACAGTCTGAGGAGCTGGGTAAGATCTGCCTCATTTTAGTATGTATGTATGTATGTATGTATTTATTTATTTGACACAGAGAAAGAGAGAGAGAGAGAATCTTAAGCAAGTTCCAGGCTCCGCGCGGAACTGGACATGGGGATTGATCTTACAACCCTGAGATCATGACCTAAGTTGAAATCAAGAGGCAGATGTGTAACCAAATGAGCCGCCCAGGTGCCCTGTGCCTCATTTTACTTTTAAAAAATAATTTAGGGGGCACCTGGGTGGCTCAGATGGTTGAGATGCTGCCTTCAGCTCAGGTTTTGATCTCAGGTCCAGATATTGAGCCCCATGTCGGACTCCCTGCTCAGCAAGGAGTTTGCTTCTCATTCTCCCTCTGCTTCTCTGTTTGTGTGCTCTCTCTCTTTCAAATGAATAAATAAAAAATTAAAAACAATTTTAATTTTTAAAAATCTTAAATTTAAATTTCTAATTTAAATTTAAAAATTTTTAACTTAAATATTTTTAAAAATTTAAAAGACTTTAAAAAAAAACAATTTTAATGTTAAAAAAAAAAGCACTAGTTCCTGTTTCTTTTCTATAATTGCCAGATATATGATTCATGAGCCAGAAATGGGGTGGGGAGGGGGGAAGAAAAGTATAAAAATCTAAAAATCCTACAGTCCTTTGATAAATAAACTGTTGCTATTTTGGTGTTTGCTCTTTACTCTTCTATGAACTTATATTTATAGCTTTTACATATACACAATTGATATCACTATTTATCTAACTTTACGTATTTTTAAAATCTCAGATTATAATAAACATTGTCCTATACCACTAACAATGCTTCCCAATAGCAAAGAGCACACCTGGTGCCTAGATCTTGGTTTCTTTCTTTTTTTTTAAAGATTTTATTTATTTATTTGACAGACAGAGATCACAAGTAAGCAGAGAGGCAGGCAGAGAGACAGGGGGAAGCAGGCTCCCCCTGAGCAGAGAGCTGATGTGGGGCTCGATCCCAGGACCCCGGGATCACGACCTGAGCCGAAGGCAGAGGCTTAACCCACTGAGCCACCCAGGCACCCCCAGATCTCAGTTTCTAATACCATTCTCCAATAAAAGAAACTAGGGAATCTTTGGGAAATAGTTATTTCCAGGACTAGGACAGGAAACATAAGAGATGAGCCTTGTGCATCTTCGAGTAAAAAAGTCAGGAAATACTGCAGAAAATAAATACACGTACAAAGATGAGAGTAAGCCAAAGGCATATGGCAGCCAGCTGAAAGAGCTCTCTATAGCCAAAGCTGGAGCAATCTGAGCAAAAGAGTAAATACATTAGCGTTGGGTTAAACACAAAGTATAAAATGAATATCCGTGAGTCCATCCTGCCATAAATCAATGATTGAATAAATAAATAATGGGGAGACTAGATAAATCGTTTCTGCTCAATTTCAAACAATTTATGTCAATATTCCAGCCTCGCATAAGTGGAATATAACTTCCCAATCCCTAAGGATAAGCTGCACGTAATGACCTCCTTCCAAGGAATACAGCATGGAATGTGGGAGGCGGGAGGAATAACTTTACAGAAGCCTGCTACATGCTACCTCTGGCAAGTGACCAAGGTTCACATTGACCGCAATGAGGCAGGTGGGGTGTGTGCGCCCTTGATAAGATCTGATGAGAATGGTACTCTTCCTCTGTGGCCTTTCCCCCACAAAACCCATAACCCCGGTCTAATAATGAGAAAAACATCAGACAAATCCCAATTGAGAAACAGTCTGCAAAATATCTGACTATACTCCTCAAACCTATCAAGGTCATCGAAAAGAAGGAATGTCTGAAAAACTGTCATACTCAATAGGAGTTTAAGGAAACATGACAAAATATCACTGGTATACTGGATGGGATCCCAGAACAAACAAATGACATTAGGTAAAATCTGAGGAGACCTGAATGAAGGCTTTAAGTTAATAATAATGTCAGTTCATTAACTATAACAAATGCACCATAATAATGCTGAATGTTAATAATAGGGGAAACTGAGTGTTGAATATATGGGAATTTGCTGTACCATCTTTGTAAGTTTTTTGTAATTACAAAATTGCTCTAAAAATAAAGTTCATTTAAAATGAATACTCAAATATTTTGAAAGTATTTTAAATGATCACATAATGACTTACAGAGTTTATTAAATTCTTTAAGCATTTCCCTATTGTTGAATATGTGAGCCACTGACAATTTTTCCCTGTTAAAAGTAACTGTGATGAGCAAATATCTACATGGAGATTTGGTTCATACCTTTGATTGTGTCTTACCAATAGATTCCTAGAAGTTCAAGCTATGTTTTTAAGAAAGTCAAAATGACGTATTTATCTTATTGTAAAAATAACCAATAATATTGGAAGACCCATTAGATTGTACAGCTTTTTTTCTTTTTAAAATTTTATTTATTTATTTGACAGAGAGAGAGAGAGAGAGAGAGAGAGAGAAACAGCGAGAGAGGGAACACAAGCAGGGGGAGTGGGAGAGGGAGAAGCAGGCTTCCGCTGAGTAGGGAGCCCCATGGGGGGCTGGATCCCAGGACCATAGGATCATGACCTGAGCTGAAGGCAGACGCTTAACTGACTGAGCCACCCAGACACCCCAGATTGTGCAGCTTCTCTGAACTAAGTTCCATTCCTCTCAGTAGTAAAAATAAAACAAAATAAAATAAAGTAAAATAAAATAAAAATAAATAGATAAATCCAGAATTTGCATTCAACTCCCAATCTTATCCACCGATTCTTGAATTCATTCAATAAACACTTGAGTAGCTGCTATACTCCAAGCAAATGTACTATCAGGAATGATATTTTACCACGTTAAGACCTTATTATTTTATAAATCATAAAAGAACACCTAATTCAGAGAATTCTTCAGTTGACAGCTAATGATCATTTCCGGATCTCCATAGTTAGAGAGTATAGGAATAGTAAGTGGTAGGCGCTTTTCAACTAATTTTTTGCAACATTTGAATCTCCAGGCCAGAGTGTGATTCTGTAGCTAAAAAAGATTGCTCCCACGTTAGCATTTGGTGATTTCTTAAAAACACTTATTTAAAAACTTAAAATTTTTACTCTATAATAAATGATTTCCTGTAGTATTTCTCTCCTTTTGACTTTGCGGCCCTCTGGTGCCCCCTAATGCCCATCCCTCTGGCAGGTTTGTGTTTCTTCATCCTCCCATAAAAGTTATTTTAAGCCTGGGTGTAACCACACCAGGAAAACTTCCCTTGATTGTCTTCAAAATGTCCACGTATCACCAAACTTCAAAACCATTGCCATTGTTTCCATGACATCTAACTATTTCTTCCTAAAACTTAGAGATCACTTCAAGAAATCCAACAATAGTGTCTGTTAGAAGAGTTTCTTAGAAATATTCTCTATGATGAAGAGCTGCGTGCAGATGGGTTTTGGGGGTGAAGGCGGTACCCCTTAAGATGCACCTGTAAAGATGTGAGGGGGGCGGGATTGGGAGGGAGGGAGAAGGTGGCCCACAATGTGGTTTCAACAGCATCAAAATAGATCCCACAGGGAGCCTGGACTGCAGAGGTACCCCCAATGGAGGCAAGAGGGCTGGGCCTTTGTAACCTCTCATCAAGCAGTCATCGGCTCTCAGCACCCCACTGGAGGGAGCCAACCTTGGGAGAGGCAGTTTCCCATGGTCTAGGGCAATGCCCGGTGAGGGACACAGCTGTGGAGCCATCACAACCCACAGCCCTAGGGGTGGGAGGAAGGGCACATCCCCAGAGAAGGGGATGTGGCTGGAGCACGGAAGTTTCCACAATGGCTCTGTTCTAAGTCTTTGCCTGGTAGACGATGATGACAACTACTACTACTACTACTACTACTACTACTACTACTACTACTACATTTTACTCTTGTCATAGGTCTTAAAAGGACCAAACTCTTCTTTTTTTTTTTTTTTAAGATTTTATCTATTTATTTGACAGAGAGACACACTGAGAGAGGGAACACAAGCAGGGGGAGCGAGAGAGAGAAGCAGCCTCCCTGTTGAGCAGGGAGCCAAACACAGGACTGGATCCCAGGACTCTAGGATCATGACCTGAGCCCAAGGCAGACGCTTAAACTGACTGAGCCACCCAGGTGCCCCAAGATGATCAAATTCTTGAAAATGAAGTCCACAGTCCAAGGACACTTTTTTTAATCAAGGAGACTTCTGAGAGACTGCCATGAAACAGTGTAGGCGAGCGGGAACCCCTACATTGCTGCTCCTCACATAGTGTCTAGGTAGGCACTCTGCAAATATCTTTGGAGGATAGCCAAAGCACCACTATTGTTAGGCATTACACCCACTTTTAGGAAGTGAAAAGGAATGACACCTCAAAATAAAAATGTAAATAATATAAAAGGACCAACACTGAGATGAAGATGCCTAAGTCAGTTCTTGGCAAAAACCCGAGGGAGGACTATGTGGAAAGCTGTGAGTAGAGACAGGTTTGGAATCACATCCTAAATCTGTATTTGAGAAATTGATTATTTCTGTCTTTACTTAACTTTGAAAAATAAAATCCCTGTAGTAGTTGTAGCAATGAGATCCTCAGGGGAGTAAGAGGTAGCGTCACTGAAAAACTTATGATTTTGTGAACAAAAGTTTGCATTTAACTTTCTTATGTTGATTTCACCTGTTTGGATTTTTTCCAGACGTTATGTAATTGTTCTGAATCTGACAATTTAAAACATGGTAATTAAATCCTTTCTTTAAAAACAGAAATTTGGACTAATGCAGTGTTTTATTTGAAAAAGTTCACTGTTGCATTAAATATTAAGAAATTGATAAAGAAGTATTAAATGTTTTTTTAAAAACTTGCAGCTAAATAGCTCCTTGAGATATTCTTTTAATAAATGACCAAAGCTATTCAATAAATATCAGAAAACTAAAAGATAAAGTTCATTTACGTCATACCATATCACTTATCCCTAATTATTCTCCTAATGCTTTAAAAATTAAAAGTTTTTCTTGGGGCACCTGAGTGGCTCAGTTGGTTAAGCATCTACCTTTGGCTCAGGCCACAATCTGGAGTCCCACATCAAGTGCCCTGCTCAGTGGGGAGTCTCTACTTCCCCCTCTGTCCTTCACCTTGCTTGTGCTTGCTCTCACTCACTCACTCTCCCTCTTAATAAAATCTTAAAAATATTAAAATAAAAATTAAAATTAAAACTTTTCCTCAATTAATAGGAAAATTATTAATTATTCAATTTGACTTCACATTTGTGGAGTATTTGCTATGTGCAAGGCATATATTAAGCAAAGGAAGGAACTAAAGCTGATCCCTTCAAAGACACTCCACTTGGGCTGTGGTGAAGAAACATTATCAAGTGTAGGAAGGCCAATCATCACAAAACTATTATCTGTAAAGTGCAGGCAGCCCCTCATTTCCTGAACTGGTGAGGTTCCAGAAAGCTGTTTACTGACTTCGTTGGCCCAGGGAAGCAATATCACAAATGGGGCTGGTTTCCAAATGAGACCTCCTAATACAGTTCTAGGAGCTCCAGCCCAAGTTCTATGGGCAAGAAATTACTAGGGACAGGAGAACATGGGAAGTTCTTCACTCCTTTGCCAGGTCCATTCATTCTGTAGCAAAGCTCTGAATCAAAGAAAGTCTTCAGATAGCATTCTCCCTTCCGCACACCTCCATTCAAAGCTCTACTATTGTCCAGCCTCGTGGCATGCTCGACACAACTAAGTCCAGCAGCAACCCCTCAGGCCCAGGTCACTGCCCCAAATTCTACAGACCGAGCTAATTCATTGGGCTCCCACCAACTCCACCCATCCCCATCGAAATGTATATCTATCTATCAAAAAGGTAAATCTTTTCTATCCAGGAATGAGGGGGAAAGACTAACTGAATTCATTCATGCTAAGTAGGAATGATCAGTCCTTAAGATTGTGTGCCAAGGGCTGCTGGAGGAAAACACCCGAGAGGCTCCAGAAGACAAGGGTATAAATTCTAAAGAAAATACCTATCAAGTCAAATGTGGAGAATAACAGCCCACTAACAGTGACTGAGGCAGGGGAGGGGAACAGGCAATATAGGAGAATAATGACTGTGTGTTGAGTGTTTACCATGTGGCAGGAACTCACTCTAAAGGACACCATCGGGTAAGTATGTTATTAGCCCAGTTTTACAGAAGAGAAATGTGGGGTTTGGAGAGGCTAGCACTTGAGTGAGCTCTGGAAGACTGTCCGCCCAGTCCTCTCTCCACCATGGCAAAACCAGTAGGATCCTGACTCCGGAGGTGGGCAGCTCGCTCCGGCCATTCTTCTTTTGCATGATTCCTTCTCTTCTTTTCTACTGAAACCAGAGATCCTATAAAGGCAAATTTTTTCCCGAGTGTGATAGTCAGGACAGCAGAGAAACTGAGGTAGTAATGGATGGATACTACCAAAGCATATTTGTAAAAATTAAACTGCTTCTAAGTGGGGTGTGAATGAAGACCTGCTCGTGACTAGACCCTGTAAAAGGAGAAGACAGTATCTTAACTTCCTCAGTGCATTTATCACCCAAGCATCAGTATCTACCTATGGAAAGTATGATTTATAGGGTCTTTTCCAACATTCTAGGCCTCAATTAATGAGAGAGCCTTGACGTTAACTCAAGTGTTATCATTTGTACCAAAGCTGACTTTAAGATTACTCATCTCATTACTATGGCTCTACAATAGTATAGAAGGGCATTAAAAAAGGAATCTGATGTACTTTTCCATTCCATACACTATGCTCATTTTACATTAAAAACACAGGAAAAACAGTCTTCTCCAGCAGGGCTGGTGAGAGCCCTGTGCCCCACACCAGAAGCTAGGCCCAGCAGCTCACAGATCAACATTTCAGATGCCTGATCATTTATCTTCCCAACTGCTGATTATTGACAGAACCCTAAGAGCACATGGGCAATTTTTGCTTGCCCACGGCAATATTTTTCTAATAGAAACAATCCCACAGCATGTATTGTCATCTGATAATAACATGAAGGCAATCAAAACAATTAATTATTCAATTAATGAACAAATGTTTTGGAAAAATGCTCCCAACAATGGATATCTGAAAAAACAAACTACATGGCCTTCTCATTGATCACGTCTAGTTGGAGACACTTTGGAGCAGGGTAATACCGTCTCCTTTTAGCATGATCCGACCCACTTGTTTTCTTGACTTTGTTTTAGAATGAATCTCTTCTGCTCTACCTAATACAAGGTTCATGCACTCATCCAAACCAATGACACAGCCCTCTGTCTGCATGGTCACTTGTACCTTATGCCATACCTGAATCTGAGATCTGTTTTGCAAGTATCTGAAGATGAGGTTGTTGGGCTGCACCATCACCTTCTAGGTTTTCTGGCTCTGGCCACTGTATGCCATGGTGGGTGCCGACAAAGACCACATGCTAGCTCAGAAAATGGCCAGAACAATCCGATTTGCCTTTAAGGACCTGCTTCTCTCTCACTTTCAGTCCCTATGGTTTGGGTTGGATTACCCTCATTGTGGGGCACTAAGGTACACCTATGATGTGGCCAAGCAGCTCATCCCCTGGCCACAAGGAGTAGAGTAAGAGCCCAATCATTCCAGTGAGACTCACTTCAAAAAACTGTGTGACAAGGGCTGCTGGAGGAAACCACCCAAGAGGGAAGATGCCCAGAGCCAAGCAGTTCTGAGGGAACGTAAGGAGGAGGGGGAGGGCAGAGACAGAGAGAGCTGATGGCATAGTTTGAAGCTCTGCATCCAGCCTGCTCTGGGTCTTTTCAGAGGTGAGCCGATATACTCTCTGTTGAAGCCACATCAGGAAGAATTGAGCTTCTGTCGCTCATAAGGAAAGAGTCCTGAATAAGACATCTCTGTGTCTGGGCTCCACTCATCTCATTAGACACCTGCATTCTTGCCCGTGTCTCCCCAGATGTTCCTGTTATTATGATGGGAACCACTGTGTGGTCCTGGGCCTGGCCCACCTGGCAGAACTCGCAGGCCCGGCCTCAGTAGCAGGTACATCTTCTGGGTCCTGGCAAACCAGGCCTCAGTTCTCCAGCAGGCGCTCACACTCCCCACTCGCTCCACCCGCCCTCCTCCTCACAGGCTGTTGCCCCAAAGAGAGACTCAGGCTTCCAGGAAGGGAGCTCCAGGTTAGGTCTATGGCTGGCTTCTTTTAGAGGGAGTTAAGGGTGATTCCATTTGTCAAGGCCCAGAGCTCACAGCACAGATCCACGTCCCTCTGAACTAGCCACCTCTCAGGTTTGAGAGCTGCCTTCTAACTTAAACAAAGCTCTTTCTTCAGAATGACTCCATATGTGGGCTTTTACCTTTTTTAGCACATTTCTTTTTTTTTTAAGATTTTATTTATTCATTTGACAGACATAAATCACAAGTAGGCAGAGAGGCAGTCAGAGAGAGAGGAAGGAAAGCAGGCTCCCCGCTGAGCAGAGAGCCCAACACGGGGCTCGATCCCAGGACCCTGAGATCATGACTGACCTGAGCCGAAGGCAAAGGCTTTAACCCACTGAGCCACCCAGGCGCCCCAGCACATTTATTTCTAAAACACGGCCATGGGATCACTGAGAGAAATGAGTATAGCTAAGGGGACAAAAGTCTAGTAGACCAACAGCACTTTCCATGAGGTAACTGAGCCTCTGTATTTCCTGTGAAGAGGAGTCCCCATGGCTTCATTTACTTAACAGTGGGGTGTCCACACTACCTGACAGTGACATTTATCTTTGATGTATATTTACTATTTCCCCAGCTAAGAGGACAAATCTCTGGAGGGCAGAGCCATGGGTCCACAGAAGCCAGAACAGAGACATGTGAGTGTAGCCCATAGGCAGCAAATATTGACCCCTGAGGAGGATAACTAAGAGGATTCCGTATCATATTTTCTAGGAAAGACATCTTTCTTTTCAGTGGTTCAGTCCCAAAGAAGACTCTATACAAGGGAAGAGAAATCAACTTTCAGGAAACAGAATCCAATATTAACAATAAATTCCAGTTAGGACCAAATTAGGGTTCCAATTATATACTGGTCACAGTAAATGCTGCAGGCCACAACTGGCTATTTATTTCTGGGCACATCTGCTTGTCTTTCCAGGAAGCCAGTCTATAGTTCCTTCTTTCTAAGAACCAATCCATGTCCCCCGCAAGTTTCTGGGATAAATGAATATAAAATTTGAAAATTTAAAGATTCAAGTTTTGATTTTTTTTTTTTCTAGTGCTAATGGGGCCATCTTACTTCATGAGAGCTATCACTGAGTCTTCCTTTTGACCCAAGAGTACTAATGGAGGTTTTTGGAGTCCATGGGTTGGAAGTCATTGACTTCCTTGCTTGAAGGTGAATCAACAATGATGGATTTGTGTCCATTTGTATTTCTTTCTTTCTTTTTTTTTTAAAGATTGTATTTATTTATTTGACAGACAGAGATTACAAGCAGGCAGAGAGATAAGCAGAGAGAGAGGGGGAAGCAGGCTCCATGCTGAGCAGAGAGCCCAATGCTGGGCTTGATCCCAGGACCCTGGGATCATGACCTGAGCTGAAAGCAGAGGCTTTAATCCACTGAGCCACTCAGGCGCCCCTCATTTGTATTTCTTTATGAAGAGAATGCAGGTAACCACTGTGGTTGCCTGGGGAGATCAAAGCTTGATAGGCAGGCCTCACTTGGGTGGGTCTTGGTATAATTTCTGGGCCCTAATCTGCTAGAAACGCTAGAATCCATACCCTGAGCTTTCATAAAGTAGCAAATAGGCTGCTAATACTACTACTTTAGGTTTGATTGATGGACTAGAGTCTCATTGAGGAGTTTTGATATTTCCTTTTTTTTCCTACTATAACACTGTATCATAAATATCATGGTGAGGTTTTATGCCCTTTAAGCTTTCCTTGTTGCTTAGGCACAACTGTCAATCTGTTTCACAAATGTGAATATTGGCTGTACATGAAAGTATAAAACTTAGATTTTATATCTAAGAAAATACATAGTAAAATAGAAAACTTAAAACTCCCTCACCACACCTCAGATCTGTTCAACAAGCAGTCTTCCTAATTAACCAAGATTACGTTAACAAAATATATAGATTTAAATGTATATTGTATAACTCCTTACAGAATCCCTTCCCAAGGTTCTTCACTTCTTTTCCCCATCCTAACTTCAGGAAAGAAACTGGAAGCTCACAAAATGTATGCCTTCCATAATTTACAGCTGTAACATCTAAATCACCGGGCTTTATCTCATTTTCATCTCTACTTAGCCTCGGAAATGTGCTGTCTCTGAGAATCTCTCCCCTGAGTACTGACAAAGGGAGATTAGATTGCATTTCCTGCCTTCATTTACCTTCCAATAGTGTGCAATAAAAAGGCAATAGGAAGAATGAAATGGCCTGTTTTTCCAGGGGGAAAGATATTTTCATCTTTCATATTTCTGTTTCTTACAGACATTTTTAAAATACAACATCTTGGGAGAGGGAAGTAGCCCCTACCAACATTGTTAACTCCTTATGAATTCAGCACATCTGTGAGCATAGTGTGGCTCCACAGGGAGCAGTAAAGAACAGCTATTCCCAGACCAAAGTCATCAACTTCCTGCAGATGGTTCTCCTCTTCATGGAAGAGCATTGGAGCTCTCATGACAGCTTTAGAACTTGTGAAAGTCCACAACTCCCCATGGCCCACAAGGTCCTGCGTAACCTGGCCCCAGCCAACCATTCCACACTGAGCCCCCATACTTGCCTTCTTACCAAATTCCAGCTGTGCAGGCAAAACTTCTCTAAGTGCCTGCTGTAGTGTCCTGTGCCCAGAACTATTTGCTACATCCTTTCCTTCCTTCTGTTCCCCCAAATCTGGTCAAATTCTGTTCATTCTTTGCCTCTCATCCTAAAAATCACTTCTTCAGGAAAGCCTTCCCTGCCCCTCCCCTTCCTGCAAGCTCAGGTTGGGACCACTTAGAACTGGCTATCAGTATTTCTCTGTACTCCTCTGAATCCATTATTACAATTATAATAGAGTGTGACTTGTGATATTTTTAAAACTGTAATGGAAATTTCTCCTACTAGATCATAAACTCTCCAAGAGCAGGAACTGATATGTCTTCTCTAGCAAGGTATTTACAAGAAATCATGTCTACTGTAGGGTAGATATTTCATAAATATGTGAGGAAGGGAGAGAGAAAGGAAGAGAGATATATTACCAAAATTGTTAGTACTGTAGCAGAAGGAGATCTTCCAGCTACATAGGTATATCTGGGGCTGGTTCATTATAGAGAACATTGAACCAAATCTTTTCACCACTCCAAGACTTCTAGAAAAGTCTGAGCTCATGAGCCGATGTAGCAGCTTTAATGTGGGGAGAGTGATGCACCATGGCAGTTAGACTCAAGAGTTTTGGAGCCAGCCACATACTTAGGTACAAAAATCCCAGCTCTGCCACTTACCGCCCTTTCTGAGCAATTTCCTCACCCTTTCTGAGCCTCCACTGATTCATCCATAAAATGAGGCTAAGAATTCTGGCCCCTTTTACAGTTGTCTCAAAGACTAGACGTAATGACTGCCAAGCATTCATGACAAAGATTTTAGTGCTGTTATTACTATTACCAAGAAACATTAGAAGTCGTGCTAGATTCAGAAGATATTATATCTTGCCTTTCTCCTTGCTAAAGGAATATACCCCAACCAGGCATAGTCACCAACAACTAGTTGCTTAGAAAACAAGGTGTTTTCCTGTCCCGAGATCCTGACACCTAGACTAACTGCAGAATGCATAGCTTTATTTTTCACAGGCATTTAACAATATGACTGGAAGTTCAGATACATATACAGAATTCACAACAAGAATGATCTGAAAAAGATTCACCAAGGATGATCTGAAAAATTTCAGGATCTGAAAAATATTCGCTGAGCGTGCCAAGAAACAAACTAACCCATTCACACTCACTCTATATTTCTGGACATTTTCTCCAAAAAATAATGGCACATTCTTCCAGTTGTATCTCCAAAACAAACTGGAGACTCAGACCCTTTGGTAAGACTGGTGTTAGAGGAATGCCAGATTGCCAGAATCAACCACAAATCAATGGTTTGGGTAGCAGTCACACACCCATCACAGGTGTGCAGATGTGGCCTTGCTAACAAGCAGAGTGGGGGTTTCTGGAAACTATGGCCTGGCACAAATCAGACATCGGTTACCCAAGCTTTGCCATTCACTAGCTAAGGACAGAAGCTGGACTGCATACAAGTTAGCCTCTCTAAACATTTCCCAGGTATAAAATGCACTGATAATACCTCTCTGTCAAAACTGCTGTGAGGTTTGGAGTGAGATAATGTACATAATCTATAATGATTATTTGAGATAGCATGTAAAGAATGCCTAGCAAATATATCTATTTCATGTCATATCCTTTCCCTAATACCGTGCCTTTCACAGAACAGGAAAGCCTTAATGAGAGAAGCCAGGGGAGCTTGTCAAACATAGATGCTATATCATTATAAGGATCTTATAACTTATAAAGCATTCCTAATAAGAATATCAATAACAGAAATAGTGATGATCTCGCAGGATACCTGATGCAGAAGAATTTTTTTTAAATAAGACTAACATTTAAAAGATGCCAGCAAGATCTTTATCTAGCTGTCAAAGAGAGCTAAGAGGATGTAGTACCAGTAAGAAGTAAGTGGGAGAGCTAGGAGTCTACATGACCTCAAAATCTTCTGTTACATTAAGTCTGTCTTTATTAAACTTACTTGTTATGAGACAACCTTCCAATAAGAAAGATAGGAAGGAGACGGTGGAAGAGCTGTAATGTTACTACTGAGATGGGGAAAAAGACAAGGCTTTAAAACTTTGTTCGAACTTCTCCCTGCAGTTCTGTTTCCCTGGGTTGGGCTCCTCGGGCACAACCTCCTTCAGACAGCCTTCCTTTGTAGGATCCAAATTATACTAAAGTGTGACTTTGGAGCAGTCCCTTAATCTCCTATAGCTTAGTCTCCTCACCTGGAAAATGCAAAAGATAAGAAACGTACTTCAGAAAATACCGTAGTCAACAAATGAACTAATACAAACAAAGCACCCAGAATAGTGCCAATACATCATAAGTATTCTGTAGCTTTAGGGATTTTCTTTTCTTTTTAAAGATTTTATTTATTTATTTGATAGAGAGAGACACAGCAAGAGAGGGAACACAAGCAGGGGGAGTGGGAGAGGGAGAAACAGGCTTGCCGCAGAGCGGGGAGCCCGATGCGGGGCTCGATGCGGGGCTCGATCCCGGGACCTTGGAACCATGACCTGAGCCAAAGGCAGACGCTCAACAACTGAGCCACCCAGGTGCCCCGCTGAGTGAGTTTTTTTTTTTTTTTAATTTATTTTTATTTTTTTTATTTTTATTTTTTATAAACATGGGGATTTTTAATAGTACGTATAAAGTGTCATTTTAAAATGGCACCAGTGTGAGAGGCCCTTGGTTGGTGATCCACACGTCAGAAGTGAGAGGGTACAATTACAAAGAGAGCCCAGCCCTGGTGGGCAGGGGAAGACCACACTCATCATGTCCTACCTCATGTGACCTAACTTCAGCAGACGGACCACGTACTGCGATTTTACAAACGTTAATTCAAATGCAGGGTCATAAAGCCAAGCCCTACCACTAGAAAGAACTTCATGGGCTTACTTAAGAAAACTAATTTGCATGAGAAATTCCTAGCACCAAATACATACAAAATTTGTGTAGCTACTGAAAACTCACATTGGATTTAACTCAGTTATCCTCTGACTCGTCTTTTGAGGTGATTTCACAAAATGAGCTCCTCATCAGTAGCAGGAGTACCCTTGGCTGAGAATACATCTTCACAATCCTAAAAGTATCCCTTTTTCTCTAATTACAACATGAACTATATCAATAAAGAAGTTCACCCAAACACCTCCCTATTTTTAACTGTAAGGATCTCTTTGTGAGGGCAAAATCGGGCCAGGCTTGAAAATGCTAATGGTAGATATTGGTTATTGTGACTTCTAGGTTTCAAAAGCTAAGGGAATGAATCTTTTCTGTGGTGGCTGTAAATAAGATAGTTACTTAGGAAAGAAAAACCATTCTGCTGAGAAAAGACATTCCTTATACATTAGTTCAAATTCAAAGTAAGACTACTCATTTCCTTTACAGAACACACCCCATAGTAAATCATCAAAACGGTCTATTGATTGGTTTTTTTCCTTCTCTCTTTGGCTGAGCTGGTTTTTATACAACTACTCAGACTACATAGACTTAAACCAGTTATTGTAAAGACAATGTTATCATTGAAATTTAGTATTATCACATTACGTTTGGAAGTGGAAGAATACTGGGGTGCTTGGAGGGCTCAGTCAGTAGAGCATGTGATTCTTAATCTCAGGGTCGTCAGTTCAAGCCCCATGTTGGACAAGGAGTTTTTATTTTAAGTAGTTAAAATAAAAATAAAAACAAAAACAAAACAACAGTAATAAAATAAAATAAGGAAGTAGGAAAAGTATTGGAGTTGTGGTCATCTTTGACTCCAGGGGAAAATAGTATGTATGTGAAAGAATAAGTATATGTATACAGCATACCTGGTAAAGGCATAATTGTGTTTGGGTGTGTAAGTGTGTACACATGTGTCAAAGCAGTACAAAATGTCAAAACATCATGGGAGCTAATTATTTAAACTTCACTATGGAAAAAAAATTACAAAAGCTTCTAATGAAAAAAAGTGCCTCACTTTCCTCTTTTATTTTCCTGCCCATGTTCCTAGAAGGAAAGAGAAGTAAAATAGTGAAAGGGAGAGAACAACAGGTCAGAGAATGAAGAGCCAAGACCCACATAATATCCCACCCAGAGAGTCCTGTGAGAGGTAAACAGCCTAACCATGGTTGATAATCCAAAATACACAAAAATCCCCTCATAGTAAGTTCCACATACTTCTTCCTCCTGTTCTGGCATACTTCTGCCAGTACTTCTTACTGGCATAGTAAGATCCACATACTTCTTCCTCCTGTTCTGGCATATCCCAAAAGGGGGCGCGGGGGATCAAGTCAAAGAAAGTGAAAACGTCAAGCAGAAAGGAGTAAATATAAGACCACTTAAAGCTCCATCTTCCTTGACAAGAGGCAGAGGGCATGGGGCCTGGGAAACTGGAAAATGCAGGCTTCCCTCCATGTCTGCCCAGTCCCCTGTCTCACTCCCCAGATCCCCACAGAGCAGGCCAGAGAGTCACAAAAACACCAGCTAGGTCTGGAGTAAATGAATGCAATGAGGCCTTGGGGGCCAAACAGAGAGGGGAAAGGACTGAAGGGTGACAACCAAACTGGTTAGGTAAATGCTTTTTTTTACTTTTTTACTTGAAACTATGGTGTTGAATTGGCATATATGCAAGGCCAGTCACAGTCACAGCTGGACGCCCTCCGGGTCCCTCAGACCCAACTTCTATCTAAAAGCAGAGGGAAGCAAAGAAAGGAGGGGAAAGTGCAGTTGTGCCTGCTCTCAATGGGGGCGGGGGGGGGGGGGGGGGGGGGGGGGGGGGGAGACACGACATGCTGAGTCAGGGTTTCCCACCTCTAGGGAACAGGAGGCTTGGCAACTGCTCTGTAGTGACAGAGCGCTTCTCTCCAAAATCTATTCTAATCTCAAAAGATACTTTAGGAAAACAGACTTCTAATTTGGTGTTGTGAAAATACTATTTAAAAGCAACTATAGAAATGTTGAATTTTTCTGTTATGAAAAGCTATTTTACACCTCAACAAAAGAACGGGAGTCAGATATGGCTTAGGGGTCTGGATAGAATACGGTTTCTATTTTGGGAAGATATCTATTTGTCATTTTCAGAAATTGATCATTTGCCACGCACAGATCGATCTTTCGTCTGAGAAAGAAAGCATATTTTAATATGTTTGAAGCACAAAACTCCTCAAGAATGAAAATTTTCGATAGAGCCCATAGATTCTAAAACTTTCCATTCTAAGGATTCTCCAAATATTTAGCCACTCTGACATCAGGTGTGGAAGAATCTATGAAACAGAGTCATGTGGGAGGTTTTCTTGTTTTACCTGATTTTGTTTAACACACGTTTACCCTTTCTCTTACTCCATTAACGCTACTTTCAGTGCTTAATGCTGCAGGAGAAAAGGAAAACTGTTTTATTCAGGATGAATTCAAAATAACTATAAAGAATATGGGCTATTCCGGTAAGCAAGTGACAACGTGGTTCTCAGGAGTCTGACACCCTCAGCAGTAAATGCAAATTCAAAACTCAACTTTCCGTCTCCCCTCCCCAGAAAAAGACTTTAATAAAAAAGCATTTTTGGGGCGCCTGGGTGGCTCAGTGGGTTAAGCCGCTGCCTTCGGCTCAGGTCATGATCTCAGAGTCCTGGAATCGAGCCCCGCATCATTGGGCTCTCTGCTCAGCGGGGAGCCTGCTTCCTCCTCTCTCTGCCTGCCTCTCTGCCTGCTTGTGATCTGTCAAATAAATAAAATCTTTAAAAAAAAAAAAAGCATTTTTTTTTTAACAGAACCAAGAAAAACCGAAGACATAAGTAAAAGGGAAAACATGGTGCGATTACTTCCTTCCACTCTCCCTTTCCTTGAAGGTTCAGCCAAATCCCTGGTCTTTCCAATCTTTCTCTCCTCCCATCGCCAAGGTCAGGTCACTGCCCAGGTTCAGGCTCTCCCTAGGACTCTTGGCCTCTGCTACTAACTATACCCTTCTGATGCTCACTTGGCCCTCTCTCCCCTGCTCAGGTGCCTCCAGGGTTCCCTACAGCGGCCCCATGCCCTGCTCAGCCCCCACAGTCTGGCCACAGCTGAATCTTCATCTCTACTTCCCATACCTTCCTTCCTGAACCCCAGGCCTCAGTCCCACCACTGACTCCCATGTTTTGAATACACAGCACACTTACCTGTCTCTGTGACCATGGCAGTATCCGCCCCCCAGCCCCCACCCCGCCCAGCCTTGCCACCACCACCACCATCTCCCTATGCCCAAATCCTAACCACACTCCAGTATAAGGCAGAAGCCATGGGTGGGTGGGGGGGAACACTGAATTGCTAACACCAAACCTACTACTTACCTACATCTACGTTCACAGTGTCTCCTTCCATTTGCAATGGAAGAGGAACCCTTCTTCAGGCTGAGGCTACCATTTCCCCTGGATTCTGGGGCTCAGTCGGACCCATGCCCTGAGGTACCTCACCCCTTCATTTATCCCTCTGTTCTCCTTAAACCGCTCCCTCCTCGTAGGCTCCTACTGATCAACCCACTCAGGTGAGACCCATTAAAAACCAAAAAGCTTCCAAAGACCCCATCCCAACAGGGTTTCTACTCTCCTACTACCACTTTCTTTTATCCCCTAAAGAGCCAAACTGCTTGGCTTCTTTCCCTGTCTGGGGCTTCTCTTTCTCACACCCCTCAGCCCACTGCCTTCTGGCTTCAATCTCATCACTCCTGATTCCATTGTTTTGTAAAATGTTTTGACACCTCTTATATCCCAGATAACAAACACCTGGCACTGGGAGTGGAGTGGAGAGGAGAAATCAGACCTGAGCTCTCTGAGCCAGAAGTTCAAACTGGTAATTAAATTCAGCATAAAAATATATTTTATTTGGACTATAGCTTAAAAATTATTTTTTCAAATAATTTGCCAAAAATTCAAGAACCTGAAGATTTCACATGAAAATCCAGGTTTCTGGCTTGTTTTAAAGAATCCAGAAATTCTGGCAACAATGCTTCTTTTACTACATGACAATAACCCGGTGAAGCTGAAAAGCAGCCTCCCTTCAATGGGACAGGAGCTCTCTGGTTCACCATGGACCCCACCAAACCCTCTCTGCTCATGTTTTTTTCTGTGATGGTCCCCGTGTGCAGTGAAGTTTGAATCCCTGTTCTAGATCGGTGCTATCCACTAGAAATAAAAATGTGAGCCGCATACATATTTTTAAATATTCTGGTAGTCATTTTTTTTTAGAAAATGGAAAGGAAGAGGTAAAAATTAACTTTAATAATATATTCCATTTAATTCAACATATCCAAACTATTATTTTGATGTACAAGCACCATAAAAAATTAATGAGATGTTTTACCTTCTTTTCACAATCCAGTGTGCCTCTAACACCCATAGCACATCTCAAATCGAATTTGCCCTATTTCCAACGTTCAAGAGCCAAGTGTGGCTAGTGGCTCCATCTGAGCCAGCAGACTCCGGATGCTTAATGATTCACTATGAAAATCATCTTGCAAATAGAAAGAGGGAGAGAGAATTTTAAGGGGGAAAGAAGAAAGCAGGCAGGACTGAGGAAAAGGGTGATGACATTAAAGAGCAGGTATGGTGAGGACTTCAAGTCAGGAGGGGGGAAAAGCAGGATCACAGAGACAATGAGCAGTGCTCCCCGAAAAGATCAGCTGTAGTCTAGCACTCCGGGGATAAAGACACCCTTTATAGGCAAATGCAGTTAACTGGCAATGCAGATTTTCTGGAGGGAGGCTTTAATCTTTCATAAATAGGCTTAGCATTAAACATGTGGTCACTGTGAAAAGCAATTGACCAAAAGTCTGACCCAGAGTTCACACACTTGGCATTCAAGAGGCCACAGGGTGGACCAGGCTAGTGAGGACAGGACTCTTGGTCCAGGCTGGGATTTTAATCTAGTTCAAGGGGATGGGTTTGAGGAGAAGTGGCAGTGATGCAGGCAGCAAATTCTCTTGAGCTGAGATCCAAGCAGAGATCAAGACTTAGAGAATCATAAGTGAGTGAGACTATGTCAGCAAAGTGTTGGAAATCCAGATGTGGGAGTGCAACATCAGAGGTCAGGAAAAGAGACTGGGTGCCAAAAAAGGATACCCATAGTCAGAGACTGGCACCTAGAAATGAATCCCTGAGCCACAGACCTCAGAAGCAGAAATCACTCCTCCATTCTCCACATGAATACAATATGGTGGCCAGTTAGTAGGTGTCCTGTCCTCTCCTCACACCCACAGACACGAACAAGAATTAAAGTACAGGCTGAGAAAAGCCCAGCCACAAGCTAGGGGAGAGGAGAAGGTCAAACAGATCTGCCAGACTTAAAAGGACTTGGAAACAAGACGGGAGGAACATCATTATATAACTAAAAGTGCTTTTGAAACTTTTCCAGAGAATTCTGAATAGCTCTGGCCCATCCATTCATCCCTTCATTCACTCAGCAACCACTTATTGAGTAGTCTTTCCTCTCCAATGCTGATTAGACAGGTCGATTGTACTGAGGCTTGCCAAATTCTACTCTAGCAGTGCCGGTGAAGGGAGCTCAGGCTGAAGCAAGGTAGGGTGAGCTCACTGAATAAAACCTGCGGGATTAGGAGGACATATTGATCCCAACACATCCAGAGGTCCATTTGTCTATCATGTGTTGTAATTCTTCCCAAAAGGATGAGAAATCAGGCTGGCATAAAATATCTCAAGAGACTTCACAGGAATATCGTTCTCTCAAGAAGGCAGCATACAGGACTTTGAAATCTCATTACGTGGAAAATATGGGGTTTTTTGCATTGCTTGCATTCAGATTAATGTTAAATACAAATATTTGGAGACATGAGGAAAACTGTGGCCTGATATTCTGCTGAAAAAAAAAATTCTCCTGTAAGAAACTGGTCCACATTGGAGAGGGAAACCATTCACATAAAATCTTCAGTTGTTGAGGGATAGTAATCACTTTCCATAAAGTGCTTTTATAAAATTTTATAAATTGCTTTTATAAAAAGCAATGTAAGTTGGAAGAAATGGTTGACAGTGACAAAGAAGGCAAAATGGCACATAAAGTTAATCTTGCAGGGGAAAAAAATGTATGGTGACAATTCAAACAAGTCAAAAATCACCAATTAAAAACAGTAGAGATTATTTAGCAACAGAAAAAAATGACATGTGAGGATGCCTCACACCTTTCAATAATTAGCTTTATAGAAAGAAATGTTGTCTTAAGTAGATATGCTTTATACCATAATTTTAAGAAAAACAAGTTTATCTAAAGCAAGTTCTAGCACAATATTTACTTCATTCGCATTAAAGAAACAAACAAACAAAAAAAAAACAGTATTCAAACAATAACCCTCAGTTACCAAGAGAAGGCTTTATTTAGGACCCTTGGTTTATGGAGGCAAGAAAATATATCATGTTTACTAAGTTTTCCAGGGGAAAAGAAAAAAAGAAGTCAAACCAAAAAGCTCCAGATTTCAAAAATGTCATTTCTGTTTTTCTAAAACATACAACTATGATACTGCAAATAGCTATGAATTAACAGAAAAAAATACATGATCCTAACTTTGGAATATGCAGACTTCATCAATGCTTACAGTATTATCTAGACATATTATTTACTCTTTGTCAATCTAGAGTTAACAAACATTTTGACAACCATCATGAGCCAAGAAACCACACTACATATTTCTGAGTTATAAAACATATATTATTAACCTTTAATTTTGTGAAATCATCCCTTATTTCCAAATGATGGGGCAAAAGAGAAAAAGGGAGAGTGTCCTATTGTCTTTATAAATCTATCAATCTTATTTTGTCGCTCTAAGTATTTATTTCACTTTTCCAGAATAATGTGCACACACTTGCCAAAAGGAATATAAGATTTTTTTTCATTACTCTGTGAAATTGTGATGTCGCCGGGACCGCCTTGGTTAATCTGAGGCTACTTTTTGCCACCCAAACAAGTAAAATAATTTACATCTTAAATAAGAAGGATGAGCAAAGTTCCCTGTTCATTTTTTTTCCAGCCACCCACATACTTGTAATGGTGGCAGTGGCAAAATTTAATATACTGTTATACTATCATATACTAGCCATTGCTAGGGTTTATTGAGCTCCTATAATATTTACTTGATAACATTTCCATATATACAAGATTCATAGCTGTACTCAAATCTTCCAGATATACAGTATAGAACATAAAAGTCATAGGAAAAATAATTCCACTCCAAAGTAAACCTGTCACTGTTGACTCTCTTCCTCTGCAATAAGATGAGGATCCCAGTATTTTTTAGAATGCTATCACACATCAAACTTCATGCTCTGTTCCAAAATGTCCTAACATCTCAACCTTCCTCTCTCACTTTAAAAAACCTTTGAAAAAGTTATTAACATTGCCTGTAGGGCTTGTTTTTGAGAGTATTCGTGTTTTGGTGATTTAAAGTCATTCACATTAGGAATTACATTTCCTTAAATCTGTGTCTTCCCCAAGATTAAGTTATGTTCTTTGGAGTAATATTAAAGACGCCCGGAAAATAGATCGCAAAAATTAACCCACATCACATTTTTAACTCGTTTTTGAGAACATAAGCTTTCTCGACAAGGTCGAATAATTAATGAACCAAGTGGCACTTCATGTATAGACTTCATCTTAGAAAATATTTTTCTACTTTTTGTTGGAGCTTACATATATATTTTAGGAATTTTATCCCAATGAACAAATATTCCTCTTACTATGTTTTGTAATATTTCTATCATACCCTGAATAATGTAGCCACATTTTTTACAAAAATTTTTTTGCTTCTCTATGGAAGCAATTTTAACAACATGGATTTAAAAGAAAAAAACAATAAAAGTTTAACATTCATAAACTTCACACTTTTGTTAAGACTAAAAAATGGGACATATTCATTCTTCACTCTTTATCTTAAAATACTGGCTTCCTCATTCCAGCAAAACATAATTTTAGTAACTCATCAAGACAGAATACATAAAATTGGCATATTTTTGATAGGCACACAAATTGAGAAAGCATCTTTCCCAACTGTGTTGCAGAAAATGAAATGCATCTGGTATGACAATATGGCCAAGCACGTGAACTAGAATCAGTGGGAAGAAATGTTGGATTTTTTTTTCTTTTTCTCAAAGCAGAACATTTTGAGTAATGTACTTGCCCCAACAACAAGGCATTATTAAGTCTGTTCAAGTGCCTTCCAGAGATGTATTGGGCTGAAGACCACAGAGTAGCAAGAAGGGGCTGGCAGGGGCCTGGGAGGCAGCATGATTAGTTCAGTGTTAGTCACTGTAGGTCAGTGATTTCCAAATCTCTTCCCCCCAGCAGTTCAACCTGATGTCCTTGTTTGTTTGTTTGTTTGTTTCTTTCTTTCTTTCTTTCTTTCTTTCTTTCTTTCTTTCTTTCTTTTTTAAATTTTCTTGCTTTTGCTTTTGCTTAACACCTCCACCCAGAGTCAGAGTTTATGCACATATGTTGTTGTGGCCTCATGCTGAGCTGGAGGGGGAAGTGGAGAGGTAGGGAGGTGTTGGAGAAGAGGGCCAATGCCAGGATCAAGCAGAGAAAAAGTGAGACATTTGCGTTATTTTTGCAATGCATTTTCTTTCTTGTTTGAAAGAAAGTTCTTTTTACCTAGGCAGTCGGGAGATGTATTTAATGCTCTTATTGTCTTTGCTTTCATGTGTACGTATCTGGCTTGGTGACCAACACAGAAATCTGCATCTGCTACACACTCCCTCCCCCCAGCCCAAGTATGTTCTGAGGCCAGGGGCTGGGAGAGCAAAGAAAGACATCTGAGTGACACAGGAAGCTTGCAAGAGTGCCACACAGCTCAGCCTACTCCTGGACACCTCAGAGAGCCCTCTTCTACCTCCAGCTTCCAACCCAATTTCTTCCTCTTCCTCATCAGAAGGTGAGACAGCTGGGCTCCTGGAGTTGGGCAGAGGAGCCAAGAGAGGACCAAGGAATCCAGCTTCTGCACTGGCAAGAGAGTGCTGCTGAAAGCCCGATTTTGTGACTCCTAACAGAAGGCTGTCCAGTTCTCAAGGAACAGATTCCAAGAGCAGCAGATGCAGGGAACCAGCAATGCTGCCTCTTCCCGGGACTGTGTGTGGCCTCAAACAAGCGCCTCGGGGTTACTGTGCTGTCTACACCCTACCTTTCACCTATTCTTTGAAAGGTATTTTAGCTTTGTTATTCCTTTTATGTCTTCATTGAAATTCTGGTTCCTCATAAGGAAAGGCTTCTTTAGAACGTTAGATGGTATGATTAATAATGTCACTCGTAAATGTGATGTCATAGTTAGGAAATAATGTATCTCAGAGAAAAGAACAAAGCAATAGAGCTAATACATCATGGAACTGATTCTAGGTTGGGGGAAACCCCCCAGAATGTATGTAAACTTGCAAGCATTAATCATAGGACTGAAGTCATCTCAGAAACACAACAAGCTCTAAAAGTTGTCAAAAGCAGTTATGGTAATGTAAAAAGACTCTGGAGAATTTTAGTACAAAACCTCTGTCATTTACTAACCATGTGACCCTAGAAAGGTTACTTAATGACTTTGAGCATCTGTTTCCTAACCCATAAAATGGCAACAAGAACTTCTGTCCTGTAGGGCTGCTGGAATGATCAAATCCAGCAAGGCTGTGAGGCATATGATGAGGGCACACATAATGTTAGTCTAGTATGCTCTCCAAAAATAGGCTGAGGTCTTTGGTATACAAAATTCATAATTACATGGCAGTATTTCTTAAAGATTGAATGTCAGCAAACTTTCTGGTAATAACTAACATAAAGATTAATTCAGAATTTTCTGCGTTTGCTTTGAGAATCTTGGTCCAATAAACTGCAAACAATTTTTGGGGGGGGGGGGTAAATAAAATATCAACCTTCACAATAATTCAATCATTTGTTGTATTATTCTTGATCATAGAAGTTAATAAAAACAAATGTAAACAGTACTCCAACTCTAAAGTTCTTATACCTTACGTTTAGGTACACATCCAAAAGTAAATTCTATTAAAATATGTAGCATTCATCTACACTGAATTTAAAACACCCTTTTAAAACCACTTTTTACTTTACTTTTGAAACCAGAAACAAGACTTCTACTCAATTATCTTTCAAGATAAAAGAAAACATAGAGTTATCTAGACTCTTCCTCAGTGTTATCTCTACCTACTCTTCTGAGAAAGAACTTTTTCTAGAACGTCGGGAGTCTTCTAGAACTTCAGTAACATCAGGTTACCCACCAGTATTCTGGCTTGTTTTCTGAAACTATACTGATTAGCTAACAAACTATAAAAATTTTCAATCGACAGCCCATCCATTCCTGCACCTTGCTGTTCAAAACATGGCCTTATGGTTTTGTAGCTCAACTTTTAATCTAACTAAAAATTAACATTTAAATTAATTAAAGATTAATTAATCAGAGTCAAATAATGAGAATTTACATAAGCTAGGATGTATTAGAGGAAAAGAGTTCTTTAGGTCGCTGATAGACTAGAACTTTCAAAACGCTTGCTAGCATTAACACAATTTGTAAGTATTAACAAAAGGAGCGCATCTCCTCTCCAAAACCGAGGAGTAAGATCAGCGGCTCAGTGGAACCCCTTAAGAATCCTACAAGTTCATTTTTACTTGACTCTTGCCAGACCAAACTTAACTCTTGCCTGAACGCAGAGGCAACATGATGTACATCAACCAGCATAGTTAAAGCGCAACCGCTTCCGATGAGGAGTATTAAAACTTAGAAAAGGCCATAGGAACGAGTCTAACTTGGCTGAGACGCTAACGCTGTCCACTTGTTGGGCAGCGATCTACTTGCAGCCGGGACTTTGAAGAAGGGAGTGCGAGAAAACAAGCAGACTTCTGCCTTAAGCGTTTCTCCAATAAATGGCTTCACGTTTGCCAATGATTCACCTCCCCGCTTTACAGTTTCTTCCCGCAAGCCACTGATTTCCAATGATGGCCCCTCCGCCCCCTCATACATGGCTGCACTTTTTTTTTTTTAAGTTGCTGAATTTGTTTTTCTTTAGAGAAGGTGAGACTTGGCTCTTCTAGGAGACCTCCAAAAACAGTATCCATTTCATGTCTAACTTTATTCCTCTCCCATTTGGCTACTATAAATACTTCCATTTTCATTGGCAACGCATAAAGCTACCCAAACAGCTTCTGGTGGTAAGCGTTATTTCTACCAGAAGTAACTTCAGGGTGCAAGTCAGAGCTGTATCCTTACTGAGCAGGATCGGACTGTTTGCTTTTCGCTATTTGATTTACTTGGTAGCACCTCCACTCCCCGGCCTGTCCCGGGGTAGCGACAGCCCGAGGCCGGGGGCGTGTCCCGCGCACCTAGGCTCCCGCCGCGCGCACGGGTCGCTCACCTGGCTGCTGCCGAGCTCCTCGCCCTTCTCCGGGGTCCGCGGCTGCACGGGGCTCTGAGCTGGCTCTGCGGGAGGAGGCGGCGGTTCCAGCAGCTGCTCCAGGCACGCAGTGCCCGGCAGGGATGAACTCTTTTGATGGCACAAGTGCGCCTCGGGGCCCCGACGCCGTGCACCCTCATCTCGGGCGCGGTCCCCCCTCGCGGGCGGCTGGGGCGAGGACGACAGGGAGGATGAGGCGGAGGACGAAGAGGGAGCCGAGTCCGGGGAGCGTCCGCCAGGAGGCGTCCCTCCCGCTGCTCCGGCGGTCGTCGTCTGCCCCTTTCCCGCGGGGAGCAAATGTTCACGGATCCGGCGGCGCAGGGTGGACCCCTGCTCGGTTCTGCCGGCGCCGCCGGGCTCGAGAGGCTCCGGCGAGGAGCAGCACAGGTTGGGCTGGGAGGAGGAGAAGACGCGGTCCAGCACTTGCTTGCGCTTCTTGAAGCCGCTCCACCTGCTGCCCGCGCCACCCACGCCGGCCAGTGCGTCCCGCCTGCCCCTCGGGAGTGGCGGGGAGGGCGATGGGGTGTCCGCAGTGCGGCGCTCTGGGCCCCCTGCGCGCGCGCCCCCGCCGCCCTTGCTCTTGCCCACCCCCAGCTGCAGGTTCTTCCAGAGCCGGGCCTGGAAAGAGGACGCCGCCGCGGGCTCGGGCGACCCCGCCGCGGCTGCCCGGGGCTCCATCCTCCACCTCCTGCTCCTCCTCTCCACTCCTCCTCCTCCTCCACCTCCTCCTCCTCCTTCTTCTTCTCCTCCGCCCTCTCCGGCTGCACCTCCTCCGGGAGCCCCGCGGTGGTGGCGGCGGCGGCGGGCGCAGCAGCAGAAGCCGGGAGTGCCCGGCGGCTTCAGGACAGCGCGGGGGAAAGCCGCCGCCGCCGCCTCCAAGGCTCTTCGGCCGCCGGACTCCGGCGCTGCCTCTTCCTCCCGCACCTGCCAAGGTGGGCTGGCCCTGCCACCGAATCCTGGCCGCCGCGCCTGCAAAGTTTCTAGCTCCGAGCTCCGCAGCTCCAGTCCCCTGGAGTCCCCCAGGCCGCGCCCTGGCTCCCTCTCCTCGCGGGCTTTGGGCTAGAGAAGCTACGAGCGCCGGAGCGTGCGCGTCCAGCTGCGCCAGGGGCCGCACCCTGCGCCCTCAGGGCAGCACCTGTCAGCGGCGGGGGCGGCTGCCTCCCAACTGGGCGCGCGCGCGACTCACACAACAGGGAGGATCGGGCTGAAGACAAGCGCGACCAGCAGCCCCGCGGGAGCACCCCGGGACCATCCTCCAGCTCCTGGGTGGGAGGGTGAGCAAGCGAGAGCCGAGCGGAGATGAGTAGGGACCAGAGCCAGGTTGCTCCCCAGGATCTGGCCACAGCTCCCCACGTAGCTCCCTTTGGGCCGACGGCTGGACGCGCGCGCCGGCTCGTGTCTGGGTCCAATGAAGTGAGCCAGAGAGAAGATTATGCGCCTTGGGTGGGTCCTGTAGGGCACACAGCGTCCATATCGAGAGAGGTGAACCTGACCGAATCCTGGGACTGAACACTGCTGCTCCCGCCGCGTTGTGTGCCCTGGACCCGACAGGAGACTTTGATTTCTTCTGTCTTGACTTCATCCCACCCACCCTCCTTGCTCTTTATCTGCGTGTACACCGGTAGTTCCTTTTGTGATCCAGGACAAGAGGTTTCCGGAGTTGGACCGTAAATGAGGCAGTCCTAAAGTTGCAGGGAGTTTATGGTGGACAGAGATGTGGAGGCTGTCCAGTGACTCTCACGCCATTCCAAATGCAGAGAATCTTGTTTGCTTTCAAGTGCGTTTACTTCCTTTGCTTTGTTGCAAGGCAAATGGAAAAGGGTCTGTTTAGCTCGCCTAGACCTTGCTTCTCCCTAAATCTATGGATCCACGGGTTTTCTGATTCTACTAAGAGTGCTTCTTGAAAAGCAGGTGACACCATGTCCTTCCCTCCTCCACTGCCCTCCACACCATAAATGTGGAAAATTGAAAGAGTTCGCTGGGGGCACCATACTGATTCCAGTCCCCTCCAGCTAGCAGTCTGCCCTTGAGATCATACCATCCTGGCTTTTTAGTCTTTTTTTTTTTTTTCTTTTTACCTTTATAACAAATACTTTAATATTTATTGAGCACTTACTATGTGCCAGAGTATGAGACTGTGAGGATGAAGCTGTGGACAAGGCAGATGAGGTCCCACACTCATGGACTGTTTGACTCTCTGACTCTTCCAGTCAAAGAGTCAAACAGTAAACAGAATTTTGAAAAGGAATACAAACTCCCATGGAGCAAATAAAACAGGTTACTATAACAGAGTGGCTATGGAGGTAGGGTTGCCAGATAAATTGCAGGACATCCAGTTAAGTTTAAATTGTAGACACTAAAAAACAAACAAATTACAGATACTTTTGAGTATACGTTTGTCCAGGATATTGTAGACGATACACTAAAATACCATTTGTTGCTTATCTGATATTCAAGTTTAACTCGGTTTTGTATTTTTTATTTGCTAAATGTGACAACCCCAAACAAAGGGTTTTTGGTTGCTGTTTTTTTTTTTTTTAAGATTTTATTTATTTATTTATTTCACAGTCAGAAATCACAAGTAGGCAGAGAGACAGGCACAGAGAGAGGGGGAGGCAAGCTCCTTGCCAAGCAGAGAGCCCGATGCGGGGCTTGATCCCAGGACCCTGGGATCATGACCTGAGCCTAAGGCAGAGGCTTTAACCCACTGAGCCACCCAGGCACACCTGGTTGCTGTTTTTTCTTAAACCAAAAGTCTATTGAGAAACTAAAATTTAAAGTGAGATTTAGTGAGGACAAAGAGATAGTCACTGAAAACCTGATTACAACATGCCAGGCAGAAGGAATAGCAGGGACAAGGGCCCCTTGTCAGAAAGTAGCTTAGTTAGGCATGTTCAAGCACACATGGAGACCCAGGCCATATAGCATGGAGCAGGGTGGAAGGGTTGTTGAGCGATGGAGGGAACAAAATGGACAGGGTCCTCGTGGGGCGGGTCCCATAGACACAGTAAGAGTTTGAGGTTCCTGTAAGTGAAATGGGGAGCCATTAGAGAGTTTTTAAACATGAGAGTAACATGTGATTATCTATTACCTACCTGCCCCATAGAGCTGTTTTAAGAATTAAGAGAAAAAGGACAGGTCAGTCCCTGAGGCTTTTCCACACAAGATAATCCAGCTGAAAGTACCATGGCCACAGAAAATGATCTCAGTACAGAACCACTGTCATCGTTTAAGAAGAACTGCAATATACAGGTCTTTTTTTTTTTTTTTCTATAGCACAGGGACATTATTTGGTTACTTATATTTCTAAGACATGGTTAAAAAAAAGCATAGGGAAAATAAGAAACATAGAATTACTATAAAGAATTAAGAAGACTGACCACCACTTCTTACCAAAACTTTTTATAAATGTTTTATATTTACATATATTTATTTATATATAAATTTATTTATATTTTGTTATAACAAAATATATATTTGTTTTATATTTTGTTATATTTATATTTGTTATGTTTATATAACATGGATCTGTGGACCCATGGAAATAATGCCATACAATTCAGCCCTATATTCATATAGTCTTTTAATGATGCATTTAATTGACTTTTGTAGTTTAATATTTTCATTTTTTTCTCCTCCACCTGACTTTGCCTAGAAAAATACTAACTCTGAGATTATGGGTTCTAGGCTCTATGATCCATCCCAAATAACACTTATCCATCAAGGTGAATTCACTTATACAACTTGAATATGTGTGTCTATGTAATTTGAGTATGTAATTTTTCCTAAATATCTAAAGTGGTTTATAAAATGAGAGGCTGTCCTACAAGTTTTGCATTATATAAAGCTGTACATGATATGTCCAATGTCTTATTATATTTAAGAGGAGATACTTATAAAAACGACAACACAAGGGAAAAGGGAATGGTACAAATTGATCACTGAGAAGTGAAGAATCACTTCTGGCCTGACTGATGAAGGAAGATTTCTTGCTGGAGGCATCATCTGAGCTAAGATCTATGGCATGCGACAGAGTATACCAAGAAGATAGATTGCCACCCACCAGGGAAAGCAAAATTCATGGCACATAGCTGTTCTTTTTGTTATAATTTACTAACCATCTTAAATATTGATAGAGCATCTGTTGCTTGGATTAATAGGAAATGATTAGATGCATCACACACTGATATACAGGAGGTTGGGAAGGGGATGGGTAAGGAAATAATTCAGCGCAAACCCAAAGGAAGTGAGGGAATGAAGCAGTGAATTTGAAGGAAAATTTTTCCAGGAAGAGGGAACAATAAATGTGAAGAGGCTGAGGAAGGAACTTGTTCAGACTGAGATATGGCAAAGATGACAAAGTAGCCAGAACAGAGAAAGCAAGAGGAGAAGGTGAGGGGAAGAAATTGCAGAGATGGATGAGGGCCAAGTCCTGTAGGATTCTGTAGGCCCCAGTGAGGACTTTGGATTTGGGTGGATGGGAAGCCACTAGAGGGCTTTGAGGAGAGTTTTCTTATCTAATTTGCATTTCAAAAGATTCACTCTGGTCTTTTTGTTAACAATAGAGTGGAGAAAAGGAATGGGTGGAAACAGAGTTTACTTTTTTTTTTTTTTTTAAAGATTTTACTGATTTATTTGACAGAAAGAGCACAAGGCAGGGGATGGCTCCCGCTGAGCAGAGAGCGCAACATGGGGCTCAGTCCCAGGACGGGGGATCATGACCTGAGCCAAAGACAGGCGCTTAACTGACTGAGCCAACAAGCGCCCCGGAAACGAAGTTTAGAAAGGAGCTGTCACTCACTATAATACCCTAGTTACGAGGGTGGCTTTGAGCTTTAGCTGAGGAGCCATGAGAGTGCTTAAATTCTAGATACACCGTGTTTGGTGGATAGAAGCAACAGGACTAGCCATAGTCTAGATATGGACTACTTGAACATTGTGCTAAATGCTTTGTACCATTTACTAATCTGTAATTCTCACAGCAACCTATTTTATAAATGCAGGAACCAAGTGTGAGGCACATGACATGATCTTGCAAGGTCCCTCATTGAGTAGTTAGCAGATCCCAGGTCTAGGGATTCTGAAACCAGTTTTAAAATGGAAGCATATAGAAAATAAAATAATTGAAAGAGGCTTCAAAAAGATCCCCAGATCCATGTCCTTGCCTTGGATGAGCAGCAAGACGGTGTTGGACAGAACCACTACTTCCACTTGATGAGATCAAGGACATAAATGCGAGCATAAAAACAATATTTGGGAGACAAATTGAGTTAAAGGCCAACTGAATGGCACTTAGGGAGTCCTCCTGCCAGTGGAGCTCTGGCTGCTGTCCCAGCCAGCTCCCAGCCTGGAGCCAGATGTCTTCAAGCCCTCATTTCCTCTATCGGTCTCTAAAATGGGGATAAGAATGTCTATAGGCCTGGCTCACCTCGCAAGGATCCAATGCAAAGTTAATGTAGGCAGCGTTTGTGATGAGTAAAGCCTGTCTACAGGAGAGACTTTATCATCACTTTGTAATCAAAAAGAAGAAAAACTGCGGGACTGACTTGTCCCAACTTACACGGAAAACCCCTGCCTGTGTGGAGAGAAGCAGGGTGAACCTTTTCAAAGCACGAACCCAGTCATCACAGTTCCACATGTTGAGACAGCTGCTGACTATACAGTCAGCTCAACAGGAAAAAACCCTGCTCAGGTGTGAAGTATTTTTGGACTTTTTCTTCTCTGCACATTTTCTCGACAGTTCTCAGATGCAGCTTAATGTTTAAGTAACTTCAGAGAAGCTATTTCTGTTAACTTTGTTTAACCTAAGCCATCCCCTATTTTCTTCTCAACCAGAGTGTTAAAAATTCTAGCATCCTAGACCAAGACATGCTCTGGAATGTCTATGTTGGAAGGTCATAGGTCTGTCACATACTTTGAATGGGGGAGGAGGGAGATTGAAGCTGCCTTTGCATAACTTTTTTTTTTTTTAATCAATTGTCCTTGTAAAAGAAGAGAAGAAGGAGTTCAGTGGAGATTTGGGGTGAGAAAAGCCTTCCGCGGCCCACCTCTCAATGCCAGTCTGCATTGCACAAAGTCAGAAGACGTAGGCATCTGCCTGGTGATGCTCTTAAGTGCTCTGTAATCATAGGCAGCCCAGAGAGCCTCAGTTTTTCACTAGTAAAATGAAGAAATAGAACTAGTTTCCCTCCAAGTCCCTTTCAGGTTAAAAAAATATGTAAGCTTCTGAAACAATTCTGCCATGTGGGATATAACCTGTCTACCCATTCCTGGTCTGATGTCCTACTTTCATTAGTACATGCAAAGGCAGGTATTACTGGATGGGCATGTAAATAACCCTCTTTGAATATATACCATATCACAGAAGCTCCCAGGGCCCTTCTCTTACCCCTCAAGCCTCAGCTCTTCAAAGCGGGTATCTGATCTCTCTACTACAGCTTCCCCAAGTGCCTGGAAGAGTCCTAAACCAGTGAGTTCCAGGAGATGATGTGCAGATGTTTTGATCTCCCTCAGAGAGGGGGTCAGGTAGGATAATTCAAAGGGGGGGATTCTATCTTATTCCTAGTTCCGGTGCCCTTGGTGCCATTTGGGTTGACAACACACCCTTTCTGAGCTTCCTTCCCTTCCTGTCTCACATGCCTCCTCCCCTAACACTGCGCCTTGCACTTCACAAATAAACTGCTTGTATCTGAGTCCTTGTGGCTAAGTTGGCTTGTGGGGGAACCCAAACTAAAACACATGCAATGGACATTTCAGTCTTCAGCTAACTGAGCTCCCTGATTTGACCATTCAGTGAAAACAAAAGTAGTGTTCTCAGATGGAGAGGAGAAGGGAGTTGAGGGAAATTGGAAGGGGAGGTGAACCATGAGAGACTATGGACTCTGAAAAACGATCTGAGAATTTTGAAGGGATGGGGGGTGGGAGGTTGGGGGCACCAGGTGGTGGGTATTGTAGAGGGCACGGATTGCATGGAGCACTGGGTGTGGTGCAAAAATAATGAATACTGTTATGCTGAAAAAATAAAAAATTAAAAAAAAAAAAGTAGTGTTCTCCAGCAAGATTCCTTTGGGCTGTACAGTTCCCTCACAGGAGTCTATAAAGACAAAATTTATCCCCCAGCCTACAATCTATCCCCTAAAACTGAGACCCCTTGAGAACCAGAGTTTTCATCTATAATTTACCTCCTAGAGTAGACAATTGGGTGGACTTCTCGGCATCCATCATACCCTAGAAGATCGGATGCAACTGATCATGGTCATTTCATCCCTTTTGTGTGATCTCGTAACCAATCCTGGAAGCTCTAAGTGTATATTACTTGGGACTGGATTCCACTACGAGTAACACATAAACCTTCAACGTGTTCAAGAAGTCTGCCTTAACTGAAGAGAACAAACTGATGTCACCAGAAGGGAGGTGGGTGGGGGATGGGTTAAACAAGTGTCAGGGATTAAGGAGGGCACGTGGACGAGCACGTGCTCATCCCCTGTTATATGGATGTGTAAAATCACTAAATTCTACACCCCAAACTAGTAATACAGCCCATGTGTTGAAAGCTTAAAAGGAAAAAAAAATGTTCAAGAAGCCAGAAGGTTGTCACTCAGAGCAGGACGCTCCTCTCTTGTTGCTCCACGGAGTAGGCCTACCATCCTCAAAGTCACTCGTGCTTCGCCATCATCAGTGGAGGTCCAGTCGTTACATTCACCTTCCAGCAAACAGGACAAAAGGGTAAAGAAGCGTCCGCCCCCACCTTTAAATTCCTTCCCAACTCTTCTTATATCCCGGGCTTAGAACTCAGGTACATGGCCTTGTCCAGCCATAAAATCTTTATTTTATGGCTTTTTTATGGCTTATGTATTATAAAATCTTTGGTCATGTGTCCATCTAAGAAATCATGGGGTTTCCTTATTGAGGAAGAAGGGGCAGGTGGATATTGGGGGACAACAAGAAGACTCTGACACAGAAAAGTAGTCATTTGAGGGATTCCCTCAGTCATAAAGAAAGGGCGCAAAATAATGATCTCCTTTTTTTATCCACGTATTTCAGTGTTTGGGGTGATGTCTGGAACTGCTGCCTCATCTCCTTCTGAACCTGAGGATGAAGTGAACACCAGTGTTGGCAGAGGAGAGAGAACCAACCTCAGTTCTGGATGTCATCTTGCTATACAACCAGTCCATCCTTGAGACCTTCCTTAACTCTGCTCCTCTCCTTATGTAGTTATCTACCTATTAATTATTAAGTAGGAAATTAATTTATCTAGATGTTTAGCCAGTTTTAGCCGAGTTTTAGGGTTTTTTTATTGCTCTCATAACAAATGTAACTGCTTAAGACAAATATTCATTTATTGTCTCACAGTGTCTGTGGGAGCCTGGCTCTATGGTTCTTCAGGTCTTATAAAACTGAAATCAGAGTGTTGGCAGGCCTGTGCTCCTTTCCGAAGACTCTGGAAAAGAATTTGTTTCTAAGCACATTCAGATGGTTGGCCAAATTAAGTTCTGTGTCCTTGTAGGACTGAGATCCCTGTTTCCTTGCCAGCTGTCCAGAGGAGCAAGGGTGAGGAGTCATACTTAGATTCTAAAGGCTGCCTGTGTTTCTCAGCTCCCGGCCCTCTTCCTCATCTTCAAAGCCAACAATGGCAGACTAGGTCCTTCTCACATTTGAGACGTCAATCACCTCCCCTTCTGCCTCATCTCTCTTACTGACTCTTCAGTTGGCTTCTAGTTTGAAGTGCTCACATGATCACACTGGAAAACTCCATTACACCTACAAAACTCCTTCACACCTATAACGCTACTAGCAACTGTTTAACTGAAGAGCAGGAATCTTCAGGAGGACATCTAGTTACTACAAGTTTCCTAGAACTCAATGTGTTCTGAGTGGCACACCTTCCTTGTATACCACAAGATAAAACACATCTCCCCATGTTGCCTCATTCACAGTAGGGCATTAGAGGAACTGGGTCCGTATTACAAATAACTGAGAAACATCAACATTCACCAGCACTGAGGGACAGCTAAACAGGGCAGATCTTTCCTCTTTGCTGTGTTGTTTCAAATCTGGCCATTCCGCTAATGAGAATCACACTGCTCCCCTATTTTCACCTAACATCATGCTTTCCCAGGTTGCAATCAGCTTTGGGTTTGTTTCAAATCCAGTCCCCTCACCCATTTTTCTCTGAGCTAAAATGGTTATTTAAAAAATACACATTACTGATTTCAAACCAGTGCCTAAAATTGAGCTGCCTTTCTGGCAAACTCTGTCTTAAAATTGCCTGCTTAGAGAATACATGAGCAAGAACTAGTCAGAAAAAACTTTTATGGAGTTTTATTCTGAGATGATCTTCTGTCTGAATCCCATAGGGGAAGTAGGCAAAGGAAGGAAAGATGGAGTAACTAAATGTGCACAACCATCCTTGGAAAAATAAAATCAGGAATAATGTATTTTATGAAGAATATTACTTTGAATGAAACTACGTTGGCTAAAATAGATTTCCCAGACCCTGATTTTTAGCCTAGAAGTCTGTCCCCCTGGTTTGTTCTTAATCTTGACATCTGCCACCATTACAGTTAAACCTCCAAATTCTGTCCATATAATTACATATGTAGGACAGATATTGTTTTCCGCCTTTGACAGAACACCTAAGAACCCAGGGTATGAGGGGACTTCGGCCAGGTCTCATATAAAGCCAGTGGTGAGATCAGTGAGGTGATTACAGGTAGCATCATCTTTCAGAGTTTGGGCCATCCTTACTCCCCACCACTCCCAGTGTACCTGGATCTATTTCTCATTCAATTCTACAATTCATCAGATTAGATCCAAGCACAATTTAACCACTCCAAGATCAAGAATTATCTGTCTCTGTCAGGATGCATCAGAAAACAGCCTAAACTCCAAAGACATCAGATCTGGCACTGCAAAGTCCTGGCTCAAGCCAGAAGGCAGCACCTGGAAACTCGGCACATTTTTCCCAGCCTTGGGTTAAGAAATGAATTTGAGGCAGAAAAATTGCTGCCATCAATAAACAAAATGGCATGCACCATTTATGGGGGTTGCCGTCTATAAATAAATCCTCTGAGCACTAATGAGATTGGATATATGGCAAGAGGGCTAGGGACTGTAGGGAGAGGGAGACTCTTACATTGCAAAAAGGAGTGCATTGGAATAAAAAACCAGTCCAGTGAACTTCTGTACAGATGGAGAGAAAAATATAGCTCCTTTATATTTTCTGTAACTAATCTGGTCTTCCTTTAGAATATTGTCACTCAACCAGAAGTTAATGGAGGAAAAAGAATGAAATATCCAACCCAACTTTCATAATCACCAAGATTGAATCATTTAGATAGTCCCTTTAGGAAATGCCTACAGTCTTCCTGGGATAAAAATGTCTCTCACATAGGCTTCTCTCCCTTGTTACTCTCCCTAGGAAGGTGTCTGGGTAACTGGGGAGAGGCTGTGTCTTTCACATCTTCATGAAAGCAGGAAAAAGGGCGATGTCATCTGCCTCTTCTGCTCTGGGAGGGATGTCACTTGTCCACTTGTTTTGCCTGCTAGCATTCATGAGCTAGTCTGTACTCATAAGATCTGGTGTTTCCCATAGCCCAGAAAAGCTCCCAGATGACTCAACATTTCCTTGGCTCCCACTGGCTGGGGACCCTGACATCTATCTGTCATTTCTCTTATCCAGCTGGGGCCTAATTACTCATACTAAGCTTCTACTGTGAGGCCACCTAGGCTCACTGACACTTGACTCGGCATCCATAACACAAGAGATGAGTCGGGCTCAGAAAAGCTGAATCTCAGGGCCCTCTCCTGCCTGCTCTAGAGTGCCACCTGGTCATTGTTAGTGCATCTGCACCCTAAATGCCTTTGCCAGGGCTCTGTCCTCTGGGAGTAAAGAGAACTTTCTCTTCCTTCTCTCTCCCTCTCCCTCCTTCCCTCCTTCTCCTTCCCTCCCTATCTCTATCGATATCCCTATCCCAATCTCCCCTGCCTTCCCTCCATCCCCTTGGACTGTCCTTTGGTATCCAGACAGGATAGATTTATCATTCCAGATTATAGCAGGAAATAGATACCACATTCAAATAAGGAGATTTTGATATAAATTTAATAAATATAATTACCTTTGTTGGGTCCCCCAATAATGGGTCCATGGTCAAAAGAGCGAGACTGATATAAAGCAAAGGTCAAGCAAAGCTTTATTTCTTGCCAAGCATCAAGAATCAAACCGACCGTCAAACAGACCGGTCAGGACTGCCCCTTATAGAGAGGGCGACCCCTCTCTTCTTTACAGACTAGCTTTTAAGGGTAAAGGCCATGTGGTTGGGCATGGCCACACACAGGTGACCAATGAGATTGTAACACAGAAAGCTGCACAGTCCTGCTAGGTCACACATAAGTGACCAACTGAATTACAATTCACCCCATAGTAACTATTGGAACTAGCCTATCACCTTGGTCAGAATTGGCGCCCAAAGGGCACCCAAAGGGCGGAGCCCACACTCCTTGGTAACTAGGGAGACAGTATGCATGCTTTACTGATTGATGTCTCCAACTGCCCTGACCCACCCTTGTATTTGAGCTTTGTTACCTGGGACTGGTTTCCCGGACTTGCTTTTAAGTAAGTTCCCCTGGGGGGGCAGGGTCAATTTAAGTTTTACTGCATAAACAACAAAATGGCTGTTCAACTGGGGTAGGGCCGCTCTGGCTGAATAGGCCCTTACACTTTCAAAGGTGTGGCAATGTTTAGAGCAGTGCCTCTCAGAATCTGATCTGGAGACCCTGAGATCCTTTCAAGCCAAAGCTATTTTCCCAATAATTCTGAGATGTCATGTGCCTTTTTCATAGTCTTCTACAAGTGTAGAGCAGAGGTTTCCAAAGGCTACACAGTATGTACTATTTATGAGAAAGGACATCATAAACAAGGTAAGAGATTTAAAAAAATGGGGAAGGGGAAATAACTGTAAAATATATAACAGGCAAGAGATTAAAATACAGAGGTTATAAGGAACTCCTCAAACTGATACAAAAAAGACAAACCACCCAATGGACAAGGCAAAGAACATGAATGGGAAATTCACAAAATAGCAAAAAGGAAAAATGCAAATTGTAACCCCATGAAGATACTTTAAAAAAATTTATTACAGAGATTAGTAAAATATAAAATTGCTTGAGAGTATCAGCTTTGGTATGGGTGTCGGGAATAGATATCACAATCATTACTAATGACAGTGTGAATTGTTATAGCCTTTTAAGAGGTCAGTTTGGGTGGCTCAGTCGGTAAGTATTTGCCTTTGGCTTAGGTCATAATCCCAGGATCCTAGGATCAAGGCCTGCATCAGGCTCCCTGCTAAGCGGAAAGTCTCCTTCTCCCTCTCCTTCTGCCCCTCCCCCCTGCTTGTTCTCTCTCTTTCTCACTCTCTCTCTCAAATAAATAAATAAAATCTTAAAAAAAAAAAAAAAAGAGGTCAGTTTGGCGATATGTATTTAAATGCACGTAATTCATGACTCAGGAATTCTACTCCTACATATCTTTCCCACCCACACCCCCAAACTCTGCACATAGGTTAGACTATATATGTAAAGATCACATTGTAACATTGTTAGAAATACCAATAATGGTTAGTAACACCCAAATAAAAAAACAAAAAGGAGAAATTTGAATGTCCTTCAACAAAGGAGTGATTATATAAATTGTAACTTATCCATGATATGAAAATTCATGCAACAAAAAAAGAAAAGGGTAAATCAATATGTTCACATAAAAAAGATCACCAAAACATTACCGAGTCAAAAAAAACAAGCTGTAAGTAAATATTTATGCTATAATATCATATTTCCATTTATAAATAAATAAATTCACAAATAGAAATCAGTAGTACATTAAAAAATAATGCACCACGACATAGTTAGATTCATCTCCACTTTGGAAAAATAATAGTTTAATATTAAGGAATTACTAAAATAGTATGTCCTATTAATTGGTCAAATGAGATTGAATAATACAAAGCATGTAACAAAATTTGACATCCTTTTCTAATCTAAAAATCCTAGTGAACTAGAAAGAGATGCAGGAGCACCTGTGTGGCTCAGTTGGCTAAGCATCAACCCTTGGTTTTGTTCAGGTTGTGATCTCGGTCATGGGATCCAGCCCCAAGTGGGACTGCACTTGGGAGTTGGCTAGAGATTCTTTCCCTCTGCCTCTCCCCTTGTTCATGCTCTCTCTCTCTCTCACTTTCTCTTATATAAATAAATCTTAAAAAAAAAAAAAAGAAAAAGATGGATAATTCTTTAATATAATATAATAATATATGCATAAACCCCAAAGCCAGCAATAATATTCATAGAAAAACAGTAATAAAGGCAATTCTGTATAAGTCAAGATGCAAGCAAGGATCCCAAATATCAGCATATCTATTTGTAAGTGTTCTGCAAGAGTGAGCCAGTGCATTTAAATAAGAAAATAAAATAAGGTATAAATATTGGAAAGAATGAAGCAAATTTTTCATTATTTATAGATGACAATCATTGTGTACTTGAAAAACTAAAGAAAAACATAAAAACAATGGAAAACAGTAAAGGAAAAACAGTAAAGGAGTAAGTTACAAAATTAATCTACAAAAGTCAAATGTTCTTTCTACAGAGATTATAAAATAAAATAGGAAAAATAATATTATTAAAAATAATAACCAAGATATAAAAACCAAGTACACAAAATAAGATAAACCCAAGAGCTGCATGAAGAAAGCTTTAAAACTTTATTGTGGGACATGAAAGAAGACTTGAATAAATAAAAACCAGCTGGGTGAGGAGATTTGGTATTGGATAGTGATCATTTATACTTAAATGAATCCATAAAGTCAATGTGATCCCAGTCACAATACCAAGAATTTTTAAAACATGACAAAATAACTATAAAGCTTATTTGGAAAACTACATATGTTGTAAAAGTCAGAAAAATAAATCTGTAAAACAAGAGTTTCAAGGGGAAATTAGTTCCTTCAGAAATCAAAATTTATTACAAACTACAGTAATTTTAAAATTATAGCATTGGTTCATCTTCGATATCAGCCACAGCAACTTCTTTCAAGATATGTCTCCAAAGGCAAAGGAAACAAAAGCAAAATGAACTTTTGGGACTTCATCAAGATCAAAACTTTCTGCACAGCAAAGGAAACAGTCAACAAAACAAAGAGGCAACCCACGGAATGGGAGAAAATATTTGCAAACGACAGTACAGACAAAAGGTTGATATCCAGGATCTATAAAGAACTTCTCAAACTCAACACACACAAAACAGATAATCATGTAAAAAAATGGGCAGAAGATATGAACAAACTTTTCCCCAATGAAGACATATGAATGGCTATCAGACACATGAAAAACTGTTCATCATCACTAGCCATCAGGAAGATTCAAATTAAAACCACATTGAGATACCACCTTACACCAGTTAGAATGGCCAAAATTAGCAAGACAGGAAACAACGTGTGTTGGAGAGGATGTGGAGAAAGGGGAACCCTCTTACACTGTTGGTGGGAATGCAAGTTGGTGCAGCCACTTTGGAGAACAGTGTGGAGATTCCTTAAGAAATTAAAAATAGAGCTTCCCTATGACCCTGCAATTGCACTACTGGGTATTTACCCCAAAGATAGAGATGTAGTGAAAAGAAGGGCCATCTGTACCCCAATGTTTATAGCAGCAATGGCCACTGTGGCAAGAACCAAGATGCCCTTCAACAGACGAATGGATAAGGAAGATGTGGTCCATATACACTATGGAGTATTGTGCCTCCATCAGAAAGGATGAGGGGCACCTGGGTGGCTCAGTGGGTTAGGGCCTCTGCCTTCGGCTCGGGTCATGATCCCAGGGTCCTGGGATCGAGCCCCACGTCTGGCTCTCTGCTCGGCAGGGAGCCTGCTTCCTCCTCTCTCTCTGCTTGCCTCTCTGCCTACCTGTGATCTCTGTCTGTCATATAAATAAATAAAATCTTTAAAAAAAAAGAAAAAGAAAAGAAAGGATGAATACCCAACTTTTGTATCAACATGGACCGGACTGGAAGAGATTATGCTGAGTGAAATAAGTCAAGCAGAGAGAGTCAATTATCATATGGTTTCACTTATTTGTGGAGCATAACAAATAACATGGAGGATATAGGGAGATGGAGAAGAGAAGGGAGTTGAGGGAAATTGGAAAGGGAGATGAACCATGAGAGACTATGGACTCTGAAAAACAACCTGAGGGTTTTGAAGGGGCGGGGGTGTGAGGTTGGGGGAGCCAGGTGGTGGGTATTATGGAGGGCACGTATTGCATGGAGCACTGGGTGTGGTACATAAACAATGAATTCTGTTACTCTGAAAAGAAATAAAAAATAAAAAAAAAATTATAGTATTGGTTCAGAAAAAGACACAATGGACCAATGTTCAGAATGGAGTTTAGAAATAAACCCCACGGGGCACCTGGGTGGCTCAGTGGGTTAAGCCGCTGCCTTCGGCTCAGGTCATGATCCCAGGTCCTGGGTTCAAGCCCCACATCGGGCTCTCTGCTCAGCAGGGAGCCTGCTTCCTCCTCTCTCTCTGCCTGCCTCTCTGCCTACTTGTGATTTCTCTCTGTCAAATAAATAAATAAAATCTTAAAAAAAAAAAAAAAAAAAAAGAAATAAACCCCAGTACCTACAGGTACTTAGTTTTGCATAAGGACACTACTTGAAAACCAACAGTAAAAGAGAAATATTTAGTTGAGATAAATAGGAAGTCCTACAAAGGAAAACAAAACAAGAATGTGTTTCTACCTCATTCCTGTTATCAAAATAATTTTCATATAGCTCCACTGCTAATCCAATGCTAACATAATTAACAATATTATAGCAAATTGAATTGAGTATATTAAAAGAATATCTGAGTGAATCAAACATTATTCCATGAATGCAGACATTTTTGTCTGTTTTATTCATTAACGTAAGATGTCTGACACACAGCTAGTATGCCATAAATATTTGTTTGATGAACGCATGAATCATAGACCAAAACATTAATAAAGATAAAAACTACAAAAGAAAATATAAACGATTTTTTAAAAATCTCTGAATTAGAAGGATGCATGCATGGCTTAGTCAGTTAAGCATTCACTCTTGCTTTCAGCTCAGGTCATGATCTCAGCGTCATAAGATCTAGCCCCACCTGGGGCTCTGTGCTCTGAGGGGTTGCCGGGATCTGTTCGAGATTTTCTCCCTCTGTCCCTCCTTCCCTCAAATGGATAAATAAATCTTAAAAAAAATTTTTTTAATTAGGAAGGTCTTTTTTTCATTGTAAAAGGAAATCCAGGAACCACTGAGGAGAGTAAAGACTGATGAACCTGGTCAAATGAAAATTAAATTGTCCACTCAACCAAATTCCCACATATAAAAAATATACATGAGTGGCAAAAGACAAACCTTTTAACATTCAGAATGAATTTCCTAATCAATGCTAACAACCCAAAAGGAAAAAAGTGGATGGAGAATAAGCTATACAGAGAAAGAATATAGTCAACAATGATTTCATCATTAAGTAACTAAATATAAATTTTTAAAATGCCACATTTTCTGTTTTTTAATTTTTTTTAAATTTTTTATTTTTTATAAACATATATTTTTATCCCCAGGGGTACAGGTCTGTGAATCACCAGGTTTACTCACTTCATAGCACTCACCTTAGCACATGCCCTCCCCGATGTCCATAACCCCACCCCCCTCTCCCAACCCTCCTCCCCCCAGCAACCCTCAGTTTGTTTTGTTGAGATTATGAGTCACTTATGGTTTGTCTCCCTCCCAATCCCATCTTGTTTCTTAATGCCACATTTTCTAACCAATAATATTGGAAAAGATAAATTAAATGGATTATACCTAGTGTTCATATGTGTTACTTATTTTAAAAGGAGTTCTCATGCACTATTAGTGAAAATACAAAATGGAACACATTCATTAAGGTAATTTGGCAATGTATATCAAAATGCTGAAAACGTTTACCATTTGACCCAATGTTGGTCTACCATCTTGGGGAGTTTCCTGGATGAAATTCATTATTCAAATTTTTTATTATTTATAGATAGTATCAAATCGGCCCCCAACACAGATTCAATAAGCAAAGGAGACTGTCTGAAGTGGCTACGAGACTAATCAGTCTCCATACCCACCCACCAGAACCTTAAAAGTTTACAGAGAGGCCTTAACTGGGTTCAGTCAAATATTCAGTGCACCTGAATTCAGTCAACAACACCTTACTCTCTGAAGGCCGTGTCCTTGAAACAGCTGCTAGTATGGGCATAGTAGGCAGAACATACATTTTAGGTACAAGAAGCTGTCATACAATAGTAGGTAGAATATACAGTCTATCCACAGACCAGCTTTCTGGTCAACCTGCAGCCACATCTTATGACCTCCTTTAATAGTAGGTTTTCCTATTAATTTATCTGACAGATATGCTGTCATAAATGTTCAAAGATTTGTATTCATTACAGCATGTTTATAATAGTGAAATTTTAAAACAATAATTATTCATCAGTATGGATCTGGCTAAACTGCAATGCATAAAAATAAGGGAATACAATATAGTCATTAAAATAAACTGCAAGATATGAAAAATAACTAATATAAAGTTAAAAGAAAATCACAAAACATCATGAGAATGTAATTTTTTTTTAATCTTTAAAAGTGTATAGGCAAGTAAATATATACTCCATGTGTGTACTCAGGGCATCTGGAAGGAAATATGCCTTTTTTTTTTTTTTTTTTTTTAAGTAGGCTCCATGCCCAATGTGGAGGCCAACACAAGGCTTGAACTCATGACCCTGAGATCAGGACCTGAGCTGAGATCAGGAGTCAGATTGAGCAACCAGCTGAGCTATCCAGGGACCCTGGATATATATACCTAACTCTAAATAGCAGTTACTTCTGGTTTGGGGCCACAGAGCATTTCTCACATCATACAACTTTGAGTTGTCAGATCTTTACAACCATTTGTTGTATTGATAATAAAAACCATTTAATAACTGGTTAAGCTTTTAAAACAATATGGTAAAACCATAAGATTTCTAAAATAATGAATTTAATATAGGACACATAATATATTAACATTAATTAATATCACATTAATTAATATCGACTCTATTAAAATAGGACATAATGTACTAGGCATTAGAAGGCTTGGAATTAGAAGATCTGTGTTTGAATTCAGCTTTATCCCTTACTATCAATAATTTATCAAACCCATATTTACTGGGATACTAGTACCTCTGCACTAGTTACTAGATTCTAGCAACTAATGAGGCAGAACAGAACTTTCCTTTATGGAGGCAAAAACTACGAGTTATATTACTTGACCTACCTGGAGTACAGTTTTCCCATCTGTAAAACAGGAGTAGCAATGCCTGCTTCCCGGATTATTGTGACAATTAAATGAGTTAATGCATGTGAACTATCTAGCTTGTGCCTGGAACATAATAAGCTCTCAGGACATATTTGCTGAGTGTAAAGTGTGTACAGTCACAGATGACTTCACTAGCCTGAGTTTTTAGTGAAAAATAAAAAAAGACAACAAAAGTGCCTTCATTTGGAAAACAAATTAGATAGATACTGTCTTACTTCAACCTGCTTGAACAAAATATCACAGACTGCGTAGGTTCAAAGGCAGACATTTATTTATCGTAGTTCTGGAGGCTGGGAAGCCTGAGGTCAAGGTGCCTGGAGATTCTGTTTCTGACCAGAGTTCTCCTGTTTTGCACATGGTCACCTTCTTACTGTTTCCCACAAGGTGGAGAAAGACTCTGGACTCCTTTCTTATAAGGACACCAATCCCATCATGAAGGCCTCACATTCAAGCCTTCATCCAGTTTAACCACCTTGCAAAGACCCACCCTTAAATACCATCACAGTAGGAGACATAGTTTCAATATATAAATCTGGGGAAAGACACAAATATTGAGTCCATGAGAGGATATTGCTCCCTCCTCAGAATCAGCCAGGGTAGGTAAATATTTCATTTTAGTAAATCTGTCAGTGGTCCTGTGAACAAACAATAGTTCTGATATATCAAACTAGTATATATAAAACTAGTATATGTCATCACAGGAAAAGCTCTTGGGGTATGTTTGGATTTGCTAATTATTGCCAGACTCACATCCTGGCATTCCCAGCTTGAACCTGTAAATCAAAGATGATGGAATTGGTATTACATAATTTCACTCAAATATTGATTAATCTGACTTTGGTTTTAAAATATTTATTTTAAATGAATTTTAACAATTTTTGTTTATGATACAATAGCAAAGAATTTTGGAGCAACTTTTTTTATTGGTTCCCTCAACTAAATTAAGTTGGCAGTGAAAAGAGATGAAATCGATAATAAGGAGGTAAAGGGTAAGGGAAAATAGATAATACTTATGTTGAACCCATTGAGAACAACAAGAGACATACTGCTTTTCTGTCAATCCAACTTTTATAAATAATGACTGAAAAGGCATTTCAGTTTCAAAATCACTTGGTCAACTTGAATTAGGCATGACTCTGCTATTTTACTGTAGTAGGCTTGAAGGCGGATTGCATCAATTCCAGCCAAGGCATTTTTGCTTTTTGTAGTTTTGGATCATTCTTGGGATTTATTCTCTTTGGTAGTAATATGAACAACTAAGAAGATCAAATGACATAAGTAACTTTTAAGACAATAACTTCAATTTTAAAGCCAAAAATGCAATAAAAGGACCCAATAATTCAATTCAACATACACATTATGAGTACTTCAAAAGTACCGAGTCTGTCCTAAATGCTAACTGAACACAAAGATCAATCATGCTTGATCTTTATCCTTGCAGAGCATATGTTCTAGAAAGGGAGCTCTGACACATTCATAGATGATTATTAAACAGTAAAGAATGATTTCTGTTCTTTAAAAGAAATAAAAGATACTTTAGGGATAGATGGATAGATAGATAGAGGAGAGAGAGATTTTTTGGTTGGCAGATGGGATAGGTGACGTGGATCAGAAAGTCTCCATGACCAACATGGCATTTAAACTAAGCCTTGAAAAATGGATAAGGTTTTGACTGACAGGTGGAGATGAGGAACAGGAACACCAAATGGAAGGAAGAGCATAAGCAAAAGTACAATATAAGATCGTGCATAGGAATCGATAAATGGTCTCATTTGCCCAGCTTACTCTGGCAAATTCTGGGGTGGGGATGGGGGAAGCTCCACCTATTATGCAGGAGCAAAACATTGCCATTATTTTTATAATATGTTAGGCTTTATTCTAGGTAATGGAGAGTAAGTAAAAATTTTTTTAGTTGTAGAAGTGATACGGTTTAAGATCTGGATTAAAGAGATTAATCTGAATGTGTATTAGACAAGGGAAAATGGGAAGCTGGAGGAAACATTATAAATTATGTTGACAAAAAGAAAGTAATAATGACCTTGGTGTCTAGGGCTAAGGCTATGCCAAAAAGGAAGAGGTCTTAAAACCCTTGAATGACAAGGAGGAAAATAACACATTTTGAGATCTTGTTTTGTTCTAGATGCTTTATATATGAGCATATATATTTTTTATTATTTTATATCAAATATATTTTATTTTTATATATTATGTATGTCATCTATATTTTAAATATATATATGACCATATATATGATCAGCACATATATAATATATATTTTAATATATAAAATATGTTATATATAACCTATATATCTAATATATAAAATATATATATATATATAATCACCAGAAGGATCCCAGGTGGTAAATAATATTATCCTCCTTAAGTGAGGCTAAGAGAGCAAATAATTTGCTAACTAGGTGTGTCTGATTTTAAAGTACATATTTTTTCTAGTGCACTTTTCTGTAAAGTTTACTTGCTAGTTGATTAATGTGGGGGAATAAGAGAGAAATAAACAAGTAAAGATTTGGCTTTGACCATGAGTGATTGAGAGAATGCAGGCATCACCAACAAAAATAAAATATCCTGAAAAAGAATAGCTTAAAGAGGATAATAGTCAAGTTTTAGACCCTTTGAGTTTGAATCAATATGCATTGTTTCTTCTCACCCCACTTGTTCACTCACTCAGATCAGGCTTTCATCCCTACTATTTTACCAAAACTGCTCATGTAACGGTCACCAATGATGGACTCATTGTTAAATCCAATGACCAATTCCCTTCTGACATCTTAAATTAACAACAGCATTGGACGTAACTGTGCTCTTTCCTTCCTGATAATTTTTTTTTGCACTTTCTAATACTTTGTGCTCTATTGCTTTTCCTCCTACCTCACAGATAAACTTGTTAGTCTCCTTTCTTTGGCTCTTCCTCTTTTCCTCAAGCTTGTGATGTTGTCATGCCTTGGAGATCAGTTCTTGATCCTTTTGTCTTCTCCATCCATGCTCATTCTCATGGTGGTCTTGTCCAGTCATGACTTTAAACACCATATATATGGCACCAACAGTCACATTCATATTTCCAGCTCACTATCATTCCAGAATCCCAGAATCCTATCCAACAACTCCATTTAAACATCAAACAGATGCCTCAGATTTATCATGTTCAAATGTGATCTCCTGATGCTCCCCCACTGAACCTGTTTCACCTTTCCAGTTTCAACTGATGGCAACTCCATTCTTCTAGTTGTTCACGCTAAACATATCGAATATATCAGGACATTCCAATGGCTCTATATTCAAAATATATCCACAAGTTGACCATCTCCCATCAACTCAACTCTCCACTATCACACTTTGCCCAAATTGGAAAATACCTTTACAGTTGTTCTCTCAGAACTATCCTTACCACCCTATACCTGTTTTCAGCACAGTCACCAGAATAATCCATTAAAATTGTAAAATACATTGTGTCATTCCTCTGTTCAAAACTCTCCAATAGCTTCTCATTTCACAAGGACAAAAGCCAAAGCCTGACACGACCCTAAACAATCTTACTTCTCATTTCTTCTCTGACCCTCTCTCTTACCACTATTATTTGAATATATTGAATATATTCATGCTTTAAAGTCTTTGCAGTGGCTATTCCTCTACCTAAAATCCATTTCCCCTGGAGATTTTCAAAGCTAACTCCCTCACATCCTTTAAGACTTCTACAAATGTTTTTGTCTGAGCCAGGCCAGCCCTGACCACACTATACAAGAGGGCAATCAATTTTCCTATCATCACCCCGGCTAACTACACTCTGATTCTCTCTATCCTGTCCTTTTCTCTTCTTTTGCATAGTGCTTCTCACATACAATCTACTTTTTATACTTTTTATGCTTATGGTTTCTTGTCTCTCTTCTGCCACTAAAAAGTAAGTACCATGAGGAAGGATGACTTTGCTTTATTCACTGATATATCCCAAGCACCTAGAATATTATCTGATACCTAGTAGCCACTCAGTAAATATTTCTGCAATAAATGAGATGGTATGCAAATGGAAATTTAATTCAAGAAATATTTAGTGAGTATCTACAAGGTCCAATATTCTGAATAGATCTGGAATTCAGGGGAAAAGGTGGAGATACATCTCAGAGTGATCAGAATAATTCTAATAACTGAAATTCTAATAACTGAAATTGTGGAAATGTATGTATTTCCAAGCAGAAATCCATGAAGACAAAAGAAAGGCAATTATAGACATATCTTTGTCTATAGATATCTTCCATATCTATGGAAGGATAGAACGGACCCAGCAAAGCATAGATGAATCACAAGCATGCCACTTCATGGAAAGAAATTTTCAGGAAGAAAGGAGGTTTTTTATCAGTGCCAACTGCTGGGAAGAGAAGGGGAGAAGGATGGGAAATGGTACTGGATTTAATAATTATATTTTGAAAGTTACTGTGATCTTAAAAGCAACCTTAAAAGTTACTATGACCTTAAAAACAACTATCTTGGGTCACCTGGGTGGCTCATAGGGTTAAGAATTGGACTCTTGGTTTCAGGTCAGGTCATAATCTCAGGGTTGTGAGATTGAGCCCTGCCTCAGGCTCTGAGCTCAGCAGCGAGTCTGCTTGAGATTCTCTCTCTCTCCCCCTCTGCCCCACCCCTCCACTTGTGCTCTCTCTCACTCTCTCTCTCAAATAAATAAATAAAATCTTTAAAATAAAATAAGACAAGTAAAATCTTTTTAAAAAACTGTCTCATAAGAAGTTTTATAATACTCAGTTATAAAAATAGGACAGGGAATCAAGAAATGATTTTATTTGCTACACTAGTGAGAAAGCCAGACCTACATAAGAATCATGTTATGGTATAAGCATTATTTATTAAACAGGAAGCAATCAAAAATTGAAAAAAGATTCATATTTCATTGGTCCTTCTTCATTTGTTAGTCATTTGAATAGTAGGAAAAAGTAGACAGCGGGCAGCACTTGGACTTGAAAAACCTGAGTTTGAGTCCTGGTTCTGCCACTTTCTGGCTTACAGCTTTGGGCAATTCACTTCAACCGTCTGAGTCTCAGTTTGCTCCTCTGTCAGGTAGATTTAATACTACTTGCCTTGTCTACCTCACAGGTTTATGGGAAGAATAAATGCGATAACGTAAGAGAAGGAGTAAGCTATAAATCTAATCATTCCACAGCCAATATTATTCCTAGGCAACATGCTGTGTTAAGAGCTTTTGAGCTCTGCTATGGTTTGACCAAGACATTGGGCATTACAGGGAAATCTGGATGGTACAGTCTGTTAAGTGTCCAACTCTTGGCTTTGGCTCAGTTTGTGATCCCAGAGCCATGAGATCAAGCCCTGTATCTGGCTCTGCACTCAGCACAGAGTCTGCTTATATTCCTCTGTCCTTCTCCCTCCGCTCTTCCCTGCCCCATCTAAAACAAACAAACAAACCTTTTTTAAAAATGGCATTACAGATACCCATTATCTCCACTCATAAAATAAAATGTCAATACCTACCTTGTTTATCTCATTTTATTCTTCTAGGGATCTAATGAGCTGCTGTGTAAAAGCACTTTGCAAACTTCTTAAACAAGTGTTTAAGATCCTTGAAACAGCAGGTCTCATACTGCAGTGTAAGAATCACTGGGGGACCTTGGTAAAATTGTGGATTCCAAAGACCCCTCTCCAGAAATTCCCCGTCAGTGATCTTACAGGGACCTGGGATCTACATCTGGAACAAGTCCCCAGGGTAATTCTTTTGCACAGTCTACCTGTCTTAAGACAGAGAGTAGCACGACTGGGACTATGGAGCAGGTATAAAAAAGGGTATAAAGAATGCTAGAAAGAAGGTGAGGCCCCTTCTTCATTCCTGTTAATGGAGACCTGGAGGTATGGGAAGGAATGGGCTTATTCTGACCCCTGGTCTCAGTCTTTTTTTTTTTTTTTATTAATTATTCTTACTAACACATAATATATTATTTGCCCCAGGGGTGCAGGTCTGTGAATCATCAGGCTTACACATTTCACAGCACTCCCTGGTCTCACTCTTGATGCCCATTGGGGAAGGATGGTTTTTCCTCCAAGGAGGCAAGAAAGTTCTATAAATTCTTTATCTAACTGCAAGAGTTTCATCAGAAAGTGAACAACTAACACCACTGATTATTTTATTAGTTTGAAATTGGACTAGATACTTAGACATGGAGAACACATTAGTATAATGGGATATGGGATAATTTTATACCAAAATGTTAGCCTTTCCCATCCTTGATGCCAAGAATCACTGGGCATGAACACTCAAGATCAGTATGAAAACAAACAAGTACTTCTCCCCTACTGGCCACAAAGATACTCCTTCTCCCAGATCTCTCTGTAAGTGCATCTCAGCCTTTTGATTCATAGGATGCCTAACACCTCAGTTTGAAAGGAGTCTAGCCAACTTCACCCTTCACTGATTGAGTTCACATAGCTGAAACTTTCCCTGGAAATTATTGCTGTTTCCCTACAAAAGTCCCCTTTCTGCCATTAAGGTTTATCATTTGTTTAAGTGTAGGACAGTTCTTTTCCCACAATTAACCTGGAGTAATGTTATAGTTCTACATAACAACACAAAGATAATGCAGATGGTTGCTAAAATAAAAACGATGAATGAAACAAATCCATGTGCAATTAAAAAGTAAGTTCATACTTCCTTGCATTGACGTATTTCCCAATGATAAAAATAAAAATCTTCACAGCAAAACTAAAACAGTCAGCAAAACTAAAAGTCAAACTACTGAATGGAAGAAGATATGCAAATGGCATATTTGATAAGGATTAGTATTCAAAATATATAAAGAACTGATAAAATTCAACACCCCCCAAAATGAATAATTCAATTAAAAAATGGGCAGAAGACACAAGTAGACTTGTTCCCAAAAGACATACAGATGGCTGATAGACGCATGAAAAAATGCTCAACATCACTCATCGTCTGGGAAATACAAATCAAAATCACAATGAGATATCACCTCACACCTGTCAGAATGGTTAAAATCAGCAACACAAGAAACAAAAGGTGTTGGAAATGATGTGGAAAAGGGGGAACCCTCTTAGGCCCTTGGTGAGAATGCAAACTGGTACAACTACTCTAGAAAACAGTGCAGAGTTAACTCAGAAAGTTAAAAAAAAAGAATTACCATATGATCCAGCAATTGTACTACTAAGTATTTGCCCAAAGAATACAAAAACACTAATTCAAAGGGATACATGCACTCTGATGTTTATTGCAGCATTATCTACAATAGCCAAAGTTTGGAAGTAGCCCAAGCATCCATCAGTGGATGAATGGATAAAGAGGAGGTGATATACAAATATATATAATGGAATATTACTCGGCCATAAAAAAGAATGAAGGGGGGTCTGGGTGGCTCAGTCAGTTACGCATCTGCCTTCTGCTTGGGTCATGATCCCTGGGTCCTGGGATCAAGCCTTGCATCCCGCTCCCTGCCCTGCAGGAAACCTGCTTGTCCCTCTCCCACTCCCTTGCTTGTGTTCCCTCTCTCTCTGTCTCTCTCTCAGTCAAATAAATAAATAAAATCTTTAAAAAAAAAATGAAATCTCGCCATTTGCAATAACATGGGTGGAGCTCCACTGTATTATGCTAAGCAAAATCAGTCAGAGAAAGACAACTACCAAATGATTTCACTCATATGCGGAATTTAAGAAACAAAACAAAGGCGCAAAGGGGGGTGGAAAAAGGAGAGAGAGAGGGAGAAGAAGAAAAGAAAAAGACTTAATTATAGAGAACAAACTGATAGTTACCTGAGGGAAGGTGGGTGCAGGTTGGGGGAATAGGTGATGGGGATTCAGGAGGGCACCTGTGGTGATGAGCTCCCAGGGTTGTATGGAGGTACGGACTCGCTATGCCATACACCTGAAACTAATGTTGTACCATATGTTAACTAACTGGAATTGAAATAAAAACCTGAAAAAAATTTTTTTCAAATAATTTTCATCATCTGAAATATTTCCAGTGTTTATCATAGATCATCAAGAAACTTGAAATAAATTTCAGGGAAGATTAAAAAAACCCTTTCCCTCAAGAATGTATACCTTCCACAAACTTTTACTCAAAAACGTTAAGGTTCCCTGGTTCAACCTGAAGAGTGTCTGCAGTTTCCTCTTGAGAAATAGTCCCAAGAGTCTTATTTTACTTTTATCTTTCACTCTTTTCCCCCTGCAATACTATTATGCTACTTCACCTCCCAGTTTTATAATTTGAAACAGGACCATTCCCATCTTCGGGAGTACATACAAGCATACAAGCATTTATTTTCCCTAGCTGAAGATCTCTATGTGATGGCTTTGCTTCTAGCACATCATGAAAAAAATATTCAAGTACATAATTTAAGATTAAATGTGGCAGCTAATATGTTTAATGGTAATAATCATTCTTTTCATGAAACCTGTGTACTACAGCTGTGCTTTCACATGGGATGAAAGAATATGGTTAAACAAATTATGATACATCAGCCAGTGAAATACAGCATTCTCACTGAAATTACAAGTATGTAAATTATATTAATATTGCAAATATAAACACATATACAAAAGGGTGTTCATTTTTAAAGTAACTACAAACTATAATGTGCATCCTGTTTGAAACTATTATAGTTTATTTATTTAAACTCTGCCTTCTTTAAAAAATATTTGGTCACTTTGAAGGCTATCTAGCATTTAACACGGAGATATAAATTAGAAGAAATTTTAAAAGTAAAGAAATAAAGCACAACTATGCAAACATGTATTTCTAAACTGACAAAGGTCAGAAGTTAATTTCATGAAATATAAAGTCTTAGGTCCCATGAGTTGTTTTTTTCTGTAAAGTTGAGTACATGATAAAATATTTTCCAGCCATAGTTCATAGAAAATGCCCAAAATAGTTCCATGAAAGAAGTTGTCTCACTGAGACAGAAACTCGTTAAGACTAGTTTCTCTAGGATATGTCATTGGAACATCAGAGGACTAAGGACATTGGTCTAAGTATAATTCTTTGGCTTCTGATTCCTGCTTTTGGAATGTAAATTCCACCAATCTCAATCAGCAAACATGAGAGCCCATTATATACAAGAAACTCAACTTCCCTCTTATAAAAAAATGTCCTTAATAATGATTAGTGTCTGCTTCACCCTTTGAACTAATTATTCCCCTTTGCTGAAACTAACTTTCCTGATTCCAACAAAGCACAGCACACTTCGAGGTAAGTTACAATTACCTGAGCAAATCAGATTGAGGGCTAAATCAACTAATAGGAAATAAATGTTTCTAGCTCTTAAGAAGTAGGATTCTCAATACCTCAGCAAAGTATTTTAACACAAGGAAAGGGTTGCAGAGAAGTGAGACTAAAACATGTATCACCATAATCTTGGCATTTATTCTATACTAATTGCATTTTCGTCAAATTAAGTATGAGAAGAAAATGATTCAAAGCTTCTAATATATTTAACTGTGTACAAGATCACTAAGCCCCCTTGGGTTTGTTTCTTGCCTTTAATAAATTAGCATCATTTTCCTTTGAAGAAGCCAGTTTGGCACTTGGAAAAACTGAGAGAAGAATAAGATCTTGTGAGAAAGTTCAGCATCCTCCCATATACATCCTTCTGGTGCCAGGGAAGCAACAGAAAAAGGACAGCAGTGTGGCTGAGAGTCAAAGCAAGGACTTCAGATAGGAATCCAGCAGGAGACAGTGGGCAGGTTTGGTCTCCTTCCGCCAGAGTCCCAGTGGTCTCACTTAAGGTGATCCAATGCGCCTGACAACAGAACACTCCCCCACCCCCACCCTCACCCCCACTCCCACTCCAGCCCCGGGCAACATCCCTTGCAATTCATTTCTGGATCAAGCAAACACAGAGGAAAACTACCCCGCTGATACCAGTCTCAGGCATCTCCCTGAACACCAACATGTTCACTGGTTACATTTACTTGAGTTCTCTGAACTTTTTCAATTGCAGACTAGTCCTTTCTTCTTTTTCTTTTTCCTTGTCTTTTAAGTTGTTTTGTTTTTCCTCTGATATCAAGGTTAACACCCATCCTTTCCAAGAAATTTAAAACATGCAGTTTCCACTATACTTAATATAAAAAATGTCTGTGAGAGATCCATGATTTAATTTCTAGCCTGTCTTAAAGGGCAGGTCTCATTCACTATTGTTGCTCTAAATTTTACAACTAAAAAAAAAAAAAAAAAAACAAAAAAACAACCCTGTTAGACTTTAAGCTCTGGGACAACAGGGATCATGGTATAAGAATCAGAGTTTTGCTATAACAGTGGCCCAGGATTTAGATTCTTGAATAAGCCTGCCCGTTCGAATACTAATGTCATGAGCTACATCATTTCTGGACAAGTTAGGGGAGCTCTCTTGGGCTTAATTACCTCATCAACAAAATTGGAATAATAATAACAGTGTCTATCTCAAACAACTGTATTGCATATGTTAAATGGAATAACCCATATAAAACATTTATTGCAATGCCTGTGATAACTATATAACAAATGTTTAATAAATACGATAAGTACTCATTATATATTGGCCATTGACTAAGTATTTTAAAGAGTTTGAATAGGGCTACTTGATCTTCTTTGTTGCAAATAAACTAGGTCGATATTGCAGACATACCTCAAAGCATACTCACTGATTTATTGTATCTTCAAGTCTGCTTCCTATTGGGTTTTGGGACATATGGTTCAATTCTCTTTTCATTAATCTTCATTATACTGAGGATTACAAAACACTGACTTTGAGCTACTCTTCCCTGGTTATTGTTTCACTATTTTTTTAGTTGCATAATGCATGATGTGTCTGGAAGAAAAAGTTTATATTCAAGACATTGATTCAAGAGTTCTTATTTTTACTTTGAGTGATTTTCTATTTCTTTGGGACTATTTTAAGTGTTTCCTCTGTTAAAATTGCCTTTCTCCTCTTGGAGTAAAATTAATTCTAATTTTAGTGTACTTTTATATCTTAAAATATGACATCTTACTTTTCTTTTTCCTTTCCTTTTTTTTTTTTTAAATTCACTTCTACAAGAAAAACCTGATAGGTGGTAGGGAGAACATCTGTCATTCTTTGGCTTTTTCCTTACTAGATTTGGTCATAAGAGCTGGTTTCCTTGTCTTCGTGTTCACAGTATCCTGGCCTCTTCTTAGCAATTTTCTGCTTTTTTTTTTAATGTTTTCCGAGTTGCTTCAACATATATAGTAATAAGAACTAATCTTCACAATTTCCTCTACATTTGAAAAATTAAAATATTTTCATAAGAAGGAATAACTAATTGTTTATATTGTTGCCAGCAAATTAGAACCTAAGGCATTCTTGGTTCTCTAAGCTTTTCACTATCTTTCCTGTTATTATTACTCTGGTTTTTATATTCTTCTCTACATCATATTTTAAATAGAACTTAGAGAAGTTGGATTAAATTTAAATAAAATCTTATTTTTGACCCTTTTGGAGGGGGAAAATGATAGGAATAAAAGGGATTCTAACAGTCCCGACTACACTGAAACCTAGTCATGCCATGCTCGGGTATCACAGTCCTAGCATGAATTCCAGCTCTGTCTTGTCCTCTCCAAGGTAAGACATATATCTCAAAGTCCCTGGGCCTTGGCTTTCTTTATTTGGTTTTGTTTTGTTTCTGTAAGAAGAGGTTGAATGAATGAGCTGTAAGTTTCCCTACAGATACAAAATTTGTCTTCAGATGAATACACCCTTAAAAATACAACCATTTATATTATTGTGACACTTAAAAGAAATAGCACAGAGTGATGAAACAACAAAATATACTTTAACCAGTGATCTTTCTGTTGGGAAAAATAAAAGCCAACTAAAAGATGTACTTCCCCCCCTTTTTTTTTTTTAAGATTTTATTTATTTTGATAGAGAGAGCACCAGCAGGGGGAGGGGCAGAGAGAGAGGGAGAAGCAAGTGGGGAGCCCAAAGAGATGGTGGGGGCGGAGGAGGGAGCTCAATCCCAGGAGCCCGAGATCATCATCCAAGCTGAAGTCAGATGCTTAACCGACTGAGCCACCCAGGGGCCCCTGAAAAATGTACTTCCTTGAAAGAAACTTTCTTTTCCCTCAATATCAGATGCTTATTTCTTAAGCATGTTTTTTTTTAGATTATTGGTATTTTAAAACTTGATAAAGTATGAGCACTCTAACAATAATAACACTTCTTGGCCATTAATGAGGGTTCAAATTTTATAATACATTAAACCTCAACCCAATATCTATTTTCTCATAAAACAAAACAGAAAATTTTGTTATATAAAACTGCACCTTGGGTATTTTTGTCATCATCCTTGCTCCTGGTTCTCTTTTTTCCATTAGTGCAGAATGACACCCTTGCATTGTCTAGTCCCTCCTAGGGGGAGGAGAAGCCCCCAAAGTGACTACTCTTTCGAGGAGTATTTTCCTTTGCCGTAGACACTGGAGGAACTGGAGGAACTGAGAAATACAGGTCTTTGGTATCACTGTCGCCAAGTAACAAATTATCCTGCCCTCAGCATTGACTGTGAACGGGACAGTCTCCTATTTCAGCTGAAGTAGGAGGAAGCTGCTCATTTGTTTGAAAAAAGGCACTGACAAAAAATAGGATGTCTGTTATCATAAAGGGAGATGTAAATATGTGCATAAATAAACTGTTTTATTGTTTCCCTTGAACATGAAAGTTTATTAAACAATAGAGTGTGTTCTGGTTAAAACAACAGCTGAGTTTTTTTTTTTTTAAATAAGATTTTACATAATGGTTTCTACATTTTTATCATCCCCAAAAGAGGCTTCAGAAAAATATTCTCATGTTTTCACTCATAAAAGCAGTCCCACAGTTTCCACTTTCAATATTTTACTCCTCATTTTAAGGTCTAAACCAAAATTGAGGTAATTATGAAATGACCCCTACTCCTTCTTTGAGTATCCAAGTAAGAGCACAAAGAGAGGAAATTGTTTCAGAAAACTGGATCTTCATCTTAATTCTTAAAGCAACCAAATGTGTGTTCATGGGCAAGTCACTTGACCTTTCTGTGCCTCAGTTTCCACCTCTGCAAAATGCAAGCATTGGGACTTGATCCTTAAGTGCTACACCTGTAGCTATAAAAATCCAAAGCTCTAAAACAAACAAGTTTTGACAGCCAGTTTGTGAAACAACTCCACTTATGGATTCAATCAAGTCAGTCTCTGATTTGGATATTAGAAAGAATTTATCTGATCAGCTTGGGAGGACAGAGTATGAGACTGGGGACCTGAGAGAAAAGAAGAACTCGGTGACTATGTTGACTTGCAAGAAAGTATATTAATATTGGGATCTAGAACTAATAGAGATTGGCAAGATGCCCTCATTAGTGGTCCTTCTCTATCACTGACACTAGGTTTGAATGGTGGGACACTGACCAAGTTTAGATCCCATCACTGGCCCCATGATGCTTTATGTAGGTTAGAATGTTTGGCTTAGAGCTTCAGTCTAGGAGGCCTCCATACTGTGCCCCCAGCTACTCCATCAGTTCCTGAGTCTTCCAACTGTTCTGCTCACTAAATAACAGGTGCAGGTTATTACAGTAAGTTAATACAATCTTTTCTATCCAAACTCAAACATCCCAAGATGAGACGATACTCATTTTTTTCCAACTGCACTTAAGTTTTTAAACCCTTTCCCCCAGGTAACATTTTGATGAGGAAAGGAAAAAAAAAAAAAAAAAGAGAGAGTACTGTCCCATCAGGGGTTAAAAAGCAAGTAACCAAGAAGGTAGAATGCAGAGGCAAATTGGCTGGAAATCCAGACTTTCAGGAGAAACAGATCTGTTCTACTGCCATGGTAGTCTCTAGGTCTTATTCAGCAAAAGACAAGAATAGCTTAAAACCCAGCTTGGAGAATGGTGAGAATTCACCTTGAAGCAAAGAAATTTGGTAATGAGTCTGAGTAAGAAAAGTACTGACAAACTAAAATACGACCACTGCCATTATCAGGGAATAAGGGGTGGGAATTTACCAAATAACTCAACTCTCGTTTAAATTCCAATACATCTCTTGATCTTAACAAGTTTGACTGTAATCTTTCCAAGCTATTAACAGAACAACTATATAATTTATCAACCAAATGGGGAAACTTTCAAGAGTAAAAGAAATACTAGAACAGTGCTAGACAACATATTTATAGCAAGACTGTCCCAGGAAAACCAGCTATATGGTCACGGTTGGTAACTTTCCTATCTTCTTGGGTGAGGTTGTCTTTTTTTTTTTTTTTTTTTTTTTTTTAGAATTTATTTATTTATTTGACACAGAGAGAGAGAGCACAAGCAGGGGGAGCAGCAGGTGTGGGGGGGAGAAGCAGATTCCCTGCTAAACAGGGATCCCGAGGTATGGGACCCCATCATCCCAGGAACCTGAGACCATGACCTGAGTTGAAGGCAGATACTTAACTGTTTGAGCCACGCAGGCCCCTGAGGGGCCTTTCTATATAAAGTAACTTTTTCACTATTATCCAAGTCATGAACACCCATTTCACTGTGTTGAAACACACTGACACCCTCTGGATGTAGAGGACCTAACCACCAGGGGACCTCGCCCTCTAGTGGGCACCAAAATCACTGGAGGGTTTGTCAGATTGTCGAGCTCCACCCTCAGTTTCTCACAGAGTAGTTTTGGGGTGGGGCCTGAGTATTTGTATTTCTAAATTTCCAAGGGATCCTGACGCTGGTCCAGGGACCACACTTTGAGAAACATGCCCTAACTTCTATCTCAAATAGCTGTGCCTTTCTTTTATCTTCTGTCTTCATGCTGTAGTCCTTCAGCACCAGAATTTAGCTTTCCCTCTCCCCACTTTTTGTTTTGTTTTGTTTTTGTTTTGGTCAGCTCTAGGTATACCTGTCCCTCACAGTCTTCTAATTCCTTTAGTTCCTTCTGAACTGCTTCTCCTTTCCTGCTGACTGGGAAAAGCAATCTGCAAGTTATTTACAACTGTCTTTTTTTTTTTTTTTAAGATTTTATTTATTTATTTGACTGAGAGAGATCAGAAGTAGGCAGAGAGGCAGGCAGAGAGAGAGGAGGAAGCAGGCTCCCCGCTGACCCTGGGATCATGACCTGAGCCGAAGGCAGAGGCTTTAACCAACTGAGCTACCCGGGCACCCCCTACACCTGTCTTTAAAATAAGTGCATCTATAGGCTTGTTCATGCATTTCTTCGCTGAGCCAACATGTATTTTTCTTCTCTGGACCATCACTCAGGGGAAAGGACTGAGTTGTGTGGATTCAGATAACTCACATGCCTTGCTTCCTTTATTTTCTGTCTCTCAGCTGGACTTCAAGGAAATATATTTTCTGCATAAATGCAGACTACGTGATGGCTAACTGCAATAGCTACTTGGAGAATGTGGAATATAAAAGCTATCTATTAAGTTTTTGAAAGGACATTGCCATGGAGACTTTGCTCCATAAGATGCCTTTATAGAGAGAATGACTAATTTTTTAACCAAGATTTTTTTTTTTTGGTAAAATCTTTATAAAAAGATGCCATTAATTCATAATATCCTTCCCTTTTGTTGATGACTTGTCATCAACCCTACTCTTAGGAAATTATCTGTTATCCTTACAATACTATCATCAAGTTATCCTTATCCTCTTGGCCCATCCATGCCGTATGGCCGTGTCCCTTCATACTTTACTGAGATACACGGATTCTGCTAGAAATATAAGAGAACAAACTCAGCTTTAAAGGAGGCCTGTCTCACAGACAGGAAATCCTCATTTAGTGAAGAAATCTCCTCTCGCTAATCTGAGAACTTCGTGACTGTTAAGCTCTGAGTATTTCTTCTGTTTTTCATTGCCCTCCAATTGATACTCCTCAACACCAGAGAGTTGTTCTAAATAAAACTGACTATAGAGTAGTGGGTGAAAACACAACTCTACAAGCCAAGATGGAAAGGAGAAGCCCCAGTGTTGGGTCTACCCCAACCTGGACACCAGGACAAAGTGGGAGACTACACAATGGAATCACCTGCCTTTCATACTGTGCCAGTGCTGTCAGCACAGGGCAAGGGCAGTGAGCTACTAGGAAGGAGCTGGGCTTTATGGTCAAGTATACCTGGCCTCAAGATTCTTCTCTGTCACCAAGCAATATGACCAAAGAGCCCTAAGACTCTTACTTTCCAAGATTCTCCTTTCTTCTGTTATCTAAATAAAATGATTCACACTCTGGGAGAGGTTCAACACTTTCGCAATATTTCTGAAGATTGTAGGAGGAAGGACCTGTAGGTTTCCATTCCTTCTTGCTCCCAGTTTGATTCTCAATCCCTACTCATTTTTCTGCCCTGTATCTGCTTTCCTTTCTCTTCCTCACTTCACCCTAAGCATGGACCACACAATGAAAATGCTATCGATGCAAGACTCTTCAGGGTAACAAGGTTTTACTAAGCTTTGACTGCCACTGAGAATAATCGCACACGGTGTAAAAAGCCGCTTTGAATTCAATGCAGATCTCACTGTCCTGCAAAACATATCCACCATTTCCAATCAGCTGGTCTTTTTCTTCCTCAGGTTCTGACTTGCTGCTAGGTAACTGACCGTACTAGTGACCTAGGGACAAGCTGACACACTGGGCACTCTCCATTCCATTCATTCCTCTGTCTTCCAGAAATCCTGTCCTCTTCTCAGATCACGAGCGTGCAGTCTAAAAACTTCTGTTCCTTTATTATGCAGAGCCGTTTGGTTTCTCAAACTCCATTCTGGACTGGTTGTTGGTTTCTTCATGTAACCAAAAACCAAGTGCTTCTCCCCTGAAAGGCATTTTGTTGCTGTCTTCGAATGCTAATCAATGACTCTAGTCATCTGTTTGAATTGTGTTTTTCCTGTCCAAGACAAAGGCTGCAGGAATGTGTGTAAGCCAGTTGGTTTAGCCGAGCTTCAGTTAACTCATCTACTTCATGTGGTTTTTATCAAGATTACATGTTATATACATGTACGTATGTACAACATAACACTTGCCAAAAGGTAACTGATAACCTTGAGAAATTCCCATCAGAAAGGATAATCAGGAATGGCATCGCCTGGGTAGTATGAGCCAACACTCACAGCCAGTAGCTGACGTGCCAGGCTCAAGCTGAGGGTCCCACACTCTGGCACCAGGGACTGCTTTTCCTGATGCCCTGGATGCTACATTTTCTGGAAAATACACAGTTTGAAATATTAGGCAAATCATCACACCCAAGAGCTAAATATGTCACCATTACCCCCCAGCAGCAAGGGATGGTGTTCTATCTTGCTTATGTTGTTTACTTCTTTCTCCAGAGAGGAGAACAGAGCTGGACAGAGGCCCAGTTATGTGCTACACGCTTCTGCAATCCATTGCCTGCCATTAGATATCTACTCTGAGAATAAACTGCAGTCACACTTTTACAAGGATTTAATTTCCCAATGAAACCAAAATTGGTCTATAGATAATCTGCAAATCATTTAAACTGACAGATGAGTTAATGTCAGTTAATGTCAATGAAATGAGTTAATGTCAGTGAAAAAGGAGCCAAATTTAAGGTGACTACTGGGGCGAGGGAGCGACTTGAATCAGGTCCCACCAGCCCACCCCTTTTCCCCAGGTTACCCTCACATCAAAGTGGTCCAAGGCCTTCTCTGAAGAAAGAGACCCTCACCCCCATCTCTCTTCCTGTTTTACATTACCAAGGTGACTCCTACTTATACAGACCTTTCCCAGAACCACAACCCAAGCATTCCTCTGCAAAGGAGGTGTGGCCTAAGTCATTTGGGCTGTCTGTGGTGCATGTTCTGGGCACCAGCTATGTGCCAGGCTCTCCGCTATGCGCTTCACACATGCCCTCTCAATTACCTTCCCACACAATGAGGTAGGTAGTACACCCATTTTAAAGACAGAAAACTCATACTCAGAGAAGGTAAGGTACTTGAGCATGGCCGCAGGATCAGTAAGTGAATAAAGGGGATGCAAATCTAGGTCTGTCAGATGTCAAGTCTCAAGATTTTCACCACAAAATCCTCCCTGTGTGAGACCATCAGCCTACCATCCCCTCAAAGAAGATTTCTACTTAGTCTAAAGAATTCAAGAATTCATAGTTTGGAACTGCTCACAGCCTAAAATATTTCCAAATACATTCATCTCCACCCAACTGGGAACAGTGTGATGTTGCTTATTCCACCATTTTGGGCTAACTTGACAAAATATAAGGAGCTATTGCACAATACCTGAGTGATTAATATATTTATACCGAGCCCTAGAACCACCTCAACAATGGAGTACTCATTTCCAGCCTTTGTTCTTCCCAGTTCAGCCTACGTCATGGTACCCTCTACTGTTCTAGTTCCCAACTCCCATTATGGCATTTCTTTCCTTAAAAACTATCTTTCACCCGCTGATGTGCCTCTGCTTAGTGTTCAATGCCCTGTTCATCTTGGATGCAATGTAATGTTTCAGCTTCACCTTCCACTGACCCTCACATTTCAGTACCCACCTCCCCGGTCAAATGAAACCACTAAGGGGTCCGCTCACATGCCCTGACCCTTTGCTAGCTCAGGGTGGAAGTTGAGAGTAAATTTCTCACAGTAAGAAGTAACAGAACAATGAGATACCACTTCACACCTACTATGAGATTGGCTGTATTATAGGATAGCTATAATTTAAAAAGTGGAAAATAGAGGCGCCTAGGAGGCTCAGTGGGTTAAAGCCTCTGCCTTCGGCTCAGGTCATGATCCCAGGGTCCTGGGACTGAGCCCCACATCGGGCTCTCTGCTCAGCGGGGAGCCTGCTTCCTCCTCTCTCTCTCTGCCTGCCTCTCTGCCTACTTGTGATCTCTGTCTGTCAAATAAATAAATAAAATCTTTAAAAAAAAAAAAAAGTGGAAAATAGCACATGTTGATGAGTATGTGGAGAGACCGGAACCCTCATGCACTGCTAGGGAATGTGAAATGGTACAACCACCATGGAAACAGTTCAGCGGTTTCTGAAACAGTTAAACATAGATCTACCATATTATCCAGAAATTCCAAGCCTAGGTACATATACCAAAAAATCGAAAGGAGGGACTCAAACCGATATGAGTACACAAATATTCATAGCAGCATCATTCACAATAGCCAAAAGGCGACAACCATCTAAATGTCCATTAATACGTGAATGGATAAACAAAATGTGGTATATACATGCAATGGAATTTTATACAGCATTAAGAAGGAATGAAATTCTGATACATGCTACACCATGGATAGACTTTGAAAACATTATATTCAGTGAAATAAACCAGATATGAAGGCTACATATTGTATGATTTCATCTTTATGTAATATCCAGAATGGGTAAATCCATAGAGAGAATAGGGAATTAGCAGTTGCCAAGGGCTAGAACGTAGGGGAATGGAGAGTGACTGCTTATTGGGGATGGAGTTTCCTTTTGGGGTTATGATAACATTCTGGAACTAGATATTGCTAATGGTTGCACATTATAAATGTCCTAAATGCCACTGGATTTTATACTTCAAAATTCTTAAAATGATAAATTTTGTCATGTGCATTTTATCACAATAAAATATACAAACTATAGAAATGGCAGGGCACCTGGGTAGCTCAGAGGGTTAAGCCTCTGCCTTCAGCTCGGGTCATGGTCTCAGAGTCCTGGGATCGACCCCTCATCGGGCTCTCTGCTTGGCAAGGAACCTGCTTCCCTGTCTCTCTCTCTGCCTGCCTCTCTGCCTACTTGTGATCTCTTTCTCTGTGTCAAATAAATAAATAAAGTCTTAAACAAAAAAGAAATGACATAAAAACAGCTCTATCATATTTCTTAAAATAACTCATTCAATAACTCATTTATTCAAGGACACTTGCCTTGAGGACAAATGAGGTTCCAATCCTAATGCAATAAATGTTTATCTGGAATTGCTAAAAACAAAAAATTACCCTCAAGCAGATGTCAAAATGAAAGAACTAGGTACCCTTTTTTTGCTATCAAAACTCCAGGCATAATGATTTTTTTTATTAATTTCTTTTCAGCATAACAGAATTCATTGTTTATGCACCACACCCAGTGCTCCATGCCATACGTGCCCTCCATAATACCCACCACCTGGCTCTCCCAACCTCCCACCCCCTCGCCCCTTCAAAACCCTGAGATTGTTTTTCAGAGTCCATAGTCTCTCATGGTTCATCTTCCCTTCCGATTTCCCTCAACTCCCTTCTCCTCTCCATCTCCCTATGCCCTCCATGTTATTGGTTATCAGGCATAATGATTGACATGATGTGTGATTGTGATTTGGGAAGTATTAATGTTTTGAGAAATTTATCAGTTTGGTCAAGATGTCCTAGATTCAAGTCAATTCAGTCAATTCAAGTCAATAATCATCCCTGAGACATAGCAAAAGGGTTCTTAAATGTTTACATCTATATTCCTGAGAAGCTTCATGAAAGAAATTCTGGAGCCCAGTCCTACCACTAAAACTTGCAGTTCAGACATTCATCCATAACTACCAACTATCTATTAATCTATTAATCAATCAGTGGTGAGGAATGAAAAACACTTTGCAATCTCTGCCAGCCCAAAGAGAAGGACAGCCTTGTAGATCCTCACCTTTCGGTACTGGTAACCAAGTAGAAAAATTGTTCAGTCTATCAAATCTTGCAGTTTAGTTTCTATAAAAACAGATTTAATTTCCAGGTAACTTAAATGGACAATACAATCAAAAGAGAAAATGTGCACTCCTCCTACCATTTGGGGCAATGATTTATGTAAAATTTGCAGTTTTTTCAGCTTCAGCCATTTATTGGAAAATATAATTTATTCCTAGAGTCATTATAGACAATCAGTTGGAATAGAGTTTCCAGGAAAAAACATTGTACAATTTAATTTTGGGCACTCTTCCACTTTTTTTTTTTTTCTTACAGCTATTGCTTTTTTAATAACAGTTCTGACTCCAGGACCTTTCAAACTTTTCCTTCATATATCAGCGTCTCAAGTCCTGGGGCTGGTCAAGATGAAGCACAGATCGCATGGTGGACACAGCAGTGACTTTTGAAGCTAGAAGATTCAGATAAAAATCTCTTCTCTGCTTCTTTCTAGTTGGAAAAAATGAGTCCCTTAAGCTTTGTTCCTCTTGATCCCCATCTATAAAATAGGAATTATTAAATCATCTGTCCTCCCTACTTCAGGAGGTTCCTTTGAAGATTAAAACGAAGTGCTGATTGTGAAAGTAAATTGTAAGGAGTGATGTTGAAAACAGTGAGGACAATCAGCAATGACAATTGTTTACTACCTGGTCGTTACTTAAAACGAATCCAACCACTCGCACTCGTCATACCTTCTTCTCTATGGTTGTCAAATTGACTTTCCTGGGAGATTGTCAAAAAAAAAAAACAGGACAAGATGAGCAGACTTATTTTTATTTTGATACCAGTGCCAACAAAAAGGGGAGAAAGCAAAGACCAAAAGATCTAAGATACTTAGATCTAAGTATCTATACAAAGATCTAAGATACTTAGCTCCACAGAGAAAAGGGTTGGAGAGACGAGACTTAAATTTAAGAGTTAGCATGGCGACCCTAGGCCACCTGTGTTTGCTAATTGGCTTCACCCAAAAGAAAAGTAAAATTTCTCATATCTTCATGACAAAAGGAGTTCTCCAACTTGAAGCAGGGAGGTGGAGGAAGTGAGGCTCCTCCCCTCCCAGGAGACTGGGAGAGAGGAGCGCTATAATAGCATTTCATAGGGTGACTCTCTGGGTGGCTCAGTCGGTTACGTGTCTGTCTTCACATCAGGTCATGATCCCAGGGTCCTGGGATCCAGTCCCACATGGCTCCTTCTTTAGCAGGGAACCTACTTCTCCTTCTGCCTGCTGTTCCCCCTGCTTGTGCTCGCTCTCTCGCACTCTCTCTGACAAATAAATAAATAAAATATTTAAAATTTAATTTAAAATTTAATTTTAAAAATTAAAAACAAAACAAAATGGTAGCTTTCAGGCCCTTGAGAAAGACATTTCTGGGTTGTAAAACTGGCAAGAGGCAGTTTGAAAGGTTTACGTCTCAACGGAGTGGAGTAAAGCATATATAATAACAACTTCCCTAAAGTAAATGCTCTAGGAAAAGGGAGATCAGGGCTAATAGTCAGGAAGAAGCCTGTCTAAAGTTAGTGAAGCTAAAGGGTACTTTAAAGCCACCTCAGTCAAGACCTATGAGAAAATAGCAGCAAAGTGATTTTTTACAATTCACATACCATGTGCCAAAGTGTTCTAATTTCACCAGATTTCCTCATAAGAGTGATTAAAAACAATTTTATTCAGGAAAAAAATTGGGAATTAAATGGCAGAATTTACGTTCCCCTGGGTGATGCCTCCTAGTCTTCTTGGGACACAGTGAGATCTGTACTGACGAAAACACAAAATCTCTCATCCTATATGACCTGCCACAGAAACTACCTGTAAGCTCAAACACTGGCTACTATAACCTGAAAACAACAATCTTTGGATGTTACCAATAAAGATGAAAGATTTTGTAATGGAAATCAAAATGCTTTCACTGCAGTCTTTTAGAAACTCTTTCAAGGGGGAAGCTAATAAAATGTAAAAGCTGTATCAAAAAGGAGATAGAGTTAAGAAGTTGAAGAATAATCTCACTCTTCTCTTAAGCTACCAAACCCTCCTGAGCTTCCTTCCCTCCCTACCAGGCCCCTTAATCGATCAACTCAATAACATCTACTGCTTCTTTCTTTTACTAAGCTTCTCGTCCTTATACCCTAACCCTACCTAACAATCCCTAAACTTGTATCAATTCAACAATTTACTTTCTCTACCATCACTGCTATGAAGTTGAGTACTCTTGGAGAAATCTCAAAACTTTACCTACAGGCAGTAATTCATAGGTTCAATTTCTGTAGACAGAATAATGCCCTCCACAAAGATGCTCACGTCCTTCCCCCCAGAATCTGGGAATATGTGACCTTACATGGAAAAAGGAACTTTGCAGATGTGATTAAGTTGGGGATCTCAATGTTGGGAGATTATCCTGGATTATCTAAGTGAGCCCAAGGGTCAAGATCAAAGGAAAAGATGTGAACAACAGACCCAAGGAGATGGGGTGATGAGCTTTGAAGATGGAGGACGAGGCCATGAAACTGAAAATACAGGTGTCTTCTAGAAAGCTGGAAAGGGCAAGGATACAAATCCTCTCCTGGATCCTCCAGAAGAAACACAGCTGGGCAGACACCTTAATTCTAGCCCCACAAGAGTCATTTTAGATTTCTGAAATCAGAACCGTAAGGCAATAAACATGTTGGCTTTCCCAGGTGGCTGCCAACCATGACAGAGCAGATCCTAATGCTTGGTGGCCAACGCCATCTCTTAGCCACCCAGCAAACATCGTGTCCAAGGAGGTACTCTTGGTGGGGAGGTGGTACACCTGCACTAGCAGGGCATCAAGATCTCTGGCAACGTCTACAGAAGCAAGGGCAGACCTGTTGGGGTGTGCTGCCCCATAAGACTACTTGAAGCCCAGGCTGCCCTGTGCCCCCTCTAGGTGTTTGGTGGATCCCATCACCTTATGACAAGTAAAAGTGGATGGGACTTCCTGCCTCTCTGAAGCCTATGTGAAAGGAAGGCGAGCTCTATGGTGCCAGAAGGCTGGCTGGTTGTACCCAGGGATAACAGCCTCCCTGGAAGAGAAAGTGAAGGAGAAAGCCAAGATCCATTACTGGGAGGAAAATAACCCAGCTCATGAGGCATGGAAACAGGACACACACACACACAAAAAACAGGGCGAAGAAAACTGATAAACACACAGAGGTATTTATTAAGCCCCATGGACTCCTGGCCTGAGCATGATAAAGACTGTTTGTTCTTCATGCTTGGCCTGGTCTGCCCTTTTCCATCCCTGTCCTGGATGGGGGTAGGGGGATCTAGGGGCAGCCATCCAGGTGCCAAGGCAGCATGGGACTTAGAGAACTGAGGCACAGAAGCAGCCTTTGTCACTGCACCTGTTTAAAAAAGAACTGACTGCCTTCTATGAATGTACTTCAAATGTACTTTAAACCGCTCTAACAGTTGCGCAGAGGAAATTTGTCTGTGATCTACTAGTTCATGAGAGAGTTTAAAAAAATGGAGAGGAGGGACAACCAGTTACTTTGGTTCTGATATTTGCACAAGTGAGCTGGAAAACTGATTGGAACAAGGCGTCGTGAACAAGGCATCTGTTTCCACTTCCCACATGTCAGATACTGCATGCCGCACCTGTCAGGGAGTTGCTGGTGGGGCAGTGGGAGTCTGGGGTTGCACAAAGGCGTTCACAGTTATAGACTGGGCAGACACACAGTAGAGGCATTGCCTCTGCTGCTTCCCTGTATTCTGTGATTAGAAATGAATATGTTATTTCAAAGTTAATGAGTAAATTGTGTTGTTAAGCCAACTAAGTTTGTAGTGGTATGTTTGGGTGGCAGTAGAAAATGGATACAGTTTCCAGCCTGAGGTGGGTCTTCAAAGCCTCAGAAATTGTGGTGGAGAGACCTCAAAGACCACCGCTTTCAGTTCCCTTCAGCCCTACACGTGCCTGCTGCTCCTGATTTCAACAGGTGCGATTTCTTTGCCTTCCCTGTAAGTCTGGGCTAGCTTCATCGTTTGTGTTGACCAACAGGGTGAGATGGAAGGGACATACTGCCTGTTCTGGGCCTGCCCTTTCAGCAGCTTTTTGCTTTCTCTGCCTTGGTGGCCGGCCACCATATCGGAAGTCTGACTGTCCTGAGACGTTATGCTGCAAGGAAGCCCGCGCTGTTCCAGGCATTCCAGCTGAGGCAGCAGACACCGGAGTGCGGAAACCATCTTGGATTATCCAGCTGGCGCCACAGGAGAAGAACTGCCCAACTGAGCCTAGCTCAGATATCAGAATCATAAATCATACATGGCTGTTTTTTAAGCCACCAAATTTGGGGTGGTTTGTTACCAAGCAAGAAATAGTTGAAACCAAAATATTTCTCACTTGCCATTGTCAACTACTACTACTACTACTACTACTACTGCTACTGCTACTTCGTCTTCTTCTTCTTTTTTAAGATTTTATTTCACAGAGAGTGAGACAGGGAGAGAGGGAACACAAGCAGGGGGAGTGGGAGAGGGAGAAGCAGGCTTTCCGCTAAGCAGGGAGCCTGATGCAGGGCTCAATCCCAGGACCCTGGGATCGCGACCTGAGCCAAAGGCAGATGGATAAGGACTGAGCCACCCAGGTGCCCCACCATTAGTCAACTTCTTCTCCCATCCCCTTCCCTCTCTGAAGATGAACTTTCCCACTATTTCAGAGGAATTCTGGTCTTTCCATCATATTTTCCATTGGCTTCAACCCTAATCTCCCCTACCATATCTGTAGCCACATTGGCATTCTGGTTAATCCCGTCGCGCATCTCAAAGTTTCAATCTTTCAGCAGATTCCTCCACTGTCATCCTCCCTTGGCTCTTTTCTTCAGGTGGTAGGCACACCCAGGTTGATCCTAATCCCTTTAATTACAGCTTCAAGTTACTGCTCTCCTTTTTGAGTCCAAACGCTTTAAAAAAGAGTCTGCACCTGTAGTGTTGACATTGAACCGTCAGTCAGATAGTGAGCTAAACCAGGGGAAGGACCTAATATGGGTGGATCAGAGACAATAGTGTATGTGGGAGTGGGGCAGAGGGGACTGGGGAGGAAGGTCTATCATTTAAACAGAATCCAGTTGTCAACACCAGTAAGTAAAGGTGGGTTTATGACCAGTAGTGGCAGAATCAGGGAGAGGACAAATGTGTAGAGCTAAATGTATTCTGCAGGCTGGGTGTAAGTTCCAGGCAAGGCACAGGGAGGGGACTCAGTCCCGCCAGACCAGGAGAAGGTGCGAGGTTGGAGCCTTGCTTGTCCAGCGGCACATGGTTACTCTTGCTCAGGTAGACAAACAGGCCGTCACAGAAGGACTTGCCTGCCCCAGACTTTTCTATTCAGTGGTGAGGTCTCCGTCTCCATACAGTTAATGGATCATTCTCAGAAAACAGTTAATGCTTAGATACCTACCAACAAAGCCACATTTTCAAATAAAGTAACACTGAGGTAAAATTACCAAGTTAATTATTTCAAATTAGTTTTCCCTGAAGAGATATTTTCTTTGGACCACACATAACTAAAAATCTGCAAACCAGCTTTCCCAAAATAACAAATGAACAACATTTTGGCATTCCTCTAGTAGGGGTGAATTGTTAAGAGCATGAGCTTTGGGATCAGAGAAGAGGACACATGCATATCGAAATAACAGTCCATGTCTTCATGCTGGAAACGGTGAAGATATTATCTTATTTATGCACATGTGGTGATGAGCACCAGGTGTTTTACACAACTAATGAATAATTGAACACTATGTCAAAAACTAATGATGTGCTATATGCTGGCTAATTGAACATAATAATAAAAATATGCCTTCAAAAAATAGTGAGTAATCATAGCAACATATCCCTCAATAAATGGTAAATTATAATAAATTATTAAAATGGAACAATATGCAGCCATTAAAAAATCAAAAAAATATGGTTACTAACATGTTCAATACTTGTAATATATAGCAAAAGGGGAGAAAAGCAAGTTTTCAAATAGTGTGTACATCATAATTGAATTCTTATAACCACATACTTACACAGAAAAATTTTGTAAGGTTATTCACCGATGTGTTAATAGTGGCACTATTCGACTGACATGATCATGAATAATTTAAATTTTGTTTCCAAAAAAAATAGTACATTACAACCTTGCCCTTTGAATGCAAAATATGGAAGAATTTAAAGAGAACCTACCATAAAATATACTATAAGATTTATAATTTTTTTAAAAAGCAAAGGGAAATTAAAGTTGCAGATAGAATTAAGATTGCTTATCAGCTGACCTTAAAACAGGGGGGAGAATCCTGGTATAAACAGGGAGGCAATGTTATCACAGGGGCCCTTCAAAGTATCTGAGGGAGACAAAGGTAAGATTGTTGCAGTGTAAGGATTCAACTTGCCTTTCCTGGCTCTGAAGTTGGAGGAAGGGGCCAGGAGCCATGGAAGACAGGAAGCCTCTAGAAGCTGGAGAAAGCACGGAAACATCCTCCCCAAGAGCCTTGCTTTTAGTCCAGTGAGACCGTCGTCAGACTTGTTACCTACAGAAATATAAGGTAGGAAATGTGTCATTTGAGCTGTTAAATTTCTGACAAATTGTTAATGGCAGCAGTAGAAAACTAATAGTGGCTATATTGTTCAAATCCTATCATTTACCACTGGTGGACTTGGACTTGGGAAGCGTTACTTAATTTTTCTATTCTTATTTATTTATATGTAAAATGAGACTAATAAAATGAGATGAGACAATATATATAATAGAGTAATGCCAGACACACAGTAAGTGCTCAGTGTGTGTTGCCATTGTTGTTTCATTGTTGTTTTGTATTTACCTTTCTCTTTCATTTTTGTCACCAGATTTTACCTGAGAACCGTACTCCAAATATGTCTTTCCTTCAACACCACAAGGCCCCTGCCCGCTGAAGGATTAGTACCCTGAAAGTCCCGAATTGCCTGGAGTACCTTCTTAGAATGTTTTGTTTTTAGCTTCAAATGTCTAACCCATCTTGCTTGTTTCTAGCTTGCTGGAACAAGCCGTACTAACACCATCTTTTAAAAAGAACTTTGCTACTTCTTGAGGACTTAATTACAGTGCTGCTGGTTGATGAGTTTGCATTTTAAACCAAGACCTTGAAATAAACACAGTCATTTCAGTTCTGGATACAAGGCAGAGAAAGTGCATTCTCTGATTAGCCTGTCGTCTTAGGACTGCACCATGACAATGGGATAAAATTAGCCACACTTGCCAATGACCTGATACCCATTATAGATTTTGGCAGTTTCTGAACTCTTAATTCTTTTTAAAGTACATTGTATTTGATATATTGAGGGTGTTTACAGTACATCCAGCTATTTTATCTGAAAAATGTAGTAAGTGTTTGCAGTATTTGATTAACTTAAATAATTTACATTTCCACAAGAGGAAAGTTTTGTTACACACATAAAACATAAAGTCCTTTTATTTTTACTAAGTTCTGGGATCCCCTAAGAAAGCACAATCTTCAACAATGTCCATCTTCAGCCTACAAAGTGTGAAAAAGAGCTTTGCATTAGGGTCTTGCTTTAGTCTGAAAAGTCCCACCCTCCTACGCTTAATGCTTAACCACAAGAGCCCTTTTTATTAGCATTGACAGAAATATACATAAGAAGTATCAAAGAACATTGTTCAGATAAAAGGTTTTTGGGATGCCTGGGTGACTCAGTTAAGTGTCTGCCTTTGGCTCCGGTCATGATCCCAGGGTCTGGCATACAGTCCCACGTAGACTCCTTGCTCAGTGGGGAGCATTCTCCCTCTGCCAGCCACTCCCCTTGCTTCTGCTCTCCATATATATATGTGTGTGTATATATATGTATATATTTCATATATATATGGAATATATATAGGATATTAGGATCTATATATATATGCTCTATCTATCTATCTATCTATATATGTATATGATTAAATGGCTTTTAAAACCCACAGAATTCAAAATAGTACCCTCTCTGGGGGAGTAGGGAGATGGGAAGGGTGAGGATAGTCAAAAGGCAAGTTTCTAGACCCAGTTCTAACACTACCTCACTGCGTGAATTTATGCAAGTAAATAAATATTTTGTGGGTTTTTAAAAAAATTTATCAGTGTCAAAATGCTCACAGATATAACCATCTCCCTGGACCCATGAAATATAATTACAAATATGAAAGCATTTTGAAAAGTTAAGTGCTACATTAAAATTGAATATTATTATAAGTATTCTTACTGTAAGTATGTCAATTTAAGAAACATTTATAAAGAAATGCGTGGCTATAAAAAAAATTATGCCTGAATTTCAACAAAACTGAAAAGATAGAAGGGCATAGTGGGGCAGAGAAAAGGTAGGTGTATAGCCAGACAAGCTTGGCTTCAAACCTTGAGTCTGTTTGTTATTAGCTGTGATATCTTGTATCAAGTACATTTATTCCTTTGAACCTCTGTTTCTTCACCTGTAGAATGGGATAATAATACTAGTCTTATAGGATTGTGGGAAAGATTAATTAACCTATAACAGTAAATCCTACCACTGTGCTGGTGGGAATGAAAACTGGCACCGTATCTGAGGAGAGATACATGGTGATATCCATCACATCAAGCTGATATATCTTTGGAACAAGAAATCCCACTTCAACAAGTTTGTCACAGTCTCACAAAATTATGAACTGATAATTCAAGGTTGTATAATTACAGAGGCTTAGAGATCATCTAAATACACAGACATAATGCACATCTATATAGTAGAAAATTATAAAACTATAGAAAAAGTGAGCAAGTTCTTTGTATATGTATATGGAATGATCCTTGGGATAACTTGTTCAGTGAAAAACCAAGGTGCAAAAGGAAAAGTATGCCATATACCACAATTTGTGCTTTTTTAAAAAAAGAAAAAAATATTAGTTTCATATGCATGAAATATTTATTCAAGGACACACAGGATCGTATCACTTTGGCGACCTTTGAGGAGGGAAACAGGAGGACGGGGGTGGGGAGGAGAGGCACCGTGCATACTCTTCTGGAACTTTCAAATTTTGAATCAACAAATACATCACCTATTTGAAAAAGTTGAAAGGAAGTATGGATGGATGGATGAATCACTTGTAAGGACCTACTTAGCAAGAGGCTTTCATTAAAGTTAAACTGTCCCTGCTCCCCTTCCCCCAGGGGATTCACTTAAAAACAAGTCCCAGAAACCGGCTCCAGGTAACAAAGTCCAGATACAAGGGTGGGTCAGGCCAGGAGGAGACATGGATCAGTCGGGGGTTGCATACTGTCTCTCTAGCTACCAAGGAGTATGGGCCCCTGCCCTTTGGGAGCCTTTTTGGCGCCAATCCTAATCAAGGTGTAATAGGCTGGTTCAAATGTCTACTAAGGTCAATTGTAACTAAATTGGTCACCTAGCATCATTGTGGAGTTTCCTGTGTGTGTTACAATCTCATTGGCCACCTGTGCGTGGCCAGGCCCGACTGCATGGCCTTTGCCCTTAAAAGCTAGTTTGTGAAACAGAGAAGGGTCGCCCTCTCTTGTAAGAGGTGCGTCCCCGAACGTTCGGTTAGATTCTTGATGCTTGGCGCGAAATAAAGCTTTGCTTGACCTTCACTTTATATTAGTCTCACTCCTTTAATCACGGACCCATTATTGGGGCATAACAATCACAATATCTGGCATAAAATAAATGCCCCAAAACTCCTAGCTTTCATTCCCTGCTCCTCTCCTCCTAAATTATCTTAAAACTAAATGCATAAATTTTAACCCTTTCCCAATATCACCCAATGATTTCAAAAATTCAATTCTTTAGTTTAAATAAAATAAACAGTAAGTCTGCCAGTTGAAAAAAAAATCCACATTTCCCTATGGCATCAATTACAGAAAATGAAATAGAACACTCTATCTTTCAGCAGATTCTTTAAAAACAACAGCAACACACAAAGGCCCATTTCAGACCCAAAGTGAGCTCAAGACTCACTTAGAAATGAGAGAACACGCTCGAACACCTCTGTACCTCCTTCCCCAAAGGGAACAAGGTGAACTCTCTTCCTGTAGAGCCTGAGCCACGTCATCCTTCGAATTCAGCCTCCTCTCCCATCTGACCTTTACAGCTACTTTCAAGCAGCAGAAAGAAATTCCCTGATTGAAGTGCCAATGGGGAAGAAAATGTTCCAGGGAAGGGAAGAGGCCAACAAATTCAATAATCCAAGTAGGTGGGAGGACAAAGCAATTTGACTTTATTAACTTTCCCATTTTTCTATATGATTAAAGCAATCCCAGTTACCTACAACTTTCCATCCTTTACCTCTGTGTTCTTTGGACCACTTTTAGAATCCTTTTGGAGTCCTGAGATACAAGAATCAGTTTGAGCTCAGGTGGTATTTCCTACTTCAATTCTCAGATTACCCCCCTCTTCGGTACCTCCCCATCTTCAAGGGTTGGTTCTTCAAAAAAAAAAAAAAAAATTGTGATATCATTGTTTGTTTTTTCTTTTGATCTCATTTACTGCACCAGTCATGCTTTTGCTGCTCAATAAGTGTTTAATCATGACAATGAGTGTAAGGGTATAGAGATGTACATGACATAGGACAATGGAAAAGAAATAATAACGCCAGACAAGAATGCTGAAGGGGAAGCAATGTGGGCTGCCATAAAAGTCAAAAGAATGAGGACAGTAGGTGCCATATGCCCATTAAGGAGGGAATCACTGTGGTCTGAAGGGACTGGAAAGATTTCAGCACTGTTGGGTACTAGAGAATTTGGATAATCCAATGAAGAGGGGAGGACATCCCAGGTAGGAGAAATTGTAAGTGAAGGTATGGAGATGGAAAATCTAAACCACATTCAATAAACACAGATTTTTTAATTAATTAATTAAAATAAAAATAAACCATATTCAGGCAGGAGTTGTCAGTTTGAGGTAGTATTTCCCAAAGTGTGTACCAGGTAACACTGGAATACTGAAAGATTTTAGATGATATAAGGAAAACCACTTTATATTTTAACTTTTTTTTTTTTTTTTTTAAAGAGAGAGAAAGAGAGGTGGGGAAGGAGAAAAGGGGAGGTAGAGAGAGAATCTAAAGCCAGCTCCACACTTAGCCCGGAGCCTGATACGGGACTCAATCTCATGACCTAAGATCATGACCTGAGCCTAAATCAAGAGTCATACGCTTAACCGACTGAGCCACCCAGGCACCCCTATAGCTGTGCTATTTTGAGCAAATCCGTTAATCTTCTGCAGTTAAGTTTTCTCATCTATCAGATGAAGAAATTAAACTAGATTATTGGTTACTAATTTTTTTTTTAGATTCTGTGAACTATTAAAATTTCAAAGAACAAAAGGAAACATGACAGAGGGATTGAAATTTAATTTTGCCAAATATGGCAGGGATTGGCTAATTTGTCACTAATTCTGCTTCTTCTTCCTCCTGAGCATGTAGCTAACCTGTATTTCCCAGCCTCATTTGCTGAGAAGTTTGGCCACATAGTGAGCTCTGGACCATCTAATGGAGCAGACCCACAAGATGAAAGGGGTGTGGGTCCCTACATGAATGTGAGTAATGATCCTTATATTCAGATTTTACTTGAGGGATACATGAACTTTATTGGGTTAATCCACTAATATCTGGGGATTATAGCAGCTGTCATTACTTATCATGAGTCACATGCTAAGTAAAGACATTTTAAAATTATCATCTCCTATCACAAAGAAAGGACATTTTAACATCAAAATTATAGGAAGCGTACAATCTTAGAAACTGAAACAGTCCTTCAGATTGAAGAGCTAACTTCCTGAAAAACCCATTGCCTTGAACCTGCTTTTTCTCATTTCACCATGAATGCATGAAAACTTCATTATAGACAGTCATTGGCCCTTGAACAAACATTAATCTTTAGGACAGATGATTCTCCACTCAATCAGAACTCAAGTAACAGGCTGAATTCACCTGCTCAAATAAAGCTGTCAAGAAGCAGCCTCTCTCCATCTCCTGGCTCTGTCACCCCGTGTTGCTTCCTTTCCAACGGGGTAAATGCTCATGGTGGGCTTCATTCCTCCAGGCTAACATGAGCATTATTCCAGGTCCAGAGGGGAGAGAAGCCTTCTTCCTCTTGTTTCATGGAAAGTCCCAGAATCAGTTCTGCTCGGATCATCTTGGGTCATGTGCCCACCACCAACCAAACCCTGCAGCCAAGAGGCCAGCTGGGCTCCATGGCCACGCCTGGGTCACATCCAGGGGTGCATTCCCAAGAAAAAACATGTGTGTTCTATTACCCAAAGGAAAGAGAATAAGTTCCATAAGGCCAAAACAGCAGATACTGCAACTTCCAATGCCTCTTCACACTGAAATCCTATTTGTAACTGGGTCAATCTGGTTTGAAGAAGCATACAGAATATCAAAGTAGCCCATGGTATTCCTCACAGCTGGGTACCATAATGCGGTGGATGACCGTAAGCAAGAATTCTGACCAGCTTTTCAGAGGGATTTAAAACAAAGTAGGGGAGGGGTGCCCGGGTGTCCCAGCTGGTTAAGAGTTAGACTCTTGGTTTCCATTCAGATTGTGATATCAAGGTTATAAGATGGAGCCCCATGAAGCCCAGGGCTCAGTGCCCAGCGGGGAGTCTGCTTGAGATTCTCTCTCTCCCTCTCTCTCTGGCCCTCCCCCTCACTTATTCTCTCTCTCTAAAATAAATAAATAAATAAACAAACAAATAAATAAATCTTTTTAAAAGGAAAGAAAGTGTAGAAGAATCAGTTTACAAAGAAGCACTGTGAGGATCAAAGAGTAAATGAATAATAATCAAGAAGGCACTTATTTCCCAAAATGTGTTATTATCCATATGAAGATAGATGTAGATGCCAAATTCTTGGGCTTAGGCAGGCTTACTAATTTCAAATGTGAGCTTTGCTTTTTATTTGGAGCATAAGAACAAATGAGATAAATTTGGGATAATTAAAAACTCGGTTTCTCCATCTATCATAATATTTTTATATGCTATTAGTGTCAGTCCATCTGTGAGAAAAGACTCGAAGACATCCAGCACTCAGTATCATCAAGGCCACATCATTTTTTCCCCTTCTCAATCTAGTGCCCCCCTCCCTCTTAAGCGGGTGATTCTTGGTATCATTTAATGTATCATTTAATTTTACTTTACCCAGATTAGTACAAAGTTTCAGTCTTTCAGTCTAAGGGCTTTTGAATTTAGTATCTCCAAATCCTTTGAAAGACCTGTGCCATCATTTTGGCTCCTTTTATTCTAATTATACAAGAAGGCTGGATTTATTTTCCTATTTTTCAACAATCTAGCCAAGTCTCATAAAATGTAACCCAAGCATAAGCCTCCAGAAATAACTGGACAATGACGAACTTTCAAACCTAGTGCAGATTAAAACTATAATATCATTCTCCATTACCCGATATTTTTCTTTTCATCTCTGTTATCATTAATTCAGTCAAGATTCCTTCAATATGAATTCTCCACACAGCAATGGATTTGTTTCTGTTCTTTCTGTCCATATTTGTCTCTCTCAGGCAGATGTGAAGGCCAATGTCTGCTTTTATTGCTTCAAGGCTATTCTCTGCCCTGAATCACCACTTAACACTGCACTTTCATTTTTTTTTCCCCTCAATGAGAAGAAAAAAATCCATAGGCCCCCACATTCACTTGCTATTTCTCATATATCATAACATGTGAGGTAATTGTATTGTTGAAATATTGGAAACTTTGAAAACATTTACTATTATTAAGATGAAAATTAAATGTATGGATAAAATCTAGAGTTTTTTTTTTTTTTTTTTTTCCTAAAGATAGCTGGTATTTTTAAAGTACTGTCAGATATCAAGGGATAGGGATGCCTGGGTGGCTCAGTGGCTTAAGCATCTGCCTTTGGCTCAGGTCAAGATCCTAGGGTCCTGGGATTGTGTCCTGCATGGGGCTCCTTTCTCCACAGGGAGCCTGCTTCTCCCTCTGCCTGCCCCTTCCCCTGTTTGTGCTTTCTCTCTCTCACTGACAAATAAAGAAATAAAATCTTTTTTTAAAAAAAATTGAGGGACACGCAATCACTCATTCTTTTAACAAATACTTATTGAATCCCTGAATGTGTCAGTCCGTGTGGTCTGGGAGCTGAGGACACAGCACTGACCCAAGCACTAGCTCTCGCCCTTACAGAGATTATATCCCAAAGGAGGAGCAGGAAAGAAACACCAACACAATTGTTAGAAAAACTGGGTCAAAAGGTAGAGACTGCCTGATGGAGAACACTGTTTTGGAAGTCTTCTCTCAGGATGTAATATCTCAGCTGAGAGCAGGGTATAAGAAAAAGGCAGTCGTGCTGTGGAGTTGGATGGGGACAAATATCCAGGAAGAGGGAACCCATATGCAAAAGTCTGGAGGTTGGAAAATGTTCCCCCAAGTTAGAGGCTAGAAAGGAGGTTGGTGTGGTTCAATCATTATTTTCACTCATCTCTGTAAATACCCCATTCAGAGACATTCTTTGTTGTCTTCACTTAACACACCATTTTAGTTTCATGGTTATGTCACTCACTTCTTAACTTTAATTATGACTTATTTTACTTATGCATTTAGGTCATTGTGACTTCTCTGAATGAGTTTGTCTTCACCACTAGAGAAGCCTTTTGAGAGTCAGTGTATTAAAAGCATCAGCTACCAGGCCAGTGGTCAGGAAGAGTTAATAGACATCCCCCAAAGATCTGGTTTACTGCCAAGAAATCCTGTATACCCAGAGGGAATCTGGCTGGGTCTTTGTAGCCATCTGGTATTTAAAACAAAACCCATTGTGCAGAAATGGCCAGTATTTTAAACATACAATATACCCCATCTAGGTTTTAAATGTATATGTATTTGAATTAGGCTGCGCTCATCTTTGCCTTCGAGTGCCCTGGTTTTAGTAACATTCCAACCTAACAAAATGTCATGTAAAAAAGATGGAAGGAGCAGGGCTTGATTGTCTCTTTTGAGCTCTGCAGGATCCTGGTGTCTGCTCCATCTGCTTCCTGTAAACACGGGGCCGATCACAAATCAGCCGGTCTGAAGATGACAAAATGCTGACTGCTCGCCCTAGCTCTGCTCCAGCTCTCTGGGCAAGTGGGAGGAGAGGCTTCCTTGGCAAGGATGGAGTAACCATTGAGAGGATGAACTATGATGTCAGAAAGACCTGACTATAAATTCTAGGCTGCTATTCACCAGCATGAAGAGCTTAGTCCCTAGGTGACTTACCTAACCTCTCCGAGCTTCACTTCTAGCAATTATAGAAGAAGGATAATAACTATGTATTTAAGGGGCACCTGGGTGGTTCAGTGGGTTAAAGCCTCTGCCTTTGGCTCAGGGTCCTGGGATCAAGCCCTGCATCAGGCTTTCTGCTCAGCAGGGAGCCTGCTTCTCCCCCTCTCTCTCTGCCTACCTCTCTGCCTACTTGTGATCTCTGTCTGTCAAATAAATAAATAAAATCTTTAAAAAAAAACTATGTATTTGATTTGTTGTGAGAATTAAGTACAAGAACGTATATACAATTTGTGGCACACAGTAGGTGTTTAACTGTAGCAGGTGTCATTTTTATTAATGCCTTTATAGTCCATTCTTCAGGTGAGAAACACCTGCTAAGCAATTATCAATCCACAAAGAGGGAGCAGGGTATACAAGTTAAGCAAACTACCAAGACCATATTGTACCAGGTCCAATCACTACATCTGCCCTGTCCCCCTTATCTAAGGCTAGGGACCTCAGTAGGACCATTTACCTAAGGGCCCTCACTGATAAGAGATCTCCTATTTAGACACTGTTAGATAGATACCTTGTAAGGTGATTCCAACATGAACTTCCTACCTCCTTGTGCCTCCTTTTCAAGGGTCTTTAAGTCTTTTTTGGATTCCCACATGGGGAAAAAAAAAAAAAAAGAGTAACAGGTAGCAACATTCACTTCCCCTACCAATTCTAAGAAAGGTCCGTTAAACCCTTATCTCATGAGTACCTGGTGACCTCAAAATTTTAGAGAAATAAAAAAATAGCCGCTTCCAACACAATAAAAGGGCCTAGAATGTCCTGTTGGAGATATAATGTAAAACACCTGAAACTTACAAATAATTTCAGGCGCTCATCACTTGATGGCATGATTTGGTATTTGTAACTTAGTAATAGCCAACCAGTGTTATAAATGCCTCTCTCTTACTCGTCACACCAGAGTAGACTCTGTTAGAATGACAGATTTTCTACAAAGAAATAATACTGGACTTGAAATATTACATTAAAGCAAGAACATAGAGAAAAACAATTCCTAGGCATTTTGCAGATCCCTCTACTTGATGTGTAACCATTCCTGAGGCCCTGACGGGACGCTTCTTGAGGCTAAATCCCAGCAATGGCCCCAGTGAGCTCTCCCTCTGGATCCAGTGTCCCTCTGCTTGGACATGAGAATATCAACAGGAAGCCTCAAGGCCCTAGCTGTCTTCTGACCTTTGTTATCTCTTGTTGACCTGTGTCCCAAGGCTTGAGACCCAGTTTGGTGATGGGTTATCTGAAAAGCATCCACTGTTCCAGGAGAACTTCTCAAGGAAGTGGTCCTGGGGCCAGTGGAAACATTTGAGTTTATGGCAGTGGCAAGTCTACTTCCTCAGCTGCCAGATCCTCTGCCTCCCCTGACTTCACTTCCTGCCACTGGGCTCCTTACTCCTTCTTGGCGTTCTTTCAGCTCTCCTCATACAAACTGTTCTTCCCCTCCTCAAGTCTGAGCACATGCTGTTTTTTCCTAATTGAAACTTTTCCCCAGACCAGCTACACTCTTTCAAGGTCCACTGCAAAATTAAAAAGCAGGTGTTCTTATTCAAAACTCGTTAATAATTTCAAGTTGGTGACAGCAAAGCTTTACACCAAGCGTGGGACCCTTCTAAGCATGGGGACCTAAGCAAGTAAACACGGCTCACACACACAAAAACTGGCCCCACTTTTCTTCTGTTCTTTACATAGCTGGCTGTTCATCACTGAGGTCATCATTTCTAATTATGCTCTTTCAGTTTCTTTTTTGTTTTCTTTATGGCACTTATCAAAATTTTAGATGTTGAATGATGAGCTCACTTTTTTGGGTCTAGCTCCCCCACTCAAACTCCTTTTACACTATAAGCTGCATAAGGGCAGAGGCTACATTTAGCCTCGACCACATGGATCTCCAGTGCCTCCAACTGTGTCTGACATAGTGGACACTTACTAAATACATGTTGTGGAGCACCCGGGTGGCTCAGTTGGTTAAGCATCCAATTCCTGATTTCTCAGGTCATGGTCTCAGGGTGGTGAGATCAAGCCCCACGTCAGGCTCCCCACTCATCAGGGAGTCTGCTTGAGAGTCTCTCCATCTGCCTCCCCCCCCACTTGAAGGCACTTTCTCTCTCTCCAAAATAAATGAATAAACCTTTTAATAAATAAATAAATGCACGTTGCATGGTTAGATTAATTTATGTTTCTTTGCTTTCAGCTACAAGCTACTTTTAGCAATTGAAATCTTTGGTGCATAAAATAGATGTAGACTTGTCAGAGAGAAAGCAGGAACCTCTAAGAGTGATCAGTGCTTGAGCTGAGTCAGGGTAATGGTAGTCTCCCTTCCTCTGAGAAACTGCGTCTTGTTTCCCCAAAGATGGCTTGCTTTCTAGAATCATCTCATTGCTTTTAAGATTTCTGATCTACCCAAATTTTCATATTTTTCCTGTGTAAAGAAAACCTCCCAGTCATTCTATGAGGCATATTTGGAAATGGAAAAGATGGATAGGATGATGTCTCTGTGCGAGAAGTGAATAAGGAGTTATTCTGACACCGACTGGTGTGGTATAGACTGTGGTGAATTCAGACACCGACCACCCAGACTTAGCACAGACCCCACAGGTTGAAGAGCCGGTACCCAACCACACACACTTCACACACCAGCTGTAAGTGGAGTCCCCAGGCCACCCACACTTCCGTCCAATTGGCTGTCTACTTGAGTTCTCTGGGGGAGAGGACAGGCCTCTCAGGCAGGTTTGGAGTGGCTTGATGGAGCAAAGAAAGGAGACTGGCCCAGGTTTTTATTGCAGTCAGGAGCTTAAATCTCCTGCAAGTGCCAAAGGAGAGAAGGTTTTCTTATCAGCTGATAGAGATGTGGGGGCACCACAGGAAGAGGGAAGGTGACACGTAAATGTTGGCAGTCAAACACCAAAATACGGAGTCAGACTCATCACTGTACATACTAAAGAAGACAGAATGTACTACACTTCCCCACTCACACATCACAGAGCTTCAAAAACTATCATGCAAGTTTTTGTTTCTTCTAAACTTCTTCCCACTTCCCTACACCCAACAGATTATTTTGAGGTAAAACCTAAGCATCAGACCATTTTATTTACCAATATTTTACTTCATGTCTCCAAAATACAGATGCTCCTTTTAAAAATACAACTATATTTTCATCATCAAACCCAAACAAATCAACAATAATTCCTTAATATTATTAAATATTCATTATGTGTTCGTATTTCTACAACTGGCCTATATTATTTTCAAAGCTTCTTTTATTGGAATTTGGATCCAAAGAACATAATTCCATTTAGTTAATATGACTCTTAAGTCTTTAATAATTTATAGGTTCCTACTATATCGAATTATTTTTTCCTTGCAATTTTATTGCTAAGGAAACTGGGTTGTCTGTCTTATGGATTTTCCCCATAGTCTAACTTTTGCTGTTTGTATTCTCAGTATGTCTTTCAACATGGTCCTCTCTGACTCTGCCCCTCCTGCCTCCCCCTTATAAGGAAACTTGCAAACTAACACCGGATAACTTCCCCATCACAAAATCCTTAATCACATCTGCAAAGTCCCTTTTGTTTATGGTAGCACATTCACTATTTCCAGGAATTCGGCCTACCACACTGGGTCAGTTGGAATGCCAATAGCCCTGGCCACAGAGATTTCTGAAGAATGAGCGTACAGTCCAATCAGAGACAATGAGAGAATTTTCTAAGGTTGGTATGTGGATGTTGAGAGATTTCTCTCTTCCTACCATGGTTGTTTATCAAAATTGCTGTGAATGGCCATCTTGCCTGACACACAGAAAGTGACGCAGACTCAAATTAGCCTGGAACAGTTAAAAGCAAGGAATAGACAGGTGTGTGGGAGAGAGTGGGAAAGGCCCACACTTCTAGCAATATCCTTAAAGTCCCCTTATGTAGTACATTCTGAGAATAGTGCCTCCATCCATGAATATCTCAGGACCATGGTTCAATTCATTCTCTTATTAATTAAGCTAATTTAAGCAAGGATTATTTTTTCCATACTAATGAAATTGCTTATCTGTCCACTGATCTCTAATCTCTAGGTCAGATATGAGGTCAGTGTACTTCTCTGGCTTAAATGCTTCAAACAAATCATTGGGAAGAACTTATTTTATACTCAGGCTTTTGTGGTTAGAATTTCTGCTGCTTTTCTCCACATGAGAAAAAAAGGAAAAGAAAAGACTGCATGTGGCATCTTTCCAATGAGAATATAACACCTTTCCTCCTGTGCCACAGTTCTTCTCAGTGGCAGACTTCTTTACCAAATATCTTTGGTTTTTTAAGCCTTAATTTTCTTTTCAAAAGGACTCATTTGTTTAATTATCCGCTAACACTCATTTCTGCAAACTGAGTTGAGACACGGGCTACACGGAACTGAAGTGGTTTCTTAAAAGAGCTGTGTATTCTTTGTAGAAAACAGAATTCTAAACAAAATTTAAACATGTTTGTTTTTTTGTTTTTTTGTTTTTTTTTTGTAGAGACATCAAAATTTTGCACTCACCATAAGGTACAACATTATTTTTCTCAATTTGGGGGTCTTTTTCACAGACCAGCTTACTTCATGGAGAAATAAATGTCTTCAGTGTGGATCAGTAATTAGTTACATAGATCCACAAGCCTCTCCCCACCCCAACACACACACACACACACACACACACACACACACACACACACATATATCAAATTTTCAGCGTTCTATATTCTTCGTTACACTTCTAACTCAGGATTAATTTCCACTTGTGATTTCTTTCTACGGCTTATTATATAATCAGCTTAATAAATCTACTTCAAAATTTAAGCCACTGAGCGTTGTCAAGAGGTCCAGCCTGCCTTCTGTGGTGAGTCTGGAGACTGCTCAGCACAGACAACCGGTCACTGCCACCAATGGTTTTGGCTCCATTGCCAGCGTGTTTGCTATGAGGTGACAACATTTTTATCTGACTTCTGCTAAAATTAACCTCACTTGGAATACAGTCTTTCTGTTTCATCAGTATAATTACTGGCCCTAGAGTGCCTTTCCAAAGCTGTTGTTTATAATGATTCATGTAGCAGAAAATATACAACTTCGTTCTCGAGAGCCAAGCAATGACAATTTCATCCTGTGGCAGAGAAAATGCAAAAACAATCAGTATGAAAACCTAAAGGTCAAGATCTCTTCCTCTTCGAGTGAATCATTTTTTTGGTGAAGGAAACACACGTACATAACACATACACACAGAGAAGCCTGCACTTTGAAACACCTCTCATTTTTAAAAATCAATGACCAACATCTCTTTGGTGGCTCATCTCATCCAGGTTGATTAGAAACTGGGTGAACCATAGGCAAGGGCAAAAGGAGGGACCCCTTCTGGTATTGCTTCCAGAACCAGGAGAAGACCCTGACCTTTCTCCAAATGCTAGTAAGTGACAGACATGTCCCTATTAGTGCTCCATTCCTCTAGCATAACAGTTGGATGTGACCAAAATGCCAACACCCCTGAGGCAGGTTAGTGTCCAAACTTCTTTCTTCCTCTGTGTGCAGGATGTACAGGTTCTTCCCAGCATCAAGTTTAGCTTGAAACAACAGCTCTCAACCTCACCTGTACATCAAAATCTCCTAGGAAGCTTTAACAAAGCACAACTGAAAGGGTTCTACTTTAGAAGAGTGAATCAGAATCTCTGGGGGTGGGGCTTAGGCACGAGTATTTTTTATTTCTGTTGCCTCCGGAGACATGTCTAGGAAGTCGTTGCAGTGGATGACGACAAAGAGGTTGCTGCCTATGTTCTCCTTTAGGATTTTGATGGATTACTACCACACATTTAGATCTTTCATCCATTTTGAGTTTATTTTAGTGTATGGTATAAGAAAGGGGTCCAGTTTCATTCTTCTGCACGTGGCTGTCCAGTTTTCCCAATACCATTTGTTGAAGAAACTGTCTTTCTTCCATTGGATCTTCTTTCCAGCACCAGTATTTTTTCAAGTTCAAATGCCCTGGAACTCCCAACATGGGGTTATGATTGTGAAGCTAGAGGGCTTGGATATGAGAAAGGAATGGAGAAGACAGGAGCTAGGTGTCCAACATGCAGGCACAGTGTGTGCCACTGAGAAACCCCACCCAGGAAGAAAGGAATAAAAGAGGGACAGACCTGACAAGGCTGTCCACATATGAAGGAGAACTTGGCTACACTCAAACCTCTACCCCAAAATCTGCATATATTCACTCTAGGTCTACCTGACCAGTGGGGTTGGTTCTCCATCTGTTGGTGGGGAAGGAAGATGTGACCTAGGTAGAACTTGCCAATTGGAGCACCGAAGCCCTCGGAAAAGTGATTGGCTTGAGGAACCCAACCCGTGCCAGTCGGAACCTAGAACCCTTCAGATACAGAACTTTTACCAGAACTACTAGGGAAGAAGTTCTCTTTCCACTGAGACTGCTAAACTGCCTAAAATCTAAGTCTAGACCTGCTCCTGCTAAGCTGCCATACTGGGGAAGAAGCTGCCTGAGAATGAAGCCAACATGGAGGAAAACACTCCAGGATGAAGAGAGCCGATCCTAATGGCATTCTACGAACACTGGATCTTTTTTTTTTTTAAGATTTTATTTATTTATTTGACAGAGAGAGATCACAAGTAGATGGAGAGGCAGGCAGAGAGAGAGGGAAGCAGGCTCCCTGCTGAGCAGAGAGCCCGATGTGGGACTTGATCCCAGGACCCCGAGATCAGGACCTGAGTCGAAGGCAGTGGCTTAACCCACTGAGCCACCTAGGTGCCCCCGAACACTGGATCTTACCTCACATATTGCCTAGACTGTGGTGATAGGAGTTAATAAACTCGTATGCTTGAGTCATTTTGAGTTGCATTATCTATAAATTAAAATAAAGAAGAATTCTGAATAGTTGACAAGTACAGAAGCCCAAGTGAGTCGATGAAATCTCTAGGTCAGATCTGCTATTGTCCCACTCTTAAGGTTAGACCAGGTTACACTTAGCTAAATAAATGAAATTGAGATTCTCAAAGTGTTTCAAAGTTAATAGGTTAATAGACTTCTCACTTTAGTTGTAAATAAATATCACAAAGAAGAGTTGTGCCTTTAACTGTGTTCCTAATTTTAAGAAAATCTACTCAGTATTTTTTTTTCTTTTTTGCTATTTGGGTTAATCTGAGTTGGATTAATTATAGCATCAGTTCATTATTACCAACACTTAATCCCCATGGTGAATCAACCTCTCATGAAAAACTAGTTTACAACTTTAAGTGGAAAAAGAAAACAAAACCAGTTTTCTGCAACACACATTCTAATAAGTTGGGTTTCTATGTACATCATAGTCTAGTCTGGAACTACAAATCAATAATCTTTGAAAATACTGAAATCAGCATTATAATATTTTAGGAAAGCTGAATGCCCTTCATAGCAAACAGAGACAAATATACACTTTCATGATAAGATATAGAATAAGTTTATATTTAACTTAAGTTTTATAGTCACGGTTTTGAAAATATTTGTCACCTTCACCTTATCCATCTAACATGTAATGGACGATTCAAGTCTTGTCATGCAAATCTCATGTGTCAACAGACTCAGGGTCCTTCCCAGCTCTTTGTAAATAATGTCTAGTTGGAACTGGACATCCATCAAATTCAGTTACACTTTTTAACCAAACTTGATTTAAATAAGGGATTATTATTTCCTAATTTTACAGGTCTGTGGTTGAAATGCCCCAATCTTGTGCTCCCCTGTGAAGCAAGCAAGTAAGACTTTTGGATAAGGTGTTAGGGAGAAGACTCCACAAGGGGGGAGGAATGAGCTTAGAGCCAAACCATGTGAGTCAACGGGTTTCAGGCACAAGGCTAAACCACAACATGTGGATGTGGGTGTCACAGTTCAAACCAATGATCTGGCCTCTATCCTAACTGACACTCTTTAAATGTGTTGAACATTTAGTGATGTGTGATCTGCCAGCATGCAGTTTTTGTTTATTGGCTGTTTGGTTCCATGTTGTGATCGCTGTTGTTGTTTTATTTATTTGACAGGCAGAGATCACAAGTAGGCAGAGAGGCAGGCAGCGGTCAGGGGGGGGAGCAGGCTCCCTGCCAAGCAGAGATCCCAATGTGGGACTCGATACTAGGACCCTGAGACCATGACCTGAGCCGGAGGCGGAGGCTTAACCCACTGATCCACCCAGGTGCCTGATTGCTGTTGTTTTAATTTCCACTCTAGAAGTCACTGCTTTCTTCAGCAGGAATGGGACTAATTAGTGTTTCCATCATTATGTAAGAGGTTGCATATGGAAACCTGAAGTAACTGGTTCTGCCTTATCCCAAACATATCTTAACATATCTTAAAAACTAGTGACCTGACTGACCTGCTTTCTGATCCTGCCTTTAGCCCATCACTTCTGGTTTGGAGCAGACCATTGTGTGGACTGAATCTTAGTACTGGGGTAGCTGTTGTCCTTGAGGCTTGGGGTGTTTGCTCTGAGATTTTACTTCCTGAGGTATGTGCATTCTGCCACTAATCGTAAGGGAGAGAGCTCATAGAGCTCTAACTTGAGGTCATGTTCAGTTCCTCTCATCTTGACCTGAGCCTTTTATCCCAACCCATAGGCTCAGTCAGACCATAGCACATCATCAGCCCACCTCTCACTCTGAAATTTCTTAGGTAGGAGTCAGACACCAGTGCACTGTGTACTCCTAACATTTGGGGAAACATAACAAGTTCTCCAAGTGATAGATAGCATGGAAGTCTTGAAGCCCCTTTCTCTTGACTTGGCCTACAGAGAAGTAGCTACACACAGAACTTTTTCCCCTTAGGGGCTAGGTCTCTGAGGACATCCTCCTCAAATTCTCCTTGATCCTAAATAACTGATTTTTTTTAATCGTGGAGGTGGATGAGATATAGAATCCTATAACTGATGTATATGTAACTGATTTTTGGACACTTACTTGGAAATTCCCACAAGATGCTCTGTCTCACAGATCATACTGTTATCTATCACCTGAAGATTCATTCAAAACTTCCTTTTTAGTTTCCTGTTTTAGCATGGACTAATATAGCTAGCCTACAGCAGCATCAAAACCCCTTAAAGTCATCCAGATAAAAAGTTAATAGATCCTTTCTTAAGTATATTTAGGACAACAACCCTTCATCATGTCTCACCTGGAAAACAATCAGATCATGACCACCTTGTGCTCCATTTCTCATCTCTGAGGTTACATGCCGTTTTTAGGAAAGCTTGACAAATAACACTGCTTTAACTCCTACTAAAGGCAGAACCACCTTGGCTGCCTGAAATAACTCCCTCCTTGATCTACCCATAATAGTGTCCGATTCATTCCCCAAAGCGTGCTTCACATACTGCAGACTGAAAAGGCAAATAGTTCAGCTCAGCAGGACTTTGAGAGTCAAAACTACTATAAATAAATACAAGTCACTTTTCCACTCTGGGGGTTTGAGAACTTCAGTCAACGCACCTTTGCAGTTCTGTCTTCTAAGTAACAGGACAGATAAATCCATGGTTGACATGAGATGAGGTGTACGAATATTCTCAAAATTTACAGAGGCCGAATGTTCTTTAATTATTCGGGGAGAGCAATTTTAAAAATAACACATCCTCATATTATTAAGAATTAGTACCAACCAGAATAAAGAGCAGAGTCTTAAGGTCACTATTTTTTAAATTTGGCCTTGTCTTATTGATCCTTTTACTTACATTAAAGATAAAATTTTGCCTGTGAATACCCGTGGACGTATTTTCAACAGAAAACATTTGCCAAAGGATCTATCAGTTGCTGGAGATGCAGAGATGAACCCAAGGCCAGCTGTGTACCCAAGATATCTCCAGTTCCCCGGAGGAAGCCGCACAGCAAGCCAGGGAGGGTAGGATGCGCTCAGTCCTAGAGTGAAGTCACTTACAGAGGGCTAGCAGAACAGAAAAATGAAGAAAGTCGCTTTGTCTGAGACATTCCAGGCAGACAGAGTGGTCTGTGAAGAAGATATGAGAAGTGACAATTCATGAAATAGTTCTGGAATGTAGACCGGTTCCACAGGCAGAGAAGACTGCCCTGTCAGCGTCCCTGTCTGGGTTTGCTTGAGTCTCACATGCACACCAACCGGCTGCCGTCGATTTGGGATTTGGTAAGCAAAGTAAAAAGAAAGGAAGTCTGTGAGGGCTTACTGCGGACCAAGCAAGTAACTGAAACATCCTGCGTCACGGGGATGCCTGGGTGGCTCAGGCGGTTAAGCGTCTGCCTTCGGCTCAGGTCATGATCCCAGGGTCCTGGGACCGAGCCCCCATTGGGTGCCCTGCTCAGCGTGTGCTCGCTTTGCTCTCTCTCTCTCTCTCTCTCTCAAAGAAATAAAAAATAAACATGCTTCACAGAGAAAGCCCTCCCACTTCCTTGTCTAATTCATCGGAGAAACCATGAACCTGCTCTGTGTGGCAGACCGGAGCCCACAGAAAACAATACACATTCTCCTCCCCACACGCCCTCCGACCCAAGCACCTCCCCACCCCCCACAACCATCAGTCTCCTCATTTGCTCCTTCTTACAGTAACTGGTGAAATCATGTTTTCATTGTTTTTTAAAGAAATGCGTTTTAAAATTTTGACTCAAAGGTATCCTTGAGAAACCTTCAAAACACCTTTCTAATAATTTTGGAAGAGGGGAGAAAAAGAAGTTCAAAACACTTACAGAAACTGAAAAACACCTTCTCCTAACTGGGATATTTTCTTGAGGCAGGTTTCTTCCCCACCACCAGCACGGCCCGGAACCTGTTCGAAAGGCCGTTTCCCCGGCTCCACCACAGCCCCGCTGAATCAGAAACTCGTGCTGGGGCCCAGCGGTCTACACTCTAACGAGGCTCCAGGTGATTCCTATGCAGGCTCGAGTTTGAGAACCATCGTCCTAGAGGGATATGTAAGGGACTGCCAGTTATGTCAACAAAAATGTCTATCGTTTAAATGTATCCCTTGGGATTAATGCTTACAAGCCCCTGACAGTGACCATATATTTCTTGGGGGAAATCACGGCCATACACTCACCAGAGAGTTACCTCAGGGGGCATCTTTCTGCCCCCCCAAACCTTTTCTTTTCTTGATGAGAACAATGAGGCCCGGAGAGGCCAAGAAACCCATTCACAGTCCCAAGAGTTGATCAGCAGAGGGTGAGGTCTAGTCTTCAGACTTCTCGACAAAAAAATTCAAGGTCTGTGCCACAGATGCTAACATAATTGCACAAATAAACTCAGTTCCTCTAGCAAAAACCAGGGATTCAAAAAATATGGACCACAGTGAAAATAGTTCTATTATTTCTAAGCATTTTTATTTTTTTGTGTTAGGAAACTAATCCACATTTGTGTAGGGAATTTGGAATTAATACAACTCATAAAAAGGACAAAAAATCAACTATGATTATACCCAAAGAAAAGTGCTATTAACATTTTAGTGTGTGTACATGTATGTGCAAATATGTGTGTATAAAGACTATTTTGGGGGTGCCTGGGTGGCTCAGTGGGTTAAGACTCTGCCTTCAGCTCAGGTCATGATCCCAGGGTCCTAGGATCGAACCCCACATCGGGCTCTCTGCTCCTCAGGGAGCCTGCTTCCCTTCCTCTCTCTCTGCCTGCCTCTCTGCCTGCTTGTGATCTCTGTCTTTCAAATAAGTAAATAAAATCTTAAAAAAAAAAAAAGTCTATTTTGTGTAACAAATGTAACAACAGTTTTTGCACATACTCGAGGCATTCTGAGATCATGTTGGTAATCATGTTTAATGCGTTCAGTGGAATGTTTTCAAATAAATGTGTTTTAAATTAAAAGTGGGGCACCTGGGTGACTCAGTCAGTTAAGGGTCTGCCCTATGCTCAGGTCATGATCCCAGGGTCCTGAGATTGAGACTGGTGTCAGGCTCCCTGCTCAGTGAGAAGCCTGCTTCTCCTTCTCCCTCTGGCCCGCCCCCACCCCAACTCATGCTCTCTCTCTCAAATAAATAAATAAAGTCTTTAAAAAATAAATAAATAAAATTGAAAGTAACTCAAATATATGTATGGAGAGAGAGAAATCAGAAAAAATATACATACAGAGAGAATTTATACATAAGGAGTATATAACACATAAAATTTCTATATTTTTTCACTTAACATTACTTTAGAGAACAAAATCACCATTTTAATCATTGACTTATATTTTATCGGAATCTATTTTTTATGTTTTCTTATTTTTTACAATTACATTGTTTCCAATCCTTTGCTCTAGAAATAGGAAAGAGGGACCTTCACCAGTTGTGGAACTGAAAGCCCCTGAGGCCCCTGTGGAGATACTAAGAAAGACAGGAGGAGTACTTTGAGAGATGTGGAAATCCCTAAGAAAAACAGACCATACTCCATTTTCCCAGACATGGTACCATGTACAGATGTGGCTACCTTAGAAAGAACGTATAGCTTCACCCAGCTTCACCCAAAGCTAACACGTCCATTCACCTCTCTATCTCTTGTAACTCTGACAAGCTGCTTTTCTAGAACTTCAGTCAAGTGATAACCTCTTCCGTGTTTCATTTAACTTAGAAATGGCAATTCAATCAAAGCAAATCTTCATAAGAAGTCTTCAAAGATAATACAATACACCCTTTTTCTAAAAATTTTTAATCCACGCTTGTTGTTTCCTCTCATCTGAATAAAATTCCCCCCCTTTTTTTTAAACTCAGTGCAAAAACAAGGTTCTCAGATAATGATGGATGACCTATTTATAGCATATGAAAAAGAGTATATTGCTTCTAACCTAAAAGGCTATGTTTAGGTTGCTCAGCTAAAATGTTCTCTAGTTATAAAATATTTATGAAGTAATTTTCCTACGTTTTGCCCTTTCAACAGGTTTGCAATTTTAAGCACAGTATAGCGTTCGTGTAGGAACAACTACATTTATAACTTACCAGTTTGACCATTTTCCCAAACAAATAGCAGTCTTTTCCCAATGGGTCCTTACTCAAAGCGATAATCTTTATTCTTAATTCCAGAATTTCAATGCCTGTTTTAAGTGGCACATTTTTTTTTTAAATTGAAATATTCTGATCGTCAAATGGCCATTTGAATTTTCACACTTGCCTTTTCAACTCTTGGCAACATTTCTAAAGATTTGGATTTTAAATGTCTGTTCAAAAAGAAGATTCACAGAGATTCAGTCACGCAGAGCTCCAGTGAAAGAATACGATGCTTCTTTTCTGAAAGGCCACGTATTCCAATGTCAAATTTGAGTCTTAGTGGAAGAACACATCTCCTGACCAGTTGGTACTGACCCTGACCCTGGGTTGGGGGAAGGCACTGCCTTAGGCAAGTCCGCCAATGAAGATGCTCCTTTACCTCTAAAAATATTTCAAGGAAATTCCTTTCTGAGTTTTTCACTGGGACTATTCTCAAAAACAAACTTTCTGAGGCAGTATTTCTGAAAGTGGTTGGCTATTACCCTGGGATGATAATAATCATTTCTCAATTTAAAATAAAATCAGAGGGGCGCCTGGGTGGCTCAGTGGGTTAAGCCTCTGCCTTCAGCTCAGGTCATGATCTCAGGGTCCTGGGATCGAGTCCCACATCGGGCTCTCTGCTCGGCAGGGAGCCTGCTTCCCCCCCCCCCCCCCCCGCCTGCCTCTCTGCCTGCTTGTAATCTCTCTCCCTCTCTCCGTCAAATAAATAAATAAATCTTTAAAAAAAAATAAATAAAATAAAATAAAATCAGAATCTAACTATATAATGTTTGGAAATGGTTAGACATGCTAGAAAGGGGGGTACCTGCTAGAGAGGGGGGAGGAAGGGCAACAGTGGTTCACAAGCTTATGTGACCATGAACTCTTTCGTAAAAAAAAACAAAAACAAAAACAAACAAACAAACAGAAAAAACCTGTTAAATGTCCCAATGAAGATTTGAAGCTACCAAGGTCAAAGGTCAATCATCTGTTCTTTCATGTCCTGTTCCAACATTACCTCCACAGCTGTTACTGACAATTCTGTAGATATTTCTACCCCTTCAGCTCTATACTTTATGAATTTACACCAGCAGGTGTTCACCCTGTATTTTGGAGGGCCTTTACTATAATGAAAGAGTGTCACTGCTTTATTTTCTAACTCCTGCAAAAGGACAGGTTGTGGCTCCTAATGTGGTTCACAGAACTACTTTATCTCTTCATACCTTTCCATAGGGGTCTTTCCCTCATGTACACACATTTTGAGTTGCAATCAGTAGAAATTTTTTGGTAACATAATTTGCCTCACCCATATTTATTTTCAAAAAGTGATGGCCTCTTGCATCAGGAACTACGGAATGTGCTTTGCTTCCTATCAGGAGAAAGTCAAATTAAACAGCCAGCTTCTTGCTGTGGCAGGTGGGGGTAGGAAGACACCTACTCCACTGCAAAGCCTCTGTGGCCAGCCCACGGCACCTCGTATTCTAATCCCTTTATTTTTGTCCCCAGAACAAGAAGTCAGGTCTGTTGGCCTCCTGATACCTCACTATGATTGGGAAACTTAGTAGTGACAACTCTGTCCTTTCTTTGGATCAAGGGATCCTGGAATCCAGTTTGAAATGAGAGAAGAGTCAGTGTCCTATGTAAAACACAGGTTCCAAACTTGCTTCCATTGTGCCTCCTTGGACCTGCCCTGGTACTAGGGCTGAGTCCCAGAGACCACCCCTTCCTGCAAGGTCCCCAACCACTAGCCCCACATCAAGTTCCAAAGGACCCCCGGAAGAAGAGCCTTCCAAAACTTAGGACTTTCAGGACAAAAGCTGGGAAAGTCCTGAACGAACTGGAATTGGGAACTCTGATCTCAAAGCACCTTTGACAGCAGTATTTCCTGGTAAGAGCACAGAGGCAGAGTAACAAAACCTTTCTAGTGACTCCCTCTTGTCTCTAGGGAGCTAGGAAGCAGCTGGAGCCAGGCCAAGATAATGATCCAGTGAGGAGTCTGGCTTTGTGACCAGTGCAGTGAAAACCCTCCCGGTCTGAAACAGTTTCTTCCGGAACCATTTGGCTGACTCACAGCTTCCTGACCTAAGCTCTAAAGAGTATGGCCTACACACAGGGTAACAATACTCTTTTTATTGCTTGTATCAGTTAGGATGTTTCTACCACAAGTAACAGACAACTCTATTCCAAATGATTTATAAAATAAAGGGATTGTATTGTTTCATAAAACGAAAAAGTCTAAAATAAAGAAGTTCTCAAAAGATGTTTGGCTTGATGCTCTGTGAAGTCACCTAGGATTTAAAGTTTTCATTGTCTCCCTTACTTTTCATAGTTTTGCTCTGTCACAAGACAGGAGTCATAACCTCCAACAAAGGTTTGCTTTTTGTCACAAACTGGATCAAGCGAAATCTACAAGGCTGACTTCTTATGTCTAGCTCCTATATTTGTGCCTGGATCTCTGGTTCCACCAGTGTAAACCACTCACAAAACCCTGACTGTTCATTGGTTTCCAAAAACAAAGGGGCAAACAAAAATATCATTCTCCCCCAGCATTTAAGGAATCTAGCAAGGACTAAAGATTTGCAGGTAAAGGAGGGTCACCTCAAGACTTAAATGCTCCACACCTGGACACTCTCTCAATCTCCCAACACACATCCCAGCAATTTTCCTCTCTTTCAGGAACAAACCAGTCCTCACTGACTTTTCCACTTCTGTCAAAAGCCAGGGCACTAGTAGGCATGCTTCCCAGTGGTTAGTAGAAGCATTTTCCTTTAAAAGGTGATTTAGCCCACGTTGAGGCATACTCCCACACCACACTCAACCAATAGGAGAAGGGCCCCCGCAGGGACTGAGGGATATCATGGGGCAATATAATCCTCTACTCCACCACCAAGTGTGGCCTCGGGATCCAGATCCTTCCACTGCAGTGTGTCACCTGGGAGATGTTAAGAACAAACTCTTCTTGGATATTTCGATGACTTTTTGCAGTTTTCAACATTCATTCAGTTCCATTATTACACATTTTAACTGTTATAATGTAAATGTCTTTTGTTTTCTTTCTCTCAATTCGAATACATTCATACTACCTTATCGAACATGTAGTTTTATTCTATTAAGCGTGCAGTTGTATTTATGTATTATTCATTTATTACTTGAACAATCTAGGCTAACAAAGAATTATCCAGTGGCACTCCCAAGGACTTTTTGAAGAGACTTTAAAATAAATAAGTAAATACATACATGTATAAATTCATTCTTCTTTCTTCAAAGTAGTGAGGATTTTCCTCATAAGTATCATCAATGTCCCTCTTCAATTTTCAATTTTATTTATACAGATGGCATTGTTATCTAGGCTCTTAACCTTTTTAAAAAGAGTTTACAAAAAGATTATCAAAAACTTCAACCCTCAGAAAGGATGAATACCCAACTTTTATCAACATGGATGGGACCGGAGGAGATTATGCTAGAGTGAAATAAGTCAAGCAGAGAGAGTCAATTATCATATGGTTTCACTTATTTGTGGAGCATAAGAAATAACATGGAGGACATGGGGAGATGGAGAGAAGAAGGGAGTTGGAGGAAATCTGAGGGGGAGATGAACCATGAGAGACTATGGACTCTGAAAAACAATCTGAGGGTTTTGGAGGGGCGGGGGGTGGGAAGTTGGGTGAGCCTGGTGATGGGTATTATGGAGGGCACATATGGCATGGAGCTCTGGGTGTGGTGCATAAACAATGAATTCTGGAACACTGAAAAGAAATTAAAAAATTAAAAATTTTTTTGTTTTTTTTTAGATTTTCTGTATCTGACAGAATGAGAGATCATAAGTAGGCAGAGAATTAGACAGGCAGAGAGAGAGGGGAAAGCAGACTCCCCACTGTGCAGAGAGCCCGATGCAGGGCTCCATCCCAGGACCCTGAGATCATGACCTGAGCTGAAGGCGAGGCTTAACCCACTGAGCCACCCAGGTGCCCCTAAAAAATTAAAAATTTAAAAAAAAATATTAATGAGAATCATTAGCACAAGATAAACATCTATATGTTTATTTTCCATATGGTGAATTTTATTTTACAACTAGTTCATTTTTATCATTTCTAAAAACTAGAAAAACAGATAAAAAATAAAATGTTTTATATTTCCAAAAAAAAAAAAACTTCAACCCTGGGGACACCTGGGTGGCTCAGTCGGTTAAGCTCAGGTCGTGATCCCAGGGTCCTGAGATGGAACCAGGCATGGGGCTTCCTGCTCAGCAGAGAGCCTGCTTCTCCCTCTGCCTGTGGCTCCCCCTGCTTCCCCTACTTGTGCCCTCTCTCTCTCTGACAAATAAATAAATACAATCTTGGAGAAAAAGGGAAACCTTCAATCCTGGGATGAAGTGGCCAATGGCTTGCAGAGCAACATGCCTAAGTTTTATTGTGACTACTGTGACACATACTTCACTCATGACTCCCCATCAGGGAGAAAGACACGCGGCAGTGGGAGGAAACACAAAGAGAACATGAAAGACTACTATCAGAAATGGGTGGAAGATGGGGCGCCTGGGTGGCTCAGTGGGTTAAGCCTCTGCCTTCAGCTCAGGTCATGATCTCGGGGTCCTGGGATCGAGCCCCGCATCAGGCTCTCTGCTCAGTGGGGAGCCCGCATCCTCCTCTCTCTCTGCCGGCCTCTCTGCCTACTTGTGATCTCTGTCTGTCAAATAAGTAAATAAAATCTTTGGAAAAAAAAAAAGAAAAGAAAAGAAAGGAAAAGTGTAGAAGAGCACTCAGAGCTAGATGGACAAAACAACTGCTGCATTTCGAGATACCTCCTACTCCATTCTCTGTTCCTCTTCCTGCAGGGCAATGATCCCACCTCCCACTAGCCTCCTGGCTCCTCCTCGCCCTGGCATGAGGCCAGAGCCCCATATGGGGGAGTCCTCCCATGATGCCAGTGATGGACCCTCCTGGATGATCCCAGTGGGACCTGCTCCTGGAATGAGACCACCTATGGGAGGCTACATGCCAATGATGCCTGGGCCCCCAAAGATGAGACCGCCTGCCCGTCCCGTGATGGTGTCCACTCAGCCAGGAATGACTTTACCAGACAGATAGGGCAGGCAGGAACCTCTTTATATTCATTTTATATTTGTTCTAGTTAACCAGGAAATCATGGTGCTGTGACTGGGTGTTTTCTAACAGGAGGATAGGGAAGACTTGTATCCCTTTCCTATCAAAGAGAGTTGTTTTTGCAGGGGAGTAGTGGGACCAAAAAAAAAAAAAAAAAGGCAATTTTCATTTGTATTGTGAAATGTGGAAAATAAAATATTCAATTGTGTTACTTAAAAAAAGGAAAAAACTTCAATCCAACTCTCATGAGCTATCTCAGATTTCACACAATGAATTTGAATTAGTCAAGTTTTACTCAGTGTCATTTACATAAATTCACTCATTCATTGTTAAAAACCTAGTATGAGGTTACATTTGCACTGTCTCTTAAAAATTGCATTCTTAAACTGAATTTGCGAATATTAAAAAGGAAGTTTGAAACATGGTTTAACGTTGGAGACAAAGATGACTGGAGACATTTTGGTGGAAAGCGTGCTTTCACACACAGGTGGCAGGCTCGCCCACGCACTCCTGTACCGTTGCCAGACCAGGCCAGCCTGGCTCCCCATCAGACCCTCTCACTGTCACGCCTTGCACATTTCCTAGCTGCGTACAGTCTCCTCCCCAGTGAACACTACTCCGGCCTCTGCTTGTGGCCAGGGCTAGAATGAACAGACCCTCCGTGGGACTTGGTAATACAAGTGAAGAGTGCACGTGACCAACCAGCTTTGCAGCATTTAACATGAAGCAAGATGCAGATGGAAGGCTGGGTCTCCCTGACAACAGACAGCTTCAACAACGGTGTCCAATATAAGGCCAAGTGTTGGCAAGGGTGTGTAATGAAGTAATCTGCTTTGTCCATTTCATAGTCTAAATTGTACTCTCTAACCAAGGGTACTTTAGCCATTTTTATCATCACCAGGATTAAAGTAAACGATAGGAAAAAAAAATCATAGTTAAGTTTGGCCCAAACCTGCCCTAAGAGAGACCTGAACAAGCACCTGGAGAGTTGCTTGGCCCAGAAATAGTGTTGTTTCTTTTAACACATACCTATCGCTCTGCCTGACCCATGTTTGATACAGTCTTGAAAGAGAGAGAGAAGAGACAGAAATATTGAGACAGAGAATTGGACTCTGTCTCCATGATACCAAATCAAGAACTGCCTCCTTTGGGGTGCCTGGGTGGCTCAGTTGTTAGGTGTCTGCCTTTGGCTCAGGTCAGGATCCCACGGTCCTGAGATGGAGTCCCACATCGGACTTCCTGCCCGGCGGGAAGCCTGGTTCTCCCTCTCCTACTCCCCCTGCTTGTGTTCTCTCTCTCGTTCTCTGTGTCAAATAAATAAATAAAATCTTACTTAAAAAAAAAAAAAAGAACTGCCTCCTTCTATATCTTTCATCACCACCTGGGAGATGCTGTTGGCACACCCCAGAGCAGAGTGGCTTCTGTGGCAGAATGAGGCTGCGATGCCAAAAGCTCTGATGACATTTCCTTGAGTGGTGCTCTGTCACCTGCAAAGCCACTTCTGTTCTCCATCACGCCCCAGTCCTAAGACGGCCACTTAGAATAAATCATCTGAAACCTACATGTCCTCACAGACGGGAGAGGGGTGAGGACTGAAGAGATAAATGACAATGTCTTCGCAGCAAGTTCGAAGGCCACAGTTGAAGTGAATAGATACGCTTTTGTCTGATAAACTTCATTTAGGTAGAGTTTACCTCCAATAAAAGGGCCCCATTTTAAGCATATAGTTCAATAGTGTTTGACAAATGCTATGCACCTATATAATCATCATCACAGTCAAGATATAGAACATTTCTGTCACTCCAGAAAGTTCCTTGCACCCCTGCCTGGAAATGCCCACAGGAAGTCTTTTTTAACTTTTAAGGTATAGAACATCTATTTGAACATTTTAAAACTGGAGTAGCATAAAAAAGAATCTGTTCACTTGCCAGAAACAACATTTAGGTCTTAAATTCCTAATGTAAAGTCAGATAATGCTTCCCGCAGTATAGTTTAAGCATGGACTAGCTACTAATGAGAAGCCATTGCCATAGCCCTTTCATACCTGGGTAACATTTGAGGTATAACATTCACCCAAAAATCTGAGTGGGAAAGGGATATTTTAAGCTACTTGATATATTTTGAAGTTATAAAGTTATGAAGTTATAAAGGTCTCCCACTAAGGCTACATGGTAGGTCACTCACATGGGTAAGAGGGTTGGGTGAGGGAGGAAGTAGAAATGGAAAGAAAAAAGACTTCACTTAAAATAAGTATCACTTAGGCACACCTGGGTGGTTCAGTTGGTTAAGCTGCTGCCTTCGGCTCAGGTCATGATCCCAGGGTCCTACGATCGAGTCCCGCATAGGGCTCCTTGCTCTGCAGGGAACCTGCTTCTCTCTCTCTCTACCTCTGCCTGCCCTCTGCCTGCTTGTTCACTCTCTCTCTCTGACAAATAAGTAAATAAATAAAATCTTTTAAAAAATCATTTACATATTTATTTAAAATCATACATTGTGTGTATGTGGAAATTGAATTTAAAATGCAAAAAAGTAATTTCAGAGATACCTCAATTCTTGCAAAAAATTTAGAAGCTTCCTAGTGAATTCCCCTCAAAACATTTCCTGTTTTACGTCACATCAAATAATTTTCTTTTCCCTCTTCAAGAATAAAAAAGAACTTCAATCTAGAACAAATTATTGACTGATGGAAATAGAGTCGAATTTGGAGTGAAAAGTGCTTTCTCAGCTAAACATTCTGCTCTGAAAGTGCTTCCCTCCTGACTTCTCCACAAATCAATAATAGATCAGACAAGAACTTTCTCTGCTGCTACTTTCTAAGAGATGCAGAGAATTGGGCAAGTCAGGAACCCAACGAGATTTCCTGATCCTAAACCCCATATCCATCTCTGTCAAGTGCAGTCTGTGAAAACATTCCGCAACGAGAAGGCACTTTCAGCCTTCTCGCTTCAAAGCAGGCTGCAGCTAGGAGATTCTAGTGATTTCTAGTATGACTTCTTAAGAAAATGTTGAAATTCATGCACACCATTAGAAAATGAAATTATGGCTGAAATTTTACCCAAAAACTGACATTGGTAAGGAAATCCAGGAGGAAAAAAAGCCACAATTGCACAACAAAGGAAGACTTGCCCTTGTCATTTTTTTTAAAATATAAAAACAATTCATGCTAATAAAAATACAGCAAGCTAAGAAGAAGGAAAAAATTACCCATAATTCTACCTCCCATAAAGCTCAGATAAAATTTCTCTTGGAATTTTTCTTAACATAGTTGAAATCAAACTATAGTTAACATTTTGTGTCCCAATTTCCCACTTATCAATTTTAATGTGTACACTTTACATATCATAAATAATTAATAAACTTTTTAATGGTTGTCATGAATATGTCCAAAAAAGTAATACTTTTACATTTCCCAGTGTTGAACAATTAAGCTGGTTCCAATTTTTTGTTAACTCTGTGGTTAACATGTTTGTATGTAAGTCTTTTTCTGTATTTTGGGATATTTCCCTAGAATATATTGTAAGAAGTGCAGTCTCTCCATTTGGGTATACAAGTTTTACCTCTCTTGTGACATATTTTCAATTTGCTTTACAAAAATCTAATAGTCTCTTTTTAGGGCACGTTGGCAGTGTGCACCAAGATCCTCGCAAATATTCCAAACCTTTGTTCCATTATTTTCTTAGAGAACAACCAGAGATCTATAAAGTGGTTTTGTTTGAAATATGATGGCAGTATCATTTCCATTTCCAAAAGAGTTGGTCACAATCTAACCGTCCAAAACTAAAAAAGTAGGTAGAATAAAATGATGGTAGCTATAGAATATGCTTGTACATCGCATGGATGGAACTGGAGGGGGTTATGCTGAGTGAAATAAGTCAGGCAGAGAAACACAATTATCATGTGGTTTCACTCATATGCGGAACATAAGGAATAGCGCAGAGGACCATAGCAGAAGGGAGGGAAAACTGAAGGGGGAGAAACCATGAGAGACTCTGGACTCTAGGAAACAAACTGAGGGTTACAGAAGGGAGCGGGGTGTGGGGGGATGGAGTAACCAGGTGATGGATATTAAGGAGGGCACGTGTAGTGATGAGCGCTGGGTGTTGTATCCAACTAATGAATCATGGAACACGACATCAAGAACTAGTGATGTACTGTATATTACCTAATGGAACATAATTTTAAAAATCCTATTTTCAAAAAAATATGTAAAAACATGTGAAATGTCAAAATATACATATAATTAAGATTAAATGAAAAAGTTAGAATATAAAATTATATGTATAATATGATGTCAATTAAATACCTAATTATTATAATTATCTGTAATTATAATATACTATATAATTATGATTACATAATAATTACAATTATTATAATTACATATGTATGTGTTCATAGAAAAGAGTTTAGAAAGAAACACATCAAAATGTGTATAATGGTATTTTTCAATGACGATTTCATAAGGGATGTTTCTAAGTGTTCCTCGCTGTATATCTTGGTATATATATTTTTACATATTCAGAATGTTAATCCTTTATTGTATTTCTATGATCTATTACATTTATGTAAAAGTATATTGTATACATATAAGTGCAGATTGAGTAGAACACTTAAAACATAAAAATAGAGACCCTCCAATTCTTACAAATTAAATTTTTAAGGCTTATTTTTTTGTCTACTTTGTTTGCAAAGAAAAACTGACTAATTTTTCAGGCTGGGTTTGAACATTTAAACACATCAACAACACTCCAGAACTCAGTAAACACTCCCTATGTGACCACTCATCTCTCCATCACCTACAGGGTACATTCCGAACTCCTCAAATGCCCACAGAGATACAAGATCACTCAGCATCTGGCTTCTACTCACCTATACAAGCCTCAGCTGTGATTATCAGAGAGCAGGCCTCCCCATTCCCACCACTCTCCCCCCTGGCCATGGGGATGGGCATTCACTGAGCAGAAACATACTTCATCCACTCAATGGGGGCAATTTCCACAAGGCCACAAGACTCCCCTTAGGTGTCACTTCTTTCTGGGAAGTCTTCTGTTTCCTCCTTCCCGGCAAGCGGCTGCATGTCCTTCCACTGGGCTGCCACCATGCCTTTGCTTGTCTCGATAATTGTACTCATCACACTTCCTCTTGAATGCCTGGATACTTATTGCACACTCGCTTTTAAAATGTCCATGAAGGCAGGATTTTGTTTACTGTTTTGCTCATTGCTGTAGGCCGGCTGTCCAGAAGAGTACTTACAGGGACCCAAACAATGTTCAAATGTTTATATGTCTGACTGACAGAATAAATGAGTGAAGGAGTAATTGAAGAGATTCAGCAGAAAACCCGAGTATCTAAAACACAAGGTATCTGCCAAGGGACAGAAGTCACGTCAAAAAGGAAGCAGGAAAGGATGAAGATATCGAGAGACTTCAAGGATAAGGAGCGTGGCAAGGTGGAAAGAACATAGACTTGAGTCAGAAATACTGCTATCTGACTTGGAGAAAGTTCCTCAGTTTGCACCTGTGAAACAGGATATTATACTCATTTGGTTGTTGTGAGAATTAACTGAATGATAGATATGAACACACACACACACACACACACACGCACACACACAGAGCCTTGTGTGTCCTAAGCATCCAGTCAATGTTTGGCCTTTCTCCTATCTCCTTAACATCAGAGTTTGGTCTAGTTATTTCTATGTCTATGAAAAAGTGATCACGAATTTCTAAGAAAAAATGTCCTGGACAGAATTATTTTTACTGTAATTTTTTCAAAGATAAATCATTCTAGAAGAAGGGCAAAAGGGAAGACGGCTGAACTCTTACAATGTTAAGCATCCTAACCATAAGGAGATGTGCATATGTGACCCATACGGCAGGTGGGGGCCCCAGAGGTTACTCAGAGGGGAGTTTCATACACAACAGAATCTTATATATTTTAGTGATGGGACAAAGAAGTATTCTCAGAGCTCAGGAAAACTTCTCTCTTACAGATTTCATTACCCTTTCTATGGATGAGATAAACACCTACAATATTAAATTCTGTCCTAGAGCCACTTGGCTAAATGTGTGGATGTCTAGGGCCCAAAATACATTCATTGATTTGGGAATTAGACTCTATTAATATACTTTTCAAACAGATATTTCTGTTCACCTTGAAGAGCTGGTGCTTATGTTCGGCTCGATGGTTGGACACACTGGTCTCACGATACAGCAAAAATAAGCTCCTCACGATCATTAGGACTGCAAATGGGATGGCTGCCCATCCCAGCCCGTTCCTGGTGAGCTGACACTATCAGGGATAATTGAGCTGACTTTTCTAGAGCAGACTGCTGGATCCACAAGACTCACTCAGGCCTCCTGGCAGACTGAGAAACGTCCCACAGCAAAAGGGATTTTTGTTCAGAAATGGTATTAAAATAGGATTAGAGCAGCAAGAATAAATATTCCGCTGCCAATATCATAAAGACTCTTTAATTTAACAAGGAGCACAAGCTTTTATCGCTTCCTTTTATCGCTTTTAATAACTCATGGGTCCTCTATCTAGTAACAACACAGTTAGTTGTCACTCAGATTGACATTGTCTTGGAATTTTCAGCTTACCTACTTAGGTACCGCATCATCAGCCACGTGGGATTTTTGTCAGTATCTTCAGTGGTTGTGCTTCACATCTGTATGTGGGGGCTCCGTTTGTGAGTGTGACTATGTGGGATAGGCTGATCCAAAGAGGAATCCATTTGCCCCGAGTGTGTTTTCCCCCTGGCATTTTATGTCACTGCAATCATCAAAGTTCCTTTATTTTAAGGTATTGCACTTCTTCTTCTTTTTTATTTTGTTTTGTTTTTGAAAGATTTTATTTATTTATTTGACAGAGAGACACACAGCTAGAGAGGGAACAGAAGTAGGGGGAGTGGGAGAGGGAGAAAAGAAGGCTTCCCATCAAGCAGGGAGCCCGACACGGGGCTCGATTCCAGGACCCCAGGATCATGACCTGAGCCAAAGGCAGCTGCTTAACGACTGAGCCACCCAAGCACTCCAAGGTATTGCACTTCTTAATTTGGTTAGTCGACTTACTTGACTGTCTTGGACCAAAGCCAGAGGAAAGGCCGTGGGACTAATAGGCAGGAAACAGAGCTAAGGGAGGTGGGAATTCACCATAGTAGCATGGATACAATTAGGTGTCTGGGGAGAAGGTGTTTGTTCAGAAGTAGGGGAGACAGAAGGGGTAACAGGAAACCAAAGAGTGGGAAAAGGGAGCCTCACGGGCAAGTGGGAGGAGGAGGAGTAGACAGACACAAACACAAGGTAGTAATGATAGCAAATTCCTGGTGGGCACCTGAGAGCAGGCTTTCTGGTAGGATGTGGCTTGGCCCTGGGGGAGGTGCAGATGGTAATTAGGACCTGAGGCAGTTGTTTCAAAAGGAGAAATCTCCTCCAGCCCTGCTACCCTGTAGGAAAATTCACACAGACACAAGATCTAAGGCAAAGATGGAGGGAGGCAGGGTGGACTGGATGGATGGATGGATGCATGGGCCGACAGGCAGGCAGGTGGATGAACAGAAAGATGGACAGTTTGATGATTGTTTGTGGTAATACAGTAGCAATTATTAGGAACATCAGAGAGGTCCACTAACCAAAATTATGTTCTCTGTAGAACTTTAGGAATGCCAACGTTAGAAATTCTTTCCTTTCGTGGGGTGCTTGGATCTCTAGATCAAAATGAGCCATTTAGAAATGAGTTGGGGTGGGCCACAGAAATCTAGGCTTAAGAAGCTCTCCAGGTGAGTTTTATATACACCAGTGTTTGAACTAAGGCATCATCCCTTGTCCGGTGTAAAGTCCGTAATGGATTAATCAGATCCTTCCTTTTTTTTTTTTTTAAGGTTTTATTTATTTATTTGAGAGAGAGAGAGAGAATAAGTGGTGGGGAGGGGCAGAGGAAGAGACAGAGAGTGGGGGGAGAGAGAGAGAGAAAAGCAGGCTCCCTGTTGAGCAGGAAGCCCCATGATGCAGGTCCTAATCCCAGGACCTGGGATCATGACATGAGCAGAAGGCAGATGCTTAACCGGCTGAGCCACCCAGGCGTCCCTAATCAGAGCCTTCCTAACAGGCACTGGCGGAAAGTCAGACCACAGGAGAACAGGACAAGAAATATTTGATGGTGGAGAGAGAGGTCTTTCCTTTCTCCAACTGCCAGTGCAGGGTCCTAGGCAGGAAGAGTGCCTGGAAGTGTTCTGAGGGCTCTTAGTACAGCAGAGAGAAGAGTCAAACCATAGGGAACACCACTCAGACCTTAGGAACTACCCATCATGCATTTTTTGTTAAGATTTAAATAGAATGACAGCTCCTTCAACAATTTGTGCCATGTTCACCACCTAAACCCAGAGGAAAGTCACCTGGACTTCTGCATTCCTCTGTATTTATTCCTCCTCTGTTATTTATACATCCTGATGGCCTTCATTTATTCATTCATTTAACAAATATTTATTGAGCAATTACCATGTACCAGACCCTGTTCCAGGCATTGAGGCAGAGCAGTAAACAAAAGAGACAAAGATTTCTGCCCTCATGGAGCTTAGATTCTATTAGGAAAAAACAATAAGAAAGGTATATGTATATATCATATGTATATGGTACAGGTACATACCAAGGGGGAAATGCAGCAGGAAACAGTAATATGAAATATATAGTTTTTATTTTTATAAAGATTTATTTGTTTATTTGAGAGAAAGAGAGAAAGAAAGAGGCAGGGGAAGGGGGAAGCAGACTCCCCACTGAGTGTGGAGCCTGATGGGGGGCCCAATGTGGGGTCCAAGGACCCTGGGATCATAACGAATTCAGTAAACCTGCCGCATTTCTATACATCACTAATGAAGCAGCACAAAGAGAAGTCAAGGAATCAATCCCATTTACAAGTGCACCAAAAACCATAAGATACCTAGGAATAAATCTAACCAGAGGTGAAAGACCTGTGCTCTAAAAATCAGAAAAAGCTGATGAAGGAAATTGAAGATTGCATAGAGAAATGGAAGGACATCCCATGTTCATGGATTGGAAGAACAAACATTGTTTAATTGTCTATAGTACTCCAAGCAATCTACACATTTAATTCAACCTCTATCAAAATACCGCCAGCACTTTTCACAGGTACTTTAAGCAGAGGCAACGGTGAGATGAAAAGTGCAGAAACAAGAGCCTGCCAGCATGATGGAGGAGTGCACCAGGGCAGCCTCTGTGGCTGGAGGAGAGTAACCAAGGAAAAGAGATGTAGGAGATGAGATCAGATGGCTATAGGAGGACCCTATCACATACATCTCAAAAAGATTCTGTAGATATTACAAAGGGTTCATCTTTTACAAGATGGAAAACTATTGAAGGATTTTGAGCAGACGAGTTTCATGATCACTCCTTGACAACACCACTGGCTATTTTTTTGAGAATACTTTATGGGTGGCAAGTTTGGCAGAAGGGAGGTTGGTTTTAGAAAGCTTTGTGATAGCCTTAGGGAAAAACAATGGTTATTTGGACCCGTGGGGCAGCACAGAAGGAATGAGAAGTGACCCATTCTGGATATTTTTTTTAAGGTGGGGCAAACATTGGGTTTGAAAGAAAAAGAGAAACATGGAATTCCAAGATCTGGGATCTGAGCAACTGGAAAAGAGATGTTGCCATTTATGTGGTAGGGAAGGCTACATGGGCAGCAGCTCCAGGGGAAGGGGGACCTGCGGGATCACCAGCTTACAGCATGAGATTAGGTGAGCTCATCAAGCTGATGAGTGTCCAAGTGCAAGGACAGAGCTCTGGGCCACAATACTCACCAGTAGGGTGACCAGCTTTCCTGGTTTGCCCCAGGCTGATTCCCAGGACGTGGGACCTTTAGGAAAGCTCTGAGAATACTGAAACCATTGACCCACTATTCAGAGGTGAGGGAGATGAATGAGAAACCCATGAGAAGGAAGAACAGAGTCCAGGGAGATGTGTTGCCCTGAGAGCCACGTAAGGAACAAGCTTCAGGGAAAAGACAGCCCTCAACTCTGTCAAATGCTGCTGCATGATGGGGCAAGTGGCAGGAAGACAGAGAGACAGAGACAGAGAGCTGACCCCGGACACACAACAAAGAAGTTGCAGGGGACTCTGACAAGGGCAGTTTTAGAGGAAGGTGCCTGGGACAGAAAGCCGGATTCCAGTGTTTGAAGAGCATCTTAGTCTGACCAGGCAGCCCTAACAAAATACCATAGTCTGTGTGGTATAAATGACAGAAATTAATTTCTCACAGTTCTGGAAGCTGCTAAGTCCAAGATCAAAGTGCTGACAGATCTGGTTCCTGGTGAGGATCCTCCACCTGGCTTCTCCTATTGTCTTCACTTACCTCAGTGTGTGTGTGTGTGTGTGTGTGTGTGTGTGTGTGTGTGTGTTTGTGTGCAGAGACAGAGAGAGGTTGAGATTCCTTTCTCTGAGGCCATCAATCCTATCAGGTTAGGACCTCACCCTCTGATTTCATTTAACCTTAATTACCTCCTAAAACACCTTATCTCCAAATACAGTCACATTCAGGGTTAGAGCATTAACATATGGGGGGTGTACAATTTAGACCACAGCAAACAGAGAAATTAGAAAGAGAAAAATAAAAACACTTTGAGGGATTTTCTTTGTAGAAAAGGGGGGGGGGAGTAGCAGTTAAAGGGATATATAGGATCAAAAGAAGGTTGTTTGTTTTAAAATGGGTAGAAGGAAAAATAAAACATGTTTTTGTGCTGATGAGAATGATCTAGATAGGAAGAAAGAGAAGTCCTTGAATAGTTGAGAGGGAGTGGGACCTATGGCCAGCTAGGGGTTGGGCCTAAACAAGGAGCACAGATAGTTCATTCACTGAAACAGGACCAGAGACAAAATTTAGGGACAGAGATGCCTGCAGGTTTACAGACATAGCATGTGTACACATCAAAATTCTCTTCTGATCATTTCTGCTTTCTTGGTTAAATGGAAAGGAAAAGTCATGAGCTGAAAGTGGGGATGGGGGTAGCTGCTGGCAGTTTGAGGGGTGAGGGAGAGTAGGAGAGTCATCTAGGAGAGTAGGAGAGTCCTGTGGTAAGGAAATGTAATGTGATTGCCAGAGAGAGTTGAGCGCTCCTTCAGAGTGGAAGACAAACACCGACACCTCAACAGAATCCAGAACGGTTATGCCAGGAGGGCTGGTACACAACGCTAAGGGTTAGCAGACCTGGGGACTAGTCAGTCAGGGTTTCACCATTCACTCATGTGCGTCACTTCATCTCTCTAAACCTTCTTGTGTTTTTAATCTGTAAAACTGGGATGCTGTGTCTGCACTGTCTTCCTTAGAAGAATCATGAGATAGAACTTGAGGAACATCTTCTAAAATGTAAAGTGTTAAACACATCAGAGATTGCTAGAGGACCAAAGCAGGTAAAACTGGAATAGCACGAGGAAAAGTCCTCAGGTCCAAAAGAGGTCTTTCCAGGAAGGATGGCCTAAGGGCACTCTGGAGAACAGGTCGGAGGTGACATACAGGAAAAGGAAATTGAATACTTTTTCTTTCTTTCTTTTTTTTTTTTTAAAGATTTTATTTATTTATTTGACAGAGAGAGATCACAAGTAGGCAGAAAGGCAGGCAGAGAGAGGGGTAAACAGGCTCCCTACCGAGCAGAGAGCCCGATGCGGGGCTCGATCCCAGGACCCAGAGATCATGACCTAAGCCAAAGGCAGAGGCTTAACTCACTGAGCCACCCAGGTTCCCCAGGAAAAGGAAGTTGAACAGGATACACTCTGCCAATGACTACTAGTTGCTGTGGCCTAGGGCTGGTTGAAGCTAGTTAGCTGAGGACATGGTACTCCACAGACACCCAGGATCAGGGCTGCCTCTGGTCCATGTACACTTCTTGTGGTGAGTTAGAAATGGGCGCCCCCTTGCCTGTGTGGGTCAGTCAGTTAGGTGGCCAACTCTGGATTTTGGCTTAGGTCATGATCTCGAGGTCATGAGTCTGAGCCCCAAGTTTGGTTCCACACTGAGCTGAGCTCGGAGTCTGCTTGTCCCTCTCTCTCTACTCCCCTCCAAACCCTCTTCTCTCTTGTGTGTGCTTTCTTTTTTTCTCTCAAAAAAACAAATAAAATCTTAAAAAAAAAAAAGAAATAGGTACCCCTTCCTCAAGAACCTTTACTTCCACATATCAGAAAAGTCCCAATATACTTGGCTTGTTAGAATATTTTCTTGACATACACTTGAAAACTTATAACAAACGTGGAAATCTACAATGTTTTTGTGTGAAAGGTGTCCCCTAGGGTTGTGGAGTGCACAACACAACAGTTGTCTCAGCTGACCCTCAACACTCACCAAACCCTTCACTGACCACCGCCACAAGATTATTTCCTTATGCCTATATTTAAAGTAATATCAGAATATAATGTCATTTGTAAATTTTCAAGATAAAAAATGAACATTATAGGCCTTTGTGCTTTAGGCTCTATTCTTGGTGGGCCTGGATTAGAAGAGGTCTTGGTAGATTTTTGACTTCCAGGAAGGATTTGACACATGCATTCAGCATTTGGGAATCCAATGGTACAAATATATTGTGTTCACTGTTCAAGCAACCATTTAGAGAACAAACAAGTTAGATTCTCATTTCACTGAAGTCCATTTTTGTAGCCAAATGCTATGGACCAGCAGCTGAATTTAAGGAAAGAGAGAACCAAGGAGAGAGAGATAAAAAAAAAAAAGAGAGAGAGAGTTTCTTAGCAAGGTCAAAGCCAGTTTTCCTTTCTCACACAGACCCTGTATCTACTTCTTGGATAATTGCCACCTTGTGAAAAATCACTAATAATAGCTACCTTTTAGTGGACTCCCACCCTGGCACTCAGCTGACAATTGAAGTGTATCATTGCATTTAATCCTCTCAACCACCTTAGGAAATCAATATTATTAGCTCAATTTACAGATGAGAAAACGGAGTCTTGAAGAAGTGAGGTGATTTTGCCCAAAGCAAAGAGCCAGTTGGTTGAAGAGTCAGGGTTCAGTATCTGTGGCCACTTCCTGTCACGCATGGTGTGCCAGTCCCCCTTGGTGCTTGATAAAATGATGACCAGAATGGTGTAATGAGCCTTTTGGACAGCTTACAAACCATGAAATACTGTATTTCTAAGTTTAAGAGCTCAGCTTAGCACTAGAAGACATACTGTTGAAGCCAAAAATCATGGAGGTTTTTATCTGTGGGATCTAAGTTTGTCATTTGGCATCCTGAACGTTACGTGTCCCCAGAGCAAGGCAAACCTGGCACCATACTTTGAAAAATAACTCAACCAATAATATAATTTCTGTACAAGAGGGCCAGATAGTATTACCAAAATCTGTAGATTCCAATTTTAGAACTCAGGAAGATATTTCAGAGCTGAAACAGTCAACATCTCTTTGACTGAATAACCGAACAAAAATTTCTCTACAAAGCCAAAGTTCAATATTTGAATTCATTTAAAGCCCAGGCCCACCACACCAATAATTATTGCCACGTTCTCTATGAGACTCCCCCTAGTGGCCCACAGAGTTAGCTTCCTGACTGGGCACACTTGGGAGGAAGATAGGGGAGTTCCCTAAAAGTTCATTCTCTTTGTCTAATTTGATGGAAACTGGTCTCCTATCAAATGTGAAGGTGCAATCAGGGGAAGGGTGTGAAATGTCAGCCTAACCACCCACCCCACCCCCACCCAATGAGACCACGAGACGAAGGACCTAATGATCTTACAACAGTGAGTATTAAGAAAAACCTTTGAAGTTCTGAAATCCCAGACTTAAGTGTGAAGGCCAACCCCACTGACGTCACAGATCTTTCCTGCAGTCACAATGCTACTGAGCCACCCTGGGAAGATGCCCCAGAAACATAAAGACTTTGGACAGATTGCAACCAGGTTTCCTTAGAGCTTTGGCTTTCTGAAAAAGAAAATAAAAAAAATCTCTGCTCCCTCTCGAAAAAGTCAAATCAACAAAAAATAAAGCCAGGAAATCAAGCATCATGAGCTCAGGTATTTATCACATGGATTTTTCAAAGTCTCTAAATTCTCATCCTTGACAACCTTGACAACCTTCTTACTACATATAAACAAGGTAATAAATCCCAAAGGAGATCCTTGGATGGCTTGGGCACAATAGAGTGAGAAATCATTTCCTATTATTTTATAACAGTTTGATCTAAGTGGCTGCATCTCAACAAAATTTCCTAAGCATCTAATGGAAGTATCTGGGACGATAAACTCTTCTAGCTGATGATGGGTGTGATGGGGGTTTGGTGAAGCTTTGAAGTAGGGGAGGACAGAAGAGGGGAGTGTAAAATAAATGAGAAGCCTCCTTTAACCTTCACTGTATGTACAGAAACTGCCCTTAATTAAAAAAAAAAAAAAAATTTAGCCACCAGGGCAAAAATTCACTTGCCTTAGTTCCTGATCTGATTCAGCATTCTGGTTGCCTAGATACAGATGTAAACAAAAGTGCCTCCCCGACTGCAGAGGAACAGCCGAAGGAAACTGATGGCCCCCTTCCTGGCTCAGTCAATGACCAAGAAAAGAAAGCAAGTACTTTTAGATATTCATAGTAAAAATAGAATATTTTGTTCAGCTTCTTTAAAGTTTAGTGTTGTTCAGAGAGTTCTAAGGAGTCCTAGAAGAGTTGTTTTTCTTCTCATTCTACCTACATTTCTTGTTTGTTTTGCTTTGACAAAGTCGCTGGTGACCACACAAGCTGAAAGGAAAAGGGGTCTTGATATGTGAATACATTCATTGGACTGACTTTTAATATGCAGAACTAAATAGGAGAAATTTTTTGATAATTATTATTTATAAAGATTGAAAAGAAACTATGAAAAATTCAAGATACAGACTTCATCTCTACCATGAAAAAGAGAATAACTAAATAAGTTTCTCTTATTGGTACTTGTCATTAATGAAAAAGAACATTCGAAGAAGCAGTATTTTTAGATCTCACCAGGGGATGCAGCCTCTGGTGATGGAAAGAGCACTGGAAAGCGAGCCCAGTATCTAGCACTGGTTTATGCGTCTTGTTGGCTGTAGCACCCACTGGCTGGCTGTGTGACTTCCAGAAATTACTTAACCTCTCTGTTTTCTCCTCTATGAAATGGGCTAATTAGGCCTATCATCCAAAGATGTGAGGTTTGAATGAACCACTAAGATAAAAAGGGTTTAGCAAGTAAGAGGGCCTCAGTCAGTTGCTATAATGATGATTATTATCATCATGTATATGATCTTGAGTAAGTCTGCTATTTCTCTAATCCTCAGATTTCCTCACCTATAAAAATAATCATCTTAAATTTTTTCTGCAATATGGTAGGATTTCAGTAAAGACAATGATTCCCACCTTATAGGACATCCTATATGTGAAAGTATTTTATAGGCCTTAACCAAGCCATAAAGGAACACAGAATTTTAAGGTATTGTTGGAACACAGGTGAAAATTGACACATGTAAAAAGTCCGTGAGCAGTCACCAAGTTGTTTGTGGGAATTGTTAGATAATTACTTGCTAGCTTGTAGGAACAGAGAAGAAACAGAGCTGTCTCCTATAAGCAATTAGCAAAGATATAAAAACTTACATACTATCTTAGATACATCAAAAATTGTATAGAAAAGGAGATGAACAGGCTGCAATGTTAACAGCTTTTTCTCTGTATAGCCAGTACAATTACAATGAGAATTTCTTTTTTCTGTACCTTTCACTTTTCTATATTTTTCCAAATTTCCCTCTGTTTTCAGGTTTAACATGTGCTACTTTAATATTTTTTTTTTTTTAAAGATCTTATCCATTTGTCAGAGAGAGAGAGGAGAGAGAGCGAGCACAGGCAGACAGAATGGCAGGCAGAGGCAGAGGGAGAAGCAGGTTCCCTGACGAGCAAGGAGCCCGATGTGGGACTCGATCCCAGGACGCTGGGATCATGACCTGAGCCGAAGGCAGCTGCTTAACCAACTGAGCCACCCAGGCGTCCCACATGTGCTACTTTAAAAGTAGGTGAATTTGGGCGCCTGGGTGGCTCAGTTGGTTAAGCGACTGCCTTCGGCTCAGGTCATGATCCTGGAGTCCTGGGATCGAGTCCCACATTGGGCTCCCTGCTTGGCAGGGAGTCTGCTTCTCCCTCTGACCCTCCCCCTTCTCATACTTTCTCTCTCTCTCAAATAAATAAATAAAATCTTTAAAAATAAATAAATAAATAAATAAAAGTAGGTGAATTGTAGCTGTGTTTTTAAGAGGATGCTATTTGCAGTCTTCAAAATAAGGCTTAAAAGTACCATTAAAGTAAAAGATATATATCCAACAGTTCTGCTTGAGAAGGGGAGAGGAGACAATCACCCAGTAATTTGGTGTCCTTGGACTCAGTATTCACAGAGCCTTTCATGCCACAGAAGGGAATGAAAGGGCTCCTAGGTGTCAGACATGGAAGGCCAGGGAGCAGCCAGTACTGATCGAATACCACAGCCAGACCAGTCCAGAGTCACCGTGGAGAGGTGAGAAGGAAGAGCAGGTACCGAGTAGGCCAAAAGCCCAGGGCCCAGCTCTGTTCCAGCTTGAAACTGGAGTCAAACACAAAGCAGGGCAGAAGGCCAGTCATGTTCTGTAGGTATTTAGGATGGTTTCCCTCACATGGGACCCCTGGGTGCCCAGGGATCAGTGTATCCATCCTCTAGGGGAACACCTGGCTTTGGAGCCTCAAAGCCTACTCAGCAATGGGGAGAGAGGGCCTAAGGCATGATTATGATGGTCACTGGCTTCATTTTGAGCAGCCTCGAACCATGCCAGTTGTCCACCGCCAAGAGGGCAGGGTCAGGAGAGGCTAACAATTGTCAGGGGTTTTTATTAGCTTCCTTAATAATAGACTTACTTTTTTTTTTTTTTTTAAGCTTTAGTGGAGGAGAGAGCTTTCCAATTAAGTCTCTTGGGTGCTAAATTAAGAAGTAAGACATGGTAGTTTTGCAAAAGGAGTGATTTCTATTTGTGGGTCTTATCTACTCCGTCACCATGGTGGTGTACAATAACGTAAACTACGAAAAATACCCCAGGAAATGATTTTAAGTTTTAAACCGAGGCACAATACCACTCATACTCTCCTGATTGAATCCAGTTCAGTGATGGGCTATTAAAATAAGCATAAATCTATGTCCTGTTTTTGATCTTAAAAATGAAGAACATTAGCATTTAGAACAGTTTTAGCGTATGTCAAACAGTGAGTGATTGGGCAGTCTCATTCCTCCTAGAAATGCTGCCAGATTATAAACTTCGGTACAAGGGGAACTTGTTAGTAGTTATCAAATTAGTTGAGTTCGTTTGGCCAACTATGTTCAATACTAGTAAGTTATGTACAAAACTCTCTTCAGCTTTCATTTCTCATTGACGGTAATTAACTGACATCCAGGTTTCTTAGAAAACAAAATTATCTGGATAGACTAGATTTCTAGTTTTGGACTTCGTTTTTGAAAACTAGTGATTCCCCTCAGAAATTAGCTTGTTGGAGTAAATTCACTCTGTGAGAACTTCTTTAGTAACTCACTCAATAATCATTGGATATTTCATTAAAAATTTTTCTAAGAATAGTCCATGGTTTTGACTCGTCCAAAAAGTTTCTCCTGATTGTGATACCAACATACAAAAAGAGACCCTCTAGTATCTTTCTAGAACTTGATTTTTGTTTTAGTCTCTAGAAATACTAGACAGAGCATGTGCAAGTTTAACTGGGTGATGGTCTATAGTGTATATTTTGTTTAAAGTTAAAATATTTATATAAAAATAAGATGGATAAGACCTACCTATAAAGTAGATGATGATACATTTTAAACCCATGACCTTTGTTTCAGGTAAGATTTTGTCCTGCCACGATGTCAACCAAGAATTCTACAGATCTAGTTCAGTATGTTGATAAGTAAGTCTGAAAATTACAACCAGTTTTAACTGTTTACTATGTTTAATGATTCGGCTAGAGATTAAAGTGCCTGACTAAGATCTTTGAGTTCATCTAAACTGGTTCTCTGCTTTTAGAAGAGACAGCATAAGCAACTTCAGAAGATGACCTTCTCTATGCTATTCCTTTCTTTTTGACAAAACAAGCCAGTTTTATAGGCTTCTCTTTAGGTAACTTCTATAGATTCCTATAGATTATGAATCATACAACGCAGGCAATGAATGACATGGAAAGATTAGATAGCGTTAATGATGACTTTCAAAATACACCAAATAAATCTATTAACATTTCATTATAAAAACTCAGAAAATTTTAAGTATATTAAATGAATCATCAGAAAATTTTGTTTCTGCTGCTTACAGTGCCATACCTGGAACTCATCCAGAGACAGTCTTTGAGATATAACATATTATTGATACATATACAATGTCCAAAGACCCTCGAATTCCAGTTGGTAAAGGTGGGATCACAGAAGCAACGCATATTCAATTGAGTTGTTTTCTATTTTGTATGTCGGAAGGAGGATTTGGTCGAAGCAACAATGAATACATGAACAATGAATGAATGAATGAATGTTTTAGGGCTCTTGGGATTTCATCTCTGTATGACCTCAGTCAGTCAGTCAGTCCCATGTCTCTTGGCTTTGGTTCTTCCATTGCCAAATGAAAAGGTTAGATTAGAAGCTCTCTTGGACCCACTGTAGCTTTAAAATAATTCTGATCATGGGGAATCTGGGTGACTCAGTCACTTAAGCATCTGCCTTTGGCTCAGGTCCTAATCCCAGAGTCCCTGGGATTGAGGCCTGCATCGGGCTCCCTGCTCCATGGAGAATCTGCTTCTCCTTCTGCCTCTCACCCTGCTCATGCTCTCTCTCTCTCTCTCTCTCTCTCAAATAAATAAATAAAATCTTTAAAAAATAAAATAAAAATAACTCTGATCCTAAAATATACATTATGACCAGAGAAGAAGAGTTATCAAACAAATGAAATGAGTCAATGAGAAGAGAAAGATCTAAATACTGGATTTTCATTTTTTATATTATCTTTAACAATGAAGATGATAAAAATTTTAAACTCACAGATTTTTATTACAATCTGTTCACAATTAAGAGTTTCCCTGATCCTAAGCCAACTGAATTAACACACCACAAATACTCCAACCACAGCATTTCGGCCCCTCTTTTCATGCTGCCCATACTTCTATTTATTTATGAGACAATAAGGCCAATAATTTAGGGAAAATGAAACCAAACAAGACAAAAGAATTTTTTTTAAGGTTTAAAAATACAATACTTGGATCAGTGACTTTTTTCTAAGTGAAGGAAAATGAATGTGGTATACGTAGAAATAATTATTTTACATGGATATATCAGCTAACCTTGCCATCTGAGGAAGAAAGGGAGACTTTTTCCTCCCTGCCTCTACACATGATAAATGGAAAATAGAAATCATTCTTCTGATCTGTCAAATTCCAATATGAACCCAAGTGGATTTCTTTAGCCTGGGCTGCTGACCTATATCCTGGGAGATGAAAGAACAAATTCCTGGAGGACTGTAATAAACTTGAAAAGAAATCCAGGGAAATTTTTGCCATTTCTTGGATTCCAGAGAGACTAAAATTAAGACAAAGGGGGAGAAATAGTCTATAAGTCAAAGCAAAAGCATAATGAAGATTTTCTAGTCCCAAAATTCATTTCTACCTTGATCTTCCCCCAAACCTCTCTCTTATGTTCTAAGCCATATATCTAGAATTTCTATGTGCCACCTGAGATAGTTAATTGCTTTTGTTTTGTTTTGTTTTTGACCTTTCCCCTGTGATCTCCCAGAGCAGGCTCCGAACTCTCAAAAGGCAAGGATTGTATAACCTTATGTTTTCTGATAACCCTACAAGCAGTAGCCTATCATGGTGCACTGAATATCAGTTCCTGTGGAAACATAGCTGATAGACTTAATGGAGAGTCGTGGGAAACTGCTGAATGTTTACAAGTCTTGCTTAGTGCAGCAAACTCCTAGGTAGCTGTTTAACTGGAAAAGCAAAAAGGCATTCCGGCATTTCAATCTTCAGCGCAGATACTTCGAACTGACCGATTAAATGCAATAAAATAAATGGAAAAACAACAATTTTTAAAAAATTGCTTCATCCTTCAAGTCATACTACTCATTGAGCTGCAACGCATTTATTGATATGCAAACAGGGTACTTACATAAGCAAAAGTCATTATCAACTCATTAAGCTGCCTGAATATATATTGCATTTTCACAGAGGTTCTGCCTTATAAATCTATATGGGAATATTTGTAGGAAATACAAAAAAACAAATACTAACCACAACTGAAAAAAGTAAAAATCCAACAAGAAAAGAGGCAATATGTACCCCACAGGGATGAAGAAGGTTTGTCTAGAGACACGCACAATAAAGGACTGGCAGGACCCAGTGCTTAAAGGGCTCTGCTCAGCCTCAGGCAGTTGGAATGACACCCACACGTTATTAGTGCTTGTTAAATGTTAGGTCATATTATTAATCCATGGAGCAGGGGGAGGCGGAATGCTTGCAATCATTTATAGGACAATTATGGTGACATTATATTAAAAGCGGTAAATAATTCTGATTGCCCCATGTGTTCGTTGATTCACAATGACGGTGTCAGCCAGTGCTCATTGAAGCTTGAATTGATGGAAAGCACCAAACTCTTTTTCCTTTTCCTTTTTTTTTTTTTTTTTTTTTTTTCCCTGCTGGTGGAAGGAGCACTGTGTGGAGGCCAAGACCTCTCTGGTCCACTCTTGAATCCGCCCCTAATCAGCTTTGGGACCTTGAGAAAAAAGATGTCTTTTCTTTGTGGGCAGTCTCTGCCTCTTCCATAAAACAGAGTGGCGTTTTCAGTGATGATGAGCAGTGGAATCCCGAGGGCTGCCCGTGCTCACGATCAGATCCAGATTTCGTTTCCGGGAGCAGATGAGAAACCTGCCTCGGTTTGCTATTTCCCAACTCTGGTCACAATTTCTCGTGAACATTCTTTTATGTCATAGAGTAAGTGGCTAAGATTTAAGAACATAGATTATTCTTCCATGGGATTTAATTTTGAATATTAAAAAAATTTGGCAATAAATCTTTTTTTATTTTTCTTCACTTGACCCGACTGAAAAAGAAAAATTCTTACCTCTGGATCAAATAATTTCTAAGGTCTCTTCCATCCCTAAAATTCTTTGGTCTTCTAAAACTGGCTATTTGCCTTTTACTCACTTTACAAACATTTACTGAGCATTTACTATGTGCTAGGCACAATGCCAGGCACTTAGAGAGTCATCAGGGAACAGGACAGACTAAACCCCCTGCCCTCATGGACTTTCCATTTGAGCAGGAGGAAGAGACACTCATTGCTGAATGGCCTGTCAGGGCAGGCCTCACTAAGAAATCGGATATGAGCAAAACCTGGGAGATGAGGGAGCTGGCCCTCTGCACGTGTGTGCAAACAGCAAAGTTTCTAAGCAGGACGTTCCTGAGGTGGCTGAAAAGACATGGGGGAAAAGACGGCCGGAATGGAAAAGAGAAAAGTATAAACTTCAAATCTCATGTCCCTGGGCCAGGGAAATGAAGTTGTTTGGTACTGAGGAATTGTCCAGCCTGGGCTCTAGCCAGTATATATCTCGGGAATTCTCTCAGGAGTACCCTCTGGGAGGATGAGGGGTCTGGCTGACAGCCAAAGAAGGGTTTTTTAAAATTTGGATCCATAAAACTATCAGTAAGTGAAATGGGCAAAATAAGACATGATTGATGCTTTCTCCTTGTGAGTAGAATATGGCATTCGGGTTCTGGAAGTATTTATTTTCAAGGTTTTCTCTTAGTACCATGGTGGACATTTTATTAGACCACGATGCATCGCTTTTGCTCCATGATGAAGGCAGATATTGTACGGTACAGGACACGAGAAAGGAAGACAAAACGCTGTTGGTTGAGCTTTCTGTGGGGTAGGTCATGCTACCTTGGACAACTTCTGGGTTTTATTTTGCAATATCATTTCCATCCATGAGGGCAACCAGCTCCCAGGAGAGAAAGTTCTAAACCGTGTTTGTTAGCAAGGATCTTAGGACCTGGCAAACCTTCTCGCACCCAGCACAGCTGCCTGGTCCCACTGACCATATTCATGGTTAAAGCTTCCAGCTCTTAGCCCTTGGCAATCTTCTCATTTCATCCTCTTCTCATTTTATCCTCTCAATAACCCAGACAGAGGCAGTGTCGCTATTTTAAAGACAAAGACCCTGGGGTTCAAAGGAGTCAAGTATTTGTCCACACACAATACTGTGACAGAACCAAGATTCTAACTCTGAAATCTATGTTCCAGTTACTCCGATGCCTGTTTTCTTGACCATTCCTCTATCCACATGCCCTGCCAGCAATCTTCTCAATACGTGTGGGTCAACCACAACAACCAGGGACATTTCACCCACAGTCCACCCCTGGAGCAGGAAAGATGTGATACAACCTTAGACTTCTGATCTTCCTCCATACGGGTCCCTCTGCAAGGTGTAGCAGGTCTGGACTCCCAGCATCTTAGCTGTGCCTGGGAGACGCCCCCATCAGCCTCAGTACAGTCTCTTATTCTTCTCTAGAATCTTCTAGATTCTATCTCTAGCCCTCTGACTGTGATGGACGAGACTCTGGCTGTGGATGCGCACAGCTGCAGGAATGGGGCATGACCCACAGCACTTCCCCATCCCCCAAACTGGTCAGGGCAGTGGCTGCCCTGATGAAGCTCAGCACTTCCGCACCACCTCCAAGAGGCCCTCTGGGTTCTTGCCACAGGTAGGAGCTTCTGCTCAAGTGAGAGAACTTAGAGCAGAGAGGGAGCCCCTCCAGCCTCTGAGCCTCAGAGAGGACCCTTAGAACTGAGAGAAAAGCCAGCCAAGCCGAGGAAAGGGAACTGGGAGTTACATAATTATCCTGAGAAAACACAGTGTAACAGGAAGAGCTTCCAACTGGCCTGAGCAAAGTTGCTGTGATGTAGGAAAAAGAGTCAAAGAAGCAGCTTAAAACATTTCTCAGCCAGAGTTACTGCCAACCTCCAATTGAGAATTGAGAAAAATTTTACCTTTGTCGTGGTGGGGATGAAATGAAATAATTTTTGTGGAAGTGATGTGTCTTGACTATAAGCATTTTATGGAGAGAAGTTTGTGTAGTAATAAGTCCTTACATTTGTCCTGGGTTAGGAATTTCCCTTAAGTAATTTACCACCTCTTTTAGTTACCGAGGGCTGCCAGAGCACAGTCTCATAAACTGGGAAGCTTAAAACCACAGGTACTTATTGCCTTACGATTGGAGGTCAGCAGTCTGAAATCAAGGTGTCGGCAGGGTTGGTTTAATCTGAGGGCTCTGAGGAGAATCTGTTTCATTTCTCTCTCTTCGCTTCTGGTGACAGCTGGCAATCTCTGGTGTTCCTTGGCTTCTAGATGCACTGCTTCAATCTCTACTACCATCTTTACACGGTGTTCTTGTATCTCCATCTTTACATGGTCATTTTCTTATAGGGGTGTCAGTCATGCTGGATTATGGGCCCACCTTACCCTATCTTCCCCACCAATTACATCTGCAGTGACCTTATTTCCAAACAGTTACATTTTAAGCTACTAAGAGTTAAGTCTTAAACATTTTTTTAAAAGATTTTATTTATTTATTTGAGAGAGAGAGAGAGAGAGAGCGGTCACAAGTAGGCAGAGAGGTAGGCGGGTGGGGGGTGGGGGGAGGAGTAGGCTCCCCGCTGAGCAGACAGCCCAATCCGGGGTTCAATCTCCTGACCTTGAGATCATGACCCAAGCCAAAGGCAAACACTTAACCAACTGAGCCACCCAGTAGGGATACAATTCAGTCCATAATTCCATCTAATAATGACTAATAATCATCATAAGAACATAAGTATATGATACTTATTTGACATTATATTACATTACATTGACATTACAATCATTTCAAGTACATTAAGTAAATTGCTATCCTTCAATGAACTGGGTCAGGCACGAGTGATGATCTCCAAGGACACAAAGAGCTCTCTTCTAGACAACCTAAGAAAGATTAAAGACAGTAATTGTCAAAGATAGCACTGGAACACCTGTCTTCAGGTTCCAAATACAGTGTTCTTTACCCTGGAGACTCCCATAAATAAAATGTATACCCCCCAAAATAGCCAGGCAATATGGAAAAGCATCACAAAAGCACTACAAAATGCAGTAAGAACTCCAAATATCTCAAAAAATTTGCTGCTGCAGTTCACACAACGCTTTGCCTGTCAGCGTAACCTATCCCATCTCCATTCACACAGAGACTCTGGAACACCTGAACGCCTCCCACAAGAAAGCCAATCACTGCAAGGACATCATTCATTCTGGATTTTATTGAAAATTTTACTAACATGAGGTGTTAGTATACAGTATATTATATATATTTTTTTCATTCATATGTATATAACTTTTCACTAGAAACTAGCCACAACCAGTCGCCTTCTACAGTCTCTTCTCAGCTATGTCCCTGTTTAGAGTCCTGTCCTTTCCAGGCTCTTCCGTGCAGACCTCGAGCTGGTGCCTCCCACTGGCTTTGGTCTACACCTTCCCAGACTGTACCCGTGAAACTGGAGCTGCCTCCCTTCCAGCCCTGGAGCATTTGGTATTTTGTAAAACTCAGCAATGGAGGCTTCTCTAGCTGCCAAAATCCAACTTGTTAGAAACAAGCAACAAGAGAAAGTACAGAAAACATCTTTTCAGTTGCATTGTTCCATAGCCACGTACAGGTTATTTTTGTGAGGCATCAAAAATGTTCCCTAAAATGTCACTTTATATGTACATTGTTTGTAGGACTCTAGGCACCAAGAATGGAACCGGTCCTAATAGATCACACACAAGCAAAAACTTTCTTCAGTTCTGCTCCTCATTGTTCTAGAAAAGGCCTTCAACTCTCCCATTTTTGTGTCTTGAGTATTACAGGTTGCCAAAATGTTTATCAGAATCTCCTGAGTAAATTTAGTGCTCTATTCACAAGAACAGAACAGGCAGAGAAGTGAGAGGCTCTGTGCTGAGGCATCTGCCAGCAACAGCACAGCTGGTCCAAGTCACACGGAATTGCAGAGAAATAGAACTCAGAGTTTGTGGAAAATCTGTTCTGATTCCGTTGTCAGCTCCATCATCAATGATTTATGTAAAGCCCAAATATCTCTCTGAACAGCCCCACCCCCCGGGAATTCTTTCTCCTGTGGTTAGTAACTCCATCGGGACGAGTCTGGAATACTCAGTCATTTCTTTGTTTTCACAGTTAAATTTAGGTATAAGTCCCACTGATAGAATACACTAATAAAAACAACAGGCTTGTTCTTGTTTTTAACTTACTGAAAGAATCCGAGTGGCCACATCTTGTTATTCAGGTTTTAACCATTTGGATGGCCAGATGCTTTGAACCATGGTATCTGGAATCTCTCTTCGAAGATTGAGAATGTTCCTATGTGCGTGTTTCTGGTGGTTGATTTAGAAAGCTCACTTGCAGAACAGTCTTCTCTTTTATTACCGTAATGGAAGTGGGAAAATATATAAGCTCTATGTTTATCTTGCAGGAAACATGTAAATAGAACTAAACAGAGCATTATCTAGAGCTTCATTAGGCATCATTAATAAATAATAATAAAATCCCAATCTATAGTAAACCTTAAGCATGAAAAGAAATCACAAAAAGGAGGGATGCCTGGGTGGCTCAGTGGGTTAAAGCCTCTGCCTTCGGCTCAGGTCATGATCCCAGGGTCCTGGGATCGGGCCCGAGGCGGGCTCTCTGATCGGCAGGGAGCCTGCTTCCCCCCGGCCCCCTAGCCTGCCTCTCCACCTCCTTGTGATCTCTGTCTGTCAAATAAATAAATCTTTAAAAAAAAAAGAAAAGAAAAGAAAGAAATCACAAAAAGGAATGTTTTTCATTTAGGTGTAAAAGAACTTCTAAAAATAAACTTTAAAAGGTAGAAGAAATCATAAAGTCCATCATTCATATAAATCAGTTACTGTCCCTGGGTTTGCAGGAAAATATACTTGCATAGCACGAGGTGCTGCCCTCCCTAGAAGCTTCCTTCAATGGGCCAAATGGCAACATCCTCAAGGCCCATCATGACAGGCAGGACCACAGACAGGCATCTGAGCAGAGGCGGCGGTCCTGTTCCCCTGACCCTCTGCTGGCTTCGGTCTGATTCCTCATGCTTCTCTCTGGATACAGTCTTGACACCGGCCAATAGCACCCCCCGAAGCATGAGAAAACATGAGCTCCTCATAACCCTGCAGCTCTCTGGTTTCACCACACCCACCCTGTGCCTCTCACAAGAACCATCCAGAACTTCACAACCATACAGCCTAGCAGGCCTGGGGGCCCCATGCAAGGATGAATTAATTGGAACACTTGGTTGGTAAATGGCAGGACCCATATTCTACCCTCGGTCTATCTTGTCTACCACCTTGCCGACTGTTTCTGACTATCCACATGACTTGAGAGCTCATAGTCTCTGTTTTATACATCAGTACTTCATTATATTCTGCCTTATATCGTTCACTGATTCCTTTGACCAGTCTTCAATCAATGATGTTCAACATTTAGAAGACATTTAGAAACACCTAAGTGCTTATTTAAAATATATATTCTTGCGGTGACCCATCACCGATCAAGGTGATGATCGAATGCATCTATGGTTGAGCCATGGAATCTGCATTGTAACAACTTCCCTCCCTTCTCCACCCCCGTGGTACTAATTCAAGTTTCTTTATAAGAAACACTGAATTAGACTAAGTTCCTTGTGGGATAGACCATTATATAGTAAGCATGGACTAGAGTAGACATTTAGTAAATACTTACTGGCATTTTTATTTCAACTGTCATTTTATTGGTAGATTATCAGGTATATATACAGTGCCTTCAGCTACACATAACACAAACTCCAGCCAAAATGGTTGATTAGCTCACATTTTTAACAAGTTTGATTTAGAGACTTAATGTCATTAAGCAGGTTTTCTATCCTTCCTCCCTGCCATCCTTTTCTCCCTCATGATCACAAGATGGCTTCAGCAGCTCCAGACACCACACACAGACATGACAACATCCAGCAAAGAAGTAGGAAGTTTCTTCTTCTGTATCTCTTCTTGAAAGCAAAGAAACCTTGCCCAGAAACCCCACAAAAGGTTTCTCCTTTCACCAGACTGGCCAGAATTGTTTCACATGCTCCTACTTAAACCAATTACATCTCAACCCAGAAGGAGACCACCATGATTATCATGCCCAGCTGAAGGATATGGGGGATGGGAGGATCAACCAAATTAGGTAGAAGCTGTGGGGTGGGTGAGGGGTGGCTGTGAGTCCACTGACAATGTCTGCCACTGGGAACACCTAAGAGTACCACAAATACTCAATTTTGAGAGGAATGCAACGTCATTCACAAGTGTTTGTGTGGGATGGAAGACTAGGAACCAACCACTCTTTCACTGGCACCTTTAGGCTGCAGAATGTTGAGAGGCCAGAAAGAAGCGCTCACTCAAGGAAGATCACAAGTAAATCTGCAGTCTGCCACTAGGCTATGTGTCACCATCGGCAGGGCCTGACATCCTCTTCCCTTCCGCCTGTGACTCACACAGCCAATCCAGGGGAGCACTGTCAGCATGCCCGGGTTTTAGAGGAATGGAATGTGTGTGTGTGTGTGTGTGTGTGTGTGTGTGTGTGTGATATATCTATATATCTATAGATATACAGATATATTTATATATAAATATATATATTTCTGGAAAATCCCAAATGGAAATATATATATAATTAATTATAAATTATAAAATTTATAATTAAATTTATAATAAAATTATATAAATAAATATATTTTAGTCTGTATTTATATATATAAATAAATATATCGTCTGTATTATATATAAATATATAATATTATATAAAAATGTATAGTCTGTATTTATATATAAATAGATATATAAATAAATAAATATAAACTTATAATAAAATTAATTATAGATTTATAATTAAATTATAAATTATAATTATAAATTATAAATATATATTTATATTATATTTTTATAATATTATAAATTATAATATTATTATATTTATATTATATATATTTCTAATTAATTATAAATTATAAATATATATAATTAATTTCCAAATGGAAATATATATATATTTTCCATTTGGTATTTTCCAGAAGAACATACTTGAGTCAAATGAGTGGTAGAGAGAATTTAATGGAACCCTTAGCAAAGCCTTCTTTGTGCCTCAGATGTGCAGGTGAAAGGAAAGAAGAGCCTCACCCAGGCTGAGGCTACTTTATACTGCTTAAGAGGAGAAACTTGTAAACCTTGACGCTTTTCCAACCTGTAGCTTTATGGCACCATTCCCATCCCCCCACATCCCCAAATTTCCAACAACTGAGCCTTAAGGGAACAAACCTTCTAGCTAGAAACAAAAACAGTCAATAGATATTTATTGAGTACCTACTACATATCAGGCATTCTTCTGTGTTGGAGACAATGTAGAAAACAAGTTAGATAAAGTCCCTGCCCACAGGAAGCTTTCATTCTAGTGATAGAGGGCAGAAAATAAACACAAAGAAGTAAGATAACTTTAGATAAGGACAAATGTTGGGGAGAAAATGAAATGGGGTCTTATGATAGAAAGTGACTGAGGAGGGGACGCCTGGGTGGCTTAGTCGGTTAAGCGCCTGCCTTGGGCTCAGGTCATGATCCCAGGGTCTTGGGATTGAGCCCCACGTCAGGCTCCTTGCTCAGTGGGGAGCCTGCTTCTCCCTCTGCCTGCTGCTCCCCCTTGCTGTGCTCTCTCTCTGACAAATAAATAATAAAAATAATTTAAAAAAAGAAAGAGAGAAAATGACTGAGGAGAAGACGCCCTACACATTCACCAGTTTAAAATAACCCTCACGGCACAAGGGGTTTTCACAGTTTTCTAAGTTCCCTTTCTAGATCCTCCAAGGTTTTAGGACGGGGAGAGGATAGGAAGCCCGCTATCATGCTAGGTCAGCATTTGGGTCAAGACCATAGTGCGCCCAGAAATTTTACCCCTGAGCAACTATGTAACTCATTTCCTTTCAAAGTAAATTCAATAAAGAAAATTTTTAAAAAGACAAATCAAAAGTAGCCTGTCCTTCAAGAGCTTATCTGTGAAAGGAAAGAGGAATATATTCATGCCCGTAGGGGCTACCAGGATCTTGCATGTTTCTTTACCCTAATACTAAAGAGCCCTAGACTTTTGCTCTCTTCCTTTAATTTACTGTGTTTACTCTTCCACTGAAATTCTGGGTTCTTTGAGCTATCTGCCTTTGAGCTATCATTTCTTCCGGCTTAGAAGGCAACACTCCCTTCAATGTGGAATTTTCAGGCATTGAATTTTTATGGATCTAACTTTGGTTTGTTAGAATAGGTGGGTAAAGTATGAAATGATTCCTTCTTAGGGAACATGAAAAATGCATAATGTAAGACCAAGGCCAAAGTTAGATCTTCTTAGATGAGGTGTAAACCAGGATCTAACCAGGCAGGTGCTTAGAGTCCTCCCAAAGTTCCAAACTTCCCCACAGGGGAGACAAGACTGGAGTAGAAGTGAAGATGCAAGTTCTGCTTCCGGTTCCTCCAACTCATTCTTGTAACGCCACTGGTGTTGTTTCCTTTTCCTGACTAGGGGTCATTCTTTTCTTCCTGTGATTCCAAACACGCAGAGAAGTCAGCTAGAAGACAGACTGAACAACCAGGAGCGCACCATTGCGTTCCTCCTTGAACAAGCCTTCCGCATCAAGGAGGACATCTCTGCTTGTCTTCAGGGGACCCACGGCTTTCAAAAAGAGGAGTTGCTTGCCAGGAAGCTACTGGAAAACCATATCCAGACCATCACCAGCATTGTCAAAAAACTCAGCCAAAATATTGAGGTAGTTCTTTATTTTTCATATGTTGGCATCATTGCTTGACAACAATTATCAACCACTAATATCATCTTTCAATTATAGAAATGGGTCCCTATAGCTTAAGTTTAAATGATTACAACAAGTGGCCCCAGAGGTTAACAGTTCAACTTTTCAACTGCTCATTTATGCCAAAAAGTAGAAGGAAATTCTGTTCAAAAAGCATTTAGTGTTGTTCTGTGACAGAAGAGAGAATTGTTTAACAATATGTCAGATATTGTTTTTAGGTGCTCATTTGAATCTGAATCTCCAAGATTCTTTTCATGTAATTATGAAAAAAAACTTAGTGAACTTTTAAAAGGTATTTTATTGGTATTTAGCACATAATGAATTGATCCCTAAAAAGTCAGTGCGCTTCTCAAAGTGGTCAAAGATGTTTCTAGGCATAACAGTGTTAAGAAAGTGACAAGAGGTTAGTGGCTCATTGCCTTTGAGATAATGACAAAATCAAGTACAGCACTAGTGCTAAAATAAGATACCAATTTAAAAGTCAAAACTTGTTGGTAATTAAGAAGAAAATAGCATTCTCAGAAATAACAAAATGCTTCTAGAATGGTCTATATTTTTATCTGGGTGGTTGTTACATGGTTGATTATATTTATCAAAATCCATCCAGACATACACTTTGACTTTTACCTTTTAGTACATATTAATTATACTTCAATAAAATGTTCTTAACCTTAAGGAGGGAAAAGTTTCCAGATCAATAGAAATCTTGCTAAGAGTTTCTTTTCCCAGAATAATTGACTGTCATAGATTAGCTGTGAAAAAAGACAAAACATTTTCTAAAAACTATAAAATCCCAAAATATTTGCAGTCCTTTTAAGGGGTTGGCACTTATAGGGAAAATGAGGAGAACTGGTCTGTGTAGTAAACTGAATTAGAAAATATTTTAAAGTCTGTAGATAACATAATTAAAACCTTATCAAGAAGATTGGGATGCCTGGGTGGCTCAGTTGTTAAGCATCTGGCTTTGGCTCAGGTCATGAGCTCAGGGTCCTGGGATGAGCCCCACACTGAGGGCGCTCGGGCTTCTCCCTCTCCCACTCCTCCTGCTTGTGTTCCCTTTCTTGCTGTGTGTCTCTCTGTCAAATAAATACATAAAATCTTTAAAAAAATTATCAAGAAGAAACTATTAGGCTACCTTTAGTAAATAATTAAGACTATAGAGAAATAGATGTTATTCAGTGTTTTTTTTTTTTAAATGTAAAGTCATTAGCCTGGTCAGCTCTTGCAGACTGACCAGCAAGATAGTTTTGAGTGTGAGCTGAAGCTTGACTTGGGCCTTTGAAAGGGATGAAAAAAAATTGTTTTTAAACAACCATAATGGTAACACTTAAGTTGCTATTCCTTTTGATAACCAAATTATCTGTTTTTCAAGCTGGCATCTAATTACAAATTTTAAAATTAATTTAAACTCAAGAAAAGAATTTTATGTATAACATTGCTTTCTTGTGTTTTTTTCCCCAACAATTTATAAAAGCATATAATAATTGTGAAAACTTAGAAAAAAATTTTAAAACCTGGGGGCAAAAAATTCTCATAATTCCACCAGCAAATGGCAATCTCTACAAACAGCCAAAGTCATGTCCCTCAAGTCCTTCCACATTTCCCATTCAGGCTGAGACTACATTTATAAGCACCATTTTAATATCAAATTACATCATAAACTCATACATGTCATTAAAGGTTCTTTGCATGGAGCATGCACCATGATTTCCCAACTTATTATCTTAATATTAAAGTAACTTTGTGCATAAATGTATGTCTGTATTTAGCTTATTTCCATAGTGTATATTCTTAGAAGTGGAACTCCAGGGTGTGAACACTGGAAAAGCTCTTGATGCAGGCTGCCAAATACGTTTCCGGAAAGTTGATACTAACTTACACTTCCATTAGCATTATGTGAGAATGCTTTTTCACTGTGCCGATGCCAGCATTGAGATTTGCTGTTTTAACTTTGCTAAACTGATGGGATAGAAATGAGATCTTTCTTTTTTTTTTTTTTCCCCCCCACTTTCTAAAAGTGCCTATAACCATTTGCATTCTCTCTGTCAGTCATCTACTAATGCCTTTTGCCAGTTTAATTTTTGGAGTTTTAATGCTTTTTTTTTTTTTTTTAAAGATTTATTTATTTATTTGACAGAGAGAGGTCACAAGTAGACAGAGAGAGAGAGAGAGAGGGAAGCAGGCTCCCTGCTGAGCAGAGAGCCCGATGCGGGCCTCGATCCCAGGACCCTGAGATCATGACCTGAGCCGAAGGCAGCAGCTCAACCCACTGAGCCACCCAGGTGCCCAGTTTTAATGCTTTTTAATTCTTATTGATTTGTTGAGATTTTTTTTTACTAGTTAAGGATAATAGTTGGTGGTACCTTGGCAAATGTTTAAAACCAGCAGTGAAATATTTTCTGGCAGATAAAAACTTGGTTTGTCATGTTTACCTGTTTCCATGGTATTAATACTCTCACTGTGATTGATTTCAAACACCCAAACACCAAACACAAAGATGGGAGAAGATAGGCCTAATTGGCTTTCACCAGCAAGTCGGTGTTTATTGAAGAACAGAACTGAAATCCTTGGCCATAACATTTACTATAAATGTTTTTCCAGTTTGTTGTTTACACCTTAGTTGTATTTACAATGTTTCTATTAACTTTTACACAAGGTTAAACATTCCAGTATTTTGCTCGGAGATTTCTCTCATTATTTTTTAAGAATCAAAATATCTTCATTTAGAACTGAAATAATCACCTGTACTGTTATTTTTATGGTGTAACCTTTTATTTATATTTTCAGTCAACTTTTATAAAATCTGTATTGATGTCTGTCTGTAAGGATCTAAATTGATTGTTTTCTGAATAGATAACCAGAGATCCCAACACCATCTGTAAAACTCTCCCCCCTCCCCACTGTTTGTGAGCCTCAAGGATAGCGCCTTTCTTTCTTACCTTTATCAAAGCCTTCATTACATTACATTGATCTATTTAGGTATCCATATCTACTTAGCTACACTGATGCATTTATCCTTGTCTCATATGTTTCAGTGTTCAGTAGGGCAACTTCCCTTTCATTGTAATTCTTTACCAAAACAAAACCAAATAATATCTATTCTTTGGTCTGAATGTCTGTGTCTCTCCCCTCTCCCCCAAAATTCACATTTTGAAATCTCATGCCCAATGTGATGGTATTAGGAGGTGGGGGTCGCACGAACAGGACTAGTGCCCTCCTAATAAAACAAAAACAAAAACAAAAAAAACACCCACAGATCTCCCTTGCCCCTTCTACCATGTGAAGACATGGTAAGAAGTAGGCAGGCAATCTGTAACCCAGAAGAGGGCTCTCACCAGAGGGGGGCCATGCCGGCACCCTGACCTTGGACCTTCAGCCTCCAGAACTACGAGAAATAAATTCCCGTTCTTTAGCAGCTTCCCAGTCTGTGGTACTTTGTTAGAGCAGCCTGAATGGACTAAGACACCCACACACACGCAAAAACAAATAAAAACAAAAAACTCTAGCTAGTGTTCTGGACACTTCTATGTTTTCAATTAAAATTTTATTTGCCCTTCAATCTTCTCAGTCTGCCGAGTTTACAAATGAGAAAGATCCTGTGTATGGTCTTTAAAATTTCTATCATTCAAGTAAATAAATAAATAAATAAATAAAATTTCTATCATTCATTTGTTACAAAAACCCTCCTTTTCCTCAAAAAAAAAAAAATCATAAACATAAATTTAAACATAGTTCAGGCCCTATTCAAATAGGGCAATTAAAACATTTCCCCAAATCATGAACTTGTCTTATACTCTCACTTTTTATGAATAAATACAAATTATTTTATATATCTTCACTTCACATTAGAATTTGAATGTCAAGTAAGATAGAAATTTTGTCAATGGACAAGTAGAATTATTTTTAAATTTTTAACTTAATACTTACATATGAGTGTGAAAAAATTTAAACTACTATGCTTGGAACCACCAACCTGGTAGTATAAGACACTTAGCTCTATGTCAGAACTACTGAAGACATGACTAAGGATACTCAAGGGCAAAATCTGAACACACTTCAAACCACCCATCTCTAGTGCTCTCTAAAAAACCAAGAAAATAAATCTTTCTCACTCCACGTGATTTTGCTTGTGTTAGTTGTATTAGCTTCACTTTGTTTCTGAGTCAATCTGTAAAGGGTATTGCCTGATGCCATACAAAGATCCCTTTTTCCAAACCTACCACCAATTCTGAAATAGGTTTTTGTGGAAAAACTTTTATATCGCTCATGGCTGAATGGCACTCAGGGTCTTTACAGCACAAGAAATATGTTTTATTTGGCCCATATCGTGTTTATAAAAGATTTTGACTAAGATGTCAATCTTTAAAAATTGAAAGATTTAGGGGTGCCTTTGTGGCTCAGTCGGTTAAGCTTCTGACTCAGTTTTGACTCTGGTCATAGTCTCAGGGTCAGGAGATCGGCCCCGTATCAGGCTCCACATTCAGCAAGGAGTCCGCTAGGATTCTCTCTCTTTCTCTGCCCCTCCCCTCATTCATGCTTGTGCTCACTCTCTCTCTGAAATAAATCTTTTTTAAAAAGTTGAAATGTTTAACATAAAATCTAGATTTCTGGCTTGTGTTGAAATACTACTGAGCTATTATTCCTACCTGGCAACGGTCTGTTGAGATCAGGCCATCCCTGCCCCCTCAGGTAAGGCAGGGACTGCCTCTCTCTCTGATGTAGGACTCTCTCACTCATTTACACTATCAGACTACTTAGGAAAGGCATTCAATTTGATAGCCTCTGCTTTAAACTATATTTTCTTATCATGTGTGATGGGAAATTAATGGGAATTTTCGCTCAAATTTATAGGTTTTGGAAGACCAAATAAGAGCTCGAGACCAGGTGGCCACAGGAACTAATTTTGCAGTACAGGAGCTAAACACCAAACATGTTCAAGGAGTTGGAGATCTTCGAGGAAGAGTAGCCAGGTGAGAAGAAACATGCAGCAGATAGTCAGTTCTCGCCCACAGAATTCTCATTCCCAAATAAGTTCTATGTAGTAGAAAAGTAGATAATGTCTTTACATGAAGCTAAACTGACAAGGTGGTAATTGAGAAAGTGTATGCTAGAATTTGAAAGCCTCTCACCACCTGTGAGACTCGAGGGTTTTATAAGAGACCCCTTCTACACGACGTCCAGTTTGGTTCCATCTGAAAGTGACAAGGATGGTATGTCTTTATAGCCCTTGACTGTCCAAATACCAACATCTTATACAAAGACACAGCCCTCATAGCCACAAACAAAATTCCAAGATGTGTAAAATTCTAATTCTTCAAACGTTTAAAATATATAAGAATGACATATAAAAAGCTAACAAAAAAGGATTTGTTTCCTAATAGGATAAAATTTTGAGGAACATCTTTCAAATGCTATTTCTGAATCAAAAGAATTAATGCTATACAGGTTAGCAAAAATTTGTGGGTCTTGACAATGGCAGGACCACTTTAATAGGCATATAAAAGATCACTTGTGAATGGCTGACTATAGATACCTTTGCAACACTACATCTTCTTTCCTCCTTCCTCTCTCTTGGAATACCCAGCCTCCATTTTGTTAATCTGCTCTGAGATGTTAATGACCAAATAAGGATTAGTTGATCAATACCTAGGACAAACTTCTCTTAGAGTATCTATCCATTCGACTTAACAACAACAAAAAAGGGGCGCCTGGGTGGCTCAGTGGGTTAAGCCGCTGCCTTCGGCTCAGGTCATGATCCCAGGTCCTGGGTTCGAGCCCCACATCGGGCTTTCTGCTCAGCAGGGAGCCTGCTTCCTCCTCTCTCTCTGCCTGCCTCTCTGCCTACTTGTGATTTCTCTCTGTCAAATAAATAAATAAAATCTTTAAAAAAAAAAAAAAAACAACAACAAAAAATGCATTAAGCTCTATGTCGTATGCCAGCCTATGCTGGGATTCAGGGATTCAGCAACATGGTCCACTTTCAATTCCCCATGGCCCCAGGTTTATGATCTACCTGGGGAAACAAGCTCCAAATGTAAGGAATAAGATGAACGCTACGATGAGAGACTGTGGTGCCATGGGAATATCCAAATCAGATTGAGGCATAGGGAAGTCTTCCTGAAGGAGGTGACACCTGAGATGAGTTTTGAAGGATCTATAGAAGTTTGCTAGATTAGGAAGGATGGGAAATGCCCTTCATATAGGAGGAATAATACATGCAAAAGAACTGAGAGATGAATTACTGTGACAGGTTCAAGGGGATACCTGTGAGAAGTGTGTTTTAGTTTTGGTATCTGGGGCTTGCATTTAGGGAGAGATGGGAGATGGGGAGATGAAGCTCACAGGTGGTCCAGATTGGATGCTGAGGGATCTTGTGGGCCAAGGTAAGAGATAGGAATTTCATGTAGAAGGTTATAAGGAACGATAGGAAGATCGTGAGTAAGGAGATGAGTTATTTAGTGACATTCTAGTATTAGTCGAATTGCTGGGGTACAGAAAGGAAGCGTGAAAATGAAAGGGAGCCTATTGTAGCAATCAAGGTGCCAAATGTCAAGGGCTAAAACTAAAGCACTAGCCATGAAAGTCCAGAGCAAGTACCAGACATTAGGAAAACAGAATCTACAGGAATAGGACCTATGTGTGTACACACACACAGAGAGATGTAATTATATTATTTATAAATATGTGTTTATATGTCTAAAATATACAAACTTCTCAGGGCACCTGGATGGCTCAGTGGGTTAAGCCTCTGCCTTCGGCTCAGGTCATGATCTCAGGGTCCTGGGATTGAGTCCCGCATCGGGCTCTCTGCTCAGCAGGGAGCCTGCTTCCCCCTCTCTCTCTGCCTGCCTCTCTGCCTACATGTGATCTCTCTCTCTGTGTCAAATAAATAAATAAAATCTCTTAAAAAATAAAATATACAACCTTCTCTATTTCATTATATCATATTTGATATACACAAAGGAAATTTTATAATATTTGGGTAAGTCATGAAGCAAGATGATAAAACAAACACGAGAAAACCCACCATCAGATCTAGACGTGCCATGATTTTGCAAAGATAAACACCAAACATCTGTTTTGAAAAAACTTGGAATTTGGTTTCCTTTGGTGGTGTGCTGATGATGCCTCAACTATTTATTCTTTCTGCAAACTGCTCACAAACCTACTCTTCAATTTCTGTAAATCCTGCTTTACAAATAAGACAAAATAACAGATTTAAATGAAACTATGACATGAATGGAATAATATCAAGAACGAGATATGCAACTCTTTCTGCTCTGCTCTAATTTTTTGTCTCCTTTCTTAAAAATAAAATCTATTTATATTTAAAGTCTACAACATGATGATTTGATATATATATATATGCATACTCAAATGATTACTACAGTCAAGCTCATTAATATACCTTCTCCTCACGTAGTTACCATTTTATGTGTGTGACTAGAGCATCTGAAATCTACTTTCTTACTATTTCTATTCTTCAATACAACATTATTAACGATAGTCATCACAGTGTATATTAGGTCTCTAGGCATATTCTTCCTACCTAATTGCAACTTTGTACTCTTTGACCAGTATTTCCCCATTTCCCCCACCTCCTCACCCTGGATAAGCACTATTCTACCCTCTGCTTCAATGTATTTTACATTTTCAGATTCTCTATGAGATGATGTATTTTTTTTTTCTTCCTGTGTCTACCTTCATTAACTTAGCATAATGTCCTCTGGTTTTATCCACGTATTCGCAAATGGCAATGTCTCCTTTCTTGAGTCTAAGTAATAATCAGAATGTGTGCATGAGTGTGCCTGTGTGTGTGTGTGTGTGTATCTCACAATTTCTTTATCGATTCATCTGTCAACAGACACTTAGGTTGTTTCCATTTCTTGGCTATTATGAGTATTGCTGCAATGAATGTGGGAGTTCAGATATTTCTTCCAAGTACTGATTTCATTTCCTTTGGATATATATCCAGAAGAGGGGTTGCTGGATGATGTAATAATTCTATTTTCAGTTTCCTGAAGAACTTTCATCCTGTTTTCTACAATGGCTGTACCAATTTACATTCTTACCAACACTATACAAGAGTTTTCTTTTCTCCACATACTAGTCACCGTTTGTTATCTTTTTATTATTTTGATAATAGCCATCGTAACAGGTGTAAGATGATATCTCACTGTGGTTTTGATCTGCAGCTTCGTGATGATCAGTAATGTCAAGTACCTCTCATTGTACCTGTTGGTCCTTTGTATGTCATCTTTACACAAATGTCTACTCAGATTCTTTGTCGATTTTTAAATTTTGGTGGTTGTTTTAAACTAACTCTTTGTTTTCTATGGTCCCAAGGGACTAGCAAATGAGCCCCATCAGCTCTTAGAATTGGGTGATTTGGAAGCCAGTCTCTCGAGTGACTGTGTGGTTCAAACCCATCACTCCTCAGGGAGAAGCTGGGATTTCAGGGGTCCCCCCTCCAGTTGTAAGGAAGGCCCTGTGCCAAGAAAGGTGTTTACAGCATGAGTCTCAGCTTTTCCTACCTATTTCAGTATTTTCTTAGTTGCCTGATACATAGGAGTCTTTATATTAGTTTCTGGATTTTTCTCAGAGGTACCTCATCTGTGTGTAGCTGTTTATTTGGTGCATCCAGAGGAGAAGGGGAAACCAAGGGCCTCCTAGTCCTCCATCTTACTCTTCAATTGCTTAATTATCTTCCCCATGAATCTTAAGTAGTGATTTTAGGACAAGGTCTTATTTTTCCTTGAAAGGTCTGCCTTTTAGGAAAATTTCTTAAATCTATTTGTTAATCTGAGACAGAACCTGGTTAAAAGCCACGAGACTTAAACTCGCCAATCCTCTCCCGTTTTGTGTATTTTTGCCAGGCATGTGACAAATGGACAAGCTGAGACCGAATTAATGACTGTCTTTCCACATATATTGACCTTCATTCCAATTATATTTTGGCATAACTGAGATTAAGTTGATTATTCTAACATAATTCCTAGCAAACTTTCTACTGCTGAGTAATTCAAACTCAGTATTTAATAATGGCAATGTGCTTTGAATTTTGCAACTTATTTCCTATTCTAAAAGAAGTGGCAGTTTAAAAGCAAGTACTTGCAATGAGATGAGGTTCTCAAAGTTGTCTGGCCTGCTTTTGATACCCTCTCCTCTATGTGGTAGATGAGAGTCTCAAGGACAAATGAGGAAAAGCCAATATGTAAAGAATTCCCATAGGGATGGCTATGATTTACAATCTGTAGCCTCAGCCAGGGGGAGGCCAAACTTCCAGCCACATTTGGTGATTTGGGACTCGAAGAAAGATTTGCTTATGAAAAAATAATAAATTCCGTTGGTAGGTGACTAAAAACAAAAGTCATATTCTTTGGAGAACACTAACAATATCACGGATATTGTTAACTTTTTAAACCTGTGTGAGTAGGAACTTCTGATTAAAGATAGTTGAATAGGGGCGCCTGGGTGGCTCAGTGGGTTAAAGCCTCTGCCTTCGGCTCAGGTCATGATCCCAGAGTCCTGGGATCGAGCCCCACATCGGGCTCTCTGCTCAGCAGGGAGCCTGCTTTCTCCTCTCTCTCCCTCTGCCTGCCTCTCTGCCTACTTGTAATCTCTGTCTGTCAAATAAATAAATAAATAAATAATCTTTATAAAAAAAATATATAGTTGAATAAAAATATTTTCACGTCACTTCTCTCACTCGAGACAACTTAAATCCAGTTAAAAACATAGGAAAGGAAACAAAAACTCTATCTTTAATATAACTTGGAGGTTGCCACAACAGCAGACCACAAAGTCCACTTACCAAATACTGTGATGTCTGGACCAATGGAGTCCTCCCCCAACCTTAAACATAATGATTTGCTCCAAAACAAGAGTCAAAGTCCTAATAGGCCAAATAATTTAAACAGAGCAATATTACCTAGGAGCTCACATGGGAAATAGGAGAGAGAGGAAATGGCCGTTTAGGGATTCAGGTCAGTAACACAGAGTGGTTGGGGAGTGGAGCTGAGGATGCAATCATCCGGGACTTACCTCTGTGTTTGCAAATTAACACCTGAGAGACATACTGACCCACTATAGGCAGAATGGGCGGAGGCCTATAGCGTCACAACAGAGAATCCTAGGACTCAATGATGGGCTGTGAAATATACCAGTCTGGTGTTTGAGGACAAAAAGGCCTAGAGAAATAACAGATTTCATATCACAAACCTACGTGGAGGATGTGGCCTCACCAAAACACACTTGGCGACCTGCAGGTGGTCAGAATCCTTCAAAGATGTAAGAGTGATAATTAGGAAGAATCTAGGCTCTGCATAAAAATTGCCACCACCACCACCATCAATAGACGGACAGAGAAAAATGTAAGATTGCTAAACATACCCCAGTGAGAAGAATTAACCAGAAAAACACAGGACGACTTCAAACCAAAGGTTCTCCTGGTTTCAAAGAAGTTAAGAACAAAAGAGAGAGATAAAAGATTGCTGATTGAAGTCACGTGTACTCTTGCTCCTTCCCCAAGTCCCACTAAACCCACAGCAAAAATAATGTTTCTCTTTAAAACATACCCACAAAGACAGAGGATATCAGCATAGAAATCTTGAACCTAGAAAACAGGCAGACATGTGGAAACTGACTTAGAAGACATAATAAAACCAATTATAAACCTGTGTGATAAGCTCAGAATGATGTGGTTTTACAGCACAGAATTCTCAAAAGGCATAGGAGTTGGCCGCACCAGGACCCTTTGAAACTGGGAGCAAAGACAGGCCCCTGTGTCCAGGGAGACCTGAGAGCAGCAGGAAGGAGCAGAGCAAGGAGCCACTATGGTTTGTTATTAGGCTTTTAGTTTTTACTGGCTTCTAAACTATAGGCATGTTTTAGTTTCATAAAGTAAAAATAATTTAAAAAAAAAAAAAAAGAAGTGCTTCCCCCAAAAAGAGATGATCACATAAAAGAATGAGATAGAAGATGAACTAGAATTGCTCAGGATTAAGGTGGAGAAAAAAAAAAAAAAAACCATAACCCTGAAATATGACAGAGATTAAATATGCTTTGGAAGCCCTCCAAATAGAATAAATACAACTAAAAATAATACTAATTTATTTTTTAAAAAGCAAACATGAGCAAACCATAAAAAACAAAAAGAAAACGTTTTTCAATACAAAAATGACTATCAAAAATTGATATATAGAGCAGACAGGTAAAACTCATTCAACATAGACCCTACAGGAACTTCCTCAAGAAGAAAGAATGGATCCTTCAGGAAAAAACTGTTCATGGGTGTAAGAGATTTGAGCCTGTAGATCAAGACTGTAATCCCAGAAACATTGCTATAAGAACAATTCAGTCAAGATATCCTGGTTGAAGTGACTGGACATCAGGAATAAAGAATCATTAGACAACCAGGTAAACAAAACAAATCAGCGTGTGGCGTCAGGTTGGCGGTGAGTGTGTCTGCGTGGGAAGGCAAGAAAGAATAAATAAATCTGTTGATCGGGTAGGGGAGCTTCCTCAGTGCCAGGTTCTGGCTAAATCCTGTCTATTTGTTCCTCCTTTCATCCTTGAATAACGTATCAAGCTACAAAGTAGCAGATTCAATGCCAGGTCATTGTTGACACCAGAGACCACTTCTTAACCATTAGGCTACAAGGCACAGACCGCTGTCTCTGACGGTCGGACAAGGAGGGAGGGCATTGGGTGAGGAGTGGCACGGAGCCGTGACAGCAGCCACTGTTTCTGTGTAATCTTTGGGGATCTTAATGTGGATTCACATAAAATTATCCTAACTAGCTACCCCCAGAACTTGTTTTGACAACAACGGTTTCTACTACCAAACGGCTTTTGCCTATCACTGGTGCATTACAAGCCAGTTCCCATTTTTGATCAGATTTAATTCGTAATTTTTGTTCCCAGCATTCTCTCCCCACCACCCCCTCCCGCCCCCATCACGACAGTCCCCTGGTATCTCTTGAAGGGATTTCTCAGGCAAAATTACCATCTTACTCACTTCTGTCTCAGCTTTGGCACCAAAAATCTTAAGAAAAACAAATCCATTTCCAGATTCTAAAAAATATTGACAGCTATAAAACGAACAGTATTTATAGCACTCAGCATGACAACATGAAAATGTGCTTCCTAATAAATATTATTTGAGGACAGTCAAAAGAGTTATTTTATAAAATCACAAACCTCAAAGTGATCTCTGATAACTTTGTATAAAAGACACTGTCTCTCAGCGTTCTACATCCTATCTTTCATGCATATATGCGTGGATTGAAAGGATAATACAATATGCAACCCATCCTCTCCCAGGAGAAGCCTTGAGTGCTGATAATGCAGTGGGGTCCCCTGACACGCTGGGAAGATGGCTCATCTTCAACTCCAACCCCACTTCACTGGGGATATCCAATTGAGGGACTAAAACTTTATTCCCATGTTAGTGTGAATTGTTTTTGTCCTAATGGAAGACAACACTTGACTGAGACCCCTGGAGGGACAGGAGTTTTGATTGGCACTGAGAGGAGGCAAACGGTTTTTAATTTTTATTTATTTATTTTTTAAAGATTGTATTTGTTTGACAGACAGAGATCACAAGTAGGCAGAGAGGCAGGCAGAGAGAGAGAGAGGAGGAAGCAGGCTCCCTGCTGAGCAGAGAGCCTGACGCGAGGCTTGATCCCAGGACCCCGACATCATGACCTGAACCAAAGGCAGAGGCTTTAACCCACTGAACCACCCAGGCGCCCCTGGAAACTGCTTTCTAGAGATGGGTTGGAAGATGATGGTGACCTGGGACTCTGTAGCCAGAAGAGAATTGACAATCTTGGAGTCAACAAAAGAGACTAAATGGAGGAAAAGTGTGACTCAGAAGGCAATACAGAACAGGAAAAACTTCCGATTTTGCCTCACCATAGGCAGCAGGGAGTAATCCCAAAACATTAAAATCTGTTGGAACTCCTATGACCAAATTAATATATCAGACTGAAAATCTAAAATTCTCCCCATTTTCTCCCAATGTCTTCATCTACTTCCACGCAGTTCTTTGATTTTAATCAATGTTACCATTATCCAAAGTGGTTCTTCTCCCATCAGGGAAAAAAGAGAAAAAGGAAGATTTCTGCATTTGCTCCTCTATCTACTAACTCATCATTCAAAGAACTTTAGAACTTCTGCCATCAGGTCAATGCACATACCCTACTGTAGTATTAAAAAAATGTTTGAGCCCATTGATCTCACAACCCATTTTCATCTTGCTGCTAGATGTGACTCCAGCATTGTGAAGCTTTCTGGAGACATTCACTTCATCAGACACGAGCACCGGAAAACTGAAAAAACAATTCAAGATTTTATGTCTGCCCTAGAAACTGTTTCTAAGAACTTGGATGTGAAGGTAACTGAAAATATTTGGAACTCTTACGTTACATGTTACTGCCAGAAGATTGTTATAGCTTATCAAAATGCCTAGTCAAGTGGTAATATTTCAAAAGAACCCTTTTCTTCCAAAGAGTTTAAATATGACAGCTCGTGCATAGACCCCGTGAGCACTGTCAGTTGAATTAACAAATATTTAATGAGCGCTGCCTTTGTTCCAACACAGCTGCCCACTGCAAGCCCATGGTTCTTGATTCTCCTGTTGCTCTTATTGCCTTACTCTCTGGGTTTTTCCTCAAAGATTGTAGAAAGATTATAAGCAAAGCAATTTCTCATGGAAGCTATCATTATTAAAGATAGGAGCTAAATGTGAGTTGATTATGTTATATCCCTACAGTAGTCTATGTCTCTCACAAAGTAATATACAAATCCCTCATTGGCCTGCATTTAAAGGCTACCTCCACACTGGCCCCTGCTTAGCTCTGCAGCTCACCCCAGGTTTCCTGGCTCACCCCTCACTCCCAGTGATACTGAACAATGAGCAGGTAGGTCCCAACTCATTCTAAGATATTATATGGACTCCATACGATCTGTGTTCTTTTCTGCCTGAAATGCCTCTTCTTTCTCATCTTCCCAGTCAATGGCTTAACTAAAGGAGCTAATGCAAAATCTTCTGTGTCCTACTTTGTTCCATTCCCTCCCCCTCCTACCCCCCTTTCTTCCTTCCTTCCTTCAAGAGAAAGCCTGCAAGCAGAGGACAAGGGTAGGGGCAGAGGGAGAGGGAGAGAGAGAATCTTAAGCAAGCTTCATGCTCAGTGTGGACCCCAATATGGGGCTCAATCTTAGGACTCTGAGATCATGACCTGAGCCAAAATTAAGAAGGCAGCTTCTCTGGTTTCTGATTATACAGGAGATGTCTTTGTTGTTTGCTGTTGGCTGTTGGTTTGATACATGTTAAAGCACATTAAGGAAGTATTCATCAATTCCTACTTACTTGCATTAGTTTTTATTAGTATTAGTTTTTATTAGGACTGAATATTTAACTGTACAAGTTGCCTTGTAGACATGAACAAATGCCTACATCATCATATTGGTTGTTTTCTGGTTTGGGTTTTTATTTGTTCACTTGTTTACCTCTTTGGACTTCTAATGTGCTTTGTCAATACATTTCCCCAAACTGAAACATTGCAGCATTTTCTGCTATACAGTCATCAATAATCACTCAGCATCTGACTTTGCATCTAAGTTCAAAAGTGACATTGACTATAGTTCATCCTTTGTTTTTTTTTTAAGGTGATACATACGATATGTATCATTCACAAACCAAAACTATATAAGAAAATACAGGGGCGCCTGGGTGGCTCAGTCAGTTAAGCATCCAAGTTTTGATTTCAGCTCAGGTCATGATCTCAGGGTCGTGAGAATAAGCCCTGCATTGAACTCCACGATCAGCAAGGAGTCTGCTTGAGATGAGTCTGCTTGACATTCTCTCTCTTCTGCTCCCTCTCCCTTCGCAACTCCTCCCCCCACCATGGGGCACTCTCTCTCTCAAATAGATAAATAAATCTTAAAAAAAAAAAGTGTACACTGAGAATTTTCATGCCACTTCTGTCACCAATTCTCACATTCTTCATTTCCTCACTGAAACCATTTTTATTATGCTGTTGGGGAGACTTTCAGTATGCCTTTGTGCAGACAGAACCAAATGAAAATATATTCTTATTTCCCCCTCTTTACAAAATAGACAGCATATTATATATATTACTATGCACCTATTTTATCTTTTTTTTAAATGCCAAATTTTACTCAGTTAACGTACAGTGCAATATCGGTTTCTGGAATAGAGTTCAGTGATTCATCACTTACATAAAACACCAAGGGATTATCACAAAAAGTACCCTCCTTAATACACTTCAGTCATCTATCCCACTTCCCCCCCACCTCCCTCCATCAACCCTCAGTTTGTTCTCTATCATTATAACTCTCTTATGGTTCACTTCCCTCTCTCCCTCCCCTCCCTTCCCATATGTTCTTCTGTTTTCTTTCTTAAATTCCACATATGAGTGAGATCAGATGGTATTTGACTTTCTCTGACTGACTTATTTCACTTAGCATAAAAACACTCTAGCTGCATCCACATCATTGCAAATGGCTAAATATCATTCTTTTTATGGCTGAGTAATATTCCATTGTGTGTGTGTGTGTGTTCACATCTTCTTTATCCATTCATTAATTGATGGACATTTGGGCTCTCTCCACAGTTTACTTTCATTTTTTTAAAAGATTTTATTTATTTATTTGACAGAGAGAGAGAGAGAGAGAGAGAGATCACAAGTAAGCAGAGCAGCAGGCAGAGAGAGAGGGAAAAGCGGATCCCACCGAGCAGAGAGCCCGATGTGGGGCTCGATCCCAGGACTGTGAGATCATGACCTGAGCCGAAGGCAGAGGCTTAACCCACTGAGCCACCCAGGTGCCCCCCTCTCTCCACCGTTTTGCCATTGTTGGTAATGCTGCTATAAACACCAGGGTGCATGTACCCCTTTGAACCAGGGTGAATGTACCCCCTCTGAATTTTGTATCCTTTGGGTAAGTGCCTGATAGTGCAATTCCTGGGTCATAGGTAGGTAGTTCTATTTTAAACTTTCTGAGAAACCTCCATGTTGTTCTCCAGAGTAGCCGCACCAGTTTGCATTCCCACCAACAGTGTAAGAGGGTTCCCCTTACCCTGCATCCTTGCCCACACCTGTTGTTTCTTGAGTTGTTAATGTTAGCCATTCTGATAGGTGTGAAGTGGCATCTCATCGTGGTTTTGATTTGTATTTCCCTGATGATGATTGATGTGGAGCATCTTCTCATGTGTCTGTTAGCCATCTGATGTCTTCTTTAGAAAAGCATCTATTCATGTCTTCTGCCCATTTCTTAACTGGATTATTTGGTTTGGGGGGCATTGATTTGATAAGTTCTTTACAGATTTTGGATACTAACCCTTTGTCCGATATGTCGTTTACAAATATCTTCTTCTATTCCGTAGGCTGCCTTGTAGTTTTGTTGATTGTTTTCTTCACTGTGCAGAAGTTTCTTATTTTGATGAAGTCCCAGTAGCTCATTTTTGCCTTTGTTTCTTGCTTCTGGCAACATGTCTAGTAAGAAGTTGCTACAGCCGAGGTTGAAGATGTTTCTGCCTATTTTCTCCCTGAGGATTTTGATGGATTCCTGTCTCATGTTTAAGCCTTTCATCCTATTTTTTTCTAACTAAGCAAATATATCCTGGAGATCAGCCATATTAGTACATGGAGAGCTTCTTCATTCCTTTTTACTACTGTGTACTCTTCCTGTCTGTATAGTGGCTCATTTAACCAATCTCTCACAGATGGACATTTGGGCTGTTTTTAATATTTCTCTCTTTCAAATCAATGCTGCAATGTATAACCTTGCACTTATGTTATTGTGTATGTGCGCGTGTGTGTACGTATGTATGTTTGTAGGATCCCAACACCCAGAAGTGTGATTGCTGGGTCAGAGTACAGTGTTGCTATTTTGAAAGTTCTTGCTCTCTGTGGAGCTTTGACCATACTGCACAGCCACCAAAAATATGTAAAAATATGTAAAAGGTCCCCATTCCTCGCCAGTGGTGTTGACTTTTGAATTTGACTGTTCTTATAGGAAAAAGATGGCCATGGTCTCTGTGTTTCATTTAGTCTTTCTTATTGTGAATGAGGCTCATATCTTGAAGAGTTATTTGTATCTCTTATTTGGTGAGCTATCCATTCTTCTCTTTTATCCATTTCCTTATTGGTCTCTTTTTCTTTTTCTTCTCAATGTCTAGGAGTTCTTTATATATTAAGGAGATGAGCCCTTCTCTATGATATGATCTGTGAATATATCTTCCCAGGTTGTCATCTGTCTTTTGACTTTTGGCACGCTTATGTTCTCTATTTGTAGCTAAATGAATCAGTCTTTTCTTTTGTGGCTCCTTTTAAGTAACAATTAGAAAGAAAATCCCCATACAAAGGCCTGAATTACTCATACTTTCTTCTGGCACTTTCATGGCTTTACTATTTATATTTAAATTCTTGATCCATTTGTAGTTTTTTCTAATAATGTGTCTTTATTATTTTAGTCATTGAGGCGGTGTAGTACTTTAATTTTTTAAAATTTATTTCTTCATTTCAGAGAGAGAAGGGGAGAGAGAGAGGGTTTGTGTGAGGGGGTGGGGAGGGCGGAGGAGACAATCTGGAGCAGTCTCCCCGCTGAGAACAGAGTCTGATGCAGGGCTCAGTCTCAGGACCCGTGAGATCATGATCTGAGCAGAAACCAAGAATCTGATGCTAACCCAACAGAACCACCCATGTGCCCCAAAACTTTCAATACCTGATACAGCGAGTCCCTTTCATTGCTTTCTTTTCTCCTTTGTCCTGGTGATAGTTGTTTCTTTTCGCATATGATTTTAAAATCAGTCTGTCTAGTCCCAGCAAATAAATCAACAAACTCAATTTTAATTTTTATTAAAATCACGTTAAATTTATCAGTTTAGAATTGACAAAGTAGGGACATCTGGGTGGCTCAGCCAGTTCAGCATCTGCTTTGGGCTCAGGTCATGATCCCAGGGTCCTGGGATTGAGCCCCACCTCGGGCTCCCTGCTCTTCAGGGAGCCTGCTTCTCCCTCTGCCTCTGCCACTCCTGCTGCTTATGCTCGGTCTCTCTCTTAAATAAATAAAATCTTTAGAATTGAAAAAGTGATAATGCTGAGTGTTTTATCCAAGAACACAGTGTGCTTCTTATTTGTGCAAGTTTGCTTTTACATCCTATAGGAGTCGTTTCAGATTTTCCTCAAGCATGCATCATCTTCAGTGTATTTTGGGATTTTGTTATCTTTTTTCTTTTGACTTTATTGTAATGAAGTTTCATTATATCTCCTGACTAGTTGTTAATTGTATATAACAAAGGCGATATTAATTTTAAATTTTACTAATTTAGCGAATTCTTGTCTTGACTGAAGAAATTTTTCAGTTTGTTGCTGTTGCTGTTTTCCAGGCACACAATCATATGATTTTTCAGTAATAAGTTTACTCATCTTTTCCCATTTTTCACACACATAATTTCTCTCCATGTTCTAACTGTTTTAATAACTCCAGTGTGATATTCAATAGTAACATCGGGACAGTGGTCATCCTGCTCTTGTTCCTGATATTAACAGAAATACCCTCTGCTTCCCTCATGGTGAGAGATATGTTTCCTCAATAAACATGTTTGATGCGCAACTATTCCTATTTTATTGAGTTTTTGTTTTAATTAAGAGTGATTATGAATTTGGCAAATGCCTTTTCAGCATTTGTGGAGATAATCATGTGAGTTTTCTCTTAAACTATACTAGCATAATTATTTGGATCAATATATTTCTTATTAAACAATTCTTGTTCTAAAAAATAAATTGCACTTGATTATTATTTTTTCTTTTTTAGTTGTGCTGCTGGATACTGTTTGCTGATATTTTATTTAAGAAGTTCTCACCAATCGCTTCTCGGCCTTTTGGCTAAGATCAAGTGAAGAAGTTCTCACCAATGTTTATAAACAAGATTAGTCTTTTTGTGCAAACTTTTTCAGATTTTAGAATCGATATTTTGCTCAATTCATACAAATAATTTGGAAGTTTCCCTTCTTTTTCTATGCTCTGAAATAGTTTAAAGAGCATTGCAATCATCTATTCTTTTTTTTTTTAAAGATTTTATTTATTTATCTGACAGAAATCACAAGTAGGCAGAGAGGCAGGCAGAGAGAGAGGAGGAAGCAGGCTCCCTGCTGAGCAGAGAGCCCAATGTGGGGCTCGATCCCAGGACCCCAAGATCATGACCTGAGCCGAAGGCAGCGGCTTTAACCCACTGCCCATTGAATCCTTTCATTGCCCTGGACAGTGATTACTGTAGGAGTGATTATTTTATGTGCTGCAGCTCTGTTCTATTTTCCAATCCAGTCCTTTCACCTAAAAGGAACTTCCTCAATGTTTCTGGCTGTGTGGAAGGCACTCTTCTCTTAACTTCCAGAAATGGAACTTGTTTTCTCCTACCTTTATATGCCCTAAAGTCATTTCTCTTGGAATTCACTTGCCGTCATGTCAGACTGCTCCCTGGGAATTCCTGAAGCCTAGTCTTCGGCCACTCGTGCATTTCCCTCAGAGTCTAATTAATGGTGCGTTTAAACATTTATTCAATAAGCATTTGGTGAATATTTACCATTGGCCACCTAATGGGCACTAAGGCTAAAATGGTGATAGAAGATATATACTGACTTCTACTATAATTGGGGAAAAAGAAAAGAAATCATTAAAATTAACAAAATGATAAACTAATATCAATTCTATGTTTTTGTTATATCATTAGATAGCCTATTAAGAAGAATATTAGAGACAACAAAATGGAATGCTTCCCTATAACTCTTTCCCTGATGATAGCTCTATAACTATGGAATCGTTCCTTTAGAAAAAATCATTTTCAGATGCAAATATGGTTTAGGCTCAAATCTGTTTCTTGGCTCTTTAAGGAATAAAATATAATTAATGTAAGTGCTAGTGATTTTGTTCACACACACACAAAAACTCCCTTTTGTACTTTCATTAGGTAATGCAGCTCTTAGGAAAGATAGAGGCTTCCAGTTCTGAGCAAATCTCAAATTTAAAGATGGTCCAGGGAGATCATCGCCATGAAATGAACCTTTTGGAGTTCAAGTAAGTGAATGGGAGATTTTTAATTCTGTTAAGTACATTCCAAAAGGTTTTGCCTCAAGAAAGTATTGGCATTAAATGAGAACCCACTATGGTGAGTGCTGTGAAGTGTGTAAACCTGGCGATTCACAGACCTGTACCCCTGGGGCTAAAAATACACTATATGTTTATTAAAAAATTATAAAAAAATAAATGAGAACCCATCTGGCTAGAATTTAAAACTAGCCAAGACATAAAGCAACAAACTGATAGAATACGCTACACTAAAGCAACTTATACAATATTCATAATAAAGGAGATAGGAGGGGAGGTGGGTGGGGGGGGGATGGATGAAACAGGTGATAGGGATCAAGGGGGTCACTGGGTGAACACCAGGTGTTGTAAAGAAGAGTGGAATCACTGTGTCTCTGTCGTACACCTGAAACTAATATTACACTGTATGTTAACTAACTGGATTTTAAATAAAAAGCTAACAAAAGGAAATACGAATATTAATTTTGTCATTCTCTTTGTATATTACAACTGAATTGATATACAGCCTGACCTTTCCTATAGAATAATTTTAACTTATCAGTTATATATTAAAATGCCTCAATGTAATACACTTCACTGAATATGTATCAATTCCACAAGACTACCCAATAACTTTTAAAATAACTGATTTACAAGCTTCCCTTCTAAAATTTCTTCTGAGATTCTCTACTTGCTCCTTTACATTCTCCCTCTTTTAAGACTGGTCTCTGTCCCTTCATCACTGAGTTTTCCCCTATGCAATAGAGAAGACGGTAAAGAAGATAAGACTCCTCAAACATTCCAATTACTGACCTCCGTATTCCCAAATCCTCCTTTCTTGTTTAAGTGACCACCATTTCCTATAGTCCTGGTGCGGACAGAGGAAAATTCTAGTCATTTGGGAGATACCATATTACTTCTCCTTCTCGCCTTTTTCTTTTCCCTCTCTGTCCCATAGCTCCATGGGTTTAATGACTTGGTCATATCCAGGACTCTGAATATACTCTGCTTGCTCCATTTTCACATCTTTACAGTACTTCATTAAATCTAAGTGCCACAGATTATAAGACATATGATTTTTTTTTTCCTCTAAAATGTGATGCTAACAATTAAACCATAGCACACCATCATTTTCAAGACACCTTCCGATTTCAGAGATGTTAAATTGGGAAATAGGTGTGTTCTAGAAATTGGTGAAAAACTAGTTATCCCTAAAATTCAAAGAAGTAAATGTCTTGGGTAAAAAAGAAAATACCAGTCTAGGGGTGCCTGGGTGGCTCAGTGGGTTAAGCCGCTGCCTTCGGCTCAGGTCATGATCTCAGGGTCCTGGGATCGAGTCCCGCATCGGGCTCTCTGCTCAGCAGGGAGCCTGCTTCCCTCTCTCTCTCTGCCTGCCTCTCTGCCTACTTGTGATCTCTGTCTGTCAAATAAATAAATAAAATCTTTAAAAAAAAAAAAAAAAGAAAAGAAAATACCAGTCTAAAAAAGCATGTCTAAGTGCTTAAATTCCAGTGCAGTGCAGATGCTCAGTTAAAATCTGTGTGGTGCTTGATCTAATCCCGTTAGCTTAGAATTAAATAAAATTAAATAAAGTGTCCAAAGGAGAAGTAGAAAAGTAAACTGTTTCTAGGAGTACACCTTAAGAACTTATTTCACTTGGAGAGAAAGGGGATTTATAATCCAGAATGAAATACTGGCTTAAAGGAATGAGATGTATTAACAAAGAGCAAATCAAGGAAAGGAAAGGTTTGAGAATCAGGGTTAATGTCTTATTGATGGTGTGGTGTGCTTTTCCGTCTTCAGTCCTGTGAAAAATTGGCTTATATTTGAGTCATCTAAATAGTTAAATATGAATCTGGACACTTTTGTAATAATATAAACTTGAATCATTTTCCCACTTGAAATAATAAAGTCTAAAAATTTCATTAGTATTACAGTAGGTAATGCTGAATTTATAAACCAAAATTTTCCACAAATACTTGTGAGCTCTAATAACTCATTTAAATACACAACTGACTCATTTCTAGTTAAATCTTCATCAATTTTTTAAAATTAAAAGTAACAAAATAAAACAAAGATGGGAAAAAAAGGTTTTCATCTCAGCTTCCTAATGTAACCAATGTTAACACCAAGGAGTGTCCTTCCTTACTTTCCTCCTTGTTGATATATAGATATAACAGAAAAAGGATGTTTATATATATATTATACAAATCATATGTGTATACATAGAGCATGGCTTTTAAAAATATATCCTAGTCACATTCCTCAAAAATTTGCTTTTTACAGTAGATCTTGGTTATCTCTCCAGATCAGTGAATATTATTTTAAAACTATTTTTAATAGTTGAATAATATTTAAACTCATAGATATCTTATAATTAATTCAATCATTTATTCTATTGATGTATAGAATCTTTCCAGTTTCCAGCTACCACAAACCAAAAAATTTTTGTATCGATATAGATATATATGTCTATACCAAATTTATATATATATATCCTTAAATATATATATATTATATGTAATAATATATATATATCCTTAAATATTCTTAAGTGTAGATGTTTTTATTTCTTCAGGCAAGATTCTTAGGTTAAAGAGCTTATTTATTAATGTTTATAAATTTCTTTTTTTAATGTAGCATTCACACTTCCACCAGCAATATATTAAAAGAACTTTCTCTACATTCTTACCAATACTGGATTTTTTTGTTAATACTTGCCAATTAAAGGATGAAGACTGCATCTCTTTTCCTTTGCATTCCCTTCATCATTTGAATTTCCTTTTCTGTGAATTGCCCATTTTATCATTTGTCAGTTTGTATTGTGGTTTTCATCATTTTCTTATCATTTGTAGGATTCCGTCAAGTTAGGGATATTAACCCTTTGACTGAGATATGTATTGCAAATATATTTTCCTCAAAGGGAAAGTAAGGTGGGCAAGGCTTTCTTTTTTTCTCTTTTCCATTCAGAGAATATCTCAAATTAAAGTGAATGAGGTAGATTATTTGCTTTTTTTTTTTAAGAAACAACTATCTCTGAATAAAGGAATTAAAAGCATTTTAATGACATTCAAAAGTATGTTTAATTGAACAACTTTACCAGTTAGAAACTTTAACGATTTCAAGTTTAACGGTCATACATCTTATATAGAACATTAAAGCCCCAATACTGTCTGTGGTTTTTTAGTGATTTCCTGGCCCTTCGGCACTGATCACTAGAACTGACAAAGGAGACGTACTGGCTCTTTCATCTGAACCCCTGCACTGAGCCTCCTTTTTCCAGAAGGGTCTTAGTCAGATGGTCAGTTAAGTCATGTCCTCAGTCAACAACTTAGTGCTTATAGAGTGAGAGTCTGAGTCATCATAAAACACAGCTGTTCTTTAGCAAGGGTTTGGCAGGGAAAGTACATGCCATTCACTCCCTCGATAGTTCTTGCTGCTGACAATGTTTCATTGACAGTGATTTATAAGAAAAGAAAAATTATTCGATCAATGAGGCAAATGCATGGACTCAAATCTCCCCACACAGCTTTGAAAAATGCTATCACGGTATTAAATTACAAACTATTCGAAAGTCAGGGATATGTCTCCTCCATCTCTGTATTCTCAGTACACAGCACATTCAGGCACAAATGGAAGCCCATGAGTGAATGAATGACTATTTTGAGGACCGGTAACATGTAAGTTGTGTTTTAGAATACTCAAGGACAAAAATCATAGCCACATAGAGTTGGGGGGAAGTCCATAAATAAGTGAAAAGCTAACACAGGTAAAGTAAAAGTTAAGACAACGTTAAATGAGGTGTATCAGTAGGCATAAATAATAAATACACTAATTGTTTTTTATAAATCTCTACCAATCACTAAGTGATCAACACAGTCAGGTACATCCAGCTCTTATTCCTATTTTAGTGATGGGGAAACGCAATCATGGAAATTAAAAAATTTACCCCAAGTCACATACTTAGAAAGTGTCTGACTCCAAATCTCAGGTTATTTTGCCGATCCGTGATTCCTCCATCTCCCAATTCCAACCAGTAGTAAACTAACTGTGCTACAGAAATTTAGGGAATGGAAAGATCACATCTGCTTGAAACTATGAAGGTATGAGGCCAGGAAAGCATGGAATGATAAACAGAAGTCTTCCTATCAGCATGGAGTTCGAGTTGCTCTTTATTAGTGTCCCTAATTAGGAACCACAGGACCTAAAGAAGAAATGAGTTTAAGTATATACGTAAAAATTTAGTAAGGAAAAAAAACGTTTCTTGGAATTACTTTCTTCTAAATGTGAAACTTAAAATCTTAGATTCAGTCTCCAAAGACTGACTTTGTTAAAGCCATTATCTGAATTCTTGAGAGTCTGTTCATGGTAAAAGCGTCCAAGAATTTAAATTTTTCATGTCTTCCAGAAAAGTTCAATCACTTATTGAATGCAAGACAATGAATTTGAGACATAAGTGAAACGGTTTAAAAAAAAAAAAAAAAAAAGGCCCAGAATAGGGCTATGTCCTCATTCACGTATGTCTACCATAACCACAGTGATCACTAGGATGATTGTTGCAAGCCCTACACTCTCCCTCACCATTCAAATCCAGCACAGCTATCTGCTATGTCTATAGATCCCTATTAAATTTTATTTTACCCTTTTGTAACTTTCTCCCTTGTTATTGTCCTTAGTATGTATATTAACTTGATTCCACCAATATAAAAATTTTGTAAAACCTGTATCTCACATTATCCTAGCAAGGTCTCTGGCCATAATTTAAAAGTCTGACTTTTGTGTTTTTTGAAAAAGGAAAAAAAAAGCTATCTATCCATCCGTGCATCTACCTACTTTGCTCCCTCCCTATCTTCCTATCTATGTCTACCTGGATCTGATAGAAATACAACCATAACTATTGGAATAGAGGATCTGGGAACTAAAATGCGAATGTCATCCAAGATAAATTCGTCCCGTTGAAATTTTAACTGTAAATTCTGTAATTCATAGAAAAGTAATTCTTTCCCAGAAAATCACGTCCATTGTGTTAGGGTAAAGACTAAGGAAAGAAAAAGATTTATATAAACCTTTATTTTAGCTAATCCTTTTTCTCTTTCAAAGAGAATTCTTTTTAAAAAATGCTTTCACATTTTCATAAACTAGCCAGAGTCTGACTTTTGATGCTTACCAGGAAAGTGAGTCTCCAACTACAGGCAAAACCTTGGAGTAAAATGAACATAAGTAGTCACTCATTCTTTATGACTTTATTTTAATTTCAGAATTCTAATTACTGATATGCACTTCTAAAGATATTACTTGGGCACGTTTAATGGTTCCCTGGTGTTCAGAGGGATGTTAATACTGTATCAGTAATGAGAGTAAATGCTCACATTCATATACACAGTACAGCAGAACAGTGAAGTCTGGATTCCCAACTGCAAAGCTACCCCTTGATTTTCTGGGGATTTACTGTCCTTCTAACCATCACCCTTAATTACTATTTCCACCAGAGATAGGAAAGGGAAGATGAAAACTGAAGATCAGATCTCAAAATACCTTGGCAAGTGTACGAATTATTATTTGTGAACAGCCCTAGTAAAAGGTATCAAATGAGAAGGAATGAATCATTTATCCATTTATTCAACTATTCATTGAGCACCTACATTCCAACCATTGTTCACGGCTGTGAACAAAGCAAAATGCTTTCGTGGAGCTTAGGTTCTAGTGAAGCAGACAGCAAATTACAGATATATATATATATATATATATATACACACACACACACACACATACATACATATATACATATCACACATGGTGATAAGCATTTTGGAGAAAACTGAAGTATGGTAAAGGAATAGGGAGAGTCAGATGGGGAAAATGAAAGCTTTTATTTTTTTTTTTAAGTGCAGTTTAAAAAATGTCCTATGCTTGACGTGGATGGAACTAGAGGGTATTATGCTTAGCGAAATAAGTCAATCAGAGAAAGACAACTATCATATGATCTCCCTGACATGAGGAAGTGGAGATGCAACATGGGTGGTTTGGGGGGTAGGAAAGGAATAAATGAAACAAGATGGGATCGGGAGGGAGACAAACCATAAGTGACTCTTAATCTCACAAAACAAACTTAGTGTTGCCGGGGGAAGGGAGGTACGGAGAGGGTGGTTGGGTTATGGACATTGGGGAGGGTATGTACTATGGCGAGTGCTGTGAAGTGTGTAAACCTGGCGATTCACAGACCTGTACCCCTGGGGCTAATAATACATTATATGTTTATAAAGAAATAAAAAAATTAAAAAATAAAGTCCTATGCTAAGGTGGTAAGTGGTGCTTGAATAGAAATCTGAATGAAATGAGGGCAAGAGCCACTGTACGTTCTAAGAAAGACTGTTCCAGACATAGGAAACAGTTGGCTAAAATGAGGTTGTCCATATATCAGTTGGGAACCGTATTTGTCTGAGCTGCTTCAGCTGTTAGCCAGCAGCATAGGTGTTTGGAAATCATGATCGGATTAAGAACAGGAAGCGTGGCCAAAGCTATCTTCCTCATTGTTGAAGTACTCCCCTGAATCAAGGTATGCTTTCTATGTGAAAAATCTCTCTCTCTGTATCAAAAAATGTGATAATTCATGGAGATGAAGATCAGAATTCGGCTACCATACTACAACTAATATAACTATTGGAAAATTAACTTTTCCCATTCCTTGACTTCATCATCCAAATCCTGGTTTCCCAACGTGGGCACTATTGGCATTCGGGCTGGATAATTCTTTATTGTGAGGCTGTCCCGTGCTCTGTAGAATGCTTAGCAGTATTTCTGGCCTCTACCCTCTGCATATCAGTAACACCTCCAAGTTGTGACAACCAAAAATGTCTCTGTACATTGTTAGAAGCCCGCTGGTCTAAATAAAAATGTGACCAGTCTTTTCCAAATACCAGTTCGAACTGTTTTTCAGGGAAGTTAAAGAGGCAGAGACATGCAATGTATGTCCTGCACGTCTTAAGCAGTTTCCAATGAGAAACACCACAAACAAACGAAATTATCTGCATATAATTGGCCCTAAAAACATCCCAGCAATGATTATTTCAAGCCACCCACTTGTCGGGCGGTCTGAATATTTTCAGTAACCAACACCAGGCACTGCGCCTTTCTAACATACTGCCTATTCCAAAAGGCGATTCTCAGACCCTTAGCTCTCAGCCGTGCCAGCTGTGGATTCTCCTTGCCACTCACACGTCAGCCACTCTACAGTGACTTTTCAAACTGATGATGTATGATTTCAAACTTTTACTCTCTGTAATAACAGCCACTCCCATTTTTAAAAATCCTTCATTCTCCATTTCATGTTCCCTCGGTGTATCATCTCGCTGGCAGCAGTCGCTTCCAGCCCCTTAAGCCTATTAGGACTGTTTCTGTTCCACATGAGTAACTCAGTTACCTCTTTCGGCCCTTCCTGCCCCCACTCCCAAAGAATCCACAGAGACCCACAGGAAGCAATGGAGACAGAAAAGACAAGCCAGGACCGTCTCCCATGAACATTCTGCTCTCCCCAAGTCCTCTTGAGCTCCCTTCCCCATTCCCCATCTGTGACTCTTCCGCGGGGTTGGGGGGGGGGGTTCCTCCCCCAGCTGGGCAGTGACACTTGTACAACAGGGATTCCCCAAACTACCACCCTTAGCCAAATCTGCCCACTACTAAGGATGACTTGCACACTTTCTGCTAATTTTAACAAAAATATGTATTTGAAGACATGTGATGATAGGCTATCTAGATTTCAGCGTCTATCGAATTAGATCAGACCACAAACATGTTCATTCTTTGTTTATAAGTAAGCCATGCTTGTTTGTGTCGTATGTGGCTGCTTTCTCACTGCAACGGCAGCACTGAGCCCTTCTAGAACTGAGTGGTTGCCACAGAGACCAAGTGGCCCACAAAGCCCAAAATATTTACTACCCAAGCCTTTATAGAAAGTTTGCTGATCCCTACCGCAGAGTGCTGTCCCCATCCCAAGTGTTTCTTCCACACAGACAATGCACCCCGGGCCCTAAGAGGAAATCTGCATGGATGATGCGTGCGTTTCTGTGTATCTGTGTGCCTGTCACTGTGCGTGTGTGTAGTTCAGGTATGAGGAGGGGTTGTCAGCAGCTGGGTTGAATGCAAGCTCGGGGCAGGGACCTGGATTGTGCTCCCTCTCCCCCCACCTCCCACATCAAACTGTAAGCACCCACTAGACATCTTGAGCCTTAACATCTGAAGAAAAAAAAAAAAAACACCTGTGTTTTTCAATATTAAATTTTGGTTTTATGCTTAAATTTACCTACTAAAATAGAAATATTTTCCCCCTTAGATTTAATTCACTTTCAAATAATCTATATGAGGAAGTGGAGAAACATCAAAAATGGACAGAAAGCCGGTTCATCACCTATGAAAAAGACCACCTTGGGCATATAAATCAATGTCTGAAGCTCCTACAGGAGAAACTGGTAAGGGGTTCTGTTATTCCTGAAGTAAAGAGCTGCAGAGTCATGGTCTGGACGTTACCAGTGAGTCAAGGTCTGGAAAGTTTCGTTGTGACATTCACAGTCACAGCCACTGTGCCAGTAACTCACCTTTCCTGCGCTGGGATAAGAATCGAGGGCCCTGCCTGCCTCTTGGTCCTGTGTGCTACTCTCCAGCTCCATGAATGCATACTTCTGAGTCTGCTCTACCTATGACAGAAAAACCTAAGGAGAGGTGCTGGGGTTTTTTTGTTTTGTTTTGTTTTGTTTAAATACAGATTCCTGGTCCCAACCCAGAGCAGCATCAGACCCCCAGGGTCCTCCTCTGGGGATCTGTGCTTCCAGGCAAGCTCCCTGGCTGATGCTTGGACACAATAAAGCCTAAAAATTTCTGCCATAGACAAGTCAGTTTACCTCTCCGAAGATCCATTAGTAGACCAAAGGTTTTCAAAACTCCTTTTCCAGATCCAATCTTGTAGAGAATCCCCAGCTCTGAGGCAAGACTACGAAAATGGAGGGGAAATCTGTTCATTGCAGGTTCCTTTCCACTCCAGCCCGCTCAGCCAACCAGCTGCTAACCTCCATAGAAATGCAGCACAGGGCCAGCTGTGTCCCCAGGGACTGCCAGCCTTGCTGATGATTCAGATAAGATGTTTCTGGAACTTTGGTAGGGGGTCTTTGGGCAGCTGACAGAGGCAGGAGTCCAAGAGATGGAGAGAACCATGACAGCTTTATCACTGATAAAGCTACTGAAGTCTGTGCGGTGTGATGTGCAGCCAAGAGGGCCTGCTAGTTCTACTGGAGTTAGACTCATTCACCAGTTCTAGGCAGTACTAGGTGACCACAGGGTCACCTGCAGGCAGAAGCTTCCCACCACAAGTAAGAGACAGGCTGAAGTCCGCCTCCCTCAAGCAGGTAGGGCCCAAGACAGGAGAACCAAAGGGGCTCCAAGTCAGTCTTTCCCAGCAGCTGCTGCAAATTCCCTGTGACAGGCTGAGAAGGAGCAGCAGCTAATGAAGCTTGGGCTGCCCAGGAGTCCTCATCTCACTGCAATTAGAATCACTTGGAGAGTTTTTAAACTAGATACGTTCATGAGCTCCCCCGTGGACCAATTAAATCAGAGTTGGGGGGAGTGGGTGTGATGGTCCAGGTGATATGGATGGACAACAGGGGTCAAGAATCACTATTCTAGCTGAACTCTGTCCACGAGGAGATACTAAGCTCGAGAGAATATGGACACCTAATAGGAGCATGTCCAAGGACCTTAGGTCAAGCAGTGTCTGCAATGCCTTCCTTGGCCACACTGCTTTAAACACTAGACTATAATTCCAAGTGCTCAGGGCATTTCAGCAAGACCACACGACCTTTTCTTTCTCCCAACACACGCAGAATTCTAGAAACTACAAACAAGGCCAAACAAAGGTATGAACTCACAACTGTGAACACAGTTCTAGATAAGAGGGAACTTGGTGAGATTTTTCATGTTTAACGTGGAAAAGTGAACTTGTTAAAAACCTAAGTGGAAATACAAATCCATGTAAGTTTTCTGCAGTGTTTTATCGCATATCTTTTATAGGAAAAGTCTGAAAATAAAATGGAAGAAAAATTATTGAAGCTTTCAAGCAAATTAGAGAACCTCATTAACACAGAGAAACAGGAAGGAGGATTAAGCAAAGTAAAGCATATAGAAAACAAACTGTCCAAAAAGATGAACCAACTGGAAAAGCACATCTGGGGTGAATTAGAGAAAATGCAGAGTGAATATCAATCAGGTGAGCAGACACCTTTGGTTAAAAACACTAGTCCTCGCTATCCAATCCCTCAGAGCTGTCTACTTTGAGCTCATGGTCATGGATCAGTCTTGTCATTATGGATATCCTTTTGTATTTAATTGGACTTTTCTAAATATCCCACAGAATGTCAGCATACCGTTGGAAAGTAGGTAAACAAGCTCACTTCCTTCATTCAGACTTGGCAGCGTCACGAGCTTGCCAAGCCTGTGAGATTTTTTTTTTTTAATGAAGATCATAGAATCATAGAATTGTTAGACTTGCAAAGTCCTTGAGATCAAGGTCCGATTTGTGGTAGATCATGAAATTAGGACCTGAAATCAAATGTCCCTCATTGAACTGCAGGTAATGAGCCTGGACAGATGTCAGACTGGAGATCTGACCTTTAGAAGTGACAGAGAGAGATGAATTAACAGAGTCCAGTATAATGACTGCTTTTCTTCTTAAGGAGGCTAATGGCTGCAGTGTCAAGCTGAGCTAACATCAAAGAGGATTAATTTGAAAGGCTCATCTAATTTGTCAAAGGGAAGGACACGGGATAGGTGCTGTGGAGCCACCATCTGCCTCGAGTCACAGTCCTGAGGGAATTACCAGGAACCAGAGGTTCCTTTATTAAAGAAAGACCTATCTCATTTTCTGTCTTCTAGTTAGCCAATCCAAAAATTCATGCAAATGCTCCCAAATTTTGGTACAGAGATGCCTTGCTGGTGTCTTGGGAAGATATTATGGTCTCATTTTGCCAGCTGTTCCTAGCATAGCAGTAAAATTTACTGCCTGGAAATCTGATCCACACTGCCCTTAGCCCCCATCTCCTACCATCAAATCAAGAGAATGAATTATCTGTCCAGGAATCGTATCTCAAACTTAAGTGACCCTTCTTTTAGGGCACTGTTTTCTATCATAGCACCAGAGATTTAATTATATTCATTCCATTAGTACATCCCCAGAATGAGCTAAAAAGGAATTTTCACTAACCTGGAGTTCTAGCAAAGGGGAATTCCAAATGAATGGTGTGCTCCTTTATGCGTTTAATAAAAATGTGTTGAGAAATGACTGTGTGAAAGGCCCAATGAGTAAGAAATGGGCTGTACTCTAAGAAGCTCGAGGTCTGGTAGGTCTGGTAGTAGCTTGAGTCATGAGTGACTAGACTTGCATAAGAGAGGGACAGAGCCCTGAGAGGGGAGGTCCAGGAGGAACAGCTGGTGGCCACTACTTAGGTCCCTCAACAGGTTACTTTCTGAGAAGTTTAAAAATCTCACCTGTGTTCTTTATCTTCAATTTGGTAACAAGAATTTAAAAAAAAAAAGAGCATCAAAATTTCTTATCAAAATACACAGAGAGAAGAAAATATTTTAAATTTCTTTCTTGAAATATAGAACTATTTTGTTATGCAATATATTTGGGCAAGGAGAAGAACCAAGCTGAATTTTCACAATGAAGCCAGACACAAACTGAAACATTGCCAATAATGTATCTTCATGACATATAAGAAATGGATCATTGTACATTTTTAGACTGGTCTTTATGGAAATTAATGTGGTTTTAATTAAATGATCAGTTATGGCAGAACTGCTGTTCTGCAACTTTTGTTTTTTTTTTTTTTAAAGTTCCAATGCACTGTTTAAGTATAGCTATTCTCATATCCTCTTCCAGGATTTCAATCAATTCATGACTCTCTCAGCTCCCTCCAACAAATACAGAAAACAAAGATGGATTTAGAAAAATATAAAGTACAGAAAGACCTAAAGAAATTACAGCGCAAGATAGTGGAACTCCAGGAGATATAAAACTTTTCAGTCATCTTTTTCTCCAGCTAATATAGCGGCTTGCTGGTAAACGTTGGAAAGAAGTTAGTATCTCTGGAGTGTTTACTGCTTCTTATATCTGTGTATTTCTTACCACCTTTTTAAGGAGATTAATGTGCCCGGAAAATCCAATAAAACAAAGAAATTTATGATGTCTTCATTAGTTTGTTCATGAAAAAGTTAAGGAATTTTTTTTTACATGCCTTCTTGTATTTTTATTTGCCTACAAATAAAAAAACAAAAATTTGCCTACAAATAAAAATGAGCAGTCTACAAAATGTCCAACGATGAGTGACGGGGCCTGGTGTGAACTGTGGCAAACTGAAGACCACTTACCCTGTCTATAAAATACTAGCCACCACGCAGTTCTACTTCATTATCAATAAGTACATCATCCATTAGTGCCCAAAGTTTAGTTTTCAAGAGAAACTAGAAATCAGGTTTTATAAGAAACTATTTATAAGCATTAGCAGCTAGTTCAAAACATTGACTGTATCTGCGGGGCAGATACAACTAGCAGGCTGCCACACTGCAACTTCGGATCCAGAGATTTCTGTCTTCTAACAATCCCAGTATTTAGAGCAAATCTAGCCTCTGCATATAAAATTATTGATTCATTTGTGCTTACTATGTATCAGAACTATGAGCAAGTCAGAGCTAACCATGCCAAATAAGAGAATACACCAGATTCTATGAAAAACATCCAATATAATTTGATCTAGGAGCTAAATACAAATTAATTTTCTATAAAATTATACTATTTCTAACTTTTCTATATAAGTATTAGATGTAGAGCCTGGTATTGGGTAGTAAAATCATTAAAAATAAAAATAAGCTATTCAAGTCATATGCTATCTGCTAAAAGACTAACTTCTAATCACAGAGTTTTTTGTAATCTGGCAAGAGAACCCTTGCTTCAGACTTAGTCTGTTTCCTTGGTTTAGGAAGAAGTCACAACTTCTCCCCTAGTAAAACACAAACTTACCTTCCAAATAAGTTTTTGACCACTGTCCACCTAATTTTTTAGTTATACAAAGTCTCTACATTTATTTTTATTAATTTACATACAGCATCCTTGACTATATTGCAAAGGATATTTTTAAAAGATTTTATTCATTTATTTGAGAGAGAGAGTGAGAGAGCATGAGGAGGGTGGTCAGAGGGAGAAGCAGACTCCCTGATGAGCAGAGAGCCCTATGCAGGACTTGATTCTGGGACTCAGGGATTATGACCTGAGCCAAAGGCAGTCACTTAACCAACTGAGCCACCCAGGCACCTGCAAAGAATTTTCATAGCAGAATTGAAGAGTTTCAAATGCAATAGCAAGTATTATTTGCAGTCAAGTGTCATGCTAAGATGAAGGGCTAATATCTCAAGTAATCCTAAACTCTTATAAGTGGGTAAGAAAATAATGATAATGAACAGGCAAGTCATGGAATACAATAAGAAATGAAGATATGAGAAGGAATTCAAGATATTAAATAAAAATTAAAGGAACCCTTAGGTACTATTTGCAGATCACTGCAAATAGTACCTAAAATAATTGACAAGCCTGTTGAGAAATGTGCACTCCTATCTCACTGGTGAGTCTATGAATTGGTACGAGTAAGAGACCAATTTGGAAACATCTAATAAAATTTTTAAATTTATTTATTCTTTGACCCTGGACTTTTACTATTTGAAATTTATATTACAAAAAAATTCAAAATTTATATTACAGAGAATAAAAATATCTTCCAAAATGTGGAAAGATATGGCACCATTTGTTATAGTAAAAACCAAACAAAACACTTGAAAACAACCTAAATATTGGGAAGGGACTAAATTAATGATATCACTAGTAATGATATCACTAAATTAATGATATCTCCAACCCTTAAAAAGAACACATAAAGATACCAAGATACACTAGTAGGTGAAAAAGGCAAGTTGCAAAGCAATATGGGTATGATCCCAATTGTGTAAAAAAATATTTTGAAATATGTTAAATAGAATACGCATACCGTATAGTATGCAAAAAAGGTAGGAATTTACAACAAACATACCAGTGACTGGATTATGAAGAATTTTGTTTTCTACAAAAGAATTTATTGTTTTTACATTATATTTTTGTTTCCAGTAAAAATGTATTTTAAAAAATCACCACCACAGCAAATATACTACCAGGCTGAAACAGTAACTCTTTGTAATGAAGCAAATAAGTGGTTATAAGAAGGTGAAATTAGAAATTCATACAGACCAAGAGCCATGTCACCTCATTAATATCCATTTTTTACTTTACATTTGTTTTTTCCTTGTAAGCAAAAATGCTCTAAATTGTAGTTCAAATAATAGTGTAGGATCAAGGCAAAGGCTGTGCAGAATGGGATCTCATTGATAGTGACAGGGTAGTACCATGTAGAAGTGAATGTAATACCAGAGGATAAGAGGGGAATCCAAGGGTCTTCTGTCCGTGTTCTTGCTTGGAATCCCAAGTTGGGGTGTTCGCAGGTTTACATAGACTCTGGATGACCTGAGAGCTACACCTAAAGAGAAGGTGAATCCAGGTTTTGTTAGGGCCTAAAGCTTATACAATTTTGACTTACTGTTAATGTTCTATCCCAATGAATTGGCACCAAAGTCTGCAGGAATATTCCTGAAAGCCACGGCTACCTCAGGACAGCCACAACTTACCTCCATACAGAAGTGACCATGAACAACATAAGCATAACCCTCTAACCCAAATGTATCCCCAAGTCAATTTTTCTTTTGCTGAATCCAAAGATGGCCATAGCCACTCCAGGGGTACCTGACATCAATGGAAAGAGGAGTGGAGACAACGATCTTAATCAATGGTCTTAATGGTCATTAAAATGCCTTAGTTTTACAAATTTTCCATCAACCTTGTAAACACACAGCTAGCGCTCAGTAAGCAAGGGGTCGTGGAGCTTAACAGCTGTCATTTCACCACAAATTCACCTCTGCTCTGGACCTGCCTCCCTTTGCATAGATTTTAACGTGGATCCAAGAAGATGATAAGGACAATCTCCCTAGAGAAGCTCAACATGCATAGCACTTTATTTTGTATCAAACAGCAACACTTAATCCCGTGGGAAATGTCAGACTTGTGTCCCACTAATACAGGAAGACGTGTGAACATCACAGAATCTGCAGTGCAGGTCCACCCAGTGGACTTGAGGCATATGTTAGATCACCTCTGAGAGTTCTCAGTTTAGGCGCCAACACCATCTGAACAGGTTCAGATAGTCCACGGGTCCTCTGCCTCCCAGTGTTTCCTGCCATTTCCTTCCTCTTATCAAAACCTGCACTGAGGGGTAAAAAATCATATGAAATTATTTATACTAAGGACCAAATGGTAATGTTCAAAGGATTTTGCTTCTTTGTTGAAGATGAAGGACAAATTCCTCACTTAATGCCACAAAGGCAAGCACCTTCTCAGTCCCATCGTGAGGTGATATGATCACCACCGGAGAGTCAGGACAGCAATAAGGCCCAAGGTGAAAGAAAAAGCGCCCCCGGCATTCCCTGGACAGTAGCAGTTTTCCCTTCTTCTACAGACACCTCACAAAGGTCTGGTACTTCTATTGGCATCACCCATGACAGCAGCAAGTAGCACCCCAAAACACTAGGGGGATACTTGATCTATAATGCGTACAAACACATAAATATCTGTGTTTTTACCTTTGGGGGGGGGTCTCCAAACTTCTGTGAGATATTACTTTTTACATCTTTGCACCTCCCCTTATTCAGGTGCTAGGCATTGGGAATACCATGTTGAGCAAACTGTACATGGACCCTACTCTTGGGGAACTTACTAGTGGAAAAGACCAATAATCAAACTTTGAAAAACACGGGCAAGTAAAAAGTGTGATAGCATACCTGAGAAAGGTACTTAGGAAAAATTGGGAAATAAGGCAAAGGGGTCTTCCAGAAGAAGGGATATCTAAATTGAGACCTCTACAGTATAAGCAGACATTAGCCAAGGGAAGAGGGCTATGTTTGGTAGAGGCTGGCGCTCAGGGAGATAGAGCAGCCTGGCCAAAAGGCCCAGAGGCCAAGAGAATGGAACACATGCCAGGAACTGCAAGGTATGGTCAGAACCTAAAGCGTATGCATGGGAGGTGGGAGAGAAGGTTTGAGGTGGTAAATAATGAAAAGAAGGCTGGAAACATTAGGGAGTACAAGATGGCTGATCACAAAGGGCTTTATAACTCTTGTTGAGGAACTTGGGCTTTATCTTCAAGACCCACAGTAGCTTTGAAGGATTTTAAATAGGATAGTGACTGTTATCAGATTTGCATTTTCAGAAGATCCCTCTGGCAATAGTGTGGAGCCCAGAATACAGATAAAGTGTGGGAAGCAAATTTGGATGGGAAAAGAGGGAGATAATAGAGAAGAATGTAGATAATGAGCTCAGTTTTAAACTAATTGATTTTGAATTACCTATCTATGAGATGCCCAAGTGGAGATATCCAGTGGTGATTGAGAAATATGACCTGGAGCAAAAGAAAGATCTGAACTGAAGATCTAGCATAGAAACAGGACCCTGAGATCATGACAGGAGCTGAAGGCAGAGGCTTTAGCCGACTGAGCCACCCAGGCACCCTAGCATAGAAACAGGAAATGGACTTATGGATGAAGAAGGAAGAGACCACTTGGGGTTGGGAGGGGTGGGAGTGGAGGACACGAAGACTACTGTGAGAAACAGAGACCATGGAAAATCCCCGAGGACACAGAACACTGAGGGCACGGGCAAAGGAGGAATATAGAAGTTTCTAGGTGACTATCTGATAACAGCAACAATGAAGTAGGAGAGGAAGTATCATCTTTTGAGGATTTCAGTCTTCCCTGTGAGTTCCTGCTAGCAGATGGCATCAGCTTGGAGTTTTTTCAGTAATGCTTTCAGACCCAGCATTAAATCCCCACCTATTGAAGAGGACACTATCCAAAAGTGGGTACATTACACAATTCAGTAGAACAGTTGTAAATGCTTTTCTGACTACACTTCCAGCCTTTAAAAAATTAAAAATAAATTTAAAAATGTGTTGCATCTTCTCAGATGCAGAAAGGGTGCTGAGCTCTCCCAGAGAGAGGCAGGATTGTTGTCAGGAAAAATATTAGACTGCTTTGGCCCTTGCTCAGTTTGGCATTTCCCTCTCCAAGAGATTAGAGTCATAGTCATTTGTAGTAAAGATTTGTTATTTCAGATCCTTCCCTTAATATACAATTGTGAAATTTTCTAACTTCATAGACTAAATTTTCCATAAACCCATTCCCTGGTTCTGTTACTTCATTTTCAGAAGCTATTTACACATGTGATAAACGGTGTGAGTAAAAAATGACTGATGTGTCCAGGAGTATGTCAGAAACCAGGTCCTCTTATAGTTCCAAAAGACAAAACTGAGAAAACTGAAAAATAATTTAAAGATCTATGCTGAGAATTCTTGAGGATTTTTGAGGTGTGACCTTAGTTTAAAACCAGTATGCCACCAGTTACTACCCGTGTGACTTTGGATATGTTCTCTAAATTGGAGTCTTAGTTTCCTCTCTTAAAATGGGGATAATAATACACCTACCTTATTATCAGAGACTTCTCTAACCCACTTTACCTGGATTAACTCATTTAATCTTCCAAAGAGATGTCTACTATTAAGGCACAGAGAGATGAGGTCGTTTTTGTGAGGTTACACCACTAATCAGAAGTGCAGTCAGAATTTGAACTCATTAGTCCAGAGAAGGGCTCTTAAGCATTCTACTGTACTATTTCTCTAAATATATGTAGACCGTCTAATGTAGTATCTGAAACACAGTAGGTACTGTGCTTGACAATTGGTACAGATTAATAATAATAAACAGAGCTTTCGATTTTGATGGGAAAGAAAAATTCCATGGCACTCTTTCATCTAACTCTGATTCAGATTAGTATCTAAAAATACTCGAGTTTATAAAGGTCCTTGCACTGTGTATGAGGAGAAATACCTTGGCTTGCAATAATCTTAGCAATGGACCAAAGCAGAAAGAAGTACAAAATACAGATTTCTCCTGGAACAAAATTATAATAAGCAAGTATTTCTCTGCGTTAAAAGCATTTCCTTCTCTTGTCTCTGGGGAGGGGGCTAACATAATGAAGAAACATTATAGACATTGCCTGGAGCGGGGCAAGGTGTTGATGCCAACGTGCGGTGAAGCGTATTTCCTCTGTAAGTTCTGGCCATCAAAGTAAACCCAACAGCCATTACTGTCAGGTCAAAGTCATTAGTATCCAACTGTCACATGTTTCTCCAAGAAATAATGCACTGCTTTCACAAGGGAAACATTCAGGGATGGACTTCAAGTGTGTGCAGCCTTTTTGGAGACATGTGAATGGTGGTGGACAAACCTACTTCTGCAACTCAGAACAACTCCTATACCAAGGAATCTATCTAGCCCTTGTGCCTAAATCCCATTGCTTAGCACTTAAAGGCTTTTAAGCACTCACAACACCAACATAAAACTCTCAGAAAGGAACAAAAACATAACCAAGAGTTTTTATCAACTACCTCCTCTGCAGGCATTCGGTGGTAAGTAAAACAAGGTCTTTTTAAAAAACTAAAAGTGTTAGGTACCTAAGACATGTGGAGGGCCAAAAGAAAGTTCATGAAAGAGAGGTTAATAACGCCAAAGAGGAAACCAAGGTTTGGCACCCATGATGTTATCAAGGCCTAACTGAAACAATTAGCTCAGGTCTCAATTTCTATTAAGTTCAAAATCGAACAAGGGTGGAGTACTCCTCATCACTGCATAGGTTTAAATTTGCAAATACAGCTGGGGGAAAACTAAATTTGCCAAGTTAGTCTTTTGGAGGAGTTTCCTTCTTCCTAAGGTTCTTTCCAGAATTCAGATAGTGGCACTAGGTAAATGGCAGTATCAGAATACAACTTGGCAGGATAACTGAGTCAGTCCCAAAGATGCATACTTCAACAATGACATCTGATGTGTCAGCAGTTATTAATAAAATTAGACAATAGTACTGGAATTCCATTTACTTAAGAATATCAAGAAAGGTAATCTCTCTGCGCTTCCTTTTTTTTTTTTTTTTGGCCTGTAAAATGAGGATAGTACCTACTGTAAAAAATGATGTGAGACTTAAACAAAGTAACAGTATGAAGAGCCTGGCACAGAGCTGGCACTCTATCTATCCCTGCCCGGGCCTGCTGGGTTGCCGAAGCCCTGGTGGGCAATGATCACCACTCCTGTGCACAGAAAGCTCCTCTGCAGAAGCAAGTCACGGTACCACGGTGCTCAGCAATGCTGGGTCTTACTCGGCTTTGTTAGACGCTACTTGACTTGCGTGAAAGCTTCTTCCTGCCTACATATTTTCCAGTGTTCACAAAGCATTCACCACTGCTTATCATAAATCTGATTCTAGTGAGTTTATAAATCATTCTGAGCCTCCTCCTTAGACACAGAAGCCTTCCAAACATATATAAATAGCACTTGTTCTGAGGCACTATGGGTTGGCCTCAGGAAATTCAGAAATAAATATTGAAGCTGTTTATGACAATATAAATTTGCCTTCTCAGCAGTATACGTCCTCTCTCATCTCCTTCTTTGCACACAGAAGAAAAATCTTCTGCTCCATCTGGCCTTTCTCTTGTGCCCAGAAACACATAACTCAGCCTGCAAAGATAGAACATATAACCATATCTTTTTTTTTCCACACCTGACTTTTTAGGCTAATTTCCAAACTTTGGAAGACAGTAAATAATCTTTTTGTAAAGACTATTTGTATACTATTTCTTGATCTATTAAACAGAACAATTAAGATTAGAACTTTAAAACCCATATATACTGGTTTTTCAAAAAAAAAAAAAAATATATATATATATATGCCACATAGGGGCACCTGGGTGGCTCAGTGGGTTAAGCCTCTGCCTTTGGCTCAGGTCATGATCTCAGAGTCCTGGGATCAAGCCCCACATCGGGCTCTCCGCTCAGCGGGGAGCCTGCTTCCCCCTCTCTCTCTGCCTGCTGCTCTGCCTACTTGTGACTTCTGTCTGTCAAATAAATAAATAAAATCTTTAAAAAAAAATATGCCACATCGTTTCGTATCAGGCATTTACCTGATACGAAACGATGAGGCATATTATCTCCATAGAGAAAGCAACCACCATAATTTTGTATGATCAAAGGGGAGGGAATGGCATTTAAAAAGTCAGGGTCGGGACGCCTGGGTGGCTCAGTTGGTTAAGCAGCTGCCTTCGACTCAGGTCATGATCCCAGTGACCTGGGATCGAGTCCCACATCGGGCTCCTTGCTTGGCGGGGAGCCTGCTTCTCCCTCTGCCTCTGCCTGCCATTCTGTCTGCCTGTGCTCGCTCGCTCTCCTCTCTCTCTGACAAATAAATAAAAATTAAAAAAAAAAAAAAAAGTTTAAAAAGTCAGGGTCTTAGAAACTCAAGTTACTTAAGGCACCTGGGAGTCAGATAATCAAACAATGTGCTTATTTTATTTACTGTAGGTGCTCTCTCTGTATGAGGTATAACTACTTGGCACATAGAAGGCACATGTAATTATACTCAGCCATTCACAGATGCTGCTTTCCATTACAATATTCTGAGTACAGGTTTACTTTTCTTCTCAGAGTCTTAATATCTACAACTGATTAACTACTGATGAAGTACTCCTTTACAGTGGAGGTCTCTTTGGAAAGGGGTTCTACTCTCGGGTTTGTAAGCATAAGAGGGGGCCCTGTTTAGTGGAAACCAGAGTTGCTGCTTCACAGGGGCTGACCAAGCAGTTTCAGTAATTTTTTCCAGCTCATTTTGGACCTAGAAAATTTTGGCGACTGTAAAATAACAGAATGCTGCCATTAGAAATCTATCTCAAGACCCCTACTTTACAATTTTACATAAAAATTCAAGGCCAAGACATAAGACTTACCCAGTTACATATCCATTAAATATGGAAACCCAGATTGAGTCACCCTACTTAGGTTTTATGAGTATGATGTAATGCAGTTCTTTTAAAGAGAATGAGTGAAGTATTTGATCAACTATATGGTGACACCGTGCACCAAGCAGCGTGTTCAGGGAGCATACCTCAGATACTGTTACAGAAATAAACTGCCACATGTTCTTAAGAGTCAAATGCTTAGGATATTTGTATTTTCACAGTAACCGTTTTTAATAACTCATCATCTTTCTGATGACCCCTTTTCTGGGCAACAATTAAGACGATAATCCTCAATTTCAGTGATCTAGTGAAATTCGAATTCAAAGGAATGTGTATTCATTTTACCAATATACACAGTGAGCAATGCACTCATTTTCTATGCTGCCATAACAAATTACCACAAACTTAGTGGCTTAAAAACAACATAAATTTATTATCTTACAGTTCTGTAAGTCAGATGTCCAACATGGGTCTCAGCAGGTCACAATCAAGTTGCCAGCAGGGCTGTTTCCCTCTCTGGGAACTCCACGGGAAAAAAGTTGCCTTGCTTTTTCCAGTTTCTAGAGGCTGCCTTTAGTCCATGGCTGGAACCACCTTCTTCCATCTTCAAAGCCAACAGTGTCGAACCTCTGACCTTCCACTGTCACTCTTGGAAAGTCTCTCCACATTTAAGGACTTCTGTGATTAAATCGGGACTCTTCAAATAATCCAGGATAATTCTCCATGTCAAGGTCACATCTGCATAGCACCTTTGCCACATACTCACAGGTTCTGGTACTTAGGGCATGACATGTTTGGGGAACCATTATTCTGCCTCCCATATAAGCAGAAATAGCAAGATAAACATTTTTTTAGTGCCTATCTTCTCTTCAAAAAAATTAATATAATTTAAATATGTTTTTATAATAGGTACTATATACAGGGGAAGTATGTAGCCCAAATGAACTTTTGTACTAATTCAAACTCAGGAGAGATGATGACATGCAAATTATCTTAATACTCCAGTAATGTAATATGAAACCCAACCCCTTTTCCAAGGGATACTCCAATTCCAATTATCCCTCTCCTGGCATGATATCCCTTCATTAAAACAAATACGTATTTTCTTTTTTTTTTTTTAAGATTTTATTTATTTATTTGACAGAGAGAGATCACAAGTAGGCAGAGAGGCAGGCAGAGAGAGAGAGAGAGGGAAGCAGGCTCCCTGCTGAGCAGAGAGCCCGATGCGGGACTCGATCCCAGGACCCTGAGATCATGACCTGAGCCGAAGGCAGCGGCTTAACCCACTGAGCCACCCAGGCGCCCCAAATACGTATTTTCAATTCTAAACTGAAAATATTAAAAAAGGATTTCAAATGTTTCACAACAGCTGTTTGTTAAAGAGACCCTACTCTTAAGTTCGCTCAAAACATTTTGAGGTCTGAAGATAATTTAGCATTTATTTAAAAAAATCATAGTTGTATAAGATTTTTTTAGGTAAATTAGAATTTAAAACACTGCTATTCAAAAAGTTCCTATTTTAGTCAGTCCAAAAGAGGAAAAACCCATTACTATATAGCAAGGGGACAGCCGGACACCTTGAGTGGATTTTCAGAGCAACAGAGCTTAAGTGACTCTATTTTCAAAACTAAAAATAAGATATATACTCTAAATAAGGGAATTTACTGACTTTTTTTTTTACATTCTCTGTATAAAAAGTCTTAAAAAATTCATATATGGGGAGATTACTGTACTTGTATCTGATACATAAATGTATCTTTCTAATGGAAAAAAACCAAATCAAACAAAAAAAAACCTCTCTTGCAAATTGACAGTTTATAAGCAGCAGCTTATAATATTGATAATATTATGATATTATCTACACATGGGCGTCTGAGAAGCTTTCTATCCATTGGCAACTAAAGTGGAAGAAAGGAAGACCTGTAGAGAAACAAGGGTCAACTATGCCAAAATAAAGTTCCACATTTTTTAAAGTGTGCAAAAATTGAAATAGATCTGCAAGTCCCTCTGACTCATATATAAAAATCCTTCATTTCTGTGTTCCTATAAAATATCCTCCAAACAAGCTTTTCTATGAAACCAAACATGTATCTTTTCATATTCACATATTACACATCAGTAAATATTTACCTAATGATTCAGAGTAGTTTATTTATTTATGCTAGTTTAGGTGACCGAATCTTTTAATTCCCTTAATGCAGAACCTGAGCATTTCTGCCCAATCCTGTTCTGTGTAGATTCCCAAATGAAAGGAAATTTGTCGACTCATTTTATAAACTGAAAAAAGAGCACAGCATTTTAAACTACGTTTCGTGTTTTTTTTTTTTTAATTCTGACCAGAAATTAATGCAAGGGACATTCTAGAAATATGGCAAGTGACCCCGAACAAAGAGATTGTGTCCTGAAAGTTTACTCATAAGCTGGAATATATTTTTCCCATGGAAAATGGTTATTAGATGTCTAGCTGGACTACAAACACCTAATTAATCAACAAGAGCCAAAATGTGGACAGAAATTAGCAAAAATGCACTATAATTCTCAAAGAAATATTGAATATGAATGCTAAATATTGACGCTTCTGGAAATAACTTGTAATGTAATTTCTCTAAACTTACATATAAAATGAAGGGAAATTTTGCCTACTTTAAAGTTCCTAGAATCTGAAAACACTGATTGCATCTCAGGTTTTTCTTTGCTTTAAGCATGCTGCTTAGCACTTTTCCTTTACTTATTAATATTAAATGACAATGTATAAAACACTTAACAAAGGTCTGGCATGAAGTAAGCTCTGTAAAAATTGTACATTTTTGATTGAGCCTCACAGTAACCGGGCAGGAGTCTTAAGAGAAGATAACAAAGAGAGGATGTGTGTACATCCATGCAAAAAAAATTACCTGAGATGGTATGAACTATAGTGTTTTTGAACCTTCCTGTCTAGAAAACCTGATTCTGAGGTTCTCAGAGGCTAGAACTAGGCAATTTAGTCAAAAGGTCGCTCCTTGGCTATAGGCCTGGGGCAAAGCCTAACCAAGTCGACACAGCAGGAGAAAGTAACCTTGTGAAGCAAGTGACACCCCAGAAAGCAGATGGAAAATAAGAACTGACTCATAAGCATTTAAGCAGATAGATTCAGTCCATCCTGGGGTAAAGGCTAAAGTGCTTTCCAGAGGAAGCAGGAAGGCACAGGCACCAGAGAGGCACAGACAACCTTTTGCAGCTCGTCTCTGGCTAAGTCTGTGGGCCAGGCTGTTGAAAGCACTGAATCGGTTGGGCAGTTGTGAGGATAAGGAAGAAATGGGCAGAGAATGGCAAGTGCTTGATCCTGTTAAAGAAAAAAGTAAAGGGAAGAATCACCAACGGGTTAATCCAATGGTTCACCAATCTGAATGAACATTAGAATCTCTTAGGCATGCCTCCATAATGCAGAGCCCTAGGTTCTTATCCTTAAAGATTCTGATTGTATAGGTCTGAATGATGACAAAATTCAGCCAAATTTGGGAATGCACCAAATTATAGTTAGTTCAATAGATTAACCTTTGGAGTGAAATTTAATTACAGAATATTATCAATTTATATTATCTCACAAAATAACACCATAAAGCTGATTTAGAAAAACTATATACATAAATTGTACAACCAACACATTTACATACAACGAATAATAAATGTAAATATCTGAAAATATTTTTTAAAACCACAAATCCAAAGTAAGCAACATACAGTTTTTTCAGATATATAAAAAGTTTTTTGAAAAACTAAAATAGGTAAATGTGCTCTCAAGTTTTAAAATTTGAAATGTAGAAATTATATCTGATATTAATCGATAAAGAAAATAAGACACTATGTTTTTTCTTATTTCAGAAAATTCAAGTCTTTTTGTCATAATTGAAGAAATTTCATGATCAATTAAACACTGTTAGCATTATTTTCCAAAATTTTCCATTGATTTTTTTTAATGCAGCCATACACCTGAGTGTTTTGAACTATACAAACATATCCACTAGCAGTCTAAACTCACCAACATTTACATTATACTTCTTCAACAGAATCTGAGATGAACCACTAGTAAAACAGGCTCTAAGATTATTCAGATGTTATGATGAGTTGGTCTGCTGAACTCCAGAATTCATAGAAGAAATTACATCTTTCAATTTATTTTTTAATAAGTAAAATTCTGCACCATGCTCATCTGCTTTTACATATTATTTGGAAAATGGCTATTAAGGCTTTATTGTAAAGGGGTACAAAAAATATTACTATGCAAAATGCAAGATGGAGAAAAGAGTGGTTTACAAATTACTGATGAACACCTAAAGGAATCATGTTTTTTCCTTTCATTATGGGCTTCTCAAAATCAAACATACTTTTCAAATTAAAGTTATATTAAGAGTTGTTGAAAAATTAAACCCCTAGCTTAAGAACTTAAATGTCCTTAGATTTAAAATAGGAATGGATGATTATAACTATGGTTTTTTAAAATGTTACTTTGGGGGAAAGTCTTGATTCATTGATTCTTTCTAATAACTTTTTCTTTGCTTGCTTACTATAAAATAACATACTGTTACTGTGAAGACAATTTCTGATTCAGTTCCAATGCTCTTGTATCTCCATGAGTTTTGGCATTGTTTACCAGCACCTATGGGAAATCACATACAGGAACATTAGTATTTTGTTGATAACATATTTATATGTTATCATATATATATAACAATATATATAACATATATATTATGTTATATATATAACAATATATAACAACATATATATATATATAACAATAACCATATTTAAATTCATAGAAGCCAAGTATGCCACAAGGCAGCAAGCAATATCAAACAACACAAGAAAAAGTGACTATGTGAAATCTTTTCAGTCATTTTTGCTGAAATAAATTGTTTGGCCAAAAGCAACATCAAAGATAAGCACAATTTATTCAAATGCTCAATTAGTACAAGTGTAACATTTTGACTGCTACCCTTCTGTATAAAATGGAAGTGGGGGGTTTGGTTACAATACTGTCATCTTTAAATCCTTATCTGAAAGACCACTTCATACACAGAACTGTGCAAGTGACACTCTTCTCCTTTATTATTATTTTTTAAAAGATCTTTATTATTTATATGAGAAAGAGAGAGAGCGAGGGAAAGAGAGGAACATGAGCGAGGGGTGGGGGGCTGGGGAAGAGGCAGGCTCTCCACTGAGCAGGAAGCCCGATGCGGGGCTCCATCCCTGAAATCATGACCTGAGCTTAAGGCAGACACTTAACCGACTGAGAACCAAGGCGCCCCAATACTCCTTTCCTTTAAAACTGAAGCTTAGAATTGAGGTTCCAGATTCTAGGCTCTATCAACAAGCTTTGCAAGGTTTTCACCAATTCCATAGAATGTTAAGATTTAATTTCAGTTGCTCAATCGACTAATAAAACTTTTTGGTTGTTCATTTTTGAACACTGTGAAGGGTCTGAGACTTTGCTTTACTTGCAAGCTAACAAGTCAGCCTGCACAACTTCATGGATATTGCCAGAAGACACGATTCTCCTGGGTCAGAGACAAAGGTCTTCACCACTCAGGGTACAACAAACTTTGAGCATCAAGACATTTACACTTATTGCCCTTGGTCCTAAGACTCACATAGGTGACAGGGTTGCTAGTATACAGATTCCCACATCTGTACTGGTTTGCATTACAAGAGAGGAACCCTGAGCCCAGGAGACCTGAATCTTTTATATGGGCCAACCCTTTACTCTAAAGGGAGACACTTACGTCTGTCTCCCAAGGCTCACTATAAAAACATCCTTGAAAAGACAGTCTGGAACAAAGAGCAGTCAGGCCATCTGCTCACAGAATGCTTAGAAATCCAAGGAAAGCATGGAAAACTGTCTCCAACAAACTGTCTCCAACACAAGTTCTTTTTGATTTGCAATACATTAATTAGAATGCCTTTCTCCAAGCATTGTTTTTGTTAACATTTCTTGAATGCTGTTTCACTGAAAGGCAAACAGTATTTCAAGTGCTTTAGATATTTAAAAAGCTTCTCATTAATATTCATATTTTGTAAAAAGCTCAAGTTATGAGAATCTTAAACCTTTTTAAAAAGAATTTTAGATACACATTCATACGTTTATGTACTTAGATACCAGAGCTAGCCCATGAGGAGCAGAAACTGTCACATGCATCTTATAGAAAAGACAGGTAAACTAATATTTCCAAAGACAATATTAAGATCCCATTAAATCCTGCTACTTCCAAACCTACCCTATATATTTTACCTCCAGTTCAATGGTCATAAAAAATACCATAACCAGCACCTAGCACCTTTGTCTAACTTTCTTATTCTACATAGCACATCAGGAGAATGTATTTCCTACAGGCTAAATCAGTGGTTCTTAACAAGGGGCAATTACTGTTATCATTTGGCATATCTAAAAACATGTCTGGCTGTCACAAGTTGGGTGGCGGGAAGAGGAGAGTGCCACTGGCACCTAGCGTTTGGAGTGGTTGGGAATGCTGCTAGATATCCTATAATGAACAGAACAGCAACCTTCACCACCACCCCCCCGCCAACAAAGGTCCAAAATGAAATATTGTGAATAAAATCAGTGCCTTACATCAATAAGCTCGTAGTCATTTTTGGCATGTAAGTGTCTCAGTAGATACCAACGTGCGGTTGACACAATAGACTTGGGATACCCAGGCTGATACACCACTCTTTCCAAAAGTCGCCGTGTCTCTCTGAAAAAGATACTTATATTTAGTCCAAAGCATCTAAGTTAACATATTTCTTCCTCTTCTTGTTTAAGATTTTATTTATTTATTTGAGAGTGAGTCAGTGAGAGAGGGAGAGAGAGAGAGAGCATGAGCAGGGGGAAGAGACCGAGGGACAGGGAGAAGCAGACTCCCTGCTGAGCAAGAAGCCTGATGTGGAACTCAATCCCAGGACACTGGGATCATGACCTGAGCTGAAGGCAGAAGCTTAACCAACTGAGCCACCCAGGTGCCCCAAACATATTACATATAATAGTCTCACACAAGTTATCTTTCTCAATCTTTTGCATACGTGGTACTGATTCCTTCATGAATTTTTTTTTCATAGACTAAAGGTAGTAATAATGGCTAATAATTATTAAGTGTTTATTACGTGTTGGGTACTACACTAAATATTTTACACATATGGTCACATTTAATATTTGTAACCTTGTAAGGTTAGGTTGCTGTTACTATTCTCATTTTGCAAATAAGTAAATTAAAGCTCATTCCAAATAGAAGAGGGGAAGGCTCGTATTTTATGAGCACTTCTGAGTGCTCTACCTGTAATCCTTTTTGAAAACAGACCTGAAAACGAATCCATAAAGAATACAAAGATAATCTACACCAGACTCAACGTGTATAATATAAAGCTTTTTAGTATATGCTTTAATGGATGTGTATAATATGCAAACCCTTGTAATAAAAGGATGATTTGCAATTGTGTTCTAATTTTTTCTTTCCTTATTTACTAACATCCACGACTCCAGAGACTTCCGTACTAATAGACACAACACAAATTGTGGTAACTGCAGAAGTCCTGAATAGGAGGATTTATAAATAGTAATTGGTTTGAAGCAGAAACTAAAGAATTGGTCTTGAAGATGTTTCTACATAGGAATCTTCACACAGTAAGCACACTGTTTTTTTCTTTGCGTGTGTGTTGATTTGGGTCTATTTTTCGTGGTGATAAAAATTATGGGAGGTGCTAACAGATTTTAGGGAGGTAGAAGTTAAGGCCCTCTAAGTCATCCACGCTGAGCTTCCGCAGAATGAGTTCATTAAGACGTATAAACTACAGCCCAAAACATTTCTGGGTGAAATGAGCCATACAAAAAAGTGACCAAAAGTAAATAAATAACAAATGGTTCTGGAATTGCTGATTAGCCACAGCCTTAATTCATCCTTCACTCTTATTTTGGGATGCTGATGTGACCTTTGCCACATATTTATATGTATTAAGCTCTTTGTTTACGATATCTATCCTGTTGCAGTAACATAATGCTCCTAAACCACTGTTTTACTTACAGTTGCTCTGTATTATGTGTAATATCCATTAAAGTTAGATATTATTCTCAGAATTTTAAAATATTCTCGCTTGGTTTTTCACCCATACGAGCTTTAAGTAATTTTTTTTTCAAATTTATTTCTGACTCCACTGCCACCCTCCAATGAAAAGATCACTGAAATTTGTATATTTTAATCTCAGAAGCTTTGGGATTTTCTAGATAGAAAAACCTCATTATTTATAAACAACTGAAGACATGTTTAATAAATATAGTGCTTATTGGAAATAAAGAAAAAATTGGTTTGTTTTTTTTTTTTCAATATTCACTATTTTTTTTTCTATAGTTGAGTACCTTGCATGAACTTAAGTCAATCTAGCTTTGAACTTCAGTATTTTTTATCTTGTTTCTGGCACCCACATTACACTGATGGTGCACCTGAAGACAGCAAAACTTTAAGCCCTTCTTCACCTGAAATGCTATCATGCCCACTCTCTCATATTCTTTATCTGTGTCCCACATTATTTTTTGTAAAACAAATGTGAGACTTTACTTTTTTCCTTATTTGGTGACTTCAACAGCCTTTCCAAAGTAGTAACGGATATATAAGTAACACCAAGTTTGTTACACTAACTCTAAATCTGTTTCCTTGAGGAACTGAAAGTGAAGAAACATATCCAAGAAAAAAAAGTGAAAAAGAATTGTTCATACCTTGCCCCCATTTTGCGGTTGAATTGTAACAAGGCTTGTAAAAAGACAGCCAATGGACAAAAACAAAGTTTTAAGGCCTCAGTTGTAGCTTCTTGAACCAAAGATGACCAGTGATCACTGGAAATATTAGCCTGTAAAAATAAAAGGCATATATTAAATAGAGACTTTCAACATGTTTACCTTAAAAGAATGAAATTCAACTCTCATTTATTAAGTGCCTACTTGTCTGAGTCACCATGTAAATGCGATAGAAGCCATGGTTCTGCAAAATGATTACAATCTGGGGCGCCTGGGTGGCTCAGTGGGTTAAGCCGCTGCCTTCGGCTCAGGTCATGATCTCAGGGTCCTGGGATCGAGTCCCGCATCGGGCTCTCTGCTCAGCAGGGAGCCTGCTTCCCTCTCTCTCTCTCTCTCTCTGCCTGCCTCTCTGTCTACTTGTGATCTCTCTCTGTCAAATAAATAAATAAAATCTTAAAAAAAAAATGATTACAATCTGATTCCTGCTCTTAAAGAGCTACAGAATAGGGCAGACTGGAAAAAAAGAAAGTTTCAAAGAGGAATATCACTTAAAACACTAAAATATTTCTTAAAAGAAAATGCACTATTCTACTATACAGGTGAATAAAATCTATTAGTCACTAAACCTCTGGGATCTACCAAGTATACAAAATTCAATTTAACATGACCCTTTAGTGGTAGTAATAAAGTCCCAGATTTCAAAAATTATCTAAGGAGAGAAAGCTGAAGTTAAATATTTTAATAAAATCCCCAAATAGAAAAAAGGTACAAAGCAGATCACAGATAAATCAACTCATCAATACTGAGAACTTTTTAAAGAATTTCACTTTATAAAGAAAATGTTAAGGTATCTACATATCACTTATGTTGCAAACTTTAGTTTTTTACATGTACTGACTCAGAAATAACAGATAAGTGTGTTCCTAATGAACAATAATATGAAGATAAAATTATGAATAGTGTGCTAAATTATGCTAGAAGAAAAAATGCACTTAAAATCTTTCATTAAAAATCTCAAACTTTCATTAAAAACTAAGATTTCATATTTATAGGTATCTAGAGTACACATTTTAATAAAGTCAATAGGATGAGTCCATTTCAAACACTAAATTATAAAAAAAATTTAGAGCAATAAACTGAGTGCAGTACAAGCAATAATAATGTATGTAATCAAGAAAAAGAAAGCTGTAAAGACAAAAAATTTGAAAATAAATTGTAAGGCATCTTCTATAAAGATGGAAGCAATGAGACCTCAGGTACATTTGGCAAAGAAAAAAGGCAAAGCCCAAAACTAGTAAGTAAAAAATAAGTAAGTAAAAAATACATTTTTATTTTTTATGTATATTTTTTAAAGATTTAATTAATTTTTTTTATTTTAGAGCGGGCAGGGGGAGCAGAAGGAGAAGGAGGGCAAACGAATGTTAAGCAGACTCTGTGCTAAGCACGGAGCCTGACACACATCACAAACAATTTTAATTAGAATATCTTCTTCCTTTCAATACTTCGAACTTCATTCAAAGGTAGTATTTGTACCCTGCTCCAACAGCTCCCAGATAGAGTATGGTTACAGAGAGCAGCAGATGGCTTGCTCCTCGTCCCAACACACATCTTTTCTTGCTAATTATAGCTTCAGACAGCTACTGAAATGCCAGAAGCCTGTATTTGACTGATGCCACTCTATGAGGATGCCTTGCTCTCTAGGCCTGATAGATATTTCAATCTCCTTTTCTCATCTAGGCATTCCTGGCTTTATCAGAGACTCCTAATTTCATGGGGGGTCTCTCACCGGCAGGACCAGCTATGTAATCTGTGGGGCCCAAAGCAAACTAAAAATGCATGGCCCTTTGTTAAAAAATAATGAGGAATTTCAAGATGGTGACTGGAGAGCATTAGACCAAGTGTGGAACCCTGAGCAACTGCACATGATGCACGCCTGTGAAACAGTCCTGCTCATCTGCAGCCCCACTAACCTGGACAACTGTACTCTATTTCACTTACTGCCCACACCTTCTGAGCAATCTGGAAGCTCTAGCTTCCTTTCTGCCAAGATCCCATCACTCCTCCAGGTGGCCCTACTGGATAGGAACTAAGGCAACTCCGATGCCGATCCATTTTCGCACTGGCACCACTCGTTCCAACAAACTCTAGGAGTGTCGCCAAGCCCACATCATAGCAACTCTCCTTCACTCCCTCCATCCTGCACCCAAGCATATACTCCTACCCACCTCTGGGATTTACCCACTGCAGACCACTCTCTGCCAGGGCGTGCACTCACTTTCCAAAATACTCCCTTTTCCTCTGTCCTACCACAGCAGGTGGAGAGCCACAAGCTTCTGACGTTATGTCATTACCTGTCCATGTGCTTCTAGACATGTGCCTCCAGAACCTCAGAGGCCACACACCAAAACTTCCCTTTCTCTGACAGAATCCAGAGTCTTTTATTTATTTATTTATTTATTTATTTATTTATTTATTTACTCTTCGGCTGTTTATCCCATAAACCTTGGAGGATGAAACTCAATTGTGCACAGACTGAAAGCAAAAATATATGCTTTCTCCCTTCCTCACCTTAGTGGGCATCTGTGTGTGGAAATGTGCCATAGAGATGAGGGACAAACAGAGTAGCTCTCTCCAAAAAATTTTCTTCATAATCCTCCAACTTCTAATCCTTTTACAGCTTCCTTATAGGCTGGGCTTCTACTCACTTTGGAAGTCTGTACCTTGATCTTATATCTCACTTTGGAATCTATTATCTCTGAAATCTAGTATTTAATATCTTACCTGAACCTCTCAGCTTAATATCCTAGTCACATATTATAACACATATAGGAGCCTCTCATAAAAGTATAATTTTACTATACTTTTCCTCTGTACACTGCCAGCTGTTTACCCTAGAAACGTGGCATCTCATATTCTTTCTTAAATGGCTTAAGTTTTCAGAACCAGAACCCAAGCTCTTATTATTTTTGTTGTTGTAGTGGGTGGTGGGAGGAGATAGGGTATATGTGGGTATTACTACACTTCGAGCTGATTTCCTCAACTGTCAAACAGGATTACTATGCATATGAAATAAGTTAGCATGTGTCACACATACATACACTCAAATAGAGTATCATATACACTATTTGACAGTTTGCCCCCCAAAGCACACACACACTTAAACATTTATCTTAAAGAGTTTTCCATACTAGTACTGACAACTTCTAGAATATATCTAACTTTGTATCAAAATACAGATGTTAGGGGCGCCTGGGTGGCTCAGTGGGTTAAAGCCTCTGCCTTTGGCTCAGGTCATGATCCCAGGGTCCTGGGATCGAGCCCCACATTGGGCTCTCTGCTCGGCAGGGAGCTTGCTTCCCCCCCCCCCCACCGCCTACCTCTCTGACTACTTGTGATCTCTGTCTGTCAAATAAATAAATAAATAATCTTAAAAAAAATACAGATGTTAAATCAAAAATTGCTAGAAGTCCTTCTTACAGAATGTCAAATTTAACTGAGAAATGACTGAAATTCTAAATCACTGGCACCTTTCTCACAGATGAGTACCTAGGTTAATTCTAATTTATCAACAGATAACAATTATATACATTCTGCTATAATTCAACTTTTAAATTGCAATCTTTGTTTTTTTTTTCCTTCCCCAAACAATAACAACGTTCTATGGGATCTATGGATTTACATTACTCTTACTTCCATCAAAAGCCCAAATACAAAGTCTATGAGGAGGCCACAAGAGAAGGTGATGAAACAACAGGAACTCAACAGGAAGCACTATCATCTTAAAGAGAAACAAAAGAATCACTTTTTCATGATCATAATTATAATATGATCTTACCATGCAGGCTTTTAAAGCAAGAAGGGCTAGTCTCAACAGACTCGACAGCTTCCCACTCCAACTGCCCTGTTGGGATGCTACTTGCAGACTCTTTCTATAACACATTTCTGCAGCACCCATCATTCCTTGGGACTGATAAATGTGTGCCAGCCACTGAGGAACAGAAAGAGAACAGAACCAAAAAATTTTAATTTTGTACATAGTCTGGTACTCTACTTCCAGGAAATTAAATACACTTTGATGAAGCTAAATGTTTAATTTAATTATTGGTAAGTTTTGTGCCCCCCCCCAAATTCAAAAATCATAGGTTAAGAAAGGAGTAGACATCTTGCCCATACTATCAGCAATAGCTCACTGGCCATACCACTTGAAAATGTTGAAGAGTCTTCCATGACAGCAAGTCAGGAACAAAATCAAAATGGAATGTAAAAACAGATATATCATGTAAATACTGATCAAAAAGAAACTTGTATAGCTGTATTAACCTCCAACAAAGTAGACGTTAAGACAAGAAATATTCAGAGCTAAAGGGGTCTCTTTTGTAATGATGAGAATCAATTAATTGGAAGATATAACACTCCTACATTTGTATTCACCTAATATAGACACAGAATTTATGAAGCAGAAGTTGGCAGAAATAAAAGGAAAAATAAAACACTCAAATGCAGAATCGAAGTTAGAGATTTTTATTTATTTTTATTTTTTTAAAGATTTTACTTATTTATTTGACAGAGAGAGAGAGAGATCACAAGAAGGCAGAGAGGCAGGCAGAGGGAGAGGAAGGGAAGCAGGCTCCCTGCTGAGCAGAGAGCCGGATGTGGGGCTCGATCCCAGGACCCTGAGATCATGACCTGAGCTGAAGGCAGAGGCTTAACCCACTGAGCTATCCAGGCGCCCCCAGAGATTTTTATACACCTATTTCTGCAATGGTAAAAGAAACAGATAAAAAATTCAATAAAGATATAGAAGATTTAAACATAATTAATCAGCTTGACTTACATGATATATTTAGAAGACTATACTCAAGAACTGCAACATTTTCTAAATCTGACCATATGCTGGGTCATGTCTCAAACAACTGAAATTAAACCCTCCTCTCTCATATTAGAAATTTTACAACATGCTTCAGAAAAAAACATGGATGAGGGTTCCTAGGTAGCTCAGGTGGTTAAGTGTCCAACACTTGATTTCAACTCAGGTCATGATCTCACGGTTGTACTAAAGATTCCCTCTCTCCGACCCTCTCCCTCTCCCTGATTTGCTCTGACTTGCACACTCTCTCTCAAAACAAATAAACAAACAAAAACTCCTCCCCCCAAAATGAAAAAAAACAAACAGAAAAAACCCACATGGAACAAAGAAATCCCAATGGAAATTAGAAAACATTTTCAAATGAATGACAATGAAAGCGCTACCTAAAATCTTGGGGGATGCATATATTGGAGAAAGATGGAAAATCTATGCTATAAGTTTCTATCTCAAGAATCTAGGGGAAAAAAAGATATTTAAATCCAGAGAAAGCAAAAATAACAGAAAAGAAAGTATAATGAAGAAAATCAAAACCAAAACGTTGGTTCTTTGAAAAGTTAATAAAAAACTGTTTGAAAAGTTAATAAAACTGCTTATTATCAAGAAAAAATTTAGAAATATACCTATATAAGAATGAAAAAGGAAAAAGCTTTACGGATTTTCCAAACATTACAAAGAAGTTATCATGAATAACTTTGTGTTGATAAAACGGAAACTGAGATGTGCTGGACAAATTCCCTATAGTTCAACAATGCCAAAGAAAGAGGAAATCTTTTCTAAATTTTATTTTATTTTTTCAGTGTTCCAAGATTCACTGTTCATGTACAACACCCAGTGCTCCATGCAACAGGTGCCCTCCTTAATACCCACCACTAGGATCACCTACCCCCCACACTACTACCCTCCAAAACCCTCAGTTTGTTTCTCAGAGTCCACAGTCTCTCATGGTTCATCTCCCCCTCCAATTTCCTCCAATTCACTTTTCCAAGAAAGAGGAAATCTTAAAAAAACCTTTCCCATAAAGAAAATTGTTGGCCCGAATGGCTTCAATGATGAATTCTTTCAAACATTAAAGAAATAAATGTCACTCTCACACAAACTCTTTCAGAAAATAAAGAAAAGGAGAATTAAAAACATAGATAACAAAACCTAACATAGACCTTATGAGAATGAAAAATTACAAGCCATTCTCTCTCATGAATATAGGTATTAAAAATTCTTTTAAAAATGATTAACCAAGTTACTCCAGCAATAAATATAAAACGAATAACACATCATAACCAAGTAGAATTTCCTCTAAGAATGCAAGGTTAGTGTAGCATTTGAAAATCAACGCAGTCCACCACATTAACAGAATAATTAAAAAATAGCCATTCTGATAGATGTCCCCTCAAAAGATCTGTTAAAACTCAACATCCATTCATGATAGGAAACAAATATTTTATCTTTTAATCAATTTAGAATAGAAGAAAACCTCCTTAATCTGGTATATATATATCAGATGAAACCTATGGAAAAAATACTTAATTATGAAATTATGAATAGTAAATGCTTTCTGCGTTAGGTTGAGAATAAGAACGTTCACTTGTCTTACCACCACTTCTATTTAACACTCTATTCAAGGTTCTAAACAGTGCATTATGGCAAGAGAAAAAAATCAAAATACAAATACTGGAAAGAAAAAGTAGAACTTTATTATTCACAAATGACCTAATTGTGTATACAGAAAACTTAAATCATTTCCAAAAAATAGGTGAATTCAGCAAGGTTGTTGAGGGTCAACATATAAATTATATCAACTGAATTTCCAAGTGTTTGGGGTTGACATACAAGAAAAAAATACCATTTGTAATCAAACAAAAAATATCAACTACCTATACAATGAAAATTATAAAACACCACTGAGAAAAATTTAGAACCCAAATAATTTGAGGAAAATACCACATTTGGAGATAAACTCAGTAGTATTACTTTATCAATCCTCCCCAAATTAAGCCACAGGTTCATACAATTCCAATCAAGATCCTAGCAGGGCTTTTGTTGTGGGGGAAGGAGGCAGGGTAATTGACAATTTATACATAATTGTGACAATCCTAAAATGACTTTAGGCACGTGCAGAACAAAAAAAGTCAGAGGTCTTAATATTACCTCCACACATAAAAACTAATCATAAAGTTATAAGCATGAAGAAAAAAATAGATAAAGGAAAAGAAGAGGGAACCTTATAAGACCTACAGATACAGTCAGCTGATTTATGACAAAAGCATCACTACAGTTCAGTGGGGACAGAATGGTCTTTTCAAGGAATGATGCTGGGACAATGTGATACACCTAAGAAAGGAATGGACCTGGATCCTGCAACATTGACAAAAATTAATCCTAGATGGATTATATACCTAACATATGAAAGGGAAAACAGAAATTTCTAAAGGAAAACAGAAAAATATCTTTAGGCACTTAAGTAAGCAAAGCGTTCTTAAATAGAACATTTCAATAAAGCATTGACCATTAAAAAATGGTAAGCTAGACTTCATTAAAATTAAGAACTATTCATCAAAAAATAATATTGACAGAGTGCTAAGCCAAGGTACAGACATGAGAAAATACATGCAACACAAAGACCCAAAATGTGCTTCAATCCAGGAAATACAATGAATTCCAAAAATCACCCAAAAAACAGCCCATGAAAAATAAAAGAAAAGACACTTTATAAAGAGGATATCCAAAGGTTCAAGAAGCATATGAAAAGTGGCTCAACATCATTAGGTAAATTCAAGTTAAAACTACCACAGGATATTATTACCTACCTATCTACTGAAAAGGGAAAAATTAACCACATCTAGCTATATCAGCATTGGAATGCTTGGAATCTGCTGGTGGGAACATCAGATGGACAATCATTTCAGAAGACCGTTTGACAGCATCTACTAGAGTAAACACACATATCCCTTATTACCCACTGAAAGACATAGGTAAGGACGGACATAACATTACTCATGATAGCCAAAACCTGGAAAAAACCCAAATATCCACCAAGGGTATATTCATAAGATGAAATGGAAAAATTATGGCTACATGAAACTAAAAGAGTCCCATACATATGACGCTGAATGAAACTAACCAGATACAAAAGAATTGTCTGTTTACGTGATGTTCAAAAACAGGCAAAACTAGAAAGAAGTGACAGAAGTCAAAATAGTTCTCCTTTTTATTTGAAGTAGGGAGAAATCAAAGAGAAAGGCACTAGGTTATTGGAAATAGGAAACTAGGAAAAACCTAGGTTATTGGAAATAACCTAGAGAGGCAACTAGGTTATTGGAAATGTTCTGTATCTTGGCATAGGTGGCAGTTAAGGCACATATGTAAGTAAAAAAAAATGTAATGAATAGTACTTTTAGGATTCTTATACTCTATACTTTGTGAATTATATCATAATATGAAAGAAAACACACGTTATCTCTTAAGACTTGACTTCCTATAGAGTTTATCTTTTAATTTTTCCCTTTTAGTTTGACAAGGTATTTTTCCTCTTGATGAAGAACAGGAAATCAACAGTATCCATCTGACCTTAGAATTAAATTATCTTAACTCTCCTATGGCAAACTTTAAGAAAGGGAGGGGAAAAAGCACCATCTTTCTCCAGTGATTAGAGTAAAATACCAGGTTTAGCTTGCGTAATCCAACTCATTATGCTACTAGATAATCTTTTAAAGCAGGAACATCAAAAAGTTGTTTATGATGAAAGATCAAAATGAAGAACAAATTATAGTAAAATAAGTTACTATTAAATCAACATAAAAAAAACCCTTTGATACTTTCTCTGGAGCACAGAGGAAACTACAGTAAGCTGGATACAGTAATTACATGTTTTTGTGTTTTAACATCAATAAGAGTAAAGTACATGGGGATCATCATGTGTTTGTCATTGTAGATAACAGAGGCAGCTACAAGGAAGCTCTGTTGACTGAGGCATCAATTAACTATTTCAAAAAAACACTAAATAACCATTAAAATCCTATATATGACTTAAGAAAAACCATATAAATCCTCTCTAAAGGGAGAGTTAACACCATTATGACAAAATGTTTGAGACACTCTTTAGCTTTCTTACATCAACACCATGTAAAAGACAGTACTCTCAATATTGTTTTAAATGGAGGAAATTATAATCAACAACTTAAAAAGCTTTGAAGTACTGTAGCAGCACATCCTAAATTAGTATTAAACTTCCTTAGTCTCCCTAATCACAATACAATGTACTTTAAATCTTGAAAATGAAAGATATATGGTAAGTTTAAAGGCAAGACAAATAAAATGGGGCTTAACGCCTGCCTTCATCTAGAATCATGAAGTATTCTAACTCAGGCCTCATGTAAGGAAGGAGGGAATTTACCTGCCATGCTGGAACAGAAGTTGAGTTGGACATGACTGTTTTTTGCAGCTCTTCAAGGACGGCATCTGGGAGAGGGTTTTGTGACTCGAGGAGTAGTTTACACTGAACTTGTCTCAAAAGTAAGATAACAGCTGGCTGATCAGGGTTACTTTTTAAATTCTAAAAATTAAACACCAAAATAGAAATAGATCAAATAGATTCTTGAATGTTAAGTGGCAATTAAGCTATTCTCCATGTTGGAAAAAAAAGTCTGAATTTAACCTTTCCTTAATAAAAAATAAAGAACTGCAAAAGTAAAATAAATAAAACAATGAACATCTTGAGAATATCAAACTCCACATTTAAATTAAAATTGATAATGCTATTATTGTAGTTTTAAGGTCATTTTAGATTCAGTTTGTCTCTTTGACTTGTTTTATTCTCAGGTGATATCCTGAAAACCTTGAGTTCTGAATGTAGATGGGTGAATTAAGAAAACATGAAATTAACAGTGAAGGCTAACACTATTCCTTATTGGAAGGAACTCTACCAGAAAAGCTATAATTTTTTGTTTTTTTGTTTGTTTTGGTTACTGTTTTTTTTTTTTCCTTTTTCAATCTCTTCACAAAGATATTCATTAGATGTCCTTCTCTAGGCATACACTTTCCAAACACTGTTAAGAGAAACGACCCATTTACCCACCTCCCTAAGCCATTATTTATCCACAAACACACATATATAGAATTATATATGTGTATCTCCTTGCTAAATATATGTATACAGACGGATATATGTATACGGACAGATATACACATACTTCAAAGAAGTTTACGGAAGTTCTCTAAACAAGCCTTCCACTATTGTTCTAAACATTTCTTTCTTTATTGCTTGTCCCTCAATAACATACTTTACTTTTTTTTTTTTTTAGATTTTATTTATTTGACAGAGAGAAATCACAAGTAAGCAGAGAGGCAGGCAGAGAGGAGGAAGCAGGCTCCCTGCTGAGCAGAAAGCCCGATGCGGGGCTCGAACCCAGGACCTGGGATCATGACCTGAGCCGAAAGCAGCGGCTTAACCCACTGAGCCACCCAGGAGCCCCCATACTTTACTTTTTTAATTAAGTCATAGTCTTAAATATATGTGATCGCTTTCTGCTAAGAAACTGAACAAAAAAATGCTAAGATTCATAAAAGTATCCCTTATTCTGTCAGAGAAAGTATAGCAACAGTCAGTTGCTTATTAAACACTAACTGTATAATACTAATCTGTCCTGAATTTAGATGGAATCTCATAAATAAAAGAGAAAATTTACCACTCTGCTTTTCAGAGAATTCAAACACCAAAGGGATCTTCAAAGATCCATTCTTCCTTCTCCATAAAATTCATCTCCTCCCACACCCCTGCCCCCCCCACAAAAAACTTCTAGAAAGAAAATACAACTCAACTTGGTAAACATTTATGAAAAAAGGTATTTTCAGAAAAAGTGATGTTTAAACCTTGCATTATCCACTCAATTATTTCTGAATAGGTTTATGAAACTGATTTATTCATTGAATACATATTTATTGAGCCCCTACTATGTGTTAGGCAAGGTGCTAAGGATTTACGCACAGAGCCTACAATCCAGGTATGTAAAAGGTAACTACTAGGTAGCACCAGTTGCTCACTTACTTTTCATTGTCTTTATGTGGTTCAGAGCTTTAGAAAAATACAGAGATGATAGAAAATAGACCAATCTGAAGGCAGTAACCAGAAATCAAAGGAAAATATGGCCTCCATAATGGTATCCTCAACAAAGATCTGTTAAGTCCTTGAGTCCTAGAGTCACACAAAAGTGAGTTCAAATGGCAACTCAATCATTTTCTAGCTGTGAACTCTTGTGCAAATTACTTGCCATCTCTAAGCCTTGGTTTACTCATTTATAAAAAGGGGATAATAGGGGTGCCTGGGTGGCTCAGTGGGTTGGGGCCTCTGCCTTCGGCTCAGGTCTTGATCCCAGTGTCCTGGGATCGAGCCCCGCTTTGGGCTCTCTGCTCGGCGGGGAGCCTGCTTCCTCCTCTCTCTGCCTGCCTCTCTGCCTACTTGTGATCTCTGTCTGTCAAATAAATAAATGAATGAATGAATGAATGAATGAATGAATAAATAAATAAATAAATTTTAAAAAAGGGGGATAATAGTATTTATGTCATATATTCCTGGGAAGTTCAAATACAAACTGCTAAATGGACTGACTGGCTTACAGGTCGTCGTTGTCATCGTCGTCATCATCATCACCAACACCACCACCGCCACCACCCTATGCCCTTTAAATAACGTGCATTCCATGTTTAATGTTATCTTCGGAGTAGGATAAGAATCCATATATCTCAATGCTCAATTTCACAGTCATACCTTCGTGCAGAGGGCTTCAGCTTCAGATATTCTTCCCATGTCTATTAGACCAGTGACAGCCTGGGAGAGACACCACTTTTCCAGAGATTGGTTATAATCTTTAATGAATTCTTTGTCTTTAACTGTTAACAAAAATGTTAATGTTACTTTCTTCTGCGATTTATAATGTGTTCTCAGCAGAGAAATTCATTGCTAAGAAGTATTACAATTAGACTTATCATCATAGACAATATTTTAAAACTTACAATTTTTTAAAACTTAATTAAAATTTACAGGAATACCACAGACTACCCTAGTAGGTGCCAGGTTCTGAAAAGTTTCATGGTAGGAGCATTTGTGGTTGAGGAAGTTAAAACTTTATAGACTTGTGATTTACATAAAAAATCACTTTACAGTACAACTAAAAATAGTTAACTGAAAAAATTATTTACTGCGATATAATTGACATACGATAAATTACACATTTGTACATATTCAAACTATACAACTATGAACCATCACTATAATCAAGATAATGAACATATTCATTAACATGGAGAGTTTCGCCCTACCCCTTTGTAATCGCTTCTGTCCCCAGCATACCTCTCCTTTTACGTCTGTCCCCAGGCAACCACTAATTATTTTCAGACACAATGGATCAGTTTGCATTTTCTAAAATTTCACATAAATGGAATCATAAAGTATAGATACTTTGTCTAGCACCTTCACAACTATAAACATACATAGTAAATTACATTTCTACAGGTAAAGCGGCTTTACATTCCTAGGATAAACCCCACTTTATCATGAGGTATTGTTATCTTTTTTATGTGTTGTTGGATTTGAATTGCTATGGTTTGCTATGAATTTCTGCATGTATAGTTCCTTCCACAGTATTAATTAAGATAATGTTTTCTACATATGATTTGAAGCCTTTTAAATTTATTTAGAACTTCTTATGGCCCATAAGACATGTAGGTAGATGTTCTGTGTGCAGTTGACAATGCCATTATTAGAAGTATTCCATGAATGTCAATTAGGTCAATTTAGTTGACACTGTTGTTCAAGTTTTTATCATACCTTTACTGATTTTTTTGTTCAACTGTTCTGTCAATTATCAAAAGAAGAGCACTGACTCTCTAACTATGTAATTGTGGATCTGTCTGTCCCTCCTTTCAATTCTGTAAATTTTTAGTTATACATTTTTCCACAAGTTTCTTTTTTTCTACCTATCTTAGTGTGAAATGCAATGCTGATTTTGTATGTTTTGAAACTCTTACTTAGCACATAAATGCTTAGCACTGTTACGTCCTCTCAATGAACTGATTCCATTATGAAATGACCTTTCTTATCATTGGCAATATCATTCGCTCTGAAATCTGAATTCGCACTTTGTCTGAACTTAGCACTGCCATTCCAACCCTCTGTTGATTAGCGTTGGCATGGTATATCTTTTTCCAACCTTTTACTTTTTAGGCTATTTTTGTCTTTACATTTAAATATAAATTTATATTTTGTCTATGTTTCTTTTAGGCAGTATATAGTTGGCTCTTGCTTTTTTATTCAATCTGAGAGTTTCTGCCTTTTAACTGGGGTGTTTAGGCCATTTAACTTGACTATAGATATGGTTGGGCTTAACTCTAATGTGTTACTTGTTTTCTATTTGTCTTATCTAAAGTCTTTGTTCCCTTTTCCTCTTCTTGGAATTATTTTTTACGATTTCCTTTTATCTACCTTGGTGGTTTATTAGCTATAACTTTATTTATTTAGTATCTACTTTACATTTTAAAGTATTCATCTTTAATCTGCCACAGTCTACTTTAAGTAATATTATACCACTTTGCGTACAGTATAAAAATCTTACAACAGAGTATTTCCATTTCCCCTACTGTTCTTTGAGCTATTGTTGTAATATGTGCTTTATACAGTCAATTACATTTTAAAGAGATTTCTAATGTGTCATGTGTGGATCTGTTTCTTTTTTTTTTTAATTATTTTCAGTGTTCCAAAATTAATTGTGCACCACACCTAGTGCTGCATGCAGTATGTGCTCTCCACAATACCCACCACAAGGCTCACCCCACTCCTCACCTTCCACCTCCCAAACCCTCAGTTTGTCTCTCAGAGTCCACAGTCTCTCATTGTGGATCTGCTTCTATTGATTGATTTATTTCATTGTGGGTGGTACTTTTCTATCTCTTTGCATGGGTATTAAGTTTTCACTGAACACGAGACATTGTAGAATTCTGAACATTTTTGTATTCCTGTAATGTTCTGGAGCTTTGTTCTATATGCAGCTCAGCCTCTAGAACATGATTTCATCTTTTCAAGACTTGTTTTTAAGCTTTGTCCGATGAGATCATTCAGCCTTTAGCGTGGGGCTAATGATGCCCACTACTTTTTGCAATATCCTTCTGAGTACTGTAGCCTGAATTCATTACGTATAAAATGTGTTTGTAAACTTACTTGAAGCGGAAACAGCAGATAACAGTGGCAAGTGCAGGTCCATTCTCTTTGGCTGCGTATTGTTCACTAGAGCCAGTTTATCATCAGCATGACAGGCTGCCATCAGCCCAGCCCAGACAGCAGGATCACCTACACATAAAGAATATGGTTAGAGGTCTTGTTAATATCAACATATTGCTAAAAAATTATCCAAAGTGAGACTAAGAGTTTATAGATACCAAAAGCTTAAATTAAAATTAAAAATAAATTATATCTGTAGAAAAAAAAATCCATTTTCTATATTTTTTTAAAAAGATTTTATTTATTTATTTGACAGAGAGAGATCACAAGTAGGCAGAGAGGCAGGCAGAGAAAGAGGAGGAAGCAGGCTCCCTGCTGAGCAGAAAGCCCAATGCGGGACTTGATCCCAGGACGCTGGGATCATGACCTGAGACAAAGGCAGAGGCTTCAACCCTCTGAGCCACCCAGGCACCCCCCAAAAAATCCATTTTCTTAAAGGAAATTAATTTATACTTCTTTTCAGACAATACATTACTATCCTTCAAGATCTGCCTTTTTTTCAAAATACAGCAAGAATAAGAAATATTCTATTAAGTTCTCCCATGGCTGGTTAGCTCAGATGCCTAGAGTACTGTGCTACTGTGGAAAAGTCAATTATATTTACTTTCATTGGACACCAAGGGCAAGTCTCAAAGAGACACATATGGTCATCATTCAAACCCTGTATTAAAGGTTCAATCATAGAAAAAGCAAGATAATACTATTTCTCAGTTTTTAAGAAAAGTTCGAGCCAAGGGAAAAGCTCACAACATCTCCATTTACCTATGTTCTAACAGCCAAGCATAAAGTCATTTTATCATTCCAAGTGAAGCAATTCTAGGATTATACAGCTGTTCACGGATTTGATCTTTCCTTTCCTTCACACCTTGACAGCAGCTTCAGGGGAGGGGGGCAAGTAGCAGACTGAGGTAGTACTAATATAGATTATGCATACAGGTGCCTCTTTTTTAAAAAAGGTACTTGCAAAAAGAAGGTGAAAAAGAATTTAGAACTTAGATGAGTTTTTATTTTTTGGTCTCTTATAAGTTATTTTGTAGGTTAATATCTGCACGGTCAATATCTTGGTTCTATTATGCTAAAAAAAGTAATAATAATAATAATTTTGGGGTCCCTGGATGGTTCAGTCAGTGGAGCATGCAACTCTTGATCTCAAGATTGAGAGTTTGAGCCCCACAATGGGTGCAGAGATTACTTTGAAATCTTCAAAAATAAATAAACAACAACAACAACAATAAACAGACAACTAATTGTAAAATCCCACAGGGGTGCAAGTTAACAATATAGTCATTTAAACAAAAATTTTAGCTTAAGTTTTACATTTTTCCTATTTAACTGTTCCATCTAGTATATACCTCTATTAAATGTCTGAAATGTCTATTTTACTTACAGAAGATCAGTATTATGTTAATAGTACAGGAGTCATTAGAAATCTTAGATAAAAAATCTTTATAAAAAATTAAATGCAGGGGCGTCTGGGTGGCTCAGTGGGTTAAGGCCTCTGCCTTCGGTTCAGGTCATGATCTCAGGATCCTGGGATCGAGCCCCGCGTTGGGCTCTCTGCTCCGCGGGGAGCCTGCTTCCTCCTCTCTCTCTGCCTGCCTCTATGCCTACTTGTGATCGCTCTCTCGCTGTTCAAATAAATCAATAAAATCTTAAAAAAAAATTAAATGCGTATCTCCATATTATAAAATAATTTCTACCCAAAACAATGACTACCTTATTTTAAATAATGAAAGACAGAATCAAACTCCAGAATAAGGAAATGGGGACCACTCCTTAGAATTAATGAGATCTGATTATTGTATAAGGAAACGCAAGTGACTAAGTCCTAGATCTGAGATTTTAGTTTTAACAATGCAACTAATTAAATGTGTGCCAGCCTTCTCTTTGGGACTCATTTTTCTATAAAACAAGGCAAGTGAACTAGATGATGGCTCAGGTGTCATCAGGCCTAAAACCCAAAATTCCAAATGAAGTGGACTCAATTTCTGAATATTAACTATTTCTAAGATTAAGTGAAGAACTCCTTTTAGGGATCTTAAGGTATAGTTTTAATTTCAGGAAGAAGGAAATGGGTATTCGCTGGCTGTAATTTCTCCTGTCACAATTCAGAAGAATCATTGCTTTCATTAGCTTTTCTGTAAGTAATCAGCAACTCAAATTCCTTATGAAACCAAGTGATAATATAAATATATGTATATAATATGAGCCTAAAATTTTTTAAATATAATTTGCTAAAAATACCTTCTAACATCACAGAAGCACTAACCTAGCAGAAAATGGATTTTTCTAATTTAATTCTAAATTCTTGGGATTGTTTAAATTTCTGAAAAGATTCCTTTGAATACCATCTATCAAAACTATACTTTGATATAGTTCTACAAGTTCTACAAGGACAAAGATCTACGAGGATTAGGTAAATAGCTACTACACATAACTACAATTAAATTTACTTTCACTGGACTCCAAAAACAAGTCTCAAATAGGAACTCATCTTCATTAGTCAATCCCTGTTTTAAGCATCTTATATGATGACTCTAATTCCTTGAGTATATATTTCTCCATAATATGGGAAAAGAAGAAGATTATAGAAGAGCTGATCTGGGCAATCTCACCTTTCTAAAGTTTATACCACTCACACAATCAAAAGCTAACAGATCTTTTATCATTCTAGATCCATGGTAAAAATCCTTGAGAGTAATTCTATCTAATACTTTATTGAAATAACCTCTAAAAATCAAAAACTTATCCAATGTGTAACAAAGACAAATCCAAATGTTTAGGGTCTTTTTTTGTTCTATTGCATAAATGAAACAAAGAATAAACCACAAGATGTTGGTCTGTTTACTTGTTTTATAAAATAATCTCTGATTTATTAAATATTTTGCAGTTAGGGCCTTTCCAATTTATTGTAAAGATAACATTGGACTGATTTTGTATGATTTGTTTCCTAACAGTTCCTAGCCAAAAGCAAAAGTTTTCTGACTTAACAAATGTTTGAAGTGCTCTGCAAGAAAAAAATTATTTAATTCAGTATCTCATATTAAAAATACTATTATATAAAAATACACACTCATAGGTATTCCAGTCCTCTAGGAATGATAATGGAAGTATATTGATGTGGTCATAGGTACTTGTTCAGTGATCATTGTGATCAAAGACACAAAGAAGAGCTAGCTCAGGTGAGGTCATCACCTTGACATTCTAACAATTACCTCAGAAGACATATCTCCACTCTTTAAGGAGCTAACTACCCATAACAATAACTAAATAACTAAGTATGTTCATTAAATAATTTAGTAGCTATAAGGTAAACCTCATTAAACCAGATGATGGAAAACAAAAAGAAAATTACTTCTTGAAAATACACAATTCAGAGTTTCAATAAAGAGTAATAAAGTATCTTTATGCAGATATTCCTTTTAGCCTGCTTCAAGAATTGGTTATTTCTTAATTATTAGCAGTCAAATGCAAGATAATCAAATAATATGCAAAAGCTTAGAATATTTTCTTAAATTCCCTTATTTCATGAAATGCAAACTTTATACCTACAGGTCACAAATGCAAAACCAGAAGAAACTGAATTAATGAAATGGATTATATTATATTCACCTGGAGAAAGAAAAGCTGCTTTCTGAATGGTCTTTAGTGCAATATTTTTTTCAGTTTCTGCTGAACTGCTTCCCATAGCTAATTGATTTACTGCAGTGTACAGTAATGCCTTCTGCAAAAAGGAAAAAGAAGAGTATTAACCAATTATCTTTGTAGCTCCATGACTTTCAAATTGACTAAAAATAGGACTATATCAAGTATGATGTGACTTCCTAAACCTAGGAAGAAAAATTATTTTACGGTTTCATAAATAATATTATTTAATAAGTAGAACATTTCCTTTGTACTGGAGAAAACTAACCTTTCCATGATTTGAGTCCAAAATATGAGCCACATTTCCTGCTATAGCACCTCCCTATAATAGAAAAAAATTATTTAGATAAATGTAAAAACTTTCACAAATAAAAATTAATACTGATAAAAATCTTTCCATTTAATTATTTGAAAAGCTGTTTAATCACATTCATAACTTCCAAACTCCTGAAATATCAAATGATTACTGCTTTAAGAGACAAGTTTAGTATTTTTTTAAATTTAGTATTTTTTAAAAAAAATCTTTTCTACTATGATCATTTTAACTCTACTCTTTTAAAATACTCATTAATGGTGCAAAAGTTACACAGTTTTATACCAAACACAAGTACATATTTCCTAACAATATAAAATAAAGTGAAAGAAAGAAAGAGAAAGAGAATCAGAATCCCAGAACTTATTTTAGGATTAACATGGTTTTACTCCACGGAAATAGGGTATTTTAAAGTCTTCTGTAGTGCCTACTAAAATGAATAGCCAGAGCACCTTGAAGCAAATGACGGCTTCAATAACAGTCAACTCAAAACTGAAAATGAGAAAAACATATACATCATAATTTTCGTGTAGTAAATCTGAAATCCTTAATTTTTAAATTCAGTTAGACATTTTACCTGAAAGAAAGTGAAAGCGAAATAAAGCGAATTATGAGAATGATTTCATTTTAATTCAGAAGTACACTGTTCTCCTAATTTTATATCGGAATTGTATCAGAAATGTCTTGCACATCATAGTTAGCATATAAAGAATGCTAAGAATAACCTTTAAAAATATGTCAATATAAAACAAATAGAAGACGGATTAAAAAGAAAACAGAAAACACAGCAGAATAGAAGGAGGATTCAAGAGTTAGATCTGGGATGATCCAACACCACAAATACTAACTGGTTTTAGCACAAGTTATTTATTCTCTGTCTCAAGTGTTCTCTATAAAATGGACATTAATTGCAGCTACTTCATGCGGTTGTTGGAATTAAATGACAAAATATATATAAAATGGTTGGCACATAGTAAGTACTTCAGTCTAGTGTCTAATAATGATGTTCTTTTAGGTTTTCTGAACTACTATGTGCAAAAACGGGTAGGAATAACAAATAAAATCAGACCCGCACAGACTTCAGACAGTGGAATTATTAGATGTAGTAAGTGTTCAAAACATATCAGCTACTACCATTATGTTTACCCACTAATTAAGCAACTTGAAAGGACATAGTAACCACAGAAATTAACAAAATACTTTATAGACCCCCGAAAATATCTGGCTACTATGAACTAAAATACATAATCCCTCTTATAGAACATCAATGACTTCATGTTGCGATTCACCTTTTTAGATGTTAGACATTAGCAATGTCCTAGTTCTTATTTTCTTATCTTTGAAGAGCTTTTAAATAAAACTATCTTTTGGGATTCAAAAAACCCAACAGTTATTTCTTCCTAAATGGCAACATTATAAACATAACCTAATCACATAGCCATTAACATAATTTGTATGTATTAAAAAAAAAAGCCCACCTACTTCTCTGTATCTTTCATAATGCCCAGAACAGTTCAATAGTACAGGAAAGAAACTCGATGTACTACTTATCAAATGACTAATAGCAAATCTGGTGAAAGAACAGAACTCCCTTGTTGCATTAGTTGTTTCCCAGAAGGATAATGCTAATATTCTAAAAATTGTATTACTTACTACATCACAAGTTACTTTATCTTTTTGCCAGAATTTAGAACATTACTTACCTTTGCACTTCGGTTAGTATACTGAGCAACTACTCGGGACAACAGAGACCAAAGAGTTGGATCAGCTGGGTTACTATAGAGATCATCAAAAGCAAAAGGCTTAGATTAGGGAGTTACTTTAAACCATGAAAAGTAAAAGCAACCAAAATTCTATTTAGTACCTAAGTTCAAAATCTTGTAGACATCTAAAACAAGTTCGTATTAATTGTCTATGTGTGAATGAAAGTGCTTTTATTTTCAGAAAACGTATCTTCTAGATACACCAAGAGTTCTTATGAAAATAAGAAGGAAAAATCAGCAACATAATTACAAAGCCTAATCTAATTAAGAAAAGCTAAGGAAATTTAGTACATTGTGTTCAAGGAAAACACAGAGATGAAAACTGTGAAAGGAAAATAAATTTCATTTAGAACACTTTACTGCTGGGGTGCCTGAGTGGTTTAGTTGGTCAAGTGTCTCACTTTTGGTTTTGGTTCAGTTCATAGACCTCAGGGTTAGTGATCAAGCCCAGCCTGGGGCTCCTCACTCAGCACAGTCTGCTTAAATTTCTCTCCCGCTGCCCCTCCCACACCATTCATGCACACACACTCTCTCTCTCTCCAAAATAAATAAATCTTTAAAAAAAAGAACACTTTACTGCTGGAAATAAAACAAATAACCATTACTGCTAGTAATAAGTGCTTTCTATTTTCTAAATTTGGAAGACATTAGTGAATGTTTGAGTAGCCAAAAAATTCCTAAAACCATCAAGGTAGACAGCATCAAATAACAAACGGACCATATCACTAACTTGAGAATAAGGAAGGACTTTTGTATTAAAATAAGTTTCAGGCCTTAACTTACTGAATAAGAGCAAACTTATTCAAACCTAATGGGTAAGTGCAAAATTTCTGTTCTCTTATCTTATCAACTGATTTAAAAAAAAAAAAACTTTATAGATGAAATAATGTGTATAGTCAGCTACCTGCTCCTAAGTGCAATTTCAGAAAACTACACTCTGGTTTACAAAAATATATGCTTTACTCATTTTATATTCTTAGTAAGGTCCAAATGTCAAAGATTAGCCCATCAAGTGTAATTACCCCAAGTTCACAAGTACAGAATTTACCTGTGAACAGCTTTAGATGCTTGTCTCTGCACTGCCACATTGCGGCCTTGCAGTGCATAAATCGCTGAAATGAGAAGGCACTTTGGATAATCACTGTCTTTCTGTTTGATGTGCTTCAGCAATTCATTAAGTGCCGCTTTTGAAAGTGTAGCATCCTGCATTGTCAATCCAAGAGCACACAGGGCTTGAAGGCTTTCTGTGGTTGGTTCCTTTAAGATGGAGCTGTAAATATTTTTAGTTGTCTATTAGCCATAGTACAGTAGTCTGTAACTATTCGAATATATTTAACATTTAGTTAAAAAAAGCAATTTACTTAAGGATTTACCAAACTAAGCCCAGCTATAAGATAAATATAAAACAGATTCCTTGGCTTCTGGGGACGGCAATTTCCCTAAATGTCTAAAGGAGTTAAAAATTCCAAGGGCCTTTCTTTTCTGTTCATTATATCTAAGCTTTAGAAACAAATGTAAATAGTGTTTTGGGGGCCTGGGTTTTAGAAAAATAACTGACCAGATACCCATAAAAATAACCACAGATATCACAGGTTATTATTTTACTAATTTATTCCAAAAACATAGAAATAGTTACAAGTTATACTGGTATATATTTTTAAAGCTTTAATTTTAAATGAAATTTATCAGGTTAACTTGAAAAATAAAGACAAAAAAAACTCTTTAGGGACCAAAGAGGTCAAAAAATAAGCTAGTAGAACTCCCTTCATTAAAATTTTAAGATTCTACTAGATCAGATGATCAATTACTCTTTTAAACAAATAAATAATACACACAGAGTACAGGATGGTTTTGAAGGACTGGATGGACCCAGAGCTAAGAATTAAGCCATGATCTCTAGTTCCACCTATGACCGTCAGGTCACAATCAGGTCAGTCCAATTCCTTTTATTCACCAAAAAGTTCCTACAACATTAAAAACCTCCTTTTACATTGTTCCAATTTTTAATCCAATGTTTAATCTGGTCATGTTAAGTGCTGATGTCAACTATACATACCATTTAAATAGCAATGTCTTGGCTACGTCCATTTTTCCTTGTTTATACTCCGTTATTGCCAGAGCTGTCAAGATATGGGCTTTGTCCCGCTCTGATTCAACAACAGACAAGGCCCTCTCATAGGCTATTATACAGAGTTGGAAACAAAACAAAACAAAATAAACACAATCCTGATTGACAAACAGTGAAATTTCTGCCTTCTTAATTCTATTTTTTTAAAGATCTAACTAAAAATATATCTTATTATTTCCTTATTTTCAAGTGGATGGAAAAATTTTTTAGATAATCTAACTTGGTTTAGTTGGTCCAAGGTGATCCTGGGGATATCGTTAGGATTATTATGAGGCATCTCCTAACTTCTATCTTCAGAATCTATAGGGGAGTCTTCAAGGGATGTGAAGGCCTGCAGCCATTGAGATACCACGAAAACTTCCAAATGCATACCAGTAACTCCACCAAGCTAGATACTTAATAGTGAGTACTGTTAAGTACTAGCACGCATACACACACACACACACACATATGAAAATGTATATATATATATATGAAAATGTACTCAATGAGCATTTATGGAGAAAACAAAACACACTATTACCAATAATGGTCAAGGTCTTTACTTATCAGAAATTTCCATTTAAGCAAAGACCTCCTTTCAAATGCTAACTCTACTTTAAGTGATCTTGGGCCTCAGTTTCCTTGTGTAAATAATTTAAGATAACACTCAGCTCATAACACTGCTCTAAGGACTATTCACATAATAATGTACTAAAGGAGGGAACAGATAAAAAGTACCTAATATCATTCCTGACTCCTAGTTGGATTTTAATAAACATTGCAACCCCTACTCCTATTTTAATGTTCCATCTTTCTGCATGTAATCTTGTTGCGATTAAATTCCACTCAGCCCTGGAAAAGTAAGATGTGTCCTTTAGCTTCAAGCAACACACTCACCTTTGCTGCTTTCTTTATATAGACCTTTCATAAATAAAGCCAATGCAAAACCTATGGTGTCTTCTAACTCTTCAAGGGGTGTTGACTTAAAAGCCTGGATAGCTTTATCATATTCACCAATGGAACTAAGAAGCAAAACACAACTTATTTTTAATATAAAAACAATTTTGGCTTGTATCATAAGAATACAGAGAGATTATTATACCAAGCTCCTTTTACCTTCACATACTTCGTCTATCAGTGCTAAAGCTAAAGAAAACACATGTTAAAATAGAAGGCATATCATTTATTTCAAATAAGATGTACTGGAGCAATTTAATTCCACGCTTTGTTTCTTTTAAATTACATGTGAAAATGATTAGTTCTGCTAAATTACAAAGTGTCTTTCTTATTAACAAACTTGAACTAAAATCCCAAGGCATAAAAATAATTTCAAGTTGACTTTTTTTTTTTTAAAGACTTTATTTATTTTACAGAGAGAGAGAGAGAGAGATCACAAGTAGGCAGAGAGGCAGGCAGAGAGAAAGGGGGAAGCAGGCTTCCCGCTGAGCAAAGAGCCCGATGTGGGGCTCGATCCCAGGACCCTGAGATCATGACCTGAGCCCAAGGCAGAGGCCTAACCCACTGAGCCACCCAGGCGCCCCCAAGTTGACTTTTATACTCTTTAAGCTTAATATATTGGTTGAATACTACCCTGTAAGTATGGTTTTAGCATCTCTGAGAAGCTTAACAAGCATAAAATACTTAATTAAAATCAAACCTAGCCTCTGTATAAACCGTTAACCTGCACGTCCTTTTTTTTTTTTTGAGAGTATAAAGATAAACTGAATTTCACAGACAAAACTATAGATTATCTTTTCTGTATTTAATAGGAAGAAAAGTAAAAATTATTACATATGATACTAAAGTACAATACTTCTTTTCAAAGTTTATTTCATTTTATTTTTTGGAGAGAGTGCATGGCACATGAGCAGCATGGGTTGCGGGGGGGGGGGGGGGGGCGCAGTGGAGAGCAGGGAGAAAGAGAGAGACCAAGAGAGAGAATCTTGACCAAGCTCCACACTCAGTGGGGAGCCCTCCACAGCGTTCAACCTCAAGACTCGGAGATAGTGACCTGAGCTGAATCAAGAGTCAGATGCTCTCCCAAAAGAACCACCCAGGCGCCCCTAAACTATAATCCTTTTTAATAACAAAAAAATAATTGCTTTGCTTATTTATTTGCCATCACCTACAGGATGCACTGTGCCCTTGAGATTCTTATTTTTCATATCCATCACTATAATCAGAAGCTGTTTCTATTTTATCGTGTTATTAGAACTCTTTTTAGAAAATCCTTTTAATCTTGGGGGGGTGTGGGATCTAAAAATACAGGCAGCCTTTGATTCTAAAATTAGTCTCATAAAGGTGAAATATTTTAAAAATAAAAAAATTTAAGGTTTTTAAAGTCAAAAAACCTCAAATTTTGATAAATATTTTGGTGAAGGAAAGAGGGCTACCTCAGATTGTACAAGGATACATACATGTATTAGAAGCTTTTTTAAAAATAAACACTATCTTCAAACATGTGATTACTTTTGTAGAGAATAGACTAGAACTAGGAAAAGCACAAGGGGCTTCAATTTTATTTGTAACTTTTCCTTTGGGAAAAAACCCTGAAGACAATGGGCAATTTTAAGATCTGTTATATTTGAGCAGTGACTATCAGTAAATTATGCTGTATACTACTTACTGCATTTTGCATGCTTAATATATTTCATAATAAAAACAAATTTTAAAAGACATGATCTACTCTCAGTAGAAGATACAGATTTTTTTCTAAAATATTTACATTATATGGTGGGGCATCTGGGTGGCTCAGTTGGTGAAGCGTCCAAATCTTGATTTTGGCTCAGGTCATGATCTCAGGGTTGTGAGATCGAGCCCTATGTCAGGCTCTGTGCCGAGCATAGAGCCTGCTTAAGACTCTCTTTTTCTCCCTCTGCCTCTGCCTTACCCCCTTCCTAAAAAATAAATAAATAAATAAAAATAAAATATTTACATTATATGAAACCCAAACTAAAAACAAACATGATACTTGTTCCATATAATTTCTTACAACCTATCTTCCGCTACAACAAAACCTTAGAAATGACAAAATTATCAACTCCTAACCACAACAGTTTAAAAATACAGGAGAGAATAGCAGTCGGAACAGTAATATTTTCCTGTCTATGAATATGATTTTGTTACATGGTTATAAAAGAAAATAACTGGCTACCTCAGATCTCTACTATGTACCTCTTTAAAAGATGTAGGCACTAATCCCAAAATATCAAACTACAATTTTAACAATGTATTTCCAACCAGACCATTCCATTTGGGGTCAGTTCTCAGCTTGAGGAACACTTCCCTAAGTTGAACCAAAAACCTTCCCCACATAATACTTCTATTCTCTGGACCCTGAAGATAATGGAAAATCCTATAGATTTTTGTTTTCTTCATTTCATTCTAATTTTTTAATGCTGTCATAACAACTTGTTCACAACAAATTGCTACAACAAAAGTACTTAATATTTAGACTGTCAGGAAAGCACTTAGTATTTTAGACTGTCAGGAAAATTACTTTAATAAGGTGATCTCTTACTAAGTGAAATCATTGGTCATACTTGAGTTTTTAATTCTAACTTCTAAAACAACTGGGTTTTAATCTTTTTTCTTTCTTTCTTTCGTTCTTTCTTTTTTAAACTCTTTTTGAAGTAAAAAGTCTTGGAAAACCTGAAGAAAGCTAAATGGCTCTCTCTCCATCCCAAAATGCTCATACACAAAAATTTTTTTATATTATTTCTAAACAGTTTCTAGACCCTCAATGGCCATTCCCCAGGTAAGTATAAGCAGCAAACGAATCAGAATAAATCCAATTCCTCTTCCAATTAACTAGGGTTCTATTATAACAGACAGCACGTGCCTCTCTTTGAAATGTTCTCTTGTACAGTCCACAACCATAAGTTCTAAATCTGCTTCTCACTAAAGCACAGTGGCCTTAGATATCGATGTAGGAACAGGAAACTATTAGCAAAGCCCAGTATTGAGGGAATTATGTATCCTTGGGAGATTTTCAGCCCACTCATCTATAAATGTCCCACTACTCTGGAAATTCATCACCGCCTCACTAGTCCCATAGCTTTCGACAGAAAAATCTAATAAAGTCACAGAATTAATGGGAAAAAATGTACTTACCATAACAATCTCCCATAATTTCTTACTGTAACATTGTAAGTATCTTGGTCTTCCGCAGTCTGTAACAATAACATTGCCCTTAAAAAGGACAAGGTTTTTTAAGTTATATATGTATAATAGCATTCTTTTCCTCTTCCTCCCTAACAGAGATTTTGTAACTTTTTCTTTGGGAAAAAACCCTGAAGACAATGGACAATCCTATAGATTTTTGTTTTCTTCATTTCATTCTAACTCTTTAATGCTGTCATAACAACTTGTACACAACAAATTGCTACAACAAAAGCACTTAATATTTAGATTTTAGACTGTCAGGAAAATTACTTTAATAAGGTGATGTCTTACTAAGTGAAATCATTATCATACTTGAGTTTTAAATATTCCAAAAAACTTGACCTAAATATGGGAAACAATGGTGTCACGATTTTAAGTTTTGACATTATTTCAAGAATACAGCAAACAATTTTAAAAGTATTTATATCAGTAGTTTGAATTAGGAAGCCAGGAAATTTGAGTGCTTTCATGTGCACTTAACTGTTACATACAGAAAAATATTTAAGCCTTACTTAGTTAAGAAAGAAAACAATCATAAGGAGTCCCTAAAGGCCTTATTATTTTTTTAAAAGATTTTATTTATTTGACAGACAGAGATCACAAGTAGGCAGAGAGGCAGGCAGAGAAAGAGAGAGGAGGAAGCAGGCTCCCTGCTAAGCAGAGAGCCCTATGTGAGGCTCAATCCCAGGACATTGGGATCATGTTCCGAGCTGACGGCAGAGGCTATAACCCACTGAGCTATCCAGGCACCCCTAAAGACCTTATTTTTATCTTCTTGTGTTCAGTCGCTTTGGGACAATCAGAAAAATGTCTTAACAACTAACAGGAGTTGGATATTTAGTAAGATTTTTGTTTTTACTTTTCTGTTTTTTAAAAATAATTTTTATTTATTTATTTGACAGAGAGAGAGAGAGAGAGAGCACAAGCAGGTGGAGTAGCAGGGAGAGGGAGAGGGAGAAGCAGGCTTCCTGCTGAGCAAGGAGCCTGATGTGGGGCTGGATCCCAGGACCCTGGGATCACAACCCGAGCCAAAGGTAGTCGCTTAACCAACTGAGCCACCTAGGTACCCCACTTTTCTTTTCTGTTTAAAACGGATTATCTAGGAATAAATACCCAAGGAAATTTTTTAATATGCATGATGTTAAATGAAAAGCAAATATTTGCCAAAGCAGTCTAAAAGACAGTATTATATAGTATATTAAAAACTGTAATGGTTAGATTTATACCTACTTTGTGGTTTTGAGCTCCAAATAGTTGTTTAAAGTGAAAAACAACAGCAGTATCAGTCAAGGAGGAGGGGTGCCTATCCACTTGCCTGTGGAGCTGCTATTTTAAGTTAAAGGTATAACTAGTGTTAGATTCACGGTGTTTGTGATTATAGTACGTAGAAAAAAATAGCAAATGCTGTAAAGCTGTCTAGTTTCTTTGTTTAAAAATCCTGCTCACTGTTGCGTTCTACCATATTTCTACAGTTTATTTACAGATAGGCTTATTGTAACATTGAAAGAAACAGACTTGTGGCTTTTTATAAATCTCCACATACACCTGGAAAAATACCCCCTTGATCAGACAGCCTCCAGTACCATCTAGTGATGGCTCCTTTGAACTACCAAGAAATCCATAAAAGGACGTGGCAAAGCATTTCGGGCACCTCAATTATTTTTTATCTGACAAGCCTTCTTCTATGTATTTTTCAGATTTAGGGCAATGATATGTGCAATCAGGACTTTTAACTTTTCACTTAGTGCTCACAATATTAAGAGTAATTTTCTTATTTACCAATCTATTCATTTGCAGAGAATAAACCTTCAAGTTGACTTCATTTCCTATGCTCCTGGTTGGTCATTTTATTGAGCATACTGTCCTCATTTCTTCGATGTGCCACGTCCACTCCTGTGTCAGACCACTTGCTCTTGCTGTTCCTTCTGCCTGGATGCTCTCGCCTCTTAACCAAATGGCTTAGAGCCTCACTTCATTCACGCCAATCGTCACCTGCCTCCTTAGGAAACCTCTAACTCTTAAACCTTTCTCAAACTCACTACCTGCCTTCATGTTCCCTGGCCCTTTACCCCATTTTGATTTTCTTTCTTAGCAATTGTACCATCACAGATGTTGATAAGCTCATCACATGTCTCCCCATCATCAGAACGGGGGCTCCATGAGAATGGAGCCTGTGTCTGTTTTATTTCATTGCTAAGTTGCCAGTGCCAAGGACAATGCTTGGCACAAAGCAGTTCAAAAGCTACTGAATGAATAAAATACAGATCTTAAATTCAAACAAATATATCCTAATTTTCTCATTTCTTCTCTGAATGAACCTACGTGTTTTTTAATAAAGCTAAACAAAGTCTAAAGTGAAAGATTTTTCTAAAACAAAATCTGAGAGGTTTTTTAGTTTGTTTTTTGTTTTTTTCCCCCTTCTCTGTCTCTCTCTTGGATTGAGCCACAGAAACCCAAATATAGCTGAAAATTTAAAATTGCATCTTTCCATCTTACATTCAAAGATATAATAATAGATAATAAGAGATCAGGAAAGGAATCAGAGCTTTTGTTTAGTACCTTCTTCATGAACTGAGACTAAATTTAAAAAAAGCCAACTAATAAATAAGGACCGCTTTTAATTAATGTAGAGTTTACCTCTGGTATGCCTCTGTGGCTTCCTTTTTCAGTTGTAGATGTTCATTTAAGTAACCCAACATTGTGAAAGCTGGAGCATAATTCTGAATTCTTTCTGAAAATCCAAAAAAATCTTTTCTTTACATGTGCATGGTGGTTGTCATAAAATGTTAATTTTCAATATCTTACATGCTAGATTACCTCCTAAAATCACTAGCATTCTTAAGAATAATCTGATATTTATCTTCACTATAAAATACTAGTAATCATTTTATAACTTCTAAATGATTGAGTATTTTATACTTATTTACAACTTCTAGTTGCACCTGAAAGTCTAAACATTGTTATCCCCAAAGTGTAATAATTTGAAATTGTAGTTCATGTTAACACTAGTCATAAGATTTATAAGGAACTTCAGTTCTTTGGCTAACGAAGCTTTCCTGCAATTTTCTTGATGGTTCTGTTCCAGTTTCTATGTGTTAAAAAAAATGAACTCAGTACTGTTCACTAGAAACCCAGGATGACTTGGACACTTTCAACGCAGTATTTTGAAATTCTAATGTCAGAAAACATCATGTATGTGCTAGCATACAGAGAAACACATCTGATTTACTTAAAAATAGTATTGGGAAATAAGCCTTCAAATCCCTTAAATTGTTTGTTTGTTTTGTTTTTGTTGGTTTTTTTTTAAGATTTTATTTATTTATTTGACAGAGAGAGAGAGAGAGAGAGATCACAAGCAGGCAGAGAGGCAGGCAGAGAGAGAGGGGGAAGCAGGCTCCCCACTGAGCAGAGAGCCCGATGCGGGACTCGATCCCAGGACCCTGAGATCATGACCTGAGCTGAAGGCAGAGGCTTAACCCTCTGAGCCACCCAGGCGCCCCAAATTGTTTAACAATGTGCAGTGCAATCACAATTTATGTGGGTAGACTCTAAAGTTAAAGCACAAAGTGGGGCACCTGGGTGGCTCAGTGGGTTAAGTCTCTGCCTTCGGCTCAGGTCATGATCTCAGGATCCTGGGATGGAGTCCCGCATCAGGCTCTCTGCTCAGCGGAGAACCTGCTTCCTCCTCTATCTCTCTCTCTGCCTGCCTCTCTGCCTACTTGTGATCTCTCTCTGTGAAATAAATAAATAAAATCTTAAAAAAAAAAAAAAAGCACAAAGTGAAAAATCACAGTCAAAGTTATTCTTGAAAACTCCTGAAGTCACAAAAGAGAGGAACACCAAAACTGAGTCAAACTAAGAAGAGATTCATGCCTTCCAAGCACACTCTGAGGAAAACCGTCAGCAAGACAAAGAGACTGCCTGCATTCTCTCTGCTCCCCCCACCCTTTTCTCTTCCTTCCTTCCTTCCTTCCTTCCTCTCTTTCTTATTCATTTGTTCATTCATTCATTTATGGCAAAGTCACATAGAGTTGAATTTAAATATGACATATTAATATCACATATAGTGATATGGTACCACTATAGGATAAAAAAAACTGGGATCTTCATAACTGTCAGGAATTCTGTGTTCATTGTTCTAGGTATCTGAATTTTGTAGAAAGCTAAGATTTACGTCTCTGTATAAATCCTTTACACGTTACCCATTCTAACGGAAACTTCACAGTAAAATTTCTGATCTATACACTCTCATAAAGGTTCTAGATATTCTTTAGTCATTCATTTTGGCATAGTGCCTAACAAGTAGTGCTCTGAAGTGCTGGGATTTGTTTGTCAACTAACTGCCTTCTGCTCAAGTATCCCAGGCTCAATGCAGGAAGAGTATTAGAATCCTCTCCATACCTATGATGAGAAATTTTCTCCTCTGCTTTTCAGTTTATCTGATTCTTCATAATATGGAAGTGTCCCTGTGCCTGCTTAAACTTCTCACTTCTTTATTTGTCAAGGGATAAATAAAAGACTAGTGAAACTAACATTTCTTGAGCATCTAGGCTATGCCAAGTACTCTGCAAAACATTTTGTATAAATCATCCCATTTAAACTCTAAGTAACAGAAACTTTCATTCTTGGATTATGGATGAGAAAACTAAAATTCAATTGTACAATATGCCCAAGGTTTCATCATAGCTACTAAGAGGCAGAGTAGCGATTAAAACGTACTGGTACTTTTCCACCCTCCAGCCACCATCACAAGTGCACTCCTTAATCTCCTTATCTCATCCATCCCCTCTTTACACCTCCCCTCTAGTAACCACCAGTTTGTTCTCTATAGATCTTGGTTTGTCATCTCCCTTTTTTTTTTTTTTAAGATTTTTTTTTTTATTTGAGAGAGAGAATGAGAGAGAGAATGAGAGGGGAGAAGGTCAGAGGGAGAAGCAGACTCCCCATGGACCTGGGAGCCCAATTCGGGACTCGATCCCAGGACTCCAGGATCATGACCTGAGCTGAAGGCAGTCGCTTAACCAACTGAGCCACCCAGGTGCCCACTCTCTTGCTTTTTAACTTTGTTCATTTGTTCTGTTTCTTAAATACCACACCTGAGTATAATCACATGGTATTTTAGTCTTTCTCTTTTGACTTATTTGACTCTGTCTCTATTTGACTTATTTTATTTAGTATTATACACTGAAGCTCCATTCATGTTGCTGCAAATGGCAAGATTAAACTGGTAATAAAACTAGTAGGTTTATTAAGGAAGAAAGAAAATTATTACAACAGAAGGTTAATGAAACCACCATTCTGTCCTTTTCCTAAACCTAAATGTGTTTTTCCAGTATCTTGAAGAAAAATCAGGTGTTAAAGTAGGAGGTTAAACACACTAGTTTTGGAAAACAAAACAAAACAAAACCACTAGTTTTGGAATTTAAAGCAGATTATGACATTTAATGTTCACGTCTACCACCTAGCAATTATCATTTCTACTTTACGAAGCTAATAGAAGTTAAGAGAAGTAATAAAATACTCGGCCTAAGACTGCAGAGAAATAAATGGCAGAGAGAGAACATCAGCAACTCAGGCCCATTAGGTTCCAAAATGCTTTCCACTACAACGTGGAATCAGTTTTATTGGAAGCATTAGGTAACAGCAATTTTCATCACTCTTCAGAAGTCATTTCTATAATTTGAAAAGGAGACTGCTTGGCCACTGGGAGAAAAAAAGGGCAAATTCATGTCTTAAGGAACACTAATATTTAATTTAGAATTAACTAATTTAAAAAACTGAATTGTTTCAATGGTTATTCAAATACTGAACACCTTACCTATGTATTTACTCAAAACAACTTGTGCTGCTGGAATAGCATTCATCTGAACAATGTTGTACCGGTACAGCTCTGTATCTCTGTTGCTTTTGTCTTGCAGTGTCGTACAGACCCAGTACGCATAACCTATTGCTCCCTCAGTCTATAAAAAGAGACAAAGTTAATAAGTAAACATAGGATAATAAATATACCAATAAAAATTATAAAACAGTAGCCTTCAACACAGTAAATATCACATCTTAGTCTTAAGTTCACCCCTAAGTGCCTCTAAATGAAGACTCACTATGATTCAGTAAAACTAAGAGCATATTTAAATTACTTGCTCCAACCCTAAGTAGAAGAATCAAATGGGATTTAAATAAAGTGCAGAAAACAGTGTCACCCAATGGGATTGATTTCCTTCCTCTCAGCACTGCTCTTACAGATGAAACTAATAATTACCAATCTAAAGGGTTCTAAAACACTTTCATAAATAATCAAGAAATGTCAACCAAGTCTAGTCCTTATCTCACGCTGGTTTTTTCCTAGAGTCTCAGTTTCAATTCTGAATGACTACTTTATCTATTAAAATCTATGTCATTTCTTCATCAACTTTTGAAAGATAACAGCAGACAAAAATGAGAAGTTCTTTAAAGACAGCATATCTGTTTCTAAGACAGAATAAAGAGTAGAGACAATTGCCATTATTAACATCTGATACCACTCTGTATTCATTTTCTCAACAAGCATAATACTTAATTCATTAACGAATCCTTAAGAATGGTCAAATTCTTACATGCATACTGAGTTCTGTAGTGTGCCTGAAAAGATCCATAGTGTCATAACTTCCAACTGTCTCTGCAATAAGAGCCTATAAAAGGAAAAAAGAGGTTCTTAATGTGTCTAAAAGGAATAATAACATAAGTGAAACTATTTGGAAGAATCAAAGGTATACTAGCTATGCTTAAAAGCAGAGCTAATTAAAAAAAAAAAAAAGCAGAGCTAATTTCTTTTTTAATTTGTTCCCATGGCTCAAAGGACCAGAATGACTTATTTTTTTGTTTTTGTTTTTTTTAAGATTTTACTTATTTGACAGAAAAAGACAGCAAGAGAGGGAATACAAGCAGGGGGAGTGGGAGAGGGAGAAACAGGCTTCCCACCAAGCAGGGACTCCGATATGGGGCTCCATCCTAAGACCCTGTGATCACGACCTTAGCCGAAGGCAGATGCCACCCAGGTGCCTCCCAGAATGACTTGTTAAATTGGCCCTTAAACTGGAAAATGCTTTCAGAATTCCATCTGCAATCAGGTAGTAGTGGAATAATCCACATGAAATTCCTCAGAACGCTGATGAAGTTGCACTACCTTCTCCCTTCCCTTTTACCCTTGATCCGTTCATTAGAGTCTCAGCATATTTATTTTTTGAAGTGCCTCAGAATTTTAAATAACATACCTGTATCTTTAAATTTATAGACTATGAGGTAAGTTAAAATTACTTTCAAACTCATCTTTTATTAAAAAAATCATATATCACTAATATTATTTAAGAAATAATATTAAGTCTCACTTTTACTGTTACCATTTAATTAAACCTACCAGTTAATGTCTGAAATAAATTATTTTTAAAAATAAAAAGAATTGAGGGACGCCTGGGTGGCTCAGTTGGTTAAGCCGCTGCCTTCGGCTCAGGTCATGATCCCAGCGTCCTGGGATCGAGTCCCACATCGGGCTCCTTGTTCTGTGGGGAGCCTGCTTCTCCCTCTGCCTCTGCCTGCCACTCTGTCTGCCTGTGCTCACTCTCTCTCTCTCTCTCTGACAAATGAATAAATAAAATCTTTAAAAATAAATAAATAAATAAATAAAAATAAAAAGAATTGAAAAATTTAAAAAAATTACTTAGATGGCTCTGATTAGCATCCAAAATCTCCTGACCCAGAGCAGTACTACTCAAAGTCAAGTACCTGGACCAGCACCAGCACCTGGGAACAGTTAGAAATGCAAACTCTTGGGCCCCCTGAATCCAGTAACTTACACAGAGATTAGTAGTAATGCCATTGCTCCCAGATGCTACCACAGTTCATAGAACCAAAGTTCATAGAGTTACCTTTCTAACTCTACTTGCTTCACCAATTAACTAGAATTTGACCCAAAAATCAAAAGTAGAATAAAACATATCTAAATTCTGATTATTAATTTCCTGAGATGGGTGATGCTCCTGCTATTCTCTGAACCAAAACAATCAACCACTTACTAATTCATTACAACTTCTCAACTAGGTAAGACCCTGGGGGCCATCAGCCAAGCCCCTTCTTTTTCAAGGTAGAAAAATGAAATCTAGCATTGATATGTTCAGATAAAACAATCGGGTCAACGATGGACTCGCATTTGTAACCAAGTATCCTGATTCCTATTTGGCAATACACAAATCTAGAGTGTGAACAGAAGAACAATACTCATAAACCACCATCAAATCAAATATGAAGGTTTTACAGAAAATGGGAAAACATAATCAGAATGATCTTTGTCAATGTTAATGTTTTTGGTAAATGTGCATTTAAATAACAGAGTTCTGGGTTTTTTGTTTTTTGTTTTTTGTTTTTTTTTTTAGCTCAAAGCCTCTCCCACCCCAGACCAAAGCTTAATCATACAAGTTGTATGACCCTAGGCACAATACTTAGGATCTCTAAACTTTAATTTCCCCATCCGTGAAAAGTTTAATAACAACCACCATCTCAAAGCACTGATGGAAGATTAACTGAAATAACATATACAAAGAGACTAGCACAGTGACTAGCACAAAGGAAGTCCTCAAATGTTACCTGTTATCATTATTATCATTGTTATTTGAATTAATAGTTACTTATACCACTTTACATTAATAGGTTGTTTATATCCTGGATTATTAATAAACATATATATCTTACTTGTCCAATCCAGCACATTAAATAAGATGGATCAAGAGATTGAGCCATTTTGAAAGCTTCATGAGCTTGCTAGGAAAAAAAGTAAAAAAAAAAATAACATGTCATTTTATTAACTTAGTATTAAACTGCTTGTGTTTAAAAAGCATAAGAGAATAAGATAAGTCACACTTGTCAACATAAAACACTTATAAATCTAAGATTTCATTGTTTAAACAAAACTAGCAATGTTTAAAACCATGTTTTAACTACCTAGTCTTAAAAACCTCTAGGTACAACAGAACTCTCTACCAGCTTAGGGGTTCCGGTCCCCACTGAAAGGGCAATACAGGGGTGCACCTCATAGTCTGTAGAACCTCTAACCAATCACCCATCCATTTGCCAGCCACAGTTTGACAGAAGTACCTACTACCCCCTCCTGAAGCTTAACTGGTAGGATAAAAACTAACAAACAATGACACGTATCTGCTACTGGGCGAAAAAAGAATGAGCAACATAAACCTGTGCCAAGCAGTCAGGAAACTTTAAAGATACCTCAGTTGGACTCATTAAGTTACGTGCTTATTTTTCTGCTCCAAATACTTATTGTTACATGCTGCCTGATACTCTACTCAGTAATATGTACATGATGGCAAACAGTCTTATTTTTCTTATGAAAAAGGTAGCTCACAGACAGCAACTGAGTTGTGCTATCATGAAACTACATTCATAGCTTATTAACTAAGATTTAGCTTTGTTTAAATTTTTAAAAAATATTTTCACATTTTAAGATCCAAATTAATATTCTCCTTCATTCTGTTTACAGTTTTTGAAGCAATCTAGGAGTGATTTAATTTATCCCTGAAAATATTACTGAAGCTATTTTAAAAGGATGATATTCAATATAACAGCCGAAACAAAAAATGGTGCAGATGTGCTATTATCTACAGATTTATGGAAACTTTCTTTTTTAAAGATTTTATTTATTTATTCGACGCAGAGAGGCAGGAAGAGAAAGAGGGGGAAGCAGGCTCCCCGCCGAGCAGAGAGCCCAATGCAGGGCTCGATCCCAGGACCCTGAGATCATGACCTGAGCCAAAGGCAGAGGCTTAACGCACTGAGCCACCCAGGAGTCCTAGATTTATGGAAACTTTTAAACATGACCTATAGACACGTTTCCAATTACTGTATTTTGCATTCTCTAATATATAACTGTTCAGGCATGACAAATTACATTGTGGCATCTAAAGGAATTAATATACACTACAGGCCCAATCAAAATCACCCAAGCGGAGGTTAAACTTAAGCTGCAAGACAGTACTAATCATCCCAGGACTTCCTCTCCCCACCCCTAACAGATCCTATACCAAGCTCTTCTTACATGTGTATGGATAAAAAGAAAAACACCCAAATATTTCACAACAGAACTGTTCTAATCTTTAAATGAAAACGCAACATAATCATAAAACCAGAATTTCTTCAGTTGTGTGGAAAGGAAAATAAATCTTATCGTTCACTATTCATATCTATAATAAACTAAATGTCATCAATTATCTAGCATACAGGAGAGCATACTGAATAGACAATAATATTCAAAGTAATTCCCCACAAGAAGATGAGTGATTACAAAGAGGTCATAAATAAAGAACGTTTTTACTTTTAATGTGACAAAACAGAAAATACACTTACCTCAATGTTTTCATTTGCAAGGTATAACACTCCCAAGTTGGTCCATGCAACAGCATTCTAAAAAACATATATATACACAATTAGGTTCCTGCCTACATGGCAGTCTCAGAAAATTATTAACACTAAATTCTTAAGTTCTTTATCATTGATAGACACAAAGAACACCCACAATTTGTTCCGACTGGATAGACTTGATGAAACAGTGTTGAGCAAGGGCGTAATTTCTAATACCTGAAAAATACAGAATTTGATGAAACTGAACTTTATTACCTAAAACCATCTTCTAAAAATATTGAAATGTTACTCAGTTCTTACCATTGTGACATGAAACCACTCCAAGAGCATTCCAGTATAAGTGATTTTTACTGTCAAGTCTCACTGCCTTTTTCAGACACTGAAAAGTAAAACTGGATTAATTTTTATATCTTGGAACATCAGCATTTATATCAAGATAAATGTGGTTTTACATGAAAACACAATAGTATCTACTTTATCAAAAACATCTATCAGAAAAGCACTTTGTTTTTTTAAAAAGCTTGTAAAAAATTTCTCAAAACCATACATGTAAAGATTTCTCCAACAATTCTTTAGGATCATTTGTACTGCTGCCTGTTTCTGCTAGATGTTGTGCTTGGCGATAATAATTAATTCCAAGGTCACACCACGTATTAGATGTAGACATCAGTTTTAACGCACGACCATAACACCTAAGGAAATACAAAAATAAATGTTACATTTTGTTAAAAATGTCCTAATTCAAAGTGAATGTCATTAACTAGCAATCTTTATAATACCTTCCTCCAAGATGGAGGAGCTCATTCTTCTTTAATACTTGTTTGCCTTCTTTCTGACCTAAAAGGACTCCTAAAACAGTAACATTCACTTTAGATGGTGAGACAGCATACAGACTGGTACAAGCATCCCCAACTAGCTTCCAAAGGCAAGAGACATCAGCTTGATGGTGCAGAGCCCTAAAGAAAACAAACAGTGTGATTCTTATAAATTTTTTCCAAACAATGGGAAATTTATCTCTCTCATTATAATCTTAATTTTCAACTACTTCCTTGGTTTGGTGCAGTGAATGCTTTACTAAATTCTTTCTAAATGGATCACATTTTATCACCTCCCTATTAGGAAGAAGAAAGGAAGGGAGGGAAGGGGAAGAATTGATCATTTTTAAATGCCAGACATTTTGCAAACATGTGAAGACCCATATTTACTGAAGCAAATAAGACTGAATGCACAAGCTTAAAAGAGTTAGTAAAAATATTAATTATGGTGATAAAGGTCACTTCTTTTTAGAATGCGAAAAATCTCATTCTAATGGATGGAAATGGAAAAATCCATTTCTCTTCAGTTTTCTCTTCTCAAGATCTTAGAAATAAAACACGACAATTTCACTTAAGCCAAATCTCAATAATCAGCTATCAAACAGCTATGTTACTGGCAGATGGACAAGCAGATGGAACATTTCTCATAGCCTTTTCTACTAAAAAAGTCCAGCCAAAAATCATTTTCCAATATCTTCCTGAGAAATAAGATTAATTATGGCAGTCATTGCTGAAAGCCCACTGTGAGGATCAGGAGGAAGGACAACACCATTTGTAGTTCCTCTGCCCAAATACCTTAGCATAATTTCTAAAATTGACAGCATGATAGAGAGCATAATGCTAAGTGAAATAAGTCAGTCAGAGAAAAGCAAATACCATATGATTTTACTCATATGTGAGATACAAGAAACAAAACAAACGAGCAAAGGGAAAAAAAAAAAAAAAGAGGGACAGACCAAGAAACAGACTCTTAACTAAAGAAAACAAACTGATGGTTACCAGAGGGGTGGTAGGTAGGGGAATGGGGAAATAGGGGAGGAGAATTAAATAGTACACTTGTTGTGAAGAAAAGAGGTAAAATAAAGTAAAATAAAAAATACCTAAAAATAAAAAATAAAATTGACAGTATGAAAGAAGAAAATAGAGTGGAAAGAGAAACAGAGGTAATTTCAACAGCCTAAATTCTTATTTTCTTTAAAGCTCAATAAAAAAATAAAATACCTGTAAAGTGAAATAACTTCTATCACGCTTACATAAGAATTATGGTAATATGAACTTTTAAGTCTAGAAGTAAACATAAATTTGGGGATTATCACTTAAAAAGTTTCATAGACCTCCATTTAATTGGCCATGAATGCTATAGGCTACCCAGAACACAATTTCCCATTGTCAGAAAGGCAGTATTTGTATTTCAAATATCATCACTGAAAGGTTCACATTTACTCTTAAATAGTAGTTCAAAGGAAGCATGCCCTCTTCACAATATCCTGTCCTCTTTGGAAAGATCTCTATTATGTGAGACTTGAAAAGCAGCAATAAAAATCTGTGGAAGAGAAAAGGCTAAGGTTTTCTTTTCATACTTGGTTCATACTCAAAATCAATTCTGGAGCAACCAAATCAACAGGAACCACAAGAGAAGGCAAGTAGGAAAAGAAAGGAAGGGGAGCACGAGAAAGATGTCTAAGAAAAGAATAATTCAAATGTATGTGTAACAGACTTTTAAAGATCATCTAACACAACACTTCTATTTAGCTAATGACTTTATAGTTCTATAAAATACCAGATTTACTCGGATTTTTCTGATTCCCTTAATATTAGACATCACTTTTTTTCCTACACAGATTCTCTTCAGGAAAAATGAGATTGCTCATTTCCCCTCAATGCAACCCTACCAATATACCTAAAACAGGCCCTTACTATCAAATATAACACTGATACGTTGTATCCAAGCTGCCACTTCCCTGACAGACTGCTCCCCACCCTTTCCTAGCATCTAGCATGTCAGCTGCTACTAAGAGCAAGAAATTCTATCTGTTCCCCAATGCAAAATTAATACAATATGTATGGTACAAAATTCATTGGCTAGTCCCTTATTCTTTGTGTTTGATATTCTGAATAATGATTGCTTTACCTAACAGAATAAACACAGAAAAATTTTCTAACTTTGGCTTTATTATAATTCTAGAAAATAAATACAATGAATAATAAGAATAATACTAACCAAGTAAAATATTCCAGTGCTTTTTCGATGTAGTCTACAGCTTTCCCATCAAGATAATCGACGAGAGCTGCTTTTGCCATCATGAGATGGCATTCGCCCAAACCTAAAACCAGGTTAAGTTTTTAGTTATTAAAACACATACAAGAAACACTCAAAATAAAGTTGAAAAAAAAAAAAAAAAACATAGTGGTGTGATATTAAAGCCACTTTCCAAAAACAAAACTCAGTAGTATTGTATAAAAATTATCTTTAAGATTGGTCTTGCATACATTTAGTATGGAATTCAAATGGGAAGGCTCTGTTGGAGTAAACGTGTACTAAAAGTGATAAAAATCTATGGAAAAGAATTTCCTTGGCTTTGGGCAAGTTACTTAACTCAAAACCTCAGCTTTGAAAATGCTACTGAATGCTTCTCTCCTTTGTCTTACTATTTATTAATTATTATGAAACAAGATTTGATCTTTTTATATTCAAAACTGGACAGCAAACTACACTGTAAAATTTAAATGAAACAGCAATCTCCTCAAGTGCCCAGTAAAGATTTAATAATTAATAAATTAATTTCACTTGAGGAAAGTTTTTCAAAATTTAAAAAGAAGTTTTCAAGATCTAAGTCATGTATTACTTTCAACATACACTATTTCTGACTTAAACCATAATTGTTTCATTTAAAAAAAAAAAAGAAATGGAGTAAAGGACACGTAATGGGCTCCAGGTTTTTAAAAATGGTTAGATATAATCATATAAAATTTAGATTATATATGGATGGTGGCATTTTACTTTATATTACCAAAAATCATTTGTTCAGAAGGAGTAGATATATATGGACAAACTGAAATTAATTTAGATAATAACAAAACAATATAAGTTGTCCCTGAAGTTCAAAAAATGAAAAAAAATCTCCTATAAGTTAAAAAGTAATTAAAATGTATTGAAATATTCTGAAGATATAGTAAATTAATTATTAAAATATAAGAGCAGGGAAACTCTTGTTTTAGAGATCCACCAAATAGCTATCATACTATTTGATCTACAAGTTAAATGTTTATCATATTACTATTTATTTACTGTTATGAAATAAGATTTGATTTTTCTATATTCAAATCTATATAACAAGTCGTACTATAAGAGGTCCATGAAAAAAGACACCTTGCTGTTGACAAAAGAAATCCTTTTCAGGTTACAAAATACATTCTGGAAGACGTTTACTCAAGGATTTTAACTCCAGTATCACAAAAATCAAGGGGGTATTAAAAAATTACCTTTCAAAGCTGGCACATAATCTTCTTTCTTTTCAATGATCAGCTGGTATTGAGCTACCGCCTCCTTGTATTTGCCTAGGATTTGCTGTATTGCTGCAACCTTAAACACACTGTATGTGGATTCTGGGTTCAGCTCACTGGCTTTTGTGAAGGATTTCAAGGCTGTCGTATAGCCACCTCTGCTTAAGTATGCCTCTCCTAATGACTCCCAACAATTGAAGTCCTTTGGGTCTGCCCTTAATGCTGCCTGTAAACTAAAATTTCAATAAATAGTAAGTGAACTAAAGGTAAAAGAACTACTTCCACATCTGAAAGGAAAATAAATAAATAATTCAACTGAATCACACAAATCCATGGTTCCTTCTATTTATAAAAGTGCTACTTAAAACAGGTATATGGGACAACTGGGTGGTTCAGTCAGCTGAGTGACAACTCTCGATTTCAGCTCAGGTCATGATCTTGGGATTGTGGGATGGAGCCCTGTCTTGGGCTCCACACTCAGCAGGAAGTCTGCTAGAGATCCTCTCTCTCTCTCTCTCTGCTCCTCCCTCCTCCCTTTATGCATTCTCTCTCTCAAATAAATAAATAAATCTTTAAAAAAAAATAAAGCAGTTATACCTTTTCCTTTTACAACTTGAACATATATTTTTATAACTTGAATATTTTAATACTAAGAAATTTTATTATAAATTTGGAATGAATAAGAACAAAATAACTTTTCAAACAAGTGCTGGTCAGAATCTTTTTCCTTGACTATCTGAAAGAATTCCAGTTTCCCACCAGAATAGGTATGTATCTCCAAATGCCTCATGACAATTAATAATCCCCCACTGACCCTTCCACCAAAATAGAAATATCACAATATTCTAGGTATTGATATAAATCAGAAACTTTATCTTAGTCCAAATATATATATGTATGTATATATATATATATTTGTTAATGTTCTCACAAATTGGAGGGAAAAAAAAACTGCTACAACAATTTGTTAGGTTCAGAAAAAAGGTACTTTCTAATCCTTTCTAAAAAGAAAATATACAAGGGGCGCCTGGGTGGCTCAGTGGGTTAAGCTGCTGCCTTCGGCTCAGGTCATGATCTCAGGGTCCTGGGATCGAGTCCCGCATCGGGCTCTCTGCTCAGCGAGAAGCCTGCTTCCCTCTCTCTCTCTCTGCCTGCCTCTCCATCTACTTGTGATCTCTCTCTGTCAAATAAATAAATAAAATCTTTAAAAAAAAAAAAAGAAAAGAAAATATACAAGGCTTATAATTAATTGTGATCATTCACATTTAAGTACTTACATTTTAATTTTTCAGTATAACTGTAGTAATGAAATTTATCTCTTGCAGTATAACCAAAAAACTTTATATACAGACTGAGGTCTTATAAACTTAATTAAATTGATAGATGCTATATTCTCATTACTAGGAAATGCTAAGGCTCTGTTATACTTCCTTATAAATAGAAAGTCTTTGTTCTTCATTTTTTTAAATTGAAGTACAGCTGACGTACAATATTATATTAGTTTCAGGTGTATAACACACTGATTTGAAACTTACAGACACTATGAAATGTTCACCATGATAAGTGTAGTTGATAAATATATTTACCCTCTGTCACCAAACAAAGTTATTACAACACGACTGACTATATTCCGTATGCTATACTTTTCATCCCTGTGACTTATTTATTTTATAATGCTAAGGCTGTATCACTTAACCCTTTCCCCTACACCTTCTTTTTATTATGTATTTGTTATTATTAAATATATTTTATTTATTCTTTTTTTTTTAAAGTAAGCTCTGTGCCCAACATGGGGCTTAAATTCATGACCCTGAGATCATGAGTCGCATGCTCCACCAACTGAGCCAGCCAGGCTCCCCTATTTCATTTATTCTTAAGTATAGTTCAAACCAAATGACTAAAAATGAGCTGCACCACATGCACATGAAGCTGGCAAATACATCTCCTGCCCCAAAACAAAGCATGTCACCGGGAGAACAACAAAGGTATCAGCCTCAGCTTGTTAGCATTCCTGAAGTTTCCACCGAGCCCCTATCATATGTGTAACACTAGGTAGACTTCACTTCATTAGAATGGCTACCTCCTTAACAAATGGACATCATTTAATTTATTTTTGCAATTTCAATGTCTTGCACATAAAAAGAACCAATCAACTATAAACAAATTTTGCTATTCCTTCTCTCAAAATATAACCTGGAATGAGGCAACTTGTGAAGTCCACTTCAGGTATACAAAGACTTTAATTTAAAAAAAAAATTAATAGTTTAAATGTAATAAGGTGCCTTACTCAGCCACAGCCTGAGAATGCTGACCAGCTTTCAAATAGTATAGTCCTCGCCTAAGCCAGGCCCATTTTGCCGTTCCAGCACTTGCCTTTTGAGTTACTGCTGTTAGGATAGCTAAGGCAGTTTCCTGAAATTAAGAAAAGACTAGTATTAGAGATCTCAAATACCATAAAAGTACGTAACACCTATGTAAAGTACCCAAACATATTTCCATTTACCGCTTCTGATTTTTTAAACTTACACCGGTATATACTCAAACTACAGTTTCAAAAATAAGTGATGAGTAATGTCATGTCTGCCAATGAAAAGAAAATTTACTCCCTCACAGTGACAAAAATATTTCTATTGCGTCTACAAAGAAAAATTAAAAAAAAAATAGTAACTTTCAAAAATAGTAACTTAGAAATATTTCTAAGGGTTTAAGTTATTAGACATACCATCTCTTCAAGCTCCACACTTAGGTCAACTGCCGCAGCCCCAGATTCAGCATCAGTATCATCTAATTCAAAAGCTTTCCTATAACAGCCACGGGCTCTGTTTTTATCTCCTACCACATCTCTGTAGTAATGACCTAAATAGCGGAAAACTCTGCCCATGTATGGATCCAGTCTGGCAGCCTTTGAAATAAAGATTGATAGCAACACATTATTAAAGCTTGTCTGTGTGGTTCTCTTTAAAAACACGAAAGATAAATACATAGGTTAAAAGAAAAATGGAACATCTTTGTTAACCATAGAAAAATATGCCAACATGTCCCTTAATGTAAGATTTAAAGCAACAGGAGAACTGGTTGTTACTACTTACAGAATGTAAATAAGTGTAAAAACATTATTTCTTTGTTAAAAATAAATGTGAAATTAGAGTTATTAGTACATTAACCTTCTTTTATGCATCAAGGTAAGAACGTAAGACTTCAGATCTTTAAAATCTAAAATATGAGAAATTAAACAAATGGAAGTATATATGCCCATATTATAGTGGAAATTACCTAAAAACAGTATTTTTCTCCAGAGATAATTATGTCCCATCTTCTATAATGTGTGTTTCTGAAATAAGTAACTTTTACATTTTTTATTTTCTCCTTGAAAACCCACATAACATTCTCACAAAACCTAATGTGTGAGAGATGAAACACCAAAAAACTCCAGTTTAAAAAAAAAAAAACAAAACAGTTCAGGGCTGTCTAGGTGGTGCAGTCCGTTAACTGTCTGACTCCTGGTTTCGGCTCAGGTCATGATCTCATGGTTGTGAGATGAAGCCCTGCATTGGGCTCTGCACTCAGCATGAAGTCTGCTTGAGATTCTCTCTCCCTCTCTCCCTCTGCCCTTCCCACACATGCCCTTGCTCTCTCTCTAAAATAAATGAATTTTAAAAAATAAATAAAAACAGTTCAGAAAACAGTAATTTTAAGTGCCTTATATGATTATTATTTATTATTTTATTACAAATCCATTTCAACTAAGAATTGAATAGTAGCATTTGTTTTACCTTTAGAAAGTGGGTAAGAGTCTTTGTTTTATCTTTTCTTGTTTCTTCATTCATGAACCAATATGTTAACCCAAGTTGGTAATGATATTCAGCAACTTCAGCATCTCTCTTAATAGCTCTCTGAAAACTAAGTCACCAAAGGAAGTAAGAAGATACACAGAACACACACACATGCACACAATGTAGGAAACTCCTGGTTGGGACAAAGTTGGAGTTATTCAAAGATACTAAATCAGAAGTAAGTTATTACTTTAGAATTTAGATCACAACGAGAAAAAAAATTTTTTGAAGAGAAGCTTATAAAAGCACAATGCCTTTTAGCTTTACCAGTGTGCTAAGCATTTAGGAGAACACATCAAACATTGTTCTACTCACTGACCATTATGATCAGCTAGTTAAATTTCATACCCATTAAAGAATTTTCTTACAGGTACTGTGCTACATGTTACATACATTTCTTAAAAATACTCATGCTTATGCAGATCATATTACACAAAATGGATCTTTATCAAACTACTCATTTTGAATTTTTGAGAAATACAGTAACTTAAGATATGACTAGATCTATGTGCAGTCTAAACATATCCGTACCATTTCTCTGCTTGTAGATAGTCCTTTTTGGTAAAATGAATCAAAGCTTCCAGGGCATGAACTTCAGCTAGGTCAGGGTAAGAAGAGAGAAGGTCTTCCATAATCTATAAAGTAGATATCTGTAAATTCTTTATCCAAATTAAGTCATTTGTAGCTTAAAAAAAATTCCCAATTTAGGGAACCTGGGTGGCTCAGCTGTTTAAGCATCTGACTCTTGATTTTGGCTCAGGGCATGACCTCAAGGTTATGAGACAGAGCCCCAGTCAGGCTTTGTGTTGGGAGTGGGTCTGCTTGAGATTCTCTCTCTCCTTCTCCCTTTGCCCCTCCCCCACCAAAAAAATCCCAGTTTGAATGAAAAAAAAAAAAACCAACCTTTGAAGCTTCATCTAATGAACCTTTGTTCAGATAGGCCAAGCTTTTAAGGACCAAAAGTCCTGGGATATTATTTGCATCAGAAACCTAGAAAATAATTGTAAAGAGATTAAGTCTCTTTCAACACAGAGCAGCAATGTTTGCTTTAAAGAATGACCATAGAAGAACACAGAGTAAAGACATACAGGTCCTTATTTTTAACACTATGAACACACTCATTCTTTATAACCTTTTTATTAGAGAAAATTTCAAAAAGATTTCAAAAAAATTAGAGAATAGTATAATAATCCCACATGTACTCATTATCCAGCTTCAAAATTATAAACTCAAAGTCAATCTTTTCTCATCCATACCTCCACCCATTTCACTACACTCCTTCTTAGATTACCCCCAGATATTATAACTTTTCATCTGATACTTTTCAATATATATCTAAAAAGTTCATTTTTATATAACATAATTGTATTACCATTATAAACACCTCGCCAAAACCAACAATACATCCTTACTATCATCAAAAAATTATCAAGTGTTCAAATTTCTCAGTTGGCTCAGAAAATATTTAAGATTTTGTTCTAATCAAAATCTGAATAAGGTATATGCATTTCAAGAGACGGTCTCTTAAGTCTCAATCTATAGGGCTCCCTTCCATTCTTTTTTCCTCTCTTACAATTTAATTGTTGAAAAATATGGGCCACTTGTCACAATTTCTGAGTCTGGATTTTACTGAATGTATTCCCATGGTCCTGACATGTCCTTTGGTCCCCCATATCTTCTATAAATTAGTAGTTACGCCTCAACACGTAATGTGATTCAGTTTTGATGCTTTGTCAGGAATACTTCACGCGTACACGTACTTGGTTATGTACGGTTCTTTCTCTTGGGTAATGTTGGTTAGCAACCACTGATCTTCAAATTCTGCATTCCTTCTTTCCTTATTGATGGAATATTTCAACAACAAAAAATCCTCCCCCCTCATTATCTATTTGATTATTCTGAGCAACAGTTCATAAAGAAAAGGCAAGATAAATACTTCAAATCTTGCCAAACGGTTCCTTAGCATCCTCCAAAGAGTTTTTAATTGAGGATTTTATTGATTTTTTTTTTGTACCATCTGGAATACATGAATTTAAACTTAAAACCTATTTGATATCTTTCCACTCACAGTAGTTACTGGTGCTCAAACTACCCTTTAGACAGTGACAGCCAACCCATGGCAGTTCCTAAGCCTTTCTAGTATAATTCTAGAAGTCTTTTATAGTTTCCTTGCTTTCTAGCATTCTAAGATGTCCTGGGCTCATCCTGTATATTTTCTGTTTCAGACATGGACTTTATCAGCTCTCCAAGAAACTTTTCTGTTGGGGGGGGGCAACAAACAAAAAGATTGAAAAGACCTCCTCAAATCATTCACACAAAATACACTACTGGTAGAAGGCAAGTAGAAAATAAGAAATTAAGATAATAGTTCTTGAAGGATGATGACAAATGTTCTAATTTTAATGAAATATTATGAAATGCAAAGTCCTTTGAAATATACAAAACAATATTTTAAAAATTCAAAACTCCACAATAACTGAGTGATATAATTTTAATTTTAGACCAAAATAGCCTTTAGGCAACAAAAATTTTAAAAGCACCATGTTGTTATGATTCACAATTTACTAGTTTTTTGCCAGGGATTTTCAAATTGCTTGAACAAAAAACATTAAGAAATAGGATTCCTAGGGCACCTGGGTGGCTCAGTCGTTAAGTATCTACCTTCGGCTTAGGGCATGATCCCAGGGTCCTGGAATTGAGCCCTACATCAGGCTCCCTGCTTGGCGGGAAGCCTGCTTCTCCTTCTCTCCCTCCCCCTGCTTGTGTTCCTGCTCTCGCTGTGTCTCTATCAAATAAATAAATAAAATCTTAAAAAAAATAGGATTCCTTCTATTCATTCCTTCTATATCAATCTCCTTCTATTTTATTAGACTGAAAAACAAATAAATAATACTATCTACAATGAAGCTACTGTGTCCTTCATTGTTCTCATCAGTAATCTATAAACTCCAAAGGAGGAAAAAATTTAGAATCTCAAATTAATAATAATCAAGTAGTAACAGCCTTAGAGGTCCAAAAGACAAAAGGAGAATAAGAACAAGACTAAAGAAAGAAATCGCATCATATGAAGAACACTGTAAGTACTTAACCAAAAGGTAAACAAATAACTTCAGTAGTTTCCAAGTGTGTGAATGATTTAGAAAATGCTGATGTGATGAATTCATACCTCTAACGTAAAATCTGTTTAAAAATAAATACTTACAAGGAGAGAGTGGTTGATGCCTGGTTGACTGGAAAAAATAAAGTTGGAGGGAAAAACCTGGTAAGACTACCTGATTAAGAGTACAAATTGCTTCCACTGAAGATTCATAATCTGAGAGTTTAATCAAAGCCTCTGCTTTCAAACGGAGACAAAGATTCTTCTGATGAAGACTGCCACCAGACACACCAAGATTGTCTATGTTCTTCAGAGCTGACAAAATTAAGGACATCTGAATGAAGACAACCATATTACTTCATTTTTTTCTTCTTATGGGTGATAAATAATAAATTGGAGACACAATAAGAATAAATTGCCAAAACAACATACATGAAGAATAATTCAGAGCCAAATATAAATTCTTCCCTGAATTCTTTATGGAAATATCTGCATTTAAAACAGAACAGAACTAAATTTAAAATCTCTATCTTTATGTAACGTGAACATCCTGAAATACAATGGCTATCTATATCTGCTACACAACAAAGGTTAGCCAAAGCTTCAGTATACAACTTAGCAAATGAGGGATACTGAGGGAAAAGAAGATGAATTCATATGGACCAGGCTGAACTCTTTCTCAACTACAGAGGCTAGGCCAACGGCTGGGTCAAGAGCAGTGAACCACTTTTTATGATTTCCTATCCCCTCACATGACTCATCTGACCACATTCAAGTAGGCTCCAGATGCTTGAGACTTCTCTTATTTACATCAGAGAAATCAAAAGCTCCTGAAGTTCTGGACGCACTAGAAACTGCCTTATTACAGACAGAGCACCTCCACACAAGCCTAAACTGACTGTCAAAATTCCAAGTACAGGGATCCTTTGAAAAATACTGTTAGTTTAAAAGATCATCCACAACATGCACATACACTTGGCATTATTTAACCATCTCAATGAAATTTAAATTGGTCAGTAAATTAAAATACAAAATAAAGCATGTAAGTTTCTTTAAACCACTATCTTTTTCTTCTTTAATATGAAAAGAAACAGGGTTGGCCACCCTTACAGATGTCAGTAATACCTTGATTGCAAGAAAGAACAGCTTCCTTAGGTCTATGCATTTTAACTTGGACTTCTGCCAGATGATACCATCCAGCTGTGCAAAGAGGGCTTTCCTTTAACCCTAAAAGGATAAAAGCAATCACAAAATCCAAGCTTTCTACGACTACTGAGATACGTGGCTCACCATCTACTCCCCAAGTCAGACCCCTCCTCTCCCTTGTCTCTCATATATAATTATTTGCAATGTTGATTCCATGCCCCAATCCATTTCTCTACAACTGCTACTTCAGTTCCCATCTCCACCATCTTTATCCCAGACCACTGCAAGTGCCTGCCACCCACTCTAATTAATTCTCTACATTGTAACCAGAATATCTCTACAAATACAAATGGAATTATGGAATTCCCATGTTTAAAACCTTCCACAGGTTCCCAGCTGCCCTTAGGATAACATGCAAACTCCTTCACAAAGTGTGCAAGGCCCCTCTCCAGTCTCCTTTCTTGACTCTTACTGCTCCCATAGGTCATTCTCAATGTCATTGAACTACCCTGAATTCCAGCTGTGCTCTCAGTCTCAGGCTATTTGACTCTTGGCTTAAAATGCTCCTCCTACCCTAAGCTGGTATTTGTTACTCATATCTCTATTCGAATGTGAGTTCATCCACAAACATCATACATACAAAAGTAAGTTAAAGATTCCTAAAGATTCCTATAACATAATTATGTTATATCTATATCTATGTCTATATCTTTATTTTACAAATGAAAACATTGAGACAAAGAATTTACTTAGTTTTCTCAAGGTCTTGAAATTAGTTGGAATCCAGACCTAAGCAAACTCCAGAGTATATATTTTTTTTACTTCTATCTTAAATATACATTCCTCATAGAAAGGCCCAAAGATAACTGCCTACTGACTATGCTAGCTAGGATGTGAGGGAGAACTATTCAGATCAGAGGGCTGAAAGTTATGAGCAGAAGGGGAAGGGACAAAAACAAGGAAGGAATATGTTTTGTTTCACACAACCAACAGATCCGACGCAGGAACCTGCTAGATGTTTTAACTGATAGCCTTTTGCATGAGCCAATTTGAGACACTTTGGAGCTGAGGGCTGCACCAAAGCCCACCTGAGTAATCCTGAAGTTATGTTTAGCTCACTATAATAATAAGATTTATTGCTGTGGATGAGGTTTTCAGCCATTTTTGGAACATACAATGTATGCACTAGCATGCTAACAAGACAGACACATGTAGCTCAACCAAAGTGCCTAATTAATAGCATATGGACTCATTATCTTTGAAAATGAAGCATGGGAGCAGGAAAGGGCAAAAAATCAGACTCAAGAGGTTTGCAAACCTTGTAAAGGAGTTTGTATGTTATCCTAGGAGCAGCTGAAAACCCGTGGAAGGTTTTAAGCAGGGGAAGAGAGTATGTATATATTAAGTTTCTTAATGTGTATACCAGCTCTCTACCCACACCCCCTAATACACTGAATAAAAGCTTCCTGTATTAACCCCACAGGGAAACACTGCCTTGAGGGCTATTTCCCTGTCTTCTTACTTGTGACAGATGTTGCTTCAACACTTCCTTGGGTTGTGTTCAATTTAATGCACCCCAAGCAGTTATACCCTTGAGTTTGTTCACAACTTAAACCTCATGTTATATGCTTTATACTGTACACTTACCTTCTGTTAGGTTACTAACAGCATCTTCATACTTTTTGTCTTGTAATGCTTTAATGCCTAAACCAATGAAGCCTGGACCACTTCTGGAATCCATTTCCATTAATCTGCAACAATACTGCTGTCCTTCATCAGTAAGACTGCCTGGAAAAAAAAAGAGAAGTTATTAGCATACATACTCCAAATTTCCAATTGCCTAATCTTATGTACTTTAAGCTCAAATGCTGTCTTACACATCCTCTACCATATCCTGACTCCAGGAATTTGAAACTTAAGTAGACCAACAATACAAAAAAATACTAACATATCATTAAAAAAATTATGCTTCTTCATCTTCTTAAATACTGGAGGTAGAAACCACTTTACCCACTGTGGTATGGGTAAACTGAACCTAAAGTCAGACTCAAACAAGAAACCTACTCCTACTTGCCACTGCTCTAAGACACATAGCCTCCTGCTTGCCAGCTCTCCTTTTCCTATTCCACAGTAACTTCGCCAACCTCTCTCCTTGGGCAACCGTGCTGCTAGAGATGTAGCAGCCAGGATGTCAAATTGGGTGGATTCTTCCAGAATCCTACGACCAAAAGACAGACTACTTGTCAAGATACTGTACAAAAACTTAGTTACATTTTCTTAGGTTTACAAGTTTAGCAGTACTTTTCTGCATTCTTTCAAAAACTTTCTTTTCCTATATAAGTTAATGGTTAAACCTATGTAATAGTCATCCAATGCCTACATTTGTTTCAAATTTATTTTGGTAAAATAATTTAGTTTAGAAAACACTATTTATTTTGTTATGTTTCCGTTTTCTCCAAACTCAATCTCGGGATTTCCATTCCCAGAAAAGCACAAAAACAAGTAGAAAATATGATTTCTGCTTTGAGAATAAACTGTTAAGAGTACTCAGCATTTTAATAAGTTGCTTAATCACATAGGAAAATTCTTAAAAACTAATTAAGACAAATTATAGCTTGAAGCAGTAAATACGGGGAACAAATAAAAATAATTTGTTTGAAAAAGCAGCTTGATGCTTTACTATCTATTTAAAACTTGTGCCTCCAGACCACATGGGGAACCACTCCTTCAGTCTCAGATGTCAAAGATAAATTCCTTGCATATTACCATTTAGGTTATACATTTCAAATTTTTCAAAACCAGATACACTCCAATGCATAATCTATGATATTATACATTGATTTATAAATCCAAATTAGTACCAAAAATTCAAGGAATTCTTAATGGCTAAAGAATTAAAACTTCAGGGCGCCTGGGTGGCTCAGTGGGTTGGGCCGCTGCCTTCGGCTCGGGTCATGATCCCGGAGTCCTGGGATCGAGTCCCGCATCGGGCTCGCTGCTCGGCGGGAAGCCTGCTTCCCTTCCTCTCTCTCTGCCTGCCTCTCTGCCTACTTGTGATCTCTCTCTGTCAAATAAATAAATAAAATCTTTAAAAAAAAAAAAAAAGAATTAAAACTTCAATACTGTTTGGTGAGCTTTGAAAACCAATTGGAAGAAATACTACTTTTTTTAGTTAGCCAGTAAAAAGGACCTCAACCAACAATTATTATGCTTCTAGACATGAATTACCTTCTGTCAATATGTTCTCACTATGGCCTCCATAAATGTAATTTCCAAAAGCAGACATGCCTAGTAACATATACCCTCCTCTTCTCAAGCAAACCAGTGGGTTTTTTTTTCCCCCTTCCTTTTTCAACCAGTGGTATTGTCTCAACTAGATATCAGAATCACCTGGAGAATGCTAAGCCCCAATCTCAAAGTTTCTGATTTAAATGTCAGACCTGAAAGCTGGGACTTCAAAGAAGTTCCCAGATAATACGACTGCTACAAGTTCAGAGACCATATCTGAAGAACCACAGGCCTATAGTATTTACCAACACCATATACCGCCTTTATTGTTAGTCTTATATATGCACTGCAGTTAGTACCTCACCTCTACAGCTAAACAGTAACTTCTGGAGGGTAGGGACTAGCATGGCATCTTGTACTCAGTAGGCATCCATTAAATACTGCAATGATCCTTTAAGAATACCATTATGAATTGATGTACTAAAAGGCTTAGTCTATTAATAAATAATGCTTGAGAATTACTATGGAAAATTAAAAACATCATCATTCTAAAAAAGAAAACAAAACAGCTATTAAAATTTTACCTTCAACTTCTAGCTGAGTCAAAACTATCTTACCCCATAGAAACGTAATTCCTAAGAAACGTAATTGGCTACATAAACCACCCTTATTATAGAAAACACACCTGTGATGGAAAGAAAAGTCAGTCGTGCGTCATCCCAATGATTACCCATATGCAGGGTACCTAAAAACTCACACAGGTAGACAAACTGGGGGTAGGCAGAGGAAAACTGTTTCTAAAAGGCTAAGATGAACATGAAAAACTTCTAGATAAGATAAATCTTCCTTACTATCTGGGAGCACAATGACAGAAACCGAAAGAGATTTGGAGAGCCAATGTTCTAGTCCTTGGGAAATGTACTCTCTACATACGACCAAGAACAAATGATACTTAGAGGAATCTTCTCTAGTGTTCCCCAAAACTGTCAAGTAGTAACAACATCACTGATCCTTTGTAGAGACAAGGGATATTCCAAAGCTTCAGTTTTCAATCCTCTTCTCCATATTAACTCTTGCTGAGAACTCATACTAGCTAAATAGTATGTGGAGGATAGAAACAGAGAGGAAATATACTTGATTTCTTTTTCAATAGAAAATCATTTCTTGGGGCGCCTGGGTGGCTCAGTGGGTTAAAGCCTCTGCCTTCGGCTCAGGTCATGATCCCAGGGTCCTGGGATCGAGCCCCGCATCGGGCTCTCTGCTCAGCAGGGAGCCTGCTTCCCTCTCTCTCTGTCTGCCTCTCTGCCTACTTGTGATCTCTGTCTGTCAAATAAATTAAAAATTTAAAAAAGAAAGAAAGAAAATCATTTCTTTAACTTACCTGTTCTTTTTAACATTTAAAAGATTCTAAGATTCCAGACTTAAAAACTTTAAAACAAGTTTGACAATATTATTTTTGTCTGTCAATAGGCAAGCTAGATTTGGGGCTGATGAATGCTAAATCTCTAAGAATGAAAGGTGTTCTGAAGAGATTCAGGGTAGATGCCAAGTAATACCCATGAGAATCCTGTTTCCTAAAGTTTACCACAAAAAAAAGATGATTTTTAAAAATAGCTAATTAGGGGCACCTGGGTGGCTCAGTGGGTTAAAGCCTCTGCCTTCAGCTCAGGTCATGGTCCCAGGGTCCTGGGATCGAGCCCCGCATCGGGCTCTCTGCTCGGCAGGGAGCCTGCTTCCCCCTCTCTCTCTGCCTGCCTCTCTGCCTACTTGTGATCTCTCTCTCTCTCTCTCTCTGTCAAATAAATAAAATATTAAAAAAAAAAAAAAGCTAATTAATTGCTGACATCACAAAGAAACTGATCACTACTGTAGAATTTTTCTTTTAAATAAACCTAGCCTGGGGTGGGGGTGGGGGGGACAAAACAGCATGTATTCATTTTTTTTTTTTCATCTGGATTTTCTAACATTCCAAAGCACAAAATTATAAGCTCTTTCATGTTTGGATTTGAAGAACCAAGCTTTCTTATTCTCCCCCATTTCAAATATAAAGCAAAATAAAATAACCCAAAAAGGTCATTTAGCATGAAATAACATTTCATCAGCTGACAACCGTGAAAGCTATTCACTACTGGTTATGTGAAGCTTTATAAACTGACTCATTTTGAAAATGAATCTTCAAGTTTCAACATGCAAAGGAGGACAAAGGAGAATGAAATACATTTGTTCCCACTGGGAGAGAACCCAGTGATTAACTGCTGTGAAGTAGAAAATTCTGCCGAAACTAAAGCACGCTGGGGGAGGATAGATCAGCCTTTAAATACCTTATAGTTTCAGAAGTTCTTCATACACAGAAAGTTTGGTTTAGAGGAGCAATGAAAAGAAAAAGAAATCATTAAGCACAGCTTCCTACTGTCTGGCAGTTTAAGTATTTAACTTTTACCCCCAGAATAATGCCTTACCTTAGAAAGTACCTAAGCCTGATCGGCTCCATCCCACAGATTCTCACAACCAATGATTCCACAGGAAAAAAAAACCTCTTCCTTGGTGTACCATGTATGTAAATATCCACCTACCCACTCCCCTTTACCAGGATATAAAGCTTTCTTTCTTTCAATTCTGCAAAATACCCTCTCCAGGAATGATTATTTTCATATAAACCAACACACTCTCTAATCATTCAGCATAACCCATTTGCTATCTGTATATTCTAGAATGCATTGTCAAATACTTAATTCATGCGCAAAACTCTACAGACTTTGTTGACTTAGTTTCTTCTATAATTTTGTAGCTGTTTTGTTTTGTTTTTTTTTAATATGGGGGCCATACTTATTCAACAAATCCACATTATAGGCATATGTGTGCTAACTGATAAAGCACACAATCAGTTCTCAAAAAGAAATCTCAAGTATCCTCTTGTGTCACTTGGCATGTGACCAGGTAAAAATGAGGGAACAGTACAGATCATTAATAGCTGAAAGAAAATAGAGAAGAAAACGGTAACACCGGCCATTAGTTTCTCAACAGCAATTGTAATAGTAGAAAAAGGGTGGAGGAATGGGTACCAGAGACTAATTACGAAATCAGCACATTTATCTTGGGAATGTAATGGGAATCATGTTAAAATCGGGAAAAACTAGATGAATTTTGGAATTACTCCCTGTCAATGGGGGAAAAAAACCCACAAAAATTCACAAGCATGCTCCTCATTTTGAAAGTCTCTTACTATGTCTCATCCTCCTTGACCTCAACACGAAGTTCACAGTGTTAATTAGCCCTCTCTTCTTGAACCTCTCCTCCCAGGCAACACTACCACAGTTCTTCTACTCCTCTAAAAACTTACCAACCCCTTTGCATGCTTCTTCCTCCTCTCCCTTAATTGCAGTCAGCCAAATCCCTGGATTATTGTTTTAATACCTGCTACCCACTTCTTCCTACTCTTTTCCCATCACTGAAATCTAAGCTCTAATTCAATCACTTCGGTTAGAAAATACAGCCCTAAAAAAAATAAATAAATAAATAAATCCTCATTTTTTGAGGTTAGTTGCTCAAACTGTCAGTACAGATCTCCTTTCTGAAATGCTCTTTCCTTGCCTTCTCTGTTGCTTCGTATCAGGTTCCACCACCTTCCTGTCTGACCTCTCTGCTTCTCTGTTTCCTACTTTCCTCTTTCCCAGCCTTTCCCTTCAAGCCAGCCAGCACCACCCAAGACATAGTTTTCAGCTTTTTGCTCTCTAGTCATCCTCTGAAGTCACCCACTACACTTCACTTGGATCTACACGCAAGTTATTTCCAAACCTTATGTCTAGCCTTAGTACTAATCTCTCACCTGCAAGCCAGACAGGCATTTCCCTTTGAATGTCTACTAACCTCTCCTCTCCACAACTCAACTTTCTTACGGATGATCATTGCAAAGTAGGCCAACTTTTCAAGAGAGCTAAAAGTAAAATAATAATCTCCCTCCCTTTACCTCTTAACAAATCTCTTCTAATTTTTTCATTCACCTGTTACTTTCTATTGCCACTGTCATAGTCCCAGTACATTCATTCACAAAATCATTTAGTCTACCCAATCTAGTCTACCTTCTATACAATCTATCCCACAAACCCTATTAGTTTGACTTTATACTTCATAAATTGATTCACTACAATATTTGGTATTTCTTATCTCACATTAGTGAAAAGTACTCTTACAAGTCTATCTCTGACTCAGTTAAAGTAAAGGGGATCCACTTACTTCTTACCAAAAAAACCCAACTCTTAAGATAATAGTGAATTTTAATTCAGACATGGCGTCGGGGGGGGGGGGATTCCCCTAAGTAGGACTTAGAAGGGAAAGCTAAAGTGGGGAGAGCCAAGGTAGATGCAACAATACTTTTCCAACAGGCATTCTCCCTCAGTTACCTCTATCACTAGTTTTCAACAATTTTTCTATTATGAAACCTGCGATGGTCATTAACACACAAAGCATTCCCAGGTGTATACTCCTTTAGCAACAAAATGAAACAATTAAATTGGTAAAGCTCTGCAAAATTTATAATCATTATAATCATTAACACATCGGTGCTGGTACTGTTGATCTATTTCAATGACTGATTTCTGTGAATTTTGTTCATCAGATGAATACAGGCATGGACATGAGCGACAGTTAAATTATGTAAAAATCTATTCAGCACAGATACTGACAAAGAGGACAGAGGCCAGTGTGAAAACCATGGAGGTCAATCTCCTGTAAACTAACTGAACACCAGCCCTGGGCATGCGATATCACAGGCACAGGTTCTGACAACTCCCAGCATGCTAGCTGTCATCAGCTCTCTCTCCTCCCCCCTCCAAGAAAGAACACAAAGAAGAGCACCAGGCATAAGCTTAGACATACACTCTGACTCGAATCTGCTCTATTTCATTAAACAAGTAGATCCTTCACAAACTTCATTACTTTACAGTACCACAGCATCTATAACCATGGACTTGTGACACTGTAACATCAATGCTGAGAATGTATGACATTTATAGCCGTAGGCAAGATAATTCAACCTATTCAACCAAAATCCATCTTACTTATTCCTTCCACTAGAGCAAATAAAACTATTCTACTAGTCCTAAAAACTGCAGCCTAGCTCCATACTTCTGCTCATGCCATCTGCATACCTTTCACCTCTTCCTGTTTATCTAATTTCTGAGGAAAATTTAAGACTCTCTTCAATTCCTATCTTCCAAAAGCCTTCACTGATCAACAATGAACTCAGTTATTCATTATTCCTCTGTATTATTATACTTTTCTACATTAATTAGCCTCTTCATGTGCACAAAGATAACACACTGTACTTCCTTGTATGTCCAGAATTATTCAAACAACACCTTACACAGGGTAAGCACTGAAACAATTTTTGATTGATAGCAACAACATTCCCATATGTTCCCATTTACTTCAAGAACATACAATATAATAGGGAAGAACTTACCTGATTCAATTAAATGCAAACAAAGCACTTCTAATGGATATTGTACAGTGGGATAGATGTTTATCATTCCTTCACAGGCCTTCTTCAATCTAGCGGTCTCATGAGGAAACTCGAAAATATAAAAATAAAATAAACTAAGTAATAGTAAAATATGCTTGTGAACACCTTCCTAATGAGAATGTAAAAGTCACATTAGAGATTTTTAAAATCAACTTACTTTGGATAAACAGTGAATGAACTGTCTATAAAGTACTTGGTGATCTTCACTAGGAATCTTATCTGATAAGTCCAGTGCATTCTCAAAAGCAGCTAAAAGCTGAAACAAACAAAAAAGCTATCATCTTTAGCACACTGAAATGACAAATGTAATAAATAGCTGAATGTATATGACTCACTTATACAATATACCACCTCAACTAACGAACTGCAAATGTATTTTACTATCTCGTGTTTTCTTGTACTATATATTGTCTGGACCTGACAATTTTTTATGAGGGAAAAAATGTCTATGCATTTAGAATACAATCTAATTCCAACTGGCAGGAGACTGCACTGAACTAATGAGGGATAACTATAAATTAGTATCATGAATTTAACAAAACATTCTTTAAGTGGTCACTGTTCCCTAGGAAATAGTCAACTGGAGAGGTATAGTCTTCTTTATATACCTGTGTAACTGCAACTAATCAGACCATTTTTAAAACATCTCTACTGAAATCACCAGTATGTTCCTTGGAATATTTTCAGTGGTAGCAAATCTTTAATCTTAAATAAATTTGTGAAGTTAAACTTTTAAAAAGGAAACCAGAAATATGACTGAACTATAATAAGATCACTTCTTATCCAGTACTACTAAATGACTTTGAAGAAAATTCCAAAAGAAGCTTTCTAAATATGTTTTGAGCAAGAACAATACTAAAACCCAGATCAAGCACTTTAAAGAATATCATTCATTTAGTTACACAAGTCCTACTTTTTTTAAAAAATGAATTTCCATGACTTCATTTATTTTTATTTTTATTTTTTAAAGTAACTCCATGCCCAGTGGGGCTTGAAATCATGACCCTGATATCAAGACCTTAGCTGAGATCAAAACTCATATGTTTTGACAGAGCCACCCACAAGCCCCTCCATGACTTTGAAATGAAAACTCATAATATAGTTCACTACCTCCAAATTTCTTTATGAAGTATGATATAAAGTCTACACAAATGAAGAAAATTTTACTCCTCTGATAAAGTTAATGACCTTGCAAAAAGGGAAGCCTAACGTATGCAGTTTAGCACAAGGGTTTCAAAAAATAGTAGTGCAATTAATCCATCTGGAAATCAGGTGACATATTTTTTCCTGAACACACTTAAATAAGCAAAATTATCATTAGAATTCAAGATGGAAATAACTCCACCCCAAAATCCTCTTACTATCTTTAACAGTTAAAAATCAATTCTTAAAGGGGCGCCTGGGTGGCTCAGTGGGTTAAAGCCCCTCCCTTCGGCTCAGGTCATGATCCCAGGGTCCTGGGATCGAGCCCCGCATCGGGCTCTCTGCTCAGCGGGGAGCCTGCTTCCTCCTCTCTCTGTCTGCCTCTCTGCCTACCTGTGATCTCTGTCAAATAAATAAAATATTTTTTTAATCAATTCTTAAAATGACAAGCATAATTAGTTCTCTTTCATGGAGGAACACAGAACAGGTAATTAAAAAATTTTTTACTTATTTTGGCATTTGGTATATGTTTGATATTCTGATAACCTATAGTTTTTCAATGAAAATAATGAAGTCATATGAAGATATGATTTAAGTTTGCAATTCACCTAATTTTGTCACTGTCCAACTTTTTTCCACAACTAAACCTATACACAGATAAACCAACACACAAACAAATGCAAACCATACTCTTCTATTTTTATCTTCAGCATTTATTTAGGACACTGCCTGACATGTATAATAGATTCTACATAAAACAAATATTTTCTGAAAAAAGGATTAATAAGTGAATGAACAAACATTCAAAAAAATGTACTTCTTCAAAGTACAAAAATGTACTTCAGTCTATAATTGCTTCTATTCAAAAAGTTCATTCAATTGCACAAATATACACTGAATGCCTATATACAATAATAAGAAATTAAGCTGACTTTTAAACTTACAAATATAAAAAAGTATAATGGAGATATTTTTTAATATTATCCCAATATATTTCTAGATATAAGTACCCTAAATAAATACTTCAAATAAAATGCTCTGAGTTGCTAAACTTCAAAGTAATTTAGTACTCTTACTTCATGAACTTAAAGAAACATACCTTTACACATACCTTTAAGTAAGTACAACTTTTTAGAAATTACAGCAGTTTTGTGAAAGCCAATTTCACGTTTCTTTTTCACAGTGATTAAATAACTGATTTACTGGATTAGTATGAACCTAGGGAAGTAAACTGCGATCCCTGAAAACCAATTCCACTCTGTCCAGACTTAGTATGAGACTGCAGGGAAATAATTCTGACTTTAACAGCAAGAACCACTATGAATTGAAAATTGAACATGTAGGGGCGCCTGGGTGGCTCAGTCAGTTAAGCATCTGCCTTCAGCTCAAGTCATGATCCCTGGGATCAAGCCCCACCTCAGGCTCCTCACTCAGCGGGGAGTCTGCTTTTCCCTCTCCCGCTCCTCTGCTTGTGCTCTCTCTCTTTCTCTTTCGTATAAATAAAATCTTTAAAAAATACATAAAAAAATAAATAAAATAAATTGAATACTTACAAAATATCAATTTTAACGTATGGTACTTTTCTATAGTATTCTATTTCCATTTGCTAAATTCAATTAAATGATCAATATTCATGATACAAACTGCAGGGAATAAACAGGTCAATACCAATTGCTGGGTCTCATTATTCTGATCCTCAGTACTCTCAGCCAGCAACTGAGTCAATTTCTTCCACAGCTGGTGAAGCTCTTGGCTGTCTGCACCTTCCTCCTGCCGTGTCTTTATCAACTTGTGCCATGTTCGGGCCACCTATCAAGGAGATTTAAATTTTTTTTATCTTAAATATCAAAAACGCCAATTAGAAATATAAAATCTACAAATAAAAACATTTTTCATCTGCTAATACATAAAAATAGCAAAACCACAGAACTTCATCTATTATGAACTCCACAAGAACTATGGTGACTGGGCAAATGCAGACAGCCATTATATTAGAAGTACAACTAATGTAACAGAGTGGAAACAGGAATAATGACTACATGCCCCAATCCTTGTAACTATAGCATCAGCTACAAATGCACCATAAATATGTCACTAAATTCTATAGATGATGCTTTTACTTATTTTATTTATCCCTGCCCAGTTTCAAAAAGGTCTGGAAGTTAGAATAACTAAAACCTGAAATTTAATTTAGTTTCAAAACACTATAATTTATAATATCTCTCTATATTCTTTTAATATCACACTACATACTAATTGTTTAAATTTTCCCTTAAGCTAAATGAAAGCTTTCTTCTAATAATGGCTTTAGTAAAAGAAGTCTACTACCCCACCAAATCATTAACCAACCTCTACGTGTTTCTTTTCTTGGTAATACAGATCCACAAGTTTCTTACAGACATCGCACCACTTCTGTTTGTCAACACTTAGAATAAAAAATTAAAAAAAAAAAAAAGGATTTTGAATCTGATTAATGAAAACAACCAAGGGCTTAAGATACTAAAATTAAAATATCCCAATAATACTACTCTCAGGTACTATTTTAAATCAGAACATATCCTCTTTCATACCACAGGAAAATTTTATAAAATGAGCCTCTCATTAAAAAAGAGAAGGTTTAAGAAATAATATCTTCCATCATATTACCTGAAAATTATATCAAAGTTCCCAAATTAGTCAATCCTCTTACTATTAGTGTTTTGATTTTATTTCAATCACAAGCAAAAGATTTTGTAACAACAGTATGAAAGAAAAATGCTTCTCAATTCCCAGTAAATGTTTGGAGTACTTCTACGGAAGTTTTAATCAGTTTATTCAAATTAAAGCTTTTAAAGACACTGGCCTTTCCCCATACAATGATTACCTTTCATAAAGATCCAGGAGCTTCTGGTAAACACCAGGCAAATCATCCTTAGCATTTATGTGGTTACATTTCTCATATAAGCTTGCTAACCCCTAAAATAGGAAACAGTAGAAATTATTCTAAAAAGTCTAATGCTCTCACATTCATTTTGCTAAATAAAGTGACGATATATAAAGATTATTTATGATAAAGAAAATTATAACTTAAAAATAAAATAATGTCTGGGATTTGCCTCCAAATAATTAGGGTGGGAGAAAGTAGATCAAAGCATAGATGAAAAAATACTGGCCATGTGTGGATTTTTACAGAAGCTAGGTGATAGCCAGAGGGGCTCATTTTACCATTCTCTTTACTTCTGAAAATATATTGAAGTGGGGGCATCTTGGCGGCTCAGTCCGTTAAGCGTGCAACTCTTGATTTTAGTTTGGGTCATCATCTCAAGGTCTTGGGACAGAGGCCTGAGTCAAGCTCCATGCTCAGCAGGAATCTGCCTGATTCTCTCTCCCTCTTCCTCTGCCCCTCCCTGCTCATGCATGTGTACATGCGTGCACTCTCTCTTTCTCTGTCTCAAATAAACTGACCTTTAAAAAGAGCTTTGAAAATGTATTTAAGTGTTTCACAACAAAAAATCTTAACTCTTACTACTATATGACACTACTTCTATATGGTCAAAAAAAAATCTAAGTATTTTGTAGAAACTGTCTTCTTTGCTTCAAAGAAAGATCAGGTATCTTAAATCAATCAATACATAATAAAAGCAGGCATCTCTCTAAGTGTGTTACCAGATACCCCTTCTCATCTTCTTGTTCACATAAATGTGAGACAAACAGGTTCATGTTCTCCCAAGTCTACTGCCTATTAATCACAGTTTCTAAGATGTAATTGAGATATGAAACAAACTTATTAAAGATGAAAAAGCTGGAGAAGCCAACATAGAATATGAAGAACTTTAAATAAGAAAAAAGAATTTCATTCAAATACATAGATTTGCAGATTTTTTAATATCTTACCTTTAGAAAGCATATTAATATTCATTTCTTTTCCCTTGAATAAGCATAAGGAATATTCTTGGTAAGTCTTTCATATACACACATAATTAGAGATTTACATAATCATATTTGAATTCCATTCCTCACCTCTGAAAATAATCCATTGGGTTGGATGTCAAATAATGTTAAATAGCATCACAGGCATTTTTTTTTTTTTTTTAACTAATGTTCAGGTTTAGAAGACCAATACATTTAAAACTTTTTTCTTCTATGGGGTAAATAATAGTTTAAATGACTTTTTTTAAAAGCTGCTACCTATATTTTTTTAAATGTGGCAAAAAATTTACCATAATACAGGAAAACAAAATCTACATACCTGCCAAGCCAGTAATTGATCTGGCTCTAGTTCAGCAGCTTTTTTATAGGCACCCTGAGCCTGATCAGGTTGTTCTAACTCGGCTGCAGCAACACCAATAAAAACCCAGGCGTTATAGTTATTTTTCTCTTGTTTTAACACTGTCTGGCGGAAAAAAATTAAAAGAACGGGTCATTAAATTTTGAAAGCTAATGAACAAACAACTAAAAGACTACTTGAGTGTCAGGAAATCTGGGTCTACCACTAACTGGGCGATCTTCAGAACGCCACTCAACCTCTCTGGTCTTCAGTTTCCTCAAGGAGAGAAGGAGGTGGATTGGATTGATAATTGTAAGGAGTCTAAAATATGAGGTATATATTTTAAAAGCTGCCCAAGCAATGCTGATGCCTCCCCATCCTCCTTGAAAATGAAAATACTATGTATAAAAAGAACACTAAGACTATTCATATCACCTGACCATCTTGCTGCCTCCACTCCACACTGCTACCAGTAAACTCACAAAACTGTTTTCTCTACCGTTTCACTCGAACCAACACCCACATTGTCCTGCACTGTGATAACATTTCCAACTATCAGACAGATTTTTCATCGAAATAACAAGGTAGGGAGGTAGACTGACCCCAATGTGACTATACCACATATGTTCAAAATAAATAGAGGCAATGAATGTTTAAATACCACCTGTCAACGAGAATAAAAATTATATGTAGAGCTACTGCTTTCAGCAAGAACAGGTACTCACTAAAGTGAAAGTCTGAAACAGAAAACTAAGATGTTCTAGTGACAGAAAACAAAACTAGTAGCTAATTAAATCTAGTAGATAATTAGCTCTTAAGATTTTGCCTATTCTAGGGAAAATAAGAATATTTCCATGAGCTGAGACAGTCAGATTATTGTGTTTCTGCGCATCCACATGATACTTCTAGCCATCTCTCATCATTCTACAGCACAAATTCCATTCTATCCAACAATGTTTTCTGCCAAAAAAACTAACAATGTGGTAACTACCAAAGCTGACAATTGTTTAACCTCTGATATGTCCAATTAGTTGACCCCCCTCTTATTCTACTATCGCCCCACTTCTCAGTTCTTATCCCTCCTTTTCCAGCTTAGATTCCAATGACCCACCACTGTCATCCCTCTCTTGCGAATATCCTCAACTCCTTCACCTCTCTTCCCCATCATCTTTCTCAACATCCATACTTGAACCCCAGCATGCCCATTACTAAGCTTGAGAAGCTGAACATGAAGGGAGAAACCACAAAACTCAGTTCACTGATTTCACTTCAATAACATGAAACTTCAGATGGACATTCATTAGGGCCTGGCAGTCCTTTCAATCCCCACTAGTAAGTTACATAACAACTACTTCATACCTTTTTTTTTATCTCAAACCTCCTATACAATTCTTCTTCCACTCTCAGCTTATGCCTTACTAAGAAAATAGAAGACATCAGAGGGGAACATTCCTCTTTTCCTACCCCCAAATCTACAAATCTGACAGTATTTACACCTATCTTCCCCACTTCTAAGACGGAAAAAGTATCAAAAACTCCACTTCGGGGCGCCTGGGTGGCTCAGTGGGTTAAGGCCTCTGCCTTCAGGTCAGGTCATGATCTCAGGGTCCTGAGATTGAACCCCGCATAGGGGTCTCTGCTTGACGGGGAGCCTGCTTCCCCCTCTTTCTCTGCCTGCCTCTCTGCCTACTTATGATCTCTATCTGTCAAATAAATAAACAAATAAATATTAAAAAAGAAAAAGAAAACTCCACTTCAAGCTCAGGATCCCAACCTTTCTCATTCCTATCCCTACACTCTCTCTCCTCCACATTCAATTTCTCCCTCTGGACAGGGACATTCCCCTCAGCACCTTACAAAGGAGCTTTAGAATAGTGAGCTCCCATTCACAAACCAAACAGAATGATAGTGTCAACATACCATTAAGAAAGAAAACTTTATGATACAGTAGTGCTCCATAATACACCCCATCAAAAGATATCTGATATTCATATTTTGAGAGTATGACTTTGCGTATGGCCAGTGTAGTTTATCCTAGCACAACCACTCTAATGGTCTACTAAATAATCTAACCACTTTCATTAATGTTGAGACAAAAAAATGATACACGTTACAAATCCATAACGCTTGTAAATGGGTAACATAATTTTACTGTGGAATTAAAAAATGTATCAGTTACCTTACAATGTTTCAAAGCTTCTTTGTATTCTTTGTTTCTGATTGCATCTCTAGCACTTTTTAGAGCAGTTTTTACTTCCTTGCTAGACATTCTGTAGAAATAAAAAGCTTGAGAGAACCTACAATAATAACAACAAACTTAACCATCTGAAAAATGCACATGTAATTCCTTCTACCTGGAATACTCTTTCCACTCTAAGATCCCGATACTGTATTCCCTCACCTCTTCAAATTTTTAATCAAATGTCACTTGCTTAGTGAAACCTTGGCTAGTCACACTACTTAAAATTTCAACCCTTCCTCCCCCCTCAAACCCAACTACACAATATTCTCTTAACCCCACCCTAACATTTAACATCTTCTACACTATATATTTTACTTATTTTATTTATTTTCTGTTCCCCAAACCCACTAGTATGTGAGTGCCATGTAGGCAGGGCCTTTTGTCTGTGGTTGTTATTGTGAACTGCTGTACTGCCAGGACTGAGTATCTAACTGTATACATTAATAAATATTTGTTGAAAGTAAGTTGTATTTGAGTTATACTCATTGTTCATATAGTAGATGATCTAAAAGGCTAGGATTCAAAACACATATCAATCTCAATCTAACTCTACACGAAACAAGTTTTAGTAGAATAAGCCCAAATCACGAAGTAATTAAACACAAAGTAAAAAGTAAAGTAAAAACACTAACACAGATTAATTTCAGTAACTTTGATGTAAGAGCATAGGAAAGCAATCTGCTTTAATGCTGGTTTCTACAAAATATAAATCAGGATATTAACTTTGTTCACAGCAAAAGTCACTGTCAAGTTATAGCAATACTGTATTCTTTGAAGAAAAATAAATGCAAAGTTTACACTTGAATGAAGGTGATAAATATGCTAGAGGATTATATCTACAATAAGAAGATATTTCAATTGGGAGACAAAGTATTTCTTCATTGAACTTAAGCTATGTTAACATAATTTTAAATATACTAATGTATCGTAAGATTTTACAACTTATTCTGATTTACCAGTAAACAAGTCATATTCAATCACACCTCAATGGTGAAAACAAGAGACACTTGTATTTTCTGACAACTTCATTGAACTCTAATCTCATCAGAAAACAAATCTGGGTAAATTTTAATCCATTCTAGACTGCAGACGTTCATGGCAACAAAATGAACCAAGAAGATGGCTTGTTGACTCAATGTATTGATGTCTGTTATATCCAAAGAGGCTGAGGTACAAGGGCAGATCAAAGAAGTTTAAGAAAGTAGGGAAAGGTGGCTGGGTGGCTCAGTGGGTTAAAGCCTCTGCCTTCGGCTCAGGTCATGATCCCAGGGTCCTGAGATCAACCCCACATTGGGCTCTCTGCTCAGCGGAGAACATGCTTCCTCCTCTCTCTCTCTGCCTGCCTCTTAGCCTACTTGTAATCTCTATATGTCAAATAAATAAAATTTTTAAAAAGTAGGGAAATAAAATAACAATAATAATAACTGTTTTGACTTAAAGAATGTTAGATTCATGGGGCGCCTGGGTGGCTCAGTGGGTTAAAGCCTCTGCCTTCGGCTCAGGTCATGATCTCAGGGTCCTGAGATCGAGTCCTGCATCAGGCTCTCTGCTCAGCAGGGAGCCGCTTCCTCCTCTCTCTCTCTCTTTGCCTGCCTCTCTGCCAACTTGTAAAATAAATAAAATATTAAAAAAAAAGAATGTTAGATTCAAAATAATAAAAAAATTAAAATATAAAATCAATTTATTTGCAGCTACAATCAGATTCCTTAAATAGGCAGAAAAGTAACATTTTGCTTAGTTACATTAATTATACAATTAAAGCTACACAGTTCATATGCTCTTATTTTAGAAATCGTTCTCTTACCTGAAATTATCTTTGTATAAATTTATAGCTGCAAACGTCTGGATTTTTTTTTTTTTTTTTTGTAGCTTACAAACTGACAAGCAGGCACCAAATTTCAATTCTGATTTCAAATTAAATTTTCTCACACCAAAGTTATCTTGGGTAGATAAATCTGTAGACTACAAAGAAGAGAAATAAAAAATCAACAGTGATAACAACTAAGGTCCCTGGGTGGCTCAGTCGTTAAGTGTCTGCCTTCAGCTTAGGTCATGATCCCAGGATCCTGGGATCGAGCCCCAAGTCAGGCTCCCTGCTCAGCAGAAGCCTTCTTCTCCCTCTCCTACTCTCCCTGCTTGTGTTCCCCCTCTCACTGTCTCTCTCTCTCTCTGTCAAATAAATAAATAAAGTCTTAAAAAAAAATTATGGTGACAACTAATCTGGACCAATAGAAAGGGATAAAAAATGACATCCAAGGGGAAAAAATTAAGTTAAAAAAGAACAAAAACAGTTTCAAGATATGACCAAGCAAAAACAAACAAGAATTCAGATTAGTGAAAAGAAAGATCACCATCTTTATCACCCAGGATTTGAGTGGAAGCACATTCAAACAAGGCAGAACCAGCCACCACCAACTGTACATGCAACCCCCAAGCCATGCACTTCATATGACATAAAAGAAATAGAAAAGGCGGCTCTTGCTCTAAAGAATATAATTTAAACCAAACCTAAGATATACGAGTCATTAGAGAACCAAATGCTGAACTAAGGATAACGAGTACAACTGCAAGAGATGTTTCAAGGAAAGAAGTATGGTGTGAGGTAATGAGGAGATACCAGAAGACAGGATTTAAGAATGGAGGGAAGAAGGAAAACTGCTCCAGTCAGAAACAACTGCATTAGCTAAGACAGAGAAATAGGAATGAACGTGGCATGCGGAGGATTCAAGGAGAAATGTGGGCTCAGTGAAGCAGAAGAGACTTGCTGAAAACAGAAGAAAATGAAGCTCACTGGACAAATGAGAACACTAGACTACAGAAGACGGTAAAAGTCAGTCATACAGGGATGCCTGGGTGGCTCAGTCAATTAAACGCCTGCCTTTGGCTCAGGTCATGATCCCAGAGTCCTGGGGTCAGGTCTCACATTGGACTCCTTGCTCAGTGGGGAGCCTGCTTCTCCCTCTGCCTGCCTTCCCCCCGCCCCCCGCTTGTGCATGCTCTCTCTCTCCAACAAATAAAATCTAAAAAAAAAAAAAAAAAAAAAAAGTCATTAAGAAAAAAAAAAGACACACAGACAGGTGTAGACTTAAATACAGCAGCAAAAAACAGAGCTGTTAAATGCCTCTACATAAGGTATTTTTAAAGACCACAATAAATAAACTCCACTCTGGGGCGCCTGGGTGGCTCAATGGGTTGAGCCGCTGCCTTCAGCTCAGGTCATGATCTCAGGGTCCTGGGATCGAGTCCCGCATTGGGCTCTCTGCTCAGCAGGGAGCCTGCTTCCCTCTCTCTCTCTCTCTCTGCCTGCCTCTCCCTCTACTTGTGATCTCTCTCTGTCAAATAAATAAATAAAATCTTTAAAAAAAAAATAAACTCCACTCTTTCCTTGGTAACCAACTAGTAATGTTCAACACCCTTCCATATCCCCAGATGTCTCCACCTGTAATGGCAATTACCCTTGCTGCAGTGGGATCTTCTATTCCTCCCCTCCTATTCCTTCTTCATTTGATTTGGCATTTAGCATAAGAGGCTAGCACTTAGGCCCTCCCTCTACACCTAACAATTACATAACGAGAAATATACGGATACAGAAATAGACAATATAGATACATAGAGACAGATCAGTTTTAGGGGATTAACTAATTTTTGAAAAGACAAAATAATCTGCCCCTTTCTAGCTCTAAAAACTTCTTTCTATTTTGGGAGATGGAGTGAAGAGAGAGGCTCATTCATTTACTTTCTAAACATAGCTTTCCTATGTACTAACCTACCAGGTATCCTCAAACTCACTTCCATTCATAGAGCAAAAACCTACAAACAAAAATGATACACCTTTCTTTGGGACACTTCCCTCTATTGCAAGCATTTCCAACATTTCAAAGAAAAATCTAGCTCTTTTACAAGTGTCCTCAATGTTATTCCACAGCCCCACCCACTTTCCCCAGATAATTTGTATTTTTTCTCCTCAATTTTGAGTCATTTTTTTTTAAAGACTTTATTTATTTATCTGACAGAGAGAGATCACAAGTAGACAGAGAGGCAGGCAGAGAGAGAGAGGAGGAAGCAGGCTCCCTGCAGAGCAGAGAGCCTGATGTGGGGCTCGATCCCAGGACCCTGGGATCATGACCTGAGCTGAAGGAAGAGGCTTTAACCCACTGAGCCACCCAGGTGGCCCATGTCATTTTTTTTTTTCAATAAGAGCACTTATTTTGTGCATTTTCTTTTTTTTTTTTTTTTGAAGATTTTATTTATTTATTTATTTGAGAGAGAGTGAGAGAGAGAGAGAGCACAAGTAGGGGAAGGGGCAGAGGGAGAAGCAGACTCCCCGCTGAGTGGGGAGCCAGATGCAGGGCTTGATCCCAGAACTCCAGGATCATGACCTGAGACAAAGGAAGACACTTAACTGACTGAGCCACCCAGAAACCCCAGTTTGTACTTTCAACTCAGTGAAAGGATTTCTACTACCAAACTAAAAGGGTCTTTATGCAACATAGCAAGCATAAAAAGTAGCAACAATTGCACTTAAAAAAAAGATAAAAAGTGACACACATGCCAAAATGATAAATCTCAAAAGTAACAAACGCAGGTGGATGAATTACTATGTCCTACACGCCCCAGCTGAAGCTATGGAACCTTAAGTTACATTCTGTTGTGTAGATACAAAGACTCCACAAAGCAAAAAAACCCAACAATATAAATAATAATAACAATAATAACAATGGAAGTTAACTACAGAAAAGCAAACTATGGTACATTTAAATCTAATAACAAAAATCTAAAGGTGTTTGATGATCTATAGTCTGGCATTAACAACCTACACCATCACACCCTTCTTCTGAAATGAACTGGTAAAAGCAACTACTAAGTAAAAACAGACTCCAATTACCTATTACTTAGGATTCTAGACACTTACCTTTTACCTATTATCTTCTTTCTTCTTTTTGAATTGAATTTCAGATTGTTCCTTAACCATTATTCATCTAAATTAAACAAAATATGAGAGTTAGGCAAATAAAAAGCATTATAAACAGCCCAAAACTCAGTGAATTTATTAACACATCAGATTCAGGTTTAATTTTCACAATCACAATTTAAAACACAAGAAATAATTAGGTACAATTTTTCATCTTTTTTTCCTAAAATTTCCAAATCGGTCTGTGTTCCCATAGCCTCAGATAATAAAAGAAACTTCCATAAGCAATCAGGAAAAGTTCCAAAAAACATTCCAGAAACTCAAAATACATAAACTTCAATATAAAAAAAAAAATGAGCCAAAAATGGGTATCAACTATTTCTATGCTACTTTGTTATGAATCAAGGACAATCACCAGTAATTATTTACTCCCTATTTGCAGCCTAACTACACTAAAGTGAACCTGTTTTAAACCATAAAAAGAATTATAGATATGTAACATGTTGACCACATCATGTAACTAGATTAATTTATAATCTATTGAAAAGAGAGAAAACTTTCTTTAAATGTCAAAAACCCAGCTAAATAACCATCTGAAATATTAACACAAATTCTACATAATATAATCCTAAGTATCTTTTGATGGGATCTCTGGAATAAATTCTGTCAAACAAAATTAATCTAGAATGCTTCATGGAGAGAATGGAAGCAGTTCCAAAACACTGAATAAAAAAATAGCAATGCCGGGGCACGTGGGTGGCTCAGTGCGTTAAGCCTCTCCCTTCGGCTCAGGTCATGATCTCAGGGTCCTCGGATCGAGCCCCACATCAGGCTCTCTGCTCAGCAGGGAGCCTGCTTCCCCCCCCTCCTGCCTACTTGTGATCTCTCTCTCTCTGTCAAATAAATAAATAAAATCTTTAAAAAAACATTTAAAAAAATAGCAATGCCACTTAAACTAGGAAATGAACAAAATTTACACGAAGCAGGTGGGGATGGACAAAAAAGAGAAAGTGAGCTTACTGGACTAAAACATGCACTGGCAATATACTTAAATAGAATGGTTAGTTCCAGAGAAAAGGGTCCAACTGTTAAGGAAAAAAGTACCTTTCTACCATCTTTCTATGTTGCCATAATGGTGCGTGCGAATGTACTGGCAGATGTTCTCAAGTTCATTAACAACGCGGAAAAGCGAGGCAACCACCAGGTTCTTACTTGGCCATGCTCCAAAGTCATCAGCCAGTTTCTAAACCAAAATGCTGCAGCCTGGTGACAGTGGCAAATTTGAAATCACTGATGGTCACAGACCTGGAAAAATCGCTGTGAGCCCAGGGGCAGGTTAAACAAGTATGGAGTGATCAGCCCCAGGTTTGATATACAACTCAATGATGTAGAAGAATGGCAAAATAATCTGCTCCCATCCTGCCAGACGGGTTTCACTGTGCTGACCACCTCAGCTGGCATGACGGACCATGAAGAAGCAAGATGAAAATACACAGGAGGGAAAATCCTGGGATTTTTTTTTTCCTAGGGATGTAATACTTACATGCAAATAAAATGCCTCAATGGAAAAAAACAGTACTTTGATCCAAATAATGTTTAAGAAAGTACAATAAAAGTTAAAACAAGGTTACCCTTGTTCGGAGGGAAGGTAAAATGAAAGTGAAAAAACTGACTCTATTCATTACACTAACTTTTTTAAGCCCCAAACCACCCTGATGGTAATTAGTCGCTTCAATTCTGTTCTTAAAAAACACCCCAGGTTTTGTCAGCCCCTTCGCTCTGCCGTGCCCGCCCACCAAGCCAAAACTTGAACATGTTCAGAATGTGCTTAGGAGGGGGCGCCTGGGTGGCTCAGTGGTTAAAGCCTCTGCCTTCGGCTCAGGTCATGATCTCAGGGTCCTGGGATCGAGTCCCACATCGGGCTCTCTGCTCAGCAGGAAGCCTGCCTCCTCCTCCTGTCTCTCTCTCTGCCTGCCTCTCTGCCTACTTGTGATCTGTCTGTCAAATAAATTAAAAAAAAAAAAAAGAATGTGCTTAGGAATCAGATACATCTAGGTTCAAATACAATCGGAATTTGGACACCTTACTTCACTACTCTAAGCCTATTTCCTCACTGATAAAGTGAAGATTATATCACTTACTTGATATCCACATAAATGGAGTGCCTGAACGTAAGACACAGTTGACCCTCACACAACATGGGCTTGAGGTCCACTTATACGTGGATTTTTTTCAACCCTCTGAATAACTTCACTACTTTTTTTTTTTTCTATTTCTAATCCACATGGTTACTACAAACTTTCTCTACACATTTACAATCCCCAATCCCGCCTTCCTTAATCTCTCAAGTAGGAACCTTCTTGCCAGTGTTCTTCAAAAGATGGCTACCATCACACACAAGTACCCTCTTTCAATTATGTGAAAAACATTCCAGGGCAAATCCTGTAAAAGAGACCACTCCAGCCTCTGAACCAATGGAACATTAGTTGAGTTATTCAATTTAAACTTAATCGATAATTTTTACCATGCTATATCGATATGCCCTGTCTCTCAAGTTAATAAAACCCTAAACAATTGTATCTTTGGAGTTCCTTACATGTTCAACACTAGAGTAATATGTACTCAATAAATGGCTGATTGTCCAGCTTCCAAAGCCTACTCTAAGCATTCAGCTTCCCCACTGCCAAAAGGCAGTAATTCTCAATTTGCTAAACTGAGAAAGGAAGACTCTCTTTTTGAGTATCAGCTCACACAACTTTTTTTCACTGTCCCCCACTACTTTCCACTTTACATTTTTGCCTCTCTTATTCAGCCTGTTCACACTGCTTCTATCAACTCAAATGGTACATATAACTGAAAGCCAAATTCAAGCGTCAAGCATAATGCCTTCCCAGATGAATCTACCTAGTCTCAACTTCTAACACTTTCAATTTAAACCAACATTTCCAAAAAGCATTCCAAGAAATAATAACATGCTTAAAGGTATTAACACACCATCTAGTAATTTTGTGAATATTTCACATTATATATCTCACTCTCTTCTAAGGTAATTCTAAATGTATATGAGCACTCTAAAAGCTCTGAGGAGTCCTAAAGATCCAAAGATAGTTTAACCTAGCATTTGTAAAACTTATGTTACTATGGAATATTTATGTTAATGAATGGCAATTAACATTTTGAAGTCACATCAGCATTTTCCAAAGTGTAATTTGGGATGTTCTGATTTTCTTTTTGTATGTTTGGCATTTAACTATATTTTTAATGTCTTTTATACTGTTATTAAATTTACAGGGGTGTGAGTGTGTTTGTTTCCCACAACTACACTGGAAGTTCCTTAGGAGCAAAGACTACTTCTATTATTCTCTTTGATTTCCTGCAGTGTCTAGTACATTGCAGATAATCAACAAATATTCACAGAATCACAGCGGGTAAAGACAACACTGAATTTCTTCCACATAGTCACTAACTTCACATTTAGCCTCCCTCTCCTAAAGCAGAATATAGTGCTGCGGGTATACTGGACATTAAAAGAACTATAAAGAATCAAAATCTATGCCAAGACCTTTCAATTGAAGATCTTTCTAAACTACAGTTAAGTATCTCACAAAAGCAAGCAATCTCTAACATACAAATCTTTGACTGATGATTTAAATGTACATGTAATAAAGTGCCTACCCTCAATGCAACACATACACAGGCATGAACAAACATAAAGATACACACAAACACACCTCAAAAGTACCTTTTCAGATAATGATTAGCAAAAATGTTTTATGTCCAGAAAAGAGTGACAAAAATAATGAAGTAACCTGCAACTATATAATTAGCAAAGGAAATTGGGAAAGCTTTGGGGAGGGGGGACTGGAAGAGGAGGAGGCAAAAAGGGTTGTTGAAAAGGGGAGATTACTCACATAAAAATAAAGAGAAAGGGAACAATGAATGATTAAAAATAGAGGGAGACAGACCTCAGCTCAAAATAAGAACTTTTAATAATCAGGCATGGCAAATGTGGAATGGGCTACTCAAAGGAAGTACATGCCCATCACTAGAGATTAAAAAGCACAGACTGGACCATTCACTTGGGAGGAATGTTGTAGGACAAACTGAATGTCAGATGGGTAGTAGGACCAGAAGCCCCTTAGATTCTTCCAGTGCTCTGTCTCTGGGGTCTTAAAATACCCATCTTCCTCCAAATCACTGCAGCACCTGCTTGCACTGACATGCCAAAGAGAAAGGGGGGGGGGGATGTGTTCCTGTCATTCTGACTGGGAACTGAGAATACAAGCCCTGTGAAAACAAAGCCAAAGAGAGTAAACATAGTTCACAGAAATAGTAGCAACACCACAGATAAAGTTGGACATATCTTCACAAATCTAAAAGTCAGCTAACAATGTTTCTATGGTGAAATGATTTCCACACTCCAAATTAACTCAAAACAAATTTTTGAATCATAACCTGATCACTACATAGCTTACCTACATTATCTCCCATGCTATAAGGCTGCAATGCCAGGTATGTTAGCTTTGTTTCCCTAGAGTTTAAGTTCCTTGTGATCAGGAACTATTGTTCATATATTTGAATCCTCACAAAGAGCTTTAACACATTTCTTGATTAAGAATTTGTCTACATTAAGGGCGCCTGGGTGGCTCAGTGGGTTAAGCCGCTGCCTTCGGCTCAGGTCATGATCTCAGGGTCCTGGGATCGAGTCCCGCATCGGGCTCTCTGCTCAGCAGGGAGCCTGCTTCCCTTCCCCTCTCTCTGCCTGCCTCTCTGTCTACTTGTGATCTCTCTCTCTGTCAAATAAATAAATAAAATCTTAAAAAAAAAATTTTTAAGAATTTGTCTACATTAAGAGTTTAAGCTCATCAGAATGTCATAAAATGTTATTATCAACTAGGGACAGACAACTGTAGTGAGTTTAGGGCACAGACTACTAAAGTTAAAGTCCTGCTCAGACTGGGTCCCTGTGTACTCTTGGGTAAATTATTTAACCTGCCCAAGTCTCAGTTTTCCTATCTGCAAAATGGTCAAAGTAAGGATTACAGAAAGTATTAGAATTGAGTTGATTTTATGTTAGGTTACACCAACTCCCTTTTCCTGTCAAAATATTCACATGACTAACGTGATGAACAAATTATATATCTGAAACTATGATAATGAAATGAGAATTTGGCTTTGGGACAGAAATCGGCTTCTTCCAGAACTCTCCAAAGTAGCTCAACAGTCAAGTGGGAGCAATGATTTTCCTGCATCCAAACAATGATATTCTGAACCTGTCAATTAACCGAATTCATCACACAGCCTCAGCACGTCTTCCCTTAGGAGCCTGTTCGGTTTCTTTCCTTTGCACTCCGCAGACAAGATGCACCTAAGCTCTTCCTAGAACATGAAACTGACTAGGCCCCGTTCCTCACTCCACCGGAGCACGATAAACCCTTCCTGCACTGACAGTAAGATGAGGCAGGCTAGAAATTTCTTTGGGGAAATGTATTCGAGGAGCCCCCCGAATCCACACTGCACCTGAGACGGTCCAGCCAGAGGCCCCACAAAGAACCGCCCCACCTAACTTAAGTGACAGACGCGCTGCCACCTCATCATTGCCCAGTTCACTGTCCTAATACTCGGCCATGGTTGCGCGGCACAAAATGACCAGCCCTGGCCCCTGACCCTCTCTCTCTGTAGGTACCATTTCAACCGCGTATTGGCTCCAACTTCTGCAAAAGCTACAGCGACCCTAACCCACCTGGGACAGATGCTTCTCCTCCAAACGCCAAAGCTGGAGTCCGAGCGCATGCGCATTCACCAGACATCGTTCACGTGACTGCAAGTGACCGAGTTTTTAGTTCGCTCGGTATTTGCTTAAAAGGTCTTAACGTGAGTTAAGACCGGGAATTCCCCCCTTTGCGCATGTGCTTACTCCCAGCCTGCTGGGAATTGTAGTTCTGTGGGGAAAGCGCTAGGAGAGTGTGATCCCCGCCCTCTTTCCAGAGGCGTTCCTAGAAGCAGGCGGCGGGCGGAGCGCCGAGGGTTTCTGAACCGCTCCTTGCAATGCTGCTCCTGTGGGTGTCGGTGGTCGCAGCCTCGGCGCTGGCAGCACCAGACCCCCGGGCAGGTGGACAGAGACGAGGAGCTACTCGGGTTTGGTCCGCTGCACCCAACGTGGTGCTAGTCGTGAGCGACTCCTTCGTAAGTACCGAGAAGCAAGAAAGTGCGTGTCCCACTCCAGACTAGCAACCGGCCCCCAGCTTTTCCTGTGCTGCAGGCTTTGAGGAGCAGAATCTGAGACTGCCAAACTTATCCTATCCCGATGCAAAGTAAAAAATGTATTTTATTTTGAGGCCCCGCATACACCCGTAAACTACGTACATATAAAACAATAATCTAGTAAATACAATGTATCTGACAGCACCTTTGCTTTTTTTTTTTTTAATGCTGGCCTCGACCCACTAATTTTATCACTACTGATGCACTTTAAATCTGTACCCCGGTTTGAGTCTATTGTGGGGGAAAATAACATTCTGAGTCTTCATAAAAGCATGTTAGCTTCCCAGGGGTCATTTCCCACTTCAGATTTACAGGAATTCATGTTTGGGTGAGAAACGAAGAAAGTTAACAATTACTCAGGTATCTGATAATCCTGTTAGTGCTGATTTAAGTGCGTTAGTTGATGTAATTGATTCACTCCCTCAGGTTCCAAGTGAATTGTGTGGGTGTGTTATTGTGGTTTAATCACAAACTTGAACAGGCTTTGGAACTTTGCCAAGACGTCATCCGAAAGAATACTTGTGTCAACATTACCTGAAACTTCTAGTATTATCCGTGATTTAAACACTACTACTTAGACAAATGTTCTGTTATGAGTTACAATACTAGTTTATTACCACTGGATGTTACTTCGGTCACATAGATTGTTGGTGTTAAGCATGTCTGCACCAAAAGAGTACAAATCACTGTGTTCTATTGCCTTTCTCATTGATTAACCTGTGATGATTAAAGTTAGGATATGCCCATCGGACTTGTTGAGAAAATTATTCAAAGTAATCTTTACAATTATCTAAATTAAGGGAACAAACAGTATTGGAGATCAACATGAAAAATTTTCTTAGGGAGTGCTCCTGAGATCAAAGGGAAAGGAAGGAAAGAAGGATTGTGCAAAGAGAGAGAAATTGAGTTTTGTCACTATCTCAATAGAAGCCTCCCAGCTGACTTTATGGGTAATTCTCAAACCAGTTTCATGCTTCAGAACTGTTTCCATTTGGGGTGAGGGGGCTAGGGCTTTATACTTAATGTTGGATGGCCATTAGTTGTGCACTGCTCCCAGAAAGAGGCAGGATTTTGGGCAAGGCAACTCTCATTAGTGGAGGCATTCTTTCATCCCTAAAGGTAATTTGGGTGGTGTATCAAAGCATCGTAGGAACTTCCAAAGATGACTGAAATATTTTGGGAGGTTGGTTTGTTTGTTTGTTTTTCAGTATAGTATGAATACATAGGTTTTTATATATTCGTGTTTAAATGCTTTGCAATCATTTTACTTATTGATGTTAAAAAATGTCCCATTTTGGTTAGTGAAAGACCCTCCAGGTTGTTCCTAAGTTTTTTTTAATCCATTCCTAATAATCTTCAGCAGCTTACTTTGATAGACTTCCCTGTCCATCTTGTGTATTTCTTGTCCTATCCTGTGTTTTGACTATAATCTAGGTGTTCCGATTTTTCATTGTTTTTAGACCCTTTCAATGGACAGATCTAGAAAGTACATATATTAGAAAGAAAAAGAAAACCTGAGATCATGTTGGTAGTTTCAACTCAAATTTAAGATTACGAGGTTATTAATACTTTGATTTTTGCTCTTGTATCTCTTTTACACCAAATATTTTGGTTGCTAACTATAGTAACATGATTGGTTTCTTTATCCATATATATGGACAAATATATATATGGATATATATATATGTTAAATATATATATTATGTATAAATATATTTATTTATACATACTATATTTTATACATATTTGGATAAATATATATAGTATTTAAACATATATGTAGCAACTTAGGGCCCCAATCACTCTTGCCCTAGCTCACTAGTAGGGGAAAGGTTCAATGCCAGATAAGACAAATCAAAAGACTAGACAAACTTCTGCAAAGCAAGCAAAAAGAAAGAAATAAGGGTTGGAGCAGAAATTGATATCAATACCTAAATACATTTTCTTATTTTATATAGCCTCTCAACACAGCTGACATTTCCTGTCACCTTTCTCGACATACCATTTTCTCTCAGCATCATGGGGCTCGATCTCCTCTATCATCTTCCTCCCTTGCTGGCCATTCTCAGCTTCCCATCACACCTTCTCCTCTTATCTGGGACTCCTCGAATTCATTTCTTTCCTCCCTTTTTACTCTCTGCCTGAAACGTTTCTTTCACTATCACAGTTTTAAATACCATGAATATGCTAAAGACGCCCATGTTGATTTCACCAGGGTAGACTTTCCAGCTCTAGATTCCTGTCTGTGATCAACAGCCTACTTTATATATCCATTTGGAAATCTCAGACATATCAAGGGTTTATGTATATCCCAGATTTGGAATAACTCATTTTTAAGACTGTATTTTTGTTTATAATTATATTGAAAATATGAATAGATATAACTCCAGGCCTAAAATATTCTTTTTTTCTGTCTTTGCTCTTTACCGAGAACAGTTCTTCAGTTCCAAAATGCATATCTCCAGCCCAAACACCTCTTCTAATATTCAGGTTCATTTATCCGGCAACCACTGACATCTTCTCTTACGTCCACCCTAAAGAACTGCTGGATCTTTCTTACCCTTTAGGTCTCACACTTCCCAGAGAAGCTTTCCCTGTTCACTCTATGTAAAGTACATCTCCTTTATTATTCTGTATTTAGGGTTTTTTTTTTCAAAGTACATATCACAATTTGTAATTATTAATGCTTTATTCTCCCACTAAGCTCCAAGGATCCAGGGACTCTGTTTTTCTCACCATTGAATTTCAAGATCTTTCACAGTACCTGGTACATAGTAAATTTTTAATAAATATTTGTTCCATCAGTCCATCATGCCCCAGAAGAACTTTCCAGAAAGTCATTTAGTTTATTTACTATATTCAAATGAATCCACGTGTAACACTCTTGAAACTTGTTTTATCTTTTGAAGATCCTTGGAGTCTTTTCTACTTAACAAATTTTATGGTTAAAATGAAAGGAAATAATTTTCTTCTTTTCTAATGCAATCGGTGTTAATTAAATTTCTTTATTCCAGGATGGAAGGCTAACATTTTATCCAGGAAGTCAGGTAGTGAAACTTCCTTTTATCAACTTCATGAAAGCCCATGGCACTTCCTTTCTGAATGCCTACACAAACTCTCCTATCTGTTGCCCATCACGCGCAGGTAAGAACATGCTTAATATTAGTGGAAGTGGCCACACATGTAAACATGTTCTCACAGTTTAAAAGATTATACCCAAAAGTACAACAGTCAGTTATATTTGTCATCTAATAAAAAAATTTTAATACAAGTGATGCATATTTTAAGCCACGTATTGGGGTTATTGGAATTTCTACTTTATTTTTCAAGAGCAGGAATTTTTATCACCCAAAGTGGTGTTTAGTTCATGTCTTATTGTTTCATTTCCTTATGACTGGTGACTAAAAGTCTTTTGCCTATCCGAGCAAATGAGGAACTAGCCATAATTTCCTGGAAGAGTTGTATCTTCAAGAAAATTTATTAAGAGTAGAGGGGATTGGGAAGGAACTTGAAAGCATACCACAAAGTAAGCATTTTCATACGTCAGGTTACTCTGACTTTTTCCATATTATTTCAGATTATAGACTTTATCTGTTTCTCTTCAGTCTGTCTTCTAGCCCAGATGTTTGTTCATCTTTATTAGTGTAATTTAACAAATAGGCATAGTTTTAATGCCAAAATGTCAGCAGTATTAATCCATCAGTAGTGGAGAAGTGGGGGAAAATGTCATTTTTAAAAATAAACTGTCTGTTCTCTGACAGAATTATTTTCCTTCCTGCCTTTCTAAAGTTTGTTTGCTTTGGAGTACATAAAACACACATCTGTCAGGACATATCTCAAATCTTCCCTGTGATTTGAGTCCCAAGTCCCTTAACCACCAGCATAATCACCTATGTAACCGCCAGTGAGTAAAGGAAACCAACTACTCTAAATGAAATTTCAGGGATGAAGGCCCAGGGATATTAAAATACTTTTGTTTGTTTTTTATTCCCTATTGAGCAAGTGAAATGAGCAGAGCACTCGGGTGAGGTGTTGTTCTGGATTCTAATCCTCAGTGGGCCAAGCAAGTCCCTCAGTTTCCTTATCTACAGGGTTGGATATCTACCTATCCTTAGATATTTGCCTATCTATCTATTCCTATCTATGTCACAGGGTTGTTCCCAGCATCAAATGAAATAATGAATAAAAAGGTGATGAATGAACTGTAAAGGTTTCAAATATGTTAGATGATGCTTTTCCTAGAACTGTATTTTGGAGAGTTTGAAAAAAGCAAAGGAATAATAATAACACAAACTAATGCTTGTTGCATTCTTACCCTGTGCCTGGCAATATTCTAAGTGCCTTACATGTCTTAATTTATATAATAATAACATGTCCATAAAGTAAATATTGTTACTGTCCCCATTTTGCATATGAAAACAAAAGTGCTAAAAGGTTAAGTAACTTATCAAGGGCCATTCAGTAAGTGGCATTATTGGGGTTCAAACCCAGGTAATCCCTCAACCCACTCCTCAAAAAGAAAACATTTTGATAGATGAAAAAAGAAATCTTATCAACCCTACCCAGAAATGGAAAGGGAAAAGGATTTTTTCCCCAGTTTTATCAAGATAATTGAAATATAACATTGTATTAATTTAGGTGTACAATATAATGTTATTATATATGTATATGTTATGAAATAATTAAACGTGTCATTAATATCCATCACCTCCTATAGTTAAAAACATTTGTCTTATGATACGATCTTTTAAGATCTACTCTCTTAGCAACTTTTAAATATATAATCCGGTATTATTAACTGTAGCCACTGTGCTATACACTATATCCCCAGAACTTACTTAGTACTGGAAATTTGTACATTTTTACCATACTCACCCATTTTCCCCACCTCCCAACCCCCACTTCTGACAGTCACACTTATGTTTCTATGAGTTCTGTTTCTTTAGATTCCACAAATACGTAAAATCATATGCTGCTTTTCTCTGACTTCTTTCTCTTAACATAATGCCCACAAGGTCCATCCATGTCGTCAAATAAGACAGGGTTTCTTTTTTCTGTGTGTGTATGTGTGTATGTGTGTGTATCACATATACATATATCTATATGTACATATATATGAGATATGTGAGATATATATATATATATTTATAAATATAAAATCACATTTATTTATCCATCTATCATTGGACAGTTAGGGTGCTTCCATGTCTTGGCTATTGTAAATAATGCTGCAGTGAACATGGGGATGCAGATATCTCTGAGATAATGATTTGTCTCCTTTGGATGTATAGCTAGAAGTGGGATTGCTGGACTGGATGACAGTTCTAGTTCTGATTTTTTGAGAAACCTCCATACTGGTTTCCGCAGTGGCCTCATAAATTTACATTTGCAACAGCATTGTGCAAGGATTATCTTTTCTCCATAACTTCACCATGACTGACCATCTCTTGTCTTTTGACAATCATTCTAACACGTGTGAGGTAATATCTCACTGGGCTTTGATTTGCATTTCCCTGATAATTAGTGATACTGAGCATCTTCTCATGTAGCTATTGGACCATTTCTGTGTCTTCGGAAAAATACTTATTCAGTTCCTCTGCTCATTTTCTAATCAGATTTTTTTGTAGAATTCTTTGTATATTTTGGATATTAATTATCAAATAGATGTTTTGCGAATATTTTCTCCCATTCCATAGATTGCCTTTGCATTTTGTTGATAGTTTCCTTTGCTCAGCAGGAGCTTTCAAGTTTGACGTAGTAGGTCTACTTGTTGATTTTACTTGTTTTGCCTTTGCTTTTAGGGTCAAATATAAAAAAATTATTGTCGGGGCGCCTGGGTGGCTCAGTGGGTTAAGCCGCTGCCTTCGGCTCAGGTCATGATTTCAGAGTCCTGGGATCGAGCCCCGCATCGGGCTCTCTGCTCAGCAGGGAGCCTGCTTCCTCCTCTCTCTCTGCCTGCCTCTCTGCCTGCTTGTGATCTCTCTGTCAAATAAATAAATAAAATCTTAAAAAAAAAATTATTGTCAAGTCTGGTATCAAGGAGCTTACCCCCTGTTTTCTTCTAGTAGTTTCATGGTTTCAGGTCTCATGTTCAGTGTTTAATCTATTTTGAGTTGATTTTCATGTATGGTATAAGATAAGAGTCCAGTTTTCCCAACATCAGTTTTTGAAGAGTCTGTCCTTTCCCCATTATATATTCTTGGCTCCTTTGTTTTACATTAATTGACCATATGTGCATGGATTCATTTCTGGGCTCTCTTTTGTTTCATCGAAATGTGTGTCTGTTTTCATGCCAAATACCATGCTGTTTTGGTGGTTATAGTTTTGTAATATAGTTTGAAATCATGGAGTGGGATATCTTCTTTCCCAAGAATGCTTTGGCTATTTGGGGTCTTATATGGTTCCATACAAATTTTAGGTTTGTTTGTTCTGTTTCAGAGAAGAATGCCATTGGAATCTTGATAAGGATTGCACTGAATCTGTAGGCTGCTTTAAGTGGTATGGACATTTTAACAACTTCAATTCTTCTTATCCTTGAGCACAGAGTATTTTTCCATTTATTTGTGTCTTCTTCAGTTTCTCTCACCAGTGTCTTATAATATAGGGATCTTTCCCCTCCTTGGTTAAATTTTTTTCTAGGTAATTTATTCCTTTTTGATGAAATCATAAATGGGATTCTATTATTAATTTCTCAGATAGTTTGTTTGTTCTTAGTATACAGAAACACAACTGGTTTTTGTATATTGATTTTATATCCTACAACTTTACTAAATATGTTGATTAGTTCCAACAGTTTCTTGGTGGAATCTTTAGGGTTTTCTTTATATCTCATCTGAAAATAGAGACAGTTTTACTTCTTTCTAACTTGGATGCCTTTTATTTCTTCTTCTTGCCTAACTTCTCTATATATAGGATGTCTACTACTGTATTGAGTAAGAAGAGTGGGCGTTCTGGTCTTGTTCCTGATCTTAGAGGAAGAGCTTTCAGCTTCTCACCCCTGAATGTAAGGTCAGCTGTGGCTTGTCATATATGACTTTTTAATGTTGAGTTACCTTCCTTTTATACCCAGTTTGTTGAGAATTTTTATCATGAATGGATATTCAATTTTGTCAAATGCTTTCTCTGCATCTATTGAGATGAGATGGTTTTTAATCCCTCATTTCTTAATGTGGTATATCATGTTGATTGATTTGCAGATGTTGAATCTTTGCATCCCTGGAATAAGTCCCAATTGATCGTGATGTATGACCCTTTTATATTGTTTAAATCAGTTTGCTAATATTTCTTGACAATTTTACACTATGTTCATCAAGGATATTGGTCTATCATTTTCTTCTTTTGGGTGTCCTCTTCTGGTTTTGGTGTCAGGGTAATGTTGGCTTTCTAAAATGAGTTTGGAAGTGTTTCCTCCTCTTCTTTTTTTTAGAAGACTTTGGAGAGAGGGATTCATATTAATTATTCTTTTTTGGGAGTATTAATTATTCTATAAATCTTTGGTAGAATTTACCAGGAAAGCTTTCTGGTCCTAGACTTATTCTTTCTTGGGAGGTATTTGATTACTGATTCAGTCTCCTTACTCCTAATTGGTTTGTTGGATTTTCTATGTCTTCATGATTCAGTCTTCGTGGGTTGTATAGTTCTAGGAACATATCCATTACTAGGTCTTCTAATTTGTTGGCATATAATTATTCATAGTAGTCTTATAAGTCTTTGTATTTCTGTGTTATCAGTTGTAACTTCTCTTTCACTTCTGATTTTTTAATCATTTCTTTTCTTGGCAAGTCTAGCTAAATGTTTGTCTTTTTTATCTTTTTTTAAAAAACAGGTCTTAATTTTATTGATCTTTACTATGTTCTTTCTTAGTCTCTATCTTCATTCTAATCTTTGTTATTTCCTTTCTTCTATTAACTTTGGGCTTAGTTTGTTCATTTTCTAGTTCTTTTTTTTAATTTTTAAAATTTTTTTTTAAGATTTTATTTATTTATTTGACAGAGAGAAATCACAAGTAGGCAGAGAGGCAGACAGAGAGAGAGAGGAGGAAGCAGGCTCCCCGCTGAGCAGAGAGCCCAATGTGGGGCTCGATCCCAGGACTCTGAGCAGAGAGCCCGATGTGGGGCTCGATCCCAGGACTCTGGGATCATGACCTGAGCCGAAGGCAGTGGCTTAACCCACTGAGCCACCCAGGCGCCCCCATTTTCTAGTTCTTAAAGATGAAAAGTTAGGTTGTTTATTTGAGCTCTTTTTTCTTAAGGTAGGCATTTAACTCTATGAACTTAGCCCTTATAATTGCTTTTTCTGCATGCTATTAGTTTTAGTATGTTAAACTTCCATTTTCATTTGTCTCAAGATATTTTTTTATTTCTCTTTTGACTTCTGCTTTGACCCATTGGTGTTCAGTGCCATGTTGTTTAATCTCCACATATTTGTGAATTTTCCAGTTTTCCCAAAATGACCTCAAAATGACTTCTAGTTTCATGCCTTTGTAGTTAGAAAAAATGCCTAATATTTCAACTTCTTAAATTAATTATTACTTATTTTGTGGCCTAACATATGATCTGTCCTAGTAAATGTTCCGTGTGCACTTAAGAAGAGTATGTATTCTGTTGCTTTTAGATGGAATGCTCTGTAAATGTCTCTTAAGTCCATCTGGTCCAGGATGTAGTTTTTAAGTCCATTGTTACTTTAATTAATTTTCTGTCTGGATGATCTATCCATTGTTGAAACTGGGGTATTGAAGTCTCCTACTATTATAGTATTACTGCCTATTTCCCCCTTTGGGTCTGTTAATACATGAAGAAAGATATATTGGATACAATCATACTTGTAGAAAATAACAGCGAAGGTGTAGTACACTTTTTTGTAGGTGTAGTAAATTTTTTGTGGAAAGCCGGTACGAAGACAATATCCTTAAGGATGTTGGAAAAGGATCTGTAATTCACTTGACTGGCCTGGAAAATAAATAAATACTTAGTGATTATTTTATGAAATATTATTTTTATGAAAAAATGTTTTTATGAAAGCAGACTCCAGAGTCTGACAGGCTTTCTACATAATTCCAGCTGTATTTACTTTAAACAACTTAACCTGTAAGCCTTGAGGACTCACCTGTAAAATGGAAATAGTAACTCCTTGCCAAGTTTTCCCCTTGATAACACGAGGTAACAGAAATGTTAGGAAAAGCTCCTAATGCAGGTTTTGTCTTACTCCAGGGCATGAGCTCCAAACTAAGAGATTCTTTCTCTTGCTGTAATTGTCTTCATAGTTAAAACAAATCGATACGCTTTACGCTAATCCCAGTTTCTCCCTCCACCCCTAGCAATATGGAGTGGCCTCTTCACTCACTTAACAGAATCCTGGAATAACTTTAAGGGCCTAGATCCAAATTATACAACATGGATGGATATCATGGAGAAGCATGGCTATCGAACACAAAAATTTGGAAAACTGGACTACACTTCGGGACATCACTCCATTAGGTAAAAAAGTAGAACAAAATAATGCTCACATGCTACCTTCTGCTTCAGCACATACATGTACTCTTTTTTGACTTTTGTCACTTCTCCGAGAAGGTGAAAGTAAAGCTCTTAATCCCTCAATTGTGTTAATTTGGCTAAAATTTCTTTAATCTTCTTAAAAGATTAAAATTGCTAATATGCTGGTAATTTTTGTTTTTCTTAAACATTAAAGGTCTATAAAATCGTTTACTTCAAAATTTATTTTGAGTTTTTTTATGCAATGTCTACTACATACTGAAGACAGTTTATAATCTTTTTTAAAGACCATAATCTTGATGCTTGCTTTTGTCAGTTATCTCCTTTCAGTCTATTATAACATTTTTTTTTTCATTTTACTAAGTCCTCAAACCAGGCAGCCAAGCATAGTGGTTATGAGCAGAGATCTAGAATCAGAATGCCTACTTGAGAATCTTAGTTTCTCTGTTTACTCCTGACCTCTAATTTCTTTGCTGTGAGGATTAAATGGAATGAGATCTGCAGGAAAAAAAGCTAACACACAGCGTGTCTGGGACAGCTGTCCTTAGAAAGGCCTGCTTTCAAGATTGGTCCTCGGGTTTTAATGACTTGAATATCAGGAATATTTTCCATCTATTCTCTGATAAAAGTGACTTACTCTCTACCTAGAATGTACAATGTGGTTTATGCTGAAACACCTACTTTCCTTCTGAGAGTCTGGGATTTTGGTATGTGGTAAGCAGAGGGTATCTGCATGATCAGCTGCCACGAACAACTTGGGTACTGCTTGCCTAATCAATTCTTACACGTGTATTGTCATGTTTGGTGTTGGATGAATTAAGTGTGCCCTTTAGGACTCCACTTGGAAACTTGAAAATGGTTTGCTCTAGACTTACCCTAAATATCGTTCCCTTTGCTGATTTTGCTTTGCGTCCTTTCACTATAATCATAGCCATGTATACAACTAAATGCTGAGTCCCATTAGTTCTCCTAGTGAACTTGGGTATGCTCTTGGAGTCTCCCAACACTTGTGCCTCTTGGCACAAATACGTATTAAAGCCTTAGAACAGAACCCCTTGCCTAACAGGTGCTAATTGAGGGCTATGGTAGTGGTAGTAGTGATGATGATGATGCTAATGATTATGGTAAGAACCAGAAAAATAAATTGAGTCAAAATAATGGTGAATGTGGTGGGAAGGATAGCATTCCCCAGAACTTCATGTCCACCTGGAACTACAGAATGTCACCTTATTTGGAAACAGATCCTTCTTACAGATGCAATTAGTTAAGGGTTAAAGATGAAGCCATCCTGAATTTAAAATGAGTCCTAAATCCAATGACTTTTGGTCTCATTAGAAAAGAAAAGGGTATAGACACACTAAAAAGGCAGGGTGAAGACAGAAGCAGAGATGAGAGTGATCACAGGTACAAACCAAAGAATGTCAGAAGCCAGGAAAATGGAAGAATTCTTCCTGAGAGCCTTCCGAGGGAGCATGGCCCAGCCAATAGCTTGACTTCTGATTTCTAGCCTCTAGAACCATCAGAGAATAAATTTCTGTTGTTTTAAGCCTTCCTGTTTGCAGTAATTTATGACTGCAGCCCTAGAAAACTAATAGAATGAGTTTCAGGTGAACAGATACTAAAATAATCTAGAGTAATCTGAGTATTAGTCTTGCTCTTCTGGGTAATGTTAAATTTCTTTCCTCTTCTGTCTTCCAAAATCTAAAAGATACCAATCCTGCAAACCCAGAAGGGACCTTTACATCTCTTCCCCATCTCTGCCTTCTAATCCATTCCCAGATGTTGTCACTTCTACTTCTAAAATCTCTCTTCAGTTTATTCACTTACCAATCTCCACCAAAGCCTCTGCTTCCCAGGGTACTGAAGTGGCCCTCTAACTTGTCTTCTATCTGATCCATTTTCTAGAGGCAGACAGAGTGATCTTTTTAAAATAGTCATCTGGTCAAGTGCCTGACCTGCTTAAAATCTTCCAGTGTTGTTGTTTTTTTTTTTCCTCTGTAGGTAGACTAAAATCCCAAACCCACAACATGGTTTTATAAGACCCTACATTTTCTAGTCCCTGCATACCCCCTGTCTCCTTTCACAACACTCTCTCTCCCCCCTCAGGATGCATTTGCTCTTTCATTTCTGTCACATGCTTTTCACTAGCTCTGGACCACTGCACAAACTAGTCTCATGCAAAAAGCTCTTCCCTCACTCTACTCAGTAGTGCAGAAGAAGAAAAGGGTGGAAGCAGAAGTAGAAGGAGCAGAGGCTTTGAGTCCATCAGAACTGTTAAATGTCCAGCTTTCCTTAACATCCTTGGTGGTAAGTGACCTTGGGCAAGCTACCTGACTTCTGTAAGTGTCAGCGTCCTTATTTGAAAACTGGAATTGATAATACCCACCTCGGGGTGCCTGGCTGGCTCGGTCAGTGGAGCATGTGACCCTTGATCTCAGGGTTGTGAGTTTGAGCCCTATGTTGGGTATAGAGATTACTTAAAATTTTAAAAAATCTTAAAAATATAATACATCATTGGATGATTAGGAGGAGTCTTAAATGAGTTAATCTAAGAGATCATGTAAAAAGATTAAATGAAATAATATGAGGTACTTCCTAATGCCTGGCACAGAATAAGCATTTAATTAAGGGGAAAAATTATTATTGTAAAAATGGCTTAATCAGAATTATAGTTTAGTATTTATATAACCCATTCATTTTCTTTTTTGTGGGGGGAGGGAAGGACAGAGGGAAAGGGAGAGAGAGAGAATCCACCCCCCCCAGCAGGGAGCCCATGCAGGGCTCAAGGTCACAACCCTGAGATCATTATCTGAGCAGAAATCAAGAGTTGGACATTTAACTGAGCCACCCAGCGCCCAAAACCCTTTACTTTCCTCAAGAGTGTTGCAAGTCCTAATTATTTCATGCAATTTCACAAATTTCTCTTTAAAATTCTTCTGCTTCTTAGAAAGTAAGTTTAATTCAAAGTAAAATGTAACTATTCTTATTATCCTATCCTATACTATTACCCTGTTTCATGCTATTATCCTATTGTTTTCTCAGTTTCCTCAGCAAATCCAGTAATGAAAAGAATCTAAGATCAAACAGCTCATACTCCCTGTAATTATCATTCTGCGTATGCCATGGTTAAAATCTGATCTGAATTTTATTCCTCTGGAATAAGGACCCTGTTTCTCTTTTTCATTGTTTTATTCCCATTGCCAATATTATGCCAGTGCATAATATTAATTACCTTAATTACCTGATTGAATGGCATAGGAAGTTACATTCATCTAGCTATAGCTTAAACATTGATGTTCTATTTAACCTATGGTTTAAAATCAGTAAAAGGAAAAAGGCCCCTTAAATGTTGACATTTGGGACACCGAAGATGATTTTTGGTGTAGTAATTGCTTATAGATAATTTTCCTATCTCCCCAGAGCTTAAGAAATTGAAATAAGCCCTCAAGACTGTTTGTATTAGTGCTGTATGTACCCACACAGTCATTTAGCTGACAAATAGGTCACGTTTGCTACTAATAGCATATCTGCAAAGCTTATATGAATTATGGTACATTGTCTTTTAGATTTTTCTGTGAAATTTGAAAAATGGGTCTCAAACTTAATAGAGGTACTCAGTGTTCTGACAGACTGACTCTCAAAATCAGAAGCTATCTTTATAACTCTTTCTGCTACGTTTTCCACTGAGATTGGCTGTTTTCTGAACCTGCTTGGCTTTCCAGCCAGAATTAAAGTTTCTTTACTTTATTACAATAATACTCCACCTGTCTAATTTTTTAAGCCTCAAATGATACTGTCTCCTTGTATCAGTTTAAGAACACAGGTCCAGCTATGTTTCCATTCTTTGTATAATATACTACACTTTACTAGGATCATTAAGGGCTACACACTTGTTTCTTCCAGACAACTGTCAAACACCTAGTGGTGGTAGTACTTATTACCATTCTACTTACCAAATGGAAGTCTTTGGGCAAGTTATGTATCTCTTAACCCCACCCCACCCCCACGTTGTAGGTGTTATAATAGGTTTGATTAGGTTTAAATTTGCTGTATTATATTAGCAGCTGAAAGGAAACATTTGTATTTAATCCACAGGGTGTTCTGGTAATTTTTACTATCAAATAAAACTGTTTTGCCTGTATGTTCACAATATGGAAAACAGTGGTTCTCAACCAAGGGCACTTTAGATACAACCCCCTGCCCCTCGAAGACGTCTGACAAGGACTGGGGGGGAACGCTGCTGACTTCCAGAGGGTGGAGGCCAGGTTGCTGCTAAACAGTCTGCAATGCACAGAACAGCCCCCCCACCATCCCCTCCCCTACCATCTGCCTCTACCCTGCAGCAAAGACTTATCAAGCCTAAAACATCAACAGTGCAGAGACTGAGGAAACATGATCTAAAGCTAAATATTCTAAATATTTCTAAATCAACAAAACCAAAGAGCATGTTAATCTGGAGGTGTATAGAATTAGGAGGGTTTTTATATAGACATTTTAAAAACTAGATTTCTAAGATCAGCACAATTTAATAAAGAAATCGAGTATTAAATAATATTCCTTAAAATACTAAGACTGAAGATGATCCTTATTGAAGTTACAAAAGTATAGTCCAGTGTATTTTATTCAGCCAATACTTAATGGCTCCAGCTACTATGTACCAGACACTATTTTTATTTTATTTTATTTTTAGACACTATTTTTAAATGATGGGAATAGACAAGTGATCAAAACACAAAAATCTCTAAACTCAGGGAACTTACATTCTAATGGCATCAGAAGCCAATATAAATAAGCTGCCGTCTTCTCTGTCCTAGCTAAAGTTTAAAACCTAAAATCAAATCCTCTGTCATCCTACTTCCACTGAAATTTATCTGTGTTCCCAATTCATGTTTTTCTGAAGCTAAGTCACACTAGGCAATTTTCACTCCTCTGAAACAAATGAAAAATAAAGGCCTGCTTCCAAAATGAGAGAATTGCTTTGGGGAATTCCTGAGCTTGAACCTCTTGGCAAACAGCAAAGTGAAGCAAACCACGAGCTGTTTACACCATTCTTCCTGTCCCTATCGGGCCTCCAGACTAGAAAGAAGCACAGGCTTTCTCAGTAGAATCAGAGGGACTAAGAAGGAAGGGACAGAACTCAAAACACCAACCATAGAGCCCTCTCTCAGTCCCTTTCAATTCTGCCACCTAGTGGTAAGTATGTGTATATCTCATCCATATCCACATTTTATTATCTAAGATCAGATATACCTTTAGATTTGTTTTCTACCATAATTCCTAGAAAAGTTTCTTGAGACGTTAGTGGGTCGCTCTGAGCCTACAATCTCATTGTTATCCTTGGATTTTTACCCCATGTAATTATTTGGATTTAATATTATTAGGGTTTAGCTGCGTATAATTAAGTTTCTATCTCCTGCTTTGGCCAGTGTTAGCCATTTGTGGAAACTGATTTCAGTCTATTTGAGAAGAGTCTGAAGCTATCTAATAATAGGGAGATTTAACTTTTCAATTTAACATTAGCATTAGCCAGATATGACCTAGCTGAAGAGACTTATGATTTTAAAAAGGAGGTTTAAAAACAAAAAAGTCTAGTTATCTGAACTACGGTACAGGGCAAAATATGTTGCATTCTGTCTATAGGAGGAAGTGATCACATCCAGATGTTTTTTTCCAGGGGATGGCAGTAAAGGCTGTAAAGTGCTGTATTTAATTTATTCTAAGGTGGCATTTCTTTCTTTTTCACAGTTTAAGATATCTCTGAAATTGCAACCCCTCTTATTATTGAGATTACAAAATTCTATTATAGTCTAATTGGCAGTATTTTTCTTAATTTTATAATTAAGAATCAATTTCTTAATTTTTCTTAATAATATATATATATATACATTTAAATAGTATATATAGTTTTAATAGCATTTTAGATTTGATGAGCTTTCATAGAAGTAGAATATTACTGGGCTAAAATGGACAGGAAGGGTAAACTTCTGAACAAACTTCTGAACAAAGTCACCCAAGGAGGAAAGTACAAACCTTTTGGAGAAAGAACATTGGATAAACCAGAATTCTTGTAGGGAAGCAATGAAAAGTAAAATTTTCATATGTGAAAAGGACTTCAGTAATACGTCCAGGCAGCTGGCAAAAATACCCCTGCATGATTCATCTGGTAAGTTGAATTTGAGAATCTCCACAAAGTTTCTATTCTGTTAAAAAAAAAAAATAGTTTCATCCTTGAACAGATTTTTTGCTCTCTGGTCAAGTCCCATAATTATTTTACATGAACTTTTTGAGTTCATGTAATTTTTTTTTTAAGATTTTATTTATTTATTTATCAGAAAGAGAGAACACAAGCAGGGGGAATGGCTGGTGGAGGGAGAAGCAGACTCCGCACTGAACAGGGAGCCCAGTGTGGGGCTCAATCCCACGACCCTGGGATCATTCATGACCTGAGCCACCTGGGCTCAGATGTTTAACCAACTGAGCCACCTGGGCGTCCCTCATTCATGTAATTTTATGATTGATCTAATTTGTTATCCATTCAGAGTTTTCCTGTGTTCTTCTAAGTATTTCCATCCTTCCAGGTGGCTCTTTTATTACCTACATTCCATTGTAGTGAGCCATGAAAAATAGAGCATTTCTTTACTATGCATTTAATATTATTATATAAAATATATTTATAATAAAAACTAATTATGAAATATTTAAAATATAAAGTATTATGTTAACATTATTTTAATTTATTTAAGTATAGTAATAATAAATTATATCATTTAGTGAAAATCCATGATTTTCATCTTATTTACAAATAGCTCTATGAATTAAAAAAAAGATTAAGGAGCACCGGCCACATTAATTTCACCAAAAAAAGTGGTTGGAATTAATAAAATTAATCAATGAGAAAGCATGCATATATTCAGCATTTAAATAATGTATATTGAAAAGTAATGTTCCAATCTGAGTTTGCTAGAGTTTATTCATTCCACTAAAACAGACTGTTCTTTGAGTGTCCACATATGTGAGGAAGATAGATGACAGCCTTATTAAGTTCTTTAAAAAATGGTGTGTGTATTTCCCACAACATTGAAAGAAGAATATCTAATGGAAAGGAGTATGGATTTCTTTTTTCTTTTATAGAATATGTTAGGCTGATACCAGAATTTGCAAGGTCATTATTCAGAACTGTAACGTTTTCATTCAGGAGACTTCTCTAAGATACATCTAGCTGTTTAAATCCCATCAGAAACAATAATTGTGTATGTGTAAGAGAGAGAGAAAAACAGATATCCACAAAACTCTTGAAGACTGAGAGTTAATTAAGACTGCAGGTTAAGTCTAACCTCTGAATTCATCTTGAAGGAAAATGGTCATGTGATCATTTGTAATGTGCCATATTTTTTCAGAAGAGATTACTACTATGTTAATTAATCCTGTGCTTTCTGCAGACCCAACAATGCTGCTGCAGAATTTGGCATATTGGCACAGAAAACCCACACAGCTATGGCATATATGCAAATTTATGCATTAATTAGTTAGTAATGTGTTAGATAGGGGTTTTTCCATTCATACTAGGAGGATGTTTTATTATTAAAAAGAATTAATCAGACTCCTGATTGTTTGATAGTGCATTTGGCCATCAACTTATTTTCTGGCATTGAACCAAGGTAGCCCACTTATGGGCTACTGAAGTACTATTTTGATGATCCTATCTAAAAATTGACAAGTTTTTGCATAAAAGATTTCTTAGACTGTTATATAGAACAATGCTTTAATATGCATACAGATCACCTGGGCATCATGTTAAATACCCTTTCTTATTTGGTGGGTCTGGGATGGGACCTGAGATTCTGTTTCTGTCTCAAGCTTCCAGATGATGCTGATGCCCTTGGTCCACAGACCACTTCCAGTAGCAAGGGTATAAAGAACCAGAGTTCAGATAGAGGTAGGACAGGCTTTAATCTATCATAAATGCCTTTATCAGAAACATGGTAATTTTGTGTCCCTTTGTCCACTCATGTGAGATTGAGTGTGAAAAAGGCATATAGCATCTTGCTAATATGACAATAGTTTTGATCTCATGGACCCCCGAAGGCCTCTCAGGGACCTCCCCCAGATCCCTGGGCCACGCTTCGAGAAATGCTGGCATATAGGAAACTATACATTGTATGTTTGTGCTTATTGCAAGTAACACATCAATGTAAATAACCCAGAAAATAACCCAAAGGCTGGTAGAACAAACTCCACAACTGAATGTACAGGAGAGGCCACACTGAAGAGGATAGGAAAGGTAGAGATATAGTGGGGAGCTAAATCCTGTAAGTCTGGCCACTGGAGGCAGGGAGCCGGGGGCAGGAGAGGGTAAGAGACGGAGTAGAGAAACCGGATCCCCACAGCATCTGCCTCTTTGAAAATAAAAGTGGCCAAGTTTAACCAATTCTTAGGACCAGCAGGTCTTAAAGCACGGAACTTTAAAAATCAGTAGGTTCCATGCTGGGATAGCTTACAGGGTAATGGGAAGCCAAGTCCCTGCCCTTAAAGAGAAAGTAAGACAAACAGCCTGTGGAGATAGAGCATAGGAGCAGCATTTAGAAAAACACCTGGAGCATACAGGAGGGAGAGTTATTTACCAAGCTGAGTTCTGCGAGGTACTTCTCCAGGAGCAAGGGAGCTGGCAGTCACCATTTTGCTCCCCCACCTCGCAGCATAAACACACAGCCACCTGTGGAAACCGGTGTGGCATAAGCATTCACCACCTAACTTGCTTACACCGTGCCCCTCCCCCTCCAGCTGGGCCTGCCTCAGTCCCAGCACTGTGGGTCCCCCTCCCCCAGATAACCAGTGCAAACCTTGCCAATACCGTATCTCCCAGCTCTGCCCTTTGCATGGCCTGGATCCTGGTGACAGTAACTTGTCAGCTTCCTTGGAACACACACAGACTTTGTTAAAACGGCACCCCCGACTGGCACACACTTTACAGAGTAGACCAGATAGGCCTCAGTCTCCACCACAGCTGCACATCCCCTGTGGAAGGGGACCAACCTGCCCCCCCTTGGCACTACAACCCAGCTTGCTTGTGCTTTCCGGAGTGGCCTCAGCTGGGTAGATCTCTGCAGAAGCTGTAAATCCCCTGTGGAAGAGAACCAGCACCACCTTGTTCAAAGTGCGAGCCCCACCCACTACTTTTTTTTTTTTTTAAGATTTTTTTTTTTTTATTTATTTGACAGATCACGAGTAGGCAGAGAGGCAGGCAGAGAGAGAGAGGAGGAGGAGGCAGGCTCCCTGCTGAGCAGAGAGCCCGATGCGGGACTCGATTCCAGGACCCTGAGATCATGACCTGAGCTGAAGGCAGAGGCTTTAACCACTGAGCCATCCAGGCGCCCCCCCACCCACTACTTTTAAGAGCAAGAGACCTAGCTCACTTTCCTAACACACAGAAACAGACACAGAAAGTTAGGCCAAATGAGGAGCCAGAGAAATACGCCCCAAATGAAAGAAGAGGACAAAATTACAGTAAGACACCTAAATGAAACAGAGCTAAGTAATACGCCTAACAGAGAATTTAAAGTAATGATCATAAAGATACTCACTGGACTTGAGAAAAGAGTGGAGGACATCTTAAAAAGAATAATCAGGGACAAAAAAAGAAACAATCAGAGAGGAAGAACACAATAATTTTAATTAAAAATATACTTAGATGGAATAAATAGCAGGCTACAAGAAGCGGAAGAACAAATCAATGACCTGGTGGACAGAGTAATGGAAAGTAATCAATCTGACCAGAAAGTGCAAAATAAAAAGAGACCTAGGGAACTCACTGACTCCATCAAGCATTTTAACATTTGCACTGTAGGTATCCCAGAAAAGAAGAAAGAAAAGCGGACAGAGACTCTATTTGAAGAAATAATAGCTGAAAACTTCCCAAATCTGGGAAAGGGAATAAATTCAGATCCAGGAACCACAGAGCTCCCCCAACTAAATCAACCCAAGAAGGTCCACACCAAGACACATAGTGATTAAAATGGCAAAAAAGCAGTGATAAAAAAAGGTTTTAAAAGAAGCAAGAGAAAAGAGGGAAACCCCATAAAGCTATTAGCAGACGTTTTCAACAGAAACTTTGCAGGCCAGAGGTGAGTGGCATGATATATTCAAAGTACTGAAAGGAAAAAAATCTGTAGCCAAGAAGACTCTATCCAGCAAGGCTTTCATTCAGAATAGAAGGAGAGATAAAGAGTTTCCCAGACAAACAAAAACCGAAGTAGCTCATGTCCAGTAACCCAGCCCTACAGGAAATATTAAAGGGGACTCTGAATGGAAAAGAGAGACCATGAGTAAGTAGGAAACACAAAAGTAGTAAAAATAAGTATATCAGTAAAACTCAAGTCAAAGGACTCACAAATGGATGTAAAGTATGATACCTGTAGACTTAAAACATGGAAAGGAGAGGAGTAAAGAATGGGTTCAAACTTGAGTGACCACTGGGGCACCTGTGTGGCTCAGTTGGTTAAGTGTCCAACTCAATTTCAGCTCAGGTCATGATCTCAGGGTTGTGAGCTTGAGCCCTGCACTGGGCTGGGTGTGGAGCCTACTTAAGATTCTCTCTCTCCTTCTCCCTCTGCTCCTACCTATTATCCCCCCCCCCCGAAAAAAAAGAAACAAAACAAAATTTAAATGACCATCAACTTAAGATAGACTGCTATAAGCAGATGTTATATACTAACTTAATAGTAACCACAAACCAAAAACCAGGAATAGATATGCAAAAAAAATAAAGAGAAAGGAATCCAAGTAAATCACTAAAGAAAGCCAACTTATGGTGAGAAAAGAGAGCAAGGGAAGAAAGGAACAGAGAAGATCCACAAACACACAAAAAAACAAATAACTAAGTGGCAATAAATACATGCCTAATTATATTTGAATATATAATTACTTTGAATGTAAATGAACTAAGTGCTCCAATCAAAATCCAGTGGGTGATGGAGTGGATAAAATAACAAGAGCCACCCAAATGCTGCTTACAAGAGACACACTTCAGACCTAAAGACACGTGCAAGCATGGGTGGCTCAGACGGTTAAGCGTCTGCCTTCAGCTCAGGTTATGATCCCAGGGCCCTGGGATGGAACCCTGCATTGGGCTTCTTGCTCAGCAGAGAACCTACTTCTTCCCCTCTCTCTGTTGCTTCCCCTGCTTGTGTTCTCTCACTTACTCTTTCTCTCTCAAATAAATAAATCTTTAAAAAAAAAAAAAAGACATGCAGTTTGAAAGCGAGGGGATGGAGAAACATTTGTCATGCAAATGGTAGCAGTATTTATATCAGACAAAATTGACTTTAAAACAAAGACTGTAACACAAGACACAGAAGGATACTATATAATCATTAAGAGGACAATCCAACAAGAAGATATAATAACTGTAAATATTTATGCACCTAACATGGGAGCACTCACATATAAAATAGTTAATAGCAAATATAAAGGAACTAATCAATAGCAATACAGTAATAATAGACTTCAACACTCCATTTATATCAGTGGACTGATCATCTAAATGGATAATCAACAAGGAAACAGTGGCTTTGGATGACCCTGGGCCAGATGGACTTAATACATATATTCAGAACATCCCATCCTAAAACATCAGAATACACATTCTTTTCAAGTGTATAAGGAACCTTCACCAGAAGATATCACCTATTAGATCAAAAAATAAATCTGGACAGTTTCAAAAAGATAGAAGTTATACCATGCATCTTTTCTGACCACAATGCAGTGAAAATAGAAATCAACCACAAGAAAAAATCTGGAAAGAGCACAAATTTATGGAGGTTAAATAACATGCTACTAAACAATGAATGGGTCAACCAAGAAATTAAAGAAGACATCAAAAAATACATGGAGACAAATGAGAATGAAAACCACAATAGTCCAAAATCTTTGTGATGCAGGAAAAGCAGTTCTAAGAAGTTTAGCAATACAGGCCTACCTCAAGAAGCAAGAAAAATCTCAAATAAACAACTAGACCTTACACCTAAAAGAGCTAGGGAAAGAAGAACAAACAAAACCCAAAACCAGCAGAAGGAAGCAACTAATAAATATTAGAGCAGAAATAAATGATATAGAAACTAAAAAAACACAACAGATTAATGATACCAGGAGCTGGTTCTTTGGAAATATCAATAAAATTGATAAAGTCATCGAGAGAGAGAGAGAGGACTCAAACAAAATCAGAAAAAAAAAAAAAGATGAGAAATAACAATCAACACCACAGAAATGCAAAGAATTGTAAGACAATATTATGAAAATTTATATGCCAACAAACTGGACAACCCAGAAGAAATGGGTAAATTAGAAACATATAACCTACCAAAACTGAAACAGGAAGAAATAGAGAATTTGAACAGACCAATTGCCAACAATGAAGTTGAATTAATAACCAAAAAAACTACCAAAAGACGTGAGTCCAGGACCCGACAGCTTCATAGGTGAATTCTACCAAATATTTAAAGAAGAGTCAATATCTATTCTCAAACTTAAAAAAAAAAAATAGAAGAGGAAGGAAAATTTCCAAGTTCATTTTATGAGGCCAGCATTTTCCTGATACCAAAACCACATAAAGATACAACAACAAAAAAAGGACTACAGGCCAATATCCGTGATGAACATAGATGCAAAAATCCTCAAGAAAATATTAGCAAACCAAATCCAACAATACATTAAGAAAAATCATTCACCGTGATCAAATGAGATTTATTCCTGGGATGCAAGGGTGGTTCAGTATAAACAGATCAATCAATGTGATACAGTACATCAATAAGAGAAAGGATAAAAATCATATCATTTCAATAGATGCAGAAAAAAGCATTTGACAAAAGTTCAATGTCCATTCATAATGGGAAAAAAAAAAACCCTCAACGTACCTCAACATAATAAATGCCTTATATGAAAAACCCACAGTGAACATCATACTCATTGGTGAAAAATTGAGAGCTTTTCCTCTACGGTCAAATAACAGGCAGGAATGTCCACTCTCACCACTGTTACTTAAAACGTAGTACTGGATGTTCTAGCCACAACAATCAGATTAAAAAAAAAGGAATAAAAGGCATCCAAATTGGTAAGGAAGAAGTAAAACTTTAACTCTGCAGATGACATGATATTATATATAGAAAATCCTAAAGACTCCACTAAAAAGCTACTAGCACTGATAAATTAATTCAGTAAAGTTACAGGATACAAAACCCATTGCATTTCTGTACATTAATAATGAAACAGAAGAGAAATGAAGAAAACAATCCCATTTACAATTGCACCAAAAATAATAAAATACTTAGGAATAAACCTAATCAAAGAGGTGAAAGACCTGTACTCTGAAAACTATAAAGCATGATGAAAGAAATCAAAGACGACTCAAAGAAATGGAAGGACATTCGATGTTCATGGATTAGAAGAACATACATTATAAAACATCTATAGTACTCAAAGAAATCTACAGATTTAATGAAATCCCTATCAAAATACTAACAGCATTTTTCATAATACCAAAAATTTGAATGGAACCATAAAAGGCCCTGAATAGCCAAAGCAATCTTGAAAAAGAAATACAAAACTGGATTCCAGATTTCAAGTTATAACAAAAACCATACAATAGTATAAAAAACTATAATAGTCATAAAACTATAATACAAAACTATATATAAAACTATAATAATCAAAACAACAAGATACTGGCATAAAAACAGACATAGATCAACAGAACAGAGAGCCCAGAAATAAACCCACAATTATACGGTCAATTAACCTTCAACAGAGGAGGCAAGAATATGAAATGGGAAAAAGACAATGTCTTCAACTAATGGTGTTGGGAAACTGGACAGCTACCTACAAAAGAATGAACCTGGATCACTTTCATACACCATACACAAAAATCAAAAATAAACCCCAAATGGATTAAAGACCTAAATGTGAGACTGAGACCATAAAAATACTAGAAGAGAGCTGATGCAGTCCTATCTCTGACATTGACCATAAGAACGTCTTTCTAGATACATCTGAGTCCAGAGAAACAAGAGCAAAAATAAGCTATTGGGACTGCATGAAAGTAAAAAGCTTCTGCACAGCAAAGGTAACAACCAACAAAACTAACCTACTGAATGGGAGAAGACATTTGCAAATGACATATCCAATAAAAGGTTAGTGTACAAAATCTATAAGACCAAAACCCAAATAATCCAATTAAGAATGGGCGGAAGACACGGACACATATTTCTCCAAAGAAGACATCCCAATGCCAACAGATACATGAAAAGATGCGCAGTATCACTCATTATCAGGAAAATGCAAACCAAAACCACAATGAGCTATCACCTCAAACCTGCCAGAATGGCTAAAATCAAAAGAAACAAGCATTGGTGAAGATGTGGAGAAACAGGTGCCCTGGTGCACTGTTGATCGGAATGCAAGCTGGTGCAGCCACTGTGGAAGACAGTATGGAGGTTCCTCTAAAAGTTAAAAATAGAACTACTCTACAGTCCAGTAATCAAACTACTGGGGATTTATCCAAAAAAACACAAAAACACTAATTCAAAGGGATACATACACCCATTTGTTTATTATAGCAATATATGTAATAGCGAAATTATGGAAGCAACCTGTGTCCATCGATAGATGAATGGATAAAGCAGATGTGTCTCTCTCTCTCTCTCTCTCTCACACACACACACACACACACACACAGTGGAATACTACTCAGTCCTAAAAAAAAATAAGATCTTACTATTTGCAACCACATGGATGTAATTAGAGGGTATTACGCTAAGTGAAATAAGTCAGAGAAAGACAAAGGCATATGATTTCACTCATATGTAGAATTTAAGAAACAAATAGGGGGGATAAAGGGACAAACCAAAAAACAGAATCTTAACTGTAGAGAATAAACTGATGGTTGTCAGAGAGGAGGGGTTGGGGGGTTGAGTGAGACAAGAGTACACTTATCTTGATGAGCACTGAGTAATATATGGAATTGTTGAATCACTCTATTGTACACCTGAAACAAATGTAACATTTTATATTAACTATACTGGAATAAAAATAAAAACTTCCCTTCCTTCTGACAGAAAAAAAGACAAGTTGGTAGAAAATTTAGGAGAAATACCAGGAACTTGAACTATTTTTTATATTATTAAGTGTGTTGTTATAAGAAAAAGTAACCCTTCTAAAGAATCTATCTTAGTTTTAAAGAACACATAAGTGAATATTTGATTCTCATCATTTTTTCCCTGGATTTTGTGTTTGCAAGTTTCAGTAACTCTCTTAATGAGATCTAGTGTAGTGAACCTGAATATTTACATGACTGAGTCTAAAAACTGTTTTCCATATTGCTTTCTTATATCTATGCTTAGTCAGTTTTTTTCTTATCTTTTTTAGTACCTTATAATACACCTGTCTTTTTGCCTCCTCAGCAACCGTGTTGAAGCATGGACAAGAGATGTTGCTTTCTTACTCAGACAAGAAGGCAGACCTGTGGTTAATCTTATCCCTAAAAAGACTAAAGTAAGAGTAATGGAAGAGGACTGGAAGAATACAGACAGAGCAGTGAATTGGTTAAGAAAGGAAGCAAATAATTACACTCAACCATTTGTTCTCTACTTGGGATTAAATTTACCACATCCATATCCTTCCCCATCTTCAGGAGAAAATTTTGGATCTTCAACATTTCACACATCTCTTTATTGGCTTAAAAAGGTAAGTACACTATAGTGTGCTCAAAAGTACAAGTTAACATTATAAACTGTATGTTATTGGTACTTGGCCATTGCTTCTTTGATCACTTTTAAAGACAAATTTGAAAATTCTGTAGCTTAGTAAATCAAATATGTCCAATAACTAGTTGACAAAAAACAAAGGGGCAATTTTACAGAGATAAAATAAGTATTAAAAATCAGTAATCTGATGGCTATTAAGGAGGGCACAGATTGCATGGAGCAAGCAATGAATCATGGAACACCACATCAAAAACTAACGATGTACTTACTGTACAGTGACTAACATAACAAAACAATAAAAGAAGCAGTAAAGACAGGATCCCAAAAGAGAAAAAAAAAAAAGCCCTAGTAATCTACTTCTGAGTTGAACTCATTTGTATATAATGTGTCTATAAAAAAAGAAACTGGGGCACCTGGATGGCTCAGGTTATGTTTCCAAGGTCCTGGGATTGAGCCCCGGGTCAGGCTCTTTGCTCAGTGCAGAGTCTGCTCAGAGTTTTCTCTCTCTCTCTCCCTCTGCCCTGTGCCCCCAGCTTGTTAGCTCTCAAATAAATACAATCTTTAAAAAAAAAGAAAAGAAACTAAAAGGCATTCTCTTAAGAGTGCCAGCGGTCTTCTCTTGGCAGAGTGCAGGTTAGTAAAAGTGACCATGCAAGTTGAAACTGTACAAAGAGATCTCAACAATCAATTGAGACAATGACCATTTTTCTAGGACTCTTAAAAACATTTGTCAAAATGTTAAGCCTTTTATTTTGGGTTATAAATGTTCAGGGAAATGAAAAACCGGAAAACTAATGTTGAATGCACTGTCACTGGAAACACTAGAAATAGTGAGGATTAAAGTGTTTTGGGTTTTTGAAAAAAAATCAAGAATTTGGGCAGTGCTTGTCTTCTCACTGTATAACAAGATAATGGAGCAAGCATCTTCTCTAAGTCTTGGCAGACTGTCCTATCCCTTTCTATAAATGTGGATCACCTTCCAACATTTTACCCTTTGCACTTCCAATGTCATAATGTATTTCTGAGAATTCTTTTAACCTATGGATTTTTGCCAGTGTCACTTTCTCTAGATTATGTTCATCCTTCTGTGTTGCAATGAACTTCCTATTTTTATCAATGAGTTTATCTACATTAAGTTCCTCTGGCTGCATAGCTAGAATGTATCAAATGGTGGCAGTGTAGGGACACCTGGGTGGCTCAGTGGGTTAAAGCCTCTGCCTTCGTCCTAGGGTCCTGGAATAGAGCCCTGCATCAGGCTCTCTGCTCAGCGGGGAGCCTGCTTCCTTCTCTCTCTCTGCCTGCCTCTCTGCCTACTTGTGATCTGTCTGTCCAATAAATAAAATCTTTTTAAAAAAATGGTGGCAGTGTCAACATGCCCAGGTTGGCTTTTTTTTTTCTATGACTCTAGTTAATGTTTGATTCAGATTTCACGTACAGTGTTACCATTTTTTTATTTCTTTACTGTACATTCATCTTTATCAGTCCCCTCTTTTGATTATCCTTTTTTGTAAAATGCCACATGGAGTTCTTACTGGGAGACAAGGAGGCAGCCCAACTACACGCTTGGCTATAAGTATCCATACTGAAAAACCGATTTACAGGGACCAATCACTGATAGGCTTTGAAAAAAATAACATGATTAGTCACAGATTGAGACACACACCTGTAATATACAGGGATTTGTAGACTAAAGAGCTAGCAGTATTTGTGAAAGTTTGTACTTTATGTAGTAACTCACAGTTAATATGCTTTGGTAATTAAAATTTGTGTTGTTGGGGGACTGGTATTATTTAACTCAACCTTGGCAAATGAAATCCATGCCCATCGGAGCCATGCAAACAAGAACCACCTGTGTTTTGTTTGAAAGGCATCAACTTAAATTGAATTTAAGTTGCTTTAAAAACTCTAATCAGAAATGCTGTTTAGTGAACCCTGTTTCAAAGGAAACAATGTCAAAATTGTAGATACTTCATGTCTTCTGAAAAAGTGGTAACTGGCTCCATCTTGAAAAACGAGTACTAGCCTAATGAACTGAATCAAATAACTTATAAGTGAGTAGTAAGTAGACATCTGAATTTTTTAAGTTACATGACTGAAAGAAGTATATGACTTACGTTTAGTCTTGTTTTCACCAAAGCTATAAGCATTCATATGTATTAAAAAGTTGTACTTTTTCTTAGCAAACATTTGGCTGTCTCACTAGAGACAGTTGGCAGTTTTACTAGCCAACTATTGGGAAACACAGTCTAGATTCTGAGGTTGTTGATTCTGGAATTTTGAATTGGTCACACCAATTAAAAGCTTGGATACTTTTTCTGGACTAGAATACTGTCTAATATAGCTCGTATTTTTCTTTGTCATGTGTAATTATAAAAACAATTTTCATGACTCTATATATGGATATTAATCATATCTTTTGTTGTCCCTAGGAATATTGTTCTAATTGTGTATTTGATTTACTATTTTCTTTACATACCTCTACAATCCTAAGTAATTAAGTATTGTCTTGTTCACCATACATACTTGTTGGAAGAGAGAATATTAACTACCTTCTTTTTCTCTCCTTTTTAGGTTTCTTATGATGCCATCAAAATCCCAAAGTGGCCACCTCTGTCAGAAATGCACCCAATAGATTATTACTCTTCTTATACAAAAAACTGCACTGCAAAGTTTACAGAAAAAGAAATTAAAAATATTAGGGCCTTTATTATGCTATGTGTGCTGAGACAGATGCCATGCTTGGTAGGTGGTATATTTAATAAGCAATTAAATGAAGAAAAAGTATAATATTTTTCCAACAAACTGTGATCATGCTGGTTGTTGACTTGTATGAACTTCCTCAGACAATGTTTTCAACAGTTGCTGGGTGCTAAAGGCTTAGAATTATAAAAATCTTGACCCATATAAAAATTGGATAATTTGTATTACTAATCATGGAATAAGAAGTCTTTTCCATCTTAATTATTCATAAATTAATAAATGTGCAGGTTTGTTCGTACAAAAAGACAGGACCATAGAAGGCTATTTATTTTCTGCTTCACACAAAACTTTTTTCCTGCTTTAAACAGGAATCAGTACATATGTGACACAGGTACACATGTGACAGGTAATTGTAAGGCAGCTTAGATTCTGAGAGAGATGAGTTTAGTCACAGAATCTTGTGAATTCTCCCAGACTTGTAATGATTAGAAAACAAAACCATTCTTCCCAGGCCCTTTAGAGTTTAACTAAAACTGACATCAGTTTTTTTATGTGTATTTCTGGTCCAGTATCATACCAGTTTCCTTCCCTAGTTCAGCTCAAAACCCTACCTGCTTCCATAAGATGAGTGTCAAGAAAGTGTTTTGCCTACTCACTTGTAAAGTTAATGGCATTTTCCACTTTAGATTAAAGAACCCTTGGTTTTTTAAAAAAAAATCAATTTTTCTAACAAGTTATTTTCATAGTTTGCTATACTTCGGAGTGGAGCAGACCATATTAGTGAAGTGTGGGAAGCACACTTCTGTACAAAGGTAATTTTGAGAGTGAACGGGTGGCTGATTCTTAAAAAGCATTATTGGGCAAAAATAGAAAAGTATAAAGCAGAAAGCAAAAAAAAAAAGGTGTATTATTTATAATATATCAAGTATAATATGAATTAAAAGTCCTAAGGATTTTCTAAATACTCAATCTTAAATGCATTTGATATTTAAAGCAAATTTCTTTAATCCTGAATCCACACAAATGTTGAATTGTTTTTCAAATTTTCTGATGTTAGTCAGTATTCACCCATTGCACCCTGAAAATCACTTTGGAAAGTTTGCAGTTATCCATTCATCCGTATCTACTAAGGTAAAATGTTATATATATAATGTTGCTGCAGGGAGTATGGGAATAGCTCTTGAAGTCTCTTAGATTAAAAAAAAAATGCAGCAGCTCACTTCAACTACAGAGTTTATGAAATAGGTCATACCTTGTTATATCCACACTAGTCTCACCTCCAAATAGTATTTCTCACTGTTCACTGTATTTGTTCTACAAATATTTAGTGCCCACTAGCTAGCTATCAGGCACTATCTGGGGCATTGGAGGTACTAATTGAATATTATTAAGAAATCACACTTTAATTAAAAACACTAAGTTCTTACTCCACCTCAGGGTCTTTATGTGTGCTTTTCCCTGGGCCTGGGATGCTCTTCCCTTTGCTGTTTACATGGCTGGTTATTCTCAGTCTTTAGCTCTCAGTTCATATATCTCCTCAGGGATGTCTTCCCAGACACCGCAAGTTAGTATACCATCCTACCTATTCTCTGCCTTGTCATCTTGATTATTTACATCATAATTGTCAATTATTTTGTCTATTTGCTTGTTTACCGTCTGCTTCCCTTGAGCAAGGGGAGCCTCACGAGAGCAGGGATTTCAGTCTTTTTTTTTTTTTTAAGGATTTTATTTATTTATTTGACAGTGAGAGATCACAAGTAGGCAGAAAGGCAGGCGAGGGGGGGAGGTGGAGCAGGCTCCCTGATAAGCAGAGAGTCCGATGCAGGGCTTGATCCCAGGATCCTGGAAACATGACCTGAGCCGAAGGCAGAGGCTTAACCCACTGAGCCACCCAGGCACCCTAAGGGATTTCAGTCTTAACCAAGATCATGTCTCAGGTGCCTCGCTTTGGATCCATGGTGCCTGGCATATAGTAAGAACTCAGCAAACATGTACAAGATGAGGACAAACACCAGCCCTTGTAACGTGAGTTGCAACTATGGCTGTAGAGGCCTTGGAGGACAGCGATTCAGTCTACCTGGAGGAGCAGGCAGTGTTTCACCAGGGAGATAATGCTTGAGCTAGGTCCTAGAGGAAGAATGGGAATCTGCCAAGTAGAAGGTGGGAGAAAAGGCATTCCACACAGAAGAAAGCAGACAACGTACAGAGGCAAGAAAATCTAACCTAATTATGACTAGTTTAGGAATTCTAAGTCGTTTAGGACTCTAAGAAGTATAGGTCTAGAGGGTAGTTGAGGGTTCTGAGCTTGCTGAAGAATTAAACAATGGGAAGTTTTGAAGAAGTTTTAAGTTGGGGTATGACATGATCAAATATTTTAAAAAGACAGCCACCCCAATGGTACAAGAGTTAGAGAAGAAAGAGGTATAGGGGCAAGACCAATTTGGAAGCCACATATTTGTCCAGTTGAAAGATCCTGATGGTCTGTGCTTTGTAAATAACTCCATAGAACAGTGGGTCTCAGTTTGATGGGACCTCAGAATCACCTGTGGGTTTTATATTCATAATACAGACCCCAGTAGGCTAGGATTGGGGAACTGGCAAAATAGGGATGATTCTTCTCTCTGGACTGTGCCTTCCTGTGATTTTCTTAATTACAATGAGGAGGACACTAAGAGACAGGGACTGGCCAGAGGAATTTTACTGTCCAGTTATTCCCTACCCAAGAATATGCTAAGCCTGACCTGCCTATTGGGGGTGTGGGAGAAAGGGTAGCAGGGAGGAGGATTCTGACCTCCCATGGGGCATAAATTGTGGCTTGGTGGTAATATCAGTCCTTTCATTGGGACACACCACAGCGCTGACATCTAGAGTTGTCTTTCTTTTTTCATTTAAGTCACTAAGGGGAAAAACATTTTCCCCAATCTCTGATAGGAACATAGAAACCAAGCCAGCGTCATCTCCAAATATCAGTACTGTATTTTCTCATTCCCCTGTCTTGTCTGTCAGGTGAAGAGCAGGCACATGAAGTGTGGCATAGCTTACTTAAGAACACTGGCTGACATTCAGATGTTAACAATCACCCTCTTGCGAGGTCGAGTTGTTATGAGCTCACTGTGATAGATCACAAACTAAAAGCTAATTAAGGCTTATCTTGATTCATGTTGTAGGAGAAATTATTTTAGCTCTTCGCCAGCTAGATCTTCTTCAGAAAACTATTGTCATATACATCTCAGACCACGGAGAGCTGGCCATGGAGCATCGTCAGTTTTATAAAATGAGTATGTATGAAGCGAGTGCCCACGTTCCACTCTTGATGATGGGACCAGGAATTAAGGCCAACCTACAAGTACCCAGGGTGGTTTCTCTTGTGGATATTTACCCGACTATGCTTGGTAAGTAAAACAATCCTGTAAGTATTTATTTGTAATAACGTTGGAAAAGGAATAAGCGAAGTAGGGAGGGACTTGGCTGACCTGTTCATAACCTTGAGCAATTCTTTTAACTGTGAGTCAGATCCACATCTGAAAAAATGAGGATGATAACTCCTCAGGTTCCTGTAGCATAGAGTCGTTTTTCCCTTCAAAAGATTTAGTCATGGCATGGCTATAACATAAGCCACAGAAGATATTCAGGTTCATAACCTCACAGATAGGATTTGCGCAACATGTGATTCTCTGCCACCACCTCTCAGAAGTGTAAGTAGTTCCCTTCTGGATTATTTTATCCACTTGGAAACTACGAATCTTGTACAGTGTTAGAAAAGCCTCTTAATCTAACGTATGAACCCGTTTCTCCTCAGAATCTTTAGATTATTCTGTGCTAAGAACTTCACTAGCTTCTTAATGTCTATAAACAGAACCATACGTCTAGAACAGCAACATATGGATAGGGGTAGTTAACAGTTTTGTTGAAGGTAATAGAACAACATCATCAGTAAATTCAGAGGAAATTATACAGCATTGTTAGCCTCTATCTAATTTAGCAGACTACTTTAAATTCAGTAACATTTAAATACTGAAATTCTTCTGTTCTAAGGCACCATCAATTACAAAAAGTACCATCTATTTATAAATAGATTTTAGTGAAAGAAAACACGACATAAGATATATATGTTTCATATGTATATATTGAAATGTGAAAGAAACATGTATCTAAAAACTAAAGACGTTAAGAAATTCCTTTTTTATCTCCTTCCTTCTGCTACAAAGTCCTTCCCTTCATTTAACTGAAGACTATTCCAGGGTCTTAAAATTCTTCAGGGTTAATTTTTTTCAATGCCTTTTCACTTTCTCTTTTATTTTATATCACTTCTTGTATATTTGAACACAATTCTTTGTTGTTCTTTTGCCTGATGGTATTTTTAATCTCTTCAGTTTCTTAGTTGTCATTTGCTGGTTCCCCTATATCCCAAAGCAATTATCACACTTAGCTGTATCTCTGCCACTTTCTGGCTCCCTCACTTTTCAGGCAATCCTGACTACTTCCTCATTTCTGTTTTGATAAGAAGTGTATGTATGATTATGTATGTTAGTGTCTCTCTTATTATAACCTTTATAGTTTTAGGAAAGGTGCTTTTTTTTTTTTAAGATTTTATGCATTTATTTGACACAGAGAGAGAGAGAGAGAAAACAAGCAAGGGGAACAGGAGAGGGAGAAGTAGGGTCCCTGCTGAGCGGGGCTTGATCCTAGGACCATAGGATCATGACCAGAACAGAAGGTGGATACTTAACCAACTGAGCCACCTAGGTGCCCTTAGGAACAGGTGCTTCTTGATGGTGGCATCTCTTTGTAGTTTCCTCCCCTAGTTTTTCCTCAGGTAGAAGTCCCCCCCACCCCATTTCCAAATTTGCTGAACTCTTTAGCCTTGTTCTGTTTTCTAGAAGGACAGTGACCAGAACTGCAAACGAATCACGAAAGGTTGGGCTGATTCTTTCTCAGTATCCCCTTGCTATATCTGCTAGTGGTATTTGACATTTTGCCTGTCTTTCTGACTCTAGCAGCTCAACTGACCGTTATGTACAGGGAGCTATCTGCAGTGAGTCCTACTCTATCTATGTTTCGTCAGCCTATCACCTGATATGTAAGGTGATTATTATGCATATTTCAGTGATTTTTCTTTAAATGTTGTTTTATATTTGCCTACAATGCAGATTTTTCTTCTCTACATTTTTGATCCACCATTAACACTACTTGCCATTTTATACATCATAAGCGTTAAAAGGCATCTGCAGTGTATTTAGCTAACAGATTATATAAGAAAACACTAAATAAAACTGCTTAGGTTGAGGGAATTTATTATCCACCTAGGAGACTACCTGCCTATCCCTGGATTTGTGTTGCATGACAATAAGCATTTCATTAGCCAAAACCAAACATTCCCAGAAACTCCTCCCATTCGTTCCCTACTCTTCTGGAAATTATGTAGGTGCTCTCCAATTTCTTTTTTTCCTGCAATTGGTTAATTATTACAGTTTTCTAAAAATCACAGTTCTATGTAGATTTTTACTTATTTTTATCTTTCACTGATTCTTCGTTATAGACTTCTGAGTCACATTTTCCTACAGAATATATTAACAGCATTTACATCATGTGTTGATTAGATCTGCCCAACTAGAGTAAAGGAAATTAAGCCAAAAATCAGTGTCTCTCTAATTCTAAACTGGAAATTAGCCTCTTCAGGCTTAGCACAGCTTGTAATATGTTTCATTACAAATATTTTTATCACCAAAAGGGAAAAGTTACATTTATGTGTTTGGGGCAGGAAGGAGAATATCCGTGCATGGGTCTTTTTATATAAAGCACTGAAACATCCTACTGACCAGATGTTAACCAGAGATAAGGTAGAAAGAGAATGATGAGGGGGTACAGCAAGAATCTTATGTTGGAGCCAGGAAACAGCATGGTAATATTATCATTTATCTAAAATTAACCTTTTTGCAAATGATAAAGCGTTAATATTAATAGAGCTCTTACAAATCTATAGGAAAAAGAGAAATACCCTACTCAAAAAGTGACTGAAAGATAGAAACAAACAATTCACAAGAGAAGATACTCAAATGGCCAAGATATTTTAAAGGTTCAAACTCGGTATTCAGAAAAATATTAAAACAAGAAGATACCAATTTTCTTGCACGTATGAAGTTTTCAAAGATTAAAAAGAATTAGAAAATCTTATATTGGAATTAGGCCTTTCCTTATTCTGCTTCTGGGAGTATAAACTGGCACAGATTTTCTGGAGGCAATGTGGCAGTTTGTTCCAAATTACTCAGAAATACACATACTTTTTGACCTAGAAATTCCAACTTTAGAAAATAACCTATAGCTATGTACAAAGATTTATCTCCATGGATATTTATTGTAATATCATATTAACCTATCTAATATATTGTCCAAATCAGCACAGTTTTGAGACTATTAACAATTGCACCAGGAACAACAGCCGTAAACGGAGTCTGTAGCCTTGTTGAACACTCACCAGCCAACAGGGCAAAGCTGTTTTGATAGTCTGTGTTTAATCTGATGTTTCCATCTCTCTTTTAAAATGAAATTGTTTGGGGCGCCTGGGTGGCTCAGTGGTTAAACCTCTGCCTTTGGCTCGGGTCATGATCTCAGCGTCCTGGGATCGAGCCCCCACATCGGGCTTTCTGCTCAGCAGGGAGCCTCCTTTGTCCTCTCTCTCTGCGTGCCTCTCTGCCTACTTGTGATCTCTGTCTGTCAAATAAATAAATAAAGTCTTTAAAAAATAAAAAAATTAAAAGAAAATGAAATTGCTCAGTACTGAGAGTTAAAAGCTCCTTCAGTGAAGATTAACTCAAAAATCAGACCTATAGGACAGTATGTTCTATTTTAACTCTGCTTAATAAATAACATATATAGATTGTGATAACGCATCTACAATGGACTTTTTATTTTGTGATTCTTCTAGCCAATTAGGAGTTTACCACAGATATAAAACATAATGTATTCTTAGGATTCTAAAGGCCCTTTCTTTATTAGCTTAGCCATAGCTGTATTATTTTATATGAATTTAAGTTACACCCAGAGTATGGGATTAAATTTCTTAGATCAAAGCCTCAAACCAGACCTCCTCTTCCCTACGTCATACGGATCTCATAAATAGCATATAAAAGATGGTGATTAAAAACACCTCAGAGAGAAGAATATTAAATAGGAAAAACCAGTTGGGATTCCTGTTCTATTAAACCTACCTTACTATGAAGAGCCTGTTCAAATTTTAAGAGGCTACAATGCTTTTATTAAAAGTCTGAATTTACAAATAGTTTTTAAAAGGCATTTTAACTACACCTGAAACTAATATTGCACAGCATAATAAAATTAATAAAAAAAAAACTTGGGGAAAAATACAAAAGTTATTTTAAAAGAGTTTTTTTTCTTTCCTATAAAATGGTATTTTATGATAAAGTAGAAAGTGTATTCTTAACCTGTTTATCTTAATAGTCCTTTGTGGTATACCATCACATTATCATTTTCTAATACCGGCAGAAGAGTGCCATTTTTATGAACAGGAATTCTTTATACTATTAAAGTTGATAGCACTTCAGAGATTATTCTTTAAAAATTACCCCCCTGTATCTTTTCTTCTCTAATAACCTATTAGCAGCATCTTTTGGCTCAGTTAGAAATAAAGGGAGTCTCACTTTAAAATTAAAATAGTTTCGATTTTCTCTTCTAAACATATTTTCATGTGAGTTTTTTCTTTTAATAATTGATCTTTTTTGTAAAACACCTGCCTTCCTCTCACATAAAAGATAAATCCATATTTTTGAATTATGAAAATGTAATTATATAAAAATACACTTGTGTGTAAAAGAATGCTTATTGTAAAGGATTCAGATTGCAAAACACTTCCTGCTACAAGATCTAGTGGAGGGTTGGGAGAAGCATTCTACACAGACTATTTTATTTTTATTATCTAAAAAATATCGTGAAGTTGAGTAACTACAGTAAAGCAAGACTTGTGTTGTAGTACTAAAGAATCCAGAAGACCTGGCATCAGACTGCCTAATTCAAATCCCTCCTTCAGTTTTGGCCTTGGGCAAGTTACTTAACATCTCTGGTCTCCAATTTTCTTATCAATAACATGTAAATAATAGCAGCTATTGCAAAGCTTAAAACAATGACTGGAACATGGCAAACAATTAAATGTTAGGCTATCATTGTTAGTTTTTTATTCTTTGGTATGCCCTAAAAAATGTATATAGGTTGCATCATTGCCAGACCAGTCTATCTTTAACTTCTCCTATGCTCAGGAAGAATATAAACTTATCTCTCTTCAGGAACCATCCTATATAGCCAGGTCTGCATTTTTCCCCCATTTGTTGACTGTTTTAATTCAGGGCACTTGTTGAGCATCCTGCAGTTAACTTTTTGTCTTTTGCTTCTACTACCAATAAAGATCAAACTTACTTAAAACAGTATTAGATGACAGATCTGCCAGAAGAAAAAAACACATGAAAATGGTTTTAAACAAGAGCAAAGAGCTTTTGAAATGCAGTTTAAGCTAAAGTGCTTTTAAGGAAATCATTGATAAATAGATGAGAAGTGAATACACTGTTTCCTGCAGCACAGAAAAGTTAATAAATATGTAAAGTAGTTAGTTATTAAATACTGTAAATATTTGACATTGGTTTCATTCTTCATCAGTTTACAAAGGTATATGATACTACTACTATTAGACTGGCAACAAGTCACCGATTCTCTCTTGCTGTACTGCTGCAGTACCTTCTTGCTCCCACCTTCTGCTCAGACCACTTTCAGTCAATTCAACCGCGGTCGTTAGCAACGGGCGTGGCAGGCTTCTACGCAAAGTCTCTGCTGGTTTCCCTTTCACAAAGAGTAAAATTCAAAATCTCTCCTTGCACCTGAGATTCCAACATGATCTCTCACTCCTCTTTTAAACCGTTGTACCCCTCACCTACTCTGCTCCAGCCTATTCAGGGCTCCTTGGTGTCTGGGGACTGGACTCAGCAGGCTCTCCCCGCCTCAGGGTCTGTACATTTGCTCTTCCTGGGGGGCAGCCCTTCCCCCAGGGATCTAAGGACTCTCCCTGGCCCTTCCTTAGGGTTTAAATGTCACCTCATCTGAGAAGTCTTCCCCTGACCGCACTATTTGAAACAGCACCTGAACACATACTCGCCATCACTGTGTCTCCTTCACCCTGCTTGTTTGTTTTTTTTTCATTGCACTTAGTGCTGTATGCCATGTTTGTCCATCTGTCTCCCCGCATTAGAATATAAGCTCCAGGAGAGCTCACCTGCCTTCTCCACTGTTGTTTCCTTACACCTGGAACAGCACCTAGGTTGTTGAATGAATTAAAAAAAAAAACAAAACTTAACTGCAACTCTTATCCCAGTTTACTACTGACTTCCCATATAAACACAGAACCATGTCCAATTTCTTTAGGAAGATTAGGCTAGAATAGATCTGAAATAAGGCGTTGCTAAGTTTCAGAGGTTATTAAATGCTGAATACAGGAACTTCCCAGTCCTGGGTATATACCAGTTGGTCCCTGCCTCCCAATCATCTTCAAAGTCCTCTTCTCTCCCTTCCTACACCTCACTAGTGGTGCCGCATGACGGCTGCCAGGCAGACCAGCCTGACCCAGTCTGCTCCCTCACTACCTGCGTTCCTGACGGTAGACCTCACAGTAGTGGCCTATTGTCTTGTAGCTCAAATGAGTTTTATTTAGGGCAGTCCCTTTCTCTCACGCACATCCCCTTTAATGTCTACTCCTTGTTTTTAACCAGTTACCTCCGATCTTTCTTTCTTTCTCCAAGAAGTCCGCAGTTATGATTGTTTGGCAGAAAGATGAGTACGTGTACTATGCCCCTTCCAAGGAAATGGGAGAATACTGGACTTTTACATTGTTATATGTAAAAACATGTACCTTCGGAAGATTTATAAAGGTCTTCCTCTACCTCCTTATTTTCCTGAAATTAGCCTATTAGTCCTCAAAATACTTAGTCATGTTAATTTTCTTATTCAATTTTGTTTACGTTCTAGCATGTCAGATATATTATTTCCTATTTTTCATTGGAAATGTTTAATTATACTTAACCATGGAACGCAGAAACCAGAAAAGGGGTGGAAAAGCAACTGCAGACTCATTTGGAACTATGCCAAGTAGCCAGTCATAATTAATGGTAATTTTTCTATAGGAAAAATATCATTTGAATTCCAAATACCTTAAAAGCAATTTTTTAAAATGCCTCTTTTTAAGTTAGACATTTCTCATGTTAGAGTTTATCTGTTTATATTTGGTAAGGGGAAATAAATTATTTTTCCCTAGATCAGTATAATCCAAGATTATATATATGTTCTGCAAAACACTAGCCCCTCAATATGCTACTTGAGGGTAAAAATGTATGTCATCAAATAACTTTGGGACAAATGGCATACTATTATTACCACCCTTACAGGTTTATGAAAAGTATCAGCAATAAACTTTCACTGACAATAAAATAACCTAGTTTTTTTTTTTTTTAAGATTTATTTATTTATTTATTTGACAGACAGAGATCACAAGTAGGCAGAGAGGCAGGCAGAGAGAGAGGGGGAAGCAGGCTCCCGCTGAGCAGAGAGCCCAATGCGGGGCTCGATCCCAGGACCCTAGGATCATGACCTGAGCCGAAGGCAGAGGCTTTAACCCACTGAGCCACCCAGGCGCCCCTAACCTACCTACTTTTAATCATTGTTTGCAAACATATATATGAATACTAAACCCCTTTCTCGTATAGGTCTTTTATTTTAATATCTAGTGGAACAAATGGGAGAAACAACTGTAATTATTTGTCATTCAGAAATAAAGGACTGATTAATATCTGTTGAGGGTTTCCCATCAGGTACTATTCTCAGAGCCTTACATAAATTATCATATTTAAACCTAAAATAAGCATATGAGGTAGAAGTATGATTGTTATTCCTCTTTTATAGATGAGGAAACTGAGGTTAAGGAGTAGTTAACAATCATGTTGAAAGGGCATATGGCTAATGAAGTGAGCATTTGGACCTACGCAGTCTATTTACCAAATCCATATATGGTCTTTGGTCTCCACACCTTCTAACGATGTCATTTATGAGTATTTCAACTAGTGGAAGAATAAGTTATTTAAAAATATTATTCTGTTACATAGATATTGCTGGAGCTCCTCTGCCACAGAACCTGAGTGGATACTCTTTGCTGCCTTTAGCATCAGAAACGTTTAAGAATGAACATAAATCCAAAAACCTACGTCCTCCCTGGATTCTGAGTCAGTTCCATGGATGCAATGTGAATGCTTCCACCTACATGCTGCGGACTAACCGATGGAAGTATATCGCCTACTCCGATGGCACTGCAGTACTGCCTCAACTCTTTGGTAAATCTGTTGGTGTCTTTTTAAGTGTGGTAGTATACAGAATGAGCTGTCCTCCATAGTGTTGCTCAAGAGGCCCAGTCATCCATGGTTAAATATCTGCCGCTTCTCATGCCAGGACCATCTATAAAAGGTTGCCCATGTGAGAGCAGCTTCTTTGCAGATCCTCTGAATTCCAGAGCAAGTGTCTGAAGACTTTTGATCGGGGTCTCAAGATTGAAACCGTGGTTTTCGCTGATCAAGGTGTCTTCTAAGATTCGTGGTTATCTTTCCCAAACAGTAGTCCACACCCTCTCATTATCCCTTGGTTTCAGCTGTTCTGGATATTAACCCCTATATCTTGTGAAGCCTGACATTCTTTTTTTTTTTTTTTTTAAGATTTTATTTATTTGACAGAGAGAGAGATCACAAGTAGGCAGAGAGGCAGGTGGAGAGAGAGGGAGAAGCAGGCTCCCTGCTGAGCAGAGAGCCTGATGCGGGGCTCGATCCCAGGACGCTGAGATCATGACCTGAGCCGAAGGCAGAGGCTTAACCCACTGAGCCACCCAGGCGCCCCCAAGCCTGACATTCTGATTTATTATTTAAGATGATACCCATATCCTCATTTTATAGAGAAGACTAGAAGTCAGAGGGATTCAAATACCTGTGCAAGATCTCACAGCTAATAACAGAGCTGGGATTTTAACCCAGGTCTAACTTCAAAATCCATGCTCCTTCTCCACAAAGATGCCTGCTAGCTTCATTACTCTATGAATTAATTTTAATTTTTTAAAGATTTGTTTATTTTGGAGAGAGGGAGAAAGAGCGGCACAGGGAGCGGGAAAGAGAAAAATTCTCAAGCAGACTCCCCCTCTCAGCACAGAACCCCATGTGGGGCTAGATCCCAGGACCCTGAGATCATGACCTGAGCCAAAGTCAAGAGTCAGATGCTTAACCGATGGAGCCACCCGGGCACTCCTCTATGAATTAATTTTTTTTTAAGATTTTATTTATTTATTTGACAGACGGAGATCACAAGTAGGCAGAGAGGCAGGCAGAGAGAGAGGAGGAAGCAGGCTCCCTGCTGAGCAGAGAGCCCGATGCGGGGCTCGATCCCAGGACTCCGGGATCATGACCTGAGCCGAAGGCAGAGGCTTTAAACCACTGAGCCACCCAGGCGCCCCCTCTATGAATTAATTTTAAAGCAACATTATTAAATTCAGGTTTTACTTATCCCTTGCCCCTCTTTTTCACATATAACATGCCATTATTAATATTCATTTCTCCCTAAGTTTCCTTTCCAGTTAGAAATGTCAAAATCGTTAATTCCAAATAATTCTTTAGGGGCTAAACTGATTGACCTCCCCCTCTCCCCTTTACCCTAAGAGCAGGGCAAAAGGAAGTCCTTCAGGGAGCCTGGGTGGCTCAGTGGGTTAAGCCTCTGCCTTCGGCTCAGGTCATGATCTCAGGGTCCTGGGATCGAGCCCCGAGTCCGGCTCTCTGCTCAGCGGGGAGTCTGCTTCCCCTCCCTCTCTCTGCCTGCCTCTCTGCCTGCTTGTGATATCAGTCTGTTAAATAAATAAAGAAAGAAAGAAAGAAAGAAGGAAGGAAGTCCTTCAGTTTTCATCCTGATGTGTAATGGGCACGTCTTGCTCATTCACTGGACATATTCTGCAAAAAGCAGATGTGACTCTGTCAAAGCACCAGGGGGCGAGCCTGCCTTTCCTGTATTCTCTGGGATTTATTCACGGACTTCCCTTTCCCAAAGATGTACCATCTGAAATCATCTAACAAAGTCATAAATGTCTTCAGGGCCCTTCTGGCAAATGCACCACATAGGCCCACAGGGGTTTTTGTTCATTTATTATCTTAAGTAAATTGTCATAAGATCTTTGATTTGCTATTTTTTCCAATTAGATCGACATACGGTTATATTTTGTCTTCCTCTTACCTAGGTAAAAAGGGTATTTATGTTCTGAAATATTTATTGTTATTTTCTTGGTGGTAGCAATGAGATACATTCTTATTTCTGTGGCTCTTTGCTCAAACGGACAGTGTTGATGCACCGAACTTTCAAAAATCCAAGCACAAGATGCTAAAATATATAGAAACTAAGAGTAAGTGAACTTATAAGACTATGACTTGACTATGTAAAGAATTCTTACATCTAGAAAGTTTGGAGCTGTTGAAATGGGAGAAGATAAGCATTACTATTTCTTTTCTCTGTGTGTCAAAACGAGGCATCGGAACCAGGAAGAATTAGGGCCAAGCCAGCTTACTAGTGACATCTATTTCTGCCATCTAGGAAAGGATAAGAAAAAAAATGAGATAGCAGGATGATGGTAGGAAGGTAATTTGGACATATATTTAGAAGAGTGTTTAACCTTTGGTATATTATTTTACCATTTATATTGTCCTTCATCTTATTATGCTAATAGGAACTGAAAATAAAAATAAATTCAAATACATTATCTGTCACAGAGTAATGACATTCTAAAATGTGTTTTTGTAACTGTTTTGATAGCTATTTTGATAGCTATTCCCATTTTTTCTTCCAGATCTTTCCTCAGATCCAGATGAACTAACAAATATTGCTACAAAATTTCCAGAAGTTACATACTCTTTGGATCAGAAGCTTCGTTCCATTATTAACTACCCTAAGGTTTCTGCTGCTGTCCACCAATACAATAAAGAGCAGTTTATCAAGTGGAAACAAAGTGTAGGGCAGAACTATTCAAATGTTATAGCGAACCTCAGGTGGCATCAGGACTGGCTTCAAGAACCAAGAAGTATGAAAGTGCGATTGATCGGTGGCCTGAACACCCCCGCTAATCTTAACAAACTCTGAACTGAAGTTAGAAAACAATGTTCTAGAGCAGTACATATAGAGACTGGTAAGAGATCATGATTCACTTTTGTATGTTTTAATTACTGATTTTTAGTTAGTTTGTAAAGAATGTATTCTGTTTTAAAATAAAATATAGGGCACCTGGGTGGCTCGGTGGGTTAGAGCCTCTGCCTTCAGCTTGGGTCATGATCCCAGGATCCTGGGATCAAGCCCCACATCGGGCTCTCTGCCCGGCCAGCCTATTTCCTCCTCTCTCTCTGCATGCCTCTCTGCCTGCTTGTGATCTCTGTCTGTCTGTCAAATGAATAAATAAAATCTTTAAATATATATATATATATATATATATATATATATAATCATTATGTAATTAGATATTTTCAAAACTGATTACTATCAAGACCTTCATTCTTACGAACTTTTAACAACTTAATGGAGGTGTTAAAAGGATGGAAGCAAATAGTATAATATAAAGTTATGTTTCTCTGAATAATATGGAATATAGACAATTTTAACAATTATTTTATCACTTATGAACCATAAAACAGTTATTGTATTTGATGGTGTCTGCTGAGTTATTTGCATTTGATGGGCCATACATTTTTTGGATATATTGATGGGACACATATCCCAGATCTGGCTGACTTTATTACAATTTTTTTTTTTTTTACATCGGTAATATATGCACAAACTACCAAAGAGTGAATAAATGAGCATGAAGTGTCCCTCCTTTCCCAGTTCCCCTTTCTGGGGCAACTACTGTAACCACCTTCCTAAGTATCCTTTTAAAGACACACAGTATATCTAACAAACAAACTTTGTATTTCCCCCCAACACACAAAAGGTAGCTTACTCTACAAATGTTCGCATCTTTCTCTTTTTTTTTTTCCCACTTAAAAATACCTAGAAATAAAATTACTGGGGCAAGACTGTATCTAGCACAAGTATACCAAATTACCTCCAAAGAAGTTATATCAATTTTAAATTCTCACCAGTGATGTACTTCCTCACATCCTTTACCAACCTGATAAATAAAAATATATTTTAAAAGTGTTTTTATTTTGAGTAAGATCATATTTTCATATATTTAATAGCCATTTTAATTTCCTTCACTGTGACTTTTACTATTTCTATTCTTTGCCTATTTTTCTATTGCTTGTCTTTTTTATTACAGGCGTGGTTTCGGATCTTAGCTTTTTGTCTGTGAGAGAAGCCTCCATGTTTTTGTTTTGTTTTTGTTTTTTTCCTTTTTGTAATTTGTCTTTTGACTTTGTTCTGGTGTTTTTAACCGTGGCAATTGGTATTTTCATGCAATCAAATTTATGAATCTTTGCATTTATGGCTTTGGGATTTTTGCATCATACATATTCAGCATGGTGTCCCCCCACTTCCCTTCTTCTAGAGTTTTATTTTTTGTCCTTAGATCTTTGCCCCACCTGGAATGTATCCCATATCAGAAATCTAACTTTAGTTTGTTGTTCTAAGATGGCTACGCAAATGACCTTTGATTGAATAAACTTAACATTTGTGCCCTTGGTTAGAAAATGCTACTTCAGGGCACCTGGGTGGCTCAGTGGGTTAAAGCCTCTGCCTTCAGTTCAGGTCATGATCTCAGGGTCCTGGGATCGAGCCCCAAATCGGGCTCTCTGCTCAGCAGGGAGCCTGCTCCCCCCCGCCCCTCTGCCTGCCTCTCTGCCCACTTGTGATCTCTCTCTCTCTGTGTCAAATAGATAAGTAAAATCTTTAAAAAAAAAAAAAAAGGCCGCTTCATTACATAATACCTTTTATTGAATTAATTATCTTTTTCTCTATTGATTTGAAATGTCGTTTTATTATATTCCAAAATTGCATTTACATTTGGGTCCTTTCAGAACATTTGTTATCTTCCAGTGGACCAATCCACCTTTGCTTACTGATGCGGTAGTCCATCTCTGGTCAGACAAGTTCCTTGCCAACATTTTCCTTTTTCAGAGTTATCCTGGCCGCTCTTGCTCACTTAGGTTTTCACACAATTTAGAATAAGTTTGCCTAGCTCGAAATGAAAAATCTTGTTAGTCTTTTTATGAAACCGTATTAAGTTTATAGCCTATTTTAGGGAGAAGTAAACTCTTTCTAATCTTCAGTCATTTTTCCCTTTTTTTTTCAAGGGTTCTTGATCTCATAGTATTATTCTAAGTTGCTTCATATGGATCAGTTTCTTTAGAGGTTTTGGAGAAGTAAGGACCTCTAAGAAACACTGCCTAGGCCCACCCCACGCCAATGAAATTAGAATTCTGGGGATGGCACCTGGGTACTGTTCTTTCTTATTGTTCCGTTAAGCTCTCTAGCTGATGGTCCCAAAGTGTAGGCAGAGGGAGTTTTTCCTAGTAGTTTCATCATTTGTTGGCAGTGTGCTATTTAAGTGGATCTTCTTCCATTACATCTTCTGTTTGTTTATATATGCAGATTCTTTCTCTATATATTAATTTTGTGCCAATAATACAGTATTTTTGGTACCAATAGTTTTTTGATTGGTATCTTATATTTTTCAGCTATAAAAAGCTGATCTGCGAATAATAATTTTACCTAACTTCCTCTTCAAACTGTCTTTGACGTTTTCCTGAAGAGCCACTTCATCTCCTGTGTTTACTCTTCTTCAGTAAATTTGTAGAAGCTTATCTTTGCAGCTATATATGAATTTCTGAGAAAGATATGTCACTGCAGATACATTCTGAAACAAAACCCTTAAGGAAAAGAGCTCAATATTGGACTATGACAATTAAAATGAAAATACACAAATCTACCTCCCATCTCCTAGTTAAACCTAAAGAACATGAAATAGCTCGTGTGTGGGTGTGTATGCTAATTACAGGGGGGAAATAAAGCAATAATAATAGAAATGTGGTTCTGAAAACATAGGCTTATGAAGATAAATACAGTCCATCTTGTTCTACCCAAGCCCTTCGAGGTGCATTCATTGTTAGAACTTACCAAGCATCCACAGCGTTTTAAACATATGGGCTATAGGATCATACTTAGGTACAACTGAGTTTTTAGGAAAAAAATCTGATTCAAGCTGGTATCAACCGTGAAAACAGAAAAGAAGAAAAAACTGGAAAATTAAGAAATGAGTGCCAGGATCTGAGAGAAACTGACACTAATTATAAACTGAATTGAGGACAGTCTCCAGGATTCATTTTTACTAACTCTGCTGCTCCACCCTGTTCCAGTCTACCATAATCTCCTGTTTGGAATTCTGCGGTAGCCTCCTAAGAGGTCTCCCTGAGCCTGCCCTTGGCTTTCTTTAAGTCTTTTCTCAACGTAGCAGCCAGACTGATCCTGTTGTAGATACATCACCTCAGGGGCACCTGGGTAGCTCAGTCATTAAGCATCTGCCTTTGGCTCAGGTCATGGTCCCAGGGTCCTGGGATCGAGCCCCCCCCCCCATTGAAGGGGTCCCTGCTTAGCGAGAAGCCTGCTTCTCCCTCTGCCACTCTCCCTGCTGTGTTCCCGCTCTCACTGTGCCTCAGTCACTCTGCCTCAATAAATAATTTTTTTTTTTTTCAAAGATCTATCACATCAATTCACTGGATCCTCAAAACCTTCCACTGGTTTCCCATCTTCCTCTGTTAAAGCCAAAATCATCACAAAGGCCTACAGGACCCTGGATTATTCGGCTGCTCCCTCTCTCACAGATCACCTCTCCTCCCACACTCCCACTTCGTTCACTCTCTTCCAGCCACACTGGCATCCCTGTTGTTTCCTAGCAACCCAGGCATGCACCACCTCAGGACCTTTGTTCTTGTCAGTGCCTTCTGCTGGGAAGACGGTTCCTTCGTCAGATTTCGACATGGCTCACTCTGCTACCTCCTTCAAATTACTGCTCCAATGCTACCCTCTCACAAGGACTTCTCTGCTTTATTTTCTCCGTGGTAATCATTACCATCTAATGCAGGGTGTATTTCCCATATTTAACTTGTTTATACTGTCCCCACCCCCACACCCCACTAGGATGAAAGCTGTCCGTACAGGCATGGCTTTTTGTCCTTTTTGTTTCCTTAAGTATTCCAAGTGCCTGGCACATAAAAGATTAGTAAATATTTGTTGAATTAATTTGCTGGGAATTCGAGTTTTTCAGATAACACACTGGATTAGAAAAACCAATGCATTAGGCCATGGCAGGGCAGATTTGAAAAGGAGTAGCCTTCTCAATAAAGTAGAGCCTTCCAGAAACAGTAATTTCTAGCAAAATCCCACCCAGGAGAGTTGACAAGGGGACTCTATTCTTCTTTGTCTTTTTCTATGAAAAAGGCCAGATACTATTTTAGGCTTTGTCAACCATATGGTCTTTTTCACAAGTACTCAGTACTACCAAGTAGTGTGAAAATAGCAATAAAACAATATGTAAACATGAGCATGGCTGCTTTCCAATGAAATTTTGTTTACAAAAACACAGGATTTGGCCTGTTGTGGACCACAGTTTGCTAACCCCTAGTCTAGAACAGTGGTTCACAGCTTTGCGGCAAACTGGAATTACTTGAGACTGTTCAAAAACTATTAATGCCTGGCTCCCACCTCTAAGCTCTGAGGTTTTTAAAAGCTTCCCAGATGCCTCTAATGTGCAGCAAAATCTGGGAATCAAGGTTCTGGAACCTTGTTATTCAAACTATGGTCCTTGGACCAGAAGCATCCACATCAACTGGGAACCTTATATGTTTTTATTAGTCTCTGTTAAAAATAAAAGGATGTATTTTGTATTTATCCTTCTACTCTATGTGGTTTTACATCTCATTAAACCCAGGGCATCCTAATGAAAACTACTAGAATTGACGAAATTTGTTAAAAGCTACATATACAAAATAAATTAAACACCTATAAGAATGCTCACTAGGTAAGAGTGGAAATTAGGAAAAGTATCTCACATTATGACAGAGAATAAAATAAATTTTAACAAGAGGCACAACCAAGATGAAAAAATGTTTAGGTTCTACTGAAGTAACTAACAAGATATGAACATGAAATGAAAGCAAGTTCGTGGATGTAAGGATGTTATATTAAAATGTCACTTCCCCAGAATTAATGTATAAATTTTGTACAATTCCTATTTTAACCTGAATAGCGTTTGGTGTTGGGTTTGTTTTTTTTTTTCTTAATTGGACTAAACAGTCAAATTTTCATGGAAAAAAAGTCCAAAATACCCAATAAAATTATGGGAAGAGAAAATTCCTATTGGCTATTAATTCATACTATAAATCACTGAATCAAGCTAAGAACTTGACAATGAGGGGCCAGGAGAAGGAATGATACGTCTCAATAAAACTAGGTGGAAGAAAATTGGTGTAGAAAACAGGAAAGATCGAGACCTCTGATAGAACTCTTCCCTTGTACACCAATCATATATTGTGGATATGTGTGTGTGTTATTTATAATTATACATACTAAGATCTTAGGTAAGATTTTTAGCCCTTTTAAAACACATTTAAAGTTACAAAGCTGAGAGGTGCCTTGGTGGCTCGGATGGGTAAGCCTCTGCCTTCCACTCAGGTCATGATCCCAGAGTCCAGAGATCAAGCCCCATGTGGCTCCCAGCTCAGCAGGGAGTCAGCTTCTCCCTCTCCCTCTACTGCTCCCCCTGCTTGTGCTCTCTCTGCCTCTCTCTGTCACAAATGAGTAAATAAAATCACTTAAAAATAAAGTTATAAAGCAGAATCTTAAATAATTCTTAGGTCAAAAAATTAGAGTTCTAACCTATTTTTGAAATAAAGAAAATGAGAAAACTCAGAACATGTGACACACAACCAGAACTTAGAATATTTTTAGCCTCAAACTTTTTATTATTAAGAGGAAATAAACTGTTCAAGAAGTTAGACAACAAAATAAGCATCAATTTTATAATATTTATAGCAAAGTATTGGTATCCTTAAATAAGGTTTTAGATTTCTGCTTTCACATAGGATAGGGACGGTTGCAAGGGAATATTCCTCCCATGTTAACAACAATAACAAAAAGCTAGATAATGTAAGCCTTTTTTTTGAGCCTATCAGAAAGGCTTGAGGCTGCAAGACAACAGGTAACCAGAATTCAAAAGGGTGGCAAGCTCCTCTGAGAAGAAGTGGGCACTCAAACTGGGTCACCTGTGACAGAACATGGCGGGGAAGGGAACTAGCAACCAAAAGAATGGGTAACAAAACAACTGATACTATGACAAATCCTTAAAAGTCCAATGTGTGTGAAAATAACAATAGAAACTCTGGGAGCACATCACTTGGCATCAGGGAAATACAAATCAAAACCACAATGAGATACCACCTCACACCAGTCAGAATGGCTAAAATTAACAAGTCAGAAAACGACAGATGCTGGTGAGGATGCGGAGAAAGGGGAACCCTCCTACACTGTTGGTGGGAATGCAAGCTGGTGCAACCACTCTGGAAAACAGCATGGAGATTCCTCAAAAAGTTGAAAATAGAGCTACCCTACAACCCAGCAATTGTACTACTGGGTATTTACCCTAAAGATACAAAAGTGATCCAAAGGGGCACGTGCACCCAAATGTTTATAACAGCAATGGCCACAATAGCCAAACTATGGAAAGAACCTAGATGTTCATCAACAGATGAATGGATAAAGAAGATGTGGTATATATATACAATGGAATACTATGCATCCATCAAAAGAAATGAAATGTTGCCATTTGTGACGACGTGGATGGAACTAGAGGGTATTAGGCTTAGCGAAATAAGTCAATCAGAGAAAGACAATTATCGTATGATCTCCCTGATATGAGGAAGTGGAGATGCAACGTGGGGGGTTGGGGGGTAAGAAAAGAATAAATGAAACAAGATGGGATCAGGAGGGAGACAAACCCTAAGAGACTCTTAATCTCACAAAACAAACTGAGGGTTGCTGGCGGGGAGGGGGTTAGGGAAAAGGTGGTGGGGTTACGGACATTGGGGAAGGTATGTGCTATGGTAAGTGCTGTGAAGTGTGTAAACCTGGTGATTCACAGACCTGTACCCCTGGGGCTAATAATACATTATATGTTAATTTAAAAATTGAAAAAATAAAAAAAGAGAGATTCTGGGAGCCCCCCACACAAGGGAAACCCCCATTAACTTTTTTTCATGGACCTCAAGCAGCACTCATGAGAAAGACTGGGGGCAGGGCTAGACATGTAATGGAGCCCCTTCAGTGGACCAGGTGGATAGTGGCCATGGACTGGCTACCTCTGGAGAATGAGCACAGAGCCCAAAACCTTATGTGTTAAAAACGTATGTCAAGCTTACATCTAGTTTGTATTGAGACAAACTAGACTGATAATATGATAAACTGAGAACACAGTATTAGCCCTATAGGATTTCAGACAAAAAACTCTAATCCAAATTTAATTATGTGGAAACAAATACAACTTTAGAGACATTCTACCGAACATGTGTCATGGACTCTTCAGACCTGTCAGAGTCAGGAAAGGAAAAAGAAAGGCTGGGCAATTGTTCTAGACTGAAGGCCACTAGAGAAATAATGCAGTTAAATACCACCCATGCAGTGGATCCAACTAAACACATCCTTGGGAAATTGTCACAGACAAGAGAACAAGTTCTAGAATGGAAAAAACAATGATCACATTTACACAAATCAGGAACCAGAGTGACTTTATGCTTCTCAACACAAAGTCTTAGAAGCCAGAAGGCAATGGAGCAATGCCATCAAAATTCAGAAGGAAGGCATTTCCAGTGCAGAATTTTAACCCCAGCTAAGTCATCATTTAAGCATGATGGTAAAATAAAGAAATGTTCAGACATGCAAGAGCCCAAAAATTTATCCTGTCTCAAGAAGCCACTGAAGGATGCTTTCTACCCAACCAGGGAAATAAACCAAGAAGAAAAACCAAAAACAAAACATACATGAAATTTGAAAACAGGAAACCCAGCATGAGATAGTGAAAGGAGTCTCTAGGATAATAGTAAAGGGAGATGCCTGGGTAACAGCTGTCCTGGAGGGCAACATGACCAATTCTACGTGACTACAAGACTCCCACCGCTATGTCCTCAGCCTCTGCACCATTTTTTTAACCTTATGATGTGTTGGATGATGTGTTCTACCCAAAGAGAAAGAAACCAAGAAAAAAGACCAGAGATTCAAGAAACAAGAATTCCAACCCAAAAGAAAGGCAGAGTTTCAGTGATGACAACACTCTAAGATGATAGTTGTATGGTAGGCCTAGAGAGAAACCAGCCCACATGGAGAGGGAGCGGGGATGGAGGTCTCTGGTAAGAAAATTTCCAAGAAAAATAAACTGGAATTGCTACATTATGTTACAAAACTGAACTGAGGGACTAAGAGGTATAGGAAGAATTAGCTATGTGACAATGAAATTCAATGCAATTATTAATTTCAAGAAAAAGAAAATGATATTCATAATATCTATAACACCTGAGAATATTTTTATTTCATAATAATGTATACACTAAATATAAATCTAACCCAAAATTACAATATTGCTGTAATAAGTATGGGAAAGGAGAAATTATCTAATGAGAAGCTAATAGTTACTACATTATGCATTTGCTACTCAGAATTCTGGAATGAAGTAAATGCTAGAAGAAACAGCAAATCGATTCTAAATTGGTTCCATTCAGAAGATGGGAGGGAGGAGTGAGGATATGTAGACAGGAAAACTATATTGTTGCCACCCCTCTAGTTCTAGTGGACTTTCCAAACGAGGTGTACGTACTGTCTTGAGAAGAATTAGTTTTTTTCAATCAATGATCTATCAGGTCTTAGTAATGTTAAGTTGTGTGGAATGTAATTTTGCTGGTAGAGTCCTGTTATATGAGGCCATTTCACCAAAGTGAGACAAATTATAGAATTATCTTGAGAAACATGAAACTGATATTGGCTAGAGAAATCATTGAATTATGGGTATTGCTCAGAGAGAGCTGCCTGGAAGAAGACGATCATAAGCTGGGATGATGTATGTTACTAAGAAAAAGGCCTCCGCAAAACCCTCTGGGGGGAGAATGTGAAAATTAAACCACGAGTTTGATTTCCCAGGGCTCTAGCTCTACCTCTTTTTTAAGCGTTCCACCAAGAATGGCTCTCCCTCCATCTCTCCAGAGCCTCCCCTCTGGGTGATACTGGCCTAGGTATGAAAGACATTTCTTTTCCTCAGGTTGATGGATTTATCGTCAAAGCAGGAACATTTGCTCAAAGTTCTCTGAAATGCATCATATATCCATTAGTTCAGCAATTTGAAACATATTTCCTGATATCTAGATTGGTCAAGCCCAGTGCTAGGCACTGGGGAGAGGATAATAAAAATGACAAAGTTCTCTGGCCAAAGGACACTGGTTTGGGAATTAGGGTTCCTCAAGGCAAGAAAAGGACTGTCAACCACACCCACCAAACCCTCTTCTCTGGAGCAGCTTAAAGTGCCAAATGTGTCCTCAGCCTGGGACAGTGAATCCCAGCAGATGCCAGGACAAGGAAGCCCAGGAAATCGACTTGCACAGAGATCATGTGGAGGGTCCATCCTGCTTCCAACAGGAAAAGTGAAATTTGTTTGTGAGGAGATAGGGCTAAAATAAAAGAGACAGCATTGAATCGAAACCATTTCCTATGACTTGGATTTCTTTTTTAAAAATTGGCCGTCTTATCATTTTGTTAGTCACCTTTTCTCTAGGCTTGTTGGGGGCGTAGTCCCTCCCTCCCAGCAACTTCCATCTGCTTGCAAAACAGAGAATGAAGAGCCATGATGACACATCCGTCACTGGATGGAAATATTAAGAGAAGAATCAACAAATGTACTACCATTTGCATAAAACCTATTAACGCCCTCTTCAGACTAATGCAGTGATTTTTACATCGCTGAGAGAGCAGCTGTGATCCACTGCTTTAGTAATGAGGAGTGTTTGAAACATCTGCAAATCGCTGCTCCTCCTAAATGCCAAGCAATATCATCACTTTAGCTCTCTGCAAGTAAATACTCTCATTGTTGGCCAGAGGAAGGCATATCTTTATCAAAGATTCATCTAGTGGGCCCCTCTTTGCCCCGAACGCTGTTGGGTTTCTTGTGTTTCCTTTTTTTCTCATGCTAGTACATGCTGATCCATGGCATTTTCGAGTTTTTATTTTATTTTATTTTTTTAATGAAAACTAGTGTCTGTTGTCCCCCCCCCCCCCCCGCCTACTGGTAATCCATAACCATTTTGAGAGGTACGATGTCGGTCAGAACCTTCCTCTCTGGTATGTTGGTCCCAGCTAACAGGAGCTCTTTGCAAAGGCCAGGCAAGGCGAGCTTCTGCCCCGCTGTGCTCTACGCATAAATAGCGAACCCGAGAGGCTCCAGAGCTCTGTGCTCCGGGGCTACCACGAGCGCACGGTGGGAGCCACCGCAGACCGGAGGGGCATCCAGCGGGATTGGGAGGAGAGACACGGAGAAGGTGGAGAATAAGAATCATGTGCGTTGCTCGAGTGTACAACCCACATTTGAGTGACAAATGACGAGGACCACCTATAAAAACAACTAAGCGCAAGTCTACCCGAATCCATTTTCCTGTGTGTGCGCGCGTTTTCAACTAACTTTGGGAACTCATAGACCAGGCGTCGTGCCCCTCGCAGCCTCGACTCCACCTGGGTTTCCCGCGCCCTGCCCGCCCGCTTCCGTACCTCCTTCTTCCCCAGGCTAAGGATGGAGGATCCCTTCAGCCCCTCAACTTTCTCGCCAGCGCCCAACGTCTCCGTACCTGTCTCTCCTGGCTGGGGTCTCAACTTCACTTCCGGACAGGGGGCCCCCGTGCCCGGGCCGCCGCCGCCGCCGCCTCCCGGACCACCCAGCCGCAGCATCCGCCTGTTCTTCCTGGGGGTCATCCTGGTGGTGGCGGTGGCCGGCAACGCCACGGTGCTGTGCCGCCTATGCGGGGGTGGCGGGCCCTGGGCGGGTCCCAAGCGTCGCAAGATGGACTTCCTGCTGGTGCAGCTGGCCCTGGCTGACCTGTACGCGAGCGGAGGCACCGCGCTGTCGCAGCTGGCCTGGGAGCTGCTGGGCGAGCCGCGCCGGGCGGCGGGAGACCTTTCGTGCCGCTTCGTGCAGCTGCTGCAGGCGTCCGGCCGCGGCGCTTCTGCCCATCTCGTGGTGCTCATTGCCCTCGAACGCCAGCGCGCAGTGCGCCGGCCGCAGGGCCAGCCGCTGCCCGCGCGCGCCCTCGCCACGCTGGGCTGGCTGCTGGCGCTGCTGCTGGCGCTGCCCCCCGCCTTCGTGGTGCGCGGGGGCGCCCCCTCGCCGCCTCTCGCCGCGCCCTCGGCCGCCCGCACCTGGCCGGGCGAGCGTCGCTGCCGCGACATCTTCGCGCCCCTACCGCGCTGGCACCTGCAGGTGTACGCGCTCTACGAGGCCGTCGCAGGCTTCGTGGCGCCGGTCGCGGTCATGGGCGTAGCATGCAGCCGCCTGCTCTGCGCCTGGTGGCAGCGCCTGCCCCACGCCCCACCGCCTTCAGCGCCCTGGTCCGCGACTCCCGGCCGCGCCCCTGCGCCCAGCGCGCTGCCCCGCGCGAAGGTCCAGAGCCTGAAGATGAGCCTGGCGCTGGCGCTGCTGTTCGTGAGTTGCGAGTTTCCCTACTTCGCCGCACGGCTGGCGGCCGCGTGGTCGTCCGGACAGGTGGGAGACTGGGAGACCGAGGACCTGGCGGCGGCGCTGCACCTCGTGGGGGTGGCCAACAGCGCTCTCAATCCCTTCGTCTACCTCTTCTTCCAGGCGGGCGACTGCCAGCTCCTGCGGCGTTTGCGAAGGCGCCTGGGCGCAGTCTGCTGCTCGTGGGAGGGAAGAGCGGAGGACGATGAGGGGGCCGGGGGCCACCAAGCGCTTCACCGCCACCGCTGGCCCCACCCCCACTACCACCACGCTAGACGCGAGCAGCCGGTGGAGGGCGGCTTGCGCCCACCCCCGCCGCGCCCCCGGCCGCTGCCCTGCTCGTGCGAAAGCGCTTTCTAGTTGCTCGATGGCCAGACGGGTCATCTGTTGCCGCCGCACAGCCTCCTCGGAACATGAGGCTGGCCCGATTCTATCTAGATCAAAACCAGCAGGAGAATCACTGATATTGGCCCTGAAGCTGTCCCCATCCTAAACTGTTTCTTTCTAATGTTTACATTTTCCTACTCTTCCAGCTTCTTCTCACATTTCCCAGTTTGGAGACGAGAGAGAGTTTGAGCCACTGGGAAGTTGTAAAAACAGTCGAAGATACAGTTATTTTTGCAGTTCTCTTTGACGCTCCCATAGTGTTCTGGATAGGATCTTTTGGTTTAGCTAAATTGTCAAGCTTTCATTATTTGCTGTGCTATCATCCGTTTTTACTTATTTTGAGTCGTGTTTAAATCAAGTGTACCTTGGAGACCAGAGAATTTGCCTTTCTTTCCTGGAGGAAAAATCCCCGCACTGCTCTCCCTGAGGAGCCTGGAGATTGTACCAGTGATCTGTCAGAAATGTAATCGTGCTGTCACTGCAGAACCAGAGTATTTGTAAAATAAAAACAGTACCCACAGAGCAATTAGTACTTTTTCCCCATGGTAATGTGTTTTCCCAGAAGAAAATCAGTGTGGCCTTTATTTCTAGTCATCACTTCAATAGAAGCTGGGGGTTGTAGGAGGGACACATAAAAGCTTCCCTTTAGACCCTTCCAAACACGCCCAGTTTCTGCAGGAAACTGTGCCTGTGCCCAAACTAGCCTTTACAGCTAAGGTGTTGCTTCTCAGCGCAGAGTCCCCAGCAAACTAGAAAAGCGAAACACGGAGGTGGTGGGCTCACTGTCCCAGATGGAGCCTTATGGAAATTTGTGGCTGGGAAGAAAGCTGCACCCTCCCCATGTTGCAAGTATCTATACAACTCCTTTTTTTAAAAAAATGAAGACAGGGCGCCTGGGTGGCTCAGTGGGTTAAGCCGCTGCCTTCGGCTCAGGTCATGATCTCAGGGTCCTGGGATGGAGGCCCACATCAGGCTCTCTGCTCAGCAGGGAGCCTGCTTCCCTCTCTCTCTCTCTGCCTGCCTCTCCATCTACTTGTGATCTCTCTCTGTCAAATAAATACATAAAATCTTTAAAAAAAAATAAAAAATGAAGACAATGCCTATTGGTGGGGATTGCTGAGAACAAAGGCAAGAAGCAGATTTAATCAGTGGCCTCCTCCTCTTAACTGTCCTTGGTTCTAGAAAGAAGTGGCAGCACTTACGAACACGGTATCCATGTGTTTACCAGTGTCTTTCATCTGAGAATCTGCGAGATTTCCATGATTGTGCCTCCTTTTGGTGCACAAATGCCAAACTAAGATGGAGAAAGGGGAAATGATCGCTAGAGTTCACTTGTAGAGCCAATGCTCTTTGAGGGCTTTCTTTGTTTACTCCACTGAGGTATCCCAAAGTCTTAATGCTTGACCTGTACTAGGCACTCAACACATATTTGTTGAATAATTCATCATATGAGTCAGGCAAAGATAGAATGGATACAAGATTTACAAAATCTCCACTAAGCTTGATTTACCTTTTGCCCAAATTCTGTCAAAAAATGTTGGAGTTAAAGGTTTTCCTTCATCTTTTTAATCCTCTGCACCCTGCTTAGGATACTATGGAGTGTGATATACCAAGAATAAGTTAGCCAAAAAGAGAACACAGTTGTCTTCATGACATTATTTTTATTCATTAGCATGGGATATTTATTGGCATTTTTCTTTATTAATAAACATTAATTCCTTATCTTGTGCCAAGCAATGTGTTAGGCATTGGACATTGAATAACATTGAATAACACACATCTTTCCCTCAAAGACCTTAAAATCAATCTGACAATTACTGCAAGATAGCACATGTTCTTTCATAAGGGTTCCAGTCAGGGTGTTGGGTCACTGAAAAAGAACATCTGACAAACTCAGGAGACTGAAGCAGTCATTCCAATGATGACCAACTAATGGGAAGCGGGGAATGGGCAAAGGCAGGGATCGAGGCAGAAGCACAGAGAGACTCAAAATATGACCTGGTCTGTCACTTTGAATGCTCCCAACCAAGAATTTAAGACAGCTGAGTTGCTGTTTCTGTTACCGCAATTGAGCACACCCTAACAGAAAAATGGGTTCAGCTGGTTTAAATTTATTTTCTCACATAAGAAGTCCAGTGATAGAGCTGTTCCAAAGTTGGTTAGTTGAGTAGCTTCATAACTTCATCATCAAAGACCTAGCTCCTTTTCATTTTTCTTTCTTTCTTTCTTTTTAAGTGAACAGCCACAGCCTTGCTGCTTTGAGTGAGGGAGGGAACGTGAACACCTTTTTTTTTTTTTTTTTTTAAGATTTTCTTTCTTTATTTACTTGTCAGAGAGAGACAGAGAGAAAGCACACAAGCAGGCAGAGGTGAAGAGAGAAGCAGGTTCCCTGCCGAGCAGGAAGCCGGATGCGGAACTCGATCTCAGAACTCTGGGATCATGACCTGAGCTGAAGGCAGCAGCCTGTCCAGAAAAGGAAGGGAGAATTTCTCTCTCTCTCTCTTTTTTTAACTCTTTATAGGAAAGAAGAAACATTTCACAGACATCCTGAGCAGATGTTCCTGCGTGGCTCATTGGCCAGAACCATATCATATATCCATAAGCAGACCACCGCAAGGGAAATGGGGCCACGATGATGGCCTAGACATGGAGCTGAAGATATGAGGTGCACGGTAAAGGGGTGAAAAAAAATAAGACTTCTATTTTTTTCTTTTAAGAAAAGAAAAGGAAATGCTTATGGGAGGGCAAGTCTAAACTTTCATCCAATTGCCAAACTGGGGGTTGATTTTTATAATCTATTAGAGATTTTCATCTGTGCCATCTAGAAATTATAAGACATCTCCATCTGGGTCAAAAATACAGAATACATATGCATGTAGTTAATTTGAAATTAAACTATATTTTTTTGAGATTTTGTGGAAGAGTTGGTTAAGCCCAATTCATAGTGAAATACTTCCATGGCTAAGGAACTTTCTCTAATCTTAACTAAATCTGACACTTGAAGGTAGATCTAGGTGACTTCGTTTTCATCTTCAGAGGCATTTGTAGGTTAAGAAATTCAGAGCATCATCTCAGAATTTAATCCCCAGAAACTGCATTGCTATAAGCAACTCAAAGATTCATTTTTGTCCCCATCAAGGAAGCCCCCAAAGGTTATTTTAAATTTAGACTCTCACTTGAGTGGGAGATACTATTCAAATTTCACAGGAAAGGTATATGAACAGTTGACCCTGAACTTGATCTATTTCCCAGGTATCACCCAAATAGTATATGACTAGAGGAGAAACCAGACCACGCATTTGGAATTGAGGAGGAATCAAATAACATACCCTCACCCATTGCACATTTCCCCTTGGAGTTAGATTTTAAGGAAGCTGCCACACACAGGCCTAGACTATAGGACTCTAGGAGGCACTATTCATATACTCGACAATGTAAATGTCACCACCAGAACTTTAAAGCCTAGATACAAAGAATTCTATATTTAAAAAAAAAATAATAACTATCTGCATGGTAACATACAGCTAAAATAAGTAAACATGACCTATTACATAATTTGAAGCAGAGATTATGTAGCAAACAGCCAGGAGTGGAAGTAAAACCACAATTTGTGACTAGCTAGAACTCATTTACTAAAAATAGAATAGTAGAGCTGATTTGTGGAAGAGGAGGTAGATTTTTTCGAAGCTTCCCAGGAAGCTTCCTGGGAAACACAAAAGTCGAAAATTGGAGAAGCCACCCCTGCCAATTCCTAAAATGTTTGGACTTGATCAATGGGAAGATATTATAATGAAAATGAAGTCTAATTAAATTAAACAGATGTTTTGCTAAGTTGTGAGGCAGTATAATGAAAAGATCAGTCTTTAGAACCTACAGACCTGGACTTAAATTTCATCTCTACCATCTTACCACTTAGTAGCTGAGTGACTTTAGGCTGTTTGCTGAATCTTTCTGAGTCTTGGTTTCTTTTTTTTTTTCTTTTTCCTTTCTTCTCTTTCTTTCTTTCTTTCTTTTTTCTTTTAGTCTTGGTTTTCTTATCAGAAAAATGGGGTTTATATTAGCTACTTCATAGGACTAATGTAGGTAAAAATGTAAAATACTTGATGTGGGGAAGGGGAGCCTGTCAGTCTGTCCCTTCAGACTATGCCTATTGGATGTCCATTTTCTTATTGTTTAAGGCAGTTGAGTTGGATTTTCTGTTATTTGTGACAGTAAGCATCCTCTAATTGAAGACGTTTGGCAAGAAAAACAGTCTCATTTTAGCTTACTGCATGTTCTTTATCAAAGAAATAAGAACATTCCAAGTGTACTTTTATTTAGCCCAACAGCCAGTATGTATTGAAGAACCATATTTGACACTATATTGGGGCAAAGGGAAGAAAATCAAAGATGTACCTCTTGTATTTAAAAAATTTGCATTCTATGAAAAACCAACTTTCATGGTAAGGAGTTTGTTGAGAAATCTCAACCTATGATTTTTAATGTTATAGGTCATTTGCAAATTCTTACCATTAATGATATGACACATTCATTCATTCATGGGGTATTTATTAAAGAGCCACATGTGCAAAGTACGAATGAAGTTTTAGATATATATATAATACATATCACTTATCATAGATATATATTCCATTTAAAATTTAGGTTTTGGGTGGAAACTTTGGACCAACTATTACTGGTTGGCCAAACCTGGAATTGACAACCACAAAATGGGTTGGAGTAATTATATAATAGCCTCCAGTGAATCATTCTTCTTGATATGAACCCCTTGTATAATCTTTTCCTACAGAGTCTGGGCTTGGTCATGTCACCCACCTTGACAGTGGTCATCACAAGATCGTTCACAAGCAGGGTGTTGAAAAGCACATACACATGGGGCTTGTCCTCTCAGAAAAGCTGCCCTAACATCACCATGGCATGAAGAAGCCAAGAGTGAAAGAGCATATGGAAAGGGAGGCCCAGCTACTCAGCCATCATAGTGGAGCCCAGTTCCCAACTGACTCTCCAGCTAAATGCAACCACATGAGTGAGCCCAGGGGAGACAAACAGAGGAATTGCTGAGCTAACCCACAGACCTGTGAGAAGCAAGAATTCACAGCCATTGAGTTTGGGAGTTGGTTTGCTTTACCACACTAAATGACTAAATCATGTCCAAGTAGTAAAATGCTGAGTAGTAAAATGATGTTGGATACATTGAAAATGGAAGTCAAATGACCTAGATATCAGACCATATGGGTTCTACTCTTCCACCACATGTCAAATTGGGGTATTTAACTGCTCACCATGTAATCTGATGAGACTTCACACCAACTTGAAGTGCAGAGAACCCCAAGGGGAATATCAAGCTCAAGGGAAAAAGTCAACACTTTTTCCATGTGGTAAAATCTATTGCCAAACCCTGGCAGTTCTGGGTATGGTTTTATTAAGTAAGGTACTACTGTGTGCCTTACAAAATACCCATAAGATAAAAATTGAGAACCATAATAATGATAGCTAAATTTTTTTTTTTTTTTAGCAGTGGGTAGCAAAGCAAAGTTTATTGATAGAACTGACAGATATTACATACCTCCCGAGAGAGGGGCCCCAACAAGGTTGCCCTAAATAATTTCTATGAAGCTTGGCACTTTACAAGCATCAATTTAATTAATCCTCACAACAACTTAAAGTGATACATCATAATCCTCTCTACCTTATAGATAAGAAAACTGAGGCTAAGGATAACTTGCCCATGGTCAAAGAGTTAGTAAGTGGCAGAGGTAAAGCTGTGAGGGCTTCTTCATTGACGCTGGTGTTGTTTGTCATTTGAACAGGTAACAGCCAAGGAGTTAGCATCTGAGCCCAAAATACAGGTCTTGCTTTAGGTAAGATGTGTCTCTTAGAGCCACAGCCTGGACACAGGAGGTGAGGTGGGAGACAACATGATAGATTTTTAAAAAAAATGGCTATGTGAAGAATTAAATGCATTTCAGAAAAACTATACAATTACATCAGAGTTTCATCATTTTAGCCTCCAAATTATCCAAGTAAAGAACTAACTTGCTAGAAATGGTGGAGATTGCCAGCTATTCACCAAAATCCATTTTCCCCTTCTTAACTGGCTGCTCAGTCAGAGACTACATTTCCCAGCCTCCTCTGCCTCCAGTTAGAGCCATGTGACCACATTCCTAGCAACAGAATGTGAGCAAAAGTGACATGGCTGGCTTCCAGACTTGGCTTAAAACACAGGGCTTGGGCTCCTCCATGTTATCTTTCCCCTTCCTGTTGGCTGGAAAGTATGATGTGACAATCACACAATGTACCAATGATCAGGTTTAGCCACGCAGATGAGGACAATATCCTAGGGGTGGCAGAGCAACAAGATGAAAGGAATCTGGGTCCTTTCTGGATTTTGTGAGACAAAGACAGACTAAACTGGACAGAAGATTATGTGAGAGGGAAATAAATTTCTTTAGGTCACTGAATTTTGTGACTCTCCTTATTACAGCTAACCTTTAACTCAACTTATATTTTAAGGTTGTATTAGAGTAGACTATGGAATAGCTTTGCTTCTCATTTTTTGTTCCACAGGGCTTCTGTGTTTCCAGAGGAGCTTAGTGTTAATTTGGATGGACCAAATCTAGAATGTGACTCTTCAGAGGCTTGAGGAAGGACCCTAGGTCCAAAATGTCTGAACCAAATCATGCATGTGAGACGTCTTTTAAGATTTTATTTATTTATTTGAGAGAGAGAGAGGTAACAACAGAGATAATAAGAGACAGCATAAACCTGGAGGAGAGGGAGGAGCAGGCTCTCCACTGAGCACAGAGCCCTAGGTGGGGTTTGATCCCAGCACCCTGGGATTATGACCTAAACCGAAGGCATATGCTTCACTGACTGAGCCACCCAGACACCCTGGGATGTCTTTTATTTGCCTCAAAGGATGTCATTTAACCTCAGGAGACACTTTTTGTTTAAAAAAAAAAAAATCTAAAGTATGTTAGAGAAACCCAATGTCCATGAACATCATCAGTACAAGAGCCAGCATCAGAAATGGAGCAGGCTCTGCAGCTATCCACAATAACATCCACTATTCTCTTGCCTTATTAAAACAATCCTAATTTTGTCTCGGACCAACATGTTCTAGTTATCTATTGTTATGCAACAGCCTATCCCAAATTTTGTGCTGTAAGATAACCACCACTTAATTACACTTAGGATTTTGTGGGTTAGGACATGGACAGAGTATAGGAGGGCTGGCTTGTCTCTCTACTTTGATGCCTGGGGCCTTAGTGGGGGAAGACTCAAGTGACTGGGGTCTACAATTTCCTGGGAGCTTCTTTACTCATAGGTCTACTGCCTTGGTTAGAATATTCAAAAGTGGGGCTCATCAGGAACTACTGACTAGAGTCTCTAAACCTGGCCGTCCACGTGGCTTTGACTTTCTTACTGTATGGTAGCCTTAGAGCAGTCAAACTTCTCCTAAGGCAGCTCAAGTTTTCAAGAACAAATGTTCTAGTGAGCAAGGTGGAAGCCACATGGCTTTGTATGGCCTTGTCTCATAAGTCTATACTCTACTGATTGAAGCAGTCACAACCCTGCCCAGATTTTAAAGGCGTACACCCTACCTTCTAATGGAAGAAGTGTCAACGAATTTGGTGTCATATTTTGCAACTGCCACTCCACCCATCAAGGAAGATAATCCTTCCCCCAGCCTGGGAGATATCTAAGTCAACTATGGTCAACCCATTCTGGTTGACCATAATGGTTGATTGGTTTTGGACAATGAAACAGCATGAGGGTTTCTTGCAAAGGTTTCCTAACCTTAAATAGGAGATAAGAGTTGAGGCAATAATTTCTCTTCCTCTGGATCACGTAGTTTATAAATGTGACCTAAAGGGCGCCTGGGTGGCTCAGTGGGTTAAGCCGCTGACTTCGGCTCAGGTCATGATCTCAGGGTCCTGGGATCGAGTCCCGCATTGGGCTCTCTGCTCAGCGGGGAGCCTGCTTCCCTCCCTCTCTCTGCCTGCCTTTCTATCTACTTGTGATCTCTCTCTGTCAAATAAATAAATAAAATCTTAAAAAAAAAATAAATGTGACCTAAAACTCTTACAGACATCTTGTCACCCACAGAGGGGAGATAACCTTAAGAGAAGGCCAACATCATACAGCTCAAAGAGTGCAAAACTAAAAAATCCAAGTCTTTGATTATGTAGTTGAGCAGCTGAATTAACCAAGTTGGAGTCATCCAACCTCAGACTCTTATGTGAAATAGTCAATTTTCTCACTGTTTAATGGTTTGAGTTGTTGTCTTCTCTAAAGCCATCCAAGTGGATATAAGGAATATATTAGTCAAGATTCTCCACAGAAACAGAAGCAATAGTGTGTCTGTACACATGTATTTACTTATTATAAGGAATTGGCTCAAGCAGTTATAGAGGCTGAGAAATCCCATGATGTGCTATCTACAAGCTAGAAACTGGAGAGTTGGTGATGCAGTTCCAGTCAAAGAGCTGAGGACCAATATGCCAGCACAGTCAGGTAGAGGGAGTGAATTCTCCCTTTCTCCAGTGTGGTGTTCTGTTGTTCTTTTGTTCTACCAAAGCCCTTAATGGATTTTGTTCTACTGAAGCCCCTAATGGATTAGATGATGCCCAGATATATTAGGAAAAGCAATTTGCTTTAGTCAGTCTACCAATTCAAATGCTAATCTCATCCAGAAACACCCTCACAGACATACTCAAAAATGATGTTTAACCAAACATCTGGGCATTCCTTGGCCCAGTGAATCTGATGCATAGACTTAACCATCAGGAGAGACTATAGGGTTTCCTTATAACTTCATCCCAGATAGGAAGTGTCAATTATGCCTGCAAATTTTTGTTTCTCTTTCTTCCCAAAAGTACTCTAAGCCATCTATCATTTCATTTAATTCTTTAAGCAAGGGAGGATATGGCTGATTGAGAATTTAGCCTGGATCATTCCGAAGGTAACATTAAAACAAAGGATTTGGATAATGCAATGTGAACTTCATTCCTCTGGCCAGTGAAGTCACACCACTGTGTTAAAATGACTAGAACTCAAATTATTAGAACTGCTTCACTGTAGACAAGGTAGCAAACATGTAGCAAACATTTCCTCAGCTAGCTGGATGGAGTTTTTGAGGGCATTTTGAATTTTTAAAAAAGATTTATATTCTTCACTGAGCAATTATCATTACTGCATATTTTTTAAATGTAGCCACTGAAAGCCTGACCAAGGCCAACATGTTCCAGAGTATACTTTGTAAAGCAACAGATGCTTCCGTATTAATGTATCATAAAGAAAAAAAAAAAAGAGTTTCAGAGTTAGATGTTTAGAACACTAGGTTAAATAGATTTCTTTTTAGTTTTTTATTATAAAATACACAGAAAAGTTGAAGAATAATACAAAAGAACACCCACACATTCATCACTGAGATTCAACAGTCGTTAACATTTTGCCATCTTTCCTTTTATACATCTATATATATTTTTCTGGTTTTGAATAACTTGGAAATTAGCTGCACACACAGTATCCTTACCCTTCAGCTCTACTTGAGCATGCATCTCCTAAGACATTCTTGCATGATCACAAGGGCAGTACCACATTTAAGGAAGTTAACAATCCCCTAGAATCACTTAATACTCAGTCCATATACAGATTTTCCCTTTTGTCCTCAACATAATTTGAACACTTTCCTTTTGAGCCAAAATCTAATTACAGTGTACACTCTGTCTTTGATTGTTATGACTTTTTAGTTTCTTTTATTCCAAAATAGCCCCCCCCCGAACTTTTAAAAAAGTTATTGTATTTTTTAAAAAGACCAAGCCAGTTGTCTTGCAGAACATCCCACATTCTGATTTTTTTCTGAGTACTTCCTCATGATACCTTCTATTTTATTCCTCTCTTCCCAACCAGGTTTCTTGAAAGCAGGACCTCTCAGAACTTTCAACACACTAAATGCAAAAGAACCCTCCAAGTGAACACGCTTTAGGAACCTCTGTCCTCTTTGCAATAACCCTTTGTTTGGGAATTGTCCCACTTCTACACACAAACACACACACACAGAGAGGGCTTCCAGCAGTCACATATGGACTCTGTAGCATAGGGAGAAGATCCACCTATACATTTATACTATACATTTATACATACATCTATACATTAGAAGCATCTCCTTGAAGACAAATACAGATTTAAAGGAGAAAGCTAGGAAAATCAGGATAAAATGCTCAGTCTCGGTGAGTTCAAAAGTGATACCAAAAGCAGGATATTGGTAATGCCTACACTTCGAGGGAATAAGCAGTAGAAATGTGTTGAGTTAGGGCCCTAGAGAAGGCACAACCAAGATGACACACACTAAAGTGAAGCCAGCTTGGATAAAACCAGAACAAGCAGAAGTCTGGCTTAGATGTTGAGCTGATAGAAGGTTATCTTCTCTTGGGATAGTCCGACTAAAGGAAATTTTGTTTTTTTTGCACAGTGCCTCTTTTGGGAAGAGCCGGGGGGAAAAGCCTCGGCTAGAAACAAGGAGAAAGTTAAAGGAAGGAAAGTAGGCACTCAGTTTGGCAAACAGTGCATATGGCAGATAAAGAGACCAACCTAAGAAGCAAGTTAACCTGTTACAAACTCACCCAAGCCTTCCTAGAAGGAACAGGGGCATATCAGAAGGGACTGAAGCATTGCAGATACATTCTACCATATATAGGCAAAGCCCAGAACATTCCAGAGTTGACATCAGGCAATAGTTCTGAAGAGTATGTGCAGAGGTATTTTTGCTCCCTAAGGCCTGAGGCAACCAGATTCAGAAGCAGCAGCAGCAGCGTCAGAACTGTGCCACAGAGGATACCACAGGTGGAGCAAAGGTGAGAAATACTGACGAATCATCCTGGGCAGCATTTTGCATGAACCTAATCCATTCTATTACAAGATGAGGAGAAGTCAGACCATGTGTCAAGACTTAAAATGCTGCTCTCAAGAAATATGGAGACCCTGACACTAGACAGAGGCACCTTTAATGCAGCACACACACGCCAGAAACACTGGGCTCAGCAGTGTTAGATAGGAACACACGACCCTTACCCCATGGCCTTGTGTGAAGGGACTTCAACTAGGCCGGCACTCCTGGACTCTCTCCACTGACGGGGTGAGAGGGGACAAGTGAAAAATAAAACCAACAACAACAATCAAGACCAAAATAAACATTCTCCCTATTTGGGTTCTAAACCAATGTCTAGGGAGAAACTGAGGTTCAGAGATTAAATCCTCTTATAGGTTAAAGCCCAAAGATAACAAAATCCAAAGAACAGCAGTTCAAAAATCAAAATTTCCTCTCTTGTATGAAAAAGTCAAAGACCTCCTTGATTGCCAATTCCACGTAGCCTCTCCTGGAGAGTCCCCTGAGGCAGGGGATTTGGGGATCCTTCCTTAAGCAGTGGTGGCTGCATACTGCTCTCCCTGAAATGGGGTATTCCTTTAGGACCTCTGAGGTTCTGTTTGTTCGATTCCCATTTGAGGATGTGCCTCACTCTTTTAAAGAGTTCGAAGTATGAACAGGAAGCAGAACTTTATTGCAGCACTGGCTCCTCATCTACCTATCTCACTCAGGAAACAAGCCACCCCCAACTCCCAGAATAATGGCCAAGCAAAACTGTGCTCCGAGAACCCAGTACTTGCTGTTACCAAAGACTCTCTAGAAGAGGGTTAGGATAAGAGATAAGAAAGGCACTTGGTCTTGGCTTCCCCAGGGTGGATGCCAGTGGATGGAGGCAGGCAGGTTGTCCAAATCTATACCTTGGATGTAAACTCAATAGTGAGAAATCTGCTCATGAAATGTTAATTTGGCATCATGTTTAACAACTCTGGGCATGGGGAGAAGATCCATCCATACATTTACCTGAGACAGAGGCAACTGAATCTGCCTCCTTGCAAGTTTAGAAATTTGCAAAGATGGGGGTCCCCGTCTCTTTCTCTTCTTACAGATCAAAAATCTCTTCCTTGTCATTTCCATTCTGAACCTTTTACTTAACTGAGCAAGGCCTCTATGTGGGGCCATGGGGCTCTCTTGGAGCATGTATTTTCAGTACTGTGCCCCAGTGACTGTTTCCAGTGACTTTGGCTAAGCAATCTGCCCCTAGGTATGCTTCCTCCAGCACCATCTGGATTCAACGAGATGGTGTGGAATGACTTTGAGGATGTGACATCTACACGAATCCAAGGCTAGTTCTGCCATGCTTCCCTTTCTGGGCCAGAATGCAAATGGAATTTGGAGCAGCCCAGGCAGTGCTGCCTACCCATGCTGTCATGGACAATTTCCAGCTAGATACTCATTAGTGCTCTGTGGTGGGCACTGAGCTCAGACGCCCTGCAGTTTAAATGTAGCTCAGGGCAGATCCAGGTCATGGTGGGTGGTGGTGGGAGAGAGGCTCTCTTCAAGAAAAAGAACACAAAATAATAAACTAAAAAAATAGGTATGAAAATGAATATTCAGAATGGGCAAATAATCCCCAAAAATACAAATATTCAAAACCAAATATAATAGCAAACATTTATTAATTGCTAGACACACCACTATCATACTTTCTGCCAATAATTTTTGTCTCTCTACTCTTTCCTCATCCCTTCACATGATAACAATTTAAAAGTATTTTACATAAAGAGAATCGAAAGTTAACTCGATCTTTCCTATAGCATAGTTAATCTTTCTTTCATCGGCCAAAAGCATAAAACAAATAATAGTCTTATTATAGGTCTGTGTATTTATAGACATAGGAATTATGATAAATTCTACTTCATGTGATTCTCATCAAGAAACATGTATGAATTTACAGTTTACAGGCTGTATTATTGAATACACTGCATGTGTACCATCTATGAGAACAGAATCCTATACTTACAATTTTACCAAAAGTCTAATGATAAGACAAATTTTCCATAGAATAGTTAGTGGATCCACCTGTTCAAATCCTTTTTCTCCTCCAAGACTTCCATATTCCCTAGGGCAGACACCACAGCCCATACTCACTCTGACAGAACTCTGGCTTGCATGCTAACATCTAAGGAGAGCCACCACAGTGGGCACTGGGAGTATTTTCAGAGGCTGTTTTTACTCTGGGACGGCCAGCAAAAACTTGACTATACACTGCAATTGACTGCAAACCATGTAAGTATATCTCAAAACACAAATTAAATACATTTCCAACTCAAATGCGTCTTAGCCAAATCCCAAAAAATGCCTGTGTGACAGACAGAAAAGAGACAAGGGCCTTCATCCACTGAAGTTAAATCATCTTACTTTTGCACATTTTTACAAAAACATATGACAATTTTTCCTTTCTCTCTTCTCTTTCCCTCGTGAACAATTCAAGCCTAAAGCCAGCAGGGAGGACAGGGCAGGGTAGACACCTATGCTGGCTAGGGGACTGGGGGGGACGTTTGGGGGCTTAGAGAGGAGAGACAGAGGCCAGGTGTGGCTGGATGGCAACCCGGTAGTGTAGTGAGTCTCCCTCAAGCTGCGAGAGAAGGGAAGTACAGCCCTACACGTGCTCCGAATCTAGTCTATGTGAATTTCCTGCCGAAGAGGCATGACCTGAATGTCATCATAAAGACATGTCAGACAAACTGCAGTTGGGGGCGGTGGTAGCAGTTATAAAATATACGGCCTATAATCTTTGAAAATGTGAATATCATGAATGTTAGTGAAAGACTGAGAAACTGTCCAGGACGAGGAAGCGAAACAGACATGACAACTAAATCTACTTGGTTCTGAACTGGATTTGAGGATCAGATGTCAGGGTTAACTTCCTGACTCCGACGGCTGTATTGTGGTCATGTGGAAGAATATCCTTGTTTGCAGGAAATGCACACGAAAGCATTAGAGGCTCATGTGGCATCGGATTAGCAACATACTTTCAAATGGCTGTTGTGAAAAGGTTCCCTGTACTACTTTTGTGTAGTTTTGTGTGCTTTCAAATTACAGTAAAAGGATAGAAAGGATGACCATGGGAACACATTACTCGAGTTGCTCAGGACCTTGGAAAGGGGCCCACACATGTGAGGGGACCTGAAGCTTATGTTTTGTTAAATTCACTATCTCTAATTGCAGTAAATAGTATTCTGTGTATATACCAAAAGACATTTTTCCTGTAATTTAATCCTTGCTTTAGCTATGTCTTCTTTCTGAGTTTTTTTTTTTGCCTTCCTACCTTTGCTAAGAATGAATGTGTAGAATGAGTATGTTCTAAACACACTTCGAGGTCAAGGAGCAGCAGCCTGCACCCTGAGACCCACATTACCTAACGCCCTTCGCTGGGCCTACGTAGCTCTGTGCCTACTTTTTTAGCCTGACTTGGTACTAATAGCCAGTGTATTGCTTAAGGCTCACTATAGACACTGTGGCGTTCACTGACCACACTCCCTTCTCCACTGCCTACTTATGGTCAGCATGTATATCATTTGCTTAATGCCCAGGATTTGGTGTTCCACTTGGAAGATAAATTCACAGTGGGCAAGAAATCTTAAAATATCCAACTTTCACTCCCTTTTTTTGTATGCTCAGCTCAGCCCCTCCCTTCTCCTTTCTATAAAACGGTGTGCCTAATGAAAGTACAATCTGGTCCAATCTCTCAAGATGGACAACTCTAAGGTAGAAGGCAGTGATTTGGGCATGAATTTAATTAAGGACATGTTAGCAAATCCATTTGGCTGCACACTTACGCTACCCGAATCTAGATTTTAGTGATTAAATAAAGTTTATACTTCGTTCTCTTACTGTATCTCTCAGTTGGTTCCAAACTCAGACAGGAAAAAAGGGGGGGGGGCGTGTTTTTTATTAGGTCCTATTAAAGGACAATACAAATAAAAAATGATAGCAACTTCCAAAGTGATGAAAACACATAATGAAAAGCAGCGCAATAATATGAAGTACAGGGGGCGCCTGGGTGGCTCAGTGGCTTAAAGCCTCTGCCTTCAGCTCGGGTCATGATCTCAGGGTCCTGGGATCGAGCCCCACATTGGGCTCTCTGCTCAGCAGGGAGCCTGCTTCCTCCTCTCTCTCTCTCTGCCTGCCTCTCTGCCTACTTGTGATCTCTGTCAAATAAATAAATAAAATTTTTTAAAAATAATGTTTAGTATATTTTAGGAAGTAGAATCGACAGGACTCAGTGCTGGATTAGATATGGGGGGATACATACAGGGGTCCCTAAGACCATATCATGTTGGGAATTCACTAGAATGACTCATGGAATTCTCATGCTAATATTATGACAAGATATTATAAGGGTACACATCTGGATAATAAGGAAAAAGGACACAGGTGGAAAATGGAAGAATCTAGGTGCAGGCCTCCTTATGTTCTCTCCCTCTCTGAGGGGTAACACGGAGCTCACTCTTCTATCAGCAATGAAAATGCAGAAACAGGTGTGCAATGTTTTTGCCTAGGGAATCTTGTTAAAGACTCAAGCACCCAAAGTTTTTATTGGGGGCTGGTCATGTTGGAACCTCTGCCTAACATGTACCAAAGTCCTAGAGTCCCAGAAGGAAAGCAGGTCGTGGTCAGCATAAACCATATTGTTTGTACAAACAGTTTAGGCCTAGCGAGGCATCCTTATTATTTAGAGAAAATCTTACATCAATGTAGGGAACTATTTGCCAGTCAGATTCCCAAACTCCAGCCAGGGGCCAACCTTACAGGCAGAGCTTTACCAGTCTTAGCTCAGTTCTATCAACTCTTCTGCACAGGAGAAGTGACAAAAGCGGAGATGTGGAGATGTGAGTATGGCATCCAGGTTTCTCCCTTAAACATGTAGATGAACAGCATGTAGTTGTCACTTATGGAGATGGAGGGAACAAAGGAAGTATAAGTTTACAGGAGAACATTAATATTTCAATCTTGAACACATAAAACTGAAGGTAGCAATGAGCTGTTAGGTTAAATTGTGCTTTGGTGCAACCATAAACAACCTTAGAACTTCAGTGGGTTAAGGGGTGCCTGGGTGGCTCAGTGGGTTAAGCCTCTGCTTTCGGCTCAGGTCATGATCCCAGGGTGCTGGGATCGAGCCCTACATCGGGCTCTCTGCTCAGTGGGGAGCCTGCTTCCTCCTCTCTCTCTGCCTGCCTCTCTATCTACTTGTGATCTCTCTGTCCAATAAATAAATAAAATCTTTAAAAAAAAAAAAAACTTCAGTGGGTTAACACAACAACTGTTTATTTCTCACTTGTTACATTTCTTTCATGGCTTGGTGGAAGGTAGTGACTGGTGGGTGGTTTCTGTTCCACATGGTCACTCAGAGACCCAGGCTGGTAGAGGTTCATCGTCTAGAATGTCTGTGGTTGTGAAAAAGAGAGAGAGGGAGAGAGAGAGGGAGAGGTGGAATTGGAGCTCTTCTATGCTTCCATCTAGGAGTGTCACACTGCATATTCACCCACTGACCACTGGCCAAAAGTGGTCACAGAGCCTCAACCAACTGTAAATGGGGTGGGATATGTGGGGCAGTAGATGGGATATTTGGTGAGCACCACTGTTGCTGCCACAATATCCAGGCAGGAATCACACAGAGGTACCCACAACAAATGGATATTACGGAGACTTTCGGTTAGGAGTCATAAGCAGATAGGTTGTATTTAAAGCCACCCTCAGTTTCTCATTATCTGAATCCCAAGAACCTAGTAAGAGCAATGTTGTCACCCTTTTCTGGTTTGAGAGAATAGGAAATCCAGTGCCGCTGATACTCTTCAGACCTCCCTGTAGTGAACTTATCAGCACACTGATGTCTTCATAAGCTCACAAAACAGATTATAGTTTAGGATTGAAGGCAGCTTTTGAACTCCTCTAAGAGAAAGGGCTGGTCCTCAAAATACCTGCCTAGGCACAGCCTGAGGCTCAGAGCACAGGAGAGGGGCCCACAGAGGTGAAAGGGGGCATTTAAAACTATTTTTAGACAAAGATACTGATAAGCAAGTTCACAGAGGAAAAGTTGCTTTCCGTGGTAGGTAACAAAACTCACACCAGGGCTACCACTAGGTGTCAATAGTAGGAAAGGAAAAGATGAAAGAAAAAATCAAGGAAGGTTCTAGAGGAAGATGTAGCTTGGTCCCAAGGAGAGAAAAGGTAGAAAGTGTCCCCACACTCCCCCTAAAGTTTTCTAGGCATTTCATATTACATGATTAACCCCATTAATACTTTAGGTAGAGATAAAAGAAACCTTCCATTTCTCTCCCTTTTATGTATAAATGGGTACATAACAAATGTCTTCAGTTTATTAGAAATCAGATTTAAGGTCAGTGAATCTAAAATGTGTCTTATTTTAATGTCCAGATTATGCCAAGGCAAGAAAGGATTTTTCATTAGATACAGCAAACTTTATTAGTCCTTCCATGACACAAGCTAAAGCTTGCTATTATCTTCCATGTGCCATAAAATAATTTGGATGGCTAACTGATAATGTAAATTATAATAATCCAAATATATTTTATTATCACTTTGGTAAAGCAGTTCATCAAAACTAGATGGTTAGTGTTTGCTTGGTTCAGTGAAATAAATGGTCAAGAGGGAAATTATTTAATTACATTAAATATAGATTGTGTTTTTCAATCTTGAGTTCACACTGGAGTCACTTGGGAAGTTAGAAAAAATATATTGACTCCTCCTACCCCCACCCCTACCCCACCCCCCAGGTTTCATTGGTCTGGGCATCATGACTGTCTAAAACTCCCAGATAACTCTAAGGCATAGCCAGAGTTAAGAAGTACAGCATTAGAAGACAGTCAAGGACACTTTAAAAACATGCCAGACTCAAGTAGTTTCCAGCTTTGAACACAAGTAGGAAGTGGATTTTTGTATGGCTTTTTTGTTTTTGTTTTTAATTTGGAAAGTATAGAAAAAAAGTTGCAATGTTAAAAAAAAAAAAAAAGTGAAAACCAACCACCATCTCCAATGCAACCACTGTGAAGTTTAAAAAAAATTTTTCTTGGGGCGCCTGGGTGGCTCAGTGGGTTAAGCCGCTGCCTTCGGCTCAGGTCATGATCTCAGGATCCTGGGATCGAGCCCCGCATCGGACTCTCTGCTCAGCAGGGAGCCTGCTTCCTCCTCTCTCTCTGCCTGCCTCTCTGCCTACTTGTGATCTCTCTCTGTCAGATAAATAAATAAAGTCTTTAAAAAACATTTTTTTCTTTTATAAAAACCTTATGTACAAACATACCTATTTGGATCCTGAGAAATAATTTTTATTTACATGAAAGAATTGTGTATTGTATACTTTCCTTTTTAACACTCAATACATTCATGAAAGCTAGTCTGTGAGTATCTGTCTACGAAGTAATTCACATGTCCACACGATTTTATTTAACCTTCCTTCCCTGTTGCTGATCTTCAGCTATTCTCATTCTTTGCTTGAAATAAGCGTCCTTATACATGGATCATATGCACTTTGAGGAACTTTTGGAAATATTATTAGGTACATTTCTGAGAGTGAGATTGGTGGGCGCATTTAAAATGTGTACGTGGCGGGGGCCTGGCTAGCTCCGTTGGAAGAGCCTGAGACTCGACCTCTAGCCCCAGGCTGAGTGTAGAGATTGCTTAAATAAGCAAATAAACTTAAAATAAAATGTGGATAAATGTAGTGACAGTAACAAACATTACTAAATAAATAGATGCCACCTACGTTTTGTCAGCACACTTTCACGACTATCAGTGCGGAGGTCGCAGCGGAACAACGTTCAGAGGGTGGGGAGGGTGGAGGTCATCCGCCTGCAGTCTCCGGGGCCGGACGCTCTCGGGTCACGTGGGCGACTTCGCTCCGCCCCACGGAGGCTCCGCGCGGTGCTCAGAACCCTGGCAGGCGCAGTAGGGTCACGCGGGCTCCGCGGCTGGCTTGTCTCGCGGAGGCGGAGCGAGGAACTGGAGGAAGGTAAGTTCTGTTCTCGCGCGGGGTTGGGCGGGGCTCGCGAGCGCCGCTGCTTCCGCCTGGGCTGCCGGCCCGAGCTCCGGTTTCCGGTGGCGGCGGCTGGGAGCGGTCGAGGGGCATGTTGTTGGCCATTGCTCCCGGTCTTTCTCAGGAGGGGTACGCGTTCCTTAACCGTTAACCTCCAGGCCCCTTCCGCCCAGAGGCCTGCCGAGCTTGTTCACCTTGGAGTCTGGTCCCACGCGGGACTCGCCTCCTGGATGAGGCAGGAGGGGCGTTTTTTGTGTTTTGTGTTTTGTTTTTTTAAATTAGCTTTCCTGGCATTTGTGCGCGCTAAACCTGCCCAGGGGTATTTGCAGCTCCGGCGGTCGTAGAGACTCGTCTCCCGAAGTCTGTAGGTGGAACAGCCCACCGCATCAGGACAGCCACCCGTAGACGGTGCCTCTGGTTCCTGGGCGCCTCTCCCTGTAACTACGGTTGACCGTCTTTACTAAAGTGTTTAATACAGCTTGAAGCTATGCGTTGATAAATTGTCAGAGCTGGAAGGACCTTAGAGATGACAGCTGACATGATTGGAGCGTTTCCCGCGGGCGGTCCTGCTCTAAAACACTTGATTTATAGTGAAGCGTGTGTTCCCCACCGCAGCCCTATGTGGCAGACCTTTTTTTACGTGCAACTGCAACGCGGTGAAGTTAAGCAACTTGCCCCAATTCACACACAGCACGGATTCAAACCCATATGAACTCACCTGTGATCACAGATCTCTAATAGCAGGGACATGGTAGCGGACCCCAGAGCAGCTACGTGACTTTATTAAATGATTAGGGAACTATTCGGTTTTAAACATCTGGTGACGCAACTACTTGCACCTTAGCATTCCTAATTTTTAAAAAACTCAGAATGATGTTTGGTGATACACATATACATATATACGTTCACAGATATCTTTATTTTGCTAAAAGGTTTTGTACTTTTAAGGCAGTTTATTTGCAGGCCAGGTGTTTTTATAAACCTGTGGGTGCTACTTGGATGAAATGTTAAGATTTTACCAATATTCACCAAATTTCGACTCAGAAGATAGAGGTTTGAATCTTGACTGCTACTTGGTGGTTTTAGGAAACTTTTCGTTAAAAAGGATCCTTTACCCCTAGTTTACTCATCTGGAAAATAAATATACTATTTACCCCTTGGAGGTTTTGTGAGGATTAGTGAACTCAGGTATGCAAACAGTCCAAGAGCTTGGCACTCACTGAAGGATAGTTTTATCTACTATTATTCTGCCATCCAAAGAGATATCTAAGGCATTTCTCTTCTTTGAACTAAAAGCAAAGGTGACCCTAGAGTTATGCTTTCTGATAATGTGTAGACCAAGGCCCCAGACTTAGTAAAAGTGCCTTTGTCAGAGCTCAAGAGGACTAACAAGTAAGTTCCTATAATTTCATGTCTCTCTTGTTTCCAATGGTTTATGGAACCTTTTTTTTTTTTTAAATTCAACCTGTGCTGGAAATGTATCTGATAGAGATTGATGATCCATTTAGCTAAACCATAATTTTATATGGTGTTAGCACCTTTAGAAACCTATTTGAGGCATAGGCCAAAAAACATTAAGAGGAAAATCGAGCAAAATGGCTAAATTTTTCAGAAGTAACTTTTCTTCATCTAGCACCCAAACTGTATAGATCAGTTAATTTTTCACCTTCTTTTTATTTAGTTAAGATTTGATATCTTAAAGTTGACTCAAAATAAAGGAAATATGTGGGTGCATATGAATGTGCATCAAAGTAATAGTAATACAAACATACATACAATACAATAAATTGACTTTTGTTACTGTCTGAATGGACCGTGATATTCACAATATTTAAGTATAATGTGGGTGTTAATTATAAATATTACCAGATATCATAAGTGAATATGACCATTATTTGAGAGATATGATAATATTTTCCTAAGTAAAATGCAAGACTGTAATCATAGTTCTCTGAAACCTTTATCATTGAGTGCAGCGTTCTCTGCTCTTTTCTTATCAGCCCCTGCAAAGTTCACTGCAGTTTTCCTTGCTTGGGGTGCAAAACCTGCTGAAACTCAGTTTAAAGAGACTGAAACTTGAAGGATTGTATTTTGTTCTCATTTCTTTGTAAGTGGGGGAGAACTTAATTAACTTTTGATGCTATTCCACATCTCATGTATTTTGTTACTTGCTTGATACTAGAATTTCTTTTCTAATTTTTTGGCCTAGAAAAAGAAAATATTCATTTATTTCCTCTTCTAGTGCCAACTTTTTAAATAAGCTGAATAAATTCTCAAATAGTCCCCTCATGATCTAAGTCCACAGACACATTTTCTTGGTTTTTGGATCATTTGCTACACAAATATAGGATACAACTTAAATGTTAAAAGAGTAATTTTAAATATAAGACTAAATGTGATATTTTGAGATGTAAGAAATTTTGTGTTTACTATCACCTTGCTTTTCTTTATAAATTTACTTTATCTTTACATATCCATTATAGATTGTTTTGTTTTGCCTGTCTTTGCACTTGGTAAAATAGAAGCATACTCTGAATTCTTGAAAAAAAATTTTCCTTTAAGGTTATATTTTTGAAATTAATCCAACTTGATGTACCCATTTTTTACTACTATGTAGCATTCCACTGAATGAACATAAAAATTCTACATTCTACGGTTGATGCATTTTGAGTTTTTTTCCTGTGTTTTGCTTGTCTTGTGCATGTCTCCTGGTGTACCTGTGCATGTTTCTCTGGAATATACTTAATGGGGGATTAATGGGTCATGGATATGTTAGAAGAGTCTAGGTAATGCCAAATTGTGGTATTGCTAATTGATGTCATCACTACTAATTTCTCCATATTTTCACCAATACTTGGTATAATATTTGCCAGTTAACTGGATAGAAAATAGTATCCCATTTGTGACTTTGCCTTGCATTTCTTGTATTTTTTCCTACTGATGAGGTTGAGCATCTTTACGTGTGATCACTGGCCATTCAGACTTCTTCATCCATGAAATGTTTGTCTCTTTTGCCCATTTTTTTTTGCACTTTCTTACTGGTTTATAGAATTTCTTCATCTATTCTGAATCATAATCCTTTGTTGGTCATATGTGTTGCAAATTTTTTTTTTCAGCCTATTTCAGTTCATCTGTTCCCATTTTTCTTATCTTTACTATTCCGCTATCTGTCCTGTCACAAAATGTTATAAAAGCTGCACACCCAATACTGTGGAGGTAAATATTGCCACCTGAGCCATTTGTATACTTTGGGTACCTGCCAGTACGAAGCAAAACAAGATAACTGTTTAGAGTTATAGTAATGCAGCCTTCTGTCAGCCATAGCTAATCCAGAAAATCATGGCATGGTCCTCATTGACTTTTCGTAAAAATACTGTATTTTTGTTTATCATTGTAAACTAATTTTTAACTTTTTTGTTTGAGTATAGTTGACACTTGTTTTATAAGTTTTGGGTGTAAAACATAGTGATTCAACTTCTCTATACTTTATGCTATGCTCATCACAAGCGTAGCTACCATCTGTCACCATACAACCTATTACAATGTTACTGACTGTATTCCCTTTGCTGTGTCTTTTATTCTCTTGACTTATTCATTCTGTAACTGGAAGCCCATATCTCCCACTCCCCTTTACGGATTTGCTACCCCCTCCCACCACTTCCTTCCCTTTGGCAGCCATCAGTTCTCTCTATTTACAGGTATGATTCTGCCTTTTATTACTTTGTTTATTCATTTGACTGAAATCACATATTGTTTGTCTTCCTCAGTTTGACTTACTTATGTGAAAGTTTTTTTTAATAGCATGTTCTTTTTTCCATAATTTAAAAAGTAACTAGGTTAGTTAGAGCAAGAGTTAACAGTGCAAACTCCAGAGTACAAATTTGACATCTCTGTAATTTCCTAAACTTGGTTTGTGTAATGCTTTCCTTTATACCTTGAATTCAGAGTTCCTTCCTGCCTCTCCCCATCAACACACACACACACACACACACACACACACACACACACACGCCACTTGCCACACTTCAGTTTTGGAGCCCAGGCTTATATTGTAAGATCTAATATGTCTTTGTTATGGCTCAGAATTACCTTCTCAAAATTGTAGCCTATAAATTCTTTCTTTCAAAAGCTCACTCCTAACACATTCACATAGAGATTTTTACTTATAAATAGTAATTTCTATTTTACAAATTTATTTTTTAAATGATCCATGCTCTTTTCCTCCCAATATTTCTAGACTTCCAATCAGTCATGGAAGATTAAATATTTAGAGAAGCCATCAGAAGGCCTGGAGACTCTTGGTCTTGCCACATAGCAAATTTTCCCTCTTGCTGTGGGGTAGGAATTGAGTCTATGGTTTATAACCGTTCTAAGCTAGGTTCATCAAGGTCCCAGTGCCCCTATTAAAGAAGTTGCATATATATGTTTTTATGTGAAATGTTAAACTAAGACTTGAGTGAAATTAAAAAAGTAGTTCCCTGTTATTAACAAAAGGTATATTGTCATTCTGTACAACTTCCTATGAATATGACAATATTACCGTGTTTGAAGAGAACATGGATTTGGAAGGATCATCTTTCAAAATTAGAATATTTGAAGTTGACATGTGATTTATCATTTTGTTAAGTATCTTAAATTATAGACAATTGTTTTTTGTTTACTATCATGGACATTCCATGGCAACCTTCCTGATGTTTAACACCATCTGGGTCTCTACAACTATCATGGGCCATCACTTGGATTCATTTCCTTTTCCTTTTCTATATGTAATTCCTTATCTTGTGTAAGGCAGAGTTGGATGCCTCTCAAGTTATCTGGAACTTTCTCTAGTTTCCCAATCTGATGAAATCCATAAATAAATACACTTGTTAAAATGGACCACTGCAATAGCTTTCTGATTTCTGTGTTTCCTTCTTATTTTGCTACAGTCTATTCACACAGTGAGGGCATTATTTTAAAAATAGATCATGTCACCCTTCCCTGCTTTACACCCTTCAGTGCCTTCCCATTACTCTTAGAGTAAAATCCATACACAGTGAGGCATGACCTGGCTCCTGTCTGTCTCACCAGACTCACTCGTTGTGCTCCAGTCTCCTATCTGTTCCTCAAATTAACCAAGTATCCTCCCTCCACCCCCCTCTTTCCTCAGGCTTTCATATTTGTTATTCCTTCAGCCTGGAATGCTCTTCCTTCAGCTCTTAAAATGTCTAGTTCGTTTGCATTTTTAAATTCCAGCTCAACTATCCATCCAGAGTCACCTTCCCAGGCTTTTCTTTGCAAAATGGCCTCCCTTTTCTCTCTCATATTGCCCAGTTCATTTTCTTCATGGCTTTTAAGGTAGTGTATAATCACCTCATTTGTGTATTTGTTTACTGGTGTTTGTTGTTGATCTCACCAAACTAGAATATAATATCTAAAGGACAGAGACCTGATCTGATTTACTTCCCTGAAGTGCCAGTCACATAATATGTGTTCAGAAAATACTTATTCAATGAATGATAATCTCCAACAAGAGAACTTGGCAAAAGGAGAATTTGAAGATCTATTGTTGAAATTTTTCTTTTGAAATTCTGTAATTCTGTGCTAAAGATTATTGTCAGTAGTTACTTCTTGAGAATTTTGTTTGCTTTTTAGACATATATTCCTCCCTAAATAGATTACAGAGAAACCTGTCCATCAGTGACCAAAAAAGTAGGTTGTGATTAGATGTTACCGTGAACTTTTAATTTCTTTCATATAATTTTTTTCATATAATTTCTTTCATATAATTGAAGTAGTGCTGCTCCAAGATAATGGTCAAGTTACACATAAGATCTCATGCCCAAATGCTGCAGGCAGCCTCTTTCCTGTCCACCCATATCGGGGAGTGAACTTGCCTAATGCCTGTTGTGAAGCTGGATATTATCCAGATGGTTGAAGATCCCCACTCTCCAGCAGAGGGCAGAAACCATGCAGGGATATCTGAAAATTTAATTACTTTAAAAATAAAGTCAGTTGAGTAATCTCAGTTTGTGTCTTGTGATTTTTATTTCACTACATGCAAAGATTGAAAATGTGCTCTTGCCTAGGGAAGAAGGTTCTTGCCAACCCTAAAATAATATTATACAACGTTCTTTGCACTTTCTGGAAGTTATAGACCAGCACAGTCTCTACCCCGAGATAGGGAGGAAAAGCAGGAATGTTTCCAAAAAATTTGGGATTAAGTCTAATGGAAAGAGGGTGGGGCTAAGAAGAAAGAGTTGGAATTAGGAGTGGAGTATGAAAAAATATAGTTCTTGCCAAAACAGGATGTATAATTTTATTCAGAAACTGTCGTAGCATAAAACAAAAACCCCCAAATGGAAGGCCCTCAGGAAAATCCTCTACAAGGCCCGACAGTCCTGACACTGATGTGTCCTGATGTTTCCTTCTCACAGGAATTAACAGACCATGACTATGTTCTTAAAGTATTATATGAGGTCTCTTTGAAACGGTTGCTTTCAAAAAAGTAGCCTGAATATCTGTGCTGATAAAAAATATAGAGTACCTGAAAATTCTCCACAAAGACTTCTTTGTTTAGAAATATGGGTTTACATACTTACATAAATTAATTGAAGAGAAAGCCATCTCTTTGAATTCCCAAATAAGGCTGTTAATAAGATGTTAATGTCTGTCTGAGTTAAGAAAATGAAATGCGCCCATACATACCTATCCTCTTGTACTGGAATAGTTATCTGGTTGATTTCTAAGACAGATCCAGGCAAAATCAAATGAGTCACCTCAACCAGGAGATACAAGACTATTCAGACTGTTAAAGAATCCTACCTTTAGGAGAAGGCTGAAAATAACACTGATAACTGGGTGTTGTTTAGCATTGAAATGATAGGAAATAAAAGAACAGTGAAACTTCAGTCTCTGGGTCTTGGGACTTTTGAAATATCCATTTTACACAATGAAATGAATCTGAGTCCAGCCTCAAAGTAGGGAGTCTTCCCTAACTTGGACAAGCTTTGAGTCTCTAACTCAAAATCATGACTAACTATAACCCAGTATTTATGAATGTTTTATTTTATATAGCTATAAAAAAGCCTTTATCAATCTTAGAGATCTAAATAGATATATAAATATGTATATATATATATAAATATGTATATTTATATATATAAATATGTATATTTATATATCTGTATATATTTGTATATTATGTATTTTATATATATAAATATACATATGTGTATATATATATATACATATATATATTTATATATATAAAATCTCTGTGAGTTAAGTTGTAGCCAAATTTGTGAAGACTACTTGTGTTTTTTTTTTTCTTTTGTTCAACTAGTATGGATGTTGATGGCTCTGAACAAGATCCCGAAATGAAGGAATATTCTTCTGTCTATGTTGGCAGAGAAGAGGACATTAAAAAATCTGAAAGAATGACAGCTGTTGTGCATGATAGAGAAGTGGTCATTTTCTACCACAAAGGAGAGTATCATGCTATGGATATTCGCTGTTACCGTAAGAGTTGATTTTTCATTTGTAAACCTTGTATATTTGTTTGCTAACCACACAACTATCAAAATTTCAGGCTTTTTTTTTTTTTTTTTTTAGTGACTAGATATAATATTTAATTTCTTTTCAGACTCAGGAGGACCTTTACATTTGGGAGATATAGAGGTATGTAAAATTAAGTCTATCCCCTACAAATTCATGTTTCTTATTTATAGTCTATATTTCATTCTGTATGCAAAAATCATTTATATTTGGGTTTGAACTGTATTTTAATGCTTTGAGTATAATTGCTGATATTCCAGGAATTCACAGTCCTACAATGTAAAGGAAACTATTTCACAGATGAATAGAGGAAGTATGCATGACTTCCGATCTAGCAATTATACTTTGAGATATCTATCCTACAGATACCATTGCACAAATGTTCAAGTATATATATGGGAGAGGTTTACTGTGGCACTATTTGTTGCAATGAAAAATTGAAGGCCACCTAAATAGGAAACAGTTTAAATAAACTGAATAGGCATAGCCATGCTATGGAAAACTATGTAACCACTGCCTCATTAATTTGTGAGGCAGATCTCTATGTGTTGGTATGGATGGATGTCAGCAATATATTTTTGAGTAAAAAAAGCAAGTCATGGGATGATAGGTCTAATGAGATCCCACTTTTAAAATAAAAAATATTCACTTTGTTACTTTATACATTTCTACACAGTTTGTTTTCAGTGAGTATATATTACGTGAATGATGTAGTAAAAATATAAATATGTATATTTTAAAAAGGAAACCACACATTGAATGCTTATTTCAGGAAGGAATAGGGAACTTACTTCCTTGCATTCCCAAACTAGCTAGCTGCCTTATTTCTTGTTTTCTACTTCATAAAACTGAATGCTACATCCCTCTCCTTCCTGTCACCAGCGCCCCCCCTCCCCCTGCCACCACTGGTACAAAATACAAACTGAAACAAAATGTAAGCACCTAGTGATGATAATGTGAAAGAATTTCCTTCAGTTTTGGACCATAATGAGACCTATAAGACTTTGTACTTAAAGTGTGGTCCACAGACCAGCAACATCGATGTCACCTGGGAGCTTCTTGGAAATACATAATCTTGTGCCCTACCTTAGGACTACTGAATTTAAGCAAGATCTGCATTTAAACAAGATCCAGGTGATTCCCATGCTCTTTAAAATTTGAGAAGCACCAATTTAAGGCCGTTAAAAAGTTGGGAATTGACTACTTTGGATTACAAATTGCTCCTCAGTTAACATATACACTCATGCCTTTAGTTAACTCTTTATATTTGAAACTTACCATTCTTCCAGCAGCTAGTGAAAGTTCCTTTAGAAACACTTGATGCCTTTGCCCCATTTCTGTCACAGAAATGACATTAACGTCTAATAGATAACATCATAGCTTAAATCACATGGTATAGTTGCCCAAGCTCATTTCCTGATAAAGTTCTAACAGGCTGCATTTCTAATCAAATGCAGCAGGAACTTGATGACTGCTAAGATTAGGTTCCACCTTATGCTGAATAATTTGTAAATGGAAGGAAAAAAGCGAAACTGGCCTATTCTTTAATCTGGCTTTTCTGCAATAGAATCTGTTCTGAGCCTGAGATTTATTGTGAATGTTGGAAATGTCAGACTATTAAATCATTTATTTTCTTCCCCAGGATTTTGATGGACGACCATGTATAGTTTGCCCCTGGCATAAATACAAAATTACTTTGGCAACAGGAGAAGGACTATATCAGTCTATAAACCCTAGAGATCCATCAGCAAAACCCAAGTGGTGCTCCAAAGGAGTAAAGCAAAGGATTCATACAGTGACAGTGGACAATGGGAATATTTATGTGACTCTTTCTAATGAACCTTTTAAGTGTGACTCTGATTTTTATGCCACTGGAAACTTCAAAGTTATTCGGAGTTCTTTCTGATAAAACTATATGGCAATGAAAAATGTTGTGTATGTTTTGAATATATTAGAATAATCATACTTCAATACCAAAGAGTATTAATTTTTCCAACGTAGGCACATTTATTACTTATCTTTAAAAATCATATAAAGCTGAACAGTTCAAAATTATACATATTTACTGTGATGTAAGGATTATCAGGATATATAAAATACATTTCATCCAGTCCTCTGGATTGACTGGAACCTGAAGGCTATAGGTTTGGAATGTGCATTTTAAGAAGGGTGGAAATATTTGCAATAACCACAATGAAGAAAAGGTAGAAAATTAAATTTAATAAGAAATATGGGGGTAATCCCTATTTTGATGTAGCAGACTTTATCATGCAAAAGTTTTAATATATACAAACTAAACAGAGTAGCATAATAAATTCTCATCACCCACTTCAACAATTATCAGTATTCTTCCATTCTTCTATTCTCGTATTCTTGTTTCACTGGCTGGACACACTCTCCACCTCTGCCCCATTTGGTTGTTATTCTTACTTTTTATAGGTAAAATTTAAATACACTGAGATGCTTCAATCTCAATTATTCAGTTTTTCCAAATATATAGCAGACTTTTGACACTTAAAATGCTGCCTCCAAAATGGGATCAATTTACAATGCTTCATAAGACACTTTACAATGTCTTCATAAGACACTTATTCGACATTTCCATAGAACACCTGGTGCTCACTGCAAGTGCACTCCTTAATCTTCCGGTACTGCACATCGAAACCAAATAAATCTTGGCTCAGTTTCTCTCAGGCCAAAGCAAACACTCTCACAAGCAAGGAAGACACACACAGCTGCTGTCCAGCCATGAGAGATGTGAAGTCTCTTACACAGTGAGCCAATGTGCTTTGAATGTCCCATGTGAAATTTTCAAGCAAAGGTTTGTTTTTGTTTTGCTTTGTTTTTGAGAATGTTGTGATGTGTGTAGAACTAAGTGTTTTATGTAACTGTTACAGAGCAGAGATAGAGGGTGTTGTTCCTCAGTCCTTCCTGCTGAGTTCACAGGCAGGGTGGATGCGAAGTCGGCCCACCCTGCTTTCACAGGCCTGTTATTTACGAACAGCACTATTCTGGTTGCCTGGTGCCCACACCGTACTGTAACACTTTGGGTGCTCACCATCTAAAACTTGGCAGCAAATAGTAGAAAATAAGAAGTAGAATCAGAACCAGATGATCACATTATGAATTCAGAGTGCAAAAAACTGTCAAAATTGGAACTTTTTCTCTAAGCACAGTAATCTTCTTAATGGCCTAGGTTTTAATTAAAGCCCCAAACCTAATACTGAACATTCTAGGGGAACCACCTGGACTCCTTTCCTTGGTTATTGTATAAATAATAAATGAATTAAGTACCTATCATTAAGGGTCTACACATTATTACATTTCCTTTTCTGATGGAATATGAGTAACATGAAGCGATACACTTGTTACTCATTTCTCAGACTACTGAAAACCCAAGGTTTGATTTTTATAAATACTTTTCTGGCAGTAGCTATTTACCTGGTACAGGAAATGTACCATCACTCGATGGGTAAATCCTAGCCAATTATCTCAGGGGCTAACACTCCAATGACCAGTCAGGCCTTAACACGTGTCCAGAATTTAAGACATGTGGAAGAAACCAAAGTTTTTTGCCTGCCTTCTGCAGGCAAAACGATTGCCCTCATTTGCTGGCCAGTTACAGAAGCATTTTCTCTCAGGACACAGTGGCAATAATGAGGAATATGGACTTGATTTCTGGTTCTAAATGTGTTCCTTCAGATCTGGAAATAAAAAATGTCATGTCATATCCTACCCTCACTTACAGAACTCTCTTATAGGATTTGTAAATAATATTTTGTTTTAAAATGTATTATGTCTGTGAATTACAAATCCTTCATAACTTTACAGATGAGTTTTAAAAAGGATCGATAAAAGGCAGATTCAAACTATGCAGCCTGTTGATAGAAAATAAATATCCTTTTATTATCTCTGAAAAAGATATGTAGCATTTTGATATGGAGGTACTTTTCCCCCAGATGAATACAGTTGACCCTTGAACATTGCAGGGGGGTGGGATGCCAACCGCACACACAGTTGGAAATCCACATATAACTTTGGGCTCCCCCAAAACTTAACTACTAATAGTCTACTGTTGACTGGAAGCCTGACTTGATTATATACACAGTTAACACATATTTTGAATGTTCTATGTAAAATCATAAGCAAGCGAATATACATTTCCAGTACTATAATTCATTTATCAAAAAAGATCTGCTTATAAGTGGATCTGCACTATTCAAACCCATGTTCAAGGGCCAACTATAATGGAAAGGTACTTGAAATAGGTTTTAATAAAAACATAAATGTATTATAAATATGCCCATGTTATAAATGATAGCATAAAGTCTAACCCTCCAAAGGGTACACTTTCTTGTTCATTAAAAAATATCATAGTCATACTTTTACATCAAGATTCACTTTATTTTCTCTATCATATAAATACTTGAGAGTGACATTTTAAAGCAGAGCAGTCAATATATGAAAACTAGTTTCCTGGTTTTGTGAGATGAAATGCGATTAGATAATAACTCTCAAGCTCCACTCAGTAATACTTATGTTCCAATTTGCTCATTCATTCATTTCAGCTGATTGGTCAAACACAGAATGTAAAACCTGGATCTTATTATTCAACTTATTAGCAGGAAGTTTGGGGCAATCTGCAATATTGTCTGGTTTCTCTGGTAATGACCTGTAAGGTTTTGCTTTGATTTCACCTTCAGGAAAGGTAGGCTCAGAAAGCACAGGCTCAGAAAAGGCTTTTCTAAGATTTTCACTCTCTTCTCTCTTTTGCCTTATGGATTCTTCTTCTTGGAAAATTTTCTTTACCTTCTCCAACACAGCATTAACACAGACAGTCTAATAATAAAAAAATTTTTTTTTGAAAAGTAAAGTTTCTTTTTAAGCGACTGAACTTCCAATAATAAGTCCAATAAAATGTGTAACATAAAGTCATTAATCTACTTATTCTAATAAAGAAGCACTTCCTTTCCTGGCATATGATAAACATTAGGAGGTTGATTCCTTGTTATAAATATATTACAACACCATCTAGAAAGAAAATTAAAGCATAGTATGCTTCAATAAATACATGCTTTGCTCTTTCCACCCAATTCATTAAATGTTTTATATCTTTACTCTCTGATTTAATTAAATGAGACTCCTTTCTTCTCCTGAATTAAATGAAACACTTTCTGGGAGATTGAATTTGTCCCCAAATGTGTTAATATCTCAAAGTTGGCTTCTAGTTTTTACTTTCTCCCCCTACACTTTGCTTATACCTACGTGTACAATTGAAGGGGCGTAAATACATTAGGTAGAATTTAGTAAGCTAGTTGATCAATGATTTCTAAGCAAGCACATGATCCATTTTCCCTCAAAAAATGCCATTCAGTACTTTGAGTGTCAAAACAAAACACACAGAGAAATATAACTGAAAATTGGGAATCACTAAGAACTGTAATGATGAAGACGATGATGATGCTATTTAAGGCAAGCAACAAGAATAATACAATCCATAAAATATAAGAAGACCTAAACTAGCTTATCTTACCAAAGCAATGCCTAAAGCTCACATAATAGGCTATAAACTCTTAGAAGGTTTTCCTAAAGAAGGTAATAGAGAAAGGATTGAGGGCCTCAGTTTCTTCCTGATCTCCTGCCTCCTCTTTTTCTTGGCCTGCACTGCACTATAGAATGAGGGAATACCAGATGCTTTCCTTCACTTCCCTACAGTTAGCACATGGTCATGTGACACTGTTTTAGCCAACAAAATAAAATATATCTGCCGGGGAGGAGGTCAGGAGGGATTTTTGAAAGTTTTTCTCCTACATGAAAAGAAAGATTCTTTTGTCTTTTGCCTCAATAACTATCCCCTCCTCCCTGCTTTGAACTCTGATATAGATAGGATGCCTGAGCATGAGGCAGCAAACCTAAGAACCAAAACAATAAACAAGATAGCATAGGAGGAAGGTGGGAAGGTCCTGGATTTAGATGACATTGTAGACCCACTGTGCAAACCTGGGAACCACCTAACTCTAGACTTCTGATTAAGTGAGATATTTAAATGTCTTCATCAGTTAAGGAACTGCCAGCTATTTTTTGTTACTTGCATCCAAGTGTATCCCAACCTAGAGCTCTAAACCTTGAGGTCCATCACTTCCAGCTGCAAACAGCTTCATCCGTTTAACCCCCAGTTGGGTCATTTTTTATGTATGCCGTGTTGTGAAAAAAGATTAGGGGAGCACCTGGGTAGCTCAGTCCATTAAGCATCTGACTCTTGATTTTGGCTTAGGTCATGATCTCGGGATCATGAGATCGAGTTCCCTGTGGCAGGATCTATGCAGGGCATGGAACCTGCTTAAGATTCTCTCTCTCCCTCTCCCTCTCCCTCTCCCTCTGCCCCTCCCCCTGCTTGCCTGCTCCTGTACATGCTCTCTCTCTCTCTCCCTTCCCCTCCCCCCCAAAACAGATCAGGAAGCCCTGTCCTATTTGATATATTTCTTCTTCCCTCACCTACAAAATTTTATCTGTGTCCATTCTAACCACTCCTGCCAGTCACAGAAAATAAAATGTCTTGACTGAAGTCAGTATCTCTATGTCTATTTGTAATCTATACCCTACCTCTTCTCTACCAATTATTCCCTGCCTTTTCAGCCTCTCCTTCTTGACTGCTTCTTGCCCTGAAACTTATAATGTGTTCAAGTATCTCCCATCTTAAAATAAAAGTCCCTGGAACCCTGTTTCTCTCTTTGACTGCTATATATGCTTGCTTTTCTTGATCAAACCAGGGTCTATATTCATGGCTTTGATATTATCATCTCCTCTTCACTGAAACCTGCATATTTCTGTCTTCCTTATTCTATCACACCACTGAGATAGTTACAAGATGGTTGACTCCAACATCTTTACTACTAGATCTAATGAACACTTTTCAAATCTTTTATTTCACTTGATTTTTTTCTCCTGGTAATTGACATTTAACTGCTCAAAACTTCCTGAGTCTCTATTTCCTTGATATTTTGTCTCCTGATTTTCTTCCTACTTCTTTCTTCTTAGATTTCTTCTTAGATTTCTTAGGATTTCTTCTTAGCTCCCCTTAAATGTTGCTGTTTTTTACATTCTCATTGATTTTCCACTCTTCTCACTTCCAGACTTTTCACTCTTTCCACAATGGTTCCACTCACAGGACGTTAACTTCCAACATACAATTATTTGCTTTCAAAATCATAATTCCAGCCCTGACCTCTCCTAGACCTTGGGTGCATACATGACCAATTATCAGGTCACCAAAAAACTGTTTCTAATACCTACTTAGAAAGTTTATAGAATGACAAGTCATGTGGGATAATTTCAAATGCCTTCAAGAAATTAGAGTTTAATTTTGGTTTTAGTCTTATTTGTTTCAGTTTCACCACAGCTATTTCATCCCACCCATTTTTTTTTTGCAGCATTTTGCATCCAAGATCAGTTGGATGTCATTTTTGTATGAGATTCACATTTAAGATATTGAACACGTCTCAAAAATTTTAAACACTTGCAAAATATAAGTTTGGCTCTTTAAAAAACTATTGCTATGTTTATAAAAGTAAGTTCCTTTACTTTTTTTTCAAGGATGTCTTAGCTATTCTTGACCTTTTTCACTTCCCTGTAAATCTTAAAATAAATTAGTCAACTTACACACCTGCTCATATTTTAATTGGGACCACAACCAATCTATAAGTAATGGGGAAAAGAATATTATTGTGTATCTCAATATGATTTTAAAAATTAACAAAACTGTGTAAAACCAACTAACAAAAAAGCTGTAAGAATTATTAAGAAAAATTAATGAGGACCTAAATAAATAGAGGGATATACCATGCTCATGGATTGAAGGGTGGACTTATTCTACTACTTATCAAGACTTATAAAGCTCTTGAAAATAATACAATGTTGAATCAGTATAAAAATAGAAAAATAGATTAATTGAATAGAACAGAGGGTCAATAAACAGACCTACACATAAAAACACACTTGATTTATGACAAAATAAATGTTCTGGGGCAATTGGAAAAGTATTTTCTCCCCAGCAAAGTGAGTTGGATCAATGGAATACCCATGGAGGAAAAATTTGTTCCTTACCTCATAGCAATTCCAGGCGAATTATAAATCTAAAAGTGAAAGGTAAAATAATAAACCTCTTACAATATATCAGAGGGAACCATTTCATGACCTTGGATATAGGTCAAGCTGCCCTAATTAAGATATAAAAAGCACCTAACATAAAGAAAAGATTAATACATTGGACAACATTAAAACTAAAAAAGTCTGGTTTAAAGATACTGCTAAAAGGGCAAAAGAAAGTCACAGAATAAAAGAAATAACCAAAAGAGGGTTTATGCCTAGAGTATATTTTAAAAGTAGAAATCAATAATAAAAAGGATAGAATAGAAAAACAGAAGAGACTTTAACAGAAATTCACAAAAGATCCCAATGTCTGCTTAATGCATAAAAGGAACTCAGTCTGATTAATAATCAAGGAAATGTAAATTCAAGCACAATGTGATAATACTACATACTCACAAGAATGGCTAAAATGGAAAAGACCGACAATAGCAGCTATTGGGCAGTATCTACTAGAGATGAATACCTACATATTCTGTGGTCCAGAAATATTACTAAAACATATGTACAAGAATATTCATAGAAAGCATATTCACAGTTGCCAAAACTGTAAATAATATAAAATTTCAACCATAGTGTGGATAGTAACATATATATAGGATATATATTGAATTATTTATGCATTCAATCAATGAAATTCTACACAGCAATGAAAACCAACAAACTATTGATGTAGGCAATGAATGAATCTCATTAATGGCAAGTGAGCAAAAAAAGACAAATACAAAAGAATATATAGTATATTATTTAATTTATATACAATTTAAATTGTCTATGATATTTAAAGTCAAAATAGTGGTTACCCTTTATAGATGAGGTTCATGATTGTGAAAGAAGTGAGAAAGAGGTTTCTAGAATGACGGTTACATTTTGTTTCTTGATGTGTGTGATAAATAGATTTTGTGATAATTCATCAAGCTGTGTATTTTTCTCTCTGTATTATACTTTTTTGAAAAAAAAGTTGAGAGGTAAGTATAAATAGCAATGGAGTAAAAGAAAATAACCCCTTATAATTTATAAAATCCTTTATATTTTATCACACTTTGTTTTTATTTTATTTTATTTTATTTTAATTTTGAGAGAGATAGAAAGTACATTTGTGAAAGGCGGTGGAAGAGTAAAGGGAGAGTGAGAGAATCCCAAGAAGGCTCCACACTGGGTGCAGAGCCTTTATGCGGGGCTTGATTTCAAAACCCTGAGATCATAACCTGAGCTGAAATCAAGAGTTGGATGCTTAACCAACTGAGCGACCCAGGTGCTCCTTCTGTCACACTTTGTAAGGAACACTTTTGAATTACAGAACTTATAATTCAAAGTACACTAATATTTGTATTCCCCAATATCATAGACTTAAATGATGGAACACTGAACTTTAGCCAACCATGGCACAATGGCTTAAACAAAACAACCATAGCTGTGAAAATAAAACCAAACTTTATTCAAGTAAACTTGGTTTTGATGGATTGACTTGCCTCAGAAATGGATTAAGTATACCTCAGAAGAGTAATTTTTTTAGAAAATTAAATTCTAATGTAAAATTATTTTGTGTAACAAGAGAACAGTACCTTGGTTTATGAATTTACTATATATCTATATCTTTAACATTACATGAAATAAGTACATTTATACCTAGATTCTAGTAATTTTCTTAACTTACCAGATAAATTAGTGCTGCATATGAAGCACATATTATGCTAGTTAAAGCAGTCTTTGCCGGAAAAGAAATTATTTCAAACAAAGAACCCCTTCTGACCTGCGAAAACAAAAAAGAGTTTTCTAATTACAATAAAAGTTTTCAGTGTTACAATGATAAATTTTAAAATATTACTGTAAAATGAGAATTTAAATATTTCTTTCTAAAGAAAATTATCTGCTGGGTCTATCTCAGTTTTTTTCACATTATGAAAATATATTGGTTTATTTATTTATTTACTTTTACAAAAAGGTGCTTTCTTTTGCTATGACAGATCTATTAAAACCTATGAAAGATCAATAAAAAACCTTGCATTTCCAAAATCTAAATTACTTTAACTTTTTTACATTTAACAAGTGTGCTCACTAGGGGGTGCCACTGTGCATATTAGAAAAACAGTCTTTTCTTTGTTCAAATTCATGTAATCATCCTTTACTAAATTTTTCACTTCTTCATTAAGCAAACAGCAATCGAAATACAAAGCATTTCCTGCAGATTAATGACCTGATTGGAAATGTTAATCATGAGACTGCTGAAGGCCAGCATTAACCTTAGGTGAACATTAAGCTTCGGGAAATGCTCTGCGCTCACATCCAGCATGCTTCTTTGAAACAGAGGTTTACACCAAAAATGAATTTGTCTCTCAGATGTTTCTAGTTTCTGGTAATAGGTGTCTCTGCCTCAAACAACAATATGTTTAGTTTAGGGGAATCATACTCTCTTCTAGGTCACCTCTGTTGCCTTGAGTAGGATATGAAAGGAGGGCATTGGGAAAAACATTCCCTTCCCATTCAGCAGTGAAGTGGCAGTTAGCCATGCTCCTCTGAAGTATGTGCCAAGACACTCAATGGCTTCAAAAACTCCTGAAGGTACAGGCCGCAGCTAATAAAATCATGTAAATGCACAGTAAAAATGCACACACACTAGAAAGAACAGTGTGTATGTGTAAAGTTATTTATGACCCTGAAAAATGGAAACAATTGATAGCAGAATGGTTAGGTAAATTAAGCAATATCCACTCAATGGCGTATTATAGCCTCTTAAAAGGTGCTTCTGAAGAATGCCTCATAACATTTTATCGAACAAACGTTAGTATGGCACTGGGTTTTAAGTGCCTGTTGCAGTATATTCAGTTTTTGCTTACTGCTGCCACTGCTGAATGAAGAACAAAGTCGCCCATCACCATTGACCTTCTTTTCTCTTAAGCGATTAATGGAATGCTAAAGCCAAGAATACTATCTAGCCAATCAGCGAAGATATGGAGTTGTGGGGAGCAGTGCGGGGACGGGGAGGGGTGGAGGGCAGGAGTAGGGCAGGGAGGCATTCCTTCTTATTTCCTGTCTTTCAGGCCCTACTGATTCCTAGATAGGGGAATAGGGATGGGCAGTTTTAGCCCACTCTCTCCATAAGCTGGTCTGGAAAATTTCCCAGAGTTCCTGGCTTCTGGAAAGAGTTTCCAGGAACTAAAGCAGTTGCTGCTCTTTCCCTCTTGCTAGAAGAATCAAACTGATAGCATGCTTTTGCATCTCACTGTTAGGCTAGAAGAAGACAAACAGATAAGTAGAGAGCAGATGTTAGGAAAGAAAGCAGATACACTCCCAAACAAAATGCCTCCTAGGAGAGTAAAAGATTCATGAGTTTGTGAATATATGGATGTACAGTGGGAAATCCATATCCAATAACTGGTAGGCCATATACAGTAAAAATAAAAGTGGCATCTGCATGCATGAGAAATTACTCTGTTTCTATTTCACTGCATCTTTTTTTTCGCATTTTGCCCTTCACCTGAGGTAATTAAAACTGATTATTTTTCAAAGTTTCAAAATAAATTATATATCTGATATATGTTACACTTCTGAATGATGAATCTGATATTGCCTAAGGTCACTTTTTCACCATTTCAATGCTTTCAATAAATACTTGCTATTCCTGTAACAAATCATTCCTATAGAAAATGCATTTCCTCCAAAATTTATGTGGCTCCTGGCAAGTAGCCAATTTTCAATTTCATGACCTACTTCCAATACATGTTTTTCATATTATAAACCACACTGCTTCATTTTTGGCTTGCTATAAGCAGGAATAGTATATCATAAAACAAAAAAAATATATATATGATAAAACAAAATATGATAAAAAAAAACAACCTGAGTGTTGCCAGGGGGAGGGGGATAGGGAGAGGTGGTGGGGTTATGGACATTGGGGAGGGTATGTGCTATGGTGAGTGCTGTGAAGTGTGTAAACCTGACGATTCACAGACCTGTACCCCTGGGGCTAATAATACATTATATGTTTATAAAAAATAAATAAATAAATAATAAATAGAGATTTATAAATCAAAAGTTGTATTTAGATCATCTCAACCAATTACAAAAATTTATCTAAACTTATATTAATTTTTTTGAATATTTAAGTTAAAAGAATCTTGATATCAATATTATGCCCATATATTCCTTTCTTGAATTTTTAATATTAATATATATGTATATATAAGATATGTGGATGTGTTATATGCTCATAGTAACATCTCAGCTATATGGGTATTTCAACAGTAAAGGCATTTCAATCTAACAAAATTTCTTTGACATAATTTTGAGTTCCATCTCTGTCATATAACTTTGACTGCCTCATAAAAGAAGTATCTCATAAAAGAAGTATCTGTGTTTATCTTATTTTCATTAAAATTGAGATAAATCACCAAAAAAGCAAACCATAAGCAGTTTAGAAAATAAAAAAGATCCACTTATAGATGACTTAAAGGTTAAAGGATCACCAGGCCCAACTTAGTTTATGTTATTCAAAGGATACTAGGGGAAGTAATAGAGAAACTTTAACTCAGTGATTCACAAGTAAGTGTTGCAAGGAGCAATGACTGGTTAATAGGCCCAGAAGAAAGTATTTCCTGTAGGTTTGGAAAAGTTACATGACTCTGTCTTTGCTTGAACCACTCACAGTACTCAAGAACCCAGGAAGGACTCCTAGCAGTCCACAGTAAAGAAAATTAATTGACTTCATATAGGCAGAGATGCCTATTACTATCCTGTGGAACACTGTTCTTGAATAAGCTCTTACTCACAAGGTCCTATAAAAGTTCAAATGGCCCAATCTCTTGGCCAACCTTGAGAAGTTATGTCATCAAGATTCCAAGGATTCTACTTTCTAGGAATTGTCCTGTTTCCCCAGCTCTTGAATTATACCACCCAAGATAACCTCATGGCAGGCCCATCCAGGACCTGTAGAAGCTCTTGATGTTTTTGAGGTTTACATATATTTTTTACACAAAATATGTGAAGTTTGAGTTTAAACCCCAGTCTACATTGAAGTGCTGGGGGTGAGGAAGAAATTATACTTGGAAAAATACCTGATCTTCTTCCTGAAAAAGGGAGCACAAGTACACTGGGATCCACATAAATCATCGGCACTGTAGATAGTGAGGGTTTTCTTCACTTTTGCCCGTATCTGGCCTACACCACTTCACAGTGCCTGTACCAAGGATAACTAGTCATCTCCCATGCCATTATAAGGAGGATCATGACATATATAAGGAAGATTCTATCATAGCAAGAGCTCCTGTGGCCCTGCATTGCCCTGCCAAAGTCAACAACTATGTCTGGGAGCTGACGTGTCTTGGCTGAAGTCAGCATTCAAGCTGATTATCTAGGTCACTGCAGCCTAGAGCAGCTGTAAGCTTTACTCATCCAGACAGCTCATAAGGCTAAGCAGATGCACCATTCTGTAAGTACTGATGCTGGGGTTGTCGAAAACCGCTGAGAAATGATCTAACCAGAGTTTTCCATTCCTGAGGCCCTTTTAGAAATAGCAGATAACTTGCTATAATCTCAGTGCTGCATAAACTGGAAGGGTTTGAGAAACAACCCGACTCAGCACCCGTGAAGACAGGTGCAATGGAAGTCTCTTTTATCAAGCTGGAGAAGACCTACTCCAACTATGCTCATGTTACAACAAGCCTTCGGATCTCTTCAGGTCGCTTGTATCAGCTGGGTCTTTGGATAATTCATATTGGGCTCAATATCTTTGAATATGCTAACATAAATAGGACTTGCTCTAGGGCTGAGTATATAATCAGAAAGGCCTGGTCATACTGTCAAGGAGCCTCTGTAACAACATTCATATTCTAATTATCTTGAGGAGACTATTACTGTATGCTTCATCTCAGACCACTTTAGAGGGCTGACATACTATCCTAGTCATAGGTAGTGTCCTAATGAAAATGCTCCTCTATTACCTGTTCCTGAATGAGTAAACTGCCTGACTGCCATCCCCAGCTACATAATATCCAACAGAGTTTTGGTAGAACCATTTAAGGTGCTCTATGTACAAAAGTATCTTCCTATCATTAATTATTCTCAGATCAGTGACGAGTCAGACATATGAAGATCAGGATCTTTAACACCTCCCAATAGGTTAAGTAGGCTGCTTACCTTCCTACATAAAGTGATGTCCTCCATGCATCTACAAAGCATATCCCCTTGCATTGGCAATTTCAGATTTCACTTTTTTTTTTTTTTTTTAACTTCTGCACACCAGAAAGCTCCACTTTGACAAAGGCAGCCTGACAATCCTTGAAGGAATTCATGCTGGAATCCACTCTGGGTGAGCGAAACTCTGTCACTATGGGAAGACAGCCAAGCACTGTATGTACCAGGGCTGGTGTAGCTCCCTCAGGTTATGCCACTTATCCTCTGCTACACTGGTACTCGGGAAAATTCCATTCACAGACCAATCCATTGACCTCTGCCACATCTCTTAATTACTCTGTTGTTCTTTGACTCTCCAGGCCATTATCTTCACTATAATGTAATTCCTCTTAGTAGCGATTCTGATTCTCCACCCTAGCTAATACATATCATCTGAGTAAAGCTTATTTCTCATTCCTACCCTCAAGGACCCTGCGATCTCTGATCTGAGGCTGTTCCCACTTGTCTCACTCTAGCCATATGGAACTGCTTACCTTTCCTAAATAAGTTATGCTCTCTCTGACCTCAATATCTTAATTACAATGTTCACTTACAGGAATAATTCTCCTACTTCTTTACCTGGCTAATATCTCCTCTCTCAAGATTCAGTATTATCTTTTAGAAAGCCAACACTGACTATTCTGTGGAATTCTATGCCCCTTGTTGATGCTTCCATAGTACACTTTGCACACACTGATCATGAACTTGCTATACTCCACTAACACTGCCTATTTGCCTATCATCCACACAGTCCATTCAGGGCAAGAGTGAGACATCTATGAATCCTAGTATCCAACCTAGTGATTTTACATGTCAATGTTCAATAAATATATGTTGAATAAATGAAAAGGTAGAATAATACTTCACTTACTTCCAGAAAGAAATGTAACCATCTTATATTAAAATTTGTAAAAGATACCAGAGAAGGACGTCTGGTTCCAGTAGTAGGGCAGACTGAGCTAATGTGGAACCCTCTAAAAATTCCATATAAATACCCCTAGAAATTCCATAAAAAATCAAACTCCAAAGTCTAATAAAAGACTGAGTTTACAAAAAAGAAAAAAGAGGGAGGGAGGGAGGAAGGAGGAAGGAATGAAGGAAGGAAAGAAGGAAGGAAATTTCTCTGTGCCAGAAACTAAAGGGAAGAACATAAGTGTGTGAGTATATGTCCCAGGAAGTATAAAAAAAAGAGATAAGTAAAAAGAAAATATGAGGAAGGTAAATAGACATAAAAGAATAAAATGAAAAGGTCCAAAGTATGTTTCACAGATATTCCAGAAATAGCGATTAGAGTAAATGAGAAAGAGGTAATATTTGAACAAACAATGGCTAAGAACATTCCAGAACTAAAGAAATTCTCCTCAGATTCAAGAATCACTATGATTCTTGAATTTTGAAAGTGAAAAACATTTTGACAACAGCTAATAAAATTGAAGATATGCAACTCTCATGACCCAGTAATCCTCTTTTAGACATATACGTATACCTGGAGAATGTCTCTCACACACAGAATAAGGAGGCAATTACAAGAGTGTTCAAAGAAATACAGTTTGGAAAACAAAAAAATGGGAAACTAAATTAGCCATCTGTCCCGTGGTAAACTGTGGATTATTTTTTCTTACAATGGGATACCATAAAGAAGATAAAATAATAAACCATAGCTACACATTTCAAAACGTTGAGTAAAAAAAGAAAGTTTCAGAAGGATGCGTACAGTATATCATTACATATAAATTTTAAATATATGGAGAATAATAGATGTATATAAATGTAGTGAAACTGTAAAAGTATGCACACAAATGCTCATGTCAACCTCAGAATAATGATTACATTTGGTAGAGAAAAAAAACAGGGAATGGTTCAGGACATGCTTAATTATATTTCTTTTTATAAAGGAGATGTCCAAAGTTTATACTGCAAAATATTACTACCAGTTTACATTTGGATGGGACTTCTGATAAACTACCTTTCATATATTTTGAAATATTTTATTGGTAAGAATTTTAAAAATTAAAGCTGCGTTCTAAGACAATTAGAATAAGAGCCCAGGAGAAGAAATTTCGTGGGTGTTGATTTTGAACTGATGTCATAGAGACAGTCACAGTCAGCACGAGGACCTTGGCTAGGTCCAGTACTCCCTCCGTCTGCCTCTTTCACATCAGGTTCCTGGAAAACATCATCACAATTAAGCTCTAAATTTACCTGTGAAACAGGGCAAAAGGGCAAATGTGTTTTGTTTTGTTTTGTTTCAGTTCTCCTTATTGGATAAAAGGAAACATCAATTCAACTGGAAAGACAGATGATTTTCCTGCCACTGAATTTCCATGAGTACTGGGAAGCCTTTCTCTGTGGATGGCTCTCACTCCTGTACCAGCTGGGCCTTCTGAACAGAGGACATGGTTGAATAACTAACAGCTGTAGAAGCTAGAGAAAGCATATTTATCCAGGGCGATCTAGAGATGTACTTCCCAAGACATGTCTTAGGGCACTAAAGATAAAACCTTCTCTGTAAACCCTCTAGAAACATTTACTTCTCTCCCCCAAACCCTTCTTACTTTTTCTCCCTTTATTTCTCTGTCCCTCTCTCTCAGGCTGGGCCAGTAGGCCAGCACTCCTAAAAAAGCTGTCTGCTGATTTCAGGCTCCTCTCCTGTGATGCAACTTACTACATGCATAGGTAACACGTGGCTCTCACTGCATTGCCCTGTGGGAACTGAGGGGTTAGGGAAATGACACAAAATATTGCTCTGGCTGCTGCTTTTGAAGTTAATAATAAACAGTCTCAGTCTCTGATTCAAGGGAGTCTTGTGTCTTCTATCGGCGTGTGTGTTTGTACAGCTGTGGCAGGCTAACTTGTTAGCTCGTAAATAGTGTTAAGCCTGTAGATTCTTCAGTTCTGACTTAGCAAAAGAGAAGCAAAAAGAAAGCCTGTATAATATAATGGACAGTGTCTTTAAATATGATTTCCTAATACATACAGAAATATTCTTCAAAGGACATTTCTTATATCAACCCTGTATAAAAAATAAGGGTTAACAATGCAAGGGAAAAAAACATCAAGGTGAAAGGTTCATTTTAGAAATGTATTTCAGTCGAAATTATACATGTCAGCTGTATTTCTTTTTGACAAACTAAAGATACAGGAATAACGTTTATACTGCTTAGAGAATCCAGCAGGTAATAAACACAAAACATTTTTTACTTTCTCAAACATCAGGTATTATAACAGAGACTTTTATAATTGCTTTCTCAGGCAATTCATAGCTGGACCTATCCCATGATTTCTGAAAATGTTAAAATCTTTGATGAAAGAGAGTTTCCTATGTAATGGATATTTTGTTTATTTTAGCCATCCATCATCCATTTTCTCATCTTTTCAAAATAACCCAAATTTTGTTTGAGGATTCATCCTCTCCCCATTCTCTGGTCATGTGGTCTGGATGGCAATCAGGTCCTAGGTCAAACAGCACATCCCATTCCCCTGCTTTAGAGGTACGCCTTTCTCTGAGAACCCCAGGACTTGGCCAGGAATGCTAGCTCAAGGACTGTCATTCTTTGGGGCTGTATTGAACCTGGAAGGATGGAGTCCTGGGAACAGCTGCAAATCATCTTGTAACCATGAAGGGAAGGTCAGTCTGTGGATGGCGTCAATACAGAGGAAGCAGAGCGAGGATGGGTGTAAAGAGAACAGGACCCTGAAGGCATCTTTTGAGTACCTATACCCTGAAACCTTACAAACTCTGAATTGTTCAACTACATGAATACATATTTTTGGCTTCACTCCCTTTGAGCCAGGGTTCTTCTCCCTTCAACAACAAAACGATTCACTCTCGGGTTTAGGTGCCAGGCTTGCAGGATTCCCAATCGTTTGTAACAAACATTTATTTATTTATTTATTTATTTATTTATTTATTTATTTATTTATTTATTTATTTATTAAAGATTTTATTTATTTATTTGACAGAGAGATCACAAGCAGGCAGAGAGGCAGGCAGAGAGAGAGGAGGAAGCAGGCTCCCTGCTGAGCAGAGAGCCCGATGCGGGGCTCGATCCCAGGACTCTGAGATCATGACCTGAGCCGAAGGCAGCGGCTTAACCCACTGAGCCACCCAGGTGCCCCTGTAACAAACATTTAGAATGCTTTGAATAATGCCCAAGTGGAAAAATCCAGAGTTCTATGCCACAAAGTTTAGAAAAAAAGAAACTGGTCCTGAAAAAGTTTTAAGAGCTGTTGCCCTTAACAAAATATAACAGAGCCTCAATAAAACAATGTAGAACCTGTAATTTGAAATACACTGGATGTTGGTGGATCTACCAAAATGAGTTCATGGTTGAATATATTCAAATATGTTAAGTCGAATAAAGATTGTCTTGGAAACACAGCAAAGTTATGGGGGGAAAAGAACAAAACAATCATTTTTAAGGCTTACGGGATTTCTTTTAGGTTTGATATAAGTGGTAATCTGTATGCTGATATTTAGGTTGAATCGTTTGAAATTTAGTTTCATAAAGCTCAATCAAATAACCAAGTAGGGGAAAAAAGCCCACATTACCACCTCTTTCAGATTTATTTAAATCAGAATATATATATACTATATTGAAAAAAGACCAAACCATTCATTTCTTATCCAACTATTCTTGTTTCATATCTAAGATAACCAAATGAGCTACATTTTCAAATCTTGCAATTTCAAAACAGTTTCTTAAAAAAGAGGCTGTATCTTGGGCAAATGTTAATATGAGCTCACCTGCACGTTATAGAGGGGTTGTTTTGGTGCATTAACTTCCCTCAGCAAACGATGCGATATGTTCCTTAACTCTAGAAGTCTACAAGCAAGCTGGGGATGCAGAAGTTTGGCCACTGATTTGGAGGATCTGGATATGGTGTTTAATCCTTGAATCAATGTTCCTCGGTTGATCCTTGCTAAGGCGACAGCCATTCTGATTTTGGACGTTCTCTGCATGGGTTCTCTTTTCTGGAAAATAAGCCTCTAAAAAGTGACTGATGTGTGATTCTCGCATGAATTATTACAACCTACTCCAGACTGAGACCAAGTATGACCTAACAGCACATTATGCATGGGCCTATGCACACACAGTGTCCAGTAATTATATCCCACCCGCCATGTACTTAAATCTTTGAATAAATGTATGATTTTTGCCTCAGCATAAATATCCAGAATTTAAGTTACTAGCCAAAAGACCTAAAATTTTCATTTTTCTCTGTGGGTTTATTTTTGCATTGATTTTTTTTTTTAAAGAGTGCTTTCAAAAGTAAGCAGTTCTTATTCAAATATTACTCAATGTTTGAATTATTCAAACATTAAATATCCTTATTCAACACTGTTACAAATATTTCCTGTTTATTTTAAAAATGTAAATGATTAAAGCATTCATACATAATGCATGGTACAATTAAAAAAAATAAAACAAATCCCCTATATACTAATTAACAAGCTTAAGGAACTTTCATTTCTAAAAACTTCAAAACTTGTGAGCATTCTGACAGAAAAAATTTGTGGCATTAGCAAAACGTATGACATGTAGATCCTCCCTTGCTGTACCAGAAAATGAACCGCAGAGAAATTACTTACAATGTGGTCAGACTGCATTCCAGGCAACAGCAAGGATAGTTGCCATTATTCATTTAAGCAATTTTATGGGCTATTCTGGCTTTTTCATATATGACTTGGGGGGGGACTAATGGTTTATAACACAAATAAGCAACTTCGAGTCTCTATTTATTGAATCCAAATATATGTATAAGTACAAAACATCTTTTAGATGGATTGTTTTGGCCTACAATGAGCAACATATAGTTGCATTAAGAGCTAATGTACTGTGTATGTCCTTTAAATGCCTCAGCCATTATCCTGAAGATATAATTTTATTATCGCTGTTTTTGTCATTAAAGTTCAGTGCTTCTCTTACCGTTTTAACCTTTGTGACTGGAGATCACCCGAAATTGTACTAGTCTGTCAATGAGGATGTACATCTGCAGCGCCTGGTGTCACATTATGATTTCATCTGTTAACGTGACTGAAAAAGTCCCATTATCCCACCTTTGGTCTCAGCCCTCCTAGTCAATACGAACAGGAGAAGGCCATTGGAGCTGTGGGCTGCTAGAATTGTGGCAATTCCAAGCCAATTTAGAGCAGAGCAACCCCTAAAAGCAGTTATGTGGTACGTAAAACAAGCAAAATAAGACACGGGTGCAATCACTTGATACTGTATCTTGGTTTCCAGCACACTGGTGAGAGAGACCACAATGATCTGCACTATCCAGAGCTCCTACACACAGATTCAATTTCTCTTGTGATCTTATGCTTTGCTTCACCGATTTGACCTCCCAACTCCTCCTGAAATTGGAGCAGCTAGAATGTTTGGTTTTACTTCTGATTTAGCTTACTGTGTTTTCTCTCATAATTTACAGTCAAAAGGTGAGGGCCCTATTGCCAAGACGAACAAGAGTGGAATGTGGGCATTTCCACCATGCTGAAATTTTGTCTACACAGTCATTCAGTGTTTTAAGGATTCTTCATTTTTGCAGATGAAGCACTAACATTATGAAATTTCCCTCTCTTTGTTTTGTGTCTTTACAAAATCTTGGTACTTGTGGTACAAAATCCATACTTGTTGGCCTGGATTCACTGACTTTACTCAGGTATTTCTGTTAACTAATCTTGATTCATTTCCCCAAACACTATACTAGATTGATCCACTCAACCTTCCCCTCTTTTACAAGATTGTCTTTCTAAATATTTACCTGAGTAGAGAAATAAGCCTATTTGTATTTGATAATCCATGAATCAAAATCTTCCTGTAGGATCATTTAACTTGTGTTGACAAAAATATAGCATTTGTGATAAACAATATTTTTAAAAATTCAGGTGTGCATTACAATAACACTTCAGTGCACTTTGTATTGTATTTCTCATTTTAGAATTGTCATAAATTCATAGCTTTTTCCAACAGACTCAACTTGTTCCTAGTTAACATCATCTTTGTTTCCTTTTAATGCTGAAATCATTACAATTTGATGACTGTGCTTCCCTTTATGTTATTTTTTAAGATTTTACTTATTTATTTGACAGAAGAGAGAGATAGCACAAGCAGGGGAAGCGGCAGGCAGAGAGAGTGGGAGAAGCAGACTCCCGCTGAGCAGGAAGCCCACTGTGGAACTCTATCCTACGACTCTGGGCTCATGACCTGAGCCAAAGGCAAACGCTTAACCTCTACCTTCATGGTTTTTAAAATGCTCTCCTTTTTCAATACTTTCATAGATATCTCTGAATCTCTGAAAGAAATATTTCCTCTAGCAACAAAATATTTCTGACCATCTTTATTTTCCTAACATAAAACATAATCAACTTGTTCCCTAGAAGACCATTACTGCTTTTCAGAACAGTATTAGAAACCAAATCTAGACCCTGAGGTGCATGTAAAGTAGTTTTGGGGGGGGGGCGGCTCTGAGACTAGAAAGGAAACAACAGAGGAGAAGCTACATACAGTCCTGGAGATGCAGAATGAGATTTTCCTCTTAAAAAAAAAAAAATAGTCACCAGTTTATAGTGATGATTCTAATTCACTCTTGCCTTCAGTGAATTTTTAAAATAGGCTCTGGTAGAAAATTTGTTAAATAAAAGGGTTTGTTTTTCCCTCCTTTGTTTGAGCTATCAGCTTTTCCCTTTGTCTACTATGTATGTTATAAATTTTTCTACCAAGCCATGAGTCTAAATTTAAATGCTGACTCCAAAAGAAGAAGTACCCATTTCTTTTCCCTGGTTTATCTTGTTTTGACTCTTGTCCTAAGCATACTGGAATTGGCTGCAAAATGTGCAAGTTTACATGATTCTTCTTGTCATCATTATCACCTGAGTATGTTACCGAATGTGAGAAAAGAAATTCCACTCCCCTCCCCCCTGCCACCTCCATCTCAGAGACACACAAAGGCAATGATGATTTACTATAAGAAACCCAGTATCAATTAATCCTTATTAATTAATTAATTAATTAATCAATTAATCAAAGAATCCTGCTCCAAATTTCACTATTTGAGCCCCATTCTTCGAATATATCCTGCTTTCCCATTTTCTTTTTTTTTTTTTTAGAGACATACCCATCTCTCTATCATCAGCAGTTTTAATGCTGAACTCCAATTTCTATTATATCAGCTTTTTACTACTCTACATCCAAAAAACCAGCCTGTCAGCAAATCTTATTCAATTCTTTCTCTGAACAGTCCTAGAATTTGACCACTACTCATTACCCCCAATGCCAACACTCAGTCCATTGCATTTATATACCATCTCTTTTCCAGACTAGTAAATTAGCCTCCTCAAGGGTCTTTCTGCTTCTGTCCTCGTCCACGTTCATTCTATTCCTCAATGCCTCCGCAAAAGAGATACAAATAAAACTTAGATCCTATCCTGCTTTTCTGCTCTGCTGCTCTAGTGGTTTCCTACTGCACTCAGTGTAAAAGCCAAATTACAAACAGTGGTCTGCAAAGCCCTACAAGAGTTGTCTTTTCTTTACCTCCCTAACCTCATTATCTTTTTCTCTCCTTTTCCTCCTCACTATTTGTTGAGCTTGTTAAATATACTCTCACCTCAGGGATTTAGCACTAGCTACTATGCCATTTGATTCTTCAAAGATACTGAGGTTTACTCCCTTGCTTCCCTCAAGTCTTAATTCAAGAATTACTTTCTCATTAAGACCGTCTTGGTCACCCTACCTTAATGGTCAATTATTCTCCTTGTCCCTACCCTTATTTCATATCTCTTCTAAATTTCTTCTTTTTCTTAAGACCTACCATTAACATAATATATAGTTTATTTTCCTTGTTTCTTGTTTTCTTACTTGGCTAGGATGTAAGTTCTATGACAACAGTGTTTTTTATCTATTTGGATCACTGATCTTTCCCCAGTATCTAGAATAGGGTCTGGTGCATAGTAGGGTACTCTATAAATATTTGTTGAAATGAATGAATGAAGAGTGTCAGAAAATACAACACGTTAACATGGAGAAACAGAGAAATATACCAAATATTAAATTAGAAACCACCCTGAAAGTTTTCAGTGTACAATGTGCTTAGTAACTTTCACAATTATGATGGTGCCCCACTAGAAACAACTCACCAAAAACAAAAATATAACTGAATTACAGAACACAGTCCTATTCTCATCATATTTAGAAATTCTATACCAATAAGAGTAATTTCCAGACGTCACTGATGCAGCCCCAAGAGTTTAGTCCTACATGTTAAAAAAAAAAAAAAAAGAAGAAGAAGCCAAGAGAATTCAGAAAAGTATATATACAGTTATAAAAATCCAAAGTTTTGTATGGATTCTAATATGTTCTGCTTACAACTCCGTATTTTATTTTATTTTAAAGATTTTATACATTTGTCAGAGAGAAGGAGAGAGAGCACAAGCAGGGGGAGCAGCAGGCAGAGGAAGAAGACTCCCCACTGAGTGAGGAGCCCAATGTGGGACTTGATCCCTGGGCCAAAGACAGATGCTTAACTGAGTGAGCCATCCAGGCATCCTGCAACTCCTAATTTTATAGTATAAGGTTAAGTGCAACATAATTACAGAATAAAACACATAATTACTTTTCATAATTAAAAACACAAAAATTGACCTTATTTACCACAAAAGATTTCTCGCATTCAAGTAAAGATCTTCTAAATTTAAACTTTTTAGTTTCCTAATTGTAAAATACATTTTTTCATTTGTTCAAATGTAAAAGTTTAATACTTTTAAATCCTCATATGGAAATCATTTGTAACTTGCAAAAGAAAACCTTTAAAAAAATCACTTTTTTGCTAAAGGAAGTGGATACTGATGGTACTGGGGTCTGTGTTGGACTGGGAAGTACATGATGTCAGAAGCCATGGCCTCAAACCAAGATTCTAAAATTAACTTCCCTCAGTCCCAGGAAGAAAATTTCCTTCAAAATCATGTCATGATTTTGTCATTAGTCATGAAGAACTATTTAATAACCATTATTCTGGATATATCCCTCTATAAAAATCCCACCATTACTCCCACCAATCTTTTGTTTGTTTCTGGACAACAAAATGGCCTTTTCCTAAATAAATAAATGCCTACAACTTCTTTAAAAAGTTTTAAATACTAATTATGAAATTTAGAGATTTAAAATCCAATCCAATTAATTAAAATCCTCTAAGTATTCTTAAAACCACTCCTTTCAGTATGTTTGGGAATTATGGATCATCTCCAAAATAATCAGATTTGTAGCATTTACAATCCAACCTTTTAAAAATAATTTAGTTATTGGAGTATTAGCATTGTTTTCTGAATGATTTATTTTTGAAGTACAAGTAACTTCACTCTGTTACAATAACCCCTAAGAACTTGGATTTCTTGCCAATGTCAGCAAAGTAAACGGTGGAAAAAGAACAATGTGAGTGTGTTGAAAATGAGAAATAAAGTAACTATGTTTATATTATTCTCTGAATGAGGTAAAGTTCTTGTAAGTAAATAACTTCAATGAGTTGGAAAGAGGAACTCAGAGTTCTTTCTTTGGGATCAGAGTATCAACCCATTTCACTATTAAACCAAATTTACAGCTCTAATGATAATGAGGCTATTCAGGGGGTAGGAAAAGATGAAGAGAATTACAAAGAAAGTTGCAACTTCTTAGATTATTAAACCCAGTTCCTTTAATGTTGCCAATGGTGAAAGAATCACAATCTTGAAGGGGAAACAGGGCTTTCCAGACTGTGCCAGTCTTAGCCATTTACATCCTAGACCAAGCATGGTCACCAGCCCATTCCTTCTCTAACACGCCAGTGCATACTCAAGAAAAATCTACAACAGTTAAAAAGACTTTATACTAAAACTGGGGGAATGAAATAGGGGGAAGCAATTAGACACCGAGTCTAAGATACAGATTTATAAAATCTGGTTTGAGGTCTGGAGCTTTTAAGCCTCATTCTATCCTACTTAGTGGACCACCATTGGGATGCCATCTTACCACTAGGTATCCAGATATCTACACTTCAGTATCAGCCTTCCCCTAAGTCTAGACTCAAGGCTCATGCCATTTGTTCATATTTACATGATATTCTGGGAACACGCTACACTGTTTCACACTTTTTGTCCTGACACTGCTTCCTCTGCTCCTGTCCACTTATCCTATCTCTTTTTTTACTTAGAAAATTATATTCATTCTCTGAAACCCAATTTAAGCATCCTTCCTCCAAAAAGCCTTCTCTGACCATCCTAGCTAGAGCAATTCATTCCTCTAAGTTGGATTTACCTCTTACCATATTCTAAAACAATTACTTGTTTACAGTTCTGTCTTGATTACATTAAGCTAATTGGCTGAAAGCATCCTGTCTTTTCTCTCTATTCCCTCTCCCCAGTCCCAAACAATAGCAAAGTATTTCGTAAATGTTTGATGCCTGGTTGTCTGGATGAATGGTTAAAAGTGGCTCTAATATTTCTCCTTTGGAATGAAATATATAGACTTTGTGATTACTGTGTTACTCAGAGAGCTTTTTTGTTTACTTCCAGGTTTTGGCTATGTTCCTCATGTTTGACATTGCCAAAACTCTGATATCTGGATGAGGAAATTATTACTTACTGTACCATGTAACTTTACAACATATTCTATTCCAACTGTGGTCTAGATGATTAAATATACTTTTCCATTAAGAGCTGTGTACTTTAAAGTAAATTAGGTTACAAGATATTACTTTTTCCTGATCAAATGTCTCAGAATTCTTTACCTATTCCCTCTTTCATTCCCAATATTTTATCTGCCTCAAATCCTTTTGGGAGCAAACATTATATAAAACATATGCACATATGCTTAGTTTAATCTGATATTATTTTCTTCCACATTAAAACATACACTCATACCACATTTATCTTTCCATTATTATAATTTATGTCAGTTATTTTTTTCCAGTGATTTAATTGCCATAGATTTTAGTTAAAATATATCTAGGTGTTTTCCTGATTTTTATATTAAGCAAATCTTTTTTTTTTTTAATATTAAGCAAATCTTAAGCAAATGTAGCAAACCACATACATTACAATTGTGGCTATGAGAGAGCTCCACATTTCCAATCTTAACAGCATGGTGATTTTCTTTAAACTTAATTTATCTACCTCATTTCTTTGTCCATCTCTCTGCTTTTCATAGACCCACCCAGTAAAATTTGAAATTGTTCTTCTGAGGCAAAATTAATTTCTTCCTAAGCCTCAGGCACTGATCTCAAAGTCAAGCATTAAATAATGGATATTAAAAATACAATGTACTTTTTATAATCCTTTTCAAAGTTATGAAATCGTATTACCTGATTAGACTGTGATAATCTTAGGATGGTAGGGAATTCATCTTTAAACTCATCCATAAGGTCCATGATGACTTTCTGGATCCCCTCCACTGAAACAAAGAGAAATTAGGGGGACAAAAGAGTTTAGCAAAAATCATCACCTAACCATAATTCAAAAGAACCTGGGACGCTGGGTCCACTTTGTAAGTGCCTGGGAAAGCAAGTAAACCCTAGGGGACGTTATTCCCCATTGTATCCCACACCCATATCCCCTTTACAACAAGATTACATATACTTCTTCCAGAAAAGTTCTTCAACACCTGCCCACATATCCACCCAACAGGTTTGATTGGCATTACAAATTCTTGCTTGGGTTCCTAGTGCTTGGAAAGTTTGCAGGCCAGGGCAACACTTGTCCTACTCTGCCATTAGTGAGGGATGAAGGTACCCTTCCACCCAGGAAAGCAGGCAAGGACAGAACCTACAGCTCATTGACAGAATTCTTTGTTACTGCACAATGGGACTCTGAGAGCTTGTTACAGAATCTTCTGAAATCACTCTCTGGCAGTGAGAAGAGGAAGAAATGTGTTTGAAGGCATAAGGGGAGGAGAAAGGAGAATGAAAAATAAACCATACTAAGGAGTTCTGCATTATGTGGAATTTTGCCCCAACTTTTACAATGATACCTCAATTAATGGATCACCTGAGAACAAAGCTCCCTTTGAAAAGAGTTGGCATATGGTTTAAAAGAAATGCTTCACATATGATGCCAAAGGGAAAAGAAAACCAGCAGTTATTTCAGTTCTGAACAGACTGTTTTCCTTCACTCAAATAAAGATCACTAGGTCAACCACAGGCAAAATTATAAAATCTAAAATCCTCTTCCTCCTCCTCCTTCCTCTTCTACCTCTTCCTCATCTTTTCCCCTCCTAGTATTATCCTACTTCATTCTTTTCCATTTATCAAATATAGGAAGAACTTCATATCATGTGGATTTGATTGAATACCTAGTTAATATTTTAGTGTGGATGAATTCAGAGTTGATTAACACAAATCCCATTTTAATTTGAAGACTTTACATCTGATTGTAGCTAGACCACTGTCTTTAGCAAGCATAAGTTATGGGTGCTAGAGGTTTGTTCATTGGAGCTGTCTTGGAAAGAGAACAATGCCCATTAGAAAACTTCTCTATCATGTGAAGCCCGCCAGATCCCCACCTTCAGTTTGCCTTTAGTCCTAATTTGTCTGAGAACACTCTTCACCACACCACAAACACTTCACTTAACCTTAGAAGAACATGCTTCCCTCCATCATGACCCTAATGTTTAAGATAATTATACTCTTAATGTGTCGAAACTGCAATCCACTGCCAGAAAGAAAATCTTATTAGACAATGATGAAAGTCTGTAAGAAATGTAACCCTTTATTTGTCCTATTACGATATGTGCCTATCAGAATTTACCCCAGAGGAAGAGTTGGCTGTCCCTTCTCTCATTGGTCTTCTTCCTGTTCTCCATTCTCACTGACACCCCTATGTTCTTTTCACCCAACTACCCATCTCCTGATGTCTGTCCTAGTTCCCAATTGGTTTCAGCCAGTTTTTTTTCTCTTTTTATTAGTTCTCACCCACCTTCATTTGTTAATGAAATTAACAAATCTAAAAGAAAAAAACAGGTTCTCATGCTAATATTGTCCACACCTAGAGCATAACCAGACTCTATGTCATGTTAACAAAGTTCTTTTTGTCTTTGCTTTCTCAATGACTCTCCTTGAGAGACGAATGATGAAAAAAAGACAGAGGGTCATGAGATTTCAAAAAATCCCATCCTGCCACACTTATTTTATATTTGTGACCGTATCTGATCATATTACAGGTTTGACTTAATTTAATTATACCCATATCCTTATGTATCTTATGTTATTTCAGGTAATAAAGTTTGACAAAATAAATAATGTTAATGGTTATCTTCTTTAGCTATAATGTTATTCTTTATAGCTCATAATACAGGGCTCCATACTTACAAAAATTAACTGGAAAAGGTTACAAATACCTCCAAATTTTGTAACAGCCCTTCAAATTTATTTGTATTTAAAAGGCTTTAATACAGAAAGAAGAGAATCTCTGATTTGCACAAAGCTTGGAAGAAAATGAACATTTTACACACTGTAAGCGAAAGCAATAGAATCTTAATTAGAAAATAAAGAGTTTTGGGACTCAGTCAGACTCCGATTTGAATTCCAACTCTATCACTTCCTACCTACTAGGCTGTGTAATCTTGGGCAAATTTCTTAACCTAAATTTTACTTTTCAAAAGGTGACAGGATTTAACAGACCAGATATGTTCGATAAATGTCAGCCATTGGTAAATATACAACAGCTACTTTGCTTTTAAAAGATTTTTATTTATTTATTTGAAACAGAATGAGAGCTAGAGAGAGAGAGAGAGAGAGAGTGAGCAGGGTGGGGGAAAAGGGAGAAGGAAAAGCAGGCTCTCCACTGAGCAGGGAGCTGGACCCAGGGTTCCATCCCAGGACCCTGAGATCATAACAAGAGCTGAAGGCAGACTCCTAACCGACTGAGCCATTCTGGTGCCCCTACCTACAACAGCTACTTTGCTTTGGGAAAGTTTGCAAAATTTGGGTGAAAAGTCAATACTGAGTTTTCCCTGTTCACATGGGGTTCAGCCTGTTTTGATTTTGCACACAACTGGCTAGAATCCTGATAACATCCTAACTAGATCCTTCCCTCAAACCTACTTCAAATGCAAATGATATGGACCTATACTTCCAATTTCAAGTATTATGTCAAGTCTCAAGAACAACTTCTTTAAGATTCATCCTTGGCCCAGTCAAGGATTTGGACTGGAAGCCACCTCCTTTGGGTGCCAACTCACAAGTGGATTAGTTCTGTTGGTTCCAGTGCTAAGTTCCTCCACCTTACAGCATGCTCTGAGACTATGTACATCTCAGTCGGTGGCAAATGCTTAATAATGTCAAAATAATTTTTTAAGATTGATTGATTGATTTGAGAGAGAGCACGTGTGAGCAGGGGGATAGAGAGAGAGAGAGAGAGAAAGAGAGAGAGAATCTATATGTAGACTTCCCACTGAGCATGACTGGGACAAGATCCCAGCACCCTGAGATCATGACCTGAGCCGAAACAGTTTCGACCGAGCCACCCAGGTGCCCCTCAAAGTAATTTTAAAAATCGTTATCTGAAGGAAGGGTACTGGCACTTACTGAAGGCCAAATATGTACTAGTTAACTGTTGTTAAAGGATAAACCGAGGGACATTAAAACTTTTAAGAGTTTATTTGAACAAAAATTTATTTGCATCTGGCATCACCAAACCAGAAGTGATTAGAAGCACTCCACAGACTGTAGCTAGGGGCAAGGCTTTTATACGGAAGACATGGAAACAAAGCAAGAAAATTATTTGATTGGGTATAGCTCAAGGGGTTGCATTCTTTAGGAAAGCCTAGTTGACTGTGACGGGTTGTCCTTAGGTATAGACCACATAATCTTGAGGCATTTACAGGCTTAGGTTTTGGTTTGCTTCTGTAGGCTGCTAAAGCATTGAAGCCACCTCAGTCTAATGGCCTCCTTACTTAATTAATTTAACACTGTGCTATGAGCTAGGTTACCCCACTTATCTCTTAATTCTCATAGTAACTAACGCTCAGAGGTAGGAATGTTTTGAAAGCAGTCTGAAAATATCAAACAATACCAATACATTATTATTACCCATACCAACCATCATCCTGGGAATATATCCCAATTTGAAAAATCCTCAATTTTATATCTATCTATCTATATATATATATATCTATATAGATATATATATATACATATATGGTTTTTTATCAGTCTGCTGCATCAGTTGTCCAACATCTGAGGACCTGTCTGAGCCTTTAACAGTCTTGTATATACAAGACTGCAGAATCCTTCTGGGAGAGAACCCAGATTTAATTACATTGGCCAGCTCTGACAAAGCCAGTCAAGTAATAATGCCTTAATTATCTTGGGAGAAGAGTGATTTTGAGCATAGGGTGGTGTATGTCACTCAGATCTATCCTTAGTCTCACATTCAATAGGGATTCAGAATAGATGGAATGAAAAGAGACACCTTAAACAGTCTTTCCTAAGCTTTCCTAAGGCAGTAGCTTTCCTAAGGCAGTACTCACAAATTAGCTGTACAGTTAGGGTACTGCTCCCACAGGGGAAAAAAAAAAAAAAGGAGGGGAAGGAGGCATTTTCAGGATGACTTTGCCAAAGATCTTTGGCTCTTTGTGTCTTTGTATTAGCAGTGGTCCTTATTGTGAGGATGCAGTGTCCAGAACAGAGCCAAAACAGAAGCAGTGCCCAAGGGAGACATAGTGATATCCACAGAAGTAGTTACAAGTGCCAAGCAGAGGCTACCTGCAAGGCAGCTGACCAGATTCATTCTTAATAATTAGATGCTCTTTGGGAATTCCCAAATTCTTGGAAGGAAGGGAGCAGATTCAAGCCTTTGGAGAGATTTGAAGCTCTGCAGGTGGGGCAAAGCCAGCGAAGTACAGTTTACTATTACTCTTGTGATCCCTCTTGTAATCATAAATTGACCAAGCTTGGGAAATCCTGGGTCACAAGAGAAAGTGTATACACTTTCTCATTATAGTAAGAATTTGAGGCAGCTTGTGTGTAAACAGGATGTTTTTAACTTTAATCATTTGAAATGTGCTAGGGGAACTTTTTCTTTAAAAGTAACTCTAGATAAAATTCATCTGTAGGGTAAATTATCATGTTTTTAATGCCAAAAATAAATACCTGCTATATGTCTTACAAACACAGATTTTTCAAAAATGTTTCAAAACAAGTATATTTATAGCACCTTGTTTCTTAAAAATTCTTTAATAATTATATTCTAAACTTTCAGTTGGGTCCCATTTATATAGCCTTGGCAAGCCCAATGGAAGTCTTCAAATGGTTATAATAAAGTGGCAGGACATACAGGAGACAGAATCTGCAACGTTAGCATTGCTACACAATTGTGGGAATTGCTGAGATTGGTAGGATGGTAGGAAGCTGAGAAGGTCAGACTTATTTGTGATCTGTTTCCCCATTACAATATCAGCTCCATGAGTTCAGGGTCTTTGGTTAGCTCAAGGCTATAGTCCCCAAACCAGGATGGTGCTTTTATGTACTTTAAAAATTTTTCAGCATTATAATGAATATTTACTGAATGAATATAATTAAATCTATTATTCACATCTCAGGTAGGATGAAAATTTTTACCATTAACAAATTCACTATGGAGTCAACCAACTGACATGTAAATACAGGACACGTAAGACACATTACACATCACACACATTTATCACACATTATGGGAAGAACATGCTTTCCCATATACAAAGCACTACATTTTTATTTATTTTACCCATTATAGTGAATACTAGATCATGTGACATGTCCTAATTAACTGAAACAATTATTTTAATATGATCTCAATCATTAAGAAATAGAAAACAGAAATGATGAGAACATTTCTTTGACTTCCCTTTCTGCTTTTTTTGGGTAAATAATGCTGGGTAGATTAACTGCAGTCAATTATACTGTATATCTGAGAATAGAAAATAAAAGTGTAGCACATTAATGGGTGCAGTAGTGACAAATGTGTGGGTAAAGTAAATGAAAATATCTAAAGCAGTAGAGATCAAAAGAATATACACATAAAAACTTTCAAAATACTTTTTTTTTTTTTTTTTAGATTTTATTTATTTATTTGACAGAGAGAGATCCCAAGTAGACGGAGAGGCAGGCAGAGAGAGAGAGAGAGGGAAGCAGGCTCCCTGCTGAGCAGAGAGCCCGATGCGGGACTCGATCCCAGGACCCCGAGATCATGACCTGAGCCGAAGGCAGCGGCTTAACCCACTGAGCCACCCAGGCGCCCCAAAATACTTATTTTTAAAAACTAATCCCCCAAATTGAAAAAATAGCTGTATATCAAATTTTTTTATAACATGTAGAAATTATTTATTTCTAGTGACTTTAGAACACAGTTCAGAACACTGCAAGGATAAAAAGAACTAAACAAGACATTTTAAATTTCATTCAGTCATTTTCTTGGTACTATTATTATTAGTTTTGTTATTTGAAATTATTTTCCTTATAGTGCAGGATAAACACATTTTTGAGTTAATAACATTAAGAATCAAGAATTTCAGTATAAGAGGAAAAAAAGACCTAATCAGAAAATCAAAGAAGAAAGTAAAACACTGTAATGGTAAACAATTGAAAATGATCTTTAAAAATGCATTTTTTCTTGGTGTACAGACTGGAATGGCTAGAAACATTGTCAATCCTGTAGAAAAGAATACTCCTAGTACCTAGAATCTGGGCTTTAATATCATTCCTCACTACAGTGAACTAGGACTCCTTGAATAAACAGCTGATACCAGGTCTGGGGCAGGAGAAGTACAAGATGAACCAGGGAGATCTCAAGCCAAAAAGGAAAACAGTTTTTGAATATTAATGGAAAATCATTAAAAGAACACAGAAGGAGTGCCTGGGTGGCTCAGTCATTTGGGTGTCTGCCTTTGGCTCGGGTCATGATGCCAGGGTCCTGAGGTCAAGCCCTGTGTCGGGCTCCCTGATCAGCAAGAGGCCTGCTTCTCTCTCTATGACTCCTCCTGCTCGTGTTCCCTCTTCGACTGTTTCTCTCTCCGTCAAATAAATTTAAAAATAAATAAATAAATAAATAAACACACACAGAGGCCAGTTTAAAGGGACTCCTGCTGGTCTCAGAGCAATCAGCCATTATCATACTAATGTAGTGGTTAATACAGCATTATTATTTATAGGATGAACAGATATTCTGTGTCTCCTAAAATCATGCAAGTTTAAGTACATATAATCTATGACATACTATAGCCAAAAATGTTCCAACTTAATCTAACTTTAAATGTATCTTCTAGTTTCTCAGAAATATAGGCAACGCACAACCTACATCAGTGCTTCTCGAACTGCAGTGAAAATCCAATACCTTTATAAATTAAAAGTAAATTATCTTAAAAAATAAAATTTATATTCAAGAAAGGATTTTTTATTTTTCAATATTCATATAGTCAAATTAAACTATCTTTCTTTATAAAACTTATGGTTTTCCTGTCAATGAAGTTTTTCCAGGCCCTAAATTAGACATAGTCTCCCAAATTTTCTTCAGTTTTCTTTCTTTATAAATTAATTTAAAAAATTTTTAATTCATCTTTGCTTCATTTTTAATAGGCTATGGTTTCCTTCCATCTGACTATCCAGTTGTTTTGGTACTACTGATTAAACTATTGTTCTCACTGATACGAAATACCACTACTACCACATACACATATATTGAGAACTATTGCTGGACTTTCTATTCTGGTCTACTGATCTATTTCTATGTCATTATAATACTAATTTGACTATACTGACTTTGTAGTATGTTTTGTTTTCTGTTAAGGAAAGTCTCTGCTACTCTTCTTTTTTATTCTATTATTTCTAGTGGAGTTCCTCATCCCCTGCTCCCCAGCTCAGTTTTTCCACTAATCTCTTAGATTTTCCATGTTTTCACTGTCATTAAGCAGCAAAAAATAATTTAATCTTTCTTTTTCCATGTCCATACCAATTATTTTATTATCTTATTTAACTGCATTCACTAGGACTTCCAAAAATAATGTTGAGTAACAATGATTATAAAGGGACACCTATCTTGTTCCTGTTTTCAATTAAAACATCTTCAATATTTTCCTGCTTACCAAAAAACCAATAACAAGTGTTATTCTAAACAATCTTTATCATATTTCTATGCCCCTTCTGGTTTTGTTCTTTCTTACTGGGAATGGTTGTTGAATTTTATCAACTTCCATCTCATAATCTATGGGCATGATCACTTTTTCCCCCCCTCAGTGTGTTGATATGAGAAATTCAGCATTAGCTTTCCTGATATTAGAATCATCTTTGCATTCCTGGAGAAGAATGTGTACTTGTTGATAGCATATAATTCCCTAATATTTTGTAGAATGAAGATGATAATTGTAGAATGAAGAAAATGTAAGCAGCTCCAACATCTATTAACTATGGAATAAATAAATAAATATCCATAATTGTTACTATACAGCAGTAAAAATGAATAAATTACAACTACACACGATATCATGAATAACTCTTAGGAATATAATTAATTTTGAATGAGGAAAAGATACAGAAAAAACAGCAAGATTTCATTTATATAAAGTTCAAAAATATTCAAAACTCAGCAATATATTAGGAGCACAGATATGTGTGGTAAAACTATAAAGAAAAAGAAAGGGAACAATTAACATAAAATTCAGAATAGGGTGGGACAAAGACATTGGATTGGACCAAGGGCATATGACAATTGCAAACGTAATGGTAATGTAGTTTTTCTAAAACTTAATCATGTGTACAAATATCAATGTCCCATAATTATTTATACCTTACAACAATTTATATGTGATTTCTCATATTTAATCAAGGCAATAAAATGAAATAACCTGATGAGCAAATTTCCATAACAACTTCTGTGAAAAATTACCATCAATAGCTATTCTAGTAATAACAGTAGGGGATTTCTTTCACTCATTACTATTTATTGAGCACGTACTATGTGCTATCACTGCTCAGCAGTGGGTGAGCAAAACAGACAAAAGCCTTACTCTGTTGGAGCTTGCATACAGTGGAACAGAATCAAACTACTTTTTGCTATTTTCTATACCTAGAAAAGCTATCTTTTTCACTAGCAATTTGTTCAAATTTAAGGTGAGTGTTTCACAACTACATTCTCTATAACAATTGAAAAAATTACATATATTACATACTCCTCTGATTGAAAAGTAGATCTTATTTTAGCCTTTGAAAACTTCATTATAAATCTATGTTTTACAATTAAAATCATTCTTTTCTTACATATTGTTCCTCAAGTTTGTAGTGATCACTGTCAGTAAGGGTTTTTGAGCAGCTGCATATCTTCTGATAGATTCTTCCACCTTGAAACAGGCAATCTTAATTGTAGCATGTCAAGAAAAGCAAAGAAATACATATTAAATACATTTAAGTATTCACAATCCATGTTTTTTATGGCCTTTGGTTAGAAGTCTTAAACTTATTTACTTCTGCAGTACCTTTTGCAGGAACCAATATAGATTGGGTATTTTAGTCCCTTCCCTTAGGGTCATAGAATGTACAGACACTTATGTTAAGATCTCTCTGGTCAAACCAATAATGTTCAAGCATAATGAAAAAGATAACTAGTTATTCCATGTAATTCTACATAATTATAGAAAAGAAAATTATGTTCACTCAACAGTGCCAAAAATGAATACAGTAAGTGATGCAATCTACTTTTTATTCTGACCCAAAACTTTAACAGCAAGTTGATGACATGTCTTTGAAGTGGAGCCCAGACAAGACTTAATTCACTAAGTGTGAATATATGTAAACTCGCCATGAGACTACATTTATTTTCAGCCAGTACCAAGCAATCCTCTTAGGTATTTCTAAGCTATTTTATACACAAATAATTCTTACATGTTAAAAGACTAAAGTTGCCCACCATCCTAAATTATGAAGATTATATATAACATTTATATAAGTAATAATGCTCTTAATTTAAAATAAGGTCTTTCTGACCAATGATTTAAATTGTATCTGCCTAATTTGTGGTTTTCAATCATTTTTTACATGAATAAGTAAGTTTCAATAAACCTCAAAACTAAATATGTCCAATATGTGTTATGTAGGCAGAGGATGGGAAAATGGAGAACTCTTTGTTTTTTTTCTTTTAAAGAGGTATATTAAAGCCAGATTTTATTTTTCATTCTATACAAAGAGATAGAATGGTTACATAGGCCATATATAAGTATTACTATCTCAATCTACAAATGATAAGCCAGGCTCTGAAAACTTTACAGAGTATCTGCAAACCAGCAAATGATAGAACAAAGACTCTTACCTATTTTCTGCATCCCAAATTTTTAATTCTTTCACCACACATATTACTTTCTTCAGTTAGAGTGAGTGGCTTTCAATATCAGGGCAAAAATAACATCAAGAGGAGAAATATTCTGAGATAGTCTAAGAAGTTTAGAAAAGATAGAGACTATCAGAATTCTATTACGGGGGATGCCTGGGTGGCTCAGTTGGTTAAGTGGCTGCCTTCGGCTCAGGTCATGATCCCAGAGTCCTGCGATGGAGTCCCACATGGGACTCCTTGCTCAGCAGGGAGCCTGCTTCTCCCTCTGCCTCTGCCTGCCACTCTATCTGCCTGTGCTCACTCTCGTTCTCTTTCTCTCTCTGACAAATAAATAAATAAAATCTTAAAAAAAAAAAAAAGAATTCTATTATGGATAGCTTTCACCTTTTCAAGCAAAATCTGAGAGTCCATTTCATCCCAGGCACATGGGATAAAAAAATGAACAAAGAAAGTCCTTCTTCTTTTTTTTTTTTTTTAAAGATTTTATTTATTTATTTGACAGAGAGAGAGAGATCACAAGGAGACAGAGAGGCAGGCGGAGAGAGAGGGGGAAGCAGGCTCCCTGCTGAGCAGAGAGCCCAGGGACCCTGAGACCATGACCTGAGCCGAAGGCAGAGGCTTAACCCACTGAGCCACCCAGGTGCCCAGAAAGCCCATATTCTAAATAAAGGAGCACACAGTATAACACAGACATATTCAGGGACGATTATGATAAAATATAAATGCAGTAAGACAGAAATACACAGGATGTTGTTCCTTGCAAGCAAGAGGCAGGGCACCCGCCTTGGGTGGCCAAAGAGTCATAAAAGATTTCTTCTAATTAACAAACATCAGGCACTGTGTTAAAAGCTGGAGATGATAATAAAACAGATTGGATCCCAGCTCTCCTTGACTTTGCATAAGAAAATACTATAACCAAACAAGCAAATAAATGAAGTCATCCCATGTACAAATAAGTGCAATACTGGAAATGAAATACATCAATATGCAGATAAGACTGGGTTACTATAAGCGTTAAGGAAGAACTCCCATGAGAAAATGAAAAGGACCTGAGACCTCAAGGGGGTATACCACTTCGAATAGCCACTGCTCAGTGTTTAGGAGCAAAATCAGTACTTCAAAAACAAACTAAATATCTTTATCTTCTACATAAAGTTTACTTTCTAGGTAATGGTATAATTTCGCCCAAACTCACAATCTCTTGATTCAAGTTCCATCCTTCCCCAGTTTAAAAAATAGTAAGAAACATCCCTTTACCTTTCAATAAACAAAGCTGCCCTCAGCAGACTAGCCGGGGGTTAGAGACTACGGAATGCTGATGGCCCTGAAGGCTGTCCTCACCTCCACCTGCTCTCCAGGAAGTGTCCAGTCCGGAGGAGGCTGCCGTGCATGTCACGCAGGTGCAGGTGCAGATGCCAGGTGCAGGCTGCCTCCTTGCCGACCGCGCTGAGTCACTATCTCCCCCAAGTCCCTCCTGGCCTTCTGGGCTGCAGCCTCCGCCTCCACCAGCTGCCTCCCACCTGGAAATGAAAGACCAGCGGCCTAAGGTCCAACTACTCCCACTTCCAATCACGTGTAACCATGAGCCTCTGTGCTACTCCTCGCAGACCTCGCGGAACGCGCCATCATGTGCGACGTCAACACGTCCTGCGCGAGGCCGAGCGTCGCCAGCTGGAGCCTGGGACAGACACTGGGCTCCAGGCACAGAGAAGCTCCCGAGTTGCGTGGTGGCATGGTGGTATTCAGAACCTCTCGAAGGCCCCAAATGCGGCGCAGGCCCAGAGGAGGAGTCTTGGCATCTCCAACTCACTCTCCAACTTTGGACATGCATAGTGTCCTGGCACCTGAGACCCAAATGTCGGTCCGGAGAACGGCACTCCTGCCTCAAATCGGAGATCCTCTGGCCCTAGCGGTTTGGAGTTTTGCCGTGGAGAAGAGCAAGTGGTGCAGAATGTGGTTGATTTGTTTGTGATGAAAACGAAGCCCCAAGACACAAGGTCTTGCCATACATCATTTTGAAGAAAAGGGATGATGGTTTTAGGAAGCCCAAGAATAGCACCAGGGAGCAGAAAAATTTAATCCTAAAAGGTAAACACCTTTTAATTTTTGTCAACCCACTATCCCTTGTTATTCAGAGGTTTCTTTACCCTCAAACCCTCTCTTCCAAAATATCAAATTTCTGTTAAAATCACACCAGTAGGGGCACCTGGGTGGCTCAGTGGGTGAAGCCTCTGTCTGTCCCTGAGGTCGTGATCCCAGGGTTCTGGGATCGAGCTCCGCATGGGGCTCCCTGCTTAGTAGGGATCGGCTTCTCCCTCTCCTTCTGTCCCTACCCCCACACCCACTCATGAGCATGCGCTCTCTCTCTTTTAAATAAGTAAATAAAATCTTCTTAAAAAAACACACCAGTAATAATTTTGGAAGATACTGTCAAAAGTAATGTAGCATCATATGATGTCAATAAGATACCCCAGGATTAGAAGTCAAGAGATCCTGGGATATTAGTGCCAGGCTTGATCTGGCTGTCTGTAAGAACTACAATCTCTTGGCTCAAATATATGAATCAGTAAAATAAAGGAGTTGAAACAGAGATCTCCAAAATTTTGTTTAACCTTAGCGATTGTCCAACATTATCACAGATGGTCATTGTATATTTTTGTAACTGTAATTTTTCCAGGATCAAACCAGATATTGGGGCATTTAATACAGGGGGAAAAATCAAGGCTCTAGATATAACATATTGTCAAGAAAAAAAAAATAGAAAAATTCTTAGTCCAAGCAAAATCTTTAAAATTTAGTTTATTAAGACATTCTGTTTTAAAATTATAACAAATATAATTCAAAATTGGCCCTTCTTGGTTTGCATAAAGAATACAGGCTATCCATAAAATTCTTCAGTGCTGAAAGTAGTAAACAGTAGGAAGACACGTATTTAGATTTTCTGTTCCTTAGATCTTGCAACCTTCTTTTGCTACCAACCAAAATTTTCTTTTCCCTTTATTGTCTCAGCTTTCTTACTTCATATTTAGATGTGCATTCGGGCCCTCTGGGAGATTTTCTTTAAACTCTCATCACCAAATCTAAGCCTTTTTCAGTCTTCATTCTTTTTGAGCTTTATAGTATCTGATGCTATTAATAGTCCGTATTTCTTAACATAGCCTTCTTTTTCTTTCATAAGACAGTTTTGTATTTTATTTCTGGTTATTCTCCATGTCTTGTCTTCCTTCTTTCTATTCTTTCTCCACACCCCAAAGTCTTGTACTTTATTCATTCTATCATTAAATTATATGTCATGGCAATCACATCTGAATATTGGCTTAAATTATTAATCTTGCTAGGAACTTCATATATCTCTAACTCTAGCACTATTCTTTGTTCAGAGTTTCCCAAATACTTGCTGATAAATAACAATAAATATATAATTTATATTTATAAATAATAAATAAATAATAATAAAAATAATAAAATAAAATCACCAATTATTGAGTACTCACAATCTAAGCACTTAATATATTGTATATAAGTATTATCATTGTTATAAGCATTACTAAAATTTGTAAATGAAGTATTCTTGGTATTGATAAATATACAGTACATACAGTACTTATAAGTCTTGATACTACACCTACTGGATATTTACTTGTGGTAGAGGTCACTATATTTCACTATGCATTTGTGTATCTATAATGCTATTATAAATACTATCATTTTGGGGAAAAGAATTTACAATTATGAATGATAATAAGAGTAAGACATGAATTATCAACTCTTGAATAATGCTCTTCATCTCTACCATGTGGAAAGCCAATATTTGTCTTATGAGAAAAGCAGTTCTCTAAGTTTTTGGTCTCAAAACCTATTTGCACTCTTACAAATTACTGAGGACCCCAAATAGCTTTTGTTTATGTGATTTGTATCTATTGATAATACCTTATTAGAAATTAATAATAAGAAATGTATAAAAATACATATTAATTCATATGGTAGGCAATCTTTAAAAGGGCCCCCAATGATTCCAACTTTGTGGTATTCATGCCCATATGTAATCCCCTCCCCTTGAGTATGGGCTGAATTCATTGACTTAAAAAAAAAAAAGAACACAGCCAAAATGATGTGGTGCCACTTTCAAGATTAGGTTACAGAAAGACTGTCTTCTGTCTTGATTGTGCGTGCGCTCTCTCTCTTTCTGAGGGAAGCCAGCTGCCATGTTGTAACTTTCCTGTGGAGAGACCCATATGACCAAAGAACTGATGTCTCTGGCCAACAGCAGGATGGAACTAGGTCCTGTTGATAGCTCTGTAAGTGAGCTGAGAAGCTAATCCTACCCCAGTCTAGCCCTAAGATGACTGCAGCTCTACTCATACCTTGAATATAGCTTTGTGAGAGATCCTGAACCAGAGGAACCATAAGAAGCTACATGTGGATTCCTGACCCATAGACATGGTGAGATAATAAATACTCAAACTGCTAAATTTTGGCCTAACTGGTGACACAATATATAACAAATACAAGTCATTTAAAAAATGACAATAACAGTCTTTCCTATGAAAAATAACTGTTTTTCAAAATAAACATGTAGGGAGATGAGTGATGTTGTTTTCATTTTTGCAATCTCTCTAATGTTTAGTTTCATTGAAAACATATGGCTTCTCATATCTGCCTCTGAGTTTAATCTGTTGCAGCACATTGTTTTGGTTGAAATACATGAAGAAAATCCAGCCTTAGACAGATAATGTAGTTGTAAAAGTAAGGAGTATTTTAATACTCTTTCCTGGTATGCTCACTTTGGCAGCCCATATATTACATAATACTCTTTTCTGGTAAGCGTGGATAGTCTTCTTTGATACTATACCACCTTTCAATAAGTGGTAGTTTCCCAAAGGTTAGTTGCAACCTTTAGTTACATTGGTAACTAAATGTTAGTTAGTTTAGTCAGTTTAGTTAGGGTAGTCTGTTACATTAAAATTTATCGGTCTGTCTTGTACTTTGGCGGAATCTTCTACTAATGCATGATTTTGTAACATCATGCATTGATCACTTGGATATTGGTCCTCTGATTTTGGTAGATCTTCCACTGACATGTTTCATCATAAAACAGCCTGTTGTCCTCCCACACACCTCCAGCCCCCCCAAACCCCTTTGCTAATATTATCATTTCTCTTATCAGAAAAGTCTTTAAGTTTGGGGAAACTATTGTATTACATATTATTGCATAGTAAATTACCCAAACTTAGCAACTTAGAACAACAAGTTTTTACTGTCTCACAGTCTCTGTAGATCAGGAATCCAGAGTGGCTTAGCTGGGTGGTTCAGGGTCAGGTCGTTCAAGAGGTTGCAGTCAAGCTGTTGGCTGGGCTGCAGTCATTTTAAGGCTCAATGGAGAGACAGTCTACTTCCAAACTCATTCATATGCCATTTGGCAAGCTTCAGAAGATCCACTTCCAAGTTTACTCACATGTTTGCTTGCAAGCCTCAGTTCCTTGCCAAGTGGACCTTTCCATTAGGCTGCTTGCATGTTCTCAAGATGTAGCAGTTGGCTTTCCTCTACCAGGGCTACCTCACATCCTGGCAGCTTGTCCCAGATGAGTGGTGAGAGAGAGAAAGAGAAAGAGAGAAAAAGAGACAGGGAATGTGAATATAAAGGAGCTCACCTAAGACAGAAGCATAGTTATTTTATAACCTAGTCTCAGTATGATAACTCATCACTCCAGCCATATTTGTTCAGTAGAAATGGTCCAGCCCACAATCAAGGGGTGGGGAACTAAGCCCCATCTCTTGAGGAGAACTGGATCAAAGAATATGGGGGCATACCTACCAAACCACCACAAGCTGTCAAATTCATGATACCAGATGCAAGTTTTCCCAAATTTTAGTTTTTGTTTTAAATTTATCATTGACAATAAACACTGCCACTTGTTTTCCTTGAAATGACAGCCTAACATCTTTCATTTTTAAGAAAAATCTTGCCTAACACTCAACTCTGTATAACTATAATTTCTCTGTCAGTTGTTCTTTCAAGTAAAAATGATATTCAATGAAAAAAGCTACTAATTCAGGTCACAGGTCAGGACAAGTATACTATTGCTTTTTCCTTGAGGCAGTCTTGTATTTCAGTATGCAGCAACAGGGCTTTCTGCATACTTCCTATTAACTCACACGATATTGTGAGTTATGATATATACCTAAGGGTCAATATTTAATAAGATTAATCATTTTTCTTGCTTCATCCAGGATACTCTTAGGTAAAACTGGCCTTCGGGAGGGGGCAGAGTATAGTGCTCAGGACTTAGGCTGGGAAAATCATTGTAGAAAGAAGTAACTCAGGAAAAGCTTCATGGGGAAAGGTGTGTGTTGAGATTAGCTGGGAGTTACATTTCAACTGGCAGAGAACCAGAAAGGTGGGAGAGGCAAATAAGCAGATCCAGTGGGGCTGGAATGAAAGGAGCATATGACATTCAAGAGGAGAGAGAGGGAAAACTATTTGGGAGCAAACTGTGGGCTAGATCTGGGCATCTGTGGAGGGACCCAAATGGACATCTTCACAAAATACACCCCACCTGAAGAGGCAGTGTGAGGGATGAAGGCTGCTGCTAGAACGCTCAGGGTCTTCTCAGGATGGTAATCTAGCTGGAAATGCAGTAGGAGGTTCCCAGCAGGGTTCCATATGATACAGTCACCTTTGACTGTTGTTCCTGAGGGCACCAATGCTGGTCACAACCACGTAGTTAAGTAAGAGCTCCTCCCATCTGCCCTAACCCCACCCCAGCAGCAAAACTCAGCCAGGAAAGGGAAATTTTTAAAGGAACGGGATTAGAGTTTGGATTATGACACTGGACTGGACTCTAAGTACTAAAACTTGATTTAGTACATGAGAACAAGCACAAAACCATAAAATTGCCCTGAGATTTCAACGTAGTGGAGGTGGAGCACCAAGATTTGGAACAGAGTGATAGTGCACATTTGAAGGACAGTGGGAACAAAAGAGATCCTTACCTTTAGCTTGCACCCTCCAGAGTTCTACTCCTTTAATAAAGTGGTTTCAGTAACTATTCACTGAGGTTTATTTTTGCCAGGCCAAAGTTCAGCTGGGCATGTTTTGATGAGTGGGCAAGATGTATACATATTTAGGAGAAATGGTATTTTCAGAGTGATTGAAACCAGGCTAACCTGTTCATGTCGCAGCTCTGCTGCTTAAAAAAATGTGACAGACACATTGTTAATATCCTGAACTCTCCGTTTCCTCAGCTATAAAATGGAGATACATAATGCCTCCTTCACAGCGTTGTTGTAAAGAGTTAATAGTGAGCATTCAATAAATGGTAGGCAGTGATTAGGATTACCACAATCTTGGTTGGTACTGACAAAAATAGTAGTTTGGAAAAATTTACCAGGCATTAGCATGGAAGATAGATTGAAGGTAAATCAAGATTAGGAGGAGGCAGAAAACTTAGAATCATTGAGTAAAAAAATGAAGCTAAATGGTAGCTATAGGGATGAAATAGAGGTCAAGGTCAGTAGAGGTCAATACATCCTTACAAATGTAAGGAATATTTGAGAAGCAAATGAACAGAAGAGGTAACTGCTTAGATACGATAAGGTAAATAAAAGAGAAGGAAGAATCAAAGCCACTTTAAATTGTTAGATCTTGGTTGGATGGGAGAATAGTAGAAAAGGGAGTGATACAAACATTAGCAGAATGAGCAGGTTAGGTGGGTGAGTGGTGGGAAGAAAATACTAGTTTTGTTTTGCTGCATTTTAGATGTAGGCAATGATGTAACTTCCAAAGGCAAACATCCTATAGATATTTGGAAAGTCATTTATTTATTCATTCTTCTATTGAATGTATGTCTTGAGTGCCAAGTTGATGTCGCTCTAGTGAGGGTCTAGTGAAAACAATTTAGTAAAGTTGGAGTTTAAATGGGACCTCTGGGCTGGTAGAAAGATTTGGGGCCTCCAACATATAGCTGGTCCCCCAAATCATGAATTTTAATCAGTTTTCTAATAGTGTAAAGAAAACACAATGTCTAGGAATATTTCCAGTTAAGAAATGGGCAAACTTGGGGCACTTGGGTGGCACATTCAGTTAAGAAATGGACAAACAGGTAAGAACTAAACCAGAATCATAATTATTTTTATATTAAATGCCAGTCATGTATTGTTTCTAAATATTTAATTATAAAAAAGCATTTGTACAGTGGTGTTCATATTTTAAAACTTTTTATTTTGGAGTAATTATAGATTCACAGGAAGTTGCAAAAATAGTATATAGGTCTCATTTACCCTTCCCCCAGGGTCCCCCAGTGACTGTAGTTTACATAGCTAGAGTACAATGTGAAAACAAGGAAATTAGCATTGGTATAATCCACTGACTTTATTCAGTTTTCACCCATTTTACATGCACTCATTTGTCTATATGTGTGTTCCTAATTTTATGCCATGTTATCACATGTATGGATTCATATAATCTTTTATCCTTAATTATTAAATTGTTTTCTTTTTCCTCACTCCAATTAATTATGCGATATGAAGAATCTACACCATTGGATTTTGTTAAAGTATTTTTTGTGTGTTATTGATAATCTCTAATGTTCAAACAGCAAATACAGCAAAAATCACAAAGATTTTTAAAATATCTAATTAACAAGGTATTTATACATTTTTTATACTATTGAATATACTGAGCCAGATTCTTCTAAGAACTTTAGACAGTCTTTCGCTGTTTCCTAAGTTCTTTATCAGTAAAATGTGAGTTATGATTTCTAAAACCCTGCAATTCTACAATTTTAGAATTCCAATTCTTAGGTCACTTGGTCTCTTGATCTAAAGAATAAAGTTTCTGCCTTAGTTCTTTTTGGCTCAGGGTCAGTCTCTTATCTTATTAGGCCAGTGGCCACTGGGGCACAATTAATAACTCTCTAATTGTAGTAAATAATACCCTGTTAGCTGGAAAGATTCTAGCATACCTTCCACAAGTGGCTGCTTCCTCAAAAGGCTTGTATATATTAGGTAATGTGATAATACTCTAATAATTGTCCTAACAAAAATAACATATATTTTGAATGAAAATATTTGTTACCCCATTATTTTTAATAATAATTTAACTAAAACATCATGAACCATTTCTATTCTGATAACAAACAGCATATCACCAGTGAGCTTCATTCATACTTAAACAAATAAAAATTTGTGATACTCTGACCTGGGCTAGACAAGGAGGAGGTTTCTGCTATTTATGAAGAAAATAGTATTAGGCCAGTTGCCAAGAAAATTAATCCTTATAAATGGATTCACCTCCTCACCCCCCAAGAAAGATATAGAATTAATTTCATGAAAATAGATGAGCTTTTATGCTTGGACAAAAAATTGTTAGTAGAAGATCAATGTAAGTAAGATCAATGTTAAAGTAAATATTTGTAGGCTGAGTAAATACCACTTTGTAAAAGTGGCCATGAGATGTAGACTTTGTACAGTAGTCATTTTAGAAAGCTTGACAATTTAACATATTGATGGCAACACAGCAATGGTGAAGTTAGATTTCTAATTCAGTAATATTCTAATAAAAATACCCCAAAACAGTGGACTAAAATACTTCATGATGTTACTTTTACTGAACTAAAGTTAATGGAGTATATTTAAACCCTCAAAGGATTGTTCAGTAGCTTGTTCCACTTACAACTGTACTAGGAGTTCCATTTCATGATACCAAGATTCTCTCAAGGGAAAATTTAAGAACACAAAGTACTTGCTTTTAGTCAACAGAGTTGTTAGAGGAAAAAAAAAAAAGCAAAAACACAACTTCTCTGCAAGAAGTATTAAACCCAAGTGTTTAGAATTAATTATGGCAAAACCAAAAATAGAACATATAAAACATATATATTTTTTCACATTATCTTCAAATTTTTGGCAGAGAACCTAAGGCTGATTTGGGGCTCTGATATGCTTCATTCTCATATTTAAGAATAAATATCCATTTTGGAAATATCTATTAAGGGATCATCTACAGAATAGACACCATTTACTTACAGATCCTTAGAGCAGTAAGTGATTTTTCCCTTCTCACTCAGCTGCTGAGGGGCAGGAATGGGATAAGAACCAAGTCTTCCTGACTCAAAAATTTACTGCTCTTTGGCATATTCAGCACTAATATCTATAAATCATTCCCGTAACTTTATTTAAATGGAGGGGAACCTCTAGTGAGGAGCAGTTAGCACTTTGCTCCTCTATATTGCATTTACTTCATTTATTTCTTTAAAAGTTGCAATAAAGTACCATTTGTATTAAACCAGGTACCTTTTTTATTCAATGAAATTAAGCTATATGTTGAAATATTATTTTCTATTCTTTTGGAAAAGGAAAATTAAATTAAGTGTAAGTAGGGGAAAACAGCATTTGTAACATATATAACAAAGAGCTAAAATTCTCACTTCATATGGGACTCATAAATATATAAGCATGCCAAAGGGAAAAATATTACTAAAGACAGTCATAAAGGATTCCTCCATTTATTTAAAAAATATTTTCTTTTGCTTTCAATATACCCTGTACTCTGCTATGTATTAGGAATAGAACGAACAAGTATTTATTGACTTCATGACATATTGCTTTAAAAAAAAAGATATATTTAGAATAATCCCATTTTGCAAAAAAATGTATGTAAACATTCATAAAGATATCTGAGGATATAAAGTGTTTATCAGTGGGTGGCCAGATTTGTTTATTTGAAACTTATACAATAATAAGCATGTATTTCTTTTATAATGAATTTTATTAAAATGTTTAAAACTTAAAGACATAAAATTATTCAATTATTTCACCTATTGTCAAGAATTTTTTGGCAATAAGAATACATATTTTTTTGGTTATCTAGTGGAAGATGGGTTCCAGCAGAAATTGATTCCTTCCTTTCCTTTTTAATTTTTTAATTTTTAAAAAAATTTTTAGGGGGCGCCTGGATGGCTCAGTGGGTTAAACCCTCTGCCTTCGGTACAGGTCATGATCCCAGGGTCCTGGGATCGAGCCCCACATCGGGCTCTCTGCTCAGCAGGGAGCCTGCTTCCTCCTCTCTCTCTGCCTGCCTCTCTGCCTACTTGTGATCTCTGTCAAATAAATAAAATCTTAAAAAAATTTTTTTTAAAGATTTTATTTGAGACAGAGACAGATAATGATAAAAGATAGTGAGAGAGAGCACAAGCAGGAAGGAGGGGGAGGAGCAGGCTCCTGTTAAGCAGGGAGCCCAACGTGGGGCTTGATCCCAGAACTCTGGGATCATGACCCGAGCCAAAGGCAGACACTTAACCACCTGAGTACCCAGCCAGGCGCCCCTCCCTTTTTAAAAAAAGATTTTATTTATTTATTTATTTGAGAGAGAGACAGTGACAAGAGATAGTCCTTCCTTTTATACCACTATAACATAATAATAATTTTATAAATAATGATTTTATTCCTTTTTCCCATTTTTAACATTTCTGTGTTATTTTTTGTTTCTATTTGTTTTCAGCAAGTTAAGTTTTATGGAGGCTGAGTTTGCATAAATTTATTATTTTTAGTTAAGGTTATCAGACTTTTATGAATATGTTTCCTGAGGCATGAACCAAATGAAGATGCCTAGGAAATTGGATACTCAGACCATATGCTCAGGAGAGAAATATGGAATCTAAGTGTTTGAAATGTGAGAACCGTCAGTATATATATAATTGTAGAAGCCGTGAGAATACCTTAGCCCTTTTAATTTTTTAATTTAAATTGAATTATTTAACATATAATGTATTATTGGTTTCAGAGATACAGGCCTGTGATTTATCAGTCTTATATAATACCCAGCGCTCTTTACATCACAGGCCCTCCTTAATGTCTATCACCCAGTTATCCCATCCCTCTGCCCCTCTCCCCTCCACCAACCCTCAGTTTGTTTCCTGTGATTAAGAATCTCTTATGGGGAACCCTCCTACACTGTTGGTGGGAATACAAGCTGGTGCAATCACTCTGGAAAACAGCATGGAGGTTCCTCAAAAAGTTGAAAATAGAGTTACCCTATGACCTAGCAATTGCACCACTGGGTATTTACCCTAAAGGTACAGATGTAGTGATCCGAAGGGGCACATGCACCCAAATGTTTATAGCAGCAATGTCCCAATAGCCAAACTATGTAAAGAACCTAGATGTCCATCAACAGATGAATGGATAAAGAAGATGTGGTATATATACACAATGGAATACTATGCAGCCATCAAAAGAAATGAAATCTTTCCATTTGCGAAAACGTGGATGGAACTAGAGGGTATTGTGCTTAGTGGAATAAGTCAATCAGAGAAAGACAATTATCATATGATCTCCCTGATATGAGGAAGTTGAGAGGCAACATGGGGGGGTTTGGGGGGTAGGAAAAGAATAAATGAAACAAGATGGGATTGGGAGGGAGACATATCATAAGAGACTCTTAATCTCACAAAACAAGCTTAGTGTTGCCGGGGGTAGGGGGGTAGGGAGAGGGTGGTGGGGTTATGGACATTGGGGAAGGTATGTGCTATGGTGAGTGCTGTGAAGTGTGTAAACCTGGCGATTCACAGACCTGTACCCCTGGGGCTAATAATACATTATATATTAATTTAAAAAATAAGAAATTATTAAATAATGAAAATAAAACACACACACACAAAGAGTCTCCTATGGTTTGTCTCCCTTTCTGGTTTCATCTTGTTTTATTTTTTCCTCTCTTCCCCTATGATCTTCTGTTTTGTTTTGTATGTTCCAGTATCAGTGAGATCATAAATAATTATCTTTCTCTGACTGACTTTGCTTAACATAGTACCTTCTAGTTCCATCCACATCATCGCAAATGGAAGGATTTCTCTTTTTTTTTTTGATGGCTGAGCAATATTGCATTGTATATGTATACCACATCTTCTTTATCCATCTGTCGATGGAATCTTTCCATAGTTTGGCTATTGTGGACATTGGTGCTATAAACATTGGGGTGCAGGTGCCCTTGTGGATGACTACATTTGTCTTTGAGGTAAATACCCAGTAGTGCAATTGCTGGGTCATAGGGTAGCTCTTTTCAAATTTTGAGGAACTTCCCTACTGTTTTCCAGAGTGGCTACACCAGCTTGCATTCCCACCAACAGTGTAAGAGGGTTCCCCTTCTTCTGAATTTTTGCCAACATCCATCATTTCCAAACCTGTTAATTTTAGCCATTCTGACTGGTGTGAAGTGATATCTCATTGTGGTTTTGATTTGTATTTCCCTGATGCTGGGTGTTGTGGAGCATTTTTTCATGTGTCTTTGGCCATCTGGATGTCTTCTTTGGAAAAATGTCTGTTCATGTCCTCTGCCCATTTTTTGATTGGATTATTTGTTCTTTGGGTGTTGAGTTTGAGAAGTTCTTTATACATTTTGGATGCTAGCCCTTTATCTGATATGTCATTTGCAAATATCTTCTCCCATTCTATCTGTTGTCTTTTGGGTTTTTGTTTTTTTTTTTTTTTTTTTTTTTTTACTGTTTCCTTTTCTGTGCAAAAGTTTTTATTTTGATGAAGACCCCATAGTACATTTTTCCTTTGTTTCCCTTGCCTTTGGAGACATGTCTAGCAAGAAGGTCCTGCAGCTGAGGACACAGAGGTTGCTGTCTGTGCAGGCTTCTAGGATTTGGATGGATCCCTGTCTCACACTTAGATCTTTCATCCATTTTGAGTCTATTTTTGTGTATTGTGTAAGAAAATTGTCCAGTTTCATTCTTCTGCATGTAGCTATCCAATTTTCCCAACAACATTTGTTGAAGAGACTGTCTTTTTTCCATTGGATATTCATTCCTGATTTATCAAAGATTAGTTGACCATAAAGTTGAAGGTCCATCTCTGGGTTCTGTATCTGTTATGTTGATCTATGTGTCTGTTTTTGTGCTACTACCATACTGTCTTGATTACAGCTTTGTAATAGAGTTTGAAGTCTGGAATTGTGATGCTGCCAGTTTTGGTTTTCCTTTTTAACATTCCTTTGGCTATTTGGGGTCTTTTCTGTTTCCATACTAATTTTAGGATTATTTGTTCCAGCTCTCTGGAGAAAATATTTTGATAGGGATTGCATTGAATTTGTGGATTGCTCTCAATAGTGTAGAGATTTTAACAATATTTGTTCTTCCAATCCATGAGCATGGAACATTTTCCTATTTTTTTGTACCTTCCTCAATTTTTTTCATGAGTGTTCTAGAGTTTTCTGAGTAAGTATCTTTGCCTCCTTGGTTAGGTTTATTCCTAAATATTTAATGGTTTTGAGTGCAATTATAAATGGGATAAACTCCTTAATTTCTTTCTTCTGTCTCACTGTTGGTGTATAGAAATGCAGTTGATTTTTGTTCATTGATTTTATATCCTGACACTTTGCTGAATTCCTTTATGGGTTCTAGCAATTTTGTGATGGAGTCTTTTGGGTTTTCCACATGGAGTATGATGTCATCTGCAAAGAGTGAGAGTTTGACTTCTTTGCTGATTTGGATGTCTTTTATTTCTTTTTGTTTTCTGGATTGCTGAGACTAAGACTTCTAGTATTATGTTGAACAGCAGTGGTGATAGTGGACAATCCTGCTGTGTTCCTGACCTTAGGGGAAAACTGTCAGTTTTTGCCCATTGAGAATGATATTCGCTATGGGCTTTTCATATACAGCTTTTATAATATTGAGATATGTTCCCTCTATCTCTACACTATGAAGGTTTTTTAAAAAATTTTATTTTTTTAAAATTTCTTTTCAGCGTTCCAGAATTCATTGTTTAAGCACCACACCCAGTGCTCCATGCAATATGTGCCCTCCATAATACCTACCACTAAGAGTTTTAATCAAGAAAGACTGCTGTACTTTGTCAAATGCTTTTTTGTCATCTATTGAGAGGATCATATGGTTCTTGTCCTTTTTTTTGTATTTCTGTAGTGTATCACATTAATTGATTTGTAGATGTTGAACCACCCTTGCAGCCCAGGAATAAATCCCACTTGGTCGTGGTGAATAGCCTTTCTAATACACTACTGGATCCTACTGACTAGTATTTTGGTGAGAATTTTTCTATCATATTCATCAGGGATATTGGTCTATAATTCTTCTTTTTGGTGGGCAATTTTCTGGTTTTGGGATCAATGTAATGCTGGCCTCATAGAAATAATTTGAAAGTTTTCTTTCCATTTCTAGTTTTTAGCTTCAGAAGAATAAGTGTTATTTCTTCTTTAAATGTTTGGTAGGGGGCGTCTGGGTGGCTCAGATGGTTGGGCTTCTGCCTTTAGCTCAGGTCATGATCCCAGGGTCCTGGGATTGAGCCCCACTTCAGACTCCCTGCTTAGCAGGGGGCTTGCTTCTCCCTCTCCTTCTACTGCTGCCCCTGCCTGCTTTTGCTCTCTCACTCTGTCAAATAAATAAACAAGATCTTTCAAAAAATAAAAAAAAAAAATTTAAATGTTTGGTAGAATTCCCCTGGGAAGCCATCTTGCCCTGGGCTCTTGTTTATTGGGAAATTTTTGATTACTGTTTCAATTTCCTTGCTGGTTATGGCTTTGTTCAGGTTTCCTACTGCTTTCTCTTTCAGTTAGGTAGTTTATAAGTCTCTAGGAATGCATCCATTTCTTCCAGACTGACTAATTTGTTGGCATATAATTGCTCATAATATATTCTTAAAATTGTTTCTATTTCTTCAATGTTGATTATGATCTCTCCTCTTTCACTCATTATTTTATTTATTTTTGTCCTTTCTCTTTTCTTTTTGATAAGTCTGGCCAGGGGTTTGTCAACTTTATTAATTCTTTTAAAGAACCAGCTCCTGGATTTGTTGATCTGTTCTACTATTCTTTTGGTTTCTATTTCATTGATTTCTGCTCTAATCTTTATTATTTCTCTTCTCCTGCTGGGTTTATGCTTTATCTGCTGTTCTTTCCCCAGCTCCTTTAGGTGTAAGGTTAGGTTGTGTATTTGAGACCCTTCTTGTTTCTTGAGAAAGACTTATATTTCTATATACTTCCCTCTTAGGACAGCCTTCCCTGCATCCTGAAGATTTTGAACTGCTGTGTTTTCATTTTTGTTTCCATGAAATTTTAAATTCTTCTTTAATTTCCTGGTTGACCCATTCATTCTTCAGTAGGTTGTGCTTTAGCCTCCACATATTTGAGTTCTTTCCAAATTTCCTTTTGTGATTGAATTCCAATTTCAAAGCATTGTGGTCTAAAAATATGCAGGGAATGATCCGAGCCTTTTGGTACTGGTGGAGACCTGACTTGTGACCCAGTATGTCATCTATTCTGGAGAATGTTCCAAGTTCCAGAGAAGAATGTGTATTCTTTTCCTTAGTATGGAATGTTCAGAATATATCTGTGAAGTACATCTGGTCCAGTATTTCATTCAAAGCCCTTATTTCCTTTTTGATCTTCTGCTGAAATGATCTGTCCATTGCAGTGAAGGAGGTGTTAAAATCCCCTACTATTATTATATTATTATCAATGGGGTTTTTTTGATTTTGTTATTAATTGGCATATATATTTGGCTGCTCCCATGTTAGGGGCATAAATATTTTCAATTATTAGATCCTGTTGGATGACCCTTTAATTATGATGTAGTGTCCTTACTCATCTCTTATTACAGTCTTTGCTTTAAAATCAAATTTGTCTTTGGGACGCCTGAGTGGCTCAGTTGGTTAAGCAGCTGCCTTCGGCTCAGGTCATGATCCCAGCGTCCTGGGATCGAGTCCCGCATCGGGCTCCTTGCTCGGCGGGGAGCCTGCTTCTCCCTCTGCCTCTGCCTGCCATTCTGTCTGCCTGGGCTTGCTCTCTCTCCCTCTCTCTCTCTGACAAATAAATCAATAAAATCTTTAAAAAAAAATAAAATAAAATAAAATTTGTCTGATACAAGGATTGCCACCCAAGCTTTCTTTTGGTGTCCATTAGCATGATAAATGGTTTTCCACTCCCTCACTTGAAATTTGGAGGTGTCTTTGGGTCTAAAGTGAGTTTCTTGCAGACAGCGTATTAATGGGTCTTGCTTTTTTATCCAGTCTGATACCCTGTGTCTTTTGATTGGGGCATTTAGCCCATTTACATTCAGAGTAACTATTGAAAGATATTAATTTAGTGCCATTGTATTACCTGTAAATTCACTGTTTCTGTATATTGTCTCTGTTCCTTTTTGGTCTATGTTACTTTTGGGGTCTCTCTTTGCTTAGAGGATCATTTTTAATATTTCTTGTAGGGCTGGTTTGGTGATCCCAAATTATTTAAGTTTCTGTTTGTCCTAGAAGCTTTTTATCTCTCCTTCTATTTTGAATGACATCCTAGCTGGATAAAGTATTCTTGGCTGCATATTTTTCTCATTTAGCACCCTGTGACAGTGTGTTTCTAAAATTTACATAAGATTGTAAAGAGCCAAGGACAGGCATGAGACTTTTGAAGAAGCAGACTTGAGTAGAAGTAGTTATTCTAACATTATAATAATTTCTTTTCCTAATACCATAATATTTAAGACAGCATGATATTGATAGGACAAGCCAAATACACTAGTGGAAAAGCATAGATCCATGCATTTATTGATACTTACTATGTGAAATAGGTAGCACCACAGAGCAGTGGGAAAAGAACAGTCTTTTAAATAAATGATGTTTGAACAGTTGGATATCCATATGGAGAAAAGTAAAATTGCATCATATACAAGTCATTTCCAGATATATTAAAGACCTACATGTGAAAGGCAAAATATAAAACTTACAAAAATAATATAGAAAAAATTCTGATTTTAGTCTAGAGAGGAATTTTTTTTTAAATTTTATTTATTTATTTGATAGAGATCACAAGTAGGCAGGGAGGCAGGCAGAGAGAGAGAAGGAAGCAGACTCCCCGTGGAGCAGAGAGCCTGATGCAGGGCTCGATTCCAGGACCCTGGGATCACGACCTGAGCTGAAGGCAGAGGCTTTAACCCACTGAGCCACCCAGGCACCCCTAGAGAGGAATTTCTTAAACAAGACAGAAAAAGTTCTAACTATAAAGGAAATTTGACATCCTGAAATTGAAGGACTTCATAAAAACAAAGAAAAAGATAAGCCACAGGATGTAAAGACATATTTCTCGCAGAGATAGCTAACCAACGGCTATAGGATAAAGAAATAATTCATTCAGATCAAGGGGAAAAGACTACTCAATGTAAAAGTGGACAAAAAACTTCAACAGATACCTATGAAAGAAAAAATACAAATGTACAATAAAATCAATCATCATATTTGTTAGAGAAACATAAATTAAAACCACAATGACTTACTTCCCACCAGAAGTGACAAAAATTCAAAGGTATGAAAATAACAAGATGGTTACTTTACTGACAATATAGAGTAACAGAATCACTCATATACTCTGTGTGTATATAAGTTGGAGTTAGCACTTTAGAAAATTGGCATTATCTCATCAAATTAAATATGTGCATATTTTATTATGTGTAATCCCAATCCCATGTATATACTGTAGAGAAGATTGCATACATAGATACATGTAAAGAATATCCATAATAGTATTATTTATGATAGCCCCAAGCTGGAAACAACACCTATATTCATCAACCCTAGAATGGATGTATAAATAATGGTACTTTCATGTATTCAAATTCTATACAGCACTGAAAGTGAACAAACTGTTGCTACATGAGTGAAACTTCTGTAAATGCCACTAAACAAAGGAAGCATGACACAATGGAACACACACACCATGGCTTTACTTACATCAAGTTCTAAAACAGGCAACTCTGTTTTCTAAGATTACACACATGGGTAGTTGTATTGATATTCTCAAAATAAATAATTGAATATTGTTTAATAAAAGGTATGGGCAAGGTTTGGGAAAAGCTATGAGGAATGTAAGGAATGGTACAGTGTCTAGTGCCGATAACAGCAGGAACCATAACTATTCTTGAGTCAGAAGGGTAACCAGAAGGAACCCAGAGGGCAAGAGTTGCACAAAGAGTTAAGAGTTAATGGCCTTTGGTTGTTGTGATGGTTAATTTTGTGTATCAACTTGACTAGCCATGGTGCTCATGTGTTTTTCAAACTTATTCTGGATTTCTTTGACGGTATATTCAAATATGAAATTAACATTTATTTAAATTTTTTTATTTGAGTAGAATTGGCACACAATGTTAAGTTAGTTTCAGGTGTACAACATAGTGATTCGGTTTCTTTATATTTTATGCTGTGCTCATCACAAGTGTAGTTACCATCTGTCACCATACAACTCTATTACAATATTACTATATTCCCTATGTTGTGTCTTTTATTCCTCTGACTTTTTCATTCTAGAGGAACATTTAAATCAGTGAATTTTGAGTAAAGCAGATTACCTTCCATAATGTGGGTGGGCCTCACCCAATCATTTGAAGGCCTTAATAGAACAGATTGCCCCCAAGCAAAAGGAATTCTGCCAGCAGACAGTCTTTGGACTTGAACTACAACTCTTCCCCACATCTCCAGCCTGCTGGCTTACCATTCAGGTTTTGGATTCACCAAACCTCTATAATCGCATGAGCCAATTCTTTAAAATAAATCTCTCTCTCTCCTCTCTCATATATATGTATGTCATATATATACAACATATATATCAGGGCAGTATCTATAACAATATTACATATATAAACACATGTGCATGCTCTCTCTGTCTCTGTCTCTCTGTCTCTCTCTCTCTCTCACACACACACACACACCCTGTTGATTATGTTTCTCTGCCTACACTTATGAATACAGCTGGTAATAAAACCAACCTGGCTAGCCCTTAGGGAGACCTCTAGGGGAGGAGGCAAGGGGGGAAAATATCCTGTTTCATTCCACTCCCTCTGATCTCTCTGTCGATAAATGCAAGTGGAAGCCAGAGGCCAAAGGAACCTGTTGATACAGTTCATACAAGCTAGCTTCCCAGTATATTGAGCAGGGTGGAGAAGAGAGGAGAGTGGGCCTAGATAGGCAGAGAAAGAGTTAAACTTTACAAAGAAAAGCTGGGAAATTATTACCATAAAAATCAGAATAGTGGTTCCCTAAGAGGGTGAGAAAGTAACTATCCAGAAGGGACCCAGTGTTGGGGTATTTCCTTATCTGAATGATGGTTAAATGGGTGTTTGTTTTATAATTATTCATTAAACCGTGCATTTATATTTTATGCTTTTTGTATATTTCATAATTTAAATGTTTAAAGAAGAAAACAATACTGAACAGTAGGAAATTGTATAATACTTGAGTTTTAAAAGTCATAACAATTTTTCAGGTGAGCAAATTTGTGGCACTTAAAATAGTCTGTTTAAAACACTAGAAATTTGTGGGGTGCCTGGGTGGCCCAGTTGGTTAAGTGTCTGTCTTGGGCTCAGGTAATGATCCTGAGGTCCTGAATTTGAGCCCCATGTCAGGCTCTCTGCTCATTGGGGAGCCTGCTTCTCCCTCTCCCTCTACTGCTCTCCCTGCTTGTGCCCTCTCTCTTTCTGTCAGGTAAATAAATAAAATCTTTAAAAAAGAAAACACTAGAAATTTGTTATAAACAAGCATACAAGTCTGGACAAGTGAAATGATTAAATAACTCAGGACTAAAAGATATTTTCTTCTTAAAAAAAAAAAAGTTGCTTTGAGCCAAATGGGGAAGAAAAAATATTGGCTAGAGACTTGGACATGTGTAAAAACTGACAGTAATGAATAGTATAGAGGTAAATGTTGAAGACACGAGAGAAGAAATGGGAAACAGATGGAGTGCGGTTCCTCAAATGACAAAAGGGGAAGCACACACAGCACTACCAGAGGAATTAGCCTTAAATAATATGAGGGATATTTATTGCACTGTGACTGAGGGAAAATGAGAAAGATGTATGTGGCTGCATATAAATTTGTTGGCTTAGTAGAGGGAAGCTGAGGGGAGTTCCCCATCTGATGTTTCCTTCTTCTCTGTGACAAAAAGCATGAAGGAAGAGAAGGAGGGGAAGAGATGTCAAATCTGAGACAGAAGACAGAGAGAAGGTTTGAACTAATTTGGAGAACAAGAACAATAACCAGGAGGTGCCTGGGTGGCTCAGTGGGTTAAGCCTCTGCCTTTTGCTCAGGTCATGATCTCAGGGTCCTGGGATCAAGCCCTGCATCAGGCTCTCTGCTCAGTAGGGAACCTGCTCCCCCTCCCTCCTCCTCCCTGTCTACTTGTGATCTCTCTCTCTCTGTGTCAAATAAATAAATAAAATCTTAAAAAAAAAGAATAATAACCAGGTTTTTCCAAGAAGTACCAAATACCCAATTGAAGCTGGAGACCATGAATTTGTAGCACCATCAATCTAATGGTGACTTACATAGCATTACTTAGCAACTCACATACGGTTATAGAAAAATCAGACACCTGGATTGATCCCTGCAGGGTTGGAATTTTGGACTGAAGGACAATAGAACAAGGAATATGAGTCTAAGGACAAAGAGAAACACTGTGGGATCTCAAATGTATAGGACAAGAAATGAAGGCAGAAGAGGGCTAGCAGAGAAGGAGAACATGGAAGGGTCAAGGACTTGGATGTTATATAAGAGCATGGTAGGGAGCAAATGAATGATGGAAATGGAAGGATGGAAGGTTGTATGTCCAGGTTGTAGAATATCTGAATAGGAAATAGTTGCAGGTATTGATAATACCTAAAGACTGGCCATGGGAAGGGAGGGATGAAGTGGAATGGAGGTGAAGGTCATCAAAGATGAAGAGGCTGAGAAGTTGAAAGAGTAGTTAATGTGGACACTGACATCACAGAGGATCATAGATGTGTTTGAAATAGAAAAAGAGTGGACTTTGTATGAACCAAAGGTTGGGTTGACTGAGATGTTGCTAAAAGATAGCACTAGGTCCGGTAGAAGGAAGTGGAGTAAATGGCTCTTTGGGTCAGATGAATGGCTCTTCAGGAGAATAGAGCAATAATGGTCTGGTTTTCCCCTCTACCCCATTTGGAATTCCAGAAGGTAAACTAGAAAAGTTTTGCAGGAAAAAAAAATGCATAGGCAAACCTAGATGACCGGGATAAGTTATAGTTGGGCCTAGTGATAAGAATATCAGGGAATGGGTGCCTGGGTGGCTCAGTGGGTTAAGCCTCTGCCTTCGGCTCAGGTCGTGATCTTGGGGTCCTGGGATCCAGCCCCACATCAAGCTCTCTGCACGGCAGGGAGCCTGCTTCCCCCTCTTTCTCTGCCTGCTTCTCTGCCTACTTGTGATCTCTCTCTCTCTCTCTCTCTGTTGAATAAATAAATAAAATCTTACTTAAAAAAAAAAAAGAATATCAGGGAATAGGGTATATTAGGTTAAATTGGCTATAAAGCTTTCAAGAATTCACTCTAGATGCCCTGATTTTGAATAATGAGTCGTATTGGTATCCCAGGTTGCCCAGGCTGGCTCTGGAAGAGTCCAAGTTTTTAGGTCACTCCCTGATATGAGAATCTAGTAGTAAAGAACACATGTGCATTAAACACAAATGTTTGCATACTCGTTCAGTGGGTTATGAGATTTCTTCGAAGCTCTAGGTTAAGAACCATAGTTAGAAGGTAGTTTTGTAAATATGGCTATTGGATAATTCCATTATGTAGACAGATACTAGTTTTTCCTAAGGCTGAACTTGCCAATCAGAAGAGAAAACTTTAGAAAATTGAGCAAGTTATAAATCAGTACAAATTTCCAGTTTTTTTTCTGGAAAATAATGTCTCCTTAACAATTCATTGCTAGTGTAACTCCAATTAAAATGTTTGTTTAAATATACAAAACATCCTTGGGATCAAAATGACCTGTACCTTAGGTGCTTAATAAATGTTTGCTGAACTGAAAGGATAAGAGCAGACTTTCCATGTAGACTTTCCTGCAAGGAAAAGAAGGTGTTGGCTACATATCAGGTTTCTAGACCCTTCATTATAAATGAGCAAACTGGTGTTCTAGTTTATACACTGTCCTCTTGTGCATTGAGTTAGCACAAACCTCATCCCTTGAGTATGATGAACTCTGGGCACCCTGACAAATTTGAGCTTCTGGACTTGCAAAACTGAGAAATGAGCCCAGGAAAATGTGACTTAACTGAGGCAGTATTATCCTGAACCCAGCCTGTGCGGCCCAGCTGGCCTCTCCTTATGACACTTCTAACTTGGTTGTAGAACAGCAACCCTGTTGAAATCATTTTTTAACCTCCTGCAATAAAAATCTTTGAGACCATGATGGAGTTGTTAGGAAAACACTGTGGTAATCTCAGTTAATGCAAGAGGACTAAGTAATGTATTAGAAATCATAGTGAGTTAATAAAATACAGTGGCTGAAAATGTCTCCTAATTCTAGAGTCTAGCACAGGGAGTTATTAACAGTGTATATAATTTGTGACTGTTCATGGGTAGTGACCTAGTAACAGACTGTTCCATTTTTTTAAGGCTACAGTCTGTGAGTACTAAAATGCTTGTAACAAAACAAAGCAGACTCTGCTCTTTTGACTGGTTTGTTTTGTTTGTATTATACTTCACTGCTTCTTGTGTTATGCCAGAGTAGCATATTTCTGAGTGTCTCATTCTTCTTGTTCTTAGACTCATAAACTTTTCCCATTACTCTGAAGAGTGGGACATAATGACTGGTAAAAACAGGGTTTTTTTCCAACATGGCAACCATTCCAATAACAATTACTGATTATTCTTTTGTTTCTGTTCACCTATAAAAAGATAACTAACCTAAGTTCAACAAAATGTCATTTCTTGCTAGATTTCACTAGAAGAAAAGAGTTTTCTTGTCCCTCAGAATTTCATAAGTTCTCCTAATGATTTGTCAATTTGGTATATGAAAAAAAAAGTCACAGTATAAACATGCACATACTTTAATTTTACCTGCGGGTAAGTAATTTAATCCTTGTTTTTATATTAAATCAGCAAGGATATACTATGGCCCAAGGCAAAACTTGAGAATTTAAACAAAGCCCTGGGTTGCAGTGGGGAGGGATGGGAGTTTAAGGATGGTATGTTGGGGATGGTTGTTTAGGTTCCTTTCTTTTGGGGGACATTTCAGTGGAAACTTTGAGAAGCTCTGCTTCTCAATAACTGGGATTAGTCCAGAATCATCTTTGCTTTGTTTCTCCTACTTAGTACTTTCCTGAGAAAGGTCTAGATACTTTTGAATGAAAATACTGAATATTATAAGTAGATTTAATTGCCCTTGTTCCACTCTGGTCCTAAAACTGGAAGGAGCTTGTAACACTAGAACATCTTGAGGAAGAACACTGGACATGCCCCCTTATTAGCAGAAATAGTATTGGCCCGGTAGGAGTGGGGGCAGTTACTGGCTGGGAAAGGGGTTTGGATCTGGCTTCAGTGGGGGAAAAAAACTGGTAGTATAACTGGAAAGATTATAAAAACTATACAAGTCTAGATATTTTAATTTGAAGATGAGAAGAGAGAGTATCAATCAAAAATAATACTGAAGTTTCATACTAAGATTTAAAACGTTGAATGGGCTCTAAATTATGGAGATGACTGTCAGTAAAAATATACCCAGGGAATCTGGTGAGAGTCAAGGTGAGAGTCAAAAGAGAGAGAGAAAAAAATGTCCCTAAGTTAAGATGAAAATTTTAAAACCCCCATTAGGTGATGTTAGGATGCCAAAAGGACTATTCACCAAGGATACAAGCCGTTTACTTAATATTTAATGGTATAAGCTGGGCTTTTCTTAGAAAAAAAAAAGCCTCTAAGAAAATTTCAAATGTTCACTGTAAAATAGAGTTTTTAACTGGAGATAGGATTATAGACTTGGGAGTAGAAAATAAAATCAAGGTGAGAAAAATAAGGATCAGAAGTATTATATGAGAGCAGAAGTCAGGTGAATTGGTTTGTCCAAGCTATTGAATGAAAAAGGAGAACATTTCAAAGCACGCTTGTGAAAGGCCCAGTTGGGATAATGCCCAGCGGATGGTCATAGCAGGGATGCATAGCAGAGAAGGAGTAAGAAATGAGGAAGACTTAAGAACAATTTACTGTTGTAAATAGCATAAATTTTAGTACAGTTAACCCTAGAGCCAGATTACAGTAATATTGAAAAAAATCTATTTTCTAATGTATTAGAGATCTTCAAAAAGGTCTATCAGCAAAGTGTTAAACTGTTCAAATCTAATGTTCCATATTTCTGTATGGCTACAAATGGAAATATTCACAAATATTATGCATAAATAAATTATATCATCAATAATGTTTTATAACAATAGTTGTATAGATATTTTTCAATGACTAAATGACAAAGCAGGAATATTAAAGGATGAACAACCAGATTCCTTTGAAGTTCAATCCTTTGAAAAATGCTGGTAGAAACAAGCAGTCCTGGTTCAAAGGAACATATATGCTCTGTTATTTTTAAGTAACATTTTAACTGGAAAACAGAAAGGTTGTTTGAAAAACACAATTGGGCACAATGATAGAGGTGGGTGGATAGTATCTATTCAAACAAACATTTGAACATTTTAGACCGTGGTTAGATTTGACAAATAAGTATCACTCTGATTTTCACCTTGGTTTCTCCAAACAGAATTGACAATATAGCAACCTTGCTGTTTAGAAGAAATCCTCTAGAAGAAATCTGTCAGCTACTTCTCTAGGAAGAATTATACAAGTAACAAAAGGAATAAAGTCAACTTTTCTTATTATTGACTGTGTCATTACTGACCCTGGTAAGTAACATTGCTTATCTGTGTGAAGTATATGCCAGCTCTTGTTTTTAAAAAATGCTAATCTTGAATTTTATGATTTTGTGTAAATTTCCAAGCTTTATCTCTTCCTAGATAAGTTAATACAATACAAATACATTTTTTACCAGGCTGATTTCTAGGCCCGTAGGTCCACAGTTTATCAGTGTTGCCTTCTCCTATCTCCTTTTTGCTTCCTCTCTCCCAGCCTCCCTCACCACAGCAGCCAGCCCTGATGCCCTGTTCTGCATCCTGGCAGCTCAGGACTCCGCTACCATATCTCTCTGAGCTTGTTCTCTAGAGCACAGCCCAAGCCACCAGATCCATAGTCTCCAAACTGTTTTTGACAGAGTAACCTAAAAGAAAGAATTTTGAGCACACCCTTAGTATTGTCATAAATTACATGCATGTATTTCTGTTAATACATTAAGAATACAATATAACATACTGAAACAGAAAAATTTCAGTAGATGAGATTAAGATGAAGTAAATCATACTTTAAATAAATGTAAACTGTATTAATAATAATATAAAATACATTTTCTCCAAAATGTTACTGTTAATAAAGCTTTTTAGAGAGAGCAATAATTAAATGTGCCTCAGTACTTTTTAATGATTTAACATTTTTGTGATACAGCAACACAGATGTCTACTTTTTTTTTTTTTAAGATTTATTTATTTATTTGAGAGAGAGAGAGAGAGAGAACAAAAACAAGCTAGAGGAGGGGCAGAGGGAGCGGGAGAGAGAGAAACCTGAAGCAGACTTCGTGCTAAGCAGAGAACTCATCGTAGGGCTGATCCCAAGACCTCGAGATGATGACCTGAGCCAAAACCAAGAGTTGGATGCTTAACTGACTGAGCCACCCAACCACCCCCAGATGTTTACTTTTACATTCAGCTTATTTAAAGGTTCTCTGAAAAGAGCTTACAAAGATATATGGATTTAAATGGAAGACCTGTTTCCTTAAATGGGTTACTAAATCACAATACTTATTTTTCAGTACCACTTGCTGTGTAAAGGTTTTGGTTAATATCTAATGAAGACATTTCCAGTTTGCCTGTTACTCATTTGTTTCTACACTCTAATGAGAGTGTTGTAAATGTTTATATTTTTAACAAATGGCTTCAAACTGCATGGAAAATTTATTTAGAAAATGTTTGACTGGGTTTAAAAAATCTTATGAGATATGAGTTTTTATAGGTTATGATTTTTTATAGGTTGTGTTTTTCATCACAAAATTACATAATGAAGGAAATATTTTCAAACATCAATATAGCATAGTGGGTAAAGGCATAGACTTGAGCCAGTTTACTAAGATGGAATCCCAACTCCTCCACTCATTGCTTATGTAGTCGTGGACGTTACTTAGGTCTCTTTGTGCCTCAATTTTCTCTCCAGGGAATTAGAATGGCAATAGAACCTACTCGACAAGGCCATTACGAAAACTGAATAACAATTTTAGTCAAGTGCTGAATATAATATCTGACATAGAGTAAATATACTTAAATATATAAAGGATTAGGGGGAGAATTCTCATGCCCTGCTGTTAGAAGAATGTAATAATTAAAATTACTTTTAAAGTCAGTTGGGTATTACCTACTAAAGTTGGACATACATATACCCTGTGCCCTAGCATACCCACAAATATATTTAATGAAAGTGGTCCTCAAGGCATTGTTTGTCATCGGCAAAAACTACAAATAACTCACATGCACATCTACAATGGGATGGATAAGTAAATGGCTTTGTATATATCCACTGGATGCTATTCAGCAATAAAAATGAATGGGAGGAACAAACCACAGCTACATTCACATGAATGAACCTGGCAAATGGTGATGATTATAAGAACCTAGGCACGAAACTGTATATATACTGTGGTGCCACTTACAAAAAGTTCAAAAAGAAGCAAAACAAAAATGTTTGCTTAGGAATGCACAGATAGTAAAATTATATAGAAAAATTAATAAATAATCATCACAAAAGTCAGGCTCATGATTATCTCTTAAAAAAAAGAAGAGGACTGTAACTGAGGAGGGGCACCTGAGGTGGACGCGTGAACATGTATGCCTGTACCGTTGCTTGAATGCTGATAGTTCCCTATTTTCTGATTTGGGAGCTGTTCAGGAATGTTTACTTTATAATTATTAACTTATGGTAAGTTTTATGCACTTTTCTGTGTATGTGTGTTATATTTCAGGATGAAATTTTTTTTTTAAAACTCACACAAGTCTTGTTTGCACAAAATTAACTGCTTTAACATCTTATAGTACTATGTATTCTGGCCCCAATTTCTTTGCTGGAATAACTGCCTGTAAGATGTGCCATGAATGAATTTCACATGGTTGTGCTCACTGTAACCTTAGCTTGGAATCCTCCCTTTATTTTTTTTAATAAAAAGTTTTTGTCAAAACAACTAATCAATCAGTGTTTACATTTCCACAGGGTTTGCATAAAATATAGTTTTTGCTTTTAAAAATTCAATTATTACTTAAAATACCATTTAAAGAAGTAGCAGAGAAAGATTATCTTCTCTATTGTAGCTTTCCTTTAATGGCTCATAAAAAAATGTCATTTTAAGTTGTATTTCATTATTGAAACACAGCCTAGTAAATAACCACACTGAAACAGAATCTAGCTATCATAATAGAATCTATCTACCATAATGTGAGACATATTAAAAACATCTGTGCCTTCAGTTTAACTTTATAGTAAACTTCCCACATTGTGCAACTTGTTCCAATACTTGTGTCTTGGGGTCTTTAGCAGTGTTTTAGATGCATTTTCTCAAGGTATTCACTGTCAAAGGAATGCAGTTGTTTTTTTTTCCATTTGTGTTCCATGTATAATTTCAGATATTTTCATCTTGGCAAGAAGAAAATTGTTTTCCCAAACGTATGTTGCTTTTTGACTTTCATTGTTAAGAAAGCTCAGAAGAGGCTTTTTAGCATTTATAATATATGAATTTTCTTTAAAATATTGGCTTAAATAGTACATTACTAAGTATGCTGGAGATATTGTGGAGTTTTGCCTTCATGTTTGGATACCTAGTTTTTAAATGGCTAGCTAATTGTAATCAATTCAGAATATCATCATTGATTACCCTGATTACCCTGATATGCACTTAGGGTAAAATCAGTAAAACTAGGTGTAAATTCATATTTAAAACAATGTTCTTTCTAATTTCAGTGATTATGGCCACCTTGTCATTTCTGATTAGTCATTTTTTTTTAAAGATTTTATTTATTTGTTAGAGAGGGAGAGAGAGCGAGCACAGGCAGACAGAATGGCAGGCAGAGGCAGAGGGAGAAGCAGGCTCCCCGCCAAGCAAGGAGCCCGATGTGGGACTCGATCCCAGGTCACTGGGATCATGACCTGAGTCGAAGGCAGCCGCTTAACCAACTGAGCCACCCAGGCATCCCAGATCTGATTAGTCATTAGTTTTTACTTTGCAATGCAGCTTCCGAAGGGCTTCAGGAATGTCAGCTCAGTCAATTGTGTTTGCCTGTTCTTGCACTATGAACACTATCTCCATTGGTCCATGCAATAACAAATAGTTTACTTAAATACCATAAATAGGGCGCCTGAGTGGCTCAGTCTTTAAGCATCTGCCTTCAGCTCAGTTCATGATCCCAGAGTCCTGGGATCAAGCCCTGCATCAGGCTCCCTGCTCAGCAGGAAGCCTGCTTCTCCCTCTCGCATTCCCCCTGCTCGTATTCCCTCTCTCACTGTCTCTGTTAAATAAATAAAATCTTTGAAAATAAATAAATATCATAAATAAATTCACTTAGATACAGAAATTGCACCATGTGGCAATATGTTGAAAACAAACAAAGGAGACAGCCCTCCCCTCCCCTGTTATGTGCTGCTGTGCTTTCCCCCTCTTCCCAGAGAACCCCCTCTCCCCAGAGCACCCCTCTCCCCAGAGCAGCGGATGCTGGTGTTAGTCCTCACATTCAATATGAGTAAAGCTTAATTTCTTCCCCTCTTTTTTGGTAAAAAAATACATGTGTTTATACATAGACGTTCAAATACTTACTCTAAAATGTCAGTGGTCATCTTCTGAACCCCGCTTTGGAGACCCTTGCTCTAGATAAGTGTTTTAGAATTTTGGGTATTTCAAATGTTAGAAATACCCTCTTTTTACTGAAAATGAAACTAACGTATTTTTAAAAATTAGGTAACAATAACAATGGTCTGATTGACTTTGAGATGGGAGAAGGTGGTGCTCAGCCCTCTCTAGATATCCATCTTTCTCCCCAACCTCCTCAGGTGGAAAACTAGTTTCCATGAAACAAGTTGGGAAAATCTTATGCTTCCTCTCTAGTCATTAAGGAATCAAGATATTTTTCAAAGGCTGGTATATTAATATTCATGATCTGGAGATCAGTAATAACTTATTGAGTTACCTCATACATACCTGACACACATATGTGGCTACATTTTATCTGGGGATGAGAACATCTATTAGAATGAATATAAAATAGTGGCATTTCAGCTGTGAAAATAGGAAAACATATTGTTTGGGCTAGAGGTGCTTGCTTTTGTGTTCCCCAGTGACCTTGAGATTGGAGAACATAATGATAATTGAATTTGTTACACCCTGGTAGAAGTAAATATTTTATTAAATGCTACTGAGGGAAACTACAAATATATAAACCAAATAAACATTGTAAATAAAAGGAAAATAAATATTAAAAAGTAGTATTAAGATAATTTTGAAAAGAATCTTTAAGGTATCAGGAAATGGACCATCTGTGATCTTGTATTAGCCAAGATAAGTAACACTAGCTACCGTAATAATTGACCACAAAATGTCCTGCTTAACTCAATAAGATTCCATCTTCTCACTCATGTCTCAAGTCAGTGTATGCTGTGAGGCAGCTCTGCTATAACCAGTCGTTCAGGAATCCAACCTTCCTCCATGCTGCAGACCAACAATTTCAAAAACATGGCTTCCACATCAACCTGGCTTCATCCAGTTAGCAGAAAGAGGGATAAAAGAGAGTGGAGCAGGCATACTTTTCTTAACTGTTCAACGGGGATTATACTCTACTGGCAAAAATGAATTATCTGGCCCTATTTACATGTAAAAACTATGGAAATGTAGTTTAGCTATGTAGTTTAGTTTACCTGGAAGAGAAGATGGGTTTGGTGAGCATCTAGCTGAGCTCTATTGTATATACAGATGAATTTCTAATCTATAATTATCATCAGGTCTGACTTTGGAAATCTCTCGGGAAATCAGTCTCTTTTTTTGCTTGTTGTAATAAAGGCATCTGCACCCCAGCATGAATTTCAACTCTTGATGTTTTCTGAACAAGACATGATCTTCCATGTCTCTACACCTTTACATGTGATTTGCTTATGATGTCTGTCCATTCTTTCTAAAACTCTTTCCCTGTGCTCCTCCCTCCTCTTCTTCCACATCTAGCAATTCCTCCTCATCCTTTAAGACGCAAGACAATGTTTACTTCCTCTATGAACCTCTCTCTGATGACACACAGGCACAGATCTCTTCCTAATGTTCACTGAACTTTATCCTTGTACTTTGTACCTACCTCTATTACTGCATGTGTGAGCCTGTATTATAATTATTTAAAGGAACCTGTATGTTTTCAAAGAATTGGGTGATTAATATTTATAATATAGTGACCTTTAATTATAGACTTAGTTTCTCAAGGTTAACACTTGTGTCTTATGTATCTTAGTATCTCCCATGCCTGCCTAGCACAGGCCTGGCTCACATACTCAGTAACAGAGGAGAAAAATGAATGCTCTCTTCCTGCCAGTTTCCAATCCCCCCCTTTTCATATTGTGGCAAAAACATATAAAATGTATCATCTTCACCATATTTAAGTGTGCATTACAGTAGCGTTAACTATATGCGTCTTGTTTGCAATAGATCTCTAGAACTTCTTCATCTTGCAAAACTGAAACTCTGCTCGTTGAACAACTCTCCATTTCCTCCTACCCCCAGTCCCTGGTAAACACAATTCTTTCTGTTTCTAAGAATTTGACTAGCTTAGATACCTGATGTAAGTGGAATAATGCAGTATTTGTCTTTTTGTGACTGACATTTCACTTAGCATAATACCCTCAAGATTCATTCATGTTGTAACAGATGACAGGATTTCCTTCTTTTTCAAGTCCAAATGTTTCATTGTAGGTACATACCACATTTTCTTTATCCATTCATTGTTAGTGTCTGTCTTTTTGACCTGTGCTTGATTACTAGGGGCGGGGGGGAATATATTTTCTATTGACCAAGAGAAAAGGTGATCCTAAACTCTTAAATATTTCAGGATGGTTTATGTTCTAGAGACTAAAGGAGAAATTATACTTAGTGCAAGGGAAACTAGATTTAAAAAAAAAAATCGGTGACTACAGAATGAATGCCTCTTGTCATAACCTATGAGCATGAGAAACTATATTATACTGCTTCCAACTGAGCAGCAGGGGCCCATAATAAAAAGCTGTTCACATTCCAAAGGCCTCTTACCCTAGTCTTGTCACTGCCCTACTCAGCACCTCAGTACCTCTTCAGTACCTCATGCCCTCAAAATAGCTCTTTTGAGAAAAGAAATTTTAAAGTAGGGCAAAATAAATAAGGGAAAGGATAAATAAGGACTCTTAAAACACAGAGCACTTGTGAGGATTTTTATGTTTATGGAGAAGCTGACTCCTACAGTAACCTCTGGCCCTTCTTCTTGGTGTTAGTGGATTCCAGTGTTCATTTGCATTAAGGTAGTTCGAGGCCATTTAGAGACCTTCATAACCTTTGCATTAGTGCATTATCATGAAAGAATCTGAAGTATCCTTGCATTAGCATGATCGTTATTATTTCAGTTGGTCTAAGAAGCTATTATTAAATGTGTAGCCATTATGTGTACTGAAAGATCTCCAAGTAAACGAGCATTTAGCTTGTAAACACCTCACACGTAACTTCTTTTTAAAATTATCACAAAAAGAACCCCAGCACTTAAAACAAAACAAAAAAACCTTGCAGTTTTTGGTAAAATATGCCAAATATAGCTTGAAATAGTAAATAATCCCTCAAAAGCGATATTAGCAAATTAATTGGTGTGTGAACAAAGATCCCTTTCTGCACCAGCATGAATGTTGCCTTTATTTTTTCCTCACAAGTATGATTTTAGAAAACAGCTGTAGTGCATGTTGACAAATGACAAAGCGGCAGACATGGTAAAACACTTTCCGTCAAAGCCAAGAGGGGAAAAAAAAAATTGGGCTGCCGGAGCGGCCAACGGGCTTGAATGCCTAGCCTCCCTAACCTCTTTTTTCCCCAGTCTTTAGGGAGCGGGGGCCTCACCGCCCCACCCCCCTTTCCCTGGCTCTGGTTACAGCCTTTCGAGTTGAACAAACTTGCTGCAGGCGGATTGGCGATCAGGAGCTCTCGGGCTTGGACGTTGTATTTATTAATTTATACTCCACGGGGCCCTGTGCGGGCTGGCCCTTTGTATCCGGCCTCGGCTGCCTGGGCTTGGGGGCCCCGGCGGGAGCGTGCCCCCGCGTCCGCCCGACCCTCAAGGCCAGCACGTGCTACGCCCGCCCGCCAGGCCGGCCGAGGGGGCGGAGGCCCCGGCTTTTTTCCTAAGCCACTGTCCGCCAGAAGGAGGAGCAGTAGCAGCAGGAGGCGACAGCTGCCCGGCCCAGAGAGCGCGGCGGAGAGGGGGCTGCAGCGCCGGGGCTCCTGGCCACTCTTAGCAGCGGCGGCGGCGGCGGCCGGGAGGCGGGGAGCGGTGGGCCGCTCGGGATGTTCCCGGGCACTTCCTGACTGGTTGGCAGCGCGCACACGGCCCGACTCGCACGTCCCCTGCCCCCTAGTAGCTCGCTCGCTCGCGCGGGCCCTCTCTGCGTCGGCCGAGTCGCGGTGGAGGCGCGCGAGGGGGACGCGGCCGGGGATGAGCTGATTGCGGGTAAATACGCCGCCGCCTGGCCCCGAGAGGCCGCGAGGAGCAGCTTTTCTCCGAGTCGCCGCCCTGCCCTTGGATTTGAGATCATGTACGTACGCGTCGCGGTCCTGCCATTGTCTCTACCACAACGCGTGTCGTGCGCCCCAGTGCGAGGGGCTCTTGCTCATCCTCGCCGCGCGCTGCCCCCCGCCCTTCCTGTTCGGATTAAAGTGATCCTCGCGCTGACCACGCGCCTCTCTCCCCCTCGCCCCTCTCTGTCGTGTAGGTCCATTCATATCGTGGCGCTGGGGAACGAGGGGGACGCGTTTCACCAGGACAATCGGCCGTCGGGGCTCATCCGCACTTACCTGGGGAGAAGCCCGCTGGTCTCGGGGGACGAAAGCAGCTTGTTGCTGAACGCGACCAGTACGGTCGCACGTCCGGTGTTCACCGAGTATCAGGCCAGCGCTTTTGGCAATGTCAAGCTGGTGGTCCACGACTGTCCCGTCTGGGTAAGGGGTGGCAGCTGCTCGGTGTTGATGCCGACGGAGATTTTCTTTCATTTTTTACCCCCCCTTCCTCTCCCTTTCCCCCCTTTCATGCTGTGGACCGTCTGGGTCACCTGCGTAGAGTTTTTAAACATTTGGGGGGAAATCTTTATTATCCTTTGTTTCATTAGGCAGGGGGCAGCCCGGTCAGAGAACACTCTTAGAAGGCAAAAAGTCCCAGTGGCAACATGGAGCACTTACTCATAGGCTTCAGGACTGTAGGTTGTCCCTTGGTAGCTGGCAGTTGAATGTGACAACCCCAAGGGACGGGGTCACTAAGTTTCACCAGCAGAGAGCAATGTTTTTTCATGCCTATCCTGTGGGTGAGAGTGTAATATTAGTGTTCTAAAAATAAAGTCCTCTGAAAGCTCAACACAAGCCAAAATACATTTCACTGGGACAGTTCAGGAATAGGACCCCTGGAAAGGAGAGAAAGAGGGACTGAGAATTAATTTTAAACCACTCATTTATAATACTATCCACTTTTGAAATTTTTAATTCTTGTTTTTAATTTTAATAATGCAGATGCTCTTAATATAGTAGCCATTTGTTTTCAGTGACTCATAAATCAGAAATAATGATACTGCTTGGAATTTTTAAAAAGCTTTAAAATTTGTAATAATTAAAAAAATTGTAATGAAGTCGATAAAATTCTAGTCTGATTCTTGAGTGCTTGATAAAAGGAGAAAGAAATCTACTCTCTGACACATACATATTTTCAGTACATTATAATATAATAATTATAATGTAATACACAAGAACAGTAGTTATTTTAATGTTTTCATTTAATTTTATTTGAAAATTTCTGATTCTATACTGGTATTGGAGTTAAAATAGTATAACTAAAGCTGAAGATTATATTTTATAAAAGATGAAAGCTTTAGTGTCTGAAAAATAATACAAATTATCATGTGAGATTTTATGTTTAAACATCAATTGTAAAAACCTGAATTGTGTGCTATAGGGAACTAATACACCTTTCTAAAGGAATGTATGGAATGTGCCTAGAAAAATTACTTATGCAAATTACAGGATGAAAAGATCACTAGCTCAAGGAAATTTTCAGTTAAAGGATATTTATGTTAATGGGCTAATATAAATAAAACAGGTTTTTTTTCAATAACCAGGTTTAAACTCCCATTTATCACAGTGACGATGCCAATCACAAGAAGCATCGGTAAGGAACTTACTGGCTGGAGTCCATACAAACAAGTGAAATACTTCTTTTACTTTGGTCATTTCATTGTGAAAGATGGTACAATTTAAAAACTTACCGGTTTTACACACAGTTGAACAAACGTGGAGTGAATAGAGTAAATAAATTTAAGGAAAATAAAATAAGCTGAATTAGGATGTTAGGATTACTTTTCCTGTTTTTTCTTCAAGCTGTTAACTCTTTACTGTTCATGTTGTTAATTTAGCAAAAAACAATACTTACGATGCCAGGTACTGTAGTAAATGAAAATTTCCAAAGGATTAAAATAAGCCCCTGTAGTCTAGATTTTTGCCATATACTGATTATTGTGCTTTATTGTACTAACCACATTTTGTTTGTTTAGACTCTGGTCCTGTTTAAAGCATTGAGTTTTGGTACACTTTTTTGGGTTATAATGATCTTCAAATGTAAGGGAATACATTTGTAAACCTTCTCTTTATAAGGTGCTTTTCTTTTCTTGGTGGTAAGTAAAAGTCCTTCAGAGATACTCAGGTTGATTGTGTTTATCAGCTAATACTTGACGTGTACCAGAACAGAATATTCAGTATAGCAAAGCAGATAGAGCACAGGTTTTGATAGCAAAAGGACCTGATTTCAGATCCCCACATTGCTGCTTAGTGGTTTTTTCTGGTGAGTCACTATCTTCTCTTAGCCTTATTTTCCCCTATGTATAAAATAAGACTCCCTGCCACCTAAAGACTCCCTGGCTCCTAGAGCTGTGCTGAAGAGTAGATGAGATGATACATGTAAAGTTCTTAAGATAGAAACTGACATGCTCTAGTAGGTAGTCCAGGTGGTAGCTACTCTAGAATACAATGTTTATTACAACATCAGTCTAACCATGTATCCCTTATACTAAGCAAAGTAAAGTGTTCCTACACATCATTCAAGATTTACACAAATACAATACATTGAGGTAGCAGTGCTGGTACTTAGGTGCTGTATTTGCAGTGCCAGCAAGTGGAATAAAATTGTTGTTTTGCTCTAAAATTTTAGATTATTTTTAAAAAGATGAGTTCCCTTCTCCCAATGTGGCTCCAGTGTTGCATTGCATAACCTCCCAGAGGAAATCCTGGAACTGATTTACAAGGGGTGGGAGAATTTGATTTCCTTCGTATTTCTAGAAACCAGGAGAGCATTTTCTCTTTGACATAGCTTGATTAGAAATGTGGTGTTCGCTCCTCCTTGGAATCAGAATGAGATAGTTTTGCTTCTCTTTTCTAGTTTCTTCTGTAGATCTGTAGCCTCACTCTGGATCCTTGCCGTGTATACTTGACACTTTTAACATAAATGTGTCTCAAATTCATTTTATGTAGTTCATTATTATTATGTCTCTCTCAAGCCCACCCTCCCTTTTTTTGTGCAGTTACATTATTTTATTTCTAGATCTTTTCCTATTTACCAAAAATATTCCGCAAAAAGCAGTGAGGTAATGTGTGCACAGTTTTCTTGTGCAGGATTTGAAACTCTGATTTGTGTTAAAAACAAAATTATTTTTAGTTTTAATATCTTCAGTACAACAGTGATAATGTTGCCAACACCCATTTTCTCATGATATTTTCCTCTAAATGTCTCCTTTCCTCCCAGTACACCTCTCTAGTTACTCTGGAATTTTAAACTGTTTGGAATGCAAAGAGTAGTTACTTTTGATTTGTTCTCTCAGAGTTAAATGGCTGTTTAATGTTGGTCCCACCTCTGTTTAGTTTTTGTTTTTTATTCCATTCATCTGACTTTGTTCTTTTTCTTTGTTGTACTTGTGTACCCTTGTTATGCATGTATACTTTGAGCTTGGATATTACAACAGATACAATTGGAACCAAATGGATTTGTGGTTTGGGATTTGGAAATTAGGGTAGAGCTTTGCTGGGAAGCTTTCACATTTTCTTGATATGTGTCCCACTTCACTTCTCCCCTGGCTGAGTTCAAGTTCAAGACTGCCTTTGGCGTTTATATTCCTGTAGTTTGCCTATTTTTCTTTTTTGGTCCTTTTATTTTTCCTTTTTAAATGCTCCTGTTTTCAGTAGGGTAGTTATATCTAAAAATCTTGCTGTTCTTGTTACTCTGAGTGTACTTCTAGGAAGTGGGTGGATTGGGGTGGATGTAGGGAATTGGGAGACACTTTGCTGGACACTGTGGTAGTACTGGTGAGAAGCAGCTCTCTTTGCAAAAGGGGATTGCTGTGTAACACTCCTCTAGAACTTTCCATCATACAGTAGAAGCTCTGTCACATGGCTCTTGATTGACTCATTCCAGCATTATTATCCTGTTTTGGACTCATATTTCAAAGTGTGAACTTTCATAGCCCAGCAGTTTTTAGACCTTTTAGCCACATCTAACTGTTTTCTTAATCTAGCTTTAATATATCCTGGAAATACATACCAAAGGCTGCATGAAATGACAAATAATGATTAGTAATTAACTAGAATATGAGAAGAAACCTACTAATGCATACTTAGCAATGATATTAAGATACATATTTTTCTTATGCTACTATTCACATAGAAACTTTGAAAAAATACTTTTAAAATACCAAAGCTTTTAAAGATTAGGCTTCATAATAAGTTACTTTTGGCCCTGATTCTAAATATAAATGTTATTAATTGTAGTCCAGAAGTAAAAATTTTAAAATTGACTTATCCTGAACTCTTAATTTATATAAGCTAAATACACAAATTGAAAAATTGGTTCATTACAATGTTCACACTTTATAATATACAGTGTCTTTTTATGAAACATACATCCCTTCACATACATATACACTATATGTATACACTATTGTCCAAAGGGTGGATAAAGTTGAAAGGTATACATACATTTTGAAAATATGTATATAATATGTGCAACTCCACAGAATTCAGTGTATTGCAGTTTAAAACACTGAACAATCCTGCAGTTTCTAATTGGGTCACAGAAAATCCTTTGAAGCTTCCTTACTCATACTGATACTCTGGCATCTAAGGCTGTGGTGTTAACATTTTCAAAATTAGGAGTGCCTGGGTGGCTCAGTTGGTTAAGTCTCTGCCTTCAGCTCAGGTCATGATCTCAGGGTCCTGGTATCAAGCCCCACATTGGGATTCCTGCTCAGGGGAGAGCCTGCTTATCCCTCTCCTTCTGCCTGTCCTCCTTGCTCTTGCTCTATCTCAAAGAAATAAATAAAAATGTTAAAAAAATTTTTCAAAATTATTAGGTGATAAAAGTATGACATAATTTGAAAACAAAGTGTTTGTACTCTCAGTAATTCTCTAGATTTCCTTTATAGTACAACAACTACACTGTGGTCTAGGCTAAATGAATACACAAAAATAGAAGAGTTGGTAGGCTTCAGACATTTTTATTTTAGGTAATTACTTATTTAAAAATCAATTCTTCTTATGAATTCCAAAAATTAAACTACAGCAAAAAAATGGTGTGTGTCCCATTTTATTTCATGACTGATTTGAAGACAAGTAGACTAACGAGTGCTCTTTGCATTTTGGTTTAGGACATTTTTGACAGTGATTGGTATACCTCTAGAAACCTAATTGGGAGTGCCGACATCATTGTGATCAAATACAACGTAAATGACAAGTTCTCATTCCACGAAGTAAAGGATAATTATATCCCAGTGATAAAAAGGGCATTAAATTCAGTTCCAGTCATCATTGCCGCTGTTGGTACCAGACAAAATGGTAAGTATCTAATTTTTTTTTCTTATGATAAGAGTGTAGGTACCACACTAATTTTAAATAGTGTTAAGTTTATTAATGATTGATATGGGGTTTTTTTTTTTGGAAAAAGATGACTGTGTTCAAATGCCAGCTGTTATCTCTTCATCACTGGGTATGATAGTGAGACATCAAAGGAAAGTGTCACAGACAACTGCTGGGATTCTGATGGGTACAAATTTGTCTTCTAAATTGCTCTTTTACAGAAGTGAAGGAAGTCAGTGATTGTGTTCTTTTGATCTAAGAGAGGTATTAGGCTGGTGCTGAGCTCTGGAAGACTCTTTTCGACATTCTAAAGGCCTGTCCAGTGGGAAGGATAGATGGTCTGCAAAAGGATTGGGCTTGGGAGCAGGATTTTTACATAGCTAGGAACGAGTGAGGTGGAGACACTGACACTCCTGCCTGAGAAAGGGGCTCATTTCCTCCATGGCCGATGGATTCAGTTGGTTCAGTCCGTTCCTGCCGTTGCTGCTATGCATATCGTTGTCAGATATCCTCGGGCCGACACAGAAGTCACTTTGATTTGGTGGTATTTTGATAGTTCTCTTTAGTGGTGTTTCCTCAGTGAAGCTGGCTTGGAAATTTTATTCTTTTTTTTTTTCCCCCTTTTCATTAAGGTACAGCAAAGGAAAGGACATAGAGTTCACGAGGTACCATGAGTGCAGCTTAATGCATTTTTAAATATATATACCTCCCTGCAGCCATCTTACAGGTCAGGATAGAGAACATTTGCCTCACTTTGGAAGGCTCTCTCATGCCTCTTCCCAGTCACTAGCCCCCCTTCCCTGGAGATGACCACTGTTCTGACTTCTCACCATATAAATTAGTTCTATCTATTCTAGAAATTTACATACTTGGAATTATACTGTATGTAGTATCTTGTGTCTAATTTCAATTAGCATAATACTGACATTCATCTCTGTTGTGCTTGTCTACAGTTTGTTATTTTGCTGTGTATTTTTCATTTGTGTCAATGTGCTGTACTACATTTATTCATTCTCCTTTTCATGATTGTTTCATAGGAATAGGATTTTGGGTCATAGTCATAGGGTAGGTATATTAGAAGACACAAATAAAGTGGGCTTGACCCTTCTTTGACCCCACATCCCCTCTACTCCCCTGTGTTTCTTTTTATTACTGGCCTGGATTCTTGAAAGAGTCATCCACACTTCCTGAGTCCACTTCCTGACTTCCCATTTATTCTTCAGTCTACTCTAGTCTGACTTTGACTTTCACAATTACATTGTATTTGTTCTCACTTAAGGTTACCAGTTAAATGCTTCTTGCCAAATTTGATTTCCCTTTCCATTTAATTTACATTTTAACTTATATTTTAATAACAATTCGCCCTTTGAGGTTATTTGAACACATCTCTTCCTCCATTTAAAAAAGCTACTCTTTCTTTCATGGTTGTTCCCCATTCTCTGTCTTGTTACTGGTCAACACCCCCTCCCCCATACACATATCGAAGCACTGCATCCTTAGTTGTTGCCAGGGTTCCATCCTTTGGCTTCACCAACTTCTTGCTATTTTGAATCTGTTAATCTCCTGTTCTCCCTTTCCCTGTGTAGTCACTGATGAATACCCAGTCTCTTTCTCCAGCTTTAGTTTCTCTTCCAACCTGTGTTACCCCAAAATCTTCCCTTTTCTGCTGAATTCCATGTCTTGGTGAATGATGTCAAACCTATCCATTCACCCCTACTAGAATCATCTAACCCAACTTTCCTCCCATTCCCCATATCTAGTGCACTAGAAGCTCTTTTGGTCTCACATTTCAAATAAACCTCAAATTCATTGCTTTCCCTTTATCTTCATTGGATTTTAGATCCTAGTCACTCAATTATCTGTCATAGTAACCTTCCTTTTGGCTTAAAGGGGCAGTTCCTGATCTTGTAGGATCTGAAACTTACAGAGTTCTAGAGGTCCTTTGTAAGGGAAAAAAAACCAACATTACAGATACACACACACACACACACACACAAATAAGCATGACAATTTGCAAATCTAAAAAGCTATCAAATAAAACCACAATGAAATGCTATGTTACACCAGTCAGAATGGCTAAAATTAGCAAGACAGGAAACAACAAATGTTGGTAAGGATGCAGAGAAGGGGAAACCTTCTTACAGTGTTGGTGGGAATGCAAGCTGGTGCAGCTACTCTGGAAAAGGGTATGGAGGTTCCTCAAGAAGTTAAAAATAGAGCTACCCTGTGACTCAGCAATTGCACTACGAGGTATTTACCCTAAAGATATAAATGTAGTGATTCAGGGGAGCACCTGCACCCTGGTGTTCATAGCAGCAATGTCCATAATAGCCAAACTGTGGAAAGAGCCAAGAAGTCCATCAACAGATGGATGGATAAAGAAGATGTGGTATGTATATACAATGGAATATTACTCAGCCATCAGAAAGGATGAATACTTACCATTTACATTGACTATAGGTGGAACTGGAGGCTGTTATGCTGAGCGAAATAAGTCAATCAGAGAAAGACAATTATATGATTTCATTCATATGTAGAATATAAGAAACAGCACAGAGGATTGTAGGGGAAGGGAGGGAAAACTAAATGGGAAATCATCAGAGAGGGAGAAAAACCATGAGAGACTTAACCATAGGAAACAAAAAGGGTTGCTGGAGGGGAGGAGGGTAAGGGGATGGGGTAATTGGGTGATGGGCATTAAGGAGGGCATGTGTTGTGATGAGCACTGGGTGTTATACACAACTGATGAATTATTGAATACTGTATCTGAAACTACTGATGTACTATGTGTTGGCTACTTGAATTTAAATAGAAAAAGAAAATAAATAAAAAGCTGTGAAATACCAGGCGCCTGGGTGGCTCAGTGGGTTATAGCCTCTGCCTTTGGCTCAGGTCATGATCCCAGAGTCCTGGGATCGAGCCCCACATCAGGCTCTCTGCTCAGCAGGGAGCCTGCTTCCTCCTCTCTCCCTGCCTGTCTCTCTGCCTACTTGTGATCTCTGTCAAATAAATAAATAGAATCTTTTTTTAAAAAGCTGTCAAATACCATAAACATTTAAAAATATTTCTATTATTTAATAGCTTGACATTTCTTTAATTTTTCTTATATTTGTTGGCTGCATAGTCTTTGATTACTTCTTCATATGATAACCACTTTTGCTATTTTCTATATAGAGAAGAAAATTATAGTGTTTCTTCCAGTGTATTTCTTCACACTTCATATGTTTCTGGTGACAGGCACTGTCGTTTGTGTTGTGTTCCTCTTTCAGCCTGGCATCTTTGTTTCACAACACCAAACAAGTCTACAATGTAGGTGGCAGAAGCATTCCTCAAGGCTATCGTATACCAGGACAGTTCTCAAACATTTAACTGTACAAGGAAGTGACTGAAAACCACAAATAATATCTCACTAAACCTAAACTTAAATTCACATTAGCAGGATCCCAAAAATGCCTGTCATTACTCCCAGACTGCCTGACATAAAAGTGAGTTGGAGTGGAAAGAGGCAGTGGTCTTAACCAAGTATAGTTAGAGGATCGTATTTTGCAAATCTTACAAAAGCATATGACTGTGTTTCTCCCAAGGCTTTGGAAAAGACTCATACACAAGGGCCCTGACACTTAGGCTTCATCAGCTTTGTGGTGAATTGACCTATGGTCTCCTGTTCCATCTTTGCTTCTTTCTGAAATAAATCCACTCAGAATAATCATCCTAGAATATAGATCAGATCATGATAGTCAATGTTTTCAATTCTTTAGAAACTTACTTCTTTTTCCCTTCTATTTGCAAAATTTCAAACCCAAGAAAATTGACCAGAACAGTGAACCCCCAGAGATTACACACACACACACACACACACACACACACACACACACACACACAAAGAGAGACTCTCTCTTTTTTCATTTGGGAGTGAATTATAAAATTATGGTATTTCTTCAGTGCTAATTACTTAAACATGTATTGTCTAAGACAGAACCATTTTCCTATCAACCATAATCCAACCATCATTCAAGATATGTGACATACTATTATCTATGATCCTATTATTTTAAACATAACCCACATTCACATTTTCCCAATCGTTCCAAAGCTATTTTTTTTTAAAAATCCAGGATGAAATTAAGGACTACACATTGCATTTAAATGTAATGTGTCTCAGAGCGCCTGGGTGGCTCAGTGGGTTAAAGCCTCTGCCTTCGGCTCAGGTCATGATCTCAGGGTCCTGGGATCGAGCCCCGCATCGGGCTCTCTGCTCTGCAGGGAGCCTGCTTCCCTCTCTCTCTGCCTGCCTGTCTGCCTACATGTGATCTCTTTCTGTCAAATAAATAAATAAAATCTTTAAAAATAAATAAATAAATAAATAAATAAATAAATAAATAAATGTAATATGTCTCTAATATCTCTCCGGTCTCTCTCTCTCTCTTTTTTTTTTTTAAGATTTTATTTATTTATTTGACAGAGAGAGACCACAAGTAGACAGAGAGGCAGGCAGAGAGAGAGAGAGAGAGAGGGAAGCAGGCTCCCTGCTGAGCAGAGAGCCCGATGCGGGACTCGATCCCAGGACCCCGAGACCATGACCTGAGCCGAAGGCAGCGGCTTAACCCACTGAGCCACCCAGGTGCCCTCTCCAGTCTCTTTTAATCTAGAACAGTTCCCCAGCCTTCCCCCCACCCCTGGTCTTTCATGACACTGACATTTTTAAAGAATCTAAGCCCATTATTCTGCATAATTCCTTTAGTTGTAGTGGTTGCAAAATAGTGATTTTCCATCATTCCACCTACACTTATAGTTGGTATTCTTCTGTAAATAGAGCTTATCCTTCTCTCTGCTCCCACGTTTCTTTTAGAATCATTATAATTCATGGATTTGTTTTTTAAATTCAATATTTTATGATCTGTTCTTATCCTTATCCTTTCTGTTGCTCATATTACTCCAAATTTGCATGGAGGGAGTCTTTTCAATCTAGTTCCAATTAGTTTTTGAGTGTTTCCTTATTTTATGGCATAAGATGTCCCAGGCTCACCTGGAATCAATCAGTCATTTCTTCAGGGAGCCCTGGTTCCATTTAGTGAGCAATGACATTAAGAAACTAAGATCGGGGGGCGCCTGGGTGGCTCAGAGGGTTAAAGCCTCTGCCTTCAGCCCAGGTCATGATCCCAGGGTTCTGGGATCGAGCCCCGCATCAGGCTCTCTGCTCAGAAGGGAGCCTGCTTCCTCCTCTCTCTCTGCCTGCTTCTCTGCCTACTTGTGATCTCTGTCTGTCCAATAAATAAATAAAATCTTTAAAAAAAATTATAAAAAAAAATAAAAAAAATAAAGAAACTAAGATCGGGGCTTTAGGGGTGCTCATAACTTTGTCATTGCTTCAAGGCCCATTCATTGGAGATAGATACATAGATATATAGATATGTTAAATATATGTCTTTTAATCATGAGTTCCCATTGATACTTTTTCCAATCCAGTATTGTATCTCCCTTCAGTAATTTTCTCTTGTAATGCTTTACCTAAAAGTCATGATCATTCATGATCTATCTCCTGACTACTTTTGCAACCTTGTAGGCACAGTCTTTTGTATCTCATGTACCCGACACACTGAACTCCTTTAACTTAATGTCTGTCTTTAGATCTGGGGACGTCTCAACTTAATGATTTCTTCAGATATCACCTTCCCTCCATTTTTTCTATTCTGTCCTTTTTGGACTCTTATTAGACTGATGTTGAAACTTCTGGATCTCTCCTCTGTTTCTTCTATCTTTCTTTTATATTTCCTGAGCTTTCTTTCTCTGTGTTGTGTTAGAGGAGAATTCTGTGGTCTTCTTTTCCCAACTCACAAATCACTTCCACAGGGTCTGTCCTACTCTTTTGCTTTATTATGCTTTAAAAAATTCCCACAGCTTTTCATATCCGAGATCTCTAGCTGGTTGTTTTTCATAATTTCTTCTACCTGTTTTAAACATGTATACTTTAAGAAGAAAACCTCTCTCAACTAATTATATTTATTTTAAGATTCTATTTTGGTAGGTCTATTAAATCTTGCCTTAAGGAGGACAATCTAAGTTTTGTCATTTAATGACATTTTATTTCATAGTATGGAGGCTTCTTAAATGTTAGGTAATTTTTAAATTGCCTAGTTTGCAGTTTAGATTCTCTGTTGGATTAACGCCTTTCTCCTCCTCTGCCCAGCTGCTCTCTGAGGTTGGGGTGGGAGTGAGAGCTCATATGAGATCTGTAAGCCTTGCTGCTTCCACAGGGGTCTGCAACTGATCTCCACTCAGTTGTCCATGGGCCTCCTTATTGCTCCCCCATGATTGAGCAGTGAGTATTCTTGATGTTGCCCAGTGTGTGACTTCCCACCTGTCCTCTGAGCTTCAGCTTCCCTCGTTGGTCCTGTGCTATCTGCCTTCAGCCTTTAGGCACTCCTCCTTTCTGGGTGATGAGTTTCTCTCCTCTTAATTTTTGAGCCTTGCTGTATATGCATATCTCCCTTCCTCCTTCCCCGTCCCCTCCCTTTCTTCCTTCCTTTCATTTCTCTCTCCTCCCTTCTCCCTCCCCTCTCCTTCCCCTCTTTGTTCAATCATTTCTTTGATTTGACAGGGAGAAGAGTTGCAATGTGGGCTTAGCTTGCCATTTCGAAACTGGAAGCTAATGTGTTGTTGTTTTTTCTTACATCCAGACCTCTTCATGTGCTATGCCCTCTGATGGGAGTGCCCAGCCCTGCACAACTCCTGTCATATCAGCATGGCAAATTCATACCTATCCAGTAAATCACTACCTTTTCTGTGAAGTCTTCCATAATCCCCAGGCAGAGTTAATTTCTTCCCTTCTGTTCTAAAATAAATGGGAACATTTTGCATACCTTATTTTAGTATTTATTATATTAATTATATTATAATTTTCAGTCATGTCTATGTTGGCTTAGTTGACTATGAGCTTTTATCTATGTATATTTCTTGTTTGGTACGTGGTAGGTCTCAAGAAACATTTGTTCAGTTAGTGGATGAATGGTTTTAAACAAGATGAAATTCATTTCACATATAGATGTGATTGCAAAGTAATTACCAAGCTAAATCTGTTATTCAACCCGAGGATTTTTATTGCTTCCCTTCCCCAGTCCCTTGTAATACATGAAGCTGTGCTGTGTGTTCTCCTGATAATTCCTCTCTTGAGCTCTTTTTAGAATTAGTTCAGCAAACACAATCAGTCTCATCATTTTCCTTTGTTACATATGTTTTGACAAGCTTGACTTGTATGTCTTCTTCATCACATTCGGCTTTGAACAAATTTTTGGCTTTTACTAAATATTGAACCCGTCTTTAAAAGAGAATTTTTTTCTCTGAACACACCTAGGGGTATTCATAGCCTTAAGCTCCCCCAAATGGGCATCCTTTCTTCTTTTCTTTTTGACGTTCTGATAGGGTTGAGTACATCACTAGGCTAGAATTCTTTTTTTTTTTTTTTTTTTTTTTTGACAGAGAGATCACAAGCAGGCAGAGAGGCAGGCAGGCAGGCAGAGAGAGAGGAGGAACTAGGCTAGAATTCTTAAAAGGATTTCTAAAACTTTCAAGCACTTTGCAACATTGTAAGAATCACTCTACAGATTCTGAAAACCACTGCTTTGAAAGAGATACCATTCATTTGAATTCCAGAGTTACAACATGCTTGCTTTAGAAAAAAAAAAATAGACATTTGTGATAACACCTTAAAAGGTATCGCATAAGAGAAAGAAAAAAGACTACAGTGTTAACTCGAAGTGTAACACTGATGTCCAGAGTCGCTGTGACCCTGAGGTGGGCTCACAGAAGTGATATCCTGAAGAAGGCACCGCAATTTAAAATATTTTGAGTCATTTTATGGTTGCTGGTGAAATGCATAATACAGGTTTATTTTTTTCTAAAAGTGTTTTGTTGCTTTTCCTGCTATATCCACCACATAATGATGAGACATTTTTTTTTCCCTCTTGGGTACATGTGAATAAAAAGCAATGTCTTCTGTGTCACAGAGATGTGAAGACTAGATGTGAAGAGGGATTTTCTAGGCGTGTATGTCCGTCCGTAAAGGGCCATGGTTACACATAGTGGAAAACCATGCTTAGCAGGGTTGAACCTGAAATTAGTTGGATTTTCGTTCAAATCAAGATTATTTCTTAAAAATTGTTTTACATTATGTTCATTTAATTTTTCACTTGAAACACTTTGCTTTATTTTTGTTTAGAAATACAGTTTAATAAGATGGACTGCCTTCTCACCCCATCCCATCAACATAAGGAGAGCTTTGTAGGCATAAGAAGGCCTCTGTCTTCAGAAAATCAAAGGCACTGTTTATGAATTTTTGTAAAGAATGCGAAATACCAATGTGTTATTTTTCAAGATAGGCTAAATTCTGTACAAAAACTTTATGTGCTCCAAACCAAGATGATCTTGGAAAAAGTAAAAGCAAAAACTCAAAATTCATGGCTTAATTTTGAGAACCTGAGCTTAACTTTTAAATCACTGTGTCTTTACTTAAACTGAATTGTTATCTTATCTTTTGATATCACTTTACTTATCAAATAGAGCAAGTAACAGTTTTATCATTGTTTTTCCATCTCTGACACACAAAGAGACTTGGACAAGTCACTTATCTTCCCTGAGCCCCAGTTTCCTCTTCTGCAGAAGGAGGTTGTAAATTCCTGGTTTCTGAGCTCTAAAATGCTTTCAATGAGGCTAAAATTATCTACATAGTTACATACGTAGCACATGCATGCACTGAATATCCTATGTGTACATATATATGGCCCACCTATATGCAGTTCATTGGTAAGGAATTTGTTGTGTAGGCTGTGGAAGTTGCCCAAATGTCTTTAAAAAAAATTTTTTTTTTTTTTTAGATTTTATTTGTTTATTTTAGAGAGAGGAGAGGGAAAAGCAGAGGGCAAGGGAAGGGGGAAGAATCTTAAACAGAACACACTCTGAGTGCAGAGCCCCCCATAGGGCTTGATCTCACGACCTTGAGATCATTACTTGAGCCGAAATCAAGTCAGCTGCTTAACTGACAGAGCCATGAAGGTGCCCCACAAATGCCCTTTGAGGGCCACTGTACTTACTCTCTCAGTTACCAGACTGTTGGGTGCTCATGGTGCACGGCGGAGTCCCTTGCCGGGTATTACCTTTAGCTCATAGAAGCTGCTTGCTCAAGGTTCTGCCCCCTCCCCAGCAGCCCTCATCTAACCACTGATTATCTTGATTGATGAAGGGGCACAAAGACACAGCTGCCTTTCCCCAAATGGGGAACCATTCTAAAAGGCCATCAAAGCTCCAGACCCCCCAATAAGATCTGCTAAGATCTTTGTTATAGCTATATTGTAGTTTGAATTTTTCCTCTGCGCAGTCCCACTTCCCTCACCCCTGAAAACATTTGTTCCCATGATCACTCCCTCAGTAAACCTCCTGCACTCCAGTCTCCACTTCAGCGTTTGCTTCCCAGGGAAACTATAACAACATGCATTTCTAAAAATGGATTTATCCCTGTTTAATTTGGCTGCCATTTAAACAATGATATATCTGATGTGTCATGAAACAAAACAAAGCTTTCTGCTGAATCTAGAGTTGAACATAAATTTTTAACTTTATTGAGGAGTGTCCTAATAGGTATGTTGGTCTCTCACCTGTCCAGCCATGCATCTGTACACAGTACAACTATGATGTTTAGGACAGTTCACATTTTTTTATCACATACTTTTTATTCCTTTGGTTTATGATTTTTTAGTCTTGAAGAGAAAGATAAGTGATTCAGTTTGGTTTCTGCAGTTGAATACTTTAGAGTCTAATAAATGAAATGTCTGGATTAATAAGAATGTACTTCATATGAAATCTACAAAATTTTGCAGCCTTGAGGATTCAGATCTAGTCAACTTGGTGAATGTATTTCAAGTTTATAAAAAAAAAAAAGGAAGGAAGAAAGGGTAGAAGGAAGGAAGGAAAAGAAAAAAGAAAAGAATAAAAAGCTAACCCACTGTTTTCCATGGTTTCTATGGGCAATTATGTTGTTAATTTGTATTGATACTCAGTATGTCAGGGGTGTATAAAGGGAAACATGTCCTCCATTACTAGCTGGTTGGTTTAATTACTATAAAAACCTTGGTAATATATATTAACTTATTTTTAAGTTCTTATGTTTTCTAAAATACTCTTTATTCTTCTTGCACTCAAAGTTTGTTTACTTGAATGAAACAAGATGGAATTGGGAGGGAGACAAACCATAAGTGACTCTTAATCTCACAAAACAAACTGAGGGTTGATGGGGGGAGGGGGCTTGGGAGGGGGGTGGGATTATGGACACTGGGGAGGGTATGTGCTATGGTGAGTGCTGTGAAGTGTGTAAACCTGGTGATTCACAGACCTGTACCCCTGGGGATAAAAATATATTATATGTTTATAAAAAATAAAATTAATAAAAATTAAAAAAAAAAGTTTGTTTACTTGAAAGACCTTTCTATTAACACTGATGCTTTTTATTCAGAGTCTGGTGGATAGTGGACGTACTACATGCCCCTGAACTATGGTTCTTGTATGAATTGTTAATTTGTTGTTGAATGTTCAGGTTGTCTGTGTATATTTCTTTTCCTGTTAAATTTCAAAGCTCTTTGTTACTCCTATTTCTCTCCTCAGAAGAATTACCTTGTACATGCCCGCTATGTACCTCAGACAGAGGGAGCTGTGTCAGTACCACTGAAGGAATCCAACTTGCTAAAGAACTGGGAGCTACCTATCTTGAACTACACAGCCTTGATGACTTCTATATAGGAAAATATTTTGGAGGAGTGGTGAGTGGTAATCCCTGTTACATAAATTAAAGTCATTTGCCAGGCTGGCTGTGGTAGCTATTTTCTAGACCCTCAATTAGAACTTTAGTTTTAAAAGCATGATTGGTCTTAACTTTGAGAAACAAACTGAGAGTAGAAGTAAGACTTTGTCAGAATAAAATTATAATTTTATTTTTCTCTCCAAATGAAGCATTTTCTATTGTTTAACAGGATAGTTTAGAATTTTCCATTTGGTGATACTGTTGTTTTTTGTTGAACATATCAAAACTATACTTACTTACACAAATCTGTGATGCCAGTTTTATTCCTAATCTTTGTATAGTTCAATGAGCCTTGCAACCTGAACCATTGGGCCATGCAAGTTCGCCTTCATTTCTATCTATTATTTGAAAAGAATGATTTTTCTTCCTCGATGTGTGTTTTGGCAAGATTTTGTATACTCCTAAATGATTCCACTCAGAAGTGTCCATAGCAACTACTCCTACAAATAGCTTGTTGGGCCGTCTAGGTGGCCTAGTTGATTAAGTGTTGGACTCTTGATTTCTGCTCAGGTTGTGATCTCAGGGTCATGAGATCGAGCCCTCAGCCTCCACTCACCAGGGAGACTGCTTCTCTCCTCTCCCTCTCCTTGTGCCTCTTTCCCTGCTTGCGTTCATATGCTCTCTGTCTCTCAAGTAAATAAATAAATCTTAAAAAAATACATTTGGAATTTGCTTGGTCTGTAGCTATGGCATTTATTGGGTCCTATAGGCATTTGAGGCCTGTCTTAGCACACAGCCCCTACCCTACACTATTAGGACTGCATGGTCCTTGGGAAATACTGTGGAGTTTTATCATGTAAGTATTAACTCACTTTGGAGCTATCTTTTCAACGCTGTAAGAAGTGACTCCACTCAAGGACAAATTTGGTAAACATGGATAAGAGGTTTACACCAAAGTAAACTCTGCATTAAGCAGGAGCACTTTGAACTTCTCCATTAGTTCCCTGGCTCTTTGTCAAGTACACTTTCCATTATACTAGAATATTCATTATGTAGATTCATGTCAAAATGTTGAGGTCTCCACAGACGACTGTAGAAATTTCATTTGTTCTGGACAGTTACCAAACTCCAAATAAGAACCAAAGATAAAATAAAACCCAAATATAAATGGTTCTGATTTCTGTCATGTATATCATGGCTATTATATAGCCCAATAATGAAAAGAAACATTAATAATATAGCATTAAGGAAGATATACTCACAATATTGGTATCATAATAACTGTGAGAAACTTTTGTCTTTTTTTAATAGTGATAAATAAAAAAGTAGAAAGGGTAGAAAGTTAGAGAGGACTGAAATGTAATTTTCCAGTCAAAGACATTATATTTTTAAATATAATTTTTTTTAAAAAAATTATATAATTTTTAAAAAAATCTTAATTTAGTCTAAGAATCTTGCATTTCCCTGAAGTATTTAGGAAACTGAGGAAAAATGATAGTTTGGCTTCATTTGTTGGAGAGGAGGGGGCTGGTTCTCTTGGGGTGAGGTGGTCTTATTCCCTGCTCCACTTCCTGAGCCTGAAATCTCAGGGTCACTCTTCCCACCTGCCAACTCCCACTTTTCTCTGCTTGCTTCTGCTTCCTCCCCCTTGTTTCTCTTTGTTCCTAACACTTGGTGTTGCAGTTAGAGTTGGACACTTGATAAGGATTGAAGATGTGGTCAAGGATTGGAAGAAAGACACGGCAGTTTCTTTTTTCCCTAAGACTTGGTGAGAAGATGGAAATGAGATCAGAATGATCCCTTATGGGATTGTTGAATAGTTAAGTATAGCTTTGATCTTGAGTGTAAGAAATAGTGGCATTTGCAGGAATATAGATGGAGATGATAATGTCAGAGTGAAAGGAGCATTTAAAGTCTTGTGTTTAAGGGTCAGAGATGAAGACCTGGACAAGAGGGGTGTGGGCCCTTTAGCTCAAGAGAGCCCCATCTGGTCCTCCTCCAGTTGCACCCCCATTATACAAGTTGATGGAGCCAAGAGTGTACGCCCCCCTGGAGCTAGTAGCCCTTCTAGACCTGTGCCATCCATGATGGCGGTCACTAGCCACAGGCCGCTATTTGTGTTTAAATTAACTGAAGAAAGTTCAATTCCTCACATGTACTACCCACATCTCAGGTATTTAATAGCCACACGTGGCTTGTGCCTACTCTCTTCAATAGCACGGATATACAGAGCATTTTCATCAACACAGAACAGAAGGTTCCATTGTACAGTGCTACAACTGTATTCCAAAACCCAGGACCCCAGAAGTCTCTCACTGGCGACACTCAGGCTGTTTCTCAGGCCTGTGCAGGCCTTTTTCCTGGGTCAGTCCTCCTGAAGGTGAATTGCATTAGTAGTGTGTGTGTCCCTAGGTCTGAAGAGTGGCCAAAGGATGACTGCATATGAGGACTGGGGAAGGGGAGAGTAGAGTCTTCTTGTACACATAAAGCTCCTCAAGGCATGGGCTGGAGCAGGGAATGAGAAGAGAAGGGGCAGTCTTGGGGCCCAGGAGTCAGGCGCCAGTTCTCCCTGTGCTACATGAAGCTCTGAGAAGGCTGAGAATTTAAAGCTGAGCCTGGCTTCTACATAATAGTTTGTTTTCTTGATTTACAAAGTTTGAATATTTGTGTATGTGATACATAGACCTATATCTATTCTTTTGCCCCAAGCCTTACAGCATAAGGCATAGGCCTGGTACTGTGTAAGTGCGTGTGGTTAGGATTTTTTAAAGATTTTATTTATTTTTATTTTTATTTTTAAAAAGATTTTATTTATTTACTTGAGAGAGGAATAACAAAAGAAAGCATGGCGGGGGGCGGTGAGCAGGGAGAAAGAGAACCAGGCTCCCTGCTGAGCAGGGAGCCTGATGTGGGGCTGGATCCCAGAACCTGAGATCATGACCTGAGCCTAAGGTAGATGCTTAACCCACTGAGCCACACAGGCACCCCTGAGGTTTTATTTTTAAGTAATCTTCACACCTAATGTGGGGCTCGAACTTACAACCCCAAGATCAAGAGTTGTATGCTCTACTGACTGAGCCAGCCAGGTGCCCCAAGATTTTTAATTTATTACATAAAGGATGTATTTCAATGAAATTTATTCAAGAAAAAAATAGAGCATGTGCAAACACTCCTAGTTGATATGAGCATCTGTGACATACAGCCAGATCTGTCCTGCCCTGAGTTTCTCTAGTATTAACTGCTATGGTTGCCCACAAGATAGTTATTGATAGTCACATAGTTGCACTGCTGGGCTTTCTTGATTATTCAAGAGAATAAACAGTTCCTTTTTGAATGAATAGTTTATTTATGCTTAGACAAGGCACAGTCTGTTCTACTTAATACATTTTTTTTATTTTTTTAAAAGATTTTATTTATTTATTTGACAGAGAGAGATCACAAGTAGACAGAGAGGCAGGCAGAGAGAGAGAGAGAGAGAGAGAGGGAAGCAGGCTCCCTGCTGAGCAAAAAGCTCGATGCAGGACTCGATCCCAGGACCCTGAGATCATGACCTGAGCCGAAGGCAGCGGCTTAACCCACTGAGCCACCCAGGCGCCCCAACTTAATACATTTTTTAAATAAAAAATTATTTAGAAGTGTTTGCTAAAGCTTACATGTAGATGGTACTGGCATTAAAAACATTTGGCAAATGTGATTTGGGGTACCAATAATCTTGTCAGGGACATAATTTTGTTGAAGCTTTAATTAAAATTCAATTCATGTTTTAGTTGGAGTATTTTATGATTCAAGCCTTAAATCAGAAGACAAGTGAAAAAATGAAGAAAAGGAAAATGAGCAACTCATTTCATGGAATTAGACCACCTCAGCTTGAACAACCAGGTGCATTTATTAACCAATGTCTAGACATTTAACTGATATTTGTTATAGATCACTTCACAAGTCTTAGAGCAGTTGTTCCCAAATTTGAGTATGTTGAGGACTCACCTGACATTCTCATTCAGTAAATCTGGGGTGGGGTGTAGAATCTGATTTTAAAATAAGTCTCCAGGTGATTCTGAAGCAGGTGGTACTTAGACCCATTTGAGGAATACCATCTTAAACTTGAGTCTATAGCTTCTTTAAAAAATAATTTCTATGGTGAAGGGCTATCCTATATAAAAGTCTAAGAGAAATAACAACCAAATGCAATGCATGAACCTTACCTGGTTCAATAAAAACATCTCAAAGACCTTCTTAAGTCAACTGGGTAAAATTTTAATATGGACTGGAAATTAGATGATATGAGGGAATTGTTAATTTTTTGTGTATATGGTAATGGTTCTGTGATTAATGGGAGAATGTCCTTATTCCTTGGAAATGAACACGACATTATTTAGAGCTGAAATATCTTGATGATTACAACCTACTTTTAAGTGGTTCAGCATGATAAGTGTGTGCCTGTGTATCTAGCTAGAGATAAGGCAAACATAAAATGTTAATTGTAGAATCCAGGTGAAGGATATGTGTGTGCTTATTGTATTATTCTTTCAACTTTTTGAGTGTTTGAAAATGTTCACAACCCAAGGTTAGTGGAAAATAAAGTTAAAAAACATAAATACCATTCTATCAAAATTAACTTTTATCAAAATTTTTGAATAATTATGTCATAGAAATATAGTAGTACTGTATACAGACCAATTTATTATGGAAATGGTTTTAAAATGTAGGTACTTTTTAAGTACTTGTTAAATAAATCAATATAAATTTAAAAGAGGAAAACATAAGTTAGTATGGGAAGTCAATTCCAGGTTGTTGTTTTTTTAAATGCAGATAGATCCTAAGTGATGATACACAATTTGGCTTTGAACTTCCTGGTGTGCAAAGGAAGAGGGGAGACTTGGTCTGTTATATAGCAAACCTGCTGCTTTCAGTACTTTCTAGATGAGAAGATGTGTGAGGAATAGCCAAATAAACAACGAAGATAGATAATTTCTTGGTTCTTACTATTCAAGAAGAGAAAACACAATAGTACCTCTGAGAAAACAAAGCTGTTCATGCCATTTAGCAGTAGGAAAAGTTTCTCATGTGGGTTCCACTTGGGGCACTAGGTGACCTAATGGACAGGCCTTTCCAAAGTGTCTGGTCAGCAAATGCAGTTTTCATTCTCACAGGTGGTACCCTGTGCCCTTCTGTTAGGTATCACTCTGAACATTTGTTCTGGTGCTCATTTGTTCTAAGGATACATGCTGGTCTCTGGGGCATGTGGCTTCCAGATTGTTCTTAAGCCATTAAGGGTCTGTGAGATGCCTTTGGCATTGGAGGGAAGGGTGAGTGGGGGTATAGTTCAGGAAAAGCCTAGCCACCAGAGCACCTTGTTATTATCAGTTCTAGAGACCAGAGTTTTGCTTTAGAGTAAAGAGTTTTCATTCCTAAAGCAATTTGACTTCTACTGAATTCAAGGTTGAATTCTACTTTCCTCAGCTCAGTTTGGGATAAAGCTAGCCAGCAGATATTTTACAGTTAGGGTCTATGATGAGGGCCTAGGGTATGATCCTCTGTGGAGATATCCTGACTTAACTGAGGGCTAATTTATCTTTGTTAGTGATCAAACTAGGAAATGGAAGGTTGCATCCTTTTTTGAAAATTAGGGAGTCTAACCAACACTCTACCTAAGGTGTGCTGAGGGGAAAGACTGGTATTTGTTTTACTAAGAGGAAAAAAACAAAAGAGAAAAGAGAAAAAAAAAAAACAAAAAAAATTTTAGGATCAAAATAAAATGGTCAAGATGGTTTCCAACAATGGAGTCCCAAGACTCAGAGCCCTGGCTTTGAGGGATTACAGTTTTAACAATTTAATTCTAACAATTTCTTCCCCCCTCCATTTCCAAACTGAGGAGGAAAGTGACTTCAAATGTGAGGTTAGGTTCTTCAGAACTTGTTCAGTAATTTATTTGAATTTTTATCAGGTGAAAGTAAGGAACTATAACTACCAACATACTAAAATGTAATATTTGGAGAGAGATTTTATTTGGGGACAACAAAAAGTGAGCAGTAGTATCATATTGCTGTTAATGGCATTAGTACAATTTTCATTTTTGCTAAAAAAAATACTGTGTAATTCTGTGACTGTTATCTCAGGATAATTAATTTATATGTGTTTATAATTAGATTAGGTTATACAAAATTGCTGTTTTCATAGGGTCACAAATGGTCAAGTATTGGCAATTTTATATGGTTCAACTTAATAACATTAAGAAAATACTCTCTTGTGTTTAAAAGAAACCTGAAATATCCAGGTCTATAGACCTAAAGAAGAATTTATCACTTTTATTTTCTTTTTTGAAACAGAAAAAATGCCTGTCTTAAAGGCTGAAGCATCACATTATAACTCTGATTTAAATAATTTGCTGTTCTGCTGCCAGTGTGTGGATGTAGTGTTTTACAACCCAGATTTAAAGGAAGTTGCCGAGGCCCACAAGATTGTTCTGTGTGCCGTAAGCCATGTTTTCATGCTCCTTTTCAATGTGAAGAGTCCCGCTGACATTCAGGATTCCAGTATCATCCGAACTACCCAGGACCTCTTTGCTATCAACAGAGACCCTGCATTTCCAGGTGCTAGCCAGGACTCTCCAGGCAACCCGCCATTACGTGTCGTTGTCAAAGACGCCCTCTTCTGTTCTTGTTTGTCGGACATTCTGCGCTTCATTTATTCAGGTATCTTGTTAAATGGTTCTGGTAGGTTCTCTTAAGCTTTTGAAAGGAACTGTGCCTGTGGGCCTCAGGTGTATTGATTAGTTTCACATTTATCTTCTTTCTACCATCTGAGGTAAGGATTATACATGAAATAATCTTTATATACAGGAATTGGTCTAAGCTTTCCATATTCCTTATTAAGTTTACTTGCCTTGGTTTTAAGTCTACTTGTGAAAATAATTTCTTTTCCTACTGAGCAGATGTATTTTATTATGTATGTATTATGTATTTTATTTAAACAAAAATATCCAAAATGTGAAAATTTGAGAATTTATTGTCTAGTCAAACTCTAAAGAAACAAAATTTTCAAAGTGTGAATGAAAATAAGTATCTGCATCTTTTTTGGAAAGATTTATTTACTTGAGAGAGAGATTGAGATAGCAAGAGAGAGCAGGAGCCCACGCTAGAGAGAGCACGAGCAGAGGCAGGGGCAGAGGGAGAGAGGAAGCAGACTGCCTGCTGAGTGGGGAGCCCAAAATGGGGGCTCTCGGTCTCAGAACCCTGAGATCATGACCCTGAGATCATGACCTGAGCTGAAACTAAGAGTGATATGCTTAACAGACTGAACCACCCAGGTACCCCAATGTCTGCATTTTAAAAGCTGACCATTTATTCACTTTTCTGTCTTACTCTTGGGTTTTGGAGGGAATCGAGAGAAATTAGCAGGGTCCTTACATTCAATTTAGTAACTGGAAACAGTCTCCAAAGCTAGTTTAGTCTGAGATCTAATTTAATTATTTTGGTGTTTTTTTTTTTTTTAAAGATTTTACTTATTTATTTGACAGACAGAGATCACAAGTAGGCAGGCAGAGAGAGAGGGGGAAGCAGGCTCCCCAATGAGCAGAGAGCCCGATGCGGGCTCAATCCCAGGACCCTGGAATCATGATCTGAGCTGAAGGCAGAGGCTTTAACCCACTGAGCCACCCAGGTGCCCCTATTTTGTTTTTAAGATTTTATTTTTAAGTAATCTCTACACTCAGTGTGGGGCTTGAACCCACAACCCCAAGATCAAGAGTCACACGCTCCACCAACTGAGTCAGCCAGGCACCCTGACTTTGACTATTTTAGATTTTACTATTTTTTCTTACCGTGCACTTATCTTTTTAACATAGAGCTTCCCAATTATTTTTCTTGTTACCCTTTTAAATACTTATAGCTACTACATTTTAAAAAATAGAGATTTTATCTGAGTCATTTAGCCAGTGAATTGAGGGTGTCACATATAAGTGTCCCATATAAGAATGGAAAAGAATTAATGTAAGTGACTTTTAAAGTAAGCATCTAAGTAAAAATTTTCCGAGAACATCTCTCTTCTTTAATTTTGCACTTGGAATCATGTTCTGATGAAATATTAAGTTAAAGTAACTCCTCTGGAGTGTGGCTCTGGAGAAACATTATAATCTGCTTTTAGACTTCAGAATGGGGGACAGACAAGTTTACAAAGGTTTGCAGATAAAGCACTGTTTCATATTTATAAGAAACTTTTGGATAGTTGAAATAATTGAAATTAAGATTTTACTTTTTCTCATTTGGGCTGTGGTTATATAATTTTACTATAAGTTAAAGTAAAATTTAAAGTTTTTGAAAAGTACAGTTGCAATATGAAGATTTAAGTGGATTGAAATGTATGTGTGTGTGTGTATATATAGATATATATGTATCTATATATACACACACACACACATATATATATGGGTGCCTGGCTGCCTCAGTCAGTAGAGCATGTGCCTCCTGATCTCGGGGTCATGAGTTCAAGCCCCAGGTTGGGTGTAGAGATTACTTTTAAAAAGTTTTAAAAACATCTCTCTATAAAAATACACATACAGAAGTAGAATGGTAGTGGTAGGCCTTAAACCCATTATTCAGTGAATATTGGCTTGGGGAAGGCATAAATAACCACTCCCACAGAGCACTCCAACACAGTGCATTCAGCATGACAGGTTTTGTGTTGGTTGAATTAGTGAGTAGACTCGAGTAGCTGTGAATCATCATATGAATAAAGTAGACTAAACACTTCATTTACTACTACAGATTTTTATGTTTAAACTTTGAACCTCACAGTTTACAATTTAAGGCTAGATCTGAAAAACAAAAATATTTACATGTTAAAAAAATGTCTTTAATGATGTTTAGAAAACTATACAGGAAGTGTTAGACTTTTCTTTTTAGTGATGTTACTGTTGAAATTATGAGTTATTCAGTAAGTTTATGATAATATCTATTGGATACTTTCAAAGACACATGAACAATTTGAGGTCAGTTATATCCTCTTTAATAAGGTAGCAGTAATAGCTAGCTGTATCTCCAGTGACAGAACCTACTTGTCTTTCTCATAGGGAGTGATCTTTTAAATTGCAAAATTAATATATGCAGATGGAAGAAAAGGGCAAAGAAAAATAAAGTTCCTTCCTCAGCCCCTTTATGTGTTGGCCCTAATGCTATTTGAAAGAAATAAATTTATTGGGAAATATACATTAAGGAAAATGTAATCTTTAGTAAGTGTTGTTTTCTGGGAACTGGCTGGAGCATAGAGTGGGAGGTGAAGGCTTGCAGGAGATGAGGCTGGCAAGCCATATGGAAGCTGCTCATAAAAGCTGTTCCAGAATGTTGAGCATGATCAGACTGGGCTTTGGCATGCTCATCTTTGGTGATAGAGAGGGACGGAATAGAGGAGGCAAGACAGAGTTTAATAAGGAAGCTGCATTACTCTGGAGATCAGCCAAAGGCCATTATGCTGACAACAGGTGGCTGGTGCTACAGCTTGTCCATCATTTGGACCAGTGTTTCTCAAACTCAATGTGCATGCAAGTCAGCTGGGCATCTTGTTCATGTGCAGATTTTTTTTTTTTTTAAAGATTTGATTTATTTATCTGAGAGTGAGAGGGAGGGAGGAGGAGCACAAGCAGGGGGAGGGGCACAGGGAGAAACAGATGCCCCGTTGAGCAGGGAGCCCAATGCCAGGCTCCTGGGATCATGACTTGAACTGAAGGCAGACACTTAACTAACTGAGGCACCCAGGTGCCTCTCAAGTGCAGATTCTGATTCAGTAGGCCCAGGGGTGAGGCCTGAGAGTCTGCATTTCCCGCAGTCTCCCAGGTCAGGCTGCTGCTTAGGACTACACGCAGCTGCACCACCTGCTCTCCGAAGAACCACACGCCAGCCATGGCCAGGGGGATAAGAGCCTGGCATTCAGTCCAGAGGCCCAGGGAAGAACCCAGTCTACCAGTCCTAGGGCACAAAGTCAAAATGGGGTCAGCTGCAAGACTGACTGATGTGAGCTCTTCGGACCTGGAGTAGTCGGTGGTGCTCCGGGGTAGCCTCTACCTGAGGGTGGAGCGGGAGATGCTCTGTGGCTGGGTGAAACGAAGTGAGCCTGGGAAGAGCAGTGGGAGGCAGAGGTACATCATGGCATGCAGAGCTTGCTCCAAGCCCTTGACCAGCTCAGAGCACAGGCTTCCTAACCTGACACTGAGCTGCTGCATTTCTGCTCTGTTCTTTCTCTCCTTGTATGTCAAGACCCAGAGAAGAGGTGGTGTCAGGTAAGGGCTGGGCCACAGGCCATTGACCTGGGGCTGCAGGGAGACCCTGATGCTTTGAAGAGAAGGGAAATGAAATGCTTCAGCAAGTACCTGTTACTCTGCATTTATAGAGTATAACCTCGGGCTCAAACAAAAGTTATATTGCATTTAAATAATGTTTATGGGGCACCTGGGTGGCTCTGGCTCAGTGGGTTAAGCCTCTGCCTTCAGCTCAGGTCAAGATCTCAGGGTCCTGAGATCGAGCCCCGCATTGGGCTCTCTGCTTCATGGGGGGCCTGCTTCACCCTCCCCCTCTGCCTGCCTCTCTGTCTACTTGAGATTTCTCTGTCAAATAAATAAATAAATAAAATATTTTTTAAAATAATGTTTAAAAAGATACTAAAGCTGTATTTGTACAGTAAAGACAATTTTGAAAAAATTGAGAAAATTTGTTAAGAGAAAAAAAATCAACCCAATTCCTACTCTCAAATGTTGAAACACTTACTGATGTTTTGTTTTATCCTCTAGTCTTTTTTTTTTTTTAAGATTTTATTTATTTATTTGACAGAGAGAGATCACAAGTAGGTAGATAGGCAGGCAGAGAGAGAGAGAGGAGAAAGCAGGCTCCCTGCCAAGCAGAGAGCCCAATGCGGGACTCGATCCCAGGACCCTGAGATCATGACCTGAGCTGAAGTCAGAGGCTCAACCCACTTAGCCATCCAGGTGCCCCATGTTTTATCCTCTAGTCTTTGTGCTTAGGGTTACCATTTATTTAGAAAATACTTTTTTATCGGGGGCACCTGGGTAGCTCAGTCTGTTTCACATCTGCCTTTGGCTCAGGTAATAGTCTGGGGTCCTGGGATGGAGCCCCATGTTGGGCTCCCTCCTCAGCAGGGAGTCTGCTTCTCCCTCTCTCTCTCTACCTCTCACCGCTGCTCATGCTCTCTTTCTCAATAAATAAAAAAAGAAAATGTTTTTTTTATCAAATTAAAGAAAGGTTTTAAACATATATATGTAAATACAGATTTACAGATATATATTAAACAATTATTACATATATGCTTATATAATTGTGTGTGTGTATATGTATACACACACACACACACACACACAGAGACTTCAGTGAAGAGGACAGGCTTATGGAATTTTTTGTTTTGCTTTGTTTTTTGCTGTTGTTGAGCACTTTAAAACTTTTGAACCAAGCACAAGTTTTAAGACCCAATTATGCAGAGCTTTCCCCACAGAAGCCCTGGCTTACCCACAGATTATGTTAGGGAGCAATGAAGACAGGAGCTGTTTGTACTGGCATCTTTTGGGTCTATGCAGAGGTAGAAGTCCACAACACAGCATGCTCAGGAATATTTGCCCTGAGCAAACGTAGACTGAAAAACCATTTTCAGTCTATCTCCTGCTTTTTTATTTAAAACCAAATTACAAAGAATGTCTTAATTTCCTCTAAATAGCATACTTCTTTTTAATTTTTAGGAATTTCAAATTTTGGATATATTGTGTCACCATGGACATTTGGGTCTGTATTTAGGAAGGGTCTGGATAATGGTATAGTTAACATAAAGCTTCGATATATTCTCCAATGCAAATTCCTAAATAAATAGACACAGTAAAAGTATGTGTTTTGTGTATGTTACTTTTCTCATGGGTAACAGCTAACACTGTAGACTGTGTAAGTACTGAAAGTCTGTTACTCAGAGAGAAGGAGTGAGGCCAGCAGGTTCTGGGTCTCCATCGAGTCATCCTTTATTGGCATACAGTTGTGACATTCTTACAATACTCGATAGTCCTTATGCTTGCAAATTCCTGACACACACAGTTTCAGATGGTTAGGAATTGAAATGTATGTCAGAGCCTCAAGAATTTTGCTTTGAGCTCTTCATACCACAGATGGCCCTTAGAGTTTCACATCACTTATTGAAATGCCGCCAGAGTAAACGAACATGTGGAAAGGAGCTTTCCTCTTCAGCTTGCCTCGTATCTTCCGGCTCTTGGAATTATTCTGTAGTATGCTCTTTTCCACTCTGCCTAAAAGCACAGCTTGTGTGCATGAGTACACCATGCTCCCTAAGAACCTCAGTCAACTCCGTCAGTGCTCTGAGACGTTAACTGAAGAGAAAATCCCAGTCAGTTATGCAAGAGAAGTTCTAGAGATCTGTATGGTATCATGGCTATTGTTAACAGTACTGTAATATACACCTAAAATTCTGCCAAAAAGATAGATCACATGTTACATGTTCTTTTTTTTTTAAGGATTTATTTATTTATTTTAGAAGGAGGGAGAAAGAGAGAGAGAGCAAATGAGAGGAGGAGTGGAGGGAGAGAGAGAAAGAATCCACAAGCAGACACCACACTGAGCACAGAACCTGAGGGGGGCTCAATCCCAGGTCCCTGAGATCATGACCTGAGCTAAAATCAAAAGTTGGACACGGGGCACCTGGGTGGCTCAGTGGGGGGGGGTTAAAAGTTGGACACTTAGCCAACTGAGCCATGCAGGTGCCCCACATGTTAAATGTTTTCACAACTTGGTTAGCATTTCTAATTCTATGAACAGCCCAATCCTTAGAGCACTCTATGAACTATTCTTACTTTCATCTTTAGTTATTGGATCCTTCTGTGTCTGTTCTCAGTCAATGAATGGCCTGTAAGGATTTACCTGCTGCTCATCCCATGTACTTCGACTTAATTCTTGCTTTCTCTCAAATAATATTCTGAATGGAGATATTGTGTAGGTATTCATTAGTTAATACAGTTTATTTTTAATAGCTAGTATCTGTTCTCCTTTAGCCTGTGTAAGTGTAGATGATCAAAATATACCTACTGTTTGCTGCATACCACTGATCCTGGGTTTCGATCAGGGGTGAAATGTCTGGAAGAAGAGCAGTGATGATCAACACTCAGTGCTGATCAACACTTAAAATCACTTGGGAGGCTTTTACTCCAGCCCCAGAAATTCTAATTTAATTGGCCTGGGACTGATACTTCCTTGATGGTGTTTTATGAAAGATGTCCAGGTAAATGTAATGAAATGCATGGCTATAGTTGAGAACCACTGGCATAAATTCTTTTGGTCTGGGTTCTGTTGGCTTCTTAGGGGTTCCTTCACTTCTGACATTTTAATGTAGACTGTAATGTTTGTGTGTGTATGGGAAATTTCCTGGAGAGATGATGCAAAGAATTTATCAGATTGTACAAAGAGTGTGGGACCTTAAAGTTAAAAATCTTTAGTGGTAAAAAAAGGAAAAAAAAAATCTGGACATTTCTAGACTGCAAACCTTTGGGAATTTGAGGAGGAAGAGGAGTTAACAGTGAAGTCAGAAAAAGAGCATCAAAGGTAGGAAGAAACAGTGGGGTTGCTGAAGCTGGAGGCACCACCTTGTGAGAGCCGATTGTGTTTAATCTCTTCCCAGCTCCATGCTCTGTGATGTCCCTTTAGAGGCCTGAATGTGGCCATGGTGTGAGTATGTGCACCACCGAGGTAGCAAATGGCCCAGATCAGGGCTCTCCTTCCCCTTCCCCCACTCCTCAACATACAGTGTACTAATCATGAAGGTTAGGTAAGGAGAAGTTCAAAGATACTCTAGAGTGCCCAGTACTACAGGGCTTGACTATCACGTGACTCTTCAGAGTGGCTTTGGATCCGGTTGGCTCAGGCTGGCTGCAATTGCCTGATATCATTGGTTCAGTAAATGTTTATTATGAGCTCTCCCCATCCCTGATGTCCATGAAGGCATCTGGCAAAGCTCTGGATACAGAAAGTGGGACATCAGAAGAAACAGATTGAGAGATTAAAAAGGATCTTGAGTGACATAGAGGTGAGATGATTTGTTCAAGTCACATTAGCAATTAATGGAAGAGGTAGAACTACAGCTTAGGTCTCTCAATTATGCCTGCCCACATTACACCTTGGTTAATTTTATTTTTAGGAGTTAGGACTTTGTGTAAGCCATGGGCTAGATAGGGATCGTCTCTTCAAATATCATCATCAGAATCGTACTTTTGGAAACTTATTGGCATTAAGTTTTGGGATTGATTCAGTGAGGAGAGGGCTGCTGAGCAGCAGGTAGGCTGTATACGAGACTGCTGTAAACCAAGTGAGAGAAGTGCCTGGAGAAAGGAGAACTTCTGCTGACCTTCAAACAGTTTTGTAAGACACAGAGGACTGGGGCTGACAGTGTAGACAGACGTAAAATGAGCCTAAGAAGAGATAGCTTGGAAGGAAGTGGGTTGGGTGAGGACAAAGGAAGAAAGGGACCAGGTGCTATGATTTCCCTCCAGTGCTGTGGTCACATAGTTCATCAGGACAATATACCTCCCTTCTTCAGGTTGGGTCTGTAGAGCTGTTGAACATCCTTATCCGACCCTGGCAATGCATGAGATCTTCTGAATGCATTCTGTTCCTGCTGCTCATTCTTCTACCTGATGTTTGTTGCTGCCTTCCTTGATTAGTATGATTTAATTTAATTTGGAAAAGCCACATCTGCCTTCTTACCCAGGGCAAATAAATACTTTGAGTGTGGGAAGGACTGCTAGTGATGGCAACTTATATTCTGGCTTTTGCTGTCATTTTTAGATGACCATCTATTATAAAGAGGTGGCAGCTGTCCAGGGAGGCAGACTTCAGGTTTCAAGAAGTGCATTAGGGGAAGGCAAACTGATTTTTTTTAAATGTGAGAACTGTTTAAATGTTTTAGTGTAGTTACAAGGATATGTGTTTGGTAAGGAAAAAAGAAAATAATAGAATGAACAGTAATAAGATATTTATTTTAGTACTTCCTGTTTTAACATAAAAATCCAACATATATTCATTTGTTTACAGGTGCTTTTCAGTGGGAAGAATTGGAAGACGACATCAGAAAGAAAGTGAAAGATTCTGGAGATGTTTCAAGTGTAATTGAGAAAGTTAAATGCATTTTAAAAACACCAGGAAAGGTAAATTCCTTTATTGAAAATCAGTTTACCTTGATGTTCTCTGAATTTTAACAAATATACAATAGTAAAATGATAATACTGAGTCACGAGAAGAGTCAACAGTATAGAAATGTGTTTTTCTTGAGTCTGTTTCTGCCATTTGAATATTTTAAACACAAACATGTATTTCTCACTACCTCAGATTTTAATTCATGTAAGAATTGAAATATGTGTGAGTCATGTCTTTAAAGTTGGTTTGTGAATTCCATCCTCCGAAACATTCCCGTAGAGCTCCAGGAATATGCAATCTATGTGAGGAATGAAGGGCTGTTGAATCTGTCCATTTCCAGTTAAGCTTGTTAAAGGGGACGCTTTCTCACTTCTCCAAATTTAAGTCCAAGTAGTTTTTAGAAGCAAGGCAGTTTCTCTGCATACCTTTTTCAAGATTCCTGAAAAGTCCGTTTGATCAGGTGGACAGTTAAGGATTTCTCATCTTTTGTAGGTTTAAAATTATAAACAAGGTCAAAGGTTATAAAATACAGACTTTGTATACAGTCCAAAATGTGTGCATATTAAAACTCTAGTCCCTTAGACTGTCCAGTCTGTAAGGGCTTTAAAAATACATTTGTTAGTTTTAGAGACGAGTACATTACACAGTTGAGCCAGTGTATTCTTATTTCAGATTCTGTGCTAAACAGATTGGCTATAGTAGACAAAAAGGTAAGCTATGTACAGTGCCTAGCAGAAAATAGACTTATGTTAAATGTAAGAGAAATTATTATTCCTTTAGTTATTTTATATGGGTGACTTTGTCAATTCTACAACCTAAGACTTTTTAAGTTAATATTTTAAGTTAATATTTTAAAACTGTACTAGCTTTTAATGAAGATTTCTGACTTATTTGAGAAAAAAAATGTAAACAGAGTAATATGGAATTAAGGGGCAAGCCTTTTCTCATCTCCATCACACACAGAAGCAGCCACACAGAACTGTCCAGTTTTCCAGGGGATGGCAGAGTAGTAGCTCTCTCTTAGCAGTCTAATTCAACTAAATAATGCTTTCATAGAATTGTGAACATAAACCTGCATTCTATTTGCCAAAAGTTCTCTAGATTACTTGTGTATAGACCAGTGAAAATGTATACCACGTATATCAGTGTTGTGTCCAAACTACTATCTTCCTATCTTTTTTGCATTCAAATTCAAGGCATAGGTGACAAAGGATTCATGGTCGATCGATCGTCTATTCATGAATAATATACATCTACATAGTATTCATGATATACAAATTTATAACCTTTATATGAATGGTGAGGACCGAAGTGTTGCTTTTTGTTCTAAATCTGCGCCTTTCCTTGAGTGTGATTTTAAATGGTCATTCCTTTGAGTACTGAGAAAAAAATGAATCCTTGGGAAAGAGGCTGGAGGTTCTATGATTCTGTGATACTGAACTAAATTACCTCCTTTGTACAGGAGGAGAGATGAATTCTGCACGTTCTTCCTTTGCTTTCCTGGGGTAAAGTCTCTCTCATTCACGGAGTACAGCATCGAGCTGTAGCCCCGAGTTAGGAATGAGGAAATGTGCATTTGAATTGTGAGTTGTCCATGAATTATTCTTGGCTCTGAGCAAGTCTCCTCAGGACTTTCTGTAAAATGAGGCAGAGATGATGATTTCTAAAGCCCATGCTGGTTCTCAGATTATGTGCTGCCTTTTTTTTTTTTTTTTTAGATTTTATTTGTTTATTTGACAGACAGAGATCACAAGTAGGCAGAGAGGCAGGTAGAGAGAGAGGAGGAAGCAGGCTCCCTGCTGAGCAGAGAGCCCGATGCGGGGCTCGATCCCAGGACCCTGGGATCATGACCTGAGCCGAAGGCAGAGGCTTTAACCCACTGAGCCACCCAGGCGCCCCTATGTGCTGCTTTTTTACTTGCTCTGCTTTGCATGTGGCATTCACCTGAATCCTCTCCACCAGTTCCTCTAACGTGTGTTAAGGGAGGTTGTGTACAGGATCTGAGAACGTGCTTTATAGGAGCAGGATTTGTGTGACCCTGTTTTGCTTCTCTGCCTTGCTCATGAAAATCATTCTGGAGTGTGTTTTCTTCTTCCTCGTGAGGAAGGATCGTATTTTGTTTCCCTCTTACCAAAGATTCTAATTTCCCACCAGAGTGCGTTAATTCCGAGTGGAGAGTAGGTGCCGTTTATTCTTACTGGTGCAGTTGTATGCTTGATTATTTGGGGGGGGGGGGGGGGGGGATGAAGCTTTCCATATTCCCTGGATAGCCAAGTAGAGGTTAGAGTGCGATGCAGGCAGAAGTCCTGAGATTCATCTAAGGAAACCGGAGGGTGAGGGAAGAGGGGCTGGCTCTTGAATTCTGGGGCTGGAACAAAGGAATGTCTGAAAGATCACAGGAAGGATAAACAAAGCCCCAAAGCTGAAGTGGGATGTAGTAGGGGCTGGAGACCGCTGAGTCGGACAGAGGCACTATTAGGCACTATTACAGGAGGCCACCCCCTAGAGTGAGCAGATGTGCGAGCGCAGATAGGTGTGGTCTGGAATGCTGGAGTGGAGATCCAGGCAACCATTGATTGATTCCAGGAATCCCAGCTGTGGGTAGGATTGTAAGACTGTACATTAAGATGGAGATGAATCAATTCATCACTCTCCAGTATTTTAATGTTCATCTAGTAAGTAGTAGGACATGATGTGCTGGACGGAAATGCATGTTTTTTTTTAAATGACAGATTCAATTTGCGTGTGTGTACCTTTCTAGTTAGTGAACACACTAACAGGTTGTATATGTGAACATATGTTACCAGGCATTCCTTTGAGGTTGACCGTTGTCTGCTTCCCAGCTAACGGGCACGTGTGTGGATTCAGAACCCTGTGTTTCTCAGCCAGAGAGCTGAGTTTGCCCTTAGTTCGCTCACTGCTGAGAATGTGACAGAGAGCCGTGCTGCTGCCTCTCGCGTAGCACGTGTCATTCTTGAGAACAAGTTCCCACGGCAGCTATGAGCACAGGTGCTATGGAGGAGGGACTCATTATTTCTTTAGACGTTTAGTGCCATTTTCCAAATTCTCTAACCAACCTATATATTTATTACCAGAGCGTATTGTACATTTCCTCTTGTATTTTTGTTTTCCGTTATAGATTAATTGTCTAAGGAATTGCAAAACTTACCAAGCCAGAAAACCTCTGTGGTTTTATAACACTTCCCTCAAGTTTTTCCTTAATAAACCAATGCTTGCTGATGTTGTCTTCGAAATACAAGGTATGGTGCAATTTTTACGAAGTTCAATACTCATTTTTCTTTCTTATTTTCTTACCTAACTTTCTATTTCAGCTTTGAATATTTTGGGTGAAGAAAATACTATTCTCTAATGCAGGATATAGATGACTGGCTGACCCTCAGCAAAATCTAGGGAAATGAAGTATTTTTTTAAGACTAGGAAAGCAGTTTATATTTTCCTAGTTTGTTCCCCCCTAACCATATGCTTCATTAGTTCTTAGGGACCAGTGTGGAATGGAATGATATATAATATCACCTCATTGTGTACTTTTGTCTGTGTATTTCCTTAAGATACTAGTTGTTGAATCATCTGAAACCAGCCCCCTTCACATTTTATTACCTGTAACTCATTCAGTTCTCTTCTTTCTGTTTGAGCAAAAGGAATTAAGCATGCATTGAGGGTCATGCCTGGCTCACTTTAGGCCTGGGTAGGTATTGTTACAGTTATTCCTCACGGCACTTTGAGAATTATCACCAGAGCAACTGAGAGCCACTTTTTATCTCTGTAGGAAAGTAATGCTACCTAATTTTAATAATGATAAGCTGTTTTAATGCCCATTATTGATTATTCACTTGGGTAATTTTGCCACTTCAGTAGATTGAAAGCATAATCTTACAAGTGACTTGTCAGGTACCTTGCAACTATGCAAGAAGGCTAGGAGTTGTTTCCACATGTATTAAGTAGAATTTCAAGTAGGCTATTACTAGAAGCAAGATAAAATTATAGTTTTATGATAGAAATATATGGCAGCTAACAGTCGTTTGCTTTTTAAAATTTTCCTCAGAAAGGTTCATTTTAACTTTGGCCACTTGCCAAAATAAGCAGTGAATTGGAAACTTCCCAGGTGCCCTCTGATAAGCTCCAGTCAGCACTGTTTGAAATGTAGCATGAGACACTGAGAATGGGACAATAAGAGTGACCTTGAAACACATAAAAAGTGATGGGAGGGGGGAAGAGAAAGCTACAAGAGCCTATATTTGGTTATAATTTGCATAGGAGGCCTTCACACCAAACATCAAGCTAGTGTAACCTACTGAAAAGCTTTTCATAAGGAATATGCCACATACGAAAATATATGTTGAGAGCCAAGAAATAACCAGTGATGTGGAGAGTTATTTCTCCTTATAATCTCGTGCTTTCCTCTCACAATCTCACCTACCAGCTCTTCTGTGGACACCTGCCCGTGTTCCCGAGCTATACGGAGGCTGGGCATGCGCGGGCTGTTTGGGGGATGTGCGGACGTTCAGCTGCTATGCTGCTCTTTGTAGCCCCCTCAGCTCAGAAACCAAGGCCTTCCAACATCCGAGCTGATACGAGCCGGCAGGGGTGGAAGCTGGGTCTAGCAGCAGCTTCTCTGCCAAGTGTGGGCAGAGAGGCGAGCCCAGCTTCTGGAGTTTGGGGAGGGAGCGCTAGTGTGCAGAAGGGAGCACTGTTGTCTCCTCCGGAGGCTCGCTGTGGAGGCTTGCTAATGCAACCTGGCATTAGCCTTGGCTTTGCCTTCCAACCACATGTGTCATTAGACCTGTCACTTAATGCGACTCCCTTGATGAAGTCTTCTCATTTCCGGAGTGAAGAAGGTGAACCTGATAGCTTCTAAAAGGTCATTTTTTTTTTTTTAAAGATTTTATTTATTTATTTGACAGACAGAGATCACAAGTAGGCAGAGAGGAAGGCAGAGAGAGAGGAGGAAGCAGGCTCCCTGCTGAGCAGAGGGCCCGATTCGGGACTCGATCCCAGGACCCTGGGATCATGACCTGAGCCGAAGGCAGAGGCTTTAACCCGCTGAGCCACCCAGGCGCCCCTAAAAGGTCATTTTTAGTGTTAAGTTTGCTGAGGTGGTAGTGACCAGGACTAGAAAGACCCAGTTGGGCTCTTGTGTGAGTACAGATATACTGTACTGGTGTGGCTGTGCTACTTGACCTTCCCGATCCTTGGTCTTTTTGCCTGTAACACGGGGATGCTGATTTCTACCTGGTAGACTGGTCATGAGGATAGGGACGGTGCATGTAAGAGTATATATAAAGACTTGATGGTACAGATTCTAAATCTCTCTTGAACTAGGCAACTTTCCTGTTATATAAGAATAAAACAAAACAAAAATGCTAAAAATTCCATCTTTGAAACCTGGAATATTAATTAAAGAAGGTAGGACAAATACAGGATTTTATTAGGAAACTTGGGCTTTCAAGTTCTATTTCATTCTTAAGCATTTTCCTTTTAAAAAAAAAGTTTCTAAAACTGTAACAGCAGTTGAATTTTACAAAGTAAAGATACTTTAGGCCTTGACATTTTCAAAGAACATGTTTATCTTTAAAGTAGATAATTGATGCCCCCCCTTTCATTCTTCAGCTTTATCTATTGGTGGTTGGTATAAGAACACTGGATTGTGTTCATTTGGCATATTTGAATCAGAGTTTATGTATATATACAGTATGTATACTATGTTGAAAATGTGACTGTACTGAGATATTGCATTATGGTTTCATAATGGAACAGTTTATGATACCAAACAGTAGTTGGCGAAGGTGAGAAACAGAAGCAATGATTTTCTGAACTGGAGGTATAATGGTTTTCCAAACAAATGCAAAGCTTGATCAAGTTTGACAGTGCTTTCGGGTACTGGTGTTTTCTTTGCTGGTCTTGTAACTCCATTGTAATGCAGTTATCAATGGAAAATTTCTGTTAAAATTCCAAGGTTACTTATCACATTCCTTCCCCATCTACTGTCCATTTCGTATTTTGGGTCAATCCAAAATTCCTCTGCTTAACCCAAACAAGAGGCTGTCTAGTTTGTTTAAGCCATGCTTCTGCTTTTCCTTTTCATTTTTTTCAGTAGTCCTACTTCAGGTGTTAAAACCTTAGAATTACAAGCCCAGTTGCATTATCTGTTTGAATTCTTGGTGAACTGATGCGTACAAAAATAACCAGCATATTTAATCATGGAAACTGGTCATGCCCCTCAGTGGACTCTGCTCCACTGAGAGCAGGTGGCCCAACGGCAGAAGCGTAGAGAGGGGAAAGAGCCCAGAGCGGGGAGGATGATGCCTGCTAGCAGGTGTGTGATGACTCAGCTTTGTTCACTGTAGGTAGTCTGTTCTTCCTGCTCCTCTGGAAGGTGCATTTGTACAAATCATAGTTCTAAGCATTGAGCTCAGAGCTGGCAATGCTGGGCCTTGTTAGTGAATCCTAAGGGATTACTGGCTTTGGAGGAAGTCACCAGGCTTAGGTGGAACTCTTCTTTTCTTTTTTGAATCAGAAGATATTTTGCTTGGATTTAAAGAAGCTGAAGAATCCAATCATTGTGAATATTTATTTAAACCTTTTTAAAAGATTTATTGATTTATTGGAGAGAGAGGGAGAGGGGGAGAGAGGGGGAGAAAATCCTTGAAGCAGACTCCATGCTGAGTGCAGAGACCGGTGGAGGGCTCGATTTCATGACACTGAGATCACGACCTGAGCACGAAACCAAGACTCAGACACTTAACTGATTCTGCCACCCAGGTGCCTCTCATTGTAAAATATTTTAGAATACTTCATGTAGCATAGAATGTATGCTTCTGAGAGGTCTGAGATTGTAGGAATGTATATGAGGACTCTTGAGCGGAGCAGAGTGATTTGACTCACAGAGTTACTCTTTGGAAGGTTTTGTCATTCACATTGGCTGTGGTCTCTTCCACCAGACTAAAAGCTTGACTGCTCCCAAGCAGTGGAGTTTATCTTTTTCATCTTTGTATCTTTAATGCATAACATAGTGATTAGCACATGGTGGGTGCTCAGTAACAATGTGTCAAACTGATGTAGCCTGAACTGAAGGCTCCCTGGGGATTTGTGGTTTCCTAGGTGCTGGCAATGGTGAGAACTGCTTCCTCACACATGTGCCATCTGGTGCTGCTTTGGTGGGACGGCCCAGGAGCTGGAGAGTTCAGCAGACTTGTGCTAGAGAGTCAGATTAGTTTGGTGAGCTTCAGAGAAGGGTATGGGCTGAGGGGCCTTTAAAATTTAAAGTAGCTCTGGGTTTCCCAGAAGCAGCCCTGTTCCCTGAGGAGGTGATACCCTGGAGAGACATCTGGGGACTAGGTCATCCCCTCCCAAATTTTCCATCATATCTGAAACCCCCTCCTGGCTCCGCAAAAGAGTCCCTTGCCATGCTTGCTGTAACATATGGATTGCTTAGGCCAAGGGGTAGTTTACATTCTACAGTTTCCTCTTTCTCACAAGGGGAAGTGGGCCCAGGACCTCTTCTTTAAGTGTGTCCAAGAAGGATAGTGACACTGTTTTCTTGGGAGGTACATGCGTAAGAATGGGTGATGGTATTTCAAGCCAATTGCAAAGGATACATGTTTCATTATAAAAACAGGAAGCAAAATATTTCATTTCAGTGTTTTTATCTTCAGAAAATATAAACTGAGTAACAAATAATTGCCTGTCTTATAAATTGTTGGTTTCCAAATCAACTTTTGAACTCTCTGTTTTTCCAATTAAAAACTAAAAAGTTTCTGGTTAATGCTGGTTATCTCCCCAGACTTTGCTTTCTGACATAGGCTTAGCTGTGCCTAATACAATACCCCACTAACTGACAGGGAGATTGTTAGAATAACAGCTCTGCAAGTTTATGTAGCTTATGTAACTTTTGAACCTTGCAGGTACAACGGTGCCAGCCCACAGGGCTATCCTGGTGGCCCGCTGTGAAGTGATGGCAGCCATGTTTAATGGGAACTACATGGAAGCAAAGAGTGTTCTGATTCCAGTTTACGGTGTTTCCAAAGAAACTTTCTTGTCATTCTTAGAATACCTATACACAGACTCCTGTTGCCCAGGTGAGCAGTCTGAATATCTCACAACTTCTTTTCCTTGTTAGTCATTTTGATGCATTGCTTTCTATGAAATTTGTTTTCGCTTAAGATTGATCGAAGTTGACATCATGGAATGTGCTGGTCAGGTGAGGTAGTATTGGGATGACAATTAATTTTCAGTCAGTTTTCACATCCCAGCTAGCCCCCAAAGTGTGGTGATTATGTGGACACCCTGGAAATGGAGGTGTTTTGTGGTACCCAGTGACTAATTTGACAGACTGGGACATCCCTTCCATAAAGAGAAGAGGTTTGAGCAGCTGCTTTTATGGCTCTAACTTGTGATTGAGGCTCTTTTAAGGACTTTGAATATTCTGAGACCCCTTGGTCATCTCTGTAGCTCAGAGAATGTGGGGTTTTTTAAAGTCTTCTTCTGACTACTCCTAAAGTTATACTATCCTTAAACTAACTTCTCCAAAAACTTCCTGAGATGTTTAGGATGCCCAGCGGACTGTAGGATTTATTTCCCTATTCACTGACTTAGGGCTATCTTTGACTAAAAACTAATCATCTTTGGTAGCTGTAAGTTGGAACAGATCTTGCAGGGGGTTTTTTGTTGTTGTTTTGTTTTTGTTTTTGTTTTTGTTTTTTCTAGCTGGGGGTCTCCTTGGAGAAATTGCGAAATCCTTTCTACATCCTAGAGCCTTGGGCACCCGCACAGAAGCCCCTTGAATTCATCTTCATCTTCTGGCCACTAGATGGCTCCCACCGCAAACACAACGACCACATACACCCCTAGAATAAGTTTACTCAGTCAGGGAGCCCAAGACCTTGATTAGAGAACCTGGCAATGTGTTCTAGCAACTGCAAAAAGAAAACACACATTTTAGACCATCCCTCTCTTCAGATTTATTACTTTCACTTTTAGATTAGGAAGATTTCCAATCTTTGTCATTAAAACCTCTTAAATTTTAAACAAGTCAGGAGCCCTCTAGTGAAAGGTTTTAGAAGTTCAAAAAGAAAATTCTTTTTTTAACGGAGCTAGTTCTGGTCTTGCAGCCAGTTAGAGTTGTTATGGTCAGTGTTAAAGACTGGCTTATTATATGTGCTTAATAAAAATGAAAGTATCAATTCTCATCAAAATGTGTGTTACTGTTTATTTTATATTTAATACTGGTGAATCTGTATGGTATGTTAAATAAAAATTTTGAGCCAGACATAAAATAATAAAGTTTAGTTGCTCAGTTGTCCTCCCACTAGTGTAACTGAAGCTTCAAATTTTAGGTTTTCTCTTGCTAATTAGAAAAAAAAATGCTCAGAGAAGCACTAATAGCTAGGACAGAGCCCTTTAAAATTTGGTAAAAGGTGTGGGGAGAAAATGAGTCAAAGGGAATAATCAGAAAGAAGATCAGTATTAGAATGTTTGCACTGAGAAATCGCAGAAAGGTGATCTATTCATTGTGTTAAGGATTGATCATACACAGTGTTCATGGTTCCTGGCTACAAAAAAACAATGCAAGGAATTTAAGGAGGGCTTAGAAAAAGAATTACCTTAGAAAAAGATTACAAATCACTTCTAGGCATGTTTACACACACACACACACACACACACACACACATACACACAACCTGAGCGATTACCAGGGGTTAAGAGAAGGTGGAAATGGGGAGTTATTGCTTAACAGATATAGAGTTTCAGTTTGGGAAGAAGAAAAAAGTTCTGGAGATGGAAGATGGCGATGGTTGCACCACAATGTGAGTGTGCCTTAATGTCACCGAACCGTACACTTGAAAGTGGTTAGTGATAAATTTTATGTCATGTTTGTTTTACCACAACAAAAACAACAAACAAACCTGGGGACTAAAGAGAAGGAAGATTTGCAGGGATTTGGTTTAGCTGGCACAGAGTTATGTAACAGCCTCAGGACTGATTATTTAAGAGCAATCATAGAATTGCCTTCTCTGAAGACTTAAAAGCAACAACAACAAAAAGAATCACTTTAGAGTGTGAAGGCCTGAATTAATTCTTTCTAAAATGGCACGACAGGGGCACTACTGATAGGGGCTCCCATGGCAAAGCGCGCCACTCTGGATTTCAGGGTTGTGAGTTCGTGGCCTGGCTTCACTGTCCACCTTCTTTTCTTTCCCTTCCTCGTCAGCCGGCATTTTCCAGGCTATGTGTCTTCTGATCTGTGCTGAGATGTACCAGGTGTCCAGGCTGCAGCACATCTGTGAGCTCTTCATCATCACGCAGCTGCAGAGTATGCCTAGCAGGGAGCTGGCGTCTATGAACCTGGATATCGTCGACCTGCTCAAAAAAGCCAAGGTACTCACCCCTTTGTATCTGCTTGCTGGATTAAAAAAAAAAAAAAAAAAAGATTATGTTTCTTGAGAGAGACATCCATGTTTGTCTCAGTTTAGAAGTTTGGCCAAATGAGGTTAAAAGGCCCTCACAGTAGTTTCTGGGATTGGATCATTTTGAAGCATCGGATGTTTGAGCACTGTTTTCCAGGGTGGTAGAATTTGCTGATGGGAAATTTTTCACCTGCATGGCAGCCCGTTTTAGTCTCATCTGAGTGTGGTGCTTTATTGTGCCATATCGGCATTGTAGGAAATAGAACTTAGGTTGAATTTCCCCAGAGCTTTCCCATCTTAGGGTTCATGAAAGAAAAATGACAGAACTGGTCCATGCATATTGACAGAGATAGTTAGGCTAAACTCATTTATGTGTTCATTCATTCATCTTTCACTTCATGGACGTGTTTTAGAGTTCCCTGTTGTTTGTAGGATGTATCAGTGTACTTCATTTATCCTTTCAAAATGCCTTTTTTTTTTTTAAAGATTTTATTTATTTGACAGACAGAGATCACAAGGAGGCAGAGAGGCAGGGAGAGAGAGAGAGAGGAAGGGAAGCAGGCTCCCTGCTGAGCAGAGAGCCCAATGCGGGGCTCAATCCCAGGACCCGGAGACCATGACCTGAGCCGAAGGCAGAGGCTTGACCCACTGAGCCACCCAGGTGCCCCTCAAAATGCCTTTTGTTGATGGGTCTCATGTACCCTCAGTAAAAGCAGAGTTGAGAATCACTACAGTACACCACACTTTCTGCCTTATTTTAAGCTTAGGGCATTTATATTTTTAAGAATTGGATTTCTCCACATTCTAGGGAATAGAGTTTGCACAGTTAAGCAAATTGTGAGGAACTGCAGTCACAAAGAGCCTAGAATCTGAATCTGACAAAGGACTGGGCTGATCTATAAGTAAAGTAGGTTTGCAGTCTTGAAGTCTTCTGGAGCCTGCAGATGTTGTGCCCGTCAAAAATCGGTCATTTCCTCATTCCCACTAAAGGAGGGCAGGAAGTTTATTCAAACGTGTCATCCTACCCCTGGTTATTCTACTGTTCCATCCTCTTCCCTGTGACGGTTTTAGGGCTTCCGGGTGTCATGGAATATAATGGTCTATATTGAACTTGCCGTAAGCTGAAACTTCTAGGTCTTTTTTACAGGAATATATTTGATCCATCATTGGTTACTATCAGGACTTCATAAAATGTTATCTGTCATACAGCATTTGGTGATCCCTATCAACTTGGAGAGAAATTAGAAAAATAGGACAACTCTGTCTTCAAGTTGCTGAAATGGAACCACATAAAGTGTCAAAGGACAGACCGCTCAAAGCTTACCTCCACGTTGAGATGAATTCATAAATCAATAATGTGTATTTCTGGGCAAAGAAGGGAATTCATTTAAAGCCTCTAGGTCTTCTCTTACTGTCTTCTTAACTATTTTGGAGTTTGTTTCTTTCATAATCAAGTCTTAAAACCTTATATATTTAATTTTAAGGATAAAAACAAATTAAAAGAATTGAGTAACCTTCTGCACAGTGTTGGAGCTTGGAGCTGGGGCCACTGGCTGGCCATTGAGCTCACAAGTGTAGGCAGTGTGCACACGAGGGCTAAGCCCTTTGCCAACACCACAAGGGCCTCTGGCCCAGCGAGTGCAGTGTGATAGTAATTCTTGCTACAAGAACAAAACAAAACCAGAAAAACAAAAAACAAAAAACAAAACTGAGTAACTTTGATCTCTCTTTGTAATTTATTTACAGTGAGCCTGGGATAAATAGCTAACTTCTAGATTTAGTTTAAAATTTCTTTTTCATTCTCTCTGGTATTTTTTACAGCCTCTGTTCATTTTGTTGTATCATTTCCATACTATTCTACCAAGTCTGTCATACTTTACAAGAATGATCAGAAGCTTCTCTTTCCTTATCTCATCGTGTCCTTTTAGTAGCTGTACCCAAGAACTTCCTGTCCGGTTGCATTGATGTTTCAGGTCGCACGCGTGCACATGCGTACAGGTCTCCTCACTGGTGTCATTTATGATTGCGTTGTCAGTGGTTCTTCCTGACCTGTTTTCCCTGACTCTGTGCTTTCTGATTGTGTAATTATCCTTATTTATTTCTCTTTAATTTTAAAATTTTAAGATACCAGACCTTTTTGAATTTTACTTTTTGTTTCTGAAGCTTTTTTAATTTATAGGATTAAGCCTCCAATTACCAGTTTTTCTTTATTCTCTTCCTGGTGGTCCCCAATTTGACAATTACAAATCCAAGATAACAGGATCATTTTCGTTGCCAGTTCTCTTGGAAGTTCCTAGTTTGAGGCTTTAGTTCACCAGCCAGTTCATACTGTTGGTCAGAATTTAGGTAATTTTTCCTTCATTGTTTCTCTGACTTCTGGGAGGTGAAACTGTCTTTTAGCAGAATTAGACTTGGAGTAGTTTTTTTTGAATAATCAAAATCTCCAGGGGCTCTACTGTCATCTCTGCTAGTTTTTCATTGTTTATCAGGAAAGCATCCTTCATACTTCTGATACAGTAGAGCGCTTTGGTATTCTCTCACTTGTGCTTCCTCCTTTCCCTTCCCCTAATGTTTCTCAATTCCTTATCATGATTCTACCTTCAAGTTCATCTATTTCCATCAAGTTGGACTTTTATTTGGCAGAGAAAGACACAGTGAGAGAGGGAACACAAATAGGGGGAGTGGGAGAGGGAGAAGCAGGCTTCCCGCTGAGCAGGAGGCGGATAAGGGGCTGGATCCCAGGATGCGGGGATCCTGTTCTGAGCTAATCCCAGACACTTAACTACTGAGCCACCCAGCCCCAAGTTGGACTTTGAACATGCAAGAGAAGCTTCTTTCACTTAATCAGATTCAGTCCTTTGAACTCAGGTAGACATCTCCTTATCTCTCCTCCCTTTTCTGTCCTACCTAGCCAAACTTTGGTGATTCCTCTGAAGTCCTGCTAACCATATTAAAGTTTCAAACTCAATATCTTATTTATAAAAACTCAATGTTTTATAATCTGTACGTTAATACTTGGCTGCTACAGCCTACCAGTTTTCTGATCTTTTCCTTGTGAGTTTCTGGGTATTTTTTCCACCACTATTATTCTTTATAGAACTGTTAAATGCATTGTATTTATAGTTTGTTTGTTTGTTTTTTTTAAAGATTTTATTTATTTATTTGACAGAGATCACAAGTAGGCAGAGAGGCAGGCAGAGAGAGAGGAGGAAGCAGGCTTCCCGCTGAGCAGAGAGCCCGATGTGGGACTCGATCCCAAGACCCTGGGATCACGACCTGAGCCCAAGGCAGAGGCTTTAACCCACTGAGCCACCCAGGCGCCCCGTGTTTATGGTATTTTTAAAGCCTTTCTTTTTTGTTTTGTTGTTTATTTCATTTTTTGTTTCTTTTTTTTGTATTTCATACAAAATACATTTTGTATTACATTTTTGTATTTCATATTTTTGTTGTTTAAACCTGCTTTGTCAGGGGTGCCTGGGTGCCGCAGTCAGATAAGCATCCAATTCTTGGTTTCTGCTGAGGTTGTGATCTTGGAGTTGTGAGATTGAGCCCCCAAGTAGCTTCAGACTCATGCTCAGTGGGGAGTCTGCTTAAGATTCTCTCTAGCTCTTCCTCTGCTCCCCCACTCGTGCTTGTGTGTGATAGTTATGATACCTTGAATCTTGGTCAAAACTAAAATTCTGCATTTTAACCATGTTTCTGTAGCTAGCTATTCATTTCTGTGATCGACCTTTTCCTTAAAGTCACAGCCCTTAGGTGATGTCCTGAACTTTTCTTTGTAGGTTATCTGCTTTGGGTTAATCATCTGATCGTGCTGGTGGCTTCTGTTAAAATAGCTACACATTCTTGTTCTATCTCTTTGAGATCACTCACATTTATCCGCTTAAAGTTAAGGCAAATAAAAATTGATAAAATGTGATGTGGGATCCAATGAACCATAAAGTATCTTACAATTCAAAAATTTTGATTTTGTATAATGAAAAGTAGAGGAACCTGTGGATTTAACATGTGAAAATATTCCCACATTATAACTTTTTAAAAGAGCAATACGTGAGTTTCTTCTTTAAGATTTGAGATATAAATCTTTCTTCAATTTAGCATTATTTCTTATATAATACTTTAGAGTTTCCTTAAAAGAGGTATATTTAGCTTAAAGGTGCAGACAACCTAAATGTCCATCAACAGGTGAATGGATAAATAAAATGTCGTATATACATACAGTGGAATATTACTCAGTCTTAAAAAGGAATGATGTGGGGTGCCTGGGTGGTTCAGTGGGTTAAAGCCTCTGCCTTCAGCTCGGGTCATGATCCCGGGGTCGTGGGATCAAGCCCCATATCTGGCTCTCTGCTCAGCGGGGAGCTTGCTTCCCCCTCTCTCTCTGCCTGCCTCTCTGCCTACTTGTGAACTCTGTCAAATAAATAAATAAAATCTTTAAAAAAAAAAAAAGGAATGATGTAATATGTGCTGCAACATGGATGGTACTTGAGGACATTATTCTAAGTACGATAAACCAGGCAGAATAAGCATACCTATTGTATAAGTCAGGGTCTGTGAGGTATCTAGAATAGTCAAATTCAGAGAGAGAAAACTAGAATAGTGGCTATCAGGGACTAGGGGAAGGGATAGAAGGGGAGTTATTATTTAGTGAGTGTAGAGTTTCAGTTTGGGATGATAAACACATTCTGGAAATAGATAGTGGTGGTGGTTGCATGATAATGTGAATGTACTTAATGCCACTGGTACCCTTAAAGAAGGTTAAAATGGTAAATTTTATATTTTGTGCATTTTAACCACAATAATTAAAAAAAGAACTGTACTCATGTATCAAAGTGGCCTGCCAGCACGTTATGTAGTCTGAGTTGAGTGGTTAGATGGATCGGTGAGCATCACTGGACAACTGGCACCAAGGTGAGGATGTCATGGCCACAGTGCTTTCAATTTCCCTTCCATTAGCTATTGAAATTCAGAATGAGAAATGTGCTGGAAATCCGGCTCACCATAAGAGCATATAACTACATCCTAGTTAAAAGCATCCCCTTAATTATATCCTAGATAAAACCAACTGCTCAGACATAACCTTCTCATAGAGGTATGTTTACATTGAAACCCATGCCCTTAGGTTGATGACATTTCCTTCACAAAATATATTTCAGTTTGCCCCTTGGGTGAACTTGTTTAGATATGGCCAAGGATGTACCTTCACTAACCATAATCATATCTCTGTTACACAGCCATAAGTGCAATTAGTGACAGCCATGACCTTAGATTAAAAGCTTAAAGGAAATCCTTAAGAACCTCAAGGAGTCTCTTAACCACTGATGCGGTGTGCCTCTGTTGAAGACATTGAGATGCTCTAGCACCAGTGGCTTGTTATTCATTTGATCCTGTCTCTTCCCTGATGTAATTTTATTATTACATGCAAATAATCTCCCTTTTCCTTTCTGCTCTCAGAGTAGGCAGAAGGCTGCGTCACATGTGGACACAGTCAGTATGGAGTCCCGCTCTACACAAATCCTTCCAGACCGTTCTCTCCACCTATTCATCGTCTGGATGTCTGCATGGTTATTAATACAATATTGTTTCACTTTCCATTTTTCTTGCAGTTTCACCACTCGGATTGCCTTTCAACCTGGCTGCTTCATTTCATTGCTACTAACTACCTCATCTTCAGCCAAAAGCCTGAATTTCAGGATCTTTCAGGTAGGTTCCCAATTACTGTTTTGAAAAGAAAACTTCGTTCTTTGCTCTTAGGTTTAAAAAGTAGTTTGTAGGAATAGTAGTTGTTAAAAAACAAAAAGTAAAAAAAAAAAAAAGTCAGTGTAATACCTTCCTCTTAACTACACAGTGAGGTAATTGAGGACACTTTAACTTACAGTCACCTGGTTATAAAAATAGCTTGACCTGTGTTACACAAGAAGCTTTCTAATGATTGTTTTATAGCTCCCATCCATTTTTAAGGGTACCTTGTTTTCTGAAGTAAAGTGATAAGGTAGCCTCAGGTGGAATTTGATTGTGACAAACAATATTTTGGTTTTCACTACCTAAATCAGAAGCAAAATTTTAACAGTACAGATTTAAAATTTTTTCTTGTGAAGGAAATTGTAACTGCCATTTATTATTTATAATATGTAGTTCAATTGTTCTGATATGTACATTTATTTAAGCGTATCTGTATAGGAATCCATTATATTCCTCGGGAATAACAGTTTAATTGGTCAGAAAATGTTGCAAAACTTACTGAACAGAGAGTGTACATAATGTGATCTTTAAGGCGAATTGTGAAGATTAAAACCAATCATAAAGTGTGAGCTCCTGAATGCTGCATAAGAAGAAAGAAAATGAGAACCGAATAGTCATCAGAGTAGATGGTCAGTTTAGATACGATGGTTTGCTCATGTTACTTAGAATAGGCTCAGGAAATAATTTTTTAAAAAATCCCCTAGTTAAGTAGTTTTAAACTCTAAGCAGGGATGTCCATAGAGACACCTGAAGGTTTTCTGAGGTGGGGGGCTGAGAGCAGAGAAAGGCTGAGGGAAGAGGAGGGAAGGAAGAAGAGAAGGCTGAAGTCTGTAGTTCTTAGACCCCCTGGCCCTTTAGCCTGTAGTTTTTATCTTCTGTTTTATCTGCTGTTCTCCATAAAATTTTACTTGTAAAAGATAATCTGCTGCTAAAATATTTGAAAGTCTCTGGTTTCTTTCATCTTCTTAGACAGATAAGAAAACCAGGAAACAGTCTATTTTGCGCAGATATATTCAGTTGGTTGACAAAGATCGTATGCCTATTGAGCATAAGTTCTTAAATAGAACTTATTTATTAGTGCAGTAGAGAAACATAGTAAAGCAGAATAAAGATATTTACTAAACCATCTGCTCTGTGCAAGAAAGAAAGAAACTAATTCCGTTCATAAAGAGAAGGCATGCTTCTTGCCATTAGTAGGGACATTCTAATACAGTCATTTTTTAAGAAATCAATTCATAATGAAATAAGTGGACATTGTGATTTTAGAACCACCTTTGTTATGCTGCCTTAGGTTCCCTTCATTTGTAAAAGAAAAATAAGATTATTTTCCATTTACTGTCTTGTATAGATGAATGCTACACATGGAGTACTAGTACAAGCTTAGAAGAATGTACTCTGTAAATCCTTTGTGTTATAAATTTTTATTTTATTTTATTTTATTACTTACACAATTGACTATAAAGTGTGTTATGACCACCTGGCATAGTGAGAGGCCGGACTCCAGGGTGTAATTTGAGAAGGCAGGGTAAGAAGATGAGACTGTGTTCTTGATTGTCATCTGTTCCTTTGATGAGAACTAGAAGCGTCTTCTGAATGTTGCAGTTTAATTGGTACCTGTTTATGTTCAGGACTGCTGTGATATGTCCTTGGGGGCAGAGAATAAAAGCCCCTGGTGGATAGGGAAGAGTTAGATAGTCTAACTGAGTGGTCACAAACTAGGAATCTGGGGTTTGAAAGGAACTGAATACAGTCTGCCAACGGGTTTTATTTGGGCTACACAGTATTACCTATTTTTAGTGTCACCATTTAAAAATTGTAACATGGCACATCTTTAAAATCAAATTTCTGGCTTCTTTGGAAAAGTTGGAAGATCTGGCTGCCCTGGGCCCATCTTCCCACGTGGAAGCAACCTGGACCTAAGCAGTAACTCAGCCCATTTACGGGAGCACGTGTCCTGCCGAAGGTTCTAGTCAGCTCTCCTCCCTGTTGTTTCACACTTGAACTGCCTCACATGGTTGCTTGAAGTTGGAAGGGTTCTTGTCACTGTTTATAGCTCCCTTCAATGATTTTCCACCTTTGGTTTCAAAAATTACCAAGTTATCGTTGGAATTCTATGAACCGTTTTCTCTTGCCTGAGAATTCTTCTTCTTTAAAGGTGTTTGGGAATTGAAAAGTGAGACTAGACAAGATGTTGTGTTAATGCTGGCATTGATAGAGCAGAACTCTGTTGAAGAGCTCATTCAGTGTTAGGTATGTTTTATATGTTGGACTCTTTGAACACAAACAGCAATGCATAGGAATATAAGTCACTCTTGGCATTTGTGGATTCAATATTCTCACAGTTTAATTTAGCTTGGTATTATGTTACATATTATATATGTGGAGTTTTTTTGTCTTGTTTTGGTTTTTGCTGGCCACCAGAGCTCATCTGGATAACTTTTCTCTCTCTTTTTTTTTTTTTTTAAAGATTTTTATTTATTTATTTGACAGAGAGAGATCACAAGCAGGCAGAGAGGCAGGTAGAGAGAGAGGAGGAAGCAGGCTCCCTGCTGAGCAGAGAGCCCGATGCGGGGCTCGATCCCAGGACCCTGAGATCATGACCTGAGCCGAAGGCAGCGGCTTAACCCGCTGAGCCACCCAGGCGCCCCTCTCTCTCTTTTTTTAAATCTTAACCAAGAGAGTAGTCTTATGTCACGTTTGCTTACTAATGAATCCTACAGCTAACTTCCCTGAGCTGGTAGGTCATTTCTTTTTGTCCAAGTCCTGCAGCCTGGATCATGACCTCATTAGTCCAAATTATCATATATGTGGTCACACAATAGATGGGGAAGTGGGAACTGACTTAGCAGAAGGAAAGCTAAGTACCCACAGAAGGGAATGCTGATGAGAAGCAAGCTGACTCACTCAGCAGAGTACCAAGACGTCTTAGAAATGTGAGGGACCAGGTATTTCAGAAAGCAGAATAAAGCTTGGGGCTGAAAGCAGTAGAACTGGTTGAAAGATGTGAAGAAGGGAGTGCCTGGGTGGCTTAGTCAGTTGAGCATCAGACTCTGGGGCTTGGCCTAGGTCTTGGTCTTTTTTTTTTTTTTAAAGATTCTATTTGCTTATTTGACAGACAGAGATCACAAGCAGGCAGAGAGGCAGTCAGAGAGAGAGAGGAAGGGAAGCAGGCTCCCTGTGGGGCAGAGAGCCCAATGTGGGGCTCGATCCCAGGACTCCGGGATCACGACCTGAGCCGAAGGCAGAGGCTTTAACCTGATGAGCCACCCAGGCGCCCCTAGGTCTTGGTCTTGGTGTTGAACCCCGCGTCGGGCTCTGCGCTCAGCATGGGGTCTGCTTGAGATTCTCTCCCTCTCCCCTGGCTCATGTGTGCTCTTTCTTTACAATAAATAAATAAAAACTTTAAAGATTATTAAAATATTTTTTAAAAAGAAGAAGAAAGTTATGAACTATGAACTTGCTGCACTCCATCCCACTCAGGCAGGCAACTCCTTCTCTTTCATCGTTGTTGGAGATGGGAGATTTATTCCTGGAGAAATTAAACCAAAAGAATTCTAGAATCACAAACTCCAGGTATAGCTAAGATTAGGTTAAGGAGCTGAGCTGAAGGAGCACCTGGGGGCCTCAGTCATTATGTGTCCGCCTTCGGCTCAGGTCATGATCCCAGAGTCCTGGGATCAAGTCCCACATCAAGCTCTCTGCTCAGCGGGAAATCTACTGCTCCCTCTCAGCTCCCTGTGCTTGTGTTCCCTCTCTTGCTGTCTCTCTGTCAGACAAATAAATAAAGTCTTAAAAAAAAAAAAAAGCTGAACTGAAAACATGGGGATCATGCAAAAGTGTACACATTGTATAGTAAGCCGCCAACCTCCTTCCTGTGTCCAGGTTCTAGAATTCCGGCACCAGGTATTGCTGCCTTGACTCCCACACTCTGAGCATGAGATTGAAGCATCTTTCTCTGGCCCTGGAGAAAAAATATGTAGGTGCAGTCATTTGGAAATTCTGTCTGTGAACCCAACAGATATCTTCTCAATTATTCCAACAGTCAGTAAGTCCTACCCATGACCACAAGATACCCAAACAGCCATCTGGTATCTCACTCTCAAACGTAAGGATATAACTGAGGATCTTCAGATATTTTAGGCAATACCTAACATGAAAGATAGATACCAAAACCAAAATAAAATTGATAAAACAGAAGAGAAAGAATTTAGAGGAACAAAGAATAGAAAAAAAATCCTTTAAAAATCTTGAAGTTAATATCGTCAGTGAATAAGAGATATAATTCATAAAGCAGGAGAGAATGTTATTTAAAAAAAAAAACAATATTCACAAAGACAGTAGAATGATGGTTGCCAGGGATGGGGGGATGGGGAAATGGGGAGTTGTTAATGGGTATAGAGTTTTAGTTTTGCAAGATGAAAAGAGTTCTGGAAATTGGTTGTACCATAATGTGAATGTACATGACAATACTGAACTATATACCTAAAAATTGTTAAGATAGTAAATTTTATGTTATTTATGCTTTATCATAGTGTAGAAAACAGGAAAAAAAAAAGTTGTTCTTGGAAATTACAAACATGGTAGCAAAAAAACAACAACAACAAAACAACAAAATAACAACAACAAAAAAACCCTAAATAAATAGAAGAGTTTAAACAAATACATAAAAGTTGAAAGATAAGGATGAGGACATCTTCCAAAAAGTGAGACAAAAAGATTAAGAGGAGAGAAAGTTTTTAAAATAAATTTGGGGCTCAATCCAGGAGATGAAGTATCTGAGTTAAAGAAGTTAATGCAGAATAAAACAGTGAAGAGGAAAATATCAAGGAAGTAATACAAGAAATTATCCTAGTCCTAAAGGACCCGAGTCTTAAGACTGAAAGGACCTGCTAGGCACTCAGCGGTGTGAGTGAACAAAGTCCATCCCTGGGACGTGCAAGAACACTAACTATAAATAGAAAAATATGAAAGTTTTAAAAGAACAGAGATGACTTGCCAAGAGCTATAAATCTGAATGGTAGAGGAGTGTTTAATAACCTTGAAAACTAGAATGCAGAGGAATTCTGTCTTCAACATTCTGAGGCAAGTTTTCCACCTAGAATTCTGTACCAAACCAAATTATCAATCGTGTGTGAGGAGGACAAAGATGTTTCATCACACGCAGGGTCTCAAAAATACTTCAGACCTACCCTCCTTTTTTCAGGGAGCTAATAAAGGTAGTGCTTCACCAGAAGGGAAAAACAAACTGAGTGAAGGGCTGGAGTCAGAGAGCAGAGCGATCCAACACGGAGGCAGGAAGCAGGCCTTGAAAGCCGGAGAGTGCGGGGCTGTGAGGAGAAGGGGCCAGCAGCTGCCTCAGGAGTGGTTAGCTTGCCCGGTGACTGTGGCTGGGTGGAAGATAGACTTGAGAGGGCCTTAGAGTTTGGGAGGGCAAGGTGGCTACAAAGAAAACTAAATGAAAAACAAGTCTGTTATCATCTCCAAGACAAATGAGTCGCATTTGGAAAAAGCAAAAGAATATGCATAGTACTTGATGAAGCAGTGTATTGTTGCAAATCACGTAATAATTTAAATCCTGATGACTGATTTAACCAAAAGCATTGAGGGAAAGAAAGGTAAGGGATATATAGGCGAGCACAGATCTCCTCTATCAAATAGGAAATCAGTAATAGTTAATATCTAAACTTGATCCAAAATAAAATATATGCAATTAACATTCTTTTTCTAAAAATTTTAGTGGAAGAACGCAGTTTTGTTGAAAAGCACAGATGGCCTTCGAATATGTACTTGAAGCAGCTTGCGGAATACAGGAAGTATATTCACTCCCGGAAATGTCGTTGCTTAGTAATGTAACCCGGAGCTTTTATATGCATACGCTTTTTATTATTATTATTATTACTATCATTATGAAGCAGAAGAATGGGATACCTCTGTGTTCCAGTAAAATTCTGTGACTGAAACCAATACGGGCGTTAAAAAAAATTACCATACAGCTTAATGTGTTTGTTAGTTCTCTGAAAAAAACTACTACTGTGATCTTAAAAGGGAACAAAATAGACCATAGGCTAAAACCAAGGCTTCACTATCCTAGTATGTAAAGCTGTCCTACAGCTTCTTTTTCCCTTTAAGATGCCCTGTTGCTTTAGTGATATTAATACCCCTCCCAGTTAAGTAATGTTTAAACTTAAAAACAAAATCATGTAGTATTAATTAAAAATGTTCACTATGTCTGATAAATTGCTCTATTAAAATAAGGGGCATTTTAAAAACCGAGTATGACTATTTCAATAACAAAAAATCTAGGGTAAAGCTGATCAATCTGAAATCTTAGGAATAGAAATTTGCATGGGATTTTGAAAGTGAAACGCCACATGGTTTCAAATCAGTGACAGTGTTCGAACCATCATGAAAAAAACATTTTTTTTTTTTAATGTGGACTACCGAACTGAGCCACCTTGTCTCTTCTGTGGGATTCTGATTGGGCAGGAAACCTAAACAGGGCTGGCTTTAAGGCTGTGTAACTTGTGTCGTCACACAGGGCCCCATGCTTGGTTCGAGGCTCTGCTCTTGCCATTTTGAAATTCTTAATAATGTTTAAAGAAAGGCCCTGCATTTTCACTTTATACTGGGCTCCCCAAATTATGTGTGTCTCCTAGCAGGATATGTACTATATTTTCTTGCTAACCACCATTCTCACTGAAAGCAAAAAAGAGGCACTGACATGGAGGGAACAGAAGGAGGCTTGCTGGAAGGAAGAGATCACGAGGGGTTTCCCAACCTTGAGGACCTCTTGCGGGAGTGGAGGGTTACAAGGGGGGGTTCTCTGCTGCCACCTCAGCGGGCAAGGGAGATATGCCTTGTGTTTACTCAGCTTTAAAACACAGTTCTGGCTCTATCACAGTGGAAGAAATGCTTTCTTGCTCATTCTAAAACCTGGATGTTGGTAAAAGCGACTGACCAGTGTGAATTTAAAACGCATTTATAAAGATGCTCCTAGGAAGAGTTGCCTTCTAGAGAAATTGTAATCAGTGGCTTAAGAGTTTTTTGTTTCGTGTACTTACTAAGCTTAGGAGACCAGCGGCTTGAATTGTTTGAATTCTTTCTGAGGACCGCAAAGTTATTTAATGAGGAGTAGCAGGAATCTTGTCGTTCAAGATAACCCAGTAAGTTAAGAGAAAGGTTATAAATCAAAGACTCAGTACATAGAGAGAAAATGGTACTAGGGTAGAATTATAGTTTCTCTTGTATCACATGTCAACAGAAATAATTACATCAGAAGCTTGTAAGCTGAGAGATGGAAAACCAGATTACTGTTTATTGTTAACATCATTTTCATCTGTAATTCAGTACTGGGATATATTTTTCTTCTAATTTCTAATGACTTTCAAGAACACCGAATTTTTCCAGCTATTCAAAGGTTTGATTAGTTTTATATCACAGTATTAAACATACTGCTATACAGTTAGTCCTTGAATGTATGTCAACACTGTTAGAGTACAACAGTAAAAACACCCTATATATATCTTCCAAGAACCCTGACTTTAATTAGATTGTATTGCTGCAGGTTACCGGAATGCATTTTATGTTTTTTGTATTTTAACCACTTGAGTTAATCAACTCTTGGCAATTCCCATTTGATAAGGATAAACATTGTAAAGAATAAATACTGTAGTAGATTTCTAGAAATTCATCACATTTGAGATCTTTTAAAACACAGTGATAGCCTTATGTTCTTCTTAAGGTAGTCTTTCCCCTATGTGAATTACAGCACTTAAAATTCTAAATCAGTAACTTTTGATCTAGGAAATTGAAAAACATTAAGTTCTAAGGCAAAATAAAGTATTTGCTTGAAAATACTATTTCACATTTATGTAGACCATAGATACTTTTGAGGTTGTTTGATCGGAGTGGAAGTTGAATTTGAAAGCTGGGGCTCCATGGAGGTTGAGCATGTAGATTTTATTATGAAAAGTCCTTTACAACCTGTGTGAGTGACTCCACCACCCTGATGTCATGGCTTTTCAGAGCTAGTCAGAAAGTAATCAAATTAGTTTTTAAACCTAGACTCTTCAGTACCTTTGAATTAACTCAATTTAAAATAACAAGAAATTTAGAAATACTTACAAACTCTCTCGGAGAAATGAGTGCTCTTTTTGAGGCTTTTTTTTTAATTGAAAGATTATTTCTAGATGAATGTATGCTTTGTGTTCATCTCTGCTTCAATATATTTACCAAACATTTTAATTAGAGAAGATACTATGTGATAGAATTAAGGCCTCTTCTTTCTGGGCCAGGTTTTCACCTTATATAACCCTTTGTATACTTCTGACTGCTCTCTGTTCCTATTATAAGAGAGTAGGCCTATAAAATAGAAGTTTCAGTAATGTAAGTGAAATTCACTCTGTCCAGAAAGCCTGGCAGCTTCACACTGGGCAGTGGCAGAAAACCGAACAGTTGGATAAATGGAACTTCCAAGACAGCTAAACTTTTCAATTCCAATTTTAAAAACTACACTACATTGACATACTTAATTAGAAAAGCAAAATTTCCTCAAGAGTACTTTATTTTATTTAAAGCATCTGTTTAATTCAATCTTTAATAATTTTGCTAAGAAGGGTATGTGTGTATTTTAATATAGCCTGACCTGAATTTATATGTTTTTAGTTTTAGTATTTAACATTTTGTAACAAATAAACCTTTTTTAAAACAAGCTTAACACAGTGTCCTGCAATTATTTTACCTCGGATGTTGAAATGTTGGAATAAATTTGGGAATATTGCCTGTGTTTCTCAAGCATAATTATGTTTCACAGATAATTTCCATTACACGTAAGGTATGTAGAGTATTGCTGATGTTGTAGATGCCTGAGATCAGATAAAGACATTTATATTACTTTTACCAGCTGGTACCAGAATTTCTCTTCACAAAATAACTGTCTTTATTTAGAAAAATACTTGGATAATTGTTTAGCATAGAAGTGAGCCCTGTGGGCTCGAATGTTGCCGGAGCCAAGACTTCTGAGAAGTAGAGAAGCTGTTCTGCATAATAAAGGGTTAAGAAGCTGGAAGTTTCCAACAAAATGAAAAGGCAAGCTACTGAAGGGGAGAAAATAAAAGTCATTTAACTTATAATGAGTTAATACCAAAATTTGTAAAGAACTGATACATCTCAGCAGCAACAAAAGAAAATAAAACATGGACAGAGAATCTGAACAGAGATTTTTTTTTTTCCAAAGAAGACATGGACATGGTCAACAGACCCATGGAAAGATGCTCAGCCAAGAAACGCAGGTCAGAACCTCGATGAAGTATCACCTCGTACCTGTTAGAATGGCTGTTATCAAAAAGATGAGATAACAGATGTTGGCAAGGGTGTGGAAAAAAGGGAACCCTCATGCAGTGCTGGTAGAAATGTAGATTGGTGCAGCCACTATGGAAAACAGTGGAGATGTTCCTCAAAAAATTAAAAATGAGACTACCATATGATCTAGCAATTCCACATTTGGGTATATTTATCTGAAAGAAAAAGAAAAAACTAACTTGAAAAGCTATCCGCACCTCCATGTTTATTGCAGCAGTATTTACAATAGCCAAGACATGGAAACAACCTAAGTCTCAGTTAATGGGTGAAGGGATAAGGCAAATGTGGTGTATATATACAATGAAATATTATTCGGGTATAAAAAAGTATGAAATCTGGCCTTTTGTGACATGAATGGATCTTGAGAGCATTACATTAAGTGAAATAAGTCAGACTGAGGAGGACAAATACCATGGGATCTCACTTATATATGGAATCTTAAAACAACAGCAGCAACAAGAACCACCAAGCTCATAGATAGAGAGGACAGATCAGTGTTTTGCCAGAGGCAGAGTTTGGGGGTTGGGGATGGGTGAAATGGGTAAAGGGAGGTCAAAAGGTATAAACTTCTAGTTATAAGATGTCATCATTGGGTGTAATATACAGTATGGTGACTAGTTAATCCTGTATTGTCTCTTTGAAAGTTGCTAAGAGAATAGATCTCAAAATACTCCACAAGAAAAAAATCCATGACTGTGTAATTATGGATGGTAACTAGAATGTGGTGAACATTTTGCAGTATCTACAGATATTGAATCATTATCTATACACCTGAACTTTCCAGGGCAGAAGAGGCCAGATAGAAGAGAGAGAGAGAGACAAGGCAAGCATAATATGAAAATGGGGTATGCACTATGTAACACAGTCCCTCCCCCAGGTTACCCAGTTGCTAGTAAATTCTACTAAATTCATAAAGGCCTCCACAGTTCCCCTGGAAATTATGTTGCAGACACATATCTGACACACTCTTGTAGAGGACCCCGATTACCTGTAGAAGAACCTCCACAGTCCTCCCTGCCATCACAGCCTTTCCTAAGTAGCCCTGTCTGTTCTGCCTTGACATGCGGGGCATTGACGGTGTACTTGCACACTTCACACTCTTCCCGTGCCTTGGGTTGGCTTGTCATTCCTTGTCTACTTTGCAGACTCCTGCACGTCCTGTAAAAACCCCACTTCAAATGTCTCTTTTGCTCTCTAGGACTGAAGAATTGCTTCTGCATGTGAATAAGAATTAATTGCTTCCGCACGTGTCTTTCCTTAGCTCTTTATTCACACCTTTCTTACGGCACTAGAGCATTTTAGGTATTTCTGTATCAGTGGTTTCTACTTAGCTGTAACTTGAGGGCAGGGACCATGTCTTGGTTTATCTTCATGGTCCCTCCATAACCCTTCAACAAGCACGGGACTGACATAGACTGTGTATCATAAATGGCACTAAAAAGGCTAGATGGCTTCTGTTAGAGCGGTAATCTAAAACTTGTAAATGCAAGTGAGTAGTATGCTCACACTTGAGGCTTTGTTTACCCTGTGTCAGGAGTCACCACAGCCAGCTGGCAGGTGGGACCTGGAGTGATCATGGTGGTTGGCTCTCTGGGGAACTGGTGAACAGAATGGAAGAGTGAGAATTCTGGACTGTTGAGGTGGGTGCAGAGCATGTACCAATTGATCCCTGGAGACACCTGCCTGGGAGTTGCCAAAGAAAGTCAGCAGAAAGTTGAGCTGGGGGAAACAGAAGAATTTCAGTGGTGAACAAAGAAGGGGGAGCAGCTCCCAGTGTTACACTCTTGGAAGAGTTTAAACAGGAAATGTGAGTCCTTCAGATTTCGCTACTGTCTCACGGTATACATTTTTTCCTGAAAATTGTCTACATCTTTGTCGTCTTCTCTGATTTTTTAAAAGAATGTTCAGCTGCTGTAAGAATTGGAAGCAATTTTGGAGCATAATCATATATGATCTTTTTTAAACGGAAAGTCCTAGAAGGTCAAAGTTTGGTTAAACCGGTTTTGTGGGTCCCAGGAATTCTTCCCATAGGTGGCAGGGAGTTACTGAGTAACAACTGTCCCCCTCACACAAGCTTGCTTCAAAGTTCTGAGTGCTTTTCCCTTCCTCCTCCTGAATGGAAGTCTTGCTTTTTCCTTTACTTTAATAAGTTTAAAGCCGAAGAAAAATAACTACAGTTTCATGTTTCAGTTTTCATAAAATTTATGTAGGCCATTTTTAATTTCCTAGAAATCTCTTGTCTAATAGTCTCCCCATGTGTCACCATGGTAACTGGACACATCATTGTTCTTGGGTCTTATGTCTTCTTGGTTGAAAGAAGAGTAGGGTTGGTTTTCTAAATTCCTCTGAGGAATGAATTGCCTCAGAGTAAATAAGGACATTTTGGTGTAGAGTTAACTACAGACCAAACTGCCTGAGAGGCCACAGATAAAACCCCTGGTAATGGGTAGGAAGGCAGATTAGAATAACAGTGCCCAGGTGAGGTTCGAATGCTTTCCTTGAATAGATGGAAAACAAAAGTTAAGATATTTCCTGGGCAAGGATCCAAATGTAAAGCAGATCATTTAGATGAAGTAAATTGGAATTTATAGTAAAGAATTGCCTGGATAGTTTCCTAAGCTGCACACAACTACCAGTAAGAAAACTTTGCCTTTTATGGGGCGCCTGGGTGGCTCAGTGGGTTGAGCCGCTGCCTTCGGCTCAGGTCATGATCTCAGGGTCCTGGGATCGAGTCCCACATCGGGCTCTCTGCTCAGCAAGAAGCCTGCTTCCCTCTCTCTCTCTCTGCCTGCCTCTCCGTCTACTTGTGATCTCTCTCTGTCAAATAAATAAATAAAATCTTTAAAAAAAAAAAAAAAAAGAAAACTTTGCCTTTTATAACACTTACTCCTTTTAATGACTATGTTAAGAAAGGCTGGTCTTGTATGAGATCTTAGTATTAGTAAGGACCAGGGGTTCCAGAACTGCTATAAGGTACCATAATGGACATAACTGATTGCCTGAGGGTTTTATGTCTTTTAGCACCATTCCATAGGCATTAACAGTTGCTTAAGAAACATGTGTTGAGTATAAGAGGACACAGTTGATGGAGAGCCCAGCAGACATACTGGGTGCAAGTCAACTGTGTTGACTCTTATGGCCCAGGTGTCGCCTTTCTGCTTAGGGACCAAAGGTCTTGTCCCTGGGGAAGGGCACAAGAGACACCCACAACAGAATCTGGGTAAGACCTCAGTTTAAGGGCAGGGCCTTCAGTGAGGGGCCAGTGTGGAAGGCCAGGAGACACCCAGGAATAACTTGGGGGAGACTCTGGGGCCCATGTCCTATAGGCAAGCATGTAACAGTGAAATTTCTGTGACTACAGTTTATGTGAATTGTGTAGGCTGATGAGGCCTGGGCAGATTGACGGGTCTTTCGTTATACCCCATTACCACTTACTGAATTTTTACTAAGTTCTGCATACGTTCCTCCCTTTCGAAGAGGCACTGGCACAGAGGAGGGTGGTCTGGTGGGCTGATTGTCAGTGTGGGTGACGAAGCTCACTGCCTGGGTGGATTCAGATCCCAGCTCTGCCTCTTACCATGCGACTTCGGACGTGAGAAACGGCTTCTCTCTGGATGTTGTTCATCTATAAAATGGAGCTAATGGATGCAGCAACTTCATAGATTCATGGGAGAGTCAGTAAGGTCATACACATAAAATGCTGACTTGCACAGAGCTAGCACTCTTAAGTTTTACCTGTTATTATCTTATCATCCCAGCAATTCTATGGGCCACGAGCTGTCAGTGTGTCCATCCTAAAATGAGCACAAGGAGTAATAACCTAAGGTGGGTCACATCGTTAATAAGTGGCAGAGTGGGAAGAACAGAGACCTTACCCCAAAGCCCAAATGCTCTACCAAATAGCAAACAGCATCCCCACCCTTGTCCCAGGAAACTAGTCCAAGGTCTAATCTGATCGTGATTCTTCAAATGCTATGACTGGTTAACATAGCACCCTTGCAGTTAATATTTGAAGTAAATAATCCAAGGCTGAAGACTGGAAAACAATCTGCATGTGCTGGTAGGAAGTGATCAGAGCGAAAGGCAGCTGGTTGCAGAGCACATTCAATCCCAGCAGCCAGACTATGAGGTTTCTGGTAATCCTCTTGCATTTTAATTAATTTTGATTAGTTCATTTTAATTCTCATAGCACCCAAGCTGAAGAGATTTGCTTAGTCATAGGCATACAGCTAGGAAATAGCCTAACCAGAATTTGAATCCGTCCATGTTTCTCCTAAACCATTAAAAAAAAAAAGAAAGAAAGAAAAGAAATCTGTCCTTGGAGTAGCAATCTCAGGTCTTGGGCCAGTTCCTACAGGAAATTTGTAGTTTTGAGCAACATTGTTTCATTGAACTGTATGAACAAAGTGGGTGAATTACATAGGCTATAAAACATGCCTAAATAAAGTTATTTTTAAAAAAGAAAGGAAATAAGAAAGGAAAATTAAAAAAAGAAATAATTAGAGAGCTAGAGAGGGGAGGAGGAAGGAAGGAAACAAGAAGGAAAATAAAACATGAGTAGTTAGAAAAAATGTTTTCTAACTGATCCAGTAACCACTGTATGCCATGAGTTAAGTGAAGACCAGAAAAACTGGATAAAAATTTTGTTTCTGGTTAAATGGGTTTAGAGCATGGTTGAACCCACCTAGTTGTGACCCTAAGTGACCTCCCCCAGTATCTCAGCAAAGGGAAAGAGGTTGTAAGTTTGTATATATGTGGGCTCTGGTGAGGCTAAGAGCGCGCGCGTGCGTGTGTATGTGTGTGTTTTATAAACTTTGTTTTTTAGAGTAGTTATAGGTTCACAGTAAAATTAAGCAGAGGTACAGAGATTTCCCATATACCCCTTCTTCCATATACTTATAGCTTCCCCCATTATCAACATCCCCTCTCAGAGTGGTGCATTTGTTACAATTGATGGACACACTGATACATCGTTATCACTCAAAATCCGTAGTTTATGTTAGACTTCAAGACTCTTGGTATTGTACTTGCTGTGGATTTGTGCAAATATATAACAATATGTATCCATTATTATAGTATCATACAGAATCATCTTACTGCTCTAAATATCTTCTGTGCTTTGCCTGTTCGTCCCTCTTCTGCTATCCCTGGTGACTACTGACATTCTTATTGTCCCCATAGTTTTGTCTTTTCCAGAATGTCATATAATTGGAATCCTATAGTATGCAACCTTTTCATATTTGTTTCTTTCACTTAGTAATATAATTCTAAAATGCCTCCACATCTTTTCATGGCTTGGATAGCTCATTTCTTTTTAGTTCTATCCTGTGTCTAGATGTACCCAGTTTATTTTCAGTACCACCACTGAAGGACATCTTGATTACTTCCCAACTGGGCAGTTATGAAGAAAGCTGCCATAAACGTCCATGTGCAGGTTTTGTGTGGACATCAGTTTTCATCTCCTTTGGGTAAATACCAAGGAGTGCCATTACTGGATTATATGTTATGAGTATGTTTAGTTTTGTCAGACTCCACCAAACTTTCTTCCAGAGTGGCTGGGCCATTTTGCATTCCCACCAGCAATGAATGAGAGTTCTTGTTCTACATCCTTACCATTTGGTGGTGTCAGTGTTTTGGATTTTGGCCATTCTAATGGTTGTGTAGTTGTACCTGATTTTAATTTGCATAACATATGATGCAAAGCATTTTTTATATGCATATTTACCATTTGTGCATTTTCTTTGGTGAGGTATTTGTTAAATTCTTTGGCACATTTTAAAATCAGATTGTTTTCTCAATATTGAATTTTAAGAGTTCTTTGCATATTTGGGGTGACAATCTTATATCAGATATATCTCTTGCTAATATTTTGTCCCAGTCTGTGGCTTGCTTTTGCATTCTTTTGACAGTGTCTTTCACAGAGCATTTAATTTTAATTAAGCCCAGCTTATCAGTTTTTTCCCTGTGGGTTGTGCCTTTGGTGTTGTATCTAAGAAGTCATCCCCGAACGCAGGATCACCCAGTTTTCTACCATGGTACCTTCTAGGAGTTTTATAATTTTGCATTTTACGTCTAGGCCTGTGCTTCATTTTGAATCATGTTTTGTGATGTTTGTAAGGTTTGTATCTAGATTCTTGGTTTTGCATGTGCAGAACAATGCCCAGTTGTTCCATCACCATTTGCTGAAGATTGTTTTGCTCCATTGCATCGCCTTTGCTCCTTCATCAAAGATCAGTTGACTGTATTTATGTGGCTTTATTTCTGGGCTCTCTGTTGTGTGCCATTTTTCTATTTGTCTATTCTTATAGACACTTAATACCACAACATCTTGATTACTATAGTTTTATAATTAACTCTTGAAGTCAAGTGGTGTCAGTCCTCCAGCTTTGTTCAATATTATATTCATTCTTCAATATTATATTCATTTTTCTGAATCTTTTGCCTCTCTATATAAATTTTAGAATGAATTTGTCAATACCTAAGAATAAAAATCTCTGGGATTTTGACTGGAATTGTATTAAAGCTATATATCAAGTTGGAAAGAACTGACATCTTGACCGTATTGACTCTATCTATCCATGAACATAGAATATCCCTCCATTTATTTAGTTCTTCTTGGATTTTGTTTAATCCGACTTTTGTAGTTTTCCTCATACAGATTTTTACATGTTTTGTTAGACTTATACATAAGTATTTCTTTTGGGGGGTGCTAATAGAAATAGTATTGTGTTTTTAATTTCAAATTCCTTTTGTTCATTGCTGGTATATAGTAAAGTGATTGGCTTTTATATATTACTCTTGTGTCTTGCAACTTTGTTTTAATTGCTTATCAGGTTCAGGAGTTTTTTGGTATGTTTTTTAGATTTTCGGCATAGATGAACATGTCATCTGTAAACAAAGACAGTTGTATTTCTTTCTTCCCAATCTATATACCTTCTATTCCTTTTTTTGTCTCATTGAATTAGCTAGAATTTCCAGGAAGATGTTGAAAAGTAATAGTGAGAGGGGGACGTTCCTGCCTTGTACTCGATCTTACTGGGGAAGTTTCAAGTTTGTCACCATTAAGTATGATGTTAGCTGTGGGCTTTTTGTGGATATTCTTAATCAAGTTGAGGAAGTTCCCCTCTATTCTTAGTTTACTGAGAGTTTTTATCATGAATTGGCGCTAGATTATGTCAAATGCTTTTTCTGAATTTATTCATAGGATCATGTGCTTTCTCTTGTGTTAGCCTGTAAATGTGATTGATTACGTTAATTGATTTTTCAAATGTTGAATCAGCTGTGCATACCTGAGGCAGATAAATCCACTTGGTCAAAGTGTGTAATTCATTTTGTACATTGTTGGATTTGATTTGCTAATAATTTGTTGAGCACTTTTACATTTGTGTTCATGAATGATACTGATCTGTAGTTTTCTTATGATGTATTTGCTGTTATTGGGTAATGCTGGCCTCATGGAATGAATTAGGAAGTATAATCCCTCTGTTTCAATGCTCTAAAAGAGATTGTGAAGACTTGTTTGGTAGAATTCACCAGTGAACCCATCTGGACCTGATGCATTCTGTTTTGAAGGTTATTAATTATTGATTCAATTTCTGTAACAGATATAGGCCTATTCATTTTGTCTATTTCTTCTTGTGTGAATTTTGGCAGATTGTATCTTTTAAGGAATTGGCCTATATCATCTACATTATCAAAGATACAGTCATAGAGCTGTTCATAGTATTCCTTTATTATCCTTGAAATGCCCATGAGTTCTTTAATAATGTGCCCTCTTTCATTTCCAATATTAGTAGTTTGTGTCCTCTCTCTTTTTTTCTTAGGTAGGTTAGTTAGAGGCTCATTGATTTTACTGATCTTTACAAAGAACAAGCTTTTGGTTTTGTTGATTTTCTGTATTGATTTTCTGTTTTCAATTACATTGGTTTCTGCTCTTGTTTATTTCTTATCTTCTGCACAAGTTGGCTTTAATTTGCTTTTTTCCTAGTTTCCTAAGGTAGCTTAGATGACTGATTTTAGATTTTTTTCCTTTTTTAATATATACATTCAATGCTATAAATTTCCCTCTAAACACTGTTTTTGCTGCATCCCGCAAATTTTGATTATCATTTTTTCTTTTCATTTTTATGTCAGAAATATTTTAGGGGCACCTGGGTGGCTCAGTGGATTATACCTCTGCCTTCGGCTCAGGTCGTGGTCTCAGGATCCTGGGATCAAGCCCCAAATCAGGTTCTCTGCTCAGCAGGGAGCCTGCTTCTCCCTCTCTCTCTGCCTGCCTTTCTGTCTACTTGTGATCTCTCTCTCTCTGTCAAATAAACAAATAAAATCTTTAAAAAAAAATTTAAACTACTCTTGAGATTTCTTCTTTGAACCATGTGTTATTTAGAAGTGTGTTGTTTAATCCCTGTTAGTTTGGGATTTTTTAAGTTATCTTTCTGTTATTGATTTCTAGTTTAATTACATTTGATCTGAGAGCAGTTATTGTATGATTTCTATTCTTTTAAATTTGTTACAGTGTGTTTTATGATCTCTCTTGGTTAATATTTCACATAACATTGAGAAGAATATTTTTGAATGTAGTCTACACATGTTGATGATATCCATCTACTTGAAGGTGTTGTTGAGATCACCTTTGTCCTTACTGACATTTTGCCAGCTGGAGCTGTCCATGTCTGATGGAGGGGTATTGAGTTCTCCAATTATAATAGATTTATCTATTCTTTGTTGTACTATCAGTTTGTACCTCATATATTTTGACAGATGATTGTTGGGCACATACACATTAAAGACTGTTGTGTCCTCATGGAGAATTGACCCCTTTATATTTAGGAAATGCCCCCCTCCCTTTTTTAAAGATTTTATTTATTTATTTATTTGACAGAGATCAAAAGTAGGCAGAGAGGCAGAGAGAGAGAGAGGAGGAGGAAGCAGGCTCCCCGCTGAGCAGAGAGCCGGATGTGGGGCTCGATCCCAGGACTCTGGGATCATGACCTGAGCCGAAGGCAGAGGCTTTAATCCACTGAGCCACCCAGGTGCCCCGGTAATGCCCTTTTTTATCCCTGGTAACTTTTGTGTCTTTGAAGTCTGCTCTGCCTAAAATTAATATAGCTTTTATTTGTTTTCTTTTGATTAATGTTAACATGATATAGCTTTCTCCATCCACTTACTTTTAATTCATGTGTTTTATATTTAAAGTACATGCCTTGTTTTTTGATCCACTCTGACAATCTCTGTTTAAATTGGTGCACTTTGACCACTGACATTCAGTGATTACTGATACACTTAGATTAATATCTACCATATTTGTTAACTACTTTTTAGTTTTTGCCCTTTGTTCCTATTTTTGTCTTCCATTCTTCTGCCTTTTGTAGCTTTAATTGAGCATTTTATAAGATTCAGTTTTTTCTCCTTTCATAACATATCAGTTCTTTTTTTCTTACTCTTTTCAGTGGTCACCTTAGAGTTTGCAATATGCATTTGCAACTAATCCAGGTCCACTTTCAAATAACACAGTACTCCTTCACAGGTAACTAACAAACGCATCTTAATTTCTCCCTCCCGTCCCTTATATCATTGCTATTATTCATTTCACTTATATATAAGCTTACATATGTCCATATATATACTTAAGCATATGTAATAAATACATTGTTGCTATTATTATTTTGAATAAACTGCTATCTCTTAGCTCAATTATGAATACTGGCAACAAATTCCTTCAATTTTTCTGAGTCTAGGGAAATCTTTATTTCTCCTTCACTTTTGCAGGGTAGAGAATTCTAGTTTGGTGGGCTTTTTCCTCTCAACATTTTAAATATTTTAGTCTACTCTCTTCTTGCTTGCATGGTTTATGAAGAGAAGTCAGATACAATTTTTATGTTTTTTCCTCTATAGGTAAGATGGGTTTTCCTCTGTTTTCTTTCAGGATTTACTCTTTCTCTTATATTTTAAAATATAGTTCAAATATAGTTATATTTGAAATCTAGTTTGAAAACGATATACCTAGATATAGTTGTTGGGTTTTTTTGGTTTTTTTTTTTTTTTTTTTGGCATTTTTCCTGCTTGATGTTCGCTGAGCTCCCTGGATCTATGGTTTGGTAGCTGATATTAATTTGGGGGAAATTCTTAGTCATTAATGTCTCAAACTTCTTTTGTTCCTTTCCTTTTTCTTCTCTTTCTGGTATTCCCATTGGGCATATGTACTATCCTTTGTAGTTGTTCCATAGTTTTTGGATATCCCGCTCTGTATTTTTTTTTCCCCATCTTTTTTTCTTTGCTTTTCAGTTTTGGAAGTTTCTGTTGAGATACCCTGAGGCTCAAAGATTCTTTCCTCAGTCTTAATCCATTTGGGCTTCTTCACAAATTACTGTAGACTGGTTTTTTTTTTTTTTTTTATAAACAACAGAAATTTATATCTCACAGTTCAGGAATCTAGAAAGTCTGAGATCAAGATGCTAGCATGGTCAGATGAGGACTTTCCTCCTGGTATCTGGTGGCTTCTCACTGTATCCTTATAAGATGGAAGGGTTTAGTGAGCTCTGGGGGGTCTTTTATAAGAGCACTAATCCCATTCAGGAGGACTCTATTCTAATGACCTAATCACTTCTGAAAAGACCAACTTTCTCACACCTTCACATTGGGCATAAGAACAACAAATAGCATGGAGGACAAGGGGAGATGGAGAGGAGAAGGGAGTTGAGGGAAATTGGAAGGGGAGGTGAACCATGAGAGACTATGGACTCTGAAAAACAATCTGAGGGTTTTGAAGGGGAGGTTGGAGGTGGGAGGTTGGGGGAACCAGGTGGTGGGTATTGGAGAGGGCACGGATTGCATGGAGCACTGGGTGTGGTGCAAAAACAATGAATACTGTTACTCTGAAAAGAAATTAAAAAAAAAAAAAAACCTGAAAAAAAACAACAACAACAAAAAGAATTCCTACCCGTGAGGGGCACCTGGGTGGCTTAGTGGGTTAAAGCCTCTGCCTTAATCTCAGGTTCCTGGGATCGAGCCCCGCATCAGGCTCTCTGCTCAGCAGGGAGCCTGCTTCCTCCTCTCTCTCTGCCTGCCTCTCTGCCTACTCGTGATCTCTGTCAAATAAATAAATAAAATATTTAAAAAGAAATAAAAATAAAAATAGTATATTAAAAAAAAAAAAGAATTCCTACCTGTGAATCTGGAAGGGGGTGCATTTTAGACCATAGCACATGTCAGTCTACTAGTGAACCCATCAAAATGATTCTTTATTTTTGTTATGGTATTTTTGATCTCTGGTATTTCTTTTTAGTTCCTTCTTGGAATTTCCAACCCTCGGCATACATTACCCCTTTGTTCATGCATGCGTCTACTCTGTCCACAAAAACCCTTGGCATATGAATCATAGTTGTTTTAAATTTCCAGTCTGATAATCCCAACATCCCTGCCCTATCTGTATCTGGTTTTGATGCTTTCTCTCTCTCTCCCTCTCTTCCATTTTTTTTTTTTTATGCCTTTTTTCACGATGTCCTGGGTATCTGTGATAAACGGGACTTTAGTAATGTGGTGGTGTGGCAGGAGGGAAGCCTTCCGTAGTCCCTTGAGTAGGTATCAGGTTTTAGTGAGTCTGTGTTTCTGGACTATAAGCTTCACATGTCTCTCTCTCTCTCTCTCTCTCTCTCTCTCTCTCACACACACACACACACACACACACACACACACAGACATGCCAAGTAGGATAGGATGGCTTAAATATAATTGGGTATTTCCATTTTCCCTCCTGGAAGACTACATGGGTCAAAAGTGGACTTTCCCCTCCCCCAGGTCAGTTCATTTCTGATAAAAGCCCAGCAGTTTAGGCCCCAGTTAGAGTTCACTCCTGAGAATAGACCTTGTTAAGAAAAACAGAGTGTTCTGATATATTTCAAAGTTATTTTTCCCTCCTTCCCCTGCTGGAAGCAAGAGGGGACTTTTCTCCAATATTCACTGTAAGACCTTTGTTTGAACTCCAGGAAGTAAACCTTGCCCAAGTATGGGGGCCCCTTGATGACGGGGCCCCATGTAGTCCACACTGAGCCTCCCGTGATTCAGTAGCTACGGTCCAGGTGTCCCTCCCCGGCTCTAATTCTCACAGAGCTCTCAGCTCTGGTTACTTGAGACACACTGTGTCAGCCTCAGTCTTTCCAATTTGGGGGGCAGTGGTTTACCCTGTGACTTCGTTCCTCTTCGGGATGTAAGGAACACTGTTAATGTCTCAGTTGATTCAGCATTTTATGGGCTGTTGAGATGGAATGTCAACCTCCAAGCTTCTTACATATTGAATTGGACACTGGAGGTCCTCAAGTGCATCAGTTTTTAAAGTCTTTCAGATAAAACAGACTCTCAAAAAGAGTACAAGGCCCACAGCCAGCATGTTGTGTAGCCCAGCCTCTCCCAAACTCATTTGACCATCAAACCGCTTTTGTCATGTAACATTTAGTAATGAGGCATGGAGGCAGTGTTCTTAGAACCCACCCTGGGAATCTCTGAGCTAAGAGACAGTCCATGCTGGAGAAGAGTCAGATTGTATCTTATGGCTGTGGCTCGGTGCCCAGAGGCCTGCGAAGGCACTTGAATGCTTCCTTTTGGACCAGGAAACACAGGTAGGTCTTCTTTACAATGAAAGGCTAGTGAAGGGCAGCATGGTATCATGATGTGCTCCTGGAAGCCTGCTGGTCCAAATCCTGGCTCTGCTGAGAGACTCTGGGCAACTTACTTAGCCTCTCTGTGTTTTGTTTTTTTCTGTCTTTAGAATGGAAAATGGCAGTGACAGTATTTGGCTCACAGGACTGCTATAAGGATCCCATGGGGGAAAACATGCAAAACTTAGAATGAGTGTGGCACCTGGTGGGAGCAGCTGGGTCTCTCTAAGCTTCTTTTGTCAAAACACGCAGACTTTGGGGGCACCTGGGTGGCTCAGTGGGTTAAGCCTCTGCCTTTAGCTCAGGTCATGATCTCAGGGTCCTGGGATCGAGCCCTGAATCAGGTTCTCTGCTCAGCAGGGAGCCTGCTTCCCCTTTTCTCTCTGCCTGCCTCTCTGTCTACTTGTGATCTCTCTCTCTAGCAAATAAATAAAATCTTTAGGGAAAAAAAAAACACGCAGACTTTTATATTGTATTTCAGCTGAAGGGGAGATTCTGCAGCCCTTCAAAAATGCCTGGGAAACATGGGAGAGAATTCATTATACACTTGCTTTGGGATGAGTTAACCATTATCCGATACTACCTGTACATAGCAGCTGTTTTCTAGATTCTGATCTATCTAAGCAGAAAGACCAAGGACCAGTGGCGTTAGCCATTTCTTTGTTACAGGGCAACAGTTTCTAATATTTCCAAACTTGTGGACCACCTCCCTCCCATGTTTTGATATTAAAAGATGGGGCGGACCACAGCCTCTTCACATATAGTGATTGTGCTTTAACCACTGACCAAGAAAACAGTAATGATCAAAAGCCACTGTATATGCTGAGATGCTCTTTTTGTAGGAGTAAATTAAGTATCGGGTGCCTGGGTGGCTCAGCCTATCGAGGTCCAACTCTTGATCTCAGCTCAGATCTCGAGCTCAGGGTTGTGAGTTCAAGCCCCGTGGAAAAAAAATATATAAGTTAATTAAGTAAGTAAACTAAGTATTTTGAATAATTATATGTACGTGTAATGGTTCTTTAGATGAATTATATTTTATTCCCTACTCCTGCTGCCATACAAGAAAATGAACCAAGAAAAACTTCTTCCTGAGTAAACCAATTGTTCACTTTTATTGAAATATTAGAAAAAAACAGATGCAGTAAAAGATACATGCAAAGGCACTTCATAAAGATGAGACGATCTGTGTATGTTCTCTGACCCTCTTGATAGCCCTGAGACCAGGCCAGGTTCTGAAGCTCACAGGGCCCACTCTCCCGAAGTCAAAGAATAACCAGTGGAAGGAAGATGCTGAAGATGATCTCGTTAGTGGGGAACACATATCCTTCACCCCTTAAATTCCTATAAAGGGGGATTTCTCTTCTCTTTCCAGCTCAGGGTGTGTTTGAGGGGGCACTTTGAATTCGTGGCTCCATCCCTCATTTGGACAAAGGGAATTTTTCTGGTTATACTACGGACAGTCTGTCAGCCATTGGGCCATACCTGGGTGCCCGGGGTGGGGTAAGTTTTCCTCAAAAGTGGCCCAGAGCCACGTTTTTCCTGTCTGTGGTGCTGCCTGCCTCGGGTTTCCCGGATTGGGAAAGGAAGCACAGCTCCTTTCCGGTCGGTGTGCATTTTGTCTGTCTCAGGCTGTCCCCACATTCTGCCCTTTTGGGAGACGGCTCGTAAACCATCCTTTTCTTCCCTTGCACTCTGTGGCCCTCTGCAGTTACCCAATGACTGGGTTTGTGAGTGACATCTTCCAAGCAAGTGGCTAGCTCAAGGCAGTCGGAGTGAGCTCTTGCTGCACATGGGGTTTGCATCGTAGATGCGAGGGGACAGCCCTCCCGCTCTCCTCGTGGCCACAGCTTCTGGCTCAATTCTCTGATTTCCCAGGAGCTGTCGGTTCTTCTTTCCCAGAGCGGATCCTCTGGTCTCTGTTTGACACCTCTGGGTAGCAGTCAGGGAAGACTGTATTAAAAAACATTCATACCTGATCCTCAGGATGACTTGGAAGAATAATGAGAGGCAGTAAAAAAAACCTTAAAAACAGAGAGGCACCTTAAAAACAACTTGGAATGTTATGTATAAAGTATGCCAAGTTTCATAAGGCACTCAGAAAATCAAGAAGGCCGTGGGTTTGCTCTCTCCTGAGAAAGCTCGGCTGTGGGCTCCCAGGGGCTCCAGCCCTGCTGGCAGTGGGGGGAGAACCTTGACTGAGCAGGAGGATCCAGAAAAAACCAAACCCCAGCTGTGGTGGGTACAACCCCAGGAAGGTGACACAGAGTTCTGCACTTTCATTGCCTCTGCTAATACCCCATCCTCTCTCCTCCCCCTCCTCCCTTCAGCTTTTCACAGCTCACCAGAAAAGTCACCTGGGGACAGCAAATACAAACCTGTGTGTAAATACAGACCTGTGTCTAAATATCACCTGTGTTTAAATAGACCAGGCTAGAATTCTCTTCCATTCATTATTAAGAGCAAATATTACCCATCGAAATGTTGAATGTATTTAATAAGAAAAGATTGCTATTAATATAAGAAAGAAATTTGACTCAACATATTCAGGAGGCCGGTTCTTTTAACGAATTTCCCAGAACCTACTAACACCAGGTATGGTACAGTGAATTAGGGAGTGTGGCTTTCCCTTACAACCAAATGTTAAGATAATGGCCTAATAATGTTCACTGGGGATATAAATAGCGTGATCTGGGCCACACAGACCCATTTATCATCCTAGGTGTTATTTCCCCTTACGGGCTGTCTTTGGACAGCCTTGAACTTGGAAGGACAGCTGTTTGTTGTCCCATTCGAGGAGCCAGGCTGGAAGCAGCAGATCTAAGGCCGTTATTAAAATGGGACACGTGGAGGAGATTGAATCTTTACTTTCTTTTTAATGTAAACAGAAGGAGGAGAGCTTTGGCTCTGAACTGTTTGCCTGTTATTCCTGTTGCTTTCTCTGCCAGCGCCTTGTGCCAACCTCTCGGTGCCCTTTGGATGATATTCCTTTCTATCCCTGCTTATCATACAGAATTACTCAGCAAGGAGCTGACGGGGAACAAGAGATTAATCACAGGAGAGACTGCACACTGGCTCAGGGGGGCTGCCAAATCCCTTTCCCCTGCTTGGCAGCCAGAACCTGGAGACAAGACCCAACCCCTCAGCTGTGAAACTGGGGAAACCCAATGGCTTAAAAGGAAAACATCCAGAACTAACTGTTGGGTGAGCCTCGCCTGATCATTTCATCATTCATCCATCCAAACACCTAACAGATATTTATCAAATGCCTATTATGTGCAACTAGTCTTCTTGATGCTGCAGACATAGCAGTAAATAAACAGACACAAATTCCTGGCCTTGAGGAGCTTACATTTTAGGGAAGACAGTGAACAAAATAAACTGCACACTGTATTAGGTGAGTAATGCTATAAAGCAACATAAAACAAGGAAGAGGGATAGGGAATGTCAGGTGATATTTTAAACAGGGTACTACCAGAGGCCTTGTTGAGAAGGTGACATTTGCCCAAGGACTGTGGGGAAGGTCACCAGTGGATGAGCCCAATCCAGGGACACAGATCTTCTAACCAATTTTTGGTACCTCATTCTTTTTTTTTTTTTTAAGATTTTATTTATTTATTTGACAGAGAGAGATCACAAGTAGACGGAGAGGCAGGCAGAGAGAGAGAGAGGGAAGCAGGCACCCTGCTGAGCAGAGAGCCCAATGCGGGACTCGATCCCAGGACCCTGAGATCATGACCTGAGCTGAAGTCAGAGGCTCAACCCACTTAGCCACCCAGGTGCCCCGGTACCTCATTCTTAAATAGGTGCAGACAGCCAGATCTCAAATGTTCAGGGCAGGAATAAAGCAGAAATAGAAAATAGAAAATAGGGACTCAGTGGGAAAAGAGATGAGGCAGGAATCAGAAGACAGCTTTTAGAAAAGCCCCAAGTATAGCTAGTATCTTTGAGAGATTAAGGGGGGAAAAAAGTGTTTGCATTTATAATACAAGAACAAGGAGAAAAAAAACAACAACTAAGAACAAAAAAGAACTCTGGGAAATAAATCACAGTTGGATACAAGCTGGTGTAGTCACTCTGGAAAACAGCATGGAGGTTCCTCAAAAAGTTGAAAATAGAGCTACCCTATGACCCAGCAATTGCACTACTGGTTATTTACCCTAAAGATACAAACGTAGTGATCCGAAGGGGCACGTGCACCCGAATGTTTATAGCAGCAATGTGCACAATAGCCAAACTATGGAAAGAACCTAGATGTCCATCAACAGATGAATGGATAAAGAAGAGGTGGTATATATATACAATGGAATACTATGCAGCTATCAAAAGAAATGAAATCTTGCCATTTGTGATGACGTGGATGGAACTAGAGGGTATTATGCTCAGCGAAATAAGTCAATCAGAGAAAGACAATTATCATATGATCTCCGTGATATGTGGAAGTGGAGATGCAACGTGGGGGGTTTGGGGGGTACAAGGTGGGATCGGAAGGGAGACAAACCATAAGAGACTCTTAATCTCACAAAACAAACAGGGTTGCCAGGGGTAGAGGGGTAGGGAGAGGGTGGTGGAGTTATGGACATTGGGGAGGGTATGTGCTATGGTGAGTGCTGTGAAGTGTGTAAACCTGGCGATTCACAGACCTGTACCCCTGGGGCTAATAATACATTATATGTTTATAAAAATAAAACTTTTTAATTATAAAAATAAATAAATAAATCACAGTTGGAAAAAAATTCAGTAAAAAAAGTTTAAAAAAATCACAATAACTTCAGAGAGATAAGATATTGCATTCATGAAACAAAAAGAATCCCATTAAAAAAAAGGTACAAATAATACTGGAGAGCTGTTGGCAATTAAGAACCTGATATCAGAAATTAAAAACTCACTAGAAAAATAAGAAGATAAAGATGAGTAAACCCCTCAGGAAAAAAAAAAAATAAGAGAAAATCGAACAAGAATTAAAGGACAATTCCAGAAAAGCCAATATTTGACTACTAGGAGTTGGAGAAAGAGAACACAGAGAAAATGGAGGGGAGGAAATTATCAAATAATCCAATAAAACTAGACATGGACACTCTAAACCTCCACATAGTCCTCAAAATGTATGAAAATAAATAGACCCTCACCCAGGCATGGCACCGTGATATTTCAGAACTTGGGGCTTAAAGAGAAGATTTTTATAGACTTCCGGAGTATAAAGCAAATACGAAAACCAAACAGGTCACCTACAAAAGACCAAGAATGAGAATGGCTTCTGACTTAGTAGCAGCACTGGTAACCATGAGCTGTGTCTCCAAACTTCTGGAGGAAAATGATTTCCAACTAGAAGCTATATTAGATGAACTATCAGTCAAATAGGAGGGTAAGATAAAAACATTTTTAGACAAGCCAGGTTTCAAAAAATTTACCTTCTACGCTTTCTTAAAAACCTTGGAGGATATAGGGTCTTCCAGAATAAAAAAGAAGACTAAAAAAGAGAAAGACACAATCTGCCAACTTTCCTTCTTTCTTTTGGTATAGGCCTCTCGGAGTTTTCGCTGGGCAAGGGGTTTCCCAGTGGGCACACCATGACCCAGGCTCCACTGCGGCCGACTGGGGCCATAGACTGAGTTCTGGCCAATGAGATGTGAGCGGCAGTGGTGCACACAACCTTCGGATTGGCTCTGACCTTGTGGGACAAAGCCTCCCGCCTGCCTCTTGGCTGTCAGGATAGAGAGTATATGTCTTTGTTAAAGCAGTTTAGCTGTAACAAATATATATGGAGAGAGGGAAACAGGAGATCCAGCCCAGGAGAGAAACAAAGTACGCAGAATGGCAGTGAAGAGAGATCCCAGTTAGAGAGCCGTGGCCAGACCTAGAGGGCAGCCAGCCCAGACTGGAGCCATTGATGGCTCTCAAGTTTGTATCTTTTTTTTTTTTTTTCCCCCTAACTTGAACAGAGAGTGCCCAAATGAACCCAAAGCAGATCCTTATCTGTACTTGGCTCGCTGTGTGCTGGTGACGTTTTCATTCTTCACAGCACACATTTCGCTAGCTGAGAGGGTACAGGCATGCCACATTCCCACACATGTGGCGTGCTTTGACCTGCTGATGGCTGGAGGGGCGCCGTGGAAGGAGAAAATGCAGAGCAGCCCATGTCCATGGACTCTGTTTCAGGGGGATGCCCTGTACTTGTTCCTGCACTAGCTTTCTCAACCAGGGTGTACCTGGGATTCCCAAGGACTCATGGGGCCACCCCTCTAGTAAACTCGGAGGGAAACAGAAGCCAGTTGAAGACTCTGAGCCTCTGTTCAGCTTATCTTCTCCTGGGGCCATTGACCTGATTGTCATACCATTGCCCTTGCCTTACACAGCTGGGTTGGTGTTTGTTATTGCTTTTCAAAACTAAAATGTGTTGCTTGGGGATATTTAGGGCATAAAACTCTAGAGACGCATAAGAATGATTATTCCAAAAATGAGCTCATGGTTACCTCTGTGGAGGGAAGGAGGGGGCATGTTGGGAAGGGGCACATGGGCCTCTCTGGTCCTTTATCAGGACCTTAGAATGACTCTATTAGAGAGGGGTTTCATTTCTTAACCTAGGAGGCAGAGATATATGGCTGGTCATTTACAGAACTATGCATTCTACACTCTCTTATATAGGTCAAATATATCTTACACTTTTTTTTAAGATTATTTATTCATTTGAGAGAAAGAGAGTATGGAGCAAGTGAGAACAGGGGGAAAAGGGGAAAAGGGAGAGAGAGAAGCAGGCTTCTTGCTGAGCAGGGAGCCGGATGTAGAACTCTATCCCAGGACCCTGAGATCATGACCTGAGTGGAAGGCAGAGGCTTAACCCACTGAGCCATCCACGTGCCTTATCTTACATTTCTTAAGAGGCTTAGATGAAACTGATAAATATGTGGTCAAAACAGAGTTTGTAGATGGGTGGAAAAGGAAGAACTTGCAGTATTGTTTGGCATTTTAAATCTCATGCATGTGTTGCTTTGATAAGAAAAAGATCTGTGTTTGAAACTGGGCTTACTATGACCTTTAAGTCGAGACTTGCCTTTGAGTATTTCTGAATCTGGCAAGAGACCAGTACAGAGGATTAACTGCAGTTCAACCTTATGAGAGTTTTGAAGTCCCTGTATGCAGATACTTTTGGATACAGCAGAGAGAGCAGTGGCGTTTTTTTCGTACAAAGGCAGTGAGGGGAGAGGGTAGATACAGGGAGATAGATAATCTATAAATCAGGCCTCAAATGAGAAGTTTGAAAGTAAAGGCGAAGAAAGGGTGTCTGAGGATGAAGTATGAAAGCAAGCATGGGCAAATGGTCTGGAGGGGATTAGAGACTATGCAGGTTGCACACTGCACAACCCCCAAGGGGACATTCACAGTGTTGTGCAGTACGTAACCTGCCCGATCATCCACAGCCATCTGGTTGAAGGGTATTAGGTAAGAAATGGAAAAATAGAATGTGAAATGAAACTACTACAGGATTCTAAATATTATTCAGTGCTGTGTTGACACATCCCAATTATTTGTCATTTCAGTATGAAATTTAAAATCACACCAACCATTTGTACTCTGTAAAAGACAATAGTATGTACCTTTATTTATAATGGTAAGGAACAAAGACGAATAAAGTTTTAATATGGTGTAGTTCAAATTAATACCATTCCTCAAGATACTGAGAACATAGAAAAGAATTAGACAAAAATCTCTGTCAATTAACCATTCACACTAGAGACTGCAGAAGAAAGTTAACTTAAAATTGCAATTCTAGAACAAACTTCACAATAAAGGACTCAAGTTTTCATAGAGTGGAGGTAAAAAGGAGAGAGAGAAAATCATTTAGGACCTTGTTTCTCAAATATGGCCACTTTCACAGAACTATTCTTGGGGGAGGGGTTTGTAAGTTTTCTGTGGTAACATTTTCTTTTTCTTTTTTTTTTTTAAAGATTTTATTTATTTATTTGACAGAGATCACAAGTAGGCAGAGAGTCAGGCAGAGAGAGAGGAGGAAGCGGGCTTCCCGCTGAGCAGACAGCCTGATGCGGGGCTTGATCCCAGGACCCTGAGATCATGACCTGAGCCGAAGGCAGGGGCTTAACCCCCTGAGCCACCCAGGTGCCCCTGTGGTAGCATTTTCAAAGTTGTATTTTACTTCTGTTAATAATCTAAACAAGTTAATAAACAGTTATTCTGGATTACCTGGATGCCATCTTACATAACAGAGGTGCCCATGATTGCAGCAGCTGTGATCTCTCTGGCACCTGTTTTCATGTGGTGTTTCTCAAATTAGGTTCTCAAGACCCTTAGAGGCATTGTTGAACATTCCCTAGGAGAATCTGTGACTTGCCAAGGTTAAAAACATTGATTCAGAGCAGTGATTCTCAAGATAGGATGGGTGGGATGGGGCTCATGACTGGGGAGACCCCCGTATCTTGAAAAAGTACATTCAAAAGACATACTGTTTTTGTAATGCAAATTCTAAAAGTCAGTCTCAATGAAGTACCTTTCAGGCAGTAGCCAAAAATCAATTACAGAGTCATCCTAGGCGGCCTGGGATAAACTTGGTCGAGAAACACTGGCTTAGAGGTAGAGGTGTCCTAGCATATGCAGAGCAGTTAGGAAGAGACATGTGCCAGAGAGAAAGAAGACCTTTTGGGTCACTGAGTGAATCCTAATCCACTTAGCAGTCAGGGTCTTTTGGAACCCAAAGGGCCAATTAAGAAGAAACCCAAGATATCCACCAACCTTCTCAGACCTGTGGGTTGGGGCAAGTTGGTCTACTTTTAATACTGAGTCAAAAGAAGAAGAAGCTCTTTTTTGCCAACCCCCCCCCCTTTTTTTTGTTAACATATTTCAGAGTTTTAAATAAAGAGTTGCTGTGGCTTTTAGCCCTGGCTGCATCCACCACATGATCCACTACACCAGGAAGTGTGCTTATCAACTGATGTGTCATCCAGCTCTCGGGGATAGCATCCTGGGATCTGCTCTGCCAGAAAAAAAAAAAAAAAAAATACAAAGAAGTAGATTTTTGTGAAAAGGTAAATCCCCTTATTTTTCCCATTACCAGAACACGGACTCATTCAGAAACAGTTGGCAGCAAAATGCTGAGATCGTAGAATGTTAAAAGTGCAAATGGGGGGCTGCTAACGCCTACCACGACACAGGGGTAGCTGGGGAAATGGTCTTTCCTGACTTCCCAGCAAGGTCATTTGTTTTCTTCCATTTTTAATCTAAGCCTAAATTGCTCAAAAGTGTTCTGGAATAGAAAACATCTGGCATCACAGTTAAGTGGGGTTTGAGTGCTTTGATAGGCTGCGTGAGGCCACAAACAGACATAGTGTTCACTTGCTGCGAGGGTGCCGTGGAATTGTGATTAGGTGTTTTATGGTATTGACTACTTCATTTCAAGGTATTCAATTATACTTTTTCAGAAATTCTTTTTTAACTTCTACTACTATTTTGAGTAACCGCCACAAATTATATACAGACATTACTCAAGGGTAAGTTATTAATTAGTGGGCAATAAATATCCTTCAGGGAATATTTTGGTCTAAGAACCATGTATTAGTCAATTAGTCTCCTTTAACTAAAAAAAAAAAAAAAAAAAAAAAAAACCACTGAGTCTCTCTGCTTATGAGTCAGGGAAACCGGCCTACTTAGCAACTAACTAGCAATAGCGAGATCTGGGAGAAAGAAGAGCTCGTCAGACCCCAAAATTGCCCTGGTTCATTTTTGAAGAATTCATCACCCTATGGCTTTCCATTCAGCCAAGGATCTCTTCTGGGTGACAACTGCAGAAAACTTTGTTTTGACATTTGGGAACCCAATGAGATTGAATTGATTTGCAATGTGAACACAGGTAATGCAAAAATTATTTCGATTTCAAAATTACACGGAGAATAATCCAAATGGTTTACCACGGCCTCTGTGCCTGGGCCCCCACCCACATTTCTTGCTACTTTCCTTTCACACTGCACACTTCACTCAATCTCTTCTTGCTCACTTTCCTTTCCTCGAATGTTCCAGACTTGTCAGCTCCGGGCCTTTGCACTTGCTATTTCTTCTGCCCAAAAAGCTCTTTGGCTTTATCTTTACATGGCTCTCCTTCTTGTCAACCAGGTCTCTGCTCCACCAGCTGAGAAAGGCTTTCCTTCACCATATTAGCTCTAAATTGGCTCCCCACCCCTGCCTCGTCCTATCACGTTATTCTATTAATTTGTTCCAGAAATTATTTCCTTACTTGTTTTTGGTCAGGTTCCCTCTCTGGGATGGTGGTTCCACACCATCTTTTTGTTCCTCTCCCTATTCCCGGTGCCTCGTACACTGTCTGCACATAGTAAGTGCTCAATAAAGATGTGCTAAATGAAGGTCAAGTGAAAGGATTTCCTCCTATCCACACAACCTCTTTGTAAAACAGGAAACTCCTCAGTGACCTCACAGTTCTTTAAATCACCCTGCAACACTCTTTCTCTAGCTGAACTGCCTCTCTGGAGTAGAATAAAATCCAGTAGAATGCCACCATCTCCCAGTGTCCTGGCCGGCATCCCACCCTTCACTCACCTAGAATTACTGCAGAGCTCCAATCTGATTAAGCCGCTTCAAAAGTTCCCCGCTCTGATGCATTTCTGTCAGATCACTGCATCCGCCTATACAATCTTTACCGATAAAGACTCGAGGTACCTAGAAAAGCAAACAAGCTAAGATAGGTGAGGACCTTCATTACTGGGTCGGGAAGAATGACATTTTTTCCTTCCTTTAAAAGTTTCCCATGATCCAGGGGCGCCTGGGTGGCTCAGTGGGTTAAGCCGCTGCCTTCGGCTCAGGTCATGATCTCAGAGTCCTGGGATCGAGCCCCGCATCGGGCTCTCTGCTCAGCAGGGAGCCTGCTTCCTCCTCTCTCTCTGCCTGCCTCTCTGCCTGCTTGTGATCTCTCTGTCAAATAAATAAATAAAATCTTAAAAAAAAAAAAAAGTTTCCCATGATCCAGAGCTTTTACCGTCACTTTCTTTTTTTTTTATTTAAAGATTTTATTTATTTATTTGACAGAGATCACAGAGAAGCAGGCAGAGAGAGAGAGGAGGAAGCAGGCTCCCTGCTGAGCAGAGGGCCTGATGTGGGGCTCGATCCCAGGACCCTGGGACCATGACCTGAGCCGAAGGCAGAGGCTTTAACCCACTGAGCCACCCAGGCGCCCCTTACCGTCACTTTCCAACGTCCTCACGTATGTTCTTTCAGGTCAGAACTTAGTTACAAGCATAAAATTATTCCTTAAAGAAGGTTGGTAAGCCAAGATGTATTTCCTATGGAGAATGTGGTGCGTGCGATTGTCTGACTTGTCAAAATAACTTAAAAATTTCATCCTCGAGATACACATTTCAGGGAAAGAATTTTGGTTGGCCCCGGCTAGACCACCCTGGTTGAATTCTGGTTTCTCTGCAGCTGGGACCACACCTGAGCCCTGAGGCTGAGCCAGGACAACCAGAGGTCAGTTGGTTTCTAAACACAGCTGGAAAAGGATTTGCGTCCTGTGTTGGTCCCCTATTGTTGATTGACAGTAGATTCATCTCTCTCTGCTGTGAGCTCTGTCCTCTGCTGGGGAAGCGGTGGTGGCATGTGACTCTCCTTTTTTCCGTCCCTCCCGCATCATCGTTTGTCCAAGGGCTATCGCTCACGGGAGTAAGGGTTTGGTTTGGTCCCCCAAGGCAAGCCAGGCTGACGGAGTCATTACCCTGCTGACTGAGATCTTCTCTAGTCACACTCGGGCTCCCTCCCTGCTACTAGCTTCCCAAGTGTTTTTAGAGTCCTGGGGGGAGGAGGAAGTCTTCTCCCTGTGGCCCAGACAACTTCCAGGCCAACTTGTAAGGAAAGGCTGATTGGCCCTGAAGAAACAAACAGTACGGGTCACCTGACTGTGAGAAGCTAGGAGGGCCTCTTCCTGAACCCTAATAACCACCTACCACAAGGGGCAGGAGACATGAAAGATAGGAGGCGGTAAAAATATTTTCAAAGCATTGGATTTTCCTCAGAAGGCATCACAATTCAAGTGAATCTTTTCAAGCATAAGAGAGATGAGAAAGAGGGCTGAATTACTTCAGGAAGTTCTTACAGTGTTTTTATTAAGAAGGTGTTTTGGTGGGAGTGAGCTTTAAAAATGAAGGCCAGATAGTAAGTGAATCTGCACCACATTTCCATGGCTATCTCCTGTGTCTGGAGACTGGGAAAGAGCACGGAAAACTGCACGTCAGAGAGAAAGGGCACACGTGTCCTCTTCAGTCACACACAGTGCTGCCTGCCCTACTTGCCCCATGGCTGCGTGGGGACCCCGTACATGGGGATTGCCATCAAGGAAACATCATTTGTATCAGCTGCCAGGATAGCTGTGGAAAGAGGAGGTCAGGCATCTAAGTTTTCCCTTGGGTCCTTCCATTATTTTGGAAACAAAGCTCCCACTCCTCCAAATTACTGGGGGGTCTTTCGGCTTTTATCACCCCAGGAACACCTGGCTGTGGTCAGGGTATCTGTAACCAGAACAGAATCCCAGTGTAATTTCAATATAATTATGCTGCAAGGCTCCTTCTGTTAAAGGCATTGCCTAGTGAAGTAGAAAACATCTGAGCTTTATTTGTGTATTTATTTGACAGAGAGCGAACACGCGTCGGGGGAGGGGCGGGCGGGTAGAGAAAGGGGGAAAGAATCTTGAACAGGCCCCTGCCGAGCACGGAGCCTGAGCAGGGCTGGATCCCATGACCCTGAGATCTTGACCTGAGCTGAAACCAAGAACCCAGGTGCCCCGAAATCTTCTGAGCTTTAAACAAGGAGGAGATGTATGCACTCTTGAACGTCTGTATTTTCTAAAAGAACTGAGCAATGGTCACCTTCGGCTGGGCTGTGGGCTGAGAGGGTTTGAATTAGTTGGAGAGGGTGCCCTGAAGAGCAAGGAGTCCTCTTCTTAGACCCCACCTGGCAAAGAGGCTGGTTTGCCTGAGAGCTGAGAGGTCCCCTGCCCTCCCGCCCACCCTCTAGACTAGGCAACAGCAAAACCGCTTCCAGCAGGGCAGTTCCTGGAACCTCTGAAAGGAGGTGGACCACAGGCTGCACAGGGCCGGTTGGGGAACTGTGGGGACCCAACGGCTACCTCTTGATCCTGGCTGAGGAAGGATGAAGGAGCATGTGCCCTGTGTCCTCCCTGCCTGGCCCCAGCACCCCTTCCAGGAACCTGAGAGTCTCTTATGGTCAAGGAGCAGGAAGACACTTGCCATCATAAAAATAAGCTTTCTGATCCTGGGGCCTGGACGGGCCTGGCATACCTTTCTCCGGCCCTGGCCCCAGCTAGGTAGCTTCTCCTATACTCCAGGGTGCTCACTCGGAGCCAAGGACTCAGCTATTTCCCAAACTCTTCACCCCATCCCTGGCTATGCCCCTGGTACAGGCCACCATCAATTTTAATCCGAGTCACTGCTGTAGCCTCCAGGTGTCTCCCAGCTTCAGACCTCAGGCTGGCCTTCCCGCACTCACTTTTCCCCACAGCCACGGCCCTTTTCAAAGTCAGTTTGGGTTACGCCTCTGCTCCAGACTCTTCAGTGGAATCCTACTACACTTCACAAGCCACTTCACACGTCCTTGTAACAGCTTGAGAAGGCTTCCCAGCCCTCACCATTACCTCTTCAACCTCATCTCCTCCTACTTTCCTACTGATTTAGGATGCTCCAGCTGGCGCAAGCCTCCCTGCCAGGCACACTTCTACCACAGGACCTCTGCACTCACTCCTTCCACTGCCTGGAACACTGTACCGCTAAATTTCTGCCTTCATTTCTCTCTCACCATCATTAGAGATCTAAAATCAGTGAGGCACCGATGGCTTCGTTTGAAACTGGCCCTTGCTGCCAAGTATCCACCTCCCTTTCCTACCTAGTTTTTTCTCTTTAGCACTTATCACCTTCCAACAAAGTGTTTTACTTTTTGTGTTTACTAGAATGTAAATTCCTCAAAGGCAAGAGTTTTTGTTTGGTTCCTGGCGATTTTCCAATGTCCGGGAAAGTGCTCTGATAGGTCATAGGTGCTTAAAAAAATTGCTGCACCCAACAAAATTATTCTTCCCAGGTGAAGGAGAAATTACTTTCACACACAAGCAAAATTTGAGGAAATTTGTTGCCAACAGAGCTGCCTCACAGGAAATGTTCAAAGAAGTTCTTTAGAGAGAAGGAATATGATATGGGTCAGAAACTCAGAACTACATAAAGGAAGAGCAGGAGAGAGAGAGAATAAATGAAGGTACTGATCTGCGAGATTTGGCCATGGCAAAACCCAAACAATTTCTTCAAGTACATGGCCTGACTGAAGACATGAGTTTCTGGAATCAGTCAGATCCCGCTGGGCTCCTACTATGTGTGCATCACCATAGGTCATTACAGGGAAGTAAGAGCAACGACTTCCAAGTCTCTTGTTTCTTCAGATGTAAACCCTTCCTTGGGAGGGAACCTGAAGTTGACCCCATAAAAGGATCTGTTCTTCCCCTTGAAGGAATGCATTCAGGCTCAAGAACCTGTGAAAGGTCTTTTTAAGAATTCAGAAACAAACTTAAAAGACTAGAAGACAAATTTTTGCTTTGTGGAGAGACAGGAGAAAAAGTGTGCCAAAAGAATGCATGAAGAGGTTTCCCCGTCTAAAGAAGAGATATTACCAGGCTGACAAGGAATTCTCAAAATTTATTCCGTGTTGGAATTACTTGGGGATCTTTTTTTTTTCTTTTGGTAGGAAAGGAACTATTTTTTTTCCAGCCTCGTTAGGGTATAATTGACAAATTTGTATATATGTAAGATCTACAATACTATGATTTGATATACGTACACATTTTTAAATGATCACCACAATCAAGTTAATTAACAAGCCCATCACCTTACATAGTTAACTTTTGTCTCTGTGTGGCAAGGACACGTAAGATCTCCTCCAGAGCCAACTTCAAGCATACAGTGCAGTATTATTAACTAGTCATCTTGCTGTCCACTAGATCCTTAGAATTTCCCTGTCTTATGACTCAGAGATTGTACCCTTTGATCTGGGGATCTTTAAAACTATTGATGCCTGGCTCCCAACTCTGATTTAACTGATACGGAGAATGACTTGAGCATCCAGATTTCTTAAAAAGCTCCTCATGGTGCCAATGTGCAGCAAGCTTTAGGAGCCGCTGAGAGGGGTCCACCCGTCCCAGCGGGGTCCTTGGCAGCGTCTGCCCTGCCCTTTGGCTCTCAGGACGCGGACAGCAGGAGTCTCTGACCACTGTGTTCTCTGCTGCAGGACCCCTCAGACACTGGAGTCCTCAGCTTACAGCTGGGACCCTGGAAGCAATAGGGTAACAGGTTTAGCCTCCATCTGTGCCAAAATATACTGGTCTGTGACTGGAGAGGCAAGGAGAAACAGCCTCCGGTGCTTTATGCTCGGAACCCAGACAGAAGCCTTCAGTCTAACTCAGACCGAAGCAGGAGATGTGCTTCTGCAAACTCTGTGTCCAAGAACGTGCATCCTGAGGCAGGCTGGGGTGAGCTGGGGGGCCGGCCCCTAGCCCACCCAGCGCCAGAGGACTCAGGCAAGCTGGCTGGCCGTCGCTCCAGAAGCCAGGTGTGCTGAGGCAGAGGAAGCCTTTTTAGGTAGAGAAAAGCAGTTCTTAGAGGGGCTCGTCGTCTCTTGAGAGTGAAGGGGACTTGGTGGTCCCTTGCTCTCTTGCTCTCGTCTGGTCTTGCATAGGGGGAGGTCCTTGAGGATCACCCAGGTGGTGTCTTACAGGATCACACTGCAAAAGCCCTTGTGAGAGCCATGCTGGAACTCTGGCCCCTGGACTCCCTACTAGCACAGGCCTGGATGCATCTCAGAGAAGGGACAAATCAGGAGCCTTTAGATTGTTCCAGTGGGTGGAGTTAGATAAGATAGGGAAGAATGAGCTAATTGGGTTATATGGTTAAAGCAAGCTTAGAGAAAAGATTGAAGGACAGCAAATCCTGCTTGGCCAGGTGAACCCAGAAGAAAGAGTGCATAGGATTCCTGCGTTCAGTAGCAGAAACGCCCAGGTCACCCGGGGCCCCTGTAGCCCACCTTCCAACCCCAGCCCTGTAAGCTGCAAACTGTCATTTCCCGGCAGTGCTTGAAACAAAGACTCCAGCTCACCCACTCCGGGACAGCTGCTGGGCCCGCGGACCCGACGCACGGCACAGGGTCTGCAAGGACCTCTGGCTGCAGCCCAGCTGCCCGGTCCCCTGAGCGGCAGTGTCTTCTCTTCGTCACCCTCCCCCACCCTGCAGAGCCCTCCGATGGCGCCTTGAGTGAGGGAGCCCTAGCGGTGTCCTAGAGAAAGGCACAGGCGGATCCCCTGCACAGCCCCCACAAGAAAAGGGAATCTGAGAACCCTTGGCCCAGCCTTTGAGAACTCACCGTTCTGGCTCCTGTGAGCGTTTCCAAATAGTCTTGAATCTTGCTTGTGTCACTGGTGGCCGTGATATCGACAAATTCCAAAAGCCCTTGTTTGAAGGGCAGCTCGCTGAGGAGCTCCTGGGTCCTTCTGCAGTAGGGGCAGGTGGGCTTGATGAACACGACCACCTTCCCGGGCTGGATTTTGCTGTTCACGAACTCTTGAGCCATACTGACAGGCGGCTGCCTCCTGGGGAGGAGTCCTCAATGCCGGTACCGCCGGGGTGTAAAGCGGTGGCCGGGCCAGCTGGCTCGCATTTAAAGGAACCTCCCCAGAGGAGGAGTTTGCCCCGGCGCGTGCTGGGGTTTTAAAGAGACAGCTCCAATGTCATTTCAGCCTGGTGTGATTCATCAGCTGGAGATGCCAAGGTCGGCATCCTTGTTGTTCATCAATAGCTATGTCCAGGATGTCGGCGTTGTCCTCAGCTTTTCCAGGAGCACCTGCCCTTTGGCAGAGAGTGTAGTCAAAGCACTCTTCGGGGAAGCATCCAGGGCGCAGACCAGCCCCCCAGGGAGAGGGCTGAGCCAGCAGTGACTTCTTAGGAGTCCAGTCTTTGGTTTCCCTCTCAGACCCACCGATGCTCACGTGGAAACAGAATCACTCATGAAACATGGAAATCCCCTCAGAGGAAGTGAAACTGAAATTGGGACTTTGCCTCCATCTTGACGTGGCTCCCAGGGCATTTGGCTTGGCCCGGTGGATGGGTGGTTTGTGGTTGTGATTGCTTTAATGGAATTAGTTCCCAACCCTTAAAAATCTGGAGATTTCACAGAAGGATCTGGTCTTGCAACCTCTCTCTGAAAAGCCGGGTCACACTGACTTGTGGCAGCACCCTCTCCTAGGGGTGGATGGGAGTGGCTCCCATTTGCTATAGGCCACCGGCTAGCTCCAGTCTTCCCGGACACCTGCTGCTTTAGGGCCATAAGCATTTTGAATTTGGGACCTCTGAACATCAGTTTACCATGAAAGCAGATTGCAACACACACCCTGATTTCAAACTGCAGGTTCAAGGAGGGTCTTTTTCTCTGTTTAACCCTCCATTTGTGCCCCTTTGTTTTCTGTGTTTGGGAATGAAGTGGAATAATAACTTGGCTACTGCATTTACCTCAAGCAGGGTCTGTGGCACCGGAAACTGTGATGTTCTCCCCTGCATGGCCCACAGTCCCTGGTGGGGGGAGCAGTCTTCTGTTCTAGGTTCAGTTCTGACCCCCCCGTATGCAGTCAGTTAAATCAAACAATCCAAGAAACACCACCTTTAAAAGTGAGTCCTTCTTTTCTGCAAGAAGTTTTACACTGAAACTCTTTCAGGAGGGGTAGGGCTAGGGCCAGCGAGGGACCCTTCCTTGGATTGTCATGTCAGCAGAATCCCCAGCAACGTATGATCCACAGAGGGAAGAAGATGGACTCCCAGAAGCAGCTCTAACTATTACTAAAATTAAATGGCAAAATGAGAAACCCAGATTTTGAGTCACAGAAAGGGAGCTACTGAAATCTCTGTCAGCAAAAAGAATGTGTTTAGGGGCTAGGGTCCTGAGGCACCTTGTCCCACTCAGGGCTGGGAACTGCCCAGCCCATGGCTTCACGTCCCTCCTGCCCAAGCACAGAGCAGATTCTCTCACCATTTCCACCCACTTCCTTCCTTTAGCTGCTGCTCCTGTGGTCAGGCTCCTCCCCGGGGCCCCGAGTCTCTTCAGGGACCTGGGGGAGTGGGGTGCCGCCTTCTGTTCCCTGGGCCTGAGGTTCATTGGCAGGCCTTGTACTTGGCTATTTCCTCAGAGCCTTTGTCTTCCCACTGTCTGGGGTTTGCCTGCCCCTCTCTGGGGATCTTTTCTGCCAGTTGCAACTCTGTTCAAGTCCCTCATGGTTGAAAACCACCACCTTTCATCTCCTTCGAACCTGCTCTCCTGCCCACGCCCTTTCCCCACAACCAAGTGTCTGTCAAGTGTCAAGCTGTTCCGATTGCTGTCTGTAGTTTCTCCACCTCCCACTCTTTCCTCACCTCATTGCAATCTGACCTCCTTATCAGCTCTTCTGCCCAAACTCTTTTGCTAAGTCATTGTGTGGCCAGGTGTCCTGAGAGACTAATGCACAAGTGTGGGTGTGGAGTTATTGGTAAACTGGTGGAGTGAACTTCCCAAAAGATCTCGGCACGCAGGGTCCCCTGGGAGTCTGGGTACCTAGGGCAGAGCCTGGGGTAGGGGGGAGACTCTGTGGTCTGCTCTATAGCTCAGCCCCACGGACTGGTGTCTGAGGGCTTAGGACGGATGGGCACACACCTGGAGAAGGCATTTTCCTGAGGGACTTTGTGAGGCATGGAGCACAAACAGATGACAAATAGGGGGGTGTCCTTTTCATTTCTCAGAAAATGCTGTGGCTTCAGCTCAGGGAATAGGTCAGAGCTTAGAATACTCTGCTGCCTCAGAATCATGAAGGTGCGTTGCTTTGGCAGTTCAAGAGATGGAACCCGTTAATCTCGGGGGCATCTCAGGGGGGCTGTGGGGAGGCCCGGTCCCCAAGTGTGGTGGATATCAGATGCTGGTGTGTGTGGAGAAGCACACGGGCCCTCTTCTTGGGCCTGGACACTGCTCTTCCAGGCACTCAGAGAAATACTGGGAAGCAAGGACTTCTCTTCAGGGAGTGGAGGTCCTGCTCTGCAGATGGTTGGCAATGGCACCGAGCCAGTGATGTGTGTGAAATGGTGGCTGGTACTATTCGTGTGACCCTGAGTGGACCCACAGGATGATGAGGGCTGGGGAAATTTGGCCACACATGAACATGTTTCAGGCTTTTTCCTGACTTCCCCTTTTGTAGGACTTGACCACATAGGTCACCATCCCCTCTTGAAGCTTTCTTCTTCAAAAGGTCATTTGCAACTTGCTTTTTTAAAATTCTTCCTGTATCTCTGGATATTCTGTCTCAGATTTCTCAGATTTCTCACTCAAGAATTTTGCCCACACATGTGGTATATCCTTTTGTCATTGTGCACACACCCTCCTTGAAAGAGTTCATCTGCCCACGTAGCTCCAGTTAGCACCTGTTTGCTGAGGAGTATCACGTTTATTTTTCTTATCTAGACTTCTATCCTAAGCCTCAGGAATGGACAGCTTTTCCCTACTGAGAAGATCCTCCCGGGGGGTCCTAAGAAGTGTTAGCCTCAGTGTGACCGAAACTGAAGCCAATCTTCTCTCTTCATGTATGCATGGCTGAAACGGCCAGGCCTGGGCTCCAGGAGAAGATCACGAAAGAGCAGAATGGGAGGAATTGATGGCCAAATGAAGATGAAAAATTGGTTCAGCAGCAGGGATTAAAAAATCATATTAAAAAAACAAAAACAGGGGCGCCTGGGTGGTTCAGTGGGTTAAAGTAAAGCCTCTGCCTTCGGCTCAGGTCATGATCCCAGGGTCCAGGGATCGAGCCCCACATCGGGCTCTCTGCTCAGCGGGGAGCTTGCTTCCTCCTCTCTCTGCCCACCTCGCTGCCTACTTGTGATCTCTGTCTGTCAAATAAATAAACAAAATCTTTAAAAAAACAAAAACAAAGAAGTTATGCTCCATGACAAGAAATTCAGGCTCCTAGGCAAGCACTTGGTGGATGATTGACTGTGTGGCCAAATAAGAGCGTGGAAACAAAATAAAGTTTAAAAAAAAAATGGTTTCAAATCTTTCTTGGGAAATGCAATTGTACTTTGGCTACAGTGACCCTATAACTAATAGAGGTCCAAAGTCTGCTTCTCCAGGCAGGCAGCACTGGAGGAACACTAACCACCAAGGTCAAGCCGTTCCAACGCATCCAAATCTCAAATTCGTGTTTTCAGATTACCAGTTGCACAGCAACTGCCTTCTGCAAAAGTACCACCTACCTCCAGGTATTGCCGCTTGTGAAAAACAGTCCTTAGCCCTGAGTGGAGAAGCTCAAAAGCCGTGAATCACAGGGACAGAGTGTCTGTGATGGAAAGGACCGCTGGTCTCAGCTGGAGACAGTCACTGGGCACAAGTGTGCGGAGCTGCCATTGGGAGTGACCGGTCCCGAGCGCCTGAGGTAAAGCGGAAAGAAGCTGAAACTGGAAAAAAAAGATCCGAGCAGATGGTAACGATAGAACAAAATCTCCAGGAGTGTTAGGAGGTGGACCAAGAGGAAACAGCTGCCCCAGGGACCCTCCCCCCACCCATTTAGCCCTGCTTCTGTCCCCACACAGCAACCCGCTGGTTCTGGGATTCCTCCACAGACCGTGAGGCTTGGCTGAAGACAGGGGACAAGTATATTTGCAGTAAGAATGTTCTTCAGTGGGCTTCCCGTTAGTACATTTTGGCACATCCAAATGATGGAACAGGATGCAGCTGTTAATACGAAGAGTGCCTGAGACCCCTCAAGCACATGACCTGAGTTCTCTAGGGTCTGAAAATCCAACTGCAAAATCATGTATACTGACAGTGTCTTTTGTATGAAGATAAAAATGTAGGCTATGAGAATATTTTATGTGTGCGTGTGATATATATACGTACATGTGAATGAGCTGTATCTGCGTATCCTAACACGAAAGATTTCCTAGGGAAAAGCTTACCCAGTTTTAAAAGTTGCAAAATAATATTTGCATATTAAATGAGAAGTAAAAAATGATACAGATGCATAGATCCATGTACTACATATGATGTCAGTGCCTAGACAGAGGGCTAGAAGCGTGCATTGCAAATGGTGGGCAGTGCGGTCTCTAAGGGGGAAAGTGGCCATGGGAGGGATGGAGCAGGTTTTCAGCATTGTTCCATAGACTTATATATTATTTGAAACTTGTACAGTAAGGATGTCTTCATATCTTATTTATGTAAGGAAAAAAAAATAAGAGAGACAATAAGGGCCAAAAATGAAAGCGGCGTGATCACTCTTGGTACCCTCCTGGGAATGTAGAGGACCAGAAGGTACAGACAAGAGGGGACACATCCCCCATTTAGTAAATCACACGTATGCTGGGAGGGACCAACAGAGGGGTCATAAAAGAGAGAGGGAATGTCCCAGGCCCAAGTCCCTCACTTCCATAGCCATGGGGCTACCAGGGAACTCCTGGGCAGCTGGCAGGCAATGCGGAGTGGGGAGAAACCAACTGCAGCCTTCTCAGGGCCGTGGAAGAGTCATTTCTCTACAATTTTCAGGATGCGGAATTTTAAGGATTTGCTTTTGAACTCTGAATTACTAAAAACTCGAACTATTTCTGGAGCTGGCAGATGGTCACCCCAATGGCTGGTGATGCTTGAGCTGGCCCATGAGGCTGCCTCGTGGCCCAGCGAGGTGGGCCAGCGTGTCGGGACGTGTGGCGGCAAAGGCCAGTCTGCGTGTAAGAGCAACGGAGGGTGCTCAGAAATGCCGGGTGTTCTCTGAGCATGAGTATCTCATACCGGAGGAGGGAACATCTGAACCTTGGCCCAAACAGAGATGCTGTGCTAGTGGCTGGTGGCCGGGGTCCGGGATGCTGAAATGTCTTACAGACCCGACCTTCGAGGCCTTTCTTGACCCTGAGTGAACATCACCTGACTTCAACTGCATCCTGAGGCTCCTCAGACCCACGGCAAGCTGAGAACACAGGCCCAGGGATGCTGCATGTTAGTCTTCTGAGTCCCCTCCGCAAACCTGGCCAGATGTGCTTTTTACGGCCCGTATGTTAGAAATATTGGTGCAGAGCATTCTCATTAGGGGAGGTGAAGGGCCAGCTGTGGGACCGGGCCCATCCATTTGCAGGAGGACCCAGAGGGACACCTTGAGGGACGCTGCCATTCTCTGCCAGCCTGATTGGCTTCAGGCCCTTCTTAGGTCTTCACTGTTTCAAGAGTAAGAGGTCGCCTTGTATCAACAGCAGGAAAGCGGTGGTGGAACTCACAGCTAGCGGGAATGGGCGAAAGAAGGGGAGGGAGATGGAGTTCTGGCCTGTCTCCACGGTCACGGGCAGTGCAGCACAGAAGTGGGCATCCGGGCCTTGCCTGCTAGGGAGAGCCAAGACTGTGTTACTCAGCTGTCCAAACCTCGGATCGCTCAAGTGCAGCAATCTCAAAGCCTGCTGTGGCATGTTCTCTCTGCCCTGCCACACTCTCTCTGGCTTCCGAAGCCAGAAGGGTCTCCACTTTCCTCTCTCTTCAACCCTAATGAGGGTGCCTGGGGGCTCCACTTCTAGCACCTGCTACTGCAAGGGAAACCCAGGAGGAGGAAGGAGACATTGACATCTACACATGTTGGTCTGGGGACTGTGCGGAGCTCGAATACTTGCAGAACACACACAGAATGATTATTTGAGGACGCGCCACAGTGATACAGAGATTGGGGTTAGGGAACCAATTTCATAGCTTGGAGGACATTTACAGCCACAGGCCCGTGTGTGATCAGCTTTCAGTCCTGTCTGCATGTAAGATGCACCTGGGAGCTTTAAAAAATACCTGCCTGGGGGCACCTGGGTGGCTCAGTGGGTTAAGCCTCTGCCTTTGGCTCAGGTCATGATCTCAGGGTTCTAGGATCGAGCCTCACATCGGGCTCTTTGCTCAGCGAGGAGCCTGCTTCCCCCCCTCTCTCTGCCTACTTGTGATCTCTCTCTCTCTCTGTAAAATAAATAAATAAAATCTAAAAAAAAAAAAAATACCTGCCTGGTCTGGGTTGAGTCAGAACCCCGTGGGGTTATGCTTCCACCAAAGACCTTCCTTCCACAGAGGAAGACCCACTCACACATATGTCCTGGTCAGGAGGTGGGAAAGTCCTTTTTGTGCCCAGGTTCATCTGCCAAAGCTTGGGAAGCTTGTTTGCATTGTGAGGTCCTGTTTTCTTATGAAAACTACTCTCCCTAAATCAATAGTAAATTAAGTGTAAGAAAAAGTGTTTCAGCTACCCTGGCTAAGAAGTGCCCTTACCTCCCTTTGAAAGCATCCCTATTTATTTATGGAAAGTATTTCCCCTTTATAAAGCACAAAGATTTATTGAGCAGAAGGTATGAGAGAGTAGTGGGTTGATAATTACCATGGGGAGGATTCTGTGGTGTGGGTAAATTCTCTTTCCCCTTTGCAGACGGGACAAACAGGCCTTGGTGTTCTGAGCTCTGCGTTGTCTTGTTCTGGGTAGGGAAGGCATCTGTGTTAAGCCCTACCATGTTTTTTGATGGAAGTATTGGTTTTGCAGCGTAAGGAAGAGCTGGAAAAGGAAGGGATGGGGGTTGGGATTTAAAGGGAAGGGAGTGGCCTGGCGTTGAGAACAGAGAGAGGGTAGCCAGTCTTGAGTATCAGGGGTCTGTGTGCCTCTCACGTCCAGCATCCTGAGCTGCGATACACCCAGAGGGAATCAAGCACAGAGATTGGTGGAGACCTGGGGGTGAGCAATGGGTCTCACGTGGCCTGGAGGAGGAAGGGCCTACAGAGGAGCTGGGGAGCTGGACCATGGGCCAGGAGATGGGGATGGCGATCACGACGCATCCAGGGCCCCTGCATCATATTCCTGGATCCTAGAAACTTTAGAACTCTAGAGTTCTTTGATGATGCCAAAGGAGGGACGGGAGCAGGGTGGCTGGGGACAGCTGGATTTCATTTTCTTTGGAGAAACTAAGCAATGGTGGGAACTCTTGGGCTCTAGAGTAGTGGAATGATTTCACCACACACAGAGATTTACTGGTTTACCGGTAGGTCATTGAAGAAGAAAGTTTCCTCTAGTGGCTTTAAAGGAGGGGGAAGAATTGAAGTTTGGTGTGTGGAGAAACGAGAGCGCATGAATAGGGTCTGCAGAACTGACTGTGTGATTGGGAGAAACCAGCAGCAGAGCTCCTGGGAGCACGTGTTCCAAGAGGGACTATGGGACCAGAAATCTCTGCAGTTTTCCGTGGAGTGTGGATCTAAAGGTCCCCTGTGCCTTCTCCAGGACATCTTCAGGGAAGTTGAAACTTGTGTCCTAATGCTGTTGTGTGGGCAGCTTCTCCTCTCCCTTCTTCCTTATTGGAAATGTTTTAAAGTAACTCTGGGTCATTGCTACCCAAAATCACCTTGGAAGACATGCTGCTCCCTCTTCTTGATCTCTAGCCTCATGTTCCTCTCTCAAATGCAACCACGTTTCTGGAGATAGTCATTTATGTGTTTTTTTCTGAAATGATCCGGTGGATTTACCTCTGCCCCTCCCACTCATCTTTGTAAATGCTATTTAGTATTCCATTTCATGAATGTGCCACCACACACATAACCAACATCCTACAGCTGGAGTTGTGGGCTGTTTTAGTCTGCACATACTGTTACAGTGTATTTCTTTGTGTTGTGAGTGTGTTCTCTCCCGGAACTGAGAGGGAGGCTGTATGTTGCACGCATGGCTGGAGGGCACTCCGTAGTCAGAGGACCAAGAGAGATTAATTCCAGAAATTGTTCATACTGGGGAATTTGGGAGCTTTTTCAGCTCAGGTATTGAGATTTGAGGTGATCCTCAAGAGATCTCAAGAGCTGCTCATTCAGGTTTCTGCTTCCCCAGAATCCAGAAATATCTTAACTTACTTCTAATGGGCTTGCAGTAGGACCTTGCGGATGGAAACCTGCCTTTACATTCCTGGCAGTGCTTACTCACTCACAGGCTCCCCAAACGATTTTATTGAATTAAATAGCAAATTAAATATGCCGTATTTTTTGTGAACAAAAATATAACATCTGTTTCACTGTATTTTTTTTAATTTTTAAAAAGATTTTATTTATTTATTTGACAGAGAGAGATCCCAAGTAGGCAGAAAGGCAGGCAGGTCGGGGTGGGGGAGCAGGCTCCCTGCTGAGCAGAGAGCCCTATGCGGGGCTCCATCCCAGGACCCCCGGATCATGACCTGAGCCGAAGGCAGAGACTTAACCCACTGAGCCACCCAGGCACCCCACTGTTTCACTGTTTTTATTCGTGTGTGTTTTTTTTCCCCCTTTCTGAATCTTCCAGTGGAGAAATGGTCCTTGTGAAGACCTTCCAGTTATTTCTGGGAATCAACAGAGGGTTCTTCACATGCACTTAATAATAAATCCCTTCAGTGACTGCAGTATATCCGTGAAACTTTTTACCTTCCTTCTGACTCTGGTCCTATCTTTTTGGGGCCCTCCTGCTGTGTTGCTGGGCCAAGCAGCACTCTGCACTTCTGACGTGACCCAGAGGTTCTATGCTGGGAGCTGTGTTCACAGGATGGGCATGGGTCCTCCAAGTTCCCTGCTGTGTCACCACAGTCCCTCCCTACTAAAAGAAAGAGCAGAAGTATTCAGGCTTGGGTGTTGGCTTGTTCTTCCAGGACTGGGTCAATGTTCATGGATTACAAAACCACGTACCTCACGCCCTCATAAGTTCACGAGCTTCCTTTGGGAGGACTAAGTGGGTGGCTGCTGGATAGGAGCCTGGTGTTTCCTAAGAGTTGCATTTTGAGATGAGTCGTGGGGTGACGCCACCTGATCGACTCTAGGTCCTCATTCTGACACTCAGTAGCCCACTGGGCTGTTGTTAATCATGGTTGAAAATCCTCTGCTCTTGTACAAGAAGAAATTGGTTAGGAAGGAAGTTGTATGTAAAAGAAAGGAGAAAGAGAATTACACAATTTCCATTTTTGTTTCTTCCTCACCTGGTGGAGTTTGGTGGCAACATTCGCAGAAACAGTGGGACCTACTTCAGTTTTTCTCATTTGTGATGGTGGGAGACGTGCCCTTGGGAAGTGTAGCAGGGACTCCTGGCTGGGTGGGCTGATGTTCTGATGGTGATCCCTGGGGGGCTGGAAGGGCCAGCAGCAGCTCTGATAGGCTGGGGCTCATGCCATCTGGGTTGTTAACTATTTTAGGTATGGCTGGGCATATTCTGAAAATCATATTCACTATCACAAAATAGTTTTATACATGGAGACTATAAAAGGCGATTCATCTTGTAATTCAAACTACAGGGAGTGAGGGATCAGGGAAATGGTTTGGCTGGTGAGATGGAGGAATGCAAAGGACAGAATGGAAGGGAAGAAACCACCGTGGACCATCCCAGATGTTGAGACAGTGGTAGTAAGAAGTTTGCACTTATCAGAAGGGCACATGGATGACATAAGGTTGAGAAACACTCAACTACATAAGACAGAGGTGATTCTGGTTAGGCACCAGCTGGGGTAATGCATGGAGAAAACCCCTGTAAGGATAACGTCTTCTGTGTATGTTGGCTGTGGGGAAAGGGTGCTTCGTCAGACATGGAGACTGAAATCCCCGAGACCCCTGGAGATGCAAATGGCGCTCTTGAGTCTGGGGGCTCCTGAGTGGTCTTCCAGAACACCCTTGTTTGGTTTTATCGTTCTGTGCCTTCAGGCTTCCAGGCTGTGAGAGGGCTTTCCGAAGCAGAAGGCCATGGAGGACAGTGTGTAATGGTCAAGGGCAGGGCTTCAGTGTCAGGCAGACCTAGGTTCGGTCCCATGCTGTCACTGACCGGTCATGTGAATTCAGGCAAATGACTTCATCTCTTCAGCCCTCAGTGTCCTCCTTGATGGGCAATATTAGATTGAGCAAGATGGCCACCTCCCTCAGAGGAGGGGTGAGAATTACATGACAGGAAGTGGTAGCCGGGACTGGTCATCCATGGGGGCAGGAGAGAGATTCTGGGGGTGGGTTCCACTTCATGAGTGTAAGAGGAGACAGAGATGTCATGAAGGTTTAGGAGCTCCTTAAGGTTAGGAACCTGAAAAGGATGATGATCAGGAATAAGCGTGAGGAAACTGAAAGGCTTCTGAATCTTTGAACTGCTCCCAGTCTTCTGTGCGCCTCTAGGTCTAATGAGGAAGAAAATCTCGCTCCTCATTTTCAGGAGTATCAGAGGTAGCTGGAAGGATGTGTCCTAGTCCTCTTTAAACTTAGGAGAAGAAAAAACTCCCAGGAAACAGAGTAGACAGAAAAACAAAATGGCTGGTAACCCGGGGTCTGCAGAAAGGAAGAAAGGTAGCTGATGTCAGCTGAGGCTCCAAATGTAGCCCTAGGGACCTGATCAGCCTGCAGTACTTCCTGACACAGTGGCTTCTGGAAGCCAGTTTACCCAATGACACTCCCTGCATGAGCTCAGTCCAAGTTCAAAACCTATTACAAATAAACATTTGTTGAACGAGCACATCCTTGAATGGGTGGGGTAGCTTAGCTAACCGTTGCTGTTAGTTAACTGATCTGTAGAAGACCACGGGTACCAGATGTGCCTTCTCCCATTCGCACGGAGAGCAGCGGAGCTGGGCAGATGAAGGGTTTCTGCCTGCTTTACATCCCTTCTTCCAGTGCCAGAACCTCTCTTTCCCCTTTGGAGAACTACCCCACTCCTATGCTTGGCCCTTGGTTTGGGTTCTATCCTTTAGGACTCCGTTCTCGTGGGACATGACCTCTGGTTAGTTCTCAAATTCCAGTGCCAGGAACAGGCATGTGAGACAGGCTGGCCCATCAGAACCAAACCAGTATGGTTCAAAGTGAGGCATGTGGTACCATCCAAGTCGGTGAGATGCAATTCCCAACACCTAGAGCCATTGGGACATGGGTGTTCCCTCCTTGGGAGGCTTTATGCCTGCAACTGCTGAAATTTTGCCTTCCCTTTAGGAAAGTCTGAGTAAGGATGAGACAAGAATAAAGTGGAGACAAGGGAGGGAGAAATAGATGCCTGAAGACACTATTTGTATACCTGCGTCTGGATAAGCATAACCTGCCCCTGGACTTTTCCATCGCTTAGCCTAACCGATTCCCTTTTTTGCTTAAGTTGGTTTGAGGTGGGCTTTCTTCACCTAAATACAGCAGGAAACTGAGGGGCCACCTTCTGTTTTCTCTTCATCAGGGGAGTAGAAAAGCAAAAGGGTCCTTTTCCTCGTGACACAGATCATAGATTTCCCACCACTTTTTAAGAGTTGATCTTTCCGTGCTCACTTTTGGTTTTCCCAACCCACCTCTTGACTTAAGTTCTTGAAGCTAGTCTGAAATGAATTTCACATTTGTGAAATAAGGGGAAACAGAAGTTGGTGAGAAAGAGAAAACATTTTACAATGAGACAGGATTTGTTGCCAACATCAACTAGTGTAGAGTCACTGCCAAGTCTGGATCCGGGGCTTGAGCGGGCTTGGCTCAGCCTCCCAGGAGGGAGGGTTGCCTTTTTCTTAACTGTATTTTGACAAAGAGTAGGAAATGGCTTTAAGAGAGCAAGTGAAAAGATGGGAAAAAAGTGTGTCTGGACAATGGGTCTGAGTATTCTGTTACTTTTCAAGTTCTGTGGGTGTGGGCTTGGGTTTAGCAACTTTGAAATATGTCTTGCTCCATGTCTTTGTCTCTGGTAAGAGGAAATGTATCTCTTAATTGAACCTGAGAGGCAGGTAAGTATAAACTGCCTTTAGGTTCACATGGCTTGACACATATTCCCTTCGAACCCACGCGCCAGATGAAATTTGATTCTTTCTTGTTCCTCATTCTCCCTTCTATACCATATCCAAAATGGTCTCCACTGTGTGTGACTTAGGGCAAGCCCCCAGCTTGCTTCAATGTTCTCATTTGTAAAATGAGCAATTTGGATGAGACCAGTGGTTCCAGCTTAAACAAACAAACAAACAAAAACAGAAACTGAGTGACGAGGTTCTTTGTTCCGACGTAGCTTGCACACAACGGGGCCTCACAGGGGGCTCCTGAAGTGAGTCCCTGAAGCTCTGGGACTCTGAGGGACTGTTTGGAATGCCCCCCGCCCCTCCCACTGCCCTTTCCTGTAGATATTTGCCAAGGCCTTTCCAGCTCCAAACACGACACTTCTCTTATTCTAAGTGCCACCTCTCATGAAACTCTGTCAGTACCCCGGTCTGTGCAGATCCCGTCTTTCTCTGTGCTCCACTAGCGTTTGGGAACACACCACACACACCCTGCCCCGTGTTTGCAAACTGACCTGGATATGAGGATTTGTCTTCCAGTGACGTTGGTGTATCCTTGTGTTTCTTTTGGGAACTGGCTCAGAGTTGCTTGAGAAACCGAATGTAATGGGAAGAACGGCAGGAACTGCGGAGAGAAGTTTTGTTCATAGACTGGGGAAATATGAATTTTTGCCCTCTGGGGCAAGTCTCCTGTGCTGACTGTTCCGGAGCACCTCCCAGGGCAGAGCGGGACCAGCAGGCTGGAGGGTCCTGCCTTGGTGCTCTGTCTAGAGCTTTTTTTTCCCCTGTGCACAGGCTGGCCCGGCTGTGGTAGATGGAAGGTCACGGAAGAGGTCTTTGTGAGCTGGGTGCTGGCCTCACATTTCAGCCTCACTGGGCCAGTTCCTGGAGTGGGAGATTAAGTTATTATTGGAAGCATCACCAGGAGGAAAAAGACTGGGCCAGTCACTTGTACCCCACCCGCCTTAGTCATTTCCTCAGCACCGTAAAGAGACTTCTGCTTTTCTGACTAGAGGGCCTTACCACTCTCGTCCTCACTCTGGGGAGCTGGGTAAATTTTATGGGGCTTAAAAACATACTTCATATGGTGCAATTTCATTCAGGTCTGGCCTTATCCAGTGTGGGGCCTAACCTAGGACAACGTGTAGGGTGAAAGTGTCCCTGAGGCTCAGGTAGAGACATTAATGTGTGTGCGCCATCTAGTGGTGATGAAGAACAGTGTGCGTGAGATGAATGACTGAGAATCTTTCCAATGGATGGAGAGCGAGGTAAGTAGCATTCAGGGATCTTTGATCTCCAAAAACAATTCTGCTGAGAATATGATTTTAAGCAACATTATAATAAGCGTACTAGATTATATATGTAATATATGCAAATATATTATATATATACTAATTATACTAACTATAAACATAATTTTAGTTTTATCTTGATGATTCTAAGAAGGGATGAGTGTCATCATAATGAACGCTAGTTATTTTTATAGAGTGCTATAAATGTGACAGATTGTAAAAATATATAAAACACTTTTTATCTCATCTAAGTTTCTATTTTTAAAAATCTGTACATCCAGAAATAATACAGCCTGTAACCATTAAAGAAAGAGGGTTATAGAAAGTGCTAGTTAAGAGGGGTGCCTGGATGGCTGAGCTGGTTAAGTGTACAGCCCTTGGTCTCAGTGCAGGTCCTGATCTCATGGGTCCTGGGGTCGACAGCCCCCATGTCGGGCTCTGTGCTCAGTGAGGAGTCTGCTTGGATATTCTCTCCTTCTGCCCTTCCCCCACTTGCTGTCTTGCTTGCTTATGCATGCTCTCTCTCTTTCTCAAATAAATAAATAAATTTTACCAAAAAATAACTGGCCAAGAAATATTAAAAGAAGGAAGATATAGAACAGTATCACTGGTGGGGCGCCTGGGTGGCTCAGTGGGTTAAGCCGCTGCCTTCGGCTCAGGTCATGATCCCAGGTCCTGGGTTCGAGCCCCACATCGGGCTTTCTGCTCAGCAGGGAGCCTGCTTCCTCCTCTCTCTCTGCCTGCCTCTCTGCCTACTTGTGATTTCTCTCTGTCAAATAAATAAATAAAATCTTTAAAAAAAAAAAAGAACAGTATCACTGGAATGCTGGATTTCACATGGGAAACAAAAAAATGTATGTATGGAAATACATATATACATACATGTATATATATATATACACACATACATATTTTATGTGTATGTGTATGATTTACGATATAGCAATACATATTTGTTTTGTTATCCTGGAAGAATACCTAATAAACTAATCATTCTGGTGGTCTCCGAGGAGAGGAACCAAGGGATTGGGGAAAGGAAGAAAACACACACACACACACACACACACACACACACAGATGTTTAATTTGTTGATGCTATTTCTTTTTATACCCTTTGCATTCAGGTAAGTAATATGTTACATATCCAAATAAAGAAAAAATTTAAATATAAAGTCTTTAATAGTACTTATTAATAAATAGAAACCATTATTATGATTATTGGTAGTAGCAGTATTAGGAATAGTCATAATATTGACATTTTTCATTTCCTTCTAGCAAAGCTGTGTGCAGAAAATAAATCTGGTTCTCTGAGCTCTCTGGTTATTTGGGTCCTGGAGAAGCGGGAGTTGAAGCTACTTCCCAAACTAATTAATTCAGTTGCCTGGAGCTCAGTGCTAATGAGTCTAAGGAAAGGGTTCTCAGTGACAAGATTCTTAATACCAGCCTATAAATGATCATCATCATTTACAAGAGAAATTTGGAGAAAGAATATAGCTGATTCAGTGGGAACTCACTGCTGAAAAATAATTCAAGCTGCCAGAAGCTCTTTTGAAATATTGAATCTTAGAATCTTTGTGTTGTAAAGGGCCCTAAGGATACTGTAGTCCTTTACTTACTGTGTTCTTGGCCATGGAACTCTTTATCCTAGTGAAATCTTACTTGGCCATCTATATTTAGGTTTATAACCCATAGACTTGGCAAGAAGGGAAGCCATGCGGTTGTCTATAAGCTTGAATTCAATGTTCGTCTGAGGTATGACTCACGTTGCATCACATGGAGTTTTCTAACAAACATACTGACATGTGTACACCTAAATATTATCATTAAATCATCTTGGGAGGCAGTTCCTTTATTCCAATGGCAGATCACTGATCTTTAAATTTTGGGGGCTTCTCTTTTGGAATTGCCTTATTAACAGTTTTCACTGGTGAGGTGAAAGTCACATTACATTATTTTGGGTGACACTCCTTTGGAGCTAAAAACTCCATTAGGCAGCTTAGCCAACTTTCTCAGTCATCAGATTAATCAGAGATTGTCGATTTCTAAAAACTAAATCTCCCCAAATGAGAAGACAATGTTAATGTTGCCTCTAAATCCAAGAGATGCTTCACTTTTGTTGGAGTTTAAGATGCAAGGAAAGGATAAAAGGGCAAACAATTGCAAATAATTTTCACTTAGAAAATGTTCCTCAGGGCTCCTGGGGGGCTCAGTGCATTAAGCATCTGCCTTCAGCTCAGGTCATGATCCTGGGGTTCTGGGATCGAGCCCCGTGTCAGGCTCCTTACTCAGCAGGGACCCTGCTCCCCCCTCTCCCTCTGCCTACTACTCTGCCTACTTGTGCTCTCTATCTTTCTGTAAATAATCAATCTTTAAAAGAAAAAAGAAAAGATAATATTCCTCATATGAGGTTTTAAGCTAGTGGAGTGGGTAAGTCTGGGATGGGTGGAGGGGCTGTCTGTGAGAAAGTCTTTATAAAGGGGGCCCCTGCTCCTTCAGGATGCTTTTGGTATAAGGTATAAGACTGTAGAGAGACAGACTTGGTTCCTATGGTGACAGAAGATGCAAAAATTAAAAGGCAAATATATCCTTTTCTTACCTTCATAAAATATTCAGCATGTACCAAGCAGTTTGTCAAGGTTAAAGGCAGATCCAAGTTAAATCTAGCATGTGGTCGTAGTATTACTCATGGCACTCTTTGAACTGATATTTGTTTGTTTAGTTTAGGTGAGATAGGGAAATCAGTTTGGTAAATATAATTTAAATAATTTGAATTATTTTACATAAGCAACGTATATCAATATTGATTTTAGATCTGCGCTCAGCTGTTGAGGGATTAAGCATGTGGGTTCTGAACTCTCCTGCCCAGGTTCAAATTCTGTCTTGACCTGGGGCAAATTCCTTAACATTTCCTGTGCCTTCATCTACTGCTCTGTAAAATGGGGAGGTGGGGGGTAATAAAACCTGCACTGTCTTAAAGGCTGTGGTGAAGAACATGAAGGAAAAGGTTCTGCTGGCCATGGTGCTGGCGAAGGAGAAATCACAAACCCCATGTCTTTCTCACAGCTGGCTCTGACCAGCTGGAGCTGATAAAGGACCAGGACCTTGTATTGACCTTGAGACCCCAGACTCTTAGTGGTCCTAACTGAAGGCTTTACTAAGGAATGAGCTTGGAGTATGGTTTGTTTCAGCCAACTGTATTTAAACTCCGTGGATTCCTTCTGTCCTCTCCAGAGTACTAGCTTTTATGCCTTAGTCAGCAACAACCACAGGAACACCTCCCTACCCCCAGGACTTTAAAAACTCTGATTTTTCCCTCTCAGTGAACCCTGACTTACTCAGTGAATTTTTTTCACTAGCCTGTGCTCCTTTGTCTGGCAAATCAGTAGACTTAGCTTTTTTTTTTTTTTTTTTTTTTTTTTAATCTATTCATCCATCCATCTGTCTCTTCTCCACTTCTTTATTACTTCTAATGGTCTTTTTAAATTTTTTTTAAAGATTTTATTTTCAAGTAATCTCTAATCTCTACATCAAATGTGGAGCTTTAATTTACAACCCCAAGTTCAAGAGTTGCATACTCAGGACACCTGGGGGGCTCACTCGGTTGAGTCCAACCCTAGATTTCAGCTCAGGTCATGATCTCAGGGTCGTGGGATTGAGCCTTGCATCAGGTTCCATGCTCAAGTCCACTTGAGACTCTCACTCCCTCTCCCTCTGCCCCTCCCTGCTCACGTGTGTGTGTGTGTGTGCACGTGCGTGCACGTTCATGCACATGCATGTGCTCTCTCTCTCAAATAATAAACAAATCTTAAGAAAAAAAGGAGTCACATGTTCACTGAGCCAGCCTCGTGCCCCTTACCTTTGATGACCTTTGTTTTACTTGTTGACGGGCACAAATAAATAAATGTATGTAAAGCACTGATATGTGACAACGGTTATTATCTTATTCACTCATGGTATCTTGTGTATAATAACAACATGTCACTGAGATATTTTAATTATATCTCTGTAAAAGTTTACATGAATAATAATGCGTAGACTTTAGATGGTAGAATGTTTCTAACTCAAAGTATGGGGTGCTTGGGTGGCTTAATCTACTACACATGCAACTCTTGATTTCGACTCAGGACATGGTCTCAGGGTCTTGGGATTGAGCCCTGCGTTAGGCTCCACACTGGGCATGGGTCCTACATAAGTTTCTCTCTTTCCCTTTCCCACCCTTCTATGGTTACCCCCCACAATCCCATGCATGCATGCACACACTGTTGCGTGCTCTCTTTCTAAAAAATAAATTGAAAGTATGATATAGTATTTAGGAGCAGGAACAGGAACCTCCTTTAGCATGGAGAGGAATGGATAATAAGATTTTGACCCTGACCAGTGGGAATAAGGCTAAAAATTTCAGGCCTAAGTTCAGGGTCAGACACTGATATTCAAAAGATTTGTCATTCTGATTCTTTCTAACTTATGAAACTTAGAAAATTTTAACTCTGAACTCTTTAAGGAAACAGGGTTAAGAGGTCATTTGTTGGTATATGAGCATCTGCAAAAAACCTGTTTCAAAAGCTCAGCACTGGCGCGTACTCACACGTCATAGCCTTGGCCTTTTGCTGTAGACAGCACAGCACACAAGGACGTGCCTTTGTTACCAAGGAAATGACTTTCTCAGAGCAAAGAGATATTGAGGACACTTCTCAGTAAGCAATACAGAACAAGGCCCTATTGTTTCTTAGACCTGCTATTCTCTGTAACATGAAGCTCTGTGTCCTGTCCCTGTCCACCTGGCCCATTGCTGCTACAGTGGCAGTGGCCAAGCCAGGCTTTCCTTGGTGAAGTCCACCCTGTAGCTGACAGTCCTCCTTCTCTTCCTACTTGCTTGGGCAATTGTGGCATGTGTTTGAAATGAGCAATGAAGAAACGTCTTAGGCAATTTTGAATCAGTCTCCGAGTGCTGCAGAAACTTCAAACACAGATGTGAACGGGGTCACTGAGGCCAGGACTCTAGATGTCATTGCTCTGTGGTCAGATCAGCTGCTTCTGCAGGCCAGGTATGGGACCACTGGGTGACTATATGGCAAAAATGACAGTAGGGACATTCAGAGCCAACAATCCACGCCCCCACGAGCTGGGAACCAGCTTTGCTTCACATGTGAGTTCTTCCTCTTTTAATTGTCCTTTTAATTGAAATTAATTAATTAATTATTTGGAATCAGAACTTCCTGACAGTTGCCCAACTGACATGGCTGAAGCTCCTTTCCCCAGATCAACCCTGAAGAAACTACAGAAGCAAGAAAGAAACATAGATTTTAAAAATTATGAACAAACTACCCACCTCCATAGTGCTTCTCCATAAAGGGGTTGCAGATGGGAATAGGGGCAATGGATCTAGTGCTTGGGTGCATGCCTCTTTTTCCTTAAACTCTATTCCTGATGTGCAGTATCAGAGGATAGCTGATTCCCCCTTTCAGTATGAGCTCAAAGGACAGAAAGTACCCCAATTTGGACAATACATACTATGCAAGCAAAAATACTAAAATGAATAGAAGGAAGATATAAAATGAGCTTGTTATAAATATCCTGAAGAAAATGACAATATATTAGTAATTTGAAACAAGCATAGGAGATCATGAAAAGATCTAAATAGAAATATTAAGTATTAAAATAGCTGAAATAACACAATATATAAGGTACATAGTAGGATAAATAGAGTTGAAGAATGAATTAGATAAGGTTAAGGGAACTTTCCCAGAAGGGAGCAAGAAAGGATAAAGAGACAATAGTATGAAAACAAAGCTAAGACATAAGGAGGAAAGAAGTAAAGATGTTAACATCCAGACCACAGAAGTTCCAGAGAAAGAGAAAACTAAAAACCAATACAGGAAATATTTGGGGAAATCATGGAGGTACATTTCCAAGAATTAAAGAACTTTAAAGGTCTCAGATGAACTAGACTTGTGGTGTACCACATGGAGAGATAAAGAAAAACCCACACCAGACAAATTGTAGAGCAATTAAAAGTTTTATAAACAAAAGTTTTAAAAACAAAAGAAAAGTCTAAAAGCTGCTAGAAAAAGATGCTACCCTCTTGTAAAGGAGCAAGAGTCAGATGACAGCCGACTTCTCACAGCAGTACTGGAGGTAGTCAAGAAATGGAGCAGCCCTCTTCCAACTTAGACACTTATATTCCAGCCACATTCAAATGGGAGGGTATTCTCCAAAAGAAGAAGGAGGTTCAAATCCTGGAGGAAGAGGGTGAATGACAAACGTGCACTTTGATAGCTTTGGCAAGTTTCTTTAGCTCTCTGAGCATCATTTCTCTAGGAAAGACAATGACCCTTTAACTCATCCATCCAACCATCCATTCATCTATCCATCCACCCAGCCATCCATTTATCCAGCCAGCCAGCCAGCCAGCAGCAAAGGTTCATTAAGAGCTATTCTAGTTATCTCTTATTTCATAATGAACTACCCCAAAGCTTAGTGACTGAATTAACAATTTTACTGTATCTCATGGTTTTGTGAGCTGGGAATTTACACAGGGCTTAGTTGAGTGATTATTCTGCTCTATGTGGAGTCAGCTGGGGTCCTTTGGGACAGGCAGATGGTGGCTGATCTGACCTGGATCGTTCAAAATGGCGCCATGTATTTGTCTGATTTTTTGGCAAGTTCGCCTGGAAGGCTGGGCTCAGTTGGGCTCATCTCCCTCTCCATGTGATCCCCACATGGACTCTCCAGTAGGGTAGCTGGATTTTGTATGTGAACACTCATGGCTTGAAGATACCAAGTTCTCCTTAAGACTAGGCTTGGAGCTGGCATAATGCCACTTCCACTCTACTCCATTGCTCAAAGCAGTCATAGGCTAACGTTACCAGATTAAAAGAAGGAGAAATAGATTGCATCTCCTGGTGGGAGATGTCAAAAAATTTGCAGCTACCTTTAATCCAACAATGGGCCAGGCATACATAGGCCATACGAAAACAAATAACACATGGCTCTGTCTTTGAGAAGCTCATAGTCACATAAGGGTCACATGGCAAATGAACAAAAGAAAGCAGGAAATGAGATCAATGCAAAGATTCACTGTAAACTGCAAAACACCTCTACTATGAAGATTTGCTCTAAAACTAGAATATAACAAACTCCTCTGATGCTCTCAAATACCAGTTACCATTTTTTGACCGGTTTGCCAGGAATCAGGAACTCAGTGAAGAGCTTTCCTGGCTTAACCTTCCCCAGTCCTCAAACCAGTACTACAACTAATTTCTATATGATTCTCCTTGCTTAATTATACAACATCTTGGGATCTTGTCTTATCTCAGCACCCATTACTCTCCTGACAGTCAATGCCATTTCCTGGGTGTTTCTAAAGATGCCCAAACAGGCGTCTGGCTACTTGGAAAGAGACTTTCAATTCACAGAGACCCATCCAGCTCATCCTTCAAGGCTCTGAGCCCTTTCTCTAACAATTTTTATTCGAATCTGCTGTCTTCTGAGCCGTGAGGCAACAAATTCTTGGGCTCCAAGGCTGACAGAGGTGATGACATATTTAAAGGTGCTTATGTTTTACAAGCAAAATTTATTAAGTTCCTACTGTGTATAAGGAACTAGACAACCAAACTCTTGGAGCAAATACATTTTCTGTCACAGAGACTGCCCACCCAGACAAGAATGTAAAACTGTACATTTATTTTTCCCAGTTGGCAAAGTGATATACATAGGTAAAAAGAGATAAAGTTAGAATGTAGAAAATTTGAAGAGTAAAAATAACAACAACAAAAAAGAAACTATTAATAATCTCACCATCCAAAAAACAGTACTGTTAGCATTTTAATTTTTTCCTTCTGGGTTTTCATTTATTTGTTTTTTAGTTTGCTAACAAAAGTAAAATACTATTCTTTAGAACAGTTTTAGGTTCACAGAAACACCGAACCAATACTACATACTTCCCATGCATACAGTTCATCCTGTTATTAATATCCTGCATGAGGTGTACAGCTGTTATAATTGATGAACCAATATTGAAACACTATTATTAGCTGAACTGCCTTCTTCACATTAAGGTTTATTTTTGTGTTATACAGTTCTGTGGGATTTGACAAATGCACAAGTTCATGTGTCCACCATTACCGTATCGTAATGATCACCGTCATCATTTATCTTTCCTACTATCTGACGCCACCGTAAGATAGTTCCGCCTGTGCTTTTCTCTATGCTTTTCTGTTAGAGCCTGACACAAGCCTTCCTTTACGTTATGGCTCTTCTCTCTGTGTTAATAAGCTCTTGTAAACATTATAGACTACACCAGCCTCTGCTTCACCATTCCCCTCATGGTAGACATTCATGCTGCTGGCGGTTTTTCACGTATCATAAGGTATTTTAAAATACCTTATGATATTTTAAAATCAGCTCATGGAGATAGCTTTCCAGGACTTAGATAACATTTAGGAGGAAAAAAAATCAATTTAGAAAGAAATATGTTGTATGGCGTCCCCCAGCACCTCCTAGACAAAAGACTTTTGTCAGAAGTCTTGAGGCTTGCGTCGCCTAGACTTCCAGTGTCCTTTTGGCCTGCACTGATGGGCAGATTGGGCCTTCTTAGGAGGGCTGGGAGAGAGACCAGCTGGGGCTTAGTGCCCTGCTTCCACAGGGAGGCCCTGGGCTCTGGCATTCACTCCCCTCTTCACTTCGTCTCTCCAGCGCTCCCCAGAGCCTTTTTTTCTTTCTTTTTTTTTTTTTAATTTTTAAAATTATTTTATTTTATTTATTTTTTAAAATTTATTTTACTATGTTCAGTTAGCCACTCTATAGTACATCATTAGTTTTTGATGTAGTGTTCAATGATTCAGAGCCTTTATATGTACACCTGGCACTATTTTTGTTTGCTCTTAAGACTGGCTCAATGGGGGAAGATAGCACTGCTTTTAGTAGACGTGAACTTGGGCCCCATAGGACGCTTTTGATGAACATGTCACTTGGGTTAGCCGGGCAGGTCAAACCACCTCACAGAAATCTCCAAGTGTATAATTGCCCAGAATTTTTATCGGAGGGCAAAAGACTGCACAGATAATATCCCTTTACCATTTCTCCAACAAGCACATGCCAGAATTAATAAAATATTTGTTTTGCTGTGAAACCGATAACCATACGTTCACTGTATCTGCAGAACCCTGGGGTCGACCAGCACCTTCTCACACACTGGGTCGCATGACCTGATGCCAGTTCAGCATGGAAGTCATTAATGCCACTTGAGAGTGAGAAGCTTTGGCCTATGTGAAGTTCTGGGAGATGACGCTGCCGAAGGCTGCCCTTCCTGGCCGTCACACAGCTTCCCTGCTGGTATGTGGCAGAACAGGACGCTGAAGGCAGGACAGTGTTTTCCTCATCCACCCCAGCTGCCTAAGAATGGGGGAGGCCACCTTTCACACCCTGTCATCCCAGCCCAAGACATGGGTGACAGCCCCAGCCTGTGGGCCCCCAAAAGGCACAGAGAGCCTTGTTTGTTTTGGCCCTGGGAGTCCGGGTCTGTCCTCTGACCTCTGATCTAGAACTATTTGTTCCAGCCATTCTTGGTCTGTCATCCTGGCTCAAAACAAAATGAACGAAAGTTCTTTCTTCAGGCCCTGCTTGGGTAGTCCAGGGGTCAGTGAAAATGACTGGTGTGGTCATGTGGTTGATGAGTCATTTTGGCCTTGAAATAACAAGTAAAATATACTATAGTTCACTGCCTAGTATGGCACTAACAGCTGGGAAGCAGTAAACATTGGCAACATAGTCTTTGGGCCAGACACATTTGGGCTTGAGTCCTATCTTTACACCTGATTTGGGTAAACTTAGGCCACTTAAACTCTCTGGGCCTCAGTTTCCTCATGTGTAAAGCAGGCTAAGCCTAGCGCTTATCTTCTAGAGTAGTTGTGAGGATTACAGAAGAAAAGAACAGGTAAAGTACTTATCCTACTGCCTGACATAAGGAAGCCCTCGCCATACTATTGTTTATATTATTCAGTCACCAGGAAAATCCAGAAGACTCAGTCTGTTGGGTCACTCCCTGGTGTTTCTAGGACTGTTGGTAGACACTGCTATCTTGCTAAACAGTGGCTTCTTCATGAAACATCTTTACTTTTGTCTTTCAGGCCTCCTGCTTCAACAAATATCCACGGCTTTAGGTCAGGAACCTCTGAGGGAAAGTCACCTCATAATTGTGACATATGTGAGTATATCTCTGACAAAGACCCACACGCACAGGTTTTCTGACACACCCGTTACAGCCTGTTGGAGGTGGCTGAGTTTTGACTTCAGATTTTTTCACACAGCTGGCTGGAGTTTACTTCCCCTTGGGGTGTGCTCTGGATCTCCTCCACAGTGATGGCCGGTGCCACCTGGCTGAGGGATTGTGAGTCTTTGCCTCCATGTGGGTGAAGTTGCTTGAGAGGGGGGAAAACTCATTCGTTTGCTGTCATCCTCACACGTGATGAGGTTATGAGTAATTCTTCTAGAGCAGAACCAGGGTGAGAGGGTTTTATCCCCTGCACAGAGTAGTAGGAGATTCATTGAGATAATTTATGTGAGAGTAGCTGCCCTCTGTAGAGCTCCTCACAGATCCAATACGGAGGATGAGGAGGATACACCTTACCAACCTTTAAGAGATCACCTCTGGACCCACCCAAATGCACAACCACACTATACCTTGACACACAGGCGTGTGCACACACACCACGTCTATAGTCGAGAAAGGATCGCGTGTGCCCCTGAGGGTGGGTTGGGATCAAGAGTGCGTATTTCTGCTAGTGTTTTTGTTCTCCTTCCAGTCAGGTCCGGTCGTTGCCTCAAAGCAAACAGGGCACCCATAGGGACTCCGGGGAGTCCGCGGTCAGCTCGGGTGCGGCTCTTCCGGGTGGCGTCCAGCAGGTGGCGCTGCACCCCGCGCGATCCCGGCCGGTCGGCCCACGCTCTCGGGGAGGCACCCCAGTTACTGGGAAGTCGGGAAGTAGGTTTTCACGCACCCTAAGCTGCAGCCGTGGCGAATGCAAGTGATGACACACCGGCTTGACGAGGGCCTTTGTCAGAGGCACGGGGGATCTGGCGTCACCGCGAAATGGAAAACAAAGTGCTTCTGCTTGCCTGGCCAGAGTTTGCTTTGCTCACCATTGGTTCTGGGGCATTTACAGGCAGAATGAGTTCATGTGAAATTTCAGGACCTCGCCATGACTCAGGTTCACTTTCTGTAAACCAGTCAGCATTGACCCTTTCCCCCTCGCTTTGGACATTGACTCAGACTTTTAGGGGACCAGTTGTATTTGTGCTCGCCGAAGTTATTTGAGTATTTCATAAGCACATCTATTTTTTCCAAGGGCACTTTTTTTTTTTTTAAAACCCAACTTGGGACAGATTTGTATTTTGAGATTTTTGTCACTCTTAGCTCCAAAAATAGGTCTGCCTTGTCTATTATTTATGTGTTCAGAAGTATGCTGTTTAGAAATTCAAGTGAAAACTGTAAAACATTATTCTGGCAGGAGGCCCAGGATGGGATTGTTCTTGGAGACCGTGAGTTGGTCAGAGCAGGAGCTGGAAATGTGGGTGAGGGGAAATGAACTGAGGGGAATCTGCCCAGAGTTTTGGTTTTTTGGGGGTTTTTTTGTTTGTTTTTTGTTTTCTGCACCTAGGAAAAAAATGTAGATGACTAGAGTTTATCTGTTCTGAGGATTATGGCAGAATTTTGGTGTTGGGGAAGAGACACAAGATGGTGTTAGAATTGGAGAGAAAACAGACCTGGAAAGTTCTGAAAGGTTTGAGCCTGACCAGGGAGCCTGAACGATAGCCTGGATTTGCAACAGAAGCACCTGAAGAGAATTAACTTGACTGGACTTGGGAGGGAGGAGACACAGGCCTGGAAAGCTTTTCACCTGCAGGAGGGGGATGGGAGCAGCTTCTGGCCTGGACATGAAGGTAAGCAGGGTAGGCAGGGTAGCGTCTGGACCACACAAAGCTGACTTTGTCACCTGACTCTCCCCAGCATGTTGCTCTGACTCTTCTCCCACATTTAGAGGGAAATAGATGCCAGAGAAGATACCCACGTCCTCATTCCAGTTTCAGCTAGTTGTTCTTCCGGGATTTTTCCTACCCGCGTCCAATCCCCTTTCCCACCTTGTGTAATCTCAAATCTCATTGTTCCCTCAAAGTTCTCCTACAGAAACCTCTATGCCTCGTTAATTTTTGTGTGTGTGCTTTTAATTGGGCTTTGTTTCTGGCTTTTGATGTTTGGTTCTTGAAGGTTTTTACTGAAAAAAAAAATGATCTTTGGGGGCTGGAGAAGTTAGGAAATACATGGTTTCTCTTGATTGCCTTTTTCCTTCCAGGGCTCACTGGTGGGGGATAGGGCGGGGGGGGGGGTCTCCAGCTGTCCCAGGGTTTCTGGCTTTAGTGGAATTGGGTGGGGGCCCACGGGAGTGAGGGGCGTGATGCAAGCACTGAGCACTTTCCAGGCACAGGAACAGGGACATTTCAGGTGAGTAAGCACACAAAAGCTTGAACACCTTGAAAACCAAGTCCAGCAGAGTTTAGCTTAGTCTAAATAAACTCACCCCTATCCTTACCCCTTAGGGCACACGGGAAGAATGATGCTTGTGTGTGTAATATATTCTCATGGATGCATGCAATATTATGAGTAATTCTTGGCTTGTGTTGTAAATTCTCTCCTGTTCTTGCTCACTCAGAGAAATGTACGGAAATTGAAGAAAATGAAAGAATTCGGAGTCTTTATTAGCGTGTGTGTGTACGCATGCGCGCGTGTTTTATGCGAGAGAGGAAACAAATGCAAAAGGAAACTTTGCTAAGAGATTATGATTGATCCTGAGTTATGAGGGTAGTAGATATGAATAAAGCCAGAAAACAAGAGTTCTTCACTCAAAGAACCATGCGCTGGTCTGGCATTTTTAATATGTGACCTTTGTAGAATAAAATAGGTAAGGTGAATTCACATCACTTTGGAGATGGTGAAACTAAGACTCAGAGAGGGCTTATGTGAATTTTTTAAGATCACGGGATATCACAGGTACAGTGAAGTACCCAGCTTCCAGTTCATGCCTTTAAACACCTCTTCCCCTCTGTGAGGTGAGTGGGGAAGACCAGGAGCAAATCTGATATGTGCTCATTCCATTTTCAGAGGGGCTGAGCTCAGGTGTCTCCCACCAGTCAAGAGGGCTTGCTGAGACCATGGCTACATCCCCTGATGCTCAGGTGAGTGTTCTCTCAATCCTATTACCCGAGGAAGCCACCATCTGTGAAACACGCAGGCTGAGAGGCTGGCGAGAATGTCGTTCGGTAGTCCCAGGTTGACAGCTTTGGTTTTGTGTAAATGGGGAGGTGTGTGGCCTGTTGGCTGGGGTTTTATCACTCACCCCCTTTGACTTCCTGAGAATTGTTTGTGTTGCGGAGATTTCCTGTCTGTATTTTTAGTGTCTGATTCTCCACGGTTGCTCAAGATCCGTGGCCATATTCTACTGACTCACCAGAGGCCCTGATGCCCCTCATCAAACCGAGGGCCGCTGCGTGGAAAGCACTCTGTGTGGAAAGCCCAGGGCTTGTCCCACAGCTTGCCTTAAGGGTTCCAGCTGATTTTTCACAACAGGGTTTGCTGATAGCTTCCCTTTCAGGATTACAGTTTCGTTGGTTCGCTTTCTCAATGCTGAATCAGAGAAAGGACATGTTCTGGGGGTGGAGCAAAAGGGAATGGGTGCAGTGAGTGGCCACACAGCCTTTTTTTTCTGTGTCCCCGCTCTTTGTGGATGCTTTTCTGCCATCTGGGCTTCCCAAAGCCCTGCGTCTGTGGGCAAGGCTGCGCAGGGAAGGAGCTGAGTCACAGCTTTGCTTCTCTATAATTACACGTTTTATCACCTCATCTGACATAGACGGGGTGTTGGTTGGAAATGAAATACACATTAGGAATAAGCTCTTTAGAAATAGAAGGGAAAAAAAAAAAAGTGAAAAACCCGGCTTTCACAATGTGAAGGCTTTTCTCCAGTAGCTAAGGTCATGAAGAGACAGAACAGTCATTTCTCCTTCTCACCCATACAGTCAGGAAAATGAAAACCTCAAAATAAACAACACTGTAAATTTCCCCTCAAACCCTCTCCTCGTCATTTTGTTTCGTGTCCTCGTTGTGCATGTCTGGCTAACACACCATGCCAGGTGCTCCCCACCCCATCTTTTCTCCCATCTTCTTTGCTATCGTGTCTCTCAAGACCTTATTCAAAACCACCTTCAGTATGAAATCCTGTCTCCCTAGGAGACATTATTTCATGGTATGTTATTGTGCTTCCGAAACCTGAGGATGGCTCTTGGGTCATTCTCTGTGTTCATCACATCACCAGCAGATTGGAAGTTCTTCCAGATGAGACGCAGTGCCTTCTGACGCCTTTTTTTCTCCTTGTGCTTCTTCCTTCCTCGGGATAGTCCACAGTATGAGTAGCATCCAATCTCAAGCCTCTTTTCCAACTTAGCCCAACCCAGCTCCCCCGCCTGCCAAGCTAAGAACAAACTCCCTTCCCAAATGCATGTGTAATCAGACCCCCAAAATAGCCAGGACATGCAAACTAATGAAGTTTCCAGTCCACCTCTACCCAAATATGACCTTGTTGATAGCATCTCCTTTTAGATGACAGATCTGGATGTTTCCATTGCTTGGTTGCTGTTTGCCACATGCTTCCTGGACAGGTTTCCAGGTAACCTTAATGGCTGTGCTTCTGGGGAAGGAGGAGTAGAAAATAATTCACCTCTTCAATAAGTGGTTGTAAAAATATAACAGCATTTAAAAGCTTTTAAAGAGCAGCTCTCTCCTTCCGGTGGCTCAGGCCCTGTTAGCTTTGTGCTAGGAGTCCCCATAATGCTTTGTGCTTGGCAACCTCTCAGTAGGACAGAAGGTAGATTTAAAGGTCAGGAGATTGATTTTTTTTTTTTTTTTTTTTTTTTTTTTTTTTGGTGGAGGGCTTTCCATGAGGGGTGTGGGAGAGGAATCACTCAGGGAAGCAGTGGTCAGTGAGGCTTACTTCTCCATCTGCTCCTCATTCGTGTGTGAGACTCAACAAGCTCCTTGTCCAACAAGTGAGAGTCCCAGACCACAGAGGGGAGCAGTTTATCCTAGAGGTCCCAGGGGAAGGGGGGACCTGGAAGGAAGAGGTAGGGACTGTCACTCCCTCTCCTCCCACTCACATTCCCATCAAAACTTGCAGGGCGAATGTCCCCAAATTGCATGTGTGTTTTGCTTTGATGTGGCCACACCGTGGCCACCCAGGCTTACTCTGGGGCAGCTGAATCCCATGGTTCAAACTAGGCCTGACTGTCCAATTTTGGAAACTGGGAGGCGTTTTCCCCGTCTGCCAGGCCTTGCAGTTTACCTTCCCTAGAGCATTGAGTAAGAAACTCATGTTTATAAAATCCCAAGCCCCATGATTTCGCCCTGCCAGGGCTGGAGAAGTGGTAGGCACATAATGTCAGTCAGACCCTGCAACTGCTGTCCCTTCGTTCCTGCCCAGCACAAAGTTACTGGGGGAAAAGTAGGGATACGTGGGGTGCAGGGATGTATTGGTTGTTTGAGCCCTGAAAATATAATTTAAAAATTGTCACCACCAATCAAGTCATGGGATCTTCTGCCTGTAATTTTCTTTTTTCTAAAATGATTTCTAAAAGCTATGTATAAATTAACTTTTAAAACCTACACTGTATTTTAAATGCTCTGGGTAATGGTTTTTTTCTTCCCCCCTAAGAATTCTTGTTGTGAGTCCTCTAAAAACATACACTATCCATGTATATATATATACATGTATATATACTTTTAATAAGTTTTTAAAAATCAAGACCTTAGTATTTGGCAGTATCTAACAGTTGCTAAATCAACTCCAGATCTTCTCTAGGTCATTTGTCCTTTGGTGTCACCTTGAGCAGAAAACCATTTTTGCATAGTAGCCACGTGTCCATCCGTGTTGACTCTCACAGACATACTGATGATGGGCTTTTCCACCATGACGTACAAAATGCTTCTCCTGGTTCAGAGAGAGCTTGGTTAGACAGCACCTCCTAGGTCTTAAAATTAAAAATATCAATGTCCATTTTATATAATGGGACCCAATTAAAATGTGCACTAAGTCCTTTGTAAGACATGAAAGGCGGGGGTCGTGCGATATTCTGTCTGTGAAGACATAACCATGTATATATTTTGGTGTCCATCAACTCCCTGAAAATGAAGATTCCAAGCCACCACCAAAATGTCATTTGGCTCTGAAGATGGAAAGTAGTGAGTTTCTACAATTTCCAGTTACTTGGGGGCATGCAAGGGTACAACGACAGGAGTGGAGAAGTTCATGTGAAGGCAGATTGAGGCTCACCACGTTCCACATTTCCAGTGGGGCTGAATTCTCTGAGTCATGTTGACTCTGGGTGGAAGATTCACGGAGGAGTGGGGCAGGGCAAAAACCTGTCTGTAGGACGCTAGGAAGTAGAGGCTGATGGTGACCCAAAGAGTCCCATGAGTCAAAAAAACTTTAAGATTCCTTCTCCAGCCCCTCTGCACATAATTCAAAATAGGCTATTCAGAGTCACGTCATAATTGTAAATAATTCTCCCATGGCAATTACCAGGTTGATTAAAATACATTTTAATTTTTCCTTTGTCCTTGAATTGCTGCCACAGTAAGCACGTGTTTGATCAGCCTCTTAGCTACCTTAGCACGCCAGCAAGGCTCGGGGGTACGGGGAAGGGCAGCTGTGGAGGTGGTCATTTGAGAGAATGACTAGAGGGTCATGTTCCTGCCAGTTCACAGGGCAAAAAGAATAAAGACCCAGCCCCAGCAAGAACTCTAGAGCGGGTGGATTTCAAAGTGTGTAGAGGAGCCCCTTGTAGGTCTCAAGGACTGGGTACTTTATAATTTGCACACATTCATTTTCTGGCTGGAAGGCTGGAGGCAAACAGACAGCTCATTAGGAAAATAACCGAAGAGCTAAATATAATGGAGGAAGTAGTCAGCAGCTTCCAGACAGAGGAGCATGGCTCACAGTCCTTCACGGAGATCAGAGGCCAAGCCAAACCAACCTGTCCATCCCTCAAAGGTCAGCCATCTAGGGCTTTGTCAGACCAGGAAGGGAACAGAGTTTCAAAGGGCCTTTTGTGGAACACACACAGCTCGGGCCCCTGAGATTCAAATCAGGATCTGGAAACCTGTGTAGCAACCGCTCACGTGCACAATGTTTAGAGACCAGTGGGGCCCTCCATCCTCCTTTTTGTTTTTTTGTGTTTTTTTTTTTCCTTTTTACAAGCATCAAGCTTTCCCTGTAGTTGGGTGAGAGAGCATGAGAAACAAAATAACCCAAAAATGAAGTTATTTACTTATTTTTGAATAAAGCCCAAGAATGTTACATAATTTTTGTTGGCTATTATTCAGAAAACTATATAGGAAATGTACTTAAAAACCATGGAAGATATTATTTGTACCACAGGTCCTGTTGCCTTGTGGGTAATACAATGTACATATATTATGCTTCAATGTATATGAACAAAAACTAAACCTATGAATAGATAAGCAATAACCTTTTAAAAAATTGAAATATAACTTCAAGTAGATTCTCAATGGTTTTTGACCTCCAGTTTCCTTTGCTAAATCCTGTCTTCTCTATGTATTACCATTTTTGTTGTTGTTGTTTTGCTTCAAATGGCCAACAATGTTTCCCTGTCCTTTTCGATCTTTGGTGAGTGTTATAAACATTAGGAAGTGCTGATGTTTACTGTTTTTCTCCTGAGTCTCATTTAGTTTTCGGCCACTATATAGTTCTATGTTTTGTTTCGTTTTTCTCAAGCAGTACCCCCGAGGACACTAGGCTTTTCAGATTTTGTGTTGTGTGGAGAAGTCCTGCCAAGAGTAGGGAGTAGAGGGCCTAGCCCCCTGGTCTGGCTTAAACCTCACTTTCCAATATGGGGCCTGTGGCCTGTCCTTAATGTTTTCTGAGATACAGTTTTTGTAACTGTTGGCTGGGTTCGAAGGACCTTGAACTGAATAATGACTAGACAAATCCCACTCACATGTCAATTATGTGCTATTATTATTTAAGTTTCTGTTTTATTCCAAGACAAAGGGCCTCTGGCAGTCATTCATTCCCTGTACAGTTTTCCTTTTATTCCTATCATCCATTCTACGTGCTTTCCCTTCTATTTCTGTCCCTGGCTCCCTTCAAATTTTGTAAGTTTAAAATGATGTCATCATCATTTGAGCCATGCCTCTGAGTCAGCCGTGGAGAATATGAATCAACTGAAATTAAGGGAGGAGTCATCTCAAGTCTGGCAGGACCTGACACTATGGAGTCAGCTTCTCTTGAAGACGAAGAATCATCTTCCGTTGTAAAGGTCTAATTGAAACCCTGAGTCAAAGGAATGAGCTAGAACTTCTAGGGCGAACAACCAGGGAGCTCAGTAGGCAATGAAGAAAGAGTCAGAGGAACTTACAAATAGCCACAGAGGACAGTTTTGAACCTGCAGGCCTCGTAACCTATGATCATTCTTGAAGACAGGGATATCATCATCTCAGCAAGCTGGATAAAGAAGGCCAACCAGCGAATCCAGCCTATGGTTATGCAATGGCTTGCTCTGCAGTTCTGAAACGCTTGCTGACAGCGGGTTCTCTTTCTCTCCGCCCTTTCATTGAAGTTTCTTGACCCAGGAGGGCTGAACACTTGTTAGAAGCCCATGCCTAAATCACATTTCTCGAGCATTAGTCATTATTGTTTGCCGTGCTCCCACTGGGATGATGTATATATAAATCGGCAACTCAAGGTCATCTGTAAAACCCTAGCGCAGGGAGTCGCGTTCTTTGATTTTGAGCCACGGCCCTGTTTGGAAGTCTGGTGGAGCCTGTGAACCACATCTTAGAGTGATGTTCTTGAAAGGAAAAAAAAAAAAAAGGATACTAAGGGAACCAATTATGTTGACGAAAATTTTAAAAACAGATGTGGTATAGTAATATAGGTGTTTCTTTATTAATACATTAAATAAGATCTGGTGGGTTTAGTAAGTGTTACACCTTCAAAGTAGGGATGAACGTTAATGATATTTCAAGGTACTGGCAACAACTAATGGTGACAAAGTCATAGGGAACCATTATAGTTTGTTGCCTATCTTCATAGTTAAAAGAAAAGCAAAATTTCAGTCACAGGTTTGGAAAATAAGTGTTTTTTTTCCTTCAAATGTATAGACCCGTGAAATTCTATCTAAGAGCCATCTGGGTGTTTGTGGGCCCAAGGGTAAGCACCCCCTGCCAGAGTGGCTTCTTTGCTCTTGGTTCTAAGGACAGCCATGTGAACTAAGAGCAGCTTTACTTATGTCTTCTTAATGTATCTACTTAATGAAATTCAACTTACCCAGTTCATTCCCAAATGCCATACTTCTGTTTAATGGCAAGAAATGAAGGTAAAATTCATTTGGGAACTAGAGTCAATATATACTTGTTTTGTGCTTTTGCTACGGTGATCAGATATCCCTACAACAGGGAGCCAAGGTTTCAGAGTACTTGACAAAACAAAGTGTTAGGGTCATCTTGATGTTATTTGAGTGTTTCCAGACCCCATAGGAAAGCCAAGGAGATCAGTACAAAGGTGGGCTAACAGCCAGACGAAGGTGAGTGAAGGCCCACATTAAGATGCGACATGGAAGTGGGAGGTAGAAGAGGCAGGAAATGTCTGAGCTCAGGCATTGAGATAAGCCTGGGCTGGGCATTCTCGTAACTCCAGCCCCCAAGCCTGGGTAGCCACAGGCATTTTTACCAGTTTCACAGCAAACACATACATAGTCACTTCCCCAGCATGAATGGAAATACCACATAATGGAAGTAAACACAAAACCTACCATTTCTTGGTTCAGGAGAATTGGGGTTTTTTGGGGGGGAAGGGAGGGGTGGCTAAAAGGAGGCAGAAATGTACTGATATCCACAATTTAGCAACATTAATATAGAGTGTGTGCTCAAGGAAGCAAAAGAATATAATAGATCCTAGAAATAACATGCTCTGTTTCATCTTTTCAGTGACATAGTTTTCCATTTCATTATTTTTGTTTCAGGAGACGTTACTACCATGCTTTCTTTTAACGTGTATGGTTGTTACAGATTATATTAGCATCAACCAGATTTTATATACGCACATAAATATGTACATGTATTACACATGCATGCATGTATGTAGGTAGGTATAGTTTTTGTTAGCAGATACCTGGAAAACATCACTCTTAGAAAATAAAGGACATCATCCCAAAGGGATGATACCTGCGTGCTCATGTTTCCTTGTTTCCTGAGTCACATACACAGTATTTCCAGACAAATGTCTGAGAGAGTGACACGTGCTTTGATAATGGCTGAGTCAAAACTAGATGAGGCAACTGCTATGAATAGAAAAAGGGAATTCAAGTTGTGTGGTAGCCTTAGGAAGTGTGGAAATGAGCTCATACACAGGGAACAACAAATGGTGAAAATAACTGCTTTTCTAAGATGGAGACTGCTGTGTGGTCTAGCCAGTGGCCAACACTCAGGGTGATGGAGGGCCTGCCAGTGTCTCTGGGAAATGGACTTCGTTGGCCGCTGCTGCAGGCAGAGATCTGGGAGCAGCTGGTGTTCCTCACGAGCAGCGGGAGCTCTGAGGAAGCAAGGAGGCAGCTTTGCAGGTTGGCCTCGCTGTCGTGTGTGTGTCTCATTCCACCCCACATCTCCTGTGGCGGTCTGAGGATGCCCCTTGGCATTCTCAGAATTTGTCTTCATTGCTGGGTTTCTGAGAAGTGCTGTCGTCTCACTCTGGTCCCCGCGTGGTGGTCACTGGATTTCGTGGGAACTCTCCAGCTGTGTTGATATCACCCTCTGCACAAGGTGTGGTGACACCAGCCCGTGGCATCCTCTCATTTGCCATGCTCTGTCACGGAGGGCTCGTGGTCCAACTTCCAGCCAGGGTTCTGTCCAGGGATGTAACTTCAAAATTTTTAACCACGGCAAGTAGACCCACATGAAGTTTCCCTCGAACTCCTCTTTATAGCGTTTTAAACCGAATTGAGAAACATGCAGGGTCCTTCGCTCTCATGAAACATCTGTTCCCTGCTTTTCTTTATAGAAGCCATTTCCTTCCCAGAACATTTCAAAACCCATTGCACACGGCGTTCTGGGAGCTGGGGGAGGATTAAGAATGACCTTTAGCTAAGGAAAGAGGCAGCACAACCAGAGGAGATTCTGACCTATTTTCTTTTTATGTGTATAATGTTGCATATCCACGGAAAACACTGGCAAGATCCCAAGCCAGCCTCCAGCAGACTCTAAATATTCTCAGAGAAATAGCCTTCGATCAATAGAGAAATTGTCTAAATGCACAGCAGGGTAGAACCCAGTTCGGGTCTGTTAAAGGTTTCTCCCATTCAAAGGGGGGCTGGGATGTTGTTTTAAAGGCCGAACCTAAGATAAGGTCGACAGTAATACTATTTCCTTACACTGGCTATTACTTAACAGTTTGTGGAGTACTTTCATGATTCTCTCTTTTGGATTTTTCAGAGAGAGAGAGAGAGAGTTAATAGAGCAATGATAATCGTTAAGAATTATGCAATTATAGGGGCACCTGGGTGGCTCAGTGGGTTAAGCCTCTGCCTTCAGCTCAGGTCATCTCAGGGTACTGGGATCGAGCCCCACATCCGGCTCTCTGCTCAGTGGGGAGCCTGCTTCCCTCTCTCTCTCTGCCTGCCTCTCTGCCCACTTGTGATCTATCTCTCTGTCAAATGAATATATAAAATCTTAAAAAAAAAGAATTATGCAATTATATAGCAGATAGAATTAACAAGGGGAAAGAACACTCAACACACACACACACACACACACACACACACTTTCCAGGACACCTGTGTGGCTCAATCAGTTAAGTGTCTGCCTTTGGCCCAGGTCATGATCCCAGGGTCCTGGGATCGAGCCCTGCATTGGGCTCCTTGCTCAGCAGGGAGCCTGCTTCTCCCTCTGCCTGCTGCTCACCCTGCTTGTGCTCTCTCTCTCTCTTTCTGACAAATAAAATCTTTCAAAACAAAAACAAAAAACTTTCCTGTGTGTTAAGTAGTTAATATAACAGCTATGGCAATTAAGGGATGAAACATGAACAGAGTTAATTCAGCAAGAAAATAAATGTTTTTGAAACAGCTACTGTGAGCCTGGCCCTGTGCAGGGATCATGACATGCATTATTCTGCTTGGTCCTTACAACAGATTGGAGGTATTGGGCATTTTACCAAAGCAAAACGGACAGAGGAGTGGTTTCATTGAGTCAGTACAGTAATTGTACAATCCGAGAGGTGAACCCACCTCCGTATGACTCCAAAGCCCAGTGTCTTGCTGTCATGCCACCCTCCCTCAAGTTACTTAGCATGAATGTTGCTCATCATTTCTTCTTTCCTTTTGATTTGCATCATCACTTCAGTTGGATGTGATCACACCCTCCATAGCTCTTTCCATCCTCACGATCACATCCCAATGGTAGAGATGATTCACTGACCTCATTCAATGCATCTAACTATGGTTACTTCGAGATCCTCATCTCACGTTATACCATAATATTCCTTGAAAGTAGGTCTTGACTCTTACTCATTTTTATATCTTAAGCAGCATCTTACATACTGTTCTGCATCTAATATTTACTCACTAAATTTTTAAGTTAGTAGTGTAAATGATTCGTGCCAACTTCATAATTCTACTACCGATGATTTGTGCTGGGGGAATGGAGCTTTCAATAGTATAATAAATGTTTAGCAAGTGATTTTGAATGAAACTAAGAGAAGCAAAATGCTCATAAGTGAGGGAGTAAAGTTCTGGTGTAAAGTTCTGTTGTCTTTATCCCATCCATGAAACCTACAACATGAAGTTTAAAATGGATGAAGTTTTATTATTTTTTTTTTAAGATTTTATTGATTTGACAGAGATCACAAGCAGGCAGAGAGAGAGAGAGGAGTTAGCAGCAGGGAGCCTGATGCAGGGCTCGATCCCAGGACCCTGAGATCATGACCTGAGCTGAAGGCAGAGGTTTTAACCCACTGAGCCACCCAGGCGCCCCCAAAATGGATGAAGTTTTGATAGGAAAAGTCCATCTGCATCAAAACTAGGAAGTAGCTAAAATCTCAGAGTACTTTATCCTCCAAATGGTGAATCTGAACTGAGTCAAGGGTGGCTAGAAGGAGCTGAAACATGCCTCTTGGGTTCCAATGAGGACTCTGAATTTTCAGAAAGTGTTACAAGGGTCCAGGTGATGCTCTTTTACTTAGTGCAAGGGCTGAGGGGGTTTGTTCCACACTGCCGAGAAGAGCGGGTGGTCAGACTGATGGAAGGACGTTACTGGGCAAGACGTGTTTATTTCCCAAAGTAGAATTCCTCTTTAGGAGGCGAGGCAGGGAGGGGGAGAGGGTGGAAGTCGGCTTAGTGGTGGTCGACTGATACAAACAAGCAGCTCCAGGTAAACATAAATCATCCAAATAAAAGATTAGAGAGCTAGGGGTCTCCCCCATGATGCTTACACTTTGCTGGGGCCATATGCTCACTCGAGAGGTCAGAGAATATGGCAAATACGGTTAAAAGCTACTGAAGCCCAATAAAAACCCAGTTTGAAGCCTGCCACTGTTCCACCTTACCCCTCGACTCCTCTCCATAATTCAAACAAAGAGCAGGTCAGGAGAGAGCCACATTTCCTGTAGAGCAGGGTCTATGTTTTTAATAGATGTAGGTCATTAATAACGTCAAAAGCGAATAAAAATCACAAAAACGAGCAGAGAAACTCAAAAACCAAAAGACAAATGAAGAATACTACTCTTAAGCAGAATTATCCTAGCAAACCAAGGAATTTCAGACATGTATTTGTCCACACTCCCAATTTTAAAAATACAGAAGGTCTTTGTGAAATAATCCTGAAATGAAATATCAGATCAAAGAAGAAGAGGCAAAAGAAGACAAAGTGAGCTAAGAGTGATGAATGAAATTGCAGATAATACAACTATCCTAGAAATGAAGATCACATTAGAACAGATATTGCTGAAAACATATTCAGTGAGGCAGAGGTCAGGCTGAAGAGAATAAAATGGCATTTATTGGGGAAGGAATCTCCAAATAAATAAAAACTAAGTATGAGATGACAGTCAGTCAGACAACAGTCAGCATATGGGATGACAGTATTCCTGAAGTATATAACAGAACAAATGACCCAGAAAATAAAAATATTAAAAATAAAATGAAAGAAAACTCCACGGGAATAAAATATGATCTGTGTGCTTTGGAGGAGATCTTAAGGGGAAGAAACTTGTAACAGATTAACACAAAGACACATGGTCAAGTTAGTTGAGCTTTAAGGACAATATAAGAATCCCATGGGCACGTAGGCAGAAAAAGCATGTTTCCTACAAAGGAGAAAAGAACAGACTGACCTCAAATTTCCCACTGGAGATATTTAATTAGGAATAAAAGCACACAACAAAATCTGGTAAACTATGAGATGAATCAAAATAAAGTCTCAGGAATGGGAAAGGCTTAGAGTCAAAGAATTAGTAGTGTTGAATCATTTAATTATAGAACTGAACCAAATATACAAAATTATGGTTAAAGAACAGAATGTAACTATTGTAAGTCCTCCTCATCATAAAATTTTAGTATGAATATAGATTAGTCCAAAATGGTCACTAGGGAAATTAGCTTTTTTCTTCTTTCCCCATTCATAGCATGGAGCCACAGCTACCATCAAAGGTCGTTGAACTTAAAAAAAAAAAAAAAGTTTGTTGAACTTAAGACTTGATCACTTTTAGAAACTGATGAGCAATAATATTTAAGTGTTTTGCATTTGTAAATGATTTCTGAACATCCTCTAAACAGTCTTTCTATTTTATATTTCTCTCATGCTTTAAGAGGATTTGGTGAGTAAGGCAAGGTAAGGTAGAGATTGTCAGCAAGGTTACTGACTAAAATGTCACACCATTCAGTTTAAAAAGAGAATTTTTTCCTCCAGGGGCTCCTGGGTGTCTCAATGGGTTAAGTGCCCAACTTTTGGTTTCAACTCTGGTCATGATCTCAGGGTCAAAAGGTTGAGCCTTTCATGGGGCTCCATACTCAGTGCAGTCTGCTTGAGAATCATTCTTTCTCTCCCTTTGTCCCTCTCCTTGCTTGTGTGCACTCTCTCTCTAAATAAATAAAATCTTTTTTTTTTTTTTTTTTAAATTTATGTGGTCGTTGGTGATTTCAGTTTTTCACTGTTAGGGATAATCCTTTGGAATCTTAAGAGTGATTAGATTATGAAATTATAACCCAAGTGCTAGAATACCATGCAGCTGTTAAAAAGAAGGACATAAATCCACAGGGACTAACATGGAATGATGGTCAAGCAGTGTTATTAAGTAAAAAATTAAGTTGGAGACTATAGTTTGATATGCTATTTGAACCAAAAAGAAGACTGCATGATACTGTGCATGTTTTGTGGCTACCTCTGGGGCCTGGTAGATGAGTGAGAACAGGGGACTTTTGCTTTTTATTTTATTTACTATGTACTATTGGACATTTTTGTCAAGAGTAGAAAGAAGTGTTGTTTTGTTTTGTTTTACCACAGATTAAGAAAAAGACTAAGGACAAATTTTAATATTTTATTGGATGACCATAACAGTCATGATTGGGGAGTTAGAAAGAAAATCTGGCGAAACTGACTTAGGCGTGTCATTTAAGATTCTCTTCCCATTGCCAGAAGACTTACTCTGGCTACGATGGAGGGCATCCCACCTCCTGGTAGAGAACAGGAGGAGGGGATGGTTAACAGCAGTGGGTGGGAGCTTGGAAAGGACACCCGTGATATGGAATGGCCTGAACTCAAGGGTGGTGTTCCAGAATGAGGCAATTTCATAGCAGACTGAACTGTTTACCTGGTTGAAGAAGCCAAGGCAGATCATAGACGGGGATCAAAATTTCTAAAAACAGGGGTTTAACTTCAGCACTTTTAGAGGAGAAACTAAATTTCAGGGAGGCAGAACATGAGTTGGCAGGGAGGAGACCTCGCTGGGTCCCCTTAGTAACTAGGTAGATCTTGGGGAACAGCACCAAGTCCTCAAGGGCAAGCTTCTGAGGTGTGCTGACAGGAAGTGGGGTATAGTAGAGAAACGAGACTGGTATTACTTGTCCTAGTGCTGGTACCATGCAACCCCTCTAGGCCTATTTTTTTCTGGGTGGGATATCCCATCTCATGCTAAAAGGGTTTAAAGGGAGGATAGAGAATATGTGGAAAAACAAAAAAAAGCCTGGAAGAGGCACAAAGCACTGTATGCCATAAAGTGGTCTCTCAAAATATCCACCTTGCTTCCCAACTTCTGCTCACATCGATTCCCAGAAGTGCTCCTTTTCAGCTTCTCTGACCTTTTGGCATCTTTCTCCATCCCTCTCTTTTGGGTTTCCTCTCTGCCCACCATTTACCTCCCCAGAGTCGCACCACACAGATGGTCTGGCGATGTTAATAGTCCAGGTGTTATTTCTTTTTCTCAGAGAAACTGCCTCCGGCTGATAGGGCTCTATCCCTGGGGCCATAACTTCTCACTGCAGCCCAGAAACCTTCACCAGTGCTCGGCACTTGGCAGGCTTGGCTCTTTAGGCATTCGTTCATCCTGTACTCGCCTCCAACTTCAGGGGAGAGGGTGGGCCGGCTAATTTCTGGGAAAGGCCGGTCACTTTCCTCCCCAGCTCAAACCGCCATGTGAAAGTTCTGGGACCTGGTTGGAGATCAGCAGGCCCCTAAACTGATAACAGTTTCTTTTGGAAACTTCCCTCAGAACTATTAGCAACGTGAGGAGGCCACGAGATAAGAACCCCAATGCCTGTGATAAGGCAGTAACTTCAAGTGCCTAGACTTCAGTGGGGAATCTTGTCTGGGCTTCGTCTCTGCAGAAATGCTTGGTAAAGGCAAAGCAGCAATTGAGAAAACAAGTTCAAGAACAAAAAAGCCAGACCTGAAATGCCTTTTGTTAATGAGAAGCCGTCTGGATAAAGAGGCATTCCATGAGGGCTAAAGGCCTTCTTCTCAAGGCTTTCCCACATGCTCACTCTTTCTGGTACAGTCTCCCCTCATCCAGTGCCTACTCAATCTCCAGCTACTAGTTTCTGTGCCATGTCCCCTGCTCCATTCCCTCACTGCCCGATGTCCCCATGTTATTCATTCTCACAGCTGCCCTTTCATTTTGCAGCACTTACCACAGCTGGAATCAAAGAATTTGTGTCATTTGCACGGGTCTGGTTCAGTGGTAGATGCTCACTGCCCTGCACAGTGCCTAGATGCACATGAATATTTGTCGGATTAACGCACCAGTGTTCCACCAACAGATATCGTGGGGTTTAAGGTGGGACTCTGACCACTTCAGCAGATGTTGCCAGGCAGTAGGCAGCTGTATGCCCACAACTGTAAAGCAAGATGCTGGACCACACACACAGGGCTGCACAGTGTCAAAAGACCCAGTTTTGGGACACCTGGATGGCTTAGTGGGTTAAAGCCTCTGCCTTTGGCTCAGGTCATGATCCCCGGGGTCCTGGGCTCGAGCCCCGAATTGGGCTCTCTGCTCAGTGGGGAGCCTGCTTCCCCCAACCCCTGCCCTGCTTGCCTCTCTGCCTACTTGTGATCTCTGTGAAATAAATAAATAAAATCTTAAAAAAAAATAAAAAGACCTAGTTTTGCTCCCCTTTGCTTCTGGCTCCACTCACTGGCAAAAGGGCTTTTAGTTGAGAAGTCCGCTGACGTGGGAAATCAGAGGGTTTCTCCAGAGGGTCGAGAGTGTTTCCCCTTACCACAGGCTAGTGAGAGATGATAGCAGCTTCACGAAGACCACATAGATGGTGGCGTGGACGTGCCGTAAAGGAAATCTGGGCCACTGCTGGTGGGAGGGGAGGCTGGAGCAGCCGGTCTGGAAAACTGTATGGAAGTTCTTTTGAAAATTAGAAATGGAACTACCATATGATCCAGTAATCCTACTTTTGAGTATTTATCCAAATAACTTAAGTTCTTCAAGAGATAGCTGCACTGCCACACTTTTCACAATAGCCAAGTTAGAAAAACAAGCTAAATGTCCATAGACAGAGGAATGGGTAGAGAAAATGGGCTATACACACACTCACACACACTGGAATATTTCAGCCTTAAGTTGAAGTCCTGCCATTTGCAACAACACGAATAGACCTGGAGACATTATGCTAAATGGAATGACCCAGACCGAGAAAGATACTCAATTTTGTCACTTGTATGTGTAATCTGAAAGAGGGACACTCATAGAAGCTCAGCAGAATGGGGGTCATGGGGCCTAGTAGGCGGGGGAGATGGCGAGGTGTGATGGTCAGAGGGTACCCAGTGTCAGTAGACAAGTTCTGGAGATTCGCGATACAGCACAGTGCCTATAGTTTGTCGTACTATATTGAGTACTTGAAATCTCTGAAGAGGGAGATCTTCTGTTAAGTATTCTTACCACATACACAAAAATAATGTGAGAGGATGGTTTGGGAGGTGGCTGGGTACATCCACAGCCATGATGGTGGCAATGGTTTTATAAGTGTATCCTTCCCCCAACTCACTGAGTTGTATGTATTGAATGGGTACAGCTTTTTACATGTGAGTCATATTTTAATAAAGTGGTTTAACTAAAACACCCCTGATTTGTTATTCCTCATTCTTGGGGGGCCCAGAAGCTGGTATCTGCCTGAAAATACATATAAAACAAAACACCCCTACAGTACAGTAAAGGATGCATTCAGTGCTTCTTTTTGTTCATGGCTGAGGTGGGAGGGTGGACGCGACACTTGAAGTCGCCATGCTGGCATGGTCCTTTAGAAAGAGGCCCTGAGCTACTAGCTTCCTTCCTGAGGAGGGGCGCGTCTGTGTGCATGCGTGTGCACGCGCACACACCCGTGTGCTGTTGGGGCCTGGCCAAAGGAGAGGTCCTGTTAACACCCTGAAAAGACTGGAGGAGCTTAGCGGGGCACTTTCTGAGGAACCCAGGATGGGTTTTGAAGGCGCCTGCAGGAAGCCAAGGCCAGATTCCAAAGGTGCTAGGATCTCTGTGGCCCTAATCTCTCCTCCTCACCCTCTCCTCCATCAACCCAGGGGTGGCTGTACGGTGGGCCAATGGGAAGCCTGGCAAGAATCACATGGCTTCCAGTGAGTCTAAGCTGGAGGAGAGGAGAGACTTTAATTTTTTTTTAAGATTTTTATTTATTTATTTGACAGACAGAGATCACAAGTAGGCAGAGATGCAGGCAGAGAGAGAGAGAGAGGAGGAAGCAGGCTCCCCGCCGAGCAGAGAGCCCGATGCAAGGCTCCATCCCAGGATCCTGGGGTCATGACCAGAGAAGGCAGAGGCTTTAACCCACTGAGCCACCCATGAGCCCCGAGACTTTAATTTTAAATGAATTTCAGAGTTTTGGCTATTATAGAAGGCTGGACTTCCTAGTTATGAAAAGAAACTTATGCTAGGAGTGACCACAGGACTTATCAAGAACAACTGTCCTGGAGGAATTGAGACCTGCCAGAGATTTCATTCCCGAAGGCAAGGAAACAGCCACCGAAGTGTGTTTGCAGGGGCTTGTGTGAGAGTAAATAGTTTTCTTCATCATTGCCCCGCCCAGTCCCTCTCACTGAATGCACACTCTGTTTAATCCTTGCATAACTATGGAATATAGGTATTATCCTAGTTCATCAGAGGTATTGGAAGGAAGAGCCAAGGGATTAGGCAAATGGCTCGGGGTCACCGGTAGGTAAATCTCAGAACTAGGACTCCAACCCAGGGATACTTCTATTCTTTATTCTTTGTACCGTATACCAAAGCATTTTCAATTTTACTTCCAAGACTTTTCATGCTTTGCTTACAGGTTCTTGGTTTTGAACTGGCTTTCTCATTATCTATAAGCCAAGTCATCTGTAACCGAAGACAGGAGAAATGATAAGTTACACATCTCAACTGAAGGGAGGAGCCATAATAGTTCATTCAGGCGAGAACAGTGAGTTAAGAGGAGGGAGGAGCAGATGGGGTGGTGATAATTGGCTACCACGCAATAAAGACTTCTCATCAGGGGCAGAGGGAGGAAGGAAGGATGAGGGAGGCTAGGCGGTGGCTTTGCCAACAGTCCCTAGTGTCCCCTTATAGCCTGTCCTCAGCTGCAGAGCTCTGAGGCTCAGGTGGCCACAAGACCCCTGGAGACCCTCTTGGCACTGGTTTGACAAGGCTGACTTAAATGAACTCTATCCTTGAGAAGAGAAGGAAAAGCTTACAGGTGTAAGAGAGTCATTTCCACAGCAGGATTTTCCCCAAAACATCTTACCTGAAATGAACTGTGCCAGCCCCCTCCAGTACCTGCATGGGCGAGAAGCACTCAGGCTTAGAGACCACAAGGCAAGGCTCTTTTAAAAATTCCCCTATGAAGACAAGTGGAAGAGAGGATTAATAGAATAGTCAAAGTGAAGCTCAAGTTTGGGACAAGTGCATCAGCACTGTTACTGGTAGCCATGATGTTAAGAGATGCTATGTGATACCTGGAAAGATTTACAGAGAAAACTTCCTTCACAAAGCAGTAAGGAGCAGGGCCTTAAGAATGTTCTGGATTGTGTTTATCTTACCACAGGGACTCAATCACAGTGATGCAAAAATCTAAATAAACCCCATAGGCTTTTTTGTCCTGGTTGGCTGCTTGTTTGTCAGGTTTATTGTAACAGAACTCTCCAAATCCAAATGAAAGATGGAAAGAAATAATTAGAAAATAAGCATATATATATATATATATATATATGGACACTAAGTGCCATGCACCATCCTGCCCATACATTATCCTAACGCCCTGAGGAAGGCCCTGCCCACTCGTGGCTCGGAAGCTGGAGCTGCAGGGCTTTATAAACCTGCCCATGGTCTGTAGTTGGTGAGTGGCAGAGCGGGACTCTAAGCCAGGCTGTCTGGCTTGCCTGCTCCAAACCACGTGTGTATGGTGCGTCTTGTCTGGCTGTATGACTCCATCTCTGGATTGTTTGCCATTGGTGGCTGCTGGGCTGTTCTTGCCCCCACCCCCCGAACCCAGGAGGGTCTGTACGCTCCTAGGGTCTCAGCCTGTCTGTGTGGCCATCATTTAAACATCTTCATTTCATCATCTATGGAATCCAGACAGTTGTTCTGGAATCAGTGGATGGGCTCTGCTAGCTCTGTCATTACAGGAATCCCACAGTCCTTCGATCATCCTCAACATGTCTATGCTTGGAAGGTGACAGAAATGCTAGGAATAAAACAAGTGCCCACCCCTTTTTAAAATCAAATTTAAAGAAATGTTAAGCTAAAGATGCTTTAATGAAGATAGAAAAATGATATGCAACATTATCTCTAGACTGCTGTCCTCTACCACATCTTTGAGGAGTGGGAGAAAAGCTACAGAAAAAAATACCGTAGGAAATAAAATCAGAACCCATCCGTTAATGATAAATAAAAGTCACTTTCAAAATAATTTAATTTTATATTACAAACCATTACAGACTATTGAGATGCCCATGTTCCAGAAGTGACTAGAGGTATGAATGCCAAATTGGAAAGACACATCCCCTTGAAGGTGTCCAGTTAGTTAATCATGGCAAAGGGACTCCCAAAGGCAAGTCAGTCCGCCATCAGCAACTAAATTCTAAATCATGACTTTGGAAAGAAATGGCAAGGCACGTAAACCTAAATGACACAGCAGGCTCTTGCAGTAATCCAAATCCTCTGGCCACATGAATCTTAAGTAGGACATATATGAATAACCTTCCTCATTCCTTCTTTGAATAAATTGTTACTGAGCACCTTCTCTGTGCCAGGTACTAGACGAGGAGCTGGGAACACCCTAGAGAATGAAACAGTCTCCACTCTCATGGAACTTAATACATCTAGTAGTTAAGTTCTAATTGGGATAAATGCCATGAAGGAGAAGTAGAAGATGAAACAGAGCATAGAACAGCATGACCTGAGTTCGTCAGAGAGGTTAGGGACAGCTTTCTGGAGAAGGTGATGTTAAGGGGAGATCTTGAGGGTGACGAGGACTTAGCTAAGTGAGGAAGGGGTGGAGGACGGATCCGGGAGTACAGAAGAGACAGCAAGTATTGAGTAAGACCTTGGGATAGGAGGAGCGGGGGTTACTGGAGAATCCAAAGGCGACTGGTGTGCCGAGAGAGTAGGTGCAGCAGGTGATGAGACTGGCAAGGCAGAGCATGCCGTCTGTCTACACCACAGTGGAATTCTGTAAGCCCTTAGAAATCCACGAACTATAGAAAGGCAGGTGGCCATTCCTCTAGAAGTCCCAGCTTTAGAACTCAAGTGTGGTGGCTAATCACGTGGGTTCATCTTTAGGAAGCACTCTCATCCATTTCACAAACCCAGAAATGGAATTCTTATCTTCCATCTACAAATGCCCATATTGTACCAAGGATCTAATTACAGTTAAGACAAACCAGCCTGGCTGGCCAGTTGAATTCAGCAAGCAGCAGCTGTAAATACACATCTCTGCTTCCACACAGAGCAGGATCATCTGACCCCAGCTTGAGAATTGAGCAATCACAAAATATCAGAGCTACTTCCTGCCACTGCCAGCCTCCTGTCCCAATCTCAGAAAGGTAAAACCAGTGGAGCAAGTCTGTGTAGGTCTCAGCATTCAATAAAACAAACCCCAAACACTCCACCTTGAAACCCTAAGCCTCTCTCTGCCTTTGCCCCCTCAGCAATCAGTCCAAAAGGATTTGTTCACCAGGAAACTAATGCTCCGACAAACTCTCCCTATTGCATCCAGCAGACAAGCCATAATTTAGAGAGCAGTTTCTCATGGAACTCCCCAGTGCGTTACAAACAACGATGAAGCCTCTTCCATGCCTTCAGTAAGAAGTCATGTTTCCACTTTACAGCTGAGGAGAAGAATGTGTTAAATGACCTGTGGGTGAGGGCTGGACACAATGATAACATTAGGAACTTCATTCACTCATCCACGAGGCTCCTCATAAACCTAACCAGAACCACTCCTGGCTCTGATCCATCGTTCCAGGTTTTCTGTATCAGTGTTTGGTTGAGGACTTCATCTTTCCCCTTTCCACTATTCCTTCAGAAAACTTGCAGAAAGCAGAGGTTGAGGACCCAGCTAGGAGAAATATTATATCTGTCTAATTCAGACTGGACAGTGCCTAAGCTGGAGTCTGTTACTGAGATAGCCTTTTACTACGAAGAGGAGACGGTGTGATTCTAGGACTGTACCCTGCCCTGAGCCTCTGTCTGCACAGCCCACCCTCCCTGCAACCCTGCCCCCGTCTTGCTCACATAGCCTGCTTGTTATGACTGCACACACTTGAAAACAAAAACATATTTTTTCTCAAAAAGTATTTTTGGCCTCTCTTCACATTTATCCATCATTTCTGAAAAAATCAACTCATTGAAAATAATCCACTAGATATTACCCCACCCCTCACATTCTAGTCTCCTTTGAATCTAGAGTCTGTCTAGCTTGTGTGGAGTTGCTGGAATGGTCACTGTGTGAAGCTCACGCTAAGGTGCCAGCATTATGAGGGGCAGAGGCGGTGAAGGACACAGACGCTGGGGTCAGGCTTCCCAGCTTCCACTGTTTACCAGCTGTGTCATGGACAGGTCTCTTAACTTCTCTAAGCCTCAGTTCACTCACCTATAAAATGGTCTAACAGGGCTGTGGTGAGGACTAATGGGACAGTGCATGCACTAAGTGTGTAAGCCACAGGAAACCCTTACATGGTAACTGTGATTATTGTTTTCCAAGTAGATGTTGCCTCTGGAGGGCATGCCATACACTTAGGAAACAGGCAGGATCCTGGAGTAAATACCCAGCACCTATGTCCTGGAGTCACCAATAAGTATCTGTGTCCCAGGAGGATCACTTCCATTAGAGCATCAGAGAGCACTTTGTTGTGGGTTCTTTTCTTTTTTTCTTTAGAGAAATTTAAGAGCCTTGAAATGAGACAAAGGAAAAACAATTGCCAGAATTGCAAAGTTAACATTTTTATTGAACTGAAATTGGTGTAGAACAAAAGGGACCACCACAGCTGCCAAGCTTAGTTACAACTGAAAAGTCCCTGCGACATTTTACCTTTGAGCATCCTAACATGGTTTGGGTGGAACAACTAAGAAACAGTGTAGAGATTATATATATGTGTATATATGTATATATACACACGCACATACATATATATACACACATATATATATTTTTAACACTTCAAAATATTTTGAAATGAGCCTCACAGCCTTGTTTAGTTTCAGAGTACAAAGAACATTGATAACATCTTCTGTTGCCTTCATTTAGTAGAATCAATTTGTGTCCTCTCACAAAAGTTTCCTCAAAATGCTGGCTATAATTCCCCCCCCCATCCAGTATACATAAGAAAAGGATTTAGTAACACTTAGGCAAGTAATAAACCGTAGGAACTTCAAAAGTAGTGAGGGCGGATACCAAGCGTACATGACTCAACACTCACACTGCCAGAAACACCATGAACTGGCCCAGGAGTTTCAGCCAAGTTCCAGAAGCAAAGACTGCACTAGTGGAAGGGATAAGGCAACCCAGGAGAGTGTCAGAACTATTGGACCACTTGTGTCTAACCCTCATTTCAGCATCTCGCTTCCAACATGCAGGTATGTGTTTGTTTTACATAATAGGGTGAAATACTTTAAGGGACAAGAAAACTATAAAGTTTAAAAGATCAATCAGAGATGAAAGGAAATACTGAATTTTTTCTGATCAGTGTGTGTGGAGCAATGAGATAAACTGATCATACCAGTTACTTTTGTGAGAGCAAGTACTGAACTATCGCTACTCAGAGCTGGAAGTTATTACCCCCTCTCAAATATTCCATGGGAAAAAAATGACAAGATAGGAAACAGAAACCCTACTTAAAACAAAACAAAAGCATATCTAGTCAATGTTCCTTTTGGTTTGTATTAAGTCAGATGCTAATTTAATCTAGAGCTAATCTGCTGTTGGTAAAAATTTTCAGAAGTCCTTCAAATTATTTTAGATGAAATGTGACCAAAAAAGTAACACAACTCATTGTCTCATCTTGATAATGTGTTTTATACTTGTGTCTCTCAAAACAACTAAATAAATTCTACCAGAGTAACTGGTACTAAGTGGCCACTCATTCCTGCAGCAGTTATTTGAGAGAATGTAAAAATCTTGCAGTAGGAGATAAAGGACGATTGTAAATATTTTAATAGGCTCATGCCCATCTTCAAAAGAGATGCAGCCTCAGGTAATAGCAGATTCAGAGATTTGTAACTCAAATTTGCAACTGATAGATACACATTTCGCAAGGATCTGCCCAATGTATACAACAAACATTAAAATCAAGGCTTTTATAGATAGGTGGTCAAGTCCATGGATGTGCAATGCTGAATTTTTATAATGTATCTCCAGTTTCCATTATTACCCAATTTGTAAACCAGAATATGTGCTGATGTGTGTGGGTGGGAGCTCCAAGGGCTAAGAACCAACTGGAAGCCTTGTTCATAAACAAGTTCTGAGATAAGGGCTGGCAGTGAAACAGTTGCGAGGTGCCTCAGATCACGTAGGGGACAGAGGGATTTGTGCCTGCTGACAGGGATGGGCATAAAAAAAAGCAAATAGTTCAACTTTAGTTCAAGACTTTGAGATTTAGAGACCCAAAGGTTTAACGCCTTATCTAAGCCAATGGTTCTCAAACCTTCCCTTGCAAAAGTCACCTGGAGGCTATTTACCGAAGCGTGGATACCTGGGCGCTATCCCCAGAGATTCTAATTTGGGTGAGGCAAGTGGTCCAAGCACCTTGCTTTTGAGAAACACTGTTCAGAGCAAATAGCAGCAGAAATCTCTGATTAAAAGGCCAAGCTGTCCAAGAAATAACACCAGTGAGGTCATCACCTACAAACAAATCCCTTAGGAAACTCCACCATAATACGAGGAACAAAGTTATCCCCAATTAAGTTTCCTTTCCTATCTTTTTACAACTCAAAGTTTGAAATCAGTGAACATTTAGTAATGATTGTTCCAATTCTGAGGTAAAAGGAAGAGCACCAGGGATCTCAATGCTAAAAGAAACCAATTCCTTAAGAGGTCCATGCTACACAGAATCTAATTTCTGTAGTAATGTTATAGAGTTCTAGTGCAGTCTTGTACCAGTCTTTGTACAGTCTTTTTACTTTTGTATACTCTTCGATATTATCTACTCTTTCCAGTTAGTGTTTTTAGAAGAACCGCCAAGAGGAAAGTTCGTCTATATGCTCTTTCTGGTTTTCCAGATGCCAACATTTTCTGGTCTACACTGATACACAACAAAGTTATTTTTTATTTATTTATTTTTTGGATGCTGGAGACAAACATCTTTATTAAAGATACTACCAAAATTTTGGCAAACATTTCAAAACAGATTTGTAAACATAATGCTTCCCTTTTCAACTGGCAGCACTTTGAAAAGACAATACGGTAAGACAACACAAATTGAATCAACATTAGTTCAAAATCCTTATATTTTTGACCACATAACTTATGTTCCCACATGATAAAACAAATGATAGTTTAAATCAACGTCAACAGATAAACTCCATGAAATGAAAGTTTGTGCTGTTTGATGAATCACAGTATGTTATGGTTAAATATATCTGCTCTTTTTTATATTCCTGGCTCCCAGGATGAAAAAAAAAAAAAAAATCTTTAAATATACATTTCATGTAGGTAATAGCTTCTTTGCATATCTCTCTTCAAAAAATACTTTATAGCAGTATATAAATAGGTTACCTACATGTTTAATTTTATAATTTTGCCCCAAAACTATAGATCTGTTTCATTTTCATAACATATTGATTTTGCCCAACATTAATAAAGCTGACAAACTGTTGAAATGGAAATGCTTTTGTCTTCCACAATAGAAGTAGCAATTTGACAGGAAAAAAACAAAAACAAAACAAAAAAAAACAACAACCCCTACAGTAACACTCATCAGTTGTTTAACCTGAGCGTTTGGCCTACTGAGAGTAGCAGCTTTTGTCCTCCATGCACGCTCACATCCACACCACCTCTGCACACACACCGGTCGAGCACACGCTTTCAGACGCTGGTAGGCCACGGTATGCTTCCCATTGCTCTAACCAAGTGGGAAGCAGTGTAGCTAATGATTAACCACACTATGTACACAACTAGCAAACACCTTAAGGCAACCATTGCAATGGGGGGTTAACTTGCAGGGCAGATTCACTGTCTGGATCAAGTCAGCCTGTATATACATATGTGTGTGCTTATTTGTACACATACACATATGCCTTTCTATTTCTTAACCCTCCAAAACAATGTTTAAATTTTTTTTTTGTATTTTGTGCAAATTTCTAAATATTCTACCATTTAAGGCAAAGAGTTTGCATTAAGAAAGATCAGAAAATAGGCTTATGTTTATCCAAAAGCATTTCACCTTGCACATTACTGTTTTTTTTTTTTTTAACACACATAACTTTGAAGTATGGACACTGGATCCCCAATATCTAAAAAAAAAAAATCATTTCTAATGACAAATACAAGTTTTTAAGGAAAAAAAAATTGATTTGAAGTATAGACACCGGATCCCCAATGTCTAAAAAAACATGATTTCTATTGACAAACATAAGTCTTGGGGGTAGGGTCGGGGTGGGGAGAAGGACCAGAAAAAAGGAGCTTCAAAAATGCAGGGAAGCAAAGTAAAAAGGGGGAAAAAATAAAAGTAAATTAACTCAAGTTTACTAATACTGAAACTTTCAACAAGCAAAGTTTCATTTTTTTTTTTTTTTAGAATCTTAGAACAACTCATTTGGAATTTTAAATAAATAAGCTTAAGTTTATTCACATCTTCTGGTCCAAGCAGATTTAGTGCCATGACTCTGCTTGCTGTTGGTCAAATTCACCTATTAGTCTTTTGATGTGAGCCAGCTTGTTATGAAGATACTCGCATCTATATTTTTCTTCATGATAATTGGGACTGGACTGCAGAGGAAAAAAACAGGGAGGAATTAGGTTGCAGAATGTGTAATACTTCCCAACTACGGGTCAGAAAACCCACAGTGATGATTCCTACCTGCTTGATCTTCTGATATTCTTGTAAGACTTCTTCGTGAACATTCTACAAAATGAAAATTAGAATCAGAAGGGAACGACTTTTCTTTTTCTTTTTGGCAATATAAACAGCTAAGACCCACTCAGTAAGGGTGTTGGAAATACTGATGATGGGAATGTAAACTGGTACCATCTTTAAGGAAGGCAATTTGGCAACTGCTATCAAAACAGCAAATGCAGAACTGACTCAGCACTTCTGTACTTCTCTTCCAGATTTGCTTGTGCCTGAGTGAAATGCTATGTGTACAAGGTTACTTGCTGCGGTAGCATGTGTAAAGCAAAAGACAGTACACAAAATTTCATTGTCCATTAATGCATGCAAAGGGATCCAAGGAGGCCATTAAAAAGGGGAAGTGCTTCATGCATTTATATAAAGTTCTCTAAGGTACATTATATTGTTTAATGAATAAAGCAAAGTACAGAATGATTTATACAGTTTGATATTAGTTGTTTAAAAGGGGGAAATAGAATAAGTCTAAGAATTTCATTACTTCCAAGATGCACATTTCTTCTCATTTTATTTTTTTTAAAGATTTTATTTATTTATTTGACAGAGAGAGATCACAACTAGGCAGTGGGGCAGGCAGAGAAGGTAGGGAAGGCAGACTCCCCGCCGAGCAGGGACCCTGATGTGGGGCTCGATCCCAGAACCCTGAGATCATGACCTGAGCCGAAGGCAGAGGCTTAACCCACTGAGCCACCCAGGCGCCCCATTTCTTCTCATTTTAATGAGATCAGATAAATAACGTATCAGTTTAGCTTACTGGGACAGAAGACCATGGTACATACTGCGATTGATGACATCTTAAATTCAATTACATATGGCACATACATGAATCTGCTTGTGTATATACATCTCACAAACACATACACAGACCTTTGAAAAAACACACTGGAAACCAGTACTACTGATTGCCTCTAGGGAGGGATATTAGGTGGCTGGAGAAAATGGCTAATATTTATTTAACCTTATATACCATGGATTTAGGCGGTTTCCAAATGCTTACATTTACTCGGCACAACTCTATAATCACCTTATTTATGGAGGGGGATTTTGAAGCAAGTAAGGTAACTGCCCAAGTCACACAAATATTAAATGGTACAGCTGGGAATCAAGGCCAGGCAGTCTAGCTCTGGAGCCTCCTCCTAACCACTAAGCAGTTCTTGGAATTACATTTTAGTTTAAATATAATCATGGTACAACGGTAAAGAGCTATATCTAAAAAAATAAACCCCAAACCACCATAACAAGAGCACCCTCAGACACTAATTCCTCTGAAAAATCTTCTGTAACTCTAGGCAGCCTGTTTAAAGATTAAGGCCCACTAATGAAAGACACCTGAGTCTTTCAGATCTGAGGAAGAGACCGGAGTCTTTTCTGTGCCTGTGAGCACAGATGCTCTCAGGCTATTTTCCCCACTGGGGGAAACCCATTCATTCTCTTATGCAGATTCCTGTCAGAAAAACAGTAGTAGGCCAGATGAAGGCACCATCTATGGTTGTGAAGTGTGACAAGTTATGTGGCCCACACAAAGAGGGAAACCTTCATTTAAAACATTAAACAGTTAAACATTTTGCTTGTTAACTATGAGAACAACCAGTACAGGGGTCTGGCTGGCTTCTACTGGTTTGTCAGCTGTGGTAATACTACTACTTAAAGTCACGAAGTGAAAAGAGATTACTATGTATTAACTGTCAGTCTTTGGAAGAGCTGGAAATACCAAACTTTTCACTTAAACCCCAAATCTCTGGAGTATTAAACCCCGTTTGTATTTTATGTCTGTATCTTCCCTATTCTATGCCAGACTGAGGTTTTTTTCTTTTTTAATGTACTTGAAATAGCAATTTTGGGGAGCAGCACCAGAACTAGCAGCTATATCTGAGTGGGCAGTTCAATCAAATATTTCAGTGAATCCCCAATCCAACTTTTTTTCCTAAAAAATATTTAGTTGTATTTGCTTTTTTCCTTGATACTCTCTTTAGTATGTTACAGTAAAGATTAAGCATATATTACATATTTTATACATACTTTGCCATATAAAGTTATTTTTTCCACTGACCGGAAAACAGTTCATTGTATTTACTTAGGTTTGAGAACTAGTTCAAATATTTAGTTTCCTAGCTAATTTTAAATGAAGACCAAAAGCTGAAGAGAGCCTGGTTTTGCCAGAAGACCTGCTCTGAAGGCCAGCAGATTGCCTGGGAATGGGCCAGGCAGAGAACAAAGAGGGTAAAATATGGAAGTCAGCCTATCTAGAAGCAAACATGTTTACCTGATACTCTTTTGAGCCTGGAGAAAGCCGCTTTCGTTGTGCATCTAGTTTGATAAATCTTCTAGCTACAGTCTCCATCCTGGCATGCAAGGCCCTGTACTCATCATACTCTGCATTGAAGTCATCCTTGTAATTTTGGCGTTGCTCATAGGAGACGATAGCAATATATTTTCTAATAAGAAAAAAGAAATAAGATAAATGGAGAGAGACTCTAGAATCAACATGATGCATAAGCCGGATATTTAAACCAAAAACTTGGAAACCATATCCAAGCACATATCCCAAGACTGAATGCTGCCTTGCCACTGTTTGCCCCCATGTCACTCCTTCAGATGACTTCCACGTGAAATTATCCCACAGGAGAGCTTAAGACCTCCAGTGAAAGAAAGGAAATATGAAAAAACATGGTGGCAATGGAACTGAAGTGTGACTAGAAAACACCACTTAACACAGATTTAGCTTTCCAAATCTTTCTTTATCCAAAATAATTCACTACCACACTAGTGGCAGAGGCCAACCCATCTGTCACGAGTCACATGGAAACAAAGAGAAGGCCTCCATGGGTAACATGAAACCAGGAGGGTGTTACACAGTCACTCAGTGCTGAAGTCAGAGCTCTCTGGAGATCTGCTGCTTTATGAGAGGAGGTCTGTCTTTCAGCAAGGTGCCTCTGGCTTGTTCCCTATACTTCTTTCCTCCCACGTTTGACTAGGCAAATGTATAAAATACAAAAGAGTAATTGTCTTCTTTTGAAATGAGAGACCAAGGGGGGAAAATGGGGCATATTTCTAGTTCTTTTCAACACTAAAATATCACAGTCTGTGTAACTGAACATCAGTGTATACTATCATTCTAATTTACTTTCTTAATTAAAAGGCCATAAATCTGTTTTACTTCAGGTAGTGAATAACTTAAGGAAACTGGTAAGTGAAGGCCATTTTCCCAGAGTGTCAAGTTTATTCAGTGGTAAGCAAATTAAAACAGCATTTTAATATTAAAACAAAGTTAGTATTATTTGTTTGTGGCTCTGGGAAGTGGGACCACACCAGGGTCTGGCCTGGGTCTCTGTTCTCCATTCCTGTCGTGGGATGCAAAATTCCCTCGACTTTTTGAGATAAAAATTGAGATTTCAAAGCAATTTCAGGCAAGTAGCAGGTGCCTCAGCATGCCTCAGGCATGCACATATATTCTTGACTGCAGGGAAAACCCTGGAGTTCAGTCCTCTACAAAAATGGATTCAGATAATCTTACCAGTTTTATTCAAAACGAGAGGGCAAAATGTCTAGTTGGAAATGTGAGAAAAGTGATGCAACTGTGCAACCGTAATGTCCTCATTAATATTTTTATTCATGCTGAGTTAGACACTGTGGAGGTTTATTTTTCTAAGTGTAACTGAGACAGCAGTAGTATGCTGATTTAGGGCGCCCTGCTGGTGTCTTTGCTGTAAAAGGAACGGGGCCAGCCAAGCAGAGAAGCAGTCCTCTCCTAGACAGCGCTGTCCTGACTGCACACCAGAGGAAGCCCAGGGTGGGAAAAGAGATTCCTGGGAATAAGTTTATGTAAGCAAAATGGCTAAACTGCTCATGAAACTCAGGCTTCATTTATTGTATAAAATATCCTGCTTTCTCAAAAATCACAAACAAGGCTACACACTCGGTATTTTAATTAATTTCCTTAGGGAAAAATACCAAACTGGCCAACAGTTGTGTTGCTATTATATAAGATTATTTGGTTATACTGGCATTCTAACAAAAAGCACTTCACTATTAAAAAAACAAACAAAACCCCCCCCCCCAAAACTGTTATGGTTCTCTAATTGGTTCCTACTGCAGGGATGGAGTAAAATTTTAAAGGGCTTGGCTATTTCACAACCACAAGTAACAGAAGTATTCTTATTATACAAAAATTAGGAATATTGTGGTTTAAGTATGAATTATTCAGAGACTGATCATTAAGGTTTTATTGTATATCTTTTTGGTTTTCTTCTGAAACAACTGAAGTTTAAGTTCTGTAATTTCGGTGTTTTTGAAAATTCATGCTTTCTCACCATTTTAAGAAAATTTGCTATATTTACATCAGATAGTCTTGGGATAAAATAAGTTAAACAATCACAGAGGTTACGTACTTTCATGATTTTTAAAAGCCAGAAACACAACAAACATACGTGCTGAGGAAGATGTAGCAACCATCCTTAGATGAGGGAGTTAAAAACAAGTTTTTAAATATAGAACTAACTGTTTAAGTCGACAAAACACAGCAACATCCTGAATCCATGGGGAAAGGGTTAGAATTATTTTTTAGTCTCCCCACATGATTTTGTCACATATAACTAGTCTGTGTCATTATTACAAAAAAAGGGGAATTCAAAATCCATCACAAGAGAACAAGAGCACAGTACTGCAGATGTCATTTGAGGGGGCAACTTTCACAAGACTTTTGAGGAGAAGTGGGTTTGCAAAAGGAGAGGTGAACTCCCTCATCAGTGGAGCCCCGCAGGCGCTGTCCCTCAACCAGCCCTTCCTGGGCCAGTTCAGTGGTGGCTGCTTTGCAAAACTCCCTCTCAGAACTCTAAAACTATACCACCATCTCAGATGAGAGAGGATTGAGCATGGTTTCTTGGCATCTTTTCAGTTAAGAGATGATAACGAGCATTATGGTTTCATGCTGTATCATTCCCCATTAAGTACAGCTTTCACACTACTGTTAAGCAAAAGTAACACATTTTAAGTATAAAATGTTCTCCACTTTAGAAATGAACATTTCGTGGTACACGGAGGGCTAAACAGCACAGTTTAACTTTGTCCACCATGCTACTAAAAGAGGAAAAAATGTTCATAATGCTCAGAGTTCATTTTCCAGTCTACATTCAAATTATTTTGTCCATTTGTTAATTTTCAGAGCTATCCTGCAGTCATATCTGTTCGCTCTTCCGCTCTCCATTTTTCCAGGCTCTTGCAACTTAATTATTTCTTCTTACGCAGAAGCCTCTGAGTCTATAAAAAAGCTAGAATTATGTGTACAAGTTATAATTTCTGTGATAACCAGTTACAAAAATGTTCCCAGCTCAGCATTTAGCCACTTATTGCCATAACAAGAAAAACATTAATAACTGGTACTAAAGTGAAATGATCAAATCTTACCATTCTCTCCTCTTAAAATTAATTCTATGGCAGAGCTTTATTTAAATGAAAATCAGTCTATCTCTACTTTGTACTAACTGTGGAGGTTTAAGCTCTTTATCAGTAATAAACTCTCTTTGGGGGCAACAAGTGAATGTGCACTGACAGACTGTCAGCTTTGAAGAGTCAGATCCCTGAAATCTTCCACAGTCAAATGCCTGGACTGGCCTCGGAACAAAGGACAGGCTTCTCTGTACTTAAAAGGCCATGGAGCAGAGCTCAGAGCAGGGAGAGGCACAACCTGCTCAGGCAGACAGGGGTGGATTTGGAATGAGAGGCTTAATGGCAGCCTTGCAAACGCAGGGGTGGCTCCAGGGCTCTATTTCTGGAACTTCTTTTCTTGATTTGCAAATTATGGGAAAAGAATTTGCAAACTTTCTAAAATTAAACAGTTCTCTCCCATTGGCAGATGTCTGAACTTACATCAAATAATCTGGGAGTTCAATTGTTGAAGAAGGCTCCGTGGAGGCAGTGCATCCCTCTTTAACTCCTATAACGAAGAAAAATGCAAGCTTTCACCGAACAGTATGGTTATAAAATGCCTATAATTCTAAAATAGACCAGAAACATCTGGAACACTCTTCCTCAAATTCTATTCTTCCATCTCAATAAGCAACAGTGAGCAAGGAATACAATTGAACACGAACAATAGAGGCCCTATGACCAGGGCCAGCAGAACTGACCCAGGCATTGAAAGCGCCCTGGCTACTGCAGTGTCTGCACAATAAAGGAATTCCATCTTAACCCAAGGTCAGTCTCCGATTCTTTCCAGAGCAGTTGTGGCATCTGCCCAGCAATTCAAAGACTGTGGTGGCAGATGCAGCCAGACAATGCAAGACACAAATTTTACATCAACATCTACTTTTCATAGGATTCAAACAAGGCAGATGAGACAATGAAGTCAGGTAGCAGACTGCTGCGGTCACTGTATTTTATTGCTACCCTTTTTGTATGCAGACCGCGGAAGCAGTGAAGAAGTTTCCCCGTTTATCAATTTAAAGTAATTCAAAATAAGGCATTACTGAGTCACGATTTATACTCCTCCCATCTCTATGCCTCATAATACTACAGATTTGTTTTTAAAAGGACAAAATAAATAAACAGACAAAGAGACTGCCAGCCATTCAAGGCTATGCTAAGTGTGTAAAATCCCTCAGTCAGTATTCTATTTGTGTGAATGCACCATTTCCTGAGGGTATGTTTAGACTTTATAGGGTAATTTTTTTATCATTTATAGTAGAATTAAATTAGTAACTCAAGTCCTAACCCTGCCTGCTGGCAAAACATGCATGTCGAATATAAAACAAAAGTGAAAATTTCATAATTTCTTTGTTTAATATTTTAAAAGACCAAGTATAGTAAATAAATTATGCAGACTCTGTGGGATTATTGTTTGTTTTTGTGTTGACTCACGCCTGAGTCTGTCTTTTTTTATGACAGCCTGAGTCTTAAAGGAAAAGGCATCAAGTGCATGTCACCTGGCTTTTTTGCTACAAACACCAGATAAATTCCAATAGATTCAAGGGCTGTGGGTCTGGATCTATCCTCAATATTCTGTGATAATCTCAACTGGCTTTGAGAGGTACTACATCCTCAGTGGAGGATTCAAAGACTAGGTTTGCTTCTCCAGGCCTCCAACTCGAACACTCAAACCCTGCTGTAGGTTTCCTAATACTGGGACCCAGTTGCCCCAACACCAGCCTGACTCAGGATTACCATCTCAGAGTGGGAAGTGTGGAGGCTGGGACAGAACCAGGAACGTGGCTTGCTAACTCTGAACACAAGGTTTCATTACCTCTTGCCATTTCCTGACCTGGCAAATTCAAGTACAGTAGTACTCGAGGGAAAAAGCTTACCCATACATTTTGGGCCACTATACAGTACCATACGGATTTCAGTGTTTCAACAGGTCAGCTTTGATGTGCAGTACACTTGACCCAGTGAAGGCATTGCATCATACTATTCTGCAAAGTTTCTCTCATGTGGTAAAAATGGTCAGTTAAATCTAAGGGTTACAGACTTGCAGTGTTATGGGCGAATTACAGAAAAGACAACACTCCTTAAATTCTACTCATTAAAGTAACTTTTCTGAAGTTGTATTTTCCTAGGGAATTTTGCTTTAGTTAAGCTGGGTTTAAAACTGGAGGCAATGCTAAATGATGGGCTTGAATCTCTGATATCCTGGCATGGGGGACGTTAAGTTTTAGAGGACAACTTTTTTTAAATAAGAAAAATAGAATTTTTGTCTCTGTGTTAAAGATCATTATACCTCAGGTAAGTGGTCTTTCTACTGATTAGCTTTTCTTCAGAAATAAAGCATTGTAATAAGCTTCTTTGCATCTCTACATATCTGGCTTTTAACAGTTTCTAAAAGCTTGAAATGGTTAAATTTTGCTAACAATTAATACTAGTTTACTAAAACAGTGTTCTTAAAATTGAAAAAGAATTCTTAAGCTCTGTCATGCAAATTGCCAATAGCCTTACATAAGACAAACTGCTTTCACTCTGAGTAACGATGATGTGATGGATTTCCATATGCAATCTTACCTTGCCTGTCTTACAAAGAATTTGACATTTCCCCTGTGTTAATATTAATTAAGAGAGGGGTGACCCTGTTTCTTTGGCAAAGAAGGAAAAGAATTATTTTTATCGCTAATTGTGTGTCTGGTTAAATTAGTTCAAGACTGGCACATAATAATAGGTCACATTGAGGTTGCATAGTACCCTGGCAGTTATGGGAAAGAGCAACACAGTCTACCTTCTAGAAGGGGCTCTCTGGAGGATAATAAAGTCATTTTCAGATGTTACCATCTTATTCTCAAGAAACTGTGTTTAATCGTTGGCTAAAAAGAGATGGAAAATGACTGCTGTTAAATACAAGAAAAATATCTGCTCTCAAAACCGCAACACTATGTAAGATTAATAGCAGAAAGTCAATGGATAAAAAAGCACTAGTAATCATAAACAGCATAATCTCACACTCATGATGAGTTTGCTCTGCCCGTTCACTGAACACGTGCAGCTGGTTTTACAAATGTAAAATATACCTTCATTGGAATCTGGACTGGAGTTGTTCAGCTTGGCAATTTCCTCTTCTCCTTTAAGGTTCTCTTCCTTTTCTTCTGTCATCTCAATGTCGTGCTTTTTAATTTGGTCCTTTTCCTTGTGTTTTTTAGACTTCTTTTTGGACTTTTTGTGAGACATTGAATGGTTTTCTTCCATAGGCTTTGGACACTTTAGTAGAACTGAACCAGGGGGTAAGGTTTCCAGAGAAGTCCTAGAGGTATATTTATCTTGCTGGTCCTCATAGATACTACTGTTTTGACTGAAACTGTCAACAGGTAGGTCTTGAGTCCCCCGGCCTTCTGGAGTGCTGGGGGAATTGGAGTTAGAGTTTACAGTCTGAGGAGGATTGGAGACGGGCAGGTGGGTTGGAGGCAGCGGTGGTGGGGTAGGGATGGCAGCAGCTGCAGGGGGCGGCAGGAGGCCTGCAGCAGACTTCTCACTGGGGGGATTCAAATGGCCATTTAATGTTGGCGGAACTCTGTTTGTCAGGTGAGATATTCGAGCTTTTTTATTCATTAAAGGATCGATGAAATCTGAATCTAAAAGCCGTTTCTGTGGGGAGGAGGGAAGCAGAAAAAAAATGAGCCAGTTCGTATGAAACCTCAACATCACTGGTTTGGTTACCATATGAACAACTGAGTAATTTTACTCATTCTTAAGTTTATCACCAGCATTGTGTCTACCACTCTGCAAGCTTAAGCAGGAATAGACAATCCACAGAAACAAAAGGGAGAATCTGGCAAATATGTTTTCTGAACTTTCTGATCCTATAGCCACACGCTAAGTTCTTTGGGAGACCATGCCAACTTATGTGGACTATAGCACTTCAGAGAGTATTAAATAGAGGTACCCTCCTTCCTCTGTGGGCCACAGCTGACCCAGTTACATTGAGAGGAGAAAGCAGTTTGTACCATTTCACGCTGTCAGGACTAAGAAGGGTAGGGAAAGGGCAATAAGAGCCTATACTTACTTAATCTCCCCTAATGTGCTAAGATGCTCCAGTTATGAATACTCTGGCTGTCATTTATTATTTCACCTGTCTTAAAATGAGAACAGCTGGCACCTTCTCTAAGTATCTCCATCCCTGCTGAAATGCTGTTCAATTTCTTCCCTGTAAATATACCTCTTCAATGGATTGGAAAATAAGTCTTAATGACAATGAGTCCGCAAAAATGATATGGAATTAATGTTTCAAAAATTTTAAAAATTATGCTTATACTAGCCAATCCAGCAACAGGAATATTTAAATGGAAAAGAAAATTCTGATAGTTGAAAAGTATGAAGCATATATCCAGTGTAATGAATGATGTGGCCTAACCTTCAGCCTGGAGGAAAGTAATAGTTAATCATCCCATCAATTTATTCTCTTTTCAGTTTAGCATCATTGATTTGGCAGCCATTATATAATTAGATCAGAGTATAAATAACTCCATGGTAGTTGGCACTAAAAGTGAGGCTTGTAGAGACAATGTCCATGCAAGGACAGAACTGCTTTTATTTTGTCCTTCCTCTGTTACTCACAATAGGTTTCTAACTTTTTTTGATATACGAACAGCCTTTTGCCCAGAGCATGCTTACCATTCTCCACACATCTGTCCCATCACCCCAGTCCTTGGGAGGATGGTCCAGAGAGAGGAGCATTTTGTCGGTAGCACTGGTAGATAGGTCTGCCCCAAACCAGGGAACCAAGGAATCTCTTGGGGGGAACTTAAGCTGGAAGGAGTGAGGTCTAAGTGGAGTATTCTGATTGGGATCTAACCGAAAAAAGTACATTAGAGAGACATGTCTGAAAATGACGGAATTTTTTCTTTGCTTATTTTAGAAACATTTTTCCCCAAGAAAAGTTTTCTCGAACATCTTTCAGATAATATTAAAGATCTTCAATTTTCTGTATAATTTGAGACTGGATATGGGACTAGATAAGTCTTCTAGTTAGTGACCTAATAGAAAAGTAGATAATCTTATAATACATGTAAACTTTAAATATGGAGAAGCAAAGCAGATATTAAGCACTTTGACAAGCAGTGCTGTGTAGGGAAAAAGAGGTCTGGGCTGTGAGCTGGGACCTGAATTCTAGACAGAGCTCTGCCACGATAACTAGTTATATGACTGGGAAGGCAAGCTATGCAGCTTCTTGGAGCCTCCTTTCTCTCATGCATAAATCAGACCACCTGAACTAGGTGGCTCCTGAGGTTCACTTCAGGGCTATGATTATGTAATTTTGTGAATACCTGAGGAGAAGATGCAGCATCTCTATTAGAACATACAGGAGATTCTGAACGGCTGGTGCTGGCAGCATTCTGAGATGGATTTAGTTTTCTGTAAAGGGGACACAAGTTCCAGTTATGGGGAGAATTTTCAAATGTTCCTGACAAAAAAGCTTACCTTTGTTTTTTCCTTCTCAACACTTAAGTAACAATGACTAAAACTTTTTTTTAAGGAAAAAAAAAAAAAAGATTTACCTTGAGAGCACGGACTCTAATGACCGTCTGTCTATTTCACTGTATCCAGGCCAGTCTCTTTGAAGCTCTTTAAAAACATAATCCTTTAAGGTATATGAGAGGTCCTTTGGATTCAGATTAGCTACCTGGTACATAGTATGAAAACAGAGCATTAGATCTTTTTGCTACTTCCTAACCCAAAATAGGCAGCATTTTGCTTTACACTGAAAACAACTGTACCAATTGGCCCCAAAGGACTGCTAGTTTTGCATATGCCAGATCTCAATTAATGCTATTTGACTTCATTTGGGAAATTTAAACTTTATATAAGTAGCTAAATATTTTATCCCTGAACATACACTGTATGTCATATTTCTATTCAAAAAGCCTACAGTAGGCAAAAAGTAGAGGGAGGTTTATTTATTTTATTTTTTTTTTTACTTTTATTTATTTTTTAAAAAGATTTTATTTATTTATTTGACAGAGAGAGAGAGAGAGAGAGATCACAAGTAGACAGAGAGGCAGGCAGAGAGAGAGGGGAAAGAAGTCTCCCTGCTGAGTGGAGAGCCCAGGACCCTGAGATCATGACCTGAGCTGAAGGCAGAGGCTTACCCTACTGAGCCACCCAGGTGCCCTCTTTTTTTTTTTTTTACTTTTTTTAAAGTTTTTCTAGTCTAAGGAGTGAGGTTTAAGAACTTCATTATTTACTTCTGGTCATTAACTCCATTACTTTTGAATCACAGTAAAATCCTTGGTCATTTGTATTAAGTAGAAACCAAAGAGTTCCCAAATGCTAGGTTATAAACTTTCCCTTCAGTAATCAGCAGAAATTATCTCCATAAATAGTATCAATTCTGATGCCCTTGTCTGTCATTTTCTTGGCTTGCTAAGCCTGCTTCTTGTGACTGCCAGTTCTCCTGAAGAACCACTTATTCAAAGTCCTTGAAATTCCTGAAAACCAATAAAAAGAAATAACCCTCAAATTACTGTTATTAGTCAACCAGTTTATTCTTAAGTGTAATCTTTTCCTACCATATAACTGCAATTCCTAGAGTGTCCAGGCCTCGATCCCACGAACAATACAAATATACGGATTCAGGTGCCAAACCAAGAGTCATTTTTAAGGCTGGCAGAAAGATATTTCTCCTGTCATTCTCTACTGGAATGGTCTTTTTTAAACAGCTTCACTTCTTTCTGTGTCCTTCTAAAGTAAAGTACTATCAAATGTATTATGGTAGTTTATGCTTTTCTTACAGTAAGGAAAGCTATAAGAAAAGCATTAATAACATTAACGTTAATGTTGTTATAAAGTAGAAAATGGTAGGCTTAAGATTCAAATTTGCAAATACATTAGAATGAGACACAACCAGATTTCTCAAAATGGAAAAATCGCCACAATGCTTAGCTTTCCTATTATCCTTGGGACGACATAGAGTTAAGACCCCATTGCTTCTCTAGGCTTCAAACTGGGATATTCTCCTGTTTTCCTCCTCCTCCCTCTTTTTTTCTTTTATTTTGTTTTGTGTGTGTGTGTGTGCACTCTTCTATATGCTAGACTGCTTAGGAGCTATCCTCTGTTTTCTTCACTGTCATCATCTTCACCTAAGATTATTTCATTCAGCCCTAAGGCTTTCTTTATCTTTTTTTTTTTTAAATTTATTTAAGTAATCTTTACACCCAACGTGGGGCTCAAACTCATGGTTTTGAGATCAAGAGTTGTATGTTCCTTCAAACTGAGTCAGCCAGGTGCCCCAGCCCTAAAGTTTTCTCGGTAGACAGTCCATATGTTGCTATCTCCTAATTTATAATTCCAGCTCCAACTGTCTTCTGAACACCAGACCCTTACATGTACCTAATGAATATCTATCACCACTTGGGTATGTCTAACAGACATCTTCCAAACAGAATTCCCGATTGCCGAACATACACTTGTTCCTTGCTCTCCCTCTCATCTCAGTCAATGGCTCAGTATCCATTTAGTTGCTCCATGTAGTTGATCTGGGTGGGTTAGAATCCAGACACTGGCGTTTTATTAAAGTTCCACAGAAGATTCTAACGTGCAGCTAGGATGAGACAATGCTCTAGATTCTGCCACATGATCAGTACTAATGACACTCATGTCCCATTTGCTGCTGAGTTAAGCACATCTACACTTTAAAATCTTCATGTCTGTATACATAATCACTTCACTACTGACATCACCAGTATCCTCTGTGTGAATCAACTGCCACCATTTTGCCATCTTATCCTCTAGCCTAGGAGGTTAACTTACAACTTTTCTGGAGATTCAGTCACCAGGTATTTTGTGATTTGTAACCTGAACCTCCCTCCTTCCCCAAATAAAAAATCGGAAACATATACACTCTCACCCTTATTCACATTCATCCTGTCTTTTGAGCTCTTAAAACTGTTATGTGACATAAGGATTTAAATTAAGTTTTTCCAAAAAGTACTCAAATAATTTAGTAAGATCCTTGAGACTGCCCAAGACACTTGGAGATTGGTTAACCCAGAACTGGAGATTTTGACTTTATTCTTTCATAATATTTAGTATCATGACTTGAATAGGAGAATAAATGAAAAAACAGACTTAAAAGTATTATTTTTTGAATAATTAATGAAAACATGCAGGTTTATATTTTTTAATGGCGAAATTTAAGAACTTTGGAAATGTTACTGCTTTAGAAAAAATTGCATTTGAATGCTATAACATTTATGACCCAAAATCAATACAAAAAATATACAGTTATAGTCTGACAAACTAGTACTTCAACAAAACTAATGATCTACTTTTATACTTAAGCTTTTGATTTTAAGGTAATTGATCGAAGTTAATACACACTCAAATCCCTTAATGAAGACAAGTGAATGATCTCAGCATACTCAGTGGTAGAAAAAGGCAGAGTAAAGAGCATGCAAGGCAAGACACACTTAAAACTTGTAGATAAAAATACTCTAGCTTATACCAACCGAAGACTGATAAAAATAAATTGTACAACTTCACCTATATAAACGAGTAAATACTACAGCAATAGTTTAGGTGATTCAAGACCAAAAAGAGACAACAGAAACTTATTTTTATGGAATTTCAGAGCAAAATTTGTTTAATTCAAATGACGATAATGACTTGATATTTACTTTTTTTAAATTAACAATTCAGTAGCCTCTAACTTATAAAACCTACTATAAATGCTACAGTTCAATTAGTTTTTTAATTAAATGTTTAAAACAAGATGACTTAATATTTAAGGACTTATAATTCATATACCATCGATCAAGATGATCCTGAAATTTCTCTACCTCAAATAGCAACAACAAGAAGCCTTCTTACATGAGCTTCTCAACAAGAAAGTACAAGGAAGGAACTCTCTCCAGGTATCTCACCTGCTGTAGAATTGCTCCGAGGGAGTTCTTGTCTTTTTGATTGACACCATCTTTCTGCAGTCGAGCCAGCAGCTCAGGTTTCTTGTAGGCCTTCAGTGCCAGTAAGTGAATCACTCTGTCCCTGTATGGCCGCTGAGAAACACTGCTGCTGCCATGTGTCTTTCGAATCGTATTTGCAGGGTTCATGGGGGTTGACCGTTTCCTCTCGGGTACTGCATCTGAAACAGCTTGAGGCGCTTTCCGAATCTGCACTCTTTTCCCTAAAGTCCAGTGGAAATGACACTGTTACACATTTGCAGTTAAGAACATAAGGAGCATCTCAGTTTCCTCAACTCTGATTTAGGTACTTCTTCATTTCTGGAGGGAATTAAGGCCTTTTTATTTCAGTTTTTACTCTAAAGAGATCTATAAACAGAAAGCATTTTGAATAAATGGCCTAAAATTATGGATTTGAAATTGTTTTGATAGAACTATTTACTGGAATAAATATGCATATAGAATTATTCTGGTCACTTAGCTACATATGGTACATTAGTGACACACTGTAGCAACAGACTGGAAATCTTAAGGTCATAGGTAGTTCATGTTAAGTGGAAATTTAATAATTTCTGTGTTTACCTGTGCTGTTTACAGAACTTATCTACATATTATATGTCATTTCTTTGGCAGACAGAATATAGCAAATGTGAAACGTGAGAAATACCTGTTGGCTCTCACTGAGACCATACTTTTGGCTGAGCTGGGGAATTATCTTAATCTCACAGATTCAGGAACCATGAAAAGGGGGTTCAGACATAATTTGGGATCAACATTCAGAAGGACGTCCACTAGATATTTTCCTTTTCAATAGGCCATACCAAATTTTAGGAGTCAAAAACCAAAACCAAAACTAACCAAACTAAAAACAATCTAAGAGGGCCAGACAAGCAGACATTTCCACTGCAAGGCTGAGGGTACACAGGTGAATTAGACCAACAGAAAAATGGTAAAAAGGAGGCCTTCACATCATTCCTGCCAGGCAAGTGCCATTTGGTAATTAACCCACTTTCTGCTTAAACTTAACATTGGTAAGTGGCAAGTGGCTACTTCTAGAAAGTATCTCTGGGCTGAAGTGACCAGGATACTGCATGCCCAGAGCTATCAGGACATAGCTGATCACTGACAAGACCAGAAAAAAAAAAAAAATTAGAATGACACTGTAGAAGACGCTCATTTTATCATTTCTGAGGTGAAATCTTTTAGCACCTTTAGTACACTCTAAACCTCCAACTCTGTGCCCTCTGGGCAACAGGTGGGGAGAACTGGTGATGACATGCAATGTGGGGCAAGTGCATTAGGAACAAGACTAGCAACTAGAAACAGTGGGTAATTCAGAGCAGTATCTTAAGTGCTATGGTCTGGTCTGGTCTGGTGTGAAAACAGCTTAACTGGGCAGGAGCTTTAATAATAATTCTGTCCATGCTGGGGTCCTGAGGCCTAGCCAGAGGGGCTGTCTACACAATCCTGCCTAGAAATAAAGGAGAAAGGACAGATATCTCACTGACTCTTATATTTCTCTACTGTCTGGACGTAATGAGTTATTAATATCAGATCAAAATATTGCACAACAAAGGAACTCAACATTAAAGGAACACTGCCTAGTAGTAGGAAAAGCTATTAAAGGTGTGATTAAAGTTTTAGAGATAGATCTGGTTTCTGTATTTTTATTAATGTAGAGATAGCTTACCCTAGTGCCAGATGGGCAGGGAACTAATATTTACCATGAACCAATTAAGTGGTGGTGGTGGGGACACCGTGCTAAGATCTGTACACACACTAAGTCTGTAACCTGATGAAACAGGCATGGTCGGTCACTCATGGCAGTCTCACATGGCACAGGTGAGAAAACTGAGGCTTTCTTTCTTTTTTTTTTTTTTTAATATTTATTTATTTGACAGAGAGAGAGATCACAGTAGGCAGAGAGGAAGGCAGAGAGAGAGGGGGAAGCAGGCTCCCTGTGGAGCAGAGAGCCTGATGCGGGACTCGATTCCAGGACCCTGAGATCATGACCTGAGCCGAAGGCAGAGGCTTAAACCACTGAGCCACTCAGGCGCCCCAAAACTGAGGCTTTCAAGGAGATAAACTCAAATGGTCTAAAGTGCTCACTCAGCACTTAGAAAGTTCTGTTATTAGTATGTGACTTTTCTTAGATGTATTTCTTTGTAGGAAAGGTTTTATGAACAAATGCCTCATGTCTGCCATTGCTTCCTGTTAGGTTAAGCTCCATTATGCGTAGGCTGTAGCCACTTTGTTGACAAGCGGACTTTGAATCAGCATTTGATGACTAGCAAAGTGTCAAAGTGAATGGCAGTGAGAGAACAAGTAAACAGCAGAGGAGCCAGAATCAATGTGGTCTGTATGTCCCCACATTGCGAGGATGCCAGCGTCTGAAGAAACACCGAAATTTCTAATGTGGCAACTGCACACCCTCCAATCTACCACTTCTCAGTTGTAACAGTATCAACAAACAGTACTGTTCCTTGAAATTTTAATAGGAACTTGGTCGGGGGGGGAAGCCAGGGTCACAAAAGTTTAGGAAATGTTATGAATTCCACATTCTGCCCCTTGAAACCTGTTTAGCTTACACTTCCCCAAACAAAGCTGGAGCCCTCCCAACCACTCTTCTCTAGGGAGGGGAGTAGACAGTGAGTTTTTTAGCTAAGCTCACATGTACCATGATTGATCATTTAGAATGAACTCAAGCCAGCAAGGAAGGCAAATAAAATAAAAACAAAAAGCCACAGTACTACCAGTGTGTTCCAGGCTGCCCTACCTCCTCTGTATGTCTGACCCACCTCTGATCCTCAGTCTCTGGAGAGCCCCAAGGTCTCATGAGTTTACCGCCACTCCTCCCTGAAGCAAGCATAGGGCAGACAAATAAGGGAGGCTCATTTTGCCCCTGAAAGGCGTATGATGTTTGACAAGAAATTAGAATCTGTCAGGGATATGACAGTAGTGGAGTCTCACCTGGGGCCTAAAGCTAGGCTGTTACTCATACATGAATTTCCTACCCCCGGTACATTCACTTTACCTTTATCTCATTTTTCCTTTACTCATTTTTTTCCCCTTTTTTTTTAAAATGTAAGCTCTATCCAACTTGAGACATGAACTCAGGACCCTGAGATCGAGTTGCGTGCTCAACTGACTGAGCCACCCAGATGACCCACTCTCATTTTTCCTTTAAACAGCCAGTTGTGGGAGTAACCCACTTCTTTTCAATGCTGACAGAGCAATCCAGACACACCGGGTCCCCGAGTTTTACGTAAAGATCACTTGCTTGCTGCCTCCCCCATCAGTCTGTGCCTATTCAGCCAGGAAGGAGTCCTCTGGTTTAACACAAGACAGGCTACAGGTGAGAAAACATCAGTGCTCTAAGTAGTTATGGAACTGAGAGGTTAAAGAAGAAAAATAGAAAAAAAAGTAAAGCAAGAAAACGGGAGGTTCAAAGTTGGAAGAAGAAAGGCTTTATTTTTATTTTTTCACATTTGCCTCAGAAAAGCCCTTTTAATAAAGCCTGTGGGAGAACCTAATTCTCTTCCCAGACTCAACTGCTAATCAATTCCCTGGGCTCCTTTTATAAACAGCAGCAGTGGGTCTGACGGAGATGTGTAATCTGGGACTATATCTGAACCGCTATTTCATAACAAGGAGTCCACTTCTAGCGTCTCCATTTAATATGAGATTGTAGAAGTATTTATCCCTTTGTCTAGTGGCTCTGATTAAACTCTCTGAAAGGAAGGTGTTAAATCAGTACATCAGAAAGAGCAGGGGCTGTAGATTATCTTCTGCAGTGGTTTTTCTGTTCTGTGGAACCTGACTAGAAGCCCTGGCAAACCAACCCAATGCTTTAAAAAAACACTGGCAGGATCTTGATGATGGGGTGACTGTCATGATTTAATACGTAATCCACTGCAGTGGAAACCATCTCCACCATTTGGCACTTATGCTCTTTTGTTTCAAAAGGTTTATTATCCAAATACACACACACACACACACACACACACACACACATAATGGTCACAAAATTTAGAACTACAAAGGACCTTTGATATTACCCAGTTCAAATACCCCTTATCTAATAATTGAGAACATTAAGGTCCACAGATGTTAAATGATTTGTCTAAGGTCATTTAAACATGTATCAACTCATTATAAATAAGGAGGATGGGGCAGTAGTTGGGAAAATTGGAGAAAGAATTCTAGAAATTATACTGGTTGGGTTATTTTATACATTTAAGTAAATATTAGCATGTATTAAAAATTTACAATTCAATAAAATTCCAGAATTTAGGTAACAATCAGTGAGTAGACATACACTGATAAAATGGAGCAGTGGTTCCTTCAAGTGATTCTTGAGGTTTTTTTTTTTAAAAAAAAAAACAAGGTAAAATGATTGTAACACAACAGTGCTCACCACTGATATAAATTTCATGACTAGAAGCATAAATATTCTGAAGAAATAATGATGTTTCATAGGTTAAAGACTCTCCTGCTCTTCTCCAGGCAAAATAAGTTGTTTTTTGTTTGTTTTGGTTTTTTTTTTCAGTCTACAAAAGGATCTCAAAAGCTTCTATTCCTGGGTGACTAGGCCAGGTGACCCAAAGGAGTCACAGGAGGGCTTGTGCCCCAATTCAGCTGCCAGAGGTCTGGCCTGGCATTATGCCAGCACAACCCCTCACCGAGACCAGCATTATTCCCATTTGTCCTCTATCCAGGCTGACACTCCCGAGAGAAGGCTTGTTCTGCAGGTACTTCTAAGGTGGCAAAGGTGAGCTTCTGGCATTATTTTATATGATATATTCAATTATGAACTGAAGAGGTATCTCCTATTGTCTTATGAAAATAACACAACTTGTTAAGGGGCCAAATCCATATCATTTGCTATTTGTTGATACCAACTAGGTGATATGTAAGATGGAGAGGTAATCATAACCTCCCTTACAGGGTGGTTTTGAGATCTAGAGGAGGAACTGCATGTAAAGTGCTAACCAGTGTCTTGTGCACAGCAAGCACTCCAGAAGTGTTTGGTAATATTAGTACCAGAGAGTGAAAGACTGCATTTGAAAGAAATGAGTGAGTCAGATAGTTCTGAAGTACTAAAAAAGCAGGAAGATACAAACAGAGCCACCTAAAAGGAAAGAAATATGGTAAAGGTCTAGCAATGGATAAGATTAAAATCAAAAGGTCAAAACATACCATAACAAAGCACAGTAAAAAAATCAAACACTTAAGGTTTGAATTCTGAGCTGAAGAAATGGAGGCAGTCCAGAGGAGAGCAATAAAAATAATTAAAAGGTTGGGATACAGCCATCTTAAGCAAAGTTAAAAGGAGCTGGGGTTATATGACCAAAAGTATAAAGGCTGAAGAGGTTATCGACAAGACTGAAGCCCAGAGAACACTGTACCGTGCTGGTGAGTGGCCAGGGCACAGAGGACCCAGCAGAGTGGGGTGTGCAGCCTGGCAGGGTCACTGTAGAGCTCTGTGGGGGCAAATGTATGTGTGCGCAGAGGGAGGCCACCCTGTCTGAGAATGGCACGGATGTACTCTGGCTCAAATTTAAACTTTAGATAACCTCAAATTTTACATGGTCACACCTAAAAAATGTAAATAAGTTATCTGTAGTGCCTATAAGAAAATTCAAAAGTTTGAAAATTCCTGCACTTTAGGAATCGTATGAGTTATATGATTCTGGGTGGTGTCAAGTCTGCCATGTAACATGCTGTGCAGATAAACTGCACCTGACCCTATCAAAACAAACACACACGCGAACGGAGGGGGACACCATGGATCATTCAATGGGAACGTACAGTGATCACTGCTGATCTGCAAACTTTGGAATAAATCAAGGTAAAGTTTTTCAGTCAAGAGGCAAAATAAATAAATAAATAAATAAATAAATAAATAAATCATTTTGGTGTTTTTGTTTTTTTTTTAAGATTTTATTTATTTATTTGACAGAGATCACAAATAGGCAGAGAGGCTGGCAGAGAGAGGAGGAAGCAGGCTCCCTGCCGAGCAGAAGCCAGAAGTGGGGCTTGATTCCAGGACCCTGGGATCATGACCTGAGCTGAAGGCAGAGGCTTTAACCCACTGTTTTGGTGGTTTAGTCTTCTAGTCCTTTGTCAAACACACCAACTTGCCTCACTGTTTATAAAATGGTGATACTGGACAGCGTAAAAAGAATACTTTCAAAGCAACAGGGACAGCAAAGTGCGGCAGATCTTGTGTGTTTTAAAAACAATTTGAGATTTAGCCTACTACAGAGAAAGTTAAGTTACTCATGAGGTAAAAGAGAAAGGAGGATGGAAGTTGTTACCTCACTCAGCAGGAAAGGGAAGGTGAAAAATCTCACTGCTAGTAACTTACTGGTTGGGACTGGGCCGCATGGGTACAGATACCTGGGGGAGCCATGAATTGTTGTTAAACCAAACTAAATGTATCTAAGCTAAGCACTAAGTCCCAGGAGCACTGGCTTTGTTCCAAAGAAATACTTATTAAAGACACCAGTGGAGATTCTCAAAGCTGAATGTACTATAGCTGGGTCAGCAATGGGAAAATACAGAAGTAAAATTATACCAAACCATAGAAGGATGTTGATGAAAGAATCTGGTTATTCACAAGACTGTTTTTGTGTGCATTTACATTTCCAAATTTCTATCTTTTCATCATTTACTTATGATGACTTATGTTATTAAACTGACCAAGGCCTCAAAGAGCTCATCCTCACTCTTGATAATTCTTCCTATTACTATTAATAGTCACTGCCAATCAACTCTTTATTAGGGCCAACTGCTCATAAAGGAGAGACTCGTCTTGCTGATCCAGTCTTACTTCTTCAGTCTGATGGATATTTGAGTGAGCTGATGAAGATGATAAAGATGATGGGGGTGGGCAGCCTCTTAATTAATGGATAGATGAGGATGAGAATGCATGAATGATATCACAATTGAGGTACCAAAAAGGCATCACCCTTTTGCTTTAAGCATATTTTATATTTTGCAATAAAAATTCCATGTGCAAAGATCCTCTGAAATTCTACTAATAGATTTTACTGTAAAAATAATCCTACAAAAATGCCAAAGAAAACCTATACTGTCCATCATTGTAATGATATCCAGTGTCCAAGAATACACAACAGTACCACTATTACAACCTCACATAGTAAAGTAACATGACCAGAACCCAGTATTGTAAAATAATAACAAATAGCTGACAAAGGATCCGGGATTTATGAAAGAAGTAAAACTTTTCGACCATTATTATTATTCAAAATGTTCTGTAAACTAATTCTGGGTTAACATTAGGTTAATATTACCAGTATTTACCTACAGTGGTCTTGAATTATTCCAATCAATCTGAGAAGGAAAACGATATCTATACAAACCTACATATGGTCCACCAGGTTTGATAACTTTTGTGCTTCGGTTGCGGGATTCCTCCTCTGCCTGGGTCATTCTTTCTCGTGTCATCTGATACGAGTCGTTTGTTGCACACACTGTAATTTTATCTTGTATAAATCCCAGACAATTGAGCTGGGAGGCTCCAGAGCTGTCAAGTAAGATGGTGGCTTTGTTAGAGATGTCCCTCATTTTGCAGAACAAAGGCAAGTGAGAAATGTATAATCTTAAAATCAGTAGCCCAAATAATGGCCTTGCAATCTGGGAATAACTAATATTAATAATCTGAAGTGTTGAAATTCAAAATTATTTAAATTCTTCTCCTTCATTTCATTATCACGTTTTAGTCATATTTTGAATAGAATGGGTAAAATGAACTCTCAGAGACCAAATCGGTAAAATTCTGAAAATAATTAGTATTTGTATTGAAGACCAGAGGAGTCTCAATGAGCACTGTAGTTTTACTTTCATTTTATAAAAAATTTTCTACCACTGATATGAAAAATGTTTAAAGTTTTCTTTTGGAGTAACCATAATATGCATGCTTTAGAAATGACTAGAAGAAACAGACCCACTGTGATGTTTTAATTTTTAATGAGATAATTCATTTTAAGGCCAAAATATTGCTGAACATTAGGATTTATCATAGCCCAAATATCCTAAACATTTGTAGCCTTTTATTTGCCATTTTGTTAAATCTCTACATAAGATGACCTATTTGTGTGGCAAATACCGAAGAAAATACTGGACAAGAAATTTTTGTAAATCTTTTTTGAAAAATTTTTATTAAAAAAAAAATCATGAAAATTAACTTTGGCCTGGAAGATGGCTCCATTTCAAAGTATTATGCTAATATTAGGAGATCTTGGTAGCAGTTACACTGGTATTTTATTTATATATTTATTTTAAAGATTTTATTTATTTATTTGAGAGTGAAAGACTGCGCAAGAGAGAGAGCATGAACAGGGGCAGAGGAAGAGGGAGAAGCTGACTCCCTGCTGAGCAGGGAGCCTGACACAGGGTTCAATTCCAGGACCCTGGGGTCACAGGTAGACACTTAAGGAACGAAGACGCTTAACAAACTAAGGTACCCAGATGCCCTTATGTTAGTATTTTAAAAAGAAATTACTATGGCCTTAAAACAGACTGGAATATAGAAGTAATGAAAATGTCACTCTACCTCTGCTACTCTATTTCCAAACTAGCTTTGTTATGAGGCTAAGAAATAGGGTTGATAAAATTTCTGTAGATTCCTAATAACTGTACAAATGCTATTTAAGAAAATAAACCAGTTCATTCATCTCATAAATATTTATTAGGCAGGGACTGCACACCAGGCAATATGTGAGGGTCAGACTGAGACAAGGGCGAAGACAGATGTGGCCCCTCATTCAAGAGGCTGTCTAATGGGTGACAAGCACTCTGGAATTCATGACACAGTGTGACAAATGGCAGGGAGGCAGGGAATCCCTAGGAAGGTACTTCACCTGGATTGTGGGCAAGACTAAAACTTCCTGGAGGAAGTGATGCCGAAGGTGATCTACAGGGATGTCTACAGGGTGTGTGTGTGTGTGTGTGTATGTGTGTGGAAGCAGGGGAGGATAGAAGTTTTCTGGGAGGAGAACCAACCTGTGTGGGGCCCAGGGGAAGCAAAAGTTTTCAGTATGGCCAAAGAAAGCTGGAAAGGACAGTTACAGATGAGACTGAAGAGGGCATGAAAAGTACATCATACAGGGCTTTGGAGGACTTTAGACTCTGTCCCAAGAAAAAGAGAGACTGAAAACAGGGGAGAGAAAATACTTATTTGTACTGTGAAAAGGTCAATCTGACGGAAGAAGGGACTGGGAGGTTGGGGGCACAAAAGTGAAAGCAGGAGACCGCTCAGGAGGCTACTGAAGGATTACTGGCAAGGAGCAAGAGCTTGAACTACTGTGGGGTAGTGTGAATGCAGAATAGTAAACAGAAAAAAAAAAAAAAAAGAATAGTAAACAGATTCCAGACACAGTGAGGAGGTAGAATTGACAGGGTTTGATAAGTGATTAGCCACTGGTGGAAACAGAGACAAGTTAAAGATAATACCAAGGCTACTAGGTGTACCTGTCTGAATGCTACAAGACTAGTGAAGGAAAGGAGGGAGGAAGGCTTAACCCATTAGGGGAAGTGGGATGGAGGAGGAGGAAAAACGGTAAGAAGAGACTACAGTTTGAAGTTTTGGTGGGAGGAAATTTGAATTTCAGCATCTCCCCCAGAAATTACTTATTAAGTAATTTAAATAGTGAGAATAAGCTAAACCTTTGCCAACCACAATGAAGTTACAGCTTATACCATTCAAAGTCAAAAAGACATCTTTCCACTAAACAAAATAAAGCTAAAACCCTGTAGGCAAGAACGGACTCCCTGGAATTGTCTACTCATCCCTTTTCAACTGAGTCACCATAAAAGTACCTTAAGAGTACCTTAAATACTCTGACATATAAGCATTTGACATTTGACATGTAAGCATTCCTAGAGCCTTTCCCTAGCCTAGCTCAGTTTCCTACAGTAGACTGTGCATTACTCTACGGGGCTGTCTGCCCTGAACCATGTATTTCCAAGAGGCCTGTGAATGGACAGATTTAAGGAATTTTTGAAAGGTAATTTTAACCTTGGGATTTCCTCCATTTTAGATATGATAAAAGTGACCTTCAGGGAGAACCTAAACTATAGTAGAGACAAGAACCAAGGGAAAAATAAAAATTCAACTGAATAGAAAAGGTGGAATGAAATTATAAAAAAACAAACAAACAAAACTTGCTTGCCAGGTTGAGAACTGAGAGTTTCAGGGCTTTTGTTTTCATAGTGGCAATTTCAATTTATACCCATGCAAGACCATTTTATAAAGCACCTTAAATCATACATTTATAATTGGATCATACTTTTATAAAACACACTTGGCTCGTACTAATGTATTTGCCCCAATTTTCTCACAATAACTGTTTCATTTCTCTTGCTGCATCATGTAGCATTTTGTAAGTGACTTTAAATCCTTTTCCAAACAAGCAAGGTAGGAAAAAACACACAGGGTGTTTATGATCTAAGGGAGAAACCTATTACCTATGGTGCTATCACTGGTTTTGAAGACGGGACTGTTTCTCAATAAAATTCCTAATGGGACATAGTTCAATTTGATGTCTAACTGCTTTCACTATAATAAAATAATTCTCTAAAGGCAAGCATTCTAAGTGAAAGCACCACAATTTGAAATTGGTGTGCTCTATGGTATGTAAAGAATACTGGTCTGGGAGTTAGGAGGGCCCAGTTTTTATTCAGCCTTATCACCAACTCACCAGCTGGATAACTATGAATACGTCATCTGTGCAATGAAGGGGCTGAACTACACAATCACCACAGACCCTCATGCTTGATGCTTTTGTAATCTTCTGCAGTGCTGTCCCACATCTCTTTCTACAATTGTGAAAATGTTTTGTATCTGTGCTGTCCATTATGATAGCCGCTAGCCATGTGGCTACTGGGCCTATAATATGTGGTAAATGTGAATGAAGAATGAAATTTTAAATTCTATTTCACTTTTATCAACTGAAATGTAAACAGCCATATATGGCCAGTAGCTATCACAGTGGATAGTACAGAAAAGTCTATATGATCTACAACATACACAATTTATACCAAGAAACATAAATTTAGGCGTGTGTAACTTTTAAAAAGCAAAATTAACATTTACTCAGGAAAATGGCATATTAAGATAGAACAGAAAGTTATTTAGTCACCCTAAATGTGAGTAGAAATTCAGAACTCCTTCAGTGAAGTGTCTTATTTTGTATCTCTGCCTCCCATGCTCCCTTGCAACACAGCTTTCCTTTCCTTTCTCCCACATACAGCAAGCGCTTACACAGTTTCAAGTACTGCACAGATGAGAGATAGGGATGGATCATGGCCTGGGACACTTTGGGCCCATTTCAATGTTCTCAGAATGCTGGGGGTTCTAAGGCCTTGTCTTTATCCAGGGGCAGAACAAACTCCCCCTACTCAAGGGGCCCATTCTTTAATCAGAAACAACCACAGCAAAGACAAGTCAAACAAGTAGCTTATTGTTTACAGAGGACCTAAGTAGATAAGTGTTCCATGGTACCCTGGGATGTGGGTGTATAGTCTTGTCTTCCTTCCTCCTTTTTTTGTTGTATTTTTTTCCCCTTTAAAATTAGAAGTTACTGCTCTACTGGGGTTAATTTCTAGTTTCCATCATGCTGCAGCATAAAAATTTCTGAAAATCTATCTTAAAACAAGGCTTGCACAGGGAAGAAAGAAAGGGATATACAAGATACACGTATTTTTTTTAAATTCCTTTACTCTGGAGTGTGAACGTTGAGTATATAATAAGGCACTCTTACTTAAATACAGTGAATAAAAACTTTTAAAAAATTCTTAAACTTGTCTTTAATTAAAAAAATAATTTTTTATAGATAAAAAAATCTGTACCTTAAAAGTTCTTAAGGGCAAGAACCTTAAAATTTTTATGATTATATCCCACAGTGACAAACATAACTGTTAGCACATAGTAGGTATTCAATATTTCTTAGTAAAAGAGCTCTATAATTCAATTCATAAACATTTATGGAATGACTACTATACATTTTATTGTTTAAGTGAAAAAAAAAAAAACCTCAAAGAAAAATTATTCTCTCTTCAGCATTATCTTGAAACATACTTACCTGGAGAATGTTTGCTGGATGCAGTCAAAGCTGCCCTGAGGGTTGTCTTTACCCACATTTGACAAATAGAAGTTAAAGGTATGCGCTTCATTGGGGGGATCATTTTTAGGAATTTTGACAAGCTAAAGGTAGGGAAAAAGAGAAACATCTCAAATTATATATTTGACAAACAATGATCTGATGACTCACTTAACTGTTTTTCAAGTGACACTCATTTTATAGGCAACCTCTCTTGAGCATTTAAATTACCAAATCACTGAAGGAATCAAGCATGTATACCTAAAAATCAAATCACTCATTTCCATTTTCTACCCTTAAGTGTCAATAATCACTTCTGATCAATAGTTTAAAGAGGAAACCTCTTCATTTCAAACTAGCAAATGATTATAGTTCACACAAAAGAGTCATTAGTGAATTTTCTAAAAAGTAAAAAGCTTTTCCTCTTTAGAGCTACACAAGGTTCTGTCTCTGGCTGGCATGTCGCCCTCCCCAACCCCACCACTGAATAGCTTCTAGATATTTCAATGATCTCTGGGACAGAGACTATATCCTAAACTTCATCCTCTTACTATATATACGTTTCATTTTCATTTTTGCTTCTCTGAGTACAGTTTTGGAGATGACTAGCAACATAAGGTGAATGCCATAGTTACATTCACAGCAAAATGCGGAGGGGTATTTCTCCATGCCTTAAGATTCTCCTACCCTCATATTTACAGAATAGGGTCAACAACCTGGAGAGAGGATTCTGTGGACTCTAAAGCTGAGCCCATTACAACACTGTGGAAAAGGCAAATGTTTTTTATGCTCTTACTCAAGGTCTAGGTTTTCTATATCAAAAGTGAAAGGATGGGGTTGCTCTAGATCACAGAGCCCCTGTATTAGGCACATTTTCCTGGTACATAGTAGGATCTCACTAAACATCTGTGAACAAATGAACTGAAAACTTCTCACTGTCTTTCAATGGTTCCACCCTTTGCAGCTCCTAAGACCTTGCTCCCCTTGGGCTTGCAGGGGCTACCATGGTTTTAGGTGATAATTATGAAAAGGATTCACTGGCGAGAATATAAAATATGACTTCCTGCTTTCCAGCCCCCAAATACATAGTCTTAGCAATTCAGGAGATGAGTAGGAAGTGGGGGGTAGGGTGGGGGAATGTTTCCCAGTTCTCATTCTTTCCCCACCAAATCTGCCCTTTCCAGTATGGTAAGGTGAAGATTCAGAACTAACTGGTTGCCAGCCAGCCAGACAGACAGACATATTCATGAATGTGCTAGTAAGCATAAACATGTGTCACTTCTGCTTGGTCAGGAAGGACACCCTGCAAGCAACTCTGACTTGCTCACTGAAACACACCAAGCTTCTGACCTAAGGAAGAGAATTTTGTTTGAAACTACCAAGCTACCAATTCTACAACTCCCTGCCACCCCACAAAAACCAAAACAAAAAAGTAAAGAAAGGCAAGAAGGGAGATAATTTGCAATGTCTAGTGCACAGCAGACATGTAATAAATGTTGAAGGAATGAATGAGGTAGGAATAAGTCAAAGAAAAACATCTTACTTATATGGGGTAGAAATAAATCAAAGAAAAACATCTTTTCAGAGGAGATTCAGAAAACGCATGTAAAGCTTGAGAGGCCAAATTTTACCAAAGATGTTGAGTATTATATTACTATACTCCATAGAGCCTCTGTCGTCTGTGAATTTAAACTATCTCTGACTCCTTCTTTTAAATTAGTTTCAAATTGCTAGGGTGATAAGTTTCTACACTTATTATCTACTTTATAAATTATACCTTTTTTGTTCCCTAAAGTTACTTTGATTTCTCAAATTTCACCCTAGTTCTAAAGTGCTGGAACTTTGAGAGCAAGTCTTAATTTACTCTGGGAGGACTCATCAGGCTGTATTACTGGGTGTGCAAAGTGAATGCCTAGTTGGCACACATACACTGGTGAAACAGAATGCTGTGTTTTACTTCTTAATTCTGTATAGGTATGGGAGAGCAGGAGCCGAAGGAATGCTGTGTGAGATAAAAGGGAACAAAAAGTCCATCCTCAGGCACTGAGTGTAACAGCACTCACTGACATTTGTCTGCTTTTATATTTTAAAGAATAGCAAGGTTCTGCTGCTAGAGAAGGAATGTGCCCTGTAGTTAAAGCCTCCTTGAAGACTTAGGAGAGAAGGTGGACAGGTAAAGACAGTGTGAACACCTGAATGCAATCCTCTCCTGCTCTAACTCACTTAACTTCCATTTTCCTTCCCCCTTAACCCTCACACAGATCTGTGGAGCCTGGGCGGGGAGATTTTCACAGTGGTGACAGGCTCATCTGCAGGCTGGGCTCTGGTTTCACTTGAGGTCTGAAGTCCTCGTTCCTGTGCAGCTCAGGTCTGGGAAATGCAGAAGTACTTCACCCAGCAAAATATGGAAGACTGTCCCTTTCGGGAGATTCTAAATCACATTTTTAAAAAGTGGAATTGTAGAGTTTTTTCTATCTTTATTTTTAAGAGTGACTAGACTTTTTACTCAAATTCTGTAAATGTTCGGTATTCTTTCACTAAAAACTTTTAATTATAGGAATTCTCAAGCTCAGACATACACTAAACAGAGCACTTCAGGGAAGCTCTTATCAAACCTTTATAATAATTAAATGTAGATTTTTTTCCTTTCTCATCCTCTAAACTGTGATTCTTCTGAAGTAATGCTTATACTTTTTAAGGTGAAAAATTATCTTCCTATACATTTCAAAAAATTTTAAACACACACAGTGTCTTGTGTAAATCTGGAAAGTTCAAAATACAAAAATATCTGGTATGCATTACTGTGCACACTCCTCAAAGTAATAGGGTCTGGCCTGATGGTGGACACAGAAGGTTTTCATATTCTCTTTAAAAGTGTCTTGGAATAGAAAACAAACAAACCAACCAATCCTACAGTCATTTAAAAAATATCACAAACCAAATAGGAAAGAATCAGATTAAAAAGAAAGTTAAAAAGAAAAGCACACACAACCCATGCCATATCCCCATGGAAGTGTTTGGAAGCATGTGTTGTTACACATAGATCAGAACAGCTGCTCTCAACAAGGGGAAGTTTTGCCTCCAGGGATGTTTGATCTGGGTGGGTGCTTCTGGCACCTCCTGGAGGGGAGAGATACTGTCCAACACCCTCTAGTGTGCGGGACAGCCCCCACAACGAAGGACTACCATGACATTCTAAAATGTCAGTGGGGCCAAGGTTGAGAAACTATGGATTAGAAATGGACGTGGGTTGGGGCGCCTGGGTGGCTCAGTGGGTTGAAGCCTCTGCCTTCATTCAGCTCAGGTCATGATCAAGCCCCAGGTCGTGGGCCTCTCTGCTCAGCAGGGAGCTTGCCCCCGACCCCCCACCCCCGGCCTCTCTTTGCCTACTTGTGATTTCTGTCAAATAAACAAATAAAATCTTAAAAAAAAAGAAAAGAAAAGAAAAGAAAAGAAATAGACGTAGGTCAATCTCTTAGAAGAGTCAGAGAATTCCGACTTCAGTGATTTCTGAATATTAATGAAATAGAAGGAAAAATAGTATCTTAAAAAAAAAAAAAGTCCCAATTAGTATCAAAGGGAAGGAACGGTTTTAACTTATTTCCAACACTATTCCATGTTTAAAACTTCTGATCATAAAAATATCGAAGGCAAGTAAGTGCACCGCACCGTATTTAAAGTAAAGAGAGTCAGAGAGAGAACGAACATTTAAGTACCTACTGCAAATGATTTTCTGCAACTTCCAAACGTCATGAGGTCAACAAATAACCAAATAACCAAAACAAAAACATAATGAAAGGTAAGAAGGGAGATAATTTGGGACCCAAAGGTGAATCTTGATGTATATCATAGTATTTCTTCCAGCTGTGGAGCTGCAGTGGGGTTGGAGGTTAAGGAATGATGACAAAACAGAGTTCTGGGTTTCTGTGTCACCTTTCCTCAGTGGTTTTCAGTGCAGCACCAATGCAGATGGTACAGCCTGGCTTAATCTCAGGCTTTTCCTGTAAAAGATCTCAGAGCAAGGTGTTGCCAAGCAACTTTTACATCTTTAATATCTCAAAAGCTTAAATTATGCTGTCTATAGATTTAGTGTGTCTCATATCCTGCAGGTAGTATAAATTAGGTACAAATTTTATTTGTATCAATAACTATGCTCTAAAGAATGAAAAGGATGTAGGAAGGAGCTCTTATGTTCACAGCTGGCAAATCTGCCTAACAGTTCGGCCCCCATGGGCAGTAAAGCAAGAGACTTAATGAAAAGAGCAGGTTGTGTAATGACAATTAGGGCAGGTGGGGGTGGGTAAGTGGGAACTTCAGAACTAAACTATGGGGTACCTCCTAGTGGACCAGAGCCTCTGGGACTGTTAAAGGCCACAGCTACAGTGGGACTCAAGACCTTGCCAAATCTAGAGCCATTTCAGAGACTAGACTTTCAGGGGAACTTGGGGATACTTATCACTCCTCTCTCTGATATATAGGAGCCTACTGCACAGCTTATCTAGATAGTGAACCAGTAGTTAGTTCCTTATTTCAGAATGGTTACAGAGCATTTTCTTATGAACTGGCCTTTAAATTTAGGAAATATGAAGGGGTGGGGGGATGAATGTGAAATGACTATTACTGGGAGCCCTCGCGTCAGCTTCTGGGGAATGAGGAAAAGAAATACTGAGGTCTGATTTAGAAACAATCTTGGAAGAGCATCCGTTTGTGTGACAGGAACTTCTCAATTTTAATTATAGTATTGTAGGCTTTTCCTGCAGGTCAGTGGAATGCCATTATATTTAGGGACACACGGTCTACTTGAAATTTTTAGCTAAATGCTTAAAGAATATTACTTAAAAAAATTATCAAAGACTATGATTCCAAACAGTTTCTTATTTAAGACAAATAATATAAAAATATGCCACCATATTCTGGGCAATCGGAAAAGTAGATTTTAACTTTCATTCCAAAAATGGGGGGCTAAAAATCAAAGGCTTGGGACCACAATCCATAGCCCACCTTCCAAATTCTAGTCTGTCTCTGATAAAAAGCTACAAAGTTTCAGAAAACTTCCAGACATTTATAATTAACATAAACACTGTATACCAAGATGTTTAAGTCAAAACTTCTAATTATTCTGAGATACAAGCTCAGGCATACAGCAATGGAATACTGTCTAGAAGGTCATTTCAACATCAAAATTTACACAAAGACGTGGGGCAGTAACACAATGTGCACACTGCTGCAAATTTTCATGCAGATATGCTAACATCTGCTTAAAAGCCACTGGTACTTTACAGCATAGGTTTCTTACCTTTGAGTACTCTGTACTCAATATTGGATTAAGGTACACGCTAGATTAAAAACAGGACCATCATGGGTTTTTTTTGTTTGTTTGTTTTTTGTTTTTTGCATTTATTTAAAAAGAATGAATGCTTTGTTCTTTTGTGGGTATTAACAAATGATTTAAACTTTTCCAACCTTGGTGATTATAAATGCTCAGTAAGATGCTCATGGCCCAGCAGTAACACAGTTGGATACACCTCTTGGGTGATTAAAGTAAACCCATAGTTCTGGCAGACCCTTTCAGATCAAATTAGTTGAATTTCTTCATTTTATAGATTAGGAAAACAGAGACACTCGATTGCTCAAGATTATGACTATTTAAAATTGCAACCCCTGTACTCCTGACCCCCTGACCTTGCTCCATGTTTGTCTAAAACACTTAGTAACTGTACTACTTACAGATTATGTTTACTGTCTTTCTCCTCTGATCAGAGTATAATCCTTGGAAGGACAGAGGCTTCTCTCTAGTTTGTTCCCTGAATATATCACCAACATTTCAAATAGTGGGTGCCATGAAATACTCCATACATGTTTGTTGAATGAATGAAAATGTTGACTAATGCCTGAGCCAGGACTAGAATTAAAGTATCTGCTTTTTTTTCCACCAGTATTTCCAAAGTATGCTGAAAATTTTCCTTCCATGAAAAGGTTCTATCCTGAAATAAATTTGGGAAATGCCAGGTTAAAATAATAACTGTTTTTGCTTTGTAGGCCCTTTCATATTGAATAATAGTTTCCCATTTTATAAAACCTCAGAACCTACCTCCTCCATTTCTCTAGTATCTTAGGGGACTAGCTGGTCTTTTAATACTATATTACTAATATTTCTATTATTTCCCCATATATAATCTATATGCCTTAGCTAAGATTAAAAAAAATTGCTACCAACATTCAAAACATTAGGATTCTCTGTTGTTCTTAAACCCTTTCTAAAAGAATTTTAATGATTCTATGATTTCCTAAAAATATTGAAAATTCAGTTTAGCTACAGAAATGTATTTGCATGTACTGTTCCAGAGTTAAGGTGCAGAATGAATAATCTAGAATCAGAACAGAAAACAGAAACCTCAACCTGAAACCCATAAGTCCTATTTTTCAAACCAGAGAGGCAGTTATGACTTTAGGCCTAACATTATGGGTTAGGGAAAAGAAAAAAAGCCTGTCAGATCAATCCAGATGTGAAAACCAACACCCGGGTGGATATGGGGGAGTAGGGAGGGGAGGCTATCGTTCACTGGCAATAGAAAACGTATTAGGGAAATCAGCTAAATATTCCTACTGACATAGAATAGCAGGGGTTGGAGAAGATCCCATGCATACTAGATAACATCTGAAATACTCACATGATAGATACTGTACTGAGGAGAGTAGTGCAAAATGCTAAATTTATCTAGCACAAAGAGAAATATTTGGCAGTTATCCAAAAAATTCAGGCCATGTAACAATTAATATGAATAATTCAGGACAAAATAAATCCATTTATTTCTTTCATTCTTGCTCTCTGTCAAGATGTTATAGAAAAAAATAAAGTAGCTTTCCTTATTTTTCTTCATATAGCTGCTTCAGATCCAGTATTAGAATTTCTTTAAAAGTTCTTGATGAAAGGGTAGAGTAGGACAATATTGAGCTTCCTTGGTTCTATTACTTCTGTGGGATAGTCTTTTTTTCCCCCCTTTTTTCTTAAGATTTTATTATCCGAGAAACAGCAAGAGAGAAAGAGAACAAGCAGGGGGAGGGGAAGAGGAAGAGGGAGCAACAGGCTCCCAGCTCAGCAGGGAGCCTGATGTGGGACTCATCCCAGAACCCTGGAATCATGACCTGCGCTAAAGGCAGACGCTTAACCAACTGAACCACCTGTGCCCCTGTGGCATACAGTCTTATTAGAAAAATCTTTCCTGAGAATTGCATTCTCATCTCTAATATATCCTTTTAAATTTATGGCCACCTTGGGGAAAATATCATTGACAGGAACATTTCAAAACTAATTTTAATTGGATACAAGTAAGCAACAACATATTAATTGAGTGCCTACTATGTCTACATTTCTGTGACACAATCATGAACAAAAGCTACAAAGATCCCTGCCATTACAGCACATATGTATAGAAATCCAGGAACGAGACAATGGTGGGTTGGATCAGAAATAGGGAGAAGTAGAGGGATTCAGGATATATTTTGCAGATAGATACAGCAGGATTCCTAGATATACTGAGTGTGAGGAATGAAAAAAAGAGAGAAATCAAGGATGACACCAAGGTGTTTTTCCCTGGAAGAATGGAACTGTTTTAGAGTATGAGTGTGCATGTGTCTGTGTATATGTGTGTATACATATACATATATACATGTACACATATATTCATATACACATATATGGTATCTTTGATATATGATGAGTACCTTAATATAACCCAATTCATATTATCTAGGTGCACTAAAAGACAACTGACCAGTGCTGGTTTCACCAACTAAAAAGAGGCTTCAAACTGAGTTTTGTTATGACTCATTTTGTAGCTTCATGGTTAAAAATTTAGAACAGACCAGGTGGCTGGGTATAGTTGGGTGGTAGCTGATTATTTCCAAGAAGAAAGGAGGGATGACAGTTATTGGCAGGGGAAAGATGCAAATAGCAGGTACTGGAGATACTGTATGAAGGAAAAGGTATACAAACTATGCAGCATAACAGAATAGAAAATTTAGATTTAAAAATGACTAAAAAATTGAGAAATGTCAAAGAAGCTTTTAGAAGAAAAATGAGAGAATCTAAGTTTTTTCAAACTTCATGGCTGGGCTAATCCAAAAGTCCTCCTTTGGCAGCAAAAACTAAAATCTCCCACCGAGTTCCAGAACTCTTATCATAAAACTGCTTTTTATTTTCCTCTTATTAACCAGTCCCTTCTAATATTTAAATATATTCCACAGAATCAGTACTTATGTAGAAAAGAATTCTCATCTTATCCCTAAATCTGCCCACCCTCCCACAGTGTTTATTTCCCAGTTAATAAACCACCATTTATCTAGTTACTGAGGTTATTGGCAGCCTAGGGAGTCAACCTTGACTCTTCTCTCTCTCACACCACCCCACCTCCTTCAATATCCAGATAATCACAAGGCACACTGCTTTCACTTCTTAAATGATCTCTCAAATATATGTCCTCATCTCTGTCCTCTGCTTTGGCTCAATACACCTTTTGCTTGGACAACTTGTCTTTCAGCCCCTACTTTCCTCCGTTCTTGAGCTCCTTCTTTAACGATCTGGCTGCCAAAGCTAGTTTCATAAAATGCCAGTCTGACCATGTAATTTCCAAGCATCATTTATTTCTTCATGATTCTCTCCTACCAATCATCTACCACCCAGTCTAAGCTCCTTAACAGGACACATGAGGTTCCTTCCCAACAGACCTGGCCCTCACTCTCCACCTTGTATTTGATGTCCCCACTCCTTGCCTTGGCTTGTGCTAACTGACCCCTCATTCAAGACTCAGCTCAGGAGCAGTTCTCTCAGGGAGTCTTTCCTTCTCCAGTGTGGTGAGTTTCAAGCTCCTTTTCTGGGTCTCCACAACCCCCTGGGCTCACCTTTAGTGCTGCCTTTACTATACCGCATGCTAAAGTACTTGCTTATGTATCTTCTGCCTCACTAGTTAGTTAGGGGCAAGGACCATGGTCTTACTTCCATATGTATCTGGAAAACAACAGATACCTAACAAATCTCTGTTGGATCCTTCTCACTTGGTACTGGATCACGTTCATTTAGATGAAGCCTTATGCCAGGGAGACTAAAATATTAGAGATGTATCTGAAATAGGTCACTACAGCCTGTGGAAAACCAGAGCTCCCCGGAGCACGCAAAAATAAGTAACAAAATGAAAGATGGAAAACAAAAAAGTCCCACACAGCTGCATGCTGTGTGGTACAAACATCAGGATGAGAAGATTTCTGGCCTCTCTTGTACTATGTTTAGCCCTGAAACCCAGGCCAAGTGGCTGCCTGGATCTGTGGAACTTAAATTTACATTATTCATTTTTCTTCTTAAAAAGTATCTTCATCTTTATTAAAATACTCACAGAATACTCTGTCCTTACCAAATTCCATTTGAAAATATGACTGTCTTTAAGACCATTCTGCATTTTATTTTTATTTTTTTAAAGATTTTATTTATTTATTTGACAGAGAGAGATCACAAGTAGGCAGAGAAGCAGGCAGAGAGAGGGAGAAGCAGGCTCCCCGCTGAGCAGAGAGCCTGATGCGGGACTCAATCTCAGGACCCTGAGATCATGACCTGAGCCGAAGGCAGCGGCTTAACCCACTGAGCCACCCAGGTGCCCCCATTTTGCATTTTAAAGAACTTAGGGAGACCGCACTAATTCTAAGTTTAGTCATTGTCTTGGTCAAGTAGAAAGCAGAATTTTGTTTAAAAAAAAAAAAAAAAAAAAAAAAAAAAAAAAAAGATTTGTTTCTCAGAAACAAAGCCCAAACCTGAATTCTACAAGAAAGAAAACAACAACAACAAAACAAAACAAAACAAAAAAACCCCAAATATAAATGCTACTTTCCAAATTCATCGCCAATCTTCTTTCCTTTTTGCTCTCCTGGAGTCTTAAGGAAAAAGCACTTTTTGCAAATGTCAGGAGGAACCGCTGCCAAAATGTGAGTGAGAACAGAATTCATGCGTGGCCATCAGCAACAGTTGTGTAAGTCTAGAGGGGACTGGTACTTAGCAGAGGTGAATCCTCAACATCAATATAAATTGCTAATAGTGGCCAATGCCCTGAATTTCACGGAACATTAAAATTTTACATGGTTTTATCCCAAACCAATCAATGTTACCGTGAAAGCTCATTAAGTTCAAAAACAAACAATATCAAAGTCTGAGAACTATTTTCATGTAGATTTGGAAGTATCTTCAACTCTTAATTCTCTCTTTTTCAACGCCAAGAATAATCATTTTTTTTAAAGCTAAATCTTTTTCAGAATAATCTTATGGGGAAACCCACCAGGTATTACAGGCAGAATCAGCATTGCTCTGGTTGAGGAAAGGAATGATGAAGGACTGGGACTGCTGAAGCAGCCACTGTGGTGACATCACAGAATCCCCAGACTCTGGGGACCCAAGACACACAAACCAAGGCTCTATGCCAAGGAAAGAGAAACAGCAACAAGATGTAGAACAGTTGGGGGCTATAATCTTATTAAATTTTAGTCACATCTTTAATGACATTACAATAGAGTGTACAAAATATAAACTCTTATGTGCCATTTTTTGAAGAGAATTAGTGTCAAATATTTGGAGGATACGAAAGATAAAAAATGGTGTTCTGCTTCTTTGTTCTCTTTGCGTTTTAAAATGTTTTATTGGATCCCTTTGTATTTCCAGATGTAAGGTAGATTTCCTCAAGCTTTTGAGAAGAGAAAAGTGGAACTCTTTTACACACAGAGCAAAAGGGAACAGTGCAAACAGCGTATCTCGTGTGCTACATAACGAGTTCTGGAGCATGCTGCCCAGTTTCTGACTTGGTTCTGGACTCTACCATCTGTGTTACCTTGTGCAAATAACTTAACCTTATTAATCCCTAGTTTCCTCATCAGCAAAATGAGGATAATGATATTCACCTAACAGGACTGCTGTTAAATTTAAAGAAATAACCCTTCTAAAGGGGCTTGGCACAATGTACGGCCCATAGTATGTGCCCCAAAATGTTCACTCTGGTGATGTAAAGACACTATTGGGGGAGCTCCCACTCTGATTTTAGCTTGTTTGATGCAAACACATATGTAATGATGTATTTGATTTTTGAAGTAATTTTCAAACGGCAGAGACATATAATAAGTGTCCTGTGGATCATCAAAAGCTGATAATACGGAGAGAAAAAAAAAGCCGACAATACTTATTTTGAATCTTCAGTATTTACAAAAGTAAGACACTAGAAACCTTCAAGGTCAAATTTTAGCGTTAGCTTAAATACAAATGAGAGAAACTATCTGAGAAAACAAACAGCCAAAAAGACTAGCAGTATTTCTAAATGTTTCAAACTCAAAGTACAGAGAAATTAGGTACAAGAACAAATCAGCTACAAGTATCCATGGAAGGCTGAAAAATTACAGATGCCTGCTGCTACCCTAGAAGGGGAGCAAACACTGCTTCCCTAGTGCCCTCTCTGTTAAAAATATGCTGTCTTCAGAGCCCTAGATACTAGCTACAGCACAACAAAGAAACAAACAGAATTAAGAGGTCTCATAAACACAAGGATTTTGTTACTTGAAAGCTTACAATCTTCATAAATTCAAACAGTATTTTAAAGTTTGTAGGGGGGCGCCTGGGTGGCTCAGTGGGTTAAAGCCTCTGCCTTCGGCTCAGGTCATGATTCCAGGATCCTGGGATGGAGCCCCGCATCGGGCTCTCTGCTCGGCAGGGAGCCTGCTTCCTCCTCTCTCTCTCTCTCTCTCTCTGCTTCTCTGCCTACTTGTGATCTCTGTCTGTCAAAATAAATCAATAAAATCTTAAAAAAAAATAAATAAAGTTTGTAGGGATTTTTAGTGTCAAATCTATAGGAAGCCCTAAAAAGGAATAAAGCCTATATAGTATTTTAATTTTTATGGATCTTCCTAAACACCTACCCTGAAAATACATTTCTGATATGGGGTCCATTTCATAAAATTTAGTTCTGTTCAATCTGCATAAGTCAAATTCATGTGCTAATTTTCTTCGGGACTCTAAAGGGAGTAAAATTATTTAACATGTAAAGCTATTGATATACTACTGATATATACAGTGCATCAAGAGCTAAATTAGAAACTGCAGCTCTGATTTCTTAGAGACTTAGCAGTCTAATGTAAATAAGAGGACCTGTCAAGTCTCTTAGATAAATTGATTTGTAATTTTTTTAAAAGATTTTATTTATTTATTTGATAGAGATTACAAGTAGGCAGAGAGGCAGGCAGAGAAAGAGAAGGGAAAGCAGCCTCCCCGCTGAGCGGAGAGCCTGATGCGGGGCTTGATCCCAGGACCCTGAGACCATGACCTGAGCAGAAGGTAGAGGCTTAACCCACTGAGCCACCCAGGTGCCCCTTGATTTGTAATTTTAAGAAATACAGGACTAAAAAGATTCATTTTTAAGGACAGTATGCTTGAGCTATTGGCAAAGCCATCAAACCTGCCTTCAAATAAAGGAATATAACTTGGCAAAGAAAGGGCAAAGACTTACCCTTTGCCATGGACAATGGACCATTAATGACTATATCTGGGTAATTTATAGCACAAAATTGTTGCTTAATTATCTTCTAGCTAGTTATGTAATTCTGCTAAGAGGCAGAACCACACACTATAAGTTCCTCTAGAACACTGAAACTACATCAAGTAGCAAAATATTTTTATCCCCTTGCCAATAATTTACTGTACTGCCCCCTAAAAAAAGATAATTCATATAAGCAGATTTCATGAAAATCTTGTAAAATCTTGCAAAATATTCTTTTAAGAAAGACCGGCATCCAAAGACGAGAGAGGAAACTCAAAAGCACTAAATTACTACAACCATCAGCAGTGGTAAGAGAAATGGCAAAATAGTAAAATATATACAAAGAGAAATAAGAGTAATTATTTTAAAAAGTTAGAGGAATAGAGTAGTTAATTCAAAGAAGGTCCTTGAATTACTAAAATAAAAACTTCTGCCCACTATATTGGGAAAAATACATAATTAAATGAAAAAACTCAAACCACTCCTAGTAATATCAGTGGAGACAGTAAACATGACAATACTTCAACAATGTCTTAAATGCATTTTACCTATGCCAGATATTATCAAGCAAATCACAATGTCAAACAGTTTTTAAACATTAGCAAATGATTTTTTTTTTTTTTTGAAATTAAGAAAAATGTGTATTCAGTATTGGCCAGGGAAAAACACGGGTACTTTCAAACAGCTGTGGAAATAAACAGCAAGAGGCCTTCTGAGGGTGGAGGAGAGCATGGGGGAGCAGCAACAGTTATCAAAAAATTTAAAAACATTCATACTTTGACCTAGTAATTCCACATCTAGGAATCTAGCCTGAAGAAATCATTAGAAATTAAATAAAGATTTACACACAAGATTTACTGTTAATTGTTACACAGAAACTATGTAAGTAATAGGAGGACTACTAAAGAAAAAAGCAGAATATAAAAAAGCAATAAATACGCTTATTTAAATGAAAAAATGTATTTAAAAATGTATTTGTGAATATGAAATTTCACATGTATTAGTGAATATGAACATTTAAAAAATTTTTAAAAAATTGTATTTGTGAATATGAAAAAAAAAAGACTTAGGAGAAATCCAACAACACTAGCTGGTTTTCATTGCTAAGACATTTATTCATCTTTGTCCTCGTATGTATTTTACATACAATTCTATAATGTACATTCATTAGTTTTTCAATCAAAAACAACAGACAGCTTTAAAAAAAATAATTAGATTTTAAATTATCACTATGACATTGGCCTTTCATGACTCAAATTTTTTTTTAAAAATTAGAAGTTTTTTGGTTTGTTTGTTGGTTTGGTTTGTTTTTTTACAGAATCAAAAATAGTGAAACATAAGACTATCCAAAGTTAATCCTGGATTCATAATTATCTTATGCTTCAAGTTCTCTAAGAAGGAACAGAAACACTACCTTAAAAAAACAAAACAAAATACCAAGCATCCCTAGAACAAAGTTTTTCTTTACAGCCAAATATAAAACTTTTAAATAAATGTGGAAACACATCAAATGCTACCCCTTATTTCTAGTCTGTAAAGACTGACTTTCATGAATTACTAGCACAATTAGATTAAGAGAAAACTAAAAAGCATTCAGATTAGTCAAATAATTTCTTGGTATTGATTTGTAGAGTATTACCACATTGGTGAATATGTCTATGCCTTACATTCTCAGTCTAAAATATCCCCAATATAACTTACTGAATTATTATTAAACACTAAGCATTTTAAGATTGTCCCTTTTCTATGGCTAATTAAGTACGAACCCTCGTACTGTGGGCCCAACTTAGTTATCCTTAATCAGTTTTATGCATTCTGAATTTCATTACCTATAAATCCCTAAGAATTTTAACTTTTTAAATTCAGCTGACTACTACTTTCATTCCCATAATTTGTCCTTTTTAGAGTAGACCCATTCCTAGGGCACATCACAATACTACTGCTCCAAAATGTCAACTGTTTACTCAAAAAGAAAAGTGGCCTTTCCTCTCATATCCTTGTTAACACCAGTAACTCTGCTTGTACCTTCCTTCCAATGGGGAGAAAGATCACAGATGGGGAGAAAACTTTCTTTCTCCATTGATAGATGACAAAGCAACTCTATCAAGTCTTTGACTAGCAAGATATTTAGCTCGTGTCCAGCACTAGATAACTTCTTAAGACCTGCCTTCTCTATTTTCACTGTCCACCTATTTTTTTTTCAACCTTTAATATTTAGCCTTTCTCTTAGATTCTTTACATATTTAAACTTGGCATCTCAAAACATTTACATGTACAGAGCAATCAGGAATGGAGACCAACAAATATATATGTAAAAAAATATCTCATATAGATTACCAGCAATGACATTTTGGTCTAGCGCATTTCATTATTTACTTCGTAGGTTTATATTTGTGTTTCTATATATTTTCTAAAATTAGTATAATGGTATATATATGTCCTTTACCTACTGATTAATCAGGGAGATGAAATGACAGTTTTAAAAGTTACTTACCTAAATGGACAGTCTTGCCATTTACCACTTACATATTCTCTTATACCTACCAGGAAAGTAATATAGCTCTTTAGACATATCTAGAATAACATGACCTATACTTAATTTTTGGTACTTCATTTTGGTAATTTTTTGTTGCTACCATAAATGAGATCATTTTTACACTGAAACACTAATTGCTAGTGCTTAAGGAGGCCAGTTATTTTTTAAAAATTATACTTAATAATTTATTGGGCATGTTCCATATGCCAACACATTCACAAGCTCTAACATTTAAGACTTTGGCCTATGTGTTTTGACTTTAGATCGAAGATATAGCCAAAGAAGTGGTCTAACAAACAACAATAATTTCAAAATCCGCACTCATATACATGTCTTCTTACCAGCTACCACAGATGAACTTTCTTTGCTCCTATCTAAAGCCAGTCTCTTATCAGATACCATTTCTCCAACCTACTCAGGGACATTGCTACAGCAAATCTTTCCCTCTCTCCTACATTATCAATTTTTGCTTTCTACTGGGATCATACTCCCATCAATTAAAAAATATCCTGTTTTTTGGGGGCAACTGGGTGGCTCGGTCTGTTAAATGTCCAACTCTTGATTTTGGCTCAGGTCATGATCTCAGGGTCAACTGGGAGTTCAAATCCTCTGTGGGGCTCTGCACTTGCGGTGGTGCAGGGTCGGGGGGGAGTAGTCTGCTTGAGATTCTTTCTCTCCCTCTTTCCCACCAGCTTGCACTCCAATAAATCTTAAAAAAAAAAAAAAAAAAAAAAATCCTGCTCTTTCTTTCATTTTGAGAAATGTCTTGTCACACCAGCCACCCAATATTAAGCCAGTGATTTTACAAGTTCTTTCTGAAGTTGACTACCTTACTGAAAGAAATCCTAAAGTTTTTCACTTGTGTACTTGGATTATCTGCAGATACTGGCAAACATCTATTATCTATAGCTTTTATTTCATTTTCTTATCCATTACTGAGCATTCTCAGAACAATGCTAAACTACAGAGTTGACAGTGGGCATGTGTACTTTATTGCTAACATTAATAAGATATTTCTATTGTCTTATCATTAAGTATGTAACTGGCTATTAGTTTCATAGAGACTTTTTTTTATCATGCTAAGAAAGAAATCTTCTATTCCCTACTTACTTATTTCCTTAAGTTTTTATTCAGATTTTATATGAATTTTTATCAAATGCCTTTTGGCATCTGTTGAAATATGTTCTGGCTTTTGTCATTTAATCCCTGAAGATAAGATGACAGATCATATTTGAAGTTAATGGTAATGAGAACAATCTTTATGTGATATTTATTTCTACAAAATAAATACAGCTGGATGATTTAATGAACACCTATGAACTCACTGTCCAACTTAAGAAATAGAACATTAGCAATGATCTAACCATGTGCTCCACTCCAATCCCTTATGCCTGCCTTTTTCTACCAAACATAACAACTACTCTAACTTTTTTGATGATCATTTCTTGTTTTCAATAATTTTATTGCATATGTGTATACCTACAATGTATTAGTTCTGCTTATTATTCAACTTTATAAAAACAGTGTGATGCCATGTGCAGTCTTCTGTCCACTTGAGTTTCCACTGTTATATTATTCTTCCACTGAAACAGTATGCACAGTTTAGTGCCATTATTCTAAATTAGTGTGAACAAAATTTGGCAAAAGGAGCTTTAAATTCCCTAAATGTTAATAATTAAAAGTACTAACACTCATTAGTTAAGTATTCATAAGTCAACCAGTATTTTTAACAGTTGAAAAAAAAATAACTCCTTAAATACAGCTTTATATCAGAATTCCATCAGTAAATACACTATTTTTTCCCCCTTCTTACTGCTAAACTTCCATGTATAATTAAATCCTATGAAATGTCCTTTGGAGTTGTTTCTTGAAAATCCTTTTGCTCTAAACTCCCAGATGCCACTGCCTCCCGGACAGCTCCATCTTGACAGATGAGAGATGGAGTGTTACCTAACCCCCTCACGTACAGCATGTCTCAAACAAAACACATCCCATGCCTCCTGCCTCAGTGTGTTTTTCATCTATTTCGGATTTAATAGCCCCACCATCCAACCAAATACTCATCATAAATACGGAGCCATCCTTGACTCTTTTCTTTTCTTCCTTCCAATATAAAAGGAATGACTAAGCTAGGGGAGCTACTGGATAAGCATGTTAAAATGCAAATCTGACCACATGAACCCCTGGGTAAAATTTTTTAAATAGATGATAATTTCCTGCAGTGCTTTTTAAAACCATGGACTATGATCCACTGGAAGGTCATGACATTAATTTAGTGGATTATGACCAGGATTCTTTAAAATGAAATAGAATATATCAGACTCTACTGATGAAGAAACAATATTGTGCTGTGAAATTTCTGTTTTAAGCTGGGTAAATGTGTATACCTATAGTGTAGAGGGTCATAATGTGAAATGTTTTTTCTTACCATGAATTGTTTCTAAATATGTTTGAAAGCACCTACTGCAATAGTTGCCACCCAGAAAATAATGAAAGTTGTGAACCTTCTCCTGAGAACAGAATGTATATACACCTATATATCTATATATCTGGATATTCTTATAATGTTCTTAATTATAGCAAACCTAGCTATCGTAAGAAAGCCTAGGGGAAAATATTTTAAAGTTGTGCTTCCCAGACCTCATCATAGACTCCTGGGAAAAAAATTTTTTTTTTTTAAAGACTACATTTTTTGTTTTTGTTTTGTTTTTTTTTTTTAAATATTTTATTTATTTATTTGACAGACAGAGATCACAAGTAGGCAGAGAAGCAGGCAGAGAGAGATAGGAGGAAGCAGACTCTCTGCTGAGCAGAGAGCCCGATGCGGGGCTCGATCCCAGGACCCTGGAATCATGACCTGAGCCGAAGGCAGAGGCTTTAACCCACTGAGCCACCAGGCGCCCCTCCTGGGCAAATTTTTGTAAAGAAGAAGTATTGATCTCCAAGGTGAAATTCAAATTCACTAAGAAAGTGGGAAAGTTTGACAAACCTGCTTACCACTTTGCTCATGCTGGACTATTGGACTGAAAAGCATTTTCTTCCTCTTTTGATCAGCCAACTCCTGGTAATCCGTCAAAGCCCAGTTCAAACAGCATTAGTTCCCTGAGACCTTCCTAACCGTTGCTCTTCCTCTTGCTAGTGGGAGAGGTACTGAACAGATGTTTACATGAATGTGAGAATAATTAAAATGCTTACTGAACATTTATTACAGGCAGGTGGGGATCACTGTAGTGATGAGAGCAGGCTCTGAAATCAGATATTAGAGTGAACTGTAGGCTCTTTTACTCTCACTGACTGTGTGAGCTTCAAAAACTAACTTCATGTATGTATACATGTATGGCATGTATACACATCAGCAAAATGGGAGTATCTGCTTCACAGCATTCCTGTGAGGATTAAGTGAGAATAATGTGTATAAAGTACGGAGTTCTTGGCATGTCATAAATATTCAATTAATTTTAGCTGTAATCATTGAAAAGTAACTGGAATCTAACAAAATAATCGAATAGATAACTGTTCCTTTATGCTAAATATGGTATAAATTGTAAGACTAGGCAGAGAGATTTGAGACTTCTTAGCCTGATAAGGGCAAATTCATTAGCCTCAAGTCATGTCTGTGGACTTTTGAAGTCTTTAAATCCACAAAACTCTTCTAAACTTGTTTTCAAAACAAGTTACTTTTGTAAGTAAAGGTTTTAGCTTAAAAACTAATTTGAGAACATTATAATTTCATACTTTTGTTCTTTCCAGTTAGATCACAATTCCAGAATGGTTATAAAAATATACCTTCCCTGTAAATTCTCCCAGATTTAACATATGGAGCTTACCAAGCAAGCTAGTCAAGGGTGGGGTCAGGAAAGAAAACTTTTGAAAAGATTTTATTCAGATAAAATCTTATCAGAACACACAGACTGTCTAAATACTCCCACTGCACTGCTGTATTTCATGGACTCTCCGATGCCAGCAATTGCTAAGACTATGATTTTATGTGCAACTGCATAACATAAAATGCTGACCAACTACGACACAATACCAAGATGCACTTATAATGAGAGGCACTCCAATTCCAACGACATTAAACATTAAACGGAAAAAATCTAGGGCTTTGGCATATTCTGCTAAATTTTTCCTGCTTACTTAAATTTCGACTTTTCTTTGTAATAAAAGTCTTCATAAGCTCATCTTATGTGCCTAGAACAGTGTCTTGACATAGTTAGAGGTCAAAAGATACTCAAGTAATGCTCATGGTAAGGCATTAAAGAATGGTAAAATACTATTTTCCAAGCTTAAATAAGTGAGTGCTATTAAAGTGACAATTTCTGTAACACTGGTGACTCAATTTCACAAGTTTCAGTTTTTGGTGAAAAACAAAAAGGCAATGCCATCAGTGGCAGATTTTATTGACAAACAGATACTGTTAGGAACAAGAGCTGGCATTTCAAAGTCCTATTTACCTTTGTCTATACAGTGTCAACCACGGTGCATGGTACACAGTGAGTATTCATGATGCTTGCTGAATGTAGATAGTAGGCTTAACTCACTGCTAAGAACACAATTTATGGCATTTGTGGCTGCTTCAGATTTCAATCACAGTTCCAACTGCAGCCTTCTAAAGTGACTGCAGTGTGGTAAAGAACAGAGCAGAATGCCTCAGGTCCTGTTGGTGATCATATTTTGGGAGGCTTGTCCTTTGTAGCCCACACTGACTGAATTTGTGTGAAGGTGTGCTCAGCAAGTACTCTGAGACAGTTTCTGCAGGCACCACAAAGAGAAAGGCCAAGTCATCCTCCCACCCTCTGCCCTTTGCACTCTTCCAAGGCAGAAGAGGGGCCTGGACCCCTGGTGCCTGTCCTGTTACTTAGCCAAGGTGTGAAACAATGGATGGTGAATTTAGCTCATTGCTCTCCTTTAGAAACACCACTGCTAGTTCTGATCCAGAAGAAAAGGAGGGCAGAGGGCTATGAGGATAAAATAGACCAATTGGTCAATTTACAGGAGCTTCAGACTATGATTCAATTATTGTTTGAGATAAAATGAGTTTCTACGATGTCAGCCCATACTCTTGGCCAAATGAGCTTTTATATATATATAAATTCTATGTTATATATTATAGGATATATGAAATTATAATATGTTAGCTATATCCTGGATATATACTGAAGTTAAGTATTTCAAATTAGGCCATTTATTGTCTTGGGCCATTATTGTTTGACACCTTAGTAAATCAACACATGGTTAAAGAGTTATGATTCAATGCAAATATTAAAATGTTATTTATACATGTCAACCACTGAAATATTAAAAAAATTAAAACAGAACTGCCATTACAAAAAGATATAATTCTAAAATCTTTCTAGTATTAATTATATTCAGGGCTGAATGTTTAAGGGTAGCTATTAGTAGTCAGCAACCTTTGAGCAGACTGACTAAACATAACCATTGGCAAAATCAGTGGGCTAGCCAAACCAAAAACAACAGGGGAAAGCAGAGTACAGGCATATCATCTACGAAGGAATGGCAGTGTTGGAGATTTATTTTTATCTCTGCTGCTGTTTCAAACGGATAGTTATCTTTGCTTCCCAGGTATCAAGTAGGTTAGAGAAGGGTAGTCTGCAGAAAGCATCTGTAGGTGGGTTGAAATTGCCTACTAATTTCAAATACTGTATAATTTAGTATTTCAGACCCAATCTTCTCCCCAACCCTGCAAAGCAAACCAAGCATTGACAAAATATTTCTGAATGGTTACAAGAAAAATGCAACCCTCTGTTCTTTTTAGTTAATGACTCTACTGTAAGAGTTTTACAGCATTATTCAAGCCTTTAAAAAGTTAGCAGTTAAATGATGTATCTAAATCTTCAGAAGGTCACAGTACCTTTTGGAAGACATACATTTAAAACTTGTTTGGCTGGTTATTCCTTGTTCATTCCTGGAAACGCACGTGTGACTCACTATTTTACAGGAGACACTATATGGTACTTACAGAAAATATTTTCTATTTTCAGTCCTCTTCTTAAAAATAATTTCTAAATTATATATGCCAAACAAACTTCTATTTTCTAAAGCCTCTGGGATTGCTAAGTCTGAAGTAGGCAATTAAATTAGAAAATTCTGGAACAATATTCTCATAAATACTGAGGTCTGGTTGGAATCGCATTTACTGTGACAAAGTTAACATTATTTCTCACTGCCCTGGGACACTCATTCTCTGGACAGGAGTCCTGAGGCTGCAGACAAGTGCACTCTGCAAGGCCACAAAAGGCCAGCAGATGCGGCCATTATTTGCTGTTGAAATTCAGTTTTTATTTAAATAATACCACAGATTTACGTTTTTGTGTATGTGTATACAGATTTTAATAGGCCTTCAGGAATTTTACATATCTATCACCAGGATGTATTTTGCATCCATTGACATCTTTATTTAAAATGCTGATTCAGGGATGCCTGGGTGGCTCAGTTGGTTAAACAGGTCATGATCTCAGGGTCCTGGGGATCAGGACCCATATCAGGCTTCCTGCTCAGTGGGGAGCCTGCTTCTCCCTCTGCCTGCAGCTCCCCCTGCTTGTGCGCACACTGCTCTCTCTCTGATAAATAAATAAAATCTTGGGGGGAAAATGCTGATTCATACCGATCAGAAATAACACATAAGCCTTGTTCCTGACAGTGCCATTTACATAGAAATTCTGAGTGGTGAGTTCTGGATAAGTCCTACATTATTAATTTTTTCCTGTAGTACTAGTCTCTATGTGTTTGTCAGACTCTGAGTTCCCTGAGGACAGAACCCACGTCTTACACATCCCTGTATCTACACACTAAGCACTTAGCAAAGTACTTGACACCAGTAAGGACTACCAAAATGTTTGTGAAATAAATAAGAAACAAATATAACAACAAACCTATTAGCACACCATTGCTTAGGCACCTGTTTATAATTTATTGTAAAGAATAACTAGGTCAGTAGATAACTGCACTAGTAACAACTGCCATTACTTGAAAATGATGAGTTCAGTTGCTTCCAGTTCCTGTCCCTTCCAAGCTGTACAGTATACTGAGGGGAACTTTCCTCTGGTAGTGTGAAGACATAGACTATAATTACAGCTCTGTCTCTATTGTGTCTTTAGACTAGAAGCCTCAGCAAACATAAAAATAGAGTGTAGTTATAAAAATTTTACTGGAACACATATTTTTGGAAAATTTTCACCTGCTACATTTTCAGTATACAGTTAAAATATACAGAACTATATTTCTGTAAATATACAAATGATCTGTGTAAAGTTTACCTGACAATCAAGAGGCAGCTTCTGAAAACCAGGTGCATTATAACAATACACCCCTCTGAACACTGTAATTCAAAACACCTTATTATTGTAGGCCCTATGAGTCTCACCAGCTACCTTTTCAGTCAATTAGAATGATCTATAGAAATTTATAATCCCAATAAACCTTCAGTTATGAGTGTCCTAGATGTGTTTAGGACTGTGAGGATAACTGATTGACCCTTGAGAGTCCACAAGGCATGTTTGGCTGATTCATTCAGCTCCCAATATTCATGAGTTTAGAAATCATACTCAACTGCTCCCAAGATATTTCCTTATCTTTCAGATTCCAGAAAATGCCTTCAATGACCACTCAAATTTACTGAGCACCGTCTTCCACTAAGGGAAAAGGGTGAGCAGGAATGTGAAAGACAGAATTTATACTTTTTTATGCTATAAAAGCTGCAGGTCAACTGTAATGATAAAAATCTAGGGAGTCAATGGTTCTCAGCAATTTCACTTGTTAACAGCATACTGCTATAGTTTGTTTAATGTTCCAGGCTGCATTTATTTAGAGGAAAACTTCAACCTAAGAGAACATGTTCAGGCACAAAAGTAAATAAGCTTAAAAGCTAACCTGCCAAGACCCAATCTCTGACCTTCTAAAGACATTACTGAAGCAAGAAAAATCCTATAATTAGTAACAAGAAACACCAATAACCACACAGTGCTTAGCATCAGGGAAACGAAATACCCTTAACAGTCTCTTAATGGTCACTTTTGAAATGATTTTTTAACAGTACTCCAGTTATGTTTCAAATATGCCTATATGACTATCATGATAGTTAATGTCTATTTCTGATCACATTTGATGTAAAAAGACTGTAAATTTTTTAGATTTGCCAAATCCTTTCCAGAAAAACTTACAAAATTTCTGAAACAGTGTATTAAAATTTCTTATTAAGAAAAACTAACTTTTGTGGGAAATCTAAATTTAAGCCTTTAAAGCCTTCTTAAAAGTCTTGAACATTTTCCACCCCAGAAAACTGTAAGCATACTTCTTCAGGGCTTTTAAAGCAATCAGCAAGGCAAGGTTAAATTATCATGGCTCTCGAGAATAACAGAAGAGCACTGTACAGAAGACCCTCACATTTGTGGCTCTGCATATTCCCTGTAGGCTGTGCCAACCCACTCTCTCCCCTGTAATAACTCTTTGTTTTTACTAAGTCCCAAAGGGCTGGTGAGAGCTCTGCAAAGAGAAGGTGGGGGGAGGGTGGATGGAATGCAGCTGCAGGCTCAGAAACAATGCTGAGTCCATATATTTTGTTCCCAGTTAGAATAATAAAAAGGGGGCTGGGGGTGGGAGTTGGGTGGGGGGTGTAGAGGAGAGGGCAAGCAAAGTAAGGAAGGTAGGGCCAAGTATTCCATTGCTCTCAGTCTATAGCCTCCTGCCCCTCCTCCCACTCTTCTAAATACAATAATCATCCCTTTGGGTTAAAAAAGGTTATCTGTTAAAATTCAAACACCCATTAAGATTTAAACCTATCAGTCATTTACATCTAAGTTATCTTTATCAGTGAACTACACCCAGGCAAGGAATGGAGTAGGAAGGGAGAATGAAGCTTACGAAGATAAACTGAGGAAGCCTGGACACGTGACACAGGAAAGCCTCGGGGAGGTAGGTAGAATTGAGAAAAGGTCTTCCAAGGTCTCAAATATCAACCACCAGCTTTGCAATGGTGCCTGGGGCCTTTTGGGGGTGTGCCAGAGAAAACCATACTCTTTCTAAGCCTGCTAAAAGCTGCTGGTGTCTGAATCAAGAGTTTGGAACTCTGCATATGTTGGTTTCTCATTATTCAGTCTAACTTGGTACCTCCTAAGAAAATGTTCTTCTCTTGCATTTCCCTAGCCTTTATGTCCTAACTGGGAAAAGAGAAAATTAAGTGAAGAGGCAGGTCCTAAGCAAGGTTAACAGCTGCTAGTGAGGGAAAAGCTCAAACCTTACTCTGGTCTGCCAGGTCTTCAATTCTCATTTCAGATAACCCTTTACTGAAAAACACTGGGGCCCTCCAGGGTTCACAGACTCAGGCTTGCCTCTGGAACATCCTTTCAGAGATTACCGATGCCATTAAATTTTGTGAGAAAACTTAAGAAGCCTGATGAAAATAACCAAAACCAACACCTCGAAAATAGTGCCAGGAGGTGCTAAGGACTACGTAAAAAGTGATAAAACAAAATGAAGAAGGATGCTTGCTGCAGTTAGGATCCCATTCATAAACACTCAGTTACTAGGGAAGAAAGAAAAAAGACTGCATTGTAAAGCTATCATGTAGAAGCAGAGCTCTGACATCCACACACTAACATCTCCTTCAAGTTAGCATTATTTAGAAGTACTCTTAGAGATGGTATTGAATGATATACAATTAAACTCCACTCTTGAAATGTTTTCAAGTTATAAAGTTAGAAAGACTGTACTGATTTACATTGAATTTTTGCATTTTTTTGACACAATAAACAGATTCACAAATGTAGATTTATAATAAGCAGAAATATGATCTCCCCTCAGCTTGCCTTTATTCCTAGAGCTCTAAAATCCATTTACAGATATTCCAAATCTCTGTGCTACAGTCCAAATATAAACACAAATTCAGAAATGCATATTAGAGGAATGATTAAGACTTTCTATTAATATTAAATATTTATAGTAATAATTTAATAATAATTCTGACACTAATCCTATAAAGTTTATCATCTATTTTAAACACAGAATTCATAGGTGTATTTTATTGGGAGTTTATCATTTATTACACTTTTAAATGCAGCAATAAGATACACAATATTTATTCTGCGTACTGGAAAAACTCAATTTTCTATTTACACATTTCTTAGTATGTACAATCAAATTAAGTCTACAGACAGCAAAAGTTCATCAATAGTAACAACAATCACATAATCATAACTTGACTGAAATTAGCAATTCCTTATGGTTAATTGTAAAAAAATTCTCTTAATACTGTGACACATATTATACTTCAAAAAAAGGTAAAAAATGCAATTATTCATGATTTGGGGAAAAACTATTCTTCAATAAGTACATTGGAATTATTTTCTAAATAAATCAGAAAAAGATAATTCAAGTGTATTAAGGTATTCGAAATTTACATTTGGTCATAAAGTTCACAAAATATGAGCGACCTTATATTGAGGCACAAGTAAAAACAAATTTTAAGAGTTTAAAAATAATAGTATGTAAGAAGATTAGATTTTCTTGCTGAATCAACAAGAGTACTCACCCCTTGGAGCCCTTGGAACTGAATCGAAGGTCGAAAAGGAATTAAATTCTATTGAAAGAAACATAAAGAAACACATAAGTCAACCTTCATTACTGTGTCACAGAACTAAATGTTTAAACTTTAAATCTGTGCATCTGTTCAGTGCCATAGTCTGTGAAAATATCTTTTCATTATGTAACTAGGTTTACATATCATCATATTAAGACGACTTAATGAACAAGGTCATACTGCTGACATTTCTCTGAATCACACAACCACAGGTACGTTGGGGGCAGTGTAGGCAGGTTTTTGAAAATGACACAATTTGGCAAAAAATGATTAGTATACTAACTCAATTTCACATGAAAAGAACACACTTTTGCTTAGTTTCTTAGTATATTTTTAAAAGGCTAAAGGGAGGGAAGAGATAATTGGAGGAACTTTACAAAACTCTATAGAAAATTGAAGTATTTGATAATGAACTGTGGTTTCCAGTTTCTCACATTTTATCATACGTTAGTTTCTAGTGGAGCGTCAAACAGGTTACCAGTTTTCTTATATGATCTTCACCAGGAGAAATGTAATTTCTAGAAGACTGTTTTGTTTTGTGACAAGCTTTGTCCTCCTCATAACTAATATTTTGTCACAGAGTTGTGTATTTAGAAGAAATGCTATAAGTATCTACCACAGTCTCAGGCACGATTTTCTATATCCAAAGACACCAATGTTTGTCTATGGGAATGCTTGTTCCAAACTCCTTTGAGGCTGGTTATACTTTCCTCCCTGACTTTTTGCAACTCAGAAGCTGTCTTCAGCTCACCATTGGAATTTGAAATTCTCTATCAATTTCATCAATTCTTCTTAGTCAAACAAATGCTAACTTTTCTCAATTGTCAAATGGCTCACTTCTCCCTGGATGTCATAGATTCCTTACACCAGACACCAGTCCTCTTAGCTCTTCTATCATGCCCTTCATTTCAAAAGCTAGCACCCTTCATTTCAAAAGCTAGCGCCCTTCACTTTGCTCTCTCTACATCCACATCCTCCTGGAGGTTCACTTTGCCAGTTTGGTGATGCTTTTTAATCTCTTCTCTATTTGTCAACTCCTTTCTCTCCACAGCCTTATCATTGTCTGGGGACATTTTGCATTAGAAACTCAATGGCAGCAAAACTGGCAAACGCTATACTAACTGCCCTTCCCCACTCCTCCCTCAACCAAAATGGCACCTCCTTCCTACTTTTCTGGCAAGCATACTTCTATCTTTTTGGTTTACTGGGCTCACAACCTTAAATTAATTTACAGTCTCTTTTCCCTTACCCCTAACCATATTTTCCCATTATACACTGCTAGAATTACAGAATTCTGAATCTTAGATAATACAGTCAAGGCAAGCATGCCAGTAGTAACTAAGCTGGAACCAGGAACCCAGGACTCAATCCTCCTATTCTCCCATGCCGCTCTTCTTCTACTGCCTTGTGCTCCACACACACCTGCTGTGGGACACTCGAAAGTATGATGGGGGCCTACTCCTTCATGCCAGAGTTCACATGTTAGTTGGGGAACACATGAGAATGATCAAATACTAGGCTAAGTAACTTTGGGGAGCGTCAGTAAGAATTCTAAAAAGGGAGAGAAGAATACAGGTTAGAAGAAACAGGAAAGCTGAAGGGCTTATGGAAAAGTGGATCTCAGCAGCAATCTTGAAAAGACAAACTCCAGGGAAAGGGAATGCCCTGAGCAGAAAAGCCAGGAGATAGGAATGGATATTGTGTAAGCAAAGTTAGGTCTGTGTGTGTGTGTACAGAGTTCTTTCACATTTGAAACACAACACAAAGGATAAGAACTGGACTTGGCCATCCCTGCCTAATCTTTCCTTGACCTCAAAATTTGTCTTCAGCTTCTATACACTACAGAATAAATAGGACAGTAATTTAAATTTTAGATCTCAGGATTTCAAAAGGTTTATCACCCTGTGAAATAACCCTGCCCTAATCTCTTCTATTACCCCCTCAGGGATGGCTTTTAAGTCCTGCCCTTGACATGATAAACAATTGGAAGGGGCTTCTGATTTTTGGAATAACAAAGTGAGTGGCTGAAAGAAGTGTTTTCAGGGAGAGCAGCTCCTTTGGTCCAGTGTAAGAAAAAGGGAGAGAGATGGATTGGGGCTAGGAAAAAGGATTTAGACATCAGCTCCAGATGATGCTTTATTTAGAAATACTCTAGTGATAAGGCTTAAATTAGTATGACTTCCCCAGAGCAAACAGGAGATGGTGGAATGAGCAGACTTTCCCCAGAAAGAATGATAAAATGTGCTGAAAGCTTTATTATCAGGCACCAAAGAAAAATGATGCAAAGGTGGCTTCACAGCTCTGAATCTTTATCTTTGGCCAGTCAGCCCCAGATTCCCTCAAATTAGGCTCTTAGTCTCTATTTTGAAAACCTCTGGACTGTTTTAGGCCCCTATTACTGAGCAGCTAGATAAAGGCCTGCCTTCTTCCCTTCAGTTCCTTCCAAATACTGCCCATCATTCAAAGAACTATCAGAAACTCTCCAATACCACCTTAGCAGTCATGAGAAGGTTCCTTCCCAGTGGGTTCTATCAGAGCAAAGCAAACTCCTCCACATGGAAAAGAGACCTTCCATCTACAGGACCAACCAATTTCATAATTTCATCTTCCACTGTCTCCCAACGGTGCTTCAGCTGTGTTAACCCTTTTTGTTTTATAAACATTTTCCTATCTTTTTTAAGATTTTATTTATTTTTATTTATTTTTTTATTTTTTTAAAGATTTTGTTTATTTATTTGTCAGAGAGAGAGGGAGAGAGAGCGAGCACAGGCAGACAGAATGGCAGGCAGAGGCAGAGGGAGAAGCAGGCTCCCTGATGAGCAAGGAGCCCGATGTGGGACTCGATCCCAGGACGCTGGGATCATGACCTGAGCCGAAGGCAGCTGCTTAACCAACTGAGCCACCCAGGCGTCCCTAAGATTTTATTTTTAAGTAATCTCTATATCCAACGTGGGGTCAAACTCACAACCCCAAGATCAAGACTCACATGCTCCACCAGCAGAACCAGCCAGGCACTCCTTCCTATTTCTACTTACTTCTTTTCCTTCAAGCTGGTATGCCTTCTCAGACACTATTTTGTCAATCCACACTAATAACTTACTTTTAACATTCTAGTTTAAGATTAGTTTCTTCAGGTGGGCCTTTCTTTGGATAAATCAGGAATCAAACACTCAATGGGTTTAAGGACCCAAGGCAGGTAAATGTGAAAGAGACTGATGTAAAGCAACAAGGAATATCAAGCACCTGGGGAATAAACGCAACTGAAAAAGGATTCAATTTTTAAAATGTGAAACCCTTACCAGCCAAACCACTGATGCCACCATTTTGCTAACTCTGAACTATGCCCACTTTTGAGTTAACTCTCCTTAAGTATTGTTTTTCCAGATGCCTGTGTCTAGGGTTCCACTACATTGGGGGGTATATTATTTTCATAGGTTGTCTTACTCCTAGTTGTTAGGATAGGGCCTAACATATATTAACCTAAAAGTATTTATCTACATTATGCTCAGCTAAAGAAAAAATCTGTTTTAAAATTATTTTGGCCATGTTTTTTTATACTACTTTATAGCAGTATATTACTATACACATCTACTTTACAGATTACTATTTATGGTTATATAGACAAAATAATAGAACCACACTTTATATTAGTTTAGGAATTTCCAAGGTAATTTTGACTTTAACCAGTTTTTTGTTTCAGGACTTGAATTTAGAACCTAACCTCCTGATATGTTTACAGTTCTATCTGTACCTCTTGATTCCTAAACAGAAGAAATTTTTGTTTATGTAAGTGTTGTAGTAGACAGGGCATTTTTATATCCATTGTCTCAAGTGAGCTCCTAAAACCAGCTCTGGGTGGTAGGAAGGCATCATTACCACCCATTTCAGAGGGAGATAAATGGCTCTCCAACAGGTAAAGGGTATTGTTCAGGAATACCAAGCTAGTGATTAGCAAAGTTGGACTTCAAAGCCAGCTCTCTGAATCCTAAATACTGAACACTTTCCTTCTCTTGGCTCTCTTAACAGGTTACTTCCCAGTGCTGAACATCTGAAAGTCCTTGACTGCTCAATTCAGTTCTGGCATTTTGTTTTTTTCTTTTCTTTCTTTTGTTTTTCTTTCTTCCTTTCTTTCTTTTTTCTTTGTGGCATTTTGTTTGCAAGGAAAATGAATTTCATAAAATCATTACAATTCCAGACTTCAGCTTCTGCTTAAATAAAATCTAAACAATAACTTTTTTTTTTTTTTGCTAGAAGGACCGTGTATAACAAAGGAACATATATAAACGTGTTCCTCATTTAAAAAGTAATAAAACGCTCATGTATGGAATAGTTATGGGTGCTTAGGACAAACAGGATAAACTAAGATCACTGTTACTAAAAAACTCCTTTAAGATTATCTGACAATCCTGAGGCGCCTGGGTGGCTCAGTGGGTTAAAGCCTCTGCCTTCGGCTCAGGTCATGATCCCAGCATCCTGGGATCGAGTCCGCATCCGGCTCTCTGCTCAGCGGGGAGCCTGCTTCCTTCCTCCTCTCTCTGCCTGCCTCTCTGCCTACTTGCGATCTCTGTCAAATAAATAAATTAAAAAAAAAAAAAAAGATTATCTGACAATCCAGAAGAGAAAAATACATGAAAGAAACTCCAATGCTTTACTGATGTTAACTGCAGTTTTAGACAAGAAGATGTTAGTAAATTACCAGATGTTACTAGTTCTAGAATGCTTTAAAAAAATGCAGTAAGAGGAGACAGCTGGAATTCTATACCACTTATCATGCATCTGACCACTGTGTTAATAGGGTAGCTACCAGGAATAAATTCTAAAAGTCAATACCATTACATGCAAATGTTTCATGCATGTCAGTTTTTTGTCTAAATGTTCGTTAGCCTAAGTTTAACTGCACAAACATGACCTCAACTCATTGTATATATATTTTTAATTCAATTTTAAAAGATAACATAATTACAGGTGATAAGGTATATTTTAAAATAAATGTTTAACTAAGTACATTCCCATTACAAATGAGTTTCAACAAGGGCTTCAATTTTTTATTTTTAGCTTTAATTAAATATTTGCACCAAGTAGCTCTTTTGAAAATCAAGTAACTCTAGAGTTTAACAGTTGAGCTATAAGTAAGAATGATCTTGCATATTCATACAGCCAAGAAACAACACAGACTGAAAATGGCTAGAGAAACTCCTTTTGACAAATGCTTCAACAACCTCATAAAGGTGGTGTTTTGTAGTCAAAAGGTTCTGTTAAACTCTTAGCTGTTTCACAGTTTTTAGAGCTCCTTGAATTAACCCTCTGTATCTCTTAGGAAATGTAAGACATTCTTAAGCACAGAACGTAGGCAATACATTTTGCACAAGTTTTGTTACATTCTTGACATTTACCGTTCCAAGACAACTTTACTGCAACAAAAATTACTCTATGACCAAAGAAATCTATGTCCATTTATTTCCAGAAACTCTTCCTCACAATTTATCAGGACTATAAAAGTAATATGTAATTTTCTAAGTAATATTATTAAGTAATTTTAATTTTGCTGAGTAATAATAATTTCTGATATGATACTTAGAGGGTGGTAGAGAAGGAGCAGAGCTAAAGTTTTCTGGGGTTGAATAGAAGAAAGTTATTTATCCTATAAAAGTTATTATAACTATCTCTTGATTATTTACATACTGCTTATCTATTTAGACAAATTAAATCTATGGTTACTTTGACTTTATCAACCACCATTGGTTTTAGGAATATACAGACATAACAAATAGCATTCTGGGCCTAGAAAAGAGTGATTTCTCTAAGAAACACACTATGGAAGGTCTAACTTTATTCCCTCAGTTTAGATATATTCTTCAGTTTTCCTTCTAAACCCATCGTGGAACTCTGACGTAACTCAAAGTTAACTTCAAATATTTATTCAATCAACAGGCATTTATTAAATATTTGGTATTTATCTGAGTGCCTAAGCTGCAATATAAATCATGATAAAGATAGCGCAAAAAAATTTCCAAAGTCAAATATAATTTTGGAACTTTGCCAAAACCAGAGGCTTTTCTAGAAATGGTGATGGGTCAAGTCATTGCTTTAAGTGGAATTGCTTATAGCTACTTAGTTACTATTTATTGAGTACTTAAAATATGTCAGACACTATAATCATTTTTACTGTCACCTCCAGTAATTCTGAGAACACCTTTGTGGGGTAGATATTATTATTTCCAATTCTCACGTAAGTCCCTGAGAATTACAAAGCTAGTAAGTGGCTTGGGACTCAAACCTGGTCTTAATTTAGGAAATGTGGTCTTATACACCACTTTACACAGCTAACCTCTCCTGCCACTCCTTAACAATGGTTACATAAAATGTGAAACTTCTTAAAGTTATAAATTTAAGAATCAATAAGAACTGGTAAGCATTGATAGTTTTTTTTGGTTCTGCACTATAGCTTAAGAAAAGTATCAGGTACTTGAATTTGCTGTCACTTATACAAGTAAATAATAAAAAGTAAAAGATCCTCTTTCTTTTTTTTTTTTAAAGATTTTATTTATTTATTTGTCAGAGAGAGAGAGAGAGAGAGAGAGAGAACGCGAGCACAAGCAGACAGAGTGGCAGGCAGAGGCGGAGGGAGAAGCAGGCTCCCTGATGAGCAAGGAGCCCGATGTGGGACTCGATCCCAGGATGCTGGGCTGGGATCATGACCTGAGCCAAAGGCAGCGGCTTAACCAACTGAGCCACCCAGGCGTCCCTCCTCTTTCTTTCTTAAAAGAAGTACTATACCAGTTTAAGAATTTGTGGTTGTGGTTTTTTTTTTTTTTTTTTTTTAGAAAGTAATTTTATTCTGTTCTTAAAACATTACCTGATAGAGAAACCAAAAATCACTTAATTGTATTTTAACCACTGTAAAAAAAAAAAAATATCTAGGCAGGGAAAGAAGACACAGAAAGAATATTGGAGCTAAAGCAGGAAATAGTGCAGGAAATCAGACACTTGATTCTGAAGAAATCAAATATATTTAGCTCTTGTCAAAAGCTGGTAACATTTAGAATGAGAGCATAAATGAAAAATTTGTTGATAATTGATAATCTAAAGCTACCTTAAACAGTGTCTCCTTCTTGCCCCAGCATTTTACTAGATGATAAGAAAGAGTCATCAGGTTTCACAAAATCTAGTATTTTGCTTTGTGAGTAATCCAAACTCACACATATGAGAAACTTCTCTATAAATTTGGAAGAACCAGACTAAAGTGCATGTGCAATAAAGAATAATGCATTTCTATAATTACAGCATAGAAAAGAATGAAATATAAAAGGATTGCCAAAAGAGTAGTGAGAAGAGGTAAAAAAAAAAAAACTAATTTATTTAACATAATCCTTGTTTTGAAAGATAGCTTCTGGAAAACTGTATCAATCTGATGCAGGCCAAATTAAAACACATACACAACACATACACACACACACACACATATATATACACATATATATACTATTTCAAATAGTTCTTAAAGAGATGTGGAAGGCAAAATCTAAACTGAAGAATCAGCTAGAAAGTTAGTTACTGTGAACCAGGCTTTAAAATAACAATACTTGAAGCATAATATCCCATCTTTTTTTTTTTTTTCTTTTCTGAGAAGGCTTTGTGATTATATAAAAAGCTTATGTGTCAAATCTGACTATAAATGCAAATGAAGATTTCTTCTTTGGGATCATAATCTCTGGAACATAAGGAGAAGCAGTAAAATTAATGTGGAATGGAAGACTGAGATTATTTTTAAAGTAGAAGAAATTTATAGGGGCGCCTGGGTGGCTCAGTGGGTTAAGCCGCTGCCTTCGGCTCAGGTCATGATCTCAGGGTCCTGGGATCGAGTCCCACATCAGGCTCTCTGCTCAGCAAGAAGCCTGCTTCCCTCTCTCTCTCTCTGCCTGCCTCTCCGTCTACTTGTGATCTCTCTCTGTCAAATAAATAAATAAAATCTTTAAAGAAAAAAAAAAAAAGAAGAAGAAATTTATAAACTAAACCATCTAAATCATGTTTACAAAGGGAGACATTAGAATGCTTGAAACCAGGAAACTACATGAATATACTAAATGTTTTTAAAAGATCACTGGCTGCTGTGTGGAGAAGCACGGACTATGGGGGTAAGACTGGAAGACTTGGAAGTCCATGGAAATCCTTGATAGGGGCGCCTGGGTGGCTCAGTGGGTTAGGCCGCTGCCTTCGGCTCAGGTCATGATCCCAGGTCCTGGGTTCGAGCCCCGCATCGGGCTCTCTGCTCAGCAGGGAGCCTGCTTCCTCCTCTCTCTCTGCCTGCCTCTCTGCTTACTTGTGATTTCTCTCTGTCAAATAAATAAATAAAATCTTTAAAAAAAAAAAAAAAAAAAAAAAAAAGGAAATCCTTGACAGATGACTGGGACTGGAGCAGTCGCGAAGGATGGGGTTAGACTTTGGATGTTTGGAGTTCACAGACCTGTTGACCTAGTAAGTCAAGAAATGAGGAGACAAATCAAGAAATACTAGTCAATTACTAAGCAACTGGTGACAAGATACTGCCACTTACCGAGATGGGGTACATTTCTGAAGAGGTAGGTTTGATGAGTGAAATCAAAAATTCTGTTTGTATTTGTTAAGACTGAGAAGACTGTTAAACTCTGATAAGGAGATGAAGTATTGTAAATAAGTGCCTGGAGTTGGAAGGTCAGAGCTGGAGATCAGTATTTGCAAGTCATTAACATATAGATGACATTTAAATCTATAAGACTAAATGAGCACACAGAGAGAGAATGAACAGATAAAGAGAAGGGAGTTGGAATCTCCAACATTTAAACACCAGTCAAACAGAGGATGGTCAACAGAGGAGACTGAGAAAGAATGGGCAAGGAGGTAGGAGGAAAATCAGTGAGGTATTTCATAACAGGAAGGAGTGGTTAACAGGATGGAATGCTGCTAAGGTCACGTAAGGGAGGAACAGAGAGATGACCAATGAACTTGACAGAGAGATGACAAGGAACCTAGTCAGGTGCAATCTCATAGGTGTGGTAGAGACCACCCAACCAGAGTGATATGAGCAGAGGACATGAGGTAAAGAAACAGACACTGCTTCTCAGAAACATCCTTAAATGTAATCCTTCTCGCTTTAGGTGTCCCCTTGAACAAAGACTTTATTGAAATTATGTGTTCACATGTCTGCTGCCTGTTTCTACGAGAAAGCAAAAGCACTTTCTTGATGGGAGGGACCATCCAGGACTTACTCAGATATGAGTATCTCCAGTGTGTAGTTCTATGCCTGGCACATGTCAGATAGAACAAGTGTTTGCTAAATGAATAAATAAGTATTTGGTTATTATAATTCTGACTCCTACCTCTTAATCTCTTAAAAATCTTAAGTTTTTTTTTGCCACTGAGTTTCTACTACATGGATATGTTTTCTGGTCCTCTGAGGCATCATGATTTCTGATAATGGAAATCAAAAGCAATGATATTAAATAAAAGGTATTTTAAAATATGCTAACACTTAAGTTTCCGGGTAAACATATCTAGATCCTGAAGTATCTCAGTGAATCTTACCAGTAAGTTTAAGCCTGGTTTCACCTTTGAATAAGCTCACTGTCAAGTGGAAATTCCTCAGACAAAATTCATCTCTAAGGACCATGAACTCAGCACCATTCCTGGTCCATTACAATGTATAACAAAAGCTTTATGTAGTTACATTATTTTTTTCCCCAATGAAACTAACAACAACAAAAAGAGGAGAATCAAAACACCAAAACAGAAATGGAGGTAATTTGGAAGTGAAGACATTGACTCTTTCAAGGTCTCCAGACTCATTTCAAAATGGAGCTTGAAATGTAAATCCAGGCACTTTTATATAGAGTTACTTAATGTATCAATAATCACTACGGACGGAAACAACAGAAGGTCTAATCTCCATGTTAGACTCAAATTATATTTTCATATTATCTGTGCTTGATGCTGGTCTTAAGTGCAAGTTATAGAGAAGGTTATTTTAAAAAGTCTATAAAAATACAAACAAAAAATCCCTACACAAAAGCAAAAATTTCTTTCACTTAATTTTAGCATCCGTCCAAATATCACCAATATTCTAAAGTTCCATCCAAATGTCAGAGTTAGTAGGAAACATGTCAACAATATAGCACTGTTCTAGTCTAGCCTCAGACCTCCAAATAAACTTCTTAAATATAAAAACAATCAAATCTAAGTGTCTTGATCACCAAACAAAAGACTGAACGTTCACTAAAATGGTACCCATCATCTTATCTTCCCTCTCTCCATCCCACTCTCCCAAATGCCTCTAATTCCCTCCCCCCCTTTTTTTTAACTAAGAATACCTTTAGTGCTGATGGCTAGAAATCTCAATTCAATCCTATTTCTTTCAAAACCTGCTGAAGTCTATAGATTGTATTCATCTCTAATGTCTCCCACAGCATCCTAATTTAGATTCCAAGCATCTTTAGCCTGAACCACATACCTCCTCTTAGCTTGTCTACTTCCTTCCAGATTCACCTTATATTCATTATGGAACGCTGAGGCCAGGATAATCCTAAAACACAGCTCAAATCACTTTATATTTCTAATCAGTATCTTCCCAGTTTTGACAGAATAAAATTTAACCTGCTCTAATCTCCCTTTCCTCTCTTAAATCCAATTGACTTCAGGTTAAGTAGAACACTGTATTCCATGGGATTCTCAGACCCAGCCCTAACTTTTCTACAGCTGTCCCTCCCTGTGCTGGAGAGGTAAATTCCCATCCAGTCCTTGCCTGTTAAACTCTTACAAAATCCTTTAAGATCAGAGGATGTTTTTTAAATGCTCTGTGAGTTCAATTCCAGGTGAGTTCAATTTGACTCATGAATGTTTAAGGAGCATATAGCCTAATTAATAAGATTCTCTCTTCTTATATCCTGTATTATTGCCAGCCATGGAAATACTAGGTTTGGCCTTTACTAGTAAAGTTAGTGGAGACACTTAAACCAGTTTTTCTTATTAAACATTTAACATAGAGCTCAAGGGCCATAATGCCACAATAGAAATTATAGATAGGGAGATAAATTGGAAGGAAGGGAGAGAGCAAAAGAAAAGAAAGAGCAATTTTCCTTGGTACATTTGTCCTGAGTTATGCTTTTTTTTTTTTTCCAGCTTCAATTTGGCTGTGGAAATACGGCCATTACTTTACTGTATTCTACTCCAGACCTGCTTCGTTACATTTTTGCATTAAGTCATGGAAAATGCAGTATGGAACTGAGGTAAGCAAGACAGTCAAATGTGGGGTTATATACAATATTTTTTTGTATAAAACTTAGCTGATCTTAAATAGAAATGCCCATATCATCACATTTTAGGGACATCTTCTCAAATTCTCCAAATACATTTGGCCCACTGGGCAAATACATGGGCTGGACCCTGGTGCAAGGCTCTTGAGCTGAGCCTCTCTGTAGCCACTGCAAATTGTTAAAAATGACCCAGCATTAGTTCGACTGAAATTCTAATTTTCCTCCCTCTGCTGGCTTTATCACAAATTACTTAGTAAGCACTATGATGAGCACTGCCTTCATGGTTTTTTGTTTTTTGTTTTTGTTTTTTTAAAGTACAAATGGAGCAAATGGAAAGGCTGGATCTGGTGACTATCTTCCATAAGCTTTCCTATAAATCATTCCAAGAATTCTACGCCCTTTTCCTTTTAAACACTTTTCTTGAACATGTTCCAATCCTTCACATATGTTCTTTCTTTCTCCTTCCAACTTGGGTGCCAAAGTTCCCTGTCTCTCTTTTTAGGCAATCTGGCTACTGCTTTTCACTGGGATGGGCACCCTTCTTTGTACTGAGCGCCTGATCATTTGATAAAAAGTTTCAAACACTTACTGCAACATGAGGTACAAATTTGACTTTATTTGATAAAAAGCATTTAAAATCAAGTTCAGCCTGAAGAAGGATCTAAGGGAAAAGTCAGTAAGATTAACGTTTTAAAATTAAACCTGACGACATTTAAAATATGCAGGAAAAAGAATCTGACAATGCAGTTAAATTAGCCAACATATAGTATATCATTAATTTTTGATGTAGTGTTCTCTAATTCATTATGTGAACTTAAAAAAAAAGTATCTGACAATGCAAACCTCTTTGTTTTAGTTAATAAACATGTCCTATGGCAGTGGCAATTCTGTGCTGACAGGTCTGGATGCTTGAGTGATGCCTTAAGAACAGGGTCTTCTGTATTTTATATGAACACATACACACATTCTCAAAACTGTTTGAGGACAGGCAGAAAAATGGAGATAAAGAAAAAGTAAGGTAGGAGTCTTTTCTGTACCTTAACCACAATGAATCAAATGCTAAAAAGTTCAGCTGATAGACAGCTGAGAAGTCATCTACCTCATGACCTATGGAATCAGTTATTTTAAAAGACCAAATAACACACAAAGGGAGCTATTGTGAACGACAGTAACTTTGTGGAGATTTATGCTTTGATTAGAAATAATTTTATCTGGTAACAGAGAGAAACTCAGTTCCTTATGCAAAATTAAATATAAGTGTATTTGTACAAATTTTCAAAATACTATCATCTTCCTAGAAGACACTTATCAAAGAAGGAATATGCATTTAAAGCCAATTAATTAGGGTTGACAAGAGAATGTGTTAACAGAATCCTTCTTAAACACATCTGCTTCCTCATCTTTAGGCACAGAGAATGAAAGGACTTGCCCCAAACATATCAAGGCTAGGTTTTTTATGTAATAGGTAAACATGGTGATGTTGTTTGAGCCACCATCTTTGAAACTTTAACCAAACAATTTTTAAAAAATAAATTAACAGGCTCAGCAATGACAAAATCTGCTAAAATATTTTGGTAGGATTTTTGTTACTAAAAATGTCAGAATAAGCCAGCCACACATTACTGAATTAGCTAAACTATATTGTAGAATTTGGGGTTTTAATTTTAAATACAGTTTTAGGATACTTCTGAGAGAAATACATAATTACAGTAATATATGTTCACTTAAAGTATGTAGCGCTTATATAGACCATGCAATCACAAACATCAATTTAGAATGAATATAAAGTTGTAACTTCACAAAGTTACAATTTGTAACTTTATTTAGTAACTTTCCTCTCATTTAAAATTATCTATAGTTAACAAAAAAAGTAGCTTTGCAATATATCCTAAATATCTGCATTAGTATGTCTAAATTTACTTTCCATTTAACACTTTTTAATATACAATCAACTTGAAACTGTTTCTATTTTCACACTGAGTGGAAGACAACTTTTAGGAGGTATTCACTCCAACTCTAACTCGTATTCCTGGACTCACAATGCCTCCTCTCTCCCTCAACCCAGTCCCTATTTTGGAAAGTTCTCAAGTTAGCATTTTTCGTTTCTCTAAAAATAGAAAACTTGAATAATGATAGTCAATTAGATTTGATTGTCTTTTCAAACAGTGAGGAATTGTTTCCTTTCTTTTTTTTTAAGATTTTATTTATTTATTTGACAGATCATAAGTAGGCAGAGAAGGAGGCAGAGAGAGGAGGAAGCAGGCTCCCTGCTGAGCAGAGAGCCTGAAGTGGGGCTAGATACCAGGATCCTGAGATCATGACCTGAGCTGAAGGCAGAGGCTTAACGCACTGAGCCACCCAGGCTCCCCTGAGGAATTATTTCCAATTAAAGATTCTGTTTCCATGAACCATTAACAATTTCGTGTATTTGTTCAATTCTATCTAAAGAACTTCTGTGTTGTGTTTAAATCAAAGTTTAGTAAAATCCCTGAACTTACCTCCCTGAAATCTTAGGTCAAGTGGATTAATTTAGAATAAATCTAGTGGGCAAAGTAATCTGGATAAAAATCACTTTCTGATGCTTAATTTAGGAAACTGTTGAAATTTCTGGCTCTTAGAAGGTCATAGAAGACGAGGAATAATAGTCATAACCTTGTACAGGCCAAAGCCACTGAGCCATTTGTCAGGCATCAACCTTCCATCTGGGCACAGGAATGGTGAAGGCAGTCTTAATGAAAATTAAAGCCATTCTTCTCCAAAGGGGAAGAGGCTTGACCACCAGAAACTTCTTCCCATTTAGCCAACATGTGTCAACATATTTCCTAACAGCTGGTACAATTTCAGGTCATAAGCTCAACTTCTGATAAGGGCCTAAGGTATAAGAGACCAAATAAGTTATCTTCCAACTAGAAGATAAAAGCTCAGACAGATGCCTACTGTTAGCAACTCCCTGATGGGGAAGCCTGGTCTGACCTGAGCCAGGAGGAAGGTCACCGAGAACACATTTGTAGGAGACTTAGCTGAATACACCAGAGTAAGTACAGTAAGTACCAATAAGTACCAACAGTGTAGTCACCCAAAAGGTGCCTCATTTGTTTTTCTACAACCTCTTCCCACTTCTTAGCCACCAGAGATGAACATTCTCACCCCAATTCCTGCTTTTGCAAGGCCCTTAAAAAGTATTTTGTAGCTGAAATGACAGTGATGCCTAGGGTGAGAAGTTGGTTAGGTCAGAAACAAGGCAGCGTCCAGCTGCAAAGGCCAAGTCAGCTTATTTCTTCCTCTCTTTGCATGCCACTGCTTCTACCATCAGCTTTTCAGGAATACCAGAAAAGGAATACCAGAACTAACTCAATCTACCTGGGTCCACCCTCAGAAAGATGGAAGGACTTGGAAAAGTCCTCCCTTTCTCTTCTCTGCTTCTGTACAGAATGACCAGACTCATTAATTTGCATGCACAGAGATGGAAAAATGTAGTAATGACATTAGTTGGCAAGAGAAGTAGTTAGTGAAAAAAGCCATGGACTTCAGTACCTTTGACTATAAAAAGTACAAAGGAAAAAAAAAATGAAGAACTAAGTGGCGGTTTGGGAGAGAATTTTTGATCTCCTGTTTCTTGGAAGATAATGGCTTATAAATGTGAGAACTTCAGGAATCAAAGCACTCCAACCTTAATCCCAAGCATGTCACAGTAAGATCTAGGAGGCATAATGAAGGTAGAAAAACAAATACTCTTTGTGGGCTCTAGCCCAGAAGCCCATTGAGCACTGGAGGCCTCTGGCACTTCACTCTCCCTGGGCACCATCCCCCTCCTCATTGTGGGTCTCCTCACCCTCCTCTTCCCTGCCAAGTGTATGGTGTCTGTCAATTTTGTTGTAGTCAACTGTACAGTCTGCCTCTTGTTTCCCCCAGGTGGTTGGTGACCTACTGTCCCCAGAGATGAATCTACGAATCCTCTATGTGTCAGTCTTTCTCTGACAGAAAGCTGGGCTTCTCCAGCTGGTTTCTTCCTCTTCAGTCTCTGTGTTTTTCTCTTCACACCCCTGACCTACCTTCTTCAGTGTCATTCCTTCCCACGCCCTCCCTTTGGAACTGGCAAGCTTATCTCTTCATCTTGCAGGGCTGAGTTTCTCTCTATCGTCTGCCTCTGTCCTTCTGCTTGCCTATCTGACTTCCCCCATACGGGTCTCCTACTCCATGCCGGTGCTGGTCCCTTCCCTGCAGGTGCATCTGTCTGGGAGCAGCCACTGACATATGCAGTTTGCATTTCTTCTATCTTCTTGCATTATTACTGGGTGTACATTGACTTCCCAGCCACAAATGAGACTTTTTCCCTGGGATTTCAGTGTGCAGGAAGGTATTTTTTTTCCCCCTGTACATACATTCCGTCCTCCCCTCCTAAGTCTGCCTGTTTTTCACCATACACAACGCTGGTGGGTAACACCTGTGCCCTGAAGTGTACATCTACACAGCCAGTTAATCCTGTGAGCGCCCTCCTGAGCAAGTTCACCTCTGTGAGTCTCTCCTGCTATTTACCATCTCTACTATCATGAGTTCACCTATTTCCCAAGCTGTGTACAACTGTGTGCCTCCCTCTGTGGGTGCCTTTATGTAGGGGGCTTCTCTGAAGACGAGTCTCTCCTCACTCAGCTTCATAAGCTCCCACTGAACCAGGTTTCCACCTTTCTCTGGGCTCTGCTTCCAAATCCGGCTTCCTTCTATGCACTTAAAGTACCTGGCACTAGTGGGAGCTCAACAGATGTTAATTCTGTTCTCCAATTTTATCTGAGTAACTATGTGAGTGTGAGTCTGCGTCTGGGTGTCCTTCTGGCCCTCAGTGCCTGTTTCAGTTAACTGAAGCATGCTTCCTCGGTATGGACTGGACTGGGCTATTTGTCAGTACGCCCTGTAGATTCTACTTCCCTGCGACTATCCCTCCTCTCTGAGTAAATATTACCCGTCTCTCATATGATATATTCCTCCCTTTTTACATCCACACACTGCATGTCAGTAAACGGCTTCCCCATGAACCCTGGGTTATGGCGTGTGCTCTCTGTCTCCCCACCCCCAGCTTTTTTATTTATTTTTTTCCCCTCAACGAGGGGGAAAAACCCAGCGTTTCTGGGTTTGTACTCCAATTGCGGCATGTGTGCGTCTACATGAGTCTTAGCTGTACTTGAGTTGTTTGTGTGTATACACGGGTGTCTCTTCGGAACGGGGTGCGGAACGGGCGGGGGGGGGGGGGGCGGCTCTGCCCTGGACGCGGTGTATCTTCCCCCATCCTTACCCTCGATCCATGTCCCATGTCCCTATCACCGGGAGTCAGCCCAAGACACACAGCACGTCTTTTGAGTACGAGGAGCCTCCGCGAACCTTCCTATTGCTCCCGGGTGAGCGCTGGGTGTGTGTGGCTCCCCCGTATACTGTGTTGGTCCCCCTCCGAGAAGGCGAAGCGCCAGTGTTCCCGAATTTCTGGGAGCGCAAGGTGTGTCCCCCTACTTTACGTACACGGAGCGTCGTGTCCCAGCCTTCTCGAGTACATGGTGTGCCCCCCCACCACCACGCGGTGTACCTGGGTCCCCAAGTCCTTGCGAGTAGAACGTGTGTCCTACCGCCATACGCGGAGCTGCTGTGTCCGAGTCTCTGCGGATCCGCGGTGCCTATGTGTTACCTCCCAAACGCGGACGGCTCATGCCCTCGGTACTCAGCATTCGTTACTGGTACGCTGCACCCGCTCCCCCTCCCCCGTCACGGACAGCGTAGTCATCTCAATTTTGTCTCTAGTGCTCCCCTCCCTCCCTGGGACAGAAAACGCCAGGAAACCCGCGGGCGCCGTCGGAAAGTCCCGCAGCGGCGGCGCAGCCCAAGTAGGGCTGCGGCTGCCTCGGCCCTGCCGCCAGGGGCCGCCCGCCTGTCCGCCTCCCAACACCCCGGCGCCCGGCCGATCCGGGACGGCAGCGTCAGCAACCCTGCCCGGCCCTGCCCAGCTTAGCCTAGCCGCCGCGGGCGCGGACGGCAGCTGAGGCGAGCCACAGCTCTGTGGCCCCGCGCCGGTTGTCCCGAGCCCCGGGTGGCGCCACCGGGAGGACGAGCGCTCTCTCCGTCTCTCAGCCCTGCCGGTTGTCCGGCTGGCCCGCTCACCTTGTGGCTCTGGTAGGTCTCGAGCGCCCGGATCGCCGTCTCGGTGAGCTTCACATGCAGTACGGTGATGTTGTCTTGTCCCAGCCGCCCGCACGACAGCCCGTAGCGCTGCTCCTCCCGCAGACCCGCCGCCCCCCCTGCCGCCATCTTAAACTCCCCGGGGTGCCGACGCCGACGCCGCTCGGGCTCTAGCCTCCACTGCGGCCGCGGCTGCTTGGGCTTCTGCAGCCGCCGCCACAGCTACGGCCATCCCGCTGCTGACGTACTGTCATATACTGCGCGCAGCCAGACCTCGGGCTGCCACCGCCGCCACCCGCCCCACCCTCTGGTCCCGCGCCCCGCCCCGGCCTCGTCTCATTGGCTTCGTTCTCCCTCGGCACCGCCTTCATTGGACGCCCTCCACTCTCACGGGGGCGGGGCCCAAAGTCGCTGGAGTTTTGCTCCCGGGACGGGACGTCCGAGGTGAGAGGCTGACGTCGAAGTGACGCGCCAATTTAATCACATCTTACGTCACGTTTGGTCGTCTTGGTTCGTCGGCCGCGATTGGTCAGGCTAGCTTGGGGGATCCCTTGCTAAATGGGTGTCCAGGTTACCTGGCCGGCTTACCTGGAGTCGGAGCTCCGCCCCTTGGGGGAGAGTAGGGGAGAGTCCGCAGAGTAGGGAATCTCTCCCCCTCACCACCTACCTACCCGTGGTCCTTGAAGAGGAAGACCTTCCACCCAAAACTGTGACCAAGTAAGGACTTCGTTCCCCGACGGTTGCGGAAGCTTGTGGGACCCTTCGTCATTTCACCCTAACCTTGAAATTAGTGAGTCGACCCTAGGCTTTAGGAGTTGGCTGGAACATGGGGGAGCATTTTAAGTACAACGTTATGCCTAAGGCTTACGTGCCTTTGCTGTGGTGGGCACAGTACTATAGGAAATTGAGCTTGTAGGTCTTTTTCATGCCTGGTTCTGATCCTAGAGGGACATATCCTGTCTCTCTGGAGCTCGCCACCGGGAATATCTCCCTTTCAAAGGACCATTTAAGAATAGAACTGGGATTGACCTAGATCAAAAGAAACATCCACACCTGTCATTCTTTGGTTCTGTTTGATCTCTGCTCATTTTTTTTTGACATGGATGTGGGAAAACCTAGCTAGGGCTTAAACTACTGGGGGGCTAAGTAGAGGAGATGGGGGTGTGAGGGTGTGCGGAGAGGCCGGGCATACTTTCCATTCCTCGCGATGCTCGGTGTGTAGGCGTGGCTAAAGTAGAGAGCCTAATCAAGAGCCCTCTTCAGGCTGTGTTTGGGTAGACTGGCAGGCTTCCTGTCCGGGAGGATGAATTAACAGGGATTCAAAACACCAGATAAAAACAAACCATTGGAAGGATCGAAACCGTTAAAAGGCAGTGTAAAAAATCTACTTTAAAAAATTGAGACGCTTGTTCTTTCCTTCAGATTGAAAACCTTGTTGCGTTTTATAGGCATTCCCTGGAGAAATTGAAAGGCATTTAAGCGGTATTTCCCATCCTTTTAAATTGGATAGGGCTGTGATTTTCCCGAAAGATCCAAGTGAAGTTTTTCATGATTCATCCCACCCCTCAAGCCCCCTGAATTAATCCCTTCCCCAGCCTAAAGGTTACATTGCCTCTTGATTCAGACCCGCAAGCATTGAATGTGTCTAATATGAATTATAGAACTAATTCTCTTTCCATAGAGTATGGGTTAAGTGAAAACATCTGTATTAACTGTTGGTTACATCACAGGAGAGCATTTTAAAAATTGACTTAATTTCAATCCACTAGAACTTGCTAGTTGTTAAGACATGTTTAACTAACACTTACTAATTCAGTTTACTAAAGTGTAAATTATCTTGAATTCATTGAATAGAGAATAGAGAATAGAGAAATTAAGGAAATCACAAAAAATAATTTCATACGTAATTATTCTTTTCTCCTGTGTGCTTTAATAGACAAGGACTGATTGCTGACCACATATCTAAAACCTTAATGTTTGGGGGGTGAGGGGAGGAGTCTGACCAGAACAAGTAGAACCTGTATCTCACTACTTTTCCTGTGAAAGTGGGTAAATTCCCACCCACATGTCATGTTGGTCTCCTGTTACTCAGAACCTCTGATGACAACAAGGGGTGGGAGAAGATCAAGGGTGATTTTCACTGTACTTTTCAAATGTCTGACCTGCAGCATCTTAGTAGTAATTGATTTTCTTTTCTCAGTTGAGGTGGGAAAATTTTTCTCATATCCTATTTTAATGGGTAACATCATCTTTCACTGGGCAATAGCTTATTATAGTGACTTATTGTTTGTTTATATTTTTTTCCCTTTTGAGCTTTTCAACTAAGAAAGGAAGCAATGATCATATACAAAGTAATACAGTAATTTAGTATTTTGTCTCTTCATTGCATAATGCACATTATGCTTGCCTGAACAGATGGGCAAGTTGTGATGCCCATCTTATCAGGGTAATTATTACCTTATCAGGGTAATTTGTTTGGAGGGGTCTGATGAAAGCTGCTCCTTGGGAAGTTTTCCAGTTTATATATGATACAGTTTATTTTCTGTATTCATTCATAGTAAATAATTAACGAATAAATTGAATTTATTGAATTCCTATTTAGTGGAAAATGCTGTGGAGAATTTAAAAATTAAACTGTATAGTTTCTTATTTAAGGAATTTTCTGTTTAATATGGCTAGTGAACCGATGCACTCCAAGCAAAGCAATTAGAGAATTAGAAAATGCTAGTTTGGGTGGAGGTGGTGATTAGCTCAAAAATTTAAAGGAAGGAGAAGTCTGGAAAGGCTTTGTAGAGGCAGTGGAACTTGAACATCTCTGGAGGGCTGAGTAGATTCTAGATAAGTAGAGATGGTATAGAAGGGGAGAGGCCAACTGAAAATGATCATTCTAGCTGAACACATTCATTTTATGAGTGAATGCACTGAGACATTCATTTAAAAACAACCTGTCTAACCTATTACAACCAGCAGAAGTAGGTTTCAATCAGCTCTTTTAGTCACTATATGCATTAAATATCTCTTTGAAATTAATAACTGAGAAGAAATATGTCTTACATGATAATTCATGATAGTTCAATGCAAGGAAAAAGCCAAAGAGAAGTAAACTGATGGAGGCGCCTGCTCCATTTATGATAGCTAGTGTAAAAAATGGGCAAAGGACTGTTAATATCAGAGTCTTTGCTGATTTTCAAATTCTGGTCACCCTCATTCCTTGTTGCCACGTATTTAATAACTATTTTTCACTTCTCCTTTGGAGCTGAGCTCAATAGTTCAGATGCCTTCAGGGGCTGTGAATACCCAAAATAAATGGAGTAGGCCACAGGGACTGAAGGTGCTGGACTGTGGTAAGCTGGCAGTGTCTAAAGTGTTTAGCAGTTTCCTGGCCCAGCTGATTGTTGCAAGGTGAACATGCAGGGGCCCAATGTGTCCAGTCTTCTATTTTTTAAAGAGAGCTGGAAATCACAGATTTTTATGTGAGCTTTCTGATTTTTACTTTTGGCACCTACCTGAAATTTGCCATAAACATTTTGTGGACATTAAAAAAATTCTCTGGACCTGAGTTAACCCACTGCTTTCTAGTTTTCAGCTTCTGCTTTAGTGACTTCCAGTACACAAGGCCATTCTGTCTTATACCTGTTGTAGTAGTTTTGTGAGTTTTTTTTAAAGCTACCTGTAAAAAATTCCTACTAATGTCTCAATGCATTGGCTTTTTTTTTTTTTTAAAGATTTTATTTATTTATTTGACAGAGAGAAATCACAAGTAGGGAGAGAGGTAGGCAGAGAGAGAGGAGGAAGCAGGCTCCCCGCTGAGCAGAAAGCCCGATGTGGGGCTTGAACCCAGGACCTGGGATCATGACCTGAGCCGAAGGCAGCGGCTTAACCCACTGAGCCACCCAGGCGCCCGGATGCATTGGCTTTTATTAGGAAAAGAGAACACAGAACCTTACAGAGTTACAGCAGAGGAACTTTGGGGAAGTTCTTTTTCCATTTGGAAATTCTTCCTTCTTGGAATTCTCTCTTCCTGATGCCTCTTGTCCCCACTGGGTTTGACCTTGTACCATTATACTTCCAGTTCTGTACAAAAAATCTCCTCCTTTCCTTAGACACTAATGAAGTGGGAGCTTAATGGTTTTAAATTCACTAAATGTTTATAGAGAATAAAAATGCAATACATGTAAGAAGGACATAAATATTTGTTGCCTAAAGACAGATTTTAAGCTAAACAATTATTATATTGCATGTGATTATTTTTTACTCCACTCCATTTAAGTGTAAGAAATACCTCATTGTGTAACTTACTATCATAATTACCATTATCACCACATCTGGCTCTGAGCTCCCTATCTCACTGTGTGGTGGAACAATAAATCCACAGGTGTTACAAAGGTCCCAGGATATATGGTGAAGACTGTCTGGTTTATGTTCATCACTGCTGGATAATCCATTGAAAGCTCAAGAATTTCCCCTTAGGAACAGTTTGTGATTGGTGTAATCTAGATGGAAGGAACTGGATGACCTGAATTGAAACTGGGCTTATGTGAAAAACATACTGGTTTTATTTAGATTGTGTATTTGGCAGTGGGGTTGACAGTGGTACTGATGGGGATTATGTGAAGGAGGCTGAAACTCCCTAAGTACTGGTTGGCGCAAAATATATATGGTGATAGTCCACATGATTTCCTAGAAGGTATAGCATCTGGGAACTTCATTGAGACTGGCAGCTTTGGGTACCAGGTCTAGCCTCCCTTTCTAGGTGTGTACTTTATAGGGGAGCTATAAGGACAGTGCACTTGATTGGCTCTCTTCCGGGAATTGGCAGCCTCTGCCCTTCCTATCCTGGGGGAGGATATACCAGCTCTAGACTTCCACCTCTGCACTCTCTTAGTCTCTAAAATCTTTTCTTCCTCTTAGGACAGTCTGATTCTTTTCAAAAATTGTTATGTGGGAACAAGGAAAGTACCCCCACCCACACTTTGATCCTCCCGTCCAGTTCAGATACCTTCTTTACTCTTGGTGTGGAGCTGAGTAGAGAAGGCTAGGTGGGCAGAGTTGTCACTTACTCTTTCAGATGTATCAAAAATACAACTCTGGCTTCCTAAAATGGTGATACTCAGTATTTACTAACACCTCTCTGCCTTTCTTTCCTTCTTTGTTGCTTGCTTTTCCCTCTTGGAAGACCAATCTCAAGAAAGTTGTACATTCTTTATAAGGGAATGACTCAGGTTGAATTCTCCTGTACACCAAGAAAGTTCTCTCCTTCTATACTGATTGAGAAAAATGTTCTGTCCGTAGAATTCTACGGACACTATAGTGACCAAAATGTCCCTTTCTTGCACATAATTATTTTTATAATTATAATATAATATATAGTATATAATATATGTACTATATTATTATATTATATATAGTATATAATATATATAATACATATAATATATGTATATGTATATGTATATATGGCTTTTCAGTGCAATGCAAGGCACCCTGAAAGGTGTCAGATAACCTTTGAGAAGGGGAAGGGTACTAATGGTGACCTCTGTGTTGTTTTGTACTAAAAAAGAACACATGTATATCTGAATAAACTGAGGTGGTAGGAAGACCAGAGGAGACAAAATACCTCTTCAGCTTTCCACTTTTTTTTTTTAAGACTTTTCTTTTTTTTTTTTTTAAGATTTTATTTATTTATTTGAGAGAGAGACAGTGAGAGAGAGCATGAGTGAGGAGAAGGTCAGAGAGAGAAGCAGACTCCCCATGGAGCTGGGAGCCTGATGCGGGACTCGATCCCCGGACTCCAGGATCATGACCTGAGCTGAAGGCAGTCGTCCAACCAACTGAGCCACCCAGGCGTCCCTCAGCTTTCCACTTTTAAACATGCTAATAGTGAGCCAAGTGTCATCAACATTAAGAATGATATTGATAATAATAGTTTCTTCTTTAAAAATAAAAAAGATTTTATTTTTAAGTCATTTCTACACGTAACATGGAGCTTAAATTCACAACCCCGAGATCAAGAGCTACACTCTCCAATGACTGAACCAGCCAGGTGCCCTAATAATAACTTATTCCTGATGAAACTTTGCAGCTTAAAAACAACAAAGATACATTGTCTCTTGACTTTTCTTTCTTCTTTGTGAGGTAGACATTGTTCTGAGGTAACTGAGACTCTCAGAGACTGTGTCTCACCCAGTTGGTAAATGACAGGGCTTGTCCAAATCTAGCACTATCTTTGAACATAGCTCTAATGTCTGAGGAATTATACAATAAAATTAATGAAGAGAAAATGAGGGGGCATGTGGGTAGCTCTGTCTCTTGAGCCTCTGACTCTTGATTTTTATCTCAGATCATGGTCTCAGGGTCATGAGATTGAGTGCCAAACCATGCTCATTTCAGAGTCTGTTTGGGATTCTCTCCCCTTCCCCCTCTGCCTTACCCTCACTCATTCTCTCTCTTTCTAAAATAAATAAATAAATAATTAAAAAAATAAAGAGAAAATTATTGGTTCTGCCATTTTGAGATGCTTGGGGGTTGGTTTTGTTGTTGATCTTGAAAGACTAAGTCATTTGCATCTCCCTCCTCCACCAAAACAAACATCAAACATCCTATTAAATATAAGATGGAAAATAAAATGATGAATTCATCTTTGGTTTATTATAGCTAGCATATTGACTTCACTGAGACTTATGAAAGCTATTTTTATGTCAGCATAGATAATTTGTGATGTTTTTGAACCCTTGGCATAACAAATATGCATAGTGTATGGATGCCCATTTGAAAATGCTCATATAATCATTTTAAATGTTAAGGATTTACAGTTGTTATCTTTGCTTTTATTGTGTGTTATTCCTATCTATGATTTATTTGATAATGAGTCTCTGTTGAAAAGCACAATCCCCAAAGACATCACTGTTCCTATGGGAAAATGATACCTTATGACCCAGTTTCTAGAACATATTATGGCAAAAAGTATAAAATAAATGTATCACCACCCATGTGAACAATTAAGGCTTTTGTATTTCTACTGACAGAATTAGAATTGCAGCTGCCTTGATTCCATTTTGTTTTCAATCAAGTGTCATACTTTTCATCTTTGATCTTTTGATCTCTTATGGCCTACTATTTTGGGAGCTTTCACCTTTGTGTTGGATTTTGGAAATTTAAGAGTCAACAGTACACTTATAGGTCATATTTACAGAATTAGAAACAAAGCAGTATAGTCTAATATACAATGATATGATATGAGGATAAGGGGTATTAGATGAGAAGTACCATACAGGCACTAATTCAGTGGTATACGAAGTTCTGAATTGCTAGAACATATTCAGGTCAGAGTGTTGGGAAGAGCTTCATGGGAGAGTTAGCTCTGGGACATCAAAGATTTGTAGCTATGATAATGAGAGTTTTGGAACATTCTAAATATAGGGATCCTAAGAGTACTGGTTTGCTATCACAAGATGTTTTGGCAAAAGACTGTAATCTGGTTTAACTGGCATATGGGGCATAAGAAGGTGGTTGTAACAGAGATAGAAGGACAGGTCAAAGACAGATTGTGAAGAGATCTTTCAATATTGGATTAAGAAGTATGGCCTTTTATCTGTGAGCAAGGGGGAACCTTGGAGGCTTCTGAACAGGAAGTGACATACACTAATTCACATGTTAGGATTATCTAGATGATAGCAGTATGGGTAATCCATTGGAATGGGGGAATACCAGAAAGAGGAAGCTGAATTTGAGGGTGAAAGGTAATGAAGCCTGTGCAAGCCTATTGACAGTGGGAACAGAGAAGAGGAGAAGGTTATGAAAGACCCTCTGAAAGCAGAATTGACTGATTTGATAGCTTTATTTGGGTATGAGAGGTGATTAAGCATGAGGACCCAAAAATAAGTACTAGCTTAAAGTTTGTTTGCTCCAATATAGTTATTGATATTAAAAAAAAACATGAGGAAACCAAAAGGAGGAGCTGGTTTAGGTTAGAGTTAGTAGTATAATACACAAGTGAAAATGTTCAGGCATTTGGAAATGTGGGCCTTAGGCTTCAGATTCTATCCCATTGAAATAATAGTAGGAGTCATAGAATTGGACAAGTTTTCTGAGGGAGGTTTTGAGGAAAGAGGAGGAGAAGGGAAAGAACTAGGGAGTATACCCAAACCACACCCACCATAAGGGCTATACAACTCTTTCCCATTGAGAATCATGGCTATGGTGGGCCAGTGTTCCTGACAGGATTATTTTATACCTGAGCTATGTATGTATAACTATATATATTCCAAGATTTTCCTAATAGTAACATCATTCTTGGTCACTTGCCTTTAAATGTATTTTGGAGTGGGAGAAAAAGGGGGTGGAAAATTAACAGTTGTTTCTTAGGCATTGCATTTATTCAGTGTACACCCATGAAGATGTATTGACCTTGGACATTTTATCTATTAGATATGTTATGACAGAAAGTAGGTGTTGTAGGTAATAATGGGGGAGCCTGATGGCACTTTGATGTGAAATGTACAGGAAACACAAGATTATTAGGGAGAGGATAGGCAGGGAGACCAATGATCAGAGGTGATTCTATATTTTGGAAATAATGAACAGTGTGAAGGTAAAGTGATAATGTACAAAAAGAATTTAGTAAGAGGTCATTGCTGTTGGTAGTAGCCACACACTCATTGAAAAAATTTCACTGGATATATACATTGGTATTTAAAGTGATAATGCCCCCCTTTAAGTTGTTGTAGCAAATTAATTTTTTAAAATATTTTATTTATTATTTGAGAGAGAGAGAATGAAAGAGAAAGAGAGAGCATCAGAGGGAGGAAGCTCAAAGGGAGAAGCAGACTCCCTGCAGAGCAGGGAGCACGATATGGGACTCCATCCTGGGACTCCATCCTGGGACTCCGGGATCATGACCTGAGCCAAAGGCAGTTGTTTAACCTACTGAGCCACCCAGGCATCCCATAGCAAATTAATTTTAATGATAATTTAATACCAGAAATGTTTTTGGTTTATGTTTGTGATCTTGAAAGCAGGGCAATTAAAACTGAGAATAAGGTGAGTTGCTCTCTGTTTCTGATGCTGTCCTTCTAATTTTTACTTTGCATAAATCCCTTTTCTTTAGTGTAAAGTAATTTTAGGTGATTTAAATACTCTGGGTATTTGAATTGTGATTTCTCTTCAATATAGCTCAACTACGCCAACGTTAAAAAATGTAAAAAGTATAAGGTATGATATGACTTACCTGCCAAAGAGTATTAGTCTCTAACAGAGACATTCACATTTCTTAAAAACAAAAACTGTTCAGAATGTTAATGATTTCTATAACTCTGACTCCTGGCGAAAATACTGGTACTGGAGTCAGCGGATTGTATTAAACTTCAATAGTACAGAAAGCCAAGCAGCATGATTTAGTTTTGTCAAATGTTGACAGATTGTGCATGGAAGAAGACGTCTGTCCTATGTAATCTTGATTTGATCAGTATCATTGCCTGAATTTTTTTTATGTTCCTGAATCTTTAAAAACAAAAGTTTTTATTTTGTGATTTTAAAGTTAACTTTTTTTAAACATACACACTGTTAAGTATGTATGTTTGAACAGATCCTATTGATGTTATTTTTGAACATTTGTCCAAATAGAAACATGCCATTAGAAATTTACTTTAAAAAAAGAAAATTTGGGGGCATCTGGGTGGCTCAGTTAGTTAAGCATCTGCGTTCAACTCAGGTCATGATCTTGGGGACCTGGGATGGAGCCCCGCATTGGGGTCCCTGCGTAGTAAGAAGTCTGCCATCCCTCTCAACTCTGTGTGCTCTCTCTCTTGCTCTCAAAACAAGACAAAACAAAAAAACCCCAAAAAACAAAAAACAACAAAAAAGACAAAACTTAAAAAAAATGGAAAATTCAAAGATCTTTTTGGTTTGCAATGACAATTATTCCTGAAAATTTACTGTAAAATATTCAAGTGTTAATTCAGAATAAAATCTTTAAAATTTATTTTAACTTATATATGGTAAAATTTATTCTTTTTGTTTTATACATTTGACAAATATGGTAGTTCTGTCACCCCCAGAAAACTCCTTCCTACCTTCTCCTTGACTCTTTTTCTAATTTTATTTTTTAATTAAAAATTTTTTTGAAGGTTTTATTTGTCAGAGAGAGAAAGCACAAGCAGGAGGAGCTGCAGACAAAAGGAGAAGCAGACTTCCATCTGAGCAAAGGACCTGATGTAGGACTTGATCCCAGGACCCTGGGATCATGAGTTAAGCTGAAGGCAGACACTTAACTGACTGAGGTACCCTGGGTTCCCTCTCCTTGGCTCTTAACTTCTAACAACCACTGATGTGGTCTCTATCCCTGTGGGTTTTACTTCTCTAGAATAGCATATAATTGTAATCATACAGATGCAGCCTTTTCAGTGTGGCTTCTTTAACTTAGCATAATGCATTTGAGAGTCATCTGTGTTGTTGCGTCTATCTGTAGTTCCTTCCTTTTTACTGCTGAATGATGTTTCATTGTATGGATGCTCCACAGTGTCCTTAGCCACCAACTGAAGAAGATTTGCATTGGGTCCAGTTTTTGGTGATTCTGAGTAAAGCTGCTATAAACCTTTATAAATGGTTTTTATGTCAATATAAGTCTTATTTCTCTTGGGCAAATACCTAAGAGTGGAATTAACTGCCTATAGGGAGTGTACATTTAATGTCATAATAAACTACCAGACTATTTTCCCAGAGTGTCACTACCATTTTGCATTTGAGTGTTCAAGTTTCTCTGCATACTAACAAGCACTTCATATTGTTAGTCTTTTTGTTTTTAATTTTAGTCATTCTACAGGGTGCATATTATTAGTACCACATTATGGTTCAATTTGAATTTCCCCAATGACTAATAACATAGAGTATCTTATTATGTGCTTATTTCCTATCCTCATATCTTCTTTGCTGAATTGTCTTTTCAAATCTTTGGTCCATTTAAAAAATCTGGTGTTTTCATATTGTTGAGGTTTGAAAATTTCTTATATAATCTGGATGTAAGTTCTTTGTCAGATATGTGATTTGCAAATGTTTTGCTCCACTTTGTGGAATATTTTAAATTCTGTTATAGTGTCTCATGCAGAGAAAGGTATGTCTTTTTATAGGGCAAAAAAACATTTTTAATACTGGCAGAGTCCAGTTTATCAATTTCTTACAGATAGTGCTTTTGGTGTTATATCTAAGAACTCTGCCTAACTAAAAGTCACAACAGTTTTTGCATATGTTTTCCCTGAATATTTTACAGTTTTACATTTCCATTCAAGTCTGTGGCCCATTTTGAGTTAATCTTGGTGTAAGATGTGAGGTATATATCTAGGTACTTTTTTTTGCATAAAGATGTGTACAAAAGATGGTGTTTTCTCCATTGAATTTCCTTTGCATCTATGTCAAAATTAATTGATCATAGTATATATGTGGTTATATTTCTGGACTCTCTATTCTTTATTGATTTGTGTGTCTATCCTTTTGGTGATATCACATGAAGTCCTTATTGTAGCTTTATAGTAGAATTAACTTTCAGACATCTCTGCTAGAAAGAAGTAAGTCCTCTACAGCACACTAGTCAAATTCCTTTGCAATTTTCTTCCAAGCAAATTAATCAATTCTCAACAGTTTTCATTTTTTCTATCTTTATTCAATTTACATATCGATTATAAATTCAGAATAGGCTACAGTCATACTTCTTATATTCCCTTCCCTGGATAGAAAAAGACCCCTATGGACTGACATTCAGTTAGGACTTTCTCCACATCACAATCAAAATGCAAAAATTTGGGGCACCTGGATAGCTCAGTCAGTTAAGTGTCCGAGTCTTGATTTCAGCTCAGGTCATGATCTCAGTGTTCTAAGGTTGAACTCCACATTAAGATTTTCTAGCTCCCTCTCTTTGTGCCCCTTCCTGCCTTCTCTCTCCCTCTCTCTCTCAAAATAAATAAATAAATAAAGCAAAAATTTTCAAAAGTGCCATTTTCTAAGCTACCCATCTGTAGATGTTCCCCTGATAGGCTTCGCCTCCTTTTATAGGCCCCACAACATAGCCTGAGCTGCCCGGACACCCTAACACCCATTGACAACCAGCTTCCTGTCTGGTGGAGTGGCAGTTGGTGGAAACCAGCTGTTATGATTCATCCCATTTAAGAGTTCTGCCTTTTGAGAAGTGACACTAATAGAGGCAGGCTGAATGGTGTCTGATTAGGAGAATTTTATGAAAGAGTTTGATTTCTAGTGACTCAGCAATTGAACTTTTTTATTTTTTAACAGGTACCTTCCAGGTTCCAGAATGTGTATGAGCTTAGTTATATAGATAAATGTTGTTTTCATCAAGTTATTTCTTCCTGTTATTTCTTCCTGAAAAACAAATAGACATGGAAACTTCTGTAAAAAAATGTTCTGGTATTACCAATTCTTTAATTGATTTATAAGCTTTTAGATTTCTGATATTCTCCAAAAGGCAAAAAATTCTTTGCCCAAGGTCTTGCTTGTTACATGTTGGATTTGGTGAAAGAATTCTCAGGTGTCTAAGGGAATAACCTCATATACCATGAGGGTCATTTTGTTAACTCTTATGAATATTATTTAAAAGCAGAATATTAAAAAAATAAAAATAAAAGCAGAATATGTTAGGAAGTTGAAGAAATTTTCAACCATAGGGACAAATTTTTGTTTTAATCTGTCAGTCAATACACCCAAAAGAACAACAGAAGAAAAATACACTGCAAAATATTGATAAGGGAAAAGTGCACTTGGTTTTATGAGTTACCCAAAATTAACATCATCCTTCCTTCTGGGAATACGAGAAAGCATCATGATGAAGGAGAATGACAGTGATTAATTTGGGGCCATACCAGTTGTGGTACCAGTCCTGTGCAGGGGGGTAGGAAAGAGAGCCCTGTACAAGATGCACAAATTTCTATAGCAGTGCTATGTAGCATCTGGCCACATTGTTGAATCATGCCCCTAAATATGAGAAAGTCAAATTGTGGCTGGAATTTTTCTAATGCTAACAAGTGCTGTTTTCATATAGTTAAAGTCATGCTACAAGTTCAACATTTTATAACATTTGGTAGTAACAGGTGATTTTTAGCATTGGATTGGTGATACCCTAGGGCAGAAGTTGTCAAACTTTAGTGTACATAAGAATCCCCTAGGGAACTTGTTAAAATTTAGGTCCCTGGGCTCTAGCCCTCAAAGGTTTGAATTATTAGGTCTGGGGTTTGGCTGAGAATCTGCATTTTAACAACCACCTTGCTCTGTTTGGCATCTTGAGTCATCTCTCAAGAAGTTGCAAAATTCTCCTAGGAAAAACTATTGTTCCTCAACTGATTTTTTTTTTTAAGTAGTTTGAATTCACGACCCTGAGATCAGGACTTAAGCTGCGATCAAGACTCAGATGCTTAATTGATTGTGCCACCCAAGGTGTCCCCTCAACTGAATTTTTAAAATGCTATTTCACTTAGCACAGTACGTGTTATGAGACTTAATCATTGAGCTTCAGAGTTTCAAAGAGGTTAGCAATAACTAGTTTAGATTCCCCAGGTGTAAACTAAGTAAGATATAACATGCAATGAGCAGTATACATAGACTTAAGTTAGATTTCTTTCAATTAGAAATTATTAGTTATACAATTTCCATTTCCAGGTCATCTGTGCCTCCACAGATGGTATTAGATAAGGGAGGTAGACCAAGCACAGATACCTAGGGAATTTCACAAGGTTCTTTATAATCATTTATTGCCTACTGTGCCCTTAATGATGTTACTCAGGATCCCATTAAATTAGCTGTGAATATACTAATTGGTCCCTTGACAATAGCCAGGGGGTGTCAGATCCTCTCCCTCCACCTCATTCTGGTCATGTTGGAGAGAAGATAGAAATTGTTGCCTGTGTAAGGGTGTGTTTCTTTCTTGGGACAAGGCACCTGTGGGCCAAAGGAAATTTCTTAAAATACAGCAGGAATCCCTAGAGAATCCCCCTCTAATTCAGACAGGCACTTACGACCTACTTTTAAAAGTAATTTGAAAATCTCATCAAACATAAGCAATCAAACTCCAAATTCTCTACCAGGTATTCTGTAGACTTAGCATGACATCATTTCCATCTGCTCTTACCAACAGCATAAATATAGTTTGGACATGGTTTTTCCCTTCCTTTGTTGATACTTAGGTAAAACAGAGCATTTCTAGTTCCTGGACTCAAAGCAACTGTACAAATGAATACAATGTGATGTAAATTGGTTCTTTCTGTACATAAAGGGAATCAAATTTGCTAACTTGGTATTGAAATTCCGACAAAATACTGCATTTTGCTGAATTAAAACACCTAAGTCAGACCTTATTTCTCCTTTCTTTGAAGCTCTGAGCTTGTGGTTTATAAATGTACCTGGCTTATATGAAACTTTTTTTAACTTTTCAAAGCAAAATTTTGATAAGGCAAAGAGATTCAGAGAATCTTCCAGAGTTGGAAGGTACATTAAAGAATATCCAATGCCATCTCTCTTTTTTTTTTTAAGATTTTATTTATTTATTTGACACAGAAAGAGAGATCACAAGTAGGCAGAGAGGCAGGCAGAGAGCCCGATGTGGGGCTTGATCCCAGGACCCTGAGATCATGACCTGAGCTGAAGGCAGAGGCTTAACCCATTGAGCCAACCGGACGCCCCTCAATGCCATCTCTTAACTAATTTTTGAATCTCATCTTGCTTCTATTTTAACTCTCCCACGTAATTATTAGCTTCATAAGGAAAAGTTTCCTACTCATATGCATTTTTAATCACCATGAAATTGTATTAATAATCAAATTCTGCTTCTTGCAGAAGAAGGTTTCATTTTGTACTGTTGGCCTGAATAAATGTTTGTGAACTTGATCAATAAGTTGGCAGATGGCTTTTCTCATTCCCTACTTTGCCATTGCGTAGGTTTGGTTGCCACATTGGCCCAGTTCAGATCCTTGCCCTGTGCCTTGTCTCTTTGGGTAAGTTGCTTAACCTCTCTGTGCCTCCTTTTTCTTGGCTGTAAAATGGCCTTCAAAAAAATGATAGTGTGATCCTGATCACTACCAGCAGACCATGCTGTCTGAATTTCAGTCATTTCAGATTTCTGTCATCTCTTCTATTTGCACTGGTACCTTCAGCTAACCCTAAAGTCAGTGTGAATTTTCTGCATTTATTTATTTCTGGCTATATTTTGTCTAATAGAATTCTGCAATATGAAGAATTGTATGGTAGTGCTCCAGGCTCTGAGAAGATGGCTAAAAAGGGTTGTGAGATTGTGTAACATAACAGGCTGTGATGCAGCCTGTTGTGATCCTAGATCTGCCACTTACTTCACTTTTCCTCACAAGCCTCAATTCCTTATAAGTAAAATAGAGATGATAATAGTACACAAGGCATGAGGTGTAGCATTAAATGATTTAACATATGTAAAAGCACTCAGACTGTGGACTAGTGCATAAAATAGATACCATGCCTAAGCTCCATTCTGAGATTCTGATTAAATTGATCTGGGGTGGAGCTCAGGCATCTGTATATTTTAAAACTCTCTAGGGGACTCTAACGTCAGTGAGGACTGAGAACCTCTGGACTAGATGATTGTCACAGTCTAGCCCAGTTAGCATGGTACAGGCTTACATGCTTATGCTTCCTTTCCTTTCATATCCTAGTTTAAGTTCTGTCCAAAAAATACTATGTGAAGACAGAAGTTACTTGAAGGCTGTTGAAAGTGTAACAAATTAACAGTTTCACTGTTATTTAGTATGTACATACTGGATATACTTTATTATGGTAAATTCCTCATGATTCTAAGTCAAGCAATTTTTCAATAGAAACTGTAATAAGGAGATTTTAGACTGCTTCAACTCACTGTCCTACAGCAATTTAATATAGAAATCACTGCTTTAAACAAAAAACACAAACTTCATGATTCAGTTAACAAAGTCAAAATATGTATGCTCATGTAGAGCAGAAGAGGAAATTAATTGGTGTTTAGAGTCTGATATGTTATAATGAATTGGGTTATCAGGTGGTGACTTAATTAGATTGTTGAATGAATTAACACCCCGTAAATGTGGGAAGTTCACACTCAGCTTTTTCACTCCTATCATTGAACTGATAGCAGTATCCAAAAGATTAAGGTGCGTTTCTGGAAAAAACTCCGAGTGGTTCCTATTAAAAAATAGTTAAGTATCAGAGGTATTAGGGCCCTATCATGTAATGGCGCTAATGCCCCCTATAATATTCACTACAGACAAACTGGTGGAAAATATAGAGAAATAGAAAGAAGATGATTAGGGGCACCTGGGTGGCTCACTTGTTAAGCATCTGCCTTCAGCTCAGGTCATGATCCCAGGGTCCTGAGATCAAGCCCCACATCGGGCTCTCTGCTCAGTGGGAAGCCTGCTTCTTCCTCTCCCACTCCCCCTGCTTGTGTTCCCTCTCTTGCTCACTGTATCTCTCTCTGTCAAATAATAAATAAAATCTTTAAAAAAAAAAAAAGAAAGAAGAAGATTAAAACCACCAACAAACCCATGCCCTAAAACAACCATTACTAAGACCTTTATATACCATCTTTTCCTAGGCACAATTATGTATATTTGTAAGATTCAAACTAGGATTATACTATAGATACAATTTTGAAATTATTCCATTAACCAAACTCACTGAGAGCATCTTGCCAGACAAAATAATTTTTAAACTTTGCTTTCTCCTTAGTTATATATGAGATATACTTAATAATATTATTAGTTCAAGATAAAGGATGTAAGTAAAAGGAAGATTGATCCTGCCCAGGGTAGAGAAACAAGACAATGAAAAATAATGTGTTTTATTTCTGAATATCATTTTTATTCATTAATAAATTATTTATGGAAGAAGTGCTTCAGAGAAAAGAGGTTTAAGTTCACCAGTGATCTTTTAGGAAATGGCTCGATAAGTAATAATTGTATGAATGAATTAAGGAAAAATTAAATATAAATACAATCCTTAAAGCCTTAAATCCTTCACTCTCCCCAGACTTACTCCAAAGCCTACTCTTCTCCGCCCCCCCATTCTGCCATTTAGGAATTTTAATTTTTAAAAATATAGGACGTATTACTCTTGGTCATGTCTTCCTTTTTAAAATGTACAAAATATGGAAGCATACCTGGGTAATAGTAGGTTTATACTATTATAAACCTACTCTATATATATTATACACAAAGAATTGGGGGTTATATGTTTACAATTCTTAGTCTTGGCTTATGTTTCATGGTGGAAAGTCTCCTTTAAAGAGAGCTTTAAGCTTATAAGAGAGCAAAGCTTATATTGCTGAAGGATTCCCGGATCCATATTGTAATGAAGACTGCTTTTGGTACCCATTAGAGTTCATCACTGGGCCGTTCACCTGCCGTGCAGGTGCTGGAAGTTTATCTTTTGATTCCCAATGACCTCGGCAGCTCTGAGCATATGATTTGTCAGGGATAGTGCAAAGTGAAAATATGGCTCCCCCTGCTCAAAAAGCAAGAAGATTAAAACATAAAGCTTTTTCCTTTCTTTCTTCCACTATCTTTTTTTCTATCTATAATGGTATTTTTCTTTGGTATTTAATGTTTCATGTCCTCAGGGATGGGGACACTTGCCCAGTGAATGCAGATTCTCACAGGGTCCCATTCTGTGACTAAGCACACATACCTCCCACTGGCTGCTTGTTTTCCCCTCCCACCAGCTGCTGGACTGGCACAGGTCTTGGTAGGAGGTAGGGAAGTCATGCCAGATATCTTCCCTTCCCCTGGGCCTGCCACTTGTGGGAACCCATGGGGGAGGAGGTCCTCTGAGGGTAGTGTGCAGCCTCCCTGCTGGAACGTGCTGGGTACCTCGATCAGCAGTAGGTGAGAAGAGGCTGTCTTCCACCCACCAGTCACCAGCGCACACCCCGTGGTGTTGCCAGTCTGAGTTGTCTCAGGGAGCAAGTGAGCCCTTTGTCTGTGTCTAGATCCCTGCTGGGGCTGGGGGTTCAGCAATAATTGCTGGGTGAGGACATGGAGGAGAAGGATCCCAAAGTGCCAGGGCAGCTGAGAACTCATCTTAGCAAGGTAGGGAAGTATGTTGATTGGCAAGCTGAGGCTCCATGCTCACAGGGCATGCTCTGTGGTCTCATAGGACTTCACTTACAAAACTCAAAGATAAAATTATTGAGAACTTCAAGGTAGAGTATTAAACCTCATGTTGGAAGAAGGTCTTCTAAGCCAATACTTATGGAGCTGAACTGGCTGCATACCCAGTGAAGCAGACCCCAAGCTTTTGGAATAACCTTTCTGACACTGAAATGAAGAAACTCTTTTTTTGACAGAATGAGAAATACTTGAATATCACTTTTATTTCTTATATAACAGTTCTTCTAACCTTTAATGTGTGTAAGAATCATGATATGAGGTTCTTTTTTTTTTTTTAAGATTTTATTTATTTATCTGACAGAGAGAGAGAGAGATCACAAGTAGGCAGAGAGGCAGGCAGAGAGAGAGGGGGAAGCAGGCTCCCTGCCGAGCAGAGAGCTCGATGCGGGGCTCGATCCCAGGACCCTGAGATCATGACCTGAGCCGAAGGCAGAGGCTTAACCCACTGAGCCACCCAGGCGCCCCATGATATGAGGTTCTTGTTAAAATGTGGACTCTAATTTAGTAGGTCTGGGGCCTGAGATTCTACATTTCTAACAAGTTCCCAGTGGATGCCATAGCTGGTCTGGGAATCCCCCTTCCACACCTGCCTCCCTTAAAAACATTTTATTTGGAAATAATTATGACTCACAAGAAGTTGCAAAAATAGTTGACTCCTCTCTTAACTCTCAATGGTGACATGTTATATATAATGCAAATACAATATATGATATGACTGTAATATACTATCAAAGCCATAAATTGACATTGACACTGTCAAATAACAAAAATAATACAATTTACTAACAAGTTTAATGTCTTTTATTCAAGGAAAAACAATTCACGGATTGGAGGAGTATTGGTGCCTCACAAATAGTGGAACATTATCCTGAGACATTTTGGGTAAGAGCAAGTTTTATAGAATGTTGCAAGAGGCAACATGGAAGCAGGGCATGTTTGGCTAGGATGTTGAGGATATCCTTGTAGGGCAAGCAGGTCCTACTTTCTAGGGTAAGTTTAGCTAGCTAAAGCAGAGTTGGAGGATTATCATTGGTCTATGTTAGGCTTCTTTGACAGGTGTTTCCTATGAATGTAGGTTGACTTAGGTGTACATTTGTGACATGGGCTGGGCCACTGGGTTGTCTTCCATTTTATGGGTCCTGAAATACAAATTAACTTTATCAGTACAATATTGTTAACTAGACTACAGACCAGTAGAAAACACTACTGGTTGTGTTTTCATCATTTTTTACTTGGATATATTTGTGTGTGTGTGTGTGTGTGTGTGTGTGTGTGTGTGTCTGTACAGTTATATGTAATTTCATTCCATGTAGAGATTTATGTAACTACTACTGCAGTCAAGATACAGAACTATTGTATTACCAAAGAGAATTAATTTGTGCCCCCCCAGAAGTTGGATATAATATATTGGGAATTCTCAATAATTCATATAATAACAATTCCTTTTCTTTTCTCATTGTGAGAATTGTCCCCAGAATCTAGCAAACCATGAGCTTGGCAGATGTAAGGCCACTGAAGCAAAGATGTGAGATGAAGCTTTGGGGGCAAAAATAACATTGGTCCTTGGAGGAAAGTACAACATTCCTTGTTCTAGTGCTTTGCATCATCCTGGAGTGTACTTTGTATGACCCAAAGTCAAATGCAAACTTGGGGGAATCTTTATTTAAAAGAGATAATAAGGAAAATAAGAACCAGATATACCCAGTAGATCTCCAGTACTCAGTATGGAAATTGGTAAATACTAATTGATAATGACGAAGTAAGATGTTCATCATCTTATTGGATGGACTTGCTAATTGCTTTATCTGTGCATTAGCCTTCAAACTTCACTCATCTTTATAAAATAAGCCTATTTTATAATGCCACTGAAAATAAGATTTCTTACCTATGACATGCCTTGTAATGGCAAAGTACATCAGATGTGGTTAATATGACTCATAATTATCAACTTCTCTTTGTATTTTGGTGGTATAGCATAGTGGTTAAACACATTATTCTTATCAGCTGTGTGACCAAGTAACTTAACATCTCTATGCTCCAGTTTTCTTATCTATAAGTTGGAGATGAGTATAGGACCTAACACACAGGGTTGTTGCATAGGTAAATCATACGCAACAGTGTCTTGCAGAGTGTATACTGAGTTAATGGGATCATTAATATTAGGGCGAGGCCAGCCTTGGATGCCTTCTACTAATAATTGCCCTAGATTTTGCTTCTTTATATCCAAGCTATTGACCCCAACAACTTTTTTATATGGAACATTTAGTATCTTTTAAATGTAACCATTCATTGTACAGACTAAAGCACATAGGCTCTGGGTTCAAGTTCCAGCCATTACAACTGCAGACTAATTGTGGAACTTGGGCAAGGAACTTCCCTAAATTGTAATTTCCTTATCTATAAACAGAGGTATAGTAACAGTATTTAACCCCCATAAACTTGTAAAAGTTGAATAAAACAATTCATGTAAAGCATTTGACATATAATTAGCACTTTATTGATATTTGCTGTTATCTTTTTTAATATAGATTTCTGGTTTTCCCAGTAAGTATACATAGCCCATAGACTTCCAGGGGTACTTGGGAGAAGTGATGTAAAACTAAATATAAGAACATTGCTTCAGCCTGGTGACTGGTCACACCTTGAGGACAGAGAAGTTGGAGCTTCTAATGATGTATATTCCCAGGTGCCACAGAGACTACTAACTATCTGCCAATATCCATCCCCTTATTTATTTATTTTTTAATAATTGATCCTTGCCATTTTCCAGTTTTAGGAGAGCACATGGCCAACAGAGCCAGAGATTTCATTTCCCCAGCCTGTGTCGTAACTATATGTGGCCATGTTTTCTGTCAGTGGGAGTTTGTACAATTTCTGCACTTCCTGACCAATTACTTCCCCTTTCCTCTGCTGAGAGTGTGATAGTCCATGGACAAGGGAGAGGACCAGCTTCTACCATGCAAGCAAGACTGCACCCTGAGAATAGCAGAGCCACAAAGCAACATGAATTTGATTCCTTGGACCACTTTATGGAATAGACCTGCCTTCTTCCCATTGGCCTGCCTGTGTAGTACAGGTCTATTAAATGAGATAGAAGTCAACTTCTATCTTGTTGGTGCTACTGTATGTTAGAGTCTCTTGGTTACAGCACTTTAAATATATATTAACTAAATTATGAGGTCCATCTCTAAAGATGTTGAATGCTGGAAAAGATGCATTTTAATAAGATCCCCCAGGAACTATGACGCCACCAATCCAGGGACTATACTTTGAAAAACACAACACTAATGTGCTCCAAAGATGTCTCCTTATCTCTACGTAAAATAGAAGTTTTGGAAAGGAGTCTAGAATTTAAAAGATAGGAACACCTTTTGTTAAAATTTTATTGTATCTGAACTGAAATTTGTTCAAGAATTCTGAAATAATTAACATGCCACCTCATTTTACATTAGCACTATGATTACATTTTAAGTTAAAAAGATAGGTTTATTAAAATGAGTGCCTAAGATGTTCTTTACAATGTTATTTTTTATAATGACCAAAAGAGTGAAAATACTTTGGTTATCAGGCTATTTGTTCACTTCTGTAACACAGAATTACAAGGATGAGGTAATTCTATATATGTTGGTTAAGATAGCCCAAGATGTATTAAGCTAAAAATGATCAAATACTATGAAAAAAAATTAAGCTAGACATAGAAGAATACATTTGGTATGACTCCATTTATTTAAAATCTGAAAACAGTTAAAGTTATAGTGCTTAATGTTGTGTGCTTAGAAAAAATAAGGAATTCATTACTGTGAAAGGATAGTGGAAACCTTTGAGAAGGAGGGTGGAAGAGGGTGATAATTAGGAGGAGTCATGAGGAGAGCTTCTAAGGGGCTGGCAGTGTTTTACTTTTCAATCTGGATGGTGGCAAGGGGGTTCACTTTGTTATTTTGCACACTGATGTATGTGTATATTAGATTTCATAATAAAAACTGTTGAAAACATATTTCATAACTACATTAAGCATATATATATATATTCTCTATATCTTCATATATATTTATATTATGCATGTGTGTGTATTCCTGTGTACTCAGAAAATTCACAAAGGATACACACACACATACACAAAAGAAACAGTGGTGGGTGTTCGTTATTATCTTTGGCTGGTGGGAATATGGGGTAGGGAACATTTTACTTTGCATTTTACAATTTGCATTTATTTATAATTTATATTTTCTTCATAATCATTTGTTACTTTATTTTAAAATAATCCCTCAAGTATTGCATGTGAATATAGATCATTTTATTTTATTTCTTTTTAAAATACTTATTTGTTTATTTTAGAGAAAGAGAAAGAGTGTAAGCAGGAGAGAAGCAAAGGGAGAGAGAGAGAGAATTCTAAGCAGTCTCCAGGCCCATTGTGGAGCCTGATGAGAGCTCGATCTCAGGACCCTGAGATCATGACCTGAGCTGAAATCAAGAGTTGGGTAGTTAACTGACTAAGCCACCCAGGTGCCCCTAGATCATTTTATTTTACATGCTTCTATATTATTTGAATTTTGTTTATAATCATGCTACCTTAAAACATCTTTCTCCAAGTTAGCGTGTGTATACATACGTGTATATTGTATATACATACTAATATATACTTGGAGGACTGTGGGATGATACTCATGAAACTCTTAACAGTGGTCACATCTGAGGGATGAACCTGGGGATAATTAAGAGAGAGGGGAACTTTCATGTTTTACTTTAGATACTTCTGGTTTGCTTGAATATTTTCTTTTACAATGAACACATGCTACTTTTAAATTTACAGCATACATAATAAAAAAACCAAAATCTTAAAAAAAAAATAGGGGTGCCCAGCCAGCTCAGTTGGTAGAGCATGTGCCTCTTGATCTTGGGGTTGTGAGTTCAAGACCCATTGGGTGTGGAGCCTACTTTAAAAAAATAAAATAAAATAATTAAGTGGAAAAATAGCTGGATCAAGAGAATTGTGTTAAAATTTTTTTAAAATTAAGATAAAATTGTAAATATATAGCATACAACAAAGGTGATATATAGCATATTCTAGCATATTTTGTTTTTTATGTAGAATGCAGTTAGAGGGATAGAAATAGTCTGCTTAAAAATGTGTCCAAAAAAAAAAAAATGTGTCCAAATAGGGAGAAGGTTCATATATAGGAAAAGAGATGCTAGAATGCAAACCTAAAACCCTGCCCCATCACACATATGCCAGAGCCTCTGACGATAGGCTAATCTGATGTAATCTTTGAAATTAAATCACAAAGACAGGATTCCTTAAAGCCAAGCATGGTTCCTGACCTATCAAAAGTATTCAGTAGTGGGGCGCCTGGGTGGCTCAGTGGGTTAAAGCCTCTGCCTTCGGCTCAGGTCATGATCCCAGGGTCCTGGGATCGAGCCCCACATCGTCGGGCTCTCTGCTCAGCAGGGAGCCTGCTTCCCTTCCTCTCTCTCTCTCTGCCTGCTTCTCTGCCTAATTGTGATCTCTGTCTGTCAAATAAATAAATAAAATCTTAAAAAAAAAGTATTCAGTAGTTATTTGTTGAATTTATTGGAGAATAATGCAGTTTCTAAATGATATTTCATCCACTCAGCTTTCACTACTTGTTGATACTTTATGTTTTATAACATGTTAGGGTTTTTTTGTTTGTTTTTTAGTGAGAGGATTGAGAGGTGGAGTACATGATTGATGAGATTCAAATGGGTGATTTCTGGGAAAAATAGTAGTAGCGTTTAGGTCAGTTAGTATTTTAGTCTGGTTTTTAAAAGTATAGGATACTTTTAAAATTGTTAATTAACAGTTTCCACGATGGTAGAGGAGTAGGAGACCTTAGTTTTGCCTGGTCCTAGGAATTCAACTAGACAGCTATCAAATCATTCTGAATTCCTGTTAACTCAGCCTAGCTCTAAGAGAATAATTGCTACAATTGTACAAATAGAAAAGTGACCACTTTCTACAAGGTAAGAGGTGCAAAGTGAATCTGAGGCAATATGTCAGAAGATAAACCATGCAGAGAGATATCAGCAGATCATAAAATCAGAACTTTTAAAAGTCTGCTCTGGGGAGGGACAACCTTTCCTGAAAGGCACTCAGGTGGCTAAGCAGGGCAGAATCCTAGGTGGGACAGTGTGGTCTCAGGATCCTCAGGGTCACAGAAGGAATAGGGGTGCCTGAATGAATGGGGCAGAGTTCCCAGGCATAGGAGTGGGGAAGCTTGCTGCAATCAGTGAACCAGGGTGTGAGCTTTCAACTCCATGTTGCCATAAATCATGAACTCTGGCACTGTCAGGTGACCTGTCTCTGAGCAGAGATCCAGCAAGCGGCAGAACCACTGATAGGCCCCTCCCTCCCTCCCTCCCTCCCTCCCCCAAGAGGAGCAGCGCTGGTGCACACCACAGGAGTCCTATGGTTTGGGGACTTGAGGTGAGGTCATGAGACTGAGATAGAAACTCCTGTTATAGACTGGGTGAGCATGGAGTGTGGATAGAAACCAGGGAGACAAGAGTGATTGACAACTTTTCTCTGAGGATGCACTGAGGAATGAGGTGATGTGAGATTATGGATCTGGGGCTGGAGATTGGGAGGCCTCCATTTTAATTCTTATCCTCTAATGTGGCATGGAAATCCTTCAAGGAACAAAAGCCACATCGAGCAATTGGGAACAGATTACTTAGCCTGGCCCTTTGGCCAGAACAGTGCAACTCTACATGGGGCAAAGATACCTGAGAATCAATGCAACAGGCCCTCCCCTGAGAAGATCAGCAGGAACTGCTAAGACCAAGTTTACTGATCAAACAGAACTACAGAACGCCAGTGTAGGGGGAAATAATATATAGAATGCATGATGTTTTTCCTCATGATTCTTTAGTCTTTAAATTTTAATTTTTTCTTTCCTTTTCAACCATTTTTCTTATTTTATCAACTTTTTTTTTTTAAGATTTATTTATTTATTAGACAGACAGAGATCACAAGTAGGCAGAGAGGCAGGCAGAGAGAGAGGAGGAAGCAGGCTCCCTGCCAAGCAGAGAGCCCGATGTGGGGCTCCATCCCAGGACCCTGAGATCATGACCTGAGCCGAAGGCAGAGGCTTAACCCACTGAGCCACCTAGGTGCCCCTTCTCAACTCTTTTTAAAAGTATTTTTTGGGGCGCCTGGGTGGCTCAGTGGGTTAAGCCGCTGCCTTCGGCTCAGGTCATGATCCCAGGTCCTGGGTTCGAGCCCCACATCGGGCTTACTGCTCTGCAGGGAGCCTGCTTCCTCCTCTCTCTCTGCCTGCCTCTCTGCTTACTTGTGATTTCTCTCTGTCAAATAAATAAATAAAATAAAATAAAGTATTTTTTAATTTTCATTTTTACACTTATACTCTTTCTGTTCATTGCATTTAATTTTTATATATATATATATATATGTACACACACACACACACACACACACACACATATACAAGTTTTTCTTTATTTACAATTTTAGGATTTAGTTTCTTCTAACAAACAGACGAAAGTACACCCAGGATATAGTGTATTGCTCTGTCCTGTTTACCTGTCTGTTTATATTCTTTTTTTTGTGTGTCTTTTAATTTTAATTTTTACAGTTACATTCTATCCTTTCTTTGTATTTAATTTTATTTTTGTACATATATGTTTTTCTTTCTTGGTACAATTTTGAGATCGACTTTTCTAACAAACAGACCAAAATACACACAGGGTCCAGTGTATTGCTCTGTTTTATTCATCTGTCTGATTATATTCTCTCCTTTCTTTAAAAAAAATTTTTTTTTTCAGTTTTGGGTCCTTTCTGATTGGTTTAGTGTATATTTCTCTGGGGTCATTGTTGGATTTTAGTATTTCATTCTTTTGTCCATCTATTCTTCTCTGGACAGAATGACAATATGTAAAATCTCACCTTAAAAAAGAAAACAAGAGGCAGTACTGACTGCCAGCGAAGCTAGTCAGTATGGATATAAGTAAGATGTAGGAAGTAGAGTTCAGAATAACAATTATAAAGATACCAGCTGGATTTGAAAAAAAAGCATACAAGACACTATAGAATCCTATTATAGAGAAATAAAATAACTAAAAACTAATCAAGGCTAAATAAAAAAGGCTATCAATGACATGCAATAAAAATGGAGGCTCTACTGCTAGAATAAATGAGGCAGAAGAGAATCAGTGATATAGAAGACAAAATGAGGGAGAATAAAGAAGCTGAGAAAAAGAGAGATACATAGCTACTAGATAACAAAGGGGGAATTTGAGAGATAAGTGATACCATAAAGCACAACAATATTAGAATAATTGAGAGAATTAATAATATAATATAATATATATATTATTATATAATATAATATATAATTTTATATATATATATATATATATATATATATATATATATATATATAAATAAATGAGAGCTGGTACAGCCAGACTGGAAAACAATATGGAGGTTCCTCAACAAGTTGAAACAAGTTGAAAATAGAGCTACCCTATGACCTAGCAATTGCTCTACTGGGAATTTACCCCAAAGATACAAATGTAGTGATCTGAAGGGGCACCTGTCCCCAATGTTTATAGCATCAATGTCTACAATAGCCAAAGTATGGAAAGACCCCGAGATGTCTGTTGACCGATGAATGGATAAAGAAGTTGTGGTCTCTCTCTCTCTCTCTCCATATATATATATGTATGTATGTATGTGTGTGTGTGTATATATATATACATATATATATATATATCTTTCTATCTCTCTATCCACACTCAATGGAATACTACTCAGCCATCAAAAGAAATACTGCCATTTTCAACAACATAGATGGAACTATAGGGTATTATGCTAAGTGAAGTAAGTCAATCAGAGAAAGACAGTTACCATATGATGTCACTTATGTGAGATTCTTAAATGTGGTATTTAAGAAACAAAACAGAGTATCATGGGGAAGGGAGGGAAAATAAAACAAGATGAAATCAGAGAGGGAGACAGATCATGAAATTCTTAATCATAGGAAACAAACTGTGGGTTGCCAGAGGGGAAGGAGGTAGGAGGATGGGATTAACTGTGTGATGGACATTAAGGAGGGCAGGTGATGTAATGAGCGCTGGGTGTTATATAAGACTGATGAATCAATGAACTCTACCTCTGAAACTAATAATACACTATATGTTAATTATCTGAATTTAAATATAAAAAATAAAGTTATTAATTAATATATACATAATTATATTATATCCTAATTGTTATGAAGTTCAAGGTAAATGATCTAAAATTCAATAGGAATGATTCAGCCAAACAAGAAAAATCCACTCAAAGACTAAAGTGTTATAGAGAAAAAGCACTGATATTAATCAAAGTTCTGATAGTGAACCTAGTGAGTAATCTAAGTAGATTCAACAATTTGTTGCTAATTAGATATTGCCACAATTGATAACCAATAATAATGTTTGGTTGGTAACAGAGGCAATCAAAAGAGAGATGCAGAAGTGAAATAGATTTTCTTTTGGAATAATGTCCCAACACTGGTATAAAACTGTGGTGCCCAAGACAGTAGCAACTAATTAACATGTGGTTATTGAGCCCTAGTCTCAGTTAAGATATCTTCTGTCAAATACACACCAGATCTGAAGACTTAGTTTTGGTTTAAACTGTTAATAATAATATTAAAATAACATTTTAATATTGATTACCTGTTGAAATGTTAATAATTTGGATATATTAGGATAAATAAAAAGTATTAAAATTAGTTTTATCTGCTTCTTATTTTTTAATGTAGTGATTGAAAATTTTTAAACTATCAGTGTGGTTCACACTAATAGCTTACCTACGTTAGAAAGAGCTGGTATAGAAGTTTGAATTAGAAGTGTACCAACAGTCAGCATTTTCAATGCTAGGCAGGGAGAACAATTCCAGAGAGGAAAGTGCTTTCCTCAAAGGCACAAACATAGTTGGGAAGAAGAGTAGAGCTTCCATCTTTTGATTTTCTGTCTTCTTACACACCTGGCTCCTGCTGGAAACTTTGAAGCCAAACAAACTAACTTAGTACATTTACGCATGGGGCATCATGTTTCTTTAACATTTTAAGAGCTAGACAATGATTCAAAACAAAACAAAACACACAGTTCTAGGGACTTGCAATATGACAGAATAGGTAGAGTTTAGAAGACTGTGACTTTTAGTTATACACACCTCTGTGTTATTTTTAAAACTTGGGTGTGTATTACTACTAAGAAAGAAAAGAAAAAAGGCTCAAATGGTGGGTGAAGCAGACAGATAAGGTTCAAAATAAACCATGGTTTGAAATTCAAGTTTAGAGACAATTGAAATGGCTTTTTCTATTATTATCTTCTTTCACATCTCTAGATGCCTTTAGTTAATTCTTTCTGCTCTCTTTGGGTGGTTTACTTTTTACGTTACTAAAGCAAAATCAACTTGTACAAGCTAATTTTTGAGTCTGCAGCTGTAGCTTGAAAAACCCATGTTTTCTTTACTTTCATAAGCAGTAGGCTGGCAAGAATGATTGGTGATTTTGTTTTTAGAGAATTCAAGTCCTCCCTTCCAAAGGACATTTACAACAGACTAGATGTTTCTGTTTGAAGCCATTTGCTACAATCATCCTTGAGATTTTTTGCACATGGCATTCAGAGCTTTTACCTCTAAAGAAATTCTTAGAATACAAGTTCATTTAGCTTCAGAACATATACAGCCTACTTACTGGAGCAGCTGTGCTGAGTTTCTGAATGGAGAGATGATTCCCACAGTGTATTTTATAGCTACACACCATTCCTGAGCATAGTCTCAAACACAGATTATTTTTATTTTTATTCCTTTATTGTAGTAGAGAAAGACATACTTGGCTAGTTTGAGGGGCAATGTTTATAGAAGCATTTTCTATTTTTGTGGCAGTTTCCTTCAGGCCCTTGCTTTGTTGACTTTATTTCTCAACCCCAGAACTTGATTTAGTGATCTCCTAGACCAAGCAAGGATAAGTTCATGTTGCCTGTGTTTATCAGGACTCTTGGAGTATGTATGGATATGACATAAATTCCTGTCTAACTTTTTGTCAGTATTCTCATTTTTTCTTCTTATTTCATCCCTATCAAGCCTTTTAACCTCTGAAACAAAAAATAATCCTGTTTTGGAGACTGATATCATCTTCTCTACCTATTTTTCTGAGGCAAGTGCAAAGGTTTTGAAGGAACATTTATTTAGCTGCTGTAAAATTGTATTTTAAAGTATAAAGTATTTTTTTAACTGTTAAAAAGTTACTCATTCGTGACCCATCTTTATAATTATATTGATTAATTATTTTAATTATATTTGACATTATTTCAGATGTCTTTTCTATTTTTATTGGACACTGAGTTTCTTTTTTTAAAAATAAAAACATTATTTTTATTAACATTTTTGAGTAGAGTTGACGCACACTGTTACATTAGCTTCAGGTATACAACATAGTGATTCAACATCTCTATATCCGGTGTTAGCTAGGTTCACCACAAGTGCAGTTACCATCTGTCACCACACAACGCCATTACAGTATCATAGACTATATTCCCTTTGCTGTGCCTTTTATTCCCATGACTTATTCACTGCATAACTGCAAGCTTGTATCTTCTACTCCCCCTTACCCATTTTGCCCATCCCTCTACCCCCTTGTTCTCTGGTAACTGTCAGTTTGAAGGGATTTTCTGATTTGATTTTTTAGGAAGTTATTCACTAAATACATACCCTGATATCTGAGCCCACCTAGAAGCTGATTAGTTCCAGCCTCTTGAATTCCAAAATCTGCATTCATTCATTTCACAGTTACAATTTTAGGTATATACTCTGTGACAGGGTAGGGTTATATCTGTTAGAAATAACCTTGGCAGAGTGGGGGTACCTGGGTGGCTCAGTGGGTTAAAGTCTCTGCCTTTGGCTCAGGTCATAATCCCGGGGTCCTGGGATCGAGCCCTGCATTGAGCCCCCAGTTGGGCTCTCTGCTCGGCAGGGAGCCTGCTTCCCCCTCTCTCTGTCTGCCTGACTCTCTGCCTACTTGTGATCTCTGTCTGTCAAATGAATAAAATCTTAAAAAAAAGAAAAAGAAAAACCTTGGCAGAGTGGCCCTTGGACCACTCCTTGGGACATTTGGAGTGGCAAAACAAGGGTGGAGAGGACAAAGTTGCCAAGCCTGGGATTGCTGAATGTTCCTACCTCTAGACACAGTCAAATAGCACCTGCGGCCTCTGTCTGCCTTCTAGCCTCTGGATTGCTGCATGGAGCTTTAAATCCCTGGGCTGAGTTTTCTTAACTATTGCTTAATTGGGGTCTCCACCGCTCCAGAATCTGGAACATTTAGATATAACCCATACCTGGGCCTTGGTCTCAGCCTATCAAAACACCAGCTTATGTATCCTCATCCAAGCTAGGAGTTGCTGCTCTTGGCCATTTACTCTGATGCAGAAAAGAGAGGGACTCTTTAGCATTAAGTGTTAACCATGCTTAAGAGAAGAAGTAGAGAACTTCTTTGAGGCTCCCTTTTGGAAACGGCTCTCCAATAACAGAGAGCCTCCGTCACACCAGTTATTACACAGTGGCAGTTTCAGTGATATGTATGTGCCTGGGCCCTGCCCCTGACCAATTAAATAAATTCTGGGAGTGGAACCTGAGAATAAGTATTTTTGAAAAGCTCTCCATCTAATATGCTGCTGGTATTAAAAGCAACTGGTAATGAAAGCATCAGGCCTTGAAAGGGACAGATGTAGGTGTAAAATCTAGAATTTACCACTTATTAATTGTAAATCCAGAAGCCTCTCTGTGCCTTAGTTTCCTTATTTGTACAATGGGGACAAAAATTTTATCTTCAAAGGTAGCTATGTAGCACCTAGCAGGTACTCAGTGAATAGTAGTTATTGAGATAAGGCTATAGGTGTTCAGATATGCTAGCCATTAGCCATATGTGAGTATTTAAACTAAAATTAGATAAAGTTAAAATTTTGTTCCTAAGTCCCACTAGCCACCTTTCAAGGGTTCGATAGCCACATATGACTGATGGCTACCATACTGGGTAGCAGAAATGTCAAACATTTCCTTCATTGCAGAAAGCTCTGTAGGCTAGAAAACACTCGTTTGTAATATCTGCTTCAGTAAAAATGTCCATTTAAAATCTGTTATGGAAAACCTTCTGTATTTGTTTCTGTTAAATAAATAGCAGGCCTTTTGGCTTGAGCCGGGAAGTGAAGAAATACAGGAACCACCTCTTTGGAGACTTTTTTCATGTCCCTATATACCTGCAAATGAGTATACCTCACGTAAACAAACAAGTGGGATCATTCAATCAATTGTTCAAATAGCAAGGTCTCCTCCCCTTCTTACCCCCCGCCAGTTCTGAGGCCACACTTAACCATTTAGTCCACTTTTGAAGTAGAATATTAACTTTTTCCTGCCCTATTTTTTAGCACTATAGGCACTATCAGCAAACCTGCTGGGATGTGTGTGTGTGTGTGTGTGTGTGTGCGCGCGCGCGCAGTAAAGGGCAGTAGCTGAGAGAAAAAGCTGGCATTGGTAAGGGAATATCAGTCAGTGGGAAAACAAAGGTCACAGATAGGATGTGTTTTATGACTTTATTATCAGGAATGTTTATTTCAGGTATTTTGATAATTCTTCTGAAAATTCTATAGTGTCATTTTATTTTACCCATAGTGGATAAGAGCCAGGCTCTGAAATCAGACCTCCTGTGTTCAAACCATATTACAATATGAACTAGCTGATTGATCTTGGGCAGGTTACTTAATCTAAGGCTGTTTTTCCATCTGCAAAATGAAGATAAATGTTAGTATCTGCACTTCATTATATTATCACAAGGATTCAAGGAGAGAATATATGTAAAGTCCTTCATACAGAGCATAATACCATATAAATGATCAATGAATTTTTTAAAAATTAGAGAAAAGAAAGAATATTTCATTTTATTTTCAGTAAACAAGTGATGTCATACTTTTAACTACAAGTATAAGCTAAATATATTCTTAGGAGTTTTAAATCTGTTTTAAAATTTAATATTCTTATCCCTTTGTCATATCTTCTAGAATAAGTAGGCCTCTTTGTTCCTCAAAGAACATTTATAGTTTCTGTGTTACATAAATGTTCCACTTGTGCTACTGTACTTGTTTGGTTAAGCTTAGGCCTAGCAACTTGGGAAGTGTCAAAGTCTGAAGAGCAAATGCATTGTTGATTTGAGCTACCATGTGTTAAACACTGCTAATACAACTAAGTGGCCTTAAAAACAAGGAAAGTCCTGATTCTTTTTTTTCTTTTTTTTTTTAAATATTTTATTTATTTATTTGACAGAGAGAGATCACAAGTAGGCAGAGAGGCAGGCAGAGAGAGAGGGGGAAGCAGGCTCCCTGCTGAGCTGAGAGCCCAATGAGATCCCAGGACTCTGGGATCATGACCTGAGCCGAAGGCAGAGGCTTTAACCCACTGAGCCACCCAGGTGCCCCAAAAGTCCTGATTCTTGATGGGAAAGGACCACAACCTACCTCTTACACTCACTTTATATTCATTTTGTCTTCCTGCAATGATGTTTTTGTTGGCAAAGTTACTTTATTATTATTTTTTTAATCCAAAAACATGGCATGTCTTTTGGGTATTTTATTATTTAGATGTTTCACACTCTTTTGTTTTGTTATGCAGTGTGACAGTGTGACATCCCTAAAGACTCACTCCCCAGTGAGTGGAAAGTGCTATCATTTATTTTTAGTAAGAAAGCTGTATTGGTTCATATAGCTGCTTTCCCAGCTGAAATAACACAGCAGATTGGTGCTGTTTGAACACTGTTAATTGTTGAAAGTTCTTAAACTAGTAAATGGCCTGATTAGCTGGAATCCAAACAGTAACCCAAACAGACCAAACCACTTTTGATAAGATAAACACTCTGCTAACCTTAAACATTCCCTCTAGATTAACTTCCTGTGGTATGAAATGCTAAATTAAAAACGTCTTGTTTTGTTTTTCTATGTAGAGAGACATCAGGAAAAATTGTTTGGGATATTTAAAACTAAGTTAAAAATCATTATGTCCAGTGTATGATTTAGTAGATAATTAATCAGCAATGCTAGTACCCTATCATTAGCTCATGAGAGTTGAACAGTAAAGGTGGACTAGTTATAAGAGAAAGTCCTGATGTAGAAGATCATGTTGTACTTTGTTGTTTATGTTTGGGGAACTACAAACACTAGTAACCGTAACAAGGCAACAAGGAGCTTTTTCACTAGGCATCTTAAATCTCATATCTGGAAATTTTTTAGAATAAAACCGCACTTTTATTCAGCATTTGAAATATTCATTAAAAACACAACTCTAAAATTCCTTTCATTTTCCAGGTTCTAGAGCATTCATATTAAAGTTAAGCTTGTTTGAGGCTAATAATTTAAAAAGTGTTTTAATTAAATATTGCTGATGTGACCCATGCCTATTTCTGTAGCCTTAGAAATGACAAAAATGTCCTTACCAATGAAGTATGGAGGGTGTTTCTGTACTTGAAAGTTTAGAAAATTTCTAGATTTTCTTTTTTCTTTTTTTTTTTTGGTAAAGATTTTATTTATTTATTTGTCAGAGAGAGAGAGGGAGAGAGAGCAAGCACGGGCAGACAGAATGGCAGGCAGAGGCAGAGGGAGAAGCAGGCTCCCCGATGAGCAAGGAGCCTGATGCGGGACTCGATCCCAGGACGCTGGGATCATGACCTGAGCTGAAGGCAGCTGCTTAACCAACTGAGCCACCCAGGCGTCCCAATTTCTAGATTTTCTAATTCAGAAATTCAAAGTTAAGGTAAATTTTCATAAGATTAAAAAAGGATATTATTGTTTTCTTGGCTCACTATTATGAAAAATAGCAAACAGAGAGAAGAAAAAGAGAGCATCTATAGTTCCACTAGCCATCACTAAGAATATGGTATATTAGCTTCTAGGCTTTTCTCCTATACTTAGAAAAAAAATTAGAGTGGAGCTCACACAGCATATATATTTGTTTAATATTATAGGGTTACTTAATATTATAGGGTTACTAAAGCTTGTGGCTGTGTGAATATAAGAATTTCTTATTAGACATTTAAGTAGTATCAATTTTTTTTTCATATTATAAATAACACTTTGGTGGAAATCTTTGTGCATAAGGATCATTCTTCCCTCTGACTCTCTCCCTCTGCCCTTCCCCCAACTTATGCTCACTTTCTCTCTCTCTCTCGTTCTCCATCTCTCTCAAATAAATAAATAAATAAATAAATAAAATCTTTAAAATAAGCTTATCAATTTCTTATTTTCTTTAATAAACTTTTTATTTTGGAATAATTTTAGATTTTCAGAAAAGGTACAAAGATAATATGGAGAGTTCCCATAAACTGGTCACCCAGTTTCTGTTTCCCAATGTTACCATCTTATATTACTGTGGTACATCTGTCAAAACTAAGAAACCAACATCAGTACATTGCTATTAACTGATGGCCTAATTTGGATTTCCAAATGACTGTGTTTAGCATTATTTCCACAGGGCAGAGTCTCAGAAGTGGGATTATTTGGTCAAAGTTATGAATAATTTTAAGGCTCATATGCATTTGATTTCCAAAAGAGTTAGTTAAAATTATATTACCATTAAAAATATATTGCTCTATGGAATTATGCCCATTTTACAACATCATGGATCGCTTTGAATAATTTTAAGATTTTAATATGATTCTGTGTTTGATCTTTTAGAGTTTAGAATTTTAACTAAGTATGAAGTCATAATTCCATTTCGTTAAATTCATTTGGCACAGATAAAAGCTATGTTTCGTGATCATAGACTGTAGGTCTGCTAATTGGTCATGAACTTCAAGTACAGATTACGATTAAGATTCTAGTCTAAAGGTATTTTAAGGATAACAGTATAAATATAAATTATTTTTCCCTTTCTACCTTAAAAAATATCTGAGGTAGTGTTAGCTTTTGCTTTCAGCAGCTGAATTAGGTCTCTACTGAGCTGACCTTTTCTAGGTTACAGCCTATAGACTCTGGATTATGTGAATAATAATAACCATAAAAAGCAACGATTTGAAGGTACCAGAGAGTGGACAGAAACAGATAGATCCTGGTGTGAAATCTATGCCTGGAGGAGGTAAGGGAGATTAAAGAATGATTTAAATAAGTAGAGAGATAAATCATGTTTATGGATTAGAAAACTAGAAGTTAATAAGATGGCAGTTTTTCTGAACTAATACACAGTGTCATTAGGATCCCAATGAAAATAGTAGCGAGCTTTTAAAAAAAAAGAAAATTGACTTCAAGGCTAACCTTAGTGATGCCTTGTGGATAGTAAATATCTCCTAACATTATGCGGTGAGAAGTATACTGAACCTCTGTGGCATTCTTTCTGAAAACACAGGAGTACAGTCTAATCATGAGAAAAACATCACATAAACCAAATTAGGGGACACTTTATAAAATACCTGACCAGTACAACTCAAGGCCATTAAAGTCATGCATGAAAAACAAGGAAATGTTGAAAACCGTCACAGACTAGAGAGGAGAGGGAAGACATGGACATGGTGATTAAATGCAATGTGGTATTCTAGACTGGATCCTGGAACAGAGGACATTCATTTAAAAACTGGGGGAATGCATATTTCCCTGATCTCAGACCTCTCAGCTTCCAGACTGTGAGAAATTAAATTTTTGTTGTTTATAAGCCACCCAGTTTATGGTATTTTTGTTATAGTAGCTGGAATGAGTAAGAAAGCTCCTAATTTCTACGGATGACCCAGATCTGGTCAATGAGGCAATTGCTTACCTTTAGCCCCCTGGTCAACATCATAAGCAGGATAGCAGAATGGCTAAAAGCCTAAGTTCTGGAGATGGACTGTGTGGTAGACATATGATATTGCAGCAGTTTAGTATCTCTTGACCATCCACTCCATGTTTTGATAGTTCCCTGCATTATGAATTTCCCCTCCCCAAGGTAGCATAAAATCAAAAAGTGACTTTTCCAGTCTCCCCTGCAGCTAATGTTTAGATAAGAAACCTGAGTGCTACCAATTTGATGCACTAAGGAAGACTTGAGTCAGAAGTGAACTGTGGAAGGAAACAGGCTGGTCACAAGGCATCATTTTGCTGGCTATAGAGCGGATGGTAGAAGCCAACCCTTTGTAGGATCGGTGGTAACAGCAGTTTCATCGAATTCTTGAGTGTAATACTGACAGAATCCTAAGACAATGCCTTAAAACTGACTGGCCCAGCTTAAAGTTCTAGTCTTAAGACCCAACTGAAACTTTTTTTCTAATATTCTTGACTCTGGTGACTCAGTCTCATTCTCTTTTGTGCTTTCTTTAACAGTAATAATTAATTTCATAATATTTATAATTTTATAGTAGTTTCTTTGGAGACTTCATTCTAAAAGCTCATGTAAAAATTCCTGGTACTGAGAATACCATACAAGAGCATTCTGGCACATAATTACCGCTGAATCTAATGGACACCATCTATTTTTCTACTGTATTATACTTGTTTGTGATGTGAGTGAGTCTTTCTGGGACTCATCACAATGATTCTTAAACCTCAGTGTGTACAATCACCCATAGAGCTTGCTAAGATGTATATTCCTGAGCTCTATCCACAGAGATTCTGATTCATTTGGTTTGATGTGGGGGCCAGCAATCTGCATTTTCATAACTTTTCAGGTGATGTAGATACAGCTAGTCCACAGAATATAATTCTATAAACATTGGACTATGGTTGAATCCTTACCCATCTTTTATATGTATTTACCCTCATTCATCATTGTTTGCCCAGTGTCTGACCCATGGTAGGTACTCTGTAAGTATTTACTTAATGGCTGAATCTTTTTATTGCATGATGAATAATGAAAGACAGAAATATTAAAAATAGTCACACTTTATATATACGTGTTGCTCAAAATCTAAGAATGCTTTGGAATTAAAGAAGCAAATTGAATATTTTTCCATATAGTGATTCAACAGATTCTCTACGGTCAAACCTCTGGTTCACTGGGTTTCCTGCTAAAGCCAGGATTCATTTTTAATGGTCAAACATGAGATTCTACATACTAATTTTTAATTTACATATTTATCAGGGGAAATTGTATACATATGTTTTATATGTTTGTTACTAAACAAAGTGACTTTTTCTAAAGCTCTAATGGCTTGAGTTTTAGCAGGACTTCCCCTCCTACTTTTCTAGCCCTGCCATCTGTGACACTGTCTCTGGTGTCAGGAGCTTAAGTTTGAGAAAAATAGCATTTGTGAAATAGTTACTTCTGAGACACAATTATGTATTGATTATATAGAGATGAAAATCACAGGGCTCAGGTGAAAGTTCATGTATTTCTTCAGCTTTGGTTCTTTGTCTGCCAAAGTTTGATTAGTTAGGCATGATAATAGAGCCAGTAGCAGATAAACTTTGTTTGAGAAGAGAAAGATGAGAAAGATCTGTAGCTGAAAACATTCAGAATAGGTGTACTCACCACTGGCCCTGGTCGTGGAAGTCTTGTACTGTTCATTCCGCTTATAGGGATTCTGACTGTCATGCATTGTTTCATTCAGATGACCCCTCTTACAGAAAGTATTTTTTTGGTTTTTCCCCATCTGCATCCAGTAGGATCTTGTCAGGAACCTCTATTTCATAGTTATTTCTGTACATCCTCTGTCTCTTCTGTCAAACTGTTAGCATCCTGAGGGCAAGATAACTAAACTGAATAAAGACTCCATAAAAATGTGAATGAGCTGCTTGCTGTAAATGGAAGGACTGGGACAAATATGCTAAAATGTACTGAAGGCTTTTGGAGAGTTTTTGTTGGAGAGTGGGGTGGGTGGGGAAGGAAAGTAAGAATCTTAAAAATAGGGGAGTAGAGGGACGCCTGGGTGGCTCAGTTGGTTAAGCGTCTGCCTTGGACTTAGGTCACCATCCTAGGGTGTTAGAATCCAGTCCTGCTAAGCTGGGAGTTTGTTTCTCCCTCTGCCTGCCGCTCCTCCTACTTGTACTCTCTCTCTCACAAATAAATAAATTAAAATCTTTTAAACAACAACAACAAAAAATTGGGAGTGGAGAACTTCTGGAAATTGGTGGTGTATTCATTTAATGGAATGCTAGACAACAATGGAGAGAAGGGTCTTTGCAAGGGGTATAAATGAGGCAATGATTCATTCACTTTTCCTTTTTAAAAACAGCTTGGTGAGGAGTACCTGGGTGGCTCGGTTGGTTAAGCGGCTGCCTTCAGCTCAGGTCATGATTCCAGGGTCCTGGGATCAAGTCCTGCATCGGGCTCCCTGCTCAGCAGACAGCCTGCTTCTCTCTCTCCCTCTGCCTGCTGCTCTGCTTACTTGTGCTTTCTCTCTGTCAAATAAATAAAATCTTAAAAAAAAAAACAACAACAACAGCTTGGTGAGATGTATTTTACATATCATTAAATCCACTTCATTAAAACCAACAATTCAATGATTGTTAGTAACTTTACGGAGTGGTGCAACCATCACCATAATTAGTTTTAGAGCATTTTCATTTTCCCAACGAGATCCCTGATGGCCATTTATAGTTATTCCCATTAATATTCCCAGACCCAGGCAACTACCAATCTGTTTTATGTCTATAAATTTGCCTTTTTTGGGCACTTCATATAAATAAAAGTATGTAATATGTGGTCTCTTGTGTCTGGCTTCTTTCTCTTTGCATAACATTTTTGAGGTTTATGTGTGATGTAGCATGTGTTGGTAGTTCTTCCTTTTTATTTTCAAAATAGTATTCCATTATATGGGTGTACCACACTTAGTGTATCCATCTACTGTCTGATTGACATTCAAGTTGTTTCTGGTTTGGGACTATTACTAACATTTCTTTATTCTGAAATGAAAATTTCCATACCAGTCATGGTATAGACATATGTTTAAATTTTCTTATATCTATATCTAGGAGTGCAATTGCTGGGTTATTTGGGAGTTTTATGTTTAGTTTTTTGAGAAACTTCCAAACTGTTTTTCAAAGTGTTTGTGGCATTTTATATTCTCACTAGCAATGTGTGAGGGATCCCACACAATGTGTAAAGGGTCCCATTTCTCCACATCCTCACCAACATTTGTTATTGTCTGCCTTATTTATTACAACCATTCTAATGGATGTGAAATTGTATCTCATTCTTATTTTAATTTACATTTTCCTAATGACTACAAGTGTTGAACATCTTTTCATGACTTTATTAGCCATTAACTATTTGCATATCTTCTCTGTAGTGAAATATCAACTCATATATTTCACCCATTTTTAAATTGGGCTGTTTTGGGGGGTTATAGGGTAACTCAGTTGGTTAAGCGCCCAGCTCTTGGTTTTGGCTCAGGCCATCATCTAGAGGTCATGAGACTGAGCCCTGTATAGGGGGCTCCATGATCTCCATGATGAGAGTGGACCCTGCTTGAAATTCTCTCTCTCCTCTCTCTCTGCCCCTCTCCCACCCCACTGACGTGCACAAACTTTCTCTCTCTTAAAAAAAAAATTTGGAAAAAAAAATTGGGGGGGGTTATCTTTTTATTATTGAGCTGTAAGAGTTACTTGTATATTTTTGGATATAAGTTCTTCATGAGATATGTGCTTTACGAATATTTTCTCATAGTCTGTTCCTTGTCTTTTTAATTTTTCTTAAAGCTGTCTTTTGTCATGCAGAGGTTTTAAAGTTTGTTAAGGTCCAGTTTATTAATTTTTTCTTTTATGGATTGGTGTCCTATCTAAAAATTTTTCCCTTACTTAAGGTCTTAGAAATTTCCTCCTATATATTTTTCTATGTAGCTCTTACATTTAAGTCTGTGATCCGTTTGAGTTAATTTTTGTATATGATGTGAGGTAAGGGTCTAAGTTCATCATTGTGGATATCTAGTTGTCCTTACTTGTCTTATAAACTGACCTCAAATGAGAGCTTGGCTTGGGGTAGGCATTGGTGATATAAAAATGAATGATATGATTTCCAATTCCAAGTATAATCTAGGGAGGAATATAACATAACTAAGGAGTATAGAACAGAGGAACACATCAACTCAAGGTCTGGTGACATTCAGGAAAAAGGACTCTGAGGTAAAATCAAGGAGGTGGCTTTGGTGTCTTCAGGGAAAAGATCCCCACCAGATGCTTTTATAGAGAGGAATGAGAAAATGAATCATTAGAAGATAATGCTGCACATTTTAGGTTACTGATTATGTTATGATTTCCCTGGTCTAGAGATGCATATCTCTTCTGACATGTGAGTTAACTGGGGAAGATAAAACAAGAAGGAAAATGATTTGGAAAGTTTGGTAAATGATTCCAAACATGAGCTTACAGAATATGCTCTGTAGGAGAGAATTTCCATGTTAGAAAAGTTCTAGCCTATATAACTGCAACCTACCTTTGGACAATGAAATTTCTTTACATTGTGGTAAAAAAAGTATATTTGTTCCCTAAGAGATGTAAAAAGAAAAGTTATATAACATTCGGGATTACATAAAGAACTTGATAGATATTGGGTATATAATTCTCTTTATTGCTTTGAAGATTATAATGGATATTTCTTATATTTCAGGTTTTCCTAAAGAGCAAAGCCATAGTATGAGACATTTTGTTAAGAAGTATTTTAATGTAGTACAAGAACATGAATGTGATATAAATCAACTTCATGTCCCTATTTTCAAGACTCGTCTTTCAGCTTCTGAGTTACATTCTTCAGTACATTTTCTGAACTTCATTTACTGAACAGTATCTTCAGACTTGAACCTAAATTATCTAATAGTTTTTTTGTGTAATGTACAGACATGAAACCTCTTACTTTTGAAAAGGTTTTCAGGTTAGGGGGTGTCTGTGCTCCTTTGGCCCGAGTTTATCATCTTATTCTCACCCGTTTACCTCCAAACACATGTATGCTTTCTGTTTTTGACTGTAGATAGTTTGGTTCCATTTGTATGTGAGTAGTGGCACTGTTTGCAAGGTTATTAAAAAAAAAAGCTTAAATTCTGTTCCATTCATATAACTTTATAATCTTTACTTGGCAGATGTACCATTTATGGGCAACCATAGTTCCAATGTACTTAGGTATGCCTTAACTATGCATTGTGTTTTGAAAAGGCCTTATCTTTGTCTATTGGTCAGGATGCTTGGTTGGTTGCAACAGACAGAAATTCAACTCAAACTGTCTCAAGAAAAAAAAGAATTTATTAGCTCTTTTAACTAGAAAGTCCCAATGTGGAAGTGGCCTTAGCACGCTGAATCCCGAGTCAACAGATTTCTAGGCTTTCTTGACTTCTGTCACTTAATTCAGTATTCCTCAGGGTATTGACATCATTCTCTAGCAGATTCTCTGTGTGTGGTAGTCAGTGATGGCCACTGACACTGGCACCTCCAGACTTCTCTGGTCTTTTATAAGTCAAGGTGAGAGGAAGAGAGAATCTTTGGGGTCCATATACAACCTCTCATTGGGGGTCTCTGATTGGTTCTGCTTGGGTCATATATTCACCCCCATGTACCAATCTGTGAATAGCAGAAGGTATAAAGATTGACTAGCCCAGGAGCTGTCCCAGTTCATGAAGTTAGGTCAGAATAAGGCTCTCTGATTGACAAATTCTCCAGAGCCACACGGGGTGAAAGAAGAACAGGTCCCTAGAGGATGCCAGGAAGACACAAACAACAGATGTCCACTACATTTGGTAAGGTGTTACTAAACACTTTTAAGTGCAAGGAGCACTGGCTTTTATTTGCCACAAAAACCCAAAGCTGCTGCTAATCATGTTACAATATGTATTTATCTTTGACACCTCAAATATTTTAGACATCTATTTAACTCGAGAGAGAACTTGATCTTACTTACAGTAATAAAATACCTTTTTACTGAATTGACATTCAGTGTCAGTTCTTAAAGTTAATTTCAAATCTTATCAAATATTTATAAATATTCTCACTGCAATTACTTGCATAAACTGTATTTATTTCACAATAAAAAATCACAAACATTTTACTTGAGAGAATTTAAAAGGTAATTCCTCTTAGATAATTTGGGTGTGTTGATGGTGTTTGGTTACTTAGTTAAAGAAAATTTGGATGGAATTTATTTCAAATAATTATTTAAAGACTAGAAAAGAGTTTTTAAGTGACCAGTTATAAGCTTCCAGTAAACCATATTTCCTTTCCTTTTAATTCTCAGATCTTGACCCTGATAAGGTTTCTATTAGGGGAAAATTCCAAAACACACATGAAGGAGAGAATTACATTGAGGCGTTTTAAATAGCAAGTCCAAATACAGTAGTCTTTTTTTTTTTCTTTTTCATACTCACAAATTAGGACAGCTCCAGCTTTTAAAATAGAGTAAGAAGAAGGGGTGGCACACATACAGAGCAAACCAACATTTAAATATAGCACATTAGAATTCTTTGCATATCAAAGATGAGTTATAAAATGTAAGTTGGTTTTGGTTTCAGAAAATGTTCTGGATTTTGGCCGTGTTGCCATGCTCTAGAGCTTTGTGGGGTCTGCATTATGGGAAGAAAGAAGATTACTAAAAGGCTCTGCTGTATTGTTATCGTTAATACATTCCAAAGTTTTAGACCATGTTCCAAAGTCAATATACATGCCATTAAAATTAATAATCGAATTGACTATACATTTAAAATATTACTTCACAGGATTTCTGGTAAAATGTGGGCATGGAGTTATGAGTGGAGGAGAGATTCAACACCATCTTAGCAAATAGAAAGCAAAGACTAAGATGCTAGAACATGAGTCTCCACTTTGGAAGGGTCCACTGAGTGCCTAGCACAGTGAATGAAAAGGAACACTTTTAAAGCAAATCTTGATAAAATTTCAGCACTGTAGAATTAAAGAAGAAATGTTGGGAGACCATGTCACGTACAATAGCTAATAGAATGGCATAATACATCTCAGTGGAAATTTTGGAAGGTAAAAGACAACAAAGTAATGCCACTAGAATTCTGAGAAAAACTACTCTTCAGCCTAGAGTTCTGTATTCAGCTAATCAATCAATTGTGAGGGTAGAACAGAGAAAGTTTTGATAAACAAAGTTTTTTAAAAATCCTCCTTGGAGTCTTTTCTTAGGAAGTGACTGGAAGATCTATTCCAACAAATTGAGGGTGCAACCCAAGAGAGATCAAGAAGTTCCAAGGCCCAAGATAAAGGGTATCCAACTTAGGTGATTGATGAAGGAAGTTTCAGCTTTGCGTTGAGCCTAGGGAGCTACCACCTGCAGACTGTAGCAAGAGGATACAAGTTCCATAATGGAAACAGTGGGAAGAAATGAAATGGATGGATTATTTGATTACACTAGACTGTTTGGCAGTTAATTTTGATGGGATGGTGATCACTATGATGGAACATTTGGGAAAAAAATTATTAAACTTCTAATAGTGATAATTTAAGGAATTTAGGTATAAATATATTATTTAGAAGCACAGAAGTTAAATAACTAGAAGAAATAGTTAAAGGATAAAAGTGGTTATTCATGGGGAAGGATGCAGCTAGATCTGATGAAGTTGATTATCAGCTTTTTGGTACTATTTGGTCATATTATCAAATATATTAGTATGTTGATTAAAAATAAGAATCAAATGGAGATTAAAGTAATTCAAACTAAAAACATGTAAAAGTGTTAATAATAGGGGAAACTGGGTGTATGGCATGTGGGAACTATTCTTCACAATTTTTCTGTAAATCTAAAACTGTTATTCTAGAAGATAAAGTCTTAAAAACTAAACTGCAGAAATATGAAAGATGAAGGAAAGAAAAGAGTACACTGTGATGCATATCATATATTAAATATAGTACAATAAAATTAATGTCAAAATATTAAAAAATTTTTCATTACTGATTTTCAAAACAGATTATGAAAAATAAAATATTACATTACTGTTAATAAATCTTGTCTATACATATTTGTCTTACATTTTGAATTATTCAGTATTACCAGTCAACTTATTCTTTTTCATGGAAACTTGCAATTTTTTAAATGGTGAATGAATATCCCTGTTTAAGATTAAGTGGTTGACATATTTTTCCAATCACTGGACTAATTAGTTTTGGATTATAATTATTAAAGTTAACCTCTTCACCCCCACTTAAGCATCCCAAACCAGTAAGAGCAGACTGCACTAGAAATTGTATAGGACTAGTTGGGGTTCGTGTAATAAATGAGCATATCTGGCTAGGCCACTTCTTCAAAATGATGCATTATCTATAGTCAGGCATTATTGCTCCCCTTTTCCTCTCCATCAATTTGGCTAAATGGTAGTTTAGTTTTATAGGGATTAAGTGATTTACCTACTGATCTAGTGGTAGACTGAGACTTAGAAATCAAGCCCTCTGTTGCCAGGGGGAGGGGTATAACTTTATCCTGGGGCATCAAAGATAGTGGTATCTCCTGTTTCTTCATCATAGTAGGCACTAAACATGAAAGTGTAAACTTCAGGATGGTTGACCCTGAAGCAACACTAAGGTGGGCATATAGTGATTGAACTGGGGTTGGTAGCATGTTTTAGGGTAGGTTTACTAATTTCCTTATTACTTTCTATACGTTTAAAATCCCTTTTTGTATTACAAAAACTAGACATTGTAGGAAACTCATACCTTGTTTTCTTTCAGTAGATCCAGCAAATGAAAACGACAGCCCTGCAATAGCTAAATATCTAAGCTAAAACATATTTTAAAAGCTCTAATTGGTATAATAACCTGTAATTTTCTTTTCTTTTTTGGCATCACCCATTTTGTATCTTGCATTTCCAGTTTCCCTCAATCGTGTATTTATCTGATATTCTTGTGGATTTTAAAAGGTGGTTTTGGTGTCATATTCTTCAATTAATTGACCAGTTTACTTGCATTAAGTGTAATCTCTTGTGCTTTGACTTCCTGCCTATGGGACACTTGAGTTTAATAAAACCTTTGGAGGCCTTTTTCCTAACTTGTTGACTTTAATACTAGTTCCTGGTCCAAGTGAAAAACACTGGAGGTGGTGCGGAGAATATTCTTCTGTGTACTTGCAGATTAAGCTTCACTAAGAGGAATGCTATTTTTGGGTCCATGATTGGATTGACTACCTTGGTTCTGTTTGTTTTCATTGTGTGAATAATGGCTAGATAAACTTCTTTTCTTTGGGCCATTCTGTTGACTTTTGAACTTGGTTACAGCTATTTTGTGGACTGTTAGAGACTGAATGTTTGTGACCTGTCAAGATTCTTATGTTCAAGCACTACCCCCACCAATGTGATAATATTTCACGGAGGGGGGGGGTTGGGAGGGGTAGTTTTAGATGAGGTTATAGGTATGGTACTCCCATGATGGAATTAACACCCTTATAAAAAGAAGAAAAGACATGAGAGCTAGCTTTCTCTCCATGAGCACACAGTAAGGAAAGGCCATATGGGCACCCTTCTCAGGCAGCTGCCTACAAGCCAGGAAGGGAGCACTCATCAAGGATGAACTCTGCTGGAACGTTGATCTTGGACTTCCCAGCTTCTAGAACTGTGAGAAATAAATATCTGTTGTTTAAGCTGAAGATCAGCTTATGGCATTTTGTTATAGCGGTGTCCTGGCTGTCTGAGACATAGGCCTTTTCCAGTTTTTGGATTCAATATAAATAGAACAGGGCAATTAAATCTTAACCAGTATTGAGTATATGGAAGTGATAATAATTCTACTTCCTTTAGACCTAACAATGCCCACTTAATTCTCCTGGCACCATACTTTAAAATCAAATATAAAAATTGATTATTTTTGGAGACAGTATCTTTATGTTTGTAAGCCTTTTATTTATCCTTTCATTTGGCCATATCTAGCAGTGTTGGTTTTTTTTTTTTTCTGTCAGCATTCTAGATGAGTCCTGTAATGTAAATATCTTATTTTTCCTTTCTGTGGTGTCCATCCCCTTACAACCTGATTATAGTGCCATGTTTTCCTTGGAAATCACCTTTCCCCCTTTTTACTTCCCAGTCCATGGGACTGAAGGGAGGCTTACTTCATCCATGGCTTCAGGAATGAATGTGATATTCAGATAAGGACAATCAGAGAACTACATCTCCCGACTGCACTGATTGGTTCTGAGATGGACATATGATTCATTTCAGGCCAATGAGAGATAGGCTTAAATCTTTTGCTGAAACATTGGGACAAAGGCTGAAGTCCATAAAGAGAAAAATGATGCTGAGAGAGGATGAGTACCCAGGTGGTATTATTTGATTACCTGGATTCTGTTGTATCTGAATCTACCCTGGACTTTTTGATCATGTAAGCCAATACATTTTTCTCTTTGACTTACTCAGTTTTAATTGAATCTTTACTAATTATAACCAAAAGAGTGCTAAATAACAAGATTGCCAAATTCACAGACAGTAAGAAACATGAAGAGATAGAGAATATATTAGAATATATTACAGAGTGAAAATCCAGAAAGATTTTAGCTAAAAAGAAGAGCAACGACTAATAAGATACAATGTAGTAGTGATAAATGTAAAGTCCTGTGTTTGTTCGAGATCATCAGCTGAGCAAAATGAGGGTGAGGCTGACATGGATAAATATGAAAAATATTTAGTCATTTTAGTGAATTCTCAGCTAAGTCATAATTATTAGTGTGAGAAAACCCTCAAGAATATGTATGTTCTGTTCCATTAATCTATTCACCTATCCTTATGCCCATGCCACACTGTACCATATTGTCTTAAGACAATAGCTATACTGTAAGTCTCAAAAATTAGGTAGTATGACTCTGCCAAATTTGTTCTTCTAGACTGTTGGCTATTCTATGTCCTTTGCATTTCCATATAAATAAAATATTATGAGTTTACCCAAATTAAAAGTAATTAGTTAAGAATTGCATAATTTTTCAAGCTAGTAGACAGTGAATTATAAATTGTTTTTAATGCCTTATCATTTGAACTGGTTAAAAAAATGATACTCATTATACTTTAACAGTTTTCTTGGAAAATAGGTTTGAATTATGCCAGGTCTTCAGAAATACATACTTAAGATGCAAAAGACCTGTATTTTTATCTTTATAAACATGGTATATTTATGGAGAAATATATAAGAAATTACTAACAATATTTTGCTCTGGGGGGGGGCACGTGGCATGGTTATCTGGTAAAGGATGGAGATTTATTTTTTTGTATGGTTGTGAATTCTTTTAAGTAAAAAAAATCTAATAAAATTTTTCAAAATAAATATATAATATGCTTTTATTATTCATGTATGTTTGAGTTCTATCTATAAATGACAATTCCTTTGTATGCATGAAATCTGTTCTGATTTATGATTGTGGGTGCTGTTTTTAGTTAATGTCACTGTGGTTTTCCTTCTTTATTTCCTGGCTTAGTCCATCACCTGGACTGTATGGAACTTTCATCAATCTAGTGGATCTGCATTTAACAAATTCTTTGATGTACCTCTTAAGATTTTTATGAATGTTCTTTACCCCAATAAATGATAATTATATTTAGGGCTTACAGCTCTTTTTAGTGCTTCTTGTTTTTGCTCAAGTTAACTTACAGTTTCTTGTGTATCCCAACTGTACTTAATTTATCCAGGCCTCAGTTGCCTAATCTGTAAAATGTGTTGGCTAAAGTGTGGTCCAAAGTCTCTTCTGGTCCTGTGAGTTCGTAAGTTTGTCTTCCTTTCATTTCATTCGATTCCCTTCATGGTCCAGATGGATGGCGATAACAAAATCATCAAGACAAGACATGACATTCATGGAGTATTCAATCTTTGGGAAAGTTATGCCTGCTTTTTGCTACTCTTTAGACCTGTGATTCACAGTTCTAGTTTTAGAATATTCAGTATGTCTGTAGTTACTAACAGGTGTGATAGAATGAATCATAGACCCATCCCTGCATCTGCACTCCTGCCATGGCTTCCTTGTGGGCATAAGGTACTTCCTCAATCCTTCACGTGTTTTGGCTAATGATATATGAGCAGCAGTTGTGTCATTTTTCAGCCTAAGACTTTAGACGGCTTGTATGCTTCCATTAGTCATCTTGTTCTTCTTGTTTCTGCACAAGAATGAGAGGCACAGGGAGCAGATCTGTGGATCTGAATGAGAAGCAGAGCCTGTCTATGGAGCCCAGCTTGGATCAGCTGAGTCTCAGCTGACCTGTAGATCTTCAAGAATAAATAATTATTAAGTCTTGGTGTTGTCTGTGACACAGCATTTTTGTGACACAACAGGTACCATTGACTTCTATCAACATGTATTTTTAAATAGGGAACACATTCACATGGTTCAAAAATAAAAATGTAAATAGGCATATAGTGAAAAGTTTTGCTCTGTGCCCTGTTCACTGTTCACCTGGGTCCTATCTAAGTCCTACCACCACAAGGTGCCCATTTGAGGGATGCCTGGGTGGCTCAGTCAGTTAAGCATCTGTCTTCAGCTAAGGTCATGATCCTGGGGTTCCTGAGATGGAGTTCCATCTCTCTCTGCCCCTCCCCCTGCTTGTGCCCTATCTCTGACAAATAAATAAATAAAATATTCAATCAAGGTGCCCACTTGATTAGTTTCTTTTGTATCCTTTTAGAATTTCTTTATGTAAATGCAAACAGACAAGAATATATAATCTTGGCTCCCATTTCCATTTCACACAGTTTTATACTTTTTTTCATCTGCTATCTTATATATATTTGCGTATCAGTATATAGAAAGCTTCTTTATTCCTTTTTACAGCTGTGTTGTATACCATAATAAAAAAGAATACATTCTCCTATTGATGGTCACTTGTTTTCTATCTTTTGCTGCAATGTAAGTATATCTGTGGGATAAACTCTCAAGAAAAAGAAGATGTATACAGATGGAATAGCTACTGCCAAAGTGTCTTTCATAGGGGAACACATTAATTTTAATTGGTAAGATATTGTAAATATCTAACAGCATTTTCCTTTAATCTACAGGACCAGTGTAGTATTTCACACAGGAAGCCATCCTACTGACATTCCAGGAGGACATGAAGTGATATTTTCAGAGACCTGACGCCTCTATACCAGGAAGCTTCAGCACTTTATAGGTGTCAGCTTCTTAAATCCTCACAACATCCTGTAAAGGTACTGTTACTACCCTTATCTTAAAGATGAGAAGATTGATGTGGAGGGAAGCTGAGTGACTTTCCTGATTTCATTCAACTAGGAAGCAATGGAGCTGGGATTCTAACTTAAGTAGATTTACTCCAGGCTAAGACAACTAAACCATAACTTCTCTAAAATCACTTTTAAAATAAAGGTATAATTAAACTAATATTAGTATAATATCCTAAAATATTTTCCCTGACTTGTCGTGTTTTGATAGTATTCATAAATTATAAATTATGTGTGGGGGGTAGGGGTGTGTGTGTGTGTGTGTGTGTGTTTGTACCTATGGGAATCTTATGAATTTCCACTTATTAACCGGAAGATGTATTATGATATATAAGAAACCATTATGAACTTGACTTCCATGGTTATAATTGTTGGGTGTATTTTTAAGAAAATTGTTTTTTAAAATGGGTTTTGAAAAATATAAGTGTCTATAATTTGCTAAGCAGATAACATAACCTTTGGCACAATTAAAAATATCACCTCTAACTTATATTCATTTAATATTCATATCACTCCTGTGAATTATAGTTATTAATATTCTGATTTTACAGGTGAGGAAACTGAAGCTCAGAAAAAGGGGTTGACTTACTCAATATCACCCAGATAGTGTGGATGATGATAATGAGTAATATTTACTGAGTATTTATTATATACCAGGTACATTACTAGGCCCACTTTACCTGGACCTATTTAATCTTCACAACAATTCTATGAGAAGTTGCTCTTACAGCTTTTCAGATGATGAAATAGGATTTAAAGAAATTTAGAAATTTTCAAAAGGCCATCTAGCAAGGAAGTGTTGGGCAATTAATCCAGGTTTGTTATGATGGTCAGTTTGATATGTCAACTTGGGTAGGCTTCAGTTCCCACTGTAACATTCAGTGGAACCTAGTCTAGGTGTTGCTGTGAAGGTATTTTATAGATGTGATTAAAGTCCCTAATCAGATGACTTTGAGTAAGGTAGATTATCCTAGGTAATCTACATGGGCCGAAATCAGTCAGTTGAAAGGCCAGAAGACCAGAGCTGAAGCTTCCTTGAAGAAGCTCTGCCTGAGGCCTGCAGCTTCAGCTGCCTGTGAGTTGCAGCCTGTGGTTCCTGATGGTCTGCCCTTTGGATTTCAGACTTACCTAGCCATCCCCCATAATCACACAAGCCAATTCTTTGCAACAAATCTCTTAATATGTATCTCCTATTAGTTCTCTTTCTCAGGTTGAGCCCTGATACATTTGTCTAAATCCAAAGCTCAAGCACTTGCCAGAATGCTATACTCATTCTTTGTATACAGCAAATTAGAAATTTGAAACCAAGTCCAGGGCTAAATCTATGCTGCATATGCTTCTGAACCACACACTCTACTTATTACTCACTGCCTCAGTATAATGAGGTAATAAGCTTTTATATTTTGCACCCTCCAATTTGATAAGCATTTGGATGGCAGACATCAGGTTTTACTTATCTTATTTTTCCTGTACTGTATGTCAGGCACACAGGATGCATGTGTCACGCCTACACACAGACACATGTCACACCTACAAACAGACACGTGTCATTTGTCTTCTTGCTTTTGTACTCTCAATTTGGAGGCCATCATTATTTTTTCTCTAACTTTTCTGTTTTAATTATTAACTTACGAGCTTTTAGGAACTTAGAATTTTAGTCAATGTTGCCATCCCTTGTCTTATCAATTATTAGGGTTTGTCATGGGTAATGTAAAACCTTAGCGGAAGAAAAGAGGTAATAGTCTGTCAGAGTGTCCAGTGATGTTTTGGCTTAGCTGTTTAACCTGTGCTGCAGTCCTTTCTGGGCTGGACCTCTGACAGATAGTGACAAGAAAAATTAAAAAATTTTCAGTTCCCCAATGAATACAGTTGGAATAGAAGGAACTTGTTCTTTACTATAGATAAGCCCTAAATCTGAGGTCAAAATGTTATCCAAGAGCAGATCCTAAGAGTTAAGTGATTGGTCCCAAAAGATACAATTCTCTTCTCTATTTGTATTGTTTTTTTTTTTTTATTATTTAAATTCATTTAATTGACACATATTGCCTTATTTGTTTCAGGAGTACACGTCTGTGATTCATCAGTCTCCATATAATACCAGTGCTCATTACAATATATACCCTCCCCAATGTCCATCACCCAGTTACCCCATACCTCACCCTCTCCCCTCCAGCAAACTTTAGTTTGTTTTCTATGATTGAGAGTCTCTTATGGTTTTTCTCCCTCTCTGGTTTTGTCTTATTTCACTTTTTCCTCTTTTCCCCTATGATCATCTACCTTGTTTCTTAAATTCCACATATCAGGGAGACAATATGGTAATTCTTTCTCTGATTGACTTATTTCACTTAGCATAATACCCTCTAGTTCCATCCATGTAGTTGCAAATGGCAAGATTTCATTTTTTTGATGGCTGAGTAGTGTTCCATTGTGTGTATGCATATATACATATGCATACACATATATATGTATATATATATCACCACATCTTCTTTATCCATTCCTCTGTTGATGGAGATCTGGGCTCTTTCCATAGTTTGGCTATGGTGGAGATTGCTGCTATAAAGACTGAGGTGCAGGTGCCCTTTTGGATCACAACATTTGTATCTTTGGGGCAAATACCCAGTAGTGCGATTGCTGGGTCATAGGGTAGCTCTATTTTCAACTTTTTGAGGAACCTCCATGCTGTTTTCCAGAGTGGCTGCACCAGCTTGCGTTCCCACCAACAGTGTAGGAGGGCTCACCTTTCTCTGCATCCTCGCCAGCATCTGTCATTTCCTGACTTGTTAATTTTAGCCATCCTGACTGGTGTGAGGTGGTGTCTCATTGTGGTTTTGATTTGTATTTCTCTGATGCCAAGTGATGTGGAGCACTTTTTCATGTGTCTGTTGGCCATCTGGATGTCTTCTTTTATTTTATTTTATTTTATTTTATTTATTTATTTGAGAGAGAAAGAGAAAGAGAGAGAGAGCATGAGAGGAGAGAGGACAGTGGGAGAAACAGACTCTGGCGATCAGAGAGCCTCATGTGGGACTCGATCCCAGACTCCAGGATCATGACCTGAGCAGAAGGCAGTTGCTCAACCAACTGAGCCACCCAGGAGCCCCTGGATGTCTTCTTTGCAGAAATATCTGTTCATATCCTCTGCCCATTTCTTGATTGGATTATTTGTTCTTTCAGTGTTGAGTTTGATAAGTTCTTTATAGATTTTGAATACTAACCCTTTATCTGATGTGTCGTTTGCAAATATCTTCTCCCATTCTGCCAGTTGTCTTTTGGTTTTGTTGACTGTTTCCTTTGCTGTGCAAAAGCTTTTGATCTTGATGAGGTCCCAATAGTTCATTTTTGCCCTTGCTTCCCTTAGCTTTGGTGATGTTTCTAGGAAGAAGTTGCTGCGGCTGAGGTCGAAGAGGTTGCTGCCTGTGTTCTCCTCAAGGATTTGGATGGATTCCTTTCTCACATTGAGGTCTTTCATCCATTTGGAGTCTATTTTTGTGTGTGGTTTAAGGAAATTGCCCAGTTTCACTTTTCTGCATGTGGCTGTCCAATTTTCCCAACACCAATTGTTGAAGAGACTGTCTTTTATCCATTGGACATTCTTTTCTGCTTTGTCAAAGATTAGTTGACCATAGAGTTGAGGGTCTATTTCTGGGTTCTCTATTCTGTTCCATTGATCTATGTATCTGTTTTTGGACCAGTACCATGCTGTCTTGATGATGACAGCTTTGTAATAGACCTTGAGCTTCGGCATTGTGATGCCACCAGTTCTGGTTTCTTTTCCAACATTCCTTTGTCTATTTGGGGTCTTTTCTGGTTCCATACAGATTTCAGGATTATTGTTTCAGCTCTGTGGAAAAAGTTGATGGTATTTTGATAGGGATTGCATTGAATGCGTGGGTTGTTCTAGGTAGCATAGACATTTTAACAATATTTGTTCTTCTAATCCATGAGCATGGAACGTCTTCTCATTTCTTTGTGTCTTCTTCAATTTCTTTCATGACTGTTGTTTAGTGTTCTGAGTACAGATCCTTTGTGTCTCTGGTTAGGTTTATTCCTAAGTATCTTATAGGGTGCAATTATAAATGGGACCTACTACTTAATTTCTCTTTCTTCTGCCTCATTGTTAGTATATAGAAATACAACCAATTTCTGTGCATTGATTTTTATATCCTGCCACTTTGCTAAATTCCTGTATGAGTTCTAGCAATTTTGGGGTGGAGTCATTTGGGTTTTCCCTGTAGAATATGATGTCATCTGCAAAGAGAGAGAGTTTGACTTCTTCTTTGTCAATTTGGATGCCTTTTATCTCTTTTTGTTGTCTGATCACTGAGGCTAGGACTTCTAGTGCTATGTTGAACAGCAGTGGTGATAGTGGACATCCCTTCCATGTTCCTGACCCTAGGGAAAAAGCTCTCAGTTTTTCCCCATTGAAAATGATATTCTCTGTGGGCTTTTCATAGATCGCTCTTATGATATTCACACTGTGAAAAGTTTTATCAAGAAAGGATGGCATACTTTCTCAAAAGCTTTTTCTGCATCGTATCGTCCTTGTCCTTTCTTGTATTTATGTAGTATATCACATTTTTGATTTGCAGATGTTGAACCATCCTTGCAACCCATTGAGCCACCCAGGTACCCCCCTCCCATTTTTATTAAGCATATCTGTTAATTCCATGACTTGAACAGAGGGCAAGTTTGCCTTGAAACTATGATTTCTCCAACATGACAACATTTAAGTAAGATCTGTTAAAAAACACTTTTCCAAGGAGAGAAAAAACTCTCTAAAGGATGTCTTCCCCTACTCACTCTCCTTGATAGGTACACAACTTAGAGACTTCTCTAGTCTTTACTCTAAACTCATTGTTTTTAGGATGCCTGAGTTTGAACTCTCCTCCCCTACTTTCTAGTTACTTGATTGTGCTAACAGTTATTAGGGCTGTTCACCGATATTTTGGTTTCCTCATTTTAGTACATGGTAGGTTTGTACTTCTCCTTGAAAAAGCTCATGGCCACATGACCTCCAGGAAGGAGAGAGAGCATAAATCACCATCTTTCTCTTCCTCCTGCATGGTAGCCAGCTTCATAGCAGACAACAGATGGTCCATCACTCTACCAAGAATGGAGTCCTAGTCAAGCCACAATAGTCAGGTAGCATGAATGAAAAATAAAGCTATTGTCTTTTTTTTTTTTAAGGTTTTATTTATTTATCTGACAGAGATCACAAGTAGGCAGTGAGAGAGGAAGGGAAGCAGGCTCCCTGCTGAGCAGAGAGCCCGATGTAGGGCTCGATTCTGGGACCCTGGGATCATGACCTGAGCCGAAGGCAGAGGCTTTAACCCACGGAGCCACCCAGGCGCCCCATTATCCAGAATCTTGAGAGCTAAATATTATATATATATATATATATTTTTTATCTTTTGAAAATATTATATATTTTAGGGGCACCTGGGTGGCTCAGTGGGTTAAAGCCTCTTTTTTGGCTCAGGTCACGTTCTCAGGGTCCTGGGATGAGCTCCGCATCGGGCTCTCTGCTCAGTGGGGAGTCTGCTTCTGCCTCTCTCTCTCTGCCTGCCTCTCTGTCTACTTGTGATCTCTCTCTGTCAAATAAATAAGTAAAATCTTTTAAAAATAAATAAATAAAATCTTTAAAAAATTTTTTAAAAAAGAAAATCTTATATATTTTAAAAATTCCCCAAGTTTACCCCTTTTATATCCAGCCTTTCAAAGAATTTTTTTTTCTTGCACATCTTTTTAAAATATATCACATCCTTTTTAACTTAAATAGAATTCTTAAGGACTTAGGGTCATTATTATAAATGTCAGTTATTATACTGTAATGTAATATAGTTCAGGAGAACATTTGAAGTCTGCAAGGCATTTACTCTGATGTTTCAGTGCATTTTCATAGCAGTTTTTGTTCTTTGTCACTTCTTTGCTGTTCTCAGTATACCTTTGACAATCTTTTAAAAAATAATCTCATTGACCAAATATACTGCTTTCATTCTGCTACAAATTTTGGGAAGATGTTAACCAGTTTTTTTAGAATTATATATAACTTAAAAGAAATTAGCCTGAAGTAAGTCACCACTTGGTAAGTATACATTGATGAAATTCTTTGTAGTAGCGTACTGATGTTTTTTCAAAGAAGAAAGAATTTCATCGAATTGTTACTACCGGAAAAGTTTCAACTTCACTATAATTGAGAAGTTAAACAGACAAAATTGGATAGTGTTTGAATTGAAAAGTGATTGAGTCACTTTTACCATTCATCAGAAGTATCAAGTAGATTAGCATCTCTAGTATACTTCCCGTGTCAACAGATGAGCGTGGGCACCTGTGGAGGTTCAGGGTGCCTCTCATTCATTGTTCCTTACCTCAAAACCACATCTTATGACTATTTGGTACTGGAAGATCCTGCTAACATTGCTGCTACTCTCAGAAACCAAAGTGGCAAAGACCAGGAAAGGTAGAAAAAGGGGGTAAGGAAGGAGAGCAGATTTTCCCAATGCACTCCTAATGTACAAGTAGAAATGGAAATTTGTCATTACCACTTCCAGGAGATGTCAATGTATTTGAGAGTATTGCATGTTTACTTACAATTCTAGGTTCTCTACTATTATTGTGAGTATGTGTATGTATGTGTGTTTGGGGGCATTAAAGAAATAACATAGTTCTTGACCCTTATAATTTATCCAATATACGTGATTATGTACAGTTATCAGGGCATACGATTTATGAAGAACAATAAAAGACAGTACCTTTGTACATAGAAGGTATATGTTTTCTCCTTTGCATTAGTTTCTCCTTCCCCTGTAACAGCCTTTGGACTTTGCTTTGGCAGGCAAAACACAGGTGGAACTGTAGCTAAAGGTCTACTTTTTCTCAACAGATCTAGACCAATTAGACATCATCTCTTGGAATTTGAATCTTTAGTGACAAAATGACTGAAATACTTGGAATGGAATCATTGTAGCAGCAAAATCCTAAAGGGGGGGAGAAAAAAATCATTAGTTTCTGCTATTTAGAACCTCAGAACTGCCTAACTCCTGATTTTTTCCAAGGCTTCTGGGACTCTCTGGTACCCAGAAATTCATTTTCTCATTTAGTACATTTCTGTTGCTTATCACTAAAAAACTACACAATTAACTTTTGTGTTTTATGTTTCATGGTGAGCATTAATGTAAACAGACATTTTAAATGCTAGTTAGTTTTTAAGTATATTGAACAAGAAGATACATTTTTTTTAAGAATAGAATTTTAGGGCACCTGGGTAGCTCAGTGGGTTAAAGCCTCTGCCTTCCACTCAGGTCATGATCCCCGGGTCCTGGGATCGAGCCCCGCATCGGGCTCTCTGCTCAGCGGGGAGCCTGCTTCCCCTTCTCTCTCTCTGCCTGCCTATGCCTACTTGTGATCTCTGTCTGTCAAATAAATAAATAAAATCTTTAAAAAAAAATAAGAATAGAATTTTAATGATTTTGAGAAAAGGCAATTTCTAAAATAGGACATTATGTACCATTTATAAAGCATGTGCTACTTGTCAAAGCTACTTACATGCTAAGTGTCACTCTGTGTATGTACAGTTATTTAAAAATCTATATGTATAAAACTTTGTCATTACAATGACTTAGTGAGTAAGCTTCCTATCCCTATTTTATATATGGAGAAACTGAAGCCTATAATGGTTAATTCTGCAGTCACATAGCTGGAAAGTGGTGGGGGTAGGATTCATAACCAGATCTGGTTGACTTAACCACTGTAATATATTGTTTCTTATTTCAGAAATAATATTTTTTGGATCCAATTATAAGTTAGTACCGGCTTAGAAATTAGGCATATCTTTTTTTTTTTTTTCACTAGGGCTCTGAGAACGTAGCAGAATGAATGTTAATAAAAATAAGCTGTGAAAATGATTGTAAATATCAGTCCTCTTATCCAGTACCATTTCTACATTTGTCTCACATTCTGTTTTCAAAAGAGAGATATTTAGGGTGCCTGGGTGGCCCTGGGATTATGACCTGAGTGGATCAAGTCTTGCATCAGGCTCCCTGCTCAGTGGGGAACTCTGCTTCTCCCTCTCCTTCTGCTGTGCATGTGCTTGGTCTCTCTCAGTGTCAAATGAATAAAAATCTTTGAAAAAAGAGAGAGAGATTGAGATCAATTACCCTAGATAATACTAAGGTTAGTCAGAGGTTTGTATTTAAAAATCTGTGATATAGATTTTAATTAAATTAGCATTTTGTTGCCTATTTTGTTTGTTATAATCTAGTATTTTTCCTGTTTTTTTTTTTTAAATATAAACTAATGTGAATCTAGAAAGTATATAATCTGCTATAGAGCAGGGAAGTGAGATTGTTCAACTAAGAGTCATTATTAACTTTAGTCACATAGAATGGATGGACAAATCATGATCAGTATAACTGCAGGCTTTCTGAAATTTCTAAACACTCTATGATGAAAAATTAGTTGACATGATGGAACTTTTTCTACACAAAAGAATAATTTAAAAAATTATAGATGCCTTTCAATATTTAGGATTCTAAAAGTGTGCTACAAGAAACCATCTTTGTGCCTGAAGAGCCCCCTTGTTCTGTTGTTTCAAGCTAGTAATATTTACAAGATCCTTATCGATCAGCATTTTCCACTTTTCACAATTCAAGAGGTTTTTTTTTTTAAGTTTTGTGCAAAATTTTCTAGGAAATGTTTTCTTTGTCCTAAAAGAATTACTGGTTTTCAATTACCTTGAATGATCTAATTACATATAATTATAACAATACATCCAAACCTAAGCACTGTTGAAACGAAATGCCTAAGTGCCAAGATATATTGTCAAAGATAATGGATTCGTATGATCAAAAACCTTATTCTACCATAAATATTTATTTGTTAAAAACATTGAGGCAGAATTGTGAGACCTTGCCTTTAGTACAATACAATTACATATTTAAAATGAGGCAAAAAAAAAAAAAGGTATAGAAAAGGTATCTAGTGCACTGGTCCCCATGTATACATAGCCAAACATGGGAGACAGCTATGTTCTGATTTTCTCTAGGAATCCTCCCAAGTTTAAGGGAAGTTCTTAGAAGTGAACTTCTCCAACATGAACAGGGGTATCTATTCATAGCTCCTCCTGTTAGCTCACAGGCTCTGTATCCGTCAGGGTTCTGCAGAGAAACAGAATCAATATGTATACTAACTAATTTGTTTTCAGCATTGGCTTATGAGATTGTAGGGACTGACAAGTATGAAATCTATGGGGCAGGGAGGCCTGCAGGCTGGACACTCAGGAGCTGATGTTTCAGTCTTGAGGCAAAATTCCTTCTTCTCTAGGAAACCTCTTTTTGCTTTTAAGGACTTCAATTGATTGATGAGGTCCATTCACCTTACTGAGGGTAATCTCCTTTACTTAAAGTCAAGTGATTGTAGATATTAAGCACATTTACAAAAATACTTTCACAGTAACACCTAGACCAGTGTTTGATTCAATAACTGGGTACTATAGCATAGCCAAGTTGACACACACACTAATCATCCCTCAATCTCTATGTGACAACTGTGCTGGTGGAAGGAAGTCTCTGGAAAATTTTCAGACACAGCCCAACCTCTGTTCAAGGGTGGCTGGGAAAAGGAAGTAGAACAGGTGTCACCTCTTACCCCTTCTTCCCTCAAGACATCAGCTGCACTACTTCCCCAGTGATTGTGCAGTCATGGTGGTGGAGCAGAAGGGTAGTTGTGCTCTAGATAAGCTAGAAAATGATGGTTTCATCATTTCTGGGAAACTTGGGGGCAAGAGGTCAAGATGTAGGTGATTTTAGGATGGCTTTCGACAAATAACTCTTGTGGGGTTAAGGTGAAGGGCATCATTTCCTGGTAAAAATGATAGCCTTGGTTTCACTTTGCTGAAGAGAGTCTAGATAAGATTTTACTTTGAAATGCAACTTATGGAAGCTGTTTGGGCCTCTCCCCTATCGTGGCACAAAATTGTAGTAGTTGGTAATAAATTAATACTGTTAGATGAGCAGCTAGGCTCAAGACCAGTGAGAGATTTGAGGTATCCATACCTCTTTTGCTTTCAGAACCTCTGAAATATGTTTTCTTCTTATGGCTGCTTTATGCTAAAAAAACCTGTGAACTGGGACACAGAGAACAGGAACAGTAATGGAAAGATTGGATCCTGGATAAGCATAAAATTATTCACTATTTAAAAGTCTTAAAGGTATAATCCAAAATATGGGTCATGGAAAATTTTAGGACATGGCGATGTTATGAGACATTCTTAAATAGTCCTGTTTTGTGTAACAGGCCAGTTAAATAATGAAGGTTAGAAATAAAAAATAAGACTTAGGCAGTGTGATAAGGGGATGAAATTTTGCTTCCAACTTTACCTTTGGAAACATGGATGGCTAATAAGATCCTGTAGAAATTACTTTCACGTCTTTACTCAATAAAATCTGAGCAATGAAAAAAATGTAACTTATAACCTACTAATGAAATAGTTACAAAATAAACACAGACTTTCCTTCATTTTGGACTAATTTCAGCCAGGAAATGAAATAGCTAACAAAAGCCACAGAGTTATCATCCAATGTAGACAAAGCATTTACTAAAACCATATTCCCTCAAATTGATATGAACTGAAAATTGTGCAGAAGAATTATGCAGTATTTGCCCCAAGTGACTTTTTAGCAGTCTCTATCTCTGGAACACCATTCAAGTGTATTTTAATATTTTAAAAGAAAATATTTCAGTTTACTAATATTGTGTCAGGAGCAGCACTTAGCGAGTTCGGTTGTTTTAAAAATTTACCTATGATTAAGAAATAACTGAAAAACAAACAATCCAAAGGTGGGAGTTGCGGGGGGAAGAAAGGAAAGAATACTTACAGGATGCTTTGCAAAGGCAAAAAGTTAAAACATTTCTGCACTGGAAAATAATTGAAAAATTGTAGTAACGTTTCACTTCCCAGTTGAGGCTGAGAGGAAGCAGGGTGGCAGTGCTGTTTAGAATCCCTAGGGATTGGACACACCTTCGGAGGACTCCTAGTTTGGCTCCCGTCAACCACAAAGAAAGTGCTTTGTTTGCTCCAAAGAGAATTACACAGAATCTCAGCAGGAACATCTGCTGTTCTACAGCAGATAAAACTCCTGAGGTATGTCTTTTACAGCTAGAAGCAAGATAATAGACATTATTGGGACCTCACTTCCATTTTATTACCTGATAAAAACAGATGAATTAGGCTCTCTGCTTAAAACATACTACCTTGATTCAAAACAGAATAATGCTATTTTGTGTGAAGTAAAGACCTCAAAGCAATTTTAACATTGTTTTCATATGAGTAGGAAAAAAAAGTGTCTATTTTCCCCCTCTGTGTCTAAGTCCACAGAGTCAGGGTGTCCAGTGCTCACTTTCTCAGAACTTGATGGTACACTTTTTTTGCCAGGTTATTCTCATTGATTCCAAATGGGGACTGGGCCTTTTGGCATGGTTAAATGCCATATTCCAGGTCGTATTTTTGCTAATTTCTTAACACATTAAAAAATTATTTTTCTTCTTCTGAGTCTCACTTAGTAAAGCTTCTCTTATGGATTGAGCCGAAGAACTATTGCTTGATCATTTGAGTCTGAATGTAATTAGTCTGATGCTTTTTCACATTTCCCCCAACTGAGTTTAATAAAATCCTTCTCTGCTCATGGGACACTTTAGGTAGAAAGTTCAGTTGTTTGAGACAGAGCTAGCCAGTACCCCAAGGCCACATGGACCCTCAGTAACTCATGAGAACGAAGTGCCCTGTTTGACTGTCTCTAACTTGGCTCACCATTTCCAAGTAATTATGCCATGTCTTAAAATAGATGAAGACTCAAATGAGAGAAAAAAAAAATTATGTACCGAAAAACTTTCACTGCTGATTCAACTTAACAACAGTTATTTTGTGGGTTGTGATGTCAGTGCCTATTATAGTCCAATTGTGCTGTCTTTTCTTTTAAAATACAAAGAAAATTGTTCAAAGAGGCAGAGACCAGATATCCTGAAAATGTGTATGGGAAAACTGAAGAGGCAGGAAGCAAAATAAAAAGTTTGGTCCGTGTCCACCAGATATTGAGAGTAATGGGAAAATGTAGAGAGACACTTTATCGTCATTTGTTGGTTCTTCTAGTTTTTCAAGTTCTCAGCAGAACCAGGATGAAAGTCATTCTATAATAAACAAATGATTTCATGGTAATGGAGTTAGAACTTACAAAAAAGGAGTCAAGAAACTTTCCAGAAATATTTGTTTGTGTTTCCCCAGCAGCTTAGTGTCTAGGTAAATCTGAATGCTGAAGATAAATCCTGAACTACTTCAAAATAATGTGATCATATTAGAAAATGTACTTTCTGGTTCCCATGTCATTGTTCAAAGTAATTGATTTTGAGAAGATACACTTATTGCTAAAATTGACCATGCTCTGTGGCCACACTTAAGATTTTGCTAAGCCAGTGGAAATATTTCTAAGATTGCTGTAATGCACATACCCTCCATGAAGACAGTCTTTTCAATATTCTATTTTCCACAACTTTGGGGAGAATCCACTGGAGCATGGGTGCTCAGGTGTAAACACATGATGTGAAATCACATTAGGAGGCCAAATGAAGTTTTCAATATTTTCTAATATAAGAAAATAAGGGGACTTGAATTTGTCAGAGACAGCTGGGAAAGCTTTCCTAAGAAGACACTATTAAGCTGAGATCTGAAAGCCAAATAGATTTTCTTTAGTCACACGATTTGATCAAGGTCTAAAAGCAAGGAAGAAAATAGAGTGTAAGATGCAGCTGATGAATGGCTCCCAATTAATTAAATCTTGAGTGTCTTCTTTGTGCAAAACATAGCCTAAGCTCGGGGGATATAATAGTGAATCAGGATACACTCAGACATGGTCCTCATGTCAGTTCCTCTCTATGGAGGGAGACAAATACTAGTCAAATTACAGATATAAATATGACATCATCACTCTGTTAAATAGACGAAAATGCTGGGAGAACATATACAAAGGAACTGTGAACTAATTGTGGCTGCCAAAGAAGGCTTTTCTATGGAAGTTACAACTGAGCAGAGATCTAAATAAGAGTTAAATAGCTGAAGAGAGGAGTGCACAGTGTTTCAGGCAGAGGGAACAGCATGTACAAAAGTTCGACTCCTCATCCTTACTATAGGACTTCCGTTTTCCTCACAAATAATGCTTTACAACATGTGAAAGTCTGAGCTTTTTCTGTTCCAATCCTAAATAAATTCAGAGTAGCTGAAAGAGTAAATTAATCAGGGGCTTAAACTGGGCTATGGTGGAGGAGCAGTGGTTTTTGATGTACAGTGAGGCAGTGGATTAAGAAAGGAGTAGAGGAAATATGGAATGATGAGCGCAGTACCATATCTCAGTCTGAGAAAAAGAGGCTCTGGACTCTGGGCTTCAGAGGGCTCTCAAATCACGAGTATATACAACATATAAACAGTAAATTATTTAAAAAACCATAGGCTCTTCTTTCACTAAACATACATGCTTGTGGACCAACAGCCATCAGGCTACAGGGAACTGCTTTCCCACATCTTTCAACTACCTCCAAGAAATAAGAAATAATTACATCTGAAAGCTGTGACATATTGTGGGTTATGCTACCTCCAACCTGAGAAAAGGAGAATGCTTCAGAGTCCAGGGCGGATTTGAATGGCAGAAACACTTAAATAAGAGAAAAGACAAACTAATTAACTTGTCAAATCCTTCTTCTCGCAGTGTGAATACATTAGGTATCGGCATAATGAAGTTTTATTTCCCACTAGTGCTAAACATCCATTTTCTTGCTTCCCTCCATATAAAGCAATTTATGGTTCTGGACTTTCTCCAGATATCCTCAGTATTTGCAATTATTGTAAATGATGGCTGGAGAGTATTTTGCAATATTAAACAATATTAATATTGCTCTCATACTGGTGTGCATCTATGTCTAGATGTAATATGCTTAAAGTGTGATACCAACTCTGAAATGATGGCAATTAGATGGATATTGAATGCTAGAAATGCAAGTAGTTTTATTAAATGTTTAATGAGAGTATTTAAATTTTCAAAAATTAAAATAAAAATTCAGCATTTAGTCTTGCTTTATAATTTGATATTCATTATAGTATATATTTTATCTTTTTATTTTAATAATTTTGTGTATTTTAGAAGAAAGAGAGCTATTAACATAGAAGTTTTCATTTTTCTGCATTTTAAATTTACATTTCTGATTAAAATATATTTAAAATTTTATACCCTTTATACAACTACATTTTACTTTTTAATCTTTTAGATCCTTGAAAATGAGGGCCAGTGAAAAATAGAAAATTTTGATAGAAACAGGGAATTCAAAAGTATGGATTAGAAAAGAAAAAAAACTATAAAGAAAAAAATACAGAATTTTCAGAGTGAAGGTCTACTTAAGTTAAAAATAAAAATATGGGGACAACGAAAGTGAGCAGACTTCTATTGAGCATGGCCCTAATAGAGTTTGCAAACAAGAGATAACAAGTTCTTTTCTAAAGGAGATGTAACCAATGATCAAAACAATGCAAATAACGAGAAAATTATTCTCATCAATCCACAACTTAAATAGGTCAGATAAGAACCTCTCTCAACTCTCTCTCAATGTAATTCTTTATTAAATGAAGATTTAATCACTAATGAAAACATTGAGAATGAAAAAGAGAATCAATTTTATATCCATTTCATAACCCAGAAACAACAAAAGCAACTCTGGCCTGTAAATTAGAAGTTGGTGAATGAACGGTCTTGAAATTAGCAAATAGAGGAAGAATACTCCAGAGCATCTGACTAGATGATGATCTTAGAAATGGCAATGCTATGTCCTTCTGACAGAGTTTCTAGTAAAACACATTCAGGTTTGAATTAATGATTAGAATTTCCAATGCAAGAACATGGCAGAATTTTTAATATTTCATTTGATTCCAAAATTCTTTCAAGTAGGAGGTAGTAGAAACTGGTTTTTATATTCTCTACTTAGGAACTACTTTGTTATCATTTGTTAATATGTTTCACAACCAATCTTCATGATTGGCTGGAGCCAATGAATGTATTTGTGATAAGAAACACTTAAATTCTCAACTAAAATGCCATGAAATGTCACTTGAACACAGAAAGGTTCAGATGTAATTACTAAAACTAGAAAAAAAAAGTGCCAAGTAATCCCAAACAACCAATAACATTCCAGAAATTATATGTCAAACTAGTCCATGGGCATAATGTTCTTTACAGAATAATGTTGTATATTCAATATTCATCTAAGCTTAATATTGATAGGACTTAATGGCAGATATCTAGGATTGGTAGAAATGATCTTGAAATTTGAAGACAGAATGACCAAAAATTTAAGATGGGTAAAAAATAATGAAACAAATGATGACCTTGGTACTGAGAATTAAAAAAAACAAATGAATAAAGAAAAAGAAGAAGACCTGAAAATAGAAAAAACTGAGGGAAGAGCAGTTGGGGAATGAGCAAAATGGATGAAGGAGAGTGGGAGCTGCAGACATCCATTTATGGAATGAATAAATTGTGGGAATAAAGGGCACAGCATAGGGAATTCAGTCAGTGATATTATAATAGTGTTGTATGGTGACAGATGATTGCTACATTTGTGGGGAGCATAGCATAATGTAGAGAGAAGTTGAATTGTTGTATTGCATACCCGAAACTGATGTAACATTGTGTGCCAGCTCTACTCAAAGAAAGAAAGAAAGCAACAAAGCAAACAAGCAAGCAAGCGAGTGAAAGAAAGAGGAATCTTATCTGAGACTAATAAAAACATTACATTAAAAAAATAAAAGATTGTTGAAGGCAAAACTATGATAGTGGTGCTAACATGGTTAGGTGATGAAAAATTCAGAAAGGTGATTTTGGTGAAAAATTCAGAACAATTCTTTATGTAATTTATGGTACATAATTTAAACTTATTACTGAGAGAGATTGCCTTGATGTTGCTGATGTTGTTGACATTTTTTGGAACAGCTTAAACATTAGATACAGTATTTTCAGGATCTGTCCAAAGGTGGAACATCTTGAGATAAACATCAAATTTGACCCTAATACATGTGGTTTAGCAATGTTTACTTGCGATTAATATTAGCAAAAGCTTAGAAAAAAGCGGATTTAAGTTTGGCTACTTTACTTTTAAAAAAAGATTAAAAAACACTTAGAATTTAAAGAAAATAGTTTTTAATAAGTAGAAACCACAAGTGCAATATGCAACAAAAGTAACAACTTGGAAAAAAAAGTTAAAATGAAGAAATAAAAATGGTCAAAAATAGCTACAAAGAAAATTCATATACTCACACGAAAAATCCCCGAACTAATTCCTATAAAGACTATTTCCTGGCTATTAAAGACCAAAAAAGACAAATTGAGCAAATGCTGCTGCTTTCCTTTTTTTTTTTTTTAATATTCCAGAATTTAAAAATGTAAAAGCAGAAGAATTAGGAAAAACTGTATGAATCTAGATATTATTTTAAGAGATCCTGAAAAATCATGATATGATAGCAATGTATGTGATGAAATTCAAATACATAGTAATATTGTTTTGCAATAACAATGCATCATATGCAAATCCACTATAATAGGTTTGAGCATCTGTGAAGTAAATATTCACTTCTGAACTGAGTATCGTTTTAAAAGTGTTATTGACAATTCCATATGTGATTATTTCAGCTGAGCTAAGTTTTTCCAAAGGGAATTAATAAAAACTTTGAAATAATTTTGACCCAAGAAAGGTTGTCCAGTTTAACATTTCCTGTCAGTAGAACTCAAATTATGTGAAAATCTTGTTTTAACAACATCATTAGTAATCTTGGTAAACCAAAGGCAAGAAAATATATTTCATAGAATAAATATATAATATTTTATGAATTGTGGACATCTTGATTGCTCATCCAAGTATTACTCAGGTACAGTAACAATTGAGTTCAGTAGTCTTTGTTATTTTGTTGACTTTTAGTTGCATAAAACCCATAGCTTTGCACACATTTAAAAAATTTTGTTGTTTTGAAGTTGTCAAGATAGGAAGATAAGATATATTTTAGTTAACAATTCTGTTAGCCTGATTTTTTAACTTTTAAGTATGAGCCTTCATTTATATTCTTGCCTCCCATCCTACAAATGTTAGAGGTATAATGGGATGAACTGCTTTTCTCACATGTATAAGATTTTCTAGATAGAAGGCTATGCACCTGCCCATTGGACAGCACCCTGAAGGTCTGTGTTTGGTCAGCTTCCTTTGGTTAATCATTGGTAGGATGGGATCGTGAACAGCTTAGAGGTAAACCATAAAGATAGACAGTAAGCAATACTATTGCTATCGCATGAAAGATTTAGAGCAGGATGGAAAGAGCTTGAGAATCCTAGATGACTGGGGATGAGAGTAAGGGGAAGGAGTTTACTTTTAAGTAGTACTCTTTACCAACTCTTCTCCCTTCATACTCCACCCCAATTCTGGGATTTGCCATACTAAAGGCAAGTGCCCAAGGTCTAGATGATATTACCTGAGCTTATTTCTAATGCTTACAGAAACCTCTTGTGCACATAATCTAGCCTGAGTTTCCTCACTTAATAATTTTGAGTTAGAATATTAACTTATTATACCATATTGCTTTGATGGTTAGGAGGTAAAAGTAATTATAAAATACTTGACAAAAATAAAGCCAAAATGAGTGTGCCATGCTAATATTTTCCATCCCTATAATACACTGAACTTATTTATCAAATAGTGAATTGTCCTCCAATTTATTTCTATGTGAAATATAATCAAAATATTACTTTAAGACTGCTGCTTTTTTGAGGCTGCTTTGTTTATTCCCAAATAATTTATGATTTATCCAGAGTAAAGTGGTTAATATTTTTAAACAAGAGTAAATTCTTTAGTATTCTTAAAATATTTAGAATGATTGCACAGCACACAGAAAGTGCCCCAGAACATTAAATGTTACTTATTTATTGTTACTTTTGCTTACATTAAAGGGTAAACCTTTGTTAGGAAACCTCTTATCTGGCTTTAAAGGTGTGTGTAGTTATCATAGTAAAAATTAGAGTGGTCATATAGTCAAGTGACCAAGACTATGTTTTATATTCTCTTAGGTCTGGGTTCACATTCCAACCCTGCTCCTCACTTGCTGGGTAACCTGCAAGTTACTTAATTTCTCTGAGCCTCATTTTATCCTCCTAAAAATTGGACCAAAAGTAGCTCATAGGAGTAAAAATTAAATAATGCTCGCAAAGGCCCAGATTCAATGCCTAGCACAAAGTAGGTGTTCCATCAAGAGTAATTATATTATTTTTAAGCTGTATGTTAATTTAATTAGCCCATAAAAGACTGGTCAAATAAATCAGGAATCCATGTAAATGACAATGTATTTTGTATCAATTTATGTATTACCTATCCAAAATTTAAAATTTTATATACATATATGTGTATATATATACATATATATATGTAGTTAGCAGATCATATTTGTTCAAAGTCAACTGTCTTCTTTTAAATTTATAAAGCAACAAATTGCCCAATGCTGAGCAGTAAGTTAAAAGATATACCTATTTGTTAGAAGATCAGTGTCATAAAATTTACCTCAAAGTCATTGAAGAGCTTCAAATTGATATTATTTAAAACTGAGTAAAGGAACTGAGAAATAGTGTTATATGAATCCATTTAAATATAGTAGATTTTAAGGAATAAGCCAATACTAATGTTTTAATTATTATGATGGGATCCTTTTGGTTGCAAGAGAGAAAATCCAACTAAAATAATTTTCTCATTTAACAGGTCTGAAGATAGGGTGGCTGGTGGCTTCATCCTATCCTTTTTTAAAAAAATTAACATATAATGTATTATTAGCCTCAGGGGTACAGGTCTGTGAATCGTCAGGCTTACACACTTCACAGCACATGCCATCCCCAATGTCCATAAACCCACCACCCTCTCCCTCCCCCACTCCCCCCAACAACCCTCAGTTTGTTTTGTGAGATTAAGAGGCTCTTATGGTTTGTCTCCCTCCTGATCCCATATTGTTTCATTTTTTTACCTTCCCTTCCCACCAAACCCCCCCACGTTGCCTCTCAAATTCCTCATATCAGGGAGATCATATGATAATTGTCTTTCTCTGATTGACTTATTCCGCTCAGCATAATACCCTCTAGTTCCATCCGCATCATTGCAAATGGCAAGATTTCATTTCTTTTGATGGCTGCATAGTATCCCATTTTATATATATATATATATATATATATATATATATATATATATATATATACAACATCATCTTTATCCATTCATCTGTTGACGGACATCTAGGTTCTTTCCATAGTTTGGCTATTGTGGCCATTGCTGCTATAAACATTTGGGTGTACATGCCCCTTTGGATCACTCTATTTGTATCTTTATGGTAAATACCCAGTAGTGTGATTGCTGGGTCATAGTGTAGTTCTATTTTCAACATTTTGAGGAACCTCCATGCTGTTTTCCAGAGTGGCTGCACCAGCTGGCATTCCCAACAGTGTAGGAGGGCTCACCTTTCTTCACATCCTTGCCAGCATCTGTCGTTTCCTGACTTGTTAATTTTAGCTATTCTGACTGGTGTCAGGTGGTATCTCATTGTGGTTTTGATTTGTATTTCCCTGATGCCAAGTGATGTGGAGCACTTTTTCATGTGTCTGTTGGCCATCTGGATGTCTTCTTTGCAGAAATATCTGTTCATATCCTCTGCCCATTTCTTGATTGGATTATTTGTTCTTTCAGTGTTGAGTTTGATAAGTTCTTTATAGATTTTGAATACTAACCCTTTATCTGATGTGTCGTTTGCAAATATCTTCTCCCATTCTGCCAGTTGTCTTTTGGTTTTGTTGACTGTTTCCTTTGCTGTGCAAAAGCTTTTGATCTTGATGAGGTCCCAATAGTTCATTTTTGCCCTTGCTTCCCTTAGCTTTGGTGATGTTTCTAGGAAGAAGTTGCTGCGGCTGAGGTCGAAGAGGTTGCTGCCTGTGTTCTCCTCAAGGATTTGGATGGATTCCTTTCTCACATTGAGGTCTTTCATCCATTTGGAGTCTATTTTTGTGTGTGGTTTAAGGAAATTGCCCAGTTTCACTTTTCTGTATGTGGCTGTCCAATTTTCCCAACACCAATTGTTGAAGAGACTGTCTTTTATCCATTGGACATTCTTTTCTGCTTTGTCAAGGATTAGTTGACCATAGAGTTGAGGGTCTATTTCTGGGCTCTCTCTTCTGTTTCATTGATCTATGTGTCTGTTTTTGGACCAGTACCATGCTGTCTTGATGATGACAGCTTTGTAATAGAGCTTGAAGTCTGGAATTGTGATACTACCAACTTTGGCTTTCTTTTTCAACATTCCTCTGGCTATTCGAGGTCTTTTCTGGTTCCATATAAATTTTAGGATTATTTGTTCCATTTTTGTGAAAAAATTGATGGTATTTTGATAGGTATTGCATTAAATGTGTAGATTGCTTTAGGTAGCATAAACATTTTCACAATATTTGCTCTTCCAATCCATGAGCATGGAACATTTTTCCATGTCTTTGTGTCTTCCTCAATTTCATTCATGAGTACTTTATAGAGTTTTAAAAAATATTTTATTTATTATTTATTTGGCAGACAGAGATCACAAGTAGGCAGAGAGGCAGGCAGAGAGAGGAAGGGAAGTAGGCTCCCTCTGAGCAGAGAGCCAGATGTGGGGCTCTATCTCAGGACCCTGGGATCATGACTTGAACCAAAAGTAGAGGCTTTAACCCACTGAGCCACCCAGGCACCCCACTTTATAGTTTTCTGAGTACAGATTCTTTGCCTCTTTGGTTAGGTTTATTCCTAGGTATCTTATGGTATTGGGTGCTATTGTAAATGGGATTGACTTCTTAATTTCTCTTTCTTCTGTCTTGTTCTTGGTGTATAGAAATGCAACTGATTTCTGTGCATTGATTTTATATCCTGGCACTTTAATGAATTTCTGTACAAGTTCTAGCAAATTTGGAGTGGAGTCTTTTGGGTTTTCCACATAAAGTATCATATCATCTGCAAAGAGTGATAGTTTGACTTCTTCTTTGTCAATTTGGATGCCTTTAATTTCTTTTTATTGTCTGATTGCTGGAGCTAGGACTTCTAATGCTATGTTGAATAGCATTGGTGATAATGGACATCCCTGCTGTGATCCTGACCTTAGCGAAAAAGCTCTCAGTTTTTCTCCACTGAGAATGATACTCACTGTGGGCTTTTCATAGATGGCTTTGATGCTACACTGTGAAGAGTTTTGATCAAGAAGGGATACTGTACTTTGTCAGATGCTTTTTCAGCATCTATCGAGAGTATCATGTGGTTCTTGTTCTTTATTTTATTAATGTATTGTATCACATTGATTGATTTGTGGATGTTGAACTAACCTTGCAGCCCTGGAATAAATCCCACTTGGTCGTGGTGAATAATCCTTTTAAAGTACTGTTGGATCCTATTGGCTAGTATTTTGGTGAGAATTTTCTCATCTGTGTTCATCAAGGATATTGGTCTGTAATTCTCTTTTTTGATGGGGTCTTTGTCTGGTTTTGGATCAAGGTAATGCTGGCCTCATAAAATGAGTTTGGAAGTTTTCCTTCAATTTTATTTTTTGGAACAGTTGCAGGAGAATAGGAATTAATTCTTCTTTAAATGCTTGGTAGAATTCCCCTGGGAAGCCATCTGGCCCTGGGCTCTTGTTTGTTTGGATATTTTTGATGACTGTTTCAATCTCCTTACTGTTTATGGGTCTGTTCAGGTTCCATTTCTTCCTGGTTCAGTTTTGGTAGTTTATATGTCTCTAGGAATGCAACCATTTCTTCCAGATTGTCAAATTTGCTGGCATATTGTTGCCCATAATATATTCTTATAATTGTTTGTATTTCTTTGGTGTTGGTTGTGATCTTTCCTCTTTCATTCATGATTTTATTTATTTGGGTCCTTTCTCTTATCTTTTTGAGAAGTCTGGTCAGGGGTTTATCAATCTTATTAATTCTTTCAAAGAACCAGCTCCTAGTTTCATTGATTTGTTCTACTGTTTTTTTGTTTGTTTCTTTGTTTTTTGTTTTAGTTTCTATTTCTATTTCTATTGGTTTCTGCTCTGATCTTTATTATTTCTCTCCTGCTGGGTTTAGGTTTTATTTGCTGTTCTTTCTGAAGTTCCTTTAGGTGTAGGGTTAGGTTGTTTATTTGAGACCTTTCTTGTATCTTGAGAAAGACCTGTATTGCTATGTACTTCCTTCTTAAGACTGCCTTTGTTGCATCCCAAAAGCTGATTTTGAACAGTTGGGTTTTCATTTTCATCTGTTTCCATGAATTTTTTAATGCCTCTTTAAGTCCTGGTTGACCCATTCATTCTTAGTAGAAAGCTCTTCAGTCTCCATGTGTTCTTTCAAATTTCCTCTTGTGATTGAGAGCCAGTTTCAAAGCACTGTCACCTGAAAATATGCAGGGAATGATCCCAATCTTTTGGAACCGGTTGAGACCTGATTTGTGACCTAGGATGTGATCTATTCTTGAGAATGTTCCATGTGCACTAGAGAAGAATATGTATTCTGTTGCTTTGGGATGGAATGTCCTGAATATATCTGTGATGTCCATCTGGTCCAGTGTGTCATTTAAGGCCTTTATTTCCTTGTTGATCTTTTGCTTGGATGATCTGTCCATTTCAGTGAGGGGAGTGTTAAAATCCCCTACTATTATTGTATTCTTGTCGATGTGTTTCTTTGATTTTGTTATTAGTTGGTTTATATAGTTGGCTGCTCCCACGTTAGGGGCATAGATATTTAAAATTGTTAGATCTTCTTGTTGGACAGATCCTTTGAGTATGATATAGTGTCCCTCCTCATCTCTTATTATAGTCTGTGGCTTAAAATCTAATTTATCTGATAGAAGGATTGCCATCCCAGCTTTCTTTTGATGTCCCTTAACATGGTAAATTGTTTTCCACCCCCTCACTTTCAATCTGGAGGTGTCTTTGGGTCTAAAATGAGTTTCTTGTAGACACCATATTGATTTTTTTTTTTTTTTTGATCCATTCTGATACCCTGTGTCTTTTGATTGGGGCATTTAGCTCATTTACATTCAGGGTTACTATTGAGAGGTATGAATTGAGTGCCATTGTATTGCCTGTAAGGTGACCATTACTATATATTGTCTCTGTTCCTTTCTGCTCTGTTGCTTTTAAGCTCTCTCTTTGCTGAGGACTGCTTTCAATATTTCCTATAGAGCTGGTTTGGTGTTTACAAATTCTTTTAGTTTTTATTTGTCCTGAAGCTTTTTATCTCTCCTATTTTCAATGATAGCTTAGCTGGATATAGTATTCTTGGCTGCATGTTTTTCTCATTTAGTGCTCTGAATATATCATGCCAGTTCTTTCTGGCCTGCCAGGTCTCTGTGGATAGGTCTGCTGCCAATCTAATACTTTTACCATTGTATGTTACAGACTTCTTATCCCAGGCTGCTTTCAGGATTATCTCTTTGTCACTAAGACTTGAAATTTTACTATTAGATGATGGGGTGTGGACCTATTCTTGCTGATTTTGAGGGGGGTTCTCTGTGCCTCCTGGATTTTGATGCTTGTTCCCTTTGCCATATCAGGGAAATTCTCTACAATAATTCACCTCAATATACCTTCTGCCCCCGTCTCTCTCTCTTTTTCTTCTGGAATCCCAATTATAATAATATTGTTTTGTCTTGTAGTATCACTTATCTCTCAAATTCTTCCCTCATGGTCCAGTAGTTGTTTGTCTCTCTTTTGCTCAGCTTCTTTATTCTCCATCATTTGGTCTCCTAATCACTAATTCTCTCTTCTGCCTCATTTGTCCTAGCAGTAGGAGCCTCCATTTTTTATTGCACCTCATTAAAAGCTTTTTAAATTTCAGCTTGATTAGATTTTAGTTCTTTTATTTCTCCAGACAGGGTTTCTCTAATATCTTCCATGCCTTTTTTTGAGCCCAGCTAGCATCTTGAGAATTGTCATTCTGAACTGTAGATCCGACATATTACCAATGTCTATGTTGATTAGGTCCCTAGCCTTCGGTACTGCCTCTTGTTCTTTTTTTGTATGGTGAGTTTTTTCGCCTTGTCATTTTATCCAGATAAGAATATATGAACGAGAGAATAAAATACTAAAAGAGTGGCAAAGACCCCAGAAAAATGTTTGCTAATCAAATCAGAAGAGACCCCCAAATCATGGGGAGAAGAAAGAGAGTAAAAAGAAGTTTTTGAAAAAAAACTAAAAAAAAATATATATATATATGTATATTAGACTGGTGAATAGAACAGAGCCACCCATTTGATTTTGGGTGTATTTTGGTCCCTTAGAAGAAACTACCTCCCAAAATTTTAAAGAAAGAAAGAATACACACACACACACACACACCAAAATAAGGGTAAACACAATAAAGGGATGGAATATGACTGTAAAGATGAAAATTTTTTAAAAAATTCTAAAAAAGGGGGGGAGGAGTCAAGATGGCGGAGAAGTAGCAGGCTGAGACTACTTCAGGTAGCGGGAGATCAGCTAAATAGCTTATCTAAAGATTGCAAACACCTATAAATCCAACGGGAGATTGAAGAGAAGAAGAACAGCAATTCCAGAAACAGAAAATCAACCACTTTCTGCAAGGTAGGACTGGCGGAGAAGTGAATCCAAAGCGACGGGAAGATAGACCGCGGGGGGAGGGGCCGGCTCCCGGCTCCCGGCGGAGCAACGGAGCACAAAATCGGGACTTTTAAAAGTCTGTTCCGCTGAGGGACATCGCTCCAGAAGCTTAACTGGGGTGAAGCCCAGGCGGGGTCAGTGCGGCCTCAGGTCCCGCAGGGTCACAGAAGGATCGGGGGTGTCTGAGTGTTGCAGAGCTTACCGCTATTAGAACAGGGAAGCCGGCTACAGAGACAGAGCCGAGGAGTGAGCTCTAAACTCGGGGTTGCCTTGAACCGGTCGCAGGCTCGGTCAGCTCGGAGCTCGGCCAGAGGCCAGGGTGACGGGAGTCATTGGGCGCTGTTCTCTGAGGGCGCACTGAGGAGTGGGGCCCCGGGCTCTCGGCTCCTCTGGGCCGGAGACCGGGAGGCCGCCATCTTCACTCCCGTCCTCCGGAAGTCTACCGAAAGCGGTCAGGGAACAAAAGCTCCCGAAAGCAAACCCAGCAAACCCGAGCGGATTACTCAGCCCGGCCCCGGGTAAGGGCGGTGCAACTCCGCCTGGGGCAAAGACGCTTGAGAATCACTACAACAGGCCCCTCCCCCAGAAGATCAACGAGAAACCCAGCCAGGACCAAGTTCACCTACCAAGGAGTGCAGTTTCAATACCAAGGAGAGTGGCAGAATTCCAGAGGAGAAGAAAGCAAAGCATGGAACTCAGGGCTTTCTCCCCATGATTCTTTAGCCTTGCAGTTAATTTAATTTTTTTTTCTCTTCTTCTGCTAAATTTTTTTAACTTTTACCGTTTTCTTTTTTTAACTTTTTTAAATAGTTTATCTAATATATATATATATTTCCTTTTTATATTTTTTTATGGGCTTTCTTATTTTAATAGTTTCTTTTTTTTTTTCTTCTGAACCCCGTTTTATCCCCTTTCTCCCCCCTCACGATTTGGGATCTCTTCTGATTTGGCTAAAGCATATTTTCCTGGGGTTGTTGCCACCCTTTTAGTATTTTACTTGCTCCTTCATATACTCTTATCTGGACAAAATGACAAGGCGGAAAAAATTCACAACAAAAAAAAGAACAAGAAGCAGTACCAAAGGCTAGGGACCTAATCAATACAGACATTGGTAATATGTCAGATCTAGAGTTCAGAATGATGATTCTCAAGGTTCTAGCCGGGCTTGAAAAAGGCATGGAAGATATTAAAGCAACCCTCTCGGGAGATATAAAAGCCCTTTCTGGAGAAATAAAAGAACTAAAATCTAACCAAGTTGAAATAAAAAAAGCTATTAATGAGGTGCAATCAAAAATGGAGGCTCTCACTACTAGGATAAATGAGGCAGAAGAAAGAATTAGCGATATAGAAGACCAAATGACAGAGAATAAAGAAGCTGAGCAAAAGAGGGACAAACAGTTACTGGACCACGAGGGGAGAATTCGAGAGATAAGTGACACCATAAGACGAAACAACATTAGAATAATTGGGATTCCAGAAGAAGAGGAAACGGAAAGGGGAGCAGAAGGTATATTGGAGAGAATTATTGGAGAGAATTTCCCCAATATGGCAAAGGGAACAAGCATCAAAATCCAGGAGGTTCAGAGAATCCCCCTCAAGATCAATAAGAATAGGTCCACACCCCGTCACCTAATAGTAAAATTTACAAGTCTTAGTGACAAAGAAAAGATCCTGAAAGCAGCCCGGGAAAAGAAGTCTGTAACATACAATGGTAAAAATATTAGATTGGCAGCAGACTTATCCACAGAGACCTGGCAGGCCAGAAAGAGCTGGCATGATATATTCAGAGCACTCAACGAGAAAAAGATGCAGCCAAGAATACTATATCCAGCTAGGCTATCGTTGAAAATAGAAGGAGAGATTAAAAGCTTCCAGGACAAACAAAAACTGAAAGAATTTGCAAATACCAAACCAGCTCTACAGGAAATATTGAAAGGGGTCCTCTAAGCAAAGAGAGACCTAAAAGTAGTAGATCAGAAAGAAACAGAGACAATATACAATAACAGTCACCTTACAGGCAATACAATGGCACTAAATTCATATTTCTCAATACTTACCCTGAATGTTAATGGGCTAAATGCCCCAATCAAAAGACACAGGGTATCAGAATGGATAAAAAAACCCCATCTATATGTTGCCTACAAGAAACTCATCTTAAAACCGAAGACACCTCCAGGTTTCAAGTGAGGGGGTGGAAAAGAATTTACCATGCTAATGGACATCAGAAGAAAGCAGGAGTGGCAATCCTTATAGCAGATCAATTAGATTTTAAGCCAAAGAGTATAATAAGAGATGAGGAAGGACACTATATCATACTCAAAGGATCTGTCCAACAAGAAGATCTAACAATTTTAAATATCTATGCCCCTAACGTGGGAGAAGCCAACTATATAAACCAATTAATAACAAAATCAAAGAAACACATCGACAAGAATACAATAATAGTAGGGGATTTTAACACTCCCCTCACTGAAATGGACAGATCATCCAAGCAAAAGATCAACAAGGAAATAAAGGCCTTAAATGACACACTGGACCAGATGGACATCACAGATATATTCAGAACTTTTCATCCCAAAGCAACAGAATACACATTCTTCTCTAGTGCACATGGAACATTCTCCAGAATAGATCACATTCTTGGTCCTAAATCAAGTCTCAACCGGTATCAAAAGATTGGGATCATTCCCTGCATATTTTCAGACCACAGTGCTCTAAAGCTAGAACTCAATCACAAGAGGAAATTTGGAAAGAACCAAATACATGGAGACTAAACAGCATCCTTCTAAAGAATGAATGGGTCAATCAGGAAATTAAAGAAGAATTGAAAAAATTTATGGAAACAAATGATAATGAAAACACAATGGTTCAGAATCTGTGGGACACAACAAAGGCAGTCCTGAGAGGAAAATATATAGCGGTACAAGCCTTTCTCAAGAAACAAGAAAGGTCTCAGGTACACAACCTAACCCTACACCTAAAGGAGCTGGAGAAAGAACAAGAAAGAAACCCTAAACCCAGCAGGAGAAGAGAAATCATAAAGATCAGAGCAGAAATCAATGAAATAGTAACCAAAAAAACAATAGAACAAATCAACGAAACTAGGAGCTGGTTCTTTGAAAATATTAATAAGATTGATAAACCCCTGGCCAGACTTATCAAAAAGAAAAGAGAGAGGACCGAAATAAATAAAATCATGAATGAAAGAGGAGAGATCACAACGAACACCAAAGAAATACAGACAATTATAAGAACATTCTATGAGCAACTCTACGCCAACAAATTTGACAATCTGGAAGAAATGGATGCATTCCTAGAGACATATAAACTACCACAACTGAACCAGGAAGAAATGGAAAGCCTGAACAGACCTGAAACCAGTAAGGAGATTTTAACAGTCATCAAAAATCTCCAAACAAACAAAAGCCCAGGGCCAGATGGCTTCCCGGGGGAATTCTACTAAACATTTAAAGAAGAACTAATTCCTATTCTCCTGAAACTGTTCCAAAAAATAGAAATAGAAGGAAAACTTCCCAACTCATTTTATGAGGCCAGCATCACCTTGATCCCAAAACCAGACAAAGATCCCATCAAAAAAGAGAACTACAGACCAATATCCTTGATGAACACAGATGCAAAAATTCTCGCCAAAATACTAGCCAATAGGATTCAACAGTACATTAAAAGGATTATTCACTACGACCTAGTGGGATTTATTCCAGGGCTGCAAGGTTGGTTCAACATCCGCAAATTAATCAATGTGATACAACACATTAATAAAAGAAAGAACAAGAATCATATGATACTCTCCATAGATGCTGAAAAAGCATTTGACAAAGTACAGCATCCCTTCCTGATCAAAACTCTTCAAAGTGTAGGGATAGAGGGCACATAACTCAATATTATCAAAGTCATCTATGAAAAACCCACCGCAAATATCATTCTAAATGGAGAAAAACTGAAAGCTTTTCTGCTAAGGTCAGGAACACGGCAGGGATGTCCGTTATCACCACTGCTATTCAACATAGTACTAGAAGTCCTAGCCTCAGCAATCAGACAACAAAAGGAAATTAAAGGCATCCAAATCGGCAAAGAAGAAGTCAAACTATCACTCTTCACAGATGATACGATACTATATGTGGAAAACCCAAAAGACTCCACTCCAAAACTGCTAGAACTTGTGCAGGAATTCAGGAATGTGTCAGGATATAAAATCAATGCACAGAAATCAGTTGCATTTCTCTACACCAACAACAAGACAGAAGAAAGAGAAATTAAGGAGTCCATCCCATTTACAATTGCACCCAAAACTATAAGATACCTAGGAATAAACCTAAACAAAGAGGCAAAGAATCTATACACAGAAAACTAGAATTTACTCATTAAAGAAATTGAGGAAGACACAAAGTAATGGAAAAATGTTCCATGCTCCTGGATTGGAAGAATAAATATTGTGAAAATGTCTATGCTACCTAAAGCAATCTACACATTTAATGCAATTCCTATCAAAGTACCATCCATTTTTTTTTCAAAGAAATGGAACAAATAATCCTAAAATTCATATGGAACCAGAAAAGACCTCGAATAGCCAAAGGAATATTGAAAAAGAAAGCCAAAGTTGGTGGCATCACAATTCCGGACTTCAAGCTCTATTACAAAGCTGTCATCATCAAGACAGCATGGTACTGGCACAAAAACAGACACATAGATCAATGGAACAGATTAGAGAGCCCAGAAATAGACCCTCAACTCTATGGTCAACTCATCTTCGACAAAGCAGGAAAGAATGTCCAATGGAACAAAGACAGCCTCTTCAATAAATGGTGTTGGGAAAATTGGACAGCCACATGCAGAAAAATGAAATTGGATCATTTCCTTACACCACACACGAAAATAGACTCAAAATGGATGAAGGATCTCAATGTGAGAAAGGAATCCATCAAAATCCTCGAGGAGAACACAGGCAGCAACCTCTTCGACGTCAGCCGCAGCAACATCTTCCTAGAACATCACCAAAGGCAAGGGAAGCAAGGGCAAAAATGAACTTTTGGGATTTTATCAAGATCAAAAGCTTTTGCACAGCAAAGGAAACAGTGAACAAAACCAAAAGACAACTGACAGAATGGGAGAAGATATTTGCAAATGACATATCAGATAAAGGGCTAGTGTCCAAAATCTATAAAGAACTTAGCAAACTCAACACCCAAAGAACAAATAATCCAATCAAGAAATGGGCAGAGGACATGAACAGATATTTCTGCAAAGAAGACATCCACATGGCCAACAGACACATGAAAAAGTGCTCCATATCACTCGGTATTAGGGAAATACAAACCAAAACCACCATGAGATATCACCTCACACCAGTCAGAATGGCTAAAATTAACAAGTCAGGAAATGACAGATGCTGGCGAGGATGCGGAGAAAGGGGAACCCTCCTACACTGTTGGTGGGAATTCAAGCTGGTGCAACCACTCTGGAAAACAGCATGGAGGTTCCTCAAAATGTTGAAAATAGAACTACCCTATGACCTAGCAATTGCACTGCTGGGTATTTACCCTAAAGATACAATTGTAGTGATCCGAAGCGGCACGTGCACCCGAATGTTTATAGCAGCAGTGTCTACAATAGCCAAACTATGGAAAGAACCTAGATGTCCATCAACAGACGAATGGGTAAAGAAGATGTGGTATATATACACAATGGAATACTATGCAGCCATCAAAAGAAATGAAATCTTGCCATTTGCGACGACGTGGATGGAACTAGAGGGTATCATGCTTAGCGAAATATGTCAATCGGAGAAAGACAACTATCATATGATCTCCCTGATATGAGGGAGAGGAGATGCAACATGGGGGGTTGAGGGGGTAGGAGAAGAATAAATGTAACAAGATGGGATTGGGAGGGAGACAAACCATAAGTGACTCTTAATCTCATAAAACAAACTGAGGGTTGATGGGGGGAGGGGGTTGGGAGAGGGGGGGTGGGGTTATGGATATTGGGGAGGGTATGTGCTATGGTGAGTGCTGTGAAGTGTGTAAACCTGGCGATTCACAGACCTGTACCCCTGGGGATAAAAATATGTTTATAAAAAAATAAAATTTAAAAATGTAAAAAAAAAAAAAAAACATTTCAGGAAGAAGAGATTTTTAAAAAGAGAAAGGAAGGCAGAGAGGGAAAATAAAGCTTTAAAAATTAAAAAAAAAATTCTAAAAAAGGAATTGATAAGTTAAGCTGGTTAAGAAAAGAAATTGAAGAGAATTTGCTCAGGCTGGAGACTAGAACAAAGCCCTGTGCTAGATTTAGGATATATTTTGATCTATTAGCAGAAGTTGTATCCCAAAATTTTTTAGAAGAAAAAACCCTATATGTATACAAAAATTAAAGTTAGATAAAATGAAGGATAAAATATGACTATAATAATGAAGATTTAAAAAGTTATTTTTTTAAGAAAGGTATTGTTAAGATAAACTAGTTAAAAAAACATTAAAAGAGGAAAGAGGAAAAGTTAAAATATTAGAATAAAAAAAACTAAAATTAAAAAAATTTAACTTTGCAAGATTGAAGAATCATGGGGAAAAAGCCATGAATACTTGCTTTCCCCTCCTCTGGACTTCCCCTGTTCTTGATCAGTGAGCTTTGTCTTGGCTGGATGTTCTTGCTGATCTTCTGGGGAAGGGGACTGTTGTGGTGACTCTCAAATGTCTTTGCCCAAGGTGGAATTGCACTGCCCTTGCACGGGCCAGGATAAGTAATCTGCTTGAGTTCACTCTTGGGAGCTTTTGTTCCCTAAACGCTTTCTGTAGAGTTCTGGAGGACTGGAACGAAAATGGTGGCCTCCCAGTCTCCGGCCCTTTGAGAGCTCGGGGGCCCCACTCCTCAGTGTGCCCTCAGAAAAGCGCTCAATCACTCCTGTCTCCCTGGTCTCTGGCCATGCTCTGAGCTCACCCAGCCTGTGACCGAGCATTTCTGTCTCTGGCACACAGCCTCATTTGGAGTCTCCAAATCCAGCAGATTCCTGCCACTGTGCTTTTCTGGTGGCTCTCCCCGGATCTGCCACTTGTGGGATCTCTGTTCAAAGAGCAGTGGTCTGATTGTGCCACGGATCACAGTTTAAGGTAATCCCAAGCTGAGAGCTCACTCCTTGGCTCTGTCTCTGTAGCCAGCTTACCCACTCTAATACCTGCGAGCTCTGCTATACTCAGACACCCCTGATCCTTCTGTGACTCCACAGGACCTGAGACCTCAATGTCCCCACAAGGGCTGCACCCTCGCTTAGCCTCTGGAGTGATGTCCCTCAGTGGAGCAGACTTTTAAAAGTTCACATTTTTGCTCTGTTGCTCCACCGCTTGCTAGGAGCCAGCCCCTCCCCCGACGGTCTATCTTCCTGTAGCTTCGGATTCACTTCTCCACACATCCTACCTTTCAGAAAGTGGTTGATTGTCTGTTTCTAGAATTGCTGCTCTTCTTCTCTTCGATTTCTTGTTGGGTTTGTAGGTGTTTGGAATGGTTTGGTAACTATCTAACTGAACTCCTGCAACCTGATGTCATCTCAGTCTGCTACTCCTCTGCCATCTTAACTCCTCTCTCCATGCTATTCCTTTTCATCTTTCACCCTGCTCCCTCCCTGTCACAATATAGCTGCAGTAGTTCAAGCTATCATGATCTCACACCAATGTCTAGAGGTAGGAAAAGAGAACCTCTTCCTTGTGTTTCTGTAGAAAAGCCCAAGAAACCTTATCAGAAGCAACCTCCCACTATTCCATCCTACTCACACTTCTCTTCAAGTTTTGTTGGCCATAGTAGGGTCATAATGGAAGTACCATGACTTGTTGGATGATATAAATGTTACTTATGTGGGTGGGGCTAGAGCACTTGGCCAATTGGGTGAACACAGATAATTGTCAGGATGGAAAAAGAGGGGAATGGTGTTGAGTTGACAGAGACCCTGCTACACTGAGAAGCACCATTCCAAAAAAATTGGAAAAAAGAATTCAATTGGTGAATGCATGTTATTAAATATTATGCATTGATTAGAGGGAATATGTGTAGAAAAACATAGGTAGATCATAAAAACACAGTACTCAGTGAAAAACAGTGGGAAAGAGAACAAAATCTATCATACAAAATATGGTGTTTCAAAACACATGAACACTGGAACTTTCACATATTGCTGTCAGGGGCATAAACTGGGTACAGCAACTTGGGAAAAATGTCAGGTAGGTTCTACTAATGGTAAACAAAAGCAGGCCCTACTTCCCAGGAGATTGGTCTTCTAGCTGTATAAATGTGCATGTCTGTATAAATGTGCACCAGATATGTCTGGGAATATTCAGAGCAGCACCAGTCATAGCAGTCCCAAACTGGAAACCAGCCACCCAACTTTCCATCAACTAGAGAATAGATAAATCCATGGTGGTATAATTCCACAGTGGAAAACTAATGGAATACAGTATTCACTGGAATGCTGTACAGGGATGACAGCAAATGAACTACTATTATACACCACAACTAGTGAAATGAGTCCGTTACCCAAGAGTTTTAAGTGTACACTTCCACTTACATAAATTTCAAAGTTAGGTAAAATGAATCTGTAACAATAGGACTCAAGATAGCGATTACCTGTTCAGGGAGGGTCATAGCTATTGGGAGGGGACTCCTGGTGGGCTGGTAATATTTTATTTCTTAACATATGTGGTGGTCTCATGGATTTATTTGCGAAAATTCACTGAGCTGTACAGTTATGATGGGCATTTTTCATTATGTATGCTATACTTAAATTTTTTTCCTTAAAAAAATGCGCATATGCAATAGCACTCATTTGGGGTGCCTGGGTGGCACAGTTGGTTGTGTCTGACTCTTGGTCTCAGCTCAGGTCATGATCTCAGGGTGGTGAGATTGAGCCCCATATTGGGCTTCTGCACTTAGTACCAAATCTGCTCAAGATTCTTTCTCCCTCTGCACTTCCTCCCACCAAGGATGCACGCTCTCTCTCCCTCTCAAATAAATAAATAAGTCTTTAAAAAAAAAAAAAAGGAAAAAGATCTCAAAATAGTATTCACTTAATTAATATTCAGTGACTATTTCTAGGCACTGTCTGGACACTGAAAATACAAAGGGAACTCGGTCCCTGCCTTCATGGAGCTTAATCTTAATAATAAAAATAAATGTAGTGATGATAACAGCAAATAATACTTACATAGCATAGATTATTTTCTGCATAAAATTGTGATGGTTTGAGGTAGATACTGTCATCCTCGCAATTTTAGAGCTGAGGAAATCGAGGCACAAAGCTGCCTGCTGAAGATCACAGAGTGAGTGGTAGAGTGACAGTGCAAGCCCAAGAACTAGAACTCCAGAGTCTGGCTTTGAACCATGATGCCATATCGCCTCTCATTCCAGTGAGGGGAGACAGACAAAGAACAAAAGTAGGTATGAGAAGAATTTTAGGTGGCAGGTACTCAAACTGAGAAAAAGCACGGTATAGTACGGAAAGTGACAAGGGGATTGCTGTTTTAAATAGAATGATTAGGGAAAGTTTTTAAAAATAAAGTGACATTTGAAAACTAGACATGAAGAAAGTGAGTGAGCCATTGGATAGCTGAGCAGTAAGTGTTTCAGGCAAAAGAAACAGCAAGGCCCTGCCTAGAAGGCCATGATGGCTAAAGCAGAATGAGATGGACGGAAGTGGGAGGGTATGATCTAATGGGCACAAGATCATGCACGGTCTTGTAGGCCAGTGCTTGTTTTTATAAGGATATATACCTATCCAATGACAGATATAGTATGCTTATTAGAGTGAATGCTCACCATAGGGAATAGCTGAAGGGATCTTGAATAAAAGAAATAAATGCAAAGTTAGTACCAACCTATTAAGCTAGAGTGTCATAAGTATTATTAACTCAGTTTTATTTTTTAATTTTTAAAAACACAGTGTTAGATTAGTTTCAGGTATACAATTGAGTGATTTAACAATTCCATACATCATGCGATGCTTATCACAATACCCCCTTTCACCCCTGTCCCCCCATCCACCTCCCCTCTGGTAAACCATTAGTTTGTTCCCTATAATTAAGAGTCTGTTTCTTGATGTCTCTTTTACTCTCTCCCTTTCACTTTGCTGGGCTTTTTTGTTTCTTAAATTCCACATATGAGTGATATATATGGTATTTGCTTTCTCTGACATGTTTCACTTAGCAATATACTCTCTAGTTCCGTCCACTGTCAGTGCAAATGGCAAGATTTCATTCTTTTTTATGGCTGAATAATATTCATTGTGTGTGTGTGTGTGTGTGTGTGTGTGTGTGTGTGTGTGTGTATACCCCATCTTTCTCCGTTGATTAATCGATGGACACTTAGGCTACTTTCATAGTTTAGCTACTGTAAATAATACTGCTATAAACAAGGGGTGCATGTATCCCTTTGAATTAGTGACTTTGTATTCTTTGGATAAGTACCCTGTAATGCCATTGCTTGATTGTAGGGTAGTTCTATTTTTAACTTTTGCAGGAACCTCCATACTATATATCTGAATTGTGGGGTAGAGGTGGAAACAACTCTGGCATAGTCTTTAACCAAAGAGGAATCTATACTCCATCTCCACACCACCATAAATTATCCCCAAATTAAAATGATTGCATCAAATTTCCACTTCACAGAAGAAAGGTATACCCTATGTATGTTAGGACTTCTTTATTACTCACATGAGTGGCAGTATCTACAGTGGATAGCACTGCCTCTGGCCTGCAATGTAGCAAGAGTCCTCTTTTCATCTTAACAAATAATCTTACCAAAAGAGTGACAAGACATACTTCTTTAAAAAAAATGAAAATCAGTCCTCTAAAAAATACATAACCTATGGTCTTGTTTTTTTCTGGGAATGTCAGACACATTGACGAACTATATGCATTGATGTTTAAAATACTGTGATTTCTTCAAAACATCCTGCTTGTATATCAGTATACCCCAAGAAGCATCAAGCCTTATTATTTGTATTTAAAATTAGTTTATTTCTTTGCCCAGAGAAAAAGTATGCACTTTGTTAGTTGTATGAGATCTTGCTTTAGGTTAGAAGGTTTTGATTTTATTCAGGGCTTATTATTGAAAATTCTGTCTCCTTCTTTAGTTTTGAGTTTTCAAAATCCAGAAAAGTATCTTCTAAAAAAAGACAATTGTTCTGTAACAATTCAGATGAAATAATATTTAAAAGGAGTTCAGAAATTATGCTTTAGACTTCATCAAGAAATTTCAAAGAAAAAAGATGAGTAGAAAGGGAAACATCTTCTGTGATTTGATTCTCAAATGAACTTCTAGGTTTCAGGCCTATATAAAGAAGGAAATGTAAAAAGACAGACACTCAGTACAATAATTTATAATGCATTTGTTAGTCTGTTCATTATTTGTTGAATGTCTCCTGAATGTCAAACCCTGTGCTAAGTACCTGAGAAATACTGATGAGGGAAAAGAGACACAGTCCTGCCTTCATCATGCTACAGGCTCAGTGGACATCACTAATTACATAAGCGTATAAAACTGTGAGTGTGATAAGTGCTATGGAGAAGAAGCTCATGGTACAGTGAGAGGCTGTAAGGAAGACTTTGGACTATTGAGGTTATTTAGAGAAAGCTGTTCTGGAAACATGATGATTAAATTCTGATCTGAAGGAAAAAGGTAGGATTAACTTGTTGAAGGAAGAAAGGAAGAAGGTACAGAACAGAGGGAAAAGCCAAGTAATGAGAGGGAACGTAGAACTGAAAGACAGTCAAGAGGGCTAGAATTCTCAGAGAAAGGAGGACTATAGATGAAAGTCATACTTATTTATTCACGTAATCCAAATGTATTATATGCTTACTCTGTACCAAATCTTAGTGTAGGTGCTGAATATATTAGTGTTGACTTGTCACGTAAGTAAAGACAGGACATTAAAAAGTTTTAACCATGCGGAATGGGGGGTGGATGTTGATATGATCATATTTGTGTTTTACAGAGCTAACTAGCTGTAATATGGAGAAAGGATGAAAAGAGGCCAGAGTGGATTGTGTTGATCAGTGAAGGGGCTGTTACAGTAGTCTAGTTGGGAGACAATAATAGCTTGATGAGGAGAGTGGTGCCAGAGATGCCAAGAAATGGATGGCTTCAAGAGATAATTTAGGAAGCAAACTAGGATGTTGTATGTAGTAGGTCGAGGGGCAGAGAGGAAAATGTCAAGGATGTGTCTGAGGTTTCTAGCTTGCATAGCTGGATAGGTTAGCTAAAACAATGGCAGTAATAATATCACCAGCCACTTTGACCTGAGTTTGGAGTGGTGAGCGACGGTGGGTGGGAATTACTGAGGTATAGTCTTTCATCAAAGTAGAATCCTTCCTCCAAATCACTGTATATAACCAAGCATGATCACCTCAAGTCTCTACTTTTTTGGTATTGTTGTTTCTGTTTTTTTCTGGACAGAGTAGACATGTTCTACATATGTTAGAACTTCATTGGTTCTGATGCTCCATGTGAACAGTGAAGGCTTTTAAGAACTGTACTATTTTGGCCATGCATGTTGCCAAGAGCCTCTTTTTTGCTTTAGTCACAGCATGTTCTGAAAAGAGCAGTAACACTTCGTTCCCTAAGAGCAATGCAAGAATGCAATGGAAGAGGTAGATCAGGGAGGGGAGGATTTACCCCAGCTTCTCAGTTGGGAGCTAGGTAAGATCAAAGCCCAGAGCTAGGAGATACAGTCCATGAGACTAGAGTGTGGGGTGGGCCATCTGGCCTGGTAGGAGATGAGGGTGAAGGAGTGGGCTGAGGTGACTTCCCAGAGGGCTCTCTGTATTTTGCTAAGGTTTGACTTCACTGAAAGGGCAGTGGGGGGTGGACTTTGAAAAGGTTAGGAAAATGTCAGGAGCAAGGTTAGATTTGCATTTTACAAAGACGACTTTATAATAATTTAAACTGCTCTTATTGTATGTACTTTTTCTGGACATGTGCTGTTTTCATAATAAAATAATTTTTTTTAAAAAAAGCTGATTTTGTCTGTGGTATAGATTAGATAAGACTTGGAATGTGAGATGAGATGCAGGGAGACCAATTAGGAAGCTGCTGCAACAGGAGGTTGCTAAACTGGAAGAAAAATGTAACATTTGGAGCCAGGAAGACTTAAATTTGGATGGACCCTGGCTTTGCCACTTCTGGATTGTGTGAGTTTGGACAACTATTTTTCTTCTCTAGGTCTTAGTTTTTTTTTTAATCTGTGAGAATACAGGGAGCAATACCTCCTTCCATTATTCTCTGTTGTGAAAATTAGGTATACTAAGTTCTAGCATATAGTACTGTCAGTAAATGTATTTCTAGTTTTAATAGAGTGAAAAGTATGAATTAAGACACAGGCAATGGGAATGGAGAAGGAGGAATAGATGGCAGTGATTTTTAAAAAAAAATTTATTTATTTGACAGAGAGAGAGACAGCGAGAGCAGGAACACAAGCAGGGGGCATGGGAGAGGGAAGGCAGGCTTCCCGCTGAGCAGGGAGCCCGCTGTGGGGCTCCATCCCAGGGCCTTGGGATCATGACCTGGGCTGAAATTAGATGCTTAATGACTGAGCCACCCAGGTGCCCCGATGGCAGTGATGTTAAGGATGTAGATTATATAAGCCTCAGAGACTGATGGAATGATGTTGGGGAGCTGCCATACTTCCTGGGAATTCTACTTGGATGGGATTAGGCAGATGGTGATTCCATTCACTTAGAGAACATAGGAGGAATGTCAGGGTTATTGGTTGGATGAAGGGGCAAGGTGGGAATGAGGGGAATTATGAACTCAGTGTGGGACTTGTTACACTTGAGATGCTCTGAAGTCAGTTGGCTCTTTGGGTCTTTAGCTCTCTGGGAGAGTTAGGGCTCCATGATGGATAACGGGGGAGGTGGTACTTTCTAACGAAAATGTGCTCAGAGTAATGAGTAGAGTAGGCCATAGGGAGCATGAGTGTTTTAAGAGGAAAGCAATAGAACAGGAGACAAAAAGAGCAGGGGAGAGGGGATGAGAAAAGAAAATGGTAATATATGTTAAAAAGGAAAACAGGAGTTTATAAGCCAAGAGAGAAGAAAATTTCAAGAGGGAGGTAGTAATTAATTATGTCAGCTGGCACAGAGAGATCAGCTAAGGTTGACACTGAAAAAAATGTATTGGATTTAGCAACTGGTGGTGGGAGGTAAGGCTGGTGTCACGGTTTTGCTAGAGATTCTTGTGTAGAGTGCTAGGGCCAGAATCCAGATTGTAGTCTGTGGAAGAGTGGACAGGCAGTAAGAAGTGGGCATGGGGTGGAATTGTCCTCTATTCTTTTTCTGAGGGGAAAGAGAAAAATAGAGATGGTGGTGTTTTGTGTGTTGCTTTTAAGAAGCGAATGCTTGGGTGTATGAAGTAGCCAAAATAGAGAGAGATAGAATAGGGTGATTCTGAACTATGTGGGAGGGGGTGGAATTTGCCAGCACAGGTGAAGGAATTAGCCAGAAACCAGAAAAGGGAGGTCACTTCCTCTAGAATGAGGGTATAGATAAAAATAGAGCTTGGGGGACGCCTGGGTGGCTCAGTTGGTTAAGCAGCTGCCTTCGGCTCAGGTCATGATCCCAGCGTCCTGGGATCGAGTCCCACATCGGGCTCCTTGCTTGGCAGGGAGCCTGCTTCTCCCTCTGCCTCTGCCTGCCACTCTGTCTGCCTGTGCTCAGTCTCGCTTCTCTCTCTATGACAAATAAATAAATAAAATCTTTAAAAAAAAAATAGAGCTTGGGTTGGAGAGGTGTGAAATATTGAGGAAGTTCATGCTGATGATCTTAATAGTCTTTGTGAAGAGGTATGTGGAGAGAATGGCACCACTCACAAGGCATGAGGATTAGGAAGAAAGATTTGCTTTTATTAAGCTGTTTGGGGGGCCAGTAACAGTTGCTTATAAGTGGGCTCTGGAAGGGATTGTTGAGTAGTACTCTAGAATCTGTTGGAGCTGAAAGTAATTCACTGGCTGGGTGTCTTCCGCCAGTGTTCTCCATTGTACCCGCAAGACTCAGGAAGGGGCTGACAGAAGCAAAGGGGCATTACTCAGTGTATGGGGTGTTGAATGGGAGGTGAGGGTTGAAGGGAGCTCCTGGATCCTGAGGATGTAGGCTATGGTGGATAGTGGGACTGGTGAGTGTGTGTTTAGGAATAGAGAGGTCAAATGGCCTCTCTTCCTCCTCCCCCTAACACCTATAATCTGAATAGAAAAGCACAGGGTAGGGCACTGAGTTATCTACAAAGCTATTTTTACTTAGCCTCTAGTGGGGGGTTCCTGTTGTTTTTTCTTTCTTGGGAGGAGGCAGCAATTTTTAAAAAATGAATTTAAAGGAAATGATTTATGTAATATGAAGTTTTACACAATGGGAACACTGAAAAGATTTCAAACACTGGTGAGACGAAACAGTATTTCCAGAGGGATTACAAATAACTACAAGTCCTATTCTTAATTAAGTTAAAAAAATAATTACAAGACAATGCATGAATTATCCTTTCTTTCTTTGTCTTTCTTTCTTTTCTTTCTCTCTTTCTCCCTCTCTTTCTTTCTCCCTTTCTTTTTTCCTCTTTTATTCTTTCTTTCTCTCTCTCTCTCTCTCCCTCCCTTCTTTTTCCCTTTCCTTTTCCCTTTTCCTTTCCCTTTCTCCTTTCCTTTCACTAAATTGTCCTAAATCTTTTATGTCTTACCTTAGTAAGAGGAAATAAAATGGGTTATAACTAGCTGTTGATACTGGACTTTTCATTCAGGCCTGTGTGTGTGTTGTGTGAGTCAAGGAGTCCTCTCTGCATTTTGTGGTATTAGATGTCAAGTATCAGGGACAAATAAGAAAATCTGTGGGAGTTATTATCAGTAGCTAAAACTCTTTTTGCAGTTAATTTTTTTAAATGATAGGAATAAAGTATTGAAATCAAAGTGTTCAAGAATATGTAATTCACGTAATAATATCTTTAAAATTCTGGCAGGAGATGGGCAAGGAAGCAGTCAGTCTGGGGTTGGAGATAGGAGGATAGTTTTGGAAGGGGTCAGTTATGCCAATAAATGCTCACTCCAAGTGCTGCCTTTTTAAAGCCATGCTTGCCCTTTTTATAGGTTCCCTCTCTACATTGCCTTGAATTAGTCTGGTTGGGGGAGATAGTGAGGAAAGAAATTAAGTCTTGTAGGGGAGCCCATCGATGACTCTTGTGGGTGCTGAGGTTACTCTGAGGGCAGCCAGATTTCCTGCCAGAAGTTGCCGTGGTGCTATGAAAATGTCAGGAAGTGTTCATAATACCACTGTTCTTAATAGCTCCAAAATGGAAACATAAAAATGCTGACCATAGGAGAAAAAAGTAAATAATTGTGGCTAATTCTCATGATGGGATATTTACTTGCAATGAGTGAAAGTACAGATAACAACAAGATGCTGAGTGAAAAAGAAAATCCCAGAAAACTATATATAGTACAATACCATTTTTGTAACATTCAAAAACAAGCAAAGGAAAAATAAACACAAAGTTTGGGATAGTGGTTACTCCTGAGGTGGCAAGGGTAGAGGGCAGACAGAGGACGGGCATGGAGAGAGCATATAAATAGGTATAAGTTATTGTTAATATCATTGTTCAGGCTAAATGGTCTATTCATAGGTGTTTATATATTATTGAAATAAGATAAATAAAGAGAGCCATAAATGGATTAATGGAAATAGTACTTGAGAAACCAAATAAGTATACATTTCAAGCAGCATGACATTGTAAGCCAAAATATGTTGTAACATGGGCCCAGTTGGCAAGCACAGCCCTTCTCACCTGGTAAGCAAGGCTCAAGAGACTCTTCCCACATGGGTTTAACTTCTAGTTTTGATGGACTGCAAATGAAGGAGTTCAGAAAGTTGTTAAATACCATGAAAACAAAAACAACAATATCTTTTTGAGTTGGTATGTGTAAGTATGTTTCTAGGATAGATACCAAGAAATAGATTAATTAAAGGGAAGAGTATGTACATTTAAATTTTTGATAGATACTGCCAAATTACTCTCCAAAAAATGTGCTAATTGATATCAACACAACTTTTTTTTTTTTTTTAATGTATATATCTTTGCCAATACTGGCAATTACCAGTGATTCTCAATCTTCTGACTTAGCCGACTGGAAAAATAGGATATCTCATTTTTGCCTCAAACAACCAATCTGTAGGTGAGCTTCTGGTATGGGAGTTATTAGTGAATTGAAGACACTGTGCATATTTTTGTTCCATTATTGGTGAAAGAATGGCTGTAGTTATATTTGCCTAAAAATTCTTTTTTTTTTAAAGATTTTTATTTATTTATTTGATAGAGATCACAAGTAGGCAGAGAGGTAGGGGCGCCCCTATTTGCCTAAAAATTCTTAGGGAAGAGTTTTGACCTGTGACTGGATCTGTTACTCCCTAATCCATTTGAGCAGGAAGTAGTACTTACCTGAAGCACTTTCAGGGATGGAAGAAGAGGAAAGGGAGATTTATTTGTCAAGTAGTGGGCTACTTTTATGTGTCAAGTAGTGGGCTAGGGGCTTTTGCATGTTCTCTCATTTAGTGTCTTCTTCATGGCAGCCCTCTGAGAAAATCTGGAGGCTCAGAGATGTGAAGACTTGTATTAGTCATACAGTTAGGAAGTGATTCAGCTAGCTCTCATTTCATTTTTCACACTTTTCTTCCCTTAAGCCTAAAGAAGATAGCACCATTTTAAGGATCTGGTCTTTTAATGGTTCTATTCCAGTGGTTCTTAACCTTGGCCATACATTGAAATTGCCTGGGGAACCAGAAAAAAATATTCATGGCTAGGTTCTATTCCTGGAGATTCTGATGTGCTTGGTCTGAGGTGTAGCCTAGACATTGGGATTTTTAAAAATCTCACAGAGATTCTCCTTTCAGCCAAGGTAGAGAGCCACTGGTCTAATTCAGTGATCTCCAGACTTCTTTTTAGACTTTCATTACCTATAATTTGATTTTGTGATACTGTCTTACCATCTTATCTCCTGAAAGTTTTGCAACTTTTTTCTTTGGTTTATTTTGAGACATTTGGAAAAATGCCATCATAGACTTTGGAGTAATTGCAGCTATCCTAGTGTGAGATGGGTAGAAGGACTGCATTACTAAATTGAGGTCAGAAATTGCTGACCTAATTATTTCTCAGATCTTTATTTTGCAGTTTTTAAAATCAGTAAACCAACTGCAGCATGACATAAGCAATCTTCTTCTTGAAGAAGAGTATCAGCAAAATATTAGTTTCACTTATGACTTTTCACAAATACGTTTTAATCTGTTACTGAACATCAAATAGGGCAGGTCAGGGAGTTCAAAAAAGGAAATATGTCATCTGTAATAAATGAAATCTTATTCAAATTTTATTCATTTTTTTCTGGGAATATTTACTCACTGCCCTATAAAAATAAAATAGCTTCTGATTGTCTTCCACAAGTACTTGATGAGCTTAGTTGGTGAAAACATTTTTCTCATCTGGATATCAAGGTGCCTTCCCCAACCTTCAGTGCAGCTTTGGAAGAACTCGCATCATTATTTTGGCAGCTCAAATGGGACTCATAATGCCTCTTACTCATTCATTTGTTGTGGCTTATTCTTTTAACTGAAGTGTTGTTAACACACCGTGTTGCATTTGTTTCAGGTGTACAACGTAGTGATGCCACAGCTCTGTATATTGTGCTGTGCTCACCGCAGGTGTAGCGCCCATCTGTCACTGCACAAGACCACTACAGTACCACTGACTACATTCCCTATCCTGTGCCCTTCAACCCCATGACTTACTCATCCTATAACTGGAAGCCTGTTGTGGTTCATTCTTACTGTATGTTGGTCTTTGACACCGCATTTCTTTGTGACTCAGGCAACAGTTGCAGGAGAGCCATGCAGAGATTCTGGCAAAGACCTCGTTCTTTCCTTTCCAAAGCACTTATTATTGTTGTTCATATTTTAACTGGTAGACTTTTTCAGACCCGTTTAATGTAACTCTGGCTATGGGATCCTATTCGAATTCTGTGTGAACTGGGAGACTTTCTCCTACCAGTCTTCTTTTCTCTAAGTCTCATTCATCATGGCCTAGTCCTAGGATCAGCTTTGCAAAAACCATGCAGTCTGGCAGCATGGGAAAAGCAGAGTTGGTGGACTTTGCTTTTAATTCCATCTCAACAAGTTCCTATAGAATTTTGAGTTATTCTTTTTGAGTTATTCCTTAATCTATAAAATGGAGATAGATAATAGTTCCTGAGGAGCAAACAATAGACTGTGCATGAAAGCACTTTGAAATATAGAAAGTATAGCATAGTTCATTATGATTTATTTTTTACTGGTCTATTTTCCTCCTAATATCTGCCAGTAAGTAAAATAAACAAAACCATCTTGAAACTGCACTGTGGTGTATGCTGAGTGTGTGAGATTGGAGGTCGAAGGCCTGGTGTGAATTGGGGCAAATCATTTCATCTCAGCCCTAGTTTCCATCTTTAAAAATGAGGTTACTAGATGGACACCATCTGAGCAGGTAGCTGGATTAAATGCTATCAAGAATATGAAAATACTGGGGCGCCTGGGTGGCTCAGTGGGTTAAGCCTCTGCCTTCGGCTCAGGTCATGATCTCAGGGTCCTGGGATCGAGCCCCGCATGGGGCTCTCTGCTCAGCAGGGAGCCTGCTTCCCCCCCTTTCTCTCTGTCTGCCTCTCTGACTACTTGTGATCTCTCTCTCTCTCTGGCAAATAAATAAATAAAATATTAAAAAAAAAAGAATATGAAAATACTTTGTAAGTAGGAAAGCACCTAACAAACATTAGCTAATTCTTTAAGTTTGGGTGTATGACCCATTCTTGGACTCATTAAGATTTATCCTTTAAGTCACCCCCAAGGTGAAGAACCTCATTCTACTTCCAGAACTCCCACTCTCTCCCATTTTGCTGCTCTTTTAGTAGGTGCTCCCATGTGGACATCACTACCTTCTGACCTTTCTCTCTTTCACCTGCTTTACTTCCAGCCTTCTCCCACATTATGTTGACATTTTCTTTCCCTGGCTTATATTTTCTTTATTATGAAATTACACTTCTTTTCATATAGGTGAAAATTACACTAGTTTTCTTAGCAGCTGATTTATAGCAGCTTGTGGCTAGCATTTTAAGTGAATAGCTAATTATTGAATTAATCCAAACTAAATGTTTAGATTGTGTTGTTCCTTCAGGGAGTATATTGTATTTTAGAGGTGATCAGAGTACCAGAACCCACAGTAATAACAAATGTATATATTTCGGGTCTGTGTTAGATGTGAAGTAAATGTTTAAGGAAAAATGTGCCTTTGGTTACCATTCAAAGTATACTTTTTAGTCAGTTCCTCACTATATTAAACTACAGTGCTGCTCTTAGATGGGAAAAAAAATCACTTTTCTTCCTCTTTTGGGGTTCAGATAAAAAATTAATAATACCTTCACTATATTTTAAAGAATTTTAATAATACCATATAATTATTTATGTTTAATTCTTCAAATACAAGATGATAAACTTTTAAAATATCACACAAATACTGAACACATATATAATATGGCATCCCTGTCTTTAAAAAAAGTGCCCCGGTCAGTTATGTTCTGATTTTAATGGTATTGCACAATGTTTTCTTCCAAAAAAAATAAAAAAATCCTCCGTATATTCTTTTTTTTAAAAAAAAGCATTATTTCTAAGGAGGATGTTCTGCTAAGTACAGAGTTCTTAAAATCAAAATCAACTGACTTCCTGCTAGTCATGAATACCTAACACTGAGCAATAGATTTTTGAAACATTTCTGTGAACTCACAGGAACAATTAAAAAGTGAAAAACCAAACCAAATAAACATTTCTGATTATCCTAGAGATTTTTCTTCTCTTCCTTTCTCTCTCTCTCTCTCTCTCTTTCTTTCTTTCTTATGTTATGTTAGTCACCATACAGTACATCATCAGTTTTTGATGTAGTGTTCCATTGTTTGCATATAACACCCAGTGCTCCATGAGATACATGCCTTCCTTAATCATCACCGGGCTAACCCATCCCCCCATCCTCCTCCCCTCTAAAACCATCAATTTGTTTCTTGGAGTTCATAGTCTCTCATGGTTTTTCTCCCCATCCGATTCCCTCCTTCACTTTTCCCTTCCTTCCCCTAATGTCCTCCATGCTATTCCTTATGTTCCACAAATAAGTGAAACCACATGATAATTTTCTTTCTCTGCTTGACTTATTTCCATTAGCATAATCCCCTCCAGTTCTATCCATGTTGATGTGAATGGTGGGTATTCATCCTTCCTGATGGCTGAGTAATATTCCATTGTATATATGGACCACATCTTCTTTATTCAGTTGTCTGTTGAAGGGCATCTCTGCTCTTTCCAGAGTTTGGCTATTGTGGACATTGCTGCTGTGAATATTGGGGTGCATATGGCCCTTCTTTTCACTACATCTGTATCTTTGGGGTAAATACCCAGTAGTGCAATTGTTCAGTCATAGAGTAGCTCTATTTGTAAATTTTTAAACAGCCTCCACACTGTTTTCCAAAGAGACTATACCAACTTGCATTCCCACCAACAGTGTAGGAGGGTTCCCCTTTCTCCACAGCCTCTCCAACGTTTGATGTTTCTTGCCTTGTCAATTTTTGCCATTCTAAATGGTGTAAGGTGGTATCTCCAGGGAAATTCAAATCAAAACTACATTGAGATTTTTCTTCTTTCAAGTTCTTTATCTCCTGCTTTCTTCTAGGTGTTTTACTAAGTCATAAATTCCAACAGTGAATCTTCTACAACTGCTTTTGTAAAGTCAGGAAAAAAATGTGGCTTCTCCTGAATACATAATGACTTCTAAGGCATTTTTAATAAAAACAATACCTTCTTTCCTTTGGCTATGGGACTGTTCAGGCTGAGAGAGATTGAGGGATTATTTCACTCCAACGGCTGTATTTATTCCCAGATGTGGGAACTGGGCCCCAAGGAGGTGACAATTTACTTGAGTTCACACAGAGAACTCACTTTATTGCAGAGTTCTTGAGTAAGAATATAGATGGGCACATCTAGATATGAGATAAGAAATATCTTAGTTGTATTGGTTTATTAATGAGCTATTTGTCATTTTTTCATTTATTCATTCATTTACTCATTCATTCATACATACTTCTGTTTTCTTGGGAAGGTGAAATAATAGAAGCAGGACTCCTGTCTTATTGCTGAGCTTGGGAGAGTCTTAGGTATAGTAGAGATGTTTAAGGAAAAGTAAAGGAAAAATTAGCCTCTTTTTGAAATGTATACCTTCTCTAGCCTGATGCGGTCTTAGTTCTCAACCCCTGGTCTTAGAAAAATAAAATTTTAAAGTGTTTGTCAGGGTGAGGCAGGGGGTTACCCCCAGCATTCCTGAGAAGAGCTTTGGCCTTAGGCATTTTGAGGGCAGAGCCATTGCTACTAGTTCCATTGTCAGCTCTAATTGTTTGAAAGTTTTTCATTATATTGAGTTAAGATCTGTTCCCTGTAATTTCTGCCTAGAAATCCTAGTCCTTCTTTCTGGAGAAACCCAGACCAATATATTCAATTGACTCCCTTCTTCCCCACAAAGGCCTTTCCTTTCTGGAGTAACCACCCCTTACCCTTCAGCTTTTCTCTATAGGGCATTATTTTCAGACCTCTGATTGCTACTATTGGGACTCAGTCTGGTTTTGAATGGTGTCTTTGAAAACATGAAACTGAGAGCTGAGTATTACTCCAGATGTGGTTGTCCATTATGGGATATATGGCAGAACCATAGCATCTGCTGGTAATACTATACTTCTATTAATAGAGACTAAATGCACTTGCTTTCTTGGTAGTTGCCTTTATACTCTAGACACCTATTAAGTTTGGAAACAACTAACCTCCCTACATATTTTCTGTGTGAAATGTTATCATATCAGGTCTCTTCTAGTCTATGTTTGTGCAATTAAATAATTTGAACTGACATTTATCTGTATTAGAAGTAATGTTTTGGTTTCATTGTGTCAAGAATATTTAAATTCTTGATCCTGTCCTTGATTGAAATCATTGTGTATTTTTCTTGTGGTAAAAGAACAGTTTTCAGCATTTTGAAGAATGGGCTACCTTATTTTTCTTAGAAAAATCTATCAAAAGAAGCATTGTTTCTAGACTTTATCCTAGGTCTCATTACAAAAAGAAAAAAAAGTGTGTGTGTGTGTATGTGTAGTGTGAGTTTATACTACATAGTGGGTACTGTATACTACTATCCAGATCTCCCCTTTCAAACCAGGTCACTAATTTTCCCAGTAACTGAGAAGGTTGGAGACTGAGGGCCCTAAGCTAAGTCCCTCCCTGGGAATTGTCCCCCACCAAAGGGTTGTCTTACACTAGATCACACCACTTTCTTAGAGGCAACCTATATACAATGACTGGTCAGGCAGAGGAACAAAGGCTGAGTCTCATTGCTTTGAGGAAGGGCCACCCCAGCTCCAGAGATTTCCAGTGTGACAACTGAATCCTTTGTTGTGACTGCATTGAAGTTCAGTTCTTGCTGTCCACACCTACTTCCTTTATGCCCCCACAGGTGTCAATTTGAAGGATCCTCCTCAATAAACTTTATGCACTCAAAACTCCTTCAGAATATTTCCTAGGGAAACTGGCAAGTGATTTGGTACCAGAAGTGCTCTGAGGAAGCTGACTCTAAAATAGGATTTTGGAGCTGGGTTACTGCAATTCACTGGCAATGGCATTTAATCCCTATCATGAAGTAGTTATTCATTTGTTTCACTTGTCACTGGTGATGAACTAGATGGGGAACCCATGGAAGAGAATGAACTAGATGGTGCAACATCTCAGGCTTTTGAGAGATGAGAGTACTAATGCATTATAAGGATAAGGGAATTCTTTGCTTATGCTGAGTGTCTTTAAGGTATAAGAGAAAGACAATGATTAATTACTACTCAAAGAAGAAGTATGGAAGTTGGGATCTCCTTAGCCACAAATAAAGAGACTCATCTGCAGCTTGAGGGCAGAAAGCACTGAGGACCACAACAAGATTTAACTTTAAGAATAACACATTTGGGGGCTCTGGGTGGTACAGTCATTTAAGCATCAGACTCTTGGTTCTGACTCAGATGGTGATCTCAGGGTAGTGAGATCGAACCCCACATTGGGCTCTGTGCTCAGCGTGCTGTCTACTTGATATTTTCTCTTCCTCTCCCTCTGCCCCTCCCACTCGTGTGCACTCTCTCTTTCTCTAAAATAAATAAATAAATCTTAAAAAAAAAAGAGAGAGAGAAGGAAAGAAAAACAATTGCACATTTACAGAAAAGGTTAAATTTTCAGCCCCAGCAAATTTGCTATGCCAAGGACATATGACAAATTTCGCTATGCCAAATTTTCCTATTTTTGGAAAAGAATAAGACCCTAAAACTTGAGGTGGGAACATCAGTGTCAAGGAACTTAATTAACTATCCTTGAACTTTTTAGGCTTGCAAAAGTAGCCTTTTCTTTGTTAGAGACTCGACCCCCTATCTGAAGGCAACACAGCATTTGCCTTAAAAAACCATATAGGCCACCCCTCAGATCCTAACCAATAATTAGCTAGTTTTAAGTCAAATTTAATGTGGCCAGGGAAGTGCTGAGCTTGCTAAAGAAGGAAAAAAGGATCTAAACCCAAAAGGAGATGCAGAACCTAGCAGGATGGGTAATCAGGAAGCTGAGGACAATTGCCTTAATAAAAAGGCACAGTTCTTTGCCAGCATTTTAGATCTGAGCCAGTTTTTAGACTTAGAAACCATAAATTGAAGGAAAGAGTAGGTTTTAAGGAAGAAGCATCCTGCGACAGCATGTCAAATGTATGTGGTAATGGTTCTTCCACTAATTCCCCAAAGGAACTAAGACCATGTATTTAGATAACTATATAGTGGGGAAAAGGGAATACTTAAACATTCTGAGGACTGTTGGAGGCAGGGTCTTGGTTGACATGAATGGTTAGAGACCTATGGTCCCCTTCTGTGGAAGGGTGGGTAGGGTGTATGAAGGCCAGTAATAAATGGAATTCTGACTCAGGTCTGACTCAGAGTAAGTCTGCTGGGTCCACAGATCCACTCTGTGGTCACTTTACTGGGTTCAGAATGTATAATTGAAATGTGTATATAGGTAGTTGGCAGAATTTCCACTTTGGTTCTTTGGCCTAGCAGTTAAGAATTATCATATTGAGGAAGGCCCAATGGAAGCCTGTGAAGTAACCCTTTAGCCCTAGCCAAGAGAGTAAATTAGTAAGAATAGCATATCTTGAAGGCATACAGTTTAGTGCCACCATTAAAGACCTAAATGATAGAGGCAGTTCCTATCATATCCACATTTCATTTACCAGTCTTATCTGACTTCTTCAAAAAGCATTCAGATCCTGGAGGATTAAAGAAGATTATTGCAAAATCCACCAAACAATATAGGCCGTTTGCCGCTGCTGTGCCAGATGCAGTATCTGTGTTAGAACAGATTAACACAGCCTCTTGTACATGGTATATAAGCATTAGTTTGGTGTTTTGTTCTTTTCTGTTCCTAACAGGAAGGGAGATTAGAAACAGTTTACATTAACTAGAATGATAATAGTTTGAGGATTATATTCATTTTTTCACCCTTTAACATAATATAGTCCAAGGGATATATGCTCTCTGGACATTGTGTGGTATATCACCTTCATCCTGTATATTAACAACACCACATTCATTGGACTGGATGAACAAAACATGGCAAGTATATTCTAAGTGTTGGTAGATACTTGTGCTTTAGATGGTTGAAGATAAACCCTATAGAGATTCAGGTGCTCACCACAATAGTGACTTTCTTCAAGTACGTTGATTTGGGGCACACTGAAATATCTGTCCAAAATAAAGAACAAATTGTTGCATTTCAAACCTCCTAGCACCAAGAAGTAAGTACATTTGCTAGGCCTCTTAAGTTATTGAGACAATATATTCTAAACTGGGAATATTTCTTCAACATATTTCTACATGGTACAAAAGACTGCCATCCTCGAGTAGGGCCTATAATAAGAAAGTGTTCACTAGTTCTAGGTTGCGGTACAGGTGACCTTCCTGCTTAGGCCATATGACCAAGCAGACTTTTTGATAGGAGGAGTATTGGTGGTGAGAAAAGACACTGTGTGAAGTTTGTGGAAATCCCCCTATATTAGTCTGCTTGGGCTGCCATAGCAAAATAGCAGAGACTGGGTGGCTTAAGAGAAATTTATTTTCTCATAATTCTGAAGACTAGAAGTTCCAGATCAAGGACCAGCAGAATTGGTTTCTGGTGAGAGCTCTCCTCTTGGTTTACAGATGCCTACCTTTATACCTTGTAAAGCCTCTCTTCGGTGCATGGGCAGAAGGAGATTGAGCTAGATATATACAGAGAGAGAGAGCGAGTGAGCTCTCTGGTGTCTCTTCTTCTTCTTCTTCTTTTTTTTCAAGACTTTTTTTTTTTTTATTTGACAGATAGAGATCACAAGCAGGCAGAGAAGCAGGCAGAGAGAGAGGGGGAAGCAGGCTCCCTGTTGAGCAGAAAGCCCGATGTGGGGCTTGATCCAAGGACTCTGGGATCATGACCTAAGCTGAAGGCAGAGGCTTTAACCCACTGAGCCACCCAGGCGCCCCTCTGGTGTCTCTTCTTAAGAGAACATTAATCCTATTATGTCAGGGATCCAACCTCATAACCTCATCTAACTTTAATGACTTTCTTAAAGGACCCATCTCCAAATATAGTCCCACTGAGTGTTAGGGCCTCAACATATAACTTTTGAGGGACACAAGCATTCAGTCTTTAACAACCACCTAAGGAGAATCACAATGCAGACCCCTAGCACATGCCATCTAGAGAACTGTACACCATCCAATGAAGAGCTCCTGGGGTGCTACTGGGCTCTAGATTATGGGATACCAAATGACCATGCAGCCAGAATTGCCTATCATTGGATCACACAACCAACTCTAAAAGCTGGTGAGCCCAGGAATTGTCAATAAAAGTTGTATATTAATGAATCCTATGTCATTCAGTATTGTTGCACTGAGACTTCTTTCTCAGTTCACACAAAGTGCTGCTGGGACAAAGGTCCTTATGACCAGCTAACAGAGGAGAAAATATCAAGCACTCAGTTTTTTGTTTAAAGTTAATGCATGTGAAAATGGATACATAAGAATATTATTTTGAATCTCATATAATCCCATTCTTAAGATTATATTTTTTATTTACTTCTAATTTTCCTTTTATAATTGAACCTGACATGTCCTATTGGCCATGAGAATGAGAAAGAAAATGATAGCAAAGGAACAGTAGTTTTTTCTGTTTTGATTCCAGTATTTTTTGACGCTATTGGTTACATGGTAGTTGGAGGCTAGGCTTAGCTCTCTTGTTGCCATGGGCAATAGTGAACGTTAAATAGAAATTATGTCAGGGAGTGGAAAAAGTTAGAGACCCTCCTGAACTCAGGGTCTCAAGCTTTTATCTAAGTTGCTTTGCTCAAAGCTAGCTTTGGTCATATGGTACATATTGCAAATAACATAGCCATTACAGTACCATAGACAGCTGTTGAGTGATGGGCAAAAGTATGTAACTGTAGCTCTCATAAAGATTTCATCTTTGTATTTTCAGTAAGTTGATGATGATTAAATTTAAGGACTTCAGCCTTCGCTAATTGCAGAATGTACTTCAAAACCTGACCATGGAGGTAGTTATTGTGGTGAGGTCTCTTGGTGCTATCTGTCTATAGTTTGTTGCATTTGTGAAACTTCTCTTCATTCTGCCTGATTTTCACAAGTGATATTTATTGTCTGTGGTTTGTGTTATGTGGCCTACGGGGGGGGGCGGAAACAACACTTGCTTAACTATTTAAATAGTCATAAGTCTATAGTTTCCTGAAATAACCCAGTCTAACTTTCTCAGAAAAGTATGAAATTCCCTTTTCTGGGAATTGTTTTTTGCTTCTGATTCTTCCCCTCAGTGACATCTATGCTGGTATCCTATTTCTATGCTAAACAAGATTAAAGTTAAAAGCATAAAAATTAACAACAACAGAAAAAGGAAAAAATAACCAAGCCAGCTATCCCCTTGCTCAATTCCCTTTGTACTTTTTCTGCTGACCTCATATGTTGGTGATGGCTATATCGTGGGGCATATTCCTGGGTTAAATTTTTTTAAAGGCTAATAATTGTCTCCTGGTACTTGTTTTTCCTGTTATCAACATTTCTTACATATGATTTTCTTCTAAAAGTATTTTAAAGAAATTCCTAATGAGTGAACTCAAAAGGCTGGAGTTTGATGAGAGGGGTAGTACATTTTTTCCTGGAGAAACCATGATCACTGGTAATCTTTTTTCCCGTTTTTCCACTACTTCGTGAAACTTTGAAAGCATATCACTACTTGTTAAAACTGAAATTTTGAAATAAACATCCCCAAACATTAGTGGATTGAGTATAGCTGAGAGTTATTGTCTCTAACTTTAATTTTTATTTTTAAAAAAGTTTCAGTGCTATGAGGAAAAGAATTATTGAGGGGAGGAGTACAAGAGAGTCTTTGGGGTACTGGAAATGCTTTATATTCCAATTTGGAGTGGTGCTTGCATAGGGTTATGTGTGTGTGTGTGTGTGTGTGTGTGTGTGTGTGTGTGTGTGTGTGTGTGTTTGTATTTAAATATATGAATTCACTGAGTTGTATGCTTAAGATTTGTGCTTTATACTGTATATATATTATAACACGATAAAGCAAATTAGTATTTTCTAGTTTTCAAGGGTGTTTTATTTTAAAGCATTTAGAACATGAGACAATATAAAAGAAAGAATTTTTAAAGTATGAAGTGTTACGGGAACCATGATCTAGAAATATAACTGGGATATTTGGTATACAGAGTGAATTGTCTTCCACCCTCTAGCCCTGGATCTTTTAAACTTTGCTTTAGTCCCTCAGCCAGCTGCCAGAGCTGCCAGGTGCCAGGTGCCAGGATAACTCTTTTTTTTTTTTTTTCTTTTGGTGCCAGGATAACTCTTACCTCTGACACTGCTGTGGAAATTAAAAATTTATTTTTAAGGCAATAAACTTACAGATCTTGCTCAAAATCTGCCACCTTACTATGACTTAGTGAAATAGCACATATTATCCCTCAGATGAACATGGACAAAGTTTCCAAGACTTGGAGGAGAATTCAATGGAGTCAGGGGCTGCATTAAGGAAATCTATTCTAGGTGTAGAGAGAACACTTCATGAGTGTAATAAGCATGAGAACAGGATAGACCGTTTACATTGCTGTTAACACTTTGTTAAGCATTTTGTGATAGAACTGTTAGTGCTGAAAATTAATGGAGAACTCTTTAGAGTTTCAAACAAGGTTCATCGTGAAAAGGTTCAAATGTTACTTGGACACTGTCAGGATATAGTACAGGTGACTTTTGGACAACATGGGTTTGAATTACAGAGTCCACTTATACAAATTTTTAAAAATAAATACAGCCCAGTATATAAATGTATTTTCTTATGATTTTGTTATTAACATTTTCTCTTCTTTATTATAAGAATATAATGTATAAGGCAGATCACATACAAAATATATAATTGACTATTTATGTTTAATGGGAGGTTTCCAGTCTATAGGAAGCTCTTAGTAGTTAAGTTTTGGGAAGTCAAGGTTATATATAGATTTTCAACCGCATAGAATCAGCTTGAACAATAGGGCCATGAGAGCCCACCTGGCTGCCTTTTGCTACTGTGGAGTTTGATCTCATATGATTATGATCCCTCTGACTCTGTATTGTTCCATTTGTTTCCATTGCCTGCTATTTGATGATAGCTTCTCTAGGTAGCTCCATTTCTTCCCTTCTATCTCTGCACTTTGCCCCTTTTTCCCTCCCATTTTTAAGTCTCCTTGGACTTGTTTCAAGCCTGCTTAGGAGCAGATTCTTGCTGTTCTTCCTCTCATCTGTCTCCTTCAACAGCAAGCTCAAGTTTCATATCTCTTACCACTTCAGCCCATCCTGGTCTCCCGTTTCCTGTTGTACTTGCCATCTGTAACTCTCTATGTGGCAACTGTATGATTTCTGACCTCATTTCTTAAGTGGTTCATATGAATGGTTTATTTCTCCAACTTTCTTGGAGGGATAACATCATCTTCATCTCATATCCACTTTAGAGGATAGCACAGTGCTTTAGAGGTACCAGGGAATCACAATATACCCGAGGAATGAACAAATTCTGTATTCAAGTCTTCAGTAATATCAAGCACTCAATTTTTCTTTAAAGTCAATGCTGTTTGAAAATGGGTACATAGGAATATTACTTTGAATTTCAAATAATCTCATTCCTAAATTACATTTGTTATTTGCTTTTAATTTTCCTTTTACAATTCAATCTGACAAGAGGGGCCATTTGTATATGTGTAGGGAAATCTTTTGCCCAATATAGGTTTCCAGTAAATACAGGTTTTAAATAATGCAGTATGGATACAGCTCATCATAGTCTCTAAATAATTACCGGGTCCCTTCAATAAGGGAAATACTTTTCTGATGGATCATTAGAAACACATTTGTGGTAGACTTTTAAACCATTAATAATCATAGAGACTGTCTTAATTGCTTTTGGAAAGAAGAATTCTTTCGTAGTATGGAGAACCACTTGCTAATTCATCTGTTTTGCTAGACTGGATTTTTTTTTTTTAATTGGCTTGCTTTAAAATGGGCATACTTGCACTTTAAAAAGCTCCAGAGACCTTCCATCTATATACAAATACAAAAATAGCATTAACGACTGACAGTCACCCCCCCTTTCCCTCTGTCAGTTATGGGGACTATTTAAGGTTCTATCTTTTTCATGCTCTAGAAGTAATGTGAGGTTTACATTCAACTCCCTTTAATCTGAAACACTGACTGAGCTCCAAACCACTTAACAGCCTGCCATTTTTCAATGGGAGGGGAAAGCAGCAATGTAATTTACTGTCCATATTTTATAGTTTTCCTTTTTAAAAACCTGCTTATATAGTTCCTGTATTTGCAGAAACTAGAGAATGACATGGCTTTTAAATGTGGCCCAGTCTGGGCAATGCTGGGAAGCCCAAAGTGGCTGACTGGCCACCAAGGTTGGTATATGGTAATGAGAGATAAGGGGCTCTGGGTATAAAGGTGTCAGGGAGAGTATGAAGGAAGATGTAGGCAACACAATAGGTTTGATGAACAAAAAGGGGAGCACAGTATGGAAAGGACGGAGGGCTGGGACTGGCCTGTGCTACTGAACTTAGGTGCACAACTAGATAACAATTATGTGATCATTTTAGGCAGGCTCCAGCATTTGCTGGGCACTGACTCACTGCTTTGGAATTCCTTCACCACTACCCTGTCTGAACCCTGGTCTCTTCAAGATTCAGCCAAAAGAACTTCTGGCCTCACATACTGTCTTTATTACTGAACAATCACTGTCTTCCTTGGGCTTTGCCTAGGAAAACTGGATAAGAGGTGGAACTTCTGAGCCCTTACCCTCAGGGTACTGTCCACCCTACTAAGCCTTTCCCTGCTCTCCTAGTCCCTGTACTCAATTGCCTCACATTCTTCAGCAGTTTTCATCTCCTATTATTCACTTCATTCATTCATTCACTTCCAGCTCCATCCATTCATGAAGTAGTTACTGCACCTCTTCCATGGGAGAGCACATACTAGAGAGAGATTGTATTAGCTAGCGTTCTCAGAGAAACAGAATCAATGGGAGATATGTAAAATATATGTAGATATGTTTATCTACACACATCCCCCCCCAACCTTTAAGATTGATCAGTTTATCTACTTATCTACCATCTATCTATCTAGGTTATTTTAAAGAGTTAGATTGTGGGGGTACCTGGGTGGCTCAGTTGATTAGGTGTCTGACTCTTGATTTTGGCTCAGGTCATGATCTCAGGGTTGGGAGATAGAGCCCTGCATTGAGCTCTGTGCTGGGTGGGGAGTCTAGTTAAGATTCTCTCTTTTTCCTCTCCTACTGCCCCTCCCCACCTCCCTCCCACTCTTAAAAATTTTTTATTAATTAAAAGAAAGAATTAGATTGTGAAGGGTGGCAAGTCCAAAAATTCAGGTTGGCTGGAGACCCAGGGAAGAGTTGATGTTGAGGCTTGAGTCTGAAGGTGGTCTGTAGGCTGCCTTCCCTCTTGCTTGTGGGGAAGTCGTCTTTTTTCTGTTAAGACCTTCAGCTGGTTGGTTGAGACCCATCCACATTATGAAGAGTAATCTGGTTTGCTCAAAATATCCTGGTTTAAATATTAATCTCATCTAAAGCATACTTTCACAGCGATGTCCAGACTAGTGTTTGACCAAATGCCTTGGTACTATGGCCTAGCCATTCACACATAAAATCAACTGTCATGGGTACTATGAATCTTACAAAAGAGAGTAATATAGGTCATTGTCCCCAATCAATATCTGCTTAATTAGAGAGATATATCAATCTATCAATAAGTCAATAACTGTAAATCAAGTTATGAACCTTGTGATGGGTTCTGTATCACCTATAAAGAAAGAGCTTGGGGAATCTAGAGGAAATAATGAGTAATCCTGACCAGGGGTCATGAGAAAGGCTTTGTAATAGGAATGCAAGTTGTAGTGGATGTTGAAAGCTAGGTAGAATTTTGCTAAATGAAAAAAGTAAGGGCTGGGGGAGAGGAAGCCATTCTATTCCAATAACATCAGAATTTGGTCATAAGTTTATATATTCTTTAAATTTTTAGCAAGTGCAATTTACATGACTTACTGTTCTGGGTGCTGATGGAATGCAAAGAGAATGTATCTCTGCTCAGAAGGAATAATGGTAATGGTCACTATTTGTTGAGTGCTGCTTGCCACAGGTCGGGTACCTTGCCAAGTGTTTATACTCATTATTTCAATTATTGTTCTACTGCCCTATAGGAAAGGTTCCCAGTGGTGAAGCTCAAACAGTACAGTGTGATATCAGTGGACTGTGAAAGGTCTAGTGAGCACACTCCTGGGGCATAGGAAGGATAGGAAGTTGGCCAGGCAGAGAGGTTGGGGCTGAGGGACATAGCTTATTCATTGCTAGGCTGGACCTGGAGCAAGCAAGACTTGAGTCCCGCATTAGCTCACGCCACGGATGATTCTGCAGCTGTTCTGGTATAGATGGAAGCTTGTGTGACAGTACCTACGAGAATGAAATCTATAATAATTGTGTCTTTGATTCTTTGCTGAATCTGCTTTCACTAATCATTCTCATTATCACCAGAAAACTGAGAATTAGAGAGGTTAAGGAAATTTTTTCATTGCCTGATATCAGAACTTGTGCTCTTTCTACCAAGCCCACACTGCCTTAACTCCTAGGCTAATGGGCAAACAGTGATTGCTTTGGTTTGAATATTTGTGTTTCCCGACCCCCAAATTCATATGTTGAAGTCCTAATACCCAATGTGATGTGTTAGTAGGAGGTAAGGCTTTGGGGAGGTGATTAGGTCATGAGGGTGGAGCCTTCTTGAATGGAATTAGTACAGTTGTAAAGAAACTCTACAGAGTTCCCTCAGCCCTTCCACCATATGAGGACACGAGAAGTCAGAAATCTGGAAGAATTTCCTCACCCTAACGTGCTGACACTCTGATCTCACACTTTTAGCCTCCAAAACTGAAAAATTAATTTCTATTATTTATAAACTACCCAATCTGTGTTTTTTTATAAGTTTCAACCTGACAGACTAAGATAGTGATTTAAGCAAATAACTCCAAAGAAGTGGGGTCGATGCTACAATTGTATGTTTAAGGCACAGTTAATGGAGTGATGAGTTCCATGGGAGATATCATCAAAGGAATATACATTGCAAGATGTTCTGAAGCAAGTGGGCCTGGGAGCTGAGGCAGATGATGAAGCTAGAATGAAGATGGATGCAATGGGAAAGGAAAGAAGAGACTTAACATCAGAATATTTTTGTATATCCAGAAGACAAAACTTAGTAACTGATTGTAGGAAACTGGGGCAACTTAGGTGTCAAGGTGCTAGTTGCAAGGAATATCCTCAGTTGCAAAGGAACATCCTCAGCTAATAAAGTAGAAAAAGGATTATGGAAGGATATTTCCCAGGTCACAGATTTCCGGAAAATCTATAGAGTTAGGCCTGGGAGCCACGCAGCCAGGAACTATGGTCACACCATACCCTGGGGCTTCTATGGTGAAGAGTACACTGTTGCCACCCCTGGACACTGCATTTCATACCACAAGTGACCATTGATGCTGGACTTGGGATACCAGAACCTCCACCACTGCTTGCCCCAAACTGCACAACTCTACATCTGACCTCATGAAAGTGCATACTGCACAGCTGTGCCTTCCTCACTGAACCCTAGCTGTAATGGAAACTAGGAAAAAGAGGTTCTAGCTTCCATTTTGGATGGTTTGAAGAATTTCTCAAACATAGAATAGACATTCAAAAGAATGCTGGTGACCATAAACATGCCTACTCCAGGTGGTGAAGGAAGAGTAATCAAAACTGATACTAAGGTTTCTCATTTAGCAAATGGATGATTGGAGTTGTTATGACCAAGACAAGGAAAATGGGAGGATGAATAGAACCGTGGAGCTTAAAAAAATTAGTTTCTGAATACCATGGATTTAAGATATCTGCAGCACACCAATATGGAGTCATTTATACAATATGTAGTTAGAAATTTGCATCCTGGGTTCAAGATGGCAGATAGTGCTAGAGATGTAGACTTGGGAACCAACATAGAGATGAGAATAGATAAGATTGATCAGTATATATATAACCCTGATGAATGTTGCCTTGGAAGGGAGATAGAAGAGGAGGCTGAGCCACCTAAGGATCTTGAGAGGTACAAGTTGAAGGTAGAATGCAAATCCAAAGGTGGAAAACTAGAGTATCATGAAACTCAAAGTTGGAATGGAAATAGATGGTGATCAAGACAGTGAAATGCTGCAGAGAAATGTGTGTGAGGGCTAAGGTCTCTGAGTTTCTCAGAAAGGAAATCACTGGTAGTGTGCAGAAGTTATTTTGCCTGAGGCCAATATCACAATCCATTTAGGGTAAATAGTCACATACTCTATACCTCTCCTCAGCCCTCAACCAATATACAGCCTTTATTTCTTTGTCCCCCCCCCCCAGTCTTCACCTTCTCCTCTCTTAAAACACCCAGTGTCCCTCCTCAAGACCACCTTAGCCTACATTCCTAACAAACCCTTTCCAAATTAGTACCCCATTTTAATCTCAGTCTGCAGCTATGCCTTTCCCAGTCTCTCTGTTCCCTCAGCTCCTACATTCTTTTCCTTCTCAACCCCATTTTCCCAGTTCTCCTCGGTGTTTCTCCAACTGCAGGATCACTTACCTAGCACCCAGTGTCAGTTCCTAGGCCTGAACCAGTTCCCCAGTTTCCACTCTTCCCATCCCTATTTGTGGTTGTATTTCCCATCCACCAGTGGCATACCCATTTTCCCCAAATTTCCACTGAACTTCATGTATCAGAGCCTTTATCTGTACCCACCAGTTTTCTGGCATTAGTTGTATTGTTCTCAATCCTTGGAGACTTGACTTGCCAACTTTTATCCTACTTTTCTCTCCCTGTCTCATTTCTAGTTCCTTCTCACACTGTAGATGTTGTTATTCTCTCTAGACTATGGTCCTTCCTTATTCTGTACCTGTCCTTTTTCCTTATTTGCTAATTTCAAAACAAAAGTATGTCTAAAAAGTTGTTATCTTTCCAGAGACACATACTGAAGTCTTTATTGTTGCAATTATATGATGACTGGGTTTTGTTTTTTTTGTTTTTTTTTTTTTTTCAAAATATTTGGGATGGGGGCAGGTGGGTGGGTATAAATAAAAAAATGACTGGTTATGAGTTGATAATTTTTGAAGTTGAAGAGTACATGGGGCTTTTTACAATATTTTCTACTTTTTGTATGTTTAAAATTTTTCATGAAAAAGGTTTTAATTAAAAAATTTCAATGTATGTAAGTAAATCAAATGAATTGATATAAAGAAAACTATTAAGTAATACTAGTACTGATATGGCAAAAATATATTGAAAAAAACATGAAGGTGATATTTGAGTAGCTGAAGAGGGGAAAAAACTGAGATAATAGAGAAGGAGTTTAGAATGAGTGCAGATACAGAGCAATAGAGCAAGCCTGAGGAAAGAGGAAAAAAGTCTAAGCAATTCCATTGTTTAGGCCTGACTTTCTTGGTGAAGAAGTCCATATGCTCTCCAGGAAGTAAGGGAATGGGGATCAGGTAGGACTTACATGAAGAATGAGATAGCCATTGTGGGAAAGGGGAAGGAAGCCAGCTAGAGGTAAGCTGCAACTGAGATTGGAGAATGTGAATCTATAGTAGGATTGCTCTCCGTTATCTTAGCAATCTAGTCTTCCAAGTGACTCTAGGGACCCTCATGTATGCTTCAGGTTTTCTGCAAAACATGTCTTTTCTGTGAATCAGTGAAAATGTAAACTACCAGTAGAACTTATTTGTCTAGAAAGTCTGTTTTATATACTTGGCTTAAGGGAGGATTTTTATGGAAAAAAGTTCCACTGCTAAAATGGACTAAATACGTGCTATCCCCTGGCATAGGTATTTACTTTGTGGTGTGCTATGCACTTGCTGCTACTTTGTTGTAGATGTTAATGGGATATACTGTACAATGATGAATATTGAGTCTGTCTCAAAAGGAGGACAATTTTGAAAGTGGCTGTTGCTCTTTGGAATAGCTTGCAGGGTTTTATCTGCTCCCCATTGGTTAGGCAGTGGTTTTCAACCTGTGTTTGTGTGCACATGTGCACACACACACACAATTTTGCATAAAATTTCAAGGGGTTCAAAGACCAAAGATCCCAGTTAAAATTCCAGATTCAAGCTATGTGGCAGGAGACCTTAATGAGGAACATATCCATTTATGTTTAGCAAACAGAAGAGGGTTTATTTTTGGCTCTTAGAAATGACTCTTGGCTCTTAGAATTGTCACCAAGATTGTATATTCGCTAGGCCTCTAATGTTAAAACTTGACCTTCTCACCTTAGTCCAGGAGGATTTACCAAAAGTTAAACATTTAAGCCTGCTTCAAGGCCCGTTATCCCTTTGATGTCAGATAATTGCCTAATATATAAAATATTTATAGTGGTATAACATGTCCACATAGTACAAGTTGTATTTTATTTTTATTTTTTTAAAGATTTTATTTATTTATTTGACAGAGAGAGAGAGAGAGCATACAAACAGGCAGAGTGGTAGGCAAAGGGAGAGGGAGATGCAGACTTCACACTGGGCAGACAGCCTAGGACCCTGGGATCACAACTTGAGCCAAAGGCAGACACTCAACTGAATGAGCCACCCAGTCACTCCTACTTTGTATTTTTAAAGTAAATTCTGTGTATACAGATTTATATAGCCAATCAGCAGGAGGGAACTAACATTTCTTGAGCATTTAGGACTTATTTGCTGCTCTGTATGTAACTTGTGTAGTCAGTGCAGTATTGCCCTTAGATATTACTTTTCTATTTGAATGATGCAAAAATTAAGGTTCAGAAAGTCTAATATATTGACCCAAGGTGATGAGTTAATGAGTGGTTGAGCCAGCATTGAAATGTTGTTTTCTTCTAAATCTTTGCTTAACGGAGAACTCTGGATATTTGTTGGGGTTTTTTGGCTATCTTGAATCCATTTCTCTCCTTTATGGAGAATTACTCTCTCTTTTGCCCACCTTCCCCAACCCCATTCTATGATGTGCTCTTAAAACTATTTTTTTTTTTTTAATTTGACAGATAGAGATCACAGGTAGGCAGCGAGGCAGGCAGAGAGAGAGAGGAGGAAGCGGGCTCCCTGCCGAGCAGAGAGCCCGATGTGGGGCTCGATCCCAGGACCCTGGGATCATGACCCGAGCTGAAGGCAGAGGCTTTTGTGCTCTTAAAACTATTAAACAAGGTACCCTGCCTATGACTCAAGCTAGGATAATCCCATTCTCTTTGAGTTGTTTGACTCTTGCTACCTAGCCCACTGAGCTATGCTGCTGGTTTGTTAGATTCTCTTTGATTCTGTGAGTTTTTCAATATCCTTGAATAAAGGATATTTCTTTTGTAGAGCTATAGACTGAACTGTGCCCCCCATCCTCACCACCCCCCACCACAAATTCATATGCTCTAACCTGCAATTTGATAGTGTTTGGAGATAGGGCCTTTGGGAGGTAATTTGGTTTCAATGAAGTTATGAAGGTGAAGCTCTCACGACGAGATTGATGTCCTTATAAGAAAAGATACCAAAGACCTTGATTCCTCTTTCTCTGCCATACTAGGGCCTAGTGAGAAGGCAGCTATCTGCAGGCCAGGAAGAGAGCCCTCAGCAGGGAACTCAATTGGTCAGTACCTTGATCTTGGACCTCCCAGACTCCAGAACTGTGAGAGATAAATTCCTGTTGTTGAAGCCACAGAGCCCATGGTATTTTGTTACAACAGTCTGAGCTGACTAATACAAATAGTTTTTGTTGCCTTCTACCAAAGAATTGACTACTATACAAGATGAGTAGTAAGAAGACTCATTTCAGCTTTCAGTACTTTAGTTCTGACAGATTGAAGAAAGGACAAAAATCAAACAAGCAAGTTTAGGGACTTACTGTTATCTCTTGGGAAAAAGTTTGTGAATAAAGAGGAAGTTGAAACTGTTTCATGGAGTGGGATTTGGGAATTATTTATGGATGATACTTATTCTGAATTTCCTTATATCTTGTTTGCATATTCCTTATTCCTAACTTGTTTGTGATTTAGATCTACATTGTGATAACCAGGGCTGAGTGAGAAAATAAATTAGCCCTGGATAACTTCTCTTTCAGGCTGCAGAACTGGTATAATGAAAGCTAATCCCTAGAAACTGGTCTGCCAAGAAGAAAAGCTGCACTGAAATGGGCACCTAATTTTTATTTGTTTTGGTCTTAAAGAATGTAAGAAATTCCTACTGCAGGAATTTATTCACTGGCTCCCAGTTACCTCTTCCTAACATAGGTTCATCTTTTATTTTTAGAGCTTTGTTTTGACCTATATGTCTTTTGGCTCTGAGTAATGCATTCCATGAGATGATTCAATTCTGAGAAATCAAGCCAGGTAAAGATGAAATATAAGGTTTCACCACCTTTTCAATACTTTTCATCTGCTTTTAAGGATGTATGCCTTTCTACCAGTATTTCTTGGTACCATCTGTATTTTTTCCTATCAATTACAGAGCTTTTTGAGTTTGATGGCATCGTAGCAATCATGCCGTTCATCCTTCATATCTTACAGATGAGAAAACAGAAACTTATAGAAGTAACTGGCTTGTCAGTGATTATGTAGTTAGTAACTGAATAGGGACTTGAACACACTTTTTCAGATTCCCTGCTCACCGTGTATTCTTCTTCCATAAGCTGCCAAGTAATTGACTAACCAAAGATAACAAAAGCAGTTCCCATTTAACCTGAACTAAGGAAGAATGTGGAAGAGAAGAAAAAATAGAAAGTTTTCAGAGTTTGAATTTCATCGAGCAAAAGGGGAAGATTTTGAGCCATGTGGAGGAAAGAGGCAGAGAGGTCGTGCTTTTAAGGATTGTTTTTAAGCCTACTGTCAAATTGCTTTATTCTCTGGGCAAGTGTCTGCATGTTTATTTCCATGGGTTAAATTATTCCTTTAAGGTGAATTAAACACTGTCTCATTTCCATGTGAATTAAAGTTTTTAAAAGAATTTTTTTCCCTTGGGAATTTGTCACATTAAATCCACTTGGTTTGTGCATCTATGTCGCAAACAGACTAAGGGGAACTGGGACTTCATCTTTTTCTCTAATTGGCTTCTGGGCCTTCCTGTCTTGTGAGAATTGAGTGTTGTTTATATACCCCTCTCCTTTTTCAGCTCAGAGTGAATATCCAGTGTCTGCTTGGTAGTTTGTCTCTTTTGGGATAACCACACCCTAGGTCAGTATAGTTTGTTTTCAGTATAGGGCCAGCTGTTCCAGGATTACTTTTTCAGGGTTGGAAGCATCCAGTTTGGAATTTGGGGGAAAAGGCTGAGAATAAAAATGTAAAGAGGAAGGTCAAATAATACTTTGTCAGATTGTTGACTTTCTGTTTTGAATCAAATCTGTCTTTAGTGTTCTCTAGTATCCCTGCTCTAGACATATTGCTCCAAAGAACAGGAGTGAAAACACACCCTTCTCCTTTCCTCTAGGCAACAAAAGCAAATACTAAAAAAGGACTAGAACAGTGAAATTTATAATTTTTCACCTGAATAAAGAAGTATTTCTTGATAACACTAAGGGCTTAGGTTCTGGGCCTGAACTCCCATGTCCCTCTGAGTATAAATAAAAAGCAGTGATCAAAGCAGACATTTTAGTTGGCAAACAGCTTAAGAGCCATCCTTACCACAAAGGACTACTGAAGTTGAGTAATTAGTAGCTACAGAATTTAGAGCAGAGGTTTAGGAAGTTGGTCTCTGTAGCTGAAAGTATATGCCATGTCATAAGATTTTGTTATGTCACAAGAGAAAACTGGGGGCATCACGTTGCCTGAGTTCAAGCTTTACTACAAAGCTGTGATCACCAAGACAGCATGGTACTGGCACAAAAACAGACACATAGACCAGTGGAACAGAGTAGAGAGTGCAGATATGGACCCTCAACTCTATGGTCAAATAATCTTTGACAAAGCAGGAAAAAATATACAGTGGAAAAAAGACAGTCTCTTCAATAAATGGTGCTGGGAAAATAGGACAGAGCTATGTGTAGAAGAATGAAACTTGACCATTCTCTTACACCTTACACAAAGATGTACTCGAAATGGATAAAAGACCGCAACTTAAGGCAGGAATCTATATCAAAATCCTAGAGGAGTATAACATAGGGAGTAACCTCTTTGACGTCGGCCACAGCAACTTCTTTCAAAGTATGTCTCCAAAGGCAAAGGAAACAAAAGCAAAAATGAACTTTTGGGACTTTATCAAGATCAAAAGCTTCCGCACAGCAAAGGAAACAGTCAACAAAATAAAGAAGCAACCCACGGAATGGGAGAAGATATTCACAAATGACAGTACAGACAAAGGGTTGATATCCAAGATCTATAAAGAACTCCTCAAACTGAACACACACAGAACAGATAATCTTGTCAGAAAATGGGCAGAAGACATGAACAGATATTTCTCCAAAGAAGACATACAAATGGCTAACAGACACATGAACAAATGTTCATTATTACTAGCTATCAGGGAGATTCAAATCAAAACCACATTGAGATACACCTTACATCAGTTAGAATGGCCAAAATCAACAAGACAGTAAATAGCAAGTGTTGGAGAGGATGTGAAGAAAGGGGAACCCTCTTACATTGTTGGTGGGAATGCAAGTTGGTGCAGCCACTTTGAGAACAGTGTGGAGATTCCTTAAGAAATTAAAAATAGGGCTTCCATATGACCCTGCAACTGCACTACTGGGTATTTACCCCAAAGATAAAATGTAGTGAAAAGAAGGGCCATCTGTACCCCAATGTTCATAGCAGCAATGGCCATAGTCACCAAACTGTGGAAAGAACCAAGATGCTCTTCAATGGACGAATGGATAGAGATGATATGGAGTATTATGCCCCCACCAGAAAGGATAAATACCCAACTTTTGTATCAGCATGGATGATTATGAGATTATGAAAGAGATTATGCTGAGTGAAATAAGTCAAGCAGAGAGAGTCAATTATATGGTTTCACTTACTTGTGGAGCATAAGGAATAACACAGAAGACACTGGGAGGTGGAGAGGAGAAATGAGTTTGGGGAAATCGGAGGGGGAGACAAACCATGAAAGACTGTAGACTCTGAGAAACAAACTGAGGGTTTTGGAGAAGAGAGGGGTAGGGGATTGGGTGAGCCTGGTGGTAGGTATTATGGAGGGCACGTATTGCATGGAGCACTGGGTGTGGTGCATAAACAATGAATTTTGGAACACTGAAAATAAATTAAATTTAAAAAATGATATTCACTGAATTCTTTGAAACAAAGAAAAGAGAAAGTAATAAATATCAAGCTCAATAATTAAAATTTGTATTTCATAAAGTTGGCTATTTTTTCTCTTATAATTAGATTATATTTATAAACCTCTAAATCCTAAATCCCTGTGATTTTTAATAAAGGTCAACAATAATATAAATAAACATTTATAAAAGCAATTAATTTGTAATCATATCCTATATAATTATACATACTGTTGCATAGTAATTTCTAGTTATTTTCATAGGTCTATGTACTCTATAATATTTATAATCATAGTATTTTAGATCACACTTTTTTTCATGAAACATTCTACATGTCTAGTCAACATTAAAAATTCACATGTTTTTGTTTGTTTGTTTTAAAGATTTATTTTTCTTAGAATGAGAGAGAGAGAGTGAGGAACAGAGGGAGAGGGAGAGAATCCCAAGCAAACTCCCTTCTGAGTGTGGTCCTGACATGGGGCTCGAACTCAAGGCCCTAAATTCATGAACTGAGCCGAAACCAAGAGTCAGATGCTTAACTGATTAAGCCACGCAGGAGCCCCCAAATTTCCCATGTTTTTATATTGTACTAACAATTGCTATTTTAAATGACTGCATAGCATTTCATACTATTTATCTTAATATGCTAACTTCTATCTAGTATTGGCCACTTAGATTTCAAAGTGTTTATGTAATATGACCATATGACTTCTACATTGTTATGTCTATTGGGTACTATCATTTGCTTGTTTTAATTTGTATTTCTTTGAATATAACTGGAATGAGTACTGTCCATTGTGGATGTTGTTTTATTTATTTTACTAGGTATATTTATTTGGATATTAATTGTCTATGACAGTTTAACAACTTATTTTTTCCTGACTAATAGTTTCTCTGAGGAACAGTACACTTCGACCTCTGGACACTTGACTGTCTATTCTAAAGTGATCTTTGGGCCAAGAACATTAAGATAGTTTTTTCTTAGGTGAGATTTGTGTGAGACCAACTCATTACATTTTAGTTAAAGTAACTATTTATACCATGAGGAGACTATCCCACTTTGTCACTGTGCCCTCACGTGGCAGAGAGAGAACAAGTAGCTCTGTGATGCCTCTTCTTATAAGAGAATTAATCCCCACCCCCAAAAAAAGAGAGAATTAATCCCATTTTAGGGCATTACCCTTATTATCTCTTCTAACTCTCATAACCTCCCAAAGACCCTATCTCCAAATGTCATCACATTGGAGGTTAGGGCTTCAACATAAGAATTTTCAGGGGAACACATTCAGTCCGTAACATGGCCCTTCACCCTCAGGTTACTGCAGCTTCTATCCAAGTTCACATCCCCCTAATTAAGAGGAACTTGGTGAGTATTAGAGGTAAAATTTCATGAACACCTGATTAAACTTTAAAAAAAATGTAATCCGTAGATAAGGAACAAAATGAGACAAACTAAGCGTGGAAAGAAAGTAGTCGGACAGTTTATGCCAGGGCCATTCACTAAGTAGGATTTGTCTTGTGGGTATTTATGGTGGCATATGGTATGTGTTGAGATTTAAGAGGCCTTTTGGAAAAGTATTTTTATGTCTTGTAACTCATGAATTCTGAATTTTGAGTCCCTGTCTTGAATGATAGGGACTAAGGTTCGTAATGCAGGGATCTTAGCAGCACTGGGAATTACCAATTTGGTACCTTCTCTGCCCCTTCCCCCACATGCCCTTCCCTTCCTTTCATTCCCTACCAACATCTCTCCACCTAAGCTCCCACATACCAACTGGCATCAGGCTAGTTACATATCTGGCTAGTTCTTTATTTTCTTTCATGACTCACAAATGAATCAATATCCTGGCAAGGAGTTAAGCAGGCTGGTTCATTCAAAGAGTATTTTGTAGGTAAATACAAATAGGATAACTGGAGTGTTTAAAAATACTTTTAAGGGGCACCTGGGTGGCTCAGTGGGTTAAAGCCTCTGCCTTCGGCTCAGGCCATGATCCCAGGCTCCTGGGATCGAGCCCCGCGTAGCGTCGGGCTTTCTGCTCAGCAGGGAGCCTGCTTCCTCCTCTCTCTCTCTGCCTGTCTCTCAGCCTACTTGTGATCCCTGTCTATCAAATAAATGAATAAAATCTTTAAAAAAAATACTTTTAAGTAACTACGTTCTTTAATTATATGATTCTTAAGCTTGAATATCTTCAGATTTAAATAAATCCCATCAGTTGACAATTTAAAAAAACACTTTGTAGAATCTGAGTAAGTCTTATTTGTGCATGTTAAAAAATGCAAACATTACAAAAAAGTGTGCAGTGAAAAATAAGTTTCTTTCCACCCCACATTCCCAGATCCTTTGCCTCTCTTTCCTCAGAGACATCCACTACCATTTCTTGCTAATGCCCTCTAGAAATACTTCTTAGCTAATCAAACTATTTATACAACCCCCTTGTAAAAATCCCAAATATGAAATACTATGTATACTTTGTTTTTATTATTACTTTTTTTTTTAACTTTTAACTTAACTGTGTCTTGTTTCTTAGAGACTGGATCATATTAGCTTATATAACTTTCTTCCATTTTTTTTTACTGACTGATGAAAGTATGCAATAATTTATTAATTTAGCCCCTTATTAGTAGGTATTTAAGTTATTGCTAGTTTTTTTAAAAAACAAGGCCCTCTCAATGAGAAGCCTTGTATATATGTATTTGTGAATTTGTGCCAGTATATTTGTGATATATTTGTAGGCTGAATAACAACATGAAGAAAAATGTGGTGTTATTGGGTTAAAAGCATGGATATTAGAGTTTGTTATCTACTACCTGCTTCCCAATTAGTAGACATATAACCTAAGTTATATGACAAGTTACTTAACTTTCTTTGCATTGGTTTCCTCATTTGTAAAATAAGTATAAATGTTAGTACATACCTTGGAGATACAAATATAAGGGGAGCTAATACAAGTACAGCATTACTAGAGAGTTATTGGAGAGTAACTTTTTTTTCCCCAATCTTGATGAAGAACTCATTCCTAAACTTGTTACAAGTATTGATACAATTGATACTTAATTTTGGCCAAAGGAGATATCTGGGAGGGCAAATTGAGAGTAGGAGTTCCTCCTATAGGTAGATGTGGGAGGCTAACTGTAGTCACGTTTGTGTTCAAACTGTGGATTAAAAGTCAGCATCTGGTGCCTGAATATCTTTGTCTCTGATATGTGGGGATTAGATTAGATAATCCCTAAAGTAACTTCTAATTCAATTATGTGTGTGCTTAGTCCATTCTCAATATGAGATGTTATTTAATATGGTTTAGATAATTGTGAGAGATAAATTTAAGTCCTGATTCATGTAACACTGTCACTTTGCATTTATTCTTCCCTTTGTGTAGAATGACCTTCCCTTTGTCTGACTGTGTAGTTGAGCTCTGACTCATCCTCAGAGACTTAGATCTGACTCAGCCTTCACTGTGAAGCCTTCCCTGAGTGCCTTGGTTGAGTTAGGCACTTTCTCCCTTTGAGGTGTCTTAGCCTCTGTGTTCTGTGGCGAGAGAAGAGTTTTCAACTATTAACTGATAGCTTTTATTTGTCACCCCAGACTCAGCTTTGATATTGCACTTTTTGTTGCATTGAGGCAGGGATGACATAGTCTTTTCTTGCATTTTAAGTCCCAAAAGTCTGGGCCCTTCAGGAAATGATAAAAGCAAGGTACGTAGAAAAACCAATTGCCAGGAAAAGACAAGCTGAGCAAGTAGAGTTTCTATGCTGCAGAAGAAAGAAGTACCCCAGCCAAGGGAACACAAGGTGTGAGTAGACAAGGTGGGCCTCTGACAAAGGGTGAGGCTCCCTGATCTTTCCTGAGCTCAGCGCAGGGATAAGGAGAGTGACAGAAATCCTCTAGAGGTATGCAGAATCGGAGCACAGAGGGAGCCTAGGTTTTCTTTCCTGGATAAAGCCCAGAGAAATGAGAAGAAGCTGGAGTACAAATGGCTACACAGAGCACCCACCTGGACAGGCCTGAGGAAACTTATAACAGGTTCCACAGAGCCTGCCATGGTATGGAGGCAGGGACAATATTCCCATGCCCTGAGAGGACCATGGCAATGGTAAAAGACTGAGGATGGTCCTGCTGACTTTCCTGGGGCCCAGTGTACTGTGGGAGCCACAGAATGGACCATGGTACCTTAAAGGGGCAAGGGAGTTAAGGAGAGTTCAACTCCAAAGTACTGTTGATAGGGAACATCAACAAAATCTGCAGAGATCCACAGGGACCAACAACTGAAGGCCAGATGGGGAACATCTTCGCTGAGATGCACAAATTCAACTGAGATCCAGTTTTCACAGCCTAGAGAAATAAGAACTCCATGGTAGAACTTGTTTGTTACACTTCTTGAAAACTTAAATGCAGAAGGATTTTTAGTGCCTCTAATATTACTCTACTGCATCATAAATATTTGATTCCCTATCTGCCTCTCTGGATAATAAGCTCTTTGAGGGAAAGCACTAAATCTTTCTTTTCCATTTTATTTGTTCTTGTATATTAGAAGCACTCACACATAGGACGGGTGCAGGAAGTTTTCCGAATGAATAGGTGGACATTTATTTGATGGCTCTTCTGTGTCACAACCTATCCCAGGTCCTTTCACAGCCCTGTGAACTAGGTGCTGTTATTGCCATTTTGCAGTTGAGATTTACTAAAGCAAGGGATCCAGTAGAACCCAATCGTGGGCAGTAGGAGGGAGATCTGCATCCACACTCTAGGTCCTCCAGACACCAGACTACCTTCATAGGTAAAAGTGATTCTTTTCTCTTACTGTCTGAATATAACTATGGAATAAAGATGTAAATTAGTTGTTCACTTATTTTAGTAAATGTTTACAAATTTCTTGCTTTACTACTTTCAAAATAAAGAGCAGAGTGCCCTCCTTATTTTACCTCTATTATTAATTACACATTAGGTAAAAGTAGCCAGTAAAGTATGACTGTGACACCACAAGATCCTTGTAAAGCTTAATATTCTTGCTAATACTGCCTTGTTTATTTATAAAAGAAGCATATCTTCTTTGTAGAAAGTACATAAATCAGAGAGTAGAAGAAGTTAAAATTTACTTATAAGTCCTCTTCCTACAGATATCCACTATTAACTTTCAGTTATATCTTACCCTTATTTAAAAAAAAAATTAGAAAACTGGTATTGGTACTTTGTTCGTTTGTCATTATATCATGAGTATTCTGTCTAGTACAAGGTGTTTAGTGTTCCTGGAACAAAATCTATGTAGATCATACTGTTCATTGGGAGAAGTTATTGGAGTTAGGACTTCACAGGTAAAGTGAGACACTCAATATACAAATTTTTGCTTTAAATAGTCTCCCAGAAAACTTTTAAAGATTTAAGGAAAGTAAAAATGTATATATAATCCAATAAGACTATCCTACAATAAACTTTAATTGCAGTTTGAAATACCAAGAAGACAATAAAAAATCGCCTTAAGCTTGGTTTATGAATGGCCAAACTATCCTGCTGAAGTGAGGAGGGGCCTCATGACCAGGAGGGACTTGACAGTGTACCCTTTCTATGCATGGACAGATTTGTCTCTTCATCTCGTTTCTTGACCTAAAGAGAGAGAGGTTAGGAAGTCAGCCAGAAGCACAACAGTGATTGAGCAAGTATAGCAACATCCTCCCTCCCTCCCACTGCCAAGGTGCTAAACCCTTGGCTACAAGAAGGAGTGAGAAGTTAGCACTTAGATTTGCCTTTCAAACTCTCTGGAAAATTAACATGTCTGTTTCAGGCCAATTAAAGAAGAAAGGCACCTCCCATCCAAAGTATGAGAATCTCCTCACTGGGAATGGAAACCACGGCAGAATTGTTTTGGCTTATTTCCACGTTATTTAAGAAAGCAGGCCTGGAGGGCACTCTAAATTGACTTGATGTTTTTAGGTTTTTGACATGTGGGGACTAATCTTGTTTCCATGTCAACGTACCCTGTCAGCTGCTGCAGATTAAAATATGATTAGTTCTTCCCTCTAATTGGCCATGTAATAAACCCATCATCTCAAAACCATGGCTTGGGTTCAAAGCATAGACTTAGAGCCACACTACTTACTTTTGAATCCTGATTCTGCTCTTTGTGGGCTTTGAGACTTGGGGCAAACTATTAAAAATCTTTATGCCTCATTTTTTTTCCTATGTCCTTATCTCAGGTAGTTTTTATAGAGGATTGAATGAGTTAGTGTATGTAAAACATCTCAAATAATGCCTTATGCAGAGTAAGAACTATAAAGGTAGGAAATAAGAAGTAGTGTAATTAGGTTCTTCCTTTGTGTTTGCTGGTGAACCACAGGTGAACAACTAGCTGGGAGTGGGGTAATGATGGATGTATGGCTGTCTTGGAAATCTTTTAATAACGAAAGAGTGCCAATGTTTTTGTCACAGGGTGGGTGGATGGTTAAGCAAGAGACGGGGAGGTTAGGGCTGGATACTGCAAGGGCCTTTAAGCTCACTGGGTTGCTTTCCCAGGCCGGGTATGTTGAGGCTGGTCTGGAGAATGCGAAAACTGGGTTGTTTTATAAACAGGTGGGATATTTGAAGGGGGATTGGCATTTCTTAGATACTTACCTGGACTATGAGTGAGTTTCTTAAAAGAAGTAAATTGAGCCTATGAATAGATTGAAGATATCCAGTTATTCCTTCTTGCTAGGCTTTTGAATAAACCAATAGAATTGTAATCTGCAATTCACTGTTTTCTGTTACTATTTGTTGGTTGCTAATACATAAACTACTTTTGGCTAATTGAATCAGAGAAGTAATTATTGGAAGGGGAAGCTCAAACAACCAAGCAGAAAGGCAAGGCAAAAGGTGTAGAATGATCAGGAAGTACAGCCCTTGGGGGACTGGAAGCAGGAACTGCAGGATGTTCATTTCAGGGTCAGTCAGCCTCTTGTCTCTTGTTCATATTCCAGAGAGAGGAATCTGATCAGCCTAGCTTGGGTCAGGTGCCCACGCCTTGACTAGAGGAGGGCAGAGCATCTAAACTGGCAACCACACCTGACCGTATCTGATGAAAGAGTTTCTCCAAAACAAAATCAGGATACTATTACCAGAAGAAGGAGGAAAGGAAACAGAATGGGCAAAAACAACAAATGTCCACTACTCTATATTGCTTCAAGCAACCAGTGAGGAAGACAAAAGACATAAGGAATTAAGGAGACCTGAAAACTTTGATTTTTAATCTTTCTCCCCATTTGCCTTCTCCTCTGACCTTGAAGCTAGATTCCAAAGCCTGGATTTATACCAGAAGGAATCCTCATACTCTGATGGAATTTTCTTCTGATCCTACCACAGTCTGATTTAAACAGCTCAAAATATTAAAGAGATTTTTATGTAAATGATGATATTCTTCCATTATATACTTGTCTACTATCTATCAGTAAAAGACAAACCCCATCTCCTGCCTTTCAGAAATATGTAGTTAGGGTGATAAAATAGACATATAAACATATATGACATGACTTATGAGGTAGTATGGAGAATAGTACGGTAGAGAAATAAAATAAGGCACAGTTAAATCTGCTTAGGGGTTTCAGTGGAGGTGGTACTTCAAACTAAGCCTTGAAAAATGAATGAGTATTTACAATTTTAAATTGAGACGTTTAGTATAAAAACAAAATTGTGACCCCCAAGTTATAAACATTATTCACACCTCTGTCAGTGGCACCAGTTTCATCTACTGGCAGCATAAATATTCTTCTTTGGTCTTCTAAGGCTAAGCAGTGAGCTCATAAGTAAAGCCTTGAAAGTCAAAAGCTGAAAAACAAACTGTTGCATTCTTAAACTGCAACTATTTGTAAACAAAGCCCAATTCTTAATAACTGTAGTTTCAGGAACTTAACTAGATGTGAAATGTACCATGACTTCTAGGACTTCTGGAACTCCTCAGCAGCTGTCACTCATTGGCTAGGCAGCTTGAGGGTCAGAGCCTCTCCTCTGCAAGGGTCCTGTGTCAGCTACTGACTTTCTTAGTTCAGGGACTATTTATGCATTTAACATTTATATCTTGGCTACAAATCATTTCTAGTATGCCTTTGGGTCTAGATCTCAATCTTGTCAAAAAACTGTAAAATAAGAGTTAGGAATATAGTGGTAACAAAGAACTCAAAATTAGTATGGAGAAGAAGAATCTCATCACAAAATAAAGCCTCACAGATTTGCAGATTATTCTCAATTAGTAAGAATACTGTGAGAATTTCTTACAAGGGGGGATGTATTTGCCTGTGGCAAATAATATTTCTGAAGTGTTGGAAAATACTTTTTCCTTTTATGTTAACATGCATGCTTTATCTTTTTTCATGGCACAGATCTCTCTAAACTACCTCAGATCACATTTTAGATCAAGGTGGGAAAGCAAAGAAGAAATGAATCAATAAATGAATTAATAAAGAAGCTCTAAAAAATAAGGTCTACTTAAAAATTGCATTAATTACTCAATTTGAGTTAATGAAAACTGTCTAGAGTTCCATAAATTGTGTCTGTTGGTCCCATTAGTTTGCCAAAAATAAACCATGAGTTAGAAGACCTGAGTTGTGCCTTGGCTCTGCTTCTACTTACCTGTGTGAACCTAGGTAAAACACTAGGATGGCCCCAATGGATTAATTGACCTCTGAGGAAATTTCTGCATCAGATGTTAGCTCTACCCTTCTGAAATCCCTTCAAGTCACTTATCAGTTTACCTCAGGTGCCCATTACTTAAAGTAAATCAGTGCAAACCATATAATTTGTGAGATATTCATGTAGACAAATTTTCATTTTAGTAAGCATTCCTATTATCTGCTTTGGTTAAAACCTCACCTTAAGCATAACATTTCAATATATTTGATATATATATTAGATTATTTTTTATATTAGATTATTTTATTATCAGAGGTTTCATTTGCATTTTCCCAGTTGTCTCAAGGTATATAACACAGAAGAGCTAAGAGTATACATTTATTTGTTTGTTTGTTTATTTTAAAAAGTATTCCACCTAAACCTTGCAACACCAAGTTTCTTAGGTAAAATTTGAACTTCAATTTAATTATTTCCTTATTTTTTAAAGATTATATATTTTCTTCATCTTTCTATTTTTTTGTAGATTGTTGTTCATTCTTGCCCATGAAACCTTTTCTATACCAGAAGTACATAACAGAGGAAGGGTTCAGTGGAATAGGGCAAGAGAGATAATTTTTGAAACTCACATTGAGCTAAATGGCTCCTGAAATACAATTTGAAGAAGAGTGTTCCAAATTATTTTTTTCTGTTCAGATGACAGACTAATGAGAGAATCAGTCAATCAATCAGTCAATCAATCTCAATCAATAAGAGGAGCAAAGCTCATCTGAGTGATGATGGATGGTACTTAAAAGTGAATTAGTGACTGATTTGGCAAAATTTCAGGAGTAGAGCTAAGAGTGGCAAATTAAGCTAACTTGTATGTATTGCTGACAGGATGTGGGCTGGACAACAGTAAATTCTATCCAACAGCCTCCAACTGCCTGTGAGGCTGACCTAGAGGCTGCCTCAGATCTGATGGATTAAAACAAGTCCATCTGAAATCATTTTTTTCAGCCCTGTAATTTTTGTAATGATATGTATCAAGCCCAGAAACCTATATTTAAGCACCTGAATACATCCAAACAGAGGCAAACAATTCCCAACAATATCTCCACAACAATATGCTGTTGGTTGCTAATTGGAAAAAAAGCACAAGTTGTAATTAGAAGGCATTCTGTTGTTTGCTGGGGAGCTCCACTCCTAAATGGTTAAAATATTCAGCTCTATAGGGCAACCACCTGGTTTAAATTTTTGGCAGGAGATGTTAGCAATGCATATTTACTTTTTTTTTTTTTTTTTTTTTTTTTGTAATATAATGTTTGTGCACCAGCTTAAAAATCAGGCCATGCTATGAATGGTTATTAGTATGACCACTGCTGGGCCCTCCTCACCCTCTTTAGAGACAAAGTCCCTCTCCCATGTCAATTCACCTATCTATGCCTATCTAAGCCACTGCCCTTCCTTCCAGTCCTCTCCAGGCCTGGTGCCAGCAGGCTCTTTTCCCCGGATGTTGACAATCAACCCTTCAAACAAGGTGATTGCCAAACAGAAGAGGAACATTTTCTAATGCATCCTCAAAGAATGTCAAATGCAGAAGTTTAGCAGATTCAAGTAGACAAAACTAAGACAAAGAGAAAGCGTGTGCTTCAAATTCTCTCAGCCTTTGAACCCCAGGATTCCCGCCAGGATCCTATGGTTTTGATTGGACTGCACCACCGGATGAAGATATGAGCGTTCAAATCCGTAAGTATTTATTCACTGTAGGAAGGTTTTATACTGGAAAGTGTAACTACAAGGGTGTTTTTATTTTTGGCTAGATCCATTCTCCCCCTCATTTCATTGTAGTTAGGAAACAGTATTCTGTACTTTGCACTCTCTTTAGTCTTGTTTCTGATGTTCTTCCCCCACACGCTTTTTCCCCAAGGAGCAGAGGCAGACAGTCAGTTTGAATGTTTCTGTTTGTGGCAGGCATCTTTTTCCTAGCTCACAGCCTGCTTTGGCCTTGTTAGGCAGCAGGCTGTTGGAGTTACCAGGATACCCAGAAGTGACTTCTGTGGCTTTGATAGTGCCCTGGTGGATTAAGCTGATTAGTCAAAGCCAACTGCTTATTTTCAGGGACATATTCTATTTTCCTATTTTACCAATATCACCTAATTGAGGACCAGATGCTTTTAGTCAACATCTTCTGCGGTTCAAGGAGCTCTAAAAATCTTCCTCTACTCCAGGAATCTAATGCCCAGTCTTGAATAAATCAGTTCTCCCTGCTCACTCTGAAGAAAATATGCAGCTTTTAAAGGAGCAGGGGAACATATGGGTGCTTTTCTTTTCACTAGAGAATGGGAATGTCTGGAGACACACAATATTTTCTAGACAGTGGTGGAAGCAGGCATGAGTATATATATATATATATATATATATATATATATATATATATATTTTTTTTTTTTTTAAAGATTTAATTTATTTATTTAACAGAGAGAGAGAGAGAGAGATTACAAGTAGGCAGAGCAGCAGGCAGAGAGGGGAGGAAGCAGGCTCCCTGCCGAGCAGAGAGCCCAATGCGGGGCTCGATCCCAGGACCCTGAGATCATGACCTGAGCCGAAGGCAGAGGCTTAACCCACTGAGCCACCCAGGTGCCCCAAGCATGAGTATATATTTTAAGGATTGTAATTTGGTGCACACTTTCCTGGAGACAATTTAGTTCTAACAAGTTTTAAATGCACATACTCTTGACCAAGGCATTTCTTATTTGTTTATTTATTTATTTACTTTAAAGATTTTATTTATTTATTTGACAGAGAGACACAGCAAGAGAGGGAACACAAGCAGGGAGAGTAGGAGAGGGAGAAGCAGCTTCCTGCAGGGCAGGGAGCTGCATGCAGGACTCAATCCTAGGACCTTGGGATCATGACCCCAGCCAAAGGCAGAAGCTTAAGGACTGAGCCACCCAGATGCCCCAGAATTTCACTTTCAGTCATTGTATCTCCAAACTATACTAGCATATATGTTCAAGGAAGACTATATGAGGATATTTATATGGCACTGTTTATAATAGCAAAAGGTTAGGAGCAATCTAAATGTCCATTTAATAGAGGACTAGTTAAATTATCAGACAGCCATACAATAGATTCTTTAGCAACTATAAAAAACAACTGTAAAAATTGTTTAAAGAATGAAGCAGGGACATATGGGTGACTCGGTTGAGTAAGCGTCTGCCTTCGGCTCAGGTCATGGTCCTAGGGTCCTGGGATCGAGTCCTGTAATGGGACTTCTTGCTCAGCAGGAAGCCTGCTTCTCTCTTTGCCTGTCGCTCTCTCTTCTTGTGTACTCTATCTCCCTCTCTCTCTCTCTGACAAATAAATAAATGAAATCTTAAAAAAAAAAAAAAAAGAATGAAGCAGATCTATAGGTACCGATATGGAAAATTTCCAAGATATACTAGCTATTGAAGAAGGGACAGTAAATAAATAAAGGGGCTTAATGGGTACCTGCATGGCTCAGGCAGATAGGCAGATTATGCCTCTGCTCGGGGCATAATCTCCAGATCCTGGGATCAAGCCCTGCCTCTGTTGGACTCCCTGCCCAGCAGGCAGTCTGCTTTTCCCTTTCCCTTTGTGCCCCCCCCCCACCTTGTGCTCTGTCTCTCAAATAAATAAAACAAATTTTTAAAAAGGGGGGACTTTATGTATACATGTGTATTTTTGCGTATGTGTAGCCTATCTTGACATACTATTATCAGTAGTCACCTCTGGTGAAGGGAACTGGGGAACTGAGAAAGAAGGGTAGAAAGAGTCTTATTTTCACCACATGCCTTTTTATAAAGCTTAAAATGTTTTCCTTGTATATCTAATTCCTACTCCTATAAGCAGGTAATTAAACAGTAGATAAAGATGTTAATTTTTCATTTTCCCATTAGGATTTCTTCTTACTATCTGTTTTCCACAGAAAGGATTCTCTTCCTGGTCCTTGGGGTCAAATAGACCTTTAGTTCTGGCCCCCACTGACTAGCTGTGTGAAACTCAGCAAATGATTTAGAATTATCCAGAGCCTCACTTGTTTTATTTTTTTTTCCTCCTGTAAATGAGATTATTAATATCTCAAGACTTACTGGGAGACCTAAATAATGCAAGGTGCCTCGCATAATGCCTAGGCCAAAATCCATAATGGGACCATGATAAAAGCTAACTCTCTCCCCCTTCAGGAGGTAATGCTGGCAGGATAGGCATTTGTAGCACCTTGCTGCAGCCAAAATATTTTTTCCTTTACCTTTCTTTCTATGAGAGGCAAGTCTTCCTCTCATAGCCCACTAAAGGTTTTATGGCCTACTAGGTTAAAACAAACAAAAAGACAAGAAGATACCATAACACAAATAAACAAAACTTCTTTCCCACTAGTGTTGTGATTCAAAACAGGTCTCCAATGAGGGCCACAGGCTGGCATTAAAGCAGATGGAGCTGCCATCCCACTGAGCTTGCACCATCCTCCCCAGGGCCCCTGAAGTTTTAAGGTTTTTTGCTGCTGTGACCCTTAGTCCCCCCTGGAGTCTTCTTAGTTCTGGCAGCTGCTCAGTCCACGAGGACCAAACAGCCTCTGAGCTACCCAGAGTCATTTTTCCCCAATCTCCTGGGGACTATACTTTCAGAAAGTAGTTGGGTTTTTTCGTTTAGTTTTTAAACATGCATAAAGAATTGTTTCTGTTTTGATGGGGAAAGAGGGTTCTTTTAAATAAACTACTTAGTCTCTAGGGGAACTGCTGTGGCAATGGAGTGTTTGTGCCTGTGTGTGTGCACACACACTCTTCAATTCAGCGATCAGCAGAGACTCTGAAGCAACTGCAGTGTTTTGTGTTGGTTCCCACTGTGGCCTTGGTCTAGTTGTCGTATACCACATCCTGGGTAGTCTTAGACACACCAACTGCAGGTGCTGCTGAAGCCAGGGTCATGGGCGTGAATGCATGGACAAGGCCAGCATTCTTTTGAGCTCTGGGGGGAGCTGCAGAGGCCCTAGTACTATGCACCTGTCTCCATCACCATTTACCACATTGCACTGCCTACAACAGGTCTGTAGTGTAGGGTTGAAGGGGGGCGGGTGGGTGATAGCCCTGGAGCCAGTCAGATGTGGGTGTGAAAGCTAGCCTTATTCCTTTCTGTCTGGGGAGACTTCATGTCTTAGCTTGTTTTAGCTGCTATAACAAGAATAACTTGGGTGGCTTACAAACAATAGACATTGACTTTTCACAGTTCAGGAAGTTGAGAAGTCCAAGATCAAGGCATCCACGGGTTCAGTGTCTATCGAGAGCCCAGTTCTACATAGACAAGAGTGCCTTCTTGCATGCAACCTCACATGGTAGAGGAAGGGATGAAAGATTTCTCTGGGGCCTTTTTATAAGGGCACTAATCTGATGGCTTCTGCCCTCCTGACCCAATCACAGGCCCCACTTTGCAATATCACCATATTGAGGGTTAGGATTTCAACATATATATATTGGGTGGGACAGAGGGCAGGGGCACAAACATTCACATCATAGGATTTGGGTAAATTATTAAATCTCAGAAAGCTTTAGTTTCTTCATCAGTGATCCAGGGATAATAACGGTACCTGCCTCATGGGGGTGATGTGCCTAGCACAGTGCTTGGCTTCAGTCTGAGCCTTCAGTCAGGGGCACTGCTAACTCGGACCCTGGCTGTCTTTCTACTTTATAGTGAGTTCTTGCAGGACAGACACTTTGTCCTTCCATTTATTTTATCCCAAGTGCCCAGCACATTGCTTAAGCCCTTGACGAATAAATGAGATCCCCCCAGAACAGCATCACAATGTGACTGATTTTGTGATGCATTTAGCATTTTTTATTTGACTGGCATTCTTAGAAGACCCCCTTTTAACGTCATTTTTTTTTTCTTGACTTCTCCTCTGCCTTTGGCAAATTCTTCTATGTGTTGTTTTCTAAATTATCTTCCATAGGCACCTTATTATAACTTGTCTTCTGGGTGTTTGTTTGTTTGTTTTTGTCTTAAAGAAAGTTTCTCATCAAGAACAGTAGAAAAGAAAAAAAAAGAAAGTTTTCACATATATATGACAAATTTTGTCAGCATTCCTTGTTATTTAAAATATGTATTTGGCTAGAAAGTAGGAAAGGTAATTGCTTTTCAGAATTTTACATACAATTCTGTTAGATCTATATGGTGGCATTCAGCATGTATCTTTAGACTCTTTCCTATCCAAATTTGAGCTGGACCTCTTTTAAATTTTCATGCAGCTTCATGATGTAGCTTCATGATACCCAAATTCAAGATAAGCCACTACTGAGTTGGTTCAAAATATGTATGATGACTTTCAAAAAGTGAAAACTAACCAGCTGCCTCTTTTGTATTTGACAGAGTATTATTATAACATACTATGTAATAAAAGAGCACAATTTGATATCAACCTTCCCCCCAAATATTAATATTATGATTATAAAAGAGAAGGCACTGGAGCTTCTCTATTTCCTGGAGAGAAAACACTTCTGCTTTTTAGACATGACCAACTAGGCTCTGATGCCTTTGTTGTCAGCTTTGCAGTCACAGAATGAAAGAGCTGGAAGACCATAGAGGTCACCAGTCCAACCCTTTCATTTTGCAGAGACACTGTGTAGCTTAACCCTGGATCACAGGGCTAGTTAGTAGAAGGATGGTACTTAGAAACCAGATCTCCTAAGTCATTTTTTAGTGATTTTTCGAATCCACCTAATGCCTTTCTCCTATACTTAAGATTTATGCATTTAGTGATGCATATTCTAATAGTGTTACTCTTTTTTTTTTTTTTAAATTTTTTTATTTTTTTTCAGCATAACAGTATTCATTATTTTTGCACCACACCCAGTGCTCCATGCAATCCGTGCCCTCTACAATACCCACCACCTGGTGCCCCCAACCTCCCACCCCCCACCCCTTCAAAATTCTCAGATCGTTTTTCAGAGTCCATAGTCTCTCATGGTTCACCTCCCCTTCCAATTTCCCTCAACTCCCTTCTCCTCTCCATCTCCCCTTGTCCTCCATGCTATTTGTTATGCTCCACAAATAAGTGAAACCATATGATAATTGACTCTCTCTGCTTGACTTATTTCACTCAGCATAATCTCTTCCAGTCCCGTCCATGTTGCTACAAAACTTGGGGATTCATCCTTTCTTTTTTTTTTTTTTTTTTTACAGCTTTATAAACATATATTTTTATCCCCAGGGGTACAGGTCTGCGAATCTCCAGGTTTACACACTTCACAGCACTCACCATAGCACATACCCTCCCCGATATCCATAACCCCACCCCCTCTCCCAACCCCCTCCCCCCATCAACCCTCAGTTTGTTTTGTGAGATTAAGAGTCACTTATGGTTTGTCTCCCTCCCAATCCCATCTTGTTTCATTTACTCTTCTCCTACCCCCTCGACCCCCCATGTTGCATCTCCTCTCCCTCATATCAGGGAGATCATATGATAGTTGTCTTTCTCCGATTGACTTATTTCGCTAAGCATGATACCCTCTAGTTCCATCCACGTCGTCGCAAATGGCAAGATTTCATTTCTTTTGATGGCTGCATAGTATTCCATTGTGTATATATACCACATCTTCTTTATCCATTCGTCTGTAGATGGACATCTAGGTTCTTTCCATAGTTTGGCTATTGTAGACATTGCTGCTATAAACATTCGGGTGCATGTGCCCCTTCGGATCACTACGTTTGTATCTTTAGGGTAAATACCCAGCAGTGCAATTGCAGGGTCATAGGGTAGTTCTATTTTCAACATTTTGAGGAACCTCCATGCTGTTTTCCAGAGTGGTTGCACCAGCTTGCATTCCCACCAACAGTGAAGGAGGGTTCCCCTTTCTCCGCATCCTCGCCAGCATCTGTCATTTCTTGACTTGTTAATTTTAGCCATTCTGACTGGTGTGAGGTGATATCTCATGGTGGTTTTGATTTGTATTTCCCTGATGCCGAGTGATATGGAGCACTTTTTCATGTGTCTGTTGGCCATCTGGATGTCTTCTTTGCAGAAATGTCTGTTCATGTCCTCTGCCCATTTCTTGATTGGATTATTTGTTCTTTGGGTGTTGAGTTTGCTAAGTTCTTTATAGATTTTGGACACTAGCCCTTTATCTGATATGTCATTTGCAAATATCTTCTCCCATTCTGTCAGTTGTCTTTTGGTTTTGTTCACTGTTTCCTTTGCTGTGCAAAAGCTTTTGATCTTGATAAAATCCCAAAAGTTCATTTTTGCCCTTGCTTCCCTTGCCTTTGGTGATGTTCCTAGGAAGATGTTGCTGCGGCTGACGTCGAAGAGGTTGCTGCCTGTGTTCTCCTCGAGGATTTTGATGGATTCCTTTCTCACATTGAGATCCTTCATCCATTTTGAGTCTATTTTCGTGTGTGGTGTAAGGAAATGATCCAATTTCATTTTTCTGCATGTGGCTGTCCAATTTTCCCAACACCATTTATTGAAGAGGCTGTCTTTGTTCCATTGGACATTCTTTCCTGCTTTGTCGAAGATGAGTTGACCATAGAGTTGAGGGTCCATTTCTGGGCTCTCTATTCTGTTCCATTGATCTATGTGTCTGTTTTTGTGCCAGTACCATGCTGTCTTGATGATGACAGCTTTGTAATAGAGCTTGAAGTCCGGAATTGTGATGCCACCAACTTTGGCTTTCTTTTTCAATATTCCTTTGGCTATTCGAGGTCTTTTCTGGTTCCATATAAATTTTAGGATTATTTGTTCCATTTCTTTGAAAAAAATGGATGGTACTTTGATAGGAATTGCATTAAATGTGTAGATTGCTTTAGGTAGCATAGACATTTTCACAATATTTATTCTTCCAATCCAGGAGCATGGAACATTTTTCCATTTCTTTGTGTCTTCCTCAATTTCTTTCATGAGTACTTTATAGTTTTCTGAGTATAGATTCTTAGTCTCTTTGGTTAGGTTTATTCCTAGGTATCTTATAGTTTTGGGTGCAATTGTAAATGGGATGGACTCCTTAATTTCTCTTTCTTCTGTCTTGTTGTTGGTGTAGAGAAATGCAACTGATTTCTGTGCATTGATTTTATATCCTGACACTTTACTGAATTCCTGTACAAGTTCTAGCAGTTTTGGAGTGGAGTCTTTTGGGTTTTCCACATAGAGTATCATATCATCTGCGAAGAGTGATAGTTTGACTTCTTCTTTGCCGATTTGGATGCCTTTAATTTCCTTTTGTTGTCTGATTGCTGAGGCTAGGACTTCTAGTACTATGTTGAATAGCAGTGGTGATAACGGACATCCCTGCCGTGTTCCTGACCTTAGCGGAAAAGCTTTCAGTTTTTCTCCATTGAGAATGATATTTGCGGTGGATTTTTCATAGATGGCTTTGATAATATTGAGGTATGTGCCGTCTATCCCTACACTTTGAAGAGTTTTGATCAGGAAGGGATGCTGTACTTTGTCAAATGCTTTTTCAGCATCTATGGAGAGTATCATATGGTTCTTGTTCTTTCTTTTATTAATGTGTTGTGTCACATTGATTGATTTGCGGATGTTGAACCAGCCTTGCAGCCCTGGAATAAATCCCACTTTGTCGTGGTGAATAATCCTTTTAACGTACTGTTGAATCCTATTGGCTAGTATTTTGGCGAGAATTTTTGCATCTGTGTTCATCAAGGATATTGGTCTGTAGTTCTCTTTTTTGTTGGGATCCTTGTCTGGTTTTGGGATCAAGGTGATGCTGGCCTCATAAAATGAGTTTGGAAGTTTTCCTTCTATTGCTATTTTTTGGAACAGTTTCAGGAGAATAGGAATTAGTTCTTCTTTAAATGTTTGGTAGAATTCCCCCGGGAAGCCGTCTGGCCCTGGGCTTTTGTTTGTTTGGAGATTTTTGATGACTGTTTCAATCTCCTTACTGGTTATGGGTCTGTTCAGACTTTCTATTTCTTCCTGGTTCAGTTGTGGTAGTTTATATGTCTCTAGGAATGCATCCATTTCTTCCAGATTGTCAAATTTGTTGGCGTAGAGTTGCTCATAGTATGTTCTTATAATTGTCTGTATTTCTTTGGTGTTCGTTGTGATCTCTCCTCTTTCATTCATGATTTTATTTATTTGGGTCCTCTCTCTTTTCTTTTTGATAAGTCTGGCCAGGGGTTTATCAATCTTATTAATTCTTTCAAAGAACCAGCTCCTAGTTTCGTTGATTTGTTCTGTTGTTTTTTTGGTTTCTATTTCATTGATTTCTGCTCTGATCTTTATGATTTCTCTTCTCCTGCTGGGTTTAGGGTTTCTTTCTTGTTCTTTCTCCAGCTCCTTTAGGTGTAGGGTTAGGTTGTGTACCTGAGACCTTTCTTGTTTCTTGAGAAAGGCTTGTACCGCTATATATTTTCCTCTCAGGACTGCCTTTGTTGTGTCCCACAGATTCTGAACTGTTGTGTTTTCATTATCATTTGTTTCCATAAATTTTTTCAATTCTTCTTTGATTTCCTGATTGACCCATTCATTCTTTAGAAGGATGCTGTTTAGTCTCCATGTATTTGGGTTCTTTCCAAATTTCCTCTTGTTATTGAGTTCTAGCTTTAGAGCATTGTGGTCTGAAAATATGCAGGGAATGATCCCAATCTTTTGATACCGGTTGAGACTTGATTTAGGACCAAGAATGTGATCTATTCTGGAGAACGTTCCATGTGCACTAGAGAAGAATGTGTATTCTGTTGCTTTGGGATGAAATGTTCTGAATATATCTGTGATGTCCATCTGGTCCAGTGTGTCATTTAAGGCCTTGATTTCCTTGTTGATCTTTTGCTTGGATGATCTGTCCATTTCAGTGAGGGGAGTGTTAAAATCCCCTACTATTATTGTATTCTTGTCGATGTGTTTCTTTGATTTTGTTATTAATTGGTTTATATAGTTGGCTGCTCCCACGTTAGGGGCATAGATATTTAAAATTGTTAGATCTTCTTGTTGGACAGTTCCTTTGAGTATGATATAGTGTCCTTCCTCATCTCTTATTATAATCTTTGGCTTAAAATCTAATTGATCTGATATAAGGATTGCCACTCCTGCTTTCTTCTGATGTCCATTAGCATGGTAAATTCTTTTCCACCCCCTCACTTTAAACCTGGAGGTGTCTTCGGGTGTAAGATGAGTTTCTTGTAGGCAACATATAGATGGTTTTTGTTTTTTTATCCATTCTGATACCCTGTGTCTTTTGATTGGGGCATTTAGCCCATTAACATTCAGGGTAAGTATTGAGAGATATGAATTTAGTGCCATTGTATTGCCTGTAAGGTGACTGTTATTGTATATTGTCTCTGTTTCTTTCTGATCTACTACTTTGAGGGTCTCTCTTTGCTTAGAGGACCCCTTTCAATATTTCCTGTAGAGCTGGTTTGGTATTTGCAAATTCTTTCAGTTTTTGTTTGTCCTGGAAGCTTTTAATCTCTCCGTCTATTTTCAATGATAGCCTAGCTGGATATAGTATTCTTGGCTGCATGTTTTTCTCATTTAGTACTCTGAATATATCATGCCAGCTCTTTCTGGCCTGCCAGGTCTCTGTGGATAAGTCTGCTGCCAATCTAATATTTTTACCATTGTACATTACAGACTTCTTTTCCCGGGCTGCTTTCAGGATCTTTTCTTTGTCACTAAGACTTGTCAATTTTACTATTAGGTGACGGGGTGTAGACCTATTCTTATTGATTTTGAGGGGGGTTCTCTGAACCTCCTGGATTTTGATGCTTGTTCCCTTTGCCATATTGGGGAAATTCTCTCCAATAATTCTCTCCAATATACCTTCTGCTCCCCTCTCTGTTTCCTCTTCTTCTGGAATCCCAATTATTCTAATGTTGTTTCGTCTTATGGTGTCACTTATCTCTCGAATTCTCCCCTCGTGGTCCAGTAGCTGTTTGTCCCTCTTTTGCTCAGCTTCTTTATTCTCTGTCATTTGGTCTTCTATATCGCTAATTCTTTCTTTTGCCTCATTTATCCTAGCAGTGAGAGCCTCCATTTTTGATTGCACCTCATTAATAGCTTTTTTGATTTCAACTTGGTTAGATTTTAGTTCTTTTATTTCTCCAGAAAGGGCTTTTATATCTCCCGAGAGGGTTGCTTTAATATCTTCCATGCCTTTTTTAAGCCCGGCTAGAACCTTGAGAATCGTCATTCTGAACTCTATATCTGACATATTACCAATGTCTGTATTGATTAGGTCCCTAGCCTTTGGTATTGCCTCTTGTTCTTTTTTTTGTTGTGAATTTTTCCGCCTTGTCATTTTGTCCAGATAAGAGTTTATGAAGGAGCAAGTAAAATACTAAAAGGGTGGCAACAACCCCAGGAAAATATGCTTTAGCCAAATCAGAAGAGATCCTGAATTGTGAGGGGGGAGAAAGGGGATAAAAAGGGGTTCAGAAAGAAGGAAAGAAAAAAAAACTATTAAAAAAAAGAAAGCCGATAAAGAAAAAATATAAAAAGAGGAAAAAATATATATATATTAGATAAACTATTTAAAAAACGTTAAAAAAAAGAAAATGGTAAAAGTTAAAAAAAATTTAGCAGAAGAAGAGAAAAAGAAAAAAAATTGAAAAAGAAAAAAAAAAATTAAATTAACTGCAAGGCTAAAAAATCATGGGGAGAAAGCCATGAGTTCCATGCTTTGCTTTCTTCTCCTCTGGAATTCCGCCGTTCTCCTTGGTAGGTGAACTTGGTCCTGGCTGGGTTTCCCATAGATCTTCTGGGGGAGGGGCCCGTTGTAGTGATTCTCAAGCGTCTTTGCCCCAGGCGGAGTTGCACCGCCCTTACCCGGGGCCGCGCTGAGTCATCTGCTCGGGTTCGCTTTCGGGAGCTTTTGTTCCCTGAGCGCTTTCCGTAGAGTCCGGAGGACGGGAATAAAGATGGCGGCCTCCCGGTCTCCGGCCCGGAGGAGCCGAGAGCCCGGGGCCCCACTCCTCAGTGCGCCCTCAGAGAACAGCGCCAAATGACTCCCGTCACCCTGGCCTCCGGCCGCGCTCCGAGCTGACCGAGCCTGCGACCGGTTCAAGGCAACCCTGAGCTGAGAGTCACTCCTCGGCTCTGTCTCTGCAGCCGGCTTCCCCGTTCTAATACCGGTAAGCTCTGCGACACTGAGACACCCCCGATCCTTCTGCGACCCTGCGGGACCTGAGGCCGCGCTTACCCCGCCTGGGCTTCACCCCAGTTAAGCCTCTGGAGCGATGTCCCTCAGCGGAACAGACTTTTAAAAGTCCTGATTTTGCTCAGTTGCTCCGCCGCTCGCCGGGAGCCGGCCCCTCCCCCCGCGGTCTATCTTCCCGTCGCTTTGGATTCACTTCTCCGCCAGTCCTACCTTGCAGAAAGTGGTTGATTTTCTGTTTCTGGAATTGCTGTTCTTCTTCTCTTCAATCTCCCGTTGGATTTGTAGGTGTTTGCAATCTTTAGATAAGCTATTTAGCTGATCTCCTGCTACCCGAAGTAGTCTCAGCCTGCTACTTCTCCGCCATCTTGACTCCTCCTAATAGTGTTACTCTTAATTTAAATAATTTGAGGAATGATGGCAGAAGATTGATTTCCTTGAGGAAATTATGTAGTCAGTTAAGGGTATGCCTAATTATTCAAATGAGAGAAAACAAAAATGAGATATCAAACAGAATATATTTAGGATCATATTTGTCACAAAAACCAGGATTTTGTGACCTAACTTACTACCTAGTCATGGAGATGAGTCTAATGCACATGAAATGAGTGATGTACAGATGTTTTATGAAATGATAGATTATATGGTACAGAGAAAATGTTTAGTGAGGACTTCAGGAGTGAGAGAAGGCTTCATGGAGGAGATAAGACTGCATCTAGGCCCTGAAGAATGAGCAGGATTTGGATATGCAGCTAGAGAATCAGGGCATTCCACACAAGAGCTAGAAGCATGTGCGAAGCAGTAGAAGGGGTAATGGAGCAGTGTGGGTGTGTGTCTTAGGTATTCATGAGAGCATGGTGAGGAAGCCAGTCTGACTGGAAAAATAAGGATAGGCCAGTGGGGTGGAGTCATATTATGAAGGACTTTGAAAGTCAGGTAGAAAAGATCAGACTTGAAGACCACAGTGAACTTACTTGGTAATTTGAGCTGAAGCATGGCTCATAGTGGCTTTTTGAGACTGTTACTTGGGCAGTTTGGTTTGGAGAGTCTGGATGGCTACTTATGAGGCATTTCAGTATCTAAGCAGGAGATGGTAAGATGGCAGAGACAGTGGAGATAGAAAAGAAGAAGAAGGGGTGCCTGGGTGGCTCAGTGGGTTAAAGCCTCTGCCTTCAGCTCAGGTCATGATCCCAGGGTCCTGGGATCAAGCCCCGCATCCGTCTCTCTGCTCAGCAGGGGCTCTGTCTCTCTCTCTGTCTCTCTCTCTCTGCCTGCCTCTCTGCCTACTTGTGATCTCTGTCTGTCAAATAAATAAAATCTTTAAAAAGAAGAAGAAAATATAAAGACATTTCAAAGGAATAATCACTGGGTTGACTAGTTAGATTTGGTAGATCAACAGAAGAAAATGTTCCAAGTTGGATCCAAAGGTTTTTACCAAGCTCAAAAAAGTTTCTCTGAAGTTGATTTCCTCCCAAGATTAGAATTTCAGCTGATTGTTCTAATAGAAACAATTTCTAGTCAGCAATCTTTCTCTCCCCACATCTATTCCCTTGTTTTAGGTTACAGAGTTCTTTTATTAAAGGTGTGTCTTATTTCCCCTAAGGAAAAACAATATATGTAAAAAAGTTGCTTGGTTTCTTGCACCTGCCTTCTGATTATTGTTCACTTTGTCACTTAGTTATCTCACTGTTAAAATATATAGTGAAGGATCCCTGGAACCCATTAGTTCTCTGCAGGTGAGAATATATTTAATCTCTGTGAGAAAACAAAATTACTTACGTGGACTATTTGTTCTCTGACTAATAATGTGGTCACATTGATCCACCCTCTATGCCAAATGAGTTCCCAAAGGTTTTTGTATGGGGAGGCATTAGAAATTATTTATTTTCCATATATAACTAGGGGAGCCAGTGGAAGAATTGGATATACCTAGTAGGTGACTGATTAAATTTTAACAGTTTTTAGGGTGCAGATGCCTGCAGATTTGTACAGAGAGTGACATTTTTTCTGGTTCAAGGGATATTCCATTCTTTCACTGCCATGTCTCCTTTGTCCTAAGAGAGGCTGAAAAAGAAGATGAGCTAGAAGAGCACTGTGGTGCAAGTTTTCCTAATGCCAGCAAACATATATGTAGTAAAATGTTATTGTTACCATTATAATTACTTAATTTCACAGTAGTCTTATGAAGTATTTGATTGATTGATTGTTTGATTTAGAGAGCACGTGCATATGTAGGCAAATGAGCAGGGGAGGGGCAGAGGGAGAAGGAGAGAATCTCTTTTTTTTAATCTTTAAGATTTAAATTCAATTAATTAACATAGACTATATCATTAGTTTCAGATGTAGAGGCAAGTGATTCATCAGTCTTATCTAATACCCAGTGACCATTACATCACGTGGTCTCCTTCATGTCCATCACCCAGTTATTCTATCCTCCTCTCCGGCAACCCTCAGTTTGTTTCCTAGGGTTAAGAGTCTTTTGTGGTTTATCTCCCTCTCTGATTTCATCTTGTTTTATTTTTCATCTCTTCCCCTATGATCCTATTTTGTTTCTTAAATTCCATATATGAGGGAGATCATATGATAATTGTCTTTCTGTGATTGGCTTATTTTGCTTAGCATAATACCCTCTGGTTCCTTACACATTGTTGCAAATGACAAGATTTCTTTTTCTGCTGGCTGAGTAGTATTCTAATATATATATATATATATATATATATATATATATATATATATAATACTAGTGTGTGTGTATAGATATAGATATACATATACATATACATATAGATAAAGAAGGTAAAGAAGATGTCTTCTTATCCATTCATCTGCTGATGGACATCTGGGCTCTTTCCATAGTTTGGCTATTGTGGACATTGTTGCTATAAACATTGGGGTGCACGTGCCCCTTCAGATCACTACATTTGTATCTGGGGGTAAATTCCCACTCATGCAATTGCTGGGTCATAAGGTAGTTCTATTTTCAACTATTTGAGGAATCTCCATACTGTTTTCCAGAGCGGCTGCACCAGCTTGCATTCCTACCAAGAGTGTAAGAGGGTTCCCCTTTCTCTGCATCCTCACCAACATCTGTCATTTCCTGACTTGTTAATTTTATCCATTTTGACTGGTGTGAGGTGGTATCTCATTGTGGTTTTGATTTGGATTTCCCTGATACTAAATGATGTGGATCATTTTTTCATGTGTCTCTTGACCACTTGAATGTCGTTGAAGAAATATCTGTTCATGTCTTCTGTCCATTTCTTTTTTTTTTTTTTTAAAGATTTTATTTATTTGTTTGACAGAGAGAAATCACAAGTAAGCAGAGAGGCAGGCAGAGAGAGAGGAGGAAGCAGGCTCCCTGCTGAGCAGAAAGCCCGATGTGGGGCTCGAACCCAGGACCTGGGATCATGACCTGAGCCGAAGGCAGCGGCTTAACCCACTGAGCCACCCAGGCGCCCCTTCTGTCCATTTCTTGATTGGATTATTTGTTCTTTGGGTGTTGAGTTTGATAAGTTCTTTATAGATTTTGGATACTAGCCCTTTAATTAATATGTCATTTGCAAATATCTTCTCCCATTCTGTTAGTTGTCTTTTGGTTTTGTCAACTGTTTCCTTTGCTGTGCAAAAGCATTTTATTTTGATGAAATCCAGTAGTTCATTTTTGCCTTTGTTTCCCTTGCCTTTTGAGGCATGTCTAGCAAGAAGTTGCTGCAGTTGAGGACACAGAGGTTTCTGCCTGTGTTCTCTTCTAGGATTTTGATGGGCTTTTATCTCACATTTAGGTCTTCCATCCATTTTGTGTCTATTTTTGTTTATGATATAAGAAAATGGTCCAGTTTCATTCTTCTGCATGTGGCTGTCTATTTTCCTGACACCATTTATTGAAGAGACTATCTTTTTGTTTTTTTCCCATGGGATATTCTTTCCTGCTTTGTCAAAGATCAGTTGACCAGAAAGTTGAGGGTCCATTTCTGGGTTTCATTGATCTGATCCATTGATCTATATGACTGTTTTTGTGCCAGTACCACACCGTCTGGATGATCACAGCTTTGTAGCTTGAAGTCCGGAATTGTAAATGAATTGAAGTCTGCAATAATGCCACCAGTTTTGGTTTTCTTTTGCAACATTCCTTTGGATATTTGGGGTCTTTTCTGGTTCCATACAAATTTTAGGATTATTTGTTCCAGCTCTGTGAAAAAAAGTTGATGATACTTTGATAAGGATTGCTTTGAATGTGTAGATTGCTCTAGGTAGCATAGACATTTTAACAATATTTGTTCTACCAATCCATGAGCATAAAACACTTTTCCATTTCATTGTATCTTCCTAATTTCTTTCATGAGTGTTCTAGAGTTTTCTGAGTAAAGATCCTTTGCCTCTTTGGTTAGGATTATTCCTAGGTCTCTTATAGATTTGGGTGCAGTTGTAAATGGGATTGATTCCTCAATTTCTCTTTTTTCTGTCTCATTGTTAGTGTGTAGAAATGCAACTGATTACCATGCACTGACTTTATATCCTGCCACTTTGCTGAATTCCTGTATGAGTTTTAGCAATTTGGGGGTGGAGTCTTTGGGGCTTTTCACAAAGAGTATCATGTCATCTGTGAAGGGTGAGAGTCTAACTTTTTCTTTGTCAATTTGGATGCCTTTTATTTCTTTTTGTTGTCTGAGTGCTGAGGCTAGGACTTCTAACCTGCTTATGTTGAGCAGCAATGGTCAGAGTCGATATCCTTGCCATGTTACTGACCTTATGGGAAATCTTCTCAATTTTTCTCCATTAAGAATGTTATTTGCGGGCGCCTGGGTGGCTCAGTGGGTTAAGCCGCTGCCTTCGGCTCAGGTCATGATCTCAGGGTCCTGGGATCGAGTCCCACATCGGGCTCTCTGCTTGACAGGGAGCCTGCTTCCCTCTCTCTCTCTCTCTCTCTCTCTCCGCCTGCCTGCCTCTCTGTCTACTTGTGATCTCTCTCTGTCAAATAAATAATAAATAAAATCTTTAAAAAAAAAAAAAAAGAATGTTATTTGCTGTGGGCTTTTCACTGATGGTTTTTATGATATTAAGGAAGGTACTCTCTATCCCTACACTGTGAAGAGTTTTAATCAAGAAAGGATGGTGTACTTTGTTAAATGCTTTTTCTACATCTATGGAGAGGATCATATACTTCCTATCCTTTCTTTTATTAATGTAGTGTATCACATTGATTGGTTTACAGATATTGAACAACACTTGTAGTCTGGGAATAAATCCCACTTGGTCATGGTGAATAATACTTTTAATATACTGTTGGATCCTATTGGCTAGTATCTTGGTGAGAATATTTGCATCCATGTTCATCAGGGATATTGGTCTGTAATTCTTCTTTTTGGTGGGGTGTTTTTGTGATTTTGGAATCAAGGTAATGTTGGCCTCATAGAAAGAGTTTGAAAGTTTCCTCCATTTCTATTTTTTGAAAAAGCTTCAGAATAGTTATCATTCTTTTTTAAATGTTTGGTGGAATTCCCCCTGGGAAGCCATCTGGCACTGGACTCTTGTTTTTTGGAAGTTTTTGATTACTACTTCAATTTCCTTGCTGGTTATGGGTCTGTTCAGGTTTTCTATTTCCTCCTGGTTTAGTTTTGGTAGTTTATACTTGTTAGGAATGCATCCATTTCTTCCAGGTTGCCTAATATCTTGGCATTCAGTTGCTCATAATATGTTCTTATAAGTGTTGGTATTTCTTCAGTGTTTGTTGTGATCTCTCCTCTTTCATTCATGATTTTATTTATTTGGGTCCTTTCTCTTTTCTTTTTGATTAGTCTGGCCAGGATGTTTTTCGATGTTATTAATTCTTTAAGAGAACCAGCTCCTAGTTTCATTGATCTGTTCTACTGTTATTTTGGTTTCTGTTTCATTGATTTCTGCTTTAATCTTTATTAATTCTCTTCTCCTGCTGGGTTTAGGCTTTATTTGCTGTTCTTTCTCTAGCTCCTTTAGGTGTAGGGGTAGGTTGTATGCTTGAGACCTTTCTTGTTTCTTGAGAAAGGCTTGTATTGCTATGTACGTCCCTCTTAAGACTGCATTTACTACATCCCAAAAGGTGATTTTGAAGAGTTAGGTTTTCATTTTCTTCTGTTTCCATGAATTTTTTAATGCCTCTTTAAGTCCTGGTTGACCCATTCATTCTTAGTAGGATGCTCTTCAGTCTCCATGTGTTCTTTCCAACTTTCCTCTTGTGATTGAGATCCAGTTTCAAAGCATTGTCATCTGAAAATATGCAGATTTTTCTGCATATTTCTGCTCTCAATCTTTTGGTACTTGTTGAGACCTGATTTGTGACTCAGAATGTAATCTATTCTGGAGAATGTTGCATGTCACTCTTCTGTTTTGATGATCTTCTGTTGATCTTCTGTTATGATGATCTGTCAATTGTGGCGAGGGGGATATTAAAGTCCCCTACTCTGATTATATTATTATGGATATGTTTCTTTAATTTTGTTATTAATTGGTTTGTATAATTGGCTGTTTTCATGTTAGGGGCATAAATATTTACAATTGTTAGATCTTCTTGTTGGATAGACCCTTTATGATGATATAGTGTCCTTCCTCATCTTTAATTACAGTCTTTGGTTTAAAATCTAATTTGTGTGATATAAGGATTACCACCCCAGCTTTCTTTTGATGTATGTTAGCAGTATAAATGGTTTTCCACCCTCACTTTCAATCTGGAGGTGTCTTTGTGTCTAAAATGTGTCTCTTACAGACAGCATATTGATGGGTCTTGCTATTTTATCCAATCCAATACCCTGTGTGTTTTGATTGGAGCATTTAGCCCATTTACATTCAGAGTAATTATTGAAAAATATGAATTTAGTGCCATTGTATTACCCGTATTGGCTCTATTCCTTTCTGGTCTATGTTACTTTTGGGCTTTCTCTTTACTAAAGGATCCCCTTTAATATTTCTTGCAGGTCTGGCTTAGTGATCACAAATTCTTTTAGTTTCTGTTTGTCCTGGAAGCTTTTTATCTCTCCTTCTATTTTGACTGACAGCCTTGCTGGATGAAATGTTCTTGGCTGCATTTTTTTTTTCATCTAGTACCCTGAATATATCATGCCAGTCTTTTCTGACCTACTAGGTCTCTGTGGATGGGTCTTCTGCCAGTCTAATATTTCTACCCTTGTAGGTTATGGATCTCTTGACCCCAGCTACTTTCAGGATTTTCTCTTTGTCTCTGACGTTTGTTTGCAAGCTTCACTATTATATGTCAAGGTGTTGACCTATTTTTATTGATTGGGAAGGGGGTTCTCTGTGCCTCCTAGACTTGAATGCCTGTTTCATTCTCCATATTAAGGAAGTTCTCCACTATAATAACTCCAATATAATTTCTGCCCTTGCCTCTTTTTTCTCTTCTTTTGGGATCCCAATTATTCTAATATCATTGCACTTTATGATATCACTTATCTCTTGAATTCCCCCCTCGTGATCCAGTAGTTGGTTCTTTTTCTCAACTTCTTTATTCTCCCTCATTTAGTATTCTGTATCACTAATTCTCTCCTCTGCTTCATTTATCCTAGTAGTTAGTGCCTCCATTTTTATTGCATCTTATTAATAGCTTTTTTGATTTTGACTTGATTAGATTTTAGACTTTTTATTTCTCCTTAATGGGATTCTATAATGTCTTCTATGCTTTTTTCAAGCCTAGTTGGTGTCCTTAATATCATTATTCTGAGCTCTAGTTCCAACATCTTACTTATATCCATACTGATTGGATCCCTGGCAGTCAGTACTGCCTTTTGTTCTCTTTTTTGAGAGATGTTTTTCCTTCTTTCATTCTGTCCAGATTAGAATAGATGAACAGAGAACAAAATACTAAAATGGCAAAAATGACCCCAGAAAAATAGACATTAAACAAATCAGAAAAGATCTGAAAATTTGAAAAAAATCATTTAAATTTTAAAAGAGAGCAAATATAATCAGACAGTCGAACAGAGCAGAGCAGTACACTGAATCCTGTGTGTATTTTGGTCTATTAGAAAAGTGGATCCCAAAATTGTTAAGAAAGAAAAACTTAAATATGTACAAAAATAAAATTAAATACAATGAAAGGATTGAATGTAACCGTAAAGATGAAAATTAAAAGAGGAAAGAAAGATTAAAAGAAAAAAAGAAGGAATATAAACATACAGGTGAACAGAAGAGAACAATACACTATATTCTGAGTGTATTTTGTTGGTTTTTTAGGAGAAAAATAATCTCAAAATTTTAAAGAAAGAAAACATACAAATGCGTGCGTGCGCACACACACACACATACACACATATATGTATAAACAAAATTAAATACAGTGAAAGGATAGAATGTAACTTTAAAGATGAACTTTTAAAAAGGCTTTAAGAAAAAAAGAGTGAATATGGTCAGACAGGTGAAGAGAACAGAGCCACACATTAGATTCCAGGTCTATGTTGGTCTGTTTGTTAGAAGTAACTGCATTCCAAAATTATTAAGAATTTAAAAAAAATTGATAAAGTAAGAAATTGGTTGAAAAAGAAAAGAGAAAGAAAATTAAAATGGAAAGACTAAGGAATTGTGGGGCAAAAAAACCATGAATTCTACATATTATTTTCTTCTAGCACTGAAGTTTTGCAGTTCTCTGTGATCACTAAACTTGTCTTAGCAGGATGTTCTTGCTGATCTTCTGGAAGAGGGGCCTGTTGAGTTGATTAGCAAGTATTTTTGCCCCAGGAGGAGTTGCACTCCCCTTATCAGGGGCCCAGCCTAAATTCATGTTTCTCTGGATTTCTCTATGTGGCTTTTGTTCCCTAAAGGCTTTCTGTGATGAGATGAGATGAGAAGGATGAGAAGGAAGGGATGAGAAAGATGAGAAGGAAAATGGTGGCCTCCCAATCTCCAGCCTCAGAGCTGAGAGCTTGGGGCTCCTTTCTTCAGTGTGCCTTCAGGGAAAAGCAGTCAGTCACTCCTATCTCCCTGGTCTCCATTCACACTCTGTGCTCACCCAGCCTGTGACTGACTGTTTCTATCTCAGGCTCATGAACCCCCCTTTGGGTCTCCAAACCCTGTAGATTCATACAGCTCACAGTAGCACTGCAACTCCCAGGGAAGGAACGGGGTCTCACTAGTTCTGCTGCTTGTTGGGCCCCTGCTTGGAGAGGGGTTGTCCAACCAAGTCTTGGTTCATGATATATGGCAACTCTGAGCTGAAACCCACTCCTAGGTTTGCTGATTGCAGCTGGCTCCCCCACTCTGATGCTTGGGAACTCTGCTGCACTCAGGCACCGCTGGACTTCCTGTGACCCTGAGGATCCTGAAACCACACTGTCCCACCTAGGGTTCTGCCATGCTTTGCCACCCAAATGCATTTTAGGCAGGGGCATTTCTCACTAGAGCTGACTTCTAAAAGTTCTGATTTTATGCTCTGCTGCTATATCACTTTCTGGTAGCTGGCTTACAGAGCTCCCTCCCTGCATGGTTTGTCTTCTGATATATTGCCTCAGATTCACTTCTCTGCACCTCCTACTTTGCAGAAAGTGGTCACTTTTCTCTTTGTACAGTCTCAGCTATTCTTTTCTTAGGTCTCTGGTTGAGTTTGCTGTTGTTCAGAATGATTTGATAGCTACCTAGCTAAATTCCTGGGACCAGATGAAATTAAGCTCTCCTACTCTTCCACCGTCTTGGATTCATATCCAGAGGGAGAATTTTAAGCAGTCTCCATGCCCAAAGTGGAACCCTATTTGGGGCTTGATCTTGTGAGGTAGATTTAGTTATCATCCTCATTTTGTAGATAATGTCACTGAGGAAGTCTGAGAGAGGTAAAATGAATTGGGTGTTAAACCAGCTGTCTGACTTTAAATCCTGAATTTTTCTCACAGTAGTGTGGAGAGCATGGGCAAGAAGTCAAGATCCCAGAAACTACCAACTTATTTACATGTTTTAATTTTCAATTATGTGACATTAGTTCTTTATGGATTGTTTGGACTTGTCTATTACAATAAATAATTCAGAGAGTTGTATGCTTTTTTCCATTGGCTATTTACTCCTGTGAACTAATTATGCTACATAAGTCATCCTTACAGCTGTTTAAATTATCCAACCAATCCAAATTCTTGTTTTGCTTCTTACAAGGTCCTGCCTGACTTGGAAAAAATGGATGTTCCATTTCTCTCACTATGTTTAGCTGCCTGGAATGGTAACTTCTACCTGCATTTTGGGACTTTGGCTAATAGCCAATGTGGTTACACAAGAGAAGGGTAAAGTGGCTGGACTGAGGTTGTATTTTGTGTCAGCCATTTTTATAAGGGCAGTATTTTGAGGAGAATGTTGCCACATGGCTGGAGGAAATGTTGGGTTGTGAACTTGGTGTGGTTTGCTATGATTTTACTCATTATCTCCCCATTAGGCTGTCTTTATTGGCTTGTCTTTTGGATACCTGCTGCTCTAAAATAGAGTTCTGTGAATGGTGGCATGTTCTGTGCTTAAACCTTTGGCAAATCATCAACATTGCTCCTCTTTTTAAATTCTAAGAAGATATGCTAGGCACCAAGGAATAATTGGCTTGATTTCTTCTGCTTGTGATATAATCATTTTGTTCCTTGACTGGGAGAGATTTTGAGAGGTCAGCTTGTTCTTTCTACCTTGTCCTCATCTTCTTGACATGGATCCACTAAAAACATCCTCAGAAAAGGCATTACATTAGCCCCCTGAAGAGAGTCCAACTTCTTTTTATTATTAATTCTAGTATTTATCAATTTAGACTGTGTTTAAATAACAGAAAAAGAGTAGATGATGACAAAGTTGACCAACTCTGTTGTCCTCTTCCTGTTTGTTTTGGCCCAATACGTAACCAGTTGAATTGACCATATAAACATCAGCTATGTACATGGAAGAAAATACTGGACTGGATTATGTGATACTCAGGTGAAAGACCTAACCGTATTATCAGCAAATTCATCCTTTATCTAATTTCAATCCCTGAGGGTAAAATTCAAGTAAACCTCCTCTGAAATAGTCATAAATGGAGGTGGAACTAGCTTCTTGCCATTTGCTGTATAAAAAGCCTCCATATATACTGGAAAATAAAAGAAAGAAACTTTGGACCCTTAGAATAAATTGTCAGAATTTTTTGCTGCTCAAGTCATCCTAGGGAACCTGAAGTTGCTCATTAAATATTAAGTTGCTTATAAACAATTTAGGACAAAACCCAACAGTTCTAAGAATTTGGTAAAAATTAACTATTATTTATGTATTTATTTATTTATTTTTTTAAAGATTTTATTTATTTATTTGTCAGAGTGAGCACAGGCAGACAGAGTGGCAGGCAGAGGCAGATGGAGAAGCAGGCTCCCGCTGAGCAAGGAACCCGATGTGAGACTCGATCCCAGGACGCTGGGATCATGACCTGAGCCGAAGGCAACGGCTTAACTGACTGAGCCACCCAGGCGTCCCGAAATTAACTATTATTTAGAGAAAGCGGTCCCAGGGTTTAAAATGAGCCTTCCACACAGAGGAGGACAAAGGAAGATAATAGACTAGACCAATGTGATAGGAGCAAAACCAAGCTGTTAGCCTGATCATTTCTGCTGAACAATCATCATAACTTTAGGGTAGAGACAGCCTCAGTCACTACCCAAGCATACCTCTGTGCAATACTGCAGTGTTGCTTCCATTAAACACCTACTAATTTGTTTTCCATTTATCCACAGTTGACCTTGTCATTTTCAAATCCTCTTGTGGCTGGCTTAAGATCCTACTCCATTACCATCTGAAGCAGAAGTGTCTGAATCAGAATGCCTCTACCATTGGAATGAAGGGCAATATATTCCTGGTTGGGGCCAGAAGATGCCTAAAGTATCTGATCAGACAATATGAGGTGAGAACCCCACACTAGCACTCTGAGCAGGGCGGCAGCACTAGACTCGTTTGGCAGTCTTCTACGTGTGTTTAAGCAGATGAGTCATACAGATTACCAAAATTATCCAGGACACTTAAAAAAAATATAATTTCCTGTGCCCTATTACCTGATATTCTGATCTTGTAAGTTTGAGATTGGACACCGACAATGTTTTATAAGCTTTGTAGTTGATTCTTGGAGATGTTCCTTCAAGTAATTGAGCTTTTCCAAAGAATCATTTATCTTGAATGAATGGGGGAAACTCTTGGAGCTTTAACAGTTTGCTAACCTATCTAAAAATGTAATATTTTACAGGGCTTTGGACAGCTCTTCTTTAGTTTTATTATTAACCCTTATTGAAATAGTTATATCTGCAGCAAAGTTCACAGAGGACACCCAGGTCTTTATTGGGATTTCCAAGTAGGACTGGCTCTTCTTAAATCACCCCCAGTTTCTGAGATGTGAGCTGGTGGTCTGTGTGAGGGGTTATAGAGCCTAATTAGCCCATTTTCCCAGACCCCCCACTGTAGGATCAGCATCTTTTCCCCCCAAGGTCCTACCCCAGCCTGGAAGTAGATCATTGGCTTATTCTTTATTTTCCTGGGCCTGACATGAGTCCTGCGGCACTCAGGTTGTATCTGGTGTGCTAGATGATGTGAGTGTTGTGTGACCTCTCTTTTGGAGCCTCTTCTCCTTACATGCTGACTTCTGCCTCATTTACCAGTATAACTTTCCACTTCTTCACTTGATCTGCAGCCTACCTTGAGTCTTTGCCCACTACACCAGCCCCCTACCTTACGGCCTGGCTCTGGCCTCATTTTTCCTGTGGCCCGTTCTCTGGACCCTACTGCCTAATTCTACAGTGCATAGAATGGAGTATCTTGTGAGGCCAACAGTGGTTCCCTAGACTTAAACAGCCTTCGTTGGAAGCTGGCTCTAGCACCTTCTAGCTGGGTGAGTTTGTGCAAATGACCTAACTACTTCTTAGTTTCTTTACCTTATTTTCTTCATCTTTCTTCTTGTAGATTCTTCATCTGTAAAACAGAGAAATAATAGTATCTATATCACAGAATTGTAAGAATTAAATGAGGCAATACATGTAAAATACTTAGAAAGTATTTGATAAGTGGAAGCTGCTGTCATGATTATTATTGGCCTACTTGGAGTCATGAAACCATTGGCTGCTTGATTACAAATTTTGTCTGCTACATGGAGTTTAGTTTATCACGTCCTTTGGACATTGCCTCTGGTGCTGCCCAGTACATAAGTTCCCAGCTACTTATCCACCCCCTGCCCCCTGCAGTGTCTGTGGTGTTTCTGGGAATCCTGTTCAATGCTTGCCCAAACAGCCTCATTTATGACAATTCATTCTCTTTAGTTTTCTTGACCTTTTTTGGGCCAAATTAACCAAGTCCCTCAACTTCATAGGCTTTAATTTCCAATCACTTGGTCATCTTCCTGCCTCCACTTTAAACGTTTTCCAAATTCTTTTCTCATTTAGTTGCTTAAACCAAATGCAGCTTACAAAGGCTTACTTACATACTAGGCTGAGGATTCAAAGATTATCTTGGGGTTCCTATACCTATATACTTTCCCTAATTTTCGATTCAGAACCATGCTAAAAACTGTTGAACCTCAGAATGTAGCTGTTCTTTGGCTGCTGATATGCTCTCACTCATACTGAAAATTTTCTGTGCCTTGTTATACTATTGTGCAAAAATTAATAAGATCTCAAGAAACTGCTGATCTGTTATCATGGAGGGCTTAGTGGTGGGCTGCCTCTTTTGTCATGGTAAAGATAAGTTAATAATGATGGAACAAGAAGAGAAAGAATATTGCTATTTATTCAGTAAATATTAATTAGTATCTATTTTGTGCCAGGCATTGGTCTAGGTGCTTAGGAGAATACAAATGAATAAAACAGACACAGATCTGTCATGGAAATTTTCCATCAAAGATGGATACAAAATCAATAGTTGTATTTTGATTAAAATTTAAAGAGAAGTATTAGAGTTTAAACAGATCATCAGAGTTTCAGAATTATGACATTTTATAATATGCTTTGCAAAATGCATGTGTTATTAGTGATATTTGAATTCGTAAACAATAAATATAATAAATAACAAATGTAATCAGCATTTACTTTGATATTTTTCACACTTTCAAAAGCTAAACTGAATATGAAAGGCATGCAATTTTATCCTGGTAATCAAGAATCTTCTAGAAAATGTTGATGAGGCTGTGAGGCTCCAAGGTAAATTGTTTGTGGCCAAATTTACAAATACAGTTTGGCGGTGAACAGTCATCCTCTAAGAGGGATTGGCAATCTTCTGGATTAAAAAAATCAGATCTTCATTTATTACAATTTTCTGAGTAGTAGCAGGGGTGATGTCTCTGTCTGTGGAGAGGTAAGGTTGCCGGCGGTGAGAGGGCAGGCCTGGGTGCCTTAAAGATCATGTTCTCCACATGTCTTTGAGAGGCTGTCTGGTGGGTGTAAGGGTTATTTCAGGACATTGTGGGGGCAGCAAAACTGACAGAAGATACAGAAAAGTGAGGGTAGTTTTCCCCCAGACTTTAAAAATAGAAATCACATGGAGAAGAGTCATATCTTAATTCTTTATAAACTAACATTTTAATATCATGGAAAAGAAAATTACATAAAACTGTGTTTTAAAATGGTTCTGATATTTTAGTATATTTAAATTATATGTTAAAATATTAAAAAAATAAAGCATAGCTCTTAAAAGAATTAGAGTGGAAATTTAGAAATTTGGAGCTAATTCAACAAACTGTATTTGAAAATCCAGCCTGTATTCAGCATTTTCCCCAAGGCTCTGTGAATGCAGCAGTCGGCTGAGACACATCTCTAGTTTTCAAAGAACTCACAATATAGAAGTAGAGGGTGAGGGTGACACACGCAATATCAAATGAACACTATTCATTGTTTTAGACGGTCTATCAGACTAGATCCCCTCAAATTACTGTGGGAGGCGGGTGGGCTGGATCTTGGAAGTTTTATTATCAAGTTTTCTTTCTCTTTTTACTTCTGTGATTTTATGGTTTAATCATAACTGTGGCTTTGTATGCAAATCATCTCATATCCTTTTGAGAAGTAAAAAAAAAATGTCCTTCAGTAAAGATAATCCTCTGATAAAGCAAAATATGGATACAAAAATCAGACAAGAGATCAAAGTTAGAGTAATCTTAAACCATTACATATAAAACACCCCTCAAACAAATAGGCTATTTGGAAAAGTCTAAGAGTGAATGTGCTGGAGGGCTTGTCAAAGGTCATGTTGTTTCCTGATTAAAAGAGATTATCACTGGGGGATTTCCTTACATTCAGCAGTCTCCTTATTCTTTTTACTCTAGTTGAGTAAAGGATGACAAAGAATCTGGTCAGGATTGGGAAGAGAGGGCAACGGTAAAGATGGAGGATTCTCCAGATGGGAAGATACAAAATTCTAGTTCTGGGGGATTATAGGAGGGGAGAGGCCTGCCTAGGTGATTAGGAAGAAGATGGTTTTACTTGGATTCTGTATCTGATCCCAGGAAGCAGGTTGAAGATACAGGCTTTCATTCGGTAGCTCCAAAATACAGTCAGATGAGTATAGTCTAAATGTTTCCAATTCTAAAAGTCAAGATAGGGAGAAATATTGTTTGGGCCCGAGAAGCAACATTGCATTAAATTAAACAGGTAGTGATAGCAATTAAAGAGTCATGATAGAAAGCACCACTTTATTTGCATGGGTTTGCATTTCTTTAAATCTTATTTTATGTAGTTTTAAAACTATTATTTTGTATTGTTTATAATGAGCAATGTTAATGAGTAGTTTTCTATTTGTATTGTTAAAACAGTAAAAGCTTCTTTTATACCAAAAAGAAAAACTGACTCACTTGTATGCTAAATAATCTGAGAGACTTGTCTGGTGAAAACTAGCCTGGAATTTATAACTTAACTGAAGACTCCATTGTGTCTCCTAGTGTCAATGACACAAATCACGAGCATAGCAGTCCTGCCCAAGAAAAATTAACCAGCCTTGTAAATCCAAACCTACAGAGTAATGGTAAACAGCAAATCATGGCAGGGATTGGCTGGCAACCATTTTAAATTAAGAGTGGAGCATACTGCATTGTCATTGCTTACTTCTATTTGGTGATAAATTTTTTGAGTGTAGGGACTGTATTTGACTTAGCGTTGAATCTCTGGAGCTTGAAAGAATGAGATGCATAGTTGGTATTTGGGAAAAATTATGAAATGAATTAGAAACTAGGGTGAGGAGTGAGAAGGGAAGCCAAAAAGGGATGTATGAGGATCTCGAAATTGAACTGAATTTGTTTTCCAAATTTGCCTAGAATCATCCTTGGCTTTTCCTATGAGCCATAGATGGTTTACTTCATATAAAAGGGCTTATTAGGTACCAAACAGAGTCTTAATTTTAGTTTTCAAACTGTAGACTTGTCTTTCCATTGACAGCATGTATCTTAACAACAATGGTAGCAATTTTTTAGATTCTTTGCAGTCTTAGAATTAAGACTTAAGGGCCAGTATGTGAGATCTCTGGCCAAAATATATTTTCTGTCACCTCCAATGCACCAAATCAAATATTCAGAGAATTCTTGACATTCAGGCCCATCTATTTTATAGAAGAGTGTATAATGTAGCCCCTTTATAAAATTGCCTGTTTAAGTCACCTGAATTAAGTGAGAACAACAAACAGAAGAGTTTTAACCGCAGAGATAAAGTAACTGAATTGCAAAGCCAAGAATGAGTGCAAGTTAATGGATTTGCATTAAGAAAGGCTTAGGAGAGCACATTACAACAGGCAACTGCAAAAATACAAAGTGGGATTTTGTGAAGAATCTTCTCCATAAGGATTAAGGATTAGTGCTTTGAAAATATGATAGCACACAGAAAAATAGCATTAGGAACTGGAAAAAAAAAAAAAAAAACTACATTTTCTAAAGCAGCCGTTCTCACCCGGAGCGCAAAAGCCCCCTTTCGGCTGGAGTGGCTTTTACTGTTTCCTGGTGCCAGGCCGCTGCGGCTTCTGCAGGCAGCTCCACACAACTCCTTTCCTCCGGGAGTGCCGGCAGGTTGGAGCTTGCAGAGCATGTTTGCACAGGGGACCAGAGAACTCAGGTTCTGAGGTCTAAATAAGGAGATTGATTCTGACCAAGATTCCTTCTTAGTCAATCCTTGATGACTCCAGAGACAAGTAGCCTTGTTAATTTCACTACAGGATTTAAAAGAATGTGTTGAGAAAATGTTAATAGGACCTCATGATTGATTATACACATTATACCACAAGATAAGGTCAGTTTTTCTCACACTTGGTCATCGTCAGGCTATTCCATAAAATACCGCTAGTCAGACTTCCTAGGCCCTCCTGGAATTTCAGTGAACACTTCTAGACAACCAAGAAACATTTTTTTCTTTTTATAAAGGTACTATTTTTTAATAGCAAGCATATGAAAATAAAAGCAGTTTGACCGTCCCCTCTTGGTGGCAAAGGTACAACATTTTTAGACAGTAAATAAACAGAAGGTTGTTTTAAGGAGCAGTAAACCTAGGCAAGGAGACAGTCTGGAGATAAATGCAAGAGCAAGAGGGATGGTAGAAAGGGAAGAGAACATCTTCCTGGGTGGGATATCCTCCAGCCCTGTGACTCCAAGCATCGTCTGTGGGCCAGGGACATCTGCCACTTCTGGCAGAACCCGGGTCACCTCTACCCCTGACAGACAGAATCAGAATCTCATTGTTAAAAGGATCCCTGAGGTGATTTATATGCATCGTGAGGTTGGAGAGCTCCGTTCTAGAAGTCCTGAGACTCTGGGTTCTGTGTATTTCTACAGTTGCTAGAGCTCTCCAACTTTTGTATTTATGAGAAACACTTGGGGAAGTTGTTAAAAAGTCAAGTTCAGGGCCCGGATCAAAGAGGTTCTGATTCTGTAGGCTTGTGTGGTACCTGGAAAATCTGTATTTCCAACAAATTTCCCAGGGATTCCAGCACAGGTGGTCATTGGGCCACATTTTCAGGCATCTCTGCCACTGATAGGAAGATCTGGCAGTGGAAGGCTTTGCTTACTGAATAAAATCTATTGCAGCATATGGGGAAGAAAAGAAAAATAAAATAAGATAAAAAGAGAGAGGGAGGCAAACCAAAAGAGACTCTTTACTAAAGGGAACAAACTGAGGGTTGCTGGAGGGGAGATGGGTGGGAGATGGAGTAATTGGGTGATGGGCATTAAGGAGGGCACTTGATGTAATGAGCTCTGGGTGTTATATACAACTGTTGAATCACTAAACTCTACCTCTGAAACTAATAATACACTACATATTAATTAATTGAATTTTTAAAAATCTGTTGAAACAGTGGATCATGAAAGGTTTCTTGTTTGGGACTAGTGGAAGGGAGTTCTCTGTCAGAGACGTGACTGATTGTAGGACCCAAGCCCTCATCTCCCTACCTTTATCTGTATTCTAGTCATACTGAGCTCCTTGCTTTTTCCCCAAACTTGCTGTGTACTTCACCATTTCAGTCTTTGCTATGCTCTTTTTCTCTGCACAGGTTTCGGAGTCTGAAAGACTGTGTTTGGATTCTAGTTTCAGGCATGTACTAGTTTGGTGACCTCCAGCAAGTGATTCACAATCTCTGACACTCAGTGTCCTCTGTGTATAAGGGGTAATATAGTACCTGTCTTCTGGGGATATTGTGACAATTATAAGAGAAAAGTCCTGTGTAAAATATATAGCACAGTGGACAGAGTTTAGCAGACATTTAGCACATTATCACAAATACTGTTGTTACTCTTTTTTTTTTTTTTTGTAAATTAGAACACTCCCTTTTCTCTTCCAAGACTTAGTTACTCTTCTTTTTTTCATTTCCTTTTATTTCTTTTCAGTGTTCCAGCACTCATCGTTTATGTAGCACACCCAGTGCTCCATGCAATACATGCCCTCCTTAATACCCACCACCAGGCTCTCCCAACCCCCCACCCCCCTCCCTTCCAAAACCCTCAGTTTGTTTCTTAGAGTCCATATTCTCTCATGGTTTGTCTCCCCCTCCAGTTTCCCCCAACTCACTTCTCCTCTCCATCTCCCAAGACTTACTCTTTGTAGCTTTCCTTGATGAGCTATCCTTACTGCCACCATGAATTGCTCACCCATCTGCACTCTCATACGTATTTTAATACTTCTCTTTGTGTCCCGTTTTGACATGTGTTTTTAGTGTGTTCTGTCTCTCAAGTGAACTGTAAACTTACTGAAACAAACAAATGACAACAAAAACAAACCCTGTCTTTCCCCCTTCTGTGGTTTTAGCACGTTAAACATAATTATAGTTAAGGCAAGGTGCTTGTTTCTGTGTTTGGCACTGGTCTAAATACTTTTAATGTATTTACTCATTTAATCCTCAAAACAACCCCATTAGGTAGGTATAGCCATTATCTCCGTTTTCTAGACAGAAAACTGAAACATGGTAAGGTTAAGGAACTTGTCCAAGGACACACAGCTAAGCAGTAGACCTGTAATTTGAACTGAGGCAATCTGGTTCCAGGATTCAAACCTTAGCAGACCCTCTCAGTGAATGCTCCATTGAATTGTATTACATTGTGAATGAATCAACTTCAGGTGAGGGCCTTCCTCTTCAGAAAATGGGGTCCTGAAGATAACAAAAGAGCAAGTTAAATCATTGTTCAGTTTCCTGATATATCTTATTAAATTGAAACAATACTGGGGCGCCTGGGTGGCTCAGTGGGTTAAAGCCTCTGCCTTCAGCTCGGGTCATGGTCCCAGGGTCCTGGGATCGAGCCCGGCATGGGGGGGGGGGGGTCTCTGCTCAGCAGGGAGCCTGCTTCCTCCTCTCTCTCTGCCTGCCTCTCTGCCTACTTGTGATCTCTGCCTATCAAACAAAAAATAAATAGAATCTTTAAAAAAAAAAAGAAACAATACTAAAACAAATCACAGATATAAAATATTTAGTGTGTTCCTTCTGAAAGGAAACCTCAAATCTATTAGGAAATTGGGATGACAAGTGTTTAGCTTATTTCAAAGAGCAAGATTTTGTAGAATAGCGGAAATAACTGACACTCCTTTTTTCAGCTTTATTGAAGTGTCATTTACATATAATAAACTTGCTCATCTAAATGTACAGTTTGAGAATTTTGGCAATTATGTATAGCTGCAAAACCTCCAGCATAATCAAGATACAGAAAAATTCCATCACCCTAGAAAGTACCCATGTGCCCCTTGTAGTTAATCCTCAACTCTGACCCCTGGCTTCAGGCAACCATCGATCTGTTTTTTGTCACTATAGTTTTATCTTTTCCAGAGTGTTGTATAAATGGAATTATACAATATGGTAGTCTTTTGTGTCTGGATTGTTTTACTGAGAATAAATGTTTTGAAATTTATCTATGTTGTTGTTAGAGTTTTATTTTTATTTAATTTTTTAAAATGAAGTATAATTAACATTGGGTTATATTAATTACAGGTAAATAACATAATGATTAAAAAATTCTATACATTACCCATTGCTCATTTTGATAATTGTGCTTTTAATTCCCTTTATCTATTTTACCCATCCTTCAACCCACCTTTCCACTGGCAACTACCAGTTTGTTCGATGAATTTGAGAGTCTGGTTGTTTGTCTTGTTTCCTGTGTGTTCATTTGTTTTGTTTTGTAAATTCCACATATGAGTGAAATCATATGGTATTTGTCTTTTTCTAACTGATGTATTTCATCTAGCATTATACCCTCTATGTCCATCCATGTTGTTACAAATGACAAGATGGCATTCTTTTTTTTTTTTTATGCCTGAGTACTATTCCATTTATATATGTATACATATCACGTGTTCCTTTTCCATTCATCTATGTATGGACACTTGGGTTGCTTTCATAGCTTTGCTATTATAAATAATGCTTCAATAGACATAGGAATGCATATATCTTTTCAAATTAGTGTTTTCAGGTTTTTTTGGTAAATATCCAGTGGTGGAATTACTGGATCACATGGTAATTCTATTTTTAAATTTTCGAGGAAACTGGCTATATCGATTTGCATTCCCACCCATAGTGCATGAGGCTTCCTTTTCTCCACCTCCTTGACAACACTTGTTATTTCTGGTCTTTTTGATTCTAGTCATTCTGAAAGGTGTAAGGTGATATCTCACTGTGGTTTTGATTTGCATTTCCTTGATGTTAAATGATGTTGAGCATCTTTTCCTGTGTCTGTTGGCCATCTGTATGTCTTCTATGGAAAAATGTCTATTTAGGCCCTCTGTCCATTTTTTAATAGGATTATTTGTTTTTTTTTGGTATTACAGTGTGCACATTCTTTATATATTTTGGGTATTAACCCCTTATTGGATATATCATTTTAAAATATTTTCTTCCATTCAGTAGGTTGCCTTGTTTTATTGGTGGTTTTTTTTGTTTGTTTTTGTTTTTGTTTTTTTTTGCTGTGCAAAAGTTTTTAGTTTTGTGTAATGTGTGTTATTTTTAATCAGTTTTTCTTATTGATAAGTGGTATTACATATTGTAGAAGTACCATGATTTATCCATTTACTAGTTGATGGGCATTTGTATTATTCTTTTTTTTTTGTTGTTATTATGAATAATGCTGCTGTGAAAGTCTTTGTGTGAAAATATGCTTTCATTTCTCTTGGGTAAATACCTAGGGATGATTTTGTTGGGCATGGTAAATCTGTGTTTAACTTTATAAATGGCACCTTGTACTGGACATCTGATATCTTCTATTTTTGACAACACTTGATATTGTCAGTCTTTTACCTTTTCCTATTTTAGTGAATATTTAGTAACACCCAGAGCTCATTGAAATTTCAGCTTGCATTTTCTTGATGACTAATGGCGCTGACTATCTTTGCTGGACCTATTAGCCATTTGCATGTCTTCTTCAGTCATTGTCTATCCAAATCTTGTTTTAAGATTTAAAAATTGAGTTGTCTTTTCTTTTAATTTTTAAAAAATTAGGTTGTTTGTCTTTTCCTTATTGAGTTGTATGTATGTTATCTAAAACAAAAAGATCTGAATATAAACTTTTTATCAAAGGTAGTTGCAAATATTTTGTCACAGTCTATGACTTGCGTTTTCATTTTCCTAATTGTGTCTTTTGAAGAGCAGACATTTAAAATTTTAGTTAACTTGTTTTGTCTATTTTTTCTTTTTTGTTTAAGAAATCTTAAGCAAAGGGGGCACCTGGGTGGCTCAGTGGGTTAAGCCTCTGCCTTCGGCTCAGGTCATGATCTCAGGGTCCTGGGATCGAGCCCGGCATCGGGCTTTCTGCTCAGCGGTGAGAGATCTCTCTCTGCCTGCCTCTCTGCCTACCTGTGATCTCTCTCTCTCTCTGTCAAATGAATAAAAATAAAAAAAAAAATTAAAAAAAAAGAAATCTTAAGCAAAGATATTCTTCTAGAAGTTCAATAGTTTTTTTACATTTAGGTCTACCTTAATTTCAAGTAAATTTTGAGTTTCACATAGACATTTAAATCCTGCTTTTATTGGCGTTCTCTCTTCTTGGTGATGTGCCATGTAGCTCATCATATAACCCTTTCAGGTTACACATGGCCATGTGGAAGCTAGTGTAAGAGAGTGTGTGGGTGTGAGACTCAGGGAAACCTTTATAGCTGGTAGCTGTTTAATTCTTAAGTTCCATAATAAATAAGTTGTTTAATTTAGCTTGTGATTTTTTTGTGGGGTATGTAGAAATAATGAGAGGGAAATATCTCATGGTAGATACAGAGTTTGAGTAATTTTTTTTTTTAACCCTTAATCCTTGGACAGATGGATATGTTCAAATCAAAGTAGAATAAGGTATGACTCTAGTGCTATTAATGACTCCAAGTTTTGCTGAATCTTCTAAATGTGAAGCCAAGTGATATTATTTTTCTTGTTTTTTAATTTTCTGCCCATTTCCAGGAAGCATAGAGTTCTTATTTGGTAAGAACAAACATCTTGCTCATCGCTACAAACCTGTCTGAAACAGGGAAAGACCAATCTTGGGGAAAAATTTTCAGCCTGATGTCTTTTTTCCTAGCCTGCCTTTTGCCCATAACCACTCCCACATGCCCTGTTCCTAAGATAGTCTGAAGTTTCAAAATGCCAACAAAAAATTCTCTGTATTTAGGTTGTTTTGGATTGTTAATTATTGGTGGCAATGGATGAGTGTTCAGCACCTTGGAACTTTTGCAAAAGAAACTTAATAAGGATACGTTTGCTGTAGTTGGAAAAGTATTTGATGAACAGCTGACCTTTCAAATGTTTACATGAGTTGAATCTCTGAACTGCTAATGTGAGGAAGGTCCAAATTCTAATTCAGTCAGACACTGAATCCCTTTGTGAGGAAAGCTTTTAAATATCTTCAGTTTTTTCATTTGTTTAGAAAAAAAAAAAAAAAGGCTGACTTCACCTACTAATTAATTCATTAATGCTTGTAAATGTTTTGGGAGCCTGAAAAGCACTTTTTTAGGGCAGTGCCCTATTGTTCCCTATCATGATTATGGTTTGCCACTCACCTGAAGTAAGTGGATAAGTCATGTGCCAAGTTTGCATTGTAGAAAGGAAATGATTCTACAGATCCTTAACCATGAATTAGAAAAAGATGTTTCTTTCACGTGAAGCTTACGAATAAAGGTTCCACTGTTCTAAGGGAAAAAATGTAAAAAGAAGCCTAGTTGTCTGGATTAGGTCACTTATAAATACCTTTAAAAGTATTTACATAAATCTCCATTCTCTACAGCACGTTTCATAAAAATTTCTTCTCAAGTAATTTCTTTTGAAAATTCATATGTTTGGTATGCGCCACCCGCCCACCAATGTGTCAGTCTGGTGTTTACATAGTGCTTAGTTGACTTAAAAAAAAATCAATCCAGGCATCTCAAAAAACTAGGGAGATAGACCAAGGAAGAAAGTTGGGATGGAGGAATTGGGAAGGGCCTCCTTTCTATTGTGGGTTTTTTGCCCCTATTGTACTATTTTAGCATGGTTTTTGCTTACCTTCAGTGGCTTTGTTGCTTGAGTTCCTCTTCTAAATGAACTCCTGCGTCTCTCAGCAACTGCACGAGTCACCGAGGCTGTCTCACCCTAAGCAGTTCCAGAACTCTCCTTTTGTGGTTCTGATATTGCACAGGAAGCAGCAAGCCAGGGCATATCTGTATCTTCACTGGAAAAGGTCATTTTGAAATTGTTCTAAAATCACTAATCATTTTGGTTGCACTTGAAGTATGAAGGGAATTTTCAGGGAATCACATGCCGTAAATGTAATCTGATTTCCATGAAAGAAAGATAAGTGTCTTCTTGTTATTGAGACCAGTAAAAAGAAGTCAAGGCATCTGATCGCCTCTGTTGAGGTCTGAGCATACCTTGAAGGTGTCTGGAATGGAGAACAGAGGTCATTTTTAGGGTTCAAAAACTGAAACAAAAGACAACAGTTTCCAGCAGAGTGTTAAAAACCGAACAGACAAATAAACAATCCCACCCCAACAAAGTTTTCAGCACTTAAGACTTAGAGGTTTCTCATAAAAATCTGGAATCCCAGCTGTTTTGGAAAAATTGGGAGATCTGGTGTCTCTGGATATTGCTTTCAGATTTGACAAAATTGATTAGATTGGAGCACCAGCTACCCCTTGGAACATCTGAAGGCTCATATTACCAGCTTGTTTCCTGGAAATATGATCTGCAGGGTTTACATGTTCAGAATAAAAGTCCAAATACATACTCTTAAATCATTCTTTTAACTCTCTCTTAATAGTTCCTATCCTTTGAACAGGAAATAGACATGGGAAAGCATGATAAAGAGAATGAATGGCTCTTTATCATGCCCTCCCATGTCTATTTCCTGTTCAGAGGAAAGGAGCTATAGAGAGTGAAAAGAATGTTTTAAGAGGGTATATTTGGACCTTTATTCAGCTGTTATTAGTCAATACTTCACAAGGTTATCCAAATAACTCAAATTTAAATATACAGATTCAAATATACTTCCTTGGAGTTTTGTGAGGGGAAGATATATATGTGTTATGAATTATGTAGGCTTAAAAAGAAAATTAAATATTTTTCAAAATGGTTTATCTGATATTTAGGGCCTTTTAAGCAAACATTTTATTAGCATAACTACTTAACGGCAAAACAAACTAATCTCCACTATAGTCTAGTAACTACCACCAGAATTATATTTATATCCAGAATTATATTTATATTTATAATAACAATCAGACACTGGTACCTCTTTACTGAAAAGTCTGGGTGATTTTCTGAGACCATATTTATTCTAAGATATATTTTGTTTAGAATTCTGTCTTTTTCCACTAGACATAAATTGCTTCATAGATATTCATCCTTTCTTCCTAATAGCATCCTGATTTTCTTCTGTGGTGTTATCTTTCCCATCTATTGCGGTCCCAGGGTCTGAAGGGTCCCAAGGTCCAAACCACCTTGGATTCCCACTAGAGAAGCCTTTGGTTCTTACTCTTACTGCTGGCTATAGGCATGTGACTCAACTTGGAAAACTGGATCCTTGATTACTTTTTCTCTGGACAGCTGCTTTAGCTCATTCTCTCACCTTGAGATTTTGCTCAAATATTGCCTATGTAGTGAGACCTTCCATGACCACTGTATTTACAATGTAAAGACTTTCTCACCATTGGCATTTCCTACCTATTTCTCAGATTTTTTTTTAATTTAATTTTTAAATGTTAATTAAATTTTAAGTTTTAATTCCAGTATAACTATACATCCAGTATAGTTAATAGACAGTATTAGTTTCAGGTGTACAAAATAATGATTTAAATTATACATTACTCAGTGCTCATCATGATAAGTGTACTCTTAATCCCCTTAACCTATTTCAACCATCCTTCCCCAATTCCCCACTCATCTCCTATCTGGTAACTATCAGCTTGTTCTATATACTGAAGAGTCTGGTTTTTGCTTTCTCTTTTTTTTGTTTGTTTTGTTTCTTAAATTCCACATATGAGTGAAATCGTATGGTGTTTGTCTTTCTCTGACTGACTTATTTCACTGAGCATTATACTGTCTAGACCCATCTGTGTTGTTGCAAATGACAAGATTTCATTCTTCTTTTTAATGGCTGAATATATATATCTATATATAGGTCTACATATATAGATGTATATATATATAAAGAAGATGCCATATATATATACACATACATCTATATATAGATGAACAGATAAAGAAGATGTCATATATATATATATATATATATATATATATATATATAAATAAAATGGGACACTTAGGTTCTTTCCATGTCTTGGCTATTATACATAATGCTGCATTAAACATAGGGGTACATATATATTTTCATATTAGTGTTTTCATTTTCTTTGAGTAAATATTCTTTGGCAGAATTACTAGATCATGTGGTAATTCTATTTTTAAGTTTTTGAGGAACCTCCATTTTGTTTTCCATAATGGCTATACTAACTGATTCTCTAAATCCTTGCCAATACTTATTATTTCTTGTCTTTTGGATTCTAACCACTCTGAGAGGTGTAAGGTGATATCTCATTATAGTTTTGATTTGCATTTCCCTGATTACAAGTGATGTTGGGCATCTTTTCCTATGTCTGTTGGCTATCTGTATGTTTTCTATAGAAAAAATGTCTATTCAGGTCTTCTTCCCGTTTTTAGTAGGATTATTTGGGGTTTTTTGGTATTGAGTTGTGCAAGTTCATTAACATATTTTGATTATTAACCACTTATCACATCAATCATTTGCAAATTTATTCTCTCATTCACTAGGTTGTCTTTTCATTTTGTTGGTCCTTCACTGTGCACAAAATTTTTATATTGGTGTAGAACCAATAGTTTATTTTGGCTTTTGTTTCCCTTGCCTCTAGGAGACATATCTACGAAAATGTTGCTGTAGCCAATGTTGCGAAATAACTGCTTATGCTCTCTTCTAGGATTTTTATGGTTTCAGGTCTCACATTCAGGTTCTTAATCCATTTTGAGTTAATATTTGTGTATGGTGTAAGAAAGTGTTCTAGTTTTATTCGTTTGCACATAGCTGTCAGTTTTCCCAACACCATTTTTAAAAGAGACTCTTTTTCCCATTGCATGTCCTTGCTTCCTTTGTTAAAGATTGATTGACCATATAATCGTGAATTTATTTCTGAACTCTCTATACTGTTCTATTGATCTATGGTCTATTTTTTGCCAGTACCATACTGTTTTGATTGCTATAGCTTTCTAGTATACCTTAAAATCTGGGATCATAATACCTTCAGCTTTGTTCTTCTTTCTCAAGATTGCTTTCGCTATTTGTGGTTTTGTTTGTTTGTTTGTGGTTCCATACAAATTTTAGGATTATTTATTATATTTCTGTGGAAAATGCTGTTAGTATTTTAATAATGATCACATTAAATCTGTAGATGGCTTTGGATATATGGACATTTTAATAATATTTGTTCTCTCAATCCATGAGCATAGTACATAGTACATCTTTCCATTTATTTGTGTCATCTTGAATTTCTTTCATCAGTGTTTTATAGTTTTTAGTCTTTCACATCCTTGGATAAGTTTATTGCGAGATATTTTATTATTTTTGGTATAATTGTAATTGGGACTGTTTTCTTAATTTCTCCTTCTGCTACTTCATTATTAGTGTATAGAAATACAATGGATTCCTAAATATTAGCTTTGTATCTTGTGACTTTATTGAATTCATTTTTCAGTTTGAGTAGTTTTTTGGTGGAATCTTTATGATTTTCTATATATTATTTCATGTCATCCGCAAATATTGAAAGTTTTACTTCTTTCTTACCATTTTGGATGCCTTTATTTCTTTTCATTTTCTGATTGCTATGCCTAACATTTCCAGTATAATGTTGAGTAAAAGTGGTGAGAGTAGACATCCTTGTCCTGTTAATGACCTTAGGGGAAAAGATGTCAGTTTTTCTTCATTGAATATAATGTTTGCTATGGGTTTTTCATATAAGGCCTTTACTTTGTTGAGGTATGTTCCTTGCAACTCTACTTTGTTGAGGGTTTTTATCATGAGTAGATGTTGCACTTTGTCAAATGTTTTGGGGTTTTTTGCATCTATTGAAATGATTATGTTTTTTTTTTTTCATTTCTCCTATTGATGTGATACACCACATTGATTGATTTGTGAATATTAAACCACTGTTGTATCCCAGGAATACATACCATATGATCTTGGTAAATGATTGTTTAAATGTATTATTGGATTTAATTTGCTGATATTTTGTACAGGATTTTTGCATCTGTGTTCATTAGAGATACTGGCCTGCAGTTCACTTTTTTTTGTAGTATTTTTATTTGGTTTTGGTATCAGGGTAATGTTAGCCTCCTAGGATGAATTTGACTATTTTCCATCCTCTTTTGGGGGGGGCGGGAGAATAGTTTGAGAAGAATAAATATTAACTCTTCTTTAAATGTTTGGTAGAATTCACCAGTGAAGTTCTTTGGTACTGGACTTCTATTTACTGGAAGTCTTTTGATTATTGATTTGATTTGATTTTTTAAATTTATTTATTTATTTCTTTATTTGACAAGAAAAAGAGAGCACAAGTAGACAGAGAGGCAGGCGGGGGGTGGGGGGGAGCAGGCTCCCCGTTGAGCAGAGAGCCCGATGCAGGGCTTGATTCCAGGACCCTGAGATCATGACCTGAGCCAAAGGCAAAGGCTTAACCCTCTGAGCCACCCAGGTGCCCTGATTTGATTTTATTGCTGGCAATTGGTCTGTTCAAATTCTCTATTTTTTTCCTGTTTCGGTTTTAGTAGATTATATATTTCTAGGAGTTTATCCATTTCTTCTAGGTTGTCCAATTTGCTGGTCTTTAATTTTTCATAATATTCTTTTGTAATCTTCTGTATTTCTGTAGTGTCAGTTGTTATTTCTCCTCTTTCTTTTTTTTTTTTTTTTAAGATTTTATTTATTTATTTGACAGAGAGATCACAAGCAGGCAGAGAGGCAGGCAGAGAGAGAGGAGGAAGCAGGCTCCCTGCGGAGCAGAGAGCCCGATGCGGGGCTCGATCCCAGTACCCTGAGATCATGACCTGAGCCGAAGGCAGCGCTTAACCCACTGAGCCACCCAGGCGCCCCTCTCCTCTTTCTTTTTAAATTTTGCTTATTTGAATATTCTTTTTCTCTTTTTTTAATTAAAAATCTTTTTTTTATGAATCTGGCTAAAGGTTTTTCAATTTTGTTTATTTTTTTTTCAAAGAACCACTCCTGGTTTCATTGATCTGTTCTATTATTTGTTTGTTTGTTTAGTTTCTATTTTGTTTATTTCTGCTCTAACCTTTATTGTGTACTTCCTTCTTTTGGCTTTGGATTTGCTTGTTCTTCTTTTTCTAGCTCCTCTAGGTGTTAGGTGACGTTGTTTGTTTGAGATTTTTCTTGTTTCTTGAGGTAGGCCTGTCTTGCTATAACCTTCCCTTTTAGAATAGCTTTTGCTGCACCCCAAAGATTTTGGACTGTGGTGTTTCATTTTCATTTGTCTCTGGGTATTTTTTGTTGTTGTTGTTACTCTTTAATTTCTTTCTTGATCCATTCATTGCATAGTAGCATGTATTTGTGTTCTTTCTAGATTTTTTTCTTGTGGTTGATTTCTGGTTTCGTAATGTTGTAGTCAGAAAAGATGCATGGTATGACTTTAATCTTTCCGAATTTGTTGAGACTTGTTTGTGGCCTAGCATGTGATCTATCCTGGAGAATGTTCCATGTGCACTTTAAAAGAATGTGTATTCTTCTGTTTTAGGATGGAATGTTCTGAATATATCTGTTCAATCCATCTGGTCCAAGGTGTCATTCAAAACCACTGTTTCCTTGTTAATTTTCTGTTATGATGATCTATCCATTGATGTAAGTAGGTGGTAAAGTCTCCTACATACAGTATAATTATATTTCTATCAATTATTTCCTTTATGTTTATTATTAGCTGCTTTATGTATTTGGGTGCTCCCATGTTGGTTGCATAAATATTTATAATTATTATATCTTTTTGTTAAATTGTTTTCCTTTATGATGATATAGTCTTTCTTTGTCTCTTGTTACAGTCTTTGTTTTAAATTCTATTTTGTCTGATATAAGCATTGCTACTCCAGCTTTCTTTTTACTCCCATTTCCATGATAAATGCCTTTCCATCTTTTCACTTTCAATCTGTATGTGTCTTTATGTCTGAAATGAGTCTCTTTTAGGCAGCATACAGATGAGTCATGCTTTTTTACTCATTCCATCACCTTATGTCTTTTGATTGGCATGTTTTATCCATTTACATTCAAAGTAATAATTGATAAGTATGTATTTATTGCTATTATATTACTTGTTTTATGGTTTTCTGTAATTCTTTTTTTTGTTTGTTTGTTTCTTCTCTGGCTCTCTTCTCTCCCAGTTTGCTGGCTTTCCTTAGTGATATACTTGGATTCCCTGCTATTTATTTTTTATATATCTGTTACTGGCTTTTGATTTGTGGTTACCATAGGTTTATATATAACATCTTATTCATATTGTAGTACATATTAAGTTGATGGTTGCTTAAGTTTGAATCCATTCTTTTAAAAATCCATGTTTTATGTATATGCTATCTTATTTTATATGTGTTTATTTATTTATATTTTAAAAGATTTACTTATTTATTTTAGAGAACAAGAGTGCATATATGAGCAGGTGGAGGGGCAGAGGGAGACGGAGACAATCAGATTCCTGCTGAGCAGGGAGCCTGCTGCAGGGCTCAATTCCAGGAACCTGAGATCATGATTTACACTGAAACCAAGAGTCAGATGCTTAACTGATTGAGCCACCCAAGTATCCCTCCTTTTATTTTTTTAATTCCTTGGCTGATTTTTTTTTTTTTTAAGAGAGAGGGTGAGAGATAGTGGGGAGAGGGATAAAGGGAGAGGGAAAGAGGGAATCTTAAATAGGCTCCATACCTGGTGCAGAGTCTGATGTGGGGCTCAATGTCACAACCCTGAGATCATGACCTGAGACTAAATCAAGAGCTGGAACTTAACTCACTGAGCTGCCCAAGCACCTACCCCCAAGCTTGGACTGATTTTTATAGACATACTTAAATTATTGCTTTTGTGCTTCCTACTTTTCATACCCTTATTTATAGTCTTTCCTTTGTACTCAAGGAATCCCTTTTAACATTTCTTGTGGGGCTGATCCAGTGTTCATGAATTCCTTGAACTTTGTCTGGGAAGCTCTTCATCTCTTCTTCTATTCTGAATGGTATCCTTCATAGATAGAATATTCTTGGCTGCAGGTTTTTTTGTTTTCTTTCCTCACTTTGAATAGATCATGCCACTCCCTTCTGGCCTCCAGTTTCTGCTGAAAAATCAGCTGATAGACTTACGGGTTTTCCCTTGTATGTAACTTTTCTCTTGCTGCTTTTAAAATTCTCTCTTTATAAATACTTTTTGCCATTTTAATTACTATGTGTCTTTGTTTGGACCTTCTTGGGTTGATTTTATTGGAGGCTCTCTGTGCCTCCTCGATCTAGATTTCTGTTTCCTTCCCCAGACTTGGGAAGTTTTCAGCTATTGTTTCTTCAAATATATTTTCTACTCCCCTTTTTCTGTCTTCTTGTGAGATCTCTATAATGTGGTTATCATTGCAGTTGATGATGTTGAGTTTCCTATATCTTTTTTCATTTTGTATTTTTTTTCTCTCTCTCCTGTTCAGCTTGATTGCTTTCCTTCACTCTGTCCTCCAGGTTACTGATCTGTTCTGCTTCCTCTGGTGTACTATTTATTCTCTTTAGTATACTTAGTATATTTTTAATTTCAGTTATTGAGGTTTTGTTTTTTTTTTTTAAATCTCTGGTAGGTTCTTTTTTATGTTTTTTATCTCATTGTTAAGAGTCTTACTGATGTCCTCAACTCTTTCCTCATGTCTTGTAAGTATCTTTTAAATTGTACTTTAAATTGTCTACCAGGCACATTACTAGTCTCTGTTTTGTTTAAGTCTCTTGTCCTGTTCTTTCATTTGTGACATATTCCTTTATCTCCTCATTTTGTCTAACTCTCTGTGTCCATATTTATGTTTTAAGAAACTCAGCTATGTCTTCTGTTCTTGAAGGTAATGTGGCCTTATGAAGAAGAGGTAGTGTGGTGCCTTGTAGTGCAGTGTTTGCTGTTCACCAGAACCTTGTGCTTTAAGGTTTTCTCCTGTATGTGTTGCATGTGCCCTACTGTTATAGTTGAGTTGCCTTTGCCTTCAGTTCAGTTGTCTGAAATGTCTCTCTTTGCCTGTTGTGGGTAGGGTTTGGTTCTTACGTTGTTAGTGGGACAGTCTGGGTCTGCATTGGTCTTGATTTATATCGGGCATTTGCCAGAGATGTGGCATCACCAAACATTAGGGCTTTCCCTATGTTGTTCCTTGAGACGCTTTCATGGGTGGGCAAGGTCTATAGTCAAACCTGATGTCTGTCCTCATTTCACTGCTGGTACTACAGTGGGATTGGTGTATATGGTTATCTTGCCCTCTCCCTGGGCAGGAGTCACTTTAGAATGGGACAGATCCCTGTTGGGACTGATTACACACTGCCAGGCTTATGACACAATTTTGGATGAGTTCCTACCATGCGTGTATGGGTAGGGGTATCAGGTCTGCAGGAGAATACAGAAGTGGGGCATGCTGTTAGCAAGTTAGGTAGCAAGTATTGGTTCTGTACTGATTCTTGCAGGTATATATGTCTAGACTGCATCATGGGGAAGGGAAATAGAGCCCTCCAGCAATTTTGTTCTTGGGGAAGTCTCCCAAAGATCCCTGGCCCTCCAGTACACACTCTGAGATCAGTAAATGATCTCCTCCCTAAATATCCCAGGCATTTTTCAAACTGCTGCTTCTATGCTGTATCCCCATAGGGCATTTTTTTGTGCTGCCACTTTAAAGGTGAGAACTCAATTTCCTATCACCCTTCTGGCTGTCCCAGAGTGGAGCATGCTGATTTTTGAAGTTCCAGGAGTTAAGCCACATTGATTGTTGAGCTTCTCTGGTTTCACAGCCAAATATTATGGGCATTTGTCTTCCCCATGCAGGTTCCCCCCTCTCTTCATGCCTCAGTTTTCCTCCTTCCTGTGGACAGTTCCACAGGTTTGTTTAGTTTCCAAACATGTCTCTGCCCTTCCTTCCCTCTTTACTGTGGCCTCTTCTCTACATTTAGCTGTGGAGATTTTATTCTGCCTGTCTTTGGGTCATTTTCTGAGTTATTTAGTTGATGTAGGTATTATCTAGTTGTATCCATGGGATGAAGTGAACTTAGGGTATTTCTATTCTGCCATCTTCCCTTAAGTGCCAATTTATTTTTAAATTTTATTTTATAGAACTTTCTTTCTCATCATCTAAGAAAACCATGTGATTTTCTAAAAATTGCCTATCTATGCCCTTGGAACATAATCTTCAACAGGCCATATAACGTTCACTTCTATATCCTTAACATATAGAATAGTGCTTGGCATGTTAGTTCATTGTATAAATGATGTGCACCTTAGAGGAGCAGTTATTTTTTTTTTAAGATTTATTTATTTATTTGAGAGGGAGAGAGAGAGAGGCAGAGGAAGATGGAGAGGGAGAAAGAGTCTTAATCAGACTCCATGCTTAGCACAGAGCCCAATGCCAGGCTCGATCTCAACTGTGAGATCATGACCTGAGGTGAAACCAAGAGTCAGGCACTTAGACTGTGCCATCAAGGCACCCCAGAACAGTTATGTTTTATTTGCCTTGTGTCATTAGTATCTGGCACAATTCATAGTACAGGGTAGGCATATAATAAGTATTTGTTTTTGTTGTTGTCCATTGCTGTTATAACTGTTAAATAGGACAGAGTCCTCAAGATCTAATCTTTCCATGGTTACACTCTTTTGGATAAGTAGTTTGTAATAATCATAGGGACTAACTCCACCTAGTATTTGAGCTCATATTCATTTTAATAAAAACAAAACAAAACAAAAATGACAACTTGATCAGGACAGAACTTGCTTAAAGAAAGACTCAGATTAGTTTCAGCAAGCTTACATAGTCAGCATTTTGGAGGTGAAGCTCTGAGGTTGAATCAAGCCAAGAAATACAATTGATCACCCTAGTCTGCAAATTTCATTTGTAAGTTCAATTGAAGTGTAAGTGGAATGGGATCATGTTATTAGTTCTCTTAGAGGCACAGATTTCCAGGATAGGAAAATGTGTCTGTGCCTGCCTGGTCAGTCAGCCATGGGCTGTCAATGCAGTGTTCCCAGGGACACTCCTTGGAGGGAACAAAAAGACATAAGAAGAGAACTAAAGAGAACTAAACAAAATGTTTTGATCCTTCGATTCTCTTCTCCACACTCCCCCATCCCCAAAGCACACCAGTTAAACCAAATGGTTGTGGTATTGTGATAAAAAGATAAATATACTTCTAATCTAAATTTAGTGTATTTTTTCAGTCAGAATATTTCTTGTCTTCCTTTTGCAATTAAGCTTTCTAATTTTCTTTTCCCTCTCCAAAATTTTGTCTTTTAGGTTGGCAGGGATTCAAATGGTATTAATCATTATTTCTATTTAAACTATTTCAATGACTGAAAAGAATATCTATGATTATATTTTACTGTTGAATAATGGGTTCCTTTCAAAATCTCATCGGTCAGTTTCAATTTAGTTAGGAAAGAAATCACAAAGACAAAAATATAAGTTTTGAGAAACTACATTTTTAGCTACAAGCACTAGCTTGCATTATTTTTACCAGAATGGGGGAAATATTTTGCTGCAAACTTGGGAGAATACTGCTTACTAACTTTTTTATAACATGATGAGATTTTTTCCTTCCTGAGCTTCAGGAATTTTGAAATGTCAAGATACTCTCATTTTTCCTTTCAACTCAGTTCTGAAATCCAGAATTTCTTCTTTGGATTGTGAATTCGCACACCCCAAGAGAATTTTGAATTTCTTTTCTTTTTCATAAAAATAATAAATGACACTTGAAATATTCAAGTTAGATAAATCCCAGGTAAGGCCAAGTTTACCTTTTTGAAACCTGCTATTCAAATCAAAGCCACCTGAAGCCAGAGTGGTTCTGTTGCACCCATGTATTTGAGGAAATCTTACTGGGGATTAAGAGTTGACTCTCATACTCCATGTCCATATACCACTTGAAGAAAGAAGATAATTGTCTAAAGCCTTCATGTAAGATTTCATTGGAGTTTTTTACAGTTGTTTGTTTTTTGTTTTAGTCAAGCTTACATATTAATGGCAGTGGGATTTTTGTTTGGCTTTTAAATGGATATTCAGATGACAGCATCAGTTTTTCATTTTTATTTTATTTTGTGTTTTCTTCAATAAATACTGTTATTGTACCTATGAAGCCAAATAAAGTAACTGTTCAGCTCAAACAGTGTTGTTATTTTCATTATTTATAAGGTAATGTGCATTTGTAATCAGTGGAGCAATTATAAATTCCAGATGGCAAGGACCATTCCTATTAATTTTTCTATCCCTAGAGCTTAGCACAGTGCCTAGCACATAATAGGTCCTCCACACTTGCTTAATGTGAATCAACTGAGCTAATGGGATGGTTTGTGATCTAGTTTTTTGACCTATAAAAGTGGCATCAATTATCTCTTTGATATGTTCTATTATTATTATTATGCCATTTAGAAGTTCTTCATAAGGACATATCAGGCTCATAAGAGTAGTTCCTTGAATTTGAGTAACCTTGTGAGAAATACTTATATCCATTATTTTATTGTGTTCCCAGTACATCTCTGTTAAGTCAGGAGGCAAGGAAGCCTAAGGTTTAAGAGATTGTTTATCATTCTTTATTTCAACCCCAAGCCAGTTCTCTCTTTTTCACTAACCATATGGTGGTCATAATGAACACATTATTAACTTTCCATTAAAAAATTTCCTTCCTGGGGTGTCTGGATGGCTTCAATTGGTTAAGCTTCCAACTCTTGATTTCAGCTCAGGGTTGTGAGATCAAGACCTGCACTGGGGTCTGTGTTCAGTGGGGAGTCTGTTTGAGATTCTCTCCCTCTCCTTAGCCCTCTTCCTTCCCCCACTCCAGCATGTATTCATCTCTCTAAAATAAATAAATAAATATTTTTAAAAATTTCCTTCCTAAAGACTCGTTGGTTGACAGTGTTAAAATAATGACGGGGAACTCAGAAATCAAGCTTCTGATATCTTTACATTGTTGGCATGAATTTTAGAGTTTTATTTCAAGGACCTATTTTCCAAGTTGAAGCTCACCTTGATGGAAAAATCAGCTCTGGGCTATCTGCTTGAGGATTGTTTACTTAGTGGATTAATAAGACAGTTGTTGGTTTTTTCCAAGGTTGGCTTCTCAGTGGGGATCCCTGAAGGATCCCTGTGTTGACAGGTCACAAAATGGTTTTAATAACAAATTCAACATAATGAAAATGCCTTCTGAATTATTAGACTAGTGTACCTATTGTTCGCCTCCCCAGTTGGAGGAATTGAGAGATAGTTTTATAAATACTTGTACATTAAAAGTCTTATTTAAGATTACAAACATATTAGCAAAAACATGGCCTATTGTTTCTTAAAATTGTCTACTTCATCTTTTTTTTCCCCTTCCCTTTGCCTATTTTATGTTTTTAATTCTATTCTCCTCAGAGTCCCGAGGCCTGAGATTCTATTCAGTTTCCTCTTCTTTTCAGAAACACTTTCTCCAGTTGGTTTTGTCAATAAGCAGGCAGTATTTACTTGGCTGACTGATTAATTTTTCAGAATTTTAGATATGAAAAAGTATTAAGTTTCTCACAAAAATGTAATTATTCTGATCATCAACATTGTCCTTATGTTTGCCTAGATAAAACTTTCCCCATTTCCTTTTTTTTTTTTGTAGAGCTAGTGTTTATTAATGCTACCAGAAAATTTTAAGGTAGTTCAGTTGCACTTTCTGTTTTTCTCTAAATAATCTAATCCCAAATCTTTAAGCATTTTTTATTCATCTTCCTTTTTAATACCTTCTACTTCTAAATATCATCAAGTGTACACTAACTATATGGTTGACTCATGTTGAAATGCAATTCACTGCAAGTTTCACCTTTGTTCATCTAAATGTGCAAACTTCTTAAAGGCAGAGACCTTATTTTCCCTATATTCCTCTTTTTATTCTTGTCACACATGCAGTGCCTGTTACCTTCAAAAGAGGAACGTCAAACATGGTTATTTGCTTAATAAGAAACCAATAGTAGTCCATATCTGTATTTCTTAGTAGCAACAATAAACACTTTAAACATTGATCTCATTATAAATGTTAGATAAGTTAGTAAGAATGGTAACAGAACAATGCAAATTGTTTTATTGAAATGAGGACTACAGCAGCTATTAATGCATAATGTGTACTGAAGGTATTGATAAGGTTATCTCAATTCCATTTTATTTTATGTCCTATCACCTTGTTTACCCTGTCCCTTGATGTTTGAAGACCACATCAATTGACTTTAATGACTAGTATTACAGTTATCTTCTTTTTTTCCCTATTTAACTTTTTAAAAGACTGTCCCCCATTCTTAGAACAAAATGTCATGATAGGGACATGTGTATCCTAAACTTCCCATATGTTATCAAATCAGGTTTAGATTCTGTGCAGATCATTCTGAGCCTGTTATTTGACTGGGAGGATTTTGCAACCTTTAACAGCAAAGCAATTATTGGATATGTATGCTCCAAAGTTGATGATAGGTTTTTGCTTAACATTTTACATGGTATCTAAGGTGCCCTTAAATTTAAAAAATGAACCTTTGGGTTGCTAGCCCAGTGATTAAGAACTCTATAAATGTCTACCTATAAATGTCGTATTTCACGAATAGGTATGAATAATTGTAACTTCTTATTGACAGTGACCTCAGTGATCTCCCCCCAGTGGTTGGGCAGGCATCTAAAGGTTAGCTCTTTAAAATTCAAAGCTAACTTAGATGGTGAGATACTGGATCAGTTGTGTGAGTGGAGTTTTTAATCTGGTGCAAGTTTTGTAAGAGAGCTTTGGAGTTAGACAACCTGCCTTTGAATCCTGTCTCTGCCATTCTCCAACCATGTGAAAGTACTACCAAATTATTTGACTTCTTTGTATGTTTCCTTATTGGCAGAAAGGAAATAATAATAGTACTTCCCTCAGAAGATTGTTATGAGCTTGAAATTAAATACTTAAATTGCTCAGTTAGCACTTAATAAAGATCAGATATTATTATTATTCTCTTTCTACGATCTGTCTCCACTTTTTTTTCTTTTTTCTTTTTTTAAGATTTTATTTATTTACTTGACAGAGAGAGAGAGAGAGCACAAGTAGGCAGAGAGGCAGGCAGAGAGAGAGCGGGGAGCAGGCTCCCCACCGAGCAGAGAGCCTGACGTGGGGCTCTATCCCAAGACCCGGAGATCGTGACCTGAGCCGAAGGCAGAGGCTTAACCCACTGAGCCACCCAGGCGCCCCACCACTTTTTTTTTTTTTTCCATCTACGTGACTTTAGCCAAGAATTGCCTGACCTTGAGGACCATTTCAGAGTCTATTCCAGATTATTTCCTGTCTCTTTCCCTCTCTTCCTCTTGTTCCCTTTCCTCCCTTCCAGACTGGCAGTGTTGTGGAATGCAATCTTCCTTATTTGTGGCCCCTTTCATTTTCAGAGTTTTAATGATATGGCTTAAGAGAAAACAGAGTTTAGCAAACATGGCGTGGGGGGTGATAAAGCTTAAACTGTACTGAGTTCTTACAGTTATGATTTCTAGTGTAATTCTTGCCTCTCTTACAGAGATGTTCTCCATTCGTTCAAATTATTTAAGATTTTATTTATTTATTTAAGAGATAGAGAGGGTGAGAGTGGAGGGAGGGACAGAGGGGGAAGGACAAGCAGACTCTGTGCTGAGCACTGAAGCTCACGTGGGGCTCCACCTCATGACCCTGAGGTCCTGATCTGAGTAAAAACCGAGAGTTGGATCCTTAACTGACTGAGCCATCTAGGTACCCCTCATTCCCATTATTTAAATGTAAAAAGTACCTGCTTTTTCCTTCTATGAAATTCCTTTTCCAGATGGACTAGTATAGAAGTCAGTGGGTTTGTTTGATGAGATATTTGTCTATTATAGATTTCTCCTGCATGCAGGAATGGTGCCTTTGGGGAATTCTTTGCAAACAGGACCAAGACTATTAGATTATTACTTTCTTAAATTCAAAAAGTGTTTTTGGTTGTTAGTATGGGATTTCTGATTTTATTTTTAAAATGTGTCACTGCAATTTGGTGGGATGTCTATATTAAGAAATTCTGTGAAATGTATCTTTTGTAAGGATATTGTCAAGAATACTTTTTATTCCATTTGTTGCCCTCTTTTGAAAAACTCTTAGAAAAAATTCCTGCCTTACTTCAGTGTCAGTTAAGTTAATCAATTGTTGATTTATTTTCCTAAATGATCATTCTGTTTATCTTAGAAATTGTACTATATATAACTGATAAAGCTCATCTTTTCTGACATTCTATCTTTTAAAAATTAACCTCATCTTCTTTTTTGTGTATGTGTTTACATTTTGATTTAGTGAGTTTGTATTTTAAAGATCTTTGTAAGCCACCTTAAAATTTCCTGAAACCAAGGTAGTGTGTAAAAGCTGATATGTTGGTAGTTATTCAAACTATTGCATTCTAAACATTCTTTATTTCCACACAAAAATTATAGTTATCATTTTTTCATCTCTATCTTCCACAAACTGTGCCAGACACTGTAAATCAACTCTTTTAATCCCCATAATAGTCCTATGTGGAGGAATTTTTACCTTTTATTTATTTATTTTTTTTTTAAAGATTTTATTTATTTATTTGACAGAGAGAGATCACAAGTAGACGGAGAGGCAGGCAGAGAGAGAGAGAGAGGGAAGCAGGCTCCCTGCTGAGCAGAGAGCCCGATGCGGGCCTCGATCCCAGGACCCTGAGATCATGACCTGAGCCGAAGGCAGCGGCTTAACCCACTGAGCCACCCAGGCGCCCGAATTTTTACCTTTTTATGGGTGAGAAAACTATAGAGAAATTAAGATCATAAAATTAATTAATTAGGAAGTCAGGTTTTGAACTCAGTTGGATACAAAACTTGCTCCTACTTCCTATCATATCTAATTGAAGAAGGTGAGTCAGTGTTCCATGTTTTGAAAACTTAGTGATTAATGTTAGGGGACTAAATATGTGGCTATCCAAATCTTTTATTGGCAGTGGCATTTGAATTATTCAATGTCCTGGGCCCTTAAAATATGGTGAAATAATTTAGCATTTTTGTCAAATGTCAAGTTACAGATTAAGGAAGCCCTAGTAGACATTTTTATTTGCAGTCACTTCCAAGATAATTGTACCTGAGCTGATTTAAAATCTGTGGAGAGTGGTCAGAGGAAATCATTAGCTGCATTACTGCAATTATGATTTTTGTGAAATTGTGAAATTCAATAATTCCTTGTGTGAAGACAGGTACTCAAGGGGTCAACTTTTATTGTTGTTGTTGGTTTTAAGAGTGAATTGCAAATTCATCTAAAAATGAGATAATACACTTAAGTGTTGCTGCTTGCTATTCCTAAAAGCTGGAATGATTTATCTCAGCCATACCTCCTGGTTGTACTGATTAATTTTAAAGGAGAGAGAATAAGGGCAGCCTGCTTTCTTCTGCCCTTGACTGAGAACTCCAAATATCTGTTTCTTTTTGTTGTTGTTGTTTGTTTAGTTTTTTTTTTTTAATTTTCAAGTACCCTTTATGGTCTTTCTACAGACTATTAAGTGAAAAGAAGGTTCTTTTTATCTTTTTGTTCCTAGTTCCTTTTACTTATTAATTTTTTTCATAACAGTTTTGGAAAGCATGCTCCTTCCAGGCATTTAAAAGCTTTTGTGGCATCTGATGCCACTGGTGTTAACACTGGCAATTGGCGCAATTTACAATAGTGTATTAAATATAAATCTCATTTTACATCACTTGCATAAAGTACACTTATGATAAAACTTTGCTAGTAATGATAGATGTATATTATGAATTAGTGCATGTTCAGTCCATGCACTTGAACTATATAGAGGTAAATAATTGTATGTTTACTTAAGAAATGTTAATGTGTCTGTGTAACTTAATTTTTGTCATATCTTTGTCAGCTTTGAAAAAGGCCATGATGAGTTTCTGTGTCCTTGAGTTAGGTAATTTCCTTTCTGGGAAAAATTCACCGAGGATTTAGAATAAACGATTTTAAGCCCTTTTTAGAATTATAAATTAACTTCTGACATAAACCTTTCTCATCTATGTGACTTCTCAGACTTGAGATTTTTTTGTGTCACACCTTATTCCCTTTGTGGGATTAGAACACTGTTTGTAGGATATGTGAACATGTAGCAGTTTATCTTAGATGTTTTGGGACCCTCTGGGAACTACAGAGAAGTGCAATATTTTCTAAGCTTTTCTGGTCTTTTTCCTTGAATGGGTACATTTGTTTTGGTTTCAGCTGCACTGTATTTGATTTTAGTCTAACTGGTATTTCAGTGGCTCTGGCCTCTGCATGCTTCTGTTTTCCTTCGAGCGCTCACCTTTAGTGAATCTAACTTTTCTCTTTTGAGTCCTTGGTTCTCCAGAGACTCTCTGGCTTCTGGTTTATTTTTTGTTGTTCTTGGGTTTGTGCCTTTACAAAATTAGATCTTTCCCCCAATTAAAACTTGCTTTTAGGGGCACCTGGGTGGCTCAGTGGGTTAAAGCCTCTGCCTTTGGCTCAGGTCATGATCTCAGGGTCCTGGGATCGAGCCCCGCATCGGGCTCTCTGCTCAGTGGAGAGCCTGCTTCCTCCTCTCTCTCTCTCTCTGCCTGCCTCTCTGCCTACATGTGATCTCTGTCTGTCAAATAAATAAATAAAATCTTTAAAAAAAAAAAAACTTGCTTTTAAAAATAGAAGGTAAAAGTAATACTATCGTCCAGTCTTTCTTAACTTCAGTTTAGGTTTGTGAGAGAGAAGTAAACCTTTCTGATAATGATTTGAGTGGTGGTTTTCCCAAGTCTCAGAAACTGATACTTAGGTAGTACCTTTCTAGATGCATAAGAGAGAAATTAATTCATTTAATCCAAAGGATACCTTTGGTCATTAGAGCTTAATTCACTTGCAGGACACCAGGGTAGAAGGACACTAAGATTTGTTTTGAATATACACCAAACAAATGAAGAGATAGGATGACTGACATTCTTTCAGTGCCTACATTACAGGAAGTAACACACAAAGACTTTTAAAAAATATTCTCATTTAGGGGTGCCTGGGTGGCTCAGTGGGTTAAAGCCTCTGCTTTCAGCTCAGGTCATGATCCCAGAGTCCTGGGATTGAGCCTGGCATCGGGCTCTCTGCTCAGTGGGGAGCCTGCTTCCCTTCCTCTCTCTCTGCCTACCTCTCTGCCTACTTGTGGTCTCTGTCTGTCAAGTAAATAAATAAAAATCTTTTAAAAATATATTCTCATTTAATATGAGACTTGACTTGAAAAGCTGGGCCACTGATACTGCTTCTATTAGGCCTTTCCTTCTCTTTAAGGGAAACCCAGGCTAATTTGAATATGTTTGATTCCCCTTGCAGCTGGAATGATAAATCAAAGACCCTGGTAACTTTAATATCCCAATTATATCAATGGATAGATCCTCTACACAGAAAATCAATAAAGAGACATCAGCCTTAAATGAACATTAGACCAGATGGATTTAATAGATGCATACAGAACATTCCATCCAAAAACAAGAGAATACACATTCTTCTCAGGTGTACATGGAACATTCTCCAAGACGGATGATATATGTTAGGCCACAAAACAAACCTCATTCCATTTAAGAACACTTAAACCATATAAGCATCTTTTTACAATGATATGAAACTAGAAATCAGTTACAAAAAGAAAACTGGAATAACCACAAATATCTGGAGATTAAATGACATGCTACTGAACAACCAATGGATGAACAAAGAAATCAAAGAATGCCTTAAGACACATGAAAATGGAAATACAACTTACCAAAATGTATTACATGCAGCAAAAGCAGTTCTGTGAGGGAAGTTCATAGCAATACAGGCCTAGCTCAAGAAACAAGAGCAATCATAAGTAAACAATGTAACTTAATGCTTCATGGAACAAGAAAAAGAAGACAAAACAAAGCCCAAAGTTAATGGAAGGAAGGAAATAACAAAGATCACAGTGGAAATAAATGAAATAAGGATCAGAAGACAATATCAAAAGACTGATGAAACTAAGAACTGGTTCCTTGAAAAGATAAACAAAATTGACAAGCCTTTAGCTAGCTGAACCAAGAAAAAAAGAGAGGGCTCAAATAAATAACACACTAAATGAGAGAGGAGAAGTTACAACCAATACCATAGAAATACAAAGGTTTATAAGACTACTGTGAATAATTATATAACAAATTAACAAACTGGACAACCCAGAAGAAATGGATATATTTCTATAAACATATAATTATTAATACATTAATGAAAGAAGTTAAAGAATACACAAATAAATGGAAAGATAGTCCATGCTTAGGAATTAGAAGAATTAATATTGTTAAGATGCCCATACTATTCAAAGCAATCCACAGATTCACTGCAATTCCTATAAAAATCCTGGTGGCATTTTTCACAGAAATAGAACAAACGTTCTTAAAATTTTTATGACCACAAAAGACTCCAAATAGCCAAAAAAAATCTTGAGAAATAAGTACAAAGTTGTAGGCATCACATTTTCTGGTTTCAAACTATATTACAAAGCTATAGTAATCAAAATATTCTATTAACTACTATAGCTTTGTAATATAGTGGGTATATGGAAATGTAATTTGGTGCAGCCACTATCAAGAACAGTACAATATTCCTTTGGATTTCAGAGACTTAGTGCAGTTTCAACATATAATAAAGTGTAGTGTAGTTCACTACCTCTATAACAGAGGCTTAAAATTGGATTCCTTTCTTCTCTCCAGAAAAGGAAGTTGATGGCAATGTGGAGCTATCTTTAGAGTAATCTGTTGGTGCTTCAATGGCATCTACTCTGTTGGTAAAGTGTAGAGTAGTTTTTTTTTTTTTAACTAAATCTCATTCCACTTACTCCACAATAATAAACAATCAAAACTTTGCTTACTCGAAAACTTCACTTACTAGATTCAACTCACATGTATGATCAACTCTTAATTACTGTAGGGCAAATACATTAGGAAATGAAAAGTTCCCTTGAATTGTTTAGTATTATAATAGTATATTCTTCCAAATCAAGTACAATTTCCATAAAAAATCTATGTCAGAGAAGTTGAATACTGTAGCCCTAGCTTAAAGGAACATTATCAAAGAATCTCTGTAAAACAATATAACTTCATTGACTTCCAAATAACTTTAAGGCATTACTAGTGCTCTTGCTACCAATGTAACCACTATTCTCTTTTTGTTTAATTACTGCTTAAATTACTGTCCGCTTACTATTGAGAATCCATGGGATTCAGGATTATGGAGCAATCCTGAACAGAAAGGGTTTAGGAGGAAGGAAAAGACACTCCCTGTGTCTGAGAAATGGTAGTTTAGTTTCACTCAGAAAAGTGAAAAACACACCCTAGTCTCAAGTGCCACTGTCAACAACATATATACTCTTTTGTATTAATCTGTAATCTCTTGACTGTTCCCAGTCGAAAAATTACTTCCATACTGTATCAAGCTCAAAAATGCTCAAAACCATGGCATCTTACTTGATTAACATTATTACTCAGCCATAAAAAAGGAGGAGATTGTGCCATCTGCAACAACATGGATGGACTTAGAGGATATTACGCTAAGTGAAATCAGTCAGACTGAAAAAGACAAATACCATATGATTTCACTTATATATGGAATCTAAAAAGCAAGTGAAGAAACAAATAAAAAGCAGAATGAGTCCTATAAATACAGAGAACAGACGCATGGCTGTCAGTGGGGAGGTGGGGGTGGGGGCTGGGCAAAATGGGAGAAGGGAAGTGGGAGATACAAGCTTCCAGTTATGGATGAAGAAGTCACAGGAATAAAAGGCACAGCGTAAGGAATATAGTTAATGACATTGTACTATTATTGTATAGTGACAGTATCTGTACTTGTGCATAATTTATAAACCTATAGAATCACTATATTGTACACCCAAAACTAATGTAACATTGTGTGTCAATTATACTCAAATAAAATAATAAAAAAACAGAACATAACAAAACAAAACTCATAGATACAGAGAACAGAATGGTAGTTGCCAGGGAGGAGGATAGCTGGGTTGGGGGGGGTGAGTGAAGTGGGTGAAGAAGGCATCAAAGGTTATAAATTTCCAGCTATAAAGTTAAATAAGTCATGGATATGTAATGTACAGCATGGTGACTATATTCAATAATATTGTAGTGCATATTTAAAATTTTTAAGAGAGTAAATCTTAAAATCTTTCTTTACCACCACAGAAAAAAACCTTTCTCGTAACTTTGTACGGTGACAGATGGTAGCTAGACTTCTTTTGTGGTGATCATTTCACTGTGTATACAAATATTGAATTATTATGTTTTGCACCTGAAACTAATATAATATTTTATGTTGATTATACTGCAATTAAAAAGTGTAAAAACAAAAAGCCAAAACAAAACAAAATTCAGAGACCCTGAGTCCCTTTAGCTGCCAATGTAGCAATTGTGTCCATTTGTACTGTTCTTTATCCTTAGCAGCCTCAAGTTTCTGACTTATTATAGGTGTACAACAAATATTTTTCAGTAAAAGTATAATGTATTCTAATGATTTTTAATCCCCTTTAAGATAGTTTTATATACTTTCACTTAAAATTTTTAGAGATTTTTAACAGGTTATGAGTGTGGTTATGATCTCGTTGACCCCTCAGATCTTCACTGAAGTGAGTCAAGATCCAGAGAACACTGAGTGGAGTGGATGTGAGTGGATTTATTTTAAAATTTATGAGTAAGAGAGGCAACTATCAATAGGAGCACTTGTTAGTTGCCATAGATCTGTTGTGAGAAATTGGGGTGTCCTTGTTCCCGGCCTCTGGCTGATTCTGCAGCAGATCAGATGAAGCAGAAATTATGACAGGGCATGCTCCCTATCAGGAGCTGTCATGAGTCACTCCTTTTACTGGGAAGAAACTGTTCACAGTAATATGAAGACCTTGATGCAAGAGTGATCATCACTGGCACTGGTATGCATGAAGTAAAGAACTTGGTACCTTTCTAGTCCCATTTGAATATAATTAGGTTTAGAATGACATCAGAGACGTTTTTCTATATTATATGTTCTAAGAAACAATGTGACTTCAGCGACTCTGGTGAAAATCTGAATCATTTAGAAAATGTACTATCGCTTTGACAAGCATAAAAATTTATATAATTCCAGCTGTTTCTAAAAAGTATTAAGTACAATAGTATTGTGTTGATTACCCTTGTTTTTTCCCCAGAATGTGGTATAGTATGACATCACTTACAATGAATTGTGCTTTGTTGAAATCAGTATGCCAACCCTCTTACATTACATGCAATGCTATTAGTTTTGTTATGAATAAATATACCAAACAAGAAAACAAACATATATTTTGAAAATCAAAAAAAAAAAAAAAAAGAGAGAGAGAGAAAGAAAAAAGTTGAACTGTTGGCAGGGGTGAATGGGAGGCAGAAACAGGGTAATGGTGAAATTCTAAGCCCTTGTGGAAAAAAAAAAAAAGAAATCTTGAGTAGTTCTAGTTCTCTTCATGTTATAGAACTAAGCGTTGAAGGATATATGACCTACATCTCAGGAATTAGGGAACCTCTAGCTGATGTCTGGGTGATATTAGTCAACATCTCAAGTTATGCTCCCAATATTGTATACCAACTTCTCTCCCACTCAGTATTCAAATTCCACTATACATCCAATCACTTACACAAAAGCCCAGGAATCATTCTTTTTTCTTTTTTTAAAATTTATTTGAGAGAAAGAGAGAGAGCATGTATGTGTGAGCAGGGGGAGAGGCGGAAGGGGAGGGAGAGAATCCTCAGCAGGGAACCCGTGAGGGACTTAATCCCTTGACCCTGAGATCATGACGTGAGCCGAAATCAAGAGTTGGACATTTACCTGACTTTTACACCCAGGCACTTCAGCCTGACTCATTCTTTTTTTTTTTTTTTTTTTTTTTTTTTTGTTTATTTGAGAGAGAGGGTGAGTGAGAGAGCACAAGCAGGGGGAGTGGCAGAAGGAGAGGGAGAAGCAGACTCCCCACTGAGCAGGGAGCCCAAAGTGGGGCTCAGTCCCAGGACCCTGGGATTATAACCAGAGCTGAAGGTAGAGGCCTAATTGACTAAGCCACCCAGGTGCCCCAGGAGTCATTCTTGACTGTGTTTTTCCTCTTATCTTCCATAACCAATTTGAAAGCAATTCGTAGTTCTAGTTCTTTTTTTTTTTTTTTTTAATTTTATTTATTTATTTGGGAGAGTGAAAGCAAGAGAGATCACAGAGGGAGAGGGAGAGGGAGAAACAGACTTGCGCCTGAACAAATCTCCCAATGTGGAGCTCAAAATCCTAGAACCCCGATTTCCTGACCTCAGCCAAAGGCAGATGGCTAACCAGCTGAGCCACCCAGGCACACCCAGAACTACTGCTGTAGTTCTATTTCTAAAATAAACTTTGGAAGTATTTACTTGTTTTCTATATCAGTACTACTCCTGGTCCTAGAACACCTTCATCTCCTTCCTGGACAAGAATTGTAATCTCCATTCTAACCTCCCTTTTCCCACTCTTGCCATGCTCCTCTCCTTCCATAGCAGAGTGATATATATGAAAATAGTAAACAAAATTAAGTCTCCTTCTTTGTTAAAAATCCTCTGGTGAGTTCCCATATTTCTGAGATAGAATCCATACCCCTGCAGTGCTGGGGAAGAAGCTGGCCCCTCACCCAGTACCACCTGCTCTCAATAGACTCCTAGCATACTTCCCCAATCATGGCCCAACAGGTGCCATGATTTCTCCTGCCTTAGGGTTTTTGTTCTTGCTACATTCGCACATGCATTTCTCCTCATTCCATCCCCATCTTGTCGTCCTTCCATGTCAATTCAAATATTCCTCCTTGTGGATGTCTCCCCTGTCTATTCTATTGAAAATTGTCTGCATTTGCCACATTGCTTTATTTCTTTCACAACACTTGTTAAAATCTGTAGCTTATTTATTTGCAATTTCTCTTCCTACCAGAGACAGGAACCTGTGGCTTTTTCACTGCTGTATTCCCATTGCCACTTTATAGTAAACACTCCATAAATTTTGGTTGAGTGAAAAAATCCTTTACTGAGATGTCCCCCTGTCCCTTTGGGAACCACTAACTTACCACCTATCTCTTCCTGTAGCTCAGAGAGATCCATGGGCCTATCCTGTATTTCGACTTTCATTTAGGTCTTTTCTGCTTCCCATCAAACAAACATCCCAAAAATTGAGTCATAGGCCTCTGATAGGGTAAGGAGCAATCCGTCTGGTTGCCATAAGGGCCCAGCCATGGCCGAATCCCTGTAGGCACAAAGATTGGGCAGAAATGGGTTCTTGATGTATTTGTCCTTAGGGTCAGTGCCAGCTATTCTTAACCTCCAAAGTTAAGGGACTTTTGAAAGATATGATACATAACTTAGAGAGTTCTGAGAAGGAAAACTAAGACTGTTTTGCCTTTCCTGACATCAGTTTTAATGAAAGAAAAGTTAGAAGAGCTCTAGAGGGTGAAACTCGTATTCTTGTGGATCTGCAATTCTAATAGTTTTTGTCTACTCTTCTTTTTATTGAGGTATAGTTGAAAAATAAAATAGTAAGATACTTACAATGAACCTTTTGATGATTTGATGTGTATATATTGTGAAAGGATTCCCTCCATAAAGTAAATACACATCCATTACCTTATATATTGACCTGTGTGCGTGTGAAGTTCTACTCTTACCACATCCACTTATACAATAGAGTGTTATCAGTTACAATCACTGTGTTATATGTTAGATACTCATATTTTATTCCTCTTATAACTGAAAGTTTATGTTACTTTTCTACCAACATTTCCTTATTTCCCCTAGTCCCCAGCTCCTGGCAAGTGCTTTTCTACTCTGTGTTCCTATGAGGGTTTTTTGTTTTTGTTTTTGTTTGTTTGTTTGTTTGTTTGTTTTTAGATTTCGCTGTAATTGATACCATGAAGTATTTGTCTTTGTCTGTCTGGCTTATTTCACTTAGCACAACGCCCTCAAAGCCCATCCATGTTTCCGTACATAGTAGCATTTCTTTCTTTTTAAAGGCTACATAACATTCCATTGTATGTATATACAGCATTTTCTTTACCCATTTACCCATGGCCAAAACCGTAGGTTGTTTCTAGGGCTTGGTTATTGTAAATAATGCTGCAATGAATATGACAGTACTTATTATCTCTTTGAGTTAGTTAATGGTTGATTACCTTTGGCTATATACCTAGAAGTGGGATTGTTGGATCATGTGGTAGTTCAATTTTTATTTCTTGAGGAAAGTCCATAGTGTTTTCCATAGCGACCATACCAATTTTACATTCTCATTAACAGTGTACGAAGTTCCCCTTTTCTCCACATCCTCACTAGCATTTGTTATTTCTTGTCTTTTTGATAATAGCCATTCTAACAGGTGTGAGCTGGTATCTCATTGGGTTTGATTTACATTTCCCTGATTATTAGTGATTTGACCACCTTTTCACAATCTATTGGCCATCTGTATATTTTTTTAGAAAAATATCTATTCAGATTCTTTGTCCATTTTTTAATTGGGTTGTATGTTTTGTTGCTATCGAGTTGTATAAGTTCCTGTTATATTTTGGATATTAGCCTATTATATTTTTATATGTTTATATGTTTATTATATATGTTTATTACATGATATGTGGTTTGCAAATATTTTTTCCTATTCTATAGGTATACTTTTCATTTTGTTTCTGATTTTGTTTGCTGTGCAGAAACTTTTTAAATATAGTCCCACTTGTTTATTTGTGGTCTTGCTTCCTTTGCTTATGATATCAAGTCCAAAAAATCATTGCTAAGACCCATGACAATGAGTTTACCCTCTATGTGTTCTTCTAGGTATTTTATGATTTCAGATTTTATGCTCAAGTCTTGAGTAAATTTTTTTGTATAGTATAAGATAGAGGTCCAGTTTGATTCTTTTGCATGTGGCTATCTAGTTTTCCTAACACCATTTTTTGACAAGACTATCCATTTTCCATTGTATATCTTTGATTCCTTTTTTCAAAATTAATTGACTGATTTCTGGGCTCTCTATTCTGTTCTATTGATCTATGTGTCTGTTTCTATGCCCAATACCACACTGTTTTGATTACTATAGCTTTGTAATATAGTTTGAAATCAGGAAGTATGATGCCTCCAGCTTTGTTTTTCTTTAAGATTGCTTTTACTATTTGGGCTCTTTTGTGGTTCCACACAAATTTTAGGACGTTGTTTCCATTTCTGTGAAATATGTATTTGAAATTTTGATAGGTGTTGCATTGATTCTGTAGATTGCTTTGGGTAGTAGAAACATTTTAACGATATTAATTCTTTCAATCCATGAGCATAGGATATCTTTCCATTTATTTGTTTCTTCTTTAATTTCTTTCATCAGTGTCTTATAGTTTTAAGTATATAGGTCTTTCTCCTCATAGTTAAATTTACTCCTATGTATTTTATTGTTCTTGATGCAATCATAAATTGAAATTTCTCCTTCTGTTAGTTCAGTGTTGGTATATAAAAACACAATTGGTTTTATATATTGCTTTTGTGTCCTGCAATGTTACTGTATTCATTTATTAGTTCTAACAGGTTTTTTATTTTGTTTTGTTGTTGTTTTGTTGTTGTTGTTGTTGTTGAGTCTTCAGGGTTTTCTATACATAATATAAAATAGAGACAGCTTTACTGCTTTCTTTCCACTTAGATGCCTTTTCTTTCTTTTTCTTACATAACTGCTCTGCCTATGACTTCCAGTACTATGTTGAATGAAAATGGCAAGAGTAGGCATCCCTGTTTTGTTCCTGATCTTAGAGGAAAAGCATTCCGCTTTTCATCAGTGGGTATGATATTAGCTGTGAGCTTGTTCTATATAATGTTTACTGTATTGAAGTATGTTCCCTTTACACCCACTTTGTTGAGAGGGTTTGTTTATCATAAATGGATGTCGAATGTTGTCAAATGCTTTTCTTCAGCTACTCAGATGATCATATGATTTTTATGCTTTGTTTTGTAATGCACTGCATCATATAATTGATTTACAGAAGTTGAACCATCCTTGCATCCCTGGAATAAATCCCACTTGATCATGGTGTATGATCTTTTTAATGTACTGTTGAATTTGTTTATTAATATTTTGCTGAAGATTTTTTCATCTGCCTTTCTATTCTCATCTTGTTGCACTCTTTCTCTCTCTCTCTTTTTTTAAATTTTATTTATTTATTTGACAGGGAGAGGGGGAAAGCACATGCAGGGAGAGCAGCAGGCAGAGTGAGAAGCAGACTCCCTGCTGAGCAAGGAGCCTGATGCAGGACTCAATCCCAGGACCCTGCATGGGATCGTGACCTGAACTGAAGGCAGACATTTCACTAATTGGGCCTCCAAGTATCCCACTCCCAATTTTTTTTTTTTGTAACTGAAGTATAACTGACATACAGTGTTACATTAGTTTTGGTATACAACATAGCAATTAGACAGTTCTGTATGTTACATTATACTCAGCATGGTAAGTATAGTTACCATCTATTACCATATAATGTTATTATAATATTATTGACTATATTCCCTATGTGATTTTTTTTTTTATCCCCATGACTTATTTATTTCATAACTGGAAGTTTGTACCTTTACCTATTTTGTCCCTCCCTTCTCAGTCCCCTCCCCTCTGCAACTACCAGTTGTTCCCTGTATTTATGATTCTTTCTCTGTTTCTTTGTTTTGTTTTTTAGGTTCCACATATAAGTGATATCATATGGTATTTTTCTTTGTCTGACTTATTTCACTTATCATAATACCCTCTAGGTTTATTTTGGCTAAGAATTATTACATCTATATTCATCAGGGATGTTGGTCTACAGTGTTCTTTTCTTGTATATTCCTTGTCTGGCTTTGGTATCAAGGTAATGTTGGCCTCATATAATGAGTTTGGAAGTTTTCTATTTTTTTAAAAGAGTTTCAGAAGTATTGGTATTAGTTCTTTTTAAAATGTTTGGTAGGATTCACCAGTGAAGCCATTGGTTTTGGATTTTCCTTTGTTGGGAGTTTTTTTTTTTTTTTTTTAAAGATTTTATTTATTTATTTGAGTGAGAGAGAGATGCAATGAGAGAGAGCATGAGTGAGGAGAAGGTCAGAAGGAGAAGCAGACTCCCCGTGGAGCTGGGAGCCCGATGCGGGACTCGATCCCGAGACTCCGAGATCATGACCTGAGCCGAAAGCAGTCATCCAACCAACTGAGCCACCCAGGCGTCCCATTGTTGGGAGTTTTTTGATTACTAATTCAATCTCCTTACTAATAATTGGTCTATTCAGATTTTCTATTTCTTCATGTTTCAGTATTGGTAGGTTGTATCATTTTCAGGATATATCCATTTCTTCTAGGTTGTCCAATTTGTTGGTGTATAATTATTTACAGTAGTATCTTATGATTCTTTGTATTTTGTGTGGTATTGGTTATAATGTTTTCATTTTGATTTATAATTTGTGGTTGGTAAAGAGGCTTGATATGACGTTAACCTTAAATTTATTGAGACTTGTTTTGTGGTCTAACATATGATCTATTCTGGAGAATGTTCCATGTGCACTTGAGAAGAAGGTGTACCGGATATGGATTATTGTTTTCTTTCCTCGTCTTTTTTTTTTTTTTTTAAAGAGAGAAAGAGAGAGAGTGGGGAGGGCTAGGGGGAGAGGGATAGAGAAACTCTCAAGCAGGCTCCATTCTCAGCATGAAGCCTGATGTGGGGCTCAATCCCACAACCCTGAGATCATGACCTGAGCCAAAATTAAGAGCTGGTCACTTAACCAAATGAACCACCCAGCCACCCCTGGAAGAATCTGTATGTCTGTTAGGTCATCTGGTCTAATATATAATTTAAGTTTAATGTTTCCTTATTGATTTTCTTCCTGGATGATCTATCCAATGTTGAATGTGAGGTATTAAAATCTCCTGCTGGGTGGCTCAGTTGGTTTAGCATCTGCCTTCTGCTGGGTCATGATCCCAGGGTCCTGGGATTGAGTCTGGCATTGGGCTCCCTGCTCAGTGGGGAGTCTGCTTCTCTTTCTCCCTTTGCCCCTCCCCCCACTCATGCGCTCTCTCTCTCTCTCTCTTTCTCTCTATCTCTCACTCTCCATCTCAAATAAATAAACAAAACCTTTAAAAAATCTCCTATTATTGTATTATCATTTAATCTTCAGATCTTTTAATATTTGTGTTATATACTTAGGAGTTCCTATTTATCATGTATATATGTATATATGTGTATATATGAATAGTATATCCTCTTGATGAATTGACTCCTTTTGTTATATAATGACTTTCTTTGTCTTTTCTTACATTCTTTGTCTTAGAGTTCTATTTTGTCTATCAGTATAGCTACATCTAAATTCTTTTGATTTCCATTTGTGTGGAATATCTTCTATACCTTCACTTTCAGTCTATGTGTGTTCTTACAATTGAAGTCATTCTCTTGTACATAGCATATAGTTGGTTTTTTATCCATTTAGGGACTTGTGTCTTTTGATTGAAGAATTTAGTCCATTTATGGTTGAAGTCATTATTAGTAAGTATGGACTTATCATTGCCATTTTGTTAGTTGTTTTCTGGCTGTTTTATAATTCTTTTTTCCTTTTCTCATCTCTTGTTCTCTTCTGTGATTCAGTTATTTTCTTTCTTTTTTTTCTTTCTGTAATGGTATGGTTTGATTCTTTTCCCTTTTGTGTATCTACTAGAGAGTTTTGAGGCATCTATGATAAGAAACAAAATGTCTTAGGGTGCCTGGGTGGCTTAGTTGGTTAAGAGACTGACTCTTGATTTTGGCCCAGGTCATAATCTCAGGGTTGTGAGATCAAGCCCCACATTGGGCTCTGTGCTCAGTGGGGAGTCTGCTTGAGAGTCTCTCCCTCTTCCTCTCCCTCTGACCATCCCCCCACTCTGGCACTCTCAGTCTCTCTCAAGTAAATAAGTAAATCTTTTTTTAAAAAAGAAACGAAGTATTTTTTGAATCAGAGGAGACATATTTGCAAATCTCTAAATATTAGTTTTCTTTTGGTTGGTCACAGCTTATTCTTTAATACTCTTTCTTCTTTTTGCTGAAGCAAATGCCTTGGGTATAAGCAAGGCTTTTAAAACATTTTATTTTCCAGATGGGATCCAGAGGGGGACAAACCCTAAGAGACTCTTAATCTCACAAAACAAACTGAAGGTTGCCGTGGGGAGGGGGAGAAGAGAGAGGGTGGTGCCATTATGGATATTGAAGAGAGTATGTGCTATGGTGAGTGCTGTGAGGTGTGTAGACCTGGTGATTTGCAGACCTGTATCCCTGGGGCTAATAATACATTATATATTTATTAAAAATATATAAAATTATTTAAAAAATTGATAAATCAAAACAAAAAAAAACCCTAAACATTTTATTTTCCTTCTTGAGATCCTCTGGAGTAAATATGTACCCCTTATGTGACAGATACAGTTCCAAAGAAATCACTATAATTTTGCTATGCCTGGAGCCTGACTTGCTTGCTGTCTTCATAATATTTCTGAAGCTTCAATCTGAAATACACTGATATCCTTATTTGGTATGTACAGTCCTCTGTGCCTTGCTCCTTGTAGTATGTTGTTTCATCCACTTGTCTAGAAAAGTTATTATGGAGTCTAGTCGTTATGCTTCAAGCTTTCTCATAAAACTCATATTTTGGAGTTTTACTCTGACTGGGACGTATTTTCCTTCCATTTGCAAGATCAGGGATAACCAGGTTGGCTAGAACACTATAGTTTTATTTTTGTTTGCTCTTTCACTTCACAAAAACTCTAGAAATTCTTCCTTTATATAGATTTTCAAATTTAAGATTAGCTATTTCTGGATCAAAAATTTTCATCATTTATTTTGCTTCTAATTGCCTTGTTCTGTCCCTTTCTCCTCCCCCCCCTTTCCTTCAGAACATTCATTGACATTGCTTTGCATCCAACAGTATATGATTTTAACTATGGCCAAATGTTTACTTGAGTAGCTTCAGATGCCATCTTTCATCTGTGTTGCTGAATGAAGCTTTGAGTGTTGAGTACAGAAGAAACGGAGCCATTTATAAATGTTCTGCTAGGTTTTTTCTCTTCTGGCCTTTTCTTTCTAGAGTTACCTATTTGGGTTTTTATCTATTTATTACATCTTCCAACTCTTCCTGACTAGACTTCTGGTTTCAGACATCAGATGTCACCTGAATTAAAATTATTGTTTTTGGTTCTCCTGTGTGTGATTTGATATTCGTATACACTGGACTTCATTTTATTTTCAAAAATGCGGTTTCTCTGAATTGTCATAGTCAATTTCCACTCTAGAAAGTTAACAATTTCACCCACATGGAAGCAAATACAGACTTACTGGGCTCATGCCTCTCATGTAGGTCACTGATAAAAATAAATAACTTGGTGAATTTTCTCTTGATGTAGAAAATAGGTTACTGTGGTCCCATGGAGAATATCTTCTCATTTTACTGTGTTACCGTGTTGCTTCTAGACAGTGATCATGTGAGTCCTTTCTGAAGCTCTGGCATTTTTTTTTCTGAACACAGTACAGCTAAGTGCAACATAGGACAATCATGTTTGATGTTTTATTTTATTTTAATTTTAGTGTATGTATATAAGAGGAGTCACAAGAGATTAAATCTAAAGCTGCATTTCACTGTCCTATGCTAACTGATAACAGCAAGGGGTGTTGTCTTCCAAAATATTTAAACATAGAGGCACATACAGAGGGTTTTAAAAATACTTCCAGGCTGTATATATTCTGAAATTTTCTTTTACTACTTGAAATTACATCATAGCATCTCTCTGGTTAATATGTATTTGTCATATTCTTTAATAGCTGCATAATATTCTATAGTATTGATATACTATAACTTATTTACCCACTACCCTATTGATGGACATTAAGGTTGTTTCTAATCTTTCACAACTAAAAATACTGTTTTATAACATTACAATTGTATAATGAGAACTCTTGTGAATATATCTTTTATTTATTTATTTATTTTTTAAACTGTCATTTTACCTTTTTTTTTTTTTTAAGATTTTATTTATTTATTTGACAGACAGAGATCACAAGTAGGCAGAGAGGCAGGCAGAAAGAGAGAGAGAGGGAAGCAGGCTCCCTGCTGAGCAGAGAGCCCGATGCGGGGCTCGATCCCAGGACCCTGAGATCATGACCTGAGCTGAAGGCAGAGGCTTTAACCCACTGAGCCACCTAGGCACCCCGTGAATATATCTTTTAAATCTGGCTCTTTAATTGCTGTAGGATAGATTCCCCAAAGTATGTGGCTGGGTGAAAGTGTATATGCATTATTTCTTATTGCAATGGATATTGCCACATTACATTGCAAAATATTTTAGCAATTCACACTTTTATCAGCAATATGTCCATTTTCCTGCATCTTTGTAAACACTGGATATTTTTAGTTTTTTAAATGTAGGTTAAAATAATGTTTAAAAAAAGAGTATTATTTAAAAAAAAAGAGTATCATGTTTGAATTTCTATTCCTTTTGTTCACTGATAAAGTCAATGCTTTTGTTTGTTTGTTTGTTTAAGTTTTATGGTCTTTGGGATTTCCACTCCTGAGATTATCCTGCTCCTATCCTTTGCTTATTCTTATTTTGAGTTGTTTATTTTCTTCTTTTCAATTTGTAGTTCTTTATATTTTAGAACTAGTGATCTTATACTTTAATTTTTTTTAAATAAACTTTTAATTTTAGAACAGCTTTAGATTTGCAGAACAATTGTGAAGATAGTAAAGAAAGTTCTCATATTACCCTCATCCTTCCTACCCCATTTCCCTTGTTATTAACATTTTACATTAGTATTGTATATTTGTCACAATTAATGAACCAACAGGGATACCTTGTTATTAACTAAAGCCCATATTTTATTCAGATATGCTTATTTTTTCTAATGTCCTTTTTCTATTCCCAGATACCATCCAGGATACCACATAACATTTAATTGCCATGTCTCTTTAAGCTCCTCTGTGCTATGAAAGTTTCTTAGACTTTCCTAGGTTTTGATAACCTTGACAATTTTGAGGAGTACTGTTTAGGTATTTTGTAGAATGCCCCTGAGTTGAGCTTTGTCTCTTTATTTCATGATTAGCTGGAGTTAATGCTATTTGGGAAGATGATAGCAGGGATAAAATACCATTTTTCCAAGTTTTTATTTAAATCCCTGTTAGTCAACAGAGTGTAATATTAGTTTCAGGTGTAAAGTTTAGTGATTCATCACTTACATACAACACTTGGGGCTCATCACAACAGGTACCTTCCTTAATCCCCATCTCTATTTCACTCATCCTCCCAACCACCTCCCTGTGGTAACCATCAGCTTGTTCTCCATAGTTAATAAAGTGCCATTTTTTTTTAAAGATTTTATTTATTTATTTGACAGAGAGATCACAAGCAGGCAGAGAGGCAGGCAGAGAGAGAGGAGGAAACAGGCTCCCTGCTGAGCAGAGAGCCCGATGCGGGGCTCGATCCCAGGACTCTGAGATCATGACCTGAGCCGAAGGCAGCGGCTTAACCCACTGAGCCACCCAGGCGCCCCATAAAGTGCCATTTTCATTGGATCATTTCACAAGTACATTCCAGCAACAGTACTTGTTATTAGTAATCACCTTAATCACTTGGCTGTGGTAGTATTGTATTTCTTCACTATCAAGTTACTCTCCCCTTGCACTTCCATTTTCCATACTACCATACTAAGAAAGAAAGTTACTGTGTGCAGCCCAAACATTCAAGGAGTGGGGAGTTACACTCCACCTCTCTTGAGGGTACAGTATCTATGTAGATTATTTGTAATTCTGCAAGAGGCATTTGTCTCTTTCCTCCCTTTATTCCTTTGTTTATTCATACTCCTGTCATTGTGCTTTTTAATTTTTTTTTTTTCGTACTTCTTTACAGGTACTACAAGATGTTCCAGACTCATCTGGTATATTTCCTGCTCCAGTCCTAGAATCAGCCACTTCTCTAAGGGACCCTGGTTCCTTTTACAGGACAATAGTATTAGAAAATAACATCTGGACATTAGGTATGCTGTTGCTATGGGATCAGCTGAGAGCAGTATGAAAAATGTGTGTGTATATAGGTATATGAAGAATTTTTTCTATATATAACCCTCTGTATCTGTACTATACTATACCCAAGTTCTACTGATGTTTCCAATTCTAGTCCATTAGCACATGGCTCATTCTGTCTCCTTCTCTTATTTATTTGTAATCTCCCACTCCAACAATGAGAAACCTGGCTCCCACCAACTGCCGTACATTTTTTAAAAATTTACCATTATATATTGTGGCATCAAAATTGTTAACATGTACTTACCCCAGGAGAGAGAACTTTACCAGCAGGACTTCCGTACTTATGCCAGTATTTGTTTTGTTTTGCCTTTAGTCTTAGTAGAATCTACCCATTTCCAGTTACTTAGGTCAGGACCTTTGCCCTGTTTCCTTCTGTAGTTTCAGATATTTGTAATCTGATTAGATTGTTTTGCTACATTCTCTATTCCATCCTAAGTTCTCTGACCTCCTAAATAATGTTTTTAAAATTTGTGTACATTGAGGTTCATTCTTTGCTATAAAAGGCTATGTGTTTTTACAAATTCATAGTGTCATGTGTTCACCATTACAGTAACATATAGAATAGTTTTAATGCCCTCAAATACCCCTGGTGCTTATTCAACCCTTATTAACTCTTTTCCCCTCCATAACCACTGATCTTTTTACAATCTCACTAGTTTTTAATTTTAGAGTGTGACAGAATTGGAATGTATTTGGATACCTTACACAGCCCTTTCAGACTCATTTATTTTATTTAACAATAGGTAGTTAAGACTGATACATGTAGTTTTATAGTTATAGTTTTATAGATAAAATCTCTTCAAAATAACTCAGTATTTCATTATATGGACACATCATAGTTCACTTATCCATGCACTTATTAGAGAATTTCTTGGTGACTTCCAGTTTTTGGTAATTATGAATACAGCTGTATGAACATTAAGGTGCAGGTTTTATATGAATATAAGTTTACATTTAGGTAAATACCTAGGAGTACAGTTATTGGAGCATATGGTAAAACAAGATTTAGTTTTGTAAGAAGTTACCAGAATGTCTTCTAAACTAGCTGTAACCTCTACTGAATGAGAATTTGTGTTGCTTTGTATCCTTGTCAGCAAGTGATATTGTCAATGTTTTGAATTTTTTTAAATGTTAATAGCAGCTTTATTCATAACTGTCCAAATGTGGAAGCACCTGAGATGTCCTTCAGTAGTTACAAAGATACATAAAATGGGGTACAGTCAGGCAATGTAATGTTACTCAGCAAAAAAAAGAAATGAGCTATCAAGCTATGAGGAGACATAGTGAGGAACCTTAAATGCAATATTACTAACTGAAAGAAGCTATGTAAAAATGTTACACACCGTATGATTCCAATTAGTTCATCTGGAGAAGATGAAGCTATGGAGATGGGAGAAAGATCAGTGGGTTGCCAAGGGTTAGGGTGAAGAAAGGAAGGAACCCAGGTGTTTGTCCTCCTAGAATTCGCCTGCTGACTTCTCAGAGAACTCTGAGATCCCATGAGATATGGGTTCCTTTGGAAAGAATGGCTGTGGCAGTAATGTCTTTGGCCCGATTTCATCATTTTTGAGCTGCCCCTCACACTCAGCTCATTTTTTGGATTTTAACCATTCTGATAGGTATGCAGAGGCATCTCATTTTTGTGTTAATTTGCAATTCCCGAATGATAAAGGATGTTGAGTATGTTTCATGCACTTATTTGCCATCTTTGGTGAGGTGTCTTTTCAAAATTGCCCATTTTTTAGCTTGTCTGTTTGTACTAGTTAGAACTTCTAGTACACTGATGACTAGAAGTGGTGAAATGGGGCATTCTCATCTTATTCAGAATCTAAGGGAGAAAAAAATCCATTTTCTTTCCAGTAAGTATGCTGTTAGTAGTAGATATTTTGTTGAGGTTATCAGTTTGAGGAATTTCCCTTCTATTTCTAGTGTTCTGCTTGTCATGATTTTGCGAATATCTCCATTCTATAATTTGTCTTTACATTTTGTTCTATCACTTTTCATATATATTTTACACTTGTTTCCCAACATTTTCATATATGAAGTCTCAGATAAACCATGAGCTTCTTTGTATCACTTGCTTCTTCCATTCTTTCTTTATTTTTCTCTCTAATATGTAAGACTTCGACGTGGTCAAACTCATAGACTTAGAATTTTTCTGGGCTCAATTTCTAGGGATTACCACTTCTTAATTTTTTGAACTTGGAAAAGTTATTTTACCTCTCTGAGCCTCAATTTCCTTTTATGAAAAAGTTGGTGTATTATTCCTTCCTCATATTTGTAAGCGCGAAACAAGTGATTGCCACTATCTTTTTCTTTTATGGAAAAATTTACTCTATTTTTTTATTCTGGAAAGCATTAGCATCACACTCTCCAGCTGTGTGACATATCTGAGGAACAAAAATGACTAGAATATAGTTCCATTTATACAGCTGCTTTCCTCTATGAGCAGAGAAATATCTTGGTCATATTTTTGGTTCAACCATATTATATCACTGTTATAAATAAGTAATCTCTTTTTAATTATTAACCTTGACCTGAATAATAAAAGTGGTGTTAATTTTTGTTCCAGGGGGGGCGCCTGGGTGGCTCAGTGGGTTAAGCCGCTGCCTTCGGCTCAGGTCATGATCTCAGGGTCCTGGGATCGAGTCCCACGTCGGGCTCTCTGCTCAGCGGGGAGCCTGCTTCCTCCTCTCTCTCTCTGCCTGCCTCTCTGTCTACTTGTGATCTCTCTCTGTCAAATAAATAAATAAAATCTTTAAAAAAAAAATTTTTTTTGTTCCAGGGAAACTTGATGGAGACAAACTTTCACACACATGAATAAAATGTTGTGGTTATAACCTGGAAAGTTGAGTACCTACATGCTTTACAGCAATTATAAATCAACGCAAGGAATATTATTAAGTTACTAGTATATAAAATTCTTAGTATACTATTAGTTCATGATGGCATTCAAGTGGGATTTGTATGTTCTATACACAGAGTTGGTATGGGTCAGAAGTTGATGACTTCTGTCCTTTGTCATAGTAGTTATTTTGTGTATCTCAGATTTACATCACAAATTAGGAACAACTTGGCTGAAATAGCTAAAGTTCTACTGGGAAGAGGATTTAACTGGGAATGTGCTCTTGGAATTTCTGAATTTGAAGAAGTATGGTTATTGAAAGCATACCAAATGTTTGAAAAGTAGTATTTGCCAACCATATGAAAGCAGCATTAGTTGTGGACTGGAAGTTGAGCTGTTCGTATGATAGGAGCCCACTGTTTCCCTTGCTTTAAATTGCTTATCCTTTTTTGATTTTTCCAGATATAAAAGAGTAATCATATTTTTCATTATTTAGCTCACAGAATGTTAGAACAGGATAGGATAATGTGGGCCTATGATTCTTCATTTGTTTTCCATTACTTACAGGTTGAAATCCAAATTCCTTAGCAATATCATAGTGGTTGAAAACATAGGTTTTGGAATGAGATAGAGGTTGTGAGCCCAGATTCTGACTTTGCCACATACGGCCAAGTTCATGGGCAGTTTACTTTGAACATTCTAAGCTTTAGTTTCCTCATCTATGAAATGCAGATAATAGTCCCTTCCTCTTAAAGGATGGAATGAGAATTAAACTGGGTCATGTATGCAGAGTAGAAGTACAGGGTTTGCTGCATTTTATGTGTTTAGTACACAGTAGCTGCTGGTATCCATATCACCATGGCATATAAGGCTTTTGCTAGCTGGTCTTTTCAACTTCATCTGCCATTCTTAACCCCCTAAATTCACCCCATTTATCCTGAATACACTCCTCTATTACAACATATCTTCCTGATTTTTCTTCACTGTGTCTTTTTGATGTAAGAAATGTTAGCCTATTCATAGGTTTCTTCTATAGTCCCATAGGTGGGACTATAGCCAGTTGACTCAAGAAAGATGTGTAGAATTAAACCAATATTGGGATAATCAGGGCCATGTAGGGGGCAGGCTGCAGAGGGACGTCCCAAGACAAAGGGAGTATGGCCTCCACTGCCAGCCTTTTCAGCCTCACCAGCCTTGTCCACCTCACTTGCCTTGCTTGCCTGGCCACAGCAGCCCGGGGGGCCTTGATTTTGTCAGATATCTCCCTCAGCAGATTCTGCCTGGAGAAAGGACCACCATTTGGCTTGGTGGCTGTCCCAGCAAAAAATCCTGGAAGCAGGATGAACCTCATGACCTGAAAATACGCCATTCCAGGCAAGGAAGAGATGCCATGGGGAAGAGGCTTGTTTAAATGTGGATGCTTTTCAGAGACCACTATCCATCCTCACCCCCAAAATGCCAATTTGAGCCACTACTGTTTCACCCAAATATGTACCCATTGGGCACAGTGGGCCTGTCCATCCTTGAGGAGGAAAAGGACTGGAGGCCAGCCATCACAATTTAGCAGATCTTGTTAGGAATACAGGAACTTTTAAATTAACCAAATATCCAGGACCCAGCCCAAGCAGAGGCCCACACAATTTACTGCCAAAACAAAGTGGGCTACAAGAAGAGGGTTTGAGCACAAGCCAAGAAATTCATACCTTTATACGCAGTCACCTTGTGCCACCATTAGAAGAAAGGGATTGGTTTGGCAAGAACTTGTTTACAACATTTTTGCAAATCAAACGTTTGCCATGTATAATTACTAATCACGTGGGGAGAGTTGGGCGTTACCTTTTCCATCTCTGCCACTGGGATGCAGCCTCCACTACCGGGTGGCCCGGTTTCTCATACAGGGTCTCTTCCTTCAGTCTTGTGTATTTTTGATTGTTATGCAAAACTTGCTTTTATTTTAATATTCATGTCAGTATTTCAACTGCTGTAAAATTATGAATTTTATACTTTGATGAGCCCCAAGGAATTTGTTTCCTTTCCTTGCAGATACAGGCATGCTTCACACGGTTTAGGGAGAACTATTCTTAGCCTCCAGCCAGCCTCCCTCCTGCCTTTTGCCTCTTTCGTCTCAGAACTTGAATTGTGTTGCTTTTGAGCCTCAGATCCAAAGTCCAACAGTGTCTCCTTGCCGCATCGCTTCCTTTGTGTTGATATGGCATTTTGTCTGTGTTGCCCTTTAGAGTAAATGAACAATTTTTATAAAAAAAAAAATAAACTAATACTGAGATAATCATAAATATATAAGAATCATCAGATAAGTATATATTCGGTATATTAAATATGAAATAAATGAAAATCCCTGTGTATATAAGACAACTTGAACCAGTGGTCATTGGGCCAAACTAAGTATAGACCTGTTTGTTTGGTCTCTTGAAGTTAAAATAAATCAGGAGAATTTATAATAAAAGTTAGAATTTCTGGGACGCCTGGGTGGCTCAGTTGGTTAAGCAGCTGCCTTCGGCTCAGGTCATGATCCCAGCGTCCTGGGATCGAGTCCCACATCAGGCTCCTTGTTCTGTGGGGAGCCTGCTTCTCCCTCTGCCTCTGCCTGCCACTCTGTCTGCCTGTGCTCTCTCTCTCTCTCTCTTTCTGACAAATAAATAAATAAAATCTTTAAAAAAAAAAGAATTTCTGGCTGCTCTTGAAAAGGTTTAAGATCTAGCAACTGAATCCCCATTGCTGCATAGAAATGGTTAAGATTCTTCAATTAGACCCACTCTCCATTCCAATAACATAGAAACATCACAATAGCATCTGTGTGGCCACCAGTATAGAGTTCATCTTTTTCTCCAGAAAAGGTGATTTGATTAATGCAAAATAGGAAGAGTACTGCTCTTTATCCATTCCCAGGTAGAGTATAAACTGATCTACCTGAAGAAGCCTTAGCAGCTACCCAACCTACAACCCAGACTACCTAACCAGATGTTCTTAAAAATGTCTGATCTTGCCAAAGCTTGTATCTCTACAGCTATGGATAGTCTTGTTGATTTTGATATTGTTGATTTGTTCTGTGCCCTCCTGAGAGGCCAAGCAGTTTGTGCAGATGAATTCTAGTTATTAAAGGAGACAGTGGCTTGTATTAGATGAGTTCTGTTCTCTTACAGCCCGTGACCTGGGTGCATGTGGTTTTGGCCACATTAGGCAGGGCCAGGGGGCCGTGTGTACTCATGTTAGAAGGCTGTGTAGGAGAATATTTGCCACGGGCATCAGGGCAGTTTATAAGCTGAGTTTTTGGGTTTTTTTAAGATTTTATTTATTTATTTGACAGATAGAGATCACAAGTAGGCAGAGAGGCAGGCAGAGAGAGAGGGGAAGCAGGCTCCCTGCTGAGCAGAGAGCCTGATGTGGGGCTCGATCCCAGGACCCTGGGATCACGACCCGAGCCAAAGGCAGACGCTTAACAACTGAGCCACCCAGGTGCCCCAAAGCTGAGTTTTTTTTGGAGGGGGTGTACATTCAAAATTTAACCACTTGAATAATTAAATGTTTGTCCCCTCTGTGACTACAGGTACATCTCATAAATTCCCATGTTTAGAAGAATACTCACAAAGAACAAAGGGAAATGATTTAGTAATAATCTAGTTAATTTGGTCAATGTAAACATCCCAATTGGCTATATCATATTATGTTTTGAAACTTGAATTGTGCACGTCATTGTTTACACTGACTAAATTGAGCATAAAATTGCCAGATCAGTTTACTCCATGTTTTACAGATACAGCATAAAAGCCAGATTAAGCAAAGAGATAGTATTTTTCTCTGAGCGGACTGTGGGAATTTGAGTTTCTTAACAGACTTCAAAAACTGTGAATGTTAAATTTTCCTAGGATGGCACTTCCTGTTTTTACTTGTCATTGAATTTATTTTCTTCTCCTGAAGCCCAAAGTGAGCTTTCGACTGCATATCCTTTAATGCATTGACATGGGAAGAGATGTGGTAGAGTTGCAGCCAGGAAAAAATTAAAAATTTACTCAAGAAAATTTTGTATCATTCAGTTCAAGTACAGGAGCAAACATGACTTGTCTGAAATTTGGCAACCTCTCATTCCTCTTTCAAAATGAAGCACATCGAAACATCTTCATGAGGCATGTACTAATTGGCTCTTGCTGCTTGCTGGTTACTGTATTATTACCTACTCCAATCCAATCAGACATCCAAAAGAGATCTATTTCTAAGAGACAGTGTGATTCAGTTGAATTAAGTACAGACCCTGAAGTTTGACACTCTGGTGCCCCTGACTCACTTGGGAATATCAGTCAACATTACAGAGTCTGAGTTTCCATAAAAAATATAATGTGATTTGCCCCATGTGCAAATAAAGATATCATCATGATTTAAAGGTAAATTGCTGTAAATGAAAATAATGCAATTCAGTGCATACCAAAGGAAATAATTGCATGTATAGATAGGCAATATGTGTAAGAGAATAACAGAGTGACTTCATTTTCATCCTTGTACTCCAAGGGTAGGTAGAGTGCCTAGCCCCAGCTGCCTGCTCAATGCATGACTACTGAATGGATGAATCTGTCCATCAACAGTGGTGCTTTGACAGCCTCTTACTCTAACAAGGTTAAGTTACTTGAGTTCTGCAGACCTCAGACTTTTTCTATCTGTGAAATGATTTGGACTAGCTAGTAAGAAACATTTTCTTGCAGGTCCACAATTTTTTAAAAGATTTTATTTATTTATTTGAGAGAGAGAAAGAATGAGAGAGAACAAGAGAGAGGAGAGGTCAGAAGGAGAAACGGACTCCCTGCTGAGCAGGGAACCCGATGTGGGACTCAATCCTGAGACTCCAGGATCAGGACCTGAGCTGAACTGAAGGCAGTTGCCTAACCAACTGAGCCACCCAGGTGCCCGCAGGCCCACAATTTGACTCTTTGATTTTATGTATTGTGAAATGTGGCAAATATATATAACCTAAAGTGTTTGCGGGCCTTGGTTTGAATACTGTCAGAAAACAGATTTTGAGTTTGACTTATTGAAAGATTATTTTTAAATTTTTGCTTATTGGTGAACTGAAACTCACTTGTATTTCTGAAAGTATTAGGAAAATATTAGGTGATCAAGCATATTGGGGGCTGTTTACTTATATACATATACTTGATAGGATGACCTTTGAGGATTAGAGTAAGAAAATGAACAATAACTTAAATAATTTGCTTATAAAATAATTATTTATAATTATTTAAAATAATTATAAAATATAAAATAATTATTTATAAAATTAAATAATGAAAAGAAATTAGAACAAAACATAAAGGTATTTTAATAGCCAGTAAACATCAGCCATGACTGTTAGCGCATGACTATTGCCCTATGTGAAAATTTGTCCCTTCTAGTGGAAATTTTAATGTTTGAATGTTACCATCAGGAATTTCGGTGTATTAGAAGTTCCAGGTAGAGGCCGGCCTCTTTACATATAGAATTGACTTCCTCTCAATTGCAGGTAACTCCTCTTATTATGACATGATTACCAATTCCTTTCTCTTAAAGATGTGAGGGACTGGCCAAAAGGGGTATGAGACCTTCCCTTTCTTTCAGTCCTTTTAAGGTGCTGTAAACCTTGTTGCTCCTCTGCCTGGGCCTGACTTGTCTTGAGGAGCTCAAAGCTGCAGGGCCTGTTTGGCTGCTGCTCTTTACGTGTGCTGACCAAGGTTTATATTCCAATTGCTTAGGTATTAGAACTCTGAAGTTGAGAAAGCGCCTTTGAAAAATTCAGTGATGTCTGCTCCTGGGGGGATTTATATGTGAAATGTTTTCCTATCACTCCTTCCTCTCACTTTGTTCTTTTTTGCTTCTTCCTTTGCCGTGACTCTCATTCATTCATTCATTCATTCACAAACACATACTGGACATTTTCTATATGTCAAACATTGTGTGGGATCATAAGGATAGAGAACTAAAGATTGGCTGCTTACTGTCTAAGGGCTTACTGCCCAGCATCACTTTTTGGGTGCAATTTGTTTGCAAGATTGGTCCTTTGTTACTTACAGCTTCTGGGAATGTACTTATACTTTAAATGCTTAGTTTTTGACTCTAAGCTTTAAATCATTCATTCCTAAATTCTGTTAGGTGTCTATAAGAGTCAACTAGTTGACCCTGTTTTTAGCCATCAGTTAGTAGATATGAATGCTTAATATTAGTTTTCTTTTATTTCGCAAGTGTCTCTTTCAACAAGAAATTCAAAACTAGGATTTTTGCACCTTTACACTTTCTAGTAACCAGGTTCTAATCTTACTTGATTACTACATTTGGGGTGAATGTGGAAAGGAAAGTTTTTATTTGGGTTACAAAGTCTGACTTTGCCCCCAACTAAACTTTATTGAAATCCTCTGATGAGGCTATAAGCCTATGGCTTCTATTTCCTTTTCTTTCTCCTTGATAGTTGAGGATATGGAAGACAAAAGACTCAGATTTCCATTTGAAACCTCTTGGGTAGTTAGTAGAGAAATTATTGATAGCTTTCAGAATTGAGGATGAGGAAACTACTTATGGCTATTATTGTAGCTAAGCCAAAAGAGAAGGAAATATTAGGAAAATGGCATTCTGGGGAGCCAAGGAGTTGGTTTGTTAGAGACAGAATTTTGGTTAAACAGATCCTGTTGAAATTTGACTTTTATAGTACTTTTCAAAAACATTGAAACTGAATGTTTTGATTCTTTATTGCTACATAACTTTCCTCTTCCCCCAAATTTGGTGGATTAAAATGACATTGATTTTATAATATCTCCTCATTCTCTGGGCTGATTAGGTTCAGCTGAGTCCTTCTGATTCACATGAAGTAACTTGGGGATGCAGCCATCTTGGAACTTACCTGGTCCTGAGCATCAAGATGGCATACTTTGGTAGTGGACCATTGATGCTGACCATCCTCAGTGAACTCAGCAGGGACTGTCTGCTAGGTGTCTTGATTCTCCTCAAGGCCTCCTATGCTTCTTCCTATGGCTTCTTAAGCTTCCCTGTAGCATGGCTGTTAGGTTTCAAGAGGGAGTCCTTGCCAGTCCCCTTAAAGCCCAGCCTGAAAGTTGCACAGCTTCACTTCCCTTGCATTCTATTGGTCAGAGCAGTCACGGGCCCAACTTATATTCAAGGGGGGTGAGAAAATAAGACCACTTCTCAGTGGACACACAGGCTGTGACAAAGATTTTACAGTTATCTTTAATCTATGACAGTAAATTTGTTTATAGCTAATCAATATAAAAGCTGATGCTTGAAAAAAAGAGGCATAAAAAGCCTAGGAAATTCAGCATTAGGTCTCCTGAATGCATATTCTATAAAGGGGAAAATTAGCTGCGTGATGATCACATTCAAGTGGACTCAGGGGAAGGTTACCTTAGGCCATTGGTTCTCAAACTTGTGTTCATTAGAATTACTAGCAGGGTGTGTTAAAACCATATTGCTGGGCTGCACCCCCTGAGGCTCTGATTAAGTGGGCTTGGGGGAAGGTCTGGAAATTAGAATTTCTAAGAAACTCCCAGATGATTGCTAATGGTCTTGGGAACCACACTTTGAGAACCACTGCCTTTGACTGTGCAGGTCCAGAAAGAGCAAGAAGAAAAAGAAAAGAAGGAAATATATTGTTTTTCCTCTAGTGGTGTCTTTCAAAGCCTAGTGTCAGTAGTATAAATTTAAGTTTCAGGCTATCATGAACATGTTAACATAGGGCATTTATGTTTGTCAATGTTATTAATCCTAGAGCCACAACATCAACCCCTGAAATCCCCTTACCTTAACATAACAAAGTTTATTCTTATTTATGTAAAGCTCGGTATGAGTCAGTAACATTCCTCTTTAGGTGCTATAGTATTTGGAACATGTGGTCCTCATTGTTGCTGAGGCAGGGGAGGGAAAAGAGAAATAAACAAGGCGCACCAGCTCTTAACTGCTCCAGCCTAGAAGTGACACAGGTTACCTCTTCTCAGAGTCCGTTGGTCTGAACGTGCACCCATTGGTGCATGACCTCAACCTAAGTGAAAAGGAAGCTGGGAAATGTAAGGGGACAGGGATAGTAAGCCCTAACTATCTCTGCTATAGCATCTAACTAACTTCAGTGTCCCATATTCTGTGATTAGGTCAAACAGGAAGTAGAAAGAATCCTGTGAGTCCTCAAACCCATATGTATACCTCTGCTTGTAATTATTCAAATGTTGTTATTACTTTCAAAATATTTATTTTCTTCTCTGAGTAGTTTTTTGTTTGTTTGTTTTCATCCTAATTTTCTGGGTGGCATTAAACAGAGTACCTAATAACATTGGTATCTCAAAAGAAAAATTTGTTGTGAAAACTTTTTTGTCTGTTACAAATAATTTGGTAAACCCTTGTTATCAAGCCATTTTGGTTGTTCTGTTAAGGATTAATTAAATAAGAGGTGCCTAGGCAGTTCAGTTGGTTAAGCATCTTCATTCAGCTCAGGTCGTCATCCCAGGGTCCTGGGATGGCTCCCAGGATTGATCCCACATCGGGTCCTGGGATTGATCTCCACATCAGGCTCCCCACTTGACAGAGAGCCTGCTTCTCCCTCTCCCTCCACCTGCCATTCCCCCTGCTTGTGCTCTCTTTCTATGTCAAATAAACTAATTAATTAAATATTTTTTTAAAAAGGATTAGTTAAATAAGATACCATCTCTTTTTCTTTGCTGATTTTGCCAAGCACAGAAGGTAATTGTTAAAGTGATTATTTATGCTGCTGGAGACTAGACAGATTTTGTCCATTGGCAATGAGGTAGTATCAGGACTTTGAGCATTTTTGAAAATAAAGGAATGAAATTTATTTTTATCCCATCCATGTAAGATCCACTGTTAGCTAAGTGGTAGATAGAGAACCTGGTACAGAATATTGTCAGTGCGAAACAAAGCACAATTTAGATTTAATTTACTCTCTATATTCTCTTGTACTGCTATTGCCTACTTTTGGCTGGAAATTTTTTTTCTTTTCTTTTTTTTTTTTTTTTTGGTGCCTCCACAAAAATTGATACTGATGAACAGGACTCCCAGGCACGTAACGACTCTTTGGTCATGGGAAAACAATTCCTATTTTCCTCTGCTGATGCAAAGACCTTATTTGACAGATAAAACCTTTGGAATATGCTTTATGTTCAGTCTAAGTAGCTTTGAGGCAAATTTTCATTTCAGTTTTGTTTCTTAAATTCTACAGGCTTAATTAACGTCTCTGATATGTTGAAACAATATGATGATGAGGTGGTTCTTTGTAGAAACATGTCAGACTGGTAGCAGTCTCCTGTCTTAGTTTGGTAAACTAAAATTCTATATGTCACAGTTATTAGAAAGCATCTGAGTTATATATATTGATGCCTTCATTATATGTTCTCAGTTCATACTTTTAATCTTTATAGGATCCCCCCACCACCACCACAAACACATACACATAATTATTTAGTAGCTACTAGACGAGCAGCTTCCTTAAATTAACAAGTGACAGATCAGCATTACTCTTCCCACTGAACAGATGAAGAAACTGAGACAATTTTGTGGCTAGTCCAAAGCATCCTGGTGAGTCAGGGTCAGAGTTAGGATTAAACTTTAGTTTAAATGCTCAAGCCAAAGCAACTTGTGTAACTCTGAAGTTAAATTTCTGGAGCCAAAGACACCATCTTATTTTAATATTTGCTAGCACAACAGCATGAGGTACAGTTACATTGGAGACTATTTAAATTATCTGATCCATTTCAGAAGTGTAGCTGCAGTCTCCTACTCTACCTGGAATGAGTGAAGAAGGGCTTGGTTATTATACACAGAAGGCTACATAATGTATTGGAAAGGGCAAGACGCTACAGTGGGAAGAAACAGGTTCCATTGAAAGCTGTGTGACCTTGGTCATATCACTTAACCTCTCAAGAACCTCAGAGTCTTCATTGTAAAATATGAGGCATCAACATAGATGTTTCCTAAGGTCTAAACTTCTAGTACAGAATTTTGTCATTGTTATATTTGTGTTAGCTTCCTAATCTTCCTTAGGTGAGTCTTAATTTAACCAAAATTCCCATTCTTTTAAAGATTTCTTTTTAAATGCAATTTCTATGTGAGACAGTTTCTTCGGGTTCTGACTTGGCATCTGGAATCTTCTGTCTGTCGTCAGCTCTGTTGAAGAGCTCAGAAGGGAATTGCAGAGGGAAGCTTGACTGAGAGGAGGCTGAGTGTGCAAAGCAGGCACAAACTTGTAAGGCCAGGCTCTCTTTTCTCCACAACCCTGCTTTCCATTCTTCCCAGAGCTGGAGGCCAAACTCTAAACCACCTCCTCCTACCTACTGATGGATAGAAGAAATCATTGCGTGGGGAGGTGTTTGCTAGGCTATTTTGGTAGAATCCTTGTATACACTCTCATCCCCATGCACTTGGTTGGCTTACCATGGAATGAATCTTAGGGAATTTGCTTTTTCAGGTTCTTTGTCTCCTCCCACCCTTTTGCCAAGTGACAAGAAGAGCTTGTTATCAACCTCAATAAAATATAGTGGTGCCTTCCTATTTTTCCACCTGCCCTTGTGGAAGAGAGCTTGGTAAATCTCATCAAGGTCAGAGTCTGGGGGGGTCGGAGTCCCTTTGAAGCATTTTCTCTGCAGAGTTCAGGCTTCTTTCTGAATATCACTGACCCAGAGGCCAGTTTCACATCCTGCAGAAAAGCTCTGGAAGAATGTGTCAGCAGAACTGGCATTGCATGTCTAGACAAAGAATTGATATTAGCATCATCAGCCAGCATCCAATCTGTTAACTCTTGTGTAAGCATTTGTTGTCTGTGCCTCAGGCACTTTCTGGCTTAAAATGAAAACTGTAGTCTAAGATTAAGACTAAGGTCTTTCAGGAGGTTCTTTCAATGTATGGAATCACAAGGTAATTTATTTCAAGATCAACTATTTTACTGATTAATATGAAAGTCTCTTCAACTTTTTTGATTTTTCAGTAAAATGATATTTGTGTCATCACCATCTTCATTTTATTATATATTCATTATTTCAAGAAACATGTATTAAGCACCCACCCGGAAGCTACACAAGGCTTGCTGCTAGACTGTGCTGATACATCGATGAATAAAACAGCTAAGGTCCCTCCCTCTCTGGAGTTTATAGCTTAATGGGGGAGACTGACCACAAACAAGAGAAACAGGATATTTCTGTCTCAGTTTCGGCTGAGGCACCAAAGAACAAAGCAGTAGGTGTTAAGTTCCTTGGCTTTTTAAATTGAAGTGCTAGACTACCTCTTCGGGATTTGCAAACAGGGTACGGTTCAGAACTGGTTTTGCTAGCCTGAACCCATCATCCACCTTCAGGGCATTGAAGAGAAGGCTTGGTGTACTTGGAGTTTCAAGTACTGATTGGTTTTCTTTGAGGAGAGTTGTCACTGTGTTTTATGGTTCTCCTCACTTCAGGAAGGAGCTGTGTATCCCCCTCACTCAGACCTAGTTGGGATGAGGCTTCTAGGGAACCACTCAGAGAAAGCACTATTTTGTGTTTCCTGGATTTGGGGGACTTCAGCACTGATATCTGAGGCATTTTAAAGCACAGGCTAGCAAGTAGGGGTAGCAGTGGGCTATGATAGGGCAACAGAGACGAGATGGATGCACTGGGATTGGCCAGCACTTTTAAAGTTCACTTATAAGAAGTGATTCAGAAAAGAGCAGACTGGGTCATGTTGAACATAACATGACAAGGAGGACCATAGGGATGAGGTGATTCTGGAAAAAAGACGGGACTCTGGAATGGAACAGCTGAATGAGAATGAAGGGGAAATTTTTAAGGGACCAACCAGAAGGAGCCTTGCTTAGTGAGGCAGCTGTGGGTAAGACATCTACTATGATGGGAGTCTCTGAAAATCCCAGAAATAGCAGGTTCTGGAAGCTTGGGTCTGCCAAGTGCAGAGGCACCAACCCCAGATTACAGCCATATCTGACAAATTAGATCTGTCTTCCCCTCCTCTCCTCCATCCCCTGCCCCAATCTGGGAAGGCCTGAGATGGGAAGAGGTGAAGTGAGGAAGCTGACGAGGCTGCCTCCGCTGATTAGCTTCCAAGACTAAAGCAGATCTAAGCTGGCCGAGGGGAGATATTGTGGATTATTTCAAGTCTGGAGTCTTGATATTAAAATCACCCAAGAAAAGGGACTATTTGTTTATGACTGGGGAGTGACAAGGATTTGTTTTGGGACTGGGGGGATATTTTCATTTAGTGACAGGAAGAACATATGAAGTTGAATAGATCTAAAGGAGCAGAAGTGGAAGAGGATAAATTGCTTTCGGTTCACACCATACTGCTTCCGGTTCCTTTAACCTGGTTATGCTAGTAAATGAATAAAATATAGAATTATGAAACTGTGTTCTTAAAGGATAGTGGGGAGAGGCGGCAGTTGTAGAGATCCTATTTAGATAGCTCAACAAGGATGACCGTTCAGGAAATGAGAATTAATGAATGATAAAGAGTCAGTTGTGCTGTTTGGTAGGAGTTAGGGAAGGAGATGCCTGAAAACTCCAGGCAGAGGGAACTGCGTGTGTAAGGTTTATATAGAATCCTGTGATCAGCATCCAGGAAACATTTAGATGGCTTCAGTCAAAGGTGTTGTTGTTCTTTGTGCAGGGCACTGAGTAAAATGTCAGGTCTACAAACAGGATAAATGCCTCCTTCACTGAGGGTTAAGTCTTAATTGATCAACATTGAGAAAAAAAAAAAAACCACTTTGATAAAAGGTAGGATCTAAAGGCCTAAAGGCAGTAAAGACTGGAGAAACTTCCATACTCAGCCTTCAAGCTCTTGAGGGTCCTAGATAACGTTCTCCTTTTCTGAGACTTTCCATGACAAGCAGCCTCTTTTAGCATTCTGGTGACCTTTTGTGGAGTGTAGGGACAGCTGAGTAAAGAAACACAGAGCTCTCCTGACAGTCCCGGGAGGGAGGGAAAGCCTTTTAACTTGTTCTAGGGCTTTGTTTCTGTGTAAGGCTTAGAAAAGACTGCTTGTTGTAAGCAAGCCATCCAAAATAATAGAGGTAAGATGTCAACAAGTCAGTAGGGGCAGATATGCCTCCTCAGTTGGACACAATGATTGGAAATGTTATTTGCCTTTGCTGGCATAAATTTGTTTACTCAGGAAATAAAAAGAGCAGAAAGATGAACTGGTGGCCTAGGGAAGGTCTGGGGAGAGTCTCTGCAGGAATGCAAGCTCAACCATTTAAAGCTTAGATCTCAGGCAGATGGCAACCCAGTGAGTGCCTATGCTGGTGGCACTTTCCCAGTCTTGCTGGCCTCCCAGCTGGCACTTAGTCTCTATCAGGAGATGGAGTATTTCCGGGCAGGGAGCAATGTACCTGTGCTTGTGGGGACTCCCAGAGATGAAGACTGACAACCCTTTCAAGGAGCTATCTGGTTGGGAGACAGAATCTACATTGCCAACACATCTGGTAGACACAAGTACAGAGCCAACCCAAGGAGGTGACGAGAGAATATTTCACCTGTGAATACTGGGAAAGGATAGTAAATGCTTCCTGTGAATACTGGGAAAAGACAGTGCAATCTAAATTGCCAGAGTTTTCCATGTCTCTAGCTTTTAATTATATCTCTTCACCATCCACATAATACACAGTCAGCAGAGAAACTGGCAAGTGCAAAAAATCAGCTGTTTTCATTCTTAAGGAACATTTTGTAGAGAAGGGACTTCTGAATTTGGAAGGAAAGTGTTTGTCCTATCTCTCCCCTTTCCCATTAGTAGGGAGAAATAATTTGCTCCCATTAGAACCTGTGCCCCTTAGATAGGAGCCAGTCCCCAAACAGGCTGCCAGGGTACACAGCAAGTTGTTGATGAATGTATTTAAAGATCAAAGTTCTGTGATTTAGAGATCTAGAATTTCATTTTTTTTCTTAGAAATTTGAATTACCAGAGTGTCTTGTAACTAGTCTTTCTAGTATTATATATAAATATTAGACCTTAAGACATGTTTTTTTGATACTCCTTGATACTTGAAACACAAGTACAATGTGTTTCAGAAATCAGTTAAGTTGATATCATGGTCCTTAGGTATATTTTTTCCTTGGAAACACATTATAGTAGCAAGAACATGAACATTTGAGTCAGGCAAATGTGAGTTTAAAAACCAGCCTAACAACCCTTAGATCTGGAGTTTGGGGCCAGCTCTAGATTCCCATTTTGAAGGCTTCACTCTGACCTTCTGATAGTCATAGCCCTCCTTCCTAGAGAGACAAATCTGAGTGGCCAAGAACACATGCTCACCTAAAACCTCTGTGCCTGTGCTCTAGAACTGTGGGATTCCCTGCCCAGGCAACTGAGAACACACTTCCAGGGATTGCTGGGCCTGATACCAGCTGGTTGGGCAATCAAACCTTTCATGGAATGGACCCTGACAGGGGTGGGGGCAGAGTGGGAGGAAAGAGAGGATGGGGTAGTGGGCTGGGGAACTTACATCTGTACTCTTACACTGAGTCCTGAAAATATCAGGGGAGGGTTCCTTATATCTGACCCTTGGTCATATAACTTGCAAACAATCTGACCTTTCTAAGCTCATTTTCTCCCTTCAAAAATTTGTGTAAGAATTCCTATCTTACAGATTTTAAGGGTATAATTAGATTATTACATAAACATAATTGTGTGAAACAAAGTAAACATAACATTCTTATCACTAATTTAAATCTTTGACTAGAGTTTCAGACTAACCTGAAAATGTTTGCTAAAGCCATGACACAACTGAAATGCATTACTAATTCCATTATTAGCACTAATAGTATTTCAGTATGTGGTCTCTTATCTGAAAACTTTGCCCCAGATGTTTCCAGAATTAAGAACTTTTTTGGATTTTAGAGATATATACATAAATCATATATTATATTACACCTGGAATACTTGAGGCAGGGCCACACTATTGAATTCATTACTATTTTGCTAACAATACCTGTCAAGTAAATACGTATGATAAGTAAAGAACATACATAGTCCCATGTTAATCCAGGCCAGTTTTTTTAAAAAATAAATTTCTATATTTTAGAATAGTTTTAGATTTACAGAAAGATTGCAAAGATAGTACAGAGTTCCCCTATGTCCTGTAGCCAGTTTTCTATATTGTTATCATCTTACCTTGCTCTGGCACATTTGTCATTTCCTAATAACGTAGTGTTATTGTTATTAATATTATTATACATTATTATTAACTGAAGTTCATACTTTATTCAAATTTTCTTAAATTTTTGTGGTGAATAATCCTTTTATTTTTATTAACATATAATGTATTATTTGCCCCAGGGGTACAGGTCTGTGAATCATCAGGCTTACACATTTCACAGCACTCACCATAGCACATACACTCCCCAGTGTCCATGACCCAACCACCCTATCCCCAACCCCTGAGCCCCCAGCAACCCTCAGTTTGTTTTGTGAGATTAAGAGGCTCTTATGGTTTGTCTCCCTCCTGATCCCATCTTCTTTCATTTTTTCCTTCCCTATTCCCCACAACCCCCTGCCCTGCCTCTCAAATTTCTTATATCAGAGAGATCATGTGATATTTGTTTTTCTCTGATTGACTGATTTTGCTCACCATAATACCCTCTAGTTCCATCCACATTGTTGCAAATGGCAAGATTTCGGGGTTTTGATGGCTGCATAGTATTCCATTGTGTATATATATACCACATCTTCTTTATCCATTCATCTGTTGATGGACATCTAGGTTCTTTCCATAGTTTGGCTATTGTGGACATTGCTGCTATAAACATTCAGGTGCACGTGCTCCTTCGGATCACTGCATTTGTATCTTTATAGTAAATACTCAGTAGTGTGATTGCTGGGTCGTAGGGTAGCTCTATTTTCAACTTTTTGAGGAATCTCCATGCTGTTTTCCAGAGTGGCTGCACCAGCTTGCATTCCTACCAACAGTGTAGGAGGGTTCCTCTTTTTCTGCATCCTCACCAACATCTGTCGTTTCCTGACTGGTTAATTTTAGTCATTCTGACTGGTGTGAGGTGGTATCTCACTATGGTTTTGATATGTATTTCCCTGATGCCGAGTGATGTGGAGCACTTTTTCATGTGCAGATTTTTAAAATTTTTACCTAATGTCCTCTTTCTGTTCCTGGATTCCATCTAGGCCATTCCGTTGCATTTAACCGTTACTTATGTCTTCATTAACTCTTGCTGGCTTTGATAGTTTCTCAGACTTTCCTTGTTTTTCATAGCCTTATGGTTTGAGGAGTACTGCTCAGGTGTTTTGTAGACTGCATTTCAGCTGGAATTGTCTGACCGTTGAAGATGAGACTGGGGCTATGGATTTTGGGGAGAAAGACCACAGAAATAGAGTGCCATTCTTATCACATCTGAAGGGTACATACTATTAACATGACTTATCACTGTTAATGTTGACCTTCTTCACCTGGCTGTTGTAGTGTTTGTTAAATTTCCTAGTATAAAGTTACACTTTTTTCTTCCCTTTTCATTCTGTATTTTCTGAAAGAAAGTCACTATGCATGACCCATAGTTAAGGAATGGGGAATTATGCTCCTCTCCCAGAGGGGTAGAGTATCTAAATTATTTAGAATTCTTCCACATGAGAGAGTGAACTCTTCTCCCCCATAGATCAGATTTTGCTGCCAAATGGGTTAAAGAATTTTTTAGTTTTCTTTTAAATTTTAAGTGTTGTGGATATGGGATCATGGACCAGAACCAAAGTTATATCTAAATTTAATGGCTTATACCATGCTTCTACCCATTATACCTCTCTGGTGACAGAAGAGACTGAATGATGTTACCTTAAAAGAAAGAATGATTGGAACTAGTAAGAAGGGATAAGAGTAGCCTGTTTCGCAAAGCCATGGATAGTCCCTGCCCATCCCACATGATTGTACAGTTTTAAACAAGAAGTACATTTGGTTGTTTCCATACCTTCATAACAAATTCAACTTGAAGGGAAATAATGGAAAATATGGTGATGATCAAAGTAAGTTTAAAAAAAAGACCAATTTTCCTTTTCATGTATTTGTCAGACCCTTTTTAACATGAATTTTCATGGAAACTCTTGAATTGGGATTATTCAGGGATGGAAGTGTGTATAGAAGGAAATGTGGGTGGCTCTTGCCTTTGGCATGCCGGGTCACTTCTCACAGTCATTGAAGGACCCGCTCTACTCTCCTACATCCCCACCTTCCTATTAAATGCCCCATTCTAGCCCCTGGGCATCTTTCCAAATCACACAGTCTCAAGTTGCATTCCCTTTCTATTCAACTCTTCTCTCCCACCTTCACTTTCCCCTGGGAAGACCCTTTAAGGAATTTTCTTGTTCACAACTAAGTCCCCTGTGTTCTCTATATGGCTTCAGCAACTTCTACTCAGTAGTATTCAGAATACCTGACAATCTATTATGTAGAGCTGCAGCTGGGCCATGTGCAAAGCACTACTCCTTTGAGTAGAGGGTCCAAAGGGAAAGAAGTTACTGAAGGATGTGTGAGGGGCTATAGAATGGCTGAGAGTAGCAGCTATTTATCAACCTGAAGAGTTTTTTTGACACTTTTATATACAGGGAAAATGAATCCTATTAAATATTTTTTGTATCATATAAGTCATTAGAGCCTTCCAGAAATAAGCCCTAGCCCCCATTTACTGATTACTAACATAGTGCTTATATACTCTCAGGGTTAACTTTCCAACTTGTGGAATGGCTCATTGAAGCTCCAAGAAGTCATCCACTGAATTAGGGCAACCGTGTGACCAAATACTGACATGTTGCTGTTCAAATTTACCCCTAAAACCTAATAGCCTATGTCATTATGATCTTAGGGCTAACTCGAAAGATGATATGAGCCCTGTGCAGCATCATAATTGTTAAAAACACCTGACAGGAATGTATCTATAGTGAATCTTTTCCTAACTACGGCCTTAAAGGAACACAGGTCAGGGAATTTCTTTTCTATTGATTTCACTTGATCTCTCTACAGCCTATGATTTCATTGTCTAAAATCAATTTCTTTAGCATACTGTCTCTTCCACATAATTTAGAGAAATGTGTGGAGGTCTTGAAAATGGTACAAACTTCTGAAGAAAAAAAAGTTACATGTTTATCTTCTTCAATTTCATTCATGCTCATGGATCGGAAGAATAAACATTGTTAAAGTGTCTATCCTACCTAGAGCAATCTATACTTTCAATGCCAATCTGATCGAAATTCCACCGGCATTTTTCAAAGAGCTGGAACAAATAATCCTAAAATTTGTATGGAACCAGAAGAGACCCCAAATTGCTAAGGAACTGTTGAAAAAGAAAAACAAAACTGGGGGCATCATGTTGCCTGATTTTAAGCTTTACTACAAGGCTGTGATCACCAAGACAGCATGGTACTGGCACAAAAACAGACACATAGACCAGTGGAACAGAGTAGAGAGTGCAGATATGGACCCTCAACTCTATGGTCAAATAATCTTTGACAAAGCAGGAAAAAACACACAGTGGAAAAAAGACAGTCTCTTCAATAAATGGTGCTGGGAAAATTGGACAGCTATGTGTAGAAGAATGAAACTCGACCATTTTCTTACACCATACACAAAAATAAACTTGAAATGGATAAAAGACCTCAACGTGAGGCAGGAATCCATCAGAATCCTAGAGGAGAACATATGCAGTAACCTCTTTGACATTAGCCACAGCAACTTCCTTCAAGATATGTCTCCAAAGGCAAAGGAAACAAAAGCGAAAATGAACTTTTGGGGCTTCATCAAGATCAAAAGCTTCTGCACAGCAAAGGAAAGAGTCAACAAAACAAAGAGGCAACCCACGGAATGGGAGAAGATATTCACAAATGACAGTACAGACAAAGGGCTGATATCCAAGATCTATAAAGAACTCCTCAAACTCAAAACACACAAAACAGATGATCGTGTCAAAAAATGGACAGAAGACATGAACAGACATTTCTCCAAAGAAGACATACAAATGGCTATCAGACATTTGTTCATCATCATTAGCCATCAGGGAGATTCAAATCAAAACCACATTGAGATACCACCTTACACCAGTTAGAATGGCCAAAATGAACAAAACAGTAAACAACACGTGTTGGAGAACATGTGGAGAAAGGGGAACCCTATTCTTCCACTGTTGGTGGGAATGCAAGTTGGTGTAGCCACTTTGGAAACCAGTGTGGAGATTCCTTAAGAAATTAAAAATAGGGCTTCCCTATGACCCTGCAATTGCACTACTGGGTATTTACCCCAAAGACACAGATGTAGTGAAAAGAAGGGCCATCTGTACCCCAATGTTCATAGCAGCAATGGCGACGGTCGCCAAACTGTGGAAAGAACCAAAATGCCCTTCAATGGACGAGTAGATAAAGATGATATGGTCCATATATACAATGGAGTATTATGCCTCCATCAGAAAGGATGAATACCCAACTTTTGTATCAACATGGACAGAACTGGAAGAGATTAAGCTGAGTGAAATAAGTCAAGTAGAGAGAGTCAATTATCATGTGGGTTTGCTTATTTGTGGAGCATAAGGAATAACACGGAGGACATGGGGGAGATAGGAGAAATGAGTTGGGGGAAACCGGAGGGGAAGACGAACCATGAGAGACTGTGGACTCTGAGAAACAAACTGATGGTTTTGGAGGGGAGGAGGGTGGAATGTTGGGTGAGCCTGGTGGTGGGTTAATTATGGAGGGCACGTATTGCATGGAGCACTAGGTGTGGTGCATAAGTAATGAATTCTGAAACACTGAAAAGAAAAAAAAATGTGTAATTTGGATGATGAATAATCTTCAAATAACTCTCTGAATTTGAGCTCCAATTAGGGAGAAATAATTAAGCATGTTGGCATTGAAAAAATACAGTATTTTCAACCATTCTCGAAGTCCAAAAATTAAACATAATGATAGACTAGATAAAGAAGCTTATTATTCACCATCTTGTTATGCTACTTGATGAATTGAATGGAATTTCTCAGAGACCTTCTTTTCAAGGCCACCCCCCCCCGCCCCCCGCCCTGCTTTGGGGCAGGGCATAATCCCCTCAAACTTGGTTTCTGTGGTTATTTTTAAACTGCAGGTCACTGGCTTGATTGCCTATAGCAAAGGCCTCTAAACATTTTTTTGTTGTTAAAGCTCCTCTATCCATAAAAATTATTTGAATATTTTAAGTCTTTTGATACATTTTATGCATTTGCTAGCAAAATAATATATTATAAAACTGCTTACGCAGTTCTTTTGGAAATTTTTTATGTAGTGCCTTGTGAAAAATCTTCTATTGTATCTTGAATTGTTTTTTATTGTTTTATAATTTTAATTTTTTAAAAAGATTTTATTTATTTATTTGACAGAGAAGGAGTGAGAGGGAGAGTACAAGCAGAGGGGAGGGCAGAGGGAGAGAGAGAAGCAGGCTCCCCGCTGAGCAGGTTGCCCAATGCAGAACTTGATTCCAGGACCCCCCGGAATCATGACCTGAGACAAGGGCAGTCGCTTAACCAACTGAGCCACCCAGGCACCCAAGTTGTTTTTTAAATAGTGATTTTGTTGGGATGACTGGGTGGCTCAGTGGTTAAACATCTGCCTTCGGCTCAGGTCATGTGCAATCCCAGAGTCCTGGAATCAAGTCCCTCATTGGGCTCCCTGCTTAGCGGGGAGCCTGCTCTCCCTCTGCCTGCAGCTCTCCCTGCTTCTGTTCTCTCTCTCTGACAAATAAATGCATCAAATCTTTTATAAACAAACAAATAAATAAATATTTTGTAAAAATGAGTTAGTTTTAAAAGTGAGTTTTTAAAATAGTGATTTATATTTTCATTGGTTTATATATATTTATTTTGTCCTCTGAATAGATGTAAAAAAAAACTAATAAGGCAAAAAAGTAAAACAAATTATTCTCTACTTAGAACATTTTGTTTAACTATTTCTTGGACCAGAAAGACTTAGAACCTTTCTGGTTTTGCCCTATCTGTGTGATCAGCAGCAAGCCACTTAACCTCTACAGGTTCTGATTATCTCATCTATAAAGGAAGGGCTTGGACTGGATGATTTCTAAGATTGCTCCAGCTTTATAATTTGGATGACAGGGTTTGATTTGGCAAATCTCCCAGAAGGATATTCTCTGAGTTTGAGAAGGCTGTCCTAATTTGACCGTGGATGTTACGAATTTGGAAAAACCTCTTTTAGAGAACTCCCCAAAGACAAAAGCCTACTCACTGGCCCTAGAGGCTTGGTGTCCTGAACCATCTTTCTGTTACACGGCTCAGACAGCAGGTCGGGGGCGCCACATGGAAGCCACACTCACAGTATCATAGCCACAGGGAATCATGGGAATCATGAAACTGCCAGCAAAAACATTGTTCATAAAGAGAACTTAAGCTGAGAGCTGAGTTCAATAATTTGTTTAAAATTTTATTTTTTTTTCAGTGTTCCAAAATTCATTGTTCATGCACCACACCCAGTGCTCCATGCAATACGTGCCCTCCGAGTTCAATAATTTTTAGCCCAACATGCCAGCAGTTGGCCTTCTCACTTTTCTTGGTTGCATTATGTTAACATTCTTTATTTTCTGAGCCCCTGTGTACTAGCCATGGTGTTTAGAGAAATAGATGCATAAAAAAACCCCCCCAAAAAAAAAATATCGTATCCCGTAAACATAACATAGGCTGATTATTTTAAATGTTTTCTTTACTCAAGGAGGTGGATTTAGGGCATGACGGTAATAATAAACGCTCATCTAAAGAACAGATTTTGATCAAGGAAGTTTCCAGTTGGTTCCATGTATAATCTTTACTCTGTTGGTTTTCCCAGGGCAAAGAACTGCACAAAAGAAACAAACCACAGCTCTAGAAATATAACACCAGTGGAAAAAAAGAAAAAAAAAAAAAATCTCAAGACAAAAAGTGGCCTAACAATGCATACTAGAACTTAAATAAGATGTTACCACATCTCTGTAGCCACCCATATCCAGTGTGTATCCTGGAAAGACATATGACTGACCAAAGAGAGGAGAGACCATGAAAAGAGTCAGTCATGGATTTTTAATTTGTAAGTACACGCTGATCCATGGAAGACTTACAGCAAATTTTATTTCAATGCCTTTTATTGTTTTTTATCATACAATCTGTTCCCGTCAGCAACAGCCTTTGATTGCTTCTTTCGCCGATCTGAATGCTAGGACGATCCCTGTTTAACCAGTTTTTAATAACTGTATTTCTATGCCACCCTCACCATCATTTCATTTGCTTTCAGGACCAGAGATCTTTACTCACATTATACTTGAGGATCTATTATAATATGATTAAGGGGGGTGGGCAGTAATTATAGAGGAAATGAAAAATCAAGAATTTTATGTTTCTGTCCTGGGTAAGGACCATAAATTACAGTTCTGCTGCAGTGGCCCACTCTCCCCTAGGGTTACTGTTATGAGAACACTGATGAAAGCATACTTGACATTTAGTGTAAAAGATGCTTTATATTTGTTATATGAATGTGCAGTAAGCATCGACATCTAATATGTAAGCAGAAGTAGATGTTGCAGTTGATCACAAGAGGAGATTTCCTATGAAAAATTGATAAATGTGTATTTCACGTAAATGATTGTCAGCACAACTTTAAGTAGATAGTGAAGCCTTAGTGAGGAGAATGTAGAATAAATGCCAGTTGTTTTTATTTCATGCTTCAATATGTGTGTTGAAAATTAGGTTAATTACCCTGATTATATTATTAATGCTTAATTTGATTTAGTAGCACTAATAATTTTGCATTTTGTGACCTTCAGTTGTTCAAGCCAGCTGTTTTGTTTGCCAGGTGTGTTCAGACTGGCAAAAGTCTAGGAGCCAGCTGAAGTCTGATGTAGACTTTCCTTTAAACTTAAGAAGGAAAAAAATTAAATCAGGAGATTCCACTGTGGAGAATATATACTCATTTTTTAAAAATGCTGATGAAATCCCTACAGAATGTTCAGGGATAAACAGCAGAGAGGATGTGAGCTATGCTTATTCTCTACGGTCTTTGTACTTGGAAGACCCTGTGAATCAGCACCTTCTGCTTTTGTGCCTTTCTCTCTCCCTACCTGGAAGGGCAGTGTAGGAGGGGCTAACCTCCCCTGTGGTGATGGTAGGTGGCTTTCTTTATATGTTAATTTCCTTCTATTAATCTGTCCTTTGTAAGCTTTAAAAAAAAAGATTTTATTTATTTTTAAAGAGAGAGAGTGTAAGAGCAGAAGGAGGGGCAGAGAGAGAGGGAGAGAGAGAATCTGGAGCAGATTCCATGCTGAGGAGGGAGCCCCATGTGAGACTTGATTCCACAACTCTGAGATCATGACTGAGCCAAAATCAAGAGTTGGATGCTCAATGACTGAGCCACCCAGGTACCCCTGCACTTATTAAACTTTTAGCTATCAGTTGCTTAATAGATAGTTAGATATATAGGTGTGTGTGTGTGTGTGTGTGTGTGTGTGTGTGTGTGTGTGTGTAATGTACTCACCTGGTAAAATGTATTGAGTACATTTATGTACAAAGTATGTAGAAGATAGAAAAATAAATATCAGTCCTTTGCTCACAGTCATGTGTGGGAGATGAGACATAGTCACATATAATACAACATGAGGTAGAGAATATCAAAAGCAAAGAGCTGAACTACTCTTTCCTATATGGGTTAAAACTAAGCTATATTCAGGATGCAAGTTCGTTTTGGCTCCAGTCCAGAGGATTGGTCTGGCTAGCCCATCATCTAGCAGAATTTGAAGTAATCGAATCCATGAGGAGTAAGATTTGCTTACATGGGAGGAGGCATTGCAAGGTAAGATCAGGAGGATGGTGGACCTACTGAGTTCCTCTTTGTTCTGTGCAATGGGACACAGAAGAGAATAGAAAGAAATGGTCTCTGACAGCCTGGAAGTTGTTTTAAGGAAGAGGAGGATCAACCAGAAAGCAGAAAGAGGTGGTGTGGAGAAAATAGGCAAAAAGAAAGGGAAGAAGAGAAGAAGGGAGGAAGAGAGGAAGGAAGGAAAGAAAGAAGGAGACTGTTCCTGGTTAACATTATGCCTTGGGTTGGCCAATAATGTGAACAAATGTCATAAGCCTGGATCCAATATTTTCCACTTTTCTCTCTCTTTTTGCCCTGAGTCTGTCTGTCAGACAGAAGTACCAGGTACTGTACTGGCTAAAAGATCCTGGAATGGTCCTGGAATGGTGTGAGGAAGGTTGATGAAGCCTTGGTAGTGGCTGGGACATGAAAATTGGGGTTTCTTGGAAGAGATGTAGAGGTGGTTCTGTACTGAAGTCATTGTCATTTAGTGGTTATAAATATTTTGATTTTGAAAAGATTGGAAGTGCTGAGGAGAAAGGGAGGGCTCTAAGAGGGCTCAGGCAATTGGGTAACAGGAGAGGAGAAACTGCTAGTGGAAGTCTTGACAACTCAGCAGATTCCTCAGTCTTTTTTCCCACCAGCTGAACAGATGTTGTCTTTGGGTTGGTGGTAAAGGAAGACAAATGAAATGGAGGAGGATAGAGCAGAAACCTGAGCCACAGCTGGGCTGAGTCCCCTATTCCCTGGGGAGGGAGGTCGTGTGTGTGTGTGTGTGTGTGTGTGTGTGTGTGTGTGTGTGTGTGTGTGTGTGTTGGGTTTGGGTAGAGATGGACTATTAAGAATGTTAAAGAGGGGATGCCTGGGTGGCTCAGTAGGTTAAGTGGCTGCCTTTGGCTCAGGTCATGACCCCAGGATCCTGGGATCAAGTCCCACATTAGGCTCCTTGCTCAGCGGGGAGCCTGCTTCTCTCTCTGCCTCTGCTGCCACTCTGCATGCTTGTGTACTCTCTCTCCCACTCTCTGATAGATAGATAGATAGATAGATAGATAGATAGATAGATAGATAGATAAATATCTTTTTAAAAAAAGACTGTTAAAGAGGGGTGCCTGGGTGGCTAAGTCAGTTAAGTGTCTGCCTTTGGCTCAGGTCCTGATGGTCCTGGGATCAAGGACTGCATCAGGTTCCCTACTTAGCGGGAAGGCTGCTTTTCCCTCTCCCTCTGCTGCTTTCCCTGTTTGGATTCTCTGTCTGTCTGTCAGATAAATAAATAAAATCTTTAAAATAAAGTTAAAGAGTTACATAATGTAAGAATCAATTATATGGGTTGTTTCCATTTACACCTCAAGTCTGCCCTCCTCCAGTCTTCCTTCCCTCCCTTCCTTCCATCCCTTTCCTTTTTCTTTTTCTTTTCTTTCAAGATTTTTTAAAAATTCAACTTAGTTAACATGTAGTGTAGTATTAGTTTCAGGGATAGAATTTAGTGATTCAACATTTGCGTATAATACCCAGGCTCATTACATCAAGTGCCCTCCTTAATGCCCATAACCCAGTTATCCCATCCCCCACCCACATCCCCTCCAGCAACCCTCAGTTTATTCCCTCTAATTAAGAGTCTCTTAAGGTTTATCTCCCATTCTGTTTTTATTTTATTTTTCCTTCTCTTTCCCTATATCCATCTGTGTTGTTTCTTAAATTCCACATATCAGTGAAATTGTATGGTATTTGTTTTTTTCCAACTTACTGATTTTGCTTAGCATAATACAGTCTAGTTCCATCCACATTATTACATGTGTCAAGATTTCATTCTTTTTGATGCCTCAGTAATATTCCAAACTATATAAATGTGTGTGTATATCTATATGCCACATCTTCCTTATCCATTCATCTGTAGATGGACATCTGGGCACATTCCATAGTTTGGCTACTACTGACATTGCCACTATAAACTTTGGAATGCATGTGCCCCTTTGAATCACAATGTTTGTGTCCTTTGGACAAATACCTACTAGTGCAATTGCTAGGTTGTAGGGTAGTTCTATTTTTAACTTTTTGAGGAACCTCCATGCTGTTTTCCAGAGTGGCTGCACCAGTTTGCATTCCCACCAGTGTAAGAGGGTTCCCCTTTCTCTGCATTGTCCCCAACTTCTGTCATTTCCTGACTTAATTTTAGCCATTCTGAATGGTGTGAGGTGATATCTCATTGTGGTTTTACTTGATTTCCCCAATGATGAGTGACGTTGAGCACTTTTTCATGTGTCTGTTAACAATTTGTATGTCTTCTTTGGAGAGATGTCTGTTCATGTCTTCTGCCCATTTCTTAACTGGATTTTTTATTTTTGGGGTGTTGAGTTTGATAAGTTCTTTATAGATTTTGGATACTAGCCCTTTGTCCAATATGTCATTTGCAAATATCTTTTCCCATTCCATGGGTTGCTGTTTAGATTTGTTCATTGTTTCCTTTGCTGTGCAGAATTTTTTATCTTGATTAAGTCCCAATAGTTCATTTTTGCTTTTGTTTCCCTTGCCTCTGGTGATGTGTCTAGTAAGAAATTGCTGTGGCCAAGATTAAAAAGGTTGCTGTCTGTGTTGTCCTCTAGGATTTTGATGGATTCCTGTCTCACATTTAGGTTTTTCATCCATTTTGAATTTATTTTTGTATGTGGTATAAGAAAGCAGTCCAGTTTCATCCTTCTGCATGTTGCTGCTCAATTTTACCAATGCCATTTGCTGAATCCTTGTCATGTTCCTGACTTTAGGGGAAAAGCTCTCAGTTTTTCCCCACTGTGGGTCTTTCATATATGGCCTTTATGATGTTGAGGTATGTTCCTTCTATCCCTACTTTCTTGAGAGTTTTTTTTATCAAGAAAGTATGCTGTATTTTATCAAACATTTTCTCCCTCTGCCCCCCCACCCCACTCATGCTCACTCACTCTCTAAAATAAATAAATAAATATTTTGGAAAAGATAGCTTAACTGAAAAGTAGCATTGGAAATTATGGGGTTGATTTGAATAGTGTAGACAAGAGCTAGATCATGCAAGGCCCAGATTTCTTGTCCTCATTCATGAATTCAGATTTCTAGGAAATTAATAGACATAATTATAGGTTTTGTATTTGTTGTCTAGACCACTGGGACCATTGTCTAGACCATTATTGAACATAATGTTCTAGATCATTCTTTAGAGATCCCAAATGCACTTGGTTTATAGTAATCCACTGTGTCTAAAGTATGTATCCCAAACATGAAGCTGATGTGTAGGAGTAAGTCTCATAGCAAGTGAATGAGTACCACCACCAATCTAGTGCCCTTCCATCTCAGTTTGTAGGCTTTTATGGTTATGAAGTGATAAAGTGATGAACATCTTTCTGCAAGAATAAGGCCAACTGCTACCTCCAGTGATGGATATATATAGAAAAGTTCTAGGGCTAAGAAAGAAATGGCCTTTGTGAATGTCTTAAACATTTTAGAATAAATTAAAAAACACAGAAAGAATAATAATTCATAGTCAGATATTTTATCTGTTTAAATTGCAAACAACAAATCCCTTTTTAGTTTCTTTAAGCAGGAAAGGAATTTTTTAGAGGATATCATGTGGTTCATAGATTCTCTGGAAGAACCAAGGAATCAGACTTAGATGCCATGCATTCAAGATGCCTAAAGAACAGTACTGATGGGTCCAGCAAAAGCCACACTGTCATCATTGCTGGACACAGACACCATAACTTCCATTGCTTATTCTGGTCAGTGGATGCCAGAATTTCTACCATGGCTTCCCACAAACCTGGGTACCTATCCAACTACACTCAATAGAAAACGAATTTTTAGATGGTTTCTGCTTATGAATTCAGTGTTCTCTTACAAATCCAAGTTGTATGTGGATGTTTCTTGTTGGTAGTAATAGTGATATAGAGAGCTAGTGTCTGGGAAAGTGGGTTTCTGGCTTCTACTTTGTGGAAGTATGACAAAAAAGTTTGAGATTCCTCTTATATAGGAAAAAATGTTCAAAAGATTTAGGGTGGCTGCAAAGAGTGACAAAGGTCTGCTGCACAAGAACTGATAAGATTGAGATGTTAAACTGGATATAATGCAGTACCTAAAATGGTAGAAATTCTGTGCTATGTTATTTGCAGTTGTGGGATTTAAAAAGAGTCTGGGGTATAGTCCACATGAATGTCAAATGTGTTCTGTATTATGACCTAAACTTGTACAATTTGCAAAAAAAAAAAAAAGTATAAGAAGAATTATCACTGGAATAATAGTATTGATAAGGAATGTTTTAAATTAAAAAAAATTTTTTATTGAACATCTGCTAGAGTGCCAAGCTCTCATCCAGGTTCTAGGAATAAAAAACACTGAACAAAATACACAATGTCCCTGTTTTCATGGACTGTCATTTAGAGGGGAGAACTGAAAATAAACTAGTAAACACAGAAATAATTAGGACAATATCAAAGAGAGAGAATTGAAAGGAAGGTGATAAGCAGGGCAATAGTGACTGGGGTAACTTTCCATAGGATAGTCAATGATATCCTCTCTGAGGAAGTGACATTTTACTGAGACTTGAATAGCAAGAAGCAACTATCTATGAAACAATCTATTAACTTTCACACAGATGCTGCTTATTTATGTTTTAATCATTCATCTGGAGTGATGCTTCCACTCAGTAGTTTTAGAGATATGATGGTTTCCTTATACTGTTGTGACTTCCAGTATATCCTGATTATTTTTTAAAAATATTTTTATGCCAGTTCTAAGAGGATCATGCTAATTTCTTTGTGAGCTCCTTTGAAGCCTAAATACTGATGGATAATTTCACAAATATCATGATGCCACTAGTTATGTCACTGCCATATAGCAATGACTGTCCAAATGGTAAGTGCTGCTATGGAATCACAGGGTACTAAAAGCCTGTTTGGCTCTGTTTTGGACACCAGGTTAAGACTTTCTGAAACAAGAGACTGAAGAACAAAGAAAAATTTCCCCGAGAAAGGAACAGGGGAGTAGGAGAGGAAAGTCTTCTAAATGGAGGAACATATGCAAAGGCCTCCAGGGAGACAAAACATGGTACATTTAAGAAACTGCATACAATCTGCATTTGGCTGAATTATATAGAAGAAAAGTGATGAGAGAGAAGATGCCAGCAGACTGAGCAGAAATCAGTAACCGATGGGCTAGTAAGACTTGTTCAAGAGAGATAGGACTTTAGGCTGAAGAATAGGACACTATTCCATTCATTTAACACATTTTTAAGTGCCTCCCATGCACCATGCCCTGTTCCAGGCCCTGGGAATACATAAGTGAAGAAACAGAAGTCCCTCCCCTCATTAGTCTATATTCTAGAGATAGAGGAAGGTAGATCTTAAATGTAAGAAATTTTTTTTTAAATTATCTGACAAAGACTATTTATTTATTGAGTATAGTTGACACACAATGTTACCTCAGTCTCAGGTATACAGTATAGTGATTCTATAGGTTTATAAATTACACTACATTTACCACAAGTAGAGCTACTATCTGTCACCATACAACACTATTACAATATCATTAACTATATTCCTTATGCTGTGCCTTTTATTCCTGTGACTTCTTCATCCATAACTGGAAGCTTGTATCTCCCACTTCCCTTCTCTCATTTTGCCCAGCCCCCACCCCCATCTCCCCACTGACAGCCATTCATCTGTTCTCTATATTTCTAGGACTCATTCTGCTTTTTATTTGTTTCTTCACTTGCTTTTTAGATTCCATATATAAGTGAAATCATACGGTATTTGTCTTTTTCAGTCTGACTGATTTCACTTAGCATAATATCCTCTAGGTCCATCCATGTTGTTGCAGATGGCACGATCTCCTCCTTTTTTATGGCTGAGTAATAATGTTAATCAAGTAAGATGCCATGGTTTTGAGCATTTTTGAGCTTGATACAGTATGGAAGTAATTTTTCAACTGGAAACAGTCAAGAGATTATAGATTAATACAAAAGAATATATATGTTGTTGACAGTGGCACTTGAGACTTGGGTGTATTTTTCACTTTTCTGAGTGAAACTAAACTACCATTTCTCAGACACAGGGAGTGTCTTTTCCTTCCTCCTAAACCCTTCTGTTCAGGATTGCTCCATAATCCTGAATCCCATGGATTCTCAATAGTAAGCATTAAACAGAAAGAGACTAGTGGGTACACTGGCAGCAAGAGAGCTCTTAATGTCTTAAAATTATTTGGAACTCAATGAAGTTATATTGTTTTGCAGAAATTTTTTTTTCAAGATTTTATTTATTTATTTCAGTGAGAATGGGAGCAAGCAGGAGGGAGGGGCAGAGGGAAAGAGAATCTCAAGCAGACTCCACACTGAGCATGGAGCTGGACACAAGGCTCAAGAACCCTGAGATCATGACCTGAGCTGAAATCAAGAGTCAGATGCTTAGCCGACAGAGCTACCTAGGTGTCCCCGCAGAGGTTCTTTAGTAATGTGCCTTTAAGCTAGGTCTACAGCATCCAAACTTCCCTGACATAGAATTTTGTGGAAACTTGGAGGAATGTACCATTATGATACTAAACAACTGGAGGGAACTTTTCATTTCTCTTTATATTTGCCTTATAGTAATTAAGAGTTGATCATAGGGACACCTGGGTGGCTCAGTCAGTTAAGCATCTACCTTTTGGCTCAGGTCATGTTCCCGGGGTCCTGAGATGGAGTCCCGTATCAGGTTCCTTGGTTGGCAGTTTCTTCCTCTGCCTACTTTTCCTTCTGCTTGTGTTCTTGCTCTCTCACTCTCTCTCTCTCTGACAAATAAATAAAAATAAAATCTTTCAAGAGTTGACCATATATGTGATTTGAATCTAATAAGTGAAGTTTTGTGAGTAAGCAAAATTTTGATTTTTATTATTGTGGGGACAGTGGAATGACAGTTTAAAAAAAAAAAAAAGTACTCTACACTTGACCAACAGGCTATAATCCAGGGAAGCACCAACAGAGAGCTCTAAAGATAGTTCCACGTCGCCATCCAGTTCCTTTTTTGGAGAGAAGAAAGAAATCCGATTTTAAGCCTCTGTCTCTTTAAAACAAAATGCGAGGTGGTGAACTACGTGGCACTTTTGATTATATGTTGAAACTGCACTAAGTCCCTGAAATCCAAGAGAATATTGCACGCTGGTCCTTTGTGCAGAATACTCACATGAGTGCTCACAGGAACCAATCCAGAAGCAAATTGCTGCTGATAGTAACTGACAGCATGAATTACTGTGCTCTCAGAGACTCTGCCAGCATCAACCCGTATGATCTCACTTTTGCTCATATGGCAAGCAGAATTTGTGCATGCGCTAGGACCAGCCTCCCAAGTACAGGGAACAGCAAGGTCTCCCAGCAGTTGTTTGAAAATAGCCAGCACCTTGAAAATGAATCACTGTGGCATCTCCTCAGCTCACCATTATAAAACCAAGGAAGATTTTTCTTTGCTGAGTTTCTGACCCTAATCATGTAAAGTCCCTTAGAAAAAGAGAAACTGACTCATCTGTTTATTCATCATTTGAAAACCAGACAAGTCATTGAATGTGGAAGACAACATCCATTTCTCTTCCACAAGCTGACCTGCCTCTGGATCTGCCACTCCCTATGGTCCATTTGGAGACATTCTGCTGCTGGTAATTGTCATGTTGATTCATAACAACCTTTAGAAATCATCTTCTAATTTGGAATAAATAAGAATATTGAAAAAAGAACTATACTCTTTATTAAAAATGCTCAATTAGGGGCGCCGGGGTGGCTCGGTTGGTTAAGCAGCCGACTCCTGGTTTTGGCTCAGGTCGCGATCTCAGGGTCTTGAGATCTAGTTCCCAGTGGAGCTCTGTGCTCAGCACAGGGTCTGCTTTTCTGTCTCCCTTCCTCACTGTCCCCCACCCCTCTCTCTTTCTTAAAAAAAAAAAAAAAAAAAAAAAACTTTAAAAAATGCTCAATTAAACTAAACTACATATGACAGGAAATGCTCTAAAAATGAATTTATACTTGTGTAAACCAACAGAACCAAGACCACTAAGATGTAATTCAAATATAAGAAGAGCTCATCCCAAATGTACATGCCTGGAAAGAAAAGCAGGAACTGAAAACATTCTTCCAAAGGATGAAATCATAGACCCAATTTTCACAACCCAAGATCAGTCTTGAGAGTACTTCTCTTATTTCAGACTATTACAAAACTTACCTAAATAGTACCAAAATTATAGGGAGAAAAAAAAAAAACTTATGGTTTAATGCCCTTGCCATCATTAGCAATATAATCTACCATTTCTGGGAAAACAGACTTTCTGAGGTCTTGAACTCTGTTCTTGGCAGGTAAGAAGCCTCCCAGGTCATCTTTAAAGGCATATTTATTTTTAATGCTTAAGTCTACACATGTTTTCTGTTAATAAGTTGGGCTCTTAAACAAGATTGTTATTCACTCTATTTATTTACCTTAGAAAGTACTCAGTTCTTCTGAAACAATGGTCCCTTTGAAAATGGGTAGGAAATAGAATTCAAAATTGAATTAAAATAAAGGGAAAATAGCCTTTCTTTCTTCAGTGCATATTTTTGCTATCTCCAGAAGGGGTAATGGACTTCCAGCCTTACAGGATATTTTTCTGAGTTAGCGCTGCTTTAATGAGAGAGAGAGAGAGAGAATGGGAGAACTTTGTCACAGGGAGCATGGGCTCATTTAGGTACCCTGAAGGGATGGTTTTTAGATTGGACAGTGCTTCTTATCTAGGGAAAGTTAAAGTTAGAGAAGATAGACAATCCCAGTGTGGTAATGTTAGGTCATGCTGCAAGTAGTGGCCACACAGACAGTTGCCTTTCAACATAGATGTTCCACAGGCCTCTCCTGTTCAACAAATTCAAAACTCAGCTTCTTGGATTCCTGATTTCAATGAAGTTCTCACTGTTCACTAAGGAAGAAGGCAGAGAAACTAGGGATTCCCTCTTGACTAGTTTCCATCCCTTGTGTATCACACCCAATCTATCACCAAGGCCTTTCACTTCTCACTCAGCTATCTCTTTCAAATTTGCAAATTCTCTTTCATCTCCTTCATTCCCATTCTAAGTACACATATCATCTCCTTTACAAAGAAGTCTCCTAACTGCCTTGGTCCTGTTCTCTCTGATCTGATCTCTACAGTTTCTAAAAGTTACATCAGATCATCTCATTCCTTTGCTTAAACGATCCCTATTGCCTTCAAGGAAAAAAAAAATGAAATCTGCTCTCCCTTAAATGGCATATTTACCTCTCAATTAGCATTCTTTCTCCCCAGCTTTGCTTCATCATAGTTTCTGTTTTGAATGAACTCCCCTCCTTCTTTCTTCTGTTCAGTAGTTTTTACATGCCTCTCAAATTTTGATTCAGCTCTTACCTCATCCAGGAAACCTTCCCTGATCCACTTTCTGACCCTTATCACAAAATGTTCCTGAAATACCCCTTTGGACCACTGTGTTATACGTGCATCTTGAGGGTAGGTGCAGTGTTTTCATTTTGCTGACTTAACATCTAGCACAGGGCCTCGCAGGTGAATTGATGCAAGAAGTTATCAGAGAAAGTCACACAGAGAAGGTGGAGTTGAACTGAATCACTTTTGGGAGAGAAATAAGATGAAGTAGAAAATGATATTTGAGGCAGAAGGAGTAACGTGTACAGGAGCATGAGAGAGCTTGCCATGTATAGACAACACTAAGTGGTTTAGAGCTGCTGGAAAAGAAAATGTGAGATAAAGAATTCTGTGGCATGAGCCATGTTCAGAGTTGTAACACATTTGTTTAATCTGTGACCAGCTTATCTCAAAGTTTGGAAAGGCCTTTTATTGCTTTTCTTGAAGCTTTGGGAATTGTTAAGAATGAGGTGACCAAACAGGATTATACAAAGTAACATTCTTACACACTTACATTTAACAAAGTAGCCCCTTTGACACAGAAAACATACAATATGTTTAATTTTATTTTTTATGAGAAATTATAAGATACAAATATGAGGATATATATGTGAATGAATATTTGTTCATAGCAGACTATAAGAGGTAAAATTAGCCATGGAACACATTTCTAATGTAGTGAGATAAATGTCTTCTGTTAGTATTGTGGCATATCTCTCGGATGATATAGAGCCTCCTTGGGTGGTAATATCAGAGGTCTAACCTCACAAATATGAGCTGGGAGTCAGTGGCCTTTCACAACTCTCAATCCTTTATCTACTTCTTACCTGCCCTGCATGTGGAAAACGTCAGTGGGAAAGTCATGCTGGAAACATTTACTCCAATGAGCATTCTCTGCTTATTTCCATTTTTTTTCCTCCTTTTTAACTACTTAGAAAATGACAAAAGAAAAGAAAGTTAAAATGAAAAAAGGAAAAATCTGAAAAATGAGAAAAGGAAGGACTCATTAAAGAAAACGTTTAGAAAGAATAAAGATTACTGAGGTTAAGAATATTTTAGAAAAAGATAAAATAAGGCATTTTCACATTTCAGGTAAAATAGGTCACAAACTCAGTGGAAATATTTAATTACTGTAGTTGAGGAAAAAGTTCAAACTATAATTTCTTCATGCAGACAGTGGATGCGAGAACAAGGAAGTCCAGTTTGGATCAACCTGGTGAGGAAACAGATCTCCCTGACCTTGTGGGAAAGTTCAGCTGTCCAGCCTCCACAGTCCTGGAAAAGTCCAAGCTGCGTCCAGAACCAAACTGCCAAACAGATGATCAGTTTATTCAAGATAATTGTTCCATATGCTAATGTATGTCTATCCACAAATTTGTAACTAAATATCTGGCTTTCCTTCTTCTTTTTCTTATACCCTTCTTGCAGTTGTTTTCTCTTCTTGCCGTCAGATAAGAATGCATGTGTGTCTCAGAATATTCACAACAGGAAACATGCTTCCAGTGCTTACATTGCTTATAAGATGAGCAAGCTGTTATTTCTTCATTCCCTGATAGCATCTCTTAAAATCTTCATTTGGGCTGAAAGTTTCCAGATTATGTTTAGCCCTTGGTTCAGTTTTGTTAGGAAAGTGCAAAGTTGAGCTATCAGGGTTTTTCTCCCCGCCTGGAGTTAGTGCAAAAGTCTTTCTTCCTGGGGTGTAGCCCAGTCCCGATGAGTTTCTAGATCCTGTGCATCTAGTCCTGTCTTTGACTTTTGCCTCCTCCCCAGGGCTGCTGTCCCCTTGTGAGGTGCACTTGGGACACAGGACATCAAATGGTCTTGAAGAGCCACAGCAACCTCACACGGAGGTTATCAAGACTTGCAAACCACTCTTGGCAGCTTTTTCTCCTTTCTCTGTGCGTAACTGTGTTTCAGGCCTTTGTTTCTCAGCTGGTGATAAGTGGGGGTGGGGGGAACAGGTGTCTAGAACATCAACGGTGACTCAGTGGTAGAAGCCAAGGTAGGAAGAACCTGGCTACACTAACAGTGGCCCTGTGTTTTTATTTTTCTCAATATCTTGATCTTGGTTATATCTTTACTAGGATAATAGGGAAAAATAATATTTTATACTTTAAGTGACTTTACATACAAATAATTGGGGGAAAAAAAGGCCGAACTTGTAATATTTTGTTTATAGTTAGCTGTATAAATATGCAGACATTAAAATAGACAAGTTAGGGGCTATTATATAACATTCCTTTTTTTGTTGTATAAACATACCAAAAAAGATTAGAAGTACTCATTTCATTTGTTGTTTTTTAAACAATTGGGAAACCTCAGTGATATCAGTTTTCAAAACATTTTTCTTATTTCTATAAAATGGAGGAAGAAAATAATAAGAGCTATGTTAACTTCTTATTTACATGCATAATATTTTTAAAATTTTTCATTCTTAAATAAATGCCTTTTATATTTAGGATCCATCTTCAACTTCCTCAGTGGGGTTTTTAATATTCTCTGTTAAACTTTGTGAGTTATCTCTCTGTTCTCTTTCTGATGTATACTTCCATACCTTATGCCCTGGCAAACAGCCCTTTGGATGAGAAGTTCCCTCCGCAATTCCAGGGTGTCTCCTAGTCAGCCTCTTAGTGGTCTTAGTGGTCTATAGAGCTGAGAAGGCATCTGGTGATTTGAACTGGAAACTCTGGGCAAGTCTAGAGGCCCTCTTTTGAGCTTCAGAGCAGGGTCTGGGGCCAGATGTGGGCTTCACCTCCAGAACCCTCTCTCAGGCTGGGTAAGGAAGGGAGGAAAGCAGAAGCAGTATTCTGCACAGTCTATGGCTTTACCTAGGATTTACTTACAGCTGGGTCTAGAGAAAGGCCTTTAATTATGGAGTCCATTTTGGGAAAGGATGGATTGATTTTAAATGAAGGATAGGTAAAGTTTTGAACGCATCCAAATAATGGTATTGTAGGCCAGATTTTTACCATATTTACATGGTAAAAAATGGTGTTGGACCATATGGTTCCCATATGTCCATATGGTATTGGACATAATGTATGCTTTACAAGGTTGGTAGGAAATTCAAATGCTAGATGGTATTAATTAATTAATTTATTATTATTATTTATTTATTCAACTACTATTTATCGAGTATATTCTATAAGCCGAGGACTATATGACATGCTGATAGTCGTGAACAAATACAATACAGTCTTCATTCTAATATGGTTTATTTTAAAAATATGATGTCTCTGGATGTATAATATTAGGTATAACAAGGGAATACCTATTTTAAAACTAATTCCTGTTTTTGCTTTGATGAAACAAAAATTATATATGTGTAGTAGATGATTGGCTAATTACCATTTCCCTGTATTTTAACAAAACTATTCATTTTTTAAATAATTAATAATTTAAATAATTTAAAAATTAAAATAGTTTGAAAAGAAATATTTTGTATTTTGGTAGCCAATATGTGTGCGTTTTTTCCAAGTAGAAAGGTCTCAATAAAAATATGTCCCTTCAGTATTATGCTTAGCAAAATAAGTCAATTGGAGAAAGACAGCTATCATATGATCTCCCTGATATGAGGAAGTGGAGATGCAACGTGGGGGGTTTGGGTTAGGAAAAGAATAAATGAAACAAGATGGGATCAGGAGGGAGACAAACCATAAGAGACTCTTAATGTCACAAAACAAACTGAGGGTTGCTGGGGGAAGGGGGTAGGGAGAGGGTGGTGAGGTTATGGACATTAGGGGGGTATGTGCTATGGTGAGTGCTGTGAAATGTGTAAACCTGGCGATTCACAGACCTGTACCCCTGGGGCTAATAATACATTATATGTTTATAAAAAAATTTTTTTTTAAATGTCCCTTTAAAGTTATTTGGAATTTATTTCAGAAACACTGATAATTCTAGGTCTATTGCCAATAAATTAAGCATTACTTTTTATTTCTTTATTATCTTTTATTTTTTTTTCTGTCCCCCTACTTTTCTTTCACCATAATCTCCAGAAGAAAGAGCTTCTGGATCTGAATTCAAAAAGTTGGTTTAAGTCCAGTCTTTCCTCTTCATAGTTGTGTAACCTTGGGAAGTCACATTTACTGTATCTTGGCCTAGTTTCCTCATCTGTAAAATGATAGGATTATATTGAATAATAGCCGAGATCCCTTCCAATTTTAGCATTCTCCGGTTCTTTAATCTTCCGGATTTGCGGGTAAAATGTAGAGACAGGGACATGAACACATGTTGAGAGATGCTTTTTAAGTAGAAACAACCCAGAAGTTTGGATTTAGTTGGAGTTGTGAATGAGTTCTGGTTTGCCTATACTACAACACAGAATTCTAAACTTGTTATGCTTTACAAATTCATATCTTCCCAGGAAAATGCATATATGTGGGTAAGCAAGGCATTTGGAATGAACATTTACTCAGCAGAAATTAAAAGCCACTTCAAACTAGAGATAGTGACATTGTCTTTGGCCAGGGCAGGTACAGCTCAGATAACATCACTGGCAGATTATGTACCAAGTCATAGCTGTATCATAGCACTAGCCAGAAGGCATCCTGTTGACGCAAGGCCCAGGATCCCAGCTCACTTCTGACAGCTCTGTACTTAGACTTTCCTGATCCCTTCCTAAATTGAAAGCCTTCTCTTCCTTCTTTATGCTCCATTTCACTTGCATTTGGTCTTGTATTAAAATTAGTTGCGTATAACTCTCTCATTTGGTGGTTCCTAAGGTCCTTATGAGAACCCAATCTGTCTGGTTTACATGTGTATTTCCCACAGTGCCTTGCACAAAGTAGGCACTCATTTTTCTTGAAGTAAATATTTCAACTCAGTAGCTGGGACTCTGAAGTTAAAAACAATTACAAAAGAATCTTGTTTTATATTCTTAAATTCTAATGCAAGGGCACAGCTTAATAGAGGTACTGAAACCCAAGCTTGATATGACAGAATGGCATCCAATGAAAAGTCTCATTTCTACTGAGGTATGGGAATCTTGGCAGCTCAGTCAAGCTGAAAACAGTCTTGCCTGGGGTTTTGGAAGGAGACTCAAATGCCTTTGTAGTTACCCAAGGGATGACGTTCACCTGAGGTCAGCCCAGTCAGTGATCCACTCTCCCACCTAAAGCTGTCTGCATACTTCCATAGAGCCTGGCGATGGGTCATACTGTTTTATCACACAATTCATTACTTGCTGTCTATATAGGCCTAAGGTTTTATGCTGCACAAAAATATACTAGCCTGAATAGAGCATGAGATACTAAATTAAAAAAATCATCTACTATAGAGATTCAGTGGCAAAATATACTCTTCTCTTTTTGGCAAATCTCATTCTTCTCACTTTTAACTTTTTTAGTGGTTTCTTCTATAACTATAGTAATATGGGTATTACTATATTTAGTTATGGTGAATATAATCTACTAACTTACTTCTTGATTAATCAATTTTAATTATTATTGATTTACTGCTGTGAATGTTGTAGATATAACTTGTTGAAACACTTCTCAGCTTTTCTTCCATTCTTTCCCCTAATATATGGTATTATATTTTAGTTTCAGGTTTTCTGTTGTTACTTTTTTCACCTACAGTAATAGTGTGTTTTGTTTCTTGTTCTCTCAACTTTAAGTTTGTCTATTAAATCAATGCTATATAAGATGGTGAAAATATTCAGGGGCCCTTTCAGTGTGATGGCTTGTGTCTTTCTGTATTTTATTCCTTTTTTTTTTTTTTTAAATAATTTCCTTTCCTTTATTTTCTTTGTCCTCATTCTGGAACCCCAGTGGGCTGGACATTGAACTTTGTGGATTGATACTTTGTGATTCTCATATTCTCCATCATGTGTTTCATTTCTGTATTTTTTCATTCTATGTTATGATATTTTAAATTTTTTGCTGCTTTTTTATGAATTTTTCAGCTTTGCATTTAAAAGATTTCTAAGACCTGGTTCTTACTGTGATCTGTGCTATTTTTATAGATTCTTATTCCTGTTTTTAAGATTACAACATCATTTAAAAACTTCTGAGGATTCTTGGGGTGCCTGAGTGACTTAGTTGATTTATCTTTGGACTCTTGATTTTGACTCAGGTCATGATCTCAGGGTTGTGAGATCAAGGCCCACGTCAGGCTCCACACTCCGTGGGGAAGGCTGCTTGAGATTCACTTTTTCCCTCTGCCTCCCCCACCCCATCTCTCTAAAATAAATAAATAAATGTTTTTTTAAAACTTCTGAGTATTCTAATTAGAATTAAAGAAAAACCAGTTTCTTCATTTCCTTGCACTTCCACTATATTCTACTGAGTCTACAGCTGATGCTGTTAGTCTTCCTCATATGTCTGGTAGTCCTTGCTAACTACTATTTAGGTTTATTCTTATTCTTGTTTAGGTTGATTATTCCAGGTTGAGGCTGCAGGTTTTCTTGGCAGTTTCTTTCCCCAAGATGTCTCCTCGCTGAATTGAAGGCTCTTGGTATGTAGGTAGAGCTTATTATCTGGAGGATTTGCCCAAGGGTGAGTGGGTAAAGTAATCAGAGCTCACACTAGCAGCCTGTACTTTTCCCAGGAAGCTTACTCAATTCCTTTAGTTTCCTGTGCTTTTTTTAATTTGGAGGAATGAACACTGGGTTTCCATTTATTCTGCATGCAGAGATCCCGGGGTGTGTTACGAGCTTGTGTGCATGTGTGGTGGGGGGGGGGGGGTGGAGAGAGAGACAGAGAGAGAGAGAGAGACAGAGAAACAGAGAGAAAGAGAGAACTAATGCAGCTATTTTATTGAAGAACATTCAGTGAGAGCCTTGTTTCTACTGTCCCCCAGTATATCTCCTCAGTCTGAGCTAGGAGCCTTTCCAAAGTCCTTTGAAGTTAGGCTGTGCCCCTCACTGAGGCCCCCTTCTGTTCTGTGCTGCAGCTTCCTGTGCTCCATTTCACTTATCCATAGGATTTTGTTTACTTTCTATTCCTAGGAATTTGTTGATTTAAGTTAAAAAAAAATGAGTAAAAAATAAAAAATAAGAAAACCCAAAAACCCAACCAAGATTCAGATGTCATCTCCAGAGACTGAATTCTTAACCTTTTTGCTATATTGCTTCTTATAATCATGCCATCAAAAAAATAAACCTCAAAAATTTCAAAATAGAACTACTCTATGATCCAGAAATCACACTTTGGACATTCACCTAAAAAATATAAAAACATTAATTCAAAGGGATATACACATCCCTATGTTTATTGCAGCATCATTCACATTAGCCAAACTACAGAAGCAATCCAAGTGTCCCTCGAAAGATGACCATTCATTTTCTAAAGAAGAAGCAATATATATATATGTATGTGTGTTTGCAGGAATGTTACTCAGCCATGAAAAAGAATGAAATCTTTCCATTTGCAACAACATGGATAGAGCAAGAGAGTATAATGTTAAGTGAAATAAGTCAGTCAGAGAAAGACAAATACTATAAGATCTCACTCATATTTGGAATCTAAGAAACAGAACAGATGAGCAAAGGAAAAGGGAGAGAAAAATAGAGAGGGGGAAATCCAGAAATAGACTGTTAACTATAGAGAACAAACTGGTGTTTACCAGAGGAGAGGCAGGTAGGGGGATGGGAAAAAGCGGGGATGAGAAATTAAAGAGTACACTTATCATGATGAAAATAAAATAAAATAAAACCCATGAGGATAGAATAATTCTGGATTATCAAATAAGAGCTGATGAAATATTTTCCAAAAAAAGGTGGGAATGCAAGTTGGTGCAGCCACTTTGGAGAACAGTGTGGAGATTCCTCAAGAAATTAAAAATCGAGCTTCCCTATGACCCTGCAATTTCACTACTGGGTATTTACCCCAAAGATACAGATGTAGTGAAAAGAAGGGCCATCTGTACCCCAATGTTTATAGCAGCAATGGCCACAGTCACCAAACTGTGGAAAGAACCAAGGTGCCCTTCAACGGACGAATGGATAAGGAAGATGTGATCCATATACACTATGGAGTATTATGCCTCCATCAGAAAGGATGAATACCCAACTTTTGTAGCAACATGGACGGGACTGGAAGAGATTATGCTGAGTGAAATAAGTCAAGCAGAGAGAGTCAATTATCATATGGTTTCACTTATTTGTGGAGCGTAACAAATAGCATGGAGGACAAGGGGAGTTAGAGAGGAGAAGGGAGTTGGGGGAAATTGGAAGGGGAGGTGAACCATGAGAGACTATGGACTCTGAAAAACAATCTGAGGGGTTTGAAGAGGCGGGGGGTTGGAGGCTGGGAGAACCAGGTGGTGGGTATTAGAGAGGGCACGGATTGCATGGAGCACTGGGTGTGCTGCAAAAACAATGAATACTGTTATGCTGAAAATAAAAAAATTAAATTAAAAAAATAAATAAAGATATTTTCAAGAAAAGACTCAAAAAATGAATATAATTCTATGGTGATAAGGAAGGCTGAATTATGAGATTTTGGTAACACAATTTATTTATTTATTTATTTTTTGATTTTTTTTTTTTTTAATTTATTTGACAGAGAGAGATCACAAGCAGACGGAGAGGCAGGCAGAGAGCGAGGGAAGCAGGCTTCTTGCTGAGCAGAGAGCCCGATGTGGGACTCGATCCCAGGACCCTGAGATCATGACCTGAGCTGAAGGCAGCGGCTTAACCCACTGAGCCACCCAGGCGCCCTGGTAACACAATTTAAAATATTCTCAATGGAAAGAAAATGCAGAGGCAGGTAGAAAATCTGGCGTATTTGCAGGTAGAGAAGCTGTCTAATAAAGCTGGAAGATATCTATGTAAATGGTGCATGAAAGAACATATAACTAAGGGGAATACAAAGTACTGGGATAAGAATTTCAAGAGAATTAAAGCCAAAGATTAGCTGAGGCTCACAAAAACCACTAGAGACAGCAGCAGCAATTTTTAGTGCTATTTTCAGAGCAATAGATGAAAATTATAGGTCCATTGCTTGAGAATGATGGTATCGTGTTAAAACAAAACACTACACATCCGCTTTTCTTCTGCCTATACCAAGAAGAATGATCTTTAAGCTGACAACATTGAGAGATCATTACATTAAGAGGTTATTGATATATACAATGAGAGGAGTCTAACGATAACAAATATTTTAGATAAATTCAAACTCCCAGATCATGACAAATTACATTTTGGGCAATACACAGTCCAATTGATATGATCGTAATACTACCATATTCTTTGAGAAATTTTGGAGAACAGGGAAAAATTCAAAAGAATTGGAGAAAGGTACATATGACCGTAATTTCCAAAACTTCTCCCCCCCACCCCGCATCAGTGTTAGTCTTGGCTATGTGTCTTGCTGTGGCCAATGAAATGTGAGGGGTGAACGCTACTTCCAAGCAGAATCATTAAGAAGCACTAGCACTGTGTTTTCTGCCACTACTGTTGAAAAATATGTTATCAGCTATTTGAATGACAGCATAGATGTTATATTTCTCAACTTTGCACAACATAGGACCCATTATATAAGATATTCCCTGGAAAAGAGAGTGTGTTGGATAGAAAAATTAGAATGAAAATGATATCTATTGAAAAGATACTGAAGCAAACATGATAAAATTTATAACTTAAAGTGTTTAAGCTGAATAAATGTGTCACTAGAAGTTTGTTTTTTGTTGTAGTTGTTGTTTTGTTTTTTCTGGTCATAAATTTTTGATTTTTTAATTTTTTATTTTTTTATTAACATATATTATTTGCTTCAAGGGTGCAGGTCTGTGAATAATCAGTCTTACACAGTTCACAGCACTCATAGCACATACCCTCCCCAATGTCCATAACCCAGCCACCCTATCCCTCCCTTCCCATCCCCCAGAAATCCTCAGTTTATTTCCTGGGATTAAGAATTTCTTATGGTTTGTCTCCCTCCCTGGTCCCATCTTGTTTCATTTTTTCCCTCCCTACCCTCCACAATCCCCTGCCCTGCCTCTCAAATTTCTTATATCAAAGAGATCATATGATAATTGTCTTTCTCTGATTGACTTATTTTGTTTAGCATAATACCCTCTAGTTCCATTCACGTCATTGCAAATGGCAAGATTTTGGGTTTCTTTGATGGCTGCATAGTATTTGTGTGTGTGTGTGTGTGTGTGTGTGTGTGTGTACATACATGTATATATACATGCATGTGTGTATACGTATATATATACGTATACACACATGCATGTATATATACATACATATACATACATACGTGTGTGTGTGTGTGTATCACATCTTCTTTATTCACTCATCTGTTGATGGACATCTGGGCTCTTTCCATAGTTTGGCTATTGTGGACATTGCTGCTATAAATATCTGGGTGCACGTGCCCCTTCGGATCACTACGTTTGTATCTTTAGGGTAAATACCCAGTAGTGTGATTTTTGGGTCATAGGGTAGCTCTCTTTTCATCTTTTTGAGGAACCTCCATACTGTTTTCCAGAGTGGCTGCACCAGTTTACATTCCCACCAACAGTGTAGGAGGGTTCCCCTTTCTCTGCATCCTCACCAACATCTGTCATTTCCTGACTCAATTTTAGCCATTCTGACTGGTGTGAGGTGTTATCTCACTGTGGTTTTGATTTATATTTCCCTAATGCCAAGTGATGTGGAGCACTTTTTCATGTGTCTGTTGGCCATCTGGATGTCTTTGCAGAAATGTCTGTTCATGTCTTCTGCCCATTTCTTGATTGGGTTATTTGTTCTTTGGGTGCTGAGTTTGATAAGTTATTTATAGATTTTTGGATACTAGCCTTTTATCTGATATGTCGTTTGCAAATATCTTCTCCCATTCTGTCAGTTGTCTTTTGGATTTGTTGACTGTTTCCTTTGCTGTGTCACTGGAAGTTTTTTTAAGTGTCATTTGTATTGAATGAAAGAGAACTGCTTCTTTGAATTTAGGTGAAATCAGATAGCGTGGATTGGTCCAAACCTCAAATAAGGTTAGTGTGCTGTTGCCTCTATAAAAGTGAAGGTGATCTGAAGCTATTTTAACAACGTTAGGCATCTAGGTTATCAAGGGGATTATTATGTGTTAATAATAATAATAGTTCTCAGCACTCATTTTTAATAGGAATGTTGATAAAGCCCAGGGGTGTTGGGAATAGCTTATTGGGTGGAGTTGGGCAGGTAGAGCCAGGAGGTCTAAACCTAAACCAAAGAATCTGGCCAGATAAGGGAAAGGCTAAAAGAGCAGAGAAGGATAATAATTGCAGATGTGTTCATACTTAAGAAGGAAGCAGGCTGAATATTTTTATATCAATATCTGCTTGGCTCCTTTTGACCAGACCCCTGCTTTCCTAATCAACTCTGTTTCCTGGTGATATTAAGTCATAAATACGTAAACAAGACATACTGAATAAATGCACGTCATGAAAGAGCTTTCTAATCCTGGATGATTAGCAGGATCATTCAGGGACCTTTAAAAATGTAGATTTCAGGCCTTACCTCAGACCTCCTGAACCATAATTTCTGGTAGTGCACTTTGGAAATCTGTGTTTTAATTAACCTCCATTGACTCTAGTGTTCTAATGGTTTGTGAGCCACTGTGTCTTGTGATGTGGTTCGTGTTCATCAGGCAAGAGTTGGATTGTAGAACATAGTATATCGTCAAGGGAGGCAAAGCTAGGGCAGTGGCTCCCAGATTCTGGTCTTCATGGACAGTTCAACTTTTAAAGAAAAAGGGCTCATCAACATAGGATGGCTGTCTTTCTAGTAGAACAAACCAACCAAGCAAATTCGTATCCTTATTATTCCATTTTAAAAAATTAAATTTTAAAAGGATTTGGGCAGGATATAGTATAGAAATCAAGGATAGCCTTTTAGTTTGAATGAACTTTGCCATTTTTCTCATTTCACCATGGACTGGTGACAATGTCTTCACATTATGGCATCATTCAGTATGTCAGAATTTGAGAACCAATTTATAGGGTATGTCCAATTCCTTATGATCTCTGGCAACATGTTGCTGCCCTGCTATGCAGGGTCAAGTGGTTCCTAGTTGTTTTAGGGACTCTAGTCTGACAGTCATGGAGAAAGCTCTGAAAAGAGAGTATAGATGCTGTGTTGGGATGCAGGGGTACGTTAGATGATAAAGGATCTGTGAATAATTGTTTGTGGAAACTATTTATCTGTAGAAGAAAAACATGGGTAGACCTGAAAGCTGTATTAAAATATGTAAGTTATCAGGCTAGAAGGCAGCCCTAGGCCGATGTGAGGAAGTCACTGGCAGACCCATTTCAGTTTAATGTAAACAGTAGCTTTCTGAGAATCAGACATTTCCAACAAAGATTAACAAACTACATGGAGATGAGATTGCCCACTCTGGAAGAGCTCAAAACCCATCTGAGTAACAAGGAATTTTCATGAAAGGGTTCTCGACTGAGTTGGAGGTTGGATTAAAATCAGTTTTGGGGGCACCTGGGTTGTTCAGTCTGTTAAGCATCTAACTCCTGCTTTTGGCTCAGGTTGTGATCTCAGGGTTGTGAGATTGAGCTCTGTGCTCAGCATAGAGTCTGTCCAAGATTCCTTCCCTCTCCTTTTGCCCTTCATCCTGCTTGTATGCCATGTACTCTCTCCTCTCTCTCAAATAAATAAGTAAAATCTTAAAAAAAGAAACCCCCATTTTTCTAGGAGAAAAAGATAGAGAGAGAGAGAGCTATACAGAAGCAAACTGTAAGAGACTCCTAACTATAGAGAATAAACTGAGGGTGATGGAGGGAGGTAGGTGGGGAAGGGCTAAATGGATGATGGGTATGAAGGAACGCACTTGTGATGAGCACTGGCTGTTACATGTAAGTGATGAATAACTCAATTCTGCATCTGAAACCAATTTTACCATACAAAGTTAACTAGAATTTAAATTAAAATGTGAAGAAAATAAAATAAGCTACTAAAGCTTATTTCAAGACAAAAATAAGTACATAAAATAAAATAATAAAATCACTGTTTCTAAGCCAGGCACCACTCCTCAATAACACCTGGGAAGCCTTTTAAACAAATACAGATTCCTGGACCTCAGCTTAGATCTCTAGAAACAGAAATAGAAACTCTATGAAGGGGGCTCGGGAATCTGTGTGTTTCAGAGGCCTTGCAGGAAATTCTGAGTTAAGTTGCCTGTAGCCTTAGAAAACAATTGGATGAAGTGAACGCCAGAGTCTTGAAGCATCTGTGATGAAGGAATCTCTAAAAATTATGAAGAGATAACATTTTGTTATGGCATCAATATTTGAATATCCACTTAATATATGTGCTTTATTATTGTCTGTTTAAAAGTTATATCTGAAACAACTGGTTATCTGGACATCAACACAAACAGAGAGCATTGAACTATTTTTAAAACAAGATTCGCTTTGAGCTTGCAAGTGAAATTAGCCTCATATGAGGAAAAGAAGTCATGGGCCTAATTATAAAGTATGGATAAATAAACTTCCCAAACAGATACCATGTTTGTGCCACATTTTCTTATTTACCAGATCAATGACTCATTCTTTCCAATTTTAAATATCATATTAGCTTAAAATGGTGTTAAATATGTTTATTTCTGTGAAAGAGGACTTTCATTGGACCTTTTGTGACTTTGAAATGATTTTTTATTTTCATCAATCTTTCATTCTTATAGCTTGAGTAACTATATTAGTAACAGAATTATCAAGCAGAACTGCAGAGCACCCCAAAGGTCCTTTTACTTTTTTTTTTTTTTTTTTTTTTTTTTTAGAATCTGCAGCTCTGATCTGGACTTTGATCTGGACTTTGTTGAATTTTTATCCCAAGTTTCTCTGTATAGATTATCTAAAAGGCTTTTGACTGTTGACAAGAGGCTAGGCCTTGAATAACAGACATAAGAAACCAGACTGAAGCCATCAATCAATTGAATATATAAACATTGCTCAAAATTTTTTGAGGGTCTAATCCCTGAGATATTTTCCTAATATCCACTGAGCCATTCAACCCTTTAGAAATCTATTCTCATAAACACATTTCCCTTTTCTTCATTTAGCATCTAGGCCCTATTTGCCATTATTCATTTATATGTTCAATAAAAGCCTAGTGGGAGTTAATAATCTACTCCAGGAACAATGGTAGGTATAACAAGACCCCTCTCTCATGATACTATGTTCTGATAAGGAGAAAGAGATGATAAACTTGCAGATAAATACATCAGAAATTCATCTAGTAACAAGTGCTGTAAAGAAAATTAAATGGGTCAGAGAATTGTTGCGGGCTCTTCTTTAGATGGGATAGTTTGGAGAAGGAAGTGGTATTTGAAGTAAGCTTGGTCACTGTGAGCAGTTGTGAGAGGAGAGCTCTAAGGAGAAACAATAAGCAGTGCAAAGGCCTGAGGCTAGAATAAGCTGGGGGAATTGAGAGGCGAGTGTAGTACTCTTGTAATGACTACTTGGGGTGGGGTACAGAAGAAGGTTAGAAATAAGGCAAGGGCCAGATAAGGCAGGATCTCACAGGCTATGGTAGGAATCTGAATTTATTTGAAGTGTCATAGGTTCTAATCAGGGAGTGATATACTTTTACAAAGTATTTTACAAAGATATCTCGGGCTCCTTGGAGAGAATGGACCATAGTCTGGAAAAGAGTGGAATGAGGAAGAGTAGAGGCTGTTGCATTAGCTCAGTCGAGAGATGATGCTGCTTGCTAGAATAAAGCTTTCAACTGAGGGAATATATAAGAAAATCATATGTCCCTTTCAGCAGACATTTTCAGTCAAGAAGGGCATATATATGACTTTTGCAACCTGATTTAACCCAAACTTGTCTTTTTCAGTCTAATGCTCAGATGTCCAGTGTTATCATTAGTTCCCTTTCTCAGCTCTTAGCCTACAACTTTCTTCAGTCAAGAACCACTAGGTTAGATGATTGGGCAGGACAACTTGGTCTTTATCAGGCCAAATGGCATCCTCCCGCATTGGTGGTTCAGTGGTAGAATTCTCGCCTGCCAAATGGCATCCTCCCAGTAAAAAATCCAGAGACCAGACCTCGGATATTTTCATCATTCCCTTTTTTCTTTCCACAGACTTTTCTTTCCCAGTTTCTACCACTGAATTTTCTGTCCCCAGGGGAACACAGACTCCCTACTTCTCTGCAGCCAAACTGTCTACTCTGAAAGAAACAAGGATGTTAATTTTTATGCTGTTCACTTGAAGGATGTACTTTTTGTATGGAAAGGAATACAAAGATGAATGCAAATAAAAATATAGAAAACTTCTTGATTTATTTCACCAAAGGATGGGAAAGTGAGGAAGTTATCTATCCTTTTTGTTAAATCTTACTTATAATTGGAGGGGATGGGACATGTTTTGAACACCTTTATTTTTTTTTAAAGGGAAGTTATGTTGATAAGAATATAATAAAGTCTCACATTTATTGAGCTATGTGCCAAGCAATGTTGCAGGTGTTTTCTTGGACCAGTTCTCCTATAGTTATTCCTTGTCACAGATGAGGAAATGATGGCTCAGAGCTATGAAGTAACTGGCTCAGGGTCGCACACACAGTGAGGGGCCAACCCAGGATTTAAAGCCAGGTTTTTCTTTTCGCCAGGCTATGCTTCCTTTTCAGGGGAGAGGACTTGTGAATCTGTAGTGAAAGGAGACTGCTGGTGAGAGGCTGAAGAACCACTCACTAGGTGTGTGCACTGCCTCCCTCACTCCTTATGTGGCTTTAACTCCTCCTCCAGGGCTTCAGTGCCTGATGAGCTTTTTACCTCTGGCCCTTGCTTTTACTTCCACTTTTCCTCAGTCTACCTTTCACATAGGCCTTTACTGAGAAGTATCTCTGTAAGCATGTGGTTGCCAAAATCAAAAGAAACATCCACCCTATTTTTGTCACTAAATTCTAAATTCTGAGTGATGGCCCCAATAGTCATTGGCTTTCACAGTTGCTCTATATTTCTCCATGGGTGTCTCAAGGGGAAATTGTTCCTCCTTGTGTCTCAAGGGGAAATTGGGAGAGCAGGGATCCCTAAGCTAGAGGGACACAAAGCTTTCCCCTCTGTGGTTTGTCCCCATACATGCTGAGACTACTCATTTATCAGCTCAGCCTTCTCACAGGTATACTCTTGGTCACAGCAGGCTCCAGGAGATTACTTGTCTCGCTACTGAATTTTCTTTATATGCCTTTTTTTTTAAAGCATGTATGAAATTATAGTCTCGAGCTTTCCTTTTTCATACACAAACTAATCATTATGAAACCCAATAATGACCCCTGAGAGAAAAACCACATGGAGCACAAGGGCTCAGACGTGGGGTGAGGGTGTTGGACAACAGACATTGTTCCCGGACCTGTGGACACAATTCTCTCCGGGGGGTCAGTACACTGCATTTTTATGACTTGAACTATTTTTTCAGGAAATTGCACCATAGTTTCCGCAAAGTGCAATTGTGTGTTGTAATGCCTATTTTGCATGTGCCGTATCATTCCTGAGCCTAAAATCTCAAGGTTCAAGTATCACGTATTACTGATTTGATGATTTGTCTTCAACACAGGAGAGGAGAAAGTTTAAAGGACCAGAAAAATCAGAAACAATCCATGAGATAAAAGGACTGGTTTTCTGTAATTCCTTTGATAAAAATCCTTTAACATTTTATTCTTATGAGTTATGTGCCTACCGGATGGTCAACTTGATTATTTGCCTTGGAGTATAATAAAAGAATGTGAGGGAGAGGTTTCTTTTAAATTTGAGATTTAAATGTGATGTATCTCCCAGAAAATAGAAGATGGATATATCTGAGCATTTTACTTTTGATCGACAAAGATCTTGGTGCCAGTTTTAAAGGTAAAGCAGTTTTGTTCTTGGACCAAAATTAGAACAAGAGAAAGTTCTGGTATGTTTACCTCCCAGAAAAGGCTGGCAGATCTCACTTTTTATTTTCTAGCAAAATCTTCTCTGAACACTCAAGTACTCTTTCATATCATAGTTATAAGGTCATTTAAAACATGATCTCTCCCAAAGAAAGTTATAGTTTACCACAGATCAAATCTTTAGGTGAAAGAAAGGAATCTCCTGAGTATGATTTATCTGTGTATTTGTTCGTTTGCTTCTTTTTTAAAAGTTTATATTGTACTTTGTTCCAAAAAGGAGATTTAAGGCTATGTATCATACAATAAGAAAAAAATTAAAAATGAATAATTGAGAATATTAGGATGACTTTAGGATTTAGGGTGTTAGGAAAAAATGAACTCTTGGTTGTTTTGTTATTGTTTTATCATTGTTATCAGGAACCTTCATTTTACCTTGAAATCTTAGCAGGGTAGAGGTGTGATGGAGTCACCAACGCCACTTACAACAGACTAATCTTTCAGCACACGTTAGATAATTTATGGTGAAAAAGTGTTTTCTTGTATTTCTCAGCTTGCTTGGGGCGTGTAGTACAATTTACTATTCCAGTTTTAGTTCTTTAGTATCCCTCTCTTTGGTTACTTATTAAGCTCCCTTTAAAGTACAACTTAATCATTCAAGGAGGGTACAAAGTTCAGCTAATGTTTCTACTGTTCCAAATTATGATAATACATGAGGCCACTGTATAACTTGAAATGCCTCCTAAAGCCTAAAATTCATATGTGAAACGATTAGCCTGTAGGGAACTTGCTCTAAATACCAGCAGTATACAGGGTAATCCTGCAGTAACAGAGAAATGCTGCCCACATTAATGGAATGTTTAGATGATACTTGTGTTCCAAGTAGTTTATATGTTTCACATGTAACCTCTTCCTCCTCCCTCTGTTGCTATCCTTGTAAGGATGGGATGTCAAAGGTGATTAGATATTTCCCCAGGGAAGCCAGAGAAAGAAGAGTAGATTTCCTCCCCTCTAGAGATATGTCTATTATGCAATTTATCATGGGTGATGATTGCTTAAGATCCAAAATTCAGACTGAACACAGGCGTTCAGTTTTCCCCCCATTTGGAGTAATGAAAATGTAGCCTTAGAAGACTTGAATAAGGAGGAGTCAAGATGGTGGAGAAGTAGCAGGCTGAGACTACTTCAGGTAGCGGGAGATCAGCTAGATAGCTTATCTAAAGATTGTAAACACCTACAAATCCAGCAGGAGATCGAAGAGAAGAAGAACAGCAATTCTAGAAACAGAGAATCAACCACTTTCTGAAAGGTAGGACTGGCAGAGAAGTGAATCCAAGGCGACGGGAAGATAGACCGCGGGAGGAGGGGCCGGCTCCCCGCAAGCGGCGGAACAATGGAGCACAAAATTGGGACTTTTAAAAGTCTGTTCCGCTGAGGGACATCGCTCCAGAGGCTTAACCAGGATGAAGCCCACGCTGGGTCAACGTGGCCTCAGGTCACGCAGGGTCACAGAAGGATCGGGGGTGTCTGAGTGTCGCAGAGCTTGCAGGTATTAGAACGGGGAAGCCGGCTACAGAGACAGAGCCGAGGAGTGAGCTCTAAACTCGGGGTTACCTTGAACCGGTCGCAGGCTCGGTCAGCTCAGAGCGTGGCCAGAGGACAGGGTGACGGGAGTAATTGGGCGCTGTTCTCTGAGGGCGCACTGAGGAGTGGGGCCCCGGGCTCTCGGCTCCTCCGGGCCGGAGACTGGGAGGCCGCCATCTTCATTCCCGTCCTCCAGAACTCTATGGAAAGCGTTCAGGGAACAAAAGCTCCCGAAAGCAAACCCGAGTGGATTACTCAGCCCGGCCCCTGGTAAGGGAGGTACAATTCCGCCTGGGACAAAGACGCTTGAGAATCACTACAACAGGCCCCTCCCCCAGAAGATCAACAAGAAATACAGCCAGGACCAAGTTCACCTACCAAGGAGTGTAGTTTCAACACCAAGGAGAGCACCGGAATTCCAGAGGAGGAGAAAGCAAAGCACGGAACTCATGGCTTTCTCCCCATGATTCTTTAGCCTTGCAGTTAATTTAATTTTTTTTTCTTTTTCAATTTTTTTTTCTCTTCTTCTGCCAATTTTTTTTAACTTTTACCCTTTTCTTTGTTAACTTTTTTTTTTTTGATATATGCTTGCTAATTTTTTATTTTTAAGGTCTCAGGATAGAAGTCATCTCTTGTACCTTTAGAAGATTTTGATTTGTCTGCCCAGAGTCCCTTCTCCAATTTCTTTTTTAAATTTTATTTTTTATAAACATATATTTTTATCCCCAGGGGTACAGGTCTGCGAATCGCCAGGTTTACACACTTCACAGCACTCCCCATAGCACATACCCTCCCCAATATCCATACCCCACCCCCCCCTCCCAACCCCCCTCCCCCCATCAACCCTCAGTTTGTTTTGTGAGATTAAGAGTCACTTATGGTTTGTCTCCCTCCCAATGTTAACATTTTTTAACTAGTTTATCTAATATATATATATTTTTCTTTTTTATATTTTTTCTTTATTCGTTATCTTTTTTTAATTGTTCCTTTTTTTTTTTTTTCTTTCTGAACCTCTTTTTATCCCCTTTCTCCCCCCTCACAATTTGGGATCTCTTCTGATTTGGTTAAAGCATATTTTTCTGGGGTTGTTGCCACCCTTTTAGTATTTCACTTGCTCCTTCATATACTCTTAACTGGACAAAATGACAAGGTGGAAAAATTCACCACAAAAAAAAGAACAAGAGGTAGTACCAAAGGCTAGACACCTAATCAATACAGACATTGGTAATATGTCAGATCTAGAGTTCAGAATGATGATTCTCAAGGTTCTAGCCGGGCTCGAAAAAAGGCATGGAAGATATTAGAGAAACCCTCTCAGGAGATGTAAAAGCCCTTTCTGGAGAAATAAAAGAACTAAAATCTAACCGACTTGAAATGAGGTGCAATCAAAAATGGAGGCTCTCACTGCTAGGATAAATGAGGCAGAAGAAAGAATTAGCGATATAGAAGACCAAATGACAGAGAATAAAGAAGCTGAGCAAGAGGGACAAACAGCTACTGGACCACGAGGGGAGAATTCGAGAGATAAGTGACACCATAAGACGAAACAATATTAGAATAATTGGGATTCCAGAAGAAAAAGAAAGAGAGAGGGGAGCAGAAGGTATATTGGAGAGAATTATTGGAGAGAATTTCCCCAATATGGCAAAGGGAACAAGCATCAAAATCCAGGAGGTTCAGAGAACCCCCCTCAAAATCAATAAGAATAGGTCCACACCCCGTCACCTAATAGTAAAATTTACAAGTCTTAGTGACAAGAGAAAATCCTGAAAGCAGCCCGGGAAATGAAGTCTGTAACATACCATGGTAAAAATATTAGATTGGCAGCAGACGTATCCACAGAGACCTGGCAGGCCAGAAAGAGCTGGCATGATATATTCAGAGCACTAAATGAGAAAAACATGCAGCCAAGAATACTATATCCAGCTAGGCTATCATTGAAAATAGAAGGAGAGATTAAAAGCTTCCAGGACAAACAAAAACTGAAAGAATTTGCAAACACCAAACCAGCTCTACAGGAAATATTGAAAGGGGTCCTCTAAGCAGAGAGAGACCCTAAAAGTAGTAGATCAGAAAGGAACAGAGACAATATACAACAACAGTCACCTTACAGGCAATACAATGGCACTAAATTCATATCTCTCAATAGTTACCCTGAATGTTAATGGGCTAAATGCCCCAATCAAAAGACACAGGGTATCAGAATGGATAAAAAAACAAAACCCATCTATATGTTGCCTACAAGAAACCCATTTTAAACCCGAAGATACCTCCAGATTTAAAGTGACGGAGTGGAAAAGAATTTACCATGCTAATGGACATCAGAAGAAAGCAGGAGTGGCAATCCTTATATCAGATCAATTAGATTTTAAGCCAAAGACTATAATAAGAGATGAGGAAGGACACTATATCATACTCAAAGGATCTGTCCAACAAGAAGATCTAACAATTTTAAATATCTATGCCCCTAACGTGGGAGCAGCCAACTATATAAACCAATTAATAACAAAATCAAAGAAACACATCAACAATAATACAATAATAGTAGGGGACTTTAACACTCCCCTCACTGAAATGGACAGATCATCCAAGCAGAAGATCAAGAAGGAAATAAAGGCCTTAAATGATACACTGGACCAGATGGACATCACAGATATATTCAGAACATTTCATCCCAAAGCAACAGAATACACATTCTTCTCTAGTGCACATGGAACATTCTCCAGAATAGATCACATCCTCGGTGCTAAATCAGGTCTCAACCGGTATCAAAAGATTGGGATCATTCCCTGCATATTTTCAGACCACAATGCTCTGAAGCTAGAACTCAATCACAAGAGGAAATTTGGAAAGAACAAAAATACATGGAGACTAAACAGCATCCTTCTAAAGAATGAATGGGTCAACCAGGAAATGAAAGAAGAATTGAAAAAAATTCATGGAAACAAATGATAATGAAAACACAACAGTTCAAAACCTGTGGGACACAACAAAGGCAGTCCTGAGAGGAAAATATATAGCGGTACAAGCCTTTCTCAAGAAACAAGAAAGGTCTCAGGTACACAACCTAACCCTACACCTAAAGAAGCTGGAGAAAGAACAAGAAAGAAACCCTAAACCCAGCAGGAGAAGAGAAATCATAAAGATCAGAGCAGAAATCAATGAAATAGAAACCAAAAAAAAACAATAGAACAAATCAACGAAACTAGGAGCTGGTTCTTTGAAAGAATTAATAAGATTGATAAACCCCTGGCCAGACTTATCAAAAAGAAAAGAGAGAGGACCCAAATAAATAAAATTATGAATGAAAGAGGAGAGATCACAACTAACACCAAAGAAATACAATTATAAGAATATACTATGAGCAAGTCTACGCCAACAAATTTGACAATCTGGAAGAAATGGATGCATTCCTAGAGACATATAAACTACCACAACTGAACCAGGAAGAAATAGAAAGCCTGAACAGACCCATAACCAGTAAGGAGATTGAAACAGTCATCAAAAATCTCCAAACAAACAAAAGCCCAGGGCCAGATGGCTTCCCGGGGGAATTCTACCAAACATTTAAAGAAGAACTAATTCCTATTCCCCTGAAACTGTTCCAAAAAATAGAAATAGAAGGAAAACTTCCAAACTCATTTTATGAGGCCAGCATCACCTTGATCCCAAAACCAGGCAAAGATCCCATCAAAAAAGAGAACTACAGACCAATATCCTTGATGAACACAGATGCCAAAATTCTCGCCAAAATACTAGCCATTAGGATTCAACAGTACATTAAAAGGATTATTCACCACGACCAAGTGGGATTTATTCCAGCGCTGCAAGGTTGGTTCAACATCCGTAAAGCAATCAATGTGACACAACACATTAATAAAAGAAAGAACAAGAACCATATGATACTTTCCATAGATGCTGAAAAAGCATTTGACAAAGTACAGCATCCCTTCCTGATCAAAACTCTTCAAAGTGTAGGGATAGAGGGCACATACCTCAACATTATCAAAGCCATCTTTGAAAAACCCACCGCAAATATCATTCTCAATGGAGAAAACTGAAAGCTCTTCTGCTAAGGTCAGGAACACGGCAGGGATGTCCATTATCACCACTGCTATTCAACATAGTACTAGAAGTCCTAGCCTCAGCAATCAGACAACAAAAGGAAATTAAAGGCATCCAAATCGGCAAAGAAGAAGTCAAACTCTCACTCTTCGCAGATGATATGATACTCTATGTGGAAAACCCAAAAGACTCCACTCCAAAACTGCTAGAACTTGTACAGGAATTCAGTAAAGTGTCAGGATATAAAATCAATGCACAGAAATCAGTTGCATTTCTCTACACCAACAAGAAGACAGAAGAAAGAGAAATTAAGGAGTCCATCCCATTTACAATTGCACCCAAAACTATAAGATACCTAGGAATAAACCTAACCAAAGAGACTAAGAATCTATACTCAGAAAACTATAAAGTACTCATGAAAGAAATTGAGGAAGACACAAAGAAATGGAAAAATGTTCCATGCTCCTGGATTGGAAGAATAAATATCGTGAAAATGTCTATGCTACCTAAAGCAATCTACACATTTAATGCAATTCCTATCAAAGTACCATCCATTTTTTTCAAAGAAATGGAACAAATAATCCTAAAATTTATATGGAACCAGAAAAGACCTCGAATAGCCAAAGGAACATTGAAAAAGAAAGCCAAAGTTGGTGGTATCACAACTCCGGACTTCAAGCTCTATTACAAAGCTGTCATCATCAAGACAGCATGGTACTGGCACAAAAACAGACACATAGATCAATGGAACAGAATAGAGAGCCCAGAAATAGACCTATGGTCAACTAATCTTTGACAAAGCAGGAAAGAATGTCCAATGAAAAAAAGACAGCCTCTTCAATAAATGGTGTTGGGAAAATTGGACAGCCACATGCAGAAAAATGAAATTGGATCATTTCCTTACACTACACACGAAAATAGACTCAAAATGGATGAAGGACCTCAATGTGAGAAAGGAATCCATCCAAATCCTTGAGGAGAACACAGGCAACAACCTTTCGACCTCAGCCGCAGCAACATCTTCCTAGGAACATCACCAAAGACAAGGGAAGCAAGGGCAAAAATGAACTATTGGGATTTTATCAAGATCAAAAGCTTTTGCACAGCAAAGGAAACAGTGAACAAAACCAAAAGACAACTGACAGAATGGGAGAAGATATTTGCAAGCGACATATCAGATAAAGGGCTAGTGTCCAAAATCTATAAAGAACTTAGCAAACTCAACACCCAAAGAATAAATAATCCAATCAAGAAATGGGCAGAAGACATGAACAGACATTTCTGCAAAAAATACATCCAGATGGCCAACAGACACATGAAAAAGTGCTCCATATCACTCGGCATCAGGGAATTACAAATCAAAACCACAATGAGATATCACCTCACACCAGTCAGAATGGCTAAAATTAACAAGTCAGGAAATGACAGATGCTGGTGAGGATGCGGAGAAAGGGGAACCCTCCTACACTGTTGGTGGGAATGCAAGCTGGTGCAACCACTCTGGAAAACATCATGGAGGTTCCTCAAAATGTTGAAAATAGAACTACCCTATGACCTAGCAATTGCACTGCTGGGTATTTACCCTAAAGATACAACTGTAGTGATCCGAAGCGGCACGTGCACCCGAATGTTTATAGCAGCAGTGTCTACAATAGCCAAACTATGGAAAGAACCTAGATGTCCATCAACAGACGAATGGATAAAGAAGATGTGTTATATATACACAATGGAATACTATGCAGCCATCAAAAGAAATGAAATCTTGCCATTTGCGACGACGTGGATGGAACTAGAGGGTATTATGCTTAGTGAAATAAGTCAATCGGAGAAAGACAACTATCATATGATCTCCCTGAAATGAGGGAGAGGAGAGGCAACATGGGGGGTCAAGGGGGTAGGAGAAGAATAAGTGAAACAAGATGGGATTGGGAGGGAGACAAACCATAAGTGACTCTTAATCTCACAAAACAAACTGAGGGTTGATGGGGGGAGGGGGGTTGGGAGAGGGGGTTTGGGTTATGGACATTGGGGTTGGGTATGTGCTATAGTGAGTGCTGTGAAATGTGTAAACCTGGCGATTCACAGACCTGTACCCCTGGGGATAAAAATATATTATATGTTTATAAAAAATTAAAAAAAAAAGAAGACTTGAGTAAATTTCTAGGCACTATGTTTACAAAAATAGTAAAAGATTGTGGGTCTCTCATCTTCCCTCCCAGAAGCTAGAAAAGTTCCTCAATATCCTGTGTTCAGTATCACTTGTAAAATGAATATAAAATGAAATCTCCCTTCTGAAGTTTTTGAGAGTCAATGTAATGAGAGCTCTAAGGTACTTCTTAGGTATGGGAAATCCTTCAATTTCTACCCTGTGGATTGGTGATAATTAATCTCTTGTTTCTTATTATACTCTGTTGGTTTAAACATGCTCAGTTCTGGAAAAAAGTTGTCTGAATTCAGACCATATTTTTACTGTTTATTAGCTGTGCAAATGTGGGGAAGTTTCATAACACCTCTGGGACTCAGTTTTCTCAACTGTGATATTAGGGGAAGTAAATGATGTGTGATGCATAGTATGAGACACACACTGCCTGATAAATATTTGACAGCCATCACAGTATAGTAGCTTGAACCTTGAGAAAGGATCAAGTCCTGTCTGCTAAAGGGAAGATTCTTTGTGAACAGAAATAATAGGAACCTCAAGGAGTCATCTACCCGTGGCTTTTTAAGTCATGTGATAATGAAAAGAACATTGAAAAGGACTGCTTTCCAGAAAGAAGTAGGCAGCTATCCAAAGTATTTTGAGTCAGAAATAAATATTGGTAGATTTCTCTCTTTAAATATATTATTTAGAATTATCTTCAATAGAATGAAGAGTTTACAGGTTTAAAAAATAAAAATTTTAGGGGTGCCTGAATGGCTCAGTGGGTTAAAGCCTCTGCCTTCGGCTTGGGTCATGATCCAGAGTCCTGGGATCGAGCCCTGCATCGGGCTCTCTGCTCAGCAAGGGCCGCTTCCTCCTCTCTCTCTCTGCCTGCCTCTCTGCCTACTTGTGATCTCTGTCTGTCAAATAAATAAATAAATAAATAAATAAATAATCTTTTTTAAAAAAATAAATAAAAATTTTAAAAGGTCCTGTCCTAAATATGAGATTTTACTTTGAAGTTATTTTTCTTTAACAAACATACCATTCATTCAACAAATATTTATTAAGCAACGATTATATGTCAAGCATTATGTTAGGTGCTAGGGAGAAAAAGTGAAAAAGGCATGGTGCCTGAATATTTAGATAAGCAGTATATTCAGATAAGCAATGTCCTTCAAAATAGTTACCCTGTTTCCTGCACATTTATTCCAATATTATTGCTCTCAAGACCAAACAACTCTTGGACAGTGCTTTTAGAGCCAATGCCTGAGCCACTCAAAAGCAGCAGTGGCCTCTCCACTTTTTGGAAGGACTAATAGTGGACCTTAAAAGAGCTCAAATCTCCTTTACTGTTGGCAAATGTCACAGCTCAGAAACCCCAAAAGGTAACCCTTCCCTAATGCTACAGTTTGTCTTCGAGGACCCTTTAGAACACCTCACAACCCAACTACTAAAAAATTAATCCCTGGATTTTGGCCAGTATCCTCCAGAACATCTGTTCTGATTGCTCTCTGTCCTGTTATACCTTCTGTTGAATACTTTGAGTATCGTCCCCCACATAGAGTGTCACCCTACATTTTCCTCAATCCTTCTTTCATATCTACTTCATTCTACCAGGTACATCCAGGGCCCCAATCCTATTCTAGATTACTTTTAGCTATGGATGAAGATCAAACCCAACTCTAAAGGACAAAATTTAGCTGCCTAAGAAGACATTTGTTTAAAATAAAAAGGAACAGACTCAAGACAAGTTCAAAAGAAGGATCCTGATATTGTTGTGTGCAAAGGCAAATGTCACTGAAATTACCCTGTGGACTCCCAAGGTGACAACTCAGAGGGAATGACATCATTTCTTATGTAATTTCTGGTGTTTTATGAACAAAAACAATAATATCAGGCCAATTACTTTATAGTCACATCTTGCATATTAGATGAATATCTAATTTTAGAAGAGTTGTATTTTAAAGTCTTAACACCTTTAGTTAGGAACATTTTTAAAGCTTAGTATATTTTTTCCAGCTAAGGTTAGCATATAACATCTTAGCAAAATGTTAGCCTATAAGGAGTATGATAGGCATGTTTATCTCAGTAGCATTTTGGAATTCCTAATGCCCAGATATAGAAATACAATAACAGTGAATATCTTTTGCAGATAATATTCAGAATTATTCAAAATTGTAAAGTATGGCACAATTATAGAGGGAATAGAAGTTTTTGTTGTAGGTACTGTGAATTCAGAAATATTGTTATAAAATATGCTTATTTTTTAATAGGATTTGTACAATTGGAATCTAAATTTATTTTTATTTGTTACAAGACACTCAAAAAGCAAAAACACAAGTCACCAAAAGTGAAACAAGACAGAAAGGACTTTCTGAAGACAAAATTATATTGGTTGATGGGACACAATTTTGAAAGGAATGAGTATCTGATACTTATGCTAAAGACAGATTGGACTTTAGGTCCCAGAGTCTAGAAAATTGGTAAGTCATACTTAATTAACTTTTTTACTGGTTCGGCAGCTAAATCATTTATATGAAAATCAGTAGATTTTTTTCCATAATGATAGTGGATTCTGTAGATAACATTATTTCATTCTATAACATTAACCACGGAGCTGAAGTTTTTTTGTTGAATGAATGAATGTATAGCTGAGCAAGAGTAGGAAAGACATTTCCTTTGGGTCATTACTTGGGACATCATTTCTTTAAAAATAATAATTTTTTAAAATTTTATTTTATTTTTTCAGTGTTCCAAGATTCATTGTTTATGTACCACACCCAGTGCTCCATGCAAAATGTGCCGTCCTTAATAACCATTACCAGGCTCACCCATCCCTCCACTCCCCTCCCCTCTAAAACCCTCAGTTTGTTTCTCAGAGTCTACAGTCTTTCGTGGTTCATCTCCCCTCTGATTATTTTTCTTGCAAAAATAATTACAAGTTGGGGCACCTGGGTGGCTCAGTGGGTTAAAGCCTCTGCCTTTAGCTCGGGTCATGATCTCAGGGTCCTGGGATCGAGCCCCACATTGGGCTCTCTGCTCAACGGGAAGCCTGCTTCCCCCTCTCTCTCTCTCTACCTGCCTCTCTGCCTACTTGTTATCTCTCTGTCTCTCTGTCAAATAAATAAATAAATAAAATCTTTTAAAAAATAAATAATTATAAGTTGATAGAAAATTTTCATAAATGAGTTGAGTAAAACATCATACACCATCTGTAAATAACCGTTAAATTTTTCTGTACCTTGACACCCATTTTTATATATGTGTATTGTAAGTGTATGTATACATGTGTTTGATTTACAAAAAATAATCATGTGTACTTTTTCTTTTATATAACTTATTGTGGTATCTACCTATGTATGCCATTAAACAGTGTTCTATAGCATTGTTGAGTGACTGCATAATAGTCTACTCTAAGTATATATCATAATTTATTTCACGAACCTTCTATCTTTGAGCATTTAGGTTGCTTTTAATCTTTTTGCCATTGTGTTGTAGAGACATTTTGCTATTCCAAGAATTTTAAATAATTCTTGTGCCGTTATTCCCTTGGACACTTAAGCCTAGGAATCCTTTCTCAGAATACGGTTGGTGGTTTGTTTGTTTTTTGAATTAAAATTAGTGTTAAAGAAGAAAACAATTGATTGAAGGAGTTATTAAAATAGTTTTTAAATTTTTGATATAATACATGTGTTTCATATTATGTGTGATATACTCACACATATAATATGTGATATAACATTAAATAATGAGATCTAGTGGCACATCTAATAACAACCATAATTTTAAAAAATTTTTTATTTTTTATTAACATACAATGCATTATTAGCCCCAGGGGTACAGGTCTGTGAATCAGCAGGTTTACACACTTCACAACACTCACCATAGCACATACCTTCCCCAATGTCCATAATCCAACCACCCTCTCCCTCCCCCCCTCCCCCCAGCAACCCTCAGTTTGTTTTGTGAGATTAAGAGTCTTATGGTTTGTCTCCCTTTCGATCAGATCTTGTTTCATTTTTTCCTTCCCTACTCCCCAAACCCCCCACTTTGCCTCTCAACTTCTTCATATCAGAACAGCCGTAATTTTAACTAGTGATGAACATAACTAAATTTTGAGGTACCTGAAATAATTAGAATGCAATATAAAAGTAGCTTTCATGTTCCATTTATTTTATGTAATGTGTTGCTTACATTAATAAAAGAAGGAAATGCTCAATTATAGTTAGAGGTTAATGAAAAGAAAGATGTGAATTTTTTCCTGTCCACACTCACAGACAGCTTGAATTTTATCCATGGGTTTCCACAGCCACAAGATCTCAGATTAAGAACCTCTGTGAGGGGCACCTGGGTGGCTCAGTAGGTTAAAGCCTCTGCCTTCCGCTCAGGTCATGATCCCAGGGTTCTGGGATGGAGGGTTCTGGGATAGAGCCCCACATCGGGCTTTCAGCTCAGCAGGGAGCCTGATTCCTCCTCTCTTTCTTTGCCTGCTTCTCTGCCAACTTGTGATCTCTGTCTGTCAAATAAATAAATAAAATCTTTTTAAAAAAATTTTATAAAAGAACCTCTGCGAACATATCAGATTAATTTGAAGGTACTAAATATAGTAATAAGGGAAAAGTAGGTATGTTCCCCAAAGATTAGCAATATGGACTTAAAATTAAAAAATGGTACTAACTTTGGTGAAGCTGATGGAGGTTGAGAATCATAATCTGTAACACAAATAGACCAGGATGATGAGTAATGGTGGAAGAAACCTAGGAGTTGTGGGAAGCTAATTATGAGTAGCGTTTCAAAGGAATGGAAGAGCAGAGAAAAACCCTGCTATTTCAGGCTACTAATGAAAAGACATTGTGTTATTGAAAAGGGGAGAGTGAGCTTTTCTCTAACTTAGTGAAACCCAAATGTACCAGCCTCAACAACCAATGACTACAAAATATTATCTTATTTCCTCTAAATACCCAAGTGATATGAGCTCCAGTCTCACAGACCAGACTGATTGCTCAAAACTGGCACCTCTCTCAAATGATTCACCAACTTTTCCTGTGTTCCAAAGGGTGCTGTTTTGAGGATATGCAGGATGGAGCATGGCATTTGGGCAAAGCCAAGAAACATGGCCTCTGTTGTCAGTGACCATTGTAAAGTTGACATACAAAGATGATTAGCCATCTTTCTGAACTGGTTTTGGGTGGCAGGGGTCCTTTCTGTACCTTTAGCTACTCACTCCAAAATAAAAGCCATTTCCTTTTCTAATTCTACACAGCAGAGATCAGGCTGAAATTCCCACAAAATTTCATCCAACATGGGAGTGGACTAGAGTGATATTGGGAAGTACCACACAAAATAATTTGTATCTACAACAGAACTTCTAGGACAGCCATATCTCAGGGTGGCTAAAGGGATGTCTTACTCACTAGCTCAGTCTGGGAATGTTTAAATACTCCCAAGAGGCCTCAAAGGAGAAGAGAGTTGTTCATCTCTCCAATAAAAGTCTCATTCCCCAGAGTCCCCCACATTTCTGGTTCAAACCCCTTCTGGGATTGACACTGGGAATGCCATAGGGGGAAGACCCCAGCTCTATCCACAGAAGTTGACCTACAATTTATTAGTTCAGCATCTAAACATTCTGAATTATGTAGTTCTAAATAATATCATGGCTAGGAGTTCCAAAGTACTGCCTGTTTATTTTTTTGGTTTCTTGTCCAGCATGTGAAGTTCATATCTACATATCATTTTTATAGTCTTTATATTCAAGTTTTCTTTAAACAACTACTGTCACAAGGACAAACATCTTCATGTCTTTTACCCGTTTTCTAATTGAATAGCTTGTTTTTTAACTGTTGAGTTTTAAGAGTTCTTAATGTATCCTAGTTACCAGTCCTTTGTCAGATATGTAATTTGCAAATATTTTCTTCCAGTATGTAGCTTGTCTTTTTATCCTCTTTATGGTCTTTTGCAGAGCAAAAGTTTTCAGTTTGATGAAGCCCAGTTTATCAATTTTCCCTCTTATAGATTATATTTTTGGTGCCATGTCTAAGAACTCTACTTAGATCTCAACCTCAAAAATTTTCTCCTGTTTTTTTTTTTCCCCTAACATTGATAAGGTAGCATTTTACATTTCATTTTGGGTTAATTTTTTGTAAGATGTAAGGTTTAGGCCAAGGTTCTTATACATTTATTTTCCCATAGATGTCCAATTGCTCCATGGGTTGAAAGGCTATCCTGTCTTCATTAAATTGTGTTTTTCACCTTCATCAAAAGTCAGCTGGCCATATTTTCGTATGTCTCTTCCTAGGTTTTTTATTCTGTTCCATGAATCTATGTTTCTATCACTCCACCAAGACCACAGAGTTTTGTTTATTGTAACTACATAATATATCTTGAAATTGGGTAGACTGATTTCTCCCCCACTATTAATCTTTTAAAAAATAGTTTTTTAGCTACTCTAGTTCCTTTACCTTTTCACATGTATAAAGAATAATCGTGCCTATAACTGCAAATCTTCTGGAAATTAGTTTAAACCTATACAGTTGACCCTTGAACGACATGAGTTTGAACAGCTCACATCTAGTTATACACATTTTTTTTATAATTTTTTTTTTATTTGACAGAAATCACAAGCAGGCAGAGAGGCAGGCAGAGAGGAGGAAGCAGGCTCCCTGCTGAACAGAGAGCCCGATGCGGGGCTCGATCCCAGGACCCTGGGATCATGACCTGAGCCGAAGGCAGAGGCTTCAACCCACTGAGCCACCCAGGCGCCCCTAGTTATACACATTTTGATAAATATAGTATAGTACTCTAAATGTATTTTCTTTTCTTTACGATTTTCTTAATAGCATTTTCTTTTCTCTAGGCTACTTCATTGTAAGGGTATAGTATGTAATACATATAGCATATAAAATATGTGTTAATAGACTATTTTTGTTATAGGTTAGGCTTCCAGTCAATAGTAATCTATTAGTGGTTAAGTTTTTGGAAAGTCAAAAGTTATATGTGGATTTTTGACAGTGCGAGGAGTCAGCATCCCTAACACCAGTATTGTTCAAGGGTCAACTGTAGATAAATTTAAGAAGCATTACCTTTACTATGTTGTGTCTTCCAGTACATGAACACAATATGTCTCCATATATTTAGATCTTCTTTGATTTCTTTAATTAACATTTTCAGTTTTTGGCATACAAATGCAAATGCAATATAGTACTACACAGTGTTAGATTTACACATAAATATTTCATTATTTTGAATTATTGTAATTAGTACATTTTTAATTTTGGTGTTCATTGCTAGTACAAAGAAATGAAATTGATTTTTTGAATGTTTATTTTGTATCCTGTGGCCTTGCTGAATTCACATGGTATTTCTAGAAGTTTTCTTATAGATTTCTTAGAATTTTCTATGTAGACAATTATGTCATCTGCAAATAGGGATAGTCTTCTTTCTTTCTGATCAGTGTGCCTTTTATTTCCTTTTCTTGCCATACTATAATGGCTACAACTTCCCGTAGTATGTTGAATAAGAGTACATATTTCTTTGCGTTGTTTCTGATCTTTGAGGGAAGGCATGTAGTCTTTCATCATTATGTTGAAGAAGCTCCCCTCCATTCCTACTTGTCTGGGAGTTTTTATCATGAATGAGTGTGAATTTTGTCAAATCCTTTTTCTCATTAAATAATATGATCATATTTTTTTCTTTAGATTAATATGGTAGTTTACACTGACTGATTTTCAAATATTGAACTAACCTTGCTCCCTGGAATAAATTCTACTTGGTCATGGTATGTAATTCTTCTTATTTACTGTGAAATCCTATTTGGTAATGTTTTCTTAAGGACTTCTACATGTATTTTTATGAGTGATATTGGCCTGTATCTTTCTTTTCTTATGCTCACACTGTGTATTATCAGGGTACATTAACTTCATAAAATGAATTGAGAGTGCTCTTTCCTCTTCTGTTTTCTGGGAGAGATTGTATAAAATTGTTTTTTTTTTTTTAATTCTCCTATAAACATTTGAAAGAATTCTGTAGTGAAACCATCCAGGGCTGGAGATTTTCTTTGAGCTTTTAAATTTGAAATTTTAAATTATGAAATAACCATTTCCTGAATAATTATTGGACAATACAAATGATCTATTTCATACTGGGTTAATTGTGGCATTTTGTGCTTTTCAAAGAGTTGGTCCGTTGCATGTAGGTTGTCAGACTTACGTGTGTACACTTACTTAGAATATTCCTGTATTATCCAGGGTCTGTGATGATACCCCTTCTTAAATTTCTAGTATTGGTAATTTGTGGCTTCTCTTTTATTCCTTTGCCAGTCTTGTTAGAGATTTGTCAATTTTATTGATCTTTTAAAAGAACCACATTTTGGTTTCATTTCTGTTTTTTATTACTTCCTTCTTCTATTTATTTTGGGTTTATTTTTCTTTTCCTTTCCTAGGTTCTTGAGGTGGAAGCTGAGATTACTGATATGAGACTTTTCCTCTTTTCTCTTGTAACCATTAGTGCTATAAATTTCCCTCTCAGCCTTGTTTTAGCTGTATCCCACAAATGTTTATACGTCCTTTCATATTCACTCAGTTCAATGTAATTTTTTATTTCTCTTGTGGCATCATCTTTGAACCATGGATTATTTAGAAATGTATTGCTTTTCTTTCATTATTGATTTCTAGCTTGCTTCCGTTATGGTCAGAGAACACACTCTTATGATGTGAATTTTTTATAACTTGTTGATATTTGTTTTATAGCCTATGATATTGTCTCAGTGTATGTTCTATGTCTTTTGAAAACAATGTGAGTTCTGCTGTTGATGGATAGACTGTTCCATAAATGTTGATTAGACTCTGTTTGTTGGTGGTGTTATAGAATTTTCTCCATCCTTGCTGATTTTCTGTCTTGTGTCTGCCAGTTGTTGAGTGAAGAATGCTAACATCTCTATAATTGTAGGTTTGTCTATTTTCGTCTCAATTTTACCAGCTTTGCTTCAGATATTTTGTAGCTCTGTTGTTTGGTGCATACACATCCAGGACTGCCTTGTCCTCCTGGTGGACTGACAATTTTATCATTATGTCATGTCATTCTCTGTCTGTGGTAAATCATTATTCTTAAGTCTACTTTATCTGATATTAATATGGCTACTCCTGCTTTCTTTTCATTAACATTTGTATAATGTATCTTTCCCTATCCTTGTACTTTCAACCTACCTGTGTTACATTTGAAGTGAGTTTCTTGTAGACAGCATGTAGTTGGGTCATGTTTTTTAATCTATTCTGCCAGTCTCTGTCTTTTAATTGGTACATGTAAACACTCTTTTATCTATAAAATTTACTTCCTAAAGATTAAATAAGTAATGCACATAAGTATGCAAAATTTGAAAGATACCAAAAAGTACATGTTAAACAGTCAGTCTCCTTCTACCCTATCCCCCAGTCTTTCTACCCTCCTCTCAAGAGGCAACCATGTTCTCCAGTTTTCTGTTGTCTTCTGTCAGAGCCAATCTGCACACATGCAAATATTTCTAGGACTATATTTTTTTCTTTAAAAAGAAGAAAGCAAATTAAAACAAAGTGTATATGCTGTTCGACCTCACACTTTATAGATATACTTAATAGTATACCTTAGAGAACTTTTTATATTGATTTATATAGAGCATACGGTCAACATTTAAATAAAAATATTTTCTTCTAGGAGCACCTGGGTGGCTCAGTCAGTTAAACGTCCGACTCTTGATTTTAGGTGAGGTCATGATCTTGGGTTGTGAGATTGAGCTCTGTGTCAGACTCCATGCTGGGTGTGGAGCCTGCTTGGGATACTCTTTTTCCTCCTGCCCTTCACCCCACCTCCTGCTCATACTCTCTCTCTCTCTTAAAAAAAAAAAAAAAAAGAAAAAAAATTTGTTTTTTTTCTTCTAGTTTCAAAAGTCTTAAAAGGCAGTGTCAGAACAGAAGATTACGTGTGAAAATCCTCAAGAGTTAAAAACATTTAACAATCAGAATGGAGAATATAATTTATAATGAAATATATATTGTGCTTAAATAATATATGCTTTAGAATAAATGTGATGGAAATCTGTTCTTTGTAAGTCATATATTTCCAAGGAGTTGTGAAGTTATTTGGCAGCAACTGTCTATACGCTAGGAATAATGCGATGAGACCAAGGAAAGGAGAGGTAATATTTTAAGTCAAAATATAGCTCCTGCAAACTTTAAAATATTTTATGCCATTATTTTCTTATATACCCAAATGGGTGAAAACCTACTATCCCATGAAATAAAACAGAATTCTGGATCTTGGAATTTTCCTTTGTCTTTTATGAGTTGCAAAATAAACAGACTTCTGAAGAGAGGATGACTAATCCATTCAACAAATATATATTAGATACCTACTGTGTTCCAGTTGGTAAACAAAGCAGAAAAAGTCTCTGCAATCTTGGAGCTCGTGTTCTGGGAAAAGCAGTGGGGAAGAAAGAAAACAGAATAATAAAAACCAAGAAAAAAGCCAGGTAGTGATAGGTACTTTGAAAAGAGTAAAACTGGGTTATATGTTGCAGAGACACAGGGAGATTGTTTTATATTTGGTGTTAGAAAATTCTTTTAAACTGAGAAGCCCAGGAAACCATGTCCATAATCCAAGAAAAAGTCTTTTGCTTACATTGCTCTAGTTTGCTCTGTCCTCCTCTGACCTCCTCCTGGCTAAATCCTTAAAGCCACAGCACAGGCCTACATTCTTGGTAAGGCCTTCTGGGATATTCCTGCCAGGAGGAAGAAAGTGCACCTGATTTAACAGCTGCTCTAAGTACTGGACTGAAGAATGATCTGATTGGCCCAGTGCAAGAAGGGTTGGAGAGAAGAAGAAACCACAAGTAGAAAGGCTGGGAGAAGAAATTAAGCTAAATATATATTATCTCAAGAATATTCCCAGAAATTACTGTTAAAATTAAACCTCTGCCTACAATGGAATACTGTATAGCAGGGGTTCTCAAAATTTATGGTCTGATGACCCTTTATGCCTTTGAAAATGAGGACTTTAAAGAGCTTTTGATGAAGTGGATTATAGCTATTCATGTTTGCTACATTATGACTTAAAACTGAGAAATTTAAAGAATACTTATTGTAAATTAATTTTAAAATAACAGCACTAAACACATTGCATAGTAACATAAGTAACTATTTTTATAAAAGTGACTTTATTGTGCCCCCCAAAACTAATAAGAACAGAGGTGTTGTTTTACATTTCGCACTCTTTTTACAGCTGGATTCTCTATTTGATCTATTGCTCTATGTTTTATTTAAAGTATGAGAAGAAAGTCTGGCTTCACAAAGGTAGATAATTTTATTTATTTATTTATTCATTCATTCATTCATTTTGTATAAATGTGGATATACTTCTTTGATACTACATTAAAACTTGACAAGCAGTTCCTTAAAGGTTAAGTGTAATGTGAATTCTGAGCCATATCAATGAACTTTCCGTATTCTGTTACATTAAATCCATTGGTCTATCCCGGACTTTGAATTGATCTCTTACCAGTGGCTGATTTGTATTATTCATTGGTTATTTGGAAAATATTGAGTCACTGAGTTATGCAAAGCCTTCAAATGCTTACATATTTCCTTATATAATATTTTAAAAATCACACATAGTAGTCTTTAAATGTTGGGAAGCTGTCAAATTCATGGTATTGGACATGCTTTACAAAATTCTAATTTTTGTTTGGAAGTTGAAGTTTTGTCATTGATGTCAATTACTGCCCATAGTTTTCCCTGAAGTTAAGGTCTCCTTTCATTTATTTTTGAGAAAATGTCTGTGAAATACCCAAATTTCAATAACCTTAGTTTTCCTGTCAGTCATTCTGTGAATTTGTGTTTCATGACAAAAGTGACTAGTTTAGCTTGTAAATCACATTGCTTTTTTTTTTCCTCATGAGTGTTTTTCATCCATTATACTTTAAGGTGCAGTAGAAGTTTTTCATATCTACTTTATATCACACAGAATATTAAAAAGACATGTTCTAAAGGGCTGAAAGCTAATGAAATTAACAATTTGTTTACTAAGGACCTTATTAGATAAAATCGACATGTTTTTGTTTGATAAAACAAATACCATATGATTTCACTCTCATGTAGAATTTAAAAAATGAAACATACAAATATAGGTGGAAAAAAAAAAAAGAAAGGAAAACCAAGAAAAAGACTCAACTACAGAGAACAAATTGATGGTTACCAGAGATGAGGTGGGGGGGGGGTGGGGGATGGGTTATATAGGGTTAAATAGGTGGTAGGGATTAAGGCGTGCCCTTTGATGAGCACCAGGTGTTGTATGTAAGTGTTGAATCACTGAATTCTACACTTGAAACTAATAGTTAACTAGCTAGAATTTAAATAAAAACTTGGAAGAAGAAATAAAGCTGTTAGAGAAAAATAGAGCACTTATGGTTACTAAACTTAGTGGGTACTTCACACTTTCATAACTGTGCTTACCTAATTATTTGTTCATGTAGTCATACATACAAATTAATTATAAAAAATATTTCAACAATTAAATAATCTCAAATATCATGACTGGTAGTTCATGGTGTTGAGCAATGTTAGAATGATGACTGGCACAGTTTGGTGCCATTGCCTTGATTTATGCTAAAGTACTAGCAATTTTATCTACCTTTGCTTTTGTGTATTTTGTGTATCGATATTCGTACAAATATCGATACAGCAAAAAGGACAAATTATATCCTACCATATTTATGGAGATTGCTTACTTCTGGACCATACTTTGAACTACACTTATGAACCACACTTCGAGAATTACTGTTGGACAAAAATGACAATGAATGACCTATAGCTACCCACAACAATAATGGTTGAATCTCAAAAATATGGCAAGTAAAAGAAGCCAGACCTAAAAATAATACAAAACTTATGGCCCCTCTGTTTATAAAATACAAAAACAGGCAAAGGTTATCTCTGTTATTAGAAATAGGAAGATGGTTGTACTTAGTAGGGGTGAGTGAAAGGAGGCAAGAAGTAAGTGTTGCAATATTCTGTTCTTGAGCTAGGCATCGGTCACATGCATATGTTCAGAAAGCTGAATGCTTGTTATATGCATAGTTTCTGCATGTATATTATAACAAAAATTGCCAAAAGTAAAATGAGAGTCATTTTCTTATGTTTTATTTCTTACCCTAGTTACTTGAAGGTTCTGAGTCTGAGTAATAAAAACCAAGAATGCGTGACTTCTTGCTTTTTAAAACACTAGTATTTTCAGTTGTTTAAAAGATTTTCCCTGGGTTTCAAATTTAAGGCTATCATTTAAGGATGCTATTTGACTTACACTAAGTCTTTGTTTTTGTATGTGTGTGTGCTTTTTTTTTTTGACATTTGGCATTCCATATTCACTTTTTTTTTACACAGTAAACTGTACTTGATTACTTAGTTAATCCTGAAATATTAACCATTTTTCCGTATTAAATTTTTTTTATTGCAAAATACATTGTTAGATGCAAGTTGCCATGGGGTGTCCAACTTCAATGCAGTTTTATACTTTCAGTGGATTGTTGATCTGGAAAAAGATCTTACTGAAGCAGAAGCCACATTTCATGCCTGTGGTCCAGCAGAAGGGGCTGGCTGACATGGAAATAATGTAATACACTTTTTCATCCTATGGCATAATGAACTATGCAACTAAAAATATTCTGTTCGAGAGGTAGAATTAGTACCTAAAACTGTTTAAGGTATTTGGCCTTTGCTAAAATATTCTCTTCCCAGAATGTTCTCCCATCTTCTCCACACATTTAAGTCCTCTCCTTCTTCGAAGCTGGGCCCAGGCCCTGCCTCACCCATGAAGCCTTTTCCACCATCTGCAACTAGTGGTTACATTCCTTCTTCTGAACTTCGCACTCCATATGTTGCCTATTTTCCAGTTTATTTTGTCATTGATTCAATATATATTTGTATATTTGTCTAACTCCTACGTTGTACTAGGTTTAGGATCTAATGACAAATGGCTTAAACCAGCGACGAGAAAGGCCCGTTAAAAACTCATTTCGATACAGTCTGCTAAGTGTAACGCTAGAGATAAGCACAGGAGGCTGGGCAAAACACAGGCAAGGCACTGGTTCGAGCAGTTTCAGGTGGAATTTAAAGTGACTCTGTGGCAGGCCTTGCTCTTGAAATCTTAGTTTCTTTTGGAAGCTGGAGATAATAGGTGTTCCGATCTTAAGGCCATTGTAAATGAAGAAATGTGTGTAGAGCACATAATTTATGCCAGGCACAGGATAAATGCTCAGTGAAAATGAGATATTGTCACATTTATCGTATTTTTAAGTGTACATAATGCCGTGGCCCATGTGGTGAATGGTTTGAGCTATATCACAACAGCAAACATGTAATATCAATTTAAATAAAAATTTTAGATTGCATTTCTTGCACTCTTAAAGGGGAAGGCTTAGCATATAATCCCATTCCTCAAGAAAATCTCTTTTATTCTTTTCCCCTATCTACTTGCATTGCACACTCAGGAACTGGGCCTATACCTTTCTTTTAAAGAGTCTTTATTCAAAACTCTTTGGTGCTTCTCATCCATGCTGTCCCTGTCTCATGGCCCAAAAGTAGCCATTAGATGGGTAGAGAATCATTTGGGAGTGGGTGGGGAAGATAAATAGGGGCTTGCCTAGGTTAGTCACTGTATATGGTAGCCTCTCTAAATGTTTTTGCTTGATTGAGACAGGTTTCTTCTAGCTACATATTCTAATGTCTATTATCCTAATGGGATGGGAGGAGGAAAAGGGGGATAATTCTTAAAAATAGTAGCTATCAACTGGGGTTGTAAGTCCTCCTGTCAGCTTTAGTTATTCTTTATCATGAATCCAGTTTCCTCTTAATGATTGTTTCTGCACAACATGAGCAGATGAACGATCTCAGAGAATCTTCTCATCTCACTATGACCATGTCCCCTAATGCTTTTCCTAAGGAAACTCACCAGAGAAATGTATGCTTAGTTTATTCCCAAGAGAATAGAGTTAGGCATCACAATATATACTTTGCCAGGCCATTTATAACCCACTTTTAAGAATTGTTACCTATAGGGGCTCCTGGGTGGCTCAGTGGGTTAAAGCCTCTGCCTTTGGCTCAGGTCATAGTCCCAGGGTCCTGGGATCAAGCCCCATGTTGGGCTCTCTGCTCCGCAGGGAGCCTGCTTCCTCCCCTCTCTCTCTGCCTGCCTCTCTGCCTACTTGTGATCTCTCTTTCTGTCAAATAAATAAAATCTTAAAAAAAAAAAAAGAATTGTTACCTATAACCCCTTTTCAAGATGTATGTTGTTAGGAAACAGAGAGGGTTGGGGGAAGTTGGTGGGAGGGGCAGCAGAAGCAGGGGAGGTGGGTAGATTAGATTATATATAATTAATATAAATTAATTATAGTAAGGGATTTCTTAGAGGAACATGGAAGGGTAGTTCAGAAGAGGGAAAAGACAGTGAAAATATTTATTGTGTATCTACTGCATGTCAGGGACTGTACAGGCACTTTATACCTGTGTTCTCTTATTTAATCTTCAGAACAAAACTTTGAGGTAAGTACTATGCCTATTTCATAGACCAGGAAACTAAGGACTGTAGAAATACTAAATAATGTATCCGAAGTCATATAGGTAGTAAGTGACATTGCCGGTAATGTCAACAACACCAAAGTTGTTGGCATGACTGACAAATATTGATATCGATAAAATACTTATCACTCCTTGAATCCACTGAAGACCCTGCTCAGTATTCTGGCAGGGGGCTGTTAGAATCTGTTCTAGAGTCATTCTAGAATCGGTTCCAGAGTCATTTTAGTCTCTGCCTGATGCCATGTTTGTTGCCTAATGAATAATTTTCTCTCCTTTCATTTTGTGCTCTTAGAGCCTGTCTCTCCTGCAAAGGCTGAAAATGTTAAATACTGGTCCTCCTTTTTTCCTTTGTTGCTATGACATGGTCCTGTGACTCATTCCTTGCTAATAATACCTGAAGAGAAGTTTGCTCAAAGATTTCTGGAAAGGGCTTGCTTCCTCATTACATGCATAGAAGAAGTCTCTATTCTTACTCTCCTTACTGCTTTGGACTTTCCTTTGTGAAGATGTGATGTTTGAAGCTGTGGCAGCCATCTTTTGACCATAGAATTTCCTCATGCCTTTTTTTTTTTTTAAGGATTTTATTTATTTATTTGACAGACAGAGATCACAAGTAGGCAGAGAGACAGGCAGAGAGAGAGGAGGAAGCAGGCTCCCTGCTGAACAGAGAGCTGGATGCAGGGCTCGATCCCAGGATACTGGGATCATGACCTGAGCTGAAGGCAGGGGCTTTAACCCACTGAGCCACCCAGGCGCCCCTCCTCATGCTTTTTATTCTCACGTGGTAAAAGCTACCCTCAGGCATAATAGGACTTTCCTCTAATTAATTGTTTTGTATTGATCTATGTAGAACATGGTATATAAATGTTAAAATGATCATGGTAAAAAAAAAATTTTTATGCAAACAGTTTTGAGGAGGAAGGGGGACCTCTAAGATTGTCTTGATTATCAATCCTCCATTTTACAGAAAAAAGGAACCCAGAACAGTTAAAGGTCTTTTCCAAAGATATAGAGTTGATTAGTCACAGAGCCTGGACTAAAACCTGTCTTCTACCCTATCCAATGTTCGTTTCATAAGATATTTCTTAATGAATAAGACATAACTTAGATATAACTAAGCCATTGAAAATATTTGTGATTAGTAAGTGACCATCTGAAATGATTCAATTTGTTTGGTTCATTTTGTTTCTAAATAGTTCTGCGCTTAGTTGGCTATTAAGTGAGATCATCTGACATTCTTTTTTTCTGAGATTTTTCCTTGAATTTAATAAATTATTTCAAATTAAAATTACCACAATTTCAGTTATTTTGCAGCAGAGAAACCCGACATGCTTTGTCTGATGCCCTTGTTCAGAGAAAGAAGAGGTGTGTTCCTTTACAAACAATTATAAACCATTGTTTATAATCACATGCTTCACTAAAGGAGATTACAATTAGTTTCATTCACAGCATGTATTTTCAGTGCTAAATTAAGTGGTATCAGCTTATTATGGATGACATGAAGAACACCATGTCCTCTCCAGCCTGTGGTTTGATTTGTGTCCCCAAGAAAATATGTCAAAATCCTAACCTCTGGTACCTGTGAACATTATCTTATTTGGAAATAGCGTCATTGAAGATGTAATCAAGTTAAAATGGAAACCTTCTTGACTAGGGTGGGCCCTAAAGGCAATGACTGAAGCCCTTATAAGGAAATATAGATTTGAACACAAGGATGGAGACACAGGAGATAAAAAAAGAATTCCAGAACAAAGGCAGAGATTGTAGTAATGCATCTATATGCAAAGTACACCGGAAACGAGGAAGAGGCAAAGAAGGATTGTTCCGTAGTCTTCAGAGGGGGCATGGGTCTGCAGACACTTTGATTCTGGACATTGGAATTCTATCCTCCAGAACTATGAGAGAATAAATTTTTGTTTTGTTAAGTCACCAAATCTGTGGTGATCTGTTATGGCAGCAACAGGATACTAATTCACCTTCTCAGATGACACATGATGACAAAATAGTTGCCAGAGCTTTTTTCAAGTTTCAAGTAGATTGAAAAAGAGAGGATTTGTTATTTTGACTTCCATACATATAGCTGAATTCACTCTTAAGTGGCCACATTGGCTCACAGGCTCCCACCTGATTTGGTTGAGATGTATTGGGAACTAGGTATTCTATTTGGCCAGATCTGAGTCATGCATTCTGACCCCTATATTCAGGGGTGAAGGCCTACCCAGGCACATGGACTGAGAGTTGGTACAACCTAGTTTCCCAAAGCAGCTTCACCAGCTCTGGCCCCAAACCAGCAAATATCCACCATAAGATCCTCATCAGAGTTCCCTCATGCCACCCCCTTTCCAGTCTTTAGTACTCGGTTATAGATCATTTAATCAAAATACAACACTATAGTTAGCTATTTTATTTTGTTTTTAACATGATGTCTTTTCTAAGAAGAGAAATTGCTGCAGGAATAGTCTACATGAATATTATGTAGAATAATATGTAGAATGAAAATTCTACATGAGAGTGAAATCATATGGTATTTGTTTTTCTCTGCCTGACTTATTTTGCTTAGCATAATACTCTAGCTCCATCCATGTTTTTGCAAATGGCAATATTTCATTCTTTTAATGGTTGGATAACCATTTTATACATATATATATATATATATATATATATATATATATATATATAATGTATATATATTTATACACACACATACATGTTTTCAGTTGGTGCCCCAATTATACATAATATTTTCTTGTTGGAATTGTTGAATTTAATGTTAAATAAATAAATATGAGTAAATTATAACATTATAGTGAAAATTATCTCACTGTCGTCACAGAGTTAGCCAAGAATACACCTAGAATACATTCAGGTTCATTTAGTGCAACATAACCTTGGCTCTATAAATATTTTGTCTATAACCTATTCAATTCACAGTACACGTTTTATTTTCTTCCACTTCTTAGACCAATTATCTTTTCATTTACCTACCTCAAGTTATTCTTGATTTCTGAACAATTGCAGCTAAGCGGTCATATATCTTTATAGTCCCTATTACTCTGTATCTGACTTCTAAAGTTTGTGTTATAGATGCCTCAGGAAACAAATTTATCTTTCTGGACTTCTGAGGCAGTTGTATCAGTGCTATCTAGCATTTGAATGACAACAAACTTGTCCTCGTTGATAAGGGGATGGCTGCTGGAATTTCATCTCTCTAGGTATATGAACTTGACATTTATCTAAATTGTTGGCTGATAAACAGGGAATTATTTCTATAAGGGATGCCTCAGATGTAAAAACTAGACCAACACTAGATGAATCACAAAAGACAAAAAAGAATAAAAACTCAATACTAACTCAGAGGAGAAATGGAAAATCAAGTTCCAGATCTATTTGAATTCTATTCCCTCAAGAATTCACTGTAAAACAAAATGTAAAACGTGGCTTTTCTTTCACACAGCCAAGTAATCAATACCATTAAGAGCTTAATTTTTTAAATAATTAAAAGAAAAAAAGAAAAACTCTCTTTTAACACAGTAGTTGACCTTTAGCTATTTTGTGCTCTTTAATTTTAATCTAGTTGTCTATTAACCTGCTTATCCAGAAGTAAAGCTTTCAGAATACTAGGAGAAAGAAAACCAAATTTAAAACCTATCACATATCAGAATAATAATGAGGGATAATTTGGTATAATTTTATGATATTTGAGATTATTGTTGAAATATTTTATATAATTAATTTGTATATATGACTACATGAACAAATAATTAGGTAAGCACAGTTATGAAAGTGTGAAGTACCCACTAAGTTTAGTAACCATAAGTGCTCTATTTTTCTCTAACAGCTTTATTTCTTCTTCCAAGTTTTTATTTAAATTCTAGTTAGTTGGGGTGCCTGGGTGGCTCAGTGGGTTAAAGCCTCTGCCTTTGGCTCAGGTCACGATCTCAGGGTCCTGGGATCAAGCCCCGCATCGGACTCTCTGCTCGGCAGGGAGCCTGCTTCCCCCTCTCCCTTGGCCTGCCTCTCTGCCTACTTGTGATCTGTCTCTGTCAAAGAAATAAATAAAATCTTAAAAATAAATAAATAAATAAATAAATAAATAAATAAATAAATAAATAAATTCTAGTTAGTTAACACACAGTTTAGTATTAGTTTCAAGTGTAGAATTTAGTGATTCAACACTTACATACAACACTTGGTGCTCATCACAAGTGCACGCCTTAATCCCTACCACCTATTTAACCCTGTTTGACCCATCTCTCCCTCACCTCACCTCTGGTAACCACCAGTTTGTTCTCTGTAGTTGAGTCTTTTTCTTGGTTTTCCTTTCTTTTTTTTTTTTTTTCCACCTATATTTGTATGTTTCATTTCTTAAATTCTACATGAGAGTGAAATCATATGAAATCATATTTGTTTTTCTCTGCCTGACTTATTTTGCTTAGCATAATACTCTCTAGCTCCATCCATATTTTTGCAAATGGCAATATTTCATTCTTTTAATGGCTGAATAATATTCATATATATATATATATCAATATATCACATATATACATACACATATATCTCATGTTCTTTATTTATTCATCAGTCAGTGGATATTTGGGATCCTTCCATAATTTGGCTGTTGTTGATAATGCTGCTATAAATGTCAGGGGGTATGTATCCCTTCAAATTCATATTTTTGGACCCTTTGAGTAAATACCTAGTAATGCAATTGCTGGATTGTAGGCTAGTTCAATTTTAACTTTTTAAGGAATGTCCCTACTGTTTTCCACCGTGGCTGTACCAGTTTGCATTCCCACTAAGAGTGCAAGAGGGTTCCCCTTTCCACATCCTCACCAATATCTTTTGTTTCCTGTGTTGTTAATTTCAGCCATTTTGACTGGTGTAAGATGATATCTCATTGTGGTTTTGATTTGTATTTCCCTGATGTTGAGTGATGTTGAGCATCTTTTCATGTGGCTGTTGGCCATCTGTATGTCTTCTTCAGAAAAATCTCTTTTCATGTCTTCTGCCCACTTTTTAACTGGATTGTTTAATTGTTTTTGAGTTTGATTAAGTTCTTTGTATATTTTGGACACTAACCCTTTATCAGATATGTCATTTGTCAATAACTTCTTCAATTGCACAGGTTGCCTTTTAGTTTTGTTGATTTTTTCCTTCTCTGTTCAGGAGATTTTATTTTTATATAGTCCCTATGGTTTATTTTTCCTTTTATTTCCCTTGCCTCAGGAAATATATCTAGTAAGAAGTTGCTATGGCCGATGTCAAAGAGGTTACTCCCTGTGTTCTCCTCTAGGATTTTAATGGTTTTCTGTCTCACATTTAGGTCTTTAATCCACTTTGAATTTATTTTTGTGTATGGTTTAAAAAAGTGGTCAGTTTCATTCCTTTGCATGTTGCCATCCAATTTTCCCAACATTATTTGTTGAAGAGATTGTCTTGTTTCCATTGGATATTCTTTCCTGCTGTGTTGAAGATTAATTGGCCATACAGTTATGGGTTCATTTCTGGGTTTTCTCTTCTATTTCACTGATTTATGTGTCTATTTTAGTGCCAGTACCATACTGTCTTGATCACTACAGCTTTGTAATAGAGCTTTAAGTCTGGAATTGCGATACCTCCAGCTTTTCTTTTCTTTTTCAAGATTGCTTTGGCTACTTGTGGTCTTTTATGGTTCCATACAAATTTTAAATTGTTTCTTCTAGCTCTGTGAAAAATGGTTGTGGTATTTTGATATGGAGTTCTTTAAATGTGTAGACTGCTTTGGGTAGAATGGACATTTTAATAGTATTTGTTCTTCCAACCCGTGAGCATGGAACATCTTTCATTTGTTGATATCATCTTTACTTTCTATATTAATATCTATAATTAATTAATATAGATATAATTAATATCTAAAGAATATCTATAATAATATCATGTGTTTCGTAGACTTTGGAGTACTGGTCTTTTACCTCTTTGGTTAGGCTTATTCCTAGGTATCTTATTGTTTTTGGTGTAATTGTAAATGGGATCGATTCCTCGATTTCTCCTTCTGCTCCTTCATTATTGGTGTATAGAATGCAAAAGATTTCTGTATGTTTATTTTGTATCCTGAAACTTTATTGAATTTGTGCATCAGATCTAGCAGTTTTCTATATAGAATATCATGTCACTTGCAAATAGTGAAAGTTTAACTTCTTTCTTGCTGATTTGGATGCCTTTTATTTCTTTATTATTTGATTACTGTGACTAGGACTTCCAACATTATGTTAAATAACATTGGTGAGAGTGGACAGCTCTGTCTTGTTCCTGACCATAGAAGAAAAGCCCTCAGTTTTTCCCCATTGAGGATGTTATTAGTTGTGGGTCTTTTGTATATGACCTTTATTGTTGAGGTATGTCCCCTCTAACCCTACTTTGTTGAGGGTTTCTATAATGAATGGATGTTGTATTTTGTCAAATTCTTTTTCTGCATCTACTGAAATGATCATGTGGTTCTTATAATTCTCTTATTGATGTGATGTATCAATTTGATTGATTTTTTATTATTAAACCACCCTTGCAATCCAGGAATAAATCCTACTTGATTGTGGCAAATGATTCTTTTAATGTGCTGTTAAATTCTATTTGCTAGTATTATATTAAGGATTTTTACATCCATGTTCATCAAGGATATTGGCATGTAGTTCTCTTTTTTAGTGGCAACTTTATCTGGTTTTAGTATCAGGGTAATGCTGGCTTCATAGAATGAACTTGGAAGTTTTCCTTCCATTTTTTGGGAATAGTTTGAGAAGAATAGGTATTAACTCTTCTTTAAATGTTTGATCAAATTTGCCAGTGAGGATATCTGCCCCTCGACTTTTGTTTATTGGGAGATTTTTTTTATTACTGATTCAATTTCATTGCTGGTTATTGGTCTGTTCAAGTTTTCTATTCCTTCCTGTTTCACTTTAGTTAATTATATGTTTCTAGGAATTTATTCATTTCTTCCAGGTTGTCCAATTTGTTGGCATATAGTTTTTTATAATATTCTCTTATAATTGTATTTCTTTGGTATTGTTTGTTATTTCCCCCTCTCTCATTTGTGTTAAAATCATATTATATATGTGGGATAAAATTAAAATGAATCTATTTATAAACATATATGAGGCAGTTGTATCGCCTTTCTGCCATTTCCCAACAATGCTGTTTAATAAATATTTATTGACTTAGCTTTCCTTCCCTTTTTTTCCCTTCTTCCCTTCTACCCCCCATCCTTACTTATTCTGTCTATATTGTTTGGTTAAAAAAAAAGATTTATGGAAGCTTCTAATAATACACACACACACACACACACACACACACACACACACTAGTACTTATTTTGTATAAAGCAGTGTGTAATATGGGGGGCATAAGGATAACAACTTGAGTAACAAAAAAAAGTATACCACTTATACTTTACAACACATGGGGAACACACTAAGTAGTAAGAAATTACCTGTGAGTCTAAAAATAAAAGGTGGAAAAGGTTCATTTATGTTGCTGTAGAAGAGGGGAGGGCATTAAGTTTACTTGAAAAGCAGTGAAAGTAAAATTAGTGGCACTTTTCTGAAAAGTTTTGGTGATGAGTTAATGGCATACCATCTTACTAATGTATATGTAGATAGCTATTTTTTTTCCTCTGTCTAAGGTGATTTTCTAAGGGGTCTGTTGTATTTCTGAGTATGTGTAAATCTAATAGAAATGGTAGTAGAATGAAACAAACTATTACTTAAATATAGGCACAAGGGTGCCTGGGTACCTCAGTCAGTTAGGCCTCTGACTCTTGATTTTGGCTCAGGTCATGATCTTGGGGTCCCGGAATTGAGCCCCATGTGGGGCTCCATGCTCAACAGAGAGTCTGCTTGAGGATTCTCTCTCTCCCTCTGCCCCTGCCCCTCCTCTCACTCTCTCTCTCTCTCTCTCAAATAAATAAATAAATAAATAAATAAATAAATAAATAAATATTTTTTTAAAAGATAGATACATAATTGATAGATATTGATGAGAAATAAGTTGGCTAAGCTAAGAACTCTATACTTGGAGAGAGCTGTTCAATAACATGAACCTATTCAGGGAAAAGAAAAAAAAATAATTTCCCCTCCCTTCTCTTTCCTCTTCCCTTTCCTCTTTTTTTTTGTTTGAATTTTTATAGCTCTTCAGTTACTAAATTACTTACTTTAGCAGTCCTTTGAGGAAGGTCAAACTCCTAATGGGACATTAGATATAGTCACTTCCTGAACAACCCCTATTCTTATCCGCCCTCAGGTATCCTCAACTTCTCAGACAGGGAGAGAATAAAAAAATAGCATGAGTATGAGCATTTATGAACCTTCAGAAATTCTTACCAAAAGGCCTCAACTACCCATTTGTGTACCATGTGGAAAACAGGGAAGTGTGGGAGTCATCTCTTTCCTCTTTATTAACTGAATGTCTTCTCTTAGCCAGTTTACCAACCTGGTTGACAGTCTAGGAGCAAGAACATCATAACCTTTGTGACAATGAGCAGTAGGGACTCATCAAAACATAATCATCCTTCTGGCAATGACAGATGGGGGGAAAAAGATCAAATTTATTTTGGATTTTTAAGAATCTATTTTATTGCAAATAGTAAGTGGTGTTTTTTAATTTTAATTTTTATATATGTTTTATGTATTTTTTGTTTTATTATATTTTAATTCTTATTTTTTTTAATTTTTTATTTTTTCAGCATAACAGTATTCATTATTTTTTGCACCACACCCAGTGCTCCATGCAATCCGTGCAATACCCACCATCTGGATCCCCCAATCTCGCACCCCTCCGCCCCTTCAAAACCCTCAGATTATTTTTCAGAGTCCATAGTCTCTCATGGTTCACCTCCCCTTCCAATTTCCCTCAACTCCCTTCTCCTCTCCATCTCCCCTTGTCCTCCATGCTATTTGTTATGCTCCACAAATAAGTGAAACCATATGATAATTGACTTTCTCTGCTTGACTTATTTCACTCAGCATAATCTCTTCCAGTCCCGTCCATGTTGCTACAAAAGTTGGGTATTCATCCTTTCTGATGGAGGCATAATACTCCATAGTGTATATGGACCACATCTTCCTTATCCATTCGTCCGTTGAAGGGCACCTTGGTTCTTTCCACAGTTTGGCGACCGTGGCCATTGCTGCTATAAACATTGGGTACAGATGGCCCTTCTTTTCACTACATCTGTATCTTTGGGGTAAATACCTAGTAGTGCAATGGCAGTAAGTGGTGTTTTAAACTTTTCCAGCTCCTTGTTCTCTAGGTTTAACATTTTCCCCACCCTTTCTTCTGCCCAACAGCCATCTTGGCAACTCCTCCCTGGAATCATTTCCTGTCATGACATTTTTAGAAACCAAAATAACAGCATTTACAATGTAACAGCTAAATATTCCCATAGAGTATCTGGCTAAAACAAGCATTTTTGCACAATAGTTTTAAACACACCATTGGATATGTATTCAGACAGAACCTTTTCTGGGTGTTCGCAGTTTCTGGCTAACCAATAGACTGATTGCAGCATTGTTTGTTGTCACTCTGTAATCACATCTGGCATTCACAGCTGGCAACATTCTGGCTTCCAAGGTTTTCTTGTATAGTGTCTTGTTTTAATTTCAGAATGCACATTTATTCAATGATGGGGTGTTGTTGTTTTTGTTTTTGTTTTTACTTTATAAGGGGCAGCTGTGTAATTCTCTGTAAAAAATGAAGCACAGGTACATGTAATATTACATGGGAGTGTGAGATATAACAAATGGAATGTGATTTAGATAAATCCAATACTTTTGAATTCTTTGAAATTTTTTAAAGCAGGTCACTTATGCTTTTACAGTAGAATTATTTACTTAGCCTTTTACATTGTTAATTTTCTGTTTTAAATTTAGTGAAGCATAAATTCAGAGAGGTGCTAGGGAAAATATTCAAAGTGTCTGCAGACAGTTAGTGTTCTTAAACCACGATGACAAAACCTCAAAAATAGATGCAGCCCCGTCAAAGTTAAATTGAATGACTCAGTGTCTGAACTACTCAGAAGGCTTTTTTCTTTTCTTTTCTTTTTCTTCCTTCCTTTCTTTCTTTCTTTTTTCTAGTTAGGGAATGGGAGAGACTTTTCACTTTAGAACTTTGGAATTGTGGATGGAGGAAGTTTGTTTTGCATTGTTTTAGAGATGGGACAGAATGCTACCATAGGAAATTTGAATAAAAACTGCAACCTCTTGAAAATATATAGAGTAGAACTCAGGTCACTTATTTTTCATGACATTTTATTTTTGAAAGTTACTCATTAGGCTAGAGCTATACCTGAAAGATTATTTTCTCAACTCTTACATTTATAGACAGAGCCATGAGTCTCCCTTGTCTTTTCCCTTTATAGAGGTTGAATAAAGCAGATAGTTACTTTCCCAGACTCTCTTGTATATAATGGTGTCCATGTGGTCAACTTTGAGCCAACGATATATAACTTGCTGGATAAGGGATAATCTGCTGGATTGTTTCAGGGAAAAATTCCATTCACTTTTTAGAAGACAAACCAATAAATAAAAATGTTTTTTAGTTTCCCTGGCTTCATGTTTTTGAATGGGAGTTTGATGCCTGGAGTTTGGCAATCATCTTGAGACTGTGAGACGGCAAGACTAAAGATGGAGCGACAATAGAGTAGGAGGATGGACAGAGCTTGGATCTTTGATACTAGAGCCAACTGCTATACCAAACTTGTATTTCTGTATCAATATCTCTTCTGTCTGTGTGAGACAATTCTTTATTTCTTAAGCCACTTTGGTCAGTTTTTTTGTTACTCAGACCTCTGCACATTCCTAATTATTACACCCTGAGAAATTAATTAATCTGCTTAAATTCATAAAAGAATATAGTAGCATAGTCTTGATTGAAACAGGCCTTCTCATTTCTTGTTTAATATCTTTCCTTACTTCTTTTACCCTGTTCCATCATCAGATAGGTCTCTACATGAACAAAAGAATTATTGTCTTGATTAATCCTGTTTTTAATTTGTTGCTCCAAAGATTTTTATTTGTCTTTTAGGTTAGTAGTTGTATTTGCAATCCATTTAGCTAAAGGAATTTTCACAAATTTTATAATCCATCTTTCTGTAGAAGAGCATGACAATGTTCAGGATTATGGAAGTATTCTTTTTTTTTTTAAGATTTTATTTATTTTTTTTTGACAGAGAGAGAGATCACAAGTAGGCAGAGAGGCAGGCAGAGAGGCAGGCAGAGAGAGGGAGGGATGCAGGCGCCCTGCCGAGCAGAGAGCCTGATGCGGGGCTCGATCCTAAGACCCTGAGATCATGACCTGAGCCGAAAGCAGAGGATTAACCCACTGAGCCATGCAGGTGTCCCGGGAGTATTCGTTTTTATGTTGAAAGTCTTGATTTTAGAAGAAGTGGTAACTATTCTGAGTCACATTAATACTAAAAGAATTTGCAACATGCTTGCAAAATTGATTGTATTTCAAACCTCAAACTCTTATTCTGGAGATTGTTTTAAGGAAAAAGTAGATAAAATTATATCAAAATGGAAAAATATGAGCAAATTTAGTGAAAAATTAAAAGTAAGAATAAAACATGCAGGTAACAATCAAAATATATGGAATTTGGACCAAAGTTATTTGAAAATGAGCTGTGTTCCTGGATCTACCAATTATTTTTGTGTAATAAAAAAAGTACCTGATTGGTTTTCTCTATCTTTAAAACAGGAATTTTACATCACCACAGAATTCTGGAGTTGAAAAGACTCAAAAATTTGGGTTATGCATTACCTAACTTTAAGAGAGGAGCTATGAAACTATTCCACTTAGGTGAGAATGGCTTTTCTTCTAAATGTTCTCTATTTCTGTCCAGAATAGAGAATGATCATGTGTTATGAATAAATATCAAATCATGTGTTAAAAGTACTTCTAGCTTATTACATGAAGGATGCCAGATACAAAGGATACTTTCTTTTCTCCATCAGGTCTTTAGAAGACATTTTGTTTTCTACTAGTCTGTGAAATGACCTTTTACACTTGATCGTCATGTCTGTGAAATGACCTTTTACACTTGATCGTCATATTGTAATTGAGTTTCTTTTCCATGAATGATGCCTTCTAGAATACCTTCATGGTACAATGATTTAGTTTTAAAGTGTCCATTGGAAAAAGAGACATGATTTCCGTGGCAATAGCAATGGAATAAGAATAATGAAGCTTCAGGAAGCAGAATCCAAATGTTACATCATGATACCTTCCAAAGTCCAGTAACCATGGTAGTACTATAGGATAATTGCAGATTCTAAATGTATTGAATGTGTAGTGCAATGTATAAAATAGCTCAAATGAGCATTATGCATGATTATTTTGTATTGTGTTTTGAAGGGAAGAATTAGTGTTTCAATATAATGTGGCCTGTTTTTCATTCAGGTGATCCATTCATTGAATTAGGAGACATTTCTCTGTCACAAGTAGGAAATGTGAAGGGGGAAAGCTGGATTCAAAATTATTTCTCTGATAAAGTTACTTTGACAGGTCATCCGTAAATTCTTCTTTTATCCTTACCTATGTTCCTTCTATTATTAAAAATAGTATTTTTACTAAAAATAGTATTTAAAAATAGTATTTCTTCCCACCTGGACATGAAGAATAGTTGATCAATGATATTTGGTATTTGGCCATTGGGACTGAGACGTGGCCAGCATCACTAGAGTGCCAGGGACAGTGACAAAGCAGATAATTTCTTTTGTTCAGACATAACTCTCTATCATCTGAAGAATAATAAACCTCCCATTTTCACAGTGACAAATGAATGATCAAACCTGCATGGGCCCAAGCCCGTACTTCTTGCACAGCCTGGAAATGACTCCATTCTCTCTAGCCAATGTCCTGCAGTATGAGAGCAGAAGTTAGGGTTCTTGATTTCTCACCTATTGTTGGCAATTGTAAGAGCTGCCTTGGAGTGTCCCCCACAGTTTCCCTGGGCAGAGGGACAAAGTCCTCCTACCTTGCTACCTACTCCTGCAGTCTTTTTAGGCCTGCTATGACTTTGCAGTTCTTTCTTTATTGTTACTATCTTCTTTTTGTCAATATATCTACAGAGTTAGTGGCCAGGAACTATCCTATAATCCTAGTAATTGTTATCTGTAAAATTAAGTAACTGAAATATTTTCTTTTAATAGCTGTCTAATCATACCACTTTATTTTTTTTTTAAAGATTTTTATTTATTTATTTGACAGAGAGAAATCACAAGCAGGCAGAGAGGCAGGCAGAGAGAGAGGAGGAAGCAGGCTCCCTGCTGAGCAGAAAGCCCGATGTGGGGCTCGAACCCAGGACCTGGGATCATGACCTGAGCCGAAGGCAGCGGCTTAACCCACTGAGCCACCCAGGCGCCCCTAATCATACCACTTTAAATATCAATTCCCATTCAGTCATATCTGTAAAAATCATTATGGAATAAAACTTAGAAGAAAATATGGAGGTAAATATCCATGATCTTGGGTTAGGCAATGATTTCTTAGATACAATAGGAAAAATACCTGTTAACTTCAGCTACATCAAAATTAAAAACTTTTGTGCTTCAAAGGACACCATCACGAAGCTACGAAGATGGTCTATAGACTGGAATAAAATATTTGCAAATCATGTATTTGAAAATAAATCCAGACTATATAAAGAACTGTTACAACTCCATAATTAAATGCCAATCCAATTTTAAAATGGGCAAAGGATAAAAATAGACATTTCTGTAAGAAAGATACAAATTACCAACAAGCACATGAAATAATGCTCAACGTCATTAGCCATTAGGGAAATGCAAATCAAAACCACAATCAGATACTACTTCACATTTACTAGAATAGCTATAATAAAAAAGGCAATAACAAGTGCTATTAAAGATATGGAGAAATTGGAACTTTCATTTATTGCTGGTAGACATGTAAAATGGTACACCCAGCTTGGCAACTCCTCAAAATGTCAGACATTAAGTACCAAACAACCCAACAATTCTACTCCTAGGTATATACCCAAGAGAATTGAAAATGTATGTCTAAAGAAAAACTTGTACATGAATGTTTATAGCGGTATTATTCATAATAGCCAAAAAGAAACTGCCTAAATGGTCATCAAGTGGTGGCTGGATAGGCACAATATTACATAACCATATAATGGAATATTATTTGGCCATAAAAAAGAAGGAACTACTGATAAATACTACAACTCGCATGAACTTCAAAGACATTATGCTGAGTGAAAGAAGACAGTCACAAGAGACCACATGTTATAAGGTTACACCTATATAAAAAACACAGAATAAGTAAATCTTTTAGAGACAGAAAGTAGATTAATTGTTGACTAGGGTATGTGGGAAAGGGAGGGAATAGGATGAGAAGTGATGGCTAATGGGTGTGGAACTTCTTTTTAGGATGATAAAAAATGTTTTTTAATTAGATTATGGTGATAGTTGTATAATTCTGTAAATATAATACCATTGAATTGTGTACTTGAACATATTTAAATGGGTAAACCTTATGGTATAAATTATATCCCAAAAAAGGTGTTAAAAATAATTATGATATATTAACATGAAAACAATGACACTGGCTAAAACTTTATGATTTATCATACTCATTGTGGAACAACAATGCATAGATTTAAATAATATTTGAAAAAACCCGCATACTGAATTTTGACAGTTATCCAGATTTAGGTGTTGATCATGAGACTGGATGTCTGAATAGACGAGATTACCAGGAGGTTATATAAAAGAACCTGGAGCAGCATGCTAACCTTTATTATAAATGGATGCTGAAGCTATTTTTATTGATCAGGATTGGATGGGGAGATGAAAGGGGTACTAATCAAGCCGTTGTGCTTTAAAGAAAATCTGGTACATCTTAGTCGTAAAAGGATTAAAAAATCAGAGATTCGATATGAGCCACAACCTTGGGTACACACTTTATCAAGAAAAGTACTTTTCAAAGTTTGATCTGGGGTCAATTTCCATCAGCATTTTGAGGGGAGAGCACTTATTAAAAGTGTAAACATATCAGTGTCACACTATAGCTGTGAATCAGTATCTTTGGAGGATGAAGGTGGTAAGATTGAAGGAATCTGCAATTTTAATAATGTCACTATTTGATTCTTACCCCTCCCCATTTTATTGAAGTATAATTAACAAATAAAAATTGTAAATATTTAAGAATGATGACTTAGATTTGACAATTTGATACATATATATATACATTGTGAGATAATTGCCCCAATCAAGCTAATTAACATATCCATCACTTCCTGTACTTATCTAGGTGATTCTTAAGTAACTAAATTTGAGAACGCTGATTAGAGTAGAAAACCCCTGTTGATTGGATTTATGATTTCTGTTCTACAGAGTCCCTAGAAAATAACAAAACTAATTAATTTAAAGCATTTCTATTATAATTTTAAATGAAAGTAGACAGTTTAACTTATCTAAAAGGTCTAAATTAAGAGTAGACAAATGGTTGTGGCCCAAGGTTATCTCCTTTTATTTTTCAACAAATGCACAAATCTTTGTCTCTGTAATGAGGACCTTAAAAGTTATCTTCTTATAAATTACCATTATAAAAATAGGTTATATGTGATTTATATGTGATGGCTTTGTATAGCTTAAAAGATTGTGTTTTGTATTCATGTTTGATATACTATGGATTAGGTAGTTTTTATTGATTAGTGTGAGAATTTACCAGTTACAATAAAGTTTCTATTAGAAAAGGTTTTTCATGTTCATGATAATCTACTTATTAAATACATACTGTTCAAAGGCGGCCGGTTAGCTCAGTTGGTTAGAGCGTGGTGCTGGTAAATACGTACTGTTCATGAGTAAAAGATGATCTTTTGGGGAAAGAGCTATTAAAAGGTTGTCTCTGTCTTTAGGAAAACGACCTCAAATGGATTAGATAAACAAATAATAACAGCAAACTAGGAAGTGACCATGGATTTGAATTTTTTAAAGGTTGCTTTAAGTATTTACAGTTAATTTTGATTATTGGCTCCAGGTCTTACAGAAACAGCTAATTATACCAATAGATGGTAGGTATTCATTATGTGCTGCAGTGAGATGACTGTTTAAAGTTCCCATTAGTAGCTGAAATTCATTTTTTTAAAAACTAATGATTTATTTATTTTCCTGTTTTATTTTGTAAGCTAAGCCTTAAGCATTATATAGAATAAAAGTTTGAAAAATAACTAAAAAGAAGTGATTTTATTTTTACTTCTTCACAATTAATATGTTTGCTTGAAAGAAAATCCATGGCAATCTGCAGAAAAGGATGTTTGGAAAATCCAAAAATATTCATAGATAAGAGAACCTTTAGAATTTATCTTTTTCTTATTATTTTTCTATTGAAGTATAATTAACATAGTGTTATATTAATTTCAGGTGTATAATAATTCGACAACACTGTACCTTATTCATTGCTCATGCGAAATGTACCCTTAATCCTCTTTATTTCTTTCATCCATCCTCCCACAACCTCCCCTCTAGCAACCGCTAGTATGTTCTCTATATTTTAAAGTCTGTTTTTTCATTTGTTTCTTTTTTCTCTTTGTGTGTTTGTGTTGTTTCCTAAATTCCACATAGAATGAAATCATATGTGTTTGTCTTTCTCTGATTCATTTTGCTTAGCATTATACCGTTTAGGTGCATCCATGTCATTACCAATGGGTACATTTCATTCTCTCTCTTTTTTTTGGCTGAATAATGTTCCATCATATATATATTTATGTGTGTGTGTGTGTATGTGTGTGTGTGTGTGTGTATACACGTAAACCACATCATCTTTATCCATTCATTTATGGGTGGACATTTGTCTTACTTCCATATCTTGGCAATTGTAAATAATGCTATAATAAACATAGGGGTGCATGTATCTTTTCCAATTAGTGTTTTCATTTTCTTTAAGTAAATGTTGTCTAGCAGTGGAATTACCAGATCATATGGGAGTTCTGTTTTTAATTTTTTGAGGAACCTCCATACTGTTTTCACAGTGTCTACACCAATTTGCATTCCACTGACAGTGTACAAGGGTACCTTTTTTCCACATCCTTACCAACACTTGTTATTTCTCCTCTTTTTGATTCTAGCCATTCTGACAGATTTAAAATAATATCTTATTTTGGTTTTGATTTGTATTTCACTGATGATAAGTAATGTTGATCATGTTTCCCTGTGTTGGTTGGCCCTCTGTGTGTCTTCTTTGGAGAAATGTCTTTTCAGGCTGTCTGCCCATTTTCTATTTTATTTTATTTTATTTAAGATTTTATTTATTTATTTGACAGAGAGAGTGAGAGAGGGAATACAAGCAGGGGAAGCAGGAGAGGGAGAAGCAGGCTTCCCTCTGAGCAGGGAGCCTGATGTGGGGCTTGATCCCAGGACACTGGGATCATGACCTGAGCCAAAGACAGACACTTAATGACTGAGCCATCCAGGCACCCCAAGTCTGTCCACTTTTTATTTTTCATTTTTTTAAAGATTATTTATTTATTTATTTGACAGACAGAGATCACAAGTAGGCAGAGAGGCAGGCAGAGAGAGAGGAGGAAGCAGGCTCCCCACTGAGCGAAGAGCCCGATGTGGGGCTCAATCCCAGGACCCTGGGATCATGACCTGAGCTGAAGGCAAGAGGCTTTAACCCACTGAGCCACCCAGGCACCCCCATTTTTTAAATAGGATTATTTGTGGGGGTTTTTTGATGTTGAGTTGTATGAGTTCTTTTATATTTTAGATACTAAACCCTTGCCAGATATATCATTTACAAATATCTTTTCCCATTCAATAGGTTGCCTTGTCATTTTTTTAAAAAAGATTTTATTTATTTATTTGACAGACAGAGACCCCAAGTATGCAGAGAGGCAGGCAGAGAGAGAGAGAGGAGGAAGCAGGCTCCCTGCTGAGCAGAGAGCCTGATGCGGGGCTTGATCCCAGGATCCTGAGATCACGACCTGAGCCCAAGGCAGAGGCTTAACCCACTGAGCCACCCAGGCGCCCCTTGCCTTGTCATTTTGTTGATGATTTCTTTTCACTCTGCAAAAGCTTTTTTATGTTGGTGTAGTCCCAATAGTTTATTTTTTCTTTTGTTTCCCTTGATTGAGGAGACATATCTAGAAAAATGTTGCTATAGCTGATATCAAAGAAATTTCTGCCTGTTTTCTTCTAGGAATTTTATGGTTTCGTGTCTCCGATTAGGTCTTTAGTTAATTTTGAGTTTATTTTTGTGTATGGTGTAAGAAAGTGGCCCAGCTCTTTTACATATAGCTGTCTGGTTTTCCCACCACTGTTTGTTGAAGAGATCATCTTTGCCCCATTGTATCTTCTTGCCTCCTTTGTCGTAGATTAATTGATCATATAAGCCTGGGTTTATTTTGTGCTTTCTATTCTGTTCTAGGGATCTAGGTGTCTATTTTTGTTTCAGTACCAGACTATTTTGATACTATAACTTTGAGGTATATCTTGAAATCTGGCATTCTCACTTTTTCAAGATTACTTTTGGCTATTTCAGGTCTTTGTGGTTCTATACAAATTTTAGGATTATTTGTTCTAGTTCTGTGAAAAATGCTATTGGCATTTTGATAGGGATTGCATTGGATATGTAGATTGCTGTAGGTGGTATACACATTTTAATAATATTGGTTCTTCCAATCCATGAGCATGGGCCATCTTCCCATTTATTTGTGTCATCTTCAGTTTCTTTCATCAGTGTTTTACAGGTTTTGAGGTATAGGTATTTTACCTCCTTGGTTAAATTTATTCCTAGGGTTTTTGTTTGTTTGTTTGTTTGTTTTGAGAAATTATAAATGGCTTTGTTTTCTTAGTTTCTCTTTCTGCTACTTCATTATTAGTGAATAGAAATGCAACGAATTTCTACCTATTAATTTGTATCCTGTCACTTTACCAAATTCTTTTAATAGTTTTAGTAGTTTTTTGGTGAAGTCTTTAGGGTTTTCTGTATATAGTCTCATGTCATCTGCAAAGTTTTACTTCTTCTTTACCATTTTGGATACCTTTTATTTCTTCTTCTTATCTAATTGCTGTGACTAGTACTTCCATACTATGTTGAATATAAATGGTAAGGGTTCACATCCTTATTTTTTCCTGATCTTAGGGAAAAATTTGTTTTTCACCATTGAGTATTATGTTTGCTTTGGGTTTCCATATATTACCTTTATTATGTTGAGATATGTTCCCTCTAAACCTACTTTAGAAACATTATGAATTGGGCGCCTGGGTGGCTCAGTGGGTTAAGCTGCTGCCTTCGGCTCAGGTCATGATCTCAGGGTCCTGGGATCGAGGCCCGCATCGGGCTCTCTGCTCAGCAGGGAGCCTGCTTCCCTCTCTCTCTCTCTCTCTGCCTGCCTCTCTATCTACTTGTGATCTCTCTCTGTCAAATAAATAAATAAAATCTTAAAAAAAAAAAAGAAAAGAAAAGAAACATTATGAATTGATGTTTTATTTGGTCAAATGCTTCTTCTGCATTTATTAAAATGACCATATGGTTTTTATCCTTTCTCTTATTGGTGCAATGTATCACACTGATAGATTTTCAAGACTGAACCATCCTTGCATCCCAGGAATAAATCCCACTTGATGGTGGTGAATGATTTTTTCGTTGTATCCTTGGATTTGTTTGGTTACTATTTTGTTTGGGATTTTTTGCATCTGTGTTTATCAGAGAGATGGGCCTATAGTTCTCTTTTTTGGTAATGTCTTTGTCTGGTTTTGATATTAGGGTAATACTGGCATTGTAGACTGAATTTGTAAGTTTTCCTTCCTCTTCTATTTTTTGGAATAGTTTGAAAAGAATAGGTACTAACTCTTCTTTTAATGTTTGGTAGATTTCATCTATGAAACCATTTAGTCTCGGACTCTAGTATGTTGGGAGTTTTTTGACTACTGAGTCAGGTTCATTGCTTGTAATTTGTCTATTCAGATTTTCTATTTTTTCCTGATTCAGTTTGGAAGGTTATACATTTCTAGAAATTTTTCCTTTTCTTCTAAGTTATCCACATTATTGCCTTGTATTTTGTAAGAGATTATAATTCTCATAATGCTTTATGTTTCCATAGCATTGATTATAATTTCTCCTCTCCTCCAATTTGTAATTTTATTTATTTAAGTCCTCTCTTTTTCTTGATGAGTTTGGCTAAAGGTTTATTAATTTTGTTGATCTTTTCAAAGAATCAGCTCCTGATTTTATTGAACTGTTGTATTATGTGGTGGCTTTTTGGTTTTGTTTTTGGTTTTTTTTTTTTTTTAGTGTCTATTTCATTTATTTTTCCTTTATTATTATTTTTCTTTCTTTCTATTGGGTTTGGTCTTTCTTTGCTCTTTCCTAACTTTTTTTTCTTCTTCTATCTTTATGCCTTTTATTTCTGGTTTGTACCTTATTACAGTAGAAACTTTAGTAAAAATGTGAAATAAAAATGGTGAGAGAAGATATCCTTGTTCTTATTCTGATCTTTAAGGGAAGATATTTAATGTTTCACTTATTGAGTATGAAGTCATATGGAAGTTTCTGTACATGTCTTTTTATCATATTAACGAAATTGTCTTCTATTCCTAATGTGCTGAAGATTTTGGTCATGATGTGGTACTGGCCCCCCCCATTATTATATTAGTCACCATACAGTACATCATTAGCTTTTGATATAGTGTTCCCTGATTCATTGTTGGTGTATAACACCCAGTGCTCCATGCAATATGTGCCCTCCATAATACCCATACCGGGCTAATCTATCCCCCAACTCCCCAGCCCTCTATAACCCTCAGTTTGTTTCTTGGAGTCCAGAGTCTCTCATGGTTCATCTGCCCCTCTGATTTTTCCCTCATTCATTTTTCCTTTCCTTCTCCTAAGGTCCTCCATGCTATTCCTCATGTTCCACAAATAAGTGAAACCATATGATAACTGACTTCCTCTGCCTGTCTTAGTTCACTTAGCATAATCTCCTCCAGTTTCATCCATGTTGATACAAAAGTTGGGTTTTCATCCTTTCTGATGGCTGAGTGATATTCCATTGTTTATATGGACCACATCTTTATCCATTCATCTATTGAAGGACCTCTCGGCTCTTCCCACAGTTTGGCTATTGTGGACATTGCTGCTATTAACACTGGGGTACATGTGGCCCTTCTCTTCACTGCATTTGTATCTTTGGGGTAAATATCCAGAAGTGCAATTGCTGGGTGAGAGGGTAGCTCCATTTTTAAATTTTTGAGGAATCTTGGCAATGTTTTCCAAAGTGGCTGCACCAACTTGCATTCCCACCAACAGTGTAAGAGGGTTCCCCTTTCTCTACAACCTCCCCAACACTTGCTGTTTCTTGCCTTGTCAATTTTTGCCATTCTTATTGGTGTAAGGTGGTATCTCAATGTGGTTTTGATTTGAATTTCCCTGATGGCTACTGATGATGAACATTCTTTCATGTGTCTGTTAGCCATTTGTATGTCTTCTTTGGAGAAGTGTCTGTTCATGTCTTCTGCCCATTTTTTTGACTTGATTATTTGTTTTTTGGATGTTGAGTTTGAGAAGTTCTTAATAGATATTGGATATCAGCCCTTTATTTTGGGGGCATCTGGGTGGCTCTGTGTCATCTGCAAATATCTTCTCCCATTCTGCAGATTGCCTCTTGGTTTTGTTGACTGTTTCCTTTGCTGTGCAGAAGGTTTTTATCTTGGTGAAGTCCCAAAAGTTTATTTTCACTTTTGTTTCCCTTGCCTTTGGAGATGTATCTTGAAAGAAGTTGCTGTGGCTGATGTTGAAAAGGTTACTGCCTATGTTCTTCTCTAGGATTTGGATGAATTCCTGTCTCACATTGAGGCCTTTCTTCCATTTAGAGTTTATCTTTGTGTATGGTGTAAGAGAGTGGTCAAGTTTCATTCTTCTCTATATAGCTGTCCAATTTTCCCAGCACCAGTTATGGAAGAGACTGTCTTTCTTTCATTGGATATTTTTTCCTGCTTTGTCAAAGGCTAGTTGACCATAGAGTTGAGGGTCCATTTTGTGCTCTCTATTCTGTTCCATTAATCAATGTGTCTGTTTTTATCCCGGTACCATGTTGCCTTGGTGATCACAGCTTTGTGACATAGTTTAAAACCAGACAACCTGGTGTCCCCAGCTTTATTTTTCTTTTTTAACATTCTCTTGGTGATTTGAGGCCTTTTCTGGTTCCATATGAATTTTAGGATTGTTTGTTCCAGCACTTTAAAAATGCTGTTGGTATTTTGATTGGGATGACATTGAAGGTATAGATTATTCTGGGCAGTATAACCCTTTTAACAATTTTTTTCTTCTGATCCATGAGCATGGAATGTTTTTCCATCTTTTTGTGTCTTCTTCAATTTCTTTCATAAGTGTTCTGTAGTTTCTAGAGTATAAATCCTTTATCACTTTGGTTAGGTTTATTCCAAGATATCTTATGGTTTTTGGTGCTATTGTAAATAGAACTGATTGTCTAATTTCTCTTTCTACAGTTACATTGTTAGTGTATAGGAAAGAAACTGATTTCTATGCATTGATTTTTTTTAAAGATTTTATTTATTTATTTGACAGAGAGAAATCACAAGTAGGCAGAGAGGCAGGCAGAGAGAGAGGAGGAAGCAGGCTCCCTGCTGAGCAGAAAGCCCGATGCGGGGCTTGAACCCAGGACCTGGGATCATGATCCGAGCCGAAGGCAGCGGCCTAACCCACTGAGCCACCCAGGTGCCCCACTATGCATTGATTTTTATATCCTACCACAGTCCTGAATTGCTGTATGAGTCCTAATAATTTAGAGGTGGTGTCTTTTGGGGTTTCCACATAAAGTGTCATGTCATCTGTGAAGAGAGAGAGTTTGACTTCTTCTTTGCCAATCTGAATAACTTTTATTTCTTTTTGTTGTCTGACTGTTGCTAGGACTTCTAGTACTATATTGAACAATAATGGCAAGAGTAGACATCCTTGTCATGTTCCTGATCTTAAGGGAAAGGCTCTCAGCTTTTCCTCATTGAAAATGATATTCACTGGGGCTCCTGAGTGGCTCAGTGGGTTAGAGCCTCTGCCTTCGGCTCAGGTCATGATCCCAGGGGCCTGGGATCAAGCCCCGTATCAGGCTCTCTGCTTAGTGGGGAACCTGCTTCCTCCTCTCCCTCCTGCCTGCCTCTCTGACTACTTGTGATCTCGGTCTATCAAATTAAAAAAAAAAAAAATTCTCTCTCCCTTTCTCTCTGCCCCCTGCCTGTTCTTTCTTTAAAATAAAAGGGGAAAAAAAAGAAAATGATATTCACTGTGGGCTTTTCATAGATGGTTTTTTGTTTGTTTGTTTCTTTCTTTCTTTTCAGCGTAACAGAATTCATTGTTTTTGCACCACACCCAGTGCTCCATGCATTGCGCGCCCTCCATAATACCCACCACCTGGCTCTCCCAACCTCCCACCCCCCGCCCCTTCAAAACCCTCGGGTTGTTTTTCAGAGTCCATAGTCTCTCATGGTTCAACTCCCCCTCTAATTTCCCTAACTCCCTTCTCCTCTCCATCTCCCCATGTCCTCCATGTTATTTGTTTTGCTCTGCAAATAAGTGAAACCATATGATAATTGACTCTCTTTGCTTGACTTATTTCACTCAGAATAATCTCTTCCAGTCCCGTCCGTGTTGATACAAAAGTTACGTATTCATCATTTCTGATGGAGGCATAATACTCCGTAGTGTATATGAACCACATCTTCCTTATCCACTCGTCTGTTGAAGAGCATCTTGGTTCTTTCCACAGTTTGGCGACCATGGCCATTGCTGCTATAAACATTGGGGTACAGATGGCCCTTCTTTTCACTACATCTGTATCTTTGGGGTAAATACCCAGTAGTGCAGTTGCAGGGTCATAGGTAAGCTCTATTTTTAATTTCTTAAGGAATCTCCACACTGTTCTCCAAAGTGGCTGCACCAACTTGCATTCCCACCAACAGTGTAAGAGGGTTCCCCTTTCTCCACATCCTCTCCAACACATGTTGTTTCCTGTCTTGCTAATTTTGGCCGTTCTAACTGGTGTAAGGTGGTATCTCAATGTGGTTTTAATTTGAATCTCCCTGATGGCTAGTGATGATGAACATTTTTTCATGTGTCTGATAGCCATTTGTATGTCTTCACTGGAGAAGTGTCTGTCCTATCTTCTGCCCATTTTTTGATATGATTATCTGTTTTGTGTGTGTTGAGTTTGAGAAGTTCTTTATAGATCCTGGATATCAATCTTTTGTCTGTACTGTCATTTGCAAATATCTTCTCTCATTCCGTGGGTTTCTTCTTTGTTTTGTTGACTGTTTCCTTTGCTGTGCAGAAGCTTTTGATCTTGATGAAGTCCCAAAAGTTCATTTTTGCTTTTGTTTCCTTTGCCTTTGGAGACATATCTTGAAAGAAGTTGCTGTGGCTGATATCGAAGAGATTACTGCCTATGTTCTTCTCTAGGATTCTGATGGATTCCTGCCTCACATTGAGGTCTTTTATCCATTTTGAGTTTATCTTTGTGTACAGTGTAAGAGAATGGTCGAGTTTCATTCTTCTACATATAGCTGTCCAATTTCCCCAGCAGCATTTATTGAAGAGACTGTCTTTTTTCCACTGTATATTTTTTCCTGCTTTGTCGAAGATTATTTGACCATAGAGTTGAGGGTCCATATCTGGGCTCTCTACTCTGTTCCACTGGTCTATGTGTCTGTTTTTGTGCCAGTACCATGCTTTCTTGATGATCACAGCTTTGTAGTAAAGCTTGAAATTGGGCAATGTGATGCCACCAGTTTATTTTTGTTTTTCAACATTTCCTTAGCAATTCAGGGTCTCTTCTGATTCCATACAAATTTTAGGATTATTTGCTCCAGCTCCTTGAAAAATACGGTGGAATTTTTATTGGAATGGCATTAAAAGTATAGATTGCTCTAGGCAGTATAGACATTTTAACAATGTTTATTCTTCTGATCCAAGAGCATGGAATGGTCTTCCATCTTTTTGTGTCTTCTTCAATTTCTTTCATGAGTGTTCTGTAGCTCCTCGCATACAGATCCTTTACCTCTTTGGTTAGGTTTATTCCCAGGTATCTTATGGTTCTTGGTGCTATAGTAAATGGAATCGATTCTCTAATTTCCCTTTCTGTATTTTCATTGTTAGTGTATAAGAAAGCAACTGATTTCTGTACATTGACTTTGTATCCTGCCACGTTACTGAATTGCTGTATGAGTTCTAGTAGTTTGGGGGTGGAGTCTTTTGGGTTTTCCATATAAAGTATCATGTCATCTGCAAAGAGAGAGTTTGACTTCTTCATTGCCAATTTGGATACCTTTTATTTCTCTTTGTTGTCTGATTGCTGTTGCTAGGACTTCTAATACTATGTTGAACAAGAGTGGTGAGAGTGGGCATCCTTGTCGTGTTCCTGATCTCAACAGGGAGACTGTGAGCTTTTTCCCACTGAGGATGATATTTGCTGTGGGTCTTTCATAGATAGATATTATGAAGTTCAGGAATGTTCCCTCTATCCCCATTCGTTGAAGTGTTTTAATCAGGAACGGATGCTGGATTTTGTCGAATGCTTTTTCTGCATCAATTGAGAGGACCATGTGGTTCTTCTGTCTTCTCTTATTGATTTGTTCTATTACATTGATTGATTTGTGAATGTTGAACCATCCTTGTAACCCAGGGATGAATCCCACCTGGTCATGGTGGATAATCTTTTTAATGTGCTGTTGGATCCTGTTTGCTAGGATCTTGTTGAGAATCTTAGCATCCATATTCATCAGTGATATTGGTCTGAAATTCTCCTTCTTGGTGTGGTCTTTGCCTGGTTTGGGGATCAGGGTAATGCTGGCTTCATAAAAAGAGTCTGGAAGTTTTCCTTCTGCTTCAATTTTTTGAAACAGCTTCAGGAGAATAGGTGTTATTTCTTCTTTGAAAGTTTGGTAGAATTCCCCAGGGAATCCATCAGGTCCTGGGCTCTTGTTTTTGGGGAGGTTTTTGATCACTGCTTCAATCTCATTACTAGATATCAGTCTATTCAGGTTGTCAATTTCTTCCTGGTTCAATTTTGGGAGTTTATGTTTTCCAGGAATGCATCCATTTCATCTAGGTTGCTTAACTTACTGGCATATAACTGTTGATAATAACTTCTGATGATTTTTTCTACTTCCTTGTTTTTAGTTGTGATCTCTCCCTTTTCATTCATAATTTTATTAATTTGAGCTCTCTCTCTTTTCTTTTGGATTAGTGTGGCCAATGGTTTATCGATCTTATTGATTGTTTCAAAAAACCAGCTTCTAGTTTCATTGATACGTTCTACTGTATCTCTAGTTTATACCTCATTGATCTCTGCTCTAATCTTGATTATTTCCCTTCTTGTGTGTGGAGTTGGTTTAATTTGCTGTTGATTCTCTAGTTCTTTAAGGTGTAGAGACATCTGGTGTATTCTGGATTTTTCAATTTTTTTGAGGGAGGCTTGGATGGCTATGTATTTCCCCCTTAGGACTGCCTTTGCTGTATCCCATGGGTTTTGGACCAAAGTGTCTTCATTCTCATTGGTTTCCATGAATTATTTAGTTCTTCTTTGATCTCCTGGTTGATCCAAGCATTCTTAAGCAAAGTGGTCTTTAGCTTCCAGGTGTTTGAGTTCCTTCCAAACTTTTCCTTGTGATTGAGCTCCAGTTTCAAAGCATTGTGATCTGAGAATATGCAGGGAATAATCTCAATCTTTTGGTGTCGGTTGAGTCCTGATTTGTGACCCAGTATGTGATCTATTCTGGAAAATGTTCCATGTGCACTTGAGAAGAATGAGTATTCTGTTGTTTTAGGGTGGAATGTTCTGTATATATATATATGAGGTCCATCTGGTCCAATGTGTCATTCAATGCTCTTGTTTCTTTATTGATTTTCTGCTTGGATGATCTGTCTATTACTGAGAGAGGTGTGTTAAGATCTCTGACTATTAATGTATTCATATCAATATGACTCTTTATCTTGATTAATAGTTTTCTTATATAGTTCGCTGCTCCCATGTTGGGGGCATAAATATTTACAATTGCTATATCATCTTGGTGGATAGTCCCTTTAAGAATTATGTAGTGTCCTTCTGTATCTCTGACTACAGTCTTTAGTTTAAAATCTAATTTATATGATATGAGAATCACTACCCCGCCCTTCTTTTGAGGCCCATTGGCATGAAAGATGCTTCTCCATCCCTTCACTTTCAGTCTGGGTGTATCCTTAGATGGGTCTCTTATAGACAACATATGGATGGGTCCTGTCATTTTATCCAATCTGCAACCTTGTGTCGTTTTATGGGCACATTTAGGCCATTCATATTGAGAGTGATTATTGATAGATACATTTTTATTGACATCGTGTTACCTTTGAAGTCTTTCTTTCTGTAGATTGTCTCTATATTTCTGTTCAATGATATTCTTAGGATTTTTCCTCTTTTATACAAGCCCCCTTAATATTTCCTGCAGTGTTGGCTTGATGGTCGCATACTCTGTTAAGCCTTGCCTGTCTTGGAAACTCTTTATCTCTCCATCCATTTTGAATGTCAGTCTTGCTGGATAAAGTATTCTTGGCTGCATGTTCTTCTCATTTAATGCCCTGAATATATCTTGCCAGCCCTTTCTGGCTTGCCAGGTTTCTGTGGATAGGTCTGACATTATTCTGATGGGCTTTCCTCTGTACGTAAGGAGCTTCTTTGTCCTAGCTGCCTTCAAGAGAGTTTCTCTACAATTATAATTCCTCATTCTTACAATTACAATTCTTATAATTCCTCATCAGGTGTCTCAAGGACTTTCGAGAATCTATAATCTTGGGTGGAGACCGTTCTGCCTCTAGTACATGAACGCTGGTTCCATTCACGAGATTGGGAAAATTTTCATGGAGAACTTGTTCCAGTATATCTTCTAGACTTCTTTCCTTCTCCTCCCCTTCAGGGATTCCAAGAATTCTGACATTGGAACGTTTCATGGCATCATTTATTTCCCAAATTCTGTTTTCATGGCTTCTAAGCTGTTTGTTCCAGGCTTCCTCCTGATCCTTACTCTCTGTTTGTCCTCCAGATCACTAATTCTATCTTCTGTCTCAGTTACCCTAGCTTTTAGGGAATTTAGATTAGATTGGAACTCACTGAGAGCATTGTGAACATCATCCCTGGTGGCTTTCAGCTCTGCCCTAAAATTGTGAATATCATCCCTGGTGGCTTTCAGTTCTGCCCTAATCAATTCTGTTTTGTCATCTATGGCTTTCTCCAACCTAGCTATTGCCTGGATAATTGTTAGCCTGAATTCCCTTTCTGACATATTGTCTATGTCGGTAGCCATTAACTCTGTTGCAGAAGGCCCATCCTCTGAACTTTTCTTCTGTTGGGCATTCCTCCTTGTAGTCATTTTGGTGAGAGATGGCTGAACAGATGTAGCTGGATGTATCAACCGTGGTGCAGTCAAGGTGCACCCTGGAACGCTTCTGAGCAATCAAGAGTCCTCACCCAAATGAAAGAAAAAAAGAAAGAGAGAAAAAAGAAAAAAAAGAGAGAGAGACAGGAAAAAAAAAGAAGAAGAAAGATAAAAGAGAAGGCTCAGCCCAAATGGCCCCCAAGGTAAGATTTATGAAGTATACAAACAAAAACAGACAAACAAAAAGACTGATAAAAGTATACAACAAGAGCAAATATCTATATCTATATCTATATCTCTATATATCTTATATCTATATCTATATAAAAGCAAAACAAACAAACAAAAAAAGAACCTCATCAAAAAGAACCCCAAGTATAAGATTTATATACTACCAGGACAAACACAAATACACAGAAACACTGGCGGAAGAGAAAGATGGGAGAGTGGTTATAAATTCTCAGTGTGGGCGAGGAAGGTTATTTTGATTCTTCCTGGATCTATCTTGATATCTTTGTTAAAGGGCTCAACTTTCCTAAGGTAACAGGGGATTAAAAATTGGTTTACCTATAGTGGTAGCATTAATTGGGGAAAGGGGATTACCTTGAAGTTTAACTCTATATGAATATTAAAAAATAAAAATAAAAAAAAAGAATGAACTAAACTAAACTAAAATAAAATTTAAAAAAAAAGAAAAGCAAAAGTAAAACATGGGTATATGTATCAAAAAGTTCAGTTTAAAAGGTTATTATGGAATTTGATGTACTGGACATCTCACTGTGATGGTAAATAGGCTAAACAATTATCTATATAAAAAATTTTAAAAAATTAAAAAGTGAACCAGAATAGTGGGAATGAATTAAAAATAAAAGTTGTATCTATGAAGTAGTGGTGGTTGTTCTCTTGTCGTCTCCCCCCCACCTCAACCCCCCATTGGCTTTCTGGGGGAGGGGCCTGCTGCGTGGGTTTTCAGGCAGTGTTTCCTGAGTTAAGTCCTCCCACCCCCCTCAAGGGGGTAGGCTCTGAGGAAACCGGTTTTTCAGGCTTTTGTTCTCTGGAGGTTTTTATGTTTGTTTGTTTGTTTGTTTGTTTGTTTTCTCTCCCCTTGGCGGCTCTTGATGGGTTTTGGAGGTTTAGAGGAAAGCAAACTGCTCCCAGACCTCCCTCTAAGAGAAGCCTCAGTCTGTTCCCCTCTGGGTGCTTCAGAGCACATAAGTTCCCACTTGGCTGCTGGCAGAGCTCGTTCCCAGTCGTGGTCCCTGGGGACGCAGGAGCTCTGCTTGTACGCAAAACCACAACAGCAGTGGCTGTCTGGGCAGCTCTGGACCACCAGAGAGGTTCCAAGCAGGGATGGCACATTGAGATTTTCCCGCTGGGCAGGCAGGGAGTACTCAGCCTTTCCGGGACCGAGAGCTCCCGGCTGGCGCCTGCACGCACCTCTCTCAGGGGAGGGTGTGGGGCCCGACAGGCTCTGATAGCACAGCGCGGCGCACACGTGGGGGCTGCAAAAAGGCTGTGTTTCTGCTGGCCGGCGAGTCTCTAAGCTCCTCATGGGAGCTGCACCCCACGTGCCCTCAGGCGCACTCGCTCGTGGCTCAGGAACCAAGACCTGGTTTCTTCACCGCACTCTCTCTGGCTCAGTGCCAGGGGTGGCTGTCCTCTGTCCGGGGACTTAAGCCCCTGTCCCTAAGTGCCCTGATTCCCACAATTTCCCCCTGCAATCCTTTGCTCTTTTTGAGTGCTTTCAACCAGACTCCAAGTTAATGCTGGTCCCCAGTCGCAGGGCACTCTCGTATTGGGGTATTACTTTCCAATGGGTCGCTTCTGGTGGCTCCCTCCCCCTTTTGTTTATCTTCCAATACCAGCCCGACGTTCCCACTCCACTTTACCTGCCCACTGGCATCTTCTGCCCCCATAGAGATCCAGACATGTATAATTCTAATCTCAGGCTGATTTCATGGATGATTGGAGTTCTTTGGTAGGTAATCAGCTCACTTTAGGGTGCAGGTTGAAAAGGCGTCTCCTCCTAGTTCTCTGCCATCTTGTATCCCCTCATAGATGGTTTTTATGAAATTGAGGAATGTTTCCTTTATCCCTATACTCTGAAGAGTTTTAATCAGGAAAGGATTTTGTATTTTGTCAAATGCCTTTTCTCCTTCTATTGAGAAGACCATATGGTTCTCCTCTTTTCTCTTATTAATGTGTTCTATCCCATTGATTTGCAAGTATTGAACCTCCCTTGCATCCCAGGGATAAATCCCACCTGGTTGTGGTGGATAATCCTTTTAATGTACTGTAGGATCCTATCAGCTAGGATCTTGTTGAGAATTTTGGCATGTATCTTCATTAGGGATATTGGTCTGAAATTCTCCTTTTTGATGGGGTCTTTGCCTGGTTTTGGGATCAAGGTAATGCTGGCCTCTTAGAATGAGTCTGGAAGTTTTCCTTCTGTTTCTATTTTTTAAAACAGCTTCAGGAGACGAGGTATTATTTTTTATTTGAATGCTTGGTAGAATTCCCCAATGAATCCATCAGGCTCTGGACTCTTGTTCTTTGGGAGGTTTTAATCACTGCTCCAATCTCATTACTGGTTATTGGTCTATTCAGGTTGTCAGTTTCTTCCTGTTTCAGTCTTGGTAGTTTATAGGTTTCCAGGAAGGCATCCATTTCTTCCAGGTTGCTTAATTTATTGGCATATAGTTATTGATAATAATTTCTGATAATTGTTTCTATTTCCTTGGTGTTAGTCTAATCTTTCCCTTTCATTCATAATTTTATTAATTTGGGTCCTTTCTCTTTTCTTTTGGATAAGTTTGGCCAGTGGTTTGTCATTCTTATTAATTCTTTAACAGAACCAGCCTCTAGTTTCATTGATCTACTCTACTGTGTTTCTGGTTTTTTAATTCATTGATCTCTGCTCTAATCTTAATTATTTCCCTTCTCGTGTGTGGCTTAGGCTTCATTTGTTGTTTTTCTCAGTTCTTTAAGGTATAAAGTTAATTGGTGAATTCAGGATTTTTCTGTTTTTTTGAGTGAGGCTTGGATGGCTATGTATTCCCCCCTTAGGACCGCCTTTGCAGTATCCCATAGGTTTTGGACCAATGTGTTTTCAGTCTCATTGGTTTCCATGAATTATTTAAATTCTATAATTTCCTGGTTGACCCAAAAATTCTTAAGGAGGATGGTCTTTAGCTGCCAAGTATTTGAATTTCTTCCAAATTTTTTCTTGTGATTGAGTCCCAGTTTCAAAGCATTGTGGTTTGAAAATATGCAGGGAATAATCTCAATCTTTTGGTATTGGTTGAGACCTAATTTGTGACCCTATGTGGTCTATTCTGGAGAAAATTCATGTGTGCTCGAGAAGAATGAGTATTCTGTTGTTTTAGGGTGGAATATTCTGTATATATCTATGAGGTCCATCTGGTCCAGTGTGTCTTTCAAATCTCTTATTTCTTTGTTGATTTTCTGCTTAGGTGATCTGTCTATTGCTGAGAGTAGAGTTCTGAGGTCTCCTACTATTAATGTGTTATTATCACTGTGTCTCTTCATTTTGGTTAACAGCTGGCTTATCCAGTTGGCTACTCCCATGTTGGGGGCATAGATATTTACAAATGTTAGATCCTCTTGTTGGATAGACCCTTTAAGAATGATATAGTGTCCTTCTGTATCTCTAACTACAGTCTTTAGTTTAAAATCTAATTGTCTGATATGAGAAATACTACTCCAGCTTTCTTTTGAGGTCCGTTGGCATGAAAAATGGTTCTCCATCTCTTCACTTTCAGTCTGGATGTATCTTTAACTTCAAAATGAGTCTCTTGTAGACATTATATGGATGGGTCCTATCTTTTTTATGCAGTCTGCAACCCTGTGCCATTTCATGGGAGGATTTAGGCCATTCGTGTTGAGAGTTATTATTGAAAGATATGATTTTATTGTCATCATGTTGCCTATGAAGTCCTTGTTTCTATAGATTGTCTCTGTAAATTTCTATTTTATATCACTCTTGGAGTCTTTCTCCTTTTATAGAACCACACTTAATATTTTTTGCAAGGCCAGCTGAGTGGTCACATATTCTTTCAGTTTCTGCCATTCCTGGAACCTCTTTATCTCTCCATCCATTCTGAATGACAGCCTTGCCAGATAAGTATTTTTGGCTGCATGTTCTTCTCACTTAGTACCCTGAATATGTCTTGCCAGCCCTTTCTGGCTTGCCAGGTATCTGTGACAGGTCTAATGTTATTCTGATGTTTATCCCTCTGAATGTAAGGAATCTGTTCCCCCTAACTGGCCTTGAAATGGCTTCCTTGGTTCTAAGATTTGTGAGTTTTACTATTACATTCCAGGACCTTGGTCTGTTCTCTTTGACCTTGGGAGGGGTCCTCTCTACCTCTAGGATATGAATGCTTGTTTCATTCCCCAGATTAGGGAAGTTCTCAGCTACAATTTGTTCAAATATATCTTCTAGTCCTCTCTCTCTCTCCACCCCCACAGGAATCCCAATAATTCTAACACTGGAACATTTCATGGTGTCATTTATTTCTCTAATTCTGTTTTCATGGATTTTAAGGTGTTTGTTCCAGGCTTCCTTCTGTTCCTTCCTTTCTATCAGTTTGATTTCTAGATCATTCTTCTTCCTCATTTACCCTAGATGTTAGAATGTCTAGTTTAGACTGCATCCCATTAATAGTGTTTTTAAGTTCAGCCTGATTAGCTCTAATTTCTGCCCTTAGAGAATCTACATAGCCATTAATGGTTTTCTCCAGCTTAGCTATTGTGTTCATAACTGTTACCCTGAAGTCTATTTCTGACCTCTTGCTTATATCCATATCCATTAAGTCTGTGGGGAAGGCCATTGTCTCTGGTTCTTTTCTTTGTTAGGAGTTCCCCTTCCTAGTCATTCTATTGAGGGGTGGTTGAGGGAATGTACAGTCAAAAACATCAACCACAATCCAGGCAAGATGCACCCTGGGGAAGTTTGGAGCGATTAGAAACCACCACCAAGAAAACCCAGCCAAAATGAAACCCAAGAATAAGATTTATAAAGTTAAAAAGGGGGGGAGGAAGAGGGGTATCTGTAATATCTTAAATGTGAGTGAGATAGAGTGTTTCAGTTCTTCCTGTCTGTATTTTCTTCTCTTTGTTAGAGAACACTACTTCCCAGAGTTACAAGGAAATTAAAACTGGTATATAAATAAAGGTAGTATTGAATAAGGAAAAAAGGGCTACATTGAAGCTTATGTCTATATGTATATGTATATGTATCTCTCTCTCTCTCTCTCTCTCTATATATATATATATATGTATATGTATATATGTATATATATAAGAAAAAGAGAAAAAAGCATATATGTGAAACAGTAGAAGTTAAAAAGTTACTACGGACTATATTGTATTAAGGGGCACCTGGGTGGCTTAGTCAGTTAAGCCACTGCCTTTGGCTCAGGTCATGATCCCAGGGTCCTGGGATCGAGTCCTGCATCAGGCTCCTTACTCAGCAGGAAGCCTGCTTCTCTCTGTCTGCCTCTGCCTGCCACTCTGCCTGCTTATGCGCACTCTCTCTCTCTCTGACAAATTAATTAATTAACTAAAAAAAGGAATATAATGTATTAAGCATCTAATTGAAATGCTAAGTAGGTAAAAAGAAAAATCAGAAAAGAAACATTAGAAAGAATAAAAATATTGTATCTAAGAAATGCATAGGCCATGAGGCAACATCAAGAGTTCAGTATACTATTTTCCCTGGTGTTGGGATTATACAGTTTCGTGGGGACCCTGTTGTTGTCGTCCTCTTGTTCTTCCAGCTTGTCTTCTGGGGTAGGGGTCTGCCACGTAGTTTTTTAGGCACCCCTGCTTGGGCGGAGTTGTCCTGCCCCCTATCAAGGGGCTGAGCTCTGGAGAAATCAGTTTTTTGGGCTTTTGTTCTCTGGCTGTTTCTGTTCTCTGGTGGCTTTTCACACCTTCTCAGAGGGCCAGGGCAAAGGAAAATGCCCACTCCCAGACATCCACACCAGAGAAGAGAAGCCACAGTCTGCTCCTCTCTGAACCCTCCAGAGCAAATAGTCTCCCCTTCTGTAAGCGCTGCTGAAAACTGCAACCTCCCCCAGGTAATGCACACCCCCAACAATCCTCTCAGTGGTGGACCCTGGCCATGCTTCTCTCTGTCCCCTGTTCCTCTGAAACTGCCAGTGATCTCCATCTGGGTAGGTGTGGGTGGTGGTGGCTGAGGAGGGGGCAATGGCCAGCTCTGCAGGTTGCATGTCCGTAGGCATAGGTCCACACAAGTGGCTGCCACATCCCAGCATTTGCCCCTTAAGCTCCTGGATTCTGTTCAAGCACTGTTATCAGGCACTTCCCATCCCACCACCACCACTCTGCAAGATATCACTCAGGTGCAGGACACTTTTGCATTGGGGTATTATTTTACTCTCCAGTGGGTAGCTCCTGGTGGCCCCCTCCCTCTTCTGTTTATCCTCCAATATCTGCGAAATCACAACTCCATCCTTTGTATCTCTCCCCTGAAGATCCTCTGCCCCTATACAGATCCAGACATATAATCTTACATCTCAGGCTAATTTTGTGGGTGTTCAGCCTGACTTGGTAGATATTCAGCTAAATTCAGGGGACCAGTTGAAATAAAGTCCCTCACTCCTCTGCCATCTTGCCCCTCTCCCTTTTTCTAGCTTCTTTAGGTGTAAGGTTATGTTTCTTGAGGTAGGCCTATATTGCTATGAACTTCTGTCTCAGAACCACTTCTTCTGTATCTCAAAGACTTTGGACTCTTGTGTTTTCATTTTCATTTGTCTCCATGTATTTTTTTATTTCCTTTTTGAATTCTTGGTTGATCCATTCATTGTTTAGTAGCATGTTATTTACCCTGCATGTATTTTTATGCTTTCCAGACTTTATCTCATGATTGATTTCTAGTGTCATACTGTAGTGATCAGAAAAGATGCATGGCATGATTTTAATCTTTTTAAATTTATTGAGGTCTGTTCTGGAGCATGTTCCAAGTGCACTTGAAAAGAATGTGTAGTCTGATGTTTTTTTGTTTGTTTGTTTGTTTAAGATTTTATTTATTTATTTGTCAGAGAGAGAGGAGCGAGAGTGAGCACAGGTAGACAGAGTGGCAGGCAGAGGCAGAGGGAGAAGCAGGCTCCCCGCCAAGCAAGGAGCCCAATGTGGGACTCGATCCCAGGACGCCGGACCATGACCTGAGCTGAAGGCAGCTGCTCAACCAACTGAGCCATCCAGGCATCCCTAGTCTGATGTTTTTTTGATGAAATGTTCTGATTATATCTGTTAGGTTCATCTGGTCTAATGTGTCATTCAATGCCACTGTTTCCTTGTTGATTTCCTGTCTAGATGATCTGTCCATTGCTATAAGTGGGGTATTATCTGCCTCACTTATTATATTGTATTACCATCAGTTTCTTCCTTTATCTCTGTTAATAGGTGTTCTGTGTACTTACATGCTCCCATGTTAGGAGCATAGATTTTTACAATTATTATAGCCTCTTGTTGAAGTATTCCTTTTGTCATTATGTAGTATCCTTTTTTGTCTCTTGTCACAGTCTTTGTTTTATAGTCTCTTTTGTCTGATGTAAGTATTGCTACCTCAGCTTTCTTTTTGCTTCTATTTGTATGATGTATGTTTTTCCATCCTTTCACTTTCAATCTGTATGTGTATTTAGGTCTGAAGTAAGTTTCTTGTAGGCAGCATATAGATGGATCTGGATTTCTTATCCATTTCTTATCCATTTCTTATCCATTCCTATGTCTTTTGATTGGACTATTTAGTCCATTTACATTTGAAGTAGTTATTGATAGGTATACACATATTGCCATTTTATTATTTGTTTTCAATTGTTTTTGTAGTTCTTTTTCCTTTCTTCCTCTCTTGCTCTCTTTCCTTGTCATTTAATGGCTTTTGAAATAGCACTCAGCTAATTTTATGAATAGAAAATTAACAACAGAAATTCAGCATTAAAAAAAACTCAGTAGTGGGGTGCCTGGATGGCTCAGTTGGGTAAGCATCCACCTTTGGCTCAGGTCATGATCTCAGGATCCAGGGATCAACCCCCACATTGGGCTTCCTGATCAATGGGGAGTCTGCTTCTTCCTCTCTTTATGTCCTTCTCCCCACCCATGCTCTTTCTGTCTCTATGTCAAATAAATCAATAAAACCTTAAAAAAAAAAAAAAAAACCTCAGTAGAGTTTGAATGTAATAGCACAACCTTGTATAAATGTGATGGAGAAATGGAATAACTCAAAAAAGCAACAAGCTAAGAAAAAGACAGTGCAGAATAGGGTAGAGAGAGAGAAAGTATAAGATGCCTAGGAAAAAAGTCACAAAAATTTTTCCTTTCTTCCTACATGAAATTATGAAACTTTACTTAAAGTCATGAAAGACATGATATAAGCATTTGGAGAGACATACCATATTCGTGGATGGGAAGACTCCTAAAAATATTAAATCTCTCCAATTTATCTAAAAATTCAGTGTCATTCAAATCAAAACTCTTGGGGGCTTTTAAAATAATTTTATAAAAGTGTACACCAATTCTACTTCAAAGTACAGTCATGTATTTTAGAGAAAAATTTCTTTATATGTACATAGGTATTCAGTGCTTAAAATAGTAAATGTACATAGTTATTCAGTGCTTAAAATAGTAAAAAATGAGAAACAACTTACTGTTCACTGGTCATTGAATGGATAAATTAACTGTCAGTTATTATTATTGGACAGTGAAAACAAAGCCACTTGCATCAATCTGCATGTGTCAATATGAACAGATTTGAAAAACAAAATATTCAATGCAAAAAGCAAATTACTAGAAGTTATATATAAATGATATAAAATATGTGGGACTTAAAAACCAAAATAGCACTGGGGCGCCTGGGTGGCTCAGTGGGTTAAAGCCTCTGCCTTCGGCTCGGGTCATGATCTCATGGTCCTGGGATCGGGCCCCACATCAGGTTCTCTGCTCGGCGGGGAGCCTGCTTCCTCCTCTCTCTTTGCCTGCCTCTCTGCCTACTTGTAATCTCCGTCTGTCATATAAAAAAACAAATAAATGAAATCTTAAAAAAAAAACAAAATAGCACTATATATTAATTCATGCATATATTTGTAGTAAAATTATGCAGTCTTGTGAGAATTGATTCCTCAAAACTTCAGCATGCTTCTGGGGAAAGTAGAGAAGGAAGGGATGTGAGTGGAATTAGAACTTTAGCTGTATCTGGAATACTTTATAAAAAGAATAAAGAATAAATAAATATGAAGCAAAAATGGACTAATATTAACATCTTTTAGATATGGGTATCAAATAATTACCTTCTGTTATACCTGAAATATTTCAAAAAACACAATCAATAAGCAAAATTGATTTGTAGGATTTTCAATGCTGATCAACTCTTAAATGAGCTGATATAAAGCCCTATATTTAATTTAGATCCTCTCATCAATATTTGCCATACCTAAAACCTGGACAGATGGAAAATACAATATTCTTTCTATTAGACAGATGGATGAACTGGAATGTTTAATTACTTTCTCCTAGTTACATAATAATTAGCTCTGGAAACGAAATATTTTGATCAATAACTTTGGGATTTAGCCATCACAAGGAATGTGAGACCACAATGCTTAGCCTTTAGAGTTTCTGCTATGAGACAAAATAACCTATTCACATATATATTCTATTACATATCAAAAACAGAAGCCCTATACCTTCATATATAATCAAACACTTAAGAACAGGAAAATACATTCTTAAAATTCTATTTTTTCTCACGATTGCTGTCGTATATAAGTCATTCCATTCTGACATGTTTTAAATAAATGATTATGTATCATTTTTAAAGATTTTTATTTATTTATTTTGAATGAGAGAGAGAGAGAGAGCATGTGAGCAGGAGAAGGGGCAGAGGCAGAGGGAGAGTATCTCAAGCAGACTCCACACTGACCATGGACCCCAATGCAGGGCTCAGTCTCACGGCCCTGAGATCATGACCTGAGATGAAATCAAGAGTTGGCTGCCGACCTGACAGAACAACACAGATGCGCCTATTTATCACTTTTTAAAGTGAGAGTTTTGACATCAAAGAAAAGCCAAGCATAAATCAGGTCTCTTAGCAGAACATTTGATTCTCCTACTCCAGAAATGGGCATTTAGGACAAAGAGCATCTGGATTGTATTCAGGAGACATGAATTTTCTTCTTAAGTCCTCTACTGGCCGACTGTGGCCTGTATCAGTTTTTCGAATCTTCCAGGATCTGTAATAGATTATGGAAGAAAGATATATCAGGTTGAGAGAACAGCATTAATCTTAAAAATATACTGCTTGTTTGGAACATGGCAAAGAGCCTGCTGGGGCTGGAAGGACATGTTTACGGAATGCAATAGTAGTAAATGGGACTGGAAGGCTTTGGATTTTACTCAGCAGCAACTGAAGATTTTTGAGGAGTGGTGCAGTCTTATCTTCATTATGCTTTGCTTGGGAATATTGTCATTCAGTAATGGCAAACAGCCTATGAAGAAACCATACAATATCAAGTCAACCAAACTGATATTTATTTTGCTTACAAAATGAGAAATCAGGAGGTGGAGAGCCCAAAGTGGTGCAGCATTTCCAAATAGTCATCAAAACCTCAGATTCCTTCTACTTCCTGTTTCACCAGCCTTAGCTTGAGACTTTTGTCCTCATTCTCCCAGAATGCCTATTCCAGCAGAAAGTGAAGGGAGACTAAAAAGTTAAAAATTTATTCCAACTAAACAGTAATATAATGGCTTTGATGGAAGTCCCATCTAATAGACTTTTGGCCAGAAGTGGATCACAGGAAGTCTGGGGCCATAGATGATTTGTGTTTGTGTGTGTGTGTGTTTTCTAAGTATAATTTATTTACAATAAACTACATGTATATAAGTTGTACAATTCTTTATGGAATCATTACCATAATTAAGATAACAAGTATTTCTAGGAGACAAATATTTTAAAATGGAAAATTTGTCACCTCAAGTTTCTTTTAGCAAAGGAAGAATGGGAAAATAGGTATCAAGAAGCAAATGGAAGTATCTGCCAGAATTTCTAGATTCAAAAGTTTTCCCAAGGGTACCCCTCCAAGTATTCCTCCTTAGTTCAGTTTGGTAGACCCCAAGAGACCTTTTGGGGAGAATCCAAAGCAGGAGCTTGACTTGGGATCTTTTCTGGCCTAAGTCTGCCTTGGCTGGTAGTATGACTTAGAGGTAAACGTGATTTTTAGAGTCAGACCAGGGTTAAAATCCCAGCTCCATTTATTAACTCCTTGTGTGGCTTTGAATGATTTAGTTCAGTGAATATTTATTGAGCACCAACTATGTATCAGATTCTCTGCCATTTCCTTGGGCATATGGCAGTAAAGAGCAAGCACAGTCCATCCCTTCACAGAGCTTACTTTCTGGTGGTGACTGAGCCTTTTCTATAAATAGGAGTTGTGGTAAGGATAAATTTAGTTCCTATGACATGTAAATGCTAGTTTAATGGTAATTGTTCAGAAGCTGTCCTAGATTTGGATTCTTTCTACTGAAACTAGTACTCAACATTTGGGAGCTTAGATCTCTCCACTAGAAGTTCTGCTTGATTTTGGATTAATCCCAGGAGTTCTGGGCTTTTTTTGGAGCTAATTAAGGCCAACTAAACTGTGACCCTAAACCTCATTGGGTTAAGAGCACATGACCTAGTTTCTTCCCTCAGAGGGAAGATAGTTCTCAAATATCTTCTTGGAATCTCAGAAATCCCCTGCCTCTGAAAATCCTTCAATTTTGAAGCTATTGAAGGACTAGAGCTTATTTTTCTGATCCCTCCCTGCTCACCCCTCTGTGGGTAACTTTGGTTTCCTTTTCCAACATCAGAAACCTGGGAATAATCCTAGCACTCCAAAGACATTAGAGCACCTGGGAAAGCTAGGATTTATCCTAGATTATGGGGACCTTGATTCTAGACTACAAAATTCCTGATTTCTCCCAATGTAATGAAGAAATGCTATGAAGATCAACAGTTCTCCTTCTCCTTGCAATTAGTTTTGCCTTTTGGTAGCATAAAAAATATTGGAATGTTATAATAATTGTTATTGAGTAACTACTATGAGCTGGGCACTTTATATACTATCTCATTTAATAACCTTGTTATTATTCTTATTTTACAGAAAAGGAACTAAGTCTGCAGAGATGACAAGCACTTTGCCCAAGGTCATTTAACCCATGATGGATGGAATTGGAATTTACACCCAGCTCTGTCTGACTTTAGGCCTCATTTTTTTTTTTTTAAACTGTTCTGATATATTGTGGCTGTTTTGGGAATTACCTATTCTTGGGAAATATTTATCACAGCCATCTTTGGACACAGTTTGGTAGAAATCCCAAATACCTTAATAGTCAATTCTATTTCCCTTTTCAAACTCTTAGTTCAGCCATGTGTCCAACGAAAAGTAGCTGTCTTTGCCAAGTTCTTGAATTTTTCATCTTGATCCTGGCAGTTTAGTCCCTGGTCTGGCCCAGTGTGCAGTTGCCAGTTCTGAGAGCTTGCTGTGCACTGTGCCCTGTCAGAGACTATAGTTGGGCTCCCTACATATGCTTGCCTCTAGACAAGAGTCCTTTCCTTTTCTCAGTGCTGAGTTAGTTGTATCTGAAATGTGCTTGGGTGGGCACTTCCAGTGTTCCCTCTGAATTTTTAAGTGAGTTGAGGGGTAAAGAAGCAGAAGAAAGTCAAAACAAAACATTTCATGAATGCCCAAAAAGCATGTGAAAAACGTTTCTACTGAACTTTCTGATATTCCATTTCTGGCCCAGTGATGGTTTCTCCCAAATACTGTGTGTTTGGGACATAATTAAACAATATACCATAATTTGTTCAAGCTATCCACTACTGATAAATATTAAAGTTGTTTCCTCTTTTCTATGTTTATATTTTTTATAATAAAGCCTGAGAAATTAATAAAGGCAGGCACCTATAAAAATGTTGCATTGGGAATGATTGTACATAACCTTTTTGTGCAGGAGCATTATTTCTTTGGTGTAGGTTTCCAGATATAGAATTATTTGAGAGGGTTATTGGATATGAGTTTACCATGTTTTGATAAGTTTTGACAAACTTCCTTCCGAACTGGTTGTGTCATTTACTCTTCCACCAACAAAAATGATTGAGAATGTTTGTTCTGGGATCAATAGTTATAATCATTGCCAATTCAATACAATAATCTATTTTTTAAATAACCTAGTATTGCTTTAATTTCTATTTTTTTAATTACTGGTAAGGTTGAATTTCTGATAAACTTGTTGACCAATTAGCTATGTAAATATGATTTATATATGTGAGCATATGTAATGTGTTCACGGCATTTAAATAGCACCTGGCACAAAACAGGTGCTGTGTAAGTTGCTATCTTATTATTACCCTTAATTTTGTTTTATAAATTACCTGTCATTATCCTTTATTTGTTTTCTATAGATACTTATTTTTAAATTGTCTTTTAACAGGAATATTGAGTTCCTTTGGATCCTGGAGTTAATGAGAAGAGTGGCATTTGAGTCTTTTCCCCCAGTATGGAAATTTATTTATTAAATAAATAATATTAGTTAGAAATTTGTTAAATTTCTACCTTAATTTTTCTAGCTTTGCTTTTCACTGTCTAGATACATGGAGTATTCATTCATTCCTTCCCTTGAAATGTTAAAATTTCAAGAGGTGATGGTCTTCTTTCATTAATCTGCCATATTAGGGACTCTTTTTTGTTCTAACATGCTTCACTTTTCTTATATTATTCCTTTAATTACTGCTTCTGTCTCATTTTTTCCTGATATTGTCTGAAATATGAACAAGATTAGACTTTTGTTTTTTATCATTAATTTATGACTTTATTTCTCCCCTTTTTTAGGTCTGCATTCTGAAAGAAACTTTTAATTTTATTCTTCACATCACTAATTTTATTTTCTGCACAGTTGATTCAATCCTTATTGCTATATTAGAGTTATGATATTATAACTTTTGGGCTCCTTTACTCCTCATTTTCTTTTTGCTGCCTTTTACCCAAGTAAACATCTCTGTAATTTGTAACCTAACTTCATTTTGCCTTTTGCAGTTCATGTTTTCTTAGTTTTATTGGGGACATGAAGCACATGCTTCCTAGTATTTTCTTCTATTTCCTATATAGTAAGTTACTTTTAAATTTTGCTTTTTTTCATCTTGAATGTCATCTTCAACTTATTATGTCATAGAATATTTTTATGACCCCATTTCAGTGTTTTTTTTTTTCCCTGCTTCTCATTTTTGTGTGAGCAGTGGACTACCCATGTTTGGTGTTTGCTCACAAACTAGTAGGTTAGACCCTGGCTTTCTGCTCTTAAACTTAACTACAGATTGCTGTCAGTTATGTTATGGTTCACAGATTCAACTCCCACAGCCCATGAGGAGGAAGAAATGAGGTGAACATAGGGTAGTTCAGCAGAAGAGTGTTGATTGTGTCCATTCCCCTCCAAATTTAGTGAATTCTGGGTCCAGCTTTCCTTTCCTGTCTGTTTCTTAGCCAACTTGACTTCTGCTTTATATAAGCTGTGCTTGTGCCCTGCTTCCCTCCCAACTGCAGTCTTACTGTTTTGGTATGGCCTCTGTCAGAATTCAACATATCAAGAAACACTCCTTTCAAATGCCAGTGTTCCACTTCAGCAAACTGAAGCTGAAGGGGTTTACTCTCTGCTGTCTTGGACCCTCCAGCAATCAGATCTTGTCCCTCCAACTAGGTGACTATGCACTGGAGAATTTGAGTAATTTCTTGGTGACTGGTCATATTTGCTTTTAATCTGATCTACTTTATCTATAGCTGATAACCCCTCTAAGTTTCTCCTTTGTGAGTGTTTATATTCCTGGTTTCTAATTTGAAGGGGACTTTTGCTTGTCTTTTATAATCCTTTGAACATTTCCCTGGAAATCTGAAAATGGGGTATGAAGCACCTGTGCTCTGATTCACATATCAGTTCTTTAACTGTTGCCTGTTTACTAGAACATGGCAGACGTTCAAAAAAATAGCTAATGATTAAACAAAGAATATCTTTGAGCTTAAGGGATACTGACTGTCTTTATGTGATTTTTTTTTTTACAGAGATTTTATTTATTTATATAAGAGAGAGAGAGAACCATCAGGGGAGAGATAGAGGGAGTAGGAGAAGCAGACTCCCCGCTGAGCAGGGAGCATGACATGGGGCTCTATCGCAGGACCCTGAGATCATGACCTGAGCCAAAGACAGACGCTTAACTGACTGAGACACCCAGGCGCCCCTTTATGTGAACTTTGTATTATTTTTCTGTATGTTGAAAACTATATTTCTTCACACTTCTAGATATTTTGTACAGCAGTAATGACAGTCCGGTTCTGATTGGAAAATTCAGACTGCTCTTGAAGTAAGTTCAAGTATTTATTACTTCATTTGTAAAAGAAATTATGCGTGCGTTCCTTCAATGTTCTGTCCCCATGTTAGGCACATCAGATAGAAGGATAAATAAAATATGGTTCCTACCTTCCTACAAGAACCTCACATTACACCATGACAATCAACTGACGGCAGCTGCTTTTTTCTTTACCAGGCCAAACATCAGAACTGCTTTTAGAAAACGGAAGTGCTCAGGATAATGACGTGTCTTTTTCTTTCTAGCCCTGGAAGTCTTGTTTATTTGAGTAAATCAATGAAGGAATTATTTTACCAGGGGCTTACCAAGAGATTGGGAGAATGTTTATCTCACTAATCCTGGGGTAATGGAGGAAGAATTTCCTCTCTTTTATGGTTCCTAGACTTCGTGGAGTCAGAAAAAGTTAAACTTGACTGAATTCACATTTTAAATATTTTTTTGTTAAGTACATAAGATTTTTCCTTTTACTAATAACTGGAGTCAGTGTGCAAGCATAAATTTATTTTAAGTATTGCTATATTCCTATCCACATATATAATAGAAGACAAAATATAACTTCAGTTTCTGGAGGATAGGCATTTTATTTTTGAAATCTGTTAATGCTAGTTGGCACATATAACTAATAGAAAATATTTTGACAACCAGAAATAGAGACATGCATCCTTCAGAGCCAAACATATGTCTTTATCAAAGTAATAGAAATCTGTGGATTTTGTCTGCTCAGCTTCAAAGATTAAACCTTTTTTTTTTTTTTCTTAAATGAAATTACCATAACTTTTTCCTATTCTTGGTGGGGCTATCGAATGAGGTGCCCCCTTAACAAATGCACGGGGCCATGACTCAGGCTATGCTGCCCACATTGCTGTAAGACATAGTCCCTTAGTTTCCCTACCTGGATCCCTAGAATGACATAGCTCTGTCCTCCGATGTCTGATTATGCAGCATATCCTTCAATTCTATGAGCTGTTCTATATCTTTCTAATAAATTTATTTTGACTCAACTTACTGTTTTTTGAATCCAAAAATCCTGATAGATAGACAAGACTTCAGTAAAATTCAAAACATTGGAATTACGTAATATTACAAATTTTTTTAACTATTTGTATTTTACTTTGGAGTGTATTTTATTACTCCTTCTGAATATGGTGCTCTCTTGTTCTGAGAAATTATGTCAAGCAAAATAATAAAACCATAGAAGGTTTATTTGATACAGAACAAGTTGGAGCATGTAAAATGATAGAAATAAGTAACTCTGCTCATAGTAGTATTCTTAAAGAAAATTCATTATCACCATCAAAATCATCTGTCAGACACCAGGCTTAGAGATTTACAGATATTATTTCTAGTCTTTACAGCAAGTTTGCAAATAGCGTTAACCACATTTTATAGATGGGAAAGTTGAATGTTTGAAGCTTGTTTATTAGCAGCTAATGACAATTTTAGCTCAGTTTTGCTCACTACAAAGCCTGTACTCTCTGTAAAATGACAGACTTCAGTTTCTTAAAGTGTGAAATTCTTTGTTTCTGTGCTTGGAATGTTGACTTGTTATTTTTACATGATGTTTATCCTTCTTTCATTAAATATTTATTGAGTGACTATGTGGGTAAAGTCCCCATGTATGTATGTAAATACAGCCTTGGAACATATGTTTTAAGAAGTAAGGATGACAAAATAGCGTGTAGAAGGTCTTCTTTCTTTGCAGATTATTTTGATTATATCTAAAATATGTCTACCAGTCAAGGGCAAGGACAATAAGTATTTCTTATTTTTGTTCAGAAAATCCACTCATAATTTCTTTCAAATGACTCTAGAAAACTCATATTTTTTTCTTATTCCCCTAATCCCAATCTATCCTACTCATCTAACATACATTCATACTGTGGTATGTTTGGAAAATTTCTAAGTTCTAGAGAATTTTAAATCATTTAATTTTAGGTATTAATATGCAGTAAGAATATAAAGAGTATCACTGGAAATGTCTAGAAAATGGATAAAATCCCAAATATACCAATGCTGCTATTAATGTTTCAGACATACCTATATAGTGCCAGAGATGAATAGCCAGGGACTAGAATCTAATGATTGTGTGGCAATTTTTGTAGCATCTATAGCCAAATCTGACAACCACTTCATCCTTATCTTTTCTAGGACTCATAATAAGAATTGTGCAGAAAACTGTACAATAAGTATTTTCCCTCCCCTCATTCTCACACTACTATCCCTGTTCAGTAATAGAAGGGAAGAGGTTAAGCATGTTGCCTCATTGACAGCAGAACTTACTTAGTTTGTGCAGAAGAAATTTTCTGTGTGCTCAGAGATATCAATGTTTGCTTTCCATGTAATGGAAAAAACTATAAAGGTAATGAGTAGCTAAAATGCCGAAGAAGCATAACCAGGCTTTGGTTCTACACATGCTGGAGGGTTTTGTGTATTCAAATTCGTTACTAATGGTTCCGTTTATTTTAAAGACTTGATCTATGCGAGATTGTATTTGAAAAATCTGTGCAGTTAGGGGGACTGTGTATTTCTGATGGAAAATTAAACTGATGAAAAGAACAAAGCCAGATAGAGGGTATGAATACTCAAATACATGATTCAGGACAAAACAGGCAGAGCAGTAGCTAAGTGTAAGCTTATGCTATTATTAAGCAGAGTGGCAGAAGGTTCGAAAGTGGTTAGAGTTGGAAGATTCTGACCATCTGTGTCTGCTTTCTGAAGAAACTTGAAACAACAACAGCAAACTTTATTTTTCTCATAACTGGTTTAGATATAGTAAAGTATCCAGTCTCCTTTTTATTTCCATTCAAACACTTTCTGGTGATGATGGTGGATGGAGATCAGTTGCCTTATAATAGAAAAACAGGTTATGGCTAGTTTTATGTTCCTTGCTCTGTCTTAATCTCTTTAAATTCCTTAGGTGCTAGCTAGGAGTCTCACTAGGCCGCTATGGGAGAGTGAGCTCTCTGTGCCCACTGTGGGAACCAGGCTGAATGTGAGCATATCCCAGAAGTAGTACCAACTGCCTTTTGGATCAGAGATCCTTCAGGGTGGAGGTGGCTGAATGAGAAGCCCAGGCACTCAAAGCACCTCCCCAAACCACAACATCCCAGTTCAGTGGTTTTTACACGGCTGAGGTTTAAAAATTGCAGACACCAGGGTCCTAGCCAAATTTCCCAAATGAGCACATCCAAGAGTGGTTCTGGAAATCTGCCTTCTTAACAAATTATCTGAAGAGCAGCTAGGATTCCAAGCTACAATTCCAAGCACTTTGTGAAGAAGAAATGACCCTCCCTCCTCACTCCACTGGCGTGATTGCTTTTGTGCTTGGTGAGAGAATAGGTACGGGGGTTTTAGAAGAGTGAGACCTGTGGTTGGGATAAGCATCTCAGGACATTTACCTTTTTAAAGACTCCATCCTCCCCTCTCAAACTCTCAGCTTTACTGGGCAGTAATCCGAATTTGACATTTTCATCCATGTTCCCATTTTCTAGCTTGGCTTTGCCTTGACCAAATATTAGGCAGCTAGAAAAGTGACCGGGTGCCTTAAAGATAGATATTGACATATAATAATATCAGTAATAGGTGGAGGTTCCAGAAAATGGAACTTTACTCACTGAAATGCCAACATCCTTTTTAAAGAAGTATTAAAACCCCTCTGCTTTCGGAAATAAATTATTGAACATTTGTATTTTTCTTGATGATTCAGAATCATCATTGAAATATGATTTCTTTTATTGTGCAATGCAGTATTTTCAGGAAGCTGTTGAAGTAGATAGGTCAGTCTCTCCTGCAATTTTTATTCTGTGTTGCTGTTACAATTCTGGTTGGCCTCTGCGGTACCAGGGACTCTGGCTTTCTGAGAAACAGCTGCTGCACGCTGCTGTTGGTATGTTTGCCTGGGCAGTATACGTTCCCTCATTTTTGTTTCTAATCTTTGCAGACTACAGTACCAAGTGGCCGAACTGCTTAGAACTTGATCTTAATTCGAATGAGCTGGATTCTGGGTAGAGTTTTGACAGAGTGACTGTCCCAGGTTTGGGAGATGACTGTCATGACAAATGTTCTGGTTGCCCCGAAGGTTTTGTTTACACGTTTACTTTTTACTGGTATATGGCTGTGTTTCAGAGGACTCTGAGTTGTTGGAGTGGTTCCTTCTAACTGAAGAGTTATTTTCTATAGCAGAAAACTTGGAGTAAGCCTTTGTTCACATGTGCCAGTATATTCATTTTTAACCTGATCATGGTTGAGAGAAAGGTTGAAAATACCTGGTTGGAATGTGGAGCAAACACAGTCAGAACATTGACTTTTTTCCTTCCCTCTTAGGATATCAGTGATGCTGGGTCCTGGGCTGCACCAGGAAGGGGACTTAACTTCTCCCCTTCCTGTTATTTTATTTTACCCCCAGAAAAATCGCTTGGCAGTTGTCATAACTACATAAACCCTTGGCTTGTTGGTAGCCTAGGAAAATGCAACCCTTTTCTGTTTGCTGATAATCAGAGCAAAGAAAAGCACCTGCTGAGTTTTCTTATGGGAGCAAAGAAAGGCTAATGCCCAGACTCCAAAGAAAGCCGCCAATTCCGTGGCTATTCTCCTGGGCAGGTAATTTGATGCCACAGAGCATCTGTGTGTAGAGACACACTGCTTGGGTCCAAGAGGAAGGATGTTCTTGGCTTAACAGGCCCCGCCCACTATAGTAATAGTAGTTCCTTGGTGGCAACAGGCAGGGCCACTCATTCTGGGGGGCAAATTCATCAAAACAAGTGTTCTATTTTTGTATCTTTGAGGTCAATGAGAAAGGCTTCCTTCTGGTTTTCGGCTCTTTGCCATTAATGCCATAAACTTACCTGCCAAAAATGATAGACATGACCATGCATTCTTAGCTTCTCTTTTATCTCTCTACAAATCTTACCTCTATTTTCTCTTTCTCTCTCTCTCAATCTCTTTCTCAGTATCTTATCTCTTTCTCTCTCTCTCTCTCTCTCTCTCTCAGTCTCCCCACCCTTCCCCGCCCCGTTTTGCTCCTTATCCTTTTGGAGTTATTCTAAATGAAGTATATTTCATTTAACTACTTGATCACTTGATGCACATTGGCTGAGGGTATGGAGAGGGAAAACTGTTTTAATGGCTCTTTGGGCTTTCAGTGTCTGTAGTCAGCAGGGTTCAGGCTTAGCTAAGTGGGATGGTATCCATGGTGAGAGGTGCAGAATGCACCAGGCCTTCGTGCCAAAGGGAGATGAAACATGTGTCATATATTTGGCCATGTTGAAAGTCAGTGATTTCAAATTTCCAATCCTGAGTTTATCATTATTTATCAAAAATTGTAATAAGATAGAATATGAATTTTTCAGAAAAAAATGGCAAAATGAGATAAAGCTCCAAAAAAGACTTAAAAATAAAACTAGATAGAAATGGGTTAGAATAAAAAGTGCTTAAAAATTCATGTTTGTTTAGCTGTAACATCAGTGACGTTTTTGTCTTAAACCATTAAGCAGTTATTTTGCATTAAAGGACAAATTGTAAATCCTAGCAATGATCTACACTGAAAGAATTACAATGTGCCAACTTGTACATATTCATATTCTTATATCAGCAGTGTAAAAGTTTGAAACGTTTGCAAAAGAGATGTTTTACTTTTCACAAATGGAATGGATATGTGGCTTTTTAATTTTTTATTTGATTTATTGTGAAAAATTACTGCCTGCTTATACTTTGAGATTTTCTAATCTGTGGGCTTCCATTCATTTACTGGTGGGAGAAGATTCACATTCTTGTTGGGTATTCTCTGCCTTGTAAAGGCAATTGCAGCTGTTTGTAGAGAAAGGCTGGCCTCATGACTCCTCGCCATTTTATCCAGGGACTAAATATTGACTTTGGTCCCATAGCTGCCATATGCCATTTTAACGTGTATTAGTCCAGATTTGTTTTTCACAGGGGTGATATTTACAGATAAGGATGGAGTGACATTGAATGGAATGAAAAAAAATTATTGCTGAAGAAATACTCAAAATACATAGGGCATTTTCCCTTATAATTTATGGTTTGATTTTATAGTACATGTAATTCATTTGCAGTTGTATTATGATCCATAGGTGGATATGTCTTTTGAAGCCAGATACAGAGTAGGCATAGAGAGTATCATATGTTCATCAAGGGATTCTGAAGTCTAATCGCTGAGTTACATTCTGGCATCACTCTTATAATCTTGAAAAATTCTTTAAACTTTCTTTGCCTTATTTTTCTCCTTTAAGAGGGAGAAATAATAACACTATATTTCTCATAGGATTATTATGAAATTACAGATAATCAATTTAAAGCATGTAGCTCAGTGCCCAGCATGTGGCAAGAATGCAATAAATGTCTACAACTATTGCTTAAATTGTCCTCGCTGCAAATGAATCTCTATATAAATTCTGACAAATGACACACCTCCAAAATTTACTGATAAATCAGTAATCTTTGGAAGATGCCTAAATGTAGCATAAAAGTTAGGCTGATTAAATACAATAAACAAAGCAAAACAATAAATTCCATTTCACAGGAATTCAATAATTATTTGCTGTATTAAAGAAAACTGGGTATTAGGCATTAGGAACCCATGGATTCATAGACTTTCTGCATTGAGTGAGGAAACTTAAGGATATATCACCCTTTCTGCTTGCCTCATTCAGTGTTTGCATCTCCTCTACCATATTCCCTTGGAGCAGACATTCATCCTAACACATGAGCATCTCCAGTGATGGTAACCCATCCATGAGGAGCCAGTTTTGATTATTGGAAAGATCATTTAGGTTGGGCTGACAATCTGCTTCTTTTGCTTCCATCCATCCTTCCTAGTTTGGCTTCTATGGCTCTTCATATGTTAGTGGCTCATGTATTTGAATATATTTTCTACTTTCTCCATTCCCTTCATTTTGTAGACATCTATCCCCAGGTCCTTCAACCTTTCCCAAATGACAAGATTTTTGAGTTCTCTACTGTTATGAATTATGAACTTTGCAAATGAGCTTTTTTTCATTTAGAAACTGTATTTAGCCACAGGTAATAGGGACTACAAAAGTAGAGGCTTAAAACAGAAAGGGATATATTTTCCTCTCACATAAAAGAAATCCTGTATGAGACAGCTCGAGCCAACATGGTGACAGCAAATTTTTCAGGGTCCAGGACTTTCTGGATTTCTTCTCTGCCATCCCAAAGGTATGATTCTCATCCTCAGGTTTTGGAGGTGACCATTTAGCTACAGCTATTGTGTTCCTCTTCCAGAGGCAGGAAAATTTAGGAGTGTCTGATGCAAACAGGGTGCATACCTCCTGAATTTGCCTCTCTTGGACACGTGAACAGCACCTTCTACTTCTTCTTGGCCAGAACTGTGTTTGTTACATGCTCAACTCTAATGTAAGGGAGGCAAGGAAATGTAGTTTTGAAGCAAGATTTCAACGCTACCATGAATAAAAGGAGGATTCTTTCAGTAAGAAAGAAAGGTAGACTTCATGTAAAGTAGGTGACTGGCAGTCTGCATCAGGCTGTCCTTGGAAAAATCTCCTTCTGAAGTGTGGTCTCCCCATTTCAACAACAGTCTAGATACGAGATGAGACTAGAAAGGGACTACATCTGGGTGAAATTCTGACTTCTAGAAAATGACGCCAATTAAAAATACCAGAGAAAAGGTAGAAAGCAGCCCTAACTTGGGCAGAACTATGTTTATCCAACTCATTTGAGCTCAAAGCCAGTAATCTTAATGTTTACCAAGGCTTCCTACCCATTGAGAACTGAAAGCCTGCTTTTGCCGAGACTGTTGTCTGGTTCTGCACTATAACCATCAGGCTCATGTGGTAGATCCAGAAACCAGCCTCTGAGGCTGTGCTTTACTAAATTGCCTATGAGTAAGTGGCATAGTGGTAAAGTCATTTTAGGAAGGTATACGTCAGTGAATGAAGTCCTTTACGATATGTGTATTAGTGCCAAGACATTCTAAGAAATTCTTCTAAAGTACAGAGTCTTGCTGGGATGGATAGCACCTAAAAAATTTACCTAAATAACCTTGCTGTTACCTTCTTTTTCTGTCCAAAGGATTCCAGATTTTACTGGAAGGGGGGAAACAAAAGCATAGTTGTACTCACTGAGGAAAACTATAAGTAAAACCAAAGAAAACACATGCTTACTCTATAAGGAGTCCTGGAAAATGCAGCTGGTCTCTGAAAGTGAAAGGAGTTGAAATAAGAAGATTAATTGGTATATCACAGACTGCAGCCAATATATCCTTTCCAGCTATAGAGAAGCCCATACTTAGCTAGTTCAACTATGGTTCATAGCCCGATATTGGTGGTAGTAACAAGGGCCTTCTTCTTGCCTATGTTTCATGAGTACAGGTAATGTGATTAGTAACTGACTTTATCCCCCAAAACTTGGAGAAAAGCCTCCAATGGTTGAATCTGGGCTCTTTAGACAGGAAATGATCTCAGCACCAAGAATGCTGACAACATCAAGGCCAATTTCTTCATTTTTATGTTAGAGTTGAAATCCTACAACCTGTTATCTACCTAGTTTCTAATCACCCATCTTTCTGAAATATGAATAGAATGTAAAAGTACAATCCAAGAATAAGTAGAAGAATGCAAGTTGTGTCTGGTCTTTCCATATTCTCACTTGACTCTAATGGAATTTTATCTGACAGTCCCTGAAGGCTTTTTTTTTTTTTAAGTAGTTTTTTACATTGGTCCTAAAGAAGAAGTGGCAAAAATATAATAAAAAATATAGTTACTAATTTCATAAAGGTAAAGGTGACTTTGATGATGTAGGGAAAAAAAGCCCAAGAATGCCTTTTGTTTTTGCCATGTAATCATTAGGCTGTGTTCTCTGTGAGTTCCATTTACTGTCATTCATTCATATGTTCATTTATTCATCTATTTACTAAACATTACTCATTTACTTAGTACCTACTATATGGCTGGAATTGTGCTAAGTTCTGAGAATATAAAAATCTGTTAAGAAACTGTTGCTGTCCATGGAGCACCTGGGTAGCTCAGTTGGTCCAGTGTCTACCTTCAGCTCAGGTCATGATCCTGGAGTCCCAGGATCAAAGCCACCGGTCAGGTAGGCTCCTTGCTCTGTGGGGAGGCTGCTTCTCCTTCTCCTCTTCACCTTGCTCATGCTCTCTAGCTCTTGCTCTCTCAAATAAATAAATAAAATCATTTTTTAAAAAAGGAAGAAACTGTTGCTGTCCTTATAAAACTTATGATAAGTTACTACTGAGAGATTAGCTTAACCTCTGTATTATATTATAGAGTTCTTCAAGTGAAAAAGTATTACAACAATTTTTTTTCTTTTTTAAAAAAAGATTTTATTTATTTTTATTTATTTGACAGAGAGAAACAGAGATCACAAGTAGGCAGAGAGGCAGGCAAGAGAGAGAAATTTGCAGGGAAGCTGGCTCCCTGCTGAGCAGAAAGCCCAATGCAGAGCTTGATCCCAGGACCCTGAGATCATGACCTGAGCCGAAGGCAGAGGCTTAACCCACTGAGCCACCCAGGTACCCCAATTTTTTCTCTTTTTTAAATTGAAGTATAATTAATATACAATGTTATATTTGTTTCGGCTGTACAGCATATTAGTTCACCAATTCTATGCATTACTTAGTGCTCACCACAATGTTGTTATTCTCTGTTGCCAAACAACATTATTACGATATTATTGACTGTATTCCCTATGCCATACTTTTCATCTTTATGATTTATTTATTTTAATAACTGGGAATTTGTACCTCTTAATCCTCTTTATCTATTTCATCTGTTTCTGCACCCATCTCCTTTCTGAAAACCATCAGTTTATTCTCTGTATTTAAGAGTCTGCTTTTTTGTTTCTGTTTGTTTTTCTTCTTGTTTTTTTACTTACTTTGTTTTTACATTCCACGTGTAAGTGAAATTTTATATGTGAAATTTTATTACAGAAACTTAGTTGAAGTTTGATGTCTGTTTTTAGTATCTTTCAGTATTAATAATGTTCTGATCTAGATTACTGAAATATAGTCATTTTTTCTAGGTTGATTTGTGTATTGTGAATCTGAACTATTGATTAAATGGGTTGACTAGAAATGACAATTGAGTTTGTTGGTTGTTGAAACTATTTCTAGTAGTATCAGAATGACTGGAGTCTGACAGTTAAGGTTTGACCCCTTTTATATGCCAGCTGTTATGGGCTTCATAAAGACATAGGAAATGTGTATTTCAAAACAGCAAATCATTTTTAAAGGATTACTTAAGAAAATGAAATCATGTCTCCTGTATTCTTTTTTTTTTTAATAGTAAACAAAGGAGTAAGTTTCTTGTATTTTTTTTTAATTTTTAAATTAACATATAATGTAGTATTAGTCCCAGGGGTACAGGTCTGTGAATCTCCAGGTTTACACACTTCACAGCACTCACCATAGCACAAACCTTCCCCACTGTCCATAACCCAACCACCCTTTCCCTACCCCACTCCCCCCAGCAACCCTCAGTTTGTTTTGTGAATTCTAAAGAAGTCAGATAACATTTTTTATTTTTAAATAACTGAATATAAGAGAATTTTGTCTTCCTTTAACCTTCTTTCCACATCACTTTCCTTCTCATTTCAAAGTGGATTTTGTGGTGGTTACTCTCTCTTTTAAAATGGCAAGAAAGTTTTCTATCTAGTGCTAAAAACACAGAAAATATGGACATAGTAAATGTTATTTCTCTTTTTAGGAGGTAGAGTGTCTGCACTAGTGACTCTCAGGCCTGACACATACCAGGGCCACCTGAAAAGTTGGTAAAATATACTGCTGCCTGGTCCCCAGGTTACACGGAACCATGGAATCTCTGGGGGTGGTGCCCAGACATTGGCATTGTTTTAAAATATTCTTAGGTGATTTTAATGTGCAAGAATAGCTGGAAACTCCCCCTTCTGTTAGAATGTAGAATAATCAAATGATGCTAATTCGCACTAAAGAGTGGGTGGCTTATAGCGTCATTAGAATTTCCAAAATCAGTATTTAACAGAGATTCTGATCAGTGTGACAAGGTATAATAGGGACATTCAGGTAAGGACAGAAAATATTTCAAGCCAGAGAGTCCTAAGTATTCCTTAAATTTCACCACTTAGATGACTCTCCTACCTAGCTTGAACACCTGCTTTGCATATGTGGCCCTGACTTTTAATTTAGCTTCCTAAAGTCAAATGTATTAAGCACTTATCTAATGCCTATATTTGAGTAGACTTTTCCTGAAACTGAAATTTGCAGGAATGTAAATACATTTGATTGCCCAGAGCCTTAATGGTCCATCTGTCTTTGTCCATTTATCATCAGAGCTGTGCCCATTCAGGGAAAACAAAACGGACACCCTGAAACAGTCAGTGGGACGTTAGAGCATTTGAAGCCTCATTGGCCTTTTAGATATTTTTGCCTAATATAGAAGGGGTTGAGTCTCAAATTATCTAACTATTTCTTGGATTTTCTAGTTCCTTAGAATGTATTCTCCTATTTATTACATTTCTCTGTGTACAAACTTTAGCATTTATACATTTGGGATTAGAATGCCTGTACTCTTTTTCATGGGTAAGTGGTATTCCATTTCTCAAATTCTTCAGTGTAAGATGTGTGAGCAAGTGGAGTCATAGAGCAGAATTCACCTTCTTGTTTAGCTTCCCTACTAGCTGTGTGATCTTATGACAAAATCATTAACCTCTCCCAGCCTCAGTTTTCTTGTCTGTGAAACAGAAATGGTAATAGTTCCTATGTCTAAAGCTAGTTATGGAGTTTGAAAAAGATAATGTAAGTAAAGCCCATGCCACTGTACGCTAAATATCATCACCATTATTGCTTTTACTGCTATTCAATTCTTTGGAGAAAAAAAAGGCTGAAGGATAATGAATAATTGCTTTGGAGATTAAGGATTTTTTGATGGAAAAAGTTGCATTTTTCCCTATTGCAAGTATTTGAGGTGTAATAATTTGAATATCTGAAATCTCAAATCGAGACCTAGGACAGCATATTTTATCTCAAAGGAATGTTATAAAATTTCCTCTATTTTGTTATATGAATCATCGAAGTCATTTTACCTGCCTCCAACACTTTCTAGGAGAAGCTAAGAAATATGTACCCAAGAGAAAGGAGAGACATGCAGTTTCTGGCAAGTCACAGCAATTCCTTGGAATTGGGGTGGGATGGGATGGGATTGAATCAGTAAATCATTGCTATACACTCAAATTCTTTTTTTTTTTTTTTAACGTGGCCTCCAATCTTTATTTGAATGTTAGTAGATAGATTTATCTGTGAACTAATTCAGGGTGAGAGATGAAACTTTGGGAACAATGTGTACACATAGTTATGATCTTCCAATCACTTTACAGAAATGCCCATGTGCTGACCTGCCCCGTCTCCTTTCTCTAGAGCACAAAACTACTACAAGATCTTCCTCAACTTACAAGGGGGTTCCAGCTCAATAAACCCATCATAAGTTGATAATGTCATAAATCAAAAATGCATTCAATGCACGTAAACTATTGAATATCATAGCTTAGCCTTGCCTGCCTTAAAGGGCCCAGAACACTCACATTAGCCTACACTTGGATAAAATCATGTAACACAAAGCCTATTTTATAGTAAAGTGTGGTGTGTCTCCTGTAATATCTTGACTGCTGTACTGAAAATGAAAAGCAGAATGGCTGTATGGGTAGAGTGGTTGTAAGGGTTTGGGTTGTTTATACTTGTGGTTGTGTGGCTGCTGGAGCTGCAGATTGCTGCCATCACTCAGCATCATGAGAGTATCAGACAGCATATCATAGCCTGGGAAAAGACCAAAATTCAGAGTGCAGTTTCTACTGAAGGTATATTGCTTTCCCACCATCATGAAGTCAAATAGTTGTAAGTCCAGCCATTAAAAGTTGGGGACCATCTGTATATATTTTCTCCCCTTTTAATATGCCTTAACCAGTATTATTTAGGTGACTTTATGTTATCACTCCTTTCAGTGACAAAATACAAACAGAAACAATAAAGGGCGTAATCTAAAAGTGAAAACAACTTACACAGGTAGGAATGGGGAAGAATTTCCCTACCTTTTCTTTCTCCCCTCTGGATGGCTTTTATTTCTCTCTCCTCACTGATACTAACAGCAACTTTTCTCATCTTTATTATATTCTCCTCTTATTTAACCCCTTCTTCCAAGTTTACACTTTAATTAACAGTTTCTGAATTCAAGAATCATCGCTTCCATAGCTGTTAAGGGTGAAAGCTGGCCACATACCCTGCATATGTACATACATAATTTTATAAAAATTATTTGCACTGAATTTTACTACAGTGAAATTCAGTGGTTACAACCTCATCCAAAATTATTCTCTTAGTTACAAAAGTAGGCTTTGGTTGATATATGATAGGATAAGAGTGTCTAATTTCGGGAATATCTTATTTTATTTTGGAAGCAGGTGAGAATCGAAGGTGGTTATTTTTTTGTAGTTTTTTATTTTGGGGATTTTCTTCTGTCTTTATGAGTTCTCCATTAAAATGCCAATTATTTTTTGATCTCTAACAGACCAAGAAATTTATATTCCTGCAACTACTAGAGTTCATGCTCACCTTTTTCCTCCTGTATTAGGCATGTTTGCTCATTGCTAAGCCTTTTCAGTTATTCATGGTCCTAACTAGAATTTTTAGATGAGTTGAAATGCATTTCCTGGTAGCTTATGTGGCAGGCATCAAATGATGAAAAAACAAAATTCATTTTCCTATTGTGGGCTTAATGTGTCATTAAGGGGCAGAATAAGGGTTGGAGAGAGGAAGGAAGGAGCTGAAGAAAAGTAAAAGGTAAAAAGCAGACCTGTATCAGGGAAAACTCCATCCAGGGCTGGTGAACTGAGCTTTATCAGTGCTCCTTCATGATATGGGTCAAAATGAATGCAGGAAACAGCTTTTGCTTCGAAGTTTGGAATGTTGTGGTAACTGACATTTAATTGAAGGAATGTTACAATTGGAAGGGCTGACCTAACACTCTTTCCAAAACCATTGCTTTTATTTATTAAATTTATTGAAGAGAAGAAAAGTGACAAGAAAAATCAGATCATTTCTTTATTGGAGAAGGTACTCAGAGTTCTTTTCCGTGGTAGAGCAGCAATTAAGATGGGTTTTATTATGCTCAGCATGTGTGTTTGCCTGGCTTAAATTGTTTACATATTTACTGGCAAGGCACTAATGAAAATAAATCAGCCCAAAGGACTTTTATCTCTGTGTCTGTGGAACACTGTGAAAGTTGCATTTTTAATGGATGATGACCACAGTTGTTTTTAGGATTCCTGAATGAAGTCATGAAGTCTTAAAAATTTTGGAACCCAAAGTTTTGACTCATGTTACAATTTGAGCAACTGCTTTGCTTTATAGAAAAGTGCTTGGTCTCATTTTGACCGAGGCTATGGATTAGTTCTTACAAGTTGGAGGCCCATTTTCTGGGGATAATATTTTAAAGCCCCATAACTAAGTCAATACTTTAGTTAGGCTTATTTAAATTGTGAGGAAAGATATATCCGGGTCACTTTAGGGCACCATTTTTCAAATCTGGTATCCTAGTCTACATTTTGGCAGTTAAGGGCACTGAAAAATAAAGACTTCAGGGCTCTCTGTTAAAAAGGATTAAACTTCTTTTTTTTGTAGCAAGATTTCTAAGAGACTAAAATGTGCAAGTGAATCTTGTGACTAATCAAGGAAGGACATGGCATTGAGCATCTCCCTAACTATTATCAAGCAGTATCTATTTACATCTCTCAGAATTCTGTTTCCCAGAACGTGGTTAAGGAATATCTGCCTGATATTCCTGATATCAGGATATCAGAATATCCTGATAGGGTTCCTCATAAACTGGCAGTAGCTGCTCCAGACCCTGGTCTTCCAGAAGCCCATTACCATGCCTTCCCTATTCAAGAGCAGGGCTTTGTGACCCACTTTTCTGTGCTTTGTGTGTTTATACTCATTGAGAGAAAGGAGCCAATGGAGTCTATTGGTCACTTTCCAATGTGGAGCACTTCTACTGACAGGTCTTAAGCCAAGGTGCCCCAGGGCAGTTTGGCTTTTATACACAATCCTTTGGCCTTAACACAGATTCCTGGACCAATTAGCCATGGCCAAGGTAGTAATATGAAATGGCCAAAACCACAGAATTTTGTGCTGTTTTTCCTTACATGGAGGCTTTAATAGGTAGTTAAGTTTTAAGGACTGTTCTGCTTAGGTGGCATCCATCTTCATGTAAGGTACTCATTCATTCACTTGTTCATTTGTTCATTCATTCATTCATTCATTCATTTTTTTTTTTTCAGCAAGCAGTATTAGATACCTGTTATGTATTGAACACCATGTTAAGCTATGGGGATACAAACACAAGTAAGAGATCTTTTTCGTTCTGAAGTAACTTAGTTGTCCTTGCTTGTTTCATAAGATAATGTTTGGAAATAAAACGAGCTGCTTCCTTTTGAAACCCAGTATGGGTGATTGAAATATACCCATGACCTCCTTGTTATTTTCCTGTTCCTGTTTGACCTTATATTTGATCTAAATATTCTGCAGTGTTTCATCAGAGAAACCAGCAACAAACTGTGCTAGCATAGACACAGGGTAGCAGGAATGCAGTATTTTTCAGTTGTTGGATTGGTCATAAATGATGGCCCCTTTCCCAGGCGGGAGACCTGGTCTGTATGATGCTGTCTTCTGTTGTGCATTCTCAGGATAGGCATCCCAGATGGTCTTTGGCTGGTCGTGGAGCAGGAGAGGGACATGGCACCACCATGGGCAGCACTGCCAGAAGGAACACACCTGTAGCAGTTGTGCGGATCTTTGCCCTGGGTGAGCTCTTCTTTCTTGTGCTAAGGAGCAGGGCTTGATGAAGAAGAAAATTCCAGGGCAAGAGAAAAATTAATTTGTGCTTTTCTCCGAGTTTACGAGATCCTGGCTTGTGGGTTACTATGCTTCATATTCAATACAACCAGGATAGAGAGATCCCTATAACTATTGGCTTCTAATTAAATATATTCTATATTACATGCAGGAACATCAGCAAGTTAAACATCGATTTGGATTAAAAAAGGGTCAGAGGGGCGCCTGGGTGGCTCAGTGGGTTAAAGCCTCTGCCTTCAGCTCAGGTCACGGTCTCAGGGTCCTGGGATGGAGCCCCACATTGGGTTCTCTGCTCTGCGGGGAGCCTGCCCCCCCACCCCCGCCTCTGCCTGCCTCTCTGCCTACTTATGATCTCTCTCTGTCAAATAAATAAATAAAATCTTTAAAAAAAAAAAAAAGGGGGTCAGATTCCCACCTGGAATATTTAAATATATCTGTTAGAGTCTACTTCACAGTTAAAGAAAGTTGGGATATCTTTTGATAGGAAGGATACATGGCAAGATGACTGAATTTAGTGTTGACATTGATGCTAGCTGCTTGAAAGGTTGTTTAGGATTGCTTACCATTTATAGCCAGAGAGATAGAGTGGAGGTGGAAGACACTCTTCCTGGGTCTTCTCCTGAGAATCTCCCCAAACTCATCCTTCTTTGCGCCACATTCTTCAAAGCAGCAGTCTCATGCACTGTTCTTTATTGATCCATTGGGTAACTGCTGACTCCAGAGCTAAATGACTACACTGCTTTTCCTTTGATCAGTTCTTTGCATATCTGTTCCTCACAATTCTCTAAGAGGTTTCTCACCATGTGGAAGGCACAGTGCAAGCCACCTGGAGGAACACAGGGACACACAAGGCATGCTCCCTGCCATCCACTGACAGGTACACAACTACACATAATACACGACACAAGCGGTGTCAGGGAAGTTGTAACAGCTCTATAGAATATGGTCATTAGATTCTGGCACCGATTGGTTGGTGTGGACTAGTTTGTAAATGCACTGCATCAGGGCCCTGGGCAACATCATGGCGACCTCCTATTTCATAAACATGAAACTCACATTACTGAATTCTTTCAGGAGTGCATTTTGCAACTTCTGTGCACTTGTGAAGCAAAGGCCATAATGCTATAGTTTTTGTTCCTTTTGGACAATTCACCCTCTGGGAACGTAAGTGGGTACTTGGTATATTCTAGGTCATCACTAGCCCCTAGTGTGGTTGAAAGTCTAGTTCACTGCTCAATGTTTCAGTGGCAGGTCTAAGATATGCTTTTCCTTAAAGCAAATTATTCTCTGATTCATGATCATATCTTACTATTTTAATGAAGGAGATTGTTAACTTTTACACATATTACCTGTGTTTAAAAGATCATGTTCACTAGCCATTTATCATTGATTTTAAGGCACACATTTTTTCACATTTTAACATTTTTTATATCATGATGTGTTCTACAGTCATTGGTAGGCCATTATCTAGTTGGTGCATTCTTCTTCAACCTTAAAAAAAAAATCTTTTTTTTAAAGACACAAACCTCTGCTGGGGGAGCATTGAAGAAACCACCATCCTGTGTTTCTGGTAAATGGCACATGAAAGGAATTCAGGGATTCGTGCCATTTGGGTCCCATAGTTGTGAGTACCTTATCTTATTTCTTGAGATATCAGTGGGTCCTTTCCTTTGTGAAAGATGGAACAATAGCTTAGAGATATATGGGATAAAATTGGTCCATGCATTTGGACTGTTTGTAATGAATTCAGTTAACATTCAGCAAATGCTATGGAGTATATGTTCTACTTTGCACAGTGCCCATGGGCATACTAGAAGCTTTTAACAGGTAAAAAAAGACACTCCCATATTATAAGCTAAATAACTATGGGAGGTATAATAATAGAATATATGAATAATACCAAATGACAGAGTCAGACAATCAATATAAATTCTGAATGGGAAGAGGTTGCTTTGGGCTGAGAAATGTTAATGGAAGATATGAGAGGTGAACTGGCATTTTGAAAGCGGTAAAAGATTTGAATAGAGGAAATGGTGGTGGGGAGGAAAAATATGTTTTTTCTTCCCTGTTTTTTTTTTTTTTAAAGATTATTTATTTATTTATTTATTTGACACAGAGAGAGAGAGATCACAAGTAGACAGAGAGGCAGGCGGGGGGTGAGGAGCAGGCTCCCCGCTGAGCAGAGAGCCCGATGTGGGGCTCGATCCCAGGACTCTAAGATCATGACCCGAGCCAAAGGCAGAGGCTTAACCCACTGAGCCACTCAGGTGCCCCTCTTCCCTGTTTTTTTAAACATCCGTGTCCAATAGGCATAGCTATAGATGAATTAAAAGTGGATGTGTATTTTTAGGCTCCAAACACTGTTTGAAAATGCAGCATACACTCATAAGATGGGCTGTTTCACTAAGAACCAATTGGAATATATTTGCTTTGGGGGGAATTTTGAACATTTTCCACAAGCTTAGAAAATGTTCAAAATTCCACAAAGCCCTGGCTCGTGCTGGAGACAGCACAGACAAGAACGGCTGGGCAGATCTACCTTACCGTCAACCTTAGACCTGACTGTGAAGGGTGTATGATTGGTGATCAGAAAGCCCTCTTGAACAGGGTGAAATAACCAGCCCATTCTCATCTAAAACAAGCTAGTCTTGGCCATACTTGGGTTGTTGAGCAGGTAGTTATGAGGTCTTCTAAATAAATAAGTCATAGTTGGGGAAGATAGTCTTGGCTTCCCTGGTGGTTATGCCACTCGTGTTTCATATCATGGTGAACCCCTTCTTCCCAAGTGGGGGTTGTGGGATGCTATGGTACATGGAGGGCTCATTTTCAATCTCAAATGGGCCTGCCCCTTCTCCTTCTCAGTCGTTTACTTCTTTGCTTCTTCTAACACTTTACAGCACGATCTTAGTGTTCCAGAATACTTTATCCATAAAGTGTGACATTGCTTCTTTACATTTGCAGTATGGTTCTAAAGTTTAAAATTAAATGATGAAGACCCACTCCACAATCATGAATACCAGATCATATTGCTTACTTTTAAATAGTGTCTCTTTTCAGTTTATCTGTGGTTCTAATGACTAGAAGTTCTGTGAAATACATTTAAGAGCTCTTCTTCCATTTTAACAACTTGCCCCAGACTTGATACCCGATTCCTCATTTTTCCATCCTTCCCTTTCTTTCCATCTGCTGGAGAAGCAGTTATCCACGGTGCTGCACCTTACATACTTCTACAAAATACTGGTGCCCAGAACCCACCCATGGAGATTCTGATTTATTGGTTTGAGGTAGGGTTCAGAATTAGGTGGGGGTTTTTGTTTTTGTTTTTGCTTTTGTTTTGTTTTACTGAGACAAACTGACATATATTATTTTAGTTTCAAATGTGCAACATAACGATTTGATACTTGTATACATTGTGAAATAATCACCACAAAAAGTCTAGTTAACATCCATTACCATACATCATTACAATTTTTTTTTCTTGTGAAAAAATATTTTAGGATCTAACCTCTCAACAAATTTCAGATATATAGTACAACATTATTAACTGTATTCACCATGCATTATACCCCCATGACATTTATTTTATAACCAGAAATTTGTACCTTTTGACCACCTTTACCAATTTCCCTTACCCCCAACTCCTCACCTCTGGCAACCATCAATCTGTTCTCTGTATCTATGAGTTTGTGGTTTAATTTTGTATTTTTTGGTTTTTTTTTTTTTTCTAAGAATCAGGGTTAGGTTTCTGTTTTTGTTTTAATTTGTTTGTTTTTTAAATTTCCTGAGTGACTGTAGAACCAGGCTTGAGAACCACTGTGTCAGTTTTGAAACCAGTTTTGAAACTGGTCAGAACCAGTGAATATCTCTAAATCCAGAGGTTGAGGTTGGACAAGTTTTGTAAATCATAAGGCAAAATTTTTCCAGGAGCTCTGGAACAAAGAATCAAGAACATTTTTGAGCCCCAATGCTGAATTACCCTTAGATTAAGGATTTTTACTTTTTTGTTGATTTCTGCTATAAAGCAACCCACCCAGTTACCCCTGTGGCTAGTACATATAGTACCTTAATGAAAGTTAGAAAAAGCCACCCCTTGTTTAAGACACTATTGTTATTTTCTGGCAAATTGTCAGAACAAATATTCAAATCTAAAACTATGTAAATTATACTCCATGGAGTTGTGCAGTGCCCAGCCTGCACAACCACACCCTTGACCCATCATGTTCTTGTTTTTCTTGTTTAAACAAGTCATGACCTGAACTAGTGACCTGGAGACTATAGGCCTCAGATGACACATATTGGCAGGCTGTTTTAGGCATGGTATCTAAGATAAAAGGCAACTTCAGAGTCTGAGATGATAGGTTAAGATGTTCTCAAAAGGCTCCCTGCCTCATGACTCTGTCATGTTGCTTAATTTAGCCCAGGTTGCCAGGGAAATAAATTCAGAATTGACCAATACAGTGTCAAGAAGCTGTGAATGAATAATAAATAAAATTCATGGCAAATATGCCTTTGCTCGACAACCCTGGATGGCTTTATTTGCTTTTGCAAAGCTTAAGGCCAACATAACCTGCTCAGCCTCAGCAACGTAAGCCAGGCTTATTTTCAAATTTCTCAGCATCTTCTTTTTAGTCCCTTTCTTTATGGAAGTAGACAAAGCAGGTATGTTACTCATGGAATATTCTGAAAGAAGGATTTAGCCCTGTACCTCTTGGTCATTGGATTCCATAGTTGGTTTCCATCTTCATTGTAGCTGCATTTAAGCAGGCTCTGAGAATATAGTTGTGCTGTTTACTAAAACCTTCTACAGTAATAGAAATTATGTATAATATGCTATCTAATAACATACATATGTATGTATATGTACACACATTTTATAGATAGATATCCCTAACTATATGTAGCTGTTGAGCCTTGAAATATGGTTAGGGAAACTGAGAAATTGAATTGTTCATTTTAAATACTTTTAATTAATTACCATTAAAATTGAAAAGCTACATATAGCTAATGGCTACCATGTTAGACAGTACAAATCTGAAAGCATCAGAAGTAACCAGTGCACTTTAAAAAAATCCAGCTGCCAGAGATCCACTCAAGCAATCTAAGTTTGAAGTTCTGAGAATGGGGTCTGGCTATCAGCATGTTTTAAAAGTTTCCCAAGGGACTATAATATGCAGGCAGGGCTGAAAAGCATAGCCTTTAATGATTCACCATCTGCGAGTATCTGAGAGTTTTGCTGATTCCAGACTTTTTGAACTCGGAGCACTAGGTAGGTGAGTATTATGGATGGAAATAGGTGTCGTGGATGTTAAGTCATGAACAGTTGGACAAATGGTTCAGGGAACCTGAAGGTAGAGAAGACAAAAGAGTTGTGGTGAGCACCCTAGGAGAGATTCTGTCACAGCTGTAGTGGATGGGGGTAGTGTAGGAAATGCTGGTGGAAGAAAGAGCTTCAGGATAAATAATCTGTATCAACATTTCTTCCACTTGACATCATTTGTTGAGAACCTTTTACACCAGCCCCTACCACAGGGGCATAGAGATAGAAAAGAAGGGTCCCTGCCATGGAAAAAGTTACAGGGTGTGGAATTAACAAAAAGAAGAGAAAATCAGAAAAACTTGACCAAGTAAGAGTAATCCTTATTTAACTCCTTATGTGTACCGTCTGCCATTATTAGCCAGCACGAGTAGCTGTCCTACACAGCATCAAATAGGTGTTAGGTTATCTCTGTTGTAACTTTTATTCATTTGCAGCAACAGCCTCTGTTTATACCTTCTTAGCCTTCATGTGGTGTGTTTATGAACAGCTTAAGCAAATTGAAAGGAGGCTGAGTGCAAAATCCACCTGCAACTTCCCATAAGCAGTATGTGTGAAGTAAATTCTATGGTCATTTTTGGCAAGGGCGTTTAATAAGTCTTCTCATCTTGTTGTCCACCTCTTTCCCTCCACCACGTCACGCATAACACATTTCCACTTCTTTTTTTTTTTTTTTAAGATTTTATTTATTTGACAGAGATCACAAGTAGGCAGAGAGGCAGGCAGAGAGAGAGAGAGAGGAGGAAGCAGGCTCCCTGCCGAGCAGAGAGCCCGATGCGGGACTCGATCCCAGGACCCTGAGATCATGACCCGAGCCGAAGGCAGAGGCTCAACCCACTGAGCCACCCAGGTGCCCCAATACATTTCCACTTCTAACCATAGCCTAAATCAAAGTATTTTTTGTGCTCTGATGGGATGTAAATGGAATAATTAAGGACAAACTTCTCTAGTAGTAAGGGTCACAGGGCGTCTGTGCATGGGGAGCCGCCCAGAGTCCTCCTGTCCCCTGGAAGCAGTGTCAAGTATGTCTCTATGGCTTTGTGACTGCTTGTTATGTGCTTCCACATCAGCATTCACTTGACAACCTGTCTTACTTTTATCATGTGTGTAGTGTTTGGCGTAGGGCTTCCCATCAGGAGAATGTGGAAGCTTGGAGGATGACAGACTCTCCTCTTCTCTTGGCACTTGACTTCCTCTTGACACCAGCATAACAAATAATATAAAGACAGCCTAAATTATTTCCATCCGTCTTTGTGCTTTACATAAGTGGTACCATAGAGTGTGCATGGCTTCTATGTCTGGCTTCTTTCCTTTAATACAATGTTTGTGAAATTCATTCATATTGTTTGGAGTAATGGTAGATTGTTTACCTTCATAACTGTAGTATTTCCCCCTTGTGAGTAAACTTGAATATATTTATCCATTCAGCTGTTGAGGGATGTTTGGGTAGTTTTCAGTTTGAGGTTATTATAATTGCTGTTATGAACAATCTGACACATGCAGTCCAGTGAATGTATATATGTATTTCTGTTGGGAATATACCTAAAAGTGGAGTTTTCAGGTAATAGGATATGTGAGTATTCAGCTTAAATGGGTATGTGCCAAACAGATTTACAAAGTAGTTACACAAGTTCTGCTGTCCATCAGCAGTGTAGGAAAGTTCTGGTGCCTCCACTTGTCCTTTTCTGTCTTCTCATTTGAGACATTCTGGTATACGTCCAGCATCACGCTGTGGTTTAATTTGCATTTTCTTGGTGACTATTGAAGTTGAATACCTATCATGTTTATTGGCCACCTACAAATAATTTTTACTGTTTGTTCTAACATGGTTTTTCCAATAACATATAGCCAGATTTCTTATCCTATTTTTTCTCTAGCCCTTTTCATAGCTTTATTACTATTATTATTTTTAAGCAGTATAGTGTCACAGAGAAATCAAATTCCCTCGTCTTAGGCTAATCTAATATGGTTGTTTACTTACTACTCAGTTACCTATAGTAGTAAAGAGAACAATTTTTGTTTCTTAAAACAAAGTGGAAGATTTCACTAAAATGAAATAATCTGATGTATAATAAATATGAACAGACTCAAGGAAAATGATGCAGAGTCATTTTGGAATTTGAATAACTGATGTAAGTTTTGGGATGAGAGAAAATATTTTAGATCAATTATATCTTCCTCAAAAGGCAGTCAGCCTTAGTACTGAGAGAGGGTACAAACCTAGAGAAGAACTTACACTGATGAAATTTGCCTTCTAAATGAGAATACTGTTCTAGAGTTGATATGACATTGATAAATTTGATTTAAATCAAAGGAGCTATTGTTTAAGAGGCCATTTATGTTATTAGAATTGAAGGCTGCCAAGCTATTCTGTGATGTGCAGTCATGGAACTTCAGAGAAGGCTTCCATGCTTTGGTGAGGTGGATAAACTCATTAAAAGAGCAGAATGATTGGAGCATCTTGAGCTTTGCTATAGACCATGTGGGCAGTGTGACAGTTAAGAAAAGGAATGCGAGAATATAGTAGGAGCTGCAGAAATATAATAAGCTAGGTTGTCTGGCTGTGTCCTCATTTTCCTGTTTTAAGCAAATACACAATCACTTTATTGCTTGACAATGAGTGATACAGGTATATAAAAAGTACTGGCTTTCCCTGTTGAAGAAAAAATTTAGTTGGTTTATATTGCTGAGACAAACTTCTTACTCTTTGAGGCATCAGTAGGATTTCAGCTGACCCCAAGTCTTTCCAAATGGCTTGCTTAGGCATTTTTCTACACAGAAAAGATTTTTATGAAAGTATCCAGTTTTCTCAAAATCTTGAGTGTCTTTGTGTGTTCTATTTCATTGACCAAGAGTGAACACAATGCAGATCTCTCCTCACTTGTAAATTCTTGTTCACGTGTGTTCCTGATTGGCCTGTTAAGGAAATGGATCAGTGATGGACTGAGAGGGCCCTGTGGCTTGACCAACCACCATCTCATCCCTGTGCCTGTCATTCTATCATTATTACTGTACCCCTTTGTGTTTTGGAGGATTTAGGATTTGGGAATGGGCTTTAAAAAACATGTATACTTGGAATTTTTATCATTTGGCATCTTATCAAGGACTTTCTAAAATAGGTCCCTTATAGGGAAGAGGAAAAGATGGGAGATAAGTTATGAGAGAAGAAATGAGTTAAAGTCCCAGTTTTACAGTCCAGTTTTGATTCTGTCCAAAAAATTTACTGAAAGCATCACTCCTGAAAGGTATATATACTATATATTTATGTTTTATATATATATATATATATATATATATATATATATATATATATATATATGTTATATATATATATTCACTTCTTATCCCAGGAGGATCACAAATTTGAGGGTAAAATGTATTTTGAAACAGACATCAAGAAATGTGTTCAAATACAGTTTCTGCCATTATTAAATTTGTCCTTAGATCAATTATAGTGTGTGTGTGTGTGTGTGTGTGTGTGTCTTCATTTTCACCCATTCCTTCCCAGAGATGATGGGTATGACAACAAAGATGAAGGATGACAATTATTTCTTCTTGCCACTGGCCTTTGCCTTTAAATTTCTTCTGGCCTTTCAAACTGGCATGTTTCCCTCTGCCTCTAAATGACTCATGTTTCAGAAATATTTTGAGGGGCTTGTTCCACTGTGTTTTCTATCCTATAGTGAAAATCTCTGGCTATGTGTCCTAGAGAAATTCAGTATGAATAAAACAGGAAGGAAGGATCCACAGAAAAGACCACCTGAAAGACCTCTCTTGAGTTCCACAAGTGCTCTGTGATACCCTGTTTTCTCTATCCTTTCTGGAAATGCCTGAATTATACCCTAATACTCCTTGTGCTTTAAGGAGGGAGAGATGAGGATCTGTTTGACTTTTGCTGAAGTTAGTCAATTAATACCTTGAGGTAGTAGCAGATGTTACTACCTGGAAGACTAGTGCCCTTTGATTTAAAAGAGGCCAGCATTTTAAAGTTTCAGATAATTGTGTTTGAGATAATTCACAGCTGGTCTGGGGCCCTCTCCTCTTTCATTGACACTAAGCCATATTTTAACTCATCCCCAGATGCACAAAGTCTATTCATTGACTCAATGAGTCGTTAATTGCCTTTAAAGTTTCATTAGAAGCAGGGACATTGCTAAAGAGCTTGTATTAGTCACCCTTTGATCCATGTTCAGTTAGACTTTTGAGGCGAGAATTGATCATGTAACCAATGATGTCAAAAAAGAGAAGCTAATGCAGCTATTGGATTCTCCACAGTACAGGTCCAACAAATACTGAAAAACGTATAGGACCTCTTGGAGTGGCTTCTGGTCAGACAGTGTGTGATGCTGGATGGCTAACAGATTATTGATGGTGATAGTTTGTGTGAGCTCACATGTTTGTCCTGTCTCTTCCTCCTTTCCCCTCCTCACTTCTAGGTAATTTTTTGCTGTCACCCCATCCACATAAATAGCACATCTGCTCAAGGCATAGAGTTTATTTTGAAGGACACAGGTAATTCAAAAGCTATTTACATTCAGATACTACTTACCTAATTTAAATAGCCCAGCAATGATGAAATACTAGCATAGCAGAATCTAAAATAGTTTGGCCCAGCTTATTAAGTTGTTATGATGCACATTATAAGCTCATTTGCTGTAATTAATTAGTGGAGAGAGGCTAGAGTCTCAACCTTAATTGCTTCTATCTAACAAATGTTTTTGAGGAGAGTTCATTTATTAAGAAGAGCATAACTGATGGGGCACCTGGGTGGCTCAGTGGGTTAAAGCCACTGCCTTCGACTCAGGTCATGATCTCAGGGTCCTGGGATCGAGCCCCACATCAGGCTCTCTGCTCAGCAGGGAGCCTGCTTCCTCCTCTCTCTCTGCCTGCCTCTCTGCCTACTTGTGTTCTCTGTCAAATAAATAAATAAAATCTTTTAAAAAAAAAAAAAAGAGCACAACTGAGAAGAGTACATATGCAGAAAGCTCCTTTTATTCTCTCTTTACATTTTTTCCAATGCTATTATTTAAAATGAATTTTTTAAAGCTCTAAATAGAAGCAAGTGTTGTGTTCCTTTGCCAGCAGTCTTTTCTACTAAATTGTCATTTCCTAAAATATAATCTTTACATGCAGTGTGTTTTTCTCCCAGTGGTTGCTGACCCATCTTCATGCTTTAACTCTTTCAAATCTTTACGGGATCGAGTTGGGAGCAATGATGGGATTCAGTTTTCTCCCTCTCCTTGTCAAGCCTCCCAAGCAGGATGAGATGACAAGTAGAATTTTGCACTGTGAAAATAATGATATAAAACTCATAGAATAGATAATACGAGGTGTTGACATAGGTCCCCTGAACTAGTATTATTTTTAAAGGATATTCATTTTTTAGATGTCAACAAGGAAACAGTAATAGTTCTTTCATTACTTAGCTCTGAATAATTTTCAAGGTGACTTTTTACATATATCATTTGCTTTAGTCGTATTTGAAACACTGAAGCTGGCTGGGCAAAATTCTCTTGCTCTCTATTTACAAGTAATGAAACTGACATTGAAAGATGCCAAGGGATTTGGCCAAGAGCATGTATCTGTATTTAGTGGAGACCAGAAGCAGTCCTGGCCTTCTGATAGCTGGCACATATCTCTCTATGCCATTGTTGGTAAAGATTTTAAACATACAGGAAATGAATACAACAGATACCCACTCATCTACCCCCTCAGATTTAATAAATGTTAGTCTTCTATTTACTTCCTTCAGATCACTTTTATTCGAGCGTTTGAAATCAAGCATTGGGAAGCATCTAATACTGTCTTTCCCACATCTCTTTTCCATCCTTCCTGTCCTCTCTTAAGAATCACCATAATCCTGAATTTTTTGGAAAGCTTTCCCCTGAAAGTTTTCAGACCTTGACTCTATATGTATATATCCATAAACATATAGAATACTATGTTATGCTTTAAAATTTCACATATGTGGAATCATATGTACCATTTTGCAACTTCAATTTGGTCCTATCTCTTACATAGTATGTTCCCCAAATTTATTCCTATAAAACTATTCCATTCATTTCAAAGGTGCATAGTTTTCCATTGTTTTGAATAAGCCATGTTTATTCCTCCAGTCTTTATTTATGGACATTTAGGTTACTGTCCATTTCCCCCTATTTCAAACAGTGCAGTAAGGAATACCTTTGTGTAAAAGAGTATCATTACCCCTTGGCCAAAGGTACAATAATTTCTCTAGGCCTGAAGGATATACCTAGAAGTTTAATTAATGTGCTATACTCATTTTCAGGTTTTCCAGGTGCTAGTATTGGTAGTTGTACCAATTTGTTATGCCACAAGCAATTTATAAATTCTCTTTCCCCATATTCTTTCCAACAGTTGGTGTTACTGCCTTTCATATTGTTCTCCCTCACTCCCCTAATTTCATTGGTGTAAAATGATTTCTCCATGTTTTAATCTGATCCTTGTGTTTATCTGTCTTTCTTTTTACTTATTGGTAATTGAGATCTCTTCTTTAGCAAATTGCCTGAGTATACTATTTCCTTTTTTTTTTTCTGTTAAACTTTTTTCTGTTAAACTTTTCACAGTAATCTTATTATTTCTAGGAATTTCATATATATTCTGAATATTTTAGTAATTATATCTTCTCCCAGTCTGTGACTTGTTGCAACCTTGGTTATGGTGACTTTTTTAATGGTACAAAAGATTTTTACTACAATGTGCAATGATTTGTTAATATTTTCCCTTATATTTGTAGTATTCTGCCTTTTAAGGAATTTGCCTTAGACTGTCATAAAGATACTCACCTATTTTTTTTAAGGGTTTAAAACTTTGTAGATCTTATAATCATTTTGAACTTATTTTTGTGGATGGTGAGAGGTAGAAATCTACTTTTATTTTTCCCTTGTGGATAAGCAGTTATCTCAGTGACATTTAATTTAATAATCCATATTTTAACTTTTGATGTATTTAAATTCAGTTTTTATTTTCTATCAAATGTTTGTAAAAAATACGAATGTCAAGAATTCTACAGTCTAATTTTGAAGTGAAAAACAGAAGTTCCCTGCTATTATACCTCTTACTATTTCCTGCACCCCAGATACAGACACTATTTTATTCTTTTAGTCTTTGTAAAGTAAAAAAAAAGAAAGAAAGAAAGTAAAAAGAAAAGATGAAAAGGAGAAAAAGAAAAGAAAAAAAACTTTATTCTCTTAATAATATGCTTGTAATAGCATATTATTTGTCATAAGATAGCATCTTAATTTGTCACATTGGGGCATTATTCTTTAACTTTAAACTTTGAAAGTTGAGGGGTTTTGCTTGTGTGTTTGTTTCTGTTTTCCTAAAATAGTGTTACTGTAATTTTAGTTCAATAAATATTCCAGATTTATACCATTTTCATTATGCAAACTACTTACAAATGAGCTATGTACTATAGTTTAATTACTTTTCTTTTCCTGCACATTTTTGGGTTGTTTTTCTTAGAGTTATGGTCTTATTTTATTCATGTATTTATTTTTTGTGTTCTTATCATAATTAGCCCCAAACTTTCTCTTATATAAATCTCTTCTTATGTTCAAATACTCCCATTTTGGGGGGTGCCTGGGTGGCTCAGTTAGTTAAGTGTCTCCTTCAGCTCAGGTCATGATCCCTGGGTCCTGGGATTGAGCCCCATGTCGGGCTGTCTATTCAACAGGAGCCTGCTTCTCCCTCTCCTTCTGCTGTTTCCCCTGCTCTTGCTCTCTCTCTCTGTCAAATAAATAAATAAAATATTTTTTAAAAAACCTCCCATTTTCTGACAATATCATCTTTTAAAAATTATTTTAATTGAAGTAAAATTGACATATAACAAATAGGTTTTTGATGTACAACATAATGATTCAATATTTGAATATATTGAGAAATGATCACTACATTAAGTCTAGTTAACCTCTATCACCTCACATAGCTACAGTTTTTTTTCCTTGGAATGAAAATTTTTAACATCTACCATCTACTCTCTTAGCAACTTTCAAATATATAATATGGCATTATTCACTATAGTCACCATGCTACACATTATATCCTCATGGCTTATTTATTTTATACCTGGAAGTTTGTACCTTTTAACCCCTTCACCCATTTCATTCATCCCCCAATTGTTCTATATATAAATGAGATTAAGTAGTATTTGTCTTTCTCTGTCTGACTTATTTCACTTAGTGCTCCCGAGATTCATCCATGTTGTTGCGAATGGCAAGATATTATTCTTATTTATGGCTAAATAATATCCCATCGTGTATGTGTACATTTTTCTTATCCATTTATCCATTGATGTACATGTAGGTTGTTTCCATATCTTGGCTATTGTGAGTAATATTACAGTGAATGTGGGAGGCATATGTCTTTTCAAATTAGTGTTTTCATTTCCTTTGGATAAATACCCAGAAGTGGAAATGCTGTATCATATATTAGTCCTATTTTTAATATTTTGAGGAATCCCCATGCTGTTTTCCATAGAAGCCACACCAGTTTACATTCCCACCAAGACCGTGCAAGCATTCCCTTTTCTCCACATCTTCAACACTTGCTTCTTTTTTTTGTCTTTTTGATAACAGCCATTCTAACATGTATAAGGTAATATCTCATTGCGGTTTTGATTTTCATGTATCATCTTTTTAAAGATATATATTCTGACTTTCTCCAATCTGGAGGTAAATGGCTGGTGTCTTGAAATCTCCTGTTACCATTTTGGGAATTCCTTTTGCTTCCCTCTTGGATTAGATTGTTTGCTTTCTGGATCCCATTTTTCCTCTTTTGCTTTAATTTCCTTAATTAAGTGGAATATATTCATTAGCAGCTTCCTAAGAAATAGTACATTTTAAATAAAGTTTTGAGGACCATTTATGTCTGAAAATATTCTCTCTATAACTTGGCAATGTATAGATTTTTTTCACTATCTTCCTTAGATTACATTTTCCCAGAATTTTGAAGGCATTACTTCATTATCCTACATTCTCATAATGCTCTTGAAAAGTCAGAGCCCTTTTATTCCTGATCTTCAGTAAGAGAAGACTGGAAATAAGGAAGAAGTCTTCCTGAGCTACACAACATGAGTCCCTCAATGCTAGACTGGGGTAGCAATGAGAGAGAGTTTGAAAGAAACTAATGGTGTTCAGTGTCTTCCTGCCTGGGAGAGGTGGGCAAAGGACATGCATAAGGTCCCAGTGAGGAGAGAAGTGAGTTAGTCGGGGGGAGCCAACATTTTGGAAGTCTGAGGATATATGAGTTTCCTGTGGGCCAAGTGAAGATAGTCAGATTTATATTGTCTTCAAAGAATCTCCTCAGGCTTCTTCCTAGATCAGGAGACCCCAGCAGTAAGAGAGTATGGGTATACTTTTTGAGTCAAGATCTAGGGGGTGCACAAGAGGTCAACTAGAAAGTGAATTGTTGCAGTGTGGAGGCTCGAAGGTGGGGGGGGTCAGCCCTCAAAGGGCTCTCAAATTTACCTTTGAGTGCTTGTCACCTAGAGGATACTCACAGCCACATTTCAATAGCACCATGGAGGGCTCAATGGAGATGTTCTCAGTCACACCAATTTTGCCCCACAAAGAACCACTTTGTAAACGCTCTTGGAGGCAGTACTCCAATAAGAAGAAAAGTTACGGGGTACCTGGGTGGCTCAGTGGGTTGAAGCCTCTGCCTTCAGCTCAGGTCATGATCTCAGGGTCCTGGGATCGAGCCCTGCATCGGGCACTCTGATCAGCAGGGAGCCTGCTTCCTCCTCCTCCTCCTCCTCCTCCTCCTCCTCCTCCTCCTCCTCCTCCTCCTCCTCCTCTTCTTCCTCCTCCTCCTCCTCTCTATATCTCTCACTCTGCTGGCTTCTCTGCCTACTTGTGGTCTCTGCCTGTCAAATAAATAAATAAAATCTTTGAAAAAAAAAAGAAGAAAAGTTATTCTAGGAGACACAACCAAAGATATGGAAAATAAGGATAATTAGATAAATGTACTAAAGTGTTTTTTGTTATTTTTTAAAATATTTTATTTATTCATTTGACAGATAGAAATCACAAGTAGGCAGAGAGAGAGAGAGAGGAGGGAGCAGGCTCCCTGCTGAGCAGAGAGTCCGATGTGGGGCTCGATCCCAGAACCCTGGGAACATGACCTGAGCTGAAGGCAGAGGCTTTAACCCACTGAGCCACCCAGGTGCCCCCGAAAGTGTTTTTTTGTCCAAACAATTATCAGGGGCCAAAGGGAAAACAAACAAGATAAACAAAACCCAACAAAACCTCTTACTATTCCAGAATTAAAATCCTAGGTAATATTAGGATGGGGAAGACAGAAGTAGAGACTAAAGGGATGAGAGTGTGTCCAAACAAAACAGCTTCAAAATCTACAGAACATCATGGTGATGTAAGATTTTTTTCCCACCAGAGGTATAAGGATGATTCAATGTCAGAAAATATCAGTGGATTACAATATATTTGCAGTCTTAAAAATAAAAATATATTTCAAGAAATACAGGAAAATTATTTGATAATAGTAAACAGCTGATTGTGAGTAAAGCAGTAGTATGTTGGAAATGTAATAAGAAATGACCCACTTCCTCTTCTCTGAAAGTTGAACTTCCTGTAGACAGCTCTACCTTGAGTGAAGGGTGGAAAATCTTAACTTTAAATGAAAATGAAGATTTTTTTTGCTTTATTTTGTCTTAGATTGGGTTCCTTAGAAACAGAGACTGTAGAATTCAGGGCAAACACGTTTTTGAGGAGTGTTCTTCAGAAAAAGTCGTTAAGGTTAAGGAAAAGAAAAGTGGAAAAGTGGGTTTAGGATATGATTTCAGGATACATGCCATATAAGTTACACTATGGGGGATGTGCTGGTGGTGTCATGACTTCCCGGGGAAGATGGCACCTGTCAGCTAAGGACACTTCTCCTGGGATGTCTGGGAGCCATTCATAGGCAAGATTCACAGCAGCTGAGAGGAGACTTTGCAAGTCCAGTATATGGCATGAGGGCAGGGTAGAGAAGAACAACTTAACTTCTACTACACTGATTCATACATTGAGCTGAAAATTCTAGTTTCTGGATCAAGATTGTATTTTACAACTTAAAGTGATTGTAGGATTTTCCACATCATGTGGAAAATTGCTTGTTTTTATCCAGAGGCAGAGAAAGATGTCTTCCAACTAAAAAGGACAGCACAAGACAGAAAACAAAAGCAAAGTGGCTTTTTCTGATTACATTTCCTGAGTCCTACATGCTTGATATACTACATGTGTATACACATATACACATATTATGCATATATGCATATGTACATATGTCATCACATTACATGCCACACATACATGTTTGCACATATATACACATATGTATACATAGAGAGTTCATCTACTGTCTCATCTTAAATTCTGTAGCTTAGAAAAAATCAGTATTATATTCTTATAATGATCTTATAAATAACTACTATCAACATCAGTATTGTATAAGCATTAAGATTGACATGGCTGTTATTGCTATAGCAAAAGTGTAGATGATATTCATATTTTCTTTTTAGCATTCTACTTCTTTGAAATAAAGAAAGTTGAAAAGAGGGCACTTCTTTTTCTGCCAAAGATCTGGAAACACTTTGTCCCTGGTTGGACTTTCAGCCAAATGAGGATCTCCATAGGAATGGAAGAAATCACATACTCTGCTCCAGAATCCCACATTTGCCAGGTCACATTGCTTTACTTTGGATTCCTACCATCTGGGAAAAGGTCAGTCCAAAGACCTAAGACCTACCATGGTGCTGCAGATTGCTGAGCAATGTCATGGAATATGTCCTCTTGCGTCTTTGCCAGGTAAGGATCTGAAGATGAGATGTTTGCATCCCCGGTGCCTCATATTTTTATGCCAAACCAGGACTGCACTGCAAGAAGTATCTTTGCCAATTTTCCTTTATTAAAAAGATACTCCCCTCCATGCCCAAGAATAATATTATGGAAAAGGATAACCATTTAGCTGTGTTTGACCATGGTCCTAAGGAATTCAGCAGGATCCCACAGAATTCCAAACAACACATTTTTTAATTCATAAGCAAAGGAAGAAAGGTACATCAATGGACATGATAATAGAAAATACATAAATCTTTAGAATGCTTTACAATGTCACCAGAATGGGAAGTATCAGTATCGTGAAGGGTGTCATATACGATGGCAATATACATAGTATGCAAGCATTGTATTTTGAGCAATAATAAAATATGCTTCTTTAGAAACTATGAAAGCTGAGCTGACCATTAAGGATTTGGCATTTCATTTTGGAAATGGAAAGACATTTAGCATGTGGTTTCACACCCAGCGCTTGGGAACTGGTCCAAGCTCAGTGGTCCTAGACATAGTCAACATCCTCTTCATCTAGAGTTCAGATAGCCCCACTAGCATTCAGAATCTCCAGGCACACACTGCACCATTATTTTAAAGTACATTTCTTAGTGCCAGACAACAGGCAAACACTAGTGAAGTTCCAGGGAGAGGCATGTTTATTTGTTTTCTGTGGTTCGGAAACCATTTCCGTTTGCTTGAATAAGACACTGTCTAAAAGCAACTTCCTTTCTTCTCCCCATGGCTCCTTGAAATAGCAAATTATTAAAATTATCAGGGCTACTGGTATGAGAATGAATGAGAGGTGATCTCATTTTGTAGGAGGCACTGAGCAGAAGATTTGAAAATTAACATAAATCCATTCTGTGGGACTCAAGGTTGGGGTTTTTTGTCATTGTTTGGTAATTCCTGTCTTCCCTCCCTCGATAAACACACACACACACACCCCTCTTGGTTCTAATACTACATTATAAAGATGACTCAACTCAGGATGAAGTTCTGTCTTTTAGATCTATCACTACTCAGGGGAAGTCATAGATGAGAAGAAAGCAATGAACAATGAGGTAGAATTTACAAACAAAGTTGCTGAAAAGAAAACTTTGTTTATAGGTGGATCTCTGTGTACAGAGAGACCTGGTATATCAATACTGGACTGCTAATCTAAAAATCTGGAATTTAACCCCTGCTGTGACACCCATGTAATTCTGGACAAGACCCATAATCACACTGAGCCTCAGCTTCCATTTCCATAAAATGCTGAAACTAGTTAACTCCTTTGCTTACTCCAGAGAATTATTGCTAAGTATCAAATGAGATAACACGGGAAAATATGTCATGAACTACAAAACACACTACTAATATAAGATACCAGTAGGACATAAATATGTTAAAGGTAGAGACTGAATTGGTTTTTTAACTTCGTCCCTTCCTATTTATGCCTGGTGCCATGAGGCCCCCATAATCTCAATTCCTACTCAAAACTGGTCTCCTACCTCTAGTTTCATACTTCAGAATCTTTTCAGTCTCTCCTGTAATTTGAAATCTGCCTAAATTACCATTTTCCAGGGAAATGTCTTAACTCTTGGAAGTCACTCAAATCCCACGTGGTATTTTAAAATAGTAAAAATAAAATGCCATGATAAAGGAATAACGTGGATGCTAATGTAATCTATATGTCAGTTTAGATCTCTCTGTTGTTTGAGAATCTGGAGGTCTAAGTAAATTGGTTCCTACTCCCAATCCCATAGCCCATAATAGATCAAAATAGTGTCATATACATTACTGAGAACATGTTTCCTAAAGATTGCTAGATTGGTCTGGACCTTATTTTTTTTTTTTCAAATGACAGAAACTCAACTTAAAATATCTTTTAAAAGTAAATAGGTTGACATATTACTGAAAAATGGAAAAGTAGTATGGCTTCAGGCACAGCAAGATCTAGTGACTCAGATTATATCAACATAATTCAGTCTTTTTCTTTTTGCTTTACTTTCCTCTGTTGTCTTCATTCACAGGCAGTCTCTCTTCATGTGATAGGCATGCTGATGAATGAACAACTAGGACTTATTAGTAGTTAATTACTACGGAAAATAACAAAAAATAAAATAAAAATGGTTTAAATGAGATATTTCTTTCTCACTTATGGGTCTAGATGTAAATAATTTAGGGCTAGTAAGATAATTATGTCCCATGATGTCTTCAGGTACCCATTCTTAAAACTTTCTGAGTGGCTATTTCTCAATCACCTATTGATGTAATACTAGGAAGGGTTTTTATTTTCCATGACTCTTGTAGGTAAATATTCATCACCACCACAACCTAACCGCATGTTGTCTTTTTTTTTTTTTTATCTTTATGAGGTTATTGTAACCTTAGGTATATTTACTAAATCTGCTATTTAGAAAACTGCTATTTTCTCAGGTTAATAGTTCAACCTTGGCTACTACACATTAGAATCACCTAAAGGATCTTAAGAAAAAAATGGATTCCAAGATTCCATTGTTGACCAATTAGGTCAGAATATCTAGGGAACGGGGCTTGGTTTATTTGTTTGTTTGTTTATTGAAATATAGGTTTGGGGGCACCTGGGTGGTACAGTTGGTTAAGTGTCCAACTTGGTTTCCACTCAGGTGGTGATCACAGGGTCATGGGGCTCTGAGCTTAGTTCAGAGTCTGCTTAAGACTCTCTTCTCCTGGGGCGCCTGGGTGGCTCAGTGGGTTAAAGCCTCTGCCTTCGGCTCAGGTCATGATCCCAGGGTCCTGGAATCGAGCCCCACATCGGGCTCTCTGCTTGGCAGGGAGCCTGCTTCCCCTCTCTCTCTGCCTACCTTTCTGCCTACTTGTGATCTCTCTCTCTGTCAAATAAATACATAAAGAATAAAAAATAAAATAAAAAAAAAAAAGACTCTCTTCTCCTCCTTTCCTCCCCCCACCTCCCACTCTCAATCTCCCTCTCTCTAAAATAAATCAATCAGTCTTTAAAAAATGAATGTAGGTTTCATCACACTGGCCTCCATAAGCAACTAAAATTAATATTGATTGAGGTCTATGTGGACTAATTGGTATTCCCTAAACAAAATTTGTCCAAAAATAAAGTAAAAGAGATGCAATGACTCAAATTTAAAGTGATTCTTCACCTTGTATCCAAGCACAAACGTGATATAGGGGTTCTCTAATGTCTCCATCACCTACAGATCTAAGAACATCAAGCGTCTTCCTAGCCATGGGTGTTTGGACTCACACTCAAGAAGGATCCCAATTTCCTGTCCTTCCCATCTCTCTGACCCTTTGGCTGGCAGGGCTTATTCTGTTCTTTGAATCCTGTGGCTCATCTTTGCTGATGAATTAGTCTTGGCATCATTTCCATCTTGTCTAGACTAAAGCTCAGTGCAGCACACATTGTTTAACAATTGAAAGGAATATCCTGAGCTCAGACCTGTCCTAGGACACTTCTAAAGCTTCCATTTTTCTTTGTATATGCACAAAGTCCCCCTCAGAGCCCAGAACTTGGCCTTCTATCTTGCTTGTCCAGTGTCATAAGTCCTCCAGTGAACCTATTTATTTAACTTGACTTCACAAAATGTTAGTAACTGAAAGTCAGGTCCAGAAAGAATTTATTCTTATGGTCTGATAGGCATTTTCAATGACAGAAACCTGATTACTGAAATATCTGTGTCTCTCCACATCTTTTCTTCGGCCATTGTTTAGAAGACGCCATATTTGACTTTAATGAAAACATGAGGCACCAGTTTAGAGGCAGAACTGGGTGCTAGGAGGGACATGAGAATCACAACGAGTCACGTGCTATAGCTGCTTACTACTAGCTCTAAAAGGAATGAACTTAGTGTTTCACAAAGAAGAAAAGGAAAGAAAGAGCAGGGGCTGGAAATAAAGGATATAGCATGGTATCTTAACAAAAATGTTCTGGAATAGCTGGTGATGGAGAAGATAAAGTTGATCCATCCATTACCGTAAGAGACTGAGTCCTACAAAATAACTATTGGCTGGTTTATTACCTTCTTTCTCATTGTGATTATAAATCAAATCCTGGAGTGGATGGGTTCAGATACCTCTAACCTGTCAGGGGCACATGCTGATTATCAGGGTCCCATTGCCTATGTTGTACTCATATACCTTAGCACCCCTGCAGCTAACCAGTATAGTGTTAAGCTTTTGCTAAGTTCCTGTGAAGGATGATGGTGTGCTCCCTCTCCTCCCTACACAGGCTATCCGTCTCTCTCTCTCTCCCTCTCTCTTTCTCTCTCTCTCCCTATCCCTCTCTCACACAAATAATTAAATAAATAAAATCATTAAAAAAAATACAAAGACAAAGATACCAGGAAGGAAATCATAAATGCAAAGTGGGTGCTGAGACAACAAACATCTCAGCAGAGGAATTTAATTATAGGAAGTGATGAAAGAGGAAAGAAAGCTGAGAAAGTTTGACAGCTGTGGTTTTAGAGAAGGATGTGAATTTATTCATTTTTTTTCTCTTGCATCAGTCTTCATAAAAAGTGGAAATGGGCTGATTCTGATGGCAGTAATCTTTGACTATCCATAATCTAGTCCCTTTGGACAAGTCAGCAAAAAGTAGAACTACAGTGGACCTAATTATGACTCTGACTCTACTTAACTGTTCATACTATTATAAATAATATACTCTTTTGAATCTTGGTTTTCTCATCTCTAAAGAGGGTGAGAAATACAAGTCTTTTTCTCTAGAGGTTTTGAAGCTCAAATGCAGTAGTGTTTATCCATTTCATTTATCTCATTTATTCAACAGGTATTCAGCAAATAATCCATTGTCTACCCTACACCAAGCATTGCTGTGGGTGCTGGGGATATAGAAACGAACAAAGAAAAATAACTGTCCAAAGACATAAAGATTGGAATTAAGATTCAGGAAACTCACAAATCCTAGATACTTCTGATGCTGAATTAAATTTCTATTTGAAAGAGTATGAATCATTTTCCAGAAGCCTCATGTCAATATAAGGACTTAGGAAAAGGTGGGGAAATGAGGCCTTTTTAAAAAGGCTGATCTTGTAATGAGCAATAACAGAAATTCCTCTTGTATGAAAAAGTCAAATACAGTCTCCAGTGCCAAAGACCTTGAGCTTAATCCTATTATTCAATCAAGTCTGAAATACATTAAATCTTAATTTTGTATAGTTCTTCACAGTTGACAATTTTTTTCAGTAATTCTCTCCCTTTTAGCTATTTATTTTCTTCTTAACAATTGTCAATATCTTACATATTAGACATTTATTTGCTTATTTCTTTATTATCTTTCTCCTACTGCTAAAATGTAAGTTCCATAAAAGCAAGGATGTTACCTTGCTTTGTTTTATGAGGGTCAGTATTTTTTAAAGCAACAGTTCATTATCACTTCCTGTCTTCAATCTATTCTTTTTTTTTAATTTAAGAGAAATAAAGGTTTTATTTTTTTTTTTTTTGCATTTCGTTAAAAGAAAATAAAGTTCTACATGATACAAGGACCAAAGCAAACACTGATTTAATTAGGTATTTAAATATTTGCTGAAACATTATTTCTTTCTCAAATCCTACTTTAAAAAAATCAGTTACTTCTCCACTTCCTCATATCAGGGAGATTATACAATAATTGTATTTCACCGATTGACTTATTTCACTAAGCATGATACCCTCTAGTTCCATCCACGTCGTCACAAATGGCAACATTTCATTTCTTTTGATGGCTGCATAGTATTCCATTGTGTAAGTAGAGATGCAACATGGGGGGTTAAGGGGGTAGGAGAAGAATAAATGAAACAAGATGGGATTGGGAGGGAGACAAACCATAAGTGACTCTTAATCTCACAAAACAATCTGAGGGTTGCTGGGGGGAGGGGGGTTGGGAGAGCGGGGTGGGATTATGGACATTGGGGAGGGTATGTGCTATGGTGAGTGCTGTGAAGTGTGTAAACCTAGCGATTCACAGACCTGTACCCCTGGGGATAAAAATATATTATATGTTTATAAAAAATTAAAAAATTTTTTAAAAATCAGTTACTTGCTTTGAAAAGTAGAATTTTTTTTAACATTTGTGTGTGTCATAATTTCCAAGATGAAACTTACCTTTTTAAAACTGAGAATCAGAGACAAATGACTGTTCCATTTTTTTCTTTCATATTTTTCCTACCTTTCCTCTCCAGTTCTCAACAGGCTGTGTCTTCGTGCACCTGAAGGAGCGGACAAACATCTTTTTTTTTTTTTTTTTTATAAAGCTGTCCTATACTACTTGCTGGCATAGTATGAAGAATTCTTTCAGGCTCACTTTTTTTTCCCCATTTCCTCCCACTATCTCAACCGGAGGTTCTTTCTACCCATACTCCAATCTCATAATCTGAAAAGAAAACAAACAAAAACAAACAAACAAACAAAATTGTTCCTTGCTCATTCTGTTTGAAACAGGCCTTTGAGCCTGTCATTTCCATGACAATATCAAAGCCCTCAATTTCTATTCAGTGTTATAAAGAGGAAAATCTCTCATTCAAGTGAACTTCAGATCTGTATTTTTTCCAAGGTGTGAGATCAGATGTGAAATGAACCCATAAAGAAAGTGGTTGGGAAAAACCAATAGCACACCCTGGGATGGTTTCCTGGTGTGTTAAGAGTTCCATGTAACCCTTGACTCCATTTGCATTAGTCCTCTGTTGAATGTAAGAATTAGAGAAAGCATTTAAAATAAGGAAATTGGAACTCCACCTACTTCTATTCTAGATTCTATTGAAAGTCTAGGGACATTTTATAGAATAAAATCACATTTGTATAGTGGCACTTCTGAGAGATTAAAAAATTCAAATAATAGGAATTTGCAAGATGAGTATTTAAAATACAGTCACATCTATTGTCTCTTTAATACTAATGAAAGCCTCCTACAAAAGGAACATCAGTATTTTCGGTAGTCTTAAAAAGAGGAAACCTTTTTAGGATGGGATTTTGAGTACTAATTCTGCTTTTAGTATTTTTCAAAACACTGAAGATAGTGAAATAAGACATAAATATGCTGGACTTCAAAATTTTTCACTTTTCCAAAAGCTATTTTCAGTTTCCGGTGGAATTGCAGTCTTTTTTTTATTTTGTGGGAAGGATTTTGGCTATTAAACTGCCCAGTGAATCTAACCATTAAGAGCAAGAAAATCTTGGATGCACATTGAACTAATGCTATAAACTTTCTTATATATCTTCAGATGGAGGAAATTACATGAGACAAGAGGACTGGTTCCCTGCCCACTCCCCTGCCATTTGTGAAGAAAAAGGTATTATTATGAACACAGAGTTTCATAATAATTGCATAATTATTTTTGTTTCTTCATCAGTGCCAACCTGCTACTGGTGAGGTACAGCAGTCTGAAGAGAAGTCATCTGAGAACGGAATTCTAACAACTTAAGAAATATTTCCTTCAGCCACCCCTCTTCTTTCCAATTTGCAAAAAAAGCCATTTCAAAAATTTCTGAGCAGTGACCCTACAAGAAAAAGTAGACTACAGACCAATATCTCTGATGAATGTAGATGCAAAAATCCACTACAAAATTCTAGCAAACTCAATCCAACAATATATGAAAAAAAAAACATTCTCAATTAAGTGGGATTTATTCCAGAGATGCAAGCATGCTTCAATATTTGCAAATCAAGCAACGTGATGTATCATATCAATAAGAGAAAGGATAAAAACCATATGATTATTTTAATGGATGCAGAAAAAGCATTTGACAAAGTACAACACACATTCATGATAAAAACTGTCAACAAAGTAGATTTGGAAGGAACATACCTCAACATAATAAAGGCCAAAGATTAAAAAAAAAAATCCATAGCTAACATCATACTCAATGCAGAAAAACTGACAGCTTTTCCTCTAAGCTCAGGAACAAGACAATGATGTCCACTCTTACCCCTTTTATTCAACATAGTACTGGAAGTACTAGCCACAGCAATCAGACAAGAAGAAATAGTGTTTGCTTCTGTAGCACATACACTAAAAAATTGGAATGATACAGGGAAGATAAGCATGATCCCTGTGCAAGGAAGACATACAAATTTGTGAGGTGTTCCATATTTTTAAAAAATATATCAATCAACAAAAGGCATCCAAATTGGTAAAAAAGAGGTAAAACTTTCACTATTTGCAGATCACAAGATACTGTATATAGAAAACCCTAAAAATTCCACAAAAAAACTACTAATACTGAAAAATGAATTCAGTAAAGTCATAGGATAAAAAATTAATTTACAGAGACTAGTTGCATTTCTATATATTAACAATAAAGTAGCAGAAAGAGAAAATAATAAAACAATCCCATTTACAATTGCACTAAAAAGAAAAAAAATACTTAGAAATAAACTTAACCAAGGAGGTGAAAGACCTGCACTCCAAAAATTATAAAACACTGACGAAAGAAATTAAAGAAGACATAAACAAATGAAAGATGTTCCATGCACATGGGTTGGAAAAACAAATATTAAAATGTCTAGTCTAGCCAAAGCAATCTACAAATTTAATGCAATCCCCATCAAAATACCAACAGTATTTTTCACAGAACTGGAACAAATAATTCTAAAATTTATGTGGAACCAAAACAAACAAATCAAAACAAAACAAAACAAAACAAAAACCACCAAATAGCCAAAGCAATCTTGAAATAGAAAAACAAACCTGAAGGTATCACAGTCCCAGGTTTTAAGATGTACTACGAAGTTGTAGTAATCAGAACAGCATGGTTCTGGCACAATAATACACACATAAGTCAATAAAACAGAATAGAGAACCCAGAAATAAACCCACACTCATGTGGTCAATGAATCTGTCACAAAGGAAGCAAGAAGATACACTGGGGAAAAGACAGTCTCTTCAACAAACAGTGTTGGGAAAACTGGACCACTTTCAAATACCATACCTAAAAATAAACTCAAACAGTATAAGGACCTAAATGTGAGAACTGAGCTGTGAAATTTCTAGAAGAAAACGTAGGCAGTAATCTCTTTGATATCAGCTGTAGCAACAGTATTCTAGATATGTCTCCTAAGCAAGTGAAATAAAAGTGAAAATAAACTTGGGACTACACCAAAATAGAAAACTTTTGCACGGAGAAGGAAAGCATCAACAAAACAGAAAGATAACTACTAAATGGGAGAAGGTATTTGCAAATGATGTATCCAATAGGGGTTAATATGCAAAATACATAAAGAATTTATACAACCACACCAAAACAAACAAACAAGAAACAACAACAACAAAGCAAAAACAAATAATCTGCTTAAAAATGGACAGAGGAGGGCTCCTGGGTTGCTTAGTTGATTAAATGGCTGACTTGTGATTTTGCCTCAGGGTCCTGGGATCCAGCCAGCCCTGCATCAGGCTCTGCACTCATTGGGGAGTCTACGTGAGGATTCTCTCTCCCTCTCTCTCTGCTCCTTCCCCTGCTCTCTCTCTCTCTCTCAAATAAATAAACTGGTCTTTTTAAAAAAATGGGCAGAGGAACTGAATAGACATTTTTCCAAACAACACATACAGATGCCAACAGAAATATGAAAAGATGATCAACATCATCCTCAGGGAAAAGCAAATCAAAGCCACAATGAGGTATCGCTGTACACCTGTCAGAATGGCCAATATCAAAACCAATAAGAAATAATAAGTGTTGATGAGAATGTGGACAAAAAGGAATCATTTTGCATTGTTGGTGGGAATGCTAGCTGGTATAGCCATTGTGGAAAACAGTATGAAGATTCCTCAAAAAATTAAAAACAGAATTACCATATGATCCAGTAATTTCACTACTGGGTATTTACCTAAAGAAAATGAAAACACTAATTGGAAAAGATATATGCACCTCTATGTTTATTCCAGCATTATTTACAATAGCGAACTATGGAAGCAGCCAAGTGTCCATCAGTAGATGGATGGATAAGGAAGATGTAGTATATATACACAGTGAAATATTTCAGCCATAAAAAAGTGAAATCTTGCCTTTGCTAAAACATGGATGGACCTAGTGGGTATAATGCTAAGTGAAATAAGCCAGTCACAGAAAGACAAGTAACATGTCATTTCGCCTGTGTGTGGAATTTAAGAAACAAAACAAATGAGCAAAGAAAAAAAGAGACAAATGAAAAAACCAGAACTTTACTATACAGAACAGACTGGTGCAAGCGGAGATGGATGTGGGGGTATGGGCAAAATAAGGGGATTAAGAGTACACTTATCATCATGAGCACTGAGCAATAGATAGAATTGTTGAATCATTACATTGTACACCTGAAAGTAATATAGCCCTCTATATTAATTATACTTGAATAAAAAAATTTCTGAACAGTGATATAACTGCATGAATGAAGTGATAAAATAGTAATTATATAATCATGAGATTAATATTAACTCCAAAGTCTATGTACTAAAATAATAAACTTCTGACTTGTTTTATAATATCTCTGTTTCATATATATATATGTATATGTATATATGCTATCTCGTTTTCCAAAGGACTAGGAAACTGAGTATATGACTATGTTACAAGGACAAGTAAAATACTACACTTGAAGACATGAGGCAAAATTCTTTGGCTTACTCCATTTGTGTGGCTTGGGCAGAGTTGACTTCTTTTAACTCAGTTTCTCTAAAAACATGGATAAAGAGACCCTTGGCTAACAATCACAAATGTCTGAAAGTCTCAAAGTTAAATTTTCCTTCTGATAGTTGTGACTAGATGAGAATGAGGAAGTATGGTAGATGAAGAATATTTCACAACATGAAGACATCTAAGGTTTTCTATTAGAGCTGGTTAATTAGTAAACATTTTCTCTTATGGCTGGTCTGAGCAGTTTTGCAGTCAATAACATGGACCGCAGAGCCCACTGTGTGGTAAGAAATTTTTCATTTTAGGTGTCATTTTCCATCTCACTGCTCCTGTCATACCACACTGCTCAATTTAGGAAATATGTTTTTTAATGTTATTTTTAAGATCTTAGAGTATTTGTGGCATAGTGGGTACTTGTTAGAATTGATAATAATGGTCTTTTTTTCTCCTTCTATGTTATACATATGGTATTTCTACAGTAGATATTTTTCTCAAAATATTTTAAATTTGCCTTGTGTTCAAAAAGGAGACTACTTTACTGATGATCATGTTATTCTTGAGTAAGTTATTTAACCTTTCTGACTCTCAGATTTTGCATGTGAAAATTGTAAATAATAATGCACAATTCTTAAGGTTTTTTTGGAGACAAACATGATGAAAAATGTGCCTAGTATAATGCTTACCATATAAGTGATTTATTTTATTATTGTTATTATTATTAATAGAAGTAAGACTCTATAATATCATTTTGTTTAAAACCTTCTTTGAAGATTTTTCTTTAATTGAGTTGACTAGAGACACCTGGGTGGCTAAGTTGGTTAAGCATCTAACTTCAGCTCAGGTCATAATCTCAGGGTCCTGGGATCAGGCTCCCTGCTCCACCAGGAGTCTACTTGTCCTCACTCTGTATCTACCCCTCCCCTTGCTCATGCTCTCTCTCAAGAGAACTTGCCTTTCTCTTTTATATCTCTCTTTCTCTCTCTCTCTCAAATAAAATAAAATAAAGTAAAATCTTTAAAAAATTTTTTTTGAGTTGACTGAGTAGAGTGACCAATGGATTAACTTTCCAAATTGTTTTTTTCATATAGATAAAATATTTTTGTCTTCTACTTCAAGCATTGATTCAATTTTTATCAGAATCCTTAGGTAGTGGGTACTTTGGACATGTGTGGAAAAAAATACAACCTACATTGTCCTTCTGTGTCTTAATTTAGCTTAAGCCTTCATTGTGCTATTTGTGTTTTACCTACCCTTCCAGGGTTGTACACAGGTTTGGGGGGCTTACACAATACCAGGGCACAGAGGTGGGAGTGGACAAACTCTCCCTTAGTCATTGATACACACCAGTTGCTGCTGGTAATTCTTTGGACAGAGACCAGGAAAAACTCCATTCTTCTTGCCAGGTCCTAAGTTAGTCAGTTATTTTCATAAAGCAATGAGTGGAAGGTTAGGATTTTAGGAAACACATTAATCAGAGGAGTTTTTATAGCAATGCCTCTTTTATTTTCCATTGAAAATAAAATTAAATAAAAATCAGATATATCCACACTAGTTTCCCAGTGCTTTACTGATGAAGTTTCATATTTTCTCTTTTTGGTCTAAGCAACAAAGATGAATCTTTCCATATCTATATGATGCCTTGTCTTTGGGAAATGGACAAAAATTCATTCAAAGTGAAATATTTTTAAAAACTGCTTCCTTTTGACAGGGAGGTGTACTGCCTTTTTCTTTTATATCTGAGATTATTGACAGAGATGACATTTGTTAGAATGCCCCTTTTTTGTTTGGGGCAAACATCCTTTATTCTGTAGTGGAAATACTACAAAGTAGTAAGCTATGGTAGCCAGCCTTCAAGGTGGTTCCTAATGAGCCATTCCTTTTGGCATTCTTGATCATATGTGATCTTCTCCCATAATCAGTAGACTTGACCAGTATAACCAATAGGATCTTGGAGAGGAATAACAATTTCTGAAGCTTGGTCATAAAAGACACTGCGGGCCCCTGCCTTGCCTTCTCTTCAATCTCTCTCCTTAGGGAATCCAGCCACCATGTTTTGAGAATCCTCAAGCCACTCTGTGCAGGAGAGGAACTGAAGCCAATTGCCAATAGCCAAGGTGAACTTGTTAGTCATATGAGTGAGGCACCTTGGCAGTTACATCTTCCAGACTTACAAGATGTCAGATGAGTGTAGTCTTAGTTGACATTTTAACTCCTGAGAGAGCTTGAGCCAAAATGGCGTAGCTAAGCCACTCTGAAATTCTTGGCCTACAGAAACCATGTAAAATAATAAATAATTGTTATCATTTTAAGCCATGAAGTGTGGGAATACTTTGCTATTGTAGCAATAGATCACTGAATACAGGCATATAAGAATTCTCATGAATAGATGTAAAGGCTTTGTCAATAATCCCTTGCATTTTTTCCTCCTTTTGTAATATATAGAAATTATCTTTGGGGAATGGAATAGCTCAAGTTTTGTGGTCCTGCACCCTGCAAATGACAGTCCATCTTCACCAATTTCTTTCTTTTTTTTTTTTTTTTTCAGAAGAAAGACTTAATGGATGTCAAATGACCAAGAGTTTTAGTCAGCTGCATCAAGATAGTCTCAAATTCTCCTGTTTGTGTTCACCTGGCTCTCTTAGCTTCTCCATCTCTTTCTCTTACTTCTGTGCCAGTTTTGGTGGAGTTGAGTGGGTGGGGCACAGGAAAATTTTTGCTGTTTCTGTGTCAAACTTTGGGAGTAAGAAAGCATGAGAGACTCTGGGTTTTCTGTATTCTCATCTGCTAAATTCACCACAGTTATACCCTCTCTCTATGGGTCCTGACCCCATAGGATCTTCTGTATAGGACCTTCCAAAATCTCTATTATCACTAATTAGGGAATCTATTTCTAGTCTACATGTGTGGGCGGCAAAGGTGGTAGGTGGAGCCGATAGATATGGAATCTTTCTTAATTTCTTCTGAGTATTCTGTCTCTACCCCAGAGATTGTCCATTTAAGCTCTTAGGCACTTGAAAACAATAGCCAGAAAGACTGTTATACTTTTCTGGCTTTTGCCTTGTTTTACCACTCCTGTCAGGCATCTTCTTTGTTTGAATGAGGGGAAGGGATGGAGGAAATACAAGGAGAAAAAAATGAATATATATGTTAGTATCTCAAAGATAGGATGCTGTGCTAGCTTTGGCAGCACATATACTAAAATTGAAATGGTAGAGAGAAGATTAGTATGGCCCTTGTGCAAGGATGATGTACGAATTCATGAAGTATTCCATATTTTTTTATTAATTTTTTTTATTTTTTCAGCATAACAGTATTCATTATTTTTGCACCACACCCAGTGCTCCATGCAATCCGTGCCCTCTACAATACCCACCACCTGGTGCCCCCAACCTCCCACCCCCCACCCCTTCAAAATTCTCAGATCGTTTTTCAGAGTCCATAGTCTCTCATGGTTCACCTCCCCTTCCAATTTCCCTCAACTCCCTTCTCCTCTCCATCTCCCCTTGTCCTCCATGCTATTTGTTACGCTCCACAAATAAGTGAAACCATATGATAATTGACTCTCTCTGCTTGACTTATTTCACTCAGCATAATCTCTTCCAGTCCCGTCCATGTTGCTACAAAACTTGGGTATTCATCCTTTCTTTTTTCTTTCTTTTTTTTTTTTTTTTACAGCTTTATAAACATATATTTTTATCCCCAGGGGTACAGGTCTGCGAATCGCCAGATTTACACACTTCACAGCACTCACCATAGCACATACCCTCCCCAATATCCATAACCCCACCCCCCTCTCCCAACCCCCTCCCCCCATCAACCCTCAGTTTGTTTTGTGAGATTAAGAGTCACTTATGGTTTGTCTCCCTCCCAATCCCATCTTGTTTCATTTACTCTTCTCCTACCCCCTCAACCCCCCATGTTGCATCTCCTCTCCCTCATATCAGGGAGATCATATGATAGTTGTCTTTCTCCGATTGACTTATTTCACTAAGCATGATACCCTCTAGTTCCATCCACGTCGTTGCAAATGGCAAGATTTCATTTCTTTTGATGGCTGCATAGTATTCCATTGTGTATATATACCACATCTTCTTTATCCATTCGTCTGTAGATGGACATCTAGGTTCTTTCCATAGTTTGGCTATTGTAGACATTGCTGCTATAAACATTCGGGTGCACGTGCCCCTTCAGATCACTACGTTTGTATCTTTAGGGTAAATACCCAGCAGTGCAATTGCAGGGTCATAGGGTAGTTCTATTTTCAACATTTTGAGGAACCTCCATGCTGTTTTCCAGAGTGGTTGCACCAGCTTGCATTCCCACCAACAGTGTAGGAGGGTTCCCCTTTCTCCGCATCCTCGCCAGCATCTGTCATTTCCTGACTTGTTAATTTTAGCCATTCTGACTGGTGTGAGGTGATATCTCATGGTGGTTTTGATTTGTATTTCCCTGATGCCGAGTGATATGGAGCACTTTTTCATGTGTCTGTTGGCCATCTGGATGTCTTCTTTGCAGAAATGTCTGTTCATGTCCTCTGCCCATTTCTTGATTGGATTATTTGTTCTTTGGGTGTTGAGTTTGCTAAGTTCTTTATAGATTTTGGACACTAGCCCTTTATCTGATATGTCATTTGCAAATATCTTCTCCCATTCTGTCAGTTGTCTTTTGGTTTTGTTCACTGTTTCCTTTGCTGTGCAAAAGCTTTTGATCTTGATAAAATCCCAAAAGTTCATTTTTGCCCTTGCTTCCCTTGCCTTTGGTGATGTTCCTAGGAAGATGTTGCTGCGGCTGAGGTCGAAGAGGTTGCTGCCTGTGTTCTCCTCGAGGATTTTGATGGATTCCTTTCTCACATTGAGATCCTTCATCCATTTTGAGTCTATTTTCGTGTGTGGTGTAAGGAAATGATCCAATTTCATTTTTCTGCATGTGGCTGTCCAATTTTCCCAACACCATTTATTGAAGAGGCTGTCTTTTTTCCATCGGACATTCTTTCCTGCTTTGTCGAAGATGAGTTGACCATAGAGTTGAGGGTCCATTTCTGGGCTCTCTATTCTGTTCCATTGATCTTTGTGTCTGTTTTTGTGCCAGTACCATGCTGTCTTGATGATGACAGCTTTGTAATAGAGCTTGAAGTCCGGAATTGTGATGCCACCGACTTTGGCTTTCTTTTTCAATATTCCTTTGGCTATTCAAGGTCTTTTCTAGTTCCATATAAATTTTAGGATTATTTGTTCCATTTCTTTGAAAAAAATGGATGGTACTTTGATAGGAATTGCATTAAATGTGTAGATTGCTTTAGGTAGCATAGACATTTTCACAATATTTATTCTTCCAATCCAGGAGCATGGAACATTTTTCCATTTCTTTGTGTCTTCCTCAATTTCTTTCATGAGTACTTTATAGTTTTCTGAGTATAGATTCTTAGTCTCTTTGGTTAGGTTTATTCCTAGGTATCTTATAGTTTTGGGTGCAATTGTAAATGGGATGGACTCCTTAATTTCTCTTTCTTCTGTCTTGTTGTTGGTGTAGAGAAATGCAACTGATTTCTATGCATTGATTTTATATCCTGACACTTTACTGAATTCCTGTACAAGTTCTAGCAGTTTTGGAGTGGAGTCTTTTGGGTTTTCCACATATAGTATCATATCATCTGCGAAGAGTGAGAGTTTGACTTCTTCTTTGCCGATTTGGATGCCTTTAATTTCCTTTTGTTGTCTGATTGCTGAGGCTAGGACTTCTAGTACAATGTTGAATAGCAGTGGTGATAACGGACATCCCTGCCGTGTTCCTGACCTTAGCGGAAAAGCTTTCAGTTTTTCTCCATTGAGAATGATATTTGCGGTGGGTTTTTCATAGATGGCTTTGATAATATTGAGGTATGTGCCGTCTATCCCTACACTTTGAAGAGTTTTGATCAGGAAGGGATGCTGTACTTTGTCAAATGCTTTTTCAGCATCTATGGAGAGTATCATATGGTTCTTGTTCTTTCTTTTATTAATGTGTTGTATCACATTGATTGATTTGCGGATGTTGAACCAGCCTTGCAGCCCTGGAATAAATCCCACTTGGTCGTGGTGAATAATCCTTTTAATGTACTGTTGAATCCTATTGGCTAGTATTTTGGCGAGAATTTTTGCATCTGTGTTCATCAAGGATATTGGTCTGTAGTTCTCTTTTTTGTTGGGATCCTTGTCTGGTTTTGGGATCAAGGTGATGCTGGCCTCATAAAATGAGTTCGGAAGTTTTCCTTCTATTTCTATTTTTTGGAACAGTTTCAGGAGAATAGGAATTAGTTCTTCTTTAAATGTTTGGTAGAATTCCCCCGGGGAGCCGTCTGGCCCTGGGCTTTTGTTTGTTTGGAGATTTTTGATGACTGTTTCAATCTCCTTACTGGTTATGGGTCTGTTGAGGCTTTCTATTTCTTCCTGGTTCAGTTGTGGTAGTTTATATGTCTCTAGGAATGCATCCATTTCTTCCAGATTGTCAAATTTGTTGGCGTAAAGTTGCTCATAGAATGTTCTTATAATTGTCTGTATTTCTTTGGTGTTCGTTGTGATTTCTCCTCTTTCATTCATGATTTTATTTATTGGGGTCCTTTCTCTTTTCTTTTTGATAAGTCTGGCCAGGGGTTTATCAATCTTATTAATTCTTTCAAAGAACCAGCTCCTAGTTTCGTTGATTTGTTCTATTGTTTTTTTGGTTTCTATTTCATTGATTTCTGCTCTAATCTTTATGATTTCTCTTCTCCTGCTGGGTTTAGGGTTTCTTTCTTGTTCTTTCTCCAGCTTCTTTAGGTGTAGGGTTAGGTTGTGTACCTGAGACCTTTCTTGTTTCTTAAGAAAGGCTTGTACCGCTATCTATTTTCCTCTCAGGACTGCCTTTGTTGTGTCCCACAGATTCTGAACTGTTGTGTTTTCATTATCATTTGTTTCCATGAATTTTTTCAATTCTTCTTTAATTTCCTGGTTGACCCATTCATTCTTTAGAAGGATGCTGTTTAGTCTCCATGTATTTGGGTTCTTTCCAAATTTCCTCTTGTTATTGAGTTCTAGCTTTAGAGCATTGTGTTCTGAAAATATGCAGGGAATGATCCCAATCTTTTGATACTGGTTGAGACTTGATTTAGGACCAAGAATGTGATCTATTCTGGAGAATGTTCCATGTGCACTAGAGAAGAATGTGTATTCTGTTGCTTTGCGATGAAATGTTCTGAATATATCTGTGATGTCCATCTGGTCCAGTGTGTCATTTAAGGCCTTGATTTCCTTGTTGATCTTTTGCTTGGATGATCTGTCCATTTCAGTGAGGGGAGTGTTAAAATCCCCTACTATTATTGTATTATTGTCGATGTGTTTCTTTGATTTTGTTATTAATTGGTTTATATAGTTGGCTGCTCCCACGTTAGGGGCATAGATATTTAAAATTGTTAGATCTTCTTGTTGGACAGTTCCTTTGAGTATGATATAGTGTCCTTCCTCATCTCTTATTATAGTCTTTGGCTTAAAATCTTATTGATCTGATATAAGGATTGCCACTCCTGCTTTCTTCTGATGTCCATTAGCATGGTAAATTCTTTTCCACCCCCTCACTTTAAACCTGGAGGTGTCTTCGGTTTTAAGATGAGTTTCTTGTAGGCAACATATAGATGGGTTTTGTTTTTTTATCCATTCTGATACCCTGTGTCTTTTGATTGGGGCATTTAGCCCATTAACATTCAGGGTAAGTATTGAGAGATATGAATTTAGTGCCATTGTATTGCCTGTAAGGTGACTGTTATTGTATATTGTCTCTGTTTCTTTCTGATCTACTACTTTTAGGGTTTCTCTTTGCTTAGAGGACCCCTTTCAATATTTCCTGTAGAGCTGGTTTGGTATTTGCAAATTATTTCAGTTTTTGTTTGTCCTGGAAGCTTTTAATCTCTCCTTTTATTTTCAATGATAGCCTAGCTGGATATAGTATTCTTGGCTGCATGTTTTTCTCATTTAGTACTCTGAATATATCATGCCAGCTCTTTCTGGCCTGCCAGGTCTCTGTGGATAAGTCTGCTGCCAATCTAATATTTTTACCATTGTACGTTACAGACTTCTTTTCCCGGGCTGCTTTCAGGATCTTTTCTTTGTCACTAAGACTTGTAAATTTTACTATCAGGTGACAGGGTGTGGACCTATTCTTATTGATTTTGAGGGGGGTTCTCTGAACCTCTTGAATTTTGATGCTTGTTCCCTTTGCCATATTGGGGAAATTCTCTCCAATAATTCTCTCCAATATACCTTCTGCTCCCCTCTCTGTTTCCTCTTCTTCTGGAATCCCAATTATTCTAATGTTGTTTCGTCTTATGGTGTCACTTATCTCTCGAATTCTCCCCTCGTGGTCCAGTAGCTGTTTGTCCCTCTTTTGCTCAGCTTCTTTATTCTCTGTCATTTGGTCTTCTATATCGCTAATTCTTTCTTCTGCCTCATTTATCCTAGCAGTGAGAGCCTCCATTTTTGATTGCACCTCATTAATAGCTTTTTTGATTTCAACTTGGTTAGATTTTAGTTCTTTTATTTCTCCAGAAAGGGCTTTTATATCTCCCGAGAGGGTTGCTTTAATATCTTCCATGCCTTTTTCAAGCCTGGCTAGAACCTTGAGAATCGTCATTCTGAACTCTATACCTGACATATTACCAATGTCTGTATTGATTAGGTCCCTAGCCTTTGGTACTGCCTCTTGTTCTTTTTTTTGTTGTGAATTTTTCCGCCTTGCCATTTTGTCCAGATAAGAGTTTCTGAAGGAGCAAGTAAAATACTAAAAGGGTGGCAACAACCCCAGGAAAATATGCTTTAGCCAAATCAGAAGAGATCCCAAATTGTGAGGGGGGAGAAAGGGGATAAAAAGGGGTTCAAAAAGAAAAAAAAAAGAAACTATGTAAAAAAAGAAAGCCGATAAAGAAAAAATATAAAAAGAGGAAAAAAATATATATATATTAGATAAACTATTTAAAAAACGTTAAAAAAGAAAACGGTAAAAGTTAAAAAAATTTAGCAGAAGAAGAGAAAAAGAAAAAAAAATTGAAAAAGAAAAAAAAATTAAATTAACTGCAAGGCTAAAAAATCATGGGGAGAAAGCCATGAGTTCCGTGCTTTGCTTTCTTCTCCTCTGGAATTCCGCCGCTCTCCTTGGTATTGAAACTGCACTCCTTGGTAGATGAACTTGGTCCTGGCTGGGTTTCCCGTTGATCTTCTGGGGGAGGGGCCTGTTGTAGTGATTCTCAAGCGTCTTTGCCCCAGGCGGAGTTGCACCGCCCCTACCCGGGGCCACGCCGAGCAATCCGCTCGGGTTTGCTTTCGGGAGCTTTTGTTCCCTGAGCGCTCTCCGCAGAGTTCCGGAGGACAGGAATGAAGAAGGCGGCCTCCCGGTCTCCAGCCTGGAGGAGCCGAGAGCCCGGGGCCCCACTCCTCAGTGCGCCCTCAGAGAACAGCGCCCAATGACTCCCGTCACCCTGGCCTCCGGCCACGCTCCGAGCCGACTGAGCCTGCGACCGGCTCAAGGCAACCCCAAGCTGAGAGTCACTCCTCGGCTCTGTCTCTGTAGCCGGCTTCCCTGCTCCAATACCGGTAAGATCTGCGACACTCAGACACCCCCGATCCTTCTGCAACCCTGCGGGACCTGAGGTCGCGCTGACCCCGCCTGGGCTTCACCCCAGTTAAGCCTCTGGAGCGATGTCCCTCAGCGGAACAGACTTTTAAAAGTCCTGATTTTGCTCCGTTGCTCCGTTGCTCTGCCGCTCGCCGGGAGCCGGCCCCTCCCCCCGCGGTCTATCTTCCCGTCGCTTTGGATTCACTTTTCTGCCAGTCCTACCTTTCAGATAGTGGTTGATTTTCTGTTTCTAGAATTGCTGTTCTTCTTCTCTTCAATCTCCCGTTGGATTTGTAGGTGTTTGCAATCTTTAGATAAGCTATTTAGCTGATCTCCCGCTACCCGAAGTAGTCTCAGCCTGCTACTTCTCCGCCATCTTGACTCCTCCCCGAAGTATTCCATATTTTTATAATAGTAAGGGACTTTCACACCTCCCTCACTGCAATGGACAGATCATCTAAGCAGAAGATCAACAAGGAAAGAAGAGGTTTGACGACACACTTGACCGGCTGGATTTCACAGATATATTTGGAGTATTCCATCCTAAAGCAACAGTATACATACTCTTCTCAACTGTGCATGACACATTGTCTAGAAAAATCACATACTGGGTCACAAACCAGGTTTCAACTGGTACCAAAAGATTGGGATTATCCCTTGCATATTTTCAGACCACAATGCTTTGAAACTTGAATTCAATCACAAGAGGAAATTTGGAAAGAACTGGAATACATGGAGGCTAAAGGGCATCCTTCTAAAGAATGAATGGGTCAACCAGGAAATTAAAGAAGAATTTAAAAAATTCATGGAAACAAATGAAAAATGAAAATACAACAATTCAAAATCTTTGGGATGCAGCAGAGGCAGTCCTAAGAAGGAAATACAAAGCAACACAAACCTTTCAGAAGAAACAAGAAAGGTCTCAAATATACAACCTAACATGACACCTAAAGGAGCTGGAGAAATAACAGTAAATAAAGCATAAACCCAACAGAAAAAGGGAATTAATAAAGATTAAAGCAGAAACCAATGAAATAGAAACCAAGAGAATAGTAGAACAGATCAATGAAACTAGGATCTGGTTCTTTGAAAGAATTAATAAGATTGATAAACCCCTGGCTAGACTTATCAAGAAGAAAAGAGAAAGGACCCAAATAAATAAAATCATGAATGAAACAGGAGTGATCACAACCAACACCAAAGAAATCAAATTATAAGAACATATTATGACCAACTATATGACAAAAAATAAGGCAATCTGGAAGAAATGGATGAATTCCAAGAGAGGTATAAACTACCAAAACTGAACCAGGAAGAAATAGAAAACCTGAACAGACCCATAACCAGCAAGGAAATTGAAGCAGTAATCAAAAATCTCCTAACAAACAAGAAGCTAGGGCCAGATGGCTTCTCAGGGGAACTCTACCAAACATTTAAAGAAGAATGAATACCTATTCTTCAGAAGCCCTTTCAAAAAATAGAAATGGAAGGAAAACTTCCAAACTTTTTCTATGAGGCCAGCATTACCTTGATCCCCAAACCAGACAAAGACCCCACCAAATGGGAGAATTACAGACCAATACCCCTGAGGAATATAGATGCAAAAATTCTCACCAAGATACTAGCCAATAGGATCCAACAGTATATTAAAAGGATTATTTCCACTACGACCAAGTGGGAGTTATTCCTAGACTTCAAGGATGGTTCAACATCTGCAAATCAATCAATGTGATATACTACATTAATAAAAGAAAGGACAAGAACCATATGATCCTCTCAAAAGATGCACAAAAAGCATTTAACGAAGTACACCATCCTTTCTTGATTAAAATTATTCATAGTGTGAATATCATTCTCAATGGTGAAAAACTGAGAGCTTTTCCCCTAAGTTCAGGAACACAGCAGGAATGTCTACTCTCACCACTGTGGTTCAACATGATACCAGAAGGCCTAGCCTCAGCAATCAAAAAGAAATAAAAGGCATTTGAATTAGCAAAGAAGAACTCAAACTCTCACTCTTCACAGATGACATGATGCTCTATGCAGAAAACCCAAAAGACCACCCCAAAACTGCTAGAATTCATTAACGTGGCAGGATATAAAATGAGTGCACATAAATCAGTTGCATTTCTATACACCAACAGTGAGACGGAAGAAAGAGGAATTAAGGAGTCAATCCCATTTACAACTACACCCAAAACCATAAGGTACCTAGGAATAAACCTAACCAAAAAGGCAAAGGATCTGTACTCATTAAACTATAGAACATTCATGAAGGGAATTGAGGAAGACACAAAGAAATGGAAAAATATTCCATGCTCAAGGATTAGAAGAACAAATATTGTTAAAATGTCTATGGTACCTAGAGCAATCTATACATTCAACACAATCCCTATCAAAACACCATCAACTTTTTTCACAGAGCTGAAACAAATAATCCTAAAATTTGTATGGAACCAGAAAAGACCCCAAATAACTAAAGGAATGTTGAAAAGGAAAACCAAAGCTGGTGGCATTACAATTTCAAACTTTAAAGCTCTATTACAAAGCTATAATCATCAAGACTGTATGGTATTGGCACAAAAACAGACACATAGATCAATGGAACAGATCAGTGGAACTCAGAAATGGACCCTCAACTCTGTGGTCCACTAATCTTCAACAGATTTTCCATTTTTCCAATGGAAAAAGGACAATCTTTTCAACAAATGGTGTTGGGAAAACTGGACAGCCACATACAGAAGAATGAAACTGGATCATTTCCTTACACCATACACAAAAATAGACTCAAAATGGATGGAAAAACCTAAATGTGAGATAAGAATCCATCCAAATCCTAAAGGGGAAACAGGCGACGACCTCTATGACCTCGGCTCCAGCACCTTCTTGCTATACATGTCTCCAAAGGGAAGAGAAACAAAGGCAAAAATGAACTATTGGGACTTCATCAAGGTAAAAGCTTTTGCACAGCAAAGGAAACAGCGGACAAAACCAAAAGATAATTGACAGAATGGAAGAAGATATTTGCAAATGTCTTAGCCAATAAAGGACTAGTATCCACAATCTATAATGAACTTCTCAAACTCAACACCCAAAGAACAAATAATCCAATCAAGAAATGGACAGAAGATACGAATAGTCATTTCTCTAAAGACATACAAATGGACAGCAGATACATGAAAAACTGCTGAACATCACTTTTCATCAGGGAAATACAAATCAAAATCACAATGAGATACCACCTTACATCAGTCAGAATGGTTAAAATTAAGTCAGGAATCAACAGATGTTGGTGAGGATGTGGAGAAAGGGGAATCCCCTTACACTGTTGGTGGGAATACAGGTTGGCACAGCCACTCTGGAAAACAGTATGAAGATTCCTATAAAGTTGAAAATAGAACTACCCTATGACCCAGCAATGATACTACTGGGTATTTACCCCAAAGACACAAATGTAATAATCTGCAGGGGCATTTGCATCCCAATCTTTATAGCAGCAACGTCCACAATAGCCAAACTATGGAAAGAGTCCAGCTGTCCATTGGCAGATGGGATGAAGAAGATGTGGTATATAGATACATATGAAGGAATACTACTCAACTATCAAAAAATGAAATCTTGCCATTTGCAATGATGTGGATGGAACGAGAGGGTATCGTGCTAAGCAAAATAAGTCAATCAGAGAAAAACAATTATCATATGATCTCATTCATCTCATTCATATGTGGAATTTAAGAAACAAAACAGAAAATCACAGGGAAGAGAGGAAAAAATAAAACAAGACAAAATCAGAGAGGGAAACAAACCATAAGACACTCTTAATCATAGGAAACAAACAGGGTTGCTGGAAGGGAGGGGGTTGGGGTAACTGGATGATGGACATTTAGGAGGGCACATGATGTAATGAGCACCTGGTATTATATAAGATTGATGAATTACTGACCTCTACCTCTGAAACTAATAATACATTATATGTTAATTAATAGGATTTAAATTTTTAAAAAGAAAAAAGAAAAAAATGAAACTTTTATTTTACTTTTTCTAACCCTATTCCGAAATAATTTTAGACTTTTAGTTTCAAAATTCATCCAGAGAATTCCCATATACCTAGCTTTCCCTAATATTAACATTCTACATAACCATAGCCACAAACAATGATCTAAGCCAGGAAATGAATATTGATATTATATTATTCACCACAGTACAGACTTTGTTGTAATTTCTCCATTTGTCCAACTGAAGTCCTTTTTCTGGTCCAGGCTCTCATATTTCATTTAGTTTTTATGTTTCCTCAAGTTCCTTTGTCTTTCATGACCCTGGCACTTAAAGAGTACTGCTAGTTCCTTTGCAGGAATATCTTTCAATTGCGGCACCTGTGTGACTCAGTCGGTTAAGTGTCCAACTCTTGGTTTCAGCTCACGTCATGATCTCAGGGTCTTGAGATCTAGCCCCACTGTGGTCTCCTGGCTCAGCGGCAAGTCTGCTTATCTCCCTCTCTCTCTGCCCCTCCCCCAACTTGTGTACCCTCGCAAGCAAGCACTCTCTCTCTCTAAAATAAATAACTAAATATTGGGAAAAAAAAGGATATTATACCAACACACTTATGGCAATTCATACTGGGGTTTCAAGTTTCACCCAAATTTTGCCCTAAAATTATATGTGAATAAAAGTTATCTGACGGTGTGAGTAAACAGAGAGAATAAAGTTTAGGAAAAGCTGAGCTATTTGTATGGGTCCTGGCTGTTTTAGAAAACCTGGCATTCTTAAGACTGTCACAGATAAAAAATTTGGCAATAGTATAATGTAGATTTTAATTTTTTTAAAAGATTTTATTTATTTGACAGACAGAACATAAGTAGGCAGAGAGGCCAGCAGAGGAAGAGGGAGAAGCAGGCTCTCAGCTGAGCAGAGAGCCCAATGTGGGGCTCGATCCCAGGACCCTGGGATCATGACCTGAGCCGAAGGTAGCCACTTTAACCGACTGAGCCACCCAGGTACCCCTAGATACATTTTAATATTACAATAACTATTGAATTCCTTTAGACATTTTACAAATGTAGGCAAACTAGTTCTTGGTGCTGTCTGTTGAATGTGCAGACCAGTGGTCGTATGCAACATATTACATAGAGAGCTGTTAAAAATGCACGCATTCAAGCTCCATCCGAGCAATTCTGATTCAGATCCAATTGTCTATTTCATTGAAGGGTGTGGTCACTTTTATCCCTCAAATTATGTATTTGTTCACTGACTAATAGGCTAATTGTCCTCAAAAGATAATTCTGTTGCCTTTGGAATTAATAAAGGCAGGAGAAACTGATTATTAACAGAAGAACTTGTTTTTTAGTAGCTTGTACAGCTCTAAGCAATTTACAAAGTACTGTCAAAGAACAGTCAACAGGGAGGAGCCATAGAATGGAGAGAGACACACAGGATTCCGACGATCTACTTGCCTAAAGCCAGTATACCCCTGGACTCTTCATTTACATGAAGCAATAAATTCCTCTTTTTTATTAAGTTAGGTTGAATTGGGTTTCTGACATCTTAAGTAAAAGAATCTCAACTGATAACAATTCTCCACAAATGGTTGTTGAATATATGTTTGAATAAAGATTGAAGTGTATAGTAGCCCACCCCTCCTGACATTTTTTTGGGTAAGAAGCATCTCTGTTGTGTAGCACAATTCCAGTGGCCACCATTTACATGGAATATAATATTAATGGTGCCTCCAGGATGTGGGCAACAAGGCAACCCTGAGGGAAGATGATTGTGGGGTGCGAGAAAATCTGTGGTTCTTAGTGCTGCATCATTTATATCGTGGAGTCCCATTTCCCAAAAGTGGGCAGACCACATTCTTTACGTTCACTTGTGTTATGGGTCCATTAACTCTTCAGGAGTTTCATAGTTTTTTCTTCTATAGGAGAAAATCAAAAGCACTTAATTTGACTGTGCTTAATAGTATTTAGAATATGAGTAGTCCTTAAGCTTAGGCCTTATTATCATATACTTACACATTATTATTATTTTTATTGTAAGTTTTATTCTATTAAAGTACTCATTTTACTGAATCAACTCATGGTGACTCAGGCTTTATAATGTATTGGTCTATAAAGTGTTCAAGTAGTTACAACTTATAAAAAACTGGGGCAATTCTTGCTGTATAGCCATGCATTGACCTGAGTTGAATCTTTTTTTTTTTCATTTGTATAGCTGACTCCTTTGTACACTCACTACTCACTCACTTAGTGGTTTAAAGAAATACAAGGAAGAAAGCATGAAGAAGAAAATTGATCTCTTGTTCCCATTTTTAAAATTTAGCAGTATGTCTCAATAGGGTTCACCTCAGGGATTATTTTCATTTTCTCCCGAAATTCTGTGACTCTCTTGCATTTAAGTGACTCCTTTTGTTCGACTGGCATAGGTCCAGCTGAACGAGTTCTCAAGGCCCAGGAAGTTGAGAAAAATCTGATTTGTTCTTCCCTATCTGTGGAGAAGAAACACATGTTGCTATGTGCAAAAGGAAATGGCCCGTCTCTGAAAATTTCCCTTTGCAGTGTCTAATAGAATAATGTGCAAGCATTTTTGTTAGTTCTGAAAATATTTTGTCTTATAATATTTTTGCGAGTGGCCAAACCTAAGTAATATGTTTTAGACACTTTCTCATTAAAAAAAATTAAGTCATCAGTCAAGATTGCCAGTTTTACATTGAACATTTCTAGCCACTAGGTTTTGGGAGAGTCACTCTACTCTATATGATAGAGAAAGGTAAACAGTTCCAAGTATCAACCAGCATAGGTACCTTCTTGCCTGGACTTACTTTCATAATTGTTGAAATGTTTCATTTCCATAAATTTCCTTAAATTTTCAGAAATAGAGAGAAAACAAGATAAAAAATTTATCTGCTTATGACACCGGGTCATAGCTGGTGGGCACATGAGCATTCCCAGAAGAAAGCTTCATCAGTTAATAGGGAAACAGTCCCCAGTGTTACATTTCTTCATTTGTGGAACATTCACTACTAAGTTAAAAGATACTTTCTGATGTCTGTTACTATGATGAATACTGAAGAAAGCAAACTATAGATAGAAATTTCCAATAATAGACTCAAATGCATAATGGAGAGAGAGATAGATGGCAGATAAATAATTTTATTTTCAGGAATAAAAAGAATTGTCATCTTGAATAGCCATGTTTAACATAATAGTGCTTTTTATATCTCTCTTTTGAATTTAATATGCACCATGGAGATGTAGTAACAATGAACTACTCACTGCCTTTGCGCCCGAGTAGGATAAGGTGATTTTGGAAAGGGAGGGCATGCTGGACTTTGGGAGGGATGGAAGGGTAGTACGATAAAACATTCTGAACCAGTGGGCCCACTGAGGATGTTACGCCCTTAGTTTTACCCATTCATTCATAAATATGATTTGATAATGATATTGACAATGTAAAGAAAAGTATTTCCTCATTAATTTGAAGACAAGATTTCTGGTTCCCAAAGTGAAATAGGAACATACACTAAAAGCCCAGAAGAAATTTGGAACAAAGAGTAAGGTTTAGTCCCTTATATTCTACAGAATCAAGGTGTATGAAATCTTTACTCATGTAGTCAATTCTGAATGTTTTTAGTCTAGGAAACCAAAACGTGTTAATATCAAGCTAAGAGATTCATTCAGCTAAGGATTATTTCTTTCAGAACACGTAACTCTAGGTTTTATTTGCAATTGCTCCTACTTGTCAAAAATAATTGAAACTAAAAAAAAAAAAATTAATGTAATTTTCGAGCAATAGAAAAAGTCCCAGAAATAATGTCACATAAGACCGATCTTAATTTTACAATATTAGAAGTGGAAAAAATATATAAAACTATATTTCCAGTAATATACCCAGTTTTCCATATAATAAAGCATATAATATAAACCACACACACAGAGTAAAACTATGAAAGACTGTAAGTGTTAACAATGTTTATGTCTAAATAGTGGTATTATGGGAGATTTAAAAAATCTTCTTTGTACTTTACCATATTTTTCCCATTTTCTACCAAGAACAATTGTTACTTTTTTTTTTTTAAGTTTTTATTTATTTATTTGACTGAGAGAGACACAGTGAGGGAGGAACACAAGCAGGGAGAATGGGAGAGGAAGGAGCCGGCTTCCTGCTAAGCAGGGAGCCTGACTTGGAACTCAATCCCAGGACCTTGGGATCAAAACCTGAGCCAAAAGCAGAAACTTAATGACTGAGCCACACAGGCACCCCTGTTTCTTTTTCTTAGAGAGAAAATAAATGCTATAAAATGTCTAAAGCTATATACAAAATTTATTTTTTTAACTTTTTAAATTTTTTTACACAAAATTTTAGAATAGGATTTTCTATAGAAGAGAAGTCATGTTGTTTTAAGTATAAAAACTACCCAACATACAAAACTCCAACTAAATTGCAGATTCTACATTTTAGCATTTTCTTCTACAGGGCTTGCTGTATTTTCTGGTTTGATTAGATCCACTTTTATTTCTCCATTACAAAATTTTCCCACTCGAAACAGTACAGTTTCTCTATCTTTGCTGGTACCTTCTCCTCTTCTCTCTTAAAATCCATGTCTGTAAAGTCCCTTTTAAAATGTGTCATAAACAGTCTCCCTTCAGGAAATCTTTTCTTATTACATCTGTCCTAGGTTGATTGTTTTTAATGTAAATCTTCAGCTAGTGTGCATTTTTTTTAAGATAGTAGTTTATGGTTGTTGTCATGTAGCTTTATATATAATTCTTTGTAATTTACTTTCTATTGAAACATGCTTCTGTGTCTAGAGGATAAATTCTCAGGGTACAGAGACTAAAGTTTTGCTATGTTTCCTGCAAAACAACTGGAATAGCGAATCTCTACTAATCAAACAGCTGAAAATATATAGTGACAGGTGAGCCAAGAATCCTATGAGAAAAATTGTGAACAGAGATAATTAGGTAAAATTCTGAACCCTTGGCTGCTGGGTGAATCAAATCACTCTTGATGGTGCCTGATCATCTGTGCTGGTTATATCCAAGCTATTTCAATAACGTGGGTGTGGATGAAAATGTGTCTTTGCTATCTGTTCCTCATTTTGCGTCATGGACTGACTGGTTTTCAGAGACAGGAACCCTAGGATGTTGACCCAACTTCAGATTCCCTAGCATCTTGCCTAACTGATAGTTTTCTATTGTTCCTCTACATTGGATAGTGTTTGGTAATTAGGCGTTGTGTTATTTTGAATTATTTTATGTCTTCCAGGTTCTAAAAATCATACAAGTCATAGCAACCAGAGAATATTTCAGTGTGAACCATTATTTACAATCTTAGAAGGTCTCTAAATGCACATTGTCGTCATTGTTGCTGTTTGTACGTATTTAGGCCACTTTCTTTTTCAGTAAATCCTTTACGAAGTGTGGCATTTGACAAAGGGTCCTATTAGAAAGTTTGAAGCAGGGAGTTAATATGGCCAGATGTTTATTCTTTCCAGGAATATCAGTTTTTTTAAAGGGAGACTCAGGAAGCAATTGCTTTATACAAAAGAACGATCTGAGGGAGAAATTGGGGGAGTAGGGAAAAAAGCTACCTAACGGTTTCTTATCTCTATTGTGAGTAAGGTTTTTCTCCGCATCCAACCAGATGTACTTGTGCTCATGTCTCACGGATTTGCTGCTGTTGTGGCATTCTGCTGGCAACGACAGAGAGGACTGGAGTAATGCCTGCATGTATCTCGTCCAAGTTCGTGTTTGACGTGAAACATGGTACTTGGGATGACATTTTATAGGAACTACACCAGCTGCTGGCCTATTCTTACACTCTTTGTCCTGCTGTTAAGTGAGCAGGAAAGTAACACAAAATAGTGGGAATTTGAAGTGACAGAAGTGCCAGGGGTGCACCTGGCTCAGGTAGTCCGGATAAGCTATCATGTTTTTGTTTTGTTTTGTGCTTTTCCCCCTTTTTCTTGAGTTGTGGTATGGCCATGCCAGGCTTCCATGTTGTTAAAATCCTACTAGGCACAAGGAAACATTCCCCCTCAGTTTACTGTGCCACCTATTGAAGACTTGGGGCCACTGTTTGCAGAAGAGTTTCTGAATATAAAGCTTTTAAGCAAGTTAGAAATTACCAGAGTTGATCTTGTACAGTCCTTTCCATAGTGAGTGTTCCCATGTCCTCAGAGAATAGAGAATTGAAGAAACATCTGATTCAGATCCATTTCATTCCACCTTGACTCTAGTCCTACCACAATATACGGATGGTGTGTTACTATACAGTTTCTGCTGGATGTGAAATAGAAATCTAGCCACAGCTTAAACACATGCACCCAGCATGTTTGCTGGATGACCCTAGGTGCACTGGCATCTTTCATAACTCATCTTAGACTTGTTTGGAAACTTGGCTTCTCTGTATCAGTGACGTAAAACCAGCAAATGGCCATTTGCAAAGAAGGGATGGAAACAATCCACAATGCAGAAGCCTGGGCTCAGCATATTGCCTTCCTCTTTTGGCTCTCAATCTAGTCCTTTCACTTGATGCTTGCTGAGAGGACTGCTTGTACCTGGTAACGCAGACCTTCCTTGCCAGGAAATCCTGTAAATTCTATGTTTCAAATTTTTATTTGGCAGTCTTTCTTTCTCATTGTCTTAACACGGGATAAGTGTGATTGCTCACCCAAATGGTGAAGACAGGGTTGTGAATGCAGGAAGGATGTTTGACTTCATTTCTCATTGTTAAAGCAATTACACCTACTTCTGTGGATTTTTTGTGAAGTTCAAATAATTTAATGCAAGTAAAGTGACAGGGCCTGGCACCTGGTCAAGATGAGCTATTATTATTAATTCTGTCATTTAGGGATATTAACATTTTCCAGTGTCTGAGGACAAATCCAAACTGTACCTGACAAACATACAGACTTCTGGAGACCACTGGCTCGCTGGCTATGGGTTGAATGATAAGAAACTTTGTAAGTAACCTTTCAAGACTTTTAAAATTGAAATTTAAACAAATGACAGTTTTAATGGCAAATACCTAAACAAAGTGTCCCAATATTAGCTCTTTTAAACAATTTCAGTCAGGGAGAAGATTTTTGTGAAAAATGCAAAGTCCTTGGGACCCTAAGGTAAGTATGTGCATGTGTGTGTGTCAAAAATGAAAGGCAGGGCGCCTGGATGGCTCAGTGGGTTAAGCCGCTGCCTTCGGCTCAGGTCATGATCTCAGGGTCCTGGGATCGAGTCCCGCATGGGGCTCTCTGCTCAGCAGGGAGCCTGCTTCCCTCTCTCTCTCTCTGCCTGCCTCTCTGCCTACTTGTGATCTCTCTCTGTCAGATAAATAAATAAAATCTTAAAAAAAAATGAAAGGCAGAATAGAGAATTCTCATTTTTATAGAAAAGCCTATTAATTTGCCAACTGATTCAGTATCTGGGATCAAATTAACAAGGCAATCAAAAGGAAGGCAGTGTAAAAAGACTGAAATACTCAGATAAAGTCACTTTAAAGTGATCGGCCGTGGCTCCCAATAGCATATTGAAACTCTTGGGAGAACCAATCGCAATGTTGGTAAACATCAAAATCTCTGCTCTTTGGTAAAGTTGTACTTCATGCCTGCTGAGCCCCGGTGCCTGTGTTGGCCAGGAGCGTCCTCCCAGCTGCACCGCACGCTGGGCACTGCTGTATTGGCGCATGCGCATTTCATAAAAGCACTACTGCCGGGAACACTGGGTGAGAGACTCTGATACAAAGTCATATTATAACCATGTTCACATGTACATTCACAGCACATAGTTTAATGGAAAACTTGCCTACGTAAGGCTGCTTTATAATTCCAACGCTACATGGATTTTAAGGTTGATTTTCTCCCTGCCTCTCACTTGATGAATACTTGCTTGTAAACCTAGTGCCAGATGTCTCCTGACAAGCCTCACTGTCGCTGCAGAGAATTGGTCCAAGGGCTACTCCTTCGTTGTGCTTCTCATGACCCACTGATTTTGTTTTCTGTCCCCTTGATGAGCAATTAATTAACTTAGATTAGCTTTTCATAAAAGAAGCACTGCCTTCTCTGTTGAAATACCTCAGGAGTATTACATCCCAACACCAGGACTATCAAAACAAGAAAGATAAGAAACCTATTTTCAAAAGGAAACACTGGCTGCCCTGATGAATTAGTCTTGGCTTTGTGTTTTGAGACTTGTCTCTGTCAATATTCTAACAAATACAAAGAACTGTTGCAGGAAAAAAAGTAGTAGAAGAAACCTCTCCATATTTCCTTCTGTGGTACTCAGGACTTCTTCATAAAATGCAGTACTCAAGATACACAATTTATTTGGCTACCACTGTATTAATATTCCCAAGTGCTCTCTTTTTTGCTCTTTTAATCTATATAAACTATACAGTCAATGGAATTACTCATCTAGACCGTAAAACACTGAAAATTATTTAAGTGACGATATCCTTAATCTTTTTAAAGATGGTACCTAACTAGGACCTCCTTAGCTGCACAGTAGAGAAATTTGTATACAATGGATGCCATAGTTAGGAGGAATAAATTCTCTCAAAATTTGCTACAAATGGCTATTAAACGTTCAAGTCTATGATTGAATGTGATCTTTACGATATATGTTATGGTCAACTGAAGTCTAACTAATGGTCAAAAACTTTCAGAACTGGAAATGGTCAAACCAATACTCCAATGAAAATTCAAGATAATGCCCATCATATATCATTTTTCCCCTATCTTAAATATACAAGCTGATTTTTCTCTTTCTTTAGATATAATTTACACATAGTAAAATTCCTCTTTTTTTTAGGTATATAGCTCAATGAATTTTGTCAAGTTTATGTAGTCATGTAACTACCACAAAAATCACAATATGAGATAATTTCTCATGAGCCTTTTTAGTAAATCCCTTTTCCTGACCAGCTACCAAAAGCCACTGATCTGATCTTTGTTTCTATGGGTGGTTTTTTTTCCCCTTTTTTGTAATAATGTATTAATTGAATTATTCAGTATGCAGCCTCTTGAGTCTGACTTTCTTCTCTTAACATAATGCTTTTGAGATTTGTCTTTTCTTTTTTGTTGCCATGTAGATATAATGTAATTTTCTCTCTCTCTTTTTTTTTTTTGCTATGTAGATAAAACATAATTTATCTATTCACCAGTTGATGAACATTTTGGGTTGCTTTTGGCTTTTAGCATTGTGAATTAAGCTGTTATAAACATTCATATGTATATCTTTGTGTGGATATAGGTTTTCATGTCTCTAGGGTAACCTATAGGTAAGTTTACCTTTATAAGAAACTGTAAAACTTTTTTCCAAAAGTAGAATTCCCACCAGCAATATATGTGTTCTAGCCTCTTTGTATCCTCAACAGCATTTGGTATTGTCATATATGTATTTAATTTAAGCCACCGTAGTTAAGTGTATAGTGATATTAAATTACATTAAGTTTAATTTAATTTAATTAATAGCTTAATTTAAGCCATTTAATTTAAGCCATTGTACTAGGTGTATAGTGGTATCTCATTGTCTTTCAAGTTTTAATAGTTAAGTTTATAAGATCATTTATGAAAGACATGTCAAATGGTTGAAGGCATGTAAGATATCAGAAAGACTTTCTGTTGTTCTGTTAGGTTTGGACATTGGCTCTTCGCCATGTTCTCCTACCGATGCTACACCACGGGGCTATCACTGATCATAAATTATGACTATTCAGTACTCAATCCTACATAGATCTAGCAGGAACACAATCTTTGCTTTCCAGCCAGACTGAAATCTTGCTAACACAGGATTTGTAATAGAATCATTAGAAGCTTTGTGCTTCTTTTCTTCACACAATATGACAGGGTAATACCTACCTGAGAAATGTTTCTACTCATCATCTCTAGAATTGAAAAGTAACCAATTACTTTCTGAAACCCTCCAAACCAGCCTCACATGGAAAATTGCCTTTTGCCCCAGTGAAATGGGAGTAAAATTTGTTAGAGCTACAGTGGCAATTTACTTTTACCTTTACGGAAGTTAGGCATCACTCCTTTTACCTTGGTTACTTGTTGGACCCTGTGATCACTTGCTCTTATTCCTCTTCCTCTTGCTGTCACTGGGTTTTGACTCGGACTGAGGCCATCCTCCTCTTTCCCGTGTAGTAGTAGTGTAAGTAAGACTGAGTGAGTGGGACCCTTCTTCCTCTTCTGAGTTTTGACTAGACCAGTACCTTCTCTGCCTCACAAGCATGGCAGCTGCCTCAGGACTGGTGTTTTGTTTTGTTTTTGAATCCCTGCTGGGAATCCCTTTGCTCTCCTTCTCTGCCTGGGAAGTTCTTACTGGTCCTTCAGGAGCAGATCAAATGTAACCTCCTCCAAGATCCCCAACTCCTTGAGTCCTGTTCATCACATCCACTGAACTGTGCTTTTGTTTTGTTTGATGACTTATCACTTGACCTTGTGATTATCTGTTCCCATCTCTGTATGTTTCCTGGATTCTGAACTCTTGCCAGGCATGAACCATATGTTAATCATAGTTAACACCTAGTACACACTCAATAAACATTTTTGACTGACTGTACATTTGCTATGTAACTATATTTAAATGTAACATTTTCTTCAGCTTAGAAAAGGAATGATTAAAGCATTTGCTAGACAGAAATTTTTGTTTAATAAAAGCTGTTCATACATAGTTGGGCAAAGTGGTGGTTGTAAGCTTTGTTTGATCTCAGATAGAATTGGATTCCTCTCACCCTCACCCTCCTAATGAGATTATAAATCTCTTGTAATGGGAAAGAAAATCAAAGAATTAAAAGAATTCTGTGACTTTTGTCTTCACTATTGCGCTTGATATGCATATAAGTAATTGATTTAACCATGGCACCAAAATATAAAGGCTGTGAGACCACACAAACAGCTGTTTGGTATGAGTATATCCCATGAAATGTTTGAGAAATACTTATACTAAAAAAAGTTTTTTGTTTACCTGAAATTCAAATTTAACAAGGTGTCCTCTATTTTATCTGGCAACCCTAGCCAAAGCAAAACCTCTTCATCTTGTATACTAGAATGACTGATAGGGAATAGTCATTGTTCTTGGAAGTCATTTCAGAAATATATAATGGATAATGTGGGGCTATTATTCTCTCAGACTGTCCAGTATGGGTCAGTTCAGCTGGATGATCATCTTAGCCAGTCTAGGGTACAAAACCAGGAAAAGAACTGACACCAGAAAGGGAAGGAGAAGCAGTAAAGTCACTGATGCTTGTGGCCATTTGGGTCATGTAGAGGTGTGTAGCTATGTTAGATTAAAGAAGGCTTCATATCGTATACTACTCTTCTCATGAGAGATCTATTTTTTCCTTTGAATGTGGGAAGATTCTGTCACTGCTCTAACCAAAAAAATAATAGCAGAAGTACTACTGTGCCAATTTCTGAGCCAAGACCCTGAGAGACTCTCAGTTTCTACTTCCTGTCTCTTAGAACACTCTTTTTGGAAACTGTCAGTCTCCATACAAGAGTTCCAGGTTTCCTGACACTGCCATATGGGAACTTGTGTTGGCAGATCCAGCTAAGCCCACCTTTCTGCCATTCACATCAAGCCATAAGACAGTGAATTTGTTGTGTACTCCCCTTGCCCCCAGGACCCACCTAAGAGTTGAATATCACCAAGTGATATCCCCTCAATTCCACAGGGAACAAAAGAAACACCCTGCTAAGCCCAGCCTGAATTTCTGACCCATAACATCTGGATATACAATAAAATGGTTGTTTCTGTAAGCTGCCAAGTTACAAATGGTTTTATAACACAGCAACAGATTAAGAGGACAATTAATACAAACAAGAAGTTCCCTGACTCTGTGGTGACTTTGTCAAGAAAAGGATGTCTCAATCACAGAGTAGTCAAACTTCTCCATTTGTTTGTTTGTTTGTTTTTAATTTTTATTAACCTATAATGTATTATTAGCCCCAGGGGTACAGGTCTGTGAATCATCAGGCTTACCCACTTCACAGCACTCACCATAGCACATACCCTCCCCAATGTCCAAAACCCAACCACCCTCTCGACACCCCCCTCCTCCAGGCAACCCTCAGTTTGTTTTGTGAGATTAAGAGTCTCTTATGGTTTGTCTCCCTCCAGATCCCATCTTGTTTGTTTTCTTGCAAGGAGATCTTGTTTGGAATGAAATCGTGACAGAACACTGCAAGTAATAGAACTCAAAGCTGAACTGCCTTAGCTAAGGCATAGATAGGAGTCCAGAGTGATAGCTTCTCTGCCCATCTCTTGTTCCCAAGTCCCCAGAAGCCAGGTAAGCTGAGAAAAATTGTGAGATATAGCTGAGATCTAACCTAGGATGTAGGTTAACAATGAGAAAATGTGCAGATCTGGGACTAGCTGTAGAGAAGAGTACCACAGGGGGGCAATACTATCAGTATGAGATAAAGCCATGTATAAATGTGCAGGCAGTGGCAAGAAATCTGGGCTGAAATTACCCACAGCAGCATTTGCTGTAATAAGGAAATTTCCTGCAGGTAGAGGGGAAGGCTGAGAGAATGCAGACACAATCTGAGAAGTCCTAGAGGGGAATGTCACTGGGAATCCCAGAGGTGGATGATGCAAGAAAGGGACTGACACTCCAACCCAAGCCACCCAGGACTGAAGACTTCACTAATTTCTCTGTGAGGAAAGATTAAATAAGACCACACCTGGGTTACATATGCTGTAAGTGATATTTATCTAACTTAATTGTCAAGTAAATCTGTTTCCAGTTTTACTTTGGTTCTTCTCAATTGAGGTTGTTTTCTGAAATATTACCCATCAGATCTCTTTTTAGATATTGCTGGGTGAAAAGTGCCCAAACTTGGGTGGTCTCAAAAGACTTTCTAGTTATCTTCATGGTGCCTAAGGAGGGACAAGATATGAATCAACAAGGCCTCTGAATAACAGATGCTAGTAAGAGATCAGATACCCCAGGAGAGACTCACCCAGCTTGAACACTGCCAAAAAAAACCCCTTTCACACACACATTTAACTGATTAGGAAACCACTGGTTTATTTAAAGTGAGGCACACCCGCATTAGAAAGGTGTTGTCCTATTTCAGAATCAAAGTCTAGTATATTTTATTCTGTATACACTCGAAAAATAATTTGATTTAATGAATATGTATGATGAGTATAATAATTTAGTCACATTACATGAACCCTTCTTCGAAGGAAGTGGAAAGCTTTTAAATAAGCCACTTCTAAAAACCGTCACATCCTACAGCATAAAGCAACAATCAGAGAAGCCCTGACTTGGCACGTTACTGTATTAACTTAATAAGCTGAGTGAATTCTGAGGTTAGCTGAGACAGGCCCCTTGGAGGACCTTACAAGAGTTTTATTAGGAAACAAAGACACATTTAAAGGTTTGGTAATATTTGTACCCTGGTATTACTCATAATATACGTTCATAGTCTACAAAGCTAACGCTTCCTTCAGAGCCAATAATGCTGCGTGCTGGAAAGCAGATCAGCAGTGGCTCAAATTTACTCAGAATCTGTGATGCTGACTGCATGACAACAGAAGAAACAGTCATGAAATGCTATCGTGGAGTGGTCAGTTATTATAACAATAACTCAGGGGCTTGACATTTTCAAGCAGTAAAATATCTAGGCATCTGAACTTTAAAAAAAAAATCACAGCAGTTTTTAGTCATGGCAGCAGAAACATTTGTAACCATGAGACAATTCATTTTCTTGCCTGTTAACCTTCCTGTTGGAGCAATCGCTCCTCTGGCTGGCTCGTTTGATGATGAAGTAATCAATTTCTGGACACCTAGCAAGTCACTGCGCATTTGAAACTCTCCAGGGCAGAGTGGGTGATTATTTGGACTTGAAGCACGACTTAGTATGTTTGGCTAAACGCAAAGAACACCCTTTGCTTTGCTAATGTGTTGAAACACACCAGTCAGGTGGCTCAGTGGGTAAAGCCTCTGCCTTCCACTCAGGTCATGATGTCAGGGTCCTGGGATCGAGTCCCACATCGGGCTCTCTCCTCAGCAGGGAGCTTGCTTCCCCCCCCCCCCCCGCCTGCCTCTCTGCCTACTTGTGATTTCTGTCAAATAAGTGAATAAAATTAAAAAAAAAAAAACCACACCTGTCAGAGATAACTTAGTGGCAATAGCTCAGTGAATTTTAGGAACGTGTTTCTGGACAGGTGGACTCTATTCTGCCTCCTACCTGTCTTGGCTCCAGAGGGCCATAATCTTCTCAAAGAAACATTCATGATTCTGGTCAAAGTTGGGACTGACTGCTATGTTGTGGACCCCTCTTTACCTTTGTCACTTGTTCTCTCATGCCTGTTAAGGGCCACAGGGTGAGGTGGCAAGACATGAGATCTGGAGTCAAGAGACCCAGATTTGAAATCAGTACCCCCTTGCATGATGGGTGGCTGACATATCCCTCAGCGCTTGGTCTGTTGGTTTCTTCATGTAGCAAGAGTGAAATAGTTACAAGCCTGTACCCTTTAAGGAGACTGTCTGGGTTCTCTGTGTTTAGTTTCTGTTAAGTCTGTGATCAAAGGAGCGAGAGTGATACAAAGCGAAGGTCAGGCAAAGCTTTATTTTGCGCCAGACTGAGAATCAAACCGACCGGTCGGGGCTGCCTCTTACAAGAGGGTGACCCTTCCTAGCCTCACAGACTAACTTTTAAAGGGCAAAGGCCATGGGATTGAGCCTGGCCACTCACAGGTGGCCAATGAGATTGTAACACACAGAGAAAGTTGCATAGTCATGCTAGGTCACACACGGGTAGCCAATTGAATTACAATTTACCCTATAGATATTTGAACTATCCTATCACCTTGGTCAGAATGGTGCCCAAAAGATGCCCAAAAGGTGGGGCCCACATTCTTTAGGGAGATAGTGATTGGATGTCTCCACCTGGCCTGACCTGCCCTTGTATTTGGGCTCTGTTACCTGGAACTGGTGGACCATATTTTACAGGTTTCCCAGATTTGCTTTTAAGTAAGTCCCCGGGCAGGGGGGCATGAAGGGTCAGTTTAAGTTTTACTGCATAAACAACAAAATGGCTGCTCAACCGAGATGGAGCCACTCTGGCTAAATAGGCCCTTACAGTTTCCCTACCTGGAAAATGATGGTATTGATGGCTACCTCTATAGTGCTTTCTTTGTGCCAGGCCATTTCCTAAGTGCTTTCCATATATATTAACTCATATTTAATTCTACTTTTAGAATTTACATCACCACTCAAAGCATAGGTGCTTTTCCTGCTTGGGAAAGAAGGATGCAAGGGGTCCTCAGGCCTGGAAATTATGATTCTTCAGTGCTATCTTAGGAGGTCCCTGATTGGCCCTGAGGGTGTTACAGAGGCTGGTGGGCTATGCAGTAAGTCAAGGAGGAGGAGGTATTCTTGCCAGACGGGACTTGAAGCTGCTGGGATCACTTGCAGAGGTAGCAGCAAAGCAGCCTTCCCTCCTCACAGCTTGCCCTTCACCCCTCTCGGCCCCAGACAGAGCCCTTCACTACTTACACATGCTGAACAAGCTGCCTATAGCCAAGAACTCCTTTTTCCTTTTGAAAACTCACCTTGATCATCATTCTTGCCCAATTCTACTGGTGCCTGGATGCTTTGGGGGGAAAGCAAACAAGACATCAGAGGCCCCTTGGAAGAGTTCAGGACTGAGACATTTCAGGTCTTCTTATCTACCCAAATGTGCAACAGCCTTTGGTCCAGAGACAGTGAGGCCTGGAGCCATGCTTTCGGTTTGCAGTAGGCAGCAACCTTGAAGAAGTGTCTGCAGTTTGACTCCCTTACTTGTTTGTCTCAGTAGCTTGTTCCTATGCTGGTACCTCTGATTTCTTTATATGCTTTTACCTCATGTTGCCTCAAAATGCCAAAAATCACCAAACTGGGAAGATTGTATAGCTTTCCCCAGCTCCACTTACTAAAGAGATGACATCAGGCCCCAGAGTTGACTCCCTTCAACTGCTAATGATGGGTTTACAAGGAGAAAGAGGCCATCAGTTTACTTCTGCTATTCTTTTCATATATCATTTTGTTTTTTTTGTTTTTTTTAAAGATTTTATTTATTTATTTGACAGAGAGAAATCACAAGTAGGCAGAGAGGCAGGCAGAGAGAGAGGAGGAAGCAGGCTCCCTGCTGAGCAGAAAGCCCGATGTGGGGCTCGAACCCAGGACCTGGGATCATGACCTGAGCCGAAGGCAGCGGCTTAACCCACTGAGCCACCCAGGCGCCCCTCATATATCATTTTGTAGAAGGGCTTTAATCCCCTCCCAGCCTGACACCCTCCTCAATGGAAGTCTCACTTCCTGGTTTGAGGAAAACTGACATTTATAGTTGGTCTGCCTCTCCCAGTCCCTCCACTGACCCTTCAGTGCAAGATGAGTGACAAACTTCAGTCTAGAAATGTCCATGGATTTTCAGTTTGGAACATTTTGGAGAACTGGGAAGTAAACTGAGGTCGGGACAGACAGCTGTTTGTTTTCTCACTTGCCTCTGCTTATGTAAGATACTTGATGCCTGTCTTTAAAGAAATGTTCACCAATTACAGAGTGTTGGATTAGCAAAGACACTTTCTAGTTGAATTCCCACAATTTTTAAGCTTTGGCTCCCAGAGTACATTGTCACTGAGTGGATTGAACTTTAAGGTCAATGCTTCATGTGGTTTATTATACCAAGTGGTATTTTGTTGATAACTGTAGGTTATAACAGTAAATTATCAGAACACCTGGGTGGCTGAATGGGTTAAGCATCTGCCTTCCGCTCAGGTCATGATCCCTGGTCCTGGAATCAAGCCTTGCATCGGGCCCCTGCTCAGTGGGGAGTCTGCTTCTTCCTCTCCCTTTGCCCTTCCCTTGCTCATGCTTGCTCTCTCTCTCTCTCTCAAATAAATAAATAAAACCTTTTTTAAAAACCCAGTAAATTATCTGGTCACAAGCACCAGGAGCTACAAAGAGAAATAAACCATAGTCTCACACTTCATTTTTCATTTTTGTTTTTCAGATAGATGTAGGACTGGAGAGAATGGGATGATTTCTTTTATATTTTTCTTTATAATTTTTTTCTTTAAAATCTGGGCCTTCATTGCCTGTTGGTACCTATTCAACACTAACAGCCAACAATTTCCACTCTTTTTTCTGGCCCATGGACTTATTGTTTTAGCTTTTTTTTTTGGTTGTCATTAAGGAACCGTGTTTATAATTCAAATTTTAGAGTTGCAAGGAACTGTAGAGGTCATAGAGTTCAATCATCCCATTTGACTAATGAAGAAATTGAAGTTCAGCAGTGAAGTGCTTCCTTCCAGTTTATACAGCTCATCTCTCTCTCTTTTTTTAAGATTTTATTTATTTGAGAGAGAGAGAGAAGGAAGAGGGGGAGGGGCACAAGGAGAGGGAGAAGCTGGCACCCCAGTGATCAGGAAACCTGAGGTGGGGCTTGATCCTAGGATCCTGAGATCATGACCTGAGCCGAAGGCAGATGCTTAACCGACGGAGGCACCCAGGTACCCTATAGAATTCATCTCTTGCAAAGGTGAGAACAGAACCAGGACTCTTGCTCCAGACTAGGTGCTCTTTTCTGTGCATGATGTTGCTCCCCTTTCCCTTGTTCCTGCCTATTGATAGCTCTTTCTCTCAAGGGCATGAGTTTATAGGACATATAATTCCAAGAAACTCCATTTAAGTTTTATTTGTTAGCAGATGGTCTTTGGATACTAACCTTTGGTTGCCTTAAAGAATAACCCATATCTTATTGATAGGAATTCTTCATGCTGATCTTTATTTAATTCACTGTTTCCCAGGATCCTCATCCTTTCCAGCTGGTTACTATTAATTATCAGGCAATATCCTCTTGAGCTGTCTCTATTTCTTAATTACATTATTAATTGTATTCACATAAATTGATCTCTCTGACATTCTAAGTCTGACTCACTGAGGAAATAAGTCTAATATTCACAAGAGACTTCAACAGTCTCACTACCTTAACTTATTATTTCCATTAAGCAGACTGATATCACTAGAAGCCAGATGTGACTGCTTAGCTGAATGGGCCTCTATCCTAATCATAATTACAATGTCCTTTAACAATTCTCTTTTGCTCACCTTTCTTGCTTACTCAGACACACATGATAGTTATCAGTTCATTTCTACCTTACCTGCGCTTTTTAATCTTTAACATAGAAGGAATTTCCTCACTCATATTATCTTGTGGTAATCTTCTATTTGCAATTCAAGGCAATTATGGTGAGAAAACATGAATGTATTTTAGTTCTAGAGTTTTTACTGTAACCTGCACCCTAAGGGCCTGATGCCCAATTAAACATAAGTCAGGTTTTTACATACAAAGATAGTTTCTTAATGTGTGCTATTTAAGAACTCTCTTTCCCCCTTCATGACAAGGTATGCTTCTGTTAACCCCATCTTTTCAGCCAGGTTCCCTTTAACTTTTATGAAGTGACAAGAGTAAACAGGTTCTTATATATAAGTTGTCAACTATTCCATACAATCCTTTCTATATTTGCATTAGAAAAGGTTGACCAGTAGGAAATGAGAGCTGAAGACTAGAATCTCTATGAAAAAAAATAGATCTTAAAAGGAGAATTTCTGTGCATGTTTTTTTTTGTGGTTGACAGCAAGTCAGCTCCCATCTCTTAGGGAAAAAAAAAAAAAAGAATAAGAGAAATTAAAAATACCAGTGTTTTTTATCATGTGAAAAATGATCACCCAGATGCCACCAATGGGCAGATTTTGTTTTTGCTGTGGGTACAAGCACCCAATTTGATGATCTACATGACTGAGTCTCCTCATGTTATCTCCACACCTGCGGAATATTCACCAGGGTTCTATAGATACCACCATCCCAATCTACTCACAACTAAACTCATTTTTCACTGCCTTGTGCACTCACTCATCCCACGCATTTCAACAACCTGGATGTCATCCTCTAGACTCTTCCTCTCTCCCTCTCACCTGCCAAGATGCTTTGTCTAACCAGTAAAGTTCACTTCCACTGATTTGGACTTCTTATTCTCTTCAACATGTTTCTTGTGGTGCTGCTGCTTCAGCTCCACTCCTCAGCCTTTCTTTCTCAATCTATTGCATCTGATTCCGAAGGCATCCCCTCTTCCATTGAATGACTTAAGGCCCTTCTTGAACAGCCTCACTAGTCTTACACCTACATTGCCCTTCCTCTCATTCTGCACTTTTGCCAGGTTTAGCCATATCCACAGGTCCCAAACCTCCCATATGATTTTGTATCCCATCCCTCTGCATGTTCTCTTTTTTTGTGGAGTGTTATTCCTACCTAATTTTATGTCAAACTCTAAGATTCAGCTCAAGCATCTTTTCCTGAAAAGCTATGGTGGTATCCCAAAAGAGCTGAGCATTCTCTTCTTTGTGCATCTTGTTAATTTGTTTTAATTTGTACAGACCACACCGTTATATACTTATTAACTGTACTTCAGTCATTTGTGTGCCTGTATTTCCTTTTAGAATGTAGCTTCCTCAAAGGCAAGAAGTATGGTTTTAATTTTTTTTTTTTTTTATTTTCAGCATCTGGCTCATTAGGTCACACGGTATACATTCCCAGTGAGTATTATTCAAATAAATGAAGGAATCTATGATCTGTTGAAATTCCTTCAAGTTACATTCTTATAAAAGTTGTGATTTTATACTTATGTTTGGTTTGATCCAAATGTCAAGGGCCAATTTGTTGCCCAGCCAGTGTTTTTGTCAACCTGCCTACAAGCCTGCTCTTTCTCTGTAATGCCTAAGGAGAAGGTAGAGAAGATGCAGTCACCCCGTGCAATAACAGTATGCCACCCACCGAGGTAAAGTGTCATGGGGAAGGGAATAGCTTTGGAGTGAAACTGACCTCAGTTTAAATTTCAGTTTGCCCATTATTCCATGTGTGACTTTGAGCAAGTTTCACTGACTTTCCTGAGCCTCAAAGTTGTCCTCTGTAAATGGCAGTAATAATAACAGCTGCCTTCCAAAGTCACGGTGAAGATTAAATCGGTTAAAATGTGTAAAGCATTTAACCACAGTCCTTGTTGTGTAGTAAATTCTCAGTAAATGACAGTTGTTATCATTATCAGCACCTTTATTACATAATCTTCTGTAGAGGTTAGGCAGGGAGAAGTGTGGTACTTTCTTGTCATCAAGGGACTCCTTCTTCAAAGATAAGTGTACTACCAGGGTGCTTATCCAAACCATAGAACACAGGAAATTATTTCACTAACTGTTTTCACAATTGTCCAAGGACGGGAGCTAACTGGCGCCATTCTTTGCCTAGGAGAGATATTAATTCATTATACAAAGTATATCTTAGGGAATTAATTCTCTCCCTTTGAGAATGGCACAGTGACCCCCACATTCTGGCCTAAACTCAGTAGGCTAGGGGGATGGAAATGTATTTTTAGAATCAGTAATGAAGTTTATAAGACACTTAAGAACATATAAAATAGAAGTTTTCTTTATATAGACCCTTTTACCTGTTTCGTGTCTGTAAGGGAGAGGGGGAAATGTTGTGGTCAAAAGACTGCGGGGTTAGAAGTTAGAAGACTGATTCAACAGCTTACTCCAGGAAGAACTAAGGGTGGTTACCCACATAGGTGCTGAGAGCTTCTAACATCTCTGTAATGAAGGTAAGACGATTCTGTTGACAGTACTAAGTTTTGAGTGTTTTAATTCACATCATATATTTGAAAGCATTACACAATTTTTAAAGTACTGTAGGGTTCTGAGTTATTATGAAGATGATTATTCTGCTTTACAGCCATCCTGCTTCCTTTACCAGATGACACTAATCACCCCAGATGTCTAAGAGCAACTTGACTGTTTCAGAAATGAGGAAATGAGTGGCTTTAGTTAAAACTGCCCAACTTTTATCTGTTCTTTTCCTGTCTTTCCTTCTTGTGCTGCTGGGCTTCCCTTGGCCTTTTCATTGACTATGAAAGATGTATTCATGTGATACCAGTTGCTATTTCTAGCTGCTTTTCTAAAATTGTTAAAAATTCAAAGCATCTGTCCTTTCTGTCAGGTCACTTAACCAAGCTCTCGGACTACAGGGAATAGCCCAGAGAGCCTAAATGAGTCTTTAATGTGCTGAATGGAGTTCTCTTTAGATTCATCTTTGCAGGTTGGAAGCATGAGTGAATTTAGCTATTATTATCTTTCTTTGGATGTCAGCCAGCTACTTCAAAAAATTGAGTCTGTATTTTCTACCAGATTTCCCTTCTGGACAGTTGTGTACTTTCTCTATTCAGAGTATGAGACACCAAGGTAGAGTCCAGGCCAGCTATCTTAATGGAGAGCAAGTTAACAAATCATCAATCTTTCTCACTAACCCACTGCTGGAGGAAAAGTTACATTACCTCCAATAGCATTTCAAACCCTCTGACTTAAGACTAGAGTTAGATGTTACCTATATCCAGAAGTAATCTGGTTCTTTATTTCCAGCCAAATTATTCTATACTCACTAATTGTCAAACATGCCATGTTCTGCTCCTTCATTTTCGGTTATCTTGGCTCTCCTCTTGGTGCCCTCTACCTTTTCTCTCTCACTGTGCTAAGATGCAACAAAACAGAAATCATCAATTAAAACTCTGCCTCCTTAATGCTTCCTTGTCCTCTCCTGACCCCATTTGAGATAATTTTTCTCTTTCCCCTGATGCTATTTAACATTCATATTACACATTTTAGGAATCATTGCTGAAAGCCTATCTGTATTTTATTTAGCAACTTCTAAAATAGCTTCATGAGTTCTTTTTCTCCAACCCAAATTGCAAGGACAACATCTTAAATATTCTTTATTGGTACAGAATTTTACCTGGACTTGTAATTATTATACAAGTTTATTATTATTACCATTTACTATATATTGTTAATATTATGATTAATAATACCTGTGGATTCACTGGTAATAACTGAGGGTCCAGTGGAAACTGTGGGTTGTCCCTGAACCCAGTTATATATGAGGGGGTGCAACTGGCCTTACTCTTACACTTAATGAAGAAATGCTCAGAAAACAATGTGATAGCATGGGTGTGTTTAAATGTGTGAAAGCTGTGAATTTTAAAATTGTATGCATGTCAGCATGTTATGTCTTCATATTTTGAATCAACCACAAAGCTTTCTCTTAGTAGGGACTTTGGCTTATGAAACTGAAGCAGTCCCTTACTGGCTCCCTCAGGAAAAAGCTGAACAAACAGATGGGCCTTCCTTGGAATGTCAACCAACAAGAGCCCTGCTTCTGCTGACAGAGGTTGTAAATTTTACTGGTGACCCCACTAGAACATAGGCTCCACTGCCCTGTTCCCCTGGGGAGCTGCAGCTAAAAATAACAAAGGCAGAGCCTATCTTTATTACACTGTTGCCTTTCTTTAAGAGGCCCAATAACCAGCAAGGCTAACACTATAAGTTGAGGTCTATTCTTCATGCCCCTAAAACTTTCTGCTCCCAACACAGCTGCAATGGTTACTGTCAAGATTTAATAATTTCAACTACATCAAACTAAAAAACCTCTGCATAGCAAAGGAAGCTATCACAAAATGAAAAGTCAACCTCTAGAATGGGAGAAAATGTTTGCAATTTTCTGAAGGGCAGAATCTGAAGGGCACTCACATCCCTAATATAGAAATATATCAAGAACTCATAGAACTCATACAACTCAATAGCAAACAAACAAAACAACAACAACAACAAAAAATTTAAAACTGGGCAGAAGAACTGAATAGACATTCTCTCAAAGAAGACATGTAAGTGACCAAGAAGTGTTATGATAAGGTCCTCACTGTCATTAATCAAATGCAAATGCAAATCAAAACCGAAATGAAATATCTCCTTATACCTGTTAGAGGGACTATCATCAGAAAGACAAGAGATAACTGCTGGGAAGGATGCAGAGCAAAGCGAATTCTTGCGCACTATTGCTGGGCATATACATTGATGCAACCACTATAGAAAACAGTATGGAGTTTCCTCAAAAAATTAAAAATAGAACTACTATAAGATCCAGCAATCCCACTTCTGGGTATTTATCCAAAGGAAATAAATCACTGTCTCAAGAAGATACATGTACCCAATGTTTGCTGCAGCATTATTTATAATAGCCAAGACATGGAAACAACCTAAATGTCCATCAACAGATAAATGTACAAATAAGATTTATATTTATATGTATACATATACATACACACACACACACATATATAATGGTATGTTTTATATATATATACACACACACATACAGAAAATGGTATATTATTCAGTCGTTAAAAAAAGCAAATCCTGCCATTTGCAAAAATAAAAACAAGGATGGATCTTGAGGGCATTATGCTAAGTGAACTAAGTCAGGAAAAGACAAATAATGTAGGATCTCATTTACATGTGGGGTCTAAAAAAACAAAACTCATAGATAGAAAGGGTTGGTTGTTGCCAGAGTAGCTGGGGGTGGGGGAAGAATGAGTAGAGGAGGTCCAAAGGTACAAACTTCTAGTTATAAAGTAAATAAGTCCTGGGATGTAATGTACTGCATGCTGACCATAGTTAAGCATGGGGCTCTGGGTATGGTGCATAAACGATGAATCTTGGAACACTGGGGAAAAAAATAGAATATTGTATTGTGTGTTTGCAAGTTGCTAAGAGAGTAAATCTTAAAAGTTCTCATCACAAGAGAAAAACATCAAAGCTACATGAGGTGATGGATATTAACCGAACTTACAGTGGTAGTCATTTTATAGTATATACATATATCAGATCATTGGACTAGTACAATGTTCTGTGTTAGTTATAGCTGCATGAAACTGGGGCAGGGGAATCTACCCAATACTTTAAATGTTGCTATTTGAAAAATGATCTTTTTAACTGATAAAATCTCTAAGGAAAACCTAGGAATTTTGAGTTACAAAATAATTTTAAAAAAATATGATTTACAGACCTGTACCTCTGAAACAAATAATACATTATATGTTAATTTTTTTAAAAAATAAAAATAAGCTTGAATAAAAAGTTTTAAAGCTAATTGATTCAGATTTTCCCTTGGGTTTGTAGGACATGAAGACCCTCTCTAGTCTCACCTCTTGGATGATACTTATTAGAGAGGAACCAATAAACTCCATGCTTGGGAGAGGATGAGCAGCCTGGCCAAATGCTTCTTTCATCCATTCCTAAACTTACAGGAAATTTTAAAATAACTTTTAAACTTTAATAAGTGTCAGACCTCCTTTGCATAGAATAATCTTATGCCATACCCTACTGTTTTTAGTATTGAATATTATTTATAGAAAAATGGATAATATAAAAGGATTAGAAATAACCTACATAACCCAAAATTGGGGAAATTGGGAATTAGTTATGGTATATCCAGACTGAAAAGAAAAAAAAAAAAAACTAACAATATCAGAGATATGTTGATGAATCCAGAAACCTTTCTTTGTTAACAAAGGATTCCGGAGGTATTAGCTTTTCCTTATTTATTGAAGAATTTCTCTTTGCCTTTAAGCTGAATCCCAAGAAACCGTGCAAATGTCCCTACAGCAGCAACCTCTGCTTTGCACAAGAGATTTGGACTCGGGACAGTGATTTGTTAAAATGAATTCTGTAAAAAGCATTACTCTAATTCCTGAGTTGGTTTAAGAGATATCTTGGAATTTAAACATTTCTTTCTTTTTAAAAGATTATTATAATCATTAAGAATGAGCCAACTTGATTTCATAGTGAATTATCCATCTCTTGTCTTGTCTTTTTCTCCAGAGTCTTAATCATTTCCGTAAAAGAGAAATGAGCCAGGAACACCTTGTTAATGCCAAAATGGCTAGAATGTCCTGACTTTGGGGGTATTCTGTATACTAGGATGCACCATATGACATTACCAATATTTGACCATTTTTTTAATTTTCAAAGACGGTAGTTTTATATGGTTCACACTAAGACCTCTTTTCTCCCCATGTCCGGTGAGCATCATCTGGGCTTTCAGATATCGACAGAAGAGCAGCTCTTCCTCTGGCTTCTCCCCATTACTGTGCCAACAAGGAAGTTGAGAGGGTTAATGCAGGTTTGTCTCTCTCACTTAGCTTAGTGAATACAGAGTGAACGTGATAGTGTCTCCAGGGGGCTTTAGTTTATGGGCAAATGTGCCAATTTAGGATTTTTAATTGTCATATCTTTTCACTAGCTCATCATTTTGTTATAGTTTCTTCTCACCCCTGCCCTTGCCAGTTAGTTCCCTTCAGTTTATTGGCCTCTGTACTTTGAGAAGGCAATCAAAACCATGCTTTTAGGAAGACTCTAACAATCAGCATGTGGCTTCAGTCATTCCAAAGTTTCACTTGATAGAGTCATGAAGGATTTTCCTTTCAGACAAAGCTAATGGAAAAAATATGTGGCAGGAGTTGTGCCAATCTGGTTTGTGAATGTCCAAAAATTCTTTTATTATTTAGTAACAAATGTGGTACACCTTTAATTCTGCACATAGGGTTCACTTCTCCTGGGGAAGTAGCCTCTTATTTATGGGTGTATAGACCCTGGAGGGATTTGGGGAATAAGTGAAAATACCCAGAGGTTCTCAGCATTGGTGGAAGACTAGGGACAGTAATAACCTCCATGTCTGTCTTCTGTCACTCTGATCCATGCCTGTTCATTGCTTCCTGTGATTCTCTGCCTCTTGCAATAATAAAATACGAGATCAGGAAGTGTCCTTAAAAGTCACCTAAGACCACAGTTGTTGACATTTGCAAATCACATGAAAATAATGTGATTTGGGATTCTCTATAATAATGTGATATAATAATATGATTCTCTAAATAATGGAATAATGGATTCTCTCTCCAGGAAACTGAAATTATATAACCACTACATTTTGAGCTTTATCTCAGAAGTTTTAGGCAGCTCTTCCAGAACCTAGGGAGTCTGGTGAAGACTCCATGACTTGGGAGTCCTACCATCTTTTTTACATATAGGGAAACTGAGGACCAAGATGACATAGTGACTTGCCCCAGAATATAAAACTTTCAGTCACAAATTGGAGAGTGACTAAAACTATGTTCTAGTATTTCCATTTCTAGTTCTCTTCTCTTTCTTTGAGATTATTTGCCTCATTGTCATTTGCTTTCTTACATGTGGAACCCTAAAACCAGGTTGTAGGAGGGGGTAGGAGAATTTGACAGAGGGGAGTTTTGTGGGATCCCCACTTCTAAACCATGCAACCAGGAAAGGCAGGAAGAGACTATACCAAAGGCATTAATAAACTTGGTCAGTTTGTTGAAAAAATACTCCATTTTTTAAGACAAAATACCAAATCATTCATGTTTTTACTTTTTGGTTGGATCAGTTCATGCCCTACTGTAGTTTATTCTCTTTATTTCTGCATGTTCACCAGCCCTGAAATAGGTCTAATTCTTCTTGCTTTATTTTCTTCTGAAAGAAACGACCTAAAACAAAGGCTGTGCTTTAAGGAAATTATTGCATTGACAATGTCATTTTCTGAATGTCAGCTTTATCCCAGCACTGAACCAAGTTACCAGCTCTGCCTGGTTGGGTTTATAGACAGAAATGTCACAGATTTGGAATGCTTTTTCAATGCATAGATCACTATGCATTAAATCCTTCTCTAACTGGTTTTGCTTTTCTGGTAATAAAAGCTAAAGAAATGAAGAGGAAAGATCCAGGTATAACCATTTTGGGGCCAAAGTTTATCTTTCATCACATGCAAATTATTGTGGCCTTCCTATTTGGCATTCAACTTGTCATTGGAAGAAGGTAAAACATTCACTTTGTCATTTTTATGTAGGAGGCCTTTGTTAGGAACCAGAAACCTTTCATGGCTCTCCTAATTTTACAGTCACTTAGACTGTAAAATGGGGGGTGGGGGGGAAATGTACTCCTGTCTGAGGATTTTGAACAGAGATCACCAAAGAGCCCCCTGAAGACAAACAAAACAAAACAAACTTCTAGGATATCCACACTGGGTAGAAGGATTCACACTGTTGATTATAACATGATGCTTCAAACCTTGTGGTTTTGCTTCATGCCTACAGTGAGATGCAGCTGACCACCACTGGCATTACTCCTTGTCAGGAGTGCCCATGCTCCTGGGCGGCAATTTCCAGATTTCAGGCTGTTATATATCACCTTCATTGTTTTTGTCAGAATAATTTTCTCTAAATTGACTTAGACTTTTCTTTTTTTAACTGGAGTGAATTTTTTTTTTTTGTCATAAAGAAAATTAGGGGTACCTTTGGTGTGCCTTTGGTTCAGGTCATGATTTCAGGGTCCTGGGATCACCCCAGTCCAGTCAGGCCCCCTGCTCAGGGGCAGTCTGCTTCTCCCTCTGCCTCTTTCCCCTTCCACCACTCCCCCCTCATCCTCACTCTCCCTCTCTCTCTCTCTCAAATAAATAAATAAAATCTTTAAAGTAAATAAAGGGAAACTCTTAAGTGACTAAAAAAATATACACGTAACTATGAAAATAAAAATTGTCGTGTGCCTTTAAAATCGTTTTGCATTCAGAATATGTTTACCCTCCTTGGAGATGCCCTAGTCTTGGTGATTTTAGAAACTGAATTCCAGCTTATAGGTCCTGGCTTGGGGGTGGAGTAAGGACACCAAACTCTAAGAATTTGCAAAGCGATGGAGTGGTTTTATTTCCAGGTGCAAATCAGGGACAGGATGACCAATAAATTTAGCCAGCTCACACAGCAAACAGATGTGGGCCTTGGCTGGCTCCACCCAGCATGTTCTCTCTTTCCCCACCTCTCCTGGTCTCCTGGCTAGGACCCCATCTGTGCCTTCGGCTTCAGCTGCGTGGTTTCCTTTTGGCCACCAGCACTCACAGTGTGGATTTCTGCTTTGGTCCCTGTTGTTTGCCCTTATTCTGCCGAAGGACCTGGGGCTTGGGCTGCCAATTTTATAGGGGAAGCCCTCTCTTTTTATAGCTTCTCGCTTTGCAGGGCCTTGATTCCATTAAAATCCCAGGGGCTAAGTGCTGAGTGGTGCTTTCCCCTCCCCCTTCCTCAGCAGGAAGCGGGCGTGGCCTGGTCACTGGCGGCTGGAACGCAGGGTTCCTTTACCTCTGTCACCACTTCCAGGATTCATTGTGTGCCCGAGTTAGACTGACCTACACAGGGCGTTCATGGTGGGGATTCTGATACCGAGGGGCGTTTGCTGTTTTCTGCACAGTCAGATTCGAGGAGCTGTATATGTTTGGAAGAGGAGCTTGGAAAAACAAAACCCAGAATGATCAGACTTTTCCTATGGATTTAGACTCCCCAGGTCTGTGCGCACGACTCTGGGCTTCTCATAAGCCTCAGTTCCCTTCTGGTAAGGGCACTGGGGGCGAAGAATGGAAACCCCAGGGCCTTGCCCTCCGATTCTTCAGTCCCCTCCTTCCCCTCTGCCCAGTGCGCTGCTGAGACCTGCATCTGCCTGGTTCTGGCAAGGGAGACCTCCTGGTGTCAGGTTGGGCCTGGGACAGGTCCAAAGCCTTTGTCCTGCTGCTCGAGGTCCTCTCTGAGAAGGAAGCTGGACTGACCGAGAGCTGGTCTTACCTCTTGTGGTGAGACCTGAAGTCAGGGCAGCCTCTGGCGTGCAAGGCCTGGGTAAGGGGGTGTGTACAGCTCAGGGGTCGCCCCACATGCCTGCTGAAAAGGGTGACTCCTTTAACTGAGGATAGAATGAAGGGAAATAGGCTGAAGTTCTGCTATGCTGTGTGGCCTTAGATACAACCCTTAGCGTCTCTGAGCTTTCTCAGCTATAAAATCTATGTGCGGAAGAGAGACAGCAACGTCTAGACTAGGGAGTTCAGTAGGTCTCTTCCAGTATCAACATTCTTTGCTTCTAAAGAGCAAAGAATCTGAGTCCAAAGACTACGCATTTAAAAAATGATTTTATGTGTCACAAACCGTCAATTCAACACTCATTCCATAGTCTCCCCACTATTAGCAAAGTCTCTGTTTTATCAAGAAAATAGACATGTATTGGAATGAAGTTTCTCCATGATATTCTGATGCAAGAAATGTTATACTGCGCTTATTTTTTTTTTTTTAAGAGAAAATTAAGTTCAAAATTCTCTTTCAAGAGTGGCAGTGCTTAGTAGCATTCATTACTGGAGCCCATTCTCTCCAGGGGGCTGTCAGGCATCCCAGGAGGATTGCTAAGTCCAAAAAAATTTGAGGAGAGACCTTCTTTCTCCAGTCTATCATGGTCATGGCCTAGTTGTTTATTATCTGGGCCAGAATGGTCCATTCTATGGCGGGAGTCTCTAATCCCCAAACTCACCCACCCCAATTCACCCCTGGCCCAACTCAGCTCCAGTGGCGCAGGTCTCATGACTGGGGAGCTCAGAAGACCTTACAACCATATGTTACCTCTTCAGAGATAATGCCGTGCTTCAGGGAAGGGTCTGCACTTCAGCCACTTGCACAACTTGCATCCCCCAAGCCCCTTCCTCTATTCCAAAAAAGTCACCTCCACGGTCTTGTCACTCACCCTCTTCAACCTCAGTGCCACCTCTACTTCCACTCCCTTCGGTATGAACATAGTCACATGGAAGTTTAATGACCGTTTGTAGAATCTCAATTAAATAACAACTTCAAAGGAAAGCCTGTGAAGGAGCTGCCATCCTGGTATCCCAGAAACTTGCTTTCTGCCCCAGAAACACAAGTCATTCTGGCCCTTCCAGGCAAAACCAGGAAAACACAACACAAAGGCTGACTTGTTCATTCATTGGAGACTACTAGAGTAATAGGAGTAATGTAAAAAAACTTCTCAATAAGTTATCCTGCTACAGGGGCAACTGAGCATAAGCTCCTTTGATTCCTTGCCTCCTCCATACCTACAAATTGAAATGCACCCACTCCCCTCATTATCCTTCTCCAGTCTGAGAAGATGTGGTACCCCTCTTTGGTTCTGGGCGCACCCATCTTCCTTGCCAAGATCAGGCTCCACAACCATCTTCCCTCTTGAAACTTCATTCTTTCCTCTTGCAAGAGTGTGCTCCTTTCAGAATATAAGCTTATTTGGCTCCCTCCTATTCATTGGAAAAGAACTCTACCTTTGGCCTCCTGTCCCCTGGCAAATGCCCCATATCCTCTTTACTGTTATCTAAACTTCTTAAAGGAGTAACCTGTACACAACGTGACCACTTTATGGGCCACACGTTCCCTCTGCACCTCCTGCTACTTCTCCTGTTAAGGCTGTATTTTTGTAACCACAAAATCCAATGGCCAATTTTTTTTCTTTGTGTTTCTATACCTTTGGGGGGCATTTGGCAATGTTGATTATAGGCACCATTGTCCCCGAAAGTAATACACTTTCCCAGTTTGTCTCATTTGTGTCTTTCCCTTCTCAACCATGGGCTCCTCTCTCTGTCCACCATTTCCACACTAGTGTTCCCAGGTGTCTGTTTTCAGCTCACAGCTCTTCTTACTATTGACTCCCCTGTTGGGTGAATTTATCCACTCTCAGGAGTTCAACTGCCATCTGTATGCTAATGACTCTCTGATTTAATCTCCAACTCAATTTTCCTCCCCCAAGCTTCAGACTCACCAACTCCATTATCTTTCAGGCACCTTCACTTGGGTACTCTTTGGATATTTCAGATTTGATTTTACAAAAACTAAGTAGCACTTCCCTCTAACTTCAGCTTTTATTTACTGTTTCACCTCTCTTTACCCTCTTTAAAATGTGGGCCTTGGGGCACCAGGGTGGCTCAGTCAAACATCTGCCTTCGGCTCGGGTCATGATCTCAGGGTCTTGGGATCCAGCGCTGTGTCAGGTTCCCCATTCATCGGGGAATCTGCTTGTCCCTCTACTCCCCCTCCCAGCTCCTTTGCATTCTCTCTCTCTCTCTCTCAAATAAATACTTTTTTTTTAAAATCTGAGCCTTCACTTTTCTCTCTTTCTCACCCTCTTCATCCAACTGAGCATTACATGCTCATGGTTTCCTCTCCTCTGGATTTCTCAGATCCAGTCTCTCCCTGCCACTCTTACTAACACTGCTATCCTATGCCGAATGTACTTTCTCTTGTGTGGACAGTACAATAGCCTCCTAAATCGTCTCCGGGTTTCTAGCCTTGTTGTCCTCCATTCAGCTCTTTACAGAGCTACCCAAATGATCCATTTAAAACGTAAATCTGACCTGCCTCTCACTGCTAAGCCATTCCATGGCTTCCTGGTTTCTGTATGAGGAAGTACAACTTCCTTTCCTGGCATGCACCACCCTCTGTGGCCCTCTCTTGCCTACTTCTCAGGCCTTGGCTCCTACGACTCAGAATCCAGCAATATTCAACTAACAATAGTTCTCTGCACGCATCCAATTCTACTCCCCTCCCCCCTTTTTTTGCTTCTGCTTTAAAAAATTAAATGTTTTACTTTAGAGTGTTAGGTTGATCTTACAAAGGAAGTTTCAAGTTCATTTTATACTCTATATTTGAGCTTTTGAACTTCGGGAAGGAGGAAAGAAGAGAAAAGGCCAAGGCTACATACCTATTTCAGTGTCTTTCTCTCCTACAAGGCCCAAAAGGGTACTGGACCTGAGATATTTGTGTGCCCTGTTTGATTTAAAGCTCTTAATAAGTATGTCAAACATTTTAGGTTTTCACTCCAGGGAGTTCTTCTAAACCCCAGAGAATCTATCTGTTATGGAGAGTGCACTGCCCTCTAGAGGTGGCTTCCAGGGAAGGAACATAACAAATTCAAACTAGGAAAGCATTCTGCAGTTTCTCATGTAAAGCAGATTTTTGTAATAAGACCTTTACTATTACTGCCATTTGTCCAAAATGTGCTTTTTCAGATGACTAATTCTGATTCGCATGTTTTCAGTCAACTTCAATATAGTGTTTGGGGAGAAAATACACGATGCACCTTAAAGAGCACTTGATTTGGAATTGAGGGACTCAAGTTTTAGTCCTGCTTTTCCCGTTAACGTTTGCAAACTTAGATCTCTCGTCCGTTAATCAAGGTGTGCAAGATCCCATCCACAGATGGGAATTATCAGAAAGTATATTTTAGGAATAATTGGAGCAGAAGTATCAGGAAGTATTAATCATAGACTAAGTCTATACAAGGCACTAGGCTCAGAGCTGTTTTGCAGACGTTTTCTGTTTACATTTAGATCTTTAAAAAGTTAACTGAAAGGTATTTGAAAAGAAATTTGGAAAGCATTTGGGGTTTCAATTTAAATGGAAGAGATTAACACTGATACCATGAAAGCCTGAAAATGAAACTGAGCTAAAAGTAAAACTTACTCTGGGGTTTCCAAGAGTCTATTCCAGTATGAAAGCAGAAATGAATCATACACACACTTTAATTTTCCATAAAGCTCTGGTATAAACCCCTTTTAGCCTGATTTCCCCTCCCCTATTTTCAACAAGAGAAGAAAAAGAAAGTCTTTAATGATAACAGCCAGCTATGATCTGTGTATATCTACATAATAATGATTGACAATAGGTAAAATTGTATTATCTTACAATGGCAGATGGTTGCTTAGAATTTCTTAGTACGTTAAAGAAAGGGAAAAATAATTAGGACACCATTTGTGTTCATAGCGACCCTGGGAGGAAGATGCCACAGAGCCTGAAACACACTAGCTGAGAGACAAGAGGTCTGCATTCCTGCGAGAGTCTTTCCATACTTGGAGGAACCTGGGGACACCAGGTGATCTCCTGTCGTGCAGGAAACCACATCTGTATCCTACGCTTATAGGGCTGCTTCCATGAAGTAGATTGTTAATGCCTTCTTTGGCATCCATCTCCTTAGATGAAAGATCCTGCCAAATTCAGAGCTGTCCTGCTGTGTTAGGACACCAAAACCTGAATAGACAGAATCTTTTTCAGTTACTGATCTATCTTGGACCTAATTTATGACATCAAGTCGATCACTTTATCTCTCTCTTCATCAGGTTACTGTCTCTAACTTTACGAAGTCCTGTGGGCATTATCAGAGGGACATACCGAAGAGACTATCCCAAACATTTTGAACACATACAAGACATTATTACCTGAAATTCTTTCTTATGATTGCATAGCTAAGGAACCCTTTAAAAATGTGCGTGGGTAGGTGGGTGGGTGGGGGTTGGTCTCAGCCTAGTCTCGTAATTTCTTGCTGGAGGCACAGTCTTAAAATGAGGAATGAAGGGAGTGTACAGACTTTACTAATAATGTCTACTAGTGTTCATATTTTTATTCCTGGGAATTGTGGCCCAACAGTTGTTAGACCACAATCATTAAGAAATTCTCATCCGGGCACCTGGGTGACTGAGTCGATCGAGCGACCCACTCTTGATTTTGGCTCAGGTCATGATCTCAGGGTCCTCGGATCAAGCCCTGCAATGGACTCCGTGCTCAGCAGGATGTTTGCTTGAAGAGTTTCTCTCTTCCTCTCCCTTTACAGAACCCTTTACTGAAAATTTTATATTTTAAAATATAAAGTTATATTTTAATTAAAATATAAATATTTTTTATTTATATAAAATATATAAATTTATATATATTTATATATAAATAAAAAAATTTATCAATAAATAAATCTTAGAAAATAAATACATAAATTCTCAGCATCACCTTCCAAGTGTTAGGCTGAAAACACCAAAAAAGTAATGAATAAATAAATAAATAAATATCATTAGAAAACAAGGACCTGGTTATATCCTGCTCTCATAATATCTCAAAAGCATCTCAAATTTGCTTTCAAATATTGTTAAGGCCAGAATCTTTGCTTGCTGCTATGGGATTCTCTGATTTGTGACTTAATGCCATATGCCACCTCCTGCTGCTTTGTCTGCCCTCTTTAGGGTTTGCTTTCACTTATTATTCTTTATCCCTCTTCCCCCTTCCTTTATAATCTTATAATAATCGGTTATATATAACCGATATATATATACATACATATATATAACCTATAGTAATAGGTTATATATAACCTATATAACCCTATAACTAACTGCATATTTAATAGAACTTTAAATTCCACCGCGTGTGGTCACAATGCAAGTAACTCACGAGACTTAATGGTGTATTTGGAAAATGAAAAGTACTGAACGCCGAGTGGGGGGTGGGGGGCAAAGTTGTTCGTATCACTTCTCCCTCAAAGAAAACTGCTCTGAGACTCGGTCAAAAGAGACTGAATTCTCAGTCTGTAGAAATGTGATTTGCTCAATGGTCTTGCCTGCTCTTTCTGTGGTATATCCTGGTGTTCTTCCTAGAGGAGAGCCCTGGGGAGGAGGGTGTATTAGGAGCGGCAGCTGCCCTGCCCAGAGGCCAGGGTAATTGGAAATGCGGCAGAACATCCTGTTCCTGGGAGACCTTCTGCCTACTTGTTTGTGCCCTAGAGATTTGGCTCCCGGCATCCTCGCCCAGACCTTTGGACTTGGCAAGGCCAGTTCTTTGTTTCTGTCTTCATCTCTGTGCTCTTCTGGCTCTTCACGAGGTTTCGTTTTGTGTGTGTTGTGGAGGTGAAGCTGCACGGGTGGCCTGGCCAACGGGCTTGCCCGTGGACACTCGGTAAATGGCATAAGCAGCAACAGAAGATTAGCAAGCACTTAACTTGGAAACACAAACTGACTTAAGCAAGAATATTACAAAACGTCTTTCCTAATTCTTGCCAAAACAATGAGGACCAGGTCTCTGGCTTGCACGGTGATTATTAAAGTTTTTGATTCCTGCCAGATACCACTGCTAAATACTTTTAGTTGCACACCTTGATTGGAATAGTATATGTGGGAAGAGCACGAGCAGAAGCTTTGGAACACAGACCGCCAAGTGAATATGGGAACACATTATCCTAGGGAAGTCCTTCAAGCATCTTGGTGGTGCCTTGGTGTCTGTCTCTATAAAATGGAACCAAAATGTGAAAACAGCATAACAAACCTTCCTCTTTGGGGTTTTGGGAAGGATACCAGCTAGTCCTCCTGAGGTATCTCACGTCTCCTAATTATTGGTTGTAACATTGCGTACTACAGATGGGAAAGGGAAGAGTGGAATGACAAAATAAAAATCACACAGTGACCTGGGAAAAATCCCAAAGTAGAGAGAAATCCAGATTTCAGGAAACATAGTCCCATCTGGGCAAAGCCCCAGAGTTTAAGTGACGAGAGCACTTGAAATAGAACCTGAAGCCACAGGCACGTAGACAAGTTGTACAGCTATCCTTGTTAAACAATGCAGATGGAGTCACACTACTCTCTGTCTTTGGAGGAGAGCAGAGGTGGGTCCTGTGATTGACTTGCAGACGCAGTGAGCACAGGACCCTCTGGGAAGTCTCCCCAGGTTCTTGATGGAGACAGGTAAGGAGGCCGTAGGCAGAAAGGGACAAAACGCCTCCAGTTCTGTGCAGTGGGATCCTATCATCAACCCCTAGCCACTAACAGTGTTGTCCAAACGCATAGCCTTTTAACTGGGAAAGCATCACAGAGAGACTTTATGGCCATTTTTATGGAACAGGAAAAGATGACTGGGCAAGACTTTTAAGCAGTGCAAAGAAAAAGAAGGAAATTCAGGCAAGGTACAGTCTTTGCTGTTTGCCTCAAGGTTTTATTTCGCAACACATAATGGCAACAATTAAATGAGGACACAGTGTTATCTCATTTGTGCTGTTTACTTCCAGGATGTGGAACATTTTCTGCACAAGCCCACCTTTATCTCTAGGAGCTTCTGGCAAACAGTTGTTTTGTTTCAGCTCAGGTCTTTTTGTAGACGGAACTTGATGCTAAAAGCGGTTGGCTCCGGCACTCAGCCCCCTCTGGTGGTTAACACGTTTTTCATCTTTGTCCTGAGTTTGCTCTAGTCTGGTTCAGTTTTTATTTCTGTTAATTTTTAATGAGTTCGTAACTCAATGATGCTGGCTCTGAGTCTCTGGGAGCATGGATTGTTAGTAAGGATTGAATCAGCTTGTTGGCTCATAATAGGCTCTGAAATCCAGTAACATTCGCAGTGTGTTTATTTACTTGGGTAGTTACTGGATCCCAGTAGGAGAAAGAACTGAAGAGACGAATCCAGCCAAAGCCTCTCTGGTTGCCCAGAGAGCTCTAGTCGCACCACCTCTGCCCTCACTAAAGCATCACCCCTCCAGGGAGGATGTTTCCACCCCCTTCTATTACTGCTTACCCCGGTTTATGAGAACTTCCACATCGTCCAAACCAGTAAGCATTTAAGATTTGCTTCCAACTGTATTAAATATGTTGCTATGATGATCTCCTAATTTGAAATTAAATTACATTATAGCTGTAACTGTAGATGCTAAACCTATGCAGAACAATAATGGAACTTAACTGAGTGGTGAGTCATTTGTCCCTGAGAGCTACCATTGACACATATGCCAAGGGAAGTATTAGTGAGTATATTTAAGATACATTTAAAAGAAAAACAAGGGGTGCCCGCGTGGCTCAGTCAGTCAGGCATTGGACTCTTGGTTTCCACTCAGATCGTGATCTCAGGGTCATGAGATCGAGCCCCCTGTTGTTGGCTCTATGCTCCTCAGGGAGTCTGCTTGAGATTCTTTCCTCCTCATTCTCCCTCCTCCCTGCCCCTCCCCCGACTCAACATGGACATGCGTGTGCTCCTTCTCTCTCTCTCTCTAATAAATAAATAAAATCTATTTAAAAATTAAAAAAAAAAAACAGAAATAGTGCACTAGAGAAATCCTGACTGTAGGATTAATAAGCCATATTTTCGACACAGATGCTTGCAAGATTATATACAGAAGGATAATTTGTGCACAGCATGTAAATAATCATGATTCTCAGTGGGGATTATTTGTATTTTAATTGCTACTGGTAACGGAGAAAGTTGTGTCTTCTTATTTGTCCTCTTGTCATTAGAAAGAGTAGTTTACCATAAACTTAATTCAAGTTTTTAATCTTAAAAATGGTATTCTAAAATCTTGGTCACAATCTCCTATTCTCCCTCTAGCTCTGTTTTATTTTTATTTTGTTGTTGTCGTTTTAAATCAACTGTTCTAACTCACTGAGTAGAGCACAAAGTTGTATGTATGTGGTTTCCTGAAAGCCATCCTGAATGTTGAATTAGGAATAGAAATCATCTCTCTGAAGAGAGGAGCTGAATTTGAAGTCTCATTAGTTTAAGTGTGAGAGTAACAACCCACAGCCGTCCTTAATACAGTGGTTCCTTTTTGCACACTATATCCTCAAATCATCTCTACTATAATTTTCTTAGTTTTTTTTTTTTAATGGAACACTTTTCACTGAAATCAACTTTCTTTAAATGAAACTTTTAGATGATGGTTTCAGTTAGGAAACCAGTATCCCCTGCCACAATAGGTGATAACCACAAAAGGAATTAATGGTGAAAATAAGAAAGCATTATTGAAATCTAGCTAAAAGCTGGAGTTCACCAAGGCACTGAGCCTAAGGCTGTCTCTCTCTCTTTTGTTTTCATTCTCTCTCTCTCTCTCTCTCTCATTCTCCTTCTTTTTTGGTCAAGTGTTAAAGATGTGTTGAAGACACCGAATGAAGACTTTCTCTAGACACACTGAGGAGTGAAGGGAAATTGAAAAGGGAGGAACTTTCTCACAACATGATTTAGTGAGACTAAAACCGAACCCCAACTCCACATTATCTTCACCTTAGTAAAGAGGAAACAGGTTTGCCTCAGGAAAACCACCTCACCTCTCCTAAGTTTAACAGCTGGGGGTGATAGTGGATGACCCTCCAAGTGAAGCCATATTGGACCCGGGGCTCTTTTTCTCCAAGATTCTTCTTCCTCTTGGGAATTCTCACAAACTGCTGCTGCTGCCCCCCACCATGCCTCAGGTGAGCCCCCAGGGGCATTCTGCTTCAAGCATGAACACAGGCTTCCCTCCTTATTTCTTCTGAGGATACCTGGGGAAAAACTAGATGTTTAAGTAAGACTTTTTTTTTTTTTTTTTTGGACAGAGAGAGAGAGAGAGATCACAAGTAAGCAGAGAGGCAGGCAGAGGGAGAGGGCGAAGCAGGCTCCCCGCCTAGCAAAAAGCCCCATACGGGGCTCGATCCCTTGACCCTGAGATCATGTCCTGAGCCAAAGGCAGAGGCTTAACCCACTGAGCCACCCAGGTGCCCCTAAGTAAGACTTTTTAAACAAATGAACTAGCAAAAAGGAAATACAGAGAATGACTTAATCTTCCTTTTTATCCTTGGTTTGGAGTTTCCCAGAGGCAGTGGTTCTCAGACTTCAGATTACATGGAAATCACCTGGAAGGCTTCTTAAAAGGCCATGTGCTAGACCCCTTCCCAGAATTCAACAGGCCTGGGTTGGGGCTGAGAATCTACATTTCAAACAAGCGCCCAGAAGAGGTTGGGGCTGCTGGTCTGGGAATCACACTGGGAGAACCACTGTCCTGAGGAGACGTGTCGCTTCCTGGCATCCTGGCCTGCCTCTTTCGAAGCAGGCCCATATCTGAGGTATGTGGAGAGACTCTTTAAGGGCCGGATCCTAATTCTAAAATGGAAAGGCAGCGGGCATCATAAATAAGAGTTTGAATTCACTCTCTCAAGTAAGCAGAGATCAGCTCTTTCCTCATACTACCCACATGTCTCGCTCTCACTGGAGTCACCCAAACACATTTTCTCAATTCTAAGGAATTTGACATCACTGCAAATTGGCATATGTTCCAGAGTTATTGTTGGTCCCGTCGCAGGTGCCCGAGTGTACAGGAACCCAGTCCTGGTTATTCAAGTTATTGTTGCTTCATGAGTTAGGTGCATTTTTGGTACCACATGAATGGACTTCAGTGTCCTCTAAATTGTCTTTAAAATTATAATATTGTGATTAAGCATTGAAACAAAAAGTTATTGTGGATGAAGAAAGGCGTGGGAGAAGGACAATGGGGCTTACATTTGGTATTGAAGCAAATATTTTCTGCCTAGAATGATCGCAATTCCATATTTTTAAGATAAGCTACGATAAAAGTTTTATTTTTAAATAGCAACACTTACAACACACGCATACATAGTTTATAGTTATTTAAATGGTGTAATGGTAAAAAACATTAATCTCACCTTAAAAATAAGGCATGTTAGATTTTAAAAATTCCTCTAGGGGATACATGAGCAAAAAACTGTGAAAACCTCAGCCCTAGACTGCAATTTTCCAAATGACCCTCACAGTACTGGCACCTGGCCAAAATAAATTCTTTAGCTGTCCATGGAAAAATGAGAAAGTAAGGACAACTTATTCATTTTTTAAAAATGGAGCTAAATGTTTTCAGTTTAAAGTTCTGCCTTGTATTCTGAAATAAGTTCTTTTCTACATTTTTGGAGGTGAGAAAGTTAAAATATCCTTTAATTTCAAAATTATGGTGTTAATACTCAACAGGCTTTTTTTTTCCTTTTCCGCATTTCCTTTTAAAGCAACACCTGCATGCATTATGCATCTACACAAGGAAGCTGCCCATAAATAGATGAAGCCAGGTTTCTTCTTGTTCCTGAGATACACACAAAAGTGTGGCCTATAACTTGTTAAGCATTGCAGTTTTTGTTTTGTTTTGTTTTTTTAAAGGGCGAAAAAATACTTGTAAAGGTCACAGTCCAGGGATACCGGTCTACCAAAAGATGAGGTGTTTGTTTATATATATATATATATATATATATATATATATATATATATATATATTTATTTATTTGACAGAGAAAGCCCAAGCAGAGGGAGAAGCAGACTCCCCACTGAGCGAGGGAGCCCGATATGGGGCTCGATTCCAGGACCCTGGGACCATGACCTGAGCTGAAGACAGACCTTACCAACTGCGCCACCCAGGCACCCCTAAGCATTGCAGTTGAAAGCAGAAGAAATTCCTAAGTCCCTGAGAATATACAAAATGAATTCCAAAGCCACAGGACCATCATTTTAGGCAATGCAGTAGTTTAATCGGCATTATTTTTTTTTTCTTAACGGTTCAGAAAACAGTAGTGTGAAGTACAAAAGATGTTGCTTTAGGTATGATTCAACATTCATCTGAACACCTAGATGCACCAGTCTTCAATACATCCATGCTGAGGGTGTTGGACTGAAACTCCTACTTGTCTGTGATTTTGAACATTTATCTTTGTGGCCTTAATGGAACAAATAGCCCTGTGTGGTCGGGGGGATAACTGTAAGGCAGACTAGGGGTATTGGGAGTTGGGGCAAGGGACAATATTAAGGAAGAGTACCACAAGCTCTAAAGCAGCAGGAGGGTTTATATCCCCGGTTTCTGAGGGCAGACAGTTACTCAGGAGGGCAGCAGGTGTTGGGATGAGGAGGAATAAGGGATATTCTTGTAGAGCCTGGCATGTAGTCAGTACTTCACTATTTTGACGACTGGATAAGCAAATGAGGCATTTGAAAATTTTTCCCATGATTTTTTTTTTTCTCACAAACCGTTTTTTTTTTTTTATATTAATCTCCTCACTCCTCCAAGGCTAAATAAGGTATCAGTCAAACAGTGTGAGAAATAAATCATATATTATCCATGAAAGCGAGCCGTGGCTGATATGTGACAAAAAGAATTCAGATTTGAATGAGCAAAAACCCGGTAGCAGGCAGGGTAAATATTCTAACAACTGGAGTGTGACTTACTGAGAAATGCATCATAGTCTACTTTTCCTTTATGTCCTCATTTCTTTTTGCTTGGTTTTGTGGGGAGATGCTGGATTAGTTTGCTTCTGCTGACTGTGTCCTTCCTGGAAGAAAGAGAACAAGTGACTAGTACCTAGCATCGCCTCTCTGCGGATGGCAGATAGGCTGACATGACTGGAGGACAGCTAGTGTATGTTTTCTGTGGCGAGCACGATTTCCCAGGCTGAATTATATTTGAAATTTGTTTGTCTTGGTTCCTTCATTATTACACAAAGCAAGTTAAAAAAATGGATCAAATGTTCAAGCACTGAATCACATGATTTAATGTCTTACAGACACAAGAGGTCAGCATTTCAACACAGACGAGTCTGTGGAAGCCTTGCATTTCTTGTTCAATTCTGCGGCTCTACGGTTGGCTTGATGTGCTTGTGTGTATGAAGGTGGATAGGGAAATGAAACTCATTTGGTATTTTGCACATTGCTTTCTTTTCCAGTGGAGAATGTTGATGAGTCTCTCGTAGATGCAATCGATCTGCTATTGCCTTGGGAATGATACCTAACAGTGAATCTTCCCAGCTTCATGGGTCCCTGGGGTTTCAGCAAGCTTCAGTGAATTACTGATGAGCATAAATTTTCCTCTCCCCTAAAGAGATTCTTTTTTTTTTTTTTTTTTTTAGATTTTATTTATTTGACAGACAGAGATCACAAGTAGGCAGAGAGGCAGGCAGAGAAAGGAGGAAGCAGGCTCCCTGCTGAGCAGAGAGCCCAATGTGGGGCTTGATCTCAGGACCCTGGGATCATGACCTGAGCCGAATGCAGAGGCTTTAATCCACTGAGCCACCCAGGCGCCCCCACCCAAAAGAGATTCTTAACCCAAAGAGTCCTTAATCTATGCTTGCTTAATAATTATACATTTATTCCTAAACTGTACTAATTTACTGATGCCAGTTTTCCAGGGAAAGGGACCCTGAAAAAGGGCCAGTGAGATTATGTGTTGATTCTGGGCTTATTGAATAGGGCTTCTGACTTAGTATTGGGTTCCATGATCTTGCTTTGTCTTTGATCGAACATTTCACTTGCCATTCATAACTCAGTGCAAGTGCATGGTACAATATCTCTTGGGATATGTTATATTTGTTCTCACAGTTTAAAAAAATGCACAGGAAAACTCACTCCTTTTGGTGAAAAGTTCTTTGAGTTTTGACAAATGGAGTTATACAAAACCACCATAATGAGGGTAAAATTCTATCACCCCAAAGTATTCTTTGCCACTGCACCTTTGTAGTTCCCCATCCAAACCCTAGACAATTACTGATCTGTTGACTGTCCCCATAGTTTTGCCTCTTCTAGAACATTATATAAATTGCATTAAATTGTCTGTAATCTTTGAGTCTAGATTCTTTCACTTAGCATGATGCATTTGAAAGTTGTCCATGCTGTTTGATTGTTTTCATAGCAGGCTGGTATTCCATCATGCGAAGCTACTAGTCTGTTGATACACTCACCAGTTGATGGACATTTGGGTTGTTTCTAGGTTTGCATGGTGATGAATAAATCCACTATTAACATTTACATACAGGTTTTTCTGTGAGCCTAAGTTTTCATTTCTCTTGGGTGGAAAGGTGATTTAAAATATTCTTTATATTCAGAAGTATGATGTTAATACATAACAAGATTTTCTCCCCTTGCCTTTCCTTTTAAAGCAATAGCTATGTGCTTTACAGGCCAGCACAAGGAAGCTACCCATAAGTGGATGAAGCTGAATTTCATTTTGTTGCTGAGATAGTCACAAAGTGTGGCCCATATCTTGCAAGGCAGCTGAAAGCACCTAGGAATGGAGTTGCTAGGTCAAGGGTACTCTATATTTGCAATTGCTTTATCGTTTTCTTCAAAACCCTCCAAACTCTCATGAAACTTGAATACATGTATAGAATCTAGATTACTGCACTCAGAATGTTCCTGCACTTATAGAGCTCAGGCCAAAACAGTAATAATGTTTTGAAGCCAGAAGAGATCTTCTATGACATTTAGACCTTAATTTATAAAGAAGCAACTTGAGGCAAAAAGAAAGGAAGGGTTTTGCTCAAGGCAAACAGCCACAAGTCGATCTCGGGTTTTCTGCAATTGTTTTCAGGACTGTCCACTCTAATTTTCTTGCCATTTTGGTAAAGAATGATATTGGCTTCCAAATAGAGGTAACAAGAATAATTATTAATCAAAAGTGTGTGCTTTTATAATGCTTTTAATGTATTAAAAGTATTTTTATTTTGCCATAAGCCGTCCCTCCCTATTCTTTTCCATCTCTGTTAAGAGCACCACCATCCAACCCAGTTATCGCTGATGCTCAGAACTTAGAAAGTTCCCTGTCACAGAGCAGACTTTACATAAATGATTGTTCAGAGGAGGAGTAAGTGAACAAATATATGCACTTGAATGTCTAAAATCTGGTGTAATTCACACTTCTTTCATATCATAGGTTGAAAGGCATTCACATGAAGGGTTGGTCTCAAACATTTGTCATGAAAAACATTAGATGTCTTTTGGTGTGCTTATTTTTAAAGTGATTTGAAGTAATTGACTATGTTTCATAATGCAACATGAAAGATTATCTTTTTTTAATTTTGTAAACATTCGTTTATTTCTGAAGCTTGGAATTAGTCTTATTGGTGGCTTGTAATACTCAGAATTCTGTTTACTACTGTGCATTTTGTTAGGCTATATCAAATGTCTGTCTACATTTTATTTAGTTTTTTTTTTAAAGATTTTATTTATTTATTTGACAGACAGAGATCACAAGTAGGCAGAGAGGCAGGCAGAGACAGAGAGAGGAGGAAGCAGGCTCCCCGCTGAGCAGAGAGCTCAATGCAGGGCTCGATCCCAGGACCCTGGGATCATGACCTGAGCCGAAGGCAGAGGCTTAACCCACTGAGCCACCCAGGCGCCCCTGTCTGTCTACATTTTAAAATAACAGTTTGAGACAAAATGGTTTTAACATAGAATTAATTTTTATAAGGAACACCTACCAAACAAGTATTAAGTTTTGCCTGAGTGTGATATTTCTGCTAATGTATTATTAACATAGTGTTGTATTACTTTCAGGTGTGCAATATAATGATAATGATTCAATCATTTTATACATTACTCAGTGCTCACCATGATAAGTGTAGTCACCATCTGCCACTAAACCTTATTACCTTATATCACCATCATATGCTTATTGACTATATTCCCTATTCTCTACTTTTGATCTCTGTGACTTATTTATCTTGTAACCAGAATTTTGTACTTCTTAATGGCTTTCATCTGTTTCTTTAGCATATTTTTATCATTCATTTTACCATTTATTCCCTTTCTTCAGGAACTATTTACAAAGTTCTTATCACATGGCAGACACTGTGCTAACAGGTTAACAATCTGAACAGGAGAGTTATCTTTTCTGCCCTCAGGGAGTTGACAGTTTGGCAAGATAGTCTGACAGAACAGTGACACCTGGCCCTTGTCATGTTGGTGTGATATGTAAGGAGAGTGTGTAGCAGGGGGCTCAACTTAGTCTGGGATGAATCAGTGAAGCCTACTGAGGGAGGTCACGTCTGAGGAAGATCTAAGAGAAGGATAGCAAAGAGCAGAGCAAGAGTAAGGGGATGCACCATCCAGGCAGAGGGAACAGTGTATATGATGTAGGAAAGAATGTGGTACACTAAAAACAAAGAACCAAAAAGAAAGGAAAAAAAAAACCCTTAGACAAAGTTCTCTGAGGTTGAATCAGGGTGAATGAGGGAAAGAAAACTGTGATATGAATCCAGAAAAGCAGGTGGGGCCAGATCATGGGTACTTCAAAGGTCAGGGTAAGGATTTTTTACTTAATTCCAACAGCAATCAGAAGCAAGTTAAGGGTTTAAATGGGAAAATGACACAAATTATATTTTTACTTTTAAAATAAAACTTTGGCTTTTGTGAAAAGATTGATTGGAAGAGGTAAGGAATGTACAAGTGGAGACCAGTTGGGAGGTTTATGCAGAATCTATTATAGCATCACAAATTTCTCCAAAATTAGCTTCCAATAAACACTTACTGTCTCTTAGTTCATGTCAGTCAGGAGTCCATGCCCAGCTAATTTGGGTGCCCCTACCTTACAAGCCAGCTCTCAAGGTGTCAGCCAGGGCTGCTGTCACATTTGAAACTCAGTGTGGGAGTTGACACACCTGTGTTCATTAATGTGGCTGTTGGTAGGCTTCATTTCCTCATGGACTACTAGAATTGATGACTTCCGTTCCTTGCTGGTGGTTTCCCTCAGTTCCTTGTCTTTTGGATCTCTCTATAGGGCAGCTCACAACATGGCACCTGGCTTCCTTCAGAGCAAAGGAGAGAGTGAGAGAGAACAAGATGAAAGAGTTCTTTGTAACCATTTAAGAAGGGACATCCCAATCATTGGCCCAAGTATTCTATTTTTTTTAAGATTTTTATTTATTTATTTGAAAGAAAGAAAGTGAGAGCATGAGAGGGGAGAAGGTCAGAGGGGAAAGCCGACTCCTTAGGGAGCTGGGAACCCGATGCGGAACTTGATCTGGGGACTCCGGGATCATGACCTGAGCCAAAGGCAGTTGCTTAACCAACTAAGCCACCCAGGCAAACCCCATGTATTCTGTTTTTATTAGAAGTGAAAGGAGAAAGGATGACATAATGGTGTGAATACCAGAAAGGATCATTGGGAATGATTTTGGAGGCTGCTGCCACGTAGGGTGTTGTAGGGGTCTCACTGAGAAATGACATAGTTTGAACTTGGCAAGAGCAGCAATGTGAAAGAGGACAATGGGCCCAGGAACCAGATTTAGAATGAATAGTGGAGGCAGGGAGAAAATAAAGGCAAATAAAAAAAAATAATGGTAGGAAAAAGGAAATAAGATGACGGATGGGGAGGACATGGAGTTAGGGAGGATTTTTTTAATTGTTTAAATTTATAGAGAGAGCACCTAACTTAGTGCTGTAGGAAAGAGGGGAAGGTGTGGAGAAGAAGAGGAAGGTGAGAAGAGGAAGGCTGTGCATGATTTCTTTTTGTTTTGTTTTGTTTTGTTTTGTTTTTGTTTTTTTGCATGATTTCTGAGAAGTAGTATCTAGAGGAAAGCAATCGAAGCCTAGGTGGAAGGATGGGTTTTGATGGTAAGAGACCAATCACTGCACTGAAATAGGGAGGAGGAGAAAGGGATGGTTTAGGGATTTGGTGGTGGGAAGTTGAGGTTTTATATAGTTCCAATATGATGACTTACTTTCCCTGAGTAAGAGTGAAGGTCATTTTTTAAGAGTTAATGAGTTCGAGAAAGTAAGAGGTTTAAGAATGATGGACAGTGTCTGGAAGAAAGTTCAGTTCGTGTACAGAAGGTGGGTGAATGACTACAGCCATGAGAGGGATAGAGAGTGGCAAGGCTAGGTATTAAACATGGGGCTCAGCAGGTCCAGGGTCTACAGAGGGTAGGAAATACTTGTCTGAAACATGGACCTGTTTCCCAGCTAAGGTACTTGGCAAATTAGGAAATATGTAAATTCTGTTAGAAAGGGCTATAAAGGAATTTGGGTTCAGCTATGAGCAGAAAGTAGAGAAAAGACAAAATTGAGAATGTAGAATTGTTTATCAAAGAAATAGGGTTTCTGGAGAGTAAAATGAGGAGCTTGGGAGCAAGTGTTGAAACAGGGATTAGGTCAGAGAGGAGAAAACCCAGAGCATTACTCAAACAAACAAAAATACTCTGTTCTGATTTCTTTTTCTGGTCTTCTTTATCTCTCTCTCTTTTTAAAAAGCCAATGAAGACACCATTCTTTTCTATTCATTATTACAAGCTGTTCCTTACCCAAGGCAAGCCAATTGGGGTGGATTGCAAAATTGAATTAAAATAAAGCCTAACTGGAATTGACATTTATTGGCTACACAGGTCTAAACTGAGGTGTTATTTTTTTTTTAAAGATTTTATTTATTTATTTGACAGAGAGAGATCACAAGTAGACAGAGAGGCAGGCAGAGAGAGAGAGAGGGAAGCAGGCTCCCTGCTGAGCAGAGAGCCCGATGCGGGACTCGATCCCAGGACCCTGAGACCATGACCTGAGCCGAAGGCAGCGGCTTAACCCACTGAGCCACCCAGGCGCCCCTGAGGTGTTATTTTTAAAGATACATTTATGTTTGAGAATTAATATAGCTCACCATTTTGCTGTAATTTTTACTGAATATAATCATCTCCTTTCTCTCTCTCTTCGACCTCACCCTGACATGGTTGAATTTTTTGCTGTAATTTTTGAGTGATCTACATTTATTTGTAAATGCAGCATATATAACTCTTTATCAAAACTTAGCTAAAGATATTTTTGCCTTCCATTTCCATTAGAAAGCCTACTGCTACCATGAGACTTTCAAAGATCACTTGGGTCAGAGAGACACAGAAACTTAAAGAGAAGAGTAGATATGCCCATATCTTTCAAGATAAGGGCATATGTGCAGGTGAGAAATCTCATCATTATTAATTGCATACTTCATTAAACCTGAGAGGGTGGATTGAACAATAAAGACAGTAGGTTGGCTTTAAGAAGCTGAAGGAAGACAGTGACTGTCACCATTGGGACTGGAATTTCATGAGACAACTCCCACTGCTGCCTTAAAGGTGGAGTAGAAAGGGACAGATTGGAGGTGAAGGGAAAGTAGGAAGCTGCTGTAATAGTCTAGGTGAACAGTAGCAGGAGTCTAATCTACACATGTGACCAGGAATACAAAAATGGCAAAAGAAAAAATTCCTGTTTCTCCTCTAGTTTCAACACTTCTGACACCAAATGTATGGGGTTTTTCTCCCCTACACCAACCAACTTTTCAATTTTCTGGATATGAGTTAAATGTCCTACAATTCACTTATGACACTAATGACCCGGAGTTAGCACAGATCCCTAGTTTAAGTGCTCAGTCCCATAAGACTGTCCCTTATTCAACCTTAGATGTCAGTCTCAAGTCCAGATTGTCACCTGTGCTTCTGACTGACCAGTTATAATTAGAGGTTCCTGTAACTCCCCAAATTATCAAACTCAGGTTTGATAATTTGTAAGAACAGCTCACAGAACTCATGAAAATGATTTATTTACTTAGATTATCGGTTTATTATAAAAGGATACAACTCAAGAACAGTTAGGTGGAAGAGATGCACTGGGCAAGATATGAAAGAAGGAGTGTGGAGCCTCCCTGCCTTCCCAAAACGTCCAAGCATTCACCAACCCAGAAGCTCTCTAAATCCCTTTGGCTAGCTTTTTATTGAGGCTTCATTTCATAGACATGATCGATTAAATTATTGGCCATTGGAGATGAAATTTTTCACCCTTCTTATTCAAGAAATTCCAAGGGTTTCAGAAGCTTTATGCTAGAAACTGGGCACAGAGATCAAAATATGTATTTACTATATCATAGTTTCAGTGATAGGGATGGATAAACTGAGGATATACAACCAACACTTGATTGGCAGCTGACTAAACTGCCTGACTGGCCATATGATGGTGGAAAGGTCATGATTCCTGACCTTATATTTTTTCACTACTCCTATTTCAACTTCATCCTCCCCATCTGCCCCCAGATAGCTTTCTGAGCCATGTAGAATTTATATGAAGAAGGAACCCCTTGTCTCCTGACATCCATATCATTAGGGAGGAGGGATGGGAAACAATTGCATAATTACTGTTACACAATCATGATGGGAACTGATTCTTCCAGCCTGAAATTGGCTCTTGGTTTCCCCGGGTGACATTTTCAGACCTTCATTATAAGTGAAGAACCTTGGTAACCATGTCACACGTTTTCCTGTGATCTGAAACACATTCATTTAATGAGCTGATGACCTTTATTTATCTCCAAAATGTGACTCCATTAGGCTGTTAACCAAACATACAGAGTGAAGTTGAGACAATGACTTGGAACTCTGAATCTTAGGATAGTGATGTTTTTCTAAATAGCCTCTGACTAGAATGTTACAGAAATTGCCTCCATTATTAGGGATTTTGATATAAGAATGGATGTATTAGAACCCCTTAATTGAGTGTGTACAATAGACCGTATGACTGTTTACTGACAGTCCGTGCCCCATTTGCAAAATATTATCCTTCTCTGAGCCTTTGAAGTGAGGTTTGGTCATAGGACAGGACTTGCTTTGGTCAAAGCCATGTACAGCAGTGACTGACCTATGCTTTCCAGGTGGAAGTTTAAGAACCTGTGCATTTTTGCAGCATTGCCTTTAGCCTGTCCTTTGGCAACTGACAATGCAGCCAGTGACTGCTTTCTCTTGTTGGGTCCCTGGATGAGGACAAAGTGATGTAGAGCCCTCAGCTGCCATGTGAGGGAAATGTATTACAGGCAAGATATAACCCTTCGTTGCTTTAAGCCACTGAGGTTGGGAGTTGTTACTACAACGTAATGAACCTATCTTGACTGATAAAGGGTATGTATTTCTACTGCACATCTGTATTATATATCTGGAGTCATTTTTAAAAGAAAGAAACACTGGGGGGGAAGGTAGTGTGGGTGTAACAAGAAAAAATTGGTAGAAAATAGTCTTTAAATTGTCACTAGAAATAGGTGAAGATAACCCACTTGTTCTTTTATGTTTAACTACATCCTGCTATAAAAATGATCAAATATTTTGTTTTAAGTGCTTAGGGGTAGAGAAGGGGGAGGAGGAACTGGGACTTCAAAATAATAAAAAAGAAACAAAAGAAATGGCAGGTTCTCCAGATTTTATAAAAGTATCAAAGCAGAGTGAATGAACGGAAATGCCTCTAACCACAGAGACCAAAACAACTGCTGGTTGAGTGTTTTGCTGACTCATCGTTTCAGATTGGCCTTTGCCTGTGTTGCCCACTCTGCTACTCAGATCTTAGAAGATCCTTTCCCCTCAGCTGGAATAGCGGAGGAATCTATCAGACCCTCCTATTGCCCATGGGCAAACTGTGACACTTGAAGACTGGTTGGAAATCAAGAAAGAAGTCCCCAAAGAACTTTTCTCTAAGGAGTTTAAGACTTTATTAGGTTGATATATGTTTTCTGGGTTAGAAAAGGTTTCTTTCGTATCTCTGGAGTGTTGTTCTTCAAAGAGAACTGTGTCAATGTGGATTAAAAAGTCTGATAAGATACATGTCTATATTGCAATACCATCACCACCATAGGGTTAGCTAACTTCTCTCATGTCACATAATTATCAATTCATTTTTGTGTATGGCATGAGAACAATGAAGATCCCGTTCTCTTAAAAATCTTGAATTTTATAATGCAGTACTGTTCATTATAACGATCTATAAATGTAGCACATCAACACCTTATATTAAACTTAAGCTTACACAATGTCATATGTCAATTATCTCATTTTTTACTCTTTCATTCATTTTTCTCTTTTGAATATGTAAAAATACACATAATTCAAAAGTCAAAATCATATAAGTAGGTAGACTGAGAGAAGTCTTCTTCCTATCCATACACCCCCACCTGCTTCCTACAAGTCCCGCCTATAATTATTGTCAATGGGTTACAGATTTAACCCTTCTGCTTTTCTTTCTGCAAAAAAAAGCAAATATATATACATATATATTTTATAAATATGCATATGTATTTAAATTATTCTTTCTTTTTTTGAAGTTTTTATTTAAATTCCAGTCAGTTAACATACAGTGTACTATCAGTTTCAGATGTAGAATTTAGTTCTATCTCGCTTTTTAAAAAAGTCTGAGGGAGAGGTTAAAATCAGGGCCTGATTTTAGTGTTACTTTGAAAAAAGTGAGCATGAGTTGCCTCGTCTAACTCAAATGTATTTTTCTTTGTTTTGGGGTATGTGTATGTGTGTGCATGTAGAGGAGCTCCAAGGAATTATGCATAATGTCATTGACTAACAATGTCCAGTCAACTGTTTCCAGGGGTTGGTGAGGCTTATTTAATTGTATTACATGAGAAATATGGCCTTCAAAGTTCATTGCAACAGCCGATCTGGTGCTTTTTCTCTAAGTAGGAAGTAATTGTTTTCTCCATCAAGGTTATAACATCCCTTTTTAGGCAATACCTAAAATCGAATTAATTCTGCCTGGAAGAACCAAAATCTAGGGAAGGAGTGCTTAGGTTCTCTGGGAAGAGATACAGTCTTGCCTGGCTATGGCCAGCATGTGCTGAAATACCAGGAAGATGCAACCACTTGAAAATACTTCTCTTCTCTTGGAGTGAGTGCATAAACAAAAACCAAGACTTAGTTCATCACTACCTGTAAAAGCAAGTAAAATGACTACAGTATTTAAAAGGGTAGTAGGGAACTAAAGAAACCCACATTTTATCTGCAGCCTAGGTAGAACAGTCCTCTGGATGTGTGTGTGTAATCTGCCTACTAAGCAATTCCACACAGGAGTCTAACAGACATCCAAACTTACATGGCCCGCCCACACTCTTGGTCTGCCCCTCCCTTCATCTGCCTTCCTGTAGTCTTCTCCATTCCCAGGAAATGGAGACTTCATTCTTCCAGCTCCTCTGGCAAAAAATTTGCTGTCAGGTTTGACTCTTCTTTTTATCTCACATTCTATGTTCAACGCATTGGTACATTTGGTCACCTTTATTTTAAATACGTATCCAGATTCTGACCGTTTATACCATCTCCTAGTTCTCAGCCTGGTCAAAGCCATGAAGCCATCACCAGTCCCTTTCTGGACAAAGCAAGAGCCCCTACTCATCTCCTTCTAATCTTGTCCTTTTAGAGATACTTCTCCACAAAGCAGCCAATGGGATTTTTTTGATGTTTATTTTTTTTTAAATGAAGTATACATAATTTAAAGAGTCAAACAGTAGTCCCTTAACACCACCACCTCCCGTTTACTTCCTCCCAGAGGCAGCCACTTTGAACTCTTCTGATTCTTTTAATAATGACCACATTTCACTAAATTAACAATGGCTATGTTTATATGAGGCAACAAATGCTGCCAGTTACACTGTGACCACTGTGGGTTAGACATACTCTAATTATGGGGATGTTGAAATGTGAAAAGATAATGTCTCTCAGAATTGAAGAAGAAATATGGTAATTTCATTTCTCTGAATAACCTACTCCTATGTAAATTCATATTTGTGTGTATGTGTATACACATAGTATATATACACACACTATATTTCATATATATAATATATATATACACTATGTATATAAAAAATACACTATATATACATATATATATACATATATATATATATATATATATATATATATATATATATATATATTTTGCTATGTTCCTGGAACTCTCAGTCCCTCTCTCAACAATCCCTGTTCTTGGATCCTACATGTTCGTTCCTGATTTTCTTCCTTGTGTAGAATGCTCATTGTATTACTTTTCTGGGGATGTTTCAATGTAATGTTTTGAAAGCTTGCATGTCCAAAAATAATTTTATTCTCCACTATATTTAATTACCTGGGTATGAAATTTCAAGCTAGAAAGAATTTCTCCTACTATTTAGAAACTATTGCTCCATTTTTTTCCCTCTAATATCCAGTATTGCTGATTGATGAATTCTGATTTCTCCCTTTTTTGAAAGTGCTCCTTTCTTTGTGGCCAGGGTTCTGAAACTTCACGGTGACTTGTCCATAATTCCTTGAGTTATTTAATTGATTTCATCCCCCCTCAATATCCTCTTATCTGTCTTTTTAGATTTTTATTATTTATTATTTAGAATATTGACCTTGTAGATTATTGTCCTTTTTTTACATATATGTCTTATATATATTTTTTCTGTTTCTGATTTCTCATCTTTGCTTACTTTTCTGTATTTTCTCTATCTTCTAATTTCCTAGAAGATTATCATTAACATTCTTACTGGATTATTTCCTTTTTTATAGCATATATTTTATTTCTTAAAATTGTCTTATCCAGTTGTGTTTTTAAACAGTTACATATCTATTTCTTTTATCTCTGAGAACACTGAAATTAGTTGACATTTTTTTTCTCCTTGTGAAGACTTTGTTTCCTCTAAGTACTGTTTCTGCTGGTTGGTTTTTCTAAAACCTTGAGATTAGTGGCTCCCCTCAAATATCTGTCAGTCCCAGATATCTTCTCATATTTAAGTGCTGGACACTGAAAAGCACTTTTGGAAGCTGTGGGACTGGGCCTCATTCTAATATAACCTGGCTGAGCCATTTCAATGAACATACAACGTACATCTCTTTAGATATTTTCTTTTGGGGTAATCATATTCTTCATAGAAAGATCCCCTTTGAATCTCCTTTCTGAGGTCTAATTACACCACTGCCAAAAATCTGGGAGTAAGGGAAGATAGCTGAGAATCTCAACTACTTAACACTCAGTAGGTAAGTTTCACTCAAGTCCTCCTTCTTGCAGTTTGGTGCTCCTTCCCTCAAGTGACTCTGTCTCTTTGTCCTGCTTTATTTTCCTTTTTAGCACTCTTTACCGCAGGACCCATCTTATTTTCAGCTGTTAATTTGTTTATTCTTTGTCTTCTCCAGTTGGAATGTAGGGTCAATGAAGACATGGCTTTATCTCTTTTTGTTCACTCCCATATCCCCAATGTCTGAAAATACCTTGTACATTGAAGATGCTCCATAAGAAATTATGTGATAAGTTAGTTATGTGATTATGTGATAAGTTTAAATATGATAAGTTAAATCATAGAAAATATCTGCTATCCAACTGTTTTTGACCTTTAAAATGCAAATTCATATAGTTCAAACTTTTTTTTTTAAGATTTTATTGATTTATTTGACAGACAGAGATCACAAGCAGGCAGAGAGACAAGCAGAGAGAGAGGGGGAAGCAAGCTCCCCACTGAACAGAAAGTCCGATGTGGGGCTCGATCCCAGGACCCTGAGATCATGACCTGAGCCGAAGGCAGAGACCTAACCCACTGAGCCACCCAGGCGCCCCCATATAGTTCAAATTTAATAAAAGAGGAGCCAAACAGCTAGGGATTATCAACATTTTCCTAATGATATGGAAGTGATTATAGGAGGTATTAAATATCTTTTATAGTTTGTTGTATAAAAGTAATCTGATAGTGAGAAAACTCAAGACCAGAGAACTTAAATGACTTGCCCCAAAACACACAATGTGAGGCTGTGATAGAACCAGGACTGGAATCTTATGGATACCAGCACTATTCAAGGCTCTGAGGTTAAAGCTGTGACTAAAATAGACCTGGTCTCTGCTGGGTATTTCTGGAACAAGAGAGGGTGGAAACAAGAAAAGAAGGATAATAGGGCATTGAATGGAATTGTTTTTATTATTTTTCAGTTTTAGCTAAAGGCTCCAAACTGGAGACAATAGGCAATATGAATCTCCATAAACTAAAGAGAACAACGTGGAAGTACCAAACACCCCTCCAGGGCCAGACCGGTTCTTCATCTCTCGTCCCTACAGCTGCCTCTAGCTTACGTATGCATAATACTGAAATTCACAGGGAGAGGGGTGCTGGTTCACTGTAAGGTGTCGACCCAGGAATGGAGAGTACCATTGCTTTGTCTGTGCCATCTCCGTATTTGTGCTGGGGTTTTGTGCTGGGGTATAGTAGGGAGTTTGGATTATAAGTGCCCACCCAGGCTGCTTCTACTACATGGTGCAACTCCATGCAACTTCTACTACATGGTGCAACTCCATGCAACTCCATGTGCAACTCCATCCAGACAGGTTTGTTGTGCTAAAATTATTAGCATATGAATGATAAACCTTCAAGCAAAATGACTAAAGGAAGCCTATATTCCTGTTTCTCCCTTAGAAGAGTGAGAAAGCTTGAAGCGTTAAACTACAGATTTACCTTCATGATGTAAATCAAATTGGAGGGCTCTCCACCCATGTAGGCCTAAAAGAAACAAAGTTGATGTCCATAATACACTGACTTACCCTTCCAATTCCTGGTATTTATCTTCATATTTAAAGGAAATGTAAAACATTTATTGAGCAGATGGCAGTCTACCTAAAGGCCCATGAAATACACCTGTGTCTCCCAGGCTGCAGTTACAATGGAAACAGCTGTTGACCTGGACCATCATGTGTTAGTTTTCCATTAGCTCACAGTGTTCACCAGGCCATCTGTAGTTCAGAGCTAAGTAAATGGAGTCGTTTTCCATGGTTGGCTCATTTCCATAGGTTGTTATGTAGAAAAGCTGATAAAGCATGATTGCTTCAAAAGGTAGAGGGGGGAAAACCCTCAGACATTCTGGCGAAGTTTCCAGGAAGGTCATCATTAACAAGGCTGTTCGATAAAATCCCCACTGCCTGCAGATACTTGACTGATCCTTTGGGAGAGGGTAGGTCTACTTAGATTGCTGTCAAATGTCAATGAGGCATGGGTCAGAGACTTAGCATGTTCACGTTTATTTTATTTCCTCATGGTACACTGTATCCTCTCTTTTCTTTTTTTCTTCCAGAAACATTTTTGCCAGTGACATCCTGATGAAGTATTTTATAAGGTGACCAGATTCTCAGGTTCTCAGGGTGTGAAATAGCATGTCACTTCATCTTGAGGTCAGGAGGTTCTGTGACTCTTTCATCTGTTGAACTACTTTTCAGGAAGGAAGGAACCATTTTGAGTAGTGGGTCTCTATTGTCTATCATAGCATCTATCTAGCATGTAGTAGGTGCTCAATAAATACCCTCTGGTTGAAATTATGAATAGTATATATGCATTGTGAGGAATTTTAGTCATAAGTCTAAATGGTCAATATATATTAGTCTTTTTTTTTTTTTTAGTTTCAGCGGTAGAATTTAGTGATTCATCAGTTGCATATAACACTCAGTGTTCATTACATCAAGTGCTCTCCTTAATGCCCATCACCCAACTACCCCAGCCCCCCACCCTCCAGCAACCTGCAGTTTGTTCCCTAGGGTTCATCATCTCTTATGGTTCGCCTCCCTCTCATCCATATTTGTCTTTTAATAACACACTAGTTATATAGGTTAAAAATACAATTAAAATGAAGACAAGCAGAAACAAAATCCTTAAACACAATAGGGTTTATAATTTAGATAGAGGTAAAAGGTACTTTATATTCTAATACTAAGGCATTATAACTAGTATATAGGCAATATACTTAGTATATTATACGTATATAAATTCCTCTAACTCGCTTTCTGATTTTTCTTTCAAGAAATTGCCCTTGATTAGTTTCTTTTTTAATTTTAGTTTCAATGCATACTAAAGAAAGCACTTTCTGCATCATCCTCTTAGAAGATTAGCTCTTGGATGTCTGACAGATATATACTCAACCCAGTGAAATAGAACTTCACTGGTTTCCTGACCGTCTATGTCTCTACCCAGTTTTGGTAACAAGAATGGAGTCACTATATGATGCTTCCTGTAAGCTCACAGTTACTCTCAGCTCCCCCCATCTCTGAAAGCCCACTTTCAGCCCATCCTTCTCTTTGTTCTTTCTGATCTGTCTCCTAAGCTGAACGTAGCAGTTCTTTGCTTACTGGCTTTGGTGTTCCATTTTGAATTTATTTAGTGAAATGTCCAGGCTTAGCTAGAAAGGAAATAGTCTGCTAATTGGAGTATGAACCACTCTCCCCCTCCACCGCCTCTTTTGAGCTAGTCCTCTATTCTCTTTGCTTTCTGTCTCCTAAAAAAATCCTTAACATCTGCTTGAAATCAGGTATGTGTATCTTTCCACTGTAATACTTTGCATTTGACAGGCAGGATTGTCTTACAAGGAAAAGCTGAGCACTCTGACAGTTGATTACGTTACACTCCTTTTTAAAATTTTGCTCCTAAAAGAGGACTGGATGACAGTGATGATGACCTATGAAAAGCAATTAAAGCTTCAGGATCATTTCTACTTGTGAGCTGGAAATGAGATGGCAGAGAACACTGAGGAACTGTTTATAATGGGTAATATGCTCTTTAAGTAAGGCACAGGGTAGGACAGGAAATATCTCAAGTTCTGTAACAATGAGTTGTTTTTCTCTGCCAAAACAGGTAGACAAATGCAATAGAACTCTCTAACTTAATATTTTCTTTTTGTCCAAAAATATTCCACAGAGAGTATAGCTATTTGTCTTTTTCAGGAACAGCAGGTTTTTCTCTTAGTAAGGTAGAGGGCTTTTAGAAAATTGTTTAATATACTTGAAGATTTGCATCCCTGTGGACATTTCCAAAGGGAATAAGAACAGCTACTCCTTTTGAAGACAGACTTGTGAGTAACTTCACATTTGAGAAAGGAATTATAATATTTGAAAACCTAACAGGAGCAAGTTTGTCATTTATGAGGCTGGTTATATTGGACATGGAACATGTGATTTCAGATTGGTGGAATGTGATTTTTTGGAGTCTTGTCATTCTTTGACTCACTGGAGGAAGTACCTTGAGAGATTATTTTCCTATTTTTGTGGTGGGAAGAAGCCTGAATATGAAATTTCAATCTGTCAGGATACCAGAAACCATTGGTCTTGCCCGCTATATTCTTAAACTGGTTGTTTTTGCTGAAAAGCATGGATATTTTGCCTATTCTGAGTATGCATAGTAGGATGTGCTGTTCAATTTAGCAAATGAAGTTGATATGAAACCTCAGTAAAACTTAAGTAAAAACACTAAGATGGGGCATCTCATGTAGAGAACCCATTATGTTCCACAAAATTGGATGCTTGCCAGCTATTCAAATATACTTGGTGGAAAAAAAGATGAGTTTCCATGGCACCAAAGCAATGTCTGCCTGAACCATATGTTTTCCAATCCAAATGCAGGATTTTTTGGATTCAGAATGTTCTCCCCCTATATTTATCTGATTTTTGCTGATATTACAAGTGAGAAAACAGAGGGAAATATTTAGTACCATGTAACACAGATCTATTTTCAGAAAACAAGCCAGTCCTTTAGAAAAGGGTGTTGTATAAAAAGTTCTATATGCCTATGGATATGGACATTGAATCTATTTTGGAACTTTCGACATAGAGAAGGTATAATGGGGAAATATTGTGGACTGAAAGAATTTCTGATTTGCCCTTTCCAAGTGAGGAGCGGTGGGAATGCTACACAATGAGAATATTGTCCAAGCCTTCTTTGTGACTCACCATATTATCTACTTCAATCTGAGTAATCCCTGTGTCAGTGAATACAATAGGCCCCTATAGCTGCTCAACATCTTTTGAAAACACTCTTAGGTCTTGATAGCTTCCACATTTTGAGTCTTACCTTGTTAAGCTATGATGTAAAAGACTGCATCAGAATCCCTTGTTCCTTAAGGTACAAAGGCATATGACCTAGATTACCCCCACTTAGATGCAACCCAGACAAGATATGGATGAGGAAGGGAGCAGTGTTAAGATATGGTCACACAGAGATCCATCTCCTGGTAGAGGGCAAGAGCTTCTGGGTCTTCTGGGTTTAAGTGGTGGTATGTCCAGCACCCAGTACCACATGTGCTCCATGCCTGGTGTTTTCACTTGGACAATTCCCCTATAGGTAATGGGCATGGCTCTTGTGTATTTTATCACTAGCTAATTAGCATTTTAAATATAGCTCTCTGGTGGTCCTTGAGATTCTGATGATCAATTCCTAATGTACATTGATATATCCTCTTTTGCTTAGATTAGTTAGAAATTATCCTGTGATTTGCAGTTAAAAACTCCTGACCAGAACAATGGAAACAAAACATGGTAATAGAGAAGTAATTTAACTTTAGCTGCAATAGATGAGCATTGGATATGGAAGATTTACAGGGTCCACAGAATAAAAGAATCTGATAGATTTCAGAGGTCTTCAAATTTGGAAGGTTTGTTTTGTTTTGTTTTTGATAAAACATGGGATTCTCCCCCCTTCACTTTCTCCATAGATATAAACAGAAAGGCAATGGGGAGAAATTCTGGAGTATCTTTAAGAGCTTGTAAAATAGCAAGAAGAAATTAAAAATTGTTCTCATATAATCATCTGGGGTAACTTATTATTGGCTCCTTCTTCCCCCCCTGAGATATAATAGCCATATAAAACTGTTTACATTTAAGGTATACAATGTGATGGTTTGATAGATGTATACATTGTGAAACAATTATCATGATAGAGTTATTCAACACATCCATTGCCTCACATAGTTATCTTTGTGTGTGTGCATGTGTGCATGTTCATGTGTTGAGAACTTCTAATACCTACTCTTAGCAGTTTTTAAGTATAAAAATACAGTATTATTTACTATAGTCACCATGTTGTACATTAGATTCCCAGAACTTATGGTCTTACAACTGGAAGTTTATACCTCTAAGACCACTTTAACCACCTCTTCTCACTGACTCCCTGCCTCTGACTTACTTCACTTAGCACAATGCCTCAAAGTTCATCCATATCCTCTCAAATGGCAGAATTTGCTGCTTGTTCCTTGCCTTGACATGTTTCTTATTTTCACTGAAAATTTCATGAGAATGACCTTTGTCATCCATATTACTACCAGCATTCTCTAGAGGATTATTTATGTATCTGGAAAGATGATAGCTTTTCTTTCAGGTCTTCTCTTTCTGATATCTCACCAGGATCACCCTTAATGTCCATATTTCCACACGCACCTCAAAACTCTTCCAGGTTCTACCCAATACCCAGTTCCACAGCTACTTCTAGATTTTTTAGGTCTTTGTTACAGTAGCACCCCTCCACCCCCACTTAATGGTAGCAGTTCCTATCCTAGTCAGTTGGAGTTGCTATAGCAAAGAACTATAGACTGGGTGGCTCATGACATGAAAATTTATTTTTCACAATTCTTGAGAATGAAAGACTGAGCTGAGAGTGTCAATATGGTTGGGTTTAGTGAGAGCCCTCTTCTGGATTGCAGAATTCTCAGTGTATCCTTACATGGTGGAAAAGTGGGTTAGGGAGCTATCTGGGGTCTCCTTTATAAGGATACTAATCCCATTCATGAGGGGTCCACTCTCATGACCCTAATTACCTCTGAAAGCTCATGCCTCCTAATGCTATCACATTGGGGCTTAAGATTTCAGCATGTGAATTTTGGGGACACAGAAACATTCAATGTATTGCACCATCATTGAAATAAAATATTCAGATGATAACCATAACTCCAAGTGTTAAGGCTTGTTTATATTGTTGATGGTGTGACATTGCTTAGATATGATGGTAATCAAAGAATGATCAAGGATCACAGTTTAGTACAGAGATGCCAGAAATCTTGTTGACATAAAATATTTGGCTAGTTGGTCTTCCTAGATATCCCAATCTGAAAGTGAAGTAGAATAATGGATTAAGGCCATATATTTGTGTAAAATGCAAACTGTGTTTGAATGCATCCACACCATTAGAAATCAAGGAATAATTAAGAGGATAGATGATTTTAATGATAAAGACTTTTCTTCAGTCTCTGTGTTTTTAAAGGAGGGAACATTTATAATATTCCATGATTTTATATTTGTCAAGTGGATCTATTAAAATGTTAATATCAAAAAATGACAATTTCCTTCTTTTTTCCTGAATAATACTGGCTGAATATACATATATCATCTTTTCTTTAACCATTCGTCTGTTAGTGGATACTTACGTGGTTTCCATGCCTTGATTATTATAAATAATACTGCAGGGTACATGAGAGTACAGATATATCCTCAAGACAGTGATTTCATTTTGTTCAGATATATACCCAGAAGTGAAATTGATGGATTGTACGATAGTTCCATTTTTAATTTTTAATAGAAACTCCATACTATTTTTTGTAGTGGCTACACCAATTTACATTCCCACTAACAGTGTACAAGGATTCTTTTCTCCACATTTTCACTGACACTTGTCCTTTCTTGTCTTTTTGGTTAACACCCATTCTATCAGGTGTGGAGTGATATCTCATAGTGGTTTTAATTTCCATTTTGCAGATGATCAGTGATGTTAAGCATCTTATCTTGTACCTGTTGGCCATTTATATGACTTCTTGGGGAAAATGTCTATTCAGTTCCTTTGTCCATTTTTCATTTTGATACTTGGTTTTTTGCTATTGAGTTTTATGAGTGTCTTATATATTTTGGATATTAACTCCTTAAAAGATATGTGATTTGTAAATACTTTCTGCCATTCTTTAGGTTGCCTTTCTATTTCATTGATCATTTATCTTGCTGTGCAAAAGCTTTTTAGTTTAATGTGGTCTGACTTGTTGATTTATACTTTTGTTGCTTGTGCTTTTGGTGTCCTATTCTAAAAATCATTGTCAAGACCAACATCAGAAAGCTTTTTTTTTTTTTAAAGATTTTATTTATTTATTTGACAGAGAGAAATCACAAGTAGGCAGAGAGGCAGGCAGAGAGAGAGGAGGAAGCAGGCTCCCTGCTGAGCAGAAAGCCCGACGTGGGGCTCGAACCCAGGACCTGGGATCATGACCTGAGCCGAAGGCAGCGGCTTAACCCACTGAGCCACCCAGGCGCCCCCATCAGAAAGCTTTTTAATGAGTTTTTTTTTCCAGGAGTTTTATGGTTTCAGATTTTAGATTTCAGTCTTTAATTCATTTCAAATTAATTTTTTGAGTGGTATAAGAGTTCAGTTTCATCCTTTTGCGTGTGAAAACCCAGTTTTCCCAAAAATGTTTATTGAAGAGACTGTGTTTTCCCTATTGAGTATTGGCCTCCAACAGAATAAGTTGACTGTATATTTGTGTGTTGATTTCTATTGGTCTGTATATCTGTTTTTATGCTAGTACTAATAGTGTTTTGATTACTGTGGCTTTGTAGTATAGTTTCAAACCAGGAAGTGTGATGCCTCTAGCTTTGTTTCTGCCAATATTTCAACAAAATCCTAGAAAACCAAACTCAACAATACATTAAAAAGATCACACACCAAGATCAAGTGAGATTTATCCCTGAGATGAAAGGATGGTTAAACATATGCAAATCAATAAATATTATATATCTCATTAATAGACTGAAAGATCAAAAGATCAAAATTATAGGATCTTAATAAATGCAGGAAAAGCTTTTATCAAATTTCAACATCCTTTCATAAAAAAAAAAAAAACCCTCCACAAATTGAGTATAGGAGGACTGTACCTCAGTATAAGAAAGACCAACTGTAAAAAGCCCAGTCGACAAAACTCAATGGTGAAAAGTTGAAAGCTTTTCCTTTAGGATCGGGAACAAGACAAGGGTATCTGCTCTCACTACTTCTTTTCAGCATAGTATTGGAAATTCTAGGAGTCCTCTCAAAGTATAGTCCACAGACACCAGGCAGTCCTCAAACTCTTGACGCCCTTTAAGAGTGTGTGCAAAGTCACAACTATTTTCTTAATAATCCTTACATTATTTGCCTTTTTCCACTTTGTTGACATTTGCACTAATGGTCAACACCATAGCAAGATTCAAGGCAGTGGCCCAAACTGTACTAATAGTCATTGTATGCTTCACCATCACACATTCATAGTTTAAAAACAAAACAAAAATAAAAAAGACAATGGCACTCAAGAATACTCTGGTGGCTAAAATAGTGACCATTGAATTACATCCCTTTTCAATAATTCAGTTGGCAAAATGGGAAATCTTTATAAAGCACTTTGCTGTATACCAAATTATCATGTTGTCACAAAGACAAAATTTGTGCAGTTGTTTGAGATGCAAGTTAAACTACTCAGGGCTTGTTTATTTTCACGGCATGCTATTTTTACTGAAAAAAAAATTACCAACAGACAAAATGTGGTTACTCTAACCTGGTTATGAGGCAGAAATTTTCTTGCAAATGATTAAAGAGAGAGCCTGTCTTTTCAAAAAGAACAATTGGTAGGATTTGTTGTTAATGATAAAATTTAAACTTTCAGAGGAAATTAAAATTTTAGAAAACTTATATCTACCATAATGTGCTTGACAAATTCTTAATGCTTAAAGACTTGTCTGAGACTGGTGATGATATTAACTAGTGCATTTTTAAAAAAGATTTTATTTATTTATTTGACAGAGAGAGAGACAGCAAGAGAGGGAACACAAGCAGGGGGAGTGGGATAGGGAAAAGTGAGCTTCCCCGCAAAGCGGGGAGCCCGATGTGGGACTCCATCTCAGGACCCTGGGATCATTAGCTGAGCCAAAGGCAGACGCTTAACAACTGAGCCCCCAAGGTGCCGCTAGTGCACTTTTTAAAAAAATATCATAGTGTGATGAAATGTGTCAACATTTAGAATATCTGCATTACTCATTGATTCAGTTTCCCAAATAACAATGCATCGTGTTATAGAATTATGCATGGGTAAAAATGTTATTCAAAGTTCAAGATAGACCATTAGATTTTAGTTTCAGAGAATGTAAAGGGGTGCCTGAGTGGTTCAGTCATTAAGCGTCTGCCTTCGGCTCAAGTCATGATCCCAGGGTCCTGGGATTGAACCCCACATAGGGCTCCCTGCTCGGCGAGTGCTTCTCCCTCTCCCACTCCCCCTGCTTGTGTTCCCTCTCTCACTGTGTCTCTCTCTGTTAAATAAATAAAATCTTATACAGAGAGAGAGAGAGAGAGAGAATGTAAAAGTTTATTGATATGATTTCAGAGACTTCTTATATCTCCTCTTTAGGAAACTACTTGTTGAGCCTTGCTGTAGTATCAAAAAGGAATATTTATGACTATACTCTCCTTTTTCAGTTATGTATATGCAAGGTTACATTTTCTTCATATATTTCTCTTTTTTTAAAGATTTTATTTATTTATTTGACAGAGAGAAATCACAAGTAGGCAGAGAGGCAGGCAGAGAGAGAGGAGGAAGCAGGCTCCCTGCTGAGCAGAAAGCCTGATGTGGGACTCGAACCCAGGACCTGGGATCATGACCTGAGCCGAAGGCAGCGGCTTAACCCACTGAGCCACCCAGGCGCCCCAATTTTCTTCATATATTTCAACCAAAATATCATTTTGTAGCAGATTGAATGCTGAAGTAGATAACATAGTCTAATTTTATTTTCTTAAACCAGACATTAAAAAGATTTGCAAAAATATAAAATAATCTCATTCTTGTAACTTTTTGTTTTGGAAATAGTTATTTTTCATAAAAATGTTATTTATATTAATTTGCAAAGGGTTTATTATTGTAACTTAAAAATTAATAGATTTTCTCACTTTAATTTTCCAATAGATATAATGCATATCAACAAAAACTCTTTGGAATGTTTAATAATGAATGTACAGGGGACTTGATTTCAAAAAAACCTTAAGGATCACTACCCTAATAAATTATTCCTGGGGAATTTTGCATGTGAATACCATGAAGCTATACCAAGCAAGTTAATATATTCAGCCGTGGATTAGGATGACCAGATTTCAACGTAAAATTGGGCGTAATGACCAATAACAGTCACATAAATAATTAGAAGAAATCAAAAAGAAAATCAAAGCTTTAAAAGTTTACTTAATACTTCATTCATGTGCACAGATGACTCCAGGATTTGGTTACTGACCTGTGGCAGTGAATGGGCCTTGGTCTCCTAGGGAGGCTGTTTGCTTTGCCATGTCACACGCACACTTTTTTGATCTCAGATAATACTCATCATCTGTCTGACTCCCTTGTGTTTAATGCATCTGACATATGACTTGTTTCTTTGTCTACTTTTTATCACGTGATTGCATCAGGATTCTTTGAAATCAGCATGGGGAGTGATCAGCAGACTATAATTTGGATTTAAGTGCATTTCCTTATCAAAATAAGTGGAATTATCTGGCATTCTTATGTCATCAGTTGAAGCACTGAATCTTAGACTATGTTTTATCCAACTTTACATTATAACATAGTTAAGTATTATTACCTAATGTAGAACATAAAAACAAAAGAAGTAAAAAGTTGTACAAGATCTTGATAAGTAAACAGCTGGATGAAAATAGAGAAAGGAAAGAAAGATATCTTCCTGCTGCTTTTCTGATGTCAGTGTTTGGCTTTGTGAGCTTTAAATTTCTCTTCTCATTTCCTTTTTCCCTGGGACTCTCTTTTCTCAGCTAGAGTTTAATATAACTGAAGGGTGCTATCAATATAGTAAAGTTACCTGTGCTCAAATTCATCTTCACCATTTACTTGTCCTTGATCAAGTAACTTTAGCTGTTTGTGCTCTATTTCCCTTTCTATAAAATGAGGATAATAAGTGGATCTATTTCATTGAATGAAGATTAAGTGAAACAATGCATGAATCATGCCCAGTGTTCTGCCTGCCACCTTTTGAGTCCTCCATGAATATCAGCTATGATTCTTCTCCACTTTTACTCCTTGCAGTTTCATTTCAACTGTGCATTAAATGGGTGGGAAAATAAAGAACTCAATCACATCATTCAACAATTGCATATTGAACTATTATATACCAGGCATTGTGCTAGTAATGCTCGGGATACAAAGATGGATAAAAACATGTCCATGAGGGTGGAGGCTATGTCCTTGTAGTACATTACTCTATTTCTAGTCTTTCTCAGAGTGCCTGACATATGGTAGATGTTTAACAAGTATGTGCCAATAAGCAAACAACCAACCGTATGAAGTAAGTGTAATCACTCTCACCATTTTATGGGTGAATAAGCTGAGACTTAGAAAGGAAGAATCATCCAGTGTCACCCAGGTAGTAAGTCACAGAATCAGAACTGAAACCACCTCTGTTTGATTCACCTTGGAGCTAGTACCTATGCATCTCCAGGAAGGGAATGCTAGCGCTAGCTACCCAGGCTGCTCAAGAAGTATGATTTGGTTCCTTTGTTTCTTTTTTTTTTTTTAATGATATATTTATTTTTATTTTTATTTTTTTTTGTTTTATAAACATATATTTTTATCCCCAGGGGTACAGGTCTGCAAATCGCCAGGTTTACACACTTCACAGCACTCACCATACACTGTTGGTGGGAATGCAAGCTGGTGCAACCACTCTGGAAAACAGCATGGAGGTTCCTCAAAATGTTGAAAATAGAACTACCCTATGACCCAGCAATTGCACTGCTGGGTATTTACCCTAAAGATACAAACATAGTGATCCGAAGGGGCACATGCACCCGAATGTTTATAGCAGCAATGTCTACAATAGCCAAACTATGGAAAGAACCTAGATGTCCATCAACAGACGAATGGATAAAGAAGATGTGGTATATATACACAATGGAATACTATGCAGCCATCAAAAGAAATGAAATCTTGCCATTTGCGACGACGTGGATGGAACTAGAGGGTATCATGCTTAGCGAAATAAGTCAATCGGAGAAAGACAACTATCATATGATCTCCCTGATATGAGGGAGAGGAGATGCAACATGGGGGGTGAAGGGGGTAGGAGAGGGTATGTGCTATGGTGGGTTCCTTTGTTTCTAATTTTCAAGGCATACCATTGCCTGCAGTGCTTAATAAAATATTCCCTAAGTAAACCCAATGCTTAATAAAATATTCCCTAAGTATTTGAGTACCCATCTTCTTAAGGAGGTTGGAGCAGTTAACATGAGAGATGTTAGTAGAACTTACATTCCAACCAGAGGGACAGACACGAAAAAAATGAGATATGAGATCATCCTTGAGATGCATACTCTATAGAAGCATATGTCAGAGGTTCTGACTTAACCTGGCACACTGGTCAGGAAGGCTTCCCCAATGAAGGGATTTTTAAATTGAGCTCTGAGGGGCACCTGGGTGGCTCAGTGGGTTAAAGCCTCTGCCTTCAGCTCAGGTCACGATCCCAGGGTCCTGGGATCGAAACCTGCATCAGGCTCTCTGCTCAGTGGGGAGCCTGCTTCCTCATCTCTCTCTGCCTGCCTCTCTGCCTACTTGTGATCTCTGTCTGTCAAATAAATAAAAATTAAAAAATAAATAAATTGAGCTCTGAAAGGCAAGTAGAACAGAATTAACTAGAAAGGAAGTGGAGAAAGTTCATTTCTTGCAGAATAGTGTGTCCCCAAGACTTCTTTGGGGCATTACAGTAAAAGGAAAATGGCCAGTGTGCTATACCCAGAGAGTGAGTTAGGCAGTAAGATGACATGAAGCTATAGAGACAGGTTAGGGCTACAACTTCCAGGGCTTCAAAACCAAGTCAATGTTGGCCTTTTCCTAAGTGCAATGGGTTTTAGAGAAGAGAGTAATGTGATAAGATACACAATTTAGAAATATCACAGTATGAAAGGAGATCAGTGAGAACTTTGTTGAAAGAAGATGGTAGTATGGACCAGTATAGTGGCATTGGAGATGGAGACAAGTGGGTAAAAATTGATTTTATAGACTTGGTGACTTAGATCTGAAAGGTGAACAGTAGGCAGATCCAGGTTTGATGAGACCCAAAGCTTATGGAATTAGGGAGCTCCTCTAGAAATGGACTTACTACATAAGGAAAAGTTTCTAGATAGCTGGGGAGATCCAGGACAACGTATGAAGATGCAATGAGGTCTGGATGAAGAAAGAGAGGCTTCTTTGTCTGCATTCCTTTTTACAAAGGGAAAATACTTTGTCCGGAATCCTTCCCAGCATTCACTCTGAAATGTAGGAAAGTAGGTAGAAAAAAAAAAGATAACTGCTTTCTAATTTGGAGACTCTCTGATTATGGCGGGTAGAAAACAATTTAGGTAAATTCATTATCTGCAAGTTAAGAAGGGCATCCATACCATGCACTATTAACAAGATAAAATTATTGTCTAACAAGATACTTTTGAAATACTAATTTATGCTCAGACGCAGAGATAAACTGAGCTGCCCTCAACAAAATTGGGGCAGTGGCCACTCTGTATTATGGACACAAATGACTGGTAGTTTCTCTCTTTTCCCCACATCTCTATAGCCGCCCCTCAAGAAGATGAGTTCCAGCTGTCCCTCAGTAACAAGTTGATGGGCTCTGACTCATTTCTTGCCAACAGTTGGCACCTGTTTTCTGTCAGCTGACTGGCACTGCAGCATTTTGCACTAAGAGGAGGAGAAGGCACGAGCTATGAGCTTTATTACAGAAATTATCAGGTACATGGGGATCATAAGCCTTACTTCTGATAGAACCTGGAATCAAACTGGGAAGTTATTAACTAAGCTAGAAGATAATGTCTACCCAAGTGAACTAACACTCATCCTGGATGATGGTCTAGGAAAAAAATGATTCTGTCTGGAGAAATGTATCCACATGATTTACATTTCAGTGTATTACAGTGGGCTCTAGTATATTAAAAAGACTTCTGAAAAATACAATGAAGAAATGTGAAAATCTCAGTTGTTAATTCAGCATTTTACAAATGTACATGACCAGGAAATCCTTTTTCTACACACACACACACACACACACTCTCTCTCTCTCTCTCTCTCTCCTCTCACTCCCATATACCTGCGCGCAGACCCCACTGATCAATATGCTGCAGAACATACTAACACACTTCAGGGAAACAAAGGACAAATTAACATCAATGTAGGAAGGCCAAGGAATTGGAAGGCAAATAAAATGTCCCAACATAGTAGAAAACTCTGAGAGTTTGTGCCTAGACTGTAATGTCCTAATTCTCAATATGGTTTAGCAGCTCTGGGTCTACACTACACATAAATTCATGAGGATGATTTTTTTATTTAGAGATTTTATTTATTTATTTGACAGACAGAGATCACAAGCAGGCAGAAAGGCAGGCAGAGAGAGAGAGAGAGAGAGGTGGAAGCAGGCTCGCCGCTGAGCAGAGAGCCTGACGCGGGGCTCGATCCCAGGACCCAGAGATCATGACCTGAGCTGAAGGCAGAGGCTTTAACCCACTGAGCCACCCAGGCGCCGTGAGGATGATTTTTGATTTAAAGGATGCTTGAGCTGTCGGGCTGGCCTGTTGTCCCCCTAAGAGAAGAAATTTGATTTATTCCAAGATAGGTCAAGGAGTGATGACTAACAAAGTCAACGCCCTGTACCACTTTCAGATTTATTAGGATTTTTAAAATTGGAGGTAAAGAAGCAATATCAAATCTATCTAGCTGTTTCTGGAAGCATGAAATTACCCGTTAAGGCATCAATTCAAACAATTTAGATATAAAGTTAAAAACACATTAGCATAGTGAAAAGATGGGGTCAGAGAGACTAGTTTTAAAATCCTGGCTTATCCATGTGACTTTGGGCAGATGATATAACCTTCCTGGATCTCAGTTTCTGTATCTGTAAAAGCACTTCACTTGCAGAATTATACAAACATTAGAAATAGTAGGTTTTATTCTTATGAATTAACTCATCCTTGTGAAAATATATAATGTGTGTGTTTACTACATTGTAGTAATAATCTAATAAAAGTTATTTCTATTATTTCAAATAGCAGAAAATAATTGATCGTATAAGATACACAGAGCTCATTAGATTCTCATACTATAAATATCTTTTAAAATTATGTCACCTTTCTGTCTTGATATAAGGTATACAACTGGGATTCTGGAATAACTGCCAAGTTAAAATCTCAACTCGACCACTGTGTATCTGTGTGACCTTGAACAAACCACATTACCTCTCACTCCCTCAACTTCCTTGTCTTCAATGCAGGGACAATAACATTATTTGTCTCCTATTTGTTGTATAATCCTTAAGAAAATTCAGTTAGAAAATGTACTGTGCTGTGCATATAGTTAAAAACTCATTGCTTTTCATTGTTTTTAATACTAATGTTCAATGCTGGATAAAATGTTTATATTTGAAAACTGGTATTACAACTCATTACACAAAAGAAGATTCAACATAAGACACAATTAAACAAATGATTTCCTTTTCTTGATACCTCCTTGCTCTTTACTTGTCATCTCTGGCTTTCCCTGGCCTAAGGTAACTGCTCTTTTAATTCCAGCTATCACTCTGAGCACTCCTTGTCATTGTAGTCTACTCTACATTGGCTACAATGCCAGTGTGAGAAGAAGGTTCACATTGGAATGACAGTTCTCCAAGCAACACCATCTTGACCAGTGAAAATTTATGGTATTCCTCTCTTTTTCATTGATTCCAATATTTTCTTCTGTATTGAATTTGTAGATAAGAGCTACAAATTCGAATCTGTTTGGCTCTAAAATCCATTTTCTTTTCATGACACCACAATAATAAGAGCAGCAGTTTCACTAATAACAAAAACTAACATTTATTGAACTTTTACTAGGTCCAGGAGCTATGCTAAATTATTTATCTGCATTATCTTATTTAATCCTAATAGCAAACCTGAAGTGGTAGACTTCTTTGTTATAAATGAGGAAATAAGGCCCAGAGAGATGTAACCTGCTCAAGGGCACAGAACTGGGAGACGGGAGAGCCCAGATTCAGATTCACTTGTGGCTGTCTCGAGAGCCCACACCTCTCACCACTTTGGTTGGTATTACAATTTCAGACTTTTTGGGGGGGCCCTTTAATGATTAGAATAATATCCTTTACAGCAACCAATTGATAAGCTTATAGGGCCTTGTGGTTTCTGTAAGTAAAAAGAACATCATTAACAAAGTGGCAACAGGTTCAGGACCATTCATTCATGTTTAGTAGATGCTGGTAAGGAATGATCAGAGCCACGGAGTGAACGTTCAGATAAACAGGGTGAGCTCAATCTACCTGTGGGAGAGATAAGAATCTGTTGGGAAAGATAAGATCTCAACAGTGCATTTTCTTCATTCTGATTCTCTCTGATAAGATAGCTAGAAATAGCCCATACATTTCTCTTTCACTTCTAGCCCCTTAAAAATTTTGGTTCAAAATTTGTACTAACCAGGGCACCTGGGTGGCTGCTGCTTTCGGCTCAGGTCATGATTCCAGGGTCCTGGGATCGAGTCCCGAGTCGGGCTCTCTGCTCAGCAGGGAGCCTGCTTCCCTCTCACTCTCTCTCCCTGCCTCTTCGCCTACTCGTGATCTCTCTCTATCAAATAAATAAATAAAATCTTTCAAAATTTGTACTATCCAAAAATCACCACATCTTCCAAAACAAACTGGCACACTACTGTGGAGCACCCAAGTGACACCTGCTGTAAACTGGAAATTGTGCATGAAGTAGGGAAAGTGCTAGACCCTCTCCAAGAACAAGTTTCAGGGTGGGCCCTGGTGGTGTCTGGAAAAAAAGTGAATATGTGGGGCACCTGGGTGGCTCAGTTGGTAAGGTGTCTGCCTTTGGCTCAGATCATGATCCTAGAATCCTGAGATCAAGTCCACATTGGGCTCCCTGCTCAGTGGGTAGCCTGCTTCTCCCTCTCCCTCTGTCCCCCTGCTCGTGCTCACTTTATCTAAAATAAATAAATAAAATGTTTTTTTAAAAAAAGTGATGCTGCTACAAGTAACTGTACAGGATTTAAGGTAAAGCCTAAAGGCTACCTTGCTTACTTCAAAACATCACCTAGATTTCTAAATCCCTTGTCAACGGGGCTCCTAGGAACAGGGATGAAGGGATGGAAGGTGGAAGGGAATAATCACAACAACCCTCCAGGAATAAACCTGAGAAGGTTTCCCCTATACTCTTCAATGAACAAGCGCTCCTTTTGAGCTTGTGGCCCCCCTCTTCAGGTAAGTATTCAATTAAGATACTTGCAGTATGGGCTTAGATGAAGGTACAGAGTGCGTAGGTTTTGGAGGAGAGTGGAAGGGCTTTCTGGAGTTCCCGGCTGCAGATTGTGTGGAAATAACACACCTGGTAGAGGCTCAGCATAGAAACCAGGAAAGTGGGAATGCCTGGCTGGCTTAATCAGTGCATCTGCCTTCAGCTCAGGTTGTGATCCCAGGGTCCTGGAGTGGAGTCCTGCATCAGTCTCGTTGCTCAGTGGGGAGTCTGTTTCTCCCTCTCCCTTTGCCCCACCCCTCTGCTTGTACTCTGTCTCAATCTCTCATAAGTAAAATCTTAAAAAAAAAAAAAAAGAAACCAGGAATGTGATTTCTGCTTCCCTCAGATATGCTATGACTAATAACTATAGTCAACTCCTTGTCATTAATTGATGATAGAGTAATGCTTTCATAATATCTATATGTAGCAATATTCAGGTAATGCAGACTTTATAAATACACAGATTGCAATCCAAAAGGTAATGTAAAAATTATTCATTTTTTTTATGAGAGATCTTTGTTTCTATTAAGCATTGCCTTTCTAATAAGTAGTGTAAACTTGATCTGAGCCAATCAAATTTTCTTGCCTTGCCCTGGGGTTGCATCTAAATTCTGAGAGAGGTTAATGGAAGTATCAAGACATTGGATGGGGTAGAAATGGGGGAGTAAGGAGAGCATAGGTGTCTGTTCTGAATTCTCTTCTACCAATGATATTCTCAGTTGAAACATCAGTTCTAGTCTTTGAGAAGTCCTGGGCTAGATCAGTGTCACGTAATGTGACTCTCAGGTATGTGTGAGTCACTTCTGCTCTCTACCGTTACCTCCTAAATAAATTACCCATACAAAAATCATTCATTATCTTAGCTCTGGTTTCAGGATGAACTAAACTAAGGCATAACTTTAAAAATGACAATTTTAAAGTTTGGACAAGGTCTTTGTTTAGCTATGGGATCAACATTAAAAGGTGTATGATTTAATATTAGCTCTTTTTTGTGCGTGTGCTCTAGACTCAGGAAGGTACAATTTGAAAGGGATGGATGGTATTGGTAGTATAATGTACAAATGGAACTTTTATTGTATAGTCAGTTTTGTTGGCACAGTAAGGCTGCATGACAAACTACCTCAAGACTCAGTTGCTTACAACAAGTATTTATTCTCATGCTCCTAAGTTGCCATGGTGACAAGTGCAACTTATTTAGGCAGCTGTGAGTTGGCTGGATTTGGTTCCATAATGTGAATCTGCTCCATATACATTTGTTCTGGAAACAGGCTGTAGGGACAGTAGTTCCCAGAAGCATTTACTCTTCTCATAGCACTGGAACACTGAAAAGCAAGAGCCAAGCCAAACTGTGCAGGCAAATTGAAGGTCTTTGCTTGCATCACATCCATTGGCTAAATTAATCACTGGGTCAAGCTCAACATGGATGGCCCAGGAAACTATACCCGGTCCACAGGGGTTGAGGGAGTGGAGAAAATAATCATCATCATCATGTGTATTAGTACTGTAGCCTTGCAAAATTAGGAGGCGGTTAGGAAAACATTATTCTTCTTCCTTATGGATTTGAAATTGTATTTAAGAATTAACATTTATCTTCATATGTATTTGGATTTGTACTTGCAGCCTGCATATGGCTAATCTAAAATATTACCTCATGGGCATTCAAAGCAAAATAGAGAGCTATCTTCAGCTCTCCTAGTGGGTAGACTTTGAAGATGGCTGGATTTCAAGGACAAAAGCCAGATAGAAGTGTTCTTCTGGAATTCTTGAAAAAATTATTTTAGTTTGACTGAGTATTTATGATTCGGGAGAAAGGAATGGAGTCTGGGGAAAAACCAACCCCCTTGGGAGGAAGAGGTCAGGTTCTGAAGTAGTAGGGTGGTCATTCTAGCGATGGAGGTTTGAGGCAGGAGAGGGATGTGGACCTGAGGATGGGAGATCAAAGTTGGAAGTTGGAAGTTTCTGATGAAGTGGCCTCTGGGGAGAGTCAAATGTTGAGCTACTGTAGCTGGCCTATAAAGAAATCATTTTTTACAAACTGTTGCTAGTCCTTTCACACATAGTCAGTCCTTTAGTTTTTGTTCTTTTTTTCCTCAACACTTCAGTGAAGGCTCAGTCCTATAACTTTGGATGTTGTGAAAAAAGTAAAAGACTGAGCTATGAAGGAAAATGAAAATACTTATTAAGGTAAATTCTTAAATTGCCTTTGAGAAAGCCCATTTTTCTCAAACGAAATTAGCATCTTAATATAAACCCTCAACTTTTCTTTTTTTACAGTTCATTTGGAAAACACAGTAAGAGAAGGGGATCTTGTTTTTGTTGGAAACATGAGCTTTTTTTCCTTTTTGACTTAGTGAGAAACCATTTATTCTTATGTATAAGCATATTTTACATATTCTGGTTAATACATCAAGTGTGTAATGTGGGAGTTCCCTTAAAAATGCTAAGACAACACATGTTAAATTCAACTACACATTGTATTAGGCTATTAGACAAATGTCACTTTTAATATCGCAACACATACATGTTATACTTTTTTTTTCACTGACAGAGGAACATGCCTTTCAAAAATATTTTATTGGATGAAACTTTCTTATTCTCAGGAAATTTTTGGTTCTTTAACATAATTTATTATGCCTTTTAAAATTCTGATAAAAGCATTGGTACATTATAAATACCTGTAAAGAAAATAGAGTTTAAAATTCCGAGGGAATTATTATATAAGTTTCTTCTTTTACATTTTCACAAAAATCCACACAGGCACTGAGAAAGACTGACAAAAATACATTATGCCTGAACAATATACTCCAGGTTGGAAACATTCAAACATGACTTTATTTAAATATTAAAGCTTCTCTAGGGTGAAACTTTGGCTACAATCCAATGCGTTGGTTGGCATCTTAACCAGGAAAAGATACGTTAGAAGGATAAAAAAAGAAAGCTTCATACAGTGAGCATGAGAGTAGGAAAGGGGAAAAGAAGAATTTTTGTTTATTACTATTCATTGGCCTCTCTGGGTCTTAGCTTTGTTTTTTTAGTTGACAACTTAACTAATAACTCTCTGGTTCTTTCTGGCTTTAATACTTCTTGATGTGCTGCAATTTTCAAAATTCTGTCCAACACTCTGTCTCAAACAACATGTGAGACTTCTAAGGATAGAGCGATACTGCAGCTGTTTGAGAAAAACATCCTTGAAGCATCACGGGGATTGCTCTGCAGATACTCCTCTTGTGCACAAATACAAGTGGTAGACTAGGAGGTGAAGCTTGGTCTTACCCACCACACTTCAAACCATAGCAAGTGACAGACTCTAGTCTTCTTTTTCTGCTAGTTCATCTGTAGCATCCTGAAGTTCCAACTTTACGAAAGAATTACGAACAACAAATGCAGTGGGAGAATGCCGGCATTGTAGGTGACATGAGCCTTTGTGAGCGCCTAGAAATTGGGAAGCTAGGGGTTGGCAGCTCGTGAATTCGGTATAAACGGTATTCAGGGGAGGCGAAATGAAACAAATATATCAAACTGGATTTCAGAGGTACTTTTAGGGGTCTCAAATGCCATTTTTCTCCACCTATAATTTAACCGGATCATCATGGCAAGTTTTCATAGTTATTGATTATACAGATCTTACCTGAAAGAAGTAGATGATTTTTTTTTTTTCTGAATGCATTTACACTCTGTATGTGTTGTTTCATGCAGCAGTGGGAAAAATGGAATGCTTGTTGGGTGCCGACCGGTAGGGTTGAGGTTGCTACAGTGAGCAACACGGAGCGGGGCACATCGGGAACCCGGCACTCAAATCTGGCTGGGCAGCTGCTATGCAGCACTAGCCAACTATTGCCAGGAGGGAAAATGGGTCTGAGAATCAAACTTTATGTGAAATTTCATATTTTCAGTAATCACTCACATTTTGAAATCATTTGACATGCTGAACAAAATCTACCTGAGGGACAAATGGGACCTGTGGACTGGAGTTTGTGGCCTCTTGAGTTAAATCCTGGAAGCAATTTGGTAAACAATTGAACACTATCAGCTGTGAGATTGGGGAAGAGCCTTCAGCGGCAAGGAATGAACACCCAGACTTAAAGATCCAGAAAAACCTGTTCGAATGAATATAATTTAAAAGAAAAATCTCCCCATTATAAATATTTTCCTGTTTATGTTGGTTCTCTGTGTCGTGAGTGGTTTCCTGCTAGTATTGTTAAAAAAAATATATGACTAGGAATTTGCCAAGTCCCAAGTGTAAGTTTTATTCTAAGAAAGTAATATGGATTAGTTCTCTCAGTATGTAGCTTGTGGCTGAGAAAGGAAATGGTAACAAAAACCTTCATAAGGGGAAACCTCCATAAGGGGACAGAGCACACACAGGTCCTGGACACCTTTAGAGTCACAGAGCCCTCTACACAGCTCACCAAGCAAAGAAAAATGGTCTAAAAGTGCTCAAACTGGGTAACACAGATTTTGAGGACTGTTTCTGGATCTCGATGACTCTCCTTCTTCCCAAAATGGCCAAATGACCACTCCCTGAATGTGTAGTACTAGGAGGTAGAAAAGCCAAGGGAATGGGTCTAATTGTGAACTCTTTCACTTAGAAATTTTCTAAACCCACTTGGGCATCACAGTTCAAAGAACCATGTGGCAAAGACAAGGGACAAGTCATAAGAGCAGTTTTCTTTGCTCTCATTCTTTGCAGATTACGTCTTCAAATTAATCTCTAGTCCAGGGGATGCCTTTTCTTTTGAGAAATGAAATGGGAGGGCTCAAGGAGGCATTCTAGTGTGGTGTGAGGACCATAAGCAAAATGAACTGTGGCTCCAGAAAGAACAAAACATTTCACTTGTGCACGCAGGGAAGATATGTTTTGAAGGAGCCATGATCAATTCAGAAGTGGGATTTTCAACCTGAGCTCGTCCCTTTTACATGTCTAGTTTGGGAAGCAAAAGCAAAAGTACCACCAAAGGATATTATAAGCATAAGAACCAATGGCAAAAGCAACCACTTCAGACACAGGCAAAAATCTAAGGGGAAGGAGGAAGCATGAGTATTTCCAACTCAGGACCACACACAGATGTCAATTTTCTTCCCTCAGAATGTCCACCAGAGCCTGCAGCAGCCGGTCGTCTCTGTGCTTATAAGGTTTCGTGTTATAGAAAACATCAACGTAGTCATTATATAAACTATCCTCGGAGTCTTTAAGCTGGGAAGGCTTGTTCAGCTTTTCCAGAGCTTCATAGAAATTTTCGTAAGGGATGTGGAGCTTTGCACTTGGAGACTTCTTTGGTGATTGCTTTGGGGGTGAGTTTTTGCTGAAAGCACTTTGCAGGAGTCTCAGCATAGCCTCCGATGGGGCTGCCTCCACCAGCTCATCCCTTCTGCCCCCGGAACTGCCACCGTTGGGGCTTTTTGATGCAAGGGGGTTCTTTTTCAGGTTCTCTTGCGTGGGCTGCTCCTAAAACACAGAATGCCACCGACAAAAGGAAGAAAAGTCCTCTTTAGAGCGAAGCAAGCCAGATTTGGCCCATGCCTACTGTCTACTCCATGGGAGACCACTGGAGAAGCAGAGGGAGCATGAGGCTTAGAAACATACTAACTCAGGGATCAGTCTTAATTTTTGTGCTTACTGATACCCCTGACACCTGTTTCATCTCTCTGAACTTCGCCTATAAAATGGGACCAAGAATACTTTAATGTCTGGTGGTTTTGAAGACTGAATGAGATGATGTATGTATTGGTCTCCTTCATTTGTCAGCCTGCTGTAGTAGAATTCATTTCAGGGTATTTAATAAATTTGAATTTGTTAATTTAAATTTATAAATTTTGGATGAAAAGAAAAAAATTTTTAATATAGCTTCATCTTATGAAAAGTAAATAGTTGACCATTCCTACTCCCTTTCCTCCCTGCCCATGTTTTGGGATGATATTAAAATATTTAATAAGTCCTAGAGAAGGCACTAACAGTGCTACATGTGGAAGAAGTTTCCTGGAGGCCCCTTGTTCTGTCAGGAGCTACCCTTTCAGCCCCTGAGTTTTAAAAAGGGGTCTTGGGAGAGACTAGGGTGATGGACTGGCTAGGGCAGGACTGGATAGAGCAAAGAAGAAGCTCTTTGTCAACCATTGTGGAAGTATCTCAACGTTTTCACAACTACTATGTCTCATTAATAGTCCTTAAGGAATCTTGGAGGGAGAAATACCCACAAAGTCAGCTTGCCTCTGGGATTGTGAAGAGAAGGTCCTTGGAAAGCGGGGGAGGAACAGAGGGGAGATACTTTGCAGGATATAAATGGAGGCAGAATCTGAGCTGAGGACCTCACACAGCTAGTTTATAAGTTTCTTAAATAAATATTATGTCTTTGTATCTTCCAAAATACCCATCACCGAGTCAGACGTCAGGAAAACTCATTCTGGGAATTCTGATAACCTACTTCTTACATCTGAGGCTCTGTGCTAGATGCTGGGTGATTAAAAGATAAAGAAAATGGGATGCCTGCCCACTGTCTGATAAGGGAGAAGCCAGCAACCTCAGTGAGCCGACACTGACAGGAATGGGAATGACTGACTAGCTATCCTATGAAATTTTCTCAGAGAAATTGTGATTCAGTAGCTTCCCTTGGAGCTGCCAAGAAATGTCAGCTAAGGAATTAGTAAAGAGAAGCCTATAAGACTTGGTTAGCTGAGCCTTGTTTTTCTTTTTGGAAAATGAACATACTAATGCCTTCTAACCTTCTAACCTTCTAACCTTCTCTAGGTTAGAGGGGTCACTGATGAAATGGCACAGTGTCAAACAAACAAAACAAATCAAAAACTTAAAAACCAAGTGTAATACAGATGTTAGGCATGTGTGATTGTGCATAAAGAGAGCTGTCTTTACAATTTGTTAGTTCATAAACGGAGAAAAGTTATGTCAGAGGATTTCATAATTTTGAATTCAGCAATTTTAATTTCTAAATTCTGGACAAAAGAATAAACTTAAGAAATATTAGACCTTTATGGAAAATGGTTTAGCCCTCCCTTCCCTTTCCTCTCCACCCATGTTTGATTTACTCCCTGCCTGAAAGTTAGATCTAGCTCCCCTCACTACATTTTGATTAGGGTTCAAAGAAGAGTGTGCCAAGAACCCTCAGGTACAGAGCCCCACAGACCTCCCCTGCGTCCACCATCTTCTCCACTCCTCTTCTGTCATTCTGAACAGTATTGTAGGAAGTGTACACACGAGGCTGTTTCATGTGTTCTGGCTGAGAAGAGGTCCCATGCAAAATCAGTTTCCAGTTGACAATTCTTCCTTCATTTTGCACTCTTCCAGACTAAGGAATAAGCATACACATAATTTTAGGATGTGTTCTAAGAAACGTCAAACTCCTTAGAAATAACTATTAAGATCTAATTTAAAAATTCAGAACATTCCATGGGTAGAGCGCTCTGTACACAGAAGCAAGTCACTGGATTTACTGTTGCCATGAAAAATGGCATTTTATAGGTTGAAGGATTTAAAGCATGATTATTTGCTTCATTTGATTAAAAAAGCAGAACTCTTTACATGAATGTTCTTTTCTAGTCTGTTCTTGGAAAGTTGACTTTACCTTCTATAAATAGCATTATATTTAATAATTATCAACTTGTAGAAACATTCCAGTGGGGAGGAAAAAAGCCTCTACCAAGCATTATGAATAGCCTTCAGTATTAACCAGCCCTTAAAAACTGTATATTTATGGAAACAGTAATGATTTTCAGAAGCTCAACAATTTATGCTAAAAATAATATGCTGAAATGTAAAATATCTAAAAAAAAAAGTCTGCAAGTGTAAAGTCAGATTTTATAGACTTGATATAAAATAGTCTCATCTTGATAAACATATTTTCTTAGTTTTCTTAAAAATTGGGTTGGGGCACCTTGGTGGCACAGTCAGTTAACCGTCTGACTCTTGATTTTGACTCAGGTCATGATCTCAGGGTGATGAGATGAAGCCCCACAATGGGCTCCATGCTCAGTGAGAAGTCAGCTTGAGATTCCCTCTTCCTCTCCCACTGCCCCTCCTGCTCCTGTTCACTCATTCTGTATAAAATAAATAAAGTAACCTTAAAAAAAACTGAGTTAAAGAGCAGAGGTCAAGTTCAAGAATAGGACCACTTCTTGCTCTCTCTAAGGAAGTAGGAATTTTACAGATTCGGGTTCTAAATTACAATTTTAGCAGTCTTTAGGAGAAAGGTACTCTCAAATAAAAAAAAGGAACAATGACTATAGAATTTGTATTAATTAAATGGAGATCTTCAGAAATTTAAAATCAATTATTTTTTTTAAAGATTTTATTTATTTATTTGACAGAGAGAGATCACAAGTAGATGGAGAGGCAGGCAGAGAGAGAGAGAGGGAAGCAGGATCTCCGCTGAGCAGAGAACCCGATGTGGGACTCGATCCCAGGACCCTGAGATCATGACCTGAGCCGAAGGCAGCGGCTTAACCCACTGAGCCACCCAGGCGCCCTAAAATCAATTATTTTTAAATAGTTTATCTAGATTTTGAAATCTAGTGCTGATAACTTGTAACATTTCTATCTGGGGAAAGGTCAGACCAGAGCCCTATTCATTAATGTGCTCAGGCTGTGAAAAATGCTGGAGAAATGATGCAAAGGTAGATAATTCAGATGTTTTTGGCTTTTTGTTCAGACACTCCTTACTCTATTTTTGTCACTGTGAGTTACAATTTTAGAAATATACCAAAGAGTGTTAGTAAACAGTGAAAGAGAAATGAGAAATGCTTTTCAGCTTGTTTCATAACTGAAACAAAACAAAACAAAGACGTCATATTGAATAAGATACCTTGTCCAACTAGTAAATAGCACTGCAGTAAATATTGATAAGAATTTCTTCATGTGACCCCAGCAGAATGTCATAGCAAAGGTTTTGTAGCATTTCATTATCTTTGTTAGTACAGGTGATTCTGGTGGCTGAGCATGTCGTGGGGCTGGCTGCATTCTGACTTTGGAACACCTGGATTTGTCACACTGTAATATTACTAACCAATGTATCTTCTTTTCTTTCTTATAATATGTCTTATTTATTTATTTAGTCAATCGATCCAACCAATCTAAGGAGCTAAGTGGGGCGCCTGGGTGGCTCAGTGGGTTAAGCCGCTGCCTTCGGCTCAGGTCATGATCTCAGGGTCCTGGGATCGAGTCCCACATCGGGCTCTCTGCTCAGCAGGAAGCCTGCTTCCCTCTCTCTCTCTCTCTGCCTGCCTCTCCGTCTACTTGTGATTTCTCTCTGTCAAATAAATAAATAAAATCTTAAAAAAAAAAAAAAAGAAAGAAATAATAAGGAGCTAAGGGGGCAGAGATTGAAACACTACACCTTTTCCTTACTTTACTAGGGAGTGCCCAGAGTTCCTTACGGCCTTGATGAATGATGATACGAAACTTAAAGGACTTCAAAATGTTTGAAAGTGAGCCTGCGGTCCTCTATCTTTTCATTTATACTTACCATGTCTGTAATTCGCAAAGTCCAGGTACCTATGGGATTCTCTCCCCACGTGTGAACAGACATGAAGTCCCAATTCTTAAAGCCATTAGGAGATGTATCCCGCTCTCTTTCAGCCAACAGTACAGCGCTGGTCCCTATTTTCATAGAGCAAACATCAGTTAATGAATGTCCTAACAACTCTAAAAATAGGATAAACTCTAGCATCTGCTAACTGAAAATGAAAAATGGGAGAGATTAGCCCCCCTAACTTTCCCTTTTTTTATAAGAGCAGGATAGAGACATTCATTTAAAAAAATGTTTTTATCCATAGCAGTTAGCATATTGCCTGGCATATAATAAATTCTCAATAAATATTTTGGTAAAATATTGAATGAATATATTGATTAAGGTTTATTTGAATAAGGAGAATCCATCGAACTACATTTATAAACTATAGAGTCAAAGATCTAAAATATGTTTTAGTGTAGACCTAAAAAAATAAAGCTATATCAACTTAGTAATTTCCTGTCTAGTATTAGTACTAATTGTTAAACCTAAGTTTTCAAATTTAAGCTCTCTCTATATATCTCAAAATGAAACGGTCAAATTCATACTAGGGCCACCAATGAGAAAACATCCCACCCATACTTCAGGCCAACTTCAATATATCTAGAAAGCATAACTCCAAAATTAACAGAGTCCAGTCCAAACCTCTCGGAAGTTTATATCCTGGAAGGAGATGATAAAGAGAGCTCATCCTTCCTCATATGTAGCCTATAGCAATTGAATTTAGTTAGGTGAATCCTACTAAAACATGAAAGAGGATTAGGAAGCATTTCCTGGTTGGATTATATTTCATGGTTCACAAGCTCTTCCCCATCCATGATCTCATCTGAGTTAGTACTTTCTCAGGGAAGGGTAATTGCCTGTGTATAATATCGTATGGCCTTTACAATATCATCATGGACTATTTGTTAGTTTTCTCAGTCCTCTTTCGTGGATCAGAATTCCTAATTTTTCAGTTGATACCTAGGATGTGTCTGATATATCTGTCAGCATTATTAACTATCAGAGTAACTTTCACTAATGTGTTACCTAAGAGAAATGAATGATATTAAATGAATGATAAAAATGAGAACATTTTAAAATCAGAAAGATTAATTGATATTATTTGAATATACCTTATTCTCTGCTTATCAAAGGACAAGTGGGAATGAGTAGGCAGAGTTCTGATGGCAAGAAAAATGAAAAATAGGCACACTTTTTTAAGCCCTGAAAAACATCTATTGGGAAACTCAGTAATATAAATAAAAAGAAAACCATGGATTTAAGTTCATTCAATATATTCTTAAAAATGTAAACAAATGCTTTAGAATAAATGAGATATTTTTAAAAGGTTTACCAGCAGCAGAAGTGAGTGTAACATGAAGGTCTCCTCTTCGGGAATATTCAATCGTTGCTTCAAATTGCACATGTTCCAGGGACTTGATGGCATTTTCTTGTCCTTCACAGGCTCTTGTTGGAATTTCAATGATAACTTCTCCATTACCTTTCAGGGCTCTAAATACATTTTTTTTTTAATCACTGAATAAAGTACATCATTTCTTCTTTGCATTTTAGGCAAATATATACACATTAGTCTTGCTTAGATAGTTAGCTAAGCTCTCCCTGTTAATGACTAGAACCCAATTCAGAAGTAACTATAAAGTATAAATGCTAAAGGTTATTACAGAAATAAAAAAATAAAAAATAAAAAAATAAAAAAGGTTATTACAGAAATAAAAAAATAAAAATAAAAATAAAAAGGTTATTATAGAAATTTAAAAAATAAAAAATAATTAAAAAATTAAAAATTCTATACTTTTTATGGTTCACAAAAAACTACAAATAGCCAAAACAACCCTGAAAAAGAACAAAACTGGAGGCATTACAATTCCTCATTTGAAAATATATTTCAAAACTACAATAATCTAAACAGTATAGTACTGGCATAAAGACAGACATAGACCAATGTAACAAAAGAGAACTTAGAGTTAAACCCATGTGTATATGGTCAACTAATCTTCAACAAGGATGCCAAGAATACTCAATGGGGAAAGAGGAGTCTCTTCAGCTAAGGGTGCTGGGAAAACTGGATATCCACATGCAAAATAATGAAACTGGACACATATCTAATGCCATACAAAAATCAACTCAAAATGGAGTAAAAACTTACACACAAGACCTGAAATTGTAAGTATAGAAGAAAAAATATGGAAGAAGCTTCATGACATTTGTCTTGGCAGTGATTTCATGGTTAAGGTGTCAAAAGCACAGGCAACCAAAACAATTGGGAATACATGAAGCTAAAAATCTTCTGCATATCAAAGAAGACCATCAACCAAATGAAAAGACAACCTACAAATCAGGAGAAAATATTGCAAACCATATATCTGATAAAAGGTTAATTTATAAACTATATAAAGAACTCTTACAGCTCAATAGCAAAAAAAAAAAAAAAAATTAATAACCTGCCTAAAAAGTGAGCCAACTACTTAAATAAACATTTCTCTAAAAAAAGACATACCAATGGCTGACATGGAAAAAAAGAATTTTTCAACTTCACTAATCATCAGGAAAATGCAAATCCAAACACCTATCAGAATGGCTCTTACCAAAAAAGGCAAAAGACAGCAAGTGTTGGAGAATATGTGGAGAAATTTGAACCCTTGCACAATCAGTGGGAAAGCAAAGTGGTATAGCCACTATGGAAAACAGTATAGAGGCTTCTCAAAAAAATTAAAAAAGAGATCCAACAATCCCACCTCTGGATATTTATCCAAAATAATTGAAAACAGGATCTTAGGATCTCGTGTTCATTGCAACACCATTCATAATAGCTAAGATGTGTCTATTAACAGATGAAAGGATAGAGAAGATGTGGAATGGAATATTAGCTTTAAAATAAAAAGGATATTCTGCAATGTGCAGCAATATGGATAAATCTTGAAGACATTAAGCTAAGTAAAATAAACAAGCCACAGAGAGCGATATACTACATAGTTCCACTTACATGAGGTATCTCATATAGTCAAATTTGTAGATTCAAAAAGTGGAATTGTGGTTGCGTGGGGGTAGGGGAAGGGGAAAATAGAGTTACTAATCAATGGACATAAAATTTTAGTTAAGCAAGATGAATAAGTTCTAGAAATCAGCTTTATAACAGCTGTACTTAGAATCAACAGTAATGTGTTGTACACTTAAAGATTAAAGAGGGTAGATCATATGTTAAGTGTTCTTACCACAATAAGATAGAATAGAAAAGAAGGTGTTAAGGAACACAGATACAAGAATACAATACTTTTTGCTGTGGGGTCGAATGGCAGGTTTGCCTTGAACCCATCAAAAAGTGGTCCATTACTGCTCTAATCGACCCTCTTCAGAAATGATACTATCTCCATAATGAATGTACCCCAGGGCTCCCACCCTCAGGCATTTTGTGTGAGTGGGTCTTTAGTAAAATCATGGTTGCCTTGATGGAATCAACAAAACAGTCACTCTAGATTCTGCTTCTGTGGCCAGATCTGGTAGGCTGGATATAGTCTCCATAAAAGCAGTATGGTAGAGGATATCTCATAGAAGAGAAATCATGAATCACATAGTACTGTGGCATGAAGTGAGGATCTTCTGGAAATAGGTTTGGGATAACGCTGGTTGGCAAGTATTGCATTTAGTCAATTCTAAGATGCATTTTTTGAAAAAAATTATCTTAATATCTTTGAATTTGGGATCAATCTTCAAACTGATCATTGGTAACAGTTTAATTGGCAGTGATTTTTCTTAGTGATATATAAAACAACGATACATCTTATATAGGTATATGAATATAGGTAGGCCAGGAAATGGAAAAGGGCAATATGCTAACATGATTTGCAGATTTCCGATCTCTCAGTGATTCCCATGGACCCACAGGGAACTATGGCAAATGCTATCTCCATCCGCTTCAGAAGGGTAGGTAAGAAAAAACATAGACAGGGTGACAAACATTATAATCAAATATTGCCATGGGTACACATTTCTTTAAAAATCCTGCAAACACTCACCTGGGCTCAAAGTTGTTATCCTTTACCACACACTCTTTCTTCTCAGGCACACTGGTCCAGGTCCTGGGATCAGCTAAATCCACCAGAGCTTTGGCATTTAGCAACCCAAATCCAAATCGACTATTCACCATCAAGCCTGCTCCATTCTTTTTCCATCCAGGGTTATTGGCCAGTGGGTCATACTCCGAGGTCCAGACAACCAAGTGCTGCATGTCTCGCCAGGTGAGATTTGGGCTGGAGGGGAAGTGACCCAGAATATTTTTAAGGGACAAAAAAAATGTTTCCTTGTAAAATTAAGTGTTAGAAACAAGCATCTTCTATTTACAGATTATAAAGTGCCCTTTGCAAGTGTACTTGTATAATTCTGGTATGTATTTCTTTTGGAATGTCTTTTCATTCAGAATTTAAGATATATACTGAAAACTTCTCCCATCTAAGTTAAGCTCCTACTATGAGTAAAATTTGGTCTTCAATATAGTAGAAATGTCGGATTTGGCCCCTGATTTTTAATTACTTAAATTTAAATGAACAAAAATTTTAAATGCCAACACTTCCTTTATGTCTTCAGTCTTCTGCTATCTGTTAATAGCGTTGGTACTTTCAACATTATGTACCCACAGATGAGGCCTTGAATTTTTCTTAGGAAGACTCAGATTTTAAAGACACAGTCTGGTTACCTATCCTTAAATCCTTTTGCCTCTTTTCCTTATATATAAAAATTAAGAGTATACTTATCTTGAGCACTGAGTAATACATGGAACTGTCGTATCACTATATTTTATACCTGAAACTCATATAAGACTGTACATCAACGACATTCTAATGTAGTTCTAATGTAGACTACAACTAATTCCAGTAATTAAAAATTTAAACAAATTGTCAAGAAACTCTTAGCTACTTGAGATCACTCTTGCAAGGTACTACACTGAATACTTTGGGGATATTGAAGGAGGTGGTTCTTTCTTGTCTTTAGGAAGCTTACAATCCAGCAAAGGAACTAAGCCTTTGTATAACTCTAATGTATCTGCTGACTGCTGTGTTCATGGTGTCATATATTACAGGAATTGAGAGGAGGAAGAATTCTGGGGATGGAAGATCTGGGAAAGCTTTGCTGGAAGGAAGTGTTCCGTCTGAACTTCGAAGATTGGGTAGAATGTCAGGGAGTGGAGAGATGGAAAAGGGAGATGGAAAAGAGAGAACAAAACCTACAAGGGGGAAAGTGTAGAATGTGGCTGGAGTACAGTGGGTAGTCTGGTTGGTGGGAGCAGGGAAAAGGTGATAGAGTACTGAGCCCGATGGTGAGGACCTTGCATGCCAGGAAAAGGAGATTACCCTGTATCCCTTGGGCAATGGGGAATCAAGGATTTTTGAACAAGAAATGGTGTAATCAGAAATCTTGGTAAGATTAATTTATCAGCAATATAAGATACATCAGAGACACTTGGGAATGTTGGATCTGTTAAAATGAAGATGCACCCTTCCCGGATCACTCTATTTAAAATTTCAGTTCTCCTCACAAACTCCTGATCTCCCTTATCCTGGTTCTTTTTTTTTTTTTTCTTTTATAGTATTTACCACCAACCAACTTACTGTGCAACTCATATATATGTTTCCTATATTAGTAACATCCGTCTCTCCTTCTAGAATTAGCTGTAAGAAGGGCTGGGATTTTTATCTATCCAGTTCTCCAGTGTGTACCATTCAGAAGAATGCCAGGCCCAGGGTATATGCTGAATTAAACGTTGGTTGGTTGAATGACTGAATATGCCTGAGTGTTAGGTGGCCCCAATGATTTTAAAACTTATTACTATTTGTCATTAGATTCTTTCAAGATCCCAAGTTTTTCCTTAGCTTTGAGACTTGTGTTGTTTCTAAAAAGCCAATCAAGTATTATTCAATAAATAAATACCCAAGTGTGTAGTCTTTAGGTTTTCCATCTTAGCACTAAGTTGTGTAACAACCATCAGGGGAATCTGGCTCAATTTGCTCTCTTCCCCCAGAGCCCAAAATGTGCTGGTTAAGCAATCCCTGTTGACAAAAAAGAGGCAGTACCTTCTTAAACATTGAGGAGTCTGGTTTCTGGTTAAAATCCCCCATGTGATTTTCAGATCTCTTCAGAAGCATGACAAAGGCTCTACCTGGGAGGCTTTCTGGGGAAACTGCTCTCCCCATGCCAGCCTGGGTGCACAGCCCATGCACTGTAGTCCGTGGAAGGAGTTGTCATCAAGGACTTAGGCCCCCTACCCAGTCAAACTCGTCCCGTATTTATATTCCCACCCCTTGTGCCTTCATTTCTAGGTCACCTTATCTAAGGTGGTGGGCAGAGGTTTTCTTTAGGTGTCTGCCTGTGCCCAAGGCCTCTTTTGGGGAAAGGAAGAAGAGAACTTGAAGACACTTCTACCCACTCTGACTCAGTACCCTGTACCTTCCTCTCATTCTTCACTCTTGCCTCACCCCAGAGTAAATACAACTAGCAGGGCTTTCGTTTGGGGTTCCCTCAACAGTGACATGACCCCCATGTCTGCACTATTTCAACCTCCCCTTCAACTGTACACTCTTCCATGGGGGAGAATGGAATGGGGTGGGGGATGTCAGCATTATCTCTGATTTTTGACTCTTGCTTAAAACACTGTAGTTAACAAAGGCTTAATTCTTTGATTTCTGATTTATTGCTTTAATCAGTTCTCCTGATACTTGGTAGGCTAGTTCTCTCTCTCTTCCATCTCAGCCCCTGACAAACATAAGAGTTAACTCTGGGGAGGACTGATAGAGTGCATAGACTTAAGAGTCCCAGATGGCTTGCATCATAATTACCTGTTAATCATATAAATAGTGAAAATTCCTAAATCCCATCCTAAACCTATTGTGTCAAAACATCTGTGGATGGAGCATGATTTTTATATTTATATTTCAAAAAACTATCTAGCCAATTCTACGTCATAGCTAAAATGATAGGAGTTGGAAGAAAGCATACAGGCATATAACCAATTCAGACAATTAGAAGTGATTTCAAATCATGAGGCCAGAATAGGGAGTAATAGAAAGCACAGCAAACCATATCTTACCAAAGACCTATGTGATCTTAAGCAAGTCACTTCATTTCCCTTGGCCTGAGGTGACTCCTCTGTAAGATGAAGGGGTTGAGTATGATAATCTTCAGAATTCTTTACAATCGAGATTTCTATTTGCCCAATATCATAAATACCTCATTTAGATTGTGTTTCCATGTTGGCCAGCCCACATTAAGGAATAATTAACTAGCTGAGCAGAAATGGCTATTTTCTTAATGCAGAAACTAATTCTGTTCTATGAAGCATTTTATTGAAATTCTTGCTTCCTTCCGGTTTTTTAAAGGAAGTTTTAGGTAAAAGCCTCTTATCAGTGTGGTCAATGGGAAACATCAGTTTCCCATTTGGACCATCAGGGCAAGCAGGTGTGTATATGGAAGTTGGGAAGAGGAATTGTACTAGGGTGGCATAAGGAAGGCAGAGTTATAATAATCAAATACAAAGCATAGACTTTCTATAGAAGAACACTTACTTTATATTTAGTTGCAGGTTTTATTATTTTTATTTTCTTTTACCTATTCTTTGCAAAATATTCAAGGGAGCGTCATTGTCATGCAGTTAGGAAAATTAAGCTTGTTTTCCTAACAGAGTTATTCTTCATTTGTGTGATTGCATTTCAGAAGTGAAAAGGAGCTGCTAACAATAGTGCATCCCATTCCTGACAGCCTTCCTTTGTTAATTAGTGCTCAACAGCATCCACAATAATTAAATTTTTTAAAACTGCATTAGCTTGCTAATCAAGGATATGTTTATAGAAAATAAGGGTTATGGAATTAAACATTGAAATTAAGCATTGCTTCTAATTAGTGTGGGTAAAGTAATCTGGAGACAAAATTCTAATGTGAAAAATCTTACAGGCTACCTGGTTCAGCCTCTAAACACCTATAAGTAAGCCTTGATATTAAAGATTTTCTAAACTGGAGACTTGCCAACATTGCACAACTCTGAGTCAAGGATTTCTTTGATGTGCTTTATCAAAAGGTTTTATGCAGCATTGAAATTCTATTTCCCTTCCTCTAGCCTTTCATGGAAACAGAAAATTGGTTCATCTGTACAATAAGACTACGGTTATTGCCTGCTATCTTTCTTAAGTATACTGACCGCTTAATAATAATGGTGCCAGAGTCACTAGTTCAAGGAATTCCTGTCTCTCATTATATATATCTATAAATATATATAATATGCCTATTAAGTGCCCTATCGAGCATCTTAACAACCACAGCTGGATGAGATTATAGAAAAACCTTTTTACAGCAGTTGTTTCTTGAAATTTAGTAACAGTACTACTAGCATTGAAGCTGGCTGGGATACTTGTTAAAAATGGGGATTCCTAGGCCACATACCAGATGCTTGTGAATCTGAGTGGCTGGCACTGGATTTGGGAGTCTGTCTACTAATTAAACTCCTAAGGTGATTGATTATGCTGGTATTAAGAATCACTCCTCCAGGAAAGGAAAGTATTCCTCTATACACATTTGAGCCAGGAACCATTCTTTCTCCTTCCTTCTCCTCTTCCCATTCCCCTGCATTCCAGCTATGTCTTCTTTAATGTAACATAATAAGTAATCTGCTTGTGACAAAGAACCGTTTATGAGAAACTCAGGAGCACACGAGTCATGGCAGTCCTTGATCAGCATCGATCTTCTGAAGGCCCCTTTCTCTGAGGGGATGATAGACTGCCCTTCAGCATCTCCTCCCCCTTGCAGGGCTGTGGGAGGCAATGAGGGACAGTAGCTCATGGCTCAGGTTTGAGCTTACACAGACCTGAATTTGCATCTCTTTGTGGGATCTTGGTTACATTCTTCAACCTCTCTAACCTCAATTTCTTCTTTTATAAAATGCAACTAATAATATCCTTTTCATGGGGGAGGGGGGAAGGGAGAAGGTGGAGGGGTTATGGACTTTGGGGAGGGTATGTGCTATGGTGAGTGCTTGGAAGTGTGTAAACCTGGCGATTCACAGACCTGTACCCCTGGGGCTAATAACACATTATATGTTAATAAAAAATAATAATAATAACCTTTTCACAGGGCTATTGTAAGGATTTGAATTAGTGTTGTACACAAAGAGGTTAGCGCAGTGTCCAGCCCATAGGAAGACCCTGACAAATTCTGAATATTGTTATTCTTGATGAATTTAGCCCACCATTGTTCTTCAGTATCCATAGTTGTTCCTTGAGCAGCACCTGGTTAAATGATTTCTCCCAGTCTTCATTATCTAGGGACACTTTTAGAAAAACTGGCTTTGAGAGTTTCTGGAATAGTCATCTCCCATATAGACAATTGAATAGTGTTCAGAAAACCGTCTATTTGAGAACAGACACTTCAAGAATTTCTCCCTGCTTTGGCATGAAGTATATGAAATGTAAGCTAGATTATATCTATCTTACTGATGCTCAAATCAAAAAGAAAGGAATTAATTCTTATCATATGTACCAGAGAGATCACGGATTCTTAATCTCTCTTAAATTTAAACAGTGTGAGAATCCGATAGACCCTATAGACCATTCCTTCAGAAAAATGTCATGCACACAAGCCATTCTGCATCTAGTTTCAAAGAAGCTCATGAACTGCTGGAAAATCACCCATGTTATTTCAGAGCAATCCATGAAGCTCCTGCTTTAAAAATGACCTATTAAAAATTAACCGAGTTAATAAGGCTAGATCATTCTTAGCTCATTTTCTCCCTGCACAGAAAAATGTTTGAAATTTTAGAAATCAGAGGTTACAATTTTAAATTTTCAGTTCTTATACTAAATTAATATTACATCTGTTCATGAGATGGGTGTTTCTATTATTCTGGTCACTAGACAAGGATCGCTTAGGTGTGGCTAGTTATATTTACATGCATCTGATAAGTGTTGGGTAGAGAAGACTTAAAATTTTAAGGATTTTTTTTCAACAGTTCCCTGGAACTAATAGCTTATATCCTCAAATCATAAATATTGTAAGACTGTTTAACCACCTGCATGAAACTGCTTGCCTTCAGTGAACCTTACTTTCTTCTACTTGGGACTTTTCTCCACCAAACTCAACAATTCATGTTGGATGACCTTTATTCACTGATACCTTCAATATCACATCAGAGAATCTTATAAAGCGACGAGGTTTGAAAAAAGTGGTCTGCTCTGACCCCTCCATTTTCTAGATGGTAAATTAAGCCCTCAGCTGGAGATTAATTTGCCTAAGGTCACATAGCTAGTGATATGCCTAGAACTTTAAGTCATTTGTTCCTCACACTTATGAGTGCTTAAGTTATTTTTCCTTGAATCCAAATTCAAGGATCTGCTGACACCATCTTCCCTTGTGTTCATAAACACTGCCCCCTGTCCATTCCCTTCCTGTTACAAATGAACTCACATTCTGAACACATCTCTACTGCTGGGCCAGAGCTGCCAACATCCCTGTTTCTGACTAAGTCACTGGATTTGCTCTTCTCTTACCAGACATCTTCCCAGCCCCTCCAAGGAGGTAAATTCTTGGTACAAAACTTACTAGGTCTGTCTTTCTTAGCCATTGTGGCCATCTCCTGGCTGAGACACCAGGACAAACTACAACTCCACAGGTGGCCCCAGGGCTCTTAGATCTATGTTGGACTCTCCAGAACAAAGAGTTAGCAACTTCAGGGTTTTTCCACCTGTGGCAGAGGCTAAGGTGTTCTACTTTTCTGCTCTTATCAACCTCGTCTACTGAATATGACATGAGGAGAATGTTTTGTTCTCTCTCTAAAGAATATAGATATCCTTCTAGGATAACCCTGTTATTAGGAAGGATAACAGTAACTTACAAATTTGACCACTTCCTCTATCATGTAAACATAACGCCTGACTTGACGTTTAAAGTGTTCTTACCACCAGAAAGCAAAAACAAGGACAAATAGAAAGCTGTGGATACACAGTGTGTGCAGCAGTTAGAATTTTTTCCCCTGTATCAATAAGTGGATTATTGGGTAACCAATATGAGGAAAAAAATACTGTTAAATATACTGTTAAATCCCTCTTTAACATCATACACTAAAATTCCAGGGGAATTTAAACTTAAATATGGTAAATGAAGCATAATAAAAGACATATAAATAAATGTTTTATCAAATTTGAGATTGTAAATATTTTCCTAAGCATGAAAGCAAAGGAAAACATCTTAAAGTATGGACAAATATAACCATATATATACTAACTTCATTGCAATAAAAAGTAGACATAAATAAAATTAAAAGTTAAATGTCAAACTAACCAAGCATTAGTAGCTTCTCCAAACTAAGGCCATTAAAAAAAAAAAAATCAAGGTCATAAACGAGCAATCACAGATGACAAATGACCAAAGAATAAAAGATACTGAGCTTCATTGCTAATGAAATGAAGGCATATAAAGTTGAGATACCATTTTCCCCTATCAATAGCAAACATTTAAAAGATGACAAAAGTAACTTTGGTAAGTGAACTTGTGCTTTCACATATACACTGTTGGGAAAATAAAATGATACAATCTTTCTAAGCAGTGACTTGTCAATGAGTACCAAAATCATTAAAACATGTATATCCTTTGGGACGCCTGGGTGGCTCAGTGGATTAAAGCATCTGGGATTGGGCTCTCTACTCAGCAGGGAGCCTGCTTCCCTTTCATTCTCTGCCTGCCTCTCTGCCTACTTGTGATCTGTCTGTCAAATAATAAAATCTTTAAAAAAAAACACAAACATGTACACCCTTTGATCCAGAAATTCTAATCAGGTGTGTTTGTCCTGAGGAAATTATCAGAGATGACAACCAATGTTTATGGATAAGAGTGGGCATCTAATCATGATTTGAAGACCTTAGTATAATTTGCATTAATATAATGGGATACTACAAAAAGATAAAAATTCTGTTTTTAATTCTCCTCTGATATGTTAGATCAGCTCTAGGACTGAGTTTATATAATCTGAAAGGGAAAAAAAAAAAAAAAAGGAAGTTCTATAAGCTTTTTGTTCCCAATACTACCCACAGGAAGTTATCTGCACAAGGTCTTTCCTGGTGGGAAGAAACAGAAGTGAAAAGGCCTTGCCGCTGTGTGGGAGGGAAATTGGGAGGAAAGCGTGAATTTGTAAAGGTCAAGAAACACTGACTTAGCCAAGAGAGCATGCTCTTAAAAGATTATAGGATAGATATTTAAAAATGACAAAATAATGTGTATGCAGAGGTCCCCACTTTGTAAGGTGTGTGTGTTAAATCTACATTAAAATTTAAAAGGAAGAGAACTTGTTTTTATGATTATTTTTTATCATGTCCTAAGTTTTCTATTGTAAGCATAATTCAGCAAACAAGATATGCTGTTAATAAGAAGAAGAAAAGGCAGCAAAGGTGATTACAAGTTTCCTGGGCCTTACTTTGCTTCCAACGCCAGAGCGAAGATACCAGCAGCCAGGGGCGCTGAGGCCGAGGTGCCCGTGTGGGTCTCTGTGCAGTCGTTGTGCAGGTCAGCACTTGTCTAGGTAGCATCCGGAGGGAAAGAAATGCGGGAGAACACGTGAGGAGTGTGCCCCTGTCCCTGGGGGTTAACCCTACCTATGGCCGCATCTGCTACGATCAGGAAACTCAGCTGGTTGTCTTCCCTACTTCCTCCTCTAAACCACAGGCGGATGTTTGCCATCTGCTGATATTTTAGTTCCCTCTCCTCTATATGCAACTTGTCTATAATTCTGGCATCAGGCTGCCTTTTCTGGGGATGAAGTACTCCCACTATGAATATTTTCTCTTCTGAGATTCCCAAACGAATTGCTGTCTGCGAAGAAGGGACAGTTTCAAAATCGCTGTGAATCATGCTGGCCCATTAATCAGCAGGTCCATTGTGTCTCGTCTGGCATATTTAGAAATTCTGCCTCATGCAAAATTCGCTTTTGCCTTGAGATTGACATTTGACTACCTCTTTGGCACAAGGGTGGAAAGCCTCTGATTTGGGCCATTTGAGCTACTTGCACAAAATGTGTTCAGTGTATAGTTTGCACTCACTGTTGACATAGTTTGATGGCCCTGAGTTAGCGTCCATATTTGCACTTCGGTGAGAATGGTGTTTTTCAGCTGAAAAGTATGTTAGACTCTGATCTGGTTTCAAACTGTAAAACTGCTACTCAGTAGATGTGTCCCCACAGGCACGTCCCTCGTTTTCCCCATCTGTAGAATGAGGTTGACATATCCTGACTCAGAAGCTGAGGCCAAAATGAGATCCTGTCTGTGAAAGCATTCTTACACAATATTACTGCACATAAGGAATTACCCGGGCTAATTTTAGCTTAATGAAGAGGTTGACGAAATCGAAGGCAAGAAACCAAAAAGACTTCCAATCAGACTGCCTTAAGGACCGCAGTGGTGCTGGCTGAGCGAGTTGTCGGGCCAAAGGATTACTAACAAGACACCCACCCGGGCTCCCGCGTTATCATTTTTAGCTAGAGATTTCAATGTGTGGGAGGGAGGTGTAAAAAAATAATTTGTTCTATTATCACCTCCTTTGGCTTCCCACTTGGAGTCGCTGAATTTCGCAAGTTATGGTGGCACTGCTCCTTAGAGGGCTGCGGAAGCGAGGCCGCCCTTTTTCCCTACTGACGCATGTAAGCCCCCAGAGCTGACTGAGTTGAGGACCTGGTTTGCGTAAGACAAAGGCTACGTTATTGCCAGCATCTCAAATAGAATCCACCAGCTGTCTTCTCCGCTGGCTGATTTACCTAAGGAGAAAGCTTTACGAAGATGGAAACTTCCTCTGGCTTCAACGTGCGATAGCTCGGCTGAGGGCCAGTCTGTGAAATGCTCACTGAAATGCCTACCAGTCCATTTTCAGAAAAGCAACTCTAGATACCCCCAGGGACAACACGAGCCAGGGGTCTCTGAGCACAAGGGAAACAAATGTCTGATAGGCCTCCTTCAAAGGCTATCAAATAGGCCTGCCGTAAACAATTTCTGGGTAGAACATCACCATCTATTATTTGAGTAACTGAATATAAGGGCATGAGAGGGAGGCCAGTGCTTCTAAGTTGAGCCAAGTGTTTTACCGTCTAAACTAGAGTAAGTTACAGAAACAGTCAGAGTTCCAGAATAGTGATCCTCTATGAAAAAGAGCACTGACAGGTGTTGGTTTTTGTTTGTTTGTTTGTTCTGAGATGCCATTCATTGGCATTTACACACATTCCAACGTCTAACTATTATGGGGTTCACTCACATTCTAATTGGATCATGACCTATTATTCCACTGAGATTACAATCTACATGCTTTAGCCAGTTGGTTCTTTCTGTATCAGGAGTTAAATTTGGGACATTTTAGAATTAAAAGTAACTTTCTCCATTCTCAGATCCCCTGAATGACCCTTCATCAATGTGCCCTTCAAGGGAAATCCAATAATTGCCCTTGGCAGTCTGACTCATGGAAGAGAAGGCAGAGCCAAGTGTGAGCTAGAGATGCCCTCTGGGTATATAACCTTCCTGAGCTGTTTATTCAGCAGCTAAGAAGTTCATCTTGGGGGAACGTTGGACTGTTATTTTCCTGCAGGTCACCCATTATTAGGAGATGGAGCTAGGGTGTGCTCTGTATTTTTACCATCTGCTAAAGAGCAAGCCAGACCATATCCCCACTATTAAAGATTAACAAGTCCAAGGGTGGGACAGGCCCTACAACCCTGAAATCTTCTTTAAGGCTATTTTCAGGGAGGCATCACACAAGCAGAATAGACATTTGGATTCTTGGCTGTATGTAATGACAGCTTAGTGGCTTCTCAGGGGCAAGTTTAAAAACGACAGGCAACATCGTCTTGGCAGAGACGTCATTACCCTTGAGAGAGAAAACTTGCCGATATACACCGGCCTTTCAGGGGAGTATGGTACGAGTCTCCAGCTGAGCCCTCAAGCTTAAGCAAATCAACTTTACCCAAGGTACCGACCCAAGGATCTTGTGGGACATGAGCCACCCTCTCCTACCTAAGCAGAGGAGTCAGACAAAAGCAACGTACGATTCGCTGGTCGGTGTAATCCCCACTGCTGTACGAGGTGGCCAGGGTGGAGGAGCACTTCTCAGCATACCAGGGGGACAGGCCTTGCTGTGAGGCGCTGCTGATGGAGATGGTGTAGATGCTGTCCGTGTAGCCGTCACAGTCACAGTTATCACCCTGACGCCCCCCGTTCCCAGAAGCCCACACGAAGATGGAGCCCTTTCCTTGTCTCCCCTAAAGGAAAAGCCAGACTAGATCACATCTGTCATCTCTTGGGATCGCTGTCACGCCCCAGTGAAATCCCCCACAAATACATGCAAGAGGTTCTCCGAGATAGTTATTTGGAGTCGGTTTCAACGTCGGGTCCTCCAGCCTCCCTGTGGGAAAGCTCATGAGGCTGCATTTAAGAAGCCTCCGGGCTGGGACTCTACCAGGCTACCTTCCTCTGGGTCCTCTCTGACATGGATCTCTGGGAGAGTTTTTCTTTCTTTTCCTCACTGGCAGGCCCTTAGCACTCTGGCCCTTAGCACTTGCTCATAATTTTGCACTCCTCCCTTGGCTTATGTCACCGTGTTTGAATCTTTGAACTTCCTCTCTTTCTTGCCGCTTGCGTCTTCTGGCTGACTGATAGAATGACAAAATCAGGCATTATTCAGATCTGTTTTGCAGCTGCATTAAAAGGGACTCTTGAGCTGACTGCAACTCGTCAAGGCTACTCTTTCTATGACTTCTCAGTCTGTGCTCTCCAAAGTTCCTACTTTTGTTTGATCCTGTGCAGAACGAAGCCTTAGAATCCTGGTAAGAGTAGAGTGAACAGAGCAATACCACCAAGGCACAAGTCGTGCCTGGCATGTACAAAATGAGAAGTAGCACATAGCTTTATTTAAGGATGCATTTCTAAAGATTGGAAAGAAGTCTGGTTAGTAGTTTCCCTAGTGTACAAATCCAAAAGCAGCAGGAAAATGAGAAAGGACCTATCCAGAGTATTTCTTATTTTAAATTTATTTTATTAAACTTTTTCTGATTTATTTACTTTTTTTTTTAGTTTTTTAAAATTTTATTTCCAGAATATTTTTTAAAGTAACTATTCTAAGAGTAAAGAGTCTATGTTGCATGTCAGACCCAAATGGGGAAAACTCTCTGGACCCTTAACTTCTGTCCCTCTGAAGAATGATTTGGCTCTCTAAATGCATTTCAAATGGTAAATAATGACAAGAAATTCAAAGCCATTTCTTTCCATATAAGCTAAATGTTTGTCCCTTTCCTTCCTATCCAAATGGTCATGTTTCACTTCAGGTGGGTCTGTGTTAAGCATCTTACCTGCTTGACACCATATTCAAAAGCTTTCTGGGCCAGTCGGCCAGGCCCCTCCACAGTTTTTCCATCATCATTAGGGCCCCAGCTGGCACTGTAAATATCCACATGTCCGGGATTGAAGCCAATTGAACTGGCTTCAATAGCATCAGTCACAATGCCATCCAACATTCTTATGCCTAAACAGTAAATCAGACAAAAAACACGTAAGTGGATGTCAGCATGTACATGTAGAATTGTGTAATGCTCTTAATATTAATTTTATTTTTCTTAATATTCATTTTACAGAAGACTCTCAAAAGAGTAAAAAACAGGGTAACCACTGGATCTCAAGTGCCTGTGATCAGGCTGCTATGAGCACAGACGGAAGATACAAGTCACTGCCTCCATAAGCTTTGGTATCTGCCCTTTTAGAGATAACTCTATGCACAAGCAGTGACCATGATTGGTACTGATTACAAAATGTCTTCCCTCCCTTTGCTGTCCCAACAGCCTGAAAATGACAAGACAGCTTTTGAAAAAAGGCATTGAACAACCCTCCCTTGACCTGTCTGTTCATGACTATACCACGAAAGACTGTTGCCTAGCCTGTGCCACACGAAGGATTCTGTTTGGGACACTGTGTGGGTTGAAAAGATCTACCCACAATAGGAAACTAACAAATAGGGAAAGAACTCTTTTTGTTTCTGAGCCCTGATTAAAAATAACCCAGAGGCCATTCTTTTATGTGTTTGTGAGAAACCTTTTCAAGGAACATGCTTCCTTTTCTTCTAAATAATCTCAAGGATGAAATCATTGCCGTGGATTTTTCTCCTGAGGGGGAATCATTTTTCATTAGGAGAAGGCAGACGCGGTAGCTCTTTGTACTTTCTAACAGGCTGTCACCTGTCATCAGACTCATGTATTCAAGAACCAGGAAGGCAAAAGCAATTTAGACAAATACGGACAGCTACCTGGTTATTCCTGGCTTCAGACTGATGATGTAGTAGAGTGCACAGCCTCATATTTGCACGCTATTATTTACTATGGAGCATAGGTAAGAGAACATGTAATTAACATAATTAGCAAAACTCATATTGATTGAAACAAAACTGGTTAAAAATTTACTTTGGGAAAAAGAAAAAAATCCAAGCTCTACTTACTAGCCGTGTGATCTTGGGCAAGCCACTTAACATCTTGTGCCTCAGTTTCTTCAGTCTTTATGGGGATGGTAGCAGCTTATGTGCATTGAGGATATACTATATGCAGTGACCATGCTAAGGCCTTAAACATACAGATTCCTCTATCATTAGGACAATGATTTGAGGTAGATGTCCTAATTTCCCCCATTTTACAGGTGGACTATAAGTCCAGAGAGGGACAATGACTTGCTCAGGGCCACCCAACTTGAAACTGGGGAGCTTGGACTTGAATCCCAGAAATTTGACAACCAAATCCCGCCTGTTAACTTAGAGCACACCACATGTTATGTGTTGTAGAGTCAGTGGTGCCTAATAAGTGAAACGTATTATTAAAAAATGCATTCGGGGCTAGACCATCAAAGGGTGGAGTCATGAAAAAGTCTCAGCGGACTTGGAATCAGAAGTCTTGTGTTTTACTTCTATACTTACACTGCCACAAACCAGCTGTTACCTTGAGAATTTTGTTCCTGATTACTTCTCTATAAAATGAAGGGATCAGAAGATTCTCTTGCAAACTATAGCTAGTTCATCATGACTTAAAATGTGAAGTACTTCTCTAGGTGATTACCTGATTTGTGCTTCTGCCTTCATTTTTTTTTTTTAATTAACATAGTGCTTTAAGAAAAGGGAAAAAACACAGCATTTTGACAATGCTGGTATCACAGAAATCAGGAATGACACAAAATGTAATAGTGTGCTGTATTAGGGAGAGATTCATTATATGTGCCACGATGTGTGTTTATTTGATCTCTTAAAAGGAAATAATAATCAAACCCAATGTATACTTGTGCAGAGTTTTAAAGGAGTTTTACTATCATTGGCATATTCTACAATTGATCTTTTTAATTGTAGTTTGGAAAACAAACTAAACGCAAAGTTGCTAGCGTAACTGTAAAAGCCCAAGATAGGGATAGTGAAAAGAGGAGAGAAATGATTATATTCTATGTGAGCCCTTGCTGGTCCACCGTCCACCCATCTTCACAGGAACATGGACTGGGTCAATGGGTTCTCTTGTCTTCCCGTGGGCATCAGTCAACTGAAGACCATAGTAGGAGGGTGGGGGATGAGAGGAGAGTGAGGTAATCATTTGCTGGGATCCTCGTCGCCTAGAGGAAGCCCTGTTGTTGCACTCAAGGTCATAGCTCCTGTCCAGTGGTTCTTTCTCATGGCCCCAACTTTCTTCTGTTGCCACTGACCTCTCTTTCCTCTTGCTCCTTTAGGCCTAAAGATAATTACGCCTGTTTTCACTTGTTAGCCCTTGTTGGTTTCCCTTTACTATTTTTTTAAGTTTTTAATTTTAATTCCAGTTAGTTAGCATAGAGTTGGAAAACAAACTAAACGCAAAGTTGCTAGCATAACTGTAAAAGCCCAAGATAGGGATAGTGAAAAGAGGAGAGATACTAGTTTCAGGTGTATAATATTGTGATAATTTCCCTTAAGGCTTGTAAATATTTCCTCTATTTAATTGCCCCGATGGAATTTACCATATGTTTCTCCACAAAGACTCTGACTGAAACTACTAGATTTTAAATCTGTGCTGTCAAAGATAACCTTTGGCTTCTTCATGTAACCAGTATGCATTCTTTTATTTTCTTAAGACCATTATTTGCTATGAAATGAAGAATGAGAGAATTGAGAGGCAGGGAAAGTCTTTGCCTAAATTTACCTCCTCCTTCTGTTCCCTTAGCGAGCACTCAATAACAAACCCTTGTAAATTAGCACACAGAGAAAATTAGCTTTGGATCAAAAGCTTTTCAACATTTCCATTTTTCTCCCCATGAAGATGTATAGGCTAAATTCAGCTATCATTTTTTTAGGAATCCAGAGCCATTGATTTGTTTTCAAATCACACTTAAATCCTACAGCACATGTTACATGGAATTCATTTCTCCTTCTGGTTATTGAAAACCTCCTTTCCCCCCTCATTTACACCAGGTGTTACAAAAAAAAGTTCAAAACTCTAGGAGCAACCCTCCGCTTTACCTCCAACTTTGGAATCGTATGCAACTCCGACCCCACACTTGTGATTATTTGCTTGCATGGCAATTTCTCCTGCACATCTGGTCCCATGTCTGAAGATGAAAAATAGGAATTATAAAACAGGAATGAGTGCAACTGTCATTTGCACATTGAGTCCCTGGTACGTGGCCATACTAATTTTTTGTCAACCTTATTGCTGATCTCCTGCCCGACAGTTTTAGATGAAATGCCCGATAGTTTTAGATGAAGTGTAGGTATCAGATGATACAGGAACTGGAGCTGAAGTATGTGATTCACTTTCCAGCTTCTGCCCCTGACCAGTGGTGTGACCTTGAGTAAGTCATCTGTCCTCGGGGGTTTGTGACAACACATGCCGTATTGCATGTAGAGAACTTGGAGTGGTGGCTAGTGTACTGTTTCAGAGAAATGGCTTCTGCTCCATACATTTTGGTGAAGTTGTTCCTCAATCCCTGTCTAGTGACTTCCTTGAAGTAGGTTATCCTGGACCAGTCCTAGCAGGATAAGTAGATTAGAATTCTCCTCTCAAGTCCTTTTCCCCCCACTCTAACCATCCTCCACCAAACTAAAGCAACTGAGGGTTTTCTGGTACCAGGGGGAGTTTGAAATTTTCACAGGACACTACCAGCTAATTGGGGAACCAGGGTCGTCCTGCAACTCTGATCAGGGCCAGAAGTCTGAACAAGACTGGTTTTGCCATCAGGTAAAGAGGATATTTGCTGCTTTCAAAGTATCTGGAGGGAAAAGTCCATCTCTAAAACAGAGCAGAGTCCACCATCAAAGCATCAGTTCTGAAAATCTGAGGATAATCATCTTTTCCCACCACCCCCTGACCTTAAGAGGGTCAGTAAGTCAAGAGAACTTTAATGTGAATTTATTTAATGGCTTCATCCCATAGTGGAAGCCCCTGGGAGCAGTGTAGAGGCTGTTGGTGCTTTGCAGGAGCCGCCATAGGAAAGAGGGGAAGAGTTAGCTCTCAGCAGCACTGCCAGCCACCTAGTTTTAGGCACTACTACACTAGACATCTGTTAATTTAGCCCAGCAGGAATATACAAATTCTACATTGACTACCCAAAATAATTCTGTTTCATTTCTCTCTCTCATTATCTCTCATTTTTTTTTTTTTTCCTAAAGTACTAAAGATGATTTCTTGGTCTCCTTTTGCTAAATGATGTTTCTATTTCTTCATGTTAATACTGGAGAGGAATCCTAAGTCAGAACAATGTAATTATTTTTAATTCAAGGTCTTTCCTAATGTAGCAGACATCTGCTTCTTCTTCTTTTTTTTTTTTTTCTCCTAACATTTCCTCCTTTAGGGAAGTACTTTCTCATACTCCTTGTGATTCTGTCATGAGCCTCCTCTTCCCAGACAGCTTTCAAGGATTGTTGCATATTCTGGAGAAGAGAATTCTATTCTTTCTCTAGAATGTACAGCTTTGGGGCGCCTGGGTGGCTCAGTGGGTTAAAGCCTCTGCCTTCGGCTCAGGTCATGGTCCCGGGGTCCTGGGATCGAGCCCCGCATCGGGCTTTCTGCATGGCGGGGAGCTTGCTTCTTCCTCTCTCTCTCTGCCTGCCTCTCTGCCTACTTGAGATCTCTCTCTCTTTATCAAATAAATAAATAAATAAATCTTTAAAAAAAAAAGAATGTACAGCTTTAAGTTCCATGTGACCCATGTGGATTTTGCTGCCAGGCCCCCCCCCCCCCCCCCGCCAAAAAAATCTTTTTAAGAATGTAGCTAATTGGAGGCAAGCAGCTAAGAGATAGACTGATTAAGGTCCTACTAGCATATTATTTGAGCTCTTGGATCTTAGAAAGCCCAAAGCTAGACCATCCCTTGGATGATTTTTTTTTTAAATCCCCAGCTTACTTCATCTTTGAATTAGGATTCTCACTTGCAGCCTAAGCTGCCCTGACCAACACACCCATTCTCTGAGAATGTGTGCACATCGAGCTCATAAAAGGAGCCTTATGCTTCTTTGATGGGTTAACTCTCTTTGCTTTTGTAGAAGGAGAAACTGAGTTGTCACCCTCCAGAAAGTGTGTTTCTAGAAGTCACCACCACCTCTATTTCCATTTCCCTAGGGCCAGGATAGCAGAATGTCCAGCCTGAGCCAATAGAATCAAACTGTTGACAGATAGCACCTCTGTCCTAAGAATGATGCAAAGTGACAACACCTGTGATTTATCTCTCTTTACATACTGCAAATTATTCTCTTGAAAGGTGCAGTAGGATCACGGTACAAAAAAGGATTGATACTTTTCCCTCCTCTTACCCTCACTTCCCACCTCCACACCTTAAGAAAAACGGAAGGCTTTATCAAAGTGGTACTATGTCATTCTTTGTAGACCTGCAGCTTTTTTTCTTTCCTTAACTTAGGCTCTGAGATAAAAGAACTCTTTATTATTTTAGAACAATGGTAGTAACTGGCATTTAAACAAATTGATTTTTAAAAAATTACTCCACAAGATAGTTTAAAGACTACTATTATCCTAGTTAAAATACCCTTGTCACACATGTTATTTAACTAGAAAAATAATCTGTAATTGGTATTGAAATTCTGAATATAGATTCATGCCAGCTTAATAGTAAGAGTTACCTGCACTTTTGAGATTTTATTATTTAGTGATTCCTTTTTTGATTTGCAGAGGAGAATTCAAATGCAGCTTCTATTAATCTCATTTACATAGTAATAAAGAACAGCAGCAACACAGATAGTTTGGAGAGATAATGCCCTTGGAATTGGGAGATAATAGGTCTCTAACTGCTATAAAGCCCAAGACAAAATGGAGCCATTCATTTTCTAAACCTAGGGGATTTATTTCTGACACATGCTAGAAGGGCAACTCTATTTTTTATTTTACCTTTTGTTAAATGATAGGGATGCTCCCTTTTTGGTGGATAGGCAAGAGGACCCTGAGAGGTAGTTACTTATTGTGTAATTTTCAAAGAGCAGATTCTGAATTGGCTCAGAAAATGGACTTGTCTCTGTCACTGCTCCTCTCAGATGGTGTAATTCTTGTCATGTTGATTTCTTAGTGAAAGGAGGTCTGTCTTTGATGCTAAATGAAGAGGCTTGGTCATCATCATCATAATCACCATAGCAAACAAAACTTTTTCTATGTACCAGATACTATACAAGCTAATTACGTATATAAACTCATTTAATCTCCATAATAACCCAACGAAGTAGCTATTATTATTATCCCTTTTTAATAAATGATAAAACTGAGGCACTAAAGCAGTTAAATAATTTATTCAAGGTCACCCAACTTTAAAGTGGTAAAGCTAATATTTAACCCAAATCTAGCTGCCTATCCTATACTCCTAACTCTTTGTCTGTGTCACACTAACTGGACACTATGTGGGAGGTCCATGGCAGGCTTTGTTCTGGAAACTCAGTGTATTCAGGCACAAAGTAAGTACCATTATATGAGCTACTTCTTTGAAGGCTTTGGAGCCCTGTAAATTGAGGGAAATGTGGCTATTGAATTGGCTATCCAGTATTATGAATATTGGATAGAAGACTCCCCTTTTGGGGGGAACAAGAAAGGGAAATCTGAGCCCCTCCTTCTCATGAGTAGAGAAACTCTTGAGACTATCATTTTATCAAGTATTTGGCTATCATGCAGCCACCACACAATTTATCATCCACACTGGATCCTGGGGCCAGACCTCGAGGACACAGCCTAGGAAGAAGGCTGACAGCTCCAGCTAATAGTCTCCTCAGCTGCACCCATCTAGCTGAGAGCAGATTTCTCTTTTGGTCTTGACCAAGGGGACAGAATGAAAGTTGTCATTTTTATTTTATTCTAACTTCTTAGAATAAACTGCCCCTTTCTTCTAAGAACTTATTGCCCATTTCCTTAGAAGTTCTGTTCAGAAGGATAGAGAGCAAGTGCCTTATCACCCATTTTGGGAGACAAAATGGAAAATAGAGATAGGGAGAGAGGTCAATGAATTTCTCGAAGTCACCTTCTATACTGATAATTGTCAAAGCCATGACTACCAGCCAGGCTAACATTACAAGGTCAAGCTCCAAAAGAGCACACATTCCTCCTGCCTCTGCACTGCCTTGACTTACAAATATGGTTGAAAATTTGTCTGGGGCTCCTGCTATAAGTTCCTGAGATATCCCAGTTTCCTTCAAGGGCACCCCCTGGTGGTTCTCATTGTATTGTTACTGGAGTATTCTAACTTCTAGGTATTGTTTCTAGTTAACCCCTTTAAGAAATAAACTCTAGAAGTAAATGGTACAGAAAGAAGCAATATCTTGGAAACCTCCCCAAGCTTCCCTTTCTCCCCAAGGAGGAAATATACATGCAGAAGTTGAGGCTAAGGGCATGAGCCTCAACTCTCTTCCGGGTTTTTTTGGCCTTCTGGAGGGGGAACCATCCAAAGAAATAACTTCCGGTCAACATTACTCCACCAACCACATGGGAATTCTGAGTGAGAATAAGAAAGAAAGGAAGAGGGAAGGAGGGAGAAAAAGAGCAAGCAGGAGAGAATTCAGTTGACCCAAGTTGGGTAATAGTCCGAGAGAGAAAAGGCATACAGAGAGAAAATGGAACCCCTTTATGTAGAATCTTTACATCCCAATTGAAACAACAAACTCTAATTTTGCCTTGGTTTTGATCTATTCTGGGGCAAGTCTGGGTGGAGAAAATGAAGAAGAAATGAAAAAAGAAGAAATGAAATGAAGAAAATGACAATGAAGAAGGAAGTATGGAAGTCTTCTTGAAGTTATGGGAGATATTGTAAAAGAAGGCTCCTCACATGAGACCATGTGGCTAAAGGATGAAGTTTCTTTGCAGCTAGGAAAAAATGGTTAAAAAGTCTCTTGCCTCTGGCTCTTTATTTGGCCTCTTGCTTTGTTAGCTCTGGCTCTTGGCCTCCCTCAACACTTTGTGGTTACTAGCAAGAATCAGGAGTCAGAAGATACTCTTTTTCTCTTCCCTTTAGTTTTACAGTACACAGCAAAAATTTGGGGAGAGACTACTGACTTGTCCAATGCCCCCAGAAAATGCATTGGATTTGAGGGCCAGGCCTCAGAATACATCTCTGTTGTCTGGTATCTGGCCATACTTTTCTAAGGGAAATGATGAGCGTGGCTGTGGCCACCAAAAGAAGTCATGGGAATTTGTGATCTTTGTCATCTATTTTTATTTCCACAACTAACATCAAATATGTTTGCTAATAGGAAAGGATTCATAGAGGAATTGCTAATAGGAAAGGATTCATAAAGGAATTGGTGTTGGAGAAGATGGGATGTAGGATTTTGCTCTTTAAGACCCAAACATTCTTTCTAAAGCTATAACTATCAGCACCATTTGAGGGGAGCATTGCATAACCTAAGAAGAAAGTTTAATTGAAATGTGGTCCTGGAAGCCAAAAGAAATATAAAAATAGAAACATTGGTTTCTGTTTTAAAAGCAACAAAATATTGTGGTGTAGATGGTGTGCATGAAAACTTCTCTTGAGAGCTGAAATATGGATCATATTTATAGTGTAATTTTCTCAAATAAGATAAAAGCATTTTAAAGTACATATTCCCGCCAAATCCATATTTACTCACTTGTTCTCATTTGTGGGATCATAACGGGGAAATGGATCATGGTCATTATCGTTAAAATCGTAACTAGCGTCTGGATCCTAAAGAGACAATAGAAATAACCCTGTAGCATCATTTTAAAAAAGAAAAAAAAAGTAGCACTTCCCAGGCCTTTTGCCCCTACTCCCTCCATCTTGGCTGATAGCTCAGAAATCTGCATTTCAGAGTTTCTGGCCCAGTTGTTGATCAATTGTTATACCCATAAACCAGGCATAAAAGATGTACACAGAAAAGTGAGCAATCATCCAATTCTCAGTGGACATTAGCAAACCTCTGAAGTTCATAGGATATTAAAACCAGAAGGAATCACAGTTTACTTAGTTCGACCACCTCATTTTTTAAAAGAGAAAACTGAGACCCAGAGAGTTGAATGATTTAACTAAGCTCTAGAGCTAGTTAGTGACACTTGGATACTCATCTCTCATAATTATAGGTGCAAATAGATGACTGTGGGGGGGGGGGGCTCAGGTCTGCAGTGATCTCCTTCAGCCTTTCCAGTTACATGAAATAAACATGTAATTTAATTAAAAAGAGTGTGCTTGAAATAGAAGACAAGCTTCTAGGCCCCACCTCCTTTTCCAAACAGATTGCTCCACTTAAACATCTCCCACATAGGAGTTCTGCTAACCGGTATTTTTCTCTACATTTTCCACATCTTTCAATAACTCCTACTTTCTACTAATCTTTTTAATCTCTTCTTTTTCTTCCCTTATCCTTTGCTCTTTAGCTGGGGAATTTTGAAGGAATGGAAAGGATGAGAGAAAGACGAGGGACAACCTTAAAGATGAAACACTGATCTAAAGGCCTAAGATATCATGTAGTACTTAACAGACAAGCAGTTATCATTTACTTATTTTCTGTTCATAATAAACATTTCTTTTCTCAGCTTGCCATTTTTACACCATGGGGTGTACATTTTGAATTTGTATGGAAGGAATCTCGTTCACATAATTTCACAATGTCAGAGATATTCACCTATAAAGGATGTGAGGAAGAAGACTGTGAAAATGATCTCAGGCATTATTCTTGATTTGCTTGTTTTAATGCCCCCAAGTACCAAGTGATGTAGAGTCTGAATGGCTTTTAATAATTTAGCTAGTATAGGTGCCTCCCCACTTCCTCAACACAAGCGCTTTTGTGAAATCCTTGGCTCCACTGAATTCTTTCAGTGCTCACGGGACCAAAAAAGTTCATATTGCTGGCAGGAGGGTGAAGGAAAGAGCAAAGACCTTGGCCCTAATTCCTGAGGCCAACATCAGAGCAGTCTTCCACTTGAGAAAAGGAAAGCCTTAACTATGTGTGTTTGTAGACATCTCCCTAAGTTGTAGTCATGGGAGGGCCCAGACTCACATAATTTTCATAGATGTCTGTGTGATTCCACTCCAAGCCATCATCCAGGACTGTGATAACAACTCCTTTGCCTGTGATGCCTTTTTGCCAAACAGGTATCACATGGAGATCCAGTTTGGGCAGGGCTGCAGTCATCCTAGTATCTTGCTGGTAAAGAAAAACAAAGAATTGGTAAAACCATGATATACTTGCTGCAAAATAAGAACCGAAGCTCAAGTCTGGAGACCCATCTTTTTCCCCCTGCTAGGGTCACTCTACTTTTTAGAAGAAAGCAATTAGGTGAAATAAAAAACAAAGTTGATGGCAAAGCCAAGTGAATCATCAGAGTGCTGTTCTCTCCCAGTTGTTCCAATGGAAAATCACTTGAAAGGATGAATCACCCTGTGCCCCTTCTCACTGAGCTACATAGCTTCTAAGAAGTTCATCCCTAAGTTTCATTCATTTATAATGACATGCTCGAGCTTTTTATCTACCAAAGTTTTATTTGGCGTTGCATGTTCCCATCTCTCCCCAAATCCTGAGCCACCCTTGCCACACTGAGCCTACTTTACATTGTCTGGTCCGCAGTCATTCATGGATGTTTTAACAACTTTTCTAAAAGCAGAACCTAGAATGCTCAGGAGGATGCCTTCTCACCAGGACTTGCAATTTAATTGCCTATTTCCAAGTATGAGTGATGTATTTTTTTTTTCCAAGTATGAGTGATTTAAGAGAGTAAATATCTATGAGAGGGGATTTGAAGTTTTCTTTCTCAGATAAATTTTCTGATAGTTACAGTGTGTGGGACTCTAAGTGAGAAGAGCTGGATAGCAAAGAAATAGAGAGATGAGCACATTTCCAAGCATTTGAGGGAGAAGCTTTAGAAAAGTGCCAGTTTCTGGTGAAAGGGACAGTAAGAAATTTATTAATAATAACAGCTTAAAGTATCAATGAATGAATTTCCCCGGATTGATTCTCCTCAAAAAGTAGGGGAAAACTCTTTTTTTTTTTTAAGATGCCTTCATTCACTTTAGAGAGAGAGCACATAAAAATGAGGGAAGGTAGAGAGGGAGAGAATCTCCAAGCAGGCTCTCAACGGGACACCGAGCCCAACATAGGGCTGATCCTACAACTCATAAGATCTTGATCTGACCTGAAACTAAAAATTGGGTGCTCAACAGACTGAGCCACCAAGGCACCCCAGTAGGGGAAAACTCTTGAAAGAACTTACTAGGCCAACATGAAACTAAATGATTTAGGAGGTAGGAACTACACATCGATTTCTGGCCAAAGCCAGAGAAGGCCCCTGTGTCAGTTGCAAGAACAATCACACAGTGTGGTGGTTAAGAGTATGACCTCTGGAGCCACGAATTATGACCCTACCACAGGTAACCAGATGACTTTGGCAAGTTACTAAACTTGCCCATGTCTCTGTCTCTTCATCTACCAAATGGGTATAATCATTGTATCTACAATATGATGTAGGAACTAAATGAGTTCATTCATGTCAAACACTTAGAATAGTATTTGACATATAGTCAATACACAAATGTTAATGAGTCTCTTCTACTGCAATGAGCGAGTATTGCCTAGGTTAAGAGAATGTCAAGAGGAATTGATCCCTTTTCCCATCCTTTATGCAACAAAGATATCTAAGCCTTAGCTCATGGTTGTCATGAAAATTTATCTTTTATAGTATTCTCAACAAAAATACCACTTCCATAAACATGTATTACTGACATAGAAGCTTCATATTAAAATGGAAGGGAGACAGGCATGGAGCAAGACTCTGCAGGCAAGAAAGAGCACTTAAAATTTCTCTATTCAGGGGCACCTGGGTGGCTCAGTCGGTTAAACATCTGCCTTCAGCTTAGGTCATGATCTCAAGGTCCTGGGATAGAGCCCCACATCGGGCTCCCTGCTCAGCAGGGAGTCTACTTCTCTCTCTCCCTCTGACCCTCCTCCCCTCTTGTGCTTTCTCTCTCTCTCTCTCTTCTGTCTCTCTCTCTCTCAAATAAATAATCTTTTTTAAAAAATTTCTCTACTCAATGCCCACATATCAATGAGGATATGGTATCTTAAAAGTAAATCAGTTTGCAAGTCGACATATCTGCATGTAGATGACTTTTGTCTCTCCTTGTGTTCCCTGGCTCAGAAATTCTCACTTGTTGGCATGTAAGAATTGCCACTCAGGGCTGTATATACTGAATCATGTTCGCTGTGCCCTTTGGATGATTTAAAGGTTCTCAAGAGTAACTCTGACAAAATGTGATTTTTGCGATGATTACTGTTTTGGAACTCTTGCAAGACATGATTCTATTGCCTTTGCTCCAGATAAGCTTAAGAGAAGAAAAGTAACAATCCTTCCTCTCATAGCAGTTAAGATCTGTGTTTCAGACACTTCCACCTAGTAAAACAGGAGATCCAGATCATGGAAGTTCCCATCAGCTCTAATCTCCAGGTAAATTGGTCTTCTACTGAATTGTCTATCTTTTTAAAAAATCTATTTTGCAGATGTAACAAAATAAATAGCCCAGATCCTATTCAGTCCTTCTGTAAGTACTTACCAAGTACCACTGCTGATTCCACATTGGATCGTTGAAGAGATTTAGTGCTGAGTCTCTTAAAACTGAACGTTTACTTCTCTCTTTTTCATACTGCTGTTCAGCCCATAATACCTACAAGGAGTTTTATAGCAAGAAAATCAGAAGTCAGAAAGTCACCTCTGTGTAACCATCTTCCCTCTAACTAGCTCCAGTACCCTCCCCATCACAGTTGAGGCAGTTCAAAAATGTTTTCGTTTGACTGCAGATCAAACTGGCAGCTCAGTGAGAAGAAGAGACTACCCACTGCAGAGATCCACATTTCCTCTATTACAGTAAACTGTACCTTTAGGGGGAGGAGAAGGAGTCAGTGAAGTGATGATTCCCTCAAATTATTTATACTATGATTTCCAGTGGAAGTAAAAGTTTAGTCTCCTTTCATCAGCATATGGACCATAAGACTGATTTTTTATTTCTGTCTTAGGGTTTTGTAACTGAAAATTTGTCCATTTTCATGGAATGAGTCAACAAGCTGGGATATTCCAGAGACTGCTCTTTTAGCTTAATTTCTCTTTCTTTACATGCAAAAGGTAGAAATTGCAGATGTTATGCCAGACAAGAGAGGTGCTGTGTCTTTGCAAGTCTAAAACTCTGACTCCCCTGTGCTTCAAGCTCCTGCTTAAGAGTATTTAATATGAGAAACAGATCCAGGGTGATGAATGAGTACCACTGACCATGCACACTTACCATTAATTTAATCTCATGTATTATGCAAAGAGATCTGACAATACAAAAATTACCTTTCCCACCTTTATGGCATAATCCTATTATACTTGAGACCCTGAGAGGGTGAGGGACTGCCTTGTGGTTATATTCATTATGAAATAATACTATGCTCTTATTTCACTGGGCAACATGACTCTTTCCTACCCAAAACATATTCTCTCTGTTGTACACATGATGACAGTCCAGTGTCTGGTGGGATGTTGTTAATGTGTGAATACTCATGAGTCCGATCCAAAAATAAAATCTAAAAAATAATTTGTTGCTAAAGGATAAAACCACCCACTAAGAGTGTCCTGAATTTTCAATTAGAAAATTTATGGCAAACCTATTATAAATATTGGGAGGGACTTGAAACCTAGACATTAGTCATTATAATTTATTTTTAAAGACCATGTATGTTCAAGCTTAATTGTTTTGGCTTAAAGTACCTCAGTGCTTGGAATATACTGCCTGTCCTCTGAGTTGGTCTTTGGAAGCTGGCTGCTAGGGAACAAGTACTAATCCTTGATAGAGTCACTTACAGTTGGAGATTTCATTAACATACTTGTAAAGATAGCCTATTGCTGCATTTCAGAAGGCTATTTTGAAAGAATATTATCCCCCATCAAAAAAAAAAAAGAAAAATAAAGTGAAAATCAAAAGCAATTTTTAAAAAATGGAATATAAGAAGAGGCACTCCTCCATCTGATCAGATAAACATTCAGTTGTTGGAAACAGTGTTATGATTAATGTCATTAACTCCAAATCCCACATTAATCTCTATTAAGAGCAGACCAAATAGAATAGAGGAAATTAGGGATATCTTTCTTTTATGTATATAATAGGTATCATGTACTTAAATGTAAATAATCCTTTTGATTTGGGAAGAGCATTAAAGATCATCTAGCTCAACTTCCCACTGCTACCTTCTATGGGTTCTAGGATGTTTTCTAAAACAAAATAAAAATAAAGTTTAGAAAAATAAATTTTTCTAAAATAAATTTTTCATGAGATTATATGGATTCCTTTTTTATGAAGTTATGTTAGGGATTAAATTCTTAGTCTTTCTTCATTATCACTTGAGATTTTTGCTCCCAAATCAACTATCAAGAAATCTCTAAAGAATAGAACTGGGTCATTTGTTCACTTTAGTGAGATACTTTTAGTAATAATAACAGGTATTTCTCCACTCTGTCCAGTTTTCTTCTGTGAAGATGATAAGGGAAGTCAGTTTGACTTCCTTATGCATTAATGTCAGGCATGCATTTAGGCAGACAAGGAAATCTCTTTCTTGCTTTGCTCAAGGACTAAGCCTAGCCCAGAGTCTTGGAAGTTGTCCTACTTTTCACAGCCCATACAATGAGTCATCTGCTTTGGGATGGCAAAAGGAAGATTTCAGTGGACAAGAAACTTTTCAAATAATGTTGAGCCTCTGCTTTGGTCTCACATATCTATTGACCTGAGTAAAAGTAGCCATGGATGCCAAGGAGTTGTGGTTCGCTGTCCATGGTCCTGATATAGTGTTCTTTGCCTAGGTGTGATTGCTGGTAACCAAGGCCCAGTCATTCCCTACTCTGATAATTTGCCTTTTTATTTTTCCTTTCAGCTTTTAAAATTCTACCAATTTACTTAAAAATTCTATCAGTTTCAGAATAAATAAAATAAATAACAAATTATTTCACAGGGTTTATGAATTCCATGTACTTTCAATAGTTTTATCACCTTTCTGTCACCTATATTTTCTTTCTAGCAAGTTGAAAGGATGTATTCTATCTCTCACAAAGCTTCCATAATTCTCTGGAGTGTCCTAGGCAACAGAAATCATGATAACAGAAAACAGGCCAGCCAGGATAAATTTCAAACAGTATAGCACATTCTTGAGAAAAGGCAACATTGTGTATACAAATTTCAATACTCCCAATATAGTCACCATTTCTATTGATGTGTTTGCTGATCTTGAAAACAGACTTCAAAAATTAATAGTACGCTAGATATACATTCAAATTGTCCTCACACTATTTACCTATATTCATTCAAGACATTTCCTGCTCTTGTCTCACCATTGAATACGTATACAAACAAGGATAAAAAGAGATCATATGCTTTCAAACATTACAATACTTTCAAAACAATACAATACTTAGGAAAACATTTGGCTCATAAAGATGTGGATTTAAAACTCAATCATAAATACTAATTCCCCATATAACCAAACCAAACAGAAATGGAAAAAGGTGTTTTCAGTTATGTTGAAATTTATTAAAATCAATGTTCACATGTAAATTTCTTTGGCATCCTCACACTGGACATTAAAATGCTGATAAATAATAGGTGTATAATAAAAGGTTGTTAGTTGGTTGTATCGGCATTTTTAATAGAGCTGCAATTTAATTTTTAATATTCATTTTTGTGCTCTTCAGCTGGATTTGTGAGCTAGTATTTTAAACATATACTTTTATATATATTATATGTAAAATTTATTTAACTCAATCTATCCACTCCAATCCAGTTATTATTATGTGCAATTATAATCCTATAGAAGTAACAAGAAATACTACAGACAGATAGTTGTGACCACAATAAAAAATAATCATATTTGCAAAGTGCTTTTTGCTCTTGCTGGAAATCATAAGGCAGATAAGTCAGGTTATTGGTTTGAAGACAAATGCACAACACTTACACGATCATCATCAGATAATCTCTTAGTAATATGAAGGGCACTCCTTCGAGACCTTCGGGGATGGTTTTTATGTTTGAATAAATAGTGATTTTCAAGTGATCCAATCTATAAAAGAAAAAATATTAAAATAAAAACCCACTTTATCCAAAATAAATTTATATGGGTTGTTAGACTGAAACCCATGTAACTTAGAGGCAGGCAATTTTTATTAAGCCCATTCTTTATAAGGAAGAGACCGATGGAAGCCCTTGCTCTCTTGTCACTATGTTGAGTAAGTTGAGCTTACAATTTTATCACTTGGGCTCATCGTATACTTGGGGGCTAATGATACCTCTTTTTCAGATTTCAGAGGAACTAAATTTGTTTCTGTGTGACAATATTGTGTAGGTAGACATTTCTTTAAAAAAATATCCACTTCATCAAATTTATCTTGTCAGAGAAGAATAATTTGTAGAAAGCTGGCAAACCCTTTGGGTACTCTATGTGGTCAATGTTACATTCAGCTATAATGATTTGTCATTGTTATAAAATACAGCCATTGACTCAATGGTGATAATTTTTATAAGTTACTAGTAGAGACCATTCGACTTTCCACTAGTTCAAGGCTTTCCATACGTGGAGCTGGGGAGAGGGAAAAGGTCATCAGTGCTTAGCTCTTCCTCTGCTATCAATTGATTTTGCTTCTGGTCACCTCTCTAATTCTGTCTTTATCCTGAGGCCTTCAGAAGCTCAGGGTAGTGACGCTAAATCACTGTAAACAAAGGGAGAAATAAACAGAATCAAGAAAACACTATCAATCTTTTACTAAGAATTGTTATTTAAAATATTTGTTAGTAATGCCATTTTAACTGGAAATAGCTAGAGAAAATATAGCATATGCAAATCATATGTAAATATAGATTTCCTTAAAGCTTCCTGTGACCATTCCAACCCTTCTTTGAAGATCCTATCAGGAAAACTGATTTATTGTTTTTTGGTTTGGGATTTGTGATTTTTTTAAAAGATTTTATTTATTTCTTTGACACAGAGAGAGAAATCACAAGTAGGCAGAGCAGCAGGTAGAGAGAGGGGGGGAAGCAGACTCCCTGCTGAGCAAAAAACCCAGTACGGGGGCTCAATCCCAGGACCCTGAGATCATGATCCCAGGACCCTAAGATCATGACCTGAGCGGAAAGCAGAGGCTTAATCCACTGAGCCATCCAGGCGAGCAAAGGGATTTGTGATTTTAACAGCAATTCCCATAATGAATGGCCAGGTTTGGAAATATGCCTGGGGCTAACAGGTGAGAAAAAGAAAAAAGGATATTTTTGTCTCTTACCCAATCTCTTTCCACATAGTTAGCAGTGCTATTTAGCTACCCAAAGGTTATAGGATTAAGTCCCCAGTTATTCCCCCATAGGATACAGAAGATTTCCATGATGCCCACAGTAGCTACCAGTACAATTCCACCTACTGCTCACACTCTGCTCAGATCCCAACAATTCCTTGCAGTTTCTTCTAAATTCCTTTCTTTGTATCTTCTTTGTTTCCTACAATCTGTTTTCTGTGCCTTGAGTGCCTTCTACAATCTCACCAAGTTCTCCAGGCAACTTGACTCTTCTTCCTAAACCCTCTACAAATGTTTCCTCCACTGGGCTGTCTTTTTTACACTCCTCCTCAATTCCTGTCCCTCTTCAATCCCTCAATCAACAAATATTGAGAATCCAGGTGCAACTTCTATTACACCAATTACCTGCAATTCCAATTATTTGTTACTAAACCAATCTCCTCTAAATTCTTGATTCCTTGAAAGTTTCTTTTCCTCCTATTATTCCTCAGCCTCTAACAGGGAGCCTGGCAGAGAACAACATCTGGGCAAAGCAAAAAGTCTTAGTCGGCTCCTGGGACACGGAGAAGTCAAACTGAGTATTGATTTTTATGCTGGGCATTTAAAGGCAATTTGGCTCATCAAGTTGGGGAATGAAGCCTCTGGCAAGGAGAGGCGTATTCCCCAGAGGATTCGATCTATGGAATCGCCAACGCCCACGCCGATTACTCATCCATGACTTCAGCTGCATCTCTATAACCACCTCCAGAAAAAACGCGCCAAAATGTTTTACAACTCCCTCCTCCCCCGCTTTGAGGCACAGTTCCAAGGCGAGGGGCGAGGGCTTGATTCTGAGCCAAGGAAAATGAAAGCTTAGATTAGAAATCACATCCCCTGGGGTTCCCCCGGGAATCGCACACCTAAACTGTCACTCTAGTAATGCCTAACACCCTCCTCCCAGCTATCTATGAAACCAGCTCTCCCTTGCACAGACAAGTTTTTATCACAAGCTGACACCCTCGGGGAAGCTATTAGGCATTTGGCTGGAGAACAAAATAGAAAGAAAAGCTTTCCCCACAGTCATTCCGGCCCCTTGACCCTTCAGGGGGACTGACCCAGCAAAGTTGTGAAGCTCAGACTTTGCAAGTTCGCGGTGAAGACCCGAATGTCCCGGTAGAGGCGAGGGGAGTGTCCCGTGTCTTTCGCTCACCTCTTCCCCGCCTGCTCCCCAGGCCACTCCTCTGGCCCCCCAGCCTCTAGATCGTGAGCCCGGCCTCTGGAGCTCTTCCAATGCCCTGGGCGTGCCCGAAAGGCTGAGGGCGGACATCACCAAGCCTCTCTGACCCCTTGCATCAGGACTTAGATCTGATGCTGCCATATTGAAAAAAAAAAAAAAAAAAAAAAAAAAGGAAACAGCCGGCTCTTGACGCAGAGACCAGCTGAGTCCCAGGGGACCGAACGCAGTGCCTCTCCCGGGGGCTCTTGGTTGGTAAGAGCCTACATGCATCTCAAGTTCGGTGAACAAGCGTGGAGGGATTTTCTCCCAAACCACGCGGGAATGGATTTAAATGCCAAAGCGGACGACAGCAAGAATAAGCTTTACCCAGCTGCAGCGGCTTCGTTCTGCCTGGCTGCTTCCAGCCCAAACAATAAATAATGCAAGCCTTCTTTCTCCAAGCGCGCCAGGAGCGAGAGCTGCAGAAGCTTCTGCTCGTTGCCACTGGGCTTAGGAGAGTGCGACCTGGGGCTCCCACTTGGGAGATCGCGCGTCAATCCCGCCAGTCCCCGTGGGCCCCAGAAAGTTTCTGTAAAGTGTAAACTCTTACCTGACCCAAAAGGTCATAGCCCAGCTCCTCCGCTATGGCCGAAGCTGCCTCCGGTCCCCCGGGGATTTCTGCCGCCCATTCATTCACAAATTGCCTCTTCGCTTTTACACTGTTCAGTGCACACCAAGCGCAAAAGAGAGCGAAAGCAGTACACTGCAGAGTCCAGCCTCTTCGCTCCATGGCTCACACACTCGCTTGCACACAAGTCGGAAGGAGATGGGGGAAAGAAGCAAGAAAAGATGCAAGAAAGGAGAAAAGCCAGAAACACTAGCCCTTTTCTCCCACGGACTCCGGACCACTTCTCCCTCCCGGTGGCTCTGCTGAGTGAGATAGGAGGTGCGCGAGGAGAGGCTGGGCGGTGGCGAGCGCTCTTTGGTCTCCCGGCTGAGTGGAGCCCCAGCCCTTCCAAGCCGGAATGGAAATGAGTGTTTACACGTCAAATCGACGAAAGCCATCTCTTGACGTCAGATCTACCTGGACTAAGATCTGGATGGTATTCCCGGAGGGGTGGAGAAGCGGCTAAAATAAGCAGGGAAGGATTAAGGAAAGGAAGGAATCGATTGCTGGGATCAGTTAAGTCTGCTCCCTGACTGACTGTAAATTCTGTAGCCATGAGAAACACCTTCACTTCTCAAAGAGAAGTGCCCCTATTTGAATATTACTACCAAGAACCGAAGGCTGGGAGTTACCACACACTTTGCTGCACTCCTGCCCGCATTCTTTTCATTTACTTAATTATCTCATGGTTTGGGGGGAGGGAAGGGGATGAATTTTTATAAGAGCCCCGTGGAGATGAGCACCTGCTGTGAAGAACAGGGGTCTTAAGTCTGAAATCGGACAGAGGCTGAGCAGAGAGGAGAGAAGCGTCTATTGCCCAGATTCTGATCTAAATTGCCTAAGAAAATAAGCTCATCTGGAAGACATTGTTAAAGCGATACTTTTAAAAAATGTATTCTCAACTAACATTGAAACCGCCTTAAAGAAACAAGTTTAGTTGCTCATGTCTCTCAACTTAGTAAAACAATATCTAAAATTTTATTCTAGATATTGCAAAGCCTAGTGTCACCCCCTTACTGTGCTTATCTGAAAAATGATTAATCATTTTTTAATTTTTTTATTTTTTTAAGATTTTATTTATTTATTTGACAGAGAGGGAGAGAGTGCCTGAGAGAGGGAACACAAGCACAGGGAGTGGGAGAGGGAGAAACAGTCTTCCCATGGAGCAGGGAGCCCAACGCAGGGCTCCATCCCAGGACCCCAGGATCATGATCTGAGTCCAAGGCAGACACTTAACGACTGAGCCAGTGACCGAGCCGCCCCAATCACATGATTTTTTTTAAAAGAAAATTACTTTCTTTAACCATCAACAAGGGGTCTTGGGACCCAAACACACTTGTGTTAGATCAGGGAGAGAAAGAGTGGCTTTTATTAATTCTGAACTTCACATTTTTTAATTCAGTAGAGCTCCTCTCTTGGGTTTTGAGCTGAAGCTGTACCATTACTTTTCCATAAAATGCACAGTGTCACTCTGTGGAAGAATGTTTTTCCCCCCTGTGGGAATAGAATTAGCAAAAAGTCTAAATGCCCCCCCCCGCACCTCCCACCCACCCCCACACAGACCCAAAAATGGATTCAGTCTACCTTGGCTGACAGGCTATCAGGATCTTCAAGAGTTGAACCTGGCTGGAAAAGCCCCAGTGTATAGTATTCAGCACCAAAGAATGGACAGCGCCACACGCGGCGGCGGCCAGAGCTGAGTCTCAGAAACTGCTCTCTTTTTGCAGCTAACCCAGCTGTTCTCATTTGATCTGTGCCTTTCCCCTCTTTAAAAAGCGGGGGGGGGGGGGGGAGGCGGAGGGAGGAAATTGACTGCAGGGAGAAACTGTGGTTACGTTCCTGATCGTGACTACTGGCTCGAGCTCCGAGAAGCGTGTTGGACTCATCCCAAAAGTGAAATTGCGGAGGCTTAAAAGTCTTGTTTGTGAAAGATTTTTTTTCTCTTCTCTTTTCTTTCTTCTTTTTCCCTCTTCCTTCCGTCCATCCATCCTTCCTTCCTTCCTTCTCTCTCTTTTTTTTTTTTTTTTTAAGCTTCAAACCACCGGGGGGCGCAGACTATTACAGAGAAAGAGAAGGAGGCTAAGATTGGGAAAGAAGGCATATGAGATTGAGGAGAAAGGAAGCGAGAGATATACTATACAGGAAGCAAATAAGACTTGGTGGAGGAGGAGACTGAGTAGTGCTAATTCTTCATTTGCTTTCATGTTTGCAGGAATGTAGACTAGATTGATAATTTCTTTAAACATGAATCTTTTTTTTAAGATCTTATTTATTTATTTGACAGAGATCACAAGTAGGCAGAGAGACAGGCAGAGAGAGAGGAAGGGAAGCAGGCTCCCCGCTGAGCAGAAAGCCCGATTCAGGGCTCTATCGCAGGACCCTGGGATCATGACCCGAGCCAAAGGCAGAGGCTTCAACCCACTGAGCCACCCAGGCACCCCGAAACATGAATCTTCTTAACAAAAACAAATGCCAATGTTAATAAGCCACATGATCCATGAGATGTTGTGGAATGGGCTGAGATTAACGGCTCTTCTGTCTGCTCTGTAAATTCACATGTGTGAGTGTTGATTGCTGGATGAACTTTCGTTTATTCCCTTTCGTGTCTCAGCGTGAGTTGTGGCCTCAAGTTCTCTAGGGTGTTTCATTCTCACAGCAGACAAATGCTAACTGTGTGCTAGCAAGACAAAAGAAACTCCTGGCACATATTTAATAAATGTAAGTATGGCTAGAGCAAGAATATATTTGCCCTTTCTTATTATTGTTCAAGTAAATCAGTTTGCAGAGTGTTGGCAATGAGTTGTCTCATTAATGAGGCATTTGTGTCAAACGGAGCACTATACAAACCTGGAGTAAACATTTGACTGATATGCCTAATAGGTTAAACTAAATTTTCACAGCAAAAGCAGAATATTCTCATCCAAACAATATATATAATCTCAGTAATTTATTTTGAAATTGTCTCAATTTATCTTATGGACTTTATTTGCCACAATTTCTGGGATACAGAAGAAATGAATGTTTGCCAAATCTGAAGATGCAAATAGATATAGAATTCATCTTTGTCATATCAAGGGCTAGCCCTATTCTACTATGTGCATCATAGTAATAACCACCAGGCCCATCAGTGTTGTATTTTGTACCATGAATTAAAAGAGCCAATTATCACCTTTAAGTTGGTTTGAATAGTGCTGGAGTCATCTGATTAATTTATATAGAAAACAGGATGATTCATACTGAAGAAAATTCTGTTTCTATTATGAATTATCAAGTGAGTGTTATACCTTTCATGACTGCTTCCAACTGCCAAGTGATAAGGTTAATCATTTATTAAGTTTTCTTGGAGAGTAATAAAACCAAGGCTAGTATAAACAGGAAGTAAGAATATACTCAGAGGTCTATAATCACCATATCTTTTTAGTATTAGAAAACAAGAATTTTGGGGCGCCTGGGTGGCTCAGTGGTTTAAGCCTCTGCCTTCGGCTCAGGTCATGATCTCAGGGTCCTGGGACGAGCCCCACATCGGGCTTTCTGCTCAGCAGGGAACCTGCTTCCCCACCATCTCTCTGCCTGCCTCTCTGCCTACTCGCGATCTCTCTCTGTCAAATAAATAAAAAAAAATCTTTAAAAAAATTTTTTTAAACTTTTGTTACTATGAAATAAAATATGTACACTAAAGGGCACAAAACAATGTGTGCAATGATTTATCACAAAGTGAACACTATGTAACCATTCAGGTCAAGAAAAAGAACATTGCTAGCCCTCTGAACAATATCCCAATTCCGTTTCAAGCAGCATAGGAGGAGCAAGGAAATAATTTAGGTTTAACATTTATCTAGTTGTTATATATACTTACTTGTTTCCTTTGAGTAACACTAACTGTATATTATGACAAGTTTATAATTAATTAGCCTATAAGTTAAGTAAAAGATATTTGGTAAAAGAACATGTTATAGAACTAAATCTACTTATTTCAGTGTTTCCCAATATAGAAAATAACAATATTTGTATGACAAACTGGAGTAAACTAGAGGAGATTTGGAGGCATATGTATGGGATTCTGTAGAATAATAATAATGTAATGATTCATTACATTACCTTCCAGTGATACAATTTTGTTAAGGAAATAAAATGGGATGTTTAAGGAAAGATATAAAAGTGAATGTAGATAACCTTAAATTTAGAAATATGAATATACTTCCATCAATATAACTTTTTGTCTCAGTTTTTATGTTTGAAAGTTTATATATAATTTCTAATCAAGACACTTTATCAATGATCTTTTCAAATTTGTTTATAGCTGCTGTCAACAAGAAATTGTATTTGTACAAATAGGGAATAAAAATTTTGAAACAACTTTCACAACCACTAAAAATTTTTCAACATTTGATTTTAAATATAGCAATTCTTTTATTTCCTCTCCAAATTTACCATTGGAATTTCATGGGGATTCTGGATATTTAAAATTGCCTAAATTTTATATGTCAAGTATTACAAAATAATATTGAAATTCTAAATTAGGAAATACATGTCCTTTAAAGATGCTATCATGCATCAACATTGCCACAAATGGGTAAAAGTATTTAATGTATGGGAAGATACCTAAAGATACACCTACCAGGAGCTCTTGACTTTTTCTCATTATCTATTCTCCTATGGCCAAATTTTGGTAGGCATGTTATGCTAATTAAGCACTTTGAACATGAACTCCTTTAGCAAATCCACAGATTCCTTTCTCGTGATGAAAAGGGACATGCTCGCAGCAAGTCGCTGAAGTAGTTACCAAGGCCATAGACACTCAGCTAGGTTGAGCTCACTGCCCTGAGGCCAGACCAATGAGTGATAATCATGATTGCCTAAGTGCCAATCTAGTTGGGTCTTTTTCTCAGGAGCCCAGGATAAAGCTATTTGCCTGGACTTTCCAATGGTTGAGAAGACAAATATCTTGAGGGACATCTGTAATTCCATTTGGAAAGCTCTGATCTACAGAAATGGAGGTAAGAGAAAAATAAAGCAGCCTGTACGCTGAAAGACTTTGAAGTGGATGGATAATTACAAAGGACTTTTGTGGAATAAACTAGACAGAGTTTTGATTTTAATATAGAATCGAATTATTAAAATTGAAATAAGCGCTATTAATTCCAATTATTAAAAAATTATCGGTTGTTTCTAGTGAAAGTTGATAATTAAATGTAGTCATATGTAAGATTGTTTATCAGCAATCTTTCTTTCTTTAGAACAGTTCTTTTTTTTTTTTAAGATTTTTATTTTATTTATTTGACAGACAGAGATCACAAGTTGGCAGAGAGGCAGGAAAGTAGGCTCCACACTGAGCAGAGAGCCTGATGTGGGGCTCGATTCCAGGACCCTGGGACCATGACCTGAGCCGAAGGCAGAGGCTTTAACCCACTGAGCCACCCAGGCGCCCCTAGAACAGTTATTTTAAAATGTGCATTTACTGACTGAGTTTTGGAGCATTCCTGCTTCCATTTCCAAGCATGCTCCTGCTTCCTTTATGCTCTCAAACACTGACATTTTCTTATGGAAAGTCCAAGATGTAACTGCTTTCTTGGTTCCTGAAGTGCATTTTTTGATGAGAATTGTAGACTTTCAGTAGTGTAAAATGATCTTAAAAGTTATCTAGTTCCTCGGTTCTCAGAGTGCAGTCCACATACCAGCATGATAAGCATTACTTTGGAGCTTGTTAGAAATTCCGTCTCTCAGCCCCCATCCCAGAACTTCTGAATCAGAATTTGCATTTTTAATAAGTCCTTGGTGATTCATATGCAATTAAATTCTGAGAAGCATTGATCTAGTTAAACACCCCCCACCCCGATATATGACATTCCTTGGGAATATTCCTGTCAAGAGCGAGGTAATTCATGGTCTCCCCAAACAGTCCTTTCTTTAGTTTGATCTGGCTCAAGTGATTACAGAGTCCTTCCTTGTAATGACATAAATCGTCCCTCATTACCTACTTCCAGTCAAGCATGCTAATTTTGCCCTATAGCACCACACGGATAAGTCTCAATCTCTTTTATATATGACAGCTCTTCAGACTTTGAAGACAGATTATCATGTCTTGCCTAACATTTTTCTACTCTAGGTTAAACACCCTCAGTCTTTTTAACGATTTTGCATCCCAGTTGGTCTTCTCTGGACAGGATCTCTTTGTATGTACTTTTTGATACATGGCGTGTGAAGTGTGGTGTAGTACTGTTGGCTAAATCCATGCCGATTACAGCAAGAATCTCACCTCTTTTTGGAAACTATCCTTCTGCCACTAGAGCCTAAAATTGAGTGTGCTTTATTTTTTCTTACTGAACTTAGAGTCGACTAGGATCTTTATTCATAGTCACATGTGCTGCTGAGTCACATTTTCACCAGACTTGAACAATTTCTGTGTTTTTGTTATCTGTATGTATGGGTCAGAGGTCTAAGCATAAGACTCATTTCAGCCTTTCAAGATATTTTGAATCTTTTTTTTTAAAGATTTTATTTATTTATTTGACACAGAGTGGGCACACACAAGCAGGGGGAGCAGCAGGCAGAGGGAGAGGGAAAAGCGGACTTCCCATGAGCCCCATGTGCAGGACTCAATCCCAGGACCCTGGAATCATGATCTGAGCTGAAGGCAGACGCTTAATTGACTGAGCCACCCAGGCACCCAGATATTTTGAATCTTGATTTCATCATCCAGTTATTCTCTCCTAGCTTTATGCTATATACAGATAGAGTCAGTTTTCCATTGGTGTCTTCATTCAGGCTATTAATAAAAAGATTTGCAGACAGGACAGAAGATAGAGCCACCAGAAACTTCCCTACAAGTTAACTTACTTAATAATTATTATGCATTAGAAACAGTTACTAATTTACCTAATTAAAATATCAAAAGGCTAGCAGAAAGACCTTGTCACGTGACAGGCTGGTCCAGATATATAGTGACTACAGGACTAATTCTCACTGGCATTAGTACAACTTGCTCTATGTGATGCTAGGTGGCAGTGATCAATATTTATGTTGTGAGTCATAGAAGCCAAAATTTTAATAATTTGTTCTGAAATTAATGGTAGTCCACTGATCTAGTTCATGGAATTTTCCTTCTTTTTATTCTTGAAACTGAGACTTTTTGGCCATCTCCAGTCTTTCAGTACTGATCCTTATTCTGCTTTCTAATATTCCTCAGTGATCTCTGACACCAAGTTCAGGTGTCTCCCTATTTGAATGTATTAATTCTTGAATTGAAATTTACCCATATTACTTGCCTCCTCCTCTTGAATCAGCTGCAAGTCTCAGTAGTATAACAGTATCACCTGGTACAGACAACATTTTCATCTATCAAAACAAAAGTCATCTTGTTGGAATCAAAATTATTTTGGTCTTAAAAGACAAACAGGTGTATCCTAGCTGAAACTAGCGTAAGCAGGAAAAAAGAGATATATTGGTTTGTGTAATGGAAGCTTGAAAAAAGAGCTGGCCAAGGACAGTATACCCAGAGACTTAAGTAGCATTAGCGAGTATCTCTCTCTTTCCTTCTTCCATTCTCTCTCTCCTTCTCTTCCTCATTTCTCAGTTTCTACATCTTTGTAGCTCTCATTTCTCAGGCTCTTCCGCAGGGTGAATACATGACTATTGGTGCTTCTGGGATCAGGTGCTTTCCAGTTGATAACGCAAGGAGAAAAAGATCTCTTTTCCGTGCTCAATATAAAAATACCAGTAATTGTCGAAGCGATGATAGGAAGAGCCACAGTATATTAATAATATCCAAATTTATATTTTTTAGATAAAATGAAAATAATTTCACTTCCACAGCTATTTATGTTTATGACCCTCACTAGTTTTTACTCTGCACATAAGGAGATTGATTTCCAGGCTTGTTGATTGTATTTCTTGCTTGTCATATCTGGAATCAAGATTGGCCCACCCTTTCAACCACAATTACAGACAATTATTTGAGGCCTGCTTTTCCTTGCTTGTTTACAATAGCTTCCATGCAGTCCTTTAAGGTTTGCATTTATTTAAACAATAAGCAGATTAATTCCAACATTCACATTCACAGGAGGGAGATGAGAAGCAAAGGTAAAGTGTTGGGTTCAGTCCATTGTTGCATATCTTTCAGCAGCCTGGCTAGAAAGAAAACCTAAAGATGACTAGTCCGATGGATGCTGGGGGCGGGGGGATTTTATCTGCTCCCACCTTAGCACAGAGGACTCAATTCTCAGCTGCTCATCTCTTCTTTCCCGTCCTGGGCCTCTTTGACCACCACCTACTGGAAAGAAAACAAACCCATGAAAGCAAAATCAGTCCACAGCACATTACTTTAAAAATTCTAAATTGGTTTCTGACAAACTCAAAAGATATCTCATAAAAATCTAGAAACTGTAATTTTGAGATCCCTTACAACAACAGGAATCCCCATCATTCTCACACAAGAAGACAAAGTATCAATTTCTGCAGTTACGTTTACCCTCCACTTTTTTTTTTCTTCTTAGGGTCGAGTTCAGGTAACCTTAACTGTATCAAAAGTGGGAAAACAAAACACAGCAGAGGGAACCAAGTGTTTGAAGACAATATTCTCTTAAGCCTGACTTACTCCACTCAGTTATGGTTATCTGCCTGTCTCCTCTGAATATCGGTGTTAGCATCCCTTTCCCCCGAGCTACACAGACTTTCCTGTACTGTTCAGACTTGGCCATGCCGTATCCCTATCATAGCAGGAAAGAGGCAAAAGATCAGCTGGTCCAGTATCTTAAGCAAACATGAATTAACCAGGTCTGGGTTGTTACATCCCAGGGAGAAACTAACAGATGGCAAGAGTTCATTCCCAGGCCCTGAATTTAGGAAAGAGATGAGCCTGTGAGGGGTGGCGGGGGGGGGGGGGGGGGGGGGGGAGCATGAAGGAGGTTAGCAAAGCAAAGAGGTCAATTTAAGGCCATTTAGATTCTTCTGACTCTGCAGTCCAGACTAATCAGGGATCTAGGGTGGGGCCACACGGACACAGGCAGGAATGTGGTGGTTTGGCAGTGGGAAAGCTGGGGTCAAAATGTTTTGTGGGGTACCCTGGCTGGCCATCCATTTTCTCTTCTCCTTGTGCAGCTCTGTTGCTGGACACAGTAGAAGCAAGCGCTTTAATTTTATTTGCAAGGTTAGTTGAGAGTTCGCTGTAAAATTGGCATCATTTGACAAACCGGGCCCAAACTCTATCTAGATGGACACTATTTCAAAAAGCAGTAAGCACAGAAATGAGAGCAGACCTTGGAGCCAGATTGCCTGGTTTGAATCTCAGTTCCGCCATTTAACAGCTGAGGATGTTTGCAGGAGTCTTCTTTGCTTCAGTTTCCTCATTTGTAAAGGTGGGCTACAATAGTAACTTTCTTGGTGTCGTTATTATATATAACATACCTACAACGTTTTCCAGGGCAAATAAATAACAGTTATTGTTACTGAGAAACTAGCCCCCTGAAAACACCTTTTTGTTATAAGAGTGTTTTTTAAATGGAAAGGAGGTTGTGGGGTTGCGGTGGCACATGGGATAAGGAGATGATTTCAGAACTGAAGCCTGCCCATCTCCGGCAGCCCCTTCTCATATCTCCCTCCTCTTTTCCTGCTCACTAGTTTCCAGCATGCTCCTCTTGCTCTTTTATTTCTTTCTATCACAGTCTTGCATATTCTTGGCTGATTTTTCTCACAAGCCTGCTGAGAGAAGCAGGACAGATTTGATTAGCTTCAGTTCACTGAAATGCAGAAGAGTGAAGTCATTTCCCCACAGCTCCCACAGCCAACTTTGGATAGCAGATCCTTCCTCTTCGAACTTTTGGCATTTGATTTCATGGTGGAAGATAAACAGTGACAGAGTTCAAGGTAATGGGAAGACCTAGAGACTTGCACCTTCTAAACACATTCTATAAAAATGACACCTTTAAAAAAGCAGGATACTATGTCAACTCAATGTTGTCAAATGTGCTGGAAAGAAATCGTGTGGAAGCGTGAGTCAGTGCATTCAATATTAAGAGTGGCCGTCAGACCTCGAGGTACAGAAAGGAAACAAAGGGAGCACCTTTAAAAAAATGTACCCCTTCACCTTGTCCTTTTGATATTAGAGCCAGCCTGCAATTCTATCTGTGTGATTGAACACTCACACAATTCTTTCATTTTAATTTCCTAACTTCGTGCAGGAAGGTTTAGATCTGGCTCACACGAGCTGCGATTACCAGAATATAACAGCAGGCATTTGTATGGTTCTTGATACTTTTCATACAAAGATTTCACAGCTACCTGCTTCTCACTCCGCCATTATTCTCAATCTCATTTCACCAAAGAAGTTGCAGACAGGGAGGCCACCAGAGTTTGCATAACTCTTCTGACAGAGCTGAAGCCACGACACAGGTCTGCAGTGCTCTCTCTGCGGACACAGGATAGTTTGACTCGTCATAGTCTGAGCGGTGGAGGGCGGAGGGCGTGAGTCCTCCATCCCTTACTCGCATTGTTAATTAGCATAATTTGCTTACCCTGAAACTTCAGTGTCCTCCTCTGTGCAGTTGAGAAAATATTACCAAGACCTGTTCATGAGACCTCAAGGTGACTACCTCCTGTCAGTCACTGAGGACAGGGTTTGGCACAGGGTACGTGCTCAGTGAAGGCTGACCGTCATGATTACTGGTCTGTCTTCTCTTGTCACTTTGTTGGCTTCATATCAAAGAGTACTGCCCATGGTCTGAGATTAATCCCAGAAGTGCTATGTCCCTGGATTTGTATTATATGAAAATATGATTGCCCTCTGTTGCTTTGGAAGGCTGGAAGCTTTAAAAAAATAAATGGGTTATATTGGATGACATCCCTGCTATTAGTACCCAGCCTATAGTCAGCCAATAATTTTCAGCTTATAATGCATAAACCTCACCTGGAGAGCTTGTTTAAAATGCACATTCCTAAGCATCCCTCTTCTTATAGTGATTTGGGGGTAGTGTGGGCCCTAGGACTCTGCAGACTTTAGCAAATACCCTGAGAGGTTTTGAGAAATATGTAAAAGTCCCTTAACTGGAGATGGCCCAGCACTCCAACCCCACTCTTCCTCCTCCTCCTCCTCCCCTCTCCTCCTCCTCCTTTGTTGTGGTCCTGTCATCATAACCTCTTCATCCTCCTCTTCTTTCTTTCCTTTTTTTTTTTTTTTTTTTTTTTTTTTTAGCATTTGAAATAGACTGCCTGAGGTTATTTTCCACTATTAGGCTAGCTCTATTATTATCTCTTTAGAGAAAATGCCACTAAACCTGGGGGGAAAAATACAGAGTAATTACTCAAAGGAAAAAAATATATATATAACTTCCCTGGAAGCAATTAGAAAGACAATCATTAGATTGAAGTGATCATTTGCTCACATTTCACTGTGGGGTTCCAGCCCTCTCACAAGGAGGAAAATGGCCCATGTTTGTGTCCAGAGCTTACTAATGTTAGACCCAAATGTAATGCCTTGACAATAAGTTTTAAAATCTTTCCTATAAAGAAGCGTAACCAGATGTAGAATCCTTATTCATGCAATCCAACAGAAATCTTACATATATTAATCTTCTGCTTCAAGTCAGCCCAGCACTCCAAGAAAGACGAATCAGTCCCCACTTCCTACCTCAAGTCCCACCTGCTTGTACCTGAGTGCTGGGAAACTAGAGGAGAAGGCCCAGGGCCAAATTTGAAACCACATAAACTAACAAAGTGTGGTCACCTATTTGGGCATTATGGCTACAGCTTCCAAAAAAGTAGACATTTGGCAATAGCCAGCTTTTAAAGAAATATAAATAGCCAGTGCCAAGCACAGGCTTCCAAGTTTTTTTTTAGCCTCAATTATAGATTCTATTATCAGTGGTTGTCAATTCTTACTGCACACTGGAATCATTTGAAGAGCTTTTAAGCAGCACTTCTGGCATATCCAGAGATTAAGATTGAACTGGTGTGGCATGGAGCCTTCTAGGTGATTCCACTGAGCACTAAATGCATGCCTGTGAATTACGTGGATCAGATTTACTTGACAATTGCCTGCTCTCCGCACCCCTCTGCAAGCTATAGACATTAAGACTAGAAGTAAAATAAAGCAGAGAATTTTAAGAACATTTTAGTCTCCATTCCTGCATATTTTAGGGAAAGTGAAATATTAGGTCTAGGATTTCTCCCTAATTGTCTCAGTTCTCTATTTTATTTTGCTAGCATATACTTCATCTTGTCAAAATACTCTCAGCACCTAAAAACATACAGAACCTCACAGACATTCCAAATGAATCTTGACAATATATGGAATGAAGGTTAAAAAAAAGTTAAGTCTGTTGGTTAATAATTTCTCTTGGCTGAATCACAGTAGTCATGGAAGAAGCCAGAGGCATTGAGAGTTTATTCACACACATACACACATACACACATGCACACAAGACGAGCTGGGAGATTTACATAAAGAGGGTATCCTTTGTGTTCATCTGCATGTCTGGGTTAGGCCTTTTCAGTTCCCATCAAAAATAGGTGCATCGAGGTCATGATTTGCCAATAAGCCTTATATAACAGATTTTTTTTTAAAATTTTGTTGTTGCCAGGCACAAAATCTGTTTAATTTAGAAAGAGTGCTAATAGAGTTCTATTGCTTGCTTTTCTGTATTTTTTAAAAACCTTTTAGAAATTAAATTCTTTTCTGATTTTATCTCATGCTACAAAATCTACTGGTTTATATATTAAATTTTTTTTCTTTCCAATATTTTCATCAAATCATTATATTATAAACATTCTCTTTTCTGTCTCATTTATAATCCTTTTTCTTTTGCTGTTGTTTTTGGGAAGTTTTTCTTAAGTTATACTCCACTCTTTCCACTGACTTTTTCATTGTCCTTTTTGCCATCATATTGTTTATTTCCAAGAGATCTTTTTTGTTGGTTTGTCCTAGGAATATTCCTTTTTATTTGTCCCTGCTTTTCTCTTATGGTTGCAATATTTTTTGCCATGTCTTTGAGAATATTCATACAAGGTTTGGGGGCTGGGGTTTTGTTGTTTTTTTTTTGAAGTTTTCCCTCCCCCTATGCTGCCCACCAAGTTATTTTTTTCTTGTTTGATTTTGGCTCCTCCTGTCATAACAAAGTCATTTCTCTGATCTCTGGTGATCTTTGGTTGCTGGGCCTTATTTAAGTATCAGGTAAGGGGAATGCCTGGGTGGCTCGGTCATTTGGGTGGCTGTCTTCCTCTTGGGTCATGATCCCAAGACCCTGGGATCAAGTCCTTCATTGGGCTTCCTGCTCAACAGGGAGTCTGCTTCTCCCTCTGTCTGCCTCTCCCCCTGCTTGTGCTCTTTTTCTCTGTCTCTCTCTCTCTCTCCCTGACAAGTAAATAGATAAAGAGATAGATAAAGTCTTTAAAAGAAAAAAGTCAGGAAAGGCCAATTAGAAGTCCGGATCATTTCAACAAAGACTGACAACAGCAGGCTTTGCTATAGAATGGGCTAGCCAAATAATTGAGCTGAGGGAATTTGGAAGTCAGGTCTTTATATCATTCCTCTTAGGTCAGTCACGTCCTACAGAGAAGACTTGCTAACCTTCAGTCTGGAGGCAGAGGGGTTGGCTGCCAGGGACGAGAGAAGCCTGGAGAACTCGGGATTCATTAGACCTCACTTAGTTCCAAATGAAACTTCCACCTTTAACTGTGACTGTGAATCCTTGGCGAATCCCGATTTTACTCTCTTCTTTTCTGGGGAAGAAACCTTCTATCTTTGGCTAGGGCAGCAAATGATTCGTTTCCCAGCAGTGGAGAGTGATGGGGGAACCAGGGGTCTAGCTGCTTCTAAAACAGACTTCCAAGTAATTCTTTTCATTTTAGCATTTCTTTTTGTTCCAGCTTCCAACATGAATTAGACTGTCAGAGATACAAGTTGTCACGTATAATCTATGCAATCTCAAAGCAAAAACCTATAGTAAATACACAAAAGATAAGGAGAAAGGAATATAAATATACCACTGAAGAAAGTCATCAAAGCACAAAAGAAGAGAGCTAGAGAAAAAGAAAGGAACAGAAAGGAACAACAAAAAACAGCCAGTAAACAATGAACAAAATGGCAGTAAGTATGTATCTATCATTAATTACTTTAAATGTAAATAGGGCTCAAAAGGCATAGAGTGGCTGAATGGATTAAAAAAGATCCATCCGTATTGCTGCCTCTAAGAGACTTGCTTCAGGCGTTAAGAACACATACAGACTGAAAGTAAAGGGTTGGAAAAAGAGATTCCATGCAGATGGAAACCAAAAGAAAGCTGGAGTAGCTGTACTTAGACAAAATAGACTTTAAAACAAAGACAGGAATAAGAGACCAAGATGGGTGTCACATAAAGATAAAGGGGTCAGTCCAAAAAGAGGCTGTAACATTTGTAAATATTTACACATCCACCACTGGAACACCTAAATATGTAAAGCAATATTAACGGATTTAGAAGGAGAAATAAATAGAAATACAGTAATAGTGGAGGATTTTAATATCCCACTTACATCAATAGATAGATTATCCAGACAGAAAATCAACAAGGAAACACCAGACTTAAATGACACATTAGACCAGAAAGACTTAATGGATCTATGCAGAACATTACATCTAAAAGCAACAGAACACACATTCTTCTCAAGTGTACATGGAACATTTTCAGAGTAGATCACATGTTGGGCCACAAAATAAGACTCAAAAAGTTTAAGAGGACTGAAATCACATCAAGCATCTTTTTTTTTTTTACCATAATTGTATGAAATCCAAAAATAATTATATGGAGGCCCCTGGGAGGCTCAGTCTGTTGGGAGATCAACTCTTGATTTCAGCTCAGGTCATGATCGCAGGATTGTGGGATTGAGCCCCATGTTGGGAGTGTGAGTCTGCTTGGGATTCTTTCTCTCTGCCTCTACCCATCCCCTGTTCGCTCTCTCTCTCTCTCTCTCTGTCTATCTGTCTGTCTGTCTCTTGCTCTCACAAAATACATAAATAAATAAAATCCTTAAAAGAAGAAATTAATTATATGAACAAAACTGGAAAATTCACAAATATGTGAAGATTAAACAACGTTACTAAAAAAAAAAAGTGAGTCAAAGAAGAAACCAAAAGAGAAATCAAAAATATCTTGATAGAAATAAAAAAATGGAAATATAACATATCAAAATTTGTGGAGGGGCGCCTGGGTGGCTCAGTGGGTTAAAGCCTCTGCCTTCAGCTCAGGTCATGATCCCAGGGTCCTGGGATTGAGCCCCACATCGGGTTCTCTGCTCAGCAGGGAACCTGCTTCCCTTCCTCTCTCTCTGCCTGCCTCTCTGCCTAGTTGTGATCTCTGTCAAATAAATAAATAAAATCTTTAAAAAAAAATCGTGGAATGCAGGGAAAGGTAGTTCTAAGGGGGAAGTTTGTAGCAATAAATACCTACCTGAACAAACAACAAAAGTCCCAAATAAACAACCCAACTTTATAGCTAAAGGAACTACAAAAGGAAAAACAAAAAACAAAAAACAAAAAAGCAAAGCTCAAAGTTAGTAGAAGGAAGGAAATAAAAAGATCAGAATGGAAATAAATGAAATAGACTTCAAAAAAAAGATCAATGAAACTAAGAACTGGCTCTTTGGACAAATAAATAAAATTGATAAATCTTTGGTCAGACTCATCAAGAAGAAAAAAAAAAAGACCACGATAAATGAAATCAGTAATAAAAGGTGAGACATTACAACTGACACCACAAAAAATACAGAGGATCATAACACTACTATGAAAAATTATATGCCAACAACTTGAATAACCTAGAAGAAATGGATACATTCCTGGAAACATACAATCTTCTAAGACTAAATCATAATGAAATACACAAAAATGAATAGACTGATTACTAGTAGGGAGATTGAATCCATAATCAAAAACCTCCTAACAAAAGAAGTCCAGGACCAGATGACTTCACTGGTAAATTCTGCAAAGCTTTCAAAGAATAATTAGTACCAGTCTTTCTTATGCTCTTCCAAACAATAGAATCAAAGAAAACTCTTTCAAACTCATTTTAGGAGACCAGAATGATCTTGATATCAATACCAGATAAACACATCATAAGAAAAGAAAATTACAGGTGAATATACATGCTGAACAAAGATGCAAAAATCCTCAACAAGATATTAACAACTCAAATTTAATAATACATTAAAAAGGTTATACACCAGGGACGCCTAGGTGGCTCAGTTGGTTAAGCGGCTGCCTTCAGCTCAGGTCATGATCCCAGCGTCCTGGGATCAAGTCCCACATCAGGCTCCTTGCTCAGCAAGGAGTCTGCTTCTCCCTCTGCCTCTGCCTGCCACTCTGTCTGCCTGTGCTCACTCTCTCTGACAAATAAATAAATAAAATCTTTTAAAATTTTATTTATTTATTTATTTAAATTCTATTTATTCCAGTGATGCAACATTCACAAATAAGTCAATGTGATATGCCATATTAACAACATTAAGGATAAAAATCATATGTTCATCTCAACAGATGCAGAAAAAACATTTGATAAAAATCAGCACCCATTTATGATAAAATCTCTAAACAAAGTTGGTACAGAGGGAAATACCAATACCTTGAGGTATTGTTGAGGGAATACCTCAACATAAGAAAAAAAAGTCATATATGACAAAGCCATAGCTAATGTCATTCTCAATCGTGAAAAGCTGGAAGGCTTTCATCTAAGATCAAGAAAAAACAAGTATACCTACTCTCACCACTTTATTTCAACATGGTATTGGAAGTTCAAGCCAGAGCTTCCCTCTCTTAGGGAAGGAACTGAGGGAGGGAGAGAGAGGGGAGGAAAGGGAAGGGAAGGGAGGGGAGGGGAGAGGAAGGGAAAGGAAGGGAAGGGAAGGAGGGAGGAAGGAAGAAAGAAAGGGAGAGAGAGAAAAGGCATTATATTGGAAAGGAAGAAGTTAAATTATTACTGTTTACAGAAATTGATTATAATAACAATAGAAAACCCTTAAGACTCCATCAAAAACCCTTAGGACTAAAAAAATGAATCCAGTAAGATTGATACAAAATCAATACACGAAAATCTGTTGCATTTCTATACACCAATAATAAACTATCAGAAAGAGAAATCAAGAAAACAATTCTATTTACAATTGCATCAAAAAGAATAAAATACTCGAGAATAAATTTAACTGAGGAGGTGAAAGACTTGTCTATTGAAAACTACAAGACATTAATGAAAGAAACTGAAGAAGACCTAAATACATGGAAAGATATGCCATGCTCATGGATCAAAAGAATAAAAATTGTTAAAATGTCCCTACTGCCCTAAGCAATCTGTAGATTCAATGCAATCCCTATCAAATTTCTGTTGCAATTTTTCAAGAAAATTAAATAATCCTAAAATTTGTATGGTACCATCAAAAAAGCCCAAATAGCCATAGCAAAAGAAAAAGAGAGAAAGAAATATAGAGAAAGAAAAACAGCACTGGAGGCATCACATGTCCTGACTTCACACTATAGTACAAAGCTATAGTAGTTAAAACAGCATGGTATTGAAATAAAGACAGACCAAAGGTTAATGGAACAGAATAGAGAGACAGGAATAAACACATACACATGTGGTCAATTAATTTACAACACAGAAGTCAAGAATATACAATGGAGAAAGGACAATCTCTTCAATAAATGGTGTTGGAGAAACTGAACAGCCACATGCAAAAGAATGAAACTTAACCACTGTTTTATACCATATACAAAAAATTAACTCAAAAGGAATTAAAGGCTTCTTCCTTCTGACTGTAAAATTCTTTCATTTTGTATAGTTCCTCAGAACCCTTTTCTGTTAGATGGGATGCTGCTCGATACATGAATCATTGAATAAAGCCAATATCATCTTTTAAAAAAATAAAGAATTAAGGACTTGAATGTAAAACCCAAAACCTTAAAATTCTTGAAAAAAATATAGGCAAAAAGCTCCTTGACATAAATCTTAGTGAAATTTTTTGAATATGACAGCAAAAGCAATATTAACAAAAATAAATAAGTGGACTATATCATACAAAAACCTTCTGCATGGCAAAGGAAACCATTAACAAAATGAAAAGGCAACTTGTAGAATGGGAGAAGATATTTGCAAATCATATATCTGATAAAGGGCTTATATCCAAAATATATAAAGAACTAATACAATTCAATAGTAAAACCAAACAACAACAACAGCAACAGCAATTAAAACTAATCTGATTAAAAATGGGCAGAGGATCCAAAGAGACATTTTGCCAAAGGAGACACACAGATGGCCAACAGGTATACGAAAATTGCTCAACATAATTAATTATCAAGGAAATGAAAACCAAACCCACAATGAAAGATTGCTTCATACCTATTAGGATGGCTGTTATCAAACAGGCAACAAATAACAAGTATTGGCAAGAATGTGGAAAAAAAGGGAACCGTCATGCACTGTTCATCGGGATCTAAATTGATGCAACCACTGTGAAAATTTCCTCAAAAAATTAAATATAGAACCATATGATCTAGCAATTCTACTTCTGGGTATTTAATCAAAGAAAATGAAAATACTAATTTGAAAAGATACATGAATCCCCATGTTTGTTGTAGCATTATTTACAATAACATTATTTATAATTTACATATTGTAATAATGGGCACAATAGTCTAAGTGACCATCAATGAGTGAATGGATAAAGAAATTGTAGTATATATACTGTGGAATATTATTTAGCCATAAAGAATAATGAAATTTTGCTAGTGTGTCCACATGGATGGACCTTGAGGGCACTGTGCTAAGTAAAATAAATCTGAGAATTATAAGACTGTACAGTCTCTCTCATATGTGGATTCTGAAAACAAGATAGCAACAAAAACAAGCTAAAAGATACACAGAACAGTTTGGTGGTTGGCAGAGGTGCAGGCGGAGGGTAGGAGAAACAGGTGAAAGGGGTCCAAAGGTTAAAAAGGAAAAATTAATAAATAAATATGTTGCATTACTAATCAACAACAACAAAAAACAAAACAGAGAGAGTCTTAAACTGACTCAAGTTGTCAATTGTAAAAGCAATAGATTTTCAGTTGTGTAAGAATATATATACATCCATCTTGAAAAAAAGAAAGTGAGGGGCACCTGGATGGCTTAATGGGTTAGGTGTCTGCCTTCAGCTTGGGTCATGATCTCAGGGTCCTGTTCAAGCCCCACATTGGGCTCCCTGCCCAGTGGGGAGCCTGCTATTTCCTCTCTCTCTCTCCCCCCATCCCGCTCACGCTTATGGTTACACTCTCTCTCTCTCAAATAAATAAATAATTTTTTTTTCAAGTGCGAAAAAAGCCTGGATCATCTGCTCTTGGTACCATATCAGGCAAGTATGGTCCAGTACGTATGAAGTAGGTATGTTCGTAACAATTGTTCAGGGGCTTGAGGTGGATTTGGAGGTGATGAAAGTGAAACAATTAAGGCTCAGTCAAGCGTGATCCCTTGAGTCTGAGGTGACTCCACACCCATGCTGGCTGCCTATTTTCTTTGCAACCTGACTCTTCCACTGGGCTCTTCATTCACACAGCTTTTCCCTTATTAGCAGAAACCAGCTCTTTTAGAGCTATTCTTTAAAATAAATTTCATTTTCTTAGGTCTGCTAAACTATCTGTTTTTCTGCTTCCACAATTTTCTTGCTATTGCTTCCACTTCTGTTTTCCCTGTGCTTGAGTTTATGTTTTTAAGTAATCCCTTCACTGTAGTTTTTGAGAGCTTTTGGCAAGGAGTAAGTATAGGCACAAAAATTTAATCTGGGGGCACCTGGGTGGCTCAGTGGGTTGAAGGTTCTGCCTTCAGCTCAGGTCATGATCCCAGGGTCCTGGGATGGAGCCCCGCATCGGGCTCTCTGCTCAGCAGGGAGCCTGCTTCCTCTCTCTCTCTGCCTGCCTCTCTGCCTACTTGTGATCTCTGTCAAATAAATAAATAAAATCTTAAAAAAAAAAATTTAATCCGCTCCCTTTACTTGGAAGTATGATAGCCAAATAAGTAGGCACAATCTAAATGACCCCCAATATTTGATTGGTTAAATAAACCATAGGGCACTCATATAATAGAAAACTTTTCAATCATTAAAAATTATGCCAATGAATACTGTTATTGACCTGGAAACATATTGATTTCCTCGTGGAAAGTGGCAGGTTAATAACATTAATCATAATAGCTAACAAAGCGCTTTCTCCATCCTCACCATTCTGCTAAGGACCATAATGGAGTTTTCCATGTAATTTCTCTCTCACACACACACAAAATTCTGTGAAGAAGCTACTATTTTATCCATTTTATAGATGAGGAAACTGAGGCTCAGAGAGATTAAGAAATTTTCTCAATGTCACAACATCTTTGGTCCAGATTTGAGGAAACTAGAACCGGGGTCAAAAATGACAGAAATAGAACTCACAGGCATCAGTACGTTCTATCCACAAGCTACCCCACACATCAAAACAGTATAAGAACAATATTGACAAGGATCCCTCTGACCAAGCATAGTCTCTAGTGTTCCTTTTCTTCCTCCAGGGACAGAGCAGTGGTCAGCAGCTTGAGAAGGTGAGAAACCTGACAAGTCCAAGGGGCCCAGGGCAAAGAGTGGTCAGTCAGTCTTGGTTTCTTTCCTGCTCTTCAGGCTGTTTCATTGCCCAGAAACATTTCATTCTATCATGTAAGGTAAAAATGCTGTAATTTAGTAATCCTGACATCTGCCTTTGTCCAGGTTCTGGGTCCACCAGAGATGCTTTTTGTGAGACACTTATATGATATACTTTATTCTACACCTGAATTATGGGAATCTTCCATGTATATGCATTTAGTACATGTCACTAGCTCTCCTTGAGGGGTGCCTTGGGGTACTAGACACAGTATTACCAGTTTCTCTGTTCCTCTAGATTGTCCTCTCTAGGGGCACCTGGGTGGCTCAGTGGGTTAAGCCTCTGCCTTCAGCTCAGGTCATGATCCCAGGGTCCTGGGATCGAGCCCTGCATCGGGCTCTCTGCTTGGCAGGGAGCCTGCTTCCCCCTCTCTCTCTGCCTCTCTGCCTACTTGTGATCTCTGTCTGTCAAATAAATAAATAAAAATCTTTAAAAATAAATAAATAAAGTTTAGGGGGACCTAGACGGTTTAGCTGGTAGACTGTGTGATTCTTTATCTCGAGGTTGGAGTTTGAGCTCCACGTTGGGCATAAAGCTTACTTAAGAAATAAAAAATAATAATAATAAAATAAAATAAAATTTAAACCTCACTGCAGAGAAGGTAATCTATGAAGTCAAGGGTATTGATATTCAAGATTCAGTTTCTTTTGATCTGCAGGAGGCCAAGCTCCCTAGGAAGTAAGGCCTAAAATTTGTACCATAAACAGTAGAATGGAAAGAGAATAGGTGAAGAGTCACAGTGTCCTGTTCTGGAGACTAGATGAAGTTTGCCTAGACTAGGGGAACATGTCACCCTGAAGAAAGAGCAACAGCAGTATATGGATGTGGGACTTCAGCTCGGGTGACTGAGATTCCTGTCATTTGGGGGATTTGAGAGTAGAGTCAGCATTCTAATATCTAACAACCAGAAGGGCACAAATATTAGCCAATTAGAAGAGATGCCCGGTCAATCCAAATGGTCATTCAGGTGCATGTTGGCTAAATAACGGACCTGGGCAGAGATCTGGACCGACCTGGGCATGACCAGGAATAATACCGGATTCCCATTTGAGAATTCAGGGTGGTGGCACCCTTGTACATGCATTTCACAGGACAGTGAGGAGAGAAGAAAAAAATAAAGTGAGCCAAGGCATAAGAAAACATGAGATACCTTGGAGTTTCTCAGACTTCCATTTAATATGGTGACGGCTGAGCGTGCAGCCCCTAGGGGTTGGACGTAGTAGACAGCACCAGAGACTCTAAGAAACTTGAACTCCTGTTAAGACCTCAGGCAGTAGAAGAGGTAGTGGGAATAAGGAGCAGCTTCCAAAAGGTGGACGAGGCAATTTAAATAACCGCTGATGCAAGCAGAGAGCAAAGAACGCCCCTTGACCATATACACGCAACACACACGCACACCTACACCGGCACAAGCCCTCTTTGAAATTTGAATGGTTTTTAGGGAAGAAAATGAAGGGCAGAAACTTATACCTTGCCTGAGTTTGAAATTTTAAAAAACTAAGCAATAATTTTACTGAGTTTACTTGGTAAAATGTAATCAAGTTTTCTGCTTTTAAAAGGATATGTGGGTTTATGATGGAAATTACATTATTTCTCTGTTAAATAAAGTGTATTTTATCTATGGAGTGCCTACTCAGGGATGTGTGTGTGTGTGAATGCCCACATGTATATAAAACCTAGATGTCAGTTGAGGTTATCTTGTCCTTTGAGATTCTAATTCAAGTGGCTCAAATGCTGGCGATTGTGTGGTGAGGTCCCATATCCTTTCCAATCTCTCTAAAAATCATTCAACAAGAAGTAGAACACCGCTCTATTAGAGCAGCACATTCCTACTTCAGTGGTTTTCAAACATCTTAAGCGGTAGAGATGTTATTTTGGATGGAACTCTCATATATTAAAAAAAAAAAAGATTAAAAAAAAAAAAAAGTCTCTGACTGCAGAGATGCAGGGCCCGGAATCAGCCTAGAACAACTCTCTCGAATATTTTTGTGGAATCAGAGTGCCTTTATAAAGAAAGTCATTCTGAAAACTACTGCTCTACTTCCTGCCACATGTCTTAACTGGTGTGTGGGCTATAAATCTTAAAGGCCTAGGTTTAATTCCAAAAGGAACAGGAGAATTTGTGCACAAAATGTTTCTAAGTATTTCCCTTGGGCTTTTGAGTGTATCCAAGTCCCTGCCTGACTGGATTTAAAGAAGTGCAAGCAAGTAACCCCATATTTTACTCTTGTCTCTGCAGACCTGTCAGCTGTGCAAAAAGCAACTGGCTGTAATTCATTCATTCATTTGTTCATTTATTCATTCAACAAATGTTTATTATGCTTTAATCAAGGACCAAGTACTGTGCGAGCTGGTATGCAAACCGTTTGCCTGGCCTGTGTTGACCGTTACATCTTTACGCGAATTCTACGCACCGTGGATATTTCTGCTACACAGTCCCCTCCAGCAGGATCAATCCAGAAACTAACTAGCCAGTTATTGTATTCACATTAAGACATATTAATGTGAATATTATTATAACCATATTAATAATATAAGACATATTTAATGTGAATAATATAATACTCATATTAAGACACAGGGACACAAAGGTCATATCACTGATCAGATAATGTGGGTCAGCAGAGACCTTCACAGACTTTCTCTTTGCTGCTGAATTGGATCATCTATCACTTAAAAAATGCAACTATTCCGTAGACCTAGGCTCTTCAGATAAATCATGAAGAAAAATAGTACCTTTAAAAATATCTGATGTCTTGGGGCGCCTGAGTGGCTCCGTGGGTTAAGCTTTTGCCTTCTGCTCAGGTCATGACTCCAGGGTCCTGGGATCAAGCCCTGCATCAGGCTCTCTGCTCAGCAAGAAGCCTGCTTTTTCCCCTCTCCCACTCGCCCTGCTTTTGTTCCCTCTCTGGCTGTCTCTCTCTCTGTCAAATAAATAAAGTCTTAAAAAAAAAATCTGATGTCTTATTTATAGCAAGTTGTATACATAGTTAGATCAACTACTTCTGCTAGGCTTATCCTGAACAGCCCTCCTCAGTCTATCCAACCTCTGTCTCCTCCAAGACAACCCTTTCTACATCTCAGCTTTTAGTATTTTACCTTCATTTTATTTCCATATCTCTAAATAATAATTTCTTTTTTCATGATGTTTTTCAGTTTTAAGCATCATCTGGCCGAAAAACGTCTATCTCTTCAACCACCACTATACCCTAGCCATGCACAGTTACTCCTTTCTCTTCATGTAATTATGTCATGATCCTATTTGAACATATACTCATGATTACTTTGCATGATTGGACTAAGTCAAGTCTCTTCACCCCTGAGGCATGTTATCTACCATGATAATCTTTCCCTTCTTTTTTTTAAAATATTTTATTTATTTGACAGAGAAAGAGATCACAAGTAGGCAGAGAGAGAGAGAGAAGGAAGCATGCTCCCTGCTGAGCAGAGAGCCCGATGGAGGACTCGATCCCAGGACCCTGGGATCATGACCTGAGCCGAAGGCAGAGGCTTTAGCCCACTGAGCCATCCAGGCGCCCCAATCTTTTCCTTCTTATGCACTTTGTCATGTGTGTTCTTTGGTTACTTTTCTATGTATTTATCACCATTTCATCTCTAAATTCTCCTCTTGTTATGTCCAAATACACCAACTAATCCATCAGTCTTATCTTCCTGGGTCCATTCTCCCAGAGCCTTCTGACCTGGCCTGTCTGGACAGGATTCCGTCCTTCATGCCGGGTGCAACTGTGGGTACCTTCATCATTATCAGGGACTCTCTTCACCACCCTCTTGAGTTGGAGCCACTTTTCTGGACCCTGATTCTTTTGGCCTCTTGTTTTTTTTTTTTTTTGTTTGTTTGTTTGTTTTTTTAAAGATTTTTATTTATTTATTTGACAGAGAGAAATCACAAGTAAGCAGAGAGGCAGGCAGAGAGAGAGGAGGAAGCAGGCTCCCTGCTGAGCAGAAAGCCTGATGTGGGGCTCGAACCCAGGACCTGGGATCATGACCTGAGCCGAAGGCAGCGGCTTAACCCACTGAGCCACCCAGGCGCCCCTGGCCTCTTGTTTTTATAGAGCGCTTCTTTCAACAGAGTCCTGAAAAAGTGCACCTATCTGCGAATGCAGATCTACCCTCATGCTGAACTGACAGTTTAGTTCCATTTAAAATTACCTTTTGGAAATATAATCTTTTGTGGAATATTGTAAACATTGCTTCATTGTCTTTCCACTTTCAGAAGTTTTATTGAGAAGTTCAAAGTTAATATGATTCCTGTTTTCTTTATTTTCTTTCTGGAGGTCTTAAATTTCCTTTTTAAAATTATCCCCAATGTCCTAAAATTTCACAGTGATGTACCTCAGTGCAGGTCTATTTCCATGCATTGTGCTGGACATTCAGTGTATCTTTCAATCTGGAAACTTATGTCCTTCAGGAAATCTGAAGGACAGCTTAGAAACTCATTTCCTGGAATGCCTGTGTGGCTCAGTCAGTAAAACACCTGCCTCCAACTCAGGTCATGATTCTTGGGTCCTGGGATCGAGTCCTGAGTCAGGCTCTCTGCTCAGGGGAGAGCCTGTTATCCCTCTGCCTGCCCCTCGCCCTGCTTGCACTCTCTCTCTTTCTCTGACAAATAATAAAATCTTAACAAACAAACAAAAAATAATAAACTCATTTCATGCCATTAATATTATTCGTTCTCTTTTCCTGGGACTTCTGTTATTTAGATCTGGACCTTCTGGACTGGTCATTCTTATGGGCAGGGATTACTTCATATTCCTTTTTTTTTTTTTTTCCCTATGGGAGGTCATATAGAATTACCAATCTAGAACTGCTTTATATTAAGTTCTTTTTAAAATATTTTAATGTTTATTTTTTTATTAAATTATAGTTAATATACAGTGTTATGTTAGTTTCAGGGCACAATTTGGTTCAACAATTCTATACATTACTCAGTGCTGACCACAGTGTACTCTTAATCCCCATTATCTATTTTACCACATCCTACCCACCTAGTATCCATATTTTTCTCTCTCTGAATCCCAGATATCTTATCCTTAGCAGTTGCTCAGTCAATAATGTTGAATCTGACTAAATTGAGTGAGTTTATGTTAATAAAATTGTCTCCTGCTGGGATGCCCTCCTCCTACACCATGTTCATTTACATCACATTCTGCCAATTCTCTAAAATCTGACCTCTGTCCTCTCCTGTGATTCTTCCAGTCTTTCCCTGCAGCTCTAGTGCCTCTATCACTTCCCTCTTTGGTATGTATTTAATTGTTTATATGAATTCTAAATAATTTTATTTTAGTTTTATTTTAAAGCTTTTATGTATTTATTTGAGAGAGAGCACAAGCAGGGGGAACAGCAGGCAGAGGGAGAAACAGGGAGCCCATTGTAAGGGATCCCAGGGCCCCGGGATCATAACCTGAGCCAAATGCAGATGCTTTAACCAACTGAGACACCCAGGCATCCCTCTACATAATTTTAAATTGTAAGCCTCTGGAATGTAGGAACTTAGTCTTTTTTTTTTTTTTTAAGATTTTATTTATTTATTTGACAGACAGAGATCACAAGCAGGCAGAGAGGCAGACAGAGAGAGAGAGAGGAGAAAGCAGGCTCCTGATGTGGGGCTCGATCCCAGGACCACAGGAACATGACCCGAGCCGAAGGCAGAGGCTTAACCCACTGAGCCACCCAGGTGCCCCCAAGGGACTTAGTCTTAAACATCTTTGTGTACTCCCTACCACGCACATATTACCTCCAAAAATCTAACCCAGAGCTTACCACTACCTACTTCTTAATAAATGTCTGTTGAATGAATGAATAAGTGAAAGAAACCAAGGAATGGATGTCTTCCTAGAAATCCTGTCAGAGAAACCCCAAGTAGCTAAGGAGTGACTTTAGCCAATGAACAAATGTGACCCTCAACAGTTATAAAGAAAAGAAAAAAAAGAAAAGAAAAAAGAACCTGTTTATTTATCAGCTAAGGAAGAATGAAGACAAAAAAAAAAAAATAGGTCTACCAACTACAATGAAAAATAAACCCTCAAAGATATTGTTTCCGAATCTCAAAACACAGCAGAAACAGCTATTTACAAATGCCAACTGCATACTTGCTTTTCTGTTAGTTTTCACGCCCACGTGTATGCACACATCCAATTTGGAATCCTATTGGCATTGACTCAAAGCAGAGTTATTGGACTCAGGGAAAACATATAAGCAAGCAATTGGCCAGCAAAATTATTTTCCAGATTAACTTTATTTTGCCACTACATATGTGTGATGAAGCTTAACAGAGTACTTCGAAAGAAGACTGTAAGCAAAGGAAACTGTGAATTGTAACTCTACGTCGGGGAATAAAATTTCTTTATGAAATCAAGAGTGGAACAATATAAAAAGGAAAATGATCCTGGGTATATCACAATAGTATACCAATGTAGCTACGGGAGATATTTTGAGCATCACCAATAAAGCACTGTTGGAAGAGACCCACATGTGGTTTTCTATTAACGATGATGGTCTGGGCAAAGTTTTAGCTGAAGTCGGCATGGGTAATTATTTCCAGAGTGTACATGGGGTATATTCATTGACCTTTCAGGTAACATAACTCAATCAGAAGTTTGGTATATTGACATAGTCAGAAGAAATGCTTTGGCATCAAGTAAAAACCTTAAAGCTAAAAATAAGTCTTTTTCCATACGCAAAAATATCCTTGAAATTAGGATGAGCAAAGTGGTGTGTCTGTGCTCCATGCTAGTGCTATATCCATGCTGCAAAAGAAAGAAGAATTTCAGAATTATTCAGATGAATCAAGACAAAAACAAGCCAATGCAAACTAGCCTTGGTTAGTTCTAATGAGCAGATTTTTAAATCTGGAATGCCTGAATTAGTCCCTCAATATTTTTCTCTAATCTGTATCCACAGAAATGACTTTTTGACTTCGGCTAATCCTCCAAAAGCAATTTTTTACTTCTCGACGGTAATAAAATCTCAGGCCTTAGAACTCTTGTAGCCTATCTGTGTTATCTTCAAAAACACCTCCAAATTATTGAGACCCTACTCTGTGATGGCCATATTGTATATGTTACCTCACTACTCCTGACAACATTCCTATGGGAAAGGTGTTATGAGACCCTTTTTAACAGACAAGGATACCAGACCCTTTCCCGAAAGCAAGGTTTGATGATGATTCTGGCCCTATTACACATCAGATGGGCCGTGGCACCTCTGAGTGGCACCGAAAATACATAAACAACCTAGCCAAGGTCTGAAACTAGTGAGTTTACCTAAGTTTAGATTTGAACCTAGGTTTAAAGTTAATTCCCCTTTTAAAATGCTACATTGCTACTTTTAGGTAGTTATATATAACCCAGAAGAGATGTTGGTGATTCACTGTCAGTAGTCCCAGCACTATGATTTTATTGTCTCGGAGTTCAGCCATCTCACTGTGCCTGAATCTTTGTAATCAAAATAACAGATTTGCAGATGTCTGCCAAAGGGGGGAAAGCAGTTGTGGTTATCGACATCAAGCTGGCACTGATGGGCTGTCTCTCTTGCACTCAGTTTGTGCTGAGCTTAATGGGACCCAGAAAACACTTGAAGATCTAGTCCCCCTCTTTGATAACCCAAACAGACATCGTTTCTTTGAAAATTTCTTCCTATCTCGCAAGTGTTTCACCAGTGACAGTTAAAAGGATTTGAGGTGGTTCACCAAACCCTGAATTAAGTAATGTGGGATCTTGAACTGAGATGTATTCCCTTTTCTATCCAACAGCAACCATCAAGAAGAATGGCTCAGTTTGGTGGTTGTATGCTTTTAAAAACTCCTGCTAATCTCTTTTGCCAATAAAGTGAAAGCAGGCATCTGGCTCAGAGGCTTTGGCAGGCAAGAGAATATTTTTTTTTGGGGGGGATCCTCTATTTATGACAATTGATTCTAACCTTCCATTTACCATGGTGATATAAATTGTCTAAAATGAATTTAGGCTAAAGACTAAGTCATTGAAATAAAGATAATAAAAATCTAATAATACAGGCATATGTCAGTAATACATGTTAAATAATAATATAAGGATAGGGCAAGAAAGCTAACTCTGAAAATCAAAAGAGAACAGGCAGGGTCTTAGGTCATCCTGCAGCAGACCTTGGACAAGGCTCTTCCCCAGCTCATTTGCAAGGAAAATCTGTCTCCAACTTCTTCTATAAAGAATAAACAGAAGTGGAAAATTATTTTCTATAGAAAAGAAATTGTACATTTAAACAATTACTCATATAACCCTCATTCTCAGTAAGTAGGTGCGATCACAGAGTGACCAATAAATGACTTTCATTGTAGACGAAGTATAAATAATCTCCAGAAATAAGATCAAGCTATTTATAAAAAGATACAGATAATAAACCTGGACATCATGGTTCTAGCCATTAAAAGAGTTTCATTTGAGGAAATACAATGTAATTTATCTACTCCTTAGTTATAACAACTAAAGAGCATCTCGCCTTCTGTAGAAACTTTCCCCTTAGGATGCAAATCCAGGCAACTTAACAAGGGCCTTCCTGCCCAACATCAGCCAAGAATATATATCTCATGTAAAGCAAATATCCCAGATACAAAGCTTAGTGATTTCATCCCATTATCTGGCTAGAAACACCTTCTATGTGCTAACACTCCTAGGTCAGCTCTGTGAGGATGGGAATTTCATCTCTTTGTTGGAACATGTGGTAAGCAGTCCTGAGTATTTGCTGATTGAACTCATGAAGACTGCCACTTAAGCTCCTGATTTCATATAATCATTCCAGAAAGAAATCCTTCTGTAATGTTTTTCACTCTTCCCCCACTCTCTCCATAGCGTGATTCAACATTACCTCCACACGGCAGGGCTGTCACCATGGAAATTAAATAAAAACAGAATATTTGGAAAGCACCTGATCTCCTCAGGTGCTCTTGAGTGGCAAACTCTTGCCACTGCTTTTTACATTTTCCTTTCTCTGCTATTGCTGTAAGACTGTCGGCTATCTTTGCACTGTCAAAGTACCTGATTTTTTGCAATTTCCTTTAAAAATTCTGGCATGGCTTCTTCTAGATCGTCAGGCTTATTAGAATTCTGGGATATGTATATACACATACAAGTATATGTAAGATATATATATCTCTTGGTGCTCCTGTGCTTTATAGAATTAGTCCCCTTGATGGAGAGTTCTGGCTCCCACATTGTCTCTTCTGCTTTATCCATAAAAAATACTGAGGTTGAGAGACAAATAAAATCATCCATCTTTCCTACATATCAGCAGTAAATGGTTGCTTTCTGGGGCTGATTGGGATGGTCTAGTGTTGGCAATACAAATATGGCAGAATGCCTCCTTATAATCTTTTTTTATAGAATTCATTTCTCTTATGGCCTTATGACATAGATCACAAGTTCAAGAGCATTTTGCATATTACCCCTGTGGCACAGAGTCAGGTGAGGTCCATATGAAAAGGGTAACTGAGTTTAAAAGCCTATGACCATCTAGAAATAATACCAAGAGGAAACTTAATATAGTAGTTGAAATATATAATTTGCTGGCTTCAAGAAAAATGGGCCATGATGGCTCTTTAAAAAAAAAAAAATTAGGTAATTATAGGATTCAGCTGCTTAAGCTTTGATTCGGCATAGGACCAAAGAGCCCTCAGGATTCCTGTGGAGTTTCCTCTCTGCCTCCCTGCCAGAGCTAACCCTTCAAAGTAATTAAGAAATAATTTCATAGTAGCCACACATGTAGGCAATCAGACCCAATATAGGAAACACCTGTTTTTACTTCAATTCTGGCCTGCTTACTAATAGGGTATATTTGTCTTGGGACATTGTGTTTGCTTGTGTAATTGTGCATAGCACATTTACAGATTTTACCACAGATGGATCCCGAAAGCAGTTCTGAGTGAGTGTGTCTGGGAAAACAAGACGCAGAAAGCCTTCCTCATCTTCTGTACAAACAGACGTAAGCAGAATGAGGCCCGGCCCTACCCTCTGCCCACACTGAGCTGGGCAAACAGGAAGCAGTTGGTGAACAGCTTTAGTCTTTCCAGGCTTAGCAACCAGGTTTCTTTTGTTTGGTTAACAACTCCAGGCCCCTCCAACCAAGAAGAGTGGAAAATATGCAGGTCAACAGCCAGACAACGGTAGATGCTGATGAGCAGGCCTGTTGTCAGAGAAGTAGAAGCAGCTCAGTGTGAAGACATGCTTCAAGTGTTTGGGGTTTCAATATTGTGCGTGGTAGCTGGACTTTGACGAGTGTTCTCGTGACCAAGCCCGGAAGAAGGATGTTCTGAGTCGCAAAATATTGGCAAGAGTTGTTCGAGAATGTGGAGTCAGGGAGAAGAATTGCAAGGAGGACATGGATAGAGGAGATTCCAAAGTCCAAAGAACCAGGTCAGAATGAAAAGTGGTGTTCGCTCACTTTATTTACACGAATGGAAATGAGGTGGAGAACAGGGTCAGTGGAATGGAAAAATACATGCTTGCAAAAAGTAGATGCATATTTATGCTAAGAGTAATTGAGGCTTGAATTAGCTCACCTTTTCCTCAAATTTATACTTTGTTTTGGGTGGATAGAAATATAGGAAAACATTAATATTAATATTCATGTCTTCTCTATAAATTGCGTCCTTTAGACATAATTGTTTAGGTAGTAGTTTTATTGACGTATAATTCATATACTGTAAAATTTATCCTTTTTAAGTGTACAATTTAGTGGGGACCCTTTTCATATATTGCCAGAGTTGTGCCCCTCGTTTTAAAATATTCCATCACCACCCCCCTCAAAAAGTCTATGCCCCTTAGCAGTCACCCTCCTTTCCTTCCCTCCCCCAGCCTCTTCAACTCCTAATCTGCTCTCCATCTCTATGGCTTTACCTGTGGTAGACATTTCACATACAAGGAACCATACAATATGTGACATTTTGTGGGTACTTACTTTGCTCAATAGGATGTTTTCAAGGTACGTCTGTGTTGTAGCATAAAACATTACTTCAATCCTTGTTATGCCTAAATAATATTCCACTGTGTGGGTATCTCACATGTTGCTTATCCATTCATCAGCTGATAGACACTTGTTTCCATTTTGGGCACTTATGAGTAATGCTACCATGAACACTCATGTTCAGATTTTTGTATGGATGTACATTTTTAATTATCTTGGGTACTTAGGAGTGGAATTGCTAGACCATAGGTCACTGTATGTTTTGCTTTTTGAGAAACTACCCAGAATTGTTTTCCAAAGCAACCACCCAGGGGTGCCTGGGTGGCTCATTTGGTTAAGTGTCTGCCTTTGGCTCAGGTCATGATCCCAGTGTGCCAGGATCAAGCCCCACATTGAATCCCAGGCAGTCTGTCCTCTTTCTGACCCTACCTCCTCTTGCTCTCTCTCTCTAGCATAAATAAATAAAATCCAAAGCAACGGCCTGATTTTCTGTTCCCTCCAGTAATGAATGAGGGTTCTAATTTCTTCGCATACTCTCCAATGCTTGTCCCTATCCCCCTTTTTGAGAATAGCCTCCTTACTGAGTGGTCAGTTATGATTCTGAGTAGTCCTCCAACATGCTCTAACATAGGGGAAACAGGCCTGGGTCTTTCATTGGGTTTTACCATCTGATCCATATTATTTGGGAGTTGTGGACTGAATTAATTAAATTAAGAATGCATACGTTATCCTAATTTAGGGCTGGCTTTACCCTCTGTCAGTAGATATCACTTAATGTGGGTCATGTTTTAATAATTATCATGGACATAATACACGTGTACTTCAATTTGCAAAGTCAAGTTTTGGGTTAAGCGCTGATGATGTACCCCAAGCAATGAAACTAATACCCACCTTGAAGTAGATAAGCACTCTGTTTGCTGGGACACGATCAACATTGGCTGTAACTGCGTGCTAACCAAACAGAATAGCGCAGGTAGACCGTAGCAATGGCTGATGGGGCCTTTTCCTAATGGAGGTAATCAAGGCAGTACATACAGTCGAAGGTATTGAAAAGAAGCCTGGCCCGATAATCAAGGCTCTGGATTTCAGTTCTGTGAATGAATTGTACCCAGCCTTGTTCCCTAGCACTGACTCTTTCCTACCAGGTTACATATGACTGCTCTTTGCTTACTGTGTAGTCTCCCTGTACTTCTATAGAGTGGACTTAAAATGTTTTACATTATTGCTTCTTTAATTGACTACCTTTAGCCCCTCGACTGAAGCTCTTTGAGGTCTTTTGTCTTCCCTTTCATTTTTAGTGCTTTAATCCAGTGACTGACAAAAAGTAGCTGGTTTTTAAATACTGCGAGGATCTTCTCAATGAACTGTAACTTCAATTTGACATTAGAATAGAGTATTATTTACCTACGTAGTACCTCCTTCTCTAGTTTCTTACTTATAAAAGGTAAATTGGGAGTATTAGTAGTACCTACCTCATTGTGTTGTTATGAGGAACAAATTAAATTAAGACACTTAAACTGGTGGCACACAGTAAACAATAAATGTGCATCAGTATCATAATTTTGATCCTCACTCCCCAATATCATTTTCTCAAAAATTAAAAAGGGTTCAGTGAGCGTCTCCTTAACATGCCTCCCATTGCCAATATTCTGGCAATACATCTGCTAGCATGATAAGCCATTTGCATGGTGTGTATGAATATTCCATTTCCGGAGCAGGTGATACGGTGTTGACATGTGGATGTAGGAACTTGTTAACAATGAAAGTTCCTGATTTCATTCATGGAGACAAAATTACATTTGACAACAGCTATTTTTCTCTAAAACATTTGTGCTTTGAAACTCAGCTTTATTTTTCTCTTGCGCATTGATGATGTACAGTGAAGTATTGGGGGTAGGTTTAGAAAAGTTTCAGAAAATGTCAAGTATCCTTTGTGGTGAAATAAAATTCTGTCCGTTGGTTGCTTTTTGATTTAGAAAAGGTCATCATCATAGACCATTTCAAATTTCCAAAGTAACTTTAAGGGCCCTCCGCTTCTCTGGGGAACCACATAATAGGGAAAACACTGGCCCTTTCTGGTTTTCTAAGGATGCTCTGAAACTCCACCTTGAATTCCTTATCTTATCCAGGAGGAAAATGCAGTATTAGTTCCCACCCTTCTGAAACCATTTTCTTTAAAATGATAAACCTAAAGTTGGGGAAAATGGCTATTACTCAGATTCAATCCATTTATACCAAGACTGATATATGTTGAAGGACAATCTAATTGGTATTGTCAGTTATATTTGGATGAATGGAGCATAGATGATTGTACCCCAGTTAAACCTCTTGGGTAAATTTCATTTCCCTCAAACTATCTTTGAGTTTCTCCTTCCTCTTCCATCTTCCCTAGCCAAGACTAAACTTTCCATGTCTCTTCTCTTTTATCTTTCTTGGTTTTACCTTTTTTTTTTTTTTTAAGATTTTATTTATGTATTTGACAGACAGAGATCACAAGTAGGTGGAGAGGCAGGCAGAGAGAGAGAGGAGGAAGCAGGCTCCCTGCTGAGCAGAGAGCCTGATGCGGGGCTCGATTCCAGGACCCTCGATCCCAGGACCCTGAGATCACGACCCGAGCTGAAGGCAGAGGCTTAACCCACTGAACCACCCAGGCGCCCCAATCACTTGATTTTTATTTCAGCTCCATCTTACTCTTTTTCCAACCCCCAGAGTTTTCTGAGGCCTCAGAAAACTAGGGAGGAAACCATAGAAGATGAGAAGAAAAATCTGAAGGAGAATGTAGAAGCAGAGATCATTGTGATTGAGGAAGATAAAATGAAAGAGAGGGCAGGCTACCAAAACACTTTGAGAAACATATGGGATATGTTTTCCTGGAAACAAATCTAGGGGCTAAAAGATTTAAAGAGAAAGCACCAAAGCTAGATATCAACACACTTTTACTAACATTGGAAAAAAAAAAAAAAAAACAAAAAACCTGCAGAAAAATGTTCTGGTAAAAGGATCATGCTATTTGGCTTTTTAATAAACCTACTTCCTCTTTAAGATAGACAATTATAGACAAAGTATTTTTCTAGATTGTTTTCCCTCCCATTATTACTTAGGAAATCTTTTGTTCAGCCAAAAAATGACAGTATTTACTACCTCTGAAGTGTTTAAATAGGCTTTCTGATAAACAGTAGTTACTTAATTGAATTCAAGGACCAGACCCAATCTGTATATGAAAGAGAGATTTTAGTAAAAGTCCTAATTTTTACATAATCTATTCTTACAAGATAATGACGCTATACTTAAGATTTCTATAGCTAATTCTACTCAGGTCAAGGAGCATTTAGCCAAAATACCACTGAGCAAATCACCTATTACATGGCTTTCAGACATTTGCAGTCCAAATACTTAATACCCATGAATAAATCTTGGTTGGAATGATAGAATGACAAAAAGTGGGAACCATCTTTTTTAATCCCTTGTTCAGATATCCCTTTTATTGTGAAATGTAACTCAGGAGAAAGTGTTCCAAAATCAAGGGAGTAAACCTAAATGAATAGGTAATGTATATTTTAAGTACTCATGTAGTCATTATATATAGGTCAAGAAATGCAACATTACAAGCTATAGATTTATAGGAATCTTGATATTTGGTATGGTTTGAATGATTCTGTCTCCCCTCTCTTTTCCTCCCCACTGCCTCACAAATTCATATCCTAATCCCCAAAGGTGATGGTATTACTAGGTGGAGCCTTTGGGAGGTGATTAGGTCATGAGAATGGAGCCCTCATGAACAGATCAGTGTTCTTATAAAAGATCCCACAGAATGCCCCAGCTCTGTTTCTTGTAGCTCTATATGAGGTTACAACACGTAGTCTACAGCCTGAAGAGGGCCCCCGCCCAACTATGCTGGCATATCCATCTCAGCTGTCAGTCTCCAGAATTGTGAGAAATATTATTTCTGTTCTTTTTTTTTTTTAAAGATTTTATTTATTTATTTGACAGACAGATCACAAGTAGGCAGAGAGGCAGGCAGAGAGAGAAAGAGGGGAAGCAGGCTCCCTACTGAGCAGAGACCCTGATTCGGGGCTCGATCCCAGGATCATGACTTGAGCTGAAGGCAGAGGCTTTAACCCACTGAGCCACCCAGGTGCCCCTACTTCTGTTCTTTATAAGCTCTCCTGTCTGTGGTGTTCTGTTAACAGCAGCGCAAAGGGACAAAGACAACATCCAGTAGACCAAGTCCTTCACCTTGTCCTTCAAGAAGGGCTTTGCTCTTCACCTGTTGTTGCATTTACATTTTAGAAATAGATTTTCAAGTTCTAACAAAAACTCTGCTGGGACTTTCATGAGGATTGCATTGGATTTCTAGATTAATATAGAAACAAAATATATTTATCAATTATTTATTTAGGTCTCGTTTTTTAGCAAGTTTTATAATCATCTCTATGAAAGTCTGGCATATGCTTTGGCAGATTTATTTCTAAGTATTGACCTTATAAGGATTATCTCATAAAATTTTGAAATTGTATGTACAGAAGTTTCGAACATACTTTTATGGACTTTTTTCCCTAGTTATTTGAATTTATAATGTTGTAAATGCTTTTTCTATTTAAATTTTACTTTTAATATTTTGTCATTTAGAAAGAAAATTAATTGATGTATATTTCCTTTCTACCCTGCAACTTTGCCCAGCTGTCTTTTTAATTCTAAGAATGTAACTTTAGATTCCTTTAGGTTATTTTTTTTTTCATTGATTTCTAATTTCATACATTTGTGGTGAGAAAAGATTCTTGGTATGATTTCAATCTTCTTAAATTTACTGAGACTTGTTTTGTGGTCTAACACGTGATTTGTCTTGGAGAATGTTTCATGTGCACTTGGAAAGAATGTGTATTCTGTTGAGTTTGAATGGAATGTTCTGTACATATCTGTTAGGTCCATCTGGTCTAATGTGTCATTCAAAACTGCTATTTCCTTGTTGATTTTATGTCTAGATGATTTATCCATGATGTAAGTGGGGTATTAAAGTCCTCTACTGTTATTGTATTAACTGTCAATTTCTCCCTTTATGCCTTTTGGTTCCTTTAGATTTTTTAATTTACAAAACCATGTATTTATAAATAATAATTTTCGTTCTTCTTAATCCTTATAATACTTTTCTTACCTTTACAACATCATCTAGGACTTCCAACGACATGTGAAATAGAAGTCTTAATGCAAGACGTTCTATCTTTTCTTTTCTTTTTTTTTGACAGTCAGAGATCACAAGTAGGCAGAGAGGCAGGCAGAGAGAGAGAGAGAGAGAGAGAGAGAGAAAGAGAGGAGGAAGCAGGCTGCCTGCTGAGCAGAGAGCCCAATGTGGGGCTCGATCCCAGGACGCTGGGATCATGACCAGAGCCTAAGGCAGAGGCTTTAACCCACTGAGCCACCCAAGCATCCCAACAAGTTCTATCTTGAAAGAGAAACTTTCATTATTTTAACCATTAGGAATAATGTATGTTATAGGTGTTTACAGATAATCTTTGTCCAATTAAGGACATGTTATTTTTTCCTCAGTTTGCTATGGGATTTAGTTTTTTAATCATGATGGATATTGAATTTTTTCAAGAATTGAATTTTTTCTAGGTATTCATTGTTATGAATCTCATTGCTTCTAGAACTTTTTAGTGAGCTAATAAATATATGTAAAGATACTTGATATCCTTGTGTGTGTGTGTGTGTGTGTGTGTGTGTGTTTGTACCCATAAGTTTACAAATGATACCTCATCCAATTCCAACCCAACACCACAGGATTTATTCTAGCCTTCCTCCTTTCCTTCTTTGCAATTCCTTTCTCCACTGAGAGAAACCCAGATTTTACTATCCAGAATATAGTTATATATTTATGTATTTTCTCAGTCCTAAAATACATACAGTTTTAGAATTTCTTTCTTTCCTCTTTCTTCTTCTTCTTCTTCTTTTTTGTTTTGTTTGTTTTTAGAGAGAGAGAGAGAGAATGTGAGAGAGCAAGAAGGTAGGGGAGGAAAGAGAGGGAGAGAGAGAATCCCAAGCAAACTTCACATTCAACGCAGAGCCCAATGCAGGACTCGATCCCATGAACCTGAGATCATGACCTGAGCCAAAATCAAGAGTCAGATGATTAACTGGCTGAGCCACCCAGGTACCCCTAGTTTTAGGATTTCTAACCTGTAATCCTGTGAAAAAAATTTGCTAGCTGGAGTACTGTATTTGTATAGTTCCTTTTGTCCTTAGGCTTAGAATTACTGTAAAAATATTGTTTTACAGTTACTTAGGTCCCTTTCCCCTACCCCTTTCATGTGATTATGGTGTTGGTTTGTATTACAGTTGGATATATTTGTTACTGCTCATATTCCACTTGGGGTTGCTTTCACAATATAGATGAATTTATTTTTTTTATTTTGAAATAAAATTAAAATAAATTAATATTTAATATTACTAAATAGTAGTAACTTAGTAGTTATAGTAGTAAATTAGTAAAATAAATTAATATTTAGTATATAACATGGTAATGTTTTACCATGATTCTAAAAGTCAGAAGTTTATGAAAGGGTACACTCAGAACCTTGTCACTCTGATCACCCTTCTTTCCTGTTTCACTTCTCCCATTCTTTCTACCCTATTCCCATCCACCCTTTGTAGGTAACTTGTCTCATTAGTTTTTGTTTTATCCTTCCTGTATCTGTTTTGCATAGATGAACAGATAAATAAATTTTATCTCATACCCCATTTCTTGTATAAGATAGCATTGCATAGATATTTTGCATTTTGCTTTTTTATATTTAATGTTATATCCTAGAAATGATTCCATTTCAGTTCATAAATAACTCTTTTGGTCTTTTTATTACAGCTGCATGGTATCCTATGATTTATTGAACCACTCTCCTTTATGTAGAGATTTTGAATGTCTCCAACATTTTGCACTGGAAGCAATGCAACAATGACTCACTCTGTACATGTGTATTTTTGTGTCGTTAGAGGTGTCAATTCCTAGACATAGGATCCCTTCGTCAAAGGCAAATGAATGTGTAACTTTGTTAGAAATTGCTAACTTCTTCTAGAGTGGTTGTACCAGTTTACATTTGTATCAGCAGTGTATGAGAGTCCCCCGCCCCCCAGCCTCGCCACATGAATGTGTTTTCCTATGTTCTAATAGTTGCTGATCTGATAGGCAAGAGATATTATCACAGTATTTTATTTTTTATTTATTTGTTAGTGACTTTGAATACCTTTTGATATGCTTAAGGACCATTTTATGTCCTTTTTTCCTGTAAACTGTCTTCTATATCTTTTTTTCCATTTTCCTGTTATTTTTTTCATTTGTTTGTCCTTCACGTTTTAAGAGTTCTTTGTACGTTGCTGATGTTAGTCCTTGGTCTGTGATATTTGTTGAAAATATTTTCTCTTAGTGTATCATCGGTTCTCTTTTGACTTGGATTATGATGTGGTTTTTCTCCCTGTACAAGTATTTGTTGTTGTTGTATAATTTATTAATTGTTTCCTTCATTCCCTTGAGATTTTAAGGCATAATTAGAAAGACTTCTACAATAAGAGTAAAGGGAAATTCAGTCACTTTTTTCTTCTAGTATTTGTGTAGTTTCATTCTCTATATTAGGTCTGTAATTTTCTTCGAGTTCACTCATGTGTGGATCAAATTTTATATTTTTCAAATGACTGCTCAGTTTCTCAGCACCATTTATTAATAAGTTCATCTTTCTAAATGCATTCGTGTCTGAGGCTCCATGTCCTCTTTGGTAAAATGTGGATAATATCTCTTGCAAATACTGATGTGCAACTTACATGATGTAACCTATACTCTATGGAAGACAATAGGTGCCAGTTACCTTCCTCTAAAACAACTTACTCTCTGTTGATTTAATATATCAAGATGAAACCTGTATCTGACTAGAGCAGCAGTTCTCAAATAGTAATGGTCATGAAAATCATCTGGGATGTTGGCTAAAATGCACATGACTTGGCCCTGTCCTTTAGATGGCCTAACTCAGTGGGTCTGGTGTGGCTCAGGAATCTGCCTTATAACCAGACCCATATGTAATTTTGAGACCAAACCCCAAAAAGCATTAGCTTGAGAGATGTGCCAATCTCATCCGATCCTATGGTAATGATTACAAATATACAAAATTTATAAACCAGCCAGGGTCATAGATCCATATATTCATAAAACTATTTTACATCAGCTACAGAGCAATGTGTGGTAAAAATACTGAAGATTTCAAAAGTGAAAGTGATTAGAGTTGACTTTAGTTCATTTAAAATAGGTACTTTTTGGAGACAGATCATGAAGAAATGAGGAACACAGATATAAAGGGAGCAATGGCGTTGTGTGTTTAGTGACTCTTGCTGTGTTAGTATGCTGTCTGCATCAAAATATCCTCCCTTAGAATCTGGCAACATGAACAAAAAAGATGGAGAGATTTATTTTTGTATTGACATTTCAAAACTAATTAGAGAAAATAAAAGATAAAGGGAATCTCTTCTAGAGCAGATATCTTTTTTAGTTCCAGTTAAACTAAAAATAATGTGTGCTTGACTTATGCATGAACTTACATTTTATGCCAGAAAAATCTCTCCCCAGCTACTTACTTCAATAAATAGATTGATGCTAAAAGTGCATTTACTGTTTAGAACCCATTACAGTGGAATGCTGTCGCTATGTCTCTTACTCCATTACTGATATATGTAGCAGGTGACAGGGAGACCATAGCTATGATTCATTTACAAGTATTGTGTCTAAAAGTAATTTTTGTGGCAGCTCAACCACTGAGTGATTTCAGATTTCTAAATAGATGGTAAAGTACATCAGCGTGATTAAATGCATTCCCACAAGAACAAGTGTTTGTTCTCAATATCATCATGTAGCCTGTACAACTCTAATTTGAGAGTCTAGATGTTCAAAAACACCTGTCACAGTATATTGTACATGATTATGTTTTGTGTGGTGGGATGATGTGTGACAAGCTGAGTCTCTTGACTGAAAAGTAAAATATGAAGTTGCCTCCTTTCCCCAATAAGGATTCAACTGCGAAAGGGATTTTTTTTCCTATTATCAAGGAATTTTTAAAGATTAGGTACCAACTTTGCATATTCAAAAAACTTGGCCATTTTTTTCCAGTTGGATGATTTGTCAGGTAGGTGACTTTGAGGGTCAAATATAATTGAGATGAAGATTCGCCCTGTCTCTTTCTAATGGGGCAAATAGGATGCATTGAAAATAAGATACTGTACAAATAATACATTTATGTATATGCATGTGATTACATCAAGTACTGTTTTCTTGTTTGGCGATCATATCGTGGTCTCTTTAAAAATATCTCTGTGAAGGAGCATACCTCACATAATAGAAGGGGAGAAGAGGGTAAATAAATATACTTACTTTATGTTTGTAGAAATTTTCCAAGGAAGATAATGTTGAAGTGATTTTAATATTATTATAAAGATGGTGTGACTTAAAACGTTAAACATGAGTGTATCATTTTTTTTTATGAATCTACATTATATCTACCTTGTTCTATTTCATTATATGCAAGTCCATACCATTATATCTCAGACTTCAATGTGTCCTTCCTTGGCTGGACCCAAAATCCCATACCATGCCCCGTACCCCACCTATTTCCCACTCCCCAAAGGAGAAAAGAACTAGGTGAAGACAAAGAAGTACTACTATATAAGTAAGTACACAGATACACACACACACACATGCACACGCACACACACACACACACACACACACATGCACACCACAGACACATGGAGAGAGAGAGGGTGCACTCTGATTTTAGAAATGGTAGAATGGATGCTTCATAGTGAAACCACATAACAGGCACATAACAGTCCAGTATTACAGAAATTGTGGGCCACAAGCCAAAAATACTGTTGATGTCCATATGTATCACCACACACTATATACAGCACTTACCACAGGACCACAATAATTAGACAGATAATAGTGTAACTAAAATGATAATAAGTTAGAATGGAAAGACAAAATGAACAACATCTAAAAATGAAGTCTGTTTTAACACAGTGTTATATCAGTTCCTGAGTTCTGGCGTTCAAATTATGCATATGAACAAAATAGTCAGAATCTACCACGTTTGACAGCATAACATGTCAGCTGGTCCTCAGAGTAGGATACTGAATTTAAATTTTCAGTATGCCCAGGCATCAGTAACTTATCCTGCAAATACCAAACTTAAATACCTCTAATAGGTCACCCAGTAATTTAGTCATAAATAACTTAAAGTCCTAAGAGAAAATGAGAGTCTGTGGACTTACATTTCCCTTCATACAAGAACCTAGAAGGGACCTGCCTTTCGAGAGAATTGGGAAGTATGTTGCTAGCCTGCCTTAGAGCTTACTTTGTGCCATTGGTTATGTGGCCAAAGGGAAATTGCATACTCTTTTTTTTAATAGCCATAAATTAGTATATGCAGATGTCACCAATTGTTTGACTGGACAATTTCATACTCTAAGATCTTAATGAGAGTCAATGCCCAGTGTCGCTGGTTAGGCTGACCTCAGGACCTTTTCGCACAAAAACACATTATAAAGTTGAGAAGGACTTTCAGGTCACGTAGGGGCAACTTTCTTCCCAATAACTCTGCAGTGGGATTTAACACACTTGGAGGTCACTGTAATGGTTTTAGGACCGGAGAATTTCAGTAGCTTTAAATGACTTGACTGATGTCACAAGCCAGAGAGGTCAAATTTGCACAGTCCTGTAATTACCAAATATCAAATCAATAACTCCAAGATTCATATTCCTCAGATTACCAGCTGATGGAGAATAGAATATTTGCCAAAAAATATTTATCAGGAAAACCACACTGAAGCCATACCTTACCTTGAACCTAAGTATCCCGCTGAGACTACCATAATGACCCCAGATTTCCTCAGTCTCCAGCCAAAATTACAATCCATTTCCTCTTTTTGCAATTGAGTTACAGTGAAGAAAATGAGTTTGCTTGAAGTAACTGAAAAGAGACCTCAGGTATGGTCAGAGGACGTGGTATAACAGGAACTGAGATGGGCAGCATGTTGATATCAAAATGGCTGCTCTACACAGCCTGGAGAATTTAGGATTGTCACAGACGATGAAGTTTGATTAATCTGGAAAACAGATTGGCTACAGAGCATCTGCTTCCAGTCCATTCCTGACTCTCACCAAATTTTAGAACTGGCTTGATTGGGATCAAGGGAGCACTTTAAGTTAACCTTTCAAATTGAGTGTGTGTGTGTGTGCTTGTGTGTGTGAGAGAGAGAGATTTATATTTGCATACTGGAGTGGTTAAGTCTTTAAATTAGCTTACATTTTTTTCTACTATCTCTCAGAAGTTTGGCTAAAGACACCCAACCCTACACCAGCTTTATTCCGGACAAACTATCCTCAGCTATTGTATTACTTGTCTGTAACATCTCCCAACATCTAGCTTTACTGTCTCATGAAGAATTAAGTTCTTTCCTTATTGATGCCCAGTCAGAATTTCTCGAGACTCTGATTCAGGCAGGAGAAATGTCTTCAACTCTCCCCCTGAGCTTTACCAGTCTGTTTGGTCTACCAGTGAAACTTACTCAGCCCCCCTCACCAAACGGGTCTGGCAGTACTGTGTTCTTTCAACACTGTAATAAGAAAGAGCTGCCAATAGACATGAGTGGAATGAGTTGTTTATGTAAGTTCCAAAGAAGAGATACACAATATTGTGGGAACTGCTAGAAAAGCCAATGCTATGATCAGATCCAATCTGGAAGGACAGCAGGTATAAGAGAACCTGCTTCAATTCCTCCCTCCCCTGTTTATGGGTGACATCTTGAATGCATCACAGTTCTCTTTGCATTGCCAGTTCTTTGGAGACAGAGATTGCTGAATTTGCTCTTTTGTGTTTAGTAGATTTCTAGGACCCAAAATATTACCTGGTATAATCACATAACAGGCATTCTATAAATAATTGTTGAATAAATGGCATGAAGGGCTCAGAGGCATCTTCAGAATCTTATGCAATACGATACTAGACAGTCAAAATGAAATCTGTCTGCCATCCTTGGATTCTGGGTTCTTGCGTGCTGATTTCATTATGAACATGCCAGGACATGGAATATGGCAACAGCAATTGTTAGTTCACAAAGCAGGCATCTCTAATACCTGTTTTGGCTCTGATCTCTGCCACATTATGGCTCTAGGGAATTACTGAGATTGGTGACTCTAACATAAGACAGAATTTTACAAATCTAAGCAATGCAGGCATGGTCATTATGTCAGATTCTTAGAATTTCCATAACAAGTTTCCACCAACAGCTGATGGCTTTAAAGAATAGAAATGTATATATAGTCTTATCGGGAGGTTAGATATTTGAAATCATGTTTTCTGCAGTACCATTCATTCTATCTGCGAAGGCTCTAAGACAGAATGCTTCCTCGCCTCTTAAGACTTCATCTTAACTTGCTTATGTCTACAAAAACCCTATTTCTAAATAAGGTCACATTCATGGGTACTAGTTGTAAGGTTTTATAGGCGAGATAAACTCAACACCAGGTGAGGTAGGCACAAGGCAAATTTATTAAAGGCACTCTCCGGCAAAGTTTCAGGGCTCAGGAGAATGGGAGCCAGGAAAGTCGCGCCAGGAGGAGGTGGGTACCCTCGGGTGAGGTTCTGCAACTCTGGAAAGCGGAGTCGGGGAAGTCACACTGGGATGGAGTAGGCCAAGGCAGGGCATGGGCTCACATCCATATATGGTAGGGTATTTGGTGATCAGAGGGTATGGGGTGGGGGTTCCTGATACTTCTGTTTCCTGAATAGGTATCGGGTTACCTATGGAGACGTGACCTGGGCATACATCCTTTTGGTAGGAGAGTCAAGGGTTGAGGAAGGGGGAGGAGGAGGATGGAAGATGGCGGCCCCCGTGGTCATTTCTATTGTTCCTCCTGCATTCCCGGAGCCACCGACCCAACACTAGTGATGAAGTTTTAGAATATAAGTGAGGTTCGGTGGTGTGAGGTCCAGAGCCGATGACCAAGAAAGGATTCTTGAGACATTTTTGGTGCAAAATGGTGGTTTATTAAAGCACGGAGACAGGACCGGGGGGGGGGGGGCAAGAAGAGCTGCTGCCCACAACCCGGGGTTGTGAGGCACAGCTGATTATATACTATGGGGTTGTGGGAGGTAAGGAAAAGGGAGGTTTTGATATAGAACTTGCATATGCTAAAGAAGACCTACAAGATACCAGATAGCAGAGGCCTCTCCTTTGTCAAGTTAAGGTTGTTTTTCCAGTCTAGCAAGGTATTAACCTAAGACGGGAGATTCCCGGAAGAATGTCCCACACATTCCACCCAGGAGTGGGGTAGGGGCGTGGAGGGGAGGGTGCAAGGTGTCAACTTGTGCTTGTCCTCAACTAGCCTTCTGGTCCCTCATCACTAGGAGTTATGATTAAGACATAACTTTTGGAGAGCACAGTTCAACCTACTCCAATCACTGTGTTGATGGAGCTCACAATTGAGAGTGAAGTCACAGATAAGTAGACCGGAAACTACAACTAGGTGACGTGTTTTCACAGAGGAAGTAAAGGATGTTATGAGGGCACCTACAAGAAGTGCCTAGACAGATTGTCTAAAGGGCTCCGAATTGCACACAATAGCACATAACAGAAATCTGATTGCAGTGGCTTAACTAAATAGAAACTGATTCATGTTATATAACAAGAAATCAGAAATAGGCAATTCACATCCAGTGCCACTGTTCAGGAAGTCATTGAGAACCCAGGTTCCCTCTGGTTTCCTTTCCTTCCATTGTGGCTTTCGTTCTCATAGCTATGTAATGTTGGCTTCAATGACAGACATCAGGTCTGCATTACAGGTAAAAAGGGAAGGAGAAGGGGAAGACACACTGGGTACTGAGTCTGACCCTTTACATCCTGGAGGCCCCACCTGGTAGACTTCTACTTACTTACTGTCATGGGCCAGGACTGAGTCACATAGTCATTCATACTTCCAGAGAGACAAGGGAAGTGAGTATTACTAACTGGAAACACACTGGTCTTTTGCAAAATTGCAAAATTAGTGATGTACAAGTGAGGAGGGCGACTAGTAGATTCTGCCAAAGAAACTGTCCCAATGACAGAGCAATGCCAAACTGAGATTGAAGGATAGATAAGCATCTCTTGGGGCCAAGAGCAAGAGGGGTTTTTCAGACAGAAGACAGAAGTGAGAAATGCCAAAGGAAAAATGAAAAGCTTTACATAGATCTGAATTGCAGGAAGTGAGGTAGGAAGTCACACTGAGAGCTGAGTCTAGGGAGGAAAGTAGTGGTGAAATCTTAAAAGGGCTTGTAACCCATATGTATCAAATAGGGCTTTTGGATACAATTAAAAACCAACTTTGGCATAAGTTTTTTGTTGTTGTTGTTGTTTTAAGATTTTATTTATTTATTTGACAGACAGAGGTCACAAGTAGGCAGAGAGACAGGCAGAGAGAGGAGGAAGCAGGCTCCCTGCTGAGCAGACGGCACGATGCAGGGCTCGATCCCAGTACCCTGGGATCATGACCTGAGCCGAAGGCAGAGGCCCTAACCCACAGAGCCACCCAGGTGCCCCATTTTGGCAGAATTTTTAAGCAGAAAATGAAAGTATTAAAATGTTCTTGGGTAGCTTACAGAATTTTCCAGACATAAAGGACCATATAGTGCTACACTGTCAGGAAGAAAGTCCAAATCGTGATGCAGAACTGATTGTTGCTACCACTGCCACCACTCTAAGCACTGACCCGGATGGACTCAGGATACTGCCAACAAAACCCCTGCTTCTGGGGCCTGAGAACTGCAACCCCCCGAACTTCCTTGTTATCCTCAGTTGTGTCACCCCTAACTCCTTGAAAGAGGTCTTGATGGGTGAGGCTGTCATGTGCCTAAATTCTAGCTTGCAAGGAAGCTAAATACTTGGCATGTTTTACCTCTAACACAGGAAGTACCTCTTTCTCTCACCAAGAAACTCCCCCAAATGGGGGAAGAAACTTCTGATTCTGGGCAACCAAAATGGCCAAGGGACTCTATGAGGTAACAAATATGCAGGGAGCATGTGAGAGAAAGGAGGAAGGCTGTGGTCACGAGGAGGACATTTGAATTTAAGATGAGGAACCGAACCAGTCCTAAGGTATGGCTGGAGCCTTGTTCTCAGGGAATGCCTTTGAACAAAGAGATGGTGTCAGCACTGAGACCAGGAACTGGGTGTTCTGGACAATGCCAGACTGCCTCATGGAATGACACAAATAACTATGCTACTTGGACTTTCTGTGCCTGATCAACAAGCAACAAGAAGAAAACGTGTGCTGTTGGGTGAGAAGAAGAGACCAGAAGCAAGCACCAGACATTTACTCCCCCTGGCAGGACAAAAGATCAGTACTCCATCTCTGTCCTTGCCCCCAGAGTTGTCACAAATACAACTGGCCAGTGGGGTGATGGAGCAGCAGGACTGAGGACATGACTGGGGACATGACCCAGATCACACCTCCCCAGCTTTTCTCTCAGAGCAGCATCTGTGTCTCACATGAGTTCATGAGGATTTATTACCATGGTACTTTCCTCCCCCTACCCCTAAGGAACCGAAGTCTCTAAATCCCACTAAGATTAAGCCCCAGGTCTAGTTGCGGGAAGACACAAACAATGAAAATCTCTAGATCTTCTCCTTTCCACCTTCCACCAAATCATAAGAAAGTAACCTGGATATTAACCTTCAAGCCCAGCGGCTTTTCCTGTTTAACAGTAAGCAAATGCTGCAAACCAGGTCAGAGGGGCCCAGGGCTCCAGGGTCACCCAGTGGAGGCGCATCTGCAGAAGAGGTCAAGGGATTGCCCGACTGACCACACAGATTGTCTTGGCGTATTCACCTGGCTCCTGTGTGACACGCAGGAGGCCTGAAAGCCCCTGCACCCTCCGGGAAAGGCAGGTGGACTGGCAAAGGTTTGGAGCTCAAATAAGAGGCTCCTGCAAGAGGAACGGTGAAACAGAGGGCATGCGCCTAGGGCTACGACTCCAAGAGTAGGAAGGGGGGAGCTCAACTTCCTGAACGGCCAAACTGAACCAGTTGCAGCACAAGAGTCGTTGGTGCGGGGAAAGAACAGAACAGGTGCCATAGCAGAGAGAAGGGAGGACGCAGTGGGCAGCCAGTGGATCTAAGACTCCAGCTACCACTGACCTAAGGACAGTTTCCCTGCGGATACCAGAACTCCATTACTTCATCTTGGGTGAGAAAAGCAAGTCGTCCAGAAGAGGCCATTTTTTAAAACCCTTCTTCCTTTGCTATTGAACATTAAGAAAAGGAACCTTTTAAACTGAAGGAAACTAAAATACGACTAGCAAGTCTTTCCCCAGGTGGTGGGGACCTCATAAGGAAAATCAGTTCAGCCATAGGAAATAAAGAGGTTGCTTTTTTGGTGCACATTTAGAGTGAGTAAGTTTAAGATGCAAAAAAATTTTGCTTTAAAAATTATTTTTGTTGAGGGGCGCCTGGGTGGCTCAGTGGGTTAAAGCCTCTGCCTTCAGCTCAGGTCATGATCCCAAGGTCCTGGGATTGAGCCCCGCATTGGGCTTTCTGCTCAGCAGGGAGCCTGCTTCCTCCTCTCCCTCTGCCTGCTTCTCTGCCTACTTGTGATCTCTGTCTGTCAAATAAATAAATAAAAATCTTTTAAAAAATTATTTTTATTGATTTAGTGCTTTTGGTTTTTATTTGTAGATGGCACCAAATTTATTTTTTCCCATGCTTATGCTCGTTTGTGAGACTTGATTATCTCTTAACAATGATAACTCGAGAAAGTATCAGTTATATGATGTCAAGCTGACTGCTTATCATCACTCCCAGCAACGTTTCTAAAGCAATGCTAGCAAATATCCAGAAAGATATTTTAGCCCAAGCCATGGTCAGGAATTCCTAAAGCCAGAGACAGAACAGTATCACTCTTTGCTTCCTCATTTCTTATTCTTCACTGTTGTCCCCAAACACTTGAAGCAGTTTTAAATGGAAGCCCCAAGGAAAATTATAAACACATTTCAAAAATATCGTTTCCTTGGCTCGCCCCTTTTCTATACTTAGTGAAAGACTACCTATATGGGTATCCCTTGAGACAGTCTTCATATCCATGGCAAATTAGTCCAGCTTCCAATAGACAAGATAATTATGCAATCTGATACCTTTCTCCTTTCTTATTCTTCAAGCACACACACACGACTGACAACACCTCCTCCCGCATGAACACTTCACAGTTGTCTCAAAATAATTGGACAGCACTTGTCTTAATGTAGAAAGAAACATTTTTGATGCCAGTCGTGATGTGGACAGCTTAAAAAAAAAATTCTATTCTCAGGGTCCTTTTAATTATGTCCAAAGAGCTCATCTAGACTTCAGGTTCCCTATTTCCTTCACAGTTTTTGATCCAATAACTAGAAGATCAATGTGTCAAAAAACCAGAAGTTTCCAGTCCTAGCAAACTCAAAAGACTACTTTTTATGTTTAATAAGACAAACTAGCACAAAGTTGGCTGGTAATTTGCAGGACTTCTTTAATCTAGGTGCTTTACTTATTTTATCAGTTTAATGAGGTTTTTTTAAAGCATACATCAGATGATAGAGGTGGAGAAAGAGATAGAGACAGGCACACAGAGACACGATTTGAGGATCCCTAGATTCTGCGCTGTATGTGTGTAGCCCATTCATTTCTCCTTTTTACTTTCCTAATTGATTAACCAACATAGGTTAAGTAGGGCCTCTTTATAAAATAGTTCTTGGGATCATCCAGCAGCCACCTCCACAATTTGCTTTTACAGACATTGTTATCAGCAATTACTCCCACAGCAGTCACTGTTTTGTTACATTTTGATCCACAGTGCTCACATGTCTAGTGATGGTGTTCAGTGTCTCTAGACTGCCAGTACAGGCTGTCTATGCTCTCAGTGCACTTCCGGGCTATTTGAAGAGATGTTCGCACAAAAATCCGCATGTCCCTCTATCCTCGTCACCACTCTCCGATCATTTCTTTCATAGGTGAGGACATTCATTTTCTCTCACCAATTTGATTCACTTATCCAGGTGGCAAGTAACAGATTGCACTATGTAATCAAGGGTTCTAAAATGAGTAGAAAGGGCATCAGAGAAGATGAGAGGGTGGGAAGGGAGAAAGGCTTGTTGATTTTCCTCATCAAGCAAATCTTGTAAGGTGGCACCTTCAGATGCGAAATTGGAGATAATAACTAGGCTAGAAGACAGTAGGATCCAAAGAACTCGTGCTCCCCAGGGACACAAACCAAATGTTTAAATACCCATTTCCATGTCCCTGATTCACACCACTCTTTTAAGCATTTCTCTTTAAGCAGTTATATAGGTATGTTTCCCAGATAACTGATTAGGCAGCCAGGTATCTCATTTTTCCTTTTAAAGATTTTATTTATTTATTTATTTATCTATCTATCTATCTGAGAGAGAGAGCCCAAGCAGGGGGATGGAGCAGAGGGAGAGGGAGAAACAGACTCCCCGCTGAGCAAGGAGCCTGATGTGGGACTGGATCCCAGGGCTCCGGAATGATGACCTCCCTGAGCCTGTTAGATGCTTAATTGACTGAGCCACCCAGGCACCCCTTTCACTTTTATCTTAATAAAGTTAAATCATTAATATTTTCTAAAAGTTCACCATTTTTATGATTTTCCCTGCAATTTGCCTTATCAAAACAAAGTCATTATTCCCCCTTTCATCCTCTTATCTCTGAATAAAGGAGTATATTATCTATCTTAAAAATATCCTAATAGGGGGGCGCCTGGTGGCTCAGTGGGTTAAGCCTCTGCCTTCGGCTCAGGTCATGATCTCAGGGGCCTGGGATCGAGCCCCACGTCAGGCTCTCTGCTCAGCGGGGAGCCTGCTTCCCCCTCTCTCTCTGCCTGCTTCTCTGCCTGCTTCTGATCTCTCTCTGTCAAATAAATAAGATCTTTAAAAAAAAAAAATCCTAATAGGAATCAATAGAATAAATATTTGTTTGATTCTTTGCTGTGAAAAACTAATAGAATAAAAAAGTACATTTTATGCCTATTTTACCTTACTAAATTTATGTATCTTAAAAATTATACCTCAGTTGAAATGAAGTGTATTTGATACAAAATGCATACTGGCCAAATTATAAGATTGAAATGCAAAATTTAAATTATCCAGTTACTTGTTTCTAGTCTTCTTGTCACACTCAGTTCTTAGTTTTCTGCATTATCATTTTTCTAGAAGGTCAGTGGTTCCTATTATTGGTCAAGGTAAACCTTCACATCCTTTCATTATTTGCTGTTGTAGCGGGTTCGTTATTTGAGTGTGGTTGCAAATAGTGCTTAATATACCTATACAGAGTCATTAAGAAACTGCAGTAAAACAGATTAACATCAAGTAGAAGAAATACTCTGTCTTGTTTCTAACATCTTAATTTGTCCAATAAGAAGGTACTCACTGAATACTTATTGCATGTCATGAGCATGACAGGTGACAGTGATGTATTAGGAAGTTGTCTTCACACTCCAGAAACCATAAAATAAATACTGACATTGGAGTTAAAGCCCAAGTTAGCCACTGAATAGCTAGATGATCACAGAAGAGCTTCAACTGCTTCCTTATTAAATAGGGGTAGTAACAACTGCTTCACAAGATTGCTGATAGTACCAACTGAACACATGAAGTAGTATGTTAGGCATGACTGGTGGTGATAATAAAGGAGGTAAGGAGTGAAATAAAATGCTAGTTGGGTGTAACTATGGAAACAGAACGGTAGTAGAAAACAAAGAAGTAAAAGTGAGAACTGGGAAGGATCCACACGCAGCAGGATATCTGTCTGCAGAACCCAAGACAAGTTTCCAAGTAACCTGGGAGGAGACTACATTTAGAAGCCTGCATCCTGACATCTGCCTATTGTAGTCTCCCCTCAAGTGACATGGAGAGCTCATCTTGATAGTGGATTGAAAGTTCAGAGGTCGGGGCACCTGGGTGGCTCAGTGGGTTAAAGCCTCTGCCTTCGGCTCAGGTCATGATCCCAGAGTTCTGGGATCAAGCCCCACATCAGGCTCTCCGCTCAGCGGGGAGCCTGCTTCTCCCTCTCCCTCTGCCTGCCTCTCTGCCTGCTTGTGATCTCTGTCAAATAAATAAATAAAATCTTAAAAAAAAAAAAAGAAAAGAAAGTACTCATCTCATCTTAAGTTTATTCTTTAATTCCCATCATCTGTTTTCCCCATCTCCCCACCCAACTCCCCTCTAGTAAACATCATAGTTTGTCCTCTATAGTCAAGAGTCTGTTTCTTGGTTTGTCTCTTTTTCCCTCCTTTGTTCACTTGCTTTGTTCTTAAATTCCATGTATGAGTCAAGATATTTTTCGAGAAAGTTGCTGTGAAGTTAGTCTTTGAAATTTATTTGATCATTGGAAGAAGATTTGGTGAGTAACTACCATTTGCCAAAAACCTTTACATGCTATGGAGGTAGAGGAAAATATAATAAATTATAAGAGAAAAAATAAAGCTGAGCCCTAAAAGAAGAATAACAGCTTATGAGGCAAAGATGGAGGCAAGTGTGCTGCAGACAGAAGGAGAAGCATAGGCAGCTCCTTCAAGGTAAGGAAGAGCAGAGCTCTAGGGTAGAACTGCCATGGGGGGGTGGTGCAGGGGAGAGGCCATGGTCAGTGGGTGCTGGTCTCATCAGAAGAGGATGGAAACTGAGAAGTCACAAGAAGAAGCAGGCAAGTGTAAGTTACGTTCCAGAGTTTGTATTTTGTTGTAAGGGCTTTGGAAAGACATTACTGGTTTTAAGTGTGCAAGATAATGTGTTCAGATTTGCAGGAAAGAAAGTTGACTCTGTCTCCAGGGCAGAGTGCGGGTTGTAGCGAATTAAGGCAAGAGTTAGAACAATTAGGAAACTCATGGGGGAGTCCAGACAGAGAAATTTGGTGGCCTGGACTAAGGTAGTACAATGGAAATGGGAAGAAAGGAATTAAATAGAGAAGCCAGGGCAGAGAAATCCAGGTTGAATCCTAGTAAACTGTTTACAATCATTATGGATAAAGAATACAGAAAAAGTCTGTTTGGAATAGTCGAGGCTGGAAGAGAGAAGATGAAGTCAGTTCTGGACAGGGTTGACTTTTTAGTGCCTACAATATAGCTAAGTTTATATGTCTTACAGGCCAATATATCAGGTGGATATGATTCTCCAACAAGTCAGCTGAACTGGAGATAAAAATATGAAATTATTGACATTAGTGGGAAATAAAGTGATGTGGATTGATGAGATCACCCAGAGAAAGTGAGAGAATACCCTGGGAATGAACATTGAGCAACAATTACGTGTATGAAATGAGCAGAGGTGAAGACAAGGAAGTGGTTAAAGAGGTAGAAAGAAAAACAGATACTGTGGTGCCACAGAAACCAAGAGAAGAGGGTATTTTTAGAAAGGACAGGATGGTCTACACAGTCAAGTTTCACAGACAAGCGATCATTGACATTTTGAAAGCAGTTTGAGTGAAATGGAACGGGCATATGCCACACTAGAAGAGAGCAGATTGGAGAGGGTGTGGAGCAAGTGAAGGTGTTGGGAATACCTCTTTGAAGAGCCTCGGTGATGAAGGGGAAACATTAGTTAGGGAGTAGTAAGAGAGGGTTCAGATTTTAGACCACAGACAGCTGCTCAAAGGACAAGCCTGCCGCTGCAGCTGAGTTTATTGGAGCTAATGGACACTTTTCACTCTTTCTAGGAGAGAGGCTACAGTAACACTGGCATGTGGAGAGAAAAAGCTCTCAGCCAGAAAAAAAAAAAGGATCATAGATGGAAGCAGCAGTGGAAGGATGTTGGGATTATTCACATCATTTTTTTTATAAGCCCAAAAGGGCAAATTGACATACATTTTGATTAGTGCCCCCTCTCTCTCTGGCTCTCTCTGGCTCTTTTCTGTCTCTCTCTGTCTGTCTCTATCTGTCTCTCTCCCTTTTCCCTCCCTTTCTATTCCTTTCCTATATATTATATTTAAGGAGACTCGTTAGTCTAGCAAAAAAGGAACCCTTCAGAAGAGATCATCAGCAATCATCATGAACCATAGCACTGTCTTGTTTCCATAGTCTCGATACCCAATTCTCATTTGCCACAGTCTGCACAATGGCTTCTCTCTTTGTTTGATAAATCAGACGTACTGTGAATCTACAAAAACCACAGAGTCAAATGACAGGTCGTTCTAATTGAGCTAAAGAGCTTTCTTTCAGATCATTTAAATGCAGCTTTCAGAAGTCTTTCTAGCATTTTAAATAAATATGCTAATATCTGATTTTTAGGCACCCCCGCAAAAAAAAAAAAAAATAAGTTTAAAAATCTCTATGCCCACTCATGTAGTCTAAAAAGGGAGGTTGGACTCAATCATCAATGGAGGCTGGTTATTGCTCTCTTGGAGTCCAGTAAGAAACAGTATATTGTAAGTGAGACTGTTCGCATTCATTCTCACAGCACCAATATTTCACCCTCATCATCGTCCTAGAACTTCAGGGCCCTTTGCCCTTAACATCCACTCATCCTTGGAACAAAGCATCTTTTCTTATAAGGAACTATGTGTAAGATATCTGTTTTCAAAATGAACTCAAGCAATTTTCTCATCTGGAGAATACATGAGAAGGTAAATAAGTGGGGAAAAAATATTTAAAAACTTCCAGTGGAGGCACATATCTTCTGGAAGTTATGGAAAAGATTTAAGTTAATGGTTAAAAACTGCCTGCTCATGTCTGAAGGGGAAGTAATAAAATATCGTACCAATAAAAAGTAATAATCACAGTCACTGTGGATCTACAAAATCTTATTAAATATCCCTTGACAACAATTTTGAAAAAACTCGAAGTAATTATCAAGCATCATTTTAAATTAAAACCTGGCCCTGGTGCCCCACGTCACTCTTGCGCACACATGGTAACAAAAGAGACTTATGATGGCTTTGTGTATATTGCGGCAGTGTTAGCTGGCTGGCCACCCTTATGATATAATCTCCTTCCACAGCAATTTAATTAAAACAGTGAAAGATCTGACCTTTGCTGGAGATTTTCTTATCCACAACACTAAAAATATCCCCTAGAAGCAATCAGTCAATATGATCTTTCAAGCACAAGATAGTACTGGAGAAGAAGAGAAAGGAAATGAGAAAAACCAGAACCCACACAGGTTAGCACATGGATAGTTGTCATGAAACCAGAGTCAAGGTCAAACTTACAGTCAAGTCTTCTGTAAGGAGAGTAACCACCTAATTACCTGAAGCCAGGAGTGAAAGACCCCCATCTGGTGTCCACATATAATAAGGGCATGATCAATGAGAATTGCCTACCACCGCCCCCCTTCTGGGAATTATCCTTGTGTCTGTTTTAGTTTGGATAACACTTAGAGGCTTGAGAGCCTTCACTTATAGAATAGTCATGGTAAGTCTTCCTGTCCCATAACCCCTAGAATTCTGTGCATTCAGTAGCAAAAGATTGTACGAGGAAGAAGGAATCTCTCTTTACTGATGGTAACAGGAGATCCCCACACACTCTGTTCTGATGATTGAAATGTTCCTGCCCGGTCAGAGGATAAATACCATTTATCTTCATTGCTATCTTGGGAAAGGAAATTTTCTCCTTTTCCCCGTAGGAATGTGGGCTTCCAGTTTGACATATAACCTGAAGGATAAGGCATGGAAATACTGGAGAGAAGTAAGGTATAACTCAAGGACAAATAGAGCTCATGATTAGCATGAAGTCCTGCTAATTATGCTAATAATCCAATAGAGAATGGTTAAAAAAAAAAAGTCCAGATTTGAGGTCAGACAGAGTTGGCTGGAGTCAGCTTCTTCACTACTTCCTGGTCACCACCACTGCTGGGGAATGATACTAGACACATCGAAGTCCCTAGCTCCCTATAAAATGGGAACAATATCGATTTCACAGACTTGTCAGGATAATAGGGGTAACTTTAATGTATCATATGATACATATTTGTTGTTTAATAATGAGTAGAAGCTATTATCAACAGTCAGGAAAATAAAAATATCTCTAAAGAAATTGTGGGTCGATGGGGCACCTGCGTGGTTCAGTTGGTTAAGCATCTGCCTTTGGCTTGGGTCATGACCCCAGGGTCCTGGGATCAAGCCCCACATTGGACTCCTTATTTAATGGGGAGCCTGCTTCTCCCTCTCCCTCTGCTGTTCCCCCTGCTTGTGTGCCCTCTCTTTCTTTCTCTCTCTCAAATAAATAAATAAATAATCTTTAAAAAAAAAAAAAGAAAGAAAGAAAGAAGGAAAGAAATTGTGGGTCAAGATAGGAAACCGCAGATTCCCCAGTGAAATGTAAACTTAAGTTAGATTCTAATGGCCAAACTCATTGTCAACCAAATGCATCAGACAACCAGTACACGTTAGTCAATAAAGCTGCCTGGTGCTTTAACTATCCATGCTTTCCCATGCATGCATCTGGAAAACTGAGATGAATCTCAGGCATGGGCAAAGTCTAAGAGAAACTGTTTTATTCACACCTGTATCCAGAGGAGATCTTCAAAACTTTAACAGTAAATATGGAACAAGTCTCAACCAATAAGAAGGGATGTTGACTCTAGATAAGGCAGAGAGCAGTGTCAGTGCATACTGGGTGATACACTGGGTGATTATCAATCCTGTACTTCTCTTAAAGGTTTAGCATTAACCTTTGTATATAGTAAGCACTTGATTAGTATTTATAGAATTGAATTGTACTGTATTAACCTGGTCACTGAAAAGTGATGGTAAGTACGGAAAAAAGTTGAATTAACAAAGATCGATTTGAGCATGTGCGAAGAATCATCCTGAATTTTTCCCCATGAAAAATTTTTCAATTTTTGTGGATCAGCTTGGGTACATGTTGTCTGACTTAAATTTGATCTTTTGTTACTTTTCTTTAAATAAAAAAAATTAGATACTTTAAATAATAAATTTATCTTTATTGACTGATTATTAAAATCCATTAGTATCTGGATTCATTCCAAAAGAATATAAAACAGCTCTATCTTGATTTACAGTTTACAGGGAGCTTTATCAGGCTTCTTGGGGTGAACTTGATAAATGAACAGACAAGTCCAAAATCGGACAACTGGCAGACTCAAGACTCTGACCTAAATCCTGTGGTTTCAAGTCCAGTACTATGCTCTCTTTGCTCCATGCAGACTCTTGGCTGCCTACTTGAAAGCCAATGCCAGGCTTTATTTTGGGCAGACTCAAGTCTTAATGACAACTAATTCTCTTAGTGCTGCATCCATCTGCTTATGCTCCAAACTTCAGCAGCTGGGGTAGCACCTGTCTACACGCATGCTTAATAAGTCAGGACATGTGAATGTGGGACTCTCGTCAGTTTTATTTTTTTACTTTATAAGGAATCTCTGGTTCCTAAAAGAAGCTGGAATTTCTCTGATCCTTTTCCTCTCTTGTCTTTGGTCACCATTACCAGTAGCTGTGTTCACCAACGCCAATAGTTGGGTTCCCAATCACAACTGTTCATTTCCTCAACACATACCTGTTGTCACTCTTAAGCACACCTTCAGCCCAGCTTAATGATTTAGTGAAAATAGATTGGAGTTGTCAGAAAAGTGAAAGCCATCACAATTTCAGTTGTGATGAGACATACATACTTTGCTCTTCTACATCTGTTTTGAAATCAAGTAAAAACTTTAATAATTATGTTCAGCAGAGGCATCTGGAAGATATGTTGGTACTTGTTGATAGCAGACACCAGATGGGCTATTCAATCTGGAACAGATGGTTAATTGATATTAAATAATGATAAGCCTGGACTTTTCCACCATTCATGAATCTCATTTTCTATTGATAAGTTTACCATTTTGGTTTAACTCAGTTTTCTAAATTCCTTTTTCTAATCCATATGGTTTTAAGAGAAAAAGAGGAGAAATTTTTTTTGATTGGAGAATATCTCAAGCCCTCAAGATAACCTGGAGTTGAAAAGTGAACTCTAATGAGGTCATGATATTATGGTAGAGCTAAGAGGTTCATCATTTTTTATGGCCACAGATCTAGGATTTTTCTATCCCTACTCTGTTAATTAATGTTACCTTCTTCTTTCCCCTTGTATCGTCCCCGTCTCTGTACTGTCAGCTAAATTCCTTGCAAAGGAAAACTGCCGAATGGTAATAACGTACACTTTTATTAAAAGCTGCATAAATATCCAGTATCCAAACATAGCTCTCTCCAAAGGTAGGGGTGAAGTAAACAAGTTAAAGTCCTGAACGGGAGTGGTATTCCAGTGTTCTAGAAAATTGCTACCACATCCATAATTCTTACTTCACTCCCTAATGCCTAGAATTCTATTAACATAATCTGCTCAGTATTTTATTTTATATATTTTATATGTAATAAAATATCATATAAAAAATGGTCAAAGGTGATTTGGTGACCTAAAAAGAGAATTAAGGAGAAAATGTGTACTAAAAGTGGGAGTACAGGGAGAGTGGGGGGAGAAGAGACATCCAAATCTAAACAATTCAAAACTAAGATCATTGAAAAAGACCATGTTTTGCTTTGGGCTGGCCTTAGAAGTCAGATAAGGTGTAGCAGAATCTCCTTAGTAATCATTGCTAGCTCTCTATCTTCACTGACTACCCAAAGCAGAATGAGGTATCAGTGAACTTGCTTGGTAGAGGCGGGGAGTGAGCCAAGAGGGAGTGTGCCTCTTCTCTCCTTTCTGTATTTAAAATAGACCACTGAGAATTGATGAAGCATCCTTATTTATGAACTATCCATCTTACCAATCACTGGGACTAAGCCAAGAGCATACTACAACTAAAAGTTAAGATTTCTTCTCGACCTCTTGCCTTCTCTTGCATTTTTTTCCTCTAATTTTACCTAGACGCAGCTGTGGAAGTTAAATGGATGGTTCCCAGGACCACTGCGGAGCACCTCTAGACTTCTAGAGAAATCTAAAATAAATAATATTTATGAAATTAAACAAGAAAAATGTATACTAGATCAAGGCAGAGGAAAGAGATAACTTTCAAGACAGGAATAACTTTCCTCAAGACAGGAAAGAGATAACTGAAGATGCCATTATGTCTTCTGTCAAAGTCAAGGAAGGATGGGAGCTGAGTGCCAGTGGGAATCCAGGGTCTTGTAGTGGTGATGTACAGTCCCAGAAGTATGGCCTCAGGATAGGAGGAGCACTCCTTTTCAATGCAGAGTAACCCATGCTCCTGAGAAAAAGGTGGCCAGCTCTCTGAATTCCCAGTTCAAAGAACAGCTGTCATCTGCTATTGCAGATTCTTGAGAATACACTCCAGACAGAGACAATCTTGTAAAGTAGGATTTGAGTTCAAATCCATGTGTGATTGTCTGCCTTAATGAGTAGAACCAAATCATGCATGAACCTAGACAAACAAGATTTTTCAAATTGTTTTCCTAGGGTTCTGTATAGTTATCTCCTGGGCTGCCTCAGGCAGTGTAAGAAAGTTGAGCAGGCAGAGTTTCCCCCTCTACCCCATCAAATTCCCATCAGTGTAGTTCATTTTCATCTGTATGTTGCTCTGGAATTCTATGTAGGATCTCTTAGGGACAGATTCTGCCACTAAAAAAAATGTAAAAAAACTCATTGACATTGATAAAGTCAACCCTTATGGTCTGCTCCTTGGATTCTTCCCTAGGGCTCTACCTTGGTTCCCAGGTGGCCTCCAGGGGAAATCCCTTGGTATCTTATAGTTATGCCATGGACCTCTAAGAGATTCCCCAAGGAAAGAAAGCACAAGGAAAAAGAAATACAAATACTTTTATGTAAGATTTTTCTCTAGCATTCCACTAACCATTAATAACCTTCTCCTTTTTGCTTTTACATAACTTATGAGCATTTTATACAATATGACTAACTCATAAAATTTTAATAAAATTGGACACATGGCTAAAAATATCACCTGTTACTATAATTATAAAGGCAACTTTAGGCTTCAGAGCTGAACCAAGCAGGATCAGAAAAACAGTCTTTGGAGAAAAGTTATCTGTTTGCTAATTTAGTGTATTATGGGAAGGATCGCCCTTAATTCAACAGTCTAACCCAGGGTTGAAGTGAACATAAAAGACTTGGAGGGGGGCGCCTGGGTGGCTCAGTGGCTCAGGTCATGATCTCAGGGTCCTGGGATTGAGTCCCGCATCGGGCTCTCTGCTCAGCAGGGAGCCTGCTTCCCCCTCTCTCTCTGCCTGCTGCTCTGCCTACTTGTGATCTCTCTCTGTGTGTCAAATAAATAAATAAAATCTTTTAAAAAAAATACTTGGAGAATTTTAGTCCCTTTTCCTGGGAATTCAGTGTTCTGTGTCACATAAAACTTAAATAGTTCTTCCTAAATGGTAAAAAGTCATTACCAACATTTAATGTTATCCCCAAGAAAAAAGCAACAGTCAAAAAACAGTTATTTGGAAACTGTACACTGATGAACCCGTACTTCTCCCGTTTTCTTATTTTTATTGCACCGTGCAACATATTTCCAATGTGAAAAAAATGCAAGACCCAAAAATAACAACTTAATAATGACTGCCATTTTTTAATGTTAGATGTGAACTTGGCACTTTTGCCAAATGCTTTACAATTCGCAGAGTGCCTGGTGAGATGTAATAGTTCTTTTAATCCAGAGAAGCCTGCAGAAAGGTGTTTCTAGATGGAGGTAGCAGGTTCCTTAGAGTAGATTTTTGTTGGAGTAGGCTCCATTTCCTAGATTATTGAAGTTACGCAAATGTACAGGGAGTGAATGGTAACCATTTATTTGTAGGAAGGATGCAACAGAGCCTTCTGTGACCTGACAAAGGCTTTTCCTCCATCCCTGACACTAGGAAAAGTTTAGTAAATTTACCTAGAAAATAATGTTCCTTTGGGGAAAAATACGAACAAGACCCCAAGCTCTGTCCTTTTGAGGTTTAACTCTATATGAACTTCTACAGTGAATGGAAATGGTACAAACTGAGATTTTTCAGGTAGGAAAAGACACCAGGACCGCAAAGAGCAGTTTGGCTTGAAAGAAGAGGGCATGGAATGGTGGCCTGCATTCACGGTCAGACCTGGCCACCTCTGTATACACTTGACCTCAGAAGAATTTAATCGTGCCCAATAATTGAATTCAGAAAGCTCCTGGAAACCCCCTTAGGTTTATACGGCACATGCTCAGCTCTCCAAAACCCTTTGTATGGATTGAGTAAGGGAATGAGAGATTTTGAGAGGATAATTATTAACACTTGTCCTGCTGTTGCAAATATTGATCTTAGGTTTCAACAGAGACTCATAGATGCAATAATTTCTGTCCTGTTTTAAGCCAGATTGAAGCAGATCTCGGGGGACAGAGGAGTAATTTGGGTTCAGTTTTACTGAGGTCAAGCCCCTCTTTTTCCATGAATAAAGAAACTCATAGGGGTGCCTAAGTGTCTGCCTTCAGCTCAGGTCAGGATCCCAGGGTCATGGGATTGAAACCCCCATTGGGTTCCCAGCTCAGAGGGAGGCCTACTTCTCCCTGTCCCACTCCCCCTGCTTGTGTTCCCTCTCTAGCTATTTCTCTGTGTGTTAATTAAATTAATCTTAAAAAAAAAAAAAAGAACTCATAATGGAATCAGGGTTGCCATTGGCAAATGTACAGATTGGGTGGTTCCCAAGAACCCAGAGAATAAAGTCTTCATTGATTACAAAGGGAATGATTCTGCTGATGATGCGGATTACATATAATTCAATAAATTTCCCAAGTTATATAATACTATACATGCACACACCACAGAAATCTATAATAAGAAAAGGAGTAATAGTTACTTCTGGGTCACCTGGATACCCATGTGTTAGGTCAACATAATCATGTGTGAGTCGTGGCTGGTGGTGGACATCAGACATAGGACTCAGTTTGCATGCTTCCCTTCTCCCCTTCCTGTCCTTCCATCCTGATCCCCTTCCCTAAGCCCAACAACAACAACAGTGTCTAAGGAATGTGGACCCTCCTATCTGCTGACAGTTTGTGATATCACTTAGGTAATAGGCCCCAACAGCCTGTAGGGATACCCCCCTCTCTTCACACAGCTGGGCTTTGAGGTGGCATTTCTGTCACACAGAGACAGAGGCAGTTAAACCGACAGTGGCTTATTAGTGCCACTTAATTCAGGAACAACGAAGTTGAGGTCCTGAATAAGAGAGAACCTACTTTTTTGGGGATGGACTTGAGGACCTCCAGAGGTCACTCCTATGTCACTTCGGACAGTAATGAAGAAGAAAACACAGCCCCAGGTCAGGCTTTATGAGACACGACTTCTGAACGTGTGTGCTCTCTGGTGTTTCCGCCATGCACAAGACAGAGCTGAGTCCTCACAGAGTCCACCACTGTGAGGGCCTGATAAGTATCACCAAGTGACTATTAACTCCCCCCATAATGGCTTTTCATTGCTCTTGGGACAAAGCTCAAATTACCTAACGTGATCTATTATGCTCTGTCTTATCTCAGCCCATTCACCATTCGGGCCTTCTGTCTTCCCATTCTCCCACCTGCTATACATAGAGATCGTTAACAGTCCCCTATCCAAATGATTCAAATATTCAGTAAATCTCAACCACAATGTTAGCAGGGGTGTGTGCGCGCATGCATGAGCATGTGTCCTTGTGCATGTATAAATTGACAATTGACATGCTGATTCAAAATGCATATGGAATGTAAAAGACCAGAAATAGCAAGTTGGAGAAGTTGAAGTAGGTCTTGAAAAAGCAACAGTCAGTAAGGACCCACTATCAGGACATATTATAAAGTGATAGCAATAGTGTGGCACTGGCATAATCATAGCCAGATAGGCTAATGGAACTGAAATAGAGAGACCCATATATATATACATGCATAAACAATGACAAAAATCATGCTGCAGGGCAGTGGGGGAAGGGTTGCTTAGTTAGTTGCATAGCCATATGGGAACAAAATGAACCTGAACCCATACCTCAAAAGATACAACTATAGTTCATATAACACACTCTTCAAAAACCAATTTCCAGAGGCTATAGATCTTAATCTGGAGTGAAAGACAAAAACTTTTAGAGGAAAACATAGGAGATTATTTTGGCGTAAACAAAAATTCCTTAATTAGGACACAAAAAGTGCCAGATACTAAAAAAACAAAAACAAAACACCACTATTTATCAAAGAACACCGTTAAAGTGAAAAGGCAAGCCACAAGTGGGAAAAACTTGCAATACAAATGCCTGAACAAAGATTCATACGTATCAGGAATATATGACTTCTGCAATTCAATGAGAAGATACACAAAACAGTAGAAGAGTGAATAAGAGATTTAGACACTTTAAAAAGAGAATATGGAAACATGTGGAGAGGTACTCAACCTTCATCTCACCAGAGATACGCAAATTAAAATTATAATGCAATGTCTCTACACACTCACCAGAATGGCTGAAATTAAAAAGACTGATGATACCAAATCCTGGAGAGAATGTGGCACAACTTGAACTTTTCTGTATTGTAGGTGAGAATGTAGATAGAAACAACCAGGTTGGGAACAGTTGGGCCATACTTATTTAAATATTCGGATTTAAACATTATATGCAAGACCCATGACACCATAATGCCACTCCTAGGCAGATACTCAGCCAAAATACATATGTAGGAAATGTGCATAAGAATATTCGCAGTTGCACCAAATCATCACAAATGGACAACGACCCAAATGTCTATCAACAGGAGAGTGGATAAATAAATTGTGTTATAATCATACAATGGAACAAAGATCACAAAGATGAATAAACTATAGCTACATTAAAAAAGTGAATAAACCTCATGGCGTTGAGAGAGCAAAGCCAGACACAGAATAGTACATACTATACAACGCAATCGCTATAAAGTCCTGAGACAGACAAAACTAACGTATTAGGACTGAGTCCCTGGAGTACCTCTGGAGGGACTAGGAACCAGACCAGGCACAGGGCTGTGTGGGAGGCAGGTAATATTCTGTACCTTCACCTGACTGTTGGTTACACAGGGTGTCTATAAAAAAAAAAAAAAATCTCTGAACTATACATTTGATTTGTGCACTTTTTTTCCTCTTTTTAAAAATTTTTTTTATTTTTGTGCACTTTATGTGCGTAATGTTTCAATAAAATAATTCACTTTTTTTTTTTAAATAATTCACTTTTTAAAAACGCAATTTGGGAAGGAATCTTCAAAGCTGCTTCCTATTCTTGCTTGAGGGAAGCCTCTATTCTCTTAAAGGGCAGCCAAGGGAAACTGCAGGAAAGCTCTATTTAAAAGAAAAAAAATAAAGCGATCCCTGGAGAGTGAGAATTGTTAAAGTTGGGTCATGGGTACATGTGACTTCATTATATTATTCTATTTTTGTATGTGTTTTAAATTTTCCTAATACGTGTGATCTTTTCTAAAAATCTATGGAATATAAATCCTGATTTGCATCCAAATCAAATCAGCCACCACTGATTATTTAAAGTCACAAAAACATTACTAAGAATAAAAACAGTCTCTTCCTCCTCTAATATGTTAGTTAGCTCCCTATGAAAACAGGGTCACCAAAGCTTTGTACTCGTGCAGGAAGTCTCCCCTCCCAGTCACTTGAACCTTTGGAGAGTTCCCTCCTGTGTATTCTGTTTTTTGATCCTTGGAAATAAAGATGTTCACTATTTTTTCTTGTCAAGATGCCCACCAGCCAATTATGTTCTTTTCCATCCTAGTGTCACTATCTAATGAATGACTGAATGACGAATATAAACTTCAGTGGAGAGCACGTTCAGAAGGAGATAACTCAAGAATAGGAGCCGAGGAGGGGAGACTAGATGTCTGGCTAATGAGAGGCCCTAAGCCAAATCAACCGAAAAGGAAATGATTAATTACGGGAGCCTAGCAGTAGAGATGCCCCTGAGCAGTTCAGTGAAGTGGAATGACGTAGGTTAGAGAACAAGATAACAGGCCAATTGATTCAGGACAGGGGAAAGATAAATTTTTAAATGTGTATCTCACCTACAGATGGCACTCCTTTTAACCAATAAATAAATAAATAAATAAATAATATAAATAATGCTTTAAAAGGTCAATAAAGTGGATGTCATCAACCACCCAGATTCTTTCCACCTTAGGTAAAAGCTACAGATAATTTTGTTTTCTATATATCTAAATATCTTTCCTAAATTAGGGGGTAGAAACAGAGCTTTACAAAAACTGATTTATTTTTAAAAACCATGGAGAAAATAGTCACCATTCAAGAAGTCACACACCCTTATACGTAAAACAAACAAACAAACCTAACTCTGAGTTAGTTTGAGTTTGAAATTACCCCTGTTAGATACCTTTTATAGGGGCGCCTGGGTGGCTCAGTGGGTTAAAGCCTCTGCCTTTGGCTCAGGTCATGATTCTAGGGTCCTGGGATAGAACCCCACATTGGGCTCTCTGCTCAGCAGGGAGCCTGCTTCCCCCTCTCTCTCTGCCTGCCTCTCTGCCTCCTTGTGATCTGTGTCTGTCAAATAAATAAATAAAATCTTTTTTTTTTTTAAAGATTTTATTTATTTGTCAGAGAGAGAGAGAGCGAGCACAGGCAGACAGAGTGGCAGGCAGAGGCAGAGGGAGAAGCAGGCTCCCCATAGAACAAGGAGCCCGATGTGGGACTCGATCCCAGGACGCTGGGATCATGACCTGAGCCGAAGGCAGCGGCTTAACCAACTGAGCCACCCAGGCGTCCCAATAAATAAAATCTTTTAAAAAAAAAGATACCTTTTATAACATTTTTATACCATTTTTACATATCTTCAGGGTTGAGCGTCAGTTTTTGTCCTTTTTAGCCCGGAGGAAGTACTGTGCTAAATATGAATATGCCAGGTCTGAAATAAAGTGAAGTTTTCCTTTGTCTTGCAATATAATTCTACTCCCCATCTTGCCTCTTCACCAGAGAGAAAATAGGGAAAATGAGCTTCATGTCCTCACTAACGAAATCACAACTCCCCTGTCGGAAAACCGGGTAAGCAGCAATAAACAAACCCTCAAATGTAGCCCAGTCCCTTGGAAATTCTAAACTAGTGTGTATCTCCACCCACCCCCAAGCCTTGTGCCGCCCTTAATATGAGCCACTGGCTTTGAAATAGAGCAGAGTAGAGGTTTAATGATGTTATACGGGAAGGAGCAGAGAGTCCATGTTTCTCTACAATGAGGAAATTCATTGAAGTTAACCAAAAAGAAAGTCAAAATAGAAAACGTGCCTCCTCTTCTTCTTTCAGCAGTGTCTGGACTTTGAATCACTCATGTCTAGAGTAGAGGAGAGCGCAGGATTGGGGCAGTCCAAGAAGAGCAAGGCAAGCAAAGAGGCTGAACCATTGCCAAGAGATTAAGAAAAGAGCCTCAGGTTTTCTTCAAGGAGACTGGGTGCCTTGTAGCAGTACAGTACAAGGGTAATGATGAGTGGTGCTGGGCAGTTTTCTGCATATATTAAGGACTCATCCTTATCCAAATTTGGAAGATATCCAGAATTTAAAACAAAATATAAGTAATCAGTCACATGAGCTGGGGTGGAAATTTATCTTTTTCTGAAAATAGTAAGACTCCTCATATAAAAATAGAGCGGCAAGGAGAGTATGAAATGGCAAGAACAGAATCAAACCAGAAACAGTCTTTTTAGCCACACCTACTAAACCTTTTTAGCCACTTCCTTAATGTGAAAGAATGGGTAAAATGAGTGTCAAAATGAACATCACCTCCTTTATAGATAGTATGCTTTTCTTTATATAAGTACTTCAACTGTATAATTACATGTTCACAAATAGTTTGAATCTACAGTGAGTTCTCACCCATTCTGAGCTTCTTGGTTTTAGTGTTGTAGGCAGAAGAATACTGGTCCACAACAGGAATCAACAACAGGATCTAGATGTAGCTGGTTCCAGAACGGATGTCATCAATGACCTAGATTCTTTCCACCTTTGTGCTCCCATCCTCAGCATATCAATTTTCTTCTCTGAGCTTGTCCCCTTAGGGTCACAGCATGGTGGTCTCAGTTGCAGGCATCACTCCTGTATGCAATTATATCTCAACATAGGATGACCAGTGTCTCTTCAGGCATCTCTTTTTCTTAGAAATTTTTCTAAGAATCTCTCAAAGACCCTGCCATATGTCATTGATCAGATCAAAGTCATATGCCTAAGTGTCAAAAGAATCACTGGCAAGGAGAATGAGATTATGATCTTGGTCTAAACAAATCAAGACTTATCCCTTGGCACTGGGCCACCTTCCTTATGTGCCATGCCTCTTAATATCTAGATAAAACGAGGGTTTTGTTAACATAAGTAAAGGGAAAATCAGCTGTTGGAATGGCAACAAATGCTGTCTGCCTCAATTCATGTGTCTATATTAAAAAACCCACTAGGGATTATTACAGATATATATTTAGACTAGGTATATAAACGTTGTCTATGGTAATGACAATCCTGTTTTCCATGGTGTGGCAACCAAGACATGGTAGTGCGTAAGTAAATCTTTTCTGAGTAGATACTATGTTCTTGTTATAATTAGGTACAATGATGAAGTCAGTCAACCCTCAAGGAACTTGTAATCTTCCAGAGTCTTGAGATATAGTAAAGATTTTGGTCAGCAAGAAATCAGTAAGATGAGGCAAATAAAAAATTGCACAAAATAGAACTCACTAGGATGAGAAAGCTTATAGTCTAGGTGGGGGGTGGGATCAGAGCTAGCAAATCAAACAGAATATTTAGATAAAGCAGAAATAGTAGATTAGGTTACTTAGAAATGCTACACTGAAGGTACATTTAACTTATTTGGAGAGCCTTTGGAAGTTTTTGAGTATAGTCATGACATGACCAGATCCCTCTGTTGAAAGAAAAATACGATGGCAGGGACATGAAAAGGAAAAATGTTGGGTCTAGCAGAGCCACTACAGTAGCTATTAAATGTGTAAATTATGAAGCCCTATAACCTAAACTTGGATTGTAATAGTGCCTATGGTATGGCTTCTTGGCCTTTGGGCTAAGATCAAATGTGGTAGTTGTTATGGAAATAGAGGATGGAAGAGAAATAGATTTTAAAGGAATGATGGTCAGAGTTTCCTCAAAAGGCAGAACTTAGCAAACTCAATACCCAAAGAACAAATAATCCAATCAAGAAATGGGCAGAGGGGGCGCCTGGGTGGCTCAGTGGGTTAGGCCGCTGCCTTCGGCTCAGGTCATGATCTCGGGGTCCTGGGATCGAGTCCCGCATCGGGTTCTCTGCTCGGCAGAGATCCTGCTTCCCTCTCTCTCTCTCTGCCTGCCTCTCCATCTACTTGTGATCTCTCTCTGTCAAATAAATAAATAAAATCTTTAAAAAAAAAAAAAAAAAAAAGAAATGGGCAGAGGACATGAACAGACATTTCTGCAAAGAAGACATCCAGATGGCCAACAGACACATGAAAAAGTGCTCCACATCACTCGGCATCAGGGAAATACAAATCAAAACCACAATGAGATATCACTTCACACCAGTCAGAATGGCTAAAATTAACAAGTCAGGAAATGACATATGCTGGCGAGGATGCGGAGAAAGGGGAACCCTCCTACACTGTTGGTGGGAATGCAAGCTGGTGCAACCACTCTGGAAAACAGCATGGAGGTTCCTCAAAATGTTGAAAATAGAACTACCCTATGACCCAGCAATTGCACTGCTGGGTATTTACCCTAAAGATACAAACGTAGTGATCCGAAGGGGCACGTGCACCCGGATGTTTATAGCAGCAATGTCTACAATAGCCAAACTATGGAAAGAACCTAGATGTCCATCAACGGACGAATGGATAAAGAAGATGTGGTATATATACACAATGGAATACTATGCAGCCATCAAAAGAAATGAAATCTTGCCATTTGTGACGACGTGGATGGAACTAGAGGGTATCATGCTTAGCAAAATAAGTCAATCGGAGAAAGACAACTATCATATGATCTCCCTGATATGAGGGAGAGGAGATGCAACATGGGGGGGTTAAGGGGGTAGAAGAAGAGTAAATGAAACAAGATGGGATTGGGAGGGAGACAAACCATAAGTGACTCTTAATCTCACAAAACAAACTGAGGGTTGATGGGGAGAGGGGGTGTTGGGGGGGGTGGGGTTATGGACATTGGGGAGGGTATGTGCTATGGTGAGTGCTGTGAAATGTGTAAACCTGGCGATTCACAGACCTGTACCCCTGGGGATAAAAATATATGTTTAAAAAAATAAAATTAATTTTTTAAAAAAAAGGCAGAAATCAAGGTGAATCCAATAACTAGAAGTTCCTCCCTGAGAAGCAGTGGTCCCAGGTACTGGATCGGACCTGAGCCCATGAGGTCACAGGCAACAAGGAATGGGATGGAATGAGCTTCAGAGTGTGATACCAAGTCTAAACAAAAAGAAACTTATCAAAGTTGTAACTAAAATAAAGTCAGGTAAAGTATCTAACTGAACTGTCAACCTGAAAAGTTAGGCAGCAAGGCTAGTTCCAGATAAAAGCCACAAGTTAGACCCCAGAGTTATCAGACAGGACAAGAGGCCACTGAATGTACAGGCCTGGGGCAGATGTACAGTACAAAATCAGATAGTAAGAACCAATCTTAAGTACATCAGTAACACACTAAATTTATAGGGACTAAGCTCTTCACTTAAAAGACAAATATTAGAATTATAAATTTTTTAAAAATCTTATCTATGAACAGTAAACCAGAGACATGCCTACAAAATAGGTATGGGAAGATATAAACAATCAAAAGAACACATGTGCAAAAAATTTAAAATAGAGCTACTATATGATCCAGATCCCACTTTTGGATACATATCTTAAGGAAATGAAATCAGTATTTCAAAGAACTGTCTGTACCCCCTTATTCACTGCAGTATTATTCCCAATAGCCAAGACATGGAAACAACCTAAGTGTCCAAAGACAGATGAATGGATAAAGAAAATGTATTATTTATATGCAGTGGAATATTATTCAGCCATTAAAAAAAAAGGAGCCCTGCCATTGGTGACAAAATGGATGGACCTTGAGGGTGTTATGTTAAGTGACGTACATCAGAGAAAGACAAATACTGTATGATCTCACATGTGAAAGCTAAAAATCAAAACTCATAAAAGCAAAATAGATCGGTGGTTTCCAGGCACTGAGGGGTGGGGGAAATGAGGAGATGTTCATCAGAGGGCACAAACTTCCAACTATAACAGAAGTTCTGGGGTTGTAATGTGCAGCATGGTGATCACAGTTAGTAATACTGTGTTGTATACTTGAAAGTTGTCAAGAGAGTAGATTTTTTTTTAATAAAGACTTTATTTATTTATTTGACAGACAGAGATCACAAGTAGTCAGAGAGGCAGGCATAGAGAGAGGGGGAAGCAGGCTCCCTGCTGAGCAGAGAGCCTGATGCGGGGCTCAATCCCAGGACCCCAAGATCATGACCTGGGCCGAAGGCAGAGGCTTAACCCACTGAGCCACCCAGGTGCCCCAAAGAGAGTAGATCTTAAATATTCTCAACACACACATACACACACACACACACAAATGGTAACTATTTGAGGTGAAGGATGTGTTAACTAACCTTATTGCAATCATTTTGCAGGGTTTGTGTATCACATCATCATACTCTACACCATAAACTTACACAATGTTATATGTCAATTATAGCTCAAAAAAGCTGGGGAAAGAAGGAAGAAAAAACAAAAGAACACTTGCGTAACAACATCAGTATCTGACAAAATTTATTTGAAGTCACAAAAACATTACTAGGAATAAAAACATTAACCACATAATCATAATAGGTTTAACTCACTGGAAAGATGTAAAAATACTTACAATATCCATAAAAATGAAAAAAAAAAAAAAAACAAGCCAGAATGAAATTGTTTTCTCTACATATTAAATGAGTACCCAAGATTTTTTGAATGTGTAACCATCCAGTTAAAATAATATTAAAGAAGAAATGAACAAATACTCCATCAGGATAGGAAATGTTAATATAACTTTCATTAATTTTCTAAGACAAAACCATCAGTAAAGACTTAGAAGATTTGGAAAAACACACTTAGCAAGATTGATCTAATAATCCTACCTATATATTTAACCTTTTCTGTCCTATAGTTTCCATAACACCAATCCTGTTCTTCAAATCCCTGACTCTGTCCCTGCCTCAACCAAGAAAAACAGCACAAAATTCTGCATTCTTGCCTGGACTCCCATTGCTATCCAGCCCCAAAGGGACAGAATATCTTGACATGTGGTGTCATTTATTTTTCTTTGGTTTTTTTTTTTTCTTTTTTCCTCTTCATTCGTATTATTTGGACCAGGTTATAAACTGACTGCAATGTCAGAAATACAGTTCTAAATTTAGCAGGATCTCAGCCCGGGACTGAGTACACAGCAGTATTTCTTCTTTCTTTCTTCCTTCCTTCCTTTCTTTTTTTATTAAAGAAATGTAACTTTAAGATCATCTTTCATTTTAATTAAATCCCTTTATTTAAATTAAAGATGAAATAAATTTCTTTCCTTTTGATATCTACATACTTTAGAACATAGATGCAGAATAATTCTTCATTCCTCCTTGATTGATGGTTTTGAGTTGTTTCCAGTTCTGTCACCCAACATGCTGGTGCTTTTTCTTTCTGTGGAGTAAGGGGGAGGGGCGGTGGGGGTCTTTTTTTTTTTTTTTTTTTTTAACTTCCAAAGTTAGTTTTTCATTGTCTTATGGAAGGACTCTTGTAATTTACATTCCCACTGGTCCTACATTGACCCACCCACTCTCTGCCCTTGGGGTACTATCATACATTTTAATGTTTGTCTGTCTAAAATGTGAGAAACCGTATGTCGTTGTGACTTGCTTCACATTTCCATAGTCAGCAGGGGTGCTGCGTCTTTTCACATATTAACTGTAATTTTATATGTCCTTGTCTGCGAGTTGTCTGTTTATATTCTTTGCCCGTTTTTCTATTTTTCGTCTCAGAAACCCTTGTCCAGAAGGTATCCTTCCATAGGAAACAGAAGTGAAGGGGTGGCCAGCACCAATCCCCTTGGGCCTGTATTATTAGAGCTTTGCCTCCAGCCTCCCTCTCCCTTGGGCTCTGAAGACAGGTTCCACCTCTCTGAGAAGGTGAATGCTCCCATTTAAAAAGAGAGAGAGAAAGGAAACAGAAAGGAGGAGAAAAGCACTTCCTCACATCACATAATCCTCTTTGCTCTCGGTAAAGCCTGCTGCTGCCGCTCAATTCATGTGGGATTTCTATTCGGGCAACCAAAGACCACGGCATAAAACCCACCCGCAGAGACCCCGCAGTCTGGAGTGCCCATGCTCAGGGACCATCCGCTTAATGTCGTGCTGCTCTATTGAAACACCTGGACTCTTTCCGATAGTCTCACTTGAGGGTATAGAAGCCCCAAGGGGGGCCGCCAACGACACAGCTCCTGCCCTCCCCTCCCCTCCCCGTGCTTTTATCCCACCTTTTCCAACACTTCCACAATATTTGTCCTTTCTTCCTCTGCCCTGCACCCCACTTTTCATATTTCACAGGAGTGCCTCACTCGCATTCCTAACATTAATGAGCTCCAAGCTGGTTTATAAAAGGTAGGAAACAAATGGAAAAGCAAGCTCATCTTGCTGGCCAATAGGCCTGCAGCCGGCTTTCCCACCGAGAGAGAAGAGTGAGTCTCAAGGCTGCAGGGAGGCTGACATGCAGGGCAGCAGGCAGCTGTCTGCCTTTATTAAAATGCCACCTTGACCGGCGTCTGATTTCTTTGAGGGCCGGTGGACGACCGTTCAAACGGAGGACCCATGACACAGGCTCTGCTGCTTTTTGCCCGCAAGCCCCCTCAGCTGTGCGGGCTGCAGGGGGAGATGAAAACCATGCAGCCGCCAGCTCCCCCAGCCCCCCTCCCCGGGGCCCATCCCCTTCCCTCCTCTCCCCGGCTCTGGCTGGGCCTATCAACTTCTCTAGAAAGGCTTCAGCAGCACACCTAGTTGGGCACAGTTACTGTTTGTCTCTTCTCATTTCCCATGCGTGGTGGCAGTGTATCCTCGATCCTGTCAAAAAGTCCTCCAGAGACTCCCCCACGAGGACGACTGGGATGTGCTGGCATATTTCCACCCACACAGAGACCAGCTGGAAATGTCGGATGGTAGCTGTGTTTGAGCAAATATTAATTCCTCCATGAGCAGATTTTAAATTTAAGCCATATCCTAAGAATATAGTTTGGATTTAGGAAACTTTCTTTAACTTAATATATATAATGTGTGTGTGTGTGTGTGTGTGTGTGTGTGTGTGTGTGTAATATGTAATTTATTTATATTTATACTTATATATATATAAATATATATTTTTCAATCTTGAAGATCACTTCCTAAACAGTTTCTTTCCCTTCCCACTTTTAAGAGCTTTACTGAGGTATAATTTACCCAGTACACTCCTCCTTTTTAATTGTCCAGTTTGAAGAGTTTGGTAAACACACGCAGCTGGGCAATTATCACCACAACCTATTTAGAACAGTCGTGTTCCCTCAAAACTTCTGTCTTGCTGCTTGTAGTCAGGGCCTGCTTCCACTGCCAGCCTAGGCAATGGCCAATCCGCTTTATGTCTCTATAGTTTGCCTTTTCTAAAATTTCATGTCAATGGAATCACACAATATGTGGTCCTTTGCAACTAACCTCTTTGAGCGTGATGTTTCTGAGATTCATCTACACTGTTGTATCACTAGTTTGTTGTCTTTAATGGCTGCATAGTATTCCATTGTGTGGATATACCACAATTTCTTTATCCATCTACCAACTGGTAGACAGTTGGATTGTGTAAGTACTGGTCTATGGTGTCTCCACTGAGACGAATGGCATATGAGTCTTTTTGTGGGTATATGTTTTCATTTTTCATGACTAAATTCCAAATGGTAGAACTTCTGGATCATATGATATGGTAAGCATATGTTTAACTCTCTAAAGCACTGCCAAACTGCCAGCAAACTCTTTTGTGTTTCCAAACAAATTCTTAAGGAAAGCATTTACTTCTCATTCTTAAGGTTGTATCTGCCATGAAATTGCCAAACCTAACAGAATAAATCAAAATTGTGAGCAATCTGGCAAAGTTGTTAGAAATAAAATCATGGGCAATAAAAGTAACAGCACTAAGGAAAGGGAATATTCTTTTTTTTCTTTTTTTTAAAATATTTTATTTATTTATTTGCCAGTCAGAGATTACAAATAGGCAGAAAAGCAGGCAGAGAGAGAGAGAGAAGGAAGCAGATTCCCTGCTGAGCAGAGAGCCTGATGTATGGCCCCATCCCAGGACCCTGAGATCATGACCTGAGCTGAAGGCAGAAGCTTAACCCACTGAGCCACCCAGGTGCCCCAAGGAAAGGGAATATTCTTAAATCCTATTTTATTCCTATTCTGTCTTTAGCCAAAACACCTTCTTTAGAACTTTGCTAACAAAAACAAAAAAAGTATAGCTCATCCCTAGCTATCAATCCTTTTCTCTCCCCTTTCCTTGCACTGCCTCCATGGGCAGCAGCTGAAAGTGACATTTTCAGATTTCTTTGGCTAGAGAACTCATCTGAGCATTCTGAAGGGGCAGAAACAGAGGATCCTGAATGCACAGACTTGCCACTTATACAGCCACTAGCAGGATGGAAGCTGCTAGAAGGTGCTTCATCAACAGGGCACCTAGGGACTTTCTGGGGCTCCACCCATCAGCCTCATGAATGTAGGCAGAGGAATAGGCCAGGATTTCCCTGATATTATAGTAACTATGGATTCTGGATCCTTGGGATTAAAGAGAAGTTAAACTGTGCCCTCATGGTTTGGGATGACTAGGCCACAGCCCCAGAAAAAAAAAAAAGATAGTGACTAGATAGTGACTAGTTCTGTGACTTACAAGTCTTGTAACCTTAAACAAATTGTTCACCTTTGTAATTTTCAGTTTTTGTCTCACAGGGTTGTTGTGAGAATTAACTAGGATAATAATAGAATGTGTAGCATATAAGCTCTTTGATGGCAGCGAACTTTTATATGGATCCCACGAGCCTAGAACAGTGCCAGATGCATAGTAGATATTCAGTAAATACTTATAGAATGACTAATATACTTAGCATAATACCTGGAGAAATTATTTATTTATTCACTCATTCAATCTTCTGTTTAATATTTATTGAGCAGCTACTGTATGTCCATCAAGCGCTAAGCTGAGCCACCAAGTATCAGGGTTGCTGATTAAGACAGGTCAAAATAAAACAGTGAAACCTTGAATCACTTACTGTGCTAGAATAAACAAGAAGTTTCGCTAGAGAAAATACCACTCTTTCCTTCACTGGTCCATTTTCCCCCATGGAATGATGTCAGTGAAGGTTAGCTAGATCAGCAAAGACACGCAATATTATCTCACTAGCCAGAGAGCCCTTTCCAAAAGGTTTCTGCCATCTTATGGACCTGGTGGCCACAGGGCTGGGAGGGAGAGGAAGCAGAAGGGAAAGACCTAGAAGTCTTTCTAGACTTATTCGTCACTGAGTACTGAGTAGAGTAGAGAAGAGTAGAATCTTCAACTTTTCTCTCCACTCCCCTCACTGGGAAAGCCTCTGTCTCAGGGGCCCATAAATAAAGAGGCCTGCAAATGGAGATGACCTGCCTAGGAGTACAGGTGTGTGTAAGAGCATGACTAGAGGGCCAGGGGGCCTGGGTCCTAGACAGAACTCCTTTCAGAGAATGCAGCACATGGTTGTGCACTAAGACCCATGTGGAGAGGACAACTTTTCTCCATCAGGCCTGCCAGGTAGAGCCTTTGTCTACAGTTGGGCTGGAAAAATCACCCACAGGGTTTGGGCCAGGAGCCAATGTCCTCCAGGTTGCTTTTAGAGTGGATATGGTCTCTGACCTCAAAAAAGCATGAGGACTGTTAAGTTGGCAGGCCATAAACAGGTAGATAATACATACTTGGCAAATGATGATGAAGGCCCTGGTGTCTGTCCAAGGTGGCAGGGCATGAGGGAGTGGGAGCTGGGACCAGAATTCAGAGAGAGGTAATAGTGAGATGTCCCTGCATTAGCCTGGTTGCTCAGGCTGGCCCCATAGCTAAGGACTGAGGATAAGAAGGAACCAGCTACACTGAGCTCTGTGAGGAGGGTTTGGGAGAGGTCAAGCATACAAGCTGAATCAATGTCCATTCAATCCTCCCTTTGTTACATCAGGCTTTAACTAATTATAGAGGCTGTGCCTGAGGGGACAATGAGACTTCTGCTGAGCCTCATCCGAATCTGTGTAACAGTCCACCACTTCATAAAAATGTTTTCTTTGATGTACAAAATTAGTGCATCCAGTAAAATCTAAAACCACAGATTTTAGATGTGGTTATAGAGATCTCAAACACACATGAGTCAGATGTTCCTAGTATCTAAACAGTCTTTTATAAAGTAGGATGAACCCCCATTGTGTAGCTTTATGGAAAGAACCAAAAGAATAGGTTTAGCTAAAATGCCTTGGTATCCTTGATCCCTGTTTGAATACCAGAGATGGGAGATGCTGCAGAAAACAGTGGTTACTTTTGACTTGAGGGAGGGGGGATGGGTGTGTGGTTATTTTCCGCCCGTGGAGGGGACTCTGGAAGGTGCCCTGTCCTCCCCAGCCTGTCTTCTGTAAGCCCCTGACACAAAGATCATTGTTAAGAATGAGCTGGGCCTTCCAGTAATTGTGAAAAGCCATGGACACATAGTGAAAGCAACTACCAGTTATTGTAAATCTTGTTTTTGCCCAAGGTTATTTATCTTGCTCAAAAAAAACCCCACTCCCTTTCTGGTTATTGTTTACGGTCAGTTCAGAGGAGCCAATCCGTTTCACGAAGCCCTAACTTTATGTACCTAAATTTTCAAAACCTTGCTTTTAGAGCTGTCTTCAAATAAGGTTGGATTGAGGAGGCACTGCACTATTTATACCCCTGTTTTATTATTTGTTAAAGTAAGGAAATTATGCTCTGAAAGGAGAATAGATTCAGGAGGGAGGCAGACATGAGTTTTAATGCTGAGTCTACCCCTTCCCGGCTGTGCGACTCCCACTTCCGGTGGGCAGCTTCCTTGCCGCCCGGACCCTTATCCCTTCATAATTGCGTTCCTAGCCTTTCACTGGGACATTGTGAAGAGAAAAGATAATTTGTTTAGAGTCCCTGGCACATAGTGTGTGCTCAATAAGTGGTGGCTCTTATCAGTAAAGTGAGTTGCTGTTGCCATGGCTGGGACTCAAAGCAGATGAAATTCAGCTCACTTTCAAATTTGTGACGTGAAGATGAGTTTCTAGAATTTTATCAAGCCTTTTCTTTCCCCAGGTGTGTGATTAGGAGAATGCAGCTTAGAAAAGAAAAATTCACACAAAGGCCCATGGATGACTTTCTTGGTTGGTTGGGGGGGGGTGGTATGGTGAGATGGGCTACTTGTTGGGACCAAGGAACAGAGGTCGCACAGATCCTCTTCCTTCCCACCTGGGAAAAATGTCACCTTAGGGCCTTCCTTCTCTCAGCACTTAAGGAATCCTGTCCCAGGCATTAAGAATGTAGACCTAACTCACTGAATTGTCTGGATCAAACTCTGCCTGTATTTGTCCTGTGACCTGGGCTAAATTTTTTACTCAATCTGCATCTCACCCTCCTTGTTGCTAAAAAAGGATTTGCGATGATAACATTTTCTACTTCAGAGTATTGTTTTGAGAATTAAGTTAGTGAATAGATGTGCTTAAAATACCCTCGGGCCACAGACAAATGCTATCATTATTATTGATCTAAAATTTCCCTTCAAAGTCAATCTCAAAATATTCTTTGCTATCATCATTTTGGAAGTTTGTAAATGTGAAATTTAAAGAAATAAAGAATCTCTGCCACACCTTGCAGAGAGGACAAATAGCAATCCTAGTGGACAAAAAACAGATCCAGTAAGTAGTTGGGAGGCCTGCCATCCTCAGAGGAGAGCTCTGTCAGCCATGAAGATGTACATGATTGAGCCATAGTTCCTCCAAGCAGGACCATGGAGGCACCAGGATTAATTACTGTAAACCACCTGGTGGTTTAAATTCCATTTTAAATTGTCTGGATGTTTATAAAGTCTTAGTTTTTAATTTGTCTTTGAAAAAGTGCTATCTCAATTTTTAAAATCCCCCTGAGCTTTGTGATTCATATCATAAGAAATCTGACCTTTCGGCAGAAGGGGAAAAATCCAAGTTGTTACCTTGACAACAAAAGGTAAGCGGGATGCTTTGAGCTCTGATGTTTCGGCTATAAATAATCCATCTTTGGCCAGAACCACAAGCCAGGGAAATATTCATGTGAGAATGGAGAGGAATGAGCTGGGTTGGCCATAGGGAGAGTCTACATTTCAGAAGATTGTTTTAATCACCATTTTTAGGAGTCATTCCCAGAGGCACTTTTGGAACAATTAACCAACCAATAAGAGAGAATGAATTCAATTTCTAAAAATGGGAATTTACACAAATGAAGACTGATAATGCTTTTTCATTTGAGGGTTTTCTCTATACTTATTTGTACCATTGTCTAAATTGTGTTGTTTTCATCCAGAATATTTATTCTCTGTTTCAAAACAACCTATAAAATAGAACAAAGGGAAGCTAACAATGAACTTTGGTCCTTCAGTTATAATTTATATGATGTTACCCTGCCTACTGGCAAGAAAGGAATAGCAATAAAGTTGGATAGCTTTTAAGACATTGTGGATTATTAAAAAAGAAAAAAATCAAAGTCCTCCTTTGGTTAAAAGTAACACAATACTACTGATTTTTTTTTTTTAAACAAGCTGTACTCATGGATAGGTCTAAGATTTATGGCTGTGATTATCCTTTTGCTTGCTGACGTAAATTAGTCTTCTGGGAAGTCCAAGTTATTTCTTAATAAGCTTTAATAATCTGTGAGTCACAGTAGGTGCTGCTGACAATGAGTTTTGCAGGATTTACTGGACGGAAAGCAAGAAATTGATGGGCACGCCCATCAAGGGGCCTGTGGAAATAGTGCCTCAAAATATTTTCTGAATAAGACCCTTTGCTCCAGTAGATTCCACCTATTTTTCAGCAAATATGCTTTATCCAGGAAGATTTCCTGAAGTTACCTTACAGCTGGCTGAGATTCTCCATGACTATTAGTGCTTCTTATCATTGTAATGGGGTCACCCTCAGACTCATGTGAACAAAATTGGATAACTTGTTTTATTTTTTCCAATTGATCTTGTTGGGATGACTCATAGGGGGAGGGACTGCTCTAGATTCAGAGACTCTGAGGAGAAACAACAACCAAATGCATCATGTCGTCCTTGATTAAATCCCGACTCGAACAAGCCAACTAAAAACGGCAGTTTGACAGAAAAACATTTAAAATGGACTGCATATTAGACATTCCCCGAAATGTCTCCTTAATGTATTAAGATGTTTGTTAATTCTCATTAATTTCTTAAGATGTGATAATAGCACTGGGATAATGTTAGAAATTGCCTGTATTTCTTGACACACATACCGAAGTCCATAGTAACAAAATGACATTCTATCTGGGATTTGCTATTTTTTTTTTTTTTTCAGAAAAGAGGATTGATTATAGAGGAAACAAAACTGACAGACAAAAAATCTATTATATGAGTGATAGATATGTATGGGTTCATTACATTATTCTGTTCTTGTGTATGTTTGAAAATACTCATAGTTTAAAAAAAAAAATCTTCCTAACCTAAAGCAGTCTCTCTCCTCTTTTCCAAGATCACAGTCTATCCTCTTGAGTGGGAGCTGGTACAGTGTCTCATCCTCTTGGCATTCTCTTCTCTGGATCTTCACTGGGTCTGCCTCTGAAGCATCTACGACCCATGTAAATTGAGCCCATCATAGTTGAAGCCCCATAGATCCTCTTGCCCATTTGTCTCTTATTTCTGATTTTGGTGGTGCTACTGATACTTTGAGGCCTGACTGTGATTCCCAGTAGACCCCTGGTTTGGGTAACCTATGCTCTAGCTCTCAGTTACAGAGCCATATTTTCCCTTCCACAGTGACCCCTCTTGTCTGGCGAGTTCACCAGCTGATACCTTTAACTATTTCCACATGCCATCCATCCTGTCCAGACATGTAGAAACTTCTAGATCCCCTATAATCCAGGAGAAAGCCATGGAGAATCAATAGAGTTGGAAGGACATTCCATACAATCTTTTAAGCCCTTTTCTCAGCCGATTTTATTCTTCTCCCAGTGTCTTCTTGGATATAGTGGATAGTGTTAACTGCTGGAATTCTGAGAAGCATGCAGTTTTTCCAGAATGGGTCTAGAGAAGGCCAAATCAAGGCTTTTGTTCTGAAATCAGCCCACACTTATCCTTTTGCATTGCTTGGCTCCAGGTGAGGCAGGAAACACTACATAGTTTGGCACCTTCCTCTTGTCCCTCTCTTCCTTTTCTCCTAGCCTGGTCTCTTAGCACAGAAAGGTTTCCCAAAAGGGAATGGCACCTGCAACTGCATAAAACTATCTCAGTTGAGTATGTTCTTACCATTTCCATCACTAAAATGAAAGCTCCATGAGGACAGAAATCTTACCACTTGTTTACCACTATATCCCTAGCACCTAAAGCCATGTTTGGCACACATAGGTGCTCAATAAATACATATTGAATAAATAGTCAACAATAACTGTATATTGTTCTCTATAGCACCTACTTTGTAAATTACACATGTATTAGTGTACATACTTGATTAATGTCTCTATCTCCCTCTAAAACTATTTCTGAAACTTTCCTGATAGAAACGAATTTCAATGCTTGGTAAACATGTGATTCCCGATTCCTTGTCTGAGATTCGGATTCTGTAGCTCTAGGCTGGAGATTAGGAATCGGCATTTGTACAAGTGTCTCCCACCCCCAAGGAGACTATTCCCATGAAGGACCCTTGGAAAACACAACTCCAGAACATTAGCTCTACAAGACAAGAACCTTATCTGGTTTTAGTTCCTAGAGAGATCTAGCACCTAGTAGAACTTTATTACATTGCTGCTGAATGAGTGAATGATTAACAGGTAGCAGTGAATACATGTTACCCTCTTTTTGACTTGATGATCTCTTTTCAACAACTAGACTGAACTTTTTTTTTTTAAAGATTTTATTTATTTATTTGACAGAGAGAGAGATCACAAGTAGGCAGAGAGGCAGGCAGAGAGAGAGAGAGGAGTAAGCAGGCTCTCTGCCGAGCAGAGAGCCCGATGTGGGACTCGATCTCAGGACCCTGAGATCATGACCTGAGCCAAAGGCAGAAACTTTAATCCACTGAGCCACCCAGGCGCCCTAGACTAAAATTTTCTATAAAAGGTGGGTAATTAATGAAAAATCATCATTTGACTTTCCAGCATATTATATTGCACACTTTGTGAGTGGAATGTAGTTTTCTGTGTGGGTTTTTTGTTGTTGTTGTTTTTTAACTACCTCATCAACAAGACATACAGAATATAGCTATCAAGAAATTGGTTGCATATTATTTTGGCAGAAAAGCAGATCAAGGGAACAGAGTGCCCAAAAATAAACCTATACATGTATGGTCGATTAACTTACAACAAAGGAGCAAAGAATGTACAATGCAGAAAAGAATGGCATTGGGAAAACTTAGGAAGTTACATGCAAAGAATAAAACTTGACCACCATCTCACTCCGTTTAAAAATATTTACTCAAAATGGATTAAAAACTGAATGTAAGACCTAAGACTATAAAATTCCTAGAAGAAAACAGGTGATAACCTCCTCGCCATTAGTTTTAGCAATATTTTTTGGATCTGACTATAAAGGCAAGGACAGCAAAAGTAAATATAAACAAATGGGACAACATCAAACTAAAGAGCTTCTGCACAGCTAAGGAAACCATGAACAAAACAAAAAAGCAACCTACTGTATAAGAAATGACATTTGCAAATCATATACCTGATAGGAGGCTAATATCCAAAATATATAAAGAACTCCTACAACTCAGTAGCAAAATATATATATCAATCCAATTTAAAAATGAGCTGAGGATCGGAATAGACATTTGACCACAGGAGACATACAGATGGCCAGCAAGCACATGAAAAGATACTCAACATCACTAATCACAAGGGAAATATAAATCATAACCACAATGATATATCACCCCATACCTGTCAGAATGGCTATTATCAATAAGACAAGAAGTAACAAATCTTGGTGAGAAAGTGGGGAAAAAAGGAACCCTTCTGGACTATTGGTGGGAATGTAAATTGGTGCAATCATTATGGAGAACAGAATAGAGGTTCCTCAAAAAATCAAAAATAGAACTACCATATGGACTATCAATTCCATTTTTGGATTATATCCATAAAAAGCAAAAACATTAATTCAAAAAGATATATGCACCAATACGTTTATCACAGCATTATTTACAGTAGCCAAAATATGAAAACAACCTAAGTATCCAGCAATAAACAAAAGGATAAAGATATGGAATACAAACACACACACACACACTGGGATACTACTCAGCTATAAAAAAAGAATGAAATCTTGCCATTTGTGACAACATGACAATGTGGATGGACCTTGAGGGTATCATGCCATGTGGAATAAGTCCGACAGAGAAGGAGAAATACTCCATGATTCACTTACAAGTGGAATCTAAAAAAACAAAACAAACAAGATAAAACCCAGACTCATAGATACAGAAAACAGAGTTGTAGCTGCCAGAGGAAAAGGGGAAGAGGGGGTGTGCAAAATGGGTGAAAGGGATCAAGAGCTACAAGCTTTCAGTTATAAAATAATAATTCATGGTGATGTGCAGCACAAGGAATACTGCCAATAATATTGTACTAAGTCTGCATGGAGGTACATGGTGACTAGACTTATCGTGGTGATCAGTTTGAAATACATACGAATGTTGAATCACTACATTGTGCAGATGAGACTAATAGAATATTGTATGTCAGTAACATTTCCGTAAAAAAAAAAGTTAGTTGAATTCTCTTCTAAAACCGAAACTTTGTTTTAAAAAGTATTTGCTGGGACACCTGGGTGGCCCAGTCAGTTAAACATCTGCCTTTGGCTCAGATCACAATCCCAGGGTCCTGGGATCCAGTCCCACATTAGGGTCCTTGCTCAGTGGGGAACCTGCTTCTCCCTCTGACTGCCAATCCCCCTACTTGTACTCTCTCTCTTTCTCTGACAAATAAATAAATAAAATCTTTTTTAAAAAATAAAAAATAAAAAAGCATTGGCTAAACCATAACAATTAAATCTTCAGTATTAATTATCATGAAAGAGGCAGTAAATCTCCTATCGCCTTTTCAGGTATGAGGAACATAAACCAAGTTTTTTTTTATTTTGTTCAGAAAGCTTTTAGCAGATAAATAATTGGGTAGAATACATAAAAGCTATCATTTCTCTCTTATCATTTTGATGTATCAGTACTCAAGATCCAAATTCCTATGTGGAATTTGGGAGGCTATGTGAACAGGGAGGCCGCCAGATTAGTGGTGCGGGTGGAGGGAATCTGCTCTGAATTTGACTCAGATACTAATCAATTGTAGGACTTTTGTCAAATCACATCCCCTCTCTGCCTGCCTAGTTCCTGGAAGGCTAAAAAAGTGAGTGTTCAAAAAAGTGGAGGTTCAATGAGTTGATCTCTGGGATTTTTTCCAGCTTTTGTATTTCGCGGTTTTTTAGTTCTTAGGCAAGGCTCAGCTGTAGGCGTTGGAGTTACCACAGTGAACCAAACAAATCCATGCCCTTAAGGAACTTATATTCCGGCCAGAGGGGACAAGATGGTAAGAAGTAAAGAAGCTAAAATAGATAGGCAGGTAAGTAGGTAGGTAGATAGATAAACAGCTAGATGGAATGCTATAGAGAAAAATTAAGCAGGGAATAGAGTATGGGTGTAGTAAATTAAATAGGATGGGCAGAGAAATCTCCACTGAGATTTGGGTGAAGGCCTCTTGCCCTTTAGGAACACAGAATTCAGTGAGCAAGTCCATCAGGTAAGGCTGTGGCCAGAGGCAGAAAATAAAGCTGGAGACAGTGGGGTGCAAATACAAATTCCTGTAAGAGCCATGGAAAAGTAAACCCATTGACTGATGTAAGTGGAGAATGTGGCGGTTACTCAACTCCTCCATGTTGTCATCTAAGATCTGGGTCACATGTTGTCACATCGGCTCTCTTCCAAGAGAAACTGGAAATCTGAATGCTTATGTAAAATGTCTTGTGTGGTTTTTTTTTTTTTTAAGTTTTAGTTATTATATCAGTTTCCTAGGGCTGCCATTACAAAGTGCGACAAACGGGTGACTTCAAAAACGAGAAATTTATTCTAATGCCATTCTACGGGCTAGAAGTTGGAAATCCAAATATCAGCAGAGCCATGTATCCTCTGAGACTGGATAGAATCCTTTTCTTCCTCTTCTTAGCTTCTGGTAAAGGCCAACAACCCTTGCCATTCCTTGGTGTGCAGCTGCATTGCTCCAATCTGAGCCTCCGTGATTGCGCGGTACTCTCCCTTCGTGGGTCTGTGTCTCTTCTTGGAAGGACACCAGTCATAGCGAATTCAGGACCCATGCTACCAGTTCACCTCCTCTTAACTAACTCCATGTGCAGTCACGTTGTAAGGTTTGGGGGTTTTGACTGCAACATATATTTTGCAGGCGGGACAGAATTTAGGTTATAACAGTTACCAATTAACAATGAATATACTGCATTATTTTGCACTCTGTAAGGTAAATAAGTCCTTTGTGTAACTCATGGATTATTCATGTGTGAGCTCTGGGCCAGAGATTAAGGATCCTACCAAAAAGAGCCTTAAGCTTGATGCACAGTGTAGTGCCTGCCCAGGGATTTGCTGAAGTAATAAGTGAATGCATAAATGTATGAATGAATGAATGGTTGTATTTCTTTTATGTTTGCAAATAACTAGAAACTATCTGGAGAAGGTATTCTATTATCAGAGAGAGAAGCCAGCTGGTCAAAACTATACTGAATGTTCAATACTTTCCGCAGGTTTCTACTCAAATTTGAACAGAGCTGTATAGAATAATAACTCCCACTCATACCCCCAGCCTTCCCCTACTCCTTCCTCTGAAGTGATTTCTCTGTATCAGAGACCTTTTTTTTTTTAAGATTTTATTTATTTATCTGACAGAGACACAATGAGAGAGGGAATACAAGCAGGGGGAGTGGGAGAGGAAGAACAGGCTTCCCTCTGAGTAGGGAGCCCACTGCAGGGCTTGATCTCAGGACCCTGGGATCATGACCTGAGCTGAAGACAGACACTTAATGACTGAGCCACCCAGGTGCCCCTGTATCAGGAGACTTGGGCTTGTGTCTATAGCTGGGCTACGCTGTTTTTTGTTTGTTTGTTTCTTATTTTTCTTAGTGTTCCAAAATTCATTGTTTATGCACCACACCCAGTGCTCCATGCAATATGTGCCCTCCATAATACCAACCACCAAGCTCACCCCACCCCCCACCCCTCTCCAAAACCCTCAGTTTGTTTCTCAGAGTCCACAGTCTCTCATGGTTTGTCTCCCCCCTCTGATTTCCCCCAACTCACTTCTCCTCTCTATCTCCCAATGTCTTCTGTGATATTCCCTATGCTCCACAAGTAAGTGAAACCATATGATAATTGACTCTCTCCACTTGACTTAGTTCACTCAGCATAATCTTCTCCAGTCCCATCCATGTTGATACAAAAGCTGGGTATTTATCCTTTCTGATGGAGGCATAATACTCCATAGTATATATGGACCATATCTTCCTTACCCATTCACATGTTGAAGGGCATCTTGTTTCTTTTCACAGTTTGGCGATTGTGGCCATTGCTGCTATGCACACTGGGGTACAGATGGCCCTTCTTTTCACTACATCTGTATCTTTGGTGAAATACCCTGTAGTGCAATTGCAGGGTCATATAAGGTAGCTCTATTTTTAATGTCTTAAGGAATCTCCACACTGTTTTCCAGAGTGACTACACCAACTTGCATTCCCACCAACAGTGTAAGAGGGTTCCCCTTTCTCTACATCCTCTTCAACACATGTTGTTTACTATCTTGTTACTTTTGGTCATTCTAACTGGTGTAATGTGGTATCTCAACGTGGTTTTGATTTGAATCTCCCTGATGGCTAATGATGATGAACACTTTTTCATGTGTCTGTTAGCCATTTTATGTCTTCTTTGGAGAAGTATCTGTTCATGTGTTCTGCCCATCTTTTGACATGATTATCTGTTTTGTTTGTGTTGAATTAGAGGAGTTCTTTATAGATCTTGGATATCAGCCCTTTGTCTGTAGTGTCACTTGTGAATATCTTCTCCCATTCCGTGGGTTGCCTTTTTGTTCTGTTGACTGTTTCCTTTGCTGTGCAGAAGCTTTCGATCTTGATGAAGTCCCAAAAGTTCATTTTCACTTTTGTTTCCTTTGCCTTTGGGGACATATCTTGAAAGAATTTGCTGTGGCTGATGTCAAAGAGGTTCCTGCCTATGTTCTCCTCTAGGATTTTGATAGATTCCTGCCTCACGCTGAGGTCTTTTATCCATTTCGAGTTTATCTTTGTGTATGGTGTAAGAGAATGGTCGAGTTTCATTCTTCTACACAAAGCTGTCCAATTTTCCCAGCAGCATTTATTGAAGAGACTGTCTTTTTTCCACTGTGTATTTTTTCCTGCTTTGTCGAAGATTATTTGACCATAGAGTTGAGGGTCCATATCTGGGCTCTCTACTCTGTTCCACTGGTCTATGTGTCTGCCAAGATTCTCAACAAGAGAGATCCTAGCTAATAGGATCCAATAAACATTAAAAATATTATCCACCATGACCAGGTGGGATTTATCCATGGGATACAAGAGTGGTTCAACATTCACAAATCAATCAATGTGATAGAACAAATCAGTAAGAGAAGAGAGAAGAACCACATGGTCCTCTCAATTGATGCGGAAAAAGCATTTGACAAGATAGAGCATCCGTTCCTGATTAAAATGCTTCAAAGTATAGGGATAGAAGGAACATTCCTTAACTTCATAAAATCTATGAAAAACCCACAGTGAATATCATCCTCAATGGGGAAAAGCTGACAGGCTTCCCTTTGAGATCAGGAACACGACAAGGATGCCCACTCACCACTGTTGTTCAACATAGTACTAGAAGTCCTAGCAACAGCAAACAGACAACAAAAAGAAATAAAAGGTATTCAAATTGGCAAAAGAGAAGTCAAACTTTCTCTCTTCACAGATGACATGATTCTTTATATGGAAAACCCAAAAGACCCCACCCCCAAAATACTAGAACTCATACAGCAATTCAGTAATGTGGCAGGATACAAAATCAAGGTACAGAAATCAGTTGCTTTCTTATACACTAACAATGAAAAAATAAAAAGGGAAATTAGAGAATTGATTCCATTTACTATGGTACCAAGAACCATAAGATACCTGGGAATAAACCTAACCAAAGAGATAAAGGATCTGTACTTGAGGAACTACAGAACACGCATGAAAGAAATTGAAGAAGACCCAAAAAGATGGAAGACCATTCCATGCTCATGGATCAGAAGAATAAACATTGTTAAAAAGTCTATACTGCCTAGAGCAATCTATACTTCCAATGCCATCCCGATCATCCACTGGCATTTTTCAAAGAGCTGGAACAAACAATCCTAAAATTTGCATGGAACCAGAAGAGACCCCAAATTGCTAAGGAAACGTTGAAAAAGAAAAACAGAACTGGGGGCATCACATTGCCTGATTTCAAGCTTTGCTACGAAGCTGTGATCACCAAGACAGAGTGGTACTGGCACGCTATCTGGTTTTTTTGCTCATCGCTAAATGCCAGTTTTTCTTTTTCTGTGACAGAGATTGCCTATGGTTTGCCCGATATCCAATCTTCCCCTTCCTTAAAGGCAGAATGCTACAGCAAATGTGCTCAACTGGAAAACATTTTAAAGCCTAGTTAGCCAACAGGAATAGCTAAATAGATGTAAGTGGTGGTCTTGGGGCAAGACTTCTGGAAAGATTTCATGTTGTGTCCAAGTCTCCGATTTCCTGCTTGAAAGGTGACTGTGATAACTGGAGCAGTAGCAGTCATTTGGGGCAAAGCGATGTTAATAGTGAAAGCTACATACTAAGAATGGGGGAGTGAAAGACTCAATGTGACTTCCTGCTAATATCTTGAGGCACCAGACCAGCATGGGACAGCTTCCTTCTAGATTTCCTTTATGGTGAGAAGAAAACCAACCCCCCTGTAAATCATAGCACAGGTAATATTTCTGTTTCCTCCTAAACCCACTCCTCCCTTTTCACTCCTGCTCTGTATTTTGTGGAATGGCATTTTGTGGAATGGTTCCCTCTCCTTCTGCTGTTCAAAGTGAGTCAGCCCATGAGAGGCACTGGTTGAATGCCAGAGGACAAAAGGTGGGGAAAGGCCAGAAAGCATCTCCTCCTTTCTCTCTGCTTCAGGAGACACTCTGGCAGTGGGTGAGTGACTAACATGCACCAGACAACTGTCTCGCTAGAGAGAAACTCCTCCTCTGCCAAGTGGTCCCAGCTCCTGGGATCCAGGATCACCAAGTACTTCCTTCATCTCTTCATCTCTGGCTGCTAAGCAGCAGATTTCCTCACTGAATCCCATTGGCTTCTCAGCTCTCTCATCAACTGTGTGAGAAATTCCTGTCTAATATGTTCTCTTTTTGAAACACGTGGACTGCTTTCTTTTATCTGAGTGGATCCTTCCTGATCCAACCACTCAGTTTTGTAGAAGCGAGGGAATCTTTGTTTCTCCCAGTGGAGCACAATGTCCAGCTGCCATGTCTCCCTCCAGAGCTCACGGAGACAGCAGAGAGAAACCACCAGGTCCTAGAAGTTTATCAACATGCCAGTTAGGACAGCAGATCCTGGATGTTTATGGCTATGGGCAGCCAGATTTCACCCTTTCCTGAGTTTTCGGAACCCATTTAAGAAACAAAACCAAAAAGCATCTCATCTTCTCTTTGCTGGCCAGTGCTTCACGTGTGCCCTTGGGAATCACCTCTCTGTGAGACTTGCCTTGGAGCAAGCAGACAATCCAAAGCACATTCTTCTTCTTGGGTTTTGCCCCAGTGACTAAGTAGAAGGTGGGACCCTCTGATGTTACCACAGTCTTCCTGTTTTCTGCTCTTCAAGACCCTTCATTCCTAGAGCATTTCCTAAATGTGTCCAATTAGCAGTTCAGAATCTTTCTCTGGCACTTGATCTAGAGCCTCCACAAATGTCATCAGCTTGTGTTCTCTGGGACCTGTTCCCCTGGAGCATAAGAGTCTTTGCTTTCCTGCTTCTGTGTGCTCAGGGTGGGGGCCAGATCTGATGGTTATGGGTTCTTTCACAGATTCCAGCCTTTCTACTTGTATACTTTCCATCCTACCAAGAACTAACTCATCCCTCTTTAAATCCTGGCTTGGATGACACACAGGTCCAGAGCACCCACTCCTCCACCTTCTGTAAGAGATCCGTGGACTCATACTGAGAAGCCTTCACATTAAACCCTAGTTCCAGATTTTTAAGATATTATCCATTCTCTCATCTTATAGCCCCACATAGTGAATTTCAGTGCTTGATCACACCTGCCTCCTGATGTTCCTCTTCACGAGAGGACATGCCAAGAACACTGACAGGTCAAGCTGGGTCTGCACAAAATTGGTCAGCAGTGGTGTAGTGACCCTGGCTTATTCCATTTAGATGGCCCATTCCTGTACGGTAGCATAGCAATGCTGCCCCGTCCCATACTCGCGAGATATGATCCATCACGAGAATGAACCCAAATTAATTTGTAGGTGAGCACAAACATGCAACATGTTCAGAGGGTGGTTCAAATATTCATTTATTATTGCCATAGGGGTTGCCGTTCAGACCATACAGAAGGGAGCAGGAGTTGACAGTGGAAAGTTCTTTTTCCTTTTGTACTCTCTGCCCTGTCCTCAGAGTATCTTTACATCCCTGTGACCAGGGCAGCAAGCTCTGATCCTACTTCTAGGACAAGAAAACAAACCTAGATGCTTAAATTCTTCAGTGTGCAGCATCTAGATAAGGGAAACAAAATTTTTGCTAATATTGGTTACTTCTCGAAACATAACTTCAGTGTCTCCATATTCTAGAAGACATCCCCTCCCTTTCAAGGGCAAAAATGGGTGACAGAAGACACCATCCTGGTATGGAAAAAGAATAAGCAATGGATTAATTTTATAATAAGAAAAAACAATAAAGTTTATTTTTGGAAAATTTTTAGGGAAAATAGAATGGAATAAACCCAGATGGGTAAGTTCAAAAGGTTTCTAAGAAAGATCCTTATAATTAAGGGGTCTTTCTTCCTTTAATCTCTTTCTCTCTAACTGCTGTTTTGTGACTAATATTCTTCTAGATAAACAAAGATAGACAGAATAAATGTTCAGGATATACCCAAGCCTGCCAATGATGAAACTGTGCTAGTGAGAAAGGCTTCACATAAGTCATCAAGTTACAAAAGAATTATCTATGAAGAAAGAAGCTTCTTCTAACATGGTGAATGTGCATTTTAGGGGGAAAAACAATTTTGTACATATTCTTTCTACAAAAGCAATTCTATTTCTTCACGTAGAATTTGTTGCAAGGGACATGCAAATGCTGTGAACTGAAATGGAAACACCCATATATTCTGTTCCAAACATCTCTGCCTACCTCCCTAATCTCCCACATTCCTAAATAACATGATGAAACCTTCCAGTTACATGAAAATAAAAAATGAGATTTGTTCTGAATAACTCTTTATAGCTGGGGCATGTTGTTTTTTCTCTTGTAATGAAGCAAAGAGATATGTTGGCCTGGCATCTTTTATCATCCATTCTCCCTTCTCAGGCAGAATGGGGAAAGTGCAGACTTCTGGTGCTTTCTTGCTGGGGTTAAAGGTGTTTTGCAAAAGCAAGGTGGTGGGCTCTCAACAACACTGTTGCTTTGAAAAATAAAAAATAAATTAATTCATTTTGCCTTCTTTCCAAAACAGAATTCCTTCTTTAGTGAAAATGTCAGGAGAAACACCCAAGTAAGACGAATGCATATGATTTTACGTCATTTGGCCAGAGTTTACAACGTGACCAGTTGCTTGATGATCACATCTAAGCCCATTCAACTCTAAAAGAAATACACTTTTACTTCCAATATATGTTTTTAATTGGGAAATGAAGGATGATATGCGATCCTCACCGTGAACTTGGATGCTTCTGGGGAAAACAACCAACCCTACTTTGTAGAATCCTAAAACATTCAAGCTGGAAGTAACCACAGCAGTGATTCTTCCCAGCCCCTCAATAACAAGAAGAAAATTAGGACACTGGGGGTTGTCCTGACTTTAACATTAGAAGTCTCATGTGCCAGGAAACCTCTCAGTCTTGAGATGGTTGGTCATCCTAACAGTAGATCTAGATTTCAGGTCTTCTGATTACTGACTCAGTGATGTTTTTCTTACATATCTTTGTTTTTACCGAGATCCTAGTTGTTCTACCATTAAGGACAGCTTGTAAATAAATTTAAGTGCTAATTATGCATTCTTTATAGATTTAAGGAATAAAATAAAAATGTTGGTTTTGGTTTTCCCCAAACATTTTTTAAATGTTTTTTAAAATTTTTTTTAAAAAATCATTTTTCCCCAAACAGTTTTCAAAGGATCATTTCCCTAGGAGACACACCCTAAATACTATTTCACTTGGTTCTCTCTCCTGTCTCTCTTTTTATTCCTGGAAAGATGTAGATTTGTGTTGTTATGCATGGCTTAGGCTGATAAATCAAATCAGTAGACATTTCAAATAAACAAACAAAATGAATTTGAGAGGGTATAAGTGTTTGCAAGTGTCACCGTGGAGACCAGAGAATGGATTGTCACCATGGAGACTTGCATAAACACTGCCTGTAATGATTTCCATGTGGAATCAAATATAGAAGAGATTTGGGAAGGAGGGTATATAAATGGAGCTGGCAATGAGTATGGCTGGAGTGAGTTGTGTAAGAAGAATGGGGGGATGCTAAAATAAGTGGACAGTTTGAAATGTTTCTGCACTCACCATTGCTCCATCAGTGAACAAAAAAAAACCTTCAGGGAAAAATCCCCACATCCTGCAATACTACAGAATTAGAGGTGATTTCCATCAACTCTTTGACTCTTTTTTCCCCACTGGCTATCTTTCACTGTCCTTGTGACTAGTTCTATACAGGAGGGATGTGATCATAATGACAGCTAGTCTCTATTAAGTCTTGTCACATCGGTGGGACTGTGATAAACATTTTACAGTTATTATCCCATTGAATCTGAACATTTATAAGGAAATGTAAATATTCCCATTTTACCAGTGAAGGTAATGAGGCATAGAGAAGGTCATACAGCTAAAAAAAAAAAAAAAAAAATAGGGAAGATGGGGGGCACCTGGTGGCTCAGTGGGTTAAGCCTCTGCCTTCAGCTCAGGTCATGGTCTCAGGGTCCTGGGATCGAGCCCCACATTAGTCTCTCTGCTCAGCAGGGAGCCTGCTTCCCCCCTCTCTCTACTTGCGATCTCTCTCTCCTGTCAAATAAATAAATAAAATCTTAAAAAAAAACATAGGGAAGATGGGATTCATATGAGGCAGTCTGATGGCAGAGCCCCTGTTCTTAAATACTGATCTCTGATGAGAGAACATAATGTCTCTGAGGCGCTTTTAAATCTAAATAAGAAGATAAAAATAGTAGTATTAAAAAAAAAGAAAAGAAAAATAGTAATAAAGAATAACACAAGGGCAACAATATGTATTACCAGTACCTACACATATTTTGGTAATTATGTAATTACAGGGTGATGTCCAACATGAATCTTACCACTTTTCCTCTTTTATTCTCTGCAGTTATTATAACATTGTGGCTCTTAGTTGCAGAGAACGGAATCCACATTAGCTAGCTAAAAGAGAAAAAGGATATAATAAAGGGTATCCATATACTCGTGAGATATCTGGGAGGGTCAGAGAGTCAAACTTGAAAACTACAGAACTCAAATTATACCATCTTCCTAACTCAGAGTTACCATGTTTTTGTTGTTTGGTTTTTTTTTTTTTTTTTTGCTTTTTTTAAGTTTCTATTTAAAATTCCAGTTAGTGAACAGACAATATAATATTAGTTTCAGGCATATAATATAGTGATTCAACAATTCCATATATCACCTTGTACTCATCATGGCAATACCCTCCTTAATCCCATCACATATTTCACCCATCCCCCAAAAAATCCCCCTCTGGTAACCATCAGTTTGTTCTCTATAGTTAAGAGTCTGTTTCTTGGTTTGTCACTCTCTCTCTCTTTTCCCCTTTGCTCACTTGTTTTGTTTCATAAATTCCACATGAGTGAAATCACACGGTGTTTGTTTTTAACTTGTGTATCTTAGTATAATACTCTCTAGCTCCATCCATATCATTGCCAATGGGAAGATTTCATTCATTATTATGGCTGAGTAATATCCCATTGTGTATTTATACCACATCTTCTGTACCCATTCATGAGTCCGTGTATACTTGGGGTGTTCCCATACTTTGGCTCTTGTAGACAGTGCTGCTATCAACATAGAGATGCATGTATCCCTTTGAATTAGTATGTTTGTGTTCCTTGGGCAAATACCTAGTAGTACAGTTGCTGAATGATAGGGTAGCTCTATTTTTCACTTCTTGAAGAAATACCATATTGCTTTCCAGAGTGGCAGTTCCACTTTGCATTCCCACCAACAGTGTAAGAGGTTTCCCCTTTCTCCACATCCTCACCAATACCTGATGTTTCTTGTGTTGATGCTTTTATGAAGCATCAATGAAGCTTGTTGATGCTTTCGGACAGGTGTGTGGTGACATTTCATTGTATTTTTGATTTGTGTTTCCTTGATGATGGGTGATGCTGAACATCTTTTCATGTGTCTATCAGCCATCTGATGTCTTCTTTGGAAAAATGTCTACTCATGTCTTCTGCCCACTTTTAATTGGATTATTTGCTTTTTGGTTGTTGAGTTGTAGAGGTTCTTTATGTTTTTTGAATACTAACCCTTTTGGATATGTCATTTGCAAATAATTTCATCTATTCCATAGGTTGTCGATTGGTTTTCTTGATTCCTTTGCCGTGCACAGTGTTACAAGGCACTTAAATCAAATTTATCTTCAGATGTGCATTTAAGCTTTCAGGTGAATTGACTCAAGGGCAGGACTCAGTTGGCCTGATGCTGGCTTCTCTCTTTAAGCTCTCATTCTTCACAGAACACCTGTGGACAGCATTCCATGGCCAAGGTGTTCTAATTGTTACAAAGCATTGGATCAGGGATTCCTACAGATCCTGGGAAGCTTTGTGTTGGGCCAATCAACCATCCCTGAGAAAGAGAGATTGTAAGGCTTGCCTGACAGCAAGGATCAACAGAATTTATTGTAATCTTAAAGGATGGCTGGGTCAGTAATCTTGGATAAAGTCCTTTGATTCAAATCTCATGAAAGATTCCTTTCACAAAATTGTTCATAGACACCATGAGAATTAACCATTATTTTGCACCGATGGGTACTCAGCAGACAGCAAAGTATACAGGACCTTCTTTTTCTGAGGGGAAGCAGAGGACAATGTAAACCCCACTGAATTTGGACTAAGAACAAAGTTGTTTGGAATATTCAATGCAAAAATATGGGGGGGTGGTTGGGTGGCTCAGTCGGTTAAGCATCTGACTCTTGGTTTCTGCTAAGGTCATGATCTCAAGTTCCTGAGATTAAGCCCAGGCTTGGGCCCTCTCTTATTGGGGAGTCTGCTTCTCTCCCTCTCCCTCTTTCTCTGCCATTCCCTCCACTCATGTCCTAGAATAAATGGATAAATCTTCAAAAAAAAAAAAAAAAAGCAGTAGGTAATTTGTTTTTAGCCCTTTGGATGTTGTCAGTTATGTAAAGAAACTGTTTCTCTTTTCTCATTGATTGAAAATTTATAGCCAAATTTAAGACCCGCCTCTTTTTAGCAAGTGCATAGGATTTCATGGCATGATTCTTAATATACTGCACACCAAGCCTCATCTCACTTTTTAATCAGTATTTTCTCTTTCTCTCTTTTAAAAACAATTTATATCTTATCTCACCATGTTATATGCATCCTTTGTACTTAAATCCATTTTGGGGGGGAAAAAGTGACAAAATCACTTGATTAGTCCTGTGATATACCCCCAGTCATTCTTATATGGCTCTGAAAGCCCCTCTTAGTGCCCTTCTTTGAAGGTTCTCTCCTCGAGGCTCCTAAAACCCACCCTCACTTTGACCCAAGTTTTAGGCGGGCTGTGATTTTTTCTCTTCAATGTAATCCATCTGCTTTCATCTTTCAGATATTTCTCATGATTTCTGGTCCCTAAAGAGTATCCCATTCTATCTCCCAGCACTGATGTGGGCTTATTTTACTTTCTGTTTTCTTCTGCTATTTCTAGAGGTGAGAAAGGGAGGATGGAGCATGTGCTCAGTGTGCCATCTTCCCACGGAGTCCCCTATTCCCTTTTTCATTCCCGATCTGCATTTCCAATAGGCTTCTGAACACGCACACTCAGACTCAGCTCACAGTGTCTGAAATAAATACTTCACCTCAACCAACTTCTGTGTGTGCGCACGTGCATATCCCTGTGTAACCAAGAAAGCAAATGGATTGTATCCTTCCTCCTCTCCCTCTCTCTTCCTTATCCCCCAGTGAATGTCCAAGCCTCTAGTTATTCCGTCTCCTGAATACTCAGATCCATCCATCCCTTGTCATCCTTTTATTGTTGTACCATAACAGAATCTGGTTTTGTTCCTTCAGCCCAATCTCCAAACTCTACCCAAAATGAGATGCCTAAAGGGCATCACCTTCCTAAAAATCCTTCTGGCTTCCTACAAGGTAAATCTCAATCCTTTACACAGTACCTCCTTTAGCACAATACCATAGAGTACCTCACTTAACTCAGTACTCACTGCTCCTCAGTATTCGCTCCTTTATAGTCAACTGTTCTTTCACGCCACCATGTTTTTGTGTCTATCATTCATTCTACCTAGAATACTCTTCCTCACCTCAGCCTGTCCTTCCTTCTTGCCTTCTTTCATTCTTCAGCAAATATCTGTGATGCAATACTATGTGCAGGCACTATTTCAGGCACTGAACAAAGGAATCATTGCCATTATTTAAAAAATGTATTTAATTTAACCAACACTTCTGTAATACTTACTATGTTCCAGAACCCCTTCAAAAAGTCCATGAGATTCCGTTCAAGTAGGAGACACACATTAGCCAGATCAGTTCTTCAAGACTCAATTTAGATCCTCTTGGACCCTCCTCTAAATCTCCCAGTGCATCCTGCATGGACAATTAATTACCCAAGCATGTTGACATGGTTGTCTCTGCCATGGGACTGCAAGTTCCCTCAGTGGACTCTTCCTTTGATCCTATGAACAGTGTTGGCCACTTGATAAAAACTCAGTAAGTACTGATGAAACAATTGACAAACTAACCAAATTTGACCATGTCATTCTGCGGCTTAAAACTCTTCGACAAGTCACCACTAAAACCAAAAGTTTGTATCCAAATTGCTTAGCTTGACACACAATGCTTGGCAAGGTGGCCCCAATCTGTCCTGGCCTCAACTTCCCCAATCCCCAATCATGCTCCTTTTGCCCTAGCCACACCAAACTCTTTCTCATGCTTCCAGAATAATGTTCTCTGTAATTTCTCAAGGCCTAATATGAAATGTTCTACCTGACTTGTCAACCTTTAATGAAGTTTCAGTTGTCATTCATGACCAACTCAAAGACCACCATATCCACTTATGTCACATATTCACCCATGTGACTTGTCATTCCTGTAGCCATAGTCACATAGTTTCATTTGTATTGTGTATCATGATCTATTTATGTATGTCTATCTCCCCTCCCCATACACATGTATTCCATAGGCTTTGGGTTCTTCAAGGGCAATAATTATATTTGATTAATCTTTGAATTCTCTCCAATTTCATTTGAAACATATCGCAGCTCCTAAAACATAACAGATGATCAGATAATGTTTGATGGAAGGACTTAATGAATGGATAGGCTATGGCAAGCTTCCCTACACTGTGTAAGACAACTGGAGAAGGACCAAACCTTGGCTTATACGTTTCTACAGAAGGTAGAATTCAAAGTCTTATTCTCAAACCAAATTAGAAACATTTATATTCAAATGCCTTACTGTCTGATCACCTATTCTCCATTTTTCTGATATTTTTTTCTTCTCTTTTTCAAATGTAATAGACTTTTTGTCCTTGACGTGTTTTGTCCCATCTAGAAGAACAGTAGGTCAGTCCTGTCACCTACTTATTACTTTGTACACATTCCATACATAAGACAGTATTGGTTTCTTGAAGGCAAATCTCTCTCATCCAATTTAAAATGCCTTTAGGTAGTTGTTGGAAAGGACCATTTTACCCTCTCACAAGACTATACATCGGTAAAAGGATGTTGCCCAATGAAAAACAGCAATAGTCCGCTGTAAAAAACCCTTTTAAAAAATGTAACCTTTGTTTCCCCAGACCACATGAATCTCAGGGCAAACTGGGGTCCGATTAATAGTAATAAAAAGTGTTGCTCTACTCTGACCACCACTTAATATAATAAGATCTCAATCTTTTGGGACGCCTGGGTGGCTCAGTTGGTTAAGCAGCTGCCTTCAGCTCAGGTCATGATCCCAGCATCCTGGGATCGAGTCCCACATTGGGCTCCTTGCTCGACAGGGAGCCTGCTTCTCCCTCTGCCTGTGCCTGCCACTCTGCCTGTGTTCGCTCTCTCTCTCTGACAAATAAATAAATAAAATATTAAAAAAAAAAAAAAAGATCTCAATCTTTTGGCAAAACTTTCTCTTCCATCCTTAGATATTTTGAGGGGCCCAAGAAATATTTCAAATATTTCAAAAAAAACTCTGAGTTCTGTCAGCATCCATGGGGTATCCACCATGCTTTCCCTGGCCTCTTCTCTCAGTTTCTGCAAGGAGCTGTCGCTGACAATGCCTGTTTTTTTCTGTCCCAGTTGCTAATCAAAGGGCAGCTTGGACACCTTCCATGGTTGCCAATGCCCCTGGCCAACCTCTAACCCTTGGCACCATTTCCTGCTACCTTCCAACCCATCCTTCTGCGAGAGTTAGTGGTGCCGTGTGATGATGCCTTGTCTGCTTATGTTCTGCGTCGCTGTTGCTCCCACTCCTCCTTCCACCACCTACGACCACCAACTGTCACCCACCAGGCTTGTTAGCACCTTCCACCACGTGCTACCAACCATCACCACCTCTTGCCACCACCATTACCACTTCATCGTAACACCCATAGTGATGCTCTCTGGGCCCCAGAACTGTGTGGGAAGTGTTTCCAACCTCACCAAATATTTGAAGGACCGTTATTCTCTCAGGTTTAACTTTCAGGCCCTTCTTTCTTCATTGCTCAAGTATAAATCCAAGCAAGTTCTACTGTGGAAACAAGTTGAGCTTCATATTTTCAATATCCCCGGACTCACCCCTCTAATCCAGTGACCACATGACCATCCCCAGCTTATGTACCTGACTCATTTTGCTTAGGATGAGCTCAACCCCAGAGAAGTCACAGCTCCTTGTGCACATACACATGCTGGGCCAGGCGATGGCTACATCTGAGACACTCAAGCTAGCTTCCCTTCCACAAATACACGCAAACACAACCATATGTACATACAGGTTCTTACTGAAAATACCAAAGAAAACTCAAAACTTACATGCTTTCTCTTGTATTGTGAAGTTGCTCTCTTTTTCTCCTGTATTATGAAATTGCTGGTAGTGTGGAATTCTTCTGAAAGGATAAAACTTGGTATTCCTTCATGTACTTTGAGGAGCATCCATGGGGATAATTCAAAATAATAGTTATGTCTTTGAAGACAGGAGGTTATGTCATTGTAGGGAGGCAAAAACCTGCAGGGAGGGAGTCAAGGGCTGGTGGTGAAGCTCTGTGAGGTCACCGGAGCCCATTTCTCTGCTCCCCTACCCTCAATACACACAGGACACCACAGGACCCCAGATTGCTACAGGAGCCTCAGACACTAACTGCACTCCAGACAGCAGGAAAGGGGACCAACAGAGAAGGTTGCTCCCTTTCTCCCTGAGGACACTTTACAGACATAGAAGTTACACGTGACATTTCCACTTACCTCCTACAGGCCAGAACTTGGCCACCATGTCCCATTTAGCTGCAAAAGTAGCTAGAAAATGTGTTCTTTACTACAAGTATCCAGGTCCTCAGCTCAATCAGCAGTACTCTCCCAAGGAAGAGGTTAGGAATGTGTGTTTTGAGAAAGCTGGAAGTCTCTGTAACAAAGATATGGGTTTCTTCTATTTCCTCTATTTATGGTTTTAAAACCGGTACCTGGAATAGGAAGAGATCATTGAATTGCTTACGCTGTCCACACCAGTGCGAGCCAGGACCCCCTACTGGTAATTTAATTCATGTTCTGTTCTCACTGCTGTTGATAGTTTCCTTTCCCACCCTGAAAATGTAGCTCAGTCTTCTGTCTCCATGACTAACAGACTCTTGTGCTGAAGAGCCAAGAGCACAAGCGCTGGGTCAACTCAGCCTCAATTTTTGTTTTCAACATGTCAACTCTTGGAAACAATGGCAACAAAATATCTGAAAGAGGAAGGTGGTTCCAAAGCTCAGGGAAAGCAAAACAGGATCAATTTGAGGAGGAGAGAAGCATTAAAATGTCCTTAAAGCTGAAGGGGTTAGGGCTTTAGCCATTCAACGGTGGGGACCAGAGGCAATTTATCCATAGTACTCTGGGACACACACACACACACACACACACACACACACACACACATCCTACATGGGCATGACCATGAGCTGTGGTGGCCCAGGCAGGCAGATGTGGGTCCTGAAGCACCTCCCCACCTTAGAAATATTTCCTATGCTCAAGCTGCCCGTTTTCCAGAGAACATGACCCAGGTGAACCCAACAGTAGGGCATCCTTCCCCTATATTCTGAACTCTTGTCGAGACTATAATTTAACCCTAGAGAGGGAGAGACTGCTCCCTAAAATGAGACCAAGGATGCATTTCCCCCCACCACAGGCAGATTTAAGCTTGGGGAGATTCTTATTATTTTCCACCATAGTGTTTTCTCAACGCATGTATTACTAATATTTATTCCTGCTGCAAAGGGTAGAGCTGGAGGTAGAATTCAGCCTTCCTGGGCATTAACCTTGCAGTATTCTTGTGTAACTTAGCTGTCTCCGAGGGCCAAGGTTAGAAGTAAGTTGGAACAATATTGATCACTGAAGAGTGATTCATCCTGAATCCTCATCTGGCTTCCTTGGCTCGGCATTTGCTGTGTTCTTACATTGATTTAATCCTACGTAGTCACTTCCGAGCCTATAAACTCCTTGGGGGCAGGTACTCGGGCTATTCTATGACGGATCACATGTATGTTACATTGCTCACGCAGCCTGTCATTTGATCCACCTTCGTCAGCTCATCATTAGTGAGATAAATGAGCCAGGACTTTTTTTTTTTTTCCCCCAGCTGGATCACTCAGAAATCAGACCCAAGGAGGAGATCTCCCCTGGACAAAGTTATGGGTGGTGGTGGGGGTTTCTTTCTACTGGTACTTACCATGGTTCTTTCCCCAAATCTAAGGCTTGTTACAGATTTATATGCCAGAACCGAGTCTCCGAGAGAGACTCAAGGTGCTATAGCCAGCGATGTTGATGATTTAGTAGATAACGTTCTTTTTTCTGAACTTCAAATGAAACCAGCGGGTTATGAGGACCATCCTTTAGCTGAGTCATAAAGACAAGCTCCCGCCCTCTTGCAGTTAAAAATTCATGAAGCGTTTCAAAAGGCTGCTGAGAATCAGGCTGGGTTACCTGCTTTCCCTTCCCTTACTTGTTATTTATATGATTAAATGCTTCTGGCGGACTTCACTTTTGCCGGTGAAATATAATCTGATGTTTCTGATTAGTCAAGAATAAATCTTGGGCCTGGTTACCACCTGATTAAGCAAAGAAAAATATAAACATTACAGGAAACCAAGCGACAAAACAAAATATAAATGTCAGTTAGTTTTACTCTGCTTTGCTACAAAGATTGGCAAGCTTTGACTATTTGTATGCCAATGTTGTCTCCCAAAGGTAGATAAACATAACTGCTAACATGAGGCTGGTGACATTTGTCAGCTACTGTTTTTACTTCCCTGTGGTAAAGTTCTCTCAACCAGAGGGAACTTTGGTTCCAGGGGAAAGGGGGAGAAAGCGGCAAGAGGCCCTGACAATGAAAACTGTCTGAGCTCACAAGCTATAGGTTTCTGGGGTCTGCATTAGTACCTTATAACTGGGTTTCAACTAGTGAGTTTTGCAACTGCCATATTCTCCAAAATGGCATTGCTTTTGCTACTAGGAATTTGAAAAAATAATCCATCGAAATACTTTCCTGTTCCATGTTATTGGAAGTAAGACAAGAAGCTTGCTTTTTCAGGATTGTTGTTATCACACAACTTCCTGCCTTATTTGCAGTAAAAAAATTCATGAAGCATTTTCAAAATGTCTTGAGACAACACTCTAGACCCCAAGTTTCTCAGCTTTTTGGCCCCAATTCAGAGGATCTAACCTATGGGGAGTCCTGTGTGTATTCTAACCTTCTCCCTGTTCCCATTGCTCATGGAAAAGTTCAATAAATCCCTTTGGTCTGTTTTGTGCACGGTGCTGTCTCCTATCCCCACAGGAGGCTCACAAGTGGTAAAAGGCAAATGTCAGAACCTTCCAGAAAGCCTAGAGTTGTCATTCACGATGATAATAACAGTAATAGCAATCATGATGATGAGATGATGATGTTACAACCTCCCTTCTGTAACCTCTCTCAGGAAAGCATGGGAGCTTTTTTCCCAGAATTCCCTGGTGATCATCTCAAGACTCAATACACAGAATTAGATCACAAACCTCTCTTAGAACCAGAAACCATGTCCAGGTGGTGAGACAGTGCTGATTAGATTAGGCTCGAACCAGGAACCCCATATCTAGAGCCAAAAAGATATTGAGCCAGATGTGAGTTGAACTTCACCAAAGCAGGCAGGCCTTGCAGGGGTGAGTGCGCGAACCCAAACAAGATGGGGCAGTCTCCAAGAGAAGGGGGATGAATGATACAAGTCAGCCACAACGGCCCCAGCAACTAACAATAGTCATTTACTGAGCCCTCATTTCATGTGGTTACAATTCTAAGAACATTTTCCTTTAACCGCCCCCCCACCTCACCCCACCCCCACAAATCCACAGAGGGAAGTTCCAATTTTATGCACATTTTCAGATGAGAAAATGGAAACTCACAGAGGCTAAGTGACTTGTTAAAGTCACACAGCCAGGAAGTGGCAGAGCTGGTATTCAAATCTAGGTGGTCAGATCTTCAAAGCTCAAACTGATTCATTCTCCTCATCAGGAAGCATTTCTCAGCTGAGCCAGGAGACACTGAGGGAGGCAGGTGTCAGCCTGGGCTTTGGAGACCAAGGAAGCTGTAGAGCCTGAGCCAGCTGGCTAATTAGCACAGCTTCCTCCCCAGTGTGGGCTTTGTGCTCATCCCCTCTCTCCCGGCAACTGTGGACCCCCTCTGCTGGGCCCTCCTGCTTCTGTTTGTACCTCCTCTGAGACCAGAAGAATCACTACACCAGATATGTACTTTACTTCAAACACTGAGTAAAATGACGGTTTCTAAGAATTGTTCCCTTAAAACAAATCACTATAGCGTATTAAGATAGCCTTTTCCTGGGATAGCTAGTAGTATCTGTAAGGTTAGCCCAGGGGATTATTTCTAGTACCAAAAGGTAAGAGAAGGTGCTTGTGCTATTGACTAAACCAGGCAAAATATCCGTAGTCAGTTAATAATCTCTTCTTCCATCTGTCAGTTCTTGGGGCTTCATTCTCTGTATAACCAGTTTCATGTTTCTCTTTCTTCCCCGAAGGAGTGGGTGTTGGGAATCAAGCCAAGCATTTGTGGCAGGACAATTGAAAACCTCCTGATGAATACGGCTCTTCCTGTCAGTGAGATCCTCTAGATCCATCTGATCTATTTCGTGGCATTTTACTTGACAGGTTTAAAGGAGTGAAATATAGAAAGCTGTCTGGGTTTAGCAGGTCAAGTCTTACCTCTTTATTATTCCTCTGTTCTCCGGTGGTGTCACGATCCATAATTCATTTTGAACCAAACCTTGATGGCCTATATTGAAAAAAAGCCATGTTAATTTCATAAGGTTGGGTCAAATAAGGATAAAAGGAGAAGCTTGAAAGAAAATTTATTGGGAGTAATAAACCGATAGATGATTAAGAGTCCTTCAGGAAATGATGTATATCGGTTGAAAGGCCCTCATATTGTTTTCTGGACTAAACTCTGTTCATAAGTATTATAGTCATAAATTTTGTTTTTTAAAAGATTTTATTTATTTAACAGAGAGAGGAGAGAGATCACAAGTAGGCAGAGAGGCAGGCAGAGAGAGAGGAGGAAGCAGGCTCCCTGCTGAGCAGAGAGCCCGATACAGGGCTCAATCCCAGGACCCTGAGACCATGACCTGAGCTGAAGGCAGAGGCTTAACCCACTGAGCCACCCACGTGCCCCTACAGTCATATATTTTAATTGAACATTTTTAGGTTTCCATTGAGTTTGAAAAATGAAACAAACAATGAGGAGTTGCTACAGTACTTTTGAGATCCTTTAAGGTAATCTTCAGATGATTATAAATAAAAAAGCTTTTTGAGATTTTAGTATTTGTTTGAAACTGTATCTATCCATTCTACACATACCTATCTATTATGTTCCTCCTGTGCATCGAGCACTATCTTAGTGCTGGAAAAGCAGTGATAAATATACAACACAGCTCCTACCCCTGTGGGCCTCACCATCTAATAAGAAAGATTTTTTTAAAAAGAACATAATAATGTCAAATTTGAAAAATTCCATGAGGATTGATAATAACGTACTTAGAAACAGAATAACAATGTGGGAAGGAGGCAGCAACTTTATGCAGGGTAATTACAGAAGGCTTCTCCGAGGAAACACATGAGGCCAGGTGTAAGGATGAGAAGGAAAGTAGGCATGCAGAAAAAGAGAACTGTCCTTCCTCCAGGAAGAGGACATGAAAAAGTCCTGCGGATGGAAAGAGCCCTCTGCCAAGATAGGGAAGCCTGAGCAGAGGAAAGAAGTGGAAGAGGAGGGATACTGGAAACCAACATTTGAAGTACCTGAGGAAATATTAGAGAGTTCCAGCAGGAAATTGAATAAAGAGCCTGGAAGCAAGGTCAGGGAGAGAAATACAAATTAGGGAATGATCTGCATACAGATAAACATTTTTAAATGACATAGTGGATAAGATTGCATAGAAAAGGAGTGTAGAGTAAAGAGAAACTCTATTGTCGTGTTGTCAATACAGGAAATGAGCCTGCAGAAGGGTCAGGCCAGCAGGAGGAGAATTGAGAAAGCACATATCATAGAAGCCAAAAGAAAGGAGGGAATGACTGGTTAAGGATGGTGGAATGGGGGCACCTGGGTGGCTCAGTGGGTTAAAGCCTCTGCCTTCAGCTCAGGTCATGATCCCAGGGTCCGAGGATCGAGCCCCGCATCGGGCTCTCTGCTCAGCGGGGAACCTGCTTCCCCCTCTCTCTCTGCCTGCCTCTCTGTGTACTTGTGATCTCTGTCTGTCAAATAAATAAATAAAATCTAAAAAAAAAAAAAGATGGTGGAATGATGAGCACATACCTTTCTCCCTTTCTATACCAAGACCACAGGAAATGATAGCCCCTAAATTTTTTTAAAACCATAGGCCCACAACAACAAAGAAACCAGAAAGAGGCATCTCTGCTTGATTTCAATAATTTCTTGAGAACGGAAGGCAGACAGAGGAGTGATAGTGTGACTGAGGAAGACAGCTCGGAGAACACATAGGGGTAAAGGGTTAAGGAGAGACCCAATCTGGCATGCAGATCCTGGAACAGCCCAGGATATACCAGGGGTGGCAGAGAATTGAAGTGAGACTCGGGACTGAGCACAGAGTGATTGAAAGGAAGTATACATAGTTGTTGCTGTCTACCACACTCACTCCTGCATTCTCAGTCTCTGAAGGAAAACACAAAATCACCACTATAGAGATCAAAGGCCTATATTCTGCAGCTTCTAGAAATTACCTACATAAATAATGTCTGCTTTCCTAATCACCTTCATCTTAGTCTAGATCTGAACATGCAAGATGATAAGGCCTGCCCAGGCATCCAGAGTACCCCTTTAACTTTTTATTTTTAAATAGAATTTACCCCATTCTTAAATAGGAATAGACAATTAAAGTTGGGATTTTTTTAAAGAAAGTCTCTAACATGAAAAAAAAGAGAGATCAAGATGAACCAATGGTAAAAATAATACTGGAGGAAATGAAAATTTAATATATGGGATAGAAAGAAGGTTCAAAAACTTTATATCGTATCAGAGAGATTTGAGAAAACATTATAGCCTAACACAAGAAAAGGTTGCTATGGGAAAAGGAACAAACAAAACACAGGAAAGATGTCTTAAAGAACTAAGTACGGAAATAAAAAGATTCAGTAGCAGGATTACAAATCAAAATAGGAAAAACAGAAGTTAGAACAAAAGGTCAAAAAGATGGAAAATAGTATTTACAAATAAAATTAGGAACATAAAAATAAAACAAGAGAAGCATCAGGTGTTTCAACAACTGACTAATAGAAGTCCCAGAAAACAAATGATAGAAAATAAATTATCAAAGAAATAATGCAAGAATATTTCAGACAAATTGAGGGACATGACTACAGATTTAAGAGTCTTCTGTGGCCTTAGTACCATGAGTGAAATTTAGGGAAAAAAAAAAAAAAAGACCCAGAGTGAGGCACATCTTCTTGAAACATAGAAATATCAAGGATACAAACATGACCTTAGATGCTCTTTTAACGGGGGTGTGGAGGAAACAACTTATAAAAACAAAACAAAAAAAAAAAAAACAAAAACAAACAAAACAAAACAAAAACAAAAAACAAGACTCTCCTTTCTCATCAGACTTTGCAGTAGAAACACTAATTACTAGAAGACAATGGAGCAACGTTAAGTTCTGAGGGGAAATGATTGTTAAAATATAACTCTGCATCTAACAAAACCATCATGTGAGAAGATAGAATTAAGTCACTTTATACATGCAAGGACTCAGGAAAAAACTTATCTCCCATATAACTATCTTTACATTGTCATAAAACAAGGGGGTCAGCAACACCACAAGATAACACGGGATCCAGAAAACAGGAGCTCTAACCCCCAGCTGTGAAAAGAAGTCTCGAGATTTTTGCCCACAGAGAATTAAGTCCCAGGATCCTCAGAAGAAACTGTCCAAGACAAGACCAGATTAATGAGGCTCACATTGTGCCCCATACATCCCCAGGGAACACAGAAATCTTTTGAGGGAGTCTATGAAATCACAGCTATTTTCAAAGTAATCCTAAAATATAATACGCCTTTCTCATGTCTTTGACATTTGCACTGATTATGCGTAAGCAGTGGTGGTTAAAATTGCCAACACTTTATAGAAAACTATTCTGCCTTGAATTCAGCAGTCAGGCATAAAACTCTATGTTTCAACTGCACTTTTTTTCTGAATACAGTAAGTAGAACGCACCTAACTGTTGCATCTTAATTGTCCTAAGGGGCTTGCTTAAGTAAAAAGATAAGAATTTCTTCTACATTAACTTGTAGCAAAGCCTTTACAAATAAAAGCTTATAAATTAAAAAGAAAAAATGGCTGACCCTTTAGCCCATGAATCAACATAGCGGTATAAGAGCTGTACTTGGTACCTACTGGGCACTAAATTCTTCACTGCCTTAAACTCTGTCCCCAAAAAAGAAGAAAAAAAAAGACATCAAATTTATTGAAGAATGTCATTGATGAGCAGCAAAAATTAATTTTATTGACCTTGATCACAAGTGCATGTCTTTTTAATATTCTGTGTATCACAACAAGGGTGCATAATCCTCTGTCCACCTCAGTATGAAGGTGTTCTTGCTGTGAAACCCCTGTGTGCCTGTTTCAGATGGGAGCCGAATTAGATGTGTTTGCTATGGACACCATTTTTACTCAATTGGACAACTGATATGCGAACTATGTTATTCAAACTTGGAGTTTGGGCAGACATTTCCCAAAAATAAATGAAACGAACCTGTCCCTTCAAAGAAAACAACAGACAGTTTGTATTGCCATCGACAAGATACAAACTTTCAAGGAGAAATGAGATTTTGGTAAACTTGTATCTACTACTTTGAACCTGACAGATCTCCAGGACTTCAAGACTTTCCTAATGAGATCAGTGGTGATATAAACAAGTGTTATTTTTTGATATTGTAACATCAAATGTGTCAACATTTGAAAGATCTTCATAATTCTTTGACTCAACATTTTCTAAATAACTAATGCATGGTGTTACAACATCAAACATGAGCAAAAGATCTCTTCAAAGTATAGCTGTATCAATAGATATTAAAGTAATAGAATAAAAAAAACTGCAATTATATGATGTCAGTTCCACATTACAATTAACTTTTAAGAAATGCTGTTTGCCCTTTTTTGGTGAAGTATAAAAGAAAATATTCACAATGGGAATTATTAATTCTTCAAGTGAGCAAATATTTACAAAGTCACAGTAATGTAAGCACTGTATTGATTTGCAATATTTAGAAGCAACTTATTGGCTTAATTATTGTTACAGAACAAATGGTAAATAGTATCAGCCTTGTCAATTCAACAGAGCAAGTACAGAAGGCAGGAAATGAGAGGTAAAAGTGAGAAGAGGAGATAAAAGAATAAGGCAGGAACGCTAATTTCCTTGTCTTACAGAATGTCAAAAGACAGTATCTATAGTTCATGGGATAAGGACTTGAAAGGGTTGGATTTTACTAACCCACATCAGGAAATAACAACACAGCAAGTATAATTATTTTATTTTATTTTATTTTATTTTATTTCTTTTCAGTGTCCCAGAATTCATTGTTGATGCACTACACCCAGGGTTCCAGGCAATACGAGGCCTCCGTAATACCCACCAATGCTATTGAAAGAATGGGGGAGGGAGGAATAGGAATAACTCAAAAGAAGTAAATTCTCCTTTATTATCACAGAAACAGAGATGCTAAAAATTAAGAAATTTTAAAATGTCATTTAGAAATGAGCTAACTACCATAAGAAATGGCTTTTTTTTTTTTAAGGTTTTATTTATTTATTTGAGAGAGAGAGAGCATGAAGGTGGGTGTAGGGTCCAAGGGAGAAGCAGTTCCTGTTCCTGTCGAACAGGAAGCCTCATACAGGACTTCTCGATCCTGGGACTCAGGGATCATGACCAGAGCCGAAGACATTCACTTTACCAACAGAGCCACCCATGCACCCAAGAAACAGCTTTTTAAAATTAAAACTTATGGGATACCTGGGTGGCTCAGTGGGTGAAGCCACTGCCTTCAGCTCAGGTCATGATCCCAGGGTCCTGAGATTGAGCCCCACTTGCTCGTCAGGGAGCTTCCTTCTCCCTCTGCCTACTTGTGTGCTCGTTGTCTCTCTCTCTCTCTCTTTCTCTCTCTCTGACAAATAAATAAACAAAATCTTTTAAAATTAAAATGTATTGCTTCTAGGGAGCAGAACCAGGCATGGGGTATGGTGGCATGGGTTGCCCGATAAAATATAGGACACGCAAATATAAATAACAAAAAAATTTTTTAGTAAAAATACGTCCTCAATATTGGATGGGATATATTTATACTGAAAAACTGTGCATTTGAATTTTGTGAAATTCAAATTTAATTAGATTTTTTTAAAAATTTTTAATGTTTTTTTATTTATTTATTTTAAATTAATTTATTTAATTTTTATTTATTTAATCTGACAACTATATATGCTCTTCTTGGGTTTTGTTTTTAACAATGGACTCTTTTGCATGTTTAGATCTTTTAAGCATATGGTAAGTAACCGTACATTTTAAAAAAGGAGAAGACAAAGGAGGAGAAAAAGGGTGTACCAACAGTGTCCAATGTCAGTGAAAACTGAATACATGAGGTTGGAGCATGTTTATTATATCTGGCCATGCAGAGAACAATGGTGTCTCTGATAAGAAGAGATTCTGTGGAGTGAAGGAGCTGCAAGTGGACAGTTGTGGATTAATAAATGAATTAAGGAGAGGTAATTATAGAAGAGGAATGTAAGGCATGAGATATGAAGAAATCCATGGATTACAGGACTGATGATACATTTTTCTTTCTGTATATCCATTGCATATCTCAAAGTAATTCTTTTTTGAGCCATCATATTCAATTTGTACAATATTAGAAGAAAATGAAATTCTAGCAATAATTTGGGATAATGCCACAGGAAGTGCCCCAGGGTGAGTAAGCAGGGTGAGTAAGGGTCTGGCCTTCTGATGGAGGGATGTTTGTAACAGTGTGAACATTCTTTATAAAAAGGAGGAAGTGAGTAAAAATATAGTGGTTTACCATATACTTAAGACAAGTATGGGACTGAAATGGGAATTTACAATCCATTTCTCATTGATAAAAGTTACTAAATTAACCTGTCTTCTTTCATGAGAACTGGAAGTCTCATTCACAGCTCTAATTTAGCACATAGTATGTAAAAGGACTTAGGGGAATATAAATATGACTGAGGCATGGAGCCTGCTTCCAAGGAAGAGTAGATTTCAAGATGGTGGCCAGACTAGTCAAACTTCCCCTAACTACCAACTGGCTTGTTGGCCTCATGTCAGGTTGAAAGCTACCTTTGCTGAGCTCTGTCCCACATACTCTTAACCCAACTCAGTCCCATGCTTCCCTCCTCCCGAAAGGTTGTCTCAGAACTGGATTTGAATGGGCTTCTTTAATAAAAGACATAAAACCAATCTCTTTTTCAGCAGATTATATAAAAATGTCTAACCACATTTTTCTCTAGTTGGAACAATATGCAAGCCATCCTCCCACCATTTAGGCTTTCCAAGTACTCTCTGTTCCCCTTCAGTTGTGCTACAGTTTCAAAAAGCCATCTAATTTTTACTACTGGAGTCACATATGTGTATGATGAGCCACTGATGGCCTTGAGATGACAACTTATTAAAACACTTCGTTTATTTCTGTGAGCAGCACAGGAAGAATAAAAAATAAAAAAATAAAACCATTCCTTATCTTTTCAACTCTCATAGCAAATGACTCATTTCCTTTCTAAAGAGGTTAACTTCTTTCTCTTTCTTCCATGTTACCTATAGACTCTGCCATCTTGGAAGTAGCAGGGAAACAAAAGACTAGCAGCAACAGGTAGATGACATTCTCTTCCTTCATTTTGGAAGTGTCACTTCCAGAAGTAATCTGATTGTCACTAACCTTCCTTTATGTCCACCCTGATCATCTTTGCTCTTCCTCTAAAATATCTTCATGTAGCAGCTTTGACTCTTCCAGCCCTATCTCCCACGAGATCTCTCTCTTCTTGGCCCTAGCAAACAGAAGTTCTCTCTGTCCTTTCCCTCATCCCTCTGCAAACCCCATTCAGATCATAGAGCCTATACACAAGGCAAGCACCGATTAAACAACAGTCAGCTAGAGAAAAATACTTCACAAGACAAACTAGGGTCACCTGTTATCCTTCAAGCCCTCCAGTGAGTAGCTTCCTTTTAACCATAGAGGTTAGGAAGAATAGTGTCAGGTCATAGGGATGGACTTTAACTCTTTGAAGGGACAATTACCAGTTGATTTGAAGCATTTAGGAAAGTAGAACAGTGAAGGGTAATTGATACAAACATGAAATTACATAAGGATATATGGATGTGGTTCTTATATTATGCCAATTTATAGAAGGAGGTTTATTCTTCTCCTATATTCATCTGCTATAAAAGATAATCGTTGAAGTCTTCTAGAAACCTACTTGCTTTGGAACTCACTTAAAAACATGTAGATTAATAATAGGAAACACTGGGCCGGCAAATTATTAAACTTTATTAAGCTAAAATATTAAACTTTGGAACATCTCTTGAATTTCTGGATTGATAATATGATCAGAATCATTGGACAAACCAGGAGATATTCCAATAGCTAAAGGATCCTGGATTAATGTCTGCCTAAAATTTTGCAACGTGGGTCTTTTAAAATCAAAAGGAAAAAAAATGTAATATTGAATTACTAATCATCAGTCACATGTAAGACCTCCCATATCTCTCTCAGCTATAAGGTCTTCTGGTCAGAAATGGACTGACCTTTGAGATATTGTCTCTGTTTCTCACCATTGGACAGAAATATCAGGTTACTGCACTCTGACAGTTTGGAGCCTTTAAAAGTCCTCAGGAAGTGAAGATGAAAAATCAATATCAAGTGACTCACAGAGGCATTGTTTTTAATGGTTCTGCTGCTGTCATGTCACCCTAAGAGGAAGCTCTTCATATTTGGTCAATATGGTGACACCGCATCATTCTGAATTTTATATGAAAAAGGCCACAGAACTTTCATTATAATGATCCTGCCTGATTGGTCCCATTAACCACTAAATTTGCAGTTAAAGTAAATGTAGACTGTGTTTTCTGTTATTTGTATTTTCTCATAAAATATGCATGAAGACAATCACAGCAATGTCAAAAATACCACCACCCTTTTAAAAATGCAGCAGTATGACTCATGGTGTTCAAAACTGAATAATATATTGAATGGCTGAAGAAGTAAAACTTAAGAGTCAAAGTCTTGAGACAACACACAAGCCTGTTTGAATGGACAGTGCACTCCTCATATCATGCCAATTGGTTGAAAATGTAGGGTGGTGATAGCTTATATTCTGTTATTTGGTTCTGAAATGTTTGGAATTGTATATATTGTTGATTCATTGACCCCCCTCTTATCATTATGAAGTGATATTCTTTATCCTGAGTGATAGTCCTTGCTCTGAAATCTGCCTTGATATGAATATAGCCATTCCAACTTTCTTTTGATTAATGTTAACATATCATCTTCCACCTTTTCACTTTTAACCTGTTTATGTTTTTATATTAAGAGTTTGCTTTTCCTTTTTTATACAATCTGATAATCTCTGCCTTTATTTAGTGTATTTACACCATTTACACTTAATGTGAATATTGATATCATTGGATTTAAATCTACCACTTTGTTTTCTATTTTGACCCATCTGTATTGTGTTCCTTTTTCTTTAATTTTTTTCTGCCTATTATGAATTAATTGAACATTTTTTAATTTAATTTCTTTTTTGGCTCGTTAGTTATAACTTCTGTTATTTTAATGGTTGTTTTAGGATTAATAGTATGTGTCTTTACCTTACCACAGTGTACTTTTAAATATACATAGAATAAAAATCTTACAACAATTTATTCCCATTTCTCCCCTCTTGGCCTTTATGTAGTTATTGGCATAAAATTTATATATATATTACAAACCCACAATCCATTGTTTTTTTGTTGTAGTCATTGTTTCAAGGAGCCAATTATTTTTAAAAGAAACTTAAAAATAGGGAAAAATTCAACCCACTTGAGTTACCATTTCCAGTGCTTTTCATTCCTTTGTATGAATCTGGATTTCCATCTGTTATCATTCTCCTTCTGGCTAAAAGATTTTCTTTGACAAGTTTTGTAATGCATGTCTGATGTTGGATTCTTTTGGATTTTTTAGTCTCAAAAAGTATTTATTCCATGCTCATTGTTTTCTCCCAATATTTTTTATTCATTGACTTTAGTTTTAGAATTGTTTTATATTTGCAAAAAAAATAAGCAAATAGTACAGAAAGTTCTCTTATATCTCCCCCTACACTCAGTTTCCCCTATAATTGATCTCTTACATTTATACAATAGATTTGTTATAATTAATGAAACCATATTGGTATGTCTTTATTGACTAAAATCCATAGTTTATTCAGGTTTCCTGAGAAACCTAATGTCCTTAGCCTATTTCAGGATCTTATCCAGGATACTACATAACTTAACATTCTCAGGTTTCCTTAGACACCTGTTAGCTTAGTGACAGTTTCTCACACTCTCCTATTTCTTATGAACTTGACAGTTCTGAAGAGTACTGGTCATGTATATTGTTGGGTGCCCCTCTCCTGGAAATTAATGCTTTCTCATGACTTGACTGGGGTTATGAGTTTTGGAGAAAAAGAGCATAAAGGTAAAGTGACATTTTTTTCATCACATTATACCAAGGTTGTATGCTGTCAATATTATTTGTCACTAATGATATTGTCCTTGATCAGCTGGCTGAAGTAACATTTGTCAGGTTTCTCCACTGTAAGGTTACTCTTTTTGTCCCCTTTCCATACTGTACTCTTTGGGAGGAAGTCACCATGCAGGGAACACACATAAAGAGGGGGAGTTTCACTGCTCCATCTATTTTGGAAAGCAGCATCTACATAATTTATCTGAAAATTCTCTATACGAGAGATTGGTCTATTCTCCCTCATTTATTTAATCACCTATTTGTATCAGTATGGGCTCAATAATACCTATTCTATATTTGGGGTTATAATTCAATACTACTTTATTTATTTTGTAGCTTGAATTGTTCCAACTTTGGCTATTGTGAGCTGTTTCACTTGGCTGGTGTGCCCCTTTACCATATATCGCTGTAGTTATTTGGTTTTGAACCATTCCTTATTTCTGGCACTAGGAGCTGCCAAGCTCTTCTAAGCTCATCTCATATGCTTCCTGACCCAGTCCTAGGAACGGCATTTTCTGCAAGAAACTCTGTTTCCTCTTATCGGAGAATGGAATTGGAAACCAAGATCTGGGTAGTAGGTGTACTCATGTTAATGGGGTGTTCATTTCATTTAGATCCTCTCAGCTGACAGAGCAAAGAAATTATGTGTGTATACTAATGTGTGTGTCTATACACATATCTATAAATATTTTATATGTAATCATCTGCATCTGTATTAAATTAAACATGAGTTCTTACTGGTATCTCCCTAACCAAATGGGTTATTCTAGTCTATTCCTCTTGCTGATCTGTATATTTCTAGTCCAACAGTGAAAAGCCTGGATCCCACCATCCACCTTTCACTTACTTAATCTTTAATTCCAGTACACATGTATAGTAGTAACAGAATTGTTAACCCATACCCCCATGGAGAAAATTTTGACTCAAGTCAGTTATGATTCATGTGCAGTCCTTTCCGCCTATAGTCTTTAAAACACCATTCATTTCCAAAGTTTCGTAGGTCAGCAGCTTTTCCTTCAACCCTCCCTTTGAGGTTGTTTCTTATATTTGCAATACATCTAGATTCTCTTGTCACAGTCTGCATTCTATCTTGGGATTCTCTGTCCTTCTAAATGATTTTTTTCTTTTATAAATTAAGGTTTGCTCTTTATGTTGTAAAATTCTATAGGATTTAACAAACACATAATGCCACATATCCAACAGTAGAGCATCATAAAGAATAGTTTCACTGCCCTAAAAATCCCCTGCCTTTCACCTATTCAATCCTCTCTCTTCCTCCAAACCCCGGCAACTCATGATTTTTTTTTAATTATCTATATAGTTTTTGCCTTTCTGGAATGTCATAAAATTGGAATCATAGAGCATATGGCCTTTTCAGACTGGTTTCTTTCCATTGGCGGTATGATTTGTGGTTCTTCCATGTCTTTTTGTGGCTTGGTAGATCATTTTTCATTTACATTATAGAATAATATTCAATCGTATGGATATACCAAAGTTTATCCATTTATCTATTGAAGGACATCTTAGTTGCTTCCAATTTTGAGCAATATTGAGTCCAACTGTTATAAATATTCATATGTGGACATGCTTTAAACTCAGCTGGGTAAATACCTGGGAATGTAACTGATGGATAATATGTTAAGTGAAGACTATGTTTAGTTTTGCATTAAACTGTCAAACTATCTTCCAAAGTAGGCTGCATTTTCCATTCCCATCAGCAATGAATGAGAGTTCTCGTTGTTGTGTATCATTCCCACTATTTGATATTGTCAGTTTTGGAATTCTTGCCATTCTAATAGGTGTGTAATGGTATCTAATAGCTGTTTTAGTTTGCAATTCTCAAATGACAAATGACATTGAACATCTTTCCACATGGTTACTTGCCAACTATATATCGCAACCCCAGTCAGCAGTAGTGTTAGCCAGAATGGCCTTAGTAAGAGGCAGTCCATATTGCTAGGTCTGTGCGCAGCTTCTATCCACACCACTATGCCACTTACCTCACCGGCCTATTGAGCAAGCACTGATGTGGCTGGGGAAAGATGCTGACTGGCAGGCAGTGTGTGTCATTTTTTTCACCTGATTATTAAGGGCCTCCTCTTATGACCATTGCTTGGGACATTTTATCCCCACTGTTTTGGCCCATTCACTATTTTTAGTTCAGCTACGTGAAAAAGTCCACAGTCCTCTTTGTCACCAATCTGCCAATCTTGTTCCTTCCAAGTTGCTGACGATCAACCAAAAAGTTAATGACTGCCCAATGAATACATCCATTTCTCTGGCCATTTCTTACTACTGGCAAAGTGTACAGCTAAATTTACTGCTTATAGTTCTGCCCACTATTGCTGATTTTCCTTCACTACTGTTCTATAAGGCTACTCCTGAGAGTGACTGTGGTACTCCCCCTATCCATTTGGGGTAATAACCAACAGATAGTTGGTCATGAGGAACATCCCAGGTGAACTGAAGTCATGAATGGAGAGAGAGGAAACCATGCAGCTGTAGCCATTGTTAAATGTTTCTGAGCCACCTGTTCAGCTTACCTGGCTCTTCCCAAGCTTGGTCTCTTACATTCCTTTTACATTTGATTATATACTGCTTCACTACACACTCAACCTTATGGCTGGGTAAGTCAGAAACCCAGTTCATGATGGACAGCTCAGGACACACGATCTCCTGATTTCTGACGGTAGGGATTCAATATCTCTACCAAAGCTTAGAAGAAAGCCAGAAGTTGTTTCTCAAAATGAAAATAGTTATCTGGGGGAAAAATTTGCTCTAAAATCTGAGTCTTCACTGCGATTCTCTATGTCTAGGGTTTGCTAGATGGTCGTTATGGCATCTCCGTTTGCTACATATACTGGAAGTATTGGTGGATCTGATAGATCAATGGCTCAAGGGTCAGAGCAGATGACCTTCTTTTACTCTGATCCCTTCTAGAAACTGGAAGTCTTATATGTGACTCTGGATTGATCAAAGCAGCATATATTGCTTCCAAAATCCAAAAAGATCATAGGATCATACCTCTTTTTAGTAGCAGGGGCATCAGATGGAGCAACTTGTATTTCATCATTGTATACACTCCTAAGGTCACTGGACTCTGAAATTTCAATGAAGTAGTGGGGTCCTGAATTGTTGTGGGGTTTCTCTCCCACTCTCTAGTTTTCACGTATGTTCCTAAGTCATCTGAAATGCTTGCTATTACCTGCTTATCAGATCCAATTAGCATAGTGTCACCAACATAGTAGACCAGTGTGTTTTGTGAAATGTCAGTTTAACCACAATCTCTATGGACTGCATTATATAGCAAGGAGTGGGAGAACTGAAATAGCTCTAAGGCAAGGCTGTGAAATTGATCTATGCCCTACCAGGTAAAATGAAACTGCTTCATGAGGTCCTTGCAGATTACTCTGGAGAAGGGGATTTTCCAGGTTGAAGCTGGGAATCAAGTGCCACAGACCGTATTGATTTTGTTTAGTGAAGATATTACATCTAGGACAGCAGTTGTAATTGGAGTCATTCCCTGATTAAGTTTACAATGGTCCATAGTCATTCTCCAAAATCCATCTGACTTCACAAGAAAACAGTTGAGTCAAATGGGTTTATGATAGGGTTATCACCCTACTCCTTCCAAGTCTCTGATGGTCTTAATGTTAGCAGTTTCCCTGTTGGGGGAACCCTGCACCATCCCTATATGGGGATGCCATATAGGCTTGGGTTTACTATCTTGGTAGGAAATGTAAGGAAATTCCAGGGTCTGATATTCAATGTGGTTATTCTACTAGTTGCCCTGTATGTCTGTTCCCATGACACATCCAGGAACTGAGTAAATAAACACAAGGGGAGACCTTGGACCAACTTGGTACAGAGTCAATCAACTTGAGCTAAGATTCCACCTATTACCAGCAACCACAGCCCCACTTTAATTGATAGTCAAAGTGGCATTTTGGGGCCCCAGGAATTAGTCAACTCAGAGCCAATGTCTAGGATTCTCCCCAAGTCTGGGTATCTCCTTTTATGCAATATACAATAATTTCAGGTTCTTTGGTAAAGTCATGGAGAAAGATTTATATTCTCTATTTCCAATCTTCAGTAAGATGAGACCCAGAATCCCCTCCAATGAAGGGCTTTGGGGTTTATGAATTAACTTAGGTCAGAAATTGAGTGAGAGGCTATGATTCTCCCCTTTGGTAACCATCCTGACCTTGGACTTTGCTTGGACTTTAAATTTCCATTGTTCATATGCTGCCTAGTCTGTGATGGACTAAGACAATGTGCATCAAGATAGAATTGGTTAAATGCTTAAGTTACCTCCATTCAATGGAGTACTATTTGACTCATTTAAAAAAACAAGTTAGCTCATTTGGGATATGGAATGATGTCCAAGAGAGATCTTTAGGTGAAAAACTTAAGGTGTAGAAATTGTGCGTAGTCATATACTATTTCCTCAAATGTTTGTATCTGTGTGAAAACATGGGGTTCCCTGTAAGGAGATACAAGAAACTGGTAATGCTGGTTTTCTCCAAGATCCTGAACTATTGAACTATTGGGAATGGGAGTGAACCATACTTGCTACTGTGTTACAGTTAGATAATATTGAATTTGGTAGCATATTAATGTACTACCTACACAGATAGGTAAATTTTATTTTTTTCATTTTTTTTTAAGTTAACCCTGTGTCCAACATGGGGCTTGAACTCAGAACCCTAAGACCAAGAGTCACAGGATCTACTGACTGAGCCACCCAGGAGGCCCATATATTTAATTTTTTTTTAAGATTTTATTTATTTATTTGACAGAGAACACAAGTAGGCAGAGGCAGAGAGAGAGAGGAGGAAGCAGGGTCCCTGCTGAGCAGAGAGCCCAATGTGGGGCTCGATCCTAGGACCCTGGGATCATGACCTGAGCCGAAGGCAGAGGCTTTAACCCACTGAGCCACCCAGGCACCCCCCATATATTTAAATTTTTAAAGATTTTATTTATTTTTCAGAGAGAAAGAGAGAGCTCAACCAGGGGAGTGGCAGACAGAGGGAGAGGGAGAAGCAGGCTCCCCACTGAGCAAGGAGCCTCCTGTGGGACTCAGTCCAGGAACCTGGGATCATGACCTGAGCTAAAGGCAGCCACTTAACTGACTGAGCCACCCAGGCATCCTGGACAACCCATATATTTTTTTAAAGACTGCCGTATACTAGCGATGCTCACTGCTGCATTACTGGAGCCTGTTCTTAATTGGATTTTAAGGCATGCCATTTGGCAAGGAGCCCCCCCCCCCCCTTGTACCAGCCCTGCACTCCCTGCTCCAGGGTCTGGGCAGAGGACACTGGTGAGACCTCTTGAGCCTACACAGACTTGTGTCACGATCTGATCCACAATACGAAGACATATATTTCCTGTGTTTAACTGTTCATGTCAGCAGCACTGTTTGCCATCAGCGGGCTGTGGAGAATATTCCACGTAGAAGGTGCTGCTTGAATTTCTGAGCTCTGTAGTGATGCAGTCTTAGTAGGAGAGGACTTTCCCAGACCATTATAAATATCAGTTTGGTTTCCTCGGGAGGCTCTGTTTCGTGATACATTTCATAAAGACCGCTGTCTTCTACATGATGACTTCATTAGGTTCTTGCTTCTACTGCAGAACAATGATTAATATGCAAGAGAGATATATGCTTTTATTAATCCCACAGGGTCACCAAATAGCTTATTTTATAGGAAATATGTCTAGTGAAGTACCCTTTTATGCCTCACCAGCTATAAGGAGCACAGCACACTTTTGTCCAGCATTTGTTTGTTCCCGTGGGAGGTATAGTGCGTCCCTCTCACAATGTATCAAGTCCAGGGAAAAGTTTAGCTGGCAACAAGATCATCACATCTACTTTTTCACATGGATCTGCTCTGATTCCAAACACTTTGCTTAAGCTTGCTTTGTTTTCCAGAATTTTTTCTATTGTAAACAGAATCCCAACCTGGTTGCTAGAAAATATTTTGTGTTCAAGAGTATGAAGATACATTTAAAGAGCAAGCCGACCTTTTTTTTTTTTTTTTTTTTTTTTTTTTTTTTTTTTTTCCCTTTTAAGAGCAAGCGGACTTTCAACAAAATAACACTTTGCTGCCTTGCTGTAACAAAAATCCTTCAGGCTAACCTTAGCTCTGAATTACTGAGGCATTCAACTAGAGAACACATTCATTAAGACCCCAGCTTAAACATCACCTTTTCTGTGAAGTATCTACCAACTCACCCAGGCAGAGTTACTCTCTCCCTTTCTCTGAGCTTTCAAAACCTGCCCCTACCTGGACAAAAACATGCACCGTATGGGTTTCTAAGCATTTATTTCTAAAACTCGCTTCCCTCTCTGACCCTGGTGTCTGAATAGCTACAGTACAAACAGCAGCTTAATGTACTGGTTAACACAGTGCTTGGTCCCATTATAATTACTCCACAATTAATCAATGAATGAGGGAATAAATGAAGTGGTCCTGAGCCCACTCAGAAAAAAAGCATTTAAATAGATGAACCCCTGGGTGAGTCAGAAAGGGACACTGAAAATAGACTGCCTTGTTTTACTGGAGCCAGCCTAGAGAACGTGCAGAAAAAGTATGAGAGGTCTTCAATCTCCCCACGAGTCAGACAGGGCGGAAGGGGAATACCTACCCACCTACAGGATAATTGGTGCTCAAATCAAACCTAGAAATCCTATATTCACTCTCCCTTTTAGTGAGAAGCCTCTCTGCCTGGCTAGAATTTCAACAGACATATTTTCAACTGGCTTTATTATCGTGACCCAAATATAAATATGGCAGGAGCCCATGAGGTGGGAGCACAATTTATCCTAACTGAAAATAGAGGCAGAGAGCATCAGCCCTAGTATCCTTGAATCTAGAGTGGGGTTGCCATAGCAACCAGCTGAGTCACTAATGAAAAAAGCACAGTTGCACTATGACTAGGCTGACATTCTGTGACATTCTGTTATTTTACTGTAGCTCTAATGATGTCTTCAGTAGGAATGAAGAGAGAAAAGGGTCTGACCTCTCTATTAAACCTGCAACTGGTTTGACACGCTTTGCCTTTAGCCTAATGAATGTGAATTTCTACGTGTAAATTCTGCCTGGGAGGAAAGCACTTTAGGAATTTGTCTGATACATATATTAGACTTGTTGATTTCATTGTTCCTTTAATGCAATCCCTTCTCTTTCAAATTAACATGGCAATGAAGCAGATGAGCCCCAAAAGCAAAACAGGAAGGGAAAAAAATTAATGAGGAGACGTGACAGGGGGATGCTAATCCATCACTGGTGACACAAAATTGGAGAAAACAACCAGAAGCCCCTGCTTCTTTTTTTTCCCTGCACTTGTTTTTTGTTTTGTTTTGTTTTAATTGAAGTAGAGTTGACACACAATGTTACACTGGTTTCAGGTGTACAAAGGGTGATTCAACAGCTCAAGTCGGTTCTGCTCTGTTCCCCTCAAGTACCGCTACCAGCTTCTGCCCCTTCTTCAAACAGAAGGATCCACAGGCAATTAAATGAGAAAGCTAGCTATCTCTGCAAAGTCAGAGGGGGACCTTCTGGAAATATGGATGGACAGTTTCATGATCCACATATTCTTGTACTAGTCACTACATTCAGAGCCCTGAGCTAGGCGCTATGGGGTGTTAACAAAGAATATCCTCAATTCATTTACATTTTAAAGCTGAAGGAGGGGCACAAAAGGTGAGCAACTTAAAAAGTACACAGAATCCTCATAGTCCCTATTGCTACCCCCAGAAGACGCAGAAACCAGCACATTTACATTTGCGAGGTTTAAAAATTAAAGTTGATAAAATGTAAGACTGCCATAACTTTAATTGAAAGTACAAACGGAATTCAAGAATAGAGTGAATCAAGACACTGTCACTGAGTTTGTGAAACAGTGGGAATGCTTTATTTTTTTTTTCCACACGCGCTTGTTTGCAAACATATGAACTTGTTTTAAGCCCAACATTGGGTTGCTTTCATCTGCACAAGAAGGGCCAAGAGAACTGGTGTCAGCATTTGCTGCAAATTACGTTGGGAGCTTCTGAAGTTGCGTGTAGGCATATACATTCCTTTATCAGCAGGAAAGAGGAGAGCTCATTCATTAGTAAAGCAGCCTTCTAGCTACTCTCATCAGCACACTGCTAAACTCATTTTTTTAGCCTATGACTTAAATCATGGTATGCCTGTCCTTGAGATGTTCATGTCACTTTTATCATGTCACTGCCCTGTTTCTTATAGAAGATGGTTCCCCACTGCAAATCAAGTCGCACCGAATTCTGCTCCCTGACTTGCAACGCCCTCTACAGTTTTGCCCCAGCATTTCTGTCCACACTGCTTTCCCCGATCCTCCCAGTGCCAGCCCTCCCTTCCTGCCAGACCCAATACCCTGTGACCACAATAATGGAATTATGGATTCTCACCTCCACAGCCTTTTCCCTACCTACCCAGTCCTAACACATCCTTTGAGAAGCTGTAAGTGCCACTTCCTCCATAAATGGGATCCTGTGACTGGCTTTGGCTTTTGAAAATAGGTTCCACCCAGTTGGCTACTCACCATTTTCTTAACATGTTCATATTTTTTCTTTTTCTTTCTTCTTTTTTTTTTTTTAAGAGAGAAAGAGAGCATAAGCAGGGGAATGAGTAGAGGGAGGGGGAGATGCAGAATCCCCAATAAGCGGGGAGCCCGATGGGGGACTCCATCCGAGGACCCCTGGATCATGACCTGAGCTGAAGGTAGATGCTTAGCAGACTGAGCCACCCAGGAACCCATGTTCATATTTTTTCTGTTGACTAAATTGTTTGCCCTCTGAGAGCAGGCTTCACACTGTGTCTTTCTTTTCCTGTACATACTCCCTTAGTTCATCTACAGTCAGTTGCGCCATAATGCATTAATTCAATAAGTGTCTCTGCACGGTAGGCCTCGGGAGAGCTGTAGGCGTCTTCACATAGGACGTTCAGACTTTGCAGCATCAGGAACGTAGAGCGGGGATGATGCAGACACGTCATTAGGACCCAGATGAGCCAGATGTTTTAGAGTCACCTAAGGATTTGGGTATTTTTATTGAATCCCGCTTTGGCAAAATTCAGAGTCCCATGGAGGGGAGGGGACAGCAGGGGTGGTGGGTGACATTCTTTTTCCTGATTGAACCATAGTAGCTTTGCTGTCATCCACTCTATGGGTGTAGATTTCTCCAGAGTTTGGGTTAAAATTTCTTTTGAAGAAAGGGCACTTCAGGACTGAGCATTGTTTGGAAGCCTCCTCCCTGCACAGTAGAGAGCCATTAGTATTTTTTGTGGAAAGGGACAAGCAGATTCTGCCTCTGAGCTGAGGCCCAATCCATATCAAAAATTCAGGGACGACTTAGCCTTCTAGAAGCTAAGCCTCTCACACCACCATACATCTTTGGCAGAGTTGATGTCAGAGTTTTTATTCCTTTATTCCAGAGTTGAGTTTTTATTCCTTTGCTAGAAAGAGGCAGAAGGCAAAGCTGGTGCATTTATTCCCTTAATCCTAAGAGGGGATGGAGTATATCCTGGCATTATATTTTGTCTTCATTTACCACGCAGTAAGAGGGTTCCTTCTTCACTCTTCTTTCTGTGCCTAATTCTTTTGTTTTCATGGGACTCTTTACATTGTCCCCCAAGGGAGTATTGTCAAGGACTGGAGAATGGGTCTCTAGCAACATGTATCATATCATGTATCATAACTAAATCTATACTTCAGTAGGATACTGTTAACCAAAACCAAGCAGAAGGGACAGTGGAAGTTGTATGCAAAGGGGATAATCTATGTGGGAGAAATCAGCACAGGAAATCAGCACAGCCTTTGATGCGGTGTCAGAGCCAAAAATAGCAGAGTGCTCCGTGACAAAGCAGCAGCTCCGCTCTGGACAGACCCAGTCTCCAGCGGACCTGCCGCCGGAAATGCAAACCTCTGGCTGCCACCACCCCAGCTGTTGTTGTTGCTCATTTTAGGATAATGAGTGGAATAAACTCTCCGCGGGCTTCTAGGTGCCAAACCAACAGAAACTAACTTCATTTTATAGAAAGAGATGTTCAGAAAACATTCCTGACACTCCAGCTGCTGAAAGAAATAGCACAGGGAGAGACCTTCTCACTCAAATCTGCTTCTGCCATGAAAATGGGCCATGTGTGGCCACCAAGAAAACGCGTCTTGTTAGAGTGGAAAGTATTCATGCTTGGGAAGCCAGACGGCGCTGTGTGCAAATTCTGGCTCAGCCCTTTGAAGACAGAGGAACAGTATCTCAGTATCTGTAAAAGTACCTACGGTTGCTGCCTTCTTCATTTGGACACCCCTCAGCAGTGTTTTACCATTCGGATAGAGCTGTCTACTGCCCGCCTATGGCCTCATATGCACACGGAGCAGATTTCTCCCATGAGTCAGGGAATCAGACGTCTGATTATGCCTCACCTGTGTCATCCCCCCTAAGTGGCACCTAGCTCGCACTCATATTTCTTAGTCTAAGACCTTCTAAGTTAATTCCATCTGACTGACATCACAGTGACAGGTTGTATCGTCAGATATAACAAAGATAAATTTATAGCTTGATCTAAAATCGGTAGCTCACTTGTGAATGTTGAACAGCACTATGCTTGAGAACCTCAAGTTGATGAACTTGTCTGTCTGCCTCACAAGACAGTGAGATCCTTAAGATCCTTGTAAAAAGACTTTATGTTATGTCCACCACTTAATATCCTGCGCCAAACAGAGTAGGCCCTCAAAAAATTTTGCAAAAGGAATTTCAAGACTAATAACATAGTATCATTTGTGTATTCACAGCTTTTCCCCATCACACTAGCTGGTGAAGAAGGCAGTATTTATTCCTCACTGATCATGGAGCTGTGTGTGGCCTCGATTACTGTTGTAGACATCGAGGTCATGGGCAGTGTGGCTAAATTAGAAGGACCAGGGGCGCCTGGGTGGATCAGTTGGTTAAGAGTCTGCCTTTGGCCCAGGTCATGATCCCAGGGTACTGGGATCCAGCCCTGAGTTGGGCTCCAGCTCTCTGTGGAGTCTGCTTCAGATTCTCTTTTTCCCTTTTCATCTGCCTCTGTCCCTTGCCTCGCTCATGCACACACTCTCTCACTCTCTCAAAATAAATAAATAAAATCTTAAATAAAACTATTCCATAGAGCTCTGGATGGGGCTTGTGAAAGAATGATTTCCAGTAGATTCTTCCCTTACATCGGTCAGGTCTCTGTCATACTGTAACCTGCATACAACCATATTGTAATCATATTGTAACCAGAGGGAGATGATAACAGATAGTGTATTGTGCCACCTTCTAAACCTCTGCCCTCACTTACGTTCCTTCATAGCTCTTGTTCCTCCCTGTCATTACATTAACTGCTTGTTCACTTACTCCCTTATTGCCTGCCTGTCCAAATGGAATGTAAATTACATGAGAGCAGGAATGCTTTGTGTTTATTGATGCATCTTAAAACAGTGCCCAGCATATATTCAGTGCTCAATTTATATTGTTGATAATATTAATACAGGATCAATTAGTAAATGAATTGCTGAATGGAATTAATTAATTACAAGACCAGTGCTCTAACCACTGAGCTATGGAGCCAGGAATTAATTAATTGATTAATACTTCTCAGGTACCAGCAATTGAAGCTAGATGCTTTATAAATATTTAACATTTAAATCCAGTGCCAACTGGGGCACCTGGGTGGCTCAGTGGGTTGAAGCCTCTGCCTTTGGCTCAGGTCATGGTCTCAGGTCCCGGGATCGAGCCCTGAGTCGGGCTCTCCACTCGGCGGGAGGCCTGATTCCTCCTCTCTCTGTCTGCCTCTCTGCCTGCCTGTGGTCTCTGTCTGTCAAAAAAATAAATGGAACCTTTAAAATAAATAAATACACGGGGCGCCTGGGTGGCTCAGTGGGTTGAGCCGCTGCCTTCGGCTCAGGTCATGATCTCAGAGTCCTGGGATCGAGCCCCGCATCGGGCTCTCTGCTCAGCAGGGAGCCTGCTTCCTCCTCTCTCTGCCTGCCTCTCTGCCTGCTTGTGATCTCTCTGTCAAATAAATAAATAAAAATCTTTAAAAAAATAAAATAAAATAAAATAAAATAAATAAATACATAAATAAATCCAATGCCAACCCAGTCAGGTAAGTGTTGCTTTCCAGATTTTGACCTATGTGGAAACTGAGGCCCAGAGGGGTTAAATATTTTGCCCAAAAGGCATGCACAAGTAAGCTTGCACAGCTAAGATTTGAACCTGGTTCTTGCTGATTACACAACTGGGGCGTTTGTTTTTTTTTTTAACAACGCTTCACTTTGTAGAAAAGCTATACTTCATGTAGCTTAATATCCTTCAAAGGTACAACTGTGGAGAGGGTTTTTAAGGGAAACCATTCAATAATACTTTTGTGTCGGGCTTGAGATCTCCTGGTCTCCTCTTTCCCTATCCCCTCAACTACATTTGACTTGGATGCCCAAACAAGCTTTGAATAAAGCTTACCTGCTGCTGGTCTCTCCACCTTGGACATCTCTACTCTTTCCTCAGCACGTGCCAGCCAGGAGAACATGGAGAGCCTGTCAGAACTGAGGCAAGTCTGTTCTTATCTATCAAGCGTCTGCAAACCTTGGGACCACAGCTCACAGCACCATGCACAGCTTGCTGGGACTTGGTGTGACAACAAGAAGAAAGAGTAAATGAATAACAAGTGTGTTCAGGACAGAATAGAAATAAACAAGGCAGGGAGTTGAGTGGTGACAGGAACAGGTTACTTGATGAGTAATTGGAAAGAAGGACAAAAGCTGTGATACTGAAGGACAATGGAGAACCACCCATGATGTGGGTAACTGCTGAGTCTATCCCATAGTGTGCTTTTTTTTTCCTTTAAACTTGTTCTTTTATGTCTTTGGGCTGTGCACTGGCCGTGATGACTCAACTGGTATGAGCCAGATGGTTTTCTACTATATCTTTATGGGAGTCCCCAGAAGGACAAAAATTTGAACTTGAAGGCATCTTCAGTTACTTTGAAATTTAATTCTTTCTGGTTTTTTGTTTTGTCTTTTTATGCTTTCTTAATGAGGTATAATTTACATAAAATAACAGGCACAGATCATAAATGTACGGTCTGATGGATGTTGACAAAGGCGCATTCCCGTGCAACCCACACTGTGAACAAGATAGAAAATATTAACACTAGCTTAGAAAGTTCCCTCGTGCCCCTTTATGATAGATTTGTACACCATATAGATGAAATCATATAGTATATACTTTTTGTTTCTGGCCTCTTTTGATCAACTTGATGCTCTTGAGATTTTTCCATGACTTATGCTTTAGCATTTTATTTATTTTTATTGTGGAATAGTAGTCCATTGTAAATACATACAATTTATTACCCAAATCCTCATATACTTACCCATTTTCTAATTGGATTGATTGTTTTTGTCCTGTTGGGTTTTGATACTTCTTTATACATTCTAGGTACTAGGATTTACTGAATTTATCTAGTCATTTATTGAACATATGGTTTGCAAAAATTTTCCCCCATTACATAGCTTATCTTTTCATCTTTTTAACAAAGGCTTCCATATAGCAATAATTTTTATTTGGATGAGGTCCAATGTATGTTTTTTTCTGCTGTGAATTATATTTCCTGTGTCAAATCTAGGAACTCTCCCTAGTCCTAGATTCTCAAAATTTTCTCCTATTTTTCTAAAACTTTCATAATTTTACATTTTAGATTTACGTCCATGATCCATTTTGGGTTAAATTTTGCACAAGGTGTGAAGTTTAGGTCGAGATTTGTCCTTTTGCCTATGGATGTCCAATTGTTCTTGCATCATTTGTTGAAAAGGCTGTACTTCCTCCATTAAGTTGTTTTTGCACATTTGTCAAAAACTAGGTCAGCATATTTGTGTAGGTCTATTTCTGGGTTCTCTATTATGTTCTATTGATATATGTGTCTATCTTTCTGCCTGTGCCTTTCCAAATAAATGGAAGAATAAGCTTGTCAGATAGACAGACAGACAGACAACCAACTTTGCTGGGATTTTGACAGAAATTGCATTAAACCTATAGATCCCTCTAGGGAGAATTGGAGTCTTTACTCTGTTGAGCCTTCCAATCTAAAATCATGGTATATCTTTCCATTTATTTAGGTCTTTTTAAAATTTATTTCACAGTGTTTTGTAATTTTCAGCATATAGATCCTGTATTTATTTTGTTTTGTGTACACTTAAGTATTTTATTTTTTGGCGTAATTATAATGGCATTGTATTTTTAATTCCAGTTTCATGAGCTATTGTTAGTACATAAAAATGAGGTTGATTTTTGTGTGTTGATCATGTAGGCTGTGACCTTACTGAACTCACTTATTAATTCTAGGAAGGTTGTTTGGTGGATTTCTTGGGATTTTTGACATAGACAATCGTATCATCTGCAAGCAGAAACAGTTTCATTTGTTCCTAATTTATATGTTTTTATTTCTATTTCTCAACTTATAGCAGTGGCTAGAAGTTCCAATACCAAGTTGGATAAGAGTGGCAAGAGTGAACATCCTTGCCTTGTTCCTAATCTTAGGGAAAAAAACCATTCAGTCTTTCAACATTAGCTATGATGTAAGACTTTTACAGATGCTACTTATCAAGGTGAGGTAGTACCTTAACTTAGTGAAAGTTTTTATCATGAGTGGGTATTGGATTTTGTCTAATTCTTTTTTGAATGATAGGAATATATGATTTTTCTTGAGTTTTATCAATCATGTTGATATGATGGATTCCTTTGATTGATTTTGGAATAACAAACCAGCTTTGCATACCCGGGATAAAATTACTTGGTCATCATATATAATTCTTTTAAATAATTTTTAGATTTTATTTTCTAGGATTTTGTTAAGAGTTTTGTTTTTGTTTTGTTGTTGTTGTTTTGTCTAAAGTCATGAGAGACATTGGTCTCTAGTTTCTTTATTTGTACTGTCTTTGTCTGATTTTGGTATTAGGGTAATACTAGCCTGATAAAATGAGTTGGAAAGTGTTCATTCTTCTATTTTCAGAAAGAAAGTTGTGTAAAATTGGTGTTAATTCTTCTTTAAGTGTTTAGTAGAGATTTGAGCCTAGAGATTTCTTTTCCATAAACTTTCTCATTATGAATTCAATTTCTTTAATTATTGTAGGGCTATTTGGATTATCTATTGCATCTTGGTTGAATTTTAATAGTTTGTGTTTGTCAAGAGATTAATTTCTCCTAAGTTGTCAAATTTATGATCATAATGCTGTTCACAGTATTCAATGATCTTTTTAATAATTGTAGGATTTGTAGTAATATCCTCTGTTTCATTCCTGATATTGATATTTGTCCCCATGCCTTCCAATGGAGAAGAGGAGTTTCAGAAATGTGAAGGTAGAGAGCTGCTTTCTTAGTCAGGCCCTTGTGGCAAGATCTCCCTACAGGGGCCCCCCCAGCTGCCATGGAGTTTCTGGGCAAGGTCAAAGAGGTTTTCTGGTTGGGCCACTCATTATGGTGGGGTCCCTCTTGCCAGTTCCTCCCACTAGCCCTGGTATTTGGGAGGTAGGTGGTCTCCAGCCTGGCAGTAAAGAAAGCTCTCCTTGACCATTTATTGTTAGCAGTTGTCTCTAGCTCTATTCCTTCTGCTGATGATGCTTGGCTGGTTTCAGAAGGATGTTTTCACAGGAATTCTCCTTCAGTCATGGGGGTAAGTGAGCTGACACAGGCAGACTTCTATTACTACGTTGGTGACCAGGAAACACCAAGTCTTGGTGATCTTCTGTTGAATAGGCCTGCAAGACACCCTGCCACTGTGCTGTTTCTCCCAAGCTACTAGGCCTTCTTCTCATCACCTTGCAGAATATCCTTTGGCTGTCTCTTGAGCTATTTCCAGGGCTTGTAGTTGTACTTTGTAAGGATGAGCAAGGAGAAACAGGTCTACGCCATTTTGTCCAGACCAGAAGCCTTTCAAAGAGGAATTATCTTTGGTTCTCAAATGTCTACTTTATGTGTTTAGAAACTTAGTCATTTTAGGGGGTCAAAGTCATAGTTCCCAGGCATTGCTGCTTTGAGGCAACAGCACAACTCTCAAGTTTCTTCTGGGACTTGATGCCTCTATCTGTCACAAGCAGCTGGTAAGGAGAAGGAGTCAATAGGTGATTGTTTTTAAAAAAGGAATAAAGTCACTCAAGTGCCACCACATGTATAATTATCTTCAGCTAAATGTTGTATGTTATGATACCTCCTTCTTTCTCTTTCCGCTTAAGGCTTGTCTTAAAATTCACCTTAACCAGGTTTAATATTTCCATGAGACAAAAGAAAGTGACTAGAGAGGGTCTTATCTGGGGTCTTATCACACCTCTGCAGTCAAAGTTTTAGATTAGTTTCCCCCAAAACTGAGTAATGAGAGCCTCTTCATTAAAATGCAGATTCCGTATTCAAAGAGCAGATGATAAATCTAAATTATGGCTTGAAATGAATGTAATGAAATTTATTGGGAATGAAGATAAAATCTTTTATTTAGGTACAAAATATTCACTGATAAACATAGATGGGAAACAGTTTAACAATTTATTTGAAGGCAGAATAAAGGTCTCAGTTAGTGTGATCTAAAAAACTATGGTAACCTTAGTAAAAATATCACAGCCAGAATCAAGAGTTAAAGCCTCTTTTGTCTCTTTTGCAGCGTTTCTCAAATTTTAATGTGCATGCAGATTACCTAGGTATCTTATAAAACTGAAGGTTCTTATTCAGCAGACCTGAGGTAGGACCTCAGGTCTGCTGAATAAGAATTCTAGAATCTACAGAATAACCAGCCCCAGGCCCTGCTGATTCTGTCGATCACTGGGCCACATTTTGAGAAGCCAGGCCATGCACCATGTAGATCACTTGTAGGATGAGATACTCATGTCCAAGCAGTACATCTGCAGAGAATCTTTAGAAATGAATTTGTTCAGAGAAGATGAGGCAGGATAGTTAGAAGTTAGAAACGAAGGTTCACGACTAACAGTAGAAAAGTCAACCCTTAATCAACCACGAGCTCTTTGAAAACGCTAATATAAACCATCCACAGACAAGCAGGCCAACAACAATAATGGCAAAAAAACACAAACGACCGAACACAGACAACCAATTAACATTTGAAAAGATGTTTGGCCTCAGCAGTGATCATAGCATGCAAAATAAAATAGTGATGAGAAATCATTTTTTCAGCTAGTGGGTGGACAACAATTTAAAAGCTTCCTATTATCCAGCGGGAAAATAGGGATTGTCATATACTGTTGATGGAATATGAATTACCACAACCTTTTTGAAAATAATCCAGCATTATTTACTAAAATAAAGAAAGTGCAGAGGAGTCTGGGTGGCACAGTTGGTTGAGAGACCAATTCCTGATTTCCAGTCAGGTCATGATCTTGTGGTAAAGGGAACAAGCCCAATGTGGGACTCTGCACTTAGCAGAGTCTGCTTGAGATTCTCTCCCCCAGCTCCTCCCCCAGCTGGCTCACTCGCTCGCTCTCTCCTTCAATAAATAAATAAATAACATCTTAAAAAAAAAAAAAAAGAATGTGCACATATATTCTGACTCAGCAATTCCACTTGTGGGAGTCTATACTAATGAAATAAACCCAGAATTATAGACATGCTTACCAAGATGCTTACTGCAACATTGTTGTGAAAAACACATGGAAACTACCTGAACATCCTCGACTAGTCACCGGCCAAATTGTGGCAGATGCGACGTAAGGGAGCATTTGCTCTAAATTCCTACCTTCCAAGGGTGGAATGATGAGTTAGTAAGCAGTCTGCACTATAATGTTCAATCAGAGGCCATCAGAAGTGCTATTTGGGGAAGTTTTGTAGAGGCAAGACATCAAGCTGTATGATTTCTCAGTTTCCTTCTGACTCTCAAACTCTACGATTCTATAAATTGGGTACAGTGACCCTCAATAAAAGCAAGGAAGAAGAGGAAAGAAGACAAGGTTCCCATGCTATTTTTATCTGCTTTCCTCAGTTTAGAATTGAGACCTTGGGAGCTGGTTTAAGGGATGAAATATTTAATTTGCATGTGTAGAGACCACAGACTGAAGCTGTTTTGTTTGGATACAGGCTAAATGAAGAAAAAATGGTTATTGGTGTCTCTATCCCTAATTGTTGAAACAAGACCCATATTTCAGAAAAATGCCTCCTTTATATTCATAGTCACTAACGGAAAGTGACTAATATGTGACTGGGCAGGAACACAGCGTCAAACACCCTGAGCATATGGATAAGTGACTCTCGGTGTGTCTAAAATCAATGGAGCCTGATGCCTGCATCTTTGCCAGGAGCATGGACCGGCATAAATGCGGTCAGGAATGGGAGAACAGCATCTCATTATGTAGTGGGACCGGGGTGCGGGCCTGGCTGGATGCCCACATTTTCCTCCATCAGTGGCTTGCAAGTTGTGACACTTCCTCCTCAGAGGTGTTTCTGGGGCCCTGCAAGCATTTGTTATGAGGGTCTAAAACATATTTGAACAGGTATTTTTAAAACTATAATTAAAACCTAACTAGAGGGGCACCTGGGTGGCTCAGTGGGTTAAGCCTCTGCCTTCGGCTCAGGTCGTGATCTCAGGGTCCTGGGATGGAGCCCTGCATCGGGCTCTCTGCCCGGCAGGAAGCCTGCTTCCCCCTCTCTCTCTGCCTGCCTCTCTGCCTACCTGTGATCTCAGTCTGTCAAATAAATAAATAAAATCTTAAAAAAAAAAAAAAACGAAATAGAAAACACATTAAAATACAATACATGACAAAATTTTAACACCCTGGCAACCACCAAAATATTAATGTCCATTCTCATTGTCTGTTTAATAAGTAAGTACTATGAATGCCAGTGCCTAAGTTCGTATAAAAAATGTGCTTGTCTTCTGGTGCAGTATAATATTTCATTTGGAAAATCGGAAATTATACCACTAAAATTTTTGGTAGTCACTGCCCCAAATCACAAGTGAGAGAAGACAGAAAAGTAAATGTAGAATGAGTGAAGCTTCAGTAATTACTATTAAAACAGTTAATTCATTTAATTTTTCAAATCCTGAAATGGTCCTCATCTCTCTTGGAATTTCCCACCTTAAATATAAAGCTCTTTATTGTCCTTTACAGTATTTAAATCTTCTTTTATCTTTTCAGAATCTGGTGCTCTTCTTCCCTCACTCTTATTTTTTACTCTCCTCTTGTGGGGAGAGAAAGCTGATCCTGGGAGCTGGAGCTGAACTGAATGTTGGTGATAAGGGTTAATGTGATGACTTGTATGACAGTTTCTATTCAAGGGAGAGAGCCTTCTCATAACATTCAATTCTTTTTCTATTGCCAACATACTCTGAGAAATTAAATGAGCTTGGAAACTTGCCAGCATAGGATTTGGAGTTTGAGTGGCCTAGGTTCAAATTCTAGGTCTACTATCTTTAATCCAAATCTGGTACTCTTTCTTCTATGCCGTGCCTTCTGTCATAGCTGCAAGACAGAGCGATGAAAGTTAATAATGGTGGCTGATTTTTTTTCTCATCATAATCTTTGGTAGCTATGGAATTCTGATGTCCCCTAGAGGATAACACTCCCCATTCATTCACTCCCCTAATATTTATTTTGTGTAAATATATAAGACAGTTGGCAATACCCACATTGTGTGAAGCAGAAGAGGAAAGAAATTCACAAAGATAGACGTTACATCAGGAAAACAAAACAAAATCACCCAAATGTTTTAACAGTCAAACCACACTAGCTCCTTGTAGACACACTTTTATGGTCCCATTTTACAAGTGAGAAATGTCTGGCACTATGAAGTTAATTATCTTGCCCAAAGTCACACAGCTACCAGGGGGTAATACTGCTAACTTTGTAAGAATCAATAAGAAGACTGGTTGATAACTTCTCAAGAAGTACCTTTTGGGGGCACCTGGGTGGCTCAGTGGGTTAAGCCTCTGCCTTCAGCTCAGGTCATGATCTCAGGGTCCTGAGATCGAGCCCCACATCGGGCTCTCTGCTCAGCAGGGAGCCTGCTTCCCCCCCTCTCTCTCTGCCTGCTGCTCTGCCTACTCGTGATTTCTCTCTGTGACAAATAAATAAATAAAATCTTTAAAAAAAAAGTACCTTCTGCTTTTCTCTGTGTTTGGAAATAATTGTTTATGTCTGCTCTAAAACTTTTTTTAATGGCATTTATGGCATTTAATGGCATTTTTAAGGTCCCAGAATCTTTTCACCGGGTTGTGTCATACTATAATACTATAATATAACAATGGCAGGGGAGTTTTAAATTGAGTGGCTGACAAGAATTATTATAATAGAAATGTGATTACACAAAACACAGTATAGCCACAATGTAGAAGAAGAAGTCACATCTCCTAGCCTGGGAGTTCAATGTGGGTTAGAATCCAGGTACTTAGGAGAATCAGGCACAAAATCTTGTTGCTCCAACAACGTGGTGAGAGGAAGGCAGCTCATCTGAGTAAGTTGGGAATGTAGTAACCACTGGGCAGAAGACTGCAATCCATGAAAGCAACCATTTCCTAAAGGCAGCCACATCACTGATTGCCCTGCCCCTTCACTAGGACCAAAGTGAAAGACAAAAGACTGCTGACCCAAAACAGTAGTTCCTGTATAAATTACGTACCAACTAGAATTAATCGGGGTTAATTCAGAAAAGGTGGAATAACAATATTACTATCCATCAGGCACCTCCTAGGTGTTAGCCAGTGACTCTGTTAAGCCCTAAGTTGTTCCATGAAAACTGCAAGTGAACACCCTGAGGTATTACCCCCAGGCTGTAGATAAGGAAATAGAAATACATTTGACCACCCACGTAACCCAGGCAAGACAACCAAGGCGGGAAAACATCCTTCAAGCCCAGACTTAGGAGAGTTTGAGCCTGTGGTCTTTCTACTTCATTCAGTTTACTCAGTTATGGGTGGCTCAGATGGTTGTGTCTTCCTTTGGCTCAGGTCATGATCCCAGGGTCTTGGGATTGAGTCCCACATCAGGCTCCCTGCTCAGCACAGAGTCTGTTTCTCCCTCTCCCACTCTCTCTCCTTCTCTGTCTCTTGTGAATAAAGAAATAAAATCTAAAATAAATAAATAAATAAATAAAAAGATTACTCAGCTTTTGCTGAACATAGTCTTATTTGTCTCTAGAAGTGCCCTGGTTAGTTAAGCAATAGAGTTTTGTGTTCAGAAAATAAGACCTTCATGGCACTTGGGTGGCTCAGTTGGTTAAGTGACTGACTTTTAATTTTTGCTCAGGTCATGATCTCAGCATCATGAGATCCAGCTCCACACGGGCCTCCACATTGGGCGTGGAGCCTGCTTAAGATTCTCTCTCTCCGGGGCACCTGGGTGGCTCAGTCAGTTAAATGTCTGCCTTTGGCTCAGGTCATGATCCTGGCGTCCTGGAATGGAGTCCCACATAGGGCTCCCTGCTCAGCAGGGAGCCTCCTTCTCCCTGTGAAGTGTGCTTGTGCACACTATCTCTTTCCCTCTGTCAAATAAATAAATCTTTTAAAAAAAAAAAGATTCTCTCTCTCCCTCTGCCCCTCCACAACCACCCACGCCCCTCCTCTCTCAAGCACGTGTGCAGCTCTCTCTCTCTCTCAAAAAAACAAATAATAATAAGACCCTCATTCTCAATTTGCCACATCAGCTAGAAAGGTATGGAAAACAGCTATGAAAAGCAAAAGTAGTCAACCGTGTCCAGGGCTATTGACTCCTAGAGCCCAGAAGGGTCTATAGCAGCCTTGAGTTTGCAAATCCCATACAACTTCGGAATAATGCATGGATTATTCAACAGGTAAACAGCTAGGATTAAAAGTGGCTCACTAAAGAGAACAAAGACTTCCTGACTAGTGGAAGGGTAGTCATGCTGCTAAGGATAGGGAAAAAATACAAGAAATATTATTTCTTGATTGGTTGCTACTCATGTAAGTAGGTAAATATTCTGAATGTCATCTTTGTGAGGGGAGAATTTTTGGAGCACTGAAGGAACATGATTGTTTCTTTGGCATTTGGGTCTTAGGCAGAAAGATGGGTAGAAAAATGGGTAACTAATAAGAATTTTGAACATAATTAATCACTATGAATTATAAATTCAAATTTCAGCTCTATGTACATGTTCCAAGAGATTTTAACTTCAAGAAGTAATTATATTCAAGTCAGGAGGAAATTGAGAAGCATTGACGATAAATTCCCAGTACTACTAAGGTGAGAGCATTCTTCATTTTTGTTCTAATAATGTGTGATATTTAAATAAGGAATGTTTCTGGAAGTTCTGCTTAGCTGTTTCAGATGAGTTATTTTGATGAAAAATAGTCCTTCTTACAGATACTCATTTGTATGAGTCTATATATGCAGAATGCCTAGCCCAGGGCCTGCTACAGGAATAGCTCGGCTTTTTTTCTTTTTTCCTTTACTGGAACTCTAGCGGTTCAGTCTGGTTCCAGGATTCAACCTCCACCTAGGCGTGATTACCTGAACTGTAATCACTTCCGAGGAAATAGTAGCTTGTGGAATGATATTATTTCTTTCATTTACCAAAACCTATACAATTAAAGTAGATGTTATAACCCCGGTTAATTTCATATTTTCTTCATAAAAATAAGGTATCAGTTCACCAGGCTTTGTCATTTGTTAACTATCATGGTCTAAGTCTAAGCCTTTTGATGCCGAAGAAGAAAAAAAAAAAAAGTGCTTTTCACCAACTGGATGAAATTACAGTAAGAAAGCCAGAAATATGATTTATGTTCTGATCCCAAGGGAGTAATCAATTTACACTCTGGAGCATGAAATCTGATTGCCCTTTTCTCTAATGTAAAACACCATGTACTACAATTTATTGACCATAAAACTACTCATCCAGAGTCAAAACATTTTGTTCCATGATTTCTCTATGTAATCTTCAAAGAAAGGATTGATGTGAAATTAATCAACTATTGACTCCATCTAGAGAATCCCTGCCCGCCTTTTTAATCGCTGCTTGGAAGGGGCACCTCCATAAATTGTTAATCGAATTCGGCCGTTCATGTCATAATTTATTTCCTTCGAATGTCTAGTAAATTTTTTGGCTCCCAGAATCATTCATTTGTCTTCCCACATATCATTTTTTCTTCCCTGGGTTATAAAGTTAGATAAGTTCCCCAGCTTTTCAAGCTTATTCCTGCAGCTAGCCTTCCTTCCAAAGTCATTTTCATTCAGAAAACAATTATTTCATTTACATTATTTTAAAGATAGTAGATTTCTAAATAATGTCAATTTCACTCTCTACTAATCAATTTACATCCCAAAGTCTCACTCCATGCTTCTGTCACAGAATGTATAGACTAAATTGCTGAATGTTCTGTGAGCTTTTCGAAGAGATTGAAAGAAAGCATTTGGATCTTATATAAATAAATATTTTTGTAAACATGTCCCAGATTTTCATGATTTTAATTTGAATAGAAGTATGTTTCATTTGCAATCTCAGCTTCTTCACGGTTTCCCTTATTCAAAAACTGGTACGGATAAAAATAGAAAGCTTAAATTTTTATTTTCAAAATGTTTTGAATCTTGGGAATTCACTTACTCTTTCAAAGAAATTATAATGCCACTGAGCTTTTCTTAAATACCACTTTCAGCTTTACGTGAAAGTCATTTTTACATTTGCCTTAAAAACATTTTTTTCCAGTAAGAAATGGGACATAACACCTAAGTCTCTGAGTCTGCATTTCTGACAATTGGAAAGAAACAGTAACAATTTCAAGAGCAAAAAGTTTTAGTCACAGTTGGAGGAAAAAAGGATATTTTATTTAAGGTCAGGTGATTGTTTTAATAGCATAACTTCTCTAGTCAAGGACAGAGAGAATATTGTAACGTTTAACATAACTATAGCTATTCTTTGAGTATGTTCCATCTAGCACAAAGGTCTTGCTTAATAATCAGCTCTCACCTCTATTTACAAGAGCCTTTCTTTGATTACAAGGAAACCAAATTTAGTAGTGCTCTCTCCTCCAGGCACCTGCTTCACATAAGAGGACCTGTCAGTTATAATCCCTTTAAAATCAGTTTTAGTCATCTATTTTAAAGCTTCACCTAATTTAAAGCTTCTAATATATTCAATGTGTAAAACTGAAACAAAACAGGTTTAGTCAAACAGGAATGTTGAGCTTTTCCTATAACTTGAAAGAGGCTGTTTAACACTGTTTCTGGTGTTTTGATAACCAAGAGTTGGGAAATTTTATGAGCTTTGTAATTTTTCAAAATTAATTTTTCAAAATTTTACAATTTGGGGACGCCTGGGGGGCCCAGTCGGCTGAGTGTCCCACTCTTGATTTTGGATCCGGTCATGGTCTAGGGGTTGTAGGTCTGAGACCCAAGTCAGGCTCCATGCTGAGCACTGTACATGGAGCCTACTTGAGATTCTCTCTGCCAGTCCCCTGCTCCCAGATCACACCCTGTCTCTCTGAAAGAAATAAAGAAAGAGAGAGAGAGAAGAAGAGAGAAAGAACATGAGGGAGGGAGGGAGGAAAGAATGAAGGAAGAAAAAAAATTGTAATTTTTCCAGAGCAAGTTGAACTATCAAATCATCCAGTTCCTTGTTACACAAAGTATGGTCCATGAGCCACACTTCATTGGTCTGGGACCTTGTTGGAAATACTGAATCTCAGACCTGAAGCAGAATATGTTTTTTTTGTGAATATGCATTTTTAATGAGATCCCCGGGTGTTACATAAGCATAGTAAGGTTTAAAAAGCAGTAAACTAGGGACAACTGGGTGGCTCAGTTGGTTAAGCACTCACATTTGGCTCAGGTCATGATCCGGATGCCAGCATCCCAGGTAGGAGCTCCCTGTTCAGCGGGATATTTGCTTCTCCCTCTTTCTCTGTCCCTCCCCCAACTCATGCTTGCGCTCTCTCTCGCTCTCTCTCTCTCTTGCTCGCTCACTCTCAAATAAACAAAATCGTGAAAAATAAAATAAAATAAAATTTAATTTAATTTCAAAAACTTAAAAAGCACTGAACTAGTTAACTTTCCTACTTGGAAAGGCCAAAGATTTTTCATTACCGTTTGCTGTGTATGGGCTGAGGTAGGCTGCTGTGCTCAGAAGGAGCGCAGGCGCACTCAGGTAACAGCTCTCTCAGTCCTCTAAGCAGGTGGCTGGAGACTGACTCAGCCAGAACCCTCAGATCAGTTGCTACAGTTGCAAGTGGTCTTATCCATTGACCCCAGAGTGCCTCCCAATATCATCATTCTCTATGTGGGCTGTTACATGGAAAAAAGGCATCAATACTCTACTCTGATGAATTACACTTAATGGGAAGGATTAAAGAGGGAAAGTAAATAGAAAGGGGAGATCAAGGCTTTTTGCCCGCAGAAAAATCCAAAGTGAGGAAGCCAGGGGCACGTGGGTGGATCAGTCAGTTAAGTGGCTGCTTTTGGCTCAAGTCATAATCCCAGGAGCCCCATGTCGGGGTCCCTGCTCCCCAGGGAACGCTTCTGCCTTGCCCTCTACCTGCTGCTCCCCCTGCTTGTGCTCACTCCTTCTCTCTCCTTCTCTCTCTCTCTGTCTCTGTCAAATAAATAAAAAAAATCTAAAAAAAAAAAAAAAAGGCAAGGAAGCCAGAATCATTTGGATATTTGCTTCAGTTTCCCAGCTCCTTGCAAAATTCCATTAAATAGAATTTATACAACAACCAAGCAATGGTGGAGGAATAGCTCCTGGCTGGCGGGGCTGTTTTGTTGTTTTCTTTTGGTTTTTTCCATAGCTTTTGCCTTGAGATAAAACAGCATAGCCTAAAATATGCACAGAATTGCTCAGTAGTAAACCCTTGACAGTGGCAACAGAAGGATCACTGAATAATAACAGAATTTAGAACATATTAGGAAAAAAATAAAAAAACCTTTTTCTTATCCATATTTGTCAAAGCACTTGTCCAGTGCTTTGAAGAGAGTGACTTAGAAATTGATATAAGAACCCGGCTCTATAACAATTGTTACTACTATAAATGCATTGTGCTTTAGTTAATTGTTTGGTTATTATTATAACTCTCATTCCTTAATATGGGTCTGACTTTCTCAATTAACATTTTTTAAAGGACAAAATTAAAGAATCCCAGTCTTAGCTTCCCTCTTATAGCACAGCACTGGCTTCAAATGGGCTTCTCTTGTTGGTTTTCTTCTTTCAAGCCTATCATCCACCTAATTATCATGGAGACCCCTTGAGAATGCAAACCCTTTTATGTCACTCTTCTGCTTAGACTGTTCGATGATACTGCATAGCTCTGTGGGTGGTTTAAATTCACATTCCTTTAGGACTCCTTGAGTCAGCTTCCTTTGTGATCCCATGCCCATGTGCATTGTAACCATATCAAACAGCTGTAGTTTCCAAACACACAGTGCTTTATAACGCCTCTGTGTCTTAGTACCTGCTGTTTCTCCTGTTACCATGCTCTCCTCCTTCATTGTTGACATGTCTCCACCTTTCTCATCCTTGAAACTTTAACTCCAGGGTCAGCTCCTGTATGTAGAAAGTCCCCCCTCTCTTCTTCCATTCTAGTGATGGGTTCCCATGGAACCCTATGCTGTGTCTATCATGGATTAGACAACAATATCATGAAATTTTCTCAGACTGTTGTCATCAGGACCAGGGTCATGGGTGTGCGAGCTGTACAGTTGCATAGAGCTCTGCTTTGAAGGACCCCACACGTTCCTTAATATTCTGCGGTCACCATCTTGAAATTCTTGATTTATCCTTGAATCTTTGTTTCACAAACCAAGTCCAATGGGACAAGGGACCATACCCCTGAGCAGAGGAGAGGCATCCAGTAATTGCGCCAGCTCTTTCTGACTAGCCTCTTCACATAAAACATTCCCAATGCCCCAGGAGCACAGAATTCCAGTAGATCCACAATGCATGAGATTTCAAGAAGACTGAAAACAAATACAAGAGAAGCATGTTACATCTCCTACTAAGAAGCAGCACTTACAAATCCAAGAGACCATATTTCCTCTTCCAACTAGAATTTGCTTGGAACACAGAAAGAGAAAATGATGTTCTTAAAAAAAAGAAAAAAGTGATGTCCTAAGAATGAGCAAGGAACCCTACCATCTTTCTTATTCTTATTACTTCCCTATGTTAGCCGAACACCTACACTGAAAATGGTAACACAGGAGAAAGGGAAAGATAGGACAGTCATAGTCCCTTTACTTTTAGTCCTTCCTCTCTCACCTAAGCAAGCTACAGGTAGCAAGTGTTGGTAGAATGCATGCATATCAAGAAGTAAAATAAGAACAGTTGAGTTAGTTTTGTGCAACATTTCCACTGTCCTGGTAGAAATGAAATACTACAATTATGTAATTTCAGTGATTCTGCCTATGAGTCAAATGCTTTCATATTTGAATTTAAAGCTGGCTCTGCACCATATAAAGATGGATAACAAAATTTATGCTAACAATTTAAATTTTTAATTTTTTCTTTACTTAGAATGATATTAAACATCACATTAAAAATGGTATGCCAAAGCAAGAGAATCTGCAGGAGAAGGAAAAAAGTTTATAATCTTTATACTGCTAAAGGTATTTTTTTCTGGTATGTTGACCAAGAGGCTCCACATTTTCATTTTGCAGTAGACACTGCAAATTTTGTAGCTCACCCTAATTATAATTTGTTTTTCTCCTCTGTGTACCATATTAGATTAGGAGTTTCTTGAAAGCGCAACTTTGTTTTTTTATCTTGGTATCCCTACCGTTTATATATACCAGGCTCTCCAAAGATGAATTTCACATGGCAGTTGCAGCTAATTTCAATGTTTCCAGAAAGGGGAGACAAAAGAAGCAGCTCTCTTTCTAGAATGCGTCCCTAACGAAGTGTATTTGTCTTGAATGTGCCTTACAGAATAAGGGGAATGAAACTAATCCTCCAGCCAATTGATACTGGTTTTAATTGATACTGGGCCTACTGCTAGGCCCATGTCAGGCATTTTGGGACATTCACATTGTAACTTGGAGTAACTTGTGAGGTTTGACTGCTTACTCATGGAAGAATAGGATAAAAGGTGAGGATGGTAGTGCTCACAGGAGACATGTACATTGAGGCATAAGAAAGGCTGGAAGACGGGTACCTGGGTGCCTCAGTGGGTTAAGCCTCTGCCTTCGGCTCAGGTCATGATCCCGGGGTCCTGGGATCAAGCCCTGCATCAGGCTCTCTGCTCAGCAGGGAGCCTGTTCTTCCCCCACACCCACCCCCCACCACCCACCTGCCTGCCTGTCTGCCTACTTGTCATCTCTGTCGGTCAAATAAATAAATAAATAAGGCTGGAAGAGTTGCATCAGATGCCAAGTAGACATTTATTTAGATAGTAAAAGCCTAATTCCTGCAAGGACAACTCCAGTGGCTCAAGGTGAGGTAGGAGGGTCTTAAGATTTGCGCCAGGTTTATGCACAAAGCCTGGCAGTGGCCTAGGTCCCCAGATTCCTACCAAATAGGTATTTTTCTGTAGAGTTTATGTGCACGGACCTAGGCCCTGGTCACCAGCAAAGCAGGAATCAGAAGCAGAGCTCCGGGCTCCAGGGAAGGACCCCAGTCCTGGACGGCATTAGAGTAAATGAGGTCTTTCCCCAAAAAAAGAACTCAGAAAGGACCTGACCCACAACCAAGACCAGTGGTGGAATGGGTACAAAAAAGCAGGGACACGGAGGGCGCCTGGGTGGCTCAGTGGGTTAAGCCGCTGCCTTCGGCTCGGGTCATGATCTCAGGGTCCTGGGATCGAGTCCCGCATCGGGTTCTCTGCTCGGCAGAGATCCTGCTTCCCTCTCTCTCTCTCTCTGCCTGCCTCTCCATCTACTTGTGATCTCTCTCTGTCAAATAAATAAATAAAATCTTTAAAAAAAAAAAAAAGCAGGGACACGGAAGGGCTCAGTCATTTAGTTAAGGAGGGACACCAAACTTGTGAGCATCAGTGAATCCAAATAAGGAGGAGATAATCTAGAAAGCCAAAGAAATTATTTCAGGGGAATACAGAGGAAAATGCATAAAGCTTCGATAGGAAACATAATTTGTCATAAGACAAATCCATGTGAAACGAGTAGAATTGAATTTAGCATAACATATAAGAGGCAAATAATGGAGTTCATATTTCAAGTAACATGAGGAGTCAAGCAGGTTGGAGAAATGAGAAAAAGCTTCCTGGACAAAATGGCATGAGAGCTGGACGTTCAAGAACAAATGCGGATTGTCTCCATAAGAGGTCTGTGCCTGGGTGGTAGGGAGAACAGTGTGATAGGCAGAATAATGCCCCCCAAAGTATGTCCATGTCTTAATCCCCAGAACCTGTGAATATTACCTTATATGGCAAAAGGAACTGCCCATGACAGCAAATTACTGAGGTGTGGAGAGTATCCTGGATTATGGAGGCGGCCCATTGCAGTCCTGGGGCCCTTACATAAAGGATGCAGGCTGGGTCAGAACCAGCAGAGGAGGGGGCCTGACCATGGAATCAGGGCCTGGAGTGACTTGCGCTGAGGATGGAGGAAGCCATCACAGGCCGAAGGAATACAGGCAAACGCTAAAGCAGAAAAAGGCAAGGAAACAGGTTCTCCCCTCGGAGTCGCTGTGGACACCTCCCTGCCAACATCTGGACTCGACCGCATTCAGAATGATTTTGGACTTCTGACCTCCAAAACTTGAAGAGTGCAAACCATTACTTTAGACCACTGAGTGTGGGGTGATTTGTTACCGCGACAGTAGGAAAGTAGCAGAGAGACCTGCTAGGGGGTGCGGACCAAGCTGCGGAGCTATTTGTGGGCACCGTGGCTGTGCCAGTAAAAACCAACCACAGCCAAGCAAATGAGAGAACTTGCTGCGCCATACTGTCTCCTTCTGTGTTCCCAACGCACCACAGGGGTGCGGTGAGATAAGCCCCGGAGAGTGCAAGCTCCACCCATCAGGCTAAGGGTGGGAGCTGAGAGCCCTTGGATGCCCCGCGATGTCTGGGATATACCAAGGGGCAGGCAAGTTGGTTCTGGGTGAGGCCTCTCTTCCTGGCTCGCAGACAGCTGTCTTGTCACTGTGTCCACACATGGCCCTTCCTCCGTGTGTGCACATGGAGAGAGAGAGATATCTCTGTTGTCTCTTCCACTTCTTATATGGAACCCAGTCCTTTGGTGTCCGGGTACCACCCTTATGATCTCACTGAACTTAAATTCCCTTCTTAAAGAACCTCTTTCCAAATACAGTCACATTAGGAGTTTGGCTTCAATGTAGAAATTTGGGGGATTCAGTCCAAGCCAGATCATTAGGAATGCACCGTCTTTTACTTTTAGGGTCCATGACCCCATATTCATCTTGTTATGAGGACTGTCGGGAAGCATGACAAAAGTACTTCTGGAGCACCTTTTAATTTTCACGCATTTTCAAGATTCTCCTAATGTCACAATCTGCCCAGGAATTTGCCCATCTGCCCAAAGAGAGAGAAGGAAAGCAGGTTGCACGCTGTCGTCTCTTCCTCACTCACCTAAGTGAAATGCTAATTCAGAAAGGACAACGAAGAAAATATTATCCTTTTGTAAAAAGCCTGCAGCTGGGCGCCTGCTGTCAGGATATAATTATACAAACTGGAACTGGTCTCAAGCAAGACCCAAAGGTTACCAGCCCCGCTACCTAAAGTGCCCAGGGAGCTCCTCTAATTACCACGGACTGGAGACATAGTCTTCTGTCTCTTTCAAATAACGTCAGCGGCAGCAGCGACAGGCCGCACCTTGCAACATCACACATGTCTGCTCTGACTCACCCTCCTCACCTCCTGCCCCCCAGCAAAACTTCCACGGAGTGATTTCTCTTTCCATGTACTGCGCAGCACTTAAGCCCCTGCCTTCTCTCTTCCTTCTTTAGTTCCTACCAAATAATTACTGAGTGTCTCTGCTGTGTTCTGGTTTATTCAGGCAGTAACCCCTCCCTCTCTAAGTGGGTAAAACGAGGATCAAAGTGATTCTGTGGCTTAGCACCAGGACTCAGCCATCGCGGTGGACATCTGGAGGGAAAGAAGGGGAAGGAAAGAGGGAAAGAGGGATGGGGGAAGCAGAGGGGGAGGAGGCTTCAGGAGTGGGGGACAGCAGTCCTCAAGTCAGATGAGCCTCCCCTCTGCCATCCTGGAGGATCAACATGGCCCTTTGCATGCCCCAGAGGCTCTAGACCCAGCGACTCATTTTACGGGAATTTATTGTAATAGGAACTTGTATAACCTGCTTGAGTAGAATTGGTTGGACTTGCTGCCCAGAGCCAGCAATACTGGAATGCAATTCTGTAAATAAGCCTAATGAGAGCTTACGTCTGCCTGAAGGAAGATGTCATCTATCTCCACTGTTCATTTCTTTTTGTCCTGAGTGCACGAAAAGATACTTTTTAAGCCTTTTTTTCATAGGCGCCTCTCCCTCCAAGTTGGGACAGGGTCCCAAATCTGCCCACTGGCCAGCTCATTTTCTGCACCCAGCCTCCACTATGGCCAGGTTCAGGAAGGACTGTCATGTTCCACTCATCTACACATTGCAGGAGACAATCTCTTCCCTCAGCTGCTGTTTTCTAGGGCTACAACCTTGACTTCTTTGAGAATGCATGCAATGGCCTGGCTCTGTGTCCTTTCTTCCTCTCTGTGGCTTCTGAGCTAGGCTACATGGGCTGGATGTTAGGTGACAAACCAATGAACATTGCCCCGTTTCTGTTTTTCTATGAGCAGAAATGGAGAGGATCTCTGTTGGAGACTGAATGATTGTGCCCACGCCCTGCCCCCGCCCCGGATTCATATGTCGAGACCTTACCCTGTGATGATATTAGGAGGTGGTCATACTGAGAGGTGGGGCTTTTGAGATGCATTAGATGGGTCATAGGATGGAGACCCCATGATGGGGTTAGTACCCTTTTAAGAGTCCTGAGAGAGCTTATTTCTTCTCTCTTCTCTCTGCTCTCTGCCACATGAGAATACCTTAAGTCGACTGTCTGCAACTTAAAAGAGTGTCCCCATCAGAACCTGACCATGCTGGCACCCTGATCTTGGACTTCTAGCCTCTACTATTGTGCAAGATAAATTTCTGTTCTTTAAAAACTACCCAGTCTATAGTATCTCCCTTAGAGCTGCCTGAGATGATTAAGACGATCACTATTAGACAACTTCAGTGAGACTTGTCGAGCTATGGTTATGTTTATAGAAAAATTTTAAGTTGTTAGAAAAAAAAAACAATGTGAAAACCGTAACTTGATCAAATAGGTAACTTAATTTATGAGGCTTAAGAAAAGCGGGATCTGATATCTAGGGTCCCAATATGCCCTTGGCCGACAACGTTCATTCACTGTTACTTCCAGGGCTCACATCAGTGCAAGTATATGATTTCCAGTCTGTCAATTCGGGGTGTAAGAAGTACCCATTTCTGTAACTTAGATGAAATATATATTCAAGCATACATCTAACCAAGTTATCAGGAAGATCTGAGGTAATATTGAAACTCTTATTCAGGTCCAATAAGAACCTGGAAGTCTTAACCATTTGTCCGGGAAACACCCCTATCCTCCCGCTGCCTGTCTGGCATGTGCATTCTTCCATCCATCATGGACACCACTGACACTGCCTAAGGCCCACAGTGGTCCCCTGAAGTCTGATCACTTTAAGACAGGTCATATGGGGGTACATAAAAGTTTGTAGAAGCTGGAAATACCCTTCCGAGGTGCCTCACCATCATCTCTCTGCTATCTTGCCACCCACTTGGAGTTCAGAGTTGGGTGCAGGTCTATCCCCTGCCCACAGACCTTTCTCCCTTTCTCGCCACAGGGAAACCTTTTTTGCCTTTCCTTCTCCTCCTCTCCTTTCCCTCAAAGAGCTCATTAATTCCCTGCATTTCCCCTTCTTCTCTACCTAAAATATCGCACATTAGTGCTTTATCGGGCTTGGGTTAAAAAAAAAGAAAATTCAAAGACCATTGACTTTGGACCACAAATTTGAAGTGATTGATATCATTTCCTCTGGATGTAGTGACTAACTTCGACTTCGGGTAGGTGAGCATACATGTGGCAGTTTAACTAGGTTGTGTGGTTATTCATGAAACATATGTCCAAGACAAAAAGACAGGAAGTACCCAAAGGGCAAGGGTGGGATGCATCGGTCCCACCAACAAATGAGCCTTTCAGTTTAATTCTCTCCTTTTCTGGGGACCCGCCGTACCCAGAGGCTACTGACTTGACCTCTCCATTCTGAACAGCAGAATCCCACCTGTCCCAGTCGGGTAGGGTCCCTGTGGTCTACACGTGAGGCTATCCAAAGGAACGCTCTGACGGCGTACACCCGCTGTCTAATACAGAAAGGTCTCATGTACGCATTGCACCCCATAGTCCTTCCACCCTGAAGAGGCCCAACCAAGGCTAGCAGATCACTCATGTGGCCTCACGAATGAGCTCTGTCCTGTAAGAGTGGGAATGACCATCCACCAAGCACGGACCCTCTATCTTACCGAGTGTGTGTTCAGAGGCAGGAAGAAAATCATGATGACTGGAGGATCAGCAGAAGCAGGGATGAAAAAGTAAAGTGACAGGAATGGAGAAAAACCAGAGAAAGAGCAATAGATTTCTGGCACTGACCTAGTGACAGGACACCTCATGCCTGGGGCTGTGTTCTCACCTAAAAGGTCTTCAAGGTCCCATTTCTCTGGAAAGGCCTAGCCATATGTGGTTCCTGTTTTCCTTCTTTCTCTGCATATCTTTTCCACACAATCTAATCATCTGAGCAAGGCTGAGCCTCTCTCTGGTCCTTCAGGATCAGAAAAGGCTCACTCACATTTATTTGAAGAAAGCCTTCCAAGGTTTAAGTATTAGATCAGTTAAAGAGCAGTAAACAGTGACTCACAGATTAATAAATATTTCAAAGGGCAGCAAATAACAGGTGCTTTCATTCTGAAGTCTGAAGGTGAAGCAGGCCCAAGATATATAGCCACCAATGAAAACATCTTTTTTTTTTAAATATTTTATTTATTTATTTGATAAAGATCACAAGTAGGCAGAGAGGCAGGCAGAGAGAGGGGGAAGAAGCAGGCTCCCTGCTGAGCAGAGAGCCCCACGCGGGGCTCGATCCCAGGACCCTGAGATCATGACCCGAGCCCAAGGCAGAGGCTTTAACCCACTGAGCCACCCAGGAGCCCCAACCAATGAAAACATCTTAAACAGCTAACCCTCTGTCTCTGCTCCTCCTTCCCTAGATTTTGGTCCCTCTGTGTTGTTTCTGCTTTTCTTTGTGTACTTACTTACCATCTCCCCTGCTACCATTATCTCTATGTGATCTTCTCTGGATTTCTCTCTGCCTCTTCCCTTTCCTTTGTCTCTCTGATCTCTCCGTTCCATGTGAATGTCTCTCTTTCATTCCCCTTCAATATCTCATTTCCTTACTCTTCCTTTTCCCCTCTTTTCCTTCTCTAGTTGCCTCTCCTCCCATCTTCCTCTTATTACTTTTCTTACTACCACTCTTTAAAGACCACAAAATGGGGGCACCTCAGTGGGTTGGGCCTCTGTCTTCAGCTTGGGTAATGGTCTTGGGGTCCTGGGATCAAGCCCTGCGTCAGGCTCTCTGCTCAGTGGGGAGCCTGCTTCCTCCTCTCTCTCTGCCTGCCTCTCTGCCTATTTGTGATCTCTCTCTCTATCAAATAAATAAATACAATATTTAAAAAAATAAAAATAAAGACCACAAAATGGAAAGGAATATATATTCATTAGAATTTATTGTGCTTATCACATTTTGTGTTCTATTTTCTTTGTTTCATAACAGGTGACTTTTAAAGCAGATAACTTTTATTAAACAAAAAGAGAATACCTAAACAATCTGCTTTTGGATATGTTGATTGTTTGGATAGTTGATTGTTTTCTCTAATATTCTGTGGCCTCAGCAGAAAATAAAGGCTGTCCAAGCCCAGAACTCTGCCTAGAAGGTTACCAAGGAAACAATAGATTCTCTGATCAGTTTCTACTTGTAAGAATTTTTTTAACTCTCCCTGATGTTTAAGCTGAAAAGAGAAAAGAAAGTTACAATCAATTATTTACTGAATTAGATTATTAATCCAAAAGGCATAGAACTGTTATTGCAGTGAAAATCGTGATTTTAGTTTCATTGTATAGAATTTATCTCTCCTTGCGGTACCTTGGAACTGCCATTAATTTTTTCTACTAGATTAGTTTTTAATGTTCCCACGTTGCACATATCCTTTGTGAATCTGAAAGGAAAGTTTCAAAATACCTCTTACTCTTCATAGACCAAGTGCAAAGCCTTATCACAGTTCTCACCCTATTGTCAAATGATTAAAATCCCTGTTGACATTTAATGTCAGCAGAGAAAGTTATCCAACATCGGGTAAGCACTGCAGTGCCAAGGAGTCCTGTTTGTCTCCAAAAGCATGGTCACCTGCCACCTAGTGTCTTAATAAAAAACTGCAACAAATGCTATGTTTGGCCAAGGTCTTCCCCGCTCCCTTAGAAATCCTCTGAAGTCTTAGGGTTTAGCTTTGAGCTCTTCAGGATGGCAGGCAGCTTTCTCTACGAGAGGCTACTGACTTGACCTCTCCATTCTGAACAGCAGAATCCCACCTGTCCCAGTCGGGTAAGGTCCCTGTGGTCTACGCGTGAGGCTATCCAAAGGAACGCTCTCAGAACTTTACCGGGGAACAAAGGGTGATTGAGAATGGCTGAAGCATTCCATGGCATAAAAAGCATATAAAGGGCATACAGTTAATGTTAGATTGTTAACGATAAGTATATGTAGCAATCGCAATGACACTTTAATTTCATATTTCACAAACGTTTAAGTGTCTTCTATGAGCTGGGCAACATGCCAGGCACTAGGAAGGAGGCAGTGAGTGTTAGAGGTTGGTCCTGCTGTCATAAAGCTTGTGTGCTGTGAAGCAAGAAGGATGACAAGATTAATGCATATCAGGGCATGTACTATAAAGAAAACAAACAGGACTGTGATATCAGCTTATTGGAGAAGAGGGCTTTGTTAAAGGGAGAAAATGGCACTCAATAATGAGACTCAACTACTGAAACTGTACCGGCTGTCCAAGTAGCAAGGGAAGGTGATTTCACGGAGCAGCGGATGCAAGGGCATGGGAGAAGAAAGGGGCCTGGCATGTCTCAGGGCAGAACTGGAGGACAAGGTCGCTGGAGTGGGGTGAATGAGGCAGAGGTGGGTTTGTACTAGAAACACTGCTGATTCAGGATGTAGAAAGAATAAAATTGTTCTCTGAGATTTAAATTTTGAAATCAATGCATAACATAACATATATTTTGGGGGACTCTTTATATCAAACTAAATTAAGAGGAAATAAAGTTGTATGGTGGGAGAGGGAGAGGGATTTAGTGGTTTGTCTAACCAGAAAGGACACCGGTCCATCTGGGGATTGTGGAACAGCAGACTCTGCTTATCTTTGAGTATTGAACTCAGTCTCTCTTACCGCTAGAACCATGGATGCTGACAGTTCTGAGATTACCTACAGCATCGTGATCTAAAGTTTCTATTCTCCTACCTCTGAAAAGCACAGGGAAGGACTCTGATCGCCCCGACTTTGCGCTCACTCCTCCTCGGACCAATACCAACCAAGGGAAGCGAGGAACTACGACCCACTTAGCTTGTGAACATGTGCGCCCCCCTGTGGTCAGGTCACTTATTACAAATGGAGGGGAAGTTTCTGATAACAAAGATAGGACCCCTTGGGCTATCCCTGTCACTTTAATTCGTCCATCAGAGATGAGGAAAAAAGATACACTAAATTGTATCAAGGCTAACCTGCCAGTAAGATGTTTCCTTTAGCCTAAAAGGAAAAGGAAAAACAAACTACTGAAGGACAGTGTCCTTTTGGGGGCGCCTGGGAGACTCACTCAGTTAAGCATCTAACTTCCGCTCAATCCCACGAGCCTAGGATTGAGCCCCACGTCAGGCTCCCTGCTCAGCGGAGAGTCTGCTTCTCCCTCTCCCTCTGCGCCTCCCTCTGCTCGTTCGCTCGCTCTCACTCTGTCTCTCTCAAATAAATAAACAAAATCTTAAACAAAAAAAAAAAAAAAAAGGAAGAAGAAGAAGGAGGAGGAGGAGGAGAAAAAGAGAAAGAATGTGTCCTTCTGAAGACTTGGTCAGCCATTAAAATACAGAAAAAGGAAAGTCAATGAGATGAGGCTTGGTGATTCTCACCTAAATGCTTGGTGGACGAGAGGGAGACTTACCCAGTGGTTCCCATGGTTGAGCGAGCAGGTACCTCTGAGCTAGACCCTCTGTGGCCCATCCCATCTTAATTTGACATTATTGAATTTCTGATATTAATTTGAAGTATGTCATCACTGAAGAGCTTAGGAAGCTTTACCAGGGCCAGGAATAGTCTTTGTTGTTTTTTTTTTCCTTCTTCTTCTTCTTTCATGATTCAGGTTCTGTTCCTGTGCTTCTCTGTCCCACACCAGTTCATGTAACATTTTTCTTTCTTGTAATACTGTTAACAGGAAATTCTAAGTCTCTGCATCAACTATCACCACCAGCTCACATAAAATTTCCCGTCTTTTTTGCTGAGAAAACTTTACTTCTCTCTGAAACGTTCTACAAAATGCTCTCCTGCTAGTCACTTGTTATAGGAAAATAGCTTCTCCTTCAATTTGTATGATACCACAGCTCAGCTCTGTGTGTGTGTGTGTGTGTGTGTGTGTGTGCGTGTGCGTGTGCGTGTGTGTGTGTGTGCTTCCCTCTGGCTCTTAACTGCGTGATCAGCATCCTACTTCTTGGAGAAGGTTTTATATTCCATTGCTTTTGACATAAAAGATAACAGTAACTCCGCTGAAAACAGATTCGATGTTGCACAAAATTAGGGATCACAATAAAAATCAAATGCAACATATTAGATACTGTTATAGATTGTATAAAGTTTCTTTCTAACCTTTTTCCCCAATTATTTACTCACTCAGCAAATGTTTTTGAACACTTACAATGTGCTATGCACTGCAAATACAAGGGTAAATAAAGCAGAGAGAATCCCAGTTCTCCTACAATCACCTGACTGTCTGGAATAAGGTGATAGACAACCCTAGGTCTTGGTCTTCAAAATCTTTTAGAAATTTGGATCGGGAACAGATAAATGAGTGCAGATAATGATCATGCTAGGCACCATATGGCAATTTTTAAACAACGTGGCAAAGATGTATTAGGGAGGGAACAATTCACTGTGATTGGAAATCTGTGGGAAGAAGATACCAAGGTCATAGTAATGGAACTGACCTTTGTAGGACTTGAATAGGCTGAATAGGTAAAGATGGAAAAACATCCCAAATATGTAAAAAAGGACTGGAGCAGAGTGCTAAAGGGTCCCATGAGAGAATATGGGCTTGCTTTTTAGACTGAATCACTAAGTCTGTTTGGATGGTTGGAGGACAAAGAACATGGGATTGCTGAGAAATTAGGCTAAAAGTCAGAGAAGGCAGATGGTAGGCTATTCAATTTCCACGCATAAGATTTAGATTTTATTCTGTAGCAATCACAATGCATCAAAGATGTGTGATCAAAAAACTATATCATGGTCAGCAGCTCCTAGGATGAGTTCAGTAAGCAAAAGGCAAAGAAGGCTGGAGAAAAAGTATCCCTTAGCTACTGCCTTGCCATTTATCCAGGTAAAAGAAGATGGTGAAAACCTGCCTTCTGTTGGTATCTGTGGAACCAGAAGAGAGATGGGTTTACGAGGCCAAAGAAACCAGGAACTAACAACATTTCTATGATGCACAGAGAGGGTAAAGTGGGGGGACGACACTGAGGTTGACTCCAAGCTCTCTCACTCCCGAAGGGGTCAAGTGATGGTGTTGCCACACACTGAGGTAAAATGGTAACGGGAAGGGTAGATCTATGTCTCCAACACACGGTATGAAATTCCAGAGAAACATGCAGGTGAAGCCTTGAACTTCAAATGTGAGTCCCATGCACATTATTACACTCACCAATAGCTACCTTCCATAGACGGTCTGCTATATCCTGTGTGCCAAGCTTCATAACAACCGGCCCATGAAGATATCAACAGCCACACAGAGGAGAAATGACAACTCAGGACATTAGACTTGCCCACGTTCACACAGCTAACAAGAAGCAAAGCCAGATTTTGACCCGGTTTTGCCTGATTCTAAGCCCTCATGTTTTCAAATACCTTTGCTTTAAGTTTTTTTAGTTAATTGCATTCATCAGATGAATAAAATTATTATCAGCCTGAAAAGGAAATCAGAGGTCATTCACTTCATTCCCAGCCATGGTCAAACAAGAAATAACAAGAATACTCGGCATACCTCATGCTCAAAGGCATATAGCTGAAGTCTCGGTGGGGGAGGACAGGAGGTTCCAAACAAGCAGAACATAGTTTTTTTGAGCTGGGCCTTAGAAACAATTATATCATCCAACAAGGTAAAGTAGAGGTTTTATTAATAAGAAACCATTATTTACAGAAAACTGAGTCAGCATCATCAGTTCCATGTAAATAACAGACTCAGTTTAGAGATTGATACTCTACTTCTGCTATTAAATCCAGTTACTGTGGTGTGAAAATTTAGTATTTCAAAATCATAATCTCCCTACCTGTTAATACAGTTTGTGGAAACTGTGTTTTCAAGAAACTTTTGGATGTCCTAGACAAAGCTGCTCCTGATGGTGAGATTTTAAATTATCTTTCAAATATGGGATCATTCCTCCATTGGGGGAGAGGGTCAAAGTGTTGTAGAGACAAAATTATTAAAATATATACATACTTAAAATATGTATTAATAGTACTGTATATCTTATGTAGATAAATATAAAATATGTTATATGTAAATGTTTTTGAAATAGTATTATCTATATTTAATATATATACATATATATACACATACATACATACACACACACCTAATAGAGTCACACAGATACTCATAAAGCAGTGGTTCTCAATCCTCACAGCACATTTCAATCACCTGGGAAGGTTTTAAAAAAAATACCACCTCCCAGGGCCCAGACATCAGTATGATCCTAACAGGCAGGCTATATGGACAACCACTGTCCCTAAGTGAGCATTGCAGAGCAATGAAAAAGAGCTTTGGTGGCATATGAACCTGAATTTGAACCCCACTTCACCATCTCCTAGCTTCATCATTTTTGGGAAATGATCTGACTTCTCTGAGGCTCAGTTTATCCATCTCTACCATAAGAATAACACCTACTTTCTGAGTTACTAGGGATAAGATGAGCCAGGTGTGTAATGCAGGGTATGTTGGGGGAAAGGGTGGGAGTCGGGGTGAGGCTTGACAGAGGGAAGGCCTGGGGGAAGAAGAGGAAGCCAGAGCTGAGAAGAGAGGCCAGAAAGAGCCCTATGAAGCCTACTTAGGCCTGCCTCAACCTTATAAAGATTCATGCTTCTCATATGTTTCTTGAAATACAGCTAAAAGCAAGAGGTCAGCTCAGAAAGAATGAGAAATTTTACCCCAAGGAAGGCCCGCAGTGTGAGAAAACCAATGCTCCCGATCACCCTTCTCTATTTTCTCTGACCACAGGAAGGTTTTCCTGTGCACAACTGGAAACGTAGCTCTTGGGGTCTAACACGTATCTCGAATATTATGCGATCTAGTGTTCCTCAAGATGTGGTCTCCAGGCCAACGAGAACAGGATCATGTGGAAATGTATTAGAAATGCAAAACCTTGGGGCTCTTCCCCAGATCTACTGGGGATAGGGCCCAGCGATCTGTGTTATAAGCTCCTTGGGTGGTTCTGATGCAATCACTTTTTTTTTTTTTAAGATTTTATCTATTTATTTGAGAGAGAGTGGGTGAGCAAGAGAAAGAGAAGGAGCAGGAGAAGCAGCAGGGGAAGAGGGAGAAGCAGACTCCCTGCTGAGCTGGGAGCCCAATGTGGGGCTCGATCCCAGGACCCTGGGTTCATGACCTGAGTCGAAGGAAGCCGCTTAACCGACTGAGCCAACCAGGTGCCCCATGATGCAATCACTTTTGGGAAATACTGTGGTAAAGTATTACAGCAGGTCCTCTCAGTGATAAAAATGGTTAGCGACAAGTCAAACCACAACACTTTCCATCCTGGTCACCATTGGGTCCTATTAAAATCAACTCCTAATTTTTATCCTCCTGACTTAATAAATTTAATAAATGAAGAGATATCCAAATAATTGAATTCTCCCTCAGAAAGAAATACAAAATCATCTTTTAGACTTTACTTGCAAAAGTTCTCAGTCAACACTTCAAATGACACTGTTACATATTAATACTGGTATATCTACCTGTGTGTGAATGGGTTTTCTTTCATGTGCTTAGGTATGTATTTATTCATCTGTTCACCTTTGCAAAGATTTCCTTTCCCAGTTGCTTTTCCAGATGTCTCAGGTTACTGGGCCACACTCCCCAATTAAGTATTCCTCAGGTCAGATTGGTTGTCACTGGTGAGCCTAATTTCTAGCCACGAAGCTCTCCACAGTGCAAGGAGAGACCACTGAGGTAGGAGGTAAAAGCTTAGATTCTGGAGTTAGCTGGGCAAGGGTTTAATCCCACCCCCATAGATGATATTTAATACCGGCTTGTATTTGGGAGGTAAATTACTCAATCTCTGAGAGCCTTATTTCCTATCTACTGGAATGGGGTTAATAATAATACCTGTGCCTGCCTCATAGAATTTTTGAGGAACAAGTAAAATAATAAATGTCACCTATTGGTATTATGACTTCTAGAAGTGTCTTTGCTTTTAATGATGATATGAAATGCTTGGAGACGTTTGAAGTAAGATAACATGAGGTTTTGTCCTAAAGCATTCGAAGCAGTGTTTCTCGAACCTTAGTGTGGATACAAATCAGCCAAGGATCTTGTTCAAATGCAGGCGTGGATCCAGTATGCCCAAGGTGGGGTCTGATATTCTGTATTTCCAGGAGGCTCCCAGGGAACACCGATGAGGCCTGTTCCAGTTTAAAGCACTGAGCTCATGTCCTGCAATATGTAAAATATGTAGTAAACATCAGTTATTGGTATTGTGACTACCAGAAGCCTCTCTGTCTTGAATGATTTTGAAATGTTCTCAGAGTTTTGGAGTACAGTGACAGACATTAAGTGGAATCTGTATGTGTCAAAACCAGCAGATGATTACATGATCCAACTGTTCTTAGGTACTTTGTGTGGGTTAAAAAGTAGGGAGGTGATCTTTTCCTCTTTTTTAATAAGTTGCTTCTATCTCCCCACATTTACTCAGAGACTTCTCTTCCTGCGTTTCCATTTCCCTTCTGCTTGAAATGCCCTCCCTTCTCTTTCTTACCCATTCAAATCCTAACCTGACCTCGAGGTCCAGCTCTTTGAGGAGAAATGTAGCTCTCGGCACACGTATATTGCCCATACAACATTGCCTCACGTGACTCTAAAATGATAATACTATGTTTCAAGTAAAACCACCAGTGTGGATGTTCTTGACAATGAATGTTGTCCTTCAATACCAATTTAAGAGACTCTGGGTTTATGATACTGCTCCCACTGCTTAAAATAGTTTTGGAAATTGCTCTTTGAAATTACCTCTGCATCAGTCACGATGACTAGGCTATGTTGCATGACCAAAATATCCCAAAATCTCATTGGCTTACTGTTATAATAAAAGTTTATTTCAATAATAAAAGTTTATTTCAAACTCATCATATTCTAATGTAGGTCAGGGAGCTCTAGTGGGGGTTCTGTTCCAAATCATGATTCAGGAACAAAGGCTCTTTCCATTGTGTGAGTCTGCCATCTTGGATTCCTTGGCTATGAGCTGAGAAAGAGCACAGATAATTGCTCAGCAGGTGTATGGTCAGGACTGGAAGGGGCTTCCCTATGCTACCGGCCAAAATCCAATCAAGTGACCCCCAAGCTAACTTTGAGCGGGACCCAACAAATCTCTATGCCCAACTAGAGGAAACAGTACTGGTGAGCAACAGCCAGCTTCTGCCACACACAGTCATGGGGCAGGATGTGAGAAAGATCAGCCACCCTGTATTAAAGAGCTCTCAGCCAGCGTCGGGGCAAAGTTGTGTGCCACCGTCAAGGATGCTGATTCCTCAGTTCTCGGGGTGGCTGGACAGAGATGATAGCAGCTGGGAGGATTCCCTGCGTCAACTACTGTGGTTATAAACAGCTTCATTCTTTTTATGCTAGCGTGCCATTTTGTGTTAGGGAAAACAAAGAGAAGCGCTACAAGGTGGTCACATCACATTAATAACTTATTGACCAAAAGCCGTATCCCCTGACTTGACCACTGTTCTTGGCTCTTCTTCTTTTTTTTTTTTTTTTAAGATTTTATCTATTTATTTGACAGAGCGATCACAAGTAGGCAGAGAGGCAAGCAGAGAGAGAAGGAAGCAGGCTCCCCGCTGAGCGGAGAGCCGGACACAGGGCTCGATCCCAGGATCCTGGGATCACGACCCGAGCTGAAGGCAGAGGCCCTAACCCACTGAGCCACCCAGGCGCCCCTGTTCTTGGCTCTTCTTCAAAATGGAATTTGCCTCCCAGATAATCATCCCCACTCTATAAACTAAAACTAGAGTGCTGTATACTATGAAAGTACTTCTAAAAGAAGTTCCAAAAATATTTTCATTATTAGTGTCATTTCCAGGGTCAATGTTACAAGTCATTGGGGGGATACTTTGAAAGTGATAGCCTTCATTTTTATGTTTGTGCTTGTTAAAATGGAAGTATCACCTAGTATCATGCTCTCTAGGCCCATCCATGTTGTCTCAATGGCACAATGTCATCCTTTTTTATGGCTGCATAATATTCGTGTGTGTGTATATATGTGTGTGTGTGTGTGTGTGTGTACACATCTTGAAGTGTGTTGTACACCTGAAACTAATGTAATGTTATATGTCAACTGTACTCAAATAAATATAAAAAATAAAAATAGCAGTTATCCTATTATGCAGATTAACTCTTTTCAGCCTAGAATAATTATCTTTCTCTTCCTCCTTCTCTTGTTCTTTTCTCCTTCTCTTTCTCTTTCTCCTTTTTCTTCCTCATTTCAAAGAGCTTAGAGGCTAAGTATTCATCCCCTGTTATGTCCCCCACCCCACAAACACACAGTAAGTAGCTTGCTGGCCAGTCACCTGAGACATGCCTAGAAAAAAAAGTTACTGGTTGATTAATTTGCTCTGCAGACATGCTGATTACAAAAAATAGATTTAAGCTGGTGCTGGAGATCTTTTAAAGTGTGTTATTTTAAAAAAAATTTCCTCCCAGAGATAAATATTTAATATCAGAATCATTTATTTAGGAGACTTTCCATCCTCCTTAATAGTCACAGCCATATGTTAATATGTACCATTCACTTTACGTACACTATTTTTCTTTCTAAACTGTTTCAAGCACATAAAAATTCCAGAAATTATAAAAAATATTTCCACCACTGACCTGAAATTATTAAACATTACAGATCATATTGAAACTGTGTACTAGAATGCCATCCTTATTAGAATGCCATGATCTCTCCCTTTATAAAAGGAGCTACTATCCTAAATTTGGTATTTATTATTCATATCCCTATATTATTTTTTAGTTCCTATGAACATATACAGAAACACTTTTCATAATGTTTTGCAGATTTGAAAATTTTATAAATGATATTATATTGTTCATATATATTTGACAATTGCTTTTTTTTTGGTCTAAATTGTGCTCAGAGATACATATTGTTATGTGCAGGTCTAATCCAGTTGTTTTAACTCCTGGATAGTATTCAGTACCATGAGAAAATGTATTCATTTATTCTATTGTGTTAGTATACTTGTAGTTGTTTTCACATTTTTGCTTTTACAAGGAGAGCTTCAATAAAGTCCTTGTAAACGTCTCCTTGGGACTTGTGCTAAGGCATTTCCAGGACACATGCATAGGAGTGAGAGTGGTGGCATTATAAGGTGGTGCATTTAACTTTACAGAGTCATGCCCAATCGTCCTCAAGGGGAGTTCTCTCAAATTGTTCTGGGCTGGTTTTTAGCCACTGCCAACAGGAACAGAGAGTCTCTACTGCTTATTCACTTGGTATCATCATACTGAAACTGGTTATTATAAAAACAATCTCATTTTTCCTTTTTTATTTTTTTAAATTCTATTTATTTATTTGTCAGACAGAGTGAGAGAGAGCAAGCACAGGCAGACAGAATGGCAGGCAGAGACAGAGGGAGAAGCAGGCTCCCTGCCGAGCAAGGAGCCCGATATGGGACTCGATCCCAGAACACTGGGATCATGACCTGAACCGAAGGCAACCGCTTAACCAACTGAGCCACCAGGTATCCCTCATTTCTCCTTTTTTAAAAAAAAATTTGTATTGAGGTATAATTGACATGTAAAATTATATTAATTTCAAGTGTATAACAGAATGGTTTGATATTTGTTTATGTTGAGAAATGATTACCAAAATAGGTCTAGCTAACATCTGTCACTATAGACAGTTACACATTTTTTTTCTTGGGTTGAGGACTTTTAAGATCTATTCCCCCAGCCACTTTAAAATATACAATACATTATTATTAATCATGATCATCATGTTATACAGTACATCCCTGTGACTAATTTATTTTATAACTGGAAGTTTGTATGTTTAACTTTTTTTTTCAGAGAAACTGTCTCTTTTATTTACATTTTTATTATTTATTATTTATTTATTTATTTTTATTATGTTCAATTAGTTAACATATAGTACATCATTAGTTTTTGACGTAGTGTTCAATGATTCATTATTTGCATATAACACCAAGTGCTCATCACCACACATGCCCTCCTTAATACCCATCATTTTGTTACCACATCGCCCCGTCCCCCTCCCTTCTGTAACCCTCAGTTTGTTTCCCGGAGTCCAGAGTCTCTCGTGGTTTTTCTCCCTTTCTGATTTCTTCCCATTCAGTCTTCCCTCCCTTCCCCTATGGTCCTCTGCACTATTCCTTATGTTCCACATATGAGTGAAACCATATGATAACTGTCTTTCTCTGCTCAACTTACTTCACTTAGCATAATCCCCTCCAGTTTCATCCATGTAGATGAAAATGGTGGGTGTTCATCATTTCTGATGGCTGAATAATATTCCACTGTTTATATGGACCACATCTTCTTTGTCCATTCATCTGTTGAAGGACATCTTGGCTCCTTCCATAGTTTGGCTATTGTCGACATCGCTGCCATGAACTTTGGAGTGTATGTGTCCCTTCTATTCACTAAATCTGTATCTTTGGTGTAAATACCTAGTAGTGCAATTGCGGGGTCGTAATGTAGCTCTATTTTTAACATCTTGAGGAACCTCCATAGTGTTTTCCAAAGTAGCTGCACCAGCTTGCATTCCCACCAACAGTGTAAAGAGGGTTCCCCTTTCTCCACATCCTCGCCAACATTTGATGTTTCCTGTCTTGTTAGTTTTTGCCATTCTGACTGGTGTGAGGTGGTATCTCATACATGTGTAAGGTGGTATCTCATATATCTCAATATGAGTGGTAAACTCATATTGTGGTTTTGATTTGAATCTCCCTGATGGCTAGTGATGTTGAACATTTTTCATGTGTCTGTTAGCCATTTGTATGTCTTCTTTGGAGAAGTATCTGTTTATGTCTTCTGCCCATTTCTTGACTGGACTATTTGTTTTCTGGGTGTTGAGTTTGATAAGTTCTTTATAGATCTTGGATACCAGCCCTTTATCATAATGTCATTTGCAAATATCTTCTCCCATTCTGTGGGTTGCCTCTTATTTTTGATGACTGTTTCCTTTGCTGTGCAGAATCTTTTTATCTTTATGAAGTCCCAAAAGTAAATTTTTGCTTTTGTTTCCTTTGCCTTTAGAAATGTGTCTTGAAAGCAGTTGCTGTGGCCAATGTTGAAGTGGTTACTGCCTATGTTTGCTCTAGGATTTGGATGGATTCCTGTCTCACATTGAGGTCTTTCATCTATTTTGAGTTTATGCTTGTGTAAGGTATAAGAGAATGGTCTAATTTCATTCTTCTGCATGTGGCTGTCCAATTCTCCCAGTACCATTTATTGAAGAGACTGTCTTTTTTTGATTCTATCTTCTTTTGAACAACCTGTTTTGTTGAAGATTAGTTGACCATTTCTGGACTCTCTGTTCTGTTCCACTGATCTATGTGTTTTTGTGCCAATATCATATTGTCATCATGATGACGGCTCTGCAATAGTAATAGCTTGAAGTCCAGATTGTGATGCCACCAGCTTTGGTTTTCTTTTTCAACATTCCCCTGGTGATTCGGGATTTTTTCTGGTTCCATACAAACTTTAGGATTCTTGTTACAGCTCTGTGGAAAATGTCGATGATATTTTATAGGGCTTTCACTGAATGCATAGATTGCTCTGGGCAGCATAGACATTTCACAATATTTATTCTCCTGATCCATGAACATGGAATGTTTTTCTATCTCTTTGTGTCTTCCTCAATTTCTTTCATAAGTGTTCTGTATTTTCTAGAGTATAGATACTTTACCTCTTTGGTTAGGTTTATTCTGAGGAATCTTATGGTGTTGGGTGCTATTGTAAATGGAATCAATTCCTTAATTTCTCTTTCTTCAGTCACATTGTTAGTGTGTAGAAATGCATCTGATTTCTGTACATTGCTTTTGTATCCTGCCATGTTGCTGAATTGCTCTATGAGTTCTAGTAATTTGGGGGTGGAATATTTTGGGTTTTCCACATAAAATATCACATCATCTGCCAAGAGAGAGAATTTAACTTTTTTTTTTTTTTTGGTAATTTGAATGCCTTTTATTTCTTTTTGTTGTCTGGTTGCTTAGGCTAGGACTTCTAGTACTATGTTGAACAATAGTGATGAGAGTGGGCATCCCTGTTGTGCTCCTGACCTTAAGGGAAAAGTACGTAGTTTTTCCCCATTGAGAATATTTGCTGTGGGCTTTTCATAGATGGCTTTTATGATGTTGATTTATGTTCCTTCTATCCCTATACTTTGAAGAGTTTTAATCAAGAAAGGATACTGTATTTTGTCAAATGTTTTTCCTGAATCAGTTGAGAGGATCATCTTTCTTGTCTCTTCTTTTGTTCATGTGTGTCGATTGATTTGCAGATGTTGAACCACCCTTGCATGCCAGGAATAAATCCCACCTGGTCATGGTGAATAATCCTTTTAATGTACTGTTGGAGACTATTGACTAGGAGCTTGTTGAGATTTGGGCATCCATGTTCTTCGGGGACATTTGTCTGTAATTCTCCTTTTTGATGGGTCTCTATTTGGTTTGGGGATCAGGGTAATGCTGGCCTCATAGAACAAGTTTGGAAGTTTTCATTCCATTGCTATTTTTTGAAACAGCTTCAGTAGAATAGTTATTATTTCTTCTTTAAATGTTTGGTAGAATTCTCCTGGGAAGCCATCTGGTCCTGGACTCTTGTTTTTTGGAAGGTTTTTGATGACTTTTTCCATTTCCTTGGTCTGTTCAGATTTTCTACTTCTTCCTGTTTCAGTCTTGGTAGTTTATAAATTTCCAGGAATGCATCCATTTCTTCCAGATTGCCTAATTTGTTGGCATATAGCTGCCAATAGTAAGTTCTAACAATTGTTTCTATTTTCCTCAGTGTTGGTTGTGATCTCTTCCCTTTCATTCATGATTTTATTAATTTGGGTCCTTTCTCTTTTCTTTTGGATAAGTCTGACTAGAGGTTTATTGATCTTATTAATTTTCACAATGTTTATTCTTCCAATCCATGAGCATTTGGAATTTTCTTATTTTCTGAGAGAGGCTTAGATGGCTTTGTACTTCCCTCTTAGAACTGCCTTTGCAGTATCCCATAGGTTTTTTATGTGTTTTCATTTTCATTGGTTTCAATGAATTAAGTTATTCTTTAATTTCCTGGATGACTCATTCTTTCTTTAGCAGGATGCTCTTTAACCTCCAAGTGTTTGATTTCCTTCCAAATTTCTTCTTGTGATTGAGTTCCAGTTTCAAAGCATGGTGGTTTGAAAATACATAGGAAATTATGTCAATATTTTGTTATTGGTTGAGACCTGATTTATGCCCCAGTATGTGATCTATTCTGGAGAAAGTTCCATGTGCAGTCAAGAACAATGAGTACTCTATTGTTTTAGTATGGGATGTTCTGTATATATCTATGAAGTCCATCTGGTCCAATGTGTCATTCAAAGCTCTTGTTTCTTTTTTGATCTTCTGCTTAGATGATCTATCCATTGCTGTGAGTGGAGTTTTGAAGTCTCCCACTATTAATGTATTGGTATCAATATGTTTCTTTATTTTGGTTATTTCTGGTTTATATAATTGGCTGCTCCCATGTCAGGGGGTATAGATATTTACACTTGTCAGATCTTCTTGTTGGATAAACCATTTAAGTATGATATAGTGTCCCTCTACATCTCTTAACTACAATCTTTAGTTTAAAATCTAATTTGTCTGATATGAGGATTGCCACCCCAGCTTTCTTTTGAGATCCACTGGCGTGGTAAATATTTCTCCATCCTCTCACTTTTGATCTGGAGGTGTCTTTAGATTCAAAATGAGTCTCTTGTAGACAGCATATGGATAGGTCCTGCTTTTTTATCCAATCCAATACCGTGTGTCCTTTGGTTGGAACATTTAGCCCATTTACGGTCAGAGTAACTATTGAAAGATATCAATTTGGTGCTATTGTATTGCCTATAAAGTCCCTGTTTCTGTAGATTGTCTCTGTTACTGGTCTGTATTGACTTTGGAAAAGGCACAAAAAAACCTTTGGGGGTGCTCCAAATCATTAAGATTGATTCTTTCACTCACTCATTAATTTTGTTAACAAGTATTTATTGAGTGCCCACTGTATTTTAGACACTCCCTCTTGGGGTCTCTCTTTACTTACAGAATCCACCTTAATATTTCTTGCAGGGCTGGCGTGGCGGTCACATATTCTTTCAGTTTCTGCCTGTCCTGGAAGCTCTTTATCATCTCTCCATCCATTCTGAATGACAACCTTGCTGGATAAAGTATTCTTGGCTGCATATTCTTTTCATGATTACCCTAAATGTCTTGCCAACCCTTTCTGGCTACCACGTTTCTGTGGCTAGGTCTGATGTTAATCTGGTGTTCCTCCCTCCATATGTGAGTAACCTCCTCTCCCTAGCTACTTGCAGGATAGTTTCTTTAGCTGAAGATTTGCAAGCTTCACTATTATATATCAGGATGTTGATCTATTTTTTTTCTTTTATTTTGCGAGGGGTCCTCTCTGCCTCTTGGACACAAATGCTTTTTCCTTCCCCAGATTAGGAAAGTTCTCAGCTATGATTTGCTTAAATATACCTTCTAGCTCTGTTCTCTCTCCACCCCCTTGGGGATCCCAATAATTCTCACATTGGAACTTTTAATGACATCATTAATCTCTCTAAGTCCTTTTCGTGGGCTACTAGCTGCCTATCTCTGTTTTCCTCAACTTTCTTTCTTTCCATCACCTTATCTTCTAGATCACTTATTCTCTCTTATGCCTCATTGACCCTAGCTGTTAGAGTATCCAGTTTAGACTGCATCTCTTTCATAGCATTTTCAAGTTTGGCCTGATTAGATCTCGTTTCTGCCCTTCGAGATTCTATATTGTCATTATGTTTTTTTCAAGCCTAGCTATTAACTTTATGATTGCTATACTGAATCTATCTCTGACATCTTACTTTTAGCCATATTTATTAGCTCTGTGTCAGAGAACACTGTCTCTGATTCTTTTGTGTGTGTTCCTCCTTGTCATTCTGTCTGGAGAACGATGGGTGTGTGAATGAGCAGAGTCCAATATATCAACTATGACCCAAGAAAGATGCATCCTAACAAAACCCTGAGTGGTTGGAAGCCACCAAAGAAAAACAAAGCCAAAATGAAACACAAGAATAGAATTTTAAAAAGAAAAGTGGGGGAGGGGAAGAGGGACTATTATCTCACAGTGTGGTCAAAGCTGGGAGTTCCACTTGTTCCTGAGCAAATTTTGGTCTGTGTGTTAGAAGACAGTGCATCCCAAAATTGCAAGGAAAGTAAAACTTTATATATATACATGTATATATATAAATTTATATGTGTATATATAAAGTTTTACTTCCCTTGCCATTTATATATATTTATATACATATATACATAATTTATATACATACATATATTTATATATACATACATAAATATGTATGCATATAAATGGATGTATATATAACTATAAATATATATATAAAGATAAAATTGAATAGAGTGAAAAAAGGACAAAAATGAAACATAGATCTATAAAAATATGTAGATGTGAAAAAAATACAAGTTAAAAAGTGACTGAAATATAAGTTGGTAAAATAAGCATCTAATTGATATGAGAAAAAAGCAAAAAGAAAAAAATGAAAAAAGCATAAGAAAAAGAAAACAAAATAGAAAAGGAGAATTTTACCTGAAAAATAAATGAGTTGTGAGGCAACATCTGGAGCTCTATATACTATTTCCCCTGAAGTGAGAATTTTACAGTCTGTGGGGACTATAGTCTTGTCATTCACCTGTTCTTCCAGACTGTCTTCTGGGGGAGGGGACTACCACGCTCTTTCTCAGGTTACCCTGCCTGGGTGAGGTTGCGCCACCCACCATGTCAGGGCCATGGGTTCAGTGGAAACCAGTCTTCTGTTGGCTTTTGTTCCATGGAACCTTTCTGTACCTCTTCAGAGGATCATGGGCTATGCCCAAACCTCTGGCCCAGAGCAGAAAATTCACAGCCTGCCCTTTAGTAAACCCTCCAGGACAAACAGTCTCTTCTTCTGTATGTGCCCCTAAAGACTGCAGCCTCCCATGGTGCACACTCACAGCAACCCTCTCAGGTCATCCCAGGGGCCAGGGAGTGCCACTGCCTTTTATGACTCTAAAACCACAAGCACAATGGAATACTATGCAGCCATCAAAAAATGGAACCTTGCCATTTGCAACAATGTGGATGGAACTAGAAGGTATTATGCTGAGCAAAATAAGTCAATCAGAGAAAGACAATTATCATATGATCTCCCTGATAGGAGGAATTTGAGAAGCAAGGCAGAGGATCATGGGGAAAAGAGAGGAAAAAATGAAATGGGACAAAACCAGAGAGGGAGACAAACCATAAGAGACTATTAATCTCAGGAATCAAACTGAGAGTTGCTGGATGGAAGATGGGTGGAAGAGACAGAGTGGCTGGGTGATGGACACTGGGGAGGGTGTGTGCTATAGTGAATGCTGTGAATTGTGTAAGATGATGAATCACAGACTGTACCCCTGATACAAATAATACTTTATACATTAATTTTTTAAAAAAAGAAAGAAAAAAGAAAATATCCTTGTCACACAAAAAACTAAAAAATTAAAAAAATAATAAAACCACAAGTGGCCTCAGTCTCACACACACATACCCGGAGGTCCTGGATCATGTCCGGCTGCCACCCTAACGTCCTTTCTGGGCCACTAGCACCCTCCAAGCTGTTGCCCAGTGGTGGGCCCAGGTTCCATTCTTTTTCAGTCTGCTCAAGAAAAGAGCAATTACCAACCCACCTGGTTCGAGGTTTATGGTGATCTGAGCTGAGAATCCCCTCCTGGGCTTGCTGACCACAACCTGCTTCCTGGCTCCATTGCTCAGGCACTCTACCAATTCAGGCACTCCCTCATGTTCTGTGGCTCTCTGTACCCTGAGACCACAACGCCCTACCTAGAATTCTGCCTTTTCCTCTCTAGACCTCCCCTTTCAGAGAGAGATGTCTCTCACTAGAGCAGATGTCTAAGGGTCCTGATTTTGTGCTCTGGTGTTAAATCATTCTCCAGGAGCCAGCTTATGGAGCCAGCCACCTTCTGCTTATCTTCCAATATCTCCCCTCAGATTCACGGCATCACATGTCCTACCTTGCAGGAAGCAGTCACTTCTCTGCTTGTAGAGATCCAATTATATATTCTCACATCTCAGGCTGATTTTGTGTTCAAAATGGTTTGAATGATGTCCCGCTAAATTCAAGGGACCAGGTGACATGGGTTGCCTTACTCCTCCTCCATCTTGCCTTCCTCGAGAAACCATTTGGCTTTTACCCATTTTACTCACCGCCCCCCACCTCTGGCAACTACCAGTCTGTTCTGCCTATGAGTGTTTTTGCTTGTTGGTTTGTTTGTTTTAGATTCCACATATATGTGAGATCATATGATATTTGTTTTTGTCTGATTTCACTTAGCTTATTTCACTTAGTATAATGTCTTCAAGGGCCATACATATTTTTGCAAATGGCAAGAATTATTTATTTTTATGTCTGAATAATCCTCCACTATGTATGTATGTATGTATGTATGTGTGTGTGTGTGTGTGTGTGTATCTCACTTTTTTTTTTTATCCATTCGTCTATTGATGGGCACTTAGGTTGTTCCATATCTTAGAATCTGTAAATAATGATGCAGTGAATGCAGGAAGGTAGGTATTTTTCCAAGTTAGTATTTTCATTCTCTTTGGATAAATACCCAGAAGTGGAATTTCTGGATCATATGGCAGTTCTATTTTGTAATTGTTTACACCATTTCATCTGTCAATTTGCATTTCATTGTTAAGTGCTGAGGCTTAACACTTTGTCATACATCTAAGAGATACCAGAATTTTTTCTTTTGGGCTGGGTATGTTCATATATTTTGTCCTTCTTTTCACTGGGTTATCTTTTTTTTTTTAAAGATTGTATCTATTTATTAAAGAGAGAGAGAAAGATCACAAGCAGGCAGAGAGAGAGAGAGAAGCAGGCTCCCTGCTGAGCAGAGAGCCTGAAGCGGGGCTCGATCCCAGGACCCTGAGATCATGACTGGAGCCGAAGGCAGAGGCTTAACCCACTGAGCCACCCAGATGCCCCTCATTGGGTTATCTTTTGTTTTCTTCATTTATGGGATTATTTTCTGTATTCTGATACAAATCTTTTGTCTACTATGTATGGAAATTTATCCCCCGAAAGGGTGTCTGGTCTTTTCACTTTGTTTACAGTGTCTTTTCATGCGCAGAAGTTTCTAATTTTAATGTAATCAAATGTATCAGAATCTTTCGCTTTATAGTTTTGGCACAGTGGGTTTTGCTTAATATGTTCTTTCCTGTACTAAAATCACAAAGAAATTCTTTTGTATTCTCTTCAAAATTCTTAAGTTTTGCTGTATACCTTTAGACAGTCAGTCAATCTGGAAAAAATTTAATTTAGTGTGTGCTTTTAAGAAGAGGTCTCTGTGTCTGCATGGTGGGAGGGGGATTTTTCCATATAGTCAATTATAGTAGAGTCATTTATCAAGTAGCTCAGGCATTCCCACTGATTGATAAAACCACCACTCTCATATATCAAATTCCCAAATCTGAACTCTGGTCTTTTCCACTAATTCATCCATGTGTCACACCACCTCACCTTAACTGTTATGGTTTTATAGTTAGTCTTGGCATGTGGGAGAGGGACTCTCCTATCTGATTCTTTTTCAGAATTGTCTAAACTATTCTTAGTCTGTTTCTTTTACATAAATTTCAGAATCGACCTGTCAAGTTCAACAAAGAGCCCAGTTGAGGTTGTAATTTGAATTGCATTAGAAGAGATTACTTTGAAGATGACTGACAGTGTTACACCATTGAGTCTTCCTATGCTTGAACGGGGTTTCTTCTTTAAGTATTTTCAAATGCCTTGCAATGAAATCTTATACTTTTTTTTCCCCATAATCACACATCTTCTATTAGTTTTAATACTAAGCACCTTATTTTTTATTACTACTATTTATGTTAATTACATCTTCTGTTTAAATCCTCCCACTGCTTGGAGTTAGATATTTTCATGGCTATTTCACAACTAAGCAAACCAAGGCTCAGAAAGAATAAGCACCCCGGCACACATCCTCGGTAGTAAGTGATCAGAGGTGGGGTACAAAATAAGTTGCGAGCTGACCCCAAATCCAGTGCTCTTAAACTTAACTTTACATCCTATCTTGTGATGGGTGTCCTTGATGACAGCATTTTTTTAAATCGAAACAACATGAGGATGTTTAGGGTCACAAAGTAGGAATAATAAGAATAAGCATTTATCTCATCAAAAGCAGTGCTTTTCAAATTTTGATGTTTCTACAAATAACCTGGAGATCCTACTATCCAGTTGGTCTAAAGTAGAGCCTGAGACTCTGCTCTTGGGGAGAACTCTTCCACTGAGGCATTCACAAATGTCTTTCAAACAAGTTTTACATTTTGTCATAATCGCACATCCTTAGTTAAATCTAATGTGAGGCACCTTACATTTTTGTTATCACTGCTCATGTTATCTACCTTTCTGTTTCGATCCTCATAGTACTGTGAGTTAGGTATTTTATCACTAAGGAAACGAAGTTTAGAAAGATTAAGTAAGGGCGCCTGAGGGGCTCAGTTGGTTAAGTAGCTGGCTTCAGCTCAGGTCATGAGTCATGATCTTGGGGTCCCAGGATCAAGTCCCACCTTGAGCTCTCTGCTCAGCAGGGAGTCTGCTTCTCCCTCTGTCCCTCAACCGTCTCTCGTGATCGATCTCTCTCTCTCTCTCTCTCTCTCTCTCAAATAAATAGAATATTTTAAAAAAAGATTAAGTAACTGGCCAAATATTATAGGTGGTAAATGATAGGTGATGTCAATACTACTAGTCCTAGGAACTCACTTTGAGAACGATTGCTCTACAGTGTCTGGCAAGTGACTCTTTAATTAATAATGATTAAAGGTGAGAATTCCACCAGATGGCAGCAAAAGCTCATCATTTCATGTTGAGTGACTTTCCACTTAGCTGTGGATGAAGTGTCTGACACGGGCAGCTGCCCCATGTGTTAGTCTGTCTCTGGGAAATGAATCAGGCTCCCCTGGCTCCGGAGGCTCGGTGACGCAGGAGCCACTGTAGCGTGTCAGTGTTGACAATGAGCGCTCACCAGGAGCATCCAGCGGGGACGGGTATCATGCCCACAGGCCTCTCCCAAAAAGCCTCTTCTGAGAGGCTTGTAAATGATAATGAAAAATTGTTTTCCATCCGTTGCTTTTTTCATCCTCAGGAGTTCTGTTTGGGCACTTACCCAAGAACAGGCGGCCTGGTTTGAGATGTCTGGCAGGATATGAGAGGAGGAAACGAGTCATTCGCTTGGGGGTGAGAGAGGGAAAGCAGTTCAGGCAGATAAACCTGAATCGGAGTCCAAAGATTCCAGGAAAACCCAAGGAGTGTGCTTGTGGACCATGAGACCCCTGTCAGATCATTAGCCACAGGCGCCCCCGTCCCCTGAGGAGCCGCAGGCCATCCCTTTTACTCAGTTCTTTTTTTGTCATCTGAGCCTGAAAACAAAAAACAAAAAACACACAAAAAAATTTCACCAAAGAAAGGAATCCATCATCTCCTCATGTTCCCACCGTCAGCTTGGTGAGGGGAAAACACCTCAGCCTCACTGAGAAGGATCACAGACTCTTGGTTTTCCATTTTAAAAAACCTCTCAAGCTTAAGCCTGTGCCTGGGGAGACCCCAGTGGCCGAGACCCCCATCGTTAGAGCAGGTTGAAGTGTTCCGTGTCATCTGCAGTCCCTGGGAAGGTCCCACCTCCTCATCTCGCCTTATTCTGCCATCACCGGCTCTCCTATTGGAGGCAGGCCTCCTCATCATCTAGCGCGCACCACACAGGCTCTCAGACTCACCAGTGGGGCAGACTGGCATTGTGGAAAATGAAACAGACAGAAAAGGGGAGTTCAAGGCTGTGCTGGGCTGACCCTCCCACCGAGGGCAGGCTTGACCTGCTGAACTATTCATGAGGACACAACCTCATGAGGAGACAACCAGATTATCCATGGCCCTATTATTTAAGGGTTTCTGTTTCTAGAATTTTCTGGGAAAAAGAAGGTCCATGCTACTGGGGCCAGGCTACTTCCCCAGAGTTATATGTGTCTATAAAGGGTAGAGCTGGGCTACAAACCCAAGACTGAGGTCCAGGCTCTACTCTGTGAGCTTTTAGACAGGAAGCTAGGGTACTCATTAGATGTTTACTGGATGAATGTATTTATGAGAGAAGTTGCACTTTGCAAAAATACAAACAAGCAAAAATATTAAAGAAAACACCAAAAACAAAAAATTGATCACCTACAGATAGGTTAAAGGCAAAGAGAGTAAGGAAGTCTTTGGCCACTGGCTCTGGACCCCAGAGACCCCATGGCTCTTTACTCTGGGTCTGAGGATTCCCATTCTGTCACCACAGGGCATGGTGCCCAAATGACTAGAGCTCTCAGCTCTCCTTCCCTGCTGCTGTCTTGACCATACCTTTCTTTGTGTCCTTATGGCTCCCTGCCTTCTTCCTTTGCTGCATCAAGGCCAGAGCCTGATTCATAGGCTCATATACTGTGATAAGTTGCTTCTGTGAATCATTTCATAAAACAAAGACATCTTGTATAGAAAGTAAAAAACTCTTCCAAGATAATTCTCCAGTGCTTCTCAGCTATTGGTCATAGAGTCCCCTGAGGATGTGGTAAAAACTGCAGACCCTCTACCATAGAAAAGAGTATATGTATGCAGACACACACACACACACACACCAGGGCACACAATTTCAGGGAGGGTCCTGTATCCTCAAATCCTATCTGGAAACCCCAGGCTGGGAACCTACACCCTAGATGGCCATTATTTGGTTTTATTTACGGGGAGACACACAAAATCCCATTGGTGCCATTTAGTAAGGGATAAGCTAAGATAGAAAGGGATAGAATTTGGAAGTTCTTCATCTTTAATTTGTACCTTTTGCATCTTTAGGTAGACAAATGATAGTACTTTCAAAACTCTGGAAAAAAAGTATTTTAATGGTAAAGATGTTTTAATAGTTTTAAGAGGTCACAACTGGTGGACAAGGAGGGCAAAGGATCTGGAGAACATTTCAGTACAGTAGGATAAGGCCCTGGGCTCTGCCCCATGCGGGACAAGGCTCTGCTCCTGGTGTAGCACTGGGCTCCCTCGAGGTGTTAGCTGTTGGGTGTGTGGAGTTGGGGATCCGAGCCTGGAGTGGTAAAACAGCACAGAGGAGACTCTGGTTCCATCACACCATCCTACTAGGTCCGGTCCAGGGCCTACTTCCAGAAAGGAGAGCAGATTCCCAGATCAGAGGTCAAGGTTGAGCATTTTAGGATGCTAGAGCCAGCTCTTGGGGAAATCTGAGCTGTGTGCTCTGTTGGGGCTACAGATGGTCTAACAGAGCTCTGCAGGCAGACAGCCCAGACCGACAAACCCTTCGGCTTGCCTGGTTCTGTCCTCAAAGTCCTGCATCTCAAGAAACCCCTCAGTCCTGGGAAAGCCGGGACAGTAGGTCACCCTACTGGGTCTCAGATAGTAACCTTGGGCGGGATGTTTCATCTCTCTGGGCCTCAGTTTGCACATCTGCAAAATAAGGCGAGTACCCCACGTTTGAGGAGTTCGTGATGACACTGGAACCAAAGACGCAGGTAATTGCCCAGTGTTTGGCAGGCAGACAGGCAGCAGAATGGCAGTCTTCTCTCTTGTTGCCTGGAAGGCCAGGCTTTCAGGGTGCCTCGGGGCAGACACAGACATTTCCTCCTCCATGGCCCCAGGGCTCTCCAGGTAAGGTCCAAGGCTCCCGGTCCATCAGGCGCAGGAGGATAGCACGGATGAAAACGTGGCAGACGTCAGCCCCCTTTCTGAGTCCTTTTCTTTCCCTCCCACAGGTTCTTTCTCTCCACACTCCCCACAGACATGCCTCAAACTCCAAGTCTTTCATCTCAGAGTCTGCTAACAGTCATCTATACTTTAAATGATTGAAAAGAAACTCCTGAAAGTGTTGGCATTTTAATCTCTTATCTCATAAAAAAAGAAAGAAAAGAAAAGAAAAAAGGCTTTGTCTCCTTTTAAAGCAAATTCATTTTACCAGAGACTTTGACCCTTTATTTTTATTTATTTATTTATATTATGGTGTTATGTTAGTCACTGTATAGCACGTCATTAGTTTTTAATGCAGTGTTCCGTGATTCATTGTTTACACCTAATACCCAGTGCTCCATGCAATCCATGCCCTCCTTAATACCCACAACCAAGCTCACCCATCCCCCCCACCCCTTCTCCCCTCTAAAACCCTCAGTTTGTTTCCTGGAGTCCACAGTGTTTCATGGTCCGTCTCCCTCTCTGATTCCCCCGCTTCATTTTTCCCTTCCTTCTCCTAATATCCTCCATGCTATTCCTTATGTCCCACAAATAAGAGAAACCATATAATAATTGACATTCTCTGCTTGACTTGTTTCACTCAGCATAATCTCCAGCCCCATCCATGTTGATGCAAAAGTTGGGTATTCATCCTTTCTGATGGCTGAGTAATATTCCTTTGTATATATGGACCACATCTTCTTTATCCATTCAACTTTGACCGTTTAATGGCTCTATCAGTTAGGCTGGATTCAGCAGCCCGTGTGAGAAAATACAAAATGAGAGTAGTTTCAGCAAGATGGAAGTTGTTTCTTTCTTTTTTTTTTTTTTAAGATTTTATTTATTTGTCAGAGAGAGAGAGAGAGAGCGAGCACAGGCGGACAGAATGGCAGGCAGAGGCAGAGGGAGAAGCAGGCTCCCCGGCAAGCAAGGAGCCCGATGTGGGACTCGATCCCAGGACGCTGGGATCATGACCTGAGCCGAAGGCAGCTGCTCAACCAACTGAGCCACGCAGGCGTCCCAGAACCTCCCAATTCTGACTTTAAACCTCGCGATGTTCCCCCGAGGGGGTGCACCGTTCCTGGAAGTACTGCAATGCCAGGTCGATGTGTGGAGTGGACGGAGCAAGCTCCTATTCCATCTCCCTGCTCCAAAAATCCATTTAATATATTGTCCTCGGATAGAGGATGTATCAGATATTAAACTGATAAGAACAGATACTACACTTGATCTTAGGCAAAAGGCCGAGAAGCGATGGAAGTTGTTTCTTTCTCACATAAAAGGTCTGGGATGGCAATTTAAAAGCCGTCCTGGGCCACGGCATCCTCACTCCCCTCCCACCTCATCTCTCCATCCGAGTGCTGGATTCCAGTCCGGTGGTCGCTTCCTGGGTCCAGAAGGCAGTTGGAGAGCCAATCATTATGGATCATTTACGGGCATAAGAAAGAAGAAAGGGAAAATGGCAGAAAAGATACCTGCTGACTGAGTCAGTTTCATTTAAGCAGTCTTCCAAAAAGACCCTGGCAACCCTTAGTTTTGCATCTCATTGGCCAGAGCTTAATTACAAGGTCACTAGTAGTTACAAAAGAAACTGGGAAATAGGCACTTCTCCAGGCACCTTGCAGCCAAACATAAAGTGAGGTTCAGATACTAAGGAAGGAAAGGAGAATGCACCTAGAAAATGCACCAAGTGGGGAGGCCACACTGGTCAAGACTTCTGTCCTTGTTGTCCCTGATGGCTAGTTAATCAGTCACGCTAGCGACAGGTCTCTCTGTCCCACATTTCTGGTGACCAGACCAAATTTCGGCACCCCTCAGTGACCAATACAAGAAAGAATGAAGGGCATTATACTAACATTGGAGGGGGTTGGGTTCAATTGCTAGTTACTAGCTCAGATTTCCAAGGGATGTTCTGTCTGAGGATTTTTAAAACCACAGTAAACTTTTCACTTATCTGTGGGTTTAAAGGTTGTTATATTCTCTTAAGATTCTATTTATAACTTCCTGGTTGTTCTTCAATTGTGTTATGAAATTAAATTCTGAAAGCAGCCAGGAATTCTGAAGAACAAAGGCTATTTCTTTTCTAATATTTATTGATCATGACTCACAGAAGAAATACATAATGACCAAAGAACATTAAGCTCATGACTTAGAACTGGTAATATAGTGGTGGCTGATTGCTGAGGAAAAAATTAATCTTATGGGATAATTTCTAGCCTGACACAGAAGGAATTAGTCATTTCAGCTTCGTTGCTACCTGCAAACTGGAGCTAGGATTTCTCAGCTAACATTCCTAAACACGTCAGATGGATACAATGCACATAGTACTGAACCTAATGCCCAATATGTTCTCCTGATTCTTTTTCTTTTCTTTTTTTAATTAGTTTCAGGGGTAGAATTTAGTGATTCGTCAGTTGCATATAACACCCTGCACTCATTACATAAGTGCCCTCCCCAATGTCCATCACCCAGTTACCCCATCTCCTCACCCATCTCCCCTCCAGCAACCCTCAGTTTGTTTCCTAGAGTGACGAGTCTCTCACGGTGGGCCTCCCCTCTCTGCTTTCTCCTGATTCTTTGTCTATGGACACATGATTCTCTTTAACATTTAGGTTTAATCTCAGAAGTACAGGCAATAAACTAAATCACACTTTCAGCTAAAAATAGCAATGAGAAAGAAGTAAGTGCTAGAGTTGGCTGTACAAACAGGACAGCTATGACCCATGATGGAAGCACCGTTAGATATGTGAGTCTGACTGACCAGAAGGGAGTAAGAACCATGAAATACCCTGAAGAGCAGCTCCTAGTTAGGGAAAACTTTGAAAACAAAGGAAACCAGGTGGTGTATTTGTTTTAAACTAAAAAATAAGAATGAACAGGCCCTTTTCTCAAGAGAGAGAAAAGAACTTTTTTCTCTTTTTTCTCAAGAAAAGCAACATTTGAAATATACAAGTAGTTGTCATGTGCAGACTCATCCTTTGGGGAACCTTCTAGAAGGAGATGATACACTGCCAGCAGCAACTCTAGCAGCTAGAGTATATTAGCCCTGATGGGAAAAGCTCTTAGTGCAGACTGCTATCTGAATTCAAAGCAGTCAGCCACATCCAATTATGTCTCTTAGTGAAATGCCTCATTTCATGAGGAATGTAAATCAGTTTTCCTCCACAAATAGATTGTATCTCTGGTATTTCATAAATCGCATCAGACCCAACGTACCTCAGTAATTTGTATAACCTGATGTACTTCTTCGGTGATTGTGTCTTAGCAACAGACAGTTCGCAGAATCTTAAATACAGTAAAAACATTTGTTTTTATTAGTTTTAAAACAAGCAGTGAGGGGAATATTAAAGTTAACGGACACTGCTAAATTCATAGTATAGCATGTGGGACTGAGCATGGGACCCTTGAATTAATCTTCTCACAACTCAGTAATAATAATAGATGGGACGCCTGGGCGGCTCTGTCATTAAGCTTCTGCCTTCGGCTCAGGTCATGATCCTGGAATTGAGCCCCGGACCCGGCTCCTTGCTCAGCAGGAAGCCTACTTCTCCCTCTCCCACTCCCCCTGTTTGTGTTCCCTCTCTTGTTGTCTCTCTGTCAAATAAATAAATAAAATCTTTAAAAAAATAGTAATAATAGCCACTGTCAAGGGAAGTGCCCACTGTGAGCCTGATGCTTTACTAATAGCTTTACATACACATTCTCATTAAATTCTCTCAACAACACACTGAAGGAATATTTACATCCCCATTTTTCAGAATAGGAAAGTACAGCTCAAGGTCTTACTGCTATCAAGCAGTAGGGTCATTATTTAAATCTAGGTCTGTCTGAATCCAGATCTATGCTCTTTGTTCCTACATTTGGTTTCCTCATGAAGATTCAAATTCCTTTCTCCTCTGACATCATTTTCTTGGAAGAAAAGGAAAGAAATGTTAGGACTTTTTTTTTTTTTTAAGATCACAGTAATTTTATTAATTCTTCAATGAAATGCAAACCATATTATTTCAGCCAGATCAAAGTAGCATCCACAGCCTTCTGCACATTTTCCTAGATTATCATAGGGCCTGTCTTTTATCCATGGGCTATACGGGGCCTCCCCACAAAGGTTTACAGGCATAATGAGAAAATAACCGGAACCAATTCAAGGGAAGAGTGTTCTGATACCCACCCTGCGTGTGGGTTTTCTAGGCACACCTTTCTTTGGGAAAGAGACAACTGTTCTTAGATGGTAGAACATTTCAACCCCCCGCCTAAGCATATGGCATTGAACCAGTTTAGAAGAGTGGGAAAAAGAGTGCGATTCCAATCTTATAAACAAACAAATCTAGTTTGTTTCATAATATATGTATGTAATGATCTGGGGAAAAATTATACCAGAATTATAGCAGTAGAGTACTGAATGTAGGATCCCAAATGATTTTTTTTTCATTTTAGTGTTTTCAAAATTACCTAAAATAAATAGGTATATGCTCCCCAAAAGTAATAGTTTCATTTTTTAATTTTTTTTTAAAGATTTTATTTAGTTGAGAGAGAGAGAATGAACAGGAGAGGAGCCAAGGGAGAGGGAGAGAATCTCCAGCAAACTCCCCGCTGAGTGCAAAGCCCAATGCTGGGATCAAGCCTGTGACCCAGAGACCATGACCTGAGCAAAAGTCAAGAGTTGGATACTTAACAGACTGAGCCACCCAGGTCTCCTCCCAAAAGTGATAGTGTTAATGGGCAGGTGAATTCTTGAAACGAGCAATAAGTGGCTGGAGGCACAGCCATATAGCATGAGGCCTCTTAGTTTGCACCCATTTGTGGTTTATCAACGTCGTCACTTTTTCATTAGCTGGAAAGATAAATTAGTCTGAAAAAGTTGCAAAGCTTAAAGTTTTCCATGGACTTAATCACTGTGAACCAGGATCATTTAAAAAGCAAATGTGCTCATCCCTTTTGTACAGCTTGGTGTTCGCATTCCCTCTGTGCAAGGATTGTTTCTAGAGATAAGAAATCTCGTGGTGTCCTTTTGATTATCTGTTTCCATGGCAACACAGGGATTCAGGGAAGAGTTCCTAGTATCTTTTGCTATTTGTTATGGGCATATGTCCGTCTAAGTGAGGGCAATTCCCTGTGAGACTGTGTTGTAAATGTTTGAAGCTGAAGTGAGATTCAGTTTTGATTCTCAGAATTCACATTAATAACAGTAATTCTGTGAACAATAAAGAGTATCAGTATTCTGAAAATGTCACATTTTTCATGACGATTCTTTCTTAGAAAGGTCACAAAACAAAGTTCTTTTTAGGATTACTGGTTAGTGTAGAGTGTAACAGTGATGGTTTTTCCAGCTAAGGTTCTCCTGGTGTGCTCACTCACTTGCACACACATGCACACATAGAAAGTAGAATATGAATTTTCTCTTAATATTTACCCAAATACAGTATTGTCCAGGATTCTCAACATTTTGTCCAGTATTCTTTCCTTATAATGCTTTCCTGGTAAATCCTTAAAAATGGCAACAAAATGGTATAGAAAGCTAGAAGTCAGCGTTCTGATCACAGCTTATCACAATCTCTGTGATCTTGGGCAATTCCCCTCACCTCTCTGTGCTTCCAATTTCTCATCAGTAAAATCATCTAAACTAATAAAAGGAAGGAAAAGTAGTCTGAGACAAAAGTGAAAAACTGAAAAGAGAAAATTAGAATTGTCTCTGTCCCCCTCCAGTACAACCTTTTTTCCTTTTTTCTCCATAGTGAAGGGTCATGCCATAGAAGGAAAGAAAGAATGAAAAATGTCACTTTCTTTTTAGCCAAGCACACACATGAACCCCTAAAGAATTTTCAGGTTACTATTTACTTTAGGCTCAACCAATGTGGTCCCAGCCAAAAAAAAAAAAAAAAAAAAAAAAATCATGCAGTTATGGGAGGTAGAAGCTGGCTTATCTAATGTCCATTCAGTTTATACCCATGAAGTCCACCCAGACATTCAGGGATGTAGTTTTAGATTTTCAGAATAAAGGACATCCTTTCTATTCTTCTTTTACTCACACTAGACCTTTTGTTTTTTTTAAGATAGGTTTATTTATTTATTTATTTATTTGAGAGAGAGAGAGAGAGAACAAATAGGCAGAATAGCAGGTAGAGGGAGAGGGAGAAGCAATCTTCCTGCTGAGGAAGGAGCCCAACACTGGGCTCAACCCCAGGACCCTGGGATCATGACCTGAGCCGAAGGCAGAGGCTTAACCCACTGAGCCACACAGGCGCCCCTCCCTAGTAATTTCTTAAGAAGAAAAGGAAATTACTGAAGGAGACCAGGGAGCTCCTAGACCTTCCAAGATGGCTAGTGTTTGAAGAACAATTCCAACCACCTTGTATGTGTTTCTCTAGGACTACAAAACCATAGGGAAAATAAGAGACAGAAATTGGATTCTGCTGGCTGAGCAAACAGGTCCCTGCTTGTAATCTAAGAAATCCAGGAAGCACTTAGTTAACAGCCTTGGCCTTGAGGAGGTCACTCTAATCTGCAGGTGAGCCAAGAATAAGCAACTGATAGGGATGGGGTGGCTGGGTGATGGACACTGGGAAGGGTATGTGCTATGGTGAGTGCTGGGAAATGTGTAAGCTTGATGGTTCACAGACCTGTACCCCTGGGGCTAATAATACATTACATGCTAATTTTTAAAAAAAGGAATAAGTAACTGAACCAACCAAAACTCATCTGCCCTTTGGCCCTATATTAAAAAAGACCCTAGGGGCGCCTGGGTGGCTCAGTGGGTTAAGCCTCTGCCTTCAGCTCAGGTCATGGTCCCAGGATCCTGGGATCAAGCCCCACATCGGGCTCTCTGCTCAGCAGGGAGCCTGCCTCCCTTCCTCTCTCTCTGCCTGCCTCTCTGCCTACTTGTGATCTCTGTCTGTCAAATAAATAAATAAAATCTTTTAAAAAATAAAAAATAAAAAAATAAAACAGACCCTAGGGCAAGCTGATTACAATCTTTTTCTAGGGCCTTCAGATGTTCCTAAAAGTCCCAAGCTTTCCTAGCTGTTAAGTCTCTAAACCAGGATTCTAGCCCAGAGTCTAGGGCCTTGATGGCCCACGTGTGGTTTGGAGACGAGCAGTGTCAGCCTCACAAGACCTTCATACTTCACATCTCTTAGTTCACACTTCTTGGCAGGTAAGGCGAGCATAGTACTTGCTTCACCTTCTTCAGAGATTGGTTGTGAAAAGTCTGACAAAGTGTTTTGTTTTTTTAAAGATTTTATTTATTTATTTACTTATTTGTCAGAGAGAGAGAGAGCACAAGCAGGCAGAGTGGTAGGCAGAGGCAGAGAGAGAAGCAGGCTCCCTGCCGAGCAAGGAGCCGGATGCGGGGCTTGATCCCAGGACCCTGAGATCATGACCTGAGCGGAAGGCAGAGGCTTAACCCACTGAGCCACCCAGGCATCCCTGAATATTCCTTTTTTAAAACACAGAATATTCTTTAAAAAAAAAAAAAATTGTTTATTTATTTATTTGCCAGAGACAGACAGTGAGAGAGCACGAAAGCAGGGAGAGCAGCAGGCCCAGGGTGAAGCAGGTTCCCCTCTGAGTAAGGAACCCCACATGGGACTCAATCCCACCACCCCAGGATCATGACCTGAGCTGCAGGCAGATGCTTAACCGACTGAGCGACGCAGACGCCGCTAAACACAGGACACTCTTGAGAAATCTTCTGAAGGGAAAGGTAAGCTCAGTTAGTGCTCAGTATGGTGAAGGTCGCAGGGCCTTCTATCTAGTTCTTCCCGTTCAGGGAAGGAAGAGGAACCCAGCTAGTGATCTGCCCCTTTATACCACTAGGAGGCGCTAGGACCCTCTTCAAGTCCCAGGCCTCGGGCACCTAGACTTCTTGGTCATAAAGCAAACCCTGAAGGTGAGACTTACTTTTTAGCCATTCTTTCATTTTCATTTCACGGGATGTGTGGCTTACCTTACACAGTGAAGAGGAAAGATGAATTGCTGGATTTCCATTGGAGATTCTGTTGTAGGAGCAGAATCCCAGTTGAAAGTGTATATAAGGTTACCCTTTCTTACACAAACATTTAGAAAGGAAATAATTTTTAAAGCATCCTTTCAAAAGTGACCATTTCAGTGCACAAAACCTTCTCTGCTTAATCATCTTTTTATAAAAACTTACCAAATACCATCTTACCAAATATTGAAAAGACTTACCGGACACCATCACCACACAAAGGCCCCATTTGTAAGAGTATGCACTAAAAAATTTTGGCAGTTTACTTTCATTTTTTTTTTTTTTTCTAATGCTCTATAGAAGAGGAAGTTAATAAATTGCTTTAGCCAATCAGACAGTCTCCCATGGCTGAGACTTTGAAATTCAGATGGTGTCATCTAATATCTTACTGCTCAGAGAAAATATCCTCAAAGAGGGCAAGAATCAGTTTTAATCTCTCTATAAACACATAGCATTAATACTGTGTATGTAAACTGAATAAGGTTTCTATTTCTGTTTGATAAGTATGCCTGATAGCGCACAAAACTTTTAAAATGGAAAAATACAGAAATCATACACCCAACCTCTTCGTGGGAGATTGGGTGATGTTGTTGAAAGTGTATAGGTTTGCAGTGCCTGGGTGGTTCAGTCCATTGCTCATTGGACTCCTGATTTCGGCTCAGGTCATGATCTCAGGATCATGAGATTGAACCCTGCATTGGGCTCTACACTAAGTGTTGAGCCTGCTTAAGATTCTCTCTCTGGGGAGCCTGGGTGTCTCAGTGGGTTAAAGCCTCTGCCTTCGGCTCAGGTCATGATCCCAGGGTCCTGGGATCAAGCCCCACATCGGGCTCTCTGCTCAGCAGGGAGCCTGCTTCCCCCCCCCCCCCCCGCCTCTCTCTCTGCCTGCCTCTCTGCCTACTTGTGATCTCTGTCTGTCAAATAAATAAATAAAATCTTTAAAAAAAAAAAAAAGAAAGAAAGAAAATATTCTCTCTCTGTCTCTGCCCCCGTTCCTCACCCCAGCTCATGCTCACTCCCTCTCTTCCAAAAAAAAGGGGGGGGGGGGCTAAGTCCAGAGCCAGGCAGACAGATCTGCCCCCAAGTGTGACTCTGTCATTTGCCAGCTGTGAAGTCTTAGGGTGTCATTCATCACTCACCACTCCGCTTCCTTATCTGTAAAGGGAGGATAATAATACTCTGAGATAATATAAGTCACAGAGACCTGGGAAGCTAAGTGGCTTTCTCAAAGCTACCCAATTGGTTTAACCTTCACAACACAGATTAGACAGGAAGTATGTTTCCTGTGCATTTAGAACATAAGCAATTAACAAAGACCTCATCACTGAAGGGAACTGTCATAAGATTACACAACGGCTTTTTATCTGCGCCCGCCCCTCTTAGCCCTAGAACTGCCAGGATGTCACTGGGGAAGGAGGTTCCTGGTGAACTGGAGTTCTGCACTGCATATCTCTTCCTGAAGTATCTGGAGGAATTTAGCATTTATAACAAATAATGCCTAGCTGCTTGGCGTAAGAGACAACCAATGTATAAGTACCACGCGCTAACCGATTGCGCCACTGGAGCTCCTGGGTGGCTCAGTGGGTTAAAACCTCTGCCTTCAGCTCAGGTCATGATCCCAGGGTCCTGGGATCGAGCCCTACATTGGGCTCTCTGCTCAGCAGGGAGCCTGCCTCCCCCTCTCTCTCTGCCTGTCTCTCTGCCTACCTGTGATCTCTGTCAAATAAATAAATAAAAATCTTAAAAAAAAAAAAAAGAGAGAGACAGCCAATGTCTCTGAGTCCTCGAAATCAGTGACCTGTGTTTGCAAGGCAATTCCTCCTAATTTGAATGACATAAAATATGGAAAAGTCAGCTCCAAGAGCCTGGTACTGGGCTTCAGTGAAGTTCATTTCCCCCTTCCTTTCGTATTTCTCTTTCCTTGAAAACAGTAACAATAAAGGTAGAACTAAACAGCTTCCAGCCAAATGGAGAAACATTAGTCTCTCTTTATCAGTTGATGATTTTGAAAGTCTAAATGATGTTTTTTATTTTTTAAGATTTTATTTATTTGACACCAAGAGAGGGAAAGAGAGAGATAGAAAGAGAGAGAGCACACAAGCAGGGAGCAGCAGGCAGAAGGAGAGGGAGAAGCAGGCTCACTGGGCAGGGAGTGCCATGCGGGGACTCGATCCCAGGACACTGGGATCATGACCTGAGCCCAAGGTAGACGCTTAACGACTGAGCCACCCAGGTACTCTGAAAGTCTAAATGATAAAATCAAAAGGCGGGGCACCTGGGTGGCTCAGTGGGTTAAGCCTCTGCTTTTGGCTCGGGTCATGATCTTGGGGTCCTGGAATTGAGCCCTGCGTCGGGCTCTCTGCTCAGCAGGGAGCCTGCTTCCTCCTCTCTCTCTGCCTGCCTCTCTGCCTACTTGTGTTCTCTGTCTGTCAAATAAATAAATAAAAATATTTTAAAATAAAATAAAAAGGCAAAAATTTATATTTCAAAAGCCAAACCAAGTTTAGGGGTAGAAAAATATACTCTGGCCTGACAACCTCTTAGCAAGAGTTAAGATGAAGTAGCCCTCGTGCCTACTACTTAGTGTTTAATGGGAAAGCAATTTGATAACATCTCGTATGGGCTTAGATATGAGGGAAAACTAGTCTATGGAAAATGTCTACCGTGAAAGAAAGCAAAGAAAGAAAGAAGCACTTCCAGCACTGAGGTGGGAGAAGCTGTGATACATGGAGCAGATCCCTTGAACAAAGACTTGCTCCCAGCTGTCAGCTCCGTTCAGCGACTCAGCTGCAGAGAATCTCTCCACCTGCAGTCATGTCCTTACTGGGCCGCCTGTATGTGGCCACTGAATGGGGATGGGGCTGTAATAAAGGCCCAACATTTGGCAGGGTATGTGACAACTCTGCCTACATTTCTCCTCCCCGAGCACCCCCCTGGGTTCGTCAACACTTGGCCAAACCTCTGTTGCAGTCCATTTTCTCCCACTGCTCAAGCCTTCTTCTGTCCACAAGTGTTACTCCTTATATATAATCTCATACCTCAAACTCTGTCTTCAGCATCTCCCTCAGAGAACCAAGCCCGCAACTGAAAGCTTGGTTCACACTTGGTTCACACTTTCCTCAGAAGTCGGGCGATTCAGCCAGAACTAAACAAGAGGGTTGCTCTAGCGTTAGATTTCACACTCACCAAATACCCAAAATAAAATTAAAAACTTGTACCTCAACCTTGCATTCCAACCTCATCCCCGACATGCCTACCATGAGCCTTTCACCCAAGCAGTGTGTTTGCTCACTTCCCAACTTTTATATTTATATTTATTTTCTTAAAAGATTTTATTTATTTATTTGACAGAGAGAGAGAGAGATCACAAGTAGGCAGAGAGGCAGGCAGAGAGTGGGGGGGGGGGGAGCAGGCTCCCTGCTAAGCAGAGAACCCGACGCAGGGCTCAATTCCAGGACCCCAAGATCATGACCCAAGCCGAAAGCAGAGGCTTAACCCACTGAGCCACCCAGGTGCCCCACTTCCCAACTTTTAAACCCAATCCTCTGCTGCGTGAGAGAAATGCCCTTTCAAGCCTGTTCTGCCCAACCTTGACTAACACAGGCTGAGCTATGAGTCACAGCACTTACTGGTGTTGACTCTGGCAGGGATGAATTTCTCTGCTATCAAGGGCCATAAATTTTGCAAACACAGAGTTAAACTACAGCCAAGCCCTAGACCAGGTAAGCCTGGGATATTGTGGACTGGGCTCTCGACCGTGTCAGCCTCAGAACAACAAGAAAATGCCAGACTGCTCTGGGTCAGTAACCTGAGGTGGTCTGATCTACCCATCACAGCTTCCTGCCTTGAACTCATATTAATGAAGCACTGTCCCTACCACTGGGGACTAGAACTGAATAAAACAATCGTGTTCCCTGTCCTCAGAGCTTACAGTCTAGGGTGAGAAATAAAAATCCAGTAAACCATGGGGCACCTGGGTAGTGCAGTTGGTTAAGTGTCCAAGTCTTGGTTTCAATCATGTCATGATCTTGGGGTTGTAGGATTGAGCCCTGCGTCAGGCTCCACGCTCCGTGGGGAGTCTGCTTGAGACTCTATCTCTTTCTCCTTCAGCCCCTCCACCATTCTCTAAAATAAATAAATAATTCTTTTAAAAAAATCCAAAACCAGCAAGTGAACATTATTTCCTGTGCAGGAAACTAACAGAATGCTGCGATGGAAAATAACAGTGAGAAATGGGAATCCACTTAGATGGTAGGGTCAGGAAAGGCCTCCCTCCTGAAAAAAAGACATTTAAGTTGGGCCTGAAAAATAAGAAAGCGTGAGCCATGGAGAGTCAGGAAAAGAGCATTCCAGGCAAGGGGATGACACCCACACATCCTTCACTTATTGATCAACTAAGTTACTTCCAAGGTGAGGACCAAAAGGCAGGAGGGAAGAAAATCATCTTCTAATCACTTAAGAAATGAAGTGTCATATTGACGCACAAAGAAAAGCTTTAAAAGTTTTGTTTGTTTTAGCCTACAACTGATTTTACGGGTTGGGTTGGCTGGTGGGCTGGTTTTTGTAATCCTTTGTAGAGTCCCGAACTGAATATATTGCTTTGTGTACATTGGATCCCCTCAGCCTAGAATTCATTTCTCCACTTTCCACTCCTAGGGTCTTCCCTTGCTGCATCTTCATGGTTTACTTAAAGCATCTTCTCTCTCTCTCTCTCTCTTAAGATTTATTTTTTTATTTGACAGAGAGAGAGAGCACGAGCAGGCAGAATAGCTGGTAGAGGGAGAAGGAGAAGCAGGCTCCCTGTTCAGCATGGAGCCTAACTCAGGCTCGATCCCAGATCATGACCTGAGCCAAAGGCAGCCGCTTAACAACTGAGCCACCCAGGCCCCCATCTTCTCTTTTTTCTTTAAGAGCACTTTAAAAAAAAAAGAGATTAGCTTCACATGACATAAAATTCACCATTTTAAAGTATATACTTTTGTAGCCTTTAGTATATTCCCTATGTTTTGAATATACTTAACATGCCATGATCTAATTCCAGAACATTTTCACTACTGTAGCAAGAACACTAGTGCCTATTACCAGTTTGTCTCAGTTCTCCTCCGCCCCCCCACCCCCTGGTGACCACGCTTCTAACCTTCTGTCTCCTATCTGCCTATCCTATCTGCCTATTCTGGACACTGCATAGAATTACAATCATATAATTTGTGGCTTTTTTTGTCTGGCTTCTTTCATTTAACGTAATGTTTTCAAGGTTCATCCATGTTATAGCATGGATCCATACTTTACTTTTCTCTATGACTCAGTACTATTCCAATGTGTATATATACCAAATTTTGTTTATCTATTCATCAGCCGATAGACATTTGGATGGCTTCTACTTATTGACTACTGTGGATAATACTGCTATGAACCAGGGCACCTGGGTGGCTCAGTGGGTTAAGCCTCTGCCTTTGGCTTAGGTCATGATCTCAGGGTCCTGGGATTGAGCCCCTCATCGGGCTCTCTGCTTGGCAGGGTGTCTGCTTCCCCCTGTCTCTCTGCCTGCCTCTCTGCCTACTTGTGTTCTCTGTCTGTCAAATAAAATAAATAAAATCTAAAAAAAAAAAATACTGCTATGAACCTTTGTATACAAGTGAACATCTGTGAACACCTGTCCTCATTCTCTCAGATGTACATTTAGGAGTAGAATTGCTGGGTCATATGGTAATTCTATATTTAAAATTTTGAGGATCTGCTAAGACATTTTCACAGAAGCTGCACCATTTTAAATCCCCACTAGCCGTGTATGAGTATTTCAATATCTCCACATCCTTGCCAATACTTGCTAATGCCTTTTTTTTTAATATTATTATAGACATCCTAGTGGGTAGTAAGTAATAACATGGTTTTGCATTTCCTAAAGAGAACTTAGATTTCTATAGTGTGAGAAAGAAGTACACATGCATTCTGTTGCATGTAGATATTCAGTTGTTCCTGGCCATTTGTTTAAAAAAAAAAAAAAAAAGACTTTCCCCATTGAATGTCCTTGTCACTCTTGCCAAAACCAGTTGGCCATAAATGCATGGGTTTATTCCTGAACTCTCAGTCCTCTTCCATCGGTGTATATTTCTGCCTGTATGCCAGTGCCGCATTGTCTGGATTACTATAGACTTGTCAGTTTGGGGTTGGGAAATGTGAGTCCTTCCACTGTGGTCTTTTCCAGGATTGTTTTGACTAGTCTGTATCCCTTGCAGTTGGAAATTTCAGAGGGATTACATTGAACATATACATCAGTTTTAATAGTAATTGCCCTAACAATAATAGTAAATCTTCCAATACATAAGCACAGGATATCTTTTCATTTATCTAGATCTTTAATTTCTTTTAGCAGTGTTGTGTAGTTTTCAGTATATGGGCTTTGTAGTTCTTGGGTTAAAATTTTTTCTTCAGGGTTCCTTTATCTTTTGATGCTATTGTAAATGGAATTGTTTTCTTGATTTTCAGAGGAAACATTTTCTCTTATGTAAAATTTTCCCTGACCCTCATTTCTCCCAAGTGAGAACCAATAACTCATCACTCAACCTTCTCTCCCCACCAGGCAGACACCTGTATTATTAACCCCCACCACAATATACCCCAAAACTCAAATCCGTATGATGTCAATTTCTCTTATTTGTAGGCAAAGACTGCATTCTATTTATCTTTTTTTTGTACCTAAGATTTGTTTAAGGGCGCTCATACAATAGGGGCCCCATAAATTTTTATGGAACAGATAAAGGAAGACATAATTGCTACCACTCTTTTCAATGAGCCTGAGAATATCAGTTAGGAATGCCAAGGAGAGGGCGGGTGGGGAATGAGGCCAGAGACATAGGTGGAGCAAAGACTAGAGCTGTATTTCCCTCTCTACACAAAGGGGAATAGCACCATGAGGATGATTCTGCCGATGTTGGAGGAAAATCGATAAGGGATTTAGACTGGGGAGATGGAGGCCTAGAAAGATCCCAGCTGGAACTTGCTGCAGTATGGTTGTAAGGAAGTGAGTCTGAGGTAGGTAAATATATGTGGAAAAGGGAAAGATATGAAAGGTGTTAGGACTTCAGAATTATTGGAACTTAGTGGCTGGTTAAATCTGAAGAAGAGGAGGAAATCCATGATAATGTTTCAGTTTTGAGAGGCCAATAGCATGGACAGAAGTAGCAAAGTCTGGGAATGGAGCTAGGAATGAACGTCTGATGTCTTCTCAGTAATCGTAGCACAAGGCTCAACTCCATTCAGAAGCGTACTCTCTACTGATCTTGCTGGGAGAGAGCGTCTGTCTTTCCTCTCTTCAAATCTATTCCTTTCCTTTTAATCACAGTCAGCACACATCTCTTCTCTCATTTTCCAACCATTTAGAATGACTCATGACTCCTCCCAATTCCCCCAAACAGTTTTGCAAAGGGGGAGAAATTACTTCTTTGTTTTCTTAAATTTAAAAAAAAATTTTTTTTTAAGATTTTATTTATTTATTTGACAGACAGAGATCACAAGTACACAGAGAGGCAGGCAGAGAGAGAGGAGGAAGCAGGCTCCCTGCTGAGCAGAGAGCCTGATGCAGGGCTCCATCCCAGGACTCTGAGATCATGACCTGAGCCGAAGGTAGAGGCTTTAACCAACTGAGCCACCCAGGCGCCCCACTTCTTTGTTTTCTTAATGTGTTTCTGAGTTCAGGCTAGCCTGGCAGTATAAATATCTTGAGCAAATCCAGTGTTATTCTGTGTATACTATGATTGTGTTAATCGACTCTATTATGCACTTAATAATCTTTTGTAAGGACACAAAGCAATGTTTTGATATTGGAAGAATGTACACATTTCTTTAGCAAAGTGTGCATGTTCCAGTTTGCTCTTTATTGTGATTTTAGATCAGTTTAACCTGTATCATAGGGATCAGAGAGAGTAGAAGGGGTTCACTTTTTTGTTCTTTTATTCATTGACCTGAGTACATTATCTAATTTTCATGAAATTCAGTGTCTACAGTAAAGGGTTGTTATGAAGATTGTGTGAAATTATGAACTTAAAGTCCCTGCCGAATAGATGGTCAACATATTACTTCTCCTCGTCTTCTCTCTTTTTCAGTATATGGCATGTTTTTCACACATAAATTTCAGGTAAACGGAGTCAAGTAGAATAGACTCTTCTCTTGAAAGAGGGGACCAGAGATCCGGGATTGGGGAGAATGTAAGCAACCTCATCTCCTGAGGGTCAAGGGCACCTCTATTCTAAATCCCATCAATAAAAAGCATTGAGTAGGGCTCCCTCTGAGATGAAATATGTTGTGCCTGCATAGTTTGTACTTTCGACCAACATCTAATACATTCCACCAGGTCAACAGTTTTTAATCTATTTGAGATCTTAAGCCTATCAGACCACAAGGGTGGAAATAAGCCCACAAAGTTACGGGTGATGAAAAACAAGCAACTATGTGTATTCTGACTGTTCAACGATATGGGGGATTCAGAAAAGCATTAGGCCAGGTTTCTCTACTTAAAGAACTCACAGTCTAGTTGAAGGGTAGATAGTACGTAACGCCAAAAAATCACAGGGTGATTCAGCACTGAACCTGTGATTCAAGACTTTGAGTATCCTGGAAATGCTGACAAGAGGATGGTCTTCAGAGTCTCTATGACTGGAGCGAGACCCCGTGTATCGAGTAAGCTCTGACACAGTAGAGGGTAGAATTCTTACATCAAAGAGCATGCCAGGCAAGAAAGAGCCAGGTGAGCAGACTATGTACCTAGAAATAGGACTTGACATTTGGCAGGGTGAGGATGTTTAAAACTTCTTGACCTGAGGGAACCATTGTAGTGGGGTGTTCTGGGCAAGTAAGGGGAAATAATAAAAGGTACAAGCAAATTACATGGAATTTGCTTTTCTCTTTGTTTCCAAATCCAAAATGTGAGGGAGAGAGATGAGGAAGCCTGGAAGGAATAAAATGTTGCTAGGCACACATTGAAGGCAAACCTAGATGGAGTCACTCTCGGAACTGACTGGGAATTGGGGATCATATATAGAATCAAGAGGGTGGACAGGATTTTGAATCAAGCTCTCTGGTCTGAGGCAGGATAAGGCGCAAACCATCCTAGACTGATTTAAAGCTATATTTTAAAGTTTCTAGATATAGAGTCTCTAATCTCCTTGGTAACTTTTAAATTCCAAACCAACCTTCACATCAGTGCAATGAAGTATCTCTCATTGTGACTTAAGTCCCAAGCATTTGTTGTCTCCTAGTGGATATCAGGAACAGATGCTCACCACCAATTTACTAGCTACTCCAAGACTAGGCTACTGCCATTCAGATGTCTCTGTCAAACATTAAATGACTCTCTCCTGTTCTTAGCTAGAAAATTCTTTCTGCTTCAGGTTATTTTAAAGATTCTGCAGCGTGGCTCATAATAAATACATTTAGATGGCTTAATTCCCTCTACTTTTCTCTATTATCAACTCCATCCCCCTCCTCGTTCCTAACACTGCAGTTTCTCTCAACAACTAACATTTAATCTTAGAAATGTTCATTTCCATTTGGCACAGGTATATAGCCATCTGGCAGGAGCAGGAGTTTTAGAGTCAAACAGGTGTAGATTCCGAGCTTGATGTCCCTGTGACTCAGGTGTCCTTATCTGCTGAAGGATAATAATAGTACTAGCCTTGCTGGGTTTGCTGTGTAGAAATTATGGAAAGTACACGCCCCAGAGATTGGTGCAAAGTAAGCACTCTATAATAGTTATTACTCACTATTTCAAGTCTCACCCCATCATAAGTAAGGCCTGTGACTGTTTTCTCATCTGATCATGAGTATAGGACCCGTCTTACAGGTTGGTGTAAAAGTGAATAAAATACAGTGGCACTCAATGAATGGCATTATTAATAACAAAAAAAATCAGGTATTCACAACTTGCCTAATCTTACATTGTACTGAAGGAATTGATTCTGAATTTAGGCTCAAAAACCTATTTAAAGGGTGCCTGGGTGGCTCAGTGGTTTAAGCCGCTGCCTTCAGCTCAGGTCATGATCTCGGGGTCCTGGGATCAAGTCCCGCATCGGGCTCTCTGCTCGGCAGGGAGCCTGCTTACCTCTCACTCTCTCTGCCTGCTTCTCTGCCTACTTGTGATCTCTCTCTGGCAAAGAAATAAATAAAATATTAAAAAAAAAAAAACCTATTTAAAGACAGGCATTTCCCATTTTTCTCTAAAACTTTAATTACTCAGTATGCCCAGCAGTTTGTTTGGCAAGAATTTAAAAAAAAAAAAGAATTCTTCAGATACCTTTAGATCATTGCTACTGACCCCTTAACTAAAATTTAGATATTTTGTTGGATTCAGGATGATGGAAATGAAAGCAGAGCTAGGAAAAAAGAAAAATAGTGACGAGAAATGTTGAATGAATGAAAGACAGGTTAGCATTTTGGAAATGCTTTCAAATGTAAATTTACAAGGAAGAGTTTTATGTACAAGCTTGAGTCAGTGGTGGTTGAAGCCCCAGGAAGAAGGAGTCAGTATGGCTGCTGGCATCCCCATAAGCTATCTGCACAAGTGTGGGGGATGATGAGTTCTCTCCTCTGGAGCAGCCATGCCCAACCACAGGTCCCTCTCGGAAGGCTCAGTTTCAGCAGCATCTTGGGAGGAGCCAGTACTGGAAGAGATCAGAATGCTCCTCTTGGGTTTCCTATCAGTTGCCTCTCTCTGTGTACAAGGCTGGAACTGTGAATATGAAAGTGTCACAGGCTCAGATCAGGGTGGCACTAGGATAGGAAATAGTAATTCTGAGTCAGTGGGCACATTTTCCCTCTTTATTCTTTCTATTCTTTCTAAAAATTTTTAAACATGATGTATATGGAATGCACTTATTTCTTTTTCCTTTTCAATGTTGAAAGGCTACTCAAATGCTAACAAAAAGAATCACGAGAGGGGCACCTGAATGGCTCAGTCAGTTAAGTGTCTGACTCTTGATTTCCGCCCAGGTCATGAGCTCAGGATCCTGGGATTGAGCTCCACGATGGGCTCCACACTGGGTGTGGAGCCTGCTTAAGATTCACTCTCTCCGGGGCGCCTGGGTGGCTCAGTGGGTTAAGCTGCTGCCTTCGGCTCAGGTCATGATCTCAGAGTCCTGGGATCGAGTCCCGCAACGGGCTCTCTGCTCAGCAGGGAGCCTGCTTCCTCCTCTCTCTCTGCCTGCCTCTCTGCCTGCTTGTGATCTCTCTCTGTCAAATAAATAAATAAAATCTTAAAAAAAAAAAAAAAGATTCACTCTCTCCTTTGGGGCGCCTGGGGGTCTCAGCGGGTTAAGCCTCTGCCTTCTGCTCTGGTCATGATCTCAGAGTCCTGGGATTGAGCCCCGCATTGGGCTCTCTGCTCAGCAGGGAGCCTGCTTCCTCCTCTCTCTCTGCCTGCCTCTCTGCCTGCTTGTGATCTCTCTCTGTCAAATAAATAAATAAAATCTTAAAAAAAAAAAAAAAGATTCACTCTCTCCTTTGGGGCGCCTGGGGGTCTCAGCGGGTTAAGCCTCTGCCTTCTGCTCTGGTCATGATCTCAGAGTCCTGGGATTGAGCCCCGCATTGGGCTCTCTGCTCAGCAGGGAGCCTGCTCCCCCCAATACCCAGCCTGGCTCTCTTCCTACTTGTGCTCTCTCTCTCTGTCAAATAAATAAATAAAATCTTAAAAAAAATTTTTTTTTAATTAAAAAAAAAAAGATTCTCTCTCTCCTTCTTACCCTGCCCCTCCCCTTACCCCCACTCATGCTCTCTCTCTAAAATAGATAGATAGATAGATAGATAGATAGATAGATACAAATAATAATCCTGGGGAATGTTTTAAATAGAAAGAAATTTTAGTTTCATATATTAAAGAAGTTCAATGTGAAATCATTTCTACCTAAAATCTGAAACTTCAAGAAATTCAGATTTTTTTTTAATTATTTCATCAAAGCCTAAGTTTAAAATTACCACCAAAATTGGGGATGAGTAATGATCATCTCTTGACCAATGAGGTATATTTTAAAGTATTTATTTTTTAAATATGCCATTCATTTACATATTAAAGATTTTAAAAAGGTGAAAAAAATGCAGCAAAAACTCTTCCTCTGATGCTGTCCTCCAGCCATCTGTTCCTCCTCCAAAAGACAACTAATGAGAGTGGTTTCCTGTGCATCTTCCATAGGTATCCAATACATATTCAAGCATGTACATTTCTTTTTTGTCCCCTGTTAGCCAAATACCATTTTTTCATATTTCTCTGTATTTTGCTTTTTATTGAATATATCATGAAAAGCATTACATGGTAAAACACAAAGAGCATCCTCATTCTTTCTTATGATTGTATGCAGCAAAATGTATTTCATGACTGCCTTATTGAGAGAAATTTAGGTTGTTTCCCAAAATGTTCTTATGAAAAGCAATACTTCAATTGAAAACAATGGCCTTGATCATAGACCATTTTGTATATGTGAAATATGCCTGCCATATACATTTCTAGATGTTTTTGCTGGGCCAGAAGGTAGGTACATTTTGATAGCTATTGATGATTATTTGATTGTCTGTTTTTCCACCTTCTCATCAATTACAATTCATAACATATAATTCAGAACCTTTACCAGTTCTGAGAAGTTGAAAAACAGTAATGAAGCATAATTTTAATTTGCATTTCTCATATTATAAGTGCAAAGGAGCCATCTTTTCACTTGTTAGAAATTACTCCTATTATTTTTTTTAAAGATTTTTTTATTTATTTGACAGAGAGAGAGATCACAAGTAGAGAGAGAGAGAGAGAGGAGGAAGCAGGCACCCTGCCTAGCAGAGAGTCTGATGTGGGACTTGATCCCAGAACCCTGAGATCAGGACCTGAGCTGAAGGCAAAGGCTTAACCCACTGAGCCACCCAGGCAGCCCCTACTCCTACTATTTTTTAATAAACTCTCAGTTAATGAGAGTCAAATGCAAAATCACAAAAAACCAAAATTATATCACAGTTGATTAAAGTAAATAAATGCCCTTTCTCTCCCCAATATAAAGATGAGCATCTTTCTTTATGTAAATGATGTACTTTTGCAGAAGTGAACAAAGTAACCTTTAAAAGAAGCTGAATACAGGAGCGCCTTGGTGACTCAGTGGGTTAAAGCCTCTGCCTTCAGCTCAGGTCATGGTCCTGGGGTCCTGGGATCGAGCCCCGAATCGGGATCTCTGCTCAGTGGGGAGCCTGTTTCCCTCTCTTTCTGCCTGCCTCTCTGCCTACTTGTGATCTCTGTCTCTGTCAAACAAATAAATAAAATCTTTTTAAAAATAAAAAAATAAACGAAGCTGAATACAAATACATAAATAAATACATAAACACATAAATATATAAATAAATAAATAAATAAATAGATAGATAGATAGATAGATAGATAGATAAAATAAAGCAAGCTGATTGCTTGGCCACTTCTGTCTTAGGTCAACCCAACATCAGTTGTGGTAAGACAAATGTAGTCTTAATACTGTATTTACTGTGTGCCAAGTGCAAACCTAGACATTTTACATTTCTTTTCTCAGTTAATCTTCAGTTAATCTCAGTTACCAATCATATAAGGTAAGCTCCATTTCACAAATGAGAAACCGAGGCACAGGGAGTCCAGGGAGCTTGCCTAAGTCGACTCAGCTAATACATTCACATGGCTACTCAGGGATTTTTTGAACTCCAGAATGTCATATATAACCACAAATTTATATTTCCTTTCTGGAATGTGGATTTCCAACATTCCAGTATTCCATTTTGAATAATCCCAGTCCATGAGTGAATGAATTCAGCTTCTTGGGACACATTTTGCAAATAACTTACCTGGGTGAACTATGGAGGATCAATAACCAGAGGAATTTTAGGACTGTAAAGTAACATTCAACAGATGAAGACTGGCCTGGCTTTATGAACCTTTGATAATTAGGCCAAAGGTATCTCCCCAGAATAACTTTAAAAATAAACCCAAATAAACCCTGGCTGGCTCAGTCAATGGAGCATGAGACACCCGATCTCTGGATTGTGAGTTCAAGCCCCACGCTGGGTATAGAGATTACTTTAAAAAATTAAATCTTTTAAAAACATTTTTAAATAGGGGCGCCTGGGTGGCTCAGTTGGTTAAGCGACTGCCTTCAGCTTAGGTCATGATCCTGGAGTCCCAGGATTGAGTCCCGCATCAGGCTCCCAGCTCCATGGGGAGTCTGCTTCTCCCTCTGACCTTCTCCTCGCTCATGCTCTCTCTCACTGTCTCTCTCTCTCAAATAAATAAATAAAGTATTAAAAAAAAAACATTTTTAAATAAACCCAATAAAAGAAAAATAGTTATTTTCTCATTTAAATATAAAACATTTTTATAAGTAACTAGTCAACAGTCTTTTTGATAAAATATACCTTGCCATGTGAAAAAATGTTGCTATTTAAGCAAAATATTATAATGTAAGAAATATATAATATTCTGTTCATCTAAGTAAATTTAAAGATTTAAAGATTGGCCTCATATATAGGATTCACAGCGTGAGGAGAAGTGTGACTTGGCCTTGGAGAAAAATGTCTGAACCCCTGAGCCACCCTATTTTTTTATAAAGCCTTAATGAGAATTTTGGAAAAGCTTCCTCTCTGGCAGAACCACTAGAAAAATCCATTTTCTATGAGTGGATGAAGTCTCAGGCAGGGCAAAAGGCTTGGCAAAGGAGAGGTAGGACTCCCCCTCTGGGTATTTTTGTGCTCGGTACAAAATGCACAGCTGTAAGCAGTGGCCTTCCTGGGCCTTTCAGCCTTAACTACTTCTCTTTCTTGGAAAAAAGCCTTTGACACCCTTCAGAAGACCCTTGAGATCTTCCTAACTACCTTGGGTATTTTGTGCCAGAGTGTATCAGGTTGGGGTTATACAAGACAGCTTAAGTTTCTTCCTTCCTTTATCTTCTGATCAGTGAACTCAAACCACTCTCTTCTGGTATACCCAAAAAAGAACACAATAAACACAATAAGAACACAATCTGCCAACAGGAACCTATTCATGGCCATTATCAACAGTGTTAAGGAGACTTTCACCTTCCATGGGCCACTTGAACTCAGGGGGCTCAATATTTTATATCCGCTCTATCTAATTCCAAGAGTTTCTTTCCAAATAAAGCATACATAAGTTTGCAGACAAACCTTTTACCACAGCAGCATTATTTAATCCCTTCTCCGTTTCATCTCCTTCTCTCTACTATACCATCTACAGGAATTATTACCAAAAAGCCACAGCCCGACACTGGACACACTGGGCCTGGGGGGTGGCTCATGTTATCTTGGGAGCCTTTTCATCCTTTTGGTTTCCAATCCACATCTTGGCTCTTGGTCCTGCTTCGTGTCCAGCATCAAGAGATCAATACTAACATTATATGACTCCTATTTCTGGACCTATTCATTGTACTTAACTGGGAAAGATGAAAATCACTCTAAGTCATGAGGGTACAGGCAAAGTGAAGGATTTACCATGAAGCTTCTGAACCCACACTTGTGATCAAATTACTTAATCACTAGGATCTATCCCTAAAATGATAGAGGCCACAGTGACTTCTTCTATACTCTGTGTAATAGAGATTTAAAATCTCAACCAAACATGGGGCGCCTGGGTGGCTCAGTGGGTTAAAGCCTCTGCCTTCGGCTCGGGTCATGGTCCCAGGGTCTTGGGATCGAGCCCCACGTTGGGCTCTCTGCTCAGCAGGGAGCCTGCTTCCTCCTCTCTCTCTCTGCCTGCCTCTCTGCCTACTTGTGATCTCTGTCTGTAAAATGAATAAATAAAATCTTTAAAAAAAAATCTCAACCAAACACTCATCCATTTTTCTTAAAGATTTATTTATTTATATGGCAGAGAGATAGAGAGCATAAGTAGGCAGAGGGAGAGGGAGAACCAGGCTTCCTGCTGAGCAGGGAGTTGGATGTGGGGCTTAATCCCCAGACCCTGGGATCCTGACCTGAGCCAAAGGCAGCCGCTTAACCCCCTGAACCACCCAGGTGCCCCTCATCCTTGTTTTTAAGGACATATGAAACCATGTTTGAGAAGAGTTCATTTTTCTTGGAGTTTCCTCTGTAGCCCACCTTTTTGGGTTGGTGGCATTGTTTTCATCTGTGAGCAAGCATGTACCAGGAGCCAAAATTCTTACAGAGGTATGCTATCTTTGCTGCGTGACATTTGCGTATCTATTGCTTAGGGATCCTTTTTTGGTCAGTAAAGCAGGTAGTTGCCCTTACAGCATTCTGCAGACAGATTAGTCTTGATATGATTGCTATTCAGGCCCTATTAATAGATATGAGGTTAATCGTTTAAAGGATTTAAGTTCTATTGTTATACAAAGTTATAGCTCCACTGACATATACTAGAATTATTTTCTATTTATCAAGTTTCAGCTCAAGATATGGTGATAGAAACATTTCTAAATCTCCTGTATAGTCACTGTTTACTACATTGCTTCTTTGATGCTTAAAACAAATATACAGAGATACACATTTATGGAGCGAACTACACATAGGGAAATAAACATATAGAGATAATTGTACTGATGTCCGTGTGTGTATATGTATACACACACACACACACACACTCACACACACATATGTATGTATCTTCATATACAGAGAGACAAAGAGGAAAAAAGAACCAAAATTTGACAGTGGCTAATACAGGATTGTGGAAGTTTCTTTAAATTTGGCTCTATTTTCCAAATATTCAACAATAAAACTATATTGTTTTCATAAAAAAAGAATTTTTAAAAAGAATTAGGTAACTTTGGAAAACAGAATTTTGACTAGAGACTGTAAGAATAAAGACAAAGGGAACTTCACATAAACACTGTACCGTTAGTAAAGTTGTTTTTCATGGTAGTAAAGACTAAGAATTCTGAAACTACTGTATGCATAAGCTGGAATTGAACAAATAAACAGTAGCAGAAGATGGGATCCAGTTTTTTCACCTTTGGAGTGGAAAATTACAGATAAGCTAGGAAGAAGTCTAGAATGAACCTTGTGGTATGCATAGAGTCGGAGACGTGTATAAACTCATGTTGAGCTTAACATACAGATGAATGGATTCAGTAATAATTACAGATCTGTGTGTAAACATGGGTTTATACATATATTTCCCAGCTCTATCCTTTGAGCTCTGTCCTAGAAGCAATGATACCCCAGTATCAGCAATCAAACCCAGCACCTAAATCTTGGTTTCTTTTTTTTTTTTTTAAAGATTTTATTTATTTATTTGTCAGAGAGAGAGAGGGAGAGAGAGCGAGCACAGGCAGACAGAATGGCAGGCAGAGGCAGAGGGAGAAGCAGGCTCCCTGACGAGCAAGGAGCCCGATGTGGGACTCGATCCCAGGACGCTGGGATCATGACCTGAGCCGAAGGCAGCTCCTTAACCAACTGAGCCACCCAGGTGTCCCTAAATCTTGGTTTCTAATAGCATTTTCCAATAAAAGGAATCAGAAGTCCTTGAAGAAATGGATAATTCTACTGTTGGGACAAGGTATACGCAAGGTGAGTCCAGAGCATTCCACGGTGCCAGAAAGTGAGTGAGTGTTCAGAAACAAGATGACAGAAACATGTTGAAGGGAAGCAGGAACTCACCTGAAAGAACTCCCAATGACCAAAGCTGGAAAAATGAGAGCAACAAAGGAAATAATGCAGTCGTAGATTATAACAAAATATAAAATAAAAATCCGTAGTGCCATACTGATATATGATTGGATAAGTAAATAAAAGAGAAAAGACATGTAACCCAAACAAAAGAACTCCAGCTAATTTATATAGATATTTCCTCCTCAAGGAGGTAGAACTTAACCCTTCACCCCTTTGAGTGTGGGCTGTGTCTAGAGGCTTACTTTCAAAGCATGTGGAAAAGTATAAGAAAGTAACTTCACAGCAGGGGAAACTGCCCCTACAAGGTCCAGATGAGTAAGATTAACATCTTCAGTGATAAATCATGTTGACATTATATGTTCTTGGTATGATGTTCGAAGGAAGACCCTTCACCTCTGTGGTCCTTCCTCTCCAAAATCCATAACCCTCAGATTAGAAAAACATCATCACACAAACCCAAAGTGAGGGAAATTCTGTAAGTATCTGAGCAGTATTCCTTAAAAGCATCAAGGTCATCAGAAGTAAGAAAAGTCTAAGAAGCTGTCACAGTACAGAGGAGCCTAATGAGACATGACGACCACATGCAGTGTGGTATCCTGGATGGGATCCTGGAACAGAAGAAGGACATCAAAGGAGAACTCAACTGAAACAAGAATACAGTATGGAGTTCAGTTAAGAGCGACACATCAGTGTTGGTTCCTTAGGTGTGACGGATGTCCCATGACAACATATATACTATGTGGACAGTAGGGGAACCTAGAGCAGACTCATGAGAATTCTCTATACTAGATTTGCAAAATTTGTATAAATTTGAAACTCTTCTAAAATTTAGAATTGATTTAAAAAAAAGAATTAGGAGTATATTTTTATATAAATACATACTTGAATCAGAATTCCTATAGAGAAGTAAAGAACAGAGCCAAGTAAACACCAAGGTGAATATCATTTTCATGTTTTGGCAATACAGCATAGTGGGTAAAGCATTCAAGCTTAGGTCCACACAGCTGGGTTCAAATCCCAATTCTGTCACTTATTGACTATGTAACCTTAAGTGAGTTATTCAATCACCCCGAAACCCGGTTCCCTTATGTGTTACCTATGGATAATAAAACTGAATATGCACTTCTCAGGGTTATTCTGATATGTTAAAGCATTAAGCACAGTGCGTCCTGTATGATAAGTGTGCTGGCTACAATTATTATATTGCATTTAAACATTTTAAAATTAATTTTGATTTTTTTAGAGAGAGTGGAGGGGGAGGCACAACGGGAGAGGGAGAGAGAGAATCTCGAGCAGGCTCCACGCCCAGCATGGAGCCCCATGCAGGGCTTAATCTCAGGACCCCAAGATCATGACCTGAGTTGAAATCAGGAGTCAGATGCTTAACCAACTGAGCCACCCAAGCACACTTATTATATTGCATTTAAATGCAATTATTATAATGTATTTATTATTACTATTGATTCAAAAATTTTAAACTCCCAGGGCCTGTCTGGCTCAGTTGGTGGAGCATGTGACACTTGATCTCAAGGTTGTGAGTTCAAGCCCCATATTAGGTGTAGATATTACTTTTAAAAAAATGAAAAAAAAAAAAAAAAAAACAAATTTTGGGCACCTGGGTGGCTCAGTGGGTTAAAGCCTCTGCCTTCGGCTCAGGTTATGATCCCAGGGTCCTAGGATCGAGTCCCGCATGGGGCTCTCTGCTCAGCAGGGAGCCTGCTTCCTCCCCTCTCTCTGCCTGCCTCTCTGCCTACTTGTGATCTCTGTCTGCCAACTAAATAAATAAAAAAATCTTTAAAGACAAACAAACAAACAAAACAAAACAACTTTTTTTAAACCCCAGAATATTCACTGGACAGGGGCAAACCATTCTTGGCTGGATCTTACTCCTTATCTAGTTGATGAATGTCTTAGAGCTGCTCCTGTTCAGCCAGCATTCCAGACATTCACCAGACCAGAGTGTGCTCCGGAGCTGAGCAGGATTCTAGGAAAGCCCTGATCCAGACCCACATCTGTGACTGCGTGGGAAGCCAGAATTCGCCTTGATGTGCTCATTCCCAAGAATGGGTGCTTTCCCCATTTCCTTAGGAAGTCTGAATGTAATTGAAGTATTTGTTTCAATGTGTCGTTGTGCTGGGAGAAAGGCTGGTTATTTGAAACAAGTCTAGCTTTTGCTAGGGAACAAAGGAAACAAGTTTGGGATAACGTATTCCTGGTAGTAAATACACCAGACCCAATATCCTTTAGTTGTTCTCTTCCTAGGATCCTGACGTTCCTTATGTCGCATCAGTCCCTGAATGTGACACAGGAAACTGAGTCATACAATCTAATATTCTGCCCGGCAAGTGTATCTCTGAAAATCAAGTTATACCGCGAAGTCTTAGCAACCCAAGTCTCTGCACAGCAGACTGTTCATTTCAATTGCTTAACACAGCCAGATTAATCTTTCTAATGGGTTGTTTCTGTCTGGAATTTACCAAGACGAAGTGGCTTCTTCTATATCACAAGAATGTTAGTACGTTCTTGTGATATAGAAGATTTTCAAACGATCTTATTCTTTCCGTATATACCATCCAGCCCTCCCACTCAGAAAGCAGTCATCTGAATTGTCCTCAGGCCCTGCCCTCATCTCTCCTCTCCGCATGTCTCTCACCCATTAATAACTGTCTCTGGTAGCATATCTTGAAGGTGTTTCGACTGGGCTGTGATGCTGAGCAAGCCATATTCCTTCACTACAGAGAAAAAGAAACCACAACTGGTCATCACCATGACTCACGCAGACTTCTAGCACCACACCCAAACAGCGCGATAGGACTCAAACGTGGTCAGGTTTAACCGAGCAAGTAAAAGCCATCACACAGAGCAAGATTTTGTGTATCAACATGTACCTAATGCCAACTCTCTTTGGTCACCTTTTGTGATCTACTTGTTGCAGATCATTTCACATTACATAGTTAATGGTGTTGGGCCTAGTTCTGTTTTTTGTGTTTTCTCTACGTGTCTGCTGTTTCAGGCTCAGATTGGCACAGGAGCAAGATGTACTCTTTCTGAGACACTCTTGCATGGCCTGCAAGCTCATCAAATGTCCAGATTTACTTTCCTTTTGTTGAGAAAGAGTATCACTTTGGCTATAATACTCAAAGTCATTTGGGGCACTTGCATAATCCTGATTTTTTGATCCACTAATTTCTGGAGAGGGGAGAGTTGAGAGCACACACCGAGGACCATTTGGAACATTCTCCCAACCCATTCCAGTTCTTCTCCTCTGGAATAGAATCCCAGCGGCCAGCAGGGCTCCATGACTTAGCCCCTTCCTCCTACTCCACAGCTGACTGGACCAAAGGTAGACCTGACCTGAACTGACCCAAATGGGTTTGACTTCCTCACTGGGAGGTGGGGACCAGATAAAGAAATTAAGGAGATAGATTAAAACTTCCTAAGTGGCGCAGCTGTGACATGGAGCATGCAGACGAAGGATTCACCGTGGGAACTGACATTGCAGGAAGCCAGCCTACAGAGAGGGATGGGGCAGACCCACGAGGGAAGTGGAGAGGTGAGACAGAGACGGAGGAGGGCCGGCTTGCTTGCAGCCCTCTAGCAATGAGTTGCCCTCTCCAGTGAGGTCCAGCTGCATTCAGCCCTAATTCTTGGAGGTCCCTTATATCCTTGGAACTGAATGCCCTTCTTTCTGTTTTACCTAGAACAGTGGGCTCTTTCTCTTGCCTAACAACAGAAGAGCCTTGACAAATTCATAGCATAACTAGAAAACACCTCCTCTCACTACTATACATCACTTTCACCAATTCTCCTAATGGGGGAAGGCATCTCCATTTGGCGGTGGGCTACCATTCAAATCCTTTCCTCCCTGTTTGGTGTTCAGAGGAGGGGAAGAAAAGTTGTCCTAAACCTTCCCTTTGCCTGCCTGTCTTCTCTCAGCCTTACGCACCCTTCTCCACAGGAAGCCGACTGTCTCCCCAGGGGAGGTCTTCCCGCCCGGCCATGCATGAACCATGCTCTCCTCCTTTCCTAGCAGTTTTGCACATTGTTGTTCTTGCTGTAAGGTCTCATCCCCTTACTATCTAAATCCTGCACACTCTCCTGGGCCCAGCAAAACCCCACATACTGTGAGAACTGGCCAACCACTTCCCCACATTTTTTTCTTCCTTTTCTGATCTTTTTGAAATATTTCTACTACATATTTACTGTCCTTGAAACATGCTCAAGATGCTAGCTATGTGGAAAATGTGTTTTCAAACAGCATGCACATTACAGAGCTCCCTATACAGCTGTATATCAATAAATTAACTGTGTGTTTGGATTACAGGGTAATTTTATCTCAGTTGTATTTTCCTGGTTTATGTTCTCTTAGTTATTTTTATAATAAACACAAGACATAAAATAAAAATAATATGAGGAAAAGTCTAAGCTCCTTGATCTGGCTTTTGGGGACTTCCATAATTTGAGTCCTCTTGAACCATTCTCATTTACTGATGTTAGCTTCTATTTTCAAATACATTGCAATATACTTGAAGATTCAGGTCCTACTTTCTTATTTTTTCTTACTCTTCATTTTTCTTGTCCCTTAATTCTGATATAACAGTAAGTTATTGATTGATTAACTTATTCTTGATAACGTCCAGGTAAAGTCGTACAAGAGCTTATACTATGTATAACTGTGTGCACTTTTTAAAAAGATTTTATTTATTTATTTGACAGAGAGAGACACAGTGAGAGAGGGAACACAAGCGGGGTAATGGGAGAGGGAGAAGGGGGCTTCGCGCCCGCAGAGCAGGGAGCTCGATCCAAGGACCTGGGATCATGACCTGAGCCGTAGGCAGACTCTTAACAACTGAGCCACCCAGGCACCCCCAACTGTGTGCACTCTTAAAAGATACAATATTTAGCCTTTCATTTTTGGAGGCCCTGTGACCACCATTTCTGCCCCCAGCTTTTTTCCTCTGCAAGTATCACATATTATATTTTCCCTTTTGTCATTTTAACACAAGCGAGATGATCATGTGTCCAAATCATGCTGGTCCAGTTGAATGTTAATGTAAACAAATGGTAAGTAATTCATTCCTTCGGGGATTTCGGCTGAATGCTGTAAGTCAGCAGGCTCTGTGACACGGGGTATTTAAGTGGAGGCTTTGGAGAGGAGTCACCTAAACACATATTTTTCTCTTTGTCTATGACCACGGGCCAGTTGGATCTGTAACTGATTTATAATTAAGTACCATGGATTACTCAGTTCAGTCTTGTTTGTGTGTCTCCTCCAGGGTTTTAACTGAGCACTGTTTAATACTTCAGCTAAAATGATATGAAGTCAACTATCTTTGCTTGAAAATAGCTCTGTGGCCCATTCACTTTGATTATCAAACAAAGCAAGAGGAAACATTACAACCAGAGATGGAGGAGACCTCAGGGTTGTCTAGATCTTGCATGATCTGAATCGTGTGTCTTCTTAGGACCGTCGATGACAGTGGTCATGTGACCTCGGGTCAGGTGACTGTGGCAGGTAGGATTCTGTATTGCTGAAGCGCATGGCCTCTAGACTCAGTTAAATATAGGTCTGAATCACAGCTCCGATACCTGGCTGTGAGCTCTTAGGCAATTTGCGGAATTGCTCTGAGACTCGGTATCTTGATCTGTAAACTGAGCCTACTAATCTGTACCTTGCAGGGCTATTATTTTTAAAAAGCAGGTTACAGTGACCTTCTGATCTATGCACAGATTGAACATATGTCTTTATTTCTTCTCCCTCCTGAAACCCCACTAAAAGGAGAGCAAATGAATTTAAAACAAATAGGCAAGTTATAAACCCCTGAGGCTGAAAGAATGGAACAGGAGACCAGGAGGAGATCTGAGACCCATCCATTCGTGGACAATGGCAAGTGGAAATGGAATCTGATGGAAAGTGACTCTCACAGCCTGGGGAGGGGCACCCTGCAGGCCTGCAGAGAAGCTACTGTCCAGTGGGCCAGGCGGAATGTCACTTTGTAGCTTCAAGGATTAGAGCTGGGACAGGGGCTGAACAGAGGGAGGTAGGGGAAAATCACAGGTGGTAGTTAGTGACTCAGGCCCTTTCTTCTACCTCACATAGTGCAGTAACTACACCTTTCCAACCTCAGATAAGATGGGAGACTCACAAAGAGGACACTGGAGAGAGGATAAGAAAATTAGAGGATCAATTCACGACTTGCAACAGCAGGGAGATAGAATCAAATAATATAGTTCTCAGGACCCTTCAAACACACTTATCCACTGGCCTCAGACTGACTTATCAAGGCAGAAACCAAGGTGGCAAAGGTGGCTTAAACTAGGCCACAGAGCAGATCAGGAGAAGGACTTAAGATATTTGGCCCCTAGACTTCAAAATATTTAAGAGACATGATAAACAATGGATTCTGGGAGAGGCTACACTCCCAGTCCCAGGCACCAGTGACCTTTCAAGGGAGAAGAACTTTAATCATGCCTATTGAAACAAAATGTTGCAATATCAGACAGCCTCTAAGGTCAGGAATACACAGTGAAAGAAACACAGTAATGCATTGTCCTTGCCAACAACCAAGGGCTACAGGGGATGTGAGGCTAGCTGCTGACATGAAACACGTAACTGTTTTTAAAAACAAATCAAGCAGCAGAAACCTGAAACTTCTATCAACTTTTTTTTTTTTTTAAGATTTTGCTTATTTATTTGACAGAGACTACAAGTAGGCAGAGAGGCAGGCAGAGAGAGAGAGGGAAGCAGGCTCCCCACTGAGCAGAGAGCCGGATACGGGGCTCCATCCCAGGACCCTGAGATCATGACCTGAGCTGAAGGCAGAGGCCCGACCCACTGAGCCACCCAGACGCCCCCCAACTTTAAATCCTGTTAGCAACTGTATAAGATTAAACTGTATGAAATTGCTACCGCTGTAGGTTAGACATTTTGATATAGGCAATTTCAGATGGTTCAACCTACTAACCAAAGTAGAGGGGCTTCTTTCCTTATGATTGGCTGTTTCTATAGCACAGACTTTCCTGTACAGAGGTACCAAAAACTCCTGCAACAAAAATATGAATACCATGTGCTGATACTCTTCTGGGCCCTGGGGATAGATCAGTGAACAAGAGAGGTGAAGTCACTACTGGGTGAGTCAGACTTGGCTTCACAGGGGATTCCCACAGCCAGGGGCTGCAGAGTTAGTCTGACCTGTGATGAATTCCTGGCTCTGTGTTCTGTGAGACCATGAACGTGTGTGTGTGTGTGTGTGTGTGTGTGTGTTCTTTCCCAGGTTTGCAGGGCAGAGAATAAGTACCCTATAATTTGTAACTGTTACACTTATGAACACTTATTGAAGAAAATCTCCTTCAAAGATTTTATCATTTAAATAAAAATAAAATAAAATATTCTAACTTAAATGCTAATGCTTCAATACACAGAAATAAATGGGTTATTTATTTATTTCTATTATTTTTTCTATTATTTCTATTATTTTTTCTATTTCTATTATTATTTATTTCTATTATATTTATTTATCTATTATTTCTCACTGTGTGAGAAATAAATAGGTTTGTTATGTCAGGAGCATAGACTTGACAATGTAGGACCTTTGTGGGCCAAGGGACGGTATTCTAGAAGAGTTATCTTGGAAAGGCCAATGAGGAGGTGAGTCTTCAGGCAAACCCTGAAAGTGACTTTTGAAAGAGGGGAAGAAGAAACAACTTTCATAAAAGGATCCAAAATATAACCTAAAAGGTAGATTAGTCTTCACAGAGAAAAGTGGTATTTTTTAGGCTTTCTTCCTAGGAATGTTGTAGAGAAACAATCTAAATCGAAAAGGTAGTTTCTCTTTCTAGACTAAATGCCACAGTCAGGGGGCGCCTGGGTGGCTCAGTGGGTTAAAGCCTCTGCCTTCGGCTCAGGTCATGATCCCGGGGTCCTGGGATCGAGCCCCGCATCCGGCTCTCTGCTCAGCAGGGCGCCTGCTTCCCTTCCTCTCTCTCTCTGCCTGCCTCTCTGCCTACTTGTGATCTTTCTCTGTCAGATAAATAAATAAAATCTTAAAAAAAAAAAAAATAAATGCCACAGTCAGAATTCACATTCGCCAGGGACGTTTCTTAGTGTAGGATGAAACTGGAGAAGGCCTGAGCTCACTTTGAACTGGGGACTTTTTTTTTTTTTTTAAGCTTTTATTTATTTATTTGACAGACACAGATCACAAGTAGGCAGAGAGAGGAGGAAGCAGGCTCCCCGTTGAGCAGAAAAGCCGATGCGGAACTCTAGTGGTTATATAGAAAGTTCATAAAATAATTTTTTTAAAGATTTATTTATTTATTTATTTGACTGAGATCACAAGTAGGCAGAGAGGCAGCCGGGGGAGGGGGCGGGAAGCAGGCTCCCCGCCGACCAGAGAGCCCAATGTGGGGCTCGATCCCAGGACTCTGAGTCCATGACCTGAGCAGAAGGCAGAGGCTTTAACCCACTGAGCCACCCAGGCACCCCGAAAGTTCATAAAATATATATCTTTTTTTATTTTTTCATAATACTAAAATGCTATATATGGATTCTTCACACTGCCTTTGTCTTTTTAAAGATTTCAGAGCACACACAAGCAGGGGAGAAGAAGAAGCAGGTTGCCCATGGAGCAGGGAGCCCAATGTAGGGCTTGATCCCAGGACCCTGTGATCATGACCTGAGCCAAAGGCAGACGCTTTACTTACTGAGCCACCCAGGCACCCCAAGTTTCTGTCTGTACAGATTTGCATATTCCGACATATCATATAAATGAATAATATATAACATTTTATAACTGACTAGAATTATTTTTATATTCTCCAGGTACACTCTGAAGAACAGATAGCTAAAGTATCTTAGATTCACTTTTATCGCTCCAGATATTAAATCACTCATTTAAAAATATCATCTCAATCCCCCACCCCATGGAATCATATATCTCACCCATATGCAAACATTCCACTCCAAATTCTATGACAAGTTTTGTTTTGTATATAGCAAAGAATAAATACAGGGAAGTGGTTAGAAGCACTAAACCACCTGATTTGAATGTTAACACTGTCACTTAGCAGCTCTGTAACCCAGGATAAATTGTTCAACCTCTCTGGGCCTTAGTTTCCTCTCCTATAACAGGAGGAAAATAATGTTTCCTACTTCATGAGGGTGAAATGAAAAAATATATGCAAATATATTCAAAGTCCTTAAAAACTTAAAAGCTTCTGGGGCGGCTGGGTGGCTGAGGTGTTAAGCGTCTGCCTTCGGCTGAGGTCATGATCCCAGGGTCCTGGGATAGAGCCCTGCATTGGGCTTCCTGCTCAGCGGGAAGCCTGCTTCTCCCTCTCATGCTCCCCTTGCTTGTCTATCAAATAAAAAAATAAAGTCTTAAAAAAAAAACACTGAAAAGATTCTAATACATAGTAATTACTATATATATACTTTTAAAGATTTTATTTTTTTATTTGACAGAGTTCACAAATAGGCAGAGAGACAGGCAGAGGGGAAAGCAGGATCCCTGCTGAGCAGAAAGCTGGATGTGGGGCTCGATCCCAGGACCCTGGGATCATGACCTGAGCCGAAGGCAGAGGCTTTAACCCACTGGGCCACCCAGGTGCCCCGACTATATGTTTTTATTTATTTACTGTCACTATCAGCTGTGAGAGCCATTCAGTAGAATTAGTACCCTGGCGTGTTTAGATAGTTCTCCTGACCTAATCCTACATGACCAGAGACCATTTCAATTACAAGTGTCCTTCTAAATTCCCCTGCCTATGTCTTTCATCTTTTGAAGAAGGACGTTTAGCCTAGAAAGAAACCAACAAATTGTTCTTATGCACCCATAAATGTTTATTGAGGACATATTGTATGCCATGCACAGCCTCAAGTTCTGTGAATAAGACCAAATGACGCTTTTCATCAGAGTCTAGCAGTGGGTGCAGATCAACAGTATGACAGGGACCAAAGAATGCGTTAGTATGCACAACGATTTCCCCTCAGGACCCTCCAGGAAGAATGACATAATTGCAGAAGGAGATGAGAAAAAGAAATAAGACAGGATAACATCTTCTGATTGTTTTTCAGAGAGTTTATAGAAGAACTTTTAGAGCATGGGGGAGATAATGGAAGTAAGATAAAAAGAGAAAGGACTTTTAAGTGTTTTGCTGAGCGTTCTCATTGTGTACCCACTCCGGCATTTGCATTTTCAGTTGCAGTAAGAGGACTGCCCTAAAGATCGAAATGTTTTTAGTTACTTTTGGGATGCCAGACTCATGTTTCTTTAAATATAAACTGCATTTAGGATTAGGCCATGAGTATCTTGGACTTTATATGGACAATAGACAATTGCAATAAAATGCAATGCTGCGGAAAGTTAGCACTTTGGGAAAGGAAAGGGAGGGGAATTCCAGGGGGTGGGATGAGCAAAGGCAGAAAGGGGAAGAGCCCAGAACATTCCAGGATCGGAAAGAAGGAGGGCAGGGCCAGAGCACAAGCACACGAAGGCATAAGGCTGCAGCTGGGGCTGCCCGGGACAAATCCTGCAGGTCCTGGGAGGACGTAGTAAGGGATCTGAACTTCATCCTGTTGGACGTAAACAAGCAAGAGAGATGATTCACACAGCACTCGTTAGTTGTTGGCCCTAGGAATACACTGACTCAGAACTGAGCTCTCTTCATGCATCCACAGCCCCGAGGATGGACAGCTACAAACTTATGGGAAATTAGTAAGGAAAGCAAAAGACTTCCAGCTTATAGAAAGGCTTATAGCTTTCTAGCAAATAGGGGTGATTTCCACCTACTTCCTTGTTTGCTGCTAGACCTATACATCAATCTTTTTTTTTTTTTTTGCTTTAAAAGCACTAGACAAAATTAGAAAATTTATTTTTTTTTATTATTTTTTTATTTTTTTAAAGATTTTATTTATTTATTTGAGAGAGAGACAGTGAGAGAGAGCATGAGCTAGGAGAAGGTCAGAGAGAGAAGCAGACTCCCCGTGGAGCTGGGAGCCCGATGCGGGACTCGATCCCAGGACTCCAGGATCATGACCTGAGCCGAAGGCAGTCGTCCAACCAACTGAGCCACCCAGGCGTCCCAAAAATTAGAAAATTTAAAACAGTGTTTCGTCTTCATTTCTAATCATTCTTTGCGATCAAAATTTAAAATTGTTGTTTCTATATATCTCGATTGTCAGTGTTAACAGCATGGCCACTGCATGAAACAAATTGTTCTTCAGTGACACTTCTGGAAAGCCAAAGTCGTGGTAAAACGGGGAGAAATTTAATTAAATGGATAGCATTTTCAGGCCTGATGTTTAGTTAGATAGCAACCTGACAGCATACTTTAGTAATATTAATTTGCCCGTCCATCCTACCTGCAAAGTTTTCTGGTGTTATATCGCACCGAGGATTGTAATGGATGTGATAAGCTACCTGAATTCCTGTCAGGAGTAAGAGTCCTCATTCCAGCTCCTAGAAGTGCCACCAGCAGACAGCCCTCATCTCTCAGCCCCCTTTGGGGGTTGCCCCAGCTTAAGGGAGCCAGCTCTCTCCCCCAAGCCATGCTCCCTTCACCCTCAGCCATACCCATGGACTAGTGATGCAGGCTCCTAAGGGCTCAGCCCTCTCTCCCCAGCCCCCACCTGCTCCAAAGGGCACCCTGTCATGGTCATTCCCTTCAGGGTTATGGGGGGCTTCTACTGGATCTGCATCCCACTCGACTTCTCCCTTGACCCATCCTTCCTTCCCTCCCACACGGGTTGATCCCATGAGTCCTCCTGAATACATCCCTGAAAAGGGGATATGATCCCACTCCTCTTTGGTCCACGTGGACAAGAAACAGGAAGTTCTGTCATGCTGAAGAACACGGCCTGAAGGTATTTTGCAAGGGGTTCACTATCAGCAGGCATGAGATAGTAAAGGATGAGAAGTAAACCCTGCGGGCCTAGTTAGAGGTATGTGGGTGACTGAAGTTCTTGTTTGGTAACCGTAAAAACAAAAAAATACTTCATCTACTGTTTGGTCTCTTTCCTCTCTTTATGCTCTGCCCCTCCAGCCTTCCATCTCCATCCTTTCTCCCGCCTGCCACCCCACTGGCCGCCCCGCATGCGAGCCCAGTGTGATCTGAAAAGCAAGGTGTCTTACTTAGTCCACACAGGCTGCTGTAACCAAATACCACAGGCTGGGGAGCTTAGACAACAGAAATGTTTTTCTAGCAGTTCTGGAGGCTGGAAGTCTGTGATCAGGGTGCCAGTATAGTCCAGCAAAGGCTCTCTTCCCAGCTGCAGACTTCTGCTTGTATCCTCACATGGCGGAAGGGGCGAGGGAGCTCTCCTGGGGCAAATTTTCTAAGGGCACTGATCTCCCAGGGAGCCCCACCCTCATGAATTAATCACCTTCCAATGCCCCCACCTCCTGATATCACCACATTGGGTGTTAGGATTCTAATGGGAATGTGGGGGGCACAAAAACTTCAGAAGCTCCTCCACCCTTGGCCTCTGGTACCTATTTCTTTACTAGTTTCCTTCTGCCCCACTGTAGCTCCTTCTCAGTTTCCCACTGTTTTTTTCTCGAGACTCCATCCTGTCTTTCTTTTTCTCCTTTTACGTGTTTCCTGATGAGAAGTGATGAGGTCCTGCACAGCTACAGCATTAGCGGAGATGAAGAGAAGGTACGAAGTGGAGGATAAACGAGAGAGGTTTCAACTCCATCAACTCAAGCATGGGAGGAGGAAGGAGCCCTGGAGCTCTCCTCCTCCCCAGACAGCCCACCCCATGGTCAGAGTGAGAAGTCCCTCAAGATCCTATAGCGCTCTAGGCATACCTCTGCCAGCCCTTACCCTTATCCCATGGTCATGTGATGGGGAATTTGTGGGTCTTTCCTCCTAAATTGTGAGATCCCCAGTACCTCCGTGGAGCCTGACACACTGCAGTCAAACTGTTACTGAGTAAATAAAAGAATGAAGTACTTAAAATGTGTGCAAATAAAAATATAGCAAAAATTGCCATATATATTTAAAATGATCTTCCCTAAGATGCTCAACTGCTGGTCGTGGTATCAAAGTTCAAATTCCTCATTGACCTCAAGAGAAAGTGAAAACACCACCCTCTTCTTCAACTTATTTGTAATTCTTCTTGACTTGTAGTCATCAACGCATAGTTTAGCCCATAATTGTTCTGCTTAAGTGACTTCCAACCCTTCAGCAAAGCCTGAAGGCTGATGTCATGATCTCTTATAGATTTTGATATCAATTATATTACCTAGCACGGTAGCTCTCAGTAAACAGTAAATGGGCAAATGGATTGATTACTCCTAAACTTGGACCAGCAGCTTCAGCCACACCGGTAGGCTCTTTTGCATTTCCTGAACAGCCCCACCCTTTCTACTTCAGTCCACATCCTACCAGCCAGCCTGCCCACTCAAGCCTCCTCTCCCTTTCTAAAAACACCAAAACCTAGACAACCCCAAAGTCCCAAAACACATGTGTACTTATTGATACCTAACTATCTTTCGTTGTCACCCAAATGATCATAAAACTGACTGGTTTAAGTTCAATTTTAAATACTCCATTAGAAAACACCTCAAATTTTCATCAACAAATCATTCTTCTTCCAGACTTAGAATAAAGGAGTCAGGGTTCTAAAACCTGAACCTAGGGCCTGTAGGCTCTGAAGTAAGGAAATGTTTCTGGTTCCTTGGCCTAGAGATGGAGCTGCCTATCCTCTGGTCCCTGCAGCTTGTGTGTGTGTTTAAATTACTGTAGGTGTTTGGTCGCAATCATAACCTCATTTTTTCAGGCTTATGACATATTTTCCCCAATTATTAAGATAATTCATGCCACCAACCGATTTTTCTTGAGTGGACAATGACAGACTCTTTAAGTTATTTCATTTTTCTGCATAAATTCTCACACTGTAGTCTGTTCGTTGGAAATACTAGTTACATATATAATACTTAAAACCTTTTAAGAGGAAATGCATTTAATTCCTACCTTGCTGGTCTCTCCATCAAGAATGCAGCTAGCCGTGATCTCAGGGTCCTGGGATCGGGTCCCGCATCGGGCTCTCTGCTCAGCGGGGAGCCTGCTTCCCCCTTTCTCTCTCTGCCTGCCTCTCTACCTGCTTGTGATCTCTGTCAAATAAATAAATAAAATCTTAAAAAAAAAAAAAAAAAGGGGGGCGCCTGGGTGGCTCAGTGGGTTGAGCCGCTGCCTTCGGCTCAGGTCATGATCTCAGGGTCCTGGGATCGGGTCTGCATCTGGCTCTCTGCTCAGCGGGGAGCCTGCTTCCCTTCCTCTCTCTCTGCCTGCCTCTCTACCTGCTTGTGATCTCTGTCAAATAAATAAATAAAATCTTTAAAAAAAAAAAAAAAAAGAATGCAGCTAGCCAGTAAAGGAAGTCAAAATCAAAAAATGAGAAGGGAGAGAGAAACAAGAATTCATCCGGCCAAGCTCAGTATATAGCATGACAAATCTTTTCCTACAATCCGCCTTTTTCTCTCTCCAACTGTCTAAAACACAGCACTACAGAGAGCGGTCACCCCCAGGTCCAAAGTGCTAATCCTATCCCAGGGAAACAGGCTTTTCCAGGCTGGTCCGATCACAAACCCGCAAAACTGGAGGCCGACAGTCTCAGCAGATGAGCATTTTCTACACAGGCCTGTTGTAGTTCACTTCCAAGTCCAAACCAGGAAGTGCTGTTTAAGATGAGTCAAAGACTAAAAACACTTTGGGCTCGGAAACAAAACCGACCAGGCTCCAGAAAGGCTATAAGGGTTTAAATCTGGGACTATTCTTCCGTTTGAGTTGGAGCCTAAGGTTTCCTACCCATAAGACGTTTTAAGCTTTCAAAATCACTACCCCCCCCCCAAAAAAAAAAAAAAAAACCCAAAGTGAGATGACATAAAACATACACAGGCGAGTGTACACACCTACACAAACACACACACAAACCCATGCACAGACCAATTTGTTTCTGTGATCCTCTTCCTTATCTAGACGGTCCAGGCTTGGGCCAGATTTGGGTTGGTAAATTCTCCTCCAAACTAAAGCAGGCAGACGGCAGAAAAGGTGTTTAATTCTGGAGATTTTTTAAGGAGAAGGGTCGAGGCGTGGCCCGGCCACGCCCTGGTCCCGCTTTCCCGTTGCACAACTGAAAGTTCTGTCCGGCAAGTGGAAGGAGGAACCCTGAGACCTCCAGCCCCTCCTCCCCGCGACCACGGGTAGCCGCGGAGTCCGGGGAGGCGGGGAGGACCTCTGGGTGAAGACAACCGGGCCGAGGGTGTTAAGTTTTAGCCCCGGGGGCCCCAGACCGCTACAGCGGGGACGGCAGCCAGCAGCGGGCAGGAAGGGGAGGACCCGGCCAGGCAAGGGGGAGCCCCCGCGCGGGCTTGGGGGCTGGGTCGGAAAAGCTGCCTCACGGGCGCGCCCTCCTGCCCCTCCGCTGCTTCCCTCCCTCCCAGAGCGCCCCGCCCGGGCGTCCCTTCTAGTCTCCGCAGTGCCCTCCCGGAGGCACCGTTTGCAGCGGCCTTGCCATGTCTCAGCCGGGCCAGAAGCCCGCTGCCTCCCCGCGGCCCCGGCGCGCGGCAGCGGCCCGCCATCCCCAGGAGGTGAGTGTGGCTCCTCTCGGAGCCGCAGGGCTGAACGCTGGGAGGACCCCTGCCCCGGAGCCGTGGGCCACCTCCTTTGGCCGTAGCCTGCCTGGCCCCCCACCCGGGCCAGGGAAGGGCGCGGGGCTCGGTGCCCGACGCAGGGCAGGTGGCTGGAGGTGGCCGGGTTTTCCCCACCACGGCCAAGTGAGCGGGGCGTGGCGCGAGCTCCACAGGGGTAGCCCGCGTCGGGAAAAGTTGGGCGGTGAGAGGTGGGTGAAATAAGGATAGGGGTGCAAGGGCGGGGAAGTTCATACGGGACCCCCCAGAGTGGGTGGGGTAGTTTAACTGGACGACGGAACCCTCTCTAGGGTGTAAAGCCCAAGCTGCAGGGCGTGGCATCTTCCCTAACTAACCTCGAGCCAAATCGGGCGGGGGCGGGGCCAGCCGGCAGGGGCGGGGCCTGCTTCGGGCGCCGCCCAGGTGCCCTGCCTCCGACGGCTTCAGGGCTTGCAGAGCTCAGAGCCCGCCCGCTCCAAGGCAGGCGCAGTGATAACCCCCGCGCCTGCCGCTCCGCACCCCGCGTCCTCGCCGGGCCCTCCGCCGCGCGGCTCAGAACAAACCGGTTGTCGCCATGGCATTCGCAAGCTGGTGGTACAAGACGGTAAATAGGAGCGGTCGTGCTTGGGCAGGAACGGGAAGGGAATGTGTTTGAACCCTTTGCCTTTCCGGGAGTGAGGATGAAGTATTGTCCCGGTTTTGGCTGGGAAGGGGTGGGGACCAGGTGCGACCTCCTCTCTGGACTTGAGGTTAGGCTCCGGGAGAGGCCGAGACTCACCCTACTGTGGTATGCAGCCGCGAGCCCGGGCGTGCGAATCGATATGAGCCGATGCAGGAGGCTCTGCTCGGCTCACAAGTTGAATGCGGCAGAAATTGTTGCTGGAGGAATTCCGCCCCTGGATGCGGATCCCTAAATGAACTCAGCCCGCAGAGAGCATAGATCTAGAGTTTTTAACTTGTAAGCAAAGCTTTAAACTTTTAGAGGAGATGTTCTCGGACATGCGTTTTCCAACATAAAGGAGGAGAGGCAACCCCGAGGGGTGGCAAGGAGAAAACCCAAACTCCGAGGAGCAGAAGCAAGTGAGATCAAGACCTTTGTTGAGAATGAGACAGAGAGAGCAAGATCTGTTCTGTACTTTATTCCACAAAAAATACGCAAAAGGTGTGTTGATGGGTGAACGTCAAAATAATTATATCTCATTGATTGATGTGAGGATTTCAAAAACTTAGTTTAAGTACACCTCTTTCTCAGCATGTGGTATTGGGAAAAGCAAGGTTATTGTGATCCAGACACTCTTTAGAGAGAAACCTTATATTGGAATCAGTATACTGTGTACACAATAGAGGATAAGACGGTAGTTCTTTTTCTCAAAGGGCAATGAGTCAACCTTTCTGAACCTGTTTCCACATCTGTAAAATGGGGGTTATAATAGGCACCACATAAGGGTTTGGGAGGACTGATAAGATTCATGAATCAAAGTACCATACCCATATACTTCTAATGATTGGAAATTTCAGTTTCCCTTTAGATATTTCATTGTAATTGTTTCTCATTACATTTCCTGGGCTTTTAAAATGTAGCGTCTTATTTATGTGCTGAAAGCAAAAGTTTGCTTTGAGTCATTATTGTCCTAAGGTTCTTATCAAAAGAACCACATGAATTATCTGCAGATATGGATGGCAGTATTTCATAGTTAACATCAGACTTCTCTTTTCAAATTCATGATTCTCTAAAGGATATTATGTTGGAATGTTTGAGGTAGTTTAAATCAGTGCCTTTAACCCTGTTATTTTAAAAAAATTTTTAAAACGATTTTATTTATGTGAGAAAGAGAGAGAGTGTGAGTGGCAGGGGAGGGGTAGAGGAAGAGGGAGAAGCAGACACCCTGCTGAGAAGGGAGCCCTGTGCAGGCTCAATCCCAGTACCCTGAAATCATAACCTAACCCAAAGACAGGTTATGACCCACGGAGTCACCCAGGCACCCCTAACCTCGTTATGTTTAGGTGTAGTCTGTCATTTTGCTAAAATCTCTCATAATTCAATTTGGGAACTACTATAAAATTTTTTGCCTCTTAGAATCAGCAAACTGCCTGTGATGAGCTTTGATTCTTCCCGAACCAGTGCCATCTGGAAGAAATATATGTGAGAGTCACATATATACTTTAAAATTTCCTAGTAGCCACATTAACAAAAGCAAATACGGTGAAATTAATGCTAATAATACATTTTATTTAACCTGCTATATTCCAAGCATTATTTCAGCATATAATCAAAGTACAGACCATTGATATATTTGAGATCTTCTTTTTATATTAATTTTTCAAAATCCAGGGTTCATTTTATACTTATAGTAATTCATACTTGTTACATTTCAAGTACTCAAAAGTCATGAATGGCTAAGGGCTATCGTATCAGACAATATAGCTTTAGACATGGCTTCCTAATCATTTTTGTTTGATAGTTATGAGGGGGTGATCAAAGACCATTTTGAGAATTAAATGAAAGCTACTGACCATTTTCTTTAGCAAAATACACAAATGCACAAAAGCTCACCCATAAATCCTCTGAAGGTCCACGGAGCCAATTTACAACACACGTATTTCACATATATGTAATATAAATTACAATATGCAACAATATGATATGTAATATAATAAAATTATGTAGCATTATATACTCTATAATATATATAGTGCTATTTGCATATAATATTATATACTTTTATATAATAATTATATACTATGTATGATTTATATATTTATTTTAATCATGTGTATCATATATATGTATGTATGTGTATGTATGTATACATATATATTCTATTAGGTATATATTAATATATACATTAATATTAATATTGGTATATCCTTCTGGAATATCCTCTAATTAAAGTATCTGGTAAATCCTATAATTAAAATATCTTTATTAAGATCCTTTAAATACCAAAAAAGGTTGTGAATGACCTAACTTTAAAAATCTAGGCAGAATAAGATAAAATAATTAAAAGATGCATTTATGATGTTTGTTTAAGGGAGTGCTGCCTATAAAGCCAGTCAGTGAAACACATTTCAGTGTGTATTTTCACACTGAATACCGTCAATATCATTAATCTCATCTTCCAAAGAATTATGTGGCTGTAGAAAAAGAAACCAACAGAACAACTTTAAAAAGCTAGATCTGAAAAAATTCCGATAAGCATTGTAATAATGATGAAGCATGAAGGAGAGTCAATGGGTCGACATCAGGAATCACATTCCTGAGTCATAAGTAGACTTGATTAGGCCATGTTAATTAAAGATGTTTCTTAGTCTAATTAGAGCCATGAGCCCAGTGGTGGCATGATCAAGGAGCACAGTCATTTGGGAGGCCCCATCATTGTGGCCAGTTTGGGAAGAATGTCAGAAGCCTTCCATGGCAGGACAAACCATTTGGTTGCAGTGACTTTTAGGAGTAAGAAATGCAAATAACAGACTCTGAAAAAAGTACACAGGCTTTAGAGAGTCTGGCAGAATAGAGGTCAGACACAGCTTTGCCCTTTTGGTTGCTGTTTCGAAACTGGTTTGCTTCCCATTGCAGATAAGACTTTTAAATTGAGAGTATCATCTGAGGATGTTATCTTATCAGTTTTGGCACTTCCCAGAAAGTAAATTATATTCTACAAGCACTTTTTATAACAGTGATGTAGGGGTGGAAACATGGGTGGCCTCTTGAGATTCTAAGGTGGGTGGGTAGGCATTTAGTTCTGAGCAGGTTGTCGGGTGTAATACAAGCCTTCTCTGAGCAGCCCTTCTTTATTCTATTCTTTTTCTTGAGATTTTTTTGTTCTATTCGTTTGTTTAAATTTTATGGTGGTGAAATATACACAACATAAAATTTTCCATCTTAACTATTTGTAAGTGTTAAGTGGAATTAAGTACATTCACATTTTTTTAAGTGTTATTTGTTCAAATAATCTTAAATACATGCAATGTCGCATTCAAACCGAGAGCCCTGGGATGGAGAGTAGCGCGCTCCACCAACTGAACTGCAACCATCACCACCATCTATCTCCGGAACTCCACTTATCTTGCAAAATGAAAACTCTAAGGCCATTAAAAATAAATCTCCATTTGGCTTACATATATCTGCTTGAATACATAGCACTGTGTTCAAGTATCTGTGTTGCTTTTTTTTCTCATAGTCTTTTTTTTTTTTAAAGATTTTATTTATTTGTCAGAGAGAGAGAAAAAGAGAGAGCAGCAGGCAGAGGGAGAAGCAGGCTCCCCGCTGAGCAGGGAGCCCCATGTGGGGCCTGATCCCAGGAACCTGGGACCATGACCCAAGGCGAAGGCAGAGGCCTTACTGATAGAGCCACCCACGTGCCCTGCTTTTTTTTTTTTTTTTCATATTCTATTGTAAACATAAAAATGTATCAGGTGTCTTTCAGTTAAGAAAAATGTGAAATAACTCCACCCAATGAACACTATTTATGTAAGTTGCCTTCTCATTTGGAGGAGGCATTTATCCCAGGGAGAAAGGGATCTATGGTTAGAGTCTCCTTAAAAAAGCATGGAATTCATTTTGACTGCTGAGAACTTACAGAACATAAAAATGGTTTGATAAAGGCCAAGTATGGTCACAGGTAATTATTGTTCACCTGCCTTGTGTCAGGTTCTGTAAAGAGTTCATGGGGGGGACCGCCTGGGTGGCTCGGTGGGTTGGGCCTCTGCCTTCTCAGGGTCCTGGGATCGAGCCCCGCATCGGGCTCTCTGCTCGGCAGTGAGCCTGCTTCCTCCTCTCTCTGCCTTCCTCTCTGCCTGCTTGTGATCTCTCTCTCTCTCTGTCAAATAAATAAATAAAATCTTAAAAAAAAAAAAGAGTTCCATGGGCATAGCAACTGTGCATTTCTCATAAATAAAAATCACAAGTGCATCCTAATGACTACTCCAAAAGCAACAAAGTAACTGTTGAAATTCTCATGGCATCTCTGACTTAGAGAAAATTCTAAAAGTCTTACTCCAGGTAAATCCCAGAAGCTGAACTTGGCAAAGAAGCAATCGATGCTACCTCTGAAAACTGGGCAAAAGGAGCATACCCTTAACAGTGTCATCTTGACTTACCCATGAGAATGTTCAAGTGTTAGGAAAAAGCATACATAGGGTTTAGGAGAAACATTGGGATTTCAGAATTATGGCCATGCAGTTAATCCTTAATATGTGTCGTTTATATGAGAATCCCAGAAAATTATCCTATAATTTTAGAATTTGATAACAAATGTTTTTAGAGGAGCAGAAAGATACCATGTATTAACTGGCCAGACCTTTTACTTATTTCTTATATTCTTATATATTATTCTTATATATATTCTTATATTTACTTATTACTTATATTCTTGAGTAATTGTTCTCCATACAATACTTAGCACATGGTAGCTACTCACCCACTTTTTTAAAATAAATCAGCTCTATTCTTCTCTATGAGTTAAGAGTTTTTAGTGTGAAAACCAAGAGAAGTGGCTAAGATATTGCCTTTAGGTGACTCTAGGGAGATACATATGCTTGAGATAAGAGGCGTCTAACTTTTTCAAAACTTTTTATCACAGAAGAGAGGTTAATATAATGAACTCTTCATATACCCATCATCTTTAATAATTATCCACATGGTAGTATTGTGCCACACAATATTACTACTTCTTCTTCTTATTTAACTCCCAGCCCCACCAACATACCAGCATGCACACACACACACACACACACACACACACACACACACACACACATGGGCGCGCGCGCACACACACACGCGCGCACGTGCGTGCACACACATACGCACACACCTCTGTGTTCCAAAGTATTTAATTTCGTGTTATGTTATTTATTTTATTATTTTTTTTACAAAGAGTGTGCACAAGAGCTAGCCTGAGTGCAAAAGGAGGATGGGCAATGGGGGCAGAGGGGCAGAGGGAGAGGGAGAGACTCTTAAGCATGTTCCACATTCAGCCTGGAGCCCCATGCAGGGCTGGCTCTCAAGACCCTGATATCATGAGATATAACCTGAGTTCAAATCAAGAATTGGAGACTTAATCTACTGAACCACCCAGGCGTGCCCCTGAAGTATTTTAAAAATGGGGAATTGTGCATTTAAGGGTCATACCTGTGACCAGTTTGGATGGATTGTTTGGAAAAGGGATTCTTTATTCGCTGTGCACTTTGTTTCCTTAGATGTAATATGGAAACGTGAGACAATATAATATACAACCATAAGAGACAAAGTACTATACTCAAATTTATCAGATGAACCTGGTTGCTTTGTACCTAGAAAAAATAAACTAAATTCTCTGCTCTAACATTTATAGTCTTGGAAATGAAACCTTTAAACCTTTGCTTACATCTCTTATTCATTTTACTGTTTCATAATTCAGCACAATCTTGTTGATGCCAGAGAAAAACAAGGGAGTGGAATAACTTTTATTGTATTCTTAAAATGAACTAGGCAATGGGCCAGGCTCCTCATTAACATCAGCTCCTTTCAGAAATATGTCGGCCCCTGGGCTATGTACTATTAGCTTCATTTTACAAGTAGAAAACAGAAAGGTTAAATTATTTGCCCAAGGTCACATAGCCTTTCACATCCAAGCTTTTTCTGTCCCATCTGAGTTTGTCAGAGAATGGAATGCAGGGAATTGGTTACCCAGGTAACAAGAGGATGGGAAGCCAACTGGGGAGGGTGAGGCAACCCAGAGATTAGAAATTTCAGGAAGCTGCTATCATTTCTATGCAGAAAGGACTAGCAGAGAGCTGGATCGCCCTGTGGAAACTCCCAACTGCAGCTAGCCCTTCCTGCAGAAGACATTACTACAGAGCCTTCCAGAGGCAGAAAGGAAGGGGAAAGGCTACCCTCTCACCACCTCCAGTCTCCTGTCTCTGTCTCCCAAGCCTGAGACCATCTATCCCAAATATCCCTGGTCCAGGGAGCACAGGGAGCAGGGCCCCAGGGCAAGGAATTTACCTGAGGGTAGAAAGGCCCAGAGCTGCTCCAGGGAGATGGTTTTAAAGCAAAAACAACTTTACGTCTTGGTCCTTCTGTTTGTTTGCTTGAACATTACTGTTTTAGCAAGCAGAATACACACAAGAATAATATTAGGGGATTTTGCAGGAAATATCAATTTATACGTTATCTTTTAATTTTTCAAGCTGGTTTTTTTTGGGGGGGGGGATGAGGGGGAGGAACCTCTTTCTTTTTTATCTAGTTTACTGACCTGAATGGAGCAAAAGGACTTTTCAGGCAGTGTTTAGAGGTTTATAGAAATAACAGTCATTCAGTCAAGAAGTATTTGTCACTCCCCTACCACAGGGCCAGAAAAAATAAGAAAATAGCTTGCCCTCTGGTTGGGAAGACAAAATATACATTTATGAAGGAATCAGTAAGCAAGAGAGTATAAAATGAAGTTTTGATTTGTTTGCTTAAGAAACTAAGAAAATCGAGACTAATGAGCAGATAGGAAGATACAATGTGCCATAAATAGGGCAAGGCTCAGAATTAGTCAGGAAATGCTGGTGTGAACACAGGGCACTGTGCTCCTTTCTTGAACAATCAAGAGTTTACCCAGGAACCCCAGAGCCGCCCAGCCTGCCTGACCAGGGGAATCTCCCTGTGGATGCCAACTCAGTGGGGTGGTTTGAAGAGCAGAGCCCTCTGCTTCTTGTCACCGTGCCCACAGATCTCTCAAAACCAGTCACCTCCAGTCCTGGCTGCATATTAGGATCAGCTGGGAAATCTTAGGAAAATACACCTATGCTCACGCCCAACTCTAGACAAACTAATTTCCTACACTCTGGAATGAGTATTTCCAAGGGTCCCGGGTGCTTGTGATCTACACTGAAGAATGAGACCCACTGCTAAATGAGGGCTTTCTGACTTTCAGAAGGACCCCCAAATGAGCTTTTCTTGCCATATACGATGGTGTGCCGCTGAGCTCTGTGTATGAGGAAAGTCCAGAGGCACCAAGATAACCTTTTATTGCTTCATGATTTTGCCACAGCTGTCACTGGACATGCAAATATTGATCTCTGTGGCCTTGCCTGCAAGTTGAAGAAGAAAAATTTTTGAGTTGTTTTCAAATAACCTTTACTGTTTTTTCAAACAATTTTATTAAAATATAATTCACAAACTATGAATTCACCCACCAAAACATACAGTACAATTCAATGTTTTTTAGTGTATTCACAGAGTGGTGCAAGCATCACTTTATTTAATTTTAGAATGTTTTTGTCATCCCCTAAAAGAGAACTCTGACTTTTTTTTAAGAAGCAAAGGTATTTCAGAAGCACACAGCATTTGTACTCTCTCAGTTGGGCTTGCACTTGTTGAAACTCAGTTTTTTCTGTCTTTTATCTTTTATATATGTGTAGAAGTTTGCTTTTATTTTCTTCTGTGTTACCTATGCCCTTGTGCATGTGGATAGTGGTGGGGAGGGTGCCCAGATGGCTCACTAGCACAAGTCTTCCGCTGGGGGGCGCTCACAGGCTGCCAGTCCTACTGCTCTTGGCTCTTCTTGATCTCCACCCCCCCACCCCCGACAGGTTTGTGGGTTTGCTGTGGCAGAAGATTTTAAGCATATAAAAATCTTTCTCCTCCAATGAGGACAGAGGGCAGTTCTGCTTGCCAAACACACAGTGATCCACGGGGCTGAAAACAGTTTGGAATATTATTCCTTTTTGAGGGAAGATGGTGGAGTCCCTTGTCTGCTTTTTCCTTGCTTCTGAACTCCTGCCTCTTTCATCTTAACTGCACGCGTTGGCTGTCTTCTGTAGCCTTATTCTCCACATGCAGTTTCTACTGCATTAGGGTTGGCATCCTGCGCTTCCTGTCTTTCCGTCTCCAGCTAATTAATACAGGACTGAATTTACAACCAGGGCTGGTTTTGTTTGTTTGTTTTAAGATTTTATTTATTTATTTGACAGAGACACAGTGAGAGAAGGAACACAAGCAGGGGGAGTGGGAGAAGGAGAAGCAGGCTTCCTGCTGAGTAGGGAGCCCAATGGAGGGCTGGATCCCAGGATCCTGGGATCGTGACCTGAGCCAAAGACAGATGCTTAAGGACTGAGCCACCCAGGTACCCCCCCCCCCCCAAACAGGGCTATTCAATTCGTTTTGTAAAGCAAACCAGTTTCAGAATCCGGAGGTTCTATTTTGGTTTGTAGTTTTCATTTTAGAGCACTGGATTGAGTCTTTCTTGATGTGAATCCCAAGATCTCTGCTAGCTTTTCACTAGGTCCAGAGTAGCCCAGTCTCTGGCCCATAGAATATAATCCGGATATGTGGTGTGATGGAGGAGGACCTCACCTTCAGATCCTCGATTTCTTTATCTGTAAACGAGGCGTCAGTACGGACCTCTGGAGCTGCTGTGGCGAGTGAAGGGGATCTCTTACGGGAAGTGGTTAGCACTAGGCTAGCACAGAGTAAGTAGAAGCTTGGGACATACTGGTTTCCTTTTCCTCATCAGAAAAGTCCTCTGTGGGCTTACCAGTTTTGTGGTTCTCTTTCTGGACCTAGCAGTGCTTTCCTTCTCCATGCTTCTCTCACCTCTCCCCACCCCACCCACTGAGCGTGGTAGTGGACACGGTTTTCTCTCTTGCCTCTTGCAGCATGTTTCCTAAACCGGATGGAATCTGACAGTAATCGTTCCCAAATATTTCATTGCATCCAGCTCAGTCATGTAGAAAGTGTGTAATTATGCCACGAGTTAAATAATGAGGCATTTTGTATTAACTATACTCAAATTTTTTAAAAAGATGATAATAATAAATTTTTAAAGATAAATAAAAAATCAGACACTTTGACTATCTCTCAGGGAAAAGATATAACTGATATTACATTGCTAATAGATGGCTGAATATTGACTAAGCCCTGAAAAATGGTCAGGGCAATGGTTCATTCATAAAGTTGCTATTTACTAGAAATTAAGTAGTGTTAGGTAATTCTTGTTAATTCTCTTACGTGATGATGATATTGGAGTTACTTGGAGAAAATTCTTCAATTTAAGGAGATGTTTAGTGAAATGGTTAGGGGGGTAAAGTTTTAGGATACCCTCAGTTTACTTTCAAATGCAGGTGCATATCCAAATACAGATAGAGAGATAGATCCGTCTATAATATATGCAAATATGGCAAATGTAGCAACAATCTTAGTAGTTACTGGATCTAAGTGGTAAGAATATCAGTACTCATTGTATTATTCTTTTAATTTTTCTGTGCTTTAGAAAAATTTTATAATAAAAGGGTGGGTTGGGGCCCCTGTGTGTCTTAGTTGGTTAGACATCTGACTTGAGATCTCAGCTCAGGTCTTCATCTCAAAGTCATGTGTTCAAGCCCCTTGTTGGGTGTGGAGCCTACTAAAAAAAAAAAAAAAAAAAAAAAAACTGGATTAAAAAAAGCTGGGAAGAGGGACACCTGTCAAATAAATAAATAAAATCTTAAAAAAAAAACCAACAACCTGGGAAGATAAAATCCATAAGTTTCCTAAAAAATGTTCTCATTTGATTGTGTTTTTTATGTCATTATACTTCTTTATGTTGTAAAAAAAAAGCTTTCTACTGAGAGCAAATACTTCTTTAGAAATCACAAAATACCAATTCTTATAGTACATATTTATTCTAAGTTGTCATTATAACTGAACATTTTTTAAAAAGATTTTATTTATTTATTTGACAAAGAGAGAGATCACAAGTAGGCAGAGAGGCAGGGAGAGAGAGATGGGGAAGCAGGCTCCCCACTGAGCAGAGAGCCCAATGCAGGGCTCGATCCCAGGACCCTGAGATCATGGCCTGAGCTGAAGGCAGAGGCTTTAACCCACTGAGCCACCCAGGCGCCCCCTAACTGAACATTTTTAAAAGTATTTATCATGTATATCCCTCTCAAACTATTTAGAACCTACATCATTTGAGGGATTTTGAGCATTTAAATGGAAACAAGTAACTGATAGTGTTGGTTAGTCTGAGGGACTGAAATTTTGGAACACCCCCAGGAAATGACTTTCCAAAAATTTTTATTTACTTTTTTTTTTTTTCATTTTTAAAAGTAAGCTGTATGCCCAATGTGGGACTTTAACTCATGACCATGAGATCAAGAGTACATGCTCTTGGGACTGAGCCAGACAGGGGCCTCTTTTAAAAATTTTTAAAGAAAAGCATCTGTATACCTAAATTTTAGGAAGAAAGGGCTGTCTGCACATTTACTGTAGGGCCGTGGGACATAATATATATTAGCCATGGAACAGGAAGCAGAGGGAGACCTTGTGGAATGCAGGGAACCTTCTAGCAGACAAGAGCAACTGCCTCTTTAGGCTTTTTCCTTTCCAAAGTGGACTATTAATAGCTCCCGAGGAGTGAAGGAGGCACTCAGTACACTCAGTAAAACAGTGCATGTTTTCGTTGCTACTGTCTGCCTCTAATCTGAGAAAGATAGGGATCTGAAGATATTAATAATGAGTGTGATAGTGTTCTAAATTTACCACTTCTGGAAGAGACAGTTCAAGTAAATCTCTCACTATAGATCCATTCCTCTTAAATTCTATCTGCATATGGTGAGTGATTCTGTCCCTTAGTCTGGCCTTCAGGAATCTTCGAAAACTTAGCTCTCACCATCTAGCACTGATACATATGTGGGCTTTTAGATTTTTTTTTTTTTTCCAGATTCATTAACTACTCAATACTGATTGCCCTCTACTATGGACTGGGACAAGGTGAAACGGGCCCTGTACTGGGCTTCATTCACCAAGCTCTTGAAACCTGGGGGTTTTGGAGCGCCTGGGTGGCTCAGTGGGTTAAGCCTCTGCCTTCAGCTCAGGTCATGATCCCAGGGTCCTGGGGTCGAGCCCTGCATCGGGTTCTCTGCTCCGCAGGGAGCCTGCCTCCACCTCTCTCTCTGCCTGCCTCTCTGCCTGCTTGTGATCTCTGTCAAATAAATAAATAAAATCTTTAAAACAAAACAAAACAAAAACCTGGGGGTTTTTCAGTGAGTGGATTCCATTTACTGATCCATGACAGTGTTACATTTTGGGAAGAATTTTCCATATATGAAAGTGATTTCCTCCTAGTTTTTCACACAGAGAGCTCTTAATGCAGGGTTTCATCCATGTGTCTGATATTTCTTGGATTCATGTTTTAATTAAAATACATGTTGATGTGACTAAAGAAAATATTACCTTATTCTATTTAGCATGGAATAGTGACAGTTGGAAAACCTGCTATGCAAACTGTCCCATTCACTAAGTCTGTGTCCTTATGAAAGATCAGTAAGTTCTTATTCTTAGTTTTTTCATCCCTAAAAAAATCACATGAGCCTCTTTTTTTGTATCAAATAAGAATCTGTATTGTAGTAAATAATAAAGAATGATATAAATTATTATTATTAGTATTACTGTTACTACCACTCTTCTTAATTCAAATAATTCCATTGACTTACATCCCCAGGTTATGACCCGCTTTGGGGAATGTTGTATAATTTTGTATTTTGGCTTAACTGAAGATGGTTGGGATTGAACCCAATGGTGAACTTTTATTTCCTTATAGTTAGGTTATTTTTTCCCACTTTCTTGCATATCCCACAATGTGCAAGAAACGAAATAATTCTTTGTAACCCTTTTCAGGAACATATATATTTTTTAAAATTTTCAACAAAAGTCAATAAATTTTATGGCTTATTTTATCTTATCATCAGGACAAATGACTCTATTAGCTACTTGAAGATTTTAGGTGCCACATAAAAATACTTGCTTTCATTCCCACTGTCCTGGTGAGAAAAATAATTCTGTTGCTGGGCATAACGAAATCAAAAAGCCATAATAAATAGAAGTTGTTGTGGGGATGGTCGTCCCCCTGCAGGGTTTGTTTTCCTGGGAGATAACCGAGGAAGAACTCCGAGGAATTCCCAAGAATCATCAGAAGTGACGGCAGACTAAATCGGAAGCTGTGGTTCTCCCTTGAGCCCTTGCTGAACTGGGGCTTAAGTATGGCTTTAGGTTACACATGGTCCGTAGACACTACAACTCCACGAGGAACCACATGCCTCCCACACTGACAATTTGGGCTTTAAAATTGCGTGAGGCATTTTGTAGGAGACAAGATGCCGCCTTGGAAGCACCATCAGATCGGTGTCTGGTTAGTTACAGACTGACTCTCCGCACTCCCAATGAATGTCTGCAGCTCCTCTTGATTTTTGAAAGCTACCTGTGTCACTGTAGGCTTATCAGCATTTTCAGAAGGAAGATTAAAGGGGTCCTTGTTTTTACAGGCTACGTATTTAGCCCTTCGGGATTAAAGTCACTATTATATTGCCTGGTAGTACCTCCTTCTTTTAAACATACCTTTCTTTCTTTTCTTTTTATATTTCTATAGCATGTCAGTGAAAAAAACAGTGGATCGCCTTCCAAGTCAGGAGAAAAGAAAGGATCAGATGAGGTAATCCCCGCAATACTGGGTTTTCCTTTTCTCTTGCTTTTAATTGGGAATTCTATCTTGAAAGAGATAAGGAGGTTGCAAAGAGCTCCTACTAGAGTATTGGCAAATTTAGTCTTAACTAAGATTTGATTCAAAAATATAAGTATAACTCATTAAAAATTAATAAAAAGTATGAGGGAAATTGGAAGGGGAGGTGAACCATGAGAGACTATGGACTCTGAAAAACAATCTGAGGGTTTTGAAGGGGCGGGGGGTGGGAGGTTGGGGGAACCAGGTGGTGGGTATTGGAGAGGGCACGGATTGCATGGAGCACTGGGTGTGGTGCAAAACAAGGAATACTGTTACGCTGAAAAAATAAAATAAAATAAAAATTTAAAAAATTTAATAAAAAATAAAGTGTTCCTGGGGAAAGAACCTTTAGAAATGCTTTCTTTTTTCTTTTCTTTTTTTTTTTTAAGATTTTATTCATTTATTTGACAGAGATGGAGAAAGAGAGCGAGAGAGGGGACACAAGCAGAGGGAGTGGGAGAGGGAGAAGCAGGCCTCCCACCGAGCAGGGAGCCAGGGAGCCTAATTCGGGGCTCCATCCCAGGACCCTGGGCTCACGACCTGGGCCGAAGGCAGATCCTTAACGACTGAGCCACCCAGGTGCCCCTAGAAATAGTTTCTATTTAGGAATAGAAGCCAGTTATTGAGGGTGGTTTCCCTATAGGAATTGCTGAACCTTAAATATTTTGTTGGTGGCATGACAGAGTTACAGGGAGGAACCAAATGCTGTAGTGGAAGAGGGCATCTTTCTTCCCGAGGGTACAGTAGGAAGAAGGACAGTGATTGCTTGTCCTTATTCAGGTTCATAAACAAATGGGAGAGAGAAAGACTGTTTTTATTTGGAACAATTCTGTGGAAACAAGAGTAAAATGGAGCCTTTCCACTTGGGGGTGAGTTTTCGTTGACACTGAATTTCTTCCTCCACTGGGTGATGCTCCATCATGTGCCCTGTCAACACTGGCCGACAGCTCCATGGACAGGTCCTGCGAATGTGCTGTCCTTCCAAAGGGTACCGGAAAGCATACAATGATCATTATACTTTTCTCTACATTATCAAAATGTTTTTAGAAATTTTGATCCTTGAGGTACCTGTGTGGTTCAGTCAGTTAAGTGTCTGCCTCCGGCTTAGGTCATGATCCCAGGGTCCTGGGATGGAGCCCCACATCCGGCTCCCTGCTCAGTAGGAAGCCTGCTTCTCCCTCTGCCAGCCACTCCCCATGCTTGTGCTCTGTCTCTGTCTCTCACTCTCTCCCTCTCTCTGACAAATACATGAACAAAATCTCTAAAAGAAAAGAAAAAAAAGAAATTTTGCTCTTCTTTTCCGCAATTTTGTAATATTTAATATATTTTGATATATCCAATATATAAGGAAGCTGTTATAGCTAGAACCTTCTATGGATTCTGCACTATGGTTCGCTGAACTTTCTACTGTCATTTTCATTACCAGTACCCATGAAAATATAATTTAGAGTCTTTCTTTTTTAGTTATCAACTTCTATTTTTTTAAAATTTTTTATTTTTTTTTAATTTCTTTTCAGTGTACCAGAATTCATTATTTATGCACCACACCCAGTGCTCCATGCAATACGTGCCCTCCATAATAACTTCTATTTTATTTATTTATTTATTTTACACTGTTTAAGTCTGTGTAACAAGTTGGTCTTATGGGGAAAGCGCTGGAATAGGTGAGACTTTTTTGCCTAGACGGCTTAGATTGCGTCAGACAACTTCGATCATCTGTCACAAAGTGTTGCTTGAAATAGATTATTTCTTCACAAGCACATTTGTAATGAATTTTTTGTATCCATGGAAGGCAGATGTTTCTTTAAAATTAGAAAATAAGAGTAAACATTTATTAAGATTTTATCCTGTTTCTTGGTTAAATTATTAAAAAATATACTCCCATATGAAAAAAACACATTTTCCCCTTTATACTAGCATGAAAATCTATAGAGTGTCATTCAGCTTCTTATCTACCCCACTTTTTTTTTTTAAGATTATTTATTTATTTACTTGACAGATGGAGATCACAAGTAGGCAGAGAGGCAGGCAGAGAGAGGAGGAGCAGAGAGCCAAATGTGGGGGGGGGGGGCTCGATCCCACAACCCCAGGATCATGTCCCGAGCCGAAGCAGAGGCTTTAACCCACTGAGCCACCCAGGTACCCTCTCCCCGACCTTTTAAATATATCCCCAGATAAGTTATCTATCAAATAATTTATGATTTCAAAACTATAATATTTCTTTATTCTCCAGATCTCTAAATAATAATTTTGGATGTTATTCTCTATTAATATTAGTTGAGATTAAATTATTCACACAAAAAAAGGAAATCTTCTCTATTGTGGTCAAATGAATAGTCGGCTAGTTCATATATCACCAAGTATGTTATTATGCAAAAGCTTAAGTATTATATCTTGAATGTACAGGCATTGTTGGTTTAGCAACAACTGCTAGCCCAGTGTTAGGTTGTTTTTGTTTTTTTTTCCTAACGAGGCTAAAAACTACCTTATTTCCATGTTTATAAGGGGCTTGAGGAAACTAATAAGGACCTCTGTTATAAATGCAGCCAAGGGGACATAAATGCAGCCAAGAGGCAGACTGCACTTTAAGTTTGAAACCAAAGGCTGAACTTTCACCTCAAAGAAAGGAAGAAGGAATTTTTCTTTTCTTTATCAGCCATTCAAGGAATTCTGGTATTGTTTCACAATGCTTTGAGAAATTCAGATTTATAACTCTTGTACTTGGTGCCAAGCCAGGACAGATTGGTCTGTTTTCCTCTGTCCCAGCCAGCAGAAGTGAAGAGGGGACAGAAGATTTTCCCCACTCCTGTGGCATAAATCACTGCAGAGATTGAATACAGTTTGAGACTGAAGATTGTTCGTCCTCTCCCCAGATTCAGTCCGTGTTCATCTGATGGGGTAGACAGACCTGCAGGTGGGAGGACTTGGTAGTCAAGGCATATTTCTAGTGTAGTCTGTCTCCAGGGAATCTCTTATTCTTTTTTTTTTTTTTTAAAGATTTTATTTATTTATTTGACAGACAGAGATCACAAGTAGACAAAGAGGCAGGCAGAGAGGGAGGGGGAAGCAAGCTCCCTGCTGAGCAGAGAGTCCGATGTGGGGCTAGATCCTAGCACCCTGGGATCATGACCTGAGCCAAAGGCAGAGGCTTTAATCCACTGAGCCACCCAGGTGCCCGGAATCTTTCATTCTTTATGTCACATACAAATTAGTCCTTGGTGAGATACTGTGGCCCTGGAGAGAATTGGACGAAACCATCTTGCATCAGAAATTATTTTAGCCTTTGTGTGCACAGTTATAAAATCATGTGTAATTTGGGTTTGTTATCTGCCCCATCTATCAACTACAATTGGTTACCATCTTCTTTCCTTCTCAAAATTACCGAGAGATTTCCTGAAACTAACCCCTTCTCCCAAATATTTCATTACCTACTGCTCTCTTGAACAAGAAATGAGATCCAGAAGCTTCATTTGGGTTTTGGCAATCCATTTGCAGACTAATATATACTTCCAAAGTTTAACTAGCATTTGAATAGCATAGTATGCAAACATGTGGGTTCCGTTTCCACAAACAAACCCAGGCCTTTGAAGCAAAGTCAGTTTGAAAATGGGCTTTCTAGGCTCTGGGCTACTTCTTGGTATTTCTTTTCTTTCTCCCTTTATTATTCTGCTGCATTTTATTTGGAAGCTCAAGAGAAAAGATACATAGGAGGACTTCAGGAAGATATAACCAGGAGAAAAAATGATTAGGGTAAGGTAAGAACCACTATTATATTGTAATATGTAAACACAGCTGGGTGAAGATGAGAGCTCTTTGTCTCCAGAAATTGTAAATAGTTGTTACTTGTTTGGTGTTTGACCCCTATGCACTAATGATCCTAGGATGATCCTAAGAAGTTGGCAGCAACTTTAACGGAATCTTGCAACCAAAATAACCATTTGTCATGTTGCATTTGCAATACAAATGCTTGAGGAATGACTAGAGAAAGTGTCTAGGGGAACGAATTCGCTTATTTGTTTGTACCAATCATTGTGAATTGGCTTTGTCCTCCGATGTACAGGAATTATAAAATGAAAAGTTGCATTGACTAACAAGCCAAAGATACAATGACTAGAGCAGGAAAAAGAAAAATGGAAACATTGAACACCACCTCCTTTAAAGACACCGGAGCAGAGAAGCCTTTCCAAACCTGCAGTCATATCTACTTAAAGTATTTGACTAACACATCTGGCCACGCTGGGGGACTGTGAGCATTTTAGAAACATATTTCAGTGAAAGCCTGAGGAATGGAATTTAAAGTGTAAGATGGGCATAATTTTACAGAGCCAATTATAAGAACTCAAACTGAATAACATATGTTTTTAGGGGCACAGAAAAGGAGCTATAAATACAAGACAATAGAAATTGCACCTTAGAGGAAAAGATAAGGAGCAGATTTTCTTCACCACCAATAACAGCATTGGTAGCATTCTTTTCTTCAGTATTTACCTTTCCTTCTTCTAATATGCATGAAGTATTGAATGACTCCAACATTTTTTATACTGTTTCTCTTTATAGAATTAGTCTTTTTTATTATTTTTTAAAGATTTATTTATTTATTTGAGAGAGAGGGAGAGAAAGAACATGAGCAGGGTGGGAAGGGCAGAGGGAAGGAATCTCCAGGCAGAATCCCCTCTGAGTGCAGAGCCCAACTCAGGGCTTGATCCCAGGACCCATGAATCATGACCTGAGCAGAAAGCAAGAGTCAGAGGCTTAACAGACTGAGCTATGCAGGTGCTCCCCAATTAGTCTTTTTTTTTTAATCACAAAAGCAATATGTACTTATGAAAAGCAGTATTACCTAATCTACCACTTGGTTGTAACTATTGCTATGAAATTTTTTGTGTATTCTTAAATTAATATGATAATATCATATGTTCATACTTAATATATATACTGATTATAGCAACTTTTTTTTTTTTTTTTTTTTTTTTTAGAGAGAGAGAGAGAGAACGAGCAATGGGGAGGGACAGAGGGATGGGGAGAGAGAGAATCTTAAGCAGGCTCCATGCCCAGTTTGGAGCCCAATGTGGGACTCCATCTCATGACCCTGAGATCATGACCTGAGCCAAAATCAAGTGTCTGGTGCTTAACTGACTGAGCCACCCAGGAGCCCCTGATTTTAGCAACTCTTTATACAGCTAAAACACAATCACTGAAGAAAATTGAGAAAATACTGAAGACTTAAAAAAATACCATCATCTGGAATTCTAGCACTTACAGAGATGGCCACTACTTCTGTCTTGGTGTATTTCCCTACATTTTTTTTCTGTGTATATATTATGTTAAAGCTGAGATAACAAAGAAATGTCATTAGGAGGGTCTAGAAAAAAACAATGTGCTTTGTGAAAGATCAGTCTTTCCAATTAAAAAGAGTTATCATTAAGAAAAAAGAGTTATCATTGTGGGTGACTTAAGAAAATCTTTATTCAGGCATCTTGGCATTTAGTGTGGCATTTAATCTGGTTTTTATTTTGTTGCTGTGTTTTTGATGGAGAAACACATACTTCAAAAAGTCTCCTGGGACAGTGTTCCCACAAGCAAGTGGTGTAGCTCTTTGTAGAAAATTCTGGAAGATTAGTACAGCATACATCATTTTAAGGGATTATGGGTCGTGACAACAGAGGCCATAGTAGTTGTGGGTAAGTTGACTGTGGCTGTGTAAGCTCATGTCCCAGTGCCCAGGAAGAGGCAAAGCCAGAGATGTGCCCCAAAGGCAGTCCCGTTGGGCTCTCCTGGACACCCATACCAGGAGCCAGCCCAGAATCCAGCCGCCTGCCTATGTGGCAGGTCAAACTAAGGGAGGCACCAGAGATTCTTTTGGACTGCAGTTTCCTCATTTTCTACCCCCTCCCCTTTTTTTAGTTCTAAATTTTGATTTATTTCTTCATTGACTAGAATATTTTTTAACAGAATTTTTTCAGGGAGGGAGCATGAATGGTGTTTTCTGAGTCTGTGTGGATCTAAGCATGCTTTGGTGCTGACGTCACACAAGAGATAAATACAAAATTGTACAACATCCTTGGCTAGCAGTTCTGGTCCCTCAAAATTCCATATCTGTTGTTCTCTGATTTTTCTGGCTTTAGAGTTGTAAATAAAATGTCTAGGGCAGCCTAGTTTTATTTTTATAAACCCTGTTTTTCCTGTCTTGGTGCATATGCGATTTTGTTGCTGTTCTTACAATTTAAAAAATTGGCAGGATGTGCCTATGTATCTGTTTTTCTCTATTAATTTCTTCCTGAAATGTTTTATTTAATTATTGTTCCTATTTTGGTTTAGCTTGCATGGCCATAAAAGACCGCCCCTTATTGATTTCTAGCCATGGGATGGGACAGAATGCAAATTCTTTTGTTGATTATATATTGCAGAGTCTCTCCCATTTAAAAAAGGAAGTTTGGTAGTTCACTAAGCTCAGTAGCTGTTTTGTTTAAAAAAAAAAAACAAAAAACCACAAAACTGCATGTAAAACCCAGAAACATATGCCAAAAGCTAGAAAGTAGAGACCTTACACATCATCATTCAATGAATTGTTTCATCAGAAGTGAAGGCTAGAGCTTTAGTAAAGATGATGAAAATAGTGTGCTTTTAAATTAAGTGTCTGTGATATAAAAATTGTTATATCATTGGATAGGAAATGGCTAATAAAAACAATAAGTACTTTGCCTTTATCAGTGAGCATATAAATATATCAACATTATATCATACAGTCATAATTTCCCCTTCATTATTGTACTTTGAATTTATGAGCCTAATTACCTAAGACCTTAGATCCCACCAGAACTGTCTCTGAAAAGCTGTCTATGGAATTGGGATCAAATGTTAACCAAAGAGCAAAGGAACTGAATGGAAGTTAAATTTACTGGCCTCAGAGTAAATCATAAGTCCTGGAAACCTGATGGACAGATTGTTTAATATTATTCCTGAAATACACAGTTTTAAAATATGTATTTGTTTTCATTATTCTCTTTGGATTTTATTAGCTTCTCAAAGATAATGGCATGACTGGTTAAAAAGGGACAATAACCTGAAATCATGCCCATAGCAAAATAGCTGTTTCATCTGAGGACTGATAAATGTGTGATTCTTATCATAAAGTCAACAACATTTTATCATACAACAATGAGCATAATAGCTCTTTATAGTCTTTTAAAAGCTGTTTCTTGGGGCACCTAGGTGGCTCAGTTGTTGAGCGTCATGATTCTGGAGTCCTGGGATCGAGCCCCACATGGGCTCCCTGCTCTGCAGGAGGCCTGCTTCTCCCTCTCCCACTTCCTCTGCTTGTGTTCCCTCTCTTGCTCTGTCTCTCTCTGTCAAATAAATAAATAAAATCTTTAAAAAAATAAAATAAAAGCGGTTCCTTAGTGAAAGCAAAACTTAATGGAAAGGTGACATCACCAAGTCTTGTATGTTTCAATCAACATTATTACAGAATGCCTAGCAAATGCATAGAGCACTGTGTTAGTATAGAAAATTATTAAAAACTCCCCTATTCCTAATTTCCCAGGACGTTACATGAAATAACACAGTGGTTCTCAGGTATTAACGTACCTAACAATCACTTAGAGACAGTGTGAAAAATTTGGACACCTGGGCCCCATCCTCAGAGATGCTGATTTGACAGGTTTATGGTAGCGTCAACGAATCAGGGTTTTTGTTGTCTTTTTTTGCTTCTTGTTTTGTTTTGTTTTTACCAGTTACCCCAGATGGTTCTTATGTCAATGGTCTTCTGAGCACATTTTGAGTAACACTGAGATAATTCTTACGGAGTGCTTAACACCGTGCCTGGTACATGTGAGCATTTCTTTCCTGGTTCTCGTTCTCTTTTTCTTTGCTTTCTTTTTAAGAGGATCTCCCCACCCTGCCCCTTGGCCCAAGTCTGCTCTCCATGTTCTGGGGATGGCGTGACTCCGAAGCAAGTTAAGAGTGCTGTAGTTTCAAAGAGTCATTGATTATTTGGGCGCATTTGGTTGGAGAGGCAGGTACTAACCCTTTTTTTCCTTCTTTTCCTAGGACCTTGTCCCTACAGCTCTTCCTTCTTTCTTTTACTCTTTGCTTAATAACTCCTCTTCAGACTACATATTAGTTCAGTCTTCCTTATTATAAACGGTTTTAAAATATGTCCTTTAAAATTGCTCAAGCTCCCATTCTATCTACCTTTCTTACCCTCACTGCCAGCATTCTTGGTTGAAATTACTGAAGAAAAGAGCATAGAGAGAGCAAAGAGAGAAAGCAAAAGCAAATGTTGATAAATGCCTATATGGGGGAGGTGGGAAGGAGAAATCAGTGAACAAGTCAAAGAAGAGGCCGTTGAAAGGGTAGAGAGACCTGTACGTTGCAGTGTTGTCAATGGGAGGACTGGAAGAAAGGTCCAGGCTGGTAATTGCCAAATTACGGGAAGGGCTCTTGATTGTGGATTGGGATTTCTTTTGTCCCCTTTGGAGCTGTTACTGTTAGGATTATGAGGGTGCTGAGCAAGTGGAGATTCTGCACTGATGACTCTTGAATGTACATCATTTTATGTAATGAACATCTGATAAAGGGGGGAAAAGGGAGTTGGAATGAGTGTTTATTTATACAAAAAGAGATAAGTGTGGCCAAGACGCATCCCATGGTACAGATTTCTTGGATTGTTTGTCAATTGTATGGGTAAATGGATTCATTTGTTAGTCGAATAATAACAGATGCGAAAGACCTTATTTGGAAGGAACTCAGGAGTGAATTCTAAAGATATGTTTATCTTAATCATTAGAACTGCAGTCTTCTGCTTGGTTATTCACACCAGGGTTCCCATCCCATGGCTTTCTTTTGTGAATCAAGCCTCTGATTCCTGAGTGGTCTAACTGGAGCTCAAGGAGCAGAATTTTTTGGACTTCAGTACATTCCAGAAATATATCACTCTGGAATCTGAAATCTGCAAATACGGTTTTGAAGAAACACATTTTATCTTATGGGAAACTGAAGGCTAAAATGCTTTCATATTCACCTTCCAATTTTGGTTTCACTCAGTACTTGGGATAAAAATTGCTTCACTGAATATAATTTTGTTACTTACTTTTTTGTGTGCTTTCTTAAAACACTGAATAGACTCGGTAAAATCTGAAACCAGACATCTAGTTCATTGAATAATGAAAGCTGAATAGGAAGCTGAATGACTAATAAATGTTAAAATGATTCATTTAAAAGATAATGAAGGTTCTTACTACCAGCCTGAAGGAGAGGAGCTCACTGAGATACTTCTTAGGTGTGATTACTGCCCAAATGCTATAGACATAAAGTTCAGGGGACACCCAGTGGTGAAAAAGAGGAACTTCTTCACTATGGTACATTGTTGACTTTGTCTTTGTAAATTAGTATATGTTAGGAAGGTTTTAAGAGGTTGTTTTTGGGGCCGCCTGGGTGGCTCAGGGGGTTAAGCCTCTGCCTTCGGCTCAGGTCATGGTCTCAGAGTCCTGGGATCAAGCCCTGCATTGGGCTCTCTGCTCAGTGGGGAGCCTGCTTCCCCCGCCCCTCACCACCCGCCTGCCTCTCTGCCTACTTGCGATCTCTGTCTGTCAAATAAATAATAAATAAAATCTCTTAAAAAGAAAAGAGTAAGTTATTCCAGTTCCCAGGAATCTGAAATGTAAGAAAGATAGGGACAGCCATTCCCTCTCTGGGGGGGTATGAAGTGCAACAGGGAGGGAAACTGAGTCACAGCAGATTCAGAGTCAGAAGGATAGCATTTGGCTGCTTGTCAGGGCAGCCCCCTTGGGACTAGAAAGACTTGAGTTGACTGGGAGATGATGAATGGGTATTGACTCATGAGAATATAGCCAAACACAGTGAGTGCAACTACTATAGTGTGTGTTATTAAGAAGGGTATGCACAAGGCATTTCATTCAGTCAGTGAAATTCTATGCAAGGAGTTAATGCCAAGATTTATTCTTTAAGACTTTTTTATCAGTGTTTCCCAGGGGCCAACATATCCTGTTTATTGCATTGCATTTATTGCATTGCATACTACCTTTCTTTTGGTAATAAAGGCAACCTGTTCTTATTTGTACACTATTTACAACCATGGTATAAAGGAACATTTGTAGATAAAAGTCAAGCTTTATAATTGCTAGTGTTGGGGAATCTGCCTACCCTTTTGAAAGGCAGTCATTTCCCAGATACTGTTTTCCAATTTAGCATGTGTTTTCATGTGGAAACACAATACTTCTTGTCATTTTATAGGGTAACTATTAAGTAATAGAACTGATTTGCTAACAAAAATGTCAAAACAGGTATTTTAATGAGAGTGTTTATCCTGAGAACTAGTACATTTCATCAAGTCTAAGAAACCACTGATCTAAAAATGCCCTGATTAGAAAATGCTAAAAAAGGAAATAAAACCATCACTTAATCTCTGACCCCCATCTTTCTTATACTGATCTTTTTATTGAAGTGTAATTGGCATACAGTGTTTTACTAGTTTCAGGTGACAGACAATATGATTCAACAATTCTGTATATTCAGTTCTCATCATGGTAAGTGTACCCTTCATTTCCTGTCCCCTCACCCTCCCTCCAGTGATTTTAAGAAGTATCCATTTGCAAGAGGTATGAAAAATGGAAGAAATTGGTGGCCTCATTCAATAAGATGAAATCCAGTGGTAACCTGAAAATTTATATAGTTAAGGTGTTTTCCATTGTTCAAACAGTGCTGAAACTAATTCCACTTTTATATTCAGGGCACAGAAGAATTTCATCTCTTCCTCAGTGGTTCCCCCCCCACACTAAAATCAATAGTATCATCCAGTTCAATAGCCTTCTCATAATTATCACATGTGAATCTGATGAACTTTTGGGAGTTTCAGAAACTGAAGTCTCCATTTAGAGGATAAATGTTTGTTTTGCATCTAGGATAATCGAATAATGTGTTGCAGTTTCTGAAAACAGTTCAATGAACAGATATTCAAAAATATCTTGAGAAATGATTTGAGTATGTCAGCAGCCACACTGAACCTTTGAGGGTTTCAATATTCTTTTTTTTTTCCCTTTTTTTTTTTTTTAGTTTTTTTTTTTCAGCATAACAGTATTCATTATTTTTGCACCACACCCAGTGCTCCATGCAATCCGTGCCCTCTACAATACCCACCACCTGGTGCCCCCGACCTCCCACCCCCCACCCCTTCAAAATTCTCAGATCGTTTTTCAGAGTCCATAGTCTCTCATGGTTCACCTCCCCTTCCAATTTCCCTCAACTCCCTTCTCCTCTCCATCTCCCCTTGTCCTCCATGCTATTTGTTATGCTCCACAAATAAGTGAAACCATATGATAATTGACTCTCTCTGCTTGACTTATTTCACTCAGCATAATCTCTTCCAGTCCCGTCCATGTTGCTACAAAACTTGGGTATTCATCCTTTCTTTTTTTTTTTTTTTTTTACAGCTTTATAAACATATATTTTTATCCCCAGGGGTACAGGTCTGCGAATCGCCAGGTTTACACACTTCACAGCACTCACCATAGCACTTACCCTCCCCAATATCCATAACCCCACCCCCCTCTCCCAACCCCCTCCCCCCATCAACCCTCAGTTTGTTTTGTGAGATTAAGAGTCACTTATGGTTTGTCTCCCTCCCAATCCCATCTTGTTTCATTTACTCTTCTCCTACACCCTCAACCCCCCATGTTGCATCTCCTCTCCCTCATATCAGGGAGATCATATGATAGTTGTCTTTCTCCGATTGACTGATTTCGCTAAGCATGATACCCTCTAGTTCCATCCACGTCGTCGCAAATGGCAAGATTTCATTTCTTTTGATGGCTGCATAGTATTCCATTGTGTATATATACCACATCTTCTTTATCCATTCGTCTGTAGATGGACATCTAGGTTCTTTCCATAGTTTGGCTATTGTAGACATTGCTGCTATAAACATTCGGGTGCACGTGCCCCTTCGGATCACTACGTTTGTATCTTTAGGGTAAATACCCAGCAGTGCAATTGCAGGGTCACAGGGTAGTTCTATTTTCAACATTTTGAGGAACCTCCATGCTGTTTTCCATAGTGGTTGCACCAGCTTGCATTCCCACCAACAGTGTAGGAGGGTTCCCCTTTCTCCACATCCTCGCCAGCATCTGTCATTTCCTGACTTGTTAATTTTAGCCATTCTGACTGGTGTGAGGTCATATCTCATGGTGGTTTTGATAGGGTTTCAATATTCTTTTAATGCAAAAGTTCTTGTGTATCTGTGGGCTCAAAAATTTGTCACATAAAATATTGATCTGTTACTTATAGACCATTTAAGCTAGAGAATCCCCTAACCTGCTAATTAGGGGCTCCTCAGGGAATATTTGCTACCACTTTTTATTTTTTTTTTTAAGATTTTATTTATTTATTTGACAGACAGAGAGCACAAGTAGGCAGAGAGGTGGGGGGGGGACGGGGGGAAGCAGGTGGGGGGGGGCGGGGGGAAGCAGGCTCCCTGCTGAGCAGAGAGCCAGATGTGGGGCTAGATCCCAGGACCCTGGGATCATGGCCTAAGCCAAAGGCAGAGGTTTTAACCCACTGAACCACCCAGGTGCCCTTTGCTACCATTTTGATAGAAAAGTAGACCAGCTCCATTTTCCTGCATTTTTAAAAAGATTTTATGTATTTATTTATTAGAAAGCGATTGAGCATGAGTTGAGGACAGAGGTCAAGGGAGAGGGAGAAGCAGACTCCCCGCTGTGCAGGGAGCCCCATGTGGAGCTCCATCCCAGGACCTCTAGACCATGACCTGAGCCGAGGGCAGATGCTTAACCAGCTGAGCCACGCAGATGCCCCATTTTCCTGCACTGTGGGTGGAGAAGAGAATCACTGAATTTGTGGCTGCAGAAACTCTGACCAACTCTAGGGCAGGAACTCTAGGGGCAGGACACGGAGGTCTTGCAACATAGGTAGCTTTTATCATTACTGGAAATCTCTGAGGAATGGGCCTTTAAAAACCAACGTGTGCCTTTATTCATACCCAACCCCTCACTCTTACTTGGGATTTATCAAGCTTCTTGGATTGGTGGGTTCATCAAATGTGGAAATGTATTGGCCATTATTTCCTCATATATTTTGGGTTGTCTCTGTGCCTTTCCTCGTCTTTGGAGGCTGCAGTTATACCAATATTAGCTGCTTCAAGTTGTCCCACAGCTCACTGACTCTCTGTTCCCTATCCCCTGGTCTTTACTTGCTGTTGCATTTTGGGTAGTTTCTGTTGCTGTGCATCCACATTCTCTAACCTTTTCTTTTGCAATAGTTCATCAATTCTTCATCCCAGTGTATTTTTCATCTCAGATATTGCATTTTTTTTATCTTTACAAGTTTGATTTGAGTGGTTTTTAAGAAAATATCTTTTATGTCTCTCCTTAACTTACTTTTGAAAAAGCTTCCAATCTTGAAATATTTAGATTCCCAGGAAGTTGCAAAGATAGTATGGAGAGGTTCGCCTGGACAGTTTTCCCATTGGTTACATGTTATGTAATCATAGTACATTGTCAAAACTAGGAAACTGACACTGGAACAACATAGGTATGTAAGTTCTGTGCCATTTTGTTACATGTATAGATTTATGTAGCCAGCACTGCAATCAAGATACTATGCTTTTTTTTTTTTTTAAGATTTTATTTATTTATTTGAGAGAGAGACAGTGAGAGAGAGCATGAGCGAGGAGAAGGTCAGAGAGAGAAGCAGACTCCCCATGGAGCTGGGAGCCCGATGCGGGACTCGATCCCGGGACTCCCAGGATCATGACCTGAGCCGAAGGCAGTCATCCAACCAACTGAGCCACCCAGGAGTCCCGCTTTTTTGAACATTATATTTTCCTACCTATGAAAAATAAAGTTTTATGTTTCTGCTTCTATGCATGCCTTATAATTTTTTATTAGAGGTCAGACAGATGTGAATTTCATCTTGTTGATGTTTGTTAGTTGCCCTGTTGCCTTAAGTTTGCTTGAGTTATGTTCTGGGACACAGTTAAGTTACCTGGAAATAGTTGAATCCTTTGCGGTTTGCTTTTAAGCTTTGTGTGGCTGGGCCCGAGCAGCCTTTAGAGCAGGACTAACTTATCCTTCTATGGACTCTACTGATGATTCTGACTGCTGCAAGCACACTCTATTCCTGGTCTCTGGGTTATACCTCTGCTCCTTCTGGTGTTCTTGACCCAGGCTTGGGGTTTCTTCCCAGACACACGCATGCAGACCCCTGGGGCTCTCTCTCTTGCTGCTCTCTTCTTTCTGGTGCTTTCTCTGTGAACCCCCTAAGGCCCCTTGGTCTTTGGAACTACCAGCTCTACCTCTTCAACCCATAGAGATCGATGGCTTCTGCCTGGGTTCCTCCTCCACGTTCCATGTTTTCCATGTTCATGCAGCCTGGAAACTTCTCCAGGCAGGAAGCTGGGGCCATCCTAGGGTTGCCTTCACTTGTTTACTGGTCAGGGAACATCCAGTGCTGCCTGGTGTCCCATGTCTGAAACCACTGTTTCATATTATTCTCTGGGAGTTCTTTAGTTGTTCAGGGTAGGAACAAAAAAGGATCCTCCTTTTGGGATCTTGATTTCCTTATATTTTTAAGACCCCATTTCCTTATGTACAGACTTCATAAGTATAACTTGGACTTGAAAGGAGCATGTGGCCCAGCTTACAAACTTAAGTCCCTTCCTTTACTCTGAAGGTGTTTGAGCACAGTTTTAAAAGTGGATTGTTAGGTGTTTCTCATTCTTAAGCCTGGTCACTGACTTAACTCATTTGTTGAGGTACTAATGAGTTGTACTGCTTCCCAGGTAGTCTGCCACTATTTCAATGTGCAACAAAACTATTGAAATCATCTCTGCAGTATCTTGACGTCTGACACCTTTGGGTGCCCCAAAAGGGTCCTTGCAGCTCTCAGGAAACACACTGAGGTCATGTCTGTTCCTGCCAATTTTTTGACCCTGCATCACCCCCCCCCACACACATATACACACACAGGACCGGTGTGACAATGCCAGCAGCTGTCCACCTCGTCTTTGGCATCTGATGCCAGGCCCGCAGCACCTGCTGCTGGGACTCTAGCAGGCCTCACTCAAGAGAGAGGGTTTCCAGGGGCGCCTGGGTGGCTCAGTGGGTTAAGCCGCTGCCTTCGGCTCAGGTCCTGGGATCGAGTCCCGCATCGGGCTCTCTGCTCAGCGGGGAGCCTGCTTCTCTCTCTCTCTCTCTGCCTGCCTCTCTGTCTACTGTGATCTCTCTCTGTCAAATAAATTAAAAAAAAAAAAAAAAGAGAGAGAGGGTTTCCAGCATTCACCCTATAAGTAGCTCCTGGGGACCCCCTTTAGCCAGCATTTAGTGAGTAATCATGCTACGTCTGGCTGTGGGCCAGGTGCCTCACATTTATACCTTCATGTAATCCCCAGAGAACACACGGGCCTAGGAGTATGACATGTTCCCACCAGTCGGTGTCCCTCGGTAGGGTACTCAGAAGGGTATCATCTCTGTATTGAAAAAAGAAAAACTAGTCCTATTTTGAAGGCTGCTTTCGTGCAAACTAACAAAGCTTGAAAGCGAACTTCAAGAGGATCAAACTGTTCCCAAATAACTCACTGGTGTCCATTATTAGAATCGTGGCCAGTCCTAAGAAAAAAATTATCTTTTTCTAACGAAAGAAAATATTTTTTTCCTGATTATATAATTAAAAGCTCATGGAAAATTCTCAGCAGGCACTAAGATTCCTCATGAGGTAAAACTAGGCCTATTGGGATTCCTGTTGGAAAGACCAGCCTCTTCCATTCCTACTTGATCAAGAATTTTGGGTCTCTCTAGAACAGGGATTTGCAACCTGTGGGCCGTTTCTCATCTCCTTTGATCCTCACAATCTTCTGTCTTAGGTGTGGGTACAGTTATTTTTTCAGATGAGAAAAATAGTGCTTACAAATGTGCATACACTATGGTGAGTGCTGTGAAGTGTGTAAACCTGGCAATTCACAGACCTGTACCCCTGGGGCTAATAATACATTATATGTTAATAAAAAAAAAAAAAAAAAAAAGAAATGTGCTTACACATGCCCATGGTCTCAGTGGGCATTTGGTGGAGCCAGGGTTATGGTCACGCAAATCAAAAGATAGAGCCTTTACTCTAGGGAAGCTGACACCTTTCTTTGTGGTTATTAAGTCTCAGGACAGCATGAGGCTTCCCTCGGGGCCTTTCTTGAGATTCTGGGAGATGGTGACACAGCCGCTCTTTGCCTGGCTCTTGGAACATTGTGAATGCTTTGGAAACAGTTTTTTGAGACTTGAGTTCTGACTCATTTAATAAAAAATCTGTATCATGAACTATGGCAGACGTAGAAAAACGGTATATAATTCATCCTTTTCCTACCTTTCTACCCATGCCGTTAGAAGTGATCTAATCTGTGTATTCACTGAACTCAAGCATGGCATGCCTCTTTTGCGGGTCTCTTGGCTGGCAGATTCTGAACCACTTTCAGAGGTAGGAGAGGCTACTTAAAGGACATGTGGATTCCTAGTCCATGGAAATGACCTATGGACACTCACCACTGCCCAGGAGATCTGTCAGTCATTCCGACTGAGGCCTGCGGCCTGCTCCGTCAACTACAAGGAGGGAATGACTCAGCCAGGCCTGTGACCTGATGGTAGGGATAAGGGGCAGTCTCTTCCTGATCACTTCATTTCTATAAAACTTAAGTTAAACGAAGAAGTGCTCGTAAACATCACAAGGGCTGGGATTGGTTGGCAAGGAAAAAATCTTCCTGATGGCCCTTTAGTCTATGGATTTATGGACATGAAAAAAAATAATGTGACTCAAAATTTGGGTCATTATAGTCTTGGCATCCTCATTTAATGTCTTAATCTTTCAGAGACTGGAGTAAATCTGTGTGTTGGGAAATGCAGAGTCATAGCCAGATGAGCTTGTGGTGAGAGCTTCTTTTTTTTTTTTTTTTTTTTTTTTTCAGATTTTATTTATTTATTTGACAGAGATCACAAGTAGGCAGAGGGGCAGGCAGAGAGAGAGGAGGAAGCAGGCTCCCCGCCGAGCAGAGAACCCAATGCGGGGCTCGATCCCAGGACCCTGGGATCATGACCTGAGCCGAAGGCAGAGGCTTTAACCCACTGAGCCACCCAGGCGCCCCGTGGTGAGAGTTTCTTACTGTGACTGGGTGAATTCTCTTCTTTCTGAGGGTGGATCCAGCCTTATCACTATTAGTGGATATGCAGACCTGACCAGTTAGGGCTGGTGCCCAGGCCAGAGTAGGATATCTAGGGGCCACTGCTGATGGTAAGGGGCTGGGGGCAGGAGGGTAAAAAAGACGCCTGCATGACTAACACAAAGTGACATGAAGCCCAGGGACTTTGAGAATTTTCAGCTGGAGATCAGGGAGGACTCATGAGGGCTAGATGGTCACCAGAGAAGATCAGGAAGCAAGCTCAATCTAGAGGAAACCGATGATCTCAAACATACCCGACTCTAGGGCCTTCCTAACCTTGCATTCCTTTAGCTTAAATATCTTCACCCAGCATCTTGTTTCATCTCTTATCATACATGCCCAGACCCACCCTGCTTCACCTGCACTAACTTTTTTTCTGTTTTCCTTAGGGCCTTTGTGCATGTGAGTCTGTCCATCTAGAATGCCTCCCCTCCCCCGTCCCATAGTTTCACGATTGGGTTATGTGTAGTCGGGTCTCCATCAAATGTCGTTTCTTTGTGTACCCCATCTGGAGCTAGCCTCCGCCAGCCACTCTCTGTTCCATGACCCTGTTTCATTGCCTTGACAGCACGCATCACTCTCGGAAATCATCTTGTTTTTGTGAAGTGCTCAGTGAGGTTGAAATCAATGACCCCATTGCTGTATTCTTGTCTTTATTTCTTAGGTCCGCCCCCTTACACCAAATCCATGCATACGCTATGGCTGTCAGAAGCTATTTGTTCGTATACTTTATATTTTGAAAAGAGACTCATGATTGGGATTTGGTTTAGGCCATCCCCTCCTTTCACCAACTCCTATACCACAGTCACGATTCTAGCTTTTTCACAGCCTCTTTTATTTCTATCCCATTTATCCAAGACTTTTTCTTTCCTTGGCCAAGGGCGCTGCATGTATGTTTGGGAAAGACTTTAGTCAGCAAGTGATGCCTGGGAGCCTGGGACTCCTGCAGATGCCGCTGAGGCCTTTTGGGATACCCAGTTCATGAGCATGTGTCCAGCCTGTCACTACAGTGACCTTCTGGTTTTAGTATATGTGCTGCCTAAGCGAGCACTACAGTGACCTTCCGGAAGTGCTCTGGGTGCAGTCAGCCATGGATATAGAAGGCTGAAACTCTGAGGACAGCAAGCTAAGTTTTGATTTTTCTGCTTCCTGAGGCAATATTTAACCTGAAGGAAAAGAAGGCTTCAGCCCAAGATTCCATGGAGGGAATTTTCAAAAAATACAAATCTTGCTACATGTAAAAGAATTAAGCCAGATTGCTCTCAATTATATATTTTAAAAAAACATTACTGTAGTGACAGACAACTTTTTTTTAAAAGATTTATTTATTTATTTATTTGACAGACAGAGAACACAAGTAGGCAGAGAGGCAGGCAGAGAGAGAGGGAAAAGCAGGCTCCCTGCTGAGCAGAGAGCCCAACTTGGGGCTTGATCCCAGGACCCCGGGATCATGACCTGAGCAGAAGGCAGAGGCTTAACCCACTGAGCCACCTAGGCGCCCTGACAGACAACTTTTTAATATCTATGTAACAGCAGTACTGTCCCTCCTATATTTAGTGCCTATAGTACATCTTACACACATTTTAGCTTTTGGAGCATAATCTCGCCACTTGGCATTATAAAACTTTCTAGTTTGTAAGCTTGCCTCTCTGAAGTACAGATCTTCGTAAGAGATAGGCCTTTTGAGAAAGAAGCTTTGTATTCTACTTTTCCTTTTCTCTGCCCTCCATTTATTGTTCTTTTATCAGTCGAAACAGTGTACTTATATAAGAAAATGCAAAAAAGCACAAAGAAGGATATTTTTTTAATTTTTTTAAGATTTTATTTATTCATTTGACAGAGAGAGACACAGCGAGAGAGGGAACACAAGCATGGGAAGTGGGAGAGGGAGAAGCAGACACCTTGCTGAGCAGGGAGCCCAATGTGGGGCTCGATCCCAGACCCTGGGATAATGACCTGGGCTGAAGGCAGACACTTAACCACTGAGCCACTCAGGCACCCCAAGAAGAATATTTTTATTAAAATCGCCCTTAACTGCACCATCAGAAGATAACCTCATATGAACTTCAGTGATCATACTGTACATACTATTTTATAAGCTGATTTTTCTTTATGTAAAATATGCATAATATGTTTTCATTTAATGAAATGTTCTTCCAAGCATGATTTTTAGTGACCGCATGGTACTTCATCCCGTAGATGTCCATAACACAACCTGCTATCGTGGGAGGCAGTCCAGACAGGAAAGAGTATAGGGTCTGAAGCAGACATGCTATTTTTTTTTTTTTACCAGTTGTGGCAATGGCCGCGTTATGTACTCATCCCATTCCTCAGTCTCCTTACCCATAAAATGAGGATAACAATAGTACGAGCAATGTATCAATTCCTATAACGATTAAGTTATGACACATGGTACACATCTTACTTAAAACACTTAGAGTGCTTACAATAATGCTCTAAATAGATACTCTTACTAAAGCATTGTTACTGTTATTATATTGTAGCATCGTATTATTCTGATAGAATCATTGTCTGGCACATGGTAAGTGGTCAGTAAACATTCATTATTATTACCTATATTGTGTTCGGCTTTTTTGACGTAATCATACTGTGATGAATATCTTTGAAGAAAAAAGGCTTTTGCTCTCTCTCTTCTTATTTCCTTGAGATCAATTTTTAGAAATAGAATTACATCTTTGATGCTTACTGCTAAATCACCCACCTGGAGATTGTACTAAATGCAGCTCTCTCCAGCACTGTAAGAGGGATGTTGTTTCCAGACGTGCTCCATGGAGGAAATGGCAACTGCCCATGTGAGGAGTTTTGCAGTTCTCCAGAAGCACTGATTATTGAGCAATTGGGATTTGGTCAACTTCTTCTTCTTTTTCAGTGCTTATATGGCCTTCAGGCAAAGATATGAAAAAATCTTAAAACATATTTATTTTTGTGTGTGCTTATTGGCATATTAAGTCTGAAGGTTGCTTGAGAAGATATTTGTATTGATATGAAAATTTGCCTTGTCTACATTGGTAGGACAGTTCTCCCATTGAAACTAATACTTTTTTATTTTTAAGAAAAAAACAACAAGCCTTGAGAGCAGTCAGCCTTCCAGAACCCATGCTGGCGGAACAGCCCCGGCCACCAAGGTCAGTCATTTCCTTTTTTTTTTTTTTTTTTAAGATTTTATTTATTTATTTGAGAGAGAGAGAGCACAAGTAGGGGGAGAGGCAGAGGGAGAGGGAGAAGCAGGCTTCCCTGCAGAGCAGGGTAAGCCTGATATGGGACTCCATCCCAGAACTCCAGGATCATGACCTGAACCAAAGGCAGTAGCCTAACCAACTGAGCCACCCAGGCTCCCAACGTCAGTCATTTCTTGAAGGTGAAAAGACTCCTAGTCTTCAGGTCAATAAGTTTTTAACAAAATATCATTTCTATGCTGGGGGGGAGGGGAGGAATGTAATTTCTTAATAATGATTTGAGTGATTTAAAACCTAGTAAAACCATTTATGCTTTAATTTTTCTTGTTATACTGTAAGTGTCCAATCAGTATTATTATCATAATACCTATAAATAATATTGGACTTTGGCATATACTGGGAGTAGAAATATAGTGCTTTTACCTCTTCAGAAAATAATTCAGATTCTCTTCGTGCATATTAGCCACACCCGGCTCTCTGCTAAATGCTCTATGTAATTATCTTATGTAATCTCCTCACAGTGTTGTAGTTGTTATTCCTTTATACCTGAGGAAACCAGGGCTCTGGGAGGTTAAGCATCCTTGACAAAATTGCAAAGCCAGTAGGATGGAGGTAGGGTTCAAACCCAGGTTTCCTGTTCATACAGGGTCCTCGACACTGCTGGACTTGAGATGCGTAACTGAGCATCTGTTAGTGTAATACAGCACTTGGGAGCTTTGCAACTTATAAAAATCACTGAAACAACATATTTCAAAGTAAAAAAAAAATTACAATTTTAGCTAGTAGTTTTAAGTCTTTAAAAATAGTTATGTGCGGCCCATTTCAACTTATGGCCTTCCAGTATGTCTGAGATGATCAAAAACCTTAACTTACTTCAGGACTGTCTATACAACTATTTTAAATAAGCATTTTTCCTTTAAAACTGGTGGCTTTCCTATGGAGGTCTGCAGACTTTCTCATATAGGTTGCTTGCTTGGTTAAGAGTTTATATTTTAGTGCTTCTTGGAGCTCCTAAAGGTGCCCAAACCAAAGTCCAGCTGAGAAATGAGAAGAAGATGGCCAGAGTTGAACAGACTTGGGGGCACTACAGCATCAGTTCTCAGTATGGGTCGGAGGTCTTCTTCATAGCCAAACAAACCTGACCTGCCTCTTTGCCACTTTTTACTAGCAAGTTTACCTAGCCCCACTGAGCCTGAGTTTCCTCATTTGTAAAACAGAGATAGGACTTTTTTTGACATATCTGCCGAGAGACTGAAATAAAATAAAGACAAAATATATATAAAACTCTTAGCCCTGAGCCTGGCATTTAGTAGGTGCTGGGAAAATATATCTCTGCTGTGACTACTCTCGTTAGCCTCATACTCTGTTGTTTTGATGTCTGGAACTAACAGAGATTTTCCAACTATGTCCTGTCTTAAAGTACGTTTATTTAACTCACGCTTAAATTATGCCTCTAAAAATAAGAAGCCTCAATAGGAAACCCCAGCCCTATCAGATTTAGTGGATCATCTGCAGGTGATTTCCAAATTTTGGAATCATCTAAACTCTTGGGCAGGGTGGTGGTTAGTACATTATAGAAAATCACACCCGGTTTTCTCTTGGAAATTAGCCATAAGAAGCAGTCAGTCCCTTTTCTTTCTTTCTTTTTTTTTTTTAAAGATTTTATTCATTTATTTGACAGACAGAAATCACAAGTAGGCAGAGAGGCAGGCAGAGAGAGAGGAAGGGAAGCAGGCTCCCCGCTGAACAGAGAGCCAGACGCGGGGCTCGATCCCAGGACCCCGGGATCATGACCTGGGCCAAAGGCAGAGGCTTAACCCACCGAGCCACCCAGGCGCCCCTTCTTTTTTTTTTTTTTTTTTTAAACACACAAAGTTATCATCCAATCATTCTGCAGTTGTAAAGATTTTTGACATCTCCCCCAAACCCTGCTCTGCCTCAGGAAGCTGAGGGAGGGGTGCATAGCTGGGAGGTGGAGACATTTTAGCCACATGTTTAGTGTTTGTTTAATGTCAAGCTTGACATTCCTTCCTTAAGTTCTAAAACATTGTCATCTCCCTACCTATATTATTCTCTCTTCTGTTGCAATTTCTCAGTATAGATTCCTGATTTGCTTTGCTTCACCAGTTTCCTGAATATTAGTTTCCCTGGGGTTTGATTCTTAACTCCTTTCTATCTTGTTATCTTTAACATTTATAGAGTATTGGAAGAAAATACACACACACACACACATACACACATATAATACTTGCTTATTTCTTCTTTTGATGCCTGATTGAAAGGGCTTTGACTAAGCATCCTGATCACTATGAAGATTTTATTTATATATTTGAGAGAGAGAGTGGGAGAGAGTGACAGGGAGGAGGAGCAGAGGGAGAGAGAGAGAGAGAATCTCAAGCAGACTCCCCACTGAGTATGAGCCTGACTTGAGGCTCAATCTCAGGACCCTGAAATCATGACCTGAGCCTAAGTCAAGAATTGGACACTTAACCAACTGAGCCATCACAGGTGCTCCGGCATGATCGTCACTTTAAAGAAAAAGTCATTCCCATGCATCGTTGAGAAAAGCTGGGGGTAATAGCATTTGTGATCACTTGAAGCCTTTTATTATACAATTAATTCTTATAACACACACAGGCAACATCATATTACCCTGACACATGATGTGACAAAATAGTAGATATAATTGGCTGTGAGAATTAGTCTTGGTTTTCTTGATTCTTGACACAGTGAACTTTAAAGGTAAAATAAATGATAATTTTACCGTTATAGAGAAAACTTCACAATCTGTCTGAAAAGTTAAACATCTCATTTGAAGCCACGCATAAGCTGTGTGATCTAGAATGGTTACCATGTATTGCAGGACGTTTTATGAGCATTCTCACAAAATGAGTAATTATGTGTGCAAGTAATACCACTTCTGCCATGCAGTTCTGGGCTTGGAAGACCCAAAGTGCTTAAGTGGCATGGGTCTTTCTAAGTCAAAATAATTATTGTAAGATGTTGAGGGCTTAATATTTGATTTTTGATGAATTAATAATGAGGCTGCAGAAATGATTCATGTTTTTATTAATGCCAGCATGAAAAGAGTTGTGATCCATATGCAGTCATGAGATTGTGTTGTGGGCAGAGTTCTGAGGCCTATGTGTTGTAACCACTTCCTGTTCAGGCAGAGAAATCGAGGTTGAACTTCTGTTAGGAATGTGGCTGCAGAAGCTATTAACAATATGTCTGTTGGGGTGCCTGGGTGGCTCAGTCGGTTAAGCATCTGCTTTGGGCTCAGCTCATGATCCTGGGATCCTGGGATAGAGTCCCATGGCAGGCTCCCTGCTTGGCCGGGGGGTTGGGGGGGAAGGGCTGCTTCTCCCTCTCCTCTCCGAGCATGCTCTCTCTCTCACTCTCTCTCAAATACATATATATATATATATTTTTTTTTTTTTTGACAGAAAGAGATCACAAGTAGGCAGAGAGGCAGGCAGAGTGAGAGGGGGGAAGCAGGCTTGCCGCGGAGTAGAGAGCCTGATGCGGGGCTCGATCCAAGGACCCCAGGATCAGGATCATGACCTGAGCCGAAGGCAGAGGCTCTAACCCACTGAGCCACCCAGGCACCCCTGGGATTCTGCTTTTCTTTTTTTTTAAGATTTTATTTATTTATTTATTTCACAGAGAGAGATCACAAGTAGGCAGAGAGGCAGGCAGAGAGAGAGAGAGATAGAGGAGGAAGCAGGTTCTCCGCTGAGCAGAGAGCCCAATGCGGGACTCGATCCCAGGACCCTGAGATCATGACCTGAGCCGAAGGCAGAGGCTTAACCCACTGAGCCACCCAGGTGCCTCGGGATTCTGCTTTTCTAACGAGCTACTCGTTGCTGTTGATCCTGCCGGCCTGGCAAGCACAGGTTGAGTGGCAAGGATGCTGAACTGTTCTTGATGGTGGGTCATTTAGACCACGTGTCCCTTAGATTACCTCAACAGTAATTGGAGAAACTGGTTTGAATACAGATTCTCAGGTTCCAAACCAAGAATGCTGATTCAAGAGGGTAGGGTAAGGCCCAGGACTTTATATAGTTAATACCTACCCCTAGGTGTTTCAGATGCAGATGACCTGAGGACCACACTGGGAGAAAGGATGAACCTTAGGACTGGGGCAGCCAAAGCACATCAAGAAGTAATAAAGTTCCTCTTCCTGTGTAAGAAAAGGTGCCTCTTTCTACATGAACCGCAGGATAAGATTGAAAATTTTATTTCATAACATGTAATTACTCATCTGTACTCTTCAGGAGCACAGGATCACTCACCTTCCCTGAGGGAGATGTGCTACCTAACGCTAGGAGCAGTGGTACCCGGGACTTATCCCATTGGGGTGTGGCTCAAATAAGTCATGCTGTGCTGTTTGTCATAGGAGGAAGTGAATGTCAGTGAAACCCAAGCGAGCTGAAGTTTCGTTAAAAAAAAATAAAAGGAAAGAAAATGCTAACGATAAAAAAGAAATTTTTAAAAAAGCTTTATTTATTTTAGAGAGAGAGAGAGCGAGCTCGTGGAATGAAAGAGCATAGGCCCCAGAGGGGAGGGGGACAGAGGCAGAGGGAGAAGCAGGTCCCCATTGAGGAGGGAGCCCAATGTGGGGCTCAGTTCCAGACCCCGGGATCACGACCTGAGCTGAAGGCAGAGGCTTAACCAACAGAGCCACCCAGGTGCCCCTAAAAAAAGGAATTTTTAAGCTGTATTTTCATGGAGAATAATTTTAAGAACAAGGTCTTCTGTTCACGGAATTATAAAATATTAGAGTTAGAAAGGGTCTTACTTCTACAGCTTTACTTAACAGAAAACAAAAAATTGAAACTAATGAGGTGACTGTGAGGAACACCTTGCAGAAGAAGTGGAGGGACCCCACCTGCTCTGTTTGTTTTGGGTACAAAGCTGTGCAGAGGAGCTCTCTGCCTTTTTCATGCCAGCTGGCAGTCACCTCAGCCTTGGCTGGATGCAGCACTGAGTCATTTCTCAGCTGTCACTAGCTAGGCCTGAGGTTTCTGCTCCCCAATCACTGACCACCACCTCCTCCAGACACACCCTGGGCACAGTGTCCAGAATTTTTATTGTGACTATTTTGCAGCTTTGGGAAGAGTTGGCTTTCCATATTTCTTTTAAAATTTCATAACTCTTTTCTATGAACACGATCATTCTGTATTTAATTAATTGCCATTCTTCTAGAACAAAGAGCATTACCTTTTCATTCATTCATTCATCAATTTATATAGTAGTACAGACCTATGAATCCTTATTTTATTCCTTGGTTTTTAAATCCATTTTTCTGATTATTTATTTTGATCGTTTTAATCACAATATATGTGCTATAATTTAGTAGAAGTTTGACTCTGTTAAACTGCTCTTTAAAATATCCATTATACTATTTGAGATGCATTTTACTATTTGAGATGATCAGCAGGATGAATCCCTGCTGATGGTCATTCTTAATTTGTTTTATAGTTTAAAAAAAGAGCTATTTGGAGCCATATATTTGTAAGAGTGCCCCTCTTGCCTCCCTTATTCTGGTGGAGTCACCGGGTGATAGCCCGGACGCGGAGACCTCTGCCATCAGCAGGCGCTGTGCGCCCTGCGCGGCCCGCACCCCAGGCGGCCTTATTAATAAGTGAGCCGGCTTCCGGGAGGCCTGCCCGAGACGAGTGGGCAGAGCGGACGCCTCCCTCCGCAGACCCGCGCGGAGCTCCGGGGCGGCGCCGCGGTGGGAGGAGGGCGGGGAGCGGCGTGCGTCGCGTCCCGGGACCGCCCCGCCCCGTGCTCTCTGCGGGCTGAGGCTCTGAGCAGAAACCGCGGGGGCTGAGCCCAGCCAGGAATGCAAACCGCCTGAAAACCCAGCGGAAGTCTCTGGGCCCGGGGAGTGGGACGCGGAGTGAGTACTGATTTCGGCCGCTGTCCTCCATTCCCAGGCGAGCGGTCTGAGCCGCCCCCTTCGCGCCCGGCCCTGCGCGGCGCACAGTCGCACCCTTGTCTGGCTTCCCGGCTTGGACCTGCGTTCTTACTAGTTAGTCTCTTTACCCCGAAGATGCATTTCTTTCCAAATGGGTTCTAAGTTACATTGTGTTACTTGTCCACCCCTCCCTCCCGGACGGTAACACTGTGCTGGCTTTTCAGCTGTAATGTATCTGGTGACCGGACGCGCGCGGTTGGGTTACAAAACCAGGGATTTGTGTGACCTGGAAAAAACAGCAAAGAAGAAAAGCAGCAGCTCTATTTGGTTTGGCATTTTTAAGGTTAGGACCTACCGAGCTCCCCCCCCCCCCGCCCCCCAGCCCTGCCCTCACTACTGTGCTGACCTCCGTTTTAGAGAGTGAGCTCACTCTGTATAACCTTTCCACGTACCTGATACATACTGGGTGTGGTGTGGCATGTGTTGTAACATGTTTTGGTTCTATTTCCTTGAACACAATCTGAGACTGTGGTCAGATAACATCCCTGAGAGGTACTTTGTCTTTCAAGAATGCAAGGTGTTTTCACAGAGATTTAACAATCTCGGCTGCACTGTTAGGGTCCCGGTGTTCCTCAGGAACAGGCAAGAGGCAAATTCTTTATTTCTATTTTACAGCTTGAGAAAACCAGGCAGAGTTTAGGAGAAACTTCCTTAAGGGGCAAGACCTTCAGTTCTCTGACTAGTCTTCTAGTAACCCACCTATACATCAGAGGAACCAGAATGCTCAGTCAGCCACTCGGGAAAGTTTCTGCTGTACGAGGTGTGTTGTTGAGTGAAAACCTCTGCATTGCAGAGGTCAGTAAGGAGTGGCACCCGCTGTTCAAAGGGGGAAACTTTTCTAGTGAGTATCGAGTGTGTCTTCCTGATGTTTTGTTTGTGGGCAGTGAATTCAGCTTTTGCACACTGATTTTTCAGTATTTAAAAGGGTATTTGTTGCTGGGAATGTGGTGGGAAGGGAGTGATGTCGGGATTCTAGAAGACAGTATAGTATTAAAGTAGTGACATTCAGCTAAATCATGCTGAAGCTGGAAAGGCTACATCTGCTGACTAATGGAGAAAGTGGCCAATAGCAATCAGGGTGGAGTGGGAATCCACGTATGCACAGCAAGGACCCTTGGTATGGATTATACAAAAGTGAGCTTTGCAGAAAGCACGACAGTGTTTATGAAATAGCACATTCAAGTATAAATGTTAGCTGTGGCTCACTTCACATGCTTTTAAAAAAGATTCCCAGTGCATGAAAAGAGTTGGTTATATAGTATTGGTGGTGAATTTAGTTCCTTGATTGTTCTCAGAATTGATCAAAGAAGGGTTCCTCTTGATCTTTTTTTCACTTGATAAAACCAGTCTTATTTTTCAATTCAAGAAATATCTATTGAGCACTTACTATGTAGAAATAACCATGGTAGATGCTGTGGGGAAACATATATGGATCCTGTATTCAAGGGATACAGTATAGCAAGAAGCTGGCATTCTAAGAACAGAAGTAACAGAGCTAATTGAGACTATGTAAACAAATGAGACTTTACTATGTGATAACTTTTCATGCCCTGGGAAAATATTTTATAGAGAGCTGTCAAATATGTCCTGAGAAACAATGCAGCTTGGCAGGTAAGAGGTCAGGCTCTTACTTTCTTAATCTGTAAAATGGGTATAATAAGAGTTTCGACCTCATGGCTGCATTATCATCACCTAATGTGAAGTACTCAGCTAACCTCTAGAACATAGTAGTTTTCACTAAATGTAGCAATAACTGTTACCACCCTATTCTCGAAAAGATGCTGATCTCTTCTTGTTCTGAAACCAATTATGGTTACTTTCTGATGATTTATTATTACTGCCTAGTGTAGGTAGGAGGGCACTTGGACAACATCACTTTGCTAACAGTAGGATTATGTGCAGATCTCCAATGGTATATGGACCAATGGACCAAAGTATATGGTCTTGTTCAGAAGTTAGCATGTCTTAAGAGATGTTGTAAAGTACCCTTAGAAATCAGAAATAATGGGTTTGTGCAATTATGGCTTTCCATAAATATAGTTTAGCTCACTCGTTCTTAACCAGGGGAGGTAGCACCCTATTAAAAGGTATATTAAAATACATGAGCGTGCTTTTGGTGATGCCCTAGCATTCACTGGGAACGCGACAGTCCTGCGTACTTAAGAATTGACAGCCCAAATGCCAGGAAGTACCCTGTTGAGAAACACTGAGTAGCTAACATTTTTTTTTAAAAAGGATTTTATTTATGCACTTGGTTGGGGGGTGGTTGGGGAGCAGATGAGAGGGAGAAGCAGGCTCTCTGCTGAGCAGGTGGCCTGCCACTGGGATAAGGGGCTCAATCCCAAGAACTTGGAATCATGACCAAAGCCCAAGGCAGATGCTCAGTGGTGACCAAGCAAAGGCAGATGCTCAAACAACAAAGCCACATAGACACCCCTAACGTTTTTATATTTTTATTTTTTTAAAAGATTTTTTATTTATTTATCTGACAGAGAGAGAGAGATCACAAGTAGGCAGAGTAGCAGGCAGAGAGAAGGGGAAGCAGGCTTCCTGCTGAACAGAGAGCCTGATGTGGGGCTCCATCCCAGGACCCCGAGATCATGACCTGGGCGAAAGGCAGAGGCCTAACCCGCTTAGCCATCCAGGCACCCCTAACGTTTTTATTTTAAAGGCTATTTACATAGAAAACATGAAGTGCAATTGTTTGTGAAAACCATTGTACTTTCCTAGTATGCAGATGATTCAGTATATCAGAAAAACTATAGGATTAAATATGTTCCTGTTATAAAGTCAGACACATTGATGCTAAGACATGCATTCCAGATTCATCTAGTTCCAAAATGAGGGCATTGTAAGGTATAATGAAAAAGAAGCTACAAAGAGAAATATGTAGACAGGAGAACATAGATTGTGGGTGTTTTATTTAAAGCGGACCAACCAATTCAGCATTTGGGGAAAAGTAAATAGTTCCATCTAAGGAATGAAGATTGTAACTGTCATCTAAGCGAAGCGTCCTTAATTGAAGAGATTTGTTAAAGCACTCTAAAGGGAAGGTTATTGGTCTACAGACAGAGAATGCAATGCAGGCCAATAAGGTAATTCCAGGCTAATCCATAGCCCTGGGGCTCTCCCAATCCTTGCCCTAGTATGTGCTGCACCCCCTTGAAATTCTCTAAGATAGTTTTCATGATGTGTAGTCTGGAGAGTATGTGCATCAGATTCACCTGGGATACTTATTTAAAAATGGAAATTTCCCAGGCTCTCCCTCAGATTTACCCAGTCAGAATCAAAGAGGAATCCATGCCTTAATGAACTCTTGAGATAAATTTGTACACCTGTAAAATCTGATAACCACCGTTCTAAGAAGTAAGTTGGTCTCTCTAGAGCCTTTCTAGAAGTAGTCTTCCTCTGATGTTAGCAAGGCGGTACAATCTCAGTGAATTTACTAAAAATTCTAGCTGTGCACAGGAGCTCAGACTTCTGAATCTTACTGAGGTTTCCTCATGAACTGCCTGGTTGGTGTTCATGACCCACAAGCAAGGGCTTATACCAATTCCAATTCACTCAAAATTGCTGTAGGAGATGGAGGCCAGCTTTGGATTCTGTAAACTCTCTGGATTCTGTGCTGGGTTGAGGTCCCCCACACAAGTGAGAGAAGTATGAAGACCTAGACCAGACCTCGGAGCCCTGGGAGCTGCACTGAACAGAGCTGTTAGTGGAGGGGGTGGAGATCCCTGTGCCTACAGAGTAACCAGGGGCTCAGTCTGTGGCATAGGGTTTCTTTATTACCTATACTAAGAGGGTGGCCAGAGGAAGGAGCGGGGAGTAGAATTATTTGTACATTTTTCAGCTACACATGTTTTTTATATTTCCTCCTTATCATGAAAATAGAAAATTGTGTTTATATCCAGCATGGCAAATAAAATATTTTGCTATAACTCCATTCCTATAGCTAGTCATCATCAGAATCCTGGAATGTAAATATTCTCATACCAATATGTAACAGTACTTTGCATGCTTTGACACGTGCATCTTTTCATGATATTTTATTTATTTATGTATCAGAGGGCTTGGTGTACAGCAGGAAATTGAAACTGGTGGCCACGATTTTTATCTTCCAGGAGTCTTAACTTCTCCTTTATATTCACTATTTCTTTATTTATCTCTGTCTTTAATTTTTTTATGTCAAAATTTATCCAGTATTTCTTCCGAGCTTCTTCCGTCAGACTTTGGACTAATATTTTTAGGCATGCAAAATGTGTTTTAAATGATTGAAAGCATTTAGATGGGGAATGTATGTTCTACTTGGTAACAAAGCCCATTACACTCTCTTCATACTGACCGGACAGACTCCTTGACATCACCTAGCACATATTTTTGTTTGAATTTTAGACCCCACTCTACAAAGGTAGACAAATACTGTTTTCTAGAAATTCACGTAGTCATTTGAAAATTGGATCCTTTTAATACGTATTTAAGTGTGTGTGTGTGTGTGTGTGTGTGTGTATACAAAAAAAATGTGTATATCTACTTACAGCCGAGCTGCATACTGGATGTGTGCAGCATTAGGAGTTTTCCTGTTGGTCCAGAAGACCTGCGTATAGCAGTACTGGGATTGGTGATGTCTGCTGCAAACTCTTGTCTTAGAGAGGAAGGTGATATAGGCATAATCACAAGGATCAAATGGCCCTGGGTTTTAAAATACACAGATTGGAGAGGACAGGTATCCTTGAGGTATTGTAGGGCTGTCTTTTTAGGGAACATCTAAGCTCTTCATTAACTTGGGCTGGCATTATCAACACCAGAAATCTTCTTTTAAAAACTGCTTGGGGAGGCGCCTGGGTGGCTCAGTGGGCTAAAGCCTCTGCCTTTGGCTCAGGTCATGATCCCAGGGTCCTGGGATCGAGCCCCTCGGGCTCTCTGCTCAGCAGGGAGCCTGCTTCCTCCTCTCGCTCTCTCTGCCTGCCTCTCTGCCTACTTGTGATCTCTATCTATCAAATAAATAAATAAAATCTTCAAAAAACAACAACAACAAAAAAATAAAATAAAAATAAAAACTGCTTGGGAAGTATTTTTGCAAAATAATTTTGTGAATCTATCCTAGTATCTTTTGTAGTCTGTTTCGTTCCTTCTGACCCAATGAAAGTACGAAGGGACAAAGTTTGCCACCAGGAAAAATGCCAGTGGATTATAGGTGGTAGAAAGCAGTTGGTTATTTCTCTGACCTACTGTAAGGCCATCTTGTTTTAAACTATTTAAAGCAGTGATTCTCTCAATATCAAGGAGTTTCAGAATCCCCTGAGAGGCTTACAGCTTTTCAGTCTACAGACCTTCTTCCCTCTTCCTCCCACCTTTCCCTTTCACAGGCTTCTGAGTGTTCACTGTCTCCCATCCCCCCACCCCAACACTGTCTGAAAACACACTGAGCTAAGGTGTTAAAGCTTGGCAAGTTACATTACCCAGTGGTCTGACATAACTTTGATTGCCAGCAAACATTATGCACATTTTTAGTACAAAATGTTTAAATTATTGCACATTCCTGTTTACTTTGCATAAAGTTTGAACAGTTCAAATTAGTGATTGTTTTTCCCTAGCAGTATTATAAAACTAAAGTATCACTATGGCTAGTGCTATGAATTGTGTAAGACTGATGAATCACAGACCTGTACCCCTGAAACAAACAATATATGTTAATTTTTAAAAAAGTAAATGTAAATTTACCATGTGATCCAATAATTCCACTCCTAGGTGGAAGAGAAATGAAATAATATGTCTGCACAAAGACTTTAAAACAAAAAACAAAACAAAAAAAACCCTAAATTATCACCCATAATTTAGGGGTTTTTTTGTTTTGTTTTTTTGTACTGTAAACTTGACTTTTACATCAGTCAGTCAAGTAATTAATCATTGTATGGGATTTTAGCCACAAAGTGTCTATGTCACTAAGAAACATTGTACCCCCTTGCAGAATATTCAGAGATCCAAAAGGGAAGGTTAACTTCTTTTGGCTGTTGAGTTTGAGGCTTCTGTTGCCTTCAAGAATCTTTTAATTATTGCAGTGATTGGTACTGAATTATTCTCAAATAATGTTCTTGTGGTGAGACAGGATTCCTACCTCGCAAATAAGAATTATTTCCTTCTTTTGTCCTTCTGACAGTCATATTTGTATACTTCTTCAGATATTTCCAAAGATTGAATGTGATGAACAGTGATGTACATATTTGCAATTAAAATCTTTGCACAGTACCCCAATTGATTTCCAGTTGAAATGGTGATAAACCGCATCTTCTCTGTGTATGTATAACTTCTCCACATTCTCCTATAAGTGAGCAAACTGAAGGCTTGTTTGCTATTCAAAGTGGAGGGACAGGGGCGCCTGGGTGGCTCAGTGGGTTAAGCCGCTGCCTTCGGCTCGGGTCATGATCTCAGGGTCCTGGGATCGAGCCCCGCATCGGGCTCTCTGCTCAGCGGGGAGCCTGCTTCCTCCTCTCTCTCTCTGCCTGCCTCTCTGCCTGCTTGTGATCTCTCTCTGTCAAATAAATAAATAAAATCTTTAAAAAAAAAAAAAAAAAACAAAGTGGAGGGACAATCAACAGGAAATAAATAAAAGCTTAACAAAGAACATTCTAGCTAGTCCTGATAATCTGAAAATAATTCTAGAATGATCTGGGGGAGGGATTAGGTCCAGTAGCATGTATGTATCTTGAGGATCCATATATTTAAAAATAAACAGAAAGAGAAAGAAACCAACCATTTATTAATTTATCAAACAACTACTGTGCTAAGTAACTTACATAGGGTTTCATTTCATCCTCTTAAGAGTTACAAATTTTGTGGGGCACCTTGCTGTCCCAGTTGGAAGACCATGTGACTCTTGATTTGGGATCATGAGTTTGAACCCCACATTGGGTATAGGGATTACTAAAAAGAATAAATTAAAAAAATTTTTAAAGAGTTGCTTGCATATTTTGCAACTAGGTAAGAGGGTATGAGGACATATTTATAAATGAGAAGACTAAGGCTCAGAGAGATTTATTTACCCTGGATCACACAAATAGCAAGGTTTTATTTGATTCTAATGTTCTTTTCAGTAGGCTGGTCTTATAAAATCTTCCTCTCAGTAGTTTATACCTAGAGAGTTTAAATAACTGAGAGATGAATGTGTATCTAAATTCAAAAAAGCTCTAGAAATCGATACTGTGTTCTCTATTGTTATACTCAATATCTTAATACGGTTGGAATTCTCTGATGGCTGAGGTTTCCTGCTTGTGTGAAAGAGAGTATTGTACACTGGAATTAAAAAATAATAGTTTTGTTGACAGAGTTTCTTTAGACGTTTAAGTAGGCAACAGAGAAGGGATAACAGCCATTTTTGAATACGAAATTTTTAAATTGCAGATTAGTACATAACTGAGAAGTCTCTTCTCATGTAGGAAATACAGAACTTTTTACTTAGGCAAGCAGCAATGTTCATCAACTCAAATGATCAATTTACATCAGTTTCAAAAGAATCTTACTTTAAAATCCATTCTTGTATTTCATGGAATTTTTTTCCTAGGGCAGAGTGGGAAAATGCAGTGAAAGGCACTGTTACTATTATTCCTGTTTTATAGACAAGGCAACTGAATGCAGAGCAGTTAAGGAATTTGATCAAATTCACGTGACTGGTAGCAGAGCTGGCGTTCAAACTCAGAAGTCTGCCTACAGAGCTATTCTCCTAACCACTAAACAACACTACCTCTTTAATATTGGAAAAGATTAAACTTGCCGTCTGCAGACATTTGTGAATTTGTTTTGCTTATCTGGAATGACATTTGTTGTCATGTTACATTTTCATTTTGGTTATTTGAAAACCAGCTAGGACAAGGCAACTTTGTTACAATTCTTATTTTTAAGGCTTCTTATTAAGAACATGCATCAGTGGGAAGCTCAGTGGTCCATAACAGGCCCATATCTCAGTTCTCACATGACTGGTTCTTCATAAACTCCCTCTCGTTTCCTGTTAGAGTCTGTCATCCTTGTAGAGATTGAGGTTGGAAATTGGTTTTATAGCACAAGGACTTAGCAAAAGTTCTCATGTCCCCTCACTCTCCACTAGGTCTACAGCAAAGGAATGAATTTGAAAACCCAATGGAAGCCAAGCTGAAAGGCTCTGAGACGGTTGTTCAGCAGAGCTTAGAGTATTTTTTTTATATATAATAATCATCCCATCAGTAATCATATATGCATTAGTGAGCACATAATCTTTTAGGATTTGTAAAAATCTGTACTCCTACTACCAAGATTCCTGTTCCCATATTGCCTAGAATGTAGATCTGGAACATAGATTGAATCCAAAGAAAATTTCATAATGTCAAATAATAGTACCCCTTTTTCCTTAAGAAAGGTAAATAACATTTGTGCTTAACTTCTCAAGGCAGTGGTCACCACAGAGCATGCTTCTACCATGATGAGACTGAAGAAGGAGAAACTTTTGAGGCCGTTGGTATTAACATAATTTTTAAAAATCACTGATTTGAACTGATTTACCTTGTGCTAGGAGCCAAGCACTTTATAAACGTACCCTCATTTAACTGTTACCGTTTTTATACCCATTTAACAAATTAAAAACTCATGTTTGGAAAAGTTGAGCAGCTTGCCGAAGTTACACAGCTGGAATTAGACCCCAGTGTGGGACTCCAGAGGCTAAACGCCCCTATTTCCCATTTGAACATCTCTCACTGGGTACATTATTTAATAAGCTTCACGTCATTACAGCATAGAATATCAGCATTGCTGAAGTATAGATTTCTCAAGCCTGACAGCTTACTGATGAGGAAACCGTGTTCCACGGGGGTTAAAACTCAAGGTCACATAGCTTGTCAAGAGCAGTCAGTCTTCCTCATTGTTTATTCTGGATCTTGTATTATGCTGAAATTGCTTGACTCACAGTTTTATGAAAATCCTGCCCAGACAACCTTTCCTAGGGTGGGATAAGAAGAAGTAAATGGGGGGCGCCAGGGTGGCTCAGTGGGTTAAGCTCAGGTCATGATCTCAGGGTCCTGGGATCCAGCATCACATGGGGCTCCCTGCCCCCTCCCACCCCGCCTGCCTCTCTGCCTACTTGTGATCTCTCTTTCTTTCTCTCTGTCAAATAAATAAAATCTTTAAAAAAAAAAAAAAGAAGAAGAAGAAGAAGCAACTGGGCTGTCTTTTCCAGGTCTAACCTCTCTGCTTTATCTTGGGCAAAGTCAGACACAGTTGGAATTATTTCATGCATCAAGAAAAGCAGCCAGGATCCCTAGAAGCATGAACACATCTTCAGAAAAAAAGCCACCTTTCTATTACTTTTCGATGGCTGAACAGGGCTCTGTGGTTTGCCCTTTCCTTTGCTCACAAAATAATTATCATTCCAAAAAACAAAACAAAACACACTGGAAAACTGGAGTGTGCAAAGGAGTGAAAATTGCCTTGTACCGGAAGTTCAACTTCGTGCGTTTTGTGGATTTTTTTTTTCTAGCGCTTGGGGTGGCCCAGTGTCAGAACTTATATTCAGACGCTCACAGGGTGTGGCCAAAACTTCTGTAATCTCTGGCCTGGATTTAGCTCAGGGATGAGCCCTGGCTGTTGCGGTTGCCAGGCAACGTGTGGATGTTTATTTTGAGGTTTGCCCACATGTTGCATCAGAGGCCAAAACTTTATGTGCTCTCCATTTCCCAGAGCAAGAGAAGCTGAGACTTCTATTTTTATCTTAAGTGTATGTGTCCCTTTTAATATATTTCACGAACGTTGAGATGGAATCCCCCTGTTTCCTGCAGGTGGTGTTCAGACTGCCTCCTTTTGCACTACTTTCCTTCATTTCAGCTGCTACACTTAAGACTGAGTATCTCTTCCCAACTCTGAGTCTTGCTCAAGTTGTTTTGCTTGCCTGGGATGACTGTCCTGTCTCAGCCTCTTTCTCTCTCTTTGAAAAAAAAATTTTTTTTTTAAGATTTCATTTATTTGACAGAGAGAGATCACAAGTAGGCAGAGAGGCAGGCAGAGAGAGAGAGGGGAAAGCAGGCTCCCTGCTGAGCAGAGAGCCCCATGCAGGGCTCGATCCCAGGACCCTGGGATCATGACCTAAGCGGAAGACAGAGGCTTTAACCCACTGAGCCACCCAGGCACCCCACTCTGTCTTTTTTTTTAAATCCAAATATTTTAATTTTTGGAGAATGGGGAGTCCACTCGTTATAGCAAAGTTTATGGGCATCACTGTCATATCCGTACTCAAATCCAAGCCCTGCTGCTACTTAACTATGAAATCTTTGATAAGTTACCTACCTAACTTCTCTGAACCTTAGTTTTCTCATTTATAAAATGCAGATAATAATGGTTACCTCCTAGGATTTCTTGAAGATATGCTGAAATCAGATACAGAAAGCACCTGTCTCCCTTTCTGGAACATGGGAGATTCTGTGGTCCCCGCCTCCCTGTTGATGACACCACAGTAAATAATAGTTTCATTCTCTTCTGTGAAGGCTTTTCTAACCATCTTCCAACACGCATCTCAGAAGTGCTCTCCCTCTTCTCATCTCTTGTAATATCGCGTACTTAAGATCCTATCACAGTCAACCTTATTATCTCCGTTATGTCAACGCTGGGGTGTAAGTCAGTGCCTTAAGTAGGTCTTCTGGCCCAAAGTAGATCTGCCTGTTCTCCCCCAAAGAGGGCTCCACTTCATTCCTAGATGATTCATTGTTTACCTGTCATTGGAATCATGTTTTGTGAAATGATTAAACACCGTCTTTGTTAGGTGACTGCATTGGAAGCCTCCTTAAGAACATCATTATTATGCTAAATAATTAAAGGCTTTGGAAGAATGTTTGTCATGGTGTGACAGCATGCAAACAATAGACAAACTTAAACCTCGGAATATTCACTTCCTGAAGTGAATAATTGGTTGTTACAGAAAGAAAAACGTAAACCTGCGTCCATGAATGGTGTCTTTGAAGAATGTCCATGTTTTCTCAGAAAGCCCCTCTTCTGCCCTTTGTTTGCTCCAGGTGTTGTGCAGGAAGTGGCGTAGGGGTGTTTTTGTGTCTGTATGTGCTTTTTATTTATTTTTTTTATTTTTTAAAGATTTTATTTATTTGACACAGAGAGAGAGAGAATACAAGTAGGCAAGATGGCAGACAGAGGGAGAGGGGGAAGCAGGCTCCCTGTTGAGCAGAGAGCCCGAAGCGGGGGCTCGATGTGGGGCTCCATCCCAGGACCCTGAGATCATGACCTGAGCTGACGTCAGAGGCTTAGCCCACTGAGCCACCCAGAAACCCCTCTATATGTGCTTTTTAAACTCGTGCAACTCCCTTTGGAAAACAGTGGTGTTGGAAATGACTAGCTGTTTAAATTATGTTTTTCTAATCAGTTTTCTGACTTGTGCTTTGAATAAAATTTCTGATGATTGAGAAAATCTTATGTAAGATTGCTTTTGAGCCATCAGATAATACTCTTTGTGTTTATTCATGCACAAATTCATAATATATTTAACAAATACTTGCTAGGCAACTACTGTTGCCAGGCTCTGGGGATGTGCAGCAACTGAGACAGGCATGGCTCTTGACCTCGTGGAGTTCACATTCAGGTCTGTCTTTTAAGTTCTGTGAGGAAAGAACTTCCTTATTAAAAAAAATCCATCATTGTCTTTCTTTTGTTATTTTTGAGATGTGTTATTTAAATAAGCTTATTGTGTCTGGTTCACTAACAAATGATTTGGTTTTCTCAAGTGCATCTAGCAGAAGCAGTTTTAAAAGTTAAAAATCATTTAATTTAGAAAATGTTTAGTATCTATTTTGTGTTTTGTCCAAATTGCCCTACTATTTGGTGTCTAACTTGACCCTCACGATAACTTTGTAGGGTGCATGGTATTCCCATTATAGGAAACCAGATGCTTAGGCGTAGTGGGCTTGCTCGTGGAATGAGGGCCACTGAGAAGCCAGAAGACTGAAACTGAAGTTTTCCAATGTGATAACAATGTTCCTGATTCTAGCTTAAAAAAAAAAAGAGAGGTTATTAAACAATATCTTTTGGGCTCCAGGGTGACTCAGTCAGCTGTGTCTTGCTCTTGATTTTTTTTTAAAAATATTTTATTTATTTATTTGACAGAGAGAGATCACAAGTAGGCAGAGAGGCAGATAGAGAGAGAGAGAGGAGAAAGCAGGCTCCCTGCCGAGCAGAGAGCCCGATGCGGGACTCGATCCCAAGACCCTGAGATCATGACCTGAGCCGAAGGCAGAGGCTTATTAACCCACTGAGCCACCCAGGCGCCCCTTGCTCTTGATTTTGACTCAGGTCATGACCTAAGGGTCCTGAGATTGAGCCCCCTGTTGGGCTCAGCAGAGAATTGGCTTGATATTCTTCCCTTCTGCTTTTCCCCGGCGCATGCTCAAGCTCACTCTCTTTCTCTCAAGTAAGTCTTTGAAAACAAAACCAGTATCTTTGTTCAAATGAGACTTTATTTGATGAGTAGAAAACAGAAACAAAGATTGGAATCAACCGTGATTTTTTAAAGTTGTATTTAAATAACCTCTACCTCCAGCATGGGGCTCGAACTCAACCTGAGATCAAGAATTGTGTGATCTTCTGACTGAGCCAGCCAGGTGCCCCTCAACAGTGATTTTTTTTTTTTTTTTAAAGATTTTATTTATTTATTTGACAGAGAGAGATCACAAGTAGGCAGAGAGGCAGACAGAGAGAGAGAGAGGAGAAAGCAGGCTCCCTGCCAAGCAGAGAGCCCGATGCGGGACTCGATCCCAGGACCCTGAGATCATGACCTGAGCCGAAGGCAGCGGCTTAACCCACTGAGCCACCCAGGCGCCCCACATGTGTTGTATCTTGAGCTCAGTCTTTGAGGGTATGGACGGGTGGGGTCAAGCAGGGAAAAGCCTTCCTAGGCAGTGGCAATAGCAAGATGAGAGGCCCAGAGAAGGAAGGGAGCGTGATGGTGGTGGTAGTAATACTAACTAGCGTTTGCCCATTGCTTACCACTTGCCAAACAATGTTATTACCGGTTCATGTACATTAATTTACCTATTCTTAACCCATATGGGGTGAGAATTATTACTATTCCCCTATCACAGATGAAGACACTGAGGCACAGTAACTTACTTGAGGTTGCACATGAATTCACAGTCAGCTGAAATTCCACCAGACGTTCTCGAGCCCAGAGCCCCCCTCACACTCTTAAGCAGTGAGTTATGCTGCCTGTGAGACAGGAAGGACACTGTCCTAGCTGGAGGGAAGGCATGGCATGGGTCACAGTGAGAGAACTAGTGGAGTAAGCAGGCCAAATTATGAGTCTGAAGGTCAGGTCAAAGACATTGGACTTTATCTAGGATATCGTGCGAAACTGTTGAGAGCTTCCTATTTCATCACAGTGAGAATATGGTACACATTTTTTTCATATAAAGTAGGCAGCCACAGAAAGAGATGGAAGCTAGAGAATGGGGTAGGTCAGGGGGTAGGAGAACAAGGCATGGAAACTATTAGAGGGCCTTGATGGAATCCGGGTGTGGGAGGTATGTGACCAGAGCAGAAGTGTGGGTGGCACTGGAAGTGACAAGGACGGAATGGTGATGAGGACTGGAAGCAGCCCTGGGCCTGACCCCAGGTGATTCAGGGCCAGATGCCTTCCCTGCATTATGTCATGTGGCCCTTACAGCAATGCCAGACACAGGTGGTTTTACTCCCATTTTACAGCTGCAGGAATGGAGGCCACAGGAGGTTAATGTGGGTTAATAAGTGCTGGAGCAGGGAGTTAAACCCGCAGCGGTCTTTCTCGACGTCCTCATTTTTGGGGTAAATAATGTAGTCTGGTGATAAAGTAGGGCTGCCTGAAAGGAATAGAAAATTGTTCACATAATGAGTGGTAAAGTCCTGGGAAGAATCAGCTTTCTGAGGGAGCAACAGTGTGAGAGAAGGCAGAGGGCCCGTGACTGAGGTTGAAATAGAAGAATGGAGCAATCAGAAGGGGCTTCCAGAAGGAAGCGGGTTCAGAGAGTGGGAGCGAGAGCACGGAGTTGCTCTGGCACAGCAACCATGAGAGAGAGGAGGGTCAGGGATTGGAAAGGGAACCGTCGACGGGTCAGCCGGTGGAAGAGGCATGTGCGGACATGTGGCAGGTGTTCTAGGAAGGCTCCGGAGCAGAGGCGGCCGGATGTGGGAAGGGTGATTCGTGCTGTGGGTGGGAAGACCTGGGGATGGTGCCTGTGAGGGGCGGGGACAGGAAGATGGGTTGGGCTCAGGAGCACTTGCTGACTCATCTGCTGGCCGGCTGGCTGGTTGTCCCACGCCAGCCAGGGCTGGGAAGAGAGCAAGGTGAGGTCGAATGACGGGAGGGAAGGTAAGGCGGACTCCCTCCCTCAAGCCAGCTGGCAGCACTGGCAGAGAACTGAGACTTCGGGCACCCCCAGGCAAGGGAGGGGACTCTGTTTTTGTGGTAGGTAGCTGAGGAGCTGAGGAAGTAATTTTTTTTCCGTCAGCCAGGTTTAATGGCAGCGGAATGGGTGAGCAAATCCTCGAGGACCCAGACCCTCCTGAGAGATCCCTTAACTGGCCCAGTCGGGCCCATTCAGCAGGGCATGTGGGTGAGCTCACAGCCCTCTGTGGTCACATCCAGCACCACACGATAGTTGAGCTCGGTCCTCACTAAACACCCTTCAGAATCAAGGAAAAGCCATGGACAGAACGGTGCCATGGGTAGGAGTGGGGTCGGCCGATGAGTGTACCTGACATCTGTTCTTCCCAAGGGGCGCCCTCTAGGGGAGGAGCAGTTCCTGCGGCAGTGATGCAGTTGCCTGACCTTAGAAGGACTGCTCCCAGTGGTTGTAATGCGGAGGCTCTGATGCTGGGGCTGGGAGCTAGCGAGATACACCTGAAAGGAAGGGTATATAGGGTGGGGTAGTTTGCGAAGAGAAACACACCAACCAGCAGCACGTGTGTGAATGAAATAGAAAGGGAGCCGTGAGGGAGATGTGCTCTGAGATGGGGACGGCTGGCTGGCTGGCACTGCTGTTCTGCATTGGGAGCTGGGGAGGGATTGGAGCATGGTCATTGGAGGCAAAAGAGAAAGGATTCCTGTATGATGCAGTGGGCGGCAGGCGTCCCCACTGGTTCTAATTTGGATGTGGGTACGAGCGCCATGCAGGAAGATTAATCTGTCCGGAATGGCTAAGAGAGCTGAAAGGTTGGACTTCACGAGACTTTTGCAACATGTATGTGGGAGAAAAGGAAGCCGTTTCTTTTTTGTTTGGTTGGTTAAAGTTTTTATTTAAATTCCGGTTGGTTATTACGTAGTATAATTTTTGTTTCAGAAGTAGAATTTAGTGATTCATCACTTCAATGTAACAGGTGGTGCTCATCACAAGTGCCTTCCTTAAAACCTGTCACCTGTTTAATCCATCCCCCCCCCAGCTCCCCTCTAGCAACCCTCAGTTCTCTGTAGTTAGGAGTCTGTTTTATGGTTTGCCTTTTTCTTTTTTTTTGCCCCTTATATTCATCCATGTCCCTTCTTAAATTCTGCATATGGGTGAAATCATGTCTTTCTCTGACTTAGTTCTCTTGTGGATACCTCTAGTTGCATGTACATCATTGCAAATGGCAAGGTTTCATTCTTTTGCTGGCTGAGTAATATTCCATTGTGTATATATACCACATCTTTATCCATTCATCAGCTGATGGGCATTTGGAAGGAAAGGAGTTTCTGTTTTCCAAGGGTCTTAAAAGCACACCATCTTCTCCTCCTATCTGTAATCGTTTACTGGAGTAAATGTCCAAATTTCTCACTGTCACAACTAAACAAATTTAAAGAGATTTTGTTGAATAATGTCACATTGATTAAGCACAGGATTAAATATTCTTTTCTAGGTTGCATGTGCTCTCTCTTAACAGCATTGGTTTATTTTAATGCAACTCGAAAATACAGGAAGATTGTTTGAGGTGGGCCTGAAGCTTAGAACTCAGACGGTTGTTTTGTTCCATGGGATTCTTTTCCAGCTTTTGTTAGAGCACTTCATTTATAACCTAAAGCTGTTGAAGGTTATCTTTCCAGACTCTGAACTCTTTGGAGGCAGAGCTGGTGTCTTCTTCATTGTGTATACTCAGCCCCCAGCTCATTGCTTTTAAAATAGCAATTGTCGAATGGGTGGGTAGAGTCTGATTATAATGTATTTTTTCTCTCTTCTTTGTTACCCTGATAGCTACTTTGATTTGAGTTTGTAATTGACTAATAACCTCTGGATGTGAAGAGAATTGCTTGGGTCATTGGGGAGGGAGACACTGTTAAAGCCACACTTCACTCTCATGGACAGCACTAATCCTACAGAAATATTTTGGTATGTGTCAGCACTGATGGTTGTGCTTTAAAATTGCCCCTCGATATTAACCGGACTGCCTATGCGGTGGGTCCTACAGCAGAGAATCAGTGAGGTAGAAGTCAGGTGGCCTAGGTCCCATCCAGGCACACTCGGCTCAGGGCATTCCCCACCCCTTCTCCCCTCTTCCCCCCAATCCCCAGCCTTTGCCTGGGTGATGTGATGCCCCCTCATCCTTTAATCTCCACATCACGTCCTCAGCATCAGGTTGCCAGATCTCTGTTTGCATGGGCGTCTGTGATTTTCCTTTATAGCGCTTACCACGAGTAATTATTGCAGTGATTATTCTATGAATGGCCTCTCTGATAAGGCTGAAAGTTCCACAATGGCAGGAACACGTCTAGCAATTTCACCACTGTGTTACTGTCCCCTGACGTAGTACCTGGCACAGACCGTGTGCTGGATAAGTAAATACTTGTGGAGCCGGTGAACTGTGGAAAATGTGACAGGGCACTTAACCTCTATGAGATAGCACTCTCTCCAGCTGTTTAAAAACCTATCAAAGGTTTATCTTGTAAAGTTCTTCTATTCAAAGCTTTGTGGATAGACTTCAAAAAATTTTAACTATCAGTTATTCACACCAATGTTTAGATAGTCAAATAGTACAGAAGATTTAAAATGAAAATATATTCAATCCCTCACTAGAGATAGCAAATACTAAAAATGCACTGTCTTTATAAATAGAATAAAATGGAACACACTGCGGTTCGCCAGGAATTGAATGGGTTCACAACAGGGTGGGATTATTTTCTTTAATTTCCGATCCCATGAAGTAGCTTTCCTATTTCAGTTCAGAGCATTTAGTGGCTTTGTGATGGGCTAGAACTTCCACGGTGGGATCTATGCTGAGAACAGGTGGGGCCAAGGCCTTCAGCTGCATTCCCATGATTACCTCTCCACACTTATTGATGGCTACCCATGTCGATTTTACTGTTCTCAGGTCGGGGGCAGGGGGCCTTTGAAAGTCTATAGGCTTTGAGGATCACATCCAGCTGTTGCTTAATAATGTAGTGAGGCAAATTGGAAACTCCAAGACCAAGTGACTTCAGGAATGTTTTAATAAACCTAGAGGTTTAGAAATAATGTTTACCTAAAGATTTGCAGATTAAATGCACTTTTTAGGGGCGCCTGGGTGGCTCAGTGGGTTAAAGCCTCTGCCTTTGGCTCAGGTCATGATCTCAGAGTCCTGCGATTGAGCCCCACATCGGGCTCTCTGCTCAGCAGGGAGCCTGCTTCTTCCTCTCTCTCTGCCTGCCTCTCTGCCTGCTTGTGATCTCTGTCTGTCAAATAAATAAATAAAATCTTTTAAAAAATGCACTTTTTAAAAAAGATTTATTTATTTTAGAGAGGGAGGAGGGGCAGAGGGAGAGAATCTCAAGCAGACTCCCTGCTGAGCTCAGAGCCTGACCCCCTCCCCCCGTGTGGGGGGAGGTGCTGATCTCACCACCCATGAAATCATGACTCTGAGATCATGACCTGAGCTGAAACCAAGAGTCAGACACATAACCAACTAAGCCACTCAGGTGCCCCTAAAAAGCACTTTTATGTAGAGTGTTTGGTCTTTGTTTTTATCTGATTGAAGGAAATCATTGAAGGAATGGGCTATAGCAAATGGGTATGTTAATTCTCACAAATAAAAACATCTCAAGGAAAAATGAATACCCATATATTTGTCCATTAATTTGATGGGAAAATTCACCTTGGTACATCTCGCTCTTTATCCCAAAAAGAATGTGAGAGAGCACTGTGCCTGCAACAGTGACCAGGTTTGGTATATTTTGGAGTGAGGGGGTGCCCAGTTGGTGCCTAAGAGTGCTCAGGAATAAAGTTCGTATGGTTTGTTTGAAATATCAATATACTGGGGCACCTGGGTGGCTCAGTTGGGTGTCTGCCTTTGGCTGGGGTCATGATCCCAGAGTCCTGGGATTGAACCCCACATTGGAAGCCTGCTTCTCCCTCTCCTCCTTGCTCATGCACTCTCTCTCGCTGTCTCTGTTGCTGTCTCGCTACAAATAAAGTCTTGGGGAAAAAAATCAGTATAATAAAACTTTGGGCTGTTCATCTGTAAATTGTGGTAATTTACTAATAGCACCAACATGTTCTACATTCAGTAGATCTGTGGGGAAGGTGATTTTGTTCCTGGGCCAGGAGCTACAGTAGGTCCATACAGTCACCTGAGCGGGTGATCTTAGGGATCTAGGGGACCAGCCGGGTTGGGCTTATCCTGTCCAGGGACTGAGCTTCTGAAATGGCTCTGGGCCAGGCTTCAGAGACAGGCTCCGGGTATTACTGGCAGGTCCGCAGCTGTTTACTGACAGCCAGGTTACTTAAGAAGGCAACTTCTGCCAAATGGAATCCCTAAGCTCTAAAACCTAACAGACTCAAATATTAAGGAGGTTTAAATGAGCCTAGGCTGGAATTCCCCAAAGGTAGTGATGGATTTATTATTAACCAGGGTAATGCAAGTTGCTGGCTAGGATGTTATTCCATACCATGCAAGCGCCCATATGCATATCACGCTGCTCGGGTGATTAGATTACAGGGACTAGTTCCACCGCCCCCTTGCACACTAGGAATGGTGTATCATGAAACTTCAATTACTGTTCATCACCTCTTGCCCTCCAGGAGGAGCCTGCATGAGATCCATAATATAGCAGCATCCCCCTTTGCAAACCCACTCCCACTTTCTCCTCCTTACGTGACACTGAAAGGACAGTTCTGATCCTCCTCAGTCTGTTTTCCAGCCCTACATCCTGCTCTTCTGTCTTGTATAATATCTTGGGAATAATGCATTAGTAATTTAAGAAGCACCCACAAATATGCCAGATGTTTTATTATCTCAAATACTTAAAATCCTGCAAAAGAGATGGTATTGGCCTCATTTTATATAGCTGGGAAACTAAAGCAGAAATTCACGGAGATAGTAATTGGCAGAGCTTGTGTTTGAACAAAATTTTGTCAAGTTTTCAAGTCTCTGTTCTTTCGATAAGTAATACAATAATCAAAATATTTACTGAGCGTTTATGTACCAGGTAGTAAGAACCTTCCAAGATGGTTCTCTACTAAAGAAAACTTGAGAAAGGGGAAACTATAAAGATCAGAAAATGGCCCAGGATTATTTAATAAGTAGTACACTCAAAATTTGAACCCATCTGATCTGGTTATAAAGGCTTTTGCCCACGGACAGTATTACCTACTGGACTTGTGTGGGAGTAGTCCTCTAGAAGAGGTAAAACCAAGGCAGAGTTAAGAACAAGTATGGTTAAGAGGAGCCGAAAGACAAAGTATTTGTAGGTGAACTAGAATCACACTTTCTGCTTCTTTACTTTCTAGGCGTCAACGTCTTCCGCCTCCACCAGCAAGTCGTCCAGTATGAATCCCATGGAAGCCAAGGTATGGAGAGTCTTCGCGGGTGTGCTGGGGTGAATGCCCTTAAGTGATTATTTTGTAAAGCAAAACACATGTAGACTAACTGACAAATCAGTCCTCCTACAGTTCTGTGTCCTAACAAGCTTAAGTTATAGAAGGAAACATTTTCTTCATGAGTAGAGGGGTCTTTGGAAACACCTTGGCTTTTAATATTTGCTTCAAATGTCCTCTGTATACTCCTATGTTGTTTCAGAGTATCTAGAAAAGAGTAGTCATCCAGAGATTTTTTTTTTTTTCTGGTCCTAGACTTGATGGAGTTTTTAAATTATTAGATCATCTAAGTGCATTTCTGTGGATCTAGTGAAGAATATGAATTCTTAACTTCTTAATACGATGGTTTTGTTATTCTGACCATTTAAAATGAAATGTAAGAAAGAGAAAGTTTACACTGAGTTTACACTAAGTGACGAGTGACACACAGATGCTGTTATTTTGAATGCTTAAGTTTCTTTGTGAAATTTCAGTCATGTAGGACATCATCTTATTGGTAAACCTTTGAGATCTATTTGAGATTTATTCTAAAAATTATTTCTTGGCATTTGAGAAGAAACAATAAAAGAATGTGATCCAGTGTCGTGGTCGCATAGAATAAACCTAGTTCTGAAGAGGAAGCTGCCACAGCCTTCCACCTTCATTAGCTTGTCTCAGGCTGTTTCTCGGGACTATTCTGGGGTGGAGAATTAAAGCAGGGATGTTATCAAGATACTCTCATCTAATTTTTTTTTTTTAAAGATTTTATTTATTTATTTGACAGAGAGAAATCACAAATAGGCAGAGAGGCAGGCAGAGAGAGAGGAGGAAGCAGGCTCCCCGCTGAGCAGAAAGCCCGATGTGGGGCTCGAACCCAGGACCTGGGATCATGACCCGAGCCGAAGGCAGCGGCCCAACCCACTGAGCCACTCAGGCGCCCCTCATCTAATTTTTATGAGCCATTATTCTTGGGTGTTTTTAAGAGCTAACCCAGCTCTGTTATTTAGTTGCCCTTGTTTAAAATCACTGACGTGATTTTTCGGTCTTACTGCTTTGCTATCCTGGTAGGATCCTGTGCCATAATTTGGTACTGGCACTGTAATTTCGTGTTATCGAGAGATCCTCTGGTCTCACGTTGAACTGTTTTTAAAGGATATTGCCGATATCTTGAAATACACTGTTCAATCTCTTCTGTCATCTAACATTCATTTTGGTTTAAAGTTTTTAGTTTAAAATTGTTATTTAGTATTTTACGTGAATTTTTTGTTTTCCGAGTATACATGACCTGATCCTTAATTCATCTGTTCATTGTCACTACTTTCTTAGACCAAGTTTAATCTTAAGATATTTTTAAAAATCTGATCTCAGTCTTAAGACTATAGGAGAAGCATCAGCCAAAATCAAATTATCATTGACTCAGAGTCCATGAAAAGTACAAAAAGGAGAGCCACAAATATAGGATTTCCTCTTATTATTGTAGTTCTCATTTGAGAAGGGCTCTGATCCTTTGTCCCTGACTCTGCCCAAGGACAAATGCTTATTTCAAGTGTGTCCTGTTGCCTAGAGCAAGTGTCCACAGACCCTTCAGCTATTGCTAAGCATTAATCATGAGAACTCCTGGCAGTCCTGCAGAAGAGGGAGAAGAAAGTGAGAGGAAAGAGGGAGGGACAAATCTAAGGGTCTTGGGGAAATATCACTAGTGGCCACCTTGGGACCACCTTTGACATCAGCTGCCTTTTTTTTTTTTTCCAAAGATTTTATTTATTTATTTGACAGAGAGCGATCACAAGTAGGCAGAGAGGCAGTTAGAGAGAGAGGAGGAAGCAGACTCCCTGCTGAGCAGAGAACCCGATTCAGGGCTCCATCCCAGGACCCTGAGATCATGACCTGAGCCGAAGGCAGAGGCTTAACCCACTGAGCCACTCAGGTGCCCCATCAGCTGTCTTTTTTTGGGTGGATCTCACTCACACTGTTCTCATTAATTAGATTCATGTGCTTCTGATGTATGGGTCATAACATTCACACTAGCCTTCTCTTGAAGATTTTTGTGAACTTGAACAGATTTCTTCAAATAGTTTCAGCTTTTAGAAAAAAAGATATTAATTCAAGATAATAACTTATACCAAATCCTTGTCTTGTTCTACATCTTTCAAATAAAAGCCTACCTACCTCTGAAAGGGGAGTGATATGTCTAGAACTAAGTTCTGTCCCTCTTGCCCTGGCACATTAGAACTGGTGGTCACACTGCTGTGCTTAAGATGGAAGGTCTAGTCATTTCTACTCAGGGCACGATCCTTGCAAGACTAAATCAGTGGGAGCCATGCAGCCCATTGCCTGGTTTGGGATCTCCTTTCCCACCAGCCGCCGTGTTTGGAAACTCCTCTTTGCTCTGGTTTCCCTATTGGTACAGTGTGGAGAATAGCACCTGTTTCACAAGGCTGTGTAAGGAAACAAACACGTGAGGGTATTCGATAGGGCCTATCCCCCAGCAGGTGCCTAGCAGGAGCAGGCTAGTCCTGGGGAGACAATGCAGCACAGTGACTGTGCCCACAAAACCCCAGCTCCTCCCTGGTAGTCCGTGGGGAATTATTTCACTTCTGTGGGACTCATTTTCTCATCCACAAAGTGGGTAGATAATATTGTTGATGATGATGATGATGGTGATGATACTCGTCTCATAGAATTCTTACGAGGACTGAGTGAGTTGGCACATGTGAAGTTTAGAATAATCCCTGATACTAAGAGGTAATCAATAAACATTGGTTATCATTGTCATCGCTATTATGTTAAGCCACACCGCCTTCAGCAAAAATAAGTTTAGGTGATGTATTAGCGACTCCTAGTAAAAATATGCCTTATTATAAGTTGCTTACATGTGTGAGTGTGAATTTGTAATTGTTTTGTAGAGTTCTTTCATGTAAAATCTTGACTACCAAATTACATAGTAGAACCTATTAATAGATCCAAGCCACTACAATACTAGCTGGCTTATTTTCCTTCTTAATCATTTAATAAATTGCATTTGCATAAAATCAGAAAGCATAGTAACAGATACAGAAACTAATTAATTAAGATCCAGTTTGAAAGGATCCAAAATTTAAAATTTCTTTGAAAGGGTTCTGTGACTGTGAACTTTGTTTCCCCTTCCCAAAACAATACATGTGTCAGTATAATGAGGGTCCATTCTGGGAGGAACGATTGTCTCTTCATGGCTGAAGTGCATGGCATGGTAAATTAAGAAGCTATTTGGTGGTGGGTTTTTTTTAGATAATAGAATTTAAAATAGGAGTTCATGTTAATACCACCAAATAGATAAAAGGGAATGAAATGGTGGAAAGTATTGGGTCTAATTTTTAATCTTTTACTCTGAAAAGTTCAAAAATGTTTAATCCGGTTTTCATATCTTGCCTGTACTAAGAAATCATGTATATACTTAAGGAATTGTATTTTTTTTATATAGATGACCTTTGGTTGGGTAAAACTGTGTGAAATACTCCAGTAGAGTGCCCAAGTCACAGCCAGCTCTTTTATTTTTTTTTTCCCCTCAATAGAGAGCAAGTGCAGGCTAGGGGAGGGGCATTGGGAAAGGCAGGAAAAGAATCTCAAGCAGGCTCCATGCTCAGTGCTGAGCCTGATGTAGGGCTTCATCCCAGTACCCTGAGCTCATGACCTGAGTTGAAATCAAGTGTCCGAAGCTTAACTGACTAAGCCACTAAACCAGCTCTTCTGAAGCAAAAATCCCAGAAATTTAGATTATATTGTGCAATAAAAACCAATGCACTAGTCACAGAATTGTAATACCCTGTGGACAGAGTTTCAGAAAACTTTTGTGGCAGAGCTTCAGAAAACACAAGCACTTGTGACTGTTGATTTGTTCGTAACCAAATGTTAGAGATACAGTTGGAAAAAAATGGCCCAAGCAGACTTTCCTTCACCTACAGAAGGTGAAGGAAAGGGGTCAGAAGTTAGTTTTACTAAGGGCAATCTTGCAGATTCTTACCACGGAAATAAAGTAAATCCAAACTACAGTATTTGCTGGAGCCTTTAGAATTTCTGTGTGTGCAACTTCCCGGAGTTACATGCAAGGGCACGGCGGAGATGCTGTAGCTGAGTGGAAGGGGACTTGAGAGAAACATACAGCCCAATGATACATGTGACTTATTCGATTGTCCAATAAAATAAAATCACACTTGGGGCTGTGCTCTTGTATTAGGCTATTCCAGCCAGCAAACAGATGGAACGACAGCATTCTCCTGACAAGAAAAGACACAGAAAACAGGTGATGTGATTCACGGTACTAGGGGACATGTATGTTTGCTAATGGCCACTTCAGCGGCTCAGCACACACTAATAATAGCAGTTCCAGATCTCCCGTAACTCTCTCACCCGTCACAGACTTTCTGGTCGGCCTTCGTGACCCATCGCTGATATTCTGGCACTAAAACTAAATGTCACTGCTTTCTAGCTCTTGGCTCTGTCACCATCCCATTGTTTCACGCTGGCAGCCAGAACCCATGGTATTTCACTCAGAGATCGGTTGTTGCCTTTCAAGGATGAGGATTTGTATTTTATGTTGCTTATGTATTAGCTATAATGTTCATAGTAATAAATGTTTACATATGTTTGATACACATAACAAAAGTAAGATGTAAACTGCTCTGAAGGGAAGAACAGGATATCTGAGTGCGTGTTTATCTAAAGAGTTAAAATTCCAAGCAAAGTATAGTAAACTTAACTCCTAAAGTTTATATTTACATCAAAGCCATCTCCTCTGAGCTTTCTTAGTCGAAGAAAATCTATGGTAAACCTTTAAACTAAGTCTGGTTTTCCTTTCTTAATTCTTTTCCTCTCTTCCTTTCTGTATTTTGCTGAGTTTAGGCTGCAAAAACAGAAGCCGAAAAGAAGTTACAGTCAACTAAGGTAAGTGATTTAAGTCAACTAGTGAGTTATTTGGGTTCTTCGTAATAACAATGAAAAACCAATTTCCTCTGTTGGTGCTATTGAATGGGAAAAGGAATTTTTCTCAGCTAATTTAACCAATTTTGGATTACCTTTTAAACACAAGTATACGGAGCATAAGTAAATAATTATAATAAATATATATATTATTAAAATGAATATTTTATACATGAAAACAGTATATTTCAGAAGGTGTTTTGTTCAAATCTAGATTTTTGTTATAGGTGAAGTAACTATTAAAAAACTGTAGGAGCAAAGAAGAAAGGACAAAGGGTAATGAGCATCCAATTACTCTAAAGATGGGACATCAAGAGTAAATGTGTCTTTTGAACCCAGCACCTACATGATTTACAGATGAGTCTTTCCTAAGAGGCCTGTAGGTTTATCTGAACAGTCTTATCTCAGTTTGTGGAACTAGTTATCAGTTTCTCAGGAGGCAGCTCTGACTTTCCCTTGGGAATGGCTTTCCTGACTCATGGCTGTCTAGACTGACAGCCAGTCTGTATCCCTGTGGAGATGGACCCCAGGGTGTCTGCAGGCAGGGCAAATGTTTCTCCTTCATAAGATGCTACACATTACTTCTTTTAAGCAAGTGTGCTTAAGCAAATACTCAGATAAGAGTGCAAGTTTTCCTGTGGGAAAGCACAAAGATGTACTTTAAATGGAGGCAAAGGTGAGGTTATCTGAGTAGAACGTAAGGCTTATCTGATTTTATGTAGGACCTCTGGATTGCTCATCCCCTCAGGATGATTCCATAGTCCACTGTAGAGGAGGAATTCAACAGCGAGCTGGGAATTGTCTATTATTCCATATTTAAATGTTTTGACTGTTTATACAATCTCAAGAGAACTGGGTTTCTGGTGTTACCTCCTTCTCTTGTTGTAATACAGAAAAGACTGTAAATCATTAAATTACAAAGTTTATCTCCTATGAGGGCAGATTTTTAAAAGAACTTCTAGAGCGGGATTCCCTCTCAACAAATCCAGAGGTCTCAGTGCTTTGTGTTTAGACCTGCAGTTATCAAATGATCTGTATGAATTGTAAAACACAGCCAGTAAGTTAGAGTTACATACCTAGTTGAAAAATCAATGAAATACTAAATTTTTCATTACTCTTATTGTTGTCATTATCAGACTGTTGGGAGGATAACTATTGACAGGTAGCACATGTGTATTTCTCTAAGTGGCCTTTCCCAAGAGGGGCAGAAGGGTCTAACTGGGATTTTTGTTCTTGAGCCTGTTTGGAAATAATAAAGGAAAGACCTCCAATGTAACTGAGATTTTATCTTTTGAAATTAACAGCCATCTGTGGTTCATGAGAAAAAAACCCAAGAAGTAAAGCCAAAGGAACACAAAGAGGTAAATGATCATTCTTGGGACTTGATAATTGGTGAAGCCTTTTTTATATGCGAGGAATCGAATTCTGAACTGTCCTTTGCATTTGTTTTTCTAGCTATAGGGGCACCACCATGTGGCAGTAGTAGGATTTGCAGTTTACTAATGGAAGGAAGGATATGTATTTCAAATTTTGTACCTAACGTAATCACATTTATGCCACATGAATTGAGATCAGTGCAATTCAAAACGCCATAGAACACAACTTTTTAGAAACACTTGGCATCACACAGAGAAAAGCACTGGTATTTTTCATCTTGTTAACAGTGGTGTGTGTGTGTGTGTGTGTGTGTGTGTGTCTGTCTGTGTGTTTGTTTCAGCCAAAAAGCCTGCCCAAGCACGGCTCAGATACAGAAAGCAAGCATGTTCATAAAGAAGCAGTGTCCAAATCAAGTGAACAGCCGACATCCGAGCAATCCACAAACCCAAAGGTAAATAAGTTGGATTGCTAAGAAAACACTACCATCAACTAGTGAATAAGATGCAGGTCCTCCATCTACACGGACCTGTGTCGATGAATGTAGAGCTATGCTGAATGTACTCTGTATTGCAATGATTTGGGGCTATCATTTGGCTGGTTTTGCAAATAGCCTTGTGGAAACTTGGCCCTAAGAAGTACATCGGATGGGTTGTGGGGACGTTCAGTCTAGTCTCTACTGCCCAGCGGTGCCTGATCATGACTGCAAGGCAGCAGGCTCTGGTGTCTCATAAATAGGAAGCACGGGAGTGCTCACCTCCTGGACCTTTCTCCTTAGAGTTATAAAGAGCACACACGATCTGCCTGATCGGCTCTTTACGTGGAAGTCTGAGAGAGATGCTGAGAATTTTGTCATAGAAGAGATAAATCTAGAGAGCCATAAATAGATCCCATATTTGCACAGCTCATGGAGGTCAGCTCTTAGAAGAATAAACATTTGCGGGAAGAACTCTCTGATCAAGGGTCTTGGAAGATGTCAGGTAGGCCTGCTTCACAGTGCACTTGAAAGAAGAGGGTCCATGTTTCTGGCCCACTAGCTGAATGCAGCCATTATGTGTTTTGTTCAAATCTATTTTGTTTGGCTTACAATATTATTATTATTTTGAAGATTTTATTTATTTATTTGACAGAGAGAAAGAGGGAGATCACAAGTAGGCAGAGAGGCAGGCAAGAGAGGAGGAAGCAGGCTCCCTGCTGAGCAGAGAGCCCAACACAGGGCTCCATCCCAGGACTCCAAGACCATGACCCGAGCCAAAGGCAGAGGCTTAACCCACTGAGCCACCCAGGCGCCCCTGGTTTACAATATTATTAAAGTTATTTTTAATAAGCTGCCAACAATTCAAGTCACAATGTTTCACATAAAATCCAAATTGCCAGCTTCTCTTCAAAAATCAGGTTCTATAGCAACAACTGACAGGAGCTTTATACCTGGTATCTGTGGTCCAGTTCATCTCAGTCCCTGCCTGGCCGGCTCGCCTCTCCCTGTACCTGCACGGACTCTGTCCGTTCTGGAGTGCAGCCTCCCGCGGGGCCCAGTGCTGTGTCATGTGCTGTAGGAGCTGGTAACCCTCCCTCTGCCAGACGTCTGTCCCGGTGAACTGGCTCAGTAGAGATGCTTGCAATGTGTGGTCTTGAACATAGTCATTCAGAGATACTTAGTTCTGTTCGTCTTTTTTCCCCACCTGTAGACTAAATCACAGGATGCGATTTCTGCCGGCGGGGAGCCGGTTGGTGCTGGTGTAGCCGCGGCATCCGCCACACCCGCGAAACAGGTGAGCGCACACGGGCGACAGGACGCGCACACGGGCGACAGGACGCGTACGCGGGCCTCGCCGCGTGCGGGGTCTGCTCCGCGAGAAGCGCGTGCTCGCCCAGGGCCCCCTCCGGCCTGGCCTTTACGTCTGCATCTCAGGGACCGCTCTGGGTGGTGGTGCTACCACACTCAAATAATCAGTATTTGGGAAAACCAAACACTGCTCTTGTGGAGTTTAGTAAAGAAGGGGACCCGTCTAAGGGATATAAAATGAGTGGAATAGCACAACTAATAGAAGAATTCATATATTCAAGAAATCTGTCTGGAACACCTGCCGTGGAGAAGACATGGTATCAGGACCAAGAGAAATTAAAATGTGAGGTGACCCAGATCCTGCTCTCAAGATTGATAGCTTTGAAATAAAGCGCATAAAATTAGAATATTTGAACGAGCACTTCTCTCCGCTTCCACCAGGGACAGCACCTGCGCTGATAGGAGTAGGTCACCAACAGTCCTGACCTCTGCATGAGTTGATAGGGGAGGTTTTGGAAAGAGTCATTTCAACCCTCTCAGGAGAGAGGATGTGTGTGTCCCTCTGCCTCAGGATGGGTGAGTCTTGCTTAGATCATTTGAGGAGCTCCTGCAGATGCAAGCCGGGAAATGTAAGATGAGAAGTCGTCTGCTGTGTCTGCCCATAGCAAGGCAGACTCCGTAATTAGTTTATATTTAATCGTGTCTCTCTAGAAATGCTACCTGTCTGTCTGGAAGCCACAAGCAAGGAATGGCAGCAATAATAAGATGGAAATGAAACTTTTTCAAAGAGTTGCATTTATTTATCTGTTTTCCTGCTTTTCAAAACAGGAAAGGTATTGCCCTGCAGGCTAAGTGGTGAGGAAAAGTCATAGTGTAAAAAGTTATGGCACCTCTCCCGGAAACATCAGTTTTTCTCAGATCTTGAAAAGGAAGAGTAATGCAGATAGTCTGTGGAGTGATAACAAAACTTACACAAATCTTTACATGAAAATACTCAAATTTTAAAAAATAAGCTTTTTCTTCCAGCAGACCACTTGTATATGACCTTGATTAATTATTTCTCTTTTTTCTTTTTTTTTTTAAGATTTTATTTATTTGACAGACAGAGATCACAAGTAGGCAGAGAGGCAGGCAGAGAGAGAGGGGGAAGCAGGCTCCCCACCGAGCAGAGAGCCCAATTTTGGGGCTTGATCCCAGGACCCCGAGATCATGACCTGCGCCGAAGGCAGAGGCTTTAACCCACTGAGCCACCCAGGCGCCCCGTATATGACCTTGAGACTCGCACTCCCATCCCCACTCTGGGGGTACACATGACTGTGTGGTATTGATGAGGGGTACTTATATGAAATGGTTTGAAAAAAATGGATAGATTTAAGATAGAGGATTAGATTTGTTCAGAAAGCCTTAAAAATGTCATCAATCTGAAATTTTGCGCTAGGTATAAAGTAGCCAGGGAAAAAGTGAAAGCTAAATAGTAAAATAAGAGGCTTAGGTGGAAGTCTGGCGTGCACTGACTTGGGGCAAAGCATTTCACTTTTCTTTGCCTCTGATTTGTCCCCCATAAAATGGGATTGATCAGATCTTCCTTTTGGAGAGTGAGGGGTATGTACTGTGTTTAAAGCACTGTGGTGTGACCACAGGACACCTAGCTGCAGGCTAGCTTGTGTAAGGGCAGGAAGAAGACTGAATCCCCGGGGGCTGCATTCCAAGGCAGATTAAGACAGGCCCCTACAAGGAGTTCTTGGGTTGAGGACCCGAGGGAGGGATTCTGTCAGTTTGCCAGAATACACGGGACTCTGAGTAGATCAATTTGAGTTGGGCATTAAGGATGACTAGGATTGCGGGCTTGCAAATGCATTGGAGTGGAAAAGTGTGAGGTGTGTTCTGGGTACAAAGTGCATTCCACTGTGGGTGGGGCACCAGGGAGATGAGCAGTGGGACTGTAAGACCAGAAAGACGGGTCCCGGCACAGCTGGGGAATACTGAGAGCAGTTTACAGGGGTGGTAGCTATTCAACCGTTGAAGGTTCGAGAGCAGACAAATGATGGGAGTGCACCCAGCTATAGGACTCGCAACCGCAGTGGGTGAATGGAATGGGAACAGAGACCAGTAAGCTGGCCACGGACTGCTGCCCTGGTCCTGAGGAGTCCTAATTTAGTGTAACTTAGAGCCGGGATAGAATGAGGTAGTGGGAATGTAGAATGTAGAAGGCATTGCCAAGGGAAAATCTTCAGGTTTTAGAAAATGGTAGCCTGCAGTAGACAGTGGTAACATCAACTCTGAGATAATCTGGGGCTTCAGGGTCTGCATGAACTAGGGGAGGTAACCCTAAGGTGAGGCAAAGGAAGGGGGGGCTCTGTCAGGTTTCTGCAAGCCCAAGACCCGCTCTGATGCTGAGAGTGAATGCCTTCCTAAATTGTGAGCTGGTCCCCAGTTACCACTGACCGGTGGACAGAGTCAAGAGGTTGAGGTTGAAAAGCAGTCTGAGTTTGGACAGGCTGATTTGGAATGTTGGAGAGAGATGTGTAGCGAGGCAGTTGAAATGAATGTGGTTTTGAACTCCAGGAGAATGGAGAGCGTGAGCAGAAGGAGGTTGGGAGAGAAGGAACAGATAGGAAGGAATATCTGCATAGGGTTATGGTTGAATCCTGGAAGTGGATTCGGTTGCCCAGACTCAGCCTCTCACCCTCTGGCCCCCATGGCGTTCTTGATAATTGCAGTCATCACTTAGTTAGCACTGAATCATACAACATGTACCTAGGTGGTGCTTAACACGTGCCGAGCACTGGCTCTCATACTCAGTAGATGGGTTTCTCCAGTCCTCACAAGGCCCCAAGATAGATCGTGCATGTCATGCATGATGGTCCTGAGCTACAGAAGAGGTTGAGCTGCCTGAGGACTCATGTAGCCAGTGCATGGGAGCTGGTGGGCTCTCCACCCCTGTGCTCTGCTGCCCGCATTCCAGAGACCTCCAAGTGCAATGGTGTCCTGCTGTCTTCAGTCCTACCCCTTCACCCGTCTAGTTCCCGCCAGTCCCTGCAAGCGTTCAGCCCTGGCCCCAGAGGATGATTTTGCTTAAGACCCCAAGTGCAGGGCGGGAACATGCGCAGTGGGTAGGGCTGGGGGCAAAGCAGAAGAGGTGGCAGAGACCGGGTGGCACAGATGCCAGGGGAGGGCTGGGATGACCTTGGCCGCAGCTGAGAGAGGAGTTGGGAGAGGGGTGCTTCTGGGGTCAGACTTGAGAGATGATTCTGTCTGGGGGAAGCATGGAGATTGCGGATTGGAGGGTTATTAGCAGTGTTTGAAAGAGCAACTGAAACAGTGCTGGGAAGGAAATTCATTGTAGGGAGATGAAGAAAGGAGTGTGCGATGAAATGCTAAAGCCGGGAGTGTGGAGGTCTTACTGTGTGCAGGCACAGACTGAAAGAGCAACGGGGAAGTGGCCACTTCGAGAAAAAAGTCCTGAGTGCTGCAGGCTGACTGTGGGCCCCTGGAGGGCAACCAGGAGCGGGGAGGAAAGAGATGGCAGTTCTGGATTCAAGCTTTGGTCTCTCCTTTACTGTGTGACCTGAGAAAAATTACTTAACCTCTCTGAGTCTTGCTCTCCACATCAATAAATGAAATTAATGTTACTTACACTGCCCTGATCGAGGAGAAAATGCATACAACTTGTTACCTGGCATGGAGCAGGTGTTCAGTATATGATCGATGCTACTGATACTTTGAATTTTACTGAATTATTTAATAATTTGATTTGAATTTGTTAAATTATTGAATGAAGATATGTGAGGATTTTTTATTTCTTTCTAAAACCCCACCAGAAAAAAGAAAAGAAATCATCAACGTCAGCTGTACCAGTTGAATCCAAACCGAGTAAACCATCTGGGAAGGTAGGAAGATAGCAGTGTGTTTCTACATAAGTCACTTACTTATTCAGGGTCTCTATAGTTGTTCTTGATCTGATTTTTTTTTTTTCAAGGGCAAAGCATATGAGGTGAGATTTACTTAAAGACCTTTTTAATGGGGGCACCTGGGTGGCTCAGTGGGTTAAAGCCTCTGCCTTCAGCTCAGGTCATGATCCCAGGGTCCTGGAATTGAGCCCCGCATTGGGCTTTCTACTCATCAGGAAGCCTGCTTCCTCCTCTCTCTCGCTCTCTGCCTGCCTCTCTGCCTACTTGTGATCTCGGTCTGTGAAATAAATAAATAAAATCTATAAAAAAAAATAATTCTAATGAATTATTGCTGTAAGCTGAAAGTGTGATGGGGGGGTATGTTTGTAGCATTTTATATTCTAACCCTCTGTTCTCACAACTCGATTACATCCTATGAAGTTTACATTTCAGTTTCTCTCTTGGAAATTTGACTTCTTTAACCAGAGGTGTCCCTAAAGAGTATAATGCACTTCTTCATTCGGAAATTCCCAAATGAATCAGTCTAAAGCTAAGAGGTCCCAAATTGTAAGACATGATCAGGGGAGTTCCTTAAATTGTAGTGGGAATATTGTGGTTGAAGGGGAAAAAAAATTAATCATTTTTTAATCTGAGTTAAACAAAGTAAATAAAGGGTCTTTCCCAGAATTCTTGTTTTCTCTTTTAAATACAGCATACTCTTCACATTGAATCATTTTTAACCTCAGAGATAGGATGGAGGCACTCTTTCATTCATTATACTGATTAAAGCACATATCAGCAGAGTAAATTGTCACTTCTTGTAAGCTTAACATCCGTTTCGCATAATTTGCTTGTAAACATCCTCAGGCAAGCAAGTGAACAAAAACCCACAAATGAATGAAAGAACACAGGCCATCCATTTTTTAAATACTCTGTTTGGAAGAGGAGCTATATGGAGATTTTGTTGGAGTTCTTTGTCAATATGCAACTCTGAAAAACTGCTGATAAGCGATAAATGTCAAGCCATTTCTCCTATTGCATACAGTAACATGCTATTACGTTATTCTTTGTGTTTTTTTTTTTTTTAAACTGTCATTACATTGGACTGGCAGCTTTAACAAACCATCCATTTGTCCATGTAGTTAATGCCATTAGACTTACTGAAGTTGTGATTTTTTTTTTTAAGGGGCTGAAGGGCAGAGAGAGAGAATCTTTTTTTTTTTTTTTTTAAGATTTTATTTATTTATTTGACAGCGATCACTAGTAGGCAGACAGGCAGGCAGAGAGAGAGAGAGAGAAGGGGAAGCAGGTTCCCTGCTAAGCATAGACCCTGATGCGGGGCTTGATCCCAGGATACTGGGATCATGACCCAAGCTGAAGGCAGAGGCTTTAACCCACTGAGCCACCTAGGCTTCCCAGGGGAGAGAGAATCTTAAGCAGGCTTCCTGCCCAGGGTAGAGCCTTACACAGGGCTGAATCCCATAACCCTGAGATCGAGACCGGGGCCAAAATCAAGAGTCAGACACCCAACCGACTAAGTCACCAAGGTACCCCTGAAGTTATGATTCTTACCTGAACATGGCTTTCTGTCCTTCCAACCTAGAATGTGTACTCTGGGACCTTATGTAATAAAGTCAATCAGAGACCAAATTTTAACTATTTTGATGTTTGAAGAACCTTTCATGTTTGGTGTTTTTCTGTACAGAGTGTTCATTTTATTGTTTCTGGTTTTTTGTTTTTTTGTTTTTGGTTTCTTCTTTTTTTTTTGTTTTCTTGGTTTTTTTTTTGTTTTCTTTTGTTGTTTTTTTTTTTTTGTTTTTGTTTTTGGTTTCTTCTTTTTTTTTCTTGTGTTTTTTTTGTTTTCTTTTGTTGTTTTTTTTGGTTTTGGTTTCTTTTCTTCTTTTTTTTTTTTTTTTTTAGTTAAAACATCAGAAGTGAAATATGTATTGCAAATAGCATTTAAATACCTTCTTTCTTTCTTTTCTAGTCAGACATGGATGCTGCTTTGGATGACTTAGTAGACACCCTAGGAGGACCTGCAGAAACTGAAGAAGATAACACAGTGTATACTGGACCTGAGATTTCAGTACGTGATTTTGATATCTGTAAAGATTCATACTTATTGGGTAGAAAAGCAAGTAAGTTCATGGCCATGAGGCACCAAAGAATACCTAATGTTCTGTTGCTTGGAGAGAAACAGAATGGTGTCACTGTCAATACCAACTAAAAGTGCTGGGAATGGAAATGGTTTGTTCTATGGTAGCTCTGCTGTTAACATTGATTCAGCAAACATTGACTGATTGTCCATGTTGTGACTGACGCTGGGATACACCTTCTCAGGTCACAAAGATTTTTTTGACCTTGAGATTTAAGTTTACTGGACCTGAACTTCTTTTGATTTTCAGATACTTCCCATTCGATGACTTGAACTTACTTTGACTTCCAGATATTTACCACCCTCCACTCATCCCCATTCCTAACTCCTAAAAAGCGAAAAGATTACACATCCCTTGATATTAAAAAGATTAAAAAGACATGCCATAGACTGGAGGAAAATACTTGCAACAGAATTGACAAAGGATTTGTTTCTAGAATTTATGAAGAATTTTTAAATGAAAAAGACAACCCGCTAGAAAAGCAGAAGAAAACTTGTTTGGCTAATAAGGCAGTGAAATTCTCTAGTAAGTAGAGAAGTGATACTAAGATACGGAGAGAACATTGTATACTCCTCAGATTGGCCCAAGTGTGGAAGTCTGACAGCTCGTGTGGGGCTTGTGGGTATTGAAGATGTGCTTATTACCCTTCTGCTGGCAGTTCCACCTCGAGAGAGTTTCCCTGGAGGGGGCCTTGCCCATGTGTTCCAGGAGTTACAAGAGCAGATGGAACATTCAGAAAGGATTTTGGTCAACAGGAGACAACATAACATAGTGGAACACTTTATAGCAGTTAAAATGAATTATACATGTATCAACATGGATACATTACAGAAACATAATTTTGAATAAAAATACAGAATATCTAGAATATGATGCCATTTGTTTAACATTTGAAAGGATGCAAAGTAGTGCTTAGTAGCAGCCCATATGCTAAAAATGGAATGATACAGAGAAGTTTAGCATGGCCCCTTTGTAAGGATGACATCCAAATTAGTAAAGCATTCTATATTTTTTAAGTAAAAAAAAAAAAAAAGGCAAAGTAATGCTCTATGTTGTTTGTGGATGCCTGCAGAGAGAATAACTGTTTTATAGTGTGCTCAGTTTTAAGTCCATAGCTGTAATAAAGTTCTGGATGGTGACTGTCTCTGGCTGACAAGGAAGGTGGATGAGATTGTAGCCAGTTAAACAGGATACATTATCCAATCCTTTTTCTCTTAGAATTACATCTGAAAGACTTGGGTATTAGGTTATAGAGAAATGTATTATTATCTGTAACTTTGCATGTATTGGTAAATAAACAATGAAAAACATTTTAAAATATGTTTTAATATAAGACTCAAATTTAATATAGTGGCTTGAATATTTTCTACTATCACATATGGGTTAAGCTGATTAAATAAAGTGTTGTATAAACTGAGAATTTCAGTGTTGTGTAAAGCATTGGCTTTTTAATGGTTTACATTTCATTTTTGTAGCTCCATAAATTACAAACGGGAACAGTACTTTGGTTGCTGAATATGCATATAACATTCTCAACTAATTAATTACATAATATCCCTTTGTGTGGTTTTTATTGCAGGATCCAATGACTTCTACCTACATAGAGGAATTAGGTAAAAGAGAAGTTACACTTCCTCCAAAATACCGGGAACTTTTGGCAGTAAGTTAAATAATCATTTACTTTTACTTTACTGTGTGCTTTTTGGAACATAATCATTATCCCATCAATATATTCACGTTTTTTTTTTAATTTAGAAAATATAGTGGGGCTTGTGAAGTAGCTACAAGGACTCCCAGTGTATCTGTTTGCTAGGGCTGCCATAGCTCAGTCCACAGGCTGAGTGGATTGCAACATAGAAATACATGTCTTACAGTCAGGGAGGCTAGAAGACTGGAGTGGGTGTGGGCAGCCTGGGTGTGAAGGAAGGAGCTGAGGCCTCCCTCCTTGGTTTGTACTTGGGCCATCTTTCCTCAGCATCTCTGGGTCCATGTTTCCCCACTTCAATAAGGACAGCAGGCCTATGGAATTAGTGCCCATCCGAATGTTCTCGTTTAACCTTGATGACCTCTCTAAAGGCCCAGTCTCCAAATATAATCACATACTGGAGGGCTAGGGATTTAGGACTTCAACAACATGCCTTTGGGAAGACACAGTTCAACCCATAATGCTCACTGAGCAGTGCATTTTGCCTGTTGTAAAAATTAATTTTGGGCTCTCCACATGATCAAATTAATGTTTGTTTCAGAAAAAAGAAGGTATCACAGAGCCTCCTCCAGACTCCTCGGTGAGTTTACATAAATGTCTTCTAAGATCCAAGTTAACCTTTTTAAAAATCTTTAGTTGTGGGGGGCACCTAGGTGGCTCAGTCAGTTAAGTGTCTGACTCTTGGTTTCGGCTCAAGTCCTGATCTCAGGGTTGTGAGATCGAGCCCCACGTCAGGCCCTTGCTCAGCAGGGAGTCTGCCCCTCCCCTCACTTGAGTTAGCTCTCCCTCTCTCTCAAATAAATAAATCTTGAAAAAAAAATCTTTACTTGGGGGATGGAGCATCAATTCTCTATATTGTGTCTGTGGCTCATCTCCAAATCAGATTAAGTTTTCATCTGTTCTGAGGAAGAGATGGGCATGGGGTTGTGTCAGTGCTCGTGGTTTCCTCTGGAGTTTTTCTGAAGGAAATAATGGAGCCAAGAAGGTTGTGGGGTAAAATAAGTGTTAATAAAAACAGATGAAAATATCCTAACATGGAATCCATTTAAAGGAGTTGGAAATGGGAAACTAGGATTAGTGAGCAGCCATTCCCTTCCAACATAGACTTTCATCTGAGTTACCGGATAATGTACTTCATTTGGTAGCAAAGGAATGCCAAGTCCTTCTTCATTTGCTGAGTTTGTATTGTGGTCCTTAACTGGAATGACTGTCATGTGTCCCCCATCATTTAGAAACCCATGGGGCCCAATGATGCCATAGATGCTTTGTCGTCTGACTTCACCTGCAGTGCTCCTACCCCTGGTGGAAAGAAAGCAAAGGAAGAGGTATTGTTTTCAAAATAATTGGGGGGGAGAAAAAGGGGAGGGGAGCTTATTAGAAGGCATGTCACATTTTCAGACAACTTCTTTGTAGTTCTGGTTTTTACAGTGACTCTTCTTTTACCTCTGAGTCCGACCATTTGTGCTTTTGCCTTTCAGAAATCCACAGGAGAAGAGGTTTTAAAAGCTCAACAAGCCACGGCAATCAAAAGTGCTGCTTCATCCCAAGAGAAAAAAAGAAAGGCAGAGGAGGTATTAAATAATGATTTCTTAGAAAATAACCCTGGTCCATCTGACAGCAGTTGCTTTTCTGAGGCTGATGGAGCTGATTCGGGATAATCCCCACAGAGCGTTATTCATGATGAGGAGCATCTTTTCCCCTTCTGGTCTGTGTGGACCAGTGGACCTGGTCAGGGTTCTGTGGATTATTTCCAGGCAGGCCTTCTGTGTTTCTACAAGTGCTGTTCACGATGGCAGCAGTTTTCTTGGTTGTGAAACAAGAGTCTCTCACCATTTAAAAAAAAAAAAAAAAAAAAACAAAGGAAGACAAGATTCCCCCAAAAATGGCACTCTCAGAATGTTAATCTTCAGTGACCTTTTAAATGGTGTTTGACCTGTGAGTCACCAGGGGATATTGACCTAGCTGCTTCTGTTCACTTCTCTGAACCACGATCACTTAATTGTCACGAAGCTGGCAAGGCCGCCCTGCAGCTCTAGGCTGGGTGAGAAAGCGGGCTCCGTCTGCTGACAGCGCAGACCTGAAGGGGGGGCAGTGTCTGTTGGATCTGCTCTGTCTCTCCCTTCCTGCAGGGGACAGTTTATTTTTATCTGGTGGGCTCAGCGCAGCCCTGAAGAGCACCACACCCTGAGAGTGGGAGTTCCCACAGCCATCAGCCATTGTGCCTTCAGAGAAGGCTCCGGGTGGCCACTCTGGGTTTCCCAGCTTCCCCGGCTTAGCTAGTTTGTTAAGGGACAGGGTTGGCTGAAATTTTTAGAGACACATTAAAAAAAAAAAAAAAAGATACCAGAAAAGTGAAAGTTGACTTCTTATAGCTTTTCTTTTGATACAAGTATTTCATAGTAATATTATCATAGTTATAGCTTGATAACTAAGGGGTGAAGTGTGCCTGTGAGGGTACACGCCCTGTAAGACACTCCAGAAGTGTCTCAGCCCTAGTTTCTCTCACTGGTAATTCTCTTTCTCTCTCTCGCTAGGTTTCAGAAACATTGCCTTCCGAAAGTCCTTCCCTCATCCATGGTTCCTTCATTTGAAATTGAGATTTCACAAAGTAGTGGACAGATGGTTCAGGCTGAGGAGATGTTCTCTTTTCTAATGCACAGAACTTTTCCTTTTCAGCAGGACACAATGAGTGACGAAGCACTGGAGGCTCTTTCGGAGTCGCTGGGCAGCCGGAAGCCAGAACCCGAGCTCGACCTCAGCTCCATTAAGGAAGTCGACGAGGTATTGACCTTGGAGTTGGTATATAGAGCTTGTCAGTCTGCAGGTTATGAAACTAAATGTGGTGTGCGTGTTTAGAATCCTCACACAGCTTTTCTTTATTGGAGCTAAAAGACCAATTACTCTTTATTCTGTCTTACTTTCAGAGTCTGGTTAACTCAGATCTTCATTCCTAGGTAGTTAGCAACCAAGAAGGGTCGTTGAGAGTTTGTCTTATAAACCATCTAGACTTTTAATACTTAAAGTGGGTGCCAGTCCCCTCTGCCACTGCTTCAGTGACACCTGATGAACCAAGATAACATGGAGGCAGGGGCTTGGTGGGGAATAGGTTTGCCCTTGGGGATGTGGAAATTCATATTTTCAGAAGGGTGCCAGGTGCTTCTCTTCGTAAGGAAGGAGGGAAAATGCTGTCGATGGGACGGAGAGAGCCTTCTTTTTATAACTATGGAGAAAAATGTGGAAAATCGTGTCTCAAATTAGAATGAAATCAAGCAACAATTAACTCTATAACTGGAGTTCCTGTGTGCGTCGAGTGTGATGCCGGGGCGGTATTTATCCCACCACACTTGAACATCTTAACAAGTCTTCTGAGTCAAAGCAAGTTTATATTTGGTGAGAAGAGTTCTGACGTTAAATTACAGTTTGTAAAGAGTTTTTGAACTGAGCATCTGGGATGGAAGAGGAGGGAAAAGAGGGAGTTGCCTGTGGGCATTGCCAACGAGGCAGTGGAGTTGGGGGACATGGAAATATTGTCCAGGGGACCCTGAGGAGCACCAGCCTATCAGCGCAGGGAGGGGAGCTGGCAGGTGTCGCTGTCACAATGCTGCTGCCTCTGCTGTCACTTCCTGTTCTGAACCACTGAGGAAGGTGAGTCTCACGACTCCCGGCAACTCTCCCTGAGTCTGGGACTCCTCTGGTCCAAAATGGGCCAGTTTCTATCTTCAGCTTTCTTTGAGGACTTACCGGGCACAGTGTGGCACGACAAGCTTTGTGAAGGCGAACACAGGGGAGCGGGGGAAGCAGTCCTTGTCCTCCAGGACCAAGTAATGTATTGAAAAGAAGGGGAAGTTTCCTAAAGGCACAATGCATGACACATGCTAATCAGAGCAGCCACCTAGACCAGATGTCTCGGGGAGAGGGCGGTCCTGGCCAAACCCTGGGGTGGGGTGGGGGTGTCAGACCAAGTGGAATTGTGCCGTTCTGCCCCCAGAGAGCTCCAGGGCAGTGAGCCCGTTGCCCTTTTGCTTCCGGCTTTTTACTCGTAATTGGTGAGATTTAGTAAGACAGTAATTTGGGGTGGGAAGGTATAACGTTAAATCTCAGGACAGAATCTTAGAGCAACTAAAATCAGATCAATAAAAGTAAAAAATGTTACATAGAAATGACTTCTTAAGCAGCTGGGGTGAGTAGTTTTGGGGATGCATATAAATGTACTAGATTTCCTCTAGAAGACCTCCACAGCAGTGAGCTAAAATTTTAACTGAATGAATTGTTCTTTCTACATTCTTTTTTTTCCACATTCTTTTCTGCTGTTTTCCACTAGTTTTCCTTTTTAATTACGTACAAAGTATAAATAATTCCTAAGATCTTCCAGTCCTGTGAATTCTTAGGCTTAATTTTTAGTCCCTGGTGGTGAATGTATTACTTCCCGGATAGTCTGATGTTTTGATAAGCCTTTTTAAGTTGCATATCCCATAGGAGTCCAGAGCCATTCCAGAACATTCCACACTAGATAGGTCTCCTCGGAAAAGCTGTGTGATGCTTCAGAGAAGACATCCATGCCTACTTACCATTCTTATAACAGAAAATTGGTATCTATAATGATACCTGATTCACCTTCACAGCCAGCACTTAGCACGGTCTTGTGCTCTCCAGTCAACAAAGCAGATAGACACACTGGAATCTGGTACAGTTTTCACTGCGTCACTCATGAAGTACATGAAGTGATATCCTCTTATCTTACCAAACTGTTCTGTGTTTTATTCCCCACCTCCATTTTGATCAGACAAAAGCCAAAGAAGAGAAACTAAAGAAGTGTGGTGAAGATGAGGAAACCGTCCCATCAGAGTACAGATTAAAACCAGCCACGGTACATTTTATTGTTGTTGGTCTTGGTTTAAAGTGAGGGTGGTAGACTAAACATACCTGTAATTTTTCTTTGAAAAAATACACACAAATACGTGGTGGAAAATGTTTTGATTCTCATATGTGCTTATATATGGGAAGTTTCTCCCTTTTAGAAATACTCAGGATTATGAAACCTCATCTCCAGAAAATGAAAACAGAATTGTAGGAATGAGATCTACCTCTTCCCCTGGGTTGGAGAACAGAGATTTCTTTTTTTTAATAGTTCAACTCTTTATTCTGATCCTTGATAAGAAAAAAAAGAACCCTGAGAATTTTTTTCACTCGAATAGAAGAAATTCACTCAAAACCAAATCACTCAAATAGAAGAAAAAAAAAATTCTCTTCTCATATCCTTCCTTAAAAACAAACTTAACAGGCCATGAAAACAATGTTTTATTTCATTTTCAGTGAATTTTCTATTTTATTTTCAGGATAAAGATGGAAAACCACTATTGCCAGAACATGAAGAAAAATCCAAGGTTAGGAAATGATTCTTCCAATAATTAAAAAACAAAACTGAGTTGTGATATGAGTATGAGTGTATGAGTTGTGATAATTTTGACAGAATTTCCCTATGGAGACTTGAATGCCAACCTAGTATTGAAGAAAGGGGAACTTGTGATGGTGACCCTTGGCTCATATCTCTGATTCCTTTACACATATTCTAATGATAATTCTCCTCATGAATGATGACTAGAGTGTTGTGGGTTTCTAGGTGACATTCACTGGACATTGGGAGCTGATGTCAGGATGGTTCGAGTTTGGCATCATGACATGAGCTACTCTAATGATTCTACTCTGCCTTCACTTAAGTTGGGATCAAACCATATAGTTGCCAGTTAAGATAAAATAAGCAGCAACATTTATCAATCACTTATTACATGGCTGACACTGTATGGGATGCCTGTCACGTGTTACCTTGTTGGGTCCTCACTGAATGCAGAAGGCACCCTTATCATTCTCATTTTACATGTGAGGAAACAGAGCCATCTTGAACAGTCCAAGGTTACACAGCTAGAAAAGAGCAAAGCCAGGACCCAGAACTCAAGCTGTCCAACACAGAGGCACGGCTTCTCAGTCACAACAGTTCTGTTATAGATGACTGGTAGCAGTCGAAATTCCCACATGCTCTAAATGAATTTTATCTGAAGGAACTAGGGATAGGAGAACTTTCCTGCCCAATTCCCAGACAGTCATAGGAAAGGAGTATATGACCCGTGTTTCCCAAGCTGGTCAGAAGGAAGTCACTAGGAAATAGTAAAAAAACAAAAACAAAAACAAAAAAAACCTAAGGAGGAAACTAATACAGATCTTCATTGGAAAGAATAGGCAGTTTTATTTGAACAGAATCCTTCAGAAATTGAAAGATCAGGAAAACTTTGGACTAAATGAATCGTGAACACTTCTGTGATACTCGGGTGTCCAGTATTCCTTAGTTATAGCATGACTTTTAGCTTACATTATAAATATAAAAATATCCCCCAAATTTTGGTTTTAGATCCCAAAGTATGGCCTAATGTGTGTTAACAAAAAAATTCTTTGAAAACCTTGTTTTTAACAAAAAAGTAGTCCCTTCATAATGTAATGTTTCTTATATTACAGCCCCTGAGTGAATCAGAACTCATTGATGAACTTTCAGAAGATTTTAACCAGCCTAAAAGTAAAGGAAAACAAGCTAAGCCATCTAAAAAAACAGAAGTATGTTTCTAAAAATACATGTCTCTAATTCTGTGTTTTTTAAAAATATTTGTCTATAATCTGAAAAATGTAAGGCCCAAATGATTTTAGTGTGAAGGAGTTGATGGAGAACGTTTGTGCCATCTTTTTTATAGGCAGTTTTCTTTTCTTTTTTAAAAGATTTTATTTACTGGTCAGAGAGAAAGAGGGAGACGGAGAGAGAGAAGAAGCAGGGGGAGCAGCAGGCAGAGAGAGAAGCAGGATCCCCACTGCGCAAGGAGCCTGATACAGGAGTCGATCCCAGGACCCTGGGATCATGACCTGAGCCAGAGGCAGATGTTCAACCCATGGAGCCATCCAGGCATCCCTGCAGGCAGTTTTCATCTTGGCTTTTTCTAGATGTTCTTTCTTTTCCTAAACAGATCCTGATATTTTTACAATGGGAGTCCTATAATAATCCCTTTAGGAAAGCATTCACACGCATGCGTTCCTCCTCCGTTTTTCCTCCGGAAACTGACCTAGTTCAAGTTGTCATCAGCATTCACCTCGTGGTAGCAGGGGCCTCTGTCAACATTCTCATTTCAGTCCCTCTCCTATGCCCCCAGAGTTAGTGCTTCCCAAGCAAGCATGTTAGTAGCCACATCATTCCCCTGCTCCAGTCCTCAGAAGCTCCCCATTGCCCACAAAATAAAAGTCCCTGCTAATGGGCTATGGCCTCAGCTTCCTTCCCTACCAAGGTGTATCCTCCCATTACTAAACTGTGACAATAATTATTTGTGTGTGTGAGTCCTTGGCTTTTCTCATGTGGTCCTTCTTGTGGAATAATCTTCCCTCCTAATTTGGGATCATCTAAAATGTCAGTCACGCCTTTAAAGCTCTGCTCAAAATAGCCTTTGTCTCCTCCTTTTCCCTCCCCAAATGTTACCTCTCTTCCAAACGTTCCTAAACAGAATACGCCATACCCGGGGCTCTGTTGTTCTTTATATATCCCTGTTAAGTTATCACAGGCAGGGTTTACCTGTCTAGGTCTTCACCTCTGACATGTCTACCTAGTAATAGTAATAGTAAATAGTAAATTTAGTAAATTTATATTTACTAAAAAATACTAAATAATATTTTAAAATACTATTTTAATATTTATATATTTGTATATTTAAATATATTTAATATAATTTAATATAAATATAAATATATTTAAATATATTTTTAAAATAATATTTAAAAAATACTAATACTAAAAAATAGTAAATAGTAAAAAGTTCCTTGAAAGAAGATAGAGCATCCTGCTAATGATCACCTACTGAGCACCCTACATATAGGATAAGCCTTTGTAAGTGTCTGGATTAAAACCAGTTTGTCTGAAATTGAACTCTTGTGATAAAATAAGATAGCACAGTGGTTCTCAGATTTTCGTACCAAGATCACCTGAGGGTTTGATAAAACACAGATTGCTGGGCCCCACCTCCAGAATTTCCATAGTAGTTGGGGTGGGGGTCCAAGAATTTGCATTTGTAATAAGATCCCTGGTTGCTGCTGGTCCGGGGAACGTACTTTGAGAACCCCTGGGAGAATCTTACTTCCTTGCATTTGTACATACTTATTTACAATTGATAAGGTGCTCTTAAATATATAAAAATGCATTTATAAAAACATTGTGTTATATAATTGGCATATGATATATATTATATAAAAATAATATGAATTATCATAGTTGTGAATTTTGTTGAGCTTACAGTGTTCCTACGTAGTATGCAAAGCACTGGACATGTTTTATCTCATTGAAAGCCTCATGTTGACCCTTGAGATGTAGGTACTATCCTTGTTCTCATTTTGCAGATGTGGAAACTGAGTCTCAGAGAGGTTAAGTAACCTACCGAAGGTAAGAGGTAAAACCAAGTTGAAATAATGGTAGAAGAGTTTTAACACACCTTGATTATTCAGTATTCAGCAGTCCTTCAGCATTTAAGAAACTCACGCTCACAGCCTGTCACGTAGGAGAGCGTGTTGTTTTTCTGTTCTTGTTCAGTCCACTAACCAGGCATTTCTAGAAACCCTTCATTGTGCTTCGTTCTCTCTGCAGGACTCTCAGGCTGCTGCCCTAACTCCTGTGAGCGAGGCCGTGTCTCGGACTTCCCTGTGTAGTATACAGTCGGCGCCGCCCAAGCCACCCACCTTGGTGAGTGATCCCCTGGACACAGGGCGAAGTCTTGAGAGCACAGTGTCCATCCTCCCATATGCTCGCTGCTGTGTATTACCATCGAGGCTATTTGATTTTAGCAAAATAGGAAAATCTTGGAGAGCTCTAGTATCTCCTGTTCTCGTGGCTTCAGGGTGTGTGACAAATTCAGGCTCGATTTAAATTTTTTTTTTTAAAGATTTCATTCATTTATTTGACAGACAGAGATCACAAGTAGGCAGAGAGGCAGGCAGAGAGAGAGGAAGGGAAGCAGGCTCCCTGCCGAGCAGAGAGCCCGATGCGGGACTCGATCCCAGGACCCTGGGATCATGACCTGAGCCGAAGGCAGAGGCTTAACCCACTGAGCCACCCAGGCGCCCCTCGATTTAAATTTTTAATTAAACTGCTGCAAGTGGTGTTCGTTCAGCTTCTGAAAGGCTTTCTGCTGCCTTCGTTATTGTGGATAATCACGCTTTTTCACTTTCCCATATCCTGCAAGCGTATTTGGAGCTTCACGAATGGCCTCCTGCTCTCTTCAGTTGACTCTCCTGGTGGGATAATCCGCACAGGACCAGCAGGACTTCCCCCGACTCTCACCTGAAGGGAGGTTCACTCAATTCCTTCCCATTTTCTTCTTGACCTGCCTCTCTCAATGCCCTTTTGTGTGAAGAACGGTAATTAAGTAGTTGCATCTTTCCTTTTGAACTCAGTGGGTTTTGTGTTAGCAGGTAGAATCGGACTCAGTAACAGCTGATGATGGCTCTGTGCTTTCTTACTACAGACTTAGTCACCTCCACTCTGGAGAGTTAACTGGTTGTAGATGCTTGATGGTATCTTTTTTTTTTTTTTTAAGATTTTATTTATTTATTTGACAGAGATCACAAGCAGACAGAGGCAGGCAGAGAAGGGGGCGGAGGGTGGAGAGCAGGCTCCCCGCTGAGCAGAGAGCCCTATACGGGGCTCAATCCCAGGACCCTGAGATCATGACCTGAGCCAAAGGCAGAGGCTTTAACCCACTGAGCCACCCAGGCACATATCTTCTTATTAAACTTTCCCAAGGATATTAGAAGCCCCATTCTGATATCTGTCTGTTACAGGTGAGAGAAATGAAGCTTTGAGTTGACCTTGAGCAATCCACTTAACTTTTCAGAGCCTGGGCTCCTGCTCTTAATTCCTTGAGCATCTAGTGTGGATGTGGCCAGATAGCAAGCCTTTAACGTACATTTTGATCTTTCGTATGGAAAAAGGGCAGGAGGAACTTGGCCAAAGGGACCCGCCCTCAGGAGGAATTGGGAAATACAGAAAGGAGGGAATGATCACACTAAGATACTGGAATAGCACTGTTTTCCTGAAGAGAACAGTGAGCCAAGGACAGGCCAGCACAGAGGGGTAAAGCGTTTGGTGCAGTTGGGTTTAGTGCATTTAGTTCGAGAAAACGGGGTGAAGAGATTGTGGGACCTGTGCCCTGAGTGCCCTGAAGTGGCTTCTTCCCACCAGGGACATTCTTGGTGCCAAGGGAAAATCCCCTCAAAGGTCAGGGTCTCCCTCCTGCCTTACATAGGATGCGACTTCTTTTTTGAGGTCTCTGGGTACACCCTAGAACTTGGACATTGTGGGAATGAAGACCCAGGCCACGGTGGTGAAGACTAGGAGAGGAGGGGCGAATGTGGCCTGAGCTTGTGAGGAAAGTAAGAACAGAGGTTGTGAGTGGAATCAAAAAGACAATAGCCAACACTCCAGAGCAGAACTCTGTGACCTAAGTGAGCGTCCTCCACCTCTTGTGCCCCGGGTGCCAGCCAGGACCTCCGAGGGTCCCTTCCTTGCCCGCTTGAGCCTGACTCCAGGCATCAAGCACTGGATGTTTGGTGCACAGGAAAGGGCTCTGCTTTTCCATTTTCTGGGCGTCTGCTCCGTCTGCTCTGGTGACCATGGTCACTGAGATTACCGTCCCTGAAGTTAGTTGGCATTTCTGGAATTGTGACAGCCGTGGGTGCCAGAATGAATAGCCACGCAGTGTGACAAATGTCAGAGGACCCAATAAGGGCTTGAGGATTAGTGAGCAAAGGGAAGCAAAGAGCAGGAGAAGGAGATGAATGCGTGTGTACCCTGTGTGGCTCTCGTTTGTGTAAGAAGAAAGTTTATTGAGGAAATCCAGAAAGGCGAGTTCTAGTTGTGAATTTGACAGCATGAAATACTACAGAAATTGAAGTTTCAGCCCTTAGTCCTGTTTCCAGATTGCTTCATTCTTAAGAGTGCTGTGTCTCCTAGCCTTGCTACCTCTGTTTGGTTTATTTATTTTTTTAAGATTTTATTCATCTATTTGACAGAGTTCACAGGCAGGCAGAGAGAGAGGGGGGAAGCAGGCTCCCTGCTGAGCAGAGAGCCTGATGCGGGGCTGGATCCCAGGACCCCGGGATCATGACCCGAGCCGAAGGCAGAGGCTTTAACTGTTTCGTTTATTTCTTAAGCCAAGGGAAGCAGGCTTAACAGCAAGTAGTAGTTTCCAAAGATTCTACAGCAAAGAGTGAGGAGAAAACAGCTAAAGTGTGAGCGCATATCTTAGATCAAGCTGGCAATTCCGATGGCTTGGTTAAAACTTTGATCACTGCACATCTTGCATTTTATTTTATTATGTATGTATGTATGTATGTATTTCTGAAGATTTTATTTGGCAGAGAGAGAGCACAAGTAGGCAGAGCAGCAGGCAGAGGGAAAGAGAGAAGCAGGCTCTCTGCTGAGCAGGAAGCCCAATGTGGGGCTCAATTCCAGGACCCTGGGATCATGACCTGAGCTGAAGGCAGACGCTTAACCAGCTGATCCACCCGGGCATCCCCACATCTTGCATTTTAGATAGAATCCCAAACAGGTTAGATAAATCAAGGATTTTTGTTGCTTCTGGGAATAAAATCTATGCAGTGTCCAACCACTAGAGGGCAATAGATCACCTTCTACTCAGGTTCCATTGTCTCATGGATGAACTCTTTCGCAGTGCAACTAAGAAAAAGTTTTCTTACTTACATTGATGATGGTTAAGGCATATAAACAAAGACACTTCTACTCTAATATTCAAATATGTACTCTCTGTGAAGTCCTAGAATTTTATAGGAATAAACTTTGAAATTTTTTCATTCAGAAGCTTTCATACTTTGGAGCAAAAGCAGCAATAAGAAATTCATTGATATTTCAATCCAGTATCTATACAATAGAAATAATGGTTTAATGAATAGTACTTATCCTTGCTATGTATTATGCATTCTATTTTCTATCATCAAAAAAACAGACAAAAAAAGACCTGCCCTTGAACTGTTGATTTTATGAGCCATTAATGGATGGATCATGACCTGGGGTTTGGAAGAAGTCAGATCAAGTCCCATCTTCTAGTCCTACTCCTGTCTTTTAGCCTCCTATATCATTTATGTTGTCTTCATCCATTTTCATTAAGACATCATGAGGGAGCACATTCCCATTTGAATAGTGGGACCCCAGGTAGACCATTCCCATTATGGCACTCAGGTCAGTCGGTCACAGGCAGTCCCCTGAAATAGCATGAATTCACCTTGACCAGCGGAAGCCATGTAAAGAGCATGAGCGTCTGCGTCTCAGCAGAGGCCCTGCCCGAGCCAACACCTCCAGGATGGGCCAGGCTGATTTCACAGAGCATGGGGCAGAATGTCTGCTCCTAGGCCCTTCTGAACATCTTTCCTGTGCAGTCTCTAGAATGATCACATTAAGATCACTTCTTATCTGGCTTTCTGCTCTGAGGATTTTCCATTCCATTGTCTTGTTTGCAAACCAAGACACTGAGTTAGAGTACGGAAGTGGCTAGGTGCCACTTAATGCTTAACATGGGAGACTTGGCCTAATGTTTAACATTTTAGGTTCTTAAACCTAAATTCTAATTCAGTTGGTAATTAAATTATTAAAAGATGACATTTACTTCTTATCTAGACCTGAAATAAGGATATGCCCTTCTGAATTGTTTGATGTAGTCTCCTTTAAAAGGAGTGATTAATCATCTCCTTAGTGTATCCACAAATGTGCTTCTAGAAAGGCATGGTGCCAGACAATGCAGTAGAAGCCTTGGCCAGCAGCCTGGGGAAGAAGGAAGCAGATCCAGAGGACGGAAAGCCCATGGCGGATCAAGTGAAGGTAATAGCAGCTCAGTCTCTTCTAGAAAGGAGCTGTCACTGGTGGTCTTCACTTCCCAAGGAAGTTAGTCACCTTTTTTTTTTTTTTTCTCCATATTTCCCACAACACATGACCGTCTGGCTTTATCCATTAGGAAGCATACCTGCTTTATGACCTAAACCCGAGTAAGCGTCAGTGTTTGGCTCTAGCGGTGGCCGGCGGTGGGGGGCGTGCTCACATTCTCTGAGTCTCGCCTGGGCCCTGTCCATTCCCACTGCCCAGGAGTCCCCAGGGAAGGGGCAGCTGCCCCTCACCCCCAGTGTTGCCTTTCAGCCCAGCGGGCAGAAGTGGTGGTGGAAGTAGGGGAGGCTGGGAAAGCTGAGGGAACTGTGGGAACTCTACACAGGGGGCCGTAGGTATGTTCTGGGGTTACTTATCTCAGATGGAGCCACGTAGACATCCACTTTATGGAGATGTATTACTCATGAAAATGGTATAATCTTGATGCAGGAAAAAGCCAAAGAAGAGGATCGTGAAAAACTTGGTGAAAAAGAAGAAACAATTCCTCCTGATTATAGATTAGAAGAGGACAAGGTAAACAGCCTGGGCTGTTTTTCTATTTTATTTTAATTAATACTGAATTTTATAAATATAAAGCCAGGACATGGAAACAGGTCCAGAGTATAAAGAGCTTGTTTTTAATGTTTCAGATGCCACATAGTTTGCTAATACTCTTTTGGCATACTAGGTGTGAAGTTAAAATATTCCTCAGTGACTTTTCACTCTTAAGTGGAAAAAAAAATCTAATGCCTAACCTGCCTGATTTTTTTTCCCCATTTGATACATGGTTTGTTATGATACCGGAAACAAAGAAAAACTTAGAAAACCTTTATGTAACTAGGAAAAATAAAGTGAGAAATAATTATTTCCTAGGAAGAAGAATATGCAACTCTTAGATATACACTGAAAAAGTAAGGAAGCCTGTTTGACATTAAGTAGAAGGATAATTATTTTGTTTCACTCATTCTGAAAGTACAGATCATACAGAACAAGTGACACAGTGGGGAGACCCCATTCTGTATTTGTAGTTGAAGTGAAATCACTTGATCAGGGACACACACGTGTGGACAGAACACATGTCCATCATCTTCATATGATGCTGCTATTAAAGCATACTTAAAAGCATATTCAACTAAATATATATATATATAACTGCATTTATATACAACCATACATATATGTAGCCCTGCACCGAGTTATTTGTGTATATGTGGATATATGGGATTTACCATCCATTTATAAATTTTCCTTTACAAAAAAAAGCTGCAGATGCTTTCATGACTTTGTCCTCTTTCTCAGAAGTGGCACTTAGAGTCATCTCAGGCTTGGCATCTCTGAACCATAAGGATGTGCTCAGATGATAGGCAGGAATTTTGTCTATCCTAGTTTCTGTAATTTTCCCAGGGCTTACTACAGGGCATCGGACAGCATCAGTGCATAGTAGTTGAATGCATTGCCAATGAAATTAACCAGTTTTCAGGAAACTTTGGCAATGCCCATCCCCCAAGCGGGTGAAGAGTGTGTCTTTATACTCCCAGCGTGTCCTGTATGCCGCCTGACCCAGTACCTCGTGTCACACTGCTTCGACTGCGCACCTGTGTTTCCACTACACTAGTGTGTGGGCTTCTGAGGTCACAGGTTGTACAGTTTGTTCTATGGTCCCGTACCTACGGAATGCCTGATACATGTGAGCTGTTGGTCTATATGAACTAATTAGAGCATATTCCCTGGTGCAAGAATCTTTTTCCTGAAATGATGACTCTGATTTATAACGCACAACATCAGATCTAGCCTGTAGGTGCCTTACAATGTTTACAGGCATTCGTACTTGGGATAAATCCCCCAGGATAAATCAAGGGAAGTGAATCTGTGCCATGTTTTTCTCTCCCAAATAGGATAAAGATGGAAAACCACTCCTGACAAAAACACCCAGGGAATCGCTTCCGGTAAGCAAAGCCAGTTTTCTCTAAGCGTCTCTTTCTTACTTGGCCCTGACATCCTTTGTAGAGGAAGCAGATTGGCGGGGGTGGGGTGCCATTTGTTGATACATTTCCTGGTTCTTACAGGCCATGAGTGAAGACTTCCTTCTGGATGCTTTGTCTAAGGACTTTGCTGGTTCCCCAAACGCTGCACCTCTTGTAAGTCTGAAACTCCTGGTTTATTTCCTTACTTGGAGGGTGGCAGAAATAAATGGAAACTAGTGACTTAGAATCTGACCTTAGAGTTAAGGAAACAGTCGCAAAATTAAAGGCCTTCTCTAGCCCGTTGTGGCCCTTAGATAGAAGTGTTCTATCATGAAACCTTATACCAGCACAGTGGGTATTTGCAACAGTGTAACTGACTGAACCAAAGCGCATGTACTCTTCATCAAGTATACTTAGGAAAAAGAGAATTTACATCTCAAATAACTTTATCTGTTGATATTTCTACAATTTATCATCTTCTATAATTACCTCCTAGGAAAACTTTGCTCTTTGTAGAACAGATAGTTCCTCAAAGGGAATTTTGTTACTGGAAATTTTAGGAAATGTTGGTAATGGTAAGCAGGTTGCTGTACTATAGGGTTGTTAGAGCTTATCTATATGCAAACATATTGTAAGTCTGTTGGAGTGCCCAAACTTGTATAATTCCAGACCTTTTCTGTGGGATCTGGGTTATCTATTTACAAGGTTCTTATGTAGACAGTATCAGTCGAGAAACAGAATGAGTAGCAACTAGAAGAAATAATGATTCTTTGGAGTTGCTCATTTTTGGACTTGATTAAGCAATAAATCCTTCAAAGAAGGGATTACTAACCAGTGCATGGTCCTCACTGGACTCCTGTGAAAACAGCATGCCCAGGCAGTATGAGTCACCCCATTCCATGACCTTCCCCTCTTCCTCCTCCTTACAAACATTACAGTACAGAGAGGCTCCGAGTCCTAAGTTAGGGGAGAATGTAAAGTGAGCAGTATCCCAGGAATGTGGAATCATATCGTTACAGTGATGCAAAACAATAAATGAGGGGGAGCCAGTGCCTTAATTCCCTTCCTCATACCATCTGTAGTATTATTGTAATAGTTGGGGTTTATCTTTTAGAAGTTCAAAGAAAATACAACAGTGAATTTTTATACCCATCCAAGAAGAGGTATAGCAGAGAAATGACTAGAGATAATATAACCATTTCTTAAAAATTATAATCTTGGAAAATTAATCTGGCAAAGGGAAAAATTTATTAGCATCTATTGTGAACAAGGTAGAAATAGCCAATTATCCAATTATGGTAAGTTAAAAGGTCGAAGTAGAAAAGTGTTTGGGGGAAGTCCCAAGAACTTTGGAGGAAAAGTATTATATTCTGACTCAGAATTAATGTTCAAATACAAAGGAGTGCTGGCTGTGCATTCCATGTTCTTTGATTACAATAAAATAGAAATTCTATTTAAAAAGATAAATTTAGGGGCTCTGGAGTGGCTCAGCCAGATAAGTTTCTGCCTTCTGCACAGGTTCTGATCCCAGGATCCTGGGATCCTGCCCTGTGTCGGGCTCTCTGCTCAGCCGGGGCCTGCTTCTCCCTCTCCCTCTGTTACTCCCTCTGCTTGTGCTCTCTTGCTCTCTCTCTCAAATAAGTAAAATCTTAAAAAAATAAAAATAAGTGAAAGTTGAAAACATTCCACTGCTATCACTAAAATCAAGAAGTAAATTCTGAAGAGACTATTTTAAAAAATCAAGTATAAGACATTTGCAAATCAAAATCTTGGATAAGCAGCCAAAGCAGTATTCATGAGATACATTATCATAAATACCTTCATCGGTAATGGAGGAAAAGAGAAATCTGATTAACCAAATGTTTATTGGATTTTGAATTTCAAATTTAAGCTATTATAAAGCTATTATTAGAAATAAATTATTATTTTACATTTAAATAAGCTATTATCCCCTAACTACCCAAAAGAAAGTAGCAGTCAAGTATAGTAGGAGATGAAAATCGCAGCCTGAGACTAAACTCGCCCACAGTTCCTTGATTGGACTAAAGTTTTATATAAGATACCAGCAACTGTAAAAGAGAAAAAAAAGTTTTACAAATAAAATATGATTGGATTTTAAAATGAGAGTATAAATGTGTGAAAGAATCAATAGTTGGCCATTAACATTTTATAAAATATTGGTAGAAATAATAGTAATCATACGAGTTAAACTTAATTTAAGTAATTTTTATTTTTATTTATTTTTATTTTTTTTTAAAGATTTTATTTATTTATTTGAGAGAGAGACAGTGAGAGAGAGCATGAGCGAGGAGAAGGTCAGAGGGAGAAGCAGACTCCCCATGGAGCTGGGAGCCCGATGTGGGACTCGATCCCGGGACCCGGGGATCATGACCTGAGCCGAAGGCAGTCCAACCAACTGAGCCACCCAGGCATCCCAATTTAAGTAATTTTTAAAAGATTTTATTTATTTGCTGGAGCAGGGGTTGGCTGGCAGAGGAAGAAGCAGCTTCCCCGCTGAGCCAGGAGCCCTTAGGGGCCCTCAGTCCCAGGACCCTGGGATCTTGACCTGAGCCGAAGGCAGATGCTCACCCAACTAAGGCACCCAGGTGTCCCCAAAACTTAAAATGAGATCTAAGTGGTATAAGATAGCAACTAAATTACTAAAAACAACTATGTGCAGTACCTTTTTTTTAAGCAAAATATAAAACACACCATTCATAATACCTAAGCAGAAGAAAAACTGAAGAGATTAGAACTGTTTTCAAACGTTGCTTCTAAGAGAAGTTTAAAATTGACTCTTAAATGTTTAATACCAGTAGTCCCATGTGACATAAACATGTTCTCAAAAACATGGCCTACATAGTTGCTTCTGCAAGTAATTATGGTCCTAATCTTAAAATACCATTAATACAGTATTGTTAACCAAAGTCACTTAAATTTGTAGATGTATAATTTTTAACAAACAGAATATAGAATTTTAAAGTAATTATTTACCACTGTTAGAAATTCAAGATTTATTTAATAGCAGGGAAATCCATATGACATAGTAGGGTATCAGAGGAACAATCAGTAATGTCCATATAAAAGATATATTTCATATTTCACATGCATTCATATATTTTAAATAAAAACCTTTAAAAAGTAGATAATCCCTTAATGTATTAAAGAGTATCTATTTAACTTCAAGAATCAAATATTCAGAATTAAGCTAGAGGCATTTCTTTTAGAAAAAAAGTATAAGAAGTTGATTTTATTGTCATTTCTGCTTAATGGTGTATAAAGAATCAATAACAAGACCTGAAAAAGAAATGACAGTTATGAAAAAAGGAACATCTGTGCATTTGTCGATATTCTAGTTCTAGATACCACATTTGTAGATACCATTGTGCATGCTGTGTGTACATCAGTAACAGATTGGAAAATAGTATAAGGCGTCAGATGTTAAAAGAGAAGTAGATGAGCAGAAAAGTGAGAACATGAAATTAAAACATCTACAATGGTCTGACTCCATGTTTTTTAAAAGAATTACAGCAAATCCCTACAGTTATTTTGTAAGTCAATTTTTTAACTTAAAATCATACTTCATATAACTCAATAAGAGTATTCTAAAGTATGTTAGAAAAGCTAAATCATATGCGTAAAAACAGGAAAATGTAGGGTTTGATTTATATGATGATAGTAAATTCCATTCTGATTCAGAATGCAAAGCTATAGATCAATGGAAAAAATTGAAAAATTAACGTAAAAGATTTCATATATTTGTTAAAGGAGAATAAATCCCTATTTCAGAAAGATTCTGGAATAATAAACTATTTAACATTAAGAAAAAAATAACGCTAAAACCACACAACCTATACCAGGTATAAAGCAACACTGGGACATCATTCATTATATACCTTGTATCAGAATTATAAATATGTAACAAATACCTGATTGAGGCAAGGGAGGCCACAGAAAGCAAGCCTGCTCAGTCATTGCTTTTCACAGTATGAATTTCTTACAGCTTCGGAGAGGCAGGACAGTTTGGCAAGGTAGAGCCAGCACCATAAAAAGAACCACTGTTGGAACTTACACAGAGGGGTGCCTGGGTGGCTCAGTGGGTTAGGCCTCTGCCTTCGGCTCGGGTCATGATCTCAGGGTCCTGGGATCGAGCCCCTTATCGGGTTCTCTGATCAGTGGGGAGCCTGCTTCCCCCCCTCTCTCTGCCTGACTTTCTGCCTACTTGTGATCTCTCTCTCTGTCAAATAAATAAATAAAATCTTTAAAAAAAAAAAAACAGAGCAACTAATTATGAAGAAGAAAGCTGAAAAACTGCAGATAACCTAAATGTACACTGAAAAATGTATAAACACACCATGTAACTCTTAAGTCATTAGATTTTTGAAAATTAAGAATAATAAATATCAATAGGAATTAGGAGATGGTAATAAACTGCAACTATGGAGGAAGAAGAATCAGAACTGCTTTTTTTTTTTTTAAGATTTTATTTATTTATTTGACAGAGATCACAAGGAGGCAGAGAGGCAGGCAGAGAAAGAGAAGGAAGCAGGCTCCCTGCCAAGCAGAGAGCCATGTGGCTTCATCCCAGAACCCTGAGATCATGACCTGAGCCAAAGGCAGAGGGTTTAACCCATTGAACCACCCAGGTGCCCCAAGAACTGCTTTTAAGATTTGTGTTATTGTGCATCCATTTGGGTGAAGGGAATAAATAGTATTAAAGCTGTATTAAAAATTGTATTTAAGGGGCTCCTGGCTGGCGCAGTTTGTGGAACCTATGACTCTTCGTCTTGGGGTTGTGAGTTCAGGCCCCATGCTGGGTGTAGAGATTTCTTAAAATCTTAAAAAAAAAAAAAAAAAAAAAAAAAAGTATTTAGGGATGCCTGGGTGGCTCAGTTGGTTAAGCGTCTGTCTTTGGCTCAGGTCATGATCCAGGGTCCTGGGATCGAGTCCCACATCAGGGTCCTTGCTCAGCAGGGAACCTGCTTCTCCCTCTGCCTGCTGCTCCCCCTGCCTGTGCTCGCTCGCTTTCTCCCTCCCTCCCGCCCTGTCTCTCTGACAAATTAAAAAAAAAAAAAATCTTTAATAAAATGTATTTAAGTGATGGCATTGCAAGCATAGTTTTTTATATAATATATTACTGACATGTATATAGGAGCTATACTGTATTATATACGTGTGTGTGTGTATAATTTTTTTTTTTTTTTTTAACAAAGAAATTTGAAGACGCTAACCTTTCTGCTGTCATCTCTGAAGTGGTTTCTCAAACCCCAGCTCCTACCACGCACTCTGCTGGCCCACCCCCTGACACTAAGGTAAGCAGCATTTTCGAAATAGGTCTTTATAGTAACAATAATAAGAAAGAAAATAGGGCCCTTGCCTTAGAGTATATGAAAATACACAAAATCGTTAGGAAGACCAAGCACCTTCTATTTTAGAAGAGAGAAGACTGGTGATTTGGGGAGATGACAGAATATGTGAAGTAAGTAAATGAAACAATGTGTATGAAGTATTTTACACATAGTCCAGGAGCTTAATGTTACTGTTGCTTTATTAGAATTGAAAGAGCTGGAGTGTGCATTGTGCATATATTTGAATTATTAGATTTGACAAATTCTTTAGCTTTCCTGATTAGTTTCTCCTCTTTATATTTTTCCTGACACATGCTATGAACACGGCCCATTATTGAAGCTCAGGTTTATTTTATGGAATTGCTCAGTGTTTGAGCTCCTTCTCCCAAAAATTCAAGTATGTCCTGGAGTAGTTTCCCTCCCATTCATACCAGGAAAACTTTGTCATTTTCATGATAGCAATACAAAAACCTCAACATCAGGACTGTTTTAATTATTTACATGTCCTGAGGCAATTCTGTGGGACCAAAGCTTTTCCAGACTTCCTTGATTAATTTTCTGCGCAGTATCCAATTATACATTATCGAGGCGAGGAGACCACACCACATCAAAGAGATCGCCCTAAACCAGATCCCCATCTCCTTTGGATGAGAACAAGTGCCTCATTTGCTAGATGGAGATGAAGTGGCTTTAGTGAAGTCAGCTACGCTTCCTTTCCTTTTGATGTAGCATCAAAGCCTGCTTAGTGCTCTAGTCGGAGATTCTGCATGAATTTTCCTGCTGTTGGGTCAGCCTCAGGATCATCTGAAATTATCTAGAGGCCCAAATGACAAAGCCCAGACTCAGCCGTGGGGAGCTCCACCATGATTAGCTCTTATCCGGGGCTCCAGTGAAGCACTTAAGACCAGGAAAATGCCCCGTGTATGTGTGTGTCTGCCCACAATGATGAAAGTACCCGCGCACAGAAAGGAAGAAGCATCATGACCCAGGCTGCTCTTTACCCTTCTGTCCTTAAAACGTGAGGGCTCTGTGCTGGCTGAGGCAACGGCAGACCTCAGCAATCCTGAGCCTCTGTGCCCTTCACCAGTATGTATCAGAATGACCCCTTTCCCATCCTATTTCCTGTCAGAAAGTCTAGTTTCATTTAATATTTTGAATGAAGACATCACTCAAACCCAGTCTTCACTTAAATGAATACATGTGGGAATCAGAAAAGAAGCCATCATCCTGTGTTTTCTGGGACATCAGACTGTCACCGGGAGTGTTGCATACACTGAACGCATAGGAAGGCAGGTTTTTCCAACACATCAGGCCAGGAACACCCCCTCCCCTCCCCGTTTTTTGGAGGGGCCTTTTTTTTTTTTTTTTTTTTTAAGGGGAAAGAAGCATCTGGGGGTAGGTAGCGGGTAGGTAGACAGGCCCATGCAAGCGTAGAGAGAGAAAGATGAGGAGGAGTGCCACCCAAGGGCCTGCCCATCTCCCAAGTGAAAGTCTCATGGAGTTTATGGAAGTCTTAGTGGCCACGTTGGGGCCACTAAGAGGACTGATTTATTTGGCTAAGCAGTGACTAATTGACATTGGCTTTTTAGCAGCATGACAACAAAGAACTGGACGATGCCCTGGACCAACTTTCTGACAGTCTAGGACAAAGGCAGCCTGATCCTGACGACAACAAACCAATGGAGGATAAGGTCAAGGTAAAAAATATATATATATAAGTGAAATTAAAGGTTTTTGTAGCATAGGGTATCCTACTATGCACATAAAAGGCGGGGGGAAAGGACTTCTGACTTGGGAGTTTTAGTGAACCTTTGGATAACTTAATGCTCACTTTTTCCTTCTCTATAGTCTGTTGAATTTTTTGCCTCAGGGAGGACTTTGCTAGGGCACATGCTTAGGCAGATGTCCTGTTCAGAAACCCAGACTTAGTTATGATGGGAGAGTACAGCTTTACTTACGTTCTCCTCCCACATTCACTTGTCTTTTTATCTGGCAATAAGCACTATCACGTATATCATCTAAAAATGCATGCATTTTTTTTTTAAGATCTTACTTATTTGTTTGAGAGAGGATGAGAGAGAGCACAAGCAGGGGGAGCAGCAGAGGGAGAGGCAGGCTCCCCGCTGAGCAAGGAGCCCACTCGGGACTGGATCCCGGGACCCTGGGATCATGACCTGAGCAGAAGGCAGACACTTAACGGACTGAGCCACCCAGGCGCCCCGAAATGCATGCATTTTTTAGGGTGACATATTCTGTGCCTCTAGGGGCACAGTTCCCCTGTTTGCCAGAGGTTTCCCTAGGAGCCTCCTGAGCCATCATATCTCTGCGTGCAAATCCCTAAATGAAGCGTTGGGCCAAGGGTTGCTACTGAGCAGAGGCATGTGTGCAAGGCACACACTGTTAGCTCTACACACCTCCCAGCACATCAGTAAGTGCTTGTCCACGCTAACAATAGTCTGTTCAGCCTGGAACCAGGAACTAAGTGACCAGCCAGATCCCTGTCCCAGGGCATTTCAAAGGATCCTTAGGTCTTCATTCTGTTATAGGATCATTGATGTGAACTTGACCTGTATTTGGCAAATGAAATAATGATGCAGAAAAATACAGCCTGCCCGCCCACCCAGAGAATGGGGTGTGGAGCGTATGTCTCTGAATCTATGACAGATGTGCCCCCGAGAGGTGAGGATGCAGGGAGGTTTAGCTGCTGCTTCCAACAGCAGATGCTCCCCCCCTCACACACACACAGCTCAAGCAGTCAGCACATTCGCACACTCACTCAGGTTGGCTGTGCCGGCTGGTCCTTCGGGGTTGCTCTGAGATGTCAGAGTGGTAAATAATTCCTCTCTAAATATCAAAATACAGTGACTTGATATTTTAATCTAAAAAATAGAACTCACATAACGACCAAAGATAGCTTATACTGTTGGGTTTTCTTTCTTTCCACGGTTTCTAGGGACAAATATTGCATCATTTATGCTAAAATACAGGTAGAAATCCACACGTATGGATGGATGTGTAGAAGCACCAAGGTTCCCTCCCCCCCCCCCCCCCCCCCCCCCCCCCGCCATCAAGTCATGGTCTGTTGAAGTTACCTGTTGTCTTGTTACTTAGAAAATAGAGAGAGTGTTTGTCTCGGGAAAGTAGGGTAAGTTCTGGCTGCTAGGTTTTAGAAAGTACTGTCTACGTGAAGGAGCAACTATTCGGTCTGTTTCATGTTTTCAGGAAAGAGCTAAAGCCGAACACAGAGACAAGCTGGGAGAAAGAGATGACACCATCCCGCCTGAGTACAGGCACCTCCTGGACAACGACGACGAGGTAAATGAAGGCCGAGGTCGAGGTTGACTAGATAGCACAAAGCTTCGTACATTCAGATCTCCCTTGCAAGGAGGAGGAGGCGCACTTTCACAACAGCATAAAAATGTGACATGAAGGAGTGCTTTCAATGCACGATACCACCATAGCACTGTTCTGAGTAAAGATAGGCGAGACCAGATTCCCCATCCCAGGTCCTCCTGCTAGATCTAAAGATACTCTGTCAGGTCTTGGGCCCTTTGTCTCTAAATGCAGCCAGTTGTCCTCAGGTCAGCTGGGCCTGTACCCTCAGCTTTTGGCTCTGCATTGCAAATCAGTGAGATGACAAATCACCCATTCCACACCTATTGAGAGAGAAGCAAGGAAGCTTCAGAGCCTTCCCAGTCTCTACTGCTGGTAATGGGGCTGAGAACTCCCGGGCTTGAGGTGTTTTCTTCAGTGTCTCTTAGAGAATTCAATTCTCCTTGCTTGCATTCTGTATTCCTGAAGGTAGCCATTCTGCATCCTGCTAGAAGCCTCCCTGCTTTGGTAGTGCTATCTGACCCTGCTTGTATTCCCTGGGAGAGGTACCGTTTAACATCCTTGCCCTTGAAGGATGGGTAAGGTCCCCGCAGAGTTATACTTGTAATCCTGAAGAAAAGCTGTGTGCCATCCCAGCCCCTCACATGCTTCCAACATATAATAAGCGTTTATAATTAAGACAAAAAACACGAGTTACTTTTTGTAATATTGCAAGTTGAATTTTTAACACATGATGGCAGGAAGTTCCTAAACAATTGTTTCCTTCACTTCCACGACCAGACTCGGGATTTACCCCTTACTGCACATCCCTCTCCCTTGCATCTCAGGCAAGGCATCAGACCAGAGAGTCTACAAGTTCTGACTACACCTAGGGAAACCTTTACAAAGAGCTATGTCTAACCAGTAACCTACCTGTTTTTAAGGGCAAACCAGCAAAGCCACCTGCAAAGAAACCCAAGGACTCAAAGGTAAATACCACAGCAGCCATGTTCCCATAAACAATGTTTGTTTGTTTTCATTCTAGCTGAAATCTGGAATTTATTGAATGCCTGCCCTGGGGTTGGTACTATGCGAAGATGAGTGGGGTGTGTGATTTCTCTCTTCCAGCCCTCACGAGAGCGTGTTTAGACAGACCCATCTTTTCAGATTGAACAATTGAGGCTCAGAATACTAAGCAAACCGTTAAAAGAGAAGGAAGTAAGGCTGTAAGGATTTTCACATCTAAATTGAGGAAAAGAATGTCAGCAAGGTTTCCTTTTTCTTTTAATACCTTATTTTCAGTGATGGGGGAAAATGTCCCTTATAGTATTTTTGCCTTCTGCTTCTTCACCGGTTATTCACGGTTATTTCTGTTAATATCTCAGAAACCCGAAGATGACAATGACCCCATCGATGCTCTTTCAGGCGATTTTGACAGCTGTCCTGCACCCAAGGAAACGTCAAACACAGCTGAGGTACTCTGCTTCTTCATATGGACTTTCTGTGTCTACTTAGAACCGTAGGCTGCAGAATGAATTCAGCGATGCCATAGAGAAGTTGAAAAAATGCATACTTATACTACCCTGCCAACATGATTGGGCATATTTATCTTTTTCCATGTATATATGTTATGATACATTATATATTTGTGTGTAATGTAATTTATATCTAATGTATATATATTATATATAACTAAACTAGTATATACTTACATGTATTTAAATATTAAAATATGTATTTGTGATACATTACTTTAGGTAATATAAGTTTAAGCCCATATCTAATACATTACTTAATATTACTTCTTAAGTGTTTTTCATGTCACTGTACCCTCCCCACAGCCATCGTGTTTGATGGCCACACTATTGGTGCTGGGCAATAATGCTCCGTCTCTGCTCATTGAAGATGAGAGCAGCCCCCACCTGCACTGCACCTTCTCATGGCTGTTGCCCATCTGTCCCTCAGGGCCCAGGTCAAGCATCAGCTCCTTCAGGCACACTCACTGCTTCTTCCTGCCCACGCCCAGTGAAGGGCTCCCCGTACTCTGGGCTACCCTTGGTCTGTTTATTATACCAGGGAGCTGTGCACTCTATGCAGCAGCTGAGGTCAGCATTAGCAAAATTCCTGGGACAGAGCAGGTGCTCAGAGCAAGTGCTTAAAGGTGAATGAAAAAAAAGTATATGGCCTTTTACCTGTAAATACAAATAGAAAAGTGAATTGAGTGCACTTGATGGCCATTTTCAGAAGAATTAATAGTGCAGAGCTGTTTGCTCTTGTTTTGCTCTTACTAAACAGCTCTCCCAATCACTAAATTGTTAGTCCCCCTCATGTTGGGTGATTGAATTCCTAACTACCTCAGCATCCTGTTTCTCACTCCTGGGTAAATAATGCCTTTTTAGCAAACAGGACTTTATTTTTATAGAAGACCTGCCTCCAGCTCTCTGTGATGATTTCTGCTGTTAAATTTGTTTTCTGTAACACTGAAAATGAGTATCCCATCCTTGCTCTGTTGGCACATAAAAACCAGTACTGACAGAAACAGGCTGTTTTCATGAGCTTATTTCCTCATGGACATTGGCAGAATATCAGTGTGACCCACATTTTCCTCTGTATTTTTAATCCTTTTTACTTTCTACCTTTAAACACTGCTATGTATATTGAAAGTTTTCCATTATTTAATTGCACTCGATGGACTGATGATAACAATGGCCTCATTACGTTGCCTTTGCTTTAGGACCGAGTCAAGAGAACTGCTCCCAGCTCCAAAGCACCCAAGAATGGAGGGAAAGCAAAGGATTCTGCCAAGGTAAAGGGCTCTAAATATTACTATAAAGTAGCAATTACATGGAGTGGCATTTATCCTTTTAACCATTATGTTTCTAACTGGAATCTATTCAGAATAAAATAGTAGTTTAATAGTTGAAGCACTGGATATGCCAGAGCGCATCTTGCTAAAGAAATTGAAGTTTTAGGGTGCCTGGGTGGCTCAGTGGGTTAAGCCGCTGCCTTCAGCTCAGGTCATGATCTCAGGGTCCTGGGATCGAGTCCCGCATTGGGCTCTCTGCTCAGCAGGGAGCCTGCTTCCCTCTCTCTCTCTGCCTGCCTTTCTGCCTCCTTGTGATCTCTGTCTGTCAAATAAATAAATAAATAAATCTTAAAAAAAAAAGAAGAAATTGAAGTTTTAGAGACTTAAAGTATGTGGTCCTTTAGAAATCTTAATGATAATTTTTTTGAGTTTATTTATTTGATAGAGATCACAAGTAGGCAGAGCAGGGAAACAGGCACCCCGCTAAGCAGGGAACCCAGTGCAGGGCTCGATCCCAGGATCCTGGGATCATGACCCAAGCCGAAGGCAGAGGCTTTAACTCACTGAGCCACCCAGGCGCCCCCTCAATGATCATTCTTAACCCAATTCAAGTTCTCTCATTTCCCCCCCTTTGTCACACAAAGTATTACGGTTCGCAATGCTCACCAAGCTGTGGTAGCCCATAATCAGTGTAGGTCCAGTCCCACTTTCCTCAAACTCCCTTCCAGCTACAGCCTGCCAGTGTGCGCAGCTAGCCTTGCCTTCAGCTTCATGGAGAAAATTGAGGCCACTCTGCACAAAATCCGAAAGGTCCTCTACCAACCTTCCCACTGGAAACCCTCTCCCCTCCTTGCCCTGATATGGCCCTTCTGTCTGAGTGGTCAATAATCACCTCTCTCCAGTCTGTTGATGCTTTGTCCTTGTATTAGAAACTTTCTAGTTCTTTCACCACTTTAAAAGCAGTTCTCCAACTTATAAGCCTACAGCCCAGTTCCTTCCAAAGTTCACCTTCCTCAGACACCTGTAATTCCTGCTTCCTCTGCTTGAGCCCTGCCTATGATCAGCGATGACTTGCTGGTTGCTAGTTCATTGGTCCTTATCAATCCTTAGTTTACTTGATCTCTCAGTAGTCGGCTTTGGGGCATTAAGAGTTGAGCCTGTGATAGATTAAGCCTTTGGCAAATAGTGGGAAGGGTGAATTTTTTTATACCTTCCCCCCTCCAAAGACCCACATCACTATGTATATAACACATTGACAGTTCAGATTCATGTACTATGTTTCATTAAATGTAAATCATCAGTTATTTTTTTTAAATGCCATTAAGAAAAAAAGTCAGCAATTTATGTGATGTTATGCACTGTAAAAACCACATCAAATTCAGACATATTTAAATGGTGGTGGCAGCAGTGGGGGAGATAATGCCAGGAAATGGGGTTGGTATAAAGCTTAGGACATGGAAGTAGCATGCAGAATTAGAGAAGATCCGAGGGTTTTTATGATCCAGAATATTCATTAGATGCCACTTCAAAAGGAAGACTATGAGTTCTACTTTCTAGAGCAACATGAAAAATGATGCACGAGACCAATGACTAGAAGTTACAAGATCCAGGGGTACCTGGCTAGCTCAGTCGGTAGATCTGAAAACCTTGATCTTGGGATTGTGAGTTCAAGCCCCATGCTGGTTATAGCGATTACTTAAAAACTTACTAAAAAAGTTATAGGGTCCAGTTTCTTAGAGTTGGGCATTAATGAAGCAAAACCATTACTCAAAATTACTCCGTGTGCTCAAGGCAAGAATGCAAGTTAGGTGAGACAACTTCTAGATCCTTTCCTACTCCAAGAACATAAAATTTAAAGGGTTATTACTATGATCCCCTGACTATAATGAGAAACTGAAGGTATAGTTTAAAAACCATACTCCTGCTGCATCAAAAGTCTAGGAAGCAAGGTAGTGACCTAGGAAGATCCTGAACTCACCTTCTCCTGTGGACACAATTTCCGGGTACATATCCAACAATGTCCTATGAAAAAAAAAGCCCAAAACTGGCTGAGTAACTCCTACTTATCTAGCAAATGAAAGCATCCCAAATGGAAGCAGGACAGGAACAGTTTTAACATAAACCCAACCCCAGGAACCATGACCCATAATCAGAAGGGAACTCAAAACCCACAGCTTCTTCCTGAGGAGCAAAGGATTTGAACCCCTTATTAGGCACCCGTCCTTTTAAGACCTGCATTTGAGAGAGAAGGGGCCTGAGAAAACAGTCCAGCATGGAGGCATCCAACTGAGAAGCACCCAGACTTTCTTTGAAAGTGTCTTGGCTCATCTTACGCATTGGGCTGAGGGTCAGGCATCTTACATAACACTTGTCTGGGGGCTCAGATACTTTGCAAGACAGAGGCTGGTGGACACTATCTTTCTAGTCTCCACCTGCCTCACTTCAGGTTTATCAGGATCTCCTGGAAAGCAGTTAATATATTCATTTGGAGAGCTAGTTTTTTTGACTGCCACCAAAGGGACCCCCAGATCACTGGGCTCTGGCAAGCCAGCAGGACTTAGATTGTGGTCTCACAGGACTGTTTATATGTGCATTCTTTAAATGATGCTGTGTAAGTCATTGGCTTCCAGTCAGCTTCCATCTAGATGCTGACAAGAGATCCTCCCCTTTGGGACCCTGACAGATCATGGCATGCTCTTAAATTACTGGGAGACACTAAAAAGAAAATTGTCTAAGAGCCTATCTCAAAGGTTCGAGAGACAACCAAGAGCTCGGGCAGGGTTGAACAATGAGGTTCGTCTCCTGCATCAGAACACTCCTTCAGGACTACTACTGTCTGTTTGAGAAACCAACACAGAGTCGAGGAAAATGAAGCAGTGGATGAACAGGCTCCAAATCAAAGAAAAAGATCAAACCTCAGGAAGAAAACAAACAAAAAACAGAATGTGATTTACCTGATAAAGAGGTCAACATAATAGTTAAGATGATGCTCACCAGGGGTGGCTCAGTCAGTTAAGCTTCCAATTCTTAATTTGGCTTAGGTACTGATGTCAACCCCCACGGGCTCCATGCACTGTAGGGAGTCTTCTTGGGATTCTCTCACTGCCTCTCCCTGCCATACACACACTCTCTCAAATCTTAAGAAAAGAAAAAGATGTTCACCCAGTTTGGGAGAGGAATGGATGAGCACAGAACTTCCACAAGAGATGGGAATAATGACAAAGTACCAAACAGAAGTCACAGAGCTAAAGAATACAGTAGCTGAACTGAAACACTGAACCGGTTATGAAGCACAAGAAAGGGTTAGTGAACATAAAGACATAGCAGAACTCACCTAATTAGAGTAATAAAAAGAAAAAAGAATGGGAAAAAAAGTAAAGATAGGTTAAGATGTTGTCAGACGACAACATCAAGTAACCGAACATTAATATTACCAGGGTCCCAGAAGGAGAGGAGATAAAGGGGCAGAAAACTTATTTGAAGAAATAACTTATTTGAAGAAATCCCTAGCCTGCAGAAGGAAACAGACATCCATACAATTCCCCAAAAAGAGGAATCTAAAGACACTCACACCAAATAACATAATTGAAAAATCACAAGTTAAAAATCAAGGAGAGAATCTTCAACATAGCAAGAAAAGAAAAGAAAAGGAATCAGTTGTCTCTATCAGCAGATTTTGGCAGAAATTTTGCAGGCCAAAGCAAGTGGCAGGATCTGTTAACAATGCCGATATTAAAAAACAAAAAAAACACTTTCAACGAAGAATCTTCTACCTAGCAAAGTTGTCATTCAGAATAGGAGAACAAAAGTTTTCCGAACAAGGAAAAGCTAAGAGTTCATCAGCATTAAACCAGCCTTACAAGCCAGATTAAAGGGACTTCTTGAAGCTGAAAATAAAGGGTGCTCTTTAGTAACAGGAAAACTTGTAAAAGAACAAATCTCACTGTAAAGGTAAATATACAGTAAAATACAGAATAATGTGAAGGTGTAAATCAGTCACGTCCGAAGCCAGTATGGAGGTTAAAAGACAAAAATAGTAGAAATTGACTATAATAATCCATTAAGGGCTACACAAGTTAAAATTTGTAAAATGGATGTTAAAAAAACATGGTGGGAGGAGGAAAAATATACAACCTTAGGGCAAACTTCTTAGCAACTTTAAATAGACTTTAACGTTGTCATATGTGAACTTCGTAAATCAACAGTAAATGCACAAAAATATTCCTTTTTGTGCATTTACTATTTTTGCTATAAGCTTACAGATACAGAAATTCATCAAATCACAAAGGAATAGAGAAAAAAGGAAAGAGGATCTACAAAACAGCCAAAAAACAATTAACAGAATGGCAGTGAGTGCATAATGACCAGTTACGTGCCAACATAATGGACCGTGGAGAAGAGAGAAACCTACATCCTACCAAGACTAAAAGCAGGATGTAATATTCATTAATTACCATGGAGATTAAAGCAGTCATCAGAAACCTCTCAAACATTCAGGACAAGACAGCTTCACTAGAGAATTCTACTATGTATTCAAAGAATAATTAATACCAATCCTTCTCAAACTCCTCCCAAAAATAGGAAAGGAAAGAACCCTTTCAAACTCATTTTACACTTCCAGACTCATTTTATAGGCCAGCTTTACCCTGAAAACAAAACCAGAGCAGGACATAAGAAAACCACAATCCAGTATCTCTGCTGAACATAGATTTTTAAAATATCCTCAAAATAGTATTAAGTGGTTCATATACCATTATCAGGTGGGAATTTTTTCAAAGGATATAAGGCTGGTACACCACCCCCAGATTATTCAGTGTGCTATACTGCATTAATAATATGAAGGAAAAAAATCCTATCATTTCAAAAGAAGTGGAGAAAGCACTGGATTACTTTCAGCTTTCACTTAGGATAACTCTCAACTAAGTTGGTATGTAGAGAATATACCTCAACATAACAAAAGCCATATATGAAGACCCAAAGCATCATACTTAGTGGTGAAAAGCTGAAAACTTTCCTCTAAAAATAGGAAGACACAAATGCCCATTTACCACTTTTATTCAACATTCTGTTAAGTCCTGTTCAGAGCACTTAAGCAAGAAAAATAAAAGGCATCCAAATTGGAAAGGAAGAAGTAAAACTGTCAATATTTTCAGATGATAGAATATTATATATAAAAAATAACCAAAGAATTCCACCAAAGACTGTTGAATTTAGTAAAGCTGCTATATGCAAAACCAATATATAATAATCTTGCAATTCTATATATTAATAATAAAATTATGGGAATAATCGCATTTGCAGTTATATAAAAAAATAAAATACCTAGAAGTAAATTTAACAAGGGAGCTCAAAGAACTATCCACTAAAAACTCTAAGACATTGGGGCACCTGGGTGCCTCAGTGGGGTAAGCCTCTGCCTTCAGCTCAGGTCATGATCTCAGGGTCCTGGGATCGAGCCCCACATTGGGCTCTCTGCTCAGCAGGAAGCCTGCTTCCTCCCCTCTCTCTGTCTGAGTGCCTGTTTGCCTACATGTGAACTTTGTGTGTCTGTGTCAAATAAATAAAATCTTTAAAAAAACAAAACTCTTTAAGACATTGATGAAAGAAATTGAAGGCACAACTCAATGTAAATAACGTCTGTACTTAACGGACTGGAAGACTTAATATTGTTAAAAGGTCCATACAACCCAAAACAGTATGCAGATTCAGTTCTATCCCCATCACCATTGCAATGGCATTTTTTCACAAATATTTTAAAAATCCTAAAATTTCTGTAAAACTACAAAAGACCCTGAACAGCCAAAACAATCTTAAGAATAAGTAAGCCAGAGGCATCACACTCCGAATTTTAAACCACAATTACCAAAACAGTAATGGTCTTGGCATGAAAACACACACATAGGTGACCACGCAGAGTAGAGAACCCAGAAATGAGGCCACACGTATAAGGTCATTTTACAACAAAGGAGTCAAGAATATACAATGGGGGAAGGGAAAGTCTTTGCAGTAGTGTTGGGGAAACTGGACCCCCAACTTACACCATACATTAACAAGCTCAAAATGTTATTAAAGACTTGAATTTAAGACCTGAAACCATAAAACTTCTAGAAGAAAACGTAGGTGGTAAGCTCCTTGACATTAGTCTTAGCCAGGATTTCCTGGACCTGATACCAAAAGCAAAGTCAACAAAAGTAAAAATTAACAAAAGGGACTAGATCAAACTAAAAAGCTTCTCTACCACCAAGAAAACCACCAACAAAATGAAAAAATGACAGACCCCGTGGGAAAAAATATTTGCAAATCCTACATCTGATTAAGGGCTTAATATTGAAAATGTATAAAAAACATAATAGCAAAAAGCAACCAACATGATTTAAAAAAAATGGGCAGATAGAATATTTTTCCAAAGAAGACGTACAGATGGCCAACAGGCCCATGCATATGTGCTCATCACCATTAATCAGCAAGGTAATGCCAGTCAAAATCACAATGAGGTTATCACCTCACACCAGTTAGGATACATACCTATTACCAAAAAGAAGTAAGTGCTGGGGAGGGTATGGAGAAAAGGGAACCTCATACACTGTTGGTGGGAGGATAAATTGGCGCAGCCACGAAGGAAAGCAGTATGGAAGTTTTTTCTGAAAATTAGGAATAGAACTACCCTGTGATCCAGCAGTTCTTCCTTTGGGTATTTATCCCAAGAAAAGGAAAACTTAGGAAAATACATGCACCCCTCTGTTCATGGCAGCATTAATTACAGTAGCCTAGAAATGGATACAATCACAAGTGGCCGTCAGTGGCTGTATGGATCAAGTAGATGTGTGGATACATACAACGGGATACTCTTCAGCCATAAAAAAGAAGGAAATCTTTTCCATTTGTGAGAATAGGAATGGACCTTGAGAGCATCATGATAAAGTGAAGTCAGCCATTCAAAGAAAGATAAATACCACATGATCTCACTTATATGGGGAATCTAAAAACAAAAGCAAACTCATCCACTGGTGGTTGCCACAGGAGAGAGGGATGTGGGGTGGGTGAGAAGGGTGAAGGTCAGAAGATACAGACCTTCCTAGTTATTAAAAAAAAAAGTCATGGGAATATATAGTACAACCTAGTGACTACTGTTCATAACACTGTATTTGCGTATTTAAAAGTTGCCAAAAGAGATCTTCAATGTTCTCATCATAAGGGGAAAAAAAAATTTTTTTTAGATCATTTTATTTTATTTATTTGACACAGATCACAAGTAGGCAGAAAGGCAGGCAGAGAGAGAGGAAGGGAAGCAGGTTCCCTGCTGAGCAGAGAGCCTGATGCGGGGCTCGATCCCAGGACCCTGGGGTCATTATCTGAGCTGAAGGCAGAGGCTTTAACCCACTGAGCTACGCAGGTCCCCCAAGGGGAAAAAATTTTTAACAGTGTATGATACCTAGACGTACTATGTTCATCATTTTGCAATATATACAAATATCAAATCCTTGTTGTACACTTGAAACTAATGTTACATGTCAATTTATAACTCAAAATGGAGTGAAACCAGGGCACCTGGGTGGCTCAGTCGTTAAGCGTCTGCCTTCAGCTCAGGTCACGATCCCAGCATCCTGGGATCGAGTCCCACATCGGGCTCCCTGCTCAGCGGGAAACCTGCTTCTCCCTTCCTCTCCCTCTGCCACTCCCCCTGCTTGTGCTCTCTATCCTGCTTCCTCTCACTCTCAAATAAATAAATAAATAAAATCTTAAAAAAAAAAAAAAAAAAGGGAGTGAAACCTGTAAACAATATAGGAAACCAGACTTGATAATTAGTTGCTCATGCACTTGTATCTCAGTGGATTAGCTGCCCAACGGTGCCCCCAAGAAAGAAAGAAATCACTATAGAATGAATGAATAGCATTCAAGAATTCTTGTGTTTTTCTTCAATTATTGTAGCCTTCAAAAAAAAAAATTAGAGTAAAAAATTTTAAATTGCCTAGGGTTATTTTTAGTTTACAGACTTGAAGGAGAACAATTCATACTTTGGGCTAAATGAAAAGGAAATCCTTAGGTTAATCTAACTTTCCTCCACTGACCTGTCATTTTTGGATCCTTTAATTCAGAAAAGCCCATCTCTTCTTAAGCATCTTCTGATAGATCTGCTTTGTGATACTTTATCCAGGAAAGAAAGAGTTCAGTGATCGTTCTGCTTTCCCTTTTAGGCAAAGGAGGAAACTAAGAAGCTAAAAGCTGATGAAAAAAATACAAGTTAAAGTTTACACTATTGGTAAGTTGGGTGTTTGTTGTAAATGAAAACAACTGTACCTTCTATAGACCTGTGTTATAGGCAGGGAAACCAAGTCTACTTCTTACTCGTGCTTTCTGTCAACTATTGGCATGAAATGCACATTGCAATGTCTAGAGGTTAATTCAGTTAAAGCAATAAATGAAATCATGGGCTACTAGAATGTTTAAAAATAATAATTTTATAATTATGAGGTCTTTTAAAATATCAGGCCAGGTTCCTAAAGAAAATGACCGCCTAAGTCTAGCCGAGCCTTCGAAACCCAAATGTTTGTGACTACCGGTTACTGTGACAAAGCCCAATTAGCCTGTGACATCTTACAGACCAATATTCTTAGGGTGCTCATGTTACCAAAGACCAACATGGTGGGCTGGACAGCAGTACCCCTTATGGTCTAGTGGAAATTACAGGGTTTTCTGGAACAAAGGCAAAAAGAAAGATTGTAAACTAAGATGAACAAAAGTGGTCAAAGTCAAGTATTTTGTTTAATCCTACTTGATGGTGACTTAAGAACTAATGTGGATGAAGGACTCAGATTTACGCTGAAAGCCCTTACCTTTCATACTATGTAATTCCTCTAATCAAGGAATGGGTCTTACTCTTAAGTCCTCCAACCTCCTGACCACTGGCTGACCAAAGCCTAAAGAAATTTTAAAAAATGCAGGTAAGATTGGGTTTGTCTCTGTCACCATGGTAAAGTATTTCCTTTAACAAGGGAGGTATCCTTATTAGACCTATTCCAAAGATATTCACCCAAATTACAAGTTTTTTATTTTCTAAATTCTAGAATTTTTTTAAGATGCTCAGGTTTACTTACAGGAAATTCCCTGTTGCTGTCTGTTAGTGCTTTTAGTAAATGTTAAATTGACTATGCCCATGTCAAGAAAATTACATATCAAACAGTTTACTAGATTTTTTTTTCCTTTTGACTTTTTCAAGGTATCTGCCTATAAAATCTTCAGCTGGTGGATGGTGACTTTTGAAGGACAAAGCTTTGAACAACAGCAGATTTTTCTGGGTGGCTTCTAGACAGTGTTACTTGTCCAATCTTGATATCCTAAACATTGGTTATTCTTTTCCCAGAAAGAAAATGAATTTGTGTGGTTCATCTGTGTTACTGTACTGAGTATTGATAAACTTTGAATTTTTAAAAAATGCCTTCAGTTGGGAGAGATGGGAACTTTATATTTCTATGAGATATATTTGATAGTTTCTTAAAGCAACACATAAAAAAAGGAAAAACCTTTGCAAACTTTTGCACATTCTATACACAGTGCCTGTAAATCTCATTGGTATTTTCACTTAGCACTTAATTCTTTTGTTGTTGTTAGCATTTGGAAAGCAATGCTTTGAACGTGTCGAATGTCCTAATTTCTCATGATCCATTTCCTCTTGGGCTTTGGAATTGTACTTGAGATTTCTTTGGGTTAATGTTTATAAGTCAAACCTAAAATATTGTACATTGGGCACATTATCTCCTCTTGGGCTGCTAATAAATTAATAGATAACCTGGACAGACCAGGACATACTGCCCCAGTATTCTTTTTTGCCAGAGGTCAGGGCTTCTGGCCCTTAGAGCCAGCACAAAAGACACTGAGACTTGAATCAAGTCAGAGAAGCAAAATGCAGTCTGTCACCACATAATGAGTTCCGAAAGTAGTAAAATCTAATCCTTAGACTATGCATATGCCTTGAACTTGGGTTACTGTGTTAAGCTATGCTTTCCATTTCTGACACACATAACCAGAGCAATTGTTCGCTTAGAGCCATTGCCACCTTAGTCCGTGCACTGTATCCCGACTGGCTTCATGGAAGTTGGGTTTACCAAATACAAAAACTTTTACTTAAAAAAAAAAAAAAAAAAGCTATCCAGAATTTAAAAACCTGGTTTTCCCCCCACAGTAATTCAAGAACCAGACTCTGAGACCCTAGGCTTGGGTTTCTCAGATCTTCTGGAATGAATTGTTTGCGAACCTAGCACTGATAGCCTTGAGGGGATTCTGATAATTTCATCTTTATATCTTGGTCCTGAAGGCAGGAAAAGATATCAGGTCCCTGTCATCAAACTGATTTGCAATTTGTTTCCAGAGAAGCCTTGCCAAGCAGGTATTTTAAGTTTTTATCAGAACTTAACTGACTTCACTAAAACTTAGTATCACTAATACTGTCTAAAGGTGGGGGGGGCCAACAACAACAAAAAGCTTATAATGGGGCATAAAATTCTCTTCAAAAATTCTCTTAAAAAACATGCACATACCTATAGGGTTTCAAGCTTCACCCGCTTTAAAAGCTGTGTATCTATCCCATGAGAGATGCCGGCATTATTCTATCATTCTAAATCTGGGAAATAAAAGCCGGTGTTAGGGTGACTAAACAGCCCTTTCCAAGGCACTAATGAGAACACACACACAAAAAAACACTGTTCCTCGGGGATTTAACTATTTCTAATTCTTCTAATTAGGTAGTATAAAGTTGGGGGGGGGTTGCTTTTGTTTTCTTAAGTGAAACTGTTGATTGACAGATACCGTGCAGGGAATTGGCTGCAGTATGAGGGATTCCCATGCTATATACAAGTACTTTTAAATCCAAAGATTGAAAACATGCTTGTGATAGTAAACAGAAAAGGTACTCTGCATAGGCCTTTTTGTTCATCACAAAGGGCTTCAAGACTTGGGTGTTTACTGGTCATTAGTGAGGACAAGACTAAGTTATAGAATCATCGTCGTCTTGCACCTGTCTCATGAGGAGGAAATCACTGCAAATGTCTGCTTAGAGGCCAAGGAGACAACTTTTATTACAAAAAAGGAATTTGTACATTGGTGTAGCAATATTGTATCTATTTAGAAAATGGACTTCGCCAACAAAAGCAAATTAGAAGAGGTTCCACAGGTGACCAAAAATGAAAACCACCATTTCCATGTTTCATTAAATCAAAATACAAAAATATTACCCACAATTAAAAATATTTTACATTGAAATTTTGGCTTTGTATGTCTTTTAAAAGGTTAATACCTTGGGGGGTAGAAATTACCAGTGATTTCTTTTGTTTTGATTTCTCAAACCATGAGGACCATGCAATACATACAAAAATAGAATTGTAAACACATTGGTGTCCAGAAGTCACTCTGTGCCACAGTGTTTTGGAACACATTGACATTTTTTCATATCATACTCTTTTATCCTAAATTTTGCAGTATATTAAAACTCAGAAAAGACTTCAAAGACAATACATTGTCCACACATAAGCTAATTATAAGTATTTTCAGTTTTACAGTACATAATTTATGGGAGACTCTGCTGTAACTTGGTGGCAGTAAGTGCCAGTTACAAGCTAGGCCAAATATGGAGCAGGGAGAAGCAGCATCACCTACCCAAGTGTCAACAGCTCCCAGGTTCAACTTCAGATGAAAGGCTGCTCTGCTAGACCTAAATGAATATTCCCTGCTTTCTCAGAGGGACAGTATCAGTCGGCGTCCCTGAGGAAGTAGACCACACTAATTATTTGAGGAGGATTCTATAAAAAGTTTTGTTTTCTCAACAAAGGTGTGGGGAGGATGGAAGGAACCCATAAGTACTGCCAGTGAGAGCCAGGCCTGCCCTTCACCCCTCCCTCAGCCTGGAGGGATGAGAGCAGGAAGCTGCTTCCAGAAGGCAGGTGTGTAAAGGACTGATGGGTGGTGGGGGGTGCCTCTCAGGAGCCGAGCTTGAGTGGAGGTCAGCCAAAGGCAGCCTCCAAGGGAGCCAGGGTAATAAAACACCCCCATATACTCTCTCCCACCCCCACTTCCATCTGCCTTCCTGGGAGACTGACCAAAAGAGAGCAAACAAGCCTAGGACATGGGCCTAGAAGTCAGCCTCGGCCTGCAGCAGGGAACGGAAAGGTGGACCGTACCGGCTTAGTCATCAATCCAACCGTTCACTGTTCAATAGTCTGCACTATTCACAAGTCTCTAGAAGACAGTGACTCAACAGCTTATGGGTGACACACACATGGGGAGGACTTTGGAAAGCACCAGGCATAAGTGTAAGGAAACAAAAGGACTAAGGTACTCCTCCACAGTAGGGAACCCACCCCCTGGGTTGACAGGGCAAGGCAACACCTGTCAAGAGACATAGTAGCAGTAACCCAGCGATGGACAATTTAGTCACCGGTCTTTTCACAGGATTAGTCCAATGAGGAAGAAGGAAAAGGGATCCTCTTCAGTGGAGCCGAAACCGCCATCTCTGATTTGAAAATAATCCCATTCAAAGACATTGTAGCAATTACACATCACAGGAACCAGCAAGGAACAAACTGTTAGAGCAGTTCGAGCTCCTGGCTTTGTAGCCACACCCTGATCTTCTCAAAATTCTTGTCCATCCAACGGATGTTTTCCCCAATGGTTTCAATTGTTTGTTGGACACAACGCAGCTGAGAACCCTTTTCTTTTAAAGAGCTGAAGAATTCTTCTACCTGGTAAGGAAAACCGGATTTTTTAAAAATGTATTACACAAATCTAAGTTTGGGCTAGTTAAAACCGAAGCCAAATTTCCAGCATGTATCAAAATTCTACATAGCAGGCAGCGCCAGGGGTCTGGATACAATTATATACACATAAACTTAAGCTATATGAAATGAGCTCATGCCTCATGATGTCAAATTTTTATTTTTCTCCGCAGCTTTTTTATTTATTCACAGTTGCCAGATTGTAAAAGACTTCACTGTGTACCATTTAATAATTAGGGTTTGAGTATATTAATATGTATTTTTATATACAGGCAGATGCAAACTTTTTTTAAACATGGTGTCTAAAAAGCAGAATGTGCAGTTTCTTCTTTGCCAAGTAAAACAGTTTCGGTCACACAAGTGCAGTCTTTCTCCATGGGCCTGGCCTTGTAGATCATTAGTGGAACGCTGAGGAAAAGGGTTCTTAGCAAGTTATGGTGGTAATCCCCCAAGCATTGCCAAATTTTTTTATCCTAATCCACAATTCATGTATTGTTCCTCTAAGATTAAAACCCACACCAAGTTGCCCATGGTTTTAAGGAGATAAGAGACCGCTGCCTCCTCTTGTTTCAGGGCTGGGTTTCTTAACTCCTTTAAGCTCATGTGAGACACTGTCTGATTTGGCCTCAGCACAGACTAATGTAGTATTGTTTCACCTTAAAAAGTTCTTAACCTTGTCCCCTAAGTTTTCACAGCATTAATCCATAAATTTTTGACTGTGGAGACAGGAAGTAAGTCTAAGCCAAGATGTTGTATTTATTCAACATGGATTCCAGACAGTTAATTCCTTAAAAATCTGTGTTATGATATTTTAAGTTTAAGAAAAAGAGAAGGGTAAGAACAGGCTTTTGAAGGTCAAATTCCAATTTTAAATGACTTGGGGTTTTTTTCAAACTGTATCTCAATACAACTTTTCAGTGAGCTCCAGGCCCGCCCTCCTGCTGTAGCCACCTGAAGAACACAGACCGTCCCTCAAGGTCCTGCCTTCGCTTGAAGCTTAGCCCACTCTTTCAGACTCTCAGACTCCAGATTAAATATTCAGGTCAGAGAACAACTGTTCTTTTCAGCAGTCCAGTCACATCGATAATTTTACTTTTTTTTTTTTTTAAGGATTTTATTTATTAGAGAAAGAGCGAGCACAGGCAGACAGAGTGGGAGGCAGAGGGAGAAGCAGCCTTCCTGCCCATCAAGGAGCCCGATGTGGGACTCGATCCCAGGATGCTGGGATCATGACCTGAGCTGAAGGCAGCCGCTTAACCAACTGATCCACCCGGGTGTCCCAATTTTACTAACTTTTTAATGATTAAGCATGGCTTCTTAAATATTTTCATATTATCTGAAATAATCCTGAAGGAGGGGCGCCTGGGTGGCTCAGTGGGTTAAGCCGCTGCCTTCGGCTCGGGTCATGGTCTCGGAGTCCTGGGATCGAGCCCCGCATCGGGTTCTCTGCTCTCTCGGGGAGCCTGCTTCCTCCTCTCTCTCTGCCTGCCTCTCTGCCTGCTTGTGATCTGTCAAATTAAAAAAAAAAAAAAAAAAAAGAAAGAATCCTGAAGGAGCCCTTCACAATAGTACCACTAAAAAAACCAACAAAACTAAACAAAAACAAAAAACCTGTAAGAGCTGTAACCAAGCCAGCTGATAAGCCTTGCCCTCAGACCTTTCCTGACTCCAGATTCTCTCTCCGTACCCTCATCTACCTTGGGAAATGCAGCATCCCAAATGAGCACTGGATTCAAACATGCCTCCTTCAGAGCATTTCCTGTGCAATCAGCAGTGTGATACAGAGATCGGGGGAAAAAAAAGTTTTATCCTACTAACTTGTTTGACCCTTTGTAAATGATTTAACTTCTCTGGGACTCAATTTCCTCTTTAATGAAATAAGGATGAGCTCTCCCTCCCAGAGCACTGCTGAGAATGTAGTTATGTAATGTGGGTCAAGGGCAGAGCTTAAACCTCAGCCCGTAACGGGACTCAACCTCATCCATCTCTTCATGAACATGTCCTCTAACACGTCCTCATCACTCTGGCCTAATTACTGTGCTAGACACTGAGGCGGTGGCAAGGGACCAGGCAAGGAACCCATGTACTCCTAGAGCTTACACTCTACTTGGGAAGACAACAAGCAGTCAACACGGCTACTGTTAATATGCTATCGTGGACGAAATACACTGAGGCTGGAAGACCGACTGGGACGGGTGGCCTGCTTTCCACAGAGCAGCCTGGGAAGGTGACATGTGACCTGGGACCTCTGAAGGACTCAACAAGCCTTTCCACTGACAAGTTAGGGGCAGACCAAGCGAGGCAGAGAGAAGTTTAGAGGCTTTGAGACAGGATCAGCACCTTCTGGTGCAGGAGCAGGAGGCAGCTGAGTGGTTCAAGGTTTGCAGGATGGGGACACAGGACAGTGTGTGCTCACTGGCTGGAGAGGTGGGCCAGAGCCCAGGCATTATGGTTGCATGCATGTGGGGAGGGAAGGTCTGGCATTTATTCCAAGATCCACAGGTCAAGTTTCAAGGAAGGATTAGTCATGGGCTGATTTTCAGATTTAAATGTGGAAAATGGTCTAGTGTTGGCCAAGTGGGAAGTCAGGCAGGCGGTTCTCACCATGGGCCAGGCAGGAGCGGAGAGGCCTAGGGTGGAGTAAATGCAGCCGAGTGCACAGATACAGTAGAGATGCTGGGAGCAGAGCCAGGGAGACTCCGGGATGACCTGGATGTGGAGGCCAAGAAGACTTCCGGGCTGACTCCTACACAGGAGAACGTTCTCCCTTCTGATGACATCCAGGCTTTTATCACTTCCATGCCCTATATATATATCTCAGGCCTTTTGCACACAACACACACCTGCATCTCCTTCAGTCTCTGCTCAAAAGTCTCCTCACCATCCCATAAAACAAAGTTCTTACCCCGTCACGCTCTCCTTACCTTGCCTCATTCATCTTCCGAGCATATAGCCTAACTTAGGTCACTTTGTAACTTATACCCCCAGCAGAATTTAAGCTCTATGAGGACAAGGGCTTTGTCTACTCTGTTCCTCATCATAGCCCCAGAACCTAAATCCACATCAGCCTTACAGTAAAAATGTCATATCTTTAGAGAATTACTGAGAAAACAAAGGAATGAGCAAGTGACGAAATGAAATGTTTTGTTGCTACAGATTCGGGTTATGGACAACTGTCTTAACTACCCCTAGCTCTTGACTGGTCCCCATCATCACACAGAATAGCTCTGCTCACTCGAGTTCAACCTTGGATTATGTGCCAGTTAATTTGACAAGCCTGCATGAAAACCAGAGAGAAGGGATGGGACGTTTCTTACTCATTTTCAAAGCATTCTCCCCATATCAAGCTCTATCATGGTGTAACCAGAACATACAATGGAAGTTTTCCTAAAAAGATCAGTATTAGGTTCTCAGCTTTTATTTATGTGCAATCTATTTTTTTTAAAGATTTATTTGTTTGATAGAGATCACAAGTAGGCGAAGAGGCAGGGAGAGAGAGTGAGAGGGAAGCAGGCTCCCTGCTGAGCAGAGAGCCCAACTCGGGACTCGATCCCAGGACCCTGGAATCATGACCTGAGCTGAAGGCAGCAGCTTAACCCGTTGAGCCACCCAGGCGCCCTACGTGTAACCTATTTTTTAAAAGCCTTATAAAATTTTTCTATGCCTTTGGAAACATTTTTATAGAAGGGGCACAACAATGACCTTGACATCAAATTCCTCAAAGTTTAGGACTGAATGAAGAGTCTGCTTTTGTGGGAAACTTATGTTCTGTGGTTCCCTCTTACTAGACAATGAGAATAACTTACACTGTTTTCTCATTTTTTTCCAGACTGCTAGGAAACTTTGCTGTATTTAGGGTTCAATGGCAATAAATTGTCCTCAGCATAAATCCCTGATAGAGTTACCTCTGTCACTCATGCAGCTTCTTGTTATTTAACTTTTCTTTTATATATGGACCTTGTAAGTTGCCTAAAATTATTTCTCAAGGTGCATATAAGTAACAAGAAATCCTGAACCTGGATAGCAGAGAACCAAGATTCCAGTCCTGCCTCATTCATAATAGCTAGATGATCATGTAGGTCATGTACACCTCTAACGATCACTTTTAATATCCTAAGAAATACAGAATTAAATGTCTCCAGTAATTTCTTAAGCACAAAGGTTTGTAATGGCAGAGCCAAGCTTCTTATTGTGTTGAGGAAGTACATAGTTTTCAATAGTTCATTTGTAAGTAATTTTGGTTACCAGAGCATCCAAAAAGAATATCTACTAAGTGACAAAATCCATTCCTAACTCATCACACCCTTGTTTTGTCTACCCCATATTTATTAGCTAATTGTTGCTTAATTTCAATTAAGTTTTCTTTACCTCTTCAAGCCGTGCTCTTGTGGAGAACTGGCTTGTTGTTCGGATGACCATATGGGTTAGGGAATTTGAGCCAAGTTCAAACCTGGAAATGGAAATCGTCAAGATGTATCGTAAAATATCGATTCATTCGACTTGTGGTTTGTTTAATTTATTTATTTGGCAGAGAGAGAACACAAGTAGGCAGAGGCAGGCAGAGGGAGAGGGACAAACAGGCTTTTCACTGTGCAGGGAGCTTGACCCAGGGCTCGATCCCAGGACCCTGGGATCAAGACCTGAGCTGAAGGCAGAGGCTTAATTGACTGAGCCACCCAGGCACCCCTCGGCATGTGTTTTTAAGCACCTTATGTGCTTACAGTATTTAACTAGAAACTGCTTAGGCATGAAAAATCCATGACATGATCTCTACCCTCAAAAGTGTTAAGATGTAGTTGTAAAAAAAAAAAAAAAAAAAAAAAAAACACACACACACACACAAAAACAAAACACCAACTGCTGAGTAAACGACTCAGTACCCAAAAGAAAGCGGTAGAGGCTTGGTAAGTGCTCTAAGAGCAAGGCAAGGGCACAGACAAGCAGACCAAAGTGCTAACCCACAGTTTGGGGTGAACTGCGCACAGGAGGCCTTAAGATCGGTCTGTGGTGTCGAAAAGGATTATTCCAGATGGACTGGAACACTGGACTATCCAGATTCATTAGCACTAAATTTAAGTGTTATATTTTCTAAGACGAGTTTTTTAAGTACCTCTACTTGCTCTCTTCAATCAAAAAAATCCGTCTAGACTTTAACTGTTGTTTAACAAAGCTAAAACACACGCGGGTTCATGGACCTTTCTAGCGGGTTCATGAACCTTTCTAGTCACAGCACAAGTTTTGACACTACTTACTTTTCTATCAGTTTATCCCAATTTTCCCTCAGAAACTGCCAGGCCAATGGATATCCCACCGGGTTCCTGCTGACAGCTCCAAGAATATATGGAAACTCTTGAATTTTTATTACATCTCCCTTAAAACTTTCATCTAGTAGCCTAGAACGATTAAGAGATGAAATGTTAACAATGAGAAGTCCCTAGAAAAGTTATGAATTTCTTCAGTAAAATAATGCGTGACAGAAAAAAGCCCATCTGTCAATAATAAACACAAGATAGTTGCTATAGCTACATAAGAAAAATTCACATTTAAATAGTGTTTCAACACCCATGCTCATGTATTCTCATTTGCTAATAAGACAACTGAAGAAAGGCCTTTGCCATATGTGTTTCTAAACATATTAAAGAGACACAAATATATATCCCTTTAAATATTTTTCCTAACACCTGCTTCTCCCCTAATTAATGACCACACTCATTACACATATGCCCACTCGAAAAATGTTCCCAACAGAAAAGGCAGTTCCCAGCCAAGAGAACAAAGAGATCTGAGCTCATTTAATTCCTCTTGGCCACGTGAACATGAATGAATTACTCACCACTGAAGCTTGTTCTTATCTTGGCTAATACTGAGGGCAAATTCTATTTTATTTTTCTCGGAAGTAGACAAAGATGACTGATATTTTCTATAAAGAAAATCCCATCCTTCAGGGTTCTGGACCCCCACAGCAAACACTGCCAAGGTCACATCACTGGGCAGGCTGTGGGAAAGAAGATCACTGGTGAGAGTCTGAGAGGCAGGAAGTGTGTCTGGATGTAGAGTGATGACCAATGACAAACTAATAAACTGGCCCAGTGAGCAGAGCAACATGCCTGGAAATATAAACAAAAATTACCTCTTTCTTCAGATTTTATGGGAGAGGCACAAGGAAGTATCTACAATTAGGTTATAAGTACCCTTCTCAAAACCATAATGGGAAAAGCCACTTTGAGAAATACCTACATATATAACACCATGATGCTGGGGAACAGGACAGACGGTCACTTCTCAGGCCAAAAGAAAGAAATTCAAAGTAGACTCAAGATGTAGCCCATGAACAAAAGTCAGGAATGCAATAGGACCACTGTTCGCAGGTTTTTCTTTAAATGGAGCCATGTAGATTGTTGGCTTAATATCTCCTAGAGAGATTTAAGCTCCAAAGATTAAAGTTCAAGAATAAATTCTAAATACAGGAAGACCCTACTTCGCTTCAATAGTATCAGCAACTACTACACACACCTTATCAGGGACTTTGGAAGCCCAAAGAAGCTACTACTGTGGCATGCACTGCCTCTGTTCCTCTCTAGGACAATTGTTACAGTTCTGGTCTTTACCTCCATTAGACGGAAATCATTCTGATCCCATTTTAACTCTCCAGCTATTTGACTTTTATATATAGAATTTCCCTCCTAGCATTTCTTAAAACAGAAAGTTGAGAGATACACAGAAAAATCCCAAAAAGCAATTCATTTTCCCAAGAAGTACAGCACGGGAGGTTTGTCTCTACTTGTTTTTTTCTCCCAACATCTAGCACGGACGATGAAAAACAGAAAAGATAGCCTTTACGGGAACAGACTCGCTGTTCGGTAAGCACTGACCTCAGATTTCCATCGGCTTCCTTCCAGTCTCTGAAATAGGCTTCCGCCCTCTGCACGCAGGGCTGATACTTGCGCACGCAGGCAAGTAGGAGCAGCTCAGTCCGCAGCATTCGCTGCGAGACAGAGCCCTCATCTGTCCACGTCTGCTTATCAATGAGGTCCCTCAGCAGCCTGATGAGAAAGGCCTGCGGGAAAGCCACACGTATCACCAGTACTGTCCTGGGCCGCCTTGTGTTTTAGACCAGTTGATATACCCTCAGGGGGGGTGAGGATTAATTGTTAAAGTGTGATCCAACTCTTTTTTTTTAACCACGTGATTCTGTTTATATTTACTTATAAAAGGGGGCAAAAACAAGAAAATCATGATTTTACTATTTGCATAAGCATCTTTTATAAATATACCTTTATCTATTTAAAAATCATGATGAACTGCCACTTTTGAAACCAGGTTTATAGAACTAAATTTTGAGAGCAAATCATACAATAGGACTTCATAACATTTTGCCAAAAATGATTTTGTCCCTCTTCCTCAAGTACCTGAGTCATGGAATATCTTAAGAGTAACCATCGAAATGAGATACCACCTCACACCAGTCAGAATGGCTGAAATTAAACAAGTCAGGAAACAACAGATGTTGTGAAGGATGTAGAGAAAGGGGAACCCTCCTACACTGTTGGTGGGAATGCAAGCTGGTGTAGCCACTCTAGAAAACAGCATGGAGGTTCCTCAAAAAGTTGAAAATAGAGCTACCCTATGATCCAGCAATTGCATTCCTGGGTATTTATCCAAAGGATAGAGAGTGATTCTAAGAGACTCCAATATTATAGCAGCAATGTCCACAAGAGCGAAAATATGGGAAAAGCCAAGAAGTCCATTGACAGATGAATGGATAAAGAAGATGTGGTGTGTGTGTGTGTGTGTGTGTGTGTGTGTGTAATATTACTCAGCCATCAAAAAGAATGAAACCTTTCCATTTGCAATGATGTGGATCCAAATACGGGGTGTTATGGTAAGTGAAAAAAGTCAAAGTAAGACAAATACTATATGATTTTACTCATATGTGGAATTAAATAAACAAAACAGATGAGTATCGGGGAAAGGAAGGAAAAATAAAAGGTACAAACAGAAAGGGAGGCAAATTATAAGAGACTCTTAACTACAGGAAACAAACTGAGGGTTGCTGGAGGGGAAAGAGGTGGTGGGATGGGGTAACTGGGTGATGGGCATTAAGGAAGGCATGTGATGTAATGAGCATTGGTTATATGCAACCAATGAATCACTAAATGCTACCCCTAAAACTAATAATAACATTATATGTTAACTTGAATATAATAAAAATTAAATAGTAAACATTAAAAGACACGTAAAATGAAATAAAGGATTTGCAAAAAGAAGGGAATAACAATTCCATAAAATTTAAGTACAGATTCTTATACTGCTTTGTCTTTAGTGTAAGAATGAAACCCAAATCTTTGCTATTTAATCCAAATACTAATTCTGATGTACTTTGTATAGATATACCTATATACACAATGGTAAGGATGCTTTCCCACACCACACAAAAGCAAACGAGTATGTAACTATTCAACTTATTGACGGCTTCTACCTTGAACTGATTTTCCACTTCCTTCATATCTCTTTTCTCCATCAACTTATACATAGGTATCAGCTCGTTCAAACCTTGGAAGACCGGCATAATTTCAGTTTCACGTTTCAAGTACAGGGCTAAGTCCAAGGCTTTTTCAATTGATAGCTTTCCATTGCTGGTCAAGAGACACCATGGTTAGCAGTTTAAACAAAAGCCAGGAAATCAACTTTTTGTTTCAAAAGATATTTTAATCTTCCAGCGAAACATTCAATCAGATATAAATGCCGCCTTATTAACAGGACCTTTATATAAGTATCTTTTCTTTCACACATAGCACTGGCTTATTTACCACTGCGGAGGAAGTTTCTTGAATAACAATAGAGCCAGTGATAACTCTTGGTGAAGAGTTAGGTCAGCATCTGTCCCTCTAAGAAACAACAGACAGGGGGCTCAACATCCAGAGTAAGATAGTGATTTTTATCAAAATAGTAATCTTTTTTTTTAAAGATTTTATTTTTTTATTTGACAGGCAGAGATCACAAGTAGGCAGAGAGGCAGGCAGAGAGGCAGGCAGAGAGAGAGGAGGAAGCAGGCTCCCCGCTGAGCAGAGAGCCGGATTCGGGGCTAGATCCCAGCACCCCAGGATCATGACCTGAGCCGAAGGCAGAGGCTTTAACCCACTGAGCCACCCAGGCGCCCCCTCAAAATAGTAATCTTATCCAGAGAGACTGCCACCCAATCAAAAGTCTGAGCGTCTGCGTCTGCATTAAACACATTCTTGTCTCCACTTCAAAAAGAAAGTGAATATAGATAAATCCCTTCATTATGAAATAATTTTTAAAAATCTTAAAAAAAAAAAAAGCCTTCATTATGGAGGGCAGGTGTCCAAAGTCTCAGTGGCAGGGTATATATTAAGTACAAAATCCTCCAAGAATTCAGCAATATTACAGAGGGAAATAGTCTCAGGTAGGCAGAAACAACGAGAAAAACCACTTCTGTCTTTATGCCCCATTGTCTTTTGCCACCCTGAGAGGTCCGGCAAATGAAGAACTCAACGTTTAGAGCAAAGGGACATAGGCAGAAACCTCCTAAGCGGGGCGTCTGGGTTGCTCAGTGGGTGGCTCAGAAGCCTCTGCCTTCAGCTCAGGTCATGATCCCAGGGTCCTGCGATCGAGCCCCACATCAAGGGCTCTCTGCTCAGCAGGGGGCCTGCTTCTCCCCTCTCTATATGCCTGCCTCTCTGCCTGCTTATGATCTCTGTCAAATAAATAAATAAAATCGTTAAAAAAAAAAAAAAAAAAAAAAAAAAGGAAAGAAACCTCCTAAGCTTCAGCAGGGCCAGAAAAGCTACGGGACAAGGCTGTAGGGACCAGAAGCTTCTCCACAAGGCTGGTCTTCTGGTTTTCTATTACGTTTGCATCAGTCTGATCTATGTTGTTAGCAACATTAAAATACAGGTTACTTGCTTCGGCTTTACTCTAAAGACACAGACACATGGTTGGTTAATCCTAAGACTAGAAGCAACCTTGGAATTTAAGAATTTAGAAGAAAACACCATCTAGCTTCTTACTAGCAAAGAATCATTTTTGTCTTTAGAAATCAAGCATTTGAATGCTAATAGCAGCTTTCAGAAATAAACCGAGACTTTGAGGAGTCTGTCATTACCTGACGAGCTGAAACGCATTGTTGATGAGACTGGCCCGATCATTGCTGCTGATTGTTGTGTGTGCTCCTTTTAAAAGGCCAGTCAAAGAATCCCATCCATCATCTTCATAATGCACAATGTAATAGCCATTCATTCCAACATTAAATTTAATCCATTCTACCTCTTCTGGGAGGATGAGCACATCTAGAGCAAATAAAATACATCAGAGCTCCATTTTCTGTCTTGGCTGATGAAAGCTTTTCTGATCAGAGACTGGACAAAGAAACTAAAGGCAAGTTTAATATTGAACAATTTTAATAGTGAAATGAGTTTCCTTTTGGACACATTTCTTTCAGAAATCAGAAAAGTCCATTCCAATAGGCAAAGGCAAGCACTAGCTTTAGACACCAATATTTTGAGATCTATAGATCTATGAGAATACAGCCATATTTTAGGCCGTACATACGATATGATCCAGCAGAGTTCAAAAAAGGGGAATTTTCACTCGTAACCCCTCCCTCTCAGCATACATAACTCAGATGCTTTATTCTCCTTCTGGCAAGACACTGGTTTTCTTTTTTGCTACCAGAGAATATTTTCAATCTTCTATCTTCACTAGAAATTGAAAGCCAACAATTTGCTTAATTCAAAGGTTGACCTAATCCTTCTGTTTTAATCACGATCTATAGTAAAACAAACTTAGCAAGTCCTACATATTTCTGGTTTCTTCTGTATTTAACCTAGTTATTTCTGCGATCAGTTACCTGTTTTTGTCTTCAGCAAAAATCTTTGGACTGAGTTTGATTTGCTAGTGATGAATGTCAGTGGAACATGCCACAGGTACCTTAGAGAAAGGACAGATTATTTGTTGATTCAGTCCAACAAACAGTTATGAAATCATCTATCATATGCCACACACAGGCGAGTTTTAACGATGGTACCAAAACTACTAGAGCCAAGAGGTCAAGATGTCACCAGCCTGTTTTCCAGCTTTGCAAGGGACACTGGTTCAAGCACTGTTCACTCTTCTCGGACTTCTTCAGTAGAGCTGGGAATTTGGGCTCCACTGAACCCCAGCACCCTCTGTAGAGGTTGGAGCTCAGAGGTCCTACCTTAAAGACCTGGACCCCTATAAATGGCACAGATCGCCATCCTGTCACTCCTACATTTATTAAGAATAGAATATCACAGGGGTGCCTGGGTGGCTCAGCGGGTTAAGCCTCTGCCTTCAGCTCAGGTCATGATCCCAGGGTCCTGGGATGGAGCCTTGCATCAGGCTCTTTGTTCAGCGGGGAGCCTGCTTGCTCCTCTCTCTGCCTGCCTCTCTGCCTGCTTGTGATCTCTCTCTGTCAAATAAATAAATAAAATCTTAAAAAAAAAAAAAGATAGAATAGAGTATCACTTCAATGGAATTCCTGTCAGTGATGTACAACCTGAATCCCATCATGAACAAACAGCAGAAAACAAAGACTGGAGAATAATCTATTAAAAGAAGAGAAGGAAAAGGAAAGAAGAGAAGAGAACAGAACAGAACTGGCCTGTGTTCTTCAAAAATGTCAAGGGCAAGAAGAAAAATGTTAAGGAACTGTTTCGGGAAAAGAAGAAAAAAATACAACGGAACATGTGTGACAATGCAATGTGAGCCTCTATCGAATCCTGAACCAGAGCTTTTTTCTTTTGCTATGAAGACGTTATTAGGAAAGGTGGAAAAGTTAAGTCAGGTTTATGGATCAAAGTATTAGATCAATTTCATTTCATAATTGTGATAATTATATTGTGCTTACATGGTGAATATTCTTATTTTTTATAGAAATATCACACAACTACAAAAAAAAAGAAATATCACACAACTATTTCAGAGTAGAAGACATCATGTTTCCAACTTACCTGTAGTAAAAAAAAAATCTATATATATGTATTACATTGTGCAATATACATACATAAAAGAAATAAAATCTATATAATATATATAAATATATATATATATATATATATATATATATATATATATATGCATATATATATGCCTGTGGATCCAGGAGGACAGCATAGGAGGACATCGAACTCACCTCCCCTGTGGATACACCAAATCTATACCTACATATAGAGCAATTCCTTTTGAAGAAGAATCAAGAGCTGACTGAATAGCTTCTACATGACAAATGATAGAGGGACCACACACAGAAGGCAGAGAAAGAGCCAGGATAAGAGGAAACCCATCCCAAGGTAATGAGGGAGGGCTATTACCGAAGGCCCCCATCAGACTTGCCCACCCTGGGATGTGATGGATATAATGCAATTTAGAGGATAACTAGATTATAAGTGAAGAAAATCCACTGACCAACTCTAGAGCATCCACCAAACAGTGGGCAAACTGCTAGAACTCTCTCTGAAGTCGTAGGTGCTGGTGAGAACCACTGTGTACATTCCCCCTCCACCGTGATATTGTGGACAGGGGCAGGGTTCAGTCACCTAGCCAGCTGCGTAGGGCCACCCCAGCCAGTCCAAAACTCCTGGCCCATACCAACTCCAGTCAACCTTCTGCAGTGGCCCCAGCAGAATACTCTGGGACCCTCTTGGTTTATACCCAGTCAAGCCCCAGCCATCCTACCATGGTGGCCTTGGCACAGGACAACCTGGGACCCCATGGACCAAACCTGCTCCCACTCTAGCTCTAGACCTCCAACCAGGGCACCATCTCCTCCAACTTCAGCAATTTCTCCAGGGTAGCCCAGGGAAGGATTGTCTCAGAACTCCCCAGCCCACACATACTCCAGTTCCAACCATCTCACCAGATCAGCCTTGGTTCACTTTGCCCTGGGACACTTCTCCCCCATCCCACTCCGGCTTCAGCTGGCCAGCCAAAGCCACTAGGCACATGCAACCTACACAACTAACAGTAAATCACAGAAGTACATAGAAGTCAAACAAACTAAGGACACCAAGGATTATATTCCCAACAAAAGGAAACAAAAAAATCCCAGAAAAAGAAAAGCCCTGATGAAACAGGTAATTTACCTGATAAAGAGTTCAAAATAATGGTCATAAAGATGTTCACTGAACTAAGAAGAACCACAAACTAGCCTTATAAGAAATGTTAAGGAGTCATAAGAGGAAAAGAAAAGATCACAGGAGGAAATATGAAAAAGAGAAGTACAGGCCAGTATCTCTCATGAGTATAGATGCAAAAATCCTTAACAAGGCATTAGCAAACTGAATCCTACATTAAAAAAAAAAAATCATTCACCGCAATCAAACCAGATTATTCCCAGGATGCAAAGGTGACTTACTATTCACACACACACAAATTAACATGATATATCACATCAGTAAGAGAAAAGATAAACTATATGATCATTTCAACAGATGCAGAAAAAGCACTGAACAAAGTATAACCTCCATTTATGCTTCAAAAAAAAAACCCCTCTGCAACATAGGTCTAGAGGAAACATATCTCAACATAATAAAGGCCTTATATGCAAACCACAATCAACACTGTACTCAATGGTGAAAAACAGGGCTTTCCCCTAAGGTCAAGAAAAGAGAAAGATGTCCATTCTCATCAATTTAATCAACATAGTACTGGAATTCCTAGCCAAGCAATCAGACAACATAAAAAAAAGGAGGGGGCATCCAAATTGGTAAGAAAGAAATAAAGTTCTCGTTATTTGCAGATGACATGATACCATACATAGAAAACTCTCAAGACTCTACTAAAACACTACTAGAACTGATAACTGAGCCTAGTGAAGTTGCGGGATCCAAATTCAATGTACAGAAATCTGTTGCATTCCTATCACTAACCATGAAACAGCAGAACATGAAATTAATAATCCTGCTTGTATTTGCACCAGACACAATAAAATATCTAGGCTTAAACTTAACCTAACATGTGAAAGACCTATTATTTTGAAAACTATAAAACACTGATGAAAGAAATTTAAGATGATGCAAAGAAATGGAAAGACAGTCCATGCTCATGGAATGGAAGAACAGGTATCATTAAAATGGCTATGGCATGCAAAGCAACCTACATATTTAATGCAATTCCTATCAAAATACCAACAGCATTTTTCACAGGGCTTGAACGAACAATTCTAAAATGTGTATGGAACCACATAGCCAACGCCATCTTGAGAAAGAAAAAACTGGAGGTACCATAACACCAGATTTTAAGTCATATTACAGAATGGTAGTATTAAACCTGTATGGTACTGGCATAAAAAACAGACACATAGATCAATAGAACAGAAAACCCAGAAGCAAACCCATGATCATATTTATCTTTGACAAAAGGGGAATCGGTATACAGGGGGGAAAAGCTCTTCAACAAATGGTGTTAGCAAACTGGACAGCTACATGCAAAAGAATAAGACCACACCACTTCTTTCACCGTACACAAGAACAACCTTAACATGGATTAAAGAACTAAATGTGAGTCTTGAAACCATAAAAATCCTCAAAGAGGGCACAGGCAGTAATTTCTGATACATTTTTCTAGATAAGTCTCTTGAGGCAAGAGAAAGAAAGAAAACCAAAGAACCAAAGAGAAAGAAAACAAAAAACTATGGAGACTACATCAAAGTAAAAAGCTTTTACACAGTAAACAACCAACAAAGCTAAAGTGCAGCCCATGAAAAAGAAGGTATTTGCAAACGACATATCCAATAAAAGGTTAGTATCCAAAATGCATAGAACTTATCAAACTCAACAGCCAAAAAACAAAGAAACCAGTTAAAAAAAATGGACAGAAGCCATGAACAGACATTTCTCCAAAGACATCCAGATAGCAAATAGACACATGAAAAAATGTTCAACATCACTTATCAGGGATATGCAAATTAAAACTACAATGAGATATCACCTCCCATCTGTCAGGACAGCTAACATTAAAAACCCAGAAACAAGTGTTGGTGAGGATGCGGACAAAGGGGAGCCCTCCTGCACTGGTGGTGGGAACGCAAACTGGTACAGCCATGCTGGAAAATAGTATGGAGTTCCTGAAAACATTAACGACAGAGCTGCCCTATGATCCAGCAATAGCACTACTCGGTATCCACCCAAGGAATATGAAGACATTAATTCAGAGGGATACATGCACCACGATATTTACAGCAGCATTACTTATAGTAACCAAATTATGGAGACAGCCCAAGTGTCCATTAACAGATGAATGGATACAGAAGATGTGGGATTATATACTGATATAGATATAATGACTATTACTCAGCCATAAAAAAGAACGAAGTCTTGCCATTTGGAACGACATGGATGGAACTGGAGAGTATAATGCTAAGTGAAAAAAGACAGAGAAAGACAAAAACACCACATGACCTCACTCTTATGTGGAATTTAAGAAATAAAAGAAACCAGGACAAAAAGAGAAACCAGGAAAGAGAAACACTCTCAACCATGGAGAACTGATAGATTACCAGAGGGGAGGTGGGTGGGGGGTGGGTGGGTGAAATAGGTGATGGGGATTCAAGAGTACAGTTATCATGATGAAAAGACAATAAAGCAATAAAAACAAGAAAAATGACGAGTATAGGTAAGAATGTTGAGGAAATGGAAGGCTCCGTTTTCCTGAAGGTTAGAGTGTAAATGGGTACAGTCCCTATCATAAATAGTATGAGGGTTGCTCAAAAAATTAAAAGTAGAACTACACTATGACCCAGCAATCCTATTTCTGAGTATTTATTCAAAGAAAATGAAAACACCCATCTGAAGAGGTACATGAACCTGTACGTTCATACAGCATTGTGTAGCTATAGCAAGATATAGAAGCAACCAAAGTGTCCAGTGAGAAGTTGATAAAAAGATGTATATATACACATACATACATACACACACAATAGACTATTAGCCATAAAAAGGAATGAAATCTTCCCATTTGCAACAGCACAGATGGGCCTAAAGGATATTATGCTGTGTGAAAGAATTCCTACAGATAAAAACAAGTACTGAAGGATCTCCCTCTATGTGTAATCTGAGACACAAAACAAAACAAAGACTCATAGATAAAGGAAACAAACTCTTGGTTGTGGGGGGTGGTGCGGGGTGGTGGGGGGAGTAGGTAAAGGAGATTAAGAGATACAAATTTCAGTTTCAAAATAAGTCATGGGATATAATGTATAGCATAAGGAATACAGTCAATACTGTAATAATTTTTTTTTAAAGATCTATTTTTTGACAGAGAGAGAGAGATCACAAGGAGGCAGAGAGGCAGGCAGAGAGGGGGGAAGCAGACTCCACACAGAGCAGAGAGCCCTATGCGGGGCTCGATCCCAGGACCCTGAGATCAGAACCTGAGCTGAAGGCAGAGGCTTAACCCACTGAGCTACACAACCACCCCAAAAATACTGTAATAATTTTCTTTAGTGACATATGGTAATAAGATTTTTGGTATTTTGCAATGTAAAAATATATTGAATCAGTATGACGTATACATGAAATGGGATACTGTTTGTCAATTATACTTCAATAATATATGAATAATATATATGCTATGTAGAGAGCATATAAAAAGGTAAAGAGTATTCTTTTTTAAGTTTTTATTTATTTGAAAGAGAGAATGAGAGAGCAGGAGAGTGGGTAGGGTCAGAGGGAGAAGCAGACCCCCACTGAGCAGGAAGCCCAATGTGAGACTTGATCCTGGGACTCTAAGATGCTGACCTGGGCCGAGGGCAGTCGCTTAACCAACTGATATTTTGGATTATACATGGAAAGGTTCTATTTTGCATTTTATACACATATTTCAGGTTATATGTAAAGAGAGGGGAGGAAGGGGGGGAAGGGGAGAGAGAGAATTATAAAGTAAATGTAGTAAAAAGTTAACATATATGTGTATCTGGGTAAAGAATACATGAGAATTCTTTGTGCTCTTCTTACAACTCCTCTAAGTCTGAAATTATTTCAAAACAAATTGAAGTACTGTCCATTTGGGTCAGTCAAGGTGCACAATCTGCTTTCCAGTGATGCCCTTCTAAAGTGGTAAAGCTGAAAAACTGGCTCCAGGATCTAACGCAGACTTCCAAAAACCAACGCAGTCCCCCCTACTCCCCAGACACCACCTGCATGTCTATGTCCTCCATTCCAACCCAAATGCCAGGCACTATCGGCATTTAGGGACAGTTGCTTCGTGTAGAGCTCGTTTCCAGTCAGAAACCGGAATTATCATCCCATCAAACTACAGGACATGGCAATGTTAAAATAATGATACATTATCAGCTTTACTGAGAAGAACCAAGGTTGAAAGCCACATTTATTCTCTTGGGAAGATGGTGGTGTGTAACTCGACTTCATAGGATACAGAGATTTAGTTGAAATATTTTAGTGGTCAAGACAAGAACACCCTGAAAAATGAATTTTTGTTGCACAAGGCAGGTGTTACCAAGGCAACAACCTGAGTGTTGCATTCTTAACGTTACCCAGTTTCTGCGGCGTCCTCGGGTCCTTTGGTGTAGTGCTCCTGCCTCATGTGCACGTTCCTCCCTCTCACCGTGACGGTTATCAGGGGAAAGCCCTTCTGCAGCGTCCACGTGTTCATCATGGTTTTTACATCAAGGCCTTCCTGTCTCCAGTGCTGAGGTAGACAGAAAACAGATACATGACCACTCGCCCGACACTAATAGAGAGCCCAGGCTTGCACTCCTGGGCTAAGACCTGTTGACAAGTCCCTTGAAGCTTTTCCTCACCCCTTCTCCTCCTCCCTTCCCCACACTGTGTTCCGCAGTGGCATTCCCACCGGAGCACTGACTGTTTGCCTTTCCATTCCTCTACCTGTGTAGGTCTCGGCTCACCAGCAGGTACTGTATCTGGTTCTACTGGGCATCCCTTGGGCTTGGCACCCTGGCCCCCGGCAGGCAAGTGAATAAATGAAGGTAGGGAAGGGAAACCAAGGGTCAGGCATTCAACAACTATGTAACAATGCTGGCTCAGACAGGCAAGATGGGAGAAAACGTTCAGCCACTCGCCTGTCCTTCCCAGTGCTAACATCAAGACGGTCCACATTCAGCTGTCTTAAAAGCGGATATATTCTTGGATACTAAAAAAGCTTCTAAGGATATTTAAGAGCCAAACAATAAAACATACTACGTAACAAATCTAGAAATCACGGAGTAAAGCAGTCTCTAAAAGCCATAAAGACCTCAAAAATGACAATAGGGTGAATAAAATGTAGCTGCCTCTCTAGACTCAACTTCCATTTTCTATGAAAAAACTCCACGAGTCCGGATAAACAGACTCACGTGGTTTTGGGACTCAAATATTAAGAATTCTTTATAGGGGCACCTGGGTGGCTCAGTGGGTTAAGCCGCTGCCTTTGGCTCAGGTCATGATCCCAGGTCCTGGGTTCGAGCCCCACATCGGGCTTTCTGCTCAGCAGGGAGCCTGCTTCCTCCTCTCTCTCTGCCTGCCTCTCTGCCTACTTGTGATTTCTCTCTGTCAAATAAATAAATAAAATCTTAAAAAAAAAAAAAAACTTGAAATCTGGGGGTGGGGGTGGGGAGACAACTGTAAAAAAAAAAAAAAAAAAAAAAGAATTCTTTATAGCTTAGCAGTTAAAAATGTGAATTAGATCTAAATTCAAATCCCCACTCTGCAACTGACCCAACATATGCTTTTGGATTTCACACCCCCGTCAGTTAAGCTCACAGGTTCACTCTGAGATGTAAAGGAGTCAAGTGCTCAGCTCATGCCCAGTGCTTAAGCGCTCAAGGCTGCCCGCTGCCCTCATTTGTTTTTTCACGAATGAAAAGTTATGGGAGTGACCCACATGGGCTGACTGACACAGCCCCAGCCTACCAGAGGAACAGGTCATAAATTCACCGCTTTCCAGAGAACAAAGCTGAACAAATTAGTACCAGTGATACACGTTTCCCACGAATGCTATGCCACCCCCTCGCATAGACAGCTTATCAGGGAAACTGTAAAAAGGCTGTCAGTCTGCTACTGTTTAACCAGTCTTTTTTTTTTTTTTAAAGATTTTATTTATTTGACAGGCAGAGATCACAAGTAGGCAGAGAGGCAGGCACAGAGAGAGGAGGAAGCAGGCTCTCTGCTGAGCAGAGAGCCTGATGTGGGGCTCGATCCGAGGACCCTGGGATCATGATCTGAGCCAATGGCAGAGGCTTTAACCCACTGAGCCACCCAGGCGCCCCTAACCACAGTCTTATGTGGAGTTACAGTGATAGAATGAAAGACCTCAGAGAGGTTGGCCCCGAGGCTTCCTTCAAAGAACACGGAGTAAGCACATGTGTTTCGGGGTACCACATACAGCTGCAAGAACTTACTGAGGTTGAAGATGAATGAGGACCCCTGGAGCAAAAGCCATCCATCCTTTCGGAGCCATCTGTAGGGCAAATCTAAAAACCAAAACCAAATGTGTTATTCCCGGTTCTCTAGAAAACAGTCAGGATTCTTCTCAGAAGGATTAACAGGGTGTAGGAAAAAAACCAAACCAAACCAAACCAAAACATGATAATAAGCCTGGTAATCCCCAACACAGAGACTAAACCAAACCATACTTACACTTGCCATACTATTCCACAGGTCCTCATTTCTTGTGTTTTTGTAGCTATACTTCTGGAGGTACTGTACAATACCACTTTTAAATGCGTCAGCACTGATATAATCCCTTAGCATATTCAGAATACAAGCTCCCTGAAAAGACAGCGTGGGTAATTGTTAAATTGAATCATCATCTGATCTGCTGTCACACTTTTAGTTTGGAAGAACTCTTTCAAAATGCAACCGCGGTAACATTTTCAAAGTTTGTGATTTGTGACAATTAAAGAAAGTGCATTTACAGAAAAAAAGTGCTTTTCAAGGAAGTGGGTAAATCTGGACCTATCTGGGCAGGGGACTGAACAGGACTGTTTCTCTTCTTCACCCCCTAGTGCCATCATTTTCTAACAGCAACCAAGCCTCCCCACAGGGCAAGTGACCACCACTGACCAGCTGCCATTATCCCCAGGTCAGTGGACAGTGGTGCAGAGCCAACACTTGGCGCCACCTCCTGCCTTCCCTGGGGTCACTCCAGCCCAGCAGCGGGGAAAGTAGCTACAATAGGAGCTGGAAACAGGTCCCAATTAAGGAACAGAGGAGGGCAGACAACCTGGAGCAGAGAGGGTCAGAGGAACACAGGGAAAAGCAGCAAAAGAATGCCTTGAGACCCAGTATTCCTGGGTGAAGAGTCTTTTCCTCTCCACCCCCGTGATTGTGGCTCCCTTTACACACACAAAAAACCTGACCATATAGGTGTGCGTTTATTTCTGGGCTCTCATCTGTTCCACTGGGCTAGGCCTCTGTAGGTCTGTTTTTATCTCCCCTACACTGCTGATGAAAACAAAGAAATACCGTTCTGTTCACTACAAATAAATGGGCCAAGTTCTATGATAAATGACATTCTCTGCCTTGTTGAAGACAGTGGAGTGGTTGGGAGTGGGAAGAGAATTGGGAAAGCAGAAGCTTGATCTCACGAAGCAGGGACTCGGACTTTACCTCTGGCTTGTATTCCTGAGGGCAATACACAGGCCCGGTGTGACCACTGTGACTAGAATCCTTCCCTTTCCCTTGTCCGGATAAGCCAGGTGAAGACTGTTATGTAAGATCTCCCATTAAATGTTAGCAACCGTTTCTAGTTCTGTTATTAAACACATCGGATAGGACAGTATTTTGCAGTTCAACCATATCAGCTATCTCTGAGGGCGCTGAAAGGCAAGCTACGGGAGGCAGGACTGTCTGCCTGGTACAAAGGTGAGCCTCAGTCGAGACCCGTTTGTTGAGGGAGAAACCGACTCAAAGTTTCTCTTCAGGATTACCGATCAATCTGCGTTGGGTCTTCAAGAGTGAACTCCAGCCAGCATAGGGCAGCATAGAAGGCATTCAACCTGGGCTGTTCCTTAGGAAGGGAAGGCCACCCCACGATCCTATCTATCATCCTTCCATCCAAGTCTTTAGCAGTTTGGTATCCAAAATGTCCCCTTATTATCCATTTTTACCTTTTCATAAGAAACTTCATCAAACATCTCCCGAATCTGAGCAGGTTTCACCACAGGTGTTGACACAGGGTGTGAGGAATTTAACGCATCAACCTCCATCACATTAAAACACTTGCCGAAGAAATAATCTTCCTGTCGACACAGAGACAACATCACCCATGTGACTTCTGCTTTAGATAATAAATATGAAAGGACTAATGTTTGGTCTGGAGTAATAGGCTTATACTTCCAATTTCTGGTCCAAACCTCTTCTGTATTTATAGAGTTTACAAAATAAACTAGAATTGTCATTGCTAAAGAGATTCCAAGAAATGATTTTAGGTTAACATTTTAGAATTTGTTCCTCTTAAAATACCTATTGCTTTAGAAGACCATTTTATCTTAAAAACAAAATCATAAGGCCTGTAGCCAAATAGAATCAAAACAACTAAAAGTGTGTAGTGATTGCAACATCTCCAATCATATTTTAAAGCAAAGAAATTTAGATTTAAACCATGTAGTAAAAAATTTAAAAAAAAAATGGATAACAGACTCAAAGTGTAATCTGATTTCTTAGGTCATATTACCCAATAGGATAACATACACACAGAATCATTTTTATTAATAAGGGTTATGTGGAAATGGGAAAATATTTATGATCCATCGTAGTGTAACAGTTATATGGATATTATAACTATAAATGTGTATTGGAAGATGAAAATGGGAAGTTGATATAGGCTTAACTCAAAATTATAGTAAGGCAAAGGATTGTTTGAAGTTTTTTGTTTTTACATAAAGGAAGTTTCTTTCTAACTTTACTACCTGTGATTTTCAGAAATTGAATACCTGATTTTTAAAATAAACACATAAAGTTTCCAAAGCATTCAGTTTGTGACTCCTGAGTATAGGCTTATATGTAAACAAACCCGCAGTTACCTAAAGCAAATGGGATCCTATCCCATTTGACAAGTAGTTTCCTACTGAAGTAACAGTGATCTGTACTTGATAATCCTTCAGTGAGAAACCTGAAGGTCGAGGAAATGATATGCAACAGATAGGGTGTCATTACTTCTATTTCTTTGATATTTAAGGAGGATAAGATTTAACTTCATTTCTTAACAATCATAGATCTGGAAATAAGCAATCCAGTTTGGAAACAAGCTTTTGTGATACCTTTAAAGTTCACTACCATCCCCGGTAGTGAACCTGATTCCTATCTCAACTATCAAGGAGTTCATAGGTCTAGGAGTTCTATCACTGAGATCAGTAAGTATTTTCCAGCAGTGCTGAATAAAATAGATCAACCTGTTAAAAAGTAAGTACTTACAACTTTCAGTTCAGGATGAGTCACGCTGACCGACACAAACTCCATAAACTTGGCAAATCCTTCATTTAACCAAAGATCATTCCACCATTCCATGGTGACGAGGTTCCCAAACCACTAAAAGGAAAACAGTACATATTGACACATTTCTAGGGAGATCGGATTATCTACACAGCCGTAAACATGAGTTATTTGGGAGGAAAGAGTTCACATGTGCGATGCTGGTATATGGGCAACAGTTACAGAATATTTTATCAAAGTAAAAGGAAAAACCTTTCCATGTTCATTTCAAAACACGCTACCTAACGCATTAAAGAGCTCTCATTTTTACTTGCCTTTTTTCCATAGGAAAAGAATTGATCCATTTCATATGTCAGTATGAATAGTCTCTTCTGTCCCATAAAAGCAATGTAGTTTCACCACAATTTCTAAAAGTATGATTAACTGTGTACCTGGTGGGCAAGTTCATGCGACACCGTCATCGTAATGCCAAGCTTATCGGATGCCGAAGACGTCTCAGCGTCAAACAAGAGAATCGATTCTCTGTATGTGGTCAGTCCCCAGTTCTCCATAGCACCACCCTCAAAGTCAGGAATAGCAGCAAGATCTCGGGAAGGACACAAAAATCTGTTACCAGCCTCTAAATGAGACCTCACCCATACACACTAACATTCAGAACGGATGGGTGTAGGGATCCTAAGAAAAGCCAGGCTGGTTGTGTGGAATCCTATTCTAGGCTGGAAGAACCTTTCACAACCAAGAAAAAGTGGTTCACTGAATTGCTCTGCTGCTGCATGACCAAGTCAGATGTGGGCCCCAGGCCTCCTGACTCCCTTTCCAGCTGTCTGACAATGAATTTGGGGCTTGAATATTAACAAATTCCTCAGTAATCCACTAGACTTGAGACGTCCCAGGCTGCCATTTGCCTAAAATCTCTAATACACAATGGTCCTAAGAGCCCATTTAAGAAGGAAAATGCATATTTTCCTTACACTATAAATTTGTTAAGAAAAATTTATTGTGCACCCTCTGTATTCCTCCCAAGTATGTGCCAATCCTGGGGGGGGGGGGGGGGAATACAGCTTCTGCCTTTCACTCTCTGCCCACTAATTTCGTCGGGTTTATCTTTCAAGTCAGAAGGTAAAATGACCATGACATGTGCCTCAGAACCTAATCAAGATCTGCTTCTGCTCTAATTAGAAATTTACTGTAGAGGGGCACCTGGGTGGCTCAGTGGGTTAAGCCGAAGCCTTCGGCTCAGGTCATGATCCCAGGGTCCTGGGATCGAGTCCAGCATTGGGCTCTCTGCTCAGCAGGGAGCCTGCTTCCCTCTCTCTCTCTGCCTGCCTCTCTACTTGTGATTTCTGTCAAATAAATAAATAAAATCTTTAAAAAAAAAAAAAAAAGAAATTTACTGTAGAGATTAGGGCTCAGAAGGATCAGCCTGATGGCTTACACCTGCCAGAGTTTAAGGACCTGAAGGGCTACTACGATAATCACGGGAATACCAATTAGGAGGCTATAATCCATAGCTGACATCATTCAATGCCACCATTTGCAAAAACTGTGCAAAATCTTTACCTTGTTTGGGTAAGGGATACGGAATGCTGAAATAGTCCTCGTAAAATTCCAGAAGAGTCACTGCGGTGTCCAGGGCATAATCTGCCTGATGTATCTTGTCTGGCACAGCATATACGGAAACCTGAAGAGAAACAAAGTTAGCTTTTCAAATGCCCTTGTGGCTTCTCTCCACATCTGTATGGAAGATGGACATTAAAGCCTTCATCTTCTGCAACATGGTAGCCAATTAAGAGAAGTAGCAGTTCTAGCTCTTGTCCTCGTGCTGTTTCTAATCAACTCCCCTTCTGAAAACTACAACATGCTGGGTAACATATACAAAAATGTCTTTTTAGATGTTATGACATAGTGGAAAAGTAAAGAAAACTTAGACGCCAAAAACGAGGTAAGGGTAGGACCCTCCGTAGACAGTGGAGGACTGCAGACAGCTTTAGTCCCGAGGACACTAACCTAATGCAGATGGAGTTTTCCCAGAATTGAAGGTCTCAGGGGCTAGGAGACCAAGTTCAGAGCCTGCCCAGGCTGGGAAGCCCAAGAGAAGATGCTGGACCCTCAAGGACCACACCCTTGTTGTAAAGGTAAACTAAAAATAGCTTCCCCCTTCCTCAAAGAGACTGCAAGGAGAAAAAAATGCCTATTCAAGTCTTTGTACTATATGGGGAAGGTCAACTGAAATCCTAAGAGAATCAGTAAAAGGTCATCTTCGTGCTGGTTAGCAGCTGGGCTCACACGAACCAGGTGGTTCAAAAATCTGAAGCCAGGGGCGCCTGGATGGCTCCGTTGGTTAAGCGACTGCCTTTGGCTCAGGTGTGATCCTGGAGTCCTGGGATCGAGTCCCACATCGGGCTCCCTGCATGGCAGGAAGTCTGCTCCTCCCTCTGACCCTCCCCCTTCTCATGCTCACTCTCTCATTCTCTCTCTCAAATAAATGAATAAAATCTTTAAAAAATAAAAAGAAAATCTGAAACCAATAGTTTGAAATAAAGTAGTTCATAAGTGCTCCCAGTCACTTGACAAGAGCAAACAAATTCTCTCTGGAAGAATCCACCTTCAAATCAGGCAGTAAATTCAATATACACGAAGGAACTAGACACCATAAGCAAGAACCAGCAGAAGCAAAAACCCACAGAACCAGAGACACAAAGACTTCAGGCAGGACTGTTACTAGACTATAAAATGTACATTTAATGTGTTCAAAGAAATAAAAGGCCTGAAAATACGAATATGTAAAAGGACTTCTGGGCCCCAATTCCAATGTGTGTGTGGGCTAACCCCACACCTCTGAGCCATTCTGCAACGCCACCTGGGTGTCCCCACAATTCAACTGGATTCCGACACGACCCAGAGAGGGCACCAGATCCCACAACATAAAGGCCGAGTCTTACAAAACTGCCCCCACTTCCACTTCAGCGGACATTCTCAAGTCCAGGCTACCATCTGTGCTTCTGACCAACAGGCTCTCGTCTGGAAGGTGCAATGACCACCTCTTTAGGTGTGATTAATTTGCAAGAGCAGCTCACAAAATGAGAGAAATCTTTTACTCAGTATAAAAGATCATGACTCAGGAACAGCTAGATGGAACAACTGCACAGGACAAGGTATACAAAAAGGCGAAGAGCTGCTGTGCCATCTCCAGGCAGGCCGTGCCCACTGCATCTCCACACTCGCACTGACCCAGAAGCTCTTTGAAATGTCCTCTGCGGTTTTTACGGCGGCTTCATTACACAGGCGTGACTGATAAGATCATCAGCCCTTGGTAACTAAACGAGAACGCCAGCCCTTCTCCACTCCCTGGAAGTCAAGGGGGCAGGACTGAAAGTTCCAACCCTCCAATCACATGGCTGGTTCTCTAGCAACCAAACCCCTCCCCCCGATTAGGTTACCTATGTGCTTCCCACAAGTCATCTCATTAACCTAACTAGAGACACCTTTCTAGCTGGTATCAGAAAATTCTTAGTGTTTTAAGAGCTCCATGCTAGGGACTGGGACAAAGACCACACATATATATTTCTTATCCTAAATCACAATATCACGGCATGGAAGAGATATCATTTAAAAAAAAAAAAATCTTTCATAAAGGACTCCCCAGAGTAGGCAATTCAGTGGGTGAGTGTTTTTGCTGATAGTTTCCCTGCTGAATTTAGATCGATCCTTACATCCAAGTCTCAAGCATCACCCTCAAATCTCTAAGTAGAAATATCTCTATAAGAATAAGAACCACTAGGGGAACAAACGATTATTCATCAGAGAAGTCCTACCTGTTCAGGCCTCAGTGAAAACCAGCACAAATAAATGAGGTATCTTCAAATTAAAGCCCTCCCCTCCAGAAAAAGAAAGTTGTTTGCATTGTTTGTACAGCTGAACAGGTTGTTCACTACACAATGGAACCCAGAAAAGGGGCAAGTGGTCCTTGAGACAAGATATTCTCTTTAGTATTCCAGTATTCGCTGGCACAAATGCTCTCCCCAGAGCCATGTAATACTTTAAGCCGACTATTCTATTTTACTTCCTTCTCAAAGCCAGAATCTGTTCAGATGGTCAATGACATTTACTTCTCAACTGCAGAAAGTGATAGCCAGAAACAACTTCAGAAACCCCTGCAAGATCTAGTCCAACTTACATATTTTGGAAAAGCATAAACTAAGTTCCAAAGGGAGCATGGTCAAGGTCAGAAAACCAGTTAACAGTGGAGCCAGGACCATGACCCAGGCCAGGCCAAGCTTCTCCATGTTTTTGTGATTAGAACCTCACTGTAAATACCAGCATCTGTGACAAGAAGATGCCAACCACCCCAGTTTTTGCCCAAGATTCAGGGATGTGGGACTTCCAGTTTTAAAACCAGGACAGTCTCAGGCAGGCAAGGACAACTTTGTGACCCTATGTGACAATCTGACAATCCCAGGGCTCACCTTGACTCCACTCTTGGTCATCTTGCTAATAGACTTAAAATCTGAAATAATGAAGGCCACCAGGTAGGTGCTCATCTTCACAGTGACATCAAAATGGTCTTCTAGGAGTCCTTCAGCAACAGTCACAGATTTAACCTAAAATCACAATAACTGAAATCATCAAATAATCCAATTATCAATACATTGAAAATATCTGATAAAGAGAAATTTCCTAGCCACCAGACATAATATTCAAAGTATACAGCATAACATTTGTATAATTATTTTAAAATTTCTCTTTCTAATATCTGATTGCAATTTCGAGATTAAGGCCATTCTACTCAAATTTTAATGAGATATAATTCACATACCATAAAATTCACTGTTTTAAAGTATACAGTGGAGTGGTTTTTTTTTATTATAGTCACAGAGTTGTGCCACTATCGTCACTATATTTTCAGTGTCCCAGATGGTTGCAAACTGGCCCATATATGGTACATGAGGATAATATGAATGGGAGGAAGCAAAACTGAGATTGTTGGTTTTGCCAAGATGTAGACCTTAAATACAGGTATAAGAATTATCTGGAAACACACTCTTTAGTTTGGTTTCTACAGTGGGCAAACACGTAACCATGTAAAACTTAAAAAAGAGCTTCTGTTTTCCTACAAAATTGAAAGTAACCCATGCCTGGGCCTCACATGGCCAAGCTTCCTCCAAACTCGGATTTGCTTCACTGGAATCTGCTTTAGGTGCATCAGGGAGACGCCTCGTAGTGCGGTGGGGGTGGTGGAGGGACAGTCTAAGAGATGTGCTCCCCAAAAGGAAAGTCTAACACGTCAGGAAACACCAAGCACTGGGCTGGGACAGGGCCCCGGAGAAGGAGAGCAAGAGAAGAAGGAGCCTGCCAATTCCATATTAACACGTTAACACATTTTCCCTGGAATTTTATTTCTACCTCCATTTCTGTGCCCTCATCCTTCTTTGTAATACCCACCACCCCCACCAGTTCTGGTGTCTGCTGGTCACTCTGTGCTCCCTTGACTCTGAGAGCTAACCTAGGTTTACTCTCGAAAAACTCCAACTTACCTTTTCAAGTGACTTCTACCCACCCCTAACCAAAATTTTCATTCCTGAAGTTATGCTATTTACTAGGAAAGGAAGCTGATTAATTCAACTTTAAATGGGATGAAATCCTGCCTGCTGCCCATACACTTCAATTCACTTTTGCTTTTCCAGCCTCCCAAGAGGTAGTTGGAGACGCCACTGTCCTTCCCCGAACTCCGGGTCGGCAGCCTGACTTCAGGCTAGTCCTGTAAGATTTCTGCCAGCGTGCAGGCTTTCCTGTCCAAGAGGCCAGCCAGATCACATGAGAGACTTTCCTTTCCTGAACAAATGGGTCCTGAATATCCATGGTATCTTTGTGAAGTCTTAGGAGCTCCCGGCCTTCACCCTGCAAACCTATGAGTTTCTCTATCGGTGTTTTTTTGGTCCTCAGTCTTCCCCTTGATTTTATCCTCCCCTGTTCTTTATTCTCCCAAAGGTGTGATTGATTCTCTAATTAGAGAACTCACAAGCCTGGAAGCAATGTCGTAATATTGAGGAATGGAAGGATAATTGGAACAGGCATGTTCTCGATCTCAAATTTATATCAGGAAAACAACTTAATTGTTTCTTGTTTTCTTCACCTCCAAATGCGGGTGGAGTAGACAGAAGTTCTTAGCTGGTAGAGATTTGCTGAAGAGCACTTTTCAAAGAGCATGGCCTTCTGAGGGGGGTCTAGGAGAATCTTGTTTGCAGAAAGGATTTTTAAGGTATTCAGTGCTGGGGGGCGGGGGGGGGTGGCTGGTGGTCTGTAGAGTTTTAAGTGTTGCAAGGTACTGTCCTAGAGGCTGGCTGTGGCTCTCAGAGCCTGCACGTTAAGATTCGGCCTCCCTGGTGATTACAGGGTTGAGCTGGGACACCCTTTAAGACTCTGGGCAAAGTGTCTTCCACCTGAGTCTCATCCACAGTGAGCTCCCCGAACACAGGCTGTGTGTGTTTCACGAGATGATCCGCAGCTGTTGCAGGCTGAGAGCTCAGCGGATGAGTTGTTCTAAGCTGCTAGAATCATCGCTCCATGGCATGTACTGAGTAGTTACATTCATTCGGCCTGGCCATTTTCTCACCACTTTTGAAAATCAGATGGGACGCTGTCCATGTTTGCTTTGGAATTGGAGGATCATGGTCTCTTTAAAGGGAACTGAGCTATCTATCACTACTTACCTTCTGTATTGTAATATTCAGATAAGATTACTTTTTTTTCTGTTCACCCAATTTCATAGATATAGTTACAAATCAGACGGTTACTATTAGTATGTCCGATATAGAAATTATAGAGAACTACATACTACAAATATAGCCGTATGTGACCAAGTGTGTCCTTGATAAGATCATAGGAGAAGAGGAAGGGGAAAGTGCTTTGGGAAGGGCACTCTCATTTAAACCAGACCTGAGTCCCTTACAGCGTCCCTCGTGCCAGACCAGGGACTTGGAATGCCTCTTGGACTGAAATCCTCCATATTTTTAGGGACAATTTTTTTTCTCTGACTACAGAAAAATTATTGCCTGAAACAAAAGCACGGGTTGGAAATGAAGAAAGAAAAGTTAGCTGTCACAGAAAAAAACAAAAAACACAGGTGACCTGAATATTAACTGTCCCTGGGGTAATGCAAGTGACAGCATTTTGACAGAGTTTTCCTGTGAGCAGACACACAGGCATTCAGACTCACCAGTGGCATATTGGAGATGGCGAGGTGTCTTGGCTCCCTTCTGATCTTGACTGAAAAATTCGCTTTGAAGGCAGGTTCATCAAAGCAGGGAAAGGCCATTCTGGCTGCGGTGGGCTCAAAGTGTGTTGATGCCAGTACTCTAAAATTATGGGGAGTGAAAGAAAAGTACAGCATAAAGCACCAGGGACTCTAAAAGAGATGTATGTTTGGTTCTTAATTCCTAGAGATACCATAAGATTATGGATTTCACTACTGAAAAAAAATCTTTCATAGAACAAAAGTTATCATAAACTAAGTAAAAAGACAAGCAAAAAACTGGCAAAATGGATTGAAAGCTATTTGACAAAAAGGGTTAATAGCCTTGACAGAGAAAGAACACTTAAAAATGAGTAACATGGGGCACCTGGGTAACTCATTGGGTTAAAGCCTCTGCCTTCAGCTCAGGTCATGATCTCAGGGTCCTGGGATTGAGCCCCAAAAAAGGCTCTCTGCTCAGCAGGGAGCCTGCTTCCTCCTCTCTCTCTGCCTGCCTCTCTGCCTACTTGTGATCTCTGTCGTCAAATAAATAAATAAAATCTTTTTTAAAAACGAGTAACATTATGCCAGCAAACAAGGGGAATAGCAGGTACAAGTCATAAACAGGCAACTTGCAGAAGAAGAACCTACAAATAGTCAATAAACTTATCAAAACCTGCTCAATTTCCTTAACAATCAATGAAGTGTAAATTACAGGGATATACCTATTGGCTCTTTGGCTCTAAAAAGACTGCCCATATATGGTATTGGCTACAGGTGAGGAATATGGCAAGGGATATCAAGATTGTAAACCCTTTAACTTAACAATTTTATATCTAGGCATTTATTCTAAGGAAATGATTAACAAAGATACTGCTGTTGCTGAAAGGGTGGAAACAACCTAATCTCTGTCAATGGGGTATGAGTTAAATCAGAGCACATACATTTAATAAACTCATTAAAATAATGTACAGTGATAGACATCAACATGAAACATCTCAACATATTAAAATAAAATCCTTTATAAGATGGAAAATATAGCTCCATTATATAATGTATATCCATACCCAGAGACAAATCTGGAAGGATGATCCCTAAAATAAAAGTAGTAGTTATTTTTAGGGGCTGTGATAGGGACAAAATTTACTTTCTAAAAAATTATTTTGGGTAGCATCTGACCTTTTTTTTACCTCAAAAGAATAGTATGGAATCAGAAAAATAAGTGAGTATAATCTACTAACAAACAAAATTTTACTTTATTTTTTTAAGATTTTTATTTATTTATTTGATGCAGGGGAGAGTGGGAGAGAGAAGGAAAGAGCAAGCATAAGCAGGAAGAATGGCAGACGGAGGGAGAACCAGGCTCCCTGCTCAGCAAGGAATCCGATTCAGGGCTCGATCCCAGACCTTGGGATTATGACCTGAGCCAAAGGCAGCAGCTTAACCAACTGAGCCACCCAGGCATCCCTAAAATTTGATTTTAAAATACAGCATAGGGGTGCCTGGGTGGCTTCGTGGGTTGAGGGTCTGCCTTTGGCTCAGGTCATGATCTCAGAGTCCTGGGATGGAGGCCCATGCCCAGCTCCCTGCTCAGTGGGGAGTCTGTTTCTCCATCTTCTTCTGCCCCTCCCCCTGCTCCATTTCTCTCTCAAATAAACACATTAAAAAATAATAAATAAAATTCAGCATAAAATCCCCCAAAATAGATTGCCTCCTTAAAAACAGAACAAAAGCAAGGCAGTTGAGGATCCTTAAAAAAGCTTTAACTAAGAAAAAAAATATTTCTTCTAATAGGCTCTACGGGGTAAACAGTGTTCTCCAAACATACGTGGAAGTCTTAATCCCTCGTATCTGTGAAGATGACTTTGGAAAAAGGGTCTTCACAGATGTCATCAAATGAAGATGAGGCCATGAAGTTGGGCCTTAGTCTAGTAAGACTAGTGTCCTTAAAAGAAGAGGAAAAGTTGGGGAAAGACCACATGATAACAGGCAGAGTCCAGAGTGATGCCAGTAGGAGCCAAGGAATGCCAACAATTGATGGCCTCCACAAACTAGAAAGAGGGAGGGAAGAGCTCTTTGCAGAGATGTAGAGAGAGCCTAGCCCTACTGATCCCTGGATTTGGACTGCTGGCCTCCAGAACTGAGAGAGCAAAAATTTCTATTGTTCTAAGCCACCCAGTCTATGGTACTTCATTATAGCAGCTCTAGGGAGCTAATCCTAGGCCAGGAGAATTAAAAATGTTTATTATCTATCAGAATTCTAAACAAATAAACAAATCGGTACTTTGGCAGAGCTGAAGGAAAGAAAACTGATTAAAACAGAATGAAAAAAAAAATGAGATCCAAAAAACAAAGAAAAGAATCTATGGGCTATTTCTAGCTACATAAGTGAAACACAAAATCAAAACATTCAACCATCAAGGGAGTGTTAAGAAATAATCCATATGAAATAGCATGGGCAGCACTTGGAGTTTAAAAAAAAAAAAAAACAGAAAGAAGTACCTCACTTCCCCTTCCTTGGTCCTGTAGGTGCTTTTATAAAATCCATTCAAATGCTCAGAAAGATGGCCAGAGTAGTCAATGACAACTGTGTATGGGAGTCCAACAGCCAGAGGCTCAGGAGCCAGAAGTGCGATTTGCTCGTGAGGCGGGTACTCCAGGACTCTCAAGGGTTCTACAGACAGCCTCTCTCCGACTCTCTTCTTGAGGGTGGCCTTAGATATTTGCAGGAGGTGACTATGCAGGATGATGGTACTCGTAGGCTGGCTGGCTGTGATTTCTATTTCCGTGGTTCCCTCGAAAGCCAGAGTGGTGAGATTTGCATGGATCAGGAGATCGTAATGCACTGGGGTGATGTGCTCAGGAAGTCGCATTTTCTCCCAAGGGAATGGAGTCCCATTGCTAGCTTTTGGAGATGTAGTGTCACTGCTCTGACACCACGAAGGCGTTGACACAGTTAAGAGAATCAACAGTGAGGACGGTAGAAATGGCATGGCTACCAGTGGCCATCTGATGAACAGAGATAACATCTTCTTGCTCCAACTACCTAGCGACAAAATGTATAAAACCACCCCCCCCCAAAAAATTGAGTCACTAAAATATTATCAAGACAGCAAAATTTCACAATGTATCTACCCAGGATTAACTGATATAGATACAAACTTTCAAAAGTTCTAGGTCTTTACCTGAAAGCAAAATGACCTTCCCTCCGTTATTGATTCACACAAGAAAGAAGTTACTGGTTAGCAACAATCTTCACACCTATTAAAATGTATCATTTGGCTCCCCAAGTTTAAAAGAACTCTATTTGTCAGGGTTCTTGGTTGAAAGCAATAGAACGACCTCACTAAGTAGTTCACCAAAAGTGTCACAGACTTGTCAGGACACTTGGGAAGCAAGCCACATGAAAGAGGCCAAGATGGACAGCCAGAACCACGTCGGAGAAATTGACCTGATGACCTGGGGCCCTGGAGGAAGCTGCCCTGCTGTGTAGGCACCAGCTACTGGATGCTGCCACAGCCACTGCCAATGTGAGGTCCCTACTGCCTCTGCAGCTTGGCAGGACCTTGTTCAGGCGAGTAAGGTATCACACCACCAACCCGGGAGGTGGGAGCAAGAATCTGGATTTCACAGCCACTGCAGTCAATAGAGGACAGTCTGGCTCCCCTCCAGGCTTACAAATAGAGAATTTGTAACATACAGGAAGCATAGGTAGGAGATACAGACGCTGAGTAGCAGTGGGTGGGGGGAGGCAGGTATCCATTAACAGTAACCCTTAATACCAGCGGTGTCTGTCAAATGTCATGCCAAAAGTTCATCTAATAGGTATTCAGCCAGGGATGACTTAAAGGGTTTATGGTGATTTTCACAGCAACAGTTTGTGTCCAACATAACAATCTCCTGGATACCCTCTTACAGTCATCCAACAAAGACATGTTGGGGGCACCTGGGTGGCTCAGTGGGTTAAGCCTCTGCCTTTGGTTCAGGTCATGATCCCAGAGTCCTGGGATCGAGCCCCGCATCGGGCTCTCTGCTCCGCGGGGACCCTGCTTCCTCCTCTCTCTCTACCTGCCTCTCTGCCTCCTTGTGATCTCTGTCTGTCAAATAAATAAATAAAATCTTAAAAAAAAAAAAAGACATGTTGAATGCCTGCTACCTGCAAGGCGGTGTGCTACTACTATGTGGGATGTGATAATACATAAGACACAAACCCCACAATCAAAGACTTCAAAATATGGAAAGGCAGAAAGCATTCATACACAGATGGTAGAATGCAACAGAGAAAGCATGAAGCATTCTAAGAATGATAATAACAGATACTGCTGGGGGAGAAGAGATTGACATTGCTGCACAGAGACTCTGGGGTGCCTTCACGGAAGACCAGCACTGGAGCATGGTTTGGAAGGATGGGTTCGACTTGGAAATGAAGGGAGGGCATTAAAGACACTTTATTTTAAAGGTCTAGGGGCACAAAAGAAATGTGAATTATAAGGGAGCTGGCAACCATGGCTGAGAACTGAACATTTCTCTCATGGGTGTTTGCCAAGATGCATCTGTTAGATGAGTCCAGGTAAGTGGTCTCCATTCCCTCAAGCTCCTTGGGATCCTGAACATATAGATCAGATGAGAAAAGTAGTAATGCTACAGTGTGGTACATGAAATTCTACATCTATGTCAGTGGTTCTCAACTCTGTCTGTGTATTAACATCACCAAGGAAGCTTTTAAAATGACAGGGGCCTGGGTCCCTGTCTAGAATAGTTAAACTGAAATCTATGGTGATGAGGTCAGGGAACCAGAATTTTTAAAAATCTTCCCAGAGATTCTATTGGAAAGCCAATCTGAGAACCTTCCAAATAATCCTTGCCAAATCCTGGTCTTGAACACTATGTGGAGGAATACCACTTCAAGATAACAACTGACGTGCTCTCCCAAACCCTCACTCCCCATCCCCCTCCCCACAGAGCAGACCTGGAGGCAAACAGAAAGGAACCGAGTACAGTAGAGATAGTCAAGTACAGAGGCACCATAACCTCGGTTCAAAAGTCTTCACCTAGATGAAAGGGAAGAGAGAATTAAAGGTTCAACAGGGAGAACAGGTTTTTTATGTGCTTTTTCTTTTTGTATGTGTGTGTAGGAACCAACTAGAGGATGCTTCTGGCCATGGAGAACTGAAGCGATTTGAAGTATGAAGTTTAAACATCAAAATCATAAAGGGTTCACACTTTTACTTCTTCAGGCAGAATTCTAGGGAGGGGCAAAACAATGAATTTCCCTTGAAGTTGGGACATGAGAAATAAAGGGAACTTGCATGAGACTTCCATTTTGAATTTCTGACAGCAGTGGCTTTGTGGGTGCAGCCCAGGCCCCCAAGAAGGTAAGCAGTGCAATGAAGGTGGCAGGCTCAGGCATGAGAGGGACCCCAGAAGTCCCCAAGTGTTCCCAAAAGTCCAGGAGGAAATCTAAAAATTCCAACTGTTTCTGAGCTGACAGCCAGGCCTACAGGCTGCTAAAGGAGTTGGCAGTGGGACCCACGTCCAAGGCTTATGCAAGGTTGTGTCTGTGAAGAGACGGAGTCAAAGGGAACATGGCTGTGTCTCAAACGAGAATGGAATGCCAGGAAACCACAATGGAACATGTAACGTATATGGCATAAATGTCAGAAGACTTATACTGATATGTAATACATATTACACTTACAGTCAGAAAAGAAAACCTGGTTTTGCTTTCTTGTTCTGCCACCAACTATGTGACCTTGGACAGGTTATTTAATCCCGGTTTCGTTCTCTTCATGTGTAACTGAGAAAATAGTACCTCTGTCACAGCATGTTGTAAAGACTGAATTAAAATATTCTCAATCATTCATTCCACAAATATTTACTGAGGACCTGTTATGTGCCTGGGATTTGGCTGGACACTAGCAATGTAAGTTTGTAACCTCAGACTGCTTATGGGGCTCGGGGTGGGGAGGAATTTTTAACCGCGATTAGGGTGGTTAAAAACACACACCTCCTGAAAGAGAGTAACAGGGCAGAGCGATTTCCAATGGGGGCTCTTGAAGGATATTTTAGCTGAGATTTAAAGAACAAATTCAAATTAGCTAAGGAAAGAAGAAGGTAGTTTTCAGATAGAAAGGATAGCAAGCCTATTTGTAGGCACAGAGGCAGTAGAGAGGCCTGGATATGAGGGCTGGGGAAGCTGAGGCACAGCATAGAGCAGAAAGACGTCCCTGAAGGGGAAGACGGGGGCCAGACCACCACTCCGCTATAGGCTTGTTAAGGAATTGGGCTCCCAGCCCAAGTGCAATGAGTAGCCACTGGGTGTCGAACTAGAAGGTCTTGGGATGCAGTTCACACTTTAAGAAGCTACATGGCTCAAGAAAGGAGCCAGGGGATGGCCAAGAAACTGGTTAGAAAGGAGTCTAGACAAAGTAAACTAGTGGCTTGTACTCTGAGAGTGGGAGGGAGTAGGAGAGGGGAGAGACAGACGGATGGATGGTGGACTCGGGCATCTACATTTGGGGTGGACTGGAAGTGCAGGGTGACTGAAAGAACACATCAGAAAGGCTGCCAGGTTTCTAGAATGAGCATCTGGGCAGTCCTAGGTGCTATTTACCAAGAAGAAGACCAGAGGTGGGAGAGTTCTAAAAGGGAGGAGAGGGAATTGAGGATTCATTTTTTTAAATATGTTTGTGATATCTCTGAGATATCCAAGGGAAAATACCAGAGGACAGATGAATACACGTGTTTAGAGCACAGAGATAAAAAAAGTTTTCAAGGACGTTCCTGTCCTTTATGGCATTTCTTTACAGTTTTAAAAAGTACCTGCCTTTGCATCTGATTTTACTAAATAAAGCATCTCTCCCAGTCAAGGTGGTGGTAACAGAGTTCCTAACTTCACCGCCAGGAATTGTTCAAGTTACTTTAGGAAACTTACTTAGTCAGCCTTGGGTGATTATGACTTTTCGCAGGCAAGAAGGAGGAGGAGGCAACAGATCCTGGGTTAGCTCAGCCTTCCTTTTTTTTTTTTTTTTTTATGCCTTCCCTTTATTGAAACACTCCTCAATGTGGAATCTACCACCAAGAAGTAAGGGACTTTCTCCCAAAATGTTCTGAATGATGAAATTAACAAGCATTGTAATAGTTTTGTCACTGCTGGCAAACAAACAAAAAATGCTGAATTAACTTGAATATTCTTTTTTAACCAATTAGAATTTTTTTCATTTAGGCCCACCTGAAAATGGGCTATGGTACCAGCACAATTCCAAATCCTTGGGAAAAGCAAAGCACTGGCCAACTTTTTAAAGGTTTTTGTTCTTGTTTTTCCTCCTGAGTTGAGAGCAAATACTCTGGGCATTTGCCAGAAAACTGAGCTTTTCTTACTGAACCCGACCTACACAAAGAACCTCCAGGAAAATGGCAAGGAAGGGACTGCTCTTCTCCTTCCATGAAATTAACTTGCAGTCCCCCCTGGCAAATAAGGCAGGAAACTTTAATTTGCTCCAACAGTAGAACTTTATCTGAATAAAACTCAGCTAGAGCCAGAGTGAAGGGAAGACAATTGCTGGGAGTAAGTACAGGAGAAGCAAGGAAAGCAAGGAAAGAACTGATCTTGACATTCACGGACTCTGATCCTTCAACACGCCCAACCAGTAGTTAATGCCAAGCCACGTTCGCTTCTCTGCCAGCTATCCCCAAGGTACCCTTCTCAGCCGAACGCGCCGTCCTCCCCGCCCCTCCATTTGGCGCCACTCGCGAGGCTGGGGCGGGGGGAGGAGGCTGGCAGAAGCCCAGCGGCGAGGAGTGCACGGGAGGGAGGCTCCCGCGGGTGGGGAAGTGGCGCGGCCGCGAGAACACGCGGAACAGGCGCAGTGGCCCTGAGCCCCCCGCGTTCTCCCACCCGAGAAGGACCGGAGCAAGGCTAGGCTGGTCGCCCAAGACAGCGCCTCCCCGCGGACCCGGGCCCCGGTCCCACGACTCTCCCCGGCCCGGCGTCCCCCCGCCTCGCTCTCCTCCGCGGCGCGCCCCGGGTTTTCGGGCCTCCCCGGCGGGCACCCGGAGGTTGCCGGGACCGAGCCCTTCTCCAGCCCCACGACCGCTCCCCGAGGGGTGCCCTGGGGACCTGCGCGCTGTACCTGGGGGGTCTGCGACGCGACTAGCTCGCCCTCGCGCCGCTGCCGCCGGCCTCCCCTACCCCGGAACAGAAAGTGAAAGCGGAGCCCGGGCAGCGGCGCGAGCGCGCCAGGTGCGCGTCCGCTGGGGCGCTCCTGACAGGCGCCAGAGAACCCCCGGCGGAGGCGGGAGCTGGGGAAGGAGAAAGCTGGCCGTGGGGGCGCGCGAAGGAGACCGCGGGACCCCGGACGGGAATTCACAAATGCGTGCTGCGCGCAAGGGAAACGGCCGCGTTGCAGTACAGGGGGGGATCAGTGGGGAGGAGCACGCCTTCCTGAACGCAGACCATTCTGAGTGTGTCTTTGCGGCTGTAGTTTTCGACGGTTAGCCTTTGGCGCAGCGAGAGCTTAGAGAGCATTAAGAAGGGGTGGGTGCTGCGGAAAGTGACCCAGGCCGGACTCCAGCTCGCCGCTCCAAGGAGTCTGCACGCGCTCCACGCCAGTTGGACTCAAGCGGTGTCCACCATCTCGTCTCTGCAAATGGGCTGCGAGCTCGTGGCCCGCCTCCGAAAGGAACCAGAGCCACCCAGCGACTCATTCTGGGAAATGCTGAAGCCTTGGGCATTTAATGGAGGAGAGTTACGCTAGGAGATGGCTCAGGGTAGGAAGGGGGACACAGATAGCCTCCCAGGAACTTCCCCGCCACCTCCTAGGGACTTTGGGCCCCCAAGATTTGATGCTCCCCACATTAAAACATTTCCTCTGCTTTTTCAAGTCAGATAACCATTTCTCCGCTCCCCTTAGAACATGAAGACTGGACTGAAATGTCCAAAAAAGCCCATCTTTAAACAATTGAGGGTAAATGAGGTAAATGAGGTAACAAGACAAGAAAACACAGGCTTCATATTCATCAAATGCTACAAGTTGGTGAGTGGACCAACACCTCCGGGATCTTTTTCTTACTGTACTCAGGCTTTCTCCTCTCTTTTCTTTCCTAGCCTTCCCTTTGAGAGTTTGGGGTTCCAAGTCACTGGAACAGTATTTCTCAACTTTTATTTCTCAATTTTATGTTCGTTTTGAAAAATAACAAAATATATTTTGTTCTGCATACTCTCTCCAGTCGAGGATATTTTGTAATATAAAAATAACATTCTGTTCCCAGCCCCAAACAGGGTGAGAGCAAGGTAAGTTGTTTTCTTTACAATTCAGCAAGAAATGGGCTTTGGGATTAGGTAATTTTTTCTTCATTTGCAATTGTGGCAGGTGTGTCAGCCCATGGCTATATCCTCCAAGGCCTCCAGATGTCAGTGAGTGATCTGCTTTGCAAAGATGAGAACTTATGCAGTAAATTCATGCATGCTTTGTGGATTTGGAGGGGCAAATGGAAGATCTCCAACACAGGCATATTGAATAATAGCATGTGTTCCCTAAGAATCTAACAAACCCCTTAGCAGGAACTGTGGTCACTTTCCAATTCACCTGTTCACTGAAAGCAACAAATAATAAATAAAGCCAACCTCATTTTGTGTTTAGTATGCATGTAATTAAAAAGATGGAAAAGAAGAATGAAACAGCCAAAATGTCCAGTGACATTTTAAAGACTAATGTCTATGTTGCTTCAGTGAGGGTTGAACCACAGAGAACAGAATCCTTTCAAGCTCTTTAATGAAAAAAGGATTTATTGCAGGCTTTTACATGACTTACATAATAATCATTTGGAAGGTTTAAAAACACACACTAGGGGGAGCTTCCAAGAACAAATTCCGAAGCCATAATGTAGAAGTTGGCCACCATTGGAACTAGTTCTCTTGCCACAACTCAGAAGCCATCTGCTCAGTTGGGCGGCAGCTAGCACAGGGGCTGGCTTCAGAACCATGTCATGAGTTACAGTTTGTCCAGCAAAATGAGTAGCTCAAGCCGGGCCTCTCTCCGCACTTAAAACTCAGGTTCAAATTCAGCTGCCCTACCAGGGCTTCTGTTTGGTGGAGCCTAATGAACACCCAGAACCTAGGTGCAAGAAGATGTGGGAAAAGAAGCATTTGCTTTCCAGACTCTAAGGTGGAGTGAGGAATTCTTATACAAGGTGGGAAGACACACCGAGTGAGCCAGTCACAATATGCACCATAAATATTAAACTATTGAAACTGAACAAAATAGGGGCACCTGGGTGGCTCAGCCAGTTAAGCAGCTGCCTTCAGCTCAGGTCACGATCCCAGGGTTCTGGAATCGAGCCCCTGTGTCCAGCTCCCTGTACAGCAGAGAGCCTGCTTCTCCCTCTCCTGCTGCTCCCGTGCTTGTTCTCCCTCTTGTCTGTCAAATAAATAAGTAAAATATTTTTTTTAAAAAGAAACTTAACAAATAAAAAAACAATTATAAGGAGATCTCAAGTAATTTTGAATGTGTTTATGGACAAAAAATAGTAATTGGATAATTGATTGTAAATCTAATGAGAGGCATGGGGCGCTTAGGTGAATGATGACTATTTATTTACCTCTGTGACATAAACACACTGCCAAGCATCAAGTTATGATCTATTATCTTTGAATGTCTCTAGGGGCTTTTCTCCCCACTTTTGTCTGTTCAGCATGTGTTCTTCCCTTCCTGGAAAATGCAGTTTCATAACTCAATCTCAGTCTAGGACGAACATAGCAACCCCATTCTCTGGCCACAGTGATTAGCCCAAGTGACATAGGCTGGCTGGGTCTGAGAATCCAGAGGGGGTCCCACAGGACCCACCAAAACAGTCCTTGGCTTCATGCAGGGTAGAAATAAAACAGAAGCCAAGAGGAAGTGAGAGCAGAATTTACTGAAGATGTAGAAAGACTAGAGCTAGACAGACCATCTGGGAAACTGGGTCTTTGCTTGGGTCTGGGGTTTTACTGAGAATTGCCATCTGGTGTACATATCCTCCAGGCATCTAGGAATTGGTCAAAACAAGTGTGAGTGTTCAAGTGTCCTTCATAAATCACTTAGGCCCTGGAGCCAGGGGTCTTGGCGTCAAGGTGTCTGGAAAACATACAGGATGACCTCAAGTGATCACCCCTCAGATGTTATCTATTGTGCTGGAAGAGTCCAAAAAAAAAAAAAATCATTAACTCCTTGGCCTTTATAAGGAGGACCTACATTCACTGGGGGTATAGGTCCTAGCAAGAAAAGAAGGAGGAAAAGGAGAAAAAAAAAATAAGGAGGAGTTCTTCATGGAGTCCCTTCCATTACCCTGTCTCACAAGGACTGACACGTGACAAAAGCCAGGGCAATAAGAGGCCTTGCCCAGCATTGTTCTGGGCTGATGCTGGCAGAGAAGCCTCTTTTATCTTTTTTTTTTTTTTTTTTTTTTGTGATCCCAGTGCTGGAAGAATATGGCCTTGGACTTAACAGGGCCAAATTCCCACTGGGATAATGCCTAAGAAAACGAACCCCATACCAAAGAGGACAAAAAGAAATAAGGGGCAGAGTTTGTGAGATCCCTTTGTTGTACATATTTTCTGATCTTGCTATCAGTGGCATGCAATTTTGAGAGGTAAAAAATCACAGTCTCAATTTTATAACCTACTAACTCTACTAGTCACCTAATGGAAGGTGGTGTCCTTTGTGTCCCATGGGACATGTGAGATTTTTTTTTTTTCCTTTGCTTCCCATACATTGCTTGAAGTTGACTGACCTAGATTCCAATGAAGCCTAAACCTGAACTATATTTTACATCAACCAACTTGATTTAAGTAATTTTGATAATGTCCCTCAATTTCAGATAAGCACCCCCTAAGATCCACTCCATTTTCTGATAGACTCCTTGATAAAGCTGCGAAGCAGAATCATCACATCTTCTCTACAATTGACTGTTGGATAGTCTGGAGAGCCCCAGAAATTTCACTGGCGATGCAGAGCAATCAAAAGAAAAGGACTGTGACACCAGGAAGGGAGGAGAGCCTATGGTTCCGTGGGTCAGGCTTTGTTAAGTGGGATGCACATGCGCGCGTGTGTGACAGAGAGGGATAAAGAGGAATCAGAAACCTTTCCTACCATTCACACTCAGGTGTATTTCTTTTACTTGCCTTTCAGTGTCCTCAAAGCTCAGTTCTACTGTAAATTTGAATAGCAAAAAGCCTGCCCCAGATTCTGTTTTCAGACACAACAAGACCAGATCAGATCAGCATTTAGAAATATAGCATACGAAATAATCATTCACAACGATGTTTTAAATCAGGGGTGTGTTCTGAGGATTGATTAACATCCCCCTTTCTAAACAATGTGCGCATTCAGCACAGTCTTGTCATATTCTGTGAGTGATATCGTTGCCTTCCAGGACATCAGCAAAAAAATGAACACATAATAGACTTTCATCAGCCGTGGATTAACTATTCACTGTTTTGACTTTCTGGGCGAGGACTCCATATCTAGAACTTGAGTCGTTGGTAATTTCCCTGAGGCATGCATTAGAATTATATTGGCCTGGGTGCCTGGGTGGCTCAGTGGGTTAAGCCTCTGCCTTCAGCTCTGGTCATGATCCCAGGGTCCTGGGATTGAGCCCCGCATTGGGCTTTCTGCTCAGCAGGGAGCCTGCTTCCTCCTTTCTCTCTGCCTACTTGTGACTTCTCTCTGTCAAATAAATAAATAAAATCTTTTTTTTTTAAATCAATATTCTTTAAAAAAAAAATTATATTTGTCTGATGTGAGAGGAGGAGCCCCTTGATCCTTGAGTGGACCTGCCCAACCAGGCAGAATCCACACCCCTGTCCAATCCTGCTGTTCTCTGTTCATCATCACAGGCATGGTCAGTTTCTGAAGTGGCAAAAATCTGAAACAAACAAAACTGAAGCTGCATTTCTAAAATTTCATGAGGGAGTTTGAAGCTGTCACAAAGCTTTAAAACTCACTTTACTGCATTTTACAGGAGAGAATATGTACTCGAATGTATTTAAAATTGCAGTCCTGCAAAGCCTTGCAAAAATCTGCTGTTACAGACTTCTCTGCTGGCAGATCGAGAAGGAAAGCAGGCCTGGGCATTCGGTCCCTTGGTCCCAGCTGAAACGTGAGGGGAAAAGGAGGCCGAAGGATTCCCGATCATGTCCTGAGCCTAGATGAGTACCAAAGTCAAAGCAAGAAAAAGCCAGACCTACCCAGGAGCTCTGTGAAAACGGGGAGATGAGGCATAGAGTTTAGAAAGGAGCTCTCAAAGCAGGAGGAAATCTGAAACTGGTAAAAGCACGAGAGGCCAAAGGCAGCACATCTCAGTAATAAAAACTGGTGCATTTTGAGCATTTCCTGTGTGCTGAGCGCTATGCCAAACGCTTCAGATGAAATGCATCATTTAATTCTCAGCAACACTCTAGGGTATGTTCTGTTATTTCCAGTGAGAAAAACTGAGGTAAGTTACTGCTGGGGTACCTAGTGAGGCAGTGACAGAGCCAGGTTACTGGTGGAACCAGGATGAATTCTAGAGATAAAGTGCTTCTGCTTCTCAGAGCTCTCCTAGTGTAGGTTAACTTGCCTGCCATCTTGGTTTAAAAGGAATCAGTGAGGGATCAGACTCTTCCAAGTGCGGTTATGATCTTGCCTTCAATCTAGTCACCCGAGCCATGAGACATTAACACAACATTATCATCTCGGACCTCTGCTCCTTTACCCCTCAACCTTCCCCGGGCCTGTCAATATTACTTCCAAAGGGTGTCTCGAATCCTTCTCCTCCTCTTCATTCCAATTGCCTCCAGCCATCTCACCTGTGCTATTATAAATACCCTCTTAACTAGTACTGTAACTGCTAACTTCCTCTTCTTCAATCTGGTTTCTATACTGTCATCTGTCTAAGCTACCATCCAGGGGTGCCTGGGGGTGTGGTTGGTTAAGCATCTGACTCTTGGTTTGGGCTCAAGTTATCATCTCAGGGTGGTGGGATCGAGCCCCACGTTGGACACTGGACAAAACACTGTTTAGTGAAAACATGGGCTCAGAAACCTAAATAAAGTCCTGAGAAGATAGCATTCCAACTAGAACCAAACAAAATCCAAAAACTGGGTCTCAAGCAGAGAGGCTACAACTAGATTCAGCCAGAAAAACAAGCTGAGAAAGTGTGTGAATAGAAGGTACTGATTTCTTGGGAGGGTGGTAGGGAGAGGGTGGTGGGGTTATGGACATTGGGGAGGGTATGTACTATGGTGAATGCTGTGAAGTGTGTAAACCTGGCAATTCACAGACCTGTACCCCTGGGGCTAATAATTAACCCCTGGGGCTAATATAATTAACATTATATGTTAATTAAAAAAAAAAAAAGAAGGTACTGATTTCTTATATAGGCTTTTAGATTTGCCTGTGAGTGGGAAGAGACAGGTGCTTTTAAGAACAGGGTATCATGCCATGCTATGCTATATAACAATTTAGTCGCTGGAAAAAAGACACATTTATTGCTTCACAGTTTCTGGGGGTGTGGCTTAGAGGCACAGCCTATTTGGGTCCTCTGCTAAGGGTCTCACAAGATGGTAATTACGATGTCATCCAGGGGGCACCTGGGTGGCTCAGTAGGTTAAGCGTCTGATTCTTGATTTCGGCTCAGGTTGTGATCCCAGGGTGGTGGGATTGAGCCCCATGTTGGATTTTGAGATGGGCATGGAGTCTGCTTGGAATTCTCTCTCTGCCCCTTCCCACCTTCCCCTCTCTGCCTCTAAAAAAAAAAAAAGATGTCATCCAAGACTGTGGTCTCATCTAAGGCATCTAAGGCTTGACTAAGGAAGGATCTGCTTCCAAGCACACTCGGGCTGTTGAGGAATTCAGTTCCTTTAGTTTCTAGGACTGAGCTTGTCAGTTTCTTGGGGATGTTGACTGAAGGCTGCCCTCATCTCCCAGGGAACACCTGCACTTCTTTACCATGTAGGGTCCCCCAGCATGGCTGTCTACCTTCTCAAAGCCAGCAAGGCAGGGAGCAACTCAATCAAGGTGCGCTTTATACTCATAAGTAACACAATCACAAGATCATACACATCCCATCACCTTTGCTACATTCTATTAGTTAGCATCAAGTGGCAGCTCCTGCCCATACTCTCAGGCAGGGGATCACACAGGGACATAGATACCAGGAGGCAGGGATCAGAGGGGTCACCTCCAGTGTCTATCCATCACAGGTACCAAGAAATTTTGACACCACTTCTTACCTTACCTCTCCCCCAAGGTCCACTCCCATCACCCTAATCCAGGGCCATGCGATATCTTGCCTAGATACTACAACAGCCTCCAAATTCTCCTTTCTGGCTTGCCTCCTTACAGAGCATTCCACACACGGGGCAAAGTTGTCTCCTTCAAATAGACAAGAATCTTAATCCCTCACTTAAGTGTGCAAAATTTAACACATTTTAAAATTGTAATTTAAATTAACGAATTCTACCTTAAGATTTCATCTCACTGGATTGTTGGGATATCCAGTCTCAATTATTATGGGCTTCATTTCACCCTTCCCCCTAGGGCACAACCATGGTCCTAAGGCCTTAAGCACTCCCAAAATAGCCCCAGGCCTTAGGTTTTACTGGTTACCATGGAGATGCTTCTTCAGCTTCAAGTCAAGGGTATCTGCTTTTCCAGGCCTTGCTGGTTCAGAGATAGCTTTGGCCCTAGGTGCCAACCTTCCCGAATGCAGGATGTGCCCAGCCTCTCTGAGATCTTGGGGCCTCCCCAGGGACATGATTACCTGGTGGTACACTTGTTCCTTCTATCTTTGGGAGTATATACCTTCACCTGGACCTAGGTTGAGAATTCAAAAATACCTCTTGCTATTTTCCCTTTCCTCCACCCCCCACTGAGTCACCCAAATATTTGGCTTTTCTCACAGTCAGATGTTGCTTTTGAGCAAGTTCTGCTTTAGGGCACACAAATGACCCTAAAACAAGGTCATTAAAAACTCAGTTATCTGCTTGAGATAGAGGACTCAACAAGACGGGGAGAAAAAACACACAAATTAATACTTTAATTTTCTTTCACTATCTTTCTTCAGTATATCTACATACTCAGACAGAAAATCCCACCCTTTCCAATGTCCTCCAAGAGGATGAGACTCGGGTTCCTATGTCGAAGCATCTTGCTCTGGATAGGAACTCCTACACAAAAGTCAAAGCCTGCTCATGGAAGACTCCTTTTCCTAGACTCCCCAGGCCAGGCAGATGAATGTAGGTAGTTGATGAAATTCTCACTCCAACAGACCCACTTCCTGGGGACATTTCCCTTGAAAAGAGTCCTTCTTAGCACTGGCCCTTCTCTCACTAACCACCCCACCTTAATGCACCCACCCACCCAAATCAGGAGGTAGCTCACATTAAAGAGGGAAGCCCGACAGTGGCTGCTATGTGAGTTGGTAGGACCTTTCCCTGTTTCTTTTTCCCCTGTTAGATGAGACCCACCTCCTCCCATCATCTGTTGTCCTTTCCTGCACCCAAACCTCAAGGGCCTCATTTCCCACCCTCCTCTCTGCACTAGCCTTTTAGTTTATTTTTTGTTTTTTATTTTTAATGATTTTATTTATTTATTTGATGGAGAGATGGAGAGTACAAGTAGGCAGAATGAGGGAGAGGGAGAGGGAGAAGCAGGTTTCACACTGAGCTGGGAGCCTGATGTGGGGCTTGATCCCAGGACCCTGGGATCACGACCTGAGCCGAAGGCAGATGCTTAACCCACTGAGCCACCAGGTGCCCCCATACTAGCCTTTTATTTTTTCTAGTACATTGTTCTTCTTCCAGACCCATGACTTCATACATACTCTTCTAGTTATCTGAGTCCCCCTAGTTCCTGCTTCTCCTAGCTTACTCCAATTCTTCCAACTCTCAGATGCCCCTGCTTTATCTCTCTGAGGGCAAGAGAAGATATAGGTACCAAACGAGTCTAGCCCTCTGAGAAACCAGAATAATTCCACTGTCTAATCTCCCTCAAATTTCCCAACGTCACCTCCAACCCAGTCATGCCTCAGCTCTATCATCACTGGCAAGGGGTTCCTACATTTTAAATAAAAAAATATATTTCACTTTTAGTTCAAAATACTTTTAATTTCTTTTGACACATCGTCTTTGACTTATGTGTTATTTAGAAGTGTGTTATTTGGTCTTCTGCTACCTCGGGATTTCTGGCTCTCTCTTTATGATTTGTTTCTAGTTTGAGTCCATTGTAGTCTGACTTTTTTTTTTTTTTAGATTTTATTTATTTATTTGATAGACAGAGATCACAAGTAGGCAGAGAGGCAGGCAGAGAGAGAGGAGGAAGCAGGCTCCCTGCTGAGCAGAGAGCCCGATGCAGGGCTTGATCCCAGGACCCTGGGATCAGGACCTGAGCCGAAGGCAGAGGCTTTAACCCACTGAGCCACCCAGGCGCCCCGAGTCCATTGTAGTCTGAAAGCATATTTTGTATGATATTTATTCTTTTAAGTTTGGTAAAGTATGTTTTATGGTCCAGACTGTGGTCTGTCTCAGCAAATGTTCCATGTGAGCTGCAGAACGTGTCATCCTGCTACCATTAGAAGAAGTATTCTATAAATGCCAATTAGAGCCCATTGATTAATGGTTATGTCTCTTTTTCACCATTGAATCCCTGGGATATAACAGAGAACAGGACCCATAGAATGTGCTCCAAAAAATTATTGAATAAGAGGACAAGGAGCAAGCAGGAGGAGAGGAAGAACGGATACAGAGATTTCACATGTTATTCCCCTAATTAAAAGCTTTTAACAGCGGCGCCTGGGTGGCTCAGTCCTTAAGTGTCTGCCTTTGGCTCAGGTCCTGATCTCTGATCCCAGGACTGGACCCTCTGCTGGGCTTCCTGCTGAAACAGCCTCCATCTCCCTCTCCTCCTCCTGCTTGTGTTCCCTCTCTTGCTGTCTCGCTGTCAAATAAATAAATAAAATCTTAAAAAAAAAAAAAAAACTTTCAATAGTACACTATAATCTATACAATACATTTTAACTATTGTTCTTCCTATCCAGTAGTAATATGTCACAATCTATTTACTATATTTCTTCTGTAACAAATGCAATTATTTTATGTACTACTGTAGAAAGGGGGAAAACCTACTGCCAAGAAAATTGTGAGATGCCATCAATTTTGGAGATGTTTAGCTATGAGAAAACATGAGTCATAGAGTTGATAAAATATTGGTGTTAGCTACAAGTCTGTCTTGCATGATAGATGGGCCCATAGCTTATTCATTTTTGGGTCCCCAGTACCAAATACAGGACATGACACAGAATAGATACTCAGTGACTTTCGCTCAGTCATCTGATATGTCCCTCATACAGCACCACCAGACACCTGGCTTTTCTTCACTCCCCAGCCTCGTAGCCTTTGTGCTCTAAAGCTGTCAGGGACCCTGGTTGGCCAGAGATTTTAATTTCTTTTGAATCGCATTTGTTCCACAAAATTGTGATACCTTTTCATTTGTCTCATGACTTTGCTGTAGCCTGTCAGCTACATTCCAGCTAAGTATCTGCCAGACTCACCTGTGTGCTCTTGGAGCTACTGTGAGAAAGTGACGTCCTTCCCCAGACTCTGCCCACTCCCTCCAGGCCTCCACCTTGAGCCTAGCGATGTGGACTGTGATGTTTTAGGTGCTGCGGCAAACCTGTGGGGAGGAGAATTGGGGCAGGGAGAACTTTCAGAAACTTCAAATAAGTTGTTAATTACTCCTGTCTATTCCAAGGGCTGGCCTTTCTCTAAGCTTTGTTTATTTTGAATATCTGTTTGGGAAAGCAAAAAGAAATAAGTAAAGCTCAAGGACCTTCGTCTTGTTCAAATGAACCCGATTCCTTTTAATCCCGTTTACATAGGACTACTTTAAAAGGATGATCCTTCAGAGAGAAACAAATACATGATTTCACTCATATGTGGAATCTGAGAAACAAGGCAGAGAATCACAGGGGAAGAGAGGAAAAAATAAAACAAGATGAAACTAGAGAGGGAGACAAACCATAAGAGACTCTTAATCATAGGAAACAAACTGAGGGCTGCTGGAGGGATGGGGGGCAGAGGGAGGGGGTAACTGGGTGATGGGCATTAAGGACGCTGTATAACGTAATGAGCACTGGGTGTTCTATACAACAAGTGAATCACTGAACTCTATCTCTGAAACTAATAATATACTATATGTTAATTAATTGAATGTAAATGAAATGAAATGAAATTTTAAAAAATAAAAGAATGATCCCAGGGCACCTGGGTCGCTCAGTCAGTTGGGTGTCCAACTCTTGATCTTAGCTCAGGTCTTGATCTCAGGGTCTTGATCTCATGAGTTCAGGCCCTGTGTGATTTCAAAAAATTTAAAAAATTAAAAAAAGTTAAAGAATGCTTCCAAATGGGTATCTTGGTGGAGTGAACGTAGCCTCTCAGTTTAGCCAGCATGGTGGTTTATTTGTTTTTAAACATGTGAATTGGCTCTATATTCTCTAGTTGGCCAGCACATCGTTTCCTAACCATGGTACTATGGTAGGTTCATATAGTCCCATTACCCCATGGATCTCTCAAAGTGTCTGAATTTTTGACCCCTGCCTTGAATGTGTGGTTTTTCTTCTCCAGAAGGACCTCCAGCTCACCATGTCTCCTTAATTTTCTCACCCTTATTTAAGATTAATTGGCCATTAGGGATGGGTCAGTTTCTCTCACTGTAGGGGAAACTATGCCCCAAAGATGAAATAAACTGGTTATAGAAATGTTTATTAGATACATTTACTGGTGCGGGGTATCTCTCTAAAAATAATCTCCACCTTTCTTACCACAAAGCTCACATACCCGTGCTATTTATGAGGCAGTGTTGTGGATGGGATTAACAAAGCGTGTCACAGTGTTAACATTTAGTAGGGCATGAACAGTCTGGGATCTGAGGTCCCCCCGCCCCCGAAAGCCCACGGCTAGTTCACACCTTCTAACCACGTCCTCCCCATGTTCTTGCTCGGGTTTAGTTGAGCACAGGAAGAGGGAGGTAGGGGCGGATGAAAGTGTAGAATCTCAGAGAAGTTCTAGTGAGTCCTTTAATTCATGGCCGCAAGGGGCCCATGTTCTTTCATCTTCCTTCTGAAGTCAGCTGGAAGTAGAAGACACGTGAGTAAGAAGTTAAAAAATAACACTGAAATGTTTTCCTCTGCTTGAGGCATTAAAGTACAAAAATGTTTTCTGGAATCGGCTGCTTTTAATTTTAAAAACAGTAATATAAGTATTTCCATTTCACTTTTCCTCTTTACCTCTCCTTTCCCCTGCCTCCTACCCGCTGCATGCCACTCGCCCCCTGAAAACAATGAACGTTCCCAAATGCTTATCTGAAGAACACTGAGAACCCTGTAGTGGTTGAAGCCCCGTGAGGGTAATAGAGGAGTAGTGGGTCCTCAAACACTGACCATTATTTTAACTACTGGGTCAATTTAAAGTCAATTTATTAGGTTTCATAATTATTTTCCAAGTAAGACTTTTTCATTCATAGACTAATTATTTAAAGCTACAGGGATAAATTAGGCCTATTAGAAATGAACCACACTCATCTTGTAAATTATTTTAAATTTTAAGCCTGGAATTCTCCTGCCATTTATAAGAAAGGAAAGATTTCCTACTAAGCACAAAAAGAACAGAACCACTGAAAACATAGGCATCTCTGAGGCCTTTTGTGGTGTCTAACCCCAATTACTTCTTACTTGCTTTCTATTACAGGGTCAAGTTTTTGATTTATAGGTCTTTTTCATTATGGGGATATAGTTAACTTAAATTTATGTAAGTTTCAGATGTACAACCTATTGATTTCATACATTTATATGGCCTATGGCCACAAAGCAGTAGCTAACACCTCTATCAAGTCACACAATTGTCATTTGTGTGTGTATGTGTATGTGTGATGAGAACATTAAAGACTGGCAGTCTCTTAGCAACTTTCAAGGATGTTAACTATAATACAATGCTGTGCATTAGATCCCTAGAACTTTACTATCTTGAAACTACAAGTTTGGCCTGTATCTCCCCAATTTCTACACCCCCCAGCCCCTGGTAACCCCCATTCTACTCTCTGGATCTACGAATTTGCTTTTTTTAGATTCCACATATATGTGAGATCATATAGGATTTGCCTTTTTCTCTCATTTCTCTCACTTAACATAATGCCCTCTAAATCCTTCCATGTTGTCACAAATGGCAGGATTTCCTTTTCTCGTGACTGAATAATATTCCATTGTTTGAATATACCACAACTTTTTTATCCATTCGTCTACTGATAGACATCTAGGTTGTTTCCATATTGGCTATTCTGAATAATGCTGAAATAAACATGGGAATGCAGATATCTTTTCAATATCCTGTTTTCATTTCCTTTGGACATATACCAAGAGCTGGTATTGCTGGATCACATAGTAGTTCCATTTTTAATATTTTGAGGAAACTCTATGCTGTTTTCTATAGTGGCTGCACCAGTTTACATTCCCCCCAACAATGCACAAGTGTTCTCTTTTTTTCACATCTTCGTCAACACTTGTTCTCTCTTGACTTTTAGATGTCAGCCATTCTAATAGGTATGGGACGATATCTCGTTGTGGCTTTGATTTACATTTCCCTGCTGATGAGTGATGTGAGCATCTTTCCACCTACCTCTTGGGCATCTGTATGTCTTCTTTGGGAAAATGCCTATTCAGTTCCTGTGCACATTTTTAAAAAGATTTTGTTTATTTGCTTGAGAGAGAGTGAGAACACAGTCGGGGAGGGGCAAAGGGAGGGGGAGAAGCAGACTCCCTGCTGAGCAGGAACCCCCCCCCCCCCCGCCCAGCATGGGGCTGATTCTGGGACTCCAGGATCATGACCTGAACTGAAGGCAGATGCCTAACTGACTGAGGCACCCGGACACCCCCATGTGTTCATTTTTTACCTCAGGTTTCATTGTTGCTCTTTTTGTTGTTGAGTTGTATGAGTTTCTTAGATATTTTGGATATTAACCCTTCATCAGATATACATTTTGAAAATATTTTCTCCCATTCTGCACACCGCCTTTTCGTTCTAATAGTACCTTTCACTCTGCAGAGGCTTTTCATTGTGATGTAGCCTCATTTGTTGATTTTTGCTTCTGTTGCATGCACTTTGGTGTCAGACACAAAAGATCAGTGACAAGACCCAGTCAAGGAGCTTTTTCCTTATGCTTTCTCCTGGGAGTTTTATGGTTTCCAGTCCTATGTTTAAGTCTTTAATCTATTTTGAGTTAATTTTTGTGAGTGGTGTAAGGTAGGGATCCAAATTCACTTTTCTGCTTGTGATTATCCAGTTTTCCCAGTACATTTATTAGAGACTATCCTTTCCCCATTGAATATTCTTGGCTCCCTTGTCAAATATTAGTTTGTATGTTCGTAGGAGTTTATTTCTGGGCTCTTGATTCTGTTCCACTAATGTGTCTATTTTTATGCCAGTACCATACTCTTTTAATTACTATGGGTTTGTTACATAGCTTGATGCCAGGAGGTGTGATTCTCCTTTTTGCTCTCTTTTTGTTCTCCTTTTTTAGGATTGCTTTGGCTACTGGGGTCTTCTGTGGTTCCATACACATTTTAGGATGTTTTTTTCTATTTCTGTGAAAATGCATTGAAATTTTGATGAGGATTGCATTGAATCTATAGATGGCTTTGCGTGGTATGGACATTTTCATAATACTAAATCTTCTGATCCATGAACTGGGATATCTTTCCATTTGTTTGTGTCCACTTCAGTTGTTTGTACTTTCATCAAAGTCTTTCAGTTTTCAGATCTTTCACTTCTTTGGCTCAATTTATTCCTAAGTATTTTATTCTTTTTGATACTATGACAAATGAAATTTTTTAAAATTTCTTTTTCAGATATTTAGTTGTTAGCATGAAGAAATGCAAATGATTTCTGCATGTGGGTTTTCTTTCTGCGAATTTACTGAATTTGTTGATTAATTCCAACAGCATTTTGGTTGAGTTTTTAGGATTTTCTATTCTGTATATAAGGTCATATCATCTGCAAACACAGATAGTTCTACTTGTTCTTTTCCAATTTGAAAGCTTTTTATTTCTTTATATTGCCTAATTGCTGTAGGTAGCATATCCAGTACTGTGCTAAGTAAGTGTGGTGAGAGAGTGGGCACCTTTGTCTTCTTCTGATCCTAGAAGGAAAGTTTTAACCTTTCTTGTTGAGGATGATACAAGTTTGTTACATATGGTCTTTATTATGTTGACGTATGTTCCTTCCATATCCAATTTGTTGAAGGTTTTTATAATGAAAGGATGTTGTAGTCTGTCAAATGCTTTTTCTGCATCTTTTGAGTTTATCTAATTTATAAATCTTTTATCGGTTATTAGATTTCAATTATGACCACAAAGTAAAGATTGATACATTTCAAAAAAAGAAATCTAGTTATTGAATGTAAATGGATTACTAAGAATACAAAAGGCTTTAGAGTCAGTATAAATGTGTATTAGTAATAGTAATAATATAAACATTTATTGAGCACTTATTAGGTATCAGTCTTTTCCAATATTAAATTCTCAATCATAAATATTACCTAGGTAAATATGTATTAAGAGGAAAAATTAACTGAGAATTGATGGCATTAGTAGGTTATTTCCAAAAATCTAGTTTATTCATTATAGACAGGTCCTCCAATTAAGCAGTTTTGCCACACACCCTGAAAAGTGGTGCACCCATCATTTGGGGGGATTATAGAATCCTCAGGGTAAAGAGAGAGTGACAGACTTTCAGAACCATCCTTCAGTGTGAGAACAAACCTCACTCTGACATCATCTCTGATTAATGGGAATCTGTCTTAGTTTTAAACATGTTACATTTCAGCAATTCTAGACACCTGGGGGGAAGGAGGGAAGGCCAATAAGCTTCATAATAATCTAGATGTTAAGAAATTACTCACTCACTGGCAATCAAGATTAATAGTTTGCTTCCTCATGATATTTTAATTTTGCCTTTTCAGGACTTTAAACAAATTCTGAAGTCCCTTGTGGTCTAATCCCAAATAACTTACACATGTATGTAGATATTATTGCCCTGATGAAAGATTCTTTTATCTTTTAATATCTTTTCATATACATATAAGATTTTTCCATATACTAAATAAAATACAGTGGATTTCTAAAATTCATCTGAGTTTTTTTTACCACATTGTATCCTACAACCTGAGTACTCCTGGCATACTGACCTGTTTTGATTTCTACTAACTCCAAGAATGCCCTTAATGGGAAAGGAACTGAAAACATCATTTTTCCCATAGCAACAAATGAACTAGTCATTTCTCTGATATACATTAAGACTTCCTGATTGAATTCTTCTCATCACTGTGATCTTTTTTTTTTTTAAGGCTCATTTTTTTTTTAAGATTTATTTATTTATTTATTTGACAGACAGAGATCACAAGTAGGCAGAGAGGCAGGCAGAGAGAGTGAGGGAAGCAGGCTCCCTGGCGAGCAGAGAGCCTGATGTGGGGCTCGATCCCAGGACCCTGGGATCATGACAGGAGCAGAAGACAGAGGCTTTAACCCACTGAGCCACCCAGGCGCCCCATCACTGTGATCTTTTGATCCATTCTAATCCAGTGACGCTAATAATTTTAGATTGTGTGAATATAGACATTGTCATGTATAAAAAAATTTCCTGCCTGACATAATAATCAGCTCAATATTGAATTAAAGAAAACACTAGGAAGCAGGGTTAAGAAATTACAATATATGGCTTAGTTTCCGTGAGGGCATCTACCTTCCAAATTAATGATGATTCACTCATAATATTTTTAATAATTTTTATACGTATTTTTGAATAAGTAATATATTCACAGAACACAAAAGGCCAAGAGAACAAAATGGGACACATGAAAAAGTAAATATCTCTCATCAGTGAACGTGTCATTCACTGTTAGTGGGTGGATTAACCCTTTTGGACAGCAAACTGGCATTAGCTAGTAAAGTTGAAAGTGTGGAATTTCTACTTCTGTGAGTGGAAGACTAGGTAAATTGGACCAATTCTCCCAGTGACCATGAAAAAAGCTTGAAGTGTTTAAAAAGAATCTTACTAAATGCATCAAAGAAGTAACAAGATGTCAAGGAGTGATATTCGAGATCCTTTTGAAAGAAATCTCAAAGAAGTTGGGGTCCTGGCCCTTCAGATGTGGGGACCCCAGGAATCCCTGTCTGACATGGGATGAAGCCCAAAGGCAGCATCCCAGGAGGAAAGATAAATCAGAAAGGAAAACAGCCCATGCAGACTGCCAGCGAGCTTGAGTTCCTCAAGGAAACCCTGGAAAAGGAGGACGATTTTGATACTTGATGAAGGGAATGATTTCCATAACATCATGTGAGGCCTCAAATTGACTCTGGAAAGGAAGATGATGTGTATATAACCCTCTACCCTCATCCAGGTACGTAACTTCAGGAAACTGTAGCAGTAGGTACCTGGAGACATGTGCCAAGATATTCATTGCAGTGTGGTGATAACTAAAAACTAGAAATAATCCAAGTGTTCATCAACAAAATGCGATATTCATATAATTGAACACAACATAGAGCAGGAAAAATAAATGAACTGTTGCTGTGGGCACCGGTACAGACAAATCTCACAAATATAATATTCGGCAAAATAATGTAGCAAAAGATAATATGTAATGTGATACTAATAACGTAAGCTCTGAAACAAAAACCTCAGGGCACCTGGGGGGCTCAGTAGGTTAAGTCTCTGACTCTTGATCTCAGCTGGGGTCTTCATCCCAGGGTCTTCAGTTCAAGCTCTGCACTGGCCATGGAGTCTACTTTAAAATAAATAAATAAACAAACAAATGCACAAACAAAACAAAATGAATTACAATATGTTATTTAGGAATAAATGCTTATGTAGTATATGTGTTCCCAAGCTTAAAAGCAAGAGAACAACAAACATAAAATTCAGGGTAACAGATGCCTCTGGTACAGGGCGCTTCAGCCATAGTAATGACGTTCTCTTTAGAAATAGTCATTCTGGATCCTCCGAATCTGTCCTCGGCATGCAAATGCACCTTGGAAAGGCAAAGAGGACATTCCTTTTATAGGTTATAAGGCCATTCTGCAGTTTGTGCAATGGCTACTTTCCTTCTAGTTGGATCAGTACCCCCCGGTACATGGTCCCAGAGGGTCTCATTGCAAGATGTGAACGTGTAACCTCTCTCAAGTCACATCAATTCGATATAGGCTACTGTGTCCTTTTCTGTCCCATCAGTCATTGGAATAACATTTGGTCAGGGAAATGCTGCAGTTGCTTCCTCCAGAATCTAGGCTTAGCTGAGGTAGATGTGAAACATGCTTCTCTCAAAGCAGCTAGCCTATACCCACCTCTTTTCCCCCTGCAGATTTGTCTCTTGAAGCGAGATCAAGCTGAGGTTGAGGAGAGCTATAACTCTGAATGAATTTCAAGGCTTTTTCACTTATTATTACAGGAAACTATTCTATATGACAAAAGCAGTGAGAATATTTTGAGATGGAAGTAATTAGAATTTTTTCTCATCTCCGAATAACCAGAACTATGGCGCCTGCCAGCCAGCTCCATGGGGTTGAACATTCAGGAATGGTATGGGTAAAGAGTAAATTTGCTTAAACAAGAGTCCCACCTAACATACCGATTGTACAGTAATTGGGTACAAAAACTGGTTGCTGGATTAAGCCAAACTTTCTAGTCCCTCTGGAAAACATGCTGACTGATAAGACCTCACAGCAAACTTGGTCCTGGTGTGCCAGAGAACTGTGTGCTCCCAGCTGAAATAAATGCTGGCCAGGAGTCAGTTGTGTTTGTTTCCTACCTGTTAATGTCAGTTGTGTCCTTAATGTTGAAGTGTGATGAAACGATGGGTAGTAAAGGGAAGTTGTTGTTGCATCTATGAAGACCAATCTGATTATTTTGGAAAATCTTGATAAAGTTCAATAGAATTGGGTGTGAATACAACCACTGTGAAAGACTGAGAAAAAAATATAAGAATATAGTAGGGTGCTGTGTTTAGATTGTTTCATCAATATCCTTACAGTCTTCCTCTTAAATGAGCAATGTGTACAACTTAAAGAATCTGAGGAAATTATTTCCACGTCCTTTCCAACTGTATGTCATTTTGTGATTTTTTTTACATATAAAAATATATCATCTTTATAAAAATGGACGGGATTTGTAAAATGCATTTAGTCTCTGAAAATGTGCTATATCTAACACATAAGGAAGAATGATGCTACAAATTTCTTAGGTTTTAGATTTCTTATAGAAATACTCTTGCTAATTAGATTCAGAACCAATAAATACTTTGATAGAAGCTAAAACTATTGATTGCATTATTCAATCTGTAAATGGTGACATTTTTAGGATTGCTTTTGTCCAATTGACAATCTCTTTATGTTCCATGATGCCTCTCTAAAAAACGGGATCCTAAACTTCAAGAGTACATGTTCATTCCTATGTGTTTTGAGCACATAGATTTTCCTTAAAAAGTGATTTGGGAAGTGTCAGTTTGTTCACTGATATCAAACTCATGAATTTGGGAAAAGGAGTTCTCAGATTTCAAAAAAATTTGAAACCACTCTTCTAGATAATACCTAAGGCCCTACCATTTCTAAGGTTCCATTTTTCACTCAAGGACTACAAGCTCTCCTTTCTCCAAACCATATTTTACAAGATGGAAAATACATAAATGTTTTAAGAAGTATGAACTACACCCTAAAGTCGATCCAAAATGTTGGCTCAATGAGGTACTACTATACATAGATCACTACTTTAGAGACTGAGAAGACAACAAAATAAAAAGAATTTAGTCACATGGCTCCTGACCTCACCTTGCCTAGGAAAACAGCATACAAATTCATTGACAGGACTTTCTTTTTCCAATTGCAACGCCCTATGTGTCTTCTGTGTTTTCTGTCCGTACATCTCTGTCTTTGTATCTGCAAACAAAGGAGGATACTTTCAACATTAACTTGAAATCTTAGGTATATCTCCACAGAATGGATAAAGCGTTGCCCGAACTTGTTAGTAACATTGGATTTTTGGTTCAGGAATTCAACTACATCTACAATTAAAGTGAGGTTTGATGAAAGAAAAATGTTTCTGGTGACCTCACTGTCACAAGAATCTTCTTCAATAAATCCATTTGCATTTTGCTAGAATACATGGGTAGTTTGTCAACACGTTTAACTCATGGGTTTGTAGTAGAAGGCAGCATGGCTGCCTTCAGCTTGGGTCATGATCCTGGGGTCCTTCCTGGGATTGAGCCCCAGGGCTGGGCTTCCTGCTCAGCAGGGAATCTATTTCTCCCTCTCCCTCTGAGCCTCCCACCTGCAATTGTGTTCTATCTCTCTCTTTTTCAAATAAATAAATAAAATTTAAAAAAAAAAGGACCTCATATAACTCTTAAGCACACAACCAGTTTAGAACCAGTAGAAATAAGGCTTTTTATTTTAGTAATTGCTGTGTGTTGAGCCCTTCCAGATCTTAAGGAACACTACAGGACTGTTAGGAATATACTGGTGGTTGAAAAGATTGCTTTGGTATCAGTGAAAAATATATCATTATGACATTGTGACTTGAGGTAAAATTATGACATTGCCTATTGAGAAAGGTGAAACCCTTCCATTGACTGACCCAGAAGTTTCAAGGATAATTGGAGTTGCCAAGTAGGTTATGACACATGCCACTTTGGAACTACTTTGAAGCTTGCTGAGTGATTCTTATCACATGATGGGGTCCTCAGGGAACTGTCAAATACCCTGAGGACACAGAGGACAGGACCCTGTCCCATTAAATGCATGAATCAGTACAGGAATCTTGAAAAACACAAATGAAAGCCAGATAGAAGCTCAAATGCTAGTCTCGAATACCAATCCCGGGGTCAGAATTTCCCATCAAATATCATTTAACAGCAACAATAAAATGGAATATCCCTAAGTAGAGAAAATTTATTTGTATGGAATAATGTAAAGCAATACCAGATGCTTTAAAAAATTAATGCTGATTATTTGGTTATTTATTATCTCTATGTGTCTGATTTTAAAGTCTAAGTCTACAGTGTGTTTTTCCTATAAAACCATGTTTTTCCTATAAAACCCTGTTTTAAACTATACTACGAGGGGCACCTGGGTGGCTCAGGCAGTTGGGCATCTGCCTTTGGCTTGGGTCATGATCCTATGGTCCTGGGATTGAGCACTCCCATCAGGCTCCTTGCTCAACAGGGAGCCTGCCTCTCCCTCTCCTGCTCTCCCTGCTTCTGCTCTCTCTCTCTCTCTCTTGCTGTCAAATAAATAAATAAAATCTTTTAAAAAGTACTTAAACTGCACTATGAGAACTAAACTAAGTTGTAGCAACATGAATAACTACTGTAAAAGCCAGAGTAGCAAGGTTCGCAAATAAGGAAGGCCCATCCTAATGGTTAGTTACCACAAATCTCAATAAGTAGGTCAGCGTTTCCACAAGGAATACTCAGATCTCTGGGAACATACAAAGATAACCTAAGGGACACCCAGGCAGACAGATGGCCCCTAGGTGATCAGTTTCAGAGCCTCAGCTACATATCTACCCTATCCAAACAGGGTCTGAGAACACCCCTGGGGGTTGGGGTGATACAGGATCTCCTTTCCACCTTTGCTTTCACTTTATGAAAAAAAAAAAAAAAAAAAAAGGCCAACCTCTCTCCATGGCTGTTCTTACTATAAAGCAATCCCTCCGTTGAGAAAACCTCCATGATGCAAACAAAGAGAAAGGTGAACTATTTTTGTTGATATTGAGAAAGTGAAGGCCTCTAAAGATTGGGTAACAAATCCTTCTTCATTTCAAAATGATTCCCAAATCTTTGCTTTCAATAAAATTAAAGCCAAATCTAGATGCTACATAATTAAAAATACTTCTAACTGATACATTGCTAGGTGATTTTTGGCATCTAAATGGCAAGGAGTTCAAAGAATTGAATGACATTGCAAGAACAAAACTCATGACATTTTCCACCAAGAACTTACAGGAACAAAGTTTTTCAGCACTTATATAAAAATAATTCAAAATGGAAATAAAATTGATACTGAATCCTGACTCATTCTAGTAATAGTCACACACAGATGTGGTGCCTGAAGAATAAGGCTCATCTCCTTAATAGATGCATAATGTCAAATAATTTAATCATCAAAACTTATAATATATTTTTGTTGTTCTGATCAATGGTGCACTGGTTATGATTAAAATGATAGTGCCAGCCAGAAGATTTTTAAAATACTTAAGCCTTATGGTCATTGAAAATTAAATGTTCATTTATATTTCCATTTATATGCATATTTTTGCTTCAGGAAATTATGGTAGTATAAAGTCTTTCAATCATAGAATCTATTATATTAGGTTAAAGATGGAGGAAGGAAGTTAAGTGGGGAGGAAGGAGAAATTTCCAACTATTTAAAAAGAACATGTTCATCTTTTAGCACAAATATGCTAGATATCAAATCTTTATGACATTCATATTCTACTGGACATATTTAAAAATGTAATATAGGAATTTTAAATGTCGATTTTTACAACATGCCAAAATTTACTTCATTTGTAACCATTAAAAACTACCTTGGTATTTTAGATATTTAAAATTTAGGGGTAGATTTAAATTTTCTAAATATTAGAAAGACATATAGTGTTTCAAAATGATTTTATAGGACACAGCAGCAAAGCAGTTAAAGAGCATTGGTAGGCCAGGAGTAATCGACAGCTGTCTGCAGATGTCTGGTTCTACAAATACACACATGTCTAGATTGCTGTGTGGACTGTCCCGGCTGCAGAAAAAGGTCCCAGTCCAGGCAGAGGCTCAGACTGAGTAAGTCCGAGGTGGACCAGCTCTTGAGATGGATCCGGTAGTCCTTGGGAGTATTCCAATGGCAGGAAGCTAAGGATTACAATTTAAGAAACACACTTTGATCTAGGTTTCCCTCCTTCCTAGTTTTGAGAAGCACGGTGGCTCAGATGCATACCTTTATCCATATGCATTTTAGTAATACAACAGTTACTGCCTTGCAACTTGAATTCTTAAACTTATGAGACAGTTGCCCTGCTGTATTACTTCCTCATTACTGTCCATTTATTTCCTCTCAAAGTCCATCCGTGACAATGGCGTGAAGTCACCTAAGAAGCTGTAAAAACCGCTGAGGTCCCTCTCCGGCATTCCACCTGAACAGTCATTCATTCACTTACTCCTTTATTCAGGGCGCGGGCTGGGGCCTGAAGACTTGAAGAAGAATCAGACAAACTCCTTGTCCTCAAGGGTGATGAGTGCAGGGATTGATTCAGCCATGCGAACCAAGCATTTTAATACATTGCGTAAACGTCGGAACAGAGAAGAAAATGAAAGCCTTTGGGGACACAATTAATAAGCTACAACCTCTGCTTTCAAGGGCTGGAAAGGTTTCTATGAGGAACTGAGAGATTGAAGTTAGAGCCTAAAACAGCAACATGGGAGGAGAACTGAGCAAATCACCAGCCATAACACACACATGCACACACATGCACATGTGCATGCACACACACACACACACACACACACACTTATTTGCATTGCAATTCTTACACCAATTACACGGAATACGTGCAGAATTCATAGGTCAAGGCCACAACCTCCCACAGAACAGCCCTTACTTCAGACCTCAGTTGCAAGTTTAGGGATTCCCCATCACCTACACTTCTGACAAGCTGGCTACAAATTCAGGGGTTCCCACAACACTGTCAGGTTCAATTATGCACTAAAGTAACTCATGGGGGGGGGGGGTGCCTGGGTGGCTCAGTTGGTTAAGTGTCTGCCTTTAGCTCAGGTCATGACCCCAGGGACCTGGGATCAAGCCCCGTGTTTTATTACTAAGGTATCATTGAATCATCCACTCAAGAGACAGAAGTCAATCTCCAGCCCACTTCTGTCCTCAGAGGTCAGGCTGATATCATGTGGCTCTAAGCTCCAGGTCTCTAATGACATGGGTGTTTTTTCGGGTTCACAGCCCCTATCTCATTAGCATAAACTCAGGGATGGTCCAAGGGATTCACTATGAATACTGAACAGTCACATTACCCAAGAAATTCCACAGATTTAGAGGTCATCTCTCAGGAACCAGGGACAAAAATTATCAAATTCGGCCTGGCGCGCCTGCGTCCTGCCGCCCGCCCCTCGCCGTGAGGAGGAGGTGGTGGAGGAGGCGGCTCGGGGAGAGCGAGCAGCGAGCTGGACCGTGGAGCGTGAGTGAGGGAGCCGAGCCGCCTGCCTGCCCGCCGCCGCCTCCCCTCCGTTCCCGATATGGATGATGAAGAAGGGGAAGGAGAAGAGGATGATGATGATGATGAAGAAGAAGAAGGATTGGAAGATATTGATGAAGAAGGAGATGAGGATGGTGAAGAAGATGATGATGAGGGGGAGGAAGGAGAGCAGGATGAAGGAGAAGATGACTAATGGAACACTGATGGATTCCAACCTTCCTTTTTTAATTTTCTTCAGTCCCTGGGAGCAAGTTGCCGTCTTTTTTTTTTTTTTTTCCTTTTTCTTTTTCTTTTCTCCTCTCGTGCTCATTCGCCCTGTTTTTTGAAGTCTCCTTTTTCTCTCCCTTTATACCATGGTTCTCAGCTTATTTTGGGGGGAAATACCTTGAGTAGAATACAGTGGGAAAAGAATCTCTACCCCTTTTTGTTCCAAATTCATTTTTGTCCCTTCCTGTCTCAACAAAAACAAAAACTTTATGGAATCAACACCACCGTGCTCTGTGGGAAAAAAGAAAAACCTTCTGCTCCCTTAGCCCTGCTGGAAGCTGGAGGGTGCTAGGCCCCTGTGTAGTAGTGCATAGAATTCTAGCTTTTTTCCTCCTTTCTCTGTATATTGGGCTCAGAGATTACACTGTGTCTCTATGTGAATATGGACAGTTAGCATTTACCAACATGTACCTGTCTACTTTCTCTTGTTTAAAAAAAAGAAAAAAAAAACTTAAAAAAATGGGGTTATAGAAGGTCAGCAAAGGGTGGGTTTGAGATGTTTGGGTGGGTTAGGTGGGCATTTTGACAACATGGCTTCTCCTTTGGCATGTTTAATTGTGATGTTTAACGGACATCCTTGCAGTTTAAGATGACACTTTTAAAATAAAACTCTCTCCTAATGATGACTTGAGCCCTGCCACTCGATGGGAGAATCAGCAGAACTTGTAGGATCTTATTTGGAATTGACATTCTCTATTGTAATTTTGTTCCTGTTTTTTTTTTTTTAATTTTTAAATTTTTTTATTTTTTCAGCATAACAGTATTCATTATTTTTGCACCACACCCAGTGCTCCATGCAATCTGTGCCCTCTACAATACCCACCTCCTGGTGCCCCCAACCTCCCACCCCCCACCCCTTCAAAATTCTCAGATCGTTTTTCAGAGTCCATAGTCTCTCATGGTTCACCTCCCCTTCCAATTTCCCTCAACTCCCTTCTCCTCTCCATCTCCCCTTGTCCTCATGCTATTTGTTATGCTCCACAAATAAGTGTAACCATATGATAATTGACTCTCTCTGCTTGACTTATTGTTCCTGTTTATTTTTAAATTTTCTTTTTGTTTCACTGGAAAGGAAAGATGATGCTCAGTTTTAAACGTTAAAAGTGTACAAGTTGCTTTGTTACAATAAAACTAAATGTGTACACACACAAAAAAATTGCCAAATTCTTTATTATATGACGTTATTCTCAAAATGCTTTCATCATCTTCAAGGTATATATCAGCATGGTCTAGATGGTCCCGCATTGTCATTTTCCAGCCTTCCCCATCAGTCTCATGTTCCCAGCCACTCCCCGCCCAAAAGAAACACAAGGTGTAATAAAACTCCAGGAAAAGCTCTGGTTGTAGAGGAGATGGTGAGCTTGCTGGTCAGTGAGATGCATCAGTGTGTCAGGATAGTGAAAGTACTGAGGGCGCCTAGGAGCTCATGTTAGAACCCTCTCAAACCTTGCCCATGTGATCCTTTGTTTGGCTATTCCTGATTTTCACCCTTTACAATAAAGCTGTAATTTAAGTGCAGTACTTTTCCTGAGTTCCATGAGTTATTGCAGTACATCATCCAACCTGAAAGTGTCGTGGGAACCCCTGCATCTGTAGCCTAACACAGTACCTTGGGTATAATACTTGCTCAATTAATAATTGCAGCCTGAAAGAAAGAATGGAATCAATAAATGAGTAAAGGCTGCTTGTATGCATTCTTAAGAATTCCTATCTTTCCAATCATGAAAACTCTCTAATCTGCACCATCTGTCTCAAAACTTTTAACTTTGACTTATTAACCCCAACGGGGTACCCGACACATCACTGCCACGTTCCTAGAGCCATCTCTCTTCAGTTATCAACCCCAAATTAAAATCTTTCTTATTTTCCAGAGGGAGAGGCTGTCCCTGACCCTGGACACCTTCACTGCTTTATTTTCACTCTTTCCTCCTTTTCCACGACCAATCAGGGTCCACTTCAGAGTCTGTAACATAATGTAAAATTGAAGTCTGCCATATATTACAGTGTAAAGGTCCTCCCAAGACCCTTAATGATGTCAACTCATAATCTTTGTTTTTCCCAACCCTGGTTGCACACTGGAATTACATGGGGCTGGCTTTTTATCCTTTAAATTGAGATATGATTGACACATAACACCAGATTAGAATAGGGGTGTAACATAAAGTTTGATGCGTGTGTATATTATGACATGATTACCACCATAAGTTGGGTTAACATCCATCACCACATAGAATTACAATTTTTTGTTCTTGTGATGAATGCTTTTGAGATCTACTCAGCCACTGTCAGACACACAAAACAGTATTGTTAACTATTGTCACCTCATTGATGCTTTTAAAAAATACTGATACTCAGTTAAAGCAGAATCTCTGTCTGATGGGGCCCAGGCATATGTCTATTTTTAAAGGTCCCAAGGGATTATGACATGCAGGCCGCTGTATCCCACTGGGATAGCTGCAGGATCTATCAGAGTCATGGCTGGGTTCACAAATTTGCTCCCACCAAGAGCACCAGTCATATCTCCTAACTTCCTAATGGCTTAACCCTGGTGAATGTGCAAATACATTATCTGAAAAAGGGACAGTAGCTGTGTAGAAAGCCCTCTGGGTTGCTGCCCTCATTCATCAAAATCCCCTATATTCTAACTCTGTGCTCATGGCCATACGTGAGAAATGGATGCCTCAACCACGTTATTCCAACAACCTCTCTTTAAAATTTAAAGCTTGGAACAAAATTAGAGCTGATGGACAGTGATGCTGTTCGTAGCTTTTGATGATTTCCTTGGTGTTCATACACTGTGGCCAATTTCCAGCTACTAATATACTAGCATCTGGTTTGCAAAACTCCTGAAAATGTAACATTGTGTCCTCCCAAGCCACTTTGAGCCAGCTCCAACACACACACAGAGAGCTGAGTCATCTTAAAGTCAGAACCTCAGATAAGGTTCAAGTACACTTCCTACCCCATTTTCTGAACTTCCCAGGGCTAAGTGATGCAGCTCTTAAATTCTCAGAGACGCTCATCTCATTCATCTTCCTTCCACTAAGTACTTTTTTCCTTTGTGGCTTAAGCTGTTCACAACCAGCTTTTCCTACGTGCAGTAGAAAGACCCTAAAATCATGGGGTCACTCTTCAGCATATGAACATTTTAGTTTGCCTAATTATCAGATGCTTGGTTTCCAGAGAGAAGTAAGTAACAGGGCAGGCCTGGCAGGAGAGTCCCTGGGAAGGAAGGCTAAGTGAGCAGCAGGTAGCATGCAGCCTGTGTGTGCTTCTCGGGAGACACGAAAGAGAGGGTCACAGTGGGAATGTAGCACAAGGGAGTGCTCGAAACAGACCTTATTTTCAGAATTCTCTGCCCAGCATGGCTTCTGGCACTCTCTACCTCCCTTAGAGAGAATTCAGCAAATGTTTTGAAAGGGCTATTGATCCAAATGCTAAGGAAGCTAGGGTTGTTTACTTACAAGCACTCATCTCCTATAAAAGAAGCCAAGACACTATAACTTTGAGGAGTAAGGAAGAGAGGAGGAGAAAAGAGAGAGAACAAACGGGGTAGGGGCACTTGGGGGCTCAGCTGGTTAAGCGTCCTACTCTTGTTTCCAGCTCAGATTATGATTTCAGAGTTCTAAGACTGAGACCCGCATGAAGCTCTGCACTCAGCACGGAGTCAGCTTGTCCCTCTGCCCCTGCCCCCGCTCACTCTCTCTTTCCTTATCTCTGTCTCTAAAATAAATAAATAAAATCTTTTTTAAAAAGTGGGGTAGAGACAATTATATCTGAGTCTTCCCAAATATGATGGGGTGCAAAAGCATTCTGTTCCTCAACGCTTGCAAACTTGTCCACAGAACCGGTGGGGGGGTACATACTGTATACACGCTCCTACTCTGCCACCTTCCCCAAGACGAGGTGTTGGGATTTCTAAAAGCCCCGCAGGTCATTCAAACGTGCAGAAAACGTTGAGAACCACTGTTCAAGGGGAACAGAAGAGCAAACAGATCAGAGCAACGGTTCTCAACCTTTGGTGTGTGTCACCACCAAAGAAAGCAATAAAGCAATAAAGCAATACAGAGGGCCAGGCTGCTGCAGTAGGACCGGTCCTAGGCCTTTGTATGTGCCCCATTTCCCAGCTGACAAACCCACATTTAAGAACCACTGGGCCAAGAAAGTATAATATAATCACTGGGTAGCTTTAAGGACCTCTTTGAAGTTCCTGGAGACCTTCCTTGGTTTCTCGTTTTTTTTTTTTTTTTTTTTTTTTTTAAAGATTTTATTTATTTATTTGACAGAGAGAGATCACAAGTAGACAGAGAGGCAGGCAGAGAGAGAGAGAGAGAGAGAGAGAGAGAGAGGGAAGCAGGCTCCCCGCCGAGCAGAGAGCCCGATGCGGGGCTCGATCCCAGGACCCTGAGATCATGACCTGAGCCGAAGGCAGCGGCTTAACCCACTGAGCCACTCAGGTGCCCCTGGTTTCTCGTTTTTACGACTGAGTTAGAACCTGACATAAGCATCTCCATAAACGTGTCTGTGACCATTCTATTAGCTTTCTGTGTTGTTATCTAATATGTATCAAGAGTGGATTCGTCCAGGAGTTAAATTATGCCCTGTTTGTTTGTTCGGCTTTTATTACCAAGAACATTTTTAAATTTGCAATCTCTCCTTTCCCCCCACCCCAAGATCAGAAGACCTCATTTTATTATTTTTTATGGAATAGCTCCATTGGGAGCCTCCACTCATTTCATTCTCAATATTCAGAAAATTAGAATCATTGTCCTCCCTCCTAAATGAGGGAATCAGATTTTAAATCATGTATTTACATAATTTCTTACTCCCTGCATATACATGAAATTGTGCATGTCTAAATATATTTAGATTCATGACTATTAGAGCTACAGTAGATCTTAGGCATCATCTAATTTAGCTGTTATTTTCAGGTGAGGAAAAGGAAGACTGGAAGGACTAAACGAATACCCCAAGGTCACACAGAGAATGTTGGAATATGAGCAATAGTTCTGATAATTTTTAAAAATTTGAGTAGACAGGGCGCCTGGGTGGCTCAGTGGGTTAAGCCGCTGCCTTTGGCTCAGGTCATGATCTCAGGGTCCTGGGATCGAGTCCCGCATCGGGCTCTCTGCTCAGCAGGGAGCCTGCTTCCCTCTCTCTCTCTGCCTGCCTCTCTGCCTACTTGTGATCTCTGTCTGTCAAATAAATAAATAAAATCTTTAAAAAAAAAATTTTTGAGTAGACAAACCTGCCACATCAGCCCAAAGTGTGTGGGTTAAGTATTATAGGGATAAATTAGTCAATTAAAGAGACAAGTTTATAGGTCATATATTTACTGATGTGCATATAATTAATAATTTGCAACATAATGAAGCCTGAATGGCGAGGAGCTTGAATAAATGACTATAATTAGTGTTGCTATAAACTGATATCCTTATTTTTATTGATTTTTCTATTCCCAGTTTAACTATTATGCATTATTGGCACTAGAGCTTCATTTTTTCCCTAGTAACATAGATTGTCATATGCAATACATACACTATTCTATAGACAAGTTGGCAAACTTTGAGGAATAGAATGCTTTAGCATTCCAGCATATTTGGGAAGAGACTCGAACATAATTGTCATTACCCCATTTTTAAAAAAAGATTTTATTTATTTATTTATTTATTTATTTGTTTATTTTAGAGCTAGAGATATAAAGAGATGGAGTGAGCAAGGGAGCAGCAGAGGACAAACAGACCCCATGCCGAGTGTGGAGCTTCCTCCCACAAATGCACCTAGATAACACTCACATCAGAGTATATAACCCAGAAGATGACCAAAAGACTAGCAGGACAGGTTTTCCAAAGTAAGAGGTAGAGAAGAGGCCATATCAAAGTGGGTAGGAAGGGCAGAGACACGGTTGGGAGTCAAAGTGAGCCGCAAGACTGTCCGCAGGAGGGTGGGACGCCAAGGGCTTAAAGAGGCAAAAGGACCAGATCCCACACCAGGCACCTAAGGTACAGAGGACCCCCCCCCACTGAGAAGATGCATTTCTATTACACTTGGCTTTGAAAACAAGAGGGTCCTAACTTTGCAAGCTCTTACAATCAGGGTGCTTAATACATGAAACTTTAAAAATCAGCAGGCTTGGACCTGGGAGGCTAGAGGGCAGAAGGCAACTGCCTTTAAAGAGAAAGCGTAACAAACAGCCCTGCTGAGATATAGCATAGAAGCAGCAGTTTGGAAAACACCAGGGAAGGAGATTTATTTACTAATCTCAATGTATATGCTGCAGAGACATGGATCTATGAGAGACTTCTCCAAGAACAAAAGAGCTGGCAAGAGCCATTTTCCTCCCCTGCCTACCAGCCTACAGGCATGGGAACCAGCACAGCATGAACACTTTAACTCCTTCATTCTCCTATGGAAACACCCTCTCCATCCCAGCCTCAGCAGATGTTTTCCTGGGTAGCTGCAAGTCCCCATTCACATATCGAATCTGTGCAGACCTTGCAGGCACCATGTACCCAGTCAGCCACTGCGTTTTCCTATGGACATACCCCTCTAACAAACCGTTGGCAGGAATCCATCCAAAGAAGTGCCACAAGTCTGGCAGTGTGCAAGCAGCACCAACAAGGGCCAGCACCACTCCCAAGTGACTCCCTGAGGAGAGCGGAATATAACCACACACACCAGTCAGACAGTGACCCCAGCAGTAGGCTGGGGGCTGACATCTGGTCTATCAAGAGTGGATTCGTCCAGGAGGAACTCCCTGCTAACAAAAGCTTCTCGGGGAACGACACAGACAAAGAGACCGGCAGTTTGGTGCTACTGCAGTTTTGGCAAATGCCTGGTCTGACTCAACTCAAGCCCTAGGCAGCCCCGTACTGAGTCACTAACAACATAGGGACCAAACAGTACTCACAATAGGCAGAGAGTCATTGCAGACAACCAAACTGAAGGCAAATGCAACTCAGTCACAACAGTAGAGCACATGCCATATGCATTGGAGATACCCCTGATATGCTAGGTTCTGATGAACAGGAAACATTGCGCTGTAGGGCCCTACAAGACCTCTTCTTCCTAAGACCACCACTTCAAGAGCAGGAAACATAGCTGACTTTCTTAACACACAGAAACAGACACAGAGAGTTAGGCCAAATGAGAGACTGGAATATGTCCCAGATGAAAGAATAAGACAAAATCATAGCAAAAGAGCTAAATGAAACAGAAATAAGGAATATGTTCAATAGAGAATATAAAGTAATTATTATAAAGATACTCACTAGACTTGAGAAGAGTGGCAGGCCTCCGTAAGATCCTTAGCAAAGGATAAAACACAAAAAACATAAAACATAAAAAACATTAACATAAAGAAAACCCAATCAGAGATGAAGAAATTAATAACTGAAATTAACAATACATATAGTAGAGTTGCCTGGGTGGCTCACCCAGTTAACTATCTGCCTTCGGCTCAGGTCATGATCTCAAGGTTCTAGAATAAAGCCCCTCATTGGGCTCCCCATTCAGCAGGGGAGCTTCTCCTTCACCCTCTGTACACTCCTCTCATGCTTTCTCTCCCCTCTCTCAAATAGATAAATAAAATCTTAAAAAAAATACACTATAGCAAATAAATAGTAGACTGGAGGAAGCAGAAGAATGGATCGGCAACCTGGAAGACAGAATAATGAAAAGTAGTCAAGCTGAGCAGGTGAGCAGGTGAGAGAAAAAAGAAGAATGAAAAATGAAAATAGATTAAGGAAACTCAGTGACAACACCAAGTATAATAACATTTGCATTATGGAAATGACAGAAGGAGGAGAGAAAAGGGGACAAAAAAATTTATTTGAAGAAATAAGAGTTGACAAAGTCCCAAATCTGGGGAAGGAAATACAAATCCAGATCCCGGAGACACAAAAAGCCCCCAACAAAACCAACCCAGGGAGATCCACACCAGGGAGAGATACATGGCAATTAAAATGGCAAAAAGTAGCAATAAAGAGAGAACATTAAAAGCAACAAGGGAAAAGAAGGCAATTACACACAAGGGGAAACCCTATAACACTACCAACTAATTTCTCAGAAGAAATTTTGCAGGCCAGAAGAGAGTGGCATGATATATTCCACTACAGTGCATATTTCAGGTTTAATTGGAATATTCTCCAGAACAAATCACATATTAGGCTACAAAACAAGCCTCAACAAATTCAGAAAGACAGAAGTCAGACCATGAATCTTCTCTGACCACAATGCTATGGAGCTAGAAATCAAGCACAAGAAAATATCTTGAAAGAACACAAAATATATAGAGATTAAATAACATGCTACTAAACAATGAATGATCAAATAAGCAATCAAAGAAGAAAAAGAAAAATACATGAAAATGAAAATACAGTGGTTCAAATCTTTGGGATGCAGCAACAGCTGTTCTAAGATGGAGTTTATAGCAATATATGCCTACCTTAAGAGGCAAGAAATATCTCAAATAGAGGATATTTGCAAACAACATATCAGATAAAGGGCTAGTATCCAAAATCTATAAAGAACTTAGCAAACTCAACACCCAAAGAACAAATAATCCAATCAAGAAATGGGCAGAGGACATGAACAGACATTTCTGCAAAGAAGACATCCAGATGGCCAACAGACACATGAAAAAGTGCTCCACATCGCTCAGCATCAGGGAAATACAAATCAAACCATAATAAGATACCACCTCACACCAGTCAGAATGGCTAAAATTAACAGGTCAGGAAACAACAGATGTTGGCAAGGATGTGGAGAATGAGGAACCCTCCTACTCTGTTGGTGGGAATGCAAGCTGGTGCAGCCACTCTGGAAAACAGCATGGAGGTTCCTCAAAAAGTTGAAAATAGAGCTACCCTACAACCCAGCAATCGCACTACTGGGTATATACCCTAAAGATACAAATGTAGTCATCCGAAGGGGCACGTGCACCCAAATGTTTAGAGCAGCAATGTCAACAAAAGCCAAACTATGGAAAGAACCTAGATGTCCATCAACAGATGAATGGATAAAGAAGATATGCTGTATATATATATATATAATGGAATACTATGCAGCCATCAAAAGAAATGAAATATTGCCATTTGCAATGATGGGGATGGAACTAGAGGGTATTATGCTAAGTGAGATAAGTCAATCAGAGAAAGATAGTTATCATATGATCTTCCTGATATGAGGAATTTGAGAGGCAAAGTGGAGGGTTTGTGGGGTAGGGAAAGAAAAAATGAAACAAGATGGGATTGAGAAGGAGACAAACCATAAGAGACTCTTAATCTCACAAAACAAACTGAGGGTTGCCAGGGGGGAGGGGGGTATGGAGAGGGTGGTTGGGTTATGCACATTGGGGAGGGTATGTGCTATGGTGAGTGCTGTGAAGTGTGTAAGCCTGACAATTCACAGACCTGTACCCCTGGGGACAAACAATACATTATATGTTAATTTAAAGAATTAAATTAAAAAAAAAACTCAAATAAACAACCTAACCTTATACCTAAAGAAAGAAGGAAGGAAATAATAAAGATGAAATCAGAAATGGACAAAATAGAAACTAAAAGAAAAAACAGAACAGATCAATGAAACCAGGAGATAGTTTTTTGAAAAGACCCATGAAATTGATAAACCTTTACTCAGACTTATAAAAAAAAGGGGGGGGGGAGGGGACTCAAAATCAGAAATGAAACAGGAGAAATAGCACCACCACAGAAATACAATTATGAGAATATTATGAATAATTATATGCTAACAAATTGGACAACCTAAAAGAAATGGATGAATTTCTAGAAACATTTAACCTCCCAAAACTGAATCAGGATTCAGGAAAAAACAGAAAACTTGAACAGAATGATTCCCAGCAATGAAATTGAATTAGTAATCAAAAAACTCCCAACAGGGCGCCTGGGTGGCTCAGTGGGTTAAGCCACTGCCTTCAGCTCAGGTCGTGATCTCAGGGTCCTGGGATTGAGTCCCGCATCGGGCTCTCTGCTCGGCAGGGAGCCTGCTTCCCTCTCTCTCTCTCTGCCTGCCTCTCTGTCTACTTGTGATCTCTCTCTGTCAAATCAATAAATAAAATCTTTAAAAAAAAAAAAAAAACTCCCAATAAACAAAAGTTCAGATCCAGATGGCTTCATTAGATGACTTCTACCAAACATTTAATGAAGGGTTCAGGGCGCCCAAGTGGCTCAACTGGTTGAGCATCCAACTCTTGGTTTCAGATCAGGTCATGATCGCAGGGTCATTAGATGGGGCCCCATGTCCTGTTGCCTGCTCAACGAGGAGTCTGCTTGAGACTCTCTCTCTCTTCTTCTTTCCCTTGCCCCATTCACATGCTTTCACTCTCTCTCAGATAAAGAAACAAATATTTTTTTAAAAATAAAAGGGTTCATATCTATTCTTCTCAAACTATTCCAAAATATAGAAGAGGAAGGAAAGCTTCTAAATTTATTCTATGAGGTCAGCATTACACTGATACCAAAACCAGATAAAGACACTACAAAGAGAGAGAGAGAGAGAAAGAGGGAGAGAGAATTATAGACCAATATCTCAGATGAACATTGGTGTAAAAATCCTCAACAAATATTTGCCAACTGAAGAAGAGGAAGAATAAAAACTATATGATCATATCAATAGATGCAGAAAAAGCATTTGACAAAGTATATCTATCCATGATAAAAACCTTCAACAAGGTAGGTTTAGAGGGAACATACTTCAACATAATAAAATTCATATATGAAAACCCATAGTTAACATCATACTAAATGATGAAAAACTGAAAGATTTCCCCCTAAGATCAGGAGCAAGAAAAGGATATGCATTCTCATCACTTTCATTCAACATAGTACTAAAAGTCCTAGCCACAGCAATCAGACAACAAAAAGAAATAAAAGGCATCAAAATTGGGAGGAAGAAGTAAAATTTTCACTATTTGCAGATGACACAATACTATATATATATAAAAAACCCCAAAACTCTACCAAAGGATTACTAGAAATAGTAGCAAATGAATTTAGTAAGGTTACAGGATACAAAATAATTGTGCAGAAATCCATTTCAATCCTGTACACTAATAATGAAGTAAAAAAAAGAAATTAAGAAAATAGTTCCATTTATAACACCTAATATATACCTATATAATATCAATATAATACTATAATACCAATATAATTATAATACCCAATAATAAAATACCTAAGAATAAACTTAACCAAGGAGGTAAAAGACCTGTACTCTGAAAATTATAAAACACTGATGAAAGAAACTGAAGACGACAGAAATAAATGGAAAGATTCCATGCTTATGGATTGGAAGAACAAATATTGTTAAAATGTCTATTTGTATCTTTGTAATCTATAAGTAATCTACAGAGTGATTACAATCCTTATCAAAATGCCAAAACCAAAAGACAACCGACAGAATGGGAGAAGATATTTGCCATTGTCATATCAGATAAAGGCCTAGTATCCAAAATCTATAAAGAACTTATCAAACTCAACACCCAAAGGACAAATAGTCCAATCAAGAAGTGGGCAGAAGACATGAATAACATTTCTGCAAAGAAGACATCCAAATGGCCAACAGACACATGAAAAAGTGCTCCACATCATTTGGCATCAGGGAAATACAAATCAAAACCACACACCAGTCAGAATGGCCAAAATTAACCAGTCAGGAAACAACACATGTTGACGAGGATGCAGAGAAAGGGGAATCCCCTTACACCGTTGGTGGGAATGCAAGCTGGTGCACCCACTCTGGAAAACAGTATGGAGGTTCCCCAAAATGTCGAAAATAGAGCTACCTTAGGACCCAGCATCACACTACTAGGGATTTACCTCAAAGATACAAATGTAGTGAACCGAAGGGGCATGTGCACTCCAGTGTTTATAGCAGCAATGCCCACAATAGCCAAACTATGGAAAGAACCTAGATGTCCATCAACAGATGAATGGATAAAGAAGATGTGGTATATATATACAATGGAATACTATGCAGCCATCAAAAAACTGAAACTTGATGTTTGCAATGACATGGATGGAGCTAGAGGGTATTATGCTAAGCAAAATAAGTCAATCAGAGAAAGACAATTATCATATGATCTCTCCGATATGAGGAATTTGAGAGGCAGGGCAGGGGGTTGTGGGAGGAAAGGAGGGGGAAAAAAATGAAACAAGATGGGACTGGGGAAGGAGACAAACCATAACAGACTCTTAATCTCAAGAAACAAACAGGGTTGATGGGAGGTGAGGGGGGATAGGATGATGGACATTGGGGAGGGTATATGCTATGATTAGTGTTGTGAATTGTGTAAGACTGACGATTCACAGACCTGAACCCCTGAAGCAAATAGCACAATGTATGTTAATAAAATAAAGAAAAATGCCAATAGCATTTTTCATATAATGAGAACAAATAATCCTAAAATTCTTATGGACCCGCAAAAGATCTTGAATAGCCAAGGCAGCCTTGAAAAAGATAAGAACTGGGAGGTATTGTAATCGCAGATTTCAAGATACACTAAAAAGCTATAGTGATCAAAACAATATGGCACAGGGCAAAAATAAACGCATAGATCATTAGAACAGAATAGAGAGCCCAAAAACAAAAGCATGATCATATGGTTAATTAATCTTTGCAAAGCAGGAAAAAATAGGCAGTGGGAAAAAGATAATCTCTTCAACAGATGGTTTTGGGAAAACTGGACAGCTACATATAAAAGAATCAGTTGGACCACTTTGTTACACCCTACACAAAAATTAATTAAAAATGGATTAAGGACCTAAATGTGAGACCTGAAACCCTAAAATTCCTAGAAGAGAGCACAGACAGTAATTTCTCTGACATTGGCCACAGTAACATTGTTCCAGATATGTCTCCTGAGGCAAGGGAAACAAAAGCAAAAATAAACTATTGGGACTATCTCAAAACAAAAAGCTTCTGCACAGCAAGGAAATAATCAACAAAACTGAAAGGCAACCTATGGAATGGGAGAAGATATTTGTAAAGGACATATGTGATAAAGGATTAGTATCTAAAATATATAAAACATTGAACAAACATTTCTCCAAAGAATACATCCAGAGGGTCAACAGACACATGTAGAGAGATGCCCAACATCACTCATCTTTAGGGAAATGCTAATCAAAACTACAATGAGATACTACCTCACACCTCTCAGAATGGCTAAAATAAAAAACACAAGAAACAGCAAGTGCTGGTGAGACTGGGGAGAAAAAGGAACCCTCTTACACTATTTGTGGGAATGCAAACTAGTGCAGCCACTTCGGAAAAGAGTATGGAGATTCCTCAAAAAATTAAAAACGGAATTACCATATGATCCATTAATTCCACTACTGGGTATTTAACCAAGAATACAAAAATACTAATTCAAAAAGATATATTCACCCCCATGTTTATGGCAGCATTATTTATAATTGCCAAATTGTGGAAGCAACCCAAGTATCCATTGATAGATGAATGGATAAATAAGAGGTATATATACAAATACAATGAAATATTACTCAGCCATAAAAAAGAAGGAAATCTTGTCATTTGCAACCACATGTATGGATCTAGAGGGTATAATGCTAAACAAAATAAATCAGTCAGAGAAAGAAAAATACCACATGATTTCCCTTATATGTGGAATTTAAGAAATAAAACAAAGGAACCAAAAGAAAGAAAGAAAGAGACAAACCAAAAATCAGACTCTAAATTACAGAGAATAAACTGATGATCACCAGGGGACAGGTGGGTGGGGGATGGGTGAAATAGATGAAAGGAAGTACACTTATCTTGATGAGCACTGAGTAACATATATAATTGTTGAATTGTTGAATGTTGTACACCTGAAACCAATAAAACACTGTATGTTAATTATACTGGAGTTAGAATTTTAAAAATCCTGACACAGGCCAGACTGTACACTGAATCAGAATCTCCACAAGGAGATTAGACATCAGTACCTTTTATAACTCCCAAGTTGATTGCAATATACAAACCAGTTTGAGAACAGGTGTCCTCTACCAGTTCTTCTTAAATGTTAATGTGCATATGGATTTCCTAGGAATCTTGCTAATATGCAGATTCTGATTTAGTAGGTCTGGGAGGGGCCATAAAATTTTACATTTCTAACAAGCTCCCAGGAGATCCTGCTGCTGCTGGTCCAGGATCGCACTCTGAGAAGTGAAGCTGTGGATGACAATTTCGTATTTTGTTTTCTTTCCCAAGCCCCCACATCTTCTCCCCTATCTGGACAATGAGAAAATATGTCAAAATTCAAAATTCAGAAATGGAGAAGTAATGGTAAAAGGATTAGTTGATTTGGAACTGCTACTGCTGATAGAAGTAAATTTTTAAAAAAGGGACAAATGATGAATTTAGGGTCCTATGTGGGTGCTATAATCAGCTGCTCATTGGAATGGCATAATGAGTGTTCAGGAAAATGCCATTTAAATGTTAAGTTCACATGAGACAAATCTTTTTTAAAATGTGCTAGACCAAGATAATCTGAAAGCCCCTATTTGTAAGTAAGAAGAGTTGAGAGAAATAAATGGATGCTGAAATATTGCTTATGAGAAACTTGTCCTGATGACACCTTCCTATTGAATAAAGAACTCAAACTGAGGAGAGGGCTCTTACGAACTCTTTAATTTTGTGATTACTATATATTAGAACATTGAAATAGAAGTTCCCTCTATCTAAATAAGCTTTTATTTGATTGAACAATAATAGAAATAAGATTGATTTACATTAAATCTTGCTAGTTTTTATTTTTTACTTATTTTTATTTTTTTAAAGTTTAAAAAAGATTTTATTGATTTATTTGAGAGAGAGAGGCAAAGAGAGCCCAAGCAGGGGGAGAGGCAGAGGGAGAGTGGTGGAACAAGTAGATTCTCCATTGAGTGTGGAGCCAGATGTGGGGCTCAATCCCAGGACCCTGAGATCATGACCTGAGCTGAAGTCAGATGCTTAACAGACTGAGCCACCCAGGCACCCCACTCTTGGAGATTTATATTGCATTACTGGCATGTTATTAAAGGGTCCCTTATTAAAGTCTTTTGCAAAAATTAAAAATACAAAATTAAGCTCCTCAGCACTCTCTAGGCCACTGCTTTCCTACCTATTAGTCCACAGATTTCTCCCCATCGCCCACTTGTCCACCTGTCCCTACCCCAGCACCCATGGTGCCCATTTTGTAAAAATGCTCTTTTAGAGTCATAGGCCTAATAATAGAGCTTGAGGGGGTCAGAAAACATCTTGGGCCGCTCAATTTCTTTCACGTTCTTTCTCCTTCTTCAAAAATGTCTATTTTAACATATAAACAGCAGCCATGAAAATTATTTTTGATAAGAATGGCTTTCAGGTAATTAAAAGCCTGTGATAATTAAATTATGGTCTATATTTAATTAATACATTATAGTAATTAAAATTTTCTTCTAACCAAAGGCACAACTTTGAGATTTGATTATCTGAAAGTAATTTTCTAAGTAATAATTCTGTCTCTGTCGAAGTTGGGTGAGCTTCATTGGACTATGCCATGACTTACATCATGTGTCTCCTTTCACTGAGGAAGAATGGGCAGGGATGACAGCATTGACAAATTCATTAGATTATAAGCTAAACACTGAGGAAAATAGAAGTCTAGAGCCCTCTGCAGACTTAGGACACAGATCAGTGTCCAGCATGTGTGCTACCACAGTTCAGCCGGACCGCTTGATTGATAGGTGAGGTCAATGTTTTTTTGACGCTGCTTTCCTTCTTTTCTCTGCCTAGTTGCTGGAGGTTTGTGTCCAAACAACCTATAGGCATGACACAGCAAACCTACACAGTGAGGCTGACTTCGCTAGATGTATTCAGTCCAGGACAGTGAGTACCATATCTGTCTCCTGGTAATCCTCTTCTCCAGCCCGGAATCAGCCAACATGCGTTCCAGAGGAGCCAAAGAATACGACCGCGTACCTTCTGCTGGAGCCAGGAGTGCTTGACTGCTCGAGCTGAAAATGGTGATGAAATACTAACCTTTTCCCGGGAAAGCGGAGACACTGGGAAAAGGACAAGAGCCAGTGGAAATACCAAAAAAAGAGAAAACCAGGAAGAATAAAGGAGACCAACGACAAAAACAGCACGGATAAAAATTGTGGCATATAAGGCAAGCAGCAAGTCCTCTGACAGCTGAGGAGAGAGAAAGCAATCAACTTAGAGTGGTTCTTTTATGTGGAAAGGGGGCCACACCGCCTCCAAGACCTCAGAAGGGGACCAGTGAAAACATCCACTTAGGTATTCATTCATTCGTTCATTCATTATTCAGTTGTTCATTCATCCAACAAAGAGTGAGTTCTCACTCTGGGAATCCTAAACTTGGTTTTCTTCCAAACTCCCACTTCTTCTATTCTAATGGACCAAGGCTCTTAGATTCCTGGATGTGCTGTAGCAAAAAGAGTGTCACTACATTTTTCTGACCTTATATACTCAGGAGTATGATGTCTGGCACAGAAAACACAGATGAACACCATTATTTTTATGAGAAGTACGGACGAATGCCTACCAAAGACAAGAATGCTATCTCTAACATCCCCAATCTTTGGGGACCATAAATCCCCATCTCCAGATAGAAAATAAACCCTGAACAAGCAAGGCAGAATCCCAAAATCCACTAAGAAAACTGTGCTTTGACTCCTGAATTTCTAGATTGGGTGGATTTGAGACTCAGGGTAGTTCAGTCAGTTCAAGCCAATTATAGAAAAAAAATACAGTTTTTGCATACTAGATTTGTGGTTCAAGAACCGTACGTTCCTATGTTTGTTTGGAAATAAATATTGAGGAAAAACTCATTCCCAGAATTTTCTAGTTAAAATTTATGGCACATTATGGGACCTCTATTTAACAGCAACAAAAATGGTATTATATTCCCATAAAAATAATTTAGTACTTTCTTGCTTTTGAAAAAATAACTTATTTTAGATGCAGAGGCTCATAGTCAAGTCTGACAATTAAAATAGATTTTTCAAAAAACTGCATTACAATCCCATAGTTTTAAATTTAGTTTTACAATGTTCAGATGGCAATGTGAATAGAAATGGTAACTCAATTACTTTTCAAATAAGTACCTTGATGAATATATTCATTTTCTCCTGACAGGGAATTATTATTGCCTTAAATTTAATCTTAGTTCTGCACATGCTGCAGGGATTTTCATGGCTAAACTGTTTTAAATTATCTTATGATTCATCTACCTTGAAATATGAATGCACTCTACCCACAATAAGGCAGAATAATATGTAGTAGATGGTAGATTACTTTAAATTTGATTTTGTAGAAATATTTTATTAAAACATTTCTCTTACGTGGCTAAAAATCATGTCCTTGGATTCACTTCACGGGCAGAATTGGGAGACTGGGCTGAGCTGGGAGTGTGGGCACAGGTTCGCTCATTAAACACATACAGAGTTATGCAGATAAAGGAGGAAGACCAGAAGCTCTGCTAAAACAAAGAAGAGCCAATCTGTCTTCAACTCTTTCTAGATAGGGAAAGGAAGGAAAGACCAGTCTGTATTCTCTAAGGACAGGACTGGGGCGCTTGGTTCCAGGGTAGATAGTGTTGCTCTCTGTTCTGGTTGGAAATAACCTGTGGACAGAAGGTAAGGAGAACAGAATCTAGACTGTAGCAAAAATAGATCAGAAGTCTACAGGTAAAACTGACTATATGAGTCCAATACAAAAAGGCTACACTTGTCTTAGCCTCACACATATTACGAATATGTACACTATCAAATTCCAAAAATTACTCCAAAAGTCAGTTCCAGTGTTGTGTATACTTATCTCTAGTTAAACATGGTACAGATGGGCAGATGCCAAGAACTGGAAGGTATAAAGGCACCTGTTAGGTAAGAGGCAACTGTTATCAACTTAATTTGGCCCAGTGGACCCATTTTCCTCCAGCAAGAGATTGGATGATCTGAGTTGTATTCATGCACATTATAAACCAGGGAACAAGCCTGGAAAGGCAAAGTTCCTTTCCCACACAGGCCAGTGTAGCTGTAAATTTGAAATTCACAATGAAATGTGGCTTTGGAAAGATTGATTTCCCCATCCAGTATTTTACAATTTGTTTTGTGAGGGGGTTCCTGGTAGCTCAGTGAATGAACCAAGCATTCAAGTCTTGGTTTTGTCTCGGGTCATGATCTCAGGGTTGTGGGATTGAACCCCACATGGGTTTCTGCACTCATTGTGGAGTCTGCTTGAGATTCTCTCTCTCTCCCTCTCCCTTCCCCTCTTTCCCTCCCCCTACTTACACACACTCTCTCTCTCAGATAGATAAATCTTTAAAGATTCTGTTTTATGAGAAGAGTGCCCAAGGTAACAGAAGATAGTGTTACAAGTTTGAAGTCCAATCAACCTCAAAGTACTTCAGAGGTCTAATAAAAGACAGCTTTCCTGCAGCTTAGAAAGGTAATCAAAATCATGCAAACTCTTATTATCGTTAGCAATTGCATTTGTGCCCAAAGGAGGGGGAAGCATTTACTTAGAAAGAACAGTAAAAGATGGGTTTTTAAAAGACATTACTTCATTGGAGGAAATCTGTAATCACTGCCATTTTTGACCCCATTTTGAGTTAAATAATCCTGCTCTCTTGCCTGAGATCAGTCTTGAAGACACACACAAAAATACAGACGTGCTCCCAGAGTTAATTACCTAATCTTCTGAAAATTTATTTTTCTCACCTATAAAATGTGAGTAATAATATCAACCTCCTAAGTCTGTTGTGAGAACAAAGGAGATGATCATGCAATGTATTTAGCAGACTGGCCATCTAGAAGATAGTAAAGGTCAATAAAAGATTGTACATTGATGCAAATCAGTACTGTGCATTTTCTTTCAATAGACACCCCAAGTATGTAAACAGATATTGATGAAGTAGTCGGCAGCCCGTAATTTTACTCAGATTTATAAATAGATATTTATAAATAAAAATATAAATTTTATAAATATAAAATTAAGCAGATATATAGACTCAAATCAATGAATGCCAATGTTGTAAAAGAATTCTGAATACCCTCGGTTTTTATTTTCATCTTTTTTGTTTGAGTGACAAAGATAGGCATTTACAGTAACAATTCTATGTGTTCCTGAAAATTCTGCTTTTGCAAAAATTGCACACTAAAAACAACAGGGTCTATGGGGAAAAATAGCATTAAGGGCAGAATAGTCAAACCAATGCAACTTTGAAATCAACATGCAAAACAAAACCAATTAAAATCCTAATAGGAAATTATACTAATATAGCTAAATTCCATGGGCATTTGCCAGATAATCTCAGTCATTCCAATCTCGGTGGCCCTTTACACTTGAGTCATGCTTACTTAGCCTTTTGAAATAAAGTCCCTGAAGACAGGCACTTCCACAGAAATCAGTTTCACCAAAACTGAAAATGCAATCCAAGAGCAGCCTTCACACAACTTCCATAATACACTGACCTCATTCTCCAATTTATGAATTGCATATATTAAATTAATTAAACATGGAGACTGAGGGGATTCTAATACCTCAGCACCTTAAGTGGGCAATCCGAAACATAAGCTTGTAAATGCCTCAAGGTTAAGAAATGGCAACCCAAGGACAACCAATCACAAACAGCCAACAACACTTTCCCAGATATAAATGTTTAAGCTATAGCCAAATAATTTTCTTGCGTTGCTTCCACCTCTTCTCTCTACAAGTCTTTCCCCTAGCTTCTGTCTGTGACAGACACACTCCTATGTCCAGTTTGACATTGCCTGATTCAAATTGAGTGTTATTCAAATAAATGCTTAAAATCTTTATTATGCCTCATTTTATCCTTTAACACGATGTATAAATTAGTGTTAAAGAAAAACACACTATGGGGGGCACCTGGGTGGCTCAGTGGGTTAAGCCTCTGCCTTCGGCTCGGGTCACGATCCCAGGGTTCTGGGATCGAGCCCCGCATCGGGCTCTCTGCTCAGCGGGGAGCCTGCTTCCCTCTCTCTCTGCCTGCCTCTCTGCCTACTTGTGATCTCTGTCTGTCAAATAAATAAATAAATAAATAAATCTTAAAAAAAAAAAAAAAAGAAAGAAAAACACACTATGGGAGAACAGCCTGTATGTTTGCATCAGCATGACCATGATAACAACTGTAACGATGATACTCACCAGTAAGCCTTCTTGCCTATGGAAAAGTACTTTGAACCTATGGAGAAAGTTGAAATAATATCCAATGAAATTGAAATGCAGAATATAAACAGTAACTGTCAACATACTTTCACAGCATACATTGTATCTCTCGTTCTCGAAACAACTGTGTGTCAAGAAGGCTTTGGAGATGGGGTGCCTGGGTGGCTCAGTGGGTTAAAGCCTCTGCCTTTGGCTCAGGTCATGATCCCAGGGTCCTGGGATCGAGCTCTGCATCGGGCTCTCTGCTCAGCAGGGAGCCTGCTTGCCTTCCTCTCTCTCTCTGCCTGCCTCTCTGCCTACTTGTGATCTCTGTCAAATAAATAAATAAAATCTTTAAAAAAAAAAAAGGCTTTGGAGAAAAGGTCAGTCCAAATGGGTGGGCAGAGGTATGACCAGATCAATTCTCCTGGTGGCAATTCCCTCGGTAATTGCACAGCAACCTCTGATTTCAGCGTGAAGACTACCATTCCTTTTCATAACTCAGCAATGAGGCACTTTGTGGGGGGTTGGGGGGGGGAAATGATGACATTTTTTAAACCTTGGCTCACTGCCAATCTGAGGCAATTGCACCACAACTTTGGCCACACTTGGGTCATTTCCACCTCTCTACCACTTACTCAACAGTTTGAACCACACTGAAATCTGCTTCCACAGTCAACTGAATTTGAGGCCCAAGACATCTCCTTCTTGATCTTGTAGGTAAAAGGGGATGGAAAGTTGCAGAAGAAGGTGATTTTCAGTTCTCTGGTAATTAGTGTAAACACACGCATAGGCACATATGTGCACAAATATGTTTGTGGGTCTGTGTTTTCTTTCTCTAGCATAACCCCAACATTTCACATGTGGACTACCTACCTGCCTTTCTACCCCTGCACCTCTCCTACCGCCACTGAAGCCCAGAGCTGGGCTCAAAAATAGGAGAGCTAAGGAGTTTTCTAGGTCACAAAGTTTTGATGTGTGCGTCAAAATCAGGGCTGATAGTTCACAGGTATGCACATCATAGTTGTTCCAGTGGCTAAAATGTTGAAAGACTTCTATATAGCTTCCCTGAGCCCACAAGTCTCCAGACCACCATCTTGGTCTCCCTAGTTTTTCCCTTACAACTTCCAGAAATTCTCCATCCCACCTCACCCCACTCTGGACTTCATCACCAACCAGAGACAAAAGGTTTAATGCCTGGCCCAGTGGGTAAACAGGCTTTGCTCTGTGCTAAGGCAGTCACCATCCTCATTGGTCTGTGGTCTATATATGTGCAGTAGTGATTACTAAATGTTTCAATGCCTCCCGCCCAGCTAAAACATCACTGGACATGTCACCTGATGGGGAAAATCGTATTTTCTGCAACTTCCATCCAGGAGACCACTATATGGAGTTAGAAGGAACAGTGTCAAAATCCTTGAGACGGAAAATAGAATGAAAGACACAAGCAACACATTCAACCTACTGCCATCTAAGAAAGAGAAGGAAGAGCGGGTCTTGATAAGGGCAGTGTTGGGAATGACTGTGCAACCCCAGCTGGGTGGCCAAGACAATCACAGGAAAACTATTCTCCCTTCCTCACCGGAAGAAGTCAACCTTCCCCATAAAGATATTTTGAACAACTATTTGAAGAATCTTAATTTGGAAGGGGATAAATTATTAGTCTTTCAGGGATATGAATATGTTTCAGTCTGCTAGGGTTTGAGCAATTTGACACCAGCCGCCACCTTCCCAGAGCATGTTCAAACCCTACCTCATATCCTGGTGACCATCCTGTTCCCAGGGACATTTAAAGAGCTAGTTCACCTCTCACCAGAGTGACTCATGTGCGCTGTGCTGTGACTTCAGCTCTGCTGCTCTCGTTCTATTAACCAGGCCACAGATCCACGGCTGACCCCTCAGTGGGGCTTGGTCCATTTGCACTCTCCTCATCTCCGACACTGTTCTCATGGGGGCACTCTCTTCATGGGTCTATTCCACGTGATACCATATCAAATTGAAACTACTAGCTTTCCCATATAAATCTCCCCATTTTACCCATTTCACTTTCTGCTGAGTTTTGCATCTCTTACCTCTTGCTGGATCTTATGGACACTGATTGACCAGTTCTCATTACTCCCCTCTCTCTAGAAACCCAATTCCTATCGGGGCTTTCTGTATCCTGATACCCTCAGTTGGGTTTCTTCCTTCAGAGCCTCAGCTTTATGAGCTTTTTAATTTAGGCCTTACTACAATTGCTTCTCTGAACAACATGCTGTTCCCCCAAGTGTGACCTACTCTCCTCCAACCCCTCATCCCCCGCCAGCCTAGTATTCTCTTTGCTTAAGATGTAATCTCCACCCTTTGCCTGGCTCACTCCTTCTCATCCTTCAGGACTCGATGTCATGTCACTTCCTCAAAGAAGCCTTCTCAGATTCCCCAGGGCCAGGTTAGGTTAGCCTTCCGTGTGCTCTGGAGCACCTTGGCTTACCCCTGGCACACACTCATCACGCCGGGTATTGTTGTCTTTTTGTTTGGCTGTGTCCACAACTAGAAGTGAGTACTCGGAGGGAAGGAGTGGCATCTTGTGATCATTTTCTCCTCAACACCCAGCACAGTGCCGGCACATAAAAAACCCTCAATAAATTTTAATATAATGAGGAAAATAATAACAATGCTGTAAAAATAGTAATACTTCTTGTAATAGTGTTATATGGTGAAAGACAGTAGCTACACTTGTGCTGAGTATTGCATTATGTGTAGACTTGTCCAATGGCTATACTATGCACCTGAAACTAATGTAACATTGTGTGTCAATTCTATGCCAATAAAAAAAAATAATAATGAATACTTCTAATGGAACCCTGCAAAGCAGTTACCTCATCATCATTCCTGTTTTACAGATGCAGAGACAGAGCAGAGAGAAATTAGGTGACTTTCCCAAAGTTACATAGCTAGGAAATACAGATGTAACTTACTTGAAATCTAGCTGGGCTGGCTTCAGAGACTATACAATTGCTACTGTGTACCCTATGCCCTCGCTTTTGAGTTAGAGGTAGGATCATAGCAATAACACAGTATTGTTTGCCATTACTTCAAAGCAAGCTTACATTTAAAAGCCACATATGAGGGAGAATATATGTTTTATGTTCAGTTTATTTTAATCCTGACCGAACACACATTCTTTTTTATGTCCAGCTCTAGATGGCAGATCCCAAGGGATCAGGATGGAGAAAAAGGAAGAAAATAAATAGAGCGAGAGGGAAAATAATAGAAATCATGTCCAAAGGATGAAGTCGCGATCAGGTCCCCAAAATGTGTTAAAAATGGGCCTGATAGCAAGGTTCGGGGTAGGCGTTTTAGAGAGCAAGAGCAAGGAACAGCAGGTTGGAGGGGCAAAGAGGCTGAAGGCTAGATTCTACTAAAATGTTTTTGCTCGTAAGCCTCAATAGGTGATCATTTGTATCTGATCAATTTGGCTACCGCAAACATTGCGCTGTGGTGCAATTATAAATCTCCTCTTTACTTAATTGCACCTGATAAACCTTGAGCTAATAACTTGATGATCCGTGACAGTCATTTGACTTGGAGATTTATGCCAAAGAATACTGTTTCTCATATTTCTCTGAACCTGAAATTGGGGTGACAGTATTTATCTTCAGTAATAAAGTTAACTTGATTTATGCCACATGACAATTCTCCTCCAAGCCAAAATTTTACTTATTATATATGCTGCCTTTAAAGAGCCCAGAGAATCTCTTAATGTAATCACGGTAAATAAATAAATAGTCAATATAGCTAATACTTCATTTCCAGAAGAGAAGATTAACAATGAAATAAAAGTGAGGTGTGGAATGCTGGCAGTATATTCTCATCATCTCCAAACTTCCCCATGTCCTTGGTTCACAGGCACACACACAGCAAATAGCATCCTCCACAAAAGAATTCCAAGAAGCCTCGCTCTGAAGATTGCGCCTTCAAAACGTATCATTAGCTGTTATGCTTACAAATGAAGATGGTGAAACTCATGTTAGACCAGTGCCATGCCCGTGCCCCTTGTCCACGTGCACACACCGTGGAAGGCAGACATGTTTCATTCATCTCTTTCCGCCATGGCGGCTGGCCCAGGGTCTGGCTTCCTAGGCATCAGATGTTTGCAGAACTGGCTCTCTGAGTCATACAGGAACATTCTTCCTGACCCTTGTAGGCTGTACCTGGGCTCTGTTCCACATGGACCAAAAGCTCCTTGGAGACACAGGTCACAAGCACACCAGTGGGCTGTGCTTCAGCTTCCTACTCCCAACAAGATGCTCTCCTGAAAGTGCATGTTAAGTCAAGAGAACAGTGCAGGTGGCTACAGAGCTGCCTCAAACTTCCATACTGTCTTTTCTGGGATACTAAACTGACCCAACCAAGACAGACGTTCTCCTCTGGGGGGTAGAGGACTCCCTGCTCATATCTTTCTAGAATGGACTCATCCTAGGTCTCAGTGGTAACTCCAGCTGCATGGCAACAGGGCAAACACCCTGGACAGAGTTGAAAGGCTACACCACTGCCCTGAACTTTCCTGCTGGTCACTGTTAAAGACTCCAGCAAGTCACTTTACCTCATGGGGCTTCAGGTTCCTCACCCACAAAATGAAATAATACATGCCCTGATTTACGCACAGAATTGTTCTGAGGATCAATGGCATAATATATATGAAAGTGTTTTTCTGACTGTAAAGCAAACCTAATAAATATAAGTGGCATTATTGGTGGTATTTGTGACATTGTCAATTTTGGCTGGTTTCTTTGACTCTGATCTAATGACCCTAGCCCCATAAAATCAGTGAGATTAACAGGGCTTTGTTATTGTTGAAGGGATTTTCACACATGAAATCCGAAATACAGGACAAATCCGAAATATAGGACAAAAAATATATAGGACAAATATAGGACAAAAAAAGAATGGCCAGCATATGGCCTGCCCTGAGCACCTGGGCTGAACTACATAGTTTAGTAACTTGACATAGAACAGCGTTCCATGTGTGTGATTTAGCAACCTACTGAGACAAAATGTAGCTCCAAAATATATTTTATCTACAAATATGACAGTATTTCATGTCTTAATTATAACTTAGGACTGAATGGGTAGTTGTGGAGGTATTGGGGTAGATTTCCAAAAGAGAAGAAATAGCTTTACATTCATTCAACAAACTTACTGAGTAACGACTGAGGGCCAAGCACATTTTATTAGATACTAAGGCGACAGCGCCAAGGAAAACAGACATGGCCTCCTTATGACCTTACAGTGTGGGTAACCCAATCTAGTCTAGGCCATCAAGGGAGAGTCCTTCAGCAACAGGCAATTTATGGAAGACTTCCATGAGGAGGAACTGTACAGAACCCAGGGAGGTAGATTGGTAGGGGAGGTGGAAGAGTCTGTCAGGCCTGTGTCATTTGGTGACTATTTGGTATTTTTAGTACAATTACCTCACATTTTCAGTCCCACTGCCCCAAGGAAGTTAGACTCAAATTCCCAGCCTCCCTTACCATTAGGTTGCTGCACCAATTTAATGTACAACTATAGAACTTTGATTCAGAAGTGAGCAAGATAGGTCAACCGACTTCCTGTGGACTTTTTTTTTTTTTTTTAATAGCGTAGGCAGAGACAGCTACCTATCTATGGAACAGAGCAATCATTGAAAGGTCAGGAAGCTGATGTGATTCTGCTGGTGTTGTCCCCTCTGAAATTTCTAAATCTATTTCTATGGCCCCCCTAAAAACTATTCAAACTGTCAAAAATCCCTTAACAAATTCCCACAAATAATGTATTCAATCATTTCACAGCAAAGGAGTTGTGAAAAAGGGCCCGGGACCATGAGATCTACAGGTCTTATTACCTCCTGCAGCATCCCAAAGCTGCTGGCATCAGTGTGAGTTTTCCCCACTAATACCTTGATGTGGCAGAGATAATGAAGACACGAATCCTCCAGCAAGGCAATCGGCAACTAACACCCCAGCAAGACAAAGAGCTCTCTCTCAGGAGAATTTCTGAAGAGCAAACATCCCCAATGGATCTGAATGCAGATTAGGTAAAAATCCAAGTGGCTTTTGACTAATAGTTGCTGAACCTCATTTAAAGACTTCATGGTGATGGCTTTAAGGCCGATAAGCAGCTCCAAAGATACCGGAAGATATTTGCAAAAGCCTTGATTGGGTTTCAGAACATTCCCCCTGATGCTGCTAACATTGGTCACTATCAATAAAAGCAATGACTCATACACGCTGAGCACTTAGGCTATGCCAGACCCCACCACATTTGATTGTGTGCTACAACCCTTCTATGTAGGTACTTAAATTATCCTCCCTCATTTGTATATGAAGACACTGAGGCATCAGACCCTCAACAACTAGCTGAAGTAAGTTCCTGACCCAGCCTTTAAAGGTAGGCCACTTAATTCCAAAGCCCATGTGCTCAGCACTCTGCTAAGTCAGGGGCGGGGGGTGCAGGGGGCAACATCCTTTTGGAAACTGTTGGGCATTTACCCAGCAATCATTCTGCTCTATACTTTCCCTGATCAAAATACACTTGCAACTTAAAGCATCCTAATACCTTTCTTATCCTAAAATGATTTGTGAACCCACATAGAGCATAATTCTTGGCTTGAACCAAAAAATTAGTCCCATAAATATGGGGCTATAGCAATCTTCAGAAAAGGTAATCAGTACTACTAAGCTCTGTAGCCGACAAGACATTGTCACACAAGTGCTGCGTCTCAATAAAATGTGAACTCTTAAAATCAGTAAACAATCAAACAAACTTGCCTTCTAATTAGGGGAATCGAGGCCCCTGACCAGGGTAAAAGTGTCTTGGGAGTGAGGTTAACCAAACAGCCACAGACGATCAGAAGGTAGCTCTTAGCAAGTACCTTAGGGTGTGACAGGCAGCCATGTAGGATTTGGAAATTTTGACAGAAATTCCCTGAAATTTAGTTGGTTATGAACAAGGGACATTAAAAGTCTCCATCCTAGTCTGGTGAGTGGTTGACTTTTTAGTAGCTCCTGAGTTCTAAGGACTTCTTTGCTCCGCTGTCAACTGGTCTTTTCCTGATGGCAACACAGTCACCTTCTCTGAAGCCTCTGTAGATTGACTATGTAAATAAATAATCATGCAGTCAGTCAAAAAATGTGGAAAAGCAATAAAGAGGGTTCTTGTATGATTATTGTTGAGATATTAGGCTTCCTTCATTAGTACCCATAAAAATATAACAAGGTAGGCAGTTTTTATCTACAATCTCCAGAAAAGGCATTTAAGGCCCAGGGAGGAAATGTAGAACAGTAGTTGGTAAGTGGTGGCTGTTGGACAGTCATTCTCTTAGGTACCACTCTACCTTAGCACTTTCATAAGTCATTTACATATAGCACTCTGGACTTTAGAAATGGTGGAATGGGATTGTTGAGCATCAGGGTTCAAATTAAGATTCTCCCAACCTGCTCGCCACTCTGGTATGCACTGAAAATTCACTGACCGCATTTCTAACCCCAGGATGGGCTGTGTGTATTAAAGAGAAGCATCAAATCTTGTCCTGCTCCAATCTATCCTCCATATGGCAGTCAGAGTCACAGTCTTAAAATGTGAATTGGATTATGTCACTTCCTTGCTCAATATCCTCCAGGGGTTTTCCAATGTACTTTGGGAAAAAACTGCAAGGCGTGTTTTGTGGACTGATCCCCAAAGCCAGACTTCCACCCTCTTCCCTCGTGCCTCCTCCAGGATCTCACTCCTCCGTCCTTTCCTCACTTTTCCCTTGTGCAATAACATGTTCAAGTTTCTCCTACTGTAATAAGGCTCTTTCTTAACCTCTGCCCACCTTCTGCTCCCTCCCCAACCACTGCCTTGGTTCTCTTTGTCCTTTTTAACTGTAAGCTTCTGGAAAGGACAGCCTCCATACTCCAGCAGCTGTTTTCCCTCCGTACTCTCTTAGCTCTTTGTAGCGAAGTTTCAGCCTTTACCTTCTCCTGAAGTCATCTCTTAAAGGTGTGATCTGAGTCATCCCCACCCAGTGCAATGCGTCTCTCCTTTCTTGACTTCTGTGTCATGTTCTTGAGCTCTTCCCCCTGTCTCTGACCTCTCTACTTCTCTTTCCCTTTCCTTGTCCTCCAAAAGTCCCTTCCTCTTCCTGATCTGTATTTTCTCTTAACAGACACACCCACTGTAAAGACTTTATCACTTTTTTTTTTTTTACAACTTCCAACTCTGAATTTTTCTTGTGCTCCTGTTCACATTTCTAACACCCACTATGTTTTCTATGTGGAAATCCTTACCAGGTGTTCAAGCCGCAGACAACTAAGCTTCCATTACACCTGCCACACCTCTCTAGCGCAAACCCCTGCTTCTCAGCAGGCAATTTAGAAATCTCATTTCTTAAAACAAACAAAAAATAATCCTATCTCCATCATTTAATATCACTTCCTTATGTGCCCTCTACCCATTTTCCAAATTCTCATAATTCTTTAAGATCCAGTTTATATACTCTCTCCTCCTCAAAGCCTTCCTTGATCATAGGTTCACTGTAAATTCTATACTAAGGGTAAATTTTTTTTAAAGATTTTATTTATTTATTTGACAGAGAGAGACAGCGAGAGAGGGAACACAAGCAGGGGGAGTGGGAAAGGGAGAAGCAGGCTTCCTGCTGAGCAGAGAGCCCAATGCGGGGCTTGATCCCAGGACCCTGGGATCATGACCTGAGCCGAAAGCAGAGGCTTAACGCACTGAGCCACCCAGGTGCCCCTACTAAGGGTAAATTCTTAAGGGCAGAAGCCATGGGTTTGATAACACTGTATTTTTCATTGTTTTCATCTCCACCTCCTCTCCCCAAATTCTAATTAACACTTAGTAGGTTTTCAGATGTTTCTTGAGCATATAAAGGAAGAAATGAAAGAAGGAAGGAGTTCAAATATTTGGGGGAGATAGAGAAGAAAATGTAATCTTGGCATACTTCTTAGTTCTGCTGAGAATAATATTTGCACAGTCACAATATGTAAACGTACTTACTTACGACTTTCAACCTTGGATCTGACCTCTAAGGAAAAAACAGAAGATTTAAATATAATTACATAATAGACTGGAAATGTTATCTACCTTAATGCTGTAAAAGTGAAGATCTGGTTGATAGATGGTGGAAGTGGAACAGGGAGGAAGGAGGGAGGGACACTCAGGATGTAATAGCCTCGTATGGAAGGTAATGGGTTCAGATTACCTGGTCCCTCTGCAACCTTCCTGGCCTTGTGACCTGAAGCAAGGCATTCCCTAAGCACCACATCTTATTTTTCTTATCTATAAATTAGGAATGACACCTCATAGGGTTGCTATCAGGATTAAATAAGATAATTCATGTAAAACACTGATAACCATGTCTGGCAAATAGTAAAACTCCAGTAAATTTTAGTCATTACTGTCTCACACATTTGAGGTTAAAGAGATAATGTCTAAAGTTGATAGAAGCAGAAACCAAGGCTTATGTGTATTACATAAAGATATAAAGGTAACAGAGGAACTAAAATAAAAATAATAAAACTTGGAGTAGGAGGAGAAAATGAGGAAATCTTCATATTTCAAACCAGGAGTCAAAAGACTTTAAAAAGACCCTATTATAAGATACAGTGACCCCAAATATTGTTTAGAATTGGGTAAATAACTATCAGAAATTAAAAGAGAAAAGCTTACAAACGACTGCTTCTGAGAAGTAGGACCATAAGTAGGAAAGAGTAGAAAGAGTTTCTGTTGCTTTTCATTGTAATTCTTGTAGTAGTTGATTTTTTACTAGGCGTATATTATTGTGATTTTTATAAGGAGGAAACCTCCATACACATACACATATTCACATTTACAGGGACACACAATGCTTCAAATGAGGGTAAAGGTGGTTACAGTCACTGGTAGCACTCTGCCAAAATGTATCCACAGTAATCAGCTGGGAAATGAACAATGTTTCTACCCTCACTTATCTGTAAGTGGTGGTGATTTGACACTTTCCTTTTTTTTTTTTAACTTTTTTTTTTTAAAGATTTTATTTATTTATTTGACAGAGAGAGATCACAAGTAGACGGAGAGGCAGGCAGAGAGAGAGAGAGGGAAGCAGGCACCCTGCTGAGCAGAGAACCCGACGTGGGACTCGATCCCAGGACCCTGAGATCATGACCTGAGCCGAAGGCAGCAGCTTAATCCACTGAGCCACCCAGGTGCCCCGATTTGACACTTTCAAAGCAGAAAGCTCTGTTAGCTTCCAAAACAGAAAGATTGCCTTATTTTTAATAGAATAGCTGAGCTGAAATCTTCTTAACCTATGCTAAATATGTAGAACCCTCATGTTTTTCTTCCTGTTTTCCTTCATATTAGCGAACAGGTGCTTCCTTCTTCTCTAAAAGTAATACTTGATGTTCTGAGCATTTCAAGGAAAGTGAACGTACATTGAGAATGACATTTTTCTCAGTACAGAAGAGATAATAGTGGAAAAATCTCCGATTTGCTTTGCTTCCCTTTATGTCCACCAGGTTGCAATAAATTGCACAGATATATTCCATCAAATGATAAACAAAAATCATATTTCAGCTGTGGTAGAGGGTTTAAGGTTATTTTTCACAACATAAAATGGTAAAGCAAGGGGCGCCTGGGTGGCTCAGTGGATTAAAGCCTCTGCTTTCGGCTCAGGTCATGATCCCAGTGTCCTGGGATCAAGTCCCACGTCGGGCTCTCTGCTCAGCAGGGAGCCTCCTTCCCCCTCTCTCTCTCTGCCTGCCTCTCTGCCTACTTGTGATCTCTGTCTATCAAATAAATAAATAAAATCTTTTTTAAAAAACGGTAAAGCAAAATGTTATGGGTCAATCAATTATAAATGAGACTTGTATAAACCCTTGGAGGGATACAATACTTTGAAAAGGAATTCTGCCTCTCAGTGAATTCTATTATACCTGATAATTTGGATTCGGATCTCTTGAAGATGAAGTTCAAAAGTAATTCCCTTAGAATACTGGAAAGTTTTGATACGTTGGACAAAGGAACAATACTAGTTTTTTGTTTGTTTGTTTTAGTGACTTACTTAGATGTAGGTTAAAACTGTAAAATTCTCTTCTCAGAAATTTGTAGAATTGCATGTGTTCAGTAGGAAACTTATTGGTAGTTACATGCAAATCTAAGTTCGTAATTTGAAAGACACTCAGGATTTGAGCAGAGAGCTAAACACATTAAGAGAAAATTCATAAGAGAAACATAAGAGCTTATCACACAGAAAACATCAATAACAAAGAAAAAGCTGGATAAGCAGTACCAGAGAAATAAAAGGATTTTGTCTCTTTCTTTCCAGCTGCCTACATCCCTCACTGATCCTAGAAAAGACCCAGAAAAAAACAAGAGGTGGAAAAATGAAGAGCTTGAGCAGAGGGGTGGGAGGGGAGCTCTTCCTTCTCTCAACTCTCATGGACTTGTGTCCATTTGATAAACCTGGTTGCCAATAAAGAAAAAAGGGAGGGGCGCCTGGGTGGCTCAGTGGGTTAAGCCGCTGCCTTCGGCTCAGGTCATGATCCCAGGTCCTGGGTTCAAGCCCCACATCGGGCTTTCTGCTCAGCAGGGAGCCTGCTTCCTCCTCTCTCTCTGCCTGCCTCTCTGCTTACTTGTGATTTCTCTCTGTCAAATAAATAAATAAAATCTTTAAAAAAAAAAAAAAAGGGAGGAGGAAATGGAGGAGAAAACTGAAGTATCTTTTATTTGGAAAAATTTTTTAATGACAAAAAATGTACTTTGGAGGTAAAAATAAAAAATATATTTCCCTCTAGGAAAACAAAGAATAAATCACAGATTAAAGCTAAAATTTTATTTTAGTTTACCTTCTGTGCTCTCTTTCTGAACCTCTTTCAATGGTCTTTCTTTCTTTTTTTAGGTTTATTATATTTGTTTATTTATTTAAAGATTTTATTTATTTATTTGACAGACAGAGATCACAAGTAGGCAGAGAGGCAGGCAGAGAGAGTGGGGGAAGCAGGCTCCCGCTGAGCAGAGAGCTCAATGCTGGACCCTGAGATCATGACCTGTGCTAAAGGCAGAGGTTTAACCCACTGAGCCACCCAGGCACCCCATATTTATTTATTTTAGAGAGTGAGAGAGCATTCACACAAAGACAGAGGGCAAAGAGAAAAACAGACTCCCAGCTGAGCAGGGAGCCCAATGTGGGGCTCCATCACCCTGCGATCATGACCTGAGCGGAAGGCAGACCCTTAACAGACTGAGCCACCCAGGCACCCTCTGTCTATGGTCTTTTAGTGAATAATTAACAGATGTGAATTACACCACTGGCTCCATGAGGATCTGGTCCCTGACAGAATGTGACATTCCTTCCCCTTCAACTGATATGTGACCTCCTTGATATTCCTTGTATCTTTGATGTGAGTGAAATGCTTATCCGAATAATGGGAAAGGCTTCTGAACATTCTTACAGACAAGAGGAAAAGCCCTCAAGAGCTGCATCTTGTAGAAAATTTTCTATGTAAAAGTGTGATGAACTTGAAAGAACCCTATCAGTACAGGTTAGAGGGAGGCCCAGCTACCCCATTTCTAATATTCCCACTGATAGCATGAAGCTTCTACCTCCAAAGCAGAGTTACTCATGTATCCACATTTGATTTATTGGAATCGTAGGAGTTTTGACCCCTAGCCTTCAACTTATCAGAAATCCAAGCCTATCTATAAACCTGATTCTCTTATGTATAGTTTGTGTATTAGATAAATGTGTCTGATTAGAGCTTTTTGGATTGTGTAATTTGCCATGGGATGTATGCCTGCATAAAGGCAAAGTGCTAGGACAAACGATTCTCTGCAGTTACACATGTCACCACTAGATGAGGCTACCACAGCTTTTGCTCTCTTCTCTCAGTAGAGTTCATTGTTTGGCTACTAGATGACATTGATGTGGAATTGAAAATCCTAGGGTTACTCAGGGTAGCCTTGCTTTGAGGATAAGGTGACCAGTCTATTTTGATAATTTCAATAAAATTCAGAGAGCTTAGTGTTAAAGTGCACATAAATGCCCTTAGAACTATAATCTATGGTTTCTTTAGTTGGTAACGGTTTATTTAAAAAATATTCTCATCATCACCTACTGCACACCAACTTGTTTTGTACCAGTTATTGGCTTGAGGGAAGTACAAACATGGGACATGAGTGGAAAGAAAAGGCCTCTATTTCCTCTTAGGTAAAAATTGGGGATTAGCTAAACATATTTTCAGAAGTATAACCCTGAGCCCACCCACTTTTACTTAGTATACAGACGTATTAGAGGGTAACAGGTGGATACATAATTTTCATAGAAGAGAGTCACAAAGGGGCACCTGGGTGGGGCACAGTCTGTTAAGTGCCCGACTCTTGATTTCAGCTCAGGTATAATCTCAGGGTTGTGAGATCAAACCCCGTGTGGGGCTCTAAGGTTGGCAAGGTGTCTGCTTGAGATGTTCTCCCTCTGTCCCTTCCCCACTCACACTCATTCTCTCTCTCTAAAATAAATAAATAAATAAATAAATCTTAAAAAAAAAAAAAAAGGAAAGAAAAGAGGAGGGTCACAGGAACCCAAAGGAGCAGGAAAAAGGAGCTAGGGTGGGATTGTTAGGGGCTATATTTGTATATAAAGAACATGATCAGATGATACTCTGGACTGTGCAGGGAGAAAGCTGAAGGGTGTGATGCATGCAGGGTTAGAGAGGACTAAACCCAAGGGGAGTGAAAACTACTTAATTGTCTGACCATCAAATTGTGGAACCACTGTAAGGGGATCAGATATCTCAGTGGGTTGAAACAGTTCTAGTAAATGAGGATAGTGTCCGGGCAAAAGCTCTAGTAAAACTCTTTCTGAGGTTTAGGGAAGTCTTTGTAGGGGAAAAAGGGCAGAAGAGAGGGTCCTTCTAACCACAGTAATGGCACACTATGTAATTGGACTCACAGTGAAGACAACTAGAAACACTGACAAAATATGAAAACATCTTTAAAGCATCAAAGACCAAGAGTTACTCAGCCAAGAGTCTAGAGAGGATGGAAATCCAAGAGGCATGTAAGGATTCTTTCACTCTGGGGGCATTTTCAGGGGTGGAAAAAAGAAACATAGGCTGAGCTAAGCTTTTGACAGCCTCATAGGACCCAGGGAGGCAAAATCAGGAGTCCAAGACCTGCTTAGCAAAATGAGAAAGAAAAAAGCGGTCCCTGTCCCCCAAGAGCTGACCTGGTACCCACAGCCAGGCCTCAGTGTTGACCTGTTATTGAACATGAACTATTTCATAGAACAGCATTGGACAAACCTACTCTACAGCTACGATGATGAAGACCAAAAAAGGCTAACTTCAGACTCATGTCTGAAAACGGGCAAAATGTGAACATTGTCACTGAACCAAAAATGACCAAACACCTCCATATCCTGACCCACAGGAATGACTGGTGTCTCCTTACGAATTACAGCCTTACCCTTGGTCTATCCTTCCCTCCCTATTTTTCTTTTAAGATTTTATTTATTTATTTGACAGAGAGAGAAAGCACAAGTAGGCAGAGTGGCAGGCAGAGGGAGAGGGAGAAAACAGGCCCCTCTGCTGAGCAGGGAGCCCGATGTGGGGCCCAATCCAAGGACCCCAGGATCAAGACCAGAGCCAAAGGCAGCCGCTAAACCGACTGAGCCACTCAGGCGCCCCAGTCTTCCTTCCTTACTAAGAAACACCCTTACAGAAGTAGCCCTACCACTGAGATCATCTGAACCAAAACAAGGCCCTGCTTCAAGAAGCCCTTCTTGGTCACCTGACGCAGCCTGTAAGAAGTCCTTTCCAGCATTTGCCTTCTGAGATGCCTACTCCTCTCCATGGTGTGCATTCTCTCTTACTGCAGTGACTGAAAAAAACAGCTTATTTTTTTAAAAAAATCGCTGCTGGGGGTGCCTGGGTGGCTCAGTAGGTTAAAGCCTCTGCCTTCGGCTCAGGTCATAATCCCAGGGTCCTGGGATTGAGCCCCTCATCGGCCTCTCTGCTCAGCGGGGAATTTGCTCCCCCCCACCCCCGCCTGCCTCTCTGCCTACTTGTGATTTCTGTCTGTCAAATAAATAAAATCTTAAAAAAAAAAATCGCTACTCACCTTTTTACCCAGTTGGGTGGTGATTTTTTTTTTTTTTTTTTTATTACTCAAATTTTCTTGAGCTCTGTGCTGGGACACAGTTAAGCTACTTGAAAACGACTTGATCCTTTTGGATCTACCTTTTAAGATTTGGGAGACGGCTGACTTGCTCCTTCCCACTGAGGCAAGACCCCTCTGGGTACTCTAGCTATTGGTTTGTTGATCTTGAGGTTTTCCAGTCGGACTGGCGGATGCAGGCAGTTTCTGCCTGGGTATGGGAGCTCGGTACCATTACCTCCGATCCTTGCCAGTGCTCCTGTCTCTGGCTTATGCATTTTCTGCACATGCATGTGCTGATCAGTGATCCGCTGAATATTGAAGTGGAAACTTGGGCAGATCTCTAAAGCACCCTCTCTCTTTCTGTACCTCTGTCTTCTCAGTACTTTTCCTATGAACTCAAGTTTCCTTGCTTTCCCAGAATCTCAGCTGCATCTCTTCAACAGAAAATGTCTGCTGGGCTTTGCCTGAGGTCTCGCTCCAGGCACAGGTGTGTGGAATCCCTCAAGGCAATAAACTGGGACAATCGCAGGGCTGACCTCATTTGTTTCCTTCTCGTCTGGGATCATCGCTACCTCCAGTTGCCTGATATTCTTTGTCTTGCAAACTGTCCTGTGTCCATTTTTTTGGTTGTCTCAAGTGCAAGGAGAAATCGCAGTCCCTCCTCTATCCTGGCCAGAGTGAAAATTCTTACAGACGTTTAAGCTCTATCTTTAAATAGTAGGAAACCAAGAAATGTGTTTTGGTTTAATCAGGAGGTTTTATCATTTGGAAGCATTAAAATTGCCTTTCGAAATAAAGTATTTAAGAAGCTCAGAAGCGCTCTGCTTTCTTTTGCAGCCATTTTCCTGTTTGAAAATGTGTCATCAGTTCTCTAGGTAGTATTTAGAAAATGACAGAAGCACAGGCATTTTTCATTTGGCTATTAAATAAAAATTTTAAATGTGGTACAATTTCAGTTGTCTAATGTCAGGTCTGCTTAATATTCTGTTCTACTTTAGCAGTGTAAGATTTTTATTGTTTCATTCTTCTGTTTTTGTTTTTAATAAATGTTGCGGAAGGCATACTGAAGATATCAATTTTTGAAAAACCACCTTCCTGTCAGTTGCTGGTTTAAAATTCTGATATTATACTCTTCTCCTTTTCTGTTGAAACTAAGGGAGTTTAAAAGAAGCTACAGAATGTGTTTACTAGGTGAATTTCATGTTCCCACCCCCACGCCAAACCCCTTCTCTCCATATTTTGCATAGGCCCTGGGTCTTTGTACCACCAGAAGCTTTCTTTCTTTTTTTTTTTTTAATTAAAAATATCAAAACCATTTTATAGATTCTGGCTCTATTTATTTGAAAATAAACAGAGGCATAGCAATCATAGTGTGAAGAATTTTAGAGATCTCAATAGATTTTTAGAGATCCTTTTGAAAAGAGATGGGAGGCTGAGAAGAGGAAGTGGTTTTCAGAACTGTCGGCTGGCTGGGTATTCAGAGTGATAGCATCAAGCACTGGCAAAGGTCAAGCTGTACATATGTTAAGGGGAGAGAATTCAACAGCCATGTTAGCAAAACAGGGAGAAGGAGGTTCAGTAACGTGTCATCTGTCAGGAGGGCTATTTATCTGTTTGTTTATGCCGAAATCTCACCACCTACAACACAGGCAGCATTAGGAAATAATTTTTAAGGCAACTGAGTGCCTCCAATAATGTCCAGCTGGCTTTGTTTGTTCATTTTTCAGCATTTAGTCCTTTTTAAAAAAAATTTTTTTTAGACAGGCTACCCACTGGCAGGGAGCCTAAAGTGGGACTCCATCCCAGGACCCTGGACTTGACCAGGACCCTGAACTCGATCCCGGGACTCTGGGATCATGACCTGAGCCCAAGGCAGATGCTGAGCCACCCAAGTGCCCCCAACTTGTAGCACTCTTGAAGGAAAAATCCTGAAACAGTTCTAGGGGGGAGGTTGGGGACAGTTGAAGGTAACAATAGAAAGTAAATACAAATCTAATAATAATAGAGGAACTGAAATAAACTTTGTAGAGTACCCAATTCAAAAGAATTCAAAAAGATATAACAACATAGGGTTATTTATTATATTTATTATATATTTATTATATCTCCCAAGGGCAGCATTTTATTATAACATAACATAATCACTGAGTATTATTATCAAGGTAGTATGCATGTAAACAACTTTAAAGTCCATAAAACATTTATAAACTGATTTCTACATATTGTCTCAAATTGATTCTGACATTGACAATAACCCTCTGTAATAATTAAGGAGAAAATTATTGTCTCTAATTTGTACATATGGAAGTAACTTACTTTAAGAAGACAGCAAGTTCAATTCTCTTGACTCTAGGTCCAGTTTGTAATAAAACAAAACAAAACAAAACAAAACAAAGCAAAAACAAAACCTTGAGTCATTCAAGTTTAAATCTGTTGAGAACACTCTAAGGGGATGGAAACATCTGTAATATATTTGAGAAATTTTCCATTTAAAAATAAGTAAAAATCTTTGAACATTTTACCAAGTAAGTTTCAACTCTCGGGAAAATTCATTTTCACTCATTCATTCTCACTTGTTTGTTGAGGGCCTATGAGGTACACACACCTGTGGGGTGCTAGGAAGAGGTGGAGGTGTACTGCTTGGCCCCCAGCCTTCAGGAGTTGATTGTTGAAGGAACAACATGAAGCACAAACCTGTTAGCAGAAGATAAGGGTCAGTAGCACTAAGGGAACAAGTCCCCACAGTTAGGGACTGGAAGGGAGCCTGTGTCACTTCCAAGGTGGTATTTGCCTTGTGACAAGTAGGTTTACACAGGGGACATGGAGAGAGATGTCTCGCACGTAGAGTGCAGCTTCAGGAAGATGGGGACAGGCCGGGGACATCCACTGATGTAAAGTTCCCTTGTCTGCCTGAAGCATGGAGCGAGCCCCGGGCTTTCTGAAATGGAAAAAAGAAAAAAAAAAAAAAAAAGGAAAATACTGCAAATGCATTCACTCAGTCAGCAGGTATGAACTGAGAGGCCAGGCTCTGGGCATTTGGGAGTGAACGAAGTAGCCAAACTCCCTGCTTGCAAGAAGCTTATGTTCTAGTGGAAAGACAGATGAACAAATACATCAGTACATAATGTAGTATCAGACATTGACAAATGCTAAGAAGGAAGGAACTAAGCAGTCAGAGATGATAGAGGAGGTGATAGAGGAGATGTTAGAGGAGGTGATAGAGGAGATGATAGAAGAGGTGATAGAGGAGATGATAGAGGAGGTGATAGAGGAGGTGATAGACACTGGGTGGTGGCAGTCGGCATGCATGCAGGTAGGAGGGCTCTTCTTTTACTTTTTATCGTTTTATATTTTTTGAAGATTTCATTTATTTAATTGAGAGAGAGCGAGAGAGCATGAGCAGGAGGAAGGGTAGAGGAGGAGGGACAAGCAGACTGTCCGCTGAGTGGAGCCTGACAGGAGGCTCCATCCCAGGACCCTGAGATCAGGACCCGAGCTGAAGACAGACGCTTCACCAACGGGGTCACCCAGGTGTCCCAAGAGTGCACCTGTTTTAGAGAGAGCCAATAAGGAGAGTCTAAACGAGGAACAGTTCAAAGGTCAGGGTAAAGTGAAAGAGTGAGATATGTGAATTCTCTGGACCACAAACATCCCAAAGCTTATTCTGTTACCAGAAAAAAAAAAATTAGGACCCCATTTTGGTGAGAAACAGTTCTAAGTAATAAGCTGGGAAATCACCTGGACCTTCCTCAACTTTGTCTTGTAGGATTCTGCAGCCCAGTCCCAGAACCCTGTTCTCCTGGGTGGGGCAGAGTTCTGAGAACACGCACACACTGAGCTGGGCCCTGTGACAGAGAACGTCACCAAAGTACCCCCAGGTTCCTCTATAACTTTTGCCCCTTCCCTCCCCTGCTGCAGAATTACATCCAGCCTTCTCTTCTTTGCCCCCTCCCCCCCTACACACCTGTTTCCAGCCAACCTCCCCACCCCATGGTGCCCCTCTAACTACACACAATGCCACCCTGAGGGTCCCCATTCAACCCTGTGCCTCTAGCCCTTGGTGGAGGCCACCTCCTGGACATTCGCTCCTCTGCTTTATCAAATCATTTATCCAGGTTGACATGAAAAAAAAAAAAAAACCAAAAGAAAAAAAAAATTAAGGCATGAGATTTAGCTAGGATCGAATCATAGCAGTACTTGAATATTGAGCCAAAGCATGGGTTGCAAATTCTAACGTGTGGCAGGACGAGGCACGAACACCAGAATATGAGGATGGGCTGTTGGACAGTAAGAGTCAAGCTTGTTATATTTCCCTTGAGAATAACACTTGCGTGGGGGCATTGCCCTTTAATGCACTAGGATCTAAACAAAACCACCAGACAGAGCATGAGAGAGTCCGTGGGGTCCCCCGTGGTCTCCACATGGGGACCTGCCTCTCTGTGTAAACAGGAGGAAACCCCAGGAAGGTCTGAAGCTGGGCGCGCCATGATCAAGCAGTAGCGTCAAGGATGAGTCCGGGGCTGGCACCAGACCAGTAAACTGCCGGACCTGACCTTGAAGAGCCAGGGAGACCTGATTGAAGGCCATTGTGAGAAGTAATGAGGACCTAGACTACTCTAATGACTAGGGGAATTGTTTAAGATTTGAATAGAAAGAAATTGAAAGTGAAGAATCAAAAGGAATTCATAACAAACTGGAGAGGGGCAGAATCAAAACAATTATATGGTCTTTTCACAGAGGACTGAGGAGGGCTTGAAGCAGGGGGAAGTCTCGTGCCTTTTGGACTAAAGCTCTTGTCCTAAGCCCTTCTATAGTTCATCTATACTCTAGAGAACCAGCCAGTGTTGTAATCAGTAAGCATGCTAAGTTCCGGGTCCTACCAGAACAGAAAGTGAAATCAAAAGTAAATTCCCTTTCATTCAAATCTGCAACAGCGTGGATTAAGGTAACTCCTCAACATTTCTCTTCCATTTTTCTTAAGACTCAGAACTTTTCAGTGAGGATAATTACTGGAACTTAAGGTATAAAACTGCTGTATTGAGGAAATCTTGTCATGTTAAGTGAGGCTCCGGGGAAAGGGGGTGGGGGGAATCCGGCACTGCATCCTCCGCAAGTGTGTGAGGTTAAGGTTGGGACTTGATTTAAGAATCCTTCAGCTTTACTGACTCACTCTCTCTTCCGGAGATCTCTTAGCTTTTCCCAAACATTTCCCGCAATTCTCGTCTTGGATCCCAGGGCATTTTTTTCACTGAAGTGCTATTGAATATAAAGGAAAGTCCCCCAGACTAAGGGTCAAGGGCTGTATTTTCGTCCCAATTTTGCTTGAAATTTCCCTTGTGATTTTGGGAAAAATCACTTCCCCTCAGTTTCTTTACCAGGACACCAAAGACATATTAGCTGGCTTTTCCAGTCCTTACTGATCTAAGGCTAAAGGCTATACGAATATAAGTAAATAGCAAGACCTTTCTCTCCAGTCTTACTGGTAAAATACAGCTTTCTTGGAGTGTGTCTGCTACAGGTGGGGACAGAAATAGTCCTTAATCTATGCCAGAGAATTCAAGTAATAGTAATCACAGTAATAGTTTAATATTTAACATTCATTATGTGCTTTGTATGTACTAATTATGGTGCCATGCCAAAATCTTCACATGAATTCTTTTTTTTTTTTTAAGATTTTATTTATTTATTTGAGAGAGAGAGAGAGACCACAGAGGCAGAGGGGGGAGCAGACTCCCCACCGAGCAGAGAGCCCAATGCAGGGCTGGATCCCAGAACCCTGAGAGCATGACCCAAGCTGAAACCAAGATAGATGCTTAACAGAGTGAACCACCCAGGCACTCCTAGCCACCATTTAATGCTTATCTGAAAAAGATGGAAGTGTCATCACCTTTTCAATTAAAAAAATCTTCCCCAGCTTTATTGAGATATAACTGATATTATAACATTGTGTAAGTTTAAAGTGTACAACACTTTGGGTTCCTGGGTGGCTTAGTTGGTTAAGCGTCTGTCTTTGGCTCAGGTCATGATCCCAAGGTCCTGGGATTGGAGCCCCGCATCAGGTTCTGCACTCATTGGGGAGTTTTCTTCTCTGTCTCTCTCTGTTGCTTGTCCTGCTTGTACTCTCTTTGTCTCTGTCAAATAAATAAATTTTTAAAATCTTAAAAAAAATAAAGTGTACAACACCTTGATTTGATACATTTTTATATTGCAAAATGATTACCACCGTGGCATTAGCTAACACCTCCATCCCATCTCATAATCACCACTTCTTTTTTGCAGTGAGAAAGTCACGGACCTACTTTTTTGCGAGGACAGTGAGAATCTATTCAACATTCAAGTGCAAGATATAGTATGATTATCTGTAATCACCATGCTGTATATTAGATCGCTAGAACTTGTTAAACTTTCCAATTGAAGTTTGTACCCATTTCCCCCACCGCACAACTCCTGGTAGCTGCCACTCCACTGTGTTTCTCTGAGTTCAGCTATTTTATATTCCCCACAAACCTGATTCATAATATTTATTTGTCTTTCTCTGCATGACTTATTTTACTTAGCATGATGTCCTCAAATTCCATCCATGTTTGGAAGGATTGCTTTCTTTTTCATGGCCAAATAACATCTCATTGAAGATGTATATAGCACATCACTTTTATTTGTTCATCTATTGATGGCACCTTAAGTTGTTTCCTTATCTTGGCTTTGAAATGTTTTATTTTACCATTCTTGTTTGTTGTTGTTGTCCCTTTAACAATACGTGCTTGTCTGCAGTAATATTACAAATTGGAGAATTAAAGTAACTGTTGGGATAATTAAGTCTGAAGAGCTTGCTAATGAGAAAAAAAAATGGAAAGGAGACTGTTCATGGACTGGGTTGGAGCTGGGAGGAGATAAGTAGAAGCAGGTGACTGGGTGGGAGTCAGAGTTGAATCACCTAAACTAACAATATTGTTTGTTCTCATTTTATATTTTGTGATTTTACCCTCCTAATAAGGATAAATCATCTTAGTTCTATTCAGAGGCAGTGAATTCAGTTTGATTTAATTGCACTTTCAAAGGTAGCCTAAGATGAAGAACACCAAAACAATTTTTAAGTATTCTCATTAAGAATATTATAAACTCAAATTTTATTTCTTTAGCTTTTTTTTTTTAAAGATTTTATTTATTTATTTGACAGACAGAGATCACAAGTAGGCAGAGAGGTAGGCAGAGAGAGAGGAGGAAGCAGGCTCCCCGCTGAGCAGAGAGCCCGATGCGGGGCTCGATCCCAGGACCCTGGGATCATGACCTGAGCCGAAGGCAGAGGCTTTAACCCACTGAGCCACCCAGGTGCCCCTCTTTAGCTTTTGATATATTGGAAATATACGTTGACCAGCATCCTTTCCAACAACAGCCATAGAATAAGGCCATTCAGGTAATTTTATTCATTGAGAGAGGTGAAGTTCAATGCCACTAATAATTAAAACTGGTATCCAAAGAATATAGAGTTTGTGACTCAAGACAAAATAGAGACCACCTGTGCAGCTAATTTTCAGGTGTCCAGGATATAGCCAGAATGGTATAGCCAAATATTAAAAACATTTAGCACTCAATGAATTTACATACCTGCCTGAAGTTCATTGCATAGGAATGCAGAGGGAATTCTACACATAAAATTTCAAGGCATACTCCTTTCATTTGGCCTCCATAGGATTTTTAGTAATAATGAAATGATAGCTCAATTTCTACTTCATTTTGTGGTTATTTGGCTTCTTTCTATGGAAGCAGGTTTTCTCCATTCCCACACTTTTTTTTAAAGAGTAATTTATTAATTGAACTCATTTTCTACATGCTATGAATTTTTTTTTCCCTTCTAGGTCAAATCCGTTTATTGAAACGTATCGTTCAGATCCTGTGTGACGTAACTGGAGTGAGTACAGTGCTACAGAGAATTAAGAGACTTAGTCTGGATATTAATTTGTCTTCTAGAGAATAGATTTAGTATCCATTCTTCTGCAATGGCCAATCTGTGCAGAAAACTGATATTTAATATTTACATGGGATTTTACTGCTCAGCCATTATGGCCAAAATATGCATTTGTTCTCAATTTTCAACATCATCTATTGATCCATTCAATAAGGACCCTGGGGCTTTCCCCGTAGCCACCAATGGGGAACCATTTCCTTGGAACGAGCTAAGGCTCCCCAGGGTTGTCATTCCTCTCCACTATGACCTTTTGGTCCATCCAAATCTTACCTCCCTGGACTTTGTTGGTTCTGAGAAGATTGAAGTCTCGGTCAGAGATGCCACCCAATTCATCATCTTGCACAGCAAAGACCTTGAAATCATGAATGTCATCCTTCAGTCAGAGGAAGATTTGAGATACAGGAAACCAGGAAAAAGGCTGAATGTTTTGAGTTATCCTGCTCATCAACAAATTGCACTGTTGGTTCCAGAGGCACTAATGGCTGATTTGAGATACTCTGTGGCTATCGACTTCCAGGCCAACTTAGCCAATGGTTTTCAAGGGTTTTATAAAAGCACATACAGAACTCATGGTGGTAAAACAAGGTAGGACATCACTCTAGCTGTTTAGTCTCTTATGATACTTTCCTTATGCGTTACAACTCTTTGCCAAGGAGCACATTTCAGCAGTCATTTTTGAAAAGCACCATAAACCATGGAAACTTGGAAGAAGCAGCAGCTCTGCTGTTTCTTAAGGAAATATCAGTGAAGATGAGAACACAGAATGCTAAGGCATAAAGAGCTAGAGGGAGAATGACTAGGAGGAGAGACCAGTATGTGACTGTGTTGAGACAGATATGTTGATTTGCTAGGGGGAAGGATGGTCATGTCACAGAAAGCTGAAATAGGGAAGGCTTCTCAAAGGAGGTGAGTCTTGATCTGAGACCAGAAAGAACCACAAGTGAGGTTTGGTTTGAAAGAAAGGAAGTGAGAGTGTGTGTTCATTCCCCAAGAAATGGCATGACTCAAATCTAGAAGGCAGGATCAACTGTGTTTGCAGAATTGAGAAATATGGTCAATTTCATGAGCTCCCATTTATTGAGCACATGCCATGTGCCAGGCAATGTTCTAGGCATTGAATGTAGAGTGGTAAGATATGTAGGAAGAGACAACCAGAACAAGAAAGTAAATTAAATGGGCAAGGTAAATGATAAATTCTAAGAAGGAAATAAATTGAGGTGCTGTAATAGAAAGAAAGTATAGCTGGGGATTGGAACTCATTGATCAAAGTGGTCAGAAGAGCCCTTGCCAAGGAGATGCATTTAAATGGAGAATAATGTTTTGTTTTATTTTTTTTCCAAAAAGGAGAAAATCATGAGGACATCTTTGGGTAGAGTATCTCCAGACAAAGGAACAGCAAGTGCAAAGGTTCTGAGGTTGGACTGACTGACCAGCATGGCTTAAGGACACTGAATAAAGGAGAGAAGTAGAGTAGAAAGGGGTCATATAAGGCAAAGACGTTGAGCCACTTGTAGGGAGTTTAGGCTTTTCCTCCAGTGCAGTGGGAATTCATCAGGAGATTATGACCTGATGTATGCTCCATAAAGCTCAAGTGTATGTTGCGAGTATGATACAGAGTATGATACAGTATGATACAGTAATTTTTAGGAGGTCATTGCAGTGGTGTGGGCAAGAAATGAGGGTGTCCTTGGCCAAGCTAGTGGCAGTGCTTATGGAGAGAAGTGATTGAATTTGCCATTTGTTTTGGAGAGTAAAACAGACAGAATTTTCTGACAGTTACATGAAATCAGAAAAAAAGAGGCATCAGTGATCCATGGGGTGGATGCTTTGGTTGTCCAGAGCCAGGGTCCATCTGGGATGGTTTCGGTGCTTTCCCACCTTTGATCAGTGACACTCCACTGTCAGTCAGAGAAACCCAAATACAGTGGTTTAACCACATAGGGGCCCACTATTTTCTCAGGCAGCAAGACTTCCAGAAACAGGACAGGACAGGTTTGCTACAGCACTCTCCAGTGCTGTCCAGGACCCAGGCTGCTTCTATCTTTCTGCTTAGCACCCTTGGCATATGGCTTTCCTCCTAATACAAAATGATTTCCGCACCTCTAGGCATTAAGTCCACATTGTGGCAGGAAGAAAGGGGAAGTGGGGGGGAGAGAAAAAGGCAAAAAGAAACATTCCAGCTGAGTATTTTTACAAAGTTTTCCCACTCAATGACTTCAATCAGGACAGAATGAGTTTTATTGCCCCAAGAAGTAGTAAGGGACTCTGAAGAGGTGATTTTTTAAAAATTGGACACATTTTCTTCTTGAGTAAAATCAGGATTCCACTGGAATTGAAGAAGAGGAATGAATAGGGGACTTTAGCAATGTCTGCTACATGTCTCTTCTTTCCCATCTTCTGTGCTCACTATCCTCTGAGGACTCATATGTTCCTCCCCACCCCCATAGTCCCCAGTGGTCTACATAGGAGAGCCCTTCCTCAAGCCCATGTCTTTGCTCCTTGCTTTGCGACACTTTCCTCACTGCAGCCTCAGTTGTTATGGGTCTTGTTCTTAGCCAGCATAGTACTGGATAGGGAATTTATCAACTTCTCACTAAGGCAACATGTGACCAGTGATGACTTTTTTCATTTTTTCAAGTGACAAGGACTCCACCACAAGGACAAACTTTTTAAGGGTATCGTTTTGGAAGATGTTGGAAACTGGAGTGGGAGATTATTTTATTTTATTTTTTTTAAGTAGAGCCGGAGGACTTTTCAACATGTCTCCCATAACTAACTTCAGGCTATTTCTGACTCTTCTTATGATTAATTAGTTCTCTTCATCCTCAGTCACATAGTAGATCTAACATATAAGATGATTTGCAGCACAGTGTCAATAGACTCATGGATCTCTCTCTCTCTCTCTCTCTCTCACACACACACACACACACACACACACACACACACACAACTTAACTTCAAATATAATCTGGTCAACAATAGTTCTTTGAGAAGTAAAGAAGTCACTACTTTACATGCAGAGCTAAGATTAATTGTGCAAGTACTAGAAAAAAAATATTAAACTCTATTCTTTCCCACTGTAGACTTACTATAAACAAAATTTCACATTTGTGAAAATTATTCCAGGCATATGGAATTCCTTTATACTTGTAGTAGCTGCTACCAAATAAAGCCTGAAGTTCCAAGCAAATCAAATTGTTTCGATCCCTAGCCCCATTTTCCAATCTATATTATAGAAACAAAGTAAATTGAGGCACAATTATCCTGGCAACCCCTCTTCCCCCAGACCTTCTCATCCTTTATCTGACCCTAGAGATGTTTTATTCTCCCTCCTTCTCCAATAAAAGTCTGCATTCCAGCTTTCTTTCTTTCTTTCTTTCTTTTTTTAAGATTTATTTATTTATTTATTTGACAGACAGAGATTACAAGTAGGCAGAGAGGCAGGCAGAGAGAAAGAGGAGGAAGCAGACTCCCCGCTGAGCAGAGAGCCCGATGCGGGGGGGGGGGGGGGGGGGGGGGGGGGGGGTGCTGGATCCCAGGACCCTGGGATCATGACCTGAACCAAAGGCAGAGGCTTTAATCCACTGAGCCACCCAGGTGCCCCTCCAGCTCTGTTTCTTAATTGAAGCTGTAAGTCCAAAGAATAAATCTGTAATTAGACAATTTCAGACATTATCCAGGTGATAGGGTATAGAGATTTGTCAGAATATCTACCTACCTATTATAGTCTGAGGACTAGAGCTACTTTGTCAGCAAAAAGAGAAAGCTAGAAGTTCCTGGGAGTTAGACTCCCTATGGGGTACAAAATATAAAATCCCAGCTCCTTGCCTCTAGTCGGGGAAATCTTAAAGAAGTAGTTTCCATTCCAGAGCTCCCCAGAGATCAGACTGACACCGGATCCAGCCTGACTTTTTCTTCTATCCTATCCTGCTTCCTTCACTCCTTACCTACCTCCTTAACATCTATCTCTTGGAGGCATATTTTTAATGAAGCAGGGTCTGCTTTCTGAGAACACAACCTAAGGCATCACTCACATTCCCAAGTACTCAAATCTCCAACTGAAGCCCCATCCTTAGAGATGGTATTTTACTACTCATATCCTAGTCAGTTTCGGCATCAAGTTGACTGGACATGACTATCTCATTTAGTAGCTAAGGAACTGATATGCTTATTTGAATTTTCTTAGTCTCAGTATCTTTGCCTACCATGAGTGTGAAGGAAGTCATATAAGCAGAGCACCCAGCACTGTTTATAATTCACGATTGGCAGCTAGTAACAGAATTTACCCCTGTTTTATTTAAAAAGACAGCCTAGATTCACTAAGATTATAGTTTGAGAAGTCAAATATATCACCTCTAGGTTTGACATGCTGTGTTCTGAAGGTATAGTTCATTTCTTTTCTTGTTTTCACTTGTAAAATTCTGGCCAGTGGTTTCTTCATTTCAGAATAATTGCAGTAACCGATTTTGAGCCAACTGAAGCCCGGATGGCTTTCCCTTGCTTTGATGAACCATCATTTAAAGCCAACTTTTCCATCAAGATAAGAAGAGAAAGTGGACACGTTGCACTCTCCAACATGCCAAAGGTATCGTCACTTGCAGAAACTTTGGGGGAATCATTCTCAAGTTGAGCCTCGGTCTTTGTTGCATTTTTTTTTTTAATATTTTTTTGTTTTCAAGATTGAAGCCATTAATTTGTTTTCTCCATCTACATATTATATAATAACCCCAATCCTACTAGATTTTAACATCATTCTGTGTGGGGTATTGTTATACCAGAAGTTAAAAAAAAAAGTGATTTATATTTGATTCGTATTCATATGGAAACAATGTTCTTTTTCAATCTGTGTTACTTGGCCAATGATGAAATTCAGAGCCACCCAGAGCAGTGCTTCTCAAACTTTAATGTTGAGATGAATCATCTGAGGATCTTGTTAAAATTTAGATTCTGATTCGGTTTGGCATGGTGAGGCTCAAAGTTCTGCCTTTTTAATGATCTCCCAGGTGATACCACCGCTGCTGGTCCAGACCTCACATTTAGAGTGGGAAGGATCTAGAGAACCCTGCCTGGGCTCCTCCCTGGAAATTCTGCTCTAGTGGTCTCTGATGAAACTTAGAAATCCCCCCCCTTTTTTTTTTAAATTCCATGGGTAATTCTTAAAATTATCTATGAAAATCATCTATGGTAGTTTTACACTTTTTTTTTTTTTAACTGAAAGAGACATTTGAACCCTTTATTTGCCCCCAAAATTCGGAGACTCTGAAAGATACGGCTGACTGCGGGCCTCATTTGATATTTCCTGGCTAATGATGTGGTTGCCATTTGTGATGTTTGACAAAATATAAAATAGTTCACAATTGCTGCTTGGAAAGTGAGGCAAAAATAGAGGCTCTTCTGATCGTGCTTCAGCAAAAGTGAGCAGCCCAGAAGGCAGCTGGGCCATCATAAGCCAGCAAGGGGCCCTACCCCAGTTTTCTCTCTGCCCTCCACAGTGATCAGCCTCTATGCCTGAAGGGGAGAAATGAGTTGATAACACAAGACACTGAACTTCCCTAGATTTCTATTTCATGCTGGTTAAAAAGGTATTTGCTCTGATAGACTGGCAAAACAGATCAAGAGGAAAAGTGACAATACTCCACGTGACACATATCCTAGTTTTTCCTGATCATCCAGACAGCAATTTAATTAGCCTACTCATTTCCAGGTAAAAATGATCATGTACTTGAACTCCAAGTCTGCTTTCTAACTGTATGTTCAGTTAAGGGCAGTTCAGTCTCTTTCCCAGCAGCTTTTTATTAATGTCATTTTTCACGTGAGTAATCATGGAAGGTAAAGTAAAAATATAATTATTTTCAAGCCTTTTCATCAAAATGTGATGCAAACATAATTGCCATTTTATTATATTAGAACTTAAATTTTTTTTATCTTTAGAAACCTCCAGCAACTTCTCCTATTTAAGACAAATAAGTGCATGTTTCAAAAATATTTTATATGATCCTTGAATATTTGCATTGTCTCAACTGATTTGTCCAGTTGCCTGGATCATGACTTTTCCAACAAATACTGGCTTCACTTTCTGCTTCTCACTGACATGCCCAACCCAAGTTTTTGTGGTTGGCCAAAAAGGACAACTGAAGTCATGCTACAGTCTTACACTCTGGACAATCATTGCAGCAGTTAATCTGGTTTATGGATTAGTGAGAAGAAGCAACACACACTGAGCTCTCAAACTGCTTAGTTGAGAATACAAGATTTAAGGGAATTGAGGTAGCCAGCCATGTACTAGTGGGGGCAGCATATCATTAGAGGGTTTCTTTGTCCCCTTCTTTCCTTAAAGGAACACAGACCTGCTGATGATACTTGCTGTGTAAGGAAAGTCTGGCAAACAGTGAGAAATAGCTAAATCTTTGTCTAGTAACAAATGTTCTGTACTTGGAGATTACATCATCATCCTGCAAGAACGTACACAAACACCCCATGCACTTCCATTTAAGGCAATGTTAATCTACATGGTTCACTCCAGGTTCCAGAACAAAACTCGGCCTCCATGGGCTATATCTTCATCTGGGGAAAGAAATCAGAGGGAACACCCATCTATCTCCTAACCACTCCTGCCACCAGTGTCTCCTGTCAGAGACTCTCGTCTCCCCAGTGTCCCATAACCTTCCTCCTTCTCCCCTCCTGCTTCTAACACACTTGACTAAACGGTTTTTTACTGAGTTTGGTCATAAGACTGCAGTCATAACGCCCTCTCCCCTGCCTCTCCCATAATCCTCGTGTCTGGTAGAAGTATGTGCTCATAGAATTCTCATTGAATCAGATCCCAAAAAAAGAGACCGTTGTTCTACAAAGTTAACTTGCAGGAGGTACATATATCACAGTCCTATATATAGTGCTACCTTTCGTAAAGTATTTGGTCAATGTCTGCTGCTTTCTTAAAACTCAGGACCTCCTTTTTTAAATGGAATTCTGTAGACTCGAATGCTAGTAGAATTAAATAACATAAACATTTGTCACTAGGCAGTTTCTGGTAATACTTCAAGGCATTTTCTCTTGCCAAAGCAAACTGCAGTCTTATCCAAATAGCTAAAACAGGCTTGACAAGCCCTGGTTAGTGCTGTCGCAAGCCTGATCCCTTGAAAGGGATGCTGGGAGGGGAAAGCTAGTCTAAGAGCAGTTACCAATTTAAAGAAAGTGGTATTTTCAGATTATTGGATCTGTATCCGTTCAGTATTTTGGGGCATTGCACCATGGTGGAGACCATCTCTGGGACAACCTATCCTGAACAATTAAAGATAGAGATTGGTAATTACTCAGTGAACTTGATAGATGTGGCTGGCCCGTCTGTAGGCTTAAAACTTCTTACTTCTTCCGCAGATAGGCAGAAGCTTAAATTACTAATGACCTCCTTGGCCTGCCTGCTTTCATTGCTGAATCAATGAAGCAAAGATAAAATAAGACTATGACTCAAGCTGTCACACAGCGAGTGAAGGAATGAGCAATGTCTTTGGAGTCACACGGTCACATCCACATCTTGGTCTTCCTGTGGAACTAGCCATGTGATCTTGGGCAATTCAGTTAACATTTCTGAGACTCTGCTTCCTCACCTGTGAAATAGCACCTACCTCACACATAAATAAGAGGACTAAAAGATAATGAAAAGTATCTCACACAATTTTGCATCCCATTTTCTTCTGCAACAGAGATTTATTATATAACAAATGAAGGGAAAGGAGACATTCTTTGATATTTTTGATTAGAAGTGCAGAACTTTGATTTATGCCAGTGTTGGAGATTACTACATTTCAACAAAGTAGAAACCCCTAAAATGTTTTTATGCTTTCAAGCAACAAAATAAGATTTGGCATCATTTTGGGTCCCAAAAGTGGTACATGATGTCTTAGAGGAAGTCCGGGGATAAGAGAAAAATGAGGAGTAGAGGTCATAGAATGTGATGGGCCATTGATCTTCAAGTCCTCCAAAGTGGTGGGATCTTCTTCTAACTCACCAGCTTAAGTCATAGGTACTGTTGTAAAATACTCCAATTTTCAAATTTCAAATTTTTTCCCTTCCTGTAGGTGAAGACAATTGAACTTGAAGAAGGCCTCTTAGAAGATCACTTTGAAACTACTGTAAAAATGAGTACATACCTTGTAGCCTACATAGTTTGTGATTTCAACTCTGTGAGTGGCACCACCTCCTCAGGGGTCAAGGTGAGACTGAGTTCTAATTTTATATGCAGTCCTGAGAGCAAAGAGCTTTTGTTTTCTTATGCTTTTTATCATGCTTATTTCACAAAATAGGCAAAAAATAAAATAAATTACTCATAAATCCCATCATCAAGATAGAATTACTGATAATATTACTGTAACTTTTCCAAATATTTTCCATATGTATGTCAGTGTATGAGAGTATATACAATAATTGTGTATACTCATTTTTTTACAAAATAATATTTAAGATTATTTAACTCTACTTTCACCATGATAATAGTCATATGGGAGGTCATGGCACGTAACCTCAGGAGGGCAGGTTCCGGTCAGCTTCCTAGGTTTCACATCCCAGCTCTGCAATTCTCTAGCTGGGTGACTTGGAGCAAGTTACTTAATTTCCACGTATTTCCATCTTTTCGTAAGGTTGTTGAGAGGATTCAATTAGATTTCATATGTACGCATTTAGCACTGTGCCTGATAAGCCATCAAAAGATGGTAACTATTAATATAGCCTTCGTATAAAAGTTCTGAGGGACTTTAGGTAATTCAGAGCATGAAAGCACACCATAAAATGAAAGTAGCACCATACCTGAAACCCAATAAAAGTGGAATGTAATTTAATTTTTTCCACTCGGTGATTATTTACTTGAGGGGGAGTAAAGAAACATATTTGGGGATTTTTGAGTTTAAAGTCTACTAGATGGAAAAGTGGATCTGATAAGTTCTTGAAGGCTTTTCCAACTCAAATACCTATGTTTTATTTGACTTGTGCTGGTAGACACAATTCTGGAAAGCTAGCACTCAAGTGCTAGAATGCATGATAGTGATGAGCTCAAGTGGGCTCTTATGATATGGTGAGTTCATATAGCTTGAAATTTACAGATTAGCACCTAGGGAATGGAATATGATAGAAGACACAAGATTGCTTATAATTTTTAAGACTGACTTTTGCTGTAATACTTTATGGAACGTCTTATCCCCGTCAAAAACATGCTAATTCTATTACAATAATTTTATGAAAAATTCAGTCTACCTTTCTTTGAGTGAGGATTGTTAGGAATGGGATTGTGCCAAGGATTTGTGACATTCAAAGACCACTTCTTCTGATCAAAATTTCCAGGTGTCCGTCTATGCATCCCCAGAAAAATGGAGTCAAACCCATTATGCTTTGGAAGCATCATTAAAGCTACTTGATTTTTATGAAAACTACTTTGATATCAATTATCCACTCCCCAAACTGGGTAGGTTCAAATTCTGTGTCATTGTATTTATTTTTCTTATAGACCTTGCTTTGATTTCTTTTTTTGTCTTTATATGTGATGTAAATGAGTACTGAAGAGGTTCAGTTAGCCCAGGAAGCAATAATTTGTACCTCAGAGATGGTTCTTGAGTGTAGAAAAGAAAAGTATTTATGAGAAGTCTGAGTAGTGTGGATCATTTATTCTTTTATCTGGTTCATATCAAAATAGCTGTATCACATGTTAGGTTTAATTGGATGAATTTTCCGGAACATACAACTTTTTTCTATGCCGTGTTTGTACAAGACCAGCAGTCTTTTATAAAATTTGCCAAAGATTTATGTAAATAGCTAGAAATTGTCCCTCTGTTTATAGTGCATTTGAAGTTGAAAGATAAGAATGTGGCACAGAGGGGCGCCTGGGTGGCTCAGTGGGTTAAGCCTCTGCCTTCAGCTCAGGTCATGATCCCAGGGTCTTGGGATCGAGCCCTGAATCGGGCTCTCTGCTAAGCAGGGAGTCTGCATCCTTTCCTCTCTCTCTCTCTCTGCCTGCCTCTCTGCCTACTTGTGATCTCTCTCTCTGTCAAATAAATAAAATCTTAAAAAAAAAAAAAAAGAATGTGGCAAAGATTTAAAAATAAAAGAAGACTTGGAGGAAGTAGATAATTTGAATGTGGTAGTAACAGATTTTTACATAGGAAGATACAAATAGTCTATCCTGGTTTTGATTTTCTATCTTAAGAAAAACACATTAAACCATAACTTTGGTGTTTCATAACATATGTAGGTTGGTTTTCAGAATTTCTGACAGTGACAAACATTTTTTTCTCTTGAGAAAATTAAGACATACTCCTTATCATGTCTTTGTTTCTCTTTACCCTCCAAATCTGTGCCATTTTTCCTTAGAGAAGGTAAAAGGACCATCAAAAGACTTTTCCAGGGGCTGATTCTTATTGTTCTTGAGTCTCAGTGCTTTATTATAGTGCAGGTTCTATCTATTTTTTAGTATAGATATACTAAATTTACCCATAATCCATTCTTGTCTCTATGTCAAAAGCTAAGGAAAGATCCAATAACAACCATCAACAACCTTACCTTGTTCTTGAACAATGCAACCTTGAAGATCATATGAAATGTACCTTTTTTTTTTTTTTTAAGATTTTACTCATTTATTTGAGAGAAAGAGAAAGAGAGAGAGAGCACATGCATAGGAGTCCAAGCAGGGAGAGGCAGAGGGAAAGAGGAAGGGAGAAGCAGACTCCCTAATGAACAAGGAGCCCCATGCAATGCGGGGTTCCGTCCCAGGACCCTAGGATCATGACCTGAGTTGAAGGTGGATGCTTAACCCACTGAGCCACCCAGGCACCCCTATAAAATGTATTTTTAAAATAACTGAAAAGAAGGATGCAGTTTAGGAAAAATTAAACCAGATACAAGTATCTCTAATGATTATTGGAGATAATCCAGCAGTATAAAATCATCAGTGCAATTTGCAAAAAAAAATTCATCCCACATTTGAAGTTCTAATGAATACGAATCTTTATTAGTGCTAATTTACTTCAGATTGTCTTATAAGTATTTGTTTTTATCCACTAGAATTAACCAGTATTAATTCCAGACAATGTAATCGCAAGGCAAGTGACTTGGTTCATTTCAACTTAAAAAAATTACCTTCCTTTTTAGTCAAACCGTATTTCCTCCAAAATGGTCTAGCAGAATAAAGAGTAAAAATTCCAAGATTAAATACTGTCAGAAATTTTCTCACCTACATGACATCAATGGCAATGGGTATACACACACACACACACACACACACATACAGAGATAGAATATAAATTAATATACATTATACCTGAGTTGCTTAAAGATGACTAAATTTCACTTTTTCCCTCAAGACTTTGTCAAGAGGTAGAGAAAATATCAATGTTGAAAAGGAAATTGAGGTAAAAAATAATTGATACCTACAGCTTTTTTCCTCTACTGCCTTAGAAAGGACACTTGCTCATAATTGAGACCACACATTCTTGAAAAAGTAATTGAAATATTGACAATAGAGATTGCTCCTAAAAGATGTTTTCCTAAAATTAAAATCCCATATTATTCTTTTTTTTACAGAAATGAGTTCATTAGGTTTTGATGAATCTCAAACATACTAAAAATTATTCGATACCTTTCAAAGTTTTTGAGTAGTATTAATATAAAATACAATATGAGTATTTCTAAAAAAATCATTTTCTTTTTTTTTTAAGATTTTATTTATTTGACAGACAGAGATAATAAGTAGGCAGAGAGGCAGAGCAGAGAGAGAGGAGGAAGCAGGCTCCCTGCTGAGCAGAGAGCCCGATGCGGGGCTCGATCCCAGGACCCTGAGATCATGACCAGAGCCGAAGGCAGAGGTTTTAACCGACTGAGCCACCCAGACGCCCCTTAAAAAATCATTTTCTTAGCACTAATGCACCCAAGGTATTTGCTGAGTTTAGCACGCTTTGAAACAAGTGGGTAAATGTCAACAGGTTACTTCAGCTACAACCAAAATTGTATTGATAGAATTAATGCTGCTTAATAATGGGTATCGATTATTTTCAGTGCATCTGCAAGACCCCAGGTCAATGTTGCAATATAGTCTTTATGTTTTCGGAAAGTCTGCTTATACATGAAAGTATCACAGTGTATTTGAGGGGGAAGCAAATCCCATTTCTGATGCAGAAGCCATAATGATCAAATATGTTTGTTCTTATTTCTTAGATCTAATTGCCATTCCTGACTTTGAGTCTGGAGCCATGGAAAATTGGGGCCTCATCACATATAAAGAGACGTCGCTGCTCTTTGATACTAACACTTCTTCTGCTTCTGATCAACTATGGGTCACCAAAGTCATAGCCCATGAACTAGCCCACCAGGTACCTAACACTCATGACATTCTCTTAGCATCAGTCCAAAAGGTATTGTACAGGACACCAGCGGGCTTCCTGAAACAACATAAACATATATCATTTTACCCTTAGAGGGGAACTTGGAGACTATCGAACCAAACACAATATGTCCAGTAGCAGAGATCTCAATCTCTAGACTGTGACACTCACACAGGTGTGTTATCACAAGAGAAATGGTCACTGTATCCTTTAAAACTCTTCAAGGCAAAGCCTTCCTATGTATTTTAGTAGAGAAGTTATGGATTATGGAGATACATAGGAGGCAGAATTGGAAACCCTACAAGGAGAGGTTTCTATTAAAAATAGTTTTTCTTATACCCCCTAATCCAGGGCAAAATCAATCTCCCTTCAGTTGGAAGATGTCACTATATGGCCATAGCGAGAACTTCAAGTCCAAGTACTCATGTGTGGCTGACCCTAGACACATGACCTAATTCCAAACTTCAGTGTGTTCATCTATAAAATTAAATTAATAGTAGTTCCTGCTTCTTGAAACTGCTGTGAAGAATTACAGATAAATGCCTGTGCCTGTCACACTCAATAAGTGTGGGTTATTAGTGACAGCAGCAATGATCTCTGCTTCTGCTCCCATTTCTTGCAGGCTAAGATTTCCAAGGCCCATCTATCAACACTGTATTAGATGCAAATTTGGAACCATAAAACTAACTCTATAGATATCAAAGACTATTTCTGCTCTATTTCATTTCTGAAAATTCCTAGTAACACAGTGAATTATTAAGGGCCCCAGAAATTCTCTTTCACCATGCAGACAACGATCATGTTATTGTATTTATTAGAAGCTAGTAACATCTTGTTTTTAACTTTTAACTTTATCCTTTATCATTATTATAATAATGAGTTGGATTTTATTTAAGCAGTGAACTAAGTACCCAATTACACAAGAACCATGCTCAGCACTGTAATCGAAGCACATATGTGTGGCTTCCTCTGGTTTAGAATCTCCCCCACTGGCCCATCTTAGGGCTTTTGATTATTAGTCACTGGTCACTCTAAAGCATTTGACTGAATCTGGGGATTTCTAATCTTTCTACTGAATGTTCCTAGGGAAATGGTTGGAGAACTCTACTTCTGAGGCTGCTCTGGCCTTCACTTTCACAGCTTCTCTTTCACAGAGATGCAAAATCCAAGGCTGAGTGGCAGGCAGCAGTGGAATTTTTGTCTTGACTCTTCTGTCTCCCTCATTGATCTCCCTATGACCATTCACTCCGACAAAGACTCCCGGTGCCAACTGAGTGGGCCAAGGGTCCATAGCATGGCATACCAGGGGCCCAAGATGAAGCCCTTCTCCACCTCTCCAGCCTCATCTCTTACCCACACTGTAAGCTTTGGCCATCCTAGACTATTTTCCATTTCCTAATGTGCCAGGTTGTGTCACTTCTCTATGCTTTTGCTCTTGCTACTTAATCTGCCTAGAGCACACACTATTCCCAACATACCTAAGACCCCTTGTAAGAGGCAGGAAATGAATAATTTCCTAACTAACTTACACGCTCTCCCCAAAAGAACTTATTTTTAACTCCTGGAATCCTTTCTACCCTTCGTACAGGCATTGATCATAGCACCATACCGCTTTACTGCATTTATCTATCGGTTGCCCTCCATCATTTGTATTGGGGCAGAGGCTGTATTGTATACAGCTTTCTATTTCTAACATAGGGCACGTTGCCAGTAACGTAGTGGATTCTCAAAAGATATTTATAAGTGAATGAATAAACCACTCTTACTAACTGGTCAATTATCAAAAATAGCTCAAGTTGGGTTCTCAAAAGATATTTATAAGTGAATGAATAAACCACTCTTACTAACTGGTCAATTATCAAAAATAGCTCAAGTTGGATTTTTCATATTCATCACTTCTCCAATTAAGGAAACACCTCCCATCCATTTTCACAGAAGCTCTCAGGAAGATTGGTGTCCATTTGCAAAATGATATGAGGGTTGTCAGAAAAGAAATAGAGCTTAAACAGTTTCTGGAAGCTACATATCTAGCTATAACTATACGAAGTCTTTTCTGAATCTTAGAATCTTTTTTTTTAAAGATTTTATTTATCCATTTTTTAAAAAGATTATTTATTTATTTATTTGTTTGACACAGAGAGATCATAAGTAGGCAGAGAGGCAGGTGGAGAGAAAGAAGGGGAAGCAGGCTCCCCGCTGAACAGAGAGCCCGATGTGGGGCTCGATCCCAGCATCCTGGGATCATGACCTGAGCTGAAGGCAGATGCCTAAACAACTGAGCTACCCAGGTGTCCCTGAATCTTGGAATCTTTTTGTTTAATTTCCCAACTCTCTGGAGATTGCAATCCTGAAACAGATAATCTAGATGGATAGTACTAGGCACATAGGCTAAATAAAATACAAAAGTATGTGAAAAAGTAGTAATACTTAAAGCCAGTGTTACAGATCAAACATAGGTCAAGGGTAAATTGCTGTTTAGCTTTCCTTGTGGCATCCTGTTAATTTTACTTTTATATATTTAAAATCTCAAAACTTTATTCACTTTAGCTTTAGTGTCCAGGTTAATCCCTGGAAGAAGTCAGAGAAAAAGTGAACAACTAAATTCCCTCATCAGTAATACCATGTAGCAATCCAAGAGTCCTAAACAATTTTGTAAGAATTCAAAATATTTGCTACTTAAATATAAAGCAAATATTTGCTACTTAATATAAAGAAGTGACTTCACCAAAGATATTTTGGCTTAGATCTCTCCTAAGACCATCACCATAAATCAAGGATGAGGTAAGATTGTATATCTTTTTCTCGATAAAATCTAATAGCTAAGAAATGTTGGGAGGATAAAATGGAAGTTGGAGAGTTGGAGACAATAAGGACACAAAGAAAAGTAAACAAGAAACAAAAATGTGGTGATGAGAAGAGAAGGCAAAGCAGTCAGTAGAAGGAAGTTGTACAGAGAGAAAAGGGCAACAGAGAGAGGAAAGGCCTTAACCACTGAAAGAAGGATGTCAGCATCCATCATATTTTTTTGCTAGTTAATAATTTTTTTATATTAGTTTATATTTCTTTTTTTAAGATTTACTTATTTATTTAAGAGGGAGAGAGAGAGAGCATGTGCATGAGCCTGGGGGAGGGGTAAAGGGAGAGGCAGAGGGAAAATCTCAGACTCCTCACTGAGAACAGGGGAGGGGGTAATTCAGGGCTCCATCTCACAACTCTGAGATCTTGACATGAGCTGCAGTCAGGAGTCCCATGCTCAACCAGCTGACCCACCCAGGAACCCCAATATTTGTTTAACTTCTAGTAACACTGAGTCTCTGCTTCCTAGTGGTTTGGCAACCTGGTTACAATGGAATGGTGGAATGATATTTGGCTCAATGAAGGTTTTGCAACATACATGGAACTCGTCTCTGTTAATGCCACATATCCAGAACTACAATCTGTAAGTTTATAATTTTATATGTCATACCACATATACAATTCAGCCCATAACATAAACCTCTCACCCAGAAATCTATGGACAGAGAGTTCAAATAGCACAAATATACAGCTGTGTATGTGAGGTGAGAGGAAAGAAAGTCACTGTCCATGAACAATGATGTAGGATGAGATGGGGCTCGTGGTTAAAGATCCTCTGGAGAGTTCTTGGCCTGTAACCTGAAAATTAAGCATAATTGGGGCACACTCTTCTAGAATTTTCAAAAGGCCTGCCTATTCACTTCCCTAAAATATATGAAAAGATTTTTTTCAAACATGTCTTTTTCTTTACACATAAAGAGTCTGAACACTCATATCAAGGTGGTTTGTAATGTTTACTTAGCTCTTTGGGTAGGCATTTGGTCCAGTATGGTACAGACAGTCATGGATTCAGAGTCAGTGTCTTCTTCTTCTTCTTTTTTAAAAAAGATTTTATTTATTTATTTGACTGACAGAGATCACAAGTAGGCAGGGAGGCAGGTGGGTGGGGTAGGGAAGCAGGCTCCCCCATGAGCAGGGAGCCTGATGCGGGGCTTGATCCCAGGACCCTGGGATCATGACCTGAGCCGAGAGCATAGGCTTAACCCACTGAGCCACCCAGGAGCCCCAAGTCAGTGTCTTTTTATTTGCTATGTGTTGAATCCATGGTGGAGTCCCAAAGCTTCATATATTCTCACTTGCAAAGAGCACATAATGCATCTACTCTACAGGGTGTTGAAAGGATCACAGATAAGGTCCTGGCCTGGGGGACCATAGCAAGTGTTCACCAAATGGGAACCATTTTATTTCTGTATCCAAGGGCCTAGTATGTGGTACACATTCAAACATGTTGGATTTGTTTGAAGGAATGTTGGATTTATGCCTTTATGAAGTAGAAAATTGGTGGCAGGGGACTATAAAAGGGGAAAGAAACTTACAATCAATTTTAATTTAATGACTATTTCTACGATTATCTTGCTAAGCCTACTGTGTTTTGCACTGCTTTGAAATGTCAAATTCAAAGTGAAAACATTTTCTTCCCTCTTTAGGATGATGCTTTTTCAAACGTGTGTTTTACAGTAATTAAAAAAGATTCATTAAATTCATCCCGTCCTATCTCCAATCAAGCAGAAACTCCTACGCAGATAGCAGAAATGTTTGACTCCGTTTCCTATAACAAGGTAGTAAATGCTGTGGGAGCTCTGCTTTCAGGAGAAATGTAATGAGGCTTGTAAGATCAGCAATTGAACTTACTGGTTGCTGATTCCCGCCACTGGTTATATTTTTGTTGTATTTGACGTTCCGTTTTCAGACACTACCTGTGTTCCGTACAGTTTAAGCTCCCTTAAAAAACAAATCATACTATCTTTTTCTTTATCTTCTTTTTTTTTTTTTGTCTTTCTTTCTTTCTTTTTTTCAGGGAGCTTGTATTTTGAATATGCTCAAGGATTTTCTGAATGAGGAGAAATTCCACAAAGGAATTATTCACTACTTAAAGACGTTCAGTTATGGAAATGCTAAAAATGATGATTTGTGGAACAGTCTGTCAAATGTAAGTCATATGCTGGGGAACAGTAGACTGTTGGTAAATCTAAAATGTAATAGGCTAATTATGAAGGTTTATAAATAGTTGTATTGTCTGTCAACCAACATGTATTCCACTTTCTACACTGCCAGGTGCATCGAAGGCAGCACGTTCTTTTTTCTTTGGAACCAGATACCATCCACACTGGGGTAGTCACAGGCCTTTGGTATCTGGTGCCCTTTTCTTTGGTTTCCTTCTAAGGTTAACCCAATACTTTTATCTCCTCATTCTCCAAAATCTTTAATGACTTTGTAATCCCCGCCATGAATATCTAAACTTCTCTGCCCCAATTTTAAGGTTGAACTCTACTTTTTCAACTTTAGTGTCCAGCATGAATTCTCCATTGCGTGAGACACATTTCCTCCCTCACAGGAAGAAATCCTGCTCAATCCTTATGTCATCACGTCTTTGTTTCAAGGGTCTTCGCTACCTGGGGACCCTTTATTCTTGCCAACAATTCAAACGCCATCCATCTTTTACGTTCTAGCTGAGAATTTACCTTCTCCTTACAGACCACTCCACCCTTCAATGGTTTGCCTTTCTTTTCTTTTCTTTTTTTTAAAGATTTTTAAAATTTATTTTACAGAGAGAGACACAGCGAGAGGGGGAACACAAGCAGGGAGAGTGGGAGAGGCATGCTTCCCGCCAGGCAGAGAGCCCCATGTGGGGCTTGATCCCAGGACCCTAGGATCATGACCCCCGCTGAAGACAGACACTTAACAACTGAGCCACCCAGGCGCCCCAGTGGTTTGCCTTTCTGCTTAATACCTAGAATTGCGTTTACGAATCTATCCCCCACAGTGATGTCGTCTTTTAATAGCTTATAATAGTTTAATAATAACAATAGTAATAATAATAAAATTTGCTTAAGAACAAGAATCATATCGGGGCACCTGGGTGATTCAGGTGCTCAGTGGGTTAAGCCTCTGCCTTCAGCTCAAGTCATGATCTCAGGGTCCTGGGATGGAGCCCCGCATCAGGCTCTCTACTCGGTGGGGAGCCTGCTTCCCCCCTCTCTCTCTGCCTGCCTCTCTGCCTACTTGTGATCTCTCTCTCTCTCTCTCTGTCAAGTAAATTTTAAAAATCTTAAAAAAAAAAAAAAGAGAATCTGCCTCTCTGCCTACTTGGGATCTTTGTCTGTCAAATAAATAAATAAAATCTTTTTAAAAAAATGCTTTCTGTCAAAAACAAAAAAAGAACAAGAATCATATCTATTCTAGGTGCCAGGTCATCTAGCGTTGTGATTAATGAACAGTTAATTGCTAATGAAGGAACACTTGGTCTCTTGTGTCATTGGGATTCATGTAGTATGATAAGTAAAATGAAGAAAACATGTAGTCGGCTCAGATGATTCTAATAATTATTAAAATACTCTTAAATTTTCAACTGTGAGTAAAATAATCTTTTATAGATGTATTGGACTGGCAGGTTTACGCAGAGAGATAGACAAACCCTAAGCCATTGTAGACAGAAGAGTTCCTCTCTTCTTTGTAAGCACTTTATGGCCCAGGGACAGTCATAATATTGTTCAATATTTATATAACACATAATAGTTTAAAAAGATATTTCAAGTGCATTATCTCATTTGAGTCTTTAGTACAACCTATGTAAATGTTTTTATCCATTTCCATCCTTCCTGCTGAAAATCTAGATGCTTGCTCTGTAGAGTCCTCCTAAACTTCTCAACAAGCCTCATGTTGCTTTTTTCTCCCATCCCTCACTTTCTCTTTCTCCTTGGCTGTGTGTGTGTGGGGACATCAACCTTGCCTTTCTTCAACAAGAAAAATATATCCTTGGTGTGCATAGTGGGTATCAAGGGGTTATTAGAGGAGAAATTTGGCCAAGAATTGCAGGATTTTTTTAGACCACTGTGGATATTCCTATGTTAATTTTAGTCACATCATGCTTACTAGCCATCTCAAGAAGGTAAGGTAGGCATTCTTGCCCCATTTTTATAGGTGGGAAAAGTAATATTGAGGGAGAAATTGGTGCAAGGTTATATAGACACATGCAATGATGGAGTTAGTATTTGAGATCTATCTTCTGATTCCAAGCTCAGTATTCATTTTCCTAATAACTTCACAGCTTCTTCCTAGTTATCAGGAAAGTCTCCCATCTAACCTTTTCCTAAAGGTCCTCAGGTCTAGTTGACCACTTTCTGATGCCAGTTGAAACTGTGGTATGAAATGATAATATCTTACTCAACACTGTGTCACATCACATCATTTCTAACACGTGTCAATAGTAATTTGGGAATTAGAGGAATTCTTTGTTGTTATTTTTCATAAAATCATTTAAGAGCGTTTGAGAGCCTTAGAAATTGTGTGTGTTATTTTTCCATGTACAGTTCCCCTTAAGCACTAAGTCTTAGTTATTTAAGCGTTGACGACAAGTGGTTGATTTTCTTAGGTCTCATTTTAATTCTGAATTCAAAGTTTATTATTCTCTTGTTACTGTGATAGTCATTAGGAATGCCCAGGTAAGCAGAGGCATTTCCCCTCCCCAGTCAAGGGATTTGTGATATGATAGGAGAAGTTTAGTACTAGACACAGTTGCCTAAATGCTAAATAGGGGTATGAGCAGCACGCACAATAAAAGAATAAAGTAGGACCTTTCCCAAGGGAAAGAGAAAACAGAAAGAAAAATTCAACAAACTAATTAATTTTTACGACAATCATTCTACTACATTGTACTTCTTTAGAAAACTTGAAATATATATATGTGTATATATATATATATATATATTTAATTGATCTAGATATACATGGTAAGGAACATAACAGTTCATGAAAATGGGAAAAAAAGGCACCTTTGCAGCAACCATAGGAAATCCACAAAAATTACTTTTTGTTTTATGTGTATAAGTAACTTTTCCTATGGTCACTACCAAGATGCTTCCCCCCCCCCCCCTTTCTCATGAGTTACTATGCTCCATACCATATCTGGAGCAATTAAATTTTCATAGAGCTATGCTATTAAGTGTCTGTATTCATGTCTAATATGCATATTCAGCCAACTATCAGTCCCCAAATGGCAGTGTTCTTCCATTCTTGTTTTATAGAATTGTCTAGGTGATTTTACATCTGGTGAATTTTGTTATTCCGATTCCAAGATGACAAGCAATACAGTAAGTATAAAAAAACTTAGAGTAGAAGAGATCTGGGGTGTCACGTGATCTGAAGTGATTATGTAGAGGAGCCCAACTATTCCTTTTTAAAAAGAGATTTATTTATTTATTTATTTATTTATTTGAGAGAGAGAGAGAGGGAGGGTGCTAGAGGGGGGAGGGGCAGAGGGAGAGACTCTTCAAGCAGGTCCCGCATTCGGTGGGGCAGCCTGATGTGGGGCTCCGTCTGATCCCCTGACCCATGAGATCATGACCTGAGCTGAAAGCAAGAGTTGGACATTTAACTGACTGGGCCCTCCAGGCGCCCCATCAACTGTCCCTTTAAATAACTGGGAAGGAAGAGACTTCCACAGTTTTCCTTGAAACAAAGTTGACTGAAAAAGGAATGTTCAGGCCTCTTAGGGAGATGATGCTGTTATTACTATATTTTTGTTACAATTCAGCTTTCCCACAACCCCACTGCTAGCTAAAAATATCTTGGCTCAGAATTCCTCTGCCTGGTTAGTGCTGTCTTGGCACCCTCCAGGCTCAGGAAAATGCCAAACCAAATATGTTAGGTCTGGAAATAGGGTGAATGGTTTTCTAGAGGCCCCTGTCTTTTTGTTTACTTCTGGGAAGTTAGTGGAACACTTTAGTGGAAGAAAAGAGGAACTCTTTTTAAGAAGAGGCACAGGAATCCCATAAATTGTAGTTTTTAAAGGAAGATTCGGCATAATCCAGTGATCAGAAATCCATAGGAGAAGCTAGAAAGCTAGAGGTTTTGTTCTCCATTCAGTAGACATCTATTGATATAATACAGTTCTTTTGGAGTATTTAAAGCTCCCCTAAAGATAGACATTTCTCTCTGAAACACCTCCACTCCACTGTCCTTAAAATGGAGAGGTGTTTTTGTTCTGTTTTGTTTTCCGGGTTTTTGGTTTGCAGTGGAGCAGGAGGGAGCTCCAGTCTAGAGCAAGGCCTTCCTCTGGGACTTTTGCCACCGCGGGTTAACCCTCTAGCTGCCGCATACATCCCTCCTTCAGTCAGCTTGCAGAGAGCACCGCTGGGGCAGCCCGGCTCCAGTTCCAGCCCTGAGCTGACAGCCTGAGGCCTCCCCTCTTCCTCCTCAAGCCTTGTTTCCGCCATCCAGGGAGATGTGCGTTTCTGCTCTCCTGGGCTTCTCTCCTCCGTCTGGAGTCACCGAAGTCACTTGTCATTTCAGCTCGCCTTCCGGGAGGAAAGCGCGGAGCTCAAGGAGATGATGGCGACCTGGACTCTGCAGAAAGGAATTCCCCTGGTGGTGATCACACAAGAAGGGCGTTCCCTCAGGCTGCAGCAGGAGCGCTTCCTGAGCGGGGTTTCCAAAGAGGACCCTGAATGGAGGGCCCTGCAGGAAAGGTGGCTGCTTTTCTTCTGTTCGCCTAGGTCACTGCATCTCCGCTTGCTCCTTGTTTCATGAGCTCTCTTTAGTTTCTTGGGCAACGTGGTGGATGCTCTTTCTACACAGGCAGCAGAGGCCTGACCCAACCTTGGTAACAGACTGAAAGAGCTTCAGGCCGGGCCCCAGACAGCGTTACTGTGTACTTGTGTTCTTGATAATTCTGCAGCAGCTGCTGGGCACTGATGCAGAGCTCTGTTCAAATATGTCCCACTCTTTTCCATCCTAGATTTCTGGGGCCTCATAGGTTGGGTGACTAGCGCATACATAGAAATTGTTAGGACAGTTCTACATCCTATCAGAAGGGAAAATATATCCCCTAGCTGTGAATCACATTCCTGTGAATCCTGTGAATTCAACCTCCCGTGGCCTTTTGTTTTTCAGTAACTGACTGTGAATGGGTTGTCTTAAAACATATGCTGTGTCTTGGTAATAATGAAAGTGAATCCAATGAATCGTACTATCATATCTCCTTCACCAGCCTATCCCAAGAAGCCACGTTCAAGGCTTTACTAAAATCAAGAAACACAACACTGTCCACATTTCTCTGATCTATTAGTTCCATCCATAAGATGAATGAGGTCAATTTTAAAATGAAATAATACAAGTGAATCTGTTCTGGCTCTTATTGTTATTTCTTTTTCTAGGGATGTATCTGTCTCATAAACAATTCTAGAATTTTTCTGACAATCAGAAGCATATTCAAGGTCTTTAACACAGACAATATGTTGTTTTTCTTTTCTATTTGGTCAGTTGCCCATTTCCAATCCAACAGCAACTTTTATACCACTTCTCTATCTACGCATTTCATTCTTCCGTATGTCCTTCTAAAGTCTGAACCTCAGAGAGCTTAAAACAATTTATATCTTGACAACACAACCTGAAAAATTTAATGTTGATTCATTCTTGGGCAGGCAGGATTCACACTTTTGTAACTTATCAAACTGCCACATGGGAGTTTAATGCTGCGGATGGGCCAGAGTAACAAATATCTACTACAATGATCTGTATTTTTCCTCTGTATTTAGATGATTCTTATAAAATTATTATCATCTGATTCATGCTTATTCAAACTCATGAAATGCTACTTTCCCTCTTTTTCACTCCCAGCTATGTTTATCTGGAAAAAATTCCTTTCCTTCTGGAGCCAAGGTCAATCCAGATCATTCTGTTAAATCTTGGCAATATCTATGTGTCTGTTTTTACCTTTTTGTATAAATTTTTCAATTGCTTTGTTAATTATCGATACTTTACGGGTTAGCATGTAGATTATCCCTTCTGACCCTTTACTAGATTAAAGTCTACGTATGCTATTTCTTTCATTGTTTTATATTTTTCTGAAGACTAATAGGTACATCCTCAATTATTCCTTTCTGTTTTATACCTGTTGGTATTTTCAAGGACTTGATTTTACATGTACAAGATTACTATAGCTAATACGGCTTGATGGCGTTAGAGGAATTGTAGAACCTGCTAGCAAGTCAAAAATACACCAGCCAATTTCTGTTATTTATCATAGTAGGACCACTGAGAAGTAACCAAAGTACCATTGAAATTGGTCTTTTCCTCCAATCCATTCGACTTTTCTGGACTTGGCTGATCAGCAGATCCTAGATTGCGGAGTTGCGACTACTTACAGTTACTTACCAGTTGCAGGGGTGGGGTGTGGGTAGCTGTGTTGAACAAAAGGATAAGTGGAAATCATACTGAGGTCAGATCTTTATCTCTTGAGGCTTTTCTTTCTTTCTTTTTTTTTTTTTTTTAAAAGGAGGACTCTTTTTTTTTTATTTTTTTTTTATTTTTTTATTTTTATTTTTTTTTTAAAGATTTTATTTATTTATTCGACAGAGAGAGACCACAAGTAGGCAGAGAGGCAGGCAGAGAGAGAGGAAGGGAAGCAGGCTTCCTGCTGAGCAGCGAGCCCGACGTGGGACTCGATTCCAGGATTCTGGGATCATGACCTGAGCCGAAGGCAGCGGCTTAACCCACTGAGCCACCCAGGCGCCCTCTTTTTTTTTTTTTTTTAAGATTTTATTTATTTATTTGACAGAGAGATCACAGGTAGGCAGAGAGGCAGAGAGGAGGAAGCAGGCTCCCTGCCGAGCAGAGAGCCCAATGCGGGACTCGATCCCAGGACCCTGAGATCATAACCTGAGCCGAAGGCAGTGGCTTAATCCACTGAGCCACCCGGGCGCCCCACTTGAGGCTTTTCTTGAAGTTTTCTTTGGTTGTTTGAATTAATATCAGGCTGCCAGAGTTTTTGGAAATATGAAAGGAAGACTGGATTTTTTTTCTCTTGCTTAGAAGAAAACAATCAGCAGAATTTATGATATGAGATTTGGACAACAATGGCACAGATAATTGTGGCAGAGCTCAACCAGGTATATATAGTGCCTGCACCTCTATAATTGTATGGAAGAATTTTTGCATACTCAAGGATCTGTAAGTCTTAGCCTGTAAAACTTACAGGGCCCCTGGTGGTGTGAAAGATGGGCCATTAAGTGCCTTTCACAACCAATCTGAGTCTGACAATGTGAACATTAAAAGGGCCATTCGTTTAGTCTGTAACCATCTCCATCTTCTGACACAGGTACCTGTGGCATATTCCACTGACCTACACCACAAGTTCCTCGAATGTGATCCATAGACACGTTCTAAAATCAAGGACAGGTAATGAACTCATTAGCCAAATAGGTGTTTCAGTTCTGAAATTAAACATGTTCTGGGCTATGTGGAGGAAAGTTACTGTAAGTAAATTTCAAAATAAAAGATTTATGTCCAGGGAAGTCCTCATTTCTCCATTTATTAATTACTAAAAGAACACCTTAGTTGGAAAATTTGAATTTTCTATTCAGGGGAAAGTTTTCTTGGCGTTTAGCATTCAGAGATAGGTTTGTATTTATATGAGGAAATTATATATCTTAAAAACTACTAACACAACTCTTATGCCACAAGGCAAAAATATGTATTGGAATGACTTTGGAATGAATTGGCTCTGGGTTCAACTCCTTACTATGTCACCTATTAGATGTGTGACCCTCAGACAATTTCTTTACTCCTCCTGAGCTTCAATTCTCTCATCTTTTTTTTTTTTTTTTTTTAAGATTTTATTTATTTGTCAGAGAGAGAGAGAGGGAGAGAGAGCAAGCACAGGCAGACAGAATGGCAGGCAGAGGCAGAGGGAGAAGCAGGCTCCCCGATGAGCAAGGAGCCCGATGTGGGACTCGATCCCAGGACGCTGGGACCATGACCTGAGCCGAAGGCAGCTGCTTAACCAACTGAGCCACCCAGGTGTCCCCAATTCTCTCATCTTATTTTGAATGAGGACTAAGTCTTACAGATCTATTGAGAGATTATGATAATGTTATTTTGATGACATAGTATAATGTTTGTCATATTAAAAATACATAATATAATTTTAATTTCACTTTTGAATATCTCACTGAAATATGAGAGGGTTTCCGTCATAATGTCATGTTCAACCTGGAATCTTTATTTCATCCAAAATGAGGACTAGACAAATGGATCACCTATCTACATATACATATTGCAATGACCAGTAACAAGGCCACAAATAAGTAAAATTCCAATCATGCTTATTACCTGATGAACTGGGCCTCTTAGACCTGCAGAGACTGCTTTTGAGAACAAATTTACTTATTTATTAATTTAATAAAACCATAATTCACCAAAAAAACCCCATTCAGTAGACTATGAAAATGAATATCATAATGATTCTTCCAAAACTTTGTCTTCCTACTGATTAATTAGTAATAGCATGAGAACTAACAGTTTCGGAGATGTTCCTGGTATGTATATTGTTAATAAAATGCTATGCCAATTTCTTCCTCCTAGATACTCTGGAATTATCTGAAAAGACCAGCTGGGTGAAATTCAACGTGGACTCAAACGGCTACTACATTGTTCACTATGAGGGTCACGGATGGGACCAACTTATCACACAGCTGAATCAGAACCACACACTTCTCAGACCTAAGGACAGAGTAGGTCTGATTCATGATGCATTTCAGCTAGTAAGGTAATGCAAAATTTCATTCCATTTCACAGGAAATAAGTTATTCATAACCAGATATGATAGATTTTAAAATCAAACATTCAGTATTGTTCATTCGTATGCAATGGATCTGAATGAAGGTCAAATATTGGCCACTAGACCAAAGCTTATCTACTGATAAGGTTTTTGACCAATACAGTATTCAAACATGTAATCCAACATTTTAAAATGTCGGGAAATTTATGTGCAAATCCTGACCTCTGGAGTCTCTTTTGAACGTGAGAAGATGTGGCAACTATGGACCTTCATTCCCACGTAGAGGAGGATGCAGCGGGCGTGTCCTTCTTGAAGCAAGACTTTTTACTGTCCCATGCACCAAAGTCCCAAATGGTGCATGAGTGACCTGTTTCAGTCACTTAGGGTGGACCCTCTAAGCATTTAAGCTTTTGACTACAGATTTAAAATTTAGGTGAGTAGCTTGCTGTTTCACCAAATACCTATGTAATCTGTTGAACAAAAAAAGTGTAATATAGTCTTGACCTTTATGATTTTAAATGTTAAATCAAGTGCGCAATCCATTTGTTACTTGGCTCACACTGAAGAAATCAATATGAAATCGAAAGGGAAATGAAGGAGAAATTGGCTCCTTATGTTTATTCCTCCTTATACTTTCCTGGAAAGACAAAGTATTTTCTTTCTCTTCTCATTTATCATCAGCAAAAAAATATGTAGAATAAATCAGGTCACAAGATCCCCAATGGAAAAAAATTAGGAGTCAGGTGAAATAATGTGCATTGTAAGCTTTTCCTATTCTGAGAATTACTATATTCATTTTATTCACTGTGACATATTATTTCCTTTCAGATGTTTATCTAGGTCAAATTGAGTGAGAGTAACCAGCAGGACATTTCTCAGGAGAAGCTTCTCTGTACAACAACAGAATTCTCTAGTAAGGAGAAAAGGAGAGATTGAAAGCTTAATCTTCAGCCTCACATGTCTCAGGAACACTTGTAGCAGATCACATTGAAGGCAGGATGGGCCAGGAATCCCACAACTGTGGGGATGGTTACATGAGAGACGAGCTGGGAAGTAAGCCACGGTTCATTGGAGGAGGTCTGTCTGGTCAAAGGAGAAGCTCTGAGTAGACTGCAGAGAAGATAAGTTAAAAATGTAGGAATAGGAACACTGAAGAATATTGACAATTTAACAATGAAAACCAATCTTTCAAATAGTTGCAAAATCTCTTTTGCTGTTTCTGCCAATAAATTTATGGGTTGTCTAAATTTAGCAGAAGGAACCCTACAGTTATTAATGAATCAGTGGAAAAACAGTATTTCTTGACGAGGTGGCCAGGTGATTGAAGTTAAGAATACAAATTTTGGTTTAAAATAGATGACTTCAAATATTATCTCTTCAATTCTTCTTTGACCTTGGGCAAATTATTTAAACATTTCAAGCCTAAATTTTCTAGTCTTTAGAACTTCTCTAGTCTTTAAAATTCCAGATTTAAGTAATAATATCTAATATAAAGGGCTGTTTCAAGGATTGCATAAGATAATGCCAATAAAGCACGAAGCACAGTTCAATAAATGTTCAATAAATGTTAACCATTAGTAGTTTCAGTATTATCTAATAAAAACTGTTGAAAACAATTTTCCTGTTTTGAAGAGGAAGATGAAGCAACAGCACAGAAATGCAGTTCAAATAATGTGAAGTTGGAGAAAAGAAGAATCTGAATTTGTGTATTATTATGTTTGCAACTATATAAAAAATATATATATATTGGGACGCCTGGGTGGCTCAGTTGGTTAAGCGGCTGCCTTCGGCTCGGGTCATGATCCCAGGGTCCTGGAATCGAGTCCCACATCGGGCTCCTTGCTCGGCAGGGAGCCTGCTTCTCCCTCTGCCCCTGCCTGCCTCTCTGTCTGCCTGTGCTCACTCACTCTCTCTCCCTCTGTCCCTGACCAAAAAAAAAAAAAAAAAAAAATTAGCTAAAAGTGGCGGGGGAAGAGAGAAGGAAATATTCCAAAGTGCTATTAGTGAATGTGATGTGTAGTGAAATTATGAGGCTTGTTTCCTTCCCTCTCTAATTTCCAACTGTTTCATAATTTGTTTATATTAACTTTATCATAAAACTAGGTCAATAAGGAAACAATTTAAAACTCTCATATAGGGGCTGCCTGGGTGGCTCAGTAGGTTAAGCCTCTGCCTTCAGCTCAGGTCATGATCTCAGGGTCTTGGGATCGAGTCCCGCATCGGGCTCTCTGCTGGGCAGGGAGCCTGCTTCCTCCTCTCTCTCTCTCTCTCTCTCTCTCTACTTGTGATCTCTCTCTGTCAAATAAATAAAATTAAAAAAAAAAACATTAAAAAAAAACTCTCATATAGATCGAAGTATTTTTACTTGCTACTCTCCCTTAATATTTATCACATCTTCCCTGCTTTATAAAATATCTATTTAAGAGTTAAAAGAAGTAATCAGAGATCATAGTTGGTCTGAGGACAGAATTTGGCCAAGGAATGAATATTTATTTTAATCGCATTTTCATATTAATTAAGTATAACTTAACACTTGAATCTCATCTGGGTTGAATGGAATTGAAACGACAACTTTAAATTCTTTACAGAAAAACTATTTGTTCCTTTTAGTCCCACACCCAAATTGGCTTTTCAGGAATATAGTTTTATTTCACAAAGGTACCAAATAGCTGAAACTGTATACTCATAAGTATAGAACTGTGTATTAATAAGATACAGATTTTTTTCTGTTGGGCTAAAGTATAAGCTCATATATTTGTTTATTTATAAGCTGAATTAACCTTCAGGTAACATTTTGCGTGATGATTGCTGGTGAGGAGCTGGCTTTTTATTAAACAATAGTTACATAAAAAGAAAAGTAATCCTCTTAAATGAATGTTAAGATTGATTTTTTTTTGAGTAGATAAGTATAAAAGTAAATAATGGTGTTTGTTTTTGTAAGAAACAAATTAGGCTTGACAAATAAGAAGAACAGGATTAATATAAGGTAATTTTTGTGTTCAACACCCTTTTTTAAATTGCAACCCTGGAATATTTTACCTAGTTTTTCCTGTTGCTGATCCTCTAGGGTATCAGCTACACTGTACAGCATGACAGTAACACATGAGGGAAGGAATCGTAACGTTTCGTAGATAAATACACTAAAAAATACAGCAAACCATAGAATCATAGTGCATATGGTTCAGCCCTCCGTCTTCAGACAAAAACTGTGGAAACTTTTCCATAAGTCTGTTTGAAAGCAGTATATAATTGTGTTTAAGAAAAGTCACAAGAGTTGGTTCTTCTTAATTTCATTTCTTGCTAGTTTCGGTTTCCTCTTTTTAGATAAAAATTGAACATTTAAAAACCCAAAGGAGGTAGAGCATTATGCTAATGAAAATTCAACAGAAACATCTTTTGTTCTTGAATCTGTTTCCATATCAGACTATTATGCTTAATCTGGGAGTTGAATGCTGGCAGTAATAGTTTACAGACCATGTGCAGACACAAGTTCTGTCAGAAACACATGTGAGAACCACTTTGCAAAATGACAATATAATGGTTTATTTCCTCTGCAGAAGAGGCCCTAATGTTTGGTATTCAGAATAATAGTTTTGTTGTTTGTTCTTTTCATTAAAAGAAAATACAGGGGCGCCTGGGTGGCTCAGTGGGTTAAAGCCTCTGCCTTCGGCTCAGGTCATGATCCCGGGGTCCTGGGATCGAGCCCCGCATCGGGCTCTCTGCTCCGCAGGGAGCCTGCTTCCCTTCCTCTCTCTCTGCCTGCCTCTCTGCCTGCTTGTGATCTCTGTCTGTCAAATAAATAAATAAAATCTTTAAAAAAAAAAAAAGAAAATACAGAGAAGCCATATAACTTTGGAATCTAATTAGATTCTAAAAAAAGATGGAAGTACCTTTTTTGGCCTACTCAGAATAAACACTACTTCTCTGTTAGGCTCTAGAAGGGACATTAAAAAAAGGAAAGACAGAGCCCCTGTCCTCAAAGTTCCAAATCCACTTAGAGGAACAATTCAAATCCACAAGTGAAACCATTAGAGAATGACCCAACATGTGAAAACCTTGCTATTATTTGGTCCTAAATATTAATATTAGCTAATATTTCCTTTATAAATCTCTTACTGTGTGTGAGGAATGACTCTAAGCACTCTGTGTGAATGAAGTGTCTTAATCCTTACAACAGCACAAGACACTACTGTTACCTTCATGTATAAGGGATATAACTGAGGCTGGGAAAGGTTAGGTAATTTGCCCAAGATCATAGAACTAGTCAGTGGCAGATCTAGGACTTAAACCCAGTGGTCTGGCTGAACTGCTTCTCCCATTGCTCACTAGATCATATTTGTGTTAATATTAAGAATAGTAAGAACTGGGGGTGCCTGGGTGGCTCAGTCAGTTAAAGCCTTTGCCTTCGGCTCAGGTCATGATCTCAGGGTCCTGGGATGGAGCCCCAGATCAGGCTCTCTGCTCCTCGGGCAGCCTGCTTCCTTCTCTCTCTCTGCCTGCCTCTCTGCCTACTTGTGATCTCTGTCTGTCAAATAAATAAATAAAATCTTAAAAAGAATAGTAAGAACTCTAAGTTATATACACACACCTAACAACTTGTTTCATCCTTCAGTGCAGGAAGGTTGACCCTAGACAAAGCCCTTGACCTGACTCGCTATCTCCAACATGAAGCAAGCATTCCCGCACTTCTCAAAGGTCTGGAATACTTAGAGCTGTTTTACCACATGATGGAGAGAAGGAATGTTTCAGATGTCACAGAAAACCTCAAGGTTTGTATCACTTCCAGGAAATTCACTAAGTAGAGAGTGTCTGGAGGATGGGCGAGACTTGGTCTGTTTGTGTGAACTTCTGGGGATAAATCTTTAAGAAGCTGAGGGAACTGGCTGATGGCATGGTCAACCGCACTGAGTGGTTGGAAATCCCTTGTTTCTTGTCATCACTAACCTAAGAAGATCCTATCAGGACCATGAGCAAAATATTCCTCCTAAATGTGATTTTATCTTTTGTCAATTGATACTCTCCCCTCAGATAGGAAATTAAACCCTATTTTTAATGCAAAAACTCTGTTTAAATATGGTAGGTGGGGCCCAGAAAACGAGGAGAAAATACAAAGCCAAATAGTTCTGTGTTTGGGCAAGACTCATGCAGGCAGTTTAGAGTTGATCTTTTTGGTGGTTAAGAGCTGTGTTAAGTACTAAATTTAGCCTCTCTGTAAATCATCCTGTTCTTTCCGCAGCATTACATTCTCCGGTATTTTAAGCCAGTGATTGACAGGCAAAGCTGGAGTGACAAGGGCTCTGTCTGGGACAAGATGCTTCGATCGACCATCCTAAAATTGGCCTGTTACCTGAACCATGCTCCTTGCATCCAGAAGGCAACTGAACTCTTCTCTCAGTGGATGGAATCCAGTGGAAAATTAAAGTAAACCTAGACATCTGTCCTGTTTTTTGTTCCTTTCACTTTGATGCAAAAGCCTTTGATCAAGCAAGATGTTAGATCTGAAACCTTTCAGTGAAGATGGTATGGGGCAGGGGGGTTGGTAGGGGAAAGCCATGCTGGGAATTACAAACCCTTGTTTCATGCTAGCATATAGTAAGTGCTCAATAGATTTTGTGGGAAGTGAGATTTAGGTCCCTTTAGTGGGAGGGCTAATACCATTGGTATGGTAACAGAAAGATTGCCAGAAGGTAGAAGTGGGGGGGGGGGGGTTTGCCCAAGCTCTGAAAGTGTGTCTTAAAGATAAAAACAGCAGCGATCATTTGTTAAAAGTTGGTGTTTTTTTTTTTTAAGAGAGGTTACCTTTTAAAAAAGTCTATTTCTTCATCACCCAATACCACAGACCCGAAATTTGACCCCAGATTTAATATTTGATGGGAAACCGATGACTTGGGGCATCAAAAGTGTGTATGTGGTGGCAAAATGCATTCTGGTGTTTATTACAATCAGGAAGATGCCCAGCGATCACAGGGATTACTCTGTTTCATAGGACTTTTTCCTTCACTTTGTTCCTCATACTACAGCATTCCGTCGGATGTTTTAGAGGTCGTGTATTCTGTGGGTGCTCACACAACAATAGGTTGGAATTACCTTTTGGAGCAATATGGACTGTCCATGTCAGGTGCTGAAAAAAAGAAAATTCTGTATGCATTGTCAACCAGCCAACATCAGGAAAAGTTAAAGAAGTAAGTGCATTAATTAAACCAACTTGTTAAAAGTAAACTGATAAAAATCCAATGAAATCACTAAAATATTGACCACCAACTTCAAAGTCATAAAAGAATTGAATCAAAATTTGATTTGCTTTGAATTTACTTCTGAAAAATACATATGGACAAAATGCAAATGATCAAAACAGATATTCCTAGTTATTAATCAGGTGACCAATATTGGACAAATAGCTACATTTTACTTTCAAAACCTTGGAGAAAAGTGAACACAAGAATGCATTCTTGTGTATAAGATGTTGTACAAGATGCTAATTAAGTTCTTTGAAATAATAAGTGAATAAAATTACTGTCAGAAAAAAATGAAAATTTAGCTGGAACATTAAAAATATTAGTAAGGAATTTATTACTGTTTTTGGTAAATTATAATTTTATCATGCCTCTTTCTCTTCTACTCTTAATATATTGAAAACCTGAGTTAATTTCCATTATATGACACATGCCATGAGAAGTCAAATGGTCTTTATTTCTTCAGATTAATTGAACTAGGAATGGAAGGAGAAGTCATCAAGACACAGGAATTGTCCACTCTTCTTTATGTGATCGCCAGAAATCCAAAGGGGCAGCAATTAGCCTGGAATTTTTTAAGAGAAAATTGGACCCATCTCCTAAAAAAGTTGGTATTCATTTACATCCAATGTGTGTTCTTCTACCTAGATGGCTCAGTTACCTGAAACCAAGTACAATAATGCATTCCCCAAAACACATAAATGATCTTATTTCTACCCAAATAGTTTAATGAACTCTATTCGTTTGAAAATTTAATAGCCTGAATTACTCTGTCCAGATGTGAGGAGAGGAATGAGAAGTGAGTGGGAAAGAGATTTCTCTCACTCATCCCAGGCAAAGAAGAACTCCTGGGCCACCATGGTCCTCCTAGCTTCCTCACCAGCCCAGAATAATCCAAGGAATCCATATATAGTGCATCAAACACATTCCGCCTGCTTTGTTCATGGAGAGTTTCAGGAATTTTGATGAACGCTAATCCCCACCCTCAGTTCCCCTGTGGAAGCGGCTCAGTGGAGAGCTTAGAGGAGATGAAAGAAATCTGATCAGAAGTGTTTTGGGAGACACCCCCTCTTTAAAACTTCATCAGTTCTGTGTCTTTTCTAGGGTTTCAACCCCTGGGAGTACCAGAGTTCACTCCAGCATGCTCTTGGCCCTAAAATATCCCTCAGAAAGAACCAATAATGATTAGGCTTCAGTGGAAGGTGTAGGATGGGAGTGTTTTCTCTCACAACAAACCCCTGCTAAGGTGCTCAGCTATTCCTTATCCAAAACCAAAATGTCACTTATGAACTATATGGAAAATATCCAGAATCTGAGACCTGTGTAGTCTGCTCTGTTTATTTTAGTGTCAGTTAGTATCTTTGATTTCAGTCACCCCTGGTTCCTCTTCCTTCTCATTTGTTAGCCATGAAGGACTCAGAGTCCCCACAATCTTGTGTAAGCAAAAAGAACGTTTTCATCCCCTCCCAGGCTTTTAATGAGTTTGACATTCACATGGGACCAAACAGAAACTGCTTTAAAAAATGTATATTTTTATTATATATATGTGTATATATATATACATACATATTATATATGTATATATAAAATGTGTGTGTGTGTGTGTGTGTGTGTGTGTGTGTGTGTGTGTGTGTATTTCCTTAAAGATCACTGGAATCATTGGTTGGGTCGTTGGCTTGACTATCAGTTCCCTCCCCTGATATGATCAGACTTTTTCTGCAATGCCATAGATTTCCTTTGTCACTGGAAATGACCCTCATGCCTGACCATATACACAGTCTAGACTTGGAATCATTTCTGGGATGTATCTGTGCTCTGCTCTTTAGCACAAATCCCTTTGACTTATGCTATAAATTCCCTATAGACAACACTGGGGTGAAGGATGAATTCTGGGGCTGGAAATGAAGAGTTTAACTGAATAACATTGGCCCCCACAAAATACAGTGTATAAAAAGCAGTGGATCCCCAAAATGGGATGGGGAAGTGTGCAAGATAGTACATGAGAGTGCAAGGAGAACATCTCACTACATATGTAAGTTCTTATACTATTACACTTTCTGTTGAACCTATAACATAGTAACATGTATGTAATACATAAATAAAAATACGTATATTGGGAAGTTCTTCAGCAAAAAATCTTTACTAATAGAGTGCATAATAAAAAAAGATAGAGAATGCTACTTTAAGCATAAACATAAATTTAAACACAAACACTACTGAATAAGATCGTCACAGTTCCTAAAAAGTCTTTTAAAATATATTTGTTAAGATTTTATTTTTTTGAGAGAGAGAGAGAGAGCGTGAGAGTGTGAGAGCATGGGAGGGGAGAAGGTCAGAGGGAGAAGCAGACTCCCCATGGATCTGGGAACCCGATGAGGGACTCGATCCTGGGATTCCGGGATCATGACCCAAGCTGAAGGCAGTCGCCCAACCAACTGAGCCACCCAGGCGCCCCCAGTTCCTAAATAGTCTTTATCTTCATTTTAATCTTGTGGTCAAATTTGATACATTTCATAGCTTTGGGATTTTACTGGATGAATGAGTTATTCTTAGGGTAATTAATAGAATATATTGTATTGCACAAGTTTATCATATAGTTATTAATGTCCTATATTTTAAAAATATATAAAGATAAGGTCAGTATTCCTATTACTTAAATCTGTGGGTTTTCTTCTCATTTTCAGGTTTGACTTGGGCTCATTTGCTATGAGAATGATCATCTTTGGCCCAACATCTCACTTCTCTTCCAAGGATGAGCTGCAAGAGGTTTGTGACTCTCTTCTGCTAACAACTGAAAAATAAATATTCAAGTTGTAAAAATGAAAGTGAACTTAGATATAATCTGGTATAAAGTTCTCATTTTATTAAAAGAAAATGAGTAGTATGTCCAAAGTTACATAGCCAGTAAATGGAAGTGACAGGACTAGACCCTCTTAAAATACAGGTGTTCATAACATTCAAAATGAAACTTACACTTCAGAGAGGAGTCCTTGCTTATTATTTCCTTCATAGTGTATGATCTCAGAAGTGACTATATTGAAGCTTGGAAGAGTACTTAAAGGTCTTTTTTTAACAAAACTACTGTTGTTGATAATTCCACTTCTTAAAAATTTTTTTATTTTTAATTTTTTAAAAGATTTTATTTATTTATTTGACAGAGATCACAAGAAGGCAGAGAGTCAGACAGAGAGAGGAGGAAGCAGGCTCCCTGCAGAGCAGAGAGCCTGATGTGGGGCTTGATCCCAGGACCCTAGGATCATGACCTGAGCTGAAGGCAGAGGCTTTAACCCACTGAGCCACCCAGGCCCCCTCCACTTTTTTTTTTTTAAAGCATCCTAATGTTTTCCATCTTCTTTCCAAAATAAATCTTGAATTATTTACCCTCGAAGGAAACTCAGAATTCTAGAACTTAAGTCTTGGCCCACTATTTACCATATGACTTGGCTTGATCATTTAACATTTTTACCCATAGTGAGCTTACTTGTAAGATGAGTATTTATCATTCCTGTCTTACATTGTTTGAAGATAAAGTGAAATACTAATTATACCAAAAAAAGACAAGAAAATAACCATTTAAAGTTTGCAAGAGAGAGGATTACTCTGTTGTATGTATAATTTGCAAGCTCTTTTGAAACCCTTTGCAAGAACAAGTATTTCGTGAACCATGTCAGTAATTTTTTTCTTGCTTATTTTTCAGGTGAAACTGTTCTTTGAGTCTCTTAAGGCACAAGGGTTACATCTGGATATTTTTCAAATGATTTTGGAAGCCATAGCCAAAAATATTAAGTGGCTGGAGAGGAATCTTCCCACTCTGAGGACTTGGCTACTGGTTAGTTCTTAAATGGTCAGTAGAAAGAGCACATCACATGTGGGCTTGAAGTCAATAAAGCCCATGTCAAAGTCCTGGGTATTTTGTCTAAACCAGTAAGAAGCCCCAAGAAACCAGCCACCGCAGCTGCCGGCTCTCAGCGGTTGTCTCTATCTGACAGATGTATGATGTTGAGGTGGGGGAAGTCCAGTTCAGTAGCTTACTTAAATGTAAACTTCCTGAATACTGGAGATATGTGGAGATGTGATGTAGATATACAGATAGATAGCTGCGATAGATTAGCCACACCGCCCACTACCTACACTGCCTTACAGCATGCTACTTTTTTGCTTTTTTGGTGTTTTTTTCTAGCCTTGCTTAGCATCCTGGACTTTGCCCAGCCAGTTTTACCTTCAAGGAAGCATAGCCAATTCTTTTTTTAAAAAGTCTTTCATTCACATCCTTTCATTTCCTCCCCTTTTTCCTCCTTCATCTCAGCCTGAATAGTTTATTTAATTTTTACCATTCCTGGAAAATTTGAATCCAATTATGAAGTATAAGGATCAGGAAACCAGAGAATTTGTCACCAAATCTCTGATTATTAGAAACTAGGTGTCAGGGTTTACCCACAAAGCCAAGAGGGCTGCTTTGCTTGAGCCTCACTTTCTTTTTCTTTTTTTTTTTTTAAGGTTGTTTTTTTTTTTTTTTAATTTATTTGAGAGAGAGAGAGAGAGAGAGCATGAGAGGGGAGAAGGTCAGAGGGGGAGAAGCAGACTCCCTGAGGAGCTGGGAGTCTGATGTTGGACTCTATCCCGGAACTCCAGGATCATGACCTGAGCCTAAGGCAGTGGCTTAACCAACTGAGCCACCCAGGCATCCCCAGAACCTCACTTTCATTAAGAGCCTCAAGGATAGCCTCCTGAGGTCATCTCCACAGGCAGTAAAATCTGCAGTCATAGAGGTAAAGGAGAGAACAATTATACCTCACCACTTTAAACTGTACACTATCGCATTTTTAAAACATCTTTTGAAAATTGCAAAATTAGATTGTATCGTGTATATTTCCTGTTAACTCATGATTTAATGTAAATATTTAAACGGATCATGTTTTATAACTCAGTTTTAGCAGTTCTTCATATTCTTAAGGGAAACTGGATCTCTGAAATGCTTTTCTAAATGCTTCTCTTACTTGTTTTATTAATAAGGTATTTGGAATGAATAAGGAAACCACCACTCTTAGATATCAGGTTGTAAATTTAATAAATTCATGTGCCCACATATGGATCACTATGAAGATATAAACATGTTCTAGAAAAATTTGGATCAATACACAGATTAACTTATCTGGGCTATTAAGGGAGGCTGGGATATTGGGGCACGAGTAAGGTGGTCAGAGCGCTAACCCATCCATTTTAGAGTGATATCTTGAAGGTTTACAGATCTTTCTCTGGTGCCACAGTCAGAGACAGGGTACAGCTTGGATGGACCATTGACATGACCCAACACATTTTGCTAAGTTTGTTTTCAGATCATTTCTTGGAATCTTTGAAGCATCTTTGACTCTAGATTTGACTTGGTTGTGGACCTACCAAGATCTGTGTAACATGTAATATCCCTCTGGAATTAAACGTTCTTTCAAATAAAGAAACTGAAAGAGTGAAGAATGTTATTTTTTCCACCAAGATAATGTGTAATTTAAGCAGAAAAATGTGTATGAGTTTTGGTAGATCTCTGCCATCATATTTATTTCCATAAATAAGTAAAGTTGTTTCCTTTGTATACTAAGTTATCTATCATAAATTTCCAAGTTTTTGATTCTCTTCCTTTTCTTTATGTATATACACTTGTAAGTTCTCAGATTCTTGAGAATTGAGTACAGAAGTAGAAGTAGTAGAAGTAGCAGTTTTATCATTTGTTGAAAATAAACACAGTGAGTACTGTGCCAGTAATGGTTTAACAAGTAAGGAATTTTTTTTTTTCAAGTAAGGAATTTTTAAAAAAGAAATCTATTGTACTTAGTGTAGTATTTCAAAATCTTTATGGCAGATGCCAAACCTCCAGCACCAACTAAGACTTGGCTAAAGTTAGTTTTACTTCCTTTTACCCCAAATGAACAAACAAGTTGTGAAATACTTATAGACAAGTTCATGAATAGATAATGGAGGGAGCAGACAGGGCCCCAAGCCTGCTGACTTCCCACAGAGACTTGGGAGAATTCTGTGGTCTCCAAAGCCCACTCAGAATGAGAAATCTTCCAGATCAAAGGAGTCTAAAACCAATGTCTTGCTCTGTGTGAGGGGCTTTGTGTGGGGGAGAATGGGGAATTCAGCCTTCAAGAGTCCAACTTTACCACCATGATAGGAATTTCTTGTCCTACTTCATGTATACCCCTGTGCCTTTCGTTTCTTGCTATGTCATTGGGTCTATTTCAGGTTCCACAGAATCAGAGGTCCTGATTTTCAGAGGGAAGTTCCTGGAGTTTTTTGTTTGTTTGTTTGTTTTGGGTTTTTTTTGTTGTTGTTTGGAGTGGGGTGGGGGGCTTATTCCATCCTAACTGTAAGGGGGATCTCCAAATAGTCCTGGAGGCTAGTTTTCCAGTTGAACATTGATGTCTGTCAAACACAAGGCTGCTTAAAATGGCCACATTTTTCTTTGCAACTTCCCTTTACTTACATTTGTTATTGACCTTCTTTCTTCCATTTAACCATGTGTCAATGTTTTCCATTTCAGCATATAAGGGTTTACAACCTTTACGTTTACAGGCTTTAAATCATTTATCTGTTATATTGTCTGCTCCCTGAAAACTTAATCTCATTCAGCAAAGTCATGTCTCCAAATCATAAAGAAGAAAGGGCGAAAAATACTATGAAAGGAGTGGGTTAGCTGGGTTGAAGCACATGTGTGTTTTATGTAATCTAATATTTTAATAGGCAGTGCCAGATTATCTTCCTGAAAGGGGGCATTAATTTATTTTCTTTTTTTAAAAAAAAGGATTTATTTATTTATTTGAGAGTGAGAGAGAGAGAGTGCATGTGCTTGCAAGAGCAAGCAGGAGGAGGTACAAAGGGAGGAGGAGAATCTCAAGTAGACTCCCCCACTGAGTACAAGGCCTGGCTTGGGGCTTGATCCCATGACCCTGAGATCATGACCTGAGCTGAAATCAGGAGTCGAATTCCTAATCTACTGACCAACCTACGCGCCTCTAATTCACTTCCTTTTTATGCCTGTATCCTGTGTTTGTCAGTACCAAATGTTAATCTTTTATATCTAGTAAACTTTCCCTAGTAAAGTACAGCTTCCTCAGATATTTACATAGCTATGCCACTAGTTTCCTTTGGTTGATATATATATATGATATGTATATCATATATATATATATAAAGATTTTATTTATTTATTTGACACAGAGGTCACAAGTAGGCAGAGAGGCAAGCAGAGAGAGAGAGAGGAAACAGGCTCCCTGCTGAGCAGAGAGCCAGATGCGGAGCTCCATCCCAGGACCCTGGGATCATGACCTGAGCTGAAGGCAGAGGCCTTAACCCACTGAGCCACCCAGGTGCCCCACTTTTGGTTGATATTTGCTTGATGTATTTTTCTGTATCCTTTTACTTTGAATTTTTCTGTGTTTAGTTTCAGATGAGTCTTTCATAGAGAGGCTGTACCTGAATTTTGTTTGCTACTATGTTTCCCAACTTGGGCAAGCTCAGGCTCTCTCATCCATCCTTTCCACTCTCAAAGGCCAAAAAAAAAAAAAAAAAAAATTTGCCCTCAAGGTGAACATGGACTTCAGCCTTCAGCTTACCCCTCAGGGTAAGCTGCCTTCAATTAGTTTTTGATCCATGACTATTTCTTACTACTTTCCAGGTCACCAAGATATTCAAACAATTAAAAAATTCTTGAATTCTACATTTTTAATTATTCTTAGCAAGAAGGTCACTCAAGGTACCTAGTGTAGCATATTCCCAGAAGCTATAATAATTTATTTTCAACAATGTACAAATGTCCAACACTTTTACATAAGTGACTCCTTAAGATGGAAATTGGTTTGCAGTATTGACGGCACAGTATTGATTTTTCATAAATAAACTTGTGGGATACCTAACATTGTATCAGGAAGTTAGCAGTATAAACAGATCATTTGTTCAGGATTTAAATCAGGAAAATTTTCCAATATTCATAGGGAGAAACGGCTAAAAGTCTGAGAAATGTAGACATAATTGACTGGGTGAAAAGAATTTCTCTCTCAATCACTTCTGCAAGCTTTACTTTACAACCATGACTTTAAGATCTTTTGTTAATTCTCTTTTCTCCAAAAGTTTTCATCTTCTATCATGTTCCCAGATAAAGTAGGAAACCAGTTTTCTATTCTCAGTACATGATTAATTAATTCTCACCTCTAGGTGTTTACACATATGATTTCCCACCCTTCAAAGTTCATGTCTCCCTCTGTTGAATTATGCCATGTTTCTTTATTTCAATGTATCATTTCAGGTTCATGTCTCTGTAAGGGATTCACATGTTGATCCACCTGACATTTCTTTGCAGTCATCTAAACAATGCTACAGTTATGATTACAAACCCCATTTTAAGGTGGGCAGAGTAAAATGTCTATGAAAAGACTTAAGGGATACAAAAGACATTATTTCCTGGTTTTAAAAACCATGTTCCTCATTAAATACTGTTCTCTAGTAAACTGAGCTTGGAAATTCTAACTGATTTCTAATTATTCTGAGTTTGAGTTGGGAAAAGGATAAGTTGAACACTCTGAATACTCAAATATGGCAAGAGGCTGGGATGGTGGTTGGAGAACTTTTTCTGAAAGAAAAACAATTGTCTTCATGGCCCAAGGCTGTTAGCATATACTTTTATTTTCTTTCTGTTCATGACTCCAGGTCTAGGCTCAAAGACTAGTAGTAGGAATTCTAGAAGGATAAACAAGAGCTTTTTAAGCTGGTAAGGATTAAACAGGTCAAGAGACGCAAGCTGATAAAGATCAAAGACAAGTTCTGGTCTGAAACAACTATGCACAGTTCTTGTGAACCAGACAGAGCCCTCAGGAGTCAGACTGGGCAAGTTAATTCAACTCACCCCAAGGACTAAATTAGGGTCACTTAAGCAACAATGAATAAGTTGTTGGTTAATGAGAGAGGCTGTATAGCATTTAAAGGTTTGCATTTGTTTTTTCTTATTCTAACTTGTGCCTTATCTATAGGCAATAGTTATGACACTACTGATCAAAGCACTATTTTACTTTTATTTTATTTTATTCTTTTCCAAAGCACTGTTTTAAAAATAATGGTCTATATTCTAGAAAAACCATTACCTGGTAGAAAAAGCATCTTATTCTCCTAGTTTCAGGTAACTGTTTCTCTGAGCAGCCTAGCTCTTTGGATTTTAAGGCCGAGGGGAATATACACACTATTGTCTCCTCCTGCTCACGGAGGACCTAGATAGAAATAACAATTGCAGTGTTGCCCTTGCAAGTACAGATCTAAAAAATGCTATCTAAAAAAAGGAAACCGCATAGACTTATTTTTTTTTTCCAAATACATCTTCTCTTATCCAGTTGCCTTTTCTTCTATAATTTCACCATTACAGATTCATTCCTTTGGGTTAATAAAAGTTCAAGGATTCAATTGTAACTCATTAGTCATGCTTTAGTGAGACTTTTTAAATTTTGTTTAAATGAATACTTAGTTCTTTATAGCTAGCTGAGAAAAGAGCCCTAAGGGAAGAGAGAAACCTGAAGCTGGGAGAGAGGATTGGGGTGGGTGGGTTCTGGGACAAGGGCAACACTCCAGAAAATACTGGTTTGGTAGGAAGCTCTGGAAGGCAGTATCTGTTACTTACTCAAGGGGGTTATATACAGGTGGCATTTGATAAATATTTGTTGACTGTGTGAAGCAGCATTTAGAATTGAGGAAGGAAAATGGAAAATGGGACCTAGCAGAACTCAGAGCCCCCTATTTGTCAATTTTGCCCCAGGCTGATCCTGCTAGTATATTTGTATACTTCTGTGTCATGCATTGTACACTATGCATATGTCCTGGGTACTTGTCCTGACGGACCCAATGTATTGCAAGCACCTTAAAAGTAAAAATGTTGTTCCTGTTTTGTTTTCAGTCTCTTTGGTGTTCTGCGCACCATGGGCACTCCACAAATGTTGCTGACTGACTGACAGCCTGTGCTGGCAGCTATCAGCCAGAGGGAGGAAAAAACCATCTGAGTCATCCCAGAGTCAGCCAAGAATCACAGTCAAGTGTAATTTTTGGCATAAATATTACAGTACCTTTTCATGCTCAAAAACAAACAAAAACCTGAAGGACACATTTAATGGGAAGGAATTGTAGGCTCTGTGTTAGCAAGGCTGCTAGAAAGAAAGGAGAAGGAAAACTGAATCAGAATCTTCAGGAGCGTAAACATCTCCCTCGAAAGAGCAGGTCCATCAAAAATGCCAGCTAGAAAAAAAAAAAAATGCCAGCTAGAGATAATTTCTAAAAATATCACTTATATCTTCTGACTTTTATAGAAGGGGACCTATGATTGGTTTTCATATCTAGAAGCGGGGCCCACCGTCCCTGACACTTCCTAGCCTGGCTGGGCCCCATTAAATGATGGAGGGCTTAGAAATCAATATCAAGAACTCAGTTTCAGGGGCGCCTGGGAGGCTCAGTGGGTTAAGCCTCTGCCTTCTGCTCAGGTCATGATCTCAGGGTCCTGGGATTGAGTCCCATATCAGGCTTTCTGCTCGGCGTGGAGGCTGCTTCCCTCTCTCTCTGCTTGCCTCTCTGCCTACTTGTGATCTCTCTCTCTCTCTGTCAAATAAATAAATAAGTAATATATATCAGTGTCATATAAATTTGTTTGCTCTCACGTTAGGCTCTGCAAGTCTAAGCGGTTTTTTTTTTTGTATGCAATGTACATGGTATTAAAATTTCACAGTTCACATCTAATAGTAATAGCAAATCCATCCTTAGTGCTTATTTTGTGCCAGTCTCTGTTCAAAGCACATTTGATGTGTTAATTCGTCTTATTCTTATTCTTATAATAACCCTCAGAGCATGGTACTTATCTACTCAATTTACAGAGGAGAAAATGAAGCTGAGGAAGATTAAGCAACTTGCCCCAGTCCCAGAGGCAATGGTTTTTTAGGACATTTAGAAAGTGCATCTATCAACATGGTTCATTTTAGAACACTTTTATCACTCCAACAAGAAGCCCCCCATACCCATGAGCAGTTGCTTCCTATTCCTCCCTCTCTACCATCTTCAGCAACCACTAATCCACTTTCTCTATCATTTGGCCAGGCTGAACTTTTCATACAAATGGAATAATACAATATATGGTCTTTTGTAACTGGCTTCTTTTTCTTTTTCTTTTTTTTTTTTTTAATAATTATATCTGTTTTTTTTTTATTTTGTTTATTTATTTGACAGACAGAGATCACAAGTAGGCAGAGAGGCAGGCAGAGAGAGAGAGAGGAGGAAGCAGGCTCCCCGCTGAGCAGGGAGCCCGATGCGGGGCTCGATCCCAGGACCCTGGGATCATGACCTGAGCCGAAGGCAGAGGCTTTAACCCACTGAGCCACCCAGGTGCCCCTGTAACTGGCTTCTTTGATGGTCATTTGTGTTGTTTACACTTTTTGGCTATTATGAATAATGCTGCTATGAACATTCACATACAAGTTTTTGTATAGACATAGATTTTCAATTATTTTGGCTGTATAGCTAAGAGTGAAATCCTGGATCACTTGTTAACTCTATGTTTAGCTTTTTGACGAACTGCCCCAGACTATTTTCCAACACAACTGTATCATTTTATCTTCCCACCACAGTATATTAAGTCTCTAATTTCTCTAGATCTTCACTAACATTTATTATGTCTGCCTTTTTGATTCTAGCCTTCCTATGCCAGAACCTTGCCATGCTGTGAAGTGGCTCCTCATTGTGGTTTTGATTTGCATTTGTTTTATGACTAATGATATGAACCATCTTTTCATGGGTTTATTGGTCATGTGTATGTCTTCTTTGGAGAAATGTCTATTCAGATCTTTTGTTCATTTTTAATTGATTTATTTGTCTTTTATTATTGAGTTGTAAGAGTTCTTTATATATTCTAGATGTAAGTCCCTGTGAGGTATATGACTTGCAGATATTTCCTCCCATTCTGTAGGTTGTCTTTTTACTTCTTACTGCTATCCTTTGAAGTTACATCTTTCTTAATACTTATCTTCAACTTTATTTCTGTTAGAAAGATGCTGTTATAATGAGTTGAATAGTGCATCCCTCCCCAACCAAAATTCACATGTTGAAGTCATAACCATCATTACCTCAGAATGTAACTTCACTGGAAATAAAGCCATTGCAGATGTAATTAGTTAAGATGAGGTCATACTGGAGAAGAGTGGGCTCCTGATCCAACATGACTAGTTCCCTTATTAAAAGGGAAAATATAGACACAGGTGTGCACACAGGGAGAATGCCATCTGAGGACTAGAGTTATTCTGCCACCAGCCAAGGAAGCTAGGATAGAGGCCTGGAACATACTCTTCCCTGGTCCCTTCAAAGGGAAGATGGCCCTGCTGATTCCTTGATCTTGGGCTTCTAGCCTCCAGAACTATGAGGCAATAAACTTCTGTTGGCAATACATTCCGAGGCAATAAATCTTCTACCTAGATTGTGATACTTTTTTGTAGCAGCATTTGCAAACTAATATAAATGCCTAATTTATTTTTCCATTTTAATAGTTACTTCCAGATCAGCATTTGAAGTTTAATAATATATCATTTCTTGGTTTGGAATCTTAATCTCATTGATCAATTACATCAAAAGTTACATTGCATTGGGCTCTGTCTTTACTTTTCCTGTGACAAGTACCTTAGGGTTTAAAGAAATTATTATCAAATTATTTTTAAAATATATCAGCATTTATAACCTTCAGTGGACTAGGTTGCCTACTTGACATTTTGGTTGCTTGACTCTCCCTTTTCTCTTTTAAATAATAAAAATGATTTTATCCAAGTTCCCCCCATTTCCCTCTATGAAACAAGGAAGTGATCCTAAACTCAGCATTCCTAAACTCTGCTTTGTTTAAGAATTACTCATAGTAACCCTGTTTTTATTTCCAGTGATTGGTTTAGAAATGTACAAAATTCAGTTTTGGCAATTGAAACCTAAGAAGGGTTCTAATGGGGGATAAAGAGACCAAAAAAATGTTCCTTCTCCCTTCTCTGATGCAGTCCCCTATCTGTCCACGAGACACTCAGTCTTATGGAAAATTGCTCCCAGAGCAGACAGAGTGAGAAGTGGGGTTCTTGGTAAGGTTGGGAGCTGTAACTAGAGGCTGTCTTATCTCTGCATTTATGTGAGATGATAAATTAGCATAAATGCTAATTTGATTCAACATTTTGGTTTTTGTAGCCCAAAGCATCTGAACTACTATATAACTGTTCCTTCCTAATAACCTTTCCGTTTATTTAGCTGAATCTTTTTGCTAATGTCTAAGCTCTACAAAAACTCTGTTGGATAATTATATTGCTTTCCTTAGTGCTCTAAGCATTTCTAGATTTGTGATAGCTTCAAACATCACTAATTGAGGCAGAGCATGTGTGTTGAAAATAGGTGACAGGTGTAATTAGATATTGACTCCTCTCATCCTTAGGGTGACTGGGTAGAAGTCTGGGATAGCTGGAAACCTCATGGTGGTCATCTTTGTCCTGAAAGCAAGCAGCATCCTCTATTTATTCAAGAGTGCTGAATAAATAGCATTTCCTGAGGTATACACTGAATTAATGTATTGTTTAGTTTATTTCAAAATAATTAGAAAACATATTTAATAACGCTAAACTTAAAAGTTCACATGGAATATCAGTAAATTAAACTGGAACATCAATTAAATAATTAATGGAAGAGTCTTCCAGTAGCCTGAATTTAGCTATAATTCTCTTTACCCTTTATTGCTTGTGTATTATTGTCATTGGCCCTAAATTCCCTGTGGGAATAGGGAAGCAATAAACTCAAGAGCACTGGTTTAGAACGTAGACCACCTGAGTTCCAGTCTGCATCTACCATCGAACTGTGAGTGACTCTAACCTTTCCAGAATTCATCTCATCTATTAAATTGAGACTTGGATGAGTTGATCCATGGCAGACCCAGTTTTTATTTTGATGAAAGTTTCTATATTCATTGTTTAGCAAATTTGCTGCTTCTTTATAAATAAATGCTGTTTGTTACTCAGGGAGCTTACATTTTTTCCTCTTGTGTTATTTATTCTATAATTGCCCTCCAAATATTTTGTTTTCAAATGTTAAATGGTAAGGATTTTGAAACTAGTAGATGGGTACAGCAGATAATGTCACACTATCTCCTCTGATAATGAATAGTAACTTCATAATAATTTGAAGTATTGGATCCTTAAACTAAAGAAGCCACTCTGTAGGAGGATAAGAGGAGGTTAATGATTGAAACAGAATCAGCAGCAAATTTATGAAATTGTGTTTTCTCAGAAAGTCTTCATGAAGTCAAACGTAAAATGGTATCCAAACAAACAAAAACAATACCACAAGGAAATCCCAGAATAAAGCAAAACAAAATTTATTATTATTCTTTTGAGATTAGGTAGGATTATGAAACATTTTGGTTGCTTAGTTTTTTTACCTCCATTACAAAACCACAGGTCCGCAAATGTCCTTAATGTGTGTGTGTAGGAATGGGAGGGATGGAAGGCAAGAGGTTGGCAAAGAGGTAAAGAAGTTATTTATCTCTTTCTCAAATCTCAGGAAGACATGATGCCCCACCTATATTTGTTACTGCAGTGGTGAAGCATTTTTACCACAAGCCTGCAGAATTTAGGTATTTAAGACAAAACACAAGATAACATGTTTCACACTTAAAAAGCATGATAGACTCTGGTTTACAGGTAAGGTGAGGTGAGGAGACTTAACACTCTGTGTTGTTTTAAATATCTCTGATACTTAGTGCTTTGGCTGCAAAAATAACTCCAAAGGAACATGACCTGACCTAAAGTATAAGGATGAGTCTCTTATCTGAGCAATATAAGGTATGGAGTCCTTTTAACAAAATCCAGCCCTGCATATACTATATAACCTCTGAACACCGTTGGCACCAACCCTGTGGTTCACTTCCTGTTTGGGATTCTGAAGTGCCCTGGGGGAGGGAGGGTGCTAAGGGCTCTGGCTATGCTTAACGTGGTGGGGAGAGAGTAACTTTGAGGTATCATAGGATACAGACATCTTCTCCGGAAGGATCACAAACACACTGTTGTTTCTGGCAGAAGTCAACATTGCAAATGAACTAGAACCCTAACTACCATTTCATATATTCCCATATGCATTCATAAATTATTTATTGCATACTTACCTTGGGTTAGGATACTGCCCTTAAAAAGGTAGTAACTCTGCCTTCATGAAGCTTGCATTCTTGAGAGGGAGATTGATAATGATGAAACAGCAAACAGAAGCATTGTTTCAGAGAGTGAGGTGTGCTGTGAAGAAAAGCAGGGCCGGGTCTTTAGAGAGGAGACTGTGTTTGTGGCTATTTTCCGTTGTGTGGTCAGGGAAAGGCTCTCTGCAGAGGTGACATTTGAGCTGACACCTAAAGGACAAGAAGATACCAGCAGGCAAAGTACCAGGCAGAAGGAATCATTCTTGCGCAAGGAACATGCTAGAGGAATGGGTTTAACAATGCTGTATGGAACTTGCGGACTTCCAGGAACCGCAAGAAGGCCTCTGTGGCCAAAGCATCCTTAGCGCGTGTAGAGGAGGATCCAGAGTTAGACCAGGAGTTTCACTTTTATTTTAACTGATGGGTATCCATTGGAGGTTTTAAAGATGGGATGTTAAGAGTGTGATTTAATACAGTTGACATTTAAAAATAAACGATTGCAATCCGATTTCACTTCTTTAAAACCTAATTTCTAATTCCGTACGGGTCAAACGACACCCCAGCCGTCCCTGTTTGCCCAGGCTGTTTGCGGTCGCCGCCGGCTTGTTTGCACCCGACGTCCTGCTTTTAACAGCCTCAGAGGAGTGTGTGACAGTTGGCAGGCGCAGTGAGGCACAGCCAGAGCCAAGTCGCCGCAGGGGCCAGGGCTGCGGGGGTACGGGGGGGGGCGGGAGGGGGAGGGAAGGAGGCTGTGGCTGCGCGCTGGGAAGGCAGAGGCTTTCACTGCGAGCGTGGCGGCGGCGCACACTTCGAATAAGGGATAAGGAAGCGGGCCCCTACGAACCCGGGGTCCCTGGGGCCCTGGTTGTTCCATCCCGAAGGTTCTCCGGGTAATGCCTGGATTTGACATTGAAAACAATGCAGGCTCGCGGTTGGAGGCAACGGCGAGAGTAGAGGAGGCAGAAGCAACTTAGAGTTTCCGCTTCAACTGGGTAGCAATGTCTGTCCTGTCCGCTGGCCCCATGCGGCTGTACCCACTGGAGCCGCAGGTGTTGATTTAAAGCTCAGCTCCAGCAGGCCTTCTGCTCGCATACTGCGGCGCCCGCACCCCCGGCTAATCCAGCTCCAGGTTTTGTGATCCGCTTGCATGTAGAGGCCGCGCCCAGGGCTGCCCGCGACGGGACTGGAACCCTAGCGTCTGGGGCCCAGCGGGAGTCCCCGCCCTCCCTTCGGTCTCCTGGCCTCAGGCCCGTAGGGACTACTCTGGTGTGGGCCGGCAGCGGTTCCGGGATGACCCATAGCACCTGCTCCCTCTGGTCTTGGCGAAGTGAGCAATCCCGAGCCGAGTCTCCGCAGGGAAACCGAAGCTTCGAATTCCGGAAAGCGACCTTCGCCCGCCGGCGGCAGCTGTACCTCCAGATCGCGGCCTCAGTCGCACCTCTCGGCGAAGCCTCTCTTCACCAAGCTGTCCGCACTAGCTATCCACTCACTCTCCCATCACATCACCCTAATTTAATGCTCAGCGGGACATTTCTTTCAGTCTTGTGTGCCTTCTGTGTTTATTGTCTGTCTCTGGAATGTCCACTACAGGGGGCAGTGGTCGATGTTTTGGGGCGCAGTATGGGGTTCCCGGCACCTAGGACCCGGCCGGGCCGGGATGCAGTAGACCGTCTTCTTGGCTGAATGATTGAACACTTTCCCCTTGTATTGAAGAACCTGAGCGGCTGGTCTTCCTGGAGGGGCGCGGCTTTTTCAGGCCCCGCCTAGGAGGCTGCTCCCACCTCTAACCCGCTCCTCCCCTTCCTCTCCGAGGAGTTGGCCTCGGGGCCTTGTGGTGTTTTTCCCTTTGGCCTCCCTAGCTCTTGCTGCAGCTGTTGCAAAAACCCGGAGCAGCGGAACCTCAGAGCGGCGGAGCGGCGCCGTCTCTCGCGGCACCTCCCCGACAGCCCTTGGCGGCCGCGCTGGGCATGCTCAGTCGACAGGGCCGCTTCAGTTCTTGGAGTAGGAAGCTTGGGCGCTTCGGCTGTAAGGAGCCGCGGCGGGGGGAAAATGGATCCCTTTACTAACGGTGAGTAGGCAGCCAGAGGCGTCGGGTTTGGGACTCTTTTGGGGTGCAGAGGGACGTTGGCCGTCGAGACACGCGGAGTCGGACTGCAGCCGCCCCCACCGTGGGTTTCCCACGAGGGTTTGGGGGCGGTGGAAACGGACTGAGGGAGGCAGCTGAAGGCTGGGGCGGGGGTGGTCAGAGGCCGGCGCGGGACCGGGGGCTGGCGTGAAGGTCAGTGCCACCATCTGCCGAGGGCCTGGGGGCGTCGGGTGCCTCCAGACCCCAAGCTGCGCTGCGTGGCCAGGTGGGTGAACACCAAAGTTTGGGCTGCTTTGCGCAGAGGAGGGGAAAGTTGGCCTTCTGGGTTTGCCCCTGGAGAAGGTGGTGTCTGCCGCGGCTCTTTTGGCAGATAGGGTTAAGCCTTGGCCAAACCAAACTTCTCTTGTGCGCAGGGAGCTGTCCCCCCTGTCCTTCCGCGCGAGTTGCCTGCGTGACTTTTCCTAATAGGGCGGGGTGGGGGTGGGGGGCTTGGCAGGTTAATTTAGTGGAAGGAAGGGAAACTTGCATAAAGGCTTGCTTGGTCCTGCACTGCGAGGAGGTGCCTGCCCGCACTGTCACCCTCCTGTCTGTTGGTGAGGCACTCTGCAGGTCGTTCAAGCTTCCTTTCACGGGCTTCCGATAATACCAGTTTTTTCAGTCGAAGACTCATTAAATATCAGGGGTCCGTCATGGTGATATCACAATGTGACTTGAGGCGAGAGTCAAAGCAGGAGCCTGCAGACGCCCTGCAAAACAGCCACAGCTCTTCACTGAATGGACAGAATAAATCCCACCCTAGTTAAAACCGATGGCTTTTGTTTGGACCAGAAGTGCCAGAGTCACAACATAGGGGTGAGATGTCTTACCATTTTGTGGCCTTGAGTATACGGATTCCCTTTTTGGGACAGAAAGTAGGAGGAATGCCAGTAAGGGAGAATTCACTTTATAATTAGAGGATTCACTCTGTCGTTGACCTGTGTTTTCTTGTGGGAGGTTGGTGACTTCAGGTAGACAGTTTGTCGCATGAGTAGAAGCCAACCTCTGCTCTCGTTTAGGTGTGCCACTTGCCCCTCAAAAGATAGAGACATATATATATATGTCTCCACTATAACCCAAACCCTAGCCAGACTTTGTTGTATGCTGTTTCATTCATGGGACTGCAAATTACTCATTATATTCTCCCTGCCCCTAATTCAGAATGCTTTATTCTACTGCCATCTTCCTGTCTGTACTGTCTAATTAGGCTTAGTGATAGTAACTTTAATTCTGAATTTTCTTTCTCATTCAGGTTCTATTTGTAATTTCTAAGGCTCTAAGAATAGTTGGGTAAAGTTACTAAGAGAATTAAGGAATACAGCTGAAGGTAAACTTAGAGACCTTCTAGTATTTTAAGTGTAAAATATGTTTAATACAAATCGTTAAATCATTTCAAATGAATATTCCAAGGTTTTTGCTTTGTCCTAGGTGGAATACTTAGAGCTTCTATGTTTGTAGGATTTTAAATGTGAACTTTCACTTAAAAAAAATTCCCCGCAAGGCTGAGTCACCGATTTGGTCAAGACTAGTGCTAGCTGATTTTGTGGCCCTGTGCCTACAGAATTAAAGTACATTCGCAAATCCTCCAACTGGGGTCTTTTCTCCCCTTTTAAACACTTTTTTTTTTTTTTAAGATTTTATTTATTTATTTGACAGGCAGAGATCACAAGTAGGCAGAGAGGCAAGCAGAGAGAGAGAGAGAGAGAGAGAGAGAGGAGGAAGCAGGCTCCCTGCCGAGCAGAGAGTCCCCTTTTAAAATCTATTCCTCTACATGTTAATAGTTGCAGATTGTCACATTTGAGAGGGCAATGGAAAAGTCCCAGAGAGGTGAACAAAGAGGGAGGAATGCTTCAATATCGATGTAGGAAGTTGAATTTTTAATCCTTTTCCTATCTGTCTTCCAGATTTTCAGAATCTGCTGGAAACAGTTTGACAGTGCATCAGTTTAGTTAATGTGTTAATCACTTGTTGAGGGCTTATCTTAAGTGTCCTTTAACAAGGAAATAGAAACCACAACATCTAAAGCCAACCAAAAATTAGCTTCTAGCAACTTGAGATGCTTTTCAGGTTTAAGGTAGACTGTTTTTTATTTCAGAACTTTTGAAGGATAGCTGTAGAATTTTTCTAGTGTCTTTAAACAGGACTTGCTTAAGTAGGTTTATCTTTTTACTTAATCCTATTTAGTACAAACGATATGTACAGCTAATTCTTCCCTAGGTCTGGGTTTTTTGGTGCAGAGTATTTAATTATCCCTAGAATTTATAATGACAGGATTTATCAAGCTTGATATTGGCTTTTGTTGCACATTCACCTTCTTCTAATAAACTATTCTCCACTTACACTTTTTCATATAGCCTTGCTTATAGAGAGAGGTGTGAAAGCTTAGCAAAACCATTTCAGCAATTCAGAACCACTTGTCTTTCAATTAAAACATTGTCAATGGTTTCACCCTCTGACCTAGAAATTTGTAAAAGAGGCAGATATAGTTTCTCTTTTGTCGTTTTTAACTTTCAGTACTCATCTATTTCAGTAGGGCTTTCTGTGCTTTCCCTGTTTTCCATCAAAACTTGCTGCTCATATGTCTCATTTGTCTTGGGCCCTGCTCTCTGCCTGCTGATACTGGGTTCATTTGATGAATATCCTATGTTAACCTGTCCAGGTAACATACTGCTACAACCTATTAAAATGCTTCTCTCCAGAAAGGGTTTATAAGAAGGGACCTTAGTGCCAGCAATTCCCATTTGGCTCAGGAGATATTTTTGATCTTGCCCTTGGGAGGGGACTGCTGACTATTACACTGCAGACTATATCCAGTCTGGCTTTGGATTCTTGGTGACTTTTTTTATGGGGAGAAAGATGTACTGGACTAGTACTCAAGATTGGTTTGGCAGTAACTATTATGTCCTATTAGGCAATTAGAGGTGAAACTCTTAGGAAGTAGTGGTTTATATATTACTAAAAAAAACAAAAAAAAATTGATGGCAACTCTCTAGATGTTTTGATAGATGTACTAGATTGGGGCAAGTAGTTATTTGATGATTTTATTTCTCTTTATTTCTTCTCCTTTACATGCAAGATTATGGTATTTGAGAATAATTTAAATTCATGTTAAGGACTGTAAATGCCAAGGCTCAGTCTTAGGATCTGATCAAGGAGTTCTGAGGTTTGGGCTAGAAATGTGCGACTTCATTTTGAGGATACTAGAAGTATTCACCAGAAGGGAGCTTTTGAGAACTTTATTAGGTCAGCAAATTCAGGATTTGGAAGCATACTTATATGGAGAAGAACTTTTTTTTTTTCCCTGATATATATTTATCATTTTTTTCTTATGAACAAAATTGCCAGGAATCACTTTGGTAGTACCACCTGGTATATAATCAAACAAGGGGGATTTACCTGTCTTGCAAACTATCTTTGTTTTGCTTTCGGATTGGCATCCAATTGGAAGTATCACCCAGCTTCCAAAATGGGAGGTCTGGAGAACAAATTCGATATTCATGGGTTGTAAGGCAGTATCAAATTGTGATTTCATCTTTTGATCTTACAAATAACAGTTGTCCTATAGCTGTGCGTTTCTTTAAAAAAAAAAATAGCATGATCAGTCAAAAATATGAGCTTACCACATTTTGTGTGTGTGTGTGTGTGTATTTCTTTTCTATGATAAATGGCCACGTTGAAAGAAAATCCTTAAAATGGAAGATCATTGTTGTTCTTTGTAATGAATGGAATATAAGTAAAAATATGTTTTTATCCTTCTGTCTTGATTTTTCTATTTTAATTAAGTGAAATATGACTTAGATCAAGTGTTAACATCTTTTAATATTATAAGGTTGAGGATATAATTAGAAACTATTCAGTTTTTAAGGAAAGCAGTGGGGGGGAAAGTCCTTTGATTTGCATAACAATTTCCAAAAAAGTGTGTCTTGAGACAAACAGCGTATTTTAGGAATGATTAAAACCAGTGATTTTTTAAAAAAAAGATTTATTTGACAGAGGGAGAGAGACAGAGAGCACAAGCAAGAGGAGCAGCAGGCAGAGGGAGAACCGGGTTATCTACTCAACAAGGAGTCTGATGCAGAACTGGGTCCCAGAACTCTGGGGTCCGAATGCAGTCACTTAACCAACTGAGCCACTCAGGCATGCCTAAAATCAGTGATTATCACTTATCTATAGAGGATCCTTGAGAGCTGAAAAATACATAACCAGAAAGATTGGTTATAAGGAAATTATCATACAGAAATAAGCCAGGGGTGATTTCCTCTTCAGTAATTCATGTGAACACTGTCTTTTGAATGCCCACTTACAAGTAGATTTTCTGCTGGACACACTTGCAGGAAACCCACAAACCTGTCAGCAGATAATGCTGACCTCAATAAGAGAAATGAAATGGAAAAATCTAGTTTTGCTTTCATGCTAATATAAAACTAGGAAATACAGAAGAAACAAGAAAGCAATAAAACTTTAAGATAGTTTTCTAATTATGAAATAGATGTACCAGATTGTCTTTATAACCTGTTCCTGTAACATATGTCATCAGTAAGTTCACATTTGTGATGATTCAGTGTAGTACTCCTGTTAGGAACCAACAGCATTCTGAACCTTCTCTATGGAAGTATTAGGAAATTGCGATATGGAGGAATTCAGCCAGGGTTACTCCTGAAGTTATGATGGAGCTGGATTAGGCCCATGGTTCTTGGCAGTTGAGGTTAGGACGGTGTCACTGTGTTCTGTCAGTTACCTCATGTCTTGAAGACTGTGGGAGGTTAGAACTAAAGCTAATAATACTAGTAGATCTTTCCATAATATTATTGGAGCAACCAGAGAAAGTCTTTTTTTTTTTTTTTTTTTAATTTGAATCCCTAGATATATACATTTTCTGAGTGTTCACAAGAAACCAGGGGGGCACGTGGGTGGCTCAGTGGGTTAAGCCTTTGCCCTCAACTCCAGTTGTGATCTCAGGGTCCTGGGATAGAGCCCGCATCAGGCGCTCTGCTCAGCAGGGAGCCTGCTTCCCCCGCCCCCCCTCCACCTGCCTCTTTGCCTACTTGTGATCTCTTTCTGTCAAATAAATAAATAAAATCTTTAAAAGAAACCAGGATTGGGCATGAAGGGAAATTTTGGAGCCCCTTTGTGGTGGTTCAGCAACTTGCGTATCTAGTGGACTTTGTAAAGACAGCTGCTCATTGCCCTGGTCTTTCTATTCAGCAAATATGACAGAAACAAAATAGTTTTTGTTCCTTAGTCTATGGAAGGATGGTAAGGATTTCCTTGTAACCTGATTCATTGTAATCCATTTGTGATTGTCCTGGGAGCACCTGTAGGACTTTGAATCCAAAGATCTTTAGGAAAAACAGAACAACAACAAAAAAAAAACCCCAAAGATCTTTAGAGAAAACTGGGACTTAAGAGTTAGTAATGAAGATGAAAGAAATGTAGAGATTAAAGGTAAAGCAGGAGGCTGATAGGCAGAGATTTCCAAAATGGTCATATCTTGAGCCTTACACATGTTTGGCTGAGAAATGAGTTTACTTTGGGGATCAGGACACTGACGTATGAGGTCGAATGATGGAGGAATTGGGTTTGGAAGGGGCAAGCAGGTGGGACTGGTTAGAGAAAAGCAATTGAGGGTTGAGGGGATGAGTGAGTTAAAACTGGCGTTTGGAAGCCCTGGCAGGAGATAGAAAACATTTGCCACAAGTTAAATCATACAGTGTACTTTTTTCTCTGATAGTAAAAAAATCCATTGTCTCTTTTAAGTTAGGACCGTTCATTTTCCTGGGGGTATCTGGCTGGCTCAGTTAGTACAAGCATGCAACTCTTGATCTCAGGATTGTGAGTTCAAGCCCCACATTGGGCATGGAGACCACTTAAAAAAAAAAAAAAAAAGGTCTGTTCACTTTCCTGAATGTTTTAGATTTCAAGAAAAACGTTTCTAAGAGGAATGTAGAGCCATTGACTTTGTAGGAGCATCGTGATCGCAGTTACTATTTTTTAGTGCCTGGTTTTGCTTCCCTTTTCTGCTAATGCTTATGATTGAACAATGAACCAATTAGTTTTTAAAAATTTCAGCCTTAGCATCTAAACTGGGAAGAAACCAGTTCACTTACCAAATAAAGAAAGTTCAGGCTTCTAAGGGAGTTTGAAAAAACAATGGTGACAGAAGCAAGTTCAATAGTAAAAGACCCTTTGAAGTTCTTTTCCTTTCGTGCGTATTGCTTAATGAGGGTCTCCTGAGCATTCCTTTCACAAATTTCAAGAATGCAGCCACCAAAATAAAACTTAAGCTAATTGTTTGGCCTTTTTGTAAATTGAGGGTTTGGATGGTCCAGAGTTTTCTCTAGACCCCTGGTGCTGTCCACGGAAGCCAAGCCAGTGATCTGGGATGAAGGGAGGTAAAGGCTTCCTAATGATCTATGGGGAGAATTTCAAAGCTGGGCTAACAGGAGAATGGGAAGTGCAGTGAAAGAATGGGTACGTTTGTGGATTGGGTGTGCTCCTTTCCTTCCTGGCCCTTGCAGCAAATACTGACCAGGGCTGCGTGGTAGTGTTTCTTAAAGATTTTTTTTTTTTTTTTTTTTTTTTTTTTTTAATTTGACAGAGAGAGATCACAAGTAGGCAGAGAGGCAAGCAGAGAGAGAGAGAGGAGGAAGCAGGCTCCCTGTGGAGCAGCGAGCCCGATGTGGGACTCGATCCCAGGACCCTGAGATCATGACCTGAGCCGAAGGCAGAGGCTTAACCCACTGAGCCACCCAGGTGCCCCCGTGGTAGTGTTTCTTAGACCAGCTGCCTCTGGTCTCATTCACTGGGCAAGGAGATTTTGGGCCATGGTATTTCTCACAGCTGACACTGTTATTTCATAAAATTTAAAAAAGTTGTTAGAACAGTCATCATCTCAGCAGCATTACACCATTCCTAGGTTCTTTTTAGAGGAAAAATGCATAGTGATTAGTGGGAGTAATTGAGGACAGCTAAATGTTTTAAAGATTTTTCTTTAACTTGTTATTGGTAGTATGATTTGAAGACAGAAGTAGTGTAATCCTTGTCTAGTTTCTTCTCATTCCATAATTGTCAAAATGTCCTCAATGGTTAAGTAAAGGGGGCTGCTATGGACCATGGAGCTTGGTGGAAGGAACTAGTATGTTCAACATTTATCAAAACAATATCCATGAATTTAGGCTGATTCCACTTTATACTTGTTAGCACTATTTTCTCTGGCCTTTAAATTAAATGCTAAGTACATAAGCCCTTTGGGCCACTGACATTATCCTTTTAGTATCTAGACTGGGTGGCTAGTTTAAAAAAACAACTCAGTGAGTGTAGAGTATTTGAGTGTTAGTGGGACTAAGGGATGTTTGCTCTTTAGAATAGGGGCCTTGCGTCCATCTCTATCAGTACAGGCTACTGAGAGGCTTGGTAAGTTGTTATTCGGGGGGAAGTACACAGAAGAATAATTGAGTGTCGAAGGAGGGTCCAGCCTGATTTGGGGATTAGATAATAGTGTTTTGAATTAGGTAGAAATAAGCAAATGTTCACTAAAATGTGGCTCACTTTGCTTCAGTGCAGTTCATTGCAGTTGGGCACATAGCTCTATTCTAATTAATTGTCAATTTAGGAAACACTGTTATAAAGACTTGAAGAATTCATGCATAGAAGCTTTTCTTGGCAGATAATGAGATGACAATGACTATTAGTAGACAAAAGTGGTTATAATCCCAGACTTTTGGGTAATCATCACATATTTTTAAATGAGTTAATGATAGTCAAAGTGACCCTCAGCAAGTTGTAAATTGATGTCAACATTTTTGCTATGAAGATTCAAGATTATCATCTCCCTTGCCTTTTATCAGTCTGGTGAGTCAGATGGAAAAGTGTTTCAAAATTATCAGCAAAATAATCTTTTCAAATCCATCTGACATCAGCTCTAGCAAATTTATTCACCAGTTGAGGTCTTTTCTAACCCATAAGCTTTCTGCATACATTGAAGCATACATTGAAGAGATCTCATACATTTTCTTTGTGGATCTCCATCAGTGTTATGCATTCTCTTTAGATCACTCACAGATATTCTTTAGGCCTAAATCCGTTTTTCATTTCAAATAAAGGATTATGATAGGTTAACATTCTTTTGAAACTACAAATAATTGATGGAATTAAAAATAAACTTTTAGCTTTTGCTCTTCAGAAAGTATTTGCAGTTATGTAGATTTGCATGAGAGATTAATGAGCTCATGTATTTAGGCATCATTAACAGTTTCAGTTATTTGTACAGCTAAGTCTTTCTCAGAGGTCCCCTGAGGATTGTCAAGGGCTGGGGGGCCTGTGTTACAAGGAAATGAAAACAAAACAAAACAAAACAAAACAACCAAATCTGATAAAGATTATAAATTTGATTGGAGTACAAGTTGATATAAATATAAACATTATAGTAAGTGATTTAGCTTAGAAAAGGAAAATGAAATTGAAAATTAAGCTCAATAATTTTATTTTTACCTGAAGGATAAATTAGTTAACTTTTAAGGGCATGAGATGGCATATCTTTATGTAAATTCTGTTCATTAGGACAGTATTCTGCACTGTTTGTATTCTTTAGTCCATGGGATATCATGTTGCACTTGTTAATTGATGTGTTTTAGGTGTCCTCTAGCCAGAATTTTAACTAGAGTATTTCCTCTGTGGAATCGACAATGTTTTTGAATGGTGGTAGAATTAAATGATTTTTGTTAGGACTTTGTATTTTATTGTAAATTTTATATTTTCTCTTGGTTCTTTATTAATTTCATTCTAACTAACAACCAGAGAAAATAAATACAAGAATATATATATATATATATATACACACACACACACAGAATTTATTGTTCAAAACATTTTTTAGAAGATGAATGCTTTGGACTTAAGTCTGTTTTATTAAAACCAGGCAATATTGGGATTCAAATATACTTAAATTATTTTCTTTTTTGTTGTTATTTCATTGTGAATTTCTTTTTACATCTTGCTAATAGTTTTTCTTTGTTTCTTATTTTTATCAAGACTAAAAATATTGGAAACCAAAATTAGTGTTGCATGTCTCCTTGCTCCATTCTTCTTTTGGGTAGTCAGCAGTTGGGGGTCAGAGAAGCAGCACAGAGGGGATATATTAATACAAATCCTTCTTGCATACCATTTTACACTGTGTCAATTAGCAAGTATTTTTTAAATTTGTTTTTGACAGACCTCAATTATCTCTTTTTAAAAAGAATAGCTTTTAAAAAATATACTCCTCTCAAATAAAGACATTAAAATGTACCTTCACTCTGTGCTGACTTGTTCCAGGCTTTGTTCTTAAAGCTGGTGTACAAGTAAGAATATGCAGTATGAGCTCTGCATTTGGAAAACGTACTTCCAGCAGGATAAATTTAAAACAAATGTATATGAACACACAGATTGGTACACTGTCTTTGAAAATGGTCAGGCTTGGAGGAGTACAGGTCCAGTCCCATACTGCTTTCCTTAAATATATTTGGTTTTATACTTTTATTTACTTATTTTTTTCATTTTAGAGATCTACCCATGAATCTACCTCCTTTTGTAAGACTACTACATAGTATAGTGTAATGGTGAAGAGTAATTCAGTCAGCCAGCATTCAAATCCTGGCTCCTCACTCACTAGCTCTGTGACTCTTATTTAAAGATATTACCAAGATGTTTTAATAAGTTATGTTAAAAAACTAAAATGTGCAAAGAAACTCAAAACCTTTTCTGGTAACAATTGAGATCTAGGAGACGTGGTGGTTTGGGCATATTCTTGCCATAATGAGATTTTGAAAATTGGGAAACAAATGATATTTCATTTACTAAAGGCTCAAGGCCAGTATAGAAGGGTTCTTTTTATTTCAATCTTTTTATTAACAATTATGCATTTGTAACACTTCCAGGAAAGTGTTGCCTAAGAGTAGAACTATTCATTTCTACATTCAACTTAATTCTGGCTTACATGTGTTTTTCTGGTTCTGTCCAGCAAATGTAATATGCTACACTTTGCTGTTTATACAGGTAGATTTTGTTTCAGTGCTAAATCAGGTATTAAATATATTTGTCTCTTAAATGGGGTTGAAATAGTTCGGAATTTAAGACCAAAAGAGGCAGTGTTAACATGAAGGTATGGAATAAAGGTACTTCTTTAACTGGTAACATTGCCTGTATTTCATAGGCATCAGGAATGCAGACAAACATGTCTATAATGTCATGTGTTTCAATTCATACCTGTTTTGTATTCTCACAGAAGCTTAATAAGAAACTAGTTTTACTAGTGAATTTCAATTTCTGTTGTACAGTGACACCCTTATTTTATTACTGTTTTGGCTAAGTGAAGGTTACTTGGCGGCACCTTTTTGGCTCTGAGAATCTATTATTCATTTCGGTAATTTACCTCCCTACCTCCACCCTGCCAGAAGTCTCTGGGTCTGTTATTTGTTTGTTTGTTTTTCTCACAAAGATAATATTCTGAACTTCCCAATCATATAAGGTAGTGATTTTGACTAAAGAGCAAGGCGAGGGAGGTTAGAAATAATCCTTTAAGTATTTGGTGGCTATATGGGTGTATTGCATGGGAACAGAGTAGAGGCATTGCTTTCCTTGAGTCACAGTTGTTCTTGGGAAACCTCAGCATGAAGAAGATAGTGTTTTCCCACAGGAATAAGTTACTGGAGTTCACATTTCTGCCCAAGAATGTCCAGAGAGGCATAAATGGTATGTTATGAAAGCAGAGGTACCACTTGTTTAGGACTCCATTTTCTGAATGGTGAAAACCACATTTCCAGTTCTATATGTATGTACATGCTTCTTCAGCCAAGAACCATCAATTACATCTGACAGAAAAAACACAGTTGTCTTATATTTGGTTCTTACTAGAGTTGGCACCCAAAATAGTACCCCATATGTCAGATGTTCTTTAAATGTTACCTGAGACTAATACTACTTTAAGCAACTCCAAAACAAACTTTTAAGTAACAATTGTGTTTTTGTTTTTACTCCTTTAATTTTGGTTGGTTTTTTTTTTCCCAAGTAAAGTTAAATGTGAATGCTCTTTTCCTTTTTCTATATATTTCTCTCTAGCAAATAGAGTAATTCCAAATCTCTTTTCCTGAATATTCTTATCAGTATTCATTCAGCTTTCCTTTTCACTGAAATGCCTTTTGGGTACTTGCTGTGTTTCAGACCCTGTGCTTTGTGCAGGGAAGATAGTGCTAAATGAGAAATGGTCTTAGTGTTTGAGGGGAAGGAAGATGAAGGTTAGCGGGAGGGAATCTCTTACTCTGAAGCATTTTCAGAATCATAATTAAAGAATAACCCAGTAGTTTCCTCTTCTTTCATCTTGTGTTCTTATTCCATCGCTAGAGAGCTGCTTTGCATTTGAGACTAGAGTAATGCAGTTAAATCAATTTCTCTTCCTGCCCTGCTGCGGGCCTTCTGGCTGACCTGTTCTTGGGGTACTTTGTCTTTCATTAGAGAGCCACAGAAACAGATACCAAGCCAATTAGAAGGGACTTTTAAAAAGGAATTTCCTACTATCCCAGAATTGGTAAAAAGGCATGAATTGGTCTGCATAAGAATTCAAGTGGCCTTGTGGATAATGTAGGGGAAGCTATGCCATTGAAAGGCAGGGTTCTCTGTTAGTTGACAGGACAGCATAACTAATGGTCTGAGTTACTGTAGTGCAGTATGAGCTGAGATATGATAGCATGAATTTCAGACATGACACCAACCAGGAGGAAAAAATGGATGTTTCTGTCCTGATGTTAAAGGAAAAAAGTTAAATGACATTTTGAGAAGAACAAAACCTTAACTCCTTAGCGACCAAGTAACAGAAATTATGATATGTAAACAGTGAAGACATGTATTCAACATCTCCTTCCCCCTTCAAAGGAACCTGCATTCCCCTCTTTCCCTTATTCCGTAGGTCTATGGAGTTATTATATAGATATAGTATAGGCAGTGTATTTTTTTTTTTTAAAGATTTTATTTATTTATTTGACAGAGAGAGATCACAAGTAGATGGAGAGGCAGGCAGAGAGAGAGAGAGAGAGGGAAGGAGGCTCCCTGCTGAGCAGAGAGCCCGATGCGGGACTCGATCCCAGGACCCTGAGATCATGACCTGAGCCGAAGGCAGCGGCTTAACCCACTGAGCCACCCAGGCGCCCCTATAGGCAGTGTATTAACTCAGCCTGCCATAATAAAAAACTATATGACTGGGTAGCTTAAACCAAAGAAATTTTATTTTCTTACAGTTGTGGTTAGGAGTCCAAGATCAAGGTACCAGCATGGTAGGTTTCTGGTGAGAGCCCCCTCTTGGCTTGCAGATGGCCTTCTTGCTGTGTCCTCACATGGCTTTTCTTCTGTGCGCAGAGCTCAGTGTCTCTTTCTCTTATAAGAACACCAGTCTTAGCAGCTCCACCCTGATGACCTCATTTAACCTTAGTTATCTCTTTAAAAGCCTTATCTCCAAGTATAGTCATATTAGGGGTTAACACCTCAATGTGTGAATTTTGGGGGGAATAGGGAGCCGTCCTTTTCCATAGTTTATCTCAAGGTAAAGAAGCTTGTGTTTTTCCGTAGGAACAAATTACTGAAGTCTACATTCCTACTGCCTGAGGATGCTAAAAGGAACATAAACAGTTCAGTTCTTTTTTTCTGGACCTAGGACTCCAAAATGATTCAGAACCCCTTGTCCTTTCCTGGCCTGCTATAAAGTTATACAGACCGGCTATATATTTATTTTTCTTACCTAATATATTTACTCTATACGCCTTTTCTTTTTTTTTTTTTTTAAGATTTTATTTAATTATTTGACAGACAGAGATCACAAGTAAGCAGAGAGGCAGGCAGAGAGAGAGGAAGGGAAGCAGACTCCCTGCCAAGCAGAGAGCCCGATGTGGGGCTCGATCCCAGGACCCTGGGATCATGACCTGAGCCGAAGGTAGAGGCTTTAACCCACTGAGCCACCCAGGTGCCCCCTCTATACGCTTTTCCAAACGATATAATGAAACTGGAATGCTTGAATTATGATATCTGCAGAGCCGGGAATTTTTTTCTTTATTTTTGAAAGTAAGAGTTATACTTCTCAAATCTTTTGGTATCAGGACCCCTTTTGTATACTTTTAGAAATGATTGTGAACCCCTAAGTGATTTTGTTTATATGGGCTGTATCTCTAGATATTGTTGCATGAGAAATTAACACTGAAATTTTAAAAAAATGAAAATTAATAAATTAAGAGATTTCATACAATAAGAAGCCTTTTACATGTTAACACAAATGACATTTTTAAATGAAAAATAGCTATCCTCCAAAACAAATTAGTGAGAGCAATTATGTCATTGCAAATCTCTTTAATGTCTGGCTTAATAGAAGACAACTGGGTTTTCAAATTTGCTTGTGTTCAGTCTGTTGTATCACGCGTTGCGTAACCTGTGGAAAACTCCACTGTATACTTACGAGAGAATGGGAGTGAAAAGGGCAAATAACATCTCAGTATGAAAACAATTTTTGACCTTGAGGGCCACTAAAAGAGTATCGGGGATCCCCAGGGGTACCCGTACTGCACCTTGAAAACTATTACTTTAAACATTAAACCTGCCTTTCATAAGGCCTGGAGAGGAATACCTTCACATGCCTTTTATAGCAGGTAGAAAGTGGAGCTGATGGAACTGGGCAGCAAGTGTCTTAAGATAGATCTAGGTCATAGGAGAAGGAAATGTTCTAGCCAGGCATATCTGACGAGCCACACCTCAGATGCCTCGGTTATTTGCTGACTCTAAGGTCATTTTATTTCAGTCCTGGATGGTTTTAGGGAGGACACAAATTTTTAAAAAATGATTAAATTATCTCTTAAAAAATTGATTTTTATCTATTTTCTGTTTATACCTGCAGGGTTTTTCAACAAGCTGCCCCTCTTCCTCAGTACCCCCTCCCTCCAACATACACTTAACATGGATACGTTATTTAACTTCTCAGCCTTTGAATGGGGACTTAGACTTATCTTAACTATAATGAATTAAAGGCCTACAAAGGGGGCGCCTGGGTGGCTCAGTGGGTTAAAGCCTCTGCCTTCAGCTCAGTTCATGATCTCAGGGTCCTGGGATCGAGCCCCACGTCAGGCTCTCTATTCAGCCCTGCTTCCTCCTCTCTCTCTGCCTGCCTCTCTGCCTACTTGTGGTCTCTGTCTGTCAAATAAATAAATAAAAATCTTACCAAAAAAAAAAAAGGCCTACAAAGTTCAATTATTTTTTTCTGCTTGTCTTGATCTGTGGAGTCCAGAATGAAACAAAACCCTTCTTCCCATACTTGCCCCATCATAAAATGATCTAGACCTTTAAAAGAACTGAAGTCAACCCTCTTTTTTCCTCTGGCTCTTTGGGGCCATGAGTAACTAGGACTGATCTAGTTAAACTGCCTTGCCCCCAAGATAGGGCATATGGTAAACTGTGATCGCATGTAAACATGGAAACCTTGGCATGCACACATAAGTTCAGATAACTTGAGCTAGAGTTCTAGAAAAATAGGTAATAGACCACCCATGCTAACACATCCATTTTAAGTACTTTGAAATAGTTATTAATATTAAGAGAAAGCCTTTTACTCTCTAGGTGTTTATAATAAGTGTCAGGAATACTTATAAACAGGAGACCTTTTATGCTTTCTTTGTGTGAGTGGACAAAAAGTAATTTTGTAATGAAGTCCTGAAGTCTGGTGGGTGAATTTGTAATTATTGTTCAAATAAACCTCTCAAACTGGCCTTTTTATAATTAAAATCAGAGTACCAAAGTATTGCATATTCCTGATTCTTGGTGTTACATTTTTTCAGCTTAAAGTCAAAGCAAAACAAAAAAGCTTTATAGTTTATGCCTCCCTCCATCCTGATTCCTAAGCGGTCACTAACCCACTTTGTGTTACTACAGATTAGTTTATTTTCTACTTTCATAGAATTTTAAAAAGATTTTATTTATTTATTTGACACAGAGTGAGAGAGCATTTGCGCGTGTGTGCAAGCAGGGGGAGTAGCAGAGAGAGAGGGAGGCAAATTCTTAACTGACTGAGCTACTTGGGTGCCCTTACTTTTATAGAATTTTATATAAATAGAATTATATAGATTTTGTATAGATGGAATCATGTACTATCTTTTTTGTCCTGTTTTTTTCACTCAGTATAATTTATTTTGAAACTCATCCATGTATTAGTATGGTTCTTTTTTCTTTTTAAATTGCTGTATAGTATTCTATTTTGTTGATATATTATCATTTTTTGTCCATTCACCTCTTACTGGATGTTTGTTTCCAGTTTTGAGTTATCGTAAAGCCGCTGGGAAACTCAAATACAAGTCTTTGTGTAGACAATTTGTTTTTGTTTCTCTTATTTAAGTATCTAGGAGATGATTGGTAGGGTCATCTGGTAGCTATATGTTTTAACTTTTTAAGAAACTGCCAGCTGTTTTCCAAACTGGTTTTACCTGGGGCACTTGGATGGCTCAGTTGGTTAAGCGTCTGCCTTCTGCTCAGGTCATATCTCAGAGTCCTGGGATTAAGCCCCACGTGGGCTTCCTTGCTTAGTGGGGAGCCTGCTTCTCCCTCTCCCTCTGCTGCGCCCCCCCCTTGTACTCTCTTGCACTCTCTCTGTCAAGTAAACAAATGAAATCTTTTTTTTTTTTTAAGATTTTATTTATTTATTTGACAGACGGATATCACAAGTAGGCAGAGAGGCAGGCAGAGAGAGACTGAGAAGCAGGCTCCCCGCTGAGCAGAGAGCCCCACGCGGGACTTGATCCCAGGACCCTGGAATCATGACCTGAGCCGAAGACAGAGGCTTTAACCCACTGAGCCACCCAGGCGCCCAACAAATAAAATCTTTACAGAACCCTCCAAAACTAGTTTTACCATTTCACATTTCTGTCAGTGTATATGAGAGTGCTTATTCTTTACATCCTTGCCAAAATATGGTGTGATTATTTTTTTTTAATTTTAGCCAGTCTAGTGTGTGCATAGTGGTATCTCAGTGTGGTTTTAATTTCATTTTTCTGATGACTAATGACGTTGTAAATGTTTTCATATTTTTTTTTTGCATTAGTTCATCTTTTTTTGGTGTGAAATGGCTGTTCAAATATTTTTGCCCAGTTAATTGAGTTACAAGGGCTGCTTATGTATTTTGGGTATGTGTTTACACAAAGGTATTAAACAAGTTACACAAATGTATAATATATATAACACATGTATTATATGTATTACACATACATATATAATATTTCCATATATATAAAAACAATAAAGATGTTACTCTTTCATATTTTGACTTCCATAGTTTTCTGTTAAGAAAGCTATGGTGGGATGGCTGTCTGGCTCAGTTCATAGAACATGTGACTCTTGATCTCTGGGTCATGAGTTTGAGCCATGGGGGCATAGAATTTACTTTAAAACAAAAGCAAAAACAAAACAAAACAAATTTCGTAATTTGAACTGGTATTACCTTATTTGTAATATATCACTTTTTTTTCCTAGCTGGTTTCAAGTTTTTCTTTACTTTTGTTTGTTAGCAGTTTGTTTATTTGGGTCTTGGTTTGGTTGTCTTTGGATTTTTTTTTTTTTTTCTTTTCCATTAAATTTCTTGAATTTATTTTTCAGTGTTCCAAGTTATATTATTTGTTTCAGGGGTATACGTCTGGGATTCATCAGTCTTACACAATTCACCGCACTCACCATAGCACGTACCCTCCTCCATGTCCATTACCCAGCCAGCCTTTCCCTCTCACTCCCCTCCCCTCCAGCAACACTCAGTTTGTTTCTTGAGATTAAGAGTCTCTTATGTTTTGTCTCCTTCTCTGGTTTCATCTTGTTTCATTTTTCCCTCCCTTTCCCTATGATCCTCTGTCTTGTTTCTCAGATTCCTTAAATCAGTGAGATCCTATATAATTGTCTTTCTTTGATTGACTTATTTCGCTTAGCATAATACCCTCTAGTTCCATCCATGTCATTGCAAATGGCAAGATTTCATTTTTTGATGGCTGCATAGTATTCCATTACACACACACACACACACACACACACACACACACACACACACATATATACCACATCTTCTTTATCTATTCATCTGTTGATGGACATCTAAGCTTTTTCCATAGTTTGGCTATTGTGGGCATTGCTGCTATAAACATTCGGGTGCACGTGCCCCCTTTGGATCACTACATTTATATCTTTAGGGTAAATACCCAGTAGTGTGATTGCTGGGTCATAGGGTAGCTCTATTTTCAACTTTTTGAGGAACCTCCATACTGTTTTCCAGAGTGGCTGCACCAGCTTGCATTTGAACCAACAGTGTAGGAGGGTTCCCCTTTCTCCGCATCCTCGCCAACACCTGTTGTTTCCTGACTGGTTAATTTTGGCCATTCTGACTGGTGTGAGGTGGTATCTCTCTGTGGTTTTGATTTGTATTTCCCTGATGCTGAGTGATGTGAAGCACTTTTTGATGTGTCTGTTGGCCATTTGGATGTTGTCTTTGCAGAAATGTCGTTCATGTCTTCTGCCCATTTCTTGATTGGATTATTTGTTCTTTGGGTGTTGAGTTTGATAAGTTCTTTATAGATTTTGGATACTAGCCCTTTATCTGATATGTTGTTTGCAAATATCTTCTCCCATTCTGTGGGTTGTCTTTTGGTTTTGATGACTGTTTCCTTCGCTGTGCAAAAGCTTTTTATCTTGGTGAAGTCCAGTAGTTCTTTTTTCCGGCCCTTGTTTCTTGATAATTTTTCTGCCTCAGTGTTTTGTTTTTTTTTTTTTTTCATGTCATTCTGGAACTCCCAATTACATATATGTTAATCCTTTTGCTACTTTCTTACAGGTCCTTGTGGTACTGTTCATTTTTTTTTTCTCAATCTTTCTTTTCCCTGGGTTCTTCAAATAGAATAATTTGTTTAAAAGAAATATTTATTGTCTGATATGTAAATCATAATCAAAATTGGCCTTTAGTTGAGCTTGTAAACCCCCTGAAAAATAGCTGGAGTAATGAACTGCAGTGAAACTTGGTTCGGTGAAGAAATCTAGAGTGAAACTTGAAAAAAACCCCACACAATATGATTTGCTGTAAACTTTTAAGTTGCTAACTGAAATGTATTTTTAAGCAAATTGGCCAGTTTGGTGCTTGGGGTATGGAGGTGTCATTTTCTGTATCAGTAGTCTATCAGTTACGGTAGTGAGTTCTGTGTCCCAACAAAGAGCCGTGCAGTTATTTTTTCTCAATGATGACTATGTTGAGACCAGTCTTTGCAAGAAGATGGGAATGTGATAAAATGTGTTAGAAATACTGCATTAAAAACAAATTGTAGAATTTGGTAAAGTGTCATCTCTTAGCCAGAAAACCATATTGATGATTATGCAGAGTCTGTCATCCCAAGTATTATGTTTTCCAATACCAGGATTCAAATAGTGCTTCAGGGGAGAAGGAGACAGGAAATAGATTTTCTGAAAAAATCAGCTATAGTATAACATGTGGAATTTCCCTAAAAAATATAACTTTTTCAATTGTATTTAGTCTCTGTTTTGTCTGAGATCAGGATGGAATCATGTTGCTCGGTCTTGAGCTATCAGCCTGTCTGTTAATTTTAATATGTTCATTTTTTCTTCTTCCAGTTTGGACTTAAAGTCTTGAGAATTCATTTTATTATGAAATGTAAAAGCTCATTTAAAAAAAAAAAATCAGAGTTCTTTGCTCTTTTCGAAGGAAAAAGAATAGAATAAAGTAATAACTGTAGCATCTTTTAGACTTGCTACTTAGGTTGATGAGCACTTGTACAATGTTCCAAAGTTCTATTATCTGGAAGGGACTCATTAAAAAAAAAAAAAAAAAAAACCTAGCTTCTCTACTATGGCAGAAGAAGAAATGACTTCTCTGAGGTTGCTTAACCATTTCCTGTAAGTCTGAGAAAGTGGTTGTTTTCAAAATCATTGAGCTGAATTTGGGTAGAACTAAACTTAGCTGAGCAGTTCTGTGGGTTAAATTTGTTCATTGTTTCACTTCCAACTTTCTTATAGAAAACTTAAAATTTAAAAATTTTTAAAAAGTTTTGATTTCATTCAGTTTTACTAGCCAGCTGAGTAACTTTGAACAATAATTAATTATCCATAAAATACAATAGGTTTAGAGGGTCTCATAAAAACTTTTAGTTCTCGGAGCGCCTGGGTGGCTCAGTGGGTTAAGCCTCTGCCTTTGGCTCAGGTCATGATCCCAGGGTCCTGGTATCAAGCCCCGTATTGGGGAGTCTGCTTCCTCCTCTCTCTCTGCCTGCCTCTGCCTACTTATGATCTCTCTCTCTTTGTCAAATAAATAAATAAAATCTTAAAAAAAAAGAGACCTTTTAGTTCTCTACAGTAGCAAAAAAGTAAAGTTTCAGTAAAATGGGTATTATATTTGGATAATTTCATAATCCTAATGAGTGGGAGAACGTTCAATTTACAGACCATGATGAAGTCATAACAGGGAATATAATTGGGCAAAATCAAATAGCACTTTTTGAAAACTTACTAAACGTCTGGGTGAGAGAGTTGTGTAAACCGTAGTGTCAGTGTCTGACACACGGTAGTAGTGTCATCAATCTCTGGCACCATCCTGACCTTCTCTGTAGCCTTTCAGCCTGACATAGAGGCAGCTCTGTGACCACCCTGGATCCAGAGACTGCAAAGACATGGGACTTTTCTCTGGCACATTGGACCTGGTTTGACATTCCCTGGGCTATTTCAAGTCCTGGCACATGGCCTAGAAGGATTTAGCTACTACAGTCAGAAAAATGTGGGTTTGAAATTTGGCCATGCCATTTACCAGCAAGTTACTTAACCTCTCTGATTCTCGCTTCTTTATCTATAAAATGTTGTGAGGATTAAATTAAATGAAATGACATATGTAAAATGCTGACTAATAATACTGAAAGCTAATAATTATTTAGCACTTTACTATGTGCTAGGCTCTGTTCTAAATGCTTTACACATATCTCATTTAATTCTCACAACTCAGTGAGATAGGTACCGTTACCTCATTTTACAAATGAGCAAACTGAATTTGGAAAGATGAAATAACTTGCTCAGGGTTATACAGTGACAGTGACAGAACACTCTAGTTTCAGAGACATTCTTAACTACTCTGCTTAGCCCAGCTCACTGTTAGCACATGCTAAAGCCCTTAGTGAATGTTGGTTTTTATCATCATCATTGTTGGTGATGGCATTAAGATACTGGTTGTGATAATGAACTTGGTCTTACTTTTTTCATTGTCTGATGTGGTCCTATACTAAGAGCCAAGGCAGAGCACCCTCCCATCTATCGATGAGGGGGAGTAAGAAACTATGAAGTCATATACTTCAAGGCCCTTGGGCTTTGGAGGAAAAGCCCACAGTTGCACACAGTTTTTGTATAAAGAATGCTGTGTGTTCTGAATACCAGGTGTTCTACTCTAATGGGTCAGAGTAGAAGTCTGACCATGAGGCCCTGCTTATGTTCCCATTGTCAAGATGCCATAGAGTCATAGAACTTATATGTACAGTGTAATCTCAATTTTTTCTTAGGGGATAGATTAGTCTGTAAGAATTATACACTACAATATTAAAAGTTTACTCTGTGAGTGGTGGATAAATCATTCATCTATTGGTGTGTAACAAATGACAAAACTTAATGGCTTAAAATAATAACCATTTTATTTGCTCACAATTTTGTATTCAACAGTTTGTACTGGGCTCAGTTGGATGTTTCTTCCACTGGTCTTGCCTGAGGTCACTTGTAGCAGCCATCATTTAGCAGCTTAATTTGGAGCTGGAAGATTTAAAATAGCTTAACTGGCATATCTGGCAGTTGGTGCTGCCTGTTGTCTTTCCAACGTAGATCCTCATCCACTAGCTAGGGAGGCTAGCTCAAATTTATGCTCATGGGGGTTGCAGGTCAGTAGAAGAGAATTAATGAAAGCGACAAGGGCTTCTAAAGCTAGGATTGGAAATTTTGCAGTGTCACTTCTACGTTCCATTGATGGCAGCAAGGTTTAAAACCATTAGATTCAAGGGGTGGAGATAGAGACTCCACTTCTTCTTTTTTTTTTTTTTTTTTTTTTAAAGATTTTATTTATTTATTTATTTGACAGAGAGATCACAAGTAGAAAGAGAGGCAGGCAGAGAGAGAGGGGGAAACAGGCTCTCTGCTCAGGAGAGAGCCCGATGCGGGGCTTGATCCCAGGACTCTGAGACCATGACCTGAGCTGAAGGCAGAGGCCTTAACCCACTGAGCCACCCAGGTGCCCCAGAACTCCACTTCTTAATAAGAGGGCCAGTGGGATGTTAGTTGCAAGTACTGTCCTGGTATCCAGATTACTTGATTTCACGGTCCAGGACCATTTCTAAAACACCCCAACAGTGTTGGTAATTTTTCATCAGTTCATTAACTTTAGATCTTGAGAAATTAAAGTATGATCTGTTTGAGGATGTTTTCCTTTATTTATACATATAAAAAGTGGAAAATATAGATAATAAAAACACCCAGCATACCCAGAAATAACCTCCCAGAAATAACTAGTATTAACATTTTTATTTACAGTGTATCCAATTGGATGAATATTTATTTTAAATTTTGTAACCTGCCTCTTAATACTATATTTTTAATTCCTTTCCATGTTTAAAATAGAAATAAATTGATGTAAATAATTTTTATGCCTGCCTAGTATTTTATTAGCTATGAATATACCTATCCCCTATCGTTCCATACTTAGGTTGTTTCCTTTTTTCTTGCTTTGTAAACAAGACTGCTGTAAACATTCTTACGCATACATCTTTCAGTTATTCATGGGATGCATTTCTCTTGTGGAGTAACTTGGTCAAAGAATATATTTTAAGTTTTGACATATATTGATGAGAAATTATTATTTTTTTATTAACATATAATGTATTATTGGCCCCAGGGGTACAGACCTGTGAATCACCAGGTTTACACACTTCACAGCACTCACCATACTACATACCCTCCCCAATGTCCATAACCCCACCACCCTCTCCCTCCCCGCCCCTCCCCCTGGCAACCCTCAGTTTGTTTTGTGAGATTAAGAGTTGATGAGAAATTGTTTTAAACATTCTGTGGTTTAAACACACCAGTATGTGTAACTGCAGAGCAAAGTTCTTAAGTGTTACAGTAAAATTATTCTTTAGACATTCACAAGTAGGTGTATATATAATGATTTGTGTTTGGAAGAACTTGTATTTGTGCTCTTGGGATGAACTATTAGGGTGAACCTTAGATCTAGATCACTTTTCCTTTAACATGATCTCAAATATAATGAATATCTTTAAAAACCTAGTTAAGAATGGAAACTGTAAAGAAAATTACATTTCTGTAATATTTCAAGTCAAAATGTGTAAACTTCATTACTAATGTTGTCTTATTGACTAAAGCTTTTATTTTGCATGTGGGTCCACTAAGAAGAGTTCTTCGCATTTCTTCTGTGCTACCCATGATGCATCTGTAACTTCAGGTCTTTATTTTTTATTCAAGTGGTTTGAGAACTTAGATCCTTTGAAACCCAGGGGCAGAAATTCTTCTGTAGGGTCCTCCTTCCTCAATCTTTTTGTTTTACTTGCTAGGACTTAATTTGGCAGCCGTTCTATTTGGGGGACTCACTTTTGTGGGGTTTTTCGGCTGCATGTTCAGTTTTCAGAACTGAACAGGAACTATTTTCTTTCTTTTTTTCATTTAATGCAATAATTATTACATAACTGCAGTTATAATTTTAGCTAGCATATATTGATTGGAGAACAACTAATCCTTGGCAAGAATACAGCTGCTCTTGTGGGGACATAGTGCTTGGACCTTCTACGGAGTAGCCCTTCTGGCACTCAGTGGGCACCTGGCATCAGAAAATGTCTTTGGAGGGCAATGGAGAACGTTGGATAATTTGGAGGTGTAACTGGACATAAGTTAAGAGGACACCTACTTTGTTGAGGTAAAAATTTTTCTTTCATTAAAGGAAATTTCTCTCTTTTTTTTATTCTTGTTTTACAATTAAGGTTTGTATTAAACTACAGATATTTATGTATCCCTCTCCTTGATCCTTTATATTCAGTTCTTTATCTGAAGCATTTCAGGCTTCTTTAGGTGCTGTGGCCCTTGTTTGTGTTTGATACTCTTTGGTCATTAGCTTTCTTTAATAGAATGAATGCCTCCTTTTCATCTTAAATGTTCTTGATATTTAAAATAATGTGCTTCATAGCTGCAACATAAAGCTAGCCAGTTCATCTTATTTGCTTCTTCCCTTCTGAACTAAAATGTTGGCTTTTGCTTATAGGACACAAAACTGCACAGAAAAAAAAACCCCATGATGAGACTCAGAGCATACAGTGTGGTGTAGAATTTGAAGATGGTGAAAAATGTATTGACTGAGTGTTTTAGTTTGGTAAAGTGAAATGGATGGCTATGTAATGCTGCCCTTTAGGTTGTTTTAATCAGAAAGTGTGAGCATTATGTAAATTTAAATTGCCTTCTTATAAATTGTAGCTGTCATTAGTTATCTGAGTTTTATTGTGTAAATGCAATCATAGTAAATGAGCATGGCCTTAAGATACACTTGATCCCTAGAGATATTTTGGGAAGGGTTGTAGTATCTTTACAATCAAGGCAGCCATTTGGCAAATATCTCAGCAGTCAGAGGACTTAAGATATAAAACCCGTGTATTAAAATCTCTGTGAAACAGATAGAATTATCTCAAGTTACCCTGTTCCATACTGGCTGAAATCCTCTATGGACCATGCTGATGCGGAGCTTAAAAGACATCAGGAGGCCAGAATTGTTGATTATACTATCCTTTGGTATTTGTGGCACAGAAGACAAAATGGGGTTTCTGGACTTGACTTATTTTATGAATTTATTTACTGATGTTTGCTGTGGGTGACATAGAAGCATCACCTTTTATAGTAAAAGGTGTGAGGCGGGAGATTGTACTGGTGAATCTTAAAGAGAAATGCTAGTGTACTTGACTGAAAAGTAGAAGATGTATTTATTTGCTTATGATTTTGAAGCTCCTACTGTAATTATTTAATATATGAGCAATAAACTATTAATGTAGCACCTCACAGTTTGCAGAGTGTCGTGACCCATTTATCTGATTTGACCTGTGATCATCTAAGCAGATGGGGCAGCCATTATCTCCATTTTACCTGTAAGAAAACTGAGACCCTAACAGCATACTTAAGTGGTGGAGCCAGAATCAGAAGCCACAAGTTCCTCAGCACTAAACTCTGTGCCCCCTGAACCATAATCAATTTAAATTATATACAGGCTTTGAGGAAAGAGGAGGAAATGTAATAAGAAGTCCGAAGAATCAGTGTCTGGAAGAAATGAAACACAGTGTGACTCAAAGCCCCACAGCAGGTGTTAGAAGGGCCTTCTTACCTCATGGCTGGCATATTAATTCTATCTTATTCCAAGCTTCAGTAGACCTGGGTTTAGTCCTTGGAGAATCTATGAATGGACATGGAGGTAATTCTCACTAATTAATATTTACTTGTAATGTGTTGGCTGTTGCTGCTTTCGTTTCAGCATTTATTACAGCTGTTTTCCCTGCAGGGCGCCAGGGATACCAAGATGAATGAGAGAGAGCCCCTCCCTGGAGGAATTGTTTAAATGTGAAGCAAAATCTATAATTACAGTTCACCTATGCAGAACTTCCCTTCTTTATAGGTTAAACCAGGCCTTGGAATTTTTTAAAACCTTCTCGCCTTCAAACTATAATTCTGTAATAAGCAAAAAGTTACAGAATTAAAATGTAGAAAAATTCTAGAAAAATAAATGGAGCTGGTTTTTTGGAACTTCGTATTTCATCCTAAATGTGAAAGACTGTATAAGTATGTTGTGTGCACAACTATCATTTTTCAGTTTTGAGAGGCTGCCAGGGGTTTGTAGTGTGGAAAGAGTGAGGTGAGTCATGATTTGGGAATGATTGTTTTGATCTCTCCCTGTAGGCCCTATAGAACATTGGCAGGGCAGCCAGAGTAATTAACACTGCACAGTCTAATTATAAACACAACTCTGTGGACAGTGGTGACCAAAGAAGAAAGCCTGTACTGGATAAATAATCACGTTGGCAGGATTCCTTGCAAATGATGACTAGATAATGTCAAGTTTACATAAATCAAGTTGCTTTTCCCTACATTGTCTCATGAGTTACAACAGGGGACAAAGGTATTATCTGTGAAAGTCTCACTCGCTTATTTTTTTAAGGGCCCATTTAAGCATTTCTTTATTGCAATCCTTCTAACCTTTTCATCCTGAGAGAACAGTTGACATCTTAATTTTTATGGTGTGCTATTTTAAGGAGAGTAGGGTAATGGGTCACAGTAGGATATTTGTTCCCTTTAATAGTTGAATTGATTTTAAAAAGGTGAAAGAAACTAGGGATTTGAAAAGACTACATTGGACTAGTGTAATAAAGAGGGAGGAAAGAGAGTCTTTTGGGCTGAGGAGAGTGAAGAGGGTGGGCTAGGAGTAAACTGTGAAGTGGCTGCAACAGCCATGCATGCTTGAGAGAAACTGAGACGTATATTACACATATATGGTCTCACATACTGGTCAGAGGCAGCGCAGGCACTCTGCCGTGGTTGTATGTGTCTAAGGATTTGTTGATGCATGAGGAATGGTCTAGTTAGTTTAAATATAGGTTTGGTCATTGACTCCCTGAGATTTAGAACAAAGGTGTTTGTTGGCTGTGGAGTTTGGTTTCACAAAACTGTAACCTGAACTACTGCAGGATGGTTTTATTTCTGCAGAATGAACCTCAGAGTTGTGATTTACCCCCAAATAAATTGAACACTTTAAATCAAATGCTTAAAAAACGAGGCCCTTTTTTTTTTTCCTTTTCCTTTTTCTTATTGAGAAGTACTCATTAAAATTTTAAATGGACACTTAAAAAGATATTTTTTGCAGCCTTTGTGTTGTCCATTCACTTTTGGAAACTACTGAACGTGGTGTCAAAAAAGGTGGAAACTAAATGCTTTGCAGCCTTTTCCTGTCCTTGAATTGGATACTGTTGGTGTAGGAGCTGCATAAGTAACAGTTGATGCTTTTACATTAATTTGTTTACACATGTACTCTTGGGTTTTCTGTTAAATGTATAGTTTCTTTTAAAGGGTTTTCAGAAAGATTTCTCTTTTTAAGAAAACAATATACAAAAATCTAAATTTAGAAATAGATGAGTTAAGTACAGTTTTTTTGCATAAGAATGCTTTTTTTTTTTTTTTTACTGTTGAAGAGATTATAAGAGGTTTCCTTTAAATAGCTCTCCAATTTCTTTTAAGTACTTGGATTTACAAAAAACAAACAACAACAACACCCCCGCCCAAAACCCTAGCTTTTTATTTTAAGAGGTGGGGGAATACATATGGATCTTTTAATTGTCTGAAATTTTAATATTCGAAAACATATGGATGTTGCTAGCATTATCACTCGCTAAATTATTTTGTGTTTATCAGATACTCTCAGAAGAGGTACAGACAGAAGGCTGTGGGGCTTGTGAAAGAGAATTTATGTCTCTAGCCCAAGACCCATTTCTGATTTGTCTTTTACATGAACCTAACTAGACTTTTGAGAAATGAAAAATTGGTCTTGGAGATCCATGAGGACCTGACATAATGTTTACTGAAGCTGTTTCTGGGAGAATATGATTAAGAACCAGTAATATTACTTTCCTGCTCTCTAGCATTTTTTGCTTTATTAATTTTCTGTTGTATCTGTTTTCTATTTCATTGATTTCTGCTTTGTTCTTTATTATTTCTATTCTTTTTACTTTCTTAGGGTGGAAACTTGTATCATTGATTTTAAACCTCTTTCTAGTAAAGGTATTTAAAGCAGTAGATTTCTCTCAATTTTTAAAATTAAAATTTTTTATTATTTATTTCATAGTTTCTAAATTCTTAGTGGTTTATTCTTTGACTTGTGAATAATTTAGAAGTTTGTTTTCTGTTTTCCAAATATCTAGAGATCGTCTAGATGATTTATTACTATTGGTTTTTAAAAATTATTTCTATTATGATCAGAGTTCATAGTCTAAAAAAACTCTTTAAGTATTTTATTATTTTTTTAAAGATTTCATTTATTTGTCAGAGAAAGAGAGAGAGAGCAAAAAAAAGCAGGGGCTGCTGCAGGCAGAGGGAGAAGCAGGCTCCCCACTGAGCAGGGAGCCTGATGAGGAACTTGATACCAGGACCCTGGGATTATGACCTAAGCTGAAGGCAGATGCTCAACCCACTGAGCCACCTAGGCATCCCTCTTTCAGTCTTTTAGAGGTTATTGAGATTTATTTTATAGCCCAGTATATGGCCCACCTTGGTGACTGTTACATAGATATTCTGCAGTTGTTTGGTGTAATGTTCTATAAATGTCTTTTAGGCCAAATTAGTTGATAGTATTGTTTAGATATTCTGTGGCTTGCCTACTTGTTGCCTACTTGCCTACAAGTTGTCTACTTGTTTGATTAATTATGAAGAGAAAGATAATAGAATCTCCAATTATGGTTGGAGATGTTTCTGTTTCTTGAGTTTTGCCATTTTCTATTTTGAATTTGAAAGCTCTCTTATTAGGTACATCCATATTTAAGCTTGGTATCTTATCCTGATGAATTTCTTTAATCAAAATTTTATTCTGATTTGTTAATCTATTTGTGTCCTTAAATTTAAAAGGTATCTCATATTAGACAGTATATAAGTTGAGTCTTGCTTTTTTTTTTTTTTAAGATTTATTTATTTGACAGAGAGAGAGAGGTCACAAGCAGGCAGAGAGGCAGGCAGAGAGAGGGCAGGGGAAGCAGGCTCCCTGTGGAGCAGAGAGCCTGATGTGGGGCTCAATCCCACGACTCTGGGATCATGACCTGAGCCGAAGGCAGAGGCTTAACCCACTGAGCCACCCAGGCGCCCCGAGTCTTGCTTTTTTTAAATCCAGTGCAATAATCCCTGTCCTTTAGTTGGAACTCTTAATCCATTTACAGTTGATGAAATTATTCATGTGGTTGTGTTTAAATCTGCCATTTTGCTATCCTTTTTATTTGTCCATTTTGTTTTTGTTTCTGTTTCTTTTCTAATGCTGGCTTTGGGGTTAATTGGGTATTTTTTAAGTATTTCATTTTATTTTCTTTACTAGTTTTTTAGCTGTCTTTTAAATTACATTTTTATTGATTACTCTAGGGTTAATAATATGTATCCTTAACTTATTAAAGTCTTTTTATTGTGAATATTATGCCATTTAACATTTTGTACCTGACCCTTCTGCCTTCTTACTTTATACCACCTCCTTCTCACTGGACACTTACCATTTCCCCTTCTCAGTTCACAGGTATAATTTAATTCCTCTTATCCACCCTCTATTCTTTGTGCTCTTGTATTTTTTTATTTTTATATATGTTAAAAACACATATTATCTTACTTTTAAATAGCTTTAATATACAGTGTTTTAAGGAAATTTTAAGCAGAATTAAGAGAATAAACTTATTTTTAATGACTTACTCATTATTTCTAGTATTCTTTCCTTCCCACGGATCTGAGTTTCTATCTGGTATAATTTCCCTCCAGGCTAAAGAACCTCCTAGTAGTATCTTGAAGTGCACATCTGCTTGAAATTAGTTCTCTCAGCTTTTATATATTTGAGAAGATCTTTATCTCATTTTTGAGGGATATTTTCATCGGATATAGAATTCTGAGTTGGTAATTTTTTTTCTTGCAGTGCCTTAAAAATGTTCTTCTGCCATCTTCTGGCCCCCATTGTCGTGATAAAAAGTTAGTGTTCTTTGTATTATTTTTGTCCTGTTTTTAGGCTTTCGGAAGACTTTGTCTTTGGTGTTCAGCAGTTCGACTGTGATGTAGCTAGATATGATTTTCTTTGTATTTATTGTTTTTGGAGTTTGATGACCTTTTTGGATCTGGTAAATAGTGTTTTCACCAAACTTAATAAAATTTTAACTTTTGTGTCTTCAAATATTTTTTCTGCTTTATTTTCAGAGTCTTTTTTTTTTTCAGAGTCTTTTGGGGCTCCTATGACATATGTGTTAGACATTCTGATACTGTTCTGTAAAATTCTGATGCTGTATTCATTTTTCTTCAGTCTTTTTTTTTTTCCCCCAGTTTCTCAAATTGGTAATTGCTAGTGATCTGTCAAGTTCATGGACTGTTTTCCTCTGCCATCTCTGATCTATTATTAAGTCCATTCCATGAGTTTTTTATTTTAATTATTGAACCTTTCAGTCCTAGAATTTCCATTCCCCCACCCCCCATTTGATTCCCTTTTTTTGTAGTTTCAGTTTCTCTGTTGAGAGTCTCATCTGTTCATGTATTCTCCTTTGTTGTTTGAAAACATTTTCGTTTATTTAAGACATATTTCAAATAGTAGCTCTGAAGTTTTTATGAAGTGCAGTATCTGGACCAAGTTAAAGTCAGTTTCTAATGACTTATTTTTTCTTATGGGTCACATTTCTTGTTTTGTTGAATGTCTAGTAATGTTTTTATTATTGAATAGTGTTGATACATTGTAGAGATGCTGATTTAAAAAAAAATTCTTTGTAGAGTGGTGTTTGTTTTAATAGTTTAATTACTGGCTGATGGCCCTGTATAGGTTTGCTGGGGACTATCTGTGGAAAGCTCAAGTTTTTCTCAGGCTCCTCTAACTTAGCACAATTCTGCCCCCAGATTCTTTTTGCTCCATGGGTTTTGTTAGGGCTTGGTTTTAAATTTTGTTAATGTATTGGTCTTATTCTAGGGTGTGCTTTTCCCCTTAAAGTGAAGTCTTTCTAGCTTTTTAAATTGATGTGCAGAGTTTCATAGTTCTCTTTCTTCAGGTTGGGTTAGACTGGCAATGTTTTCCTATCCTGCTTGACCTCTAGTAGTTCCACTCCATATTAACCTTATTACAGCCACTCTTAGGTAAGCCTTATGTAGTTATGCCCAGCTTTGGTTAAGGACTCTCAGGTAACCCTATACAAACTTATGTGGTCCCCACTCTGCACAGTTCTGTCCTCTCCAGTGTCTTGTCTCTGCCACCAGCCCTGTTCGACTTGGACTCTATCTAATCATAATAAAATTAGAAAGTATTCCCAAAGCAGAGAAGCAGGCAAATGTAAGCTCATGTTATTGCTCATTTATCCAGTAACTAAAAATAATTGCATCATTTTGTCTAGGTAATAGTTGCTTATGAGAATAAAAGAAGTTTGGTATCAGTAACTGTGTCATATTGGAAGTAGAAGTCTCTCACAGCATTTTTATGTGTTGAAGTGAACTTTAGAGGTAACTTGAAAGGGAAAATTACATTTTAGTCTCTTCTACATCTAAATAGTGAGCATATGGTACTTATGAACTGACCATTTCTCTCTGATCTTCCTGCCTCCCACCTCTAGTCTTCCATTCACTGTGGTCTTGTCTATTCACAAGAGAGACAAGGTGGGAAGGGGGAACAGAAGAAAGAAAGACCTTACTTGGGTCATGCATCATAGGTTGTGATCTTGGACCTATCAATTGGAAAATTAAATGTGGTTTTTGAAACAGCACTACACAGAAGTAGGAACACATATAGGACTTTCTGTGTTAGTATTTTATTACACTGCTCATACATTGAAGGGTAAGCAAACATGGTGTATCGGGGAAAGGGGCTGCTGAGAACGTCTTGAAAAGTTGTCCTCTGTTAGTGACTACTCTTCAGATTCTGGTGAGAAAATGCTGTATCTAAGCATGTAACTTAGCAGAAGCATTGTGATAAATAGGAAAGATTTTCTTTGAGTGTATCTGTTGAGGAGGAGTGGGATAATGTTTTGTCAGATCAGAACTGTACAGAAAAATCACTGTTTTTGTTCTAAATTCTAGTTGTTTTCTTTCCTTTTTAAGGTTAAACTTTTAAAAAATAAAGTCTCTTTTTGATGGCAGAGGATTGCTTATTGGGGAAATAATTACTGAATTTGATAACTAGCCATCACTCAGAAATTTTATGAAGTTTCCATTTGGCAGTGATCTAGAAGATATAAAAGCTATCTCATGCTTGAAGCTTTTAGCTCTGTTTAAGTATGTCTGGAAGGCCTCTGAAGAAGCATAATTCTTTATTGTTAAGGCCCAATTTGAATATAGCAAGTTGTTTTATTACCTAATTGAATATAGCAATCTTGCATCTGCCCAAAAAGCCTTGTTGAAATCAGGCCTATTCTTTTCAAGTTGTTTTGCCTTGTTGGTTTGAAAATACACTCCATTTCATTTCATTTTCTCAGAAAATGTAATGGTAGCTTCAAGGGATTAAAGTTGTGGGAAGTTTTCTTGTTTTAATTCGAGTTGCTCACCACATTGTTTGCCATAGCTTTCCTTTTTGTTGTGTTTTCTAAATTGAATCCCTCTGTTAATCACTTTCTCTCTTGCCAGCACCTCTTGTGCATTTTCCTCTTAACTTTTCACCATATTCTCTCTATACATTGAATACCGAATTAACCCATCTGCTTTCTCTACTCTTTAAAATTTTTTTGGCATTTATATTTTCCTTTTTGTAATTGTGGTAAAATACACATAACACACTTTTTCTTCTTGTAGACTTGGGCTGGTAAGTACTGCCAAAGGCATTTATGGAGACTGGTAGTACAACAAATTCTGCTGGGCATACTGAACTTCTCAGCCATACTCTGTCCTTGCATCATCCTTCCCTGGTCCTCTGGTATGGCTTCTGTACTTTATTTTTGTCCTTAAGCCACCTATGCCTTCTGCACAACTGCCTTGGAGCAGATGGCCTTGATTCTTCCATCACAGAGAACATGGAGGCGCTCTGTGTTCACATCCAACCTTTTCATGCGCTTAAACATTTTTCTTCTCTGTCTTTACTTTCTGTCTCCCAGGCTCAGAGGAGAAGTGCCTCATTCCCATCAAGGTTAATCTGTCTACTGGAGTTTTTGTGACGTCTTCCTACTCCTCTGGGATGTTATTCCAGCATTTCCTCTTGTCCACTCCTTTACCTCCACATTTTGTCATTCATTACTTTTCCTTCATGCTTAAGTTGTTTCCATCTTAAAGACGGACAAATAAGCAAAAAACAAAACAAAAGAACTTAACTCTTCTCTGCACCATCTTTTCTTCTTCTTAAGATTTTATTTATTTATTTGACAGAGAGATCACAAGTAGGCAGAGAGGCAGGCAGAGAGAGAGGAGGAAGCAGACTGTCCATTTAGCAGAGAGCCCGATGCAGCACTCGATCCCAGGACCCTGAGACCATGACCTGAGCCAAAGGCAGAGGCTTAACCCACTGAGCCACCCAGGCGCCCTGTGCCATCTTTTCTTTGAGTTTGACCCTGTGTTTCTTTTTTTTTTTTCCTTGACTCGTCACTATGTACCTTGAAGGAATGGTCCTCAGCTCTTGCCTTCCCATGTTAATTTCCCATTCTTTGGACTGTTGAAGTTAGGCTTTCATTCCCACTATGCCCCCTGAAGGTGCTCTACAAAAAGTCACTGGTTCCCTGGTTGCCAAATCTGGTGACCTCTCTAGGCCTCATTTTCTGTGACCTTTCTAAGACGTTTAATGCTGACCACTTCCTTCATGAAAACTTCTTTGTTTTCTGGGATACTACTTCCTGATTTTCCTACCTGTGGCACACTCCTCCTTACTCTCCTTTTCTGCACCTCTTCCTCTGCCCATGTCTTCAGCGCTGATGCTCTCTTTTACCTCCCTTTCAGTAGTGTCACTCATCTGCATGGTTTTCGTTTTGTATACCCAGGTGATTCTGAAATCTGAATATTCCACGCAGATCCCTGTTTTGAATCCAGGTATTCAAAATGACCTGATCCTCATAACAGTCCTAAAATAGTTCTGCTTTCCACATTTATAGGTGAGGAAACTGAAGTGAAGGGATGTTTGGTTATCTCTTTGAGGTCAAGCAGTCAGTAGAAGAGGCAGAATTTGAACTTCTTTCTAAAGTGAGGTCTTTAACTCTGTAATATGCTGTTAATTAAACAGCACCTGGCTATCTGAGAGATGTATTAAATATGTCATGCCCCATAACAAATGCCATCCCTAACTCCGTTCTCATTATTCCTCCTCTTACACTCTCCCCTGCAACAAAACAAAACAAACAAAAAAGCCAAGAGAGAGAATTTGAAAACTATAAACTCAATCTCAATGAATGGCATTCTTCCAGTTATCCAAGCCAGAATGTGTATCAGGAATTGACGTAGACTTCTCTCTGTCGCTCCATCTTACAGACCTGTCTGGCCCAAGGAAGCCTCAGTTCCTGGGTATTTTCCCTTTTTAACAGGACTTATAATCATTCCCTCCACTTTTTCTGCTGTCATAGTTGAGAACTTCATATTGACCTGGATTGCCATTATAGTGACAATCTAACTCATTGCTTCCCATATTACCTGAGCTGAATAATAGAGGTTTTTAATTTTTTAAAATTTTTAATCTGTTGCAGAAGTTTTATAGCATTTAAAAATACGAATTATTGGAAAGCTGAAGTGAAAAACACAAGTGAACTATGAGCTCCATTTTTTAAATAATTAAATTTGATAGCCATAAAATAATTGACAAACTGCTATGAAAGTTTTTAAATACTAATCATCCACATATATCCTGTCACAGAGAGATAACAGTTTGTGGATTGACACTGATCCACAGACAACATTGAGGAGCACTGGTTCATGGTATCTGAGGAAGAGAAATGTCTTCAGTTATCTCAGATTACCAGATGGGCTCATTTATTTAAAATGGAAACATGTCAGTTAGGATGTTCTTTGCTTCTGGCTTATAGATAGCATGTATATATGGATTAAGAGGTTTTAGAAAATTTCCTGTTTCTGTCGGGTCCCTTCTTTTAATATAACTAAATCCATTAGAGCAAGGGGTAATCATGTTCCATTACAGTTTAATGCTAAGATCAAAGCGTATCGATTTAGGAGTCCAAAGCAAAATAAATTTTTTTAAGGTTTTATTTATTTATTTGACAGAGAGAGACACAGCAAGAGAGGGAACACAAGCAGGTGGAATGGGAGAGGGAGAGGCAGGCTTCCTGCAGAGCAAGGAGCCCGATGCAGGGAGCCCGACGCAGGGCTCCGTCTCAGGACCCTGCGATCATGACCTGAGCCGAAGGCAGATGCTTAACCCACCGAGCCACCCAGGTGCCCCCAAAGCAAAATTTTCTTAAATAAGTTGGAAGTATAGTCTTCATGGGTTACCTATAACAAGAATGATTTCCCCTGGTTTCATATATTTAATTTGATATTGTACATATATACAAAAATTTCCCTTTAATGTGCAATAAATTATAGCAGATGAGTCAATATATTCTACTTCTGAAAGATTAAAATTCTACATAGCTATTAATCTAAATAGGTGATAAATAACAAAAGTAGGGTATTTGGATTTGTTAGACCTCTGACTAAACCCTTATCACAAGATTTGTAGTAAATGAAATACAGACAGGTGATGCTTAAATGGTCAGAACACTACCTGCCTTTAAAAAAAGGCACTGCTGAGGAATCAAAACACACAAAACCAAAGTTCCAAGGGGATGTGAATTCAAGAGTGGGTGTGCTCTAAGTTAACTGAAGTTATGCCTAGAGTTAGTTTAGAAATTGATTAAATAAAAAAAGCCAAACTGTGCCGACCTCCTTTTTGTCTATATCAGGTCTGACACAGAACAAAACAATATGGGCAAATGCTAAGAGAACATAATTTTCCTATATGAGGTTTAAAAAAAAGTCAGAAAAAGCCTTTCAGATATTTTAAAAAAGCAAATTAAGCAATTAAGCTTCAGCACTGTGCCAGGACTAAAAACTACACAGAAAATTTCTAACCATTAGGAGTTCATTAAGAGTTAAAAAAGTTCTTTTTAAGTTCAGTTATAGCAATATTTGCTCTGTTAAAGAAGTAAATGACCTCCAAACACAGTTAACCATCAAAAAACAAAACAAAACAAAACAAAACAAAACAAAAAAAACCCCAACACTTTGTCATGAGAAGTAGAAGTACTATCTGATGTGTAGGAGATGAAATGCCTAAAGCAGGATTTTATAGTCACTCTTCTTCCATTTGTAGGTGATTCACAGGAGGTGGGAAAGTGGCAGCTTGCTAAACCCACCCCTAGAATGTGACCAAACGTTTTATTCAAAGAAAACTTATAAAGTAGTAGCATGGCTTGTATGGAAGTTCAGGATAGAGAGGAGGTAGGAAAATGTAACCTCGTTGGGTTCTCTGTGCTCCCCAAAGCAGAAAGGGGTGACGTGTAGGGGAAAGAAAGTTTCTTTTTTAAATGTAATTTTTTAAAAAGGAGAAACAAAAAGAAAATAACTTTTCTTAATTTATATCGTAGCAACTGAATCTGAGTTATGGAATAACATGTTCACCTGGTAGCCTGGGATGGAAGGGAGAAATGATGATATTGCTGGCAAGGGGAACAGGGAGAACAGGCACGTGGAGGATAGTTTGAAACAGCAATGTGTTGTTCTCAGAAGAGGAAGCAGTTTGAAGCGGCGAGTCCAGCCAGGAATGAAGTGTCTGTTGCCGGCTGGGATGTGACCATAGAGAAGGCTGAAACCGGTGCTTCTCAAGTGGATGTGCACATGAATCACTTGAGGATTTGCTAAAATTCTGTCTCAGGAAAGGGACTTGAGAGTCTGCTCTTCCCTAAAGTTGCAAGGTGTTGCTGATGGCCTGGTCCACAGACCACACTTGGTTCAAGACTCAATTTTGTCCTAATATTTACTGATATTTTGTTTCATGGATTATGAGTTCCCACTGTTCAGTGTTTGTTGGATAATGCAAAATACATGGCATTTCTGTTAAGGTAGATATTTAGATATTAAATAATTTTATATGTTTTGTTCTGATGATGGTAAAATAATACTCTTAGCAACTTTATCGCCAAGGGCAAAATAAATAATTTAGGTATAAACTCTTATTTTTATTGAATTAGCTGAATAAGATGATGCAGTATAATAATAGGAATAATCTAAAATTTGGAATTAGATTTTTAGACCTGGACTTCAGTATCAGTTGTGTGTTGAAACACCTGTGACTTAATGAAGCTGAATTAACCCATTTCTCTTTTTTGTTTTCTCATGTCTGAAATAGTTATACTTGCCATTTTATAGAATTGTTGTAAGGGTTAGAAATGATAATGTATGAAGTACCTAGCAGAGAAAGGTTAATGGAGGTTTCAATCACAAACTTTTGAGATCCCTTGAAGCTAAATTTCTACTATTCTTAAATAAAGAATATTGGGTGATCTTATCTTAGGAATGATTGATCTGTGTGTGATTTATTTACCCTTTTTACTTTTGTGTCTTGTTTTCTCATTTTTGCCAAGTAATGTTCTTTGTAGTTTATAAAGAGCTCTCCCTAACTCAAGATCCACTTATTCTCATGGTATATAATATGGTTGTTACAGAGGGGAATATGTTATATTTCTAAATGCTTTGGAAGCATGAAATAATAGGTTGGATTATGGTTGTATCTGGTTTTTAGAGTTCTTTCGTCTTATTTTTAAATGATTTCTTGATTATGGAAATTTTGTATATAATTTGCCACTTTTGGTTTGTTGTGAAATAGGAACATCCCCCTTATGGAGACAAAAAATAGCCCAGCCTCTTGCTTAACTATCATTCGAGCCTATAAATAGATACATCAGTTTGTGCTCCTCTGTAGGGAGAATCTTAGTGAAGATTCAGCGAAGAGACCCACAAGTGCCTTAGAAGTAGGATTGAGGCCTGTTAGGCAGGAATTCTGGTGGTTCTGGTGACCAAACCTCAGTCCTCCAGAAGGGGGACATAGAATGTGGGTGGGCACATCTCTGATCTGTGAGGACAGGCACAGCAGTTCTAAAGCCAGGGCCTCGAAGGGCCTTTAAAGCTCAAGACAAGGGCCCAGGTTGTTAGGCAGGAGTGTATTAAGGAAATTAGTATTTAGTCTCCACTGCCTTTTTTTGATACTAGCTCATTTATTTAGCTTTCTTGTTTCATGATTATGGTATACTTTTATTTATGCTTGAGTTTTTAATGGATGACACAAGGAAATTATAAGCACCTTATTTAATTCACTAGCTCTGAGATGGAAATAAGTCTTAGTGATAAAAAAGTTCTTAGATTAAATGTGGTTTTGATAGTAGGCATTTTATTAAAAAATTTTTTTTTCTAATTCTGTGCCTTGTCCTTATGTTTTGGTTGTTTAGATCTGCTTCAGCTCCCCAGGAATATGATTGAAAACAGCATGTTTGAGGAAGAACCAGATGTGGTAGATTTAGCCAAAGAGCCCTGTTTGCATCCTCTAGAGCCTGATGAGGTGGAATATGAGCCCCGGGGTTCACGACTGCTGGTGCGGGGTCTTGGTGAGCATGAGATGGATGAGGATGAAGAGGATTATGAGTCATCTGCGAAACTGCTGGGCATGTCCTTCATGAACAGAAGCTCAGGCCTTCGGAACAGTGCAGCCGGCTATAGGCCGAGCCCAGATGGGACTTGTTCCGTACTGTCTGCAAGGACCATGGCGGTCTGTGTTTTTCTTATTGTGGTTGCTGTTTCTATAATCATGGTGATTTATCTACTGCCCAGATGTACCTTTACCAAAGAAGGCTGCCATAAAAAAAACCAATCAATGAGACTAATTCAGCCACTTGCGACAAATGGAAAGGTGTTTCCATGGGCACAAGTCAGGCTTCCCACCACCATTATGCCACTACGCTATGAACTTAACCTACACCCAAACCTCACCTCGATGACATTCAAGGGTTCTGTGTCAATTTCACTTCAGGCTCTTCAGGCCACGTGGAATATCATTCTTCACAGCACAGGCCATAATATTTCGAGAGTGACCTTTATGTCAGCAGTTTCAAGCCAAGAAAAACAAGTTGAGGTCTTGGAATACCCATTTCATGAACAAATTGCCATTGTTGCCCCTGAAACCCTTCTCGAAGGACACAATTATACCTTGAAGATAGAGTATTCAGCGAATATATCTAGTTCTTACTATGGGTTTTATGGAATCTCCTACACAGATGAAAGTAATGAGAAAAAGTATGTAGCCTTCCTAAATGATTCTACTTCTTTGCTCTGTGATGACTTACATAATATGGATTCCTTTGCCCACACCAAGAGACATTAACTGGAATTTTTTTTTTTTTTTTTTTTTTTAGGAGGTTATGTGCAAAATAGTAGAATGGTGATTTGGAAGAATATACTATTTCTGTCTTAGTCAAAGCCGTTAGCAACTATGTCATGGAGGGACTTAGGCAGGTGGGTGGGAAGAAATAGATGAAGATTATATCAATTATAGTCTCTAGCACAAAATCTTAAGTTATTTTGAGCTTTTAATGCTGGTGAATCTAGTTTTCAGTCACCTCACGGGATCTCGGTGGATGCAAAAAAAAATATTGATTTTTTTTTTTTTTTAAGACTTATTTTCCTAACGTCCAGAGCTTTTAGGAGGTGCTTAGTGAGATGGAGAAAGAGGGCAGGAAGAACTGTTGTATGCTTACATATATCATTTTTAGTGTCCTTAATATTTGCTGTTCCTTAAAAAAGTCACTTGTTTTGGATTTCTGATGGAATTAAAAAAAAAAGTCTAGGAGAGACTTAATTTGGTTTTTAAAAAAGGTGATTCAAAACATAAAAGTATTCAGCCCCCTATTTAGACTGTTATTTTTCACTTGAATCTTAGTATTCACAGTATATAGTTCCAGTTTCTGGAAAGATACAGTGTATGCTGCATACAGGTTATTCTTAAGTAGCAATAATGTCATTTCTCTTAATGTACATGAAATCTTATTAGAGCTATTTAATTTGATTGGCACATTCTCTCATATTACTTTGTAAGCCAGTTTTTGAATTACTCAGATGCTAGCCATTTGGCAAATGTATGTTGGTGTATTGAGAAAAATAGAATAGTAATGAACATTTAAAATCTGTCTTAAGGAAATGGTTTGAACCTTCTTAAATGATGAAAGACAAAGCAAGATCTATATACCTATGCAGAAAAGTAATTTTTTTCCTTTGCCTTTATCTTAAAAAAAAAAAAAAGGGCATTCTGGAGCTTGCGTGAAATCTGATGTTAAAAATAAATTTATGATTGTGCGATGTGGGGATGGGTACTGCCACTGGTGAATGTGACCCACGATAGGTTCACACCCATTTCCTTTGTGGGTCAATGTTTCTTTCCTTTTTACTTTCACTCTGATCTAAAACTAGAACTTTACCTGTTCAAATGTCTCTATTAACAAAGAAAACTGAACTGTAATATAGTAAACAGGATTCCCCCCCAAAAGGGCAAATTTATAATTATGGCAGCTCATGGCTTCTTGCCTTCATTTCTCCCTTTATAATCATCATCTCTAGGAACTACAGGATATACATAAAAACAATGCAGACAAACCTGGGAGATAAATCCTGTAGTCATCTCTTCTAATCACATTATTGCCCTTGGAGTCCCTTGGGCCAACTACTATCTAATGGAAGGAATAAATGTATGGCAGAGAAAGGTGATTTGGGGTATGGTCACTTGTTGATTCTTGCCATGGGCTAGATCAAGTTGTGGAAAATGCTAGAAAAATAGAGAAGACAATTCCTTAAAAATAAGAAATAGAATATTATTTAAAAAGTGTTTTTAAATATATTAAAACAAGTTAGTATGTGAAATACTGCTGTTAAAAAAGTATATAAATCTGTTAACCTGCCTGCTTCAGTAAAATGAATGCCCCACATGGTTGTCTATCTTGATGGAAGGTAAGAGTTGCGAAGATTATTTACCTTTCAAGGTATCTGAGAACTGTAATTCAAAGCAATATTTTTGGTCTCTCTCCAACTTTTAATTTTGCATGATTCTATTAGAGAAATTTTTTGCATGCCCCCTCCAAAGTGTAGTAAGAATAATTACTTAAACAACTAGATAAAATAATTAAGGGATATGTTCCTTATTGATGGGAAAATCAGATTATATGTAAATGTCAAACATATATTTGTGGTCAGGAAACTTTACCGATGTCATCTAAGATGTAGACATCAGTGACCCTAAGATGTAGGGTCATTGAACTTGGAGTTCAGTCTAGAAGGTGTTGATGATATACTTAAGGTTCCAGATAATAAACTGATACTAAAAGAACTACTAAACAAATTTAGGATGGGGATGTGTTTTATTTCTTTGTCCTTCAGTTTTTCAGTCCTTTTTCTTGAACTCTTCAAGCATCCTCTTAACTGGTTTCCTGGCCTCCAAACTTGCCACTTTCCCCTACTCTTCTCTTGCCACATTCTTACACACAGTTTCCAGGCTCATATTTCTAGAAATACATGTTTAACCATGTTGATCTTTGGTTTAAGATCCTTTAGCACTTCCTCTTTTCTAATAGGATTCAGTTCAAGATTTTAACAGATCTGGCCCTTGTTTTATCTCCTATCCCTCACCTGCCATAACGAACTTCATGTGACTCTCCTGAATTCCAGTGATAATAATAATATTTACTGAGAACCGAAGTGCTAGAAACTTTTCCAAGCACTTTCTGTGTTTAGTCTTTGATCTTTTCAAACCCACTAAGAGGTGGATATTAATATTTCATTCATTTTACAGGTAATGAGGCAGAGGCACATAAAGCAACTCATCTAACATCTTATGGCTAGCAGGTAGCAGAGGGGGAACTCTGTCATTTTCACTAGAAGCCCTGTTCTTAACCACTATGATGTACTAGCTCCCTAGTTCACACCACCTTTTCATTTACCCATTGTTACTCCCAGTGGTTAGAATCTGTTGCATGACCCCCAGCTAATTCATAATTGTCTTCAGCACTTCAGGTAATGCTCAAAGTGCAGCTAGTATTTCTGAAAGCAAAGGAAATCACTAATGAAAACATAAGCTTCAGAGTATTCAACATAGATAGGATAGATTATAAGTATCCTCAAGCAGCAGCCTTCTCAAAGCGACTTTTATGTAAGAGTTATTATTGCATCCCTTTGAACAGTACTTTAAAATTTTCTTTGTCTCAGAACATTATAATCCAGTTTTTTTTTTTAATTTTTTTTTTTTTTTTTAATTTGTCAGAGAGAGAGGGAGAGAGAGCGAGCACAGGCAGACAGAATGGCAGGCAGAGGCAGAGGGAGAAGCAGGCTCCTGCTGAGCAAGGAGCCCGATGCGGGACTCGATCCCAGAACGCTGGGATCATGACCTGAGCCGAAGGCAGCTGCTTAACCAACTGAGCCACCCAGGCGTCCCTATAATCCAGTTTTTATCAAATAAAGCAGTGGTCTAAGTAGACTATATGCATGTTACGGATATCATTAAACTTTATCCCCGGTCCCTTGTGGCCCTGTTCCATAATTTTCTGTTAAGTAGGTAAGAATTTGGGAGTGAAGTGAAGAAATTGAGTATTAGCAACATAATATGTTTAAATTGTTTCTTGTATGTTGATTGCTATCTTTTGTGCAGTTTACTCAATGGAAACAATTATTTGGACAAATCCTTATGGGAACAAAAGCACGATAATTTTAAGTGTGAATGAAGAGTTATGACTATCTAGCATTGGTAATAAACATCTATGTTGGACTTTGTGCCAGACAAGTAGTTTTTATTTTGAATAGACTTAGTAGATTCTAACAAAACCCCTAACTGTTTGGCAGAGGATCCTACCTCAGTCCTAAGTTAATGAATAAGGAAACCGAGGAGTATGTTACTGATTTGCCTGAAGTCACATGGCTGGAAAAGTGCAGGGTTTGGGTCTTCTTACTCTAAATCCCACACTCTTTTCTGTATGTCTTTTCAAAGTGGAAACTAAGCCATAAGCAAGTGAGGCCATCATGTCCAGAGGGGTGATTGTACATGTGCCATATTGACTAGTACCTAAAATACATGCAACAGGGCCATACTTGCCCTGATTATGGCGGTGTTGGGATGATTTCCCAAATGCAGATCTCTTTTACTCCTCCGTTTTAATTGAAAATCTGATTTTTTCTTCTTTTTCTTTTTATGCTTTTCTCCCAGCTTTTAACTGAGGACTTTCGTATGATTTTAAGTCTCATGTGTTTTTGCTGTGCTGTAGGAAAGGGAGGAAATTTTTTTATTCACTTCTGAAGATTGTGAAGGAGACCATCATACTACAGAGCACCTAGGGTTTGTTTTTTTTGTTTGTTTGTTTTTTTAGTCTTCATGAAAGTGTAAGTGGTAAGTTTAAGGTTTAGTGTTGTGAAGCCAGAGTCTGGGTAGATGATTGATGGCAATTAATGACCACCTTTCATGCTGATGTCCATCTGAAACCTTTTTAAGACCTCAGTGGCCCACTGTAGGCTACCTTTATGGCTTTATCTCCAGCCATCCTGGACAGCCACCTCCAGTGTCTGAGTATCCATCACTCTATCTTGTGCTTCCCACTCTTTCTGCAGTGTCCTTTTTTCCCTTCTCCACCTTTTCAAATATTCCTCATTTTTTAAGACTGTTCAAATTTTGTCACCAGTTTCCATACGGTATCTCAACTACTACTCAGAATTTGTTTCCTATCCTTTGTTTCCACTGCTTTATTTTCATTATTAATGACATGGTTTACAGCCTGACAGGTGTCTATTCATCATATAACCTGTGCCTCTCCAAGCTGATTGCAGATCCTTTAATGACTGGGATTTACCAGGTTTATCTTAGTGTCCCTAGTACTTGGCAAGATGCCTTCAATAGTAGGTGCTCAATAACTGTGGATGAATTTACATTTGTTTTAGGTACTTTGCAGCAACTCAGTTTGAACCCCTGGCAGCAAGATCTGCTTTTCCTTGTTTTGATGAACCAGGATTTAAAGCCACATTTATCATCAGGATCATAAGGGATGAGCAATATACTGCTTTATCAAATATGCCTAAGGTACTGTTCTGTTCCTTAATGTAAAACCTTTGAGTGGATCTCTTTCTTTGTAATTAATACTTGATTTCCTCTTTGTGATAATGTTGAGAATGATTAAAATCATATACATTCTTATTCTTTCTTAAAATACTTAAGTAAAAGTTAAAATATACATTGGAATTAATTAAGAAGTCAGCCCAAGGAGCAGTTGAAGGAAGAGGAAGACCTGCTGGATGTGGAATGTGTGGGCAGGAAATGGAAGTGTGTGCCATATACTAAAGCTGTACAAATAATAATATTATATGAACTAGTACTAAAGATCACAGTGGTATTTTCTGAGATGTGTATTTGCTATTCTAAAAAGTGATACATGATAGTGTTGAGTCATGACTGACCTTGGTGTTTTATTGGTTATTTGAAAAATCTCTATGGTAATGTGGAGGTTTAACAAGAGCGTGTACCTCTTTCTTAGATGTAAATTCTGTGTGGGAGGCAGTGGGGATGAAACAAAGCAGAATTTCTTTTATGCTAAACAGAAGCTAGGGTTTTGGTTTTTTTCCTGACACATGAGTGGCCATGTGGAACCCATGTGCTTAGTAGAGAGGAACAGCCACATCTAACAGACTATGGAGTCAACCTTTGTAGATAAGAGAGGATGTGATCCGTCCTTCAATAGGGACATCACTTCAGCAGCTCCACTCCTAGCCATACTCTTCACCTTAATCTTCCTTTAAAAGAGGGGAGATACCTACTTGCCTAATATCCCAAAACGTATCTTAATTCATGGTCAGAAAATCTTGCAACGTTGTGTGCATTCTCTCATCTTGTATCTACTGCATACTTCTCTAGTGACTTATCACATTTGATTCTGCTAAGCCTTCTTAAGGTCATCAACATGGCACTTTAAAAAAGCTGTTTCAGATCTTTCAGAGGGATATCCCATTTGTAGCTCCTTCTTCTGAATTTGTAGCAGTAGAATGGAGCACTCCTACATCATAAGGAAGGATTTGGTTTTGGTGGTATTTTAAAGGGGAAAGACAGAACCACTGATATTCACTATTTCTAAGTTACATTTATTTAAAGTGGATCTTTTGAAATTAAAATTCCTTAAAGATTTTCACTGTACTCGGTATATTTGCATGATGAGGCACAATGGAGCAGGTGGAGAGTAAAGGCCATGCTCTGTTTAGAGTAAGAGTCATGCTCTCTTGTGCTGAGAGACTAAAATATGCCAACATCTTCCCTACTTGTGTCCTATTTGGATTTTCAATTTCTTAGTTTGTTATTGTGATTTATTCCCATAGTTACCTAGATATCTTTTCCCCTTTGCTTGTAGAATTCATCAGTCATCATGGAAGATGGACTCGTTCAAGATGAGTTTTCTGAGAGTGTGAAAATGAGCACTTACCTTGTTGCATTCATTGTTGGGGAGATGAAGAACCTGAGTCAGGATGTAAATGGAACCCTGGTATGTTGTTGTAGTAATTGTCTTGAAAGCCTATTTCATAAGAGGTTAAGAGAGATTCTTTAATAATTTCTGACAGCTGCTTTATGAAGGAAAATAAGCTTTTTAAAAAATTTTTAAATTTAAATTCAATTAACATAAAATATATTATTTGTTTCAGGGTACAAGTCCATGATTCATCAGTCTTATATAATACTCAGTGCTCCTTACAACGCATACCCTCCCCAGTGTCCATCACCCAGTTACCCCATCCCTACCCCACCCTCCCCTCCAGCAACCCTCTGTTTGTTTCCTATGATTTAGAGATCTTATGGTTTGTCTCCCTCTCTAGTTTTGTCTTGTTTCATTTCTTCCTCTCTTCTTGTTTCCTAAGTTCCACATAGGAAAATAAGCTTTTGGATCACAATTCTGACAACTTATGCTAGAAATGTTACTTTTTGCTTAGTTTTATTTTCTTTCATTAATTAAATACCCAAGTCAATAATTTTCAAGTTTCCTTTAATTTTACTTCTACAAGAGAATTCCAGTAAGACAGTATATGTATAACAAAGCTTCTATAACCGGGCTGCACAATATGGTAGTCAGGGGCTTTATGTGGTTTTTACATTTAAATTAACCAAAATTAGATGATAGCATCATGGCTGAATAAGGTGTCCCTCAGTCATGTCCTCTCACCCCAACAATAATTGACATCTGTTCATGGACAAAAATGGAAGCTGTGGGATCCAGCACCATATGCCAAAGGACCTGGGAGGAATCTTGCCCACCGATGCATCAGGTACTAGGCATACAGACCATGGTCCTGGCTGTGGACCCTGTAATGGCATGTGAAACAGCCCTAGCCCTCTTGGCCATGGTGTGGGAAACCTGAGAAATACTGTCTTAGATAGTAACACCTGGACAAAATAGCCTTTGTGGAAGTCCACATTTCTAGCCAAAAAGTTCAGCACTTTTGGAGGAAAGAAATGCAAGTTTGGATGCATTGGCAAGAGCAGTTACTAAAGAGTGGAGGAGGTGACTGCTACTTCAGATGTGAAGACAATGTAAAACTTCAAGGAACATGAAAAATCAAGAAAACATGACAACACCAGAGAATCACAATAGTCTTCCAGTAACAGATCCCAAAAACATGGAGATCTGATTTACCCAACAAAGAATTGAAAATAGCTTTTTTAAGGAAACTTAATGAGGTATAAGAAAACACAAAAAGATAATTCAGTGGAATCTAGAAACAAAACATGAACAAAATGAGAGTTGTAACAGATAGAGAAATCATAAAAAAGAATTTATTCTGGGGCTGAAAAATATAATGAGTGAAATTAAAAAAGGGGAAGTAGAGAACATCTGTAGTAGAATGGATCAAGCAAAAGAAAGAATCTGTGAGTTAGAGGACAGGAAAGTTGAGGGGCACTTGGATGGCTCATTTGGTTAAGCATCCAACTCTTGATTTCATTTAAGGTCATGAGCTCAGAGTCCTGGGATGGAGCCCCATGATGAGCTCCCCATGAACAGGGAGCATGCTCAAGGATTCCTCCTCTCCCCTTATCCCCCAGCCTGGCACATGCACTGCCCCCCCACCCCCAAATCTTTAAAAGAAAAAAAGACAAGCAGGAAAGTTGATATTATCCGGCAAGAGAACAAATAAAAATGGAGAAAAGACTGAAGAAAGCCTGATTTATAGGACACCATCCAAGAAACAATTTGTGAATTACTGGAGTTCCAAAAGGAAGAGATGGAGGAGGGGGGCAGAAAGCTTATTCAAAAGAAGTAATGGCTGACAGCTATCCAAATATGGTGAGAAATTTGGATAATCAAGTTTATGAAATTGACAGGTTATCAAGCAAACAGCTTGAAGAGAGACATGATAATAAAACTGTCAAAAAAATCAAAGAGAATCTTAAAAGGATCAAAAGAAGAGAAGCTTGTATCTTTCAAGGAATATGTCTATCAGTGGGTTTCTCTGCAGAGAACTTAGCAACTGTAAGAGAGTCAGATGATTCAAGGTGCTGAAAGAAAGAACTGCCAGTCAAAATACTCTTGTCTGACAAAGTTTTCCTATAGAAATGAGAGATAGACTTTCCCAGACAAAAGCTGAAGGAGTCCTTCACCAGTAGCTCTCCCTTAAAAAGTACTGAAAGGAGTGCTTCCAGTTGAAATAAAAGGACACTAATTAGTAAAATGAAAATATATGAAAATACACAACACACTGGTAAAGGTAAGTATATAGCCAAATTTAGAATACTCTTTTATAGTATCATATGGTGGTGTATGCATCCAACAGAATGTATAAAAAGCAGTTCTGAGAAGGATGTTTTGAGTGATAAATGCCTATGTTAAGAAACAAGAAAGATCCCAAATAAACAACCTGACTTTATACCTCAAGGAACCAGAAAAAGAACAAACTAAATTCAAAGTTAACAGAAGAAAGGAAATAACAAAGATCAGAATACAAATAAGTGAAAGAGGTAACAGAGAAACATGAGAAAAGATCAGTGAAACTGGAGCCAGGTTTTTTGTTTGTTTGTTTGTTTGTTTGTTTTGAAAAATAAAAATGACAGACCTTTACTTGGACTAAGGAGACATAAGATTCAAAATTGGAAATGAAAGAGGCATTACCATTGATAACACAGAAATACAAAGGAACATAAGAGACTACTATGAACAATTATAGGCCAATAAAATGGATAATCTAGAGAAAATGGATAAATTCCTAGAAACATACAACCTAACAAGACTGAGTCATGAAGACATAAAACATCTGAATGGATCAGAAATGAGTAAAGAGATTGAATCAGTAATCAAAAACCTCCCAGCAAAGAAAGTCCAGGATCAGGTGGTCTCTCTGGTGAATTCTATCAAACATTAAAGAAAAATTAATGTCAATTCTTCTCAAACTCTCTAAAAAATTGGAAAGGAGGAAATACTTCCTGACTTACTTTACGAGGCTAGCATTACCGTCATATCAAAGCCAGATAAGGACATCACAAGAAAACTATAGGCCAATGTCCCTGATGAATATACATGCAGTAGATGTCTCTGCAAAAAGTTCTTAAGAAAATGTTAGCAAATTGAATTCAGTAGCACATTAAAAGGATCATAGACCACGATCAAAGGGGATTTATCTCTGGGATACAAGATGTTTCATCATATGCAAATCATAAATATGTTACATCACATTAATAGAATGAGAGATAAATAGCACATGATCATCTCAATAGCTACAGAAAAAGTATTTGACAAGGTACAGCTTCCTTTCCTGATTAAAAAACTCTAAACAAATTAGGTATAGAAGAGTATAACTCAACATAATAAAAAGCCATATATGACAAGCCCACAGATAACATTATACTCAACAGTGAAAGGCTGAAGATCAGGAACAAGAAAAGGGTGCCCACTCTCACTACTCTTATTTAAAATAGTACTTGAAATCTTAGCTGGAGAACTTAGACAAGAAAAAAGAAACGCGGAGGGGTCAAGATGGCATAGAAGTAGCAGGCTGAGACTACATCAGGTAACAGGAGATCAGCTAGATAGCTTATCAAACCATTGTGAATACCTACAAATCCGACAGGAGATTGAAGAGAAGAAGAGCAACAATTCTAGAAACAGAAAATCGACCACTTTCGAAAAGGTAGGACCGGCAAAATGAATCCAAAGCCACAGGAAGATAGACCGCAGGGGGAGGGGGGCCGGCTCCCGGCAAGTGGTGGAAGAATGGAGGACAAAATCAGGACTTTTAAAAGTCTGCCCCACCGAGGGACAACGCTCCAGAGGCTAAACCGGGGTGAAGCCCACGCGGGGTCAGCGTGGCCCCAGGTCCTGTGGGGTCACAGGAAGATCGGGGGTGTCTGAGTGTCACAGAGCTCGCAGGTATTAGAGCAGGGAAGCCGGCTACAGAGACGGAGCTGAGGAGTGAGCTCTCAACTTGGGCTTACCTTGAACAGTAATCTGTGGCACAGGCCACTGCTCTGTTAGTGAGGTCCCCACAAGATCCGGGCAGGCATCCCCTGGGGGAGCTCAGGGATCTGCCGGGTTCGGATACTCCAGGCGGAGCTGTGTGCCAGAGACAGAGACACTTGGTCACAGGCTGGGTGAGCTCAGAGCGCAGCCGGAGCCAGGGAGATGGGAGTGATTGGGCGCTTTTCTCTGAGGGCGCACTGAGGAGTGGGACCCCGAGCTCTTGGCTCCTCTGGGCCGCAGACTAGGAGGCCGCCATATTCATTCCCGTCCTCTGGAACTGTACGGAAAGCATTCAGGGATCAAAAGCTCCCGAAAGCGAACCCGAGCGGATTACTTAGCCTGGCCCCTTAAGGGCAGTGCAACTCCGCCTCGAGCAAAGACACTTGAGAATCACTACAACAGGCCCCTCCCCCAGAAGATCAACAAGAAACCCAGCCAAGACCAAGTTCACTTATCAAGGAGAACAGTGGAATTCCAGAGGAGGAGAAAGAAAAGCATGGAATTCATGGTTTTCTCCCCATGATTCTTTAGTCTTGCAGTTAATTTTTTCAATTTTATTTTTTTTTCTTCTAAATTTTTTTAACTTTTACCCTTTCCTCTTAACGTTTTAAACTAAATTATCTTAACAATACCTTCATTAAAAAATAATAATAATCTTTTTTGAACCTTCATTATTATAGTCATATTTTATCCTTCATTGTATCTAACTATTTTTTGTATACACATAGGGTTTTTTCTTCTAAAAAAATTTGGGGTACAACTTCTTCTAATAGATCAAAATATACCCTAAATCTAGTTCCGGGCTTCTTCTAGTCTCCAGCCCAAGCAAATTCTCTCCACTTTCTTTTTCTTTATTCTCCCAACCAACTTACTTTATCAACTCCTTTTTTAGAAATTTAAAAAAAAAATTTTTTTTTCATCTTTATAGGCATATTCCATCCCTTCATTGTGTTTACCCTTACATATGTTTTTCATTCTTTAAAATTTTGGGAGGTAGTTACTTCTAAGAGACCAAAATACTCCCAAAATTAAGTGGGTGACCCTGTTCTAGTCACCAGTCTAATATATATATATATATTTTTTTCTTTTCTATATTTTTTCTTTGTTTTCTTTTTCTAGGTTTTTTTTTCTGAACTTCTTTTTATCCCCTTTCTCCCCCCCCCCCCATGATTTGGGGTCTCTTTTGATTTGGTTAAAGCCATTTTCCTGGGGTGTTTGCCACCCTTTTAGTATTTTATTTGCTCCTTCATATATTCTTATCTGGACAAAATGACAAGGAGGAAAAACTCACCACAAAAAAAAAGAACAAGAGGCAGTACTGAAGGCTAGGGACCTAATCAATACGGACATTGGTAATATGTCAGATCTAGAGTTCAGAATGACGATTCTCAAGGTTCTAGCTGGGCTCGAAAAAGGCATGGAAGATATTGGAGAAACCCTCCCTGGAGAGATAAAAGCCCTTTCTGGAGAAATAAAAGAATGAAAATCTAACCAAGTTGAAATTAAAAAAGCTATTAATGAGGTGCAATAAAAAACGGAGGCTCTTACTGCTAGGATAAACGAGGCAGAAGAATTAGTGATATAAAAGACTAAATGACAGAGAATAAAGAAGCTGAGCAAAAGAGAGACAAACAAATACTGGACCATGAAGGGAGAAATCGAGAGATAAGTGACACCATAAGATGAAACAACATTAGAATAATTGGGATTCCAGAAGAAGAAGAAAGAGAGAGGGGAGCAGAAGGTATATTGGAGAGAATTATTGGAGAGAATTTCCCCAATATGGCAAAGGGAACAAGCATCAAAATCCAGGAGGTGCAGAACCCCCCTCAAAATCAATAAGAATAGGTCCACACCCCGTCACCTAATACTAAAATTTACAAGTCTTAGCAACAAAGAGAAAATCCTGAAAGCAGCCGAGGAAAAGAAGTCTGTAACTTACGATGGTAAAAATATTAGATTGGCAGTAGACATATCCACAGAGACCTGGCAGGCCAGAAAGAGCTGGCATGATATATTCAGAGCACTAAACGAGAAAAACATGCAGCCAAGAGTACTATATCTAGCTAGGCTATCATTGAAAATAGAAGGAGAGATAAAAAGCTTCCAGGACAAACAAAAACTGAAAGAATGTGCAAACACCAAACCAGCTCTACAGGAAATACTGAAAGGGGTCCTCTAAGCAAAGAGAGAGCCTAAAAGTAGTAGATCAAAAAGGAACAGAGACAATATACAGTAACAGTCACCTTCCGGGCAATATGAGGACACTAAATTCATATCTCTCAATAGTTACCTTGAATGTAAATGGGCTAAATGCCCCAATCAAAAGACACAGGGTATCAGAATGGATAAAAAAACAAAACCCATCAATATGTTGCCTACAAGAAACTCATTTTAGACCCGAAGACACCTTCAGATGTAAAGTGAGGGGGTGGAAAACAATTTACCATGCTAATGGACATCAAAAGAAAGCTGGGGTGGCAATCCTTATATCAGATCAATTAGATTTTAAGCCAAAGACTCTAATAAGAAATGAGGAAGGACACTATATCATATTTGAAGGGTCTGTCCAACAAGAAGCTCTAACAATTTTAAATATCTATGCCCCTAACATGGGAGTAGCCAACTATATAAACCAATTAATAACAAAATCAAAGAAACACATCGACAATAATACAATAATAGTAGGGGACTTTAACACTCCCCTCACTAAAATGGACAGATCATCCAAGCAAAAGATCAACAAGGAAATAAAGGCCTTAAATGACACACTGGAACAGATGGACATCACAGATATATTCAGAACATTTCATCCCAAAGCAACAGAATACACATTCTTCTCTAGTGCATGTGGAACATTCTCCAGAATAGACCACATCCTGAGTCATAATGCAGGTCTCAACCAGTATCAAAAGATTGGGATCATTCCCTGATCATTTTCAGACCACAATGCTCTGAAGCTAGAACTCAATCACAAGAGGAAATTTGGAAAGAACCCAAATACATGGAGACTAAACAGCATCCTTCTAAAGAATGAATGGGTCAACCAGGAAATTAAAGAAGAATTGAAAAAATTCATGGATACAAATGATAATGAAAACACAACTGTTCAAAATCTGTGGGACACAGCAAAGGCAGTCCTGGGAGGAAAATAATTAGCAATACAAGCCTTTCTCAAGAAACAAGAAAAGTCTCAAATACACAACCTAACCCTACACCTAAAGGAGCTGGAGAAAGAACAACAAAGAAAGCCTAAACCCAGCAGGAAAAGAGAAATAATAAAGGTCAGAGTAGAAATCAATGAAATAGAAACCAAAAAAAAAAAAAAAAAACCATGAAATTAGGAGCTGGTTCTTTGAAAGAATTAATAAGATTGATAACCCCCTGGCCAGACTTATCCAAAAAATGAAAAAAAAAGAGAGAGAGAGAGAGAGAAAGGACCCAAATAAATGAAATCATGAATGAAAGAGGAGAGATCACAACCAACAGCAAAGAAATACAAACAATTATAAGAACATACTATGAGCAACTCTACACCAACAAATTTGATAATCTGGAAGATATGGATGCATTCCTAGAGACATATAACTAGAGACATATAAACTACCACAACTGAACCAGGAAGAAATAGAAAACCTGATCAGACCCATAACCAGTAAGGAGATTGAAACAGTCATCAAAAATCTCCGAACAAACAAAAGCCCAGGGCTAGATGGCTTCCCAGGGGAATTCTACCAAACATTTAAAGAAGAATTAGTTCCTATTCTCCTGTAACTGTTCCAAAAAATAGAAATGGAAGGAAAACTTCCAAACTCATTTTATGAGGCCAGCATCACCTTGATCCCAAAACCAGACCAGGATCCTATCAAAAAAGAGAATTACAGACCAATATCCTTGATGAACATAGATGCGAAAATTCTCACCAAAATACTAGCCAGTAGGATCCAACAGTACATTAAAAGGATTATTCACCACGACCAAGTGGGATTTATTCTAGGGCTGCAAGTTTGGTTTAACATCCGCAAATCAATCAGTGTGATACAATACATTAATAAAAGAAAAGAATGAGAACCATATGATACTCTCAATAGATGCTGAAAAAACATTTGACAAAGTATAGCATCCCTTCCTGATCAAAACTCTTCAAAGTGTAGGGACAGAGGGCACATACCTCAATATTATCAAAGCCATCTATGAAAAACCCACCGCAAATATCATTCTCAATGGAGAAAAACTGAAAGCTTTTCCACTAAGATCAGGAATACGGCAGGGATGTCCTTTATCACCACTGCTATTCAACATAGTACTAGAAGTCCTAGCCTCAGCAATCAGACAACAAAAAGAAATTAGAAGCATCCAAATCGGTAAAGAAGAAATCAAACTATCAGTCTTTGCAGATGATATGATACTATATGTGGAAAACCCAAAAGACTCCACTGCAGAACTGCTAGAACTTGTACAGGAATTCAGTAAAGTGTCAGGATATAAAGTCAATGCACAGAAATCAGTTGCATTTCTTTACACCAACAAGAAGACAGAAGAAAGAGAAATTAAGGAGTCAATCCCATTTACAATTGGACCCCAAACCATAAGTACCTGGGAATAAACCTAACCAAAGAGGCAAAGAATCTATACTCAGAAAACTATAAAGTACTCATGAAAGAAATTGAGGAAGACACAAAGAAATGGAAAAATGTTCCATGCTCCTGGATTGGAAGAACAAATATTATGAAAATGTCTATGCTACCTAAAGCAATCTACACATTTAATTCAATCCCTATCAAAATCCCATCCATTTTTTTCAAAGAAATGGAACAAATAATCCTAAAGTTTATATGGAACCAGAAAAGACCTTGAATAGCCAAAGGAATATTGAAAAAGAAAGCCAAAGGTGGTGGCATCACAATTCCGGACTTCAAGCTCTATTACAAAGCTGTCGTCACCAAGACAGTATGGTACTGTCACAAAAAGACACATAGATCAGTGGAACAGAATAGAGAGCCCAGAAATAGACCCTCAACTCTATGTCAACTAATCTTTGATAAAGGAGGAAAGAATGACCAATGGAAAAAAGACAGCCTCTTGAGCAAATGGTGTTGGGAAAATTGGACAGCCACATGCAGAAAAATGAAATTGGACCATTTCCTTACACCACACACAAAAATAGACTCAAAATGGATGAAGGACCTCAGTGTGAGAAAGGAATCCATCCAAATCCTTGAGGAGAACACAGGCAGCAACCTCTTCGACCTCAGCCGCAGCAACTTCTTCCTAGGAACATCGCCAAAGGCAAGGGAAGCAAGGGCAAAAATGAACTATTGGGATTTCATCAAGATCAAAAGCTTTTGCATAGCAAAGGAAACAGTTAACAAAACCAAAAGACAACTCTCAGAATGGGAGAAGATATTTGCAAACAACATATCGGATAAAGGGCTAGTATCCAAAATCTATAAAGAACTTAGCAAACTCAACACCCAAAGAACAAATAATCCAATCAAGAAATGGTCAGAGGACATGAACAGACTTTTCTGCAAAGAAGGCATCCAAATGGCAAACAGACACATGAAAAAATGCTCCACATCACTCGGCATCAGGGAAATACAAATCAAAACCACAGTGAGATACCACCTCACACCAGTCAGAATGGCTAAAATGAACAAGTCAGGAAATGACAGATGCTGGCAAGGATATGGAGAAAGAGGAACCCTCCTACACTGTTGGTGGGAATGCAAGCTGGTGCAACCACTCTGGAAAACTGTATGGAGGTTCCTCAAAAAGTTGAAAATAGAGCTACCCTATGACCCAGCAATTGCACTACTGGGTATTTACCCTAAAAATACAAACACAGTGATCCAAAGGGGCATGTGCACCCAAATGTTTATAGCAGCAATGTCCACAATAGCCAAACTATGGAAAGAACCTAGATGTCCACCAATAGATGAATGGATAAAGAAGATGTGGTATATATATACAATGGAACACTATGCAGCCATCAAAAGAAATGAAATCTTGCTATTTGCGACGACGTGGATGGAACTAGAGGGTCTTATGCTTAGTGAAATAATTCAATCAGAGAAAGACAACTATCATATGATCTCCCTGAAATGAGGAAGTAGAGATGCAAGTGGGTGGTTTGGGGGGGTATGAAAAGATTAAATGAAACAAGATGGGATCAGGAGGGAGACAAACCATAAATGACTCTTAATCTCGCAGAACAAACTGAGGGTTGCTGTGGGGAGGGGAGTCGGGAGCGGGTGGTGGGGTTATGGACATTGGGGGGGAGTGTGTGCTGTGGTGAGTGCTGTGAAGTGTGTAAACCTGGCAATTCACAGACCTGTACCCCTGGGGCTAAAAATACATTATATGTTTATTTTAAAAAAAAAAGTTCATTAAAAAAAAAAGAAAGAAATGCAAGGGGTGCCTGAGTGGCTCAGTGGGTTAAAGCCTCTGCCTTCGGCTTGGGTCATGTTCTCAGGGTCCTGGGATTGAGCCCCTCGTAGGACTCTCTGCTCTGCGGGGAGCCTGCTTCCTCCTCTCTCTCTGCCTGACTCTTTGCCTACTTGTGATCTCTGTCTGTCAAATAAATAAATAAAATCTTTAAAAAAAAAGAAAAGAAAAGAAAAAAGAAATGCAAGGCATTCATATTGGAAAGAAAGAAGTGAAATTGTCTTTATTTGCAAATGATACGATATTATGTATAGAAAATCCTAAAGACTCTACCAAAAAACTGTTAGAACTAATCAATGAATTTGGTTAAGTTGCAGGATTCAAACCAGCATACAGAAGTCAGTTGAATTCCTGTATACTAACAATGAAATATCTGAAAAATAAATAAAGAAAATCCCATTCATGATAGCATTCAAAACCAATAAAATACTTAGGAATAAATTTAGCAAAGGAGGTGAAAGATCTTTACACTGAAAACTGTAAGATTTTGTTGAAAGAAATTAAAGAAGACAAAATAAATGGGAACATATACCATGTTCATGAATCATAAATATTAATATTGTTAAAATGTCCATACTATGCAAAGCCATCTATAGATTCAGTGCAGTTCCTATAAAAATTTCTTTTTTTTTTTTTAAAGATTTTATTTTATTTATTTGACAGAGAGAGATCACAAGCAGGCAGAGAGGCAGGCAGAGAGAGAGGAGGAAGCAGGCTCCCTGCTGAGCAGAGAGCCCGATGCGGGGCTCGATCCCAGGACTCCGAGATCATGACCTGAGCCGAAGGCAGAGGCTTAACCCACTGAGCCACCCAGGCGCCCCTCCTATAAAAATTTCAATGGCATTTTTCACAGAAAAAAAAAAGGGCAACAATTCTAAAGTGTGTGTGGAACCACAGACCTTGAATATCTAGAAAAATCTTGAGAAAGAACAAAGCTGGAGATATCACACTTCCAAATTTCAATCTATACTACAAAACTATGGTAATCAAAACTATGTATGTATACTAATATATGTATATGTGTACATATGTATACTAATCAAGAGAGTATGCCGCTGGCATAAAAATAGACACATTGACCAAGAAACGGAATTAAGAACCCAGAAAAAAAATGCATAACTGCTCAACTCATATATAACAAGGAAGCCAAGAATACTCAGTGGGGAAAGGATAGGCTCTTTAATAAATGGTGCTGGGAAAACTGGACAATCACGTGTATAAGAATGAAGTTGGACTCTCGTCTTACATCACTCATAAAAATTAAACATATTAAAGACTTAAACATAAGGTCTGAAACCATAAGACTTCTTTCTAGGAGGAAAAAAAACCTCCTTGACATTGGTCTTGGTAATGATTTCTTGTATACGACACCAAAACCAAGCAACAAAAGCAAAAATCAGTAAGTGGGACTCCATCGAACTAAAGAGCTTCTGCACAGGACACCTGGGTGGCTCAGTCAGTTAAGCATTTGCCTTTGGCTCAGGTCATGATCCCAGGGTCCTGGGATTGAGCTCTGCATGGGCTCTCTGCTCACTAGGGAGCCTGCTTCTCCTTCTTCCTCTGCAGCCCCCCTGCTTGTGATCTCTCTCTCTCTGTCAAATAAATAAATCTTTTAAAAAAGAGCTTATGCACAGCAAAAAGAAACATCAACAAAATGAAAAGGCAACCGAAAGAATGGGAGCAAGTATTTGCAAATCATGTATATGATATGATATGGATTAATATCCAAGATATATAAGGAACTCCTACAACTCACTAGCAAAAATATATATAAACAATCTGATTTAGAAGTAGGTAGAGGAGAGGTGCCTGTCTCTCTCAGTCCGCAGAGCATGCAGCTCTTGATCTTGAAGTTGTGAGTTTGCCCTACATTGGGTATAGAGAGTACTTAAAAATAAAATCTTAAGGGGCGCCTGGGTGGCTCAGTGGGTTAAGCCACTGCCTTCGGCTCAGGTCATGATCTCAGTGTCCTGGGATCGAGTCCCGCATCGGGCTCTCTGCTCAGCGGGGAGCCTGCTTCCCTCTGTCTCTCTCTGCCTGCCTCTGTCTACTGTGATCTCTCTCTGTCAAATAAATAAAATCTTAAAAAAAATAAAAAAATAAAAAAAAATAAAATCTTAAGAAAAAAAAAATAGAGGAACTGAACTGATATTTTCCCAAAGAAGACATAGAAGTGGCCAGCAAGTACATGAAAAGGTGCTCAACATCACCAATCACAAGGGAAATGCAAACCAAACTTCAAGGAGATATCACCTCACAAATGTTAGAATGACTGCCATTAAAAAGGTGAGAGTTAGTAAGTGTTTGGTGAAGATGTGGTGGAAAGGGGAACGCTTGTGCACTGTTGGTAGAATGTAAACTGATAAAGCCCCTATGGAAAGCAATGTGGATGTACCTCAAAAAATTAAAAATAGAACTACCATTTGATCCAGCAATCCTACTTCTAGGTATACATCCAAAGGAAATGTAACGAGGCTCTCAAAAAGATATCTACTCCCCCATGTCTGTTGTCGGATTATTCACAAGAGCCAAGATATGGAACCAACCTAAAGGTCTTTCTGCAGATGAATGGATAGAGAAGGTGTGGTAAACGTATTATGGATTATTATTTAGCCATGAGAAAGAAGGAGATCCTTCCATGGACCTGGAGGGCATTATGTTAAATGACATAAATAACGTTAATAGACAAAGACTTTATATATTATCTCACATGAAGAATCTAAGAAAGCTGAACTTTTAGAGACTAGAATGGTGGTTGTCAGGGTCTGAGTGGTGAGGGGGAAAATAGGAAAATGTTGGTCCAGCGGTATAAACTTCCATTTATAAGTTTGAGATCTAATATATAGCACAGTGACTGTAATTAAGAATGCTGCATTATATGCTTGAAAGTTGCTGAGAGACTAGATCTTAAAAGTTCTCATCACAGAAAAGAATCGGTAATTATGTGAGGTGATGGAGGTGTCCTAAGTAATACTACTGTGGTAATCATTTCACAATATAACAGTGTATCAAAGCAACACATTGCACACCTTAAACTTTCACAGTGTTATGTGTTAATTATATCAATATGTAAAGTTGCAAAAAATTAATTTAAATTTAAAAAACTCACTTCCTCAAGTCTCAGTAGTCACATTTTTAGTGTTCTTGTGGCTAGTGGTTACTATGTTGCATATCATGAATATTGAACGTTTCCATCAGTGCAGAAAATTTTATTGGACAGCACTGTATCTAAAACATGCAGATTTAAGAGATAGTGTACAAATGTAGTTAGGAGATAAACTCCAGGTTATAACAGTTAATTTAATCTTCCTTTTTAAAAAAGGAAGTTCAGATTGAGTTTCCTTAGAATAGTGAGTAAGACTGTTTAAAGGTCTTATATATCTATAATTTGTAAAAATTATTTGTTCTAATTAGGCTTCTCTGCTTTTCTTTGTCATTAGTCCCTGTCAATAAACGATTGTTTAGATTTTACTCTTTAATTTCACCATAGAGACCTAGTTAATATTTTCATACACTAACACTATAGGAGAAAGGGTCTTTTTCAAACTAAAAATGATTATTCTTCATGATAGAAATATAATTTTTAGATTTTTTTCATATTTTGATCACCTCAGGGAATATTTTTACTCATTGAACATTCAGTTGGAGCTGGCTTTCCTTTTTAGATTTAAAGCTTTATTTTAATCACATTATATTTAGATTTTGCTAATCAAAAAGCATATACTCATTCTGTTAGAAAAACTTATCATGGCTACCGCATAACTCTTAGAGGTAAGGGCAGAGATGAGGATTATGGCTTTTCATCAGCAGTGATACCCTATGCCATTATGCTCAGCAGTAAAAGATGGAACGACTCACGAAGTTTCAGCGTTCAAGGTTAAGTGTAGACTATATAATGGCCAAGTGCTTAAATGATTTACAAATTTTTGGCCTGAAAGAGTTTTTGTCAAGTCTAAACCAAAGAATTTTTCAGAATCCTTTGAAAAGGATAGTGAGATTGGTTTAAATCTGATAAAATTCAATTAATTTTTCTTCAAGCATCACACCACAGACTGGGCTGTTGATTCAGATGTTGCAGCCTGGATAAAATCCAAAAGGCTCAACCTAGGAGAGTCAGGTTTGCTTCTTCAAAACCCAGCTGAATACCATCCTCTCCTTGAAGCAGTTCATTCTTTCCCCAGCTGGGATTAATCATTCCCTCTGTGATCTTTCATAGCACTTTAGTTACATCTCTGTTGTAATTATCACACTCTTTGATATAAAACCCCCAGCACTTTTTATTGTGTCCCAAAATATATGCAGTCTTGGCTTTTTCTTTCCCCTCTGTCCCTTGCTCCCTTCCTCCTTCCTTCTTACTGCCTCTAGGATTACATTTAAACTCATCATTCAGATCTTCAGGGCTCTCTTAGAAATCTGTCTTTGTTTCTCATTGCTCTAGTATGGATTTGGCCAAGCTGAACTATCCACTGCTCAGATATATACTTATTCTCATATATAGAGAGCGGGCAGGGGAAATGGAGAGAGCAGGAAAGTGATTGAGACTGAGATAGGAATTTGGGGTGGCTTTTTCTTTCCTTTTAATTTCTGCGTGTTATGAAGCAACATGGTTAAACATGAGCTCTGGAGTCCCTCCTCTGTAGCTTCCTAGGATGTGCTCTTGAGCAGATTCCTCTGTAATCCTGCCTAAACTCACCTTCTACAAATCTAGTGCTGTATTGCCTATATTAGCCTGCTCTCTCAAGGATTAAATGGTAATTTTTTTTGTAAAATACTTACTGCCTGGGAGATAGTAATACACATGCACACACACACAAAGGGTACTCTTTTTTTATCCATTTGCAAACATACATGAACTTCCTTGTATGTGAATATAAAGTCATAACTATTAAAAATTATTTTTATTAACATATGATGTATTATTTGCCCCAGGGGTACAGGTCTATGAATCATCAGGCTTACACATTTTACAGCACTCACCATAGCCCATACCCTCCCCAGTGTCCATCACCCCACAGCCACGATCTCCCTACCCCCACCCCCCAGCAACCCTCAGTTTGTTTCATGAGATTAAGAGTCTCCTATGGTTAGTCTCCCTCCCGATCCCATCTTGTTTCATTTTTTCCTTCCCTAGCCCCCACAACCCCCTGCCCTGCATCTCAAACTCCTCATGTCAGAGAGATCATATGATAATGGTCTTTTTCTGATTGTAAAGTCTTAACTTTTTTTTTTTTAAGATTTTATTTATTTGACAGACGGAGATCACAAGTAGGCAGAGAGGCAGGCAGAGAGAAGAGGAAGCAGGCTCCCCGCTGAGCAGAGAGCCCGATGCGGGGCTCGATCCCAGAACCCTGGGATCATGACCTGAGCCGAAGGCAGAGGCTTTAACCCGCTGAGCCACCCAGGCGCCCCGTAAAGTCTTAACTTTTAATGCTACCCAGCATCTGCATATTTCAAAACGTGTTCTAAAAAAAAAAAAAATGTTATACAAATAAACAGTTGTTTCATTAATTTTCTCTCTTTTTATTAGGATGAGGGAAGACTCTAATACTCATAGAGCTATACTCTGTGCTGGCCTCTGTCTTAGGCACTCATTTATAAATACCTTCTTGGTTCATAAACCACACGGGAAGGAAACATTAATCCCGTATTGCTGAGGAAGAAACAGTGTCTCAGAGAGGTTGCGTTAAGTGACCCAAGATTACATAGTAAGTGAGAGTCAGGATTATACTGTCCACCACAATGTGCTGCTGCTTACACCCAGTGACAGAAATAACTTCTGTATGTATGGTGACCATAAATCTCAACTTGAAGTCTAACAAAGGATTTTTCTTACACTAAAATCTTTAGGATGGATTCTATTTTGTGTAGTAGTTGATATTAGGCCTATTTCACAAGATTCAGGAATAAGGCAGTGGGGCTTTATTTACTAATGTCAGTCTTACCAAAGAGCTAGAAATGTCAAAGTTATTAAACATGCCCTCTTTAGTGATAAAGATCACTACATTGTCAACATTTTAAAGAAAGAGGAACATTTGTCTTTATCATTTCTGTCTGGTCTTCAGTGTTCTTTACACCTCTTTCTGTTTTCAGAAATGCCAGAATTACGTAGAAAATTCTACACCAGTTTTGAAATACACCGCTTTGTCTTGAGGTTTTTGTTTTATTTTTGCCATTGCCTGATTTTGTTTTTATCGTAGACAGGTCTAATTTATAGAATCATAGAGTGCAGTGCTGGTTAGTCAGATGTACACACCATGTTTTAAGCTGTAAGTCTTAAGGTCTGAATGCTAGTTGACTTCCATTTGACAGTGTTTAGAGTGCTCTTATCAAGCCCAGAATACTGGTCAAGACTTCTTTGTTATTGTTGAATTAGGTTGTTCTGTTTCTTACTGCTTCTTTTGCTCTTAAAACAAGCTTGCTAATAATGATAATTACCAGATGATTTATCTAGTGAGAACTCATAGCACATCATTCTTTAAGGGAAGAAAAAGGCGGGGGAGAGAAAATAATAAACTATCTTTTTTCCTAATCACTGTATTCCAGAAGTGGAACTAAATGGATCCCTTGGTCAGATTTTAGTTTCATGTGAATTTCTTCTTCCTTCTTTATTTTTCCTCCAAAGAAAGGTGCTTTCACACATAGAGAGAGGCGTGGCCAAATGGTATGTGTGGCAGAGGGATGTTGGAGGAGGAATCTGGGGGACATGGGTGGTATTTTCATTGGGATAGCATCTTGGAGGTTAATGTGTTGACTATAATATAAAATATGTGTTTCTGGAAAGAATAGGCAGAGATAATGAAGATTTGTCTCAAATTCCTAGTGATCTTGGTATAGTCATTTACAATGGAAGTTAGAGATTGTAACAGAATATGTCAGTCTTCCTCCCCTCCCCCCACTAACATTGACTGCAGAGGGGAAGGATGCAGGAAGTACACACATCAATGGAATGAGCTTATAGTTCCTTTGGCAAGTGGTGACTGCATTCAATAAACTGGTCACGAAGGACTACAGATGGCAGAGTGCTGGGCTGGTGAAGTACTCTTGGCCACATGAGGCGAGAGGTTAAATTTCTTTCATAGTTCCCTTAACAATATAGTTTTAACTGATTAACTCTAGTCCTAGATAGGTTATTTTTCCTATATGTTGGCACAAATGCTCCACTCACACATATTTTACCCCATTTCTGTATTTTTTAATAATAATAATGATACTACTAACTACCATTTATTGAACACTTACATGTGTCATGAACTAGTCTAAGTTCTATATATGTATTAGCCCATTTAATCTTCCCAGCAACCCAGTGAAGGTAGGAGTTACTTTTCTCACCCAACAAGGAGAGTTAACCAAACTGCTCAAGGTCATACAACTAGCAGAGATTTATTTTTGTTTACTTAATTTTTTTTCCTTACATTTAATTTTTATTCTGTGTTACCTCTATGTTTTTGTGATTAACTATAGACTAAAGCCCCACATAAGGACAACTCTGACTGAAAACTATTTGACCTTTTAGAAATTGTCGACAGTTTTTTAGCCCTTTAATGAGAGAATTGAATTAGAGTTCAGTGCATTTTTTTGCAAGTGGTGAATTATTCAGTAAGTCTCCATTTCCCATCAGTTGAGATTTTTTTTTTAAAGTTTTTATTTTCTACAATGTCTTGGCCATATCTCACATTCCCAGGTGAGTATAGAGGGCTTCTGTTTTTTTCAATCAACTGAAAAACAATAAATAATGCTTTTTAAGAACCCATTGCTTTTAACATAAAATTGCTTAAAACTTGTCTTTTGATACTTATTGAATAAGATGTTTATAGTTAGTTATAGCTTATGTGTTTAACTTATGCACTTAGAAAAAGAGAGAAAAAATAGCAATTTAAATGATGTGGGCAATCAGATATGCCTGCTTCCCCTCTTTGTGAGCATGTATCCTGAAGGGAATGGGCAATTGGAATATGGATTTATTATCCCCTTCGTTGGTTTTAGTTACTGTGTGCCACTCACTGAGCATTGGATTCTGTTTGGTATGATTATTTCTTATACAACATGACCCATGAAAACACGCCAACAACTGGAAAAAAGTAAGCTATCCCAAGGCTGGAAGAAAAACAGGCTTGCCATACTTACTGACAAAGCATGCATTGGTCTGTAACAGATTTTCCCAGGGTAATTTCAACAAATGTGTAATTTCTGCCTTGTATGTTTGCTTTAGAGCTAACTCCCTTATGTGACTCCTCTGTGTTGAGTGCCTGTTTGATGCCAGGTACTGTAAAAGTGCTAAAAAGAGGAAAATTTGTTTTGTCCTTCAAATTTTTCAGTCTTGATAGCTCATAGGTTAGGAAGGGCAACTTTAGGTAATGCAGAAGACAAGTATCATGAAATTAATAGGCAACGGCTTATATGTTGCTATGATATGACCCAAATAGTTTATTTGGGATGTTCTGTTAACTTAAAAAAAATCAGTAAGTTTTTGAACACGGTGGTATGTGTGGAAGTGACTTGCTAAATTCTCCAGGGGCTTATTGATTTGGAAGCAAGAGTTTCTGTCCTATAAAATCTCATAAAACTCTTTTTTCAGTTCTCACATATGCTTCACACTATTCACATGACTATCATGCCATTTTGGTTGTACCTGTCTTTATCATATATACATATATGTATATGTTTTCTTTTAGGTTTCTATATATGCTGTACCAGAAAAGATTGGTCAAGTTCACCATGCCTTGGAAACAACTGTGAAGCTTCTTGAATTCTATCAAAACTACTTTGAAATTCAATACCCGCTTAAGAAATTGGGTAAGAATCAAACAATGCCTCTGATTTTCATTACTTTTACAACCTAGATTCATTTTGCAAATGTTTTTTTAGAAAACTTTTGCCAAAGTTATTTTAAAAGAAAACTAAGAAACACTTAAATCTTTAAAAATTGTCTCTATTTGTTGAGATTATTCAGATCCCATAAAAACATCTAAATGTGGAGCTTAAAACATTTAGAAGTTTATGGAGGTGTTAAAAGGGCTTACCCAGTGTATAAGCTGTGTACGTGGAAATTTGCTTAGGGCTTAGTCTGGAGTTTGACTAATTCTCACCTCCTAAGAAATTCCTGATTCAAATAACAAGAATTGAGTATTGGGAGCTCAGGAAAGCAAGAGCATGTCAGAGCTGTTTAACCAGGAGCTAGATAGAGGAATGTCGGATCTGCACCTTATCCTCCCTGCTCTAAAAAGTTGATTCATTGTGAAGGAATTAGGTTTCTCTTCCTTCGCTAAGTGACAGGGGAGCAGTGACTCTAAAGGGATGGTTCAGGTCTTTCTCAACTGACTGTCAGGTGGGGAACGTACAAAACAGGTGTAGGTTTCCATTTGCTGAGTATAAAATGACCTCACTGTCTCTTGATTCACAGTGATAAACCAATGGGTAAAATATTTTTATTTAGGGAGTGCCCTAGATGAAGGAAAGTTGATCACTTCTTTCTTCTCATATCCAGATTTGGTGGCTATTCCTGACTTTGAAGCAGGAGCAATGGAAAATTGGGGTTTACTCACCTTCCGAGAAGAAACACTTCTGTATGACAACAATACTTCTTCAGTGGCGGACAGAAAACTGGTTACTAAAATTATTGCTCATGAGCTATCCCATCAGGTATTAGTAGCCAAGAATATTGTATTTCATTTCTCTTTTATATCCTAGAGTTTTAGAGTAGAATTAGATGCTAATAAGAAATTCAGCGTTTTATTGTAGTATCACCTTCTTTCATAATAAAGTGGGGTTTTCTTTTTGTTTTTGTTTTTTTTTTTAGATTTATTTATTTATTTGACAGGGAAATAGTGAGAGCAGGAACACAAGCAGGGGGAGTGGGAGAAGGAGAAGCAGGCTTCCCGACAAACAGGGAGCCTGATGTGGGTCTCAATCCCAGGACCCTGGGATCATGACCTGAGTTGAAGGCAGATGCTTAATGACTGAGCCACCCAGGTGCCCCTGGGTGTTTTCTAACACAAACTTGATTTCAAATGAAAATGCCTTCTCATGTTTGTGTAGGATTTTACAGTTTATAAAGCACTTGCACATCCATTATCTCACTTACTTTTCATAACTGCTCTGAGGTAGGTGATAATCCCAATTTACAGATATGGAAACTGAGACTCAGTTTAAATAAATGACTTACCCAAAGTCATACAATTAATAATTGGCAGCACTGGGCTTGAAGACCACTGTCTACTCAAGATCTGCCTCTCCTTTCTTGCCCTGTAATGATAGAGATCTATTTCACTCTGACAGTTGCCAGCTGCTCAGTATAGCTTTGTGGTGGACAAACCCCTCCCCTAAATTTCACTCTGTTCTCAAAACTCTTGGACTGTAGTTGTCAGGACTAGATTTATGTTTTCTTCTCCTGCTCAAACTGTGTTCTTTGTTAATTTGAGAGAGGGAGGGTACTCTTTGTATGATAAGGAGATAAAGAAAGAAAATTATGTGGGTATGTGAACATCCTGTTTTCTTCCCCAACACCTCGTCTTTCTTTTGTCCCTTGCTGAGGGGCTTAACAGTGTTGGGTATGGGAGTGCCTGGGTGGCTCTCTGGGTTAAAGCCTCTGCCTTCAGCTCAGGTCATGATATCAGGGTCCTGGGATCGAACCCCGCATTGAGCTTTCTCCTCAGAAGGAAGACTGCTTCCCTCTCTCTCTCTGCCTGCCTCTCTGCCTACTTGTGATTTTTCTCTCTGTCAAATAAATAAATAAAATCTAAAAAAAAAACAAAACAGTGTTGGGTATGGTTTGGGGGTGTCACGATGGAAGGGGGACGTGGAAGAAGAGTAGCACATGCTCTGGTCAGTTTGCTTCCTGTTTCAAACACCATATATGTGCAACTCTGGAGCCCTTGTGAACACTTCATAACAGGCTGACATCTGAAGCACATTTTTATTGACAGTCATGGTTTTGGATATGTAGCCACGTTGTCCTTTAGAGGATATCCTCTTGGTCTTTTATGCGTGGAGCCACCCATCATCACCGCTTCTCTGTTACTTCTGCTTTAAGTCTTAGAAACCATATTCCTCTGAAACAGGTTTAAAGATAATATCTTTGAAAAGCATGTTATTATAATTCTCAAAACTGTTCTGTTTCAATACCTAGTAATATTATTTTGCTGCTGGTTTGAGATGAGCCGTAGGCCACACTAAATTGCATACCCACCACTCTCCATTCTGGGGATTTTTGAGATACTTTTTTTTTTAGGAGAGTCTCCTATCATTGTTATCCTTCTTATGGTTATATCAGAGAAGAAGACATTTAAAGAACTTTCTGATGCCCTTTATTTATATGCATGCCAACTATCTTAAGGAACGTTACTTGAATTCTGTTTCGAATCCTGTAAATACCTCCTCTCATGTGCCTGAGGAGAAACATGAAGCCTGGGCTTATGTAGGAAAATCTGTCACATACAAATTTATTTCTTAGTTGTCATGGATGGCTGTAGATAGAATGGAAATAATCTTAATAACTTAATATTAGAAGGTAAAAGAATTTCATTATCTAGGAAATAATACTTTTAATGAAGTGGCTAAAAACTGTTTTTACCTAGCAAACAATGTGTGTGTTAATTTGATAAATATGCTAATTGGGTTTCTTGTTTTCCCATTCAACAGAGTAAAATATTAAAATTTTTGTTTTCATTTTAGAGTAAATATCTACAAATTTTCTCATAAGTGTTTAATTTGAACGTGGTTTCTTTAACTAATAACTATTTTAAGTAGTTATAATCTGGATATAGGTGATTAATCTGACAATTCAATTATTAGGACATTTTTAAGAATGTAAATACTGTGTTGGTTAGTAGTTTGTTTTTTCCCCACAGTGGTTTGGTAATCTGGTCACAATGGAGTGGTGGAATGATCTGTGGCTAAATGAAGGGTTTGCTACATTCATGGAGTATTTCTCTTTGGAAAAAATATTTAAAGAGCTCTTCAGTGTAAGTACACCGTTTGTTATACATACTCTCATATTTGCCATTTGGAGAAATGAAAGTGTTTCTAGAAAGATAAAATTGATCCTTGTTGCTGATAAATCTTCAACTTCTTGACATTTGGCAATGAAAACTAAGCTTTTATTTATTGAAATGTTTCATTGAAAGCTGAAGTTATGTGAAATTATTTTATACTTTGTTAAGATGAACATTTTAAATCACTTTGTTACATTTTTATTTTTAAGAGATGTGGCCCTTCTCCTTGAAGGAATTTAGATAAAGTTGAAAAACCTTTTTTGGACAACAAAACTTTATCGTTTGTATAAAGAGAGAAAGAAATTAAGACAATGTTATCTCTCTGTTGTTACTGTGATCCTTCTTGTAACATGGTACATAGACCAATACAGACAAGTAATTTGCCCTGTTAAGATACAAACCATATTTTGTACCCTTTCTAAAGGGATATCATTGAGATATCATTCTGTCATAGAGGTCATAATAATGATACTCTATTATTAGACTCTGGAGATGTTTCCTATCATTAGAGATATTTGAACACACCAGGCCGTAGTACAATAGGTATTGCCAAATAATCCAAGCAATAGGTGGAGTGTGTAAATAAAGATCCCATTCAGCCCTAAAATTCTCTGACTTTATATTAAACTTCCTGGGTATATGATCCAAGACTGTTTCAAAATACGGATACTCTTAAGAGCTTTTAGTCTGAATTTTTTATGTAAGTCCTGTTCAAAAACTTCAGGTGGGTAGAAGGAACTAGAATACTAAGCAAAATATTCTAAATCTATGTGTGTTACTTAATTGAGCAATGAGATATACAGTTTCACCACTTGGTGGTGCCCAGAATGTTTAAAACCTTCTAATGGATATTCTAGGGCAGCTTGTCTACTGAGCTATCAATGAATTCTATTTAAGGGTCATATTTTATTTTGAATGAATCTCAGTTAAGGGAAATGTCTATTATCTTAATAGAAACCATGTATGAAAAGTTGGCTTAAGGACCAATTTTTATTTTTGTTTTTTAATTTCAGATGCTATTTTAAAAATGTACACTAACCATTTTAGAATATTTACGTTGATTTTCTCTCTGGACTTGACACATTTGGTTGCTTTAGTAATAGATTCTTAATTTATTCTTACGGCATGGTTTAAGAAACAATGCTTTTCATGTGGCTAGGAAGTTATAATTTTTTTTTTTTAATTTAAGGAATACAAATGAAAGTTGCTGTATTCCTACATTATAAAAGCTTATTTTCTAAAGTCTAGTGAAGATTTTTTTTAATAATGAACTTAAACAGTTATTAGTCTAACTCATATAAATAATTACTATACTTGCCTTTGCCTTTGATACTTTTTGTGGTTTCCTAATCTGTTTGATGTTTTTGCTAGTATGAAGATTTCTTAGATGCTCGATTTAAAACCATGAAGAAAGATTCCTTGAATTCATCTCATCCAATATCATCATCATCTGTTGAGTCTTCAGAACAGATTGAAGAAATGTTTGATTCTCTTTCCTATTTTAAGGTACTATTCGGTACACCAAGTACCTGGAATGGGTTTCAAATTAATTTCTTTCTTTTTTTTTTTTTTAAGATTTTATTTATTTATTTGACAGAGAGGTAGAGAGAGATCACAAGTAGGCAGAGAGGGAAGGGGAAGCAGGCTCCCCGCTGAGCAGAGAGCCCAATGCAGGGCTCGATCCCAGGACCCTGAGATCATGACCTGAGCCGAAGGCAGAGGCTGAACCCACTGATCCACCCAGGCGCCCCTCAAATTAATTTCGTATGTGAGCAAGCTGCATGATTTATTTATTTTTTTTTTAAGATTTTATTTATTTATTTGACAGAGAGAGACATCACAAGTAGGCAGAGAGGCAGGCAGAGAGAGAGGAGGAAGCAGACTCCCTGCTGAACAGAGAGCCCGATGCGGGGCTCGATCCCAGGACCCTGAGATCATGACCTGAGCTGAAGGTAGAGGCTTAACCCACTGAGCCACCCAGGTGCCCCTAGCTGCATGATTTAGATTACTTTAAAGATTATATTTTAAGATTATTTTCATGTTTGCTTCTATTTAAATCTTGGTTTTAACTTTTCTGGGTTTTTCTCCATATCTCTGTTCTCATTTAAGTTCTGTAACTGGTATTCTGGGTAGTTAATCAGATCATACAGCCATACAGCCATATATCTCTTAAAGTTGGTTCAGTCTACAGATCTACAGGTAGAATATATCCAGCGGATGTTCTAAGCAAGCCCTTGGCTGGGTTATTGACAATTGAGGCATGTTCCAAAGTCACAATTGCCAAAACACATAAATAAAAAGAGGTTGTAAGAACTGAAAAGTAGGGTGCCTGGGTGGCTCAGTGGGTTAAGCCGCTGCTTTCGGCTCAGGTCATGATCTCGGGGTCCTGGGATCGAGTCCCGCGTCGGGCTCTCTGCTCAGCAGGGAGCCTGCTTCCCTCTCTCTCTCTCTCTGCCTGCCTCTCCGTCTGCCTGTGATCTCTCTCTGTCAAATAAATAAATAAAATCTTTAAAAAAAAAAAAAAAAAGAACTGAAAAGTAGATTGCAGGATCAGAAACATAGACTCCAGGTTTGGAAGTAAAGCAAAAACAGAAAACTAGAAACCTGATTAGGATCACCATAGATCAGGGGCACCTTGGTGGCTCAGATGGCTGAGTGTCTGCTTTTGGCTCAGATCATGATCTCTGAGTCCTGGGATCGAGCCCTGTGTTGGGCTTCCTGCTCAGTGGGGAGTTTGCTTCTTCCTTTACTGCTACAACTTCCCTCCACCCCCACTCATGCGCTTTAAAAAAAAAAAAAAAAGGAAGTCCTAACACGATGTGGTCAAAGTGTGAAATTAGGAGTGGTACTGAAAGTGGAAGGAAAATGATGACTGTAAAAGCACTGGGTGGAGGGAAGTTCTGGAAGGATTTAGTGACAGGGTAAGGCAGGTAAACAAAGAGGTAGCCATGTTTTCCAGGCGAACACCTGACTGGCATGGAAAATGGTTATACTGTTAACAAATAAGGAATCAGGAATTTAGTTAGCTATATTAAATATATTCCAATCAGAGCTGCTGCTGTGATTTTTAAAGCCTGTATTGGATCTGTTGACAAAAATGTTTAAACTCGTGGTTCTGTTCTTGTACAGAGCTGTTACTTCAAGATTTGTTTTGACTGAGCTCCATCATCCTCTGACCCCCACCCCCTAAACCCTGAATTCAGTGTCTTCTGATCATTTGGTTTCTACAGCATAACTAACTCCTGTCAGTATGGTAACTACTTATTTCAGGATTTTGGAATCAGGATTTTCGAATATTTGGGCAAATATCCCACATAATTGGGAAAAGTAGGACACTGAGTAATTTACCAATATTGTATGTAAGAACAAATAAGCATGATTAGGGAAATGTGTTTGACAGACATATTCTTTCTGGGTTTTTAAATCTCTAAGCCTAATTCAGATATAGGATGTCTGTTGAGATCAACTAGGAAGTAAATTTTGAAATAAAAGGAAAAAGTTCTAAAATTTAAATGCCAAGAGCCACCAAAATGAGGTGCTTCCATGGAGATGAAGATCAAGCAAGAGACTGAGAACGATGGGCAGTGATTAGGGGGAGAATCAAGAGGATGTCCCAAGGCCAAGTGCAGAAAGGCTCTAAAGGGGGAGTGAGTAATCAGTCATATCAAATGCTGCTAGCAGGTTGATAAGTTGAGTGTGGGAATTACCATTGGTTTGACACCATGAAGTTCTCCAGTGACCTTGATAAAAACATTTTTAGTGATGGTTGGATGATGGGTCTAGAGAAAGCGGTAAGAGAGCAAATGGAGATGGCAGATGTGGACAGCTCTTTTAAGGAGTTTACTACAAAGGGAGTATAAGAAATAGGGTGATAACTGGAAGAGGCATGGGGTTAAAGAAAGGAAGGACATTTTTTATTTGCTTTAAATGAGGAATGTTGCATAGTTTTGTTAATGGGAATGTAACAGTGAGGGAAAGTTGGTGATGCAGGGGTGAAAGGGATCTGTTGGGAACAGGAATGAGTGCTTAAGTTGATAGAAAAAGTAACAACATGAAGCACGATATAGAAAAAAGGGAGTAGTAGGTATTAAGTTGAGTTGTCTATATCTGATCATCTTGATGGCTTAATACTGCTACATTTTTACCAGAAGTGAAATTCAAAGATTATTTGAGTACCTTCGTTACTAAGTGCTGTTTTAGTCACTGGATTTGAGCTTTTTGGATTTTCCCTCAGCTAGCATACAGTCTAGAAGAGGAAATAAGTATATATCTACATCTATAAATACATACTTAAATGTATATCTACCTAAATATCTATCTAAATATATATATTAAATACATATCTGTAGCAGATGCAGGGAGTGATATAAATTGTTTTTGAAGTTGGAGAACTATTTCTATCTTGAATCAGGGAAGGCCTCCCAAAGATGTTGTTTGGAAATGACGACCTGGGCTTCCGTGACGGTCTAGTGTCACTGAAGAGCCTTAACAGTTGCATGCCGGGTTCGGAATTATTAGTGTATGCTTTCTGCCCTATGCATTCACTAGTTTCCAGCATATTTGAAGTGACTCTGCAGGAAGAAGAGAGATCTTCGTTACGTTAGCAACATGATATACTAAAACTGGAAATTAATGTACTCCCAAGCTGAGAGGCCTCTGGAGCTCTGCTTGTTGACTATCTCTGGCAGTGAACTCATGAATTCAACTTTTGGTATTTTGAGCTCTGGGATTGGGATGGGGATTCCACAGAAAAATGTGGCATGCTTTTCTATTAAAGATGTATTCATAAACACTTATCATAGCACTGAGACAGGAACTGACAGACCACATAAAGTAGCTTATAGTAGAATTAGTACACGTGGGAATCTGCTCCCATTATTCTTCTGTCAAATCCCTTAAAATAATTTTTCAGACAATCTGAGCACAATTCACATCTGATTATATGACAGTAAATAACTGTGTATTATAACTGGTTCTCTATAAGAATATACTTAGAATAATTATATTTTGAATTTTAGGTTCTCAATTCTATAACCTTTTATTTCATTTCCCATTATTTCCCCTTTTTCTCACTTTTTTTAAAAATAGGGAGCTTCCCTCTTGTTGATGCTGAAAACTTACCTCAGTGAAGATGTATTTCAACATGCTGTTGTTTTTTACCTGCATAATCATAGCTATGCATCCATTCAAAGTGATGATCTGTGGGATAGTTTTAATGAGGTAAGTGACCCGAATATTTCATTTAGTTCTGAGAGAAGAGTTCTTCTATTTATATTTTTATCAAGTATATAACTAAGCTATGGGACCAAGAATAGTTATTTGAGAGAGAGGGGATGACTGGATTAAATGTCAAGAAATGGAAGTACTCATCTTAAGTATTGAGATTATTGTGTATGGCCCTGTGTAACTATTTTTGTTCTATACCTTAATCTCAATTCCTACTTTGTAGGAAAGTTGTCCTTCCTGAATTAATATATATTACTATATTTTCATTATTTGATTTTTTCAAAAATCTGTTTTCCTTTTCTTATGCTTTTGCATCTTTATCTATCTCTGATTCATAATTTTTTCCTACACTCTGCTCTATAAATCCTCCTGTCTTTTGTGGCCATGTTCCTACAAGGCCATCTTTATAGAGGATAGATCATAAGCTGCCGCCATGGGCTGCGTATTGCTCTTGGATCATTTTGCTGTTTGGATTTTGTTGTTCCTGCAGGTGTCCTAACAAGCAGTGCAGTTAAGTTCGAGTTAGGCTTCAGAGCAGTGCGTGAACCCAGCCTGCATTGTACATTTCTGCTAATTGCATAACCCTTATGAGCATTTTGGTATGTCACCCTGATCCAGATCAATGGTTCTTAATGTTTTGGAAGATCACAGACGTATTTGAAACTTTGAAGAATATTCTGGACATGTTCCGCAGAAAAAACACATATATACACAAAGTTTCAAAGTTTTAGGGCCCTGGATTAAGAATTCCTATTCTGGGGGCACCTGGGTGGTACAGTTGGTTAATTGTCTGACTCTTGGTTTCGGCTCAGGGTTGTGGATCTCAGGATCGTGAAATTCGGCCCATGTCAGGCTCCACACTCAGCGCAGAGTCCGCTTAAGACTCTCTTCTTCTGCCCCTCCCCTCTGGGCACACTTGCTCTCTCTGTCTCTCAAATAAGTGAATAAATCTTAAACAACAACAACAACAAAAACACCTTCTACTCTGAATCTTTCCCATATACTCTCTTTGCTTCCTTATCTTATCTGAAACCTTGCATTTTCTAGCTGTTAACCCTGCGCCCAGAAGATAGACCTTCCCTTCTCTCTGAGTTCTCTTTGCGAAGATGAATTAGTCCCTATTACTTAAGAGTTGCTTCCAAATCACTGTTTTTTCTCTCATTATATGGTAACATTTCAATTGAAAGCCACATTATTTATTCTATACTCATTGCATTATCTCCTGACCTTTAGAATATATTTCTGCCTTTCTGCCTGTCTTCAGTTTTTGCATCATGATGTTTTCCTATCCCAATCTCGTCCCTAACACTATCCCCAGGTCTTTCAGCACCTACATCAAATAATGCACTGGGCTTTTCATTTCCATTCTGTTTCCGAGGCCCAAAAGTGCCTTTGGCAAAGTTTGTTTTCTTCCCAATTCCTTATCTATAGAGATGAATAGATCAGAGCCATGAGAAATGTGATATTAATATTGCAATGAATTTGGGTGGATTTCATCCATCCTTTCTGCTTTAAATAAATGGGCATATGGATGTAGAGGTGAGGCCTGTCGTCATGGAACGATACTGTTAGCAAACACTTAAAGTGCTTAATGATTTTAGGTGCTTGCCGTTCAAATCCATATGCAACCTAGAAAATGGTTGGAATCAGAAGGTTAACTCACCTGCTTTATTTTTTTTTTAATTAATTTTTTATTTTTTCAGCATAAGAGTATTCATTATTTTTGCACCACACCCAGTGCTCCATGCAATCCGTGCCCTCTACAATACCCACCACATGGTGCCCCCAACCCCCCCCCACCCCTCCAAAATTCTCAGATCGTTTTTCAGAGTCCATAGTCTCTCATGGTTCACCTCCCTTTCCAATTTCCCTCAACTCCCTTCTCCTCTCCATCTCCCCTTGTCTTCCATGCTATTTGTTATGCTCCACAAATAAGTGAAACCATATGATAGTTGACTCTCTCTGCTTGACTTATTTCACTCAGCATAATCTCTTCCAGTCCCGTCCATGTTGCTACAAAACTTGGGTATTCATCCTTTCTTTTTTCTTTTTCTTTTTTTTTTTTCAAGCTTTATAAACATATATTTTTATTCCCCGGGGTACAGGTCTGCGAATCGCCAGGTTTACACACTTCACAGCACTCACCATAGCACATACCCTCCCCAATATCCATAACCCCACCCCCCTCTCCCAACCCCCTCCCCCCATCAACCCTCAGTTTGTTTTGTGAGATTAAGAGTCACTTATGGTTTGTCTCCCTCCCAATCCCATCTTGTTTCATTTACTCTCCTCCTACCCCCTCAACCCCCCATGTTGCATCTCCTCTCCCTCATATCAGGGAGATCATATGATAGTTGTCTTTCTCTGATTGACTGATTTCGCTAAGCATGATACCCTCTAGTTCCATCCACGTCGTCGCAAATGGCAAGATTTCATTTCTTTTGATGGCTGCATAGTATTCCATTGTGTATATATACCACTTCTTCTTTATCCATTCGTCTATAGATGGACATCTAGGTTCTTTCCATAGTTTGGCTATTGTAGACATTGCTGCTATAAACATTCGGGTGCACGTGCCCCTTCGGATAACTACGTTTGTATCTTTAGGGTAAATACCCAGCAGTGCAATTGCTGGGTCATAGGGTAGTTCTATTTTCAACATTTTGAGGAACCTCCATGCTGTTTTCCAGAGTGGTTGCACCAGCTTGCATTCCCACCAACAGTGTAGGAGGGTTCCCCTTTCTCCGCATCCTCGCCAGCATCTGTCATTTCCTGACTTGTTCATTTTAGCCATTCTGACTGGTGTGAGGTGATATCTCATGGTGGTTTTGATTTGTATTTCCCTGATGCCGAGTGATGTGGAGCACTTTTTCATGTGTCTGTTGGCCATCTGGATGTCTTCTTTGCAGAAATGTCTGTTCATGTCCTCTGCCCATTTCTTGATTGGATTATTTGTTCTTTGGGTGTTGAGTTTGCTAAGTTCTTTATAGATTTTGGACACTAGCCCTTTATGTGATATGTCATTTGCAAATATCTTCTCCCATTCTGTCAGTTGTCTTTTGGTTTTGTTGACTGTTTCCTTTGCTGTGCAAAAGCTTTTGATCTTGATAAAATCCCAAAAGTTCATTTTTGCCCTTGCTTCCCTTGCCTTTGGTGATGTTCCTAGGAAGATGTTGCTGCGGCTGAGGTCGAAGAGGTTGCTGCCTGTGTTCTCCTCGAGGATTTTGATGGATTCCTTTCTCACATTGAGATCCTTCATCCATTTTGAGTCTATTTTTGTGTGTGGTGTAAGGAAATGATCCAATTTCATTTTTCTGCATGTGGCTGTCCAATTTTCCCAACACCATTTATTGAAGAGGCTGTCTTTTTTCCATTGGACATTCTTTCCTGCTTTGTCGAAGATGAGTTGACCATAGAGTTGAGGGTCCATTTCTGGGCTCTCTATTCTGTTCCATTGATCTATGTGTCTGTTTTTGTGCCAGTACCATGCTGTCTTGATGATGACAGCTTTGTAATAGAGCTTGAAGTCCGGAATTGTGATGCCACCAACTTTGGCTTTCTTTTTCAATATTCCTTTGGCTATTCGAGGTCTTTTCTGGTTCCATATAAATTTTAGGATTCTTTGTTCCATTTCTTTGAAAAAAATGGATGGTACTTTGATAGGAATTGCATTAAATGTGTAGATTGCTTTAGGTAGCATAGACATTTTCACAATATTTATTCTTCCAATCCAGGAGCATGGAACATTTTTCCATTTCTTTGTGTCTTCCTCAATTTCTTTCATGAGTACTTTATAGTTTTCTGAGTATAGATTCTTAGTCTCTTTGGTTAGGTTTATTCCTAGGTATCTTATAGTTTTGGGTGCAATTGTAAATGGGATGGACTCCTTAATTTCTCTTTCTTCTGTCTTGTTGTTGGTGTAGAGAAATGCAACTGATTTCTGTGCATTGATTTTATATCCTGACACTTTACTGAATTCCTGTACAAGTTCTAGCAGTTTTGGAGTGGAGTCTTTTGGGTTTTTCCACATATAGTATCATATCATCTGCAAAGAGTGATAGTTTGAATTCTTCTTTGCCGATTTGGATGCCTTTAATTTCCTTTTGTTGTCTGATTGCTGAGGCTAGGACTTCTAGTACTATGTTGAATAGCAGTGGTGATAACGGACATCCCTGCCGTGTTCCTGACCTTAGCGGAAAAGCTTTCAGTTTTTCTCCATTGAGAATGATATTTGCGGTGGGTTTTTCATAGATGGCTTTGATAATATTGAGGTATGTGCCGTCTATCCCTACACTTTGAAGAGTTTTGATCAGGAAAGGATGCTGTACTTTGTCAAATGCTTTTTCAGCATCTATGGAGAGTATCATACGGTTCTTGTTCTTTCTTTTATCAATGTGTTGTATCACATTGATTGATTTGCGGATGTTGAACCAACCTTGCAGCCCTGGAATAAATCCCACTTGGTCGTGGTGAATAATCCTTTTAATGTACTGTTGAATCCTATTGGCTAGTATTTTGGCGAGAATTTTTGCATCTGTGTTCATCAAGGATATTGGTCTGTAGTTCTCTTTTTTATTGGGATCCTTGTCTGGTTTTGGGATCAAGGTGATGCTGGCCTCATAAAATGAGTTGGGAAGTTTTCCTTCTATTTCTATTATTTGGAACAGTTTCAGGAGAATAGGAATTAGTTCTTCTTTAAATGTTTGGTAGAATTCCCCAGGGAAGCCGTCTGGCCCTGGGCTTTTGTTTGTTTGGAGATTTTTGATGACTGTTTCAATCTCCTTACTGGTTATGGGTCTGTTCAGGCTTTCTATTTCTTCCTGGTTCAGTTGTGGTAGTTTATATGTCTCTAGGAATGCATCCATTTCTTCCAGATTGTCAAATTTGTTGGCGTAGAGTTGCTCATAGTATGTTCTTATAATTGTCTGTATTTCTTTGGTGTTCGTTGTGATCTCTCCTCTTTCATTCATGATTTTATTTATTTGGGTCCTTTCTCTTTTCTTTTTGATAAGTCTGGTCAGGGGTTTATCAATCTTATTAATTCTTTCAAAGAACCAGCTCCTAGTTTCGTTGATTTGTTCTATTGTTTTTTTGGTTTCTATTTCATTGATTTCTGCTCTAATCTTTATGATTTCTCTTCTCCTGCTGGGTTTAGGGTTTCTTTCTTGTTCTTTCTCCAACTCCTTTAGGTGTAGGGTTAGGTTGTGTACCTGAGACCTTTCTTGTTTCTTGAGAAAGGCTTGTACCGCTATATATTTTCCTCTCAGGACTGCCTTTGCTGTGTCCCACAGATTCTGAACCATTGTGTTTTCATTATCATTTGTTTCCATAAATTTTTTCAATTCTTCTTTAATTTCCTGGTTGACCCATTCATTCTTTAGAAGGATGCTGTTTAGTCTCCATGTATTTGGGTTCTTTCCAAATTTCCTCTTGTGATTGAGTTCTAGCTTTAGAGCATTGTGGTCTGAAAATATGCAGGGAATGATCCCAGTCTTTTGATACCGGTTGAGACTTGATTTAGGACCAAGAATGTGATCTATTCTGGAGAATGTTCCATGTGCACTAGAGAAGAATGTGTATTCTGTTGCTTTGGGATGAAATGTTCTGAATAGATCTGTGATGTCCATCTGGTCCAGTGTGTCATTTAAGGCCTTGATTTCCTTGTTGATCTTTTTCTTGGATGATCTGTCCATTTCAGTGAGGGGAGTGTTAAAATCCCCTACTATTATTGTATTATTGTCGATATGTTTCTTTGATTTTGTTATTAATTGGTTTATATAGTTGGCTGCTCCCACGTTAGGGGCATAGATATTTAAAATTGTTAGATCTTCTTGTTGGACAGTTCCTTTGAGTATGATATAGTGTCCTTCCTCATCTCTTATTGTAGTCTTTGGCTTAAAATCTAATTGATCTGATATAAGGATTGCCACTCCTGCTTTCTTCTGATGTCCATTAGCATGGTAAATTCTTTTCCACCCCCTCACTTTAAACCTGGAGGTGTCTTCGGGTGTAAGATGAGTTTCTTGTAGGCAACATATAGATGGGTTTTGTTTTTTTATCCATTCTGATACCCTGTGTCTTTTGATTGGGGCATTTAGCCCATTAACATTCAGGGTAAGTATTGAGAGATATGAATTTAGTGCCATTGTATTGCCTGTAAGGTGACTGTTATTGTATATTGTCTCTGTTTCTTTCTGATCTACTACTTTTAGGGTTTCTCTTTGCTTAGAGGACCCCTTTCAATATTTCCTGTAGAGCAGGTTTGGTATTTGCAAATTCTTTCAGTTTTTGTTTGTCCTGGAAGCTTTTAATCTCTCCTTCTATTTTCAATGATAGCCTAGCTGGATATAGTATTCTTGGCTGCATGTTTTTCTCGTTTAGTACTCTGAATATATCATGCCAGCTCTTTCTGGCCTGCCAGGTCTCTGTGGATAAGTCTGCTGCCAATCTAATATTTTTACCATTGTATGTTACAGACTTCTTTTCCCGGGCTGCTTTCAGGATCTTTTCTTTGTCACTAAGACTTGTAAATTTTACTATTAGGTGACGGGGTGTGGACCTATTCTTATTGATTTTGAGGGGGGTTCTCTGAACCTCCTGAATTTTGATGCTTGTTCCCTTTGCCATATTGGGGAAATTCTCTCCAATAATTCTCTCCAATATACCTTCTGCTCCCCTCTCTGTTTCCTCTTCTTCTGGAATCCCAATTATTCTAATGTTGTTTCGTCTTATGGTGTCACTTATCTCTCGAATTCTCCCCTCGTGGTCCAGGAGCTGTTTGTCCCTCTTTTGCTCAGCTTCTTTATTCTCTGTCATTTGGTCTTCTATATCGCTAATTCTCTCTTCTGCCTCATTTATCCTAGCAGTGAGAGCCTCCATTTTTGATTGCACCTCATTAATAGCTTTTTTGATTTCAACTTGGTTAGATTTTAGTTCTTTTATTTCTCCAGAAAGGGCTTTTATATCTCCCGAGAGGGTTGCTTTAATATCTTCCATGCCTTTATCAAGCCCGGCTAGAACCTTGAGAATCATCATTCTGAACTCTATATCTGACATATTACCAATGTCTGTATTGATTAGGTCCCTAGCCTTTGTAACTGCCTCTTGTTCTTTTTTTTGTTGTGAATTTTTCAGCCTTGTCATTTTGTCCAGATAAGAGTATATGAAGGAGCAAGTAAAATACTAAAAGGGTGGCAACAACCCCAGGAAAATATGCTTTAGCCAAATTAGAAGAGATCCCAAATCGTGAGGGGGGAGAAAGGGGATAAAAAGGGGTTCAAAAAGAAAAAAGAAAAAAAAAAAAAAGAAACTATTTAAAAAAAGAAAGCCGATAAAGAAAAAATATAAAAAGAGGAAAAAATATATATATAAACTTTCAGATAGTGGTTGATTTTCTGTTTCTAGAATTGCTGTTCTTCTTCTCTTCGATCTCCCGTTGGATTTATAGGTGTTTGCAATCTTTAGATAAGCTATTTAGCTGATCTCCCGCTACCCGAAGTAGTCTCAGCCTGCTACCTCTCCGCCATCTTGACTCCTCCTCCAACTCACCTGCTTTAAAGAGATAGTTCCAGAATTTCTTCTTAATCAATGATCCCAGTGTCATAGAGATAGTGGACTTTAGAGGGTCTGTGAATCTCCGACGCTGGATTCTAGATTTCGTAGATACACTGATGCAGTTTCTGGGAGAGAGCACTGGGCCCATTGACATCTTACTCTGTCGCTGCTTTCTGATGCTCCTCACGGTATTAGTTCTTTCCAAGGTGGATGCTCACATGTACGGAAAGCAGAGGGTCTGGATGCAGGCTGACTCACAGGAGAAAGTAGCTGTGCTTCTTACTTAGAGTATTTGTCATGATTCATACCTTCTAAAGGGTGGTATTGTGAGCTGAAAGAGTGCTTGTCCTGACGTAGAGATTTGGACAAACACTGGGTGTACTTCTTTTTCTTTCTTTCTTTTTTTTTTTTTAAGATTTTATTTATTTATTTGACAAAGATCACAAGCAGGCAGAGAGAGAGGAAGAGAAGCAGGCCTCCTGCTGAGCAGAGAGCCCGATGCGGGGCTCGATCCCAGGATTCTGGGATCATGACCTGAGCTGAAAGCAGAGGCTTAACCCACTGAGCCACCCAGGCGCCCTGTACTTCTTTTTCAACACAGGGTTTCTCTCACTTTCTCTAGTTACCACTTAGTTCTGTTCCAGGTGACTTTCCTTTTGGCAGCTGCTCATTCACTTAGATCAGAAGTGTAAATTTAACTCTGTATTTGTGCTTCTGGTTTTCTATTAACAGAATGTGTAGTCTTCATAGAATATGGTAGGCAGAGAGGGAAAGGTAGAAACTAAGCTGTTCACTTTTAAGCAAAAATAATTTATTCTTTTTTTTTTTTTTTTGGTAGATCACAAACAAAACACTAGATGTAAAAAAAATGATGAAAACCTGGACCCTGCAAAAAGGATTTCCTTTAGTGACTGTTCAGAGAAAAGGAAGGGAGCTTCATGTGCAACAAGAAAGATACTTTTTAAATACAAAGCCTGAAATTCAACCTTCAGATGCAAGGTACATTCCAGCTTTCTCCTCCAGCTCTCTCTCTTACACCCTTGGATTAGAGTATTTGCAGTCACAGGTTTCTCTGAAACCTAACAAGATTATCTTTTTCTGGGAATAGCTTGAAAATTTCTTCCTACCAAAAGGAAAAAAAAAAAAAAAGACCCAACAAATTATGTGTAACTGACTGAAATACTGGAGAGAGTAATAATCTTCCAAATTTTTTTTTTTTTACAGCTATCTCTGGCATATTCCACTATCCTATGTCACCGAGGGAAGAAATTTCTCAAAATACCCATTGGTATATTTACTGGACAAAAAGTCAGGTTTGACTCTAATTAATTCTTTTCTGATAAGAAATATGTAACAGCATGTTTTTTAAAACTCTGACCTAGCAGCAGGAAGGAGATTATGGTTTCCAAAGTGCACACTGTTGGAGCTAGTTTTACGAATCACCTACACAAGATAGGACTAAAGTGAGTTTGGTCCCTATATCATGTATGAAGTTAGTCTTTCTTGTTCATGGGAAGTAAAGTATAGAAAATTTCCTTGAATGTGCTAGCAGTCTTGGGAGAAAACAGCAAATGCTGTCTTTTTTTATATCCTAGATAAATATTTTATGTTACCAAGTATAAAGTAGTAGAAGCAGAGCAGTCTCTTAAAATATACTCTGCTCTCTACGTTTTAGCGGTGAGTTTGGGCAACTGCATTTCAGGTGATACTCATGCATTATAAAGGTTGATTCATGATCTAGATTTAGAGCAAATAATCATTACAAAATGTCCTATGAACATAGTATACATTTTTTGTTAATAAGAAAATGGGGTAAGAAATTATGATTCCGAAGAGGGGGATAAGAAAATGTAAAGATTGTATATGTTGTTTGACCTGTAGGAGTCTATAAAAAACAAAATTGAAATGTAGTTTCTGACCATTTGTTAAATACCACTGTAAATGCCACACCATGCACCCTCTTAATTTACATCCTGAAAGAACATGAAGGTCTTGGGTCCTGCAGGAACCATTAGTGATACTCTAGATTTATGAAAAGGGAACATTTCCTGTTTGAATTTGTATCTGGTTTTCACACCTATATTTTTGAGAGGGGAGTAGAGTCTAGTGGCTAATGGAATGGACTTTGGAACCAGAGTGTCTGGTTCACTTGTATGCCTGCATGTTGCTCTGTGATTCTCTGCGCCTCATTCCCTCAGCTACGGAGTGGACATCATGACCCTATTTTATAGTGTTCTAGATTGAGTTCATTTATGTGAAGCACCTACAGTGATGTCTGGCCTGTGTTACGTGGTATATACAAGTTACCTGTTGTTATTCATGTTATTATTGAAAAATAAATCTTTAAACATAGTATATCCACATTATATAAAATCTAGAAAATGGAGAACAGATCACCCCCTCACAACTATTCTCGTGATTATTTCTTTCTAATAATTTTTAAATGTTTTTTTACTTAGTTGATACCATTGTGAACAAGTGATTTTTATCTTGCCTTTTTAAAAAACACATACAATATTGATTTGATTTTTCCTTACTGTTGGACACTTGATTCACCATTTGTCTCTATTTTAAAAAAAAGGTCTTGGTAAAAATTTGTGATCTTAAATGTTTTGCCATTATATGAACTTCTTCATAGGAATGCTTCTCAGAAATGAAGACTGTTATCTTTTGTGATTTAATACACATTTCTAAGTTGCCTTTCTGTGATGTAATAATTTATAATGCCAGGTGAAATATGTGAGCATGCCAGTTGCATTGCCATTTAACTAGAGTGGAGTGTTAAAACAATCTCATTTAAAACATTAAGAACACTTGATAGTATTATATCTTTGATTAATATAACATAACCAGGGGTTCAAGGAAGGGCTGCCTTTGATGAAAACAAAACTCGTTACTTTTAAGTGGCCTTGGAAGGACGGTCCCTGACTAAAGAAAGAACACTTAATCCCATCTCCCTTTTTGGACCAATAAGGAAATTTTCCAGACCTCCCAATAGTATGTAAATTTTTGGTGGTATTAGAAAAAATTGGGCAATGAGAAACCTGCTTTTATAAAAGACCCTTAACTTTTAAAGCTCAGTCTGAATGTGAGCTTTGAAAACTGTCTTTGAGTCTCGTATCCCAAAGTCTAGCTCCTGTTTTCCTGCCGTAGCCTTTTCTCCCTCCGCCCTTCCCTGGCACTCTGTGCTTCTGCTCTACAGAAACTGTTTCATACCTCAGTTGTGCTCTCCTGCCCTTGCACGTGCTGTTTGCTCTCCCGGAAGAACACTCTTACCTTTCCACTCCCTTGATTTACTCTATTCATTCTTCAGATCTCAGCGTGCTCACTGCTTGCTCCAGGCAGCCTTCCCTAACCTCAAGACAGGTTAGATGTCTGCTTGTGTGCTCTAATAATATGCTCTACTTTTCTTCTTTTGATATACTGTAAATACTGTTTCCCTTAGGTCTGTCCCCACATTAGATGTGTTCCCTATTTAAGGTAGAGTTCCTGGCTAGGTGAATCACTTTTGCAACCTTAGCACCCAGCCCGCACACATTTTTTAAATGAATAAACTTTAGTATGTAACGAGGTGACTCAATTTCAGGTCTCACTGTGAAAAGTTTTAGGAAAAGAGCATTCAAAGCCTGATGAAATGATAACTTCTATTTTCCTTCCTCTGCAAGTATTCTTAATAATGGGGAATATGCAAAATGTGCCATAATATAATTGGTTTAATCTGGAGCTGGAACGGAGCCAACAGATGATGAAAGCAGTGTCTGTTACTTCCTCTTCTCAAATGTCCTTCCCCTTGCTGCTGCTGCCGCCATTGCTGCCACTGCTGCCCCCGCTGTTTCAATTCCTGGCAGTTCAGGTTTTGAGAGTCCACACTGAAAATGTTCTGTCCTCACTAAAAATTATTGAACCTGAGGGTGGTTGGGTCTTGGTTCCTAATGCTCTGGTGAGAAGCCCTCTTATTTTATTTGCATTTTAATTTTTTTCTATTCTCAAAAGAAGTGTAGCAGAGACGGGGGCTACAGAGGCTTACTTTTTGCCATATGACTTTAGTACGGTGTGTGATTTGTTAAGTCTCTAGTATATTTCCATGTGTTCTAATGCCAGGGCTGCTGGGTTAGTCCGTTTGTTCAGTCAACTATAGGAGTTATGTTTGATCAATATCTTTGTCACTTTTTCCCACATACGTGAATTTTGAGTGATTAATAGTTGGGCTTAAGAAGGTGTGAAAGGGGCCATTTTGTCAAGCTACATTTTGAGGAAATTTCACTAAAATAATGAGTGTCTCCCTCTCCCTTCTCTCCTCTTTTCCCTCCCCACTCCCTCTCTCATCTACATCTTACTCAGACCTAAGCTCTTTAACTGTAGGAAATCTTTATATTAAATCTAATTTGAAACATTGATGATACCACTGTGCCAGAAGTATGTATCTCAAACTAAAAGACCTGGCGTTGTCTTTGAATAAAGGGCATTTGGAAGAAAAGAATAAGGAAGGGCATATAATTAAGGTATTTATTATGTGCCATCCTTTGCTCTTGCCCCCCCCCCCAATAAAATAAAGGAGAATAAAGGGTACTGGGGAAAGGAATGCTTTTGAACAAGAGGGGATGTAGTTTAACTGCGCATATCGTGCTAGCCTTCTGGAGCAAGCTGCACAGGCAACTTCTCAACTTTGTGTAAGAACTTGTTTTTTGTTTCGGTGTTTTAGCGTTTCTGTATAAAACAGTAGTTGATTTTCGTAGCTCATTGACAAATGGTTTTTAAAATCACTACTAAATTGCTTCATCTGGGCTTCTGCCATATAAGATTGGAGTGAGTCTTTTTTAATACTCAATGGACTGTGAAAATTGAACTCTTAATCTGTTAATGATTACGATAAATTAAAAACATATGAGGGTAGCCTCATCCACATTTGAGCTGTAGGATGTAGTTACCTCCCTTGTGTGCAAAGCTATTATTTTTTGATACCTGTGGTTTTAAGGTCCTTCATTCTGGATCATTCAGAAGACCTGAGGGAGACTAATATGTTGATTCTTTAAATGATAACTCTCCTCTCTCTGCTCTTGGCTACACTGCTTTGTATTCTGTCATCGAGATGACAGTAATAATTTCGAGTACACTCCCAGCTGCCTTCCTCCTTTCTACTGTCTGGACTTGGCCAAGTTTACAACACGGCGAATTGCTTATCAGTCAAAATACACTGTATTTCAGTATTTTCCTGTATCCATCCAGTGGAAGAATTGCCATACTTATCATTTCTTGCCTCTTTTTTTGGCAAAGGGAGATTTGGAGCTCTTTAGTCTTGATTCCCAAGGTTCTTTCTTGATAAAAGCTCTGCAGGAAATTGTGTTGGGTGACCTGGAGAAGGTCGATATTTTTTCCGTAGTTACTGATAAAGTTAATTTCATCAGTCATTGTTTTTTTAAATATCTCCCTATTATTCCTTAGAACTGCATTCTGCTCTACGAAAAGGAATAAATCCTATTAATGTAGTTTATTTTTCCCATCTTCTGCTCTATCAGCCGTAGAACAGAAATTAATATAGGATTTTTTAATGGAAAAAACTGATTATTTGGTATGTCATGTTAGGACATGATCAGAATGTAAGTCTTTTCTATATTAAACATCCTTTGTAGTTTCAGTAGAATTGGAGTAACTCAGGTATTAAGAGAATCTGATAAATTTTAATAACTCATGCTTTTGAAGTTGATAGACCCTGAGATTTTAGGTACCAAAATTAAATGTGTTTAAATGTGCAAAAGCCGTCATACAGAGTTATTATGGTAGTGAAAATTTTAAAACAGTGTAAGTATTTCCAAATAGAAGATGGGTTAAACTATGGTAGCTTTTCAAATGGAATTTATGAAGGTAATTGAATACAGTGGATAAGCTTCATACTGCATATGAAGACAGTGGAAAAATGGCTGAGGTAGAAACTGATAGGTAAAAAAGCAATACAAATATTAATGCATATCTATCCACTGTGTGAAATATTACATTAATTAAAATGTGTATGGGAAAAGTCTTGGCACAGAATACACCCCACAAAGCTATCATTGTCTGAGTTTAGATTATTTTCCTTGTCTCTGTTCTTCTTTGATAATTTTTAAAAATTAGTACTCCTTAAAGTTGGAAAGAAAACTTACTTCGTGGGGTGCCTGGGTGGCTCAGTGGGTTAAGGCCTCTGCCTTCGGCTTGGGTCATGGTCGCAGGGTCCTGGGATCGAGCCCTGCATCGGGCTCTCTGCTCGGCGGGGAGCCTGCTTCCTCCTCTCTCTCTGCCTGCCTCTCTGCCTACTTGTGATCTCTGTCAAATAAATAAAAAAAGAAAAAAAAAAAAGAAAACTTAGTTCGTAAGTATCTATAAACCATATTTAGATTTGGTTTGAAAACCTTTACTGTGACATGGTTATTTTGTTCATTCATTTATTAATTCACCAAGGATTTTTATTTTTTTTAGTATCTGCTAGGAACATTGTTCTGGGCACTGAGGGATTAGCAGTAAACAAAATAGTAAGCTCATGGAACTAGATTCTAGTAAAAAGTAAATCTGGAGATGCTCAGAAGCATACGCTTAACTATTAAATTAAATCCAAGTCTTTGTTGCCAACTTACATAAAGGACATTTCTCAATTCGCAATTTAAAGGATTTGAAAAATTCCTACATATATTTTGTAGTCAGATTTTGTAGTAATATATTTTGGTAGTCATATATTTTATGACTCCTTATTAATTGAAATCATTTTATATAAATTTCCAACAATTCTTTTAGCATTCCTATATTTAATAGTAGGGACCCAAAAATGCATATCACTTTCCTGTTATTATAACTGACTTATTTGTGCCTAATGAGATCTTCATCCTCCCCTAATGTCTATTTTTGCTAGCTTTGAATTATGTGACTTTTCTAAATAGCTTCATTTATTCTTCCTCCAATGTAATTAAAGACAAAGACTGAGATGGAACACTTTTTACATATTTTGTCACTATCTTCCCTGCTTCCTCACCCTACACACTCTCATCACCTTCTTAAAACACCTGTATATCTTGAACTCTCAACTTGGATGTCATTTCTTCCCAGAAACCTCTCCTAACCTCCACTTGGTGGTGGAGCATTTCTTCTATGTTCTTCCATAGAATGCCAAATTTTCTTTTTCCGTCGATAACATTTATATGATACTCTGTTTGCCTGACTACATTGGGCTGTAAGATCTGGGGAAGAAGGGGCATTTCTCTCTTGTTCACCATTAAATAAAAAATTGTTAAATGAATGCGTGGTAAATGGTAGGTATTCATCCTTTCTGATGGCTGAGTAATAATCCGTTATATATATGAACCACATCTTCTTTATCCATTAAGGAAGGCACATGATGTGGTGAGCACTGGGTGTTATATGCAATTAATGAATCGTTGAACACTACATCAAACACTAATGACATACTATATGTTGGCTAATTGATCTTAAGTTAAAAAAAAAAGTAAAAAAATTTTTGAAACAAATGAGTGGTGATCTTTGCTGACTTTAAAATAACTGCACTAGGAGGCAGACATTTAGTTCCTTAGTAGAATAATTAAATGTAACAATATACTATATTAACTTTGAAACAAACAAAATGCCCATTCAGTACTTTTTCTTCTCCTATTATCTCTCCTCTCTTTCTCTCATTTTTTGGTCTGTATTAGGTGTCATCAATCTTACAGAAGAAGTGCAGTGGGTCAAAGTCAATACGAACATGAACGGCTATTATGTAGTACACTATGAGGATGACGACTGGGAAGCACTAATCAAACAGCTGAAAACAAATCCTTACGTCCTGAGTGACAAAGACCGAGCCAACCTCATCAACAACATCTTTGAGCTTGCAGGGTAACATGAGCTTGGTTTGTGTTGGCTGGTTGGTTTTTAAACAAGTGTTCTGCAGAAAAAAACACTTTAGAAAAACAATTCAAGAGAACTAGCGCATGTATTGTCTGTTAGGTATACTCGTTTTGGATGATTGGGAAGATGTAAGTTCTAATCCTTGCCTTCTGGGGTGTTATAATCTATATAGAAACATCCACTACAAACACCGTGAACAGTTAAATAACAAGATTTAAATAATATCTTAAGACTTGCCCATACCAACAAGTAGGACACCTGTTTGCTGAGTAAAGTAGGCATCCAGGCTTTATTTCATGAGAGAATTCTTTTCAAGCAGCATTTAGTTTAGGCGTGAAGCTTAGTGCCTACCCACTGGTTTAAGCGATGTGTCTGAGAAGTGGGGCCTTCTTACTTGTGTACAGCTTGCCTCCTAACTACTCTGTGCATTACGGAATCCCAAAACCATGTATGGCAGTGATGTGTGTAGCTATCCTCTGAAAAGTGAGAGTACCAACTTGGGTTGTTATTGGGTCTAGAGACACAGGGAATATTCAAAAGTGTTCTTTCTGACCTTTGTTGACCTTCTTATTTTGGTTCATTTTGTATGAAGTGACCTTACATCATCTGAGCCATCATTGTTTTGACTTCTCCTAAATGGTTAATTCTTAAAATATGCTCACCATAAATTCACAGTGGACCTGTAACAAGTTTGACAAATTCCCATACAAATAACAAAATATTTTCTTTTTGATTCAAATCCTCTTTATGCTACTTGTCCTCACCTGGTAAATATAAGTAATAAATAAATAAATAAAGGTAGTACTCTTCATCGTTTCCCATGAAACGGGACGTTATAATACTTTCCATGAGTCTGTAGCAATTTACAGGTGACTTGGGGAATAAACTTGAGCTCTTGTTTATCTTTCTCATGAAATCTATCTTTAACCTTGGGTCATACACATGAACTTAATCAAGGATAATATTTAGTCTGACTTTACAGAATACACTCTAAGCTTAAAATTTTAGTTCTTCAAGACTCACCATCTGTTCATAACATTTCTCTGCATGTCTATAGAGTTCATCTCCCTCAGCATATTGACTTTTCTGTTCCATAACCTTTTAGCTTAGGCAAGGTATCTATTCAGAGGGCCTTTGATTTGATTGATTACCTTGGAAACGAGAACTATACTGCACCCATCACTGAAGCCCTGTTCCAGACCGGCCTCATCTATAACCTCCTTGAAAAGCTAGGATACATGGATCTGGCCTCAAGAGTAGTGGTAAGTTTCCCTTATAGCCAGTATGTCTTTGTTGCTTGCCTTTAATGTTGTGATTCACAGTTCTGTTCAGCAGAGTAATTGACTGAAAAAGCAACCAGCCACGTTCCCTTTTCTTCATTTTCCTAGTTATGAAATCTTTACTTTGAATCATAATGACATTGCTGAGCAGGAAGTGTTGATAAAAGGCTTGCATAACATGGTCTTGTTTGAATATCAAAATAAAGAATTCTGACACGGCTGTCAAAATGAGGTCACATGAAAAGAAAACCTCTATTCAAATCCCAGTCTATTTTTACATAATAAATGCTTGAAGTAGGTCCTTTTGGGTGTTCTCCACTGATTTCCTAATTGGTCATTATGAAATGACGGTGATGTTTGTATTGAGAATATCCTGTTTTAGGAGTTCTTACTGATACCTCTCTTACGGAGGATGATACTGGTGGATATATTTCTCTGCAAAGTACTAAAGGAGTCTCGGTATTGGGGACTGCTTTCCCTTTTTTAAAACCAGTTGCCTAATTAGTATTAAATTAGATTTAATACTGATCTCTCAGTATTAAACTGTTGACAGAGTAAAAGCTTGGGAGGAAGAGATTAATTCTTTGTTTCATCTGACTCTGAATCATCACATTCTGACCACAGGTTTTGCTTTAGAGACCAGTCAGATTTTCCAGGGACTAGGCAAAAGTCAGCTTTCAGAAAAAGGAAGTATTGAACCAGAAATTAGAATGTCTTTTAGGGTTTTGGTGTCTTCACTGGGGAAGCCAAGAGGTTGGAGTACATCTTTTTGTTTTTGTTTTTTTTTTTAAACAACCCCCTTTCTGCCTCTTGCTAGGCTACTGCACATCTTCTGTGATGAGTTCTCCCATCACACACTATTCTCAGTGTGAGGAGGCAAGGCCAGCTGGTGGGCCATATGGAGCTTGAGAAGCACCCTTCCCCCCAGGTCTCTGATCTGACCCCAAAAGAGCCATGCCTATCCCTTCCCTTAAGTGTGATGCTTAAGTCAGATGATTTCTGAGGGCTTTTCTCATTGTTAAGATTTTCAACTTTCTTCTGTATCATGAGGCTCTTACTTACCATCCTTAATAAAAACCAATATCTTCAAAATGTGACTCAACCCATAGTAAATACTGAGCAAACGAATGAGTGAAACATACCAGAAACTGGTTCATTTCAGTGCTTGTTATGTTCTATACACCACGCTTAAGTGTTTAATGTAGATTACCTCATTTAATCATCACACAATGCCAGACAGATATCTCTACCTTCCTTGGATAGATAGGTAGAATCAATAACCTCTCTCCCATCACTTACTAGTAAATTAAAAAGCTGAGCTTCAAACTCAGATTAGTTCCACTCTGAAGCCCAGTTGTTTTGTGTTATGTTGCTGTATTTTAACTTAATTTGTTTTCTAGCAATGTCATCTTTCAAAGGATACCTTTTGGTTGGAAAAATCAAGACTTTGTTTGCTGCTATCATTTTTTTTAGATGGAGGTTATAAATTAAAACCATTTGAAAAATTTGTAGACCGTGTGTTTAAGGTTTAAGATGACAGACTTACACTTAGTGCCCTTGAAAATAAAGTTGTCAACTTAATATTTGAGATTTCTTTTATATTTAAAATGTTAATAAAATTTATAGTCTCTGTGTGCACTTCGAGGAGTATGCAAATAACTTATTGGTCTCTTTAGGGCAAATTTAGAATCCAACACTGACTTTGTACTGTTAGTATATGGAAGAGATTGGCTTTGTGGTAGCCACTTCAGCTACCGTAGGTGAATGTTTGAGTTGTTTGCAATTTGGAGCTATTACGAATAGCATTGCTACGAATATTCTTATATATATAGCTTTGTTGAATATATGTATGTATTTCCATGGGGTATGTGTCTGGAAGTGGAATTGCTGAGTCATAACATATTTATAGTTAATACTGTACCATCAAATCGTTGTCCAATGTTGTATCAGTTTGTGCTCCATCAGGAGGGTATGAGAATTTAAGTACTATTCTGGCTCTGTATCCTTGTCAACACTTTGTATTAATAGAGATCTTTTTCCTTTTAGCCATTCAGTTGGATGCATAGTGGTATTGCAATTTTGGCTTTAATTTGTATTTCCCGGGTGCGGTGCCTGGGTGAGTCAGTTGGTTAAGCATCTGCCTTCTGCTCAGGTCATGATCCCAGAGTTCGAGGATCAAGTCCCGCATTGGCTCCCTGCTCAGTGGGGACCCTGCTTCTCCTCCTGTCCCTCACCCCACTCTCGTGCTCTTTCTCTCTCTCAGATAAATAAGTAAAATCTTTTAAAAAAATTATTTGTATTTCCCTAATGACTAGTGAAGATGAATTCCTTTGGATTTGTTTATTGACCATTAGAGGTACACTTTGGTTAAGTGCCCAGGTGATTAATGTTTCTTCTATTGGATTTTCTGCCTTTTTCTAATTGATTTGTAGAGCTCTTTATATATTCAAGATAGGAGTCCTTTGTTGCTCATGTATATTTCCAAGTATCTTCTCCCCCTCAGGCTTACTTTTTCAGTCTCTTTATGATGTTTTTTGATTAGCGTAAATTCTTAATTTTTGTGTATGAAATCTGCCAACCCACAGATTTTCTCCCTTGTTCCCTTCTGAAAACTTTATGATTTTACCTTACGCATTTAGAACGATGACCCATCTGGAATTGATTTTTGTGTATGGTATGAGTTAGACACAAAGATTCTTTTTTTGATATGGCCATCCAGTTGATCCGTCACCAGTGTGCTTCATTGTATACATAGATTTTTTTATTATTGAATTTTTATGATTACTTTGGGGGTTATTAGTGCCATATCAAATCAACACCACTTGCGGTAGTAATTTAGTTTCCTTTAGCTGCCGTAATAAACTAGTACAAACTTGTTGTCTTAAAACAACAGAAACATGTTCCCTCACAGTTCTGGAAGCTAGAAGGCCAAAATTAAGGTGTTGGCAGGGCAGATGGATTCCTTCTGAGGGAGACTGTATTCATGCATCTCTGCCAGCTTTGAGCAGTTGCCAGCGGTACTTAGCATTCCTTAGCTTGTAGATGCATCACTACAATTTCTGCCTCTGTCTTGACCTGACTTTCTCTCTTTGTTTCTGTGTCCAAATTTCCCTGTTTTTTATATAGGCACCAGTCAGTAGATTTGGGCCCATCCAATTCAGTATGACTTTATCTTAAATCAATTACATCTGCAAATACCTATTCCCAAATAACTTTACACTCACAGATTCTAAGCAGACATGAATGTTGGGGGGATACAATAAATAACTTGAGTATGTATCACTCATTTTTTTTTTTTTTTTTACTATTGAAGGATCATGTTGGTAGTGAATATACTTTAAGAAGTTAGCAGAATGGGGGCGCCTGTGTGGCTCAGTAGGTTAATGCCTCTGCCTTCAGCTCAGGTCATAATCCCAGGGTTCAGGCTTCTGTCACCATGAAATTTAACTAGCTGGGCAGCTTCAAGAACATTCAGCTAACTTTTTTTTTTTTTTAAAGAATAATTCTTTATACATTTTTAAAAAAGATTTTATTTATTTATTTGACAGAAAGAGATCACAAGTAGGCAGAGAGGGCCGGGGAAGCAGGCTCCCTGCTGAGCAGACAGCCTGACGCTGTCTCTCTGCCTGCCTCTCTGCCTACTTGTGATCTCTTTCTGTCAAATAAATAAATAAAATCTTTTTTAAAAATGTATAAAGAATTATTCTTTAAAAAAAAAAAAAAATGTTAGCTTGAAGCTGCCCAGCTAGTTAAATTTCATGGTGACAGAAGCCATTCTTCCCCCTGCCTCTCTCCAGTAACTCTGTTGGGGGCCTAGTGTCAGAAAGCTCTTGATACTTACCTCAGGCTGTCTCTATGCTGTGAACACAGATGCTAAATTCAATCTAAGGAGTTAGATCTTTTGAGTATTTTCTTTCCGTGACGCTCGAGTAACTCTGAGTCCTCATCCCAGATGATGATTTCCAGTGTGCTGGGCAGGCATGTGTTTATGAAGAACATACGTCAGGGCGGGGCCCAGGGGATGGATGCTTAGAGGAAAAGGGCAGCTTAATGTGTGTTTGTGAGCCTATGGGCCCATAACTGCTGGAGATTTTGTACACTTGATCATTAGTTAAAAGTCAGGTAACCAAGAGTGAGAAATTGTCTCTTAAATTCAGAGGGCATTCTGCTACCATCAAAGCGCTCAAATATAAAATCTGATACTGTAGTTAGAGATAGGAATGGTAGACATTTCTGAGTCCTTGGATCCAATCTTCAAATAGTATTTGTGATTAAGACTGGTGTCTAGTTTTCTGTGTTGTTGTCACCAGAGCATTTTGAACATATGTTGGTCATTTTGTTATCTAGGCTGCACATACCTACACAATACATACATCTCTATCACATTTTGTGATGTATGCTGTGGTGTTAGGGTGGATAGGGTCTGCAGGCACTTTTGAATTGTGTCAAATGGTTCACATCTGATGTTATTGTCTGATCCCAGCCATATTCCTGTTTCATCACTTACACGTCTGTCATTCTTTTACATATGAGGGATTGGTGGGATAAACCTTTTGCAATAAAAGCTGACACATCACTTTTAAGAAGCTGAGTTGACCCAAGAAAGAACTCCGTGGTCATATCAGTGTAAAATTAAAGCAGTAAATCAAAATGTAGTACATAATATAAATGCCACCATCTTTCCTGTCTGTTTTATTTTAAAAATCATTTTGTGTAACTGTTCTTGCATTTTATTGCATACCCAATGTTTTTAGCTTGTATAACCCATCCGTTTATTTTCTCTCCCCACTTGCCATTTTCATTTTATAAAATCAGAGGATTGGATTCTATGGTTTAATGGGTTTAAATTTTACAAAACATAATTTAGAATCATGGAAAAACAGGTTCTTTCTTTGAACCACTGGCTTCAACAAAGAAGCACGTGCTCTATGATTTATTAATATTAAAAATATAACCTGGATTACTTATAAAAATGATAAAAGAGGAATTTTCTAAAAACAGAATTATTTTTATAATAAAATCTTTTGCTCTATTATGTTATCGTTTGAAACATATATAAAATCAACTCTTTGGGGATTTCATCTTAACTCTTTGGTACCAGAAATAACTAGTAAGATTGCACCGAGTCACTCCAGTGGAATAACTGCTCGGGAATTAGCCTGAGCTTCTTCAAGTGTTGGGCGTCCCTTGCTTCCAGTATTTTAACGTGCCATTTTTTTCCCCTACTCATTTCTATATGTTTTAGTAAACTCTCACTGACATTTTTCTCCGCTGAATTTTTTTTAGTAGTATCTCAAGCATGTAACTTTTTTCTTCTCATTCTTCGCTTGTTTCTGCTCGACAGTTCTGAGTAGCTCTGAATTTTCTTTTATTCTTTATTCATTTGGGATGTTTTGCCGTCATGCCATTGAGAACGTCAGGCCAGTGGCAGGAGGCATGCTCCGTGCAGCCGTGTGTATCAGTAGGACCTCCTGCCTTGCTTTCATGTCTCTTGGATTATCCATCAGCGTGGCAAGTATTTTTCCACTTCATGTCTTCTCAATGACTCGCAGGCTTTGTTATTCACACATTCCACAAGGTGTCTGTTCTCTATTTCATTGCTTTTGAAGCAAACAAAAGCGAGTTGACACGTTATCACAAACTTGGAGTCCTTCTCCTTGCCCAGATTCCGTTTTTTCTTTCTCGTAGCTCCACGGGAGACTTCCTTAGAGAAGGTCTGCTGAGAAAATGGCGTCAGCAGTTTAAAAAGCTCCAACTAGGACTCATTTTAGGTATTGACCGTGGTACTCTGCAAGAAAAAGATGAAGAATTTGAGCTGATTTTCTGGGGGCGTATGAGTGTTACAAACCAATGAATCTAGCATATGGGTATTCACTGTGTTACTCTTGTTGTTTTACTACAGGAAAATACTTTACATAAAAAGTTGAGGGTGGGGAGATAACTATAAACAACTCTTGCCTGCATGCCTCCTTTTCTTGCTAATTCAATTAGATTAATTTGTTACATCATCAAGCTAACTGATATTTTAAGTATTCCTTTAATATTGCATTTAGAGACATTTAAACATCTGCCTGTTGGTAAAGAAGTATATTTTTCTCATTGTTTTATGGGTTTATGGAGTCTAAAGTCATGAGGTTAGAAAGTTCCAGCTCGCTTCTGGCAGTGGCTATAAGTGATACTTGCTGGCAGGAAAATATCTTCTCACTGAGTACACACAGAAGACAGGCTTTCGACTGCAGTGAAGTCATCTGTTCTTTCTGTGTTATGTAATTAAGAGACCCTCTCCCCCTGGCTCTAGAAGCTGATGTATAGTCTTTGTTATTGAATGGTTTTGTCCAGTTGCACGTGGGCTTTGTATGTCAGTTGATATTTATGAAGTAATACCTAGGCCCTCTTTTACCTCCCTGAGTGAACATTGGGGAAGAAAGATCTAGCCATCTTGATTTTTCTGATTGTCCTAATGATTGTTAACAATTTGTCTCTGTAGGCCAGGGTATTTAAATTACTTCGAAGCCAAATCGAACAGCAGACTTGGACTGACGAAGGCCCCCCGTCTGCCCGGGAGCTTCGGTCAGTCTTGCTCGAGTTCGCGTGCGCCCACAGCCTCGAGAACTACAGCACTGTGGCAATGAAGCTGTTTGACGATTGGGTGGCATCCAACGGAACTCAAAGGTGACATGTCCTTCTACTCAAATGATCTCTCTTCCTCTTCCTTACCTTGGTATCATGTACTGAAACCCGGATCTTTTCATCCTGGCTCAAAAATGTTATAAGACTGTTAGCATAGGTGAATTCTGTATACTTGTATTGTCAAATAAGACTGTTTTTTTAAACCGTAGTAAAATACATGAAGCATAAAATTTATTATCTTAACATGTTTTAAGTGTATGGTTCAGTAGTGTAAGTATATTCACACTGTTGAGCAATGAATCTCCAGAAACTTTTTATCTTGCAAAACTTGAACTCCTTACCCAGACAACTCTCCATTTTCTCCAGTCCCCAGCCTCTGGCAGCCACGGTTCTATTTTCTGCTCTAAGTACCCTATGTGAGTGAAATGTACAGTATTTGTCTTTTTCTGACTGACTTGTTTCACTTGTCCTCAAGGTTCATCTGTGTTGTAGCATGTGTTAGAATATTGTTCCTTTTTAAGGCTGAATATATTCATTGTGTGTATACGGTATAAATGGTATATACACACCAAATTTTGTTTCTTGATTCACCCATTGATAGACATTTGAGTTGCTTCCACCTTTTGGCTTTTGCAGATAATGCTGCTGTGAACGTAGGTATACAAATACCTCTTCAAGACTGCTTCTGACTCTTTCAGATGTGTACTTAGAAGTGATATTGCTCTATCATATGGTAGATCTATTTTTAATTTGGGAGGGGGGGCTACCGCCATGTTGTTTTACATAGTGGTTGCACCATTTTATAATCCCACCAGTAGGGCACAGGGGTTCCAGTTTTGTCACATCCTCACCAAGTACTTGCTGTTTTCTGCTTTTTTATAGCAGCCATAGGTGTGGGTGTGAGCTGTCAAACAAGTCTCTTGTAATTTAGCGCTATACCATAGCAAGTGTAGTTAGCAGTTAGTAGACATGTTTTTGATGATGACTGGTTCTCTCTGTGTTCCTTAGCGGGCATTATGAAAATAGATTCAAGCATCAGATGGGAGTTGGGGTGGAGGATTGGGATAACCTACTGACATCCTTTCCAGCTCTGAGATCTTAATAAGGCCAGAAAACTGCTTCTTCCCCTCTTCTCACCACTGTATTTCCACCATGGAACTCACCACAATACATGGTAATGCATTGATTTATTCTGTACATTGTGATAGCCTCTGAATTCCCAGAGGGAGAGACGGGGTCTCCTTCCTCTCTTTCCCAGCTTCCAGCCAGGTGTCTGCCTGGTTCTTTGTGGGTGCTCAGTGAATAATTACTGCATTAAGTTGAATTGATAGTCTTTATGGTCACACCACCAGGGAAGTAGTTGCCCAGTGAGTTAAATATTTTCTTGACAATGAGTTGTAAAGATTCTTCTGTTATGTGCTATGACTCCACAGCCACTACTAGTCAATTCCTTGCCTTTGTATCCAGGATTTCTTTTCCTTGTTTTTCTCATATTTGTACCTTTCTTACAGCCTACCTACTGACGTCATGAGTACTGTGTTCAAGGTTGGAGCAAAAACGGAGAAAGGCTGGTCATTCCTGTTAAGCAAGTATGTCTCTATAGACTCCGAAGCAGAAAAGAATAAAATACTTGAAGCTCTTGCCGGCTCAGAGGATGTACGGAAACTTTACTGGTATGAAACCACCCAAGCAATATGATATATAAAAACCAAAAGCATAAAAGCATGGTGCTCCTGGATTTGGGGAGCTCCTTTTCTCTGGGATCTCCCTATTTCTGCCTTTACTTGTGGACTAGCCTTGACTTTGGACAGTGTGTGGAGGAGCCCACATGTGTTGGGCTTCGTCTCAGGGACTGGACCTCTACAGATGGGCAGGAGGGGCTTTGCCTAAAAGAGATTGGGAGATGCCAAAAATCACAGTCCCCTTCTCCTTTGTGCTTAAGAACTTTTTGATCTGCTTGAAATGTTATCTTTAGTTAGTGCTTTTTCTTTTCTTTCCTTTTTTTTTTTTTTTTTTTTTTGGTCAAGGCATTGCTCTATCCAAGCTATCATTTTAAAAATGCAGACACTTCAGTAAAACATGTAAAAACCATGGGTTATACATTCATGTGAATTTGTCAGACCTTTCCTTTTTTTTTTCTTAGAGATTTTATTTATTTAATTGACAGAGAACGTACATAAGCAGTGGGAGCAGCAGACTCCCCGCTAAGCAGGGAGCCTAATGCAGGACTCAATCCCAGGACTCTGGGATCATGACCTGAGCCGAAGGCAGACGCTTAACCAGTAGAGCCACCCAGGTGCCCCAGACCTTTCCTCCTTTTTAGTATCCAGCAGATGAAGGGCTAGAGGTGGTAGTTTCACATGGGGTAAGAGGGGCAGTAAAGAGGTGAGGTTTCCTGGCAGGAAGAAGAGTCAGTGTCAGGTGGAGGAGCTGTAGGTAACCAGGAGAAATATGAAGGTATCTTGAAAGTCAGCAGTGGGAAGGAAAGGAGAGGCATGTGGCTCTCATTGCTTTTTGCTCAGGTAAATCCTTCTAGTGTTCCAGAGGTGTTCTTAGCACCTGTCCAGACCCACTTTCCAGAGGACGCACTATAGTCATTTTCTTTAAAGTAGTAGCCGTCCTCTGACCCAAGCAAATAAAAAAAAGTTTTTGTTTTTAAATCAGTAATAATTTTGTCTTGAACTAGTAGTACACTGATGAATTTCCCAGTATAAATATTTAAACAGTACCTAAGGAAACGGAATAAAATGTGAAAGTACCTCTCATATGACCCCTCACTTCCATCCTTACTCTCTTCTCTCTGTTAACAGCGTCTGTCCCGGTGTGTGTATTTTTATACTGAGCATAGTTTATACTGTACCGGGTGATCTGTAACATTCTTTGTAGTGAGTGATCAGTCTTTGAGATTTGCCTTGTTCATTCATAAAGCTTATTTCATTTGTTTTTATGGCTACACACCATTCCACAATATGGCTCTATCACATGTTATTTAATCCATCACATCTTGGTGGGCATTTGGGTTTCCTCCCATTAAAAACTGTTTTGGGGTGCCTGGGTGGCTAAGTGGGTTAAAGTCTCTGCCTTCAGCTCAGGTCGTGATCTCAGGGTCCTGCTCAGGCTTTCTGCTCAGCAGGGGGCCTGCTTCCTCCTCTCTCTCTCTCTGCCTGCCTCTCTGCTTACTTGTGATCTCTCTCTGTCAAATAAATAAAATCTTTAAAAAAAATTGTTCTGCATTCTTTTGGGGTTATGTGTTTTCCTGCTAGGAACAGATATTCTAGCATGATAGATGAGAATTGCATTTATTTAAGTATCAGGCTTTAGTATTTATCAGCTGTGTCCTGGTGTCAATTTAAATAACCTCAGTTTCTTAAACTGTAAAGTGGAGATAGGTAATGATTCCCTATTTGAAGCCTTGTTGTGTCAAGAATTTAGAACATAATCTAGTACATATAAAGTATCGATAAATGTTAACTATTAATATTAAAAGCATATTCTAAAATGTTCTTGCTTTTTTACATCAAACAGCCCAGTTTTTTAAGAGTACCAATGTACCTATCTACTCATATCAAATAAGGTTTTTAACAACAACAAAATCCTGTCTTCAGAGTTATAATAAGTTCTACTTGAATTTATTTCCTAAATGTCCTTACTACATTAAGAACTATTTTATTATTGTGTGACAGTATATTTAAGTCCTTATCTTATTGGTGAGTTCTGCCTTCATGTAAAAAAATGACAAGTTTTCAGTGTGTGGATCAATCTTAGACCAACCCAAAACTTACATCCTTTGAATTGCTTCAGAATCTTAATTAGGAGACTGGCACTGATTTTAAGTTCAGTGATCACTTCATGACGAATACTTATTTTGGAAACTACATCTGCTTTGCTCTTCAGGTTAATGAAAAATAGCCTCAGTGGCGATACCATCCGAACACAAAAGCTGTCTTTCATCATTAGAACAGTTGGCCGACACTTCCCTGGACACTTGCTGGCATGGGATTTTGTCAAAGAGAACTGGAGCAAGCTTGTCCAGAAGTAAGTTTCTCAGATAACTACTAATTTTTCATATCCTCCGGTTCTTCATTTGAAACTCTTCCCAATGTTGTACTGATTCATAGGATTTAAGATCTGCTGTGAGAGGAAAAATGCTTCAGTGACAGTTTAACTGAAACACCCAGAAATTTTCACCCTTGTAAATGTAATCCCATAATGTGAGTCATTTGACAGTGGTGCTCCATTCAGGTACTGATTAAGCCCAGCCATGCTTGACACTTAGGTCACTTCGCTTCATGTGGCCATTGACTATTTCAGAAGAGCTGTTTAGTTTTGTGTGTTGAAAAATACCTCTTCATTGCCAAGGGATTGAATAAGAACTCAACAGCCACCCAGACAGCATGCAGAGGATTTTTTTTTTTCTTTCAAAGTAGTAATGGCATTTCTGGGGTAAGGTGTGATTTTTGAATCAATTAAATGAATTAATAATTTATCTGGGTATCCATAACTCCTGCCTTTTTCTGCCCACCTTTCCTTGCCACTGATAGTGGGAATGTGTGTAGGGTTACTTCCAATTTACTGAGCTTCGTTACCCAGGAGCAGGAGCAGGACTCCCAGTCCGCCTTTGGCCTGTATAATGTATGGTCAAATAATTCTTTTGCACTTAGGAACTTTGCTTCCTAGCAGCTGCCTCATGTTTTTGCTCTTTTGGCTCTTGTATTTGTGTTTCTTCAGGTTTCATCTGGGGTCCTATACCATACAAAGTATTGTTGCTGGGTCGACGCACCTGTTTTCAACAAAGGCACATTTGTCTGAGGTTGGTTGTATAAAATGTTAGCAGGGAGATTGGGTCACCCTTTCCCCTTAGGCTGCTCAGTCTAAGTCAGATGGTGCCTTGTCATGCCAGTTTCTGCCCCTTCTCTCTGTTGGCCTTGGTCAGTGCCAGCAATTCTGCCCTGGGATTACTTCTTAAAGTTGGGGGTGGGGGCTCAGCAACGAGGACAAATTCTGATGAGGAAGATTTCCTTTTTTTTTTTTTTTTTTTTTTTTTTTTTTTCAGCATAACAGTATTCATTATTTTTGCACCACACCCAGTGCTCCATGCAATCCGTGCCCTCTACAATACCCACCACCTGGTGCCCCCAACCTCCCCCCCCCGACCCCTTCAAAATTCTCAGAGCGTTTTTCAGAGTCCATAGTCTCTCATGGTTCACCTCCCCTTCCAATTTCCCTCAACTCCCTTCTCCTCTCCATCTCCCCTTGTTGATGAGGAAGATTTCTGATTCCATTCTCAACAGTATTCCTGCATCTGCTTGATACAGATCATTTTTTGAATTAAGACCAGCATATGCCAAGTCTCTTTTTAAGTGGTAATAAAATGATATTAAAGAATTCCATTCCAAAGATAGAACTGGGCACTAATTCTAATTTTAGACTACTTCATTTACTGTTACTTGGCTTTTTTTCTTTTTTCCCATTCTAAACTGGAAAAATTCATGCTTGTGGAACTAAGGGCAATTCATTTTTAAAATTACCTCAGATTTCACCATACGTGATCAGGAATTGATGTAAATACTTCAAATATTAAAGTACTTCTTGGAGACACCTGGGTGGCTCAGTTGGTTACGCGTCTGCCTTCCACTCAGGTCATGGTCCCGAGGTCCTGGGATTGAGTCCCGCATTGGACTCCCTGCTCAGCGGGGTGTCTCCTTCTCCCTCTCCCTGCTCCCACCCTTTGCTCGTACTCTCTCTTGCTTTCTCTCTCTCTCTCTCTCTCTCAAATAAATAAATAAAATCTTTTAAAAATTAAAATAAAATAAAAAATAAAGTCCTTTTCTGTACTTCTTTCAAGAACTCAGCGTAGTCATGACTCAGTTAAACTTATCAGAAAAGGATATTCAGAGTTACCTATGATTTCCTGTTCTTTTGAAATACTTCTGCATGCAACTTTTACAGGTCCAGGCGTTCTTTGAAAATCAGTCAGAGGCAACCTTTCGGCTTCGCTGTGTCCAGGAGGCTCTGGAAGTCATCCAGTTGAATATCCGTTGGATGGAGAAGAACCTCAAAACTCTGACATGGTGGTTGTAGCATGCACAACTGTGCCCCATTTTGTTGCCCGTTCAGAGAGCTTGTTAACGGGGGCTCTGCTGCTTTTGCAAAAAGCCAAGGTGAAGTCAGAATTGCTTCCAAGTCGTTTGCAGTCTTTAGGAGTTCTAGTTCGCTCAGGGCCTGTCTGTGTTTTTCATCTGTCTTTTTCGAGTTGTCTTTGGGCAGTACGTAGTTATTTATTACAAAATTATATTCACCTATATGCCAACATCTACAAAAACAGTGAGTAATTTTTCTACTTTGAAGATACACAAGTGGGGGGGGGGGGGGCGTCTGTTTTGGTTCTGTTCTGTTTCTCAGTATCCGGAAAGTACCGACCCAGCGAAACAAAGGAAGATCTACCGTGGGAGCCGGCCTCTGCGGGCGCTGCTTTGCCAGCCTTGTTGCTGCCTAGTGATAGATGATAGATGCTCCTTGAGTGTGGTACAGAACATAGCTTCAAAAACTATGGTAACGCAGTCTGCGAATCCTACAACTGTTAGAAAACTGATCTCAGGTGTGCAGATCTACTTTGGTTTGAGGTTTTGATTAATCTTTTATTTTCTGAAACAAAGTTTAAATAAGATCTATAGCTTCTATTTTTTTTTTTTTTCTGCAGAACAGCCAGGTGCTACAGAATTTTTAAATTTTTGTTGTTCTGAAAAGCTAAGTAACAAGGATAGAGATTAAATTTTCCAGATATCTAGTACTTATTTTTTCATCTTTTAGGAAAATGTTTCAAACTGAGCTAGCTTTAATTATAATTATTTTATTTATGAATTCCAATATTCTCCGAATCTGTACACCTTTATCACTCCCTGCCATAGATATAGCTTGTGTTATAGAAGAATATGTCTACATGTGTGGCAAGCATTTTGTTAGTACTGTTGTCTTTTATCATGACTTTATCACTGTTACTAAAAATAAAATTAGTTTAGGTTGCCTTTGATGTTACCTGATCATAGACACTTGCTCTGTCAGTCATACTCCTGTGTAGATTTTCATGTTATATGGTAGCATATATTAGAAGCATATTTTAAAATAGGGCCTTTGAGAAATTGAACATTTTTATTTGAAGTTCACCATAGTACCTTAAAGGAAAAAAGAGAATATGGGATAGGAGTAACTTGATTCAGATTTAATATGGTGGGCTTTGAATTTTTTCTACTATCAAAACAGTACTTTTCTTTAGTTGAAAAATCAGTGGGTTGTATTTGTTTTGTTTTATTTTGTTTCTATCATGGCCAAACTAACTGATTAAAAGGAACGGCCAAGGAAAGAAAGAAAGGGAAGATTTCCGAAATCGTATGGCATTTTCACTCCTTGTAAAGGAGAAATACTGTACTTGAATTTTTTGAGCTATGCAGACTTAATACCTAGATTGTTGAGTTTCTTTGATTCTTAGGGGAAAAGCTTTCTTCCTAATAATTTTTGAGTACTTAGTATTTTGTTTGAAAACATCTTCTGTGTGCATAAAAAGGGTAGATACCCATTTGTGAGCACTTAAAACACTCCAGAGAATCAATGGGAAAGGTCACCTTTTTTTAAGTTAGCAGGTATACAGTGAAAATATGTGGGATTGTGTATAAAATTATATTTTATTTTATGAAAATATTTTTATATACCAAAATTTAAAATGCTGGCAAGCTAAAAGGTAGCTTTCTTTAATCCTAGTGTGTTTTCCCCCAAGTTAGTCTTTTCTAAACATTTACCTCTGGTTCAGAGTACAAAATATTATATCCGGAGAATTGCAGAATCCTCTAAAGATGTCTTATGGAAACTGGGGTGATCGTAGGTCTTTATTCCTCTTGTGCTCAGCAGACGAATAACAGTTTAGTTGATATTGGAAGTTAGTGTGTTTTTATATTTTTAGAGTGGGGAAAATACTAAACTTTTGAGGGGTTTTTTGGTTGCTGGTTTTTTACGATGTTATATTACTGAATTCCACTTTGATACAGAGTTTAAATTTTGCTACTTCTCAACATCAGTTAAGATTTTTCAGTTATACCTGCCCATCTTTACATTGCTCCTGTAATGTGTGTTAACTCTGCATATGGCAAATCTTATCTTGAATTATATCATTTTTCCTGAGTGTGTGTGTATGTGTGTGTGTGGGCAGAGGGTAATGTTTAAGTAAATCTTTATCAAAACATGGGCTAAAAGAAGAGCTGCCTTGTAATCCATTGCTTTCTTTGTACTCAGTCTGTTCATTGCCATAATGCGGGATCCCTGCTGGCTATAGTTCTATTTGTAGGCCTCCCCTAGAGTAGCCCTCACCTCACTGTTTCCCACAGAATTCCATAATTTTTAATGTCAAGCTAACCCATCTCTATGGCACTTCCAAAAACAACCCTTAGGAATATAAGGCTATGAAATAGGTAGAACATGTGGCATAACAGGCATAACTGTAGCTTTTGAAGTTTTATGCCCCCACACTTTGGCTTAGCCATGGTGTCTCTGAGAACTCCCGTCTGTGCGCCTGTGGCTCGCCAGGCCTAGTGTGACACGGTCAGGTGTTCATGTTCATTGCAGATGGATGAGCTGCTTGAACGTAGTAGAAGACGCCCATTATGCTGGATGATTAAGAAAGGTAAAGTTGGGAATTTGGAATTGTAGAAGAAAAACTTGTGCTTTGGAGATGAAGTAGAAATCTAAGGCATCCAAGTTCTTTATCAACAAGAGATTGGATACATTAAACTGCAGGTAGTGTCAGCTCCCATCCCCAGCGTCCGGCCCCCATCTCATCGTTTTCTATAAATCCCTGTAAGTGAAACTGTGTTGAACACTGTTTGAGTGTTCCTGAACTTTCTTTCCAACCCAGGTTCCGCTTAATTCTCTTTGCCATTCATGTTTTCATTTTATTTTACTTGAGCCTCTGTAGGAACAAAAGAGCTGTCAGAGGAGTTCTGGGTATATAGAGGCTCTGGGGCAGCGTCAGTCTCCCTGGGGACCGAACAGAGTCCTTTCTGAATACTGGAAAGTAAGAAATGAAAGTTAAGTGTTGAATTTGTCAGATTACTGGTAGCCTGTTACTGAGTTGTATTGTAAAAGCCAATGCAAACTAAAGCACCTGGGCCCATAATGTGTGGTCGGATTGCTGAGTATTAATGTCACCCCCTTTCATTTCATGGGACTGCAGAGAAGGCGTAGGAGTTCAGGACACGTATCTCACCGAGGACAGCGTTTCCTGGGTGGAGTTTGCAAAATGAGATCTGAATTCCATAGGTCTGATAGAGCTCTTTTTCTCCCCTTTGCCTTTGTCATGTGGTTTTTACTGCAATGAATTCTCTTTCTAAAGAGCTTCTTCTCTCCCGACTCTGACACGTCCATTTGTACTTTAAAAAAAGAATGTGTGTATTTTTGCTAATTTTTGCATTCTTTTCTTTTGTGCTTCATTCTCTGCACTGGCAGTAGGTCCTAAATGAGAAGTGGCTGTTCACACGTGGGATAAATCTCCTCTCCTCCCTTTCCCTTCTCTGCATGTGCAATAGCCCATAGAGCAGTGGATTGATGTCTTTGAGTGGCTTTTGGCGGGGAAAGGGGTATATACTTTTTGAATGTACATATGTGGTTTTGATCTACTTTTATTTTCCTTCATTCTGTGTACTGTCTTCTGATAAAGAGTGAGATACTGTCCTGTGAGAATCTCTTCTGCCCTTCCTATATTGCCTGTGTGAGCAACAGCTGCCCAGTAGTTACTTGATGTTTCTTTTTTGGAAGTTGATGGTGATACTGGGGGGGTGGGGGGGAGAGTAGAGTATGTTCTTTTTAAAATCCATGCAGAATGTTTTTGCTGCTGTTTTGTGGGTGTTATTTCATTTTGCACTTTGTTCGTCTTTCTCGTGATTCATTTTCCTAATGAACTGTGGCAGTCCAGAAGTCTGATGGATGCCCAGGTATCGCTTCCCTTGTTGCTTGCATGGACAGTAACTACAGATTAGTTATAGCTGCTCTTGTTTGGATCTAGTCTTGTGGGGTGGGGGTTGTGTATCATCCTTCCAGATGTCTATCTGTGTTATGCCCCTTTCTTTATGTTTCATTTTATGTATGTTCTTTTGGATGTGTGATACATATTTAGTGAAATTGAGGTTCAGAGTATGACAGATTTCCTGTTTGCCCTTTTCCTTATTGCCTTCTTGGGTGGTAGCTGATGTTTTGTTTTGTTTTGCGGGGTGGGAGAAAGCAGGGTATGTACTTATATGTAAATAGACTTCCTACTACTTGACATTACTTATTCATTTCGTACTGCCTCCTCCTGAGAGGACGTCAAAGTACGCAATGAGACGTGGAGGTCCGGATGTATGACATTCTCCTCTTGTCCCCTTCCCTTATTGCCTGAGTGGGCAATAGCTGGTAGAGTAGTTGTTGGAGTGGGGTTTGGCGGGGGGTGGGGGTGGGGGAGGGATGTGTACATGCTGTATATACCTGTTTTTACTACCAAGTTGTATTATTTCATTGGGTATCCCAACTGGAAGTCACCCAATGAACCACGGAGGTCCGGATGTATAACAATCTCCTCTTGTCCCCTTCCCTTATTGCCCAAGTGGGCAATAGCTGGTAGAGTAGTTAATTAGTTTCAGGGGTTCTTTTGTGGGTTTGGGGGTAAATACTTTAAATGTGTGTGTGTGTGTGTTTACTTCCTTATTATATAGTGCTTCTCTGTGTACCCAGTCTTTCACTTGGACACATAGGTTCCTAAAGAACCATGGAGTTCTAGATGTGTAGCAATCTCCTCTTCTTCCTTTCCCTTTTTATCTATGTAGGCAATAATTTTCGAGTAGTTTGGGTTTTTTGAGATCTTGGGGGTGGGAAGGGACTAAGAGCGGGATATAGACTTTTGAAAACTGTATGTACAGTGTTCGTTACTACATTGTGTTATTCCATTTTGTACCCCGTCCCTTCCTTGGACGTGGGGGTACCTAATGAGATGTGGAGGTCTGAATGTGTGACGGTGTCCTCTTGTCCCCTCCCATTATTGCCTCTGTGGGCAATAGTTTCAGAGTAGTTCTAGATTAGTTTTTTTACTCTACCCCTCCCTCCTCAGAGAGGGCGGGAATATGTACTTTTTAAAATGTATATAAATATTTTTGTTCCTTTTTTCTGTTACTACATCTTGTACCTAGCTCTTTCCATGGATATTTAGGTACATGATGAAAATTAAGGTTCATTCTATGAAAAAAATCTCCTTTTTTCCCCTTCCCTTATTGCCTATCCGGGCAATGACTAGCGGCATAGTTGTTTAGAGGGTTTTTTTTGGCAGGGTGGTGGGGGCATTTCTGGGTTTACATTTTAAAAGATGTATATATATGTCTGCTGTGGTGGTGGTGGTGGTTGTTTTGGTCTTTTACTTTGAACTGATTTTTTTTTTTTGGTTTGGATTTGTAGATACGCAGCGTAGTGCAGAGGCCCAGATCCAGAGGCGTGATAAACCTGTTCTCTCTTCCCTTACAGCCTGTGCACGACTGTAGGAGGATACTGGAGGACTTGGTGTTTGTTTTTTGTGTTTGAAGTTCTTAATGGGGAATGGGCTTATTAGGTAAGATAGGTGGTTTTTTAAATGTATATAAATGTTTCTGCTTCTTTTTGGTGTTTACTTCATTTTGAATCTAGTCCTTTGCATGACGATTTAGGTACTTACTGAAAGTTGAGATTGATTCTATGAAAAATCTCCCCTACTCCCCTTCCCTCATTGCCTGGCCGGCAGTGGTAGAAGAATAGATGTTTCGTTTCTTTTTTTGGAGGGGTGGGGGGTGGGTGTAGTCTGAGTGAGAGAGAGAGAGAGTGTGTGTGTGCGTGTGTGCACGCACGCACGCGCGCTCGTGTGTGCGTGTAAAAATTTTTTTAATGTATATAAATGTTTGCTACGTTTTGTGTGTTAATTCACTTAGTACTCAGTCCTTTGTGGGACTTGTAGTTACATAATGAAACACGGAGGTCCATACGTATGATAAATCTCCTCTGCGTCCCTTCCCTCACTGCCTGCATGGGCAATAGTTTTATAATTTGGGGTGATTTTTTTAAGGGAGAGAATGATTTGCGTGGGTTATGGGGAGGGGAAAAGGACAGGATATATGAACTTTTAAAAACTGTATATAAATGTTTTCCTATTACTGATTTTGTACCTAGTCTTAGCGTGATGTCTAGGTACAAGATGAAAATTGAGGATCAGTGTATGACAAATCTCCCCTTCTCCCCTTTCCCTTATTGCCTGTGTTGGCAATAGTGAGTAGAATAGTTGTGTGTTGTTTATTTACTTGGTTTTTTGGGAGGGGTTATATTTTTGGCAGGGGAATATTCTTAATATGAGTGGTGGTTTTTTTTGTTTCATTTTGTATTTAGTTCTTTGCATTGCTATCTCTATTGGGACCTAATGAAAATTCAGTTTCATAAATTGATAGATCGCTTCTTCCTTTCCCACATATTTCTTCATTTAGCAGTGCCAATTATAGTTGTTGTTTTGTGGTTATTTTGTTTTATTCTCTAGGATATATACCTTTAAAAATGTAAGTGTATATAAGCACATATCTAATCTTTTTTTTTCATTATTTTTCATTAATATATAGTCCCTTTCCGGGTTGTGCATGGATCTAAGAAAAAAAATCAAGTCCCACCGAATCCCTGACCTCTGACTTGAAAGGCATGGGGTGGTGTAACTCATGGCAACAGGTATAGAGCATATAAGTTGGGAGAAGACACTTGGCTGTGGTTGACTTAGGATAGCTAATCAGATTCAGCATTTCTTGTGCTGATTCAAACTGAAGGAAATGGTGAGAAGGGACCTGTACTTTGGAGAGTTCAGAAAGCCAAGAAGACAATACTAAGTACAAAGTAGGTTTAAAGGTCTTTGCTGATTAATCTTCAGTAATAACAGTGCTGCCTAGAACTTATGTGAAGTCCCTTGAGAGTAGCTTCTTTTGGGGGCCTGGAATTCTGACTTATCTACAGAAGTCTCCTGTAGTTCCATCGATAGCATGTTCTTATGTAACCGATAGAACTTATTTTGATCTTTGGAATGAATGTTTTGAGTTATTGCCACAGTTCTGGTGAATAACCGCATGCGTCCCAAAATAAATAATTCCAGAACTAATTGGGGGACAGGCCCTCCCTCAGCGCCCATCTATGGTAGGGCAAGTTGGCCCTTTACTACCCAGAGCTCTTCTGTGTGGCTGCTTCTCTCTCCTCAGTTCTCCGTTAGCTGGACCATTCCTGTTTTGTTTTTTCATTTTGCCTTCAGCGCCTGCAGTATTAGATGTTACCCTCATGTACGCTTAAAAATATAAGCCCGTGTTGCCTCATCAGCTGTACGTTTTGCATGCGTTTCATACATCCAGACTTGGCGTGTTCACTTTCAGCATTCTTGAGTCGCACTGACTCTTCACCCACCACATGGTAAATGTTAGGACTCCAGGTTTGTCTGCATCAAAGAAAATGCATGTGTCAAGTCCCTCACTCCCTCTCTGCCTCTCTTCCTTCCTTCCTTGCTTTTTTTCTTCAAGTTTCTGAGCAATCTTTGTTTGTTCTGCAGTTTATAATGAATATAATGCTGAAGATTTGCCATATTATTTTATTATATATATATTTTTAGAAATGTTGATAGGACTCCTAGAACATTTGCAAAAAGATACCATTTACCATATCAAACTCTCAGGTTCTAGTGTTCAAAAATTAGCCTATACTTTGCTGTTATTTATACCTGCTGCTGTAGAAAAAAATAAGAGTTTGTTCATGACACATGTAACTTTGATCATAAATAAGTGAGAAAGGGGCACCTTTTTGGAATTAGTCATGGTAGTCATTAGTGATATTTCTGAACAGTTCTTAATTTGAAATACTTCAAAGAAGTAAAGGTCATGGCTTAGCTGAATGAAATGCTCCAGAATTTGCACTGTATAAACCATCAGTACATAATACACTTGTGTGTGTATGTGTGTGTGTGTGTGTGTGCGTGCATACAGATATATATATATATAGAATTATAGCATAATTGGAGCATTTGCATTAATCAGCAAACTCACAGTGAGACAAAACTTAGTCTTATAGCCGTCTTGATTAAAGCCAAGTGTTCCATGTTGCTATGAAGAGTAGTCTCTTTCAAACACTTTGAAAAGTAATTACTTGGAAACTTGTAAAAGTATTACATTTTTGTATTTAAACACCTAAATGGATCTCCAGTTCTTTGAATCTGAGCTTGTGGGTGGAATTCTAAATTTGTATCATAATCTGTCTTTTGTGGAAAATTTTGAAAACAGTATGTATAATATATATGCAAATTGTGTTGCGTCACTTGTAAAGGGAAAAGGCTTATTTTTCTTTATATTTCTGATAACTTGTTTTGCATATGACCAGCACTGACTGAAAGGCATGTGTAATTGCAAACACTGTTGCTTTTTTTTTTTTTTTTTTTTTTTTTTTTTGTGAAATGAAAATAAAAGTATTTAAATATAAATGTTGTGTGGCCTATTTGGATGAAAAAAAAAATTAGGTATGTAAAATGGTGCATCTTCTCAGATTACATGCTCCACCAGGATAGTGACCATACTCATTGTGTTGCATGATTTGGTTTCTACCCCACTAGGACCCCAGTATCTCTACTGACTGTAACTCAAGGTTTCTCAAACTCACACTATTGATATTTGGGCCTGTCCTGTGCTTTCTCTGATGACTCGTAACATCCTCAGCCTCTAATGTAAATAGCATATACAAGTTAATGGCAACTCCAGTGTGACAATGAAAATGCCTCTAGACATTGCCAAATTTTTCCTGTGATGCAGTGGGGATTAAAACTTTCAGTGGATGCTTGGAGCAGGGGGCTCAGTAACAGTTACAGGAGCTCTATCTAGGGCAATGATTTACTTTTTAGACTGAACTGCTTCTTATGAATGCTCAGTACCAGTTGATACAGTAATAGTTAAGTACGTTACTCCGTATGAGACGTGTAATGACTTATGCCAGTGAAACCAAAGATCACTCACGATCTGAATTTGAAAGTGAAAGGACACTGAATGTTACCAAGGAATCCCCCCACCCTTGCTGTGATTCACATATAATTGGAGCGGGGGTACACAGCTTTCAAGGGAGATGGTGAGGTGTTTTTTTTTTTTTTTTTTTTTTTTTAAGTTAAAACTATATATTTTATTTATTCATTCATTCATTCATTCATTAAACATTCCTGGTCAAGGTCGACTAAGAGTTTATTCTAACGCACCATGAGTGGTCTTGAGGGACAATTAAAAATTTCTTAGGCTTCCAGATGGGGTAACTAGAAACAATATTATCTTACAGGTAATTGTTAAGGCTTAAAGTTGGGCATTTTAGGGCAAATACAGTGTCTCATCATCCCCTTACCCAAAACCTTATTTCTTGGGGCACAAAACTATCTTGAAGCTATACCTTTTAAGAATCTCTTATGATATATGTTGGAGAATCAACAAAGTGAAGGCAACCTACTGAATGAGGAAGATATTTGCAAGTGATCTGTTAAGAGGTAACTATCCAAAATATATAAATGACTTATACCACTCAACACTAGAAAACCAAATAATCTGATTATTATGGGCAGAAGACCTGAATAGACATTTTTCAAAAGAAGACAATATGGATGGCCAGCAGACACATGAAAAGATGATCAGCAGCGCTCATCGTCAGAGAAATGCGAATGAAAACCATGATGATAAGTCACCTTGCATCTGTCAGGATGGCTAATGTCAAGAAGACAGGAGATTTCAAGTGTCAACAAGGATATGGAGAAAAAGGAACCCTCAAGCACTGTTGGTGGGAATGTAAACTGATGCAGCCACTTTGGAAAATGGTATGGAGGATCCTCACAAAATTAGACAGAATTACCATATGATCCAGTAATTTTTCTACTGGTCATTTATCCAAAGGAAAAAAAATAACCCCATTAATTTGAAAAGCTATATGCACCCCTATGTTTATTGGAGCATTATTTACAATAGCCAAGACATGGAAGGAACCTAAGTATCCCATCGGTAGATGAATGGATTTCATATATATATATATATATATATATGAAATATATATATAATGGAACATTATTCAGACATAAAAAAGAATAAGATCTTGCCATTTGCGACAACATGATGAGTTGGAGGTTAATATGCTAAGCGAAATGAGACTGCCAAATACCATATGATTTTGCTCATATGTGGAATCTAAAAACAAAGCAGAAAGAAACCCATGAATACAGAGAACAAACTGATGATTGCCAGAGTGGTGAGGGGTACGGGGATGGGCGAAACGGGCGAAAGGGCATGGGAGGTACAGGCTTCCAGTTATGAAATGAGTATGTCATTGGGATGAAGGGCACAGTGTAGGGATTATGGTAAGTGGTATTGTAACAGTGTTGTATGGAGGCGGATGGCAGCTGTCCTTGTGGGGAGCTTAACGAAGAGCTGTTGAGTCATGTTGTACATCTGAAACTACTGTAGCATTGTGTTGTCAACTATACTTCAACTAATGATCATAATATGCTAGAGAAATGTTCTTAGGAGTTGGGGAGGTTTTGATCAAAAGCTACTGGTTAGGAGTCAAGATGGCGGAGAAGTAGCAGGCTGAGACTACTTCGGGTAGCGGGAGATCAGCTAAATAGCTTATCTAAAGATTGCAAACACCTACAAATCCAATGGGAGATTGAAGAGAAGAAGAACAGCAATTCCAGAAACAGAAAATCAACCACTTTCTGCAAGGTAGGACTGGCGGAGAAGTGAATCCAAAGCGATGGGAAGATAGACCGCGGGGGGAGGGGCCGGCTCCCGGCGAGCGGCGGAGCAACGGAGCAAAATCAGGACTTTTAAAAGTCTGTTCCGCTGAGGGACATCGCTCCAGAGGCTTAACTGGGGTGAAGCCCAGGCGGAGTAAGCGCGGCCTCAGGTCCCGCAGGGTCGCAGAAGGATCGGGGGTGTCTCAATGTCGCAGAGCTTACCGGTATTAGAACGGGGAAGCCGGCTGCAGAGACAGAGCCGAGGAGTGACTCTCAGCTCAGGGTTGCCTGGAACCGGTCGCGGGCTCGGTCAGCTCGGAGCGCGGCCGGAGGCCAGGGTGAAGGGAGTCATTTGGCGCTGTTCTCTGAGGGCGCACTGAGGAGTGGGGCCCCGGGCTCTCGGCTCCTCCGGGCCGGAGACCGGGAGGCCGCCATCTTTATTCCTGTCCTCCGGACTCTACGGAAAGCGCTCAGGGAACAAAAGCTCCCGAAAGCGAACCCGAGCGGATGACTCAGCGCGGCCCCGGGTAAGGGCGGTGCAACTCCGCCTGGGGCAAAGACGCTTGAGAATCACTACAACGGGCCCCTCCCCCAGAAGATCTACAGGAAACCCAGCCAGGACCAAGTTCACCTACCAAGGAGAACGGCGGAATTCCAGAGGAGAAGAAAGCAAAGCACGGAACTCATGGCTTTCTCCCCATGATTTTTTAGCCTTGCAGTTAATTTAATTTTTTTTTTCTTTTTCAATTTTTTTTTCTTTTTCTCTTCTTCTGCTAAATTTTTTTTAACTTTTACCATTTTCTTTTTTTTAACGTTTTTTAAATAGTTTATCTAATATATATATTTTTTTTCCTCTTTTTATATTTTTTTCTTTATCGGCTTTCTTTTTTTTAATAGTTTTTTTTTCTTTCTTTCTGAACCCCTTTTTATCCCCTTTCTCCCCCCTCACAATTCAGGATCTCTTCTGATTTGGCTAAAGCATATTTTCCTGGGGTTGTTGCCACCCTTTTAGTATTTTACTTGCTCCTTCATAAACTCTTATCTGGACAAAATGACAAGGCGGAAAAATTCACAACAAAAAAAAGAACAAGAGGCAATACCAAAGGCTAGGGACCTAATCAATACAGACATTGGTAATATGTCAGATATAGAGTTCAGAATGATGATTCTCAAGGTTCTAGCCGGGCTTGAAAAAGGCATGGAAGATATTAAAGCAACCCTCTCGGGAGATATAAAAGCCCTTTCTGGAGAAATAAAAGAACTAAAATCTAACCAAGTTGAAATCAAAAAAGCTATTAATGAGGTGCAATCAAAAATGGAGGCTCTCACTGCTAGGATAAATGAGGCAGAAGAAAGAATTAGCGATATAGAAGACCAAATGACAGAGAATAAAGAAGCTGAGCAAAAGAGGGACAAACAGCTACTGGACCACGAGGGGAGAATTCGAGAGATAAGTGACACCATAAGACGAAACAACATTAGAATAATTGGGATTCCAGAAGAAGAGGAAATAGAGAGGGGAGCAGAAGGTATATTGGAGAGAATTATTGGAGAGAATTTCCCCAATATGGCAAAGGGAACAAGCATCAAAATCCAGGAGGTTCAGAGAACCCCCCTCAAAATCAATAAGAATAGGTCTACACCCCGTCACCTAATAGTAAAATTGACAAGTCTTAGTGACAAAGAAAAGATCCTGAAAGCAGCCCGGGAAAAGAAGTCTGTAACGTACAATGGTAAAAATATTAGATTGGCAGCAGACTTATCCACAGAGACCTGGCAGGCCAGAAAGAGCTGGCATGATATATTCAGAGTACTAAATGAGAAAAACATGCAGCCAAGAATACTATATCCAGCTAGGCTATCATTGAAAATAGACGGAGAGATTAAAAGCTTCCAGGACAAACAAAAACTGAAAGAATTTGCAAATACCAAACCAGCTCTACAGGAAATATTGAAAGGGGTCCTCTAAGCAAAGAGAGACCCTCAAAGTAGTAGATCAGAAAGAAACAGAGACAATATACAATAACAGTCACCTTACAGGCAATACAATGGCACTAAATTCATATCTCTCAATACTTACCCTGAATGTTAATGGGCTAAATGCCCCAATCAAAAGACACAGGGTATCAGAATGGATAAAAAAACAAAAACCATCTATATGTTGCCTACAAGAAACTCATCTTACACCCGAAGACACCTCCAGGTTTAAAGTGAGGGGGTGGAAAAGAATTTACCATGCTAATGGACATCAGAAGAAAGCAGGAGTGGCAATCCTTATATCAGATCAATTAGATTTTAAGCCAAAGATTATAATAAGAGATGAGGAAGGACACTATATTATACTCAAAGGAACTGTCCAACAAGAAGATCTAACAATTTTAAATATCTATGCCCCTAACGTGGGAGCAGCCAACTATATAAACCAATTAATAACAAAATCAAAGAAACACATCGACAAGAATACAATCATAGTAGGGGATTTTAACACTCCCCTCACTGAAATGGACAGATCATCCAAGCAAAAGATCAACAAGGAAATCAAGGCCTTAAATGACACACTGGACCAGATGGACATCACAGATATATTCAGAACATTTCATCCCAAAGCAACAGAATACACATTCTTCTCTAGTGCACATGGAACGTTCTCCAGAATAGATCACATTCTTGGTCCTAAATCAAGTCTCAACCGGTATCAAAAGATTGGGATCATTCCCTGCATATTTTCAGACCACAATGCTCTAAAGCTAGAACTCAATAACAAGAGGAAATTTGGAAAGAACCCAAATACATGGAGACTAAACAGCATCCTTCTAAAGAATGAATGGGTCAACCAGGAAATCAAAGAAGAATTGAAAAAATTTATGGAAACAAATGATAATGAAAACACAACAGTTCAGAATCTGTGGGACACAACAAAGGCAGTCCTGAGAGGAAAATATATAGCGATACAAGCCTTTCTCAAGAAACAAGAAAGGTCTCAGGTACACAACCTAACCCTACACCTAAAGGAGCTGGAGAAAGAACAAGAAAGAAACCCTAAACCCAGCAGGAGAAGAGAAATCATAAAGATCAGAGCAGAAATCAATGAAATAGAAACCAAAAAAACAATAGAACAAATCAACGAAACTAGGAGCTGGTTCTTTGAAAGAATTAATAAGATTGATAAACCCCTGGCCAGACTTATCAAAAAGAAAAGAGAGAGGACCCAAATAAATAAAATCATGAATGAAAGAGGAGAGATCACAACGAACACCAAAGAAATACAGACAATTATAAGAACATACTATGAGCAACTCTACGGCAACAAATTTGACAATCTGGAAGAAATGGATGCATTCCTAGAGACATATAAACTACCACAACTGAACCAGGAAGAAATAGAAAGCCTGAACAGACCCATAACCAGTAAGGAGATTGAAACAGTCATCAAAAATCTCCAAACAAACAAAAGCCCAGGGCCAGACGGCTTCCCGGGGGAATTCTACCAAACATTTAAAGAAGAACTAATTCCTATTCTCCTGAAACTGTTCCAAAAAATAGCAACAGAAGGAAAACTTCCAAACTCATTTTATGAGGCCAGCATCACCTTGATCCCAAAACCAGACAAGGATCCCAACAAAAAAGAGAACTACAGACCAATATCCTTGATGAACACAGATGCAAAAATTCTCGCCAAAATACTAGCCAATAGGATTCAACAGTACGTTAAAAGGATTATTCACCACGACCAAGTGGGATTTATTCCAGGGCTGCAAGGCTGGTTCAACATCCGCAAATCAATCAATGTGATACAACACATTAATAAAAGAAAGAACAAGAACCATATGATACTCTCCATAGATGCTGAAAAAGCATTTGACAAAGTACAGCATCCCTTCCTGATCAAAACTCTTCAAAGTGTAGGGATAGACGGCACATACCTCAATATTATCAAAGCCATCTATGAAAAACCCACCGCAAATATCATTCTCAATGGAGAAAAACTGAAAGCTTTTCCGCTAAGGTCAGGAACACGGCAGGGATGTCCGTTATCACCACTGCTATTCAACATAGTACTAGAAGTCCTAGCCTCAGCAATCAGACAACAAAAGGAAATTAAAGGCATCCAAATCGGCAAAGAAGAAGTCAAACTATCACTCTTCGCAGATGATATGATACTCTATGTGGAAAACCCAAAAGACTCCACTCCAAAACTGCTAGAACTTGTACAGGAATTCAGTCAAGTGTCAGGATATAAAATCAATGCACAGAAATCAGTTGCATTTCTCTACACCAACAACAAGACAGAAGAAAGAGAAATTAAGGAGTCCATCCCATTTACAATTGCACCCAAAACTATAAGATACCTAGGAATAAACCTAACCAAAGAGACTAAGAATCTATACTCAGAAAACTATAAAGTACTCATGAAAGAAATTGAGGAAGACACAAAGAAATGGAAAAATGTTCCATGCTCCTGGATTGGAAGAATAAATATTGTGAAAATGTCTATGCTACCTAAAGCAATCTACACATTTAATGCAATTCCTATCAAAGTACCATCCATTTTTTTCAAAGAAATGGAACAAATCATCCTAAAATTTATATGGAACCAGAAAAGACCTCGAATAGCCCAAGGAATATTGAAAAAGAAAGCCAAAGTTGGTGGCATCACAATTCCGGACTTCAAGCTCTATTACAAAGCTGTCATCATCAAGACAGCATGGTACTGGCACAAAAACAGACACATAGATCAATGGAACAGAATAGAGAGCCCAGAAATGGACCCTCAACTCTATGGTCAACTCATCTTCGACAAAGCAGGAAAGAATGTCCAATGGAACAAAGACAGCCTCTTCAATAAATGGTGTTGGGAAAATTGGACAGCCACATGCAGAAAAATGAAATTGGATCATTTCCTTACACCACACACGAAAATAGACTCAAAATGGATGAAGGATCTCAATGTGAGAAAGGAATCCATCAAAATCCTCGAGGAGAACACAGGCAGCAACCTCTTCGACCTCAGCCGCAGCAACATCTTCCTAGGAACATCACCAAAGGCAAGGGAAGCAAGGGCAAAAATGAACTTTTGGGATTTTATCAAGATCAAAAGCTTTTGCACAGCAAAGGAAACAGTCAACAAAACCAAAAGACAACTGACAGAATGGGAGAAGATATTTGCAAATGACATATCACATAAAGGGCTAGTGTCCAAAATCTATAAAGAACTTAGCAAACTCAACACCCAAAGAACAAATAATCCAATCAAGAAATGGGCAGAGGACATGAACAGACATTTCTGCAAAGAAGACATCCAGATGGCCAACAGACACATGAAAAAGTGCTCCATATCACTCGGCATCAGGGAAATACAAATCAAAACCACCATGAGATATCACCTCACACCAGTCAGAATGGCTAAAATGAACAAGTCAGGAAATGACAGATGCTGGCGAGGATGCGGAGAAAGGGGAACCCTCCTACACTGTTGGTGGGAATGCAAGCTGGTGCAACCACTCTGGAAAACAGCATGGAGGTTCCTCAAAATGTTGAAAATAGAACTACCCTATGACCCTGCAATTGCACTGCTGGGTATTTACCCTAAAGATACAAACATAGTGATCCGAAGGGGCACATGCACCCGAATGTTTATAGCAGCAATGTCTACAATAGCCAAACTATGGAAAGAACCTAGATGTCCATCTACAGACGAATGGATAAAGAAGATGTGGTATATATACACAATGGAATACTATGCAGCCATCAAAAGAAATGAAATCTTGCCATTTGCGACGACGTGGATGGAACTAGAGGGTATCATGCTTAGTGAAATAAGTCAATCGGAGAAAGACAACTATCATATGATCTCCCTGATATGAGGGAGAGGAGATGCAACATGGGGGGTCGAGGGGGTAGGAGAAGAGTAAATGAAACAAGATGGGATTGGGAGGGAGACAAAGCATAAGTGACTCTTAATCTCACAAAACAAACTGAGGGTTGATGGGGGGAGGGGGTTGGGAGAGGGGGTGGGGTTATGGATATCGGGGAGGGTATGTGCTATGGTGAGTGTTGTGAAGTGTGTAAACCTGGCGATTCGCAGACCTGTACCCCTGGGGATAAAAATATATGTTTATAAAGCTGTAAAAAAAAAAAAAAAAAAAGAAAGAAAGGATGAATCCCCAAGTTTTGTAGCAACATGGACGGGACTGGAAGAGATTATGCTGAGTGAAATAAGTCAAGCAGAGAGAGTCAATTATCATATGGTTTCACTTATTTGTGGAGCATAACAAATAGCATGGAGGACAAGGGGAGATGGAGAGGAGAAGGGAGTTGAGGGAAATTGGAAGGGGAGGTGAACCATGAGAGACTATGGACTCTGAAAAACGATCTGAGAATTTTGAAGGGGTGGGGGGTGGGAGGTTGGGGGCACCAGGTGGAGGGTATTGTAGAGGGCACGGATTGCATGGAGCACTGGGTGTGGTGCAAAAAATAATGAACACTGTTATGCTGAAAAAAATAAAAAAATTAAAAAAAAAAAAAAAAAAAAAAGCTACTGGTTACAGTTTTTATACTCTTTTATTCATTGATATCTGCAAAAACAGTTGAACTAAAACCCTTTATAAATGTAGAGAAGAGTTCTTTGATTTCAATGGACTTTTTGATGAGAGTAATAGAACTTTAGTTTTTAAAGTCATTTTTAGGATTCATGGCATAGAAGAGTTTGATTCGGTTATATTTTCTTTTTGCTTTACTTCAATTCTTACCCTAAAGCCCTACCTGCCCCCCACACCCACTGCAGCACACACACGCAACGGCATATACACGCACAAGCTTCCAGGGCTTCCTAAAACTTGTGTGAGGTGAACAGCTGACTTACATGCTCCACAGGCATGTTATTACCAGAGAGCAAAAACATACTTTTAAATCATCATTATCGCCCACCTTCACTAATTAGCAATATGTTTCCCGTGCTTTCTGCTTGGTCTTCATTTTTATTACCTTTCTTAGGGATAGTCATCCAGTCAGTTACGTGATGGTGATTTCTGTTGTTGGCTGAACCGAATTAGAATCAGGACCTTTGCTTATATGTATAATAACTTTTTTCCCCCTAATATCCCACTTATTTTTTTGAAGGAAGAACATAATGTAATTAACATAATAAAATGATCAAAAAATGGATTAGAGTAGGTGATGTTGCTGAAGGGGCAGACAGGAAGCCACGTCAGCTTACGAAAGGCTACTTAGCTGACCCAGGTGTTGCTTATTCACAAGCTGTTTGTCTAGAAGCAGGTGTGGCTAGCTGCGAGCGCTTCAGTTTGGTGTCTGCTGACATGACCCTTCTCTGTGAATGTAGCGAGTGTCAGGTGCTTCGAGCAGGTTGGTGCACTGGCTGCCTGAGGCGTGTAGTGGCTGCTTCTATCTTCATTTACGTCACCTCCCAGCCCTTTGTGATTTTTTAATTGAAGCTGAATTCTTGGAGTATCACTATTATGACATAGTAGCAAAAGGTAATGATTCCTAGAAATTTAAAATATTTGAAAGGCCATGGAACATAGACTAGCATCGATCAGGACTGGAATTGATTCCCAGTTCAGTCATTTGCCACTTGTTACTTAATTCCTATAAGCCTCAGTTTCCTCCAATAATGAAATAGGGATACTACCTACCTTATGAGGTTGTTCACCTCACAATAAATAAAATATCTATAAATTACCTAGCACAATGCCTATAATTATCAAAGTGAGATAGTAAATGTCAACTGCTATTGATAAAACTTCTTGCTGCTTTCTGGGGTACACAGATGTTAATACCCTCAGTTCCAGATGGAAATGAGGTTTGCTTTTTTTTTTTTTTTACTTGAATAGGTTATATAACTTGCCAGTTAGGAAATTAGAGAAATAGTGCTCGCTTTGGCAGCACATATACAAAAAAAAGAAAGAAATTAGAGAAATAATTTTGGTCTAATCCTCTTTGTAAATGTAAGCCATAAATATGCAGATTTGAGAATTATTATAGTATATTAGAAAAAGCATGAAGTTATATAGGTTTCACAACTGAAATAATGTCCTGTCACTGAATTTGGCTAATTATAAATATGTATGAAATAAAATCCTGATTATTGACTAATCTGCAATAATGGTAATAATACCTACTTTGTAAGAATAACATCAGGCAGGCACAGGTATATGGGAAATAAATCTGGTACTTCGTAGGTACTCAGTAAATACTCTTTTTTCCTTTCAGTGATTTATTTGCCTTAAATATGCAAAAGAATTAAGCATACACAAGTCTTAGTTCTAGCTAGAAAATCTATGTACAACTGAGCATGTGGCAGAGAAATTGGCCAAATGTGTTAAGATCTCTCTTCATGGGACACCTGGGTGGCTCAGTCATTAAGCTTCTGCCCTCAGGTCAGGTCATGATCTCAGGGTCCTGGGATCAAGTCCCACACCGGGCTCTCTGCTCAGCAGGGAGCCTGCTTCCCCCTCTCTCTCTGCCCGCTGCTCTGCCTACTTGTGTTCTCTCTCTCTGTCAAATAAATAAATAAATCTTAAAAAAAAAAAAAGATTTCTGTGCTAGAGAAAACCTCCCATATGACATAGTCTAATTCCCTCCTTTTACTGATAATGTAAGGGCACCAGAGGCTATGCCTTAATGAAGACCCCCAGAATATAACATTATATGTTGAATTTGTATATGTGTTTGTATTAGAAAAATTTTGTGTTGCCTTTGACACAAATTACGTGCATTGGCCTGCAGGATACCATTTCCTTGGAAACAAGAGTAGTAGAATTCACTATTGAAAGAGGTGTTTGATTATTTTAATGTAGAGTGTGGAGCTAAAAACTACCCTAGTATTTTAACCTTTAAACTCAACAATGTGGGGGCGCCTGGGTGGCTCAGTCGATTAAGCATCTGCCTTTGGCTCAGGTCATGACCCCAGGATCCTGGGATCGAGCCCACATCAGGCTCCCTGTTCAGTGGGGAACCTGCTTCTCCCTTTGCCTCTCCCTCTGCTTGTGTTCTCTCTCTCTGTCAAATAAATAAATAAAATCTTTAAAAAAACAAACTCAACAACAAGAACGATCTACTACAATCTCCAAAGCATCGGTACACAGATGTTAACATCCATATACCTCATCCACATACCCTTTTGTGCATGATTGAAGTAAGTGGGTTTCAATGAAGTAACCTTTCTCGGGTGGGAGATGCTAAGGGCAGGGAGGTTCAGACAGACCTCTGTCACCCCCACGGGAGACACCAGGGAGGAGAAAGCGATAGTTAACAATGGTGAGGGGCCATCGCCATCATGGGTGATGAACTGGATGGAAGGAACATAGATATCAGCTTCACCAACTGCAGGTAGAAGATGAGGAAGTTCACAGGAAGTTTACAGTCTGGGAAAAGACACAGTATTAACATGTAATTTTAGAGTCGTTTTCACATATTTAATCTTTATTGAGAGTTGGGGGGCATAATGGATGTCAGTTGACCTTCCTCTGCCCTGCATCTCAGCCCATTGTCTCTTTTCTGTCCTGAGCAAACCTGAACTTAGAGCCTAGTGCCTCTTACAATTCCTTCCTACAGACCCACTGCTGGCAAAGCATTACTGAGCATTGCAAATTTTCCCCAGGATTACATAGGGGAGAATCTCTCTCTGCCACAACAAACAGCTTCATACTCACTTAATATTTCTCTTCTCCAGAGTCCCTCCCTCACCTTGTTGTTTCTGTGGGATCTTTTCACTCACTGTACTCCACCAAAGTGTGCATACAGATGGACACCGGGACACGCAAACACACACACGCCTCACTGACTGCTCATTTGTACTCCTAGACATCTCCTTGAACTTGAAATGTCTCTCCTCTGTGGCACTGCACATCGGCAGCCGATGGCCTGTGGTGAGCAGCTGGCCCGGTGATTTAGAGGACCGTCTGTGGCCTTTTGCTATTTATTTTGCTATACTCCTTGTAATCTTACTCCCGGCACCTTATCCACTATGTTTCAAACAAGCACATTGTTCTCATAAAAGGAAACTTTATCCACCTCATTTGATTGGCAACCAATTTTTTCCTGTTTTTTCTAGGTTAATATGAGAATGAGCTTATAATATCTGAGCACATCCTGACTCTGGGTGAGAGAAAGCAGCCCTAAATTGAACTGATAGAAGATGGAAACCAGGCCATCGTTTTCAAAGTTTTTCATGGCTCATTCATTCAATAAATATTTGTAATCATCTACTCTGCACCAGGCCTTGTGAGAGGTGGGTACGTGAGGCTCGGCTCTAATGTGAGCAGCTGGCTCCAGCTGGGAGAATGCCACCTGGGTTTTATAAACACTGCCTTCGAGGTGGGTGGTAAACCAGCGAGGGCGTTTGGGTTCCTGAGGAACAGAAGTGAAGGGCGTCCCGTGGGAGGTTCTAACTCTGAGGCCCGGAGTGCTTACAACCACCCCAGTAACAGCACTGCCCTGAGTGGGGTGGGGCTGGGGGGACCCTCATGTCTTCCACCAGAATTCCCCTCTACTCATTTGGGTGTGCAGCACCAGGGAAAAACGGAGGCCTCACCACAGGGACTGCATAAGTGGCCACATGTAATGCCTTGTATCACTGACTGGGAACCACAGGCACTTTGGCTGGGCTCTGAGTGACCATGCAGGGATTCATTCCTAAGGGTGTTCCAAGTGAATGACAAGAGGCTGGTAGTTAATTGCCTGTTGCAGTTTTACTCCAGGTTCCCCCCAAGTTCTAATTAGCCATAAATGAGCTTGGCTCACCTCAACCCAAGTTGTAAGAGTGCTTTCTTGTCTGAGTTGCTCCGTGTAGCCAAGCAAGAATAAGAAGAGTGTTTCAAGGTAGACTCATAAATGAGGGAGTCTTGATTTACACCAACGTTCAATAAAAGGTAGAGGGCTTGCCTGTTGTGGAAAAACCAATAGATGATGTCCCAGAGTATGATGAGTTAAATGCGCCATATGGGAAATGCACTGCTTGTCTGAGAGGCTTCTAGAGGATAGGCACTGTGCCTCTTTTATTTCAATGACTGCCCCTCAGCTTTAGCAAGGAGGCTTGATCTCTCCAAGTTCCCTGCTTTAAATTAAGAGCAGTCTGCAGAGACCTTTTAGAACGTGCTTGGGATGCATCAGCAGCAGCCAGTGGATTAAATAAAAACCAAAACCTCTGATGGCTTCTGTCCTTGCCAGTGCTCCCCGGGAGTGATCAAGAGCAGGTGGGAAGACTTGTTTGTCCTGAGATGGCTGAGGGTCCATACAGTCCACACAGAAGGAATCCCAGACTCATATAGAGACTAGGGAAATTTGAGTGAAATGGAAGGAATCCTGGAAAATGTGCTCCTGTGAGAGGACACTAAAGAAAACAAGTCTGTGAAGACTGGACAAAAACAGAAGTACTTCTCTCTAGTTTGAAAGAGATGGCTAGCCAGCTCTAATGGACATCCCATACCTTCCTGAAAAGTGGCCGAAGCTGTGATCTGACTTAGGCAGCCCAGAAATCTCCAATGACCAAGAAATGAGTTGAGCTGTCCTAAGCAGGACTTGCTGCAGCAGGAGACTGGGAAGGTGGTACCTTCCCAAGACAGCCAGATCCCATCTGGGAGGGGTTAGGCCATGGCCTTGGATGGAGGTTACCACCTCCCAGAGGTGGGAATGTGCTGCCAGGTCCTTGCAGGCAAGGGATCTTCCCTAGGATCTGTGACATAAGGGTTTCCGAGGGTTAGGCAAGAAGAGTGTGGTCCTCAGAGCTGTTCCTTGGTTACCTTGCAGATGGTTGTCCCGAGTTAGCCCAGGAGCATGTGCCATCCGTACGGAGGCCAAAGTACTGACTATTTGCCATGAAATGTGCTTCCAAAGGGCATCACACTGAGTATACAGAAGAGAACGGCAGCTCATTGTCCTCAGCCTCCAGCTGCTCCAAGCAAATGTCCTCTTTCACTTGTTACCAGGCCAACTCTGTAAATAGTTTGTAGAAAAACACAGAAGATGCATTGAGACCAGACTAACAGGAAGGTTGGGTATTGCAGGTATTGGGCCCTGGACTTGGGGAAGGCAGTCTAGCAAACATGACCTTGTGACTTCTGTGGCTCCACTCTCCACAGGGTTTGTTCAAGGTGATGATGCTTTAAGGCAGGTGATTCATGATTTGGAATTCCAAGCTTACTGATGCACCATACACACTAGCAGTCCACTTTTGTAGACTTGCCTAGGAGACTAAGAAGCATCCCTGGAGCCAGGAAGCCTCTCCCTTGTTTCATGAAGGCCAGCCAATGGCTGGGGAGGGGCCAAGAGAAGCAGGTAGATTAAGGCTTTTAACCTCTGAGATGTATAGTGCTACTCTTTTCCTCATATCCTTGTATATCATGTGTATCTCCTTTCCTGTTATGGATGAGAAATCATTTCTGGCCCAAGCAAAGTAGTAGAAGCAGAAGATATCACAAGAAAAGAAAACTACAAATCAACATTCTTTATAAATATAGATGCAAATATAGTATAGTATATATATAAATATAGATGCAAATACAGCTCAACTATATGAATCCAACAATATATATATATAAAGGATTACTCATCATGGCCAAATGAGATTTAGTCCAGGAATGCAAGGTTGGTTTGGTACCCAGAAACTAGTTTAGCCCTTCATATCAGTAACACATCATAGAATAAAACGTCAAATGACATGACCATCTCACCAGATGCAGAAACACTCGACAAAAGCCAATGTACTTTCATGAAGAAAGATACAATGAAGTAGGAATAAAGGAGAACTACTTCAACTTGCTAATGGGCATCTGTGAATAACAATTGCTAATATCACATTTAATGGTAAAAGATTGAAATATTTTCTCCAAGATCACGAACAAAATAATGAGGCCAACTTTCACTACTTCTATGCAACATCATATTGGAGGTTCTAGCCAGAGCAATTTGGCAAACAAACAAAAAACAACATCAATAACAACAAAAACCCAATAATAAAAGGCATCTTGATTAAGCAGGAATAAGTAAAACCATCTCTATTTGTAGATGGCATGATCTTATACATAGAAAACCCTAAAGTATAAAAAATATATATATGAGAGCTAAGAAACGAGGATATAAGATTACAGAAGACAAGATCAACGTACAAGTCAGTTGTGTCTCTAAACACTAACAATGAATAAGCCAAAAATGAAATTAAGATACCAACTCCATGTATTATATAGCACCCCCAAAATTAAAAGACTTAGGAATAAATTTAACCAAAGAAGTTCAAGATATGTATGCTCTAAACTATAAAACATTGCTTAAAGAAATTAAAGAAGATCTTAATAAACAGAAAGATCCCATGTTCATATGGATCACTGGAACACTTTGTATTGTTAAGAAGTCAGTACTCCTCAAACTTATTTAGAGATTCAACACAATTTCTACCAGAATCCCAGCTGGCTTCTTTGTAGGAGCCAATGACCACATCCTAAAATTCCATGAAAACTCAAGGAACCCAGAATAGCCAAAACAATGTTGAAAGGAGAGCAAAGTTGGAGGACTCACACTACACAATTTCACAACCTACTATATACTACAGCAGTCAAGACAGGTACGGTAGAGCCATAAGGACAGACCTACAGATCAATGGAATAGAATTGAAAGTCCAGAAATAAACACATACAGCTACAGACAATTGATTTTTTTATTTAAAGATTTATTTAAAGATTTATTTTTTAAAGTAATCTCTACACTTATTATGGGGCTCAAACTCAGAACCCTGAGATCAAGAGTTGCATGTCCCAGAGACTGAGGCAACTAGGCTCCCATGGTTAATTGATTTTTGACAAGGGTGCCAAAGTAATACAATGGGGAAGAAAACAATCTCTTCAACAAATGGTGCTGGAACAGCTAGATATCAACATATAAAAGAATGAATATGAACCACTACTTCATATCATATACAAAATCAACAATTAATCAAAATGGATCAAAGGCCTAAATGTAAGGGCTAAAGATATTAAACTCTTAGAAGAAAAACAACTGTAAATCTTCATGTCCTTCAGTTAGGCAATGGCCTAACTCCCAACAAGCAACAAAAGTGAAATGAACCTGAGGTCATTAGAATTAAAAACTTTTGTGCATCAAAGGACACTATGAAGAAAATGAATTGATACACCACAGAATGGCATAAATAGTTTCAAATAATATGTCTGGTGAGAGTTTGGTATCCAGAATATATAAAGTATTCATATAATTTAACAGTAAAAAGACAACCCACTTAAAAAATAAGCAAAGGATCTGATCTTCTTTTCCCAAAGAAGATGTAAAAATAGTCAGCAAGCACATGAAAATATACTTAACATCATTAGTCATCAAAAAATGCAAATCAAAACTCATGAGGTCCAATTCACAATTATAATTTAAAACTGGAAAATAGTAAGTGTTGGTGAGGAAATAGAGAAATTGAAACCCTCATACATTGGCTGGTGGGCATATTAAAAAAAAAATTCCTCAAAGGGTTAAAGAGAGTTATTGTAAGACCCACATTCAGGTACCCAAGAATTCAATGCTTATACAAAAAATTGTAGATGTATGTGTGGATGTTCATTGCTGCATTATTCATATTAGCTAAAAGCAGAAACAACCCAAGTGTCATTAATTAATTCATCAATTAATAAGAGAAGTGGTATATCCATTCAACAGAGTAGTATTCAGCTGTAAAAATGAATGAAGTAATGATAACATGCTCCAACATGGATGAATCTTGGAAATATCATAGTAAGTGAAAGGTGGGAGGAGATATATCTCATTGAGAAAGTCTAATAATTTCACTGTTACCATTCCTTCAGTCTTCTGATCCTGGACAGAGAGCTCATGCTGGAAATCTCTGAGTGATGTGCTAGGTCCTATCTGTGAACTACAAAGGCCCAACATTGCCTCAGCACCCTTCCTTGGTGAAGCTGGTCCATTGGCTTATGGATGAATTAGGTACCTGCCTAGCCTCTTCACTGTAGCTCAGTCAAGATTGATTGACCCAGGAATGAACACCTGGTATAGGGGAAATAAATCACAATTTGGGTAGATCCAATCAAGTACTCCAAACTACATGATACTGGGGCTTAGAGGAACTCAATCCATCAATTCACAGGAACTGGTTGCATTTATGAAGCTGATTTTTTTTTAATTATTCATTTATTTATTTCACAGAGAGAGAGATTATAAGCAGGCAGAGAGGCAGGCAGAGAGAGAGGGGGAGGCAGGCCCCCTGCTGAGCAGAGAGCCCGATGTGGGACTCGATCCCAGGACCCTGAGATCATGACCTGAGCTGAAGGCAGAGGCTTAACCCACTGAGCCACCCAGGCGCCCTATGAAGCTGATTTTTAAAGCATACCCTGATGCAATGGTAAGGTGACCAACTCCTGGTTTGCCTGAACTTTCCTGGTTTTAACACTGAAAATCTTGCATCACAAGAACCCCCACAGTTCAGGCAAACTGGGTAGCTTGTCACCCTAGCAGGGTGCCTCTGTGGAGCCAGTATACATATTGGTGCAGAAGTAGATAAGGAAAGCAGACGTATGTAAGCAGAGATGCAGAATTACAGGGCCAGCCCTAGAATCAGTGAGAGCTGCTGCCTCTTCTCCTGATGATTTTCCAGTTCCTTCCCCTTCTCACCTATTCATCTAATACCGGACCAAAGTTTATTGACCATTCACCTTGTTTTAGGCAATTTGGTAGGGATAAAGATGGTCTTGAGGCCTGGATTTCTTCCCATTCTTGGATTTTCCAAGATACCCAAAACCCTTTCAAGAAATTCTATTTTATGTTCAGCGAGTCTCTATTCCTTGAAATCAAACTATCTTTAAATACTTGTCTGTTAAAAAATGATGGAGGGCACAGGGAAGAGTGCAGGAAGCAAGTGTTTCAGCTTAAAAATTCCACAACTTGGGGCACCTGGGTGGCTCAGTGGGTTAAGCCTCTGCCTTCTGCTCAGGTCATGATCTCAGGGTCCTGGGATCGAGCCCCGCATCGGGCTCTCTGCTCAGCAGGGAGCCTGCTTCCCTCTCTCTCTCTCTCTGCCTGCCTCTCTGCCTACTCGTGATCTCTCTCTGTCAAAAAAAAAAAAAAAAAAATTCCACAACTCTTCACATCAGTGGATAAAGGACTCTCTGTTTACGGTATATGTCAACCTGTATCCTCCTACAGGACCAAGTTTGGGAACAGTGACATCCATAGGTCTTAATGGTTGGGAACAAGAAGACTAAACAGACATTTTAGACATGCAACTTGGATGAAGAAAACTTCCAGTTCCTTCCTTTCTAAAAGGTCTCCAATGAATCCTGGGTGTTCTCACTAGACCAGTGGCTTTCAGAAGTTTTTTACTTCTACCCTGAGAAAGACATGCAGCAAATATGGTAGATATCACCATGAACTACTCTGCAGCAATGAAAGCAATGGATCAGAGTATAGATAGTGTCTTTTTAGTTTCATTTCATGTAACTTATAAAAAACATGAACCCAGAAGAAGGAATATTTTACAAAAACATACATGTATAACAAAAAAAAGTTAACACATTTAACACATGATAATGGTTGTCTATGGGGGACAAGGAGGTAAATGAAAGTGGAGGATGGGGGATTAAGGGAAATAAAACAAGAGATGGAACTTCTGCTAACCAATGAGAAGATATGAAATGAACTAATTAGAGTCATTGCGATTTTTTTAAAAATGCATTTTACCCTGCAACCTATGTTTAGCTGTAATAAATGTTTCACAAATCATTATTTACCTTCACTATGTTCAGTATGCTCTCATCTTGTCTTATTTGACTTTTTAAAACATGAGTCACACCTACTAAATTGTTTTCCCATCTTTCTAATGCAATAGGACCTGTAACTGGCAAGCTGCACCGGACTGCGGTGAGAAGTACACATGCTCAGCAGCTCTCTGTTTATGGGACAGACTCCAAAACCATTTAAGCACGGGCATTTTTGCAAGGGGAGGAAACAGTTTGCCTCTCTTTCTTTTTTTTTTTTTTTTTTTTGAAAGATTTTATTTATTTATTTGACAGACAGAGATCACAAGTAGGCAGAGAGATAGGCAAAGAGAGAGGAGGGAGCAGGCTCCCTGCTGAGCAGAGAGCCCGACTTGGGGCTCGATTCCAGGACCCTGAGATCATGACCTGAGCGGAAGGCAGAGACTTTTTACCCACTGAGCCACCCAGGCACCCCGCCTCTCTTTCATTTTATACAGATACATTTTGGATTCATTTCTGCCTCTGATTGAAGTTCAGAAATACAATGTAGTAGGCAAAAAATGGTCCCCCAAAGTCCATGTCCTAACCGTAGGAAGCTTTTGTTACCTTATGGAAAACAAAGGAGAATTAAGTTTGCAGGTAGCACTAAGGTTGTCAGGAGCTGACATTAAAATTGGGAGACTATTCTGGATTATCTAGTTGGGCCCAATGGAGTCACAAGGGTCCTTAAAAGTGGAAAAGGAAGACCGATCAGAATGATGCAATGTGAGCAGGTCTCCACTCGTTTTGTGGCATTTGAAGATGGAGAAAGGGAACTACCAGCCTAGGAATATGGGTTGACTCTAGAAGCTAAAAAAAGGCAAGGGAGTGGATCTTACGCAGAGCCTACAGAGAGGAACTCAGCCTTGCCAATGCTTACATTTTAGCCTGTGAGACCCCTATTAAACTCCTGCTCTCCAGAACTGTCAGGTAATAATTTTTTGTGTTTAAGCCACTGAAGTTTGTAATAATTTGTTACAGCAGCAGATGCAAAATAATTTATGCATGCAGTTAGAAAAGTTGCACCTTGGGGTGCCAGGGTGTCTCACTCAGTTGAGCAGCCCACCTTGGATTTTGGCTCAGGTTCTAATCTCAGGGTCCCAGGATCGAGCCCTGTGTTAGGCTCCACGCTCAGAAGGAAGTCTGCTTAACACTCTTTCTTTCTCTCTCCCTTTCTCCGCCTCTTTAAAATAAATAAATAAATCATGGGGTGCCTGGGTGGCTCAGTGGGTTAAAGCCTCTACCTTCCGCTCAGGTCATGATCTCAGGGTCCTAGGATCGAGCTCCGCATTGGGCTCTCTGCTCAGCAGGGAGCCTGCTTCCCCTTTTCTCTCTGCCTGCCTCTGCGTGCTGGTGATCTCTGTCAAATAAATAAATAAAATCTTTTTAAAAAATAATAAAATAAATAAATACATCTTAAAAAAATCAAAATAGAAGTTTGGATCTAATCAATTGTCAAGACACTGATAACTATAAATTGCGGACTTCTAACCTCTGAGAAAGGAAGTCTAAGCTTCAGGACCAGCTTTACCAATGCAAGCAGAGTTACTTGGCAACCAGAAAAACAAACCGTTTCAGGAACAGCCTGCTGGAGACCGGAATCCCGGACATCTACCTTACTGTGTCTCTTGGTACAAACTTCTATTCTTTGTCTGTTTCCAACTACTTTTAAAAGTCCAGGGAGCGATTCAAAAGACATGTGTAAATCATTACGCATGATAATTTTCTCAAATATGGGATTCAGGGGTGGTAAAAATTGAAGAGACGATGGCTCTTGGAGAATCCTTGAGTAAAGAGCACGTCTAAAGGAGCAGATGCTAATGTCTTTTGGGTCACAGACTCACTTGAGATCCTTTTTAGAAGACTGTGCATATATACCTAGACATGATTTTGCATTTGGTTTTACTGATGTTACAGCTTCCTTCCTGTTTACATGCCCAAGTTTACAAACAGCTCATCTAAATAAGTATTGTGTTTGATTTTAGTGAGGGAGAAACTTCTTAGAAGACACTCCTGGGACTGAGCACAAATTAGTGCACTAGAAGTAACATCTGTGTTCTAGTTAACTGTGAGGGGCTAGATTTTCTTCAAAGGGCTTATGCTTTTTGTTTTTGTCATCAGCAGGATCCACATCTACTACTTCACTGGGAGAGGATGTGGGCTCTTAAATGCTATAAGTGTGAGTGCTGTGGGAGTGATTTTGTCAGCTGCAAGGCTCTGAAGTATCACTTTCGACAGAAACATTTTGGAAAAGTTCACTGCGAAGAATGTGGCCGCGAAGTCCCAAGGGAAAGACTGCATCATCACAGTGAGGTACAAGTGGGGAAAGCACCTCTGCTTTTTATTTGGTTTTTAATTCTCTTCATGGAGATTTGTTGACAGGAGACTAAAAATTAGAACAGAGCTTGTGGCCATAGGCCAGGTGGTGGGATGCAGCAGGAAGGCACACTTTTCAGTGTCCGCTAGGAAATATCCACCTCCTTGGGCTTCCCTTTGTTAAGGTTGCTCAGCAGAATTCACTGGACACAAGTGTTGTATTCAGAGCAGCTGCTGTGGTTGTAATTATTATTCCAAAATGCTTGTGACATGTCGGGATTCTCACAGTTCTAGAATTTTTACTTTCAGTGTAACCTTAGAGGTACATGTATATACTTCTCACTTTCCTCCTCTCCCTTTCACAAATAAGGGAGCAGAGACCCAATTAGGGAAAATGATTTGCCCAAAGTCTCCAAATAGTAAATGTCAGAAAAAGAGCCAGTATGTCATTCTTCTGATTTTATAAAACAAAACCTAGTGCTTAAAAAAAAAAAAGTATCCTTTTTTCAGCACTGTGGTTTTCATGGTTCATTTATTAATCTATAGCAGTACTCAGGGGTGCCTGGGTGGCTCAGTCGGTTAAGTGTCTGCCTTCCACTCCGGTCATGGTCCCAGGTTCCTGGGATCAAGCACCATGTTGGGCTTTCTGCTCTTTCTCCCTCTGCCTTCTCTGCCTGTTTGTGCTTTCTCTGTCAAATAAATAAATAAAATCTTAAAAAAAAAAAAAAAACTACAGCAGTGTTCCATCTATATCTAAAGAACGAATGGGCTTTGCTGTGTTTAGGAAACAGAATGAGAATCTCTCTGCTCATGATTGAGAGCATTTAGTCAGAAGCCAAATGAAGACGAGGAGACCTTTCAAACAGCTCTTGTAATTCCTATGTTATGTGTTTACTTTTTCTCAGTCTGAGTCTGAGAGGTCAACCATGCAGACACACAAGCTCGGCTGGGAAAATCTAGAAGAAAGGAATATAAAGCATATGGCTACAGAAATATCAAAAACCTGTAGGATGTGTTCGAGGCGCTTTGGAACAATCCTTAGTCGGGAGAACCATGAACTACAAGAGCATCGATTCACAGCCAGTAAAAGAGGTAAAAAAGTTGCCTCGCTCTTTCCCTTTGTGTATATTTATGCAACGTAGAAACCATATTTTGGTTTTCCCTCAGAGCAAGGCTTTAGGGTTGCTTCCAGGAACAGGAAATAGAGAACGGAGGATGGAATCAGGGTGTGGCTTAGAACTATACACTTTTGGGGTGGCAGGGATGAAGAATAATTTTGCCAAGCCAAATTTGAAGAAGAAGCTGGAAAGCCAAGGTATCATTCAGAGAGACAATACAGCACAATTCTGTGGGCTTGCAGTCAAAAGTGGAACCATGTCAGGAATTCAGGTGGGAGTCAAGTTATGGTTTATCCATGTCAAAAACAAGAGAAACCACAGAACTAAGATCTTAACACATTTTGCTCTCATATGTGCAGTCTGTCCTCTAAACTAACTGGTGACAGCTGCTCTCTGAAAGGCTCTTAATAAATAGAACTTCTTCCAGGAAGTAGTAATTGATTCTGGATACACAGGTGTCACTGAAAAGTAATCATTTTTTGATGAACTTTCCCTAAAGAGAGTAGTATATAAATTGGATATTATGTTTCAAGCTGAAGAATCAAAGTGTCAAAACAACAACAACAACAAAACCAACAATCTGTTAACTTGGCTTAATTGACAAAGCTTAACCAAGGGGCTCTGTATCCCTTGAGTGCTGATACAAGTTTCTTGTTACTGATTAGTTCTGAGTATGTTCTGATTTCCATTATGATTTTTTCTGAGATCCATGATTTATTTAAAGTCTGTGGTTCTTAAAATTCCTTAAAGCTTGAAGTATTTTTTGTTATTTTATTACTGGCTTCTCATTTAATTGCATAGTGGCCCGAGAATGTAATCTGTGGGACATTAGTTCTCTGGCACGTGCTGGGTTTTATTGGTAGCTGAGTATATATTCAATTCTTGTGAATGTTCTATGCATGCTTGAGGAGGAAGTTCATTCCCAGAGAGCATTAGTGAATGCTTTAAGGCACTTGAGCTCTCTTCTAGCCAGCGGCCAATCTAAAATGAATTCTCAGGGCTAATATGAATTGGTTGTATGAACCTGATTGAGGGACACTTTGTGATTGCAGATACTCAGGGATTTTTTTTTTTCCTGGTCCATCTAATGCAGAAATTATGAAAGTTTCTTTGCTGTTGAAGGGGCTCAGGATATGCCACCCCAAATTATGCCAATTTGGTGTATTGATTATTTGGAGGTGAGGCAGTTGGTAAACAGGAAAAACAAGAACTCTCTGCTTTCCCTACCTAAAAACAAGCCAGTGATCACCCCCTCCCCTGGACCAGGACCAGAAGAGTAGCCTTTATCACTGGAGACCTAGAGACAGATAGCATATGAGTCTTCATAAACAAGCAAACCTTTATAACCTTCATCTGCCATTAGTTCCCCTTTTATATTTCCTAGTCACTTTCCCACAATTTATTGGCCTTAGAAGCCCCAAACCCTCTTCCCTTTGTCTAGTCACTTGTCTCCAATTTATTATACTTTGTATAAGTGGTGTACGAGCCCCCAGGTCTCATAGCTACTTTGAGTTCTTTTCTGTAGAGCATTCTGTGCATATTTAAAAAAAAATGTTAACAGTGATAAAATGTGTATGCCTCTTCTCCTGTGACTCTGTCTGTTGTCAGTTTAGTTCACATGTCCCTTTCACTGAACCTAGCAATTCAGTGTTCACTTCCTTCTTCTGAAGGTGGGGTCAGTCTTGTCAGCATTTCTGGCTCAAAACAAACAAAAACCCCACACACCTACGATGTCCCCCTTTAAAAATAATGCACTATCTCCACATTTCTACATGTTGGCTTAGTTTTTTCTTTTTGAAAGCACCGTGCAGGCCAAACCAAACATTCTGGAGGCAGAATATGGCCTGTGGGCTGCTAGTTTCAGACTTTTAATAGATGGAACTTGGAATTCTGTACCCTGGGATCATTTTGTTGAAACTTGTTAACATACATGTTTTTCATTTAGAAACTTTAAATGATTTCATCGACTGGAACAAAAGATTTTTTTTTTCTCTCACATAGAATGGTTGGAATATCTGTTTTCTAAGAAATTCAGCCATTCTTCTATAAAGACCTATATATATATAAATATATATATTTAGGGTTATATATATATATATATACATAATATAAAGGGTTAAATGTCAGCTAAGTCTAGAGGGGGTGACGTTTGGTGTTCACCTGATACTTTACTAGCAAGCAGAGTCAGTCTCCCCATTATCACAGCTAGGTAGTCCTGGGGATTAACTAGACAGAATTTGCATGTAAAATTAGATTCTTGCCTTTGACACACATCTATTTCTGTGCAGCCAATATGAAATCCTAGTTATTTCTCTGTACAGCGCAAATGTCTATAGGATTTTCACCTCATCATATGTTGGAGTGTAAGAGTCCCCAAGAGCTACAGAGATTTGCAGATGAAAATATCCGCCCAGCCTCAGGTCCTCAGAACGCTGCCTGTGTGGCTGAGATCGGGGCCCTGCTCACGCGGATCCAGGCTTGCTTTCCAGTGCCCACCTCCCGAGTCATCCAGGTAATCTGAGCCCCCAGCCCTCTGGCCAGGCCACACAGCCCTACGGAAGCCATTTTTCTCTCATGGAGGTAACGCACATCAACCGGGCAATGTCACGTGTTCAAAGGCCAGTGTTGCCTCCTGCGTGGGGTGACACGGCCTGCAAGGAGCCCTTTGAAATGCCAGGGAAGGCTTCAGGCTACTGGAGCAGGCACGCAACCATGCGACATCTGGAGCCCATTAGGGTTGGCAATTTTTGCCCAAGGGATGAAAGTGCCTTTACATTGGCAGGACCAGGGAACTGGCTCACACTTGACCGATGTTTGTAAATGCTTAAGGGACTTTCAGGCAAAGGAGGTGAGCCTGTCCCCCAGGGCCCCGTTTCATGGCTGAGCAGTCTGCCTGTGGAAGTAATTAGGTGCTGCACTGATGGGCTCCCTGTCAACCTAAAGACAGCTCTGTGTGTCCAGGAATGGCTGTCCGCAGAGCACAGAAAATTTCCTGGACAAAAAAGGGATCCCAATGACAAGGATGATATGGTTTTCTCCCTATTGTTATTATTATTGTTAACATTAATACCATCGGTGCATACTTTTGAATCAGTTTTTAGAGAAACAATGTAGGGCAGTCCTGAGGGCCTTTCATTCCAATAATTTTTCTGCTCCTTCATTTAAAAATGCACAGATAGGGGTTCCTGCCTGGCTCAGTAGGTAGAATAGGAGACTCTTAATCTTGGGGTCATGAGTTTGAGCCTGCGGAAGAGTGTAGACATTACTTAAAAAATAAATAAAAAAGAATTTTAAAAGGTGCCCCCGAGTGCACATGTAATTGTTATAAAATCATCCTTAAGCCATGCATTCATTTGAAATAATAAGTGATTTTTTAATGTAACTCAATAGCAAATATGACTTGAGTATGATTCAATTCTTCCTGAAGATAGTTATGACAAAAGCCTGCATATGAATGTTTTATTTTCTTCTACAGAGATGAGGTGTGGACACAGAGCTGGATATTGGGAGCCAGTGTTCAATTCTGGTCCTGTACGACACTCGCTCAAAACAAGGGCCACTGTTTGATTAAGCTGCAGAATTGTTGTGCCCTTTATCCCATTCTTGGAGACTGACTGTACACATTACTATGTTGAGAACTCTTGGGTTAAGACTGCTCAAAACGCCATTTCTCGTATTCCTTTGTCACTATAATTTCTAATGGGAAATAGGTTTCATAAATTAATTGCACTAGTGAGAACTGTGTTAAGAACAGACAGGATGGGAGAGACAGGGGGACACAAGGCACCCACTAGAGTTAGTCCTCATGACTAGCAGATAGAGAACGATGCTGGAGTCAAACCCTGGAATGCTTTCCAATGTCACGTGAAAGTGCGCTGTCCCTTTGTGTGTCACGGTCCTCCTTTGACAGACTGCTTTTGCCTCATTTGGGACATTATGGTTCCCAAATCATAGGTAACAGCCTTCTTTTACTGACAGAGAGATTCCTTTGGGAACTGGCAACCTACATTTTCCTTGAGTGCTAAAGAAGGCAACAATGTACTGTTAATTACTTAACATTTTAACTTTTATAAAATTACATTTAGCAAGAGATCCGAAGTAAAATCTCATTAATTACAGGACATCTTTAAAATTTTTATTAACATATAATGTATTATTATTACAGAACATTTTATTAAAAATCATTCGAGATCTATTTAGAAGCAGAGCAAATGAACATCTACCAGGAATGGTAGTCACTTCTGGTTACAACTCTCACGGGTCAGGTTTGTTGGGACACTTAGGGCTGGGGCTGCCTGTCTGGGTGTTCACTGAGGGCTGCCATTGTGAGCTTTGGACTGTACAGTGGCAAATTTGATTTCTGCCCCAGGCCAGTGGCTCCCAAGCAGAAAGAGTCTAAGGACTTGTGGTGCTAAGTCTTCCCATGGATTTTCAGGCTTTTTTCTGCAAAGAATACTTCCTTTTTCATAAGCGAGGCTCAGTTCTCAGTAGACCATGATAGATTCCTTCCTCCTTTTCTTTTTCTTCTTTCAGGGTGAGTGGGGCTCAACTGCACATATTTGAGCTATTCCACAATGTTAATTGACCCTAAAATACTACAACTTGAAATCTGTGCTTCTCTCAGGGTTAGTTTGGTTTTACCTACATTGTATCGTTTGTCTTCACAGGGTGGTTCTTACATAAAAGGGACTGATACTCAAGGATGCTCTGAGATTGACATCGTGTTGTTCAGTGATGTGTTTGCCGATGTGAACCATTGCAAGAAACAACTGACAGAAGCGTTGGATGCTCTGAGGGAAAACTTGAAGCAAACTTCACATGGAAACAGGTCTGGGTGAAGGTGTTACTGTGAATTCTCTTGTTCCATAGGTGGAAAAGTCAGCTAAGGAAAACTCTTAGCTTGACACAAAAGGGCATTATTAAATAATAATTACTTGTGTATGCTAACATTAAATTCCTAGGAAGAAATTTGGAGAAATTGCCTCGGAGGCATTTTTTTTTAAAGACTTCTAGATAAACTTCCAATGAAAGTTCATGAATTTGAGATCTTATGATTTAAGGACTAATTATGTCTTCTCCAACGCACCTTTATTTAATTTCCATCCCCTTAGCTGAAATCTGACTCTGAGGAATGCAAACAGGAAGGGGTGGGAAAGGTGCCTCCAAGTACCAAGAATCTTTGAGACACATTTGTCTGATAAACATTCCCTTCAGTGGTATCCTGGGGTCTCTCGCTGATGTGGCTTTGCTGACATTATGCACAATGTCTCCTCTTTGCTCCAAATGTTGAACTAATCAGGCCTGGATTGTGTGTGTGTGTGTGTGTGTGTGTGTGTGTGTGTGTGTGTTTTGGTAAGTTCCAAAAAGAGAAAAAGAAAGAAATGAAAAAGGCTTGACTTGTTATTTATTTTTCTATTTTATTTTTATATCACCTGTTACTTTTTCCAGTCTAGTGAATTGTGGTTGAAGAAAAATGCAAATATCTGTGTTATAAAATGAAGAAAACAGTTCTGCGTAAAACAGACCAAGCTAGGTGCCACTTGGATGTGAAAATAAGATCAGTGTTTTAAAACAGTGTGTCAGAACTGTTTCTTAATTTAAATAATAGATTCATTACCAAGTCCTTGCTTCAACTGAGTATAGAGAAGTAGCTTGAATGTGCCTTTTATTGAAAAACACTACCTTCAGGAATACCAAACACCTACTAAATTGTGGCAGTTAGCAAAAGACGTCAGATGAATGGCATGATGGTAACTGTAATGAAGTCCATTGGGTTGGAAAGGCAGAAAGGGAAATGATGGAGTTTCACATATGATTACACTTTGAATGGAGAAAGACCACCTTTAAGACAAAGGAAAACAAAAAGGAGAAATGGGAGAATGTGTTTTTCATTTTACCCATTGCTTCTTCCAAGTTTTCCCCATTAAATTTGTAAACTATATGGCACATTATACCATTGTTATTATTATTTATCAAAACAGAATGTTAATGTACTCTAAAGGCACATTAAAAATAAGAGTTAGGCTATATGCTTTCCATGGTGACCTTATTTGGAATCAAAATATTTGTTTTTCATTGTTAGGTCCTTTTTCTATACTCCTCGCCCACCCAACTTCAAAGAACCTTATGGACACACTCTCCCTAAACCTTTTTCCCCTCCTCCACAACTCAGGTACCCTTTTCCTGGAAAAACAAAACAAAACAAAGTAAAACAAACAAACAAAACCCCCAAAACCAGTCCTTGAAGGTCTTTACTTTTTAGATTTCCAGAATGAGTTTTGAAGTAAAACCCATGAAAAATAACAGCCCTGAAAACCTTGGTTCATCTCCTCTAATTGTTCCTGACTAAGAACAAGCAAACTCATTTTCTCATCTGTGTTCCTTCTATTCTTTCAACTCATTAAATAATTTAATTGAAACCCTTTAAGGTTGAACCGAATTCCCAGGTAACCACTGTCTTTCCTTTGCACCTGTTAAGTGCCTGTTCATTTTCTTTTCCCCCAAGTGACTTTTCTAGGGACTGAATTGTTTTAATTCAGCCCAGGATCCGTTTTAGCCCATGTTTTATTTTGCTGAATGGTTCCCGTGGCTGAATAGGAGCGTATTTGCTGAGGACTGAGGCTTCAAGGGAAACTGAGGAAGGACCCCGGAGGCAGGGAAGGAAGCAGGTTGCCAAAGGTGTTGGCCTATGCCGAGATCTGTGCGCAACAGGTGTTTTTTGGGGCTTTCTTCTCCACTACTCAGAGCAACTGAGACCATATCGCAATTCATTTGAAGGGAAAATTGAATTAAACATGGAAAAGAAGCAGATATGTGGGTCTGACAGTTGGTTTAGACTCCCACCCACTGAGAGTATAGAGTTTATTGTTTCAGTTGATGCCTGGTTTTTGGTGATATATTGTTTGTTGCTATTATTTTTAAAGCTATTCAGTTACTTTATTTTGAGAGATGGGTGTGAGAGAAAAAAAACAAAACAAAACAAAAAACAACCTCTTTCTTTTCCTTTGAAACTGTTCTATGTCTTAACCTACCAGTAACAGCAACTGTTCTGTGTCAGTCATTTGCTGGGCCCTGCTTGTGAATGAAATCTCAGGAGACTTTCCCATTAAGCCCAAGGTACTGGAAATCATTTATACGCCAGAGGAACTGTGCTCCTCTCTTTACATGTCAGTGTGTTTATTATTAAAATACCACAACGGGAAAACATACTCTCAGCTTTTAAGGAGACACAGCTATAAAATATGCGTCATGCCTATAATGGTTATGGTTATAATGGGGAGTTCTCCCCATTATCTCTTATGGCTTTGATTTAGAGGTTTTGAAAATAGGAATCTCTGTTTCATTATATTATCCAGTCAGAGCATCTTAAGGCTTTTCTCCGAGAAATAGTTTTTCAGAGCCACATCGCAGGACATCGCAGGCATTGTCTTAATAAGACACGGACAAGACAAGACCTGTTCAGGGACTGGGCTGACAAGAACAGAATGGGAAATAATATCACCTGAGGATTTATGAGCAGGCCCTGCTATGACTCATGCCTCATTTCTACTAATAATATTAGCAAAAATCTTTTGGGATGTTCATTGGAGAATAAGATTCATGCAGGGTAGCATAAGAGAGTACTGGCATTCTCTTTAATCTTGACCCATTCTAGAACTCTGAACTCCTCAGTAGATCTAACACTTCATTCAAACTCTCTGGTATCCACAAGAGTAGGCTTCACACACCTATGGCCAAGTCTCCCATAGCCCTATCTCTTGGAATTTCTAGTGATTTTTTAAAGATTAAAGCCAGGACACCGTGCATAAAAAATCTTAGTTGCACCAGGGTATGTTCTTTTTCCAATGAGGGTTTACTGTTTCTTTCTTCACCAAATAGATAGAGTAAGAGTTGATTATCCATGTCACACCTCATACCCATCAAAAAACAAAAACAAAAACAAAAACAAAAACAAAAAAACATGTGTGGAGGCAAAAGCATTGGTATATTTTAAGGATCCCCAGGTGATTCTACCATATGGCCAAGTTAATGGACCACTGTTAGAGCTTGGTATGTTTGTCAGGAACTCCCCACTAGACCTTGTCACCTCAGCCCTTGAGACTGAACCCTAATCCATGTTGTCTCAACCCAGTAAGACTGTCAACAATCCCATTCAACTCTTCAAGACGTCCTGCTTTGTTTCTTTAACCATACCTGTCTCAAGCATCTTTAGAATTCAGCAGACATTTGGAGGGAGAAGAAAAGGTCATATTTCAGGTTCAACTCTCCACCGTTCCCTTTAATCAGGATTGTGGCCTCCAAGTCTCTTCACATTGTGTTAGCCCCAGGAGCTTGGCAGGGTTCTGCTGGTTTCTTTAACCCCAGCAGCTTCTCTTTGACCAAACAAAATCCATGTTTTCATCCTCTAACCTATTCCCCAAATCAGTGTATGTCCCCAGAAAGAAAGCAGCAGAGTATATGCCCATCTGTTCATGATCTGCTGTCCCCACCCTCACCAGACCTCAGCCTCTCTAGCTTCAACTACCTGGTGCCTCTCAAATATACCTACACATGGTTATTTATTTATTTATTTTTATTTTTAATTTTTTTCAAAGATTTTATTTATTTGACAGATAGAGATCACAAGCAGGCAGAGAGGCAGAGGGAGAGAGAGAGGAGGAAACAAGCTCCCCACTGAGCAGAGAGCCTGACGTGGGGCTCGATCCCAGGATACTGGGATCAGGACCTGAGCCAAAAGCAGAGGCTTTAACCCTCTGAGCCACCCAGGCACCCCATACACATGGTTTTTAAAATCTGATTTTCTGGTTGTTCTTATTGAGCATCAGTCTTTTATAAACTACTCCATTATACCCAGAAGTAGAAGCCAGCTTTCTTTAAAATATTTTACTTCATCATGTTCATGATTGGCTATATCTTGTGCCCCAGTCCATATTCAGATGCTAATTCATTTAAATTACTTGTTAATCACCTATTATGTGTCAGTTTCTAGGGACAAGGGAGTGAAGAAAATATATACAGCTCCTGCCTTTGTTCAACTAATACCCAAGTGTGAGAGAAATAAGCAAATAATATAATTCCAAGTGGTAACTAAATGTTGTAAAGAATCATCAAGCAGAGTAAAGGGGGCAGGAAACAGGGAGGGAGCTCTTGTTTTAAAGGGTGGCCAGGAAAGGCCAACTGGTGCAGCAGAGACCTGAATAAAGCCAGTGCTTAAACCACGTGGATCATCTTCAGTGAGTGTATTATAGGTATAGGAACAACAATTGCAAAGACCCTGAGGAGGGAACATTTCTGGAATGTTCAAGAAATAGTCAAGAGAGTAGCAGGGGTAGAGTAAGGGGAAGGATGGTTGAAAATCATCTTGTGTTTCATTCTTTCTCTTCTTTCTCATGCCATGTCATATTCCTTTTTTAAGGATCCTAATGGGAAAGAGAGCACCATTGTCTTTAAGATTCAGTTTTGTATGTACGGAAGGTCTTCACAGTCATTCCTTTGAGATCATGGCCTACTGTGACATCCTGGGGCCTGCCCCTCCCACAGGTGAGATATATTTGTTTTGTTTCACAGGAAGCCTTAAAATGGGTGCCTTTTCAGGTTGTATTTAGGAGGGCTGAGCACCCTGGACATCATATTGATTGAGGCATAGGGAACCAGACTGCTTATAGTAGAACTGGAACATGGAGTGTTTTTAGGAGGCACTTTTCTATAGCACGTGAACACCATGTATCTGTATGCCACCAGTTTTTAATTTAAAAAGTGTGATCAAGGATTGACTATTTGTCTGGTATAATGGAGTAGAGAAAGAGCGCAAGAATCCCTTTTTGAGCCTAAGTTGAATTTGCACCAGGATTCACTCACCATCAGGGAAACTCAGGAGGATGAATGAGTCTCCTCCAGGGGGAGGGATGGGTTAGAAATACAACTTTAGCCCAAACTCAACAGATCAATGTTGAAGAGAGAGTGGCTTAATACTTAGCACCAGTGGATGCATGCCCCTCCCTGTCTCTTGGAGGAAGATTTCAAAAAATTTTGAGTGAAAACTGGAAGAGCAGTTTTCTGGCTATCTGCTATGGTAGCCAGAGCTCAAGTCAGCCCAGCTTTGCAGCCTGAGTGATAGAGTGTAGCTCCGGGGCTATGGTGGTGTGAGGAAGGCATCCAGAGGGACTGAGTAGTCAAGAGGCACCCTCACTCTGCCTTGAGAAGAGGCAAGAACAGCCCTCTCTCTTTGATGCTCTTACTTTCCTGGTACTGGCAGAAATGGTTGTGCCTTTGGCAAGCACGACCACCCTGATGGCATTACTGTTTTCGGTAGGACCCTCAATACTTCTGGTAACAGCAGCCATAGAAGACATTGGACCACGCAAAAGATCCAGAGAAGATGGTAATGACAAATAGCATGTGGTATGGAAAGGAAGAGTCTACAAACACGTGTGAACTAGTCGATGGGAGCATTTTAGATAGGGGAGGAATCTGAGGGAACTCCTTTAGGAAATGGGAAATGAGAAGGACAGAGTCATAGAATGACATTGTTATGGCCATTGTGATGTTACATTTATCCCTAAGAAGTTGTGGTATCTGGAATGAGATATGAAATGTAAAATTTAGTCAGATGTATAAAAAGTGAGGATAAAGTATCTCCATTAGGCAAGAAGACGAAGGCCCTGTCATGGGCCCCTCCGAATTCACCTATTAAAGCCCTAACCCCAGTGTGATGGTATTGTGATGAGAGGCCTTTAGGAGGTAGTCAGATTTAGATGAGGTCATGGGATTAGGGACTCCTTGATGGGATTAGCGTCCTGAGAAGAAGAGAAGGAGATCTCCGAGCTTCCTCTCTGGGCCATGTGACAGCAAGAAGGCCGCCCACTGCATATCAGGAGGAGGTCTATCACCAGGAACCAAATCTACCAGCACCTTGACCACTTCTCAGCACTTCTCAGCCTCCAGAAACGTGGAAAAATATATTTCTGTTGTTTAAGCCATCTGGTCTGTGGTATTTTGTTATAGTAGCCCAGATGACTAAGTGATTTATATAGGTGTAAATATATTCTCCAGAGAACTTGGGACTTGAATCTAGGCTTCTGCGTGAAGAACATGTATATTCTTGTATACATATATATACATATATAAGTATGTGTGTGTGTGTGTGTGTGTGTGTATTCTCTTTGAGGCAATAGGTGGAAACAAATTGCCAAATTGCCATGAGCCAATACATGGTCAGTGATTCTTCTGCAGTTTATCAGGACATATTAAACATTTTCATTGTTATTTATCTCTTTGGACTATTATTTGTGGAATATCTACCCTGTGCTCTTAAATACTTATAATGGATTAGATAGGAGATCAAGATTTTTGTTCTTTTGGAGCGCACATTTTGTAGGCGAGAGATTCATGAGCCCAGTAACCCTGAAGTATCTGTTTTTCCTAAAGCTCCATGCTCTCTCCCATCTCTATGTCTTCGCACACTGTTTCCATTGATACATTTTTCTTTTTTTTTTTTTTTAAGTTTATTTAAATAATTGCTCTACCCAACGTGGGGTTCTTGAACTCATGACCCTGAGATCAAGACACATAAGCTCTCCTATCTGAGCCAGCCAGGCACCCCTAATGGTATACTTTTCTAAACTGGTCCCATCCTACACTCTGCCTTGTAGTTTCTGCTTACCTTTCAAGACTCAGCACAGTGTCAGCTCAACTTCCTTCTCTAATCTTTCCTAGACCTGCCTCTTGTGCTTTTCTCCTTTCTCCTTGTATCACTGCCGCAGCGCGGTCTTCCTGTATTGGCACTATGCACGGGTTTGGCTTCCTACAGTGTTTTGAGCTCCGTGAGCAAAAGCTTTTTCTTTTTGCCTGGCACTGTTTTTGTTTTTTGTTTTTTTTTTTTAGATTTAATTAATTTATTTGACAGACAGAGATCACAAGTAGGCAGAGAGGCAGGCAGAGAGAGAGAGGGAAGCAGACTCCCTGCTGAGCAGAGAGTCCGATGCAGGGCTCCATCCCAGGACCCTGAGACCATGACCTGAGCCAAAGGCAGAGGCTTAACCCACTGCACCCAGGTGCCCCTCTGGCACTGTTTTATTCAATAACTGCTTATGGAATAAAGGGAATGAATACATATAACATTGGTCCTACCCTCTCAGCCACACTCCAGAGGAACATGTTGACTTTCTTGATCTAGTTCTTTTACTTATCAATACTGTTGGACAGTGTGCTGCTCATGTTAAAATTACATATATTGCATGCTTGCCACCTTCTAGAAGCTATTAGCACTGGGGTTGCAAACATGAATAAGACCCAATGAGGTTTATAGTCTGGAGGGGAAAACAGATACATACATAGGTTATTTTACTATAACATCACCTATAATAAGACAAAAGTATGGGGAACTCTGAAATAAGACAGGGTGCTGGGAAAGGGAGTGTGGACTCTTAGGCTATCCTGCAGTTTTATTAAGTCCTCTTGGCTCTGATAATCTTGCTGATCCTGTCAGATTTTTTTGAAATGCTGCGATGTATCCAGCACCCATTATATGCCATATATAATTCTCCTTGCTAAAGTTAAAATCTGAATAAATGATCCCATTTGACTTGCACTAAAAACCTAAAAGAAAGATACTATCTCCAGTTTCAATATTTTAAAAAATTGAGCCTTAGAAAATGTAAGCAACTTACCCCACAGTTATGTCATCAGTACATAAAGGGGCTGGGTTGTCAATCCAGGGCCTTCAGACTGTCTAGGACCCATGTAGACTGATAACAACCTCCAAGTTCTGTAATGGAGAGAACACCCTGGGCTTGAGGCCAAATCCCAGATCTATTTCATATTACCTATGAGACCTTAGGTAAGTCCTATAAAACTCTCAAGCCTCATTTTTTTTCATCTATAAAATAGAGATAGTTGCAAGAATTATAATAATGAGATTTAATTTGAAATCATGTAGCAAAATACTTAGTACAATGAATTTTTTTTTTTAAAGTAATTCTATCCCTTTAAGTCTTACCATAGGCTCACCATGCTCTCATATTTGTGCAAATTGCTTTCTTTCTCTTTGGTGCAGACTTCAAAAGCACAGTGGTTAGCTAACAGCAGCTCCTGGGTAATTGTCTTGAGGATTTGAGGCTATATCAGTAGCTCTCAGGTGAAAATGTCCCCCAGAGGACAAGAAGCATGTTTTTACACTGGCTTCTAAGTCCCCTAAGTTCTTGAGCACAGCTGTGTGAAATGAATTGAAAAAGCCTGAAATTATTATGTAGCCCCGCTTCTCTCCACTGAGGTTGGGGAGTGGGTTTCATAGAACAACAAGAGTCCAGCAACTCCAGCAAGTCCTAGGATTTCAAGGAATTTTAGTGGGCAGCTCTATGTTACTAATAATTGTCAGAACAAGACTCCGATGATCGCCTCAAATCTTCATAGGCATCTTGTTGTTATTCCCTGCACATCTTACATGCGCGCTGAACAATTAATAGCACGGCCCGTGTGCCACAATGCAGCCCAGAGACGGGAGATCTGACGAGATCTGATTGATAACATTTCTGCTCCAGATAGGATACTCAGACCAGCCCTACCAGCGTCCCTTGGGAATGTGCCAGAAATACAGAATCTTGGGCTCCATCCCAGACCTTCTAAATGAGAAACTGCCTTTCAAAAGATTCCCACATGATTCCCGTACTCATTAAAGTGTGAGAACACCTGAATTAGCCACCAGTTAGGAAGCATTTGGGCTCAGATCCAACATGCAATAGAGGGCAGTAAGGTGACAACAGATGGCTTAACTTCCCAGCCATGCTGACTTTGCGCAACCTACTTAACCTCTCGGACTCTACTTCCTCACTTACATGCTGGCGAGAATCATAGTTCCTGCATCTCTGGGATGTCGAAGAGTAAATGTGTTAATAATTATTAAGCACTTAGAATAGTATTTGATTCAAAGCAAGGGAGCCAAGTATTCCTGCTTTACAAGTGGTGGCTATGATAGGATGATGATAAAATAAGGCTTAATAAACTCACCTAAGTCACACAGAGAAGAAACAAAAAATCATAAGCCTCAAAAGTAAGTTAGAGACCTCTGACTTGGGTTCCTGCCCTGAGGAACTTTGAAGGAGAGTAAATGTTGATACAGTAGTAGCTTTGAGTAGATAATCCCTGGGTCAGCCAGGACATCTCATCAGCTAGAGTAGGTCATCAAATACCTGACATACCTATTGAATACCAAAATTTGAGTCAAATTATTGTTTCTTTTCACTTTATCATCATAAATCTTGAGTTTCTGTCCCAGTCTGATTGCTAAGAAAGGCAGAGAGCCTCCCGGTAGAACCGAAATGTCTTTTGGAAGTTGTTCTAATGATTGTGGCTTAGAAAGTTTGGAGCTAAAATATGTGTGTTATAATATGCCTTGGTAAGAATATTTGCCATATGTAACTCTATTCGCTTACGTTTATCATAGGAATTTGATTTTACTCTCTAATCTGTTGATAATCAACCTACTTTAGAACTCTGATTTGACCCTGAACAACTGGACCAGTATGAAAAGGCTGTATAGATATGCTTGAAATTAGGACTCTAGATCAAGGCATATATGTTATTTTTTGTAAAATGTATTTTATAAGTTAAATAAGTCCCTGGCCAGTTAACTTTAAAATATTTATTGTAGATTCAAAATTTGCCACAATTAACAAGGACAATTTAGTTGGGCAGAAGGATAGGTATGTATAAGGGCTATCCAAAATAAAATCATATTAGAAATTCAAATTATGGGGGCGCCTGGGTGGCTCTGTCGGTTACGCATCTGCCTTCGGCTCAGGTCATGATCCCGGGGTCCTGGGATAGAGCCCCGCATCAGGCTCCCTGCTCAGCGCAGAGCCTGCTTCCCCCTCTTTCTCTCTGCTGCTCCCCCTGCTTATGTGTGCATGCGCTCTCTCTCTCTCTCTCTGTCAAATAAATAAATAAAATCTTGAAAAATAAAAAAAAATTAAAAAAAAGAAATTAAAATTATGTTGAATTGGGAAAATTTAAATAGATTATGATCAGAGATACTAAACATTTATATTTCCTACAAGTAGAGTAAGCACAACCTGAGTTGATGTTTTATGAGATTGTAGTAGTAAGTCTACAGATGATTATTTGATCATTCTTGCCATTTAATCTAGTTTTCCTCCCTCTTTATACAGTTAACTGAAGTGGATTATTTGTTTTAAATTTGACCTTAACACATCTTTAAATCTTCTCTAACCTTATAAATAGAATAAGTTCCCTCAAGAGTCCAGGTGGTACAATCTCTTCCACAAGTATGTGTACAAACAGAAACAATTTAGATACGAAACAAGGGGGTTTATATAGGTTGCTGTTGAGAGAGCCTGATGACATTTAGCTTATATGTAGATGATATTTGAAGTAAGGTAATGAAATCTGCTTCTGGAAATAAACTTCCTCTGAGAATAGACAGAAAATCTGCCTCATCAGAGTTGCTCCTAGCAGAGTTTGCTCAATTTGAACTGCTCCGGGATCATGATGTTGAAGTTTTCTCTTTAATGACTTGGCAAACTGGAACAACTTTCCTAAAAAGAAAAAAGGAAAGTTTTGTTTTAAATGACCAAGGTCTAATTAATCAGGGTAAAATTGTATCAGGGGAAACCAAGAAAGGAGAGGAGGGAGCACATACTTACAATGGTCTTTGTTCCTTGCTGTCAACAGATTTAAAACTTCACCTTTATCGCAGACTGTACCTCTGTGACGACAGTGACATGGTGCAGCTGTGTGCCTTGGCCCTCTTGCCATACCAAGTGGATTTTGTCAAGGCATCTGTGGCAAGGGTGAAGGAGCTCACTCGTTTAATGATACATTGGTTCAAGACATCATTTGCCAACTCCACAGAGGAAAATAAGTATGTACCAGCACATGGACACCATGGGAGCCTTCCTCTTTTCATATCCCTTTCTTTCACACTTCCAGGCCCCGCCTCTTTCCTTGGTAGGCAGAGGAGAGGGAATATATGGAAAGAGTGAGAGAGAAGGAGAAAGGGCTGTATAGGATATGGGACATCTGTATCACATTATTCTAGAACAACATAATGGTTTGGTAGGAACCAAGGAACAGAAACAAAAATATTCACTGGCATAACCAGGTGGATTGGGGCAAAGAAGGAAGGCAGAGGAAAAAGAAAAGGGAAACTACTAGCACAATGTGAGTGGGATGTTTACTCTTTGAAGCCTCAATTGTTCCTTCCTCTATAGCCAGTTTTATCAGGGGCAGAGTTGTCTTTCAGAGAAGGGGATCCTCAAAAGCTGACATGTGCGTGTTCGTTTATCTTTCCTTGCCCTTTGGTAGGAATGTGCTCTAACTTATGATGAAGGGATGTGAGGGAGAGTCAGTGACTCATCTGAGTATTTTAAGATAAACTTTTCATAAAGATGTAGAAATGAATTCTCCATTCGGCAGAAATAGCAGAGACAAGGTATTTACTATAACATATTTATATATGGTACTTTCTACAAGAACTATGTCTTCTTTGTCTTTGTATAAAGTTGTTAATATCTTGATTTGTTCATCTTAATCACTCACTCTACTCTTGTGTATTTTTCTGTTTACCATTGAAAATATTAGTCACTTTGCAAAAACATGTATTACTTCTGTATAATTTCCTCCTATTTCTAAACGTCCTTTAAACATCCTATATGTTTTTTCTCATTTGGTTGGGTAAAAATTTATTATTAAAGATAGAAGGGACAGAAGAACAAAGAAATAAAGCTTCTTGCCTAAGTAAGATTCTTGGTCAGATGACAAGCACTGGTTTTGAAATCTAACACTTTCTTTTTTTTAATGAAGAGCATTTATAGGTCTGGAAGACTAAACTTATCTATTGCTATAGCAGAACAATAATTCTAAGACTTAAAAAAGGTGGTATTGTGGGGAAATTGGACCACATATGTTATAATATGGTAATTGGTTTTCTATTTTGGGAAAGTAATCTGGTAAGGTTGTATTAAATATTTATTATGTGTTAAGGATTTTAAAATACTCAAACCATTTTTCAAGGTAATTCTCTTATATAAAGAGACAATAAAACATAAAAAATGTTTATTTATTACTTGGTTTCAAAAAAAAAGGTTGAGGCCATTTATTAAAAATATGTTATAAAAAAAAAGAGTACTAAAAATAAATGTTTAAATTTATTTTTAGTACTCTTAAACAAAAAGAGTTTAGAAATACCTAGGGAACCAACCTTGGGGAATATAAATCATATTTTAAAAAGGAATTCATATAAATATATTCAGAATTGTGCTTCCCATGCTAGGGAAAGCTGGGAACAACAGAAATGCTCCTGAAGAACAAATAAACTTGCACACAACTGGAAAGAGTTAAATGAAACAGTGTTAAATGGCCCAAATAGAACACAGGATAATCAGAACAAGTGTTAGAGGTATGTAACTACCCACGAGAACATGCCGTAAAATGTCTTCCCCCCCTACATTTACTCTCATGGAATATGAAGAGCGTCTCCTGCTTGAGTGGTTTTCAACTATGGTTTCCTTTCGGCGCATGGGAATACTAGCTGGGTCCAGTGGAGATGGATTTGGAGTCTGGTGTTTGTTGTTGTCATCCCTAAGGGAGTACTGCAGGAACTGAAATTATTGATCGGCTGAAATCTGGTTTGTTATTTCATGACCAGGATAAAAATGTTGTTTACTTCTGGTTTTTCTTATTTCCTTTACTGAAGTAAAAACAAACAACCGATAGTGATAGCATGGAAAATATTTCCATTCTGCTTGGGGAAAAAAACTGCTTGATTTTGCAACATATCCTCAAAAGAGATTGTTATGGCTAATGCATGCCAAGGCAACAAAAATACTATTTGGATATCAATCAACACAAAATCCTGAAACCACCTATTTTATTTTCTCCCATGATTTGTTTTTATTTTATTTTTTATTTTTTTTTAAAGATTTTATTTATTTATTTGACAGAGAGAAATCACAAGTAAGCAGAGAGGCAGGCAGAGAGAGAGGAGGAAGCAGGCTCCCTGCTGAGCAGAAAGCCCGATGTGGGGCTCGAACCCAGGACCTGGGACCATGACCTGAGCCGAAGGCAGCGGCTTAACCCACTGAGCCACCAGGCGCCCCTCATGATTTTGTTTTTTAACCCTCAGCTTTTTTTCTTTTTTTTTTTTAAGATTTTTATTTATTTGTCAGAGAGAGAGGGAGAGAGAGCAAGCACAGGCGGACAGAATGGCAGGCAGAGGCAGAGGGAGAAGCAGGCTCCCCGCCAAGCAAGGAGCCCGATGTGGGACTCGATCCCAGGACGCTGGGATCATGACCTGAGCCAAAGGCAGCTGCTTAACCAACTGAGCCACCCAGGCGTCCCTTAATCCTCAGCTTTAATCTCTATTTCATTTTTCCCTGATGTAACATAAAACTGCAACTTAAAAGATTAATGTAAAAAAATTTCCTTCTTACCCCAAATTCCCCATCTCCCTAAGAATATTTAGGACATATTTCGCCAAATTTGTTTTTTATGTATGCTTAGTTTTTAGAAACAAAGGACAAATGGGTTTTGCAGTTTATGTGTCACTTAAAAAATTGTTTTTCATTTAATCTATATTATATCTTTTTATATCTGTACCTAGAGATCTTAGAGATCTACCTTCTTTTAATGAGTGCACAGCACAGATCACTGCTAAGACAATAGAATGTAAGGTTCAAATACAAACCACATATGCAATATTAGCTATTCTGGTAGCAATATATAGAAAGGTAAAAAGTAATAGATGAAATTAATTTTAATAATATATTAGTCCACTATATCAAAAAATGTTCCATTTCAACATGCAATCAATATAAAACTTATTAATTAATATTTTCCTTTTTTAAAAATATAAGTCTTCAAAATCCAGAGTGTGTTCAAGTCAGATGAGCCACATTCTCTACAGAAGGAATAGAGTGGAAAATGCTGATAAAGGGAAGCATATGTCAAATTTGTATAGAGTTGATTGTATTAATTTACAAAAAAGACTGTATTAATTTACATTCTCACCAATAGAGTGTGTCTGTTTTCTCACAAACTCACCCATGTGGATATTTCACATTCTTTATATTTTGTCAATCTATTGGGTGGAAAATTATTGTTTGATAAACAGTGAGATTGAAAATAGAATTTCTTCTTCTGTAAATTGCCTGTTGGGCTTAAATTTTTCTCATAACTGAATAAATCTGTCTTCATTTTCTGGGAAATAGACAACCCAGGGAAAGTAGACAACCCTTCCATCTGTGTGTCTAGGTTCCGGAGACTTCCCTCCTCTTACACCGTGGAGCTCCTCACCATTCACATCTGGGAACTGGCGGGAAAGCCGCTGCTCTTCAGCCTGGTGCAGGGAATGAGGGCAGTCCTCAAGCTTCTGGTTCGATACGCAGAAATCGAGGTTGTTTTGGCACAGACACTACCATCCCAAGTTTCCCATTTTTGTAAAGGTGAAGCAGAAACACATAAGGTACTATCTATTTCTGTGCCCTGAGGAAAGGAAGAAGCATATTTGTCATCCACAAAGAAAGTCTGGAGCAAAGATAGCTTTATTGTGATTCACTGTAACTGAGAAGTCCTTAATTAGCACAGAGTCAATTCCCTTTGATTACTTCTCACAGAACTTTAATTCTCAAGTGTGAATTACGAGTAATTTGAGTGGAATGAATCAATGTGGATACACATGGCAAATGGGGAGGAAATTGAAGACAGGAAAGCGGGGAGGAAATGCCTCCTGAAGTGAGGAGGAAAAATGAGAAGGCGTCTGTGCTGGGGGGTTGTGGTGAGAGGCAAAAGGCAAGATGCTGCTTCCTGATGGGTATTAGCCCTCCATGGGCTTGCTTCCATCCTTCCAAGGGCCCTTTCTTAACCACGTTCCTTCTTTAACTCAGACATCCCCTTTTCTCACTATACAACAATCAAAACTGAGGTCAGACATGGATAGTTTTGTGTTTTGTTTGTTTTGTTTTAGGCCATTCATTTTAGACCCTGCCAATCCTACTGTCAACGTTTGTGACACGTGCAATGCCTGGGATGAAGTTGCCCTTGTGGCGAGACATAGCCTACTGAAACCTCTTTTCAGCGGAGTGAGAGCTGAGCCCCCTTGGCTTTCACAGACGACTGGTAAACTGGACAAGGAGCTGCTATCCTTGGATTTCCATGAAGAAAATAAAAAGGACGCTGAACACATTCCCAGTTAGAGTGCTCTGGAGGAAAGTCTGTATGATTGTCTCACTCTAAGTCACGACATTAGTGACCCAGTCTTTAACAAACATATTGATGTGACTTATCATTTAAAATAAAAGAATCCATTTCAGCCTTCAGGAGAATTGAACCATCCTCTCCCCATTTTTGGATTTATTTGCTTTGGTGGCCTTGTGAAAAAATATTTTTAAAAAATCAAAGTAGCCACAAGTGAATAAATAAATAAATTACCAGGTCATTTGAGAGAAGATTAACTGAAGGGTAAAAAATCACTTCCATTTTTAGTTTTAGTTCATTATGTCTTCAGGTTGACTTTTTAACTCTCTTGGTGATCTGGCGTTTCACTGGGTCACCTGTGTTTTCAAGATTTCCCTACAAAATCCTGCCTGCACTATGTACAGCCTGTTCATTTCCAGACATAAATAACAAATTGCTACATGGAAACATGGAACTATCTGGAAGAAATACCATGGACTGCCTCAGAATCAACTGTTTCCAAAATCATTTTATGTCACAACTTATGGGTCAGAGTGGAGCCATTCTTGAGGTGGTAAGGTGCTCAGCCCTAAGTAGAGGAAAATAAAGTACCCAGGCTATGAACTGTCCAGTTTTGCCACAACTGTTTTCAATTGGTGGCGTAAATTGTTTTGTTTTGTTTTGTTTTTTCTATTAAGCAGTATTAGCAGCCACTGATAATGAAAGCCAGGGCCCACCAGAAACAGACCAGAGGAAATTTCCTGACTCACTTGCATAGCAATGATTCATCAGCACAAAAGATGTATGAAGTGTGACTGAAGATAATGTGAGTTATTAGGCTTCTCCACATGACAGAACTCTTACATATAAATGAGCACTGGCCCCTTCAGGCGAGTCCTCAGAGAACTTGCATGCTTATTCCAGTGATGTGATTGGTCTGGAAACACTTTTAGACTTCCCCTCAGGGGAGAGTGTTCTTTTGAACATCCTTAATGGTGACAAAATTTGTCTTTGAGGCTGGATTTGATTTTTGGAATGGTACAATGTATTCACAGTGGACATCTGTTATTTTTGTCTACCCAGAATCCTTTCTCCAATTAATGGTTAGAGACTGCATTTCTTCTATTGTTCCTTCTGTCTCTAAAAGGCTCTAAAGGACAAATTTTTTTTTTTTTTGTCAGAGAGAGAGAGAGGAAGAAAGCAAGCACAGGTAGACAGAGTGGTAGGCAGAGCAGAGGGAGAAGCAGGCTTCCTGCCGAGCAAGGAGCCCGATGTGGGACTCGATCCCAGGACGCTGGGATCATGACCTGAGCCGAAGGCAGCCGCTTAACCAACTGAGCCACCCAGGCGTCCCAAGGACAAATATTTTAAAATATCTTGGGAAATGGCCACATTTTCTCACTTTGGTAACTGAACCCATATCTACCTCAGGTGACTCCTCCTTCTCCACAAGATCTACGTTGTTTAGATTGGACAAAGTGACCACTAGTTCTGGGGGGACAGGCGTGTGACTTGGGAATGGTACAGTGATTCATCCAGTAGATACCAGTAGAGCACCCAGTTCTGGAATTTGGATTTGAACTGGTGGCAGAGAATTTCTTCTGCTGCTATGAGGGAGCATGAAAATTCAGGTCAGCATCTTGCTGCTCCACAGGGACAGCCTGCCTAAAAATGGAGTCAGTACAAAAGAAAGCTGATTTGAGAAGTGAACAATGATGCACATGTATGCACATATGTGCACATCAATATCATGAGAGAGATCAGGTCCTGGTTTGTGCTCCTAGATACAGATGTGTCTGGAACAAAAACTCCTGTGCCACAAGCCAGTAAATTCCCCCTTTGCCTAGTAGGTTTGATTTGGGGTTCTACCTTCCAACCAAATGAGCCCTGATTGGTCCAGTAGAACAAAGCCAGGTCTGGTCAATGAACTAACTCATCATCAAGGAGTAAGGAAGACACCCCCAATACACTGATAATACCTTTCTACTCAAGAAATATTCATTGAGCAAATGCTAAGTATTTGATCTAATAGTCCAGATGCTAAAGTAAACTAGTTGGTTCAGGGGAAGGAGTTTTCAGCCCACAATAGACACTGCTTTCTTCTTCCTTTACTCAAATGAATTCAGAGGATCATTTCCAAAGACAAGTTCATGGCTGGAAAGTCTTTGCCAAAGATGGCATTCTTGAGCATTGTCAGAGCATGTTACTAGTTTCCTGAGGTGACTAATTTTTTAAGAACACAACAGTTATTTGAGGTTATGAGTTCTATCTTTTTAAAAATAGAGTCCCGTTTTCCTTCTGTGGTCATACCTCCTGTAGAACATGAGAACACAAGAATTTCTATGTAGGGGAGCAGGAGGATGATTAGCACATAATACATGAATTTATTTCAGAGTGGAAGAACTCCTGAACTCTGTGAGACCTGACATTGGAGTGAGAGAGGCAGTGAGTGGGGAAAAAGTCAACTCTGTCACCAGTTTTAGATCTACTTTTTTCAGCAGCATTTTTTTTCACTTGAAGAGGCTCTTCCTCACATCAGTTTGGTGGTTTTTGTTTTTTTCTTTTTTGTCACTCGGAGGATTAAAAAAAAACCAAACAAACCAGAATAATATAGTGTGATTTTGCTCTGAAATGAGAAAGGTCCAATTTCTTTGGTTGCAAGGTATGTGATCCACTCAGATAAAAGTAAGAATTTTGTGCAGGGCGCTTGGGCCAGCAGCTCTTGTCATCCCTGCGTGGACTTCATACTTTCAGCTTCTCCTTGCTTCTCTGCCCTTTTTCTGCATCTGTTCTCTGCACCATTCAGCATCTCCTCTCTTCTACTCAGCAGCTTCCTCTACTGACTGATGGTTTCTTCTTCCTCATCACTTGTGCTTGCACAGACCACAGCTCTCGTGAAGGTGGCTCTTCCAACTTCCCCTCCCAACTCAACCTGGCAAAATCCTTTCATGTTTCTTAGTTCACATTCCTGGGGGAGAGACTGATCAGTCCAGTTTGGAGTTTCGAGCCAGGTTACCCAGAATCACTGGCTAATTATGGGGCAGCTGTGATCAGGATGGGGCAGTGTCATGTGGAGCCTAATGAGAACACCCAAGAAGCAGGAAGCCTTAGGACTGTGGGTGCATGGGACAGGTTCCATGGCTACCCTGTTCGGTGTAGTCCTCCTTTGTGTGTCTATGGCTTTCCTCACCAGCCCTGCTGAAAACAGTCTTCAGAGAAGCTTAGTAGCTGCCATTTGTAGGTCACACAAATATTCCTATTTCTCTGGTGATACCAACTGTTAGAAATTTTCAAAGAGTTTGTAAGAAGGCAGGAAAAGGTTACCTTTTCTTCAGTAAGTCAGCAAGTGGAAGAAATCATGATCAGAAGAAGCAACAAGTAATAGCAGTGGGTGGGGTGTTGGCAAGGTAATCTAGGGGAACAAAGAGAAAATAAAGAAACTGGAGAACCAGTTTGGGGCTGAGAAATACACCCCGGGAGGTTTTCAATACTATGCACTAGACCCAGACTACCCTTGTTCTACCTTCCCCTGCCTACTCACAACCTAGGGATGTATTAGATCCCATAGATCAATATTTGGGCTGCCCTACTGCTAGCCTAGTAGGAAAAGGCTAGTTCGGGAAACTTGCCCCCATTTATGACCTTGCTTTTATAGAAAAATGCACCCTCAGGGTTGAACAACTGACTTACAATGTATTTGTGGTGCATAATTGCCCCTACAAAGTGGGAACTGCTATAGTTAGCAATCTGGGGTTTTCACTTGCAAACCACTAAAGAATCCGTGCTTCTTGAGAAGCAGCTTCTGCTAGCCTTTCCCACAGCCTACTTTGTTCCAAGGTACAAAGTGTTACCAGGCTTTAGTCAGGTTTAGAGAAGTGACTTTAACGTGAGCTAAAAGAGATTTCCATGGTCTCTGGTAAAGGGATTAAAACTAAGTCCAAATGTTGTTAAGGCCAAAGTGATAAAAGACTGGGAGCTGCTCTTTTAGTAGAAAAAGGCAGCCATATCTCTTTGCCCCTTCTGTTTTTCTCCAGCTTCCAGAAAAGGTAGAGGGGCAACTTTCCCTTCTCTCCTTTATTCCTTTCTGCACTCTGCCCCCAAGAGGCTGGTTACGTCCGAAGGGGCAGGGCTGTGCTGCCCACTAAAGAATGTGTTAGGTAGCTTTAGGCCAAGAGCTCAAATTTAAGTCTGATCAGAAACACCTGGTAAAGTGTTGAATTATCCAGATCTTCTCCTGTAATTTGGTCAGCAGGTCTGGGTGTGGCCCAGGAACTTTTTATTTTTAAATGAGTAAACCAGATGATTCTGGTATGGATATTTTATGTATCATATTTGGGAAAGAAAGCCTAGATCCTGGGGCAGAACCTGGCCTGTACCGCTAAGATGCAGTGTGTGTGTGTGTGTGTGTGTGTGCATGTGCTTACCCTCTTTTAGCTCTGGGCTCCAGGAAAGCGTGCTTGGCTTACACCAGGTCATACCTCGCTCGAAGGAGCTCAACATTTGAATCGGGGCCAAGGCCAAATGGAGTAATAGCTCCCACTAGCTAGGCCAAGGACCTTCCTGGGTAGAAGTCATTCTCAAATCTTCTTGCATATTGAAACAACCTGGAGAGTGTTTAAAAAACACTGATGCCTGGGCCACGCTTCCAGAAAGTTTGATTTCATTGGTCTGAGTATAGTCTAGACATTTAGGATTTTTTAAAGCTCCTTAATTATTTCTGATGTGCAGCCAAAGTTAAGAACCACTGTGGCAGAGAAAGTGATTTTCATGTTCCTAAGAGCCCTGGCTAAAAATAATATTCACACTTTAACACCATAGACACCATAGAAGAAAACTTAATATTTGCCTTTCTACAATGGCAAAATGAAAAAGTATCAATAATATGTAAGTGATAATATCTTGAATAGTGTTTACTTGTAAAGTCAAGGATAATGAAAATATTCTTCATCTGGCTTCTTCCGTCCTTTGGCAAGAACGAAAGTCATGGCATGATACAACTCAAAATTCTCCTAAAGCATTTCAGAGATAAAGTCAACTACACCAATACTGCTAGCTCCAAAATTTTCCTCTAAAGAATCAGGGAAGTGTTAAATCTTATATGCTTCTTCCTCTTTTCCCTGAGACATAAATGATCAGATTCAAAGTTGATGTGGGTACAGCATTTCAAGAATATTTGTGATTTCTTCTTCTTCTTTTGTAGAAGTAAGTGAATGAATTTAAGAGAAAACATATCAGTGGACTATAGCTTTTGAACAAATGGACAACCAAATTCTGATCATTAGAGGAACGATGACTTCATTAAATCAGTGATATCTGATAGGTTCACAAACATTTAGTGACTAGTTTGCTTTCAACTGCTTTTTCATAACAATTTGGTGTATTTGGATTTTGTGAAATTAAACTGTCTCTTGTCAAGACACAATATGATTCTGTATGTAAGGATAATGACACTTATCTTAGAAATAGGCTACACGGGGCTATGTCTAAACTAGCTCAGATCCCTGCTGAAAAGTTTAATAAGAGATGGTTAAGTCTGTGCTGAAAATTAAGAGTTCTGAACTGAAGGTTCTTAGAGTAATCCATGGACTTTGGAAAGTCCACAAACTCTCTGAAATGTTTATGCAAATTTGAATGTATATACTGCACTCTATTTTCCTAGGAAGAGGTCCATGACTTTCACTGGATTCTCAAAGGGGTTGTCACCACAAAAGTTTAGGACCCAGAGCCCCATATATTTAAAATAGCGAATCCTCCACTGTAATCCTCCTCAGCACAGTGTATCACTGAGAACAAGATACAGAAAAGGAAAAGTAGTAATAATCGACTTTGCTTTTCAACCTGGCTCTTCTTGAGTCCGGAATTATGAATGTTTGAGTGATGTACTGACAGGTACTGATGATGTACCTTGTGTCTTAGTTGATATTAATTTGCTATAATGAGCATCAAAGGGCTCAGCAATGGCAAAGATTCTGACTTTTGTTTCTTTTGCTGTAGGTTCCATCCCATTCCAGGAAAAGTGGGCAGTTTTGTCCGGCTGGGAAAAACTGCCATTGGCCAAGGGGTGAGAACCTCTGTTGTTAGTTTACGGAATGGTGCAGTTTTTCTGATTGTAGGGCAGAGAATAAATTTACTATTTCCCAGCTGATTTCAGTTCCTGTATCTAATTAGATGGTGTCAGTTTGAGGCAGTCATTGTCAAAGTCTGCAAATGCTAGCAAAGATATACCTAGCTTTTCATACACCCGACATGGGAAATTATGGCTTTTTGAAATGTTAAAGAGTAATTACTTTACGAAAAAATTCCTTTAAATAGAAGGTTTCCTTAATTTTAAAATTTATTCAACTTACAAATATTAATCCTAATTCCTTTTGGAATTATAAGGGAATGCAGTTTTATTCTAGGTGACATTTAGCCTCATGATGGGGAGGAATGTGACATTTGTTAAAATAATATTTTAAAATTAAATTTATTTAATCTATATCGTATTACCTTCCCACATCAGAGTAGGGCAGACATGAAGCTAAATTCTCCCCTGGTATGAGAAATAGGATATATGAAATTAATTTTTTATTATCAAGGCTACTTCCAAAATACCATGATCAGTATACATAGTTTTCATGGGGACTTAAGTAGGGACAATCACATCTGCACGTATTTAGATACAAAGTTGAACTATCATGTTTCTGTAAATTTTAATGTAAATATAGTGGTTTTAGCCCTTCAGGAGAGTTAGTTTGCATTTGCCTAAAGGATGAAGAAAAAGAAACCTGTCTAATATGAAAAAACTCTGTTTTTATTTTGAACTTTGGGACTAAATGTAAGATAATAGTTTTCATGTTATAAATATGGAAATTCCTACAAATGTTTAAAATTTGCCACTGCCATTCTTAAATTTGAGTGACCAGAAAACTATTCAAAAATTGGTCTGTATTTGCTTTTGGTTTTCTAATCAATTAATTGACCCAAGCCATTTTCAAAGAGAGATGTCTAATTAAAACCTAAAAATGACACTCCATTGAGCAACTCATGGCTCACGTTCTTGAACAACAAAAAGACAGCTAAAGACTCCTCTCTAATGCATGAGAAACTAATCAAACGCAAGCACTGTTAAAAGCTAATGATTTTTTTAAAAAGCTTTAACCTTTAAAATGCCAGTAATTTTCTCCATTATAGACATATGACTGTGGTGGCAAAAATAAAAACAATCAAGTAATCTATCTGCAAATTAAAAATAAACATGACTAGCTCCAGGACTCATAAACATAGATATTAATTCTTCTTGAGGAATACAAGTAACGGTACTACTTTAGGTGACACCCCCATATGGAAGAGTGTAGATTTTAAAAATGATTATTACTGGCATTTTAAGCCAAATTAAATTTATCAAGTATTTTCATATTATTACCACTTTCAGATCTTTTGATTGTGGGATGTCCAGATGAAATCCCACTGTAATTGGGATTACACCTAGTAGAGTATAAGTATCTCTTAGCTTCTAAAGCTTAGGAAGAAACTCCAACCGGTGTATTTTTTTCTATATTGTTTATTTAATCCCAAGTTTTTAAAAAAATTGCTATCATGCTCCTTTCCCCAATGATGGCTGATGTTCTTTTGGGGGATGCTACACTGGCCCATTGTTATAACAACACATAGAATCTAGCAAGGCACATGTCACCAGGGCTTTAGGCTGAAGCCAAACCGGGAAAATATTTTTCCAACAAGCTTTCCTCCATCCTTCAGTAAGAGGCGGAAGTCTTGAAAGCATGATGGGAAAATTGCATCGATTGGGACGTTGGGTCCTGTAAGGGTCCTACTACTCTCAAATTCTGTGAATGGAATGGATGGGAAAAATTAGTACAGCCTTCAGGTAGTAGCTGTAGCTGCTAAAGCCTGGGATGGACCTCCTTCACTGAGCTTTCTAATGTTAGTCCGGCCTCTGCCAAGCTCGGGGCAGCGGGACTTGGCTTGCTAGTGGTAACCACAAAGGGCGTTAGGCTCAGCTGATCATCACTGGGTGAGGAGGTGTCAAGATCACTGTAGATCTGAGTCAGGGCTAAACTAAGGATTCTTTCTTTTCTTTGTAAACCGCAGTTCTGTCCCGCTTTCCTGGCTTCCTCCAACTCCCTCAGGGCCATCCGTAGCTCTTGAGAGAGGATTCCTGGTGACTCCTTCTCCTTCATGATCCAGTCCAGGGCCATGTGACTGCGCATCTTTTCATCTAGGGAATACTGGGAATAGTAGGAGATGACTTCCTGGGAGCCAAGAGACAAAGTCCAGAGTGTCAGTGAAGAGCAATAAAGGCACCTGTGCTCATGGCTTTTCCAACACCTCATTTTCCTTTGTCTCTGCCACCCCCCACATCCACATCCATAGGAGTTTTGCCAACAACCGAACCTCTTTGATGTTCACAAATGGAGGCCAAATCTCAAGGTACACTTCTTAAAGCAAATGAAGGGCTAAGCTGGTCAGGTAAAACAGTCACTGCAGGTTGACTCAAAACACTACCACCAAGAATGACCTCAATAATGTCCACAACAGAACTCTGACCTTGCTAGAAATGTCTTCCTTTGAAAATGCATTCCTTTATGCATGAATATTACTACTTCATTGATTCCTTGAACTCTTTTACCCAACATTTCTCTGTTAGCAACGTAGAGAGACAGAACAATTATATGGAAGGGTTAGGGCAGAATTTGGTTTAGTCACACCCATTGCAGAGAGCAGGAGGCTTTGAGTCAGGACAAGGCTTAGAAACCACGGAGGGTCAATTTCCTACTGCTGTTTTGTTAGCGTAAGGAAGATAGATGGCAGTCCAAATGGTTCACAGAAACTACAGAAAGAACTTTAAGAATGTACCGTGGAATGTAGGCATTATCATTATTGATATCATAATAATGTACATTGTCTGTTCTGTAAATTAGTTGAAATGAATCACTACTTGTCAATTCTCATGTGAGAAATCTGCCAATACATTGTAACATCATGTATAGGTTTAATGGATACACTTAAGAAGATCTCCTAGAGTGGATGCATTGCTTACTTTTATTTTCAAGAGCATATGGTATTTATTTATGACCTTAACAATTAAAAACAACCATGGAAAAGTGTTTATAACCAGCCCAGTGAATTTCAAAGACCTTTTATAAATCAAAGGAAAAGAACAAAAATAGCCCTAGCCATTGTCAACTACTCATTTCTTTTCCATCTTTGACATTTTGAAAGCCAGACTTTCTAACGAAAGAACAACTAAAAAACTCCTGGGGCTGCAGTGCATGGAAAACTTATATCCACCCACATCTAGCTGACTGGTAGAGGCTTTAATCCTCATACAAATTCCTGTTAGCAAATTCTCAAAAATAAACACTATCTTTCAAACTCCACTGGTGCAAAAAGGAAGGATGAATGTTGCAGGATAGAAGGTGAAAACTGTCAAAGATATAGGAGGGGATTTGCCCTTTGCCATTAAAAAAGGGTGGGAGGGTGCATCTCATAGGTAATGAAGAAATAGTGAGACCTTGTTTCTGAAAAATAAAGAAGAAACTTCCAGACCAAAAAATTGAGGTGACTGAATGCCAGCTTGTCCAACTTTATAATCATTTTTGTTGTCTCTGGGGACTTTTGGTGGGGGGTGAGAAAAATCTTCCCTGCTATAATCAACTTTAGTACTCTTTAGTGAGGTGTTTAGAAGTAGTACATTCTCAAATTTCTTTCTTTCTTTTTTTACTGTATTAATTATTTTTACTGTATAATCTATTTATTATTTACTTACTTACATATAATGTGTTATTTGCTTCAAGGGTACAGGTCTGTGAATCATTAGTCTCACACAATTCACAGCACTCACCATAGCACATAACTGCCTTGGAGAATAAAAGAGGGCACAAATTCTAAGGCAGGGCAGGTGCATAGAGGATTGAGCATTTGACTTAGAAAACCAAGTCTGTCTTAGTGATCCCTCTATTAGGCATTTAGTACAGGTATCTAAATTAGTCCTATGTGTAGGCAACATTCTCCTTCGTGTGCATATTTGATCAGTCCCTTGACTCAAATGGACTGTTATATATATATTTTTTCATATATCCTCTGCCCTTAATAGATAAAGTATCAGATTTAAACAGAGAAAAATCCAAATAAGGGAAATCTAGGAAGATGACAAACCCATTCTTGACTGGAAAACCTCACCTGTCGGGACACTTTGTTTAACGAAGGCTTTTAAGCTTCCATTCCAGTGCAATAGTTGGAAAATGGTCATCAGCTCCTACAAAACCCCAAACACCTGTCATTACTCTCAAAGCAGAAATGTGAAGAAAGTGTGGTTTCACTTCCTTGTGGAGCATAAAGAATAACACGGAAGACATTGGGAGATGGAGAGGAGAAGTGAGTTGGGGGAAATCGGAGGGGAGACAAAGCATGAGAGACTGTGGACTCTGAGAAACAAACTGAGGGTTTTGGAGGGGAGAAGGGTGGGGGGTTGGGTGAGCCAATGGTGGGTATTAAGAAGGGCACCTATTGCATGGAGCACTGGGTGTGGTGCATGAATTATGGATCACTGAAAAAAATTAAAATTAAATTAAAAAAAAAAAAGAAAGTGTGAAAGCTGGGTAGGGCATAACTCTGATTCCCAGCTATCTCAGGAAACAGAATATACAATATCATTGGAATACTTAGAGACCTTTCAACAACCAGAGTCCCCAGACCTCTGGAGCATTCTCCTTCCTTCCTCTGTTATATCCATATTTGCACAATAAAATGACTACGTAGTTGACAAATATCTTTCAACATTAAAAGTACATATGCTTGGAGTCCCTGGGTGGCTCAGTTGGTTAAGCGTCGGGCTCTTGATTTAGCTCAGGTCCTTGACCTCATGGTTGTGAGATGGGAGCCCTGCATCGAGCTTAGACTGGGTTTGGAGCCTGCTTAAGATTCTCTCTCTTTCTTGGGGCACCTGGGTGGCTCAGTTGGTTAAGCAACTGCCTTCGGCTCAGGTCATGATCCTGGAGTCCTGGGATCGAGTCCCGCATCGGCTCCCTGCTTGGTGGGGAGTCTGCTTCTCCCTCTGACCCTCCCCCTTCTCATACTCTCTCTCTCTCAAATAAATAAATAAAATCTTTAAAAAAAATTATCTCTCTTCCTTCTTTTCCTCTGCCTCTCCCATTAGCTCTCCAAAAATAAAAATAAAAATAAATAACAATACATATGCTCAAACAATTCAACCCCCAGAAGTTATCTAAATATATCAGCACATCTCAGAATAATGTGTAGGTAAAATTTTTCATTGTACTGTTTTTTAAAATTGCCTGAGGTGAAAATATTTTAAGTGCTTATTTTTATTTTTTAAGGATTTATTTAAATAGCGAATCCTCCACTGTAATCCTCCTCAGCACAGTGTATCACTGAGAGCAAGATACAGAAAAGGAAAAGTAGTAATAATCGACTTGCTTTTCAACCTGGCTCTTCTTGAGTCCGGAATTATGAATGTTTGAGTGATGTACTGACAGGTACTGATTGATGTACCTTGTGTCTTAGCTGACATTAATTTGCTATAAATAAGCATCAAAGGGCTCAGCAATGGCAAGATTCTGACTTTTGTTTCTTTTGCTGTAGGTTCCATGCCATTCCAGGAAGAGTGGGCAGTTTTGTCCGGCTGGGAAAAACTGCCATTGGCCAAGGGGTGAGAACCTCTGTTGTTAGTTTACGGAATGGTGCAGTTTTCTGATTGTAGGGCAGAGAATACATTTACTATTTTCCCAGCTGATTTCGGTTCCTGCATCTAATTAGATGGTGTCAGCTTGAGGTGGACATCATCAAAACATTTTTTTAGGGGTGCCTAGGTTCCTCAGTTGGTTAAGCATCTGCCATTAGTTCAGATCTTGATCCCAGGGTCCTGGGATCAAGCCCCACATCAGGCTCCCTTTCTCAGTGGGGAGTCTACTCCCCCCAACCCCCCGCTCATGCTCTCTCTCTCAATAAATAAAATCTTAAAGAAAATTTTTAAAGATTATTCATTAGAGAGAGAATGTATGTGAGTGGGGGGAGGGGCAGAGGAAGAGAATCTTCAAGCTGACTCTGGGGTGAGCACAAAGCCCAAGGTAGGTTTCCATCTCACCACCATGAGATCATGAACTGATCTGAAAACTGACTCAGATGCTTAGCTGACTGAGTCATCCAGGCACTCCTCACATGCTCATTTTTTTTTAAAGGATTTTATTTATTTATTTGACAGAGAGAGAGAGATCACAAGTATGCAGAGAGGCAGGCAGAGAGAGAGGGGAAGCAGGCTCCCCACCCAGCAGAGAGACCGACGTGGGGCTCGATCCCAGGACCCTGAGATCATGACATGAGCCAAAGGCAGAAAGCTCAACCCACTGAGCCACCCAGCCTCCTCTAAATGCTCACTTTTTAAGGAATAGTTTTAAAAGAATGATACTGAAGAGTAGCAGAATTTGCTGCCCCCAAAATATGAGTTCCAGGACATGCCACCCCAAAACACGCCACTTTGTTATATTCATTTTAAGCTGCAAGCACTTGAAAAACAGCAATGGAAAGAAAGGCTTTCTCTGAACTCCCCTTATCTGCCTAAAGACACATCCTCCAGAAGGAACCCAATTATGATAAATCCCCCCCTGAGCCATTTCATCAACTGGAGAAGATTGACTCTTACACAAAGAAGACACAGACTAACATACCTCCCAGCTATTCTTCTAAGGGGCCATTCATTTCTTAAGAATCATTTACTATCTCCTAAGAGGCCTACATCCCCCTCCTCTTTCCCTATTAAGATGGTATTTGATCCTAAATTCCAAGCCACCTCAGGATGTACACATTAAGTATGTGTGTTTAAAAAAAAAAAAAAAACAAACTTCTGTTTTTCTCTTATTAATCTTTTATTACAGGGGTCTCACCTAAGAACTCAGAAGGGTAGAGAAAAAATTATTTTTCCTCCCCTACAATGAAGTCATACCACTGAATACTTTCATTCATAGAGAATGGATGAGAAGGCCCTCCCAGTTCCTTTTTTTTTTTTAAGATTGATTTATTTATTCATCAGAGAAAGAGTACAAGCAGAGGGTGTGGCAGGCAGTGGGAGAAGTGGCTCCCCACTAAGCAAGAACTGATCCTGATGCAGGCCTGGATCCCAAGACCCTGGGATCATGACCTGAGCTGAAGGCAGATGCTTAACCAACTGAGCCACCCAGGCATCCCCCCTAGGATCTAATATAAAGAATCTCTATGATGTGGTGTTAAAAGAAAAGCAAGGTGCACACCATATATACTGTGTACTAGTATTTGATTTAAAAAGAGTATAAAATACCTATGAATATTTGCTTGTAAATGCCTATGAGAGTTCTGGCAAGATACAAAAGAACTGGATAACATAGTTGTTTCTGGGGTAGAAACAGGAATGCCTGGGGCAGAAGTACAAGGGAGACCACTGACTGACATTCTTTTGTACCTTTTGAGTTTTGAATCATGTGACAATATATATTAAAGAAAGCCACTTAAAGTTTTAAAAATTTTGGTCAAGAATATAGATATAATGGACAAACTAAAGAAACTGTAAAATACTCCTATGTGTATAAATTCATTCAAGAAAATGCCTGAAAATATGGATAATCAAGTAGAATTGACATTAAAACCAATCCTTAGTTTCCACACCCAATGGCCGCTGTTGAGCACAGCATTAAGATTCTGTCAGCATCCTTTTCCTTCATGATATCAAGGGCAACCTAAACTGTATAAACTCTGAAGACTTTATTTTCCTAATGTGATTATAAGTAGCAGTCTTCAATTGAAAGCTATCTGCATTTTTCTTTTTTGGTGAAGAGACATATATTGTGTATTGACAGCACAAACCACATACACTCAACACAATTCAGGAAATTAAGGAAATTTTTGGTTATGACACTAGTTATGAAACTTAACATTTAGACAGTTGTCCTACTGACCATTCAAAAAAAGCTGATTTTTATGTCTTTACCGCTGCCTGCTTACCAAAAATCTTCAATTATGAAAATGAGGAGACCAAAGGCATTCTAAGATTTCAGACATCTTAAAATTATTAGGTAAATTTTAAATGATAAGATATTCAGAAGAGCAAATATCCACTATTCTTATGTCTGAAATAGCCAGTATACTGTAATGGGTTTTTTGTCTTCTTTTCAGTTGGGGACTTTGTCTATATTTTACTATACAGTAAGCACTCGAAGAGCCCATAGAGACCTCAGTAAAAGCAAAACCATGTGTTTCCATTAATTAAAATGCGACATGGATACAGGGGAATTACTCCTCCCGCCCCAACTGCCACCATCTGCCAAGGGTCCCGGGCCTACAGCTGAGGGAAGCCGCCTCTCTCGGGCCCTCTCTCCTCCACCTCTCCCTGCCCCATCCAGATTTGCACTCTGTCACTTCACAATGATAATCTGGAATTGCGAGTGCGGTTAGTTCTACGGCCAAATCTCACATAATCTGCTTCTCACCCTGTGCTTCTCATTAAAGTAACCTCAGTGACTGAGGAGGGTAAATCTGTGCTGCCTTTCCTACTGTATCTTTAATCTTCTCACTAAAGACTTTGTAGCCGTAAATATGAAAAGGAACACTTTTTATGTCCTGATAGGGACAGTCTCTGTGGTGTTATAGAATGGCCACTATTTCCAAATAAGACAGTTCTTTTTGTTTAATGTTTTAAGACTCCATTTGAATTTTGCATTGTATTATATATGTCCATTTTTTAGAATAATAAATATCACCTCCAGTCCTCCACCTTCCCCCCCAACCCAAGTTTATAATGATTAAACTCTGTATAACCCAGAAACATAGTAACATATGCAACATATGCCTTAGTAACATAATCTTCCTCCAATGTCTTCTAAGATCTCATTCTTATCTATATACTAACCATTGCCCCTCTTCCAGACAAACTCCCATCATTCCACCCATCAAGGCTCCGAAGACTTTAGGACCCACAATTCTGCTGTGAACAGAGCCAGAAACCATTCTCTTGTCCCTTGGCAACGTACGTCTCTCAAAAACTTCCCCACAGAGACTTGAACTGTTTTTAACTGCAGGAGAGTCATCCCCATACCCCTTCTGGTTTGTCTAAATTTCTATTCCAGCCCCAAGGAGTTTTTGTTGTAACATAACTGCCTCTTTCTCAGTGTTGTTCTCATTCTAAAATCCCACAGGGAAAATCACCTTCTTTCTGCCTTTGTACATTATGTCCCTCCTCTGTAGAGATACTAATCTTACCATCACTATGTAACATATATGGAAATATTGCCACATTCTTCGTGTCCCACCTCTTTTATTTCCCCCCCTCATAAGACCAAATTCACTATCCTCAGATCTTCCCGAAGCTGTATGAGCCCAGGAAATCCTTGTATGCCCTCATGGATTCCATCAGAAATCCTTGCGTTATAATAGACTGGCAAGAAGGGAGCTGTGGACTTCAGTAAGGACTTCCTAGTTTCACCAGGATTCCTTGTTGCCTGGTTTTCACAGTTTTTCACTGTTTTTTCTGTCAAAGCCTTATCACTTTAAAGGAAATCTGGTTGGTGAGCTATCTGTCCCGCTCCTCATGCAAGTCCTTTGGCCTGTGCTATTTGTTATGTGGCTGATCTAGAACCCCGAGGAATTAGGGTAGGCTGACAGATAAACAAGAAGCTGGCATATAGGTGGGTTGGGACTACAGTGAGGAGAGTGAAGCAAGATCTAAGGTGATCATGAAAGTTCAGGGTCTTTTATTTAAAATTCTGTCTTAGGAGCACATGGGTATCTCAGTCCGTTAAACATCTGCCTTTGACTCAGGTCATGATCTCGGCGTCCTGGGATCAAGCCCCATGTCAGGCTCCCTGCTCAGTGCGGAGCCTGCTTCTCTCTTTCCCTCTGCCCCTACACCCTACTCTCTCTCTCTCGCTTAAGTAAATAAAATCTTTAAAAAATATTCTGTCTTTATTTAAAATTTTGATTTTTTGTTTGTTATGAATTTTACACATTCATTTTGAGTTTTTAAAATAGTGCATTATAATATTGTCTTGATCACTGAGTTTTTTGACACTCCTTTAAATTTTGTGCCTGGGGTGAAGGCCTAACTCTTCTTACCCTAGTCTGGTCCCTTCTGGTGAGTCTCTCTCAGGGACAATGCCGGCGTCATGAGCTTGTGGTGTGGGCAGTCACACCGGACCCCAGCTTGATTTCATGCTCCGCTGACTTGAAATTCTTAGTAATTTTTCACAAAAGGCCCTGGATTTTCACTTTGTATGGGCCCCTAGAATGATGTGGCCAGTCCCGACCAGTAAGGTAAATTTGAAATCAAATGGAGAAGAAAGCTCTGTGATTTCTGCAAGTTGCAGCTTTCATTTTACAGCTTTATTTGTCATTCATTCCGTTTAAACCACCAACAGCTGGGCTCTGTCCTCACAGTGCTTCCTGGTGTTGCCTCCTATCAGGAGCAATGTTTGCCTTTTCAGCTACTTCATGGGGAGAAAATGCACTATGCTTCTCTCTGGAACTTTGTCTGGGAGACTCGCTTGGTTCTGTGATTCATCAGAAATAAGAAAAACAAACACTGTAAATGGAGAACTTGAAAAACAGGTGGGCACCATCTCCCCACCCAAGAGAATGGATTTAAGAGGAAATTTGTTTATGGGATGAGGTTTTAAAAGGCGACCTGGAGAATTTAGCAAAGATGTAAATAAACAACTCGTTCTTGGACTGCATTAGGCTTCAGAATAAATATATTAACCAGCTTCAGTCAAAGTCCGTCTCAAATCTGACCTTGACAAGACCCAGTGGCTAGTGCTGTCGCCATCCCTCCCCCCAAATACCAGGCAGTTTTCTGTATGGCAAGGCTATTCCGCTTCCCTCCCACGAAGTAAAGGTAAGCAGAAGCCTATCATGTTTCCTCTGAGTGCTGCCTCCTTGACAGCCTCCCTGGAAAGCCTGCAGGCAGTCAGGAGACACCAGCCTTGTTTTTATACAGGATAGTCTTCTGTAGCTAGATACAGACACACATCCATTACCCACCAGGGCACTGAAGTGCTGTGTTGGCTACAAACAGCCCGGATCTGTGGTCAATTTCCATTACGTGCAGAAACAAGCTGATGTATTTAACCCAGGCCACCAAGGAATGTGCTGGACCCAGCAGGCAACCTCAAACTGGCGGAAGGAAAAGGGATGTGCTCCATGGCCCTCCTCCTGGGTTGCCAGCATCCCTACTGGGGGACCGAGTTTGGATTTTTCCTGCCCTCACATCTTCCTCTTCCTGTGTCCCCCATCCTGCTCCCAGCCTCTTTTATGAGAATTTATGAAGCATTTCCACAGTTTGATTCAAGTTATTATTTCATGTATTTAAGTAACTTACTACATAGACCACACAGAAAACATATAGCCCATTGCAGGGTGATTAAGAATTACCAAAAGGTGGTTGAGTACAGCCATTCATAGTACTTGGACAAAATTTTAATAATTTTTAAATAATCTTACCTTCTCCATATTTGGGAGACTAATTTGACTGCATTCAAAACTCATTCTTAATTTTCTGAAAATAGCTACTTAATCACATATAAGTTACTATGTACCAGGGCAGGCAACATTCATTTTATAATAAGAGATGTAAAATATTCTTTTGTTGGGATTGAGAGGGGAGGAATTAAGATAAATGGGGTTCTTCCTTGGGGAAATTACTATACTAGATGCTATGTTTTATATGTTATGTCAATTCCACAAATATCCTACACAATGGGCATTATGATTCTTATATTATAGATGAGAAAACTGAGTCTCAGATAATTATGTGCGCAGGCAGAAAGTGGTAGAGCAGGTTTCACACACAGTTCTGTTCAGTTTGTAAAAATTCTCTTGTGTTACGGTCCTCCCTTTTGTTTTTTACTCTCCTCGACCTTAGATCATTATGGGGGAAAAAGCATGGTCCCTTTATAGTTCCACCCTTTTATTCAAAAAGAGGCCTGAAATGTTTGCAGGGAGTTGCCTTGTCCTCATTTGAAACCTTTAAGTTAGATCAAGTTGTCAAGGGAATCCATCCGGTAGTATGGCATTTCAAGTGAAGCGGTCCTTCTTCAGAAGTATGTATAATAACAGTTGTCCGTCTTCACTGAGTGCTTACCATATGCCAGGAACTGTTCTGGACTCTTTCAATTATTGTCCCATTTAATGCTCACATGGGCACTAGTACTATTAGTCTCCCTAATAGACATATAATGAGGAAACAGATTTAGAGGTGAAAAGTTGACCTGAGCCAAGCTAAACTGGACCAGCCCACTTCAGCCACTGAGCTCAGAATCAACGTCTGTCTATTCCAGAGGGTAGGATTTAGGGATACCTAGTGTCTTCAAACCCAAGGCAATCAACATCAAAATTCTGTGAAACCACTGCCACTTAAAACAAACTGGATGACCAAATGAAGAGAGAGTATTTTGCTTCAGCTAAACATGGGGACTAATAACAAAAATACTGATTTTTTAATAAATGGGCAGGAGGTACGTATCCGCCTGCAAAGTGACTATGCCACTGTAGTCCAGAAACAGTCTGAAAGGTATTTGAAAGCTAGTGCTTTCAGGGCGCAGATGAAACACTGTTGTTTTACACTATGATGAATATTTTGGTCCATAAAACTTGTATCTCTGATTGTTTCTGGGACTCTAACCTAAAGCAATAGAAATACTGGGGGCACAATCTCTTCATTATAACACCGTGTATTGATTCCTACTAGCATTACATAAATGTGGCTATTCAACATTCAAGGTTAGTATTGTAGAGGGCACACATTTCATGCCCAATCACTACTGAATTTTCATCTGCCCAGCCCATAAAAGATAAGAGTTGGGGGTGTGAGCTGAGAAATCAGACTGTGTGGGTCCTTGTTCTGCAATTGACTAAGCTATACAGCACTCCTTCCTACAACGATGACTTGGGGATCGTACTCACATTTGTCATGAGTGTTAAACTACATTTGTTAAATGCTTAGTACAGTGAGCACAGTGTCAGAGAAAGTAAGCATCCAATCAGTGTTGGCTACTATTATTCTTATTGTTAATGTATTCAGGCAGTTATTTAATTTGCAAATAATAGGTGGTATGTTCCTCAGCTCTATTACCGCTTGTCAGTAGTGGATGAAACAGGATTACAGTTTGCTGAATGTTTTGATCTAGTTAACAACGGGTGGTGGCTGATCTTGTTTAATGGAAATACCAGAACTGAGGGGGGGGGCATTGTTAATGTATAGTACAGACAACTACGTCTAGGACTTCGGAAAATTAAGAACCAAATGGTCACAACCAACACTTCAAACTGTTCAACTGGCTTAAAAGGGAACTTTGCACTGAAAAGCTGGTGAAATGTTGCAGGTCAGAGGGTGGGGTTCCCCAGCTGTTTCGTAGACGTAAGTGCTTTACTCTGCTTCAAGAAAGCAAAGACTTTGCCTTGCTGCTTGTTGTTTTAGCCTCCTGAGGGGTGGCTAAGACAGAGCTACCATGCTGAAGTCAAAGAGGGTTAAATTAAAATGACCCAAACAACAACAACAAAAGACTAGATTTTGGGGACGGGAGATGTTAACGATAAGAATGGCATTATCCCGGGTTTCTGGATTGGGTAACGAAATAACCACGAAGCAGGAAGTCAGGTACCTGAAACTCCAGCATGGTCTTCCCCATGTTTGACTCCAACATGTAGTGGTAGGCTCCAATGCTGGTGCTGGGGTCATCTGCATCATCCAAAGTGCCCTTGGGAAGAAACCAGAAAAGGAAAATATTATGGATTTTTCCCTCGTCTTCTTTTGTGGTCATGAGCTAATGCTGTGGCCCTACAGTGAAACTTCTATTATATTGAGCCTTCAGGTGTGCATCTACAACTAGGTCTCCAGTTGATTTGGGAATAAAGTTCTTAATCTCACCATGACTCAGAGTAAAGAAGATTTTGTAATCAATCTGAACATTCATTCGATGTTAACTGATTATATATTTGCTAAAAGAATAATTTTCCCAAAGGAGAAATTCCTGTATCTTTGCACAAAGTTTTTGCTGTTGATGGTGCTAATGTTAGAGTGGTTGCCCTCTGGAAGGCTGCCTTCATCGGTCTGAATCGTGAAATGCTGACCTTGTTCTGATTTGATGGGAACCAGGCAAGATTGTATAACTGACTGGGAAAGAAATTCTCTGATTGTTTGGACCATTCATATTTTATTGCCATGATTCTTAATGGAGCTTTTTATAATCGCTGGTGTTTGACCTAGAGACACGGATCTTGGTATGTATTTTTTTCACATCTGGACTCCTAATCTTTAGGAAACAAAGTGGGTGGGGGTGACGAGTAGAAATGAAATTGCCCTCAGTTTGGTTAGGGTAGTGGCAGAAAAAAAAGCTAACGCAAGCGCTGGATTGGCATTGGGGCCTATCTTGCCGGATCCCAGGGCCTCGGATTTCTGGGAAGGTGGGCAATGCCTTTGTGAGCTGAACAAACAACTACCAGCATCAGATAGCAGCAAATTTATAGCTTCTGGATGCAATACATTAACGTGCTGCTGTTGAAATATTTATGTTGCTTTTTAAATATCCCAGAGGAAATCCATCCAGAAGCCTGCAAACTTTATATATTCTCTTTCCTTGGAAATTTCCATGAAAAAATGATAAATTACATTACACCTGAGGGCCCCTCCATGCTCCTGAGTAAATTCCACACGTATGAATCAGGCATCATTTTCCTAACTTCTCTTCCTCAAAGGCCCTTGAAATTTACAAGTCAAGGAAATAAAAGCTTCCTTTCATCCTGACAGCAGATACAGAACAGATCTCCCTGATGTCTCCTTGCCAGGTCAACCACTCTCTGTCCCCTGCCCATTCTCTTATCTCTTCTGTGAGTGACAAGAGCTTTTATGAGGGAAAAAGGAACAAAAGGGTCACTGCTAGAGTGACAATGTGTCCTTCGTTTTCAGCAGCTTCTCCAAAATGACAGAACCTTTATAATGAGATTAAGGTGATCAGAGAATGTGCATCTTAGATGGGGTTTGTCCATGCTAAAGGCAAATCCAGGAGGTGGCTAATTCCCTCAGTAATGCCAAGTTTCTGCCTTTGGTGGACTCACAGGGAGACACCTGCCACAGTGGGAAACCAAGGCTTCCTCCATTGTTTGTAATTGGTAGGTATCAAGTATCAGAAGTTCTAAATAATTCATGGGGCAAATCATCTACTCCTGGATTGCTGAGAAGATATTCTATCTAAATTTCCAAGACAAGAGTTTTTGCTCTTAAAGCATTTTGCATTAATTATGGCCATTAACAGAAATTTTCTCCGAAAAAAAATTTTTTCAGCTCTCTGAAAGAATTAATATTGAGCATAATAATTTAAGAGCTAAAAAAATTGGGACATATGCCTTTTCCATGCTAAGCAGTCAGCCTTTCCTTAAAAATACAGGTTTGCAGGATCCCCACAGTGACTGGGGAATTGGCACTTTTAATAAGCACTTAGGATAATTTTTATGATTAGTCAAGTTTGGGGAAAAAATAAGCTAGTTTATCTCTAGATTAAAGCAGTATTCAATTGCATGCATTCTCAGACCCTAAAGAAATCAATACTTTTCAAACAGCAAACATTCAAATAAATAAATCAGGATGGATCAAACTGTCTACTTTGATTTAAAAAAAAATTTTTTTTTTAAGATTTTATTTATTTGACAGAGATGACAAGCAGGCAGAGAGAGAGAGGGGAAGCAGACTCCGTGCTGAGCAGAGAGCCCAATGCGGGGCTTGATCCCAGGACCCTGGGATCACAACCTGAGCTGAAGGCAGAGGCTTTAATCCACTGAGCCACCCAGGCGCCCCTGATTTAAAATTTGAATAAGGGTCATCCAGGGCAGCAAAAAATATTCTGAGGTGTGGCATAGGGAACCAGCTCCAATTTCTTGATTTCAATCCAAGTGTTCATTTTGTTGAAGATCAATGATTTCATGGGTCAAAATGAAGCCTGCACAATTTTTTTTTTTTTTTTTTAAGTAAACTCTCTGCCCAGCGTGAGGCTGAAACTCACCACCAAGCCAGCCAGTCTTCCTAAACTTGCTCAGTTCTCATTGAATTTGCTCACTTTAGTATTTCCCCAGATTCAAGGGCCCTCGATGTCTCAGTGCATCCAGCTCTCTACCCTGCTGGGTACTCACACTGGTGGAGGCGACTGCTTCCTGCACACTTTCCACAATGAATTCCTTAGTGATCCTTCGAGAGGGCAGCTCATTGAAGAGGGAGTTGATTAGGGCCACTTTCGCTGCATCCCGTCTGGCCTCAGCTCTACTTAAGCAGCACTTGAGAACGGAAGGAGAAAGGAAATTATTACAGGATTTGGCATCTCACCATCTTTGTCACTGCCTCAGTGGATTTCTGGACATTTCATTCATACATTACTCTGCTCCTATTCTTTCTTACCATGCTAATCCCCTGAAGATCATGCAGATTTTCTTTCTGCCCTAGAGTCCATGCAAATGTCTTGGTTGGTCTTCAAATGATTTTGCCTTATTTTGCAGTCTTTGAATGTCTACTCTGGCATCAGAGACTTTTCATACTATTAATAAATAGTAATAAAATTAGTAATAGCTACCATGGTATAATTAGGGATTACATTCACTTTCAGGATCTTCCTCGAATTCTTGTTTCAGAGGGAAAAAATGTAAGGAAAGAAGGAAAATGGTATATTTTTAATGCAATAATTAAGAACACAGGTTCTGGAGTCAGACTGCTTAGATTCAGATCCCAGCTATGGTACTTATTAGCTGAATGACTGTGGGCAAGTTAGCCTTTCTGTGCCTCAATTTCCTCCTCTGTAAATGGGAATATTAGTAATGCTTATGTCATCGAGCTGAGGATTGACACAATTACTAAATATACATGAAGCAATGAGAATACCTGCTATATATATTCTATGGGACTATCCCAGTCTTTTATGTACTCACATGTCCAGGTGAGGACAAGGAAACTGCTGTCAAAATCTGTTGTTTTGGGTTTTTCCAGCATTTAGCCTCCCACTTTCCTTCTATTAATAGTTTCCTGATTTTCTTGAGGACTACCATGTCCACCTTGCTCAGGCCACAGTTTGGGTGGGACATGCTCCATTAAGCTTTCTGAAGTTAGGAACCATAGGCAGACTATGATTAGCAACTCATTAAAAAATTCTCCTAAAAGTAGGGGCACCTGGGTGGCTCAGTGGGTTAAAGCCTCTGCCTTCAGCTCGGGTCATGATCCCAGGGTCCTGGGATCGAGCCCCACATGGGGCTCTCTGTTCAGCAGGGAGCCTCCTTTCCTTCCTCTCTCTCTGCCTGCCTCTCTGCCTACTTGTGATCTCTGTCTGTCAAATAAATAAAAATCTTAAAAAAAAAAAAAATTCTCCTAAAAGTAATATTGCTCTCTATTCTCCTAACCTGGCTTTCCTGTGGCTCATTTGGGCCTGCTCAATGTATCCTGATTCTTTTCTATTCTCTCTGTCTCTTTTGTTACCAACCACAGCTCCCATTCAAATTCTTGTTTGGTGTGGACCCTGGGGGTCCATATAAAGGGATGAAGCCCTATGAGAAGTGCACTGGAGCCCACTCTTACTGGAGGGTGGCATGCCATTTCTCCTATAGGTTCCTGGGAACCATCAAAGGTCCTAGACCCTACTTTAAAAAACTCCTGGTGGGAAACAAGCCCTAGGAAGAGAAACTCAGGCTCAGGTCCTGGTCAACAGGGTGGACCGGTATCCCTGGCTCTGCTACTTAGTGATCGTGAGACTCAGGCCTCTGGAACTTTGGGACTTACTTCCTCACTGGACAAATGGGAAGGCCAGTCTCTCTGATCTCTAGGACTCTACCACCTAAAATGCATAATTCTCAGAATCAGTAGTGTTTGGTGACTGATGTGAAAGAACAGGACAAGTACCAAAGATTCTACTTTATTTTCCCATTTTGCAGCCTCAAGGACTCAGTAACTCCCCTGGGAAAAAGCCAAACCCCTTCAGTTTGCTTTCCACACATGCCCGCCTCTACCTCATCTGTCCCACACTGACCATTCCTGCACTGACCGAAGAATGCTCCAAACTCATGTTCTTGTATCCTCTAGAGGCTGGCCTCTCCTCTCCATCTCCATGAACACTGTAGGAGTCCCCTAAGGTCATGCCCCAGGTCCCTCTGATTTTCCTGCTTTGACCTCCCTCTTTGGACAGTTGTGACTGCTACTGTAATGACCCCAAAAGTGACTACAGATTGCTTCCTTCTGTCCCTCTCCCAACCTTCAGGCCTGGGAAGGGTCACTTATATATTTCTTGAGAGTCCTCCAGAGTGCCTGCTCTCAGGGTCAGCATTTGGAAGTGCTCACACATGGTTAATATTCAGATGAAGTAATGACAAGACTTCTGAAATAGGAACATGAAACCAAGGAGGATGGGGGGAAAAGAAAACAAACCACGTGTTGGTAGCCCAACAAATGTACACAGTTATTTTTGTTTACAACACAAAGAGAGTTCCAATACTTCCTTTTAAATAAAGAATGGTGCAAAAGTTCTAAAATGTATGTGAAAGTGGTTTGGGGATTTCCTCCTTAGAGTTGAATGACAAGTAAGAAGGCTTTGGGGTAGTTTCAGGCAGCAAAAGCCATTGAAGCTTTAGACCTTTCCTATGGTTTAGGACACTTCTATTAAATTAGGGAGGTCTGGACAGATAGGTTGATTTTGACTTATGGACTTGGGCTGGGAATTTATAGGACATTGAGTTCTTCATTACAGGCTTGCAAAGAAGCTCAGATGCCACGTCTTCTAGAAAGTTTTCCACGACCATTCCCAAGACCAGGGTGGGAGGATCACCGTCCATGAGAGGCATTCACCACGCTGCCATGAAATTGTCTGCAAGTGCTCTGCCCCACAACCCTTGGCTGTGAGCGATCTAAAGGCAGAGTCTGTCACTAAGTCATCTTTGTGTCTCTGTACTTGAAATAGACAGTTTGTTGAATGAATAACTGATTGAGGCTTAGAAAAGTAAAACACAAGTCATTAAGGCACCTGACAAAATGTTCAAGAAATCCTCATAAAGAAGAGAATTAAATATATATACTCATTATTTTAAAAAAAATCCCATCTCAATAGACCCTATGTGGTATGTAATATAAAAATATATAACTATTTGAATTTCAGGGGGTAATTGGTTAAGTTCAGACACTCTAAAATTACCATTTTGCCCAAGTGTAGGATATGTTTATTATTCTTCGGAAAATCAGTTTCCTATCAAAAAGCAAGCAAAGTCTTTGCAAATATTACCTGACATCTGTAGGAGTAGCCCATTTAATAGGAATCTGCTTTACAAAATCTATAATAGAGCCATTGGGGTTTTAGAGTTTAGAGAACTAGATTCAGATCTGGGTAATCCTAAGAAACTTTATATAACTTTCTACCTAAATAATAGCAATTTAAGCCATCTTTCATAGAGAGAGACCTAGTAAACACTACTTAGATAAAAGAAGCTATCTATTTTAAGAAAGACCAGCTAAATAGTAGATCAAAGGCACCACATACATTTACAACCAAATGGCACTGCTTCTGAGATCAAAGTACTGCTGGGCTGAGAGAACAGAAGAGCCTTTTCCCAGAAAGCATGAAAAAGGACTACGGAGACTTAACCAATATCAAGATCTTAAAGCAGACACATGTCTTTACTTATTGTTTCAATGTACAGAATCTTTGGTTAAAATGGGGGGGAAAAGTGTACCAATTAATAAGTACATAAAATAAAATAAATTCTGAACCATCAAAAGGTTTTTCTTGCTATTGTTCTTTGCATTTCTGAAAGACAAGTACTTCAAAATGTCTATAATGTTAACCAGCCGCTTTCTTCTAAAATTTGGAGCTACAAATCCAAGCCAGTAAAGGCTGCATATTTTTCTTTAGGGATCTTTAAATGAGATCTCTCAAAGCATAAGGGCCTGCACTTGGGCAAGAAATTTAGCCAAGAGCAATCTGCTTGGCAAATCTAAATCAGAGTGTGGATTCCACTGTAAGAACAGGCACCGTTAGAATTACCATCAGTAGGAAATGCTGCAAGAAAATAAAATATGGTAAGTGACAGGACATCTTATTGATGTGTCCAAACCGGTCATCAAAGACATACTTGGGGAGTGAATGAAGTATGATGTTATTTCAAAACAACTTCCTGCTAGAATTAGACTTCCCAGGTTGTATGGTTTATTCTTGCTGTTTTTCAGCCAGACCCCAATCATAAATACAGATTTGTAAACCATGCCTTATCCACTCACCATTCTTACTTGTTAATATAGAGAGACAACTTCTGTCCTTTGCACTTTGTTAGAGTGCAGAGCTGCAATATTTAATATCTGAGATTTTACTAAAGTCAGCTATGGATTTCTTAGGCATGTGGAGCCACATGTTTTTCAAGTGGCTAGTAGACCCCACTCAGACATTTATCTTGATGTTCAGATGCCTTTCATTTGCTGCTACATTACGAACCACTATGATCATTTCAAAGCCTCCTGGCTCTCATCTAAAATTAAAGCAAAAAAATAAAAAATAGAAAAATAAAAGAGTGGCCTCGTTGCTGAGGAAAACTATTTGAAGGCAGGGGTAACCAGCCCTGAGACAGCTCCCTGTGATCTCTGCTCCTGGCATTCACACCCTTATGCAGTCCCCTCCTACACTATACTGTGGTTGGTCTATGTAACCAATAGAATATGACAGAAGTTATGGTATGTCACTTTCAATATTAGGTTATAAAAGACACTGTGACCATCTGCCTTGGTAACACTTGCTTTCTCTCTTAGATGGCTTGCTCTGGGAAGACTCTGTTGCCATGTTGTAAGCAGATCTACAGAAAGACACACATGCCTTCTGCCAATAGACATCTGAATGAGATTGAAGCTGATCCTCTGGAACCAATCAAGACTTCAGATGACTTCAGCTTCAACCAACAGCTTGACTACAAAGTCCAGGAGACCCTGTGCCAGAACTACCCAACGAAGCTGTTTCCAGATTCCTGATCCCCAGAAACAATAGGAGACAATGAATGTTAAGATTTGAGGCAATTTGTTACCCAGCCAAAGATCACTAATATAAAGGCATTTCTCTTCGTTGTTATCCTTAATTTGCAGATGAGGAAACAAGTCATATCCCAAGGTCATACAACTTAAGAAGTGATGAAAAAGAGGCACCTGGGTGGCTCTGTCAGTTAAGCCTCCGATTCTTGATTTCAGATCAGGTCATGATCTCAGGGTTGTGAGACTGAGCCCCAAGTTGGGCTCCATGCAGAGCGTGGAGCCTGCTTAAGATTCTCTCTCTCTCTTTCTCTGCAGGCAAGGACCCCCCACCCGCCGCCCCACTGCAAAAAAAGGTGATTAAAAAAAAAGATTCATCCCCAGGTCTGCCTGACTTGAGAGTCCAAATTTTTAACTACTATACTATTCTGCTTATCACAGAAATGATCACTCACCTTGAAGTAGAATATATAATTTGGCTAAAATCTCACAGCACTCTACAAATCAATATAGTTTTTTAGCCAAACCTTCTACTTTGATATTCTGTGGGTCATTTTGACAAAAGACTTCAAGCTTATCTCTACCCATTGCATAACAAACTCAACTTCATTCAGAACAAAAGGCCAAAATTGGAAGCAGCACACTGTGGCAAGCAAATGTGCTCAATGAGGAGGGCAATGTGCTGACAATTATTTTAATATCTGCTTCCCTTCTACTGTCTTTTCAATGCTTTCCTCTACTGTACTATAGGGAGAAGGAACATGGAGAGATGCATCAGCTTGATTAGATGAGAAGATCAAATGTCCTACAGGAAGTTTCTCATGCTGGCTCAAAGTGACCTCCCCTTTTTAAAAAATTCAATTAATATATAATGTATTATTGGTTTCAGAGGTACAGGTCTATGATTCATCAGTCTTATATAACACCCAGTGCTCATTACATCACAGGCCCTCCTTAATGTCCATTACCCAGTTACCCCAACCTTCTCCCCCACTCCCATCCTGCAACCCTCAGTTTGTTTCTTAAGATTAAGAATCTCTTATGGTTTGTCTCCCTTTCTGGTTTTGTCTTGTTTTATTTTTTTCCTTTCTTCCCCTCTCGTTTTCTGTTTTGTTTCTTAAATTTCACATATGAGTGAGATCATTTAATGATCTTTCTGTGATTGACTTATTTGCTTAGCATAATAACCTCTAGTTCCAACCACATCATTGCAAATGGCAAGATTTCATTTTTTGATGGCTGCATAATATTTCATTGTATATATATGCACCACATCTTCTTTATACATTCATCTGTCAACGGATATCTGGGCTCTTCCTATAGTTGGGCTATTGTGGACATTGCTGCTATAAACACTGGTGGGCAGGTGCCCCTTTAGATCACTACATTTTTATCTTTGTGGTAAATACCCAGCAGTGCAATTGCTGCATCCTAGGATAGCTCTGTTTTCAATTTTTTGAGGAACTTCTATACTTTTTTCCAGAGTAGCTGCACCAGCTTGCATTCCCACCAACAGTGTAGGAGGGTTCTCCTGAAAGTGACCCCTTGATTAAGTATGGGGCCAAGAGAATTTGGAATTCTGCCACATAAGATTGCTCAATAATTTTAAGAAGTGTTTGCTAATTTTTCAAGAGCAAAAATCATTTAAATTAAACTTCTCCAGCTCTATTGGATAAGAAATTATCCCAAGATCAACTCATTCTTGCCTTATATTTTATTTTGCATGTTAGATCACCAACAAGATGCTAGAAGCCCACAGAGTACACGAAGATCAATGATAAACCTAGGCCAGGAATCTGAACCAAGAGTTCAAAAACTTTAGTGTTGATAGTAAGATCACCTGGGGGAAATTGTTAAACATGAAGATTCCCAGGCCCCAATCTGGCCTACTTAATCAGTATCTTTAGTTGGATTGTACTGGGGCGGGTGGGGTTGGGGGGAGGTTGTCTGCATTTTATCAAGCTTCCAGGTGATTCTGAGGCAAGTGAACCCATGACTATTTTCAGAGGAACACTGCTCTAACTTCTATCTCTTCCATGTCCCATTTCTAAATGTCAGCAGCAGAACCAGGTTTTGTGGGGCATGAAGTTTACATAATTTGGGGGATCTTGTTTAAGAAGAACACTAAGAAATTTGAAAAACTGACATTGGATTTAGAAGAAGTCTGAGCAGAAGCTTCACTGGCTTCATGAAAAGGGAAGTCTCTCCTCTACTACACTGTATCATTCTACACTTCTATACTCTGTTCACCAACACAACTAATTGTGTCACACAAATGAATTCCATGACACCAGCTGGGTGTTCTATAATTTAACATAATTCTCAAACTAGTTATCTGGAGATAGCATCACATCCCACAGATTAATGGTTCTGTCCTACAAGACTACCCCCAGTTCAGACATGAATAGGAATTCCAGGTTGTCACCTGGGTTTCTGATCAACCAGGTAAAAATGAGTAACTCCCATGACCCCTTCCTCTGGTTCTATCATTGGCTGGAACAATTCACAGAACTCAGGAAGATGGCTCACTTAAGAGCTTACTGGTTTATGATATAGGGATAGAACTCAGGAACAGCCAGAGGAAAAGATGCATAGAGCACAAGTGTGGGAAGAGGCCCAGAGCACCATGTCCTTCCCAGGTGCACCACCCTCCCAGAACTTCCATATGTACACCAACATAGAATCTCTCCGAGTTCCAACACTTAGGATTTTTATGGAGGTTTCATAACATAGACATGATTGATTAAATCTTTGGCCACCAGTGATTAAATCAATCTTTAGTCCTTCTCATTTCCAAGAAGGTCAGATGCTAGGGCTGAAACTTTCAACCTTCTAATCATGTGATTTGTTACCTAGGCAACCAGTCACCATCATTAGGGACTTTTCAGAAACCACCTCATTAACATAAACTTAAGTATAGTAGAAAGGGTTTTGTTATGAATAATAAAAGATACCTTTTTCATTCTTACCACTTAGGAAATTCTAAGGGTTTTAGGAGCTCTGTGCCAGGGACCAGGATAAAGACCAAATATATATTTCTTTTTATAAATGACAATATCACAATGGTAAGTCCACCTTTGCTAACATCAAAATCTTTATTTCTCACTAGTGAAATTGCCTCTACCCAAGAATCAAGGAAAGCAGTGTTCAGGTTGAGAAAAAAAAAGTTCTTTATGACAGTTCTGAAATTAGGCCCTTAGGAAGTATATAAGCACTGCTGACTAAAGTAAGTGAGGTCTCAATTTTCCTTTTCTGCTGAGCAGTTTTTATTTCTACCATGATAATTTTCCAAAGTGTGACACTGTACAATGGCAAATTAATCAACCAAGATTAATTCATGGGCCAAGTAGATTGTCCTGAAATAAAATAGTGACTTATCAACTTTTAAGATGTACAGTTTTTTTTTTTTAAGATTTTATTTATTTATTTGACAGAGAGAGAGAGATCACAAGTAGGCAGAGCAGCAGGCAGAGAGTGGGGGGAAGCAGGTTCCCTGCTGAGCAGAGAGCCCAATGCAGGGCTGGATCCCAGGACCCTGAGACCATGACCTGAACTGAAGGCAGAGGCTTAATGACTGAGCCACCCAGGTGCCCCAAGATGTACGGTTCTTAAATTAAGTGAAATAAAATTTGGTAGTCATGTATGTGTATAAAAATATAAATGCTTTATTGTTAATTATTAAATATTTAAAAATTATTGACAACTGTGTTACTTGTTCGTAGAAACTGTTTCTAACAAGGCTGACATTCTCTGAACAGTTACTTTCCTGGTAGCCTTCATTTGATTAATAATTTTCCCCAGGTTTAGTATTAGAAAATAAGCAGGATACACATGTTGAAAGCTGTTTCTAGATGCCAAGATTTAATTGTACATGCATCTCAACTACAGTGTTTCCTACTGGAAAGCAAGTAGAAAGACATCAATTTAGGTAACTTTTCTCCATCTTAACTGACTTCTTTTTTTTTTTTTTTTTAAGATTTTATTTATTTATTTATTTGACAGACAGAGATCACAAGTAGGCAGGGAGGCAGGCAGAGAGAGAGGAGGAAGCAGGCTCCCTGCTGAGCTGAGAGCCCGATTTTGGGCTTGATCCTAGGACCCTGGGATCATGACCTGAGCCGAAGGCAGAGGCTTTAACCCACTGAAGCCACCCAGGTGCCCCTTAACTGACTTCTAAAGATTTTTTGTATTTTTATTTTAAAGATATCAAGGAAAAAAAGGTTTGTAGATCCAAAATGTATAAAACCAAGTTAAGTGCACTTTACTCAGCCACTACCAATGGTAGCCAAGGAGTTGAAAAATAGTCTGTGGTAAGGAATAAGGTTTTTGAATAAGAACAATAATATAGTCGCAAATGTGACAGATTGAATGTACATATGAACTCAAAGCTGAAGATGTTATTCCCACTCCCACTACGGGGGAGTGGGAGTGGAGAAGGGGAGGTCAAGGGCAGGTCAATGTTATTTAGGTGGCATTCATTCAATAGCACATTTACCCAAGGGATCTCCTGAGCTGGGGCTTTGCAGGTGGCAAAACCAAATAAACTGACCCTGTGAGAGGTGAGAATTCTTGCCCAAATCTTTTAGGCTGTCAAGTCTGTCATTCAGGTGGCTGGGAATGTTTTGCTTTTGTGAATCAGAATTCAAGCCTCAGCAAGTGTCTTGCAGAGTTTGTGTGTACGGTCTGTCAGCTCTGGTCAGTGTCACCAACACCTCTGTTTCATCCTGACAGCAAGGCATGGGCACAAAGAGTGCCTCAAGCCAGGCCCTGCTGTTAATTGTCCCCTTTTCAGTTCCTTAAGACCTTGACTGCCCCGGTCTAAGCATGAACATTTGCATGTGTTCCAATTTATCTAATTGTGGATATATTAGCATTTCCCCCCCTTCCAGATGGTGATGTGAAAAAGGGCAACCGTTGAAACTCAGTCACCCAAGTTAATATTGTGTCTCTTTCTCCCTAGGTCAGGCTGCCTGCAGGTATGTTGGGAACAATTTGGAGCTCTGTGTGTGCTGGGAATGGGGGTCTTTGCTAGGTATGGGGGAGGGGAGTGGTCTGGGAGTCCAATTTTCAGAGAAAACTCACCAGTTCCTGTCAACTGAAAGAAACGTTTCATGCACATGGTAGGTCAGAATGTTATTTTTATAATATAAACCACCTGGCCTCCTCCTCGTTTACCTCTGCCACAAATGGTATTCTACACACATACCTAGAGGAAGGTCCCTGGTAACTATTACAAAACCATGTTGTGTTTTGCTCCTTGAGGTTTTTTTCTTTTCCCTTTTTTCTTTTCTTCTTTTTCTTTTTTCAAGTTAAGGTGAAGACAAGATGAATTGATCAGGCTCAAAGTTTTGGTTTATTTTTATAGTTGCTTTGATGTAAAAGGACTTGGCTCTGATTGCACTGAGAGGGATGGAGGGGGGATGGGGAAAGATGGAGTCAGCTTTTCTTCCTCACTCAGCAACTCCTGAGACAGTTAGCATCTTCTTAAAGCTCATCAATTAGGGGCTTGTAGACTTCTGTGAAGATAGTCCCAAGTCTTTATTTACCACTCAGATTCTCTTCCTAAGCATTTCTTTCACTGCACTCTCCTGTTCTCTTTGGAGGCCAAGCATCTCTATTCACTTTACTTGCTAAGAGACACAGATTAAAGTTAGGGAATGGGACTGGGGAATAAATACAACATCTCATTAAAACAATATGCACTCCCAGTTTCATGGGCAAGTCATTAAAGTCTTGACATACGGCTTTCAAATGGGAAGGGGTTATAACTAACCTTCCTATCTTTGGGTCTCATTAGTTACAAAACAGGATGCTTTCCTGTGGAGATTCCTACCAGGAAATGCCTCCTTTAGAAGTTAAGTTACATTGCATAGTGGGTTGTGCATTTGAGTCAAGGTATACAAGTCTAGAGACAAAGAAGAGGTCATGGATGATTTTAAATAGAAATACTTGGCATTAAAACAGCTTCAGTGCAGGGCAATAGTCTCAATTTTGTGGCAGGAGCTAAATCTGTATTTGAGACATAGACTGTTAAGGTTAAGCCTCATTTATTTATTTATTTTTTTTAAAATTAACTTTTATTTTTTTTTAAAGATTTTTTATTTATTTATTTGACAGAGAGAGATCACAAGTAGACGGAGAGGCAGGCAGAGAGAGAGAGGGAAGCAGGCTTCTTGCTGAGCAGAGAGCCCGATGCGGGACTCGATCCCAGGACCCTGAGATCACGACCTGAGCCGAAGGCAGCGGCTTAACCCACTGAGCCACCCAGGCGCCCCAAGCCTCATTTAATAAGCAGTGAAAAGAGCCTTACGATTTGAATTAGCCAAGTCTATGAATTAATAAAAATTTCTCTTAGTCCTTCTCTCCTGGTAAAAACTTAATTTCATAAACTTAGTTTATTGTGATTTAAATATACTTTCAATTCCCTGGACCTTGAGAAGAATCATTCAATGCATAGAAGTGTAAAACATATGTTTTATATCTGATAATATAGGTGAAGTACGCTTACTGCCTCAAGAAGCTAAACACAACAAAATCAAACAGTCCTATCTTCTTTTAGACAGTACGCATCTTGGAAAAGTAATTTTTCTAGGTATCTTCATAAGCAAAGGTTTTGGTTTGAAAACTAAGGTGCTTTTCACTGCTTAAAGAGGCCTTTTAGAGACAGAGCTTTGCCAGGAGCTTATTTGCTTTGTCCTCTCATGTCACCCAATTATGCGACACCAAGCTTTGGTTGAAAATGAAAAAAACAAAAAACAAAAACCAGTAACAGCTTGCCTATGGTAATATTAAATGTCTCAGTTCCATGGGTTGCTTGGCAATACACAAAGAGCCTAAATACCTAAACCGTGTTTAACACCTATATTTATTTTCCATGAAGAAATTTTAACAAAACAAAAAATAATAACATGAAAAATATATGATACCCAAATGAATTAGTGTCCTACACTTCAAATAAATTGAGCTATCACATCCATGTTTTAGCCAGAGAACACATTTTTTTATCAATCCTAACTTATGCACACAAATAATCATATGGTCTTATACTACACTCAAAGGAATTTTTGGTTTTTATTCCAAATAAGAATGAAATTCATTAATCCAAATCACTCTAGCAGATGACATGGAAGGTCACGTCATTGGTTAGAAAAAAAACTTGAATCACAAACCTTTTAATCAAAATATAAAATAAGATAAAATACTCAAATAAGTTCTCCTTTTGCACTTGAAAACAAAAACAGCTGCTGAAGCAGTGAGTGGCTTTTCTTCTGAGTTCATCAAGAGGGGAGCCAGACGTTGATCTGATGGCCCTTGTGTTGCTCTTATTGTAAAAAATGGAAATTACTGCAAGTTTTCATGGTCATGATATGTGGCTAGGGAAGGATTAACTGCCTAGACGAGAATGGCATAAAGAAAATATGTCCAAAATGCATGAATTCCAACTGAATGCCTGTAATATTAGAGGATGGTTTCTTTTATAAAAGACACAATAAGAACTAATGTGTTTCAATATAACTTTCTAAAAGAAAAATAATTTAATATGAATAGATCATTTTATTTATTGTTTTGAAATTCAAAAATGAATCATTTTCACTTCTCTTTTTCTAATACTGTAGTAGCTTATGAAGGCAAAGTTTAAACAAGATTATGACTGCTTTCTTTCCCTCTGGCTCTCTGTTTTTTGTGGGTTGTGGTGTCAAGACTAACTGAAAATTCCTTAATTAGTCTTCTTGGACACAAGCCTCCCATTTACTTCAGTGGGAGGTTTCTTTGCATAAAACCAGTGGTTTATGTCCATCAGAGCCTTTGACTGCTTTCCTTTGATTAATCAGAAAACTAAAGCTCAGTCTGAATACCATTTTTCTAAAGAATGAATGGGCATAATCTCTTACAGCTTTCATGAAACCAGAAGGATTAATCCTTCAATCCAGTCCCAAACTCCACTTCAAGTATTTTCAATTACTTGGCACCATTGGAGGTGACGTCCATGGCTCAGTAAGAAGGCTACTGCTGGCATAATGGTTTCTCCATGTCTCAGCACATGGTCTTGGCATTAATAATCCATCGTGAAATGATTTGCAATGCACAAGGGTGACATTTGATTTTGTGAAAGGGATTGCAGGAATGAGCATGTAGGCTCTTACTGGCCAATTGCTGGCAAAAACAAGATGAAATGTTATATGGTGAAAATAGCATTTAAGATGGCTTTTGAACAGTCAAAGAAAAGTGTAAGGATGTTGCTTTAGGATAAATTTTCTTTCTTTTTTTTAACTTCCTGGTTTTCCTTTCTCAAATCATATTTTGGGGGGCCAAAGGGGTTAAGGGGTCAGATTTGTCAGCCAATCAACTGAACACATTTTCAAAACATTTGATTCAGGAAATTCTGCATCTTTTAAAGCAAGGATGTTAACAATCCTCCTGAGAACTTTAAAATATAATGATTTAAACATAAGGTAAAGGAGCCCTGAAATGATCAGAGAAATCATCAAGAGGCCTCCCATTTGAAGAGTTCAGTTTTTTCATTTTGTCTTCTATTTTTTAAAGACCACAAGGAGGATGTTGAATGTACTATCAAGGGGAACTCCTATCATTTTGAGGAGAAATTTATGAGATGCTTGGGAAATTCATAATTCTCAAGGTAGTGAAAGCAAAAACAAAAATAAGGAAATTTGAATTTCTAAAATTTATATCCTCTGGATCCATTCACTGATCTGTCAAATATGTTACATTCTAAGAGATTATAATGAGTGCATTTATTACATATAAATAAACATAATGCACACCTGGGTGAGGAAATGGCCAAATCTTGCTTTTTTTGGTCATGGGTATATGGTGGAAGGGAAGTTACTATGCACAAAATAAATTCAGAGAGAACTGGCTGTTTTTTTTTACATCAATATTTTTAAGCTAACCCACCTTCAAAACTTAAAACCACAAATATGAACATAATAATATTACCTGACTTTAATGTTCCTGACTTTTCTTTGCCAGCCCACCATCTTATTAGGTAAAATATTAGGTAAAATATCTTATTAGGTAAAATATCTTATTAGGTAAAATATCTTATTTGATATATTATACTGTATATAATAGTTACATTGTATATAATAGTACTCACTATGTTGTGTATCAATCAATAGTGATTATACATAATAGTGGACAAATATAAACTCCATTGATATTTGAGATTTTTTTATTCACTCACTTAGCTATTCATTCAACAAAATTTATTGGGCACTTACTATATGCAAAGCACAGTGCTTGGAGTCATAGGGATATGAAGATACAGACCCTGTCCCTGAGGCATTTATGTTTTATTATAGAGACAGAACATGCCTAAATAGCAGCTAGAAGAAGTAAAGGCATGAATGAAGAACAGTTAGGATGAAGCACTGAGTGTCAGAAGAGGAATTCAGGGAGATAAAGCTGAAAGGGAAAGCTGGGGTCAGCTGCAGAGCTTTTATTTTCAGAGTAAAGAATTCAGATTCAGACTTTAATAAGAAGGTAATAGGGAGACACTGAAGTTTTTTTAACTTTTAATTTTTTAGACTTATGGAAGAGTTTCACAGATAATACAAAGACTTCCCCAAAAGCATTCAATATCATCTTTGTTATTTAATGTAATTGTTTATGTAGTATTCTTACATCATACACCCATGATTGCATTCCTCTTATCATGCTTAGTGTAGTATATGCTTTGCATTTTTTCTTACTCAGAAATGCCAAAGATTTTTCTTTCTTACTCATCTTTTTTAAAAAATAGTTTGGTTTTGTTGACTGGGTTTGCCAGTTTTTGCCCTTTTACATTAGATCTTCCATGTCTTATGTATATACTCAATCTATATTAAAATAAAATTAAAAACTAAAAACCAAACCAGAGATCAATTATAAATCCAGTATCAAAAAAAAGCACCTTGATCCATCTTTTATTCAGAGAGTTGTCCCTAAGTTCCTAAGAGCCATGGAGCCCTGTGATTCTTTCGTCATGATCTTGTTTGGAATATGGTGGGCCAGTTCAATATGAAAATTTGTGCTTTTCTTTAACTCAAGAAAATTGTTTCTGTTGGGCTGCCTTGGTTGCTCAGTCAGTTAAGTGTCCAATTTCGGCTCAGACCATGATCTGAGATTGTGAGATTGAGCCCTCCCTGGGTCTCTGAGCTCAGTGGGGATTCTGCTTGAGATTCTCTCCCTCCCTCTCTGACCCTCCCTAGACTCATGCTCTCTCTCCCTCACCCCACCTCAAATAGATAAAGAAAGGAAGAAAGAGAAAGAAAGAAAGAAAGAAAGAAAGAAAGAAAGAAAGAAAGAAAGAAAGAAAAAGAAAATCTGGGGGGAGAAAAGAAAATTGCTTCCATTACTTATTTCCACCCCTCTATTTCCTTTGTCTGTTTCTGGAACTCTTGTTAATGTTTACCTCCAGGATTTATCTTCATGCCTCCTGTATTATTTTTTTCCCATCTCTTTGTCTTTTTGCTCTATGTTCTAAAAGAATTACTTTATTATTTATGTTTTATTCTGTCATCCTTCACTAATTTGGCTGTGACCTATGTCCACTCATCTATTCACTCTTTTTTATTTTTATTGTTCTATTTTGGCAATCATATTTTAAATTTCTTGTTCCCTGATTGCTCCTTTTTTCATAGCTGTTTTAGGGATAAATATCTTCCCACAATTTTCTGAGGATACTCACTGGAATCTTCTCTTATGTCATCTATGGCTTGAATTATTTATATCCTTTTGTTTGTTTAACTTGGCCTTTCTCTTTTGTTTTTGGTTTTCTTCAAATGTTTGGTGGTCTTTAGTCCATTAACATTCATGGACAAAGAGATTCATTCAGTTGGCTGGCAAGACCTTGCTCTGTGTCTGTGCTCTGTTTCCCTAGAAGGTCTACCTTGAATGGGAAGTCTGATGGAAGCTCTGTATGAGTAGGCTGATTTCACCTTAGAATGCTTGATGATGGACCTGCAGGCTCACAGGGGTTAGGAAATCCCTTCCTCAGTTGCTGCTTTCTTCCCCCTCTCCAGCCCCTCATCCTTGTCTGTCTGTGGTTATATTAAGCTCTGTGTTTTTGTGGGGCTTTTTGGGCTTTTTTTAAAAGACTGTATTTATTTATTTATTTATTTATTTGAGAGGGGGAGGGGGTCATGGGTAGTGGGAGGGACAGAGGGAGAGGAAGACAATCTCAAGCAGACTCTCTGCTGAGGGCAGAGCTGGATGCACAGCTTAATCTCACAACCTTGAGATCATGACTTGAGCTGAAACTAAGCTGGACATGCTTAATTAACTGAGTTACCCAGGAGCACCTATTAAGTTCTGTTTTGAGGCTTCTAGACCCACTTTCAAATCACCCTCATCAGGCAATTCACTGTCACTAGACAGAGGGGAAACAGAGGTCCACTGTTGACCAATGTTCAGGGTAGAAAGCAAGACTTTGGAGGCTGTCTGGGCCAGAAATTTTGAAAATAGTTCTTTAACTAGCCTTAAAATAACCCCCATGCTACTGCCAGAATAATCTTTCTGAAACGTATTTGACTATATTAGTCTCCCACTCAGAACCCTTCGGAGGTCCTGATTTTATATGGAATAAAACCTGTTCTTCCTTGCATTCCTTCCTTGCAGAGCATAAAGACCCATTATGGTTTGTTATGAGTGCCTAACTCATCATCTTCTACCACTTCCCTGCACTCAGGCTTCCCAAATTCTGAAAGTGCTTGTGGTTTTCTCTTGCTCCAGGGGGGCCTTTTCACATACTGCTCCCTATGCTAGGAATGTCATGTAGTGACTGGCAAAGACACCCTCAACTGCATATTTCAGCTTGTGTTTGCACTCCCCATGAATCCTTTGACTTATCTGGGTCAGACATAGGTTTGTGGGTCTATTTATTAGACTATAGTCTCCCTTCACTTCATAAAGGTTTGAAATAACATGTAATAGATACACAGTAACAGGATAAAATAAATGAGTGAGGCACGGCTAGGTTCAAAGGGAGAGTAAAGATAGAAATATAAATAATATCAAGTATGACATTAGTCCAAAAAATTACATGACTTTAAGTTTTGTAGACTTACACTACCAAGAGATACACTGAAAATTTGCCTCTTGTTAAAGTTTTGAGGGACACTTGAATGCTTGTTGAGCATATTGTCCATATTGAAAGTTATTGAAAATTGAGAGACAGTTTACTACACTAAAGGAGTACTCATAAACTGAGAAGTTTCTTCTTTATGCATTCATCAAACCCCAAATATAACCCTATTTAATTACTATAATTTTTTTGCACACTGATTTCCTCAAGGTATGGACTATATCCTCATTACTTGGGCCAATGCTTGATATTTCCTAGTCACTGAACAAATATTTGTCATATACACTGGACAATCAGGTGTTGATGGTCATCATTACCCTTATCATAGACATAATAAAGCTTTCACCAGCTAGAAGGGTCTTTATAATAATCATAAAAAATAATTAGAATACCTAGCATGTGTCAGATAAATACATTGTATGTATATCTCATGGCTCTCAACCAACACCATGGATATTATTCCCCATTTCAAAGTCAGGGAAATCAAGAATTTAAGTAAGTGTCCCAAGAATATACAGTTATTCAGAGGTAGAACTTGGGCTTAGCACAGGTGTCTGAACCCAAAACTGGTAAGTCTCAACCTTTGCTGTTGGTTCATGCTTTGCTGTATAGTAGATTGATTAGGACTTGATTCAAAATTCATGAAAGTGGAGACTTCCTAGTGATGGAAGGGCCCTGATGGAAGGACTTTATAGAAGTTTCCTTGTTCTTTATGGTTTATTTCAAAATATTTTGGAGGAAGGCAGTAGCTATCAGGCAAATAAAATGATATAAAATTAATTTTCCATAAAGAAATATCAGGGGACACTCTAATATAAAACACTTGCATTTTTAAAAAATTGAAACACCTGGCCAACTTTCCTGGGTATATAATGGAATGCAACACAACTTTCTTTTCACTACAACCAAGAAAGCTGATAATGTTACCATTTTATTAAAGGACTTACTCTATTTTAACCCAATTAACTTTTACTGACCAATTTATGGTTGTTTCTTACCTGAAAGTTGCCAAAACAGCTTCCCCCTGGGAGGGTCACATAACTTACAAAGGGAGGTCCTGGAGACGGCAGTGACTCATAGACCACCACACCTTCACTTGGGAATGCAGCTCTCTGCTGCTGCTTGCTTTCCCAAAATTCCTGTAACATTGACACAACATTCACTGAAAAACATAAAAAAACATAATCAGTTATTAAGGATGGATGTATTCTGGCAAAGGCAAAATTTTATTTGCAGGCTGGATTGTGTAACATGTCATTTCCAGTTTAAGCAGAACAGAGTATACTTGTATATGGGGGGGAGGGGTGCTTTTAGTTGTGAAAGGAGCAAATCCTGTTTAACGCAAATGTGTTTATTTCTTCTCGAGTATGGCTCAAGTGGTTTGGTACCCTAATTCTAACAATATTGCAATATGTTAAGCTTACTTTATAGATTAATTTTTAATATCAAAAGTTTAAAAATCTCACTCTTCCTTCTTTGAAAATTTGCCTCAATAAAGTTTAGAGCTATGGTTTATCCATGGCTCCTGCTCCTGTTTCTCCTTGATTCTTGAACCTGCCAAGTGAAAGCCAAATTTGGAGGTAAAGGTATAAACAAGGTAATTTTAATTGGGGCCCACCTCTTCTAAGGTTTAAGAGGCGAAAGGCAGAAAGAAGAAAACTCTCATGCTCCTCTCCATGCCAATCTAAAGGAGAATGAAAGGCAATTGAGTAATAAGCAGGAGGCTGGAAAAAGCCATAAGTGAAACTAATAAGGGAGACCTTGTTAAGGACCACGTCTGTTAGATGACTTCAGAAAACAGAGTAATGGCTATAGCCATGTGGTTTAGATTAAATGACCTGTGATAGCCTGCAGAAGTTTCAGATCAAATTTGGTTGGTTTGTTTATCCTGTACTGCAAATTGAATTGTGGAAATTAACAAGGATAATAGAATTGTAGCGTCAAAAGAGACCTTTCAGGTCATTTAGGCAAAACTCTGCCTAATGTAGGAATTCCTTACACAACTCTATTGACAGCTGCCTATCTGGTTTGTGCCTGAACAAATGGAAGGACCTGGTACTTGGCACACCTTGAGGCAGCCCATTTCAACTCCTAATGGTTGTACCTGTTGTGAAAAGATCCTTCTTGGGAGTAAGCTGAAATCTGCTTTCCTGTGAAGTTCATGCAAGTGGTCTATTTTTCATTTCTGGGGTCTCACAGAAGTTTATACCCTTATCCACATGAGAGTCCACTGCATGCACAAAGGCAATATAAGGACATCTGTGTTTTTGCCTGCCTAGGAACAGCACAAAGGTTTTCCTTAAACAATAGTCTTTCCTTCATTCAACCATGTCTTCTCTGGGGTTGACGGATGGGGATTTGACCAAAGACAAATCATTTAGAACCAATGAATGAGTCCAGGACTTCTGCTGGAAATGTTGGAAGATGAGATTCTCCTTTTTCGCTAGGGTTGCTGGGGTAATAGGAGATAAGTGTGACACAGCCGAAGCAGGGGGAAAACTTGGCTGAGAAGAAAGCCTACAGAGAGAAGGGTAGAACCAAGGGATGTAGAAAGAAAGATTAAGTTCTGCTGACACACTTTGAGCCCTTGAGACAACACATCTATCTACCTTTTTCTTAAATCATTTTGAACTGGTGTCTCTCACTTGTATATGAAAGTATAACAAAACAGAGAACTCCCAGGCTTCCTCAAGTTCTCAATTAAATCATTTTTTTTCTTCCAGTCTTTGTGTAACATGTTGTCTCTGCCCTTGGGCACCTTCCTAAACACATTCCTAACTGTGCTTCAAAATGTGGGTTTTGATACTTTTCAGGTGTCAAGAAAGTCACACAGTTTGACCTGGAGGCAAAAATAATGCACAACCACTTTCTAAGCTGTTTACTAGAGCACCTGCCTCCTTTACCTCATCCCTAGGACATGGATCAGCTTCACCGTGTGCGTTCAGGCAAATTCTCAAGATGCCTAAGGAATCAGATGCCTGTGCATATTTTAAAACTGCAGTGTTCAGTATTTAAGAAGTGTTTTGGAAAAAAAAAACTGGGAAAAGGTAAGACTATCATAGGGAATAATTGAATTAACAAAAAGGTACATTTTGAAGTGGTAAAGGTGACATTGGTCATTATAGAGTTTTTCATTTATTCAAAATATCTAATAATATTTTCTATCTCCCATCTTCTCCTGCCTCCCAACTCCAAGAAAACAAGGATTTTTGAGTTGGTTGACTTGCATTTCTATTGCAGGTGACCTCCAGAATTCAGCACGATGTCTTAAAGATTGAAGGCTAAAACAAAAACCGGCCTGTTGCTTTGATAGTCAACAAGGCATATTAGCCTGCGATTTTAAGTTAGTTTGTTGTTGAGTGGATGTGAGCTGCGTACTGGAGTAGGAAGATGAAGACTCATGACTGTCCAGGTAAAATGAACATGAGACTTTTGGCATGTAAAGCTATGTGGATTAAAGAGTTCAAAGGTATGTACTAAGTAGAATTCTACATGAATAAAAGTAGCAGTTTTCAAATTTTTCATTCTACAACCCTAGAAGACTTCTTTGATAGTCCTATGTATGTCATCACCTCTAAAGAGTACAATGTATGTACATGCACACACACAATCCATCTTTCTATCTCTATCTTCTCTTGTTGACTGGAAAACCAGATGAATGGAGTGCAGAGAGAAGAGGGCCAGCTTGCTATCTGGAATTCCAAAGAGCAGTATATCAGAGGACGCTCTATTTAAGAAACACGTGCTTATTTTTTTGAAGTAGCAACAAGGTTCATGGACAATGTCACAGATAATGTAAGCAGAAGCTCAAGTTCTGCTGAAGAAAAGCACAAGTTTGAAGAGAGGCCTCATTACACAGTTTAGTCCCTAGCTTAAGTTGCCTTTCAGTGCTCAGGCGATGATCCCGCCTTCCTTATTTCAGAACAGATTTGGGCTACCAAGCATGTGATATCCATCCCCACATCTAGTGACCCATCTGCACAAGTGCCCAGCTCCATAAGATTTTCTTCCAGTCTCAAATGGCATTGTTCCGTAGTAATTCTCTTCACCTCTTAGTTTTAAAGGTTTCCTCTTTATTCACACCTTTTCAGCAGCTAAAAGTATGCTTTAGAGAATGAATAAATGAATCAATCCATTAATTAAATGAAACACTCAACCTTGAGAGTATATCAGACTATATCAGACTACTAATTACTAATATTTTCCTATTGTAAAGAAGCTGCTAGAAAGACTATTTTATATGACTATCTCCACTTCCTTATCTTCCATTTATTTTTAACCCTCCATAATCTGACTTTCTTCCACAATTTATTCCACAAAAACTGCTCTAGCAAACACCACCAATTCCTAATTTTCAGTCTTTATGTATTTGACGTCTAATTGTATTTTCACACAGCTGATCAGTTTCTTCTAGAAACTCTCATATCCCTAGGCTTTTTTGACAGTATTTGTCCTGATTCTGCTTTTCTATTTCTAATTGTTTCCTCTCAAATTCTTTTGTGGGTTTCTCTTCTTCTGCTCACCCTTCATGTTGATTTGAATAAAAATCTTGTCCTTGTCTTTTCTTGCTCTTTCTACCATTCTCCTTAAATGACAGAACCTATCTCCATTACTCCATCCATCCACCATAATATAAGCTGACAGTTTCCACAACCTTCTCCTATAACTCCAACTTTGTTTACAGATACTTCCTTGTCAGATGTGACACAAATTCAACATTTCCCAAGCTCAACTCATTTTCTTTCCCACAAACTCTTCTCTTCCTCCTGAATTGCTTAGAAAGTAATATTTCACCTACCCAATAACCTAATCAGAAACCTGGCAGGCACCTTAAACTTCATGTCCTCTTTCCTTCCTAATAAATCCCCAAGTTTTATTGATTCTATATCCTGATGCTTCCTATAGTCCTCACTTCCTCTCAATTTGTACTACCATTGCTGCATTGGTTCTTATCTCACCAAATATACAATATCCTCCTGACTTCCATTATTCTCCTATCCTCCAATTGTTTCCCAGGTAATCTAAATCTCATAGCTCATCAAATCATTCACAACTTAAAAATCCTTCTGTGAGTTCTTCATTACCTACAAGATAAATAACTCCTTGGCAATGCATAGAAGACCCTCTGTCTTGATACGGTTTCTCATTCCATACTTCTCTCCTCCTCAAGTCACCTTCCAGGCTTCACATACTCCCATGCTTTCTATGCTACTGGCAAACACTTTACTTCCATTCCCACATGTGGAATGCCCTTTTTTCCACTGACTATTGTCTTCCTGTGTGGTCTACTCATCTTTTAAGATTCCCCTCTACCATCAGTTACTTAAAAATAAAAACAAAAACAAAATAATCACTAAACGCTTGTACAGAAATTGCAGTCCTCTCTAAGAAGCAGCCTAGATATCACCAGGGGTCTCGTTAGAAATGCAGGATTTCAGGCCCACCCCAAGGCTATCAAACCAGAATCTGCATTTTAATAAGATTCTCAGGCAAAGTGATGTGCATTGAAGTTTGAGAAGCCTTTTTGTAGGAAGACGTTGTTATTCTCATCTCCTTTATTATGTATCTATTACATTCCAGGCACCATGCATTTTCTCATTTAATCTTTACAACATCCGCTAGAAACAGGAATTATCATCCACAATTTACAGATTAGAAATTAAAGATGCTTAAGGTATAATCACACAGCTACAAAGTCTTAGACCTGGGATTTTTAACCTACTGCTGTCTTGAGTGCATAGTCCATGCTCTTTGTTCATTCCAAGACACTCTCTAATATGACGGAATTTAAGTTGTTTTCATGTGTGTCTACTCTACTGGAGGTACCTTTATCAAGGTCACTGATATTAAATAAGTAAAATTACTATGAAGAAGTAGAATATCAAATGGCTGAGATAAGGGATGTGGGAGGAAGTAGAAGGAGAGAGAATTGTTGGGGAGATCCTAGAATAACTGCATGAAATCCAGTTCATTTTTGTGACTTCTCTCAGTTTATAACATCTGAGAGTAAAGAAAGCAATTTAGCCTCTGAATTTACTTTGCACATCAAACTTTTAAATCCCTTGCATGGCCCCAAATCGCTTTCTCAGACACAAGTGATAGACCCTGAAATGGACTAAATATTTGTATCTTCTACCTCTCTCCCCTGTACCTTCCCTCTCCCCAGTTCATATGCTGAAGCCCTAACCCACAGGATAGTGGCGCCTTTGGGAGATAATTCGGTTCAGAGGAGGTCATGGGGCTGGGGGTCCCATGATGGGATTAGTGCCTTTTTAAGAATAGACAGAGACACTAGAGCTGCCTTTCTTGGCCATGTGACTATATGGCAATAAGGCAGCCATCTGCAAGTCAGGAAAAGGTCTATCACCAGGAAGCAAATGTGCTGACAACTTGAACTTAGACTTCCCTGCCTTCAGAACTGTGAGAAAACAAATTCCTGTTATGTATGCCACCCAGTCTAAGGCATTTTTTTGCAATAGCCTGAGCTAACACAAACCTCTTTAGCAGTTTTGAATATTTTGTGTATCAACAAGACAATTTACAAAGTAGTTTATAGGCATTAGTATAGTTAACTTCTTTGTCACAGTGTTTTGAAATTTGAAATGTGACAGAGTTTTGAGAGTGGTAATTCAAATCCCCAAGTAAATCTCTCTTGAATGAGCTTTTTGTTTTTCCCTACCTCAGGCTTTCTTTTTGATTATAAAAAGGTGAGTATTAAGGCTTTCACAAAAGGCAGTTGAACAGAGAAGACATCCAACAATGTGGAATACATTGACCATCCAACCTTTGACTTGCTCTATAGAAATCCTCAATCAGCTTCAGAAAAGCAGTGTCTTTATTGTCCCTGAACGTATGTAGAGTGGTTTTTTGTTTGTTTGTTTGTTTGTTTCACCTGTGCCTTGGTTCAAGTTTTCCTAGGAGTATTGTTTCTGCCGCTCCCCTCTATCTACCCCACTTACTCCCAAACTTCAGAGGAAATACCACCTATTCCATCATGCCTTACTCACTGGTTCTGGCCCACATGAATCTCCTTTTCTGAGCTCTCATTCCATTAGTGGTCCTGTGTCTTAGCACTTAATCTCCTCTAAACCATGCTAATGAAATGGATGTGGTGTTCCAGGCTAAATTGATCAAGTCAGACTTGGCGGACTTCTTTCTGGCTGCAGGAATGAAATGCCTTATGATAAGAATTCATCTTATATCATACAGCTTTGTTACTTAATTCACAGCAGACTGTGAGAATCTGGAGGGCAGGGACTCTGGTTCTTTCTTCTCTCTAGCCTCCTTGGTACCCAACACATGAAGCAACCGTTGAATTCACTTGGAATATAAGAAGACTCTACATTTCTGAGCCATTTGAATGCAACTGAATGAATGTGTAGAAAGTAAGTGAAGTCACTATGATTCCTGGAGAGTTTGAGGCTTCTTCCTTGAACAGGAGGTTTCATGTATGAACCACTATGATGCTCACACAGCATGGATGTGATGGTGGCAGCCATGCTTCAGCTGGAGATTGGAGCAGGTACAGATAGATCATGCCTGGTCAGAGTAGACACATGATTTTTTTGGTCACTTTCTAGCTAGGTCTTTACTTTCATAATAGCTAAGGTTTAGAAAAATCCTGGAATGGAGATGGTGAGTAATTTTATCTTGGAGTACCAACCCTAATCCATTTATGTTGACTGCCTGCAACATCATGTTGAAAAGGATTTGAAAGTAGCTTCTGGGATAAGTGGAAAAGAACACCAGAATTAACCGGCGTTGTGGCACTGGCATGGTTTATTTGACAACACTGACCTTGGTGATATGGAGTTAAAAAAAAAAGAAGTTCAAAACAGGCTTCTTCCCATAAAAATTGATTGATTGAAGAAATAATATATGTGTAATATAATTAGTGAAGAAAATGTTAAGAGTGTTACATTGTAGAACAGATATGATTTTATTTGTTTTTTAAGATTTTATTTATTTGACAGAGAGATCACAAGTAGGCAGAGAGGCAGGCAGAGAGAGAGGGGGAAGCAGGCTCCCTGCTGAGCAGAGAGCCCGATGTGGGGCTCAATTCCAGGACCCTGGGATCATGACCTGAGCTGAAGGCAGAGGTTTTAACCCACTGAGCCACCCAGGTGCCCCAACAGATATGATATGATTTTATTTTATTTTCTTAAAGATTTTATTTATTTATTTATTTGTCAGAGAGAGAGAGAGAGAGAGAGAGAGAGAGAGAGAGCCAGTGAGTGCACAAGCAGGCAGAGTGGCAGGCAGGCAGAGGTGGAAAGAGAAGCAGGCTCCCCACTAAGCAAGGAGCCGGATGTGGACTCCATCCCAGGACCCTGGGATCATGACCTGAGCCAAAGGCATTGGCTTAACCAATTGAGCCACCCAGGCATCCCCCAACAGATATGATTTTAAAGTAATATTTAAAACCTAAAAATTTATTGCACAATAATTAAACCAACACAGGGGGGAAAGCAAATGAATATGGGCTGAAAATTTCAGGAAAAATCTGCCCTGGAAAAAGCTAAGCTGAGCCACTTGAGAAGAGATCTAGCCATGATGAGAGAGAAGTTGTGCTCTCAAAGGAGTAAGGATGGCTTGACAAGAAGAGTAAGAAAACTAAAATGCCTCAGCCAAAGAATTTTGTAAGGGGGCATAGGAAAGGGGTATGATTTGACAGAAGACAGGGGAAGGGGAGTTAGTTTCTTCTAAGAACTGGAAATCAAGCCTACTGTTCTAGTGCCCCAGCTTTACCTGAGTGGGTAAGAATGGCAGGAGCACAGAGTCCCTTGCCCTTTGTCTTTGCCCAAGATGCTGTTCTGCTCATGGTGGCTCCATTCAAGAAGCAGGGCCCAGACATGTGGAGAGAATGCTTGGCTGCTCTTGTAGATCTGGGTGACCCCAAGGAGAACGTTTCTGGGAGGGGTTTGGACATAAAAATCTATGAGAAGTGGGTAGGGGATGAGACAAGCAAGAGAAGGTTCATTTTGCAGCCTGGAAGGCACAAAGCCCCTTAGGACAAGATCATCAGTAATTGGATGCTCAGACGGCTTTTATCCTACAAATTCAGAACTTGTCATTTTCATGGATGGGGTGCTATAAAGATGCCGGTAAGGACACATGATCTATGTTTTCATGTGGGCATTCTGAGATATATAGAATGTAAATGCCCCATGGATTATAGAATATGTTATAGAAGAGTCCTCAAATATAGACACTGTTTCAAACACAGCGACGTGTATACTGGATCTTGTTTCTCTACATTTTATCAACCAGCAGGCAATTTACTTAGTAGTTAAAAGCATGGAATCTGGAGCCAGAATGCCTGTGTTTGAATTCTGTCTGTACCACTCTAAGATACCTACCTAACTGCCCCAGTTCTGTCTGTAAAATGCAGTACTTCCTACACAAAGTTTCTGTAAGGTTTAAATGGAAAATGCTCAGAATAGAGCTTGACACATAGTAAGCACGAGAATGTTAGCTATTATTTGTGGTTAAAGAAGGTGAAGGAGGAAAGGAAATGGCATGATTATATGCTTGCATAATGAATCTTTGAAACTGACTATTCCTGGGTTAGAAACCATATCATTAAACATTCTAAAAAAGTCTGCGCATCTGAAAATTCTCTAATTGCACATATTGTGCTATTTATTTCCAAAATATGTAAAGAATTCAGAGATGGAAAAGAGAAGGCTCTTTTGATATTATTCACTAGTAAAGTCAAAACTTCAAACTAGCCAGAAAATAATGGATGAAATGCTATATCTCAAAATCTGAAAATAGGGATGTTTGTCCAAATTATTCACTTTCTAATGGATGCTAAAAGCAACAGAACTGCTCTTAGCAGAAACAACGAGAGGAGCTAACTTCTATTTAAAATTAATGTTTAAATGACTGCTTATGCTTCAGGAAAATAGAAACATTACAGTCCATTGCCCAGTTCAATTACTTAATATGTGGTAAGTCCTGTGTGAGAGACAGTCATTTGTCAGCAAAAAGGGCTCTTAAAAGTATGTTATAAATCTATCAGAAAAAAGGAACCATTTTCTTTTTGCCTTACAGAGAAAAAATTCTAGCTGGGTAAAATACCCCTTGCCAAACAGTTAAAGACAAATTGGAAAGGCTACCATTTAAGGATAAATCATTAAAAGGCTTTCAAGATGATTAATATATTTTCAAATTGATTCTCTGCCTCCAACCAGATAGATTTATGTTATGTAATATTTTAATATAATCTTTAATTAAATTAGCTTTAGCAGGTGACATTTTAAAATAAGCTTAATGAGTATTTTCTATTCTAGCAATTTGATCATATACAACTTGCCAAATGTGATTTCCTAGTTGTTTTTTTTTTTGTTTTTTGTTTTTGTTTTTTTAAATAGAAAAAGGACCCCCTATAAATAATTTAAGGGCAAGCTCAAGATGTGATGTCAATTTATGATTTGTGTCAAATGGGTTGTAAAACAGAGTATCTTTGGGTCTTGTTGTTAGCTTGGTAAACTCCAGGACACCGACCAAAAAACCTAGTTGTCTAATCATTTATAACTATCTTCACGTTCTGCGAGATTTTGATCAGGCTAATGGAATCTTGCTGACACAGCTTGTGTATCAGGTCAGGTACAACTTGTAGGAATCTGGGCCTCTTTTTCTTAGGTGTAGATACTCTTTCAAAGATAGCTACAGCTACACTGCAGGACTGAGACAGCTTGGAGTCTTGCTATACTCCCAGGAGAGGAACTCTCCTTTAGTATAAATGTTTCAGGGTCAGCACCTAGCTCTTTGAGAAGCTGGAAAGCTGGTGTGTTTCTCCTTTTGTTTGCTTTTTCTTTTCTTCTGCTCTGGTCCCATGTGCTTCCCTGAATACTTTTCTTGAAGGAATTATGATCCTTTGGGTTGTTCTACAAAGTTAACCTCTTGGGAGACTGTCCAAAATGTGCAAAAAGTATCCCATACTTTTTCGTTTAATTTTCACCTTCAGAGTTCAAAATTGCTGAACTTTGAGTCATTTTGGGGGAAATTAAAGTGACTTTTTTTTTATATCTTTGGAAGTACTGCATAATTTTTCTTAAGAGGGCAAAGGGGAGAGAATATGAAGGAGCAAGAAGGAATCACAAAGACAAATGAAAATAAAATAAAAGATCATTAAGTATACCAGAATTAAACAGCATCAGTATGCCTGAGTTTCCATGTGTGGTTTATACATGCACCGTGTTGAGATGATGTCATCCAATCACAAAAGCTACATAAAATAAAAACCTGATGTAATCTATTTAACCAATCAGAAAGAATATATCTCTCCCATTTTCCATCAGGCACTGACATTACACTGTATTTAGGAGACTTTGTAGGACTGCTGATTATAAGTAACTAATCAAAGATTAAAAAAATAAAAGCAAACACTGGTTGCTTTGCTGACAAATTCTGTTTAGCTAAAATGGTCAGTCTATGCAAATGTGGCTTTAGGCATACAATGTACTCTCCCTAGGAAAAGTCATAAGAAAACCCTTCACAACTCTGCAATAGCTATCTAACTAGGGTTTATGTACAAGTTCAAAGATAGATAGAGTTTTGCTCTAAAGAGCATGGTGCATGGCTTTTGAGTTACCCACAGTTGAGGTTAGACCCTGAAGATGAATATAAGGACTGGCAATCTAAATTACTGTGCCACTGTGGTGTATGGAATGATTTAGGGTCCTCTACCATGGGCAACCCAAGACAGTGCTCTGGGGAAGTTGTCTGAGGTGGCTGTGTTTATTTCCAGAGCCCCTTCTTCCTCCATCCTGTTCCATCTGGCTGTCAGTTTAACCTTGCATGCAATTAAGCTGTGATTAAGGGGTCAGTGATGATGTTTTAGAAGGTACAGTTTATTTTACAGTAAAGGAGAATATCTGGCAATAGTAAAAATCTTTCTCCCTTTTTGTGAGGGAGAAAACCAACTATTCAGGAACCAAAAAATGTCTTTTGTGCACCTGCTAGGTGCCTGACCCTGTGGGAGGGCAGATGGAAGTGCAAGATATGGTTTTGCCCTCCTGGGACTTCCAACTTAGGTGTAGACAAAAACATGCCAGCAAAGCTGTAACTCATAATGCACAAGAGAAATATAAACTACATAGTATAGGCCATGAGTGCCAAAGGAGTGGTGACAAAATGACGGGTTCCCACAGCTGCCTAAGTGGATGAGGTCAAAATAGGGATCAACTGATTATCATCGCAGCAGGGGGAAAAAAAAAAAAAGACCGTAATTCAGACAGCATTCCACAGACACCAGAGAAAGAACATAGAATATAGAGAACTACAGGGAGTGTAATAATTGACTATTTCGTCAATATTAAGCTTTCAATAAGAATCTTTTTGTTTTCTTTTTCTTTTAAAATAAGATGGTTTTAACTACCATGACAGACTAAACTTACATGAGCATTTGAACATGGAGGAAAAGAAGTAAGAGCCTTTGGGGTTAAAACTTCAATATGAAATGTATTAAATACAGAAGATTCTTTTATGAAAGGCTTCTAAAGTTGTCTTACATTTCTTAAATCAATCTGTAGCACATAATCAGTAAAACCATATCATTTAAACAGAAAAATCATGACTTAGAAACTCACCCTTGTGCAGCTGTATCCTATTATGGCTGTAACTTAACACATGAGTTTCAGAAGTTGTTAAAGTTGAGATCAGGCTAACAAATCTTAACTGTTAAAAAAAAAAGCCTATGGTGAGATGACATGGCAGACCATGAAGAAGGACTAGATTTGATACAGGTTGAATGTTGATTGTAGTTTATTTGTTAAATCTTACTTATATATTAAAAAATAAACGTATTAGGACAGATGGCCATTAAATGATCAAGAGGCCACTGATTTTTTTTCTCCATTTTTTTTTAAGATTTTATTTATTTATTTGACAGAGAGAGATCACAAGTAGACAGAGAGACAGGCAGAGAGAGAGAGAGGGAAGCAGGCTTCCTGCTGAGCAGAGAGCCCGATGCGGGACTCGATCCCAGGACCCTGAGATCATGACCTGAGCCGAAGGCAGCGGCCCAACCCACTGAGCCACCCAGGTGCCCCTTTTTTCTCCATTTTGAAAAATTTTCCTCTGGGGCTGAGACTTTCAGTATTTAAATCTACCAAATGTATATATACTGAATAAAGGATTAGAGAACAGTGCTTATGGCACTAATGGCTGAAACCAAAATCTGCATTTGTCTCTTGGCATAATTAAAATAAAACTAGTTGTATCCTGTAATAAAGTAAAACCAGCATGTGAGTAGGCTTCAGCTCACACTTTAGATGCTAAAATTATCAGAATTCAAATTATTGTAATTAAGATGATGTTGTTAACGCAAAATAAGCTAGTGAGCAGCAGAGGGTTTTTTTTTTTTTCCCTTAACCATATTCTTTGAGGCATACTTTACGTGGTGGAATGCAATGCAATATGTGTAGAGATTTTACTGCACAAGTACCTTCATCCCTCACATCCTACTCCATTCCTTTTTGTGAAATGCAAAAACCATAAATGTATCATCAAATTTATAGATTTCAGATAACTACACTAAAAAGCATGGGATGGAGAAAACACTTTACTCTTGAGGATTTTTGCTCTCTTGGGTTGCATACAGCCAGATTCATATTACTAAGATGTTTTTAATAGCTTTATAGTCTGGTCCAATTTTTCCAAAGGGTAAAAATGTACCTTTTGAAATATTTACCTGATATAAATAAAACCTTTCATGCAGAAAAATGTTTCCCAAATGGAAGTTAATGCACCTCAAATATGTGAGAAATTTACTTCTAATTGTGCAGTGTTTAGTAAAGTTTCCTTCTCACTTTTTTATTATGAAATTTGGGAAAACATATTAATGAAATCTAACATCACTTTGTCATTCAATGCTGGAAACCAACAGATCTCAAGGCTGTAACGACAATGAAGATTTTTTTTTTTTTAAGATTTTATTTATTTATCTGACAGACCGAGATCACAAGTAGGCAGAAAGGCAGGTGGAGAGAGAGGAAGGAAGCAGGTTTCTGGCTGAGCAGAGGGCCTGATTTGGGGCTCGATCCCAGGATCTGGGATCACCAACTGAGCCGAAGGCAGAGGCTTTAACCCACTGAGCCACCCAGGCGCCCCTGAAGATTGTTTTTTAACAATCTGTTTTAAGAAAGTTTGCCTTGATTTTGGCTTTCAGTTAGTCAAAGTGATTTCTCACTACAGGCCTGTATACATTTGCAGATTTTGCATCTTGTGTGGCTGGGCAAGAGGGCAAGGGAATTTCTGCTGTTGAAAAAGCTGAGATTCTTCCTTAGTATCAGGAAGTGTACCTCGAACACATATCAATCTAATATTTCCTCCAATGCAACATAAGGCCATAAACTTGCAGAAATAATCTAACAACACTGTTAACTCCAGTGGCTCCCTGTTGCCTGCACCACCTGATTTTATAGCCTTGTCGCCACCTTCCCCAATGCAGTTTTTGTATTGCCTGATATGTCTTTGGACAAGCTCTTCTTTCTCCTCAAAAATGCCCTTCCCCTCTGACTCTCCTGTCACATTCCTGTTCAGATGGGCTTATTTAATGAGTTTCCTCCATATTCCCAGAAGAGTTCATTTGCCCTCCCTCCCAACCCCCCATTTTCCCATGACAGCACAAATGACAAGGTAATATAATACTTCTGAGAGGTAATATCGTCTAGTGGCTAAAGGTGAAGAGTTGGAATAGCATTTGAATTCTGTCTCTATCACTCATTAACTGTGTGGACTTAGGCAAGGCACTTTAACCTCCAGGAGACTCAGTTCCCTCACTTACAAACAACAATAATGCCTACATTACTGGTTTGTTGTGAATAAATGTTCCTAGCATAATGCCGGTCATCACATGATGAGGACTTGATATCCTAGCATTACTATGAATGGATAAAGAGCAAGCCCAAAGATGGCAGATAAGCATATTATACTCTTGTTATATGAAGAGTTAACATTCAGAGTTGAATCTGAAAGTGCAGGCATCTTGAAATCATGTAGATTTCCTTTGAGAAAGCACACCAGGAACTGTCAAGTAGTGGCAAACAAATAGTAAGCTCAGACACACATTTTAAAAGAGCTGACAAGGGCTGCTTTTAGAATAGCTCATCTTTGGTTGTGACATATGACAAACAAAAGGAAACTGGTCGTTGAACAAAGCCAGGAATGGAAGGCAACATGGAGATATGCCTTAATTTCCCTGCAAAGAGATTCTGGCTGGTGGTTTGGAGACTCCTAGCGCTACTTGTTACAAATTTGAGACAGTTACACAGTGGAGAACAATCCAATATCAGCTTAGATGAGCAAATTTCAAATTGAGAGCCCACTTTATTTAAAATGTCTTTCCATTATTTTTTATTTGAAATGTGAAATAGTTCTGGAAAAAAGCAAAAAATTGTTATGGAATTCATTTCCTTCCAGGAAAGAACATTAAAGAAAAAAAAAAAAAGGTGCAACTATTGCCAGATGAACACCTTGTCTAAAACAAATGAGAGATTTAATGCATTGCAAAATGCCACTTGGAGGGCCTCCTTGGCTGAGAAAAGCAGCTAAATAATATTTCCTTAAATGAATGTAACTATCCCCATGTGTATCAGTCTCAGACCAGAAAACTCTCTGGGTACTTTTCCTGACCAACTTGAAGAGAAAATTCAATTTACAATTGCTTGTTTTTAAATAAATCAAAAGCCACTGAAGGCCAAAAAGAAAAAAAAAATCAAATGATCATTTATCTCTTGTATTATGTGTTTCCAAAGAATGAAGAGAGAAAAAACCTGTCCCTGCATTTATAGAAAATTAAGAAAAACATTTTGAGAGAGAGAGAGAGAGAGAGAGAGAGAGAGAGAGAGAGAGAGTGTGTGTGTGTGTGTGTGTTAATGCTCCTTTGTTCAACTGAGCTGGGTTTTAAAAATTCTTGGACTGGCTTTTCACCTTGCAAGAAAGCAAGGTAGCATTTTTTCTTAAGGATTTGGCAGTGATGTACTCAAGTGCTTAGCTCTGTCCTTCTGGCAGGAAGACACTGGACTGGGGTGGGGGAAAAAGGGCCACAAGTAACTAGGAGGAGAGGAGGCTGCTCAGAACATGCCATTCAGGGCCGATGGCAGCTTTTTACAAGCTGTGTTAAAAGATGAGTGTGGTGGCAGCAGCTTATGGGTGTGCAAAGAAAATGAGTCCACGTGCTAAACTCTGGCATGTGCATGATAGGCTGCCAGGGTATGGCATAACCCCCAGGCAGACTTTTGATGTCCTGCCCCAGAAAATGAGTAAGCCTGTTCCCATTTATTCCATGAGGATGGTGAGTGGCTGGATGTTTCAATGTTATAAAAAGTGCTGGTACAGAAATTTGCCATTTGGCTTACTTTCACTTAGTCATTTTTCAGATTAGAAACACCTGAGTGGAGAGCATCAGCAGTTTAATACTCATACCTATTTAGGCCATGCAAGCAGTTGCAGAGTACAACCCATTTGAGGGTAAGCAGGCAATGCTATCTAATTACATTTAGGTTCTATGTTAATGAATGAGATACATGAAATAGGAGACTTCTTTATCTTTCCATACAAGAGAGTTCCCGCAAAGGTCTGGATGATAGAACAGAATGTATGTTTTATTTTAACCCTTTTTCTATTTTATTCTCTCTGCTAAACTGTAAACAATTGGTGGGGTTTAGTTAAGCTTAAAAAGTGACCATATAATTACAGACTAAACTTCTTAAATTCACAAGAAACTCAGTGAAAAGTTGCTCCTCTGTTTCTTTTTACTACTTCCACTCTCCAAACCCGCAGCATAAGACCCCTGGTTCTATACAACTTATCCAAAGCTTTGAGCAGGTCAAGAGCCCTTTCACCCTTCACTAGTGAATTCAGTGCCATTGTAGGAGAAAGACGTTCTTTCCTTCCCTTTTTGCTTAAAGGAACACACTAAACCTGAATAGACTCCAGGTTAGATGGGGGAGGAGTGATTTTTATTTGTCTAGCATAGCTATTGACATATTCTTGAAAAGAATATTTAAAAAGACAGAAAAAAGGAAGATAGGAAGAAAGGAAGGAAATAAAGCACTTAAATATGGTATTGAAGGGCACATTGGTAACAATTTAATTTCTAAGAAGAAAATTTTATAGAAAAAAATGGCCTAACATTTTTGTCTTCATCACAAATAATAGAAATATAAACTAAAAGGATATCTGGAAACTAACATTATTCAGCAATCAGAGAGCAAAAATTCAAAGCACTGATGTTTTGATGGAGACAAACATAACAAGATTCACAAAGAAAGCTGTAACTTATTGAAGAAAAAAAAATTCCATATGCATTTTACCTTTTGGGCAGTTTCATAGCAAAATTCTATTTCAGAAGCCCTTTGTAATATGAAACTCACTGTAGATAAGATACAACATGAAGATAGTCTGTTTTGCAGCAGCAGGAAATCAAATTGGTTCCAGAAACTAAGTTACATGACAAATGGTTTAATAGTATTGCTAGGATTGGAGAGCTTGATTGAATTATTTTTCATAATCATTAAAGAAAAGATTTTGAAATAACTTTGCCATAACTGTTCAGATTTTTTTTTTTTTTTTTTTTGAGGGGGAGATGTTGCAGAGGTGGGAATACTCTAGTTTTATTGGCCTTTTAATTAAAGTGTTATTATTTGTTACCAAAATTCAAAAGCTCACTGGTGATTTATTTATGTTTGTTTGAAAAAAAAAATTTCAAACACAATACTTAATTTAACAGTTAATATGTTTTGAGGATTAAACAGGTTAACAAATACAGAATATTTATTATCATATCTAAGTTATTTTTAGCTTTAATCTCAGCAGCAATCAGCCTTTCTTTATTTATAAAAGCATCTGGAAGAGTTCATTAAGTCTCTGGACAGTCTTTATTTTAGGAAAGACTTCCAAACAGTTAGTAAGATGTATCACTGACAAAATAACCCAGCAACTAATACACGTAGGTGAAATGAAATCATTCTCCTGACTGAAGTCAGGAACAAGTTAAATATCACTTAGACCACAGCACACGACTACAGAGATTTAGGAGAAATCATACTTAAATAGGATGTGACTAGACGTTTAGGACTATTTTCAGAAAACTTTTTCCCCTTCAGTACTTACAGTCTTTGAAGACTAGAGCAGGGTCTCTGTGAGGCAAGACTTGGGCAATGATGTGTCTCAGGGATTCCAAGGTTCTGTCCATCTTGGGTCTGCCTGTGTGAGCCTGCTGCACAGTGTCCTCATGCCTGAATTCTTGCAGTCCTGGACTGAATTTGTGCAGCTCATTGATGCACAGGATTACCAAAGAATCCCTTTTAACATCTGCCAATCAGACATTTCCCAGAATCTAAAGACCCCTCAGGGGGCCCTCCTCCCAGGCTCACTTATCTTTGTTGTAGGCTGAGCTAATTAGCTCTAAAGGCTGGCTGACAGACTGGTTCCCATTGCTTCTTTCTGTTAAACACACCCACCTACAGGCTAGCAGGGGAAGCTCGATAATCATGGGACCAGATTTCCTCTCCAACCAGATTCTGCCTGAATGGTGTACGGCTTTCTGACTTGGGTATTTCTTTTGGTCCCCCACCTTCAAATGTGCTGTCCCCAGTATAAAATCAAGAAGGTTATTTCTCAAGGAAATTACTTTAGTAACAAAGGAATTTCCAGCTCAGGATTTCTAGTTAAGAATTAGTACAATCTAAATTCTTTGGTAAAGAAGTGCTTATAAAGATTATGAAAAAAAAAGAAAAAAAAAGGATTATGGATAGCGCCAGGGACCAGATTATGCTTTGTATTTGAATTCGGAGCGTCTCTATGGGAACCAAATTTAAAATACCCCCCCTCCACCCAAGTTATAGTAACTTCTGAGGGTAGTAGTAAGTAAAACCTTTGCACTGTCTTTTGGCTTGCCTGAGAATGTTTGTTATCCTATTAATTCTTCAAGGCAATCATTCCTAGGATTGAGTTCAGTGAAATCTGATATCACTCACTTCCTTTTAGTTCATGATAACTTCTTCTATGGATAAGCAAAATATGTCTTTTTCTAAAGATTATAGTTACTAAAATATCTTAACAGATTTTAGTACCTTTTTCTAATTCCCGTACCACTCACAACAAGGTTAAATAGTTTTACCACAGGAGACATAAATAGAAGTCATGGGATTCCATTGCAGTAATTAGGATTTATACCAGAACTGACTTTTAATGGCTATGACCTATGTTAGTTACTGAAGACTTGCTGAGGACCACTCTTTTACTTAAAATATTTTTCCAGAGTAGGCACAAGAGAGTGCCCTACAATGTTCTTTCCAATTTTCAGATTCCATAATTATGTGGTATATGATTAACTGAAAACAGTTCTTTAAAGACAATATAAAAGTAAAATGTTTTGCATGTGATAGGCTTCTTCAGCTAGTTGGTAGAAGGGTGGGCTTGATAAAAGGAAACAGAAGAAATGGGGCTATACTAATAATACTTATCATAATGACTATTACTTACTAAATGCCCCCAACAGTATATGTTACGCACAACAGAGACATGGGGCTGCCCCATTGTGCAGATACTATTAAAGAAAGAACTTGAAAGAAGTAGCACTTCATGTTAAGACACTTATTTAGGGTCCCAAAGTGTACTTTATGTGGGCTGAGCCGAATAAGAAATCATCAGTATCCTTGCCATTCATGAGTTTATAAATTTAAGAGAGAAACTAGATAAATGCCTATTATTATACAGTGATTGGACACAACATATAAATGAACGTAAGTACTTTCAGTGTCATGCTAAATTGGAAACCAGGATATTTAAGGGAAGTTCCCATTAGAGAAACAGAAATTCTCAAAGAAATGAGACTGATAATATAAAAATTGGTTGATACTCAGATTTCAATCAATAATGGACTTTTTAATGGGCATAAATTTAATTCTAGCAGTATATAAAAATATTTTGGTTGTGTCGTATGGTGGAAAGAACACTGAATTTTATATTAGTAAGATCTAGGATTTGATTTTTGTTACCTCTATGACTTTGAAGAAGTTACTCATCTCTGGGCTCAGTGTCCTCACCATTGGCCCCCCTAGAAAATTAGGGAGCTGAGTCGGATGCTTTCGTTCAGATTTAACATCTATGATACTGTGGCTATATTACAAATGACCACAAATATCATCACACATTTTCTAGCCTTCTGAAAAATACACTTATTTCCTAAAAGCTGGACTGGTCTTCAAATAGATCACTTAAAATTCCACAGTAAACCTAAAATCCCTTCAACAAATGAGAGATACAAATTAATAGGGTCAATTCAAAGATACTCATCACTAATGCCAACTAGGAGTTTGTTAAGGTTAATCTTCAACTTCCCCAAGATTTTTCTAAAGAAGGCAAACTGTAAGAGTCTGCTTAGAGAACCACAAAACAGCTTTGCAAAGATAATTCTATAAAAATATCATGATCTTTACTGAGTTATATTTTAAGAAATGAAAAAAGAATTATAGAAAGGGGACTGTACAACATTCCAGTTGGATAGTATAGTTTCTTCTTTCAGTTCAGGTCCAAAGCTTCAGCAGAAGTTTTCCAAATCCTCTGATAAACATTTTTCCTTGTCCACCCATAAAGACTTCTCACCCTAGAGTTCTGAGATAAGACATAAAAAATCAACTCAGTAGCTTCTCCTGGTTCTCTGTCTTTGATGTAGAAAGTACCTGATGGAGTTGGCAAAGCTTAAGAAACTCCTATGCAATATGTCTATTTCATACAGACTCTATGGTTCACATGCTAGATTTCACTGTCAACCTCAACTACCTGTAGTCATAGGCCATAAAAAAAACTCAAGTATTAAAACAAGGGTAGATGACTACAGTGAAAACCAAAATGATGTCTTTACAAATTCTGTATTACTCAGAAGAGTGAGAAATGGCATCCAACTGACATATTTAGTATTCAAAACTTTTACCCTATGGTAAAAGAGGAAGGCTCAGGGCAACAGCATACTTACTAAGCTCCCAGGGAGTACAGAACTCTGAGAATGTAAGAAATCAAGGTGGTATATTTTGCACCATTTCATGCACAATGCAACAAAAAAGTCTAGAAACAGGAAAAGAAAATTCATTCTTATCATTCCAGTAATATTTTTGTTGTTAAGTGACTCATTATAGGCACAAAAGGGGTAAGGAAGTGGGGGGGGTCACCAATTGAAATAACATCCATCATGTTAAAACACATAATAAATGTATCAAAGTATCATCTTTAGTTAAAAACAGGAAAGAACCTTTCTATTCTTCTCCTTGCCTCCCCACTTCATGATCTGCTCTGTCCTGGAGGAGGAGGCTGGAATCAGTAAACCAGGAGACTGGGCCTGCAGGTGTGGCTGTAGTGAAGAGGGTGAAATTTCAGGTGGGCAGGCATGCAGACTCCACAAAGAAGAGGCCTGCAGTAACTGAGCCTGAGCCAAATCATAGCTACTCATCTGTAGGAAATCAAGTGACGGAGGGGCGGAGAAAACATGGATTGAAACTTAGGAAGACTATCTTTCCTGAAATAATTTCTTCACTTACTTGCTAATGTTTTGATTCTTAAAAATTTACAATTTAAGATAAAGCAAATAAAACGAAAAAGAATTAAAGTTAAATAGAGAGAGTATGCCCTCTACAAAAACAATGGGAAATGACTGATAGCAGCTCCTTCCAGATTCCAATGGGAGTTGGGTGAAGGGAGGTGGAAGGGCCTAAGAGCTGGATTGGCAAAAGAGGGTCAGGGCTGTGAGCAAGATTGTCTCTAGGGGTATGTTGGAGGGTGAAGAAGGGCAAGGCCAGGGAGAAACTGACTTTGCAGAGGCAATAACTAAAGGTTTAGTGTCAGCTAAACAAAGCCGAAGAGACTAGTAGGAAGAATGAATGGCTGGTTAGCATCAACTTTTTTTTTTTTTTAAGCATCATCTTTTTAAACTCTCAACTGGGAAAGGACCAATGAGATGTTTGATTCAAGGTATTTATGAGAAGGTCAGTTAGAAAAGCAACTTCAGACAAAATTCAAAAAACACAGGTAACATAAAATAACTTTATCTCAGACATTTTTACCTTGATATTTCACTACATTTGGGAAATCATCAATAAGTATTAATCTGTTTAATTAACTAAATGAACAGATAATTAGAGAATTAATATCCCATTTACAGGTTAGAAAAATGTACATCTCCTCATTTTCATACAATATTACAAAAAATGCTTTTTTTTTTAAATTTTTTTATTTTTTTCAGCATAACAGTATTCATTATTTTTGCACCACACCCAGTGCTCCATGCAATCCGTGCCCTCTACAATACCCACCACCTGGTGCCCCCAACCTCCCACCCCCCACCCCTTCAAAATTCTCAGATCGTTTTTCAGAGTCCATAGTCTCTCATGGTTCACCTCCAAAAAATGCTTTTTAAAAATAATATCCTTCCCCCCCAGGTAAAACTGCTAGTGAACTGCTCTTTAAGGTTGTCCAGGCATTCAGAATCAACACTCTTAACCAGAAAGCACAATGAAAGTATACCTGTTTTTTTGAACCTTCCCATGCCTTCTTCACATTTTTTTTTTAAGGTTTTATTTTACAGAGAGAGAGAGACCACAAGCAAGGGGAGCAGCAGAGGGAGAGGGAGAAGGAGGCTCCCAGCAGACCAGGGAGCCCAATTTGGGGCTCAATCCCAGGCCCCTGAGATCATGACCTGAGCTGAAGCCTTGACTGAGCCATCCAGGCGCCCCTTCTTGACTGTTTTATGTAAGCAATTATGCAGCCCTGTCTTGGTGTTTGGCCTTGGAAGAAAAGTCAGAATTGATTCTTTAAGAAATACTTTGGAGGCCAAAGATCTCACCAGAGGAGGTTTTACTAGTTGACAGGTTAAATTTTCGGGATAAACTCAAGAGATTCTTAAAGGTGAGGGAATTTGAATGTTCATTTACAAGATTGGAGACAATGACGCCAAGCCCTTGGGTCATTAGATACATGTTCTGTGAAAACTGAACTCATTACCTTAACTGTGGCTGGCTGATATCCAGCGTAGTATATATTTTGGAAAGAATAGCTTAATGTTTTGTTTATGGAGTAAATTTTTCTAGTGGACTTTATATTTTCTCTCATATAGGGTTATCTAATTATTGGTTCTTCTCCCTCTCCTTACATTTCCTCAAAGGAACCATCTCCCATGCCCCCCAACCCTCACCTTCTGCCTGGGACAGAAGTTTATTTTGCTGGGTGCTAAAACAAAAACAAAACCAACTTTATATAAGTTGTGACTTTATGTGATCAGATTGATTCTAAAAGAGGTGTCTGAACTTCAGCTGAGTCTTTGTTGTATAAAGGAAGGGCATGCTGAGGGATGGGACACATGTTTACATAGGCTAACTAAAGCTACCTCTTTTTTTCCTTTCTTTTGATAGTCATATTTCTGGGGGGTATGAGTTCTTTGGGATGTTTAAGTCTTTGCAACAGTAATAAGCAAAGTAAAATGAAAACCTAGACTATGAAAAAAATTAATAATATTAGATTAAAACAAACCTGGGAAGAATGTTTACCGGTTGTAAATAAACAACTTAAACCTGAGATTCGTTGATGGATATGTTAGGTTCAAGCAAGCCAGTAATTTCATAGCTCCATATATTTTAGATGAAGGTTTCTGTAAAGATTGCATCATTAGTAAACTCTTAATTCAATTCAGGCTATATTTATGGATAGCTTACATTAAGATAAAAGCCTTGCGCCCATCCATTTCACACTGTAAACTATAATTTCCATTTCACTTCCTATACAGTTAACTACCAGAGTACTGCACTTAGCATGCATCCTGTTGACACAAAAGAAATATTTTCAAAAATTTGTTTAAAGGAAATAGAAAACTGTATAGAAAGGGCCCCATTTTTCCACAAAATGAAAACTATAGCAAGACCAAGTTAGAGAATAATATATTCTTCTCATCTTCTCCAGGTACCTTAGTAGCCTTGAGATCTAAGAAAAAAGTACTACTCCCCACCCTACCACCCTACTCCCCTCCCACCCCACCATGATAAACCAGAAGTGTTCCACTCAGGGCTTCAGTCTATTGAGATGGGTTTTCTTGGACCTGTGAGAAAAATGAAAGGTTTATCATGGAAAAAACAAATAAAAACCATTTTCTAAAAAGGGAAGAAATTTTGTGGGGGATAGGACTCAAAACCTTGTCCTGGTTGTATAGGACTGTCTCCTCTCAAACCTCCATACCAGGAAGACGAGTCAAAGCTTGTGGACCTTGGTGACTTTGCAGTTCTAAACCACTTGAGTACTCTGCTTCTTCTACCTTTTGCTTTTCTGGTTATGTATCAATTCCATCTTTTCCTCCCCCTCATTCCCAACCCTATTTACTCCAAGTGACTTTGGGCAAGTAATTTTACAAATAAAAATGCTTTCTCACCTCTAAAATAAAAATAAGGTAATCAAGAATCTCTATACCTCTAGTATAATAGGATTCTATCCCAGATTTTCTTAACCTTAATACTTAAGCTGACTGTGCAATATTTTAGCTTCTGTTAGATTTCTTCCAAAAAATTGTCTAATATATTTTTTTTAAAGATTATATTTATTTATTTGACAGACAGAGATCACAAGTAGGCAGAGAGGCAGGCTCCCTGTGGAGCAGAGAGCCCGATGCGGGGCTCGATCCCAGGACACTGGGATCATGACCTGAGCTGAAGGCAGAGGCTTAACCCACTGAGCCACCCAGGCGCCCCAAAATTGTCTAATATTGACAAAGTTCCCTTAGTTCTCCCTTCCCCTTTATTATTTTTTAAATTTTTAAATTTTTAACTTTTAAAATAACATCAACTCCAACATGGGGCTTGAATTCATGACCCTAAGATCAAGAGCCACATGATTGGGATACCTCAGTTAAATGTCTGCCTTCAGCTTAGGATCTTGATGCCAGGGTCCTGGGATAGATCCTGTGCCTTGCAAGGCTCCCTGCTCAGTGGGGAGGCTGCTTCTCTCTCCCTCACTGTTCCCCCACCCCCGCCCTGCCTGCCCTCACGTATGCATGTGTGTGCACGCTTTCTCTCTCTCAAATAAATAAATCTGTAAAAAAATAAAACTTGCATATCTACCAACTGAGCCAGCGAAGCACCCTCCCAACACCTTTAAAATCAAATCACTACTGGACTCAAAATCTACAATTGCTCCTTTTGCAATACATCGAGTTAATTCCATAAAAATTTTCAAAATCATCTTTAATTTGGTCCTTTGCTGCCTAATATCCCCTTCCCAACTATAGCATATTATATTCGTCTTTTGCATGACTTCCTATTTGTAAGGTATTTTTCAGTCTACTTATTCAAACAAATCCGTCTTCCCCACAACTCTCGAAATTACTCTAGCCTTTCACTTATCCACTGTCTTTGAAGTTCCTCGGCATGAGATCAATGATATCAGGCTCTTTAGTACAGTCTACTTTGTACCATCATGTAATTGTTGCATGTTTATTTTTGTCTCCCCAAACACAGCGGAGGCCTTCAGTCAACAAAAGTTTTATTTTAAAAATCTGTATACTCCCCTAATATCTTTAGACAACATCAAGCATTTGCAAAACTTATCTGAACATTTTATTTTTTTTCCTCATGTAAGCCAAACCTCTATCCACAGCAGTTATAGTAAGCATTTTTTTTGACTCAATTCATTTCAAGTGGTTACTTTTTTAATGGAAGCATATAATATCATGACAAATATTCCAAGTAATATTTTTGTGTTACGAGGCATACTCCTATTTATGAGTTAAGCTACAATAATCTGATTGTAAATGGTATATAGAATGCTAATTTTAATGTCATTATTTATAATATTAAGGTAAAAGAAAAATATTTAAAATATAACAGTATTAGTCACTCACTCCAAGTGTTGTAGACTTTGGAGTAATTTCCACTCTCCCAGTTATAAAACAACTGTGTAAGTCCCATTATGAACTTTACCTCATTCCCAGCCTTCTACAGTTGCATAGGATGGTTGAGACCTTCATACAGCAAATCAAGGTCAAACTAAGATATGGTCTGATGCTCTCTATGGAGATGTTCTGAAGAGAGATGAAGAAGAGTGGAGATGGTGAACCTTAACCACCCAGAATATTGCATGTGACTTGAAAATATCTATTATCTCAGGGTAGTGCTTTCCCTGAGAACCTGAGGAACTCATCCCTCCACATTGTGGAAGTGTCTGATAAACTTCTAAGGCAGCAGGTTTACGTGGAAAGTTCTTTAATTAGGTAATTCTTCATTTTTTTCTTAAAATTTATTGCGTACATGACTAAAAGAGGGATTATCTTCTGCTTAGTACCCTGTAAAGATCTACAGGGTTCTGGAGAAAGCTTTTTAAAGACAGACAGCCAGCTATGCACCAAAGAACAGACCAATGGCTAACAATGTCAGTTATTTAAAACAAGTATAAACTGCATTATCATGTAGGAAAAACTTATTTAATAGGAGTAACAAGTAGAGGATGAAAGCCTACAAGCAATGCATTTGTGCATCTAGATAAAACAACACTGAAAGGTTCATGGTTAAAATTCAATGACCTTGGAAATAGGGAAGATTCCTCAGGAATTCTTCTTTTGGTAACCTGAAATCATTTGAGCAGTACTTCTTAACATACAGCACGTTATCAGGCACTGTGCTACACTCCTTACAGGTGTTATTTAATTTTTACAATAACTCTAAGACAGGCACTATTAAACGTCCTTGTTTCACAAATCAAAAAAGTGAGGTTAGACAGGCTACAGAAGGCACTTTAAGTTTGGGAAATGGTAGAACCAGTATTTAAATTTGGAACTCCCAGACTCAAAAGTGTTTTAATAGCAATCACAGTACATGTCTCGACTGTATTAGCAGTGCACTTCTATTTTATTTTTGCTCACTATTCAGAGGGTGTTTTAAAACATGAGGGTTACATGCTGATAAGGCAAACTGACTTCTAATTGATGGCTACTCAAAAACATCTTTTAGAAATTGTCGTGATTACACACTGGGTCATTTGTTTAGATTCGTGCATTTGACTAATTTGTTCTGAAAACCACAGGAAATCTCAGGCTATTAAGAGCTATGTTTACTTGCCTTCGATGTTCCTTAAGTAGCAGCATGTTTTTTATGTAGTAGGTACCCAAAAGTAGACTCCATCAACTCAGTAAAACTGAGGGTGAAGTCATATAGTTTTATTCCCAGTTTACCTTTGACATTCTAACTATAGTATGTATTACAAGATAAATGTTCTATGGTTCTATTAAGCTGTCTTCAACACCATTTTATGCTATTAAAATGCTTTAAAATAGATTTATTTAGTAAATGCTTTAAAGGCACACCTAAAATTCAAAGCTAGGTAAACACTTCCAAAATTAGTGTAAGTTAATTTTTAGAGGAATTGAATTAGACATTTTCTTGCATCTCCATTATTAAAGGTAATTTATTAGATGATACATCTTGCAAATAGTAGAATGAATTTTACAAAGGTGAAAGGGAATCTGCTGTCTTTATCATTCTTGGAAATAAATCCGTTATTTTTATCACAGCTCCAAGTAATTTTAGGATAGTTGGCCAGGTGACTGTGGAGTGACACTGCCATCTAGTGGCCATTTTTCACCATAGGCGATGCCCCTTCTGGTCCACTGGGCAATGTTGAGGAGACTTGAATTCATCATCAGGTTAGATACACGTTGGAGACTTGAATTCATCACCAGGCACACACACTTTAGCACTCATCTTCACATCTCAGTGGATCATAAAGTCTTTGAGGGAGGAACCATGTCTTATGTATTTTCTTTCTTTCCTGTGCTAAGTATTTGCTAATGTCAAATATTCTTTAATGTTTAGGACCCACCCAGCTAAGTTTTCATTCCTCATCCTGTCTACCTCCTCACACACCTAACTCTTCTGCTTAGGCCTGCATAAAAACTGGCAAATGTGGAAACTGTGGTGAGACCATGGCAATTTTTGTTCTCATGACCGCATTACCAATTTAAAAAGCAGAAAATAAAATTATGCATTACGTGGCTGATCCCTAATACTGGAAACTAAAAAAAAAATAGATTACATTAAATTCTTCTAGTGGTTAAATGGAATGCAACCAAATCATTAGAACAGCAGAAAGATAAACATCGTTACAATTTCATTCTAATAGCTACACTTTAAGGAATGTTTATAAAGTGCCAGGCATTGTTCTAAGTGCTTTCTGTGTGTTACCTTATGTAGTCCTCAAAACAACCCACAAAGTAGTTAGAACAAAAAACAACAAAAATAGTGTTTTTTTTTTTTAAATACCCAGATATTCCTAATAAAGATTATTTGGAAAACAAATTTTGGCAGATTAACCAGTCACCTAAAATACTTGGAAGAATTAGATTGCTTTAGTAGAATTACTGTAATTATTCTTTGGAAGACACGTACTAAATGAATCAAATTAATAGGAGAAAGAGAGCTTATTTATCTATTTATCTGTCTTGGTCTAGAAAAGACTACAGGTGGCTTCAAAGGGGATCCTAATAACTTTCTGAAAAATATTTAAGATCTTAAATATATTACTCTCCCCAAAAGTTGGCTGCTTCTAAGCTTGACTTAATATTTTGCATGTTTTCTCTTCGTTGTTTTGTAAATATATTTGCTTCTCCTTTTTGCAATCGACGTCTGATAGCTGATTTTTGCTGTTTCGTCAACTGACGTTTCACCTTCTGTTTCACCATTTCCTGGAAAGATTTCATGAGTTAGTATTACTGATAATTGACCACTTTGATAAGGAGTAAATATTCAATAAAACAAAGATTTACATTGCTAATATTTTTTAAAATTTATTAAGAGCATGAATTTCTTGAATTCCAAATACTGACAGTCCTATATGAACCAACAATAAAATAAACACAAACTAATGGTTACAAAATAGGAGAAATTAAATTACTAACAGAAATACAGATTATAGCAAAAAGTAGTACACAATTCTTTGACTAACAAATCTCCATATGCCACCTAGTGTACCTCAGGAAAACTGAAACCAAAAATGGAAAACCAAAATACCCAGGATAAAAACTGTTTCTCCGTGTTCAAGATAAAAGTAGAAATGGCGCTGCAGTAGAAAAGTATGTTGGAAAGCATTCACAACTGGTTAAAATGTATCCAAGAGTCTTTCTAACTTCAGGTATAGGGATGACCTGATGGCAGCATTTACATGAAAAAGTCTTTATACAATTCCTGGGAAATGTAGAATAATTTCTCAATATAAATTCAAATGATTTCTTGTTAAGACTCAGGTTCCTAGTGTCACTTACAATATGAATAAAAAGTTTGAATATTCTGTTCCCAATAACCTTTTCTTCATCTGAAGCACTACTGCCTGTTATTTAATTGTATATAACCTTGTATCATCCAACTTATTTCCTAAAAAAGAGATACTGCAATGGTTGAAGCAAGAATCTCTTTTTAATATGCCTCACCCTATGCTAGGCGCAAAAAAAATTTATTAAATATCTGTCAAGTTAAAAAATTAAAGCATAACAGGTAAAAAGGGGCTAGAAGAATTAGTCTGCCTAATAGACTGTTTCTTGGGTTGTATATGTGTACTATAAAACTTTGGACCAGGTTAGTTAAATGGAGACTTTGCATTATTTAACACAGTTAAGGACACTATACTCAATCAACAGGCTTTAACAAGTTATCCTTCTTAATTTTAGTCTTAATGATTCTCAATGGGAAAAAAGGCAAGAGAATAAAGGATAGAAACAGATGGAAGAATCAGAATTCAAGTCCCTGCAGAAAACCCCTTGAGATGTAGTCACCCAAACCAGTAAGGCAGGAGACTTAGAAGGAACTGGTATCCCAAAGTTTCAGAACTGAAAGCTGTAGGATTGGCTGAAAGTTTAGAATAAGTGTGACTGGCCCCCAGGACTCTTCGATACCCTAGGAAGACTAGCAAACTACCATAACCTCCTCACCCCAGCAGGAGACCAGAATCCTGAATTAGAAAAGCATCTTTTTTTTTTTTAAAGATTTTATTTATTTATTTGACAGAGAGAAATCACAAGTAGGCAGAGAGGCAGGCAGAGGGAGAGGAGGAAGCAGGCTCCCTGCCGAGCACCCCCCCCCCCCCCCCCCGATGCGGGGCTTGAACCCAGGACCTGGGATCATGACCTGAGCCGAAGGCAGTGGCTTAACCCACTGAGCCACCCAGGCGCCCCAGAAAAGCATCTTCTTAACTACAACAAGGACAAAACAGCAATACCTTCAGAATTCTGAAGGAAAATAATTCCCAAACCAGAACTCAAACACTTAAGCTCCCAATCAAGTGTTAGAACAGGGTAAGACATTTTAAGTAATTAAGTACGACCCTCCCATTCACTCATGTAATTACTGGAATCTGTACTGCCAAATAAAGATGTACACTAGGTAAGAGAAAGAGATGGAACAGGAAAGAAGGCAACCAATAAATAGGAAACTAAGAGTCCCAGGAAGACTATAGTAGAACATGAACCACATTTAAACTACAAGAGTTCACAGAGGTCTCTAGAATATTGCCAAGAAAGAAAAATCAATTTCTTTTCTAAATGTTCTGCTTGAATTTTCCCTTGGTTTTTTACTTTGATGAGACCATAGGATAATCATACCACGAAGCTGAAGAAACTAAGGAAATAACAGATTACTATGCATGCACCTACTCCTAATCCGGAATAATTTATGAATCCTACAAGGTTAATTTTTCATGTTAAAAAAGGGAGAGAAAAATCTCGCTTACTACATATTTTTTAAAATGAAGAAACACAAAATAAAATACTTGTGTATTATTAGAGTACATTAAAAAATTAACAAAAATCATGCACTTTGTTGATTCCATTGTTTGTTTTGTTATTGTTGGCCATATATATTTATTAAAAAGCTACATATCTTAATGTTTAATTAGAATTTGTTACATATTAGGAAGAACAGGGTTGAGAGGTGGCAACTGCTTATAAACAGAGTACTATAAAAGTATTTATATGAAGAAAACAGATCTTACAATTACAGTTTCAAAGAGCACAGAGAAAATCTTTTACCAGATAGTGAAACAATAATCATCAAATTAAGAGAGGTGACAGAAAATGCGTGTCAAGATGGCGGAGAAGTAGCAGGCTGAGACTACTTCGGGTAGCGGGAGATCAGCTAAATAGCTTATCTAAAGATTGCAAACACCTACAAATCCAACGGGAGATTGAAGAGAAGAAGAACAGCAATTCCAGAAACAGAAAATCAACCACTTTCTGCAAGGTAGGACTGGCGGAGAAGTGAATCCAAAGCGATGGGAAGATAGACCGCGGGGGGAGGGGCCGGCTCCCGGCGAGCGGCGGAGCAACGGAGCAAAATCAGGACTTTTAAAAGTCTGTTCTGCTGAGGGACATCGCTCCAGAGGCTTAACTGGGGTGAAGCCCAGGCGGGGTAAGCGCGGCCTCAGGTCCCGCAGGGTCGCAGAAGGATCGGGGGTGTCTCAGTGTCGCAGAGCTTACCGGTATTAGAACGGGGAAGCCGGCTGCAGAGACAGAGCCGAGGAGTGACTCTCAGCTCGGGGTTGCCTTGAGCCGGTCGCAGGCTCGGTCAGCTCGGAGCGCGGCCGGAGGCCAGGGTGACGAGAGTCATTTGGCACTGTTCTCTGAGGGCGCACTGAGGAGTGGGGCCCCGGGCTCTCGGCTCCTCCGGGCCAGAGACCGGGAGGCCGCCATCTTTATTCCCGTCCTCCGGACTCTACGGAAAGCGCTCAGGGAACAAAAGCTCCCGAAAGCGAACCCGAGCGGATGACTCAGCGCGGCCCCGGGTAAGGGCGGTGCAACTCCGCCTGGGGCAAAGACGCTTGAGAATCACTACAACGGGCCCCTCCCCCAGAAGATCTACGGGAAACCCAGCCAGGACCAAGTTCACCTACCAAGGAGAACGGCGGAATTCCAGAGGAGAAGAAAGCAAAGCACGGAACTCATGGCTTTCTCCCCATGATTTTTTAGCCTTGCAGTTAATTTAATTTTTTTTTTTTTCTTTTTCAATTTTTTTTTCTTTTTCTCTTCTTCTGCTAAATTTTTTTTAACTTTTACCATTTTCTTTTTTTTAACGTTTTTTAAATAATTTATCTAATATATATATATTTTTTCCTCTTTTTATATTTATTTCTTTATCGGCTTTCTTTTTTTTAATAGTTTTTTTCTTTTTTTTTTTCTTTCTTTTTTTTTTCTTTCTTTCTGAGCCCCTTTTTATCCCCTTTCTCCCCCCTCACAATTCAGGATCTCTTCTGATTTGGCTAAAGCATATTTTCCTGGGGTTGTTGCCACCCTTTTAGTATTTTACTTGCTCCTTCATAAACTCTTATCTGGACAAAATGACAAGGCGGAAAAATTCACAACCAAAAAAAGAACAAGAGGCAGTACCAAAGGCTAGGGACCTAATCAATACAGACATTGGTAATATGTCAGATATAGAGTTCAGAATGATGATTCTCAAGGTTCTAGCCGGGCTTGAAAAAGGCATGGAAGATATTAAAGCAACCCTCTCGGGAGATATAAAAGCCCTTTCTGGAGAAATAAAAGAACTAAAATCGAACCAAGTTGAAATCAAAAAAGCTATTAATGAGGTGCAATCAAAAATGGAGGCTCTCACTGCTAGGATAAATGAGGCAGAAGAAAGAATTAGCGATATAGAAGACCAAATGACAGAGAATAAAGAAGCTGAGCAAAAGAGGGACAAACAGCTACTGGACCACGAGGGGAGACTTCGAGAGATAAGTGACACCATAAGACGAAACAACATTAGAATCATTGGGATTCCAGAAGAAGAGGAAACAGAGAGGGGAGCAGAAGGTATATTGGAGAGAATTATTGGAGAGAATTTCCCCAATATGGCAAAGGGAACAAGCATCAAAATCCAGGAGGTTCAGAGAAGCCCCCTCAAAATCAATAAGAATAGGTCTACACCCCGTCACCTAATAGTAAAATTGACAAGTCTTAGTGACAAAGAAAAGATCCTGAAAGCAGCCCGGGAAAAGAAGTCTGTAACGTACAATGGTAAAAATATTAGATTGGCAGCAGACTTATCCACAGAGACCTGGCAGGCCAGAAAGAGCTGGCATGATATATTCAGAGTACTAAATGAGAAAAACATGCAGCCAAGAATACTATATCCAGCTAGGCTATCATTGAAAATAGACGGAGAGATTAAAAGCTTCCAGGACAAACAAAAACTGAAAGAATTTGCAAATACCAAACCAGCTCTACAGGAAATATTGAAAGGGGTCCTCTAAGCAAAGAGAGACCCTCAAAGTAGTAGATCAGAAAGAAACAGAGACAATATACAATAACAGTCACCTTACAGGCAATACAATGGCACTAAATTCATATCTCTCAATACTTACCCTGAATGTTAATGGGCTAAATGCCCCAATCAAAAGACACAGGGTATCAGAATGGATAAAAAAACAAAACCCATCTATATGTTGCCTACAAGAAACTCATCTTACACCCGAAGACACCTCCAGGTTTAAAGTGAGGGGGTGGAAAAGAATTTACCATGCTAATGGACATCAGAAGAAAGCAGGAGTGGCAATCCTTATATCAGATCAATTAGATTTTAAGCCAAAGATTATAATAAGAGATGAGGAAGGACACTATATCATACTCAAAGGAACTGTCCAACAAGAAGATCTAACAATTTTAAATATCTATGCCCCTAACGTGGGAGCAGCCAACTATATAAACCAATTAATAACAAAATCAAAGAAACACATCGACAAGAATACAATAATAGTAGGGGATTTTAACACTCCCCTCACTGAAATGGACAGATCATCCAAGCAAAAGATCAACAAGGAAATCAAGGCCTTAAATGACACACTGGACCAGATGGACATCACAGATATATTCAGAACATTTCATCCCAAAGCAACAGAATACACATTCTTCTCGAGTGCACATGGAACGTTCTCCAGAATAGATCACATTCTTGGTCCTAAATCAAGTCTCAACCGGTATCAAAAGATTGGGATCATTCCCTGCATATTTTCAGACCACAATGCTCTAAAGCTAGAACTCAATAACAAGAGGAAATTTGGAAAGAACCCAAATACATGGAGACTAAACAGCATCCTTCTAAAGAATGAATGGGTCAACCAGGAAATCAAAGAAGAATTGAAAAAAATTATGGAAACAAATGATAATGAAAACACAACAGTTCAGAATCTGTGGGACACAACAAAGGCAGTCCTGAGAGGAAAATATATAGCGGTACAAGCCTTTCTCAAGAAACAAGAAAGGTCTCAGGTACACAACCTAACCCTACACCTAAAGGAGCTGGAGAAAGAACAAGAAAGAAACCCTAAACCCAGCAGGAGAAGAGAAATCATAAAGATCAGAGCAGAAATCAATGAAATAGAAACCAAAAAAACAATAGAACAAATCAACGAAACTAGGAGCTGGTTCTTTGAAAGAATTAATAAGATTGATAAACCCCTGGCCAGACTTATCAAAAAGAAAAGAGAGAGGACCCAAATCAATAAAATCATGAATGAAAGAGGAGAGATCACAACAAACACCAAAGAAATACAGACAATTATAAGAACATACTATGAGCAACTCTACGCCAACAAATTTGACAATCTGGAAGAAATGGATGCATTCCTAGAGACATATAAACTACCACAACTGAACCAGGAAGAAATAGAAAGCCTGAACAGACCCATAACCAGTAAGGAGATTGAAACAGTCATCAAAAATCTCCAAACAAACAAAAGCCCAGGGCCAGACGGCTTCCCGGGGGAATTCTACCAAACATTTAAAGAAGAACTAATTCCTATTCTCCTGAAACTGTTCCAAAAAATAGCAATAGAAGGAAAACTTCCAAACTCATTTTATGAGGCCAGCATCACCTTGATCCCAAAACCAGACAAGGATCCCAACAAAAAAGAGAACTACAGACCAATATCCTTGATGAACACAGATGCAAAAATTCTCGCCAAAATACTAGCCAATAGGATTCAACAGTACGTTAAAAGGATTATTCACCACGACCAAGTGGGATTTATTCCAGGGCTGCAAGGCTGGTTCAACATCCGCAAATCAATCAATGTGATACAACACATTAATAAAAGAAAGAACAAGAACCATATGATACTCTCCATAGATGCTGAAAAAGCATTTGACAAAGTACAGCATCCCTTCCTGATCAAAACTCTTCAAAGTGTAGGGATAGACGGCACATACCTCAATATTATCAAAGCCATCTATGAAAAACCCACTGCAAATATCATTCTCAATGGAGAAAAACTGAAAGCTTTTCCGCTAAGGTCAGGAACACGGCAGGGATGTCCGTTATCACCACTGCTATTCAACATAGTACTAGAAGTCCTAGCCTCAGCAATCAGACAACAAAAGGAAATTAAAGGCATCCAAATCGGCAAAGAAGAAGTCAAACTATCACTCTTCGCAGATGATATGATACTCTATGTGGAAAACCCAAAAGACTCCACTCCAAAATTGCTAGAACTTGTACAGGAATTCAGTAAAGTGTCAGGATATAAAATCAATGCACAGAAATCAGTTGCATTTCTCTACACCAACAACAAGACAGAAGAAAGAGAAATTAAGGAGTCCATCCCATTTACAATTGCACCCAAAACTATAAGATACCTAGGAATAAACCTAACCAAAGAGACTAAGAATCTATACTCAGAAAACTATAAAGTACTCATGAAAGAAATTGAGGAAGACACAAAGAAATGGAAAAATGTTCCATGCTCCTGGATTGGAAGAATAAATATTGTGAAAATGTCTATGCTACCTAAAGCAATCTACACATTTAATGCAATTCCTATCAAAATACCATCCATTTTTTTCAAAGAAATGGAACAAATAATCCTAAAATTTATATGGAACCAGAAAAGACCCCGAATAGCCAAAGGAATATTGAAAAAGAAAGCCAAAGTTGGTGGCATCACAATTCCGGACTTCAAGCTCTATTACAAAGCTGTCATCATCAAGACAGCATGGTACTGGCACAAAAACAGACACATAGATCAATGGAACAGAATAGAGAGCCCAGAAATGGACCCTCAACTCTATGGTCAACTCATCTTCGACAAAGCAGGAAAGAATGTCCAATGGAACAAAGACAGCCTCTTCAATAAATGGTGTTGGGAAAATTGGACAGCCACATGCAGAAAAATGAAATTGGATCATTTCCTTACACCACACACGAAAATAGACTCAAAATGGATGAAGGATCTCAATGTGAGAAAGGAATCCATCAAAATTCTCGAGGAAAACACAGGCAGCAACCTCTTCGACGTCAGCCGCAGCAACATCTTCCTAGGAACATCACCAAAGGCAAGGGAAGCAAGGGCAAAAATGAACTTTTGGGATTTTATCAAGATCAAAAGCTTTTGCACAGCAAAGGAAACAGTGAACAAAACCAAAAGACAACTGACAGAATGGGAGAAGATATTTGCAAATGACATATCACATAAAGGGCTAGTGTCCAAAATCTATAAAGAACTTAGCAAACTCAACACCCAAAGAACAAATAATCCAATCAAGAAATGGGCAGAGGACATGAACAGACATTTCTGCAAAGAAGACATCCAGATGGCCAACAGACACATGAAAAAGTGCTCCATATCACTCGGCATCAGGGAAATACAAATCAAAACCACTATGAGATATCACCTCACACCAGTCAGAATGGCTAAAATTAACAAGTCAGGAAATGACAGATGCTGGCGAGGATGCGGAGAAAGGGGAACCCTCCTACACTGTTGGTGGGAATGCAAGCTGGTGCAACCACTCTGGAAAACAGCATGGAGGTTCCTCAAAATGTTGAAAATAGAACTACCCTATGACCCAGCAATTGCACTGCTGGGTATTTACCCTAAAGATACAAACATAGTGATCCGAAGGGGCACGTGCACCCGAATGTTTATAGCAGCAATGTCTACAATAGCCAAACTATGGAAGGAACCTAGATGTCCATCTACAGACGAATGGATAAAGAAGATGTGGTATATATACACAATGGAATACTATGCAGCCATCAAAAGAAATGAAATCTTGCCATTTGCAACGACGTGGATGGAACTAGAGGGTATCATGCTTAGCGAAATAAGTCAATCGGAGAAAGACAACTATCATATGATCTCCCTGATATGAGGGAGAGGAGATGCAACATGGGGGGTCGAGGGGGTAGGAGAAGAGTAAATGAAACAAGATGGGATTGGGAGGGAGACAAACCATAAGTGACTCTTAATCTCACAAAACAAACTGAGGGTTGATGGGGGGAGGGGGTTGGGAGAGGGGGTGGGGTTATGGATATCGGGGAGGGTATGTGCTATGGTGAGTGTTGTGAAGTGTGTAAACCTGGCGATTCGCAGACCTGTACCCCTGGGGATAAAAATATATGTTTATAAAGCTGTAAAAAAAAAAAAAAAAAAAAAAAAAAAAAAAAAAAAAAGAAAGAAAGGATGAATCCCCAAGTTTTGTAGCAACATGGACGGGACTGGAAGAGATTATGCTGAGTGAAATAAGTCAAGCAGAGAGAGTCAATTATCATATGGTTTCACTTATTTGTGGAGCATAACAAATAGCATGGAGGACAAGGGGAGATGGAGAGGAGAAGGGAGTTGAGGGAAATTGGAAGGGGAGGTGAACCATGAGAGACTATGGACTCTGAAAAACGATCTGAGAATTTTGAAGGGGTGGGGGGTGGGAGGTTGGGGGCACCAGGTGGTGGGTATTGTAGAGGGCACGGATTGCATGGAGCACTGGGTGTGGTGCAAAAATAATGAATACTGTTATGCTGAAAAAAAAAAAAAATAAAAAAAATCAAATTAAGAGAGGTAACAAAAGGGGTTACTGAGGCTGGGTGGCTCAGTCATTAAGTGTCTGCCTTTAGCTCAGGTCATGATCCCAGGGTCTGGGATCGAGCCTGGCATCAAGTCCAGCTCCCTGCTCAGCAGGAGGCCTGCTTCTCCCTCTCCCACACCCCCTGCTTCTGTTCCCACTCTTGCTGTCTCTCTCCTTGTCAAGTAAATAAATAAAATCTTAAAAAAGAGAGAGAGAGAGAGAGAGGTAACATTGTTTTCTCCTGATCTTTTAACAAAATAAAATGTGACCTCAAGGAAAACAGTGTGACCAAACTTCCAAAAGAAAGAAGAATTAAGATGATCAATTTATTTCCAATGACTACATGAAACTTTTTGATCAAACTAGGCTTAAGAGATATTTTTTCTCTTTAGAAGGCAAATTTGTATTTTATAATGCAATTCATTCTGGTTTGACCCCATTTTAACCTTTAAGTTCCCGTTAGCTATAAGGGAAATGGGATAAAGTCAAAACAACCTAAAGATAATGTTAGTGTCATCATTTTTGTATACAGAAGACAGCATAACTTAGAATTTAAGAAAGTAGCATTAATTAGTAATCTAAACTTTATATGCAATTGCTGGTTTTACACCACTGTAATTACATAAAAGCATTTGTTTCCAATCTGAGAAATCAAAGAAAAAAGGGTAAATAAAACTCATTAAGTATAGAAAATATCAAAGCCAAGGGTGAAGAGACAATCAAAGAGTATGAGAAATTCTTTTCCTTTTTAAAAGATTTATTTATTTACTTGAAAGAGAGAGAGGAGTGGTAGAGAGAGTGGGAGAGCCTTAAACATAAGACTGAGTAAGAGCCTGACTGGCGCCTGGGACTTGATCTCAGGACTCAGATCAACACCTGAGCTGAAACCAAAGGTCAGACACTCAACTGATGGTGCCACTCAGGCACCCCTAAAAAGTGTGAGAATTCTTAATAAATACAGGTTGCTAATACTTAAAGGAAGACTTTTGTTTTTTAATATAATTAATATGTGTCTCAAAAATTTCATAGATTTAAATTTTACATCCAGAATATCAGGTAAATTATAAGGCCAACAATAAAGAGTAAATACATTTATATGCATATATATGTATAAAATATTTATATATATAATATATATATTATATACATAAAATATATATAATTATATATAAAATATAATATATATAAAATATATATTTTATATATATAAAAATCAATACATTTACAGAATTACACACTTTTATTTTAGGCTGACAAGCTCTAAATGTTTCTATCAAGTAAAGTTCTTATAACCATTAAAAGTGTGCTATGTTATAAAATACAGAATGTTATTTTTAGCTTATCTTTTTTTTCTTAAAGATTTTATTTATTTATTTGACAGACAGAGATCACAAGTAGGCAGAGAGGTAGGCAGAGAGAGAGGAGGAAGCAGGCTCCCTGCTGAGCAGAGAGCCGGATGCGGAGCTTGATCCCAGGACCCTGGGATCATGACCTGAGCTGAAGACAGAGGCTTTAACCCACTGAGCCACCCAGGCGCCCCTGGGCTTGTCTTTGATAATTCTGATTTAATTTTGTAAATATCTCATATTATATCCATAGGACATACATTTTAACTTCCTGGCAAAATATACGAACTTGGAAATCAGAAGTTCTGTAAAAACAAAGTTCTTTTATTTTGAATTCACTTTCCACATAATTTTATTTCCCCCTTTCTAACTTCTTTTTATTTTTTTAACTTTTTTTTTTTTTTTTAAAGATTTTCTTTATTTATTTGACAGACAGAGCTCACAAGTAGGCAGAGAGGCAGGCAGAGAGAGAGGAGGAAACAAACTCCCCGCGGAGCAGAGAGCCTGATGTGGGGCTGGATCCCAGGACCCTGGGATCATGACCTGAGCCAAAGGCAGAGGCTTAACCCACTGAGTCACTCAGGTGCCCCCCCTTTCTAACTTCTAAATTGATTTTCTTTTGTTCATTTTAAGTTATCACTAAAAACTGGTTTCAATGGTATTTAACTTCATGCCTTTAAGCATTAGGAATATACACCAATAATGTAATTTTATTTCTTTCCCTAAAAATTGACTAAGGAGGGGTGCCTGGGTGGCTCAGTGGGTTAAAGCCTTTACCTTCGGCTCAGGTCATGATCCCAGGGTCCTGGGATTGAGCCCCGCATTGGGCTCTCTGCTCAGCAGGGAGCCTGCTTCCCGCCCCCACCTGCCTGCCTCTCTGCCTATTTGTGATCTCTGTCAAATAAATAAATAAAATCTTAAAAAAAAATTGACTAAGGAAATAAACTTCCTACAGGGTACCCTGAAGAGAAGGATGGCAGGCAGTAAAGCACCTCAGAAGCTGGACTATTTGTGTTCACTCTCCTGCACAGAAAATGCCCCTTAAGAAATTGTTTTGAACACAGCTGCTAAATGTATAACAAAAAGTTAAGATACCCAACATTTTTAAATCACCTATTTTTCTCCTTCAAAATTAAAGAACTAGCTAGTGAAACTGGTGCATCTTTGCACTTCAGCTGCACTGCTGTCACTGGGTAACCCTGAGCAAAGTCATGTAACCAACTGGGCCTCAATTTCCTCATTATTAAACTGCAAAGACTGGACCATATATATGAGTGTCTACAATCTGTCCATTAGGTTAGGTTATGATCTAATCAACATTTGGAAAATGCTGAATAGTTACCGGAGGAATTGTTGAACAGCTTAAAACACTGCCCGCAGAAGTAACGCTCAGAGTTCTTGTTCTGCACTGTTTAATACCTTCTGTATTTTCTTCATCTCTAAAATTAAAAGAAAGTCACAAATTTTCCAGTTAATTTTTTATTTAATTATGGCAATTAACTTATATTATTCCTACAATATAGTAAAACTTAAAAAACACACATGCCAGAAAGAACATTATATTTAAAATTTCTGTGTAGGTAAAACTATCCACAATTCAGCCCAATTTATTAACACTTCATTTTTCAGCATTCAAATAGTCACTATCAAAATTGCAAAATGGTAGAATGTTTCAGCCACCGAATTTATTATCACGTCCCCACAATTCATTTCTTTCCCACTAATCATCTCCTTTTCTTTCACTGAACTTTACGCATATCTGCCTCTTACAACGTAAATCCTTGTAAAACTTTCCTGCCATCTCCTGGACAACAACTGAAGGCACAGAGAGTACTCTTGTAGTCTGCTCTGTTAAGGCAGAAAAAATGATGGAAAATAACTTGTTTTACACATGCTCAAAGTTTTTATGTATACAAGGTATAAGAAACTCAGATAACATTAACCCCTAACAGTATTTTTCATCAAAATGTTATCTTGTTTCCATTCTGAATAATAAAAATTTTGCCCAACATGTGTTCAAAGAGAACAAATTACTCCATACTAAAACTATTTAACCTATGTAGATTTTCTTCTATTACTTACTCAAACTCCTCAGCCACTGCCACCCTTGATTTTAATTTAATTTTACAAGCTTACTATTTGAGTGGTAATAGCCCTGAGATTCTGGATATGGTTATACAAAAAAGGCACAAAATTTTTGTGTTTTGCTTCACAATAAAACTAAAGATTAAGACAGCCTTAGCATGTAAGCCTGAACATGTACTGAGAAATGCCTAATAAGTGTACTATTAATTTAATTTTGTCATATTACTATTTTGAATAAAACTCCATTTCAGGATAAAGAAGATGTCACACACACACACACACACACACACACACACACACACACACACAGGAATACTATGCAGCCATCAAAAGAAATGAAATCTTGCCATTTGCAATGACATGGATGGAACTAGAGGGTATTATGGTGAGTGAAATAAGTCAATCAGAGAAAGACAATTATCATACAATCTCCCTCATATCATACGATATGAGGAATTTGAAAGGCAGAGTTGGGGGTCTGGGGAGTAGGGAAGGATAAAATGAAACAAGATGGGATTGGGAGGGAAACAAACCATAAGAGACTCTTAATCTCACAAAACAAACAGGGTTGCTGGAGGGAGGGGTGTGGAGACGGTGGTTGGGTTATGGACACTGGGGAGGGTATGTGATATGGTGAGTGAGTGAAGTGTGTAAGCCTGATGATTCACAGACCTGTAGCTCTGGAGCAAATAATACATTATATGTTAATAAAAATAATAAAAAAAAAAACTCCATTTCATTGAACTATAGTTATTTGATTCTGGATAAACTATTCCAAGTCTAGAAATTAAATCTTTTATATCTTTTGCTAGTATTAATATTTGCAAGAAAAAAACTCTTACAAGAAAAATAACATAGTAACATTATATAATCTTAACTGTAAATGAGCAAATAAGGATACAGGATTCAAAGTACCAGAGAAAATTCACTGTAGGTAGGTATTTTAGGAAGAGAGCACATTTACTGCATATTTATTGGACTACACATAAATCAAACATACATTAGATGTAAAATCACAAAAATATCTGAACATTCATCCATCTACAACTTGTTCTATTTATCAAGATCAATTTGAGGAGCCTGGGTGGATTGGTGGGTTAAGCCTCTGCCTTCGGCTCAGGTCATGATCTCGGGGTCCTGGGATTGAGTAACGTATTGGGCTCTCTGCTTGGTGGAGGGCCTGCTTCCCCCCTTCTCTCTGCCTGCCTCTCTGCCTACTTGTGATCTTGCTCTGTCAAATAAATAAAATCTTAAAAAAAAAGATCAATTTATCAACTATTTGTAAATAATTCTTTTAATTAATTGGTTTGCATTTTAAGGCAGAACTGCTTAAAACTGACATAATAGGTTGCAAAGGGTAATGTGAATTTTAACAACAAAAGGTTATTTGCTTTCATATTTACATGTAATGGGGAAGAATATAACTCTGCTACATCATTTGGGAAAAAAAACGAACACACCCACTCATCTACCAGCCCTGAAGAAAGTATAGGTCTCCACATTAAAGTGTTAAAAAAAAAAAATCAATCCACAGACATCTATACCTGAAAGGCCTGATTTCTTTGTTTAATGATGACAAGGCAATCAGATGAGGGCATACATCTTCATATTCTTCATAGCCCATGCAGATTCCTCCTTGACCTGCTTTACCATTTTGGCTGGTGTCATTTTCAGTTTTGTTTTTCTCCTCAGAACACTCAGTTACAGAACTGTTGTTAACAACCTGCTCTTCTATTTCTTCTAAAGCTTGACTAAATTCAGGTATTTCAAAATTGTGTGCATCAGCACTCTCATCTGACAAATCATCTTCCCTTATTTGCTCAAGATCTCCAGATGATATGCAACAGCAGTCAGCTGTTTCATCTGTAGAGTTTCGATCACTATGATTTTCTAAACTATAAACCTTTGCCTTTTCTAACATCTCTTCATCAGAATGTGAGAATTCAGACTCGTCTTCTGTTTCAGTAATTTTATCATCTGGACCTACTGGATGAAGCAGTTCATCATCTGTTTGCATTTCCTTTGTGTAGCCACTGGCAGAAACCTCTACATCAAGAGAGTCTTCCCTCCTAGGAAAAAAGAATGACTGCTTAAGTAATAGGAAAAAAAATGTACCTGACATGGGTATTTATTATTATGACAAAATATAATCCTCAAATGAGTTTAGTAGTTTGTATGCTTTAAAGATTATTCTTTCCCTAAAATCTAATACTTAGTTAAGTATTCAAATGTAAAAGATACAGGCTTATTGTCATGTAAGAATAAAGTGACTATGGAAAGCAACAATTACTAGTAGAAAGTATTAACATCAGTTGATATTTATTTAATAAATTCACTTTCAAAAGGGGCTAAAGATTTCTTCTTTTAAGTTATGTCAATCATCCCAAATCAGAAAACTGTATATTAATTAAGTATATAAAATAAATGGGGAAACTTTGCTTTGAGAATTTACATATAATTATGTTCCATAAATCAATTAAATATAGCTTCTCTTCTGAACAAAGGAAAACATAAACCCCAAAGAACACTTGACTTGCTTCCTTAAAAATGGGTTATTCACTATTAAGCTGCACTTTGCAGTAAAAGTTTGAGAATTTATAAGAAACTAGGTATGTTCCTCCCCTAAATCCAGTAACATTGCCTTAGTAGACCAAAGGTAGGAATTTTCTAGTTTTTAAGTTTCATTTATACATTAGACAGCAATGATACTCAACAATGATGATACTCCACAATTATAATGTGCTGGAGGTCACTATTTGGAAATTTTTAAAATGAAACTGTTAAAACTCTTAGAACTAAATAAATCAGGTTATTTAAAGTTTTATCATTTTAAACAAAGCAGAGTACAAACCTGATATCACTAAAAGTTGGATAAAGCTCACTTTCATAGCTGAAACGTCTCATGAAGAAATCTCTAATGCATTTAACATCTCTGTCAAAATACCTGTAAAAGCAAGAATCATTTTTTATATATAGCCTGTGTTGCTCATGTTTTTCCTTATTAGTCAATGACAATATCCTTAATAATGATACTCTTAATCAGTATGAAAAAGGAGTTACTCATGAGAAAAAAATAAAAGAACTCAGTTGCCAGTGTGTTTGAAAAAAGCAGAGAAATGAAGAGGAAATAAAAGCTTGACTGTCAAAGGCATTAAGTCCCTATAGTTAGAAAACTCAACGTCTTCCCATACTGTAACAGACATACTAAGAGAAGATAAGATGTATATGAATTTCAGAAAAGAAGATTCTGGATCTGTGGTGTGGGGGTGGGTTTCCACTTTTCCTCTTTAATTTCCAGTCTGTCTGGTTATACTTCTCATCAGCTATACCAAGAGAACCTAGTCAACTGCAAAAGCTAAAGGTAAAATAGGTTAGTGACACCTAAGAAAAAGTTTGGGGACTATTAATTATGTTTATATACCTTTATTATCTGTTAGCTAATTTGCAACAACAGCCAAGAGAGATAAATAATACTGTGGCTTATTAATAATGATATGAAGACATGTTAATCTGGTCCAAGTGTAGAAAGACCTGTGAATATCACGTTGCTTTTTAGGCCACTGTAAAGTAGTGAGAACAGATTAAATTTTCTAGGTTCCTAGATAAGGGAGAATAAAGAAACAGGGTACTGTGGAATTGACTACCTGCTTGAATATTAACTAATTAATATTTTAAGAAAATATGAAGTCTGGAAACAGAAAGATAATGCCACTCTTCTTTCCTTTTAGGACACCAGGGGGAAAAACCTTAATAAATTATTTAAAAATTATCTTTTTATATATGTCTATGTCTCATCTAACTAGATAAAATCTCAAAATCGTCAAAAGCAGAGATAGGTGTTATTTATATTTTAATTATTTATTAATTTATATCTTAATTTCTGGTGCTTAGCACAACTTCTATACCCTAGTACTTGCCCATTAACTATCAAGTTAAATCACACTGTTTCCCTATAGAATAATGCAGCCTACATTTCAAATGCCATGATTTGTCATCGTTTCCTTCTATAATTCTGGTGGTTCCTGGATGTTCCTTCATTGTGACTATGTTATCCCATATAATAAAAATGCTGTTAGTCATCATCCAAAAATATTTTAACCACCCAAGCACCTAACAATCTATTAGTAATTGTTTGGTTGGGAATACTCTTTAAGTTTATATTTAATGGACATTTCTTTTTCTAGAGTAAGTATAGACATTTTCTAATGAGGATCAGGAGGAAGAAAATCTTGACCGAACACAAACTGGTTTGAACTCCTACTTTCCAAGAATTCATTATCTCTATTATCTAAGTGATAGCAGTGTTATCTTCAGGAATAAAGAGAAGTTTCTCATATTGTACCTTGGAACAGGAAGAAAAAAAATATTCAACTTTAACTTGATTACCATCAGTTTCATCATAAAATACAAGGGAAAATATTCTGTCATATTTTGCAGCTTGGCTAGCTTACATGTTAAGTAATGTGAGGAATGAGATTATCACAGGATATAAAGTGATTCTGCCCTGTGTCAGGGATGAGGTTTTACATGAATTCTTTCCTACTAATAAAATAAGAACTAAAAAAGAGGAGAGATATTCTTGTTCTGCCAACCGAGTCCACTCCAAAATCACAATTTTTATTAAGACCATCATAATTATCAAATTATGCTTGGTGAAACACTCTTGGAGGCAACCATGGAGCAGGGAGAAAAGGGGAAAGGCAGAGAAGATGGGGTTCTACGGTTTCCTTCTCTATGTCCCCACTTTTTCTGAGCAGGCCTGTTTTAAAAACTGGGCTTTCACCTAAAAGTATGAATAAAGGGTCCTTGGAGTAAGAAAGTCTGACTTTCAAAAGTCTGTCAGATTATACAAGTAATTCAAATTCTTTTGATGGGTTATAAAGCGGGCAGTTTCTTCAGATTTCCCATTTACAGTATATACTTAATGACCTGTTTTAAAAACAGGATCAAAGTGCATTTTTTTCCCCTTCTAAAACACTGAATAAGAAAGATTCTCTTATAGGGGGGATTATCCTAGTCTGACATCCTTTAATAAAAAACTAAATTTTAGGGGCACCTGGATGGCTCAGTCAGTTAAGTGTCTGACTCTTGATTTTAGCTCAGGTCATGATCTCAGGGTCCTGGGATTGAGCCCCATGTCAGGTTCTGTGCTCAGCGGGGAATCTGCTCTAGGATTGTCTCCCTCTCCCACTGCCCCTCCCTCCACACATGCACGCTCTCTCAAATAAATAAATCTTAAAGAAAAGCAACAATTTTTTAGACCATTAACATCAGCTGTTTCAAACCAGTTACTGACCCAAATGAGAGTATTACAATGTTAAAAAATTAAGAAAAAAATCATTACATCACACATAAACACACCCATATCCAGAATCAGTTTTGGCATATACCATTCAGCATTGGGATGAGAAGTTGAAACCATCTGTGGAAAGTCAATCATGGTGATGTGGTCATCTTTATCCAAAATGAGATTAAATTCATTGAAATCTCCATGAATTAGTCCATGATTTGCAAGTTTGACAATCAGTTCCATAGCTTCATCATATACTGATGCAGGATCTTCAACATGGTGTATCTGACATCTGAAAGTATGAAAATAGGTTATTTGTATTCATTTACGATTTTCATGAAAGCAAGAATGTATGTGTATTAACATTTCCATTCTTTAATTCCCTAACAACTTTTTCTTCATTTCTATCAGCATACAGACATAACAGCTCCCACTTTTTTTTTTAAAAGAAGCCAAGACTGCCTCAATTCTGTATCCTCTGTCCACTATAGACTTTCTCTGATAATTACAGCCAAACTTCTCATTTTTTCCCTCCCATTCTAATGAACCCATTTCAGACATTTTCATCTACCTTGTTCCAAAGAAATAAGTCTGGTCAAAGCTACAAATGACTTCCATGTTGCTAAGTCCAGTAGTCATTATTTGGTCTGTCAGTTAAACTCTTCACCCTTGTTGAAATACTTCCTTCACTTTACCCTTGGTATACCAACTCTTCAGGCTATCCTCTTACCATATTTATTACTCTTAGTCCTTTTTTTGACTAGTTCTTCATCTTTCCTTGACCTTTAAATTTTGGCTCTCCTCAAAGGTTATTGTTAGGAGCTTTTATTTACAATCATTTTTGGTGATCTCATTCAGGCTCATGGCTTTAAACACTATATATATACTGACCTCAACCTAGACTTCTCTGAACTCTAAGGCTTCTCAAACTTAACATCTCAGTCCCACAGTGAACCACTGATTCTAATTCACCCTCTAACTCCAAGCTGCTCTTTCTATAATCTTTTCCATTTCTGTAAATGAAAACTTTGAACCTCCAATTAATTTGTTATTCAGGCCCAAATCCTTGGTATTACCCTTGACATTCCTCTTCCTTCATATCAATATCCAATCCCAAACAAATCATGTTGTCTCTACCCAAAAAATATATCCAGAATCTGAACACTTTTTATCACCTTAAAATCTACAACTCTGATCTAAACAACCATTATCTCTTGCCTGGATTATTACAATAATCACCTAATTTGTCTTCCTAATTCTGTCCTTATCTCATTTCAGTCTATTCTCAAAACAATAGCCGCAGTAATCCTATTAAAATAGTCACACCATATCTCTTGTCCAAAATCCTCCATTGCTTCCTATCCCAATCAAAATAAAAAAGCCCTTGTCCTAACTATTGCTACATTGGCAATGACACTGCAATATGTAAATGTATGAAATCAACATGTTGCAGTTTATATTTATATATCAAATGTATTAAAAAAGAAATTAAAAATTCCTTGCAATGGCCTTTAAAGCCTAAATGATCTAGTTCCCAGCAGCCTCTCTGATCTTATCACTTGTATTCTCTGCCCTCACTCACTTAACTCCAGCCACACCAGCCTCTCAACTGGTCCCTGAACATTTAGGCATGCTCCCATCTCAGGATTTATGTAGCTGCTGTCCCCTCTCTCTGGATCTCTTAGATAGCTATATGGTTTTCTCTCTCATTTCTTTAGGACTGTGCTCAAAAAACACCTTATCAATGAGACTCTTCCTGCCCATTTATGTGAAAATAGCAGCTTCCTCCACCTACATCAGTACTTTCTGTCCCCCTTACCTGCTTTATTTTTATCCACTGCATTTTCTACCATCTGATAATCATACATTTCCTTAATTAGCTATTTATTACATGTCTCCTTCCAACAGAATATAAGCTCTATGAAGGCAGAGATTTTCTTTTGTTCACTCCTGAGCCTTGGTATACCTTAGAACAGTGCTTGGTATATACTAGATTGTTAATAAATACTTGTTGAATGAATCACAGAGATTACAAAATCCATACTGTTAGAATGAAACTGAGTTTTTAATTTGCATGAGACTACAGCTTTCTATTAATTTCTTATCTCTATTAAATATTCCATTTAATTAATATACATTTTGAAAACTAAACCTTATATTTATTTATTAGGATCCATAGTTTCCAGAATAATAAATACTTACAGAGGATAGCCATTTATGAGTTCCATGACCACAGCATGGCGATTATAATCAATTGGTTTTGGGACTGGGAATTTCCTCTCATACAATGCCTGAAACATAGCAAAACAGGTATAAACTAATGAAGATGTCATTAATTTTTAAGGAAAAATAGAAGCAAACATACTGGCTCACAACCAGAAAAAAAAACACAGAAGTCTTTACAAAATTACAGTTAACACACGCTTATTTATGTATGGCTTATTCACAGCAAAAATGAACTATACATAAAATAAAATTTTAAACCAGTTTACTTAATTCACTTTTTCACCAAGCATTAATTAATTAAGCATTAATTGAACATTTGCTGAATATTATACATGGTGTTAGGGTTACAAAAATGAATGTTAAAAAGTCTGTCCCCAAGAAGCCTACAGTCTCTTAGGATATATCTTCTTATTTTGTTAAATTTTTGTCACTAATTGGGAGTGTACTTAAAAATTCACATGGAGGGTGCCTGGGTGCCTCAATTGGGGTAGGTGTATGCCTTTGGCTCAGTTTGTGATCTCAGGGTCCTGGGGTCAAGTCCCATATCGGGCTTGCCTCTGCTTGGTGGGGAGTCTGTTTCTCCCTTTCATTCTCCCTTTGTACTCTCTCTCTTAAATAAATAAATAAAATCTTTAAAAATTCACATGGAAATAAGTTGTAATTGGGAAATTTTTGCCCTCTACAGTTTGGAATGCTACTATTTCAATGTAGGCCTTTGTTACTTACACCTATTTGCTCCAACAGTGGTTCTAGCTTTTGCCACAATATCTAACCTTTACTCTGTGTACCAATACCAAACTTAAATAGTTACGTCAATGTTCCATTTAAGAAAACCTACAATGTTGTATGTATTGATTTCAGTCTGGAAAACTTTTCCTGGTTGTCAAAACTCTCTTTAATCTACTTATCCAGTCCTAGTTTTTCCAGTACTCTTTTTAATAAGCACTCTGGAGTACACACAGGGCTTACATCCATATTCATGTCTTTGCCCATAGTGGCTCCTCTGCAAAGTACACTGTCTTACTATCTTCTCCTTAGAGACAAATTATATGCATGCTTCATGACTCTATTCAACTCCTACTCACTTTATGAAACCTCCGTTATCAACTATTCTAGTCTACAGAAGTTTCTCTAAATATAAGACGTAATTTAATTTTTAAACTATTCTTTATATATATATATATTTGTGTTGTGTTCCTAATTTTAAGACACTGACTGCATTACTTATTTCTTTGGTATACACACCTTCACCCCACTGTATGCCAGCTACTTAATACAGTGGTAGGCATACAAATGATATTTAATATATTATCTATTAACAGGGTTAGTTTTAGAAAGCTCTTTACTTCCTACCTTTTTTGTGAGAGGAACTGAATTACTCCTCATTCCCCAAAGGTTTTTGTTTGTTTGGCCTTAAATAATTTTTTTTTTTTCTCCCGATGCAAGTACTTTTGAACATGCCTTGGCAGCTCAATAGCATATAATAATCTTAACTATTGTCATAGTGGTCTAGCCCTTGCACTATGGCTTAATCCTTTAAGGTGTCCCTAATCTTATTTTACACTCTAGGAAAAAAGAGAATAAATTTAAGAAGCATATTTATGCACAACCTGGTTCTATTCTAGTACCTTCAAATAAACATCTGAGAAAACACCTAGTGCAGTTTTGGGAAAATGTGTAACAATCCTTACCAAACTGCCTACTTACTGATTGTTTATGATTGGTTACAAACCATCAGTATAAGACAAGAAACATCTATCATGTACGGTATCAGCATCACTTATATTGTCTTGAGAGTTCTCCCATGATTACTAAAAATTTAAGCATATGAATTAAAATAACCTACTCAAAGAACACTCCTAAGAGTTTCATATACTGGTCATATACTAGAGGGATTCCTTTTTTTTTTTTTTTAAATGTATGTATGTATGTATGTATGTATGTATTCTTAGTAATCTATTTACCTAACATGGGACTCAAACTCACAACCCTGAGATCAAGAGTTGCATGCTCTTTCAACTTAGCTAGCCTGGTGCTCCTAGAGTGACTTTTTTTTTTAAAGATTTTATTTATTTATTTGACAGATAGAGATCACAAGTAGGCAGAGAGGCAGGCAGAGAGAGAGAGAAGAGGAAGCAGGCTCTCTGCAGAGCAGACAGCTCGATGTGGGGCTTGATCCAAGGACCCTGGGATCATGACCTGAGCCGAAGGCAGAGGCTTTAACCCACTGAGCCACCCAGGAGCCCCTAGAGTGACTTTTAATAAATCAAAATTTTAAAAAGTGAAGATAAGTAGTAATAAATAAACACTATTATTTTGGAGAATAATAACAATATGATACTATTTTCTGTTTAATTAAATGTTATTGAAGATGTTTAATTTAGTTATTAAAGATATTTAACAAATCTTGGGGCATTTGGGTGGCTCAGTCGGATAAACATCTGCCTTCAGATCAGGTCATCATCCCTGGGTCCTGGGATGGAGCCCCAGGTCAGGCTCTCTGCTCAGTGGGAGCTTACTTCTCCCTCTCCCTCTCCCTTTGCCAGTCCCCCTGCTTGTGCTCTCTCACTCTATCTCTCTCAAATAAATAAAATCTTAAAAAAAAAAAAAAAAAAAAGAGAGATATTTAATAAATCTATCCTGAACTTAATTTTGAAAGTGAAAGGTTAAAGGCTAAAGATTTTTACCATTCCTAATATGCATCCATATTTGTAAATCAACATTTCTTTTCTATTATATGAAGGAAAAATACTAGTCAACTTACCCGAGACACTAAGCTTTCTACAGATAACTACTATAGGTAATTCCCTGGGATTTTCAATTAGAGACAAATGTATGCATATTTTGTATACTGAATAGATATACATTCACACAAACATTTGTGAGGCAATTACATCATTAATTACTAAGGTTATTAATTATTAAGGTCATTTGTTAATATTGTAGAATATTATCTCATACTACAAGATAATATTTTATTAATATTGTAGAACCCATTTTGCCTTGATGTGCATTAGTAACAATGAAAAGTGCCTTCACATCAGAAAAAAAAAAAGGGTCACCAGAAGAGCAAATAACAGAAAAAAGCAATAATTAAAAGTAAGCGAAAGAATTGGGACTAGGGGTAGAGAGATGTAGGAGCAGCAGACTGATAACTGTCACTACATCTTTTCGACTACATGTATTATTTGGTTAAGAAATATAAAATTATTCACCAAATACCTTCATATAGGCAAATTCTTTCATGGCAGAGAGACGAGATAAATAAAGCCAAGACATGTTATGCCTGTGTTTATGATAATCACGTTTGTTTTTCAGATTTCGAAAGGAGGTTCTTCCCAGTCTGTGAAGCTTTAATGCAAATTGCTGCCCCTCTTCATTTGCAACAATGTAAATATCTAGAGCCAAGATTTAGAAAAGATCATTATTATACTATCATTCCAAAAAGTTCATTTGTAATTTCCAAACTTTGATTTTATTTGTATCAAATTTTCTTTCCTAATAACCAGGAATATTTATTACTCAGCAAAATTCTTTCTCTTAAATACAATGCAAAATAAGATGACATGTATTAGTATCTGATACAAAAGAAAACAGAGATGTGGTGTGTCAAAGGTTACTGCTCCCACAGGTGCTCAATACTCAGTTCAATTTAGTGGCAAAAATCTCATTGTCCCTTAGTGTCCTACATATATGATAAGTGATTTAATACCTTTTTTCAACAATATGAAGCTCAATCCTTCAACTGCTTCAGTGAATAATATTCAATTGTTAGAATATAATCCCGTAGGGGTGCCTAGGTGGCTCAGTCAGTTAGGTGTCAGCCTTTAGCTCGGGTCGTGATCCCTAGGGTCCTGGGATTGAGCCCTGCATTGGACTCCCTACTTGGTGGAGAGCCTGCTTCTCCCTCTCCCTTTGCTGCTCCCCCTGCTTGTGCTCTCCTTTAAATAAATAAATAAAAATCTTAAAAATAAAAAATATGTATAATCCTATAGTAATCAGAATGGAGATCTTCCCATAAGTATTGCAATTATCAAAAAATAGTTGCTATTTGAAATCTTGATATTTAAAACACACCCTAATTATTCATGAGAAATTTTAATGATCACACATCAAGAAACTGTCTTTCACATTGGCAGGATTATAAATTAGTGTAAACTTTTGAAGGGAAATCTGGTACTACAAATTTCAAATGTACATAACTTTTGCTCTAATAATTAAATTTCTAAGACTGTATTTATGAATTTATTTGCACATCTGCATAGAGATATGTGCACAAGGATGTATACCACGTCATTACTTACAAAAGACAAGATGAAGTAACATAAATGCCCTAACAACTGGGACTGGTAAATCAATTACTGATTTACTAGGTAAAACTCTGCAACTATGAAAAAGACCCATCTGTTAACATGAAATGATATCAGAAATGCATCAAGAAGCACCTGGCTGGCTCAGTCAGTAAAGCACAGGACTCTTGATCTTGGGGTTGTAAGTTGGAGCTCCAGGTTGGGTGTAGAGATTACTCAAAAATAAAATATATATATATATATATATATATATATATATAAAAGCATCAAGTGGAAAAAATCTAGGTGTAAAATAGTTAAGTAATATTTGGTTTCACCTGTGATTAAAAAGATATGTGAATGCATATACATATATCGTCAGTACCTTATGTACCTTATGTACTAACAAAATATATCTAGAAGGACATATAAGATATTATTCAACAGTAACAACTTTGGGAAGTAATAACAGCAGATTGAGATCTGGGTTAGGAGTAAGATTTACTTTTTATTGTACTTTCTTTTGTACTATTTATCATTTCCATGTAGTGAAGTTCTTAAAAAAAAGCCATTTTTTAAAAATAAAAAAATTGGACATAAAAAAGAGGCAGCATATCTAAGAAAAGGTGTTCATTACCTCATTTTATACATTTCACATAATAAATTTCTCACACATACACACACAGTGTTATAAATATAACAGTGCTAAATAACACTCCTGCAATACTTATTTGCTCAATGCTATTTTAGAATGCTTTTTTCTGTGTTTTACAAATATCTAAGTTTACCATATTTCTGATGAAAAACGTGCTTGTGGCTTTTAAATATTCACTGTCTTCTAATACTCCTTTGTGTTACACATTTTAACTATTACAAATATCCATTTACCATATATAAAACAAAAGCAAAAAAAATATTTGCCAAAGACGTCAGTCATTAGAAGAAAATTAATTCCTGCTATAACTGAATTTTCAGTGACAGACTTATGAAAAACAATAACCTAACCTAAGGGTAATTTCATCATCTATATTGTTTCCAACCAACTTTTCAATTCACTGCTCAGTTGAAAAAGATGGAAAAATTAAAAAATAACGCTTTCTCAGGGGGAAATATAAATAGAAACTAGAGCGAAGAAAATGAGTTCAGTAGTACTGTTAGCACTTACCAGATTCTTTGCCAACACCCATCTGGTTTCCAACAGACTCAACTACCTGTCTAGAAGAAAGTGTTTTCAAAGCTAGGTAATCATAGCCTGCATTTGTCAATCGGTAGCCCTGGACAGCTAGACAAAATAAAACAAAAAAGACTGTATTTACTTACATTGTACAATCAAGTCACATTAGTTCAAGTCATGAGAGGAATTTAAACATAAGAAATCTTAGTTGGAATGATTAGCTTACCCAGTCTTCAGAGTGTGGCATTTCTTCCTATAATTTGTATTTTTTTCTCTAGAGCAGTGTTACTCAAAGTGTAACTCACAGACTGAGACCAGTCTCTAAATATTTGTTACCAGTCTGTGATAAGACACAGAAACTGAAATGAAGTGGTTACCTTAAGAAATTTTTATATTACTTAGACCAAGTTATTTTGTCTTCAACTCTAGTAAGGAATTTGTGCCTGTATTTTATCAGTTTTTAAATTTCACTTTTCTAGTAATTACTTTTTTATTGTTATTTTACTAAAGTATGGATGCATGATAGGTTGAAAAAAAAAACAACCCTCATTGCATACGGTTTGAGAATTAATACTTTAGAGTAGTGCAGTACAATGTATTTGCCCAAGATAGTGGCATTAATTCTCTCCTACTTGCTCTTCTGCCAATTAGAACTTGTTAATCTCCTAACAGGAGATGGAGGCTATTTCTTTACTCTCTTTGATCTGGGTGGGCCCTGTCAATGCTCTAATAGAATATGGTAAATGTATGCCACTTTCAAGTCTACAAAGAGTACTTTGCTGGTTTGGCAACTTTCACTTTCCACCTTTTGAAATGCCTGCTCTGGGGGAACCCAGAATCATGAAAAATCACAAATAATGCCATAAATACTTACTTTTGGTACGCTCCCAAGCTATGAGTTTATGTTTCACTAATTCTCTTAAAACTTTATTACAGCCACCATGTTTAAGGCTGGCTATAGAAGCAACTAAACTGCATGGAACTATTTCATGGTTCTTCATGCCCATTTCAACCTGAAATTAAAGGAATCATATGTAATCATAATCAACATAGAGCTGTTGTCTACCAAAACTTTGCTAATTAACTTCTTCAAATTTCTCTAACCATGCACTTACCCAGCCAACTCTGAGATGTAATTCTAGACATATTTCTAATCACAATCTGATTATATAATCACAAATATTCATATTCTGCCTCTCTACTAAGATAAAAATTGAAAGTACTTAACAGTTACTGATGTGGCAAATACTAAGATATTTGTTGACATCTAAATATTTATCTTTAAAAACTATACATATTTCAGATATTCACTGAGAAGTTATTTACTATGAAAGTATCATATGCAGCCATGGTGGAAGACTTAAAAATATATAAAAATAATCCCTACCCCTGGGGAATTTATTATCTGCTTGTGGAAATAAGAACCTAGACATCTAACTTTATTAGAAGACAAGAAATGGAAAGAGCTAAAAAAGAAGTGGCTCAGGGCTGAACAAAAATAATTCTAGCTGAGGGATCAGTTTCAAAGAAGCGGCACTTGAGACGGACTTTCAGATGCAGGAAAACCAAAAAAACACACAATATCAGAGAATATCAGAGAAAGACAAAAGATTTGGATATGACACACAGGCAAGAAAATAAAAGCAGAGCAACAGCTAGGACAGTGCTACCTCATATGCCATGGCAAACAGAATTCGTGAAAAGGCGCTTGAAAACGCTTTTGAGAAAGGTATGGAAGGTCTTGAAATGTAGATCAAGGAGTTTTAGATTTCTTGTTGAGGAAAACTGAAAACCCCTGAAGGTGTTTACACAAGGGAGATACATGAACAGAGATGTTCTAGGGACATTAATCACAACTCAAAGTTCTGAAAGGTCTTTCAAACGAGGATGTTTAAGGTAATTTGGAAAGATTTATCTATACTCAGTAATGAAGTCATAATTAAAGGGTAAAATTGTCAATTATTTGATAGAGGTGACAGATAAAGCTGTAAAGTGGATGTGATCATCAAACAAGAGATAATGGAAGACAAAGGAGGGCTGAGGGACAGAATTTTGGGGGAAGTTCACATTAAAAGGTAAGGGCAGTCAGTCAAAGTATGATTATTGATGTAGGAGTGCCTGAGAAGTAAAGAGAGAGTCAAGGAAAGATGGCTGCTGATACCAAGGATGGTTAAGACTCAACAGAGACCGAAATATATTTAACAAGTAGGTCATTTACTGGTGAGCTTCAAAAAAGAAGTTAAATATTGCAGAGATAAAGGTTTGGAAGACAAAACTGGAACTGTTATGATGTCCCAACCAAAATCTCACACCTTAACTCATTCCCTTGTTAGCCTCTAATACTCTTTCTTGACTCCCCTGTTTCTGTCCCACATTAGGAATAAATCAATGTGGTGAGGAAGCAGAGAAGGTTGGTATCTTTGAGAAGTGATAGTAGGTGTTTAGAGAACGTGCAGATGAATTGAGTGCCTTCTAAATTTCATACTGAATTTGAATTTGATATTTTAAGTATTGCCTATTTACGCAAAAGATAACAGCTTCTAAAAAATTCATGGTTTTATTCTTGAGATGCCTAATCTACATTTTGTCGATCTTTGTGCCATAAGACTACCACTATTAAAATCAGTTTTTGTCACTTCCCCGCTTAAAACCTTCAGTGGCTCCCCTATTATTTAGAATATATTCCAATTTCTTTACCAAGCCTGCAAGGCTCTACAGCACATGATCTGTCTCACCTTGACCAATTTCATCTCCAACCAGTCAACCTCTTGCTCACTATGCTCCAGCCACACTGGCCTTTCCAATCTTCAAAAACTGTTTCTAGCTTAGCTGTTCACTTAGTACAGCTGTTTCCAAGGCCACTGGATCACCTCCTTCTCATTCAGCTCCTATTTTTCCCCCCTCTCCCCTGCCAGTCTTTCTTTCATTTGGCAAATATTTATTCAGTACCTACCAAACGACAGGAACTTTTTCAAAAGGCCTTAACACTTTGGCTACAACACTTAACAGACAAGATTCTTTCACTCTGGCAATCTTCTCTGACTACACAATTTAAAGATGGCATTCATGCTCCCCAGCCCAAAGGTGCAAATCGTTTCTGTTGTATTCTCCTCTTTATCACCTTCACAACACTTATTATCAGATACTGTCTTCCTCATTTATTTACTCGTTTACTCGATGATCTGTTACCTTCGTCTTGTATCCCAAAATTGTGACTAAAAACCAGACAAGTAAGTGTTGACAGAAGGAAATTGAATAAAAGCTATGTGAGGGAATCTGTGAGGGAGGAACTCAGTGCTATCAATTCTCAGGAGCCTTCTTCAACTCTTCTCGGGGCGGGGTTGGGGGGGGGGGGTGGGCGTCGGAGGCCCAGGGTCAGAGAAGCGTTCTAGGCCACTGAGATGCCAGTGAAGCTCTGGAGCACAAGTCGGGGAGCAGAAAAGGATGGAAATGATTAGAAGAGAGGACTTTGCTCAGTTTGGGGGAAGACAAAAGCTTCCGAACAACGGCTTTGAGCAATCTGACCGTCGGGGTCCTCTCTTCCTCATTCCCAGCCTGAGTCTCCTCAGAGGGCCTACAGCGCACTCAGCTCTCAGCCGAATCGCAGAAGAGAAAAACGCGCGGTGGGAAAGGACTGGGGGCAGGGAAAAACAGCGAACTTCTTACCGCGGTCAGGACCCTGAAGTCATCCCGGCTCATGTAACGTAACTTGGCCACATTCACTTTCCCCATGGCGGCCCGAGATCAAGCCAGGAAACTCCTTCACTACAGCTGGAGAGCACAAGGTAAGCGTGTACACTAGCCTCTCCCAAGCTTCACAGCCGGCGGGTGGCTTGCGCGTGCGCCGCTCCTCCGGGCAGGTCCTTGTTAATAAATAGAAGAACTTTTTTGTCTGGCTTGGGAAAATGAAAGTCTGGGTTTATGATGCATGTAGAATGGAACAACGCAGAAAGTTTTTTTTTGTAAGGGGATTTTTGTCATGTAAGTGAACGGATTTTGAGTGTCTATGATAAGTCATTTAGTTTTTCATATCTGTCAGGACTGGCTGCGTAGAGGACGCATTCCGCCTGTGAGAGCAGAACGGTAACAAATGGGAGGAGCAAATTTCATCCCCAACCAGCAACTCCTACTTTAGGCAAAGTGAGTTCCAACAAGAGACGGGGGTGAAATGAACCCAAGAGCGTCCAGATACACAAGGCCATTAAAAATAAAGGGGCGCCTGGGTGGCTCAGTGGGTTAAGCCTCTGCCTTTGGCTCAACTCATGATCTCAGGGTCCCGGGATGGAACCCCCCATCCGGCTCTCTGCTCAGCAGGCACCCTGCTTCCCCCTCTCTCTTTGCCTGCCTTTATGCCTACTTGTGATCTCTGTCAAATAAATAAATAAAATCTTTAAAAAAATAAATAAAAATAGTAATCATAAGGCTAGTCCCTTCCCTAACCGCTCCTGTTTAGAAAAGAGGAAGGCGTGGCTCAAGAGAGCTCTTTTGGCTTCGGTACCCGCTTTAGGTTAGTTCTCCAGACTCGGAATGCTCTTGCGCCTGGGCTAGGCGGCGGGAGGGGGCGTGGCGGTGGGGGTCTGGGGGCGTGGCGGCGGGAGGGGGCGTGGGCAGCGGTGTGAGCTCTGTGGAAAGCGTGCTGGCGTGGTTGCTTCTCCCGCGCATTTCCAGAGAAAAGCTGGCGAGTTTGAGGAGTTGGAAAGGATGTACGAGGGCTGTTTATCAAAGACCAAGCCTGATTTCAGGGCTTTAGGAGAGCTACCCACACTGAACCTGGAACTCCTCTCCACGTCAAAAACATGGTAACTGGGGCAACCCTTCAACAACTTGCTCCTCAGAGGGTGGATACTCTACCTTCCCTACAAAAGCAACAAGGGTAACAAAACTTGTGTGATAATGTTCGTGTTTCTGTCTTGTTTCATGAACTACGTTTTAAACCTTTAAAAGACAATTACCTGTTTTGGTACACTCCTCACACGTTGGGTGTGGGTACTACAGGGGTCACTTGGAAGATGGTGGCCTACTTCAGTCTTGACTTCACTTCCAGCGACTGCTGTTTAGCCTCTCTCTGGGTTGAGTCTCAAAACTTTAAGTGTAAACTTTGGAGTTCATTATTTACAGAGTCCATTTTTTCCTGCTGGGCTTCTACTGGCCGGTGGGCCCATATTCCAACTCTCCAAGGCCCCACTGAGTATCTTGCTTTGTCCAAAACAGTTAGCTTTATCATAAAACCAAGTTCCAAGGCAAGCAATTGAACATTCCCTTTCTTTCCAAGTCAGAATAGTTAAAACTCTGAAACCATAGAATACAAGCAGCAGAACCATCTTCTATCCCCTTTACACTACAACCTTTGGCTTCTTTTTCACACTTGAATGCAGTAAGCCTTTGATTAACCATGCTTAACTATTGGAAACCTACACTGAAATGGACCTTTTCTTTCTGTACTTCATGTAAGACATAAAAATGAAAGGTTTTTTTTATGGAGCAAGAGTGAAATAGGAAACATAAGTCATTTGGCTGTCAATTACTAATCCAACATTCTAGCAGACATCGCTAATCTATTAAGGCACAAACCTTATGTTACTTCTAAACTGTGTGCCAGACAACCACCGCTAATTGATGGGTTTTGGCTATAGTTGTCCTGTTTCTGGAGCGTTCCAGAATTGAGAATCACATTGAGCCCAAATCTCTTCTACTTTCAATATTTATATTTATTTTTAATACAATTATCTTAATCAGACCCTTGAAGAGTAGAAGTGATTCAGGTATTATTCAGTATCCTGATTTACTTTGTCTTACCATGCTTAGTAATGACAATCAAAAATTACACAGTATTTTTTATTCACTCATTTACTATGTATCAAAAATACATGCCAGATTTTTTGCTTGGTCCTGGGGAAATAAACCTAACCCTTAAGTCTTGAGATAGAAGGAGATGAATAGAAAATAGGAGAATAATAGGACAGAGGTGTGCAAAGGATTTAGCATATTATTATTACCCACTCCCAGACTCCCATCTCTCTCTCTCTCTCTCTCTCTCTCTCTCTCTCTCTCACACACACACACACAGTTTGCCCTCACAAGTTGCAAGAGGATCTTGACCATCTATAGATGGAAGTTCAAACATCTTTTCTGAAATTAAACTTCTTAGGCTGACATTCAGGATCTTCAATAATCTGTATCATTGCTTACTTTCAAATAACATATGCTCTTGCCTAATTGAACAGCTCTTTTTTTTTTTTTTTACAGTTCAGTCAAGTACTGTTCCCTTGATTTCCTGTCTTACTGCCATTACCCTTCATCTGTAATGCTTACCTTCCCACATTTTTTTCCTTCTTTCTAGTCACCACATATCTAAGTCTTACCTACTGTTCATAAAATACTATTCATCCCATAACATTTTTCTTTATTATCCTTATGTTATTTTCCTAGGGTTGTTGTAACGAATAACCACAAATTTGGTGGTTTAAAACCATAGAAATTTAGTCTTTTACAGTTCTGGCCCATGCTCCCTCTGGAGGCTCCAAGGGACAATCAGTTTCTTTCCTCTTTCAGCTTCTATCAGCATTTTGATGACTACTGACATTTCTTGGCTTGTGGTTGTATCACTCCATCTCTGCCTCTGGAGTCACATTGCCTTCTCCATTTCTATGTGTGTCTCTCTCTTTTTCTGTCTTATAAAAATGCATGTCTTTGCATTTGGTAGCACAAGGATTGGACTGTAGTGGACACTGTGATATACCACCCAGCTGTCCCCCTCCAGGAATGACGGACTTACTTCCCCCCACCCCCAGCTCCTGGAAGTACTGCCAGCAGAAAATGCTGAGTAGTCAGCTCCAACCTCCCTTGGTACTGCTCTCTAGTTCAACCTCTTCCTTTGTTTACTCCTTGTCTTTCCCCGTTCTCCTCCAGGGGTTGATTGTAATTAATACCCCTAATACAGTACAGGTCTGGTTCCTGAGGAACTCAACCTTTACCATTGCTTTCTTGGGCCCTCAGTGCAGTGTTAATAGGCACTGCTATAAAAATGGGACAGGCTGGGGCGCCTGGGTGGCTCAGTTGGTTGAGCGACTGCCTTCGGCTCGGGTCATGATCCCGGACTTCCGGGATCGAGTCCCGCATCAGGCTCCCAGCTCCGTGGGGAGTCTGCTTCTCCCTCTGACCTTCTCCTCTCTCATGCTCTCTCTCACTCATTCTCTCACAAATAAATAAATAAAATCTTTAAAAAAAAAATTGGGACAGGCAGAATAAGACCAGCCAACTGAGGCTTAATTCTGCCACTAACTAGCTTTTTGATCTTAGGTACTCTCTTTAACTTTTCTTATTCATACAAGTTTTTATTTTGAATGTTTATTATACAACATATTTTGGTAAACAAAACTCAGTTCCTTTCCTCAAGGAGCTTATAGGTCTAATGATGCTTAGGTTGTTTATTTATATTATGAAAGGACTCAACTTGAATTGCGTTTCTAAACCTTTTGTTAATTTAAGTCGCCATCTCAAGCTCCATAATCTCCATTCCACTCAAGGTGAGAATCACTCTCTTCTGTATATCCCTAGGAACCAAGAATATTTGGTTAAGATTTATTTTATGAAAATAAGATTCTTTTATTTTGCAAATAGAAAATTATGTAACGTGATAATAGATATGCCTTGTATTCCCACGCCTTAGTGATTTTGATAGCACCTAAGGAACTACTGAACAATCCCTTTGAGTTCAGTCAGGACAGAAACCATATTTGTTATTTAAACATAGATGTTAATATTAAGACTCATGAATTTGGCATAAAGCTAAATAGAAAACTGAAAATGGGAAAGGAGAATACTGAGGCACCACAACTGCCACTACTAAGGCTAGAGCAACTAAAATAAAACTGAAATGACTTGGAAGCTTAGGGGAAAGGCACCATCGACCTGAGACCCAGACCTCTGAGGAGGGGCATTGCCAGGTTGGTGATGATAGTTCAGGAGCAGGAAGACTTGATAAGACTAGTTTGGCAAGTTTGGAACAACTGCAAACTAGATTCAGGTGTTGCTATGGAAAGATGCTGCTGGGTTGAATAAGTGTTGGGACAATGCTAACAAAAATGAAATACCTAGGAAGCCTGGAGGAAGCAAACAGGAAGCAGGGATTATTCCTCCTTTAGGATTAATTAATTCTTCCTCCTTTAGGATTGCTTTTCGGGAGTGCAGTGTGGAGCTAGCTGGCAAAGCAGAAATGTGGCTTACAAGGTTCCAGCTCTTGTGCCAGAAAGTGGGGTTAGAGGTCTGGGTTTTGAAACCTAGAGACAATAGCTTAATAACTGGCACAATCTCTAAAAGATTTTTGAGATTTAATATTCTACTTGTCTGCCTTATAGACCTGCACTGAGTAATTATCAAGTGAGATTTTTATGGTTTGTCTTTTTTTGGTGTGTTTTCTTTTTATGTACCTTGATTTAGAGAATAAATAACTTGTTTCAGATTTTTGTTCTTCTACTTTATTGCTTTACTTGAATTAATGGATGTATCAGTTTTAGTCCGTTGTTGTTGTTGTTCTCGTTATTTTATTGTTTACAAGAATCAAAAGTCATCTCATTATTCTGTTACATACTTTAATAAATAAGGGCTCTTGGGTTCCCTGAAAATAGTGTAATGGTTTTGAATACAAGTTAAGCACTTGACCTATTATTCCACGTTACTCTTCCAAATTTTAAGTTTCCACACCCTAAATTTTAAGTTTCCACACCCTAAATTTTATTTAGTTTTATGATTTTTTCTTTGAATTGTGAGTCTGGGTTTTAAAAACATTTTTCTGACAGTGGAGCACTTAACTGGTCTTCTGTTAGAATAGCTTTTTTTAGGCTAAGCTGCAGCTTGAATTCCAAACTTCGTTAAACATTCTTACTATTCCCCTTTTAACATAGCTTAATATGCTATGCTTCAATTTGAAAACATTATTTGCTCACAAGGAATTCTCATTAAAGTAGACTTTATATAAAATGTGGTATTAAACTTATAGTGGGAAATGACCAAATAAATAGAAAATATTAAAAATGAGGTTCAAAAGTGGAATGGTGGTTTAATTAGCTGAAGAGTACTTAAAAATGTCTGTTGACATTAATAAATGTATGAAAATGTAGTTATTTAGTCACTTCTGTTTATCAGTTGAAATTTATTTTAAATAATAATGAAAACACTTTTATTTTCTATATAAAATATATGTGATGTTCCAAAAATACACATTCTCTAAGATCCAAATTGTGAAAATGGTTCTAGTTAAGCTTAAAAAGGTAGTACTCATGCCAGACCCCCAAATGCTGCAAATTCTTTTCCAAAGGTAAATTTATACAAATACTTGCTGAAAGCCCACCCTGAACAGAGCAGTTCAAAGATGGGCTCTTTCATTCTCATTTTGGGAAATCAGTGTTCTTAAGACATGTTCAGATGGTTCTACCTTTATTACTGCAGGTGTCCTCTTTCAAACAGGACTTCTAAGGATAAGATTGTTTAGTTCTCTTAGAATTCTCAACTTCGTTAAGCTGCCACCTATAGTCAGAAGACCTCTGGAAATGTTGGAATTAGGTTTTAAAAAGTGACTGGAGTTATCATAGTCCCTAATACTCTGATACTCCAAACTCATTTATTAACCTACTAGGGAGTTTTCATCAAGGAAGTCAGAACTTGGCTTTAACTGATCTGGTTGCCACCTGATTATTAGTTCATGCTGAACTGATTTATTTTTCTGAACATATCTAACATATGTTAAGCCTGCATGGAATAAAGCTCACACAGTGTAGTTTAGCCAAAAATAACCCATTGGCTGGTAATTTTTAGAACCTTCACTATTTCTATAAAAGAAGTGATGTCTTCTAGTATGTAATATGTGGCCTCTTTACAGTCACTGGAGGAATTATTTAGTTTGTGAATAAACTGAACCCCTCTCTTGGGTTTTTTCTTTTGTTCCTGCTCTAGGCATTTTCCTACCTGTTTAACTCAGGATAGGTGGATAAAAGTAGATGAAACAAAAACTATGCTATTTTTATTGTTGTTTTTATTTTATTAGCTCAGATAAAATATTTGAGAGTTTGATGGGATTACATTGAGGGTCCTGGCTTATCTAAGGATTGTTTCCCCACTATTTTCCACTATTTCTCTAGATCACTGAAAGTAGATCCCAAAGATCTCAACATTAGTTTCTTAAATGTCAAGATAGATTATAATTTATGCATGTTTGAAGTATTTTAGGACTAAATTTTTAAAGAAATACATTTTTATTTTTAAAAGTATATTCTGAATATAGCATTTCATGTTAAACTTCCTCAGTAATTTCTTTTTCAATATTCATTTTTAATTTTGAATTTACTTACAAGACTTGTTAACAGAGTCTGCTAATTATCCCCAATGCCCATTCTTCCCTTTTTCGTTTTAGCAAGAGAAGCTTCTGATTTCCAGCTGGGCACATGGGCCCTAAGCTGGAGATGATATTTCCCAGCCTTGTTAGAACTAGATGTGGTTACATGTCTTAATTTTTACCTATGTTGTGTCAGTAGAAATTATAAATGCACCTTTTAAGTCTTGCCTTTAAAAAACTGAGTACGTAGATCCATCTTTTTTTTTTTTTTTTAAAGATTTTATTTATTTATTTGACAGAGATCACAAGTAGGCAGAGAGGCAGGCAGGGAGAGAGAGAGGAGGAAGCAGGCCCACCCGCTAAGCAGAGAGCCCAATTCGGGGCTTGATCCCAGGACCTTGGGATCATGACCTGAGCCGAAGGCAGAGGCTTTAACTCACTGAGCCACACAGGCACCCCTGTAGATCCATCTTTTATTCCATTCTTCTATAGACTGGACCTTAACTGTTATGGTAGTGAGTTATCTTCAACCATGCTGATAAAGGCAATACTCTGAGGGGATATCTAAAAAATAATGTGGAAGTGCCCTGATCCCTGGGTGACATCAAGGAGCAGTCTTCCTTCCGATTCCACTCCAGTTGCGTGGCTCTGAATGTTACATGGAAGAGCATCACACTTCTACTTTCTTTGAGCTACTGTATTTGGGGGTCTTCTGTTACAAAAGATTTGTTCTTTATTTATTTGAGAGAGAGACAGTGAGAGAGAGCATGAGCTAGGAGAAGGTCAGAGAGAGAAGCAGACTCCCCGTGGAGCTGGGAGCCCGATGCGGGACTCGATCCCGGGACTCCAGGAAAAGATTTGTTCTTAACCTAATAATACAAACAAGATTTTAAGTAAATATTTTTCTGATGACTTGGAGTTTCAAAGAAGACTCTAGAGGTCAAGGCTTTATAGACTTGGTAAAGGTGAATTGTCTATCCATTTCTTAGCCACCTATTTTGAAATGTCCTTATGGTATGAGGGGTAATGGTGGGCTAATGGTGAAGAACCAAATGTTGAAGATATATGTGAAGAGTTTGAATAAAATTGTTTCATCAAGCTCTAAGTGGAACAAAGCAATATTTCTAGATTTATATATAATCTTATATGTGATTTAAGTATATAACTAAATTTAGTGAATTTAATTTTATTAATAGGTGTTTGGTGATTCCATATATATATACATAAAAGTTTATATATTCATTTTTTAAGAAAAAGCCTTTTAATTGAATTTGCCATTGAAAAAATAGGACATCATTTTATATATATGTGTGTGTGTGTGTGTGTGTGTGTGTGTATATATATATATATATATATATATATATATATATAGTAGCCAAAAGGTGAACACCATCCAAATGTTCATCAACTGATGATTGGATAAACAAAATGTATTATATCCATCCTATGGAATAATATTTTGCCAAAAAAAGGGATGAAGTTCTGATTGTATTATAACATGGATGAACCTTGAAAACATTGTAAGCTTGAAAAATGAAAACATTGTAATAAATGAATGAAGAAGACATAATAGAGAACATACTACATGAATCCTTTTGTCAGAGATGTCCAAAATATGTAAATCCATGGAAACAAAATATAGATTAGTGGTTGCCAGAGGAGGGAGAATGTGGAATGACTTCTAATTGAAATGGGGTTTTGTGATATAATAAAAAATAAGTATTTGGTGTTTGTCCTGTGTTCCTAGCAGAGGGCTCCTAAAGGACTTGGAATGTACTCTTATTAAAAGAAAATTCAGAGCTTTACTTGATATGAATATTATATTGGGTGAGAAACAAACTTTATAAACAGGGAGACGTCAAACTTAAAAGTGGTATGAAGCTCAGAGGCAGGACATTACAGGGTGGCTTATAAAGTGAAAATGAGGATGTTGTAACCTTTACAATAATTGCTTATTACAAAGGAGATTTCCGGATGGCAGGGATTGGTTAAAAGTGATTATCTTATACTATTTCAGGAAGATGGCTTAGGTTTTATTTATGATTATCTGAGGCATTTATAAGAAATAATCTAAATTAAGTTTTGCTTACATTCATGAAGTAAGCTAGTTTAAGTTTTGCTTGCATGGTTTTGTGTGCTGCCTGAGGGATTCTTCAAACCTGGTCTCCATTTTATTTTATTTTGACACTGTCTTTTGTATGGTAATAAAATAATACCTAGAGGAATCCTAGATTGCTTTAGGATGGGAGTTAGTTGCCAAAGGGTTAGAACTTTCAGCCACACCCACTGACTTTCCAGGGAAGAGAGGGGGGCTAGAGACTGAATTCAGTCAACAATGGCCAGTGAGTCAATCAGCACTGCCTACAATATGAAATCTCCATTAAAAATTGCTAAATAGATAAGAGTTCTGAGAGAGTTTCTGGGCTGATAAACACATCGATGTACTGGGAATGTGGTGTCCCTGAGAGTGCATGGAAGCTTTGTGCCAGTCCTCTTCCCCATACCCTGTTCTATGTATTCCATTTGGCTGGACTGAGTTGTATCCCTTATAATAAATCAGAAAATTTAAGTAAAGTGATTTTTTGAGTTCTGTGAATTCTTGAACTTGATAGGTGTGGGAACTTCTGAATTTGTAGTTGGCTAGGCAGAAGTGTGGATAGCCTGAGCACCCCATTTGTATCCAGCATCTGAAGTAGACACAGTCTTGTGGGACTGAGCTCATAACCTGTGGGGTCTGTTGGACACCTACTTGGTGTTGGTGTGGAGAAAACTCTACATAGTTGGTGTCAGAAGTGTCAGAAGAGGGGCGCCTGGGTGGCTCAGTGGGTTAAGTCTCTGCCTTCAGCTCAGTTCATGATCCCAGTGTGCTGGGATGGAGCCCCACTTCAGGCTCACTGCTTAGCGGGGGGCCTGTTTCCTCCTCTCTCCCTGCCTCTCTGCTTACTTGTGATCTCTCTCTGTCAAATAAATAAAATCTTAAAAAAAAAAAAAGTATCAGAAGAACCACATTTCTTTTTGGGATGGTGAAAATGTTTTAGAATTAGAGGTGACCATTGTACAACTTCGAAAATATGCTAAAAGGCACTGAACTGTACACTTAAAATTATTCTGCTTTGTCATTCACAGCACAGTCCATGGTGTGTGGGGCACTTAACAACTCACCTGATCCCTTCATGTCCTCTTGCTCTAAGGACCTGAGGACCAGTTGATACCTAGCCTGGCTGTTCCCAGAACTTGGGTTCTGTGGCCAAGCCAAGTACTTCTAGCTCTTGTGTGTGAGATGAGACAGTGGTGTAATTTCCACCTGGCCCTGTGGGAGTGGTGCTCCTCTTCCTTTCCTCTTCCTTGACATCCGAAAAAAGAAATAAAAATTTCTCTGCTTTGAGGATGCAGGAGCCAAACTGAAAGAACCATAGTCAAAGATGGAATAATTTGAGCAACAAAATAAATAGCAATAGTAATGAATTATAACTTAAAGAATAAAATAGATATTTGTGAGTCAATACTGATACAAATAAGTAATTGAATAAATAAATGAATGGAGGACAAAAGACAAATATTTTTTACAAAAGAATTCTAAATACTAAATGTAAAAATAATGAGGGAAATAGAAAATCATAGCACAGCCCAGTAATGATTCATGTACTGATGAATGCTAAAATTAGGGGGCAACACTATAAAGAGTAAACAGGATATTTGCATAGCCTGAAAGTATCTCTTCTCAAATACTTATTAATTATTCTGGTGACTTAATATATGTGTAAAAATGCTTTGATACTCTTCTCTCTGAGGTTGAGTTATGTTCTCCCCCTTCAGGGTAATCAGGATTTTAGGGACTTACTTCCAATAAGTAGAATGGAAAGGGAAAAATAGTAATTTTATCATTAAAAAACTGGCTGACATTACTTTAATCAAATGATTAAGTTTACCATCATTAGATAAGTAAAGTTGATATCATATACCTTGTGATATTATGTGATGATAACTTCTGTAGTAGTTGCAAAAATTCCTAATCCTGGTATAGTCATGAGAAAAAAAAATCAAGCAAGCCCAAATTGAGGAACATTCTACAAAATACGATACTAGTACCTTACAAATGTATCAAAGTCATGGAAAACAAAGACAAAGAAATTGACAGCTATTGGAGGAGACTAAGTAGAGATCAAGACTATCTTGATATCCTGGTTTGGATCCTGGAACAAAAAAAGAGCATTACTCAAAAAACTGATGAAATCTGAATTTTAGTTATTGGTGTTTCACCCATTTTCACTTCCTAGTTTTGCTAAATTTATCATGTTTATGTAAGATGTTAAGACTGGGAGTTTAAAGGCAGCTGTAACCTTCTTTATAATTTTTCTGTAAATATAAACTTTTTTCAAAATTATGTTTTAAATATTACTGTAATTTGCGTGCTCTGAATTTCCTCTTCCTTTATTGGGCAAATCCCTCAGAAAGAATCCTCTTAAAAATAATATGTGACCAAGGGCATCTGGATGGCTCAGTCAGTTAACTCTCTGCCCTTGGCTCAGATCATGGTCCTGAGGTCCTGGGATTGAGCTCCTATTGAGCCTCGTATCCAGCAATGGATTCCCTGCTCAGTGGGGAGCCTGTTTCTCCCTCTCCCTCTGCTCCCCCATTCCTGCTCTCTCATGACCGCTGTCTATCTAAAATAAATAAAATCTTTAAAAAAAATTATGTGACTAAAAAAAAAACAAAACCAGGCCGATCCTGAATTATGTGGGCTATTTATTTTTTATTGTTATGTAAAAGAAATAGTCTTTACAGTCCTCATCAAACTAATTATTTAATTTTAAAACCTGTAACAATGTATTTTTGTTCCCATGATTCCCCATGTTTGAAAAATTTGAATGTTATAGAGTTCTTGTTCTATTGAATAATTTGAACATATATTTAAATTCAGGAGTCATATTTCAGTTTATTTTTATTTATTTAAAAGATTTTATTTATTTAATTGAGAGGGAACGAAAGTGATCACAGAGGGAGAGGGAGAAGCAGACTCACTGCTGAGTGAAGAGCCTGAAGCAGGGCTCGATCCCAGGACCCTGAAATCATGACCTGAGCTGAAGGCAGATGCTTAACCAACTAAGCAACACAGCCACCCCTCAATTTATTTTAATTTAAAGTATAATGTAGATTATTTTTCCTTTCAATAATGATAAAAATCAGATTAAACTAATGTTATACCATGAGAGTTAATATTTTTTTCCATTTTGTAGTCTACCAGTTTCCAAAAGTTTCTTGAATTAGGTTACAGTAAAACCCACACATAGTTATTTAAAAGCTGTGTTTGAGAAAGTATTTAAGAACATGGTAAGGTAATTGTTACATTAAAAATAGTTACACAGTTTCTATAATATTTTCATAGTTTTGTTAGAATAAATATGTAAATTGGAAGAACATATACCAAAATGTTAATGGGAGTAATCATCTTTGAGTTGTGGTATTTAAAATTTTCCTTTCCCCTTTCTGCATTTTCAGAAATATGTACAATGTATGTCACTACTTTTGCAATCAGAAAAAATAATAAATCTTAAAAACATATATGTATACATATAGTAGGATAGGTGAGGACACATTGGAACACAGAGAAAAAGTAAATACATTTTGTTCTCCTGAATAAATGAACCTAAAATTTACAAGGTTTGTTCACTTCCTGTGGCTTATAAAACAGCTACAAATTGTTCATGCTCAGTGTTTAAATTTACATATACATGTTCAAACACAATACAATCTCACAAATGTCTTCATTAACACGATAGACTCATGTCCTATATTTAGGGCAATTAGTTCTCAAGTTCTCAAAGAAATTATATTTTGAATATTTAATATATGACTGGCCATTATATTGTACACTAATACCCATTTAGGCAGTGTTTTAGAGATAATATAGATATAGATATATCTATAGATATATAGATAATATAGATAATATAGATATATATAGATATATATAGATAATATAGAATTTAAAATAAAAGCTTAAATCTATGAAGATCAAAGATTTTGTTTTAGTTTTTAAAAATGAGAATATTTGTATAATGCTTGATTGGCTTCCCTTACTTAAATCCTATTTAAATCTCAAATATTGAACTAGACAGTGATGCACTGACGTGTTGTTGAGTATGTTGTGTTATCATTCATTAAAACTGAATGCCTTCAGATTGTTAGAAAAACCAAAAAGAAAACAAGATCTGGTCTACTCTTTCTAAATGATCTACCAGCTTTTACTGCTTACTGGCTATTGTGTCCACATATAATACCATGATATGGTTTACTAAGTTGTTGGAATCTACATATAATTCTGCTTTTCCTGTTGTGTAACATTCATGGATTTCATGATAAGCCTTTCAGAGTTTTTTAAACCAACTTTTAGTACAAGACTAGAGATTGTCAGAGGTCTGACCTGAATTAAGTGGAAGCATTATTGCATTTTTATAGCTACCTTGTTTTAAAGAAACATGACTGAATAACTTGAGAGTAGTGCTTGCTTGTGATCTAAAAACAAATTTTCATATTTTTGCAAGTCTTTATTGCAAATAGTTGAAATACATGTAGTGAAGCCTTTTATTAGGCTTCACACTTGGCTCTCAGTGGTAAGGCACTTACTTCTTTTGTGGAGATAACTACTCTTATCCTGTAAGATTTTGAGTGAATTAAATGTAAATGTAATGTATTTAACACAGTGCCTGGGGCAAATAAATGTACAATGATTTTTATTTGAGAAAGAAAAACTGAAAGGAGGTCAGTGTGGATAGGATGAGGCAGAATGTTGTGCCATTGGAGGAGGAAAATTAGGCAAGGGCCAAGTCAGACTGTGTTAGGATTTTGTATTCTGTATTCTGGGGTAAGGTAAGAAACACCAAAGTGTTTTAAACAAAGAGTGACATAATCATATTTGTATTTTGAAAAGAACATGTAGGCTGCTATTTGGAGACTGGAAAACAGCGGACCCAGGGTCCATGGTCTTTTCCTTAGACTGTGTGTTTATGAATTAGACATCTTTGATTTAAACCAATGTCTTTAGATCCTTCCCATGAGTGCACACACCTGGAATCTTAGTGTCTTAACTTTTAATTTGGCGTCATAGCATACTTGCAAGCCATGCAGTAACTTTGTTGTTGTTAAGATTTTAAGTAATGTCTACACCCAACCTGCAGCTCAAATCCGCAACCCCAAGATTAAGAATTGTATGCTCCACTGACTGAGCCAGCAAGACGCCCCTCTTACTGGTATTTCTTGAACAAACTTGTTGGCGTAGGGCCATCCACATTTGGTAATGGATAGGCAGGAAGCCAACAAAGCAGACCACCAGCCTTTTGTATGGCTCTGCAGTATGATGTGTGCTACTTTTGGTTTCCTTGTTCTGACCCCCTGGAGTCTCAGGTGATGCCTGTCTTTTACATGGAAGCTTTGTTTCCTCTCCAGGTTTTATTATAGCCCCCAGAGAAAAAATGACAACTTGGTAACATAGGTGCTATCATTTGTGTATTCCCTACCCATCTTGGATTTTTTCCCCTCCTTGGGTTGTCAGGATGACCTAATTAATCTCATTCTGTTGCTGTCCACTTTCTAGGTTGATCACATCCAGGTCGTCTTGAATATCTTTCTTGAGGGGTAAACATATACAGAGAAGCTGAAATATACATTGGTGAAATAATGTGGCATGTGAAATTTGCATTTAAATACTCTAATAAAACTATTCAACAAAAGAGTTGTAGAAACAAAAGATGAAAATGACACGCTAAAAAAATGACAGAATGTTGATACTTGTTAAAATTGGGTGATGGCTATATTACACTATTCCTTTTGTATATGTATGGATTTTCCAGTCAGAAGCAAAACAACAACAAAAACCCAGCCAAGCAAACAAACATGTGGAGGATTCAAACATACAAACTTGCAAACAAGTAGAGATTCTGAACCCATGGGACAAGTATTGGACGCAATTGCATTAAGGTGGAAAAGAAGGTGTTCTGTGTTTTGCCAATGTATGAGATAGGCCAATCACGTTGCCTTCTCATATATTGCCTTTTTCTGAGGGATTCTTTATGGAAATCACTATCTACTTTGTTCAAGTAGATCCCACTATCCAGTCAGTTACAGATGACTGACCCAAGGATGGGGTCTTAAACAAAGCCATCTATCTTAAATAGCAGGGTGTCTCAACTTGGGCACTATTGACATTTTGGGTTATATGGTTTTTTAATGTGGGTGCTGTCCTCTACAGTGAGATGGTTGGCAGCATTGAGTACCCACTAGATGCCAGTAGCTCTTCCTCCCCTATTTCCAGTAGTGATATCCAAAAATGTCTTCAGACATTGCCAGATGTCCAGGGGGCGGGGGCAGAATCACCCCTTGTTGTGAACCAATGAAATATGGGAATGTGAATTTTTAGTTAGGTTCCATCCTTATGGGTGCTGGCTGACTTGATTTGGGTATTTAGGTGCCATAATTTTCCCATGCTATATTAAAGGCTGATTGTAAGTATTATAAATAAAGAATAATTTAAAAATTGAAGACTTCAGGTCTCACCATGTTTGCTACAATAATATGTTTTAAGCCCAGACCCCCTGACTTTTCATCTTTATCATATGCAGTCTTAATTTTTTTCTGGTATAAAATGTTCTTAAGATCATTTTCCCAGCTTCTGCATATTTTACAAAATCTTTAATGTATTATTCTTTTCATTATTTACAAATACTATTTTCTCTTTTTTTTTTTGGTTTTCAGATACAATTATGGAGGGCTAATTTTTATTTTTAAAATTAATGTGAATTTTACAGTGTCTTTGGAAATGTAGCCTTCACATGGATGGGAGAGTTTGGAAATTTATTTGATAAATTTTGTGGTTCTGGGCACACTGTAAATGAAACATTTTCAGGTGCTACAGTATATAAATAAATGAATGTTTTTCCTGGCTCAGTTTTGTACCATAACTAGCCAACAATTCTTGTATTAACTTCTTCAACTGAATAGAAGCATACTAGTATATACTTCTGATTTAATAAAATCCCCAAAATAGGTTTTTGTGCTAATAAATTTATAACATGCAGGTGTTTGACACAGAAACATAAATTACATGTACATAAAATTGGTTCAGGGAAATACTGAAATGTGCTAGGGAGGATATTAAAATATATATTTGAATGTTTATAATTCAGCTTAAACATTTTTCAGAACTGTTAGAGTTCATAGCTCTATTATATGATTCATTTTTTTTCTGTTAAAGGGTACTAATCTTGTATGATTTTTACCATTTCTCTGTTTTTCTTTTTTTTTTTTTTTAAAGATTTTATTTATTTATTTGGCAGAGAGAAATCACAAGTAAACAGAGAGGCAGGCAGAGAGGAGGAAGCAGGCTCCCTGCTGAGCAGAAAGCCCGATGTGGGGCTCGAACCCAGGACCTGGGATCATGACCTGAGCTGAAGGCAGCGGCTTAACCCACTGAGCCACCCAGGCGCCCCCCATTTCTCTGTTTTTCTTAAAGTGATTTTATTTAGTCTAGTTGTTTAATTGCTTCTTTTTTGGGGGCACACAGAGATCTGATTAGTGAAAAATCCATATAATTATTCTGAAGAATCTTATTTATCAGCTCTTTTTATTATGCTTTCCTATAGAAACAAGTATAGTTTATGCTTATCTTTCTCCACAAGAACCACAAACCTGCCAGTCTATTTAGCATGATAGTCATATTTGTCTGTTATGCCAAAAAGTGTAAGTCACATTTTTAAGTGATTTTAGAGAGATGCCACTATTAAATTAATTATTTTTAAAGATTATTTATTTATTTATTTATTTATTTTAGAGAGAGAGCTGAGGGGAGTGGAGGGGCTGAGGGTGAGGAACAAGCAGACTCCATGCTGAGTGAGGCTCAATCCCAGGACCCTGAGATCATGACCTAAACTAAAGTCAAGAGTTGGATATTCAACCAACTTAGACACCCGGTCCCCCTTAAATGCATTATTTTTAAAAGATAATTCAATTCAGTGAAGCATCATCTCTGAAATTTAAGCATCCTAATTTATTTTTCCTCTTAAAAGACATTTATTAAAAATATGGTTATTGAGTGCTCACCCAATAATGGTGTTCTTTTGATCATTGTTTCACACTCATGACCTGAAATGGATTTTTCAAGTAAGAAAGAGTAAGAAAAAATTGACATGAGGAAAAAGAGGATTAATAATTAGATAATTAAGAAACTATAAAATTAATGACATAAATTAAAATTACTGAATATGCATTTATTTTAGAATAATATCCATATAGCCAAGTTCCTCTCTTCCTTCAGATTTTTACCTAAATGTCCTCTTTGAGACACCTACTCTGACCACCCAGTTTGAAATGATAATTCTTTTTTTGTTTTTTAAGATTTTATTTATTTATTTGACAGAAGTCACAAGTAGGCAGAGAGGCAGGCAGAGAAGGAGGAAGCAAGCTCCCTGCTAAGCAGAGAGCCTGATGCGGGGCTCGATCCCAGGACCCTGAGATCATGACCTGAGCCGAAGGCAGCGGCTTAACCCACTGAGCCACCCAGGTGCACTGAAATGATAATTCTTATCCCCACCCACCCTGTACTGCCAATCTTCCCATAGTTTACTCTCTATTTTAATAGCATTAATCTCGGGCGCCTGAGTGGCTCAGTGGGTTAAGCCTCTGCCTTCGGCTCAGGTCATGATCTCAGGTCCTGGGATTGAGCCCCACATCAGGCTCTCTGCTTGGCAGGGAGCCTGCTTTCCCCCCTCTCTCTCTGCTTGCCTCTCTGCCTACTTGTGATCTCTGTCTGTCAAATAAATAAATAAAATCTTTTAAAAAAATAGCATTAATCTCTTGCTGAAATACAGTATGTATAATGTTTATTATTAATTGTCTGTCTCCTGGCCCCATTCATCCAACTCCCACAAAATTTACTCTCTTAAGAGAGTTTTGTCTGTTCAGTGTGCTTGTCATGCAGATGCCTGCTGCATAGTAGTTCAGCGTATTAGGAGGATCTTTAATTATACGCAATTTTAGCAGTTGGGTCTCTGTTAACTGCCAGTTCTGCAATTATTTTGTTGTTTTATTTTCCATTCAAATAAGAACTCTGAAAGATCTTGAAGTATGACCTGAATGAGCAAAAAACACCAAAATCTCAGGTTGGAATGGATTTTAGGGTTTAGTATTTTAATAAAATTATTGTTTCTTCAAAATGATAGTAGTTAAAAAAACAATGATAGTAGTTACCACATTTGACCAAATGCCTATGCCATACACTTTACATGTACTTTCTGTTTGTCCTCTTGCCATCTCTAATGAGGTGGACAGTGTTACTCCCAGTGTTAATCACAGATGAGGAAATAAACTCAGAGAGGTTAAATAATTCTAAGTGGCAGGTTTAGAAATTAAACTCAATTAGAAATTAAACTCAGGGGACGCCTGGGTGGCTCAGTGGGTTAAAGCCTCTGCCTTTGGCTCAGGTCATGATCTCAGGGTCCTGGGATCGAGCCCCACATCAGGCTCTCTGCTCTGCAGGGAGCCTGCTTCCTCCTCTCTCTCTGCCTGCCTCTCTGCCAACTTGTGATCTCTCTGTCAAATAAATAAAATATTAAAAAAAAAAAAAGAAATTAAACTCAGGTGAGCTTGAATTCAAAGTCCATGTGTCTTTCCTTTTTTTTAAACTAATTGAAAGGAGACTTTTCTATTAATAGTATTCTTTAATATATATTAAATATATAATATATAATATGTTATTATATATAATTAATAATATAATTTAATATAATATATTAAATATATATATCCTTAATAAGAAATCCCACTCTATGACCATACTGAATGAGATATTTAGTAAAATTTACAGTATAACTATCAGATAGCACACAATATTCTTATTTATTTTACTCATTTATTAAGATACTTGTGTTCTACCATGGCCTAGGTGCTAGGTATGCCACAATTAAAAAAGCAGACATGGCACCTGCCTTTGAGGAGCCTGTCATCTCCTGGAGAAGACAGATATATCACATGTTAAAAGAGGAAAGAGGAAAAGTTAAAAAATAGAATATGAAAACAATAAAACTAAAAAAAAAAATTAACTTTGCAAGACTAAAGGATCATGGGGAAAAATCCATGAATTCTGTTCGTTGCTTTCCCCTAGCTCTGGAGTTCCACTGTTCTCCTTATTCAGTGAGCTTGGTCTTGGCTGGATGTTCCTGCTGATCTTCTGCGGGAGGGGCCTGTTGCAGTGATTCTCAAATGTCGTTGCCTGAGGCAGAATTGCACCACCCTTGCCAGAGACTGGGCTAAATAATCTGCTTGGGTTCACTCTCGAGTCTTTTGTTCCCTGAATGGTTTCCATACTGCTTTGGAGGCCAGGAATGAGCCCAGAACTCAGGGCCCCACTCCTCAGTGTGCCCTCAAAGAAAAGCAGTCAATCTCTCCTGTCTCCCTGGTTTCCAGCCATACTCTGAGCTCACCTGGCCTGTGACCAAGTGTTTCTATCTCTGGCACAAGGCCCCTTTTGGGGTCTCCAAACCAGCAGATTCATGTTGCGCTGCTCCTCCTGGAGGAGGAAGGTGAGTCAAGGTGAGTCTCCCTAGATCTCCCACTTGTGGAGTCCGTGCTTGAAAAGCAGTGGCTCGACTGTAACTTGGATCATGGTTTAATGTTACCCTGATCTGAGAGCTCACTCTTTGGCTCCGTCTCTGTAGTCAGCTTCCCTGCTCCAGTGTCTGGCAGTTCTGCCATACTCAGACACCCCTGATCTTTCTGTGACCCCTTGGGACCTGAGACCACATTGTCCCCATGAGGGATCTACCCCCACTTAGCCTCTGGAGTGATGTTCCTCAATGGAGCAGACTTCTAAAAATTCTGATTTTGTGCTCCACTTCTTTGCCCCTTACTTGGAGCCAGCCCCTACCCCCACAGTCTATCTTCCCATTACTTTGGATTCACTTCTCCGCTCATCCTACCTTTCAGAAAGTGGTTGATTTTCTGTTCCTAGAATTGCTGCTCTTCTTCTCTTCTATCTCCTGTTGAGTTTGTAGGTGTTCAGAATGGTTTGATACCTATCTAGCTGAAGTCCTGGGATCTGATGTCATTTCGGTCTGCTACTCCTCTGCCATCTTGCCTCTCCCTGAGACTATGTTTTTGAAAGGACTTTTAAATAATCTCTTATGAGTAGAATGTAGATCTTAAAACTGGAATATTTTGATAATTTGGAGTTTAACATAAAACACACAATTTAGATCAGATATTCTAGATATCTAGAGTGTTTTATCTTTGTTCTGTTAGTGTAGTTTAAGATTGGAAGCACTTTTAGTTTGATGTTCCTTAAGAACCACATGAATTAGTAAAGGGAAACCCAAATAAGGGTCATGAGGATTTCTTTGGACAAGCATAAGGGTTTTCCATCCTAGGGAAGTCAAGGGTTAAGAAAAAATACAATTAAATATCCCAGTGCTTTTGAGAAGTTGTATTAATTCAAATGCTTGGATCCTGCATCCCCAAATTCCTAGTGCAGGCATCAGAGAGAACTACCGGGTGGAGAATTTAAATAGCCAGTTGATGTGTTGAGTCTGGCCTACAGATATATTTTGTTTGGCCTTTATGGTGTATTTTAAAACATGAATTAATGGCAAGTGTTTAACAGCTAAGAATTTTGATGCAAAAATTCAGATTTCTAACCTCTGGGAAATTAGAATATCTGACATAGTGAGCCTGCTTCCCACAAAGCACCAATTAGTTGAGTGAGGGCACTTTTTGGTTCATTTTCCAGTTTACCGTATTTCTCACCACTCCCTGTTTTCCTTGTACAGTGACATGCTGTGTCAGTTACCAGTTACCATTGTGTATGCACTGTCACTTTTTCTTATATTTGATCTGTAGTGATGAGTTTGCATCCCCTGTCATAGCAGGGGTGTTCTTTCTGGAAAGTCTTTCCCCCAGAACCTTCTTTCCAATCTTTTTTTTTTTTTTTTTTTAAGATTTTATTTATTTATTTGTCAGAGACAGAGGGAGAGAGAGTGAGTGAGCACAGGCAGACAGAGAGGCAGGCAGAGGCAGAGGGAGAAGCAGGCTCCCTGCCGAGCAAGGAGCCCGATATGGGACTCGATCCCAGGACGCTGGGATCATGACCTGAGCCAAAGGCAGCCGCTTAACCAACTGAGCCACCCAGGCGTCCCTTCTTTCCAATCTTTACGTAGGCCCTCTCTTCCCAGTGACCTTATAGAACCTTGCTTATATCTCCCTTTAGTACATACCATATCTTATGGTAAGTGTTCATTTGGTAATTTTCCTTGCTAGGCATGGCCTTTTTAAAAATAAGGATCTTATATTATGTTGTTTCCTCAGGGGATTCAGTAGTGTCTGGACACTTATATAGTGCTGAATTTATACTTGTTTCTTGATAAATGAGGTGGACTTTGATTCCTAGAAAAGATAGATTCTAGGATACAAGTACATTTCCAGGAATAGTTTCTTATGAGGCTGTAATATTTGTTATTAAAACTCATTGAGAGGTCTTCTGATGGTTGTTGCAGAGCATGCCAGGGCTAGGGGGAGGCATGAGAGGTTCCTTGGGTAAAACTTTAAGAAGGCATTCCCTTTTAAGGTCAGGCAAGTGCCTCCTTAAATTTTATGCCATAGGAGATTCTCTTGCCTGCATATTACCAGCACTGTTTCTGAATTTTAGCTTCTATCTTAAAAATAAAATATTTGTTCTGATTGTAAGGGCTATAGAAATAGGCATCGAGGTTGTTTTCTTTTCCCAAAGACTTTATTTGTTCATTTGACAGAGAAAGACAGAGCGAGAGAGGGAACACAAGCAGGGCGAGTGGGAGAGAGAGAGAAGCAGGCTTCATGCTGAACAGGGAGCCCAATGTGGACTTAAAAACTGAGCTACCCAGGCACCCTTAGATTGTTTTTAAATGAAAAAAAAAAAAAAAAAAAAGACAACAAGAGAATATATTTTATTATTATTTTTAAAAATTTATACTCTGGATGCTTTAAAATTTTTCTCTTTGTCATTGGTTTCTAAGCAACTTGATTATGATGTGCTTGGTATATTCATGTTTCTTTTGCTTGGGGTTTGTTCAGCTTCTTGGATCTGGAAGTTTATAGTTTTCATCACATTTAGAAAAATTGCAAAGTTTATTTCTTCAAATATTTTTTCTGTCCCCTTTCTTTTCTCTGTAGAGACCCTAATTATGCATATTTTGGGTTACTTGTAGTTGCCTCACAGCTTACTCTTGCCCCATTCATTTTTTTCCAATATTTTTTTCTCTTTATGTTTCACGTTGGATAGTTTCTATTGCTGTGTCTTCAAGTTTACTAATATTTTCTTCTTTGGTATGTAATCTACTATTAGTCCTAAGCAGTATTTTTTTTTATTTCTGATATATTTAGTTTTTACATCTAGAAGTTTGATTTGGGTTTGGCATATCTTTTACATCTAAACATAACATGCTCATTTTTTTCCTGTAGTTGCTTTATATATGGATGAAATTATATATGTGATGGTAGCTGTTTTAAGGTCCATTTTTTTAATTCTTAAATGTATCATCTGTATTATTTCTGGGTTGGTTTTGATGATTAATCTTAATCTGGTTTATGGCTTGTACTTTTCTGCTTTTTTGTCTGTCTGGTAATTTTTTATTAGATGCCAACCACTGTGATTTTAGTCTGTTGGGTGTTGTATGTATATATATATTTTTTTTTCCTAAAATAGTCTTGAAACTTGTCTGTGATTCAGTTAAGTTTCTTATAAATAGTTTCATCTTTTCTGATTGACATGGATTTTTAAGATGGTTAATGGAAAGGAAGGAAATATCAAGGAATAAAGCTGTGAGAAGAGAATTACCTTGGAAGCCAAGGGATGGTTTTCAGAGATAGAGGAAGTATATGAGTCACATGCTGTTTTATTTGATGCAGAGAGTATTCTGCAATCTTGTGAGCAGAAATAAGATTATAAATGACTGAGGAGTAAGTGAAAGGATGTACTGGGGCAGAGAATTGATGATGATTTTTCTTCTTCTCCTCCTCCTCCTTCTTCTAGTCTCTTAGATTCTCTTTTTTCTTCTATTTTTCTCCATTCCTTTAACAGACTAACACTCTTATGATGAACTATATTTTTAAAACATATACTGTTAAAAAAAATTCAGATATTATCCAAAGAGTGAAATGCCTCTACTTTAGAAGGTTATTATTAACTACCAACCTTTATTTAATTGGGTATATTTTTAGAGAGTGGAAGAATATATATGTATCTTTAGCTTTAGGTTTCAAACTATAAAGGAAAATTGCAAGTAAATTTCCCATTGTTGCTGTGTGCAAAGTTTCCTAGTTCAGGTATGAAACAGCAGCTTCTGTTCCTTTCCATATAACACATTATTATAATTTCATATATAACATCAGTCTTCACTGTTAGTGGTAAATTAGGGATTGGTGACAGCCATAGAAGATCACAGCATTCCTTTACAGATTTCTTCAATACAAAATATAAAAACTTTTTAAATAAAAGATACGCTAGAATTAATAAAAGTGGAATTTCAAATATTTTATGGTGACTCATAGATAGTGCTTTTTTTTTTTTTTAAAGATTTTATTTATTTATTTGACAGACAGAGAGAGATCACAAGTAGGCAGAGGCAGGCAGAGAGAGAGGAGGAAGCAGGCTCCCTGCTGAGCAGAGAGCCCAATGCGGGGCTTGATCCCAGCACCCTGGGATCATGACCTGAGCCAAAGGCAGAGGCTTTAACCCACTGAGCCACCCAGGCGCTCCAGATAGTGCTTTCTTTTCATAAGGAAACAATAAAGGAGATTTGAGCATGGTCTTGAGCATGGTGTAACCACATAATGTGTCGTTTATTGAGAATGTGTTTATAAAAAATAAGTTGTGAAATTTAGATATAAGAAAATGGGTTCACTAGTGTTGGAAATAGTTCTGAAAGCATCATTAATGAGTTTGGCTTCTGCCTTTCTTCTCTTACTTATCAACCTATGATCTTAAGTAAGTTACTTAAATTCTCTTGGGGAACCTAGGTGGCTCAGTTGGTTAAGCATTTGACTCTTGATTTTGGCATGATCTCTGGATCATGAGATGGAGCCCTGCATCAGGCTCCCCTCAGCTGTGGAGTCTGCTCATCCCTCTCTGTCTCTCTCTGCCCCTTCCCCCTACCTCTCTCTCTTTCTCGAATAAATAAATAAAATCTTTAAAATAATTCTCTGATTTTCACTTTCCCTATTTGCAAATTATAGTAAATTTTGAAGTTCATAGGCTGGTCTTGCAGAGCAAATGTTAAACAAAAGTGTGACATATCTTGAAGTACTAGATGTAGTCATGGTATTTCAAGCCATTAAATATCATCTGTCATTACTGAAACTCATTGGGTTTTAATTATTTTATTAACTTATTTTATCCTGAATAACATCCAGTTACAGATAATAATTACAATTCCAAGTTACAGATAACAATTCTACTTGAAGAAATTATGGGCACGGTAGAGCTGTTCTGTATGTGATATTATTGAGGAATAAATGGGGACAAATTCGAGGCTTTGGCCACATTCTTGAGATCCTTGTGATCAGCAACTTACAAAATAGAATTATAATCTCATACCCTATTCAGAATGAATAAAGATAATATTAGTGAAATAGAAATGTCTTTCCTTTGTTGCCTGTGTACATTCCGTGAAAAAAGTAGAAATAAGGAAGAAGGAAGTGGTGACCTTAGACTGCTTTCCTGGCAAATAATTTGTTCTTGTGGTTTGTTTTGTAACAGAAAGATTTACTTTGATAATTTTTTATTTTATTATGTGTGCTTCTAAAGCCCATTAATTCCTAGTACTTTGAAGAATTGCAAAGGATATTTACTAAATTCATATGTTATAAGAAATTGAGAACTTAATGTTACAGAAAAATGAGGGTCACAGAATTTTATAAGGATGTGTTTAGATTTGAAAACAACACTGGTATCACATAGAGAGATCTTGTGGATGTTAATGTATAGTAAATGAGAAAAGGTGGATGCTGTTATGGATCATATGAATGGTCTATTTTGTATTTAGATATTTTCTGGGAGGAATATTCACACTCCTTACCAAAAAACCTAAATTATTTTGTTGCTCTGACAGCAAAGTATGACTCTCATTTGATTTTTTCATGATAAAGGCAAAAGAATAGGGAAAACTTACAAACCTATCGTGATACCTTGGAAGTCAGGAATAACAGAATTTCGTAATTCTAATAAGATAGACACCATAATGTCAATATTTGAATTGTGAAATTTGGCTCCAGTTGCCAGACGCTTTAGAGCCTTGCAATTTAAAATTACATTAGTAATGAAAACTAATGAACACAAAATTTCCATTTTTGAAAAAAACCCTACCCAACTAGCACCATTTTAGAGAAAAAATAACTTTAGATAGTTTTGGCAAGTGCTGATTAAATATTTGATTCTGGTTTTGTGCACATAGGGTACATTTTATTCATTACATTACATAAACCACACAGTAAATAAATGAATACTACAGTCATTACTTTGCTTAGTATAACTAAAAAATTAAGTATTAAGTGCAGTAAATACATAGAAATGGGGAAATCATGAGGAATCCTATGCACAAAAACCTAACATTCTTGTGTTTGCCCTTTACATTTTTTTTTTTAAAGATTTTATTTATTTGACAGAGAGAGAGAGAGAGATAACGAGAGAGGGAACACAAGCAGGGGTGGGAGAGAGAGAGAGAGAAACAGGCTTCTTGCTGAGCAGGGAACCTGACACAGGGCTTGATCCCAGTACCCTGGGATTATGACCTGAGCCAAAGGCAGACACTTAACAACTGAGCTACCCAGGTGCCCCATGCCCTTTACGTTTTTCTTGAAATTTAACTGAATAATCCCAATTTTATTTCTTCTTTTTAAATTTAAATTTAATTTAATTAACATACAGTGTATTATTAGTTTCAGGGGTAGAATTTAGTGATTCTAAAATCTACATCAGTTGCATATAACACGCAGTGCTCATTACATCAAGTGCCCTCCTTAATTGCCTCCTTAATTATCTTATCCTACCCACTACCCCTCCAGCAACTAGATAGTTTGTTTCCTGTAGTTAAGAGTCTCTTATGGTTTGCCTCCCTCTTTGTTTTTATCTTATTTTATTTTTCCTTCCCTTTCCCATGCTCATCTCATCTGTTTTCTTTCTAAAATTTCACATTTGAGTGAAATCATATGGTATTTGTCTTTCTCTGACTGACTTATTTCACTTAGCATAATACCCTCCACATCATTGCAAATGGCAGAATTTCATTCTTTTTGATGGCTGAGTAATATTTATATACATATATAAAAATAAATAAATAAATAAATAACTATGTACATATATATGTATGTGTATATATATATAATCTTCTTTGCCCATTTATCTGTTGATGGATGGACATCTGGGATCTTTTCATACTTTGGTTATTGTGGACATTGTTGCTAAAACATTGGGGGGCATGTGTTCCTTCAAATCAATGTTTCCATCCTTTGGATAAATACCTAGTAGTACTATTGCTGGGTGGTAGCATAGTTCTATTTTTAGCTTTTTGAGGAAACTCCATACTGTTTTCCAGAGTGGCTACACCATTTTGCATTCCCACCAACAGTGTAAGAGGGTTCTCCTTTCTCCACATCCTTGCCAACTTCTGTTGTTTCCTGAGCTATTCATTTTAGCCATTCTGACTGGTATGAGGTGGTATTTCATTGTGGTTTTGATTTGTATTTCCCTGATGCTGAGGGATTTTGAACATTTTTTCATGTGTCTTTTAGTCATTTGTATGTCTTCTTTGGAGAAATGTCTGTTCATGTCTTCTTCTGCCCATTTCTTGACTGTTTTTGTTGTTCTTTTATTTCTTGTCTAATTATACAAGATGTAATAGTTTTAAATACTTTTTACTCATTCTTTCATTTCCATTCATTTTCATTTCCCTCAGGTATTTGTTTGTAAAATCCTTTTAATTTCAAGGTCAAAACTTGTGCTTAATTGTCTCTGTAGATAACATTTTAAAAGTAATAGTGAGAAAAGCTTTAATTGTCTCTCAGTGACATCAGATCATTTTCCTCCTGACATAAAACTATTCTAGATATTATTACAAATTTGACAGTAAATAGCTAAATCACAGTTTTAACTGTTACATAGAAATAATGTATTACCTGAACTTTAATCAAGAGGCACTTACTTCTGTTTGTTTACTTACTTCTTGTTTTCTCTCTTTCAAATGTTTTTACATCTTTTTGGTGGGTATACATTGAAAGGAATGAGACGTATACCTTTGATAAACATCTGGGCATGGATAGGTTCTTTCAGTCTTCCATTAAAACTGAAAAATTAGGATTTCAGGTGACATTTTCATGATAACTAAATTTCATGTTTACTGCCTTAAGTAAATTTATGTGTAGTTTTCACATAAAACTAAAAATGGCTAGATGATACCAAAAGCACAATATTGAAAACTTTGGTGTATTGGACCCCATCGAAATTTAAAACTTCTGCCCTGTGAATTACCCTGTTAAGAGGGTTAAAATAATACAAACTAAGAGAAAATACTACAAATTACAACTTAACAAATGACTTCTATTTAAGCTCTCAAAATTTACATTAGAAAACAATCCAATTAATACATGGGCAAAAGATATAGAGACATTTTACTGGAAAGGAGATACAAATATCAAATAAACAAATGAAAGATGATCACACTGACTTCATGTCTATTAGGGAAATGCATTTTAAAACCACAACAAGATACCACTACACAGTTTTTCAAAGGCTAAAATAAAAAAATAAAAATAAAAATGGGGGATGAGTTATTTAGAGGGAAATTGGTAGCTATAGTTACTGAATGCAAATAAAATAGATAATGGAAAATTAAATAATGTAAATAAATAATGTACATCTAAAATTAAATTGATGATAACATTAAAGAACTCTAAACAAACATGCATATAATACTTTTTTCTCTACGTAGGAACCACAGATGATGAAATTTTCTTTAGGCTCATCATGTAACTGAAAGACTTACCAGAACCTTGATGCTTAGAGAAAATGTTAAAATTGGACACATTTCCTCACCTATTTTCACTGATAGCCATTATTGGAATATAGCACAGTATATGGTATGTACCTTTCTTTTTCTGCAGTAATTAGAAAGAGCTAATGGTTCAGTATCCTATTTGTTTCAAATGTCTATAAAATTTTTAGGGAAAGGTGAAGTAAAAAACATCATTTTTTGCTTTTCGTTTCAGGATGAGAATTGGAAAATTTGGCCTGATATGAGGTTGATGATCAGAATATATTATGCTTTAAAAATTTGCCATGGAGGGGCCCCTGGGTGGCTCAGTGGGTTAAGCCTCTGCCTTCAGCTCAGGTCATGATCTCAGAGTCCTGAGATCGAGCCCCACATCGGGTTCTCTGCTCGGCAGGAGCCTGCTTCCCCCTCTCTCTCTGCTTGCCTCTCTGCGTACTTGTAATCTCTGTCAAATAAATAAATAAAATCTTAAAAAAAAAATTTGCCATGGAGGGGTGCCTGGGTAACTCAGTTAGTTGGGGACTTATTTTTGGCTAAGGTCTTGATCTCCAGGTCCTGGGATTGAGCCCCGCCCATGTCAGGCTCCTTGTTCGGGGGGAGTCTGCTTCTCCCTCTCCCTCTGCCTCTCCCACAGCTCCTGCTCTTTCTCTTTAAAATGAAAAAGAAAAAAATAAAATCTTAAAAAAAATTTCCCATGGAATGGAAATAGAAATGATTTAGTATGAAAAGCTTAAATCTGGAGTTGAGTTCTTAAGGCAAAAAGAAATTTATTTGAAAAAGAGTTGAGTAAAATATGAAATCAAAGTCATACCAAGAAGCTATGTGCAGTTTCTATTTATTTCAATAAAATGTATATATATTTCAAAGCCATTTGACAATGTATGTCCAAAGCAGAGGTTAATTTACAGTTAAAATAATGAAGCTTAAACTTTAGGGCTTCCTCACTTGAGTGGGCTTTTTTCCAAGGCTGACATGCTGGAAAAAGTAAATTTGAGTATTATCTAGAGGACATGATATTTCAAATAATTGATATTTTAAGAAGTGGGCAGAGAGTATCAGCTAAAAAATTGAATAAAAAAATGTATTATGGCAATTGTAAGATAAAAACTATTATTTAACTCAATTTTTGTTGTTTTTTGTTGTATTTTTCAGTTTTTAAAAATCTATGATTTGTTTTCTTTTGTAATTCTAAACAAATGTTCAATTTTGTTTAAAATTCTTTATTTGTTACTTGTTTTTTCATTAAAGAGAGGCCCTGTATTATAAAACTTCTGGCCTCCCAAAGCCATCAGATAGTTGATAGATTTAAGAATAATGGAATTTCCAAAGTCAAATTCTCATAAAGGATGAGTTACATTGATTTTTAAATAGTTTCATTTATGTGGATTTTAGTTGTCCAAGTATAGTACCAGATGTGCCATTATAAATCAAACTGTATGATGCCACCTTGAAACACATAACTTTTTTTAGACAAATAAGCAGAAAGAATTTCATATTGCAGGTTCAGATTTGTGTAGTTTTTCCTAATATGGATATGTTGTTTGTATTTCCAAAGGTAAGATTTTTGTTTTGCTAATTAAGGGTGATATTTTCTGTTTTTACCCCAGTTAAGTTCCTTCACCTTTTTATGTCCCCTGTCTTACTTTTTTTTTTTTTTTCTTCCCCTGTCTTGCTTTTTCAGTTGTTTGAATCTTTAAGAAATTTTCAGGAATGATAAAACTTACTTTAGGAGCATAAAACATGTCACAAGTGGAGAGGAATTTGAATAATCTTGAAAAGAAAGTTCATCAAATTCCAAATATAAAAAATCTTTTCTCTATTTTGAATCTTATGTTAAGAATATTCATAGACACTTTTCTCTCTCTTTCAAATGTTTCTTCTATTGTTCTTCAAAGATTTTCTCAACGTAGCATTTCACTTGTATCCCTTCCTCATTTCTTTAAATGACGTATTTATTGTCATTTAAAGAACACTAAAGCCTGGTGGTGTAAAATTCTTAGGACAGCTTGCTATGAGGGGGAAGTCTCTGCAGTATCTGGAGAGGCTAAGCATGCCACTTTTCCTCACTAGACTTTTTGAAGGCATTTCAGGGTAGTTGGGGCTTACAGCCAGACTGCCTGGGTTTAAATCCTGGCTTTGCCTCTCATTGGCTGGTGAATTTAGGGAGATCATTAACCTGTCTGTGCTTCTCTTCCTTTGTCTGTAAAATGCCAATAACAATCATACTCATAAAATTGGTTATTATATTAAAATGTGTTTTTATAGTGTGTGACACACAGTAAATACACAATAGATTTATTACTATAATGGTACAAGAATAATAGATAATTTGGGGACATTTGTTTCTCAACAGAGGTGGGACCAGACTTCGTTTCTCTCCAGGAAGCTTCAGGTGTTTCTGGAAGATTGTGTATATCATTTCACCTGTCATGCAGTCACCAGGCATAGAGGATTTGATCATATTTTGGGGGAAATTAAAAAGCATGCTTACTTTATGAAAATGGTTTATTGAAGATAATTAATATAATATTATTTAGTTTTCCAAGTTTGCGTGAAAGAAAATCATGGTTAGGATTTGGATTGTGAACTATATTGTGAACACTAATTATTGCCTAACTTTAAACATTTCTACTCTGAAATGTTTTTTGTGGAAACTTCTGGTGTAGAATCTTATTCTTGTCTAATTTTGTCCCTTCTAGATGTATTTCTGCTTAGTTATATCAGACATTTTAAGTAAGAAAGTTGTTTATAAACTTTATTATATGAAGACAAATTATTTGGCGATAGACAAAGATGTGGTCATTGAGTTGAGGGGAAGAAAGTATTTAGGGCCTACCAGGGCGGCTTGCAGGAGAGGATAGGAGAGACAGGAGGGTGAGCAATGATGAAATTTGGCTCAATCATTTGGCAAGGGCTTCTAAAGTCCTTGCTGATTTCAAGTTCAGGATAGTAACCAACCTTTAATAGAGTGTCAGAAGAAAGTGGAAGAGACCTTCTGAGACTTATTCAAGAGAAGTTTCATTTCTTCTGTAGTGGTGCCACCACATGTGGTAACTGCCTTGTGGAGAGGGGATGAAAACAAGCCAGGATTGTGTGGTAAACCTGGTCAATTTGGACTTTTTTTTTTTTTTTAAGTTTAGAGGTAGAATTTAGTGACTCATCAGTTGCATATAACACCCAGTGCTCGTTACATCAATGATGTAATGCCCATCACCCAACTAGCCCATCCCCCTCTAGCAATCCTCAGTTTGTTTCCTGGAGTTCAGCATCTCTTATGGTTTGTCTTCCTCTCAATTTTTCAATTTGGATTCTGTGACTAAATAAGCACAAGTAGTTTGTGTCCTAAAGTTCCTAATGCACAGGTCAAAGAATCTTTGCATTCAAAACAAATGACTGCGTATTTTACAGTATGGTTGAATCTCAAGATGCAAAGAAGATTGTGATTTCCAGATCCTGTCCTAGAGGGTAGTTTAATCCTTTGCTTGCAGAAAAACAAGAGGCCAACCAGAAACTTCTATTCTCAATTTTCCTTAATAGTTCATTAAAACCTCTCATCTTTCTATTTTGTGATACATTTGTAGTTCTGTAAATATACCATGGCATTTTTGAATGAGACAGGAAGCAAGAGGTGCATCTCTAATTATGACCGTCAGTGTGCAATAGCTGATAGGTATGTGCTGAGGAAGAAAAAAGCCACGTCATGCAAAGAAATCTTCTATGTCACATACTGTGCTCAGACCCCCATTGAAAAATGCTCTTCTGTTGTGTATTTTTTGCAAGAGTCTTCTAAAGTGTAGAATCTCTGCTAAGAACATAAAATGTCCTACCCACTTTTCGTCCCTTAGCTTCAGGCTTGCGTTTGTATTCTTTAGGATCTCTCATTTTAGGAACTAGTGTGAGGCAACCAGACCCTTGCTGCTGCCACTCCTGGAGAGAGAAAAGCAAAGGAAATAGAATCACACAATGTAAAAAGGGAATTTAAGGAGACCAACTGTTTTCAAGCTACTTTAATGCCCTCCCTCCCTTCCCTCCTTTCTTCCTCCCTCCATTTCTCCCACCCCTTCCTTCCTTCCTTTTTTCCTTCTTTCCTTCCTTCCTTGAGTCTGGAACCACTTAGGTATATGTGAAACCCTAATAGGAAGACAAGGGAAAGGCTGTTTTGGTGGAAGCATGATGAAGCAGCACTTTATTTTCTTCCCTATTGTGATTCTGGGGAAAATAATTTGAAAACTGATTAATCATATTTAAGAACAAGAGCCAGATGTTTAAACAATTTGCTTCTGTTTCTGGTTTTGACTCCTGGAACAATGTGAATGTGCTTAAAACTCTTATGTTGATGGGGAAGATCTTGATATGATACCAAATCCAGCCATTGAAGTTTTAAATTTTCTTCTATTTCTCACTTGCTTTTAAATTACCTAAATATTAAGTTTGAATATGGTAGCAAAGTTATATGAGTCAATTTTGTTACATGAGTCAGTTTTGTTGCCCACTTTTCTTTATAATTTAATATAAGATCATATGCATTATGCACATGGGTCTATTGCTGTAGAGTAATTGAGGAAAAAGTCTCGTGGATTTAAATTGAGACATTTAAAGAAAAACCAAAAAAATTTATTTTCTAAAGCAAACCTTTATTGCACAACTGGAGTACAAATACATTCGTTAAGGTTTATAAATTAATGTACCAAAAATTAAAGACTTACCAAAGTCTTAAAAAATCCTAAATTTGGGAAAAAAATTTTTAGAGCTTCCTATACCAAAACTATTTTCCATTTCTTTTCTGTGCTCTAAAGGAGAACATAAAGCTGTAATTAGTAGGACAGTGTGTATATAGTAGCATTACATTATCATGAAATAGTTGCCTACTCTAGAAAGCTCTTATTCCTCTAGAGGGCAATGCTTCACTTTTATATCACTAATCTAGGGAGAAATTTAAGAACAGCTTGCTTTCTTAAGAGACTAGAAATGGTTCACTCTGTTCATTCTCTCTTTTTAAAAATACATTGTATAGTTAAGAGATTTAATAAGACATGCTTTTAAACAGAAAATATCCAAAATAATTAGAACTTCCATAAACTAATATTTGATTTGGAATTTTAGGGAAGATATCTTTGGCTTTCCTTCTTTATTTTCTAAGAAAACATAGAAAGAGCTTGACCTATGCTCTAAATTTAGTTGTAATTGAGTTCTCTTTTCTGAAAGATAAACTTTCTTTCCCTCTTAAAAAACATTTTGATTTAAGGTTCCAGATTGGCCACTTGGCTTGCTAAAAAAACAAAACAAAAAACAAAAATAAGAACCAAAAGACCTTTCTTCTTTGTTCTACTTTTCTATTTGTATTTTTCATGCTACTTTAAATTTTAGACTATTTCTCTTTTGCCACGATCTTCTTTTTTTGTGGTATTTTCATTAAAAAAATGGATTTGTTAAGGAAATAAAAGTCTTCTCTATTCCTTACAGCCTACTTTTTCCCTATCTTCTTTACAAGCAAAACCAAATATAATAGTGTGGTTGGCAGAACTCTAAGATGGTCCCTAAGATTTCTGGCCCCTGATGTACATACATTCCTTCACCCTATTATTCAAATAGTAATCCAGGTACTGCTGTGAAGGGATTCTGCAGATACAATTAAGATGCCAAACAGTTAATAAATCTTAAAATAGGGAGATTACCTGGGTGGGTCAGACCTAATCATATGAGTCCTTTAAATACATGTTTAGAGATTAGAGACAAGGCAGACAGATTTGAAATGTTTGAGGGATTCAATTCAAGAGAGATTCTTCATTGGTGGTTTGAGATGGAAGCAGCTGTGCTGCAAGGACCTGAGGAGTGTCCTCTGGTTTCTGAGACTGATCTCTGGTTGATAGCCAGTAAGAAAACCAGGACCTCAGTCCTACAATCACAAGAAACTAAATTCTGGAAGTGCACCCTGAGCTGAGATGAGAATGAAGCCCAGACAATATCTTGATTTTAATTTTTTGAGTTCCTGAGTAGAGGATCAGTCAAGTTGTGCATACACTTCTGACCATAAGAAGTGTGGGATAATAAATGAGTGTTGTTTGAAGGCTCTAAGTTTGTGTTAATTTATTTTGCAGTAGGATAAAACTAAAAAAATTAAGGTAAGTAAATTCCTTTAATGTTGTTTTAGAGAGTTAACTTGAAAGTAAAAACTCTCATATAATCTGGTACTGAAACAGTAATGTTCAACATTTGGGTATTTCTCATACTGTGTTATAGTGGTGGCCAATATCCATGCTTCCTTTTTCCAGGTAACATTCCTTATTGGGTTGATCTCATGCCTAGCTTCTCAAGTCGTTTAGAGTATATCACCTGAAGATAGCACACATGATCTAAACTGGTCCAAAAAGAGTAAAACTGTGGAGGATTGTGGTGGGAATACCAGGGTACATAACTGTCCTTTCTTTTCTGAACTTGGTGATAAGAGTATTGAGGTTTACATGTATTGATACTCTAAGGGAGATCTTGAAGTTTCTCAGAGACTGTCATATCAGCTTGAAGATCAAACCAGAAGATGCAAAGCTAAGAAAAGGATTCTCGTTTGTTTGAAACTTGGATCAAGCTGCTTATGAATATAAATCTACTCCATGACTGTTCAGTTATATGGACTGGTAAGTCTTTCCTTTCCTTTAAGAATTTTTTTGTTTGAGGGTACCTCGGTGGTTCAGTCAGCTGAGTGTCTGATTCTTTTTTTTTTTTTTTTTTTAAAGATTTTATTTATTTATTTGACAGAGAGAGATCACAAGCAGGCAGAGAGACAGGCAGAGAGACAGGAGGAAGTAGGCTCCCCGCTGAGCAGAGAGCCCGATGCGGGGCTCGATCCCAGGACTCCGAGATTATGACCCGAGCCGAAGGCAGCGGCTTAACCCACTGAGCCACCCAGGCGCCCCTGAGTGTCTGATTCTTAACTCAGGGCTTGATCTCAGGGTCATGAGATCAAGACCTATGTTGGGCTTCATGCTGGGCATGGAGCTAACTTAAAAAAGAAAAAAAAAAAGGGCGCCTGAGATCACGGCTCAGGTTGTGATCTCGGAGTCCTGGGATCGAGTCCAGCGTCGGGCTCTCTGCTCAGCAGGGAGCCTGCTTCCTCCTCTCTCTCTCTGCCTGCCTCTCTGCCTACTTGTGATCTGTCAAATAAATAAATAAAGAAATAAAAATCTTAAAAAAAAAAGAAAAAAGAAGAATTTTTTTTGTTTAAGCTTATTTTCATTGAGTTTCTTGTTTCTTGGAACTGAAAAAATCTAAACTGATAGGTCAGTCATTATCTTATTAATTTTCATGATAGCTTTCTCCATCTTTTCATAGAATATATTCTAGACTAGTAATCTTATCATCTAGACATATTTTTTTGTCTTTGCCTAGACTTTTAGGTCTAGAGATAGAAATTGGTGAAAAAAATTATAATAAACTATCATAAATTTATTGTTTTTATATTATCCAATTGGCAATTCAGGAAAATAGATATTTTGGCTTCTATAATTTTTCTATCATAACACATGTTTGAAGAATATTAATTCATTATTGGCTTTGTCTAATAGTTGTCCTTTTAAAAATGATGTCAATAAAGTAGAACCAATTTTGTTTAAAGGTTTTGTTTCAAGCTAGTGAAAATGTAAACCATATAATTCACATTGATTTCCATTATAATTGCCTATAATTCTGTTAACAGAAACATGTTGGAGATTGTTGTACCTAAAAAAAAAAGCCAACCTAATATTTATCTTAGTAAAAGAAAAAAATATTTTGTTTATATTGCTAAGAATAGTATTCAGTGTTTCTAATAACAATCTTAATAGAATAATAGTTCCTTTTTAATAATTTAAAGTACCTGTGAAATGTGTGTGTTTTAAATGTATGAGTGTGTTTTGAAAACTTTGTGGGTTTTTGTTTGCTTGTTTACTTGCTTTTTATGCTTTAAGGTCTTTTCTTTTGCTTACAGGCATTATTTTACCAGAATATAGTTGTGACAACCGACTGTATTGGTTTTAAGTTTTTCCCACCTGAACTAACTCTTCTCTGAGAGTATCTTAAATACTAGTATCTTAGCAGGTAGAGTTGACTCAAATAGAGCATAACAGAAAAAAAATTGAAAAAATTTTAAAAAACTCCATTTCTATAAATACTTAGAAGCAATTTTTGGGTGAATAAATGTATGAGGTATTTCACCTATTTTTCAGATTTCTTAAAGAAAGACCATGAAAGGAACTTCTAGCATAAGAGATACATATTTTCATTATGTGAATTTTAAAATGAAATTTGACTATTCTTATAAAATAAAGTAGAATACAAGTTGAGTGAGAAGGGTTTATTATCAATATGGGAATTAGGAGGAGCCAAATAGTTTTCTTTTCTTTCTTTCTTTTTTTTTTCAATTGCAAAGATGGATTTATAGAGGAAGATTTAATTTAAAGAGGGAATGTAGGGTGAATTGATTTGGAGTGGCATGACTGAGGAGGAAGCATCTGTAAAAGATCCCTGAGGTAATGGATTTGATTGAAGACATGGCAAGAAGAGGCAGAGGAGCAGAAGGGATGACACCTAAGGTGTTTTTTAGATCAGGGGAATTTCATGAAGTGATAAAAATCTATAACCAAGAACAAACATGTTAGATATTTATTGTGGTCAGAGAGCAAGAATCATTGGCCAAATTAATGGATCAAATAATGAGATGGATGTTGTATTAGCTTGCTAGATCTGCCATAACAAGATGTTACAGACTTGGTGTCTTAAATAATAGACATTTATTTTCTGACAGTTTTGGAAGCTAGAATTATGAGATCAAGGTATCAGTAGGGTTGCTTTCTTCTGAGAGTCTCTCTCTGTGGCTCTCTTCTTCCAGTGTCTTCATATGGTCTTCCTTCTATGTGTGTCTTTGTCTTGCTTCTTCATACAAGGATACCAGGCATATTGGATTAGGGTCCACCCATATGACCTCATTTTACCTTGATCATCTCTTTACAGGCCCTACTCCCAGTATAGTCACATTCTGAGGCACTAGGGGTGAGGACTTTAACATATGAATTTGTGGTGGGAGGGGATACAGTTCAGCCCCTAACAGACATGTTTACTTCAAGCTGACTGTGAATTAGCCTGATATGGTAGCTGTGGGAATAGAAATAAGAATCATTAAGATGAATTATTTAAATGCAGGATAGATGTGTCTTTTTAAAACTTAAAAAAAAAAAACAACCCAAAACGGGTACCTGGGTTGCTCAGTTGGTTGAGCTACTCCCTTCAGCTCAGGTCATGATTCTGGAGTCCCACATCCAGCTCCGGGCTCAGCAGAGAGTCTGCTTCTCCCTCTGACCTTACCCTTCTCATTCTCTCTCTCTCTCAAATAAATAAATAAAATCTTTAAAAAATTTTAAAAATTAAAAAAATAAAACTTAGAAAAGGAAAAACCTTGTTTTGAACAGGAAAATATATTTGAACCTGTTACTTTTGAGGCAATGAAGGACTTCAAGTTGTTCCATAGATAAATGGTATTAGAGGCCTGGAGAAATGGATCTAGGACAAACCAAGGAACATTATATCTTCATTTCTTCTAGCCTCACAGTCAATGTTCAGGAGTGTGATGGAGATTTTAACACCAGCTAGTTTGTATGGCAAGTAAGCACAGAGAAGAATCATTTGAGGTAGTGATGAAGATGGCAAGGCCAAACTACTCACCCTTCATGGAACTCTTTTTTGTATTATTTGTTTTTATGAGGACTTGAGGGTATGGGAAGCCTATTCCTTTATCTGTGTTATTTCTCACCTTGTGTCACTATTTCTGTAAATTTCCATACTCTTTGATGGTTAGATTTTATATTTCTTATATATTTATTTATTTATTTTTAAGAGAGGGAGCATAGAGAGTGGCAGAGGGAGAGGGAGAGAGAGAGAGAGATTCTTAAGCAAGCTTTAAGCCCAGCATGGAGCCCAATGCAGGGCTTGATCCTGCAACCCTGAGATCATAACCTGAGCTGAAATCAAGTCGGACACTTAACCAGTTAAGCCACCCAGGTGCCCCTCTTATATTTCTCTATTGGCATATTTTTAATCAACACTTCATAATCCTGTGTAACAAACATGATAGGCTTGATAGTAAGCCAGAAGAGGAATCATTCATTTGAGCAAACACTCATTGAGTATCAAATGGTACCTGTTTGAAGAATACTCTTTAATAGGTAATAGTATAAGAATGTGAGTTGTCAATGGAAATAAAAGAAAAAAAAAGAGAGAAAATTTAGCTCCATGGGATGACTTCACTGAGGAGTGGTGTGAAATGTCTCAGAAGATCTTTTTATAAGGCAGGAAAATATCTGGGATTGTGAAGTGCCACCTAAACTAAGAAAGTAAAAATCATGAAATGCTGGCCAAAGAAAAATTAAGAGGATTTGGCAAATAGGAGGTCACTAATGTTTTTAAGACAATACCGTCTTGTTTGGTGAGGATGGGGATGTTGGTGGGGGTTGCAGTCGGTATATGTTGAGATGGAGAGGTATTGTAATTAGTGAGAAAAGGTTCAATTTTACCCTTCACAAAATTTATCATGATCTTTTCTAAGATGTCTAACATGCTTATTTGTTTTTTATACCTTACAAACATTTTGAACTACCTCGTATTTTAATAGGCCATACTTGTATTTTAAATAATATTTAATGATCAAATTATGATTAAACCAAAAACTGCAGTTGTGCTTTTCATTGGTTACTTCAAAATCCCAGCTTGGGTAAGCAGAACATAGAATCCTTATAGTCTCAATCCATGTCTAATTTTTCGGCTCTAAGCCTTATTCAAATCTGTTTCCATGTTTATTTCCTTGAAAAAGTGGCAGTATAAATTTTATGGTGGAATCTGTTCAGATGCAAAGGACTAGAGCCAGGTATGAGATTACTACCCGAGAGTGGTGAACTAGGGCCAAGGTCTGCAAGAGAGGGGAGACCCATGGTGTAAGATTTGATCACCATGGGGAGGGCTTTCTCTAGCTGAGGGTGATGCCCGAAGGCCTGGTTGTATGGCGTCTTTTCTTTCCTGATAACAGAATAGCTCTTCTAGATTATTTTAAAAAAATAGTATCTGATCTGTTTTACTGCAAAGTGTTTTCAGTGGAATTATTTTTTTTTAATTTTTACTTTTATTAAATTTTAATTATTCATTGCACAATTGTGAAATGTGTCACATGCTGTTTTATGGTGAACGATTATGAAAATCTCTATCAGACTAGAACCTACATTCCAGCAGGGAAGAAAAATGATAATTAATAACAAAATAATATTAATTTAATATTTAATATTATAATGTTATTATATCAACCAACATAATTATTTCATTTTTTATAGAGAGAGTTAATAAGTAAAATAATGTAGTCTGCTAGAAGGTGATAGGTGCCATCACTTTCTTTGGTCACAAAAAGGCGCACTTTATTTTTCTAGATATAAACATTGATTTGGAACATTATGTTGGCAAATAAAATATATGGTGTAAAGTTAAAGCAGCCAATTTTACAAGCATGAGCAATCGGAACATTGTGATGCTCTTCGATGTTTATATTTACTCCCTATAAGCAATTGGTTTTCAAATTCAGTAACCTTCTTCCAAATAAGGTAGCTTGCATCTGTTTTTCTTTTTAAATTACCAAGCCATTTGTCCAACTTTCTAGTTAACCTGAACCTCTGTTTTATGAGATCTTTGGACATTGAGGCCTACTGGAAGGATCAAGGTGCTTTTGAATATTCACCAGGATATAATTCTCCCTTCACCTGACAAGAGATGGGGCAGATAAAGTGCCTTTCTTTTTTCCCTGGAGTCATGGTACAGCAGAGCCCTTACAATTCTGCCCTAAGAGAAAATTGTTGCCTGTGCAAAAAGAGAAGGAAAAGGAAATAAACATAGCTCCATGCAAGTCTTAAATTTCTCTCTACTTTATTTCCGGAGTCTATGTATGCATGCTGTTTAAAATATGGCTATTAGAAAAAACAAAAACCCTGATTCCTTGTGTCCTGATTGGGAAAATGAATGTTCAATTCTCAGTCTCTCAGTTCCATAAAGCTGAAATCCTTGGGAGCAGCTGTATTTTAGAATTCAGAATTTTTCACCATTTAGAAAGTGATATAATACCTATACTAGATACTTGTTTTGCAGTGGTCTTCATTTAAGGTTTCTAACCTTGACAATTCATGGCTTTAATACTATTATTGGTGGTTTATTAACCTTATTTACTTAGGGTTTATAATTCTTCAAATGCTATTAATTTAGCAAATGCAATTAATATTTAATTACTGAGTCAAGAGTTTTTGTGCCTTCTAAACAAATAGTGGAACACAACTCAACATTACTAGATGAGTAAAACATTGTATTTTTATATATGGAATATGTATATATATATATATATTTCATATATATATGTCTGTCTGTCTATAAGTATGTGTGTATCTCAGTTTAAAGTACCCTGGAAGGCTTAGGTGTTTTAGATGTAACAAGCTGAGTGGGTAAAGTAGGGGAAACCAATGGTTATCTACTTAGTTTATTTAAAAAATGCATATTGTTTTGGTAAATAATAAAAAATGAGTATTTCTTTCTCAGATTCAATCACATTAAATAAAAAGTTAGTACATTGACTCTTTTACTCTTTAGAGTTTATGCAGGTAAGAGTATAAAATCATGAATGCAAGCAAGTTTTGAGAGCAGTAATAATTTTTTGGAATAGAAAAAAAAGATATGTCCTCATTTACCCAGTGTTTGGGTCCTTGCTTCGAACTTCATACTTGGTCATTCTAACTACTGAATGTTCATGTTTGCTAATGAACTTTTAGCTTTTAAACTAAGATTTGTCTCTGATCTTCAGAGAAGTTTCCAGATGTTGCCTTATCATAAACGTTGGTATCTAGGAAGTTTTCAGAAAATATATCTCCTCAACCAAGCCTTCTATTTTCTTTAAAGTAATTCAACCAAATAATGTGGCCTATCAAGTTGTTTTATCTTAATTCAGGGACAAAAGAGGAATGCTGCTTTGGAGGATGCTAGCATATATCAAGTATTTTCTCCTTTGCCAAGTGTACAGTTCATTGTTCGGTCACCTGTGTCTGTCCGTTTAGCACATTTAAAGCAGTTCTCAACAACCCCCATTTTTCTCTAAAACTTACGTGGAGGCTTCAAACATTGTCTGGCTCATTATTTCCCAAGAAAGGTTAAGACCTTTACTGGCAGACTGGAACCCTTCACTAATTAGAGCCCTTGCTTTGGCACTGAATGTGTCATGTCTGCGAGCCTTCCTGCTGTGATCAGGGGCATGTTGCTTGCTCACTAAGTGTCCAGCACTGGGAAGGACTGCTTGCTATTTTTTATGTGACAAATTTTGAACTTGCTGAAATTCTAATTCCTCTTTAGTAGAATGGGATGGAATATTCAGTAGTTCACCAAGAAGATTTCGCGTAATACTACCCAGTTTATCTTCTTCAGTTTTAGTAAAGTTGAGTCCACACTAGAATAATGAAAAAAATACTTTCAAAAGTGGGGAGAAAATGGTAACATTTCCCACTATGTTAGAAATGGGTGTGTCAATATATCATACTAGGTTGACACCCCATCCCCCAAACAAAACTTTTGTTCTTTTTGATTTAATTAGTCGTATAACTCACGATTGGTTTAAACTATTAAAATGGTATCAGAAAGCTACATTACTTCTTTGATTTTTATCTTTGTTTCAGATCATATATAATTTATAGTTCCTTTTTCCAGTCGATAGGATTTTTATCAGCTTCATGGATAGAAAGACTGAATCCACTGGCAGGTCTCATGCCTTTGAATTGTCAAAGAATGCTTTTGGGTGTTAAATCAGGCTTCTCCATTTGTATTCACAGGACTGCTCCCTTGCTCCCTTGCCTTCTGTTTGATCATTGCTTCTTTCTTCCATTTCCAGCTTTCCTTGGTTAGAGCAGGGAGGTAGTCTGAATGATGCAAATGTCTTGGTGTTTGATTTTGTTATAAGTTAGCTTCTTAAAGAAAATTCTCTGCTGTGGATATAGATCATACTCTTGTATTTGGCTAGTTGATTAACAGGTTAGTTTTACATACAAGATTAGGTCTACAAGCTTAGTGCATTTTTCTTTTTGAAAGAAAGTGCATTATAAAAATTTTTCAAAAATTATAGTTCACTTATTCTTAGGGAAATATACTATGTATGGTTATTCGTGTTTCATGAATGTCACGAATGTATTGAGATTTCATCATGCTTATTCTATAAATAGACATCTTAATTTTATAATTTATGATATCTTGTACATTCCCTTGTACAAAAATTAAGTGAAGGCAGAAAAGGCAGATACAGTTTAAAGTAAAAAGGAGTTGTATCAAATGTCAGAATTATTGAAGCCCTGAGGAGAGAAATTTTCTTTTTCATCAAAAAGGAGTTTTAGTATGTTAACTCTTTGGGAGAAGGGAAGGAAGAGCTAGGAAACTATAAGAAATGTTCACAGAAACCTCTAAAATTGCAAAAAAGCAACATACTTACTGGATAAGTCAATGACTTTTAAATTTCTTTGTATTGATGTTTCTTGAAAGATTGCTGTAATAAAGATTGAATAATTTTTTGAAATATAAATTAACTATAATCTAACAGATGGATTTAATCTGTCTCTTTAGGAAATATTTGTCTCTTTAGGAAAAGGATAATTCATTGGGTTTTCTGTACTGTGTTCTGAGTTTCTGTACTTCCCTGCTTACTTCACTAGAATTGAGATTCTGTTTTACCAAAAATATATATTTGGTATTCATACACATGTATACTTTTTGGAGGGGGGTATAGAGTGAGAGTGGCTCTTTTGAAAGTTGTTTTTCTCCTGACTTTGAAGAGATGTTCATTGTAGAAATTTTTTAAGAAAAAGGAAGGGGAGAAATCTCACCAGAATCCCATATCCTGAGGCAACCAATATATTGATTAATTTTCAAATATAGTTAGAGATTTGTTTTCCTTCTTTTATGAATATTTGATTCATGTTTCTAATTCATTTAATCATTAGGTTTTTAATGTTTTTTTTTAAAGGCTATTTGAATGAGATAAGCATATATATATATACATATACATATATATATGCACATATATATATACACATATATACATATATGTGTATATATATATCTCTTCTCTCACAACTGATGTCTTTTAATCTTTAGTCAAAATTTTAAATACACTGAGATTGATATACCATGTCATATTTAAATTTTATATTACTTAAAATAGGCTTTTCCCATTGCTCTGGACTAGTGGACAAAACCAAGGACATATTGGACAGCCAAGATCTCATATTCCAAGAGGATCTACAGTGTGACAGTCCCTCCAGGGTTCAAACCAGACCTGCAATTCCCAACTACATACCAGACCCTCCTTTTAACTCTATGCCCCTCCAGTGTATATAAAAGAACTCTAGGGAGGGAGGACATATATATGAATGTATCTGGAGAGAGAGAGAGACAGGGAGAGAGACAGATTATGTTTGGCTTCCAAGTGAATTGCTTATAGAGAAGATGAATTCCTGGCAAAAGAGTTGGCTGGCAGCTGACTGGCTTATTTACTGCATCCTATTTGAGCAGGGGAGACAATGGACAGATAGGAGGCTGTAGCAGTCAGCCTATATTCCTGTTGGTTTCGTGTGGGAGTGATCTGTGAGCATTCTGTTGGGCAACTGGACACCATGGCAGGTGGGATGGTGTACCTCAGTACCTCATCAGAGGGTGGTCTGCTGGTTGAGGAAACTGCTGTGACATTCAGCACTCAGGTAGTCAGGGCACCCTCATGATATAAGTGCCCTGTACTACAGGGGCGGGATATGGGGCCAGAGAGGAGGGGGAGCTAGAAGAAGGTAGAACTACCCTAGACCTCCTAAGATCAGGACCTACCACCTTTAGCGAATTATCCTCTCTCCCCACTGATGTTTTTTAATCTTTATATCAAAATTTTAAATATACTGAGATTAATATACTATATATTATTTAAATTTTATATTATTTAAAGTACACTATAATTAATATATTTAAAGTATGCTAATAATCAGTTCCTCAGACTATTTTAAAATATAGAACAATTTTAAGCTATACTTGCCCATTTTTTCTCCCAGATGAATTTAGATTCCAAAACAAAATTCCTCAGGGTTCAATTGAGTTTTGGCCTCTTCTGTATTTGTTACTTTGCCCTGACAGTGAGAAACTTGGTTCCCATTATAATTACTATGTATTTGTCCAGTTTATTTGTTTGTTCCCTCCCTCTGGATGTATCCAATGTCTCTGCTTTCTGTGTGGATGCCTTTCTCACCACATCCATGTTCCAACATCCATGCCAGGTCTTAGCATCCAGTACAGAGGAGGCCTGAACAGCACCCCTCAACCACCATGGTCAGGCAGCACCTGCCACCAAGCTCCCTGCTTGGTAGCCTCACTTCTCCTTGCTCAGGCTCAGAACCCCTGTGCCTGATTACAACCCCTTTTGCCTTGCTCACTGGCTTAGGTGGTCTGCTCCATACCAGGCTACCACTCTTGTATAGAGGTCCTCATCATAGCACTTGGGCTCAGACCCTCTACAGGGATACCCTCCTCACTCTGCCTGGGCTCTGACATTCCATGCCATGGCACCCTCCTCACCCAGCTAGGGCTCTGAGTTTGGTGGATGCTCCCTTTATTCTCTTTGGGCTCTGATTCTTCACACTGGGCTCCCATAATCTATGTATTCCTTCCTCACCCTGCTTTGGCTCTGATATCCTACTTTGGGTTGAACCTCCACAGGAACCCCTAGTGTTTCCCCAGTTAGCTTCTGACTTCCTGTCCTGGATCACCTACCTACTTCAGTCAGGTACTGGGTAGCCTGAGCAGCCCTCCTACCTGGATACCTCCCTTACCCTGCTTGGGTTTTGCACCTAGATTCCTGTGTTGTTCTGCCCCATGTAATAATGGTCTGAATTGTTTGGAAAAGAAAGAAGAGGAAGGGAGAAGGGAAAGGGCTATATTTGATTTTTGTATCATCTTTTCTTCCAAACATATTTATTAAATGCAATTAAAAGGCAAATAAGATAAAGTTACTGCCTTTTAGAGATTTATTTCTGGAAGTGGGGATAAATGTGTAAGGATATTATTACAGTATAGTATGATAATACAAAGCTTTTTCCAAGGATGTTGTGGTGGCAGTTGAGAGTAAACCTGTCCTGCCTAGCAGAGGAATTTGGGGGATTTTGATGAGAGAGTTTAGTCTTTAAGAAATAGGGGAATCTAAAGAGGTAAAAAGGAAGCCAGGGTAGGTTGATGAGCCCACACTAACATTTATATCAGACTCTGTAGAAAGTTAGGTAAGCATCATATTAAAAGTGTTAAGATTACTAGGAAAACACAAGTAGATCTTATTTATTTAAAAAGCCTTTATTAATGATAAAAATCTCATTACATGAACAGTTTGGACCTTCTCTGACTTTTTGCAAAACAAGGAAATTGGTTTAAAAATGAGTTCATGCTGCTTTAAGGGCCTGGAACTGCCTGAATATGAATTACTAGAACCACAAAAAAGAATTTTAAATGAAGCCCTAAATATTTTATAATAGGAAAGCTTAATTTATGCTTGGAGTAAGCGTAACAAACTTCTGAATAAAAAGGAAAGGAAAAGTATTTTTTTTTCTATAGAATGCTCTTTTTTTTTTTTAATTAAAAAAATCAGTGAAGAATATTACTACAGGGGTTTTTCCCCCACTGTTGTGTCCTTGAGCTTACTTCCATGACCATGTTATATGGCCAAGAAGTTTGGCTTGGGAAGGACATCATTCACTAGGTACAAGAATCATGGTTGGATATGAGAGGCTGATGTGTCTGAGGAGAGGCCAAAAATAAATGGGACTAGAAAATCTATCCCTAGGGGCGCCTGGGTGGCTCAGTGGGTTAAGCCGTTGCCTTTGGCTCAGGTCATGATCCCAGGTCCTGGGTTCGAGCCCCACATCGGGCTTACTGCTCAGCAGGGAGCCTGCTTCCTCCTCTCTCTCTGCCTGCCTCTCTGCTTACTTGTGATTTCTCTCTGTCAAATAAATAAAATAAAATCTTTAAAAAAAAAAAAAGAAAATCTACCCCTAGAAGATTTGGTGTTGGGTGGGGAGGATACGTGGTTAGTTCTCTTAACTTGCCTTTCCTATGTACCTGAATCAGAATATGTATATGTTTCCTGCAAGAAAACTTATGTATAAAATAGCTTATTAAAATCAAAATTAGTTGAATTATGGGAAGTTTTTGTAGCACGAGAAAACAGAAATGTTTCCAATAGTGACTTTGCATGGCTGAGCATAAGTATGCATTCTGCGTTTTCATTTCTTTTCAGAATACCACTGAAAGTGGAACTTCAGTGTGGGGTGAAGCAGGCAGTTTTGGGGACCCAATCTGTTGGAAAGGCCCAGGTGATGGTCTTAGCTATCTGTGGTGGTTGAGGCCCAGTGCTGCCATTTATAAACTGAATGATCTTGGGCTAGTTACTTAACGTCTCTCAATCTCAGTTTCATAATGTGCATGATATGAATAATAATGTTGAGAAAAATTATGTCCTTTACCCATAGCATGTTATGTTGTTTGCAAATTATTAGACTAAATGAATTGCATATATGATCCAATTTCTCCACATACATTCTATGCCCAAATAACCTTTTTTTAAAGAAATCACTATTAATGCACCTAGTTCTTTGCAGTGACTAATTTCAGAATTAAGACAATTTTACCTTTGCAAAATGTAAAAAATAAAACTTCCTACAAACTGACATGCTAAAAAAAACCCAAAAAACAAAAAACAAACCAAAAAAACCCTTGTGTTTTACCTCCTCAGTACTTAGGATTCATAGGAGTAGAGATAACATTTTCATCTGTAATGTAATGTTATTACATAGGAAAAATATCTGTGTTAGTTAGTAATAGTTTTGCCAGAAAATGATGCTGAAATTATATAATATTTTTTTAACTACTCTTACAAACAGTTACATTGTTCCTTCTTTGTGTACTGAGATTATGTTATATAAGACATTGCATTAAAGAGATAACTAGTTGTAAAAACATGATTCTATTAATTCAACAGTTATATTTTCAAAGAAATACTGAATCTAATCATCATATTTGGGTCAAGACCACCAACACTTTTGGAAAAGTAATTTGCAAATGTAATAAATTAGGGTATATGTATATATATGCTATATATACATATAGTGATAGTTATATCTCAAGATATTATTTATTTTGCCTGAAATATTTTTATTTTCTCCTATTTAACCTTTAATACTTGAGGTATTGCCAAGGTACTAATTTTCAATCATATTGTCTTACTTTCTGTGCTTTGTGTTTGAGTTGACAGGTAGGGGTGACTTTGTATGACCTGTCTTTCTATTATTTGTGTCAGTTTCATGCCACATGTTGACCTGCTTGGTTTTAATCCTATCTTGGCCTCATGACCTCAATTTCTGATTTAATAGCATGCCTGATAATTGGGCATTCTTAGTCTATCTTAGGATATCTTAGTCTATCCTGGCTATCCAGCAATAAAGGCCTCAAACATCCTCTGTGATATCTAGAAACAGCTTCTTTAATTTACCATGTGATTTGGCCAAGATGAATTTTGAAATGAAATTGCCTGCATTGAATTTTTTTTTTAAGATTTTTTTTTTAAAGATTTTATTTATTTATTTGACAGACAGAGATCACAAGCAGGCAGAGAGGCAGGCAGAGAGAGAGGAGGAAGCAGGCTCCATGCCGAGCAGAGAGCCCGATGGGGGCTCGATCCCAGGACCCTGAGATCACGACCCGAGCCGAAGGCAGCGGCTTAACCCACTGAGCCACCCAGGCGCCCCTAAGATTTTATTTTTTTATTTGAGGGAGAGAGAGTGTGGGGAGAGGAAAAGAGGAGGAAGGAGAAGACAAACAGACTCAGACTCTGCGCAGAGCCTGGCACAGGGCTCAATCTCACCACACTGAGACTCTGACCTGAGCCAAAACCAAGAAAGAGTCAACCGTTTAAACAACTGAGCCACCCTGGTGCCACCATGTAGAATTTTTTTATGTTTGCACCCCTCCCCCAGTATTAATCCTCAAAAGTGCTGTCCATGTAGGAAATGTTATACTTAACTAGCAAATTGTTTTCTAAATGTTCTGTGGATGTTCCAGAGAAGAAAGTTCCTGGGTCATAAATGGGTAAAATACACTGTATAGTTTTCCTTTTCTCTCAAAGATTCATGGTAGCCTTTAGTTTTCAAATGAATAAACCTGTTAAAATTTTTAGTGTAGCATTTTTGTGAGAGGGCAAGATTGACTCTTGTTGACAATCTTAGCAGTCATTTTTCTGTGCCCGAGGAACTCTGAGTCTGTTGATATCTTGAAGTTGAAATGACACTTATGCAATGCCCATATTTGAGGTTTGTGATCCTTTAATATTCATGACCAGTTTCTTTCCCTCTATTGCTGGAGAGAATTGGATGAGGGAGGGTGGTAAGAGTATGCTGGGTGAGTGAGTTGTAAGGTGGTGGGTTAAGTAAGTGAGATAAATAGCTTACTTTTTTCACTTTGATTGGTACGTAGTCCTGATCTCATTTCTCCAAATAAAAATCTAAGCTAACTCCCATGATCGAAGTCAGTGGCCATCTTATCCAAGAGTCTATTTGCTGAACAGACCTTGTGCTTTCTGAGCTGGGATGACAGAGGGGGCTTCATGGGCCTGGGCTAAGCAGTGTGAAATTGTGATGAGGGTTGATAAGCAAGACTTTCTAAGCCTGAAATGCCATTTTCATCTCATAATTAGTACATTTAGTCTGCTATGCCTTCATCTTCCACCAGCTCCTTATAGTGGAGTTGGTTTTATGTGGATCCTTTGAAAAATCCAGAAAGTTTCTTAGTAAATTTAGGCTCCTGGGATGATTTTAAATAATTTCCTTATTTATTCTATTAAGAAATAGTACAGTTTTACTAGCTTATTTGACCTTAAAATTCTTTTTGTGCTTAACACCTATTAGTGTCCCACAGAACTAGTGTGCTGTGAAGGTTTCTTTAAAAAATTGTTGAAGTACCCTAAATATACCTGTGGCTCATTTTATGGTTTAGTTAAAATATAGGAAATATGTTTTCAGGTGAGCATTATTTCCAAAAATAACATACATTTTTTAGGGGGGGAGGGGTGAAGGAGAGGGAGAGAGAATCTTAAGCAGGGTCCATGCTCAACACGGAACCCAAGGCAGGGCTTGATCTCACAACCTTGAGGTCATGACCTGAGCTGAAATTAATAGTTGGACACTTAACTGACTGAACCACCCAGGCGCCCCAAAATTATATTCATTTTGCTTACTTTTGACAGATAGAAATTCATGAGATCAATAAGTAATATATTTAGTTCATAATTATTGAATTAGTTTCCTAATGTTCTCTAACAAATTTCCATAGATTCGGTGGCTTCAAACAACATAAAGTTAATATCTTCAGCTCTACAGATCAGAAGTCTTAAAATCAAGGTTATTGGCAGGGCTGTATTCCTTTTGAAATTCTGAGGATGAATAGATTTCATTGCCTTTTTCACCTTCTAGAGGTCACCTGCATTCCTTGGCTAGTGGTTCTTTCTCTGTACCACTACAAGCTCTGTATCTATCATCACCTTTCCTCTCTGTGACACTAACCCTCCTATTTCTCTCTTATGAGTACCCTTGTGATTACTGAACATATCCAGATATTCTAGAATATTTTATGGATTATCTCAAGGTCCTTAACTTACTACAAAGTCACTTTAAAAAAATATAACTTTATTTATTTATTTTAGAAAGAGGGAACCAGCAAGGGTGGGGAGGAGGGGCAGAGGGAGAGGAAAGAGAATCCAGAGCAGATTCCCTGCTGAGTGTGGAGCTCATCCCCAGGACCCTGAGATCATGACCTGGGCTGAAATCAGGAGTTGGAGGCTTAACTAACTGAGCCACCCAGGCGTCCCTGCAAAGTCAAATTTTGCATGTAAGATAACATTTACAGGTTTCCAGGATTAGGAGGTAGGCATCTTTGGAGGGCCATTACTCTGTTTACTACAGACATATAGTTCCATGAAGTTTGGAACTACCAATCTCTGATCTAAAGCTTCTTAGGGAAAGTCAGTTTCATCATTGGACATGAAACAATCTTTCTTACAGATTTTTTTAAGGAGCATCAACAGCTAAATATTATATAGCAGAATATTACTATAGAATATGTTTACTAGGTGATTTCTTTCTCTTAACTAGATATATTTATTTATTTTTGCTATATCATAACATCTTCTCCCTAAATATAGTAGCAGAAATCTCTGAAATATAAGAATATTCTCCTCTATAGCCCATATAACAGTGTTCCTTTTCACACACAAGTATTAGAAATTTGTTGCTAACTCTAGCAGGAGGAATATATTATATAAAAGTAATTTTTCTTGAGCAAATGATCATTGTTATTGTTATTTTTGATCTTACAGATATCCATTAATATAACTGACCTTTTAGCACTTGACGACTAGGATACTTAAAACAAGTTTATGCCCCACATTTGACATTTATTTATTTATTTATCTCTGCAATTGCTTTTTTCCACCCTGGTTTTCTCATTTATATTTTTTTTCGTCTCAGTATACTGAGTATACTTTATAGCTTGCTTCAAATCTTTTTTAGAATTTATGTATACATAGGGGCGCCTGGGTGGCTCAGTGGGTTAAAGCCTCTGCCTTTGGCTTGGGTCATGGTCTCAGGGTCCTGGGATTGAGCCCTGCATCAGGCTCTCTGCTCAGCAGGGAACCTGCTTCCTCCTCTCTCTCCGCCTGCCTCTCTACTTGTGATCTCTCAGTCAAATAAATAAATAAAATCTTAAAAAAAATTTATGTATACATAAATAAGAAGATATTTCCTTTTGTACTTTGGAGTAGTGTTTTCTGAGGAAATAAGTAGAACATTTATCCTTGTACATTTCTTAGTTTGGCTAGGATGCCGTCAGAATACTCTGCTTAGTTAAGATATAAACATCCATTGGCACTTACCTGATTCCTCTTCATCTTCTCTTAAGAATAATGGAAATATGGATTGACTTGTTTTCCTTTTGTGTTCTATTTTATACTTTATTTTATTTTATTTTTAAAAAAGATTTTATTTATTTATTTGACAGAGAGAGATCACAAGTAGGCAGAGAGGCAAGCAGAGAGAGCAGGGAAGCAGGCTCCCTGCTGAGACCCTGAGATCAAGACCCTGAGATCATGACCTGAGCCGAAGGCAGAAGCTTAAACCACTGAGCTACCCAGGTGCCCTATTTAAAAGAAGAGAAAAACTTATTTAGGATCATTGAAGTAAAAATGTCTCTTATTTGACTCAGAATATCCATATTCACTTCACTTGAATGAGAGCATCCAAATGAAGGAGTTCTGTGTTTTTAGAAAAAGAGTTTGCAGAATATGAAAAAATGGTAAAGAGGGTTCTGATGGTAGGTAGCAATTTATTTTTGATACATTAAAAATATTGTAATACTCATGCAGTTCTTTATAATTTTTCTCTGTGGTGCCAAGGAGTCCAAAACTACCCTGAGGAAGGAAGCATATTACTTCCCTTGCCCTCCCCCAGTTTTCTATTTTAATCCTGCTACTGCCAAGTTTGAGTGGAAAGTCATTTCATTGCCAGTTGGCGACTTACATGACTCTTGGCCAAGAAAGCTATTTAAGCAACTTTGAAATCTGCCTAAATTTTCATAGCTGTGTGTGTGGTGCAACTTCAGTGCTCCTGGAAAACACTGGGAGGCATGCCATCCTCCCTGACATGCTCTCATACGTTTCCTGTCATGGATGCCAGCATAACAGAAGAGCTCAAAGGAGAGCCTTAAGTCCATCTTCTGAGTTTCCTGACATAAATCTGAGGGGGTACTATTACTACTATTATTAGCCCACATTAATTAAGCACTAACTGTAGTACAAGGGAATGTGCTAAGCCTTTAAGTGATTTTTAAATTTAATCCTCACAATTGCCCTCTCGGGGAATTACTGTTATTATCCCCCTTTATGAATGAAGAAGCTATGATTTAAGAAGTTAAGTCACTTGCTGAAGATCACATGGCTTGTTAGAATTGTGACTAAACCATATGTGTGTTTGACTTTAATGTCCAGTGTTAATTAATCCATATCCTGTGACCACTGTATATGAGTTTGCATGTATATAAGGAGTCATACTATATTGCTGCTAAGACTTGGCTCATAGTTTAAAAAGATGTATATTTTTAAATATATAATATTAAATATATTAATTAAATATAATAAAAACTCACTTCATTTAATGTTATTTTTCTGTCTGTTATCAACTAGAGATTGCCTTTACATTTTAAAAAGAAATATAACTTTAATATTATCTTGAGATTTATGTGGTATCATTGGAGCGTAGCATTAGGGGAAAAAAGAATATCTTTAAATCATTTTGATGGGAAATAGCATAACGGGCAGATGTAATGATGCTAGGACTGAGGAAATGGATCTTATACTGTGATTCAACTTTGACTCATATTATGACTTTAGAGAACAACTCAGCAGTTTAATAGTTTTGATATCTTTTCCTTGAAATGAAAATATACATAAACATAACATTGTTCTTAAGTGTGTAAGATTTGAATTTCCTTTCTGAAGTAGGTGGACGAGCAACTAGATTGTAGGATCATAACATCTAAGTTACTCATGTGTGCTGCCCGATTTGGACTTGTCTATGGCCAGGGGAAAAGAACATTTCTTTTCACAAAGTGGGGAGGGAAACCCAGGCTTGCCCATGTTGTGTACAAGTCTTCAGATTATGCCTTCTTCATGCCTGACTTGGTTCTCATTCTAACTTGAGAGCTCAGCTTTGGGTTTGGTTTCCAATTTGTTGCTTTTCCAGACCATTCAGCCAACTTGGCTCTATGCTTAGACTGTGTTTGCTGTACTCCTCACCCTTGCCCACCACTCTGATGTGGGGTATTGCCTTTCACCCCTTTTCATGGGCTAAACTGCACACAACATTACAAGTGCATGTCTGGCATTCTTGCTTTTGTGGTGAGGTATTCGTATCCCAAAGCTTAGTGCTTGTCTAACAGTCAAAGTGCTAGATGGCTAAGAAGTCAATATAAAGGAAAATATTTGAAAATATTATTTAATATTCAAAAATTTGGTACTTAATCACAGAATGATACTTACTTACATTATTTTTTAAAGAATTTGAACCTGCTGTATTTATTTCCTCCTTTCCTCCTATTTTCCTTCCTTCCTTCTCTCCCTTCTTTCCTCCCTGCTTCCCTCCCTTCCTTCCTTCCCTCCTTCCTAGGAATTTCAGGAAAGTGTGAACTAGTAGAGTATTTTAACACTTCCACCTATCATAGTGTTTAGAAGAGTGTTTATATTAAAATTTTTTTTAAAGGCTAACTATGGGTAAGTGTGAGAAGAACTCTCATAATGGCTACTTCAAAACTGCTTTTATAATTGCGGTCTGAGAAAAACTATAAAAATTTAAGAGAAAAATTCTAGTTTGCTTAATTTTTTATAACATTTTTATATTTGTAAATATTTTTAACTGTCAAGAATTCATAATAGTGTCTAATTTATAATTGATGTTGACGTTAAAAGTATTGAAACTGCATTTTAAGAAAAGATTTTAATTATTCATTTGAGAGAGAGGGAGAGCACAGCGGGAGAGTGAGAGGGAGAAACAGATTCCCCACTAAGCAGAGAGCCCAACATGGGGCTCAGTCTCAGGACTCCGAGATCATGACCTGAGCCAAAGGCAATCACTTAACAGACTGGGCCACCCAGGCACCCTGAGACTGTATTTCAAAGCATTAAATTAAAGAAAGGTTGAGGTAAAAAGTGGAAAACACTCATAAACTTACTATTTTATATTGTTTCAAAGTATATTCTTTTTTAACTTTGACATATATCATTTTGATCATGGATCTTTTTAAAGTTATATTATTGGGTAAAATATTCCATTAACTTGATCTAACTGTAATTATTTAACTGTTCTTTGTAGAATTTTTTTGCTTATGCATTAAGTCATTTATTTTAAAATATTAGTTATCAGTTAAGTCCATGGTTATAAGGCAGCAACTCTGTAAATAAGGTAAACATAGTTTCTTGTCTGCTTTGAGTTTATATGTAATTGTAATACATAGTGAAGGATGTCATGACAGAGAAAATGTAGAGTTTTGTAGTTTCCACAGAAGAGGGACAGAATGTAAATGGTGTGGGCATAGGATAGAAGAGAGGGTTATAAAACATCACAGAACAAGTGTTCTTTTAGAGACTCCACATAAGAATGAACTTACTAAAGTGGATGAGACAGTGTTCTGATGGAGGCATGAATACTGGAGACAAGAGAGAACAATGCATGTTTAGATACTGAAGAAAAATCCGGTATAGCTGGAAGATAAAGTATAAGAGAGAAATTTGAGCATTGGGGAAAACTAAGAAAGAGAATACATAGGATGCAGGAAATATTGTCCCAAAACTAAAAAAATAAGGGAATTACCAAGACTCTATAGCAGGTTAAGAGAGAAACTCAGCTGTATTGAAGCAGGAAAGCAGAAAGTTCTGGAATGGATGTCTCTAGCAGAAAACTGAACTCCATGTAACAAATAGAATTGAAAGGAAGGCCAGATAAATGTGAGAATATAATGAAGGCTTGTAATCCCCTCATTTTTTTTTCAGAAAAATGAAAGGCATTCAGAAACTCTCAGAAAGAACAAATGGCTGAAAATTAAGCCATAGTCCAGATATGAAGCTAATTAAAATATGGCTTTATTTTTAAGTACTTGTATAATGGAAGAAAAGAAAATACATTTTACTGTGATGTTAGGAAGAATTTCTTTTGAGTTTCTCAATTGAGTTTCTCAAAAGAAATTCTTCCTAACATTGGACTTACTGAAAAGCTACCAAGATGGGTACCTGGGTGGCTCATTCAGTTAAGTGACTGCCTTTGGCTCAGGTCATGATCTCTAGGTCCTGAGATTGAGTCCCACAACTAGCCCAGCGTCAGGCTCCCAGCTCAGTGGGAATTCTGCTTCTCCCTCTCCCTCTGCCCCTCCCCACAGCTTGTTCTCTCTCTCAAGTAAATAAATAAAATATTAAAAGAAGAAGAAAAGTTACCACGAAAATGGGTGGAAGAGCTAAGAATAACAATGTAGTTACCAAGTTTGGGACACAGAAGGGAGAGGTTTTGTGTAAGTGAACCAAAGATTTATCTTTCATACCAAAGTCAGTGGGTGGAACCTCAATCTCGTAAAGCATGGAGAGTAATAGACGTATTATTTAGAATTGTGGAACTAACTACCAGAAGAACCCAAACAGAAGCAGCAAAGTTTACCCATGGACTCTTGGAAGGAGGAGGGGCAGAATGGGAGATTTTTAATTTTCATCATAAGCATAAGGATTTGATTTTTTTTCCCTATTTTCATGTTGTACTTTATCATAGCTAAACTTTTTTTAGATATGATGGTCCTTCTTAACCTCTGTTTCTGGCTCTTCTCTTTCCCACTTGTCTTTGTCGAGAACTTCAGAGTCATCTGACCATTTTCCCTCCTTTTTCTCAAATTCAAATCAATTACCAAATTCCATCGTATTTGCTTCTAGACTGAGTACTGCTTTGATCCCAGCTAACACATCTTAGAAGTAAGACCCGAAAGACTCAAGTTGTTTCCAAGAAGCTTAACTGCATCTCAGAACAAAACTCAAAAAGATTCATAAGCATACACAAATATTAAGTGCTCAACAAGGCAAAATTCACAGAGTTGTATCCAATCAGAGATGACCAGGCATGCACAGAATCAGGAAGAGAGGACCCATAATGAGAAGTAAAATCAATAAATTGAAACCAATTCAGAACTGATATAGATGTTATAACTAGTAGGACATTCACACCATTAATGTAACTGCATTTCATATGTTCAAAAAGTTAAGTAGATAGAAGGTATAGGAAAGACCCAATAGAACTTCTAGAGATGAAAACAACAATATCTGTTGAAAAATACAAAGGTTGGTGTTTTATAGTTTGCTAGAGAAACAGGATCAATAGGATATGTGTGTGTGTGTGTGTGTGTGTGTGTGTGTGTGTAAATATATATATTATTTATTTATAACATTTTAACATATATACTTTTTATTTATAATTTATTTTAAGGAATTGACTCATTTGATTGCGGGGGATAGCAAATGTGAAATTGTCAGGACAAGCCAGCAGGCTAGCAAATTCTAGCAGTAACTGATGTTGCATTGTTGACTACAGAGGCAATCTGGAGACAGAATCGCTTTCTCCTTGGGGAAATTCAGCTTTTTTCTCTTTGTATCTTCAACTAATTGAATGAGATCCACTTACATTATGGAGGGTAATTTGTTTTCCTCAAAGTCTAAAAATTTAAATGTTAATCACATCTAAAAAATATCTTCACAGCAATATCTAGACTGGTGTTTCACCAAACAACTCAACACCATGGCCTAGCAAAGTTAACATGTAAAATTAACTGTCACAGATGGGATTAGCAACAGATTAGGCATTCAGCAGAAAAAATTCGTCAACTTGAAAACATGGCAATTGAAATGATTAAAACAAAAACAGAAATGAGAGAATAAAAAGAAAACAAGCAGAACATCAGCAAACTATGGGACAAGTTCATTCAACCTAAGTACCTATAATTAGAGTCCAGTGGACACTTTTCAATCCTTATTTACTTCGCCTTTCAGTAGCATTTGACACTGTTGACTCTTTCCATCTTTTTCAAAATACTTCTTTTTTTTTTTTTTTTTTGGTACCATGTTCTTTTGGTTTTCCTCTTACATGGTAGCTTATTCTTTGTCTCCTTTTCCCTTCCTTCTGCCTTTTCCTTTCTTTAATCTTCTTTCTTGTGTTCGTTTTTCTTCTAATTCTCTATACTCTTCCTGTATGACCTCATTCACTGAGGTCATGGCAGCAGTTACCACCTCCATGCTTACTCCAAAATCATTATCTTCTGTCCAGAACCCACCAAATATTTGACCCAAATATCAGATTACCTGCTGGATTTTTTTTTCAATCTCAAAATAATCATAACTGAGTTCACCCCTTTTTCATTACTCACAACCTACTCCACTCCTGCATTTCCTGTCTTACTGAACATGTCATCTCCTCTGGCCAAGTCAGAAATCTGGGCATCTCCTAGACTCTTTTTTTTTTTTTTTTTTTTTTAAGATTTTTATTTATTTGACAGAGAGAGATCACAAGTAGGCAGAGAGGCAGGCAGAGATAGAGAGGGGGAAGTAGGCTCCCTGCTGAGCAGAGAGCCTGATGCGGGGCTTGATTCCAGAACCCCAAGATCATGACCTGTGCCGAAGGCAGAGGCTTAACCCACTGAGCCACCCAGGCGCCCCATCTCCTAGGCTCTTGACTCCTTCATTTCCTATCAGTCACAAGAGCCTGCTTATCTCTACCTTCTAAGTATTTTCACAAATATCTATATTCCTTTTATCTCCATTGCTGCCAGTTTAGGCCAGAGAGCTGATCTCTTTCTTGGCTTATGCCAAAAATATCCAAATTGATTCTCTCTCTGTAAGTTTCCCAGTTCTAATCATTTTGCTATATAGTGAAATGAGAATTTGATGAGATCATTCTTCTTCTTTTTTTTTTTTTTAAAGATTTTATTTATTTATTTGACAGAGAGATCACAAGCAGGCAGAGAGGCAGGCAGAGAGAGAGGAGGAAGCAGGCTCCCCGCTGAGCAGAGAGCCCGATGCGGGGCTCGATCCCAGGACTCCGAGATCATGACCTGAGCCGAAGGCAGCGGCTCAACCCACTGAGCCACCCAGGCGCCCCGAGATCATTCTTCTTAAAACTCTTTTAGTGGCTCTTGCTTCCCTTGGGCTGAAGCCCAAATTCATTACAAACATCTATGCAATCTCTCATTTACCTTTTACCACTCCTTTCCCACCTTATGCTCTAAGTTACAGCCATATAGAGCCTAGTATATATATAGTTTCTGAATTGAATTGAAATTCGTGGATAGGATTCTGGGTCCACCTAAAGTAGTTTTCAAAATGACTTGTGTTTGTGAATTCTCTGCCTGCTTCATCATATTCTTTAAAATTAAAGAATCTGACTCAAGGGGCTGGTTTGATATGACTAGGGTCACTCCATGGCCCAGTTTCTTTATATATTCAAACCTTTTCTGCATCCTTTTGACTTATAGAGAGTAAGGAAGTGACCACGATTGTCTAGAGCAAGCTGATGAAGTTCTGACTGGGAAGAAACTCCTCCCAAGGCAAATTAAGGCATTCATTAGCCTAGCATGAGGAGGACTGTGATAGTTTCCTAACCGGTATTTCTGCTTTCTGTCTTCTCCAGTCTTTTCTACAATCTTTTGGCAAAGCCACTAAAAAAGTACAGGCCTGGTCATGTCATTCCTTATTTAAAACTCTTTAAGGGCTCACGCTGATCCTGAGAATGAAGTGCAGCCATTAAAAAAAAAAAAGATTTTATTTATTTATTTGAGATAGAGAGAGTGAGAGAACAAGCATGAGCTGGGAGAGGGGGCAGAGGGGGAGGCAGAGACAGACTCCCCACCAAGCTGGGATCCTAATGCAGGACTCGATCCCAGGACCCTGGGATCATGACCTGAGCTGAAGGCGGACGCCTAACTGACTGAGCCACCCAGGTACCCCAAGTGCAGCCATTTTCACTGCAATTGAGTTATTCCCTAGTCTGATCTCTCCTTCTTATCCATCCATCCTTGCTTCAGCCACCCCAGCTGCTTGCACTTCCCTTAAAAGGCTGGGTTATTTTTGCACCTTTGTGTATTCCACTTATTTGACCCTCTTTTTCCATTACCATTTCTTTCTTTATGTGTCTTCCAACTTCCATTATGGAGCTTGAATGACTTGGGTGCCTGCGTATAGAAACTGTTGTATCATGTGGTTTTTGAAAGACTGATTAACTAACAGACCAGATGAAAAGATAAGCATGCGGATTCCATTTCCTCTTGGAAACCCAAACCCAAACTGAAATCCTTTTCTTGACAATGCTCACTCTTTGCCCTCATCCTATTTTTCGTATTTTCAATTTGGTGACAACCTCTGAAAAGAGTGATGTAAAATCCATTGCTTTTGTTTATTGCTCAACCTTTTATATTCTGGCTCTTCATAATTTTACTGAAATTATTTACTTATCTTTCTTTCTATATTAAGTGTCTTTCTCTTTTGTGTTCTCCTTACTTTCTCTCCTTTTGCATATCCTACCACCATCTCAAACTCAGCATGTCTAAAACTAAATAATATTTTTTTCACATCAATTTTCCACCCATGAACTTCTTTTTACCAGTTGTAGAACTGGTCACTCAATCTCAGATCCTTGAGTTTATCATCCCTCTCCTTATCCACTGAACAATTCGGTTTTTCTGTTTATAATATTTCCTTTCATTTTGTACCATATGCACAGTTACCACACTAGTCCACAATTCTGTCTTTTCACTGATACATGTTTGCAATAACTGTCTGATTTTCTAATGAAATATGAGACACATACATAATTTTTAAAAAAAGATTTTTTTTTTTCAAAGAGAGAGTTAGAGACAACGTGATGGGACAAGGGATGGTGTGGGGGAGAGAGAGAATCTCAAGCAGACTCCCCACTGAGTGCAGAGCCCAACAGTGGGCTTGATCTCACAACCCTGAGTTCATGATAAAAGTCAAAATCATGAGTCAGTTGCTTAACCACCAGCTTAACTGAGCCACCCAGACACTCCAACATATATAATTTTAAATTGTCTAGTAGCAGCAAAAAACATGAAAAGGTGAAATTTATTAGTATATTTTATTTATCCCAATATATCCAAAACAGCATTTCAAAATGTGATTAACATATTATTAATGAGATTTTTAATATAATTTTCCTAGTCTTCATAATCCAGTACATATTTTATACTTACACATCTCAAGTTAGACTAGTACATTTCCAGTGCTAATAACTACATTTAACTAGTGGCTGCTATAGTGGATAGAGCCTCGCTGGTCTTCTTTATTCCAGTTTTTTTCCTTTTCTGATGAAATCTGCATCCCACCATCAGACTATTTATCTTTCAGCACTATTTTCACCATGAACATGAAGAAAAGACTCTACGGTTACTTTCATTTGGGTTCCCTGGAAAAACCTGATCTCTTTGTGTGATTTAATGCAAGGATCTCCATCAATTCTTTTCATGTAACCAACATTATTTATAACTTACCCAGCCTTACTTCATTTATTCAACATTATACCACCAGACATAGTTTTATTGGTCTTTTTCAGTTAAATTGTTTTTTTCACTCACTGTTCTGTGAACATGTTTGCCTCTCTACTTCTATGTCTTAACTCACGCAGTTCCTGTTACTTGTCTGGTTTCCTTTCTTAGCTCTCAACTCCCAGATCAAATTCTTTCTTTATGAAACTTTACCTGACTAGTATGAGTAGGGGAAAGTGAAGCTCTTCCCATGTAAGCATATCAATAAATTATGTAATTAACAATATTATTATAGTTTGTTGTACTTTAATAAAATAAGAAAAAATTGACAGCATGGAAAAAGTATTCATTATAGCCTTATCAATGTATAATTACTTCATTGTAAATTATTATTAGCTAACACTAATTATTGTTTACTATATATACTAAACACTATGCTAAGTGAACTATGTGCATTATCTCATTTAATTCTCACAAAAATATGGGGAAGTTTCTATTCCTCTATTTTGTAGCCAACACATTTGAAGTTCAAAAACATTAAATTGTCTGGGAAGAAGTGAGTGCAGGATTTGACACTTTAACTCTTTGACTCCTGCTTTTAACCACAAAGTAACAGAGCCCTCTCCATGAAAACATATTCCCCCCTAGGAGACTAAAAGAGTCTTTTAAATGTAAAAATTATTGCAAGTTCTTTCTCATTGGTAACTTAGACAACAACCCGGATATTTTCGTTAAGATATTGTACATTTATTATTATACATTATCTCAACTAAGATCTTATAAACTTTTCTGAACTTGTTGCAAGGAAGCTCTGCATTTCCCAAAACAACTTTTCCAGCTTCTACAATGTTCATTAATACACTTAGTAAGCAGTTTAGAAATAGAAAAACACTTTTCATGATTCAATATGCTAGTAACGTAGAAAATTTAAAAACACGGCGTGGAAAAAATTGCGTGACTTAATCTAATATATTTTCCTGTCCCCCTCTAAATATTCTGTCTGTATGACTGAATTTAGCCTATGAGTTAAATACAAATTACAACTTATATAGATAAAATTCTTTCAGTAAAATTATTTTAACCAAAGCATGCCATATGTGACATAAATAGAGAAGAAAGAAACAGATCTAGAAATCAATCTATTTTAGAGTAAGATGAATCATCAGTTATCATGCGGTTACTGAATAAAAACTCTCATAAATAAAACTTAAAAATTAGTGTTATTTATATCCTATGTCATTTATGTCTTACAATTTGTAAGATGTTCTTACATATATTTTTTAAAGATTTTGTTTATATATTTTTAGAAAGAGGTAGAGAGAGCAGCCTCCATGATCAGTGTGGAGCTCCACGTGGTGCCAGATCTCACAACACTGAGGTTATGACTTGAGCCCATATCAAGAGTTGGATGCTCAACTGACTTAGCCATCTGGGTGCCCCAAGATGCTCTTACTTTTAAATAGATTTTAGTTTCCAAATAGATACACAGAAAATTCCATTATCCTCTTCCTTTACAACAAATGGAAATGTGTCATTAAACTTTAGCATACTTCTGCTTACTTTTTATAAACGTTATTTGTTGCGAAAGAATATGTAGTTCAATAACATGTTTTCCAAATGTCTTATTCAAGTCATTCATACAAAGTGTGTGTTGAATATAACCTCTTTATATTCATTTATCACTGAACAGAAACAGGCATTTTATCCTATTTCCTTAGGTAATGAACCATTTGATCTTTCTTATCCCTGTGTCAGAACATTCTCCAGCTTGCTTTCTTCTGAAAAGTGGAGTTCTATTCAGTACTGGACAAACTGGAATAATGACTTTATTCTACATGGAGTACTCACTCCTTCTAACTGCCAAATGCTTCATCTTGTTTTTGCATACTTTATTACCACGATAGCCAAATTCTTGTTTAATCCTGACCAGGAGAAAATTCACATGTTTATTTTATAATATATAATTTTTCTTCATTAAGAGGATATTTACATGTTTGAAATCCTTTGATCCAAAATATTTACAGTTTCTGCCACCCTAAATCATGTCTGACTTTAACTAGGACTGCATTAAAATGGTAAGTGCAGGAGAAGGTTGAAAATTTTTATTCTTTTAATTTCTTCCAAATTCTGTATACTTTAAGAGATGCTGGCCCTTTCTACATTAATGGAAATGAAATGTATTTGTCAAATCAGTGGAGAATCTGGTGTTAGCTATGTGTGCAGAGTGAATTAGCTGCAATAATATTAGGTTGTTTTTCTAATTTATTTCTCTACATTTTAAGTTGAGCTGGAAAATCCAATGCAAAAGTTTTTGTTTTTTAAAATTTTTTAGGAGATTTATTTTATTTTATTTATTTGATGGACAGAGACCACAAGTAGGCAGAGAGGCAGGCAGAGAGAGAGAGAGAGAGAGAGAGAAGCAGGCTCCCTGCTGAGCAGAGAGCCCTATTTGGGGCTCGATCCCAGGACCCTGAGACCACGACCTGAGCCAAAGGCGGAGGCTTAACCCACTGAGCCACCCATGTGCCCCTCCATTGCAAAAGTTTTTAAGAATACAGATGCCTATATTATGAATTTCTTTTTTTTAAACAATTTTTAAAAGATTTTATTTATTTATTAGACAGAATCACAAGTAGGCAGAGAGGCAGGCAGAGAGAGAAGGGGAAGCGGGCTCCCTGCCGAGCAGAGAGCCTGATGCGGGGCTCGATCCCAGGACCCTGGATCATGACCTGAGCTGAAGGCAGAGGCTTTAACCCACTGAGCCACCCAGGTGCCTGTATTATGAATTTCTTGAGACTTCCTTATAACAAATAGAAATTTTGGAAAAGATGATGTCATTTTTTAAGTTCAAAAATACCTCTACCTACTTATTTCACATCCTAAAACTCTTTAAAGGAATGCAGCAATGAAACTAAATGAGTTTATTATTGATACTTTAAAAAGAAGATGCACTTATACTTCATGACCCTTAATGGGGAATCTTCATGATAAAAGAATGTTATGAAATAGAGGAGAAGAGATGTGAGCATCTGGGCAGTCTTTTCTACTGTTCATAGGATCACAATCTCTTCAACATTATCTTACTTAAAAGTTTTTTTTTTTTTAAGATTTACTTACTTATCTTGGAGGGGAAGGTGCCAAGGGTGGGGAGAAAGAATCTCAAGCACACTCCCCACTGAGCTGGGAGCCCAATGCTGGACTTCATATCACCACCCTTAGATCACGACCTGAGCTGAAATCAAAAGTTGGATGCTCAAGGGACTGAGCCATCCTGGTGCCCCTGCAGTATTTTGATTTTTTTAAAAAAGATTTTATTTATTTATTGTCAGAGAGAGAACAAAAGAGAGAGAGAAGGAGTATAAGCAGGGTGAGGGGCAGAGCCAGAGGGAGAAGCCACCTCCCCACTGAGCAGTGAGCCTGATGCGGGACTCGATCCCAGGACTCTGGGATCATGACCTGAGCTGAAGGCAAACGCTTAACCGACTGAGCCACCCAGTGTCCCAGTATTTTGATTTTTAAAGTAACCATTTCTATTGTTCCACTGTTCGATGAAGAATTATAACAGTAATTGTACCTAAGTGGGGATGAAATTCCACCTTGTTTGCCTAGCTCCAGATGGATCCCACTTTTCAGAGAGATGTGGTTTCCAAAGCATTTTTTAGAGTGGAGCTATGTATACATGCTTGTTAAAGATGTAAATTTTATATAACCAATCATAGAAAATTGTTTAGTAAGGTCTTACAAGCTTCTATTTCTAAAACATATTAAATTGTTCTTATTTAATTTTTAACTCAACTGACTTAAGCCACCTCAAATATATAGTTTTTACTTAACATAGGTTTGTCATCAATGTTTTGTCGTTTTTGGAAACATTCAGAAAGGAATTTAAAAGCCAAGTTTTATCTAAAGCAAAACAAAGACTTTATCATCTTGAAATTTATTCTCTTTCTAATTGAATTGCTTGGAAAACATTGTTTTGTAGTTACTAGCTTGACATCTGAAGTATACATTATGCTGGTAATGACTCTCCACCTATTTTACGAAAAGAGATTCTTAATTGGCTAGAAAAACCCAAATTATGAAGTTCCTATTGCCTGATCTGAAATAATGAAGTGTTGAAATGTATTAGGGCCTACAAAATAAACTGCAAAGAAACTGTCAGTTACTTCTTTTCTCTACTGAGATTATGAGGCTAGGGTTTTATTTTTGAAATAAAGCTTTCTTATAAAAAGAATAGAAAAATATAAAGATGCTTAAAACTATTTGATTAAATCTAAGATGCTATGGATTATAAATTTCACTATTAATTTATGTACATGCAAGGAAAAAAAAGCATTATGAAATAAACCATGACATACCCTACTTTGAAAGTCTCATTCTAGTTTTGAATTGTTAAAAGAAATATGAAAGAAGTCATTGTAAAATTGATGGGATATAGCATTTTTATACAATCTCCTAACCTAAACTTTGAGACTTGTCTCAGTAAGATTGTTGGACTTTTTGGTTAAAGTTTAACTTAACAAAAATGCATGCATGATGAAATAAATCCTTTGAAATTTTTTAAACTGAAGTTTTGGTTTGCTTAATGATTTTAAAGTGAGAAAAAGTTTAAATGCCTTGTGCCCTTAAAAGAATAAGATGGTAAATGCCTATCGACCATTTGAAGTGAGAGACCCACACTAAAGTTGTTCATTTTAAATTCATTTAAAAAAAGTTAATTCCAAGGAGGTGAGTCTGGGTGGCTCAGTAGGTTTCCTGTCACACTCTTGGTTTAGCTCAGCTCCTGATCTGAGGGTCAGGGAATCAGCTTCACGTTGTCAGCCTCCATGCCCAGTGTGATTCTGCTTGAGATTCTTTCTCCCTCTCCCTCTGACCCTCCATTCCTGCTTTCTCTCTCTCTCAAATAAATACCTTATCTTTTTTAAAAAAAGTTAATTCCAAGAAGAGGAAAAAAAGGCCCTCTGGGTGGCTGGTGGATAGCTAAGAAGAAAATGTTATCTCCAATGGTTTATCAGTTCTCTTTTGGAATAGCTGAGAAATGATAAGGAGGTACTAGCAGCTATATTCCACGTTCCATAAGCAGACTAACCTCACTAATCTAAAATTGAGAGGGCCCTGAGCTCGTTTGTGGATTAAGAAAGTGAAACAGAGGAGCACCTGGGTGGTTTAGTAGATTAGGCATCTGCCTTCTGCTCAAGTCATAGTCCTGGAGTCCTGTGATTGAGCCCAGTATGTGGCTCCCTGCTTGGCGGGGGAGGTCTGCTTCTTCCTCTGCCCTTACCCCTTTGTGCGCTCTCTCTCTTGCACTCTTTCTCTCTCTTGCAAATAAATAAGTAAACCTTTAAAAAAAAGAAAGTGAAATAGACAAATATTTTGAATAGTGGAGGCAAATAGCATGTTACTTGATTGAGATGAGTTTTTGTCTCTTAAATCTTCTTTTAATTAATTTCCTTTTCAAGAGTTATACATCATTTAGTCATGTCTGTTTACAATATTTGTGTACTGGAGTAAATAATTTTGACAGTTTATGATGTAATTTGAAGATTTTTCCACTTGCTGGCTATAGTGATTAAGGTTCTGATCAATTTTATTTTGAGAACTTTATTTAATTTAAAATTAATATTTAATTATCAAAACTATTAAAATCTTTATTATTAATTCCTGTTTATATTTTTCTTTAAAAAAAAGTTTTTATTTATTTATTTGAGAGAGATCAAGGGAGCAGGAGTGGGGAGGGAGGGGGTCAGGCAGAAGGAAAGGAAGAGGGAGAGGTAGAGGCTGACTCCTAGCTGAGCAGGGAGCCTGACTCCAGGCTCCATCCTAGGACCCCAGGCTCATGACCTGAGCTGAAGGCAGACGTTTAACTGACTGAGCCACCCAAGTGTCCTTTATTCTTGTTTATATTTTTCTAAACATATTATCACTATTGGCATCAAGTAGCTCCTATTACATTCTTGGAACCATACTTTAGGGAACTTTTTTGAATTTGGGGTTTTTAAATATTAGAATTTTTTTTCCCATATAGTTTGAGAGCTGAATTGAAATAAATTGCTGAAAGTAGCTAATATATAGTATTGGTTTGACATAATTTATGAATTTTCAACTTTAATTTTGTGAGCAAAAAGTAGTCCACCAATATTTTGACTTGGGAAATGTATGAAAACATTATTTAAGTGTGCTAGAACTAGTAATACTATCTCTTTTGCTCGTTTCTTTTTAAAAAGAGCATATTTATCTGGAAGCAAAAGTAATTTTATAGAATAAACTCTGAAGGAAAAGCATCATGTTAATCTGATGTGAAGTCAAGTCATTTCTTAATCTAGCTCTAAAAATATATTAAACACTACATCTTAAACCTTTTTTTGTATATTATCATTCTGTGTATTATTATCAGTATTTGTCACATTTTTCTGCTTTCATGACATATTTTTCATGGCATGTTTTCAGTCATATATTGCTCTAAGCTAAAAAAAGATTTAATTTTTTTATTGCTAAGCTTAAAAAGCTTTCTTTTTCTTGAAATACAAATGTGACTATTAAGAAGTTATGGAATTTATTGTTCTCAATAATATTTATATTTGTGTGAAATTCATATGTTATTGACAATTAAAACAAAGGTCTTGCCTCCAGTGAACTTAAAATTATATATAATATATAATATATAATACATAATACATATAGATTATGTATAATATAATAAATATATATTATATAATATATAAAACACAACAGATTATGCATAATAAATATTATAAAAATTTCTATTTATAGAAATATATGAATAAATTAATTTATAAATTTATATCATAAATTATTTATAAAAATCTATAAATTTATAAATTCATATAGATAATTTATAATAAATAAATAGTATATAATATGTGTTATATGCTATATATAATGTATATAATAACATATATATTTTACACAGTTAATACTTCTTCCTAAAAAATTACCTGGAGAATTTAACATCTTTACTCAATATTTTTCCTTTAAAATTTAATTACATAAAGCTTCTAAGAATTTGTTATTAGAGGACTCAAACAATAAGACAAAAGTAGGTGCTGCTAAATTTAAAATCTCACTAATCTTAACTTGACATATGTAGATTTCATTTTTTACCTTGTATATTTCTTAACAACAGTCTCTCATAATGCCTCAAATGGAACGGCATACATATTTTAGAAGTTTGAAAATTTCATCTTAGTGAATTTCATCCACTTATTGAATTGGGATATCTAGATTTAAACTTTGCAAGTGAACTAAACTAAGTTTGTAAAAGCAATACGAATGAACAATGCTAAGATTATTCTTATACATGTTTCATTATATCCTTTGTGACAGTTTTCCTAGTTTCTAAACCTAGAATTATAATATATGAGTTGTGGGTAATGAACATTTTTAGCATTACTAGGTAATACCAAATTTCTCTCCAAAGTAATTAAAAAAATATATACTTGTATTGGCAGACTGTGAAAGTTTCTGTTGCTTCATATCCTCACCAGCACTTGGTATTGAGAGACTTAAAATTTTTTGTTGTTGTCAATCTGATGAATTATTTTCCTTTGTATTCCTCCGAACACTGGTGAATATGAACATTTTTTCTTTTGTTTATTGGCCATTCATATTTCTTCTTCTGATCTCTTTACATCTGCTAATTTTCTCATAGGATTGTCTATTATGTTGATTTGTGGGAGTACATTTTTCTTTTGTTTATTGGCCATTCATACTTCCCTTTACAACTGCTCATTTCCTCATAAGATTGTCTATTATGTTGATTTGTGGGCATATTTCAACTTTCCTGCATGCTAAGGATTTAAAGACAGTGTGCATTTTAAATGATCTTTCTCAGCAGGTAGACTTAGTTTTTTTTTTTTTTTAATAATGTCTGTTATGCACAAATTTGTAATTTTTTAAAAATTTAATTTTTGTGTGTGTGTGTGTTCCAAAATTCACTGTTTATGCACCTCACCCAGTGCTCCATGCAATATGTGCCCTCCTTAGTACCCACCACCAGGCTCAACCAACCCCCCTATCCCCCTCCCTTCCAAAAAACCTTCAGTTTGTTTCTCAGAGTCCACAGTCTCTCATGGTTTGTCTTCCCCTCGATTTCCCCCAACTCACTTCTCCTCTCCTTCACCCAGTGTCCTCTGTGTTATACCCTATGCTCCACAAGTAAGGGAAACCATATGATAATTGACTCTCTGTGCTTGACTTATTTCACTCAGCATAATCTCCTCCAGTCCCATCCATGTTGATACAAAAGTTGGGTATTCATCCATTCTGATGGAGGCATAATACTCCATTGTATATATGGACCATTCATCTGTTGAAGAGCGTCTTGGCTCTTTCCACAGTTTGGCAACTGTGGTCGTTGCTGCTATGAACATTGAGGTACAGATGGCCCTTCTTTTCATTACATCTGTATATTTGGGGTAAATACCCAGTAATGAAATTACAGGGTCATAGGGTAGCTCTATTTTTAATTTCTTTTTTTTTTTTAATTTATTTGACAGAGAGATCACAAGCAGGCAGAGAGGCAGGCAGAGAGAGAGGAGGAAGCAGGCTCCCCGCCGAGCAGAGAGCCCGATGCGGGGCTCGATCCCAGGACTCCGAGATCATGACCTGAGCCGAAGGCAGCGGCTTAACCCACTGGGCCACCCAGGTGCCCCTCTATTTTTAATTTCTTAAGGAATCTACACACTGTTTTCCAAGTGCCTGCACCAAACTGCATTCCCACCAACAGTATAAGAGGCTTCTGCTTTCTCCATATCCTCTCCAACACTTGTTGTTTACTGTCTTGTTGATTTTGGCCATTCTAACTGGTGTCAGGTGGTATCTCAATGTGGTTTTGGTTTGAATCTCCCTGATGGTTAGTGATGATGAACATTTTTTCATGTGTCTGTTAGCCATTTGTATGTCCTTTTTTGGGGAAGTGTCTGTTCATGTCTTCTGCCCGTTTTTTGATGTGATTATCTGTTTTAGGTGTGTTGAGTTTGAGGAGTTCTTTATAGATCCTGGATGTCAGCCCGTTGTCCGTACTGTCATTTGCAAATATCTTCTCCCATTCTGTGGGTTGCCTCTTTGTTTTGACTGTTTCCTTTGCTATACAGAAGCTTTTGATCTTGATGAAGTCCCAAAAGTTCATTTTCGCTTTTGTTTCCTTTGCCTTTGGAGATATATCTTGAAAGATGTTGTGGCCGATGTCGAAGAGGTTACTGCCTATGTTCTCCTCTAGGACTCTGATGGATTCCTGCCTCACGTTGAGGTCTTTTATCCATTTCGAGTTTATCTTTGTGTATGATGTAAGAGAATGGTCGAGTTTCATTCTACACATAGCTGTCCAAATTTCCCAGCACCATTTATTGAGACTGTCTTTTTTCCACTGTATATTTTCTCCTGCTTTGTCGAAGGTTATTTGACCATAGAGTTGAAGGTCCATGTCTGGGCTCTCTACTCTGTTCCACTGGTCTATGTGTCTGTTTTTATGCCAGTACCATGCTATAAGACAATTTTTCTATTATATGTATCCATTTGTGGAATAATTTATTCTTTCTCCATATTATGATTTCATTTCTGTCATTTAACAACTTTCTGTGTATATGGAAGTCTGTTAATTAAGTGAATATTTTATGGCACTCATTTCATCCTAACATGATTACTATAGCTTTGTGACATTAACGTCTTCTAAGCTAGGTCTCCCCCTTGTTCTTCCAAATGGACTATTTGTTTTTTTTTCATCCAAATAGATTTTAAAATCAATTTGTTTTACACAAAAACACCTTTGGTATTGTGATTGACATTTCAATAAAACTAACATTAAATGGGAGATAACAAACATCTTTAGGACAATAGTGTATCTCTAACATTTCAGCCAAGATTATCTTCTCTATACAAGCTTCACAAATCTTTGACTTAAATCTGGGTATCTTATAGTTTGAGTCACTAATGTAAACTATACACACACACACACACACACACACACACACACACACACACACTTTTTAAGTTTTTATTTCTAATTAATCTCTATACCCAACATGGGGCTTTCTATTCTACTCTATTGATTTACTTTGCTATCCTTGACCAATGAAACCCTTTATGTTTTTGTGACTAGAAAGCTTGGTTTCTTTTGGCCCACTCCCTTGTTTTTAAAATAGTTTTTATTTTTTAGCCATTTCAAATCTTCCACATGAATTTTAAGAGCATTTCCCCCTAATTACTGTATTTTAATTTTAGTTATATTATTTATAGAGCAATGGACACCTTTATGATACTGTTTCGATGCATGAACATGGTATAGTTCCCCATTTATTTAGGAGTTATATTTTTCAATTATGTTTCATAATTTTCTCTATAGACTTCTTATAATTTTTTTTGTCTATTGTTAGTACTTCATAGTTTTTGTTGCTGTAGTGAATTAGACATCCACTTTTTCCATTACTACTGTTATTTCTGTTTTTTGACTATAGTGTAAGCTTTAAGAAGGCAGGTATTTTTCTCTTTTAGTCAGTGCTGTATTCTAGTACCTAGAGTAGACCTGCTACATAACGTGCTCTCAAAATGTGTTGAATAAACTAATTTACATTTTCTGAATGACTATTTGTGCTTTATCATAATAATGATGATATGATTTTTGTGCTAACTTGGCTGAACTTGCATTATAGCTGTAACACTTTACCCATTGATTCTCTTTAACCTTATATAGAGAAAATGAAAACATGTGAAGAAAACCAGCTTTTAAAAATTATTTATTAAAATTTAGGTATATTAGAGAGTTGCTCATAGTTATGATATATAGTTATATATATTTATACATGTTATAACTTAAAAATATTTATAAATTCACTTTTAGAATTAGAGAATACTGTAGTAGATTTAAAAAAAAATCCTTTTTCAGTGCTGTGAAAATTCCCTTAAATTATGCCATATTTTGTTAAAATGAAACTAAATTTCTGACTTTAAACTTCTCATTGTATTAAAATGACTAAATAAAGTGAACATTAGAGAGGGATAACTTATTTTGGCACATTAACTCTGTCATCTGTGTATCATAAACGTCTTAATTTTATAAAAAGTCTAGTTTAGGGGCGCCTGGGTGGCTCAGTGTGTTAAAGCCTCTGCCTTCAGCTCAGGGCATGGTCTCAGGGTCCTGGGATCGGGCCCTACATCGGGCTCTCTGCTCAGCGGGGAGCCTGCTTCCCCTTCTCTCTCTGCCTGCTCTCTGCCTATTTGTGATCTCTCGCTGTCAAAATAAATAAATAAAATTTTTTTAAAAAGTCTAGTTTATAATTTGTATTCTTTGCTTGAAAGCTATCAGATTATTTTCATCCTACTTTCTGACCACTCATACAAAAAAAAAATTTTTTTAAAGCAGCTGTTGCCATATTTTTGTTTCTTCTAATTTTATTAATTGTTTTTGCTTTACGGTTTCTCTAATATCTGGATCTATATACTCCACTATGGTCATACTACCTCCAGTTGATTGAACCCTGGGCATCTCGTCCCTCCTTTTTTTTTCCTGTCAGGCCTTGGGCACCACTCACAAAGAACACGATGTAACTGATGCCCTGGTAGTTGAGGAACACAGGCCTTCGTTTATCCTAAGAGCAAGCAATTTCAACACTTTTGCTATTTCTTTTGACTTTTGCCTCCATATACCTAAAAAATAAGTTTATATGTTTACTTCTTTATTTTTCAGACTTAATTATTATCTAATCTCCTTATGGAAGATGAGGGTTAAACTCGTACAAAATTTACCCTTTTTAAATATATCACAAAATTTGGCTTATTCAATGTTCAAAGATTATATTATTTTCACTAGCAATTATTGTTCAGCGGTCAATCACATAGAAATTGATCACATTCTCATTCTTATACAGGTTTTAATTTATCTTAGAGGCAACAATAGGCTCACTGATCACGGTCTCTAACAAATTCTCTAAAGAAACTATCAAATTCTCCTCAGTAGGTCATAACACCTGGAAACTTATGCCCTTTCCTTTGCTTCTGACAATGTTCATCTTTCTGCTTATTAGGTTGTTGGTTGTTCTCCCAACTTGCTGCATAAATGTTTTCCAGGAAGTTCGTTTCATCATTTTCTTAGGAATTCCTTTTGCTTCTCTTGAATTTTAAATCTCCTGTCCCTATAATCCCATGTCTTTTTTCATAGTGAAATTCCTTGTTTCAGTGGACATTCTGCAAAGTGTCCCATCCTGAAAGAACTGGGGAAGATTTCTCAGAGGAAATAAAAATTGAATTGGATTTGAAGAAGGTATAGGAATTTTCCAGAAAACACTCTTCCATACAGAGAAAATAGCATGTATAATGACTCAAGAATTAAAGAATTTGTAGGTGGATCTGTGAGAAGTTCAATAGGGTTCCTAAGTATAAGGATTTGGGGAAGTAGAAGTTGATGCTATAGTGTGGGGCCAAATCTTGAAGAACAATATGTGAATGCTAAAGATCTTGAAACCTTTTCTTAAAAAGACCATAGTGATCTGAAGAAGTTTTTTAAAAGAAGAGACATGATTATATAATAATTTTTTTCTGATAAAAGTAATTCTGGGAGAATTTGGGAGCAGATTGGAAGTAGGTGTGGGCAGGAATAGCAGTTAGGAGACTATTGAATCAGTCTCACTGAGAGATAATGAAGCAATTTTAAGTAAATATAGAGTCCAGAAAGTCAGATTTGAGAGGAATTTTAGAGAGAGAATTGAATGGATATGCCAGTTCATGAAATGTTTTCGGGGGAGAGGTATCTTTGAGGAAGATTGCTGGTCTGGTAAAGATTATATGAAGAGGAATAGACTAACAATGGAAAAGAAGAAAATAGTTTAATATGTATATTTTAAGACCATGACAAAGCATTGAGATGGAAATACCTGGTACTCAAATGAAATATGAAAAGAGTATTATTATCATTATTGGGATTATGAGATTGGTTGGTTGGATTTAGCAGCTGATTGGTTGGAGAAATTATCAGCCTCACCTAGAAAATATTTTCAAAATAACCCCCTTTTTCCTCTTCTGGAGATTCTGATATATTTTCTCCTAGGTGAAATTCAAGTATAAGGAATTTTATTCTTATGATTTAGTTTCTAAATCTCTTTTTAGTAGGAGAAAATAATATTGGATATATGTTGTTTTGTAAGGATCTTCATATTTTTTATCTGATCTTTGTGTATTTGTCATTCTCTTGGAATAGCAGTTGTTCCAGAAAATGAATATGCTCTTCAGATTCAAATTTCTATTTTTTTCAGGCCAAAATTATGAACTCTATGACTTAAATGATAGGTTATCTATATGAAATGGATTTGACCTGGCCAAAGCCATTAAAGATATTTTTGAAGAAAAAATAAGTTTGATTCTTTTCATTTATCTAAACCTGAAACCTCCATTTAGACTTTAAATTGCTCTCAATTACTTGCTAATGTATTCTTGAAGTTAAATTATATATACTTACATTGTCATATTCTGAGGATTGCTAAATTTTTGATATGTCACACTGACATAGGCAAATGTTAACCTTATTTTATTTGTAGAAATGGCAACCTAGATTTCAAATGAATTTTTCAAGTGAGTAAATGGCAGAATTTGGAATAAAACTTTAAATTTTAACATCTGACTTATCATTTGAAAAATACCTTTGTAAGCAAGTAGCATTTTCCCCCAAACACCTACAATTTGCAATTTATAATTTGTCTGCATTTTTCCTAGGGCTCACATACAGATAGTGAACTGAATGAAAATGACCTTTTTCACTAGCTGTGTTTTTCTAGGGTGTTGTCTTATTTGAGTAGTTTACAGGATTAACCATTTAACCATGTCACCGTTCCTGGAAGCATTTATGTAAAAGTTTCAAAACACAATACAAAAAGTAATCTTAGTGACAGCATGAATTAAGACTTGATTCAGTGAGAAGGAAATGAGCCAACAGTGTTCTCACTGGAGAGTTTCTTAAAGTTGTTTTAATTCTTATTAAAAAGAAAAAAAAAAGTTGTTTTAATTCTTCTGCTCATATCACAAAACAAACCAGAGCTAAATACCAACTGCATTCTCAAGGTTAGTGTCTTCTAGAGACTCTATTAGGATCTTCTCATTGACTGGCTTTACAGCTTTTATGTTTGAACAGAATTATTCCTTTCAAAAAAGAATATATTTACTGATCATTGACAAAATGCAATTATGTTATTCCTATGGCTTATTCAATATTTTAACAAATATTTACTGAGCAGTTACTCTGTACCGGGTAAGTCATTATTTTGTTAGAGTACATAAAAGTACCTGTTGCTTTGGTAACTTAGGAGGATCAAACTATTTGCTTTGAAGATGTCTGTAAGACTTTATCTTTCTGATAAGGCCATGATGGAATTGCTGACTACATAATAATTATTTCTTTTTTAGTTTCTGGGTTGAATGTTATGGAAGTCTGGAGCATACAAAATCAAACTTTTATATATGTAATATATGTATGAAATTTATATGTAGTATACACCATATTTTATATATATGAATCATGTGTATATTACTTAGTATCTGGTACTGGCATTGGTGAAGCCTCTAATTATTAAATAATGAATTGCCAGATTATTTCCAGTTTAATCCCAGTTTGTATTATATACATAATGTATTGTTCTCATCATACTATTTGTCCGCATTTTTCCCTTCCCTTTCAATAAGAGGACACTGTAAAAACTGTTTCAATGAGGAAAAGTCATTTCTTCTCTGAGCATTCTTGCTTGTCATGCCTTTATCAAGAGGATTTGCTTTGTAAATATCTCTTTGCTAGAAATTAGTTATAACAATATAAGTGATAATAATAACTGTTTTCATTTATTAAATACCTAATATGTGCTGGGCACCATGAAAAACTGCACATACCATCTCAAACAAATAAGCAAAAGCCCAGGGTGACTCCATTATTTTTAGTTATACTCACCTTTGGACCCTTATTTTCTCTTGGCAATCAGTTGTTGGTTATTGTTTGACATTATATTTCAAGGCTTTCTTAGATTTTTTCCCTTTTGTTCTATGTTAAATGGTAGATTAAAAACAAACAAACAAAATTACTTAATAGTATCCTTTATTATTTCTTAGATGAGAATCAAATGCAAGTCAATTTAGTGTTTTCCTCCTCAGTAATGTAACAGTGGGCCAGACAGTGATGATTCCTATTCTCACTTGGCTGTCCAGTGACTGGACTACTGATGTGCCTTCCTTTTCTCACTCTTGTTCTTTTGAGAGGCCTGGCTAATTTCAGGTGCACTGTTATTGGATTCAGCATTGCATCTAGACTTGGGGGTCCTTTGTTCATTCCTGGTTTGAAAAGGAATGTTTGAATGGCTCTGTCTCTCCTAATTATGTGAAAAAAGAAATGGGGCTAACAGTTTTATGGAAACCTCCATCTGTGTTTGAATGAATGTCATGATAAATGCATGTAACCAAGACCAGTATTGACATTACCTTCTAGTTTTGGGGCCCAATAAAATTTTAATCTTTCTCAGAAAATATGGAATTGTCATGTCAATAAATCTTGTCAGATTCCTAAGCAAGAAGTCAATATTTATTAAATAGACACAAGAATGGGACTTAGTCTTCTGTATGTTCACTATAAAACTCAATATACTGATGGTACTGAGCCAATATAAATGTTATTCATTAAATGTTCTTAACTAGGCAAAACAGATTATGTAGGAACATTAATAATTACTAAATATGACTGGAATTCATTTCAGTTTATCATGGAATTCTATATCCTTCAAGGAGCTTTCTATCAGTATCTACATTGTACAAAAATTCAATCTTTTCCAATAGTTTTCCTTCAAGAAAATGAATTGTAGTCTTCTCTGGATGATATAAACTAAGGATGACCACATTCACAGTTAATCCACAGTTAAATAAAACACAGTTAATGTGTTTGTGTGTATGTGTGTGTGTTTGTGACAAGATATTTAAATTGAAGGAAATTAAAATGAAATTAAAGGAATTAAATGAAATTAAAGAAAATTAAAGTGGAAGTTTCAATTAGATATCTTATACAATAGGTGTGAATTAGAAAGTAAGATGAAACGATCTGTGATATTGAAAAGAAATGTATCTTGACTCTTGAACTACTTCGCTCAAAGTCACCTGTGAGTGAGTGGAAGAGAAAGAATGGGATTTTTTAATAGATAGACGATGCCGTGTTTTAAGTCTTGTCTCTGGAGAATGAGATAAATTCTAACTCCTAACTTTTAGAAGAGTATCTTTTCAAAAGCCTAGATGGAAAGCTGAAAATGTCACTCCGATAACTGGTGTTCTGGGGTTTGACTGCCTGGAAACCTAAGAGATGAGGCTGGGATGACAAACTGCTTTGAGAATCAAGCCTGGAGAGTGCTGCTTATTGGGATCAGGCCCTACTTTGAGAGTTTGTCCAGTCAAGACATACAGGAACGCTCCTGTAGAGCTGACTAAGGAGGCATTAATTTCTTCTTCCATTTGCTACCAGAGAGGGACTGCAAAAGTAGTTGTCCATCTGGGAATGTAGGTGGACTGGGAATGGGGTGGGGGCGGGGTGGGAAGAAAAGGACCATCCCCTTCTGTACTTCCGGCTCTGAAAAGAACAGAGCCAGGGAAGGGGAGATCTTAGGTACAATTGAATAAAAGCTTGAACTGACCTTCTATTTTCTGAATTGAGACATGCTAAGATTGTTTGCAACTGCGAAACTGTCCATTGCTTAAGAATGAGCTGAAGACTCCAGGGGTCTGCTATAGTTTCATCCAGACACAGGCATGTTACTTTCATTGAATAGATTTTGAAAGGGAAGAAAAAAGAATAGCCAAAGCAAGCCTGACAAAATCTTAATAACCACTGAATATGGGTGGTGAATATATGGGAGTTGGAAAATTTTAAGAAAATATTTTTAAAAAGTAAAGGAGTGATAGGAAACAAAAAGATAGACTGCATTTTTATTACCACTTGTGTTTGTTCGATACATAGATATAATTACATGTGTATGTATTTTTCTGCTTACTTAAATCCAATTTTTAAGTTAAACTTGAATCAAATTAACTTTCTATTAGGCTTTTGCTATGGAATGTCATAAAAACAAGAAGTGAGGGTTGTATTTTTATTAGAATCATCAGGCTTTGTTTTACCAAAATTTTGGTTGGACACTATTTTTTTGTTTTTAAGATTCTATGAACCATTGCCAGTATGCATAATTAATTCACAAATGTGTGTGTGTGTGTGTGTGTGTGTGTGTGTGTGTGTGTGTTTTAAAGCACTTAGTTGTTTTTATTGCAAAACAAACTTTGAGCAAGGTATGGATTTGGAGAAGCAGAATATGATAAACAAAATGGTTTGGTAACATGGAAGGAAAGACTAATCCAGATTGGGTTATCCTTCTTAGGACAGGTGGCATTTTAGTTTGGCTGTGAAAGATGAATAGGTTCTCCAAAGGCTTAAATGGGCTAGAGTATTACATTACAGATAAAAACAGCCAGGCATATTATACAAATGAAATCACTGTACAAAAATGCTGAGATAGAAATAGCCAAAGATGTGTTTGGGTAATGATCTATTGGGCCTGATTGAAGTTCAGAGATTTAGTGAGAGGAATATATGAATGGAAACTAAATTGGAGTAAATTTCCATGGGATTTGTATGACTTGATATGAAATTTAAGCTTTTGTTTTAAAGATATTGAGGAACAGAGAACTTGATTTGAACATGGGAATATTGTCCAAGTCTGTTTGATGGCCATAACAGAACAGCTTAGACTGGATGGCTTTTAAACAGCAGAAATTTATCTCTCACAATTCTGGAGGCTGGAATTCCAAGATCAAGGTGTCAGAAGATTCGGTGTCTGGTGAGAAACCACCTTCTGATTCACATAAGGCCATCTTCTCACTCTTTCCTCAAATCATGGCAGGGACCAAGAAGCTGTCTGAACCTACATTATAAGGGCACCTATCCCATTGTTCCACCCTCCTGACCTAATTGTCCCCAATGGCCCTACCTCTAAATACCATCATATTTGGGTTAGGTTTTAACATATGAATTTGGGGAGGAGGACATAATCAGTCTGTAGCAGATTTGTTCAATACAAGACATTCCTGATATTTAATTAAACTTCAGGGTGAAGTGTATTAGAAAGGAGAGAGAGTTCATAAAAAGAGTTAAGGCTTATTATTTACCTCAACTGAGAAGTACTGAATGTGGGTGTGGGTAAAGGAATAAATGGATAAGATAGAAGAAACACATGAATCACACTATCTTTGTAGATTTTGGTATGAAATGATTGGAATCAGACATTATTTAGAAAGAACCAGCTCTTTTAAAATGATCATCACTTTTTGAGTTGAATAATTTCTACTTAGCTGGATGGTTAAAATATGTATAAAAACACTCCAGTATCACTATAAGGAAATTAATTTTAACAAGATCAACAAATTGAAGTTTCTGTTAAACCACACAGACTGTTTTTTATTTTCCATAGCATTCTCTTTGAAATGACTTTGTGATCTACAGAGAAAGAAAGGTCCCCATTAAATTGTTTCATTTCATTTAGAAGTATAGCTAAGATGGCATTTTTTGTTTAATCTTCCTTTCTGAATAAAAATAAATATTGAGGTAATTACTGGGTGAAGTGCAGGAATACACTGGTTGATACACATCTTATTTCACTTAGAAAGGAAAAAAATCAAATAGAAAATAGACTACTCAGGAATAAATTATAAAATGGGTAGAATCATGTATTTATGCAGCAACAATTTTATTAAGTCATCTTGATTTTAATAGGGTTTACTAAGCTATTTTAAGATAAAATATTTCCCTGTGGAGGGGGAACACATACCAACATAGATTTCAGATAATGCAACCTTTCTCTAACAGTTTCCTTTTAATTGGAGGCAAGCCTAGTAAAGATTGATTAGCTCTGGGAATGCTTGATATTGATGCTTTACTTCAGGGCTACACATTGTGTACTTTGTGGAATATGTATGAATAATAGTTGATGACCTAGAAAGTACATTTATTTTAGTTTATATTTTTTCTTTTAAATATACATTTGTTAATAATCCTATGGACTTCTTGTTTTCTTTTCATGTGTTCATTTGCTGCTAATCTCATGGCTGTGGTGATAAACTCATTTCCCCCCAATATTTTCAAGCAATCAGATTCATTCAGAATGAGGCTCAGTGAAATTTGGCATCATTGGGGAGCAAAACTTTAATACTTTTTGATAATTGTCAGTGAACTGGTATAGAAGGATACTATGAAATATGAATTGGAAGGATAAAAGATCAAAATCAGGGGGATTAATAAGGTCGCTTTGTAAAATTCAGACAAGAGACAGCAAGAATGTTATTTTGTTCCAAGATGTACAAGAGTTAGTTAGGACAAGAATCCTAGATGTGGAAATGTATTTCCTAATGTGCCTCTTTTGAAAGTGCATCTTACCTTTCCAGAAAAATTGTTGCATAATGAATTTTTATAAACAGAAACAGAAAACAAAGTCACAAAAATAAGCACTTGACGAAGTCTTTTGTTGTAGATAAGAGTTTAGGTTAATCCCCTTCTGACCTCCAAAAGTTTCAATGGAAACTCCTATTGTATAAAGGAATTCTAGATGCATAGGCTAAAAAAATCTGAAACCATAGCTTGGTTGCATTTTTATCCATATTAAACTAGCTTAATTAAAAAGTGATATTAAGGGGTGCCTGGGTGGCTCAGTCGTTGAGCTTCTGCCTTTGGCTCAGGTCATGATCCCAGGATTCTGGGATCAGCCCTGCATCGGGCTTTCTGCTCTATGGGAAGCCTGCCTCTCCCAATCACACTCTTCTGCTTGTGTTCCCTCTCTCACTGGGTCTCTCTCTGTCAAATAAATAAAAAATTTAAAAAATATTTTTAAAAAGTGATATTAACACCCACATCTATATAAATTATGGCAGATAATGACTTGTATATACTTTCAACATTTTTCTAGTAGGTACGATTTATATAATGACTTATTTTTTAATCAAAGAATAACCTTAATCACATAACAATATTCAGATTTCACCTTAAATTTTGTATATCCCAGTTGGGTCTCCTCTGTGGAATACTTCCTTTACAGCAGGCTCCTATCAACCTTTCCTTCCAGGTATTCTGCCTACTTTGCTCAGGTGAATTAGGCAGGAATATGTGTATCTGCCAGCTAAATAATATAGTAATTCAGGAAGTGTTTCATTATTCTCTGTGTGTTGCAACTTGAAAGTTTCTGTCATATCTAAAGACCATGCAGAGGTTTTATTTTAAGGCTGTCTATGTCCGTAGGGCTGTTTTTTGCCTTTGTTTTCTCTTGCCATTGGTTTTGAGTATAGGTCAATGAAATAAATGAATGAGGAAAAATACACAATAATGTGTAAAACCCTTCTCTCCCTCCAGCATTCTGTGGAAATGCTTTGATACTGAAATAGTAGAATAATTCACATTCTCTGTGTACATATTATTCCTTACCATCATTTTATAATTAGCAATTGTGAAAGAAATGATAGTGATCATTTTATGCCAGAATCATTAAAAATGTTAAAATGCCTATTCAAGTCTGCAATCTGAATAAAAGTTAAAATAAAGAAGAAACGTAAAAATGCATTGATTTTTTACTCTTGTTTTTGCATTTAAAGACTTTATGTGTTTATAAAGTTTTTTTTAAATTTTAGTTACAGTTAACATACAGTGTTATATTAGTTTCAGATAGACAATATAGTGAAATCCCCAACACCTATTTCACCCATTCCCCCCATCCACCTTTGTTCTGGTAATCAACAGTTCTCTTTAATTAAGAGTTTGTTTCTTTGTCTCTCTCTCTCTCTCTCTGTCTCTCTCTCTCTTTTTACCCTCTGTTTTGTTTCCTAAATTCCACAGGAGTGAAATTATGGTATGTGGTCTTCCTCTGACTGACTTGCTTCACTTAACATTGTAGTCTCTAGCTCCATCCATGTTGTTGCAAATGGCAAGAGTTCATTCTTTTTTTTATGGCCGAATAATATTCCTCTGTGTGTGTGTGTTTGTGCGTGCGCACGTGCATATACCACTTTTCTTTATCTGTTCATCTGTCAATAGACACTTGGGACGCTTCCATAATTTGGCTATTGTAAATAATGCTGCAATAAACATAGGGGTATGTATTTCCTTTTGAATTAGTGTTTTTGTATTCTTTGGGATGGCTACCCAGTAGTGGAATTATTGGATCATAGAGTAGTTATATTTTTAATTTTTTTGAGGAACCTACAAACTCGAGTTTGCATTCCCATCAACAATGCACAAGGACTCCTTTTTCTCCACATCCTTGCTGACATTTGTTGATTCTCATGTTTTTTGTTTTAGCTAACCTGACAGGAGTGAGGTGATATTGTAGTTTTGATTTGCATTTTCTTGATGGTCAGTGATGCTGAGCATCTTTTCATATGTCTGTTGGCCATCCGTATGTCTTTTCTGGAGGCATGTCTGTTCATACCTTCTGCCTATTTTTAAATTGGATCATTAGCTTTTTGGGTGTTGAGTTGTATAAATTCTTTATATATTTTGGATACTAACCCTTTATCAGCTATTTGATTTGCAAATATCTTCTCCCATTTCTTAGGTTGTCTTTTAGTTTCCTTTGCTGTGCAGAAACTTTTTATTTTGACATGCTCCCAACAGTTTATTTTTGCTTTCATTTCTCTTGCCTCAGGAGACATAAGAAGTTGAATCAGTAAACGAAAAACTCCTAACAAATAGCATTCCAGGGCTAGATGGCTTCACAGGTAAATTCTACCAACATTTATTTTTTAAATTATTTATTTATTTGTAAAGATTTATTTGAGAGAGAGAAAGAGAGAGAGTGAGTGCACAGATGGGGGCAGATGGAGAGGGGAAAGTAGACTCTCTGTTTAGTGTGGAGTCCAAAACAGGGCTCTACGTGGAGCTCAATGTGGGGCTTAATCCCTGAACCCCGAGATCATGACCTGAGCCAAAGTCAGATGCTTAACTGAGCCACCCACGTGCCCTTCTACCGAACATTTAAAGTAGAGTTAAGACCTATTCTTCTCAAATTATTCCAAAAACATAGAGGAGCAAAAAAAGTTCCCAACTTCATTTTATGAGGCCTGTATTACCCTGATACCAAAACCAGACAAAGACTACCAAAAACGAGAACTATAGGCCAGTGTCTCTGATGAACATAGATACAAAAATCTGTAACAAAATATTAGCAAAGTGAATCCAACCATACATAGAAAAAAATCATTCACCACGATCATATGGGATATATTCCCAGGATGCGGGAGAAGTTCAATACTCACAAATCAATGAACATGATAAATCACATCAATAAGAGAAAGGATAAAAAAGGTATGATCATTTCAATAGATGCAGAAAAAGCATTTGACAAAGTACAAATCCATTCACAATAAAAACCCTACACAAAGTAGGTTTAGAGGAAATGTACCTCAATATAATAAAGGCCATTTATTAAAAACACAGAGCCAACATCATACTCAATGGCAAAAAATTGAGAACTTTCCCCCTAACATCAGGGACAAGACAAGGATGTCCATCTTTACCACTTTTATTCAACATAGTACTTAATGTCCTAGTCAGAGCAATCAGACAAGAAAAAGGAATAAAAGTCACCCAAATTGGTGAGGAAAAAATAATACTTTTACTGTTAGCAGATGACATGACACTTTATATAGAAAACACTGAAGGCTTCCCAAAAAGTGACTAGAACTGATAAATAAATTCAGTAAGTTTGCAGGATGATATGAAGTTAACATACAGAAATCTGCTGCATTTCTATACACTAGTAGTGGAGCAACAGAAAGAGAAATTAAGAAAGCATTCCCATTTATAACTGTATAAAAAACAATATGATACCTAGGAATAAACCTAATCAAAGAGGTGAAAGATCTATGCTTAATAAACTATAAAACATTGACAAAAGAAATTGAAGATTACACGAACAAATGGAAAGATACTTCATGCTCATGAATTGGGAGAACAAATATTGTTAAAATGTTCATACTACCTAAAGCAATCTACAGATTTAATGCAATGCCCATCAAAATACCGACAGCATTTTTCGCAGAATTAGAATAAATAATCTGAAAATTTGTATGGAACCACAAAAGCCCTGAACAGCTAAAACAGTCTTGAAAAAGAAAAACAAATCTGGAGGTATCATAATACCACATTTCAAGTTATCCCACAAAGCTGTAGTAATTAAAACATTATGGCACTGCCACAAAAAGAGACACAATGATCAATAGAATAGAATAGAACGCCCAGAAACAAGCCTGTGATTATGTGGTCAATTAATCTTTGACAAAAGAGGCAAGAATATGCAATGGGAAAACTCTCTTCAACAAATGGCATTTGGAAAATTGGACAGCTACGTGCAAAAGATTTAAACGGGACCATTTTCTTACACCGAACATAAAAATAAAACCAAAACAGACTAAAGACCTAACTGTGAGACCTGAAACCATTAAAATCTTAGAAGAGAGCACAGGCAGTAATTTCTCTAACATCAGCTATAGCAACATTAAAGACTTTTCTTTTTTAAAGATAAGTTTTGGAAAAGGTAGGAGAATTTGATTTTTAAAATAATGTCTCCATACTGGATTTTTATTTTTATTTACTATTATTATTTTTAAATTTTATTATTTTTTAAAGATTTTATTTGTGTATTTTGAGAGAGTGAGAGTGAGTGAAGAAGAGAGGCATGAGTGGCGGGGAGGGGCAAAGGGAGAAGCAGTCTCCCCCCTGATCAGGGAGCCCGCCACAACTCTGGGATCATGACCTGAGCTGAAGGCAGGCACTTAACCAACTGAGTCACCCAGGCGCCCTGAAATTTTATTTTTAATTAAATAAGTGTTAAGACTGACTGGTAAAGCAGCCCTAAGGTAAATGTGTAATGTATTTACTCATTTCTTCTGAGGGAATAGACTCATGAATTGTTATCATGAAATAAAATATAATGTGCTTTGTCCATTTCCCGTATTTTCAACATTTTGAAAGCTTGGAAATTTTAGGGGCACCTAGGTGGCTCAGTTGGTTAAGCATCTGCCTTTTGCTCAGGTCCTGATCTTAGGGTCTTGGGATCAAGCCCTGCATCTGGCTCCCTGCTCAGTGGGGGAGCTCTCCCTCTGCTCCTCTCCCCTCACTCCCAGCGCGTGCTCTCTCTCTCTCTCTCAAATAAATAAATAAAATCTTAAGAAAAAAAGAAGCTTGGAAATTTTAGATGATCATTTCATTAAATGGAGATTTTTTTTCCTGCTTAAATGGAATATGGCATATAAGCATAGAACATGCCAACCACAAATATGAGAAAACATTTTGTTATCAGTAACTATGAGAATAAAATGTGCCCTATTTTTAGTTGTATCTATCTGGAATCTATTTGTTTTCTGGTGAGAAATATACAGAGGATTGTAGCTGAGGTCATATGTTCATTTACTGTGCTCAGTGGCCAAATAGAAGTGTTAATGTTGTGGTATCATTATTGCTAAGCATGGTTAAAGACTGGTATGATATTAAACACCAATAAAGCAACTAGTCAAATTTGTTATGCTGTAACTTTTGTTAATATGTTTTCTAAATCATTTTGGATTTTATGCATGTAATTCTGCTGCTTATTTAATAATGGCTTCTGGGAGCACCTGGGTGGCTCAGGGGGTTAAGGCCTCTGCCTTTGGCTTGGGTTGTGATCTCGGAGTCCTGGGATCGAGCCCCGCATTGGGCTCTCTGCTTGGCGGGGAGCCTGCTTCCTCCCTCTCTCTCTGCTTGCCTCTCTGCCTACTTGTGATCTCTCTCTGTGTCAAATAAATAAATAAAATATTTTAAAAAAATAAAATAATGGCTTCTGAACTTCATCTTCCTGTTCCTATTCTAGTCAATTTATAATCTCATCTCTATAAAGAAGCAAGAGTAATCTATTTAAGATTTAGATTAGCTCATGGCACACCCATATTTAAAATACTTCAAAGATTTTCCAACACATTTGGAGCAAAAATTCAAAACCCCTTGCCATTTTAGTTTGTAGATAAAATAATCCAGTAAAGAAATTGGTTTTGGATGAGAGGATAATTTATTACTTAATGCATTCATTCAACAAATAATTTTGGGGTGTTTATTATGTGTCAGGTGCTATTGTAGATACCTGGATAAACAAAAGACATAAAAATACCCACCTGCATGGAGCTGATTTTCTAGTAGTGCAAGACAGGTAATCAACATAGTTGTATACAGCAAGTTAAAAGGTGATAACTGCTATAGAAAAAAAGGATAAAAAAGGGTAGAGTGAAGTAAAAGGGCATATATGGCAATTTTTAAAAGGCTATTCAGGATAGACCTCATTAAGAAGCTGTCATTTCAGGGCGCCTGGGTGGCTCAGTGGGTTAAGCCTCTGCCTTCACCTCAGGTCATGATCTCAGGGTCCTGGGATCAAGCCCCGCATTGGGCTCCCTGCTCAGCGGGGAGCCTGCTTCTCCTTCTCTCTCTCTGCCTACCTCTCTGCCTACTTGCGGTCTCTCTCTCTCTCTCTGTCAAATAAATAAATAAGATCTTTTAAAAAATTATTAAAAAAAAAAAGAAGCTGTCATTTCAGTAAACAACAAGTGTTAGAGAGGATGTGGAGAAAGGGGAACCCTCTATAGACTGTTGGTGAGAAAGCAAGTTGATGCTGCCACTTTGGAAAACAGTGTGGAGTTTCCTTAAGAAATTAAAAATAGAGCTACCCTATGGCCCTGCAATTGCACTACTGGGTATTTACCCCAAAGATACAGATGTAATGAAAAGAAGGGCCATCTGTACCCCAATGTTCATAGCAGCAATGGCGACAGTCGCCAAACTGTGGAAAGAGCCAAGATGCCCTTCAACAGATGAATGGATAAAGAAGATATGGAGTATTATGCCTCCATCAGAATGGATGAATACCCAACTTTTGTATCAAAATGGATGGGACTGGAGGAGATTATGCTGAGTGAAATAAGTCAGGCAGAGGGAGTCAATTATCATATAGTTTAACTTACTTGTGGAGCATAAGGAATAACACGGAGGACATTGGATGAAGGACAAAAGTGAGCTGGGGGAAATTGGAGGGGGAGATGAACCATGAGAGACTATGGACTCTAATAAACAAATTGAGGGTTTTGGAGGGGAGGGGGATTGGGGGGTTGGGTGAGCCTGGTGGTGGGTATTAAGGAGGGCACATATTGCATAGAGCACTGGGTGTGGTGCATAAACAGTGAATCTTGGAAAACTGAAAAAATAAAATTAAAAAAAAGTATACTGTCTACATGGAACTAATATAACACTGTGTGTTAACTATACTGGAATAAAAATTTAAAAAAATAAAAATGCACTGAAAAAGTACTACAAAAAAAAAGAAGCTGTCATTTGAGCAAATATTTGAGAGATGAGAATTAATCATGCTGTTATTTAGGGAAGGAACATTCCAGGTAGAGGGAATAGAGAGCAAACAACCGGAGGTGAAGGCAGAACTACCATATTTGAGGAACACTGATTTGCCTCATGTGGGGAGAGGAGGGTTTTGAGCAAAGGAGTGGTTATATCTGACTTAAGTGTTAACTTGTCTCTGCTGTAAGGCTGAGGGGAGCAAAGGTAGAAGCAAAGAGACCAGCGAAAGGGGAATAGGTAGAAAGAGGATAGCTTGAAATAAGAACTTTAGCAGTGGAGGTGGTAAGAAGTAGTTTGATTTTGGATTTGTCTTATAGGCAGAGAAGCAAGCTATTTTAAAAAATTGGATGTGGGGACACCTGGGTGGCTCAGTTGGTTAAGCAGCTGCCTTCGGCTCAGGTCATGATCCCAGCATCCTGGGATCGAGTCCCACATCGGGCTCCTTGCTCGGCAGGGAGCCTGCTTCTCCCTCTGCCTCTGCCTGCCATTCTGTCTGCCTGTGCTTGCTCTCTCTCCCTCTCTCTCTCTCTGACAAATAAATAAATAAAATCTAAAAAAAAAAATTGGATGTGGGATGCTGGCTGCATGGCTGAATGACAGAGAGTGAGGGGAATATCAAGGATGTCCAGGTTTTTGGAGGGATGCATGGAGATTCAGGTCTGAGAGAGAAGATTGGATACTTGGTTTTGTATTTGTCAAGTCAGGGATGTCTATTACATATCAAGGGAAAATGTTAATAGATATATCAGTCTGGAGTTCAAAAAGAACTCCAGGCCTGACTATAAATTTTGGAGTCACAAGACTAGAGAAATAAACCCTGGAACTACCATATTTGAGGAATACTGAAAATAAGTCAGGCAGAGATAGAAAAGAAAATAGATCCAAGTACTACACTGTGGGGTAGTCCAGTCTTAAGAAGAACAAAATCTACGTGTGTGGGGGGAGGTGACAAGATCCCCTTCACAGCTGTTTGTTTACATATTGCTTGATTAACACTCGCTTTGAAGTGTGAGAGTCTTCTTGTCTGTCTAGAATAGTCTTGGCACAGAATAGTTGCTCAATAAATATTTGTTAAATAAATAACAGCCAAATAAATGAGAATGTTATGGATTTATGAAAATAATTTTGATGTTTTTCTTGCAGAATTGAAAGCTGAATCCATCTATTCTATTTATTCATAATCCATCAATCTATTTGAGATCTCATATTGAGAAACATAGACCTCCTTTACTGGCACCAGACTGACTGCTTAGGAATTAAGTCCTGGTCTTAGTATTTGACTTATGTTCCCCTCACCAGATAATATAGGTTTACTTTTTTTTTTAGATTTATTTTATTTTATTATTTATTTGAGAGAGAGACAGTGAGAGAGAGCATGAGAGGCAAGAAGGTCAGAGGGAGAAGCAGACTCCCTGTGGAGCTGGGAGCCCAATTCGGGACTCGATCCTGGGACTCTGGGATCATGACCTGAGCTGAAGGCAGTCGCCCAACCAACTGAGCCACCCAGGTACCCCTTTTTTAATAAAATAGTCATACTGAAGGCAAAATAAAACTCTCAATCATTTGTCACCTAAAAAGGTGACCCACATACATATATTCTTCAGACTGACCAAAGGTAGACTCCAAGTTATAACCCCGTGACTGGTGTACTCAGTCATTCTCTTTTGTCTTTGTACTATTTTCATCATGAGTTAGGTATTTGACCCAATGAAGGGAAGTGAGAGACTGATTCCTGGTTGGTGAGGTCACCACAGATTTAGTTTTTGAACTTGTGATTCCAACCAGTTTCTTTATGAAGACCATTTTAATAATTTTCCCCAAACTGAAAGACTTCCATCCCCCTCACCACCTCAGTCCTCATAGTCATTGGCAAGGGAGTTACAAGAGGTAAAATGATGTCAAGTTCTTGACCAGACTTCAGGCTACAGTGAATGCCTAGATTTTGTGGTACCATCATGATCCTCAGTCTCATAGTGGGAGATGACATCAATTTTCTGCTAAAGGCACTACCTGATTAGTTCTTTTATTTTTTTTAAAGATTTATTTATTTATTTGACAGAGAGAGAGAGAGAGAGACAGCAAGAGAGGGAACACAAGCAGGGGGAGTGAGAGAGAGAGAAGTAGTCTCCCGCTGAGCAGGGAGCCTGATGTGGGGCTCGATCCGGGACCCTGGGATCATGACCTGAGCTGAAGACAGAGGCTTAACCCACTGAGCCACCCAGGCACCCCTACCTGATTAGCTCTTATAAGTTGGGAACCAGTTTCTCTGTTTATTGGGATGACAGGCCAACCTGTGCATTCAGACTGTCAATGCCATGCTGGTGTGTGTGGGTGCTTTGCAAATATGTATCTGTGTGACATTTAGGACACAGGCCTATGAGTGCAAGTTTGTGTCAAGAAAGATATTCTTTCTGTCTTTCCTGTTTGGTTTTGTTCTATAATTGGTGTTTTTCTAAGTTCATTTTACTAGGATCTTAAGCCATTTCTTCATAATTAGGTAGTTGGCAAAGAATAGAGAGACCTACCTATGAAAAATTATCTTTTATTAGAAAAGCAATGCATGTTCACTTCACTGTTTTAATAGTACACCAAGTGTACAAATTTGAAACTGTTGCACTGTTCACAGCTTAGATACTGCCTTTCTAGACTTTATTTATTTGTATATAAATGTTTATATGCATATACTTAAAAAAACACAAATGTATTGTAACTATGAATATCATTTGCTTCTTGTGTTTTTTCACTTAACAGAACTTCAAGGCACTGTGGTGTCCAGGTGGCTCAGTCAGTTAAATGTGTGCCTTTGGCTCAGGTCATGATCTTGGGGTCCTGGGATGGGCATGTGTATAACTCTCTGCTCAGCAGGTAGTCTGCTTCTCCCTCTCCCACTGTGTGCGCTCTCTCTTGCTCTCTCTCAAATAAAATCAATCAAATCTTAAAAAAAAAAAACAAACCTCCAGAAAGACAACTATCATATGATCTCCCTGATATGAGGGATAGGAGATGCAACATGGGGGGTTAAGGGGGTAGGAGAAGAGTAAATGAAACAAGATGGGATTGGGAGGGAGACAAACCATAAGTGACTCTTAATCTCACAAAACAAACTGAGGGTTGATGGGGGGAGGGGGGTTGGGAGGGGGGTGGGATTATGGACACTGGGGAGGGTATGTGCTATGGTGAGTGCTGTGAAGTGTGTAAACCTGGTGATTCACAGACCTGTACCCCTGGGGATAAAAATATATGTTTATAAAAAATAAAATTAATAAAAATTAAAAAAAAAGAATTCAGAAACAAACTTAAAAAAAAAAAAACCTCCAAAATTTCAAGGCACTGTCCTATGTGTATAAGTGAATTAGACACATTCTTTTTAATAGCTATCTAATATCCCATTATACAAATAATTATTTACTAAACCCACATTTTAGGTATTAAGTTATTTCTCTTATTTAAAAAAATTACAAATATCATTTTAATAAACATCTTTGTATTTACACATTTACACACATGTACAAGTATGTTTGAACAATGAATTCCTAAGTGTATTATTTGATGTTTTGGTGGAAGAGTATAAATCACAGAAAATGAGATTTAATTGAAAGTTACTGTGGAGATAAATATCATCCTGAGGCACTGAGTGTAACATGCAGTGGGTATTTTTACCTGCTTTTCCCTCAATTTTTGTTTTAAGGTTTTATGGCAAAACCTTAAGGTGATTACTTTTCAGAGCTCTGCTTTCATAGTAGTAGCAGGCTTTAAATATACTCCTGTTTTTTTGTTTTGTTTTGTTTCCTTTTTTTTTTTTGGTCTAGAAAGCCATGAATGTATACATTGACCCATCTGGTCCTAGATTGAGGGCCACATGTTTATGTGTTTATGCTCTGTAACGTGCCCCAGGCATTACCTGTCTTCTTTATTGTTGTATTCTCACCATGTGTCTAGCAAAGTGTAGACAGTCACTAAATATCTGTTACTTAATTGAAAAATATAGCAAAACTGGAAAACTTCCATATGTTGTACCTAAATATTTTGTTCACAGTGAAACAAGAATTTTAGAGCCAAGAGAAGTCTAAGTTCTTCCTAGCTATGATATAAAGCAACAAGAAAATTTAATACCTAAGGAGTTAATTAATAAAAGAACAATGCTATTTATATGCATTGTTGCTTAATGATACTTCCTCTTTAGCTGACTCGCTTCCAATTTGAACTTTCAAACCAGTAAAGATTCACTTTAAAGTCTGTGGTCCCATTATATCTTGTGGTCACGTGTACTCCAAGGCTGTTTATCTTGCTATTGAGAACTGTGCCTGTTAAGCTGTATTTGGATGGGCTGGGTAGAGATGATGACCATTTTGCTACAGTTAGTCTATTTCTTGTGTCACCGTGCAATGCTGATAGCTGTGGTTATCAGCCATGCCAGCAGGAACCAAAACTCTTTATTGCACCACTTATTTTATATATTTCTCTCAAAAGTTGGCAGATAAAAATGTGGTTCAAGCATCGTTACTTTTCCTTTCCGAGTAATGGCCACAAACAAAAACAAACAACCTCCTTACCCTCCAGAAGCGTGGAGAAGTTAGTATCCCCTTGTATTTGTTCTTCTTTTACCTCTTCCCATTCAGGTACTCATGATAGTATAAAAACTCTTTCTATTCCTTTAATTTGTGCTAAAGCTGGGAGTAATGGCTGTCACTGATAGTAATGAACTGTAAGCTTTTTAAGCATATGTTAAGTATACATAGCTTTGCAACACCTTTTTTTTAAACAGAGGTAGGTTATTTGTTAGTTTACATCTCTCCATGGCTCTGGAAGATGTAAACAATTGAGTCTGGAAGGGATTTTGGAAATTTGCTTCACTACATATGATCATTTCCATATAATTTTTAACCATTTCATAAAACTTTGGGATTGTAATATTCAGAGATAATGATATAATTTTCCTCATCCCTACCTACACTGTTAAACAATAGAAAGTACACTAATTCTACTGTTTTTTTGGTATAAAAATTTTACACTTCTAAATTTTGAATTGTTATTTATACTTTGTTAGTATCCAGTAGAGAAAATGGAAAGTAGTTTATGTGTAGGTATAAAATAATGTAGCAGTCAAGCATAAAATCTCATTGAGTGCTTCAATTATTTGTTTCTTTACTCCTATAAACCAGAGGTTAGATCTGGCACCAGAGGTTTCGCCCTTGTGTCCCTAAAATCTTCTTAAACCCTTTTCACAAACCTAGAGTCTCTTTACCAGTTAAAAAGCAGCTTGTGTATTTATAGCCTTCATGGTCTCAGGAAATGATTCAACCTTCTCTTGAAAGTGATGCAGTGGGAAAGAAAATTCCCATAACAATTCTGGCATTAGATTTCTGACAGACTTTAGTTTACAGAATGGAATCATAGATATGATTAAACAATTTCAAATGTTTTCAGACCCACAACACATTGGGTATCTTTCAGAGCCAGTTATCATGTTGTCATATTTTAAAATCAAGGGAGAAATTATGAAGCCATTCGGTATTCTCTAGAGTTTTAATTAGCCATTAGTTTATCCATAAACAAACATTTCTTGAGCATCTATAATGTCTCAAGCATTATTCTAGAGGCTTAGGATATGTGAGTGCACAAAGTAGACAAAAGCCTTTTCGTTCATTAAGTATTTAGGCATTATTTACCTTTCTTTACACGAAATAGACAAGTAATAAAATATGTTGGAAGTTGTTAAGTGCTTTGTGAAGAAAGAGAAAAGTAGAGTAGGGTAAAGGGGCGTGGAAATGCTGGGATGCGGGAAGGGATGATGGATAAAGAGGGCGTTGCAATTGGGAATAGTGTGATCAGAGCTGGGCTTATTATGAAGCTGTCAGTTGAGAAAAGGCTTGAAGGAAGTGAAAGAGGTAGCTGTAAGATATTAGGGGCAGAGCATTCTAACCATGAAGACAGTTCATGCAAAGGCACTGAAGTGGGAGTGCTGGCATATCCAAGAAGCCAATGTGGCTGGAGTAGAAACGGTGAGAGGAGAAGTTACTAAAATTGTGTTCAGAGTGGAAAGAGATGAATGGGCCACTGCAGGGACTTTGGCTTTTCCTAGGAATGAGATCAAGGATCATGACAAGGTTTTGAGCAAAGCAGTGACATGAACGTTGTGTCCCTAGAGCTGCTGTTCTGAGAATAGACAGCAGGGGGCTAGAATGCCCTTCTAGTCGGGACTCAAGAACAGGGAAGAGCAAGGGAGAGCTGTTAGTAGCTTGGTCCAGGGCCGTAACAGTGACAGTGTGCCAAGTAGTTGAATTCTGGATATATCTTGAAAGTAGCATCTACTGAATTTCTGGATAGATGATATAAGGGAATAGATGTGTGTAGTAGGCTTTTGTGAGACAGTATGAGCTCACTTGAGCCTACTGTGTCTGAGCTATATAAATTAGAACTAATCTTTACAATATTAATGGCACTTCCTGAGTCTTAAGGCAGGCTTAGACATATGGGCACCAAATCGTATGTCTGTATATGTGCTTAGACCATGGACAGTAATTCAGCTATTAAATTTTGTATGACTGGGATTTTTTTTTAAGGTGAATATGGTCTTGATAGGAAATAAATTGTAGGATAATCCCGGAGACAGAGACATTTTTTTCTTTCATTTTCCTGTTTTTGCTTGTTTATTTGGAATGAATATCACATTTTACTTTAAATTGGATACTTACTGACTGAGAACAACCATTGGTGACTTTGATTTTTGCTTCTAAGACATTTTGGTCTAAACCAATGCCTTTGAAATCTGTATATTCTCTTTAATTTTAACCCATTGAAATACTTATTTAGCAAGTTCATTTTAGAGTCCAATTAATAGTGTCTTGTGGTTTTATAATATGAAGTCTGGCTTTATGAAAAATGCTGATATACTTAATAGAAGATATTTTGTTATATGTGGTGGTAGTGATGCTTTTTACCAACTGTGCTGTGTTAAATCCTATCTTGAATATTAAGTATTTAGTCCACGTATTGCCACAATATACTCTGGTCCTGTAATCCTTTACAGACAAATTGGGTGAAATGAATGTAATACAAATCTGACCAGCCCTGGGGGTATTAATTATATTGCAGAATGAACTCAAGCTCAGATATACGTTTCCAAATTGCCCTTTTCATGGAAAGTGATTACTCAAGATTGGAAATCATATGAAATGCTGTAGCTCATTAGATTTGTTATATTATGAAAACTGATAAGAGAAAATAAGAAAATGGATTGTTTTCCATGATTCGTGGGACAATAGCACATTACTATCATTGAATTTTAAATCTTATTCTTATATGATTTAAAACTATATTTACCAGTTTAAGAATTTTTTAATTGGTGGTAAAATAGACAATACAGTTAAATGCATGGATATTAATTTTATAGTTAATAAACTTTGACAATTGTCAGAACCCAAATAACCATCACCTCACCATAGACCAGCACTATCCAACAGAACTTTCTGTGATGGTGATAATGTCCTGTATCTGTGCTGCCAATGTAGTAGCCACTACACACATGTGATTTTTGAGCATCTGAAATGTAGTAGTCTGCCTCAAGAACTGAATTTTTAATATAATTTGAAGTATTTTAAATTTAATTTGTATGACCACATGTATTAGTGGTTACGGTGGTTACTAGTGGTTACGGTATGAGACCGTAGGGCCCTAGATAGTTCTCAACTGGGGCTGTAGGAGAGAATTAAACCCTAAAGCTGATGGTGCATACTATTTCTAATGAATTAACTTATCTGTTGTGCATCTAGGTTGGCATTGTGCATCTCCTAATATTAGGAGACCTAGAACAATAGTCACTCAGATAATTTTATGTGAGACTTGATTCTTTCACAGCACTCAGTTGAGGAAGAGTGTCCTAGAAATTTTCCCCATTTCCTTTTCCAGTCAATACCAGCCCCAAATGACAACCATAATTCTTTTATTTATTTCCATTAACTATTTTTGCCTGTTTATAGACTTCGTATAAATGGAAATAGATACTGTATTTTCTTTTGTGACAGTCTCTGTCATTCAATATAATGTATCAATAGTACATTCCTCTCTATGTTGCTACCTATCATGTATTACATCCATAATGTCAACATAACAAAATATATTTATCCATTCTCCAGATGTGCCCATTTTATCAGCATAAAATTTTTCATAGCATCTTCTTATTATCCTGTCAAAGGCTGTATTATCTGTAATAATGTCTTTGTTTCATTTTTTTTTTCAGAAGAACTACACCAATTTATTGAGGCATAAATAACTTGTATAAATTTTTTTTTTCACATCTTTAACAGCACTTGTTATTTCTGGTGTTTTTTTTTTTTAATTTTAAAAATGATTATTTATTTAATTATAGGAATCTTTTTTTTAAATTTTATTTTTTATAAACATATAATATATTTTTATCCCCAGGGGTACAGGTCTGTGAATCGCCAGGTTTACACACTTCACAGCACTCACCATAGCACATACCCTCCCCAATGTCCATAACCCCACCCCCCCTCTACCAACCCCCCTCCCCCCATCAACCCTCAGTTTGTTTTGTGAGATTAAGAGTCATTTATGGTTTGTCTCCCTCCCAATCCCATCTTGTTTCATTTACTCTTCTCCTACACCCTTAGCCCCCCATGTTGCATCTCTTCTCCCTCATATCAGGGAGATCATATGATAGTTGTCTTTCTCCAATTGACTTATTTCGCTAAGCATGATACCCTCTAGTTCCATTCACGTCGTCGCAAATGGCAAGATTTCATTTCTTTTGATGGCTGCATAGTATTCCATTGTGTATATATACCACTTCTTCTTTACCCATTCGTCTGTTGATGGACATCTAGGTTCTTTCCATAGTTTGGCTATTGTAGACATTGCTGCTATAAACATTCGGGTGCACGTGCCCCTTCAGATCACTACGTTTGTATCTTTAGGGTAAATACCCAGCAGTGCAATTGCTGGGTCATAGGGTAGTTCTATGTTCAACATTTTGAGGAACCTCCATGCTGTTTTCCAGAGTGGTTGCACCAGCTTGCATTCCCACCAACAGGGTAGGAGGGTTCCCCTTTCTCCGCATCCTCGCCAGCATCTGTCATTTCGTGACTTGTTAATTTTAGCCATTCTGACTGGTGTGAGGTGATATCTCATGGTGGTTTTGATTTGTATTTCCCTGATGCCGAGTGATATGGAGCACTTTTTCATGTGTCTGTTGGCCATCTGGATGTCTTCTTTGCAGAAATGTCTGTTCATGTCCTCTGCCCATTTCTTGATTGGATTATTTGTTCTTTGGGTGTTGAGTTTGCTAAGTTCTTTATAGATTTTGGACACTAGCCCTTTATCTGATATGTCGTTTGCAAATATCTTCTCCCATTCTGTCAGTTGTCTTTTGGTTTTGTTCACTGTTTCCTTTGCTGTGCAAAAGCTTTTGATCTTGATAAAATCCCAATAGTTCATTTTTGCCCTTGCTTTCCTTGCCTTTGGTGATGTTCCTAGGCAGATGTTGCTGCGGCTGAGGTCGAAGAGGTTGCTGCCTGTGTTCTCCTCGAGGATTTTGATGGATTCCTTTCTCACATTGAGATCCTTCATCCATTTTGAGTCTATTTTCGTGTGTGGTGTAAGGAAATGATCCAATTTCTTTTTTCTGCATGTGGCTGTCCAATTTTCCCAACACCATTTATTGAAGAGGCTGTCTTTGTTCCATTGGACATTCTTTCCTGCTTTGTCGAAGATGAGTTGACCATAGAGTTGAGGGTCTATTTCTGGGCTCTCTATTCTGTTCCATTGATCTATGTGTCTGTTTTTGTGCCAGTACCATGCTGTCTTGATGATGACAGCTTTGTAATAGAGCTTGAAGTCCGGAATTGTGATGCCACCAACTTTGGCTTTCTTTTTCAATATTCCTTTGGCTATTCGAGGTCTTTTCTGGTTCCATATAAATTTTAGGATTATTTGTTCCATTTCTTTGAAAAAAAATGGATGGTACTTTGATAGGAATTGCATTAAATGTGTAGATTGCTTTAGGTAGCATAGACATTTTCACAATATTTATTCTTCCAATCCAGGAGCATGGAACATTTTTCCATTTCTTTGTGTCTTCCTCAATTTCTTTCATGAGTACTTTATAGTTTTCTGTGTATAGATTCTTAGCCTCTTTGGTTAGGTTTATTCCCAGGTATCTTATAGTTTTGGGTGCAATTGTAAATGGGATGGACTCCTTAATTTGTCTTTCTTCTGTCTTGTTGTTGGTGTAGAGAAATGCAACTGATTTCTGTGCATTGATTTTATATCCTGACACTTTACTGAATTCCTGTACAAGTTCTAGCAGTTTTGGAGTGGAGTCTTTTGGGTTTTCCACATATAGTATCATATCATCTGCAAAGAGTGATAGTTTGACTTCTTCTTTGCTGATTTGGATGCCTTTAATTTCCTTTTGTTGTCTGATTGCTGAGGCTAGGACTTCTAGTACTATGTTGAATAGCAGTGGTGATAACGGACATCCCTGCTGTGTTCCTGACCTTAGCGGAAAAGCTTTCAGTTTTTCTCCATTGAGAATGATATTTGCGGTGGGTTTTTCATAGATGGCTTTGATAATATTGAGGTATGTGCCGTCTATCCCTACACTTTGAAGAGTTTTGATCAGGAAAGGATGCTGTACTTTGTCAAATGCTTTTTCAGCATCTATGGAGAGTATCATATGGTTCTTGTTCTTTCTTTTATCAATGTGTTGTATCACATTGATTGATTTGCGGATGTTGAACCAACCTTGCAGCCCTGGAATAAATCCCACTTGGTCCTGGTGAATAATCCTTTTAATGTACTGTTGAATCCTATTGGCTAGTATTTTGGCGAGAATTTTTGCATCTGTGTTCATCAAGGATATTGGTCTGTAGTTCTCTTTTTTATTGGGATCCTTGTCTGGTTTTGGGATCAAGGTGATGCTGGCCTCATAAAATGAGTTTGGAAGTTTTCCTTCTATTTCTATTATTTGGAACAGTTTCAGGAGAATAGGAATTAGTTCTTCTTTAAATGTTTGGTAGAATTCCCCCGGGAAGCCGTCTGGCCCTGGGCTTTTGTTTGTTTGGAGATTTTTGATGACTGTTTCAATCTCCTTACTGGTTATGGGTCTGTTCAGGCTTTCTATTTCTTCCTGGTTCAGTTGTGGTAGTTTATATGTCTCTAGGAATGCATCCATTTCTTCCAGATTGTCAAATTTGTTGGCGTAGAGTTGCTCATAGTATGTTCTTATAATTGTCTGTATTTCTTTGGTGTTCGTTGTGATCTCTCCTCTTTCATTCATGATTTTATTTATTTGGGTCCTTTCTCTTTTCTTTTTGATAAATCTGGCCAGGGGTTTATCAATCTTATTAATTCTTTCAAAGAACCAGCTCCTAGTTTCGTTGATTTGTTCTATTGTTTTTTTTGGTTTCTATTTCATTGATTTCTGCTCTGATCTTTATGATTTCTCTTCTCCTGCTGGGTTTCTTTCTTGTTCTTTCTCCAGCTCCTTTAGGTGTAGGGTTAGGACCTGAGACCTTTCTTGTTTCTTGAGAAAGGCTTGTACCGCTATATATTTTCCTCTCAGGACTGCCTTTGTTGTGTCCCACAGATTCTGAACCGTTGTGTTTTCATTATCATTTGTTTCCATGAATTTTTTCAATTCTTCTTTAATTTCCTGGTTGACCCATTCATTCTTTAGAAGGATGCTGTTTAGTCTCCATGTATTTGGGTTCTTTCCAAATTTCCTCTTGTGATTGAGTCTAGCTTCAGAGCATTGTGGTCTGAAAATATGCAGGGAATGATCCCAATCTTTTGATACTGGTTGAGACCTGATTTAGGACCAAGAATGTGATCTATTCTGGAGAATGTTCCATGTGCACTAGAGAAGAATGTGTATTCTGTTGCTTTGGGATGAAATGTTCTGAATATATCTGTGATGTCCATCTGTTCCAGTGTGTCATTTAAGGCCTTTATTTCCTTGTTGATCTTTTGCTTGGATGATCTTTCCATTTCAGTGAGGGGAGTGTTAAAATCCCCTACTATTATTGTATTATTGTTGATGTGTTTCTTTGATTTTGTTATTAATTGGTTTATATAGTTGGCTGCTCCCACGTTAGGGGCATAGATATTTAAAATTGTTAGATCTTCTTGTTGGACAGTTCCTTTGAGTATGATATAGTGTCCTTCCTCATCTCTTATTATAGTCTTTGGCCTAAAATCTAATTGATCTAAGGATTGCCACTCCTGCTTTCTTCTGATGTCCATTAGCATGGTAAATTCTTTTCCACCCCCTCACTTTAAACCTGGAGGTGTCTTCGGGTGTAAGATGAGTTTCTTGTAGGCAACATATAGATGGTTTTTGTTTTTTTATCCATTCTGATACCCTGTGTCTTTTGATTGGGGCATTTAGCCCATTAACATTCAGGGTAAGTATTGAGAGATATGAATTTAGTGCCATTGTATTGCCTGTAAGGTGACTGTTATTGTATATTGTCTCTGTCTCTTTCTGATCTACTACTTTTAGGGTCTCTCTTTGCTTAGAGGACCCCTTTCAATATTTCCTGTAGAGCTGGTTTGGTATTTGCAAATTCTTTCAGTTTTTGTTTGTCCTGGAAGCTTTTAATCTCTCCTCCTATTTTCAATGATAGCCTAGCTGGATATAGTATTCTTGGCTGCATGTTTTTCTCATTTAGTACTCTGAATATATCATGCCAGCTCTTTCTGGCCTGCCAGGTCTCTGTGGATAAGTCTGCTGCCAATCTAATATTTTTGCCATTGTACATTACAGACTTCTTTTCCCGGGCTGCTTTCAGGATCTTCTCTTTGTCACTAAGACTTGTAAATTTTACTATTAGGTGACGGGGTGTGGGCCTATTCTTATTGATTTTGAGGGGGGTTCTCTGAACCTCCTGGATTTTGATGCTTGTTCCCTTTGCCATATTGGGGAAATTCTCTCCAATAATTCTCTCCAATATACCTTCTGCTCCCCTCTCTGTTTCCTCTTCTTCTGGAATCCCAATTATTCTAATGTTGTTTCGTCTTATGGTGTCACTTATCTCTCGAATTCTCCCCTCATGGCCCAGTAGCTGTTTGTCCTTCTTTTGCTCAGCTTCTTTATTCTCTGTCATTTGGTCTTCTATATCGGTAATTCTTTCTTCTGCCTCATTTTTCCTAGCAGTGAGAGCCTCCATTTTTGATTGCACCTCATTAATAGCTTTTTTGATTTCAACTTGGTTAGATTTTAGTTCTTTTATTTCTCCAGAAAGGGCTTTTATATCTCCCGAGAGGGTTGCTTTAATATCTTCCATGCCTTTTTCGAGCCCGGCTAGAACCTTGAGAATCGTCATTCTGAACTCTGTTACTAATAGAGTTGACATATTACTAATGTCTCTATTGATTAGGTCCCTAGCCTTTGGTACTGCCTCTTGATCTTTTTTTTGTGGTGAATTTTTCCGCCTTGTCATTTTGTCCAGATAAGAGAATATGAAGGAGCAAGTAAAATACTAAAAGGGTGGCAACAACCCCAGGAAAATATGCTTTAGCCAAATCAGAAGAGATCCCAAATCGTGAGCAGGGAGAAAGGGGATAAAAAGAGGTTCAGAAAGAAAAAAAAAAAAAAGAAACAATTAAAAAAAGAAAACTGATAAAGAAAAAATATAAAAAGGAAAAAAAAATATATATATTAGATAAACTATTTAAAAAATGTTAAAAAAGAAAACGGTAAAAGTTAAAATAATTTAGCAGAAGAAGAGAAAAAAAATTGAAAAAGAAAAAAAAATTAAATTAACTGCAAGGCTAAAGAATCATGGGGAGAAAGCCATGAGTTCCATGCTTTGCTTTCTCCTCCTCTGGAATTCCGCTGCTCTCCTTGGTATTGAAACTGTACTCCTTGGTAGGTGAATCTGGTCTTGGCTGGGTTTCTTGTTGATCTTCTGGGGGAGGGGCCTGTCGTAGTGATTCTCAAGTGTCTTTGCCCCAGGCGGAGTTGCCCCGCCCTTACTCGGGGCCAGGCTGAGTAATCCGCTCGGGTTTGCTGGCTTTGCTTTCGGGAGCTTTTGTTCCCTGAGCGCTTTCCGTAGAGTTCCGGAGGGCGGGAATGAAGATGGCGGCCTCCTGGTCTCCGGCCCGGAGGAGCCGAGAGCCCGGGGCCCCACTCCTCAGTGTGCCCTCAGAGAAAAGCGCCCAATTACTCCCGTCACCCTGGCCTCTGGCTGCGCTCCGAGCTGACCGAGCCTGTAGCCAGTTCAAGGTAACCCCGAGCTTAGAGCTCACTCCTTGGCTCTGTCTCTGTAGCCGGCTTCCCTGTTCTAATACCTGTAAGCTCTGCGACACTCAGACACCCCCGATCCTTCTGTGACCCTGCGGGACCTGAGGCCGTGCTGACCCCGCCTGGGCTTCACCCCGGTTAAGCCTCTGGAGCAATGTCCCTCAGCGGGACAGACTTTTAAAAGTCCTGATTTTGTGCTCCGTTGCTCCGCCGCTTGCCGGAAGCCGCCCCCCACCCCCCCCCCCCCGCGGTCTATCTTCCAGTCTCTTTGGATTCCCTTCTCCGCCAGTCCTACCTTTCAGAAAGTGGTTGATTTTCTGTTTCTAGAGTTGCTGTTCTTCTTCTCTTCGATCTCCCGTTGGATTTGTAGGTGTTTGCAATCTTTAGATAAGCTATCTAGCTGATCTCCCGCTACCTGAAGTAGTCTCAGCCTCCTATTTCTCTGCCATCTTGACTCCTCCGCCCTCTTTGTTTCATTTTTGATGTTGGTAATATACTTAATTGGTCTTGTTAGGACATTATCAATTTATTAAAGAAACAACTTTGGTGTTCTTGATTTTCTCTATCTTTTAATATTTTACTTATTTCTGCTTTTATCTTTGTTATTCCTTCCTTTTGTTTATGTTTAAAATAAAATTCATTAAAATAAACTAATTCTATTTTTTCTCCTGCCCTTTCATTTACTATATAAATTCTTAGCTATGCTTTGAAATATCAGTTCCTTCCATTTTTTTAATTGATTCTTCAGATATTCATCAAACATCTGGCTACTCCATGGAAGGTACTAGGATAAGCAACAGTGAACATGATAGACATAATCCTTGCCCTTTTGCATTCATAATTTTGTTGAACAGGTGGAAATCAGAAGAGAAAATGCAAGGATGATAGTTACCATGATGGAGAACTGCAGAAAAATCTAAGAGTTTACAACAGGGGACTTACATAGATGGGGAAAATCATCCTGAGGAAATGCAGCTTGAGATGAGCATGGCTAGGAGTTAACTTGATGAAAGAGGAGGAGAGAGGAGAACACTACAGGCAGGAGGAACTGATGTGCAAGACACTGGAGTGAGAAGGGGCATGGACGAGGAGTGAAGGAAGGCCAATGTGGATGGAATGTGGAAATGAGAAGGTGTGCAGCTTGGGATGAAGCTTGAGAAAGAGATGGGGCAAGATCATATGGTCTTACAGTCCATGTGGATAATTTTAGATTTACCTTAATTAAGGATAATGGTGAATCACTGAAAACTTCTAAGCTGAGGAAGCACATCTGGTTTGCATTTCATCAATCTCATTCCGGTTACTGTAGATGTATGTGAATGTAGACAGAAGGCAAATATTTATGAATAAAGGCTAAATGGGAAGCAAGTGTAGGTGAGACATGATGTGATAAAGATCAGAGTATATTCAGAATTCCTTGTGCCCCAATAACTAGTTCCTGTTAAAATGGAACTCAAAGTGATTTAATACCATGATTTTTATAAAATGCTTCCTTTGAGCTGACACTCCTTTTGAGCCAGATACACTAGGCAGTCTATTTCTTTCATCTTATAAATGTTGAATATAAAGTGCTCAAATATGAGACTAACACTTTTATTCTGTATTGTGAGAAGTCAGACTGGGGTGACTGCAGAATGTAGGTCACCTATAAAACTCAACTTTGTAAGAAGACTTCTGAAATATAAAGTAGAAGAAAAATTCTGTTCTGTGTTGACAATCTCACTGAATTGCATAATTTTTCTGACAGCTTCGCTTTTACGTGGAATTTTTGAACATTTAAAATTGAAGTGGAAAGTTTGTTGGTGTCTCAAATCTTTAATAAAAATAGTTTTTTCAAATAAGTTTTGAATGTGAATTTAAGCATTAACTTATTTTTTTAAATTGCCAAAATTCAATATTAGCACAAATTCAGTTATTCATACATATACCTAAAGTGTTGTATCTATTTCTCTCTCTCTCTCTGTCATCTATCTATATGCCATCTATCTTAAAAAATTATCATAAAGTTTGTCCTTAATGTTTATTTAATAATTATGCTGGCTAGAAATGAGATTTCAGCAATATATTTATATTTTAAAAGTTGTTTTTAATTTTTTATAATTTAAATTAACAATTTTTTTACTGTTTTTTTTTTAAACAGAAAACCTATGAGTACCATTTAAATGACTTTTTTCCTTTTTGATATGAATGAGAAATTGAGAACATCTAGCTCATCCTTATTTAGGACAAAATGGGAGTTAAATAGATTAGTTTCTCAGTGGGATTTATCATCTTCAATACATTAAAGCACAAAGTAAATGGTCAATTTTTTCTAAGAATAAGTCAGCAGATTTTAATATTATCAAGCTATCATTGATTACTCAGATTTTAGAAGATGAATAACCTTATGACCATTCCATTTTCTAGAGATTTTTAAAAATACATTTTGAAAGGCAGATATATTTTTAAAAGATCATGCCTACAATAAGTAAATTATGTAGTGATAGAACATTAGAAAATAGTTCATGAACAAAAGTTACATTCTAGGAGTTCAGGAGTAGAAAGAACAGAAGAGTTCTTTTTTTTTTTTTAAGATTTTATTTATTTATTTGACAGAGAGATGAAGAGAGAGCACAAGTAGGCAGAGCTGCAGGCAGAGGGAGGGAGAAGCAGACTCTCTGCTTAGCAGGGAGCCTGATGTGGGGCTTAATCCCGGGACACTGGGATCATCACCTGAGCGGAAGGCAGCGACTTAACCAACTGAGCCACCCAGGTGCCCCAGAAGAGTTCTTTTTGGTTTGTTTTTAATATAGGAGAAAAGGGAAATAGATGTATTAAAATTATTTTCATAAGTCAGAGAGAGACAAATATCATATGATTTTACTCATATGTGGAATTTAAGAAAAAAAAAACAGATGAACACAGGGGAAGGGAAAAAAATGGAGGGAAGCAAACCATAAGAGAGTTAACTATGGAGAACAGAGTTGCTGGTGGGATGCAGTTGGGCTAAATGGGTGATGGGTATTAAGGAGGGCATTTGTGTTGAGCACTGTGTGCTACATGAAAGTAATTATTCACTAAATTCTACTCCTGAAACCAGTATTATACCACATATACCACTAGAATTTAAATAAAAGTTGAGGCCCCCCAAATTAATAAAGTCAATCTTCTAACTCCATTGTATTTAAGAAATAATTGTGTTTATAGAAATACCTTCAAGTTGGTTTCTACGCTTTTTGATTTTACAAACTTAATTTACTTTGTGTGGCATTCATCTAGCAAAGGTACATAAATATAAACACCAAAGTTTGACCTGTTATGCTGTGTATAGTTGCACACCTGTTTGTGTTCTAAAAAACTAATGTTATATACCTGTGTTATTTTTTTTTAACTATACATAATCATGGAAACTAAACAGGAATTAATCAACACATTTCATTAAGGCCTGATACCTGGTAAACCTTGCCTCTGGCTGGCATGAGTCAACAACTATGGGTTAAAGACTGTACATTCTTATTGCCGTCTAAGTACCATCGGATGGATGTTTTTGTAAATAGTTCAACTGCATTTTCCCAGCAATTCACTTGAGTAACAAAAGTAATTTTTAAAGAATTAAATAGTAAAACATATTATGCAATTAGAAAATAAACAAAATTATCTTTCAGGGGACGGTTTCTGTCAGTTGAAACATTTAATATTGGGTTCTTTCTCCCTGCTCCAAAGCAGTCTTGTCTTTCCTTGGCTTCCAAGAATGTGTTTAGTCTTGAACTGTGTAGAGGTGAAACATCAAGGCTACCAGCAGCGCTAAGATGGCTGGGATCACCCAGTTGGTCCACCTCCTGGAATTAGAAACAGGTAGTAATGAGAGTTTCTGAAGGCTTGGTTATCCTTGATCTGTCATCTGGATGAGTGGTGTATGATTGGACATTTCCTGAGCATCTGTAATGGGCCCGACATCCTCAAAAATTTTCAGTCATATCCTCTCCAGCTTGTTCCCTTAAGACTTCCTCCCCACCAGGGTGCTCCTCTGAAAGCTTGGTCAAATCATACACCTTATGGTACAGGATCAGCCAAGTGCTTTTGCTGTGGTTGTGCTTCTGGATATTTTCCAGGGTGTGGTACTCAATGGTCTGGTCCAACTGCCCAGCCCTTTCAGAACACAGCCAGCCTCAGGCAGTGCAGACACCAGCCCCCACCCCCTCCACCCGGTGCATCGGAGTATGCATTTCAGCTAGCTGGGCCCCGGACATTCCCGGCACTGTAGCCCCACACCCAGAGCTCCATTTTCTAGAGACTTTGCTGTTTTTTTTTTTTTTTTTTAAGATTTTATTTATTTATTTGATAGAGTTTCACAAGTAGGCAGAGAGGCAGGCAGAGAAAGAGAGGGAAGTAGGCTCCCCACTGAGCAGAGAGCCCGATGCGGGGCTTGATCCCAGGATCCTGGGATCATGACCCCAGCTGAAGGCAGAGGCTTTAACCCACTGAGCCACCCAGGTGCCCCTTTTGCTGGTATTTTTATAGAACAATTCAGAATAGCAGAATATTGACAAGTCTCATTTCAGAAGATTTTTTGAAGATCAAATATCAAGATATTAATTGAAAATTACTTTTATATTGCTTTAACATATTCAAAGTTAATGATTAGCTTACTTAAGTATTAGTGATAGATACAGCATTTATTTTTAGCATACACTTTGGATTTTGTATAACCCTTAATACAGAAACAAGATACATCTTCTTTCTTTCTGTGACTGTAATGTAGAATTGCATTCCTGCAGTGTGTGATTTTATGGATATTTCCTAATTCAGTATTTCTTAAATGTCATTCTACTAGAATACATTTTCACTAGTTCATAATACAGCGAAACAGGACACTTTCATAGTCCTACTGTTTCATAGTCCTACTTCTTAAATCATACATTTAAGAAATAGCCTCTAGTGGAGAAAGGGGAACCCTCTTACACTGTTGGTGCGAATGCAAGTTGGTGCAGCCACTTTGGAGAACAGTGTGGAGATTCCTCAAGAAATTAAAAATAGAGCTTCCCTATGTCCCTGCAATTGCACTACTGGGTATTTACCCCAAAGATACAGATGTAGTGAAAAGAAGGGCCATCTGTACCCCAATGTTTATGGCAGCAATGGCCACGGTTGCCAAACTGTGGAAAGAACTAAGATGCCCTTCAACGGACGAATGGATAAGGAAGATGTGGTCCATATACACTATGGAGTATTATGCCTCCATCAGAAAGGATGAATACCCAACTTTTGTAGCAACATGGACGGGACTGGAAGAGATTATGCTGAGTGAAATAAGTCAAGCAGAGAGAGTCAATTATCATATGGTGGAGCATAAGGAATAACATGGAGGACATGGGGAGATGAAGAGGAGAAGGGAGTTGAGGGAAATTGGAAGGGAGACTATGGACTCTGAAAAACAACCTGAGGGTTTTGAAGGGGTGGGGGGTGGGAGGTTGGGGGAGCCAGGTGGTGAATATTAAGGAGGGCATGTATTGCATGGAGCACTGGGTGTGGTGCAAAAACAACGAGTACTGTTAGGCTGAAAAGATATAAAATAAATAAAAAAAATTAAAAAAAGAAAATTCACATAAAAAAAAGAAATAGCCTCTATTTTGAGATTGTATGATTTAAGAAATATGATTATATGATTAATGAAGTAGTCTCTATTTTGAGATTATACTCTTACTGTTATGAATTTCCATAGTCCTGTTACTTAGAAATTGTGGTAATAATAGATGGTGGTTGGCATAGATTTATAAGATATACGTATTTGACCAAATAAAATGTCTATAACACTTGGTCAGAACTATAAATATTTAATTTTGGAATTTCACCAGTCCTTCAAACTTAGAGGATTAAGAACTACTAATTCAATTATTGTGTAGCTCTTCAAAATCCTAAGCAAAGAAAAAAAATTCTAAAAAGCTCACCTAAAGGAAATCTGTGTTCACATAGTGATAAAAACTCAATCTGTTTGAAAATAAATGTTCAATTGATTCTAGTAATTATGAACCCTCATTTTTATCTCTATTCTAAGGTAGAGTTGGTCCTCTGTACTGATGTAGTTTTTAATTAACTAATTTTTAGATTTTACTTATTTGAGAGAGAGAGAGAGAAACGGTGTATGAGAGAGGGGAGGGTCTGAAGGAGAAGCAGACTCCCTACTGAGTGGGGAGCCTGATGGGCTCCATCCCAGGATCCTGGGAACATAACCCGAGCTGAAGGCAGATGCTTAGGCTAACTGACAGAGCCCCCAGGTGCCTCCTGATGTAGCTATTGGTCAGACTTCTGGATTTCATTTATGTGGATCAACTTTGTTTTGAAATTTAGGTGCAGTGAATTGAACTAACGCTATTTTTCAGTGCATGGCTTATCTTTCTCTTGCAAAATTCAGTAATAACTGGGGTTTAATATCTTTCTCATTGGTCTCTTCAAAACTTTCTCTCTTTCCTTCTTTCTCTTTTTACTCTCATACATCACTTTCATTTCCCCCTCTTTGAAAACTAAATGTTTTTAATCTATGTATTTTAATTTTGAATATGTTCCCCCCAAAGCATATTGTTTTATTTGAATATATTCTCAATTAATATAAGTAGTATTATCTTATATTTTTCATTTTCTTTCTTTTAAAATTGAGTCTTCCTTTTTGAGATTGTTCATGTTCTTAATTGTACATCTAATGTAGCTTCTAACCACTGCTTACAATTCTATAGTCTGTGACAAGAACTTAGAAGATTTCTTAAACTTAAAAACCGGGAATGAGGGGCACCTGGGTGGCTCAGTGGGTTAAAGCCTCTGCATTTGGCTCAGGTCATGATCCCAGGGTCCTGGGATCGAGTCCCGAATTGGGTTCTCTGCTCAGCAGGGAGCCTGCTTCCTCCTCTCTCTCTGACTGCCTTTCTGCCTACTTGTGATCTCTGTCAAAAAACAAACAAACAAACAAAAAAAAAAACCAAACCTGGAGTGGTAACATTGCCTGAAATTAAATATTCTGTTCAATTAGGGACTCCTTGGACAACAGTCACTGATTGGAAGTAGAAAGCTACTTGCAAAATCCAATAATAACTGGGGTTTAATATTTAAACTATGCAAGTGACTCTTGCAAATCAACTAGAAAAATACACCCCAGGAAAAAGGTAAAAATAGATTGACACAAAACTTAAAGAAGAGCAAATTTAGAAAATTAAGAGGCCTGTGACAAGATGGTCATAATAATGAGTAACATAAGAAATGCTAATTAAAGAAACATTGAAGCTATGACTTTAAATCACTAGACTAGCAGACATTAGAAAGATGGATACTAGCAACTGAGACCTGAAGGTGTAAGAATTCTATTGCACTCCTGGTGTTAGTGGAGAACAATGTAGCATGACTTATTAAGAAGCGTGAGGGGGCGCCTGAGTGGCTCAGTGGGTTAAGCCGCTGCCTTCCGCTCAGGTCATGATCCCGGGTCCTGGGTTCGAGCCCCGCATCGGCTTTCTGCTCAGCAGGGAGCCTGCTTCCGCCTCTCTCTCTGCCTGCCTCTCTGTTTACTTGTGATTTCTCTCTGTCAAATAAATAAATAAAATCTTAAAAAAAAAAAAAAAGAAGAAGCGTGAGTGTAAACTCAACCACTCAACTTCTGAGTCTATATCTAAGGAGAATTGAAGGGATATTCTTTGTGGAAATGTTAATGGAGGTGAGCTGGAAGCACCCTGGATGTCTATTATCTGGGCAGGGACAGATAAACCTGGATGCCATCACTAGGACAGTGGGTATGTAAAATGTGGAGGATATGGGTGTTCAAATGTCAGCCATCATAAAAGAGTTCTCTGATATTTAAAATAGTTTGTATTTTTCTGATTTTAAATTTGAAGTCCTTTAAAGTGCTCATAGGTCACATAAGAAAATAAAAGAGCTATATGTGGGATTTAAACAAACTAAAAAGTACAAAAACCAAGCTCATAGATACAGAGAAGAGATTGGTGGCTGCCAGAGGCCTGAGGGTGGCGGGGTGGGGGGGGGGGGGGTTGGTGGCGGTGGTGGAATACGTAAAAGAGGTGAAAAAGAACGAAATTCCAGTTAAAAATTAAATAAGTCATGAGGATATAATGTACAATGTGGTGACTAAAATTAATAATACTGTATTGTATATTTGAAAGTTGCCAATAGAGTAGATCTTAGAAGTCCTTATCACATATCCCCCTATTTTTTGTAACTACGTATGGTGGTGTATGTTAACTAGGCTTATTGTGGCGATCATTTCACAATATATACAGATATCAAATAATTATGATGTATACATGAAAGTTATAGAATGTTATGTGTCAGATATACTTTAATTAAAAAAAAAGAAAGAAAATGAAAGTTCACTTTACCAAATTTTTAATGTCTGAAGGCTACAGAGTAAGGGCGTGGTTAGGGACTCCTGTGATCTGCCCCTTATCTTCAAAAACTTTCTAAATAAAAATAAAATACATGGAACAGTACTTAATAAAGTGTAATAGTATTAAAAGGATTACAACTTAAAAATGCATTCTCCTGCTGTATCTCTTTTAATCATCAAAACAGTCTTCCCTGTTGGTGCCACTTTCAACTCTTAGCTATTTTTAAATATTTACCTCCATATTTTAAAATTATGTAATCATACTATGCTCAATTTATGATTTTGAGATACTTATTTAAACTTGAATATGCTATTTCGGTTTTTCTTTTTCAGGCAGTTATGCTATATTGGAACCCCATATTCCCCATATTTCATTCTTCTTCCCCCTCTGCCACCCTGCTCCCCTGCCCTGCTATCCACCGTGGTGCCCGGTGTCTCTGAATCTCTTGTTCTACCGGTACAGAGAAGGCTGGTTTCTCAGGATGGTCGGTGGTGGTGGTTACAATTATTCACTTAGAGTTAAAGAGCTAATGGTAGGGGACTCAATATTTAATTGTTCCTTTTTAGACTTTCCACCAAACTTCCTGTTTTCCTTCACTCCTCCCCAACTTGTTTAATTCTATCACCTCTGAGTTTGAACTATGAACATCATCATGGATCTGTGGAACAAATTTCTTCCAATTATTATCTTTGGAAATCTCTGTGGTATAACAGTGACCATTTTGCTAAATGCATTACAGGTCTGTCTATTTTCTTCTTACATTGTATTTTGGGTTTGAAGATATCTCCCTGTTTTATTAAACATTGTACTTCTAATTTTTTCTACTTGTAAGTTTTGGGAGATTACTTATCAAATGATAGAACAGTTTATGTAGAAATTCTACATAGGATTTTTCAAGCATGAGTCTATAGATACTTTCTGGTCATAATCTTCTAGGACTAGGTTTCCTTAAAGAGCACTTTGTATAAATGTTCTCATAGGGCATTATTATTTCACATGTACTTCCTTAGTTGCTCTTCACAACATTTCTGCTTATTAAATTCTATTACTTTCCCAGTTTGACAGATGAAGAAATAGAGACTTAGAGGTTTAATCATCTGCCCAAGATCACAAGACTTCTAAGGGGCAGCACTAGCATTGGAACTTCTAGCTCCATAGCCCAGCCTTAGCCTTCTGTGCTAGCAAGAGCAAAGATGATTGTGACTTCTTGCAAAACCAGGGCTGGTGGGTAGATTCAATGAGCTACAAGGTGTATATTATGTAGCTCTCAAAAAAAAAAATTAGCTTCCTCTACTTTCATCTTTATTTTACCATTTAACATGGTATTTTCTTTTAAATACGTGTATCTTATTTCCTTAAATAGATAAACTTGTTTAATGGGAAGTTATTCACCCATTTTGTAGTCATTCTAAAGCCAAACCCATTGCCTTTTGGCTGAATATAGAAGTTAGAGCTCAGTAATTACTTTTATAATATGTATTTAGAGATTGTCTTTTGATATTTAAGATGTTTCTATTAATATAGGTTATTACCCAGGTATTTTTAATATGCTTAAAATATCAATTTTGCAAAACCTTTTTACAGAGCCTGTATTTATTGGTTATTATTAGAGAGGGATAAAACAGATTTGAGTATCATTGTGAAAATTCTGAAATAAAATTAAATTTTACAAGACTCTCTGTAATTATAAAATGTAAATTAAAATAATACTTTTTAGGGATGCCTGGGTGGCTCAGTTGGTTGGACGACTGCCTTCAGCTTAGGTCATGATCCCGGGATCCCGGGATCGAGTCCCACATCAGGCTCCCAGCTCCATGGGGAGTCTGCTTCTCCCTCTGATCTTCTCCTCGCTCATGCTCTCTCTCACTGTCTCTCTCTCAAATAAATAAATAAAATCTTTAAAAAAATTTTTAGAATAATACTTTTTAATAATTTGAAGTAAAGAAATAATAAGGTACACTTGACTGGCCTCTTAAATTTTGGGGATGGGGTCATCATTGTCTCACAAAGGCACTTGATTATGTCTTAGTATTATAACAAACTTCTAGGTCCAGATTACATGCTGAGTCTCTAATTTCCATGGAGATTAAAAGTCCAGAGTGGCGAATACAGTCAATAATATTGTAATAACATTATAGTAATGTATAGAATTGTTGAATCAATATGCTGTATGCCTAAAGCTAAAGAAACATTGTATGTTAATTACATTTCAATAAAAAAATTCAATCCAGCACAACATTCTTGGCCCTTCAAAATATGGTTCAGTATCCCTTTTAAATTACATTTTTACATTTTTCCCTACTTGCTATTGTTATCTTGGCTCATTACTCCCAAACATGTCTTCTGCTTTCTTTCTGGCTCTACTCGTGTGGATCCTCTGCTGAAATCATGTGCATCTTTCCAGGTCTTTCCCAAATTTTATCTTCTCAGTGAGGACTTTCTTAATCCTTTCACCTATTTTCCTGAATTCTTATAGTCCAGGTTGAATTGGCAGAGCCATTTTGTGTATCAATATTCCAATATTATTGTTATATGTTATAGCAGTATAATTCTGATACTACTCTATTTCTTCCTCCCATCTCTCAATTTCTACCTACTCTCCTACTCCATGCTTCCAGACTCTTGAAGCAGGAGCCAAATAATAAATGAATCCTATTGGTCTTTGTGTAATAATAGTGATAGTAACTTTTATAATAATAACAAGAACAACAATAACAATGATACCTGAAATTATTGAGTGTTTACTAGAGGTAGATGCTATAGTTCTGTTGCAAAATCATAGCTCTTTTGTCTACACAACTTAGAGTGACATAGGTATTATTTTTACCACATTTTCTAGATGGGGAAATCCAGACTTGGAGAAGTAACTTGCTCCAAGACCACACAGCTAGTGAGTGGTGGGGTCAGGATTTCACTCAAAGTATTAGGATTCCAGAGCACGTGTTTTGAATCACTACACCATAATCTCTACAGCTTTATTGCCAATAGAAACTCGATAATTTTTTTAAGTTGAATTTGTATTTCCAATGAAGTATACATTTACATGTCAAAATATGATGCAACATGGTTAGTCTATTTTACACATGTACTTTCTTCAGAAACATGCATTGTAAAGGGTATTCACAGTATATTACTTTTTATGGAATATTTTATAAGAATGGATATAAAAACTCTGTAGTAGAGAAGATTAGACAATATGGCTTGAAAAACACTGAAATCATTTGACTATGATATCACTTGAAGAAATGACTTTTCAAATCTAAGTCAATAACTTTTCCCATTAAAAAGCATTGTTCTTAGAAATTATCAATGATGCATATTGTTATTGTTCATTACTGACCATTTTTTGACTTATCTTTTGCTGAACAATACAAACTTATTTTCTTGCCTATTTACTCTAGACCAAGGAGGGCAAATAGATTTTATCTCAAGGATCACCTGTGTTTTAATAGTAGCTACTTAGAACACTGAGTTAAGAAAGAATCTGAATCCTTGCCCAGGGGCTCCGTTGAGTGTACTATGATCAGTTAGAAATATCTGATATGAACGTAGGACTGGTACAAACACCACCGAGCCTGCCACACACTTGCCATTCCTGCTGTAGGCCGTTGTCTTTTAGTGCCCTATAGATACATGCTGGAGTGTAAATGAATTTTGGTATTAAGTAAAACATAACTGATAAGGAAATGCTTGGAATACAGACAGTGATTTGTTCTGAGCTAGGTATTTTTGAATAGGTCATACTTTATATTAATTTATAATGTATGTAAGCTATAGATTTTTAGCATTATCTCTGCTAATGTCTCTGTCATCACGATATTATGATCTATATATTCTTATTATGTATCTTGGCACTATTTTCTTATCTTTTTATTAGGCACTGTTACTGGAGAGCTTTCAGCCACTCTGGGTGATGCCAAAGATACATTTCACTAAAACAGTAATTATGCTTCTGGCTGGACCTTTGCCTGGTAAAATGGAAAACATATAAAATATGTGGTAAGTTTATTAAATTATTATCCAGCTTTTCTCCTCTTGGATTTTTTCTTTTGTACTTAGAGAATAAGGTAGTCAGTAAAGGTATTGGGTTATAGTGATGACAGTCAATGTTTGTAAATAATCTTACCTGCTGTTTCCTGGGTCCCTTTAAGTCATAATTCTACAGCTTGGTTAGTCTTTCCTACCCTCCGTCTAATAGTAGTTACACTTAAAGTCACTTCTACTTACAGACTTTGCTTTTTGTTAAGGATGTTGTCCATGTTTTGAGTTTTTTGTTTTTGTTTTATTTAAATTATATAAGAATTTCAACCTGAATGTGAAGATAAATGATTACCTCTAGTTTTTAGGAGTATCACGTGCATTGTTTATGCTTATTAAAGATTAAATCCTACCGATTCACAGACCTGTACCCCAGGGGCTAATAATATATGTTAATAATAAATAAAAAATTTAAAAAATGGTATAGCTAATTTGGGTTTTGTTGGAAATATACCTAAATTTTGCCACAAGTCTCTCATGACATGTTTCTCTGCCTGGAAGTTTTCATTCACATTAACACACATCTTTACCTATTTGAATCCCAGTGACAGAGATTTCCATATGAAGTTCTAATAAGTGATAAAAGCCTTTAGAAATTTAATGTCTACATGGCTTTAAGAAGCTGAAACACTATTCCTCATGATATGGGTTTGTTTTTTGCCTACGGTAATAAAAATTTCAATAAGCATTCTCTCACAGACAACTTTTATCTTCATCCTACATTTGACTTTAATTATGTATAAAATTATATATGTGAAATTAACTTTGTAATAAAAATGTTATTCTCATTGTGTTCAGGGTTCTTAGCTATAGGCACTTAGACTCACTCTAGCTAGTTTAAATAGAAAAGGATTTATTCAGGTTGTTAGAGACCTTATGGGATCACTGAGGGAGCTGAAGGAATAGACTTGAGAGAAGCAAACTGCTAAGGGAAACTGCTGGGATATTCTACAGGCCAAATGCCCCAGGTTTTTTGATAGATAGATTATTAAGGGCAGAAAGGATGAAGGATGAACCTATAGATTAAAAAAAAATACTTAAAAGACACAGCAAATTTTTAAAAGGGGGCTAAGATAAACTATGGTGTCTTGGGATACCTACTGTTAAAAGATAAATTGAGGCATATTAAAAATTTCAAGAGTTTATTTGATCAAATAATCCATTCCAATTGGACAGTGCCTAACTGGAAGTGGTTAGGAGAAATCCATCAGTAGGTGCTGGAATGAGCACCTTTTATAGAAAAAAGGTGGAAGCAAAGTAAGAAAATTATTGAATGGCTATAGCTTAAAGTCTAGTTGATTGTTTGTGACTGGCTGTCGTTAGGTTTCAATTTCATAACCGTGAGGCATTTGCAGGCTTAGGCGTTTTGGTTTGCTTACATTCATAGGTCTTAGCATTAGAGTCATTTTGATCTGATGGTCTCCTTGTTTAATTAATTAATACTTAGATGATAAAAATACAATGAAATAGAAGGAAGTAATTGTTATAAAATGTCAGGATAATGATTATATTTAGGGGAAAGAGGGACTTGTTATGGTGATGGCTCACATGAAGGGGCTTCTGAGTGGCTTGCAAAATTATATTTTATGATCTGGGTGGTAGTTATAAGTGAGTTTATCTTAAATGTTATTCAGTTTTTCTCTTTTCTCATATCTGTGTGTAATTTGAAAACATACATGAATAGAATTAGAGGGTATTTGCTAAGCAAAATAAGTCAATCAGAGGAAGACAATTACCATATGATCTGTGTGGGATATAAGAAACAAAACAGAGGATCATAGGGGAAGAGAGGAAATAAATAAAACAAGATGAAATCAGAGAGGGAGGCAAACCATAAAAAACTCTTAATCTTAGAAAACAAACTGAGGGTTGGTGGAGGGATGGGGTAACTGGGTGATGGACATGAAGGAGGGTACATGATGTACTGAGCACTGGGTATTATATAAGACTGATGAATCACTGACCTGTACTACTGAAACTAATAAGATAGCATATGTTAATTAATTGAATTTAAAAAGAAAAGTTAAAAAATAGAATTCAAAATAAAAAAACATGTCAACATGTCAGTAGTATCAACTTCTTACTGGAGAAAGATTACTTATTTAAACATGCTATGCTTGCATATATTGTGTTTTTATTGGAAAAGTTATACTGAAGTACTTTTAAATTTGATTTGTACCTAAAAACTATTTTAACATTATTGTACACACCAATGTACTCAAATATAATGTGCAAATCTGTTCAGACAAAAAGCAAATACATATATTCTTCTAGTCAAGTTTGAATCATTGAATACCCAAGTATTGAAAGTTAAAATACGTAATGAATATGATTGACTATCAAGATTATTAATTTTCAAGAGTGGACTAGTGGCCTGAATTCAGATACTGATTTCTTTGTACCTTTTTAGGAATGGCTAGATAACTCACATTAATTGATTTAGATGTAAAATTAGACATTATAGTAAAACCATTTTTTCAGTCTGTCCCAAAGTTCTTTCCTTCCTTCTCTTGTAACATGGTAACCACAGGATTTCCTTTAGGGGACTGACCCTTCTCCATTCCCATTCTGGTGAGTTTGTGATGACAGTACACTACCTCTTGCTCGAGGATCAGCCCAGGAACAGGTAGTGGCCAAGATGGACCAGAGGCCTTCTCTGGAATTTTGTATGTTCCCTTTCAAAGGGCAGAGATCTCTCCTTGCTTGTGGTCATTTGATGAGTTGGTATGTACCTAGAAAAGAGAGTTTACTAACAGTCTCACAGAAGTGGTTCTGAGCCCAGAGAGAGAGGGTAGCTAGAAGGTCTGATAGTGTTATTTGAGGTCCCATTTCATATGAATCCAGATCCACTCCTACAGTTCCCAGTTACATGGACATTGCATTTGTACTTATACTAGTTTAAAGTAAACTTCTACCATTTGTGAATTAAAGAGTTTCAACTACTTTAGGGTGCATGATAAAATATCTTTTAAAAAATTCCTTAATATTAGTTGAAAATGGCCACAATTATCACCTTTACACACAAAAATAGGACATAGAAAAATTATATTAATCAAGCATCTGAGTTCTAAACTACCAGCTAACCTGATTTTTTTTTGAGGTGGGGGGGTGTTCAGTCTTTTGGATTCAAGTAAACATTTAATAAAGAAATTTGTCAAATTTAGTCAGTGAACCTGGTGATTGTCAATTAAGTTATCCTGAAATATCTCCTTCTCTTTAGCACTTCTTACACATTCACTTAAACATATATATATGTAGGTATATAATTTATATATATAATCATATATATCAATATAATATTTGCTTATCTATCTATCTATCTCACATCACCTACCATGTATAGAGATTTGCTAATGACAGAAAGAAAGGAGGTTTTATCTTGAAGTTAATAATATATTTTCAACTTTCAGATTTGGAAATTAAGCATGTTTAATTCTCAAAAAGGAAAAAAAAAGTTACTGCATCTGAGGGGTCCATCTGTATATAGACCTGATTTTAATGATGAGATTCTGGATTTTGAGCATTGACCATTGACCATAGTTGAGCATCTTTTCATATGCCTATCTGCCATCTGTATATTTTCTCTAGTTAGAAATCTTCTGCCTAATTTTTTAATTGGGTTGTTTGTTTACTTATTGTTTACTTATTGTTTTATGTCTTTTGCTCAGCCTTAAAGCTTTCTTGACAAGGAGCCTGAATGTAAGAAGGGTAAAAAGAGAAGTAAATGAACAGGAAGTTGAGGATCTAACAGATATTTTTTTGAGTGGTTGGTTTTGTTTTCTTGTATGTATCTTAAGAATCAAACATAGGAGAAAGTACCCTGGAGCAGAATAGAAGATATTAGAAAACATGGGTGGGGCCTGCTTTAGATCCTGCTTCCAAATCATAGTTTATTTTTGGCACCTTTCATGTGCCCCAAAAGTGGGACAGAGAGGTTGGGAGTCAGCGTTGGAAAAGCACCCTCTCTTTCTGAGGTTATAAGAGAAGTGAATGGTAAAGCAAAGTAATCAAATAGAGAACCTGATGCTGAAGGTATAACCAAGCCAACATCAGTTTGCTTCTTGGTGAGTCAGATACACTGGGTAGAGTTGTCCCACAAAATCAACTATATTTCCAGCAAATAAGGTGATCACTGGGAATAGTTTCCAACACAGTGACTCCCTGGAGGGAGGATGAATGCGTACCTTTTGTGTAGGGTAAAGATAAATTTTTAGATAGGGAAGCCTTGGCATGGTACGTAGAGACGGGCATAAGGTCACACATGTACCTTAAGGAAACAGACCTAGATGTACAATGTATGCTATGTAAATGAGGATAAGTCTCCTCCTTGGGCAGGGTTTAGTATTAGAATGAGGTAAAGGTAATTGTTGATCATTCCAGAGGTCACGCACACCATTGTCCATCAGTACAGGCATGAGTGGGAGGTTTAGCTCAAATGGTCTGGGTGGTCTGTGCCAGAAGGAGGTCTTGTCAGGGCAGTCACTTTCACCTGAGGGGTGGTTTCAGGTGTCACTTGTCTGAATTAAGAAGTAAAGCAGAAAATAAGAGCTTAAGGAAAAATATAAGACAAAGATTAGTGAGTACAAGCAGGTGGACAGTAAGGGTCAGGTCTTGGGGTCTAGCTGATGATAAAGGTAGCTGAGGAGGAAATGCTTCCTGGAGGACAGAGATAACCACAACAATCTGAGGTTGCTGATGACAGGAAATTAATTCAGAACTTGGGTTAAAACATCTGGTTTTAATCCCTGCTGCTTCCACCAGTATCAAGGTCAGCAACCACTTCAACCTCCCAACCCCTAGAACAGCAGAGCTTCTGAGAACTTTTCCAAGTCATAGGATTTCTTGCCTTAATCAAGTCAATCAGGTGAAGTTGCAGCAAACATCATTTCTGAAGCTGTTCTCACAGTTTACTTCTTCTTCTTTTTTTTTTTAATATTTTATTTATTCATTTGAGAGGGAGAGCTAGAGAGAGTAGGAGCAAGGGGAGCAGCAGAGGCAGAGGGAGAGGCAGATTCCCTGCTGGGCAGAGAGCCTGATGTGGGGCTCGATCTCAGGACCCTGAGATGGTGACCTGAGCCAAAGGTATACGCTTAACCATCTGAGCTACCCAGGTGCCCCTCTTCTTTTTTTTTTTTTTTTAAATCCTGTCAAAAGCAAAGGTCTGTTGTTTCTCTCTTGAAAACCTAGAAAATGCTCTTTACCTTTTTGCATCTGTGACCTATACAGAAATGTTATGCTGAGCCAAAAACCATTAAGATTTAGATAATTTTTTAAATGTTTTTAAGTAATGGTCAAGATAAAAGGTGCCAATATGAAATATTTTTAAGAAAAGTATTCTTGTGTTGGATAAGAAATACAGTGTAATATTTATAAAGAATATAGTCTATCCAAATTTTATTTTTTAGGGTGTTTTCATCATACAAAGCATATATAAATTATAGGTAACCGACCCCATGATATATGCTATATGCAATAAGCATATATTAAAGCATATATTAAATTTTATTTTGGGGGATAAATATGTCAGAATATATGAATTCATAACATGTCTTCTATTCTGCTCTATTTTGTCTCTTAACTCTAAAATAGGCTATATTCCTTGTTGCATATAGACCTGTAGCATAATATCTATTACCTATAATGCAAATGTGCTTTGTATGAAGAAAAAAATGCCCATAGGAATAGTATTTTTATTGTCCTGGGCAATAATAACACTTAATAAAGTTGTTTTATTCCTGAATTTTGGTCTTATCTCTTAGCTTAGTTTTCTGACTTTCAACCTTTCATGTTACCAGTTTTTCATCTTTTTTTTTTTAAAGATTTTATTTATTTGACAGAGAGAGAGAGATCACAAGTAGGTAGAAAAGCAGGCAGAAAGAGGGGGAAGCAGGCTCCCTGCTTCGTGGAGAGCCAGATGTGGGGCTTGATCCCAGGACCCTGAGATCATGACCTGAGTCAAAGGCAGACGCTTAACCCACTGAGCCACCCAAGCACCCCCAGTTTTTCATCTTAAAAAATGAGGTTATCTTCCTGTCTTCCATATACCATATACAATAATCTTGGATATAAAAATAGTATTATAGGATGCTTTCATCCCTCTCTGAGGAAAAAAAAATGACATTTTAAATGAAAGTCTGTATAGGGCCATGATTTGAGTCATAGACTTTCTGGTCTACAATAGAGTAAGATGGCATTTTTACATAAATTCTCCCAGATATTTTACAGCAGGGGATTCTGAGATGATCTCCACCTTGTTAGAGAATTCTAATGAAATTAATTTATTGGGAATTTTTATAAAATTTTATTTTTTCTAAGTAATTTTTGTTGAGTAGTATAAAATTCCTTATGTTTCAGGTCTCAAAAATATTTTAGATAGAAAATATGAGGTGTACCATGTTGACATAAAAAAAACAAAAGGGCATTTCTAGTTTCCATTGTGTCAAATGGGTGACCTTTTGAATCTGAACTAAAACAAATTGGCAATGACAGCTTCAGATTTTCACTGATCTCTCTTGAAAAACATTATTGCAAATTGTATCTTAGCAGAAGTGCTTTTAAAAAAATAATGAATTATTCATGAAAAATCACTTCATCTCATAGTGCACCTGCTGAGAAGGTTTTGCATTGCCTATTAAAGTGTATGCAAAAGCTGTGCAATTAAACCTTCAATATCAGATTTATTTTGCTTTGCTAATACCCTGTAATGCATCATAGGAAGGGCAAGACAAACATGTATTTGAATTCATAGATCATTAAAAAAATAATTAGTGTTTGAAAAGGTCACAGAAAAGAGCAAAGAAAGACTTGTGGTGGCATTTAACCAGAGTTTGAAATGGGGAGGGACGTACCTTTTTCTTTTGATACGTACTCTTGTCCGTTGCATTTGTACTCTTAATAGTATTTAGATTTAGTTCAGGCCGCTGCACCCAAATTTTGCAGCACTTACACTGATGACGACCTCCAGAAGCTATCACAGAAGACAGGAAGACTATCTCATTAGTTGATCAAAAAGGCAGAAGAAAAATCTCATGACCAGGAGTTTAAAAACTCAAAAATAGCATGGAGGACATTAGGAGAAGGAAAGGAATAGTGAATTGGGGGAAATCGGAGGGGGAGATGAAGCATGAGAGACTGTGGATTCTGAGAAATAAACTGAGGGTTTTGGAGGAAAGGCGGGTGGGGAGATAGGTGAGTCTGATGGTGGGAGTTAAAGAGGGAACGTGTTGCATGGAGCACTGGCTGTGGTGCATAAACAATGAATCTTGGAACACTGAAAAAATGAAATAAAATAAAAAAAATAAAAAATAAAATGATTGGAATCCTCCCACTTAAAAAAATAAAAAAATAAAAACAACAATTTTGTACAGAAGACTTAGGCATCCTCAAAAGACCTTTTAGCTTAAAAATCAAAGCAGTTAAAATGCAGGTGAAGTTTTGCTACAAAACATATTCCCACAAAAAATTTCTAATCCATAAATATACTTCCATTTTGCAGTATGTAATACATAGACTCAAAAACTGCATATTTCTTGGGGTGCCTGGGTGGCTCAGTGGGTTAAAGCCTCTGCCTTTGGCTCGGGTCATGATCTCAGGGTCCTGGCATTGAGCACTGCCCCCCTCGTACCCAACTCTCTGCTCAGCAGGGAGCCTGCTTCCTCCTCTCTCTCTGCCTGCCTCTCTGCCTACTTGTGATCTCTGTCTGTGAAATAAATAAATAAAATCTTTTAAAAAAATTGCATATTTCTTTTATCAGGCTTGTGTAACAAAATCAATTCTCTGGTCCCTGTCTCTATAATTATATTTAAAAATATGTCTTCTGTTGTATTTGCATTATAGACGTTCATTCACTTATTCATTCTTTCATTTATTCAGTTTTAATCATTTCTTCTTTTATTCAACAAGTATTTATTGTGTACAAGTTATGTTTTAATTATTGTGCTAGGCTTCAGTGGTGCAGAGATGAAAGTGGGTTCTTACCCTTAAGTTCAATAGACACGTATATTTACAGTTATACTGCAGTTGGGTAAATGCTGTGATTGATTTATGCCCCAAATGTTTTGAGAACTTAAAAATGAGGCATCTAACACCTCCAGGTGTTGGAGGAAAGTCAGTAAAGACTCCCCAGAGAAGACTGCACTTGAGGATATCTTGAAAGGTGAGACTAAGTTAGCTACATGGTAAGGAGGAGGAAGGTATTCTAAGGAGATAAAATATGCAAAAAGGCAAGACACAGCATTTCACCTACAAGAAACTGCTTACAGGGTGCCAGAGGGTTATGGTGGGAAATATGGTTGGGGGCCAGATCATGTAGTATCTGGTACTATTGGACTTTGTCCCATGGCAGCAGTCGGCATTGGAGGACTTCAAACTGACAGGTAATGATCAGAACTACTGTCTTAAAAGTTTTTTCTAGTGCAAGTACATGTTAGATTTAAGGAGAGACTAAAGGTTGGAAAATTATTAAAATAATCAGAGTTGGACATGGTAACTGCTCCAGTTAGATCAACAGCAGGAAGGATAATGAGGAGGGAACATACTGAAACGTATTTAAAAGTAATTAACAGGGCATGATAACAAATTGGATTTGTAGGACAGAGGATGCTGGAATGACAGGTATTTGGCAGGTTAGGTGATAATTTCCTTCAAGATGGGATCTATAGAATGAGGCAATTCAGGCAATAGCTGAACCATGCCAAATTTTGGTCAACAGTTGTACCATAAAATAACAGCTAATTATATCAGCAAATTACAAAAGTGCAAAGAAAATTATATTTTGAGAAGATTTGGATTTTATTTCTATTTCTTGAAGAAGCTTAATGCATAAACTTGTGCGCCACTTAAATGCTCGGAGCCTCAGTTTACCTTCAGATGCAAAAAAATGGGAGGTTTGGTTACATGGTCCATAGGGTCTGTAGAAGTATTTCAACACTAGAATTTTGATTATGGAAAATTTCCATATCAACAGTCTCAATTAAATACACCTTTGTTCCTGAATAGCCATCCAGAAAACAATGGCCCATGATAAACTTTAGGAGCCAAGAGGAGAGAGCTAGGGAGTATGTGGCTTTCTGTATGGTAGTCTTTTCTTATAATTTACCAATGTATTCTAGAAAAGGCTGATTTTTTCATCTTTATCCCAGAAACAAACTGAGGGTTTTGGAGGGGGTTAGGGGGTGGGGTGAGCCTGGTGGTGGGTATTATGGAGGGCATGTATTGCAAGGAGCACTGGTGTGGTGCATAGACAATGAATTTTGGAACACTGAAAAAAAATAAAATTAAATTAAAATTTAAAAAAGAATGCAATGTTACAATAGTATTTAGTTTTACCAAATTTTAATTAAACAGTAAATTTAGAAATCTAGAAATAATGAGGTATTTCTTTGCTACAACATTAAAAGAAAAATTAAGATATCTTTAACTTTATACTTGTATTAAACTTTTAGAGAAAACAGCTCAAGTATAAGAAATATAAAGCCCTAATATTTAAATGTGAGTACCTATTATTATTCTTTAATTATCACTTCTCATTCATTAGGACTTAGATATTCCTTTTTCTGGGCAAAATTTCTGACCACCCTCTCCCTTCCTCCCTTTTCTGACATCCAGGTCCACTGCCTCAATGTGCCCTATATTCTGTTGTAACACATTACCCAGTTGCTTTAACCTCTCTTGGCCAGTGCCCTTATTAGAATATGAGCTCCCGTGAAGGCAACAACTTTATCTCCTTTATTTCTATCTTATTTTTATTTCTATTTTATTTTTTTATTTCTATTTTATTTTTATTTCTATTTTATTTATTTCTATTTATCTAATACTCTATCTGGCATATAACGAATGCTCACTAAATATTGGCCAAGTGGGTGAAGGAGTAAGTGAATGAATGGATCTTCCTGGATCTTCCTAGGAAGCTGTGGCGCTCTCATTTCACCTCCTCTGTTAAAGAAAGATTCTTCAACAACCCTGAGAAGGCAACCTGGGTGATAATTAAACAGCAGTACAATCTTTATATTGACCACATTTAGTTCTTCCTGTCCCTCCGTTGAGGATGACTAGAAATTTAATTATGTCACTAACTTTCTCAATCAAGAGATGGAGTCAAATCAATGTTGTTGAAGTTACATCTCTATAAACCAGGTGATATTACTGACCTGCTACATGATTGAACCCACAATGGCAAGTTTTTCTTTTACTTCTGAGTTTTATAATAAATGGATTTTATGAAATATACACACACTATTAAATTATCTTAGATTGATATTCTCTTCTAGTTCTTTGTGACCAGTCTTCAATGTTGTAATTAATATCAAGATTTGAATACACAAGACACATCAAAGTAAAAACAATTGAGTTATTAATTAGATTTAATAATAACCTATCTCTTGCCCTCTTTTTATTATATTGTCATTCTGCTAGTCCAGGTACTTACTAACTTTCATTTCAATTCTTACAGTAAGTTCATCACTGATTGTACTGCTTTCTGTCTTATCTGTACAAAATCTGTTCTTCCTACTGACTGCTAGAGTGATCTTTGCATAGAGAAGACTGAGCATGTAGTATCTTTGCTCAGATTCCTCTTCCAGGTACTTAAAAAATAAAGTCCTCAGCTTGGTATACAAAGAAAGCCAGGTCTGGACTAGGATTCAAACCCAACTTATCTTTATAGCCTCTTCTCCTGTTATGCATCATAATATCAGTTAAGTTTGAATCTCTGAATTACTTAAGCATAGGCAACGCTTCACTTATGGTTTTCTTTTTATTTTAGCTTGGCATTTTTTTTTTTCCTGCCACTCTGTCAAAATTCAAGTCTCAGTTCAATGCCACATTACCTGCAAAAATTCTTTGACTGACTAGCTGATTCTTTTATTAAGCGTCTCTTATTCCTTCAGTAAAATGTATCTTTTCCTTGTTGATGCTTTCATGGTGCTTGAATATCCATGATAGACTAATCATTCTGTTATAGCACAAATAACTAACATTTTAAGTCCTCTAATAATGTTTGAGCTTCCTGAGAGGTGACCTCTGCCTTGGTGACTTTTGGATGCACAATGGCAATAAGAAATAACATGAAAACACAGATCCTGGGGTGGAGGCAGGGTTTTTGAGCTACCTTTCATGATGTAAGATTTCAAGTTCAGAAAATCAGAAAATAATGTTGTTTCTCCATGGGCCTGGTTGAATCAGGCAATTCATATTACCTGAACTCATCTGAGAAGGTTTTATAAGTTGCAGGGCTAACATTAATTTGTTATGGAGATACATTTGTATCTTGTAACTAGGACATGACCTTCTAGATGTGAAGGAAATTGGAAAACAAAATTGGTAATCAGAAGGATGCTCTGAAAAATAGGAGCAAAAGGTTTGTGACGATTTAGGGAGATGTTTCATTCACCCTAGGGGAGAGCTTGAAAGAAGTAATTTATGGTATCGAATATAGCTATTGAGGAGCTGAACAGTTTTTCTGGGAAAAGCAAGTATGTATCTCTTAGATATATGGACCATGGTAGACATAAACTTTTTTTCCTTTACTCATTTTTTTCTTAGATTCTGCAGCTTTTCTATTTTAACAAGACAACAATGATCTCAGACACATTATAGTAATATTAGTAACTGCTTAATTCCCTCTTTGCTTTGATCCATTGGCTTAAGTTGAAGTTGAAAGGCATATTTGTTAAGGTGACAGATTCCTAGAGACAGCCTGGGCTACTCCCTCAAGGCCTGGGGTCACTTTGGTCTCATTTGTAAACATATTTACAGGAAATCTTTAAAGCTTGCCACATTTGGAGATAAGTATATTTATCTCTTTCATATTGGGTCTTCTTTTGCATCTCAGAAGGTGATCCCTTCTTCTTGGCCGTACCTTCTGTGAAGTTTTAGACCATGGTTCCCTTTCCATACCACCATGGCCAATGATCTATGAGTTGGGTCTTACACACCATGGATAATTAGGAGTCTGATCAATAAAGCACTACTAGTTGGTTTATATTCTGAAGTAATGAAATAATTACACACAGATAAAAAATTAGTATAAAACAAAAAACGTACTCTTATTTAAACTAACTATATTTGATTTTTCTTGAAATAGAAGGAATTTTGGGGTAGACCCAGGAATAGCTTCCAGCGCATTCCTTTCTGCTATATATGTCACAAAGTTATTTTGCAATTTAGTAGAAAACTCCTGACTGTTGGAAAGGTTTCTTTAACCTTCCCTTACTAACTCAGCATGAATTTGTTTACCTTTACTTGTAACAACCTCATTGCGTGTACTTACCATATTATCTTGAGCTTTTTGAGACCTTTAACAAAAGGACTTTGAAGTTGAGATGGAAGATAGCTTTTCTCTTTTGTGACTCTAAAATGATATAAATATTGCTGATTGCTAAAATTAGTTAATAAATAATAAATTGGACTTCATTTTTACTTACAGCTTGATCAGGAATATCAGCAGTAACTCATAAAATAAAATGGAGAAAAGCCCTTGAGGCATTTAATAATGTATTATATTGTAGGACACAGCCAAATGAAATAAAAACAAGTAAACAAAGAAAAAAAAACCTTCCCATTAGCTAAAACATCAAGTAATGGTCACAGATGGTGAAAAAAACCATCTTATCTAGTTTGGCATATGTCAGAGCCATGTGTTGATTTGTCTGGAATGGATAACATTTTGAGGCTTAGGCTCCTGATAGAAAATGCCCTTCTTCCCCTTAACCACGAGATGAAGTTCTGAAGACCCCAGAATTGTCATGACAGGGCATAGAGCAACAGATGGTCCCTTAGGCAGACTAATCCCTAATCCCATGTTATTTAATGCCAAAAGCAAAACTGTCAACTCTTTCATGGAAAACATAAAATTCAAAACTGAAGAATTGATGAGTAAACATGAAACTGATTTTGAAATATTTAGTTTGAAATATATTTTATTTTTTCCACCTTAGCATATATTACTGATTTGAAATCCTAAACCACTGTTTGGATTTAAAAATAAGTTCTCTGGAAATTGCTGGGAAGGAAACTCTCAGGAGGCTTTTCACTAAGAGTTTTTAAATGATTCCCCCCCCCCCCAAAAGAATTATAACATTAGCTTCAGTTATTGTTTGAGTGTTCATGTGTTTGAGCAATGGGTCAAAAGAAGTAACCTTTTCAGAAATTTAATAAATGCATTTGAAGCCTATGGCATTTTCATAGAATTTGATATACAGTGGATTCGTCTTGGACCTCTGTGAGCAAGTTTAATTGCTTATTAAGAGGAGAATCTCATTATACTCATAATGTTATGGTGAGATTCTACTATGAAATACTTTTGCTTTTTACAAATAGGCATTCTGCTTTTCATTAAAATTTCTTTTTTATACAAAAATATTCATAAATTTAAAATAGGAATATATGTGCCTTATGGAAAGTACAAATGGTATAAATATTTATAATGTAGGAAATAAACTTCTTCCAGTCCTACTCCCCAGAAATCATTACCATTGCCAATTAGATGAATTGCCATTCACCTTTCTCTCCTACATGTGTAATATATGTGTCCTTATACTCACATAACTTTTTAAACTAAAACATGGTGGTGTTGGAAATACGGTTTTGAAATTTGGCATATCAAAAGTTTTAAATCAATTATACTGAAAGCTAGATTTCAATCTATGGCCAAAACAAACAAACAAAACCTGTCTTATTTTCTAGGTGTTTATCTTGAGGAAGAAAATGAAAAAGAGAGCTATTTTGGTTCCATTTCATATTATAATATGAAAATTTCTGGGGAACCTGGGTGGCTCAGAGGGTTAAGTCTCTGCCTTCAGCTCAGGTCATGATCCCAGGGTCCTGGAATCAAGTCCAACATTGGGCTCCCTACTCAGTGGGAGTCTGCTTCTTCCTCTCCCTCTGCCCTCCACCTCCTCATGCTCTCTGTTTCTCAAATAAATAAATAAAATCTTTAAAAAATTTCTTATAGAGGCTGGTGAAACAAATGATGAAAACATATCATGGTACATATTTTTAACTAATTTACTCAACTAATAAAATTAAATCATATTGTATGTGAAGCTAGGTTTTATGTGTTCAGGAATAAAAGGCATGATCTTAAGCAACTAATAATCTGGTAAAATGGAGAGAAAAGTAGAAAACAAAAACAATTACAGAAGTGTACTAGTAGGGAGCCATGGAAACACAGAAGCAGGGTATCCAAACAGATGGAGATAAGTAAGGAATTCTCCCTAAAGTTTAAATATTTTCAGCTCTGAGTATTTGTAGTACCTCTAGAGACAATGTAGTATAGTAGTTAAGATTGCTTTTTCATTTATAAGCTTTATGTCCTTGGGTGAACGCACTTAGTCTCAGTTTTCTCATCTGTAACAGAGATAATGATGGTACTTGCTTAGAATTATTGTGAAGAATAAATAAATTTATGTATTTAAACATTTAGAACAGTGCCTATGCTAAGCAGTAATTGCATGATGAGTACTTAATAGATAATATTCACTATTTTAAGCTTATTTAGCCATTATGCATAACATATATAAGTCTGCTGCTTAACAGGAAAATGGGATCTAAAATGGTTATGTGGTTTGGGGGTCATCAGAATTTATGTGCCAGATGAAACCAAGGATGTGATTAAAATCCACCACAAGGAATATCTAGCCTGAGACAAGTGGAGAGAGCCAAAAGGAACACAAACTTATAGCGATGCGGGTGAAGGAGATGGACCCCAGAAGGACTCTTTTGAAGAGTGGTCTAAAAGGAAGGATGAAAAATCAGAAAGTAGTTGGGTTCATAAAAATCAGGGAAGAGGAGAGTTTCAGCAGTAGTTACTAACGTCAGGTATGACAGAAATATCAAATTGTGTACTGACAGAACATCTCACTTTAATTTGGAAACTAGAAGGCCATTAGTAAGTAGCGCCATTGGAAATTGGTTGAAAGCAGGTGGTCATGGATTGGGAATGGAAACAATAGAGAAAACTACTAGTAGAATGATCTGAGAAGACTACAGAAAGTGAGAGGAAAAGAGTCAGCTATAAGTCAAGAAAAGTTTTGTAAAATGGGATTTGATATGAGGTAAAGAATAGAAAAGTAAAGGATGGTGGAGAAAGTATGAAATTAGTGAAGCACAATCTGTAAGGAGGAGGTTGAAGATTTACTTAGCCTTGAGTAAGGAAGATGGGCTGAAATATAGATAAAGGTAAGAAATTTCAAGTGAAGGATACTTGCCGAGGTGATTAATTTTTTTTAGATGGCAAGGTGGTAAGTGATAATGACCTTGAATTATGGGATTTAAATACATTTATAAATATCTTAATCTGAGGAAAATGACAGGTGTCTGACCAGGGACAGTTACAACATTTGTTATCCCTGATTGATGACTTTGGAGACCCTGACTTCTCATGAAACAAATCAATAGGGTAGTGTGATTTTTGTCATGCAATACCCAGGGCCCTAGCTATAGGGAATAGAAAGTACAGACCTTTGAATTTATTTAGGTTAGGTTGGAGTGGAAGGTAGTAATGGGATTTGATAGATCATAGACTCCAGGCTTGTCAGGGAAGGAAATTAAAAAAAAAAAAAAAAACAATGATAGTGTAAAAAAATAAAGAGATTAAAGAACTGGAAGATTTTGAGGATGTGAAATGACACTTGTAATGAAAGAAAGTTAGTGAGAGAATGAAATGATGTGATATTTGAACCAGAAAAAATTATGCTCGTAATTCTAGAAACGGGACTGTTTTGGATGTGGTAATGTGAGTGAGATGTACTGAAATGAAATAAAGTCAAAATTCGGTAAATTGGCATGAAATTTAATGTCTGAGAGGAAGAGTCCCATGAAAGTTAAAGAGATTTACTTACAGGATTTTGTGCTATATATTAACTCTTTCATATTTCAAACTAGTTAGGGTACTTCTTTTAAAGGGCAGGAGGATAGGGGCTCCTGGATGGCTCAGTCAGTTAAGCAGGTACTTCTTGATATCAGCTCAGGTCTGGATCTCAGGGTCCTGAATTGAAGCCCAGTGTTGGACTCCATTCTATGCATAAAACTAGTAAATCATATATATATATATACATATATATATATATATGATCATATATATATAGATATGTGTATCTATATATATATATATGATCAATCAATTAATCAAATATATAAAGGAAAGGGGGATAAATTCACCAGCTGGCATTCCTTATGAGGAGGTACTTACTTATAATTATATTTTGTGTTATAAGTACCTAGTCTAAGGGCTGCCAATAGAAGAAAATTTATAAACATTTGTTGAATAAATGAACAAATTAGAGAGTAAAAAAAGGCTAGAACTAAAACTGATTAATATCAATTCATTCTATTCTAAGAATTCTTCCTCATAAAGGATTGAATAGTATTGCTAACATATTTTTTGCTTTGTTATCATGGTTGGAAACAGGGTAAGTTCAGAGGCTATTCGGAATTATAAAAAAATTTTTAATTAAGCTAAAATGCTGTGAAGTGTTAGACTTACTGAAACCCAATATTCATTTTGTGTTAATCTAGTCTAAAATTGAAATTACCTTAATCTTGTGTGTGTTTGGATTATATTGTGCAGTCTCCTAAAATACACAGATGTACCACATAAGTGTCCCATCCCACTCCAAAGTAATAAACACTCTCATAATGTTTGACATCACTGCCTTGAATCCAAACAGAAGGATTCAGGAGTGCAGAGTAATTAAAACAGTGTTTATGAAAGTTTGCAAATGTTGCACCCAATTGCTTATTTTACTTGAGACAGAATTTACAAATGCAGAATACAAATGAGATAGAAGTCATTTTATGGATGTTTTAGAATGTACCACAGCTTATATAGCTATATAATGAGAAAGCCTTTTAAAATATAATTTAGTTGCTGGGCACCTGGGTGGCTCAGTCGTTGGGGATCTGCTTTTGGCTCAGGTCATGATCCCAGGTCCTGGGATTGATCCCCACATGGGGCTCCCTGTTCGGCGGGAAGCCTGCTTCTCCCTCTCCCACTCCTCCTGCTTGTGTTCCCTCTGTTGCTATCTCTCTCTCTATCAAATATATAAATAAAAAAATCTTTAAAATTTTTAAAAGATTTTATTTATTTATCTGACACAGAGAGAGATCACAAGTAGGCAGAGTCAGGCAGAGAGAGAGGGGGAAGCAGGCTCCCCACTAAGCAGAGAGCCCGATGCGGGGCTCGATTTCAGGACCCTGGGATCATGACCTGAGCCAAAGGCAGCAGCTTAATCCACTGAGCCACTCAGGCGCCCCAATAAAAAAATCTTTAAAAAGCATATATAATTTAATTGGAAATATATGATTTAACTTTCATTGGTCTTCTCCCTTTCCCTTTTTTCAAAAAAATATTCTTTCCCGGATATATATTTTTTAAAATTTTTTTTTTAATTTAAATTTTATTATTATTTTTAAACATATAATATATTTTTATCCCCAGGGGTACAGGTCTGTGAATCGCCAGGTTTACACATTTCACAGCACTCACCATAGCACATACCCTCCCCAATGTCCATAACCCCACCCCCCCCAACCCCCCTCCCCCCGGAAACCCTCAGTTTTTAGAGAGAGAGAAAGAGACTGAGTAGGGAAGGGGACAGAGAGAGAGGAGTCTTAGCAGACTCTGGGCTCAGCATGGAGCCCGATGTGGGGCTCAAGCTCACGACCCTGAGATGATGACCTGAGCTGAAACCAAGAGTAATTACATTTTTTCTTCTATTGGAGGATAACACAAATTAACCTTTTCCAGGTATTTCTAAACATATAGAGCTTTTGTTTTAATATTCTGTTTGGGGGCACCTGGGTGGCTCCGTGGGTTAGGTCTTTGCCTTCGGCTCGGGTCATGGTCTCGGAGTCCTGGAATCCAGTCCCGCATCGGGCTCTCTGCTCAGCAGGGAGTCTGCTTCCCCCTCTCTCTCTGCCTGCCTCTCTGCCTACTTGTGATCTCTCTCTGTCAAATAAATAAATAAAATCTTTAAAAAAATATTCTGTTTGGTGGTCTTTGCTAGGTGACAGAGTCATTTTTTTTGTTGTTGTTCTTGGTTTTGTTTTTGGTTTTGATATTGTTTTGTTTTGTTTTGTTTTGTTTTAGAGAAATCAGGGCTAAGATACTTATTAAGGTTGATAAGGAAAAAGTCACTCAGTATAAATTCTAAACCCACCCCAAGTAAATGTTGAAATAAGACCATTTCTGGTTTTATCTTAAAATTTTCTTTAAAAAATTGGAAAAAATCCCTTAATGTAAGCTTTTTGCCGGAATCTTTAAGAATCGCAAAAACTTACATTGCATTATTTTAAATGAAAACTGAATTGACACTAATTTTCTGCTAAACTTTTCAGCAAAATAGTTGATTTTTTTAGATTATTAAGATGATTTCCCATTTGTTCCACTGCATATCAGCTCTTAATAATATTTATAGAACATTTTGCTTGATGAAATAAAATACTATATCTAAATACTTTAAAGAATTCCTCTCCTTTTTGGGGGAGATTGATTAACTGGACTGACCTAATGATTATAGTATAATATGGGAATGCTACTGTGCGTATACTGTAGACATTGAAATCCTTATTTTAAAGTTTTATATTCTACCTGCTTTCAAAAAGTTTGGAGGCAAATTGTAAAATTTGGAGGAATGGAAAGTATCACTCAAATGTACGGTGACCAGGATTTTTATTACAATCGAAAAAAAATATTTGTTTCAAACTTTTAGGTAGTTTTCATGGATAAACTCTGCAAAAGCATGCATTTATTTATTTATGTTTAATTTTTTTTTTTTTTTTAAAGAATTCACTGGGGTGTCTGGGTGGCTCAGTTCTTAAGTGTCTGCCTTTGGTTCCTGTCATGATTCAGGGTCCTGGGATCAAGCCCCACATCAGGATTGCTGCTCAGCTGGAAGCCTCCTTCTTCCTCTCCCACTCCCCCTGCTTGTGTTCCCTCTCTCGCTGTGTCTCTCTCTGTCAAATAAATAAAATCTTTAAAAAGGAGAGAGAATTCATTAAGTTACAATTTTTAGAGTTAAATAACCATTAATATTTCTCTCTTTCTCTCTTTCTTCCTTTCTTTTTTGAAGATTTTATTTATTTGAGAGAGAGAGAGAGAGAAAGAACACAAGAGCAGGAAGGGTCAGAGGGAGAAGTAGACTCCCTGCTGAGCAGGGAGTCCCATGTGGGGCTTAATCCTGGAACTCCTAGATCATGACCTGAGCCGAAAGCAGTCACTTAACCAACTGAGCCACTCAGGCACCCTCCATTAATATTTCTAATAATGACATATATTTAGAACTTTTATAGTATTTCATAATAAAAATTTGGTATTTTTGCTTTAGTATGGCACTGTATTGCTTTTATCATTGATTTTTATTAATTTTAATTTTAGTTTTTTAAAGATTTTATTTATTTATTACAGAGAGAGAGAGAAAGAGAGAGATTGAGAGAGTACAAGCAGGGGGAGTGTCAGGCAGAGGGAGAGAGAGAAGCAGACTCCCCGAGGAGGAGGGAGCCCAATGTGGGGCTTGATCCCAGGACCCTGGGATCATGACCCGAGCCAAAGGCAGACACTTAACCAACTAAGCCACCCAGGTGCCCCTAACATTGATTTTTAAAAAGAATACGTAATGCATTGTTTTTGCTAATTATTCTTATATTAATTTATAGATAAAACTGTTAGTTTTCACAAATTTGGATTAAATGTAAAATTTCTTTTTAAAAATAAGCCCTAGAAATGATAAACTATGCCGATTTTAATCAGCATTTTGACTCTGAAGTTAAATCTAAACAGATGACATACAAAAGCTGGAAGAGTCAGTGTAGTTCTTCCAGATCTTTCTATTAAGTATTTGAAAATCATTTGAAAAATAGTTGGATTCAAATGCCTTTTCTGGATCTCCTTAACTCTATGGTCCAAATTCTCTGACTCAAAGTCTATAAATTAAATTCTATGATCATTCGTTTCTCCTATAAAATGGTTCTAAAAATAGCTTCCTCTTAGTGCTGTGAAGATTAAATAAAGTAGAAATTTTATAGTGATTAATGTGTTGGTGGCCTTCAGGCAATGTTAGTGCAGCTGGAGATTACGAACAGATGGGTGATGGTAGAAGGACCCTATTTATTGCATACCATGCCACAAAGACAATAAGATTGTAGATTTGGACTTTCTGAGTATTTGACAAGGACCACCACTTCCAACTGCTAGTGTCTGTGTTTCTTTGGCTGAGAGGGAAAAAAAGGGAAAGCAACTCTACTTCTAAAGCTGGTCAAAACACAGGAGGAATTAACACTCTGGGCCAGGGCTTTAGGCATTGCCAGTGGGAACTAGGGTACTGTAGCTGCCCCATGGTTTGGGAGGACTCATGTGGTAAGTTCTAGTTCCTCCAGGGCTATCTGGCTCCACGATGTGAACTTTATTTGCTGTTTTCTTATGCTTTTCTTGTTTCACTTCTCTACTCTGTATCTGTGATTTCTGTACTTTTCAAATGAGCTATTTGCACACAAACCCTTATCTCAGGGTTTGTTTCCGAGGATATCCAAACCAAGAGCAATTAATGTAAATTGAACAATCACTTCTGCCATTCAGCTAAGTCAAAATGCATTATGCTAATTTGATAAATGCTGTAAGAAAGGTAGACAAAATTTAATCAGGACACAGATGAGGGTAAAATTAATTATTAAATTTGCCTGAGGCTCAAAGAGATCTATAATATCTGTAGGGACATTTGAATTGTTTCGAGGATGAGAAAGAGTTCATAAGCATCAGAACTGGAGAAAGGCATCCCAGATAACAAGAAATAGCATGAGAAAAGATTAAGAAGTGAAGAGGCATGTAATATTCTGAGAATGATGAGCATTCTGGTGTGACTAAAGAGAAAGGCAAGATAGGCCCAGGGAAGAATGATTGCTGATGAGGCTGGAGCCGTACTGAAAAAAGCATGAAAGTTTTTGAAGATAACAATGATGATTACAGTTGTGCTTTAAAAAGAGCAGGGACAGTTGTTAAGTGTCTGTCTTCTGGTCAGGTCATGATCCCAGGGTCCTGGGGGCAGAGCCCTGTATCGGGCTCCTTGCTTGGCGGGAAGCCTGCTTCTCCTTCTCCCACTCCCCCTACCTGTGTTCCCTCTCTTGCTGTGTCTTCCTCTGTCAGATAAATAAAATAAAATTCTTTTAAAGAAGCAGGGAATGAACTGGGCTAGGACATGACATGGGCAGGAAAACCATTTAGGAGGGTATTTCTATAATGTGGCAAAATTATGACATTTTCATCTGGTACGATGGCAGTTTGAGTGGAAAGGAGCTTATGGATGTTAGAGATGTTTTAGCTAAAAAATAGAGGATTGGAACAAAGTGTTGAAAGAAGAGTTTAAGATGACCCTAAGGTTTCTAGTTTAAACAAATGGGTGTATTGTAACACTTTTATTGCCATGTTAGGGAATTCAGAAGAAAGTGAAAATGTAATCATGAACTGGTAATGAATGCAATTTTGAGTGTGACATATACAGGTAGAGTAAATTAAAGGTGACAGTGCGTGGGGAAATCCATTATCACCAACAGACAAGGGCAAAGACATTCCCTATCCCTGGGTCCTGTGCTTTAGACTTCCTCCACCTGTGATCCCTCCATTGGGCCAGGGGTTGGATCCATCTACAGCCTATATCCCTTGCCTTTGGGTGCCTAGAACCCCAACTTCTCTGTTCAAATGTCCCCAAACACATTTTAAGGCCTGTCACAACTTTTAACTCAAGGGGACAAGGATGAGCAGAAAAGAAAGGTATGCTTGTGGCAACCAGAAAGTTTAAAGGTTTTTCAAGTTGTATAAAATGGACCTGCAGAAATGTTTAAGTGTTCTCAGGATGCAAAGTTGGAGCTGAAATGTGATTCAAACCAGTTGCAAAAAGTGTACAGCAGCCATCTCTTGAGGTCAAACCTGGTACCAGATCTGCAAGAAAGCTTCAGGACACATAGCTTGTTGGCCTTGTCCCATATCGTTGCATAATCTGATCACGTGTGAATTTCACAAAAGATTCATATTGTTCTGCTAGTTTGGTATTGAGGATTTGCTCATACTCCTCCCGAATTTTATCTTCATAGTTTTTTAAGAGACCCTCACATATTCCAACTTGTCGGAGGGTAAAGATGGGTCCACCTCCTTCCGAGTGTGGACCTTGTTGCTTTATTCACATTCATATGTCTAAAGAGTGATGCTATTTGTTGTTGGCATGAAGGGACAGAACTAGGACACACAGGCTAAAGTGTCTACCCAGGGCACTTTATGGTGCAGTTTGGAGCTGCTGATAGGAGGTTGCTGGATGAGGCTGTGTGCCAGAAACCAGGTGTTTGGAACGAGCTCTTTCTATGCCTTCTATTTCTGGTGCAGAACTTTGAGGAATCCAAAAATCCTAAATTCAAGCATGACTTATCTGATCATTATCAAATATATTTTTCAAGGTAGCAGTAAAGTACATATTTTATTTAATAATATGTTAGCTTGATATATGACTATTATATACTTTCATAGATAGTGTATGGGTTTTATTTGTATTCTTGGTTAAGGCTTCACAAATTTTAGCAGCAAACCTAATAAAATCAACAGATTTGTGTAATGATACAAGCTCAAGTTAGATTATAGCAGTTACAATGGAAAGGAAAGGAACCTAAAAGTCACTTTTTAAAAAATTCATTTTCTCTCACCATAGCACATAACAGATACCTTTAAGGATGCATTTTACTATTAATCCTAGATTTATTTAAAGACAAACTTGGGCTTCAAAGTGTCTTTATTCGTGGCCAGCAACAAAAAACAATGATCATTGAATTTTAAAATGATATATTGTTTACTTTTCTGTCCTTAAGTCACATTTGTATGTTTTCTGTTCAAATTTTCTTTTTATTAATCAGTATGGAACAGAATTGAGCACCATGGTTAGTATGATAAAGATATATTAATCACTTTGGGCTTCTGGGGCTACCAAGCAACCTTTCAAAGTTTCTGTTACAGAATTAAAGGAAAGAGGCTTTTTCAAGCTAGATTTATAGATTTCATCTAAGAATATAAGATAAAAATATTACTTACTTTTACAAGACAGTGCAGAAAAAGTAGAAAATTAGGTGTTTTCACATCTGGCTGTGTACAAGTGAGGACCCTACCTTGCTACTACGTAACAATATGTATCATATCTGGTACCCATTTAGCTCAGGGAAGAAAAAGCCCAGCAATAATATAAAAGTATCATTATATAGTGAGGTTTTTCTCTTCAAAGATAAGTTCAGTTATCAGTATTAGGATCTATATTGGTTGGAAAAAAATTTTTTTGTTTTCCCGTGGAAGTCATTTTCATCATATTGTATATCTAATTTTTCTAGATTTATACATTTACACATGTGAGTTTGTTTTCTTGGATTTGACTTCATAAAAAGTACTAACAGATCTTCAAAATAATCTCTCATTCTAAGTAAATTAAAGCAGGCTGCCCAGTTTACTGTGTGTCCAGCTGGCTAAAGGCTTAAACAGGAAAGACTCAAGGAGATTCTGTGGTAGGTATAAGATAAACATGCTCTTGTTTATGTTTTGCTGATGCTCTTTGATTGTTTAGAAGTTGGGGAATTTTTTTCCTTGCTTTGGGCTGTTCTTTTAAAAAACCAAACAATCATCCAGTGCGCCTTGTGGCTTTGATCTTTGTTTTTATATTTTGTTATACAAGGCTCAAAGTCTTACAGTTTGTTGTGTTTCATACTTTGCCAGATCATCCCCTTTCTATATATATTGCCCACAGATGGCTGGAAGTAAAAATAAAGGAAAGGTAGAGTGTCTTAAAAACTGACATCTCCCATAAATCCCAGGAGAATGTTGTATAAATATTGGCATACTTTTGCAGGTGCTAAAATAGAATTCAGTGGCCTTTCACCTGGTGTAATTAACTTCCTTTTATTACTCAGTGTTTACCATATCTTTTCCTAACCTTTGTTTTTTTTCACAGGAATGCCCTTAGGACCAAACCTAGTAAGTTGTAGAGACACCTGCATGCCACAAGGCAAACACCAAACTTCAATCTAGACCCAGAACAAAGGTCCCACAGACTGACTCTACAGATTCTCTAAAGTGCTAGCGTGATGAATTATGTGAGGCTATGTAATCAGTCTCAAAAGGAATGTTACAGTGATTTGCTAATTTTGACACTCTCACAGAAACATTAGTACCTTGGGTGACTTAATAATGCAAGCTTATGCTTTTAAATTTGGTTATGAAACACTCTGTGTATGTGGTTGTCTAGGGCACATATTTTAGTTGTCTCTGGAATCTGGTAGATCTTTAACAGAATGTGGGCTGAATTATGACAAATCTTTTGAAGGTTTGTGTCAGGGAGACAAACAATGTTTACATTTAAAGTATGCAAAGCCAGTGACACTGGTTTATTTCTTGAGCATACACTTATCACCCGTATGAAAGCACAACATTATCTGGATTTAAAATATTTAATATTAAATTTTAATTTACTATCTTCTCATTAGAAATTACTATACCTTGTCTCCCAAGGTATGCTCTTGGGGCACTGATGAAGGAGTAACTTTTGTGAACCCAAACTTTGAATTAAAATTGCATTCTTAAATATTTTCCCATTGTAAATGACATCATATAAATGTTTGAACTTCACACTCAGTATTTTCCCTCAGCAGTGTCCTATTGAGATAACGTAATGGGAAGGCTGCTGACGAGGCAATCTTGAAAAAGTAGTTTGCAAAGCCATAGCTTAAATATCAGAGTTGGAGTAACAGAGGGTAAAAGTCTCTTGGTGTTTTCAGAAAGGGAGCTACTGATTCCTACAATCACATGAACCATCTCAGGGCAATAGTCATAAAATCCATCTCAAAAGAGGAGGACTCATTACAGAAGAGGATATGGCTTTGCTCTAAAAATCTTGTGCTTTTCAGTCCTGTCAGAATTTCTACATAGTATATTTTTGCCACTCTGAGTACCATTAAATCTTCTGAGTCATAAGGCCCAAGTAGCAGGACATCTTGTACAGGGCCCTGCACCTGCTGTAGAATCTTCCCTTTCTCTGAGCGTCACTGAAATGTGGCAGCCTGTGGGTTACTTAGCCCAACAATTGGAGCTGGACACTCTAATATGTTACATGATTATGAAATCAAATGAGTACTGTAGATCCTGGTTGACTCATTTATAGCAATAATCAGTGCAAGGTGCAACAACTGGTCTTTTACTTGATTTCCAGGCATGCTTCAGACCAGTAGACCCTAGAAACTTCATAGTGACACTCTCTGAGTTTTCATGGGCTTATTTCCCATCTTGTGGCATGTTTGCGTCTTACTTGCTATTTTTGCTTATCTGTTCCAATCAGCATGATATCATCAATGTAATGGACCAGATTTTCGGTGAGATGCCAATATGATTAAGATCTCTGAAGACTAAATTAGAGAGCATGAGAAGTGAGATAGTCTTGAGATGAGACAATACAAGTGTATTTGAAAAAAATTTTTAACTGAAGGATAGTTCACACACACTGTTAACATTACTTTCAGGTGTAAAACACAGTGATTCAACAAGTCTATATCTTATGCTATGCTCCCCACAAGTCGGGCTACCATTGTTACCATGCGACACTGTTATACCACCATTGACTATATTCCCGGTGGTATGCCTTTAATCCCTGTGACTTAATTCATTCCATAACTGCAAGCCTATACCTCCCACTCCCCTTCATCCATTTTGCTCATGTCCCCATCCCTACCCCTCTGGCAACCATCAGTTTTTTTCTCTGTATTTGTGGGTCTGTTTCAATATTATATTATTTGCCCATTTTGGGTGAGAATGAACTGTGTCTAATCTTACTCTAAAATTGGTAGAGAAAAAAGAATTGTCAAATCAGTAGCTGTGTACCAGGTGCTAGATTCGTGTAGGAAATATGGGAATTTCCCAAATTGGGAATATTCCCAAATATACATTTTTATTTCTTTTGATAAATAATTTTAGATGTGGAACTTATAGGTTATATGTTCATTGCATGTTTAAATATATAAGAAACTCAAATTTAACACAGTGTTATATTCTATTTATCTTAGTCTAAAATATTGAGAATCCATATTCAAATATATTTTTTGGTTTTCTACCCAAATATGCTAGAAAATTCTTGCAACTCTTTAGGAATATATGCAACCAGCCTTTCCTGATGTTTGCTGGTATCCACTCTAATTATAGGTACAGATAGAGATTGTAATAATTACTAAGAGAATTGATATCTTCTTAGCAGGCAGCTTCCCAATGTGAGAGAATTTATTACAGTATTTAATAAGAGAAAACTGGTCTTTTCAGATTAAGGAGAAGGTGCTGGTAAGAGAGGCTTATGGAGACTAAACTAATTCCATGCCCTAAGGCTGTGCCACTATGAAGCTCTTCACTAGGTAGTCATCCCACTTGGCTCTCATGACAAATGCTACTGCATAACTTGAGTTAAAAGTTCCTTCTAAGGGGGGTGCCTGGGTGGCTCAGTGGGTTAAGCCTCTGCCTTTAGCTCAAGTCATGATCTCAGGGTCCTGGGATCAAGCCCCGCATTGGGCTCTCTGCTCAGCAGGGGGCCTGCTTCTCCCTTCTCTCTGCCTGCCTCTCTACTTGTGATCTCTCTCTGTCAAAAAAAAAAAAAAAAAATTTCTTCTAAGGTTTTTATCTTATTTTTAAAGTTTATTTACTTAATTCAACCTTAGACAATAAAACAGTTGTGAGTTCCTTTTAATGCATGTGTCAGGTAGTGTCCCAGGCACTGAAGATAAAGCACTGAACAGAATAATGTATTCCCTGACCTTAAAGAATTTACAATCTAGTATGCGAGTTAGTTACAAAACACATGAACATCCAAATAAATGCACAGATATGAATCATGGTGAGTCCCATAAAGGAAAATTAAAACATATCAGTAGAGATTATTACTGGGGAATTTACATTGGAGAGTGTTGGGGCAGACCCAGCTCTTTTGAAGAAGTGGTGATTAATCCTGAGTGGTAAATTAAAGTTAGTTGAAGAGCGGGGAGGAACACCCAGGCAAGGTAAAGGGCAAGTGCGAAGGTGCTGAGACAGGAGAGACTTTGTACTTTCAAAGGAACTGAGAAGTCCTGTTTCGCTAGAATAAAGGAAAAAGGCAAAGGGAGTGTACTGAAGAGCTAGGCAGGAGTCAAATCTTGCAGGGTTCATAAGCTTTGTGAAAGCATTTGGGTTTTATTCCAAGTGCAGTGAGGAGTGATTAAGGGTTTGATGCAGAGTAATGATTTTAAGTTCAATACTTTAAAATATCATCTAACTGTAGTGTTAAAAAAAGGACTGAAAAGAGCCCAGGCCAGAAGTGGATCATGTGGTAAGCAGTTCAAGGTACGTTAGAGAAAGAGTGACACTAGCGGGATGGAGAGATAGGTGGATTTGAGTTGCCCCTTGGGGGTAGAATCCATAGGAACTGATAACTGATTGGCCATGGGGGTACTGATAGAAGGGCAGTTTCTGAGGATCACTTTGGGTTTCTGGCATGAGCAGCTAGAATTGTGGAGATATCAGTTACTGCCACGGGGAAGGCTGGAAAGAAAGCAGTTCTGAAGGGACAATCAAAGCTTAGTTTTTCACTACATCAAAAACTAAGGATATATTGTATGGTGACTAACATAACACAATTAAAAAAAAACCACTTAGTTTTTGAGTTTGCTTCCTAATGGGATGTATGAGTTAGAAATGGAAATTTGTCAATAGATGAATGTCACCTAGGTCAGAAGGAAAAGCAGAGAGGGAATGTAAGACCAATGGCTGAATACATGAACCATGAAATGCTACTATAAATGCATCAGCAATTGACCCTGTCTAGTGAGTGTCCCATCACCTTAACTCTCAAAGATGACCTGGTCTCCTACTTCCCGAAGGAATGATCTTATATCAGATCTTCCTAGTCTTTACCCTATTCCATTGGGAATCAAAACACTCTCAATGCTTTCCCCCAAAATTTCTCTCCACTCTTGATTTTCATGGAGTAAATCCCTCTGGTTCCTTTTATCTTATCCACTTTCTCTTGCCATTTGAGCCTGAAATGTTGATTTCTCTGAGTTTCATCCTGGAACTTCTTATTTCTTACTGTTTGTGCATTTACACCCAGATATAATAAGCATGTAAACATGATACAAGTTAAAATAAAATTCTCAGTTTTTCACTGAGGTTACAGATTTCAAGAGCAAAACAAGAGCTACCAAATACTTAAATAACTCAAATTGAATTGCTAGACCACCTATTCTGAATATATTAAGGATTATGAATTCCTCCCCGTGTTTAGTGATCACATTTCTCCAGCCTCCAAGAGAGTGAACTTTTTGAGGTATTGGAGGAGAATTTTCTTGAAGATGGTTGAGGAATCACCATTGTGGTGCTGGAAGATGGGTGTTTTCTCTTTTTACCTCAAACCAAATGAGGTGCTTTGCCATGTGCTGGGTAGACTGTAATCTCATAATACATTTAAGAACATTAGATACAATAATTCTTAAAGTAGTATAGTATTAAAAGAAGGAAAGCATTATAAATGCAGGAAGTTGCTATGTCTGGAAGTATGTGAAATGTTTTTGGCTGTCATAAACACCCTTTTTGTTTTATAGGTCACTACAGAGGCTAAAATAGCTTGCACCCCCCTCCTCCTTTTTAGAGCAAGGTCTTTTCTCTGGTGATGTGTGAAATGATTGGTATAACTCATTGACTGGTATATAAATTAACAGACATAGGTGCCATTTTCTGTAACTCATCGTTTACAGATGTTGTGCTTTTGATTTTTTTTTTTTACTTAGTATGTAGAAAAACATGATAGTGAGGTGATTGGTTTTTGTATTTTCCTATTTCCTACTTCCTGTGAATGAAGATCTGTAACTTCATTTCACCACTCTAAACAGGGCTATTACATTTCTTCTCTGTAAATAGTTTCTAAAACAATTAAGATTTTCAGAAAAGTATAGCTCTTTAGACACAGAGACAACTGTAAGCCTCAAAGTTGCCTTCCCTCTAAAAATCAATGAATAATTTTTGAACTGTCAATTTAAAAAATAATGATATGTAGTTTCTTTTCTTTTTCTGGTGAATCTTGGAAATTATTTTAGTGTTTCATATTATGCAGTATTTATTTATTTATTTTGAAAGATTCATTTATTTTATTTGAGAGGGAGAGAGAGAGAGAGGACAAACACATGAAGGGGTAAGGGCAGAGGGAGAGGGAGAGAAAAAAAACAAGCTGACTTTGTGCTGAGTGCAGACCCCAGTGCAGGGCTCAATCCCAGGACCCTGAGCTCAACCTGAGTGGAAACCAAGAGTTACATGCCCAACCAATTGCACCACTGAGGGGCCCCATATCACACAATATTTTAGATCGATTGGTAGGGAATTACATTAGCCTACAAATTACATAGTATTTTAGTGATTATTTCAAATATTTAAACCTAAAATTAGATAGACTGACTTTTATTAAAGAAAAAAATAGCAAGAACCATGGATGGCATATATTTAAGATACACACTATTTGCAATGATGCCAGTACCGGTGTTGCTCATAGAATTCTAGGCATTTGAAGGATATTATTTGGATAAACCTGATTCTTATTCAAAATATTTGTATATATAATTTAAATGTTATGAATATATATTGGATTTATAATGTCATAACTGGATTGAATTGTGTTAGCATGTGTTATATGCATAGTGATTATTTTAAATATTTAAACCTAAAATTGGATAGATTGATTTTTATAATCTTATTGAAAATGCAAGTGGTTTTCTATTCATACTCAAGCCTCAGTAAATTTTTTCCTGATTTAAAAAAATATCATTTTGTTCTTTTAATATTTATGATGCTTAAACTACTCCTTTCTTTTCTGGAAGCAATGATGATTTGTTAAAGCATGATATCTATGCCAGTTTTTAAACAACTATACTATATCATAAAATTATTTTTAAGCATATGCAATTTCTGTGAGAGGAAATCCTATCTCTCTAAATCATACACATTGCTTCATTGAATATTGTTGTCAAACCCAAAGCATTAAATCATGCTTGGTTTCTTTCTCTCCGAATATAATGCAAGGACGTTTCCTTTAGATAGGGCAAGCAGAGAAGATAGGACAGAGCAATGTGAAGGCCTTGCAGTCCCTTCCTTGCATACCCAAAGGAGAAAATTCCATTGAATATACTATTGTTTGGTCATATCTTCTTTTATAGAAAACTCCCACCTTATCTCTTATCCTTACTTTTTAGACTAAAGACTGAAAACAACTAAATTTATTTAGTAATGCGATAGCAAAGCTCAGACTATATATACAATAGATAAAATATATTAATATATTACATATATATAATTAATGTATATAATACAATATAATGAAGTGCTCAGTACCTAATAACCTTTGGAAGAGATTGCAAAGTGAGTAAGTGGATGTTGTGCTACAAACTGCCTAATGAAAAGCTAGGGAAATTTAATTTTTGTCTTCGGCATTCTTTTATCTATTTCTTTATCTCTGATCCATTTTCTGTCTCTTTCGGAAATTGTTCTCGTTGCTTCTATATGTAAACATTTTGGAATCTGGTGGTGGGCTCTGCACTGGCTACTTGCTGATTATGAGGTGTATCATGGCGCCGTGACTGACACCTGTAGAAAGCCATTGGGAGGTGTGGATTCAGAAGACTCAGTGAGTTCCTTGAACTCCTTCCACAACCAGACTGTCAGTGTTGTAAGGAAAACCATAATAATGAGATAAAAACTCGAGAATTCCAAAGGATTTGATCTCTCCCCACTCCCTCTCTTTCCTCATTCATACTCCAAGCTTTTATTTCCTCACTGATTTAATTTTATTTAAACTGATGCATGTACTTCCATATTCTGGACTCTAAAGTTTCTTAGAAGAGGAACCGTGTCTGAATAGGCAACATAGCATTGTAGTAAAGAGCCTGTCCAAAGGCAGACTGCTTGGGTTTAGATTTTCATCTACTGCTATCTTGCTTGGTGACCTTGCACAAATTACTTAGCCACTCTGTCTCTCAACCTCAAAGTGTGTTTGTGAAAACTATATGGATTAATATGTACAGGATGCTATATGAATTCCTGGCTAATAGCAAATGTGTGAATATTTATAGTATTATCATTAGTCTTTGTCACCTCTGAGTCCAACATAGTCCCTAGCATTGAGTAGGTGTTATAAAAATATTATAGAAATAAATGGAGGAATTGAACCCAGAGCGCCTTGCAAAATTTCATTGTATAGTCTCTTCCCTAGAAATGTTATCATTCCCATGACGTCAACAGAAGCAGATGATTCTGAAATTGGAGCCAGTTGTGTTGGGTTGAAATATTTGCCTTCACATCAGTTTCAAAAGCTAAAATAGAGGGACTTCTGGGTGGCTCAGTTGGTTAAGCGGCTGCCTTCGGCTCAGGTCATGATCCCAGCCTTCTGGGATCGAGTCCCGCATCGGGCTTTTTGCTCAGCAGGGAGCCTGCTTCTCCCTCTGCCTCTGCTTACCACTCTGTCTGCCTGTGCTCACTCTCTCTCTCTCTAACAAATAAATAAATAAAATCTTAAAAAAAAAAAAAGCTAAAATAGAGTTGAGGAAGAGGTACTAGACAATTTCTAATCATACAAATTCTATGAATTTGTATATCTTCTGATATCCAGAACCATATTCTGAACAGCTTACTGAGGCTTTTATACCCCATATTTAAACTGAATCTATCTTTCACTGATGTGGGGAACAAAGGCAGAAGGAAACATATATAAAATTAAATATCCTTATAACCTGCAGCCTGTTGACAAATACTTGAGGCAAACAGAGTAAAATGTTCCTTCAGGACGCGCCTAACTGTTTTGTTTGTGTGTGTGTACGTGTTTAAGATTTTATTTATTTATTTGACACAGAGAGATCACAAGTAGGCAGAGAGAGGGAAGGGGGCTCCATGCTGAGCAGAGAGCCCAATGTAGGGCTTGATATCAGGACCCTGAGATCATGACCTGAGCTAAAGGCAGAGGCTTAACCCTCTGAGACACCCAGGCACCCCAACTCCTGTCTTAATGGTAATGCCTTACTAGAGGGAAAAACAACCTTAGCTTGACAATAGCAAGACCTCCAGGATCCTGTGTCTTCTTTAGCAAATGAAAATCCTTTTGGAACTTCCCTTATTCTTACTTCCCCCAATCCCAAGGTATATAATTAATTGCCCCTCACAATCCTCTTGGAGCAGTGGGTAGCAGAGGGCAACAGGGAGCAGCGGTGTCATTGGTTCTTTCTGCCAATGGGTCCTGTCCCTGTGCTTTAATAAAACCACCATTTTGCACCAAAGACATCTCAAGAATTCTTTCTTGGTTGTCCGCTCCAGACCCTACCAAACCTCACCAATATTCAAAAACTACATTGTCACTACTCAGATGAGCTTCTTTACTGTTTCCTTCTATCATTGTCTTAATTCAGCTGGTATCATCCTCATCTGGACACTTGTAATGGCCTCCTAACTGATTTACCTGCCTCATGCCCCTGAGATCTTAATCTGAGCTGAGGGCAGATGCTTAACTAATTGAGTCATCCAAGCACCCCCTGGAAAATATCAACTTTCAATCCTATTCTGTCCACATGTATTATACCATATTCATTTTTTTGTCATTAAATCAGAAAATGCATATTAAGCATCCAGAATATATCATAAATTGGGCTAAGGATAGAAAAAATTAGTGGATGGGAGACATGGTTCTAGTCCTTAAAGAGCACACAGTGCAGTGAAACACCCCAGTAATCCTCTGAGTACAATACCATGATGAGCACTGTGTGAGAGTGAGTTAAGAGGGCAGCAGAGGCATCTGCAGGGACATAAAGAACCAGGCATAAGCTGAAGGATGTCTGGAAGTGGCTAGCTTGGATGTAGAAATTTCTAGGTAAATATCTTAAAGGGTGTGAGAAGGCATACGGGAAAGCATGGAATACTTAGGCAGGGGCACAGATCTGCTTGGCAGCTGATTTTTGCCACCTCAGGTATAAAAAGAGTAGACATGTGGTTGGACTAAAATTTTGGTTTCAAAGGGGAGGCAAAATAGAAAGCTGAATGTGAAATTCTTTGAGAGAGAGGGCTTGAAGCGATGTCTTGATATCTGTGCTGATGAGGAAGTGAAACTGAAGGGAATGGTAGAATGAACTGGAGAAGGGAACATAGTTAAGGGATTTGAAATGTCCTTATCTTATTCTGTGCTTACCCTCAATTCTCTCCATTTCTCATGCTCCAGCCATCTGTTTCCCAAATGTAACACCTGACTCTTCCAAAGTTTTGGTCAAGATATTCCCTTTCCTGGAAAGTTTTCTTTTTTGGAAACTTTGTTAAAGCCAAGCCCTACCCCAGCTAAAAAAATTCCACCTCCTCACAGGAAATGTTGGATCTATAATTATTTACTTTATCCCTTCCTTCACATGATATATGTATTTTTTTACTCATTTTTATTCAGTTCTGCCTTTTTTAAAGGTTTATTTACTCACGTAGTTGTTTCTCTCATTAGATCATGGGTTCATGGGGGGTAGAAATTTGGCTCATTTGTCTTTGTTTTTGCCTTGCTGAACTCTATACCCTATAGGATAGTAAGGAAAAATAATTATGGTCTCTGGCTCATAGAACTTATATTCTAGTGGAGAAGAGAGACAATAACTGAGCAAATAAGTGAATAAGATAATTTTCTATTTTGATAACTGTATGCCAGGAGGGAGAGAGGGGGGTGGTTTTAGTTAGGGTGGTCTGGCAAGATGTCCCTGAGGAGAAATAACAGGACCGAGAAGGAGCCTTAGGAAGACCCTATGGCAGGAAAAAGAATGGCAGGCACTAAGGCCCGAAGTGAAAAGGAACAAGGTAGGTTGCAGCTTTCAGCTGGGCGTGGGAAGAACACCGACCCAGAAAGAATTTACTTGGACCATTACTTGGGACCATTAGGTCCCAGTGTCATGTCAGTGAAAGAAGTTAACACTGGACAGGAACTTTGGCGACTTTGGACACATCACTTTACACTTCTGAGCTTAAGTATTCTTCAGTAATATGAAGCAGTTGGTCTTCATGTCTAACATTAATGCTCTTTTGGTATTTGATTCCTCTTCATTCTGGTAGATGGAGTAACCTTAGGATTTCTGAGAAGTGTGTGGCCTGGACAGGAAATTAGATTTTTCTCCTTTCCTGTTCAGAGTAACTTTGAATCCTTTATGTTTGAACACGCTGGCATCTGTGTGTGTGTCTTTGGAGTACAGCTAGGGACAGAGGGAAGGGGAATCCGTAGGTACACTTCTTTGTCTCAAATAAAGCTTCTTTTTAACCTGCAGAAAAGAGTCTGGCTGCTGTTCAAAGACATAGATTTATTCAGAACAACCAGAGCAGTTTCAAAGAATTTGGGGGTAAAACAAAGAAAGAGAACACATGATCTTCACCTTTGCTACCTGTGAAGATGAACTGGGAAGTTTTTGGTTTAAATTTTTAAGTCTCCCATATTATTTTTCCGCTGACAGACCAGACTGGGCATTCCTCCTAAATAGAATTACCATTGCATTGGTGAAATGCTACCTCAGCCTTACCTCTAATGAAAAATATTCTGATAGATAGATAAATAGTCCCAGGACTGATCATACCATATTTAGTTCCTTCTCACAGATTTGCAGAAAATTAGATCTGAGATGGTACATTTGCTCAAGAGGATAAAAATGAGTGATTGCAATGGTTTATATTTTTGGAGTCAGTGATGGATATTTTTTATCTTAACTTCTTAAATTCAAATTGCAAGGGGTCAGAGAGGCTTAGTTTTGATTAAAGATTAATATAAATTCAACCATAGATTGAATTTGGACCCTTTTTTCCCCACAAAAATGGTTACTTTGTCCAATTAGTATTTGAACTGTTACTATTTGCGTTAAAGGTGAATACATGACAATATATATTGTGTGAAAATGATTTATGAGATGTGAATGCAAATTGACTTTATTTTCAGACATAAAGTAAAACACTTTGTGTTTGGAGGAAGATGATGAATTGGGATTTTCATGCTGTTCTGATTAAAAGACTGTTCCTTTGATGATTAAAAAGATGAGATATAAAATGATTTTATTTAAGATAGTTTTAATTTTCATAATGAGGTTAACATTCCAGAATATAAATCGCCATAGTAATTACAGATCTTTTATTTGTCATTTTCATGCAAACCAGTTAGCTATGGGATAACAAGAGGGTGCTTGGAATGTAGTTCAATTTTTTTTTTAAAGATTTTATTTATTTATTTGACAGAGAGAGGTCACAAGTAGGCAGAGAGGCAGGCAGAGAGAGAGAAGGGGAAGCAGGCTCCCTGCTGAGCAGAGAGCCTGATGCAGGGCAGGCCTCGATCCCAGGACCCTGAGATAATGACCTGAGCCTAAAGCAGAGGCTTAACCCACTGAGCCACCCAGGCGGCCTGAATATAGTTCATTTTAAGGAAGGTATGTTGCAGGAGAAAATTTTTTCATTCATTTGTGCACTACTTTTGTGAGAATTGAAGATATTGAAACATTTCTATTTTTTCAACAAATAAAACTTTCCCAGTCCCTTTTTATCTTAAGATAAAGTAAATTCAAATATGTCACACTAAATTTTTTATATGGTTAGTATTAAATTTTGCCGAAAAGTGATATACCAGGAGATTTAAAATTTCTGCTACTGCAAACCTAATACCTCTGTTATCCAGCATGTAAGTATATTGTTAGCTGATTTTTTTTTTAATCTTCTGAGTTAAGTAGAGAAATTGCCCAAATGTTTTAACTTTTTTGGCTTATGTCTCCACTGGGTTATTTTCAGAAAAGAGATGTTATCAATTGTAAATCTATCATCAGAACTAACAGAGAAATGGTGGTATGGTGGTGTCAGTGTCAGTGTACTTTTAGAAAGACTTCATAGACACATATATTGAAGGCTAGCACACATGATGTTAGCTAAAACAACAACAACAACAAAACTATAGGGGAAGAAGGAATTTCATCCCTCAAATACTGAACCCTGAAAACTTCAACAGACTAAAAACTCATATTTAAAAAACTTAAAACATAATACTTAAAATCAATGAGAAAAATAGAAACTACTGAGTAATGCAGAGATCTCTATTACTTAATAGAATAACATTTATTTTATAGAAACTTGAAATAGAAATTTGACAGGCCACTGAATCAAATAAAACACATGGCTGTCTTGATTAAAATAGTCATAAATGAATGATTTTAATAGATTTGCCTATCCTTCAGTGTTTCCAACTCTGTGTCACCTTCCTTATGACTTTAACACATGTAACGTCTGTCAAAAGTGGTTCATCCGGGACTTCAGAAGAGCAACTTGAGAAGGTAAGAATTATTCTCTCAGAATCTACAATGAACTGAGTTCAGCAACAATGGTTGCTTTATGACACCACTTAATTAGTGTGTTATGGGGTGCCCGGGTGGCTCAGTCGTTAAGTGTCTGCCTTCAGCTCGGGTCATGATCCCAGGGTCCTGGGATCGAGCCCCACATCAGGCTTCCTACTCAGGAGGAAGCCTGCTTCTCCATCTCCCACTCCCCCTGCTTGTCTTTCTCTATCTCTCTGTCAAACAAATAAATAAAATCTTAAAAAAAATAATTAGTGTGTTATGGAAATTGCAACCTAATATAGAAGTCAAATGTGGCACTATTGTGTCATATACCCACTTTTAATTGAGGCTAATATTGATGAGGGGTGACCCTATTTATTAAAAAAATCTGTCTTAGGGGGTGCCAGGGTGGCTCAGTGGGTTAAATCCTTTGCCTTCCGCTCAGGTCATGGTCTCAGGGTCCTGGGATGGAGTCCTGCATCAGGCTCTCTGCTCAGCAGGGAGCCTGCTTCCCCTCTGTCTCTGCCTGCCTCTGCCTACTTGTGATCTCTCTCTCTGTGTCAAATCAATCAATCAATCAATCAATCAATCTTTTAAAAAATCTGTCTTAGGCATATGATTTCCTAGATTGTTCTATTAAAATTTTAATGAGTTTAGAAATTTGGTTTTATTAAACTCCAAGATCTTATCCACTATATCTAATCTACTATTTGTTTCTGAAAGAATTATGTCAATTCTGTAAGGTTAGAGAGGTCTTTTTTCCTTCTGTTCCCTAATCAATAAATAACAAATTTTGAAAGGAAGATAACTCATTCCTGCCTCATCTTGATAAAAGTGAAATATGAGAATTTTATGTATTTGTGAAGATCTATCTATCTATCTCTATATATATGGAATTGGCTTTTATTTTTTAAAGGAATGTTTTGAGAGGACACTGGCGTATATCATGGAACAGATAGGCTTTAAGAATGGAAGGTAAGACAGTTCTAGTACTCTAGAAAGGAACACTGAACCCAGCCTTGCTTATCTGTGCATGTGAATTGTAAATTTCTTAGTATAATAAAAAAGTTGTGCAACTAAAATTTCGAATGTAAATTAACTCTTTAATTAAGGTCAACATTGAATATTAAATATGTAATATAGTTCCATGAATATTTTAAGAGCACAAATTTAGTACAAGGTAGGTTTATGACTTACTTGACAATATTTCATAACATATTAATTTTGCATTTACAGTATTTATTCCTAGTTAGCAATTATATATTTATTTGCCTGTGATTTTGTTTATGCCAGTTTTTCTTGGTATGTTGTAATCTCCACGAGGCCCTGAACCGTGCTAAACTTGTTTTCTACAGTATGTTCCAATGTTGCCACAGTAGGCATTTAAATATTTGTTAAATGTTGTTTTTATTACATAATCTGTGGTCAGTTGGAAGAGATATGTAGGAAAAACATTTTTATATGGCATGTTGTTGAACCTATATATAGTTTTCCATTTTATTTATTTTATTTTATTGAAGATTTTATTTTTTTTCAAGGTTTTATTTACTTATTTGAAAGAGTGAGAGAGGCAGAGAGACAAAGAGAGACAGAAAGAACAAGCAACACGTGGAGGGGGACAGAGGGAGAGGGCAGAGAGCCTGACAGACACTGGATCCCAGGACCTCGGAATCATGACCTGAGCAGAAGGCAGATGCTTAACTGACTGAGCCACCCAGGTGCCCCCATACTTTTCCATTTTAATATATTGTCTTTAGGACTTTGTATAATTTGACTCTCTAAACATTGTTTCTCTTGGAACTCTCGTTCATATTTATAATTGCAAATATGTAATTCATATATTCAAATATATAATTCAGGGCGCCTGGGTGGCTCAGTGGGTTAAGCCGCTGCCTTCGGCTCAGGTCATGATCTCAGCGTCCTGGGATCGAGTCCCGCATCGGGTTCTCTGCTCGGCAGAGATCCTGCTTCCCTCTCTCTCTCTCTGCCTGCCTCTCCATCTACTTGTGATCTCTCTCTGTCAAATAAATAAATAAAATCTTTAAAAAAAAAACAAAAAAACCACAAATATATAATTCATATATATAATTGCAAATAAACTCTCTCTCAAATTTTAGAACATTTTTGAATAACTCTTGAATATCCTGTCACCTAAACTCAGAATGTCTAAAATCTGATTTGTCATTTATTTTTTAAATTTACTTTGATAATTTTGTCACATATTTCTAAGACCTTGATCAGAATACTATACACATCTTAACATTTTTCTTTTTGCTGCTTCTATCTGTCCATAACTATACCTAATTAGTTATAAAGTTGTATTGTTCTGTCCCTTGTTATATCTTTTGCATCTTCATTCCTTTTTCATTACTGTCTTTGAAGCCCCCACTTTTTCACACCTACCATAGCCTTGTTCCCTTCTCTTCACTTTCTCTCCTTCCCAAAGTTCTGGAAATTTCATCACCAAATTAAACTCCCTGAAGCACCACGATCAACTAATTTTCTGTCCTTTTTTTTTACCCTTTAGTAAACAATTATGGAACTCACTCAATAAATTATTTAGGTCAACTCATTCCCCCCCCCGCCCCATGCAAAGAAAAAATGAATTTAGACTGAATCACTTTCCTAATATCATCTTCCAAAATTTTCTTGGAAGTTTCTGCACTTTGCTCCTATAAGAGAATGTTCATATTTAGCCTGGTATTCAAATCTGCCTACTGATTTTTTTTCTTTTTAGGTTTACTGAGATAACATTTGATTTAATCTTTAAACATAGAGTCTTGCACATAGTAGATATTCAACTAATATTTATTAATTTTGTTTGGCGCATGGAAGCTAATGTGTGTCAACTTGGGATACTGCTAAAGAACAGTTCTATTTTCATTAAATTAGCACAAAAATTTCTAATCTCTGTGTTTGAGGATTCTTTATGGATGGACCAGAGTACTTGTTTCCTCAGCCCTGGGCAGCCTACAGTAATAGGGGTTATGGAGTCAGTTATCTCACTGGGTTATCTCCCTGTGTAGTACAAATAGCATTGTTTTCTACATGTGCCATCTGTGACAAAAACTGAGCAACACTGGGTAGCAATGCACTGAGTTGTTCAGTTTATAATAATTCAACTGTTAATATTGCCTTCTGATTTTATTATGGAGGTAAATAAAGCAAAATAAAATTGGTTTATTAAAGGTTGTCTTTTTGCTGTCAAATGTGCCATTTCTGGTTCTTTTCCATTGTCACCTGGAGGCATCATTTGGGCAACTTGTCCCCTTGGGGATTGTTGCTGTCACTAGATTAGCATTTCCTCATTTTTGTGATAAACTATTTTGTATGATTTCATGCTTAGTGAAAGACTCTTATGGAAAACATGCCCATGGCTTTTATAAGTGAAATAATATCAGAAGCAATTTTACATATTTTTATAAAATATATATTTTATATCTTTGTCAATTTTATCATTTCTGTGTGCTCACATAGAGACCTTTTTTTTTTTTTTGAAGGCATCTAAGAAGAAAGTACACTTATCATGGTTTGTCTCCCTCTCTGATTTTAGAAACAAACTGAGAGTTACAGAAGGGAGGGTGTTGGGGGATGGAGTAGCCAGGTGATGGGTATTAAGGAGGGCATGTGTGGTGATAGGCACTGGGTATTATTATTATTTTTTTTAAATTTTATTTTACTTTATATTTTTATAATTTAAAAAAATTTTTTTTATAAACATATAATGTATTATTAGCCCCAGGGGTACAGGTCTGTGAATCGCCAGGTTTACACACTTCGCAGTACTCACTATAGCACATACCCTCCCCAACGTCCATAACCCCACCAGCCTCTCCCTACCCCCTTCCTCCTGGCCACCCTCAGTTTGTTTTGTGACATTAAGAGTCTCTTATGGTTTGTCTCCCTCCTGATCCCATCTTGTTTCATTTAGTCTTTTCCTACCCCCCCCAAGTCCCCCATGTTGCATCTCCACTTCCTCATATCAGGGAGATCACATGATAGTTGTCTTTCTCCAATTGACTTATTTCTCTAAGCATAATATCGTCTAGTTCCATCCACATTGTCGCAAATGGCAAGATTTCATTTCTTTTGATGGCTGCATAGTATTCCATTGTATATATATACCACATCTTTTCTTTATCCATTCATCTGTTGTTGGACATCTAGGTTCTTTCCATAGTTTGGCTATTGTGGACATTGCTGCTATAAACATTCAGGTGCACGTGCCCCTTCGGATCACTACGTTTGTATCTTTAGGGTAAATACCCAGTGGCACTGGGTATTATATGCAACTAATGAATCATTGAACACTACATCGAAAACTAATGATGTTATGATGATATGTTGACTAACTGAACATAATAAAAAAATAGAATGCTGGTAAGAACTAGGACAAAGTTTTTCAAATGTTTTTGACCATGGCTCACCTTCACGCACATGCACAAAAACCAACATATACTCTATATGCATAAAAGAGACAGAAGTTTCACAAACTTTCTATATGCAATTCCTTCTGATAGTTCCTGCTCCATTCAATTTTACTTTTTAATATATGGATATGATCCACTAAACTGATTTCATTACTTACTAATATGTTACACTCTTTAGTTTGAAAAAAGTCTGGTCTCAAGAGTTATGGTATGAGGCAAGGGAAGAAGGCATGATAGGCACAAAATTCAGTCAGATGCAGTGAATATTTGCTGTTGTTGGTTGCCCAACAGCTATTTCTATTTTTAATTGTGCCCTCATTTTCTTTTGGAGATTGCCCCTCTTCCACTATGGTTGTTTGTGGTGGGTAATTATTTCTAGGTGGCAGGCTCTCATCCTGATAGCCAAGGGGCAGTCAGATGACTTAAGTTTGGCCCATAGGACTCTGTCTCTCTAGGGATGTTAAGTGTTGGGAGAGTGACTGAGGAAATGGTCAAAATGTCTGATCTCAACAGCAATATCCACATCATCCTGGATCAGGCTGTTCCAATGTCCTGTTTTCCTGCCTCTTGTGGCTCCCTGGGTTCTGGCCAATCATATCTAGCCTTCCAGACTTGGGCCCCAGTGAGTATTTTATTTTATTGATCAATGAAGTGGCGCTATCCACCAAATGCTTGTAATACTGTAGTTTTTGCTTTAGTGTAATATGTTTTTTTGCTTAATTTAACTAGAATTAATTAGAATTAATTAAAATTTAATTAGAATTAAGTTCTGTTGCTGGCAAATAGGAACTTTTTTAATTGATTCATCAGCTAAAAAGAGGAACTGTTGATTAGGCTGGTATCTTCTTGCCTCCAGGTTATCTTTTTGATATATATGTTATGGAGAAAGAAAGGTGAGTCAAGGAGAAGTTGGAAATCAAACATTTGATATGAGCGTGCTACTTGAGAGAGGGCATGGATATACAGCATGGTTTCAGAATGTGCCATGTTTTAACAGTAATCTAAATATAATGCCAAATGGCAAAGAGGCCAGTTGAAGCTGGCTAGGTTATTCAAAGGATAAAGGGCCAAGAGAGATTTGTTTTACCTCTATAATCATTCCTTTCCTTATTAAATAGTTGTTTCAATTAATTCAACTGTTTTTATTTTGTCTTGTTGAATGTAGTTGGACCGGGTTTTTTTTTTTTTTTTTAAAGATTTTATTTATTTATTTGACAGAGAGAAATCACAAGTAGGCAGAGAGGCAGGCAGAGAGAGAGAGGAGGAAGCAGGCTTCCTGCTGAGCAGAAAGCCCGATGTGGGGCTCGAACCCAGGACCTGGGATCATGACCTGAGCCAAAGGCAGCGGCTCAACCCACCGAGCCACCCAGGCGCCCCGGACCGGGTTTTTATATGTGGATAAATTTTGTACTTAAGGGAAATCTGTACTTAGAAACCGACAATTTGATTGTAACTCACAATAAAATGAGTTGATACTTCTAGCTGAATGCTATTTAATTATCCCAGGGTAACCCCTCCAATTACTACTATGATTGCTGTAATTATTGTTAATTATTTTAATCTCTGGTTTCATATGGTGGGGATATTTTCAATGAAAAATTTAAAAAACTGGTAATATGCAAAAATGCATAAAAGACTAATGGTCCTTATAAAAAAAAATCCCGCTACATGTTCTTAATAAATAATTTAGAAGAGCAATAAGAGGGGCGCCTGGGTGGCTCAGTGGGTTAAGCCTCTGCCTTTGGCTTGGGTCATGGTCCCGGGGTCCTGGGATGGAGCCCCGCATCGGGCTCTCTGCTCAGCAGGGAGCCTGCTTCCCTTCCTCTCTCTCTGCCTGCCTCTCTGCCTACTTGTGATCTCTCTCTGTCAAATAAATAAATAAAAATCTTAAAAAAAAAGAGCAATAAGAATAAATGGGAAAGTAAAATATCACTTGAATGTCTACCTAGAAATAACCGTCCTCAAAATGTGATAAACACTGTTTCAGATATCTTTCTATACAAATACTGAAAAGATAACTAAAGGTGAGACAGAGTGAGAGTGCACAGGCACAACTAGGGGCGGGGCAGAGGGACTCTCAAGTCGACTCTGCATTGAGCTTGGAGCATGACATGGGCTTCATCTCACAACCATGAGATCCTGATCTGAGCTGACACCAAAAGTCAGTCACTTAACCAACTGAGCTACCCAGGCCTCACGCAGGTTATTTCTTAATAAAAGTATTTTTAGGGGCGCCTGCATGGCTCAGTCGTTAAGTGTCTGCCTTTGGCTCAGGTCATGATCCCAGGGTCCTGGGATCGAGCCCCATATCAGGCTCTCCGCTCAGCGGGAAGCCTGCTTCTCCCTCTCTCTCTCTGCTTGTGTTCACTCTCTCACTGTGTCTCTCTCTGTCAAATAAATATATAAAATCTTTAAAAAAAAAAAAAGTATTTTTACCTGTGAGAATAATTGGACAGAGTTATGAGTTGCCCAAGATATTTTTAAAAACTGGTAATTCCCAGTATTTTTTGAGTATATAACCATTGAACATAATCTGACATAATATACTTAAAAGTTCCCCCCAATTCATACCTTTTTGATAAAATCAAAGTAGCAAAAATTATTTGGTCATATAAAATGTCCAAAGATGTGTTCATATAGTTATCAGGATATTTACTACTATGATATTCATAATAGTAAAAAAGTGGGGAAAATTATATTACATATACCCAAGTTGTATTACAGTAAAATAAACTACTTTATTAATCATTCCATGTGGTACTATGTAGCCTTGCCAAATAATGTTGAGTAAGAATCATTAAAGGCATGAGACGTTATCATATAATACCAAGTGACAAAATACAAGTTGTAAACATCTGCAGTTGTCCCTTGAACAACACATTTGAAATATGCAGGTCCATTTACTGATGCACTTTTTTCAATAAATATGCTGTGCAGTATACAATACTGTAAGTGTATTTTCCTTAAGATTTTCTTTTCTCTATCTCACTTTATTGCAAGAATATAGTATGTAGTAATTATAACTAACAAAATATGTGTTCATCGACTATATGTGTTATTGATAAGGCTTCTGGTAAATGGTAGGCCGTTAGTAGTTAAGTTTTGGAGGAGTCAAAAACTGTGAATTTGAGGCACCTGAGTGGCTCAGTGGATTAAGTCTCTGCCTTCGGCTCAGGTCATGATCCCAGGGTCCTGGGATTGAGCCCTGAATTGGGCTCTCTGCTCAGCGGGGAGCCTGCTTCCTCCTCTCTCTCTCTCTGCCTGCCTCTCTGCCTACTTGTGATCTCTGTCTGTCAAATAAATAAATAAAAATCTTTAAAAAAACCACAACTGTGTGAATTTTTGACTGTGCAGAGCTCAGTGCCCCTAGCCCCCCATCGTTCAAGGGTTAACTGTACATGAAATCACACAAATGGATGAAGGTGTCCAAAAGGTACAAACTTCCATGTTTTTTTTTTTAAGATTTTATTTATTTATTTATTACAAAAAGAGAGAGAGAGAGAGATCACAAGGAGGCAGAGAGGCAGGCAGAGAAAGGAAGGGAATCAGGCTCCCTGCTGAGCAGAGAGACCCATGTGGGGCTCGATCCCAGGACCCTGGGATCATGACCTGAGCCGAAGGCAGAGGCTTTAACCCACTGAGCCACCCAGGCACCCCCAAGCTTCCAGTTTTAAAATAAAGTGATGGAGATGTGACTACAGCACATCTGTATGGTGACTGTACAGTATGGTGACTGTAGTTAAATAATACTGTATTGCATATTTGAAGATCACTAAGGGAGTTGGTCTTAAAAGTTCTCATTACAAGAAAAAATATTTTTTTAACTGTGTGGTGATGGACATTAAGTAGACTTATGGTGGCAATCATTTCACAATATATACAATTATCAAATAATTATACTGTTCACCTAAAACTAATATGTGTCAATTATGCCTCAATTTAAAAATCATGTGAAAAGAGACAGCTGAAATGGCCCTGCTACTCCATTCATCATCCCCAGGAGATATCCTCAAAAGTTACAGGCTTCAGGGATATTCACTGTGGTGTTGAGTTCTTGAGCTAGCAAGGAGTGCTGTGGCTTTTCTATTGTCATAGTCAAGAAACTAAGAAAACTCTTCACAAACTCGGAAAAATGGCGTCAAAGGGAATACCTTGGTGGTGCCCAGAGGAGGATGACATTGGCATCTCAATCTTAAATTCAGTATCTGTTCAGGTGGCAGCCTTGCAGATCTACTCTACAGTTACGTAAACAGGGCAAACAGAACAACTACCAGGAGACAGGGAGCTGCGGCAAGGAGCTGTGCTTGTATTGTATAGGGCACCAGGTGGTGGAATTATACACAAAGCTATTGATGCAAAGGAACCACGTGTGCGTGATCACTGCTCCTGGCATTTAGGGCAGGACTGGAAGCACTGAACCAGGGTAGATGTGTCACATCAGAAGGCTATGCAGTGGGGAGGTATCCTCGAAGAGGCACTCGATAGAATTCACCTGTGCTCTCTTTAATAAAAGGAGGGTTTCAACACCCACCCACGGCTGGGAGAATGTTTTCGTCTGGAAGAGGAGTAGGACCGAACAAGATAGGTAACGATGTTTTTGGCATTTTTTCTGTAAGTTCGACATTCTGCTTTAACAAAGAAAAAGCTAGAACCAGAAAAGGGAGGCAGGAAGAAGTACGAAGAGCTTGAGTTAGGAGAGGGGGGTGTAATGGAGATGAAATTGGTTTTAAATTTGAGTAGGATTGGAATCTTGTAGATTTTGGCTCAGGTTATTTTAAGATGTGGGAAAGGGAGATTCAAAAGGGTGGTTATTGAAGGCAATAAAATCATTCCATAGTTGGATTTCACTGAATTAAGATTGTTCAAGTAATCTGTCAACATTTGAATGCTGTCTAATGCTCCTGCATGCACTGTATAGGCCGTTGGTTTTATTTATCTTTTGGTAACTAGTAAATTTATGGTTATAAACCATATGAAACTTCTTAATATTCTTGAATTAAATCTCAGGACAGAGATCATTGAGTACATAATTCTTATGACATCAGGAAGCATTTAACAACTTTACTACTAATGATTATCTTTGGATCGAGAAATATAAATTTTACTAAGAATTCTTTGAGAATTATCATAGTCCTGTTGTTAAACTAACTCAGATACTAAGTCCTCATTTTTCAAGGATATAAGAAAGTAAATTAGAGGTTATGTTTTGAGATTTTTGTCTACATACCCAGAATGTTAAAAAATCCTATATGTTGTGCCCCTCTTCCTTCTGAAGCATTACCCTGTCCCCAGAGCAGAGGTAGGTTGAGCCACAGAGCACTCTTGGGCCCTGGTTTTATTTATTTGTTTAAGGAAAGACTGCTAAAAATGTTTATACAATATTTGCTTGATGTGTAAGAAGCCTGGGGCTCTTTTATGCACATTTAGTCGTCCTGGCTTTTTTTTTTTTTTTAAACTCCTGTCTCCGCCGGTAGAATTGGAGAGTCTTGGTAGAAGTGAAGGGGCTGACCCATGGACCCAGGGTCATCGTCTACCACTCTGAGAATTTATTGTATCCTCCCTCTTGGTGATTATTCCATGTTCCCTCCTATAGGCCTTCTTTTTTGTTGTAGTGAAAGGGATGTTGATACCATCCACTTTTTCTTACTAATTCACCATTGTAACACAAACAGTGCTTCTGGAGTCCTTGACAGATAAAATTAATAGGGAAGAGGGAGAAGAAAAAGTGAAGGAAAATGTCTGACAATGAAAGTAAAATGAAAAAGGAAAATATGAGGAAAATAAAAACCAAAAATAAGGGTTGGTAGAATGACATCGGAAGTTGCTTTTAATTTCCTCTCTGTGGCACTGTTATTTCTGGGCCACCCTGCTCTGTGGTTTTCTGGTTTTCATAATTGAATGGATGGAATTGACAGGATGTATGAATGGCATTACTATGATTATGTAACAGTCTAAACAGTTCACTGTTGTGTGAAAGTGAATGAGGACTACATTTTACTGAACTGTTACCCTGCTTTGGCAGCTGTTACACTGTGATAAATGACCACAGAATTAATTGAAGAGGTTATTATACTATAAAAATGTATTTCCATGGAGCAGTAATAATGAGACTTCATTGTTAGTCAATGAGTGTCCACCATTTTTTCGTTAATGAGAGATTTCTCTTCTAGTGTTAGATACATTGTTTTTGAAGGACCTGTTAGAGTACATTTTAGAACTTTATTTGGAGAGGCGCCAACTTTTTCTCTTCCCATTTCAGGATTGTCATAAAGGCTCAAGGTTTGTGTTTTAAACTTGGTTTCCTTTCTTTTTGAGTACTCTCATACTATCCCATTTCCTCTAGTTAGTTGTCAACTGATTTAGAGCTGAATTGAATCTACCAATTCATTGTTCTTAAGTTATCTTCACATATTATGACAATTCCTTGTAAAAAATTCAGAAACTAATTACAGTGTAAAGAAGGCATTACCTTTCCTTTCTGCAGTTGTTAAAGAAGTATTCCTTTTAAATGCTGTTCCATCAGTGTGTTTTATTTTTATTTTATTTTTTTAAAATTAATTAATTAATTAATTTGACACAGAGAGAGAGAGAGAGATCACAAGTAGGCAGAGAGGCAGGCAGAGAGAGGGGGAAGCAGGCTCACCGCCAAGTGGAGAGCCCGATGCGGGGCTCGATCCCAGGACGCTGAGATCATGACCTGAGCCGAAGGCAGAGGCTTAACCCACTGAGCCACCCAGGCACCCCCATCAGTGGTTTTAAACATTCACATGTGTTCACCTCTATTTCAGATTATCTGGAAATTATAGCAGGAAAACTTGATAATTTTCTTTTCCACTTTAATAAGAGAAATTGTGATAGGAAAAGTGACATTCTTAAGTGATGACCTGTGAACCCACTTTGGGTAGTTTGGACCTTGGGCACCCAGCAGGAGAATGTGCACCTAAACTTAGTATCCCACAGTCTTGGTGGTTTCCTTTTCCTTGTCAGTATAGGCTGTACCTGAAGACATGGTCTGTAGGTGGTGGGAAGCCTGCTTTCCTCAGTCAACTCCTATAAATAGCTGGCACTCCAGAAAGATTGTCATAGTGTTTGCTCTATAAGAAGAGAGATGAGTGTATGGAGCTCCTTGCCCTGGAGTGTGAATGCGTGCTGCCCGTGCAGCAGAGCACCCTGGTCCTCGTTCAATTCTCTGTGAGGTGGTAGTAGGATTGGGGTCTGGGGTCTTTCCTTTTCTGACCCTTGTCATCTAAATTTCCCTGGTAAAGCTCGTGTGTGGTGCTGTAGAATCATGGGATCTTCCTTGAAGGACATAATTCCACTGTGTATGAATTGTTGTGAATTGAGTCATGAGGTACTACTTTCTTGGTTTCTCTGAGAAGGAATTTCTCCTAAACATACTTGGACTTTTATTATACGTACTCCCTACTCTTTCCAGTTGGAGTTAATTGAATTATCTGGCTGGCAGGCAATAACATTGATTGGCATTTATCAATTATCAGAAGCTAACTTATCAATAGTCTTAAAGGAACTGGGATTTCGAAAAAATTTTTTTCTCTCTCCACTCTGGGTAAGAGGAAACAAAATGTTTTGCTCTATAGACCCAAGCTTTGCTTGTGTAGTATGTCCCTGGAGGGGAGGGAGTTTCAGGCCTGGTCAATTTTCACATTAAGTTATATTTTTCAACTCAGCCTTTACCAGTGACATGGATGGTATTTTCAACTCCAGTTTGCCATGTACATTTTTCAGTTGGCTCAGAACTCAGGGGAAAAAGATGGCACTGATGGGGCCTGTTTGGATTCCAGCTTCTTCAACACCCTCTGCAGAACAGAGCTATTCAAGGACTAAAGCATTGCATAGAAGGTTGCTCTGCTGCCCAAGTGCTCTTTCCACTGATTGATTCATCAACTCCTACTTAATAGGTGGTGCTGGAAGGCATAGAAGACAGATTTCAAATTCCAGATGTTTGAGTTTAACCTCATAAATTTGAAGATGGCATCCTGCTGGAGAAATTTACCTTGCAGGCTCAGTAAAAAGCCAATTAGGTCTTTTGCAGCCCGAATGCTTGACTCAGTCCCATTCTCACAGTGGTAAAGACATCTAGAAACAGATTAATACTTACTGTGATGTACAGTCATAGATATTTGATAGTTAGCTAAACTCCATGGTGGCTGTTGAGGGCTTAAATAATTTTATATATCTCTATGGAAATAGAGCATATTTTTAAGAAGTAATCAGCCATGCAAATTATGGCATTTAAAAGTCTAAGTCAAAATTGTTTGACTCTATAAACATGACATAAATAAAATGGTTTAATTACCAAATTGGTTTGTTGGGCATAGAGAGTTTAGGTAGAAGAATTTCATTTTATCCATCCCTGAAAGATAGAATGCATTTAATTAAGGTAACTTGATATTGGAAATACAGTTGATCCTCAGACAACAAGATTTTGAAAACTGCATGGATCCTCCTATATGTGGATTTAAAAAATATCGTATAATACTGTAAATGTACATTCTTTTTGGATTTTCTTAACATTTGCTTGTCTTTAGCTTACTGTATTATAATATTACTTATAATATATAATACATATGGCCTACAAAATCTGTGGTAGTTAAATATTTGTTGTTGGTGGGGTTCCAGTCAACAGTAGAGCATTAGTAGCTTTGGGGGAGTTAAAGTTATGCACAGATTTTTGACTGGGTGTGTGGGTTTGACTATGCAGAGGGTTGGGCCTTAACCCCCTCATTCTTCAAGAGTAGACAGTATATGCATTTATTTCTGTGTGTACACATGTGTGTATATATATATTTATATACATACTTCCATATATGTATTTTACATACATGTACTAGAGGGTATAAACTAAAGTGTTTGTCACTTTAATTTTCTTCAGTTATTATTTTTTAAGATTCTTATTTCCGAGAGGGGGGAGAGAGAGCATGGGCAGGGGGAAGGGCAGAGGGAAAGGGAGAGAGACTCCTCAGCACAGAGTCCTACATGAGACTTGACCCAAGACCCTGAGATCATGCCCTGAGCTGAAATCAAGAGTTGGATGCTTAACTGACTGAGCTACCCAGGTGCTCCTCTTTAATTATTTTATAAGAATATTGTAGTGTGTTAATTCCAAATTCAGGCAAAAAATTGTTAAATGTATTTTTTATACCTTATGTCCAGGATTTGTGTTAAAAATATTACTGATGTTGATTCTATTTCAAATATGCCAATTTATAAACCAGTTGTCAAACTGGAAATTTTTAATGAAAGCCAATCTGGATTTTTTTAATGCCTTAAACTCTGCCTAAGATAATATAAAACAAGACAGAATTTATCCACTAGTCCTTAATTTTCTGAAGTGTAGAAATCAGTGGGTATAGAATACATCTTCTATGTGTATTTTTAAAATACTGTATGAAAGAAAATAAAGACCATAGGTAATCTCTTTATCCTGAGATAGGGATCATTAAAATTTTGGTGATCATATTCTTTGAGGCATCTTTCTCTCTCATAAATGGAATCTTCTATAAAGGGAATTATATCCTACATCGTTTTTATCAATAGACACTCTCTTCTCCTCCTTTACATTTCCTCCAACCTCTACAACTCCTATCCATTTTAGTCATGTTAATGACCTTGGGTATGTCCTTCCATTTTTTCCAAGCTCGTAAATTGATAATCCACTAAACTATTTGTTCCTAAGGCAATTATGACCTGTTGAATTGCTTGTCGTTACTCTATGGTATGTAATTTGCAATTCATTCTTTATTCTTTTTCATGTCTTAGCAATTGTTGGTCATTTACGCTGTATGAAGTATAAAGTTTATCTAAGTTAAAGATAATTCCTGATCAGATTCTACTCATAATCACACTGAATTTTTACATGATCGTGTCTTACCTTTTAATTTTCTCATCACCTTTTAGCTGTCAAAAATTTTGTAATTCTTTTTTTATTAGACTATCTTTAGGAAGTTCCTTGAGGACTAAAATGATTCACAGATTTTGATCTCTCTAAACTACAGTTAGCTTATGTAACTTAAGTACTAGCAGAAATAATTTCTAATGTTCCTTTTTAGTAGGAGGATTGTAAAATTTGTGTAGAAGAAAGGTTAATTATAGTCTTTTGCAGGTTTTTACATATATGTATATGTGTGTGTGTGTGTATATATATATATACATATATATACACACATATACATTCATACACTATGAAAGTTTCTATTTACTTTGGGTCCTTAGGAAATGAGAATCAGATACTTAATGACTTAACAGTAAAAATGACAAGGTAATGTACTGTTAGGTTAACCATCTATCCTGGTTTGCCTTGGACTGAAGTGTGTTCTGGGATGGGGATTTTAAAGTGCTAAACCTAGGAGGATTCTAGGTAAACCAGGATGGTTATTGATTCGATCTGGTTGGGTGGTTTCTTTAAAGTAGTTTTAAAATGTCAATTTGTTTATACCTAAAGATCTGGACATTTCTGTTTAAGTCTTTAAAATCAACTTTAAAAATTACTCCTTTCCTTGGAAAATTTGTAATCACAAAATTTCCAAGGAAAGGAGAGAGATTTATAGGATCAAATAAATTTTGATGTTAAAGATAAATAACAGTGTTCAATATTTGATTTATAATAGTTTAAAATGTCTTATTAGTTTAGAAATAGGTGAGAAATATTTTTTCATAATTCTATCAAATCTTATGAAAGTATAAATAATACATATACATATAAATGATAATCATCTTAAAAATGGTAACTTTTGAAGGGTGAAAATGAACAGGAGTTGAAGCCAATAATTGATATTTTTTATCATAATTCTATGTATTCTAGAGAAGTTATGTTTCATAGGGCTCTTGAATTAGTCTTTTTGGTCTGCTATAACAAAAATACTACACACAAGCTGCATGGCTTAAACAGCAGTTCTGGAGACTTGAAGTCCAAGGTTAGGATGCCAGCATGGTTGGTTTCTGGTGAGCGCTCTCCTCCTGGGTTTTATACAAGGCCTTTTCCTGTGTCCTCACATATCAGAGAAAGAGAAACCACATCCTCTCTGATCTCTCTTCTGTACAGGCACTAATAGCACTGTGAGGATCCCACCCTCATGACCTTAACTAAACCTGAGTGTCTTCCAAAGGCCAATATCCTAATACTGTCACCTTGAAGTTTAAGGCTTTAACCTAAGAATTTTGGGGAGCATACAATTCCGTTCAAAGCAGGTCTCATGGAAGTATACAAACCATGAGAAACTGATGATTTATTGCAGTTAATTTAGCTTAGATAATAAACTGCTTAAGGGTCTCAATTCTGAGTAATCACTAAAACATTATTTATGGAAATAACTTTTAGTATGCTTATGTATGAGCATATTGGAAGAGTTTTGATGGACTAAAACACAAAGATGACTGTACATAAAATCCACAAAACTATCAGACAATGAAAGGCTTTCTAGTAATCAGAATTCAAGTTATATTGCATTTACATTTTCATTGGCTTATGAAAATCTTTAATGGATTTCAGTATAGTGTATTAAGGAAATGAATATTTACCCTTTACAAAGTCATTTATTTTATATAAATTTTTGTTAGGCCTTGCTTTCCTTAAACCACCATTACATTGTTGTGCTCTTTGTCATAAGGGGGGGTCTGTGTCACAGAATGTGACATGAAGCCATTGATTTGTGACAATGCCAACCTCTGTACTCACTGCCATTCTTCTTAAAGACAAGTCTAAGAAGGAGAATGTATTTTTTAAGAAAAAGGGAGTGAAATGTCTTTGAGTGAAGAGAAAACCTAAACGTGATGGTATAATATTCATACACATAGTGGCAAATATAAATAACAGAATCTTGATTTTTTTTTTTTTTTGTTGTTTTTCCTGAGGTAAGAAAGTCTGGATCCTTGTACTTAGCTTTTCACTATTTTGAACTTGATTGTGTAAGTTTGTCATCATACTTTGTATGGTCTGTTTTAATTGCTTACTTAATATAGATCTCTACTGGAGCCCTTTAAGATTGTTTGAGTGGTGATCTATTTATTTGTAGAAATTAAGTGATTGAATAATGAAAGGGATTTTTAGGACTTAGAATATTCTGTTTTTGTGATTTGAATTATTTCTCCATGACTGTTTTTCAACTATGTTTGATATCCTGAAGACCGATGCTTGCATGGTAGAGATCCATGTGGGGAGGGAACTAATTGGGGGTGGAGGGAGGTTGTTATTGTGGAGAGAGAGAAAATCCCTAAACCATGTGGGTAGTTCTGTGAAATACAAGGGTACATTAGCATGCAGATTGCATCTGATGCTCTCATAAATAATAAGTTTATAGAAAAACAACCATTTGCTCGAAGTAAATGGTAGTGCATCCAACACTTCTGTAGATGATTTGTTAAGCATGCAGTGGTGATATTATTTCTCCTGCTGAGCATATATTCCCTTAACTATGTATTCAGGAAAATGTTTAAATCACAAATGCAAAGTAAGCAAAATATAGCAACCCACATTTATTTTAATTATGTGGTATTGAAATGTGTGCTCTTTAATATTTTTCATGACTGATGGCTTGTAGAGGTACCCCAGAAAATAAAATTAAGCTTTAAATATTACATAATTGTGAGTATTCAGTCTTGCCTGAACTTGTAAAGCAATAAAGCCATATTTGTATTACATTCTGATGTTTTTTTTCCCCCCCCCGTGGTGATTGTTAGCTTTTTCTCATGAAATTTGTCATAAGTTGAGTTTAGGCTGCATTCAGCAATGTCAGGAAAATTGATAATGTTTATTTCTTGACACCAGGCAGTTTATGATCTTACTAACTCTGTGTTAATATTTCCAAAGAAGGGTAACAAAAGGGGCTTTTAGCATTTACCCTTTGTTCAGTAAATCAAAGATAAACATGGTCTGCACATAGCTTTTCAGCAAAGTCTGCCATTTTATTTCTCTTTTATCTTCAAGGTTTATTGCTTTACATGGCTTAAAGTGATTCAGGCTCCGAACTGTTTAATCTAGAATGTTTAGGTTACTGATGTCTCTGCTGGAGTGTATGACAAAGTCAGATGTTAAACTCCCTGACCATGTACAGTAGGTGCAGTATTGTGTTTGGATGATAGATACCTTAGCACATGAACTTTGTTCTGCCCTCCTTTTTTTTTTTTTGAATTGCATTGCATTTCTGAATAATTAGCTAAAATAGTAGTTCTTTGCTGTGGACTATTTTGTCGTCTTCATGCTGAAAACTTTGGACAGTACGCTAGCTCTTTCCGCTTTTCTACTAGGAACTTGCAGGAAAAAATCAAAGTGATAGTGAAGAGTTTACTAATCTAGTGATTTCAAGATGATGACACAACAGAAAATTTGTCATTTACAGTTTCTTTCCTTTCCTTTTCCCCCTTTTAACATTACTAATTGTCCAGTTTCTATAATTTAAGTAGGCATACAGCTCTTTGAATAATGACTGATTAAGTGCCTCTTTCTTGTTTTCCCTACTAGGGAATGTTCTTAGGGAAGCAAAGAGGCACAATGCAAGAATAAGCAGAGGGCTGGACCCCAAAGAAAGAAAACTTACATTCAATGAATATTTACTTTGTGCCAGACACTATGCTAGGAACTTTCATGTATGCCTTGCACTTAATATCTGGTTGAAAAACTATGCTAATGATTTTAAATTGTAATGTAGTAAACATGCATATACCAGTTTGATAAAATTATAAACTTGAAAAGTGAAATGATTTTTTTTATGGACCTGAAACACCACAGGAATCCTTGGGAAAGAGCAGTCCGGGTAGCTCTGGTCTGGAGAGGTAAGGCTCTGAGAGGACATGGGATCAGGATTCTGAAGGAATGGTGATGTATTTGTTATCATTGCTTTAAAACAAGGTAAATGGAATTTAAAAAGAGGAACTAAATTTGCACTTAAGTGACCCAAGGATGTACCAGCATTATTTCTATCACACTGTAGCTCCATCCTTCTACAGCTGTTAAAACATCCTGACAGGGGCGCCTGGGTGGCTCAGTGGGTTAAGCTGCTGCCTTCGGCTCAGGTCATGATCTCAGGGTCCTGGGATCAAGTCCCACATCGGGCTCTCTGCTCAGCAGGGAGCCTGCTTCCTCCTCTCTCTCTGCCTGCCTCTCTGCCTGCTTGTGATCTCTCTCTGTCAAATAAATAAATAAAATCTTTAAAAAAAAAAAAACAAAAAAAAAAAACATCCTGACAGCTGTCTACCACGCTTTAAATAAAATTTAAACTCTGCTCCATGATCTTTGACTGCCTTTTAGGAACTGGCTTTTATCTACTCTAGACCCCACTTCCTATCACTCTCCCTTCCCTATTGACCACTCTTGACACTTTGAACCATCTTTCTGTCCTCTAACGCATCCAGAGTTTTTCACGAATTGTTCATACTGGATGCTGTTGACCTCCTGGGTGGTCTCCATTCATTTTTAGCCTTTCCATGATAGCTTCCTGTTTCTTGTTCAGGTGTTTACTTCTGCCTGGTTACATTTTAGCCACACAGTTTCTGGGATTAACTCCTGCTGTAGGGGAAATTCAGAGTAGTCAAAGCCAATGGTGATGTTCTCAATTTTTTGTTAAGGCATTGAACTAGGTGGCCATGCTCATGCCAGGCAATGAAAAAATTTCCAGTTATAGAGACAGAGTCAGGAATGAGCAAGTGACTTTATTCAGTCCAGTTGCATGTGGGAAAAGCTTGCCAGGAGTTTCTTGGAAATTTATTCTTGCTCTTAAAATAGAGCAATGTCAAGAAACCATCTCTTTGTTGGATATTCCATGCAAAGCCTAGGATTTTGGTAGCTCTCTTGCCTCAAGTTCAGAGTTGAGGTAGTCTCACAGAGGAAGACCAAGTTGAGAAGATTGTAGAGCTACAGAGAATAGGCAGCCATGAACTATATTCCTCTTTGACCTCTGCTCATCTGAGCCAACATCTACCCGTCTTTTGTTTAAAGTAGTCTTTTTTTTTTTTTTTCTTTTTCTGATAGAATAAAAGATCCTTCCCCTGGAATTCTTTCCTGAAGATGTTAAATTCCTACTTCCTGCTTGGCATTCAGATCTCAGTTCAACTGTTGGTTATTCAGAGAACCTTTCTGAGATACACAATCTAAAATCTCCCTATCACTCACTTTATCTCAATAATCTCAATACTGTTTTATTTTCTCCTAGCTTTACTACTTCTTCCTTATTTGCTAGTGTATTGTAGTGATTCCTCAAATGTAAGCTCCATGAGAGCAGGAAGATTATCCTATTAATCCTAGCTGTGATATTAGCAATTTTAGCAGTGCCTTTGTCCATAATAGATTCTCATTAGTTGTTGGGTAATTGGAAATACCAGATCCCAAACTTTTACTTCCAATTCTATGTTGTTTCCACTGCACTTTGTTGCCTGGCAAGGAGGAGAATGGTAACCACATTAGAAACAAAAACAGAAACTTAACCAATCTTTTTGTTTATTGAGAGGGAAAAAAATTAAAATTCTAAACCAATATCCATGTATGTCAGTTAAAGTATAAGAGTTTTAACCAAAATCAAATATATTTAACCTAAATCAAATATCCTACTATGTAGGGTACTAAAAATTAGGTACAATATACACATAAGAAAAATGCAAGTGATTTTACAGAGTGAGCTTTAAATACATTGATTTGTTCCATGACAGCAAGTGACTTACATCACAGAATTTTATCTGCAATGAGTGGCTTGTGACATAACTACATCCTAGAACCTCATATTCTAAACATAATAGCCAGAGGGAGGCTAAATCTTGAAGAACCTGTCAATAGGAAGAAACAAATAAGTTGAAGGTTCATAAGAGCTCCCATCGTGGAGCAAAATCATGTCAAGGATGGTACTCTACTCTGGGTTGGGTAAACCTTAGCACTGCTTTAAACTGGTGAAGGGATAGGAATGGTTGGAAATAAACAAAGTTAAAGGATCATTCTGTTCACACTTTTGTTCTCTACCCAACACTATTAGTCAGATTTTCTACCACTATTTTTCAGTCATCTGCCTAAGATGGGCTTAGGAGAGGCAGTTTATCATACTGATTAAAGGCATGTCTTGATACCATAATCCTTGGGATTGAATTTCTGCTCTGTCAACCTGCCAACTGCCTAACTTTGCTTGACCTCTGTGCCTTAGCATCTTCATCTGAATATGTGGCTAATAGCCATTTTATAGAATTGTTGTAAGAATTGCAGGAATTCATATACATCATGAACTGTTAACCATCACCTTTTGAGTTGCTTTAATGTGAAAAGAAGGTAAAACACTGCATGGCATATATTATGTATTGTATAATATTGCCTAATATTGCAGAGCTAACTTTATTTGAGGATGCTGACCTAGAAAGGTTTGTTTGCTATCTAGAAGCAAAATCTGAAGGCACAGGTGGGTGACTGAGAATGGGGAGAGGTGATCAGAGCTCTCTTGTTACCTCCCTCATAACAGGTATGTTTAGTTTTAGTGATTTCCTTCAGTAACTTACTGGGGTCAGCAGGATTTTTAAAATGCTATAAATATTTTAAACAGTAAACAAAACTTTTGGGATAGGGAGATATTTCTTATGGGTATTTGGCAGGCATTGCTTACTTTCTTCTGCAATGGCAATATGTGTAACTTACTTTCAGGGAAAGGTACCCACATCTCAGAGTTTAATAAAACTAAAAACCACTGGCTTCAACCCCTTTCTAATTGTGTGACCTGAATACCTCTTTCTATCTTAGTTAATTCATTTGTGATATGGTTACAATAATAAGGCTTTCCCCATTGGGTTATAGTCAATATGTACTTTTAAAGATTTTATTTATTTGACAGAGAAGAGAGCATGTGAGGGTGAGCAAGAGAGTGAACAAACAGGGGGACCTGCAGGCAGAGGGAGAGGGAGAAGCAGGCTCCCCGCTGAGCAAGGAACCTGATGCTGGGCTCCATCCCAGGACCCTGGGATCATGATCTGAGCTAAAGGAGATGCTTAACCAACTGAGCCACCCAGGTGCCCTGGTTTATAATCAATACTAAGCAAGCTAATATATCATAACTAGTATCCAGTATCTATCAAAACAATATGTGCCATGAAATAAGCAATTGGAGGATACCCATCCCATGAATAATAGAAATCCAAATAAAGGCTATGTCTGATTGATCAAATCCTCTTTATTGATTTTTGAAAGCCAGTATATTCAAGTCTCAAATCTGTCTGCCATTGCCAAATTGCATTAGAAACACTGAAATCCTTACTCATAACCAGTGAAATGGCATCATCCTTGGAATGGGGCAATTACCCTGAGTGATGTGGTGGTACAAAGTCACATGATGCTGGAAGTAGAATAAACCAGACCGTTACCAGAGCCTAGATGCTAGGAGCATCCTAGTTCTTCACAGAAAGCTGTACAACAGCTACTGGAAAGTGAAAAAAGGCATGAAAGCATTTTGAGATGTGGACCTCTTTAAAAATGGTTAGTCAGTTTACTTGTTTTATTGAACCAGTCATCATATGTGTATTGGATGTATATTGTAAGTGTGGAATAATTTATAGGGGAGAAATAAGGCTTAACTTTAAAGACATACAAGGTAATAGGGGGAAAAATCCACATTATGTTAACTAACAATATTGCACAAGGTTTTAGTAGCAATTCCAAGGCAACCATATAGAATGGTATAGGATTACTTATTTACCTTTAAATAGACTAGGTGTTTGGAAAATAGATCATTTCAGGCTATGGTGATGGGGATAGCTATTATATTCTGCTTAAGAGCATATTTTTTGTTCAGTAAGAATAAAATCCTACAAGCACACATACATACACACTCATTTCTCTTTCCACATATCTCAAGCTAAATGGAACCACAAATGTTTTTAGGTTTTCATCATTATTCTTATAGCAGATGCTCTATGGCCTTCCTTTATTCAAGTTACCATGCTTAGATTTCACTATTTTGTATTAATATTACAGACAAAGAATCCTTATGTCCCACACACAGTTAATGAGTAGCTGACTAAGACCCATATTTACCTTTCTTTGAATTACTGAAGCAATAAAAAAAAAAAAAAAGACGTTAATCGTTCTGGTCTGTTGGTGACTATAATTGTGATACATTAAAACCATGGTAACACTTTCAACCTAGAAGCTCTGTAAGAAGCATTATGGTAGAATTGTCAAGTGACTTGTTCTTTTAAAAACCTAAAACAAAAAACCTTCTTGATGCAGAGTTTGAAGCAAGTTTGCTTGAGCTACATGTACAGTATTGAAAGGCAATCTAATTTTTCTGGGAACATTGAACATAGTTCAATGTTTAAATTGCTGAATGTCTATTTAGTTGTGCAATATAAATGTAAACACAAAGAAAAATCTTTGAAAAGTTTAAACTTATAAATTAGCACCTTACCAGATTTCAAGCCCATCAGGAGGTTAACATTTTCTAGCTGTCAATTCTCTTTAACTTAATGTCTGAGGAGTGTAGCATTAATTAAACCTTTGTTATTTACTCAGTCAATCTATGGCCTTCAGAAGTTCAAGACTCCCTAATTAGTCAGATTTCATGGAGGTTCTGTGATCAGCATTAAGATGATGTTACTCGATTTAACTTATGACTTGTTAGCACCATGTGATTAGAACACTAGTCAGTTTATTTATCGTTTGGGGAGAAAATGTACTGAACCATTTATATAAAATGTTGTTCTAAGAAGTTAATTAAAAAATGAGTGGTGTTTTCAAGCCAGTATTCTGAAGTAGCACATTCTGTCTTTGAGAATGATTTCTCAGCAGGACCCTATTTCCACTGCAACTATGTAAGGACGTTAGCCAAGTCTTCTGGAAGTAACAGATGAAATTAAACACATTTTTCATAAGGTGTATTTATCTAGAGGACCAAACATAGTGTGAGCAAATAAATTTAGTTATTCACTTAAACTTGAGCTCACTGGAGTGCTCAAAGCCTGACTCTATGTCCTTTTAAGAATGTGTTAATTAAAGAAGTTAGAAGAGTCAGTAGTCTTTTTTTTGTTTGTTTGTTTAAAGGAAATAATAACCACAAATAATGTAAATGATAAAAAAATAATCTGAAATGACTTCAATTTTCTTTTGGTAAGTTGGATAATATTTCTTGGTTCTCAACCAGAAGTACTCAAACCCTCACAAATGAGTTACCAGTAAAGGAAATTAACACCTATTTTACTTGCATGAGATGTTTCATTCTGTTAAGATCAATCAGAGGAATGCAAATATATATACCTAGAAGTCAGTTGTACCTACATATTTTTAAAAACGATTTTGTTTATTCATTTGAGGGAGAGAAAGCGCAAGTAAGAGGAGGGTCAGAGGGAGAAGTAGAAGCAGACTCTCTGCTGGTCTAGGAGCCTGATATGGGGCTCCATCCCAGAACCTGGAGATCATGACCCAAGCCAAAGGCAGACTCTAAACTATTTGAGCCACACAGGTGCCCCTGTACCTAGATATTTTTAACCATAAGTCATATCTTGTAAGTTGTTTTCTTCAGTGAATTATCCATTGTGTTTTGGAGTGACAGAATTCCAAGTCAGTCCAGTAATATCGTTCAACACAAACTGAATACAACTCCCTTACCAGCCTGGTGAAGCAAACAGAAACAAATCCCCTCCCCAGCCCCAAACAACAGAAACAAATCCCCTCCCCAGCCCCAAAACAACAAAACAAAGAAAAAGGTTGGGTCCTATATTTAGAGAATAAAAAGCAACAACTGTATACATTTGATTATTTTAAACATAGGCCTAGCTTCCAAAATGGAGAGTAATCAGCCTCTTAATTTCTTCAGCTATCAATTTGTGTGCTGACTGGTGAGATTCTATTTATGTCTACAGTTATGAAACAAAATAGCCTGACAAGTAGATAATGGAAATAGCCTAAAACAGCATTCTTCCACAGTGCTGCTCTTGATAACTTTGGGATGGATAACTTTTGTTTGGCTGTCCTGTGCACTGTAGGATATTAATCAGCATCCCTGTTAGATGCCAGTAGTGCCTTCTCAGTTGTGACAATAAAAAAATGTCTCCAAACACTACCAAGTACTACCTAGGGAGCAAACGCACTCCTGGCTGAATGTCATGATCTTAGGAAAAATACCACATATGGGGATGGATGGTCTTTCCTGAAACTTGTCGGGTCTCCCTTCTTTCCTTCCTTCCTTCCTCCCTTCCTCTCTTTTTTTCTTTCATTTTTCCTTTCTTTTCCTTCCTTCCTTCCTCTTTCTCTGTCTCTTCCCCCCCTCTGTCTCTTCCCCCCCTCTGTCTCTTCCCCCCCCTCTGTCTCTTCCCCCCCCCCCCCGGTCTCTTCCCCCCCCCCCCGGTCTCTTCCCCCCCCCCCCGGTCTCTTCCCCCCCCCCGGTCTCTTCCCCCCCCCCCCCCGGTCTCTTCCCCCCCCCCCGGTCTCTTCCCCCCCCTGTCTCTTCCCCCCCCCTGTCTCTGTCCTGTCCCTCTGTCTCTGTCCTGTCCCTCTGTCTCTCTTTCTCCCCCTCAAATAAATAAAATCTTTAAAGAAAAATAAAAATGAAAATAAAATTGTTACCAAGGCAAGAGTGATAACACGCATAGTCTAGCTTTGAGGATTAACTTTCAGGCTGCCTTATTAGTGAGTAATAAAATGATTATCCAAGAGAGACTAAGGTGTTTCTTTATAGTAAATTCTATGACAGATTTTTCATCTGGGCCCTCCTCCTCCCCACTGAAGCATGGAAAGATGCAAGCAAAGTTCAAAAGTAAAACCATACAGCTTATTTGTATTACCTGACACTTCACTCAACCCATCTTAGCTTAAACCTGAGAGTGTATGGGTGTTACACAACTGAATTCATGTGTTCTGGGGCACTGCTAAGTATGGTCCATCTCCCTTATTTCAGACAGGCTTCTGGTTGGCATTAAAGAGCTGGCAAAAAGTTATACTCTCTGAAGAAGATTTAGAGTGCTTATTCTTTATTCCTCTAAGTGAAAAAGAAGCCACAGGTTGGGAACTATATAAGCATGATCAGTACAAGAAAAATCATACCTAAGCATATGATAGCAAACAGCTGAAAACTAAATATAAGGAGAAAAATCTCCCCCCGTTTCAGCTTTATTGAAAGAAAAATTGACATATAACATTATATAAGTTAAAACTGTGTAATGTGATGATTTGATACATGAGAAAAATCTTAAAAGCACCCGGAGGGAAAGAGCTATGAATCATGTGCAGGATTACAATGAAAAGGACATCCAAACAGGAACAACAGAGGACAGAGCACATTTAACATTTTTAAAGTGCTGAGAGGAAAGTAAAGAGTGTCACTTTAGAATCCTGTATCTACTGGACATATCCTCCAAAAATGATAGTAAAATAGTTACATTTTTAGATGAAAAGATAATTACTTAGATAATATTTTTAAAATCATTCCTCACCAGCAGACCTGTAATAAAAGAAATGCTGAACAAAGTTTTTCAGGATGAGAAGAAATGATACTAGATTGAAAATTTAATGTACATTAAAAAATGAGAAGAACTAGAAATGGTAAATTATGGGCAATTACATAAGAACCTTGTACTGAAACACAAATGAAGGCCATTAAATGGAAATAGACTATTTTTAAGGTTTTCATCTTGTATAAAGTGATAGTATTCTTAATTCTACGAAAACTGTTAAGTTTGGGATACATACCGTGATCCTGAAAGCAAACACAAGTAAATAAAAATAAGTATAGGTAAAAACCCAATTGAAACTGTAAAATAGAAGACTAAAATTTTTGCTTAATCTAAAAAAACAAAAAAACCAAAAAACCAAAACACATACACAAAAAAAACAGGGGGCGCCTGGGTGGCTCAGTGGGTTAAGCCTCTGCCTTTAGCTCAGGTCATGATCCCAGGGTCCTGGGATCGAGCCCCGCATTGGGCTCTCTGCCTGCCTCTCTGCCTACTTGTGATCTCTGTCAAATAAATAGATAAAATCTTAAAAAAAACAAAAACAAAAACAAAAAAACAGTAAAAGAGGGACAACAAGAGACCAAAGAACACAATGGACAAATAAGCATCTTCCTATTTGCCTTCTATAAAATACATCAAATGTAAATGGAATAAACACTATAATTAATGGCTAAAAAGGGTTATGTTGTCTGTGTTTTTTACATACAAAGACTCAGACAAATGGAAAGTAAAAGAATGGAAAATACATGCTGTGTAAATAATAAGCAAACGTACTTGTGTGCTTTGGTTAAATCAGACTGTAGACTTAAGCCAGGTGTACTGCCCGAGATAAAGGGAGCTACATCCTAATAGATTTGCTTTAAAGTTATTGAAACAATTTAAGGGACAAATGAAGGACATAGGTCTTCCTGATTATCTTTTATTTTTATTCTAACTGTACATACATGTGTACTTAACAGAGTTTTCAAAGTAAGGAGCCAAAAAAAAAAAAAAAATCAACCTGACAGGAGAAATATTAAGTAGTTGGAGACCTGGGACACCTAGGGCACTCAGTTGTTGAAGCATCTGACTCTTGATCTCAGCTCTGGTCTTGATTTCAGGGTGGTGAAGTCAAGCCCTGCACTGGGTTCCATACTGGGCATGGAGCCTACTTAAAAAAAAAAAATAGTTGGAGACTTTAATAATTGGAGACTTTTAATAATTAATTGAACAAATACATTAGTCAGTCTATAAAATATTTGAATAACACTGTCAGCTACCTTAACTTACTTCTAATTTACAAAACATGACCTTCGACAACTACAGAGTACACATTCTTCTTACAAACTCACTGAGTATTTAACAATATAGGCCATAAATTGGATCATCAAATCAGCCTCAATACATTTGAAAAGATTGAAATCATGTGGAATATGTTCTCTGACTATAACAAAATTAACATAGAAAAAAATTTAGTAATAAAAACAAATTAACAAAACATTGGGGTTTTTCTAAATAAAAAGTCTAATCAACAAATAGGTCAAAGAAGAAATCACAAAGGAAACTTAAAATATATACAACTACATTCTAATTGAGGGACAAAATACCAAAATTTGTAGAATGCTGCTACAATAGAGATTAGAAGAAAAGGTAAGCTTTAAAAGCTTGTATTCAAAAAAGAAGGGTGTGAAAGCAATGGTGTAAATCTCCATCTGAGAAACTGGAGAAAGAAAGCAATTGAAACTCAAAGTGAATAGAAGAAAATAAAGATAGGGGCATAAATCAGTCAAATAAAAAACAGCTGAGGAAATTAACAAAACCCATCTAGAATTCTTATAACATTCTTTGTGCATTCAGGCCTTTAGAATGAATTGCTCCATGTGCAACATATTGTGAAGTTACATAAGTACCTAGAATTACCTGAGTGATTCATTCATGCCTCTTTGGAAAGATAACATTATTTAGTACAATGGCAATTTTAGTTACAGTTTATTGAACCCCTGTAATGTGCAGACGTATTCAAGCCCATTTGTTCTTTTATTTGAATGTTGATAAATCTGTTTTTTTTTTTTTTTAAAGATTTTTTATTTATTTATTTGACAGAGAGAGATCACAAGCAGGCAGAGAGGCAGGCAGAGAGAGAGGAAGAAGCAGGCTCTCCACCGAGCAGAAAGCCCGATGCCGGGCTCGATCCCAGGACCCGGAGATCATGACCTGAGCCAAAGGCAGCGGCTTAACCCGCTGAGCCACCCAGGCGCCCCTAAATCTGTTTTTTTATTACTATTTTTTGTTTCAAGTTCTTATTTAAATTCTAATTAGTTGACATATAATATTAGTTTTACAAGTAGACCTTAATAGCAATGTTGTAAAGCTTATATCCTATAATTTTCATTTTATGTGTGAGGAAGCCAAATCTCGAACTGAAATCGTTTCCTTAAAGTCACACAGAAAGTGGTGGAAACAGGATTCAAAACAAGGACTGATCTGCCCTCCAAACCTGTACCACTTTTTCCACATAGCTGTCTTGATAGTTACCTGTTTTTTATGGATCTGTTGGTCTTTTCCTTTTTATTACAGTTCTTATAGCTCTTTTGTTATTGGCAGGTTAAGACTCTCTTGGACATCTTATTTCTACTCTATAGTTTAGTACTTTACCCAGCTTATTTTTTTAAAAAAATGTGAGGTTAAATATATTTAACATGATCTATAGATATTTCTCTCTATAGAACATAGAATTTGGTTAATGTACATTTAATGTTTACTTTGTCTCTGTGCTGTCCTCATGTCAAAATTTACCATGATTTTTCTGAGTCACTGCAAATAAGATGTTAAATCTTTGTAAAGATTGTAAAGAGGACTGTTTTTTTAATGATAAAAATAGTGAATTGAAAAAAAAAACAGTATTTTGTTGATGAAAGCATTTTGGATATTTTTATTTTAGTAAACTTAATCATATGATTAAAATGTTTGATCATTAACCATGTTTAGGTGTTTTTCTATACTGAAAAAGGACCCAGACTTCTTTGTCTTCCAGTTTTCTATTACAATTCATTTCCGTCCTTTAAAATGTGATGTCTGCCATTATTAATGCTTTCAAAATACTTGAATGTCTACATATTATTTGCTGTGATACATGCTTCAAATTTCATTATTTCCTTTAATCCGTATTATGATCTTTAAATAAATGGAAACCTCCTTATTTTATGTATAAGGAAACAGGTTTGGGTTATACAAATGGAAAAAAACAATTTAGTTGAGAGTCTATTGACTCAAATCTTGTACTCAAATTTTTGCTAAGTCACATTATTCAATTAAAAAAAATTTTTTTTCTTAAAGGTCATGGCAAAATTGACAGGAAACTACAGTTATTTTCCTTTATCCCCTGCCCCCGAACATAACATAGCCTTCCTTATTATCAACGGTCTGCAGTAGAGTTGTAGATCTGTTACAGTGGATGGACCTACACACTGACATATCATAACCACCCAAAGTCCCTAGTTTACAATATGGTTCACTGTTGGTGTTAGGTGTTTTATTTGGTTTGGACAAATGTGTAATGACTTGGATTCATCCTTATAATATCATACAGGGAATTTTTCTACCCTAAAAATACTCCATGTTCTCCCTATTTATCTTCCTCCCTATACTCCCAACTACTGGCAATGACCCATCTTTTTAATGTCTTCATAGTTTTGCTTTTTCCAAAATGTCATAGAGCTGGAATCATATAGTATATAGGCTTTTCAGGTTGGCTTTTTTCGCTTAGTAATAGGCATTTAAGATTCTTCAATGTCTTCATGGCTTGATAGTTCATTTCTTTTTAGTGATGAATAATCTACTTTATAGATGTACCAGAATTTATCCATTTACCTACTGAAATACATGTTTGTTGCTCCCAAGTTTTGGTGATTGTGAATAAAGCTGCTATAAATACCCATGAGCAGGTTTTTGTGTGGATTTAGTTTTTCAGCTCCTTCAGGTAAATACCAACAAGCATGGTTGCTGGATCGTATGAAGAGGAAGCTTAGTTTTGCGAGAAATTGTTGTCTGCATTATTGGATTTTGATATACCACACACAAAGAATGTTTGGAAACTTTAGGCCATTTAGATATATCATTGTACTTCTTCGAAGTATTTTGAGACAAGAAAATACGGTTGTGCACTTACTACCCTAGTGAAAAGTACAGCAGGTTTTTTGTTTTGTTTTGTTTTTTAAATTAAATCCTCACGAGAGCTTATGTGATATCTTCTTCCTGTGATTGTGTCTCAAAATCTAGTTTGAGTGTAAAATACCAATAGAAGTTTTCAAACACTTAAATAATAATTGAATTAGTGGATGCATTGTCACTTACTGAGTTTACTAACTCTGAATGAGAAGTTAGTCCCATAAAAGAATTAAGCAGTTTGTTGAAAGTTTTCACAAGTACAAGGCCTGGAAGTTTGAAACCAAAAATATAATTTTGCTTTTGTTGAACTTTGAACCTTGTTAAAAATCACATGATTTTCTTTTCATATGTGCACAACACTGTACTCAGGAAAAATAGAAGTAGACAGTTTTCATTTTAAATAAATTTACTTTCTAGTTACATATGAATGAATGTTTTTGTCAGTGGCTAATTATCTTGCATTTATTAAATAATTGAAATATCTTAAATTTTTTTTCTCTAAAATAAACTTATCAGTGTATCATTAATCATGAAATATAAATTATTGGGTTGAATTTTTGAAAATCATTTTAAGTTATAAAGTAGATAAAATGATATAAAACTAATATATAGCTTAACGAATTGTTTAATAGTGGTCCAGGAATCACAATTCACATTAAGAAATCAGTTCTTTGTCCCTTATTACACATAAAACAGATTCAGAATAATAACAATACAACTACTTTCAATTTAATTTTTTATTATTCTCCCCATATCCTTCCCTCCTTATAAAAATAGTTGTACCATATCCACATTGTCAGAGCACACATTCTTATTATAGTACCTTCCTCTTAATCCCCATTTAACGTTAGTTCTACAGTTGACCATGAGAATTTGTTTGGAAAGCTATGTAGTTATTTTGGGTTACAATTTTATTCTGTAATAGAGTCCTCAGAAGAAGTTCATGGGAACAATAGTATGTGAGTCTTTGCCTATTGGTAAGATTATTTCTGTGCCCTTTGTAATTGAAATTCAGTTTTCCTGGTTATAAAATCTTTGACATATTATCTCTTTCTTTATCTTAAATATATTACCCTTTTTTTCTTAGGGTATAGAAACATAGATGCTGAAAAATGATGATTATTTTTCTTTCCCTTTTAAATTACTTGTTCTGTCTAGATTGTTTGCAGACTTTTTCTTTATATTTAAAGTTGAACAGTTCTAGTATACATTTTGATGTTGATCTTATTGGTCAGTTATTTGGAACACTTGTTTAATATGTAATTTTAGATCATTTATACTTTTAGGAATTTTTTCTTCAGCTACAATTTTTTTTTTTTAAAGATTTTATTTATTTATTTGACAGAGAGAGATCACAAGCAGGCAGAGAGGCAGGCAGAGAGAGAGGAGGAAGCAGGCTCCCTGCAGAGCAGAGAGCCCGACACGGGGCTCGATCCCAGGACCCTGAGATCATGACCCGAGCCGAAGGCAGCGGCCTAACCCACTGAGCCACCCAGGCGCCCCTTCAGCTACAATTTTTAGTATTTCTCCTATTTTACTTTAGTTTTCCTCTTCAGAAACACTTAACTATTTTTATATGCATACTTTTTGTCTACCTTCAATATTTGTCACTTGTTTCATAGCCTTTAACTCTTCTACTTCTTTTATTGAAAATTTTTCTTCCTTTTTAGCCTTTAAGACATATGTTTTTGTTTTTGTCTTTTTAGTTTAATCTGTTTCTTAAATTATTGTTCTTTTGAATCAGTGTATTCTGAGTTCCCTCAACTTACTGTAGTCTTGTTCTTTCTCTTTTTTTTCCTCTCTTTCTTTCTTTCAGATTTTATTTGTTTGACAGAGAAAGAGACAGCAAGAGAGGGAACAGAAGCAGGGGAGTGGGAGAGGGAGAAGCAGGCTTCCTGCTTAGCAGGGAGCCCCATGTGGGGCTCAATCCCAGGACCCTGTGATCATGACCCCAGCCAAAGGCAGATGCTTAAGGACTGAACCACCTGGTGCCCCTGTAGTGTTTCTTTCTAAATGCAATTTGTTTATGTCTTGAATCATTTATTTGATACTTTAGCTTGTTTTTAAATAGTTTTAATTGTTTTGTGGACTTTTCTTTCTGACGTGCTTTTGTTGTCTTAAGACAGTTAATCTTGTCCCTTTTTAGTTTTTACAGGATTTGACCATGATCTTTTCCTATCCATCATATTAATGCAAAACTGATGTCCATGAACTTTAAGAAAGAAGTATATTAAAAAAAAAAGAAGTATATTTAGTTCAATATAGTTTTTAAAATTTTATTGAGTCTGCAGCTCCTGTTGTTTTTATGGCATATTTTAAAATATGGGGGTTATCTTTCTGATATTTCCTGGCTTTTGGCCTTTTCTACTTTTATGTCTCTGCCATCCCTATCCAGTTAATTTCTGAATCTACTCCCAATTGCTTCTGTTGCACAATCCTGTTTGGAAGAGAGCTCTTGGATTGTTAGTGGTGAGAGTTAAGAAGTGCTCATCCTGCTTGAGCCATTTTTAGACTTAGCTTTGGCTCTGTGTTCATCTGTTACTGGTTTAGATCTAATCACCCCCATTGTCAGCTGTTGTTCCCACATTAGCCACTGAGCTTTCCAGCAAATACCAATCTGGTGGACATTATGGTATCCTCCTGTTCTCAGGTGATTTTCCAGGCTCTTCGATTTGACTTTTTTTCCCTTCTATGTCAATGGTACCAGGTAGGTTTTGTGGCTGTCAGGAGTTGGTTACTTGCGTTTATTTTGGGGGTTGAGATACTTTGTTACCAAGTATAAATTTATCCATGTGTTTTTTGGTTTCAATATCTTGTTATCTATTTTTGTTATATTTTTGAGGGGTTATTCAGAGATACAAAAAACTATTCTGCTACCTACACAAGAGCTTTGGGTTAAAGTATTTAGACATTACTGAGTCTTGAAATGACTTGATATTTTTCCAAGTGCATGTGCTCAAAAATTCCCTTTATACCATTTACAATTTTCAAAGGCTTCTGGGTGCTGATTTCAGTAGGCTAGTGTACCCAGGGCTATTAGCTGAGAGAGATGCCAGTCATAGTATAAAATGGGGAGGTGAGCTCAGAGCATCCCCACAAGGTCAGTTGTACATTTCAGGGTTACTATTTGGAATTTAGTGTGTCACCATGCTCAAGTACATAAAAAGGAAACAACTTTTCTCTGAGTATTCTAGGAACTATGAAGCCTGTTCTCAGTTTTGGTGTTTTCTTCCTATATATTCCCTGTGATAACACATGCATTCTTAAGCTATGGTTCAACCAGAAATAGGAACACCTTCAGTATTTGTTCAGATGTAAGTGTAGAGTGTCTATAATTCTTGGATTTCTAAAGTACTTAAAACTTTACAAACAGCTTTAGCATCCATGCTCCTAAGGGAAGCTCATTAACGTGGCTATGATGAAGTTGATGCCAGTGCTGTATGTATTTTCATTCTTTTATAGCTGAAGAGACCACTAATCCTCAGATCAAGTGACTTGTCCAGTGTTACACATCCTGCATGCTGCAAAATTACAACTAGAACTAGTATTTCCTGATTCTCAAACCCATTATTTTTCCATAGGAGGGAGTTTTGGGGCCTCTACCATTATAACAGAAATATATTTGCAACATGGTATCTGAATGCATTTGCCATAAAAGCCATTTTATCCATTTATTCTCTATGCTTGGTAAATACCCAAACCATGTAATAGCAAAGGGATTAAACTTGGCAATAGAATTTCACACCTCACGTGATTTTTTTTTTTCAACTTAAAGCCATTCCCTAAATCATTTCTTGGAATTCTTAGTATCCAATTTAACCCTAGAAGTAATTTATAAGGCAATGCTACAAAAACAACGATAAAAATGCAGTCATCTAAGTTCTTCATTTCTTTACCTCAGTGGCTAAGGCTGAAGTGATTGTCTGGAGCTTGTGTTTGTTCATGTGTATCTTAATTTATATGGGGCTGAAAAGTCTCCCCTTGGATTTCTGTTTTTGATGCATTTGTTTAGGAGGAGGACCTCATGTGGGTAAAGGCTGTTGATTGCTATGTTTGGAAATTTGATTTGACATATCTGTGAAGAGCTCATTCAATAATCAGATTCTTGTCCTTACAGGGATATCTCTTTGCCTTGTAGATTGGTTTTATTGCCAGATCTTAGTGGTTCATGGATTCAGTGTCAGAGTGGATAATGTTTCTAGACATCATTGACTCCCACTATCAGCTTATAGGGGAGATGATGGCACTCCAGAGAGCATGGCTTTCTCACATATCTTACCACTATCTCTGTTGCAAGCTTTTTCCACTCTCTTTTCCTTACTATACATGGAGCCTCAACAGACACAAAGCCTACCAGACATGGTCCGGCTTACCTGCTTCTCCTTCCACTTTCATTTTTCCTACTACGAATGCTGCTACGTCGAAGCTCTAGTCAGCCTAAAATGCTTTGAAATCCAAGCAAATACCATGTTCTTATATCCTAGGTCCTTGGCATTTTCTGTTTCCTCAGCCTCAAAAACCATCCTTCATTGCTTTTCATCTGGTTCCTATGGGAGCTTTAGAGATGAGCTCCACCGCACTTCCCAAAAAAGTTTTACTTGGACATCCCAGCCCAGTGTTGCTGACTATCCCAACTGCTGCTGCTATAGGACCCAAATATATCACATCATAGCACTTAGCAGGTAATGCTGACATAATTACTTTTTGTTTATAAGTATTCCCCACTGGACTGAAAGCTCCAAGAAGTCAAGAACCTTGTCTATTGAATTTACTGTTCAGTATGCTAGTACCTATCTAGCATAGAGTGTAGTATGAAAACGGGGTTCCATGAAATGATTATTAAATGAATTCTTGTTCATATTATTATTACCTTATACCTGTATATATGTGTAATACAAACATGCATGCACACATTACAGGTCTAGGTATTTTCTGACCCTTTACCTTTATGCATAATATCTTCAATTTCTGAATCAAATAAAATTTCTTTTATTCAAGGTCATGTACTAATGAACCCCTCTCCGTGTCACTATCCTAAATCTTCAGTAAACATTGTTACTCGACAAGTCATTTATTAGATTAGTGTAACTATGGCTATTACATACTTTCTTGAAAGAATTTTAATGTCCAGAAGCATAAGGGATTTCAAATATCAGCATAAACAATATATAAATTGTTCTAAAAATGATATGTTTGTCTCACATCTTCTCAAGTACATTTAATTCTCAGGAGTTAGTTTAATTCAGGAGGACAGCAAGGATCTGAGGTGGGTTGCTATGGTGGAAGTTGTTGGTTATAGAAAGGTCAAGCACCACAATATTACTAGACTAACGCTTACTAACATATTTTTTGAGGGAGAGTATACTCTGAATTAGCAATTTATAACATTAATATAGAACTCAAGGTCCTATGAATGTCTGCCTGTCCTTGTCTGATCTTAGAATCTTAAAAGCACTTAGCTTAAGGGCTTGTGAAAGACAGGAAATCAATGGCAATGCTCAGAATTTTGTTCATACTTCTCTGTCCAGATAACTTTCCTTGATCCTCTGTAGTTTAAATGTACTGTTAAAACTCATTTTTGTCACCAGAATTCTATTTTGTTGGCTTTATTACTTTTTTCTGAAAGCAAAGTTGAAACTGAAATACTTACATAAGGTCTCCTCCTTGACATTAGCAGGGCTGGATATAATTTACAGGCTATTTCTGAGAACCAGACAGTGGTTTCCTTAAATTAATTGCATTTTGAGAAAATGGAACAGGTCATTGATAATATTATTTTAACATACGAAGTACTCAGACAATATGCTTTATGTCTTCATGTAGAGTTTTATTTAATGTTCTGTTTTATTTACTTTTTTGGGGTATTTTATTACTAGATATAGCAGAATATGTACATGAGTACATTAAACATTTTTAATGAGTTTTGTTGCTATTTTATGTTTATAAGCTAACAGACATTAAAATGTTTAAATTTTCTTTATTTCATGTATATGTGATGTTTATGGAAATGGTGATAAAACAAATTATAATGTTTCTTTGTATCTTCCTACTAGTAAGTTAAGTTTGATTTTTTTCTTGGCTTTTTTTCTCTAGTTCTGCCAGTTGATAATTAGTTTTGCTACTTATGAAATATTGTATATTGTTTAAATATGACCAAATTTTTTCAGAATTAAATCAAAATATTCTGGTGCACAGGAATGGGTGCTATGAATTGGAAGTATATGCATTAGTTTTGGCAGATAACATAATAAATTCAAGTGGATTTTAACAGGTTGGGCATGGAATGATTTATCCATTAACTTGTTACAACATTTGTTACATTGTTATGATGTCACAATGTAACAATGTCTTCTATTAGTAAGTTACTTGGAAGGAGGGATCCCTTCTCATTCATTTTTCTATCCCTGACAGTATTTTTTCTTTTACACATTAAATGCTCAAGAAATAGTTGAAAAGAGGTGACATTAATTTGGATGAGTTATGAATTACTTATTTGTTATAGCATATTTATAGGGAAGAACAAAGTTAACTGTTTGGTTTTCATCATTTTTCTTGGGAATTTTTTACATTGTGCTATGCTGGATGTCTTTTTGCTCTGCTAGTTGTACTTTCCACCCTTCATCTTACTCACTGCTCTGGAAGGTTGAACTGAAGGGAACACATCAACAAGGCTTTTAGCTCTCTTTGGATTTAGTTCATGGGGTGGCAGGAGACCAAAGTGAGGGTGAAAAGTCAGGTTGGGGTATTTATTCCCTTGGTTGCTTCTTGGAGGTCCCCTCATCATGCATCTGCAGGTTACTGCTTTTCTCCAAATATGTTCCAAATTTGGAACAATTGGAGAACATTCTCCAAATGTTCTGTGACTATCCTGCCTGGTCCTGGGAACCTTTCTCCCTTCTAGTCATCTGTGTAGGCCTAGAGGTGGTTAACACTTTGCTCGTAGCCCTGAGTTTATCTTCTGTTCCCTTAGTGAAAAGTCCTTTTGTAAATAAACTTTCCTTGAGGGACACTAATTTGACTGTGCCATCTAGTTGGCCTTGCAACTTGAATGACAGAGCATCTTTCTGTGACTTTGTTTTAAAACTCTTTTCTCTTGTTCAATGCTCTGTTAGCAGAACTTAATTTCCATAAAAGCAAACACAATTTACAAATTTGATATAATTGAAGAACTTTTTGAAGGCGTAAAGCAAATTTATCAATCCTTCTAAGAAAATGGTATCTTTAATCTGTGTACTCTACCATAAAGGGAGTTGTAGACCATTTAAAATTAATATATTCATTAATCCAATAAATAACTGAATACACAGTGTGCTAAGAGCTATAGATACTTCTTTCTATGATGGAGGTTTAGGACGTTGCATGCTTCCTCTGAGAGCGTGGGCTGAGATGACTCTCTTCTACCATAATATAACTAATACAGGGGAAGTAAGCCTGCCACTGCTGTCGACCTAACCTGCCTGTCTAGAATAAACATCATCAGGAATAAATATATTTGTTCACCTGCCTGGCTATTGTATCTATTTCTCAAGTGATTTCCCAATTCAGACAGGAATAAGGGAGGTCACATACTTACCTTCCCAAACCTTTGCATCTGACAAGTGAGAAAGGGTATTCCAGACACCGGTATTAAATGGCTTGGCATATTTGGGTGTTTTGCCAGATTTTGACCTGTCCATTCTTTAACATGACTATAGGTGGAAGGTCTGACTGAGATGAAATTTGTATTTTTAATCTCACTCTTGTATTTCATGGTCGGTATTTTATAAACTCAACGTGTAGGGAGTCATCAGTAGGAGATTTTAGGAGAAGATAATAGAACAAAAATTTATGAAGAATAAGTGGGAGATAGTATTAAATGTAGCAAAGGGGTCAAATAAGAAAGGGAGACAATGAGTTTATTGGTACTGACAGTAGGGAGATGTCTGTTGTATTCTTAAACAGGGTTTTAGGGATAGAAGCCAAATTCTGATAGTTTGAACAATAAGGGAGAGTCAAAAAAGAGCAGATGGAGGGTCAATGTCTCTCAGGAGACTTGCAAGTGAAGGAAAGAAGAGGAAAATTTAAGGAGCTACAGTGACACACAGTAACTAGGGATTTATTTATTTATTTATTTATTTATTTTAAGGATGGAAGAGATTTGGAGATGATTCTAATCTCTAAAGAAAGCCAGTAGAAATCTTGAAAAGATTAGGAAAGGAAAAAGGAAGAATAGAATATCAGATCAGCTGAGGAAGGCTGAGTCTTGGGCTGGGAAGGACCTTTTACCCCGTGGTCTAGAGAGAAGATAGAGATGGTGTGGATACATGTCTGTATTCATTACTCAGTAGTCCTTAACTTGTCAAACTCTTTCCCACCACTGATCACCACTGAAAACTTAACTTGCTTTTAAATTTGGGGAGGGAATTTGGATTTTTTTTAAATTTTTTTTTATTTATTTATTTGACAGAGAGAGATCACAAGTAGACGGAGAGGAAGGCAGAGAGAGAGAGAGAGGGAAGCAGGCTTCTTGCTGAGCAGAGAGCCCGATGTGGGACTCGATCCCAGGACCCTGAGATCATGACCTGAGCCGAAGGCAGCGGCTTAACCCACTGAGCCACCCAGGCGCCCCTGGGGAGGGAATTTGAATCCCTGCTTGAAGAATATATACTAAGGAGTGTTCCTCACAATTGAAATCCATGTTGTAAATCTGTACTTGCTCACTGACCAGGATTTTAAAAATGACTTTTTTTTTTTTCCTGGATGCTTTCTTGTCTCTTATTATAATGGTTTTGGGTAGTGGTTCTAAAAGTGAACATGAAAAGAAAGGCAAATAGAGGGAGAGGGATCATCAGTGTGTGACTTCAGTGGCTTCCACAGTGGAGAACTATTGATATAGAGCCTTCTAAAAATAAGATTTTCTTTGTTCTCCAGTGTAGGTCAAATTTTGTTGTATTCCCAGTCCAAAGCACTGTTAAGCACCATTTGGCTATCCTGCATGATGCTTTCAACTCTGTGGAAGTGAAATTCCTTGGAAGGTTCTTACACAGTTCATTTGATTTTATGGGTAGATAAAAGGGTTTCCTATGGCCCTCTGCAAAGCCTTGAGGCAACAGCTTTTGGGAATACCATATTGGAACCACTTTTTTTAGAGCTTCTGAATTGGTGGGGCTGGGGTGACATCATGAAGCTCAAGGAGTCTGGTTTCCTGTGACATGAAATCATTACCTTCTTGCCTCAGGTGGAGCCAAGTGGCAGGGTATTGTTATCTCATGGAAACATAGAAAGCAAGTTGTTACAATCTCCCAACAATGAGACTCTGATCAAAGAATTTTTATAGGGGTTTCATTTTCTTGTAACTGTGTATATTTTATCTTTGAGGAAAGGGACACATATGGTTATGCAGCTTAAGCACAATGGAAAATAGTTCAGACTGTGAATTCCATCTGCTTCCCAGAAGGGTTCCTAGTGGTAGTGAAGAGGCCCAGGGCACTTTGATTATCACCTGGTTTTAGATGTGTTCATAGAGCTTGACTGAACAGTTCTTGCTGCCTCCATTTAGCATACCATCTCTTGGTCACAACCTTTCAGCTTGCCCTTATGTATGTCACATACATACATACACATATAACAAGAAAACACTGTCCATGCCAGCTGGCCTGAGACCAAGAGGAAGGGCTCTCTAACTGGTATCCTTTCCTGAACAGTTACTGCTTTGTCATTTGTCTTTATTCCCATGCTTTGTTTCTGTCGTAGAAGTTTTTTGGCCAATATACTGCTTATTCTTGTACAAGTCTGTTTCTTCAACTGAAAATCAGTGTGGCTGAGTGTGTGCCAAACGTTCTTCCCTCTGACTGCCTTTTTCTTCTATAATCTCCATCCAAGCTGCTAGCATCTAAAAGGCAAAATCAGTGGCAGGTAGATAAATTACACCTGATGTACTTTTTATAGGGGTCTTTATTTAGTCATGTTAATTGCATGATTGCTATTATGTGTAGGCTTCACAACCTTAAGGATTTTAGCAACTTGATTTCTTCTATGATTTTCTAAAAAAAAAAAAAAAAGGGATCAGATTATAAGTGGTCTGTAGAGAATTTTAGTTCTTTGCTTCTCTTCAGTGACTGGAAGTATGTGATTATACCAAATTTAAGCCAGCAAGACTTTCTTTAAAAAACCTGGCATGAATGAGGACCATATTTAAAATGAGTGACAATAAAATCTATGAATTTAAATCTCATAGTAATGTATTTTCTTGAATTTTAAAAACTTAAGAGCTTATTATGTGTCACATATTTTACTTATTGCCAAATGAAGATATTCAAATATCAAATACTGATAGTACATCATTAATTTAGAAAACAGTATCTGATATTTCCCAGCTGAATAATCTCTTTTAAAAAGGAAGAATACCAAACAAGATAAAGCCATGCTTCATTACTTCTACAGCCAGACAAGCAAACTCATTTACATCTAAAAGCCTCACAAAACTAAATATTTTCTGTGTTTTAGTAGTGCTCCACTGTCAGTCACAGACTTATTCTCTGGAGAGTGTTTTTCTCCAACTCCTGCAGATGTTCTTTTCTTGTATGGAAACCTTGAAGTGCAAGCTTCAGATGGTCCTGGGGAAAATATTTTTATTTTAAAAATCAATTTGAGCCCATCAGAGAATCAGCAGCACAAAGGTACCAATTTACTTGTTTAATCTAAAATGCTGCAGGATGAAAAATCACCTTTCTAGTTCCTCTGATTCTATTGACATGAAGTAGCCATCAGTAGAAAGCTACTTGTCTTCACTTAAACTGTTGTTCGGGAATATATAAATGTGTATTTCTGCTAGAAACCAATTTCCAAAGTGATCTCTGTAGTAAGACATCAGTTATAGAAATTCTGCTTTATTATCCTTTCTCTTTAGTTAAAAGAAGAAATGCTTAATGATTTCAAATGGCAGCATACCATGAGTCCATGGATAATATGCTGCTATACACGTTTTCTTCAACCAGCTTACTTTAGCAGTAATGTATTAACTTCTAAAATTTCTGTTCTTTGGCCTTTTATTCATTATGATGGTAGACTGATCTTTGCTAATTGCACATTTCTATCACCGGTTGCCAGATCATGCTGCCTGAATCTTGAAATGATTCAAAGGGGTAAAAAAATCTACAAAAGCCTTTCCTACTCCATGATTTTGGCTTTGTGAGTTCTGTATTGTAAGAGTCTAAACACAGGAAGCATTTTAATTCCCTTGCTTGTTATCAAAATAGCTAGCTTGCACAGCTTAAACATTGTATTTTTACCCTTATTTTTTGCAGGGAATGAAAATGTCTTCCTCTAATCAAGAAGCACCTTTCATTGTTACTCCATTAACCTTTCAGCAATTATTTTAGTTGTAGTCGCTTGCAAACACTGAATTATTTTTGTTGTTGTTGGTTTTGTTTCAGCATAATATAAGTCTTCTGCTTTCCAAAAGACTTATTGCTTCAAGATTAGTTTTATAATTCACTAATATGGTGGTTTTGGCAGTTATAGGTTCTGAACAGTCAGAGATGATAATTGGACAGTTTACCTTTTTTTAAAATTTTGGGTTTATGGAAATATTTAGACCATGCCTTTGAGAATAAAACAAAATTTAAATGACAATACTAACACAAAACTGATGTTGTGGAATGTTTTTGGTGTGTTTTGTTGATTTCCTTTTTTTTTTTTTTTTAAATGGCTACAAAGTACACTAGTGCTCCCAAAAGTGGATGTAGATCTGGATATAGCTGCTTAGATCTAATGGACAGTGCACCCACATAAACAGCATTTTTCCTGCATTTCTATTAAATAGTCTCTCGTTCATTTTCTAGCATGAGAGAACTGGAAAAGACAAATCCTTACAAGTAACATTAGTCCACAGATTAGTAAATATTGGAAATAATACCTATTTCCATTCTTAAATCTCCCACAGGAACTGTCATATCAGTGTGAAAGAGTAGTCGTATTGGGATTGGCCAGTGGCCATCTGGGAAAAAAAAATGTCCCATACCTTACATCAGAATAAATTTTAAAGGGATCAGATACTTACTTTAAAATATGACACCAGAAAAATACCAGAAGAAGCCATGGAGTAAGTGTATTTGACTTAGGAAAAGCTTCTTTAAAAATACAAAATTCAGAAAACAAAAAAACACTGATAAGTTCTATCGTATACAAATAAAAATTTTTGCCTGGTAGAAACTGAAAATTCAAAATATGCAAAAAGAATGACTTCAAAAAGAAGTCATTTGCAAGTCATATCAGCAGAAATAGTATTAATTTCCTTAATGTCAACAACTCAGCAGAAATAAAAATAAGAAAACAGCTACCCAGCTAGCCATTGCAAAGTGGGTAAAGGGATGCATTGATAATTCCTAGAAAAAAATTTCTTAAAAAGCTGAAATTATTCAACTTTATTCCCGATAAAGATAAAGGCCATCTAAGAAGACTAAATTAACATATGTTCATGTATAAAGTAGGCAAAATCATATAAATTTGATAATAAGATGTTTTAAGAGCACGTGAGGAACCTAGCATTTTCACCTGTATGGTAATATAAGACTGTGCAACTCCCACAGAAGAAAGTTTGGCATTATCAAAATTAATACTGCTTATATCCTTTAAATTAGTTATTCAGTGTCTGAAAATTTATCTTGTAGACATACTCATATATACATGGTATGAAAGTAAACAAGTCTATTCATTGCAATAATGAAAGATTATAAACCCAATTGTTTATAAGTTATGGACTGCTTTAAATAAGTTCTGGTATTGCCATATTGTATGGAGTACCATGCAGCAGTATAAAATAAATAAAATGACTCTTTACTATTATGGAAAGTACACCAAGATGTATTAAGTAAAAATAGCACAGTGAAGAATGGCATTGTAGTATATTAACACTGATAATGAAAATGTGTGTTTATTGTATGCATGCGTAAATATTCACAAGATCTCTGGAAGAATATCCCTAGTTGAAACCTAAGTATGTAGTTCCTTCTGAGAACAGGAGCAGAGTAGACTGAAGGCCAGAAGATGTATCCCATTCTGCATCTTAAAAATTGTGATTCATAAATACTTCTAACTCAAAGATTGAACATACACACAAACCCACACCCTACATGCACACTGCCAGAAACAAAAAAACTCAGTGCATTCATTTCTCAAAACTCTTACGTATGATTCTAGTTCTTTGTAACAGATGAGTCTTGAGTGTAAGAAGACTATGAACTTGCCAAAATCTGGTGAAGATAGTTAATACTTCAACAATATAGAGAATATACCGTAGAAAGTCTTTATACATTCTTACCTATGTTGAAACACTTGTAATAAGTATATTGCATTCACTTAGGACAAAGTAGTAAGCTAGACTTTCCTCACTGAAACAAAGCAAAGGAGGATTTAAGAAAAGTTTAGGAGAAAGGAACTAGATAATATTGTCTAAGAAGACATTTGGAGAAGGTTTATATGTTTAAGTATACCCCAGAGCTCAGATGAGTGAGACATAATAGGATTTGGTAAATAAATCTATATAAATCTATCGCTGACTTAGTTTTTTATTAACCAACCCATCTTCAGTATTCTGTATCACCTTTTGGAACTCAGTGAAAGAAGGGATCATAGGAGATGATCTTGAAGATCTCAAGAATCTAATATTGTTACTCTGATACAAATTATTGATAGGTTTTTCACTCTATGCAATGTGTTAATGATTCAAGCAAGCATCTTTATATTGTGATAAATTGGACAAGATACAGTAAACACCATAAAAATGAATAGCTTTATTTTGGATATCTTAATGGTGTTATATAATTAACTCTAATGATAGCCTAATGATGATCGTTTTTTTACACTCATGTATGACTTTTTAAAAAAATTTTAAAAAAGATTTTTATTTATTTATTTGGCAGAGAGAGAGATCACCAGTAGGCCGAGAGGCAGACAGAGAGAGAGGGGGAAGCAGGCTCCCCACTGAGCAGAGAGCCCAATGCAGGGTTTGATCTCAGGACCCCAAGATCATAACCTGAGCTGAAGGCAGAGGCTTAACCCACTGAGCCACCCAGTTCAGTCCGCGCCCCTGACTTCCATGTTTAACATGAAAATGCTATATATGACCTAGTGTTTAGCACATATAGTAAGTTTTATGGGTTATAAAGGTCATAAATATTAGTTGTTTTGATTTTCAGTCAGAGAGATGCTTAAATCTTCCAGGATTTGCTAGAGAGCATATCAGAGAAATGATGACACATTTATGGTTTCGAAGCACCTATAGAAGTATCCAAGAGTAGTTGTCCAGGAAGACTTAGGGCCGAGAATTGGGTGGGCATGGCCAGTGATGTTAAGAGGCATGAAAGATGATCAAACATGTGGAGGCCTGCAGTTGGTTGGGAATTTACAAAATATTAAGTACAATGAAGGAGTGGTAGGAATTTTAGGGAAGGGATGATACTGAAGAACACGCTTCTGTCTGTAAAGGACTTGGGTTTGTTTTGGCAGTGGTAAGTCACTTCAGTTTTTAAAGTAAGTGAGTACTAAGCATTTTAGATAGATTTTCTGAGCATTATAGTCCATGGACTTGGAAAATGGGAGATGGGAGGCAGTTAGACCAATTAGGAAACTTAGAATAGTAGGTAGACAAAGAACTATAAATGGGTGAACTAAGATAAGATCGGACTCTTAAAATTGCATTGAGGGGTGTCTGGCTGTTTACTATGGTGTGAGTTTATTTTAACTAAATCTTGGGGATTAGAGGGAAGCCAATGACTTCTCAGAACAGCAGCATTTCTTTCCTTTCTCTCTCTCTCTCTTTCTTCCTTCTCTCTTTTCTTTCTCTCTTTTTTTCTTTATCTCTTTTTTTCCTTCTCTCTTTTTTTCCTTTCTGGCTTTGTCAAATAGAAATAATTTTTGCAGGTATTTCTTTGAGGTTTTGTGACCTCCTTTCACATTTTTGTCAATGTGTTTGTGTATATTATTTGGTGTTTTTTTTCTTTTTTTGCTAATAACTTGATAGAAAAACATAAAATTTCATAGTATAGTCTCTAAAACGAGCTGTAGATAATATTCTCCCTAACATGTATAGTTAAAAAAGAAAAAAGCATTGGGGCACCTGGGTGGGTCAGTGAATTAAAGCCTCTGCCTTTGGCTCAGGTCATGATTCCAGGATCCTGGGATCAAGCACCACATTGGGCTCTCTGCTCAGTGGGGAGCCTGCTTCCTTCTCTATAAAGTATCTTTTAAAAAAGTTAAAAAAAAATAAAAGGAAAAAGCATTGACAGCAGGAGCAAGCTGAAGATGCAGCTGTTTATGTGGGGGTCAGGATTAAGTTATAAATGCAGTCAACCTTGATGAACGCCCCCCTTGGCTGATCTAGACACCAGTATTGTTCTTCTTGCTTTCTCTTGACTATCCGGACTGGCATACATGAGTAAAGCTCCTTCAAAAGAAGCAAAAGGAATGTGTGTGGTCCCAAAGAAAAGGATTCCTTTTAAGCAGTATTTTGCATTCTTACTTCGAATTTTATTTATTAGGTTTTATATTTTCAGTAAATTCTGCATTTAAATAAGACTCTATTAGATAACCCAATAAAGAGTATGGAACAAGTTATTAGCCTGGACCTCTAAGACCTGTTGAACTATGTTGAAAATACTCCTCCAATTAGAATCTGGTTCTTTAACTTGATTTCAGGTGCAATCAATGACATTCCTACAAGTGGAACCATAAAAATAGTTGAAGCATTCAAAATTGTAACCATCAGTTCTACTTTAGGGTACATATTCGTCACACTATTTCTTTTTAAGGGAGTTACTGAGTGAGGTTATAAATTTGAACTTTACCTAAACTTTTTTCTGGCATTGAGGGCCAAAAAAAGTGTTTTGGAATCTTTTTTCTTTGTGTTCATTCCAGCTACTTGTGATGGGTCAGTGTGTTTCTGAGTTGAATATTTGCTTCTCAGCATTGATGCTTCCCTAAGAGAAAGAACAACAAATAGCTTGGCTTCTTGTTTCCCATCCTCCCTCCATTTGCACAATGAGAGTAAAACACAGAGACAGACACACAGAGACAAGCACATGTGATCAAAAATCTTGATCTCTGGTTTACCCTTTGATATTTTAGCTTGGACAAATAAATGAATCAGCAGCCTGGTCGTCTTGAATGAAGGTAGCTTTTTGCCTCTAGGGATCTCTAACCCACTGGCACCATCAGAGCTAAACATGTGCTTCTAATGTCAAACATTATTTTCTTTCAATACCAAATACACCAAAAGTCAAAGTTATTGAACCTATGGATTAAAAAATAAAATCCAGTGAAATTACACTCTGCAAAAAATTGTTTTGTCTCGATTACTTCAGGATTAGTTCTATGTTCGTATCACAGTAGATATCATTGCTTACATTGTGACTTAGGTGATGAAGGGGAGATAGCACTAGATCTTTGCTTTGCCTCTCCTTCTATCCTCTACAGTGTGTATATCATTCATATGTTTGCGGTTGAAAGTAAGTGACGCAGAGTCCAGAAATTGGGAAGGCTCCACACAGGAGATGAGTAGTTAAAATAAGTCATTTCAAGTATCCAGGTTAATCCTTTTCCTTTATTTACTCTGTCACTCTTAGGGTCAGCTTCCTCTTAGGAAGGTACTCCACACATTTTGGTTGCGAGATGGCTACCAGTGGCCATTGAGTCTAGATGCTTCCTCATTAGTGTTCAGGAAGAGAAAGAGTAGTGTCTCTTTCCCAGAAAGAATGTGCAACTCTGTTCGTGTATGCCATTGTCCCAAATTGATTTAAGACTGCTCATCTGAATGATGAGAATCAGTGGAATGGATGCTGGTGAGTCCCATTGTTACCATAGTGGAAGAGTCTTTATGTAGGCTGAGTAGCTGGAACATTTAAATAGGAGTTCACCAAAAGTCTAGGAATAACAAGGGAAATAAATATAGCCAATTAGATATTCTGGTTGTGTAATTGGCCTTAATTATCTTTTGCTTGGAGTACCTGGCGAGATTCTTCCCTGAATATTCCCACTTCTGTTATTATATTTAAAGATACCTGTACCTTCTGAAGGAAATCAAACCCATATTCTTTGGGGTTGGCATAAGTAATCTCAGCAGACAACAGCTGGAACCAGAAACTCTAGCTATCCTTCTTTATGTGGTACTGGATTTCATTTTACTAAGGCAGCCAGCAGACCTCCTTTCTAAGTCCAGGAATATCTAGACACTGGTATATGTGGGTAACTGTGTCACTGTGTGTGTGCAGAATTGAGGGAGAGAAAGGAAAATCACTGGCAGCTTGTAATTTGTCATTTGTCAAACTGACATTGAAATGTATATTTTGAGCATTACATGGTCTCATTTCGTAACTGAAAAATATCAGGGTATTTTAGGGATATAATATAGTGTCAAAGCACTTTATTATAATAAATAGCCCATAGTAAATTGATTACATATAATGTTTTTATACTTAGTAGAGCTCTAAGATTGAATCGTAGCCATGAAACATTGCATTTATTTTATTCAAATAAACATGGTATATTTTAGGTCCAATGAGAAAGAGTCGTATAAAGAAAAAAAATACACATTTCAAATGACTCAAAAGTAAAGCTGCCTAAAAATTTCACAAAATAGCATTAGCCTTTGCAGAACTTTAGTTTAGGGATATACTTAAAATTAGGCTGTGATCTAGTCCTAATTGAACAATTGCTATTATCCAAATTAAAGAAAAAAAACCTTTTTATCAATAGTAATTGCTTTTAGAAATATAAAAACATCTAGTCAAAAAATGAGCCAGTAGTTGTCATAGATCATTCACACAATCTTTTTTTTTTTAAAGATTTTATTATTTATTTGAGAGAGAGAGACAGCGAGAGCGGGAATATGAGTCAGGGGAGTGGGAGAGAGGGAAGCAGGCTTCCAACTGAGCAGGGAGCCGATGTGGCACTGGATCCCAGAACCCTGGAATCATGACCTGAGCTAAAGGCAGAAGCTTAATGACTGAGCCACCCAGGTGCCCCAACACACACTCAAAATCTTAAGATGTATTTATAAATGCTTTATTTGACTCATTGAAAAATACTCTCATCCATCTTCATTGACTTTAGTCCATTTGGCCCACTGTAACAAAATACTATAAACTGGATAGTTTTATAAACAAATTTATTTCTCACATTTCTCAGGGCTGGAATATCTAAGATCTAAGTGCCAACACATTCAGTGTCTGGTGAAGACCTGCTTCTTAGTTCATGTAAGGCACTCGCTGGGACTCCTTTTATAGAGAGCACTAATCTCACTTATGAGGACACAAATATTCGTATCTTAGCAATATGTTACCTTTCTATAAAGTCCCCCAGAACTGAAATAACTGAGTAATATTATGAAAAAAATTCAGGGAAACAAAATTTAGGAATATTCTTCTGGAGACATGTGTATAGCATAAATGAAAGAACATCATTAATCTTAGTAATTACAAGTAAATTTTTCTCAAAAAGTCCTATAGATGACAATTTTAATTCCTTTAATAAAAAGTTATTGAATATTTATAATTTGGCAGGCACTATTACCTATCTAGGAGATAGGACTTTAATGTCTTCTCATGGAGGGGAACTGTAGTTGTGGGAGGGGGACACAGATAAAAATTGTTAAATGATCAAGGTAGTTTCATACAGAGACAAGTGGAATGAAAGAAATAAAACAATGTAATCAAAGAGAGTGTTGAGGAGAGATTGACCAGTTAGACCAGTAACAGGGCTTCTTCACTGAGAAATTGATGCTGGTGCTGAGGCTGAGATACACAGATCTCATGAATAAATATGCAGAGGGACCAATCAGGTATTGCAGACATCTAGTTAATACATCAGTTGGGAAGTAGGCAATTTCACTAATATTCAAAGAAATAAAAATCAAAATGCACAAATTATACCTCAAATCAAATCAAATATATCTTAAGATATTCTCACCTAAGGAAACTGTGAAGCAGTAAGTGGTTATTCCTTCAAGCTGGTGGGTTTACGGTTATTTAAGACAGTGATAGAGTCTCCTTCAATGATGGAACCAAATAAGGAAATTTCTACTTCCTGTGTTAGCTATAGGCAGGAGACTCTGCCTTGGTCTTTATTTAATGTGATATTTATACATATCTAAGTTATCCAATTATTTATTCTCTACATTGCTGCAGCCATAATATTGATTGATGTCCCTTCACAAAAATAATACCTAATAAACCAAGCACTTTAAAACTTAGCCATCTCTCTCCATAGAATACTAGCTAATAGCTAGCACTAGCTAGCACCAGGCCATCCATTCTTGCTATATATCAACATGATATGGATGTAGGGAAAGTTGATTGCTCAGTAAAATGGCAAGTCTTAGAAAAGACGTAAGGTTTCACAAAGGTGGTGAAAGTGATATTGAGACTTCATAAATTATATCTTGCAGCATTAGACCATTTAACTATTGAGGAAAGAAGAAATCAAGGCTGTTGGTAGAATGGTAGATTAACTCCAAGTGAATCTCCCCCCCCACCCCCCCCACCCCCGCCCTGTGGTACTCATTACTAATTATGTGTATTTTACCAACACTTTAAGTAGTGTGCCAGTTGCCCTGGATTTAATTTTCTCTGGTTCCCCATCCTGTCATCATCCCACTTTTCTAGGGATAAGATTCTGTTAAGCCTAGTGCTTTGAGTGGATTTCTGCTATCATTTTGGCTTCCAAGGGTCTCTACCATTATGTTCTACCAGTTACTACTGTGCTCCAGCTGCTAAATTGGATCTCCTCATAGGAATGATTACCTGAATGAAGCATGGTTTTGCCACACCCGTATTCTGCAGAACACACCAGTTTTCCTTTTCAGGGCAGCTTCTCTGCTGATTGAATAAAGGCATTCACACTTTCCCTAGGGAGACCTGAGCAGCAGATCTCTGCTCATTTCCAGCTTCTATCCCCTTCTTAGCCATCCATAAGTTACTAAGATGCTGGAATGTCTCATCTGAGAGGTAAATTATTATGTGCTCTTCTGAAAATGTTTTTATTTTTATTCATCCAATGCTGCATTCCCTTGTAGACAATTTTTGCTTTGCTGTACTTGCACTGCTTTCTGAAGATAAAAACAACTCCTTTGTGGCAAAGTCTGTGCCCTATGTGTTCCCTTCTTCTCTCCATGAAATAGAGGTATCCCTCCCAGTGTTAAGTTGACCACGTGCCCACCCTGAAGATAGATGGCTAAACCCCCTTATAATTGGGTGGGTCCATTTGACTATAGTTTGGCCAGTGGGAAGTAACAATCTTGCAGAAAGTGTCTAAATGAGATAGGGCATCCTTCTCTCTTTTCTTTTTCTGTTCTTGAGTGGCATATGGACATGATGATTAAAGTAGGTCAGTCATCCTGGACCACAACATTGAAACAACAGGACAGAAGGAGCCTGGAGTTCCCTATGATTTTGGACCTGCCTAGCTATCCCTGGACTCCTTAAATTTTAATGAGAGACAAAAAAAATTTCCCATCTTATTTACCATGTGGATATTCTGAGTTTTCTGTCACTCAGCAAAATCTGATCCTAAATTGATACACTCTGTATTACTAATTTACTTAGTGTCTAAAATGACAAAAACTAAGATATACTGACACTTCTATTTTAAGAGCAAAGAAATTCCCAAGTGTCTTATCATTCTGACACCTCTATTTTCTAAAAGTGCCATTGTTGTGTTACTCAGGTATATATTTTTCTTGGATTTAACTTAAAAAAAAAATTGTGCTCTAGTTTTGTAGTTACAATGGCTATTGTACATGGTTTTATACCTGATTTAGAGCTTCTAAATTCTAATAATGTTTTCAACTACCTGCAGATTTCTTCCTTCCTTCCTTTTTTTTTTTTTTTTTTTGTCTATGCTGCTGTTGCTTTTCTCCTCCTCATATTCCACTTGCTCCTTCTCCATATATTGAGGAAAACTTTTTTTGTCAATTTTAAGAGACTCTTTCAAAAACAAGAAAATAAACCAATCTATGGGCAAATACCTGTGGTGGTACCATTTCAGCATTATCATACACCCCTGTGAGGCTTCCCACTCTGCACTGGCAGAGATTAAGGTGATAAGCATACAAAGCAGGTTATTTATAAGTGAAGGGTGGTTGATAGCCACTCTTAATTCTGAAGTATTAAGTCCTGAGAGTTAATGAAGAGTTAATGAATACACCCAATGGGTGTTAATTAGAGTTAATGGATACACCCAATGGGTACAATTTCTTGTTCATCAAATACTTTCGTGTCTTTTAGCAATACTAGATGGGCTTTGAAGAAAGATCTATGCCCTTTGTGTTTCTGAACACCTCAAAGAAGAGTTGATGTATTATTCAATAAAAGAAAGGTAGAAGTAGCCTCTGAGTATGAAACAAACTGTCCTGATGTATTTCTTCATCTTTTAACTATTGAGGACTAGGGAACGGTGGTTCCACATGGTGGACATTGTGCTTGTGTCCGTTTTAGTGCTGTGTCTGAGACTTTAGGGAAAGTCAAGAGCAGCATGACTAGTACTTCTCTTGGGAACAGTATATTACTCAGTGTGTCTTTGCGTGTGACCTTGTACTAAAAACCCCAGTCAGTGACAATGGATAGTGTTTTCCAACAATGACTTTGTAGAAATAACAAAATGTTCATTATTTGGATGATTTCTTCTGAGAGCAACATTTGATAAAATAAGAAAAAAAAAACACATAACCTTAAACCATAATCAGAAGAATTTTTAAAAAAAGATTTTATTTATTTGACAGAAAGAGACACAGCGAAAGAGGGAACACAAGCAGAGAGAGAGGGAGAAGCAGGCTTCCTGCTGAGCAGAGACCCTGATGTGGGGCTTGATCCCAGGACCCCGAGAGATTGGGTTCTGAGCTGAAGGCAGATGCTTAATGACTGAGCCACCCAGGCGCCCAGTTGAAAGAATTTTTAAGCTACCTTTGTGAGATGTAGCTATCTGGATATAGCTTATAACTTCTGGTCATTGACCTTGATGCAGGAAGGAAATTTAGAATACCTTGTACAGCTATGGATGGTGTGTCCTGTACTAGCCACTCTGGCTTATCTTTGTTAGACCTACCAGGACAAGTTAAACACTCAGGTGAGCTCCTGAAACACAGGCATTTTGTGTAGTTGTTTGGGTTGGCTGCTACATAAAACTTTTTGAAGTTTTGAAAACTTTTACAATAGAATGAGGAAGTTGTTCAATGGGAATAAAAAAAGTAACTTTGACAAAGAAAATGAAAAGATACTCAGATTTAGCTGTCCACTGGTCTGCGCTTAACTTTAGCTCTAGTTTCTAGTACACGAAGTAGAAGTGAGGTGAGACTAGTGATTCTGGTTAATCATTTATTTTTTTCAAAGTAGGTTTTATTTTCTTCATTCTTCTATCCATGAATTTCATTTAATTTTCTTTCTTTTTTATTGTGGCAAGAAGATTTAACATGACCTCTATCCTTCCAAGAAATTTTTAAGTGCGTAATTCAGTATTGTTAACTGTAGGCACACTATTGCATAACAAATACCTAGAACCTATTCATCCTGCATAACTAGAACTATATGCCCATAGTGTTTAGGAATACAGTTGCATACTACACAGCAACTCCCATTTCCCCCTCCCCAGCCCCTGGGACCATCATTCTATTCTATGTTTCTAAAAGTTTGACTCTTTTATTTTTTAAAAAGATTTATTAGAGCACACAGGCAGGGGGAGGGGCAGAAGAAGAGGGAGAAAATCTCAAGCAGACTCCAACTCTCCACTGAGCATGGAGTCTGATCTCACCACCCTGAGATCATGACCAGAACTGAAATCAAGAGTTGGCTGCTTAACCTCCGACTGAGTCACCCAGGCACTCCAAGTTTGACTCTTTTAGATACCTCATATAAATGGAATCATGCAGCCTTTGTCCTCTGACTGACTTATTTCACTTAGTCTGATGTCCTTCAGGCCCATCCATGTTGTCACAAATGGGAGGATTTCATTCTCTTTTGAGGTGGATAATATTTCATTGTATGTATATACCTCATTTTATGTATCTGTTCATTTGTCCAGGGATACTTACGTTGTTGCCATATCTTGGCTATTATAATTAATGCTGCACTGAACATGGGAGTACAAGTATCTTATGGAGATTCCAGTTTCAACTCTTTTGGATATATATGGTTACTTTTTTATTCCTTAAATTCTGCTACTCATCAGATAAAACTGCTTCCCAATATCCTGTTTTCTTCTACTTTGCTGTCGGTAGCAAACTGGGGTGGGAAGAGAGGATTGCAATTCTTGTCACTTTTCTTCAATCTCAAATTTTCCGTGTCCTAATGCCTCACAGCTGTCACTTGAATCTACTGATCTCACTCTCAGGGAGAGAAAGGATATTAAGTGCTTCTTCAGAATAGGGACATGAAGGGAAATCAATTTAGCAGTATTTAGAAGAATAAGACCTATTACACGTAGATGGGTTTTTTTTTTTTAACATTATGGATTAAACTCAATCAAGTATATGGTAAGATATATCACAGTAAAACATTCTTAGTATAACCAACAACATCTTAGTTACTTTTATTGCTATCTACTTTAAGTTTGCTATTCCTTTTTATAGGCCCCTTATAAAGCATCAAGATTTTATGGAATTCATAGTTGCTTTAAATGACATCATTGGCTTTGGGGCGCCTGGGTGGCTCAGGTCATGATCCCAGGGTCCTGGGATTGAGCCCTGCATTGGGCTCTCTGCTTGGCGGGGAGCCTGCTTCCTCCTCTCTCTCTCTCTCTCTCTGCCTGTCTCTCTGGCTACTTGTGATCTCTGTCAAATAAATAAAATCTTTTTTAAAAAAAAGACCTCATTGGCTTTCAACTACATGTTAGCTCTGCTTACCTTTAAGATGATAAAGGAAACAAGACAAAAAAAAATCTGCCTTTATAGGAAGGTTCATTTGAAAGACGCTCCAGGGGCACCTGTGTGGCTCAGTGGGTTAAAGCCTCTGCCTTCGGCTCAGGTCATGATCCTAGGGTCCTGGGACCGAGCCCCACATTGGGCTCTCTGCTCAGCGGGGAGCCTGCTTCCCCTTCTCTCTCTACCTGCCTCTCTGCCTACTTGTGATCTCTGTCAAATAAATAAAATCTTTTAAAAAAAAAAAAGACGCTCCAAATTACTAGGCTTACCTACCAACAATATGTATGAAACAGCATCTCTCGGATTTTCAAACTCCTTGCTGAAAAGTTTCTAATTTTTTTCCATTTCTCATATTTTACCCAAGAATTACTTGTGTCCATGATATCAAGATCACTTAATAAAAAATTTCTGTGACTGGTGGCAATTAATTTGCTCAGTTTATCTTCCCAAAGTGAGAAAATTCCCTTTTAATCCTTTTTCCTCTCATCCACATGTCTTATAAATAAGCATTCAGAAAATTCTTTTTAAAACTTTTTAAAAAAATCATTGTACTGTACATTGGTTTCCTTCTTTAGTGTCATGCTAATATTTCACCATCTGCTGTCATTTAATAAGAGCAGGACCAGTGCTTCCTACTTGAGAGTGATCAGCAGTCATTAAAGAATTGAGCATGAAAAAGGGTGAAACCCAGAATATCTCTAGAGATGTTTCCTTCTACAATGGGCACTGTTTCCTTTCCTCAGTTGAATTTTATCCATTTAGGCTCAACTTAATAAGGCCCTGATGTTACATATGAAAGATCAAATTATGTAACTACCTTTGTAAGGCCAAGTTCTCAGGACAAGTCTTCCAGCTGAGAAATGAGAGACATAGGCTCCTTTTGCCCTTCATGCTGGTGGCAAATCCAAAGCAAAGCAGAAGGAGCAGCAACGTCAAGTTTGCAAGACTATTTTTTATGGCACAATTAAGTATTTTATAACTCATGCAAACTGAATTAAGTAGGTTTTGAGGGGAGAAAAACAGTATAATAAAATCAGGAGAAAAAAACCCAAATCTGCCATCCTATTTATCCTTGAATGCTTGATAGGAACCTGTGATCCTTTATGCAGTGTTTCTGAAGGAGCCACTAACAAGCTTCTCAGAACATCAAGTCCTGGCATAATGACAGGACCTTGTCACAGGTTCCTGATAGGTGTGTAATCTTGGCCCTTATTCCCAACCGACTGTGGAACTCCACGGCCACAGGCATGTGCAAAAGGAAATTTGCATAGCATGTTAAAAAATATTTTTAGATATCACCTAATTAGGAAAAAAGACCATGTAAATTGTTGGTTAGCTCTGAATAACTTATAAGGTTTATGTACTCAGTACATTCATTCATTGCTTTCACATGTTAGTAGTTATCCACCCACTGTTCCCTCTGAATTGCATCTTAACAAGATTATGCTCCTTTTTCTAATTTATTGAACTAGCATGGAATATATTTATATAAAAATTAGCTTCTTAAATACTTCCTTGATGAAAAACATAGCTGTTGTAATTTTATTATGAGTTTTAATCAAGGAAAAAAATGACCTTTGAAAATTTTCTTCTATCATTTTATATTTTGTGTGCATGTGCTTCTCTCTCTTTATATGATTAGAAATCTTTGTGATTTAATTAAATTTTAAATAGAAAACATGTGACAGGACAGCAAAAGTTTATTTTATAAGAAAAATTTTAAGGACCCAGTTTATAAATTAATATGACTAACAGACTATTTTCTCTGAAAATACTAATTCTTCCAGTACTGTGCATCTACTTTACAATATAATGCATTGTGATTTCTTTTGGTTTAGGAAAAAATCCTCTGAAGTGAATCCAAAAATGCCCTGTACTTTGTTTCTTTTGATGCAAGGTTCCAAGCCTTTTGGGGACCCACTGTAACTATTTTCAGTCAGACAAATAAATACCTTTTCATACCATGTCAAATGCCAATTTAGGAAGATGTTTATCTGATAAGAGAAAACTTTTTTTTTTTTTTTTTCTTTGCCCTTGCCTCCTGGAAGATTATAAGAACCTGTGTGCTGGATGGAAGGTTTCAATAAACTGGTACCCCTCAAACTTTATAAGAATATAAGGGAGGTAAAAAGTTTTCCTTGATCTTATTAGGGTCACTGGCTGGGTCTGAAAATTAAGTTGACAAAGATAGAATAACAGAAGAAGAGCATAGACATGTATTTACTGTTAAGTTTTATATAACATGGAAGCCTTTATCAATATATGAAGAAATGGTTAAATCTGAGTATTTCAGTGCTAAATTTGATGAACAGTGGACAGTTGTGGAAAAATATAATCAGGGAAAGAGTATGAGGTAAGTGTAGTAAACTTGGAGAAACTTAGCAGGATCGATTCATTCACATTCTTCTTTCTGTCCCTTTGTCTTGGAGATAAGAATATCCTTTTTTTTTTTTTGGGTATAAGGAGGACATCTTTCGCAAGAGAATTTTATGACCTCCTTCTGGCAAAGGTCAAAAACTCCATTCTGACTGTGGAGCCCATTTTCCCAGGTTCCAAATGAACCTGCCATTTTCTCAAATCACCTTATAATACTCAATTTGCCAAGATATCATGTGTGGGGGTATTGGGTTCTGAACCTCCTTAAAAGTACTCACTTCTGGATGTTGTTAAAAGAGTACATTTAAGCTGCAACACCAAAGATTCTGATCTTGACAAGTGTTTGAGAATATTAAGTACCCCCAAGTGATCCTGGTGGCTGTTCCAGGAACCACACTGAGAATGTAGAGAATGTTAATTAAATTATTAATGCAGTTATTCATTTCTATGGCAAGATGGTAACTGGTTAAAGTTATGTCTACTAGAAGAAAGAAATTGCAATATAGTATGTTTGGTGGTGACTTTTCTAACTTAAAGCTGGCAGAGTCAGAATTTGAGGTTAAGAGATAGGGAATACCGGAAACATAGAAAGGATAGTTTTAAATGTGGATTTTTTTTTTTTTTAAGATTTATTTGAGAGAGAGAGTGAGACAGCACAAGCAGGAGGAAAAGGGAGTGGGAGAAGGAATCTCGAGCAGACTCCATTCTGACTGTGGAGCCCACATGAGGCTTGATCTCATGACCCTGAGTTCAAGACCTGAGCCAAAAGGAAGAGTCGATGCTTAACTGACCCTGCCACCCAGATGCCCCATTTTTTTTTTTAAGTGATCTCTACACCCAACTTGGGTCTTGAACTTTCAAATCCTGAGATCAGGAGTCACATGCTCTAGCAACTGAACCAGCCAGCTGCCCCTTGAGATGCTTCTTTAAAAAAAAAATCTGGTAATAAAAAGTTGAGTTGGCATAACTGGTCCTCACACATCAAAAAAATCAATTTTTATTCTTGTTCATAGAACAAAATAGTTGACATCAGAGGGATTGTGTTTGAGAAGTATAGTAATTAAAGAGATTAATTGGTCACAAACATTGCCAATTTGAACGACTTCATCATGCAAACCCTAAAGGTGATATTTTCTTTTCCATGCTTTTCCATTTCAGTGGTTTTTCAGTGCCAGCTGGGCATATCACAAACAGGGGTAGAATTACAAGGTTTTTGTTTTTTTTCCCCAAAAGAAATAATTATTGAACCTTAGAAGGAAAAGGAAACTGAGATCATGTATTTCAGTGGTCCTAATTAATATAAGAATCTGACTTACAGAGTGATTGTTTCTCCAACTTTCCCAGAAAGCACAGATCCTAGTGCAAAAGTTGATGTGATGCTAATTTATTAGGGAGTACAATCTCAGGGAAGCCAAATGTGGAAGACTAGAGAAGGAGGGACTGGGTCACCCAGATAGCCAACTCTTGGTACTAAGTTAAACTGATGGCTTGGGTTTGTAGGACCATATTCTGAGACAACATATGAATAAATATTTCTCAAGACAGTCTGCCCAGGGGTAGAAGAGATGAAATTTTCCTTTGGCTTTTATCTCTAAATGGTTAAAATTCTGTTTGAGGGCTGTCAATGTTCTTGTATTGATTTCACCAGCAATAGAGAAACCCTGGGGCAGGAAGCCAGAGTCCTGTGGGAGAGACATTAGAAGCTTTGTGCTCCTGTGAGGTTGGTAGCTGTGTGGAGCTCATGCAGAGTTTGTTGCCTTGGCAATGCCTAGAGTAAAAGAAGGCAAAAAAAAAAAAAAAAAAAAAAAAAAAAAAAAAAACCCACACAAAAAACAAATCCAAGTAAAACCAATGTGGCCAAGACAAGTGATGCAGGAGAATCTTAGGAGAGCTAGAAAAATCTGATCCAGGGAACTTCTCTCTAGTTATGATAGAACCACAACCAGAACCTACTTGCATGAGATATATTAAAAAAAAAAAATTCTGAAGATGCCTGGGTGGCTTGGTCATTTAAGTGTTTGAGTCTGTATCTCAGCTCAGGGTCTCAATCTCATGATTATGAGTTCAAACCCCACATCTAGCTCCATGCTGGGCATGGATCCTACCTAACTTAAAAAAAAAAAAATTCTGGGGTACCTGGGTGGCTCAGTGGGTTAAGCCTCTGCCTTCAGCTCAGGTCATGATCTCAGGGTCCTGGGATCGAGCCCCACATCAGGCTCTCTGCTCAGAAGGGAGCCTGCTTCCCTCTCTCTCTCTCCCCACCTGCCTCTCTGCCTACTTGTGTTCTCTCTCTCTCTGTGTGTCAAATAAGTAAAATCTTTAAAAAAAAAAAATTCTGGGGGCAAACTTAGTAGCCCATTAGGTTAAGCATCCATCCAACTGTTGGTTTCAGCTCAGGTCATGATCTCAGGGTCCTGGGATTGAACACTACATTGGGCTCCATGCTCAGTGTGGAGTCTGCTTGAGAATTTTTGTTTTCTCTCTCCCTGTACCCCTCCTGCTTTTCTTCCTCTCTCTAAAATAAATGAATAAAATCTTAAAAAAATGTTTTTAAACCCATAACCCTACCCCTTCCTCTCTGAAACTCTTGTTTCCCAGAGTCCATAGTCTCTCATGGTTTGTCTCCCCGCAGATTCTCCCATTCCTTAATTCTCCCCTTCCTTCTCCTAATGTCCTCCATGCTATTCCTTATGTTCTGCAAATAAGTGAAACCATATGGTAATTGTCTTTCTCTGCTTGACTTATTTCACTTGGCATAATCTCCTCCAGTTCCATCCATGTTGATACAAAAGTTGGGTAGCCATCCTTTCTGATGGCTGAGTAATATTCCATTGTATATATGGACCACATCTTCTTTGTCCATTCATCTGTTGAAGGGCATCTCAGGAAGGGCATCTCAGCTCCTTCCACAGTTTGGCTATTGTGGACGTTGCTGCTATGAACATTGGGGTGCATGTTGTCCTTCTTTTCACTACATCTGTATCCTTGGGGTAAATACCATGTACAATTGCTGGGTCTTGGGTATCTCTATTTTTAATTTTTTGAGGAACCTCCACACTGTTTTCCAAAGTGCCTGTACCAACTTACAGTCCCACCAACATTGTAAGAGGGTTCCCCTTTCTCCACAACCTTTCCAACATTTGTTGTTTCTTGCCTTGTTGATTTTTGCCATTCAAACTGGTGTAAGATGGTATTTCAATGTGTTTTTGTAAATTTAATTTTTTTAAAGATTTTATTTATTTATTTGACAGAGAGATCAGAAGTAGGCAGAGAGGCAGGCAGAGAGAGAGAGAGAAACAGGCTCCCTGCTGAGCAGAGAGCCCGATGCGGGACTCGATCCCAGGACCCTGAGATCATGACCTGAGCCGAAGGCAGAGGCTTTAACCCACTGAGCCACCCAGGCGCCCTCAGTGTGGTTTTGATTTGAATTTCCCTGATGGCTAGTGATGAACATTTTTTCATGTGTCTGTTAGCTATTTGTATGTCTTCTTTTGAGGAGTTCCTGTTCATTTTTTGACTTGATCATTTGTTTTTTGTTTTTTGCTTTTTTTTTTTTTTTTTTTTGGGTGTTAAGTTTGAGAAGTTCTTTATAGATCTTGGATATCAGCCCTTTGTCTGCAGTATAATTTGCAGATATCTTCTCCCATTCTGTGGGTTGCCTCTTTTTGTTGACTGTTTCCTTTGATATGCAGAAGCTTTTGATCTTGATGAAGTCCCAAAAGTTCATTTTCGCTTTTGTTTCCTTTGCCTTTGGAGTTGTGTCTTGAAAGAAGTTGCTGTGCTGATGTTGAAGAGGTTATTGCCTATGTTCTCCTCTAGGATTTTGATGGATTCCTGTCTCACATTGAGGTCTTTCATCCATTTTGAGTTTATCTTTGTGTATGATGTAAGAGAATGGTTGAGTTGCATTCTTCTGTATGTAGCTGTCCAATTTTCCCAGCACCATTTATTGAAGAGACTGTCTTTTTTCCATTGGATAGTATTTCCTGCTTTGCTAAAGATTAGTTGACCATAGAGTTGAGGCTCCATATTTGGGCTCTCTATTCTGTTCCATTTATCTGTGTGTCTGTTTTTGTGCCAGTAGCATGCTTTCTTGGGGATCACAGCTTTGTAAAGGGGTGGAGAACCATTTTTGATGCCAATGGACATCAAAAGAAGGCTGGGCTAGCAAATCTCATATCAGACAAATTGGATTTTAAGCTAACAACAGTAGTTAGAGATAGAGGACACTATGTCATTCTTAAAGGGCTTATCCAACAAGAGGATCTAACAATTGTAAATATCTATGCCCCCACCACAGCAGCAGCCAACTACATAAGACAACTTGTAACCAAAATAAAGAGACCTATTGATGATGATATGTTAATAGTAGGAGATCTCAACATTTCACTCTCAGCAACAGACAAACCATCTAAGCAGAAAGAGCTTTGAATGGTACACCTGACCAGATGGAGCTCATAGATATATACAGAATATTCCACTCTAAAACCACAGAATACTCATTCTTCTTCAGCACACATGGAACTTTCTCCAGAACAGACCATATACTGGGTCACAAATCAGGTCTCAACTGATATCAAAAGATTGAGATTATTTCCTGCATATTCTTAGACCACAATACTTTGAAACTGGGACTCAATCACAAGAAAAAGTTTGGAAGAAATTAAAATACTTGGAAGCTAAAATAATTCTGATCATAATTCTTCAGCCATGGCACATAAGAAAAGAGAAAACAGGTGACCTATATATTGATAATTGGTCTCCAGAAAAATTGATTTTATGTTCTTAGAAAAGGAAGCAAATGGCATATGTCTCTGCCAAGATGACAGATAATTGAAAAGTCCCTGTGATTAAAAAAGTTATATGAAAAGATAGCAAATGTACCTTCACATATACTACTAATCATGTGAGAAGAGGATGCATTAAACTCCTGTTTATCAGAACACATCATTAAGAGATTGAAAAAGCAAGACAATATAGAAGAGAAAATATTTTATGACCTAAGAAACAAAAAAGTGTTTTACCCAGAATATAAGAAAGAGTCCTACAAAACAATTTTTTTTAAAAAGGATAGATGAACTGATAATAAAATGGGAAAGAGTCTTGATTTTTAGCCCCAAAATAATGCCCAAATATCCAATGAGGATATAGAAATCTGTTTTGTATCAACAGAAATATATATGTTAAACCAACAATGAGATGTCAGCATATGCTCACCAGCATAGTTAAAATTTAAAAAGATTGATAATGGTGAGGCTATGAAATAGCTGTAATTTTTGCATGACTGATTTGGTGGTGGTATGCATTATTAGCATGATTACTCTAGAACACAGTATGGCTGTATTTACTGACCGTGAACATTATACATATATTCCCTGATCCAGAAATTATATTTCTAGGAATTAGTCAACAAAAATGCATACACAGAAGCATGAGCAGACACAGGCACATTCAGAGCAGCTTTATTCATTAAAATATAATGGGTAAATAAATTGTGCTACAGCATTGTCAGGAAGGAAAAACTTTTCTTACCGTTTTAAGTTCAATGTTTGAGGGTCTGTGAATTAAACTGACAAAAGACAGATTAGCAAAAGAAAAAACAGGTTTTTATTTATGTATGTCACTGGGAGTTCACAGAAAAATTTGACTGAAAGAGGTGGTTAGATTGGAAGCTTAGATATTAATAGTGGAAGTAGAGGGAGAGAAGGCATACTTATAAGAAAACAAAAGGATTTTAAGAAAAATAAATAAGCTTTTTAGAGAATAGATGGGGTATATAATCGTTTGTGACAATGTCTACTTTGGTGATTTCTTATCTGGAGTTAACTCTGGTGATAGAAGTCTATCTTCCCTGATTGTGACTTTTAGGGAAGGGACTTATGACAGTTCAGTTCTTAAAGGGGACTGCTTTTAGGCAGATAAGGGAAGTAAAGGAAAAAGACAAAGTCTTCATAGTGATATATTCTGTATCTCTTCAGTATTCATGTAATTAAAATGAATAAACTATTCCTACCCATGACAACATATTTAAATCTAACATAATGTTGAATAAAAGAAGCTATATAAAAATGGTATATATACATATTGTATAAAGTTCAAAAACAGAGTAATATATGGTGTGAAAAGTCAGTACAGTAGTGGAAAGAGCAAGTGGGGTTTCTTTGGGGTACTGGTAATACACTTTGTCTTGATGTAGGTACTGGTTATACAAATGTGTCCTTTTTGAGAAGTTTGCTGAACTACACACATAATCTATGCATTATTCTGTCCATATTTTACAGACTAACAATTAGTACCAAAAATGGAATAAGTAAAATTATAGATTTGTTACTTGAATTAAGGCTATTAGGCATGTAAGAAATGTAGAGTAGCATACTTTTGTTTTTAGGAATGGATGTCAAGATGCTTTTAATTGAACATGCAATAGTATAACAGCAGAGTATATTTTTAAAAGTTATGAGTCTTGAAAACCCAAAAGACTCCACTCCAAAACTGCTAGAACTTGTACAGGAATTCAGTAAAGTCTCAGGATATAAAATCAATGCACAGAAATCAGTTGCATTTCTCTACACCAACAACAAGACAGAAGAAAGAGAAATTAAGGAGTCCATCCCATTTACAATTGCACCCAAAACTATAAGATACCTAGGAATAAACCTAACCAAAGAAACTAAGAATCTATACTCAGAAAACTATAAAGTACTCATGAAAGAAATTGAGGAAGACACAAAGAAATGGAAAAATGTTCCATGCTCCTGGATTGGAAGAATAAATATTGTGAAATGTCTATGCTACCTAAAGCAATCTACACATTTAATGCAATTCCTATCAAAGTACCATCCATTTTTTTTTTTCAAAGAAATGGAACAAATAATCCTAAAATTTATATGGAACCAGAAAAGACCTCGAATAGCCAAAGGAATATTGAAAAAGAAAGCCAAAGTTGGTGGCATCACAATTCCGGACTTCAAGCTCTATTACAAAGCTGTCATCATCAAGACAGCATGGTACTGGCACAAAAACAGACACATAGATCAATGGAACAGAATAGAGAGCCCAGAAATAGACCCTCAACTCTATGGTCAACTCATCTTCGACAAAGCAGGAAAGAATGTCCAATGGAAAAAAGACAGCCTCTTCAATAAATGGTGTTGGGAAAATTGGACAGCCACATGCAGAAAAATGAAACTGGACCATTTCCTTACACCACACACAAAAATAGACTCAACATGGATGAAGGACCTCAATGTGAGAAAGGAATCCATCAAAATCCTTGAGGAGAACACAGGCAGCAACCTCTTCGACATCAGCCGCAGCAACATCTGCCTAGGAACATCGCCAAAGGCAAGGGAAGCAAGGGCAAAAATGAACTATTGGGATTTTATCAAGATCAAAAGCTTTTGCACAGCAAAGGAAACCGTTAACAAAACCAAAAGACAACTGACAGAATGGGAGAAGATATTTGCAAACGACATATCAGATAAAGGGATGGTGTCCAAAATCTATAAAGAACTTAGCAAACTCAACACCCAAAGAACAAATAACCCAATCAAGAAATGGGCAGAAGACATGAACAGACATTTCTGCAAAGAAGACATCCAGATGGCCAACAGACACATGAAAAAGTGCTCCACATCACTCAGCATCAGGGAAATACAACTCAAAACCACCATGAGATATCACCTCACACCAGTCAGAATGGCTAAAATTAACAAGTCAGGAAATGACAGATGCTGGCGAGGATGCGGAGAAAGGGGAACCCTCCTACACTGTTGGTGGGAATGCAAGCTGGTGCAACCACTCTGGAAAACAGCATGGAGGTTCCTCAAAATGTTGAAAATAGAACTACCCTATGACCCAGCAATTGCACTGCTGGGTATTTACCCTAAAGACACAAACGTAGTGATCCGAAGGGGCACGTGCACCCGAATGTTTATAGCAGCAATGTCTACAATAGCCAAACTATGGAAAGAACCTAGATGTCCATCAACAGACGAATGGATAAAGAAGAAGTGGTATATATACACAATGGAATACTATGCAGCCATCAAAAGAAATGAAATCTTGCCATTTGCGATGACATGGATGGAACTAGAGGGTATCATGCTTAGCGAAATAAGTCAATTGGAGAAAGACAACTATCATATGATCTTCCTGATATGAGGGAGAAGAGATGCAACATGGGGGGTTAAGGGGGTAGGAGAAGAGTAAATGAAACAAGATGGGATTGGGAGGGAGACAAACCATAAGTGACTCTTAATCTCACAAAACAAACTGAGGGTTGATGGGGGGAGGGGGGTTGGGAGAGGGGGGTGGGATTATGGACATTGGGGAGGGTATGTGCTATGGTGAGTGCTGTGAAGTGTGTAAACCTGGCGATTCACAGACCTGTACCCCTGGGGATAAAAATATATTATATGTTTATAAAAAATAAAATTAAAAAAAAAGTTATGAGTCTTAAATATATATCTTCAGTGGAAAAAAAGGGTACCCAATTTGAACATTTTTATAAAATGGACATTATCTAGCAAAATCTTGCATATCAAACTGACTAAAGAGGAAATAAAAGATTGAAATCATCTTATAACCAGTCAAGAAATTTAATCAGTAAATATAAACATATCAAAAAAATTTACTATCCACCAGACTTTTTTTTTACCACAAGATTTTTTTAAAGAGAGTTTTACCAATTGTTCAGAGATAATTCTAATCTTATACAAACCAATGAGAAAAGGGAATATTCCTGGGGCGCCTGGGTGGCTCAGTGGGTTAAGCCGCTGCCTTCAGCTCAGGTCATGATCTCAGGGTCCTGGAATCGAGTCCCGCATCGGGCTCTCTGCTCAGCAGGGAGCCTGCTTCCCTCTCTCTCTCTCTCTCTCTCTCTGCCTGCCTCTCTGTCTACTTGTGATCTCTCTCTGTCAAATAAACAAATAAAATCTTAAAAAAAAAAAGGGAATATTCCTTGAATCATTTGATCAGGCTAATATAATCTTGATATGAAAATCAAACAAAGGTATTTAAAATTAAAAATATGGGGATATCATGAAGAAGGATGAAAAATCATGAAAAAAAAAAACTAAGCTGACAAGATCTTGCAAGATACATACATATATTCATTAGGACCAATTTAGGTGTATCCAAGAAATTGAAGAGGGTTAAAGCATCTTTAAATGTGGTCATCTTCAGGGTACCTGGATGACTCAGTCATTTAAGAGTCTGCCTTTGGCTCAGGTCATGATCCCAGAGTCCTGGGATCAGCCCTGCATCAGTTTCCTTGCTCAGAGGAGCCTGCTTCTCCCTCTCCCTCTGCCTGCTGCTCCCCCTGCTTGTGCTCTGTCAAATAAATCTTAAAAAAAATAAATGTGGTCATCTTTATACAAACATTTAAGAGCTAACACTGATGCTTTAAAAAAAGATTGGACAACAATAACAGATCTTAATAGTATACCTCAATAGACGGAAAACTTAATGTGATAAAGATGACCAAGGTTAGCTACCAAAACTACACCAAAACACATAATTAACAGTGAAATAATAGAATCATTTTTTTCAAAGCAGAAATGAAGCTGAGGTGCTTCCGATCACTGCTTCCATTTATTTTGGAGGTCCTAGTCAGCTCACGAGGACAAGAAAAAGATATAAAAAATATAGGATTAGAATAATAGAAACATAGAGAAAATACTGCTTACAAAGAAAATTCAAGGTAATCTACCAAATATTAAATTACCCAATAGTAAATCTACCAAATATTAAAATCTCTATCAGATTGCTGTTTTAGGATTAATATAAGAAAATTCCTGAAACTAGTAGCAAATTTTAAAAAATATATTACAATAGGCTGTAGAACATGTGACTCGATCTGAGTTGTGTGTTTGAGCCCCATTTTGGGTATAGAGATTAATTAGAAATAAAATTTAAAAAAAAAATATATATATATCTGTGCATTTATATATATATAAATGTATTGTTTACATTAGTGACTCAAACTATAAGATACCCAGATTTAAGTCAAAGGTTTGTGAAGCTTGTATAGAGAAGATAATCTTTCCTGAAATGTTAGAGATACACTATTGTCCTAAAGATGTTTGTTATTCCCCATTTAATGTTAGTTTTATTGAAATGTCAATCACAATACCAAAGGTGTTTTTGTGTAAAACAAATTGATTTTAAAATCTATGTGGATGAAAAAAACCCAAATAGTCCATTTGGAAGAACAAGGGGGAGACCTAGCTTAGAAGACGTTAATGTCACAAAGCTATAGTAATCATGTTAGGATGAAATGAGTGCCATAGAATATTCAGTTAATTAACAGACTTCCATATACACAGAAAGTTGTTAAATGACAGAAATGAAATCATAGTATGGAGAAAGAATAAATTATTCCACAAATGGATACACATAATAGAAAAATTGTCTTACAGCATGGTACTGGCATAAAAATGGACACACAGACCAGTGGAACAGAGTAGAGAGCCCAGATATGGACCCGCAACTATATGGTCAAATAATCTTCAAGAAAACAGGAAAAAAGACAGGCTCTTCAATAAATGGTGCTGGGAATATTGGACAGCTATGTGTAGAAGAATGAAACTCGACCATTTTCTTACACCATACACAAAGAATAAACTCAAAATGGATAAAAGACCTCAACGTGAGGCAGGAATCCATCAGTATCCTAGAGGAGAATGTAAGCAGTAACCTCTTCGACATCAGCCACAGCAACTTCTTTCAAGATATGTCTCCAAAGGCAAAGGAAACAAAAGTGAAAATGAACTTTTGGGACTTCATCAAGATCAAAAGCTGCACAGTAAAGGAAACAGTCAAAACAAAGAGGCAACCCATGGAATGGGAGAAGATATTCGCAAATGACAATACAAAGGGCTGATATCCAGGATCTATAAAGAACTCCTCAAACTCAACACACATAAAATAGATAATCATGTCCAAAAATGGGCAGAAGATATGAACAGACACTTCTCCAATGAAGACATACAAATGGCTAACAGACACATGAAAAAATGTTCATCACTAGCCATCAGGGAGATTCAAATCAAAACCACATTGAGATACAACCTGACACCAGTTAGAATGGCCAAAATTAATAAGACCGTAAACAACATGTGCTGGAGTGTGTGTGGAGAAAGGGGAACCCTCTTACACTGTTGGTGGGAATGCAAGTCGGTGCAGCCACTTTGGAAAACGGTGTGGAGATTCCTTAAGAAATTAAAAATAGAGCTTCCATATGATCCTGCAATTGCACTACTGGGTATTTACCCCAAAGATACAGATGTAGTGAAAAGAAGGGCCATCTGTACCCCAATGTTCATAGCCGCAATGGCCATAGTCGCCAAACTGTGGAAAGAACCAAGATGCCCTTCAATGGATGAATGGATAAGGAATATATGATCCAGATATACTATGGAGTATTATGCCTCCATCAGAGTATGAATACCCAACTTTTGTATCAACATGGATGGAATTCGAAGAGATTATGCTGAGTGAAATAAGTCAAGCAGAGAGAGTCAATTATCATATGGTTTTGCTTATTTATGGAGCACAAGGAATAACATGGAGGACATGGGGAGATGGAGAGGAGAAGGAAGATGGGGGAAATTGGAGGGGAAGATGAATCATGAGGGACTGTGGACCCTGAAAAACAACCTGAGGGTTTTGGAGGGGTGGGGGTTGGGAGGTTGGGTGAGCCTGGTGGTAGGTACTAAGGAGGGCACATATTGCATGGAGCACTGGGTGAGGTGCATAAACAATGAATTCTGGAACACTGAAAGGAAATTAAAAAAATAAATATAAAAAAGATTGTCTTATTTCATGTGATATATAAATATAAATTCCAAGTACATTAAGTTTAAAATCTAAAGGATTATGCTTTCTGAAACTGGCACATTGAAAGAACATAAGTCATAGAATAGTCTCAGTAATTTTATTTTGCCTTAAAGTTATCCCTACAAATAAAATTCACAAGATCTTTTTTCCTTGTTTTCTTGAGTTAACAACTTGTCTAAATGCTGTAATATTGGGGCACCTGGGTGGCTCAGTGGATTAAAGCCTCTGCCTTCGGCTCAGGTCATGGTCCCAGGGTCCTGGGATCGAGCCCCACATCAGGCTCTCTGCTCGATGGGGAGCCTGCTTCCTCCTCTCTCTCTCTGCCTATCTCCTCTGCCTACTTGTAATCTCTGTCTGTCAAATAAATAAATAAAAATCTAAAAAAAAAATAAAATAAATGCTGTAATATTTGGTTACTTACTGGGAGAAGAAAACATCTGTTTAGTCATATATATCTTATATATGTTATCTCTCTCTGTATATAGATAGATAATCTTACAATTGTGGGGATGATAACCTCTGATAATATTCAAAGTTAAAACCTCTCCTCTCTCCAAGCTTATGTAAACTGATGGAAAGAAACTTTAAGTAAGAAACAGGAACATGTTTGGTTTCTTTTCTCTTTTCTCAGGTGTTCTCTATGGTGACCAGCCATCCCAATATGTCTAGAATGGGGGTGTCAAAGGGTCCCTGAGACATGCGAGTTTAAGTTTTAAAATGGGCCATATAGCTCCTTCTCCCACCTGTCCACTAAATGCTATGGCTTCCGCTCTTCTGAAGATAATGCAGAGTTTTGGGAGAAGGAATAAAAGGATTTCAGGGAGAGAGGGAAAGTCCCACTTGACTATTAAATTCTGACATTGAGTTTCCATTGGCCATGACAGGTGTTTAAAGACAATGCTTCTGATAGTTGCTTAGTGGGTTCTTTGGTGAAATAAGATTTTTTTTCCACATTACTGCAAATTTGTCATCTGTGGTATTTAGTCTCTGTTATTAGTGCCATTTATGACTCCCTATCTACCCTTTAGCTCCTTGTGATCTATGTTCATTCATACTTTCTGTTGAAGTCCCATTGTCTCCTCAGGTTGCTCTCTCTGGTAAAACCCCTTTAAGATGCTTCAAATCAGTTTTGCCTCTTTTTTGATCACTGCAGTGGCCTCCAATTGTAATTAGTTCTGTCTCTTTTTGGAAGTAGTGTTTTTTTAAAGGATTTTTATTTATTTATTCATTCATATGACAGAGAGCTCAAGCGCATGCTAGCAAGAGTAGGGGGAGGGGCAGAAAGAGAGGAAGAAGCTGACTCTCCGCTGACCAAGGAGGTCAATGCAGGGCTCCATCCCAGGACCCTGGGATCATGACCTTAGCCAAAGGCAGAGCTTAACTGCCTGAGCCACCCGGGCGCCCCTACTTCGTTATTTTTAAAATGAAGTCTTTTTACTTACAGAGATGCAAGTATATGTATTGTTAAAAACAACAACAACAAACCTCTCAGGAAGCGTCAAAGCATTTAAAGGCAAGGTGTTGACCTCAGATAGATGGCATTTCTTATCCCAGCACTACCATTTAACTGTGTATATGAATCTGGGCATCTGAGGTCTCTTAGTCCTGATTCTCATTTCCTTCATGCATAAAATAGAAATATTCATTGCATCATTGCTAATATTAAGTGAGATAATAAGTCTAAAGTATTTAGAATAATGGCTGGAACATGAGTATTTAATACAAATATTAATTTTGGTAATTGATTATGTGACCCATTTTAAAGACAAACATGCAGAATGATTTCCTCAAAATTATTATTATTATTATTTTTAAAGATTTTATTTATTTATTTGACAGAGAGAAATCACAAGTAAGAGAGGCAGGCAGAGAGAGAGGAGGAAGCAGGCTCCCTGCTGAGCAGAAAGCCCGATTTGGGGCTCGAACCCAGGACCTGGGATCATGACCTGAGCCGAAGGCAGCAGCTTAACCCACTGAGCCACCCAGGCGCCCCAATTTCCTCAAAATTATTATTCAGTGAATATTGTCAGTATTTCCAAAAGGACCAAAGAGAATCTTAATTTAGGTGTTTTTATCAGTTATGAAAAACTAGATTTTACTGCAGGAAATACCAATAGCTTTAAGCAACAAAGTTTTACTCTTTGAAAAACAAAGTTTTACAAATACCTGTTGTATGCCAATAATGACGGTGCAGCAAGAAGTTCTATTTTATACCATCCTCTCTGTGACTGAAACTGGTGGAAACTTCACTGTTGGGAAAGTGGGTCACAGTCACAAAAGGAATAGAGGCTAATTTATGCATCAGCAAATGCTTTCACATGGAAAATTCACACAGTTACTACCACTACTCAAATTCCATGGGACAAAGAAACTCCAGTCACTGTGATGTGTAATCCTTCCATATGCCTAAGGGTAGACAAGAACCAAACATTGGTAGACTGTGAATGTGGTGGGCATACATAGTAGGGTAAGGCAAATGGGCTGTAAGAAAACTAGGCCCCAGAATTCTCTAACTTGTAAAATCACAGTTACAGAAACAAACGAATAAGTGATAAACTAAGCATTTCATTTCTATGTAATAGTTTCCTTATTTTATATAATTGAATCAATTTTATCTTTTATTAATGCCTAGAACAAAACACATGTGTGATTCTTGAGTATAGTGGAAGTGATAGTCCAACCAATACAGTTCAAATTTGTAATGACCTCTCAGTTCTTTTTTTTTTAAAGATTTTTATTTTATTATTTATTTGACAGACAGAGATTACAAGTAGGCAGAGAGGCAGGCAGAGAGAGGGGGAAGCAGACTCCCCGCTGAGCAGAGAGCCAGATGCAGGGCTCCATTCCAGGACCCTGGGATCATGACCTGAGGTGAAGGCAGAGGCTTTAACCCAGTGAGCCAACCAGGTGCCCCTGACCTCTCAGTTCTTTATTTTCATTAACTTTCCCTCAGATTCCATTGAAATGATAAGCACATTTATTTTCTACAGTCAATTGCCATTATTCAGTTTCTGTATTTGCAAGTTTACTAAAATTTTTTTATAACCCACAAATTAATCCTCAGTATCTCTGGTCCTTTATGGTCCTTCGGAGACTGTTGAAGAGCCACACACAAAAATTAAGTCCCTGATGTTCATATTCTCAGCAGTTTGAACAAGGCTCTGTTCTGCCTTCTTGTTTTAGCTCTCTTACTGTAAATAAGTGTCCTGGGGGTGGGGGGTTGTCTATGCAGTGTCATACTTAATTGTGTTATTGTTGGTTTTTTGTTTGGTTTTGTTTTTTTTGATTTTGCTGAAATAGTGTATAGTGCTGAAATGTATTGCTCCTAATGCTCTTAAGCGCAAGAAGGCTGTGATAGGTCTTAGGAAGAAAATACGCTTATTAGGTAAATTTTGTCCAGACATAAGTTACTATGAGTTGAATGTTAATGAATCAACAATATATATTAAGTAAGTTGTCTTATGCAGAAACAAACATAAAATTGGGTTATGTTAATTAATGTATGTATTTCTTATTTTCTGTGTGTTTCTATTTAAAGATGAGATGCTGGCAAATATGAGACCAGAGGCTCATAAGAACATAACCCTATGCTTACCCTAGGGGCCATGTTTAAGTGTGATTAATTCAGTGCCTGTGGTGACTTTTACAGATCATAACTACTGTGAGAAATGAAACTTGGACACTTAAATAGAAATATTAAAATAGGGAAGATCTGGGGCACCTGAGTGGCTCATTTAAGTGTTTGCCTTTGGCTCAGGTCCTGGGATCAATCCCTACATCAGGCTCTGTGCTCAGAAGGGAGTTTGCTTCTCCCTCTGCCCTCTGTACCTCTTACCCCTCACCCTGTGCTCTCTCTCTCTCAAATAAAGTCTTAAATAAAAATAAAATATAACAGATCTTTCTGTCACCTGAAACAAAGTAAGTTCAAAATCAGAAAAAGATGGGAAATTCTGTGTCACTTAGAAGAAAAGAATAGTAATTATTAAGTTGACCTGCAAAAGCTGCAGTAGGTAGGTACCTGCTCTGTAGGTAATGTATTAGTGTTAAAAAATAGTTATCTTCTTACAATCTAAAAACCAAAATTGCTATGTTCAGAATTTTATTTTCTTAAAGTTAGGTACCTTTGAAGAAAAAAATTTATGGTCTTTCTGATTTTTAAGGTTTAGGCTCCATGTGTAGGTCTTGCCATCGCAAACCAATTGCAAGCTTTTGTACTCCACCAAGGAAGAAAATTTTTCTTATCATTGCTTTATTTATTTTTTTAAGATTTATTTATTTGAGAGTGAGAGAGCGAGTGAGTGTGTGTGCATGGGAGCACAGGTTAGAGGCAAAGAAGCAACAAGAGACGGAAAGAAGGCGTACGTAAGACTCCGTGCGGAGCCCAGTGTGAGGCTCAGTCTCAAAATCATGAGACCACAATCAGAGCCGAAGCCCAAAGTCAGACTCTCAACTGAATGTACCAGGCAGGTGCCCCTTACCACTGCTTTCAAGTGACTGGATATAGGGAAGAGGCTTTGTTAAACAGCCAGTTTACTTCCTTGTGATCCATGTTTTTAAAAGAATTATACGAGATCCTGATTTCTTCCAACTTAAACTTAGCTAATTAACTAAAACTTGAAATGAAATGAAAACACTAATTTATATGACAAAAAGCTGGTGTATTAGAAAGGGCTGTCTCTAAATTCTTTATCACCACCTTGGCAGCATAATCTGTTCTCAGACAGATTCATCCAGGTAATTACAGTGCTTTAAAATTTGATGAATGACCATCCACCATGGTTACATCATTAAAGATGTTAACTAGTGCAACTAGTTCTCATTTACCAATAGGATTGCAGAGTCCCAGTTTATCTTCATTTCACACTCAGAGCAATCCCATTTCATGGCTAATGGGGCATTTCCACACTTTATCTGTCTCTAAACAAGGGAAGATTAGTCATATGATATGCCAGTTGCTTGTGACAAAAAGACATGTTGTCGCTCTCGTTATTGGCCTCTCTCTCACCTATCTATCCTGTTATATTATAGACAGCTGCCTTAAAGAAACCACATGATCATTATTTCAGGTCACAAAATGAGCAACAATCCTCCTTGTCATGTAAGTTAAAATGCAAACCTCTTTTCTATGAATTCATTCTCAGATAATAATTTAGAGGGAAATTGGCCAGAACTTTTACATGGTTTTCCATTTTTAACTATACCCTGCTCTGCCTATGTGAATTTCTGGCCCGGAGGACCTGGGTGGACTTTGTGCTCATCAGTCCTTGGCTCCTATTGTGCTATGTTGGTAGTCAGGTAATAAATCTCTGCACAGGGGGAGCATGAAGAGATTGTCAGAATTGGCAATAAGCATATGGAGGAGTCAGATTTCTTCTGTGTCAGAATCCTATGGCAAGACAAAGATGGGCCACTGGTTATTATCTGGGACACAAGTTACTGATTTGTAAATTTGATGGTACTTCTCTACTTACTACTTTAAAATGTCATAATGATTAATTTTAATGTTCACTGTTAGGGTGTACTGCTTTTTCTTGCTCTTAATTAGAAATGTCATTTAGAAATTAGTACATAGATACTGATGTTATATATAGCAAAAAATGTAGAGTTTCTGAGTACTTAAAAAAAGGTGGTGGTGGTGGGGTAGGTGGGCACCACAGGGGTAACTCTAAGATTTCTAACAAAGTTCTGCTGAAGTGATTTTACTCTTTGACTCCAGTAGTAATGGACTTAGTTTTAGGGGAAAAAATGGTGAAAAAAAAAAAGAGGAAAATAGTAGTATTAATGTGTCCTGATCAGTCGAGTCTACTGAAATATACTGCTGGCATCAGGACAAAGTAGAAAATACACAGAAAAGCCTGATGAGCTTATAACTTGGGACTTGGAGGGCCTAGACACAGGTCTAGAAGATGTGGTAAGAATGGAAAGATGCGGCTTCCTAAGTGGGTCTCAGGGCACATGATGAGTCCAAGAAATCTGTTTACCTACCAATGACTGGGAAGGATATGGAAGCCATATAAAATGTTGGTATTTCCTAAAATAAGTGTGAGTTAGCAATCTACACATGAAAAAAAACCTGATGTTATTAGCTCATTTAACTTCATTTTAATCCTGTCTTAGGGGTTCTTAAAAATAGAAACATCAGTTTTTAAGTAAGATTTTAAAGAAAGTGAGACATGCTGATCCACCCTCTCCTTAACTCCCCAGTCATTCAAGCTCATAGAGTAAGTATCTGTATAAGAGTCAGAACCATGACAATCTCAAAGAGGAAGTATTCTGTCATGGTAGATTAAAAAGGGCTTGGATATGGTATAAAGAGGAGTTAGGTTGAATTCTGGCTCTGTCACTTACAGGTTACTCTTTGAGTTTCAGATTCCTTATGGCTAAAATGGCACTAACAGCACTTACTTCATGTTAGTATTGTGAAGAAATATTAAATGAGACTACGTATGTAAAACACTGGGTGAAGTATTTCATGTAGAAAAAGTCCTGAATTAGAGGCTGCAGTTACTACTTCCTCTGTGCGCTCCTACCTGGAACCAAGGTTCTCCCCCATGGATGATCACTAACCAGAAGTGCAATTCAAAATCTTCTGGGGTGGGGACCAGGCATTTGTATTTTGATTCTGAAGATTCTGAGGTTCAAGGAGATCAGATTCTTGAGAATATCTATAACTTGTAAGATCTCCTTGAACCTGGACCATACTCTGCTTTGAGGATACCAGCTGCCTAGGGGTCCTCAGAAAGCTGCTATGGGTGAGGAGGAGCCTCCTTATGCTCACATGTATGGCTGGTCTGCAGTCCTGAAGGTACAAGGAAAATCCAGGCTCTGATCTTTATAAATTAGACTCTTGAAACAGACTAGTGCTACTCTTCAGATGTCTGTTTTCCAAGGGCTTTCCCTACTGTTTACCTAAAGTTGCCTCTTTTGTAAAACTATTGTTGGATGTTAGGGACATGTGATGAAGTGTGATGCCCTCTGTTCTTACCTCTCCCCACCCCCAGTCCCACACCCTCGACAGCAACCCTGTCTTCATCTTTCCTAATATATAACCCCTCAGTGCTCTGGGGGTTAATTTACTGTGGGAGTTCAGCACAGTAACTGAACCTAAAATTTCTAAAAACGGGCTGTTAGAATTTAATGCCTCTCCTCTACCACAGGCATTGGATGTTACATAATTCATGCATATGAGTGATGGTTTGTGTCCTTATTTACAAATGTCAACATAACCACCCATCCCCAAAAGCTTTTATCTCCTTTACCTGGACAAAAATAAATTAAGATTGCTGCAGTGCCAAATTCTCTCTGCAGAGAAGAATGGAAAGGAAGGATGGAATCATGGTCTATTTAGAGGGTAGACTGGACAGGAATTGACTGGGAAGGAGAGTGAAGATTGAAATTAACTTTCCAGTTTCAAGATGAATCCAAAGTGTGGACTTAGTGGCTGTAAAATATGATGTAATTTTAGAGTGTATCCTTGTTCCCCTCACCTGCATTACCCAAATCTCTTCTCTACCCTCACTGATGTGTGCAGTTCATGCAAAAGAGGACAAAGGCTCTTATACAGACTGGTATTGCCTTTCCAGCTATTCTGCCTGGTTGGGCACGATATTGTCGTAGGTGAAGAATGGTCATATACTTCAAGGAGTCAGGCAGAGGAAATATTTCAGTTCCATCTATTTGGTCCCACTAGTATGGGTAAACTTAGGACTTGAAAAAGACAATCAAGCTATTTTTCAATTGTTTAATTGCTCAATTCTACCATAAAGAAAAATTATTACTAGGTATTAGAGAGCCTCATCATATTACTGGAGCTGCACATTCTCAAATAGGCACCTTTCTATTAAGGAAAGCCAGTTTGCGAATTCTTTATCTCTGTACTGACCTTAACGTCAGCTAAAATTATAAAATAGCAATTGAGTTTTTATTCCTACTCTATAACAGTGGCAAAACAAAGCATGTAATTTTCAGAAACAAGAACAGGCGTGAAATCTAGAAATTTAGCAAACATTTACTAGAACTTGGTAGAAAATATCTTTTTCAGAGTATATACATAACATATTCTGCCAAATCTCTGCCCTTTATACTTTCTCTTTAATTCTTTTATTCCTCAGAGTAGAACACCTGAAAGGTCAGAATATATAAGAATTTACTGATTGGATGCATCTACAAAGCAAAGTCATACAGTGCCTCCTTTTGTCCTTAATAAATGCTAAGGTTTTGACATTCAGTTGGTATGACTTTGCTTTTCTTAGTGTTACCTTCTTCCTTAGGCAATTTGCTGTGTCATCTCATTATAGTCATGGCTTGAAAGAGGAACCTAGTTCTAAAGCTTGAAGTGGTTTATTGATCCTGAAAGATGAGGTAATTCACTGTCTGACATAATTCAAGGCTCCATAGAACAAAACTCTAAAGTACGCTTTTCTCATGAAACAGTCTCTAATGGAAGTATCAAAATTCTGGCCCTTGCTTGGAATCCTCAAAATCATTTATGTAGATTAAAATCCAGTCCTTAAAATTCATTCTGAATCATTCTCATGACCTATTCCCTTAAGTAGCAGTAAGATCCTTCCATTTGTTTAACACTGGTACTTACTGCTAATTGTCCTAATAATGTTAACTAAATTTAATTCATTCCTATCATTGTATCTCCTACCCTGTGATTATTGTCAGGAGCTGGGATTCTGTATATATTAAATATCTTCTTAAAGGTTACACCCTGGGACTGTGACGGAAAGCTCGATGGCAATGAGATAATATCTAACTAGAGGGTTGACACAGAGTGACCAGTAAAAGGACTTACATGCATTCTAAGTCACCCAGAGTGAATCAAATTATCATTTTGTTTCAGAAACACGAGGATGAGTATAGTTGACATAAGGTAGCACTTGAATGGAATGTTGAATCTCTTTATTAATTCTATTTGGAGGACATCATCAGAAAAGATGTGATTTGTTTTTCTTTATATGATCTTAGACTTCAAATATTCTCTCCACAAATATGGCTTTGGGTAGAGAGAGTTTTGTGCCTCAGAAACTAATAAAAAGCTTTTGAGCACTTAGTACCTGCCAGTCACTGTTTTAGGGAATGTTTAAATATAATCTCATTTTATTCTTAAAGAAGGTAAATTTATTTTCCCATTTTATTGATAAGAAAACTGACAAAGAAAGGTTAAGTAATTTGCCCAATATGGTGCAAGTAAGAAGTGTTAAAACAATTGAATTTATGCAAAGGGGATCCAACAATCTCTCTCTCTCTCTTTTTTAAAGATTTTTATTTATTTATTTGACAGAGAGAGGGAGAGAGGGAGGGAGATAGATTGAGAGAACAAGCACAAGCAGGGGGAATGCCAGGCAGGGGAGAAGCAGGCTCCCCACTGTGCAGGAAGCCTGAGATGTGGGGCTCAATCCCAGGACCATGGGATCATGACCTTAGCTGATGGCAGCAGCTTAACCAACTGAGCCACACAGGTGCCCCCACCAATCTTTCTTGACAACTAGATTACACTGATTCATCTTGCAACTGGAAACAAAAAGGATAGTGTTCATGAAAAAGGCTTATTTAGATGGTAAGTAAGGATAAATAAAATTTTGACAGAGGGAGGTGGCAGGGCAAAAGTAACAGGCATTTTGAGCTAATGAAACAGCATGAGAACAAAAGAAAATAGGAAAAATGCAGAGCATCTTCAGGAAAAAATTAAAAGTTTATCTGTGTGTGTGAGTGTGTGTGTGAGAGAGAGAGAGATTAAGAGAAAGAGAAATGCATTTGAATTATGTAAAGCAAAACACACAGGCTCTGTAATGAAATGGAAGTGGAGAGCCAGAGCAATTGGAGAACAGCAATAGCAGCAGCGGGAGCTTAGACCTGATGAGCAGTGGAGCCCATTTTAGTCTAACGCGCTTGACAGGGGGTCTTTGGTGTTAACTGAAAGATGTCACAAGGCCTCCAGTATTTGATCCTGTTCAAGTTCTCATATTGGTCATCTTGACTCCCCAACATTTGATTTATTTATTGTTCATTGTCTAAACTGATCACCCTAAGCCCTCTGAAATAACATTTTGTTTGTTTTTGTTTTTGTTTTTGTTTTTTTTTTTCCCCCTGTCTAGGAGAGGATACTTAAGAATATGCCAGTGCTTTCTCTACTCACTAACAACAGATGTTAGAAAGTAGCTCAGACCTGGAGAAAGAACCCATAACCAGCTGTTTCATAGCTGTAATTACAACCTTAATAAATGAATCATTTCCTTCAGTTGGCACTAGTTGGGGTCTGAGCCTGGTGTTCTGTGGGTTAGCAGTTCTGGAAGCATTTCCTTGTCCACTGATAATGCTTTAACATGGAAGTTTGAGAAATCAGGCACATAACAAAAATGGCCCTTGCTGTGTATAAATGCAAGTTTAGCGATTGGTGGTGAGCTCATATAAGTAGGAAGAAGTCATCAAGTCCTCGGTAATATAATTGGCTTGACTTATTAGGTTGTAGCTTTGAATTTAGAAATCAAACTATAAAACATAATCTGCTGTACAGTGTGCTAATTAACCAGCTGGGCCAGCTTTTATAGACTTAATTTTACAGATTTCCTCGAGGACCTAATCTAGTTTGGTGACTCAGAGCTATATCTCCCTCCTGCTAAGTCTTAATAATCATGGTCCCTGGTTTTTTTCCTTGGTATGTCAGAGACCTCATCTTTGTCTCTTTTGTTAGATGATATCCTTTCCACACACTAATCTCTTTTGTAGATCTCCGTATTAGACACTGCATTATAAAACCACAGATTTTGCTACTTCCGCCCAAATAATTTTCTTCTGTGATTAATGCTCATTTTTCAAAATAATGCATCCTAGTCCCAAACAAACATGGTGGGTCATAACAGAAGAGTTGGAAAGAAGTAACAGTAAGGGTTGAATTTCTACCAAACGTTTGGTAGAAAGGCAAAGATGAAGTGGGAAATCATTCAGCTGCAAGCTTTTTCATAACAATAGTAGTAGGGAATGTAAAAAAAAAAAAAGGGGGGGGGAGAAAAACAAACAATAAAAATCGGTTATATTCCCAGCTTTAAGTTCACAAATGTAGGCAGCTAAGGAGGCAAGTAGAACAATAGGAACAACATAAAGCCTTAAAATAACTTTCTAAAAATTGAAGTACAGTTGACATACAATGTCAAATTTCAAATACAGTTTCAAATGTACAACACAGTGATTCAACATCTTTATACATGCTATGTTCGCCTGAAGTGTAGCTGCCATCTGTCACCATGCAACCCTATTAATACCTTTGAATATATTCCCTATGCCGTGCCTTTTTATCCCCAAGTCTTACTCATTCCATAACTCGAAGCCCATATTTCCCACACCCTTTCACCCACTTTGCTAATCCCTCCTCCCTTGAGGCAACCAAAAGTCTGTTCTCTGTATTTGTGGGTCTGATTGAGCTTTTTGTTTGTTTATTCATTTGTTTTTTGGGTTTTTTGGGGAGGGGGCAGGGATTCCACATTTAAATGAAATCATATGATGAAATAAGAGATAAACACAGCAACTTTTTTAATGATAGAGATAGCATATGCTTGATGTAAGAAATACATAAACTATAAAAGAATTACCAAGAGATGACGATTATGAATATTTTAATGTATTATCATCTTTCTCTACTCCAAATTTTCTACTTATTTGCAGTCATCCTGGGTAGGTAATTTTGCATTCCCCTTGTTTTCCCATCATTATCCTACATTTTCTAAAGTCAATATAAATTTTCTGACATCTGTGTAAATTTTATTGTTGTTTTTTCTATCAACAAAATTGACACTTAATAGAAAACTTTAGAGCATTAAGTTGACAAAAGCTACTAATGCTATGGATAGTGTGTGCATGTATACATTTATACTAATTCTATAACCTAAATACACCATTTTTGTGATTACATTATTATTTTACAAAATGGTTTTTGTTAGCAATACACTATGAGTATTTTTTGATGCATATATATGTATGTACATATTATTTTAATAAATAAATACTATTGTATGGGTATTCTATAATTGATTTAACCAATCCTCTACTATTGGCCTTTCATATGGATTTCAAATGTTTATTCCAAATGTTTATGTTTACATATAATACTCTAATAAAAATCTCTAGGAATATTTTGTCATTCTTAATTTAAAAAAAAACATTTTTAGAATTTGTGCGTTTGTACTAACTAATAGAATTCACTCCAATCTGATGTTGTGTATGAAAGTAATGGGATTCTTTGGATCATATCCAGTTTAATATGTGGACATTATCTTCTTGCATTCCTTTCTTCTTAACATGATTTTTTCATGTAGTTATTGCATATTTATATATTGGTATTTCTTCTGTAAATGGTCTACTTTTAGTTTTCTATTTTTACATTGGGGGATAAGTCACTTTGAATTTAACTTACTTAAATTAATTAAAAATTTAAATTTCTAGTTATTTTATTTGGTTACATGATATCATATATATTTAGCATAATCCAGGAAGGGAGTTTACTTATTACTTCCAAATTTAGGTTAAAGCCTCAAAGCTGAGAATGTTGTGGAAAAGTGTCACCGTGTTTTTAACAAAGGAACTAGATAGACCCTATACATCTTTAGGATATGAGTTTTCAGAGGCCTATCACCATCAAGAGCAGTCGGAGATTTATTTTTGATTAAATAGTAGAAAATACTTTGAAAGGGCTTTGCAAGGAGTAGAGAAAAATATTTTGCTTCTCCTTTTCCAATCTTCATGCTGAATGAAGGCAATGCCAACAGGGCTTGACTTCATCCTTGGAGTCTGTGGGGCACAGATAGTGGAAAGTCTGAAGTGGATCACAAAGGCAAAGCCATTAAGGAGGGCAGCAGGAAGGTGTGGCTAGTAATCTAGAGTTTGGCAAGGTGATTTGGAATGTTTCCCTAGAGCCAAATGGTAGTGGACCATAATTTGTCTTGTGAGGATATCAGCAGATTGGCAATCTTGTTTTCCAGATGTTTAAGTCCCACATCTTGAAATCATGGTTAACTGCTTTATCTCCTTCATAATCTACAAGCAATCAGCAAACCCTGTCAGCTTCAGAACACAACCACCACCTCTAAGATGACACTGTCATCCAAGTCACTAATAACCTTTCTTCTAACTGGTTTCTTGTATGTTTGCCCTCCCCAACCCTCCCACTTAATTTCTGCATAACACTCAGAGAGGTTCTTTTAATATTTAACTTGAATCATGTCATGGTTTTGTTAAAAACCTTATTTATAATGGCTTCACGTCTCACCCAGGGTAAAAGCTAAAGTCTTAAAAATGACCTCTAAGTTCCTATGTCGTCTGCCTCCCCATTCATTCCTTTCTGAGCTCATTTCCTTCTGCTTTTCCTCTTCTCATTGTGCCATGTACGTGGGACTTCATACTATTCTTTTAGCTTGCCAAATGTATACTCATCCTGGGACCTTTGCACTTACTGTTGTTCCGGGAACACACGTCCCTAAATATGCATATACTTCTTTTACTTAACTCAGGTAGCATCTTTGAGGTCACAGTTTCAGAAAGACTTTTCTGCCTACCCTTAATGTATTAGTGTCCCCTTAGTTCATCCCGTGTTCCTAAGTTACATTTCATTTTTCTTCTAGGCACTTAGCATCATGTGTCATATTTTTATGTGCTTATTTCTTTATTGTTATAGTACACCAGCTTGCCAGCTCTTAGCATCTTGTCTTCGATCACCACAGCATACTACAGAGCAGGACACAGGAAAGGCACTGAGTAGTTAAGTGTTTAGTGTTTAGTAAATGATGAATGTACCCTGATTCAGAAGCAAAGTTTTTTTTTTTTCTTCTGTGTGTTACTTTTAGTTATTTAAGATGAATACATTTCCATTCTCGAGATACCTAGAAATAGTGTGTATTTTCAAGACTAGAACAACTGGTAGATATCTAACTCTTGGATATTTTAGGTGTATTTATTAACCTTGATATAATGCTTTAGTTAATACCCTATGTCACACGATTTTATACCCTGCTACAATTTATCATTGCAATTTTGATAAGCTTACTTGTGAAGAAGTCTTATTTCTTATTTCTGTGGTAACAATTTACCATAAATATACTGGCTTAAAACAATTCAAATTTATCCTCTTGGTTTTGGAGGTCACATGTTCAACACAGACCTCACTTGGGTAAAATCATGGTGTTAGCAGGATTGATTACTTCTGGAGCCCTGAGCGTAGATTCTGTTTCCTTTTCTTTTCAGTCTAGTGATTACCTGCCTTTCTTGGTTCATGGCCCCATTCCACTATCTTCAAAGCTAGCAAGATAGCATCTCTGACCCAGCCTAGTGAAGTTCTACACTTACAAGGATTCATGTGATTAGATGGATTCTACCCAGGTAATCTTCCCATCTCAAGCTCCTTGACCCTTTTCACATCGGCAGAGTCTCTTTTGCCATATAAGGTAACGTATTCACAGGTTGTGTGGGTTAAGTTTCCTAACAAGGAAGGAAAGAAAACATAGCTATATTTCATGATTGTCCCTGCTGACCTCTAAGACTAATACCTTATTTCTCTTTTCTTTGAAAACAACTTTCATTTCACTCTCGGTGTTTGATTTTTTTAATGAATGTAACTTTGAATCCCAGCAACATACTGAAAATGTTCTTTCCAACTCCACCTTTGACCACCTAGTCCAAATTTGATTCCCCCCGCTCACCCCCCGCCGTGTGTCAGTATGCCTGAGAAATTAGCAGGTAGATACGTATTTTCTGTAACAGCCAGGAAGAATGGAGCCTGATGGCTCAGACCAGAATACAGAAACTACCTGCTTTTCCCTTTCAGGTGTATCTTACCTTCTGTCCTCTTAATGACCTGCTCTTCTACTCATGTAAAAGTGTGTCTTACTTTCCTGATCATTTACTATAGTTTGAAACTCTCTACCTTCAAACTGTTTCTCCAGAAGTTTACCTTTTCTTGTATCATACTCTTTCCATGACATCTGCCCATCTTTCTAACTACTTTAAAATTCTCAACTCCCTGTTCTTCCTGTTTTAGACTCCTAAGCCAGGTGTTCCTTTTCTTGGGGAAATGATTCTGAGGACAACAACTTTACCTAAAGTTACTTAAGTGCCTTGCTTGTTATCTGGTCACTCTCTTCATAGAGTCTACAAAGCCATAGCTGCAGGTCACTGCTCTGAAGAGACTGAATATTGAGCAGTTATGGGCACTGACCCAACTCTGAGTGAAGGTGACATCCAGTGAACACAATCCTTCTTCCTTGTCATGTGTTACCGATTTTTTTGTTAATTGTGGTAAAAAGTATATAATATAAAATTTACCATCTTAACCATTTTTAAGTATTCAATATAGTTCAATAGTGTTAAATACATTGACATTGTTGTGCAACCAATCTCCAGAACTCTTTTCATCTTGCTAAACTGAAACTATCCATTAAACTCTAATTTTCTCTTTTCCCTTCCTCTAGTCCCTGGAAATCACCATTCTACTTTCTGCCTCTAAGAATTTGACTATGCTAGATAGTCATGTAAATGGAATTATATAGTGTGTGTCTTTTTGTGATTGGTTTATTTTACTTAGCATATGTCCAGATTCATCCATCAGGATTCCCTTCCTTTTTAAGGCTAAATAATATTTCATTGCATGTATATGCCACATTTCTTTATCCATTAATCTACTGGCAGATATTTTGGTTGATTTTACCTTTTGGATATTGTGAGTAATATTGCTATGAACATGGGCATTCATATATCTCTTTGAGACTCGACTTTCAGTTCTTTTGCATATATACTAAAAGTGGAATTGCTGGATTATATGGTAATTATATTTTAATTTTCATACTATCATACTGTTTTCATTAGCAGCTTTAGCATTTTACATTCTCACTAGCAATGCACGAGGGTTCCGGTTTCTCCACATCTTTGCCAATACTCATTATTTGTGAAAGAAGCCGTATAAGGTGATATGGTAACCATATGATGATAACCAAATGATAACCACTATTAAGCAAATTAATGTATCTGTCACCTTGCATAATGATATTTTTGTGTGTGTATTAAGAGCATTTGAGATCTCTCTTAGAAAATTTCAAATACACAATACATTGTTATTTAAGATTCTACAATAAATGAGATCATGCAGAATTTGTTTTTCTGAGTCTGGCTTATTTCACTTACCAGAAGGTTCTCCAGGTTCATTTGTGTTGTGGCAAATGGCAGGATTTCCTTCCTTTTTAAGGCCAAATAACATAACCTAATTAATGACTTGTTGATCTCCCCATTGATGCTGTGCAAAAAAGTACTTAGTCAGAAACCAGTGAGGATACCTTAATAAGAATCTTTGAATGCTGTACCTGGCTGGAAAAAGTGGAGAGGGTATTGTGTCAGGTTAAAGGAGGAGATAAAGCACACCTTTTTATTTTTTTTTTATTTTTTTATTTTTTTTTAAAGATTTTATTTATTTATTTGACAGACAGAGATCACAAGTAGGCAGAGAGGAAGGCAGAGAGAGAGAGAGAGGAGGAAGCAGGCTCCCCGCTGAGCAGAGAGCCCGATTCGGGACTCGATCCCAGGACACTGGGATCATGACCTGAGCTGAAGGCAGCGGCTTAACCCGCTGAGCCACCCAGGCGCCCAAAGCACACCTTTTTAAAGGATTCTTTATCTCTACCTTGCCTTGATGTCTCCTCCACTGCTGGTGGCCCATAAAGGTGTTGTCTTCTTAAAATTTTCTCTTGAATGTGATTTGTCTCTTCAAGTTTATCAAGTCTAAAATTAGCTCATACTTCTGATATCTCTTTTTCTTTCAAGGTACTGTTACATTTACTCAGTCTTCATACATTAAAGTTATTTTTTATTCTTCTTTGTTTCTTTCAATTAACTGTTCTTATTTCTTCAATTAACCATTTAGTGTCAATTTGTCTTTCTTGATATCCTATGTATTGAAGTTCACTGTGGAATATACCTGTGGTCAAAGTTAGGTTTATTTAGCTTGCTATAGCAAGGGAGACTCTAGAAAAACTTCAGAAGCATTTCAGTGAAGGGTGTTGGATGGGCTTTTTATTGGGTTTGGGCTTGTTTTGGATGACTCTGAGGAAGGATTGGGGAAGTACAGTCTTGATCTCAATGCTATCAAGAAGAGAGCATTCCATTAAATAAGACAAGTCAGACATAGAAAGATAATGTAGGATTTCACTTACATGAAATATAAAAATAGCTGAACTCATGGAAACAGTAGAAGGATGATTGCTAGGGTCTGGAGGGTGGAAGAAGAATTATGGAGGTGTTGTTTAAGGGTACAAACTTGCAGCTAGAAGATGAATGAGATCTGGAGATCTCCTGCATAGCATGGTGAATATATTCAACAATACCATTTTAGAAACTTCAATTTTCTAAGAGAACAGATCTAATTGTTATGACCACAAATAAGACATAATTATGGAACATAATAGAGGTGTTACCTATTCCATGACGCTAATCATACTGTAATACATAAATGTGTTCAATTAATAAGCTGCACACCTTAAACTTATATAGTGTTATATGTCAATAATATCTCAATGAAAAAAAGAAATTCAGTAATTGGGATTCTTAATAATTTTTATTTTAAAGGGGGAATTAAATGGTGGTAGAATTAGGTGATATGAGTCAAATGAGGGGAAACAGCCATACCCTAGCTGATATCTTGCTGTGAACATGGTGATAGAGTGGCATGAGGATTTTCTATTTCATGTTGTGAATATCATAATCTGTTTTTAATTTTCTCCATATATCCATTTATTTCCTTCTGTTAACTCACCTTCCATCCCTACCTGAATATATTCCCTCATGTCTGGACAACTGGAGTAGCCACTTCACTTTTCCCTCTGCTTCTCTCTATCCCCCACTCCAGTCTGTCCTTCTCACCATTGCCCAATCAGTGAACATGACTTTGACCTCCTTATTTCTCTGCTCAAAGGATATGTCCCCTTTTTTTTTTAACAAAAAGAAGTCTACACTCTTTTTCCAGTCAACCATCTCAAGCCACTTTGCCAGACCTCAACTACTTTTCTCTGTATTAGTCTTTAATTTGAATATATTATTTGCATTCTATTCTTGCTGCTAGTGATTGCTTGACATGCTGTTTAAAAATGGGGGGGGGAATGGGTGAAATAGGTGATGGGGATTAAAGAGGGTACTTGTGATGAGCACCGAGTGATATATGGAATTGTTGAATCACTGTATTGTACATCTGAAAATATAACACTGTATGTTAACTGTACTAGAATTAAAATTTAAAAAAACGTATATTCTTGGACTTTAAAATGGCTTACTCAATCCAAAATGTGTAGGGATATAACTAATGGTCTCATTTCTTAAATGGATTGTGATGCATGTTGTTAGCGGGCCCATTTTGAAGAATATTGTTCTGTGGATTTGTTCATATTTTTCCCTCTCTGGAAGACACTCCAGTTATCTCCGTTAACAAGTCTTTAAAGTCTAGTTGAGAAATATTTCCCTAACTGTCTAATTTTAGAGTCACTCTAAGTCAGAACTGTTAGCATTCACCGCATATACCACATTATCCCTTTGATATTGACCATTAGAATTTATAAGTACTTTGAAGGAAAGGGCCTTGCTTAGACATCTTTCTATCTTCTATAACATTAAGGATAGGGTGTTATAAGTAGTAGATATTCAGTGAAAACTTGTTACTGAAGAGTAGTGTGAGTCACTGATACTATTAAATCTGGACATAGGTGAGCTCGAGAGCCCTGTGTCCGGCTCAGCACTCAGTGCAGAGTCTGCTTTTCGTTGTCCCTCTCTTCCTCCCCTGCTGTCATTGCTCTCCCAAATAAATAAATGAATAAGATCTTTAAAAAAAAGTATGGATATAAGAATTAATTTTAGGGGCACCTGCGTGGCTCAGTGGGTTAAGCCTCTGCCTTCGGCTCAGGTCATGATCTCAGGGTCCTGGGATCAAGTCCCACATTGGGCTCTCTGCTAGGCAGGGAGCCTGCTTCCTCCTTTCTCTCTCTCTCTGCCTGCTTCTCTGGTACTTGTGATCTCTATCTGTCAAATAAATAAATAAAATTCTTTAAAAAAATTAATTTTAAATGAGTGGAGTATACTTTCCGCAATACTGATCTCCATTGTAAATTAATATCTGTATTAATATTTAGTTAAGTGCAATTTTAAGCATATAATTATATATTTAAAAGCTAATTGAACAATATTATAGTTTGTTATATTTGCTTTGGAATTTGTATATATTTTGAGAGACAGAAAGGGGGAAAAAGAGATTTTGCTTAATTTAATGTGTGTGCATTTTTATTACAAATTTAAAAAATTTAGAAGATAATTTCACTTTCTTGGTTGAAAAAGTTGTTAAATGCTAAGTTTGGCTAGCAGAGTTATGCAAATGTTTATACATATTTTAGATAATTTCTCCAAGAAATCTTATGTTTTGGGACTTCAACATGTTTGATTTTTAAAAATAGCATTTTAAAAGATTTTTATCACACCGCTTATTGTTTTTAGTTCAACTTTAGCATCTTGAGCATATAAAAGTGATATTTCTTTCCTCTCCAGGAGCATTGGACTCTAAACAAACTCTGAACACAATTGCCTTCAAGGCAATTCCCTTTTCTTTAAAGTGTAAATGCCACTTCTGCTACCAGAGTAAAGTGTAAAATGTAATCTGCCACAAGTCTCATTTCTTAATTCTATGCCTTTGAATCCACAAGAAAATTACCTTAAATCTGCTATCAGGGTGCCACAGTAGATATCCTTTTATTAGCATCCTTTATTCTGAGTAAAATACATAAAACTTTCATTGTGGTCATGAATGTGTTTGGTGGTGTTTTCCCTGGGTTTTTGGATTTCAGAGAGGCTATAGAGTTGTGTCCCCTTGAGGGTGTAAGAGGCAATTCAGCTGAGAACCCTGCAGTTCTGAGTGCCATCCAGCAAGTGGAGGCTTTGTGTTTATGATCTTACTCGTGCAAATCTCTCAGATTCTGTTTTCTTTTTCTTTTCTTTTCTCTTCTTTCTTTTTTTTTTTTTTAAGATTTTATTTATTTACTTGACAGACAGAGATCACAAGTAGGCAGAGAGGCAGGCAGAGAGGAGGAAGCAGGCTCCCTGCTGAGCAGAGAGCTCAATGTGAGTGAGACTTGATCCCAGGATCCTGAGATCATGACCTGAGCCAAAGGCAGAGGCTTTAACCCACTGAGCCAGCCACCCAGGTGCCCCATCAGATTCTGTTTTCTAAGAACCAAAGTGCTCAAAAGTTCTGATGCCAGCCATGCAACCATTACCTGACTTGCACATTTAGACTGGGTGCTCACAGAGTTGTGTAACATGGAAGCAGCACTATTGGTCTTTGTTGATAAATTCATCCCTGAGTTCTACTAGGTGTTCTGCTGGTTTTTAAAATAGATTTCTCCAATCTGTTCTTTACCAGTGGAGAACAAGTAGACTATTTTTTATCTGTTGCTATGAGGGCTGGGGAGAAAGGCAATCTCCAGGGTAGCTGGAGGAAACAGAGCATACTCACTCTGCTCTCTTCAGGACCATGTGCTTGCGTAAGCCCAGTGCATCTAGTGGTATGATGATTTCATCAAGATAACAATGAAGAGAGGGAAGGGATCCTTCCCTCTCTTCATTGACTCTCTATGGAATGTAGAATGAACAAATGAGTGAGTAAACACTTGGATATAAAGAAATAGTTGTTTCTATGATCAAATAGTTTGTGTGTGACTGACTCACTGACCTTTGGACTTCCAGATTAAAAAACTTGTAGTTCCAGTGCATAGAGGGAGCTTTTGGTGTTGAAGGTGAATCTGAGAGAATAGAAGAGGGAAAAACAGGTATCAAGGGAGCATGAAGGGCATTACTACTGTTACTCAATCTTAAAAGGTCTGAGAAAAGTATAACAAAAATGTTCAGTGTCATAAGGGACATTGTAGATGTCTAGTCTTGAGAGTCTCAACCTTGGCTGCATGTTAAAATTATGTAGGGATTTTTAAAAAAGATTTTATTTATTTATTTGTCAGAGAGATCACAAGTAGGCAGAGAGGCAGGCAGAGGGAGAGGGGGAAGCAGGCTCCCTGCTGAACAGAGAGCCCGATGTGGATGCTGGGCTAGATCCCAGGACCCTGGGTCATGAGATCATGACCTGAGCTAAAGTCAGAGGCTTAACCCACTGAGCCACTCAGGCACCCCTATGGAGACATTTTTAATATTAACTTATTATTGAAGTATAACATGTACAAACCATGAGTGTTTAGCTCAATTAAGTTTCACAAGGTGAATATACCCATATAACCATTACCAAGTTAAGAAACAGAACATTCATAGCTATTAGAAGCCCCATGTTCTTCCTAGTCATTACCTCCTTATAGAAGTAGCCCCTGTCCTGGTGTTGAATACTGTAAAATAATTTTGCTTACTTTTGAAATTTATATCCATGAAATAAATAATAGTGTCTTATGCTCTTTTGTATTTGTTTTTCATTTTCCTGTTCAGTACTAGGTTTATGAGAGTCTGCAAGTAGCAGTAATAGAGTCATTCTCATTGTTGCCAAACCCTTCACATATGAATATGCCACCATTTATTTACCTCTTCTAATATTGATGGACATTAGGGTGATGGTAGGTTTTGGCTGTTGCAAATAGTGTTGCCATAAATATTGCTATGATTATTTTGGTGAACCCATGTAAATATTTTGTTGGGCATGTATCCAAAATGGAATTGCTGGATCATGGTATATGTGTGTGTGTGTGTGTGTTCAGTTGAGTGTATACAACCACTCATTTTACAATTGTTAAACCAATCTATACCCAGCTGCTAGCTGTTCCACATTCTTACCCATCTAGGGACTTTAAAAAATACTAATACCCAAAGTGCACCCACATTCCACCCCAGAATAATTAAATCAGAGTTTTTGAGGGTAAAATCCAGATGGCACTAATGTCACCAGAGAAGAGAACCAAAAAATCATTAATACTCAGGTGAGGTACCTGGGGTATGAAGAGATAAATGCTTTCCCCAAGCCACCCCAGACAGTTACAGGCCCAGGACTGGATGCCAAGTCTCCTGACTTCTGATCCAGGCTTGCTTTCCCTGTCAGTTTCATTTGGAGGCACTTCCTCATTTCATTTCATTCTTGTACTGTGAAAGTGAACTTTGATTTAGTCTATACATTTAAAGCTCAATAGTTGACAGAGCAGTTTTTCAGGCTTTGTGAGGTAGGTAGGGCAGATATGTAGGACTGGCTACAGAACTTGTGGGATCCAGTGCAAAATGAAAATGTCAGCTGACTTGTTCAAAGAAATGATAATGAGGGGCACCTGGGTGGCTCAGTTGGCTGAGTCTGTCTTTGGCTCAGGTCATGATCCCAGTGTCCTGGGATTGAGCCTGGCTCAGTGAGAGCCTGCTTCTCCCTCTCCTTCTGCCCCTCCCCTGCTTGTGTGCTCAGTCTCTCAAATACAAACATAAATAAAATCCTAAAAAAAAAAATGAATTTGAAGACCATATCAGCAGAGCATTAAACCAAACATGGGACCCTTTTAAGAATGGGTACCTGTGTTATTGCACACCCATGAAACTGGCCCTGCAGGTATTATTATTTTCAAGCTACAGATGAAAAATCAAGGCTCAGTGACTTGGTTAGTGGTTGGGTCAAGGGTAGAGACTGACCCAATGATGCCTGCTTTGTCTTTCTGGTCTATAGGGTGGGAAAGTCCCTTTTCTCAGGGATTTTCCAAGATAAAATGAGTAAAAATGATAGAGACTAAATGTAAAATGCTCACAGGAGAACATTAAAAAAAAAAAAAAGAAAGAAAGAAAAAGAAAAGAAGGGGGGGGTGTCATTTTGCCAGAGGAGTAAAGAATAAATTTTGTGAAAATATGATCCAATTATCCAATTAACTGCTGTAAAGCCTGCCACCTACGCTCTATACCTTAACATGCTTTGGACATGTCTGTTGTATTTTCTGAAACATTTGGCTGGTAAACTATATCCAGATGTTCAGACCCTTCCAATAGTTGCCTTCATAAGCCTTATGTTGGGGTGCTGTGTGAGAAACAGATGGAAATATCTATTCTTCTTTCCGGGGTAAAATCTTCTAATAACACATGGAAATATGATAGAACTATCAAATGGCATGGAGTTGGAAAAAATATTTTAAGAAGTAACTCCCAAGTCTAGGTGTTTTATAATAAAGTAAGAATAAGAAAACCTCCTCCTACCATCTCCAAGCAATCTGTTTCCCTCCTTGCCATCCCCACGAAGTTACTCTTTTTTTTTTCCCCTCCTAAATTATATTTATAAGCCTATGAATAATAGCCTATTTAGGGATACTTGTGAATGACAAGAGCTAATATGTAACTATACTTTTTTCTTTAAAATGGTGTATTTTTTTATGATTGGCTTCAACTGAATTATTTTTGTCTCCCAAAGACATGCAGAACCATTTCTGACTTCTGCATATGGCTCCTCTCCTACAATGAGAACCTTGTACCCTTCCCACCCACAAGAGTTAGGACTAAGGAGTCAGAATTGAGGAGTCAAGACCAACATCACCACATAGTTGATTTAAAGGGTCTAAAGCCCTTAAAAAAAATCACTCCTTCTCTTTATGTTCATTTCCTCTATTGTAAAATGTGATGTTATGTGCTGAACGGTGCCCTCCCCAATCCTAGACTTATATTTTGAGGTCCTAACCACTGATACCTCAGACTGTGACTATATTTGAAGATAGGGCCTTAAAAGAGATAATTTAAGTTAAATAAGGATATTAAGGTGGACTTACTCCAATATGACCGATGACCTTATAAAAAGAAGAGATTAGAACACAGGGACACACAAAGGAAAGGCCATGTGAAAACCAAAGGAGAAGATAGCTACCTACAAACCAAGGGAAAAGCCCTCCGAATACATTAATTTTGCTGACCGTTTTGGTATTTGACTACTAACCTTTAGATGATTGAGAAAATAAGTTTTCATTACCCTTGTTGGTGATACTTTGTTATGGTAGCCCTAGCAAACTAATACAAGGGATAATATAATAGGGACTTGAAAGATTGTATTATGGAATAAATGGAATTGCCATGTTGGCTAACTGTGAAGTTTAGAGTGGATGTTAATCCTATAGCCACCAACTTGAAGTTTTCTATCTACAACACATGGTCTACCTGACTCCCTTTATCTCCTTCTTCATTGAACTCTACAGGTTTTGCTTTCAACATGGAACATGGCTCCTAAAGAAAATGATTTAATTCAGAAGTGAAGGAGATCTGCCATTGGGTATTTCTCCAGCTGTGTTTGTGTATTTACCAACGTAGATTTTCAATCTGAGTGAGAAGCATCAAGTGTCTCTTTTCTTGCTGGAAGGTCAAATCTAAAGTTGGCAGCCAGATGTAAATGTACTCCTGTGTCTAGCTAGTCTTACCTGAGTTGCATCTGTTCCTACCTACTCTGTACTGTTGTCATTCTTTCTAAAACAGAAATTTGAGAAAGACGATAGATTGATATTTTTAAGGGTAATACCCCCAATAGCTTTGTTCTCTTTTGCTGAAGACACATTTTTCTTGCTAGCTGGTTTTAATAAAAGCCCTCATTTTATTCAATAGACTGTGCTAATAGTACCCCGAGAATAGTTAGTATTTACATAGCAGAATTTCCCTAGAAGCTGAAAGCACTATATAAATATTGTCTCATTAAAAACTCATATATCCCCATGAATTAGGTTGGTAGCTGCTGCGATTTCCCTGATGTGCAGATGGAGAAACAGAGGGTGAGAGACTTGCAAATTCAGCAAAGTTGGGAGGGAAATACAGAAAAGCATTGCCTTCTCACATTTGGTGAAAAAAACTCAGGCTAGCTCCCCAGATTTTCACAAACAGAGGCATTCCTGCAAAGTCACAAGCCTGTGTTTTGATGAGTAATTAACACATTATTATTATTATTATTATTATTTTTAAGATTTTATTCATTTATTCGACAGAGAGAGATCACAAGTAGGCAGAGAGGCAGGCAGAGAGAGAGAGGAGGAAGCAGGCTCCCCACCAAGGAGAGAGCCCGACGCGGGGCTCGATCTCAGGACCTGGGGATCATGACCTGAGCCGAAGGCAGAGGCTTTAACCCTCTGAGGCACCCAGGCGCCCCTAATTAACACATTATTAAGGGTCGTTGTTTTTCTTTGGGAACTGGGGCCATTTTTAGTGGGTAGAGGGAGGCACTGAGAAGTACCTGTAAAGTCTTAAAAGTAGGACTTGGCTTTTCTGGCTTTTTCTGGGTTGCTCAGCTTGCCATGGAACACTGCTGGTTTATTTGGGTCACTTTTGATATTCTCATTTCTAAAATAATCTTCTGAGTAATCCTTTCAAAGCAGTCCTTCTGACAGGGTCTCACACAACCTTTCCGTTTGCTGGTGGCTCTGTTCTGGTGCAGTCAGCCATCTCCTAATTCAAGGGTATAATCCGGCATCTATTTTCTATTCTTTTAGGGCATTGATCTTCCTTTGTCTCTACTTTTCCCTCTGCAAATCCTGCTTGGGTTAGTTACATGGCTGCAAACAATAATAGGTTTATCAATTTAATTGCTAATGAAAATGGCTTAATAAAATCCACAGATGAACAACATAGAATGCGGGTTATGACTGTGTGCTTGGAGAAATTGAAAACAGATTAAGCATGAAGGGACTGTTGTGTTAAGGTTTCTTCTGCCCCAGAAACTAACTGGTTAATGGAAATAGCAGTAGAGATGGTAATGCAAAAGCCGTGCAAAGCTGAGAAAGAAGCCAGAAGGGACCCAATACACTGCAGGTAAATTTCCCACTTAAGGGTCAAGGCTGAATTGAAATTCTGACTGCAGGACTGACAGGTTTTGATTATAGTACTGAGCTCCTAAAATCTGGTGCACAGCTTCTCTACTGACTCAGATAATGCCTTTTGCTGAACATATGCAGTTAGAGAAAGGACTATTACTTTTGGCTGAAAGCATTCTAGTGAAAGATACTTCATTGGAAGAGCAGCAGCAGCCTTTAGCTACAGCATAGAGAGAACACACCACAGATCTTTTAATTCAGTGTTTTCATAGCACAGCATATTCAGGCATACCTCACGTAATTGTTGCATGAAAGGTTTTGAGGTTTGTGCCATGAATGGCAGTATTCCTGAGGTGTTTGTTCTCTACAACATAAAAATACTTCTTCCTCTGTCTTTTCTTATAAATTAAGAAAGACTAATTTTTTTGTTCTGTCATCAGATTCAAGATTGTAAAAGTGTCCTTTTCTTTGAAGTTTTTTTTTTAACAAGGTTATTGACTCCTCATATTGATTTTTTTTAAAGATAAAAATAAAGGGGTTTTATGTTCTAACACCTAAATACTACACTTTCTCAAGGAAGTTATAAAGGAATTTGTTAGAGATTGCAAAGACTATATACCATTTAATGGAACAAGTGCTCTCCTTTTTGTATAGTGAGAGCAAAATCCTGTCAGTGTTTGTTTGAGCCTTGTACACACATTACTTTAATAAATATTTTCATTATCTATCATCTATCTATGCACTTTTTTTTTTTTTCTCCACTGGGTGAATGCCCTGCTAGGAACCAGAAATTTGAATAAAAAGGAGAGGTTCTTCAAAGGACACACCAATAGCCCCCAGTCTTTTATTAATGAATGGGAGTTGTTCAACCAATCAAATGAAGACACCATTGGCTACTTTCCCAGAGCCTCCCATTTCTCTCTAGGGCTATTTAGTGATTCATCCCTACAGTAAGTGTTTAGCAGAGTTAAAAGCAATGAGTGAAAAATTCTGTAATGTACCCAAAGCCAAATCCAAATGGTTTTTTAGTCACTGTTTTATACTGACTATACACTACTCCCTCAGCTGATATAAATAATGACTCAAATGCATTTTCAAACTTAATAATACTCTACTAAATAAACACCCTTATATAATACACATCTAAAAATTCATTGAATTTCCCTGAGAAGGAAAAGTGGCTACTGATACATTTCTTACCTTTTTTAATCTTCCATATTAGGCATTCTGGATACATCTGTTGGTCAGTTAGCCTGAATTATAAATCATATGAATGTGTGTACCCATTGACTGACTACCCAGGATACAATAATGTTACTGATCATCCACACTTTTACACCTAGACAGTTATCACTGAAATGATCAGACCTGAAATCTGAGCCATATGCCACCAGCTCATAAATCAAAGGTAGAGCTCAATGAAATGTTGACTGGCTCTGTATACAGAGATGAGATGCTGGGTTGCTTTTGCCCCATTACTCCTTGTGAACTCTAGGGAGGAATACCTTTACTGTGCCTCCCTTAATTGGCTGTATTCCAAGAAGCTGCTGCTAGGGTTTGACATTCACTCGATGTTAGTATAAGGCGGTGTGATTTAGACAAAGAAGAAAGCTGACAGCCTCATGCTGAAGTGTATGAATATTTAAAACAATGTTAGCGTTGCACATGACTGGTAAATAGTGATTTGTCATGCTTAGACTGAATGAATTTTGCATTTACTTTGCTTTTGTCTTTCGAATGGCTAAATAAAGGGAAAAAAAAAGTCCTTTAACCTCATAAGCATATCATTTCGTCTTTAAAACTAGCTGTACCTTGTTTTAATCAATTGCTACCAATTAATAATTTATACTCAAAAAGGATTGCATATGAATCCTTAATCTCCAATTTCATATTATAGTTTCTAGGTGCATGAGCTGGGGTGATAATAAAAAAGTCTTCTATTTCCTAATTGCAGGCCTTTCACAGGTTATCTCTTCATACTGGATCTTTATTTCCTCAGCTCTAGATGAAGGCTTGGGTCAAACTAGAGTGAATGTTCTATTTGAATAGCATCTTGTAATCAAGGCAGGCCTTAAAAAACTTAAAATAGTTTTTCAATGTTTGGAGATCAGATAGTTCTTTTTCCCCCTAATAATAATGTGTGATTTTGGTTTCTTTTGAAAAAAACTCTAAATATCTAGCAACACTAGAACCAAAAATTATTTGTAGGCAAACCTACTGAGCCAGGTAGATGCAGCCTGTGCTCTCCAGCTTCCACATTCCTGCTGCCCCTTCCTGGATTCCAAACACTGAGGCATAATGTTAGTTGCCATTTATGCAGCCCTTGAACTGCTATGTTTCGCTGCAGTTGACTTGCTTTGCTCATTTATATTTCTTATCTGGCCCTGTGAGCATGTGTTTGCAACCTCTGGAGACTAAAGCTCTAAAAATTCTATGACGCATGAGTTTATTTCTTGAGAAGGGTCAAGAATAATTTAACTATATAAGATATTTTATTAAGTCATAAGCTGTTTTTTGTTGTTTTGTTTTTTTGTTTTTAATTCTTAAAAGGCATGTTTAGGTGGTTCCCAGTAACCATATATGAAAGAGGCTAGTACTTTGCTGTTATTGACTCGAGTCTGCCTAGGTCCTAGAGACTGCCTGTAGTTTCTTGCTACTTGGATTTCTCCAGTAGAGCTACTCATCTCATCAAGCCAGCAAAAAGTCTGTCTGTCCAGTTACTAAACTTGGAGCCTTATAAAAGTTAATGTAATCAGAGGAGTAGCCAGCCAACAGCTTTACATAGTCTATTGATAAGAAACAAGTCACATGGGGCACCTGCCTGGCTCGGGGGGGGGGGGCGCCTCAGTGGGTTAAGCCTCTGCCTTTGGCTCAGGTCATGATTCCAGGGTCCTGGGATCAAGCCCCACATTGGGCTCGCTGCTCAGCAGGGAGCCTTCTTCCCCCTTTCTCTCTGCCTGCCTCTCTGCCTACTTGTGATCTCTGTCAAATAAATAAATAAAATCTTAAAAAAAAAAAAAGAAACAAGTCACAGGTCCCACTTGACATTAAAGGAATTACACCAGTAGGTGGGAATCACTAGAGGTCATTCTCAGGCCTGTCTGCCACAAAAATATTTTCTACTTCAATAAACATTTATTCCGCACTTAACACCTACAGCTTTCATTTAATTAATGATAAAGAAAGGACACTATAGTGATAAGTGCTTTTAAAAATAGGAAGTTGAATAAGATCCAGTTCCTTCTTTTTAGAAACTTATAGTCTAACATGAAAATTGTTAAGTTTATAGTTCTATTTGTGCTCTAAAAAGTATTAAATATCTTCAGAATAATCAGAATATCTAGAATGTTCAGAAAGTCTCTGAATCTCTTGAATTAAAATTTGTGCATTAGATTATGCTTAAGACAGTGGCAATCCACTGTCTTAAGTTAACAATTTAAAACATGTTAGATTCTTTTGCTTGGCTTTCACTTACCAGGAAGATGAATTTGATGATTATTGTAGATGGTGACTTCCATTCTTCACCTCATCTTTTTGATAAAACAGTCAATGCCAGGTATGGTATAGATAATCAATACATGTTTTTAAAAATCTTTACTTACCTTCTGCCTTAGGGAATGGGAAGGCTATCAGCAGAGAAAGGACATTAAAAATCCTGTTTAAACTATTTGTAAAAACTTTAATACCAGATGGAGTTCTCAAGGTGGATTGTCTATGAAGAAGATACTAAACTATGTATCAAAAATAAGAAGTGTCTTACTGTTTTACTTCAGTTCACTACTGCCTAACACATCTTACCCTGTCCCCATCTACCCTGGGTAGAAAAAAAAAATGGTTTCATATTCTAAGTGCTGACACAAATTTCTGCAAATCAGATTGCAGTCAGAGAATTTAATTGCAACAACTCCTTAAAGATGCAAATGTGGAACACATACACATATATATAGAAATATTTAAATGTATGTATATATAGTCTCTGCTTAATGTGATTGATACCAAAATTTCACTGGGCACTAATGAGACCTATTATCACTGTGGAGGCAGCATGTGGCCCTCAATTAGGAGAAAAAAGTGCTTTTCACTGCTAATTAAAATATGTTTAGCAAGGAGAAAAGTGGATTATTGTTCACACTGTGCTTAAAATTTATTCACTAAAATTTGTCCTGTAAATTTCTCTCTCGGAGGCAAACTTACATATATCCTCTAGTTTCCTGTCAATGCATGTATACATGTAAATAGCAAAATTAAGAATGTTCATGGATGGGCCACTTTTCCCTACTTGTTGAAGAAAAGGCTGTAGCGTGTGTCCAGGTTTTTGCTATTTCTCAGAGAGGAAAGTGTTGGTCTTTTTTTTTTTTTTAAATACTTATTTTGTGGATCAGACATTCCAATTGAAATTAATTGGTCAAATCAGCTTGCAACATGCATTATTGCCAACCTGTTCTATTAGGCTTTGAAGGTGCTACTCATTTTAACCAAGTATAAAGGGGAAAAGTGCTCAATTCAGCGTATTTTTCTCTTCATTTATTGCTGAGCTGCAGAATATTTAGACTTGATGAGTAAATGAGTTTTATCCCCATTTTATAGAGAAAAGCAAGACTTAAGATGTTAAAAGTCCTGCCTAGTGTCTCCTAGTAACTGTGGTATTTAGTATGATTAAAAAGGGAAGGCATGAATATAAATTTGTTGATTATGAAAGTGAAGGAATCAGAATCTCTTTAATTACATCAGATGTGCTATTTGCACACACATGTGGCTATAGTAGATGAGTATCATAGATTCACATTTTGCATTTGCAGCTGGATAAGTGCTGTATGTAAAGAAAGCCATGCATATGCAGTCCATTCCCAATCACCGAGGAGCTGACTAAATTTTTTGAGTTTAGGCTTCTCCTACAGTCATTGCATCTGATATGGTATTCCATCAGGGAACTGCTTCATTTGCGAATATCTCCTTATTTAGAATTCTCCATTAATCTTTGCTGGGCCTACATTGTGAAATAATAAGATACCAGTTGTCTATTTCAAAATTACTCTCTGAATATTTTTGTCTTTATTGAGCAATAGTGTCAATGCAGCATTAGTGAACTTTATGTGTAAGTGAACAGCCAGCAACTTGAAATAAAAAAAGTGTCAGTTGGGTTAGGCTGGGTTAATCTCTAAGTTGAAAGTGCACTCAGATCATGTCTTTGCATGGGAGATTCACTTCTGACAATAATGTAATAATCTGCATATTGTGCAACCTCACACTCGATCATCAAGCAGATCAAATTAAATTGCTTAGTTCTAATGGGAGACCCTGTGCTGTGCGCTGTGTCCTGTGGGGTAAAAGCTGAATAACATACAACTTTTGCTCTTCTGAAGTTCACAGCCTGGGACGGCTTACTGTCAAAGACATAAGCCAATTGGGGGCGCCTGGGTGGCTCAGTGGGTTAAGCCGCTGCCTTCGGCTCAGGTCATGATCTCAGGGTCCCGGGATCGAGCCCCGCATCGGGCTCTCTGCTCAGCAGGGAGCCTGCTCCCCCCCCCCCCCCCGTCCCTGCCTGCCTCTCTGCGTACTTGTGATCTCTCTCTCTCTCTGTCTGTCAAATAAATAAATAAAATCTTTAAAAAAAAAAAAGACATAAGCCAATAAATATACAATCTACAGAAATCTGTAAAAGGCACTAACAGGGTACTACATGTGAAACCATTAGACAACAAAGACCTATGTTTTTGGAAGTCAACTGAACTGAGCTCTTAGTTTGGAAAAAAAGAATGTAAAGTCTCAGAGAAAGAGTCCATCAACATAGTAATTATTAAAATAATTGTCTGGGGTGGAGTTCTTAAGAAGCAGAGCCTGAGAAGGGTGATTTATCAAGAGTGGTCTCTGAAGAAAACTGGAAGGCTGGTGAGGGTTGCAGGATAGGACAGGGAAAGTAGCCGGGAAAGGATAAAGTCTCAGCGTGATCCTGCAGGGAGCTCTGGGGCATAACTGACAACCATGGAGTTGTCAAACTTTGAGGGGGAGGGGCAGGATTTTGTACCCTGTATCAGTCAAAATGGGCTATAGGCTATAGCATTTCTGGACAGGTTGGCTCCTGTCCCCTGAAGGCAATTTTTGGAAGAAGCACAGCCATGAACTATTTGCCACTCACTGTGACAGCACTTGGGGGATGGAAGGGTGCATGGCCCTGCTGTAGCAATGACTAATGTTTATTACATGATTTACATATCTAACATGTATTAATTCTATGGGATACATAATGACATTTATTCATTTGAAATCTAGGAAAACTAAAGCACAGGTAAATTAGGTCATGCAACAGGAAAGTGTTAGAGTGACAATTTGGAAACAATCTAAGTAGAGAGAACAATTTAAGTAGAGAGAAGCTACCCTAATTCTCTGCTACTACATGGCTGTAGTGAATAATGTTGTTTCAAAAATAAGTAAGTGGCAACAAAATTGGTTGTAATTTCTCATTTCTTCATAGAAATGATTGTCTAAGTTGTGATAAAATGGCCCACTAGTCTTCCGGAACTAAGTTTTACTGGGCCTTCTAGGAAAACACCTTCCCATATCCCAGTAGCAATTGCAGCTCCTGGATGTTAACTCCTTTCCCATTTTCAGGGAAATAACCATATTCTTCACATCTTTTGACATCTCCTCCCCGCCCCAGGCTGACTATATTTCCCCTCACTTTCTGTATTCCAGCCTCATGTTTGTTTTGTGTGTAATGCTGACTTCCATCACAGGATCTTTGCACATGCTCTTCCTCTATTAGTAACATGATTTCTGCCAACCCCTTCTCGCCCCCAGCAATGTGCTTAGTTATCTCCTCATGATACTCCAGATCTGACTGATAAGGCTTCATTTACTTTACTTCCTGCCCCCTTGTCTAGGTCAGCTTCTATCTCATTTCATGTTGATAGATACATTGGTGGGATAGTTTAATGCCTATCTCCTCTCTGTACTGTATGTTCCATAAGGGCAAACACTATGTTTGCTTCACTCACTGTTATACCCAGCACAGTGCCTGGCACATTTTGGATGCTCAATAGATAGGTTAATAAATGAATAAATGAGGGAAAACATATGTATTCTCTGCTCCGATTTCTCCCTATGGACCAGTGACAGGCTTGTCTGCCTGCCCAGGGGCTTCTTGTGCTCTAAAGTTTGGTTTATATCGAGGACCTGTGTCCAAAAAGCAGGCATATTATTATCCATGTCTGAAATCTCTCGGTGTGATAGAGCTAGTAGCAACCAAGCTCTGAGCTGCTGTAGGGACACTCACTCCCCACCCTTTATCAGTGGTGCAATTAAATTTTGAATTAGACATACTTGGGAAATAAGGACCCAATGATGGCAATTATCATATTCTTATACTGTAAGAGTCTAATGTGGAAGTGTCTGGGGTTTCACAAGTCTTCCCTGTTTCAAGTCCCTCTTTAGCAGTGATCAGATCCACTACAAACATGCCCATTTAGGACTATGAGTATTTACACTGATACTTGTAAAATACCTTAAATAAAGAAGGCAGGGATTTTGATGCTTTTAAATAATATATTCCAATTATTTATGAATAATTTGTTCTGTTGTATGTGTTTTTATTCACAACAACTTTAGAAGAATTTTAAAGGCAGGATTTGTAATGAGTGACTCTCATTAAGAAATATAGAAGGAAGCAAGAATATCTTCGCACCTGTTTTTCTTTTTTTTTTCCTGTTTTTCAATCATGTTCTCAAATATATTTTTCTGTTTTACATGCAAGTTTAAAAGTAGAAAAGTTAGGATGATTAATACTTCCATCCTCTGCATTTTCCATGTTATTTTGCTGGCATAAAGAAGATGCATCTGATTGACTTGAAATGATATAAAAAGGAATTGACAGTACATTTATTAACTTATTTGTAAGAGAATTATTTAGTGTACATTAAGTAACATTTGTTATTATCTTATCTATTATTTAAACAACTAAATATTCTGTTGGAAATATAGCCAGGTTTTGCCAAAGAAAACACATTATTAAAGTTCTTTGCAAAGTGTTCATTATTCTTAGGATACTCCTGTGAGGTTTGGACTTCATGGCCCAGCAGGTCATTTACATCTCTGCCCTGAGCAACTTAACTGAGTATTGAATTGGGGCCAGCTCTGGTATGGAACACTCCAGCTGCTAAAGTGTAAAGAAAAACTGAATATAATAGTGGGATAAAAAGAGTTTGGCCTGTCAGATTGGAACTAGGAAACTTCACATAATGAAATAGATTGTATTGGAATTTAAATAAGATGAAATGCCCCAAATTTGATATTTATCATACTTGGTAATTCTCTAAGCTCAACAATATTGCTCAAAAAACTAGTATTTTTATATTTTAGTAGATTACTGTTTATTACAGTTTCCATATACATCTAGAGAGAAAACAAATATCTAAAATTAGAACCTTGGAATAGGTCTCCCTTATGGTGTAACATATATTTCACAGAGAATTCCAAGGATTCTGTTGATCTCAACTAAAGTAACCATTTAATTTGTTGGTCAATTTGAAACAACTTTGAAAGTGAAGGATGGTGCTCTGCAAAATTATGCCAGGACAAAAATTGGAACCATTTCAGATACATTTAGATATATAACCAACCACCTTAGGAATGAATAAATTCACATCTTTAGCCACTTCTGATTCCATGGTTGTGAAAGCACATCTTTTGGAAACTACTACTTTTTTTTTTTTTTTTTTTTTTTTTTTTTGTGGCTTAGTATCTCTCTCTCTTTTTTTTTAATTTAAATTTTATTATTATTATTTTTTAAACATATAATATATTATTATCCCCAGGGGTACAGGTCTGTGAATCGCCAGGTTTACACATTTCACAGCACTCACCGTAGCACATACCCTCCCCAATGTCCATAACCCCACCCCACCTCTTCCAACCCCCCTCCCCCCATCAACCCTCAGTTTGTTTTGTGAGATTAAGAGTCACTTATGGTTTGTCTCCCATCTTGTTTCATTTACTCTTCTCCTACCCCCTTAACCCCCCATTTGCATCTTCTCTCCCTCATATCAGGGAGATCATATGATAGTTGTCTTTCTCTGATTGACTTATTTTGCTAAGCATGATACCCTCTAGTTCCATCCACGTCGTCGCAAATGGCAAGATTTCATTTCTTTTGATGGCTGCATAGTATTCCATTGTGTATATATACCACTTCTTCTTTATCCATTCGTCTGTTGATGGACATCTAGGTTCTTTCCATAGTTTGGCTATTGTAGACATTGCTGCTATAAACATTCGGGTGCACGTGCCCCTTCGGATCACTACGTTTGTATCTTTAGGGTAAATACCCAGCAGTGCAATTGCTGGGTCATAGGGTAGTTCTATTTTCAGCATTTTGAGGAACCTCCATGCTGTTTTCCAGAGTGGTTGCACCAGCTTGCATTCCCACCAACAGTGTAGGAGGGTTCCCCTTTCTCCGCATCCTCGCCAGCATCTGTCATTTCCTGACTTGTTAATTTTAGCCATTCTGACTGGTGTGAGGTGATATCTCATGGTGGTTTTGATTTGTATTTCCCTGATGCCGAGTGATGTGGAGCACTTTTTCATGTGTCTGTTGGCCATCGGGATGTCTTCTTTGCAGAAATGTCTGTTCATGTCTTCTGCCCATTTCTTGATTGGATTATTTGTTCTTTGGGTGTTGAGTTTGCTAAGTTCTTTATAGATTTTGGACTCTAGCCCTTTATCGGATATGTCGTTTGCAAATATCTTCTCCCATTCTGTCAGTTGTCTTTTGGTTTTGTTAACTGTTTCCTTTGCTGTGCAAAAGCTTTTGATCTTGATAAAATCCCAATAGTTCATTTTTGCCCTTGCTTCCGTTGCCTTTGGCAATGTTCCTAGGCAGATGTTGCTGCGGCTGATGTCGAAGAGGTTGCTGCCTGTGTTCTCCTCAAGGATTTTGATGGATTCCTTTCTCACATTGAGGTCCTTCATCCATGTTGAGTCTATTTTTGTGTGTGGTGTAAGGAAATGGTCCAGTTTCATTTTTCTGCATGTGGCTGTCCAATTTTCCCAACACCATTTATTGAAGAGGCTGTCTTTTTTCCATTGGACATTCTTTCCTGCTTTGTCGAAGATGAGTTGACCATAGAGTTGAGGGTCCATTTCTGGGCTCTCTATTCTGTTCCATTGATCTATGTGTCTGTTTTTGTGCCAGTACCATGCTGTCTTGATGATGACAGCTTTGTAATAGAGCTTGAAGTCCGGAATTGTGATGCCACCAACTTTGGCTTTCTTTTTCAATATTCCTTTGGCTATTCGAGGTCTTTTCTGGTTCCATATAAATTTTAGGATTATTTGTTCCATTTCTTTGAAAAAAAAAATGGATGGTACTTTGATAGGAATTGCATTAAATGTGTAGATTGCTTTAGGTAGCATAGACATTTTCACAATATTTATTCTTCCAATCCAGGAGCATGGAACATTTTTCCATTTCTTTGTGTCTTCCTCAATTTCTTTCATGAGTACTTTATAGTTTTCCGAGTATAGATTCTTAGTTTCTTTGGTTAGGTTTATTCCTAGGTATCTTATAGTTTTGGGTGCAATTGTAAATGGGATGGACTCCTTAATTTCTCTTTCTTCTGTCTTGTTGTTGGTGTAGAGAAATGCAACTGATTTCTGTGCATTGATTTTATATCCTGACACTTTACTGAATTCCTGTACAAGTTCTAGCAGTTTTGGAGTGGAGTCTTTTGGGTTTTCCACATATAGTATCATATCATCTGCGAAGAGTGATAGTTTGACTTCTTCTTTGCTGATATGGATGCCTTTAATTTCCTTTTGTTGTCTGATTGCTGAGGCTAGTACTTCTAGTACTATGTTGAATAGCTTTGGTGATAATGGACATCCCTGCCGTGTTCCTGACCTTAGCAGAAAAGCGGAAACTACTACTTTTTATTCAAGTTTGTATTCAGGTAATAAAAAAACTTTGTTAATACCGGGTCTTTGGAAATATATATGGACGTAGATTGTATAAACCTGTAACCATGCACAGACCCATTTATTCATTCAGCCAAATAATATTAATTGAGTACCTACTATGTTCCAGGAGGTATGATAGATTTTGGGATACTGTGATGAGAAACATGACGTAATGTCCTTGCCTTTGTGCACATTGTTTTCTAGTGTATGCAGTGAATAGGAAGCAGAATGACACAAATTACTGTAAATTTAAACAGTGTTGTGTTACAAAGGAGATACACATGGACTACTGGGAAATGTAAAATGGATGGGGATTTGACCCTGTCAAAGAAGCCACATAAGCATTTCTGAGCAAGTGACAATTGTGCTGAAATTTAGAGTGAGGACAGCTAAGTAGTTATAATGATAGTGTAGACCATAGGGGATGGTTTGCTTAAGATTGGATTAATGCTAGCTCTCATTCAGTGTAGGTATATCCAAGGAATATTGATGGAAACATCTTCGTGACAGACTGTCCTTTTAATTTTTTTTAGTTGATAGCTTTTGCTTTGTGAGTCTGGTGGGTGAGTTGTTTGGAGTTTGACAATGTTGGAGTGGAGAGGCTGAAAAAATAAATTTAAGATGGAGAGGGAAGAGGTAGTTAACTCTCATAGGAGGGGGAAATGGAGGGATCAACCCCAGATGCTCAGGAGATGTGTGGAAAGTGTAGAGATGCAAGATCACTCTCTCTCAGAAACCTGACCATAAATGATCTGGTTTTTGAAGGTGGATTTGCAATTGAGGGGCTAATCCACTTCAGTTGTACACATACATTAAAAGACATTTATCAGTTTTCCTCATGCTTTTGTATTCCTTATCTCTTCTAATTCTTGGAGTAATTTTTTTTTGCAGTTTCCAGAAAATTAGCTATAGCAATGATAAAGTAAGTGAGTCAGTCCCCTGCCTCATTAGAATTGTCCAAATAGGCTTCCTATGTATGTTACGTAACATTATATACCCCCCCCCCCAATTCAGAGTTCTTTATCCAATTTTAGAACATTTGAGGTACAGAGAACTACCATGTGATCTGCACTTATCTATAAATAAATATTTTTAAGGATATAGGTTCAGGCATTATCAGTGTAGATGGTGTATGCATTTATGTCTGTGCATGAGCTTGTGCATGTGTGTATCGGAAAATCAGAGGTTAGTTTGATATTGTCCCTACCCTTAAGTTTGTAAAATTTACATAGGATAGTACTACTAACATGCAAAAAGCAACTTTTGAGCAATATAGAATTTACCTAAAGGTTGATTAATTACCTAAGGGTAATTAAATAAAGACTGATGGAGTTTTTATTAGGGATGTATGTTTATAATTAAACATAAAATCAAGAAAGATGTCATCTTTAAATTTAGACCTGAAAATTTCTTTGAACTGACAATTGTATTTTTTGTTCAATTGACCTATGTCTCTTAAAAGTTTCATTTGCTTTCTGTCTCAGTAGCTTCTCTGACTTCAAAATGCCCTATATAGAATTCAGCCCAGTGCTGAATGATACAACAGAAAAAAACTTCAGTGACTTCTATCAGATTAAGCCTGTACAATAGCTCCTAAGCAAAAAGCATAACCCTGTATCTGCAAGGGTAAAGCAAATGGCTTTGAATAATGCAGCTGGATGCAAGAAGAGAACAGAGTGGTTAAAAAAAAAAAAAAAAAAAAGAAGAAGAAGTTTCCAGGCTTCTTTTTGGTTCAATTCCATGGCTACCTTTTTATATAATTGCAGTGAATACAGGCTTTTCTCATTGGCTAGCCTAAAATGCTACAAAGTTCTGATTTTTATGCTCTTCCTTCCCATGGAGGATTTTATTGAATTCCATTTTTTCCTAGGATAATAAAACTCTTTATATCCTAATTGCTCAGTGGAGGATCCACATGCTTAGGATAATAATGAGCTGGCACAAAGCCTTGATTTCTGGAAGGCTCTGTGGATTCAGAGAAGTCACAAGGTTTGCTAAAATGAATTCCTTTTGCTTGCAATTGGTCCCTCAGGTAATGTAGACCAAAGAAGAAAGATGCAACTTCAGACATTAGTGAAAAAGCCCCATGATCTGGAAAGAAACTTTGTTCAAGTGAGGGCATGTCAGCCACAGAGCTTTTAGAAAATGAATCACTAAGTCCATATGTTTAAGTGAAGTGCCACTGAAATAACTTGACATGAGCTCCTTGTATAACATAAAATCACCTTTCGTTGACTCTGAGCCAAACCATTCACATTAAAGGTTCAACTGGAATCCTGCCTAATGTTTGAGGGATTATTCGTACAAATCCAAGATAGAAGGTGTGAATACTAATTGACTAATGAGAGGAAAAGCTGTACAATAATGAAGGTCACTGTTGATATCAAAAAATGAGCATTCTGCATGATGGGGCTGGTGGCTCCAGTCCTCACAACACAGGGTCAGCATTTTGAAAACCATCATTCCACCCTTTAAAATTGTTATGTATATCCCCTCCTCCCACTTGCTTTATATTTTCCCCATACCATTGATCACTTTTGAACATAACCTAATTTTTGTTGTATTTATTATTTAAAATCTGTCTCAGGGTGCCTGGGTGGCTCAGTGGGTTAAGCCGCTGCCTTCGGCTCGGGTCATGATCTCAGGGTCCTGGGATCGAGCCCCGCATCGGGCTCTCTGCTCAGCAGGGAGCCTGCTTCCTCCTCTCTCTCTGCCTGCCTCTCTGCCTGCTTGTGATCTCTCTCTGTCAAATAAATAAATAAAATCTTTAAAAAAAATAAATAAAATCTGTCTCAGAGGAGGGACAAAGGTGGCAGAGGAATAGGGGACCCTATTTCAACTGGTTCCCTGAATTGAGCTGGATATCTACCAGATATTGTGAACACCAGCGAAGTCAGCCTGTGATATGAGAAGATCTATCTGGATCTCTACAAACAGAATATCTCAGGCGGTTGGTCTTGAGGTATGAAGCAAGGAGCCATGATTCTGTGAGCAAATATCAGGATATAAATGGAAGGTGATGGAAGCCTCTGGGATCATGCACCGCGGGAGGGCAAAAACCTTCCATGCTGGGGACCGGAAGCAGACTCACAGACTGGAAACAGTTGGGAAAGGACTTTAGACAGCCCCCCAGACTGAAACCTGGACTGCAGGGGCATGCATGTGAACTGCGGGTGGCTGGCAGTTTTAGAAGCACAAAGGGCAGAGATGTGTCTGGACCTGGAAGAGAGGGCTGTGAGTGCTGCTGTGGGGGCCACAAACCAGGACGCAGCAGGTTTTGGCAGCATAGACAGAAGCAGGGACAGTGTGTTCTGGAGAGCTCAATGAGGGGCAGACTGTGATCTCTCTGAGACAGAGGTTTGGATACAGTCACTTCTGCTCTGACTTTCAAGGAGGAATGTGGAAAGTTGCCAGAAAAAAAAAAAAGCTGCCCAAAACCAGTTTCTTTCTTTCTTTTTTTTTTTTTAAAGATTTTATTTATTTATTTGACAGAGAGAAGTCACAAGTAGGCAGAGAGGCAGGCAGAGAGAGGAGGAAGCAGGCTCCCTGCTAAGCAGAAAGCCCAATGTGGGGCTCGAACCCAGGACCTGGGATCATGACCTGAGCCGAAGGCAGTGGCTTAACCCACTGAGCCACCCAGGCGCCCCCCAAAACCAGTTTCCACTGAGTTCATCCTTCCTTCCCCACCCCTGCAGGGAGCAGGGCAACTCTGCCCAAGCAGGGTTGCTTGAGTAACAGTGCAGCAGGCCCCTCTCCCAGAAGACAGGCTGGAAGAACAAGAGACCAACAACCCTAAGGTCCCTGTAAAACAGGTGCATCTTGCTTGGGTTGTGGTCAGTAATTTGGATCTGTACATTCCCTCAACCACTCCTCAACCAAATGACTAAGGGGAGGAACCCCCAACATAGGGAAAACTCAGAGACTGTAACCTCTGCCATAGAAGTAATGGATAAGCAAGATGTCAGAAATAGACTTCAGGGTAACAGTTATGCAGATAATAGCTAGGATGGAGAAAACTATTAATGCCAACATAGATTGTCTAATACAGAAATGAGAGCAGATCTGGCAGAACTTAAAAATGCTATCAGATACAATCTAATCTAGATACTCTAACAACTAGGGTAAATGGGGCAAAAGGATGAATTAGTATCTAGAAGACAAACTGATAGAAAAGAAGGAACAGGAGGAGACCTGGAACAGACACCTTAAAATCCATGAGAAAAGAATTAGAGAAATAAATGACACCATCAAACGTTCCAATGTCAGATTTCTTGGAATCCCTGAGGGGGTGGAGGAGAGAAGGACTAGAAGATATATTTGGGAAAATCATAACTGAGAACTTCCCTAATCTGGGGAGTGAAACAAACACTCGTGTCCTAGAGGCAGAGAGGACTCCTCCCAAGATCAAGAAGAACAAACTAATGCCCCGGCATGTAATAGTAAAACTCACAAATCTCAGAACCAAGGAACCATCTTAAGGACAGTTAGGGGGAGAGATTCCTTACATACAGAGGGAGGAACATCAGAAAAATGTCAGACCTGTTCACAGACACCTGGAAAGCCAGAAAAGGCTGGCAAGACATGTTCAAGGTACTAAATGAGAAGATCATGCAGCCAAGAATTCTTTATCTGGCAAGGCTGTCATTCAGAATGGATGCAAAGATAAGGAGCTTCCAGGACTGGCAGACACTAAAAGAATATGTGACCATTAAGCTGGTCCAGTAAGAAATATTAGGAGGGAGTTATAAAAGGAGAAAGACCCCAAGAGTGATATAGAACAGAAATATACAGAGACAATCTATAGAAACAAGGACTTCGCAGACAACATGATGACAATAAAATAGTATCTTTCAATAATCACTCTCAGTGTGAATGGCCTAAATGTTCCCATAAAATGAAACAGGGTTGTAAATTGGATAAAAAGACAGGGCCCATCTGTATGCTGTCTACAAGAGACTCATTTTGAACCTAAAGATACATCCAGACTGAAAGTGAAGGGATGAAGAACCATCTTTCATGCCAATGGACCTCAAAATAAAGCTGGGCTAGCAATTCTCATATCAGACAAATTAGATTTTAAGCTAAAGACTGCAGTTAGAGATACAGAAGGACACTATATCATTCTTAAAGTGTCTATCTAACAAGCTCTAACAATTATAAATATCTGTGCCCCCAACATGGGACCACAACATGGGAGCAGCCAACTATATAAGCCAACTATTAATCAAAATAAAGAGACACATTGATAATAATACTTTAATAGTAGGGGACCTAAACACTCCACTCTCAGCAATAGACAAATCATCGAAGCAGAAAATCCACAAAGAAAACAAGATCTTTGAATGACTTACTGGACTAGATGGACCTCAATGGATATATGTAGAATATTCCACCCTAAAACAACAGAATACTCATTCTTCTCAAGCACACATGAAACTTTCTCCAGAATAGACCACATACTGGGTAACAAATCAGGTCTCAACTGATATCAAAAGATTTGGATTATTCCCTGCATATTCTCAGACCACAATGCTTTGAAACTGGGACTCAATCACAAGAAAAAGCTTGGAAGAAATTCAAACACTTGGAAGCTAAAGACCATCCTGTTCAAGAACGTTTGAGTCGGGTGCCTGGGTGGCTCAGTGGGTTAAGCCGCTGCCTTCGGCTCAGGTCATGATCTCAGGGTCCTGGGATCGAGTCCCGCATCGGGCTCTCTGCTCAGCAGGGAGCCTGCTTCCCTCTCTCTCTCTCTCTGCCTGCCTCTCTGTCTACTTGTGATCTCTCTCTGTCAAATAAATAAATAAAAATCTTAAAAAAAAAAAAAGAACGTTTGAGTCAACCAGGAAATCAAAGAAAAACTTAAACAATTCATCGATCCAAAACCTATGGGATATGACAAAGGAGGTCCTAAGGGGGAAATACATAGCCACCCAAGCCTCATTCAAAAAAATAGAAAAATCTGAATACACAAACTGTTTTTACACCTTAAAGATCTGGATAATCAACAATAAATTAAACCTAACACACAAGAAAGGAAATAAGGTTACAGCAGAGATCAATGAATTAGAAACCAGAAATACAGTAGAACACATTAACAAAACTAGAAGCTGATTCTTTGAAAGAATTAGTAATATCAATAAACCACTGGCCAGACTTATCCAAAAGAAAAGAGAAAGGACCCAAATTAATAAAATTATGAATGAAAGGGGAGAGATCACAACTAACATCAAGGAAATACATACAATGATCAGAAATTATTATCAACAGTTATTTGGCAATAAACTAAGCAACCTTGAAGAAATGGATATATTCCTGGAAACCTATAAACTACCAAGACTGAAACAGGAAGAAATTGACAATGTCAATAGACCAGTCGCCAGTAACAAGATTGAAGCAGTGATCAAAAACATCCCCCAAAACAAGAGTCCTTGTTTTTCCTGGGGAATTCTACCAAACATTCAAAGAAGAAACAATACTTATTCTCCTGAAGCTCTTTCCAAAAATAGAAATGGAAGGATAACCTCTAGACTCTTTCTATGAATCCAGCATAACCTTGATCCCCAAACCAGGCAAAGACCCCCTCAAATAGAAGAATTTCAAACCAATATCCCTGATGAACATGCATGCCAAAATTCTCATCAAGATACTATCTAATAGGATCCAACAGTATGTTAAAAGGTTATCCACCAGGATCAGGTGCAATTTATCTCTGTGATGCAAGGGTGGTTCAGCATTCACAAATCAATCAATGTGATAGAACACATAAATAACAGAAGAGACAAGAACCACATGGTCCTCTCAACTGAAGCAGAAAAAGCATTTGACGAAATACAGCATCCTTTCCTGATTAAAACTCTTCAAAGTGTAGGGATAGAAGGAAGATTCCTCATTTCATAAAATCCATCTATGAAAAACCCACAGTGAATATCATTCTCAATGGAGAAGAGCTGGGAGCCTTTCCATTGAGATCAGGAACACGACAAGGATGCCCACTCTCACCACTATTGTTCAACATATTAGTAGAAGTCCTAGCAACAACAATCAGACAACAAAAACAAAAGGTATTAAATGGCAAAGAAGAAGTCAAACTCTCTTTCTTTGCAGATGACGTGATACTTTATGTGGGAAACCAAAAGACTCCATCCCCAAATTACTCAAACTCCTAAAGCAATTCAGTAATGTGGCAGGATACAAAATCAATGCACAGAAGTCAGTTGCTTTCTTATACACTAACAATGTAACTGTAGAAAGTGAAATTAGAGAATCAATTCCATTTACAATAGCACCAAAAACTTAAGATACCTTGGAACAAACCTAACCAAAGAGGTAAAGGAGCTATTCTCTACAAACTGCAGAACACTCATGAAAGAAATTGAAGAAGATACAAAAAAATGGAAAAACATTCCACGCTCATGGATCAGAAGAATAAACATTATTAAAATGTCTGTGCTGCCCAGAGCACTCTATACTTTCAACGCCATCCCTATTAAAATACCAATGGCATTTTTCAGAGTGCTGGAACAAACAATCCTAAAATTTGTGTGGAACCAGAAAAGACCCTGAATTGCCAAGGAAATGTTGAAAAAGAAAAAGCTGGAGGCATCACATTGCCTGATTTCAAGCTATATTACAAAGCTGTGATCACCAAGAGAGCATGGTACTGGCACAAAAACATACACATAGATCAATGGAACAGAATAGAGAGCCCAAATATGGAGCCTCACCTCTATGGTCAACTAATTATAACAAAGCAGGAAATACTATCCAATGGAAACAAGATAGTCTCTTCAATAAGTGGTGCTGGGAAAATTGGACAGCTACATACAGAAGAATGCAACTCAACCATTCTCTTACATCATACACAAAGATACACTCAAAATGGATGAAAGACCTCAATGTGAGGCAGGAATCCATCAAAATCCTAGAGAAGAACATAGGCAATAAACTCTTCAACATCAGCCACAGCAAATTCTTTCAAGACCTATCTCCGAAGGCAAAGGAAACAAAAGCTAAAATAAACTTTTGGGATTTCATTAAGATAAAAAGCTTCTGCACATCAAAGGAAACAGTCAACAAAAAGAGGCAACCCACAGAATGGGAGAAGATATCTGCAAAGTATACTGCAGGCAAAGGGCTGATATCCAAGATCTATAAAGAACTTCTCAAACTCAACACCCAAAAACAAACGATCAAGTCAAAAAATGGGCAGAAGACATGAACAGACACTTCTCAAAAGAAGACATACGAATCACTAACAGACACATGAAAAATGTTCATCATCATTAGCCATCTTACACCATTTTGAATGGCAAAAATCAACAAGGCAAGAAACAACAAATGTTGGAGAGATTGTGGAGAAAGGGGAACCCTTTTACACTATTGGTTGGACTGCAAGTTGGTACAGCCACTTTGGAAAACAGTGTGGAGGTTCCTCAAAAAATTAAAAATGGAGCTGCCCTATGACCCAGCAATTACATTACTGGGTATTCACCCCAAAGATACAGAGGTAGTGAAATGAAGGGCCAATGTCCATAGCAGCAATGTCCACAATAGCCAAACTGTGGCAAGAGCCAAGATGCCCTTCAACAGATGAATGGATAAAGAAGTTGTGGTCCATATATACAATGGAATATTTCTTAGCCATCAGAAAGGATTGTCACACTAAATTGCTATGTATAAGCTTAGATATACGGTCTTTGCTGGTGTCCTTTTTTATTTCCAGAAAACAGTCTGTGGTCTTTGGAGGTTTGTTTTGTTTTGTTTTGTTTTTCCTTTTAGTAACCTCTATGTCTAACATTGAGTTCAAATTCTTGACTCCAAGATTAAGAGTCTCATGTTCTATCCACTGAGTCAACCAGGTGACCCTTGTCTTTGAAGTTTTAATGCTAAGAATTTTTTTTCAGCTTGGTGGTTTCCTCTATATTAGTATGACTCCTACTTCCCCCCACAATTTCTGTTCCTTCCACCTATGCCCCCAAAAGGAAAGTAGTGAAAGGAAGGGAATGTTGGGGTTCTGAACCTATGGAGCAGTTGAAAGGAACAGAAACCAAAGCAATCACTGGTTATGTCAGCAGTTGTCCATCAACAACTCTAAAGCAGAGTGGGAAAGGTGATAAGAGAAAGGGGAGAAAAGTGAGGTATTAAAGGTCACCTACCCACATTAACCCTCCTGCTAAGAGGGACTGGGCTAGAGGAGAGCCTCAAACGTTAGAAAGTCTGGGTCCTGAAGAAGAAGAATGTGTTTGGACCTGATGGCGAGTCAGTCAAAGAAGGGGAACTAACTCTCTTTTTGTAGAATGGGACCCTCACCTCAGGGGTATAGCTGATAAATTTTTAATGTTTAAAAAAGCAAAATAGTACTTGTGGCAAAAGATTGCTTCACATGGCATAGTGTACCTATTCTGTTTCCAACTCACTATTCAGTAATGCTATGATTTTTTTATAGTAATTCCCATACTAGATTATTGGATATTAGATATATTTTTAAAATTTATGATGCCATTCCAAAACAAGCTCAATTATTTATCTGTTTATTTTGAATGAGTGGCTATATTGCAATAGAAGCTTGGGCTTAGAACAAGAAAGGAAATAGTTTTTCCTACTTGCATATTCTGGTGGTGTTCTAGTATCCTTCTAGTTTCTATTGGCTAGAAGAATGCATGTCACAAGAAGAATGATTTAAAAAAAAAGATAATGAGAATATTCAGTTGGGTGATGAGATGAATGAGAGGAAATGTACAAACTGTCTTCAAATATTTTCAGGCTTCATAGATTTATTGAATAGATGGGTAGAAGGATAAATGAATTAATAAGTGAATGAACAAAAGAAGGAATGAAGCATTAAGTGGAAGGTACAGGGGAGCAGCATACAGGGGTTGTAATGATATACATGTTCTTCATCCTTAGGGAACTTATGTTCTAATGGGGTTGAACACAGATTTAAAGGCAATTACTCTGTAGTGCCTTAAGGAAAAGAGTGAAGAAATTGGCTTTGAGTAGCTCCATAGGGCAGAACTCAAGCATGTGTCTATGTTTGTTTTGTGGTTTTTGTTGCTCTTTTTAATGAATTGTATATCAAATGACTTTCCAATTCCAATGCTGAATCAAATTCAATCTAAGACATGTTTATTGAAGACCTACTATGTGCAATCTACCCAGAGAGATATGGAGTATACATCTGGAAGATAATGCCAAAGGGGGCAGAATTAGGGTGATGAGAACAGTTAGAAACTTGTACTCCTGTGAGTAGATACCATCTATATCTGCAAATGCATTTAAAGTGTCTCCACTGTGGCATGGTTCAGGCATTAGACTGTATGTTCAGTTTATTCAACTAGAATAGGTAAAACACTTTTCCTATCTAGTTTCTGTTAAGTCAGATTTATGTACATACTTTTCACTATATATCAACATTTAGTGACAGTAAGTGGTTTTGTGAGTTATAAACTGATGTTAATTTCTGACCAGAGAGGAAACAAGTATTTCTTCCATAGTCATATTTAGTTTTTTTAGAAAAGTAGTCGTTGATTCAAATATTTTTATGGAGAAACTGAAGACAGCATGGAGAACAGACTATCTCCAGACAAGTTCCGAGGTGTTTGCTATATAATAGCTGTCCTTACTGTAGTAATGTAGCATAAAGCAGCCTCCTCTTGGCAAGTTTTCTCTAGTTATTTTTAGGAATTGGACTTAGCACCGGGTATTTTTATATTGTTGGATACTGGGTTAATTTTTACAGATGCTAAATTACTTCATGAAGATTAACAATTTTATATATTATAGAAAGTGTTGATCTAGTTAGAAATCTCATAGGGGCTTTCAGGAGACTTTTGAGGGTGTCAAAGAGAACATAATTATAGCAACTATGGAACTATTAAATAGTATTATTGTTGTTCTTAGCAAAACTACTCTCCCCCATGCTAAACATTATTACTCCTTGCTTATTTATTAAAAAGACCTCTCTTATTTGCTATATATTATAGAATTAAGGTGGGTTCCTGACAGGTAACACTTTTTTGTATGTTTCCTTTAAAAGTATTTTTATAATTGCTATTGTTTGTTGTAGAAAAATTGAAAACTATAGAAAAATATGAAGAAAATGAAAAGCCTATTTCCATCTATTATTATTGCCTTAATACTTAATTTCCTATCCCCGATTATCCCATTTGGATTTTTCTGTTAAAAATAGAGACAGAGAGAAGGAGGGGGAAGAAAGAGAAAGAAAAGGGAATGGAGAGGAAAAGAGAGACAAATCCATCTGGTTTTACTCTTCTGCTCCAGACTACAAGGCAGTGTTGTTGGCCCCAGCTCAATGCCATACGATATGGATTGGTTGTGCTGCCTACCACTCTTAAAGAACATAAATGAACTGACAGCAGTCTAAATACATAATTGAGAAAGAAACAGTTTAATCTTCAGGACTTTTCCTCTACCCAATAATACACTTTTGAAATTTCATAGACAGTATTTTCATCCTTTGAATCCACATTCTTTAGAAACTCTCCATTCCAGAAGAGGCTATTTACTTTATATTTGAAAACTAATAGCTCTGGGATGCTCTTCTTCACAACAAAAGGAAAAATCTTCCTCTAATGTAAATTCCAATTTATTACTCTTGAAGGTAGCAGGAAAAATTACTTCTAAATTTTAAATAGCTATTATTTCTCTTTATCTCTAAAAGAGTTAAAAAAAAAGTCTTGAAGTCCAAATTCTTTGAGGTAATTTCATATACTTGTGATAGAATTGTAGCATCCAGTTTCTGATGAGAACATTCCTAATGTTCCCATTTCTGCTTTTCTAAATTAAAAATGTTGAGAGCAGGCATATTCCCATGATGACTCCAGAATAGCTAAATCTTATTCTCATCTTGATTATGCCCACATAGGCAAAAGTGAAAAGCATAGATTATTAACTTTGTAGTGGCCCTTTTAGATCACCCAACTTAGTCCCCATTTTTATTTTTATTTTTTTAAAAGATTTTATTTATTTATTTGACAGAGAGAAATCACAAGTAGGCAGAGAGGCAGGCAGAGAGAGAGAGGAGGAAGCAAGCTCCCTGCTGAGCAGAAAGCCCGATGTGGGGCTCGAACCCAGGACCTGGGATCATGACCTGAGCCGAAGGCAGCGGCTTAACCCACTGAGCCACCCAGGCGCCCCTAGTCCCCATTTTTAGATGAAAAAAATCTTTAAAGCTTAAGTGACTGACTTAATGACAAAAAATGAATTAACTGGAGAACCAGATTTCTGTCTGCTTTCTTTCCTACAAAACTGTCTCTACAGAATACTAGACCAATGATCAAGAAGAAAACTTAGGGGCACCTGGGTGGCTCAGTGGGTTAAGCCTCTGCCTTAGGCTTGGGTCGTGATCTCAGGGTCCTGGGATCTGAGTCCAGCATCAGGATCTCTGCTCAGTGGGGAGCCTGCTTCCCCCTCTCTTTCTGCCTGCCTCTCTGCCTACTTGTGATCTCTGTCAAATAAATAAATAAAATCTTAAAAAAAAAAAAAGAAAATTTAGGGGGCACCTGGGTGGCTCAGTGGGTTAAAGCCTCTGTCTTCAGCTCAGGTCATGATCCCAGGGTCTTGGGATCTAGCCCGGCATCTGACTCTCTGCTCAGCAGGGAGCCTGCTTCCTCCTCTCTCTCTGCCTGCCTCTCTGCCTACTTGTGATCTCTGTCAAATAAATACATTCTTTTAAAAAAATAAATTAAAAAAAAAGAAAACTTAGGTCCTAGCTCCAACTCCCCTTCTATGTACTTTGTAGATTAGAGTCATATATATATATATTTATATATATATATCCTAATTTAAAATTTATATATATATGTACATTTATAACGTATACATATATATACATATATAATATATGTAACTTTTAAAATTAGGAGACCTAAACAGATCATCCTTAAGTCTCCTTCACACTTCAGATTTCTATGATATATAATAAATTTTGAAAATAACATTCTGGATTTATAACTAAAATCCCAATAAATCTCAGTAGTAAACTTTCATTTTTATTCGTATTGCCTTTAATTTCTCACCTATGAACTTATTTAATGAAACCAGAATTATTAACTTAGAATGGGAGTTAGAAATTACTGAAAAAGGCCTAAAGAACTGGAAAATGTGAATCATTCTTGCCCTGTATTTATTTTTCACCAAAATTCTACACTGAATTTTTCTTTCCTGTTTATAGTGAAAATTAACACTCTGAGGTGTCACAGATGACCTATTTAAGTTTACCTAATTTGACATGGAACTCATGGTTATCAATGATTTTAGAACATCTTCAAATGATTTCTTGTCAAAAGAGAAAGAATGAAAGAGAGGAGGGGGGGTGGAGAAAATGTATTTTGTCTGTGATAATTCTTTTTTTTTAAATTGAAGTATAGTTGTCAAACAATATTATAGGTGTATACCCTAGTGATTTGATGTTTATATACATTGTAGAATGCTTACCACCATAAGTGTAGTTACCATATGTCACTATGCAAGCAAAGTTATTACAGTATTATTAACTATATGCCCTATGTTGTACTTTTTGTTTCTATGATTTATTTTATAACTGGAAGTTTGTGCCTCTTAATCCCTTCACCTATTTTTGCCCATTTCTCCACTCAACTCCCCTCTAGCAACCTCCAGTTTGTTCTATTTATGAGTCTGTTTCTATTTTGTTGGTTTTTGTTTTTGTTTTTTTTTATCTTCCTCATGTAAGTGACATGATACGTCATTTGTCTTTCTTTCTTTTTTTTTTTAAAGATTTTATTTATTTATTTAACAGAGAGAGATCACAAGTAGATGGAGAGGCAGGCAGAGAGAGAGAGAGGGAAGCAGGATCTCTGCCTAGCAGAGAACCCGATGCGGGACTCGATCCCAGGATCCCGAGATCATGACCTGAGCCGAAGGCAGCGGCTTAACCCACTGAGCCACCCAGGCGCCCCTCGTCATTTGTCTTTCTTTTAAGCACAATACTTTCTGTGTCTGCCCGTGATGTAAATGGCAAGATCTCTCTCTCTCTTTTTTAGAGAAGGGGGATGGGGCAGAGGGTAAGGGAGACATATATAAAAAAAGTTTTATGGCCAATGTCAAAGAAATTACTGTCTATGTTTTCTTCTAGGAGTGTTATGGTTTTAGGTCTCACTTTTAGGTCTTTAACCCATTTGCAGGTTTTGTGTGTGTGTGTGTATGGTGTAAGAAAGTGGTCCAGACTCATTCTTTTGCATGTAGCTGTCTAATTTTTCCAGCACCATTTATTGAAGAGACTGTCTTTTCCCCACTGTTTATTCTTGACTTCTTTGTCACGGATTAATTGACCATATAAGTGAGAGTTTATTTCTGGGTTTTCTATTTCGTTCCATTGACCTATATGTATATGTCTATTTTTGTGGCAGGGCCTACTGTTTTTATTACTGCAGCTTTGCAGTATATCTTGAAATCTGAAATTGTGACAGATCCAGCTTTGTTCTTTTTCAAGATTGCTGTGGATATTCAGGGTCTTTTGTGGTTCCATACAATTTTCGTATTATTTATTCTAGCTGTTTCAAAGATGCTGTTGGTAATTTGAAAGGGATTGTGGTAAGTCTGTATGCAGGTAGTATGGATATTTTGGGTAGTATGGATATTTTGACAATATTCTTTCTCTATTTGAATTCTTGATTGGATTAGCAAAGTGAGCAAACATGCTTATTTCAAAAGTGGATGTACAAATACTAGCAAGATAGAATATATGTTTTCATATCTTTGAAAAGAAGCATGTTGTAAATAAAATACAACATTAGGTTTCTTACTGCTTTGGCCTTTAAATCGTTATAATTTTTTCCTTTTCTTCATCAGAATGTTATAAATTTTTAATACTTCTGCCTCCAAAACAGTGCTAATATATACTGCCTTTTTTTTTTTTTTTTTACAAAACCTATACCTTGATTTCATCTTTGCAGTCATTCATGTCCCATTTCCCTATCTTCACTTCCTTAGTCCTAGACTTATATAACACTGGCGAAACTTTGACAAGATTTCTTCATATGTTGAGAGGATTCAAATTTCATATTCCTTTCATATCATCTCTGAGTTTAGACCATTCTGTGATTTCCTGTAACTTGTCAAATTTTATTTTAAAGCCTTTTTTTCATTGCTGTTTTCTTGCTATGCTTTTTACTTTATTTCAACCTAACTTCAGTCCTTTCAAACTGGACAAAGTGGCACAGGGATCTGTGTTTTAAATAAGTAATTTTGATTTTAACAGTTTGCAGACAAAATGTTGGAAAACACTGATAAAAAAAACACCTGCTTATGCAAAGCTTATTCTTGACCTTTTTGGAACCTACTTAATTTGGACTCCATCACCCAAAAAAAAAAAAAAAAAAAAAACTGAGAAAGAAGAAAAAGTCCTCTTGAAAGGTTGTTGTGTTTCTATATCCCTTCTCTATCCTCCTTCAGGGTCCTCCAGGTGCCTTATCATCTAAATTTGTTTTCTGGCCATGCAAGGTTCTCTAAATTATATCCCTTCTAGCGTTGCCCCATTATATCTGTTCCATTTCTTTTAGTATTATCATGTCCTTCATCAAATGAAAAATTCTGTGTCTTTTGCTTCAGGAACACCCAAATTTGAGGACATAACATACTATCACATACTTTGTATGGTAGGACCTGAACACATAGTGGCTCCCTATTATATGAATTCCATGAGCATTATTAGTCAGAAAGCCTACTAGGCAGAAACTACACAATTCACATTATGTCAGTATAATTTGGAGGACTCCATGAGCCATTTAGAATACATCAAATTAAGAGTACAAGTAGTGAGGCAACTATGTGCTTTTTTGCAAAAGGAGGTAATCTCAGCCATTTATTTTATTCCTTTCTTAAAGAACTTCTCTCTCTCTCTCTCTCTCTTTTTGTGTGTGTGTCTTAAAAGAATCAAACATGACAGGATTTTAGGGGTTTGTTTAGTTTCTAACTGAATGGAATATTTTCATTTTCTTATTATTTTAAATAGAGAAATCTATAGTTCAGGATATAGGTATGAGATCAACATTAGTCATGATTTTTTAAAAAGTCTTTGAAGTCCTAACTATCTATATCCTGGTTCCCCAACTCCCCTCACACCCTTTATTGCAGATATTCTAATATGAATTGGCTGTGCAACACTAATGGGAGCCACACTTGAGGATCCTTTTTCATGGAGATTCTGAAAAAATATGATAATACAGTGATGCTGCTTAATGACCTGCCCTATAAACATTAACCTTGATTCTTTTGAGATGTTGCAGATGAAATAGATGTCTAAAGGAAAATTCCAGAATTAGAATGACTATTAAAAATATTGGCTAGAAACCATCAGTACTCAAGAGTGGATACAAGTACCTTTGGCAGGAAAACAAACGTTTATCCTATGCACATGTAGAAAGTGTTTTTTTTTTTTGGACAGTGTCTGTCTTTTACTGGAGGATACTTGAAGTTTCTCTCAAGGATGCTACTTTTGTTCTTCTGGCTCTATGTGCAGTGCAGTTCATTAGCACATAAACTGTTCATTTGTTTTTCTTGATTAGGAACTGAGTAGAAGTCAACATATAAAATATCGATCTTTTTTTTTTTTTAAGATTTTATTTATTATTTATTTGACAGAGAGAGATTACAAGTAGACAGAGAGGCAGGCAGAGAGAGAGAGGGAAGCAGGCTCCCTGTCGAGCAGGGAGCCCGATGTGGGACTCGATCCCAGGACCCTGAGATCATGACCTGAGCCGAAGGCAGAGGCTTTAACCCACTGAGCCACCCAGGCACCCCTAAATATTGATAATTAATGATTGACTTTTTTTTATTTTTTATTTTTTAAGATTTATTTATTGGACAGAGAGAGATCACAAGTAGGCAGAGAGGCAGGCAGAGAGAGAGAAAGGGAAGCAGGCTCCCCACTGAGCTGAGAGCCCAATGTGGGGCTCAATCTCAGGACCCCGAGACCATGACCCGAGCTGAAGGCAGAGGCTTAACCCACTGAGCCACCCAGGTGCCCCAATGATTGACATTTTTGTTATAATGGAACAAAAATACTGGTGGGTGAGCATTCGAGTTCATTAGTACATGGATAATGCCTAAACCTCTCAAAGTATAAAAGCATTCAATAGGACTTGATATAGATAAATAGGGGGACAGAGAGGAGTGATTAAGAGTGCATGCCAAATGAGGTTACATCCATTTGGATCATGATTGTTATTTGTAGGTGGTTTGGGAAAACCTCTTGATATCTTTGTGCATTGTTTTGTTATTGTAAATTAGGGATAATTAATAGTACCTGTTTCATAAGATTGCTTTGAGAATTAATGTAAAGTGCTTAGAACAGCTCCTGGTGTGTAGTAGGCAATGGTGTGATGGTGAATGGGTGACAAGTGGCTCTCCAAAATGGAAGTTCTAATTTACAGTGTTTGACAATTTCTGTGGAGTAAATACTCCCATCACGGTACAAATACCCTCAATATGATACCACTGGATGCTCAGTTGAAAGGAGATGTGCACAACTGGCACTCATTAGCCTCTGTGAGTCATCTCCAGCATACCACTGATAGTAAGCATAAATAAATCTTAATTGTTGTTGTTTTCATATTAAAATAGTAGAAGACACTTATAGACTTTTAACCCAATCAGTTGTGCCCTATATCATGACCTTTAATTGTGATGTCATATTTATAGCTTATTATTTACTACATAAAATCCAACATGCAATACACATTTGCTTTAGTTTCCCTGGTAGGATTAGTGTCCTAACTTTAAATTTTGCATTTCATATTCATTAACTTGCAAGACACCCCTTAATTTATGTTATGATATGTACCTAACATTTGCATCTCCCAGGTTCAGTGTGTTTACGTTTTTGACTGTGAAGTTTTCTCTGCGCTGGGGTTTTACTTTTTATTTATGTTCTCATTGCCAGGCATAATCAGTTTTGAAAAGAAAAAAGAAAAGATCACTTGTTAAGGTAATGCCTTCCAAGTGAGGAAGTAACTGCCCATTTATCAGGCTTTGAGTTCTCAATAGACTTCCCATGGTAATCCTCCTTGCAAGCATCTGTGTACCAATCTCAGGCAATTATAAAGCTCAGTCCTCTTTCTTTCTAGGCCAGGGTTTTGAGGATGAATAGCATCTGCAATTAGTAATAAAGGAGACTGAGAGGCTTGTCTTCCAGAGTGACCGTAATTATTTTTAAGTCTAAAAATGCAGCCTAATTAGTATACCAGGTCAGAACAGATATCTGTATAAAGAGGGGTCAAAGTATGCATATCAAAATTTAACTTAAGTACTAACAAAAGAAAACACCTTTATGCTGAGATTTGACAGAATGTTATAAAAATTAATAACAAAGCTCCTTATGATAGAACTGTACCAATTTTTCTGCAGAGCAGTTAGAACAAATAATTTATTTGGAGACTAATATTGTAAATATGAAAATATATAACTGACTCCTCTTTGGAATTTAGATATACACAACTGGCTATGATGCTGGTATCTTGGCTTGCCTCCCAGTTGGAACCAGGAGGTGTATATCACTCAAGTTGGACTTTTATGATTTTAAAAAGAAATTATAGTTCAATTAAGTAAAGAGTCTCCCTAGTAGATTTTGGAAGATGGTTTAGAAGAGTTTGGGAAAAGCAGGCCATTTTGCTTTCATGAGTCACTTGCACTTTCTCCTCAGAAACTTAGAGGGGGTTGCTTTAGAGATGTCTCTACCCATCTAAAGTGATAGGGGCCAGAACACAGCTATTATAAGTTTTATTTTTCGGATGTTGTTAATAGTATTAGAGGCAATTATGTGCCTAGCATTTATCTAAACTATTAAGTGCCAAGCACTTGTCCAAACTACTTAGCTGCACAACAACCCTGTCAGGTAGATTATTATTACATCAAGTTTGCCAATGAGTAAATCAAGGATTAAAAAACACTATTTTGCCAAAAGTTATCGTTACTAATGAGAAAGCCTACTTTTCAAACTTCAGTCTCTGCTTCCACAACCATCTTTTTACCTACCAGTTAGTATTGCACAAATGTCAAAAGGCAGTTTGACATTAAATCCAATTTTTATTAGTTACCCTCAGGTGATAATTTATTCACTGCTCAGCTGCTTTAAAAGTACCTTATTCAAACCTATGATACAGCGCTCTATTTAATTCCAACTTTTAGAAAGCAAGTTCAAAAAGCATTTTTGTAGGAGGTAGGACAGATAATACATATAATAATCACTATATAACAATTCCAAAGTTTCAGAGCTGAAAACATGGAACAGAATAGTATAAAAAGGTTTTCCTGTTTTGATAAATCACACTAACATTGTACATCAGAGCAAAGATTTGACAGGTCCTGGTCAAAAATTCCTGGCAGTTGTACTTTGTTGAGGTAGAGATTTAAATGGTTTTCATAACTGCAGTGATTTTTATCAAAGACAATAGTTTAAAATCCAATATAACTTTGGACATTATTGGAGAGGCTTAAAAACCCCAAAGGATCTAACTAAAACTTTCCTTGCTAATAATCAATAAATCTGATGGCAGGCTGAATGAATATATCCTTAGGTTTCTTTTTCTTTTTTCTTTTTACATTTTTTCTCTTTTTCTTTAAATCTTACTATTCATACTTGTTTACTTTTTAAATATTTATTTTTTAGAGCGCGCGCGCGAGAGAGAGAGAGAGCGAGCGAGCATGAGCTGGGGGAGGGGCAGAGGAGAAGGAGAGAGAGAATCTCAAGCAGACTCCTCCAGTGAGCTCGGAGCCTGATGTGGGGCTCTGTCTCAGGACCCCAAGATCATGACCTGAGCCAAAATCAAAATTCAGATGCTCAACTGATGGAGCCATCCAGCCACTTCTCCCCTCTTTATTTTTAAAGATTTATTTATTAATTTTACAGAAAGAGGCTGACTTTTATTTTATTTTTTTTTTCCTCCTGAGTTTAGGCCTCTGAACCCTAGCTAATTTGAAAGGAGAATTATATATTTCTGAGAAGCTGATAGGAATTTTCTTTTTTTCTTTTAATTTATTGAAATTCAATTAATTAACATATAGCATATTATTAGTTTCAGAGGTAGAGTTCAGTGATTTATCAGTCTTATATAACACCCAGTGCTCATTATATCACATGTCCTGCTTAATGTCCATCACCCCTTTACCCCATCCCACCACCCCTACCCCTCTCCAGCAACCCTCATATTGTTTCCTATAATTTAGACTCTCTTATGTTTTGTCTCCCTCTCTAACTTTGTCTTATTTATTTTTCTCTCCCTGCCCTTATGCTCCTCTGCCTTTTTTTTTAATTCCACGTACAAAAAGTTGTGGTGTATATATATACATATATATATGTGTGTGTATATATATACACACACATATGCACAATGGAATATTACTTAGCCATCAAAAAAATTAAATCTTGCCATTTGCAATGACATGGATAGAACTAGAATTTATTATGCTAAGCAAAATAAGTCAATCAGAGAGAGACAATTATCATATGATTTCACTCATGTGGAATTTAAGAAAGAAAACTGATGGACATATAGGAAGAGGGTAAAAAAGGAGAGAGGGAAATAAACCATTAGGGATTCCTAACAATAGATAACAACTGGGTTGTTGGAGGAGGGTGGGGGTGGGATAGATGGGTGATGGGTATTAAAAGAGGACATATGTGATGAAGAATGGATATTGTATGTAAATGATAAATAACTGAAATCTCCAGAAATCAATATTTTGCTCTATGTTTATTAAAATTTAAATTAAAAAAAATGACAGCTCTGCTCAAGCATGAGGTCAGTCTGGGCCTTGTTTGTGTTTTAGTGGTAAAACACAGAAGTAAACTCAGTAGCTCCCACAAAACAATACTAAAATATAGTTTAGGTATAAGATGCCCTATTATCATTAGAGAGCAGCCATCTATCACATAAGCATCTCCCTGACAGCAGATTTATTGGCCATTGAATCATTTAATCATCAACTCAATCACTTACTCCTTTAATAATTATTGAATTCTTGTTCTCTGATGTTATTGAGAATTTCCTAATATTCATTGCTGAATAAATATTGACATTTGCTATGAACATCTAATTATTTTCTCCCCTTGCTCCCTCCAAGAAATTTCCACGCCAAACTTCTTAAAATGTTCTTTAAAAAGTCTGTATCCAGTGTCCATAATAGCCAAACTGCAGAAGGAGCAGAGGTGTCCTTCAACAGATGAGTGGATAAAGAAGCTGTGGTTTATATTATTCAAGCTATCAGAAATGATGAATACCTACAATTTGCATCATCATGGATGGAACTGGAGGGGATAATGCTAAGTGAAATAAATCCAGCAGAGAAAAACAATGATCAGATGGTTTCACTCATATGTGGAACATAAGGAATAGCACAGAGGACCACAAGGGAAGGGAGGGAAAACTGAATGGGAAGAAATCAGAGGGAGACAAAGTATGAGAGACTCTGGGAAAAAAACTGAGGGTTACAGAAGGGAGGGTGTGGGGGGATGGAGTAACTAGGTGATGGGTATTAAGGAGGGCACATGTTATAATGAGCACTGGGTGTTATACACAACTAATGAATCATTGAACACTACATCAAAAACTAATGATGTACTATATGTTGGCTAACTAAGCATAATAATAATAAAGTCTCTATCCAAGAAGAATAAAAATTTTATTTTGAAAACATTTTTTTTCCCAAAATAGACAGCAACATGCAAAAAAATGAAACTGGAAAACTTTCTTATGTCACATACAAAAATAAATTCAAAATGGATTAAATATCTAAATGTGAAACCTAAAACCATAAAAACCCTGGAAGGCAGCATAGGCAGCAACTTATTTGACACTGGCCATAGCAGCTCCTTCCTCAATGTCTCCTGAGGCAAGGAGTAAACATTAAAACAAAAAACAAAAGCAAAAATAAACTATTGGGAATGCATCACAATAAAAAGCTTCTGCACAGAGAAGGAAACAATCAAAACTAAAAGGCAATCTACTGCAAGAGAAAATAATTATTTTGACATATCCAATAGGATATCCAAAATATATAAAGAACTTAAAAAGCTCAACACCAAAACCACAAATAATCCAATTAAAAAGAGGACAGAAGACATCAACAGATGGTTCTCCAAAGAAGATATATGGATGGCTAATAGACACATGAAAAGATGGTTATCATCATTTTCCATTAGGGAAATGCAAATCAAAAGTACAATGAGATAATCACCTGGCACCTATCAGAATATCTAAAATCAACAACACAAAAAACAACAGGTGTTGGCAAGGGTGTGGAGAAAAAGGGACCCTCTTGCACTGTTGATGGCAATGCGAACTGATGCAGCCACAGTGGAAAGCAGTATGGAGGTTCCTCAAGAAGTTAAAAATAGAACTACCCTATGATTCAGCAATCACACTACTAGGTATTAGCCCAAAGGATACAAAATACTGATTTAAAGGGATGCATGCACCCCAGTGTTTGTAGCAGCACTATTTACAACAGCCAAAATATGGAAGCAATACAAACGTTCATTGATGAACAGATAAAGAAAATGTGGTATATTTTTACGATGGAATTTTATTCAGTCATAAAAAGAATGAAATCTTGCTATTTGCAACAGTGTGGATAGAGTATAATGCTAAGCAAAGTAAGTCAGGGAAAGCTAAGTACCATGTGATTTCACTCCTATGTGGAGTTTAAGAAACAAATAAGCAAAGGGAAGAAAATGAGATAGAGACAAAGGAAGAAACAGACTTTTTAACTATAGAGAACAAAGTGATGGTTATCAGAAGGGAGGTAAGTGGGGAATGGGTTAAGTAGGTGATAAAGATTAAGGAGTACACTTGTCATGGTGAGCACAGGGTGACGCATGGAACTACTGAATTACTAAGTTGTATACCTGAAACTAATATAATACTGTATGTTAACTAACTAGAATTAAAATAAAAACTTAAACCAAAAAAAAGCACTTTTTCCCAAAGACTAAAAGAGCATGTCCATTCTCATTATGTTTTGTCTTAGGGAATAAGGAACTATAGGGAAAATAAAGGGGTAATCACATATTAGAAATCAAATGAGGATCCATTAAAATGAAATATGTTAAAAAATGAAGATATTATGGTTAAACAATAAGGAAACTGTTGGTCATAATTTCCAAATTGTGAAGGACTTCTCAAAGTATAAAAACATAGCTTAAAGTAAAATAAAACAAACCCCCCCCCAAAAAACAAAGTAAAACAAAATATAGGACATAACAGATAAACTAGATAAAAACAAAAAAAAAACCAAAAGCTACTTTCTTGCTGATGATTACAAAAAAGTCATGCCTGGAATTGTATTAAAAGAAAATAATACATAAAAACAGATTAAATGTCCAACATTGGATACAGGTTAGAAAATATACAGTGCACACTACACACTCATTAAAAGGGATGTTGAGTATCTGTGTCCTGTCATGGTCAAACTAGCTTCTATATATTGTTGAATAAAAAGCAAAAACAAACAAAAAAGCTAGAAAACAACTTACTTAGCATGGTTTCACTCATGAAAAATTATATAGGAGGTACAAATTTCAAAGTCAAAAACTCAAATTATGCAGACAACACTTTTTATTTCTAACTTCGTTTTCAAAGCCTCATTTCCTTTTAATAGTGGAAAATTTAAATTTACCAACTCATGTTAAACTGGTACTTTTAATTTAAAATTATTTTGGCTGCTACATATTCAATTACTTCAGCATTCTAAAATGCAAATAATTCTTCCCCTCTCCCACGCACCACTCTATCTTTCTCTTCCCTTCCGTGATATGACAGGTGATATAAGCTCTTTGAGAACTTCTGTCATTCTGATCTCAGAGGGAATTGTCTTGGCCATGTGAACGGGCATCTGTCCAGGATGGATTCTACTGATGTGTACAGATCACACCAGTCTTCCGCATTCCACAAATTCTCCTGCCTTACCACCCTCTGCCTTCTAGGCACATTTCCATATAGTTCACTCTGCTCCCTTCTCATTCTTTAATGATACCTCTCTAGGACCATCTGTGGGATATCCGCCATTTCTACAAGCTCTCTCAGAGACAAATGATACTCTTGGGTTACCCCCCATATGAAGGGTGAAGACTAAAGAGCTCTTGAGGTACCTTTCAAGCTCACTGACAAGATACTTCATGTCATCATTGCTACTAGTTATCAGGCTGAATGCAAAGATTTTGCACAAGGTTGCAGGTTCCTCTAGTTTTATGAAGGGAAGCTAGATAATGGTTTCCCTGCTATGGGATCTCCCTTCACTCCTATCACCCTGAACATCTTCCCCATAGTATTCAGCTGTGAGTGGGTAGGTTGCTGGGTCTTTGCTCAGGAAACTACCATCATACGAATTTTCTGCTTCTTCTATAGCTGTTGCCTTTCTGTCCTACAGGACAGGATAGAGTTTTTAGATTATCAGACTTTTTTTTTTTTTTTTAATTGGTGGGTTTATTTCTTCACATTCAATATCCAACTTCTCTACATTAAAAAAATCTTTTTCTCTCAAAAATTCTGTATTTTGTAAATGAAAAAGCATCTTATCTTACTAAGGCCAGCTGGTTTATTTGTGCTTGCGCGCTCTCTCTCTCTCTCTCTCTCTCTCTCTCTCTTTAACACATATATCTTGGTGTGTATATACATAAGAAGTTGTCCATAAGAAATACAAAATGCTTTTCTTGGGTATCACTAGGAGGTTGGGAATTTAGGTGATTTTTTTTTCATTTCTTTCTCTCTCTTTTTAAAGATTTTATTGATTTGACAGAGCAAGAAAATAGAAACAGGAGTAACAACAGAGGGAGAGGGAGAAGTAAGCTCTCTGCTGAGTAGGAATCTGATGTGGGGCTCCATCCCAGGACCTTGGGATCATGATCTGAGCCAAAGTGTGATGCTCACTGACTGAGCTACCCAGGTCTCCCAATATTTTTCATTTCTTATGTTTTTTCTATAGTCTAAATTTTTTATAGTGAGTGCATTTCTTATAATTTTTATAGATTTTTCTTTCACAATATTTTCTCTTTCAAATAATCAGATAGCCTGGGTGTCAAGGATGAGAAGCTAGCCTGTAAGTAATATTCAGAACTCTTCTAGGAAGCCAGCATGTCAAGATGTGTGATGTCACCAGTTCAAGTATACATAAAAGTATGTCTCAAAAATATCATCCTTTTTGTATCTACTTCCCATACACCAAAGGACAATTTATCTAATTCTTCTCCTACATCCATCTAAAAATTCTGTATGCTACTGAGATTTGAAATCTCACTCAGCTAAAACCTCATCCACAGGATCTTTATGGATTACCAATTCATATTATTGAATTCCAGGAAGTCACAGAACACAGGGATTACAGGCCAAAAAACAAAAAAACCCAAAACAACCACAGACGTAGTCACAGGTGTAGATGTATATCAGTGCATAATCTGCACTGATTATAGTAGTTGTGTGTCCTTGGGCAAGGTACTTAGCTTTTAAGTTCCTCATCTATGATATAGAGTAAATACTAGTACATCATCCAAATGATTATGAAAATCAGTGCATAAGGTAGAGGCAAAACACTATGCAGAAAATAGAAAATTTTCAATAAAAGTTAGCTATTAGGATGAAAAATCAAAATATTACAACCACCTGGTCCTACCAAATTTCCTTGGAGTATTATTATTTTGCTACTTTTTACCAGAATGTGATCTTTCCTAACAATAGCAAAGGTACTTTAGTGCTCTCTCTGCAGGAAGCTCCTGAAATAAGTAATTAATATTGCCTCGTCAGGCAGACCAAACTCAGCTCTGAAACTGACCAGTGGTATAAATTAGAGCAAATTACTCAGCATATTTGAAATTTACAAGCAGAATGGGAATGTTATCCCCTGTATTTGAAGGTTGTTATACCAGAAATAATCTATAAATAATACTTAGTACAATACTAACATATAGAAAATATACCATATGTGACAGTCATTTCTTAGCAGTATGAAATGTTGGCCTCTCTTAATTCTCCAACCTTAACATTTTTCTTTACAAATTATCTAGCTATTACAGTAAAGAAAAATCCTTTTTGTGCTTTTTCAATAATACCAGAGAAATATATTTCCCATCTAAAAACTGACAACTAGGGATAAAACAAATCAAAAGTCTAAAAACCAATGAAATATGAGACACTAAGTAATTGCTATAAGTTAATACTCACTGAAAAATCACATTGATTGCTTTAAAAAATGTTCAGATAAGGAGCACCTGTGTGGTTTGGTTGGTTAAGTATCAGCCTTCAGCTTGGGTCATGATCCAATGGTCCTGGGACTGATCCCCAAGTTGGGCTCCCTAATTAGCAGGGAGTCTGCTTTTCCCTCTCCCTTTGCCCCAGCCCCTGCTTGTGCTCTCACACTGTCCCTCTCTCTCAAATAAACAAATAAAATCTAAAAAAAATTCAAAGAAAATGATGTTTTATGTTAAGTGCTTAATAGTATTTTTCTTGGCTTTTAAGATAGCATTAAATAGAAGCTCTTATTATTTCTCATCTCAATAATAAGATTGTCAACTTTCTACAGCATGAGGAGATTATCCTAATGTAGCAAAGAATGTAAGGAATCATTTTTTCCCACCTTTTCTAGATGAACATTACCATGTAAAATCAACATAACAATGAAACAATTGTGTTTTTAAGATCACTAAGTAAGTCATTATTTCAATCAATGCTCAATGTGTTTTATGAATATACTTTATGTAGACTGGCAGCCTCCAAGAGCAGCTTAGCACAACCAGCCAATTCAATCCTTTTTTTAAGGCAGCTATATATTTTCTCTAATACAATATGACTGTTTCAACCTTTTAATTTAAACCCAATCTTGGCTTTAATGAAGGATTATCCTGGCAGGAAACCAAACTGGATTTTTAGTGTGTGTTTTAATGTGTCTATTCTCTGTCTTCAATTAGAAATATAGTAGTTGTGGCCCAAAAAAGGGTACATATTCCATTATTATATTTTTCTCTTTTTAATACTTAGGCTTATTGGAAAATATTGGTAAAAATATTCAACATTGGAAAGTATTATCATATCTAATTCACTTACAGGAAAGGTAGAAAATTTAACAATTTAGATTATATTTTTATTTTCCACTAAAGATGAGTATCTAAAATAGGGTTAGCAATTCTATAATCCTGCAAATGCCAGATGGTTAATACTTTGGCTTGGTGAGCTATAAGTTTTCTGTCCCATCTACTCACCTCTGCCATAGCCATGTGAAAGCAGCAATAGACAATACATAAATGAATGGGCATGCCTGTGCTCCAATCAAATTTTATTTACAAAAAAAAAAAAAGGGAAACCAGACTTGGGGTATAGTTTGTAGACCTGTGATGTAGAAGATGTATCATAATCAAAATATAAAAAATACAATTCTCTGTACAGAATACACTGTAGAATTCAAGATTTAATCATACTAAGCAATCTGTAACTTCCAATTCCATATGGAATTGAGTCTTGGATATTCCATACCGGGAAGATTCAGTGTGAGATGCTCTGAAGCTACAACAGTAATGTAAGAACAAATTCTTATCCTCAGGAAGCTGATAATTTTCCAGTGAAGCCAAGAGTTGAACAGAATAAAATAACAGCATTACTAGACATTATGCAATGAAGGGTCAGATGGATAGCCTTGAAATAAGCTCAGGACTTGCAGGACTCTACTGGGGATATACATTTATTTAACACATTTCAACTAAATAAAATTAAGAGTGAATAATGCTATTATTCCTAGAAAAATGGATACTTTATCAGTTAACTTGATGTGCAGAATTACCTAAAATATATGTAGTATATATGTATTGATCCATTTACAGTTGCACCCAAAACCATAAGATAACTAGGAATAAACTTAACCAAAGAGGTAAAGGATCTGTATTCTGAAAACTATAGAATGCTCATGAAAGATTGAAGAAGACACAAAGAAGTGGGAAAATGTTCAATGCCCATGGTTTGGAAGAACCAATACAATATTGTTAAAATGTCTATGCTACCTAGAGTAGTCTATACATTCAATGCAATCCCTATCAAAATACCATCAACTTTTTTCACAGAAGTGGAACAAAGAATCCTAAAATTTGTATGGAACCATAAAAGACCCCCAAATAGCCAAAGGAATGTGAAAAAGAAAACTGAAGGTGGTAGCATCACAATTCCAGACTTTAATCTCTATTACAAAACTTTAATCATCAAGAGAGTATGGTACTGGCAACAGACAATACATAGATCAATGGAATAGAATAAAGAACCCAGTAATGAACCTCCAACTCTATGGTGAACTTACACAAAAATATACTCAAAATGGCTGAAAGACCTAAATGTGAGACAAGACTCCATCAAAATCCTAGAAGAGAATACAGGCAGCAACTTCTGTGACATAGACCTCAACAACAATACACGCACATACACATACATATAAATACACACACCACAACCTCTTTATCCATTCTTCTGTTGGACATCTGTGCTCTTTCCATAGTTTGGCTACTGTGGACATTGCTGTTATAAACACTGGGGTACAGATGCTCCTTCAGATCACTACATTTATATCTTTGGGGTAAATACCCAGTCGTGCATTTGCTGGGTCATACCATAGCTCTATTTTCAACTTTTTGAGGAACTTCCATATTGTTTTCCAGAGTGACTGTACAAGCTTGCATTCCCACCAGCTGTATAAGAGGGTTTCTTTTCCTTTCTTTGCATGCTTGCCAACATCTGTCATTTCCTTACTTGTTAATTTTAGTCATTCTGTGTGAGGTAGTATCTCACTATAGTTTTGTATTTCCCTGATGATGAGTGATGAGGAACATTTTTCATATATCTGTTGGCCATTTGTATGTCTTCTTTGGAGAAATGTCTATTCATGTCTCCTGCCCATTTTTTAACTGGATTGTTATTTTGGGTATAGAATTTGATAAGTTCTTTATAGGTTTTGGGTAGAAACCCTTTATCAGATACATCACTTGCAAATATTTTCTCCCATTCCATAGGCTGTCATTTAGTTCTGTTAATTGTTTCCTTTGCTGTGCAGAAGTTTTTTATCTTGAGGAAGTACCAATAATTCATTTTTGCTTTTGTTTCCCTTGCCTCCAGTGACGTGTCTAGTAAGAAGTTGCTGCAGCCAAGGTCAAAGAGGTTGCTGCATATACTTTCCTCTAGGATTTTGATGTTTCTGTCTCAAATTTAAGTCTTTCATCTATTTTGAATCCATTTTTGTGTATCGTGTAAGAAAGTGTTCCACTTTCATTCTTTTGCCTGTTGCTGATCAGTTTCCTCAACACCATTTGTTGAAGAGACTTTTTTCCATTGGCTGTTCTTGCCTGCCTTGTCAAAGATTAGTTGACCAGAGAGTTGGTTGAGGGTCCACTTTTGGCTTCTCTGTTCTGTTCCATTGATCTATGTGTCTGGTTTTGTGCCAGTACCATCCTGTCTTGATAACTGCAGCTTTGTAATCTGGCCTGAAATCTGGCATGGTGATACCTTCAGGTTCTGTTTGTTTGTTTGTTTGCTTGCTTGCTTTTTCAGAATTGCTTTGGCTATTCAGTGTCTTTTGTGGTTCCATAAAAATTTTAGGATTGTTTGTCTAGTTCTGTAAAAAATGCTGATGGATTTTGATAAGGATTGAATTAAATGTGTGGATTGCTTTGGGTAGTATAGGCATTTTAACAGTGTTTGGTGTTCCAGTGCATGAGCATGGAACGCTTTTCCATTTCTTTGTGTCCCTTTTAATTTCTTTCATAAGAGTTCTACAGTTTTCAGAGTACAGATCTTTTACCTCTTTAGTTAGGTTTATTCCTAGGTATCTTATTTTTGGTGTAATTGCAAATGGAATCAATTTCTTGATTTCTTTTTCTGCTGCATCACTATTGGTATATAGAAATGCAACAGATTTATGCACATTGGTTTTATATCCTACAACTTTGCTGGATTTATGTATTCTAGCGATTTTTTTGTGGAGTCTTTCAGGTTTCTATATCAAGTGTCATGTTGTCAGAAGAACTGTCATTTTAAAGAAACTTTGAGTTACCAAGGTAGAAGGGACAGGTAAAAGTTGCAGCACTAGAGAAACATAGAGGAAAATAGAAACTTGAAGGGATCTCAACTTTATAAGAATATGAATCATTCATGGTTATTTACAAAGAAATACATTTATAAAGAAATCATTCATGGTTATTTATAAAGAAATACATTTTATTTTTTACAAAGTGGGTAGCACTTTGAAAGTAAAGAAGAGGAATTCTATGTAAAGAGAAGGGCACCAACAAGGACAAAAAGTGGGGAAGAATTGGAAGTATTAACGGAAGAGTGGAGTGTTGAATGCTTGAAGAGAAGTACTAGCTACTGTGATTGGAAAGAGACTGGCTTGAATGCACCTTTAGGCAGAGTAACCTTTAATTACAGGTAAGTGATTCCACAACTGAGCTGTTGAATATGGTATCTCATAGTCACATTAAAATAAGCCATAAGTATAAAATACACATCAAATTTTGAAGACTTACTATGGAAAGATGTAAAGTATCTTATTAATATTTTACTAATGACATGTTACAATGATAATATTTTAGATGAATTAAGGAAAACATGCTATCTATATATTATATATTGTAAAAACTCACTTGTTTCTCTTTGATGTGGCTAGTAGAATATTTAAAATTACATACTTGACTCATGTATGTGACTTGTATTTGTGACACTTATATTTCAATTGGGTGGTGCTAGTCTAGATTTTTATCTGAAAATAATGACTACTTGGATAGTTAGGGAGATATTAGTAAAGGTTTAGACTTACTATGTTTGGGGGGACATTGGTTTAGCTACTCTGCAGGGTAAATAGAGAGTGAAAAATGTAGGATTGCAGCTTGGAGAACAGAAACTAGAGACATCTCATGGAGTTATTCACATAAAAATGCTTGTGAGACTAAGCTGTGAAGGAATGAACATGAGTAATATCTCCTAGGGAGGAAGTGTCTACAGAGGAGAGATAGGAGCAGAGAACAAACCTGAGCAATGTCTGGTTGAGCACAATTCTTGCCTTTGAATTTTAAACATTTTGAGATATAATTTCTAGAAAAGTATTGGCAGAAACAAAAAAAACTCAAACCACCACCACCAACCTTTTACCTTACTAAATGAATGTTGCATTCAAGATCATTTTTAAGAGGGAGATTCAGAAGGCTGAGTGGTTCAATGATTTTTCTTCCCTTGTATGTATGTGTACTGAAGAATTTAATCCATAGTTAATCAAGGGAAGATATTTTTCAAGATGGAAGATTACGCATAAGAAATGTAAAATCACAGAAGTACAAATATGAAAGTTTTCTATATGGCTTGCCATGTCTAAATGTGCTATATGTGGCAGAATGCAATATTGTTTAAAAAAAGGAGGGACGCCTGGGTGGCTCAGTTGGTTAAGCAGCTGCCTTCGGCTCAGGTCATGATCCCAGCGTCCTGGGATCGAGTCCCACATCGGGCTCCTTGCTCGGCGGAGAGCCTGCTTCTCCCTCTGCCTCTGCCTGCCATTCTGTCTGCCTGTGCTCGCTCTCTCTCACTCTCTCTCTGACAAATAAATTAAAAAAAAAAATCTTTAAAAAAAAAAAAAAAGGAAATATTTTCACTCCTAATTTTTCCTCCCCAAAAAAGGGGGGCATATGAAATCCTGACAAGTTGTAAAATCTCCACCTCAAATCAAAGGATGATTTGCTAGGTCTGCCATTTACAGGTATTGATGACTTTTGCCTACTGTTTATGTTAATGGAAGAATGAACAGTTAAGCTTCATTTCTTAAGAATGACTGAGACTTTGAAACTTTCCACAGTTATCACCTGTGATTAAAGTGATGAAAGGGCTCACATCATAAGGAACTTGTGCCCAAGCTGACTCCAAACAAAGCCAGAACTTTACCCAGAGCCAGGATACACCATTCAATGAAAAGGAAAGACCAACCACATGGTGGTGGTGGTGCTGGGAATATCACTGCAAAGGCTACCTGTGTAATTGGACAGATTGAGAGATGTGGAGATATTATATTTGAAAATACAAAAGAATATAAAGCAGACCATGAAACCCTAGCTTGGATTTATCCTCTTTACAAACTGTGGAATAGGAAACACATTTGTAATTTAATCAAGTAATAAATGCAAGACACACATTTCCAGAGATTAGTCTAGATGTTGAATAGTTCAACCCATCAGGAAGGTACTGGTGCTTTTAAGATCCATAAATTTGATCAGATTAAGGTAGTCATTCAAATTTACCTTCTAATATCAGAGGAAAACACTGTGTGAAAACCCTTTGAACTAGGGGCAATTTAGCCCCTTTGTGATTTTGGCCTGAGTTTTCAAGGATCTACTAAGAATCACTCATAAAACTTGTTCAAATGCACATTCCTGGGTTTCAGAGTTAACAGATCTTTAATAGTAACCAGATTTTTGCCTTTTTTAAACCTTCATACTAAGTTGCTTTGATGCAGAAATATTTGGACCATAGCTTTTATTGTTTTATTTTGTTACTAAATTAAAAATATGATTGAGGGACGCCTGGGTGGCTCAGTTGGTTAAGCAGCTGCCTTTGGCTCAGGTCATGATCCCAGCGTCCTGGAATCGAGTCCCGCATCGGGCTCCTTGCTTGGCGGGGAGCCTGCTTCTCCCTCTGCCTCTGCCTGCCATTCTGTCCGCCTGTGCTCGCTCTCTCTCACTCTCTCTCTGACAAATAAATTAAAAAAATCTTAAAAAAAAATAAAAATATGATTGAAATATACTTGACATACAATATTAATTTTAGGTGTATACCATACTGATTTGTTGTTTATATACCTTATGCCATGCTCACCATGATACATGTAGTAACCATCTGTCACCATGTAAAGTTATTACAATATTATTGACTTATATTCCCTGTGTTCTACTTTTTATCCTTGTGACTTATTTTATGACTGTACGTCTGTATCTCTTAATTCCAACCACCTATTTTGCCCATTCCTCCATCCATATCCTCTCAGGCAACTAGTTCTATTTATGAGTAAGTTCTGTCTTGTTTATTCATTTGTTTTGTTTTTCTTAGATTGCATATATTAGTGACATCATATGATATTTATCTTTCTGTCTTACTTCACTTAGCATAATATCCTCTAAGCATTTTTGTCATGAACAGTGTATCTCATTTTTTTATGACTGATAATATTCCATTGTATGCATAGGTATGTACACATCTTCTTTACCCATTCGTGTATCGGTGGCACTTACATTGTGTCCATATTTTGGCTATTATAAACGGTGCTGCAATAAACATAGGGATGCATATATCTTTTCAAATTAGTAGTTTTACCTTTTTCAGGTAAATAGGAAATTACTGGATTGTATGGTATTTTTATTTTTAATATTTTGAGGAACCTCCATACTGCTTTTCACAATGGCTGCACCAGTTTACATTCCCACCTGAAGTACATGATAATTCCCTTTACTCCAGATGACTGCTGACATTTGTTATTTCTTGTTTTTTTGATAATAGCCATTCTAACAGTTGTAAAGTGATATCTTATTGTGGTTTTGGTTTGCATTTCCCTGATGATTAGCAATGAGAATGTTTTCATGTGTCTGTTGGCCATCTACATGCCTTTGGAGAACTGTCTATTCAGGTGTTTTGACCACTTTTTAAATTGGATTTTGTTTTTGTTTTTGTTTTTGCTTTGGTATTGAGTTGTAGGAGTTCTTTATATAGTTTGGATACTAACCCCTTATCAGATAGATCATTTGCAAATATCTTTTCCCATTCAGTAGACTTTTTGTTTTATCGATGGTTTCCTTAGCTGTGCAAAAGCTTTTTAGTTTGATATAATCCTAATGGTTTATTTTTGCTTTTGTTGCCCTTGCTTGAGGAGACAGATACAAAAAAATACTAAGGCCAATTTTGGGCCATAACTTTAAGTAAAAACTTCCTATAAAGTGAAATGTTACTTTGGATGAGGAATTGACTTTTTAGGATCAACAGATACTGATTAGAAATACATAAACTAAGCATCTCTTGTTGGTTTTGGAAACCAGGATTCCACATCAAACCAGCTAGTAATTGAATATTTGAAATCACAAATATTGCATTTATTTATGGATACATATTATCTGTGAAAATCAAAGTATAAATACAGAAAGTGTTTACATGAAACTTTCAGTCTTGTTTTCTATGGTGGTTATTTAAACCTTATAACTTTCTGTAGTTCTACCAATTGTTAAGCTGCTCCATATCCAGAAATATCTTGTACTTCCTTTCTTGTTTTTCTAGTAAGTGGGTTTATAATAAATAGTAAGTGATACAGCTACACAGCTGTGGTTTATAACATAATACAATTTCTATCACTGATCCCTATCTTGTGTGAATTTATTCACTAAATTACCCATTGTGATGGAAAGCTATTGTAGAATATTAACTAATCTGTACTCTCCTTTTTACCTACTGCCACATTGCTGTAGTTTCTGAGACTTACCCTCTTTGGCTACTATATAGAAAGCCTTTGTAGCTTTTGTTGTACAAGGATCTGCTATCACAGCACAGTCAGAAGACATCAATGTCAGACATAAATTAGAAGGTTTTGGAAAAATTCTTGAAGTCTCATTGCCCAGTTATTGCTGCTATAAACAAAAACAAACTTATTAATCTTGGGGTTGGGGGTCATCTGGATTCTGTAGTAGAGAATCTGTTCCTTTAATCATTAAATTGTCTAGAAGCTGACTAATTCCTTGGCTATGGCCCCTCTTTATGTCTTTGAAGGCAGCAACATAAACTCTGCAAGTCTCTCTGACTTCATGTCTTTCTCTCATAAAGACACTTGTGATGACATTGGGTCACCCAGTAACCCTGGATGATTTCTTCCTCTCATGATCCTTAATCACATTTTAAAGTCTCTTTTGCCATGTAAGGTAGCATATTAATAGGTTCCAGGGACTGGCCTGAGAGTATCTTTGGGGAGCCATTATTTTGTCTACCTCATCTACCAGTGATAAAACCTCTGGCTGGTAGGAGAGTCAATGGGAACTCAAGAGAGTTTGGTATTGGAAATTCTACTCTTTGTTTACTTCAAATTAATTATGAGACTACCTCTGAACTGTGGGCACAAGGGAATAGAAGACATTTTTTTCTGATTTCTTGAGCAGAGCCCAAGAAAGATTTCCTGCACTACCTTGTTGAAGCACTAGAGAATTTAAAGGGGGTGGAGACTGATATTTTAGGTTTAGGTGTATAAGCTGCACTATCACCTTGATTCTACAGGGTCCTTGGTGTGGTAGAGGAGGACACCTGTGAATTCTCTGTAATACACAGAGGTACTTAGATATGACTGAGAGAGAGTGAACTAATCAAATGGGTCTCATGTAGAGCGTACAGACTTAAACAATGATCTGAGACCTGTATGCCATTTGGGAGGTATGACCACTTTGAGGACAGATGGGGTAGTGTTCATGCAATGGTTGTCAGCCTGAACAAGTGATGACCAGGAATCCAATGCCCTCCATCAGTACCATGTAAGCTTTCTAGGAATTTGGTGCCTGTTTAGAGGGAAGGGGAAGAAAAAACCTGAATTGACTTGAGTAGACAATTGAAATGGCCAGCTATCTAGGTTAAATTTTGTGCCATTAGGCAGAATGGTAGCTCAAAACAGAGAATAACTATATTACTTTATAGTTAATCTTTGGTGTTCATATAGTTATGGTATAACCATATAATACCTCTATATTTTTTGAGAAATCTTCAGTTTCAGATATAACATCATGGAGGGCCTAGGACAAAATAGGATACGATGAAAGCTTCTTTAGCTCTCATTTATTCTTTACATATTTTGCTTATATTTTGTTCCATTTCTTAAGCCTCTGTCTAGATATCCCATTGACTGGTACTTATTAAAAATGTAGTGCTCTAATATATGGCTCAAGCAATAAAGTATTTATTTACTTATATAACTAGAAAATCCTGTAAGAATGCCAGCTTTGGGGTTGATTTGATCCAAATACTACTGACGTGCATCATGTCATTGAGGTGGCAGTCCCTTGTCTCAATGGTCTCTCACTGCTACCCTCTACATATTCAACTTGTCCTTAAGCTGGCTTACCTCATTGTTGCAACAAGGCTATCACCTATGGCATCCGTGACCAATAGTGTTTGCATAAATCTAGGGGACGAAAGGAATTTTCTTCCCCTAACCATCAAATAAACATCCTGAACCTTACTTTGACAAGAGTAATCTGGTTACATACCCACTCCTAAACCCTTAACTCTATCATTGTAATCCCATGTTCTGATTGACATAGGCCTAAGTTATGTTATCATACCTGATTCAAAAAGTGGCCCAAATAGTTCAGATCCATCAGTCCATCTCTGGAGCTGAGGTGGGTCAGTCTTATACTACTTAGCAAAGAGAGATGGATAAAAGAGAGGCCTTTCCTACATTGCTCTTATTAGTAAAAACCCTCTGTGTTCCTCTCATCATATTCTTTTATATAATCTTCTCAAAATTTCCAAGGCATCAATTTTGTTAATTTGATAAGCTAAGTTGTTTCATTGAGGGTACTCACAGGAGAATACATGGCTCTTTTGAGCTGATAGACTGCTTTTATTGTACTAGAAAATTAGAGTAATTTTAAGCTTTATAGATAAAACCAGGAAACATCTTTAGGGTGCCACAAATAAAATAGTTCTTGACAAATGATTGAACATAAAGTTTTGCATTTTTAAAGGCTGGAGGGATAGTGGCCTTAAAATCAATGAGGGACTGTTCCTGGTGCTGATTAAGGCACTTTTGGACACGATGAGTCATTGATAAACTAGAATAAAATGGCTCATCTCTGTGTATTAAGAGACTCTGAACATGCACATTATGAATACTGGGGGTGATTTCACTCTGTATTTGAAAGTCAAATTTGGGACCTCTTTTTTTGCAAGTCTGTTTGACACAATAGGCTGTAATGGGTCTTTCAGGCTTCTTAGGGTCCAACCTACTCATAAAATTAGTCACTATAATGGCTCCTTTGGACCAGTGACAGGCCTTGATATAAATGATTGTTAAGAACATTTTTGCTGATTACATCTTCGATGACGGCAAATAGAAGTTTAAGGGATGGCAAGTATTTTAGAGACGAGTCAGTGTTTTTATCAGATGACAAGACCACAAGTCAGAAAAACAGAGTTACTGACTCAGTGTATATACTATTCTTGGAGCCTGAGAGATTTTATATGGACTTTTTTTTTTTTTTCCCACAATGTGTTTTACAAAGATTGGAATATACATGTAAAGTATATTGAAAAAAGTACACAAAAGTATATGAATATTTTTGTTCTCTGTACATGATATATAAAAATTACATAAGTATTTGGATGGATAAATAAGGTAAATACTCTTACTTGTGATTTTTCATGAATTTTTAGAGCTAATTAGTGGTTCTAAAATATGTTCTAATTTCTTCATGGAAAAAATGGAGGCATAGTTTATTAGCTTCTAGACCTATGATAATTAAACCAATTTGTATTTATTTTCTGAGTAGTAATAGAGAATGAACTTTATCAAGAAAATTTAGTTTGCATTTCAGAAATTCAAATTTTACTAATTTGTTTGGCACCTTGTATCCCTGGAATCAGCATAATTAAGAGTTTCTGAGCACAAGAAGTTCCAGTATTGCATTTGGGATTGAGATATACCAACAATACTGGTATGTTTCTAGAGTTAACTTATCTGCCTGCCTGGATGAAAAGCTCTATGAGACAGAATTACCTATAGATGGAACTAAAAAAAAAAAAATTGATATCCTTTTGTCACTAATGTTTACCTTGTGAAAGAACAGTAACTTTGTTATATATATATATATATTTTTTTACAAATATACAAATATATATTTACAAATATATAAATATATACTTACAAATATATATTTGTACATATTTTCATATTTATACAACAAATATATATTTTTATATTTGTAAATATATATATATTTGTAAATACTTATCAAACTTATATTTGTAAATATTTATATATTTTTAAATATTTATCAAATTTCTAGTATTTATTCATAGCAACCCAGACTGCTTTTGTCTTCACAGGATGTTAGAATATTAGTGTAATCAAGTTAACTTTTTTATCATACATAAGAAAACTCAGGCTAGATACTTTATTCTTGGACTCAGTTGCTAAATGGGAAAATTGTTCTCTTTGGCAATTTGTATACTACTATACTACATACTACTCTATTTGTTTGAAATTGCATTTTGTTCTAAGTACAATGGGAAGTCTTTGGAGGAATTGTAAACAACAGAACAGTGTGGTTTGGTTTATACTTAAAAAGGAGACCATTAGTGATACTGTAAGAGCAGAGGATGGGGTGGTCAAGAGCAAGACTGGAAGTAGGAGGCAAATTAGGATGCTCCTGTGAGAAGTTCAGAATTCAGGGATGGAAATGACGGTTATGGAATAGAGAAATTGTCAGAATGATAATATTTAAAAGGAGAATAATAAAATGGATCTTAGGAGAGAGACAGGGAGAATTAATGGTTCCTTGATTTCTGACTTTGTTAATGGAATGGGTGGTGGGATTACAGTGCTATTTATAGGTGTGAGGGACTCTAGATAAGTTAGTAAGTTTTTTGGAATTTTTTTGTGAGGAGTTAAGATCCATACCTACACTATACTATCAGAGTTCATTTCAATGTCCTTCCTTTATACTTCCATGGTAAGCATAGTTTTTGTTTCTGTTATGAAATACATTTCTAATTGCCTATACTGTGTTACTTTTTCCCTCTTTACAACAGAATACTAGTTTTGTTGATGGCACCAGATGTTCAGATGACTTAAATTTCTTTCCCTCCCATGCAGTGGAGGTGACCATAGTTGATGTGACAAACCTGGTCAATAAACTGAGTTCTCTTGGGTGGGGCTTCTTTTTTTTTTTTTTCAAAGATTTTATTTATTTATTTGACAGAGACAGAGATCACAAGTAGGCAGAGAGGCAGGCAGAGAGAGAGAGGGAGAAGCAGGCTCCCCGCTGAGCAGAGAGCCCGATGTGGGGCTCGATCCCAGGACCCTGGGATCATAACCTGAGCCGAAGGCAGAGGCTTTAACCCACTGAGCCACCCAGGCGCCCCTTGGGTGGGGCTTCTAAGAAAGCTTAGGGACAGATGCAGATGGCACATATTTTTAAATTTATTTTTTATTCTATTTATTTATTTATTTATTGCCTACTTTCTGCCTGAAATATGGATGCAGAACTATATTACCATATTACCACCATATTACCACCAACCATGAAAGACCAAAACCAATTACATAGGTCTGACCTTAGTCTTGTTGTTGTGGTGTTACTCCAGTAGTCCTGAGTTGACTTCCTCTATATGCCTTGTTATGTAAGAAAATGAAGCTCCTTCTGTTAGGCCACTGTTATCTCCATTTCCTATTCTATACAGTCAAATCACTCTGATAACATTCTCCACAGTCTATGTTATAAATTGTAGTGGTTTCCTGTCTTCCACACTAGATAAATTTCTTGACTTCAGAGTCCTTACCTTATCTATCTTTGTATTCATGGTGCTCAGCACAGGATTAACAAATGATAGACATCATAAAAGTTAGTCAAAGTAAGTTGATAAATAATTCCATCATCAATGTAGGTAAGACAAATAAGACTGGGATAGAGATAAGGCTGGAATGCTTGGATGTATTTATCACGTGTATTTAGTCTTGTGAGGAGAAACTTCTCATCATGTTCTTCTTTTACCCATAGTTAGTATCAAAAGAAATCTGAGTATAATTCCTCAAGGTATCTGCAGTCATTCCAAAGGTCTCAAGCTTATATGTATTTATAATATGCAAAACACTTTCTTTTTTTATTATTTTTATTAGCATATAATGTATTATTTGCCCCAGGGGTACAGGTCTGTGAATCATCAGGCTTACACACTTCACTACACTCACCATTTCACATACCCTTCCCAATGTCCATAACCCAACCATCCTCTCCATACCTCTCCTCCCCCCAGCAGCCCTCGGTTTGTTTTGTGAGATTAAGAGTCTCTTATGGTTTGTCTCCCTCCTGATCCCATCTTGTTTCATTTATTCTTTTCCTACCCCCCAAACCTCCCACGTTGCATCTCCACTTCCTCATATCAGGGAGATCATATGATAGTTGTCTTTCTCCACTGACTTATTTCGCTAAGCATAATACCCTCTAGTTCCATCCATGTCATCGCAAATGGCAGGATTTCATTTCCTTTGATGGCTGCATTGTATTCCATTGTGTATATATACCACATCTTCTTTATTCATTCATCTTCTGATGGACATCTAGGTTCTTTCCATAGTGTTTGGCTATTGTGGACATTGCTGCTATAAATATTTGGGTGCACGTGGCCCTTCAGACCACTACATTTGTATCTTTAGGGTAAATACCCAGCAGTGCAATTGCTGGGTCATAGGGTAGCTCTATTTTCAACTTTTTGAGGAACCTCCATGCTGTTTTCCAGAGCGGTTGCACCAGCTTGCATTCCCACCAACAGTTAGGAGGGTTCCCCTTTCTCTGCATCCTTGCCAGCATCTGTCATTTCCTGACTTGTTAATTTTAGCCATTCTGATGGGTGTGAGGTGGTATCTCATTGTGGTTTTGATATGTATTTCCCTGATGCCGAGTGATGTTGAGCACTTTTTCATGTGTCTGTTGGCCATCTGGATGTCTCTTTGCAGAAATGTCTGTTCATGTCCTCTGCCCATTTCTTGATTGGATTATTTGTTCTTTGGGTGTTGAGTTTGATAAGTTCTTTATAGATTTTGGATACTAGCTCTTTATCTGATATGTCATTTGCGAATATCGTCTCCCAGTCTGTCAGTTGTCTTTTGGTTTTGTTGACTATTTGCTTTGCTGTGCAAAAGCTTTTGATCTTGATGAAGTCCCAATAGTCCATTTTTGCCCTTGCTTCCCTTGCCTTTGGTGATATTTCTAGGAAAATGTTGCTGTGGCTGAGGTCGAAGAAGTTACTGGCTGTGTTCTCCTCAAGGCTTTTGGTGGGTTCCTGTCTCACATGGAGCTCTTTCAAACATTTCAAACAAACATCTATTTTTGTGTGTGGTATAAGGAAATGGTCCAGTTTCTTCTGCATGTGGCTGTCCAGTTTTCCCAACACCATTTGTTAAAGAGACTGTCTTTTTTCCATTGGACATTCTTTCTTGCTTCGTCAAAGATTAGTCGACCATAGAGTTGAGGGTCTATTTTGGGGTTCTTTATTCTGTTCTATTGATCTACTTGTCTGTCTGTGTGCCAGTACTATACTGCCTTGATGATTACAGCTTTGTTATAGAGCTTGAAGTCTGGAATTGTGATGCCACCAACTTTGGCTTTATTTTTCAACATTCCTCTGGCTATTTGGGGTATTTTCTGGTTCCATATACATTTTAGGATTATTTGTTCCATTTCTTTGAAAAAAAAAATGATGGTATTTTGATAGGAATTGCACTAAATGTGTAGACTGCTTTAGGTAGCATAGACATTTTCACAATATTTATTCTTCTAATCCAGGAGCATGGAACATGTTTCCATTTCTTTGTGTCTTCCTCAATTTCTTTCATGAGTACTCTATAGTTTTCTGAGTTTCTTTTCCTCTTTGGTTAGGTTTATTCCTAGGTATCTTATGGTTTTGGGTGCAATTGTGAATGGGATCGACTCCTTAATTCTCTTTCTTCTGTTTTGTTGTTGGTGTATCAAAATGCAACTGATTTCTGTGCATTGATTTTATATCCTGACACATTACTGAATTCCTGTACAAGTTCTAACAGTTTTGGAGTAGAGTCTTTTGGGTTTTCCACATAAAGTATCATATCATCTGCAGAGACTGAGAGTTTGACTTCTTCTTTGCTGGTTTTGATGCCTTTTACTTCTTTTTGTTGTCTGATTGCTGAGGCTAGTACTTCTAGTACTATGTTGAATAGAGTGGTGATAGTGGACACCCCTCCCATGTTCCTGATCTTAGTGGAAAAGTCCTCAGTTATTCCCCATTAAGAATGATATTCACTCTGAGTTTTTCATAGATGGCTTTGATGATATCAGGGTATGTACCCTCTATGCCTCCATTTTGAAGAGTTTTGATTAAGAAAGTGTACTGTATTTTGTCAAATGCTTTTTCAGCATGTATCAGAAATGTCATATGGTTCTTATTTTTTCTTTCATTATTGTGTTGTATCTCATTGATTGATTTGTGGATGTTTAACCAACCTTGCAGGCCAGGAATAAATCTCACTTGATTGTGGTGAATAATCCTTTTAATGTACTGTTGTATCCTATTGGCTAGTATTTTAGTGAGAATTTTCACATCTGTGTTAATCAAGGATATTGGTCTGTAATTCACTTTTTTGATGGGGTCTTTTCGGGTTTTGGGATCAAGGTAATGCTGGTCTCATAAAATAAGCTTGGCAGTTTTCCTTCCACTTCTACTTCTTAGAATAGTTTCAGAAAAAAGGCATTAATTCTTTAAATGTTTGGTAGAATTCCCCCTAGGAAACTGCCTGGCCCTGGGCTCTTGTTTTTTGGGGAGAATTTTGATTACTCCTTCAATCTCCTTACTGGTTATGGGTTTTCTATTTCTTCCTGGTTCAGTTTTGGTAGTTTATATGTCTCTAGGATTTCATCCATTTCTTCCAGATTGTGAAAGCTGTTGGTGTATAGTTGCTTATAATATGTTCTTATAATTGTTTGTATTTCTTTTGTATTGGTTGTGATCTCCTTTTTTTCATTCATGATTTTATGAATTTGGGTCCTTTCTCTTTTCTTTTTGATAAATCTGGCCAGGGGTTTATCAATCTTATTAATTCTTTCAAAGAACCAGCTCCTAGTTTCATTGATCTGTTCTACTCTTCTTTCTATATCATTGATTTCTGCTCTGTCTGATCTTTATTATTTTTCTTCTCCTGCTGGGTTATGGTTTCTTTGCTGTTCTTTCTCCAGCTCCTTTAGGTGTATGGTTAGGTTGTGTACTTGAGACCTTTCTTGTTTCTTAAGAAAGTCTTATATGGCTTTAAACTTTCCTCTCTGCACCGTCTTTGCTGTGTCCCAGAGATTTTGAACGATTGTGTTTTCATTATCATTTGTTTCCATAAAATTTTTCAATTCTTTAATTTCCTGGTTGACCCATTCATTCTTTAGTAGGATGCTCTTTAGCCTCTGTGTATTTGAGTTCTTTCCAACTTACCTCTTGTGATTGAGTTCTAGTTTTAGAGCATTGTGGTCTGAAAATATGCAGGGAATGATCCTAATCTTTTGCTACTGGATGAGACCTGATTTGTGACCAAGGATGTGATCTATTCTGGAGAATGTTCCTTGTGCACTAGAGAAGAATGTGTATTCTGTTGCTTTGGGATGGAATGCTCTGAATATATCTGTGATGTCCATCTGGTCCAGTGTGTCATTCAAGGCCTTTATTTCCTTATTGATCTTTGCTTGGATCATCTGTCCATTTTAGTGTGGGGGGTATTAAAGTCCCCTACTATTATTGTATTATTGTTGATGTATTACTTTGATTTTATTATTAATTGATTTATATAGTTGGCTGCTCTCATGTTAGGGGCATAGATATTTAAAATTGTTAGATCTTCTTGTTGGACAAACCCTTTGAGTATGATGTAGTGTCCTTTCTCAACTCTTATTATAGTCTTTGGCTTAAAATCTAATTTATCTGATATAAGGATTGCCACCCCAGCTTTCTTTTGATGTCCATTATCATGGTAAATTTTCCACCCTCTCACTTTAAATCTGGAGGTGTCTTTGGTTCTAAAGTGAGTTTCTTGCAGACAGCATATTGATTTTTTTTTTCTCTTATCCATTGTGATATTCTGTGTCTTTTGATTGGGGCATTTAGCCCATTTCCATTCAGGGTAACTGTTGAAAGATATGAATTTAGTGCCATTGTGTTACCTGTAAGGTGACTGTTACTCTATTTTGCCTCTGTTCCTTTCTGGTCTATTACTTTTAGGTTCTCTCTTTGCCTAGTGGACCCCTTTCAATATTTCCTGTAGGGCTGGCTTGGTGTTTGCAAATTCTTTTATCTCTCCTATTTTCAATGATATCATAGCTGGATATAGTATTCTTGGCTGCATATTTTTCTCATTTAGTGCTCTGAATATATCATGCCAGTTCTTTCTGGACTGCCAGGTCTCTGTGGATAAGTCTGTTGCCAGTCTAATATTTCTACCATTGTTTATTACAGACTTCTTGTCCTGGGCTGCTTTCAGGATTTTCTCCTTGTCACTTAGACTTGTAAGTTTCACTATTAGATGAGGGGGTGTGGACCTATTTTTGTTGATTTTGAGGAGGGTTCTCTGCCTCCTGGATTTTGATGCTTGTTCCCTTTGCCATATTGGGGAAATTCTCTATTATAATTTTCTTCAATATACCTTCTGCCCCTCACTCTCTTTCTTCTTCTTCTGGAATCCCAATTATTCTAATATTGTTTCACCTTATGGTAACACTTATCTCTCAAATTCTTCCCTCATGGTCCAGTAGTTGTTTGTCTCTCTTTTGCTCAGCTTCTTTATTCCCTGTCATTTGGTTTCCTATATCACTAATTCTCTCTTCTGCCTCATTTATGCTAGCAGTAAGAGCCTCCATTCTTGATTGTACCTCATTAATTCCTTTTTTGATTTCAGCTTGGTTAGATTTCAGTTCTTTTATTTCTCCAGAAAGGGATTTTATTTCTCCAGACAGGGTTTCTCTTATATCTTCCATGCCTTTTTTGAGCCCAGCTAGCACCTTGAGAATTGTCATTCTGAACTCTAGATCTGACGTATGACCAATGTCTGTATTGATTCAGTCCCTAGCTGCCAGTACTGCCTCTTGTTCTTTTTTTGTGGTGACTTTTTCTGCCTTGTCATTTCATCCAGATAAGAATATATGAATGAGAAAATAAAATATTAAAAGGGTGGCAAAGACCCCAGAATAATGTATGCTAACCAAATCAGAGGAGACCCCCAAACCGGGGTGGGGGGTGGGGGGAGAAGAAAGTAGGTAAAAAGAAATTTAAAAAATATATATTATATACATATTAGACTGGTGAGTAGAACATAGCCATCCACTTGATTTTGGGTGTATTTTGGTCTCTTAGAAGAAACTACCTCCCAAAATTTTAAAGAAAGATACACACACACACACACACACACACACACACACTTACATACATATATATAGTTATATATACACACACACAGAAATAAGGGTAAACATGATGATGGGGTGGAATATGACTGTAATGATGAAAATTTAAAAAAAATCTAAAAAAGGAAATAATAGGATCAGTTGATTGGAAAAAGAAAAGAAACAAAAAGTGGTTGGGGGGAGAGAATGTGCTCAGGCTGGAGACTAGTACAAAGCCCTGTGCTAGATTTAGGGTATATTTTGATTTATTAGAACAAATTGTATCCCAAAATTTTTAGGAAAAACAACCATATATATATATATATATATATATATATACACAAAAAATAAGGTTAAATACAATGAAGGATCAAATATGACTATAATAATAAAGGTTTAAAAAGTTTTTTTTTAGAAAGGTATTATTAAGATAAACTAGTTAAAAAGTTAAAAGAGGAAAAAGGAAAAGTTTAAAAAATGAGAATAAGAAAAAAAATAAAATTAAAAAATTTTAATTTAGCTTTGCAAGACTAAAGGATCATGGGGAGAATACCATGAATTCCATGCATTGCTTTCCCTTATCTCTGGAGTTCCATTCTTCTCCTTGTTCAGTGAGCTTGGCCTTGGCTGGATGTTTTTGCTGATCTTCTGGGGGAGGGGTCTCTTGCAGTGATTCTCAAATGTCTTTGTCCAAGGCAGAATTGCACCTCCCTTGCCGGGGGCCAGGCTAAGAAATCTGCTCATTCTCTCTTGGGAGTTTTTGTTTCCTGAATACTTTCTGTAGAACTCTGGAGGATAGGAATTAAAATGGCAGCCTCCCAATCTCTGGCCCAGAGGAGCCAAGAGCTCGGGGGTCCACTCCTCAGTTGTACCCTCAGAGAAAAGGGGTCAATCACTCCCATCTCCCTGGTCTCTGGCTGTGCTCTGGGCTCACCCGGCCTGTGACTGAGCATTTCTCTCTCTGATGCACAGCCCCATTGGGAGTCTCCAAACCCAGCATATTCCTGCCTCCAGAGGAGGAAAGTGAGTCTCCCTGGATCTGCCACTTGTGGGGTCCCTGCTCAAAGAGCAGTGGTCTGACTGTGCCATGAATCATGGTTTAAGGTAACCTCGAACTCAGAGCTCACTCCTTGTCTCTGTCTCTGTAGTCAGCTTCCCTGCTCTGATACCTGTGAGCTCTCTTACACTCAGACACCCCTGATCCTTCTGTGACTCTGTGGGGCCTGAGACCACACTGTCCCTGTGAGGGCGCCACACCCAGTTAGCCTCTTGAGTGATACCCATCGGTGGAGCAGACTTTTAAAGTTTGGATTTTGTGCTTCATTTCTCCACTGCTTGCCAGGAGCCGGCTCCTCCCACTGTGGTCCGTCTTCCTGTGGCTTCGGGTTCCTCCTCCGCATGTCCTACCTGTTCAAGCTCCTGTTGGATTTGTAGGTGTTTGGAATGGTTTGATACCTATCTAGCTGAACTCCTGCAAACTGATGTCATTTCAGTCCACTACTCCTCTGCCATCTTTGCAAAACACTTTCATATTGGTATCATGTTTGACCCTAACTGGAAACATTTTTATTTTACTGATAAAAGAAGATCTAAAACACCTGAGTGACAAAACAAAATCACAATAAATGTTGGCAGAATTGCAACAGAAAATCCACAAGTTCTTCATTCTGTATCAGTGTCCCTTTCAAGACATCTCATCAGGTACTTTTTAAATAATTAAAGATTAAATTTAGATATAATATTTAATAAGATATACAAAATGTATAAATTATGCATAATGCAATTAAATATAAAAATGTGTAAGATATTAAGATGCAAATTAGAAGTATTTTATTTTTTCTCTTTATTTGATTTAACCAAAAATCACTTCTTGGCCTTTTGGCTAAGATCAAGTGTATTTGATATAACCAATTAATACTCAAACAGTTTTCAGTTAAAATCATACACTGAAAAGAGGCTTAAATATAATTTTATGGGTTATTTCCTGATAAGTTTTGTCTAGTTTGAATTCTTATATTGACATGTGTTATCTCTTAAATACTGTGAGTTATAAGTATTTTATTTGTAGTGGAGGCTATGTCAAGCTCTCTGAAAATAGTTAAGTATTGCAAATGGACACAAAGTCAGACCAGTGAATACCCAATTGGCCCAATATAGGATACTTTTAGTATCAAAGTAAATAATGGTATTATTGGATTATATCTCATTATATCAAAATATAATTTGAGTTTATACTACTAAAAAAGGTTAAGTGAATTAATAAAGGAATAAGGAAAGGAATGGTCTTTATAGTGGAATGCCAATTAATATAAAAAATGATTAAGTAGAAAACCATATTTTAATCCATCATGTTTTGAGGACAGATTGAAGCAGAAATCCTTGATGGACCCTAAAATCATTTGGTGAAAGTTTGTTGGGGTGGTCGATACAGAAAATTTACATAATGCTAAAGCCTCCCCTCATATTGTTACTTATTAATTACAAAGGGTAATAAGGTACCTTTACACTGGAGAAATAATACAGGTAAATAGTGATCAGAGTTACCACTACCAGTAAAGGGATGCAGTGGATACTGGGGCTTGTCACCCAAATCTCTCTTCAGGACTGAAGAATGCATTCCCACAGCTAGAGTACTTCAGTCAGGCAGCTGCAGCTGTCAGCTCTCTGGAGTTACTTTGGCTGAGGAGGTCATTTTACCCACAGGCACACCCTTTTCCTAGTGTGGCCCTCATCTAATGACTGGTTGAGGCAGTACTTACAGACTTGGTCACCTTGCTCCAGTTCTGGATAATTCTGAAGAGCCATCATAATCTGATATTGCCCCATAGAGTTGGCTGAGCCTTTTGTTGAGATTGCTTCATACCCTAACTTCTCTCTGTACTGAATCCATCTTCCTTTCCATTCTTTCTCCACTAGTGGTCCCAAGGACCCTTCTTGATAAAATTTCTTCATACTAGCCTCCCTATCAGAACTTGCTTTTTAGGGAATCAAACCTGTCACATCAAAGAAATTGAACGTGCGTATCTCTAGATATCCTGCACTCAGAAGGACACATATCAGTTATGTAATTTTCCTGGGAAAAATGCTAAAGTTGAATCTAATTATGAGGAAATATTTTAAAAATTCCGAAGTGAGATATTCTGTAAGAACAACTGGTCTGTACTTTTCAAAAATTCTTACCTCATTTTTATTTTCTACTTTTCTTATACTGATGATTAAATTACTATGCTAAAAAGATGGGAGAAAACACCATTAGTAGCATGAATAGTAGATAAAGTGAAGATAAGTAAATTACACGTTGATGGGAAATCGTATATGTATATTGCATACTGCAAGATTCTCTGTCCTATAGGATAGGTTTTGTTAAAATATATAAGCAGTTTATAAAAATGGTATATTTTAAAGTATTGCTAGAGCAACTAACTGAAATTCTCTCCTCTAGAAGCTTTAGATTTAAAAGAAATAAAAATGACATATTTTCCCTAATATAAGAATAAAGTGGGGAATGACTTTTTTTTTCCTGAAAGGGGAGAAGTAGCAGGTGCAAAATAAATGTTGGAATGGAAAAGTATGCTAATAAAGTAGAAAGACAAAATGGTAAAAGGACCTGAAAAAGTGAAGAATAAATAGGAGAATTAGAAAGTAAGATATTCTTTCTGTAGTAAAATATAGCTCAAGTATAGTGACTTTGAAGGTGTTACCCAGTTTGTGGATTGTGGATTAAGACAATATTTGATAGTCTCCAAGTGCAATTATGTTCATGTTTCTATCTGGTAAGCGGAAAATCTCTCTGAACTCAGATTCTATTCAGTGTATAAAAATACACCCTTGTCTTTGTTGTAACCAGAAAAGAATATGCTGCATAGAAAGAGAAAAGAGACTAGGTGTTCAAATTAGAGAGGGGTGAAACTTGTATAACAGTTAGCTGACCAATTCTGGAATCTGGAGGTGGGGGGGGACCTTAATAATTTTATGACAGAGTTTTTTCTTAAAGCATAATTTGATAAAATATATCAATAGCAGGTTGAGAGTAAGAGCCCTTAACCAAGACAGTCACATAGTGACAGATTAGTGTACCGTGAGAATGTGGAACATACGGAAAGAATCTGAAGTTTGGTAATAATGGAAGAGAATCATAACAAGGAATTTTTCATAGCTCCTTAGATTCCTGCTTTTCCCATGACATTGTCTCTTCTTTGGTGGTTCCACTTAGACCACAAAATATAATGCAGATATTTCTTAAATTTCCCTTCCCAAATTTAGAAATGAATAGTGACTATTTGAACAAATCAGAACTGTTCAGAAGTGATTTTTGAGAATGTGAATCCCCTAAAACAATGGAAATTAATAAGAGTCAAAAGCCAAGAGACTAAGCAGAGACCATGAGGCATTAAAAAGAGAACTTTGAAGAAGCTGGGCCATGAAAACAGAGGTGTATCAGTGTTACCACCAGTTCTCCAGAGTTTCAGTAGCATTCAGTGCTGCTGCATGAGGTCTGATGATACCACTGTTGAAGCTTGTTGCTAAGACTTAAGACCTCCTCAGTTGCATTTAATAATTGAACTCCATCACTTAAGGAAACGAGAGCATGATTTTGTACAGGCAACTAAAAAAACTCCAACGTATTTACAGATTTCACTCCTCTTTGAAGTTCCCTCAGTTTTTGACAGTTTGAAAATGATGTGTGCTGTTAATCACTAGTCCTTTGTAAAAGTAGAGCTAAGCATTTTGAGTATTCGCTAAATCTTACTCTTTCTTCCAAAGTAAGCGCATGTGCAAACAAGTGTTTCTGTGTAGGAAGGTAAGATAGTTGCAGTGCTGGACTTACCTTTCTATTGCAGATGGCAATGGGGAACTTCCTTACTTACATGAGTAACTTCCTGGAAGTGGACTGTGGCTTAATGATACATAAAATGCCCAGTAGGATCTCAGTATGTTCATTTCAGATTATGGCAACTTGGAGACCTCCCTCTTTCAGCTCTTTGTGAACTAACCTACAAAAACAAGATAATCGCATTTTGAGGGCCTAAATTGATGCAGGACAAATGTGTGTAATGAAGTGATTGATATAATTCTTTTTTTTTAAAAGATTTTATTTTTAAGAGAGAGAGCGAGTGAGCACATGCATGAGCGTGAGGGAGAGAGAGAGAGCATGGAGTGGGAGAGGAGGAGAGGGAGAAGCAGGCTCCCCACTGAGCTGGGCATCTGACAGCTTCCCATCATCTCAGAATCCTGGGATAATGACCTGAGCAAGAGGCAGACACTTAACCAACTGAGCCACCCCAGAGCCCTGAAATGATTCATATAATTCATAAAAGAGACTTCCTGGAAACTATTTATTTTCTAATCTTCAAAACAAAAATGATAAATATAATATAATATCAAAGCAAGTGAAAAGTAGCCCAAACCAAAACCTGTAAAAATTGACTCCATAAATGTATTAATGTTGGGAATTTTTCTGCTCTACAGTTATCTTACAGAGATGTTTCTCAAGATTTTTCACTGCCTTATTGTTCATACTAGTATTTATTTATCTGAGATTAGATCATTATGGCTCTTTGGAGGCTAGGCTATATGGGAACAATCTCGGTATGAACACGGAGCATTTATAGGGCAAGGGGCAGCATGTTCAGTAACAGTGTTAGATTTTGAAAACATTTCATTTTGCTGATTTAGAAGTACAGAAGATAAAGCCAGGGAGAATAGCCAAGCTCATGCTCTCTCTCTCTCTCTCTTTCTTTCTCCCACCCCATTCAATAATTTGGAAGAAGGACTAAATGATGCTTAGAATCCCTGGGTAAAGGTCCACCCAATCCTCATGCTTGCTTAAGCTGAGAAATTCTTTATGTCTGATGTTGCCAATGAATTGGATTGTATTGCTTTTCTAAAAGCTGACCACCACGGATAGTTTCTTTTTGTTTTGTTTTAGCCAAGAATTAGTCTACTACTGTATACTGAAGGATTTTAGAATACCCAAGATCTTAGAGGCTTAAACAAAATGAAGTAGTTTGGGTATAGGTGGTGAAGGTCAAGTAATCTTCATTTAGCTGACAGACTTATTTCAACTCATTTATGGGAAATAGCTGTTGGGCATTTGGGAGAATTTATTGACATAGTTTAGTGTTTTCCATCCTTGGTATATAGCACTTTTCCTCCACACTGGCAATGCTTTATTTTTTACTTTACTCCTGAATTAGAAAATACTGTTTTAAAGATGAAGTTATCTTTTGAGTAGTTAAAGATAAAAGCATACCACATTGGAAAAAAATGGGACTAAGACTCTTTAGTCTTAGTCTAAAGATTTATTTCATACCATTAAAAAGGTATCTTTAGAATACCATGAGTATTCCTTCAGATGGGAAGATACTACCTTCTTATAGTCCTGTGAATAATGCTCACAAAGGTAAAAGTAATGGAAAAGAAATAGTCAAACAAAAACAAACCTTATAACATGCTTTTCCTTTAAAAACTAATGACTTTGTTTATAAATAGTGCCAAACAGGACTTTTCCTCTATGACAAGATCAGAATTCACAGAGCTAATAGAATAGTCCTAAGAACAGCAAAATAAAGACCTAGGATCTCTATGCTGAAGGGGACATTGTTACATAAATCATCCAAAAGCAACTCAGAACTTCTTTTTTTTTTTAATATTTTATTTATTTATTTGAGAGAGAGGCAGTGAGAGAGAGCATGAACGAGGAGAAGGTCAGAGGGAGAAGCAGACTCCCCATGGAGCTGGGAGCCCGATGCGGGACTCGATCCCGGGACTCCAGGATCATGACCTGAGCTAAAAGCAGTCATCCAACCAACTGAGCCACCCAGGCGTCCCACAACTCAGAACTTCTAAAGGCACATAGATTGATTTGGATATGACCTTTGTCTCTTTCTGGAACCCTTGAAAGGTTTTAAGCATTGGTAGACTCATGCATTGTTTAAGACCAGCATCCAGAATCTAACATTTTTCTATGACCAGAATGTTAGGCATTCTGTTCTCTCACAACTGACTTCATGTTTTGTCTGGTGACTATTTAAGATCCAGGAGAGGAGATATTTGCTTTGAATGAATTTTCTTAGTTGTCTAAGACTCATTCTTTCTGCTTCACTCCTTTTTACAATGAAGATCCTCATTTCCTTCACAAGTCCACTTCTACTGTCCTGCCATGACCTTAAGTGAACTGTGTTTAAAAATAAATTCCCCCCTGACCTCTGCAGTCCTCAGGAGCTGAGTTAATAACCAGTAATGGTAGAGAAGGAAGACTTAAAATCTTTAGGTTATTTACTATTCATTTCAGACTCCTAGAGATTGTTAAAAATGTCAAAAAGCTTCTAAAACAAGGGTGGCTGATATTTGGGAAATATCAGAGGAAAGTAGAAATAATTATAAGCTCCATTTATAAACTTCAAAATGGAAACAGCCTTTTGAGCTTCAAGAATGCAAAAGGAATTGCTTTTTAAACTTGGATTCCCCTACTTTATTGAACAAGAGAAGGCCAATGAGAAAACCAGCATAGTATGTGTTTTAATAGGAATTGCATTAAATGTGTAGATTGCTTTAGGTAGCATAGACATTTTCACAATATTTATTCTTCCAATCCAGGAGCATGGAACATTTTTCCATTTCTTTGTGTCTTCCTCAATTTCTTTCATGAGTACTTTATAGTTTTCTGTGTATAGATTCTTAGCCTCTTTGGTTAGGTTTATTCCCAGGTATCTTATAGTTTTGGGTGCAATTGTAAATGGGATGGACTCCTTAATTTCTCTTTCTTCTGTCTTGTTGTTAGTGTAGAGAAATGCAACTATTTTCTGTGCATTGATTTTATATCCTGACACTTTACTGAATTCCTGTACAAGTTCAAGCAGTTTTGGAGTGGAGTCTTTTGGGTTTTCCACATATAGTATCATATCATCTGCGAAGAGTGATAGTTTGACTTCTTCTTTGCCAATTTGGATGCCTTTAATTTCCTTTTGTTCTGATTGCTGAGGCTAGGACTTCTAGTACTATGTTGAATAGCAGTGGTGATAACGGACATCCCTGCCGTGTTCCTGGCCTTAGTGGAAAAGCTTTCAGTTTTTCTCCATTGAGAATGATATTTGCGGTGGGTTTTTCATAGATGGCTTTGATAATATTGAGGTATGTGCCGTCTATCCCTATACTTTGAAGAGTTTTCATCAGGAAAGGATGCTGTACTTTGTCAAATGCTTTTTCAGCATCTATGGAGAGTATCATATGATTCTTGTTCTTTCTTTTATTAATGTGTTGTATCACATTGATTGATTTGCGGATGTTGAACCAGCCTTGCAGCCCTGGAATAAATCCCACTTGGTCGTGGTGAATAATCCTTTTAATGTACTGTTGAATCCTATTGGCTAGTATTTTGGTGAGAATTTTTGCTTCTGTGTTCATCAAGGATATCATCCATTTTTTTCAAAGAAATGGAACAAATAATCCTAAAATTTATATGGAACCAGAAAAGACCTCGAATAGCCAAAGGAATATTGAAAAAGAAAGCCAAAGTTGGTGGCATCACAATTCCGGACTTCAAGCTCTATTACAAAGCTGTCATCATCAAGACAGCATGGTACTGGCACAAAAACAGACACATAGATCAATGGAACAGAATAGAGAGCCCAGAAATAGACCCTCAACTCTATGGTCAACTCATCTTCGACAAAGCAGGAAAGAATATCCAATGGAAAAAAGACAGCCTCTTCAATAAATGGTGTTGGGAAAATTGGACAGCCACATGCAGAAAAATGAAATTGGATCATTTCCTTACACCACACACAAAAATAGACTCAAAATGGATGAAGGATCTCAATGTGAGAAAGGAATCCATCAAAATCCTTGAGGAGAACACAGGCAGCAACCTCTTCGACGTCAGCCGCAGCAACATCTTCCTAGGAACATCACCAAAGGCAAGGGAAGCAAGGGCAAAAATGAACTTTTGGGATTTTATCAAGATCAAAAGCTTTTGCACAGCAAAGGAAACAGTCAACAAAACCAAAAGACAACTGACAGAATGGGAGAAGATATTTGCAAATGACATATCATATAAAGGGCTAGTGTCCAAAATCTATAAAGAACTTAGCAAACTCAACACCCAAAGAACAAAGAATCCAATCAAGAAATGGGCAGAGGACATGAACAGACATTTCTGCAAAGAAGACATCCAGATGGCCAACAGACACATGAAAAAGTGCTCCATATCACTCGGCATCAGGGAAATACAAATCAAAACCACCATGAGGTATTACCTCACACCAGTCAGAATGGCTAAAATGAACAAGTCAGGAAATGACAGATGCTGGCGAGGATGCGGAGAAAGGGGAACCCTCCTACACTGTTGGTGGGAATGCAAGCTGGTGCAACCACTCTGGAAAACAGCATGGAGGTTCCTCAAAATGCTGAAAATAGAACTACCCTATGACCCAGCAATTGCACTGCTGGGTATTTACCCTAAAGATACAAACGTAGTGATCTGAAGGGGCACGTGCACCCGAATGTTTATAGCAGCAATGTCTACAATAGCCAAACTATGGAAAGAACCTAGATGTCCATCAACAGACGAATGGATAAAGAAGATGTGGTATATATACACAATGGAATACTATGCAGCCATAAAAAGAAATGAAATCTTGCCACTTGCGACGACGTGGATGGAACTAGAGGGTATCATGCTTAGCGAAATAAGTCAATCGGAGAAAGACAGCTATCATATGATCTCCCTGATATGAGGGAGAGGAGATGCAACATGGGGGATTAAGGGGGTAGGAGAAGAATAAATGTAACAAGATGGGATTGGGAGGGAGACAAACCATAAGTGACTCTTAATCTCACAAAACAAACTGAGGGTTGATGGGGGGAGGGGGATTGGGAGGGGGGGTGGGGTTATGGATATTGGGGAGGGTATGTGCTATGGTAAGTGCTGTGAAGTGTGTAAACCTGGCGATTCACAGACCTGTACCCCTGGGGATAAAAATATATGTTTATAATAAATAAAACTTAATGAGAAGTACAAAAAAAAAAGTATGTGTTTTAAGCAACTAAAATGTTAATATTCAGGACAGATTTGAGAAGTAATAATATGGAAACAGTTTTCCTTATGTCTTTGATTCCTTATGTTCACATGACAGTTTTGAGTAAACAAGGTACTTTTACATAGGTATTATTTCATTCTTGAAACTTCATCATTTAGTGATTTTTACTGTGTTGAGCATACAATTGGGGAAACAGGCTTGGAGAGCTAAAGTGACTGGCCTAGCATTACAGAACAGTTAAGCCTTTACTGGGGATCCTCTTCTGTACTAGTTTCCATGTAATAGAGATATTGGCATGACTGAGATACAGGACTTTCCCTATATGAATTTTCTTCCCAACTTGGGGTCCTATGGCTAGGTTACAAATGCATATGTATACATAAACTGTGATAAGAACACAATCCTGTTAATGCAAGAAGAGGGGAGGTACTAACTGCGTAAAGCAAATAGGGAATGTTTTAAGAGAAGTAGGAATTTCCCAGCAGTATCAGGAAAGCAGAAATTCAAAGCAGAAGGATTAGCATACATAAAAGACACTGATAAATGAAAGAAGACTAGGAGTTTGCTAAGCTTGAACAAAGGGCCCAAGGGGATGAGAAAGGGGGTTAGGAAAACCTGAGGTTATGAAAGGATAAATCTGGAAAGGTAGGTAGGGACTAGATATTGAGGATTCTTACATGCCAAACTCAAGTTTTATACCCCAAATCACAAAGACTTTGAGAGCATAGTTAAAGATAAATATAAACTTAATTCTTGGAAAGTCCAAGCATAGAATCCATACTTTTTTTTTTTTTTAAAGATTTTTATTTATTATTTATTTGACAGAGAGAGATCACAAGTAGACAGAGAGGCAGGCAGGCGGGGAGAGAGAGAGAGAGGAAGGGAAGCAGGCTCCCTGCTGAGCAGAGAGCCTGATGCGGGACTCGATCCCAGGACCCTGAGATCTTGACCTGAGCCGAAGGCAGCGGCTTAACCCACTGAGCCACCCAGGCGCCCTAGAATCCATACTTTAACTTGACTTGTAGGTTCTGTAAAAAGTAATTTAATAGAAGCTCTTTCACTTTGGTTGTTGCCCTTAACTGCCAGTTTAAGAGAGAAATCGTTAGATTCAATCTGTCTTTAAACTAAAAGATGAGTTTGTCAGTCTCCAAGAGTTACATGCTTCTTTGATTGGAAGATTTTTATACTTCATTTTACTCAATATCAGGAAGTCTCTATGGAAATACTCACTTCCTGTTGATTAGAAATCAGAGAAACAACATACAGCAAATTCATTTGAGAGAACTAATTACAGAAATGTACATTTTGGAGTGTTCTTTATAATTCTGTTAAGTGAATATCCAAATGTCATATCAGACAAGTCTGCAATGCTCATTCATCTGGCAGATTATCTGAAAGACAGCAGCCTACTGGCTACTGCCACATTACCCATATGCCAGCTATCTTCCTTTCCAGATGCTGTCCCTTGTCACTTATTTCATAGGAATAAGGAATGTCAGAAGAAAAAAAGGAAAAAGAAAAATTCAAGCAACTGCTTTTGCTAAGTTAATTCCACTATCCTGCTGTGATTGGTTAAATCATCTCCATCCTGATCCTCCTTCTATTTCCCCACCCTTTGTAGAACTGTTTTTCTTCAAGTCCTTTTCTACCAAATTACCATGTTTGTTGCCTGGGTTCCAGCCACATCATGATTATTTACACTTTTATTTTTGGGGCACTCAGAGTTCATAGTGTTAAAGAAACAGTAAGGTACAATGCAATGTGCAAAGTGTAACTCTTTGCTCTATATATTTTATAATAATTTACGTCGGGCTGGTGGAAGATATGGGGAAGTTTGTCATCAGTGAAATTGAGACTAGACTACTCATGAATATAGCATAAAAGGGATTAGTAAATCCCAAAATCACAATGATAGAGCACAGACTTCATTTTACATGAATTGAGAGATCCCAGATCCCATGCTGGAGGTGTGTATAATTACAAGTTATTAAATCTCCAGGCTAACTCTGTCCTCGGTTTCTCTGGGATTACTATTACTATTACTATTAGCAATTACTATACAAAAAATTTTTGTCTATTTTGACATGAGATATTCAACAGGGAGGCAACACAGCAACCACTTTATCTCTACTAAAATATATTCAGGGAAAACATGGTCCTGGGACTTTTTCCCACAAGCAGATTAAGAATTTAATAGTCGTTTTTCTAGGTGAGAAGTTCTCTGACATCATCTCACTGGCCTCTTTTTGGTTTAAATTGAACAGGATGTACATCTTTTGAGTGAAGGAATACTGCACATGGGTTGCAAGATAAATTGGAATATGAAAAAAAAATACCAAACAAAAATAATAGCATTGAAGTTATTCAAGCACATGCCTAGAGAAAATTCACTGCTTACCTGACACTCAACTTGCCTTTTGAAAGTTGATAGACATCAGATCATGTGTCAAGAAGATAATTTATTTGCAATATTAAAAAATATCCCTTCCTTACTCTTCAAAGCCGGATTTAATGCTTTACAAATGGTTCACTTCATGAATTGTATCTATTTTCTTGCCACCTCCACTTTCTGGCATGGCAGACAGATTTAAGTTTTGTCCGCATTGGAAATGGCAGATCACAGTGCTATGGCAACTGGTGCTGTCATAGGATCCTTCTAAGGATGCCACTTCCACAAATTCTTCTAACCCATGACTATTTCTCATAATTTCCTGCTCCTCCAAAGGCAGGGCAGGTGGCCCAGGCCCCAGAGCACATAATGCTGACGGTTGCTCCAGATCTAATGCTGTCACAAGACCCTGCTCTAGAGGCACAGAAGCATTTTGGATTTAGGTATTAACATTAATTCCATACTTAAGAATGGAAGTTTGCAAACTTGTGCTGTGGTTTTTTTTTTTTTTTTTTTTTCAATCAGTTATCCCTATACTTTTTACATTGATACTTAGGGAAACCATTTCCAAAGTAATGTACTATTAGCATTGCCATTTAAATACAAGCTCCACTTCCTCATCTGGAGTCATTGAAATACAAATTTCTAAAGGTTAGTTGACCTCAAGTTCTTTGTTTCATGACAACAAAATTGCACACACACACCACACACACACACACACCCCAAAATAAGAAATAAAATACTGCTTGGAAAGAAAAATTAATCTTTAAACATAGATAAGGCTTCAAAACCTTACAGCAGAATTGCAGCCTTACCTCTGCTTTCTTTCCATTTGTTTAAACTTGGATTCTTAGCTTGAAGATCTACTAGGTACAACTTTTGCATTCATTTATTCATTTAGGAAATATTTACTGGATGCCTAAATGTCAGTTACCTTCTAGGCGCTGAGAGTGCATCCATTAACAATACTGACAAAAATTTCTTTTCTCATGTGCTTACATCTGGAGAGAAGCTATAGAGAAGTCTAAAAAAGTCTGATTACAGTTAGTGATCAGGAGAATGGGTTCCAGTGTGGATACTAGTACTGCATTATTAAGTGGCCTTGGCCTATTCCCTGACTTCCATGGGCGACATTTTTCTTGTTCATTAAATGGAAGAGTCCGGAAGTCATTCTGTAGGCTGGTTGCAAGTATTTTTTATTTTTTTTGTTGTTGTTGTTTTATACTAGTATCCTGGTAATGCATCTGGTAGCACTAGGCATCCTCAGCATAAAGGAAAACGGACTTTCTTACTGTAGCAATTTTGCCTGTGGTGATTTATTCATTCCTACATTGAATAAATGTGTAATGCCTGTCTTCTACATGTGCTGAAACTGTGCTTAGTGAATTAGGGTTTCAGGTCAAGGAGACAAATTGTTTTCCTCATGGTTTGGCTGAGGAGATCTTCATTAAAGTAACTAACTGAATGCCAGTGAGGTAAATGCTGTACTTCTCAGCAATCTGAACAAGGTGCAGTGGGAGACAAACTAGATCACAAGTGATTCTACTTAAAAACAAAACAAAGCTAAATAAAATCCAAACAAGTGATTCTACTTAGGGGATTTAGTTAGGGCTTGCAGCAGAGGAAACATTTATTCTTGGTCACTCAGGGCTGAAAGGGCAGAACAGGCTGGAGAAGGACTTTGAAGAACAGAGAACAGTGAACACAAGTATTCAGAGGCATGAAAAGGCATTGTGTTGTGAATGACAAAAGAAATACATTCTTTCAAGATCAGACTTAAGGGGTCAGCATCCAAGATGAGTGAAGGGAGATAAGAAAAGAGAACAAACTGAGATTAGATAGTGAAAAACCTTGTATGGTTTATTGTAAATTGTAATTTTCATTAATGAGATGAGGAGCTTGAACTGAAGGTTTTTCTGGGTCCAGGTCAATGGTACTAATTTGTCTGATGAGTTTGTTTTCAGTGCTAGCCCCAATGTAGACTACTTAAGTATTCTAACTAGATTGAATATTTTGTTTATACAAAATGTGTCGTGAAGGACTAGAAGGACAGGCAAGCCTGTTCATTTATATGCATAATTAGGCCATTAAGATGGGATATAATCAGTGAGTGAATTCACTTTTCCTTAGCCTCTCAACCTTAAAAATATTGTCTTAAATTCCCCCTTTGTCTTCCCTTGAAAACCTTTGATCCATACAGTTGTCAAAGTTTTCAGTCACATCCAACTATAAGGACAGTCTGATTTTGATAATTAAGGCCATTTTTAAAGTAATAAAGGTCATTAGCCATCAGGGAGATTCAAATCAAAACCACATTGAGATACTACCTTATACCAGTTAGAATGGCCAAAATCAACAAGACAGTAAACAACAAGTGTTGGAGAGGATGTAGAGAAAGGTGAACCCTCTTACACTGTTGGGAATGCAAGCTGGTGCAGCCACTTTGGAAAACAGTGTGGAGATTCCTTAAGAAATTAAAAATAGAGCTATCCTATGACCCTGCAATTGCACTACTGGTATTTACCCCAAAGATACAGATGTACCTCAATGTTCATAGCAGCAATGACCACAGTTGCCAAACTGTGGAAAGAGCCAAGATGCCCTTCAACAGGTGAATGGATAAGGAAAATGTGGTCCATATATACAATGGAGTATTATGCTTCTATCAGAAAGTATAAATATCCAACTTTTGTATCAACACGGATGGGACTAGAGGAGATTATGCTGAGTGAAATAAGTCAAGCAGAGAGAATCAATTATTATATGGTTTCACTTACTTGTGGAGCATATGGAGGACATTGGGAGAAGGAGAGAAGTGAGTTGGGGGAAATCGGAGGGGGAGACACACCATGAAAGACTGTGGACTCTGATAAACAGGGTTTTGGAGGGGAGAAGGGTGGGGGGTTGGGTGAGCCTGGTTGTGGGTATTATGAAGGGTACATATTGCATGGAGCACTACGTGTGGTGCATAAACAATGAATCTTGGAACACTGGAAAAAAAAGTAATGTCCATTCAAATAGTTTTTTTTTTTTCTTAAAGATTTTGTTTATTTATTTGACAGAGAGAGACACAGTGAGAGAGGGAACACAAGCAGGGGGAGAAGCAGGCTTCCTGGACACTGGGATCATGACCTGAGCCAAAGGTAGCCGCTTAACAACTGAGCTGTCCAGGTACCCCAGGTCCATTCCAATCTTTTTTTTTAAAATTTTTATTATTTTTATTAAAATATAATGTATTATTTGCCCCAGGGGTACAGATCTGTGAATCTGTATGTCAGGCTTACACACTTCACAGCTCTCACCATATCACATACCCTCCCAATGTACATAAGGCCCATTCCAATCTTAATGAAAACTTTAGTCCCCCTTTTCAACCCCAAGACATCTTCCCTTATACTGAATAAACCTGATGCATGAATTGAGAAACTTCCATGAGAAAAAGAAGTGTGCACTGTGATTTTAGTCTTCTTTTCCCCCCTTCCTCCTCTTCATTCATCTTTCTTCTTTCTTCTTCTAGTTCTTTTTTCTCCTTTCTCCTCCCCCTCCCCCTTCTCCTTTTTCCTCCCTCTTCCTCCTCCTCTTCTTTGTCCTTTCTCCTCCTCCTCCTTCTTTTTCTTCCTTCTTTTTCTTCTTCCTTCTTCTCCTTTCCTCTTCTTTCTTGTTTGTCTTTAAATGTGTTTTCCTGAATTCTCTAGGGTTTTAGCACTGGGAAGAGGAACTACAAGAAAAGTACAAAAATCAGTCACTAAGCTATTCTTAAGCTTTTTTCTTTACTCCAAGTACTCTCTGACAATGATACTGAATCTCTAGGTTTTCTGTGGACCCATATATGTGTTCTTCAGAGACTCTGCACAGACCACCCCAATACACAGTCTTTAACATAGGTGACCTGCTTTCAGTGGGATATTCTCTGAATTTTTCTCAGTCTCTCCTGCTGGCTATCGTCACTTAGCAGATATCTTTCTTGGATGGGATACCTTCAAAATGGTTCAAATTTGTTATTCCTGTGTCATCTACTTTGTCATTAAGGAAACTTGTGTGTCTTTGTTATACCAAGGGGACTTGTCCTTACTGCTGCCCTTTGTCCTTGCTCTGTAATCATGGGATAATCTAGGTATTCTTCAGCATTCAGAATTATCCCTGCAAGAAATGTACTCTGGTTTCACGATTCAAATATAGCCCAAGCTCTAGAGGAAACATGACCGTTTTTCCTATACTACTCTGGAGGAGGCACCATATTGAGTCTAGAGATTGTGACAGTTGGAGCTAATGTCCACCATCTATGGCATTTTTTTTTCTTGTACACTCTCTTTCTATGTGGTGGAAATATGGGTGTAAGAAGCAACAAGTCTATAACAAATTGAGGGAGAAAGGGGTGGCACTTCTTTTTTAAAAAATCCCCTAGATGAAAATGAAGGTGGAACGACTAGTTCTCCTACCTCAAAGCATTTTTGGTTGAAAAGTTGGGGAGTACCTGGTAGCTCTTAAGAGTTTTTCAGAATGTTACCCACAGTTATGAAGCCTTGGTTAAAACGGTGACAAAAAAGGAAAAAGTTTTATTTTACATTTGTGACTTTTACAAAAATTTTTTCTAGTGTATTTTTTTCTTAGTATTACATAATGTTCACCTTGACAATTCTAGCCTATCTTGCTGGGATAAAGGGAGCTAATGAAATACTACATTATTAAAAAGTAGGGCAATAACTTGCTGGGAGCCCACAGTGATAAAAGCAGTGTTAATCAAAGTCATAACTCAGAAGAAGTGGGGCACTTGAGGGTGTAGGATTGAGCTACACTTGAAACTATTCTTTTTCTTTTTTTTTTTTTAAAGATTTTATTTATTTATTTGACAGAGAGAAATCACAAGTAGGCAGAGAGGCAGGCAGAGAGAGAGGAGGAAGCAGGCTCCCTGCTGAGCAGAAAGCCCGATGTGGGGCTTGAACCCAGGACCTGGGATCATGACCTGAGCCGAAGGCAGCGGCTTAACCCACTGAGCCACCCAGGCGCCCCGAAACTATTCTTTTTCATTTAGAATGTTGTACCCAGGGCTTTTTAATTGAAGACTGGACCCTGTTTTATCAAAGGAGGTCCTCACCTGGAAAACACACATTTACAATGCCAGTAGGTAATTTCCATATTGTGTATCTTAAAACATTTTTAAAAGATTTTATTTATTTATTTGACAGACAGAGATCACAAGTAGGCAAAGAGGCAGGCAGAGAGGGGGAGGAAGCAGGCTCCCTTCTGAGCAGAGAGCCTGATGCGGGGCTCCATCCCAGGACCCTGGGATCATGACCTGAGCTGAAGGCAGAGGCTTTAAACCACTGAGTCGCCCAGGTGCCCCTTAAAACATTTTTGCTATAATAAAAGTCTGATCTTTCTACTCTAGTCCTAGGATCCATGTGAAATCCAAATATTGGAAGCCCTGTTTATTGTTGTTTTTGTAAGTTATTAACTTATAATAATGACTTTTCACATTCCAGTGTGGCCTCTTAGTAATCTGTAAATTTGCTGGTTGTAAAGGGATGATCAACAACCATGTTATCTTCATCAACTGGAAATTCCAATTTGGACAGTTCTGTTTCACTGTCTTCCTGATGCATTTGTTAAGCCACTGATGAGACTGTCTCTCTCCAGCTAGTTTCTGAGTGTCTGGGAGTTAGAATGACATCTGGGATTGTGACGAGTGTGGTAGGAGGCAATGAAGAAGAGAAGGAGAGGGCTAAGAGTAAATGTAGTTGAATTCAACAATTCAAATAGAATTTTAGCTTTATAACTGATTTTAAGCAACAATTTTACATATTGTGTGTTAAATTCGTACCCCAAAAGATAAAGGATTAGGAGATGAGTTTGAGTGAGGTCCTGGTGCAGGCATACTTCTCCATTTAGGGAGTCATGCTAGGGAGTTCTTCTTTTGAAGTCTTCAACATTGTAATGGACTATAAGTTACCACATTTAGACATGAAAATAAAGAAGAGGCATTGTATACACTGCCAAAGCAGATGTACATAGAAGGCAGATTGTTTATACCGGTAGTTAAGCATGGAACTAGATGAGTTGTATGCATTTGTATGTGCTTTTTTGAGGCTCTGGCTCCAACTTTTGTGTTACGGATAAAACTCATTTTACTTAAAGCCTTTACCCAAATGGAAGATACTTCTCAGTATACTTATTAAATTCATAAGTACCAGATGTGGTTAAATTCTAAAGGATTGAGTTAGGTAGATTATCTAGAAATCTATTCCTCTCTTCTTCCTCTCCTCTCTTTATTATCAACTGTGGTGGCCTTTGGAAGGAATAGAGGCTTTGTAGAGAAATAGGACTGGATTATAATTCTGACACTTCCCTTTAGTTTTTGTTTTATTTATTTATTTTTGTTTTTTTTATTTTTTTTGTCAAATAAGTTACTGAACCTTTCTGAATCCCTGAATCTTCATTGGTACATTAGAAAACATAGTAATTTAGCTTTTGTGGGCTGTGAACACATATATAATTTTAACCTCAGTTAAATTTTGAGGCCAGTGCTATCATTATCTCCACTTTGTGGAGGAGAAAACAGGGGCCAAGGGAACATAAGTAACTTGTCTAGTTATACAGATTATAAATAAAGAACTGAGTTTTGAATTTAGTTTCTAGAGCTCCAAAGCTCTTGCCTTGACTATGCTTTGCAGACAAAATAATTTTTTATAGACCTGTTTATTTGTTTATTTATTTATAGCACATGAGGGTAGGGACAGAAGGAGAGAGAAAGAGAGAATCTCAAGCAGACTCCCCATTGAGAATGGAGCCCACTCAGGGCTCATCTCATGACCTAAGCTGAAATCAAGACCTGGTTGCTTAACTACTAAGCCACTCAGGAGCCCTCTAAACAACTCTTAAAAACAAAAACAAAAACAAAAAACTTTGATGTAATGTGTTCTTGATGAAATTATTTAAGAGGCCATATTTTAGTTAGGTTTTCTTTTGTGGTAAGTGATTAAAATCTAATTCAAACCAGTTCAAACAAATAGGAAGATTTATCAGATGGTAAATGAGACAGCTGCATGGCTGGCCAGACACCTATAGGTCTTTGGTCAAGGTTGAGGAGGAAAGACCTGGATAACATTAACACTTACTATGATTTACTTATCTTGACTGGTCTCTAAGTTGAGGCCATTTTTGTTTTTGTTTTGTTTTATTTTGATTCTCCATATAGTGAGGAATAAGACTGCCCATATAAGGATATGGGGATATATCCTTATAGCCTCTGATAAAAAAGAATGTCTTCAGTGAAGTTTTGCCAGATAACCCTAGGGAAGGACTCTAATTGGCTTGCCTTAGGTCACATGACAGATCCCATCCAGTTGCTAGAATGGAGCATTGTGATTATCAAGGTTTTACCAACCCTCGGCCAGTTGCTTACTCTATTGCCAGGGAAATGGACTCTGTTTTTAGAAGGAGGAATCAACACTGTTGCTTACTTCTTAATCAGACACTATTGCAACACTTCTTAATCAGACAGTAGCAATCACAGAATACTTAAACAAATCCTAGTAATGTTGTATACGGTTATAGGTGATTTACTTAAAATTTTTAATAAATCTAAAGAATTTGTCAGCTTTTTCTTTATTATTCTTGAGTGTGTTTTTGAAATGAATAAATCACAAGAGAAAAAACTCTTAATTTGTAACTAATAATCTTAATGTATTTTATTCACCTTACATTAAATAATACATCTGTTAATTTTTATACCTGGAAATATCCCTGAGAAATGTCCTTTCTATTTTGGTCACATTGAAAAGAGAACTGACACATGGTGTAGTCATTCTGGAAGGCAGCTATGCTCACCACTATACCACCAACGCCATGGCGCAGTCATTCTGAATGTTAAAAACAGAAGGACGTTATGGGGGCTGGTTCTGTTTCCTTCCTGTTGTAATATCATATATTTAATGAGAAGAGGGTGGACAAAGCTGGCAAGCTTTTCAAACAATTCCATTTTGTGGTACCTGTGAGAATTAATCAAAAGTCATATAATTTATTGAAATAGATATATTTACAGTGGTGCAAAATACATCTGACAGCAAATGACTCTGGTATGCCTGACTAGTAAGATGAACAAAAGTCAATATTTAAAAAGAGAAAATGTAAACATTGCATCTTTATATTAACAATCTTGAAGAAGAAACAGCTGTTACATTAGTTATCACTTTCCAGATCCAACACGGTATTGTCATTTAATTTCTTGGACCCATATTTGCTTGGCTGCAGTATCACCACATGACTTAAACCCTGCAAAGTTTGGCTTTACAACTAACTCCAGGTGCAAAATTTTACACTAAGTCTTTATTCCCTTTTGAATTGAGATTCTTCCCAACTAAAGGTTATTTTCAAACAATTTAAGACTTTAAAACACAGTCTTAGTGAATTCCACTTGTTCTTTGAACTTCCACATGTAGGGATTGGAAATGTACTGAGTGTCCTGGACCAAGATGTTAGCATATGTCCAGAGTTTCCATTTTTTATTATCATTCTGTATTATCCTTTAATATGTTTGCTTGTTCTTCCAAGCATTAAAAGTCCAAGGCTTTGGAACCAAGATGATTTTCAGTTATGCATAAGCACCAATAAGATCCTAGGAAACATTGCAAAGTAGACAAAATATGTGGTGCACAAACATACACATGCATGTATGCACACCTTTTTGCTAATACCAAGACTTTTATATAAGAAGCTAAAAGTCACTCCTTAAAATACTAAGCAGAAATTAAGAATTAATTCAGTTACTCAAAAATATATATTGAGTATTTGTATTGTGGATACAGCTGTGAAATACAAATGAAGTTTCTGAATCCATGGAACTTGAGTTTCAGGGAGGAGAAGCAGGAACAAGTTAACAAACAAGATATTTCAGAGATATAAGTCCTATGAGAAATAATTGATATATTTTACAACTCCAGGGAGATTTTTCATTTTAAAATAGTCACTTGCTAAATTAATTGATTGGGGAGTACTTGGAATTTACTTGGGAATTATTGCCTAGCACCCCCTTCCATCAATTCCTCTGTGTGTTATTCCATTTCATTTTCAACAGTTGGAATTTTCTTTTTAATCTAGCTTATAAAAAATGTTGGCCGGCCATTTTACTAAAAAGCCAGATAGAATAGAACCATGGACAAAAAGGGAGCGAACAACTTGTGGGTGTCTAATGTGTCTTATAGCAACTTTTTATTCCAGGTACTCCTATAATGCAGACAGTATAAACAGAGAAGGGAGAAGAGAGGGGCAGGTAATCACTCTGATAGGTGCTGGCCTATGTGGGCAGAAGTCTCATGAAAGAGTTAAATATATTTAGCAGCTGAAGCCCAGTTGAATAGTGGGGTAATGGCTCAGACTTTACAAAACTTCATGTTGAAGTTATTTGTGCAGATGCCTATCTTGGCAGCTTGTTCTAAGTTCCATCCACTCAGCTAGGTAGAACTAAGATGAAATAACTTTTTTTGTTAGAAATCACGGATATTAGTTCCGAACTTGGCAGCTGCCCTATTCTACAAGGATCACCTATGCTTTTCTATATTGAAAGATGAATTTTATTTCATTATACACAAAATTTCATTCTGTGTATAATTTCATTTCCTAACAAATACTTTAATTGGGGGAGGTGGGCAGGAGGGGAGAGAGAGGGGGAAGGAGGAAACAGAAAACACCAGTGAAGAGAAGAAAAAACACTGAAGAGAGTTTCAAGAAGGAAGGTGTGATGAACAGTGAAATGCATCTAAGGGATCCAAAAAAGTGGTGTCTGTTTGGTTATATGAGGGCTTTGGTGCCTCAGGCAAGAGCAATTTCAGTGGAATAATAGTGGTGGAAGCCAGATCACTGTATGTTGAGTGGTCCCTGAGGAAGTGAAATAAGTAAATACAGTCTATCCCTCTGTGTAGTTTGGGTACTTTGCAAGGAGAAAGACAGTGTCAATAGAAGCTTCTTGGTGAAGAAGAGAGGAATGAAGGCTGAAGTGAAAGAGCCAATGAGGAAGTGAATTTAGAGATTAGGATCTTGAGGCAAAAATGACTAGACAGGCAAGAGGGTTGCCTTGCACAAGACATATACACAGGGTTGTTCTTGCACAACTATTGGTTTGTTCTTTATGATTGAGTCTGTTTCTTGATTTCTCTCTCTCTCTTTCTACCCTTTGCTCATTTGTTTTGTTTTCTTCAATTTCACATATGCATGAAATCATATAGTATTTATCTTTCTCTGACTTCTTTTGCTTAGCATTATATGCTCTAGCTCTGTGTTGTTGCAAATGGCAAGATTTCATTGTTTTTCATGAATGAATAATACTCTTTTGTAAAAATATACCACATCTTCTTTATCATTCATCAAATGGTAGACACTTGGGCTGCTTTCCTAATATGGCTATTATAAATAACGCTGCTATGAACAGGGGTGCATGTATCCCTTTGAATTAGTATTTTTGCATTTTTAGGATAAAAACCCAGTAGTGCAATTGCTGGACCATAGGATAGTTCTCTTTTTAACCTTTTGCAGAACTTCCATACTGTTTTAAACAGTGGCTGCACCAGTTTACATTACCATCAACAGTGCAAGAGGGTTTGATTTTCTCCATATCCTCATCAACACTTGTTCCTTGTGTTGTTGATTTTAGCCATTCTCACAGGTGTGAGTGATACCTCATTGTTGTTTTGATTTACATTTCCCAAGTGATGATGAGCATCTTTTCATGTCTGTTGGCTATCTATAGGTCTTCTTGGAGAATGTCTTTTGATACCTTTGGTCCCTTTTTTTTTTTTAAGATTTTACTTATTTATTTGATAGATAGAGATCACAAGTAGGCAGAGAGTCAGGCAGAGAGAGCGAGAGGAGGAAGCAGGCTCCCTGCTGAGCAGAGAGCCCGATGTGGGGCTCGATCCCAGCACCCTGGGATCATGACCTGAGCCGAAGGCAGAGGCTTTAACCCACTGAGCCACCCAGGCACCCCCCTTTGGTCCCTTTTTAAATGGGATGATTTGTGTTTTAGTTGTTGAGTTTTTTAAGTTCTTTATATATTTTGGATACTAACCCTTTATCAGATACATTATTTGAAAATATCTTTTCTCATTCTATAGGTTGCTTAACCTATTGGTTTTAATTATAATTTTGGGAGGAAAGAAATGTCTATATTCCATTACCTATTGTTTCTTGATTCCATTTATCCTTGGCTACATGAATCAGTTTTGAAATTCCTCTTTCTAATAATACTCATTTACATAGAAGACGATATATTACAGTGAAAAATGTAACTTTCAAAAGTTTTTGACTGAAATTGTTGATTGGTATTAGACATCTTCCTTACTAAGAATTTGCTTGCTGGGGCACATGGATGGCTGAGTTGATTAAGTGTCAGACTCTTGATTTTTGCTCAGGTCATGATCTCAGGGTCCTGGGATGGAACTCCGCATCAGGCTCCACACTCAGCAAGGAGTCTGCTTGAGATTGTCTCTCTCTCTCTGCCCCTCCCCTCACTCTTGCACACACACTCTCTCTCTCTGTCTCTCTAAAATAAATAAATCTTTAAAAAAATGTTACTTACTGTTGTTTCATTTGGAAACCATGCCATGGTTAATATGAAAGTGATTTTTTCTAGAATTACTGACTTATACAATGGTTGATGCTTACAGAGAATCCCTCATGTCAGTCCCTAAGGTTGCATAACAATCTCATAGTCTTCTGCTCTGGCCTGGAGTAAATCACATAATTACTATGCATTTCAATTTTGCCAGTTGTATGTGTGAAGATGCATTGCGTAGAAAATAGAACACCAAAGGAAAATGAAGAGAAGTGCATGAAAGTTAGCCTATTGTTGGCATTAATAACTTTGAACAAACTGGTTACACTCACCAAGACAGTTTCTTCCTGAGCAAAGAGCATTCACTCTTACTCTTTCAGGAAAATGGTAAAGTTTTTAAGTATGTAATAATATCTGTAAGGTATTTGGACTGTGTCTACATGGTAGCCAATATGTTTCCAAGGAACACATTGAAGATTAAGGTAATGAGCAAAAAGAATCAATGTGGAAACTGAGTCCATCTTTCTCCCTTGTAATTTTACTACAGTCTGTACCCTGTTTCAAATATTTGATTATATAAAGATGATAAAATCTAGATGTATTTTAATCAGCTGCAAATCAGTAGTACTTGTTTCTAATACACACCTATTTTCAGAGGAATTTTCTTATGTTAGAGATTGTCTGAACTAGGATTTTAAATTTGTCTATAACTACTAAGTATAATCCATGCACAAGGGGATATGCTAGGCCTGAAGGAATCAAAGATTATAGAATTATGTGGTCCCTGATCTCCATAAGTTCATTGTCTAGTGACATTAGTTATTGATTCCATGTATTTTTATATAAATATTATTAAATGTTAATGAAATATTATGAAATATATTTTATGTATTCCAGCAAGTTATAGACCTTTTTGATTTTTTTTTAAAGAGGTAGGCTTTATTTTTTAGAGAAGTTTTAGGTTCACAGCAAAGTTGAATGGAAAATAGAGAATTCCCATATACTTTCTGCATCCACATATATGTAGCCTCCTCCATCATCAACATCTTGTATAAGAATAGTACCTGTATTACAACCCATGAACCAACATTGATGCATCAAATCATCCAAAGTCCATAATTTACATTAGGGTTCACTCTTGGCATGGTACCTTCTATGGTTTTTCACAGATGTATAATGACATGTATCTACCATTACACAGAATAGTTTTACTGTCTTAAAAATCCTCTGTATACAACCTATTTATCCCTTTCTCCCCCTGAACTCTTGGCATCCACTGATCTTTTTACTCTTCATGGATTGTCTTTTCCATAATGTGTAGTTGGAATTGTACAGTAAGTAGCCCTTTCACTTTGGCTTCTTTCTCTTAGTAATATGCATTTAAGATTCCTCTGTCTTTTCATGGCTTGATAGCTCACTTATTTTTATTATTTATTTATTTTTTTTGAGAGAAAGCATGCAAACAGGGGGAGGGGCAGAGGGAGAAGGAGAAAGAGAGAATCCCAAGCAGACTCCCTTCTGAGCTAGGAGCCCAGATGGGGCTCATCTCACAACCCTGAGATCATGAAGGAGTTGGATGCTTAACGGATTGAGTCACACAGGTACCCCAGATAGGTAACTTTAAAAAAATAGAAAGATTTTATTTATTTGAGAGAGAAAGAGAGAGAGAGAGAGAGAGTTTGTGCACAAGTCAGAGGAGGGGCGAAGGGACAGGCAGACTCCACACTGAGCAGGGAGCCCAAGGCAGGACTCCATTCCAGGACCCTGAGATCATGACCTGAGAAGAAGTCATAAGCTTAACTGACTGAGTCACCCACATACCCCAGCTCATTTATTTTTGTTGTTAAGTAATATGTGCTGTAATTTGTCTATTTACTTACTGAAGGACATTTCTGATGTTTCCAAGATTTGACAATTATGAATAAAGCTGTTGTAAATATCCACATACAGGTTGTTGTGTGGATGTTAAGTTTTCAACTCACTTAGATGATTGCTCAATTGTATGATAAGAGTATGTTTAGTTTTGTGAGAAATAGACAACTCTTCCAAAGTGACTGCACTATTTTGGATTCTCACCAAGAGTGAATCAAAATCCCTGTTGCTTCACATCCTTGTCAGAATTTAGTGTTGTCATTGTTTGTAATTTAGACATTCTAAGAAGTGTGTGGTGGTATCTTACTGTTACTGTTTGGTTTTCATTGGTATCTATTCACTAAATGTTATGGTGTGATGTGTTATAGTAAAGGCATACCTCGAAGAGTTAGGAAGAATTTGCCAGGTGGACAATGAAGAATGAAATGGTGTGAGGAGGAGAAGCCAGGGGCATTTCAGGTAGAGAAAGTTTTTGTGAAAATTTCATGGGTGAAAGAGAACATGGTGCATAGTAGTTGGAGTGTGATATAAAATAAACATGGAGTAAGAGAAGGGGAGGACATACATTTAGGTAGAGGCCATATTTTGAGAACAGTTACAATTTATGTTGGATTCTTTTTTTTTTTAAGATTTTATTTATTTATTTGACAGAGACAGAGTGAGAGAGGGAACACAAGCAGGGGGAGTGAAGGGGGGAAGCAGGCTTCCTGCTGAGCAGAAAGCCTGATGTGGGGCTTGATCCCAGGATCCTGGGATCATGACCCCAGCCAAAGGCAGATGCCTAAGGACCGAGCCACCCATGCACCCCTGTTGGATTCTTTTAAAAGATGAGAGGACTTAAATAATTTTAAATTGAATCATCACGTAGTTTCAACTAGACAAACCTGATTCAATCCACAAGGATATATATTCACAAACTCACATTAAATAACCCCAAATACGTGAGGAAATGTTTTTTGATTTTTACATAATACATATTGGAGTTCCTAGGAATTTAAGAATACTTCAGCAATCATTTTTTTTAGTCTATATAAAGTGTAACAAAAAGATTATCTTACAGAATTGTAATGGGCACATGAGGATTTGTTATACTATTTGGTCTACATTTGTGTATGTTTGAGAATTTTTTAAAACTTAAATCACAAATACTAGAATATCTAGCGTTGACAACATTTACAAGCAATGAAGTGACATAATTAGATTTACATATAAGTAAGGTCATTTGGGTGGCAGAACTGACATTGAATAATAAGCTTGCACACACTGTATGAAATGTAGTACACTTGTATTACACCGTATTTGTCTCCTTGGGCCAGACACTGAGAACATCCCCTTACAGGGACCCAACACCTGGATCTTAGGATACTCAATTTTGGAGAATTTAATCAGATGGCCTGAGAGTAGATAGATTTCACTGGGTGCCATAAAGGTCATGTTTCTTCCCAGAGACTCTGTAGGCTGTTACAGGTTTTTAGCTAGCATTCACCAACTGAAGGTAGATTTTCCACTAATATTGGTGGGTATTATCTCAGATTTCATAACTTATGGGAAAATCTGGTTAATTACAGGCATATTACAAAATAAATTATTTGAGAGTAGGAATTAAAATGGCCAGTATTAGAGGTTCTACATTTTTAATAGCATAGGAAAAATTAATGAGTTGGATGTTCATAAATCTTTGTGACAGGTTGGCATTCTCCCAAGAGTTTTAAGGGAATCCAAGGATGAAATTATGGAAATGATAGTTAAAATACAATAGTTCATTGTCAAGATGAGCACTGGGTGATGTATAGAATTGTTAAATCACTCTATGGTACTCCTGAAACTAATATAACACTATAGGTTAACTAACTGGAATTAAAATAAAAACTTAAAATACAATAGTTCACTCTTCCTGAACATTGGTGAGCTGTTAACATAATTTTTTCTATAACAACTAGAGGAGTGACCAAGGAAACCTGGACATACAACCATTGAATCTCATATCTACGATGATAATGATTTAGGTCAGTATATGCTGCTCTAGGTCAAGTGCCTGTCAGGTTCACTGTTCCCTTCTGGGAAGTCTCAGAATGCTTGCCAGCTCACACCTACCTCAGAGAAGAGACAGTCTCCTAAGCCATAGGTCATTGTGCTCTTCATCAGGTGATCCGGCTAGGTTAATTGTGAGTGACTGTGTCAGAACAGGTCCTGAGGATACAGACACCAGGAGCAAGTGAGCACTAGCAGTAAACTATAGAATTAAACCTGCTCCTAATTTCTCCTTAATATGGACTCATAATTTTTCTACACAGATTATATTCATCTATAATTTGTTCAGTCAGTATAGGAGACAGAAAAGGAGCATGCACAAATGGGAGAGAGAGAGCAAACAAGAAGGAGATAGCACAAGCTTTATCTCTCTCATATCCCTTCTAAATGTAAATATTGTCTTTTACTTCATTTTTTTCAAGTCTCGTTCATTTTTAGGGTCAGCTCAGTTCCTATCAATGAAGTTTGCAATGATTGCTTTGATTTTCAGATGTATAAAAATTACCTCAAACTTGACATGTTGGGGGTGCCTGGGTGACTCAGTGGGTTAAGCCTCTGCCTTCGGCTCAGGTCGTGATCCCAGGGTCCTGGGATTGAGCCCCATATTTGGCTCTCTGCTCAGCAGAGAGCCTGCTTCCCTTCCTCTCTCTCTGCCTGCCTCTCTGCATACTTGTGATCTCTGTCTTTCAAATAAATAAATAAAAATCTTAAAAAAAAAACCAAAAACAAAACTTGACATGTTCTAAACCTCCTAATCTCCTCTCCAATAAAGTATTTTTTCCCATAGTGTTTCCATCTAGGTTGACAACAACCCCTTTGTCCTATTTTCCCAGGTCCTAAACCTTGAGAATCAGTCTTGATGGCTCTCTTTCTCTAACATTGCACATTCAATCAGCTATCAGCTCCTTCTTCAAATCATATCCAGGATACAGCTACTTCTCACCACCTTCACTGCCACTACTCTGCTGAAACTGTGAAACTCTCCACTATCTCTTAATTGGATCACTGTGATGATTCCCTAAGTGGTCTTCTTCCTTTTGTTCTTACCCCCTTCAACAGGCTGTGCATTCTGGTTAAAATGAGAGTCAGGGTGTGTCAGATTCTGTCACTCTTCCACTCAGCACCATCTAATGGTTTCCTAATCAGAGGAGAGGCGAAAGTCCATATGATAGCCTATACGGTCAGACACAATTTGTCTCTCGCCCCCCATCTCTTAACCGGTCTTATATTAGTATTTTTGTCTTTCCTTAATTCTTTGGTCCAGTCATTCTGGATTCTGTTAGTTTGCTTTTTTCTATTCTGTGAATGTGCTTAGCAGGTTATCTCTGCCTGAAACTCCTTTTCAGGAAAGAGAAGAGTTTTTCATTTCCCAAGCCACTCCCTAGTGAAATCTTTCCCATTTGAAAATGTAATAGGCACCCATGCCCCTCCCCCTACACTCTCCCTCCCCTTACCTGCATTACTTTTCTCCGTACCACTCTGACCATGATACTGTATGTTTTACTTAGTATTTCTAAGTAGTGGACTCATGGGTGATTTATATTTTGTGTAATTTCTACATTTTCTCAATATTAAGCAATGAGGATAGTCGAAGGGACAAAGAATTGCCGTGGGCTGAGCCATGAAAAGGATCATGGAGAAAGAAGGGCTACAAGCTTGGTAGGCTGGGATGAGAGATGGGGAAAGAGCATGCTTGGTCATAGTAAAATATGCATAAAAGGTGGTGAATACTTCATACATAACATATTTTGGAGGCAGTGAGGAAAATAACCAGCATAGTCTCCTTTGTCACCAAACTATTGATTGTACAAATGGAAACAGATTATACCGAACCCAGGAGTGTCATTTTAGTCATGTGTTCTTTTGGATAGAAGAATGCTTTGGAGAAAGCTGTGATGCAATTATTTTCTAAATTCTTCTAGACTTTTCTCTCTGATATTCCCATGTAATTCTTTATCTTCTGAGAAATGATTTATGTACATCTCTCAGTACTTTAATGCTCCTAATGAACTTAGTTTATGCTATCGTAGATAAGTTTATGTTTCAACAAATTGACACAATTATCTGTTTCGATCAAGGTCTAATTTTCTGGCCATTTCCAGTAGATTTTTTTCTTTGCATATTTTTAAATAGAAGAAGAGAACATTAATATAAAAATTATCTAGAAATAAAAACTTGCAGACATAGAAGTGCAAAGAATATTAAGATTTTTGCTTTGTTTTATTTGGCTGAAGAAGTATTATATGATTTTTATTATAAATTATCATTTTTTATTTTTTTATTTTTATTAATTTATTTTTAAAAGATTTTATTTGTTTATTTGACAGAGAGAGATCACAAGTAGACAGAGAGGCAGGCAGAGAGAGAGAGAGAGAGAGAGAGCTCTCAGAGCTCTCAGAGCTCTGCTGAGCAGAGAGCCCGATGGGGGACTTGATCCCAGGACCCTGAGATCATGACCTGAGCTGAAGGCAGCGGCTTAACCCACTGAGCCACCCAGGCGCCCCTTATAAATTATCATTTTATGTTACTTTTTCTCAGTCTAATTTATATCACTTGTCTAACTAGGGGTAGAGGTTTCCACCTTCAGAATATATTTGTCATCCTATACAAATGTGCCTTTCACATGTATGTGACATGATTATAATAATTTAAGCACTTGGCTACTTCAGTTAAGGTCTGCATAGCTCTTCAAATTGAAATGAGGGAGGATGAGATAGAAATACCTGTTAAAATCTGTCCTGTCAACTCTGATCCAAGACATTTCCAGGAAAGGGGCACCAGACATGATATAAAACTTGTTTAAGTTGGTTAATATATTTTTTTAAAATTTTATTTTTTATAAACATATATTTTTATCCCCAGGGGTACAGGTCTGCGAATCGCCAGGTCTACACACTTCACAGCACTCACCATAGCACACACCCTCCCCAATATCCATAACCCTACCCCCCCTCTCTCAACCCCCCTCCCCCCATCAACCCTCAGTTTGTTTTGTGAGATTAAGAGTCACTTATGGTTTGTCTCCCTCCCAATCCTATCTTGTTTCATTTACTCTTCTCCTACCCCCTCAACCCCCCATGTTGCATCTCTTCTCCCTCATATCAGGGAGATCATATGATAGTTGTCTTTCTCCGATTGACTTATTTCTCTAAGCATGATACCCTCTAGTTCCATCCATGTCATCGCAAATGGCAAGATTTCATTTCTTTTGATGGCTGCATAGTATTCCATTGTGTATATATACCACATCTTCTTTATCCATTCGTCTGTTGATGGACATCTAGGTTCTTTCCATAGTTTGGCTATTGTAGACATTGCTGCTATAAACATTCGGGTGCACGTGCCCCTTTGGATCACTACGTTTGTATCTTTAGGGTAAATACCCAGCAGTGCGATGGCTGGGTCATAGGGTAGTTCTATTTTCAACATTTTGAGGAACCTCCATGCTGTTTTCCAGAGTGGTTGCACCAGCTTGCATTCCCACCAACAGTGGGAGCCAGCATCTGTCATTTCCTGACTTGTTCATTTTAGCCATTCTGACTGGTGTGAGGTGATATCTCTATGGTGGTTTTGATTTGTATTTCCCTGATGCCGAGTGATATGGAGCACTTTTTCATGTGTCTGTTGGCAATCTGGATGTCTTCTTTGCAGAAATGTCTGTTCATGTCCTCTGCCCATTTCTTGATTGGATTCTTTGTTCTTTGGGTGTTGAGTTTGCTAAGTTCTTTATAGATTTTGGACACTAGCCCTTTATCTGATATGTCATTTGCAAATATCTTCTCTCATTCTGTCAGTTGTCTTTTGGTTTTGTTCACTGTTTCCTTTGCTGTGCAAAAGCTTTTGATCTTGATAAAATCCCAAAAGTTCATTTTTGCCCTTGCTTCCCTTGCCTTTGGTGATGTTCCTAGGAAGATGTTGCTGTGGCTGAGGTCGAAGAGGTTGCTGCCTGTGTTCTCCTCAATAAGTTGGTTAATATTTTTTATCAGAAGACAAATACAATGGTTGGAGAAAAAACTGTTTCAAAAACTTAACATGATAGAATGTACATAACATTTGCAAAGACAGATTTGAGGTTTTTCTGAGGGGTGAGCAAAGAGTCAGTATTGTAGGCTTTAAAAAAAATAGTAGACTAACGCAAATCCAAATGACACAGAATATCACCGAGCAAGATATGGTTTGGGATCTTTTTTCTCTTAATGAAAGCTCAGTCAATCAATAATACTTCTAATGATTTTCTGAGAGCACCTTCATGCAGAGAGCTCAGTTATTGTTCATGCAAGACGTACACTTCTGCCCTTTGGATTTATGAATGGAATAACAACTAAATGTTAATTTAATGGATTCACTTGCATTTCTGGGAGATTCTTCCTTTTTAACATAATAGAGAGCACAAACATGGGTAAAACAAGCCAAGCACTTTAATGTAAGGTGATGTAGTCTCAAATTAAAACACTCAGTGGAATATAACTTCAAGTTGGGTTTTTTTTTTTTTATGAGAAGTGATTTTTATAACATTTATTTTTCAATCATGAGGAACTGTAATGGAACTGTGTTTGAGGGTGTGGGTGTGGTAGTGAGGAGTCAGGGTGGGACTCACCTCAGGGTGAGGGCCCGGTGGACCTGAGAAATGACCAGATGCAGTCACCAAACTTAAAATTTTTCTAAATTATTTTACAATTACAGGAGAAACCACTACTGGAAATCACAATGGCCTTAGGTCAATTGTTCTAGATGTATCAATTTCCATTTTGTGAATATAAATGGTTGAATTTTTGTCAACTGCACTCTGTCCCATCCCCTTCTTCTTTTTCAATATGTCATTCTTTACCCAATACTCTTTCAACACATTTGAACCCATCCTTTCAAATTCCATCTTTCGTCTCCCTCAACCCTATTTTTTACATCCTCAGCTCTTTTGGCCCCATGTCCTCACCTTAATTTAAGCAACTGTATTTATCTTCTGTCTCCAACTTAGACTGAGCGTCTAGCTTCTGTTATGCAATGTTTCTCGATCTTCGAAACCTTGCTTCCTGCATTGGTATTCTCATAAGAGCTGGTAGACTGCCCGTGGATGGTTCCCTAGCTTGGCATGTCCCTGACAGCATGTCAGCAGCAGTTGCTAATGTCCCTTTCCTGATGAAAACTTCTTCCTTCACCACAGAGAACACCCAGTGGATGATGACTACAACCAGGAGTCCATACACAATAGATAAATAACACATACAGGTTAATTCTCTTCAAAAAGAAGTTAAAAGAATGAGGTTTTAAATATGTTGGGGTAATACTTTGATGGACAGGTTACATTATGATAATTTTATTGTTACTTTATGATAATTTCTGCATTTGGGTAGGTAGACTCTCAGAACAGGTGTTCTTAAAAGATATGCAGAAGAAAAGAGTCAATTTTTGGCTTTTGAGTTCCAAAATTGATATTTTGTGGTTCACAGCAGAGATAAACACTTGAATTTCAAAAGCCTAGGAAACAGCAGCTAAGCTTTCTATTCTTTTTTTTTTTTAAAGATTTTATTTATTTATTTGACAGACAGAGATCACAGGTAGGCAGAGAGGCAGGCAGAGAGAGGAAGGGAAGCAGGCTCCCTGCTGAGCAGAGAGCCCGATGTAGGGCTCGATCCCAGGACCCTGGGATCATGACCTGAGCTGAAGGCAGAGGCTTTAACCCGCTGAGCCACCCAGGCGCCCTAAGCTTTCTATTCTGAAGAATGAATAAAAAATCAGGGTGCCCTGCTTTCAGATTAAATAAAGACTCTATGGACTGAGGGTGGGAGAAAAGAGTAAAAGGAAATAATTGATATAAGAAGGCTTCTGAGCCCTGGTCTCTCACCTACTTCTCACCACTATCTTGTTTGGGACTATTGAAGCCCTTGGAAATTATGGATACTCGAGGCCAGAAGGAATCTGTGGCTTTGTCCGCCCAGGTGGAACCCATTAACCAAACAGAACCCGCAGTCCTCTAGTAGGAGGACTGTATTATTTAATCATCAAAACCAGGACATTTGTAATGGTGAAAGTGATCTGGGCAAATGCTAAATCTGGTGGAATACGTGGACAATAGGTGTCAAGCAGGGCTTAAGGTAACCTGCTATACAATAAGGTAGCATAAAAATTATCTTTAATGTGGAAAGAAAGTGCAATAGTGATGGGGCACCTTGATGGCTCAGCCAGTTAAGCATCTGACTCTCGGTTTCAGCTCAGGTCATGACCTCAGGGTTGTGAGATCAAGCCACTTGTTGGGCTCCACACTCAGGATAGAGTCTATTTGAGATTCTCCCTCTCCTTCTGCCCCTCTCCCTGCTCATACTCTATTTCTCTCTCTCTGAAATAAATAAATCTTAAAAAAAAAAAAACGTGCAATAGTGGTTAGTAGGGACTGGAGGCAGGTGGAAATGGGAAATTATTAATTAATGGACACAGAGTTTCAGTTTGGAATGATGAAGCTATGGAGGTAGATGGTGGTGATGGTTGCACAACAATGTGAATGTACTTAATGTCACTGAAATATACCTTTAGAAATGGTTTAAATGGTAAGTTTTATGTTATGTATATTTTTGTCACAATAAAATATATTGATGAAAAAAATAGTCTTGTAATGGTTGTCTAGATTGTTGGGTATAAATAGACCACACAGTATTTTTGTGTAGCTAAGAGGGTGAAGAATATTCTTATATAGCTGGGAATGGAACAAACATGCTCCTGAGATTAGGAGAACCCCAAGATGGGCTGAAGAGGAGGCCTGTTAGCAACATAGACCAAAGTCAGAAGACCTGATGGGAACATGGATTTAAGTCCCAAGTTAGAAAAATATATATGAACTCTGTCCATACTGCTATCAGTGGTATATATTTGTTGAGTAAGTATATACACTAATTTTAAGGAATGTTTTGCAAATTTCAACTGTACTCTGGAACCCCCATGCTGGATGTAACACATCTGTCATCTCACTTTATTTTGGGATTATAGCAATTTCCTAATAAAATGCTGTTTCTTGTAGAGAAGAATGCTAACCCTTCAAGCCAGCTACATTATTCAAGAGGAGGAAAAATTCATCTGCAGGTTTCTGATTAGAGATAAATTCTGCATTTCTCATCCCATCAATATATTTTTTTTCCAAAAGCATAGTATTCTGAACTCACCAGAACTATGAAGGGGTTACAGTTAAAAAGAGTGTGTTGTTTGGATTCAATTTAAGTGGCTTGGCAAACAGAATTTGCATCAAACTAAATTTGCTTTTGGGGTGGTCTTAAGAGATATTGTGAATATATCAGAGATTTCAAATTAGCTCCATGTTCTCAAGTTGGTTGTGTGAAATGAAAATGATATCCAATTTCTTTCTGGCAGCTCCTATTCAGTGAAAACTTGGCAAAAAGCTGTGCCTTTCATGATGCTGGGAAATAGTTTACATCAAATTAGAGAAATAGCATAGCTACTGTTATCAATACATAATTAAAATTCATATTTAGGGGCACCTAGGTGGCTCAGTCAGTTAAGCATTTGCCTTTGGCTCAGATCATGACCTCAGGGTTCTGGGATGGAGCCCCACATGGGGCTCTTGCTCAGCTGGGGGATACTTCTCCTCTCTCTGCTCTTCCCCAAACTCATGCTCTCTCTCTCACTTACTTTCCCTCTTTCAAATAAATAAATCTTTAAAAAAATAAATTTCACATCTACACAAAATTGACATTTGTTTCCTCTGTCCTTTCTTTTTCAACAATGTGTCTTTAGATTTCATAGTTCTTAATCTATTCTTTTTTTTTTTTATAAAGATATATTTGCCATAGGGCTGATGGGTGTCTGACATTTGATACTACAGAAGAGAGATAGTCTTTTGGATTGTTTGGGTGGTGGCTTTTTTTTTTTTTTTTTAAAGACCCCATTTATTCATTTGACAGAGAGAAATCACAAGCAGGCAGAGAGGCAGGCAGAGAGAGAGGAGGAAGCAGGCTCCCTGCTGAGCAGAAAGCCCGATGCAGGGCTTGAACCCAGGACTTGGGATCACGACCTGAGCCGAAGGCAGCGGCTTAACCCACTGAGCCACCCAGGCGCCCCTCCTAATCTATTCTTTATTGTTACTTATTTTCATAGCAAATTCTGTCATGTAGAAACTTAGATTTTTATTCATTGTTTAAGTTATTTTTCATTAGGCAAACCATGTAAATACAACAAGGTAAGCATTTTCTTTTAAGCTATGCTTTCTTTCCTTTATGGAAATAAGTTTACTTTTTTTTTTTTTTAATGTGATGAAAGACTGACAATATGCTTGATTTACAAAGGATCTTCAAAGTCAGCTAGTTCTGTTCACCTCAGATGTGAATCCTTCTTGAAACAGACCCCACATCATAAAAAAAGATTTAGAAGTTTGATACTCAGTGGCTATCTAACTTTGGGCCCTCATGGGTTATGGAAATGCAATTTTCTTATGTATAAAATGTGTATGATTACATTGACCTCATAGAGCTGATGTGGTAGAGTTCTTTGCTTTGCAATTGTTTCCCATTTATATAGAAGTAGCAGAATTATTTGGAGGAGGGTTGATATTTGATAAAATTTCCAAACTGACAAATATGATTGTATCTATTTAAGAGGTGTGGACATGATAATTTGACATACATATACATTACAGAATGATTATCAAAATCAAGATATCAATACAACCAGTTAACATGTGTGTGTTAAGAATGCTTAGGATCTACTCTTTGCAAACAGCTCAGAGAGAAGAAAATGAGAAGATGTAATCAACCGTATAAACTTTGAGTTCTAAGAAGAATAAGTTCTGAGGGTCTAATGAATAGCAGGTGACTATAATTAATAATATGGTATTGTATAGTTAGCAAATTTGATAAGTATATTTTTAGATATTTATTAAGCATTCTATTAAATCTAGAAATGAAAAATTTTATGGAACACACAACTAAAATATTTTCTCCAGTTTAATATGAACACACAGATCATTTTCTTTTTTTCCTGTCTCTTCTACGTATAAAACAAATATTTAAGTAGAAAATACAGAGAAGATAGGAGAGGATAATAAAGAAAATTTATGTCACTATCTGTTGAAATCTAGGGCAGCTTATATAGATAGATGATCCTTTCACTCTGAGATAACAAAAAGTCACCCAGTCGTTTATAATCACAAATAAGAGACTCCCTTAGTAATAAATGTGTCTAGTATAGAGTAATAATAAGAAATTACACATTTACTTGCAGCTGACTTCTGGCTAAGAGCAAGGAAAAAAGGCTGGTTGGTTTCTCTTCTGTTCCTTCCTTGCCACACACTCCATCTGCCCTCTCCATTCTCAGCTACTCGACTTAGAAAATAATTTCACAAACTAGTAGAAAACAGTGTGCCCTACCTGTGCCCCCATGCCCAGGGTCTCCAAATGGTTGTTTTGAGGCCCTTCCACTTGGCTGATGATACAGGGGAATGTCTTAGCTCTTCCCTTCACCATGGGAAAAGGCCATAACCCCCTGGCAACCTGCTTCAGATAAATTTTTTTTTGCCATCCTCCCTCTCCATTCTCAGCCTTTCTAACCCTGTTTTGTAGGTAAGGGTCACAAAACTGATTCTCCATTACCCTATTTGCCATAACCACTTGGGTACCCTAGCCCTTCTCTTCATAAGATGGGGATGGTTGACACTTGCATTGGGCCTCAAAAACTGATATGGAAGGAAGCTGTTTTTACATCCAGTTAAAATCATTCCCTTAGGACACATTATATGAAGTAGATTTCTGCATCTAAAATATTACCATTTAAGACTCTTTGACACATGCTAGTGAAGATTCGTCTCCCCAAATAAAAATATTCTATCAACTCACGCTCTCATCCTTACCACATAATACTGAGAAAAGAAAAATAGGGCCAATGAGAACAGGAGAGAGAAAAAAGCAGGGGCCTGAGAATAGAGGAACAGTGGGGACATAGGAAGACGTGAGAATTGTTTGACAGGGGATGAGGTAGAAGTTTTTTGTTTTTTAAAAATTTTTATTTGTTTATTAGAGAGAGAGAGAGAGAAGGGAGTGTATCAGTGGGGAGAAGGGGCAGAGGGAGAGAGAGAGAGAGAATTTCAAGCAGACTCCATGCTAAGCATGGAGCCCAACTGGGGGCTCAATTTCACAACCCAGAGATCATGACCTGAGCCCATGACCTGAGCTCATACCAAGAGTCAGATTCTTAACCTACTGAGCCACCCAGGCACCCTGAGGTAGAAGTTTTTATAAGTCAGAAAAATCCGGGGCGCTTGGGTGGCTCAGTGGGTTAAAGCCTCTGCCTTCGGCTCAGGTCATGATCTCAGGGTCCTGGGATCGAACCCCGCATTGGGCTCTCTGCTCTGTGGGGAGCCTGCTTCCTCCTCTCTCTCTCTGCCTGCCTCTCTGCCTACTTGTGATCTCTGTCTGTCAAATAAGTAAATAAAATCTTAAAAAAAAAAATTAAAAAAAAATCAGAAAAATCCATGTTGAGCTGCTCACCAGCATAAATAAATACGATTTATCCCTTCCTACTTATTTCAGTGAGCAATATATTTGATAACTTGTTAACTCTTGGATTCTAGCTCTGAAAGGATTATTGAGAGCTAGACTTATGTAATCATTTTATTTATTTATTTATTTATTTATTTTAAACAAAGTTTTTTTTTTTAAAGATTTTATTTATTTATTTGACAGAGAGAGATCACAAGTAGAGAGGCAGGCAGAGAGAGAGAGAGAGAGAGAGAGAGAGAGAGAAGCAGGCTCCCTGCTGAGCAGAGAGCCCGATGCGGGACTCGATCCCAGGACCCTGAGATCATGACCTGAGCCGAAGGCAGCAGCTTAACCCACTGAGCCACCCAGGAGCCCTTATGTAATCATTTTAGAACTCTTTCCTCATAGCATAGCATCTTTTAATTTGACTTTTTTCATCTTTCATCTTTTAATTTAACTCGTAGCAATCTTAATTTAGGCCAGAACAGTATTTGCAAAGGTAGCATGAAATGGTAGAAAAAAGATATTTGTCTCCAGTTTCTGCCTTTTACTGGTGGGTTGATCTTGACACTGTCACTCAATACCAAGGGGATTTAGTCTTCCCATCTCGATAATTGAAATAATAATGTCTTTCTTGCTAGCTCATGTGGTAATTATGATATGATATGGGATGGGATTTAGAATTTATAAACTGTAAAGATCTTAGAAAAATAAAATATGTTGCCTTGTCAATCACCTGCCAGCCCTGAGGGAGAGTTGAAGTTTCTAATTAATCTCCCTTGACCTATTTTTTGTCTTGTTGACAGTGTCCATGCCATTTTTTTCCTCAAATGAGATTTCATATGTCAAGTGTATATTGCATTTTTCTGTGCATATTAGCTACCCAGAAAATATTAGTTCTTGCTTTTGTCTCTTCTCCCAGTTCCCCAGCTTTTTGGAAATACCTGATTAGGCAATATTGTCAAGGCTCTTTCTTTCCAAATAAGCAGCAGAGGGATGTGTATTCAGGATACACACTGCTTGTCTTTCTCATGTTTACTGCATTCAGTTTTGTTGGCATAGGAAGTATTTTCCTCCTAGTCTAATTCAGTGAAAATGATGTGAAGTGTTCCCCCATTGCATGTCTGAGATCAGCTCCTAGATTAAGTAAATTATGTATCTTTGTTTTAATTTATTTTATTGATGCAAAACAATAGGAATAGCAAATGGGTTTCTAGTGCCAATGGTATTTTAAAAATAAGCAGAAAGGTAATAAATGCATTATTACTTAGATATCCCCTTTCCTCATTATTCACTTGGGGGAAAAAATCCAATCTTGAAGGAAAATGTAGGATGTGATTTTGTGCCAGTAGTAATTAGCAAGAGCAGCTTGATGAGAAACAGTGTTGGAAGAATCAATGACAAACATCAATACAGTAAAGCCCAAACGAGGCTTCTGTTTCTCGTATTAGGTCTTTACACATTGACTTAACCAAATGATTGATAAATGACAGTCTTAATCCCAAACAGTGTGACATAAATAGATTGTAAACCATTTTGACCTTCTTAGACTGTGTCAAGCTTTTCCAATTTCCCTAGAGTATACTACAAGGTTTTGTTACCAATAATGTCTTCCCATTAACTTCTACAGTTGTTTCATCAAATAGAATTTTTAAATGAAGCCTAAAAACTGCAGAAAACTAGGAACGAAGAGAAACATTAACATTTTTATTAACACTGCACACTCAGGTCTTGGTGCAAGCCAAATATAAGAAAGGTTATATATTTTTATTGTTTGATTGTTTTAAATTATCAAATTTGTACTTGGCTTAATCCAAATTTTTTCTCTTTCCCCAACATAAATCAAAGGACCTAGGGTTGCTTGTCTCAGAGTTTGATGATGCCTTATATATTGCTAAATACACTTTTAGTGAAACATTGGGACCTCACATTCTATGATTAGGGCAGGATTTTTTAACTTTGGCACTATTGGTATCTTTTGGCCTGGGTAACTTTTAGTTGTGGGGCACTCTCATAGACTGTAGGGTGTTTAGCAGCATCCTTAGCCTGCATTTACCAGATGGCAGTAGCACTACTGAATTGTGACTATCAAAAATATCTCAAGATATTGGCAAAATATCCTTAGATGGGGATCCTTGGAAATCAGACCATACCAGACTGCAACGATTCTTGATCATGGATGTACATTCAAATCACCTGGGAAAGATTAAAAAAAAAAACAAACCCAGACTCACCCCAGATCAGTTGAATAAAGATCCATGGATTATCCACTGCTAAAGTTGACTGAAATAGGTTACTCTAAAAGTTTGAAATGCTTCCTTTGGGGACATGCTTCCTTTTTCAGGGTTCCTCATCTTTTATTTTATTTTATTTTATTTTTTATTTTTTTTAATAATTTTTTTTAAATTTTTTATAAACATATATTTTTATCCCCAGGGGTACAGTTCGGCGAATCGCCAGGTTTACACACTTCACAGCACTCACATAGCACATACCCTCCCCAATATCCATAACCACACCCCCCTCTCCGAACCCCCTCCCCCCATCAACCCTCAGTTTGTTTTGTGAGATTAAGAGTCACTTATGGTTTGTCTCCCTCCCAATCCCATCTTGTTTCATTTACTCTTCTCCTACCCCCTCAATCCCCCATGTTGCATCTCCTCTCCCTCATATCAGGGAGATCATATGATAGTTGTCTTTCTCCGATTGACTTATTTCGCTAAGCATGATACCCTCTAGTTCCATCCACGTCGTCGCAAATGGCAAGATTTCATTTCTTTTGATGGCTGCATAGTATTCCATTGTGAATATATACCACTTCTTCTTTATCCATTCGTCTGTTGATGGACATCTAGGTTCTTTCCATAGTTTGGCTATTGTAGACATTGCTGCTATAAACATTCGGGTGCACGTGCCCCTTCAGATCACTACGTTTGTATCTTTAGGGTAAATACCCAGCAGTGCAATTGCTGGGTCATAGGGTAGTTCTATTTTCAACATTTTGAGGAACCTCCATGCTGTTTTCCAGAGTGGTTGCACCAGCTTGCATTCCCACCAACAGTGAAGGAGGGTTCCCCTTTCACCGCATCTTCGCCAGCATCTGTCATTTCCTGACTTGTTCATTTAGCCATTCTGACTGGTGTGAGGTAATATCTCATGGTGGTTTTGATTTGTATTTCCCTGATGCCGAGTGATGTGGAGCACTTTCATGTGTCTGTTGGCCATCTGGATGTCTTCTTTGCAGAAATGTCTTGTTCATGGTCCTCTGCCCATATCTTGATTGGATTCTTTGTTCTTTGGGTGTTGAGTTTGCTAAGTCTTATAGATTTTGGACACTAGCCCTTTATCTGATATGTCATTTGCAAATATCTTCTCCATTCTGTCAGTTGTCTTTGGTTTTGTTGACTGTTTCCTTTGCTGTGCAAAAGCTTTGATCTTGATAAAATCCCAAAGTTCATTTGTTGCCCTTGCTTCCCTTGCCTTTGGTGATGTTCCTAGGAAGATGTTGCTGCGGCTGACGTCGAAGAGGTTGCTGCCTGTGTTCTCCTCAAGGATTTTGATGGATTCCTTCTCACGTTGAGATCCTTCATCCATTTTGAGTCTATTTTCGTGTGTGGTGTAAGGAAATGATCCAATTTCATTTTTCTGCATGTGGCTGTCCAATTTTCCCAACACCATTATTGAAGAGGCTGTCTTTTTCCATTGGACATTCTTTCCTGCTTTGTCGAAGATGAGTTGACCATAGAGTTGAGGGTCCATTTCTGGGCTTCTCTATTCGGTTCCATTGATCTATGTGTCTGTTTTTGTGCCAGTACCATGCTGTCTTGATGATGACAGCTTTGTATAGAGCTTGAAGTCCGGAATTGTGATGCCACCAACTTTGGCTTTCTTTTTCAATATTCCTTTGGCTATTCGAGGTCTTTTCTGGTTCCATATAAATTTAGGATTATTTGTTCCATTTCTTTGAAAAAAAATGGATGTACTTTGATAGGAATTGCATTAAATGTGTAGATTGCTTTAGGTAGCATAGACATTTTCCACAGTATTTATTCTTCCAATCCAGGAGCATGGAACATTTTTCCATTTCTTGTGTCTTCCTCAATTTCTTTCATGAGTACTTTATAGTTTTCTGTGTATAGATTCTTAGTCTCTTTGGTAGTCTCTTAGTCTCTTTTGTTATTCCTAGGTATCTTATAGTTTTGGGTGCAATTGTAAATGGGATGGACTCCTTAATTTCCTCTGTTCTTCTGTCTTGTTGTTGGTGTAGAGAAATGCAACTGATTTCTGTGCATTGATTTTATATCCTGACACTTTACTGAATTCCTGTACAAGTTCTACCAGTTTTGGAGTGGAGTCTTTTGGGTTTTCCACGTATAGTATCATATCACCTGCAAAGAGTGATAGTTTTGACCTTCTTCTTTGCCGATTTGGATGCCTTTATTTCCTTTTGTTGTCTGATTGCTGAGGCTAGGACTTCTAGTACTATGTTGAATAGCAGTGGTGATAACGGACATCCCTGCTGTGTTCCTGATCTTAGCGGAAAAGCTTTCAGTTTTTCTCCATTGAGAATGATATTTGCGGTGGATTTTTCATAGATGGCTTTGATAATATTGAGGTATGTGCCGTCTATCCCTACACTTGAAGAGTTTTGATCAGGAAGGGATGCTGTAACTTTGTCAAATGCTTTTCAGATCTATGGAGAGTATCATATGGTTCTTGTTCTTTCTTTTATTAATGTGTTGTATCACATTGATTGATTTGCGGATGTTGAACCAACCTTGCAGCCCTGGAATAAATCCCACTTGGTCTTGGTGAATAATCCTTTTAACGTACTGTTGAATCCTATTGGCTAGTATTTTGGCGAGAATTTTTGCATCTGTGTTCATCAAGGATATTGGTCTGTAGTTCTCTTTTTTGATGGGATCCTTGTCTTGTTTTGGGATCAAGGTGATGCTGGCCTCATAAAATGAGTTTGGAAGTTTTCCTTCTATTTCTATTTTTTGGAACAGTTTCAGGAGAATAGGAATTAGTTCTTCTTTAAACGTTTGGTAGAATTCCCCCGGGAAGCCGTCTGGCCCTTGGCTTTTGTTTGTTTGGAGATTTTTGATGACTGTTTCAATCTCCTTACTGGTTATGGGTCTGTTGAGGCTTTCTATTTCTTCCTGGTTCAGTTGTGGTCGTTTATATGTCTCTAAGAATGCATCCATTTCTTCCAGATTGTCAAATTTGTTGGCGTAGAGTTGCTCATAGTATGTTCTTATAATTGTCTGTATTTCCTTGGTGTTCGTTGTGATCTCTCCTCTTTCATTCATGATTTTATTTATTGGGTCCTTTCTCTTTTCTTTTTGATAAGTCTGGCAGGGTTTATCAATCTTATTAATTCTTTCAAAGAACCAGCTCCTAGTTTCGTTGATTTGTTCTATTGTTTTTTTTGTTTCTATTTCATTGATTTCTGCTCTGATCTTTATGATTTCTCTTCTCCTGCTGAGTTTAGGCTTTCTTTCTTGTTCTTTCTCCAGCTCCTTAGGTGTAGGGTTAGGTTGTGTACCTGAGACCTTTCTTGTTCTTGAGAAAGGCTTGTACCGCTATATATTTCCTCTCAGGACTGCCTTTGTTGTGTCCCCACAGATTCTGAACAGTTGTGTTTTCATTATCATTTGTTTCCATGAATTTTTTCAATTCTTCTTAATTTCCTGGTTGACCCATTCATTCTTTAGAAGGATGCTGTTTAGTCTCCATGTATTTGGGTTCTTTCCAAATTTCCTCTTGTGATTGAGTTTCTAGCTTCAGAGCATTGTGGTCTGAAAATATGCAGGGAATGATCCCAATCTTTTGATACCGGTTGAGACCTGATTTAGGACCAAGAATGTGATCTATTCTGGAGAATGTTCCATGTGCACTAGAGAAGAATGTGTATTCTGTTGCTTGGGATGAAATGTTCTGAATATATCTGTGATGTCCATCTGGTCCAGTGTGTCATTTAAGGCCTTGATTTCCTTGTTGATCTTTTGCTTGGATGATCTGTCCATTTCAGTGAGGGGAGTGTTAAAATCCCCTACTATTATTTTATTCTTGTTGATGTGTTTCTTTGATTTTGTTATTAATTGGTTTATATAGTTGGCTGCTCCCACGTTAGGGGCATAGATATTTAAAATTGTTAGATCTTCTTGTTGGATAGTTCCTTTGAGTATGATATAGTGTCCTTCCTCATCTCTTATTATAGTCTTTGGCTTAAAATCTAATTGATCTGATATAAGGATTGCCACTCCTGCTTTCTTCTGATGTCCATTAGCATGGTAAATTCTTTTCCACCCCCTCACTTTAAACCTGGAGGTGTCTTCGGGTTTAAGATGACTTTTTTGTAGGCAACATAGAGATGGTTTTTTTTTTATCCATTCTGATACCCTGTGTCTTTTGATTGGGGGCATTAAGCCCATTAACATTCAGGGTAAGTATTGAGAGATATGAATTTAGTGCCATTGTATTGCCTGTAGGTGACTGTTATTGTATATTGTCTCTGTTTCTTTCTGATCTACTACTTTTAGGGTCTCTCTTTGCTTAGAGGACCCCTTTCAATATTTCCTGTAGAGCTGGTTTGGTATTTGCAAATTCTTTCAGTTTTTGTTTGTCCTGGAAGCTTTTAATCTCTCCTTCTATTTTCAATGATAGCCTAGCTGGATATAGTATTTTTGGCTGCATGTTTTTCTCATTTAGTACTCTGAATATTTCATGCCAGCTCTTTCTGGCCTGCCAGGTCTCTGTGGATAAGTCTGCTGCCAATCGAATATTTTTACCATTGTACGTTACAGACTTCTTTCCCGGGCTGCTTTCAGGATCTTTTCTTTGTCACTAAGACTTGTCAATTTTATTATTAGGTGACGGGGTATGGACCTATTCTTTTTGATTTTGAGGGGGGTTCTCTGAACCTCCTGGATTTTGATGCTTGTTCCCTTTGCCATATTGGGGAAATTCTCTCCATAATTCTCTCCAATATACCTTCTGCTCCCCTCTCTGTTTCCTCTTCTTCTGGAATCCCAATTATTCTAATGTTGTTTCGTCTTATGGTGTCACTTATCTCTCGAATTCTCCCCTCATGGCCCAGTAGCTGTTTGTCCTTCTTTTGCTCAGCTTCTTTATTCTCTGTCATTTGGTCTTCTATATCGGTAATTCTTTCTTCTGCCTCATTTTTCCTAGCAGTGAGAGCCTCCATTTTTGATTGCACCTCATTAATAGCTTTTTTGATTTCAACTTGGTTAGATTTTAGTTCTTTTATTTCTCCAGAAAGGGCTTTTATATCTCCCGAGAGGGTTGCTTTAATATCTTCCATGCCTTTTTCGAGCCCGGCTAGAACCTTGAGAATCGTCATTCTGAACTCTGTTACTAATAGAGTTGACATATTACTAATGTCTCTATTGATTAGGTCCCTAGCCTTTGGTACTGCCTCTTGATCTTTTTTTTTGTGGTGAATTTTTCCGCCTTGTCATTTTGTCCAGATAAGAGAATATGAAGGAGCAAATAAAATATTAAAAGGGTGGCAACAACCCCAGGAAAATTTGCTTTAGCCAAATCAGAAGAGATCCCAAATTGTGAGGGGGGAGAAAGGGGATAAAAAGGGGTTCAGAAAGAAAAAAAAATAAACTAATTAAAAAAAGAAAGCCGATAAGAAAAAATATAAAAAGAGGAAAAAATATATATATCTTAGATAACTATTTAAAAAACGTTAAAAAAAGAAAACAGTAAAAGTTAAAAAATTTTAGCAGAAGAAGAGAAAAAGAAAAAAAATTGAAAAAGAAAAAAAAATTAAATTAACTGCAAGGCTAAAAAATCATGGGGAGAAAGCCATGAGTTCCGTGCTTTGCTTTCTTCTCCTTGGAATTCCGCCGCTCTCCTTGGTATTGAAACCGCACTCCTTGGTAGGTGAACTTGGTCCTGGCTGGGTTTCCCGTTGATCTTCTGGTGGAGGGGTCTGTTGTAGTGATTCTCAAGCGTCTTTGCCCCAGGCGGAGTTGCACCACCCTTACCCGGGGCCGCGCTGAGTAATCAGCTCGGGTTTGCTTTCGGGAGCTTTTGTTCCCTGAGCACTTTCTGTAGAGTCCCGAAGACGGGAATGAAGATGGCGGCCTCCCGGTGTCCGGCCCAGAGGAGCCGAGAGCCCGGGGCCCCACTTCTCAGTGCGCCCTCAGAGAACAGCGCCCAATGACTCCCGTCACCCTGGCCTCCGGCCGCGCTCCGAGCTGACCAAGCCTGTGACCGGTTCAAGGCAACCCTGAGCTGAGAGTCACTCCTCGGCTCTGTCTCTGTAGCCGGCTTCCCCGTTCCAATACCGGTAAGCTCTGCGACACTCAGACACCCCCGATCCTTCTGCGACCCTGCGGGACCTGAGGCCGCGCTGACCCCGCCTGGGCTTCACCCCAGTTAAGCCTCTGTAGCGATGTCCCTCAGCGGAAGAGACTTTTAAAAGTCCTGATTTTGCTCCGTTGCTCCGCTGCTCGCTGGGAGCCGGCCCCTCCCCCCGCGGTCGCTTTGGATTCCCTTCTCCGCCAGTCCTACCTTTCAGAAAGTGGTTGATTTTCTGTTTCTAGAATTGCTGTTCTTCTTCTCTTCAATCTCCCGTTGGATTTGTAGGTGTTTGCAATGTTTAGATAAGCTATTTAGCTGATCTCCCGCTACCCGAAGTAGTCTCAGCCTGCTACTTCTCCTCCATCTTGACTCCTCCTCGGTTCCTCATCTTTTAATTTAACTCTTTTCAGAGTCCAAAGTTGCTTCATGAGTCTCCTGTGGTGCAGTGGAGCTATAAGATGACACAGATTAAGCTCTACAGAAAGTCTCTGATGGACAAGAATAATTTTTTTTTTAAGATTTTATTTATTTACTTGACAGAGAGAGAGATCACAAGTAGGCAGAGAGGCAGGCAGAGGGGCAGGGGGAAGCAGGTTCCCTGCTGAGCAAAGAGCCTGATGCGGGGCTTGATCCCAGGACCCTGAGACCATGACCTGGGCCGAAGGCAGAGGCTTAACCCAGTGAGGCACCCTAGCACCCCTGGACAAGAATAACTTTTTTTTTTAAGATTTTATTTATTTATTTGACAGAGAGAGAGATCACAAGTAGGGACAGAGGCAGGCAGACAGAGAGGGGGAAGCAGGCTCCCCACCGAGCAGAGAGCCCGATGCGGGGCTCGATCCTAGGACCCTGAGATCATGACCCGAGCCGAAGGCAGAGGTTTTAACCCACTGAGCCACCCAGGTGCCCCAAGAATAACTAAGTGAAGTTATGACAATTCATTTCATTTGTAGCTACTTTCTGGATGTAGACTAGAACAGGGGTTTTTAAATTACATTTCTGAGAATCTGCATCAGCATCACTTGGGAACTTGTTAGAAATGTAAAATTTTGGAACCTCCCCTCACTCCCCACCCAGATCTTTGGACTTAAATACTCTGGGATGGGTCCAGCTATTTGTGTCTTAGGCCCCCAGGTGATTCTGAAACATACTCAAATTGAAAACCATGAACTAGAGACATTTTCCATATTTGGTTATGTGTTTTTGGTGTTCTTCCAGTTGGCTCTGACAACCCATCCTTCACAAGACTTAGATAACTAACATCTTCATTTAACCTTGAACTTTTCCTTATGATTCTGTTGTGTCAGAAATGTTCAATATTAAACTACACCTTATGTGCATGGGTTACATAATTCTGCAGTAGAAGAGTGGTAGAGGTAGAGAAGACTTAAGAGGCAGCAGAAGGAGCTGAACACAGGTCAAGCAAAGTGAGTGATACAGATATACTTCCCAGGTACACTGGCTGTACCGTGGTCCATTCAGGTCCCTAACAACAGTTAAGTATGACTTCCACAGGTAACATTTAACAGCTAGTAGGCCATGGGAGAATGGCATGCAAGAGACATAGATGGGGCCGTGGAAGGGAGAAGCCATAAGAGACTCTTAATCTCAGGAAACAAACTGAGGTTGGGGGTGGGTGAGGGAGGAGGGTTACGGACATTGGGGAGGGTATGTGCTATGGTGAGTGCTGCAAATTGTGTAAGATTGATGACTCACAGACCTGTACCCCTGAAGCAAATAATACATTATATGTTAAATAAAAAAATAATGATAACAATAAAAGAAGAGTAGGCCACATGCAAGAAAAAGAACATGATGCTAGATGCAGACACTGATGATTGGTGAAGAAAGGAGAAAGAGGTGCTTTGTGCTTTTTCATATTACATTAATTTTAAGTGAACTAAACCCTTGCTTTGTGTATCTTTAAGTTCAGCAGCTTAGCTATTTGTTTTAGGCCAGTAACAGAGGTGAGTTCCTATAATACTACCAAGTGTTACTTGTTAGTTAATATAATTATTTCTCAGTGAACAAGATCATGAAACTTACTTTTGTGTGGAAAATATTGTCATAATTTTTAGGTGAATATTACACCATGAGGAACAGGGTAGAAATATGTGTGGAGTTTTTGGTCTTTTTTTTGTTTTGTTTTTGAGAGTGAGCAAGTGAGCAGGGGTTTGGGCGGGGAAAGGGTGGGCAGAAAGAATCTTAAGTAGCCTCCATGCCCAGCATGGAGCCTGGTACAAGACTTGATCTCATAACTCTGAGATCATAACCTGAGTTGAAATCAAGAGTCTGATGCTTAACTAATGAAGTCACCCACGTGCCCAGAAAATGGATTTTAGTTAGAAGGACACTGAAGGAATCTAGGAGAAAGATGCTGTTTCATCAGATTAGAGTAGTGGGCATAGATAAAATGCAATATTAGCTTTGAGATGTAGTTTGAAGGTGAAGTTCTTAGGATTTCTTGTTGGATTTCATATGAGACAGGGGTTTTTCCCTACTCATTCAGATGGATGTAAAGTAATTGAAATTGAGAAAACTGGGTTGAAGCAGTATTAGAAAAACTGAGGAATTAAATTGTCTGTTTGGACTATATTAAAACTCTAGGCTTCCCATTACATATAAAAACGAAGATGCTGAGAAAGCAGAGTGAGGAAGTCTGGAGCTCAGGGGGAAGGGATAAGCTTGAGATTTAAATTTGGGCATTCTCTGCATAGAGATGTATGAAGCCCTGGGAGTGGATAAAATCACGTAAATGAGAGAAGAAAGAAGAAAAAAGAAACGCCTGAAATCATGTTTTTTCAACTTGGTATTCCTTTAAGCTCAGTAGTAGTCTGTTATTTTTATCATGTTGAATTCCATTTTTCTTGAATTTAATGTTTCTCTTTGTGATGGTCATATACAAGACTTAAAAAAATATTTTCACAATTTTTGCTGAGAAATTGACACTGTAATATAGCTCACTGACAGTATTCTCTGTTACCATTATGGTGTCAAGGCTTCCCCCTGGGGCTGACAGAGGCTAGTACTCAGGTAATCAATAGACTATTGAGCCTGTGAGAAGGCATTTGGGGCAGCTTAACAACACTGAGCCAGAAAGATTACTTCTATTTAAGTCATTAAAATTTCCTGCTGTGTTCTTTGTTTTGGCTGCCTTTTGCTTAATTGTCTTGTCAGGTCTTCTAAACCAAACAGCCATTTGAGGTCAACCAGAGAAAGAACTAAACTGGGAAAATAATCAAATTTCTTTAATAAAATATTTTTGAAAACTTGGAGATGAAGAATGAACATTATTATTATAGGATAGCATCCATTTTTCAGTTAAAAGAAATCTTATCCCCCAAATGATGGTAATTTATAAAATTACAAGTTGAGTGTTTATATGTATGCACGAGGTTCTACACACATATAACCATGTAGAGGGTACATTATTTCCTACCAAAATTTAATGGCTTTTATATCAAGTCAGTATATTTTGCTAATATGATCCCTGCAGTTGACAATATAACCCTTTGTGGGCCTAACCTAACCACATGGCTTCCCAACTGGGCTGTAAAAATATCAACAGCTACTTTAAAGTTCCTGGGGGCAGCATTAGTAAGATTTAACTTGTCCAGTTTGGGCCAATTATATTGCTTCTCTATCTTCTGCAATTCCATGGGGTCTTCTCCTTAGCCTTTGGGCTTGAGAAAGCTTTGGTTGAAGGCATTCTGCAAATAACTCACGTGGCTCTGACTGGCCAAGAAATCCAGTCTGGAGCCAAGATAAACTCAGTGATCATTTCTGCATTCATTTATTAACACAGCGGATATGATTATTCTTTAGATATTATTGAAAAAGCAGTTTCAGATAATGGATTTGAATATGTGTTCATTTGTATTTTATTTCTTGAAAAGATCTCAGAAAAATCTAGGTAGAAATAGTCTCGTTGCATCTCTGAATTCACCATTGACAAGAGAGCAGTTTTCATGCCAAAGGAGAAAGTAAGGAAACAAAACAACCTGATCCTGTAATATTGACTTTCTAATCAATCAGCAAGCAAATTGGCAAACAGGAAATGCAGGAGGTCATGTGTAGCTTAGTTTTCTGTTGAAGGCTCAATGTGAAATTTCCTTTGCTCTGAACATACCTAACTAGATGCCACAAGAAAAAAAAAAGATTGGAGAGACCACTGGTAGTGAGTTCTTTTTATACAGTATTTCATTTAATTTTCCATTTGCTGTAGATGTTGGTTTTGGAGAGCTACAGAGATAAGGGATAAGAGATGTAGATAATTTTACCTTCTTAACATAAAACAATAATCAAATACTCACTTGAACTTCAAGCAGCACAGAGACATTAATTCAACATTTACTGGATACCAGCTGTGTTATGGATATTAAGAGTAGTGAGATGTGAACAACCTTCTCAAGGAATGCAGTCTCTAGCCTTCAGCTCTCACACTAAATCCTGACTGGGTCAGTTCTCCTCTAGCTCCTGTAGTTTTTTATATTTCAGAGACAAGAACTATGTAATTTGATGATCACTTTGATGTGTCAACTTGATTGGGACATGGGGTGCTCAAAATTTGCTTAAAGATTATCCTGGACATGTCTATGTTTTGGGATGAGATCAACATTCAAATGAGTAGCCCAAGTACAGCAGATTGGGATGAGCATCTTGCAGTCCATTAGAGGCCTAAATAGAACAGAATTTGGTGTAAGGGGGAATTTTTTTTTTCCTGCCTGTGTTTTCAAACTGGGGTCGTCAGTCTTGTCCTGTATCTGGACTGAAACTTGCACCATCAGTTCACCTTGTTCTCAGGCTTCCATACTTGGGCTGGAGCTGTACCACTGGCTCTTCTCAGTCTCTAGCTTGCATACACCAGTTGGTGGGACTATTTAGCCTTCATTATCCTGTAGCCCATTATAAGAATCTCTCTTCATGTCTGCTTCTCTCTGTCTCTGTATCATCATCTCTATATCTGTATGTATCCTATTAGTTCTGTTTCTTCAGAGAACCCAGACTAATACCTCAGTGAACTACAGGAGCAATTGTAGACAGATAAAGCAGGATGATCAGTACAACCTCCCAAAGGGGGAGGCACCCTGTCGAATCCAGGAGTTTCACTCTCTTTGTGAAATAGATTCTGATAGTCCAGTGCCACTGACTCTGAAAAAAACAGTTTAGGTTGATCTTTGGGAATGTACTCTTGAAAATTAAGTTAAGAATTTTTCAAAGTAAAGCTAAAGACTGGAAATCAGATAAGTTAAGAATAGGTCTATCTATTCTTAGAAACAGGCATATATACTTGTCACATTTGGGTCTTTGACTTATGGGAAAGATATTAAAAAAAACAAACAAACACAATTTGGAACGGGATTTGCCAAATTTGCAGTAGGGGCTTGGGGCTTGATGTCCAAGTAGCAAAGAGTATAGCTTGAACACTCATAACTACTTAGCTTAAATACAATTTTTACCCTTTCTATATGCCTAACTGCAGTAAGCCAGGGTTGGTCAAAGGTCATCAACAAAGCAGATGCTTGGATTTTGATTTAATGAGACAAAAGTATTTGCTTGATTAAATTTCATATAATGTACAGCCATCCTACAATACCTGTAAAAGGATCAAGTGGAAAAAACAACATAACAGAGGAATATTATGGTCTTAAAAGCAACTAGAACAGCTAACCACAGTTGAGCTCAATTGCTCTGCTTTGTGAGGGCTCACTTGCTTTTGCGAAGTTATATGTTCTTAAATTCTCAAATAAAATGTTGAAAAGAAATAATGTGGAACCATTTGAGTGTGTAGTCCCAGTGTGTACTTGTGATGTGTTAGGGAATCACTGGCAGTGGCAGTTGACCAGTGTTAGTCCGCGGTGGTTTTCTAGTCAGCACAAAAACACCACAGAAAATTCTAGATTTTGGGAGTGGAACATTTTTATGGTTCCTTTTTTTTTTTTTTTTTTCACTAACTGTTAGAAAGTTAGAGGTTTTGTCCTGTTATATATGTGTACTAAATTTCCCACTGTAGCTTCATGTAGGAATCTTTTTATTACCGCTAGAAACAACATGGGACCACAACCACCATTACCTTTTATTCACTATTTCAAAAAGAAAAAGACAGACAAATCCACTTTCTCACACTTTCCTTGAATAATTTTCTACCTGAATGCAGTTGTCTCCACCCATTTCTCTACTTTACTTGGGGTGAGTGTTTGCCACCCCTGGCCACCTAGTAGAGTTTCTTATGAGCAACATACATCTAAGTAGCTACACCAAACAGGTCTTAATCTCTTTCCAACAATATATTAACTCTGTTATGGTTTATCCCTATGCATCTCATTTCTTTAACTGTAATGTTATGGTAATTTCTTCATGGTGACATTATTCTATGGGATGAAATAATACATAAATGTGTAATATTGTGTCTAGCACAGAGCAAATATGTGATACCTATTTTTTTTTTGTTTATTTTATAAGTATTTGCAGGTACCTTCTGTATGTTTAGCACGCTTCTCCAATTTTTGGCAAAACAGAGGGAGAAATAGATATGATTTCCTGCTAACGTTGTTATATCTTCAATGGTTTATTAACATATTCTATAAATTTTCATTGGCTTCCAATTGCATGTGAGGTAATAGAGAAGAAACAGAGTGTTGTAAAAGTTGGGCTGATGTTCATTAGCACACCACTGTTTGGAGATACTGATTGCAACTGGCATTTTATCAAGCTGGGCAGTACCTGTGATGTAACAGTTGTTAACTGTCTGAATGTTATTTTTGGAGATAAAATATTTAATGGAATAACCCATGAAAAGGATGTAGCATGGTATCTGGCCCAGAGTAAGTTTCAATAAGCATTAATTTTTGTTATTATCACTATTTTGTAAAGATGAATTGTATTCATAAAAAGGAGTATATAGTGTACTGTTAGAGAACAGACATTTTCCAAAGGACCATAATTTTTTTTTTTAAAGATTTCATTTATTTATTTGACAGAGAGAGAGATCACAAGTAGGCAGAGAAGCAGGCAGAGAGAGAGAGGGAGAAGCAGGCTCCCCGCTGAGCAGAGAGCCCGATGTGGGGCTCGATCCCAGGACTCTGGGATCATGACCCGAGCTGAAGGCAGAGGCTTTAACCCACTGAGCCACCCAGGCGCCCCATTCTCGTACAACTTAATAATAAATAAAAATAAATAAATAATAAATTAAAAAATAAAAAATAAATAAAAATAATAAATAAAAAAACAAGCAATTTGATTAAAAAATGGGAAGAGGGCCTGAATAAACATTTCTCCAAAGAAGACATACAGATGGCCAACAGACACATGAAAGAATGTTCAACATCACTCATCATCAGGGAAATGCAAATCAAAATCATGGTAAAATAGCACCTCACATCTGTTGGAATGGCTAATAAAAAAAGACAAAAAATAGCAAGTGTTGGCAAGGAAGTAGAGAAAAGGAAACACTCATGCACTCTTGGTGGGAATGTAAATTAGCACAGCTACTATGGAAAACAGTATGGAGGTTCCTCAAAAAATTAGAAATATCATATGGGGATGCATCTGGGTGACTCATTTAAGTGTCTAGATGTTGATTTCTGCTCAGGTAATGATCTCAGGGTCATTAGATTGAGCCGCATGTCGGGCTGCATGCTCAGCAGCAGAGTGCTTGGAATTCTCTCTCTCCCTCCACTCCTCCTCCACCTCCCCGCTTACACTAGCTCTCTCTCTCTCTGTCTCTTAAGTAAGTAAATAAAATCTTAAAAAAGAAAAAAAAAGAAATCTCACATGATCCAGCAATTCTATCATCTATACAGAGAAAATAAGAACATTTGGGGCACGTGGGTAGCTCAGTCAGTTAAGCGTCTGCCTTTGGCTCAGCTCATGATCTCAGGGACCTAGGATAGAGCCCTGTGTTGGGCTCCCTGATCAGTAGGGAGCTTGCTTTTCCCTCTCCCTTGTCCCCCCTCTGCCCCTGCTCCTGCTTGTGTTCTTTCACACTTCATCTTTCTTGAATAAATAAATAAAATCATTTTTTAAAGAATATCAATTCAAAGGTTAAACTACTTTTTAAAAATATTTTATTTGAGAGAGCCAGAATGAGACAGAGAGAACATGAGAGGCGGGAAGGTCAGAGGGAGAAGCAGACTCCCTGCAGAGCAGGGAGCCCAATGTGGGACTCGATCCTAGGGACTCCAGGATCATGACCTGAGCCAAAGGCAGTTGCTTAACCAACTGAACCACCCATATTAATTCAAAAAGATATGTACCCCTATGTGCAGCATTATTTATATTAGCCAAGATATAGAAGCAATGTGTGACAAATGATAAGTAGACTTACTATGGAGAAATCATCACCACAATAAGTGAAATAATATTTCACAGTAAATGAAATAATATTTTACATTATTTCCTATGAAATACAAATATCTAATCAATATGTTGTGCCCCTGAAACTAATACAATGTTACATGTCAATTGTATTTCAATTTAACATCTTAAAAGTAAATAAATAAGAGGAAGCCTGTTGCCTCAGTACAAAAGCAATTATAGTTGGGTTTGTTTGTATGAAGCAAATTCTAGATGTGGATTGGGAGTTAGAAGCTTATTTTGTTGTATTGTTTGCTTGTTTTACTTCATTTGTTTTCTTACTCTAAGCTCTATCAGTAATTAGCTATATCACTTAGGGTAAATCACTTGAAACCTGTGGGCTAAGAAATGATGGAATAGGAGACTAGTCCATTATAGCCTGACAATGACAGAATAATTGTTATCTCCATTGGCTTCAGTGGCAAAAAAACATGTGCAAAATGTTTGATTTACTTTAGTGTCTTCTTATATAAATTCTGTATTACCTATATGTGGTATTTAAAACATTAGTGTTAGTAATTTTTTTAATTAAATAGAATCCTTAATCTGACTTTAGCATGGACAGAATTAAAATACTCACCTTACAGAAGTTGTTTGTTTTGGTGGATGGCTGTAACCATAAAGAAATACATGAAAAGTATTTTCATGGGATTGAAAGGGATTGAAAAAAGGGGACCTGGGATAAGAGCTAAGTGGCCACTTTTCAGGGATTGTTGGGCAAAACCAAGAGAAAATATGAATAGATTTAAAAGTAGGTTAGGGACTCCTGGGTGGCTCAGTTGGTTAAGCAGCTGCCTTCGGCTCAGGTCATGATCCCAGCGTCCTGGGATCGAGTCCCACATCGGGCTCCTTGCTTGGCGGGGAGCCTGCTTCTCCCTCTGCCTCTGCCTGCCATTCTGTCTGCCTGTGCTCGCTCGCTCTCCTCTCTCTCTGACAAATAAATAAAATCTTTAAAAAAAAAAAAGATTTAAAAGTAGGTTAGAACTTCATTTCATAAACTACTAAATGTCCACTCATGTTAATTGTGTTGTTCCTGGGCAGCTGAAAAGTTAAACATTTTTTGTCTACTTGTCAAGATTTTAATGGGACCCACGAATCCTGCAGACAAGTTTCATGTGTCAGGCATGTTCAGGGGTGAGAATGTGCCTGTGGGCCTGCAGACTATAGGAGGACCTTGTCTGTAGGTCCTAGTGGATTCTACCAAATGGTAGAATGGATTCTCCATAAATGGTAAGGAGAAGCTAAACTCAGTAAAAAGCTATAAGAGGTTCCATTTGGCAGATACAAAGAAAAAAATGTGAAATATCAGATTTCTTTCATTGCTTGAGCAAGGTTGTCTTTTTCAGCACATGACCTTGCACAGAGTTGTATGGGCATGTGTTGATGTGCCATTTATTTAGAAGGGTGGGGTTATAGTTTCAGTTGAGGACTTTTAATTTTCTGGGTTTGGTTGGAGGGACAGTGGCGACTTGAGGACTCAGAGGCATATCTCTGACAATCTGTTTATATGAATACCTGTCAGCAGGCCAGTTGTAGGCCTCTTTAATTACTCTGGTGCTAGGGGATAAGCGTTAAGAGTTAAGACCAGCAGAAGAGAGTAGTAGTATACTTTGCAATCGCTTTAAATATTTTTTTTGGGGGGGAGGGGCAAGCATATGAGTTTGCTAATGCATTTTCTGAGGATTTTGGATTTTAAAGCTGAGGAGACCATGCTTTGTGATTTCTTTGGATGCTTCACAATGCAGAAAAAAGGTAGAAGCTGTTAATCATTGGTTAAATGACCATCTGAAAAATAATAGATCTGGGAGTTGGTTTCAGAGGTTTTGAGGTGCCTTTGTCTTCTCATTCATTAAGTCAAAAAATATATACCAAGCACCAACTGTGTGTCAGGCCCCGTGCCAGGATGAGGATACAATGAACTTCACAAGGGTTCTGCCTCCTGCATGCTGGCTGGCTGGTGAGGGTAGCAGGAATAGGAGAGTAAATCACCCCATGACAGTGGACTATAATGTGGGCTAGAATAGGAATGAACCTAGGATGCCCATCCTAGGTGCGGGAGATCTTTGAGAAATTTATGTCTAAATTCAATTCTAAGGGATAAGAATAACTGGACAGGTACAAGGAAGGAGAAGAATATGCCAGGTAGAATAGAATATGCAGAGTCTTGAAGGCAGCAAAGAACCTGGTGTGCTTAAGGAACTCTAGGTGGTTAGTGTGTCTGAACCATCGTTCTGAGACACAGAAGGAATGCAAGACCTGAGAACTATGAAGATGTGACATGGAGTCATATGAGGCTTTGTAGGCATGTTAAAAATTTTGGACTTTGTCCTCCTCTGAAGACAAGCAAGAGTCATTTTTGGACTTTTGGGCCAAGAACGAGGGGTAAATTATTCTGATTATGTTGGGGAAGTGGTAAGAAGAAGAGAGTCTGAACATAGGGAGACCACTTAAGAGGCAATATAGGTTAGTGGTGACAGTAACTTCACCTGAATTAAGATAGTGGCAATGGAGAGAAGTGAATTCATTCCAGAATTAATAAGAAATTATGTTTATCGCTCTTGGATAGGGCCTGTTTATCATTTTTAATCACAGATTTCTGCAGAGACTGCCTCCACCACAGGAGTACTGTCCAATGCAACCCCACCACCCCCAGGGGTCCCAGCCTTTAGGTGGAGGGTTAGAAAAGATTATGAAGGCCAGTGAGATTCTCCTCTCACTTTTAGGATTTTGGGAATTGAGATTCCAAAAAATTGAGTCAGTCAGCTTTGGAAATTGGATCAGAAAAGTCATAATTGCTGATGAGTAAGGAGAAAAAACAATAGAACTGATTAGAAGGAGGGAAATGCAACAGAGAATGACAAAGATTAAGAGTCAAGGTAGCATTTGAGAGCAGGAGAGTGTTACTTGATTCTACTTCATATCCTGCTCTTTTTTTTTTTTTTAGATATTTATTTATTTATTTATTTATTTATTTATTTATTTGACAGAGATCACAAGTAGGCAGAGAGGCAGGCAGGGAGAGAGGAGGAAGCAGGCTCCCTGCTGAGCAGAGAACCCGATGCGGGGCTCGATCCCAGGACCCTGAGATCATGACCTGAGCCGAAGGCAGAGGCTTTAACCCACTGAGCCACTCAGGTGCCCCCATATCCTGCTCTTAAATGATCAGACACAGTAATACATGTATAACAACTACACCTTTTTGTACTTGTGCTAGAGTGAGACTTTACTTGAGTTACCTTATTATACCTCCTGCCCTGCCTATCAGCATTTTCCTGGGATTCTACTATATAATTTAGGATTCCTGTGATGCTAACTGTGTTGCATGATGGAACACATGAGGCCTCTGTGCCTTTAAACATTCTATTCTTTTGTTTACTTTGGTCTCAACTTAGGCTTTTGAAAGTAAAGTAGTAGCTTTCCCTTTACATGATAATAGATTGATTATTCATTCCTAGAGCTCCAGGTTTCTAGCTTTGAGCCAGTGGGTTTGTTGGCTCCCTGGAAATCTTTATTTTCATTTACAGAAAAATTATAAGACTGACCAAAACATATTCACCCAGCCTTTCCAAAGCCTTGTGAAAGGACAAGATGATGTGTTTTAAGTTGGTGTATTATTAAAAACACATTATATTAAGAACTTATTCTATTTCCTTAGGACATACTACTTTGGGTGGAATGAACCACAGAAGAGATTTTTCTTTATAAGAGGAACATTGTTCTCTTGTTCCACAGTAAGAGAAAAAGCTTGAGGTCTGTTTAGGTTTAATGTTCAAACTCTAGTCTTTTCAGAACAAATAGGCTCCTACAATTTGAAGACTCTGAAGCTAGTAAATGGAACTGAAAGCATCTTCGAGCTCCTTGTTGACACTACATGGTCATAAACCCTTCAGACTCTGCAGAGAGGTTGTAAAGCAAATTGCTCCTTCACAAGTAAACCGATTAAAGGAAGACAGGGCTTAGACATCTTGGAGCCTAATGAGGATATTTCAGGGAAATGATGCTCATTTTCTAGAACAAATGATAAATTTTTGTTACGTGTGAGAAACAGAATTGCCCATAGGAATAAAGTCAAGGAATGGGATAGGCAGTCTATTCTATTTTCAGTATCACTGGGCTTGGGAATCAGAAGACTTGGAATTCCTAATCCTGCCTTAACTGGGTGACCTTAGGGAGGTAAACTCACCACTGTGCTTGTCTTATTTTTGAATGAGAATGTCTATTCATTCAATTGACATTTACTAAGCAAATATTATTGGCAAGTTAGTTTCACACTTGTAATTTACTTCATCCTCACAAGAATCCCATAAAGAAGCCATTATTACTCATTCATACTAATAAGGAAACTGATGCTCAGAGGATTTAAGTGATTTGTCTAAGTCACAATTGGTGAGTGAAAAAGTTGCAGTTGGTAAATGGTAGAGGCAGAATTCAACCCCAACTTCCAAGTCCAGTGTTATTCTTGCTAGAGGAAACTGCTTTCCTTATGGTTCAATTGCTTTGTTAACACATGTTATTATATTTTTTAGTGTTTGTTATCTCATAGGGGTTGTAATCCACTTTCCTGTGTGTATCTTTATCGTCCCAACTAAACCATAAGCTCTTCAAAGGCAAAGATCCCAACATTTATATCTTTGTTACCTGCCTTCCTCTCTCCCCACAGTATAGACTACTGATCTTCACTCACTTATTCATTCATTGATTCATCATTTAAAAAATATGAATCAAGTTCCTATTACATGGTAGGCACTGTCCTGGGATCTTAGAATATATTAGTGCACAAAATAGATGATATCTCTGGCCTTATTTAATTATATTCTAGTGGAAGGAGAAGCAAATAAATAACAAATGGCATAACCTGTGAAATAACGTCAGGAGGTATTAAGGGCAATAACATAGATCAGGTTAAAGGGGACTGGGAATGTGACTGAAAGTGTCAGTTTGCAATTTTTAACAAGGCTATTAATGTAGGCTTCATTGACAACTGCATATTTGATACCGAAATTAACTTGGGAGTGTCTTCTGACAACTTTAAGCTTTGGCTTTGCTTATGTACAAGGGAGAGATGGCACCAAGCTTTGACCTTAACCCAAAATTCACTGACACACATTTATTTCCCAGCAGAGAGCTTTAGATCAATATCTTCCATATTCATCTACAGAAACACCAGGAGTATGAGGTGGAAGAGGCCAAGGCATGGCTTGAATTTATGTTATGCTCTCTAAAATAGACAGCCCTGCATCAGGAGGCAAGGCTTAAGGTAATGCTGACCTTAGCTAGAAAAAACATGAGTCTATGAGCCTCATAGATGTGTAATCAATAGCAAGGTAACTGGTTACAAGGGGTTTTACACATCTGTCAGCTAAATCAGAACCCTAAAGGGCAAATGCTGCTCTGAAGAACATTAGCCAGATTTGTGGTGCTGACTCAAGGAGTTTGGGTCCATAAACCAGTGCATGCATTACAAGGAGACATCCATGTGACAATTTTTCATTGGTGACAGTCATAATCTTGTTTCAGTCTGGTATTCTAGTTGATATTCATGGAAAAATGTTAGATTGGCTGGACTGTGACTCAGAGACCATTTTAGTTTTATTTTATGCTTTTTATTTTTTTATTTTTGTTCCCAACAGCTTTACTCTACTTTGTTCTTTGTCCCTTTTTCTGCTTATTCTTTTCTTGTCTTTACCATCTTTTTAAAAGTTACCTTCTTTCTTTCCAACTTTCCTTTTCTTTCTTTTTTTTTTTTTTAAGATTTTATTTATTTATTTGACAGACAGATCACGAGTAGGCAGAGAGAGAGAGAGGGGAGGAAGCAGGCTCCCTGCTGAGCAGAGAGCCTGATGCGGGGCTCCATCCCAGGACCCTGAGATCATGACCTGAGCCGAACGCAGAGGCTTTAACCCACTGAGCCACCCAGGTGCCCGCAACTTTCCTTTTCTTCAGTTCTCATCACTCCTCTTCCTCTCTTCCTTCTCCCCTTCCTTAAATGTTTATTGTGTATCTACCATGTACTGGGCCAGGCATTGTACCATGTGCTGCACAACAGTAGTAAAAAACCAGTGGTCCTCCCTTATGAACTGTGTTGTCTATTGAAAAAATGACATTATACGTGTAAATCGATAAAGAAATTTCTACTGAATAACTCTGGTAAACCGAGAACAGGAGGATGCTGTCAAGGAGAATAATGGGGTACCTGTCAGACACTAGGTGGTAGAGGTGTCTTTCACGAGATGTTATGCTGAGACTTTCCAGACCCAATGATAGGCAGGAATCCTCCAGAAAGGGGAAAGAAGATGAAGAATAACCTTGGGGATAGCCAGAGCTTGGCACATGAGAAGTTGTTCAAAGGTTGTTGTGGCTGGATCACATTGTGGGAGTGGAGTATGGCATAAAGAGATGGAAGTGTCCAGACCCCTTTCTCCTTATTCTGCCTGCCTTCCCCTTGCCCATTTAGCTTGACATGAATATTTATCTGAATATGTCCTTTGATTTTTTGGGGTTATTAAATGGACAAAATGAGTACAAAACATACCATGACAAAACTGAGGAAAAAAAGTGGAACAAAAGCTTTTGATGAACTGAAAAGTGCAAATGGGGACTGAGTTCAAAAGCAGCTACTGTGGTTTTCTGTGCCATATGAATTAGCCTGCTCACTAAGATACACAATGTGCCTGTGATACATGGTTATAAGGGTGGAAAATTTGAACAGGACTTGTATGTCTGTGTAGTGTGTGTTTATATGCATATCAGAGCATGTGTGTAGTTAATGCCAAAAGGTAGGATTTCTGCCTGATTCATAACTAAATCTTTTCCTATACATGAGAAAAAAATCTTATTTCATTTCAGTACTCTATAAGTTGTTATGTGAATAAAGTCCTCTTTCATGTCTTTTCTGTGCAAGGGTTTTTATTTTGTAATTTTAAGAACTATAAGAAGATTTTATATAAATATATAACACATACATATATGTTTGTTTATAGATGAAACAACTAGGTTATGTTTTAGTAGTTTCATTTCAACTAGCTCATTGTAGATGAGTAATAGAGTGGCAAAATGAAATCAAGTAGTTCTGATAAGTAAAAATGTCCTATATCATGAACTAATTTATAAAAGAATTTTCTGTATGTATCAACAACAAAGTAGTATGTAAACTCAGAAATAGATGTAACGTTTTAGTTAAATGGTTTTGCACTTTGAAGACTTATTTTATCCATAATACATACTTTAAAATAAGCTTTATTTTACTTTAAAATAATACTTTAAAATAATACTTTCAATAAGCAGAATATTATAGGAAATGACTATCTTACAGTCTTTGCCAGAAACTGAAATTAATTTTTTTTCCTTTTTTTATTAACATATATTATTTGTCTCGGGGTACAGATCTGTGATTCATCAGTTTTACACAATTCACAGCACTTACCATAGCACATACCCTCCCCAATGTCCATCACCCAGCCACCCTATCTCTCCCACCCCACGCCCCTCCAAAGCCCTCAGTTTGATTCCCAAGATTAAGAGTCTTATGGTTTGTTTCCCTCCCCAGTCCCATCTTGTTCCATTTTCCCCTCCCTTTCTCCCAAAGCCCCCCCACCTCTTAAATTCCTCATATCAGAGAGATCAGATGATAGTTCTTTCTCTGATTGACTTATTTCGCTCAGCATACTAATACCCTCTAGTTCCATCCACATCATTGCAAATGGCAAGATTTAATTTCTTTTGATGGCTGCATAGTATTCCATTGTGTATATATACCACATCTTCTTTATCCATTCGTCTGTTGATGGACATCTAGGTTCTTTCCATAGTTTGGCTATTGTGGACATTGCTGCTATAAACATTTGGGTGCACATGCCCCTTCAGATCGCTACATTTGTATCTTTAGGGTAGGTACCCAGTAGTTCAATTATTGGGTCTTAGGGTAGCTCTATTTTCAACTTTTTGAGGAACTTCCATGCTGTTTTCCAGAGTGGCTGCACCAACTTGCAGTCCCACCAGCAATGTAAGAGGGTTCCCCTTTCTCTGCATCCTCACCTGACTGGTGAGGATGACCTAACCAGTCATTTCCTGACTGGTTAATTTTAGCCATTTTGACTAGTGTGAGGTGGTATCTCATTGTGGTTTTGATTTCTATTTTCCTGATGCCAAGTGATGTTGAGCAGTTTCTCATGTTCCTGTTGGCTATTTGGATGTCTTCTTTGCAAAAATGTCTGTTCATGTCTTCTGCCCATTTCTTGATTGGATTATTTGTTCTTTAGGTTTTGAGTTTGAGAAGTCCTTTCTAGATTTTGGATATTAGCCCTTTATCTGATATGTCATTTGTAAATATCTCCTCACATTCTGTCAGTTGTCTTTTGGTTTTGTTGACTATTTCCTTTGCTGTGCAAAAGCTTTTGATCTTGATGAAGTCCCAATAGTTCATTTTTACCCTTGCTTCCCTTGCCTTTCGCGATGTTTCTAGGAAGAAGTTGCTGCGGCCGAGGTAGAAGAGGTTTTGCTGCCTGTGTTTTCCTCAAAGATTTTGGTGGATTCCTGTCTCACATTGAGGTCTTTGATCCATTTTGAGTCTATATTTATGTGTGGTATACGGAAATGGTCCAGTTTCATTTTTCTGCATGTGGCTGTCCAATTTTCCCAACACCATTTGTTGAAGAGATTGTCTTTTTCCATTGGACATTATTTACTGCTTTGTCGAAGATTAGTTGACTGAAGAGTTGAGGGTCCATTTCTGGGATCTCTATTCTGTTCCATTGATCTATGTGTCTGTTCTTATGTCAGTACTATACTGTCCTGATGATTATAGCTTTGTAATAGAGCTTGAAGTCTGGAATTGTGATGCCACCAACTTTGGCTTTCTTTCTCAATCTTCCTGTGGCTATTCGGGGTATTTTCTGGTTCCATATAAATTTTAGGATTATTTGTTCCATTTCTTTGAAAAAAGTTGATGGTATTTTGATAGGAATTACATTAAATGTTTAGATTGCTCTAGGTAGCATAGGTATTTTCACAATATTTGCTCTTCTATTCCATGAGCATGGAATGTTATTTCATTTCTTTGTGTCTTCTTCAATTTCTTTCATGAGTATTCTATAGTTTTCTGAGTACAGATTCTTTGCCTCTTTGGTTAGATTTATTCCTAGGTATCTTATGGTTTGGGGTGCAATTGTAAATGGAATCACTCCTTAATTTATCTTTCTTCAGTCTTCTTGTTGGCATATAGAAGTGCAACTGATTTCTGGGCATTCATTTTATATCCTGACACTTTACTGAATTCCTGTATGAGTTCCAGCACCTTTGGAGTGGAGTCTTTTGGATTTTCAAAATATCATATCATCTGCAATGAGTGATAGTTTGACTTCTTCTTTGCCAATTTGGATGACTTTTATTTTCTTTTTGTTTCCTGATTGCTGAGGCTAGGACTTCTAGTACTATGTTGAATAGCAGTGGTGATAGTGGACATCCCTGCTGTGTTCCTGACCTTAGGGGAAAAGCTTTCAGTTTTTCCCATTGAGAATGATATTCACTGTGGGTTTTTCATAGATGGCTTTGATGATATCGAGGTATGTACCCTCTGCCTCCACTTTGAAGAGTTTTGATCAAGAAAGGGTGCTGTACTTTGTCAAATGCTTTTCAGCATGTATTGAAAATGTCATATAGTTCTTGTTCTTTCTTTTATTAATGTATTGTGTCACATTGATTGATTTGTGGATGTTGAACCAACCTTGCAGCCCTGGAATAAATCCCACTTGGTTGTGGTGAATAATCCTTTTAATGTACTGTTGGATCCTATTGGCTCTTATTTTGGTGAGAAATTTTGCATCCATATTCATCTGGGATATTGGTCCATAATTCTCCTTTTTGATGGGGCTTTTGTCTGGGTTTGGGATCAAGGTGATGCTGGCCTTAAAAAATGAGTTTGTAAGTTTTCCTTCCATTTATATTTTTTGAAACAGTTTCAGAAGAATAGGTACTAATTTGTCTTTAAATGTTTGGTAGAATTACCCTGGAAAGCCATCTGGCTCTGGGCTCTTGTTTTTGGGAGATTTTTGATGACTGCTTCAAGCTTCTTACTGGTTATGGGTCTGTTCAGGTTTTCTGTTTCATCCTGGTTCAGTTTTGGTAGTTTATACATCTCTAGGAATGCATCCATATCTTCCAGATTGTCAAATTTGCTGATGTATAGTTGCTCATAATATGTCTGATTATTGTTTGTGTTTCTTTTGTGTTGTTTGTGATCTCTCATCTGATTTTATTAATTTGGATCCTTTTCTTTTCTTTTTGATAAGTCTGGCCAGGGAGTTATCAATCTTACTAATTCTTTCAAAGAACCAGCTCCTGGTTTCATTGATCTGTTCTACTGTTCTTTTGGTTTCTATATCATTGATTTCTGCTCTGATCTTTATTATTTCTTTTCTCCTTCTGGGTTTAGGCTTTATTTGCAGTTCTTTCTCCAGCCCCTTTAAGTGTAGGGTTAGGTTATGTATTTGAGACCTTTCTTGTTTCTTGTTAAAGACTTGTATTGCTATATACTTTCCTCTCAAGATTGCCTTTGTTGTATCCCAAAGATTTTGAAAGGTGTGTGTTCATTTTCATTTGTTTCCATGAATTTTTTTTAAATTCTTCTTTAATTTCCTGGTTGACCCATTCGTTCTTTTTTTTTTTTTTTAAATTTTATTTATTTATTTGACAGACAGGGATCACAAGTAGGCAGAGAGAGATGGAGAAACAGGCTCTCTGCCTAGCAGAGAGCCTGATGCGGGACTCGATCCCAGGACCCTGGGATCATGACCTGAACCGAAGGCAGAGGCTTTAACCCACTGAGCCACCCAGGCACCCTGACCCATTCATTCTTTAGAAGGATGCTATTTAGTCTCCATTTATTTGGGTTCTTTCCAACTTTCCTCTTGTGGTTGAGTTCTAGTTTCAAAGCACTGTGGTCTGAAAATATGCAGGGAATGATCCCAATCTTTCGGTACCAGATGAGTCCTGATTTGTGACCTAGGATGTGATCTATTCTGGAGAATGTTCCATGTATACCAGAGAAGAATGTGTATTCTGTTGCTTTGGGAAGGAATATTCTGAATATATCTGTGATGTCTGTCTGGTCCGGCGTGTCCTTTACAGCATTTATTTCTTTGTTATCTTATGCTTCTATGATCTGGCTATTTCAGTGAGGGGGTTGTTAAAGTCACCTACTATTATTGTATTATTGTTGATGTGTTTCCATGATTTTGTTATTAATTAGTTTATATAGTTGGCTGCTCCCATGTTAGGGGCATAGATATTTAAAATTGTTAGAACTTCTTATTGGACAGACCCTTTAAGTATGATACAGTGTCATTCGTCATCGCTTATTATAGCTTATTATAGTCTTTGGCTTAAAATCTAATTTATCTGATATAAGGATTGCTACCCCAGCTTTCTTTTAATGTCCGTTAGTATGGTAAATTGTTTTCCACCCCCTCACTTTATATCTGGAGGTGACTTTGGGTCTAAAATGAGTTTCTTGCAGACAACATATCGATGGGTCTTGTTTTTTTTTTTCCATTGTGATACCCTGTGTCTTTTGATTGGGGCATTTAGCCCATTTCCATTTAGGGTAGCTATTGAAAGATATGAATTTAGTGCCATTATATTACTGTAAGGTGACTGTTACTTTATATTGTCTCTGTTCCTTTCTCATCTGTTACTTTTATGCTTTCTCTTCACTTAGAAGACCGCTTTCAATATTTCCTGTAGGGCTGGTTTGGTGTTTGCAAATTCTTTTTTTTTTTTTTTTTTGGTCCTAGAAGCTTTTTATCTCTCCTTCTATTTTCAATGACAGCCTATCCAGATGCAGTATTCTTTGCTGCATATTTTTCTCATTTAGTGCTCTGAATATGTCATGCCAGTCCTTTTTGGCTTACCAGGTCTCTGTGGATAGGTCTGCTGCCAATCTAATATTTCTACTGTTGTATGTTACAGAGCTCTTGTCCAAAGCTGCTTTCAGGATTTTCTCTTTGTCTGTGAGACTTGTAAGTTTTACTATTAAATAATGAGATGTGGACCTATTTTTATTGATTTTGAAGGGGTTTCTCTGTGCCTCCTGGATTTTGCTACTTGTTTCCTTCCCCAAATTCGGGAATTTCTCTGCTATAATTTGCTCAAATATCCCTTCTGCCCCACCTTTCTTCTTCTTCTGGGATCCCAATTAATCCAACATTGTTTTGTCGTATGGTATCACTTATCTCTCAAATTCTCCCCTCATGGTCCAGCAGTTGTTTATCTCTCTTTTTCTCAGCTTCTTTATTCTCCATCATTTGGTCTTCTATATCACTAATTCTCTTTTCTGCCTCATTTATCCTAACTGTAAGAGCCTCCATTTTTTATTGCACCTCATTAATAGCTTTATTTATTTCAACTTGTTTAGATTTTAGTTCTTTTATTTCTCCATAAAGGGATTTTCTAGTATCTTCTATGCTTTTTTCAAGCACAGCTAGCATATTTATAATCATCATTCTGAACTCTAGTTCTGACATCTGACATCATTCTGAACTCTAGTTCTGACATTAGGTCCTTAGCTGTTGGTACTGCCTCTTGTTCTTTTTTTTTTTTTTTGAGGTGAGTTTTTTTTGCCTTGTCATTTTATCTAGAGAGGAATAGATGAATGAGAGAACAAAATACTAATAGGATAGCAATGACTCCAGAAAAATCAAAGAGATCTGAAACTGGGGTGAGAAGATAGGAAAAACAATCTATTCTATATCTATATCATCTATATCTATCTATATCTATATATCTATATATATGATTAGACTGGTGAATAGAACAGAGCCACACATTTGATTGTGGGTATATTTTGGTCTGTTAGAAGAAACTTCCTCCCAAAATTTTAAAGAAAGAAAAACTTATATATATACACAACAATAAGGGTAAACATGGTGGAGGGATGGAATGTGACTGTAAAGATTAAAATTAAACATGATTTTAATAAAGGAATTGGTAAGTTAAGAAGTTGGGGGAAAAAAGAAGAAAAAGGAGAGAATGTGATCAGGCTGGAGACTAGAACAAAGCCATATGCTATATTTAGGGTATATTTTGATATGTTAGAAGAAACTGTATCCCAAAATTTTAAAGAAAGAAAAACTTACATGTATACCAAAAAATAAGTTTAAATACAATGAAGGGATAGAATATGACTATAACAATGAAAATTAAAAGAGTTTTAAAAAGGTATTGAGTTATAAAATGTTAAAATAGGAAAGCAGAAAAATGAAATAGAGTAAGAAAAAACAATTAAAAAAAATTAACTTTGAGGGACGCCTGGGTGGCTCAGTTGGTTAAGCAGCTGCCTTCGGCTCAGGTCATGATCCCAGCGTCCTGGGATCGAGTCCCACATCGGGCTCCTTGCTCGGCGGGGAGCCTGCTTCTCCCTCTGCCTCTGCCTGCCATTCTGTCTGCCTGTGCTCGCTCTCTCTCCCTCTCTCTCTCTGACAAATAAATAAATAAATAAAATCTTTAAAAAAAAAATTAACTTTGAAAGACTAAAGAATTGGGAGAGAAGCCATAAATTCTATGTGCTGTATTCCCCTGGCTCTGAAGTTTTGCATTTCTCATAGGTTGGTGAGCTTGGTCTTGGCAAGACTTCTTGCTGATCTTCTGCAGGAGGGGCCTGTTGTACTGATTCTCAAATGTCATTGCTTGAGTTGGAATTGCACCGCCTTCCCTGGGGCAGCCTAAGTAATCTGCTTGGGTTCGCTCAGTAGCTTTTGTTCCCTGAAAGCTTTCCATAGAGCTTTAGAGACGGGAATGAAAATGGTGGCCTCCCAATCCCCGGCCCAGAGAAGCTGAGAGCTCAGGGCCCCACTCCTCAGTGCGCCCTGGGAAAAAAGCGCTCAATCACCCCATCTCCCTGGTCTCCAGCCGCACTCCATATTCACCTGGCCTGTGACGGAGCATTTCTATCTCCGGTGCACGGCCCCGCTTGGAGTTTCCATACCCAGCTGATTCCTGCAGCACGCTCCTGCACCACTCCCTACCCCATGTAAGAAGGTGAGTCTCCCCAAATCTGCCACTTGTGGGGTCTCTGTTTGAAGAGTACGGCCCAGCTGTGCTGGGGACTATAGCTATGGCGACCCTGAGCTAAGAGTGTACTCTTCACTCCATCTTTGCAGGTGGCTTCCCCACTGTGATATCTAGGATCTCGGCCACACTCAGGCACTCCCAGTCTTTCTGTGACCCCAAGGGACTGGAGACCACACCGTCCCTGCAAGGGCTCCACCCCTGCTTAGCCTCTGGAATGATGTCCCTTAGTGGAGCAGACTTCTAAAAGCTTGGATTTTGGGGCACCTGGGTGGCTCAGTGGGTTAAAACCTCTGCCTTCGGCTCAGGTCATGATATCAGGGTCCTGAGATCGAGCCCCATGTCGGGCTCTCTGCTCAGTGGAGAGCCTGCTTCCCTCTCTCTCTCTCTCTGTCTGCCTCTCTGCCTACTTGTGATCTCTGTCTGTCAAATAAATAAATAAAATCTTTAAAAATAAATAAATAAAAGTTTGGATTTTGTGCTCCGCTGCTTCACTGCTTGCCAGGAGCCAGCCCCTCCCTCCGGCGTCTTCCCATATGTCACCTCAGATTCACTTCTCTGCACATCCTACCTTCCAGAAAGTGGTTGCTTTTCTGTTCATAGAATTGCTGCTCTTCTTCTCTTCTATCTCCTGTTGAGTTCATAGGGGCTTAGAATCATTTGATAACTATCTAGCTGAACTCCTATGAGCTGATGAAATTTAAGTTTCCTATTCCTCCACTATTTTGCTCCTCCCCTTGAAACTGAAATTAATTTACTGAAAGTTAATGAGAAAAGAAATAATTCTCTATTCACTTTCTTAAAACATGTTAAAAAATATCAACACAAAAATTCTGTTAACAAATGTAACATAAAAATATGATACAAAGTAGTTATTTGGATGCCTGTTATTTGCTTTGTTTTCTAACAAAGGGAAGAGTTTATTAAAAGGTTTACATAGAGGACATAGGATGAGTTTAAGGGTCCTTTTGCTTATCATAATAGATTATTATTTTTTAACAGTAAGAAATAATGCAGATCAGAACCAAGATGTTAGCACTAGGAATGGAGAAAATATTAAAGAGTGAGGGCTCAGTGACTGATAAGATATAAAGAAGAGGGCGCCTGGGTGGCTCAGTGGGTTAAGCTGCTGCCTTTGGCTCAGGTCATGATCTCAAGGTTCTGGGATCGAGTCCCGCATCGGGCTCTCTGCTCAGCAAGAAGCCTGCTTCCCTCTCTCTCTCTCTCTCTGCCTGCCTCTCCGTCTACTTGTGATCCCTCTCTGTCAAATAAATAAATAAAAATCTTTAAAAAAAAAGATATAAAGAAGAGGTAAAAGTTCAGAATAATATATATGATTCTGTTTCATGAGATTCCTTATAAAATAGATAGGAGAAGGTTGAGTTTACTTAGGAGATATTGAGTTATATGGTGAACTTGGAGAGCTTCACCTGTCGAGCATTTAAAAGGATGCCTTTAGGGGCGCCTGGGTGGCTCAGTGGGTTAAGCCGCTGCCTTCGGCTCGGGTCATGATCTCAGGGTCCTGGGATTGAGTCCCACGTCGGGCTCTCTGCTCAGCGGGGGGCCTGCTTCCCTCTCTCTCTCTCTCTCTGCCTGCCTCTCCGTCTGCTTGTGATCTCTCTCTGTCAAATAAATTTAAAAAAAAATGCCTTTAGGCAGGAGCTAAATGTATGGGACAGGTAATTGGAGAAAAGATCTAGGTTTCATTAAGAAATTTGGAATTCATGGGAATATATGAGCCAAAATCAAGAGTGACCATTTAAATGACTGAGCCACTGAGGCACGCCCAGGAAATATTTCTTTTTGCAGAATTCTGAGGCATGTCTCCCCAGTCTTGGGATTCCTGAGATTTAGCTAAGACAGGATCAAACTTATTAATGCATGTTTATTGTTTCCTCCTTAGTTTTCACTTCCCCACACTCTCATAATGCTTGCTGAGATCATTCCCCAAATAGACAGCCTTTCTTAGTGCTTGTTTTGTGAGGAATTCAAACCAATATACTCTTCTCTTAGAATTGTGCTGTACATCTTTGGGGAAGTAGGATTTCAGAGGCTAGTATAGGATGTGGTTATTCAAATGGATGTTAGTTCTACCACCTTATGGCACTGCTATTCTTAACAGAAACTTCCTAGGCAGGAAACGGATTTTTTTTTTTTTTTCTTTTGAGATAGGGGAAGAGAGAGGTGGGGATTAGGGGAGAAGAGCAGAGGGAAGGGGAGAGAGAGAATCTTAAGCAGGCTCTACCCTCAATGCAGAGCCCATTGCCTGGCCTAATCTCACAGTCTTGTGATCATGATCCAAGACAAAATCAAGAGTCAGATGCTTAAGTGACTGAGCCACCCAGGTGCCCCAAGAAACTAAATACTTGAAAACACTTCCAGAGGTGACTTCCTTGGCTAACACTCAGATTAGGAGACAAAGAGAATTGTGTGTGTTAAAATGTTTAGTTCTTTGAAATTAATGATACTGTGACCAGTTATCAAAGGTATTATTTTTGTTGAAATAGACAGTGATTCTATGCATGCTATCTTATATGGGGAATGCTTGCATATCTTAACTGGACTTTGCTTTTGACTAGCTGTTTATTTGTAATCTATTTTCTTTAGAAAAATCTTCATTTCTAGGATATAACAAAGCATTTCAAGACAGTTATATTAATTTTTTTCCAAAATAATAAAGCCAAAATAGACTATGAAGCTAGTTAATAAGAATTGTGTTTTTATTGATCACATAACCTGTGGCAAAATAATAATAATTGAATTTTAAGTCTCCATATTTGTATGAGGAGTAGCTCCTACAACTTGCACTAGAGAAAAGGATTAAAAATGCATTCATAAGGGGTGCCTGGGTGGCTCAGTGGGTTAAAGCCTCTGCCTTTGGCTCAGGTCATGATCCCAGGGTCCTGGGATCGAGCCCCACATCGGGCTCTCTGCTCAGGGGGGAGCCTGCTTCCCCATCTCTCTCTCCCTGCCTCTCTGCCTACTTGTGATCTCTGTCTGTCAAAGAAATAAATAAAAAATCTTTTAAAAAATGCATTCATAAATAAACCCTGTGGAATGGGCATATACGGTAGGCTGGAGAAGTTCTGCAGAGAAAGTTAAATGGGAATGCCAACTCTGTTTTCTAAAGAGTAAATTGTATATAGCACTTTGGATATTTTTCTTCACACAGTAAAGTTCCCTGTGAGATAGATCTTACCTTCAGAGCTGTACACAGTCATGTCTGAAGCTGCATAATATGAAAACAAGTATAAAATAAACTTTCTCAGTAACTAACATAGAGATGTAGTTATGGATCAAATCTCATGTGCAAATAAAAGTTGATTTTTCATTTTGCTTTGATTATGGATAAAGGATAGGAATGTTGCTTTTGCTTCTCTTCACCAATGACAACTAATGAATCTTTGATCAAGTTCAACATTTCCTACATTAAGAAATAGGTGCAATAAAAATTTTATATCCTTTTTTTGTGAAGTTAAAATTAGATTGGTATTTTCATTCAGATTCCAGAGCTGCTTGTATGCCAAAAGTGTGTTCTTCCTATCTTTCAGAGTCTTTATTATTCTGTCTTCTTTCTGTCCTTGCTCATGCTGCTTTTCACTGTCCTCATCACAGTGAGGTGTCAGCACTTTCCCTTTCAAAGAGAATATATGGTGCATTCCCCTGAGCCCTTTCTCTAACATAGCCAGCTCCTAGCAGCAAGGAACTTTAATAGGGTATATATGTCTTTATTCATTTGTGGAGATACAGGATCTGTATGATGAAAGCTCTGGCATTATGGTGGAGGTAGGTCTCATTGTTCTTGCACAATTCTGTTACCAGCTTAATTGATCCTGCTCATGTTAGAAGGCAATTTGTGTCAGCCCAACACAAAGGGAGACAACCAATAAAAGGCTATACATACTCTTTAGAGCCAAGTTGTACACTCTTACAGAGCTGCTGCCAGGCAGATTTCTATGCTTTAGCATTATACAGGAAGTGGGGAAAAAAGATAAAGGTTAAGAGAATCATTTTCTCAGGGGGCCAATTAAATGAGGGGACTGCATGTAGAGTGAACACATTGGACCTCTCAGATACAGACTACCTAAAATGCAATTTAACATCGATGGTGCATAGAATTATCAATTCATGAGTAATGATCCTTGGAAAGTTCTTTCAGTGTTCAGAAAGAATAACATAGTGTTAGAGAGTTTGGATAAAAATGTTTCAAATGTGCATAGCAAGTCGAATATATCATTCTCTTTGATAGGAGGGGGAAAAAGTTGTAGTTGATTTTTGCCTTATGTACAATTTAAGGATTTAAAGGCTGTATCTTAAAAAAAAAAAAGACCCAGGATACTTTAATTTCTTTTCTATAGTGGCTAAACTTATATAAATGAATTATAACGTCTCATTTTTTTAGATTAAATTTTGGCACTGAACCAAAGCAAAAAACAAAGCAACAACAACACAACAAAAACAAACAAAAGACAAAAAAGTATGAATGACTTGGTTGCCCAGAGCTGGGTAGGGGAATGTAGGGGGCACATTCCTAGAGCTACAGAAACCTGATATGCACTTGGATGCAAAACTCATGTTTAAAGGATTAACACTTTGATGGGGGGGATAAAAACATTGCATCATAATTTTTGAATATTAATTTCACAAAAAAATAATCAGTCTTGTTTGAGGACAATTTTCTAGAATATAGGTTGTTTGTTTGTTTGTTTTAGAATTTCTCTGAGTAGCTCTTCATCAAAGGAATTTGTTCTGGTCCTTCCCACAAATTTGCATCGCTACACATCTGTTTTTAGTCTGATTTTGATTCCTTTTCACACTTTCATATAGGACTTAGAGGTGACCCTAATTTGTTGCTGAACAGAATCAGAGGTAGACAATTTTTTAAGTTTGATGAAGTTTGAGAATTCTCATCTTAACACCAAAGTAGGATATTCTATCCATCTAAAAACTTTCTTAATACCTTCTTTTACAAGTCACTGATTAATTTCAACATCACACTGATCTTTATTTTTTATTTTTTAATCATTTCTCTATATTCTTTGTTTTTGTTTGTTTGTTTGTTTGTTTTTCATTTTGTATAGGTTGAATACTCCTTGTGGATAACCAGTGTGGGTAGGGATAAAATATAAACAAAAGTACCTGACTATAAATACCTTAAAATCACTTTTGTATATTTCTTCCTGGAAAGAATGTGTATGTCAGTCAAGAATTGGAAATGAAATTGGAGATAGGGAAAGACCTTCCTCTTGCTTTTTAGTAAAGAAAGGTGGTTTTGTAAGACTAAGATATAAATTAAACGTATGTATCAATGAAAATGCACACACATATTTCCTGATAAGTGATTCTGAACCATTCTAAGACTTTTTTAGTATACATCCATCCATAAGTTGGTTTCTCATATTTATTAGGATCATATTGACTAATAAAATACACAGAGGCTAGTGTCTTAATTTTAATTTTTATGTATTTTTTTTATTGCTGAAGAGGCAATTGATTCAATGTTACCCAGCATGAGGATATCTGTGTTGAATAAGTAAGCTGTCCTGAATGGAAAAATAATCTGTACCAGAAATAGATGCAATTTGTGAAAATTTTCTACTGTGATAATATTTCCTTTCAATTTTATAACCTTTCCAGGAATATCAGTTATGTTTTCAGTAAGAACTTAAAGTATAGAAGTATGAAAGATTTATTTCCTATGATATATACACACATACATTTGGCAGAATGATATTTGCAATAATAACTTATGCATTCCACCTCCTCCTCTAATGTTTCCAATTTGCTCTGTGACCTGCCCTTATTCCAGGAGCTAGACCATGAGACATTCAGTGTGTTAAGACAGTTTTGTTTAAGAAGAAAGCAGAGAATAAGAGTCAAATTTTTAAAATTTTAGTTTAAAATTTAAAAATTTAAATTTAAAATTCTTAAAATTTTAATTTTTAAAGCAAACATCAAATACAATACAAACATTTTGGAAAGATTCAAGATAAATGAGAGCCTCGTTTTGCCTGTGTCCCGCTGACTATATGAAGACTGTCCAGATTGGTGGACAGAAGAAAAAGGGGGATAGTCTCTGGTAGATTCCTGGAAATGTGCCAGATAAAGTCTCTCCTCCCCCATTTTCTTCACCCTTAATTTTCAAATCCAAGAAAAGGGAAACATCCCCCATCCCAGATGGACTTGATGAACTTTGAGAGTGGAATGATCCATATACTCTTTTTCTGAGCCAAATCCTAGGAAATGAAAGGCTCCATCCATGTCCTCTCTTTACCTTAGCATGGTTCAGAAACATCTGTGTGGATACTTAGGCAGAAGGGCCTGAAGCAGCCCTCTAGAATATTCATGTGCTCCTGGACAGCTCAGAGAGCAACAGAAATATTTTCTGAATGGCACAGTATGGCCATGGCACAGAGAACCAATGAAACAAATACCTTGTTAGCAAGACAAGGAGGCTGTGACAGTGATGTGTATGAATGGAACACAGAAGACTCCATGCAACACAAACATCTAGCCAGTGCTTGCAAAGTGATATGTATACAGATAATGATGGAAAATGCCTAGATTTCTGCCAGGTTCTTCATAACCTGTCATGATATAAGCCATAAAGAATTTACCAGGTAACCCAGGGAAAAGATAAGGGGAGACACTAAAGTGACTATTAGGGTTACTCATGAATACAGGTGCTTAGAACACAAATTAAGCTTAGTTATAGCAAAGACAGTTAAATTTCTTGAAGGTCTTATTTGGTAGAATGAGATGGATATTCACTGTGTGTATTTTTTTTTTAAAGTTATTTATTTGACACAGAGAAAGAGAGGTCACAAGCAGGCAGAGAGGCAGGCAGAGAGAGAGGGGTAAACAGACTCCTCACCGAGCAGAGAGCCTGATGTGGGGCTCGATCCCAGGACCCTGAGATCATGACCCAAGCTGAAGGCAGAGGCCCAACCCACTGAGACACCCAGGCATCCCTCACTGTGTGTATTTTTAATATACTTACTATCTTGAACATGTCAGTGTTATTGCTAAATCTAGTAATAGTTCCCTGTACTTAAAATATCTAAGTAGTTCTAAAGCTGTAGTTTTCACAGACACACAAACATACATACAACTCATGTTGATGTTTTACCTTATAAATAGAGGTGATGGAAGTCATCTAGTGAAAGATGCCTTACCATAACTTCTGGTATCCTTAATAATTTGAACATTTTGCATATTCATGCCTGTCAGAATTGTAGATATCAAAAGTTTAAATGTTGTAAGTTTGTAACTGAAATGCTAATGGGTGAGATAATTTTCTCATAATTATTGTATACTTTTATCAAAGTTTGTCAAGTAGTTAAAATTCTGTTTTCATCCTATACAAAGAGAAATAAGCAAATACTTCCAAAAGGCAAGAAAAACACAATGGAATAGTTTATCTTTTTTCCCTCTTGATATAGTTTAAAAATCCTCAAAGATGAGGAAAGAGCAAGAAACAAAAACACTACTCCATATGTTCCATTTCTTTTTTTTAATAATTTTTAAAATTTTTTATAAACATATAATGTATTATTAGCCCCAACCAAATTAAAGATTTAAATAAAATCTTTAAAAAAAATTACTGTGCTGAAGGCAAATTAACTTGACCCAAAATTTTGATGAAACAATTTTTTTAAAGATTTTTATTTATTTATTTGACAGAGAGTGGTAACAAGTAGACAGAGAGGCAGGCAGAGAGAGAGAGAGAGAGAGAGAGAAGCAGGCTCCCTGCTGAGCAGAGAACCCGATGCGGGACTCTATCCGAGGACCCTGAGATGATGACCTGAGCCGAAGGCAGCGGCTTAACCCACTGAGCCACCCAGGTGCCCTTGATGAAACAATTTTTAACTCACTTTATAAATTTCAAATTGAATCAAAATTAGGTGAAATTAATTCTCCTTAGGAATTCATAGGCTAAGGTGAAGGGTGACTGATTTAAGGGTGATAGCCTAATTTGTAATGAAAAAATTTCTCTAAGTTACAAAATGAATTGCTTATCTAATAGGTTAATACTAAGAGAAATATATTTTGGCAATCTCTGAGCCATGTTCTTGAAAACTATAGTGATTAATTTGATTACAAATCACTAAAATATATAAACCCTAAATTATTCAGGTTCTTCAAAAAGATGTGTTTATTTGACCTGCTGCTTCTTTTTATTTGGTCAGATTATTTTTGTTACTTTTACTGAAGTAAGTAAAGGTGCAAAAAGAATTTTTACAACTAATATAGCATGTTTTATTAACCAGTATTGTTCACATGATTTCTGGGCTCTACTTTCCATAATTTTTATTGCAGTAGGGCCTAGTGAAGGTTCCCTGGATCAGGGAACATGTCTTATTGGGTTCCTTCACCAGATTCTCGTGTTCTTCACCAGATTCTTGTCTTAATTCTCTCATTGGCTCTCATCACCAATGTCTCATACTTAGGGCATTTTGAGAAATATGGATACAGAGTTTCCTTAATAATTATTTGTGGTCTTTTGTCTCCTTAGAGCTCAACCAAAAATGTAATAGTTTCACAGTTAAATTATTTTAAAGTAAACTTTATTTTTTAGAATGGTTTTAAATCTTAAATTTACATTTAAATTTAGAAAATTGAGCAAATAGTGCAAAGTTCTTCTCATCAATCCTGTAATTTCCCTTGTTATTAACATTGTGCATTAATGTGATCATGTGTCATAACTAATGAACCAAAATTGATGTATTACTTAACTAAATCTATACTTTTTTTCAGATATTCTTACTCTTTATCTAGTGTCTGTATTCTGTTGCAGAATTCCATCCAGGATACCACATTGTATTTAGTCATCATGTCTCCCTAGACTCCTCTTGCCTGTTTCATTTTCTCAGATTTACCTGGTTTCCTTTGTTTACTTGTTTTTGTAGTGTTTGTCAGGTTTTCCCACTGTACAGTTACACTTTGTCTTTCCCTTTGTCATATTCTTTGGAAGGAAGTGCACACTTATGGTGTGGGTTGTTATGTTCTACCTCCTTAAAAGAGGAGTATCTACCTAAATTATTCTCATGCTTCTATTTATATCTTCTGCCTAATTTATTGATTTAGTTTAAGTGTTAGTGTGGATTTGGAGGATATTTATTTCATATTTTTCGTTATAACCCAATACTACTTTATTTTGTTGGTAAAATTATTCGAGCTTTGGCCTTTTGGAACTCTTTCAGTTGGTTCCAGTGTCCCATTTGGATGCCCCCATTATTGTTTTGTTTGTTAGTTTTGCTGTTTATTTGATTTAGTATATCCTTCCTTTCTAGCACCACAAGATGGTCCTGGCTCATCTTGCGTATTTACTACCCAAGTTCTAGAACTAGCCATTTCTCCAACAAATCCTGGTTCCTTTAATTGGATAGTGTTATTAAAAGCCAAGATCTCAGTGCTGGTGCACAATCACCTTATCAAGAAAAAAAAAATCTTAAATGATGCAGAAGATTAGTAGAACTAATCGATAACATTTAACACAATTTCTCCAACAAATCCTGGTTCCTTTAATTGGATAGTGTTATTAAAAGCCAAGATCTCAGTGCTGGTGCACAATCACCTTATCAAGAAAAAAAAAATCTTAAATGATGCAGAAGATTAGTAGAACTAATCGATAACATTTAACAATTGTTTAAAACAGCAAATCTCAAAAATTTTTTTAGGATACATTAAAAATTATTGAGGACCTCAAAAAGCACTTCTTAAATTGGTTATATGTATTTATATTTACTGAATTAAAAAGAAAAATTGAGACATTTAAAAATATTTATTTACTAGTCCATTTAAATGAAATAATAAACCCAACCCTTGTATATACAAGGAACATCTTTTTATGAAAAAACTTTTTGGAAGCACATTATCAGGAACAGTGTCATTGCTCTACATTTTGCATGTCTTAAGAGGAAAAAGCTGGATTCTCAAACATGCTTCTACATTCAGTACTTTGTGATTTGTTGTTTTGTTTAAAGTTTAGGAAGAAAATCCAGCCTCACACAGATAAATAATTAGAAACAGAACTATTTTAATGGCCTTTTCAAATAATTTGGCATATAACTAAAATATTGGAATCTAGAAAAATCTACCCTATCTTTGCAGGAGAATGAGAATGAGATAAATAATATCTTGGTATTACTATGAATAGAGTTTCGTGCTTGTGTACTCTGAAAACAGTCACAAGAGATCACACTTTGAGTGCTGTTGGTCTTAAATACAATTTCAAGAGGGAAAATAAGGGTCTATGAATTGAGTCTTATATTGTTACTTATTCATTGTCAATTTATTAGTCAGTGATCATTTTCACAGGATGATTTATTTACTTCATTGACAGAAGAGGAATTGGCATAAACCCTGCACAGGTAGTGGTAAAATATTAGACTAAATGCCAGTGTAAAGTTAAGCAAAGCAAGTAAAATGAAATAATTTATGTTATGACAATTCATCTTCACTTGGTATAATTTTCTCTCTTATGCCTTTCCCATTTACTTTCTTTCTATTTGCACATTATAACTTGTCTTACCGTCACATTCTCAGTTTGGTTTAGGGTAGCTGTGTGACATGTCTGATGAGGGGTCACTTGGAAGCATTTCTTAGGCTTTGCAATTGACCGTCAATCAGACATGATGAATGCTTGTGTGAGCAATTTCCACCATGAAAACACCTTGTGGGCACTTGAGAGTGAGAGGAAAGGCGACTTTGGCAAGAATGAGGAGACATGAGAGCAAGCCCAAGACCAATTTTCTAAATTTGTTGCTCTGCTGGAATGATTGTGAGAGATGATGGATGACTGATATCACTCTCAAGTGTCTTTTATCCCTTAGGATAATTTTGCCAATTTTCCGGTGAACTTAAATGTCCACAGATGTTTGAGATGAAACCTGCTGATTTGTAACTCAAAGGCTTTAACTTCCAAATTGTTGGAGAATGTCATTGGAAATGGGCAGCTTGACTACAGTTTCAGCAAAAAACCACGGAGTGTCCTGAAGATACTCTTGTAATTTGTTACTGGCACAAATGTCAAGAATAATGATTTTATTTATCCTTTTTAGTAGATTAAGAGTAAGAATAGAATGTTAAGTGTCACTGGTCTCAGCTCACAGTTGGTGAGTAAATATTACATCCCCTATGCTCTGCTATTGAGAATCCTTAATTCAAGGAAAAAATGTTGACAAAGACGTAGCTGTGTTTATATTTATGAAAATGTAAATGCTAACAAGGAAATTTAAAGAACATGAAACAATATTTTTTAGAAAAATAATCTATATGAAATGGATGAATGAGCTAAATGAAATGAGCTAAAATGAAAAGGATGCCTCTGCAGTTAAAATATTGCTCTGAGATTTGTTGAAAAAGAAATTGGCCTGTGTTCCTCTGGTGTGCATACCTCATCACACCTTTATTCTTTGCCTTTTTTAATGCCCTATTAGTGCCTTGGGTAGACTGCTAAATGTTTGCTAAAAAGGAAGACTTGCCTTTATTTCCCCTTTATATCTGCCGTTAAGCATATTAAGTATTTTAATTGTAGGTCAGCCCTTTTATTAAGAATAAAAATAGGGAAGCTTTATATTCAAATTTTAAAATATTTGTAGTCTGAATTTCATACTGATTTTTAATTATTTTCAATTCTGAAAGATCCATACTAATTATTTCTTTGTTATCCTTTTGACATAGTAACAACCATATTTGCCCAAAACCGTAGCCAGTATTTCTCAATTTGATTGCATATTAAAATACCTGGGAACTTTAAAAAAAAATCATAAAGATATCTGGATTCTAGTCAGACCAAATGAATCAGAATCCCTCAGAGCAGAATTTTAGTATTTTTAGAAAATCTCCAAGTAATTCTAATGCATAGTTAAGAATCACCGATGTAGGTTATGGATGACAAATAAGTTTTCACCAACTAATTGTTAATAACTATCTAGAGAATTATGTTAAGAATGACTCCAGGGTCAAATTTAGGCTCAAGGTAAGAATATTGTGATACACTCATGATGTCACAAAGAACTCTAGGGCGGAGAGGAGTAGCTCACAGGTCATGTTCTTGTCATCCCTTTCCAGCCTACTGACTTTTAATTTCTTTCTTCATGAGTGTTGAGTCCCTTCATATTTCTCTGGTCTCCATTCAATTATGAGATTCACCAGGCTTATTTCATTATATAGGAAAATTTTATTTCATGTAAATTTTGGTAGTAGTTTCATCAAACAGTGGATTATAAGATTAAGTACCACACACACTTCACATACTGCCAAAGGGAGCATTTATTATGATGATAGTAAAAAAAAAATATTGTGGATCCTTTTTTGTCAAGACAATTGCCAATATATATTAATAGTTAAACATTATGAACTCAGAAGTGAAGGGGGGAAAATATTTATGTTGCCAGTAGCTGTACCCTTTCCTATTGTGACTTTTGCTTATTACTTAATAGACCTGAGCATTAGTTTTATTATAAATATTATATATTACATAGAGCTAACATTATGTTTTTACAGTGCGAATTTTGTGAGGATCCTGTGACTTACATTATATATTTGCAAAATGCTTTGTACCGAATAGCTCCTCTGAAAACATCAACCACTTTTAGTTATTATTTGCATATGGATCATCTGATTATCCATAGGAATTCATCAATTTAGTTCAAGTAGATGATATTGTACTTTATATTCCTTACTACCTTTAAGCAATCATCTTTTATGCAAAATATAAACACTGAGGGGGGATCATAATATGCTATAGAAATACCTCATCACTACCACAACTAGAATTACTGGCTAACTTATTTAAAATCATACAGCAAGTCAGCGTGAAATCAAGAATCAGCAGCAGGTTCATATAGATCCACTTTAAGCTAGCTGGTACATACCACTTTACAATTTACAAAGTCTGTAGATAAACATTATCTCACTTGATACTTTAAACAATCTATGAGGTAGGTGTTATTGAGCTCATTTTATAGATGAATAAACAGAGGCTCAGAGAATTAAAATGATTAAATTTTGGCTCAGCTAATTTTAATTGAAGTCATTATAATTATTAAAATTATAACAGTAATGTCACAGATTTTGTTTTTCCACAATGAAATATTTTCCTTAGATAGTATTGTTTCACATTAAATGAATAAAAAATTATATATAAATTCAGGATAATATATACTTTTAGATTATCGTAAGCTTAGTGCAAAAAAACCTGAGAATTTATAGAATTTATTTTTGTTGCACAGATTCTATCTTGAGATGTTGTATGTTGTTTTTTATAGTTTATCTTGTTAAAGTTGTAGAATGATGGACCTTTTATTTCTGGTGGTGATTTAGGTCAACAATCTTGTCAACTTTGGGGAAAAAAAAGAAAACATTGGAATGGACAAATATTTCCTCTCCAAATTCAGCTAGTTGAGATTACCTCTTGTGTGGAGGGAATGAGATTTCTTCCCCTTTTCACAGGATAACCATTTCCACTTATATTTATAATGAAGATTTGTAGTTTTGTGAGATGTTATCATATCCTGTACACTACAGGTGTTAAACATTTAAAGGTCAACATTTCAAAGAAATGTCTAAATTTCTATGCCCAATAGTGTTTGCATATGTTTTCTCATGCCCTTGAATTAGCCATGCATGCAGAAAAACATGTGCAAACCATATGGCAAAAGATCTATGTGTCACTTCCAAGAATCTCTTTCTGTAAGGGTCTGGGTTACACATAGCACAATGACTGTTAAAAGACTAGGAGGACTTAGATTCCCAAATGCTTGATCAAACCCAATCATTGAATTTATTTTTAAAGTATAAGAGCATTCACTCTGAATATGCGAGTGACTCTTTCAGTTAGAACATTAGGCACAGATGCAGGGGTGTTAACTCTTTTAGGAGCTATGTATTAAATGGCATCTAAATGCACTCCCTATCTCCCACCACCCAAATATTTTAGGCAATAAAAAACCTGCAACAGAAACATAGAAACAGGAAGTTAGCTGACTTACTTTTTTTTTTTTTTTAAATGAAACTAAGTGGGGAATCTATGCCTTGAGGAAGTATATAGGTCAGGGGTAAGGTATTTTGTTTTCCTTTCCGGTCATGTATTTTCTTGTTTGCCATAGGCCTTACCACTTCCTATTGTGTTAAACTCTGTCTAGTACACAGATTTAGGTTGTTAGTTTAGCTCCTCCTGGCATTTGAGTTTGTAACTTCTATGGGTGACCAGGCTCCTAGCCCTCCACAACTCTCACCCAACTTTACACTCATGTATTCTGAAACTGTATTAGTTTGACTCAACTTCCGGCACCTAGAATAAGTTAATCAAGCCTTGTATAGTCAAAAAACTATAAAAAACTATTTGTCTTCTACAAACAATATAATGTGGTATTAGATGTGTCCCAAATAATTCAGATTTCACTGACATGAATGTTGTGTCATGCCACCATTACTTATCAATCTATCTTATCAAGCATTTTCATATAAAATATAGTAATTTCTGGTATTAAGTGCTTACTTAGCCTTTGTACTTGGCACGAGAGGGTGAAAGTGCAGTCAGGGAGGTCTCATTGATGATATTGCAACAGTTACTTGGATCAGGTGAGAAAATTAACCATGTGGTTATTTGGGAAGCAATATTCAAGAAAGTTGGACCAGCTTGAGAGAGGGTCCTAAGGTCATGGCATCCCTGATGTAACCAGGGAATAGCAAAATTTCATGTTTGGAACTGAGTGACTGATGGAGAAAGAAAAGAGGGAAGGTACATGGTATCAAAGAGGTGGTAGTGTGCATAGAAGTAGCTGATTATGTAACCCCTTGATGTCATTGTTAGAATTTTAGTTTTTACTCTGAAAGAAATAAACAAGTTTTGAGTAGAGGAGTGGCATACTATTAATTGTGCTCTAAAGAGAGCAACTTTAGCTTCTGTGGAGAATAGACTATAATGTAGCATTGATACTGAAGGAAGACCAGATAGGAAACTTTTCTAATAATACATCATCTCAAATAAGAGATAATGGTAGCCCACCAGGGAGGTATTAATGGAGATGGTGAAAGATGCTCAGATATTTTGAAACTAGAGCAAACAGGTTGATGATACAATGAATTTAAGACATGAAAATAAGTAGAAGTCAAGATTGCACCAAGGTGATTGGGCCAAGTAACTGAAAGGATACAGTTACATCAGTTGAAATGGGAAAAGTGTTGAATAGTACAGTTTTTGGTAGAAGAGTCAGGAGTTCAAGTTTAGACATAAAGGACTGGGAAAACACTTTGGACATTAGAGTGTAAGTGTTGAGTAGGCAATTGAATATGCAAGTCTTAGTCTCAGATGGCAATGTATATTCTTCAAGATGATTTTTCCCATTTTTTCCATTTTATCTGTGTTGGGGTGATTTCCTGAAATCTGTTTCAATTTACTGTCATCCCTTCAACAATATCTCATCTACAGTTGATCCATATAAAACAATTTTTTGTTTCAATTACTATATTTATATCAAAGATTTTTGGGATACTTTGAAATCTGGCTTGTCTTGTTCCATAGTTTTCTAACATTGTTTTATGGAGTTAATAGCTTCATATATCTTTTATGCATTAAATTTACTCTTTTTCAATACTCTTCCAGATTTTTCTATTTGCTCTAATACTTGGGATATAAATTTTCCATTTATAATATCTTAGGGATGTATTATTGGCATTGGGCTTTCCTCTTATGTTTTATGGGTATCCATGCACTCATTGTCCATGAATATTTTCCCCTTTATGAATCTTTGAATGCTGTGGGTAACAACACTTTTCCTTTGAGTTAATACTGGATATTCTTCAATGAGCTTTAGCATTTTTACTTTTCCTAATCCATTTTTTATATCCGTTTCTTCATCTAGGCTTTAGCATGAGTTTAGGCTTGCTCCCATAAGAGTTGTATACTTGAGATCTTGATTTATTAAAGGGAATTCTATTTTTATACATCACTTAATTGACTTCCTAAGATAACCGTGGGTCAGTAAGCAGAAATTTTCTGGTCACTTTTCAGCTTTAATGCAACATTTTCCTTGCTCATGATACTATAAGTAAACTCACTTGCTTACTTTCATGAGGCCTATAGCGTCTATGACAGTTCATTCGGAAGTTAACGTTCCCTCATGAATAATGTACCCATGTATAATACACTTTTTCTTGTAGCTAAGCCTATGGATATAGAACAACATATCATTCATATATATTATCTGAGGAATATATGTGAAAAAGAATTATATAAACAAAGTAAGTGAACCAGAACAGTGTCCTAAGGATAGGAGAAGCTGAAAGGAAATAGTGGTGAATAATGTGAGTAATGTGTATAATAATTATAATATAGATATTTCTATATAAATGAATAATAAAATGAAAATTAGTGATAGGTCACCTAGAAATTAGTTTGAAAAAGAGTGAATAAATACTCTTAAAACAGAGGAGATTGGGGAGAAGAACTTCCAGAATGAGTGAGAAAGCAGGAGTTCCTCTCCACACAAAGCAATGATAAAATTGGACAAAATTCTGAATAACGATTTCAAGACTTTGGAAATTGAGTAAAGGAATACAACAAATTTAGAAGCATTTATTCAAGAAGAACTACTAAAAGCTGGCAATAATACTTACGAGTCTGTGTTATTTTAAGCTGGAATTTCTTCTTTTTCTTCTTCTTTTTTTTTTAAAGATTTTATTTGTTTATTTGACAGACAGAGATCACAAGTAGGCAGAGAAGCAGGCACAGAGGAGGAAGCAGACTCCCTGCTGAGCAGAGAGCCTGATGCACAGCTAGATCCCAGGACTTTGGGACCATGACCTGACCCGAAGGCAGAGGCTTTAACCCACTGAGCCACCCAGGCACCCCAAGCTGGAACTTCTTTTATCCTCTTTTCCTTGCCCTCCTAGCTTGAGCAAGGCATTATTCAGAAATAAATCCAGACTTGTAATTTAAATCTCAAGCATGAAACATTAATACACATGGTTCAGTGATTTTAGACTTGACTTATGCTATAAAATTCTTAACAGATTTCCTTCATTTCTACATCATAACATGTTGGAAAAAATGAAAGGTAAAAACCAATAGTCAAAATTAAATGTCTATTTTGGGGGTACCAGAGAGCTAAGGATAACTAACAAAATTCTGATTCTTTAAATAGCTTGTTGATATGCTATATGTTTGTGTATATATAAAGTATTACAAACTAAATAATTTCTGGAATAAAAACAATTGATATGGAAGGGTCAGCCAGTCAATTAGCCAGTATTAATTTAATGTTTATTTCTCAGCAGAAGTTAGAAATGATAAAGGCTTCAGGAAAATTAACACTCTAAGCTGTGACTGGGTAGTGTTTTGCTGCCTTTTCCTGGGCTCATTCATGCAGCTGCACCTAGCTAGAATACTGACTGGGGATTAGCCTTAGTAAAGATAACTAAAATGGCTTGATGTCTTCCCATATGGTATGTTTTATTACTATAGAAGGATAGACTGGGCTTCCTCACAGAGTGGGAGCAATGTTTCAAGAACTCAAACCTCAATGTGCAAATGTTTATCAAGCCTCTGCTTGCATTATATGAGCTGATGTCACATTGGCAAAAGTGAATGCGATGAGGGAGGGCATCTCACAAGAGTATTGTTACAAAAAGGTATGATTCATTGGGTTCCGTTTTAATAACAATCTACCATGTTCCAAATTTCAGCCTCAGTAATTTATATCTTTCCCAAACATAAAATACACTCTTCACTTCCTAAACACCCACTTCCTAAACACCACTTCCCAAACACTTCCTAAAAACCAAAGGTCCATGATCTCATAAACAGAATCAGGTCTGGATATGGATGAGGCATTTCGGGTGGGACTTCTCTCTCTTTTTTTTTTTTTTTTTTTTTAAAGATTTTATTTATCCATTTGACAGAGACCACAAGTAGGCAGGGAGGCAGGCAGAGAGAGAGAGAGGAGGAAGCAGGCTCCCCGCTGAGCAGAGAGCACTATGCAGGGCTCTATCCCAGGACCCCAGGATCACGACCGGAGCTGAAGGCAGAGGCTTTAACCCACTGAGCCACCCAGGCGCCCCTGGGTGGGACTTCTCTTGATCCAAACCCTCATGACCTAAAAAAGCATGTTATTTGCCCTCACATACTTAACCTAGAATACTATGAGTCAGATAACAGCAATAGACACTCTCATTCAAAAAGAAGAAGAAGAAGAGAACATAGCAGATACTGGACCAGTGCAATTCTAAAAGCCAGGCAGGCAATAGTTATCATAGCTCCCCATACTGGGGGTGGGGAATGTTCCTTGCTTAGGGTCCAGCCCAGTTCTTCCGGGAAGTTATTCTCTCACACATTTTTCTCTGTTGCTCTTGGTTTTTAGTTCTGACAACTTGGTTCTGACCTATGAGACATCAGACCTTGTTTTTATTGGGAATAATCTGTATTTGCAGCTGAGTAGCTTTCTCAGCCTGCTCTTAGTAAATTGGGGAGCCACAAGCTCCTTTCCCTTTTTTTTTTTTTTTTAAGATTTATTTATTTGACAGGAGGGGACGGGAGAGAGAAAAAAAGGGGTAGAAGGAGAGAATCTCAAGCAGACTCCCTTCTGAGTGTGGGCCTCATGCAGGGCTTGATTTCAAGACCCAATGAGATCATGACCAGAGCCAAAACCAAGAGTCGGATTCTTAACTGACTGAGCAACCCAGGCACCCTTCCTTTTCCTTTTAAACTTGTCTCTCTCACTTTTATTCCAAACTGATAAATTGCTTAAAAATGTTGAGATCTTTCTATAAGTTAGATTGGAGTTTATTAAATGCCCTTGAAGCTACATCCACGATTATTTTAAAGGTAGACTTTTTTTCCTTTTACTTTAGACCCCACAGTGGCAATGCTTATGATTCTTTTTTTGTTTGTTTGTTTTTTTAAGATTTTACTTATTTATTTGACAGACAGAGATCACAAGCAGGCAGAGAGGCAGGCAGAGAGAGAGGAGGAACCAGGCTCTCTGCTCCGCAGAGAGCCCGATGTGGGGTTCAATCCCAGGATCCCGGGACCATGACCTGAGCCAAAGGCAGAGGCCCCAACCCACTGAGCCACCCAGGTGCCCCAATGCTTATGATTCTTTTTTTTTTTTAAGATTTTATTTATTTATTTGACAGACAGAGATCACAGTAGGCGGAGAGGCAGGCAGAGAGAGAGAGAGAGCAGGAAGCAGGCTCCCCACTGAGCAGAGAGCCTGATGTGGGGCTCGATCCCAGGACCCTGGGATCATGACCTGAGCCGAAGGCAGAGGCTTTAACCCACTGAGCCACCCAGGTGCCCCAATGCTTATGATTCTTTTTTTTTTTTTTAAAGATTTTATTTATTTATTTGACAGAGAGATCACATGCAGGCAGAGAGGCAGGCAGAGAGAGAGGAGGAAGCAGGCTCCCTGCTGAGCAGAGAGCCCGATGTGGGGCTCGATCCCAGGACTCCGAGACCATGACCTGAGCCGAAGGCAGCGGCTTAACCCACTGAGCCACCCAGGCGCTCCAATGCTTATGATTCTTAAAAGCCTTTTTGTCTAGTTGAGAATGTCAACTAGGCATCCCCTTAACCCCTTGAAGGTCTTAACAAAGGGTCTTCCAGCCACACTGCAGATTGGATAATTACCTTAAAGGCATACATTGCTTAGAGAATCCTTTGCTGAGAGGCTGAATATATGAAGTAGTTTTATTTTCCAGTCAAGCAACTTCTTTATACATTTTCTAGATTCACTGTACAAAGTGAAATTCCTGTTTTAGTTCTCCTTTCTCTTCTCTTACTCTATCATATAAAGCTAAAAGGACACTTTACACTTCTAACACTCTGCCTAGAATTCTTAGCCAGATCTACAAGTTTATTATTGAACTATTCAGCATATTCTCTATCTTCCAAATACTGTAGAAAACAGTTTTACCATTGGTTCAATGCTACAAGGCCTCTTCCTAGCCTCTAATAGCATGTTCTTCACCAGTTCTCCAGCGTCTGCCACTACTCTGTCTCAAACCCAGTACCATAGTTTTTAGGTTTGTGTTATTGCAGCTATCCAATTCTGGTACAAATTTCTAAATCAGTTCTCTGTTGCTGACTTAAAGCAATGAAAAATATGATTTCTTACAATTCCATGTGTTGGCTCAGTGATTCTTCTGTAGCTTTACCTTGTTCTCACTCATGCAGATTCATTCAGTTAAGAGTGTCTGTTGGGAGCTCCGCTTGGCTGGGACATGTACAATGGCTACTTTCCTCTCCATGTGGTTGTTGATCCTTTAGAAGTGTAGAATGGGCTTCTTCCCCTGGCAACAGGAGTATGTCATGAAGACAAGCCCTGGGGTGGAATGCTTTCCCCATTGGCCTAAGGAAGTCAATGACCATGTACATGTGGGAGGAACACACAAGGATATGGATACTGGGAAATGTGATTCATTGGACTCCATTAGCATAACAATGTGCTACAGGATCTACCTTTTTATTCCTTACTAATTTAAAAATTCTGGGATATGTAATTATATAGAACTCTTATATGATAAATTTAATTTACATTTTCTTAAAAGCCAGGTATTATATTTTAATATTACTTGTTCCTCTAAGGGAATAATTTCTGCTGTCAACTTAAACATATTTCCTGTCAGAAAGTTGGGCGGGGGGGGCATCTGTCTTGGGCTTAGGTCATGATTCCCTGACTTGGGATTCCCAATTCCTGGGATTGAGTACCAACCCCTTCCTTAGGCTTCTTGCTCAGTGGGGAACCTGCTTCTCCCTCTGTCCTTCTCCCCAACTCTTGCTTTCTCTCTCCCTCTCTCATGCTCTCTCAGTCTCAAACTCTCAAATCATTAAAAAGGAACAAAAAAAACCCCACCAAAAAAAACCAAAGTTTGGTAAATTCTGCTTTAAGATACTACCTCTTGTTTAACACAGATTATTTTCCATCGAGTACCTTAAAGTGTAAAACAAATTTCAGTTGTCTTTTTAGATCATTATTTCTAAATTTTCTCTTTTAATATTGGTACTTAACTCTGTTAAGAATGTCTAATAGCACTCAAGTGTCCAGAACACTTTGATTTTGTACCTTAGATTATATAAAAAGATTGATAGTTTTATGATTTTTGCTAGTATACAAAATCTCACTTTTCTTCTTCCATAGAATGGGGAATTACCTACCTCATGGGATCATCATAAAAATTAAAGTAATGCATGTGAGTACTTTGCACCACATAGTTCAGAGTAGGTACTCATTAAATGGAAATTATACTAAGGGTTAGCACAAAGAGATCATCATGCTGATGTGGATACAGGATAGTTACAAGGGCTTTTGTTGGCTTCTTAGCAGAAGTAGAATTTGATCCAGGTTTTAAATGAAATCTGCAATATAAAGTGGAGAAGGTATGGTTAGATGACACCACAAGAAAAATGTTGAGAGAAAATTTTGATTTTTTTATTGAATTGAGATATATGGTCCCAAACTATACAGTTTTGCAGATTTGGAAGTCTTTTACTATATAAAAACATTTTCTATAGTGGCACTAATAGAAAATGTATGGATATTCGAGACATCTGTGAGTTTGTCTGACCAGCACTGACTCCCATTTCTGCTGGTATTGGCATCTTTGTATAGGTTTAAGTACTCCTTCTCTCTTGATTCTATCTAGTCTCTACTGGGACTGTCATTTAAGGGTAGGGATGTTCCCCAAACTAGATCAACCTGAATAAGGCAGTCTCTTCCCTTTTCTCTCTTCATTTCTTCCCCATCCCCTTTCTGTCTCTTCCTTCATTGGCCATTTATCTATCTCTCTTCTCGTCTACCCCTTTCCTCACTCATCAATTCCTGAAATTTGAATTTGAACATAATAAGAAAGAATAAACAATGGATATTAGTTGGGAGTTTTTTGCTTGTTTTCAAACTTCACATAACTTTAGCAGTGACAACATAATTTTTGCAAAGTCAATTTTGATGACATCTAGGGAGAAATGATTGGATCTAATGGGGAAGAGACATAATCAAGGCTTTTAAGAGTCATGTTAATTAGTGTCTGTTTACATGTGTATTTGCTTTGTAATAATTTATTGAATGATACATTTATCCTATACTTATAATATAATCCTATATTTGGCATGTATTTTGTATATCATACTTTCAACATGCGAATGGGATTCATTTTTTTCCTGGACAACAGTATGTTAAAAAGAGTGTTCATGAGTTTCTGCTATGTAGCTCTCTAGATCCTTTTTGGTTCCCATGCCTTCTAAGATCTGTCATTCCTATTTCCTTAGGGCTGATATTATTACATCTTTTCAAATTAAATAATTTTATTTTTCCTAATTTATTCTGAGTTAGTTTTTTTTACTTGCAGTATAAGAACCAAAATGATTTAATGGACAAAAAGAATTGAAATGATTTGTTAAAAATATATTGGCTTTAAGGTTCTTGTGGGAACTAACATGAAATTTAGGAGCCAGCTAAAAGTTAAAATTTCTAAAACATCTTCCGTGACTTCTCATGCTCCAGTGTAGAATTAATCATTACCTCATTTATGTCCTCTGAAAACATGAGACATTGCAGGACAGTGGGTTGTGTGAAGATATAAATACTATATTTTAAAGAACACAGGTAAAAATGCATGTACATTATTTTATAATTACTTGGTTTCCTGTGTTTTCTTCTTCTTAGATTGTTAGCTAATTTAATGCAAAGAGCTTCATCTCATACTTACTTTTTGTATATGTAGTATTTATTTCAATGTTGGACACTATTAGCAGATCAATAAATATTTGTTGAATTGATTTTCTTCCACAGAATTCCTTGTGAGGGATCAATGCGTGTGAAGGGATATTTGCTTTGTAAATCCTTGCAGGAATAATGCAGTAATAGCCTTCGTGGCCATTGACAAAATAGTTTATAGCTCACTGATAAATATATATTTTAAAGAGGGCAGTTAAATTTGGATAACTTGGATTCTGATATTCTCATTTATAAGATTTATTTTTATTCCTGACATAGAATAAAAATATGGATAGTTGTGATGAACTAATGTAAAAAGCACCTTTATCTATATTTGGAGTCATTATGTCAATATTAAGCACCCAGAGGTTGCATGGCAAAATACTGGACTCTAGAACTCTTAAGCATTCTCTTCCTAGACAAATAGAATTTTCATTACCTATGTCAATTTTTTTTTAAATATTCTAATTGCAACTAACCTGCAACCCTAAGTTTTCTAAGGAAATCTGTTCTTCTGAAATTACTTGAAATGTTGTAAGGACTGTGAGTAGATGACAAACGAAATAAAATTTCATTCCTTTTATTACTTTAATCTTCTTTGGTTGCCTTGTAATCTATGATGAATTTGAAAGCAGAAAAAAGGATTTCAGAAGATCCCTTATGTTTTGCAGGCAGAAGTCAATATTTTGTTTTTGTTTTAAGATTTTTTATTTATTTGACAGAGAGAGACACAGTGAGAGAGGGAGGAGAAGCAGGGGGAGTGAGAAAGGGAGAAGCAGGCTTCCCACCGAGCAGGGAACCTGATGTGGGGCTCGATCCCAGGATTCTGGGATCACGACCTGAGCCGAAGCGGATGCTTAACAACTGTGCCACCCAGGCACCCCAGAAGTCAATGTTTGATCATGCTTTTTACTTAGTTTAATTAACACAGCTAGAATATTAAATTAATGAGGTTAAATCTGTGGGTTTAATTGCCATATAAGCTGGACTAACCTCCAAATCCAGAAAAATCAGTGCTTTAAGATGACTAACAAAATGACTAGAGAAAGATAACACTTTAAGTTTGAATTTTATTTCCTCCACAAGCTTAATATGTAAATCTTAAGCAAGTTAATTAATCCTCAGGTTGAAGAGTGAAAAAAATAGTATTACATGTTCCTTGAATCAATTCTTAGTGATGTTGGAAAGATCTATTATAATAATAAATGTGAAATCAATTTTAAAACTATAAAAAATAATGAACACATTTAATATGAACTTTATTATCATAATTGGGAGATAGATGGATGATTTGGATAGATTATCATAAAATCTGTCACTATTATAAAAGCAGTTAATCACAAATCTCTGCATGGTATCATCAATTTATCATGTATCACTTATTTATGAATGATGATACATTCCTAGTATTTTAGTATCAAATTTATTGGGAACTTCAAGAATTTTGAATGAGAATATTTCTGTATATACTACTTCTTGTATATTATTTTATTATTTATTATCATATATGACATAGCTATCAAAGAAGCTCAGAGTCTATCTTGATGCTAGACTTAGGGAAATAGATGACAAGTGAGTTTTCTGGCTTACAGCTTTGCACTTTGAGGAAAACATACATGCCAGCTTCTTGATCTACAACCACATTTTATTGTCATTTAGAGGAATTTTAATGGAACGGAAAAGTAGACTAGAACAAAGAAGAATATGACAAGTACCTACATTTCAACTATTCGTACATAGCAGCAATTAAAACTTTTTGGAATTATTTTAATTCAAATAACACCTAGATCAAGAAATAGAACTTTACCTCCTGCCCAAAAAACCCCTTCAAGGTTACAATGCCCTCCCTCCTGCCATATGATTACTGTCCTAGCATTTAGAGTAATCACACTGTTCTGATTTTCTTTTTATAGTTTCATCACTCAAATATGCCACTGGGCACTATCATTTGGTGTTGCTCAGGATCATCATACCATTTAAGATAATTGATACCATTGAGATCATTTGGAAATTGCTGGTTTATCCACACCTTCTTGTATTTGAAGGGTTTGTGGAGATAACCTGTCACTTAATTTGTTGCAAATGGTTTCTCTTGGTTTTTGGTTTTTTTATTTAGTTTTTTGCCTGTAAGGATTCAAAAGATTGAAAAACTTGCTGTTGCTGTTACCACCATCTTTCCAGACAGCTGTTGTCATTTTGTTAAATTTCCTGCCAGTCTCTTTTTTTTTCTTTTCTGCTCAAAATGAAGTATTGCAGATGTAGCCAGTCTCCCCTTTATACAGTGTTATGATTATGCACATAGGTCTATTCAAAGATTTGTATTTGGTTCCACTGATTTATTGGTCTGTTCTTAGACATGTACCATGTTTTTTTTTTTTAAAGATTTTATTTATTTATTTGACAGAGAGAGAGATCACAAGTAGACAGAGAGGCAGGCAGAGAGAGAGAGAGAGAGAGAGGGAAGCAAGCTCCCTGCTGAGCAGAGAGCCTGATGCGGGACTCGATCCCAGGACCTTGAGATCATGACCTGAGCCGAAGGCAGCGGCTTAACCCACTGAGCCACCCAGGCTCCCTACCATGTTGTTTTTATGCTATTGTTTCAAAGTTTGTTTAATATCTGGTTCATTTTCCCTAGAATATATACTAAGATATTAATGGATTTTTAGTTTTTCATATGAATTTTAGAATGCATCTATAAGTTATTATAAAAACCAATTTTACTACCAGAGTAAGTTAATTTATTGATGATATAAAGTTCTCTTTTCATTTTTAAGTACTCCTATCCAAGAGCAGACTCTCTCTACTTATCTTCTTTGGTATTATTTAAAACGGTCTTAGTATTTTTGATAACATGATTGTTAGATACTTTTTTGTTAATATTATAACTCAGTTTTTGTTACTACTAACAAAACACTGTTAGTATTTCTTAAATATTTTGTATTTGATTATTTTTGATATAGGGATATGCAGCTATATTTTAACATCTATCTTGATTTCAGCAAGTATGCTAAAATTTCTATTGATGTGAATGGTTTCTTAGTTCGTTCTGTTGATTTTTCTATATAGGTGAACTCTCCCTCAGTACTCCTTAGTAAAAGCTATATTGTGCTTATTGTATTGGTCAGACACTGACAAACAATATCAGTGGTAGTTTCAGATCTTAAACAGCTTTTATATGTATCTTCTCCATTGAATATAATTTTTACTGTATTTCTTAGAATTACAAACCTTTCCAAATTAAAGAAATTCCTTTCTATTCCTACCTTCTAAGAGTTTTTTACCTAAATAAGTGCCAACTTTGACAGTTGCTTTTTTTTTGTCTCTTGGGGAATTATATTGTTTTTATATTTGAGTCTATTTAATATGATGAATATTATTGGTAAATTTTCTGATGTTGATTTAAATTCTAAGCATGATACATTATTTATGAATACGTTTACTTTAGTTCTTCTGTGTTCATATGTGATTGGACATCTGATTCTGATTTCTTTTGTATTATCCTTATCTGGTTTTGGATAATTGTGTTAGCCTCATTAAATAGGCATGGTTTATCTTTTTCTATACTCTGGAACAACTTTTATTAGATAGGAATTAATTATCCACTGAAAAATCTATAATATGAGTAATAACAGTAGCAGATACTTATTTACATCTATTCTTCTAACTGGCTTATATTTATATTTATTAATTTTTTCTTCAATAACATAGCATGGTAGCTATTCTATTATTCCTATTTTACAGATAAGAAAACTGAGGTACAAAGTATTAAGTAATTTGTCTTTGAGGTTCTTAACCTGGGGTCTATGAACTAAGGGTTCCATCGATAAAATTCAGGGTATCCAAAAATTTGGATAAGAAAGAAAGTACATATTTATTTTCACCAACCTGAAACTGAATTTAGGACTTTCATCAACTATAGATATATGCAAAAAACCAAACCAAAACAAAACCACAATAACATTAACAGTATCTATTACTTCTCCAACAATAGATTTTTAGATATAGTTCTATATTACTCTTCAGTTGTAGATATCTAAAAATAATATTGAGGCTCATTACCCTTTTGAAATTATGATAGATATCAGAATCACTTCCAGATTTTATTTCCTGATTTACTACATTAGTAAAGAAGCAACATATGATCTTCATATCTATTACTATTTAACAACTGTTTCAATGTAATTTTTTATTTGCAATTTTGTATACAGAGGGTCCTCACTTTGCATAGTTTTATGACAACTAACATAAAATTTGTGTTGCCATAGTACTGTGTAAACCAAAGTCTGCTTATATTTATTTGATGTATATTAAAACTCTTCTGAGGCAGAATTCATCCACTTCACCCTCAAAACAGATTGAAATTATCTTCATTCGATCAAATTAATTACTAGCTATGTTTGCAGTAGTGGATGTAGAATTCACCAGTTACATGGTCAAGAACTAGACTTATTTTGAGAGTGTTGGATTAATAGTTCAATATGTTTAAAAATTACTAGTATATTTAAAATTCTATTTCTTATTGAACCAAGTTTGCGTTGTTGTATTTTGATTAAATGAATCCACTTAATCCACAACCTCAAATTTATTACTAAATAGCTATTCATACCTGTATTTTACTATGTTTTACATCTCTGTTGTATGTATGTACATGTAAATGGATTTATCCATTTCTCTGATTTTGTTTGATTCTTTTTACTTGTTTGGTTTTGTCAGATATCTAATTTACTAATCTTTTAAAAGATCTCACTTTTGTTATTTTTGTATCATTTTTATCTGCTTTTATTTATGACCCTATTTTGTTTTGTTTTTTTCAAATTTCTCGATTTGAATGATTATCATTTTTTATTTTCAACTCTCCTGTCTAAATGTATTTCACCTTAGTTTTAACTCCCTTAAAACATTGAATTAAGTAATTTGCTTATATACTTGTAAGCCTAATTACACCATTCATTTCCCTGTGAATGCTGCCAAGGATAGTTCTCATTGCTTGGATTTGATTTTGATAATTATATAAAATAAATTCTTGCTTCAATCTGCCCGGATATCAATATGTTTTGAGTAAACCTTTAAAAAATATTTTTTGAAATTCAGGAATTGCAAGTCATGCAAATAAAGACAAATAGAATAATAAAAGATGAGTAGATTTTTACCAAAATTGGTTAAGAAGAGGTCTCTGGCTACAGATCTCCTTTTAGCTAAACCATCTGGGCCTAATGTCTGAGTTCAGAGAGTTACATCATTGACAGGAAGAAACAAGAAATAAATTTGGGCAACATCTGTTTTCCTCCTTAGACAAATTTGTCTATTTGGATCTCATCTTTTACAGCTGCTTTCCCTTTTGTTTTATAAACTTTAAAATTTCCTGATTCTCATCATTCCTCTAACCTCTGCGATATCGGATTGTGCCACATAGAGCTCCCTGGATTCCTTGGTCAGTTTATCTGACCGTGAGTACCAAATCCCAGAAATCATTATGACACATGCACAAACAATATTAGATTCACCCTAAAGCCAGAGCAGGATCAGAATAAGTAAAGTACATGTCTTTGTTCAACCAACTTTTATTCTGTTTTTCACAATGCCAAAACAAAGCAATTCTCAGTTATGTCAAGAAACAATATTTTATTATGATTTTAATTGATTCTGAAATGTGTTTCTTTCTTAACTCAAAGACGTTTTCATGCGGTTTGTAAGTGTCAGTATTTTTTGGATGTATTATCAGGAGTAGAAGATAAAATTTGGGGCTTGGGAGATGGAATTGAGGACATCAGTAACTACATTTCCACTGACTGCCCTGCTCTGCTCTCTCTTTTTTAGATATATAAAGTATATATGTGTATGTATATATTATATATTTTTTTTAATTTTTTTTTAGGATTTTATTTATTTATTTGACAGTGAGAGAAACAGTGAGAGAGGAACCACAGCAGGGGGAGTGGGAGAAGGAGAAGCAGGCTTCCTGCTGAGCAGGGAGCCAGATGTGGGGCTTGATCTCAGGAGTCTGGGATCATGACCTGAGCCGAAGGCAGAAGCTTAATGACTAAGACACTCAGGTGCCCCTATATTTTAATTTCTTTAAAGAGAGAGTGTGTGTGTGTGTGCATGCACATGTGTGATGGGGAGAGGTAGAAGGAGAAGGAGAGAGAGAGTCTCAGGTTCCATGTCCAGTGAGGAGCCAGATGTGGAGGTCGATCTCACAACCCTGAGATCATGACCTAAGCCAAAATCAAGAGTCAGGCTTAGTGGACTGAGTCACACAGGTGCCCATTTTGTACCCATATTTTAAAGCACCACTTGAGCATGCTATTTCTATTATCCCTGTCTCATTTTCTCTCTGCATCTTTATTTAAAAAATTTTTTTTTATTTGTCAGAGATAGAGAGCACAAGCATGGGGAGTGGCAGGCAGAGGGAGAAGCAGACTCCCCGCTGAGCAAGGACCATGATGTGGGATTTGATTCCAGGACCCTACGATCATGACCTGAGCCAAAGGCAGATGTTTAAAGAACTGACTCACCCAGGTGTCCCTCTCTCTGTTTCTTAAAATCTAAAGATTTATAATTTATAATCTAAAGATTTATAGTTTATAATTTATAAAGATTCTCATAATCTAAAGATTATATAGCTTTTTTTAGTGTTTCCTGGTATTTTCTTGTATTTTCTCCTAGTCATTTTTGTGCATTTGTTTTACTTGCCACCAAGTTTATATTCCCTTTTAAATCCTTAAAATGACTAGGATGGTGCTGGCAAATAGTGACTATGAACACTCATAGAGAAGAGATGATGAATGCAAGTAAAATAGCCTTATTTGGCAGGATGGACATGCCAGAATTTTAGTTAAATCAGATTTAGTTGCTAATATAATTTAGTAATATCTGGGGATTTCGTCCATTTGTGGCTTTAGGAGCTGAGAATATAAGAAGGCTAGAGATGAAGTGGCTGGCTGGCTGACTTCACCCTCAGAGGGTAGCTGCAGTCCTCTCTGGGCCTTGTACACAGACCTAGAGGAACCACTGGATAAACGTGACTGGAATAAATGTCTTTTAACTATTATTTTAATGAAAGTCCTTTTGAGTTTCATTTTAGCTTTATGGCATTTTTTGGGACACTAGTGCTAGGATTTTGTCTTGTGGTAATATTCAACAAATCACCATCTGATACTCTGTATTTCATGAAACGGAAAAACCCATTTCTCTGGGTAGAAAACAAAGATGTAGCAGATAAGACATACCACAGTTCCAGAGCTGTGCACATTTGCCATGACCTGTGTTTCTTTATTCAATAATTTATTCATGAAGTCATATATTTAGAGAGTTATGTCAAGCATTAAGTCAGACAATAGTATATTGGGCTTTACTGATGAAAGTAAAATCAGAACTTATAAGGCAGGCACAGCAGCCTAGACATGGGGAAAAGGGAAAAAATGTTGGTAACAACTGGCTATGATTTTCTTTCCTTTCCACCCATCTGCAAATTCCACAAGATAAAGGTTGAAGACAATTGGAGAACTTAATTGAATGTTTCTGGGAGTGATAAGTCTTGAGCACTTCCAAAAAGAGAAGTCATTAAAAGTAATATATTTCCTTTTTTATATTGCTTGAATTCAAGAAGGACTAGAAAATCAAATGTGCAAGTATGTGGTAGAGGTCTCGCTGATGCTTAGAGAAGGAGTATGTGCCTTACTATCACTAATGCTAGCTCCCAAATTAGTGTCTGCCCTACGGGAGGATCTTATATTTAATCTAACAGGTTCACTAGAGAACTAGATGAGCTTTCATCTCATATTAGTGGAAGACATCAAAAGTAAAACCTAAGATGAGGAGCTAATTTCAAACTGGGCCATAGAAGCTAGAGTGCTTGAGTCCTCCTTTCCCCCCTACCCTAACTGCTATTCTACCAAGGGATTTGTAGCTTTGTAGCCCAGATTGCATTTCCAGACAGAATGTCATAGACTGGGGCATACATGTGAACTGGGGGTAGAATGAATATAGGGAGAAAGATCCTACTGGTGGTTAGGAGTGGGGGTTTTTTAATACAAGAAGGAGAGATGAGTATAGAGAGTCCTAGAAAAAGGCTCCTGGTTAAGGAATTCTCAGACCTCTGGGTACAGAGATCAAGGGCCAGGGAATGAGTATAATGGCATTTCTAATTCCATAAAAGTTTTCACTTTGAGACTCAAGGAGGAGTCAAAATTAAGAACTTTACATTTTCTTTTCTATTTATACAAGTCATTAATATTTTCCTATATATTCAGTATACATATACGCCAGTGCTGACACACTTAATTGTCTTAGGAAAGCTGAAGAGATGTGGTGGTAAATACAAGTGAGTCCTGCTCAGTCCCATATCTTTCATTAGAGAGACTGTGTCATCCTTTTTAGCAGACTTGGGATTTCTTTTGGTGACAGAGCCGTCACCTCTGACATTGAGCAGAAAAATGCTGATGAGGCTAAAGAGTGATCTTTTCCCTCAACTGTTTCCTTAGTTCTTTCATTGAAATGTGGTCAGTCTTTGTAAAGGGGAGAGGGTAGTTATCTAGGCAGTAATTTCGGAAAATTAACAAATAATTAAATCACATAATGGGTAATAAGGATCCTTCATTAAAATTATTATCATTAATGTTATAAACTGAAATAATAGGAAGACCTTCAAATAGTGTTACAATGGGCATAATTTTAATATGAAAACATAATCTTGCAAATATAGATGCTTAAGTTTTGGCATAAGCAATTTTTTTCTCTCTAGATATCTTTAAAAATAATATATATCTTGTGTGGAATGGTTTATGATTGAACATAAAATCAGGAAATAAGATCAAGAAGAGGACTTTGAAGATTTTATCCTGTTGTGCGATCAGATTTTTGTTTTAGAAAGCTCATTCTGATGATAATGGAGTCCAAGACAATGATAGCCTGGTAGCAAAATTATTTATGGCACTATATAAATTATATATGGCACTATGTAAATTATATATAACACTATATAAATTAAAATTGTATATCTAAGGCACTAGCAGTAGGAATGAAGAAAATGGATATTAGCAGGGAAGAATGACATGATTTAGTAACAAATTGTATTGCAAGAGGCTGGAATGTTTCTCAAGTTTCTGGCTTGGATGGCTATATGGGTGATAGTTCCATTCACTGAAAAAAGAAAAAAAAGAGTGGGTTTTATGGAGAAGAAAAAGCTACTTTGGACATATAAAGACTAATGGGCCTAATGAGGCATTCAAAGGGGAGTGTCCAGTAGGTTATTGGTTATATGAGTTCATTTGCCTCAGTATGTAGACAGAGATGCTTAGAACTACTTTTGTTTACTGCTGTGACTGAGGGCAACTTATTTAGTCAGGGATTATTCTGAAGTAATAAACTCTATGACTTTTAATCTTCCCCAGCATCTTCACTGGGGAAGGCAGTAGTGGAGTGACTACCTGAAGAGCAGGCAGGGCAGTCTGTACCTGTTTTCATGTACTCCTTACCCCAGGGGCTTTCATGCTGCTTGGTGCTTCTCTGCTCCCTCTGCTGTTAGTGTTGGTATCCATGAGGGATATGGGCCATGACTGTCTGAAGGGATTTTGAGGACAGAGCAAGAATAGAATGTAAATAGTTTATCCCAGCCACTTTTTCCACAGCAGTGTAGGGCCCCTTTGCCATAGGCTTGGCCATGACTGTCACCACTCCTGATACCCTACACCCCCTAGTAGCCCATATGTCCTAGTTCAATGTAATCTTTGTTTCATTCTTTCAATGTTAGCTTACCAGAGGCTTTTTATTCTTTTAATGTTAGTTCCTCAGATCCATGTTTTTGTCTTACTCGCACAGTTTCTCCCAGGCTGATTTTAGAAGACAGCCAAAAATCCATGCTAGTTGGTCCTCTTGTCAGGATTTCAGGGCATTATAAATCAGTAATGTTTATCTCATTTGTAATTCTTCTGAAATAACAGTCAGTATGGTTTTTACTGAAGTTCAGGCTTCTCATTATCTTTAATCTTATGTGGTATTTATCCTCAAATGACAGTTTTCCAGCTCTAATTCTGTACTGTCTTGGCATCTAGAATAAAAAACATTTATATATATAGAGAGAGAGGGAGAGAGAGAGAGAGAGAGAGGTAAGTAGGATTGTTTAATGCCAACATCCTTGTTATCATTTGTTGAAAATCAATGACATTTAAATTAAAAGTACCATATGGACCCAAATATTTCCATTTAAAAGAAGAGAAAGGTCAACTTCTTTCCCTAGTGATGCTTAGAAAATTGGCATTTAAAGCGACATTGTGGGTCACTTTAAATGAGAACATGTTTTTAAAGAAATTGCTTTAAAGAAATATCATTTTATTGGGTTTATTTGGATTTCAGAAAGTTTCACCTAAGACATTGGGATGTACATGTAGTGCAGAGAAGGTTTCTAGAAGTACATTTTCCACCTATTTTTATCTGTAGCATCAATGAAAAGAATTTACAGACTATTGCAAATTTATTTCTCCATTTCTTAGTGTTAAATTACACACAAAAATAATCTTTATCTCTATCCCCCAACCCATTCTTTTGTATTCAAACAGCGATGTTTTTGTCAACCTTAGCACTGTAGGAATGTGAAGGATTAGGGTTAGTATTTCTGAATCATGCCTCACACAACTGTAAAAGTTGAAACATTAGTATATTCCTTATTCTTGTCTACTAATAAAAACTCTAGCTTCTGCTTCTTCTCTCTGCTTCGAATTTTTCTAATTAGCAAGGTCAGTTGTATTCATCTATTGTTGCATCACCTGTCACCCGCCCCCCACACTCATTTTTTTTTTTAATGTGGCTTAAAACAACAATTCTTTATATTTCCCAAGTCTGTGTGTGAGCTGGATACCTCTACTTATCTGGCCAAGATTCATCTTCCCTGGGCTTCTATATGTCTCTGTACTTGGCCAGTAGTTTGACGAGGGCAGCAGGGGTGACTGGACCATGTGCCATTATCTAGCAGGTCATCCCAGGCTTGCCTGCATGGTGGCAGCAGGTTTCAAAGAGAGAACTTGGAAGCGTGCATGCCTCTCAGGGCCAAGGCTCAGAATCGACCCATTTCCACTGTTGGTCAAAGCAAATAGCTAGGCCAGCTGAATACAAAGGCAAGTGAAAGAGCCTCCTTCTTTGTGGGAGGAGCCTCACAGTTACATTGGAAAGGGGCCTGGGAACCGGGAGGGGAATAACTGCACCAGTTTTGCAAACCAAACCAGCCTCTTGAATATTAGAGAGAAGAAGAGAACTGGTTGGTTGTGATGCTTCACTTCCTGATTTTTCCTGTGTTTTTATCCCCTGAGACTTACCCTAAGGAGCCAGTGAATTAAATGATAATCAGAGAGGTTGCCTTCTGATATAAACATCAGTTATAGTATACAGTTGGAAGGTAGAGTCTGGCCCTAATTATTTTCATTCTCCTAAGGCATCTCTTTCTGGCCTTTATACGGTGCTTATATATTGATAACAGGAATATGTTAAAAACATTTTTTTAATTGCAAACATCTTTTCTGACTATGTTGGTGTCCATTCTGATTGGTCAGTACTATGTCAGATAGAAGGTTAAAGATTTTGAATGTGATCCCTAATTGAATGTGTGTTTACACTAGGTTATTGATAAATTAATTAAACGGCTCACTAGGAAATCTGGACTTCAGCTCCAAACTGAAGGCTCAAACAACAGGTAACCTTTTTGCTAACCAGGATACATTGTCCCTTCTATTCTAGCAAACATAAGATACATGCTGAATATAGAATTCTGGCAATTATATCCAGGCAACTCTGCATCTAGAATTATTTTACAGGAGCAAAGCTGTTTGACTTATAATACTGCATATGCCAGACAGTTTATATGCATATGCATCAAGGCTTGGCACCACGTAAATAAAAGCTCTTTCACCTACCCTCGGAATTCTATTTAGCAGCAGCAAAATGTTCAGCTACCTTTATTCATCATTTTTAATGGTGTTCCTTGCAAAGTGCCTCTTGGTAATTCTCTAAATGTCTCCTTCCCACAACTGATTTGAAAGCCATTATTTTATTTTAATTAGGACTTTGGGACTTGGAAATCATCAGAGGAAATCACTCTTACCTAGTGGAGAAACAGAAAATTTTTCAATTAAAATTATCTCAATTTTAGTACTGAAGAAACTTAAACATACTTAATTAAGAAATAGAAGTTTAAAGTGAAACTACAGTTTGCTCTATTCTAGTAAATGTTAACACAAATAACTTTTTATTGTTTTTTTTGCTTTGCAAAAAAGCTTTGCCTTGTGGGATTTAAATATAGGAAAAATTTGTGTTTTCCTTGGTATTACCTTAAAATGGTTGACCTGACTAAGGTTAATGAAACCTATTTGAATTTCAAGGGCATACTCTGACTATTGTAAGTCACAGGGCTGGTTCTATATGAATTAGTCAAAGGAGGAGTTTAGGTGTGGTATCCAGAGGCTTTTTTCGCTAACATTAATCTTCTCTTCTCCAACTTCCTCTGAAGGTATTGTGGCCACATGGTTTTTCTCTGTCTTCCCCCTGTCTACATCTGCTCTCAGAAAATCACTGACAAGAAGACATGATTAATATGCATTAGAACTGTTCCTTCCAATGGTAGATACGTTTTAGTCTATTTTGGATCATAATCTAATATCAGAGTTCCCTAACTGATGGCCTGCTGCCATCATCTGGCCTCCAGATGTGTTTTTAAAACATTTTGAACTAGCTGCTAAAATTTAGAAATAAGGAGATTTCATAAGAAACTCCAGATTTCTGGTAGCTCCTGTGAGATTTGAAGGAATCCTATGCCTACCCTCCTGGATAGCAACAGCAGGGTGAGGCTAGAATTATCAGATAAAAGGCAAGGTTGCTCAATTGAATTAGAATTTTCAGTTAACAATAAATGTTTTAATATGTTATGACCCATGTAATATTTAAGACCTACAAAACAAATAGAGGTTCAGCCCTTGTTTATCTGAAACTCAAACTTAACGGGGGTTCCTGTGTTTTGTTTCCTAAATCGGGCAAGCCTATATAAGGGTGAGCCATGATCTTTACCTTATATAGGCACATTTTGCAGCAGACTCACTGCACACCCACTAAGCTCCCTTCCCGCCTTCATCTGTCCAGCATCACCTATAAGCCTTTGAGGTTTTCATTACTGTCTTAAACTAAAAAATTTAGTCTCTAATAGTATTTCAGTTTTCAGGTCTACAAACTACGTGTGATTCTTTTGTTTTATTTTTAAAGATTTTATTTATCCAAGAGAGACAGACAGAGACAGTGAGAGAGAGCGCCAGTAGGGAGGAGAAGGAGAAGCAAGCTCCATGCAGGGCAGGGAGCCTAACGTGGGACTCAGTCCACGACCCTGGGATCACTACCTAAGCCAAGGCAGACGCTTAACTGACTGAGCCACACAGGCGCCCCTGATTATTTTAGCCAAAATCATCCCACAAAAGTACTTGTCAGATATGAGGGTCCCTGTGCCTTGGGTTTTTACCTATCCTTTTTTTTTTTAATTTAATTTTATTTTTTTGATGTTCCAAGATTCATTGTTTAGGCCCCACACCCGGTGCTCCATGCAATATGTGCCCTCTTTTTTTTTTTTTTTTTTTTAAGATTTTATTTATTTATTTGATAGAGATCACAAGTAGGCAGAGAGGAAGGCAGAAAGAGAGGGGGAAGTAGACTCCCTGCAGAGCAGAAAGCCGGATGCGGGGCTCCATCCCAGGACCCTGAGATCATGACCTGAGCCAAAGGCAGAGGCTTAACCCACTGAGCCAACCAGGTGCCCCTATATATGCCCTCCTTAACCCACCACCTATCCTTTTAAAGGTCTTAGCAGTTGCCACTAGACTGGGGCCACAGCCTCTCTCTATTCTGACCCTCTTCTAGCCTTTTCAGTGCTTATCTTGCCAGGATAAAGCAACAATGAGACTTCCTGGTTTTAGACCAGTGGGAAGCCTTTAAATCTTGAAGGGTTTCCTTTTATGACAGTACTTATACCTCTGTGAATAGATTATAAAGCTTGAACCTAGGAAAAAAATGCCAGGGGAAAAAGTATTTATGATATTAAATTCATAATTGCTAAAATTGGGAGCCAATCATAGTGCTTAACAATAGGGGAAGAGAAAAATAAATTGTGGTGCATATCCCCAGGGGGCTGCTTTATCCCTATTAGTTCTGTTTGTGAAGTGTTTAGAGTCCTATGGAAAATGCCAGAGTTAAGTCAAAAGAAATCTCAATAGGAAGTACTATATAGGATGTTACCATAATATGTCAAGAACCATATCACAGAATAAGAAATAACTGCATAGAAATAAATCAAAATGGTATCACTTGTTGTCTGTGGTTTCTGGAATTTTAGGGGGATGTTTTCCTCTATTTTTTTTCTGTACTTTTTTTTCTTTCTGTAATTTTTCTATGATTTTTGTAATTTTTCTATTATTCTATTTATTGCTGTAACGATAATTTGAATTTCTAGGCATTGTTTAATTTTTTTTTTTTTTTTGGTATCTATAATAAGATGCTAAAATTGGATCTTCCTGTCTTAGTTTTGTCTGAGGTCTGATGATGTAGATATCAGAAGCCGCAGTGGATTATGTGGTAGATAACCATGAAAGTTTTGCAAAAAGTAGGTGACCAACCATTTGTTAGGTAATTCTTAAACCTCTTTCATACATGGTGGGTATATAGAGTTGAGATAAGAGTTTAGTAGAGAGTTTGTGGAGGGGTATTTTGGAACAAATCCTCTTCCCACTCTGGGAATATTTAGCAGTATCCCAGTCCTTCTACAAGGGAACCCATTTTTATGGACTAAGTTGGCTCTGGGGAAGGACAATTCCCAAATCATCCAATGATGGTTGGAGACAGAATATAAACTGATTTTAATTCAGAGTAACCAAAATATCACCCCCCCAACCCCCACTTTAAAATGAGGGCATATGGAGGCCCAGTAATAATGAAGTCTTGATGCCATTTTATTTCACAGAGATCTAATGGGTCTGTGGGCCAATCTCCAGGTCATTTCCTTGAACTCTGAGAGCATAATTGGATTGGTTTTAGTTAGCAGCCAGCATAACATTCATATTGGTTCTATGAACTATGGAAGGGAGTTATCATGGTAGGAAAGTGAAAGTGGAAGCCTTGGAAACTAATTCTACCCGGAGTCTGACCATGACAATAAATCAGAAACTTCAAGAATACAGGGGTTGTGGTACTCACCATTTCTGCATTTAATTCAACAGCTCAGTTCCTTTAAAAACTAAATTTATCGGGGCGCCTGGGTAGCTCAGTGGGTTAAAGCCTCTGCCTTCGGCTCCTGTCATGATCCCAGGGTCCTGGGATTGAGCCCCGCATCGGGGCTCTCTGCTCAGCAGGGAGCCTGCTTCCCCCTCTCTCTCTGCCTGCCTCTCTGCCTACTTGTGATCTCTCTCTCTGTCAAATAAATAAATAAAATCTTAAAAAAAACCTAAATTTATCATGATGGATGATGGTAGAATACTATAAAGTTAACCAAAAGATTACCTGATTTGCAGTTGTTGCAGTAGATATGAAATCTCTAGTAAAATTGATCACTATAGCCTCTGGAAATTAGAATATGGTTATAAGTCTGGGAAATATGTTTTTTTCCCCCTGTTTTATCAGGAAAATTAACCCAAAACAGTTCACATTTTTCTGGGATAGATACTTGCATTCATTCATGATCTTGCCCCAGGGCTGTATTAACTCTCCTGCTTTGCCACAGTATAGTCCAGGAAGATGGTGATTATCTGTGACATTGTGTTAATCAGACCTCATAATAGTTCTTAAATGTGTTTTCTTTTATCTAACCCTATTACCACTCTCCTAGTTCTTTCCTTTGTTGTAAATATTGTGATATTCTCTTAGCTAATCCCTCAAACTCTAGACTTTGCCCTCCTCCAGTGGTTTTCAACAGTGTCCCCTTGGAGGACTTTTGGGAATGTTTGGAGACATTTTTGGTTGTCATAGTGGAGGGTTGCTAATGGCACCCTGTTGGTGGAGTAAATAAGTGCTGTTAAACATCCTGCAATGGACAGGACAATACCCCACAATAAAGAATGTCCAGCCCAAAATGTCAGTAGTGTTGATGTTGGGAAACATACTCTATTCAATTTACTCTTAATACTGTAGTCAAGTGTCAAACACTGTGAAAAGTATTAGATTTTACTCCTACCTTCAAGCGAATTAGTTAAACTACCATAATTGTTTGGATGGTGGCAGAAGACTCCAGAGTCAAAGAAAAAAGACTTTATTCCCTGTGGCCCAGGAAACAGATGAGCATCAGCATTATCTGCACCAATATTACTACCCTCGTGTCCACTGGGTGATACAGTGGGCCTAGAAAGCTGCCCATGCAGTAGGTTGAACTCTCAGCTGAAGAACCTAGGAATGCAGCAGTTTGGGACCAAGCAACACACACTGTAGAAAGAAACAAACCAGCCACTCCTATTCTTTCCCTCGAGAATGTCACCAGTTACCTTGTTAGACAGTAGTGGTCTTAAACTATTTATTTGCCTATGTGAGTAAATACATGAAGTGCTCAGTATCTGGAGACACGTAATCCTTGCAATCTGGTAGAATTAGCAAGGACATGCAAGAATACTTGAAGACCACCAGCAGTGGATTGCCTTTATTGCATTACTTTTACAATATAAAGTTCAATCTATTTTGAATGGTAATCTACTTTATGACTTGACTTCTAACTCAGCCTTCATTTATTAATTCATACATCAGACATTAGTAATAATAACTTACACTTGTATCATTCTACCACCTTATGCTCCTCCTCTCCCCATTCTTTTTCACTCATCCTTAACCACTCAGATGAATGATCCTTATTTTCCACAACTCACTTCAGGAATCCTCTACTCCAGGAAACCTTTCCTAAACTTCTTGTTTGGGTTAAATATTTCTCCTCTGACTGTGATAGTACTCAGAATGTGTTTCAATCATTTGTCATTGGCTTTAAAATCTTGGGAGGGCTAGGTCTTGTTTCCTTCATATTCCTGGCATTCAAATAGTACCTACCATGTCGTGGACATGTAAGCATATTTTCTCCTTATATTTAAATTTGTTGTTGTTGTTATTGTTATTATTAGTAATACTATTACTACTATCTCACCTGAATTCATGGTATCTTCTTACTTTATGAACTCACCCCCATCCAATTTTGCTTTCTGTGTACTTGTTTTCCACCAACACACACAGTATAGAGTGTGTTTTGATAATATCTAGTGGGCACTCATTTGCCCCAGATCTTGAGTTATTTTCCTTTTGGCAGCATGTACTTGCAAAGGAGATAGCCAGAGAATGAGGTAATCCCCTGCACATTCTCAGATACCAGTTGGCCTTTGCCTTCCAAATTCTGATTTGGATTAAACCATGGGGAGCCTTGTTTGCCTAGTCTTGTTCTCCAAGCATACTCCTGTGTCCTGGAGCATGGAATGCTCATGGTACGTACTTTGGACAGGGATTAAAGTTCCAGGTCCCTGCTCTACTCCTTCTCTGTCACACTATTTCTGCCAATTTCTCTTTGGTACAGGAGAGACATGAGCATTATATTTAATGTAAAAAGTGATGATGGAATAAATGATTAGAGAGTTGTCTTATAAAGATTGATTGATTAATTGATTGATTGATTTTGCTTTCAAATTGATGTGCTCATTGCCTACCATTATTTAAGACTTGCAAAATGGCACATCAATTCCTCTTCTTAACTGCCCCATTAATTCATAGTGCCATGCAAACATTGTGAAGGTTTTAAATCGCTTTTAGTTTTTAATTTTGAGTTTGACTTAGCAAAGACTAGGAAGAAAATGGAAGTTGATAGGCCCTTAAATTAATATGCCTCCCTGTGGGTATTCAATAAATTCAGATGCACAAAAATAATTATAGAATTCATGTAGATTGTATTCTTTATGATTTTGGTAGTGCTCTAATTATAACGAGAGTTGCACTTTACTCTTTCCTCTGCATTTTACTTTTCTTAAACGTTGACCTAAACTGATGCTGGTGAATGAAACCATATGGAGTGAGTTTATTCACATTTTATTTCAGCCATGAAACAGCTTCAGCCAGCTGTGCATTGTGTACCTTTTAAATTTATGTCTTCTGCCCTTCAACCAGTAAGAATGACATTGTTCAGTGAAATGTGAGCTAACATGCATTCCAGGCCCAGATTTTGTCTCTATTTAAAGGTTCAATATAGCTCCTGACTTTGAGGAATTTGATCAAGTTTTTTTAAAAAAGGAAAATTACGATAAAAATGTGTGCAGATACAACATCCCTGCCCCCGCCAAGGAACAGAACTTTTGCTCTGCTCTGAATAAGATAAAACAATAGCCACAAATGACAGGACAAAATTTAATTGCATTGCCATTTGATACAGATGTTCAGTTTCCTATTGAGAAGACTCTACCCTATACAATACGGAAGAAAAATTGGATTAAGAGAGACAACACAATTGCTAAAAATTAAAAGACCAGCCTTATTTCCATTATCAAAGCTAAATATTTCTGGAAACTTGAATCAAACATTTGAGCTTTCTTAGTTGAAAGCTGAATTGAAATGATACTGCTATGCTTTTGGAGGTAGCTGAATTAAGCTCTCTAATCCTCATTACATCATCTACTTGTGCAAGTACCTTCATATAATAACTGTCAACTTGCCTTAAGGCAATAGCAGAAACAATACACTTATTTAAGTATTCTGAGAAATCCAACAAAATCCATACTAACAACATGTAATATTTGTCAGATTCTGGTTTTTATACTTAATTCTTAGGAGGTCAGAAATGAATCTGAAAACAGGTTAAGAGGTTTAAGGCTACGTCCAAAGTCTAGAACTTATATGTAGTAGATACAGCTCAAATCAGTTCAGTTGCATTCTTTCATTATTCTTCTGAAAATTTTTATTACAGTAAAATAATCCTAACATAAATTTACTCTTTTAACCATTTTTAAGTACACAGTTCTGTGGTATTAAGCATAGTCACATTGTTCTGCAACCATTACTACCATCCATTTCCAGAACTTCTTCAGGGTAGGAGGTGCCTCCCCTACCTTGTCATTCTTATCTTGATCATTCATTCATTCATTCTTGAACATTGAGTCAAATAGGTATTGTCCCTGGGCTCATAGAGCTTTATTTTTCTATAATTGATTCAGATCACTCAGTAATTACACAAATAATGGTTAGCTGCTTATTTGTAAGATAGTGTAAGACATTCTGCAAGATCTTAGATACTCAATTTGGTAGATAGATTTAAAAAAAATTTTTTTAAATTTTTATTCATTTTTTTAATTGTTATGTTAGTCACCATGCAGTACATCATTAGTTTTCGATGTAGTCTTCCATGATTCATTGTTTGCATATAACACCCAATGCTCCATGCAATACATGCCCTTCTTAATACCTCTCACTGGGCTAACCAATCCCCCCACCTCCCTCCCCTCCAAAACCCTCAGTGTGTTCCGGGAGTCTGTAGTCTCTCATGGTTCATCTCCCCCTCTGATTTCCCCGACGCCTTCATTTTTTCTTTCTTTCTCCTAATGTCCTCCATGCTATTTCTTATGTTTCACAAATAAGTGAAACCATATGATAATTGGCTTTCTCTGCTTGACTTATTTCACTCAGTATAATCTCCTTCAGTCCTGTCTATGTTCATGCAAAAGTTGGGTATTCAGCCTTTCTGATGGCTGAGTAATATTCCATTGTATAAATGGGCTACATCTTCTTTATCCATTCTTCTCTTGAATGGCTCTTGCCACTGTATGGCTGTTGTGGATATGGCTGCTATGTACTTTGGGATGCATGTAGCCCTTCTTTTCACTACATCTATATTTTGGGGGTAATTACCCAGTAGTGAAATTGCTGGGTTACAGGGTAGCTCTGTTTTTTACTTTTTGAGGAACCTCTATACTGTTTTCCAAAGTGGCTGTACCAGCTTACATTCTCACCAACAGGGTTGGTGAGAGGGTTCCCCTTTCTCCACAATCTCTCCAGCATTTGTTGTTTCTTGCCTTGTCAATTTTTGCCGTTTGAACTGGTATAAGGTGGTATCTCAATGTAGTTTTGATTTGAATTTCCCTGATGGTTAATAATGATGAACATATTTTTATGTGTCTGTTAGCCATTTGTATGTCTTCTTTTGAGAAGTGTCTGTTCATGTCTTCTGCCCATTTTTTGACTTGTTTTTTGGGTGAGTTTGAGCAGATCCTTATAGATCTTGGATATCAACTCTTTATCTGTAGTGTCATTTGCAAATATCTTCTCCCATGCTGTGGGTTGCCTTTTTGTTTTGCTGTTTTCTTTGCTGGTAGAAGCTTTTTTTATCTTGATGAAGTCCCAAAAGTTCATTTTTGCCTTTATTTCCCTTACCTTTAGAGTTCTGCCTTGAAAGAAGTTGCTATGGCCAATGTTGAAGAGGTTACCGCCTATATTCCCCTCTAGGATTTTGGTGGATTCTTGTCTCACATCGAGGTCTTTCATCCATTTAGAGTTTATCTTTGTGTATGGTGAAAGAGAATGGTCACATTTCATTCTTCTGTTTATAGCTGTCCAATTTTCCCAGAACCATTTATTGAAGAGACTGTCCTTTTTCCATTGGATATTTTTTCCTGCTTTGTCGGAGATTAGTTGACCATAGAGTTGAGGGTCTATATCTGGGCTCTCTGCTCTGTTCCACTGGTCTATGTGTCTGTTTTTGTGCCAATACCATGCTGTCTTAGTGATCACAACTTTTAATAGAGCTTGAAATCAGGCAACATAATGCCCCAACTTTGTTTTTCTTTTTCAACATTTCCTTGGTGATTCGGGGTCTTTTCTGGTTTCATACAAGTTTTAGGATTATTTGTTCCAGCTCTTTGAAAAATGCCATTGGTATTTTTATCGTGAAGGCATTGAAAAGTATAGATTGTTCTGGGCAGCATAGACGTTTTAACAATGTTTATTCTTCTGATCCATGTGCATGGAATGTTTGTCCATCTTTTTGTGTCTTCTTCAGCTTCTTTCATGAGTGCTTTATAGTTTCTAGAGTATAAATCCTTCATCTCTTTGGTTAGGTTTATTCCAAGGTATCTTATAGTTTTTGGTGCTGTTGTAAATGGAATTGATTGTCTAATTTCTCTTTCTACAGTTACATTGTTAGTGTATAGGAAAGCAACTGATTTCTGTACATTGATTTTTTATCCTGCCACATTACTGGATTGCTGTATGAGTTCTAGTAATTTAGGGGTGGAGTCTTTTGGGTTTTCCACATAAAGTATCATATAATCTGCAAAGAATTAGTTTGACTTCTTCTTTGCCAATTTGAATACCTTTTATTTCTTTTTGTTGTCTGATTGCATTCCTAGGACTTCTAGTACTATGTTGAACAATAGTGGTAAGAGTGCGCATCCTTGTCATGTTCCTAATCTTAAGGGAAAGGCTCTCAGCTTTTCCCATTGAGAATGATATTCACTGTGGGCTTTTTATAAATGGTTTTTACAACATTGAGAATGTTCCCTCTATCCCTACACTCTGAAGACTTTTAATCAAGAAAGGATGCTGTATTTTGTCAAGTGCTTTTTCCTCATCAATTGAGAAGACCATATGGTTCTTCTCCTCTTATTTATGTGTTCTATCACATTGATTTGTGAATGTTGAACCACCCTTGCATCTCAGGGCTAAGTCCCACCTGGTCATGATGGAAAATACTTTTAACATACTATTGGGTCCTATTAGCTAGGATCTTGTTGAGAATTTTGACATCCATATTCATCAGGGATATTGGTCTGAAATTCTCCTTTTTGATGGGGTCTTTGCCAGGTTTTGGGATCAAGGTAAGGCTGGCCTCATAGAATGAGTCTGGAAGTTTTCTTTCTGTTTTTATTTTTTGAGACAGCTTCAGGAGAATAGGTATTATTTCTTCTTTGAATGTTTGGTAGAATTCTCCAGGGAATCTATCAGGTCCTGGACACTTGTTTTTTGGGGAGGTTTTGATCCCTGCTTAAATCTTGTTATTGGTTATTGGTGTATTCAGTTTGTCAGTTTCTTCCTGTTTCAGTCTTGGTAGTTTATGCATTTCCAGGAATGCATTCATTTTTTTCAGGTTGCTTAATTTATTGGCATGATAATAATTTCTGATAATTGTTTCTATTTCCTTGGTGTTAGTCGTGATCTCTCCTCTTTCATTCATAATTTTATTAATTTGGGTCCTTTCTCTTTTCTTTTGGATAAGTCTGGCCAGTGGTTTATCGATCTTATTAATTCTTTCAAAGAACCAACTTCTAGTTTTATTATCTGCTGTACTATATTTCTGGTTTCTAATTCATTGATCTCTGTTCTAATCTTAATTATTTCCCTTCTTATGCAAGGCTTAGGCTTCATTCATTGTTTTGTGTTTTTTTTTTTTTTCCTCCAGTTCTTTAAGTTGTAAAGTTAGTTGGTGAATTTGGGATTTTTCTATTTTTTTGAGTGAGACTTGGATGGATATGTATTTCCCCTTTAGGACCAATTTGCAGTATCCCATAGGTTTTGGACCAATGTGTTTTCATTCTCATTGGTTTCCATGAATTGTTTAAGTTATTTGATTTCCTGGCTGACCCAAACATTCTTGAGCAAGATGATCTTTAGCTTCCAAGTGTTTAAGTTTCTTCCAAACTTTTTCTTGAGATTGAGTTCCAGTTTCAAAGCATTGTGGTCTGAGAATATGCAGGGAATAATCTTAGTGTTTTGGGATTGCTTGAGACCTGATTTGCGACCTAGTATGTGGTCCATTCTGGAGAAATTCCATGTGTGCTCAAGAAAAATTAGTATTCTATTGTTTTAGGGTGCAATGTTTGGTGTATATTGATGAAGTCCATCTGGTCCTTGTGTCATTCAAAACTCTTCTTTCTTTGTTGATTTTCTGCTTAGATGATCTGTCTATTACTGAGAGTGGATTGTTATTGTTATATTATCAATATTTCTTTATTTTGGTTAACTTTTGGCTTATGTAGTTGGCTGCTCTCCTGTTGGGGGCATAGATATTCATAATTGTTAGATCCTTTTGTTGGATAGACCCTTTAAGAATGATAGAGTGTCCTTTTGTATCTCTAACTACAGTACTTAGCTTAAAATCTAGTTTGTATGATATGAGAATTGCTTACCCAGCTTTCTTTTGAGGTCCATTGGCATGAAGAATGGTTCTCCAACCCTTCACTTTCAGTCTGGATGTACCTTAGTGTCTAATATACTATCTGGATATATCTTTTTATCCAGTCTGCAACCCTGTGCCAATTCATGGGAGCATTTAGGCAGTTCATGTTAAGTGATTGTTCAAAGATAAGATTTTATTGTCATAAGGTTGCTTGTGAAGTTGTTGTTTCTATAGATTGTCTCTGTAAATTTCTGTTCTTCATCACTCTTGGGTTCTTTCTCCTTTTATAGAACCCCCTTAATATTTCTTGCAGGGCTGGCTTAGTGGTCACATAGTCTTTCAGTGTCTGACAGTCCTGGAAGCTCCTTATCTCTCCATCCATTCTGAATGACACCTGGCCAGGTAAAGTATTCTTGCCTCCATGTTCTTCTCATTTCGTACTCTGAATATGTCTTGCCAGCTCTTTCTGGCTTGCCAGGTCTCTGTGGACAGATCTGACACTATTTTGATGTTCCTCCCTCTGTGTGTAAGGAATCTCTTCCCCTTAACACCCGTAAGATGGTTTCATTGGTTCTGAGACTTGTGAGTTTTACTATTACATGCCAGGGCATTGGTCTGTTCTCCTTGATCTTGGGAGGTCCTCTTTGCCTCTAGGACATGAATGCTTGTTTCATTACCCACACTGGAGGAGTTTTCAGCTATGATTTGCTCAAATAGATCTTCTAGGTCTCTCTCTTTCTCCACCACCTCAGGAATCCCAATATTCTGGCATTGGAATTTTTCGTGGTGTCATTTATTTCTCTAATTCTATTTTCATGGATTTTTTGCTTTGTTTTGTTTCATGGATTTTTAAGGTGTTCCAGGCCTCTTCCTGTTTCTTCCTTTCTATCAATTTGTCTTCTAGATTACTGATTCATTCTTCTGCCTTGTTTACTGTAGCTGTTAGACTATCTAGATTAGATTGGATCTCATTGATAGCATTTTTAAGTTTGGCTTGATTAGCTCTCATTTCTGCCCTTAGAGAATGTATGTTACTGTTAATGGTTTTCTCCAGCCTTGCTAATTTTTTTTTAAGATTTTTTTTCTTTCTTTCTTTTCTTTTCTATTCTTTTTCTTTCTCTACTTTTTTTTTCCTTTTTTCTGGTTAACATGTATTATTTGTCTCAGTGGTACAGGTCTGTGAATCATCAGTCATACACAATTCATAGCACTCACTATAGCACATACCCTCCCCAATGTCCATCACCTAGCCACCCTATACCTCTCCACTCCCCTACCCCCAGCAGCCCTCAGTTTGTTTCCTGAGATTCTTAAGAGTCTCTTATGGTTTGTCTCCCTCCCCAATCCCCTCTTGTTTCATTTTTAGCCTCACTATTGTCTTCATAACAGCTACCCTGAAGTCTGTTTCTTACATTCTTTCTTATATCCATATCCATTAAGTCTGTGGGGGAGGCCATTGCCTCTTGTTCTTTCCTTTGTTGGGAGTTCCTCCTCCTACTCATTTTGTTGAGGGGTGGTTGAGGGAATATATACAGTTGAAAATATCAATCACAATCCAGGCAAGGTGCACCCTGGGAAAGTTTGGAGCAATTGGAAGCCACCACCAAGAAAACCCAGCCAAAATGAAACCCAAGAATAAGATTTATGAAGTTAGGAGAAAAAAGCAGTTGGGGGGGGCATATGAGGAAAGGGGCGCTATAATCTCTTAATGTGGGCAAGGTAGGGTGCTTTAGTTCTTCCTGTGTGTATTTTGTTCTCCTTGTTAGAGAATACTTCTTACCAGGATTACAGGGGAAATTAAAAAAAAAAATATATATATATATGGTATCAAATAGGGAAAAAAGGACTACATTGAAGCTTATATCTATATATAATAGATATATATATAAAAGAAAAAGATACAAAAGTATATGTGTGAAAGAGTAGAAGTTAAAAAGTTATGATGGGATATGTTGTATTAAGCATCTAGTTGAAATGCTAAGTAGGTAAAAGGAAAAAAGAGAAGAAACATGAGAAAGAATAAAAAAGTTGTATCTAAGAAATACACATGCCATGAGGGAACACCAAGAGTTTAGTATAACATCTTCCCCTGGTGTTAGAGTTTTACAGTTTTATGGGGACCCTCAGGTTGTCTTTCTCTTGTTCTTCCAGATCATCTTCTGGGAGAGGCGTCTGCCACATTATTTTTCAGGCAACCCTGCTTGGGCAGAGTTGCCCTGTCCCCTATCTAGGGACTGGGCTCCGTGGAAATGTTTTTTTTGGGGGGGATTTTTTTCTCTGCCGGCTTTTGTTCTCAGAGGGCCAGAGCAAAGGGCTAGGGCACCCAGACCTCTGCCCCAGAGGAAAGAAGCCACAGTTTGCTCCTCTCTGAATACTCCAGAACACACAGTCTCCTCTGTAAGTGCCACTGAAAACCACAGCCTTGCACAGACAGTACATGCCCCCAGTGATTTTCTTAGTGGTTGATCAGGTCTCTGCTTGTCTCTGTCCCCTGTGCCAGCAACATTTCAAGCAATCCTGGTCTGGATAGGTGCGCGTGTCAGCTGTGGTGATAGCCTGCCCTGCAGGTCTACAGGCACAGTTCCACACAAGTGGCTGCCCCAGTCCTGGTGTTTGCCTGTTAAGCTCCTGGATGCTGTTTGAGCACTGTTATTGGGTGCTTCCCCTCCCACCACCACCACTCTGCAAGCTATTGCTGGCCCTCAGATGCAGGACACTTTTGCACTGGGGTATTATTTTACTTCCTAGTGGGTAGCTTCTGGTGTCCGTCTCCCCCTTCTGTTTATCCTCTGATATCTGTCCACACAATCACAACTCCTTCCTTTGTATTAAAGGAACAAAGGACCCTGTAGAGATTCCAATGTATAATCTTACATATCAGCCTGATATCATGGGTGTTCAGACTGGCTTGACAGATATCCAGCTAAATTCAGGGGACAGGTTGAAATGGAGTCCCCCCCCCCACCAGCTTGCTGTTAGATAGATATTAATCACAGTAAATAATTGCATGTAAATAATTGAAAACTTTAGATTGGGATAAGTGCTATGAAGGAAGAAGAGGTCTGTACACTGTGACCATGAGACTATAAAATAAGTGGATTGCATTTAGCAAGGAGGTAAGCATGGCTTCTTTGTTGAAATAACCTTTGAGCTGAGAGCTAAAGGAGAGCATGTGAGGCAGGAGGGTGTGAGTAGAAAGATCCTTACATAGGAGTTGCATGTGCATAGGTACAAAGGAAGGAGACCAGAACATTCCTAGAACCTGAGAGAAAGTCCTTGTACTTAGAATCCAGAGAGGGAGTTTTCTGCGTAATGAGCTGTTGGAGGTCAGACCATAGAATATCGTGATATTCATGTTAATGAGTTAGTCCTTTAAGGTAAAGGAAAACCACTAAGGTGTTTTAAGCCAGAATAAATAGGATTTGCACTTCAAAAAGTAACATTAGCTTCTTGTGTACAACAATTACATGGAAGGTAGTCAGGGCCATCCAGGTGGGCATTGGAAGACCAGTTAGCAGCCTCTTGAAGAAAGTCAAGTGAGAGTAATGGTGGCTTGGATTCTGGTAGATGCAGAGGAAAGGGAAAGAAGTAGAACACAAAGAATTAATTACTAAGAAGTAATGATATGTACAGTGAATGTGTTAGTGTTTATGCTATCCAGTCCCAACCCTTCATGGACAGGAAATATGGCTTCTGACTTTTTGATATTCTGAATAATTACATTTAGGAGTTTAATAACTGTGTTTGATCATAAAATCATGGGCTTGTAAAGATGTTGGAAAGTTGTTCTATTCTGTTTCCTTTCATTAAGATTGAAAAATACAGTTTCTACTAACAGTACTTTTATTCTATCTAATCATCTATCTAATCTATCTAACAGTACTTTTATTCTATCTAATCATCTATTTAATCAGATAAGGGGGGTTTGTATTAGTTTTGGACTTCCTCTCATTAAAATGTCCTAAATCTAATCAGCCATGGGAAAATCCACTGGTATTTTCATATCTTCTACAATTTGGTTTTGGGATTTTGGATGCTCTTCATGGCCCACCTGGATTGTTTGAAATAGCTTCTGCATCAGCTTGTTTGCAACATTAGACTGGTTTAATAAAATAAAAGTTAATTTTTTAAATTATATAATGAAAAGTCTAGAGGTTATTTGATTGCTGATTTATTATTTTTGTGTGTTTATATAAATACCCAGTCAATTCAGTTTTCAGGGATGTCCAAATTAAGATTTCTATTATTCTATTGATCTTTTCCATATAAGGCCACAATATAGCTACCATTATATCTCACTCCTGGCAAAAAGGTAACAGAAGTATCAGAAAGAGGCAGCTCTACCAGGAGAGCAAAGGAATTTCCAGATATCATAAGAGAACTATTTGTTTGTCTCATTGGCCAGGATTTACCACATGGTTTCTCCTACATTAAAAGGAATCTTGGAAGATACGATTTTTTAGCTCACCATCCTTTGTAGTTAAGGAAGGTTAAAGAAAAGGAGATTGGAATGGATGGGTGCTAGGAAGTTCACATTATAGTATCTACCACAATTTCCTAAGTAGTGCTTTTTTTCTGATTATTTGTCCTCTTAACTTTCCTACCCATGTACACTTTTCAATACAGTGCCAATTCTTATTACATGTGTTTACTTTTGCCTTTTTTTGGAGTTGCATTATTATATTATATTTAGCAGAACACATACATATCTGTGATTTGATAGACCATGTTGAAACAATTTCAGACAAGAAAACTATTATTTTAAAATGTGTCCAGTTTACGTCTACTGTCAAGAAATCTCTTTAGGTTTGGCCAATTTTCTTCTTATGTGCCCTCAAATCAAGTTTAACAGCTATACTATACTAGGTATTTTTTTTTCCGCATGACCTTTTATTTTATTTATTTATTTATTTTTTAATTTTATTTTTTATAAACATATATTTTTATCCCCAGGGGTACAGGTCTGCGAATCGCCAGGTTTACACACTTCACAGCACTCACCATAGCACATACCCTCCCCAATAACCATAACCCCACCCCCCCTCTCCAAACCCCCCTCCCCCCATCAACCCTCAGTTTGTTTTGTGAGATTAAGAGTCACTTATGTTTTGTCTCCCTCCCAATCCCATCTTGTTATATTTATTCTTCTCCTACCCCCTTAACCCCCCATGTTGCATCTCCTCTCCCTCATATCAGGGAGATCATATGATAGTTGTCTTTCTCCGATTGACTTATTTCGCTAAGCATGATACCCTCTAGTTCCATCCACGTCGTCGCAAATGGCAAGATTTCATTTCTTTTCATGGTTGCATAATATTCCATTGTGAATATATACCACATCTTCTTTATCCATTCGTCTGTTGATGGACATCTAGGTTCTTTCCATAGTTTGGCTATTGTAGACATTGCTGCTATAAACATTCGGGTGCACGTGCCCCTTCGGATCAGCACGTTTGTATCGTTAGGGTAAATACCCAGCAGTGCAATTGCTGGGTCATAGGGTAGTTCTATTTTCAACATTTTGAGGAACCTCCATGCTGTTTTCCAGAGTGGTTGCACCAGCTTGCATTCCCACCAACAGTGTAGGAGGGTTCCCCTTTCTCCGCATCCTCGCCAGCATCTGTCATTTCCTGACTTGTTCATTTTAGCCATTCTGACTGGTGTGAGGTGATATCTCATTGTGGTTTTGATTTGTATTTCCCTGATGCCGAGTGATGTGGAGCACTTTTTCATGTGTCTGTTGGCCATCTGGATGTCTTCTTTGCAGAAATGTCTGTTCATGTCTTCTGCCCATTTCTTGATTGGGTTATTTGTTCTTTGGGTGTTGAGTTTGCTAAGTTCTTTATAGATTTTGGACACTATCCCTTTATCTGATATGTCATTTGCAAATATCTTCTCCCATTCTGTCAGTTGTCTTTTGGTTTTGTTCACTGTTTCCTTTGCTGTGCAAAAGCTTTTGATCTTGATAAAATCACAAAAGTTCATTTTTGCCCTTGCTTCCCTTGCTTTTGGCGATGTTCCTAGGAAGATGTTGCTGCAGCTGAGGTTGAAGAGGTTGCTGCCTGTGTTCTCCTCAAGGATTTTGATGGATTCCTTTCTCACATTGAGATCCTTCATCCATTTTGAGTCTATTTTCGTGTGTGGTGTAAGGAAATGATCCAATTTCATTTTTCTGCATGTGGCTGTCCAATTTTCCCAACACCATTTATTGAAGAGGCTGTCTTTTTTCCATTGGACATTCTTTCCTGCTTTGTCGAAGATGAGTTGACCATAGAGTTGATGGTCTATTTCTGGGCTCTCTATTAGGTTCCATTGATCTATGTGTCTGTTTTTGTGCCAGTACCATGCTGTCTTGATGATGACAGCTTTGTAATAGAGCTTGAAGTCCGGAATTGTGATGTCACCAACTTTGGCTTTCTTTTTCAATATTCCTTTGGCTATTCGAGGTCTTTTCTGGTTCCATATAAATTTTAGGATTATTTGTTCCATTTCTTTGAAAAAAATGGATGGTACTTTGATAGGAATTGCATTAAATGTGTAGATTGCTTTAGGTAGCATAGACATTTTCACAATATTTATTCTTCCAATCCAGGAGCATGGAACATTTTTCCATTTCTTTGTGTCTTCCTCAATTTCTTTCATGAGTACTTTATAGTTTTCTGTGTATAGATTCTTAGTCTCTTTGGTTAGGTTTATTCCCAGGTATCTTATAGTTTTGGGTGCAATTGTAAATGGGATGGACTCCTTAATTTCTCTTTCTTCTGTCTTGTTGTTGGTGTAGAGAAATGCAACTGATTTCTGTGCATTGATTTTATATCCTGACACTTTACTGAATTCCTGTACAAGTTCTAGCAGTTTTGGAGTGGAGTCTTTTGGGTTTTCCACGTATAGTATCATATCATCTGCGAAGAGTGATAGTTTGACTTCTTCTTTGCCGATTTGGATGCCTTTAATTTCCTTTTGTTGTCTGATTGCTGAGGCTAGGACTTCTAGTACTATGTTGAATAGCAGTGGTGATAACGGACATCCCTGCCGTGTTCCTGACCTTAGCGGAAAAGCTTTCAGTTTTTCTCCATTGGGAATGATATTTGCGGTGGGTTTTTCATAGATGGCTTTGATAATATTGAGGTATGTGCCCTCTATCCCTACACTTTGCAGAGTTTTGATCAGGAAGGGATGCTGTACTTTGTCAAATGCTTTTTCAGCATCTATGGAGAGTATCATATGATTCTTCTTTCTTTTCTTTTATTTTTTTTTAAAGATTTTTTTTTTTATTTGTCAGAGAGAGAGGGAGAGAGAGCGAGCACAGGCGGACAGAATGGCAGGCAGAGGCAGAGGGAGAAGCAGGCTCCCCGCCAAGCAAGCAGCCCGATGTGGGACTCGATCCCAGGACGCTGGAATCATGATCCGAGCCGAAGGCAGCTGCCTAACCAACTGAGCCACCCAGGCGTCCCATTGTTCTTTCTTTTATTAATGTGTTGTATCACATTGATTGATTTGCAGATGTTGAACCAGCATTGCAGCCCTGGAATAAATCCCACTTGGTCGTGGTGAATAATCCTTTTAACGTACTGTTGAATTCTATTGGCTAGTATTTTGGCGAGAATTTTTGCATCTGTGTTCATCAAGGATATTGGTCTGTAGTTCTCTTTTTTGTTGGGATCCTTGTCTGGTTTTGGGATCAAGGTGATGCTGGCCTCATAAAATGAGTTTGGAAGTTTTCCTTCTATTGCTATTTTTTGGAACAGTTTCAGGAAAATAGGAATTAGTTTTTCTTTAAATGTTTGGTAGAATTCCCCCGGGAAGCCGTCTGGCCCTGGGCTTTTGTTTGTTTGGAGATTTTTGATGACTGTTTCAATCTCCTTACTGCTTATGGGCCTGTTCAGGCTTTCTATTTCTTCCTGGTTCAGTTGTGGTAGTTTATATGTCTCTAGGAATGCATCCATTTCTTCCAGATTGTCAAATTTGTTGGTGTAGAGTTGCTCATAGTATGTTCTTATAATTTTCTGTATTTCTTTGGTGTTCGTTGTGATCTCTCCTCTTTCATTCATGATTTTATTTATTTGGGTCCTCTCTCTTTTCTTTTTGATAAGTCTGGCCAGGGGTTTATCAATCTTATTAATTCTTTCAAAGAACCAGCTCCTAGTTTCGTTGATTTGTTCTATTGTTTTTTTGGTTTCTATTTCATTGATTTCTGCTCTAATCTTTATGATTTCTCTTCTCCTGCTGGGTTTAGGGTTTCTTTCTTGTTCTTTCTCCAGCTCCTTTAGGTGTAGGGTTAGGTTGTGTACCTGAGACCTTTCTTGTTTCTTGAGAAAGGCTTGTACCGCTATATATTTTCCTCTCAGGACTGCCTTTGTTGTGTCCCACAGATTCTGAACCGTTGTGTTTTCATTATCATTTGTTTCCATGAATTTTTTCAATTCTTCTTTAATTTCCTGCTTGACCCATTCATTCCTTAGAAGGATGCTGTTTAGTCTCCATGTATTTGGGTTCTTTCCAAATTTCCTCTTGTGATTGAGTTCTAGGTTCAGAGCATTGTGGTCTGAAAATATGCAGGGAATGATTCCACTCTTTTGATAACGGTTGAGACCTGATTTAGGACCAAGAATGTGATCTATTCTGGAGAATGTTCCATGTGCACTAGAGAAGAATGTGTATTCTGTTGCTTTGGGATGAAAAGTTCTGAATATATCTGTGATGTCCATCTGGTCCAGTGTGTCATTTAAGGCCTTTATTTCCTTGTTGATCTTTTGCTTGGATGATCTGTCCATTTCAGTGAGGGGAGTGTTAAAATCCCCTACTATTATTGTATTCTTGTCGATGTGTTTCTTTGATTTTGTTATTAATTGGTTTATATAGTTGGCTGCTCCCACGTTAGGGGCATAGATATTTAAAAATGTTAGATCTTCTTGTTGGACAGTTCCTTTGAGTATGATATAGTGTCCTTCCTCATCTCTTATTATAGTCTTTGGCTTAAAATCTAATTGATCTGATATAAGGATTGCCACTCCTGCTTTCTTCTGATGTCCATTAGCATGGTAAATTCTTTTCCACCCCCTCACTTTAAACCTGGAGGTGTCTTCGGGTTTAAGATGAGTTTCTTGTAGGCAACATAGAGATGGGTTTTGTTTTTTTATCCATTCTGATACCCTGTGTCTTTTGACTGGGGCATTTAGCCCATTAACATTCAGGGTAAGTATTGAGAGATAAGAATTTAGTGCCATTGTATTGCCTGTAAGGTGACTGTTATGGTATATTGTCTCTGTTTCTTTCTGATCTACTACTTTTAGGGTCTCTCTTTGCTTAGAGGACCCCTTTCAATATTTCCTGTAGAGCTGGTTTGGTATTTGCAAATTCTTTCAGTTTTTGTTTGTCCTGGAACCTTTTAATCTCTCCTTCTATTTTCAATGATAGCCTAGCTGGATATAGTATTCTTGGCTGCATGTTTTTCTTGTTTAGTACTCTGAATATATCATGCCAGCTCTTTCTGGCCTGCCAGGTCTCTGTGGATAAGTCTGCTGCCAATCTAATATTTTTACCATTGTACGTTACAGACTTCTTTTCCCGGGCTGCTTTCAGGATCTTCTCTTTGTTACTAAGACTTGTCAATTTTACTATTAGGTGACGGGGTGTGGACCTATTCTTATTGATCTTGAGGGGGGTTCTCTGAACCTCCTGGATTTTGATGCTTGTTCCCTTTGCCATATTGGGGAAATTCTCTCCAATAATTCTCTCCAGTATACCTTCTGCTCCCCTCTCTGTTTCCTCTTCTTCTGGAATCCCAATTATTCTAATGTTGTTTCGTCTTATGGTGTCACTTATCTCTCGAATTCTCCCCTCGTGGTCCAGCAGCTGTTTGTCCTTCTTTTGCTCAGCTTCTTTATTCTCTGTCATTTGGTCTTCTATATCACTAATTCTTTCTTCTGCCTCATTTATCCTAGCAGTGAGAGCCTCCATTTTTGATTGCACCTCATTAATAGCTTTTTTGATTTCAACTTGGTTAGATTTTAGTTCTTTTATTTCTCCAGAAAGGGCTTTTATATCTCCCGAGAGGGTTTCTCTAATATCTTCCATGCCTTTTTGAGCCCGGCTAGAACCTTGAGAATCATCATTCTGAACTCTATATCTGACATATTACCAATGTCTGTATTGATTAGGTCCCTAGCCTTTGGTACTGCTTCTTGTTCCTTTTTTTGTTGTGAATTTTTCCGCCTTGTCATTTTGTCCAGATAAGAGTATATGAAAGAGCAAGTAAAATACTAAAAGGGTGGCAACAACCCCAGGAAAATATGCTTTAGCCAAATCAGAAGAGATCCCAAATCGTGAGGGGGGAGAAAGGGGATATAAAGGGGTTCAGATAGAAAAAAGAAAAAAAAAAGGAACTATTAAAAAAAGAAAGCCGATAAAAAATATAAAAAGGAAAAAAATATATATATATTTTAGATAAACTATTTAAAAAACGTTAAAAAAGAAAACGGTAAAAGTTAAAAAAATTTAGCAGAAGACGAAAAAAAAATTGAAAAAGAAAGAAAAAAAATTATATTAACTGCAAGGCTAAAGAATCATGGGAAGAAAGCCATGAGTTCCATTCTTTGCTTTCTTCTCCTCTGGAATTCCGCAGCTTTCCTTGCTATTGAAACTGCACTCCTTGGTAGGTGAACTTGGTCCTGGCTGGGTTTCCTGTTGATCTTCTGGGGGAGGGGCCTGTTGTAGTGATTCTCAAGCGTCTTTGCCCCAGGCGGAGTTCCACCGCCCTTACCCGGGGCTGGGCTGAGTAATCTGCTCGGGTTTGCTGGGTTTGCTTTCAGGAGTTTTTGTTCCCTGAGCGCTTTCCGTAGAGTCCGGAGGGCGGGGATGAAGATGGCGGCCTCCCGGTCTCCGGCCCGGAGGAGCCGAGAGCCCGGGGCCCTACTCCTCAGTGTGCCCTCAGAGAACAACGCCCAATGACTCCCGTCACCCTGGCCTCCGGCTGCGCTCCAAGCTGACCGAGCCTGCGACCGGCTCAAGGTAACCCCAAGTTTAGAGCTCACTCCTTGGCCCTGTCTCTGTAGCCGGCTTCCTCGTTCTAATATCAGTAAGCTCTGCGACTCTCAGACACCCCCGATCCTTTTGTGACCCTGTGGGACCTGAGGCCGCGCTGACCCCGCCTGGGCTTCACCCCAGTTAAGCCTCTGGAGCGATGTCCCTCAGCGGAACAGACTTTTAAAAGTCCCGATTTTGTGCTCCATTGCTCCGCCGCTCGCCGGGAGCCGGCCCCTCCCCCTGTGGTCTATCTTCCTGTAGCTTTGGATTCACTTCTCTGCCAGTCCTACCTTGCAGAAAGTGGTTGATTTTCTGTTTCTAGAATTGCTGTTCTTCTTCTCTTCAATCTCCCGTTGGATTTGTAGGTGTTTGCAATCTTTAGATAAGCTATTTAGCTGATCTCCCGCTACCTGAAGTAGTCTCAGCTGCTACTTCTCCGCCATCTTGACTCCTCCTCTATACTAGGTATTTTTAATATTAATTACAACTACAGATGTTTTCCCTTCCAAGATATGATCGATTGCATATGAGATCCTCCTTTCATAATTATATTGAATTTTCTTCCTCATATAGTCTTATTTCCTTAATCATTTGCACATTTGATAACAATATTGACTTATTACATATAAAAGCTTCACAAAACAGAACTCACCTCATGACCTTTCCTTATTGTCATTTAATGGCTTATATGGTATAAATTGATATGTTAGAAAATAGCAAGGACAAATCATATGATCTTACAATGTATACAGTGATCTGGGAGCTGCAAATATACTTTAAAATTATTTATATTTTTGGTAATACTTCCAAAAGTCTCCATTATTATGAATTAAAAATATTTCAGTGTAAATGTTTATAGTGTTTTCGAATAATAAGAGCATTTACAACTGGAAATTTTCAGACTAGACAAGTTTAATTAGGCTAGGCAAGAGGCAAGCAGATGAAAAAAGTTCCTTGCTTATTCATTTTCTACTTGCCAGCTTCATTTCAAATACAAGAACTGCTTTCTGGAAATAAATGAAAAGAGAATATTTTTGTAACATTACAATGTGATGAATTTCATCATGGTCCGGCACAGTGGGAGTGGTATCAAACATATCTCATTTATGAAAGGAGTTATTTTGAAATAGGCATTTTCTAAAATAATTTGCTTAACACTGATATGTTACCCCTGCTCACCAAAAAAACATTTTTGATATTATGTTGACTATATGACCTTTTCAGTCTAAATACTTGTAACAAAGTCTATACAAATAATATTTTTGTTTTTTATATTTTATTAGGAATGGCAATTAGTTTGTTTCATTGGTGTACAAATTTATGTGGCTTATGCAAAGGCTGTAAGATATAACTCATAAAATGTGAAATAAGATAACTAAGTTTGAATTTTGTATATATCACTTTTTAGTGTGGGCTAATAAATCTCTCTGAATTTTAAATTACTTATTTATAATGACAGGATGGCTATGAACATTAAATATAAAAAAATACCTATTTATAAATAGAATAGTACTATAATAATTGATACTTAAAAAATGTTAGAACCCCTTTTCTCTAACAACTCATGTTTCCAATCCATTAAATAATTTTCTAATTGTCACCTCCATGACCCACATGGCCCAGTTTTAACATCATTTTAAAAAGTACATTAAATAGGTGTCACAATGTGATAAAAATTTAACTTGTATCTCAATCTGAATTTTAATCAAATTAATGTCTCATAAGAATACTATAAAAATTATCCTATTTTCTTCTCTTGTTTGTTTATAGCATGTGGGTTCTGATAAGCTTCTTATTTTCAGAATCTTTCCAAAATTTTCAGCAAATTTATATGGTTTTGTAATCATTGACACAGTCCATTTCTAGAATACTCCCATAATCCAAAAAAGTTCTCTTGGCCCATTTGCAGTTACTCCATGTTCCCAGCCTCAGCTCCAGGAAAGCACTACTCTGGTTTCCTTCTCCTTAGTTTTGCCTTCGCTAAACACTTCATGTAAATAAAGTCATACAGTATAAAGTCTTTTGTATTTGGCTTTTTTCACTTAGTCTATGCTTTTGAGTTCTATTCATGTCATAGTATGTACTGGGGGTTTCTTTCATTTATTGAATTGTATATCCATTGCATGGATTTTTTATTTACCCATTTTTTATTTATCCATTCACCATTTGATGGATATGTGGATTATTTCGTTTTTGGCTATTATGAATAATGCTAATATAAATATTCATGTGAAAATTTTCATTTCTCTTAGGTACGTACCTAGAAGTAAGATTTCTGGGTCATAATAATCACATTTAACTAAGAAACTGCCAAACTGTTTTCCAAAGTTGCTGTACCAATTATCTTCCAACTAACCATGCTTGAGGTTCTGGTTTCTCTATATATCAATACTTTGTATTATTAGTCATTTTAATTTAGCCATTCTAATAGATGTTTTGTGGTATCTTGTGATTTTATTTGCGATTTATTCATTTATTTACATTTTTAAAAATTTGTATTTAAATTCTGGTTAGTTAAAATGCAGTGTAATATTAGTTGCAGGTGTACAACATAGTGATTTAAGACTTCCATATAACACATGATGCCATCACAAGTGTACTCTTTAGTCCCCATCACCTATTTCACCTAACCCCCAACCCACATTCCTTCTGGTAAGTATCAGTTCTCTATCATTAAGAGTTTATTTCTTTGGGGGATGAGTTAAGATGACAGAGAAGTAGGGAACCCTGAGATTTCCTCATCTTTGAACACAGCTAAATTGAGGTCATATCACTTGGAACACCCAGGAAATCAATCTTAGTATTGGAAGAAGGATCTGATTCTTGGAGATGTTGGAGGAGGACAGCATGGTAGGGGTGAGATGCATGGAAGTGAACTGGGGGAGAGAAAAAATGCTGTGCTGCAGAGAGGAGGGGACCCTTTTTATGGGGAGTGAAAAGGGAGAGAAAGGGAGAGGGCCTGAGAGGGTGTGAAATCAGATTCAACAGGAAGAAAACCTCTTGAACCACATACTGGGGAGATGGGGTAATTGAGTGTCACAGGTTTTGCAGACAGCGAGTGTAACCCAACTCTGAGGTTTTGGAAGTGTGCAAAAACAGAGCAGCAGCATGAGCTCCTGGGGAGGAGGAGGTCTCTGGCCCAGAAACACACACAAAGTGGTATAGCATCTCCTGGATGCCACTGGGAGAGATAATTCCCCCTCCTGGAGTACATTGGAAGGGGGTTTATTGTCTCTCCAAGGACAAAAGACCCTGTAAGCACCAGCAAATACTCTTTTAAGTTGGCAAGAGACAAAGCCTCATATGAAGGGCAGATAACCAGCTCACTGCTTTTCACGGTGCCACACCATATATTCATGTACCATACAGGTGGGGGACGGTTATTCTAGGGAAAGGAGTACTAGTCAGAGTCCACTGAGGCTCTAACCTGGAGGAGGGAGCAGATCTATGTGGTGCCAGCTCTTTTAAGATTTGGAGTTTTGAATCCCGTCATGCCAAAGATAAAACAGGAAAGGTGTGGCCCTGGGTGTGCTGAAGGCCCTTGCTTTTTCCTCTTGGACTGCAGGGGTGTGATATCCCCTGTCTTGAGAAGAGAGCGTGGGATGGTGCCATTTTACTACGAACAAGATCCAACTTCAGAGAGCAACACAGTGACCCTCAGTGGAGCTGGGAACCCCTTACATCAAATCCCACTCTCCTGTGATTGGCAAGTGTTTTTCACCTGGACAGGATTGACTCTGAGCCAGAAGAGCAACACACGACATGCACCAAGTTTACTGTTCATACAGTGCTTCAAAGCAGCCCCCTCTGTGGAAATAGGACCAGGCTATATATTTTTTTCTTATTCTTTTTTTCTCTTTGGCATCACGCTAACAGTTTTTTTTATATGTTTGTTAACTTGTTTTATCATTTCCTTTTCTCCCCCACCTATTTTTTAAAATCAGGATTCCTTTTTTCTTTTTCTTTGGAATCAGGCTTATAGTTTTGTTTGTTTTGTTTTGTTGTGATTGTCTATTTTTTTTTTTTTTTAGTTCCTTCTCTCCCTCTCTCTCTTTTTTTTTTTTTTTTGGAGGTCTTTCTTTCTTTCTCAAGGATTTTTCAACAAACAAATCAAAGCACACCTAGATAAAGATCCAGATACCCCCCCCACAGCAAGTAAAGGGGAACTCTGCACAGGACTGACCAGTGGAAAAAAGCAGCCAAAACACAAAAGCAGAGTGCACCATAGAATATACCAGAAACACTTCCTGAAGTGCCAGGCCCTAGACAGTGGTTGAACTCTATGTACTATAGCATTACTCTGAGGTGCAAGAAATATAACAAGCTTTCATAACCATGAAAGATAGAAACTTAGCCAAAATGACAAGATGAAGGAATTCTCCCCAAAAGAAAGGTCAGGAAGTTATCACAGCCAGGGACTTGATCAAAAACAGATATAAGAGACAAATCTGAAGGATTTAGCTCAACAGTCATAAGACTACTAACTGTATTTGAAATAAGCATAGAAGAGACCGAGAAACCCTTGTTACAGAGATAAAAGAACTAAAAACTAGTCAGACTGAAATAAAAAGTGCTATAACTAAGATACAAAACTGACTGGATATAATCACAGTGAGTATTGAAGAAGCAAAGGAGAGAATAGGTGTTATAGAAGTTAAAATTATGGAAAATAGTGAACCTGAAAAGAGAGGGAAAAGATTATTAGATCATGAAGGTTGATTTAGGGAACCCAGCAGTTCCATAAAGTGAAATAATGTCTGTATCTTAGGAGTCCCAGAAGAAGAAAAAACAGGAAAAAGGAGAAAAAGTCTTATTAGAACAAATTATAGCTGAGAACTTCCCTAATCTGGGGAGGGAAACAGGCAGTCAAGTACAAGAGGTCCAGAGAACTCCCTTCAAAATCAACAAAACACTCAACACAAGTATATATCCTAATGAAGCTTGAAAAATTCAAAGATAAAGACTGATACAAAAAGTCATACCATACATATTTTCAGACCATAATACTATGAAATTCAAAGTCAACCACAAGAAATAATTTGAAAGGATCACAAATACATGGAGGTTAAGGAATATCCTACTGGAGAATGAATGGGTCAACTGAGAAATTAAAGAAGAATTAAAAAAAGAATACGTGGAAGTGAATGAAAATGAAAACATGACAGTCCAAATCCTTTGGGATGCAACAACAGTGGCCCTAAGAGGAAAGTATGTAGCAATATAGGCCTTCTTCAAAAATCAAGGAAAGTCTCAAATATACAACCTAACCTTACACTGAAAAGAGCTGGTAAAAAACAGCAAGTAAAGCCTGAACCAAACAGGGAAAGGGAAAAAGTAAAGTTTAGAGCAGAAATCAGTGACATACAAATCAAAGAAAAGTAAAACAGGTCAATGAAACCAGGAGCTGGTTCTTTGAAAGAATTAACAAAATTGATAAACCCCTAGCCAGACTTATCAAAAAGAAGAGAAAGAAACCAAATAAATAAAATCATGAATGAAAGAGGAGAGATCACAACCATCACTGAAGAAATATAAGCAATTATAAGAGAACATTATGAGCAATTATATGCAAACAAATTAGACAATCAGAAATGGTTAAATTCCTAGAAAAATAAAAACTGCCAAAACTGAAGCAGGAAGAAATAGAAAACCTGAACACACCCATAACCAGCAAAGAAATGGAATCAGTAATCAAAAATCTCCAACAAACAATAGTACTGGGCCAGATGGCTTCCCAGGGGAATTTTACTGTACATTTAAAGAGGAATTATTACCTATTTTTCTCACATTCTTCCAAAATAATAGAAATGGAAGGAAAAGTTCTGAATTCATTCTGTGAAGCCAGCATTACCTTGATTCCAAAACCAGACAAAGATCCCACTAAAAAGAGAATTACAGACCAATATCCCTAATGAACATGGATGCAAAAATTCTCAACAAAATACTAGCTAATTGGATTCAACAGTACAGTAAAAGGATTATTCACCATGACCAAGTGAGATTTATTACTGGGATGCAAGGGTGATTCAACATCTGCAAATCAGTCAACATGATACACCACATTAATAAAAGAAAGGATAAGAACCACATGATCCTGTCAGTAGATGCAGAAAAAGCATTTGACAAAATACAACATCCTTTTTTGAAAAAACCATCAAGAAAATAGGGATAGAAGCAACATACCTCAACATTATATAGGCCATATATGAAATACCCACAGCTAATATCATCCTCAGTGGGGATAAAGTGAGACATTTACCCCTAAGGTCAAGAACACAATAGGGAGATCCACTCTCCCCACTGTTTTTCAATATGGTGCTGGAAATCCTAGTCACAGCAATCAGACAACAAAAAGAAATAAAAGCACCCATATCTGTAAGGAAGAAGTCAAATTTTATGCTTTAAAAATAACATGATACTCTATGTAGAAAACCTGAAAGACTGCCTAGTACTGATGAAGGAATTCAGCAAAGTTGCAGAATATAAAATCAATGCACAGAAGTCTGTTGCATTTTTATACACCATCTGGCTATCTGGATGTCTTCTTCTTCTTTTTTTTTTAAATTTTTTAAGACTTTATTTATTTGACATATAGAGATCACAAGTAGGCAGAGAGAGAGAAAGGAGGAAGCAGGCTCCCCGCCGAGCAGAGAGCCCTATGCGGGGCTCAATCCCAGAACCCTGAGATCATGACCTGAGCCGAAGGCAGAGGCTTAACCCACTGAGCCACCCAGGCGCCCCCCTGGATGTCTTGTTTAGAGAAATGTCTGTTCATGTCTTCTGCTTATTTTTAAATTAGATTATTATTTTTTTGGATGTTGAGTTTTATAAGTTCTTTATGTATTTTAGATACTAAACCTTTATCAGATATGCCATCTGCAAATATCTTCCCCCATTCCACAGGTTGCCTTTTAGTTTTTTTTTTTTTTTTAAAGATTTTATTTATTTATTTGTCAGAGAGCAAGAGCGAGCACAGGCAGACAGAATGTCAGGCAGAGGCAGAGGGAGAAGAAGGTTCCCTGACGAGCAAGGAGCCTGATGTGGGACTCGATCCCAGGACACTGGGATCATGACCTGAGCCGAAGGCAGCCGCTTAACCAACTGAGCCACCTAGGCGTCTCTAGGTTGCCTTTTAGTTTTATTGTTTTCTTCTCTGTGCAGAAGCTTTTTATCTTGATGAAGTACCAACAGTTTATTTTTGCTTTTGTTTCCCTTCCCTCAGGAGATATATATTAAAAAGTATTGTTATATGTATTGTTACATGTCATAGAAATTACTGTCTATGCTCTCTTCAGGGATTTTATGGTTTTAGTTTTCTTACCATTTTGAATTTATTTTTGTGTGTGATATATGAAAGTGGTCCAGTTTCATTCATTTGTGTGTAGCTGTCCAGTTTTTCCAAAACTGTTTGTTGAAGAGACTTTTTCCCATTGGATATTCTTTCCGGCTGTGTCAAAGATTTACTGACCACATAGTTGTAGGTTCCCATTTTAAAGATCAATGATACTGAGCATATTTCTTGTAAATCATTTTCTATGCCTATCAATCTGTGTGTTCACAGTTTGGCTAATTTTCACCTCTCTGTCACTAAAGCTTTTGGTTTGGGACTTCTGTTGGTAAAACCACTATTCTCATCAATGGAGCTGGTAGTGAAGGTATGAGTGTATCCACGCAAAAAGATCAGAGATTTCTGTTGTTTTTATCCAAAGTTCTAGCAGTTTCCCCAGAATGAACAGTACAATTTCTTTCTTATCCTTAATCAATTTCCAGAGTCCAGATTGGCTATTTTGTAAATGTTGTCCAATTTTATAAATGTTCTTTTTTGAAGAAGATGGAGGAAGTGGGAATCTGCCACCTTTATAATACCACCACAGCCAGAAACTTTTTCTTTGGTAATTAATTTTTATCATATATTGCAGAGAATTATTCGTCTGTGATGGACTAGAAATTAAAAAGGTAGAAAGAAAACCTGGTCTTTTGCATAGATAGATTTAGAAGCATTGCTTCTGGGGTACCTTGGTGTCTCAGTTGGTTAAGTGTCAGACTCTTGATTTCAGCGCAGGTGATGATCTTAGGGCTGTGAGCCTTGTGTTCCAGGCATAGGATTCTCTCTCTTTTCCTCTGCCCTTTCCCTCCTCTCTCTCTCTCTCCAAAACAAACAAACAAACAAACAAACATACAAATTTGTCCTTTATGGTCTTAAATCTGTTTTCAGTGGTGTCTATTTTCTTTTTGAGCCCCTTCAGTTATGTGCCATTTTTGTGAATTCATTGGTTCTTTTTCTACTTTTTAAATGAACGCTGACAAACTAAAATTTGATCTCCTTCTACTGCCTCCCATACAAACCCGAGCAACTGCATCTTTGTTTTTACTCTTTGTTAAAGAGACCATTGATTTCTTGACTTTTAAAAATTTGTGGAGTTGTATTTCTTCAAAATCTTCATCTGTTCTGTGGTGACCGTTTTCCGGTGTGCTTCTTTTTTGACTATTTGTTTCTTTTGTTTTTTTCATCCTCCTTCTTAGATATATTTGTATAGAACCTTTTTGGATTCATTGTGGAATTGTTGAAATTATAAAAATAGTGGTAACAATAATAAGGGTGGAGAAGACTGTTATCCAGATATATATATGAGGCTGTCACTAATGTTTCTACTCTTACAGAACTGAGTGTGTGAGTGAGGTCCTTTAGCCTCTGTTTTCACTGCCAGCTAAAACCCTCAAGGCTGATTCATTCACAATGGCAATTCTTTTCCCTGTGCTGCAATCATCTTTAGTAGCAGATGGACTGCTACCCAAGATTTGGTTTGGATGTTGAAGCTGATGATGCTACACAAATAAGAGGGTATGATTATTATTTACATGATTGATTTATCTGGAGAAAGCAGGTCTAAAATGGCTTGAGAGTGCAGAGACACTGGCTCTTAGCTTTATTGTGGTTCAGAGGTGAGTCAAGAATGAAAGTTCCTGCCCATAGACAGAGGTTTGTATGGTTTGAATCTCCTGCGAAAGGAATGAAAACCAAGTTCTCTTAGCTTGCCCAGATGTGGAGGGCACGAGAGAGGAGTAAGTTTAAAAGCTGTTAGCAGTCAGGGGCACCTGGGTGGCTCAGTGGGTTAAAGCCTCTGCCTTTGGCTCAGGTCATGATCCCAGGGTCCTGGAATCAAGCCCCACATCAGGCTCTCTGCTTAGCAGGGAGCCTGCTTCCTCCTCTCTCTCTCTCTCTCTGTCTACTTGTGATTCTGTCTGCCAAATAATAAAATCTTTAAAAAAAAAGCTGTCAGCAGTCAAATTAAAAAAAAAAGGAAGGAAGGAAGAAAGGAAAGAAAAAAAAAGATTTGTCATAAAAATTTTGTCATTCTGACAGAGTACTTTCCTATGGAGTGCCGTCTTTCAGATTCGAACAATGTTTGCTGAATGGATTGTGCTATCTTCTAGTATCTTCTATTTTATTTTTACAAAATGAAGTGTTAGTGATTTGTATCACATTCTATACTATTATCCACTAAACAAATCTGCTGGAGTTTACACAGGTCTGTGACAGTAGGCATTCTAGCTTCTTCTATCTTCACATCTATTAGCCTTTCTTCTTGTTGATGGTTTAGGGTTTCACATGCCTCTTGGAGTTAGATGAGTTGGAGATGACATTTATGTCTTTAACTCCTTTTATTACATTCTGGAATTTCAGTGAAAGAAATTGGAAAATGAAGTGATTTTATTCTCCATTTTTATTTTAGAAGTCCCATTTCTCTACCTCATTCCCTTTTTTATAGCTTCATTTTATTATAGTGTAGGGTATAGCCCAATTTATTATTCCCTTATTGATGTAGCCCTTCTACTAACAAAAAAATGGAGCAACCATATTATTTACCTTTATAGCACATATAGCTTTGCACACATTTGTTAATACAATAAATTATGAGAAATAGAATTGGTTAATAAAAATATATACATTTTACATTTTTGGAGTTATTGTCAAATTGTTTTCCAGAAAAAAATGTTCCAATTTATACTCAGACTGCAAAGTTCTAGTGTCTCAAAAAAGATTTATTTGTTTTAAATAAGTACTATGGGGCACCTGGGTGGCTCAGTGGGTTAAAGCCTCTGCCTTTGGCTCAGGTCATGATCTCAGGGTCCTGGGATCAAGCCCTGCATCGGGCTCTCTGCTCAGCAGGGAGTCTGCTTCCTCCTCTCTCTCTGCCTGCCTCTCTGCCTACTTGTGATTGCTGTCTGTCAAATAAATAAAATCTTTAAAAAAAATAAATAAGTAAATAAGTACTTAGGGCTCTTGAAATTGAGGGTTAGAAGTTTTACAGTGAGATTTAGGGCCTCTTTTCTATTTCTATTCTCTTTTCTTACTATTTTAATAAGGAATATTAGAACATGAGTTTGCTGGAGTCATTAGTGGAAAAATAAGAGACATGGCAATTTTTGTACCCAAACTTGATTTTACTGGCTGCAAAAGCAGAAGAATGATATACAATAATTTATATATTTATTTTGTTTTGTTTATTTTACATTTTTATTCAAGTATAGTGATTTATATTTTTAAAGGAACACTGATGTTTGCTGTATGGAAATATGAGTACTGCAAGAAATAGATACAGGTAGCTTACACTAACATAGTAGCAATGGAGATGCTGGAAAGACAATGAATATAAGTTATGTTATTGGTTATTTATTCTTACTGATACTGATTGAGTACTTTATCTTATTCCATCCATGTAATCCTGTGGAATAGTTCTTACTATCTTCAATATTCAAAGGAGAAAACTGAGTCTCAAAGAAACTGTGGAGCTTTCCCAAAATCATTTTTTTTCTAAAGATTTTATTTATTTATTTGACAGAGATCACAAGTAGGCAGAGAGGCAGGCAGAGAGAGAGAGAGGGAGGAGGAAGCAGGCTCACTGCTGAGCAGAGAGCCTGATGCGGGGCTCGATCCCAGGACCCCAAGATCATGACCCAAGCTGAAGGCAGAGGCTTTAACCCACTGAGCCACCCAGGCGCCCCCCCCCAAAATCATTTTTAAAGCTTGAGCTGAATTTTAACCTCCAATCAGTCCACCTATAAATTTTGTTTTATTTTGTATTTGTTTTAGAACATCAAAAGCTCATTATTTAAAACAAAACAGAACAAAAAAAAAATCTGTTTCATGGAGGGGGGAAACGTAAACACCAATCATCCATGACAATCCAGTATAAACATTAAATCATTCCTGTGTATATTTCTATATAATCTTTGCATTTTTCCCCTGTGTAAATATACTTCTCTCATATCAGTTTTGCACACAATTTAAATATAAGCAGTTTCCTATGTCATTAAAAATTTAAAGCATTCAACAAATGAATATATATGGTATATAGTATATATTAAAACATATTATATATTATGCAATATATTTAAGGCAATAACATGAAAAAAAATTCTTAAAGAAAAAACTAAATTCCACATATCATAAGCAAAACTCTAAAAAATGTTGATTCAGAAAAATTACCAATAGTATTGATTATTGTCTGTACATTATTGAAATTCAGGTGAGAAACAAAGGACTTTTTAAGCCAAAATCTAGAGCCCTATAAGAGGAATAATGTCCATTACCCTTAGATTTTAAACAGAAATATTCAGTGACATAGACAACTGGAATATGTTGGATGAAAATAATTCATAAATAATAAAATTATTTTAGCTATATTATCATTCAAGTTGAGAAACAACTGATACACATTCTGTCATGAAAGAACTCATGTAATACTGTACTTATGACTCCTTTTCAAAGGAAATTCTGATGAGAAATGAACTTAAATAAGTTATGAAAGCCTTAGAAAAAGGAGTGGTGGGTGAACAGTAAATTTACTTAAGTTTGAAAAACTATGGGGAAAATGTTTATAAATAGAATGTTAATGCAATAAACTTTGGCAATCATGAAGCTAATAAAAATCAAGATTGGGAAGTGTTTTCATGCAGTGTGAGAATGTCCATTTTCTAATAATTCATAAAAGAAAGTCAATATGCACTATCCACATTTGGAATACATAATATGAAAACATGATTTTTTTTTCTTTTTCTTTTTTAAGATTTTATTTATTCATTATTTGAGAGAGAGAGAACACACTCAGGCAGGGAGGGGGCAGAGGAGGAAAGAGAGAGATCTCAAACAGATTCCCTACCGAGTGTGGAGCCCAACACAGGGCTCAATCTCATGATCCTGAGGTCATGACCTGAAATCAAGAAGTCAGCTGCTTAATCAACTGAGACCCTTCAGGTACCCTTTGTTCTCTTAATTTTTATAATATCTCTTCTAAATAGAGAGGTTTTAATTTTTTAATTTTTAATTTTTTTTTTTTAAAGATTTTATTTATTTATTTGACAGAGATCACAAGTCGTCAGAGGCAGCCAGAGAGAGAGGTGGGGGAAGCAGGTTCCCCGCCAAGCAGAGAGCGCGATGTGGAGCTCGATCCCAGACCCTGGGATCATGACCCCAGCGAAAGGCCTTAACACCCCTGAGCCACCGAGGCATCCAAGAGGTTTTCATTTTAGAAGATATGATTCTTATGGAATTTAGCCTTTGCTTCAATTTCAGTTCAAAACCTTTCTTCTCCATGCAATTAAAAATTATATTGTCTTGATTTTAAATAATTTATTTGATGTAATCTGGTTATTTATAAAATTATTTCTGTCTTTTGTCTATCTATCTACAGACATACCTCTTGGAATATTAACAGCTTTGTGTGAAGTGTGGAATGGTTTAGTTTGCATGATTTATAAAATGTGTATCTCTGGAATTCTCTATTGACGTATTATAATGAGCTGTATTATTTTTAAAAAATATTCCTTTTTCTAAAACAGGTATTATAAGCTGAAAAAAAGAAGTGGATTTTTTCATTACTATAGCCATTTTTGAAAGAATGAGCTATGTTTTATTGAACTAATATGCTATACTATATACAATTTATGTTCTTTCCGTGTTTCCCATTTGTTTATTCAATAATTACTTTAGGGGAGTCTGGGTGGCTTAGTTGGTTAAGGGTCCAACTCTTGATCTCAGGTCGGCTTATGATCTCAGGGTAGAGGAATTGAGCCCAGAGACATTGGGCTCCATGCTCAGCAGAGAGTCTGCTTGAGATTCTTTCCCTCTGCCCCTCCCCTGACTCATGCGGACATGCACTCTCTTTGAAGTTGACCACAAGATAGAGACTGGAGACAGTTTTAATCCAAGCATTTCTCATCCTCTTCTGGTAAATGACAAAAGATAAAACCAAGACAGCAAGCAGAAACACATGATGCTCCTTGAAGCAGGCATGGCCCATATTCCATTAGTTAAACAATTCACACACCCAGTCCCAACATTAGTAGAGCAGAGCAACGTACTCTGCATCTGCAAAGGACAGGGTGATAAATATTTGCTGAAAAATAATCCACTCTGTGACCATGATTAGCCAAATATTCAAACCAATGAATATGTAACTATAAATCAACTCTGTGTATTACCTCTCTGAGGTTAAGGAAAGTTTCTAGAGCTGACATATGGCTGACAGTTAATTGGATTTCATTAGACAAATAGGGAGGAGAAATGAAAGGGTGTTTAGTCAAATGATACAATATTAAAAAAGACTCATTTATAAAAGGAGCATAATATGTTGAAGGGACAAACTTTAGTTTGGCTAGACCATGGTGAGAGCAATTGACAATATGATTTTGAGTCAACTTTCTGAGAAAGAAAGTTACTAATCCTCAGAAAGCCAGTTTGCCAAGTAACAATTTGTCAAAAGTAATTTACTTAAAATAACTATTTACCTGATAATCAAGTCACCACTTTTAAAATTTCAATCAGAGTTTATAGCAATTTATGTTACATGATGTTTACTGTAAGCCTTGAGGAAGTTTTTAATATTTTATTTTTACTTTTATTTTTAATGTATTATTACTGTTTTCTGGAGACTGGTCAAAGTTTAAAACATTCATTTTGTTTTCTAAATTTTGGGCCTTTGATGCTAGAAAATAAAAATACCTTACACATTTCTAATTTTGGCATCTATACCTCTTGAGTATCGATGATTTTATCCATAATCACAGAGTTTTTCTCTTTGATAAACATACAAGCCAGTCATTTCTTAAACATATTTTAGTTCATATATATCTTGACTTGATTAAATGAATATTCTACATTTATTTTGAAAATGTAATGCATGCTATGTGTCTAAAATATGAAATACCCTCAATAGATCTAATCTATACACTGAGAATCCATGGTGAATCAGTGTTGGGGAAAGTAAATGTGAATTAAAACACAGCTAAATCTTTGAAAAAAAGTTTTAAAAGTCCACTAACTGAATATGTCAAGACATATCCATCATGCTTAGCGAAATAAGTCAATCGGAGAAAGACAACTATCATATGATCTCCCTGATATGAGGGATAGGAGATGCAACATGGGGGGTTAAGGGGGTAGGAGAGGAGTAAATGAAACAAGATGGAATTGGGAGGGAGACAAACCATAAGTGACTCTTAATCTCACAAAACAAACTGAGGGTTGATGGGGGGAGGGGGGTTGGGAGGGGGTGGGATTATGGACACTGGGGAGGGTATGTGCTATGGTGAGTGCTGTGAAGTATGTAAACCTGGTGATTCACAGACCTGTACCCCTGGGGATAAAAATATATGTTTATAAAAAATAAAATTAATAAAAAAAAACTTTACATATAATAATAGGAATACATTTTAAATTTGGGGCACTGTGTGTGCACGTGTATCTGTATGTACGTGCACATTAAGTGAATCTTTGATAACTCCAGTTTTAGGACTTAAATATCCATTTCCCATTTCACACAACATTTAAACCTATCATCTCTTGTTTGCGTATTGTGAACTGAGCGATTGCCAATATGTACCAGATACTAGTTTATCTTTGCTTTGTAAATGGGTCCCCAAACTAACTTTGCTTTCACATTTGAGTTAAGTTCATTAGGGCTCCTTCATCATTTATTGTTAAAAGATAGTCCTCCACTGTTAGCATTTGGATATTCAGAATAAGCAGTATATTTCAAATATCCTCTCAAAACCAGTGACTGGTGATCCAATAGACCTAAACAACAGCTAGCTAGCTAGCTAAATAAATAAATAAATAAATATTAAAAAGGCAATCCCAATTTATTAATTTTTTTCATTTTTCTCCTTTCACAGCCAGTCTTAGTCATTCCTTTTGGAAGTGTTTGCTTGTGGTAGAATCTATTGCCTCTATCCTTGCCAACAGCAGCAACCAGGGAACCCCAGGTATACAATTCTATTACAGTAGGACATGACTTTCGTGACCCATGAGGTAGTATATAGTCTTTAAGTCACATCTAGTTACATATTTTTTCTCCTTGGCATTTTTTTGGGGGGAGGGGGTAGAACCCATCTGTTTTCAATACTGATGCTTCTCTGTGACATCTTGCTATATACCAGGGATAAGTAGGCCTTTTTTGGGGGGGTGTTCTTGGACTCTTGCTTACCTGGTTTACACAGAAAGTATGTTCCCTGCCCAGCTGTTGTATCCTTCTGTACTTTTTTATTTGTTTCAGACAGGATTACTGGCCAGCCCATGATGTTCTAACTCTTTAAACATAAGGCAAACATTTTTGGCTACTTTTCTACACCATGTCACTCTTCCTCCTACTCACCATCGCCATTTCTGAAAAAGTAAATTTATGTGTTTTTGTCACCATATGTTATTATAATATTGTTGGCTTTATTTCCTATGCTATATTTATAATCAGGGTGATTTTTTTTTTTACAGCTGGAAGTTTGTACCTCTTAATCCCCTTATTATTTGTTATTTATGCTCAATATATTTTTTTAAATTTACATGCTTTTATTGTTACAAGAAGGAAGATCTAGTATATTATGAATTGACATGTTATTGTGTATTCATATTTTTACACACATATTTTTAAAAATTAATTGTTTTATTATTATTAGGTGAGCTCATGATATCTCTATTAAACATTTAAAGCAATAAGTATTTTAGAAATACCATCTTCTTTCTGAGTGCTCCCTGGCTGAAAAGTTTTAATATCATCACTTATTAACAAACTTTACTCAAGCAAAACAACTTAATGTTGAGATTTTTCTACTAGTTCTTCTAGTCTACTGAAGCTCAGATATGTATGCATGCATATATGTATATTACATATATAATTTTTAAAGTCTTTGGTATTTATATTGATCAGTATACTTGATAAAATAATGCACTTGTTAAGAAATTTTTTTTTAAAGATTTTATTTATTTATAAGACAGAGAGAGATCACAAGTAGGCAGAGAGGCAGGCAGAAAGAGTGGAGGAAGCAGGCTCCCCGCCAAGCAGAGAGCCCAATGCGGGACTCAATCCCAGGACCCTGGGATCATGACCCAAGCCGAAGGCAAAGGCTTAACCCACTGAGCCACCCAGGCGCCCATTGTTAAGACATGCTTACTTCCTTTTTAAGATGAAGACTCTCTTCTTTATATACCATCTCCCCTTGCCCCCTGTAGAAATGACTTGATAAAGTAGAGAGTTTCTAGTGTTTGGCCTGCCATTCATTTCACTCCCAAGCAGATGTTTACTTTCCAAATCTGTTTGAAATGTGGTTTGTTTCCTTTTTGTTTACACTTGTTGATTGTGGTACAGAGTTTTCTGAAGACCAAGAATGGTAACACAGCCTAGTCATTTTTTTCATTCCCAATAGTTATAATTATTGTTTCTTTAATTAATCTCCACAAGCTATAAATTATTCAGTTACTTACAGCTATTCAATTTGTTTCTTGCCTATCCAGAACTCACATTTCTGAATCACAGAGCGTGCTGCATTTTCTCTTCATGTCCCTACATTCACTTTATTTTAATTTACAAAACCAATGTAAAAATATGAAGAAATCTATAATCCTAACATAAAACATTTGAAATTTTTATATATAAAATAAGGATTTATAATTTTTTATCTTTGTTTTCATTTTTTTACTGTGATTTTACTCAGGGGATCTGCTGGTATCAAAGCCCTAAATAAAATCCTTATACTCACATTTCAAATTTCCTATAGATATTTAATATCTTATAAGTTGTTTTAGAGTCTCTCAGTTTCATAAAACACTTTGCTTATTTCTCACATCTCACTCCTTGTGCTAAGTTCATGATCCCTTTGGTCATGTGTATGTATTCAGTTTTTCATTAGAATTTGTAACACAGGATATACTGTGGAAATAATTTTTTTTAGTTATAGATATCTTTAATATAAAGCTTATCAGTATCATGAGTTCTTTTTCAGGTTTAGTTTTATTTGGTTGTTAAATTTCTCCATATAAATTCTTCTTAAATTATATTATTCTTTAAGATGATTGTAATAATCCATTTCATTTTCTGTATTATTTGAAAGTCAATCATATTTGAATCTAGATTTTCACACAAAGATTATATTATCTTTTAACTATTTTTTAGACTAAATGGTGACATGTGTAATTTTTTCCATAAAGTTATTTTGGCTCATTAAATAATCATCCTCTCTTATTAAGGTATTTGTCTTTTCAATTGCCATAGGCCTAGCTAAAGCACACAATCTTATTCCTCATTATTAAGAAGGACATCGTTTTAGCCATTATAAATCATTGGTATTTTTTCTTTCTTTTTTTTTTTTTTAATGACAGAGAGATAGGGAGAGAAGGAACACAAGCACAGGGGAGCTGGAGAGGGAGAAGCAGGCTCCCTGCTGATCAGGGGGCCTGATATGGGGCTCCATCCCAGGACACTGGAATCATGACCTGAGCTGAAGGCAGACACTTAATGACTGAGCCACCGAGGCGACCCCCCCAACCCCTGCTTTTTAAATCTTATTATTTAAGTAATCTCTACATCCAATGTGGGGCTCAAATTCTTGAATGCACAACCCCAAGATCAATAATCACATGCTCTACCAACTGAGCCATCCAGGCACCCTTCATAGATTTTTTTTTTTCTAATACTGAAAGTTACTTTTCAATTTTGGAAGACATTTCATTGTATCCTGGTTTGCATTGTTCATAATTATGAATCTGGTGTCAACCTGTCATTCCTTTTCTCACTGGATGGATGTTTAAAGTTCCATTTTTCAATTTTGTGTTTCGCAATTTTACTACCAGGTATTTAGGTGCAGGGTTTTTTTTTTTTCTTCTTCAATTTGTGTTTCAAGTTTCTGTACCTCCTGATTTATAGGATTTATGTGTTTAATCAATTTTAGAAATTTCTTAGCTGATATTTTCAAATATTGTAACAAATCGAATAATCCTATATGCTTTGCTTACACTTGAATTGAGAGCATATGGTAGATTTTTCTCATTCTATTCTTTTTTTTTTAATCTCCTAAAACCCATCTTTTACTCTTTTTTTATTTTTTAAATTTTATTTTTTATAAACATATAATATATTTTTATCCCCAGGGGTACAGGTCTGTGAATCACCAGGTTTACACACTTCACAGCACTCACCATAGCACATAACCTCCCCAGTGTCCATAATCCCACCCCCCTCCCAGCCCCCCTCCCCCCATCAACCCTCAGTTTGTTTTGTGAGATTAAGAGTCACTTATGGTTTGTTTCCCTCCCAATTCCATCTCGTTTCATTTACTCTACTCCTACCCCCTTAACACCCCATGTTGCATCTCCTCTCCCTCATATCAGGGAGATCATAGGATAGTTGTCTTTCTCCGATTGACTTATTTCGCTAAGCATGATACCCTCTAGTTCCATCCATGTCGTCGCAAATGGCAAGATTTCATTTCTTTTGATGGTTGCATAATATTCCATTGTGAATATATACCACATCTTCTTTATCCATTCGTCTGTTGATGGACATCTAGGTTCTTTCCATAGTTTGGCTATTGTAGACATTGCTGCTATAAACATTCGGGTGCACATGCCCCTTCGGATCACTGCGTTTGTATCTTTAGGGTAAATACCCAGCAGTGCAATTGCTGGGTCATAGGGTAGTTCTATTTTCAACATTTTGAGGAACCTCCATGCTGTTTTCCAGAGTGGTTGCACCAGCTTTCATTCCCACCAACAGTGTAGGAGGATTCCCCTTTCTCCGCATCCTCGCCAGCATCTGTCATTTCCTGACTTGTTCATTTTAGCCATTCTGACTGGTGTGAGGTGATATCTCATTGTGGTTTTGATTTGTATTTCCCTGATGCCGAGTGATGTGGAGCACTTTTTCATGTGTCTGTTGGCCATCTGGATGTCTTCTTTGCAGAAATGTCTGTTCATGTCCTCTGCCCATTTCTTGATTGGGTTATTTGTTCTTTGGGTGTTGAGTTTGCTAAGTTCTTTATAGATTTTGGACACTATCCCTTTATCTGATATGTCATTTGCAAATATCTTCTCCCATTCTGTCAGTTGTCTTTTGGTTTTGTTGACTGTTTCCTTTGCTGTGCAAAAGCTTTTGATCTTGATAAAATCCCAATAGTTCATTTTTGCCCTTGCTTCCCTTGCTTTTGGCGATGTTCCTAGGAAGATGTTGCTGCAGCTGAGGTCGAAGAGGTTGCTGCCTGTGTTCTCCTCAAGGATTTTGATGGATTCCTTTCTCACATTGAGATCCTTCATCCATTTTGAGTCTATTTTCATGTGTGGTGTAAGGAAATGATCCAATTTCATTTTTCTGCATGTGGCTGTCCAATTTTCCCAACACCATTTATTGAAGAGGCTGTCTTTTTTCCATTGGACATTCTTTCCTGCTTTGTCGAAGATGAGTTGACCATAGAGTTGAGGGTCTATTTCTGGGCTCTCTATTCGGTTCCATTGATCTATGTGTCTGTTTTTGTGCCAGTACCATGCTGTCTTGATGATGACAGCTTTGTAATAGAGCTTGAAGTCCGGAATTGTGATGCCACCAACTTTGGCTTTCTTTTTCAATATTCCTTTGGCTATTCGAGGTCTTTTCTGGTTCCATATAGATTTTAGGATTATTTGTTCCATTTCTTTGAAAAAAATGGATGGTACTTTGATAGGAATTGCATTAAATGTGTAGATTGCTTTAGGTAGCATAGACATTTTCACAATATTTATTCTTCCAATCCAGGAGCATGGAACATTTTTCCATTTCTTTGTGTCTTCCTCAATTTCTTTCATGAGTACTTTATAGTTTTCTGTGTATAGATTCTTAGTCTCTTTGGTTAGGTTTATTCCCATGTATCTTATAGTTTTGGGTGCAATTGTAAATGGGATGGACTCCTTAATTTCTCTTCTGTCTTGTTGTTGGTGTAGAGAAATGCAACTGATTTCTGTGCATTGATTTTATATCCTGACACTTGACTGAATTCCTGTACAAGTTCTAGCAGTTTTGGAGTGGAGTCTTTTGGGTTTTCCACATATAGTATCATATCATCTGCGAAGAGTGATAGTTTGACTTCTTCTTTGCCGATTTGGATGCCTTTAATTTCCTTTTGTTGTCTGATTGCTGAGGCTAGGACTTCTAGTACTATGTTGAATAGCAGTGGTGATAACGGACATCCCTGCCGTGTTCCTGACCTTAGCGGAAAAGCTTTCAGTTTTTCTCCCTTGGGAATGATATTTGCGGTGGGTTTTTCATAGATGGCATTGATAATATTGAGGTATATGCCCTCTATCCCTACACTTTGCAGAGTTTTGATCAGGAAGGGATGCTGTACTTTGTCAAATGCTTTTTCAGCATCTATGGAGAGTATCATATGGTTCTTGTTCTTTCTTTTATTAATGTGTTGTATCACATTGATTGATTTGCGGATGTTGAACCAGCCTTGCAGCCCTGGAATAAATCCCACTTGGTCATGGTGAATAATCCTTTTAATGTACTGTTGAATCCTATTGGCTAGTATTTTGGCGAGAATTTTTGCATCTGTGTTCATCAAGGATATTGGTCTGTAGTTCTCTTTCTTGATGGGATCCTTGTCTGGTTTTGGGATCAAGGTGATGCTGGCCTCATAAAATGAGTTTGGAAGTTTTCCTTCTATTTCTATTTCTTGGAACAGTTTCAGGAGAATAGGAATTAGTTCTTCTTTAAATCTTTGGTAGAATTCCCCCGGGAAGCCATCTGGCCCTGGGCTTTTGTTTGTTTGGAGATTTTTGATGACTGTTTCAATCTCCTTACTGCTTATGGGCCTGTTCAGGCTTTCTATTTCTTCCTGGTTCAGTTGTGGTAGTTTATATGTCTCTAGGAATGCATCCATTTCTTCCAGATTGTCAAATTTGTTGGTGTAGAGTTGCTCATAGTATGTTCTTATAATTGTCTGTATTTCTTTGGTGTTCGTTGTGATCTCTCCTCTTTCATTCATGATTTTATTTATTTGGGTCCTCTCTCTTTTCTTTTTGATAAGTCTGGCCAGGGGTTTATCAATCTTATTAATTCTTTCAAGGAACCAGCTCCTAGTTTCGTTGATTTGTTCTATTGTTTTTTTGGTTTCTATTTCATTGATTTCTGCTCTGATCTTTATGATTTCTCTTCTCCTGCTGGATTTAGGGTTTCTTTCTTGTTCTTTCTCCAGCTCCTTTAGGTGTAGGGTTAGGTTGTGTACCTGAGACCTTTCTTGTTTCTTGAGAAAGGCTTGTACCGCTATATATTTTCCTCTCAGGACTGCCTTTGCTGTGTCCCACAGATTCTGAACCGTTGTGTTTTCATTATCATTTGTTTCCATGAATTTTTTCAATTCTTCTTTAATTTCCTGCTTGACCCATTCGTTCTTTAGAAGGATGCTGTTTAGTCTCCATGTATTTGGGTTCTTTCCAAATTTCCTCTTGTGATTGAGTTCTAGGTTCAGAGCATTGTGGTCTGAAAATATGCAGGGAATGATTCCACTCTTTTGATAACGGTTGAGACCTGATTTAGGACCAAGAATGTGATCTATTCTGGAGAATGTTCCATGTGCACTAGAGAAGAATGTGTATTCTGTTGCTTTGGGATGAAAAGTTCTGAATATATCTGTGATGTCCATCTGGTCCAGTGTGTCATTTAAGGCCTTGATTTCCTTGTTGATCTTTTGCTTGGATGATCTGTCCATTTCAGTGAGGGGAGTGTTAAAGTCCCCTACTATTATTGTATTCTTGTCAATGTGTTTCTTTGATTTTGTTATTAATTGGTTTATATAGTTGGCTGCTCCCACATTAGGGGCATTTAAAAATGTTAGATCTTCTTGTTGGACAGTTCCTTTGAGTATGATATAGTGTCCTTCCTCATCTCTTATTATAGTCTTTGGCTTAAAATCTAATTGATCTGATATAAGGATTGCCACTCCTGCTTTCTTCTGATGTCCATTAGCATGGTAAATTCTTTTCCACCCCCTCACTTTAAACCTGGAGGTGTCTTCGGGTTTAAGATGAGTTTCTTGTAGGCAACATATAGATGGGTTTTGTTTTTTTTATCCATTCTGATACCCTGTGTCTTTTGACTGGGGCATTTAGCCCATTAACATTCAGGGTAAGTATTGAGAGATAAGAATTTAGTGCCATTGTATTGCCTGTAAGGTGACTGTTATGGTATATTGTCTCTGTTTCTTTCTGATCTACTACTTTTAGGGTCTCTCTTTGCTTAGAGGACCCCTTTCAATATTTCCTGTAGAGCTGGTTTGGTATTTGCAAATTCTTTCAGTTTTTGTTTGTCCTGGAAGCTTTTAATCTCTCCTTCTATTTTCAATGATAGCCTAGCTGGATATAGTATTCTTGGCTGCATGTTTTTCTCGTTTAGTACTCTGAATATATCATGCCAGCTCTTTCTGGCCTGCCAGGTCTCTGTGGATAAGTCTGCTGCCAATCTAATATTTTTACCATTGTACGTTACAGACTTCTTTTCCCGGGCTGCTTTCAGGATCTTCTCTTTGTTACTAAGACTTGTCAATTTTACTATTAGGTGACGGGGTGTGGACCTATTCTTATTGATCTTGAGGGGGGTTCTCTGAACCTCCTGGATTTTGATGCTTGTTCCCTTTGCCATATTGGGGAAATTCTCTCCAATAATTCTCTCCAACATACCTTCTGCTCCCCTCTCTGTTTCCTCTTCTTCTGGAATCCCAATTATTCTAATGTTGTTTCGTCTTATGGTGTCACTTATCTCTCGAATTCTCCCCTCGTGATCCAGTAGCTGTTTGTCCCCTCTCTTGCTCAGCTTCTTTATTCTCTGTCATTTGGTCTTCTATATCGCTAATTCTTTCTTCTGCCTCATTTATCCTAGCCATCAGAGCCTCCATTTTTGTTTGCACCTCATTAATAGCTTTTTTGATTTCAACTTGGTTAGATTTTAGTTCTTTTATTTCTCCAGAAAGGGCTTTTATATCTCCTGAGAGGGTTTGTCTAATATCTTCCATGCCTTTTTGAGCCCGGCTAGAACCTTGAGAATCGTCATTCTGAACTCTGGATCTGACATATTACCAATGTCTGTATTAAGTAGGTCCCTAGCCATTGGTACTGCCTCTTGTTCTTTTTTTTGTGGTGAATTTTTCCACCTTGTCATTTTGTCCAGATAAGAGTATGTGAAGGAGCAAGTAAAATACTAAAAGGGTGGCAACAACCCCAGGAAAATATGCTTTAGCCAAATCAGAAGAGACCCCAAATCGTGGGGGGGGGGGGAGAAAGGGGATAAAAAGAGGTTCAGAAAGAAAGAAAAAAAATTAAAAAAAGAAAACCAATAAAGAAAAAGTATAAAAAGGAAAAAAATATATATATTAGATAAACTAGTTAAAAAATGTTAAAAAAGAAAAGGGTAAAAGTTAAAAAAATTTAGCAGAAGAAGAAAAAAAAATTGAAAAAGAAAAGAAAAAAAATTAATTTAACTGCAAGGCTAAAGAATCATGGGGAGAAAGCCATGAGTTCCGTGCTTTGCTTTCTCTTCCTTGGAATTCCGCCACTCTCCTTGGTATTGAAACTACACTCCTTGGTAGGTGAACTTGGTCCTGGCTGGGTTTCTTGCTTATCTTCTGGGGGAGGGGCCTGTTGTAGTGATTCTCAAGCGTCTTTGCCCCAGATGGAGTTGCACCACCCTTACCCGGCGCTGGGCTGAGTAATCCGCTTGGGTTTGCTTTCGGGAGCTTTTGTTCCCTGAGCGCTTTCCGTAGAGTTCCGGAGGGCAGGAATGAAGATGGCGGCCTCCTGGTCTCCGGCCCGGAGGAGCCGAGAGCCCGGGGCCCCACTCCTCAGTGCGCCCCCAGAGAACAGCGCCCAATGACTCCCGCCACCCTGGCCTCCGGCCGCGCTCCAAGCTGACTGAGCCTGCGACTGGTTCAAGGTAACCCTGAGCTGAGAGTCACTCCTCGGCTCTGTCTCTGTAGCCGGCTTCCCCGTTCTAATACCTGTGAACTCTGCGACACTCAGACACTCCCGATCCTTCTGTGACCCTGCGGGACCTGAGGCCGCGCTGACCCCGCCTGGGCTTCACCCCGGTTAAGCTTCTGGAGCGATGTCCCTCAGCGGAACAGACTTTTAAAAGTCCCGATTTTGTGCTCCGTTGCTCTGCCGCTTGCCGGGAGCCGGCCCCTCCCCCCGCGGTCTATCTTCCCGTCGCTTTGGATTCACTTTTCCGCCAGTCCTACCTTGCAGAAAGTGGTTGATTTTCTGTTTCTAGAGTTGCTATTCTTCTTCTCTTTGATCTCCCATTGGATTTGTAGGTGTTTGTAATCTTTAGATAAGCTATCTAGCTGATCTCCCGCTACCTGAAGTAGTCTCAGCCTGCTACTTCTCCGCCATCTTGACTCCTCGAGTCTCTTTTACTCTTTTTATAGTTTGACAACTTTGTGCTGCATTCTGGGCAATTTTATATCTATTTTTCAATTCACTAATTTTCTTTTTAGTAGTAGCTAATGTATTTAATTGTTCACTGAGATTATTTTTAATTAGATTTTCATTATACTTTATTTTTTAATTTTAGGTTTACATAAAAATTAAGCAGAAGGTGAAGAGAATTCCCATACACTTCCTCCCACTCTGCCCGTAGTTTCTCCTATTATTAGCCTCTTACATATCTGTGTACTTATATTAGAGTTGATGGACCAATATTGGATACAATATTATCAATGGTATACAGATTTGTGCTTTTACACAGATTTTTACAAATGATTACTATCATTACCAACTGTTACAGTATATACACATTTATTTCTGTACTCTAAATATCCCCTTTTTTCCACTATTTATTCCTCTCTGCTCATCCCTCCTATGCCCCTACCAAAGTCCTGCCAAATCTTTGACAGTCACTCTAATCTCTCTAAGGTCTCTTTAATTTTTCTTTTTCTAGAATGTCCTATGTTTGGAATCATACAAGGTGTAGTCTTTTCAGATAGGCTTATTTTACCAAGTAATACACATTTAAGCTTTCTGTTTTTCTCTTCATGGCTTCTTACCTCATTTCTTTTTATCATTAAATAATTAATATTCCATTGTATGGATGTTCTGTAATTTATTTATTTACCAGTTAAAGAATATGTTGGTTGCTTCCAGGTTTTGGTAGTTAGACTAAATCTTTTATAAACATTTGTGCATAAGTTTTTGTGTAAACATAAGTTTTCAACTCATTTTGATAAAAACTAAGGAGCATGATTGTTGGATTGAATTGCATGACAATGTTTAGCTTTTCAAGAAATAGCTAAACTCTTCCATAGTCAATGTACTATTTTGCATTTTCACCAGAAATGGATGAAAATTTTTGTTGCACCTTGTCCACATTAGCATTTAGTGTTGTTTGTGTTTCAGATTTGAACCATTCACTTTTGGACTCCATACACTGTTCCACTTATCTATTTGTTTATTCTTTCACCAATAGTGAAACTATCAAAACACTGTTTTTACCAATAGTGAAACTATCAAAACACTGTTTTGATTACTGTTTTTTTTTTTTTTTGATTACTGTTGTTTTATAGTAAGTCTTAAAGTTAGGTGGTGTTAGTCCCCTGACTTTGTTTTTTAATATTGTGTTGGCCCTTTTAAGTCTTTTCCATGTAAACTTCAGAATTAATTTCTTGATATCTACATCCATTGAGATTGAAATTCTTATGAGTTTATATACATAGACCTAGATGGAGATATTTAGAACTTCTATTTGGGATTTTTTTTTTTTTTGTATTTTTTCAAATCTTTGTTACTTGAAATCTTACATTCTTTGCCTAGTCATATTACCTCTTTAATGTATTTAAATATTCTAAATATCATTTCTCTAAATTGTATATCAGATAATTCAAATATATAATAATCTAGGAGGTCTAATTATGCTATTTTTGTTTCTTTTGTCTCTTCTGCATAATAGCTTGTTTTTCATGTGTTTGTTATTGTGGATCATGAACTCATATTCTTTAGGTTTTAAATATGGGAAAAAAATATCAGATCTTGAGTGAGCATGATGTATCAGGGAGAATTTTTTTTTTTCCACCTGAAAAGACATAGGAGTATTACCAACCTAGATCACATAAAGTTAATTTTTTGAAGTTTATTTTTTTTTTCATAGAATATTTGTAGGTCACAAATGTAAACACAAAACCTATGTTTACATTTGAAACCCATATGATGAAAGGCCTATGGTTCCAAATTTTCTGAAAATGTTTTCATTATTTAAATTTCAGTCCAAGAGGACTAGTTTTATTATTGTTTTTTGTTTTTCCATTGGATGGCAGTATAGTTTTATCCTCCACTGACAGGTTGCCTAGATGTAGAATGTGAGCAGGAGATCCTTGTTGACATGATTTATTGGGAAATTTCTTTCAGAAAAAAAAGAGGTGTGAAAAGAGCTGGATAGAGCGGGTGAATTCATCCTGCAACTTGCTTGTTTAGTGATAGTTCCTCATAGGATAGTCCCTTGTGGAAATATGATTACATTTACACCATTCTCATGGTTCCATCCACATGTTTTTCCCCAGTCTTTCAAAAGTGCTCCTTTTAGGCTGCTGATCAACCATCTAAGACATTTGCCAGTGCTCAAAGATCTGGGTATAGTGTGGCCACTTGTTTTTCCAGATAAAATGTATGACTTGATTCACTGTCCAAAACTCAGACCTCAGGGCGGGGGCGGGGGGGTCTCCCCTTACTGCTGTCATCCAGAGGACTCCTGAATTAGGTAGTCCACTAATTGTTCATTTTTGGCCTGCACCCATATAATAAACTGTCCAATTTTTTAACTAAGTTTGTATTCTTTCCTCCTCTCAGTTCCTCACAGGGAAACTCCTGTAGGGCCCTACTGATCTATCCTTTATAGCCAATTTGAGTTTTCATCTTATAAAAAGTATGGTAGTAGGCCAAATCTCTGTATTTTTGGGAGCTGGGTATAGTTTTACAACACTCTAAGTTTTAAATAGTCGGTTATTGTTGTTTTTAACAGACTAAAAAGTTTGCTCTTAACCTGATTCAAGAGTCAGCTTAAAGAACTCTTCTATGTAAATCTGAAATATATGGACCAAAAATACACAGAGATGGCTTACTACCAAACTGATCTATCCCTTCTAGCCAATCTGAATTTTTTCTTATAAAACCATCACTGTTTGGGACCATTCAATTCTCCATATGGGCACAAAGAATCTCCAATTTCCCAGCCCTCAGGGTAACTTAGGCTGATGATTTGCTGATTGTTTTTAAAGTTTCGTTCACCCTTTCTTTCTATAAATAGTACAAAAGAAAATCTTGGTAAAATCTGATCTGGGATTTTAAGGAACAGAATAAAATTAAAACAGGAAAGCAGATTGCAAAATATCTTGTGGAAACATCAAGAAATTGGTTGAAGATATACTTGACTGGAATATTTTTTTTAATTAATTTAATTTTTGTGTGAGTGTGTGTTCCAAAATTCATTGTTTATGCACCTTGCCCAGTGCCCTCCTTAATACCCACTACCAGGCTCACCCAACCCCGGAAACCCCTCCCCTCCAAAACCCTCAGTTTGTTTCTCAGAGTCCACAGTCTCTTATGGCTCATCTCCCCTTCCGATTTTCCCCAACTCACTTCTCCTCTCCTTCTCCCAATGTCCTCGTTGTTATTCCTTATGCTCCACAAGTAAGTGAAACCATATGATAATTGACTCTCTCTGCATGACTTATTTCACTCAGCATAATCTCCTCCAGTCCCATCCATGTTGACACAAAAGTTGGGTATTTATCCTTTCTAATGGAGGCATAATACTCCATTGTATATATGGACCATATCTTCTTTATCCATTCATCTGTTGAAGTGCGTCTTGGTTTTTTCCACAGTTTGGCAACTGTGTCCATTGCTGCTATGAACATTGAGGTGCAGATGGCCCTTCTTTTCACTACATCTGTATCTTTGGGGTAAATACCCATTAGTGCAATTGCAGGGTCATAGAGTAGCTCTATTTTTAATTTTTTTTTTAGATTTTATTTATTTATTTGACAGACAGAGATCACAAACAGGCAGAGAGGTAGGCAGAGAGAGAGGAGGAAGCAGGCTCCCTGCTGAGCAGAGAGCCCGATGCGGGGCTCGATCCCAGGACCCTGGGATCATGACCTGAGCTGAAGGCAGAGGCTTTAACCTGCTGAGCCACCCAGGTGCCCCTATTTTTAATTTCTTAAGGAATCTCCACACTGTTTTCCAAAGTGGCTGCACCAACTTGCATTCCCACCAACAGTGTAAGAGGGTTCCCCTTTCTCCACATCCACTCCAACATACATTGTTTACTGTCTTGTTAATTTTGGCCATTCTAACTAGTATAAGGTGGTATTTCAGTGTGGTTTTAATTTGAATCTCCCTGATGGCTAATGATGATGAACATTTTTTCATGTGTCTGTTAGCCATTTGTATGTCTTCATTGGAGAAGTGTCTGTTCATGTCTTCTGCCCATTTTTTGACATGATTATCTATTTTGTATGTTTTGAGTTTGAGGAATTCTTTATAGATCTTGGATATCAGCCCTTTATCTGTAGTGTCATTTGTGAATATCTTCTCCCATTCCGTGGATTGCCTCTTTGTTTTGTTGAGTGTTTCCTTTGCTGTGCAGAAGCTTTTGATCTTGATGAAGTCCCAAAAATTCATTTTCACTTTTGTTTCCTTTGCCTTTGGGGACACATCTTGAAAGAAGTTGCTGTGGCTGGTGTCGAAGAGGTTACTGCCTATGTTCTCCTCTAGAGTCCTGCCTCATGTTGAGGTCTTTTGTCCATTTCATTTGTGTATGGTGTAAGAGAATGGTCGAGTTTCATTCTTCTACACATAGCTGTCCAATTTTCCAAACACCACTTATTGAAGAGACTGTCTTTTTTCCACTGTATTTTTTTTCCTGCTTTGTTGAAGATTATTTGGCCATAGAGTTGAGGGTCTATATCTGGGCTCTCTACTCTGTTCCACTGGTCTATGTGTCTGTTTTTGTGCTTGTACCATGCTGTCTTGGTGATCACAGCTTTGTAGTAAAGCTTGAAATCAGGAATCTTAAATGTATATTTTTTCCTGTTCTTTGAAAAAGCTAGTTAACTGACTTATCTCTGGATAAATTAAACTCTTAATTACACCAAATGGAGGTACACTGTCCAAGATCTTACCTCTTTCTGTCTCTTTCAAAGTAGGAGTTGCAAAGTTTGAAAGTACCTTTGTTACCTTTTTCTTTTGTATGCTTTTACATATATGCACCAAATTTATTTTACTCATAGGCTTGTATTACACATTTATTTTTTATTATGATAACTCATAGAGTAGCTGGGGAAATTAAATAGTTTGATTTATTTGGAATATCCAAAGATATAGATATAACATTAAAATTGTAGTGTAGGCCCTCCTCTAATTAGTTAGATTTTAAAGTAATTCAAAAGTATATACTTAAGGACCATGGACACAATCTGCCCTTATTAAAACTCAGTTTGTTTTAAATTCTGTAATAATGATTGGAAAAATCTTTTATTGAATTGCCTCTGTATTGCTAGCTCAGAAAGCATCCAATTATTTAAACCAAAATAATTTCATTTTATGGCTTGTTAGATGTATGTTTTTGGAAATATTTCATGTTGCTTAAATATATTTCATTTTTCACAGAAATATTCTTCATTGTTTGACTACCCTTCCCTGGGTTTGTGAGACATGTAGGAGAAATACTTATTTGTGCTTTGTATGGCTTGAAAATGAGTATGGAATAAAGGAAAATAATGGCTATGCCTAGATATATTAAGCCCTTAAAATACATCCAGCACTGAACTAAACACTTTATGAATATCACTCAAAACATCTCTCAGATCTGGGTCTTAACACTATTGTCTTTATAGGTGGGGAGGGGCATTCTATTTTTTTAAGACTCTTTTTTTTTTCAAGCTGTTTTAAGTTCATAGCAAAACTGAGAGGCAGGTACAGAGAATTCCTGTATGCCCCCCTACCCCCACACATGCATAGACTCCTCCATTATCAACATCACCCCCAGAGTGTCACATTTGTTGCATTTGATGAACTTATACTGAGGCATAAAAGTCCATAGTTTACATTAGAGTTTACTCTTAATATACATTTTATGAGACTGGGCAAATCTGTAATGATATGTATCCATCATTATGGTATCATACAGAGTATTTTTACTGTCCTAAAAATCCTGTGCTCTGCCTACTCAATGCTTTGCCACTCTCTCTAACCCCTAACAACTATTGGACTTTTTACTGTCTCTATAGTTTAGCCTTTTTTTTAAAATGTCCTATAGTTGGGATTATATAGTACACGTATTTCAGATTATCTTTTTTTAAAACTTTTTTTTTTAAGATTTTAATTATTTACTACAGGGAGTACAAGCTGGGAATGGCAGGCAGAGAGGGAGGGGGAAGCCGGCTCCCTGCTGAGCAGAGAGCCTGCTGTGGGGCTCTATCCCAGGACCCTGAGATCACGACCTGAGCCGAAGGCAGAGGCCCAACCCATTGAGCCACCCAGGTGCCCCCTTTTTTTTTAACTTCTTTGACTTAAGTTTCCATCATGTCTTTTCATGGTTTGATAGTTCATTTCTTGTTAGTGCTGATAATATTCCCATTGTCTGGGTATACCACAGTTAGTTTATTTGGATATTCACCAGTTGAAGAATGTGTTGGTTGATTCTGAATTTGGGCAATTATGACTAAAGCTGCGTTAAGCATCCATATTCAAATTTCTGTGTGTACATAGGTTTTCAACTCTTCTGGTAAATAGTAAGGAGCACAACTGGTGGATCACATGGTAGAAATAGGTTTAGTTTTATAAGACACCACCAACTGTCTTCCAAAGTAAGCAGGCCATTTTGCATTCCCACAAGCAACATCTAAGAGTTCCTATTGTTCCACATCTTCACCAGCATATGATGTTGTCACTGTTCTGGATTTTGGCCGTTCTAATAGGTATTTAGTCGTATCTCATTATTGTTTTATTTTGCACCTCTCTGATGACGTATGATGAAGAGCATCTTTTCATATGCTTATTTGCCATCTGTTTATCCTCTACAGTGAGATGTCAGAGTCTTTGCCACCCCACGCCTGTTTTTTAAATTAGGCATTTTCTTACTCTTCAGTTTTAAGAGTTCTTTGAGTATTTTTGGATAGCAGTTCTTTCTCATAATTTGTCTTTTGCAATATTTTCTTGTAGTCTGAGATTTGTCTTCTCATTCTCTTGGAACTTTTAAAAAATTTTAATGAAGTCCAGCTTATTGATTATTTCTTTTATGGATTGTGCTTTTGGTGTTGTATCTGAAAATCATGGCCATACTGAAGTCTCTTTAAGTTCTCTGATTTGGTATCTTCTAGGAGTTTTATTGTTTTGTATTTTACATTTAAGTATGTGACTTTACTTTTTGTGAAGAGTATAAGATCTGTGTCTGTATTAATTTATCTGCATGTGGATGTCCAGTTGTTCCTCACCATTTGTTGAAAAGATTATCTTTGCTCCATTGTATTGATGTGCTTTTTCTTTAAAGATCAGCTGACTCTGTTTATGTGGGTCTAATTTCTGGATTCTTGATTCTGTTCCATTGATCTATTTTTATATTCTTTCACAAATACTGCACTGCTTTGACTACTATATCTTTTTCAATAAATCTTGATATGGGGCTTTGTCACTCCTAAAACTTTTTGTTCTCCTTCAGTATAGGGTTGGGTATTCTTATATTTTATCTTTCGTTCTGTAAGAAAAACACTTACAAAAAGGAAGTATGAGAAACCCTGCATGTTTATGCCTGGTTGGTGTTGCCAGGACAAGAGAGTTCCTGCGGGTACACTAATCTGTTAGGGTAAGTAGATATGGTGACACATGTATTTTAAAATTAATTTTCAATAAATAAAATCTTTAAAAAAATAAAATTAATTTTTAAAAACATATTATTTATTTATTTGACAGAGAAAGAGAGAGATCTCAAGTAGGCAGAGAGGCAGGCAGAGAAAGGGGGAAGCAGGCTCCCTGCTGAGCAGAGAGCCTGATGTGGGTGGGGGTCAATCCCAGGACCATGAGATCATGACCTGAGCCGAAGGCAAAGGCATCCCTTAAAATTAATTTTTAAAATATATTCTATGTTCATACCTCTGAGTCATGTGTCAGTAGCTGGGAAAGGATATGAAAATGAATAGCATAAACTTAACTTCAGTGAACCATTATTCCAGTAAGACAAATGTATCTATAGCCTCTTTCTCCATGGATTCTATGACACTGTACTGCTCTGATTTTCCTTCTACTTCTGGGAACATGTTTTCCATTTTCCTTAGCAGATTTGACTTTAGTAGGTTCCTACTTTACATACAGAATGATGTTTTTAAAACACAAGTTAGAACATATTGAATACATCAAACTGCTATCCATCTGTTCTATCCCCCAAGCATGTACAGGTAATCAGTATCCTCTTTGCTCGAAGAATATTGTAAAACACATTAACCCCCATGATGTCTGACCTCTCTTCACTTTCCAGCCTCTTCTTTGCTTCACTCTCTGTACCAACCACTGCAATCTTTTCTTTTTTTTAAAGGTCCTCATGCTCACCATGTTCCTTCCTAGTATAGTGTTATAGGGCTCTGGTTCATGCTTTCTCCTAGCCGGACTCATCCTTTTCTCTGTCTCCTCTTTCTCCTTAAATTCTTTTATGTCACTTACTCAATGAAGTCTTCTCTGACCTCCTTCGTTAGGAAAACTCTTTCTTTCCTAAAGTTATTATTATAGCATTATTATACATAATGAAATTATTATATAGCATTAAGCTATTATAGATTTCCTCTTTCATTGCACTCATTATTATTATATTACTACATTTATCTTGTAATTCATTCGTTAGTGTCTACCTTCCCCCATAAAATTGAAAGCTGTATTAAGGCAGCTCTTTTTCTACCCTGACTCGACAATGCATGCCCAGTAATTAGCACAAGTACTAACATGTAGCTGACAATCAACAGGAGTATGTTGAAAGAATGCATTTAAATAGATGAATGTGGGAATGTGGTACCACATGAATAAAATAGTAATAAGCATATAAATAAAGTACACAAGGTAATACTTGGCAGTAATACTAACCAAATTTGGATAAGTCCCTGTTCAAGACCCAATTGCATATTGCAAGATTTTAGGATCTCAACAGGAAACATGTCATACTCTCCAGTTGGGTGATTAGAAAATTTACTCTCTTACCTAGGTTTGGGCAACATTTAAGGAAACCAACAAGGGATTTTCAGGATGGCCCTGAGACCTGAAGGGAAAGGGATAGGTTGATTACTAGATCCCAGAACAACTAGCTGCATGGAGAGTTCCATTTGACCACAGCTATGGCTTTCCATAGAGGAACTCCTTCAGCTGATGGCAAACTTGCAAGGAGGTAGCTAAGGAAAGGAATACCCTGTACTGGCTCTATGTATTCATTTTCTATTGTTGCTATAACAAAAATCCATGATTTTTTATATTGAGGTATTAGCAAAGCTGCATTCCTTCTGGAGACTTCAGGGGTCAATCTGTTTTCCTGCTTCTTACAGTTTTCAGGGGACACCTATATTTCTTAACTCATGGCCCCTTATATCTCAAAACCGGTAGGGTAGTGTCTTCAAATCTCTTTCCAACTCTCTGACTTCTGCTTCTGTCCTCACGTTGCACCGGCGTTGCTCTCCAGCCCCCGACCATTCCCTGCCTCATCTTGCTTTCTCTCTGACTTTGATCCTCATGCCTCCCTCTTAAAGAACCTTGTGATAACATTGGGTCCCCTGGGATAATTCAGAATAATGTCTCTATCTCAGGAATTCTGTGGTCTTTTTAAAGATTTCATTCATTCATTCATTCATTCATTCATTTAGAGAGAGAGAGAGAGAGAGAGGACATGAGCAGGGGGAGGGTCAGAGGCAGAAGCAGACTCTATGCTGGGAGCCCAGTGCAGGGGACTTTGGGATCATGACCTTAGCTAAAAGCTAAAGCTAAAGGCCCAACCAACTGAGGCACCCAGGCACCCACCTATCTCAGAAATTCTTAACATATCTGTATATTTCTTTTTTCCATATAAAGTAATATATTTACAGGCTCTGAGGTTTGGGGAGTGGATGTCTTTGAGGGGCCATTATTCAGATTACTGCATATTCTCTTTAGCCTCTGTTCTCCTGCTATTGCCTCCTATTGTTCTAACTGAACTGAGAGCCAAGGGGCAAAGAACCCGTTGATTTAGCCTACATAGATTAGCCTCAAGGGTACAGTGCTTGATGGATCTTGAAGGGTAAATAGAATATTTGCAGAGACCTCAGATGTAGAAATTAATACTTTACTCAATTATATTTGGTTCTATCCCATCCATTTTACAACCTGAATAGGCCTTTTCATTCATAAGTTTGATTTGTTAAGTAATATGTGTTATACCCCCACTATATGTTTTTTTAAAATTAAAAAAACTATGAAAATGAAAAAAATTATATAAAAATGCCCATTTGATTTGGTTAGTTTTAGTTTTATTCTTCTCAAATAAAAATTCCATAGATTCCTGGATTCAGAAAAACTGGAAAAAAGTAGGCTCATTACAGTTTTCTCTGACTTCAAATGTTTTAAAATATACAATCATTTAAATAGTTTGAACAGGATATAACTATATATTTGTTACATTGAGCAGAAGTTTTGTCCCTCTCACATAAAGATGATTGCAGTCATGTCTTTGGGTTCTTTAGAACAATTTAAAATTGAAATATATTCATATTTATGTGGAAATTCTTAGATGAGGTACAGACATATTTTCAGACATTTAAGGCCTATGCACTCAATAATATATAAAAAGTCATAATTTTAAACCAGTGGGAAGGACATTTTAAAGGGATAGTTTAGAAAAGAATAAAGAACAATGGAAAGATTTCTTGATTTGAGATTAAAAAGTGAAAGACTCATCTTGGAAATAAAGCCATGATTAATTAAACAGCCATAGTGGTACTTGTAAAAACTTATATTTTGATCCAGGAGGGGATTGGATAATTTTACTTGCTTTTGCAGTCTGTCTTCTCTGTTACGCAGGACTCTTGGATTGTGTGGTAATAGCGATTATCTTATTTAATTTGACTCAAGCTCCTGAGGATGTTTGTGAAATGTGTTATTGTAGTTATGAATCATCTTGGTTACTGCCAATATCTCTTCATTTTCAGAAGTTAGAGGAAAATACACAGTTAAGCCAACCTAATCGATGTAGCATATTGGTGAGGATTTATTATTATGGACAACTATCAAATATTGTCTTTCCCTGGTACTCCTCCTTTTGGGGGGCATATTTCCTGAGTATATGGAGGTCTTTGGTATAAGTTATTTTTACTCCTAAGAAGTAGATGCATACTGAAACATGTCTGATTCTATAAGTAGGCTTGTTGGTGCAATCAAGAACCAGTTTCCTCTATAATATTTCTGTAAGTCACACATAATGCTTATAATAAAAGATACCTAAGAATCACTAAGATAAATTTTGCTTTCTGAAATCTTAGTTTTTAAATTTTTCTTCCTCACTCTATCTTTTTTTCTGATATCTAGGTGCTTGGAAGATATCAATGAAAGCTTCTTTTTTTTTTTTTTTTCAACTTATGGGTTAGCAAAATTATTTATCTCTCAAGAAAATTAGAGTGTTCTTTCCTTCTACGTCTCTTTTTTAAATGCTTTTAACATTTTCCTAAATTTTGGACCATTCATCTCATTCTGGGGTATTTCAGGGCAATAAGGAGGAAACAACATAATTATTACTGGTCTATTAATTGAAAATGTCTATATATATAAATTCTTTTATGTAAAATGAATAAATCACCTGGTATTATCTCCCATCAAAGAATTGTTCAATATTATAACTAAAAAAATTATAATTACTCCAAGATGAAGGCAGAAGTAATTTATTTTTCTCTATTTTCATTTAGTCATTTCAGAAATATTAATCAAACAGGTACTGTATACTTGTGCTCTAATATGATCCCTCTTTGGAGAGATAGATATGTTTTTTTTTTTAATTTTTTATTTTTTCAGCATAACAGTATTCATTATTTTTGCACCACACCCAGTGCTCCATGCAATCCGTGCCCTCTACAATACCCACCACCTGGTGCCCCCAACCTCCCACCCCCCACCCCTTCAAAATTCTCAGATCGTTTTTCAGAGTCCATAGTCTCTCATGGTTCACCTCCCCTTCCAATTTCCCTCAACTCCCTTCTCCTCTCCATCTCCCCTTGTCCTCCATGCTATTTGTTATGCTCCACAAATAAGTGAAACCATATGATAATTGACTCTCTCTGCTTGACTTATTTCACTCAGCATAATCTCTTCCAGTCCCGTCCATGTTGCTACAAAACTTGGGTATTCATCCTTTCTTTTTTCTTTTCTTTTTTTTTTTTACAGCTTTATAAACATATATTTTTATCCCCAGGGGTACAGGTCTGCGAATCGCCAGGTTTACACACTTCACAGCACTCACCATAGCACATACCCTCCCCAATATCCATAACCCCACCCCCCTCTCCCAACCCCCTCCCCCCTCAACCCTCAGTTTGTTTTGTGAGATTAAGAGTCACTTATGGTTTGTCTCCCTCCCAATCCCATCTTGTTTCATTTACTCTTCTCCTACCCCCTCAATCCTCCATGTTGCATCTCCTCTCCCTCATATCAGGGAGATCATATGATAGTTGTCTTTCTCCGATTGACTTATTTCGCTAAGCATGATACCCTCTAGTTCCATCCATGTCGTCGCAAATGGCAAGATTTCATTTCTTTTGATGGCTGCATAGTATTCCATTGTGTATATATACCACAGAGATAGATATGTTTAATACACAGTTTTGTTTTTGAAGGTGCTGACATTACAGTTGACATGCACATGCTATGTAATGTTGCTTTTTTTATCCTTAGATCTGGAGTTAGGTTTAAGGTGAATTTAGTAATCAGTAGTATAGTGCTTTTGAGGAATTATGGGAGCTGGTGTAGAGAAGATGGCACTTTTTTACCTGCTAAGAGATAAGCAATTTATAGTTATAATTTATAGTTAGATAATTTGTAGTTAAATTCAGTGTCAGAAATGACAGTAGGGTATTTATGGGAAGACATAGGAAGAGCAGCCAAGACAAAGAGGGGTCAAGAAAAGGAACTTCTGGCAGGAAGTTTCTGGCAGAAAAATATCCATTTTCAAAGGTAATTAAGACCAAGTATGAGAAAAAAATAGTAATGAACTTGAGGGGGTATCACTTGTTCAAGGAGTCAAAGTAGTTTAGCATGGTTGAAGTACAAGATTTAAGAAGAAAGAAAGGCTTGCTCCCAAAGGGACAAGGACCACATCAGGGCGGGTCTTATGTGTTAGGCCAGACATCCTGTTTAAGTCTTTGGGAGGATATATGACTAGTAACAAGGCATTTACCTCTCTGTGCCTCAGTGTTCTATTGTGAAAAAATGTGAATAATAATGCTGGCTACCTCATACGGTACTTGTGAGAATAGAATAATTTTATATATATCTCCTATAAAACCAGTGCCTGGCACAGTAAGTACTGGATAAATGCCAAGTTAACTATTAAAGAATTTAAAGCAGGAAAATGACACCATACATAAAATATCATCCAGAGCACATGTCTTTCTTTATATTATATATTTGGTATTTCTTTTATCATTATGAGATTTTCCCAGTTTTCTTAGAATAATAGGGCAAACTAAGGGAAAAGTTGCTTAATCACTAGTAAATTCATTAAAAATTGTTGAATTGAAATTAAAATTTTAGATCACTTAATATCACTTAACATTTCCCTTTTAAGGATAATTTATCATGTTTTTCCACAGTCTATATTTGGACAGCTACCATAAACACAGCCTGATCAGCTCAATATTCTGCATGAATCTAACAGAAACCAGAGGCTCTCTGGCTGTATGTTTCCTGAAGAGAAGAGTTCATGCCAAGTTTCTGTGGCAAAGGTCAGTACTTAATAGATACTGTGGTACACTTAATAATCCTATGAAATCCTGGGTGTTAGACCACAACTTGGAATCACAGCCCTATTTTTCACATGTGTTCTTTTGTACATAGCCTTAGGTGCAGAAACAAATTTTCTAAACATTTCCACATCTTTTCCTTCTAATATAAAAAATGCATGGTTTTAAGTTAGTTCCATCAATGCCACCCTTGTTTCTTTCATTTATATACTCTTTCAAGGTAAAATTAAAAGATCAGTAGTTGTGAAGACATTGTTTTATTGAATAACAAGGCACAACTCTTAGTGCTTATGAAATCATGTGGGAATAAGGATTATGGCAGCCTTGTAAGAGGCATTGTAGTCTTCCTTTCTCTTCCCTTCCTCTCTTTGTCTCTCTCCATAAATGAAATAATCCCTGTAGACAGAACTCTGTTAGTTATATCCATTAAGATTTTGGATGTTTTCCAAATCACTTTCCATCCAAAATTATAAATGAATAGTTGAAAAACAATAAGGTGTATCAATATTAGAACATTCTACTTAAAAGAAAAAAATTGGTACTTACTTACAGCACATTTACCCATAAATTGCTTCTTGTATATTGAGGTGAATGGATATATATGCTAATGAGGGCAATAAAGTAATTTTTATGATTATTGAGATGTTCTCTCTTACTCCATCTGTTTTCTTCTTATATTTAAGTGCAAAAAAGAGTTTTCTCTGTCTGTACACACTGGAGTTTGAATTGAGGCTGTAGAGAATATAGCTAGTGCAGTGTAATTACTAGCGGTGTTCTGATTTCATATCAATTGGTTGAATAGTTCACACTTGAATGGCATATGCGTGAAATAAAATGGTGAAATAATGCAGTCCAACTGAAGTTGTAGTCACGTTCTTAAACTGTAGAAGTGAATAGAACCTGGGAGATCATCTGGTCGTACCTGCATATGGACTGGTGAGGACACTAAGAACCAAGAAGGTAGGTTGATCACCGTTGTTGCTGGAGTATGGGAAAGAAAGAACATTATTAAACTTGTGCCAAATCCAGCTGATTTGTCTTCCTTTATCCTTGATGGTCATTACTTTCAATTAAAGTCATAAAGGTAATTTGTGCATTTCTGTAAAAATAACAGGTTATTTCTTTCTCATTCTGCCTGTTGCAATAGCCTGTCATGAGGTACTTTTTCAGCTTTGAGGGAGATGACAAAATCCAAGCACCTTCCAGCTCCATTGCTGGTTATCTTCTAATCTCCTCATTTTATGTCCATCACTTTATAATGTACACTTAGAGAAAGCTTTCATGTAATAGGACATGAAACCATACTAATAATAGCACTGCTCTGCTTTGGACTTAGAATTATTCATTCTTTTCCATTTTTCTAGTTAAATTCTTTTATAGCAAAATAAATAAAAAGCTTATATTGTTGCCCTTTCAATATTAGGAATGTATACTAACTAACCAATGTATTACTGAGAATAAGAAAAATATTAACTACTCTGAAACTGGAGCAGGGGACTTGACTTAAGAGGGCAACTGTTTGGTGAGGCTCTAGAGGAGCTCTCAGGCCAAAGTCTGCTCTCCAAGGATTCCCACATCTTAAAAGATGGGCTTGATTCCGTGTCCCTGCCACTGTCAGTTATTGGCTGGGAACAGCCCACAGGAATTGTGCCCTTTGCATGTAGACAGTGGTGCGTTCAGAGTGTAACAGTTGGAGATCTCAATGACTTTTTCAATAGCAGAAAATCCAAGTGTCATATTTTCATGGTTGCTACAAGTGTTCCCATCAGATGTGGAATTTAATTCCATCTTGCAGCAGTCTGTATGGGCTCATGAGCTGTTTTGGCCAGTAAAATATGCCAGAAGTGATTGTGTATAATTTCTACAACTGAGTCTTAGGTCTGCAATGTCTTCCTTCACTTCTTGTAATGTTGTCATTTGGAAATGAGATGCCATATAAGAAGTCTGAATGTCCTGAGATGGCCATGAGGAAGCCCACTTTTGCCACATAAAGAAAAAGGTCCATGAGTAAAAGTAAAGAGGTGCAAAACACATAAAGCCTTTTTGGATTTTTCTTGTCCAACCCAGATACCAGAGAATACAGCTGAGAGATTGACCCCAGCAGAAGTATTGTATAGAGCAGAAGTATTGTCTAAATTCTGCCCAAATCTTGATCCAAAAAACCATGAAAAAAATTGTTGTTTACTTTAAACCACTAAATTTTGGGTGCATTTGTTATATATATAGACCTGTCTCAGCATCCCTGCTATACTCAGTTATTGGCTGTGAACAGCCTACATGAGGCATACATACATAGCCTTTGTACAAATATCATGGTGGTCTCAGAGTATAGCAGCTATGAATTTCAGTCACACATTGACAATCAAATGAAACAGAAGTCAGTGTCTTGTGCACTAACAAAAACTCTAAATGTGTCTCATTGCATTAGTGACCAAATAGTGGTGATGTCCTATAAGGAGGAAGGGAACCTATTGTGGAGAATAGAAAAACAATGAGGAAATTGTTATTGGAGGCTGGAGAAATGTCTGTATTATGTGTCATTGGACTGTTTAGCAACACTGTATCTATGATATCCTAAAAGGTAGGAGCACATGTAATTAACTGGTTGATCTGTCTATGGGGTTTTCCAGACAGAATACTGAAAATTCTGACTTTAAGTGTCTGTTTTAAAGTAAGTTGAGAGAGATCAACAAGAAAGCTCTTCAATTTTTCAGTCAGAATTTGAAGGAACTATTTCTATCCTAGGACTTGCCAGGTGAGGAAAATAAAAGCAGTTGTCATTCCCATCTTGTCCAGCTGGCATGATATCCCCAAAGTAGGAAATGGAGACAGAGCTAAGGAAATCCAGGTGCTGCCAATAAAATGTGGCTTTGGGTTCAATATCCAGTCAAGGGTCTATCTAGAAGACGCCATTTTAAGATTTCAGAAAATTTGAAATGGCAGTGCTTGAATTTCTCAACTTAGCAAAAGTTATTCTAAAAATCTTAAGTGATTTGTCCTGTGATATCCTGATTGACCAACCCAAAGTAGAGGGGAACATGTCTTAAAGATTTTGTGAATGTGATTATTATCTGCTGGATGACATTATAATTTGATATGTGGAAAAAGTACCTTTCTTTTATAAGAATTACTTCAGTTTGGACTGAAAGGGACAAGAGAGTTCAAAATAAAAAGAGGTTCCTGGGTCTCAAACTTCTACAGTCAGGAAACAAGCAAAGATAACTCTCAACTGAAAACATGGGCAATGTCTTGAACATAAAGCAAAAGGTAGAGCCAAGGTCTGAGAACCACCCCTGCCTGAGGGCAGAGATGAATTTTGATCAATATAAGTCCTTGTCCTCATAGCAGCAGTAATTGGAGATATATACTCAGTCATTTCAAAATTGCTATGGAGTAGTTATGGCTGTGTGCCTCCTATTTTCTCCCCTTTTCAAATAAGAAGTTATTCTGTTTCCACATTTAATGTTGGGTAAAGATGGTAGGACACACTCCTTATTTTTTATTTATCTATCTTTGGAGCTGAGATGGTGCTTCCAAAGAACTGCACTTGGAGAAGCTCTTTGTGGCTGGACCCAATTTAGATAAAGAAATCTTCAGCCTCAAGCCTGGGCCTGTTGCTGTAATAGAATGAAATTTTGGGAAAAGACAGTGAATAGGAAGGAAATGTTAATACAAGGTAGAGTGTGTTTCCAAAATAGGTAACAGTGCTTCTCATCCCACTTGCTAGTTTGCAATGTGACTTTTCTTTGTTATCATTAATTGTGGACTTTATTTCTTCTCTCCTGGAATCTGGGCTATCCCTGCTCACTGCCTGACTAGGAGAATATAGGAGAAATGACTTTATAGTCTTGGCTTAATAAGTCTGCAGTTCCTGTCTTCACTCCTTGGAAGCCAGTAGCCCCATTAGAATTCTCATTGTCCTGGGACTGCCATTCTGTGCAGAACCCCAGATTAAGAATAGCCATGAGAAGCCCCAAGACATCAGCAATGTGGATGAGGCTTTTTTGGCCCTTCTAGCCCAGTGCAGTTACCAGCAGATGACAGCTGATGGACTAATCCTTGTGCAGCAGTGGAACTTTGTTCCCCTGGGTCCTGGCCCATATATTCATGAACATAGAAAATGATTTATATATGTAAACATTTTTGGATATGTTGGTCATGTAGTAATAGGTAACTGAATAGACCCAACCCTCCAGTCCTAGGACTCACAAGCTTCCCCTGGAAGAATTACTCTCCTTAGACTACAGTCCAGGAGCAAACAGCCTCTGCACTTATTGGGGATACTGGTTTGTATTATGTGTGCAACTGAAGCTTTTGATCAGTCATCTCCTTTTGTGCTCCTCCTCCTATTATAACTTGTTACTTTATCAACTCCAGAACATTTCTTCATGGAAAATCAGCCAACCAACCAAACAAACAAAAGAACCAAAAAACACAACATGAAAAAAACCTCCTTCCTTTGCTGCATTTTTTTTTCCTATGGATACTTTTCCTTCATTCATCCTAAAATGTGTCATAATCTTTAATCTTAGTTCAATATTGCCCTTCCTTCCACTTTCAGAACTTTAATGAATTTATTTTTAATTTAATAAATTTACAATTGTTCAGTACTTTGGTGGTGGGTGAGAGGAGTAAAGTAGTGTATCTAATCCATATTCTGGAACAGGAAGTCCATTCCTCTACATTGTAATCAACACTTGCTTATTCATTTCCTCATTCGACAGCCTCATTACTTAATCTTCTTGCGTAAAGCATCATAGTAGATCTTAAGTATATACTATAGGGCCTTACAGTACAGTGAAGGAGACAAGCATTTAAACAAGTAGCTAACACAAGTCAAGGTGAAATTAGAGTTGGAAAGGAGTTGTGCACAGTGAGTGGTTTGGTTACAGAGAATGTAACTCTTAAATCTGATGTGGGAGTATGGGGAGGATTTCCCAGAGAAAGGAGCATGTAAGCGTCTAGCATTTAGCCCTCAGCCTCATGTGCTTAAATTGTCATATGAAATATGATTTTTTAAAAGATTTTATTTATTTATTTGACAGAATGAGAGTGCACAAGCAGGGGGAGCAGCAGACAGAGGCAGAGGGCGAAGGAGAAGCAGGCTTTTCACCAGTGGGGAGCCTGATTCGGGGCTTGATCCTAGGACTCCGGGATCATGACCTGAGTAGAGGGCAGATGCTCAACTGAGTGAGCCACCCAGGCGCCCCTAAATTATGTTTTTAAATTTAAATGTTTAAAGAAAAATTTTGCATCTTGTATAAGTATGTCTCCAATAAGCAGACAAGATGGAATGGAGTTTTATACCCATGGAAAAACAGGAGTAACAGGAAGTCTTCCAGCATGCCTGGAGTGCTGGATTTGTGGCGTGATGAAGTGACTCATTTGGTTCCAAAAGTACATAAAAATGTAAGATTCTAAGGATAGATATATATCGTTTGTAAGAATATACCTAAAATATTTCTTTTTAGTTGATACTGGAAAGACTATAGTAATTCTTAAATATACTAGTGATAAAATATGAGAAAAAAAGTAATGATGGGATAATACTGACTTGGCAATTTTTAGGATGTAAAAGATGAAGAATAGAGGTAAATCAAATAAAATTTCTAGGCTTTGTTTGGGGGACTGATATTTAACCACTGTAGTCATGAGAGCAGGTAGAAACAAACTGTTAAGTATTATAAAAATTCTGCCTCAAATCTTTCTTATTGAAACTATTTATATACAATGTAATAGCATGGCAATTGTGGCAAGGGATCTTTCTGTGTATCAGATACTTAGTCATCTCCTGCATAGCTGTAATCACATGGCCTAGATTGGGAAATTGAGCTGCCACTTAGTCTGATTCATTAAACAACATCCTAAAAATAGACACTAAAGTAGTAACATGAAATCTTAGAAATGGCTGTTAATGGAGAACTAAAAATCCATTATCTGGTAACTTACTGATAATTTTTTTTTCTGATAAAAATAGATTAGTCAGATCATAGGTAGTTCTTGCCTTTAAAGGAGCTCACTGAAAGAACTCCTTTCTAATGAAAATGCAATGAAATTCTTTTAGCCTAATCCCAAGAAAATAAGAAAATGTGTAGTGATATTTCATATCAAAATTAATTCATAAAATTTTACAGACAATTTTGAAAATGTTAGACTATACCCAAATTATCTGGAAAGGAATCTCATTGGATTCACAGTCTTAATAATTTTAACTTGTTTCATGTTTCTGGATTTTTATGCCACACACTAGTCCATCCAATAAAAGTTTTCTGAATCCATAATTTACTCTCTCAATTTTGTCATTCCAGGCTTCTTATCAGCAGGGCTTCCTCCCTTGAGTATACAGGTTTCATCTCTTGTCTGGTTATAATAACTTTGTTTCCGTAAAGGGATAGAAATCTTAATGTTACAAACGAGTAAGGGATAAATGAACTTCTGGTTGTTCTGAGCCTTGAAATCCTGTATAAAAATCAACTCTTTCTGCATTGTAATATGTTTTATTTCTCTCTTTCTCATACTACTCTGCTTTCTGTTGAAATCAAATTCACTGAGGTGTCAATGGCTGATATTTCACCCTGAAGGTATTTGCATTTTGGAAGCTTTCTGAATAAATATCTGAAATGTCAATGTAAGAGTTTTTGGAAGATCTTGAAGCATGAAAGGCAGGGAGTCTGAAAGAGATGAGGAATTGGCAACTTGAAGTTTCTTGAAGTCCGGTAACTTGGGAAAGGAGTCTAATAAATAGGAACCAAATTCAAGGAAGATGTATCTTCCCAGAATTTGGAAATCATGTTGTACTGGGAACTACCTACTTTTCCAATTTGTAAAGCCAATCATTTGGCCAGCTAGTGACATTTCCTTGTGTTCATGTTAGCCCAGACCATCTGAAATTTATGAAACATTGACTACTGAAGTTTATATTACAAAGAAAAATCAAACAGAAATTATACCTTTACTGAGAGTCTGTGGGAGTATTAGCTCTTCTCTCTTAGGAATGCCATGCTATTGGATAATGGAGGGAGTTGACAGTGCAACCTGGATATAAAGGGGGTGCTGTTAGATGTGGGCATAAGGAAAATAAACACACACTATTTAAAATATTGACTTACACTGAGGGTAATAAAATGGCAAGTGGCAGTGTTTTATCATTGGACACTAAAACAAATCTCCCAATATCTAATACAAACAATTCCACTATTAAGAGATCTCATTAGCAGTTTATCACAAAAATATGTAAACACAAATAAGATTAAAAAAAAATAATTCTAAAAGGTATATTAGCTCTATATCTGCATTGGACATAGAACTTGATCAAATTAACATGACCTATTGTAATTAAAACTCAGCCAAGATAGAACACAAGACAATTTATGGGATGGGACTTCTGTAAGAGTTGCATAGCATGATGAATCATTTCTGCTGCTGTTCCAGGCCTCTCATAATTCTAGTGATAAAAGAATAATGAAACCATTCTGAGGAGGAATCACATTTATAAAACTTTAGGAAATTGTATTATCCTTTGACCATCTGATAGCTCTACTGATGAGACTGTATGGGAAGACTGTTTATCAAAGAAAGACTCTAATTCTTCCTTACTTAAAAGGAATAATTTTTCTCATCTAAAGTTAGCAGTGAGAAAAAAGGTTTTTCTTATCTTTCCATCCAGGATAAACTTGAACCTCAAACTATAAAATAGTAGTAAGATGTCTTTATTACTTCTTCCCTAATTTGTACCCATTTGGCTACACTCCACTGGTTGTGCACATAGGCTTAACTTCAGTGTAAAATAAAAGCTCCATGTGTGGATTTGTTTTTAACTATTCAACTTGGGAAAGGGATATTAAAGGACAAATATGCTAGTTCAGTAAACCTTGCTAAATCTATACCCACTATTATCTGCTTCTCCTCTCATATTTATTTGTAGATTCAGAGAGAAACAAATGGAGCTGAAAACAGGATTTTTAAAACTAAAATTTATTTTTGAAGCCATATGTATTTACATGTAATTTACAGATGGTAAAATTCACCTTTTATACGTGTGAAGTTTATGAGTTTGGACAGACATAAAGAGTTGTGTAGCCACTGCCACAATCAAGCTGTAGAATATCTAAATGAGATATCTGTATTTTAAAAAATTGCTGGAGAAGTGGTAAGCTGAGGAGTGATTGAAATGGTAAGGTAGAATGAGTTAATGAGAGTGAGCAAGTTCTTGAGAAAATAAGTCTGAGCTAGAGTGAAGGTGAAAGAAATAGGTAAGAGAGAACAGAAAAATAAATGGTGAAGAAAGAGTCAAAGGAAGTGGGTTGCAAGAAAGGCATGTAAGTGGTAGGGGTTGGGGATTTGGATTCTACGAAGGAGACCATATATATCACAAACCACTCTTCTTGGTTTTTATTCTTGTCTGTTTCTTTTTCTCTTAATGAGTCCTACATGGTGGGATAGTGCTTTAAGCCACCTCAGCTTAATATTGATTGTTTAATCCAGTTAAAGGATGGAGCAGTAATTTTCAAACTTTAGTATGATTTATAATTATCTGTGAAGTATTTGAAAATTCATCTGCTTTATAGCCAATTTCCAAAGATCATGATTCAGTAATTCTTACTCTTTTAAAAAGTTGGAAAAAGAATACATTGCAGTTAGAAGTTGGAAAATAGAGTAAAAGATTTTAACATCAAGAATAAAGCCACAAAATATTCCTTGAAGTGATATGCAGTGAGACCTAGTCCTATTAAGATGCTAAGAGGAATCGCTACACAGAGAAGACCCCTCTGTGGCCCACCTGTTATTCCTCGCCGCACACAGAGGAGGATGTGTGGGATAATTGGTTGCAGAATTGGGAAAGCAGCCAATTAGTTATTGTGGTCTTTGACTTCTCTCTGTTCTCTTTTTTCCCCCTTTTCTCCTTCTTCTTCCTCCTCCTCCTCTTTTTCTTTTTCTTCTTCTTCTTCTTCATATGAGAATATTCTTCTCTCCATTTCCTTCTCACTCTCTAAATAAATATTTCCACCAGAAAAAGGCTGGTAGTCATTTATATTCATCATGAAATTCATTCATTCTACTTCATTAGATATCTTACTAGCATTTCCTAGCTATTTAACTCTAACTAATATCACAAAAAAATATTTAAACTTCTATTAAAGCAAGGACCACAGAACAGCAGCTTGCAAAATGAATGTGTGTTTTATTTGGTAAGCAGTATTTTAAAAAATAATTTGATTCATATATATATATATATATATATATATATTTAAGATTTTATTTATTTATTTGACAGAGAGATCACAAGTAGGCAGAGAGGCAGGCCAGAGAGAGAGAGGAGGAAGCAGGCTTCCCGCTGAGCAGAGAGCCTGATGCGGGGCTCGATCCCAGGACCCTGGGATCATGACCTGAGCCGAAGGCAAAGGCTTAACTCACTGAACCACCCAGGCGCCCCTGATTCTTATTTTAAAATGAAGATATTTTATTTATTTTATTTTATATTTTTTAAAGATTTTATTTATTTATTTGACAGAGAGAAATCACAAGTAAGCAGAGAGGCAGGCAGAGAGAGAGGAGGAAGCAGGCTCCCTGCTGAGCAGAAAGCCCGATGTGGGGCTCGAACCCAGGACCTGGGATCATGACCTGAGCCGAAGGCAGTGGCTTAACCCACTGAGCCACCCAAAATGAAGATATTTTATACCAGAAACATGAATCTTCTTGGTAACATGTCTATAATGTAAAACATTTTCAGGGTAATTATTACAGAACTACACATGTGCACGTTAGTTTAATTTTAATTCTCAGTGTGGTCAGCCAAAGCTAGTAATTCACAGGTAGGACCACACATATGAGACAGCTGTTCTAAGCCTCCTTTGGCTTTTTTTCAAAAATGGATCTTTATTGGTAAAATTTTCATCTTTTTACAAAGCTTGAATGAATGTTCAGATTCGGGTTCATAGTGAAATTAACTCTTAAGTAGGATATGTGCTTTGGCTGCACATCAATGTATTTAAATTTTGCAGAGATCATTATGACTCATCTGAAACTATATCCCACATCCCTGTGGCATGGACCCCAGGTTGGTCTTTAATCTGTCCTCTGGGTAGCCATTGGTTAAGAGCTTTCAGGATTGTATCATGCCAACAAGGGGGCACATTGTCCTACCTCAGGAATCTTGCACTTTCTGCCTTGAGTAAACCTTTCACAAGGCTATGACTGGAGCACTTAGAAGGCCAGAGTTAGATTTCTATAAAGAACATGTCATATTGACATTTTCCTAATTGTTTGCAACTCAAGGTCTAAAATTCTCTCTGTGACAGATTTTGGTCATAAAGCCTTTGCTTTTCTTCTGTATAAGAAGCTAACCTTCATCAGCCTGACTTCTTCAGCAGCCACTGCTGTCTAGAAAAACCTGAGTTGTGCACGTCCAAACTGGATTGTGTTGGCAGCACTCCTCTTATAAAATAAGAAGGTTGAGCAACACTGGACCTTCATTATTTGAAAAGATACAATCAGAAAGAATGGAGAAGCAGCTGTGTCCTTTACTGACTCATTTAATCTCTATTTCCCACAATAAACACCACTTGCTCTTGTCTTAATCCCAGCCTGGTGCTTTTACTTATATTTCCTGCCCGACCCTATGGGCTTTGGGACCTACGAACCCAGCACTGAAGGAATTTCAGAGCTTGTCAAACAGGTGTGGAAGCAACCTTAAGCTTAGGCCACTTCACTTAGTGTTCAAAATTATTTATGTGACTAGCTCTGAAATAAATTAGTATTTATTCATTTTGGTTCTTAGAGAGACTGGGTTAGATTGGCGTTTAGGACCATTGAACTGTCCCCGTTCTCTTCCTTTTTCTTTCCCATCCTCTTATCTTAATCTTTCCCATCCTCTGCCCCTAATATCACAAAGCTGGGAACCCAGAGAGTTTGCCATTTCTCTCCCCAGAGTGTTAATGGTAGTTCATTAAAGCCACCCACAACCCAATGACCCATGACTTTAAATAGGCTGGAAACTAGGTACCAGAACTCAAAATGAGTAGTTGCTTCCAAAACCCTCTAATGAGTCCAGGGGAGGGTGTATCAGTGAGAAAGATAGGGGCCCAGGACAAAAACTATAGCTGGTGAGAAGTAGGATCAGAATCTGTGGCCCAGTGTGTGGGTGTGGGGGTGTGTGTGTGTGTAGGAGAGACAGAGGGAAAGATTTCCGGTGAAGATTAAAGAATATGCAAATACATAGGTTTAGGGAAAATTTGAAGTTTAAATAATGAATGATCAAAATGAGAAGAGAAAACTAGGCATTAGTTTATTATACAAAGTAAATATTCAGCTCTGCCTTTGGAATAAGCTGCCTCCTGTGCATTCTGAAATCCCCTTAAGATCATGTTTATGTATACTATTAAATACAAGTACAAGTATATTCTGTTTTTTGATTGACAGAGAAATTTCTCCCTTTATTCCCATTCTCAGAATTTGTTGCTTGTCTAATATAATCACGTACAAACCTTCATGAGCAGTTCTTTTTACTTAAAAAAATATTTGAAATCTGTGGCTGTAGGAATTTTGTATGGTTTGTTCACAGAATCCACAGTGCTTCAGCTCGTGCTTGGCATGTCACAGGATAGATTTTTTTGAAACAAATGAATGATCATGTTTATGTTTGTGTGCATGCGTGTGTGTGTGTGTGTGTGTGTGTGGTGTTTCAGAGAAATGTCTGAACATTTTGGTAGAGAAACAGTCTAATTTCTATAAATACATTTTTGCTATTATTGAGAAAAATTGTGGAATAACAAGCCTTTCAGTTTCCATGTATATATTTTCTATATAAAGACTCAAATCACAAGTGATTTGCAAAATGATAGTATGATATGTATATTCTTTTATTTACCAATATAAATTTTATGTATTGAAATAAAAGTATTAACTCCTTACAGAGTACTTTTCACTCAGGTACTGCATGGTGGTAAATAGTTCTTTTTAGTTAGAAGGTAAAGCTCTTCATGTCCCCAAACAAAATAAAACAGTACATGGCCTAATCTTGAAATCATTTTCTTCTTTTTATCAGGGAGGGTTTGAATGGGAGATAATAATTATTTAGTAAGTACATAAGCTCTTTCAGTGAAAAATGTTAATTAGTATAAAATGCCATCAGTAACACCCTTGAAAATTAGTGTTGTACTGAATTCAAATTCTCACCACTTGATTAACATACATGACAAAAATGTAGCCCTGAAGAATCTAAAGGTATAAAATGTGGTATCTTTCATGTTTCTTATCCTTGTGTTGAGACTTCAAAATTTTGGAAGGAAAAAAACTTTAATTTTGACCACTCTTCCAGTGTGCTGCTAGCTAAGCATCTGGAAAAGTGTAAAACAGAAAGAGTTAAGAGGAAGAATGCAGGGCACTGGATGTCAGGTTCCTAAAAGTATAAAAGAGCATTTTGTTCCTTGTTTGTTTTTCTTCTGCCATCTACATATCTGTACTAATATAACAGTGCCCTTGTTCCATCTCTGCCCTGGCTCTGGGGAAACCCAGTTCACTCTTTCCAAGCAAGGCACAGGGAGGCTTCCCCTGGGGAAACCCAGTTCACTCTTTCCAAGCAAGACACAGGGAGGCTTCCCCTTCCCATAGTCCTGCTCTTCTCCTCAATGTCTAGGACCTCACCTTCCACCTCAGAGGATTATGAGTGTCCTGGGCCATTGAAGGGGCATGTAGTCCAGAATAATTCAAATGAGACTGAGAAAGTCGTAGGGCAGATATGGCAGACACTGATTGGAAAGTCCTTACTAGAAAGCACCATAAATAAACCAGTATGGCTCTTTGCTCCTGGCAATAAAAAGTACACACAGAGGCACCTAGAGCTGTGGGTGCTGTTTTAGCCTTTGTTGGATTCTGACAAAGACAACTGATGGTACGGAACTGGGTAGAAGTGAGATGCTCTCTTTTGGCTGTGTGTTCCTTTCTCGTGAGCTCTTTTTTTTTTTTTTTCTTACCAACTTCTGTTATTCATCACCTCCTCTATTTTTCCTCCTTTCCTTTAACCTATGAAATGTTACCTTTTCTAGAGGAGAGATGATCTGGGTTTTTTTTTGTTTATCCCGACCTATACTTATGACATTAAATTTGTGCCCTGGGATTTTCAAGGGTTGGGATTTTGAACTCACAAAGACCCAGTCTTGGTGGTGATATTCTGAAGTAGCCTAAGTTCAGTGCCATCTTTATGCAGGGTGTAGTAGTGGTCACAATGAACTTACCAGGAAATTCTGCTTACTTGATTTTGAAAAATATGGTAACAAAGGGTCACTTATTATCAATAAATTAATATTCAACTATGATAATTATCATTGAAACCTAAAATTTCAGTTTATTATAAGCAACATAATAAATATTATATAACTATATAATAATACATATAAAATATATATTACATAAATATATATAAATGTACATATTATATATATAATATAGAATACATAAAAATATAATTTTTGCGATACAAGTAATTTTGTAATAGTGTTTTGCTCTTCACATTATGCTTGTTGACTTGGAAAACAATCATGTATCAGATTTAGTGTTACTTTTATAAAAATTACTCTTTATTTTCTTCCTAATACTAAATACTGGCACATGTATTAAAAAAGGGGAGGAGTACCTCTACAGAAAGGAAACCATAAAACTATTCAATAAACATAAAGACGAGATGCATCTTTGAATTAAGAGTATGTAACAGAATAGCTGATAAATGAAGAGAGGAAGGAAAGTAGACAAGTGGGTGGAGAGAAAAGCATTATTGAGAGTGAGAGACTGACTCTAAGTTAGAACCAAAGAAACAGCTGCTTAACCACGCAGGGCAAGGGAGACAAGACAATGAATGATCCACCGGTACACAGAAAGAATGGGTTTAGTTCTGTGCTTGACACATGTTAGAAACTCAGCACACTTACTGAGAAGATAAAAGAGATATAGGCAGAGAAAAATAACTTCATGAGATAAAAGGACCCATACTATGACCTTCATTTCGCACCAGAAGACTTAATCCTGATGTGATTTTGCACATACTATTCAGGCATAAATGCCTTTCAGTGTTTGAAATACAGTCTGTTTCACATAAAGTAAAAGACCGTGTTTGTTTAACCATAGTTAAATTTTGGCAGTCTTTGCTCTTGGAAGGAGAAAAACATGTGTAATTCATACAGAAGATAATTTAAAATTTTGTTAAAAATACATCATAGAGAAGTGTCTGTAGTTATACATAGTCAGGTAAATCATCATGTTAATGATTTTTTTGTTAATATTTTCATGAGAAAATATTAAATTTATTACTGGTTTTCTTTGGGACATGATTTTATTGGATAAGGCATTTAGAAAACTAAAAACTCAACTTTGTTCAAAAAGTTATCATAAATGTTCAAGTATTGAGAAATGGTTTTATGAATAATATTATATCAACTTAATTGAATTTTAAAGGCTATATAATAATTATAAACATTTTTATAAAGAATGATGTTACAATTATGTATGAGAATGAATGTAAATACACAGGGGTTAGAAGAAACATTAAAAAATTAAAATATTTTTATTTTAATTAAATAAAATATTATTTTATTATATATTAAAATGGTAGGATTACCTTATGGTTAAATAAGGTATTTATTAAATTGGTAGGATTTAAAATCCTTATTAAAATGGTAGGATTTAAGCTCTCCTGCTTTATTTCTGACATATTTCTTCCATTAAAAGTAAAGAATTTTCAAAGACCATTTATAAAATATATTTTCTGTGCATGAATTTCCCTAAGTCAACTGCTATATATTCCTTTTAAAAATTCTGAAGCTATTACATGAAATTAAATCTTCCAACTATGGAAATTTTAACATTTTCATTAGATAAATGAATGACTATCCTGTTGTTTAATACAGATGAGATCTTCAGACATTTTCCAATGTCTATTTTCTCTAGTGAATTTGTGGAGGACACAAAGTCAGGTATTTTCAAACCTTATTCTTTCTTGGGTCTCATTTTGGTTAAGGTCATCACTCTGATGGAAGAGATGGATGATAGGTTCTTCATACGTGAAAAGGAATGTTAGTTTAAGGCATTCCATCAGTATTTCTCATGCAAGTTATAAGGTTCTGTAATTGTTGCTGCAATTCTTGGTAGCTAGTTAATCTAAACGTTGGCATCAGTTAAGAGCTGTGAATTGGAGGCATCTGCTTAAAAAAAAAATCAATCTTCTTTTTCTTCTTCTCCAGAAACATCCAATAAAATAATGTTTACAATTATCTACTCATAGAATTTTCATTACTTTGATGTAAAACAAAAAAGCCCTTATTGTGATAGTGCTATTAACAGGTCAAATTCACCTACTTCCATTAAGAGACGAGCAAATATATTTGAAAATCATTAACTTCTCCAAAATTATTTTTGACTTAAGCAATCATCATTAACTCTACCTCTGTTTATTAGTGGCATTACTTTTCCCTCTTGGCTTTCTGTATCCTTGAATAATCCTGAGATCTGTAGATCACTGGATTTAACGAAAACCTGGCAGCATTCAGCAGAGAACCCTCCTGAAGGAGAGGCAGAGAAGATGCTCTTAATATTGTCCTGCTTGACTTTATTTGTGTTAATGATTAATTTTCATTAAATATGAAATATATATTTAGAGTTTCAAGAATAAGGATATATGATCATGAATATGAAACAAATTAATGTGAGCCTAGTGAAAATGGAAAGCAGAAGACGTGAAAAACTAAGAGGATGATAAAGTTAACATAAATTGACTTAGGGCACAGTTATTAAAAACCAAAGGGGTTTGGCAATGTTTGATGTCTTGGGTATAGCAGGCATGATGCAAATATTCCTTTGGGTTATTTAAGTGATATCCAACTCAGACCATTTGACTTTATCTGCACATTATTGATCTGGTCTACTTTGTAGACTGAGGACCTGAGTCACTGTTCAGTTTGATGGCTGCCTTGGGTGTCAGATGAATAAATATGGGTGTGATAAGAGGGAAGAAGGTTGTCGGGTCTTAGTAAGTTCCTGAGGGCTGTTGGTTATTCTACTTCAATGCCCATTTTTTACAGTCTGGGTTTTAACTCTAGTATTAAAATTTTAAAACATCCTAAATGTTTGTAGAATTATCCCAAAGTTCATTTTCATGCTCTCTTTATCTGATACGTAATTATTTGACTATGGACACCAGATCCACAGAGTTTAGTTTTTGTTAAGTAATTATTCTTTATTACATTGTTTTTTTTTTTTCTCCTTCATGTTCTGATAGTAGTGGCCATCTTCAACAAAAATGAATGATTTTACCATTTTTGTACTCTAAGGAAATTTTTTTAAAGACCTGGAAGGGTTACTTTTAACTATGCAACATTTAGAATTTTATGTATTTCTTTTCCTTCTTTAATTACTTAGAATTTGTTTTTCATTGTCTGTATTCTACTGGGCTAAAGATATGTGAAAGGGTAGGGATGAGAGCATTTACTTGGAGGATGGAACTTCTTACTGAAAGATGAATAGAACTAGGGACTTGTATTATTTAATTTAGCAGATGTAAAACAAAAGATTTTTTTTTTGAAAGTACAATCTAATCTACAATCACAAGTCAGCTATTTAATAAGAGTTAGAGGTTTTCTGTGATCTTGTTCAGAAATGCATAAACTAAGCACTTGCACAAAGTCTTTAAAATACATCCTAATCTCTGAATATTCTCTCTCTGAAAACTTAAGGTTATGCGGTGTATTTTTTAAAGCTCATCTTTTGGTCCTGGAAAATAATGTGCATTTTACAAGAAATACTGAGCTCTCTATCTATATAGACATAGTGTGTAGATACACACACACACATACACATTTAGAACATATATATGTTTGTATAAATATATATGTACACATATGTATGTGTATAATACACGTGTAAACATGATGATCAACCTTTTTAGAACTTTGTCATAATACTTCAGGCATGGGGTTTACTACTTATCTATAGAAATAAAAAATGTCTGTGTCTAAACTAAACCTCTAGAAATTGTATTTAATGGCTCTGGACTGGGGCCCAGAAAGATCTATTTTAAAAAAACTCTTTGGGTAACTACACAGATGGATTTGAGTAATGCTGATATACATGATGACATTGGTCCAAACATTTGGGAATCATTTTATTATTACTTTGTTCTTTTATTCAGTCAATTATTACATGTATATGTGTGTGTACATAGCTTTTTATAGCATTGCATATATGATTAATGTTAAATAATTTCTATAACTTTAGCTATATATATTTCACATATTATTTTCTGAGCATAATAGGGGATAATTATAATTATAGTTCAGAGTACTGTTTTATTAATTTTCTGTGGCCATGGCACCAAATTACTACACACTTGGTGGCTAAAACAACAGAAGTTGATTCTTTCATATTTCTGAAGACCAGAAGTTCAAAATCAAGGTTTCATCAGAGCCCATACTTGCTCTGAAGATGATAGTAAGGAATCTGCTTCTACCAACTTCTGGTAGATCTTGACATTCCTTCCTTGTCTTGAGGTTATATAACTCCAGTCTTTACTTCTCTCTTCACATGACCTTCTCCCTTGTGTCTTAGTACTTCAAATCCCCTTTACCTTTCTCTTGTAGGAATACTAGTCATTGGATTTAAGGTGCCTTGAATTTAGCACCATTTTATCTTGGGATCCTTCATTATATCTGCAAAGATCTTATTTCCTAATGAAGTCACATTTATAGATACTGGAGTTAGGACTTAGACATATCTTTGGGGGGGGGCACAGTTCAACCCACTACCAATATATGGTATATACAGTGATTTTTGTTTTAAGACTCTCGACTTTGATCAATCATTTGAGCAATCCATTGCTTTTTCAGTTACTAAAGAATACTAGTGATAATTTACTTAAAAAGTATCCAATGTATAAGTCATTTGTTAGTATCTCATGTAGTTCCAACCAAAAAACCTGGAAGAATAATGCATTTTTTAAACCTGCTTCTGCACAGAACCATGTAGAATGTGGCATGTGAAATTTGGTATTAACGTCCAGTACGTGTTTGCAGGATACTGGTACATGCAAATCATGGATTTCCTCTTAATGCTAAACTATCACATGATCATTTTGCAACTGCAGAAAACTGGAAAGGCCAGACTTTTATGAAAGAAGTAAACAGTGATCCTGTAAGAAAGGTATAAGAGAACTGGTGTGTGAAATCATTATTTTACAAACCATTACTAGAGGCCCATCATCGCCTCCCTTCCTACATCATGTTTTAGACATGATACCATATCCTGGCCATAGTTAATTGTATTGGGAGATTAACTGAGTATTTCTGGCTTTAATAAAATTATCTCTTCAAGAAATATGAGAGTAACTTCCAGGCATTATTCAATCACATGGTGTTAGATACTGGAATTGATAGATTTTAGTGTGATCAATTCAGATTACAAGACCTGGTGATACAAAGTTACTTGAAAAGTAGAGGGATGGGAAGCAAAATTGGAACACTTTATTGAGGAAGTTGGATTCACAAAAGTAATTGAAACTCATATACCTGGGGTGCCTGGGTGGCTCAGTTGGTGAAGCGCCAGCCTTCGGCTCAGGTCATGATCTCAGGGTCCTGGGATCAAGTCCCGCATCAGGCTCCTTGCGAAGTGGGGGGCCTGCTTCTCCCTCTCTGCTCTCTCTCTCTCTCAAATAAATAAATAAAATTAAAAAAAAAAGAAAGAAACTCACACACACAAACATGTGCACAGGAGCAGGCTTGAGATTCCCTGTGAGGAAGGAGTAGCTGTTTGACAGCCTTCTCTCACTCTGAAATTTCAGATGGCTTCCAAAAGTGAGGGTCTCTGAGGTTTCCCCAGACCCTTACCCCAAATCTTGAGTTTTCTTTTGTTCAGCAAACTATTCATAAGATTAAGTTTGGTACCTGCTGAGTGAAATAAGTCAAGCAGAGAGAGTCAATTATCATATGGTTTCACTTATTTGTGGAGCATAACAAATAACATGGAGGACAAGGGGAGATGGAGAGGAGAAGGGAGTTGAGGGAAATTGGAAGGGGAGGTGAACCATGAGAGACTATGGACTCTGAAAAACGATCTGAGAATTTTGAAGGGGTGGGGGGTGGGAGGTTGGGGGCACCAGGTGGTGGGTAATGTAGAGGGCACGGATTGCATGGAGCACTGGGTGTGGTGCAAAAATAATGAATACTGTTATGCTGAAAAAATAAAAAAATTAAAAAAAATATCTTCAAGTTTGAAAAAAAAAAGATTAAGTTTGGTACCCAAATTATAAACCCTTAGAAGTTCAAAATAAATGATAAAAAAATTCACATAACATTAGAAAAAAAATAGTAAAAGTAAAAATGAGTTGAATACCTTGACATGACTGTTGTTACTTGAAGTAAGTGGGGGAGTATCATTGCCAATAGTTTGGTCTTTCCTGACTACATTATGAGACACAAGATTTACACAAAGTATAGAGTTGAAACAATTGGATGCTCAAACTTAGTAAAGTGATTGAAAACAGCTTGTCCACCAGGGAGCTGATTACTTCATCTGCACTTATTTTTGTTATATGATTTTTCAAAACCTTTGCACAATTAGCAAAAATGTAAATTTCTATTGTGTCTATGACAATCACAACACCTTTCATATAGTAATAGTAATATACTAAACATATAATAGTAGGTATCACATGTTGAAATGAACTATGATATTAATACTCACTTTCTGCCTACATTTACAACATGAGTTCCTGAAAGTAAGAGGTTTAAAATACTAAACTATAGATGAAAAGCTAAAACACAATAAAGCCAGGAAATAGATCTAAGAATATGTATGATTGCGTGTCCCTTCCTATACTGCCTCACCAATGTCACTGAACTTTCATAACAGTTCACATCATTATGTTTATATACTTCTACTGAAATTATATAGGAATAAAAATGAAGAAAGCATTCAAATAGCTTCATTTACTATTATTTATTATTATTATTATTATTATTATTATTATTATTTATTACTTCATTTACTCATAGTAAATCTGGGAAGCATTGAGCTGGAAGAGATTTTAGAAAATATCAGCTCCTACTCCATACCTCTTTCATGGACTAATTAAATGAGTAGATGATATGAATTAGGCTAACATTTTGGGTTTTATTAAGCTATCGTATTCCTTTTTTTTTTTAAGGTTTTATTTATTTACTTTGATAGAAATCACAAGTAGGCGGGGAGGCAGGCGAGGGAGAGAGGAGAAAGCAGGCTCCCCACTGGGCAGAGAGCCCGATGTGGGGCTCGTTCCCAGGACCCTGAGATCATGACCTGAGCCGAAGGCAGAGGCTTTAACCCACTGAGCCACCCAGGTGCCACAAGATATAATATTTCTTTAGAAATGAAATAGTCACGGGGCACCTGGGTGGCTCAGTGGGTTAAATCTCTGCCTTCTGCTCTGGTTGTGATCTTAGGGTTCTGGGTACCATGTCCATTGCATTGGGCTCTCTGCTCAGCAGGAAGTCTGTTTTTCCCTTTCCCGCTGCCATTCCCCCTACTCATGCTCTCCCTCACTCTCTCTCAAGTAAATAAAATCTTTAAAAAAAAAAAAAGAAAGAAATTAGTCACTATTAGTTTAAACTGGATGCCATAATAGAGACTAAAAGCGTCTCTTAGAAAGATGTTGGAACTTCTAGAAGGGAAGAGAAGTGGAGTTCAGTGAGTTCTTGTCTCAAATTTACCATATATGACCTCGAGCACACCCAGTAATCTTTGTGGGTTTCAGTTATTTGGTGTAGAACAAAGATAATTAATGGTACTAATCTTACCTATGTTTGTGAAGATTAATGAGCTAATCATGTCCCAAACACAGTCTGTAATTCTGTAATGACAAGTACATGAGAAATGTTGAATACATTATTGAGGCCAAGAAAGCAGTCTATGTTTCTCATATTCATGATCTAATGGATTGCCATAGGGGTTAGGATTAAGTCCTTCCTTTTTAATATTACTGATTGGAGAAAACTTCTCATAATAACAAGAATATCTGTGAAGTAGCTGGAAGGGAGTATGCCACTCTAAGTAACAACCATCTCCACAAAGTGCCTACATTCTAATCCTGGCTTTGCCGCTGACTCGCAACCTAACACCCGGCAATGTCCTTTTTTCTTTTTTTCCACCCTGAGCTTTGGATCCCATAACTATAAAAGAAGAGCAGTAAGATCTATGTGAGGTGGCATTTATGCCAATATATTTAGCATAAATCTGTTATCTAACATATCATAGGTGTTGTTTTGGGTGCCAAAGACAGAAAGAAAAGTTTTACCCTAAAAAAGCTTACACTCCAAAAGAAATATAGACAAAAAATAAGAGAATCAACAACATGGTTTTGGATAATAACGAAGACTGCAGGTGAGATAAAACAAGCTAAGGAGATGGGAGAATGGTGTGAAGATAGAAAGCCTGGGTGGCTCGTTTGTTGGGCATCTGCCTTTGGCTCAGGTCATGATCACAGGGTACTGGGATCAAGCCCTGCATGGTGGGCTCCCTGCTTGGCAAGAAGCCTGCTTTGCCTTCTCTCATTCCCCCTGCTTGTGTTCCCTCTCTCGCTGTGTCTCTCTCTGTCAAATTAATAAATAAATAAAATAAAAAAAAATGTTCAGGGTAGCCTGAATGGTGCAAAGAAACAGGCTGTATGAGGATCTATAGGGAAGTGTTCCAGACAGAAAGAACAGAGAGGGAAAGCCTCTGAGGCAGGCAGGGTCTTGGCATGTTTGTGGATAAATAGGCATGAGTGTGATTGGCTCAGATTGTATTAGAGGGAGATGGTTGGAAATGTGAGAGATAGTGTAGCTAAGATCTAGGTTATATTGGACCTTCTGATCCTGGTAAAGAATTCATATTTTATTCTAAGTGTTGTGAGAATGTATTGGAAATTTTTAGCAGATGAACGAAGTTTTGTATAAGTCTCTCTGGCTGCTGGTTTGAGTACAGAAACACAAGAACAAGAATGGAAACAAGGAGACTTCTGTGTGATCCAAATGAGAGAGGATAGTGAATTGGAGTTAGTGGAGATAACAGCTGTAAGACTTGGGGTGCATTTTGAAGTTTCAATGGACAGTTAATTCTGATGTGTTACAGGAGAGAAGTTAGAAAAATTAGAGTCAAAGATGGTGCTAGAATTTTGGTCTTAGGCATAGAAGGTAGTGTTAACTTTAAATAAATGCATGCACAATTTACCAAGACAATAAAAAATGGGAATCTATGCCAAATTCTCAATGAAAAGTAAGCAAGAAAAATGGAGATCCATGTTGGTAAAAATGCAAATATTGGATGTTTGGGGGGAGATCATATTAAGCAACTTGGAATTCTTCTAAACACATATGTACACCACAGCAAGCAATCATTTGTAATAATGGATTAAGGAATGAAGATGCCAGTTATACAACATGGAAAACTCTTTAGCCATACAAAACTTACTCATGATTTGGTTTTGAATTGTTAAACTTAAGTTGAAACTTCCAAATGGATAAAAAAACATGTTGGTAAAGACCAAGTAGAGAGAAATTTGGATAAAAAGGAAAGCAACTCCCAACATGATAATCTGGTTTACAAAATATGATTTGTTTTCTTTCTTTCTTTTTTAAATATTTTTTATTTACTTGACAGAGATCACAAGGAGGCAGAGAGGCAGGCAGAGAGAGAGAAGGAAGCAGGCTCCCCGCTAAGCAGAGAGCCCGATGCGGGGCCCGATCCCAGGACCCTGGGATCATGACCTGAGCCAAAGGCAGAGGCTTTAACCCACTGAGCCACCCAGGTGCCCCTGTTTTATTTCTGATAGAAGTCATTTAGAAATCTGCTTACCAGAACACCTTCAACTCTCATTTTGGAAGTTTGATCCAAAGGGCCATGGGTGATAATTTATGTAGTAAGGAAATGAAAGGTCAACATATCACACATAAACAGCAGAATTTGATTTGATCACGGGTATGCAAAAGAGTTGACATAGTGAGCTAACATGTATTTGCATTGTGATTGGAAAACAATTTCCCACACTAAAATAAGGAGGCAGGAGAGAGAAAGAAAAGAGGAGGAAGGGAGAGGTAAATTAAGAAAAAGACAAAAGGAAATGTAGAGGTTACATGGTGTTGGCTTTGGTACATAAAAACACACAAAAAAACCCGATTTTTAATAGAGAAGAATGCTGGTCTTGAACTTATAAATGCATCTAGAACATGCCCCTCTGCTACTGGGATAACATGGAGCGACAGAAGATAGAACTCAACTGGGAAAAGCTTGAGAAAAACAAAACGAAACAAAACAAAATGGTGCACACAGTGAAAAGGGGAAATAGTCACAGAAAATCTTTTTCTGACTCAAAAATTTCCCAAATTTTGTGCAGATGAGCCAGAACTATGAACCTAACAAAGCACATTCCAGAAAAATCAAAAAAATGTGGAAATTAGACAGAGAGGCCTTGAAGTAGGTGATAAAGAGAATCCTGTAGCACATGGAGGCAGACAGAACAGGTAAAAGAGATTGCTACAGTATAGGATAAATTTCCTTATAGTACGGACATCCAAGAGTCTTTACTCAGTACGATCATTGTATTTTCCTTGACAAATGATTTACTAGTAGCTTCATATGCCACTCTGGCAAAAGAGATATATAGGAAATTCACATTTTTGTGCAAATAATATCCGTGTACTAGTTGTGAATGAGAACAATATTTGCGAATAACAATATGAATTAAATATAAGCTGTTGAAAGCATTTTTTCCTGAAAACCTGCAACTTAGTTTATAAAGTGTTATTTTATGATACAAAAATCAGAGTTCTCCATATTATAATAGTAATGTAGAGGTTACATGGTGGTAATGATAATAAGTTTTGATTCCCAGTCTGGCTTTCAACTTCTTAATTAAGAATACAGAATTAGTGGGGCACCTGGGTGGCTCAGTGGGTTAAAGCCTCTGCCTTTGGCTCAGGTCATGATCCCAGGGTCCTGGGATGGAGCCCCGCATCGGGCTCTCTGCTCAGTGGGGAGCCTGCTTCTCCCTCTCTCTCTGCCTGTCTCTCTGCCTCCTTATGATCTCTGTCTGTCAAATAAATAAACTTAAAAAATCTTAAAAAAAGAATACAGAATTAGTGAGAATTCTGGAGTGAGTGGCATGGGAGTAATGCTTTAGAATACAAGAAAAAAATAAGCTTTTTAAAGTAACTAGACAGGGGCACCTGGGTGGCTCAGTGGGTTAAGCCTCTGCCTTCGGCTCAGGTCATGATATCAGGGTCCTGGGATGGAGCCCCAAATTGGGTTCTCTGCTCAACAGGAAGCCTGCTTCCCCCTCTCTCTCTCTGCCTGCCTCTCTGCCTACTTGTGATCTCTGTCTGTCAAATAAATAAATAAAATCTTAAAAAAAAATAAAGTAACTAGACATACTTCCTGGAAGCATTGCCATTTATTTATTTTTTTAATTTTTTTTCTCAGACTATTTCTAAGAGGCAAGATGTCTGTGATGTCTTTGTGTTTCAGTCAAGGACCCATACACTCTGTTCAGGATCCGTTCTACCAATGATTCTGATAAATAGAAATGGAAGTTTAATATATGTAAAAGACTTAAAAATGTTTTGCTTCTATTGGCTGCACACACACTTTAATCTTTATTTAGCTGAGGGCATATTTCTGATTGTTCCCACTGAGGACATTCTATAACAATCAGAAAATATGAGCCAGAATAAAATTTAATATATTCTCTCTTGGAGCTGGTCATGGTTCAACCTAAGCTGGGTGCTGGTGACCATTTGCATAAATAATTTATATGAAGTATATGGGATTACTAAAGAGGAGAATGTTTTCAGAGGATATTATTTGAGGCCAATAAAAGGCGGGGGTGGAGGGACAGACTAGAAGTAGAATGAAGGTGTGCCTGGGTGGCTCAGTGGGTTAAGCCTCTGCCTTCGGCTCAGGTCATGATCTCAGGGTCCTGGGATCGAGCCCCGCATCGGGCTCTATGCTCAGCAGGGAGCTTGCTACCCCCTCTCTCTCTGCCTACTTGTGATCTTTCTTTATGTCAAATAAATAAATAAAATCTTTTTTTTAAAAAAAGAAAAGAATTAGAATGAAGAGCATGGAATTTCAACCTGAACTCAGGAACTTGTTGTGACTGTACCAGAGAGCAGTGGAATTTCTCTTTTTCTCTGAAAAGCATTATGGGTTAGTTCAGTGAGCGATGCAGGCAATGTAGCACCATCTTGTTGCCCCCAATCCTCATGCTTTGCACTGAGTAAACAGGGGCAAAGTATGCCCTGGAAAGGGTAGTGCTTTCTGAGAAATCCCATCTGAGCAGGAAGACCATGATACGGTAAAAGGGAAGACGAACCCTGTCAGGAAAAACAGCAACAGTGGGATAGAGTGTTATCTAAGCATTAATACCATATAAAATAGTTATGTAGCACTTACCATGTGCTAGACAAAACAGTGAATCTGATATATTAAATTTCTGCTCTTAAAGAGTTTATCTTTCTAGAAGAGAATAGGAGAAGAAATAAACACAAATAAACATGTAAATAAAATACATAAAATAGTATGATAGAGAAGTAATGTGTGTTCGGTGAGAATATAAAAGGAGCAGATAATCTAGATTTAGGTCAAGGATGGCTTATTGAAGTTTTATTATCAAATAGCTCAAGGTTGAGTAGGATTTTGCATGGGAGAAGGGAGAGCATTCCAGATAAAGAGAATATCTTATACACACGCACACACACACACACACACACACACACACAAATACTGATAAGAGGAATTGTGCAGAGTTTAAGAAATTAAAAGTCTGACTGGAAAGGTATAGTGTAATGTGCTCCTGGTGGAGGAGTAAACGTGGTTAAAGATTAGAACACAGTAGTGGTCAGGTTCTGGATCATGAGGTTGTACAACCCTAATAAAGAGATTGTCTTTATCTATAGGGGAATTAGAAGATACTAAATGGCTTTAAAGCAAAATGATGATTTGGTTAGATTTGTATTTTCGAAAGACAATTCTGAATGCAGTTTTGAGAATGTTTTAGAAAGAGATTAGGAGCAAGAAGCCAAGATGCAGGCTGCTTTAGTAATACTACAGGAGCAAAATAAGAATCAGTGAAAACTTATGTCACTGGAAGAGTCTCATTGAGACTGGACAACTCAGCAGCACAGCCATGAAATGCTGGGAGCCACAGCTAACCACAATCAGTGCTGGAGTGAATTCTAAACAATCTCCTGCTTCTTTGGGTAACTCACTCCAGAATCAGAGGCCCTTGGTTTCCACTCATTTCTGAAGACTGTTTCTTCAGTCTTCCTATTGACGATAGTGTTGGGGATGGGGTTGGAGAAAAATGAATGGATTTGAGATATAGCAAGTAGAATGTACATGACTTGGTGTTGGGATGTTAAGGATGAAGGAGAAAAGGAATTAAAGGAAAAGATTCAGGTTTGATCTGGGCAACTTCATGATTTTGGAACATTTCAGGGTGCTGGATATAGGATTGAGGAAATACATATCTGGTTTGGGACAGTATAGTCAGCCTTCAACAGTTTTTTGTTTAGTCACCATCTGAACACCAATTAGAGGAAAACCCAAGATGGAAAGGAAATAGGAGAGGGAACCGAAACATATTTTTTCTCTGAGCTGTTTGTCATCGAAAGCCCAGCTATAGGAGTTGAACTCTGTCAATAGGATGCTGCCACCCACGCCTCTGAATGTGAAATATGAGGATATTTGACAGTATCAAGTCCTAGAAGAAATACAGCATATAAGAATTGGAACATGACTCTTGGTTTTAGGACAGGTTTTCCCAATCTCTACCCATTTTCGAGCTGGATGATTCTTTGTTTTGAGGGTTGTCATCCCTCACATTGCAGGATGTTTGGCAGCATCCCCAGCTTTCACGGCTAGATGTTGGTAACATCCCTTAGTTGTGATAACCAGAATGTCTCCAGATGTTGCCAAATGTCCCATGGGGATGATAAAATCATCTCTAGATAGTTGTAAGCTTAGCAAGTGTAGTTTTGGTGGGATGACTGAGAAGGAAGCCAAATGACAAGGAGCCTATGAGGGAGGTGAAAGAGAGGGCAGCCTGACAGTTAGCGTAGAGTACCCTGCCAGACTGTTTTTGCTGAACTGAACTATGAGGGAGAAAAATGAGCATGCAATTATGCTCATGAGAAGCCAAGAGGAGGAAAAAGATGCAAGAGAGAGGCTAATGAATCTATCCAGGTCTCTGAAAAAATGAGAGATGCCACACACTCAAAAATGTTATTCAAGTCAGATCTGAGAATTGGTAGTGGTTCAGCGGTTTATCACTGATCTGTGATGCAAATGTACAGAAGAAGTTGAGCATAAACATTTAGAAAATCTATAGCAATTTGACGGTCATTTTACATTAGTTGAATCTAATAATAAACATTTTTTTCTTGGATTTTATACCTGCCGCATTTTATTTTTCTAGTTATTCTTTTTTTGTTGTTATTATTGTTTTTTTAAATATAGGCCTATGATGGATTGGCAAAAAGAAAAATCTGATTCTTTAGATACCATTTGAGTAACACTGATGTTGACACTGGTAAAATTATCAGACAAATACTTCATTCTAAGTCAAGAGAAGGAGGAAAGGACAGTACAAGAAAAGTAATTATTGCCTTCTGTTTTCTCTTCAAAGTAGCCCAAAATGTCATCTGCTGAACGTTGAGGTGGGAAGTGCCTGAGTCAATGGTTTGGGGAAATGGAGTTTGGAAAAAAATGCTGGGAGGTACAGGACTGTGCCCTCCCTGACCAGAGGGACATAAAGAATACGCCTGGTTATTGAGGGTTCAGATCCTTGCATTTATAGTCATGCCAATCAAGACACCTACAAAGACTTCCAGAAATGGTTAGGAGAAATACTGTAGGCAGTTACACCATGTGTGAGCAAGTGGGGAATAATAAACAAGTGAAATTGGTGAATGAATGCTAATGTAACATTGGTGAATAATAGGCTGTTAAGGAAGGAGAATTTTTTTTAGATTATTTTAACATACATATTTAAATAGACACATACCAGGATGTAGGTAGGTGCTCCGATATTTTATCAAGTCTTGTGAAATAGACTTTTTAGACACATTCATGATGTAAAACCTGAGGTTCAAGAGATTAAGTGTCTTTGTAATTATGCAATAAACTAGAATTAAAACCTTGGCCAGATTCCAGACTTCTAATTCCCTAACTTAGACTTATTTGTAACTGCATAAAAGCATTTTTAAAACACACATAAAATTCTCATATACCATGACAAAGGCATAAGTTCTTTACAATGAGAGAGAATTCTGGAATGTCTGTGAGTTTTCTCCAAATTATTTTTTCAGACTACTCATTTTACTTAGTGTTTCAAATACAAAAGACACCTGGGAATCAGGTTAAGGATATTATGTTCTTTCATTGTCTTCTAAGAATATCCTTTTACAATAGATTTGACTGCCATTCTCCCGGTGGACTCTCAGGAACATATATAATGATAATAATATGTTATATTTATATATTGCTTCACAATTTCTTAAGTAATTTTACATACATTATCTTATATGAGCCTCATCACAGCCTGGAGAATTTATTTACTGATGCTTAATTAATTAATTAATTATAAATAATTTAATATAAATAAAATAAATAAAATAAATAAATATATTTATTTATAAATATTTATTTATTTACTGATGCTTAATTTTTTTCTTGACTGTCATATTCATTAGTCATAACTTAATTCCCTTACTCATATGGTTGGTTAGCTATGGAAAGTTTTTCTTTTCTTTTTAAAGATTTTATTTATTTATTTGACAGATATCACAAGTAGGCAGAGAGGCAAGAGAGAGGAGGAAGCAGGCTCTCCTGAGGGCCCGATGCGGGGCTCGATCCCAGGACCCTGGGATCATGACCTGAGTCGAAGGCAGAGGCTTTCACCCACTGAGCCACCCAGGCGCCCCAGCTATGGAAAGTTTTAATCGGACAAACAAATGATACACAGCAAAGATAAAGAAAGTGTTATTTAAAATTCTAAATTCCTTGATTTTCTTCTTTTATTTGGTTAAACCATAAAAAGTATGCAGTATGGCTCTGTAGGAATGAGCATTATTTAAATATATATCCTTTATATCTAGTCAGAACTCTACAGATCATTTATAGGGTAGTGATTGTATATTTAAAAATTGATAGGTGTGCCTGGGTGGCTCAGTCAGTCAAACATCTTCCTTTGGCTTGGGTCATGATCCTGGGGTCCTGGGACCCAGCTTTGCCTGAGACCCCCTGCTCAGCAGGGAGTCTGCTTCTCCCTTTTCTCTGTCCCCCTTCCCCTCAGAGTGCAGTCTGCTTCTCCCTCTTTTTCCTCTCCCTCTGCCCCTCCCCCACTCCACTCTCGCTCTCTCCTACCTCTGTCTCTGTCATATAAATAAATCAAATCTTTAAAAAAAATTGAAAGACATTTGCAAGATATTATTTATAAATTTGGAACACTGATCATTTTAGTAAGATCATTAAAAATCTAAGAATATGTTTTGGAATTTTGTTCTCATCATGGGAGAAACCCATAGTTAGCCAAATTTTTTAAAGATTATGGTGTTACTGTTGATTAAAAGATTGATTAACCAAGATTAATGACAGTATAGAAAGATACCTAATTCACATTTAAAAGGAATGCAGTAATACATTATGTCTCTAAAGTTTTAAATATAATTTATTCATTCTTTAAAATACAGAAAAGTCTATGGTATTTTGAAAATTAACAAAATACAGCAATTGAAAACAAATCTGGTTGAATTTTCAGGCTATTTAAACATTCATTTTTACAGAGATTAATTTTCTAGTCCTCCCCCCTTTATTAGTGCAGGTTCATACTGACAATAAATATAAATTTTTTTAATTTTTCTTTTTTTGTCACATATTTCGGGGGAAAATGTGTTTGAGTAGAATGGGTTCAAAAACCAAACTCAGTGTTCTCTTTACTTATTTATCATAAGGTAGTCTCATAGTCTTTATTAAATTTGAAATATGAAAACATGGCTAACAAATGAAATGAGATTTTTTTCTCAAAATAATGTCTTCCAAATTTGTGACCAAATTTGAATATTGTTGATTGTACTTTTAAGCTGTATTAGGAAGTTACTATTCTCCCTGTAGCACAGTATTAATGGACATTATTTGAGAGAAAATATTACCTATCTCCTCTAAATTAATCCTTAATTATTAAGTTATTTAGACTTCTATTAAAGCCTTATTTCTAAAATATTGTATCATAACATTAACTCTAGTGAACTAGAGATAGAACATAAAAAATTAAACATAATTCAACACACTTGGAAAATAGTTATTACTTATAAACATATTTCATTGGGTTAATAGGAAGAATATATGTTACTTCACCATTTTTAATTTATTAGCAAGTGTGGAAAAAGTTAGCTAAATTTTAGTTACTAATAAAGCTGAGAAGTTTTGATAATCTCATGGAATCCTACTAAGTGGTCTGAACTGTAGTAAAAGAAATTTTAATCTAAAACTGTAGTTATACAGTTTAATATCTGACCCCCACCATTTGATGGAATAGAGATAATAAGTGTTGTGAGGCATGGATAATGCCCCAAATGTAAATCCCAATAACAGATTATGTCAAATTATCTCAATATATGCTAAATTCCTTCTTCCTATCCAGATTTATATTTATGATAGAAAACAATAACACATTTGGATAAAAAATTTCCATATTTGGTTTCATTTGTACTCAATATTTTGAATGAGATGTTCCCTCTGCATACTTTTAAGTTTGTGTTAGTAATAGGGTTTTTAAAGAGCTTGTGCAGAAATGAGTGTGGAAATATATAATTACTTTAAATTTTTTATCTTTCCTTTGAAAATGAATCTCTTTTGAACTCACTTAGAAATTTTATTTTATTATTTTTATTTATTTTCTTTTTCAGTAAATGAGTTTTTTTTTAACTTTTATTTTTTGTAAACATATATTTTTATCCCCAGGGGTACAGGTCTGCGAATCGCCAGGTTTACACACTTCACAGCACTCACCATAGCACATACCCTCCCCAGTGTCCATAATCCCACCCCCCTCCCAACCCCCCCTCCCCCCATCAACCCTCAGTTTGTTTTGTGAGATTAAGAGTCACTTATGGTTTGTCTCCCTCCCAATCCCATCTTGTTTCATTTACTCTTCTCCTACCCCCTTAGCCCCCCATGTTGCATCTCCTCTCCCTCATATCAGGGAGATCATAGGATAGTTGTCTTTCTCTGATTGACTTATTTTGCTAAGCATGATACCCTCTAGTTCCATCCACGTCGTCGCAAATGGCAAGATTTCATTTCTTTTGATGGCTGCATAGTATTCCATTGTGTATATATACCACTTCTTCTTTATCCATTCGTCTGTTGATGGACATCTAGGTTCTTTCCATAGTTTGGCTATTGTAGACATTGCTGCTATAAACATTCGGGTGCACGTGCCCCTTCGGATCACTAGGTTTGTATCTTTAGGATAAATACCCAGCAGTGCAATTGCTGGGTCATAGGGTAGTTCTATTTTCAACATTTTGAGGAACCTCCATGCTGTTTTCCAGAGTGGTTGCACCAGCTTGCATTCCCACCAACAGTGTAGGAGGGTTCCCCTTTCTCCGCATCCTCGCCAGCATCTGTCATTTCCTGACTTGTTAATTTTAGCCATTCTGACTGGTGTGAGGTGATATCTCATTGTGGTTTTGATTTGTATTTCCTGATGCCGAGTGATGTGGAGCACTTTTTCATGTGTCTGTTGGCAATCTGGATGTCTTCTTTGCAGAAATGTCTGTTCATGTCCTCTGCCCATTTCTTGATTGGATTCTTTGTTCTTTGGGTGTTGAGTTTGCTAAGTTCTTTATAGATTTTGGACACTAGCTCTTTATCTGATATGTCATTTGCAAATATCTTCTCCCATTCTATCAGTTGTCTTTTGGTTTTGTTGACTGTTTCCTTTGCTGTGCAAAAGCTTTTGATCTTGATAAAATCCCAATAGTTCATTTTTGCCCTTGCTTCCGTTGCCTTTGGCGATGTTCCTAGGAAGATGTTGCTGCGGCTGACGTCGAAGAGGTTGCTGCCTGTGTTCTCCTCAAGGATTTTGATGGATTCCTTTCTCACGTTGAGATCCTTCATCCATTTTGAGTCTATTTTCGTGTGTGGTGTAAGGAAATTATCCAATTTCATTTTTCTGCATGTGGCTGTCCAATTTTCCCAACACCATTTATTGAAGAGGCTGTCTTTTTTCCATTGGACATTCTTTCCTGCTTTGTCGAAGATGAGTTGACCATAGAGTTGAGGGTCTATTTCTGGGCTCTCTATTCTGTTCCATTGATCTATGTGTCTGTTTTTGTGCCAGTACCATGCTGTCTTGATGGTGACAGCTTTGTAATAGAGCTTGAAGTCCGGAATTGTGATGCCACCAACTTTGGCTTTCTTTTTCAATATTCCTTTGGCTATTCGAGGTCTTTTCTGGTTCCATATAGATTTTAGGATTATTTGTTCCATTCTTTGAAAAAAATGGATGGAACTTTGGTAGGAATTGCATTAAATGTGTAGATTGCTTTAGGTAGCATAGACATTTTCACAATATTTATTCTTCCAATCCAGGAGCATGGAACATTTTTCCATTTCTTTGTGTCTTCCTCAATTTCTTTCATGAGTGCTTTATAGTTTTCTGAGTATAGATTCTTAGCCTCTTTGGTTAGGTTTATTCCTAGGTATCTTATAGTTTTGGGTGCAATTGTAAATGGGATGGACTCCTGAATTTCTCTTTCTTCTGTCTTGTTGTTGGTGTAGAGAAATGCAACTGATTTCTGTGCATTGATTTTATATCCTGACACTTTACTGAATTCCTGTACAAGTTCTAGCAGTTTTGGAGTGGAGTCTTTTGGGTTTTCCACATATAGTATCATATCATCTGCAAAGAGTGATAGTTTGACTTCTTCGTTGCCGATTTGGATGCCTTGAATTTCCTTTTGTTGTCTGATTGCTGAGGCTAGGACTTCTAGTACTATGTTGAATAGCAGTGGTGATAACGGACATCCCTGCCGTGTTCCTGACCTTAGCGGAAAAGCTTTCAGTTTTTCTCCATTGAGAATAATATTTGAGGTGGGTTTTTCATAGATGGCTTTGATAATATTGAGGTATGTGCCGTCTATCCCTACACTTTGAAGAGTTTTGATCAGGAAGGGATGCTGTACTTTGTCAAATGCTTTTTCAGCATCTATGGAGAGTATCATATGGTTCTTGTTCTTTCTTTTATTAATGTGTTGTATCACATTGATTGATTTGCGGATGTTGAACCAGCCTTGCAGCCCTGGAATAAATCCCACTTGGTTGGGTGAATAATCCTTTTAATGTACTGTTGAATTCTATTGGCTAGTATTTTGGCGAGAATTTTTGCATCTGTGTTCATCAAGGATATTGGTCTGTAGTTCTCTTTCTTGATGGGATCCTTGTCTGGTTTTGGGATCAAGGTGATGCTGGCCTCATAAAATGAGTTTGGAAGTTTTCCTTCTATTTCTATTTTTTGGAACAGTTCCAGGAGAATAGGAATTAGTTCTTCTTTAAATGTTTGGTAGAATTCCCCCGGGAAGCCATCTGGACCTGGGCTTTTGTTTGTTTGGAGATTTTTGATGACTGTTTCAATCTCTTTACTGCTTATGGGTCTGTTGAGGCTTTCTATTTCTTCCTGGTTCAGTTGTGGTAGTTTATATGTCTCTAGGAATGCATCCATTTCTTCCAGATTGTCAAATTTGTTGGCGTAGAGTTGCTCATAGTATGTTCTTATAATTGTCTGTATTTCTTTGGTGTTCGTTGTGATCTCTCCTCTTTCATTCATGATTTTATTTATTTGGGTCCTCTCTCTTTTCTTGTTGATAAGTCTGGCCAGGGGTTTATCAGTCTTATTAATTCTTTCAAGGAACCAGCTCCTAGTTTCGTTGATTTGTTCTATTGTTTTTTTGGTTTCTATTTCATTGATTTCTGCTCTGATCTTTATGATTTCTCTTCTCCTGCTGGATTTAGGGTTTCTTTCTTGTTCTTTCTCCAGCTCCTTGAGGTGTAGGGTTAGGTTGTGTACCTGAGACCTTTCTTGTTTCTTGAGAAAGTCTTGTACCGCTATATATTTTCCTCTCAGGACTGCCTTTGTTGTGTCCCACAGATTTTGAACCGTTGTGTTTTCATTATCATTTGTTTCCATGAATTTTTTCAATTCTTCTTTAATTTCCTGGTTGACCCATTCATTCTTTAGAAGGATGCTGTTTAGTCTCCATGTATTTGGGTTCTTTCCAAATTTCCTCTTGTGATTGAGTTCTAGCTTCAGAGCATTGTGGTCTGAAAATATTCAGGGAATGATCCCAATCTTTTGATACCGGTTGAGACCTGATTTAGGACCAAGAATGTGATCTATTCTGGAGAATGTTCCATGTGCACTAGAGAAGAATGTGTATTCTGTTGCTTTGGGATGAAATGTTCTGACTATATCTGTGATGTCCATCTGGTCCAGTGTGTCATTTAAGGCCTTTATTTCCTTGTTGATCTTTTGCTTGGATGATCTGTCCATTTCAGTGAGGGGAGTGTTAAAGTCCCCTACTATTATTGTATTCTTTTCAATGTGTTTCTTTGATTTTGTTATTAATTGGTTTATATAGTTGACTGCTCCCATGTTAGGGGCATAGATATTTAAAATTGTTAGATCTTCTTGTTGGACAGTTCCTTTGAGTATGATATAGTGTCCTTCCTCATCTCTTGTTATAGTCTTTGGCTTAAAATCTAATTGATCTGATATAAGGATTGCCACTCCTGCTTTCTTCTGATGTCCATTAGCATGGTAAATTCTTTTCCACCCCCTCACTTTTTTTTTTAAGATTTTATTTATTTATTTGTCAGAGAGAGAGAGGGAGAGAGAGCAAGCACAGGCAGGCAGAATGGCAGGCAGAGGCAGAGGGAGAAACAGGCTCCCCGATGAGCAAGGAGCCCGACGTGGGACTCGATCCCAGGACGCCGGGATCACGACCCGAGCCGAAGGCAGCCGCCCAACCAACTGAGCCACCCAGGCGTCCCATTACCCCCTCACTTTAAATGTAGAGGTGTCTTCAGGTTTAAGATGAGTTTCTTGTAGGCAACATATCGATGGGTTTTGTTTTTTTATCCATTCTGATACCCTGTGTCTTTTGATTGGGGTATTTAGCCCATTAACATTCAGGGTAAGTATTGAGAGATATGAATTTAGTGCCATTGTATTGCCTGTAAGGTGTCTGTCATTGTATATTGTCATTGTATGTCTCTGTTTCTTTCTGATCTACTTCTTTTAGGGTCTCTCTTTGCTTAGAGGACCCCTTTCAATATTTCCTGTAGAGCTGGTTTGGTATTTGCAAATTCTTTCAGTTTTTGTTTGTCCTGGAAGCTTTTAATCTCTCCTTCTATTTTCAATGATAGCCTAGCTGGATATAGTATTCTTGGCTGCATGTTTTTCTCGTTTAGTACTCTGAATATATCATGCCAGCTCTTTCTGGCCTGCCAGGTCTCTGTGGATAAGTCTGCTGCCAATCTAATATTTTTACCATTGTACGTTACAGACTTCTTTTCCCGGGCTGCTTTCAGGATCTTCTCTTTGTCACTAAGACTTGTCAATTTTACTATTAGGCGATGGGGTGTGGATCTATTCTTATTGATCTTGAGGGGGGTTCTCTGAACCTCCTGGATTTTAATGCTTGTTCCCTTTGCCATATTGGGGAAATTCTCTCCAATAATTCTCTCCAATATACCTTCTGCTCCCCTCTCTGTTTCCTCTTCTTCTGGAATCCCAATTATTCTAATGTTGTTTCGTCTTATGGTGTCACTTATCTCTCGAATTCTCCCCTCGTGGTCCAGCAGCTGTTTGTCCTTCTTTTGCTCAGCTTCTTTATTCTCTGTCATTTGGTCTTCTATATCGCTAATTCTTTCTTCTGCCTCATTTATCCTAGCAGTGAGAGCCTCCATTTTTGATTGCACCTCATTAATAGCTTTTTTGATTTCAACTTGGTTAGATTTTAGTTCTTTTATTTCTCCAGAAAGGGCTTTTATATCTCCCGAGAGGGTTTCTCTAATATCTTCCATGCCTTTTTCGAGCCCGGCTAGAACCTTGAGAATCGTCATTCTGAACTCTGGATCTGACATATTACCAATGTCTGTATTGATTAGGTCCCTAGCCTTTGGTACTGCCTCTTGTTCTTTTTTTTGTGGTGAATTTTTCCGCCTTGTCATTTTGTCCAGATAAGAGTATATGAAGGAGCAAGTAAAATACTAAAAGGGTGGCAACAACCCCAGGAAAATATGCTTTAGCCAAATCAGAAGAGATCCCAAATCGTGAGAGGGGAGAAAGGGGATAAAAAGAGGTTCAGAAAGAAAGAAAAAAAAAATAAAAAAAAGGAAACCAAAAAAGAAAAAGTATTAAAAGGAATATATATATATATATATATATATATATATATATATATATTCGATATACTAGTTAAAAAATGTTAAAAAAGAAAAGGGTAAAAGTTAAAAAAAATTTAGCAGAAGAAGAAAAAAAATTGAAAAAGAAAAAAAAATTAAATTAACTGCAATGCTAAAGAATCATGTGGAGAAAGCCATGAGTTCCGTGCTTTGCTTTCTCCTCCTCTGGAATTCCGTTGCTCTCCTTGGTATTGAAACTACACTCCTTGGTAGGTGAACTTGGTCCTGGCTGGGTTTCTCGTTGATCTTCTGAGGGAGGGGCCTGTTGTAGTGATTCTCAAGCGTCTTTGCCCCAGGCGGAGTTGCACCGGCCTTACCCGGGGCTGGGCTGAGTAATCCGCTCAGGTTTGCTTTCGGGAGCTTTTGTTCCCTGAGCGATTTCCGTAGAGTCCAGAGGGCGGGGATGAAGATGGTGGCCTCTCGGTGTCCAGCCCGGAGGAGCTGAGAGCCCGGGGCCCCACTCCTCAGTGCGCCCCCAGAGAACAGCGCCCAATGACTCCCGCCATCCTGGCCTCCGGGTGCTCCGAGCTGACCGAGCCTGCGACCGGTTCAAGGTAACCCCGAGCTGAGAGTCACTCCTCGGCTCTGTCTCTGTAGCTGGCTTCCCCGTTCTAATACCTGTGAGCTCTGGGACACTCAGACACCCCGATCCTTCTGTGACCCTGCGGGACCTGAGGCCACGCTGACCCCGCACGAGCTTCACCCCGGTTAAGCCTTTGGAGCGATGTCCCTCAGCAGAACAGACTTTTAAAAGTCCTGATTTTGCTCCGTTGCTCCGCCGCTCGCCGGGAGCCGCCCCTCCCCCTGCGGTCTATCTTCCCGTCGCTTTGGATTCACTTCTCCGCCAGTCCTACCTTTCAGAAAGTGGTTGATTTTCTGTTTCTAGAGTTGCTGTTCTTCTTCTCTTCGATCTCCCATTGGATTTGTAGGTGTTTGTAATCTTTAGATAAGCTATCTAGCTGATCTCCTGCTACCTGAAGTAGTCTCAGCCTGCTACTTCTCTGCTATCTTGACTCCTCCCCCTCTCAGTAAATCTCACTTAGAAATTTTAAACAACTTATCCTCTTTGACCAAATGGGTCAAACTTGGTATCTATAAATAGACATTGGTATCTGCACATCAGCTGCATAAAGACTCTGTGAGAGAAGAAACATTTTTAAAGTGATAAGAAGATAAAACTATTTTTGCTTTGTGGATAATGTGTATAAGATAGAGCATTTTGAATATTTCAAAAACAGACAAATAAGAAAATTAGATAACCCTTATCGACTTAGTTTTTTAATTTCTTTAAGATTTTTCACAAAGGAAAATCCCTCTATTTTTAAAAAATTATGAGTTCTTTTTCAAGCATCTGGTTAATGTCAAAATTTAAACAATGCAGTGATTATTTGGGGGGCAAAATTGACTCCATTGCTGTTCTGTTACTTATCGCGCTAGCCATAAAAGAGCAGATGTTTGATTCATATATGAATTATTTTAATAGTTTTCATTAGGTCTTTGTCTGCAGTTTGTCAGTATGGTTCTACAGATATATTCAACCATCTGTTCTTTGGACCCATACTTCTTATGACTTACAGGACTCTATTAATTTTATTGGATTCATCATTAATTCAATCAAATTTGTTTACTCTGGAAGTGTTCCAAAAAGGAGAAACTTCATCAATAAAAAACATCTACTCTCTTGTTAAATAAGATTTCTGTTGTGTATATAATTTATCCTATTGATTTAACAATTATAGATTTTGAAAAAGCATATTGCAGAACTGTTTTTGGTTTCTAGACTTCAGAATTAATTTTCCTCAGAGCTTCAGTGAACAATACTCAGAAACATCCATAGCAAGTATTTTTAAGAATTTCCTTTTTCTGGCAAAAGGAGTAATATAACTTTGTATCTTTGTTATCATGTTTACATCCATTTCTTAAATGGCATATTATGATACCTTTATGGAATACTATGGATTTCTGGTTGGAAAAATTTAAATATTAGAGGTGGGGTGTTTATAATAAAGGTAGTTATCTCCTGATTTCAGTTCTATAGACTAACAAATGAAGCACCATTAGAAACAGCATCAGCTCTTTGCATAACTGGGCTGCTGCCTGGAATTAGGTAAAATTAATCCTATCTTTCAGAAATGCCCTTCCAACACAGAATAACCTTAGGTCAGTCCTTTTTCTTATGTTGGAGAAGGTAGTCAAAAGAATGTAAAAGTCAGATGACCCTTGAGCTGGACCTGGGCAATCAGCTGTTCCTCACTCCTATCTTTGTCCTTGGAATGTTCTTTTGCCCACTGTTCCCACAGTGGTAGCTGTTCCAAGGACATAGACTTGAGAGAGTGAGGTATTATTGAGACAATTTGAGGTAAGGCCTCTCTATAAACTTCTAGGACTTGGCAGGCAGGTACAGAGATTTTATTCTGTGGTCACCCCAAGACAGGTTTTATAAGTAATTTCCCTTGATTATTAAAACTGCCACCAACCAATCTAGAGTGGTCTACCTCTTCCTTTAGTCTCTTCCTGTCTTGAGTGTATGCGGCTAGTTTGCAAATCAATGGTAGTCCACATATCTCTCTGCTCTCCAGTTTTCTCAGGTCATTCTTTGCTTTAGTGTTCTAAGGTAAGGTCTTGAATTCCCTGGCTGCATACTATGGAAAGTTGCATCTAAAATTTTGGTGAGTTTCCAAGAGACTCACCTCATTCTTGTTAGTCCAACCCGTCCTGCTTCTGGCATGTTATCCTCTTTGCTCCTTAAAGTAATTGTTCTGAGTGTTTCTGCAAACCAACCATCCTGAACACTTTTTAGATTCTTTCATTTCCCCTAAAGTTTCACTCACAGAGAAATATTTTTAATGGACTTTTACTGAAGGTTGGTTTGGAAGTAACAGAATGTAGAATATAAAATGGAGGATTAAGCCTCATTGTCCTAAAACGCCATCAACCATTCCAGGCTATACGAAATTCCTGCTCTTAGGCCCTAACTCTTTGATTTCTATTTCTTTGAGCTTCTTTATAGCTTTCATTTTAGAAATCTCTCTTGCAAGCTGTCAAATCCTATTTCTTTCTTAAGCAGAGTAGTCCGCTTCTTTACCTCACCCATCCTAACCTCAGGATCTATTTTTACATTGCCCCAGATTGATGAGGTGCTCTGTTAAATAAGTGACTAATTATTTTGGGTCCTCGCCCTTCAGTATCAATGAAGAAGTAAAAGTAGCTTGGGTATTTGTTTCTTTCATTTATCAAATGATTAAGCAATGATCCCCCTTTTCAATTTCTATAAATGAAAACGATTTCTTTTCCCTCTGTCCACAGCAAGTCCTTGTGTTTTTACTGCATATTTCATAATTGGGTTGCACAGACTTTAACATCAAACAGATGGGCTGTGTAGTTTTAAGAAACTTATGTCTCTGAGCTTGTTTCCTTCTCAGCACAACAAGTGAAGTATATTAACTTTCAAGATTGTTGAGAAACTAAAACTACTGAGTGTAATGTAAAAACTCTGCTGTGTGACATGTCTCTCTCTTTTCTTAGCAGAAATGTCATTTTACTAATAAGAAACATTTTTTTTTCCCCTTCCTGGGCATTATGTTCCTAATTTCCCAAATGCGCAGGGTGTCCTCGATTACAGTACCACACATTACTGACGACCCATTCCATAAACTAAAAAGTCACCCATGTCGGTTTTTGTTCTTGCTTCCTCAACTACGTGGAACCAGTTTGTGGTCTGTGTATGAAGAAACCCACTCAAAATCCAAGATTTTAAATTTTTCTGGAAGAACTAGACCTTTTAAATTTCTCTTTTCTACAAATAACCTCTATTTCCTTCCTCTTTCTCTTCTCTTTATTACAGTTGAATTCCTGCTTAAATCTCTTTGGCTTGGTGATTTTTAATTACTGTCAGATGTAAACTCTGGATTAATTAATCCCACTAGATGGACCTACTAGATTGATGAGTATTATATTTAGGGCATTAGCCCTGCTCTTAAGATGGTCCTGGTAATAATATTTAGTGCTTCATTCCTGGTGCTGTCTCAGTTGCTCCCAATTTTAAGCCTGACTCAGGTGTAAGGATTGAAAGGCCAATAATTATTTCCATTTGCCTCTGAGCAAGACCTGGTTAGCACCCTTTGTCTTACTTTATACTCACATGGTATAGTTTTGCCAATCTACACTAATCGTTTCAGTTTCCCATCTTTAATAATTAGGTATAATTTAAGGACTCATATAGACTTATTTAAAAAAAATAGAAGTATATGATTAGTACATGTTTCCTTGGGTTATTATTTTATCAAATGCTTAGATAAGCATAATGAATTTTTAAGAGGTACCCATTGAGACTTGGTCCCAAATCCAGAAACTTCTGAGTAAATCAGAAATTATGGGGTGAACAGGCAACTACGCCTAGGCCTTCCCATAGAGGAGAGTTGCCTTCTGGACACAGGAACATTGAACAATCTCTATTTCATTGGTTCATTAGGATGAACATATTGAGACCTCAGTGATGTCTAACATGAGAACTATATTTCTGCATATTTCTTCCCAACTCTGAGTTCAGTAATAACACATCCCTAGCTAGAAATTAGTCATAGTGATAGCTTGACATTGGCAAAAGCTACAAATCAGATTTGTTTATTTGTAGTACCCAGGTAGCCAGTCATTCATCATTTATCAATATACCACTTACCCTAAGAGGTAGACATGTGAGATTTCTAAGACTTGTTCCTTAGGCGTATTTTATTGTTGTTGTTTTGTTCCTTAGGAGTATTTTATCTCTGGTTTAGGTTCTGTGTGCAACAACTTTTCTGGTCCCTGCTGATGATGACTAAGAAACCCCAGAGACATATTTTAATGAAAAATTCTCAACCTTTTCTAATGCACATAGAACATTCTCAGAGAAGTAGTAAACACAAATGGCATGCCTCTGTGAGTCCTAAAATTCCTTTGTTATTAAAATGATCATGGTTTTCATTCAGATGGAAAGGAAGTTATCACATATATAGATAGATGATAGAATTAGTAATGGTTGGTGAATGTGTTGACATTAGCACAGACTGAAGAGAGAAGAAGGTCCATGTAAGTTTACTCATTTTCCTTGCTCTGACTCGTTGTTAGTAGTAAGAAAAATCTGTTTATTTGTGAGTGTAAACTTGATTCCCAGCAACCTTTGTGCTCCTGTCTCTGGCTTTCAAATGGTAGCAACAGTTCACAGTTCCAAGCTTATCTGCAGTGAGAATGGCTAACTTTTATGCAGAGATTTGTTACTAATTGTGCTTAACTGAACCCATCAGATGCATGTGGACACCACAGGCTCACCAATAAGTTAGAGACCCTTCAAATAATTTTTCTTGAAATATTTATCCAACATCTTTTTGCATGGAGAAAGTGGGGCATTCAGGACGATTGCAACTTTCATGCTCCATGCATCAGGACAAAGGTCCTATTTTTAACCAGTTAAGCATTAGTTGGGAAACCAATTAGTGACTTTTACCTGTATGTGCTTCAAAGAGCTTCACACACTTTACCCTATGTGTTTTATCAAGGTACTTACTCCGATCTTTTCAATACAATCTTCCTGCAATGAGTTACAATTATACTTTTACATCACCTTTATTTTCAGAGATATTTCATCATTCTGTAAATTGTCAGGGGAACAGATTTTGTTTTTCCCAGATTTTTATCTCAGCTCCATTATTTGCTAGCCTGAAGACTTTGGGAAATTATCTAGACTTCAGTGTGCCTCAGTTTCCCTATGTACAAAGTAGAGATCATAGATAACAACAGAGGCTTCAGGCAGATCTAATTAAATGGTTATTAAATGATTAAACTTGCTACAGTGCCTAGTATATAATAGGCCTATAATTCAAAATATGATAGTTATAAATTGGTGGCTGTTTCAACTGCCTAGCTGATCTGTTACATCTGGCACTGATTATTTCCATATTCTGGTGCCTCAGCTCTGCATTTGCCTCATCTCTTCGATGACATCTATACTATCTCTAGTGAAGACTACATAAACTCAAAACAATTTTCCTAAAAAATTAATTTTCTTCTATCACTTCTCTTCTCAATGGTTTTATATTCATTTAGGAATAATTTTCAAGAATGTTTGATATTCCCAGGCAATCTCCTTCATTATGAATCTTCCATTCTAGCCAGACTTGTGTATTTACTATTTTTGTAGCTTTTCTCATAATCTTACTCACTTCCTACTGCTTCCTCCTAACCATTTATGCAATCCTTATTATTCCTAAAAGTGCAACTCAAGTCTTACTTCCCTGAGACTTGTTCTTGAAGACAATTTTAGTCAATTTATCTTGCGTCAAGATTTATAAGCCTTTGTCTGCAACAATTATTTGGCACCTGCCTTTAATTCTCTTGCATTAGTAAAATCTCCTGCAAATTACTTCTTTTAGAGTGTATATTCTTTGATGGGTAAATCTTATCTCTATTTTTTGAGTTCTCCTATTACTTAATGTAATGTCCTGTTCATATCTTTTTGATGATCTTCTATTACTTAATTTAAATGTCCTGTTCATATCTTTTTGATGATGATGATTATGGGTACATAATATGTGTGTGTGTATGTGTGTGTGTGTGTGTCTTTTAAAAGTTTTTAAAGTATTTTAAAAGCTTTTTTAGTAGTAGTTTAAAAGTATTTTAAAAGTTTCAAGTTCAACTATGAAAGTTGGGGACATTATCATTTATTAGATAGTGATTAACTCTGCTTCTTAAACCTGCTATTGTTTGTTTCTTTCCCCCATTTTAAAAAATTTTTATTTTATTTTATTTCAGTGTTCCAAAATTCATTGTTTACGTACCACACCCAGTGCTCCATGCAATATGTGCCCTCCATAAATCTGCTTTTCATACTTTCAAGTTTCAGAAGATATGAAATAAATGTATTTAATTTATCATTATAAATCTCAGTTCCTGTGATCATTTGCTTGTGCAAATTTGTAGACCTACAAGTTATATATTGTTTTTAGGCCCAGCAAAGTTGTAATTTTTATTTCTTTGGCAGTGTTACTTATAAATGAAATATTGTTTTTTTGGTGAAATACCTATAATTTTTAAAACCATTTTTAAGAGTGAGTATGATATCCTAATTCTAAAAAAAAAAATGTTTTGTCTCACTGAAATCATAAAAAACCCTAGTTGATTTGAGGAGTACACATTGGTAAATTATTAACCTATATATTAAAGTGAAGGTATGGATGATAGAAGATTAAATATTGACTGTGCTTGATTTTTTTTTAATTTTGAGGAGAACAGATTAATCCAAGGTAAATTTTGTATCTAAAGAGTGCTATTTTTGTAGACTCTAAAAAGTTAAGACTGAAGGTTGATCAACAGGTTTTAAGCTCCAAAATACTTATGGCCTATTTAACTTTACGAAATTTCAGGGTTTACTCATCACTGGTTTTACATTTATCTCATGTATAATTAGACTTCAACCTCTTTGAGGATAGATATTCTCATTCACGGCTCTTGATGTATTTCATAATACCCAACTGGGACTAAAAATGAAAATGTTGACTACGAGGAAGAAAATAACACACCCCAGGTTTGAATTTGCTCTCATTTTAGTGCAACATGCATTTATTAAATCTTCACTATGCAGACTACCAAGCTACATTGAAGTTGGGCATAGCTGTGTAATACACATTTAAAAAAAACACCATTTTTCTTTCTTCTTATAATAAATTGTATTATCTTTCTTGAAAAATGTCTTTCAACTCTTTATGCCTAGAAGAAAGGGAATTTCTGTTTACATATATTTCTTTCAGTAGTAGTCCAAAAACAACCAAGCGAATTTAACTTTATTTTGTGACATTTCCCCAGATAACAGTGCATTTTTTGGAGACTATATTTAGTTCCTCCGTATATGTGGGAAATTGGTGAGTGCAAATATTGTTAAAATCCCCGATGCAAACTAAGGAAAATAAAATGTGATGTTCAAAGCAAGTATATTTAGGACTTTTTACCATGGCAAGGAACTTGCTTTGTTTTTGCTGGAAGGAGAGGGGAAACTATCACTAAATTAATTCTGCTATAAACATTTAACTTCTTAGCAGTTTCTGTTTTTGTATGTATACAGGTGAGATACAGGAGTGAATATAATGAGAGACCTCAGCAAGTGTATTGTAGACACTCAAATGCTTAATTTCCTCTTCCTGTTACTTGAGCAATATAAAATACTTTGTTCTCATAGTCCTCTTCCCCTTTGGGAGCTGATATGTAAGGAAGCAGGAGATTCATTTCAAGGCTCTATTTATGAAAATGTTTTATCTTCTTATCATGCAGTCATTCACCACTTTACCATAAGTGTAATGTTCTTTCCTGCATAAGAACAACATTCTCTAGAACCTACCTTTATTTATTTTTTTAAAAAGATTTTATTTATTTACTTGAGAGAGAGAGCAGAGTGAGAGCAACAGAGAGACAGAGCACACAAAGCAGAGGTGGAGGACCAGAGGGAGAAGAAGCGGTTCCCTGAGAAGCAGGGAGACAGAGGCAGGACTCCATCCCAGGACCCTGGGATCATGACCTGAGCCAAAGGCAGACGCTTAACTGACTGAACCACCCAGCCACCTCTAGAACCTACCTTTAGAGACGAAGTGCTATTGAGCTTTCTTGGGAGCATGGATTTCTTTTCTCTCTCTCTTCTCTCTCTGTCAAGAACAAATTGGTTTAGAAGATGTATTAAGAAATTAACAAATACTATTTTAGCTACCTTGGAGGTAAAGTCAAAGTAACTTTAGTCCTATATCATTCATAAAGTTGGGGTTGAGTTCAGTTTCTAACTCAATCATACCACTGTGAGTACTGGTATTCAGTCATGTCCATGCTACTTAGAAACCAATACACAGACCAGAATATTCTTAGGAGGATCTCATGTTTTAAATGTCATAGATTAATCATTGGGACAGCAGATATGGAATCAATAAAATTATAAATGTGACTAGGGTACATATATGAAAGCAATGATATAACTAAATATTAATTAGCTAATGAGCACAACTAAATATCAATTAATATTAATAGAACCCAATATTAATTTAAGAGGAGAAAGTCTAAAAATTGAGTATCAGTTCCTCTATGTAATATTAGGTTTCCTAGAACCAGTATTAACATACATAAAATATAATTCTGTTATAAATTTTAATGACATGTAAGAAATTTACCTATGGAGCACCTGGGTGGCTCAGTCTGTTAAGCTTCCAACACTTGGTTCCAGCACAGGTCATAACCTCAGGGTTGTGAGGCAGACCCCTAAATCATGTTCAGTGTTCAGCAGAGAGTCTGCTTGAGATTGTCTCTTTTCCTCTCCCTCCATATCTCCCCTACTGCATACACATGCACAAATACTCTTTCTCTGAGACTTATTAAGATTAATAAATCTTAAAAAAAATGTAATAATAATGTTTAACTCATAATTCATAATAATGTTTTAATAATAATGCTTTTTCAACTTTGAATTTGTTTTTTAAGATTTGTTGCATAATATTGACATTCTGTCTTATTTTATAAAACTTTTAATTTATTAAGGGAGAGATATTACAAATGCTCCCCATTTTATTGGGACTGTGCTTTATGAAGAACAGACTTGTATTCGTCTTCCATTCATTGTTCTGTTTTATACGAGTAGAAGAGGGGATCTAAATTAAACAAATTTGTATTTTAGACCAGTGAAATTTGCAAGTGGCAAGAGCTGGAGATTGTCTTCATAGGTATAGTAGCAAACTTCTTATGTGTGAGTTCATCTAGAGACTTCTAGTATTTTTTATAGGCAAACTCCAAACGAACTTTTTCTGAGATACCTGGACCAAAAGGTTTAAGGTTCAGTAAAATGTGCGTGTGTGCGTGTATATGTGTGTGTGTGTGTGTGTGTGTGTGTGTGTCATCAAGTCAGCCATCATGTTTTTAAGTTTGTACTCTTTCGTAAGTACTATCTTGATACTTTGAAAAGTGAAATAGGATAAAATACCTTCTCATAGTCAATACTTTTTAGCAACATTAGTAAAAGTTAAAGCTTACAGAAAATTTCTAGAAACATTATGGAATTTACATTTCTTTTTTTTAACTTATACTTATTTTATATATATATTAATCATACAATTTGCTATTAAACCCATATTTTCAATATTTTAAAATACTGTCAAATGTTTTTTTTTAAGTTGATTGTATGATTTCATGCTTTGTAAATTTGTTGCCTTTGTGAATATATCTTTTTTTTATTTTGAGACACTTTTGTTTTTATTTATTTATTTATTTTTAAATTAACATATAATGTATTATATGTCCCAGAGGTACAGGTCTGTGAATCATCAGGTTTACACATTTCATAGCACTCACCATAGCACAACTCTTCCCAATATCCATCACCCAGCCACCCTATCTCTACCCCTCCCACCCCCAGCAACCCTCAGTTTGTTTCCTGAGATTAAGAGTCTCTTATGGTTTGTCTCCTACCCTGGACCCATCTTGTTTCATTTATTCCCTTCCTACCCCCCACAATCCCCTGCCCTGCCTCTCAAATTCCTCATATCAGAGAGATCATATGATAATTGTCTTTCTCTGATTGACTTATTTTGCTTAGCATAATACCCTCTAATTCCAGCCACGTCATTGCAAATGGCAAGATTTCATTTATTTTGATGGCTGCATACTATTCCATTGTATATATACATACCACCTCGTCTTTATCCATTCATCTGTTCACGGACATCTAGGTTCTTTCCATAGTTTGGCTGTTGTGGACATTGCTGCTATAAACATTCTGGTGCATGTGCCTCTTCAGATCACTACATTTGTATCTTTAGTGTAGATACCCAGTAGTTCGATTACTGGGTCTTAGGGTAGTTCTATTTTCAACTTTTTGAGGAACTGCCACGCTGTTTTCCAGAGTGGCTGTACCAACTTGCATTCCTACCAATAGTATAGGAGGGTTCCCGTTTCTCTGCATCCTCACCACCAACTATCATTTCCTGACTAGTTAATTTTAGCCATTCTGACGGGTGTGAGGTGCTATCTCATTGTGGTTTTGATTTCTATTTTCCTGATGCCAAGTGATGTTGAGCAGTTTTTCATGTGTCTGTTGGCTATTTGGATGTCTTCTTTGCAGAAATGTCTGTTCATATCTTCTGCCCATTTCTTGATTGGATTATTTGCTCTTTGGGTGTTGAGTTAGCTAAGCTCTTTATAGAATTTTGGATACTAGCCCTTTATCTGATATGTTGTTTGCAAATATCTTCTCCCATTCTGTCAGTTGTCTTTTGGTTTTGTTAACTGTTTTCCTTTGCTGTGTAAAAGCTTTTGATCTTGATGAAGTCCCAATAGTTCATTTTTTCTCTTGCTTCCCTCACTTTTGGTAATGCTTCTAGGAAGAAGTTGTAAAGGCTGAGGTCAAAGAGGTTGCTGCCTGTGTTCTCCTCAAGGATTTTGGTGGATTCCTTTTTCACATTGAGGTCTACTTTTTGGGTCTACTTTTGTGTGTTGTGTAAGGAAATTGTTCAGTTTCATTCTTCTGCATGTGGCTGTCTAATTTTCCCAACATCATTTGTTGAAGAGGCTGTCGTTTTTCCATTGGACATTCTTTCCTGCTTTGCCAAAGTTGACCATAGAGTTGAAGCTGGATTTCTGGGCTCTCTATTCTGTTCCATTGACCTATGTGTCTGTTTTTGTGCCAGTACCATACTGTCTTGATGATAAGCTTTGTAATAGAGCTTAAAGTTTGGGGAATTGTGATGCTACCAACTTTGGTTTTCTTTTTCAACATTCCTCTGGCTACTCGGGGTCTTTTCTGGTTCCATATAAATTTTAGGATTATTCATTCCATTTTTTTGAAAAAAAAAAAGATGGTATTTTGATAGGAATGGCATTAAATGTGTAGATTGCTCGAGGTAGTATAGACATTTTCACAATTTTGTTCTTCCAATCCATGGGCATGGAACATTTTTCCATTTCTTTGTGTCTTCCTCAGTTTCTTTCATGGGTACTCAATAGTTTCCTGAGTACAGATTCTTTGCCTCTTTGGTTAGATTTATTCCTAGGTGTCTTATGGTTTGGGATGCAATTGTAAATGGGATCAACTCCTTAATTTCTTTCTTCAGTTTTGCTGTTGCTCTATAGAAATGCAACTGATTTCTGGACATTGATTTTATATCCTGATACTTTACTGATTTCCTTTATGAGTTCTAAGAGTTTTGGTGCAGAGTCTTAGGGTTTTCACATAAAGTATCATATCATCTGCAAAGAGCGAGAGTTTAACTTCTTCTTTGCCAGTTCAGATGCCTTTTATTTCTCTTTGTTGTCTGATTGCTGAGGCTAGGACTTCTAGTACTATGTTGAATAGCAGTGGTGATAGTGGACACCCCTCCTGTTTTCCTGACCTTAGGGGAAAAGGTCTCAGTTTTAACCCATTGAGAATGATATTCGCTGTGGGTTTTTCATAGATTGCTTTGATGATATTGAGGTATGTACCCTCTATGCCTACACTGTGAAGAGTTTTGATCAAGAAAGGATGCTGTACTTTGTCAAATGCTTTTTCAGCATCTGTTGAGAGGATCATAGTTCTTGTTCTTTCTTTTATTAATGTATTGTATCATATTGATTGATTTGTGAATGTTGAATCAACCTTGCAGCCCAGGAATAAATCCCACTTGGTAGTGGTGAATAATCCTCTTAGTGTTAGTGGACTGTTGGATCCTATTGGCTAGTATTTTGGTGAGAATTTTTGCATCCATGTTCATCTGGGATATTGGTCTGTAATTCTCCTTTTTGATGGGGTCTTTGGTTTTGGGATCAAGGTGATGCTGTCCTCATAAAATGACATTGGAAGTTTTCCTTCCATTTCTGTTTTTTGGAACAGTTTCAGGAAAATAGGTATTAATTCTTCTTTAAAGAATTTAATTTAATTCTTCTTTAAATGTTTGGTAGAATTCCCCCTTGGAAACCATCTGGCCAAAAACTTTCTTGGAAGATTTTTGATGACTGCTTAAATCTTCTTACTGGTTATGGGTCTGTTCAGGTTTTCTATTTTTTCCTGGTTCAGTTTTGGTAGTTTATGTGTCTCTAGGAATGCATACATATCTTCCAGATTGTCAAATTTGCTGATGTATAGTTGCTCATAATATGTTCTTATAATTGTTTTTATTACTTTGGTGTTGGTTGTGATCTCTCCTTTTTCATTCATGATTTTATTAATTTGGGTCCTTTCTCTTTTCTTTTTGATAAGTCTGGCCTGGGGTTTATCAATTTTATTAATTCTTTCAAAGAACCAGCTCAGCTCCTAGTTTCATTGTTCTGTTCTACTGTTCTTTTGGTTTCTATATCATTAATTTCTGTTCTGATCTTTATTATTTCTCTTCCCCTGCTGGGTTTAGGCTTTATTTGCAGTTCTTCCTCCAGCTCCTTTAGGTGTAGGGTTAGGTTGTATACTTGAGACCTTTCTTGTTTCTTGAGAAAGGCTTGTATTGCTATATATTGGCCTCTCAGGACTGCCTTTGCTGTGAAGATTTTGAACAGTTGTGTTTTCATTTTCATTTGTTTCCATGCATTTTTTCAATTCTTCTTTAATTTCTTGGTTGACCCATTCATTCTGTAGTATGATGCTCTTTAGCCTCCATGTATTGAAGTTCTTTCCAACTTTCCTCTTGTGATTGAGTTCTAGTTTTAGAGTATTGTGGTCTAATTTATCTGATATAAGGTTTTCCACTCCAGCTTCCTTTTCATGTCCATTAGCATGGTAAATTGTTTTCCACCCCCTCCCTTTAAAGCTGGAGGTTTCTTTGTGTTTAAAATGAGTTTCTTTTTTTTTTTTTTAAAGATTTTATTTATTTATTTGACAGAGATCACAAGTAGGCAGAGAGGCAGGCAGAGAGAGAGGAAGGGAAGCAGGCTTCCTGCTGAGCAGCGAGCCCGATGCGGGACTCGATCCCAGGACCCTGGGATCATGACCCGAGCTGAAGGCAGCGGCTTAACCCACTGAGCCACCCAGGCGCCCCTAAAATGAGTTTCTTATAGACAGAATATCAATGGGTCTTTTTTTTTTTAAATCCATTCTGATACTCTGTGTCTTTTGATTGGGGCCTTTAGCCCATTTCCATTCAGGGTAACTATTGAAAGATATGAATTTAGTGCCTTTGTATTGCCTATAAGGGGACTGTTACTGTATATTGTCTCTGTTCCTTTCTCATCTGTTACTTTTAGACTCTCCCTTTGCTTAGAGGACCCCTTTCAATATTTCCTGTAGGGCTGGTTTGGTGTTTGCAAATTCTTTTAATTTTTTTTTTTTTGTCCTAGAAGCTTTTTATCTCTCCTTCTATTTTCAATGACAGCCTAGCCAGATATAGTATTCTTGCCTGCATATTTTTCTCATTTACACCTTGAATATATCATGCCAGTCCTTTTTCTCCTTCCAGGTCTCTGTGGATAGGTCTGCTGCCAATCTAATATTTTTACCATTGTAGGTTACAGACCTCTTGTCCTGAGCTTCTTCCAGGATTTTCTCTTTGTCAGTGAGACTTATAATTTTTACTATTAGATGACAGGGTGTTGACCTATTTTTATTGATTTTGAAGGGGATTCTCTCTGCTTCCCAGATTTTGATGCTTGTTGCCTTTGCCAAATTAAGGAAATTATCCTACTACAATTTGCTCTAATATGCCTTCTGCCCCTCTCTCTCTTTCTTCTTCTGGGATCCCAATTATTCTAATATTGTTTTGTCTTATGGTATCACTTATCTCTCAAATTCTCCCCTCGTGGTCCAGCAGTTGATTTTCTCTGTTTTTCTCAGCTTCTTTATTCTCCATCATGTTGTCTTCTATATCACTAATTCTCTCTTCTGCCTCATTTATCCTATCAGTAAGAGCCTCCATTTTTTATTACACCTCATTAGTAGCTTTTTTGTTTCAAGTTAGTTAGATTTTAGTTATTTTATTTCTCTAGAAAGGAATTTTATTTCTCCAGAAAGGGATTCTCTAATATCTTCCATGCTTTTTTTGAACCCAGCTAGCACCTTGATAAATCATCATTCTGAACTCTGGTTCTAACATATTACTCATGTCCATATTGATTAGGTCCCTAGCCATCAGTACTGCATCTTGTTCTTTTTTTATTTGTGGTGAACTTTTCCACCTTGTCATTTTATCCAGATAAGAATAGATGAATGAGAAAAAAAAAATAGATGAATGAGAGAACATAATACTAAAATGGTAACAACAACCCCAGAATAATATACTCTAACCAAATCAGAAGAGACCCAAAACTGGGGGAGAAGTGGGGGGGGGAGAAAAAAAATATATATATATATATATATATATATTAGATAATATATATTTGTAAATAAGACTGGTGAATAGAACAGAGCCACACACTTGATTTTGGGTGTATTTTGGTCTGTTAGAAGAAACTACCTCCCACATTTTTAAGAAAGAAAAACATATATATACAAAAATAAGGGTAAACACAATGAAGGGATGGAATATGACTGTGAAGATGAAAATTTAAAAAGATTCTAAAAAAGGAATTGATAAGATGAGAAGGTGATTGAGAAAAGAAAAAACAGAGGAAACTATGTGATCAGGGTGGAGACTAGAACAAAGCTCTGCACTAGATTTAGGGTATATTTTGACCTATTAGAAGAAATTGTATCCCAAAATTTTAAAGAAAAAAAAACCCTTTATATGTACAAAAAATAAGATTAAATGCAATGAAGGCATAAAATATGACTATATCAATGAAAATTTAAAAAGATTTTTAAAACGGTATTGATAAGGTAAAATAGTTAAAAACATTAAAATAGGAAAGAGAAAAAAATTAAAACAATAGAATAAGAAAAAAATTAAATTAAAAAAAATTAAATTAAAAAAAATTTAACTTTGAAAGACTAAAGGCTCATGAATTCTGTGTGTTGCTTTCCCCTAGCTCTGAATTTCAGCAGTTCTCATTGATCAGTGAATTTGGACTTGGCTTGATGTTCTTGCAGCCAGCACTGTAACAGGGGAGGGTCCTGTTGCAGTGCTTCTCAAAGTCTCTGCCCGAGGCAGAATTGCACCGCCCTTGCCAGGGTCCAGGCTAAGTAATCTGCATGGTTTTGGTCTTGGGAGCTTTTGTTTCCTGAATGCTTTCCATAGAGCTTTGGAAGACAGGGAATAAAAATGGTGGCTTCCTAGTCTCCCGCCCTGTAGGAGCTGAGAGTTCAGGGCCCCATTCCTCAATGCACCCTCCGATAAAAACAATCAATCCCTCCCATCTCCCTGGTCTCTGGCCACACTCTGTGCTCACCTAGCCTCTGCCCAAGCGTTTCTATCTCTGGCCCATGGCCCCGTTTGGAGTCTCCAAACCTAGCAGATTCCTGCAGCGTGCTCCCGTGCTACTCCTCCTGGAGGAGGAATGTGAGTTTCCCTGGATCTGCCGCTTGTGGAGTTCCTGCTAGAAGAGCAGTGGCCTGAATGTGCCTTGAATCATGGTTTGCTACTTATGGGGTCCCTGCTCGAGGATGAGTGACCCAGCTATGCCTGGGATCACAGTTCTGGTGACCCTGAGCTGAGAGCTCACTCCTCACTCTGTCTTTGCAGCTTGCTTCCCCACTCTGATAGCTGGGAGCTTGGCCACACTCAGGCATCCCCAGTCTTTCTGTGAGCCCAAGGGATCCGAGACCACACTGTCCCCTCAAGGACTCCAACCTCTGCTTAACCTCTGGAATGATGTCCCTCAGTGGAGCAGACTTCTAAAAGTCCCGATTTTGTGCTCCACTGCTCCACCGCTTGCCGGGAGCTGGCCCGTCCCCTCCGCGGCCTATCGTCCTGTCGCTTTGGTTTCACTTCTTGGCAAGTCCTACCTGCTGGAAAGTGGTTGATTTTCTGTTCCTATAATTGCTGCTCTTCTTCTCTTCTATCTCCTGTTGAGTTTGTAGGCGTTCAGAATGGTTTGATAACTATCTAGCTGAACTCCCAGATCCTGACGATTTCAGTCTCCTACTCATCTGTCATCTTGTTCCTCCCCCCATGCAAATATCTTTTAGATACCATTTTGTTGCATTCCCTCTTTCATCTTTATCAGTTTCTCAGGTTTGGTATTGAGAAAAAGGAAAATTTACTTGAAATTAAATCCCATGATCCATGTAGATATTGTTTCCATTTTTCTTTACAAAAATATAAGGACTGTATAAATAAAATATGACTTTAAAAATTAACACAAATTCAGCAAGCCAACAACTTAGGGTAATTACAAGTTAAACCTGCACTTTCTAATAGGGAGACATGTGGGTACCAAGCACTTGATATGTGGCTAGTCTGAGTAGAGATAGGTGGTAAGTATAAAATAAACACAGGATTTCAAAACAGTCTGGGAAAAAAAAGGGTGTACGATATCATATTAATAAATTTAGTATCCATTACATGTTGAAATAATCTGTTTAATATATTGGATCAAATATTATTATTAAAGTTAATTTCACTTGTTTTTAAATGTGTATACTAGAAAATTTGAAATTATATATGTGGCCTGCATTAATATTTCTGTTAGTACTGAGCTGGTCCATCACCTGCTGGTATTTTACGTGTATTTTGCTCACTAGTGCATTTCTGAGTGGTGACATTACTCACTAACCAATGAACTTTCAAAGACCTTTCCACTTTCATGTTCACTGTGAGGGGAAGTTGAGGCCATGAATTATTCATCTGTAGCACTGAGGAAGCATTTAGTGGATCCCAAGAGGAGTGTTGAGCCGAGGGCAGTTTTAGGTAGACAGGCGTCTGACATCTGTTTCAATGTAAGCATATATCACTATATTCTTCCTTTCTCTCAGCTGTGTATTTATTCTCATAGTTAGCTATTGCTCTACCAGGTTTATGGAAGGGGCTGCATTGACTAGAGTATACTAAAAATTCTCATCATTTTAATTTTATTTTGACTTCTTTTTTTCTGCCTTATTGAGATATAATTGACATTTAACATTGTGTAAGTTGAAGGTATATAATGTGAAAATTTGATTATGTGTATATTGTGAAATGATAACCACAATAAGGTTAGTGAACACACCTATCACCTCACATGTTTAGAATTTTTTTGTGTCTATGGTGACATCTTCTAAGATCTTTCTTAGAAAATTTTTTTTAAGATTTTATTTATTTATTTGACAGAGATCACAAGTAGGCAGAGAGAGGAGGAAGCAGGCTTCCTGATGAGCAGAGAGCCCGATGCGGGGCTCGATCCCAGGACCCTGAGATCATGACCTGAGCTGAAGGCAGAGGCTTTAACCCACTGAACCACCCAGGCACCCCTTTCTTAGCAATTTTTTAATTATAAAATTCAGTATTGTCAATTATAGTCACCACACTGTACAGTACATCATGAGAACTTGTCCATCTTATAACTAGAAGCTTGCATCCTTTGATCATCTTCACCTATTTCCCCCACACCACTGACCCAGAAATCACCATTCTAATCTCTGTTGCTATGAAATTGTTTTTTTTTAATATTCCATATATAAGTGAGATCATATAGTAGTTATCTTTGTTTGATTTATTTCCATAGTATAATGCCATCAAATCTCATCCATATTGTCACAAATGGCAGAATTTCCTTATTTCTTATGGCTGAATAATACTCCTTGTTTATATAAAAATGTTTTATTTACTCATTCATCTGTCTGTAGTCACTTCAGTTGCTTCCATGTTAAAGCTATTGAAAATAATGCTGCAGTGAACATGAAGGTACAAATATCTTTTCCAGATAGTGATTTCATTTCTTTCAGATGTACACTTAGAAGTGAAATTATTGGATCCTTTAACAGTTCTATTCTTAATTTTTTGAGGAAGATCCATATGGTTTTCCATAGTGACTGCACCAGTTTACATTCCTACTAACAGTGAACAAAGGTTCTCTTTTCTCCACATCCTTGCCAGCACTTGTTATCTCTTCTCTTTTTGATAATAGTCATTGTAATGAGTGTGAAGTAATGACTCATCTTGGTTTAGACTTTCATTTCCTTTTCATTGATTATTGATGTTGAACACCTTTTCGTGTACCTGTTGGCCGTTTTGAGTAACTTTGGATAAATGTATATTCAGGTCCTTTGCCCATTATCTTATATCACTCACAAAAATTAATTCAAAATGTATTAAAGACTAAAAACGCAAGACCTGAAACTGTAAAACTCCTAGGGATAAAACAAACAAACAAACAAACAAACAACGAAGGAAAAGATCCTTGACATTGGCTTTGGCACTATATTGCTAAGATATATTGGGGTATATCAAAGCACAAGCAACAAATGCAAAAATAAACAAGTGGAACTACATTAAACTAAAAAGCTTCTGCACAGTAGAAGAAAAAATCAAAAAATTAAAAGGCAACCTATGGAATGGGAGAAAGTATTTATGAACCACATATCAGATAAGGGATTATTTTTATCATTCCAAATATATAGGGAACTCAAGTCAAAAGCAGAAAACCCTGATTTTGATTCATTTTTGACACAATGTTCTCAATATTAACATATTTTTATTTGTAATAATAACTTTTTGATGGTGTTATCTTTCCTGTCAATGTGATACCCTGCCCAAGGGAACTAAAATGTTTTCCTTCCATCAAAGAAAAAAAAATAAAATGGCAAATATGATTGACATTTGTAGAAATGAAAGTGACAGGAAAATCATGGGTAATTATCCAGGCTGGTTTGGCGGGGAGAAATTATTAAAATGCTAAAAAGATTAACAATAGATGTGTGGATTGTCTGGGTACTCTCTATCAGGCAGAGCTACTAATGTGCTTTGGCTGAACTGTCAGGATTAACTTATTTGGCTCTTATTTGGCTGAACTGTCAGGATTAACTTATTTGGCCCTTTGCTAGGAAGATGGATTAAAAAATTGATGCACACTATTCCCTTAATGCAAATATTCTGATGTTACAGTTTTTCCAACACAATATTGATTTACTAGAAGTAACCTGAAGCTAAAATAAGAACTGGACTCAAAGAAAATATCAAGCAGGATGTTTTTTCATACAAACTAAACAACTACTGGTTTTCTTTCTATATAATCTTTCAACAGTCCATTTGAGAGTTATATGGGTCCAATTGCATGAATATTAAAATGGTCATTTAGAATTTAATTCATTATTTTGATAAATAGTCTTTTATTAACACCCTCCTATATATCAGTCACTAGGCCGGTCTCTGTGGGAAATAGATAAGAATTGTTCTTCACCTTACATATCTCATATTCTGTGAGATTCTTCCCATCTCACTGGGAATGGCTCTGTATAGATCTAAATAATTGATGAATTTTTTTAATTTTTATTTATTTATTTTTAAAGATTTTATTTATTTATTTGACAGAGAGAGAGAGATCACAAGTAGGCAGAGAGTCAGGGGGAAGCAGGCTCCCTGCTGAGCAGAGAGCCCGATGTGGGGTTTGATTCCAGAACCCCGAGATCATGACCTGAGCCGAAGGCAGCGGCTTAATCCACTGAGCCACCCAGGCGCCCCTAATCGATGAATTTTTAATTGTGTAAAGGTGCAAACATCCCTCATAAGGATTAGTGGTGTGTTGGAATGCTGAAGTCCAGAGTATCCTCAGACTCAAACAATTAACATTCTGTTTTAACCTTTTCCTTGTTTTCTCATTAAAGATTTCTCTTTAAATAGTAAGGATGAGCTATCTTACATGTTACTTCATTAGAATGTGAAAATGTGAAATAAGCTATATTTATTGTTTTGTCCTTGGCACCTAGCATAAGTCTATGCTTCATCAGCAGAACCCAACTGAGATTAGAGTGAGCAAGGATTTGGGTGAGATGAGTACAATTGAAAAAAAGAAAACATAATATCCCACTTGGCTTGTGGATGATAACTTTTCTATTTTTTTATTTACTGTTTTGCATTTCTCATAGTATCTCCTATGATACTGTGCATATAACACATGCTAAATGACACAAGGCCCTACTTAATAACTGATAAAATAATCTAGAGTGCACAGGATAATGTTGATGATTGATGGCTCTAATTTGTTGGTGAAGAAAAAAATCACATTTGTTGTCTATTTTTCTTAGTTCTTACTTAAAAGATTTTTACAGGGGCTTTCTTTAGGGAGACACATAGACACATATGTAAAGTAGATATATTTAGAATATATAAGGGATATGGAAAAACTATTAATATATAAGATATATATGGAACATATCGTAAAGCTATCTTATTATTTCTGAATAAATCTTTCTTATTAAATTGCCTAAGTTATGCAAGACTTATTTTCATCTAATAATTCTCCCAAATTGTATTGAAATTTGCCTTGAGGATAAACTAAAAATTTAATGAGTGCATTTTTTTTTACGTTGTCAGAAATGACCCTTATTTCTTTTCCAGCCTTATATTTTGTCTTTATTCCTCACTTTCCATACTAAGCAACATGCAAATATCATAGTTCCCTATCTTTAGCCTTTTTAGCCATTATTTCTTGGCTAACTCCTTGTCATCCTCTGTATAAGATTTATAATCCATTCGTTTGAGAAACCTTCCTTGATATCTTAGTATTCAAGAGGTGCCCCTGTTACGTGCTCCCTTTGCATCCAGTTCCCTTTCTATAGCATTTACCATTTTGTCCATTTCTTTTGTCACCTATAAAGGTGCCTTCTCTTTGAAGGTAGGGGCTATGTCTTTTGTTGTAGATTCACAGTTGGAAAATAGGATTATTCCAATTGAGCATTAGTTGAAAAATAAATAAATGACAAAAAAAAAAAAGCCTACCACATTTTAATGAGGGAAGAGGAATGCAGCCAAAATAATTAAAAGCCTTATGAACTCAACAGAAATTGGCCAGATTATTGACAATTTCTCCATTTATTCTGTAGGTCTCTAGTGTAGCATCATATTCTTTCTATTTCTTTGGCAGCAATTCTCACATGTTAATTTATTTAAATCCTAAACCATAATGTTTTATTACATAAAGCCACTTTGAGTTGTAGCCCTTTGCTTATTTATGGAAGTACTATATATATATATATTTTTTTCTTTTGGGAAAAGAATAATTTTCTCAGCCACAAAAAAAAAATGATATTATCTTCCATGGAGGATTAGGTTCATCACTCTTGTTTTAAAAAGTTTTCACTTATGGTTATAGCCCCAGATGTTAAAATTGCTTCATTGTCTAACCATCTGGAACAAAAGCAGATTTTGTTGACCTCAGTTTTCTGGAGCTTTGTCTCTTTGGGGGAAAAGTTTATTTTATTTTATAAGTCATATTTGCAAATCAATCCATTGAATAACTGAAAACTGAGTTATAGTTGCTTATGTTTGTATTACACTTAAAAATAGGAAATTACATAAATGGATGATTATAAATTTGTCTGAATGTAAAATATTTATGCTATTATTTTCACATGTTTATGGTACCTAGGATAGTGTAAATTTGAAGGGATGCAATATAACAAGAGATTGTCTTTTAGAGAAGTTTATCAAAACTATTCTGCCTGCTACTGGCCATTTTTATTTTTATTTTTTATTTTTTATTTTTTAAAGATTTTATTTGTTTGTCAGAGAGAGAGGAGAGCGAGCGAGCACAGGCAGACAGAATGGCAGGCAGAGGCAGAGGGAGAAGCAGGCTCCCCGCCAAGCAAGGAGCCCGATGTGGGACTCGATCCCAGGATGCTGGGATCATGACCTGAGCCGAAGGCAGCTGCTTAACCAACTGAGCCACCCAGGCGTCCCCATTTTTATTTTTTTTTTATTTTTACTTTTTTTAAGATTTTATTTATTTATTTGAGAGAGAGACAGTGAGAGAGAACATGAGAGGGGAGAAAGTTAGAGGGAGAAGCAGACTCTCCAAGGAGCAGAGAGCCCGATGTGGGACTCGATCCCAGGACTCTGGGATCATGACCTGAGCTGAAGGCAGTCGCTTAACCAACGGAGCCCCCCAGGCACTCTACTAGCCATTTTTAGAGAGGTGATACCCTTCAGGTGCTTTGCAAACTCAATTAAAACAAGAAACTGATGATCCCTGGTTCAGTGCTATCTATACTGAGTTGAGTTGTGCATACCTCCACCCCCTAAAAATCACGTCCACCTGGAACCTCAGAATGTGACCTCATTTAGAAATAGGGTCTTTGCAGATGGAATCAAGTTAAGATGTGGTCATCCTGGATTAGGGTAGTCCCTGATCCAATGACTGATGTTTTTATCAGAAGAGGGGAATTTGAATGCAAAGATACATGCGCAGATGGAGAAGGGCATGTGAAGATGGAGGCTGAGTTTGGAGTGATGCAGATCCAAGCCAAGGAACACCAAAGATTAAAAGGCAAAAGGTAGGGAAAAGGCAATGAAAGATCCTACCCTAGAGCCTTCAGAGAGAACATGACCCTGTTGACATCCCGATTTCAGACTTGTAGTCTCCAGAACTGTGAGAGAATAAATTTCTGTTATCTTAAGCTGGACAGTTTTATTTAAAACTACCTGACTTTGTATCAAAAACTACTGCACTATCCTGGAATAATAGAGGAAGAGTAGAAGTGCCTTGTGAAGGTGCCTCAGGCAAATAGAAGACAGACTGGAGTGGAGGTAAGTTAGGGCTTCCTGAGGACTGGTGTACTATATTCTCATCAAGAAGGGTAAAGGGAGAGTGCTCAAGCTCAGTGGCAAGTGAAATCAATTTAAGGAATAGTAATTTCTGGTCTTGTGTAGCAATCAGCTTATCTCTGCCACTGTAGCATAAGAAGAGCTAGATTATAGAATTTGGGGGCAAGGAGAAACAATAGGTGTTATGACATGTTTTTAATTATATGGAAGAGGATATTGGCCTATCCCTGTGAGACAGACCTGAAGAGTTGATTATGAAGCAGTAGCACCAATATTCTCCAGTATTTATTCCAGATAAAGTTTGCATAACAAATTGAGATTAGATTCAACATCACTAGTCATCAGGGAAATACAAATCAAAACCACAATGAGATACCACCCTACACAAGTTAGAATGGCAAAAATTAGCAAGACAGAGAACAACACACGTTGGCAAGAAAGTGGAGAAAGGGAAACCCTCTTACACTGTTGTTGGGAATGTACGCTCGTACAGCCACTCTTGAAAACAGTATGGAGATTCCTCAAGATGTTAAAAACAGAGCTACCCTATGACCCAGCAATTGCACTACTAAGTATTTACCCCAAAGATACAAATGTAGTGAAAAGAAGGGGCACCTGCACTCCAATGTTCACAGTAGCAATGTCCGTGATAGTCAAACTGTGGAAAGAACCAAGATGCCCTTCAACAGATGAATGGATAAAGAAGAAATAGTTCATGTACACAATGAAATATTACTCAGCCATCAGAAATGATGAATACCCACCATTTGCATCAACATGGATGGGATGGAGGGGATTATGCTGAGTGAAATAAGTCAAAGAGAGAAAGACAATTATCATATGGTTTCACTCATATGAGGAACATAAGGAATAATGCAGAGGACCATAGGGGAAGGGAGGGAAAACCGAATGGGGAGAAATCAGAGAGGGGGACAATCATGAGAGACTTTGGACTCCAGGAACAAAACTGAGGGTTACAGAAGGTGGGCAGGTGAGGAGATGTGGTAAGTGGGTGATGGGTATTAAGGAGGCACGTGTTGTGAAAAGCACTGAGTGTTACACACAACTAATGAGTCATTGAATACTACATCAAAAACTAATGATGTACTGTATGTTGGCTAACTGAACATAATAACAACAAAAAAAGATCTTTTGTAAAGGAATAAAAAGAAATTGAGATCAGGACTTGGTATAATAAAAAATTCTATGAGTATAATTTAGAATCAGTAGTTTGTAATGTCACATTTATGTATATGAGGTTTTAGTTAGTTCCTTCGTGCTTCCTATTCAATTGCATTTAAAAACAAAACAAAACAAAAACAACATTCAACCTTGCCTTGGATGAAGCAAGAAAACTTATTTTACTCATCTTGGAAAGGCTCTTTTAACTTCCATTTCACCTAGTGATGAGATAAAAGAGTGAAGGTATCTCTTTCAGTTCAAGAGACTGAAAAAGTGGCAGAATTGCAGTAGGGGGTACAAGAGGTTCAGACTTGACAGGAGCTTGAGTATGTATCAATTGAAGCCTGAGATTTTGCCTCACAATTCCAAATAGCCAGCTGACAGTTGCTGACAGCGACACCTGATGTTGGCAAGGGTCTCTTTGCTACCTGCCATAGTCCAAGCAAGGATGTAAGAGATGACAGTATGCACATTCATCGTGACATATTTTATCTGCCTCATCTTGACAACTCAGTCTGATTATTTATAATCATTAGAGTTTTGCCATTTTTCCCTCTGGTTTTGGAATGTCCTGATTATTTTAGCCTTGACTGAACATCCCTTAATCTCAATCAAATTCTAAGAACTACTTCAACAAACTTTCTCCAACACAGACTCCTTTGAAAGTCTTCCACTGAAGGTGTACTTAAACTTCCAATGGAAAAATGTGTAGCTGCCTTAATCATTCCTTACCAGGGCCAGGGCACACCCAAAAGGAACCCTTGAAAATGAGCTTTAGAGTAAACACGTTAAAGGAGAAAATATCCCGATGAAAAATTGGCTCACATTAGGATGTGTCTAATATTACAGAAAGAACTATCATGGGTTTGAACTGATTTGATATGAAACTGGCAATACATAACCTTAAAATCAATGGATACTAGATTTGTCAGAGAATTTAACATTTATATAATCTAATCTCATTTATAGTTGAGGAAATTTAAGTTGAGAGAAATTAAGGGACACATATATTTAACATTCTCTACTATCTAAACAAAAATATTTCCTGGACCAATCTAAAATGACACATCTTTGAATTTACTTATATGTCACATGTGTCCTTGGACTGTAATCTCTGAAAGTCAGAGTCCTGAAGTTTGGATGTTTCTACTGTTTGCTTTTTAGGAATGCCAAGTACATACTCTTAAATCGTGAGTATTTTTTTCTTAATATACCATGATCTTCTAACCTTAGAGAAAGAAGAAGTTCTAGGAAAAATCAACAGTGATATCTCAGATGCCAGAAGTTGCCCTGAAAAAAATCAGGCTATTCAATGATTAAAAAAAAAAAAGAAAGAAAGACAAAAGAAAAGGAAAGAAAAGAAAAGAAAAAAAAAGATATGTTTTATATATATGAAAAGGAGTTATTGGTATAAGGATTGGGTCAAAAAACCCAAGAAAGGCATACTTGTTGTTACTTTAAAAGTTTTCTTGCATTATTTCTTGCATTATTTTCTAGCATTATTGAGAGCTAAATTTTGAGAGCTAAATTCTGTATATTGATGTCCTAGTTTAGTAATACAAATTGTATTCTGTCAAATATTGATTTATTTTTAAAAATTTAGATCTCCAGAGGTGGACTAATATTGTGTGAAAGCAACAGGTCTAAATCCAAATTTTCTGCAGTCAGTCCTGGTGTTCTATATCTGCATGTCCTCTTCTTCCGAGTTCTTTTCTGTTTGATACTTACACTGGAAAATTCTCATTGTTGCAGTTTGACCAGATGGTACTTTTCAAATTGTTCCTTTTGACCTTTCCAATTTTATCTCATAGCCCAGTATCAGACTCATTGCCACATAGTAGCAGCAACTTGGAGAATTAGTGACATTCAGGAAGGAAGACATAATAATGCATTTGATACTTTCTTTCCAAGGATCTCTGAAGACATTGTAGGGATTCTACTTGATTCTTGTTTTGTAAAGACAAATCATGCAATATTGACTAAAATTTCCTCTTTTTGTTTGTTTTTAATGATTCCTGTAGAGTTTTCTCCTTGAAACCAGCATTTGATGACTTCAGGTGAAATCTTGCTGCCTCTGTGTCCCTGTTCAAATTTACAGAGGAAGTCTTTTAGGTTTGGAGGCAGAGACTGCCTTAGTCATCCTTATGTAGTCAGATGATTACTGATAAACTTGTCTCATGAAAAATGTGGACTTATGTACCCAAAATTCATGAAGGAAAGAGTTAATGACAGCCTTTAATTTATTCATCATTTATAGCTTTAGAGGCTGTTGCATGGAATCAAATATACCTGTTTTCCAAACTGAATTTTGGATCATAAAAACACTGAAAAAACACTGTCGGAGTGCATTAGATAAAATAATGCGGTGAAGGAGATGTGACAGAAGACTGGGAGAAAGTTGATCCTGGTGTTTGTCCTGGCCAAATCACTGATAACTATACAGGATTAACCTCTCTGGGGCATGCTTTCTTCTTTCTGAAACTGATAGTTCTGGAACAGATGATTTTCAAGTTATGGCCCAATGTTTAACATCGATAATTAATGATAAAAGAGCTTATGCATGCTGGTCTCCTAGAGAAGAGAGCAGATGAAATTCCAAAAAGAGCAGTCACTATAGCACCTACCTTGGTGAGACGTGAAAGCTTTCATGTCTAACTTGAATCTTAAAAAGATTAAGAGTGTGATTGTTAATATAGCAACTTGGCGTCTTGCTATTCAGTCTGGAATTCTGAACGCTTTATCAAATTTCTTTTTTGAAAAAACTCAAAGTTCTGGTTTCAAGAACATTTAAACTATTTTTTAATTCATTCTGATTGACAACTGTTTACCTTTTGTTGGCCTGGAAAGCAGGAATTGATGTTCATTTAAATAATATCTGTGTATTGGTATTTTCAGTTGAAGAAATCTATTTACTGAAGGGTTTTGTTTCTGTCCTTCAAACAGAATACAATCAAATGCAGATTTTTGTATATGTTCATTAGCTTTTTTTTAACTTTCTTTTTTACAATAAAATACCAAAAACTGCAATTTTTTTGAGAAAATAAAGGAAAAGCATGCAACATGGATGACAGCTACTATATTCAATAACTCCCCCTCCACATACCCACTCACTTCAGTGTCAATGAACCCAGGAGCTGAGACAATTACTGCTGAAAATGTAATGCCCCTTACCCTTGACACTTTGCCAATAAATTCTTTACCTCCCCCACTTGCAAACAAATTCTTAACCTTCCACACTTCAGCATTGCTTTTGTCAGAGTCTGGGGATTCTAACATCAACAGTAGTACAGGCTAATCATCAATGGCTTTTAAAAAAAAAACAAAAAAAAAACCAAAAAAAGAACAACCAAAAAACTTACTCTTTCTTCATAGTAAAACTTGGGAATGAGCAGCAGACTCATTGACTGCTGTTCGACTGGGCTATAGTTTCTGGATTTCTCTTTTTTAAGTTTGCAAAAGTGTGTCTTTTCTTCTTTCTTACCGAACTTCAGTCAGTTTATCAAATTGCCAAACAATTTTTGGAATGGGTATTTTTAAAAAGAATTACTTTATGGTTTTCTTTTGATTTCAGATAGTTTTACTCTATTTCTTGAATATAGAAGAAATACAAATTCTCTAGATTCCCCTAGTTAGGTCATTTGGAGAACGTGAATTAAATACCTATCATATTTAATAATCTGAGTAGCAATTTGATACAATATCAATATTTTTAAAGGTAGAAGGTTTTGAAGAATTCTGAGTATGTACTTTATTTTGGGCTGATTTTATTTTATTTATTTATTTTTTAAAATTTCTTTTCAGCGTAACAGTCTTCATGTTTTTGCACCACACCCAGTGCTCCATGCCAGGTGGTGGGTATTAAGGAGGGCATGTATTGCCTGGGCTGATTTAAAAAAAAAAAATAATAAGTGTATTCTATTTATTTCTCTGAAAACCTTCTGAGAAAGGTTTAATATCATTTTTCTTTATACATGAGCCTGAAAGGCTAATACAGCTTAAAAAACTTGCTCATGGTCACATTACTTCTAAAAAATGAAGGACTCAGGTTTCAAATGTGAATATGTCTCCAAAGTCCATGCTTTCAATAACTCTGTGCTACATTCTTCTAAGCTTGTGGGCCAGTGGGAGAAGTGAACATGCAGATTCCAACAATGCCAAGAAGTATAGTAGTGACTTAAAGTCCACTTGGTGTGTAGAGACTAACCATTTTAAAAGTTTCTTTCATAAAACATAAGAATTCTAAGGAGATAATTCAAAGAGCCCAGAAATGTTTGAATTGAATTTTATGAAGTCTGAGGTTGATATGTGACCCATCTGTCACCAAATAATCTCTAATTCCAACTTTTTGTGATCATTGGAACAGTCTCATTCTTTTCATTGATTTTCTAATTGAGATAGGTTTAGGCATATCGTAACTCCTTTTTCATTCTTTTATTTTCATTCTTTGTCATTAAAATTATTAAAGAAAATAAGACTACTGTGATAATTTTGACTTTGCCTATATTTTCTGGTATTTCTTTTTTTTCTTTTTCTTTTTTTTTTTTTTTAAGATTTTTTATTTATTTATTTGACAGAGAGAGATCACAAGTAGATGGAGAGGAAGGCAGAGAGAGAGAGAGAGAGAGAGGGAAGCAGGATCTCTGCCGAGCAGAGAGCCCGATGCGGGGCTCGATCCCAGGACCCTGAGACCATGACCCGAGCCTAAGGCAGAGGCCCAACCCACTGAGCCACCCAGGCACCCCTATTTTCTGGTATTTCTTAACATGAGTATTACTTTTAGTTGTAATCAGGGTGTACCTATAATTTAGGATACTGTTTTTTGCACATAATATCACATCACATATTTGTGTAAAAATTTAAACTGAAATGACTGGATTGTGTTTCTAAGAGAGAATAATAAATGAGATACCCTCATAGAACACATTTTTTATGTCCTATGAAAAGAGAAATTTAGTTCTTTCTTAGGACTTTTTAAATGTTTTTTTAAGATACAGAAAACTATAAAGAATAAAAGAAAAGCAGTCTGTAATCCTTTCTGTCAGGTACTCTTTAGTGATTTTAAAATTAAAGTATCAAACATTTCTGATTTTTTTTTTACATTTCTGACTTTAAAATTCACTTAAAAAAAGCTATAAAATGAAAAAAATCCCCCTCTCCTTCTTAGTGGTTGTGTACAAGAGTAACCATGATCAATTTTTGCTTATTCTTCCAGATAAAAATAGGCACTATTATGTGTGCATGTGTTCTTTTATTTACACAAAAAGGGACGATGCAAACATTCTGTCCTATACATAGACTATCTCATTTAATAATACTTCTTAGAATTCTTTACATATATTGTGAATAGTTCTATTACATTTTTGAAAGCATCATTCTGCATAATATTCCACTATATAAAAGTTTCTTATGTAAACAATCTCCTATTAATGAAAGATTTTCCCATTTATTTGCTCTAAAGTAGATTTAGGTTGTGCAGTAAAAAAGCTATAGTCCTTGTTCTTACACATATACCTTATTACTATTTTTCCATCAGATCTACCTGGTAAGATTTTCTAAGTTTAGGTACTAGAGCAAAAAGGTGTTGGCATTTAAACTTTGGATGAATGTTACTGAATTGTTGTATATATATGTTGTACCAGTTTTGTCCCCCAAAATGAAAAACAAAAGCTAACTGTCCACAATGCTCTGTGCCAGGCACTTACTATTGTCAATATTTAATATGTATTAACTCATTTAGTCCTCACATTGATTCTAGAGTTAGATACTATATCACCCACCCACATTGTGTAGATATGGAACTGAGGCATGATGAAGTGGCTAAATCATTTAGCTAACTAAGGGCATTTGACTAGTAAATAAGGGGGCTAGAGTATGAACTCAGGCAGTCTGGCCTCAAGGTCTCTGCTTTTAACCACCCTACATATTCCTTAATGGGGCAGAAAAGAGTATATATTATCAACTTTTAAATTTTGACTAATAGAGCAAGTGAAAACAAGTCATTTCGAGTTATATTTCTTATAAGTGAACTTAACTATATATTTATATTTTATTTGCCACATTTACTTCTTTTCTTATAAATTACTTTTTCATATATTTTCATGGTTGTATATTGCATTATTTAAGCTGCTTAGTAATTTTTACAAACTCTTAATTTAAGAAAATGAACAGTACCACTTTATCATGTGTTGCAATAAATTTTCCAAAGAGAAGTTTTATATCTTTATACATTCAAATTTATTGAGCTTTAGCTCTTAGATTTTATGTTCTTAAACTTTTTGTTTTATTTTAAGTACTTCTGTTTTAAGAATATGAGAATTCAGGGGGAGAAAGGATTTCTGGCTTTCATAATTAAAAAGAAAGGTTGTATTTAAGATTGTCCTTGATGGCTGTTAATATTTTTGTAGATTGAGAATAGCTGAGAAGAAGGCAAGTATTTGGGCAAGGACATTTATAGATGTAGAAGTGGCGGAGCAATCTTCTCAGGATAACTCTCTGGAAGGGTAAGAAGAAATGAATTTTTGATTGAACAAATACACCTCTACTCTCTGTGCAGCATCACTGGGCGTACCTATCTGAGGCCCTGCTATTGCCTACTTTTTTTTTTTAATGTAATTTGTCTAGAAACATAGAAACTCAGAGACGGGGAAATGTAAAGTAATACTATGCAGAGATTAGTCTGAGATGGTTAAGAAAATCCCTACATTCTTTGTAAACCAAAAGACACCTGATTCTTTTGGCGAAATGCCTGCGGTTTTTTACCTAAGTCAGCTTTTCCCAAACAAGTGCCAAAAACAGAGGGGGGAATCATCTGACATAAAGTTAAGAGACTTCTGTAAAAGTGACTTCTACAATGTCTATACTAGTTTGTTTATGAAGGCACAACACCATTTGAGATTTCGTCCTGCTCTGACATTTGTTGATTTTAGTATCTGTAACTGGGTTCTAGCAAGCTGCTTTCTATTCTTTGTCTGAAAAATAAATAAATAGAAGGTTAGAAGGCTCTGTTTGTTTGATCAGTTTGTATGGGCCCAACTGTTAGAACACAAGTATGAATTTAGATAAGGGGAAAATTGGCCTCATCTGTCCAGGCTCCCCTATTGTGTTTTACCAATTGCAATTTATGGGGGAAAAATCAGAAGGAGAAAATGCTTGGCAGTAAGGAAGCAGCTGACAATAGGAAAATGAGCTGAGTGAAATTCTAAGAGTGCCTTGGATTTCTGGCCTTTATTTATAAATTCTCTATCCTATTTCCTCTTCTCCAATTATAGAAAATAATAATCAAAGACTATTTTCTCCCTAAGGGATGGAGGCAGTGGCTAATTGTTATTAAAAGTATACTTTTCCCATTTTAAACTTTCTCTGAGAATTGATGCAGGTTTGAGTTAGTCCTGTTACACTAGAGAGTTTATACAAAATATTCATATAAAGCTCTGGCAGAAAAAATAAAAGCATCAGATGAGAGTACAACCACATAACCTCACTGAAAACAGATGAAAAAAGATTCTGTTGCATCCATGAAAAATACATACTTAACTGAAAAAAAAAACCCATAAACAGATGTATATAAATCCAAGCTGCTCTCTATCCCAATTTAAACTGAGTGGCCTTACTGAGGTGTTGACTCTGGCCCTGGGGAGTTCCTACTTGGAGTTCAGAGCCTGTTACAAATGTGTTTTCAGTCAAATATAATTACTGAAGAATGCAAACATAATGTTTGCCATCCAAGACCCCTGCAACACGAAACCCCAGATTAGCTTGCGCTGAAGGCCTTTTGAGTGAAGATCAGTCTGAAAAGATTTTGCGGGCAAGACAGTATAGCTAACCAGATAGAGGAATCTGACTCCAGATCTAGCTGGAGGCCCCTCCTCTTCACAAGTACCAGCCACAGCTATTACATGTTTGCCTCATTAAAGTGACAGAGGTGAGCCAAGATAAAGAAAAGGATATCTTCTCCATCTTTACTGTAATATCAATGTGAAGTTTAATATTTGGGGACAGAGGATTAGGCTCATTTTCCAAGGAGGGATTTATATAATAATCAACTTAATCTGTGTTTAATAAGGTTTTTGTTCTTTTGTGTTCACTGTAATGTGGAAGTAATTTCAGTATGTCTGCACAGAGGTCCGCACTGGTTCCCATCATAGTAAGGTACCCAACGACAGAGCTCCAGGCAGTGTCACACAGAGGAGCACATCATTTCTGGTTGCATGCGGCTGACTGCCTCAACAGATTGGGTTTTAACTGTTAGAGCATTTATTCCGTATCCTATAATGCCTGATACAGCTGGGTTTTATTATATTAATAATGTACTAATCTCCATAAAATCAGAATCTTTTCAGAAATACTCTGTGGTTTGTTTCCTACCTCGTAACACTTAATACAGTATGCACAAAGTTAATTTCCATATTATTAGAGCGATAAGCATGCTTGCCTTTGAAATCTATACATGCTCGTAAAAATGTACACATGTGTTATACATATATATCAATAAGACGCTGTTATACAAAGGTGAATATCTTGGTAGATACTGATGCTGAATTTGTTGGAATTTTAAAATATGGAAGTTACTGGAAAGATCATCATTAATAATTTAAGAATCCCGTTAACAATCGTACTGCAGAGTGAGTGATCTGCTTTGGATATCAGGAGATCTGAGATCTTGCCCAAGTCAAATATTGGTTCTTGGACATTGCATAAGTCATTGAAGTCTCTGAGCCTTTATTTTTACTGTGAAAAATAAAGAAGTTGAGTTAGCTAATATCTAAGTTGCTCTCCACGGCCAAAGGGCTGTGTTCATGACCAAAAGGAACCACTAATGAACTTCCCTTTGTAGAAGTTTCCAAGTTGAAAGAAGAATTGGATTGCTTCTAGAAGAATAGTGTGCTACTGGAAGAAAGCTGTATTTAATACTGTGAGACTCAAGAGTGAAACTGGGTAAAATAAAAATTCACACTTATTCAGAGTTCATAATTTGTCAACATTTGTTGGACTTTGCAAAGATTTTCTTTTATCATCCCAAACTATTTCTATTCTTTAGGATACATAAAATCCATATTTCTGAATATTTCTCCATCAAGTCTCAGTAACTTACTTAAAACTGCTCCAGTTATATTCTCCTGCATAACAAATTACCCCAAAATTTAGCACCCTAAAACAACAATCATTTTATTTTACTCCCAAGTCTGAGTGTCAGAAACATGAGAGTGGTTCATCTCTGCCTCAAAGTTGGAGGGGCTTCACTTGGGATAGCTAAAACAGCTGTGCACTACTAGCTGGGATTGCTTACTTGGGGTCCTGTGAGTATGGCCTTAGTTCTTGCAGTTGGCTGTGGTCTCTCACTTCCTTGGCTTAGATGATGCCTGTGCTGGTTAGAAGGGCCTAGGAGGCTTTTCTCACATGATTTGTGACTTCATGGTTTTCCATGTGAGTCACTGGCTCACTCTGTGTAGCTAGGGCAGCTGCTGACAGCATGGCAGTCTCTTGGGTAACCCACATGGTGACTGCCTTCCAAGAGGGAGGTAGCAGAAGCCACCAATTTGATAAAGATTACGCTGGAACTGTCATAATGTCACTTTTATTATACTCTACATGTACAACGAACTTCAGTGAATAGAGAAAATATCTCCACCTCTGGGTGGTAAGGGTAGTCAAGAATTTGTAGCCATTTTTAATCTGCCACAGTAACCATTCCTGATTATTTCCCTAGAAGTAGAAGATTTGTTTGAATTTTGTCAACTATGTGGATATCTGTTCCTTTTTCATTATCAGCAAGTTTAAATTTCCAGATTCTTCTAAAAGGGGTATTAAACCAGAATGAAGGTACAACTAATATTCAGAAGGCCACTCACAGGTCTTACTATTTTTTACAAAATTGCCTGCAACAGCTCAGTGTAGGCATCAGAATGTAAAGGGCTTTCATCATCAGAAAATAGTACCTTGACCTCTAATCTGAGGCCATCTCAAGAGAAAAAATATAGAGCCTTACTGTCAATGGATAAAGAAGTAATCTTGTAAAAAACCCAGAGTATTAGTTTGCGGGGGATGTGATAAAAAGGTACTACAAACTGGATGGCTTAAACATCAGAAATTCATTTTCTCTTAATTCTGGAAGCTAAAAATCTGATATCAAGATGTTGGTAGGATTGGTTTCTTCTGAGGGACACGAAGTAAGAATTTATTGCAGGACTCTCTCTTTGGCTTGTAGATAGCTTTCCTCTTTCTGTTTTATGACATTATTTTTCTTACATGTCTGTGTCAAACTTTCCTCTTCCTACAAGGATATGCCAGTCATATTGGATTAGGGCCCACCCTAATGACCTCTTTTAATTTGATTATCTCTTTAACTTGGTTAGCTCTAAATACAGTCAATTCTGTACTGGTCCTTGTGGGCTAGGATTTCAATGTAAGAAATTTTAGGGGGACAGACAGAATTCCAATGGACAATACCCAGACACACTATATTATTTCTTCCAAACCCCCATGTCTGTGCCTAGCACTTCAACCACAAACTGGCTGTATATTATGAGAGAGGGAGACAGAGAAAGGCAGACAGAGAGAGACACACATACAAAAAGAGAGAGAATATTTAAATTATACGCCCTAGAACAGACCTCACCAAACGGGAGCATATCTTAACCAATCACTTTACCAGAACCTTTTGTTTCCAAAGCATTGCTATTTGTTATGAAAGTTGAAAGGAAATTACCTTTTGTTTCTTTTCAGTCTGTCTTACCTAATTAAAATCAATATGATATGTTGTACTGTCTTACCTACATGAGCCACTTACAGTACATTGCCAGAGGTTGTTTTTTTTTTTTTTTAATTTTCTGGGTTTACTTGCCAGTGAATCATTTGTTTTCATATTACAAAGTGGCTCAGCTGTGCTTCATTGCACACTGAAAGTATTGCTTGACAAGTGGTTGTCCAAAACTCACCAAGCCATGCTTGTGCAGGATCACAGAGGAGGCTCATGGTACACACAAGCTGACTTAACGTGCAGTAAGCTTGCCTCGCTTTCTCACTGTCCAGATTCTCATAGTTCTTGACACAGGGAAAAATCAGAATGATACAGAGGATTAGAGGGTAATGGAAATGTAATGATGTTGAGCATCTTAATTAGAGACTTTGGCAGGATATAATCATACATTTGTGTTGAATATTGGAATATGAGAATAATATTTGAAAGAGAAAGATGCTTTAGTGAGTCTTCAGCAAAATCTGTTGTTGTAAAGAATGTAAAATAAATTGGACAAAGTTTTGTAAAATAACTTTTTCAATGTTTATTAGTTATTTTTGAAGTATATATTTTAATTCCAGTTAGTTAGCATACAGTGTTATATTAGTTTAAGGAGTACAATTTAGTGATCCAGCACTTCCGTACATCACCCAGTACTTGTCATCACAAGTTTCCTCCTAATCCCCATCACCTGTTTCACCCATTCCTCCACCCTCCTTCCCTCTGGTAACCATCAGTTTGTTCTCTGTAGTTAAGGGTCTGTTTCTTATTTTGCTTCTCTCTTTCTGTCTTATTTTTTCCCTTTGTTTGTTTTATTTCTTAAATTCCACATGTGAATGAAATTATATGGGATTTTTGTCTTTCTCTGAATATTTTGCTTAGCACTGTACTCTCTAGCTCCATCCATGTTGTTGCAAATGACAAGATTTCATTTTTTTTAATGGCTGAGTAATATTCCTGTGTGTGTGTGTGTGTGTAATACACTTCTGTATCAACTTATCAATTGATGGATACTTGGGCAGCTTCCAAATCTTGGCTATTATAAGCGATATTGCTTAGACATAGGGATACCCATGTCCTTTTGAATTTGGATTTTTGTATTCTTTGGACAAGTACCTGGTAGTGGGATTACTGGATCATAAGATAGTTCTATTTTTAATGTTTTGAGGGAACTCCATACTGTTTTCCACAGTTTCTGCATCAGTTTACATTGCTACCAAGAGTGCAAGAAGGTTCCTTTCTCTCCACAAGCTCACCGCAACTCCTGTTGTTTCTTGTGTCGTTGATTTTAGCCATTCTGACAGGTGTGAGGTGATAGCTCTTTGTGGTTTTGATTTGCATTTCCCTGATGATAAGTGATGATGAACATCTTTGCATGTGTCTTTTGGCCATCTGTACGTTTTCTTTGGAAAAATGTTTGTATGTTCCACCCATTTTTTAAATTGGATTATTCATTTTTGGGGCTGTTAAGTTTTGTAAGTTCTTTATATATTTTTGGATACTAACACTTTATCAAATAAGTCATTTGCAAATATCTGTTTATCAGTTTCTTAATGATAATTAAGAAATAATTATCATTATATCATACCATATATCATCATATCATATCATGTCATAATAATAATTATAATAAATTAGAAATGTATTTATTGTAAACACCTATAGCATTATTTACCTATTTAGAAGGAAAAAATTGGATTATTTTTGCTAATCTGAGTTTTCCATTCCAAGATCTATCAATAGATTGTGAATACAGTAGAAACCAAACGTATATGCTTTTAACACATCCGGTGTGGGTGCTGCATTTACTAAAATAACGTCATTGCTCCAACATCAATAGGACATCCATTTAATTTTTTTCCTTTATTGAGAATGAGTTTTTCCTCTTCGTTCACATTATCTACCTTAGGCCATCTGCAGGAAACAATACATATGCTAAATAGATGCTAGGATAAAGAGTGGAGAATGATGGCTAAAGTGACGATTGAGTATAGGACTCAGCCTGAGCTTTGTGGCACTGTTCCAATATTGACCATAGGGCTTAGGCGTTTGAACATGGCTCTGGGCTTAATTTTCTGAGTGGTATTATTTTCCAATCTAAGTAATCATTTGCAATCAATATAATTTTAGAATACAAAATCTAAGTATAAGGTAATTTTAGGAGAATTAGAAAATATAGTTTATTGGAAAAAATACTCTAAATTTTATTATTTAATAAACAGCACAACTAATAAGCCATAAGTGTTAAAGAGTCAGGGAGAACTAAATGTATTTTGACAACTAGGTTTTCAACAGAAGGAAACTAAGAATTGAAAACTCCCCATCAGACTAGGTTGGGTTTACAAAGCTTATAAATAATTTCAGAGCAAGCTAGGGACAGATTGACACCCTGAAAACCTTGCAGAATTAATCTCATAACAGTATTTGTAGACTGCTGTCACTGTCATTCCTTTAGCAAATAGTCACTGAGCTGTGACAAGCATAGTGCTTGGGGCTGTGAATAATGCACTGCTGTAAAAGATAGACTCTGACATCAAGTCCGTGGCTTGTGTCACTTACTCGACAGGCATTTACTGAGCACTACCTATAGGATAGGCACTATGATAAGTATGCCCTGAGGGCTAAATAGAAGATTATGATACAGTCTCGTCCTGAAGGGTTGACTGTTTCAACAGCCAATTTCTGGGAATTCTGCAACTGGGTTTGTATTAACACCTGGAAGACAATAGCTAATTAAATAGAAATTCTCTGCATTGTTATTTCTCAGCCAGGTAACCCATGTTTTCTTTCCCACCTTCCTTCTATATTATTACTTTGCCCAGTCTTTGTAATGGTATTCTTTTTGGATCCTGTATTTTGGAAACTCTGATCATATACTGGTGTTTCCCATGTGCTGAACTACTTTTTTTTAATTTTTAAAAGATTTTATTTATTTATTTGACAGAAAGAGATCACAAGTAGGCAGAGAGGCAGGCAGAGAGAGAGGGGGAAGCAGGATCCCTGCTGAACAAAGAGCCTGATGCAGGACTGGATCCCAGCATCCTGGAACCATGACCTGAGCCGAAGGCAGAGGCTTAACCCACTGAGCCACCCAGGAGCCCCTGTGCTGAACTTTTTAACTAAGATTATATTTTGACCAGTTTTCTCAGCTATCATCCATAACTGGTTCCCAATCTGTGCTTGCTTTGACCTCTCATCTGTTATGTACTGGAACTACTGTCTGCTGCCTGAAAACTTGACTTTTTTTGCCCCCAGAAAATCTCATTTTGGTGTTCCATGTAGTTGCAGTACTAGTATAAGAAATATTCATTGTCTGATATTGAGAAATTACTAAAATCTTTACTGAACATATATTATTAATTTTGATGCATTAAAATAAAAATGCCACTGTTTTTAGCATATTAAAGGAAGGGAAACTTGCATATGACAATATAGAAATTAATTTAATTCTACTAATAACTTTTCCTAGGTTTCTTGAAAAATAAACAGAAAAAGACTGGGAAAAGAGACTTTAATTTGCCATAGTTGAATTCAAAGTCACCAGAAAATAAATTTGCCATCAGAATTTTTTTTTTTTTTTGGTCTCTTCAAATTTCCTATCATAACTTAGTCTTGTTGTTTGTTAGCCACTGGAATGCTCCTGCATTCCCAGATACCCTGTTCATTGTTCTAAACATAAGAATTTAATTTGCATTTTAATATCAATTTCTCTAGCTAGTGTATTATTAAGTACATGTTTTTTCAGATCAACTTTGTCTTGCCTTGTTGTAGCAGTAAAAAATGTTGTACTTATTCTAGTCTTTAATATAGTGGCTTTCTATAATTAAATTAAATCTCCATTTCACAAATCTATGAAAAGAAGTCTTAAAAAAAAACTTGATGGGAGAATCTGATAGCAATGCCAAAATTGTATGGTTGATTTCCAAAGTGCTATGCTCTTCTATATTGTAAGAATTTAAAAATCAAAATTGAGGTAACTTAGAGTTGTGTTTCTGATTGCCTTAAAGGACTGGGTTGGGACATTTTAAGAAAATTGCATAGAGCTATTTTCTCTACTTGGAGAGAACCTGGGTTTTTCAGATTTGTCTTTATGAGAGCTGTAATTTCAACAAAATATGTTTCCCAATGTCTGATTTTAAATAAAATTAATCAAACTAGTTTAAAAAGAAGACAATTGGCAAAGAAATTATTTCTTTGGCCTGTATATTGAATTTTCTACTTTACACTCCCTCACTCTACCCATTCTGCTGCCACAGTTTGGGTTAAACTGAGTTGGTTATTCATTTTTTTAAATGACAGGTGTATAAAATTTTAATTCAGTGTTAATGACAGTAGAGAAAGGACTGATTGCTCATTCATTCGAAAATGAGTTTACTGTACTTAAACTTCAGAGTCATGATCTGGCTTTCTGGATCACCTTGATTTTTACATTGAAGATTTTGTCAAGGGCAATCTCTAGGTTACTAGAATCATGCCTTTTTGGACAAATTTAACTGTGGAAAACTATTACAAAGCACCCAACCTTGATAGATGGTTCATTTATATGCTGTCTGTTATCACATGAGCATGTATTTCACTTGTACATGAAATTATTTAGCCTCTGAAAAATAAAATTGTAATATACTATTGTTTTGTCTTTAGGGATTCAATTAGTTCAATGATGTTTGGAGATAGTAGTGATTTTAAGTAATGGACTATAGACATTTGCAGCAAGCTTCCATATATCAAACATAGCATTTTGCTGTAACTGATTTGCCAAAGAACCCAAGGCTAATACAGATTTATGCTATCTAGTTGAGGTAGGGACAATCTAGCCAGGGACTATTTTTGGCAGTACCAATGGAGTGATAAACAAAACAGACAAAATCTGTACCTTCTAATGAGGGAAGATAGAAAACATAAGATGATAAGCAGATAGATGGACAGACAGAATGAATGGATGAATGAATGAGTAAATGAATACTTAGTGTGTCAGTGATAAGTGCTAACCATACAAATATTGTAAGGGTGATTACCAGGGAGTATAGAACTGACCTTAATATTTCAGATGGAGTGACAATGGAAGGCCATACTGAAAATGTGATATTCCGTTAAATAATGAAAGAGTGAGAATCTGAGAAAAATGTTCTTGGCATAGAAAAGAGGAAGTTCAAAGACGCTGGGGCAAGAATAAGTCTGTTATGTGTAAAGAACAGTAAGATGTCAATGTGATGAATTTGTTAATCTCACAGATGCCAACTCTCCACTTGGAAAGTTAATTACAAGAAAATATCACTAAAACTTCTTTGAAGTATATAAAAAAAATGCTTTTGTAATCAATGCCATCTATTGCCATCAATGCCAACTATTCACATATAGACCTACATTTCTAAAGCATAAGGATGTTTGTATATGATTATTTATGCACAAGCTATTTGGAAAGAGTTTTCTTATGACAGGCAAAATTCTAGAGGAGAATTCAAAGTCAAGACAGGTGAAGTGGATTTTATATAAACTACAGATCTGAGAATTTAACAATCAGAAGATGAAAAAGAAAAAACTCAGAGGTAAATTATAACACATTTTCACTGTTATTAATCTGGCTTTTATAGGCCAGTGATATTTGAAATATTTGACTCTGTAATTTTTTCCCTAATCTAGTTGCCCCTTTTGTTTATATCATAATCTTCTATAAGTCAGAGCTGGGAAGTCTGTCTCTATACATACACACACACACACACACACACACACACACACAAAAACATGCTAAATATATACAAATGTTAGTATTCATGTGTGTATGTGTAGCATATGATATATAATAATTAGTATGCATGTGTAGCATCCAATATATAATAATAATTAAAATAGCTATTGAGTGCCAGATACCATTCTATGCATTTCATATCTATTATATTATTTATTCATCATTGTCACCCCCTAAGTGATGCATTATTGTTATCCCTATTTTATAGAAGAAGAAACTAAGGCTCAAGGAGGTTATATGTTTTGGCAATGGTTATGTAGTTTATGAATGAGGGGCAGAATTTTGTTCTAAGAGAGTCTATACAAGGGCTCAGTGAGGAAATCAGGATGTATCTGGTAACTACATCTAAAAAAAAGTGCAGTAGTTTGCTGTTATCAGAACCAAAATTGGGAAGAGAATGGGAAGGAGCATACACACCTAAAAAATACATCTAATCTAACCCAACTGTGCATAGTAATAAAGTTCTTTGGGATAGGTAGAAGATGAAGGTTCTTGATCTTACAGACTCTATAGACAGTGAAAGATGATTCTTAGAACCAAGACTTACTAAAACTGATATATGTCTAGCTGATGAACCAATTATGATAGTTAAGGGACTGACAAACTTACAAACATACTTAGTATTCTTAATTTTTCATAATTTATTTTTAGTTGTATACGATATACTATTTGAGGGCAAAATTTTTATTACAAAAAGACATCTGAAAATGAGGTTTTAAGTTTTGATTTTCATAGTGTTTCTAGAGTAGAAGTAAATTTTGTTGTATTTTCTTCTATTTAAGCTAGCATAAAATAATTATTTACTAAAAAAAAACTTTGATGGTATGTTTTACAAGAATATACTGAAACAGAAAACGTTTTCAGGTTTTTAGATTAAGTTAGAAATTCACAAAATTATTAATATTCATGCCCTTTGTTCCACAAACAAAACTCTGGGTGCCTGACTATATAAATATTTTTTGTTTTCATTTGTTGTCTCATTCCAAATTTATTTACTGGAAGCAATAATATTTTATTTTTCATTAAAAAAGCCATATTCCTACTTAGAGAAAGGTAAAAATTGTGTAAAATTGATTGGTATTGAATAGTCCTCTTCATCTGGCTGATGACTAGCTGTATACCCAAAGGGCAGTTATGAATTTTAAGTAATCAAATACTGGTTTTGAAATGAAACAAGAACACAATTATGCAAAGTAACTTTCTCAAAATATAATTGCTAATGCGTGGTGTACAGGTGCAAAAGAATACATTGGGCCCAAGGATACTATCTATTATCTTTAATCAGCTGTCTCAGACTTGGTATTCACTAGGGTATATTGTAATCTCCCGGCCTCCTTCTACGTTATCACACCAATGAGACAGTTGCATCAGATTCATCCGAGGTGAATGATAAATTCTAATCCTCGTGACTTTTGGGTAATTTAGTGTCTTAGAAGAACTTGGGCTGTTAGAAAAGAGATGATCACTTTGTATTGAGTTGGGAGGAACTCATTAATTGTTCACTGCCAGTTTCTTCTAGGCTAAATTTATTTTTTATGCTCATACTCTTTTCAGGAATAATTCCAAGCCTATTTTTATAGTAACTAGGAGAAAACCCAGGAAAGCTCCCATGCTTGCAAGTTAACCAGCCATCTAAATTGCTACAAAGGCGAGTGACTCATTGTTAATTAAAACCAGAGTGGGTAATATGGGAGAAGGGCCAAGTCTTTTGAATAGCAGAGATTAGCAAGACTGCTTATGCGAAAATTGTTCACTGCAGGCCCTTCTTCAAAATAATTTAATTTTAAAGTAAGAATTGGTAATTTATATTTCCATCTTTGAACTGGCTAGCTAAACATTTTTAATATATTTGGTCTTCATCCATGGAGAGTTTTAAATTTGATAATTAAGTCCCATCTCTTTCTAGCTTTTAAACCAGAGCTAATAATATTTTGGTTGTTGTTATTTCTTTGAAGTGGAGAAATATTGTTGCTCAAGACAAAAGATAAGTCAAGTTTTGATTCTCCATGTTCTTCTTTCCCTTCTTAGTTTGCTAACAGCTATACGGAACACATTTATTATTTTGTTCTGATTGTACAAAACATTTTTGTTACCAACGGATAGTTGTACTCAATATTATTAGAAGAGATCTTATGGGGTATGTATATTTTAGTTTTTTCATATGAGAGTGCACTGTGGAGCTTCTTTTGTGAAACACTTAGAAGATGTGAGAAATGTTTTGTAATAATTAAAGCACAATTATAAACTTATGGTGTCATAGAAGAATTTGAAAAAAATATAAATGATAGAGTATCTCTTTCTTTATACTTGCTTCCTTAAAAATATGTAAATTCCATATTATCTAAGGCTTGCTAGATTTGTTACAACATTGATATCTCAGATCTACTTACTTTCATTAAAACATTGAAGATAGATTTAAACAGCATTGGTATCAAAAAAACACATGAATGTTTCTAGTTGTAGTTTGAATTAGGAATCAAATATAATGTGTTGGAATTTGATATTATCAAATTTATTATAACGTTACTCAGTACTTTTTCTGCAAATAGATTGTCATCAACCTGTTTATGAAGAAAAACCACTGTTTATAAAAAACCATGAAATTAATTTGAGAAAGGAGTTGAAACCAAACAAAAAATAGGCATTATCAGTTTACTGAAGGAATAAACCATTGGTTATGGCTGTGAAGTTATTGTTCACAAATATGGTTCAATGTGGCCCTATCACTTTTAGACTTCATCTCCTACCATGCCTTTTTTCTTAATACTCTTCTATTCTGCATGTACACAGTACTCTTATCTAGTGCATATAGAGACTTTATGTATGCCATTTGTTTACCTTGGAATGACTTTTCTCTCTTCTCTTTCCCAAACAAAATACTCTTTTTTGATACCTTATCTTCATGCTTTCTTAATGCTTAGGAGATTCATATAAATGTTTCATAGCTTTCATCAGACAGTATTGTATTTATGTGCCTTAACTTCTCTTCCATCCTTCCCTTTATCTTGCTTCTCTTTGTTTGTAAATTGCTGAGGAGCATATCAGATATTTAATAAGTGCCCAATAAGTGCTGATATGTCTAAACTAAAAATGACTAGACTCTAATAATAAATAGGTGCAGTTAACCAAAGAACTTCTGAATTCTGAAGCTCTTTTAAAGTTGTCTGCTCCTATAGAGTCTTGTTCTGATGATTATTTATATATAATATACAAATCATGACTTTTATCAAATGCAAAATTATTTGAACTCACATAGAAATTCTAGGTCAAGTGAAGAAAATGGCTCAGCATATGATCAAAGAATACCAGTTTTGTTTTAGCATAGAAAGCTATATATGGATATATAGAAAAGCTGCAGGCCAAACAACCTTCAGGAACCATAAATAGGTCCATGGATGGTATATTGAGTTAAATAATGCCCCCCCATTTCATGTTAACCTGGAGCTTGTGAATGTGACCTTATTTAGAAATAGAAATATATTATTTAGAAATAGAAATATATATTTAGAAAAAAAAATATATATACATATATATATATAAAATCTCCAAATTAAGATGTGATCACACTGGCTTTGGTGGGCTTTAATTTCAATATGGCTAGTATCTTTATAATAAGAGGGAAATTTGGACAAAGGTGGGGAGAGCCATATGAAGATGCAGACAGAGATTAGAGTGATAGTATACAAGAAAAGTAATGCCAAAGATTGCTAGCAATCATCAGAAACTAGAAGAGGCAAGGACGGTTTCTTAGAGCATTTGGAAGAAGTATGGCCATGTTGATATTTTGATTTTAGACTTCTAGCCTCCCGAACTGCAAGAGAATACATTTTTATTGTTTTAATTCATCTAGTTTGTGGTACTTTGTTATGACAGCCCTAGGAAACTAATAGATAGCCTATGCTTACTGATAAAGAAATGTTGTTTAGATCAGCTTAACACTTAATAAATTTGTATGACAGACATAATGGTAGACATGAGGAATATATTCTTGAAAACTTTCAAAAAGTATGAAAAAGATGGACATATCAACAAAATGTCAGTGTCACATTTGGAAGATACTATTGGTTATCCATCCATCAGCTATTTACTCTTCCTTTCTGCCTTTGAATGTATTTGAATAAGCAATAAGTTTTGGCACTACGACAGCCATCCTAAAAGGAAGAGAATTACAGAAAAACTTACCAAGATACCTGACACTACTGAGCCACCAGTCAAATCTGTAACATCTCACCAATCACAATGAATTCTATTGTATGAACCATATTTAGTGGATTCTTTGATAATCACATCTCAAATATCTTAATGAATATGAAATGTGTTCAAGAGTTTTGGAAACATAAAGAAAAGGAGCTCTTGTCCCAAACTGGAGAATCAGGCAAGGTTTCAGTAAGGATGGAAAGATGAGTAGAAGTTAACTGGATCAAGAAATGTGAGAGTCTCCTCCTAGGAAAAAATAATAGGAGATAAAGATAGAAACCTATAAAAGATCATGATGGCCAGCCATAAGTATTTTGACATTACTATAATATAAATGCAAAAGTAGGTTGAATTGGGGAGGTTCAAGCCATGAAAACTTTTGTATGTCCTAGTAAGGTCATTGAACCTTATTCTATAAACAAGGGGAACCTACTGGAATGTTTTAAGCAGAGTGTTTTGAGTTTAATTAAGTTATAGTTAGATACTTCTGTTTATATTTCCCATTTTAAATTTAAATTACAAGGCTAGAATCATAATAACAATCTCCATAATAGTTCAGGAAAGAGATGTTGAGACATAAATTGTAACTGGCAATGATAGTATTAAGGAAGAGATAATTTTGAGAAATAGTTGGAAAATAAAATTGAAGTACATGATTTCCTGGATGTGGAGATAAGGAAAATATAAGGATTTATGGTGATTTTTCAGGTTTCTGGCTTAAGAAGATAGTAGATAAAGAATAGAGGAGAAAGAACTTGTTATAGTAGGAGGTGATAATTTAGTTTTCAAATGTCAAGTACCTAAACTTCTGTTTAAATTATTTTAAAATGGAAAGTTAAATAAAGCATGTGTCCCTACTGTTGTACATACTGAATAAACTCAAATTTTCTTAATGACTCATGGTAATAATTGTGAATATCAATTATTGTTTGGGTTTGTAAATATTTATAAATTTGGTCTTGAATTGGTATGATACTTTTCAATAACAGGTAATTATAGATTTTTACAGCATTATTTAAATTGTTCTACATAGTTTTTATGTTACTCTTTATTCTTCATTATTTTGAGACTATGGGTTATCACTTCATTCATTCCTTCACTTGTATATTGACTCCACAGTGTGTTAGACATTGTTTTGGGCTGGGAGGGTAGAGTGCTGAACAAGACAGAGTCTCTCTTCTCGCTGACTTTATATTGTGGTAAGGAAGAACAAATAATAAACAACCAGAAACATATATCAAGATAATTCTACATAGTAATAAGTGCTTTAAAGGAAATAAAATAAAAATTGAAAGGCATCAGGCAAATAGAAAGTAAGGTAGTAAGAGAAATTAACTTTCAGGAGGAACTTTAAAAAAAATTTTTTTTATTTAATTTCTTTTCAGTGTAACAGAATTCATTGTTTATGCACCATACCTAGTGCTCCATGCAATACGTTCCCTCCATAATACCCACCACCTGGCTCCCCCAACCTCCCACCCCCACCCCTTCAAAACCCTCAGATTGTTTTTCAGAGTCCATAGTCTCTCATGGTTCATCTCCCCTTCCAATTTCCCTCAAATCCCTTCTCCTCTCCATCTCCCCATGTCCTCCATGTTATTTGTTATGCTCCACAAATAAGTGAAACCATATGATAATTGACTCTCTCTGCTTGACTTATTTCACTGAGCATAATCTCTTCCAGTCCTGTCCATGTTAATATAAAAGTTGGGTATTCATCCTTTCTGATGGAGGCATAATACTTCATAGTGTGTATGGACCACATCTTATCCATTCATCCGTTGAAGGGCATCTTAGTTCTTTCCATAGTTTGACGACCATGGCCATTGCTGCTATAAAAATTGGAGTACAGATGGCCCTTCTTTTCACTACATCTGTATCTTTGGGGCAAATACCCAGTAGTGCAATTGCAAGGTCATAGGGAAGTTCTATTTTTAATTTCTTGAGGAATCTCCACACTGTTCTCCAAAGAGGCTGCACCAACTTGCATTCCCACCAACAATGTAAGAGGGTTCCCCTTTCTCCACATCCTCTCCAGCACACGTTATTTCCTGTCTTGCTAATTTTGGCCATTCTAACTGGTGTAAGGTGGTATCTCAGTGTGGTTTTAATTTGAATCTCCCTGATGGCTAGTGATGATGAACATTTTTTCATGTGTCTGATAGCCATTTGTATGTCTTCATTGGAGAAGTGTCTGTTCATGTCTTCTGCCCATTTTTTGACATGATTATCTGTTTTGTGTGTGTTGAGTTTGAGAAGTTCTTTATAGATCTTGGATATCAGCCTTTTGTCTGTACTGTCATTTGCAAATATCTTCTCCCATTCCGTAGGTTGCCTCTTTGTTTTGTTGACTGTGTCCTTTGCTATGCAGAAGCTTTTGATCTTGATGAAGTCCCAAAAGTTCATTTTCGCTTTTGTTTCCTTTGCCTTTGGAGACACATCTTTTTTTTTTTTAACTTTTTTTTTTAAAGATTTTATTTATTTATTTGACAGACAGAGATCACAGGTAGGCAGAGGCAGACAGAGAGAGAGAGGGAGAAACAGGCTCCCTGCTGAGCAGAGAGCCCAATGCGGGGCTCGATCCCAGGACCCTGAGATCATGACCTGAGCCGAAGGCAGAGGCTTAACCCACTGAGCCACCCAGGTGCCCCTGGAGACACATCTTGAAAGAAGTTGCTGTGGCTGATATCGAAGAGGTTACTGCCTATGTTCTCCTCTAGGATTCTGAAGGATTCCTGTCTCACGTTGAGGTCTTTTATCCATTTCGAGTTTATCTTTGTGTATGGTGTAAGAGAATGGTTGAGTTTCATTCTTCTACATATAGCTGTCCAATTTTCCCAGCACCATTTATTGAAGAGACTGTCTTTTTCCCACTGTATGTTTTTTCCTGCTTTGACGAAGATTATTTAACCATAGAGTTGAGGGTCCATATCTGGGCTCTCTACTCTTCCACTGGTCTATGTGTCTGTTTTTATGCCAGTACCATGCTGTCTTGGTGATTACAACTTTGTGGTAAAGCTTGAAATCCAGTAACATGATGTCCCCAGTTTTGTTTTTCTTTTTCAATATTTCCTTAGCAATTTGGGGTCTCTTCTGATTCCATACAAATTTTAGGATAATTTGCTCTAACTTTGAAAAATACTGGTGGAATTTTGATTGGAATGGCATTAAAAGTATAGATTGCTCTAGAAAGTATAGACATTTTAACAATGTTTATTCTTCTGATCCAAGAGCATGGAATGGTCTTCCATCTTTTTGTGTCTTCTTCAATTTCTTTCATGAGTGTTCTGTAGTTCCTTGAGTACAGATCCTTTACCTTCAAGAGGAGGAACTTTTTTTAAGTGAAACCTGATAATTTGCTGATGATGCTAGTCTTTGAAAGTTGGCATTTCAGAGATGGAAGGCAGTAACAAGAAGTAGGTTTTCTGAGTTTGAGGAACTGAGAGATTATTGAAATTGTGTGATCAGTGGGTTTGGGGTTAAGAGTAGAAGGTAAAGTATTGGACATGGCATACAACATAGACCTTGTAGGTTAGATGAATATTACTCCGTTTGCAAAGAAAAAAGCATTGGAGTATTTTAACCATGGGGATGACATAATCACTTTTATACTTTTAAAAGAGAGTTCATACAATGAGATCATACGATAATTGTCTTTCTCTGAATGACTTATTTTGCTTAGCATAATACCCTCTAGTTCCATCCATGTCATTGCAAATGGCAAGTTTCATTTTTTGATGGCTATATAACATTCCATTGTATATATATACCACATCTTCTTTTTTATCCATTCATCTGTTGATGGACATCTAGGCTCATTCCATAGTTTGGCTATTGTGAACATTGCTGCTATGAACATTTGGGTGCATATGCCCCTTCAGATCACTACATTTGTATCTTTAGGGTAAATACCCAGTAGCACAATTGCTGGGTCATAAGGTAGCTCTATTTTCAACTTTTTGAGGAACTTCCAGAATGGCTACACCAGCTTGCATTCCCACCAACAGTGTAAGAGGGTTTCCCTTTCCTCATGATCTCACTGATATGAGGAATTTGAGAAGCAAGGCAGAAGAACATAGGGGAAGGAAGGGAAAAATGAAACAAAATGAAACCAGAGAGGGAGACAAACCGTAAGAGACTCTTAACCTCAGGAAACAAACTGAGGGTTGCTGGAGGGGACGGGGTTGGGAGAGATGGGGTGGCTGGGTGATGGACATTGGGGAGGATATGTGCTATGGTGAGGTAAAAAAATTCAGGCTGACCAGCAGAGAATGGAATGTATGGAAAATAAAGTAGAAGGAAAGAGACCAGTTAGAAAGGCATTGTATTAGTTCAGGCAGAAATGTAGCAATGGGAAGGAAGAGAAGTAGATGAATTAAGCATGGATTTTGTAGGCAAAACTGAAAAAAAAAAAACTTTTTAATAGCATACTTTCCCCTTTCAATTTCACCACTACTTTTCCTGGGGGGGAAAGTACATTGATTATTACATTTGGATTATCAGATAGTTGGGATTATGTAAAATGGAAACTGAATGATTGTTTGAAGGGTTTCCTGTAAGTAGAGTTTGAACTTAGTGTATTATCTTTATGCCTTTATACTACTTTTTGGGTTGCCAGTAGTTGTTAGAGAGTAGCTTCTATAAAAATATGGTATTGGTATATTATAGAGTAATTTCAATGTTTTTACTTTGTAGACATAATCATCATTTTGAAAGAGACTACTTGACATTCTCAGAGCACTGGGGCAAAGCAATAAATGTTTACCAAGGAATTATGTCTCCTGGAAGATAGAACAAAACTTGAAACCTTTGGGATATTCTCATTTTCACTGTTCATATACTCTCTGACCTTGCTCAATACATTTAATGGCTCTGTGTTACAGTTTCCCAATCTTTGAATGGTAATAATGATCTTTTCCATCTAAGTTAAGATATATTTGTAAAGTACATGGAACTTGCCAACAGGAAATCACTACATACACGACAATTTATTGTTAGTTTTATGGCCAATTCAAATCCCAAAGGAATTGAAGTCATTGCCATTTGAAGGTTGTCCAGTTCATTTTTTAGACAGATGACCGATCCAATACAACAATCACACAGAGTCCCTGAACAATTACGCTCAAACTCTGCCTTGGCTATCACAGAAGAAAATTATGATTGTTAAATCAATATGGCTATAAAAATGACTTGCTTTTCTTCCCTAAGCAGTTTGGAACTGTGAGAACATGCTGGGATTAGAGGATTGATGAGAAGTCTGTACTGTTCTTTTAAGTATTGTTTCAATTTTGAGGGTAGAGAATTGAAAACTGCTTAGTTATTTTTAAAGTATTTATGAGAAAGATTTTCATTTAATTCTAAATCTACTGTGTATGATGAGTTAACTGATTCAGTAAGTGTATACAGTAGCATGGATTTGCAAAAATTATTTACGTTTGGTCAGATGAAGAAAGCTAGATAAAGAAGTTGACATTTTACCTGGGTCTTGAAAAGATGAAGAGGATTTCCACGCTAGAGATAAGGGGGATAAAAGAATTTCCTCAAGAGAAAACAAAGTGGTTCAACCCATTCACGTGGAAATACAGTGGTTACATTTGAGAAGAGCTGAGTACTTTTTATTTCACTAGAACACACAGAGAGTGAAGAAACCAGATAAATAATAAGAGACAGAGTAGCTATATTGGAAATACCTCTAATAACATTCTTAGTTTTATGTCCTATATTAGGAGCCTAGAATTGGGATAATCTGATCTTTGCTTTAAAAAAGGGGGGGGGGGCCTGGGTGGCTGGCTCAGTGGGTTAAGCCTCTGCCTTCGGCTTGAGTCATGATCTCAGGGTCCTGGAATCGAGACCCGTATTGGGCTCTCTGCTCAGCGGGGAGCCTGCTTCCCCCTCTCTCCCTCTGCCTGCCTCTCTGCCTAAAAGATGTTTTCAATGGTGTCTATGTAGAGACAACATTATTTAATATTCCCCTTCAAAATAACCATAAGTAGATAAAAAGTAAGATCAATTTAATGAGCTAGAAAAATGTCATTCTATTTCTTATTAAGATATAATTCACATGGTATTAAATTCACTTTTAAAATATACAGTTTAGTGGTGTTCCTCTTCACAGACTGTCCAACCATCACTGCTATCTAATTTTAAAAATGTTTCATCACCCCCAAAAGACATACCCAGTGACAGTCACTCCTCTCTTACCTTTCCCCACAGTACCACTAATACATAGTATCACTACCACTAACACTAATGGTAGAAACTACTAAATTGTTTTCTGTCACTACAGACTTGCCTACTGTGGATATTTCATATGCTTGGGATCATAAAATGTGTGACCTTTTCTGACTGGTTACTTTCATTTATGTTTGTAGTTTTACCTATGTTGTGGCATATAACACTGCATAATTCTGTTTTATTTTCAAATAATATTCCATTGTATGGGTATGCCACATTTGTTTATCCATTCATCTGTTGATATTTGGGTTGTTGGACATTCTGGCTATTATAAATAATATTGTTATGAATATTCACAAGTATATTTTTATGTAGACATATATTTGCAAGTATCTTTAGTATATACCTCACAGTGGTAATGGGATAACTCTATTTTTAACATTTTGAGGAACTGCCAAATTGTTTTTCAAAGTGGCTGTACTATTTGACAGTCCCACCAGCAATGTGTGAGGGTTCCAATTTTTCACATTCTCTATAACACTTATTGTCTGTCTTTTTTTATTTTAGTCATTATAGTTAGTGTGAAGTCACTATCTCATTGGGGTTTTGATATGTATTTCCTTAATGACCAATGATGTTGGTCAAACATCTTTTCATATGTTTATAAGACATCTGTATTATTTCTTCTTTGGATAAATGTCTATTTAAATCCATTTCCCATCTTTAAATTGAGTTATTTTTCTTTTTATCACTGAATTGTAAAAGTTCTTAATACATTCTGACAGGTCCCTTTTCAGATATCTCAGATACATGATATCTGATGAAAATTTTGAGATATTTTCTCCCCACTCTGGGGTTATCATATCCTTGATTTTCTTTGAAGCACAATTTTTAAAATTTTGATTAAGTTCAATTTATGTATTTTTTTTCTTTTGTTCATGGTGCTTTTGCTCTCATATCTAAGAATCCCATTGCCAAATCTAAAGTCATAAGGATTTATGCCTATGTTTTCTTTTAAGAGTTTTATATCACTAGATCCTATATGTTTATCTTTGATCCATTTTGAATTAGTTTTTGGTATATGGTATGAGACAAGAGTCCAAGTTAATTCTGTTGCATGTGAACATCCAGTTGTTCCAGCACCATGTGTTTAAAGATTACTCTTTCCTCCTTGAACTGTCTTGACATCCTTGCCAAAAATCAGTTGATCATAAATAAAAGAATACACTTAGGACTCTCAATTCTATCCCATTTTATATATCTGTCTTTATGCTAGCACCACAATGTCTTAATTACAATTGTTTATTTTAGTTAAATTTTGAAATCAGAAAATATGAGTCTTCTTATTTTGTTCTTGTCAATGAACATTGCTCTTCTGAGCCCATTGTAGTTCCATATGAATTGTAGAGTTAGCTTGTGAGTTTCTGCAAAAAAAAAAAAAAAAAAAAAACACCTGGAATTTTGAAAAGGATCATATTTTGCTGGTAGATCAATTTGAAGAGTATTGCCATACATCTTTCTATTTATTTCGATCTTCTTTATTCTCTTTAAACAATGTTTTATAGTTTTCAGTGTACATGTCTTGTGCTTCTTTTGTTAAATTTATTCTTAAGTATTTTATTTTCTTTGATATGATTATAAAATAATTTGTTTCCTTAATTTCATATTTAAATTCTTCATTATCTAGTTTATAAGAATATAGGCACATTTGTAGGTTAATCTTGTGTCCTACATTCTTGAGGAATTCATTTCCTACTTTTAACAATTTTTCCTTTGTGGTTTCCTTAGGATTTTCTATATGTGAATCATATTATCTTTACTTCTTACATTCCTATCTGGGTGATTTTTCTTCGTTTTTTTCTTGTCCAATTCTCCATCTGTCATCTTCACTGATGTTGAATAGAAGTGGCAAGAGCAGACATTGTTGTCTTTTTCCTAATCTTAGAGGTAAAGCTTTCAGTAAAAAACCACTAATTAAAATGTTAACTGCGAGTTTTTTGTGGACGCCCTTTATTAGGTTGAGGAAATTTCATTTTATTCCATTTTTTAAAATGCTTCTCTCTGGTAAAATATTTTAAAATAACTTCAAATAACTTCTCAATTTGAACAAAGTTAATCACTTAATATGTGAAATTTAAGTTCCACACAGCTTTCTTCTATAAACAGATTTTATGCAAAAGATCCACATATTAATTTTCATGGTTTGAGTTAAGAATTTTAAGTTATTTTTGCTTTTGTTTCCTTTGCCTTTGGAAACATGTCTTGAAAGAAGTTGCTATGGTTGATGTTGAAGAGGCTACTGCCTATATTCTCCTCTAGGATTTTGATAGATTCCTGCCTTACGTTGAGATCTTTTATCCATTTTGAGTTTATCTTTGTGTATGGTATAAGAGAATGGTAGCATTTCATTCTTCTATACAGAGATGTCCGATTTTCCCAGCACCATTTATTGAAGAGACTGTTTTTTTTCTCACTGTATATTTTTTCCTGCTTTGTTGAAGATTAGTTGACCATATAGTTGCGTGTCCCATATCTGGGCTCTCTACTCTGTTCCACTGGTCTATGTGTCAGTTTTTGTGCCAGTATCATACTGTCTTGGTGATCACAGCTTTGCAGTAAAACTTGAAATCAGGCAACATGATGCCCCCAGTTTTGTTTTTCTTTCTCAACATTTCCCTAGCACTAAGGAGGGCACGTATTGCTTTGGAGCACTGGGTGTGGTACATAAACAATGAACCTTGGAACACTGAAAAAAAGTTAAAAAAAAAAAAGCAAAAAAAGAATTTTAAATTATTTAATTTATTTTTTTTTAACTTTTTTTTTTAATTTTTTTATTTTTTTCAGCATAACAGTATTCATTATTTTTGCACCAAACCCAGTGCTCCATGCAATCCGTGCCCTCTACAATACCCACCACCTGGTGCCCCCAACCTCCCACCCCCCACCCCTTCAAAATTCTCAGATCGTTTTTCAGAGTCCATAGTCTCTCATGGTTCACCTCCCCTTCCAATTTCCCTAAACTCCCTTCTCCTCTCCATCTCCCCTTGTCCTCCATGCTATTTGTTATGCTCCACAAATAAGTGAAACCATATGATAATTGACTCTCTCTGCTTGACTTATTTCACTCAGCATAATCTCTTCCAGTCCCGTCCATGTTGCTACAAAACTTGGGTATTCATCCTTTCTTTTTTCTTTTCTTTTTTTTTTTTACAGCTTTATAAACATATATTTTTATCCGCAGGGGTACAGGTCTGTGAATCGCCAGGTTTACACACTTCACAGCACTCACCATAGCACATACCCTCCCCAATATCCATAACCCCAACCCCCTCTCCCAACCCCCTCCCCCCTCAACCCTCAGTTTGTTTTGTGAGATTAAGAGTCACTTATGATTTGTCTCCCTCCCAATCCCATCTTGTTTCATTTACTCTTCTCCGACCCCCTCAACCCCCCATGTTGCATCTCCTCTCCCTCATATCAGGGAGATCATATGATAGTTGTCTTTCTCCGATTGACTTATTTCGCTAAGCATGATACCCTCTAGTTCCATCCACGTCGTCGCAAATGGCAAGATTTCATTTCTTTTGATGGCTGCATAGTATTCCATTGTGTATATATACCACTTCTTCTTTATCCATTCGTCTGTTGATGGACATCTAGGTTCTTTCCATAGTTTGGCTATTGTAGACATTGCTGCTATAAACATCCGGGTGCACGTGCCCCTTCGGATCACTACGTTTGTATCTTTAGGGTAAATACCCAGCAGTGCGATGGCTGGGTCATAGGGTAGTTCTATTTTCAACATTTTGAGGAACCTCCATGCTGTTTTCCAGAGTGGTTGCACCAGCTTGCATTCCCACCAACAGTGTAGGAGGGTTCCCCTTTCTCCGCATCCTCGCCAGCATCTGTCATTTCCTGACTTGTTCATTTTAGCCATTCTGACTGGTGTGAGGTGATATCTCATGGTGGTTTTGATTTGTATTTCCCTGATGCCGAGTGATATGGAGCACTTTTTCATGTGTCTGTTGGCCATCTGGATGTCTTCTTTGCAGAAATGTCTGTTCATGTCCTCTGCCCATTTCTTGATTGGATTCTTTGTTCTTTGGGTGTTGAGTTTGCTAAGTTCTTTATAGATTTTGGACACTAGCCCTTTATCTGATATGTCATTTGCAAATATCTTCTCCCATTCTGTCAGTTGTCTTTTGGTTTTGTTCACTGTTTCCTTTGCTGTGCAAAAGCTTTTGATCTTGATAAAATCACAAAAGTTCATTTTTGCCCTTGCTTCCCTTGCCTTTGGTGATGTTCCTAGGAAGATGTTGCTGCGGCTGACGTCGAAGAGGTTGCTGCCTGTGTTCTCCTCAAGAATTTTGATGGATTCCTTTCTCACATTGAGATCCTTCATCCATTTTGAGTCTATTTTCGTGTGTGGTGTAAGGAAATGATCCAATTTCATTTTTCTGCATGTGGCTGTCCAATTTTCCCAACACCATTTATTGAAGAGGCTGTCTTTTTTCCATTGGACATTGTTTCCTGCTTTGTCGAAGATGAGTTGACCATAGAGTTGAGGGTCCATTTCTGGGCTCTCTATTCTGTTCCATTGATCTATGTGTCTGTTTTTGTGCCAGTACCATGCTGTCTTGATGATGACAGCTTTGTAATAGAGCTTGAAGTCCGGAATTGTGATGCCACCAACTTTGGCTTTCTTTTTCAATATTGCTTTGGCGATTCGAGGTCTTTTCTGGTTCCATATAAATTTTAGGATTATTTGCTCCATTTCTTTGAAAAAAATGGATGGTACTTTGATAGGAATTGCATTAAATGTGTAGATTGCTTTAGGTAGCATAGACATTTTCACAATATTTATTCTTCCAATCCAGGAGCATGGAACATTTTTCCATTTCTTTGTGTCTTCCTCAATTTCTTTCATGAGTACTTTATAGTTTTCTGAGTATAGATTCTTAGTCTCTTTGGTTAGGTTTATTCCTAGGTATCTTATAGTTTTGGGTGCAATTGTAAATGGGATGGACTCCTTAATTTCTCTTTCTTCTGTCTTGTTGTTGGTGTAGAGAAATGCAACTGATTTCTGTGCATTGATTTTATATCCTGACACTTTACTGAATTCCTGTACAAGTTCTAGCAGTTTTGGAGTGGAGTCTTTTGGGTTTTCCACACATAGTATCATATCATCTGCGAAGAGTGATAGTTTGACTTCTTCTTTGCCTATATGGATGCCTTTAATTTCCTTTTGTTGTCTGATTGCTGAGGCTAGGACTTCTAGTACTATGTTGAATAGCAGTGGTGATAACGGACATCCCTGCCGTGTTCCTGACCTTAGCAGAAAAGCTTTCAGTTTTTCTCCATTGAGAATGATATTTGCGGTGGGTTTTTCATAGATGGCTTTGATAATATTGAGGTATGTGCCGTCTATCCCTACACTTTGAAGAGTTTTGATCAGGAAAGGATGCTGTACTTTGTCAAATGCTTTTTCAGCATCTATGGAGAGTATCATATGGTTCTTGTTCTTTCTTTTATTAATGTGTTGTATCACATTGATTGATTTGCGGATGTTGAACCAGCCTTGCAGCCCTGGAATAAATCCCACTTGGTCGTGGTGAATAATCCTTTTAACGTACTGTTGAATCCTATTGGCTAGTATTTTGGCGAGAATTTTTGCATCTGTGTTCATCAAGGATATTGGTCTGTAGTTCTCTTTTTTGTTGGGATCCTTGTCTGGTTTTGGGATCAAGGTGATGCTGGCCTCATAAAATGAGTTTGGAAGTTTTCCTTCTATTGCTATTTTTTGGAACAGTTTCAGGAGAATAGGAATTAGTTCTTCTTTAAATGTTTGGTAGAATTCCCCCGGGAAGCCGTCTGGCCCTGGGCTTTTGTTTGTTTGGAGATTTTTGATGACTGTTTCAATCTCCTTACTGCTTATGGGCCTGTTCAGGCTTTCTATTTCTTCCTGGTTCAGTTGTGGTAGTTTATATGTCTCTAGGAATGCATCCATTTCTTCCAGATTGTCAAATTTGTTGGCGTAGAGTTGCTCATAGTATGTTCTTATAATTGTCTGTATTTCTTTGGTGTTCGTTGTGATCTCTCCTCTTTCATTCATGATTTTATTTATTTGGGTCCTCTCTCTTTTCTTTTTGATAAGTCTGGCCAGGGGTTTATCAATCTTATTAATTCTTTCAAAGAACCAGCTCCTAGTTTCGTTGATTTGTTCTATTGTTTTTTTGGTTTCTCTTTCATTGATTTCTGCTCTGATCTTTATGATTTCTCTTCTCCTGCTGGGTTTAGGGTTTCTTTCTTGTTCTTTCTCCAGCTCCTCTAGGTGTAGGGTTAGGTTGTGTACCTGAGACCTTTCTTGTTTCTTGAGAAAGGCTTGTACCGCTATATATTTTCCTCTCAGGACTGCCTTTGTTGTGTCCCACAGATTCTGAACCGTTGTGTTTTCATTATCATTTGTTTCCATAAATTTTTTCAATTCTTCTTTGATTTCCTGGTTGACCCATTCATTCTTTAGAAGGATGCTGTTTAGTCTCCATGTATTTGGGTTCTTTCCAAATTTCCTCTTGTTATTGAGTTCTAGCTTTAGAGCATTGTGGTCTGAAAATATGCAGGGAATGATCCCAATCTTTTGATACCGGTTGAGACTTAATTTAGGACCAAGAATGTGATCTATTCTGGAGAATGTTCCATGTGCACTAGAGAAGAATGTGTATTCTGTTGCTTTGGGATGAAATGTTCTGAATATATCTGTGATGTCCATCTGGTCCAGTGTGTCATTTAAGGCCTTGATTTCCTTGTTGATCTTTTGCTTGGATGATCTGTCCATTTCAGTGAGGGGAGTGTTAAAATCCCCTACTATTATTGTATTCTTGTCGATGTGTTTCTTTGATTTTGTTATTAATTGGTTTATATAGTTGGCTGCTCCCACGTTAGGGGCATAGATATTTAAAATTGTTAGATCTTCTTGTTGGACAGTTCCTTTGAGTATGATATAGTGTCCCTCCTCATCTCTTATTATAGTCTTTGGCTTAAAGTCTAATTGATCTGATATAAGGATTGCCACTCCTGCTTTCTTCTGATGTCCATTAGCATGGTAAATTCTTTTCCACCCCCTCACTTTAAACCTGGAGGTGTCTTCGGGTGTAAGATGAGTTTCTTGTAGGCAACATATAGATGGGTTTTGTTTTTTTATCCATTCTGATACCCTGTGTCTTTTGATTGGGGCATTTAGCCCATTAACATTCAGGGTAAGTATTGAGAGATATGAATTTAGTGCCATTGTGTTGCCTGTAAGGTGACTGTTATTGTATATTGTCTCTGTTTCTTTCTGATCTACTACTTTTAGGGTCTCTCTTTGCTTAGAGGACCCCTTTCAATATTTCCTGTAGAGCTGGTTTGGTATTTGCAAATTCTTTCAGTTTTTGTTTGTCCTGGAAGCTTTTAATCTCTCCGTCTATTTTCAATGATAGCCTAGCTGGATATAGTATTCTTGGCTGCATGTTTTTCTCATTTAGTACTCTGAATATATCATGCCAGCTCTTTCTGGCCTGCCAGGTCTCTGTGGATAAGTCTGCTGCCAATCGAATATTTTTACCATTGTACGTTACAGACTTCTTTTCCCGGGCTGCTTTCAGGATCTTTTCTTTGTCACTAAGACTTGTCAATTTTACTATTAGGTGACGGGGTGTAGACCTATTCTTATTGATTTTGAGGGGGGTTCTCTGAACCTCCTGGATTTTGATGCTTGTTCCCTTTGCCATATTGGGGAAATTCTCTCCAATATTCTCTCCAATATACCTTCTGCTCCCCTCTCTGTTTCCTCTTCTTCTGGAATCCCAATTATTCTAATGTTGTTTCGTCTTATGGTGTCACTTATCTCTCGAATTCTCCCCTTGTGGTCCAGTAGCTGTTTGTCCCTCTTTTGCTCAGCTTCTTTATTCTCTGTCATTTGGTCTTCTATATCGCTAATTCTTTCTTCTGCCTCATTTATCCTAGCAGTGAGAGCCTCCATTTTTGATTGCACCTCATTAATAGCTTTTTTGATTTCAACTTGGTTAGATTTTAGTTCTTTTATTTCTCCAGAAAGGGCTTTTATATCTCCCGAGAGGGTTGCTTTAATATCTTCCATGCCTTTTTCGAGCCCGGCTAGAACCTTGAGAATCATCATTCTGAACTCTATATCTGACATATTACCAATGTCTGTATTGATTAGGTCCCTAGCCTTTGGTATTGCCTCTTGTTCTTTTTTTTGTTGTGAATTTTTCCGCCTTGTCATTTTGTCCAGATAAGAGTTTATGAAGGAGCAAGTAAAATACTAAAAGGGTGGCAACAACCCCAGGAAAATATGCTTTAGCCAAATCAGAAGAGATCCTGAATTGTGAGGGGGGAGAAAGGGGATAAAAAGGGGTTCAGAAAGAAAGAAAAAAAAAACTATTAAAAAAAAAGAAAGCCGATAAAGAAAAAATATAAAAAGAGGAAAAAATATATATATATTAGATAAACTATTTAAAAAACGTTAAAAAAGAAAATGGTAAAAGTTAAAAAAAATTTAGCAGAAGAAGAGAAAAAGAAAAAAAATTGAAAAAGAAAAAAAAATTAAATTAACTGCAAGGCTAAAAAATCATGGGGAGAAAGCCATGAGTTCCGTGCTTTGCTTTCTTCTCCTCTGGAATTCCGCCGTTCTCCTTGGTAGGTGAACTTGGTCCTGGCTGGGTTTCCCGTAGATCTTCTGGGGGAGGGGCCCGTTGTAGTGATTCTCAAGCGTCTTTGCCCCAGGCGGAGTTGCACCGCCCTTACCCAGGGCCGCGCTGAGTCATCCGCTCGGGTTCGCTTTCGGGAGCTTTTGTTCCCTGAGCGCTTTCCGTAGAGTCCGGAGGACGGGAATAAAGATGGCGGCCTCCCGGTCCCCGGCCCGGGGCCCCACTCCTCAGTGCGCCCTCAGAGAACAGCGCCAAATGACTCCCGCCACCCTGGCCTCCGGCCGCACCCCGAGCCGACCGAGCCTGCGACCGGTTCAAGGCAACCCCGAGCTGAGAGTCACTCCTTGGCTCTGTCTCTGCAGCTGGCTTCCCCGTTCCAATACCGGTAAGCTCTGCGACACTTAGACACCCCCGATCCTTCTGCGACCCTGCGGGACCTGAGGCCGCGCTTACCCGGCCTGGGCTTCACCCCAGTTAAGCCTCTGGAGCGATGTCCCTCAGTGGAACAGACTTTTAAAAGTCCTGATTTTGCTCCGTCATTCTGCCGCTCGCCGGGAGCCGGCCCCTCCCCCCGCGGTCTATCTTCCCGTCGCTTTGGATTCACTTCTCCGCCAGTCCTACCTTGCAGAAAGTGGTTGATTTTCTGTTTCTGGAATTGCTGTTCTTCTTCTCTTCAATCTCCCGTTGGATTTGTAGGTGTTTGCAATCTTTAGATAAGCTATCTAGCTGATCTCCCGCTACCCGAAGTAGTCTCAGCCTGCTACTTCTCCGCCATCTTGACTCCTCCCCCTAATTTATTTTTTTAAAACAAGTAATTTTTCATACAAAAAAATTTTTTTAAGGATTTATTTGAGAGGTAATGAGGGCATGAGTGGGGAAGGGAGTGCAAAGTGGGAGGGAGAAGCAGACTCCTAGTTGAGCAGGGGGCCAAGGCAGGACTCAGTCCCAGGACCCTGGGATCAAGACCTGAGCAGAAAACAAACAACCAAATGAGCCACCCAGGAGCCTATTTCATAAAGATCTAAATTACTCTAGGCATTTGTTATTTAAAAAAGAATTATTATAAAACGGAACCAAACGCTGCTAGTTTAAAAAAACAAGCCATACACCAAGATTTTGAGAAGATAAATTTACCTCCTACTCCTTTTGGGTACACTAAGCCACTCAATGTTCACACAGAAGAAATACTTCATAAATTATGCAAAATACATATTTGTTTTTATTTTTGCATAGAATAAGGTGGAAGAGAGAGACAAACAGATGGAGAAAAGTGATAGGCGGACATTGAATATTACTTTATTTTACTGTGACAAGATGCCTTAGGAAATAATGACTTTTAACCATAAACCACATTGAAAATTTTCTGAGTGCATTACAGAGTTTCATGTCTCTCTTTTCTTTTCATTACTTTGTAGCTTTTAGTCTTATTTGGATAATCTGAAAGTCAAGAGAGGCAGAGTGTGTGCTTGGATATTTTCCTAATTCATAGGGAGCCAGCATTATAATGTAGTACTTGGTAACATGATTATTTTAAAAGAAATGGATTGGAGTTCCGCCTTCTTTTGCACACTGCCAACACTGTTAACAAAACCCCAAGGTACTTATATTGGAGGAAAAGCAATGAGATTTCTTGTATTTGTTGCTTATAACATTTTGCCAATAGATTTAAAATCTGTCCTAGTCCTTTGAAGCACTTATATGTTTTATTCCTCTCCTAATTTGTAGTCCATGTTCATACATGTCCTAATTATCCTATTCTGTGGTGAGTGATTTTAAATAGCTTTTACCACCTACTTACAAGAAAGGAATAAGATAATTAATGAGATGTGTATAAAACATTTTGAATGTAGAAAGCAGTATTTTGAACTATAAATGATGAACTATTATAGGAAACATTATTATTTCCATGTTAGCAGAAATATATTTTTTGGTATAATTATATATGAATCCACCCCTTCAAGATACTATATTTTAACCCACTGGAGCCACCCAGGTACCCCAAGATAATATATTTTAGTAAGTTATGTCCTCTATATGAGTGAAAAATCTGTAATTCTTGGATTAATATCCTTTGAAATAAAGCTTTATTCTTTATTATATAATAGTTAAATTTATAAAATAAATATTGTAATAAGAATTAAAAGTGAAAATAAAATCCTTTATGTTCAGCTCAATTCAAAGTGACTATTGTTAATCACTAAATGTCTTTTTAGTTGCTCTGTCAGTCTTAAATCATATAAACACTTAGTGGTCTCTCACAAAAATTATTAAATAAATAAATGATATGTATAATTTCATTTTTAAATTTGTAGAGTTATTACAGCATACATATTTCTTTTATACCTCTTTTTCTTTTAATGATGTATTTAAAACTTTCTATAATTTCTAGAGTTCTCCATTATTTAGTGACTAAATAACATTCTGTTAACATAACTGATTTCTTATTGTTAAACATCTTAATAGTTTGATTTCTTTGCTCTGTTTATAGTCCAGGATGAGTATCCTGACAATTAAATCCATTGGACAACTTCAGAGAACGTTTTCAGAACCCAAAGTACCAAGTGTTCTGATTCTGAGACTACACTATTTTAAGGAACTAATACGTATTGGCAATAGACCTTTTAGAAAGATGAGATTAACTCACATTTCCACCAGCACAATATAACAATCCCCATGCCTGGTGACGCAGGATGGGTCTCTGTTTTTTTTTTTTTTTAAGATTTTATTTATTTATTTGACAGATAGAGATCACAAGTAGGCAGAGAGGCAGGCAGAGAGAGAGAGAGGAGGAAGCAGGCTCCCTGCTGAGCAGAGAGCCTGATGTGGGGCTCAATCCCAGGACCCTGGGATCATGACCTGAGCGGATGGCAGAGGATTTAACCCACTGAGCCACCCAGGCGCCCCAAGTTCTCTGTTTTATTTTTAATTATTGCCAATTATATATGAGAGAAAAGACATCTGACATTTTGTTATTTCCTTTATTTGAATTAAATCCTGAATTAACTGATAAATACTTTTTCCAGTCTATTTTATTTCTCTTTAAATCATACGTTTTGCTTCTTTGCATTTGAGGTTCAGTGTCAATAACCTAAAAATTATACTTTGTCCATTCTGGAAAGATTATCATTTTAAAAAGAAATTCATTGCTTCTCAATAATTCTTCAATTTGCATACCTTTTAGATGAACTATTCTGGAGTATTCCTATCTAAGAAATAATAAATATGTGTCCTGTTTATTAACTAAAATATTACAAAGCCTAAAAATAAATACTGTTGAAAAGATGATCACTCCCATACCACCAAACTGTAAGCCAATGAATCTCAGAAAACAAAAATATTGATAATAAAATACTTTAAGTATTCTTAAAAAACAGTTGTCAAGTTAAAAAAAATTAATTTGATAATTCATTTTCTTTTTCCTCCCATAAGAAAAAATTACTCATTGTTAAGGTTTTTTGTTTGTTTGATTTTCAGATTCCACATATGAATGAAAGCATATGGTATTCGTCTTTCTCAGTCTGACTTATATCACTTAGCATTTTACCCTCTAGGTCCATTGATATTGGCACAAATGGCAAGGTCTCATTCTTTCTTATGGCTACATAATATTCCAGTGCATGTGTGTGTATCTGTGTGTGTGTGTGTTTGTGTATACACACCATATATTCTTTATTCATTCATCTATTGATGGACACTTTGGTTGCTTCCATATCTTGGCTATATAAATAATACTGTAATAAACATAGGGGTGCATAGGTGTATTTTCAAATTAGTATTTTTGTTTTCTTTGGGTACTCAGCAGTGAAATTACTGGATCATATGGTATTTCTGTTCTTAATTTTTTTGAGGAAACTTCATACTGTTCTCCCCATGGTTATACTAATTTACATTCCCACCAACAGTGTACAAAAAGTTCCATCTTCTCCATATCCTCACAAACATTTAGTATTTCTTATATTTTTGATTTTGATCATTCTGATGGGTGTGAGTTGATATCTCATTGTGGTTTTGATGTGCATTTTTCCTGATGATTAGTCTTATTGAGCAACTTTACATATGTCTGTTGTCCATCTGTATTTCATCTTTGGGGAAAAAAGTCTACGCAGGTCCTCTGTTCATTTTTTTTTTAAACTGGACTTTTTCTTAGTGTTAAGTTATATAAATTCTTTATATATTTTGAATATTACCCCCTTATCAGGTACATAATTTATAAATATCTTCTATTCAGAGTGTTGCTTTCTTGTTATGTTGATTGCTTCCTTTACTGTACAGAAGTTTTTATTTTGATAGAGCCCCACTATTTTTTTTTTTGCTTTTGTTTCCTTTGTATCAGGAAACAGATGTTGAAACGTGTTGCTATAGCCTCAGATAAATTACTGTTTATGTTCTCTTCTAGAGTTTTTATGTTTTCAGGTCTCACATTAAAGTATTTAATCCATTTTAATTTTTTTGTATGGTAATAAGGGGTATTTTACACCAAAGGAATAATATGTATGTGATTTCAATTTAAAGCGCAGTCCTCTAAAACTGAAATATTTATCCTTAGGGAACAATCATTATGCTGTGTTGATTTTCTTAATATGCCAAACAATGCTCTTCTTTTGAGAAGCTTAAATTAGAATGTTAGAAAAGTGATGTTGTTACTTGGGGGAGTAGGAATAATCTTAATAAATAATAAATAAAATTTATTCTGTTAATGAGTCTTTCAAAAAAGTAAGTCTAGATTACTTTAAATCTGACACACTGAGGTATTTGCTCAAAGTCACAGATAGCCTCCATGAGTGTTAATTTATCTCTACATGGGTAATCCACATCATTAGTTTGAAGAACTATCCCATCTGCATTACCTCCTGTGTCAATAGCACTTCTTCTGACTTGAGTGACCATAGGAGTATATAAAGTATAGAAAGGCTTGTGACCCAAATGTCTTATATAGCACAGGTTAATTGAATGGAAGTATGTAATACTAAGTTACCAAATTGGGTATGGAAACTGAAGCTCTCTTTGCTTAGAGAATCTGTGTTTTTGGAGTCATTTCAGCTTACCCACAGAGTGTGAAAATCTTATACATTGGTTTATCTTCTTCGCTGGCCTCTAGAATCAAATTATTGGCCACTTCTTCATTCAGAGAAGCTCTGGAACCTAGAGCTATTACTGGAAATAGGATGATCTGTAGTCTAGGTTATTTGAAATTTACCACTCAAAGTCCTTGACAATGGGAGAATTTAAAAATAGATTTGGGGGATATATCCATTATTTATCCCTCTTTTGCCCCTTCACAAAATGCGTCTTATGTATCCATGGGATATCCTCATTTAAAAATGCATTTTTGTTAGTATATAATATATACACTCTAAAGTGCACAAATATTGGGAAGATGAAAGGACAGTTTCTAATGATCCATTCTAATCATTATCACAAAAACATAACCTTTACTTCTATCACAACTTATCAATTTAGTTTGTTTAATTTTATGTAAATGGAATCATATAGTATTATTTACTGTGTTTGGTTTATTTAACTCAATATTATTTCTTTACATTCATCCATGTTGTACATGACATTAGTTTGGTATTTGTCATCGCTCTATAGGAGTACATTGCATAAATATACTGTGCTTTTTTTCTTTGTTTTTGATTGACCTTTGGATTATTTCTAGTTGAGTGCTATGATTAATAATGTGTCTATGAACATTTTTGTGTATGTCTGTCAGTGCATATATTTATGCATATTTATTTGGTTTAATATTCCCCACTATTGGAATAGCTATTCCATTCCTTCTGTCTGTGTTAGACACATATCACCAGGTAATCTTCTAAGCAGTTTTCATTTTATATTCCCAGAGAATTCCGGTTACTTAGTATTCATGTCAGTACTGGTTTTTGGCAGTTTTTAAGATTTAAAAAAAAAAATCTGTCCTAGTGAAAAATAAATAAAATCTGTCCTAGGGAATGTGCATTGATTAGTTGGGATTTTAACTTTCTGTGGGTACTTGGGCATGTATTCAACAACTCTGAACTTCTACCAATTGACCTAAAATTTCAACCATTTCAAAATGCATGTTCTTGAATATTCATATTTATAATACATTTGATAACTTAAAAATATTTTGTGTGCATTAGAATGTACCTATTTTAAGTGTCTTTGGAGTAACTATAGGATAACATTCCTCTTAGTCTGGCATTTAGGAATCTCTACAATCTGATCACTTTATTTTTTCCTGTGTTATACAAACCATGATGTCTCAACAACTTACAACACCAATATAAGGTAATATTGCCAGAGCTTAAGTTTGTCGGGTCAATTGTTCTTTCCCTACAGCTACCCAAAACAAGCCCTTAGACTTCTTCTGAGATTCCCTTCTCCATCTAGAAAACCTCAAGGTTTTTCTGAGTGGGAGATGGGATCACATGTAATAGAAAGCTATGACTGAGAGCCTGAGTTTGTACGGATATATCTGAGTAGATTTATTCTTCTCTGTTAAAATCTCTGTTTCCGACACTTACTTATGATGTGAGTTACGCATACATATTCTTATATTGTTTCTCCTGTAAGATGGGTGGTCATAATTAATATAGGCAACATCTAGTTGTGTTTTTGATATATAATAAGTACACAATACTTTTTAGTTACATATTCCAGTACTTCAAAATAGAGTTCAAGCCCTTTTTTTCCATTAGCTCTTTTCTGTATCTTTGAATTTTCTATACTTTTTAAAAATTAAGTTTTCTTTAATTTATTCTTTGATAAATTTTCTCCTTAACTTATTTTGCATTTATATGTATATACACACATATTTGATTATGAAGAGCACCTTTTATTCTTTGCATGTTACTACTTTTACATTATAGATGCAGAATCACAACAGCATCTCTAAGACTTTAGATTTTTAATAAAAAATGCCTTATGATCTTTGTATTATATATTTCCTCATAGCTTTGTTTTTCCACTTATGTGCTTTGTTTTTGTTTTCTAGGTTTCCAGTTAAAGACCTTCTTCAAATGTTTGATATCATGAGCTATACAGTCATATTAAAGAATGAGAAATAGGAAAGCAAATTGGTTAATCTCTGTCCATGTGTAGGGATGATTGATTGGTGGATTTTATTGAAAAGTGGTTTCATTAGGAGATTCCTTAAAACTTTACTACTTGCTTATGAACTGGTCACTTTTCACAGAAAGTAATTGCAATTTTCCTATATTAAAGGTATAATTCTGGTTGTCAGGTTTCTTAGAGAATAAAAAAAAAAGAAACCAGTCAGTATAATATATAGATTTTTTTTTAATGGGATAAATTTGTATTTAAGAAAATTCACAGATTTTACACCCAGTGTAGTCAAATGAATTTTTTAAAAAGTAAACATCTCTGTAAACTTCCACCTCAAATACAGAAGGTATCCATCACCTTGGGAAGTTCCCTCTTGTCCCTTGCTCATCAGTTGCCTCTGCACAGAGGTAATGTCTGTGCTGATTTCTGCTTCCCTGAACACTGTAACCTTAGCTTTCTTTTTTTGTTCAGTTCATCAAGTCAGTTGCCACTTGTCTCCCAGTTCTCTAAATGTCAGAATTTTATGACTGTCACATCTTACCTTGCTGTCTTTTCTTTGTTTTCTCTTTAAATACTCATTTTTAGTTTAATTTTTGTGAGATTTTAGGAAGAAGCAGAAGTAATTGTGTGGTTAGCCTTACATTTTATATGTACTTTTCAAAGTAATGTCACAATTTTTCTGATTATACTTATCTAATTCTTGAGTCATTATTCTCATATTTAGTTATATGAATGAGTTAAATCTCTTACTGTTCTAAAATTCTGAGAAACTGAATGGATATTTTGGCTTTTTTTATAGGTATTACTCGGACCACTCTAATCCTTTTGTGTCAGCCAAAAATAATTAGCTTCAACATTGTATTGTCCCCATAATCTTTTTGTACAGCATTAAATATCTCTCTTGCAGATTGTTTTACTTCCATTATTATTCACATCTAATAATACTTTTCTATATAAAGAGTTATTTTTTGATAAAGTACAAGAACCCTCTGTATATAGCTCTTGGATGACATTGAATATATTATTGCTAGATAAAGTAGCATGTCAACACCTGTATTTTCTTTGGTATGACCATATGTTCTCAACTCTTATAAAACAAACCCGTAAAGATATTAATGTTTCATAGTTAGGTACAAATATGTTACCAAAACCACTTGAGTGTAATTTCTTTCATTGTAAGAACTGTGTGATTCATCTATCGCCTTATGTATAGATCCATAGATCCATAGATATTCTATAAATGCTTAAATTATTATGTCTTTAGTTTCAGTTTTCACAGCAAATACTCATGATTTGCTTTAAGGATGAGCAAACTGTGGCTTATGGAGATTGCAGTTGCTCCAAATTCATAAAGTTATTTATTGACATTTGGGATTGTATCCCAGGTCCTTCATCATTGATCCAGGGATTTCTTCCTAATTGCCTACTTTACCACATCAGCATCATACATTGGCAGAGATCAAAATTATGAAGAAAGAATGGTCATCTGTCAGAACACTGGTGATATCCCTGAGCATATCACAGGGAGGCCTACATTTTTATAGGTTATTATATCTCAGTGACTCTGAGCCTGAAGTCCAAAATATAACACAGCAGTACTTCTACTTATAGGGGAATTTTGTAGTTTTGTCATAAGCAGGAAGCTTTACTGCAACTACCTAGAGGGTAGAGGTTTCCTACTTCACAGACAAGGCCCTGAGCTCCATAGGCATTAGCCTTTAGTCCTCATTAATTACCCAGGCCCTGTCCCCTTCCCCCTTTGATTAACATATCCAGTGAAATGTGGTGCACTGAATCAGGCATTTCAAAACTACAGACTATCTTAATGAAGTATAAGAAAATCTTGGTGGGACCAATTTCTAGAGATCAATAACATACTTGGTGAAGTAGTCAGATCTAACTCAAAGACACTGGCAGGGGCAACATAGAGAATCTCCAAATAAGACACATAGCTCCCTAGAGACTGGTCTTATCATGGGCTTTCTTGACCCAGGATTCAGTTGTTCAAAATGAGTTAACAGTGTGGGATATGAGAGTAGTCAATTTAATGCTACCAATCAATGCTTGATATAAATAATTAAAGTCACGACATTAAGCCTCAGATACTAATTAACTAAAAGTCACAGTATTAACCCTCATAAGGTTGGCTTGATTTGAACTCTGCCTTCTTGATATTTGAACCTTCCTTGTTTCTCCATACCTAAACAAAGCCTTTATTCTTGCTAGTAACTATTTGTTCCCATAGACTCTAAGAGCCATCAAGCCTACTTGGCCTGCCATTAGGCTGGTTAATAGAAACCCTAGGGATCTTCCCAATGTCAGAAACTTACTTTCCACTAGAAACTTGGTCTTTGAATGTTCCCTTTGGATTGTTCTTGCTTACATTGGGGAAATAATGTTATATAACAAAAAGGTGACTTTCAGATGCTATTGAGTAAGAGCCTAAGAAACCTATAAACCTTGCCAGCTCATTATACAAAGTAGCTGAGAGGAAAGAAAATAGAGCTACAGGGCTCAATGGTTTGCTCTCAAACCTGAATATAGAACCAGTGAAAGAGACTAAATTTCAGGTGGAAAATCTTAAATTTGCTAGAAGCATTCACAAACCTTAAAACACATGCAGCTGGGGCGCCTGGATGGCTAAGTGGGTTGAGCCTCTGCCTTCAGCTCGGGTCGTGATCTCGGGGTCCTGGGATCGAGTCCCGTATTGGGCTCTCTGCTTGGCGGAGCGCCTGCTTTCTCCTCTCTCTCTCTTTGACTGCCTCTCTGCCTACTTGTGGTCTCTGTCTGTCAAATAAATAAATAAAATCTTAAAAAAAAAAAACCACATGCAGCTAAGTGTCTTATTCTGTCTTCTTTTGATGTGGAAAACTCACAGGTAAGCTTTAGATCTTACCACATCACAATCCCCCTCCCAGGGATGGGGAAATAGGTGGAAAGAGAGATTAGCTAAAATACCTAAGTCAGAACTAGTTTAGGCTTCTAGTTGCAAATTTGTCAAGGATGGGAAATGGTTCTCAAAAACAAAAAAACAAACAAAAAGCACTCCATGCCCATTATATCTAGTTGCATAGTAGAGTGTTCAGAGGCCAGGAAGAGCATGTTTGAGGATTAGGAAGCCTCAGTCTTCCAAGGTTAAGAGAAATAAACAAATTTGACAAGTTCCAGTCCATTTGATTTCACCACTACCCCGGGAAAACAAACTCTCTAAGGTGCACGGAGTCCTGGAGAGGGAAGGGTAAGACCCTTAAATAACTGAGGACACACACCCTACTGTTTCATCTCTCTAGGATACCAGAAGGGAAATCGTCTTAAGAGGAAAATGATGACTCTATTGTGGGCACTGATATTTATTCTTTTGATAAGAATGGTGAAACTCTTTGCCCAACAGCCTAGTGGTCAATAAAAGTTCCAAAAAATAAAGACTGAAGCATAAGAAGACTTCACTACCTTGGGTATGGACCAGGAACCCATGTGTGTGTGCACAAAAGTATAAATAAATATAAATATATGTATTAAATAAATACAATAATATGTCCTGTCCTTCTGTCTGACCTTTACTCTTAACATTATTACAGTGTTAGAATTATGTTCCTTTTCTGTGATTATTTTTCTTATGGGAATAATACCCACATTCAGTCTTAGATCAATACTATCTTTTATTATTTGACATGAATTCAGTTTCTAGTTATCATTTCTACTTCTTGTTGTTTTTTTTTTTTTTCCTCAATTCAATTCACACCTCTTTGGTGATGTGACATTCATACAATTATTACCATAGAATTTATGGTTATTTTCATTAGTAACAGCATGGTTATTCTAATTGACACCTTAATTTGGTAAAAAAAAAAAAAAAGATTGCCCTATCTAAGAATGAATGTACAAACACACAAAGAACATGCAACTAAAATGATCATTACAGTGTAAAAATAGATAGTTGATAACTAGGGACCAGCACTGAAATGATAATCCCTAGCATTATTAAGCATACAGAGAAAGTTTCATTTTAATTTGCTTAATTTGTTACTGCTTTCTGAAATGCAAAATATTATACATTTTCATTTGGTCATTCTGCTTCCAGGTATTTATTCCTAATATGTAACTGGACAAAGGCATACAATATATGTAAGTGAATATTTTCTAATATTGGTGATAAGTCTAAAGATTGGACATAAATATTCCTCAATAGAAAAATAACTAAAATTATACAAGGAAATGTTACACAGCTATTATAAAGATGATCTAGAGCTAAATTCTCAGGATCATAACATATACTTGATAAATAAACCATATACTGAATGTAGAATACTATCTATATGTAGATTTGTATGCAAATATATTTGCAAACAGATATCTAAAAGGATGTCTAATATATTATAATATAATAATTAATTGTTATTGATCTAAAATTTAGGTTGGTATTCATTTTTCTTCAGTATTATATTCCATTACTGATTTTTAAAAACCAAATAGAATATATATACTCTCTATATATTCTCTCTCTCTATATATATCTATAGAATATAGATATATATATATTCTCTATATATATATCTATATTCTATAGATATATATATTCTTTCTATATATATCTCTCTATATATATCTATAACTCACATAAAATACCAAATATGAAGTAACTTTTATTTCTCACATAGGTTACTTCAGTAATACTGGTGGTATTCAAAGACACTATGTAGCCACTTAATATGTATAATTTCTTGATTTTTTTTTCCAGTAGATTTCTTACATAATCCAGGAATGAAGGTTGAAACTGAAAATCATTTAGGAGTGATAGTACTTCAATGAACCAAAGCAAAAATATTTCCTATATTTAGTCACTTTATATTTAGTTACTGAATTATTTATATATAGTTATTAGTTATTAATATGCAGTTGTTTATAATTTTAATTATAGCACTTTGTAGGAAGGGTCCAGGCTAAAACAATCTGACTGACAAGGCAGAAAAGTGGGGAATCATGACCCAGCTCTATCCTCATGGCCTGATCATTGGGCCTAGTGCCAAATTTGTTTGGCTTTATTGTATACAGTACATAATTTGTATGTTAGAAAGCTAGTTAGAAATCAATTGATATAACTCTTCAGTCCAGTGCAATCCAACAAGACAACAAATAGTTCCAAGGAAGAAAATAATAGGTATATGAGAAAGAAGTATCTTTGGAGAGTCTTGAATAATTTTTATAACATGGTTTAGAACTAGCACCATTTTATTTCTTATTTATTATTATCATTATTTTTTCTTCAAGTATTTGTTTAAATTCTCATTATTTAACATGTAGTGGAATACAGATCCAGGAATAGAATTCAGTGTTTCATCACTTACATAGAACGACCGACCAGTGCTCATCACAAGTGTCCTCCTTAACACCCACCATCTATGTAGCTCATCCTCCGCCTACCTCCCTTCCATCAACCCTCAGATTTTTATCTATAGTTAAGAGTCTCTTATGGTTTGCTTCCCTCTATATTTTTTCCCCTTCCCATATGTTTACCTATTTTGTTTCTTAAATTCCACATATGAGTGAAATCATATGGTATTTGTCTTTCTCTGACTGACTTAATTTCCCTTAGCATGATATACTCTAGCTCCATCCATAGTATTGCAAATGGCAAGGTCTCATTTTTTTGATGCCTGAGTAATATTCCAGTGTGTGTGTGTGTGTGTGTGTGTGTGTGTGTGTACACATATATATCACATCTCCTTTATCCATTCATCATGTGATAGACAATTGGGATCTTTCCATAATTTGGCTCTTGTTGATAGTGCTGCTGTAAACATTGGGGTGCATGAGAACTAGCAGCGTTTTAAATTCTAAAAGGAATGAATCTTGCCTGAATCTAAACAAGATTATTTAAAGCAAATTATCCTGTATACCCAATTATAGTAATCCCACAGAATTTGGATTTTCTTTGTTATTGCAGGTCCACATGAAGATACCTTGTTGCACATTGTTGCAGCTTTTGGATTTGCTGAGCTAAAACAACAGTAAATCAGGTTTCTAGATTCCAAAACTACAACAAGTGCATCCACCTGTAAATCAAAGTCTAAGTCAAAATAGTTCTGTCACTAATTTCCTTACAGTTCTATAGAGAATCTCTGAAGTACTTAACTTTGTGGTGTGAACTCTGAGTGACCCACTGAACAAAATACAATGAAAATTATAAAGTTATCATACTTCACCAATGAAGTCAATGCCACTAATCTTAGCTGTTTCCTACAAGACTTGTTTTATCAAATAGTTTTATTTTCCTTTTGGTGTAGCCTTTTAATATTAATTGAAACTTTCAGTACAGTGGTATTGTGTGCTTAAGAAAAAAGTAAAGTATTTTTCAGGGGCGAATTTCTTGTTTCCAATAAGACTTCTTGCCTTGAGAGGAAATACAAGTTACAATGGAAGTCAGCATTTGACAAATACTTTTCAAATTCATACTCCATGCTAGACTCTCTGCCAGGCCCTGAGGAGAAAATAGGGAACACAACAGACAGGGTGCCTTCTATCATGACAGTTTCATCCAGATGAAATATATTTGCTGTTAGGCATTAACAAGACATAGTTCGAAAACAACACATTTTAAGGTAAACTGACAGGATACCCTTTCTCCACCACTTACTAATGAGTGCACATGGAAACTTGGCTATACTTAGCTTCGCTTTCCTCTTTTATAAAATTTAGATAATAATAGTTCTTACCTCAAAGGGTTGTGCAGGAAATGAAATGAAATAACACATACCAAGTGCTTAGAATAGTCAACGCACATGCTAAAAATTCAATGAATGTGAACTATTTTTTTTTAATTAAAACCTCATTTGTGTTATTTAGGAAGTCAGGAAGAGTTTATAAATAATTCTCCTCGAGACTCTCTGAATAGAGGTAGAGGTGGTACTTGTTAGAAATTGAATGGGGCAGTTGGCCCGTCCTTGAATCTTTAATACTCATTTCTGATTCATTACTTATTCATCTGTTACCTTTTGTCAAGTGGCTATATTATATTATAATATGATATATATAATAATTATATAAATAAAATAATTAAAATAATAAATACAATAAATAAAATAATAAATAATAAATAACAATAAAATATATAATATAATTATAAAATATAATATTATATTATAGGTGCATCTTTCTCAACTTTTGGCTGTCCATGCCCTTCTGCTTTTATATATAGAAGACACTTATAGTGACCATAGTTCTTGTGAATGACTGCAGCAGATGCTCTTGGTGCCTGCTCAGATCCCTGCAGGACTTAGATTTCCGTGCACATCAGCCAGGCTTCTAGCTGCCAGTATATGCATCTCTTGCATAAGTTCCTTCTCTGGCTGGCAGAACTCACCTTGCAGTAAACTATGCGGTAAGTGGGGAGTGAAGTTAATACTGCTCAGAAGCAGCTCTGCCAGTGAGTGATAGAAGTTGGTGGATAAATACCTAGGTTTCCTTTCCTCAAGGATATGAGGACTCTTCCATACATGTTTTGTACTAGTTTTTAGAGTTTCCTGGAAAGATAAATTCCAGTTACCTATGGAGAAAATGTGCACTCAATCTCTCTCCCATCTTACTTCCATATTCCTCTTTTGGTGTTTCTTGGGATCATCTCCAAATGAATTACTCAAATGTTTTTCTGAGTTACTATTTAGACAATCTAATTTCAAGACCATTCTTTTCCTTTGAAAACTCTGTATACCTTGTCCCACTTTCTTGTGGAATCAAGAGTTGCTGAGAATCCTGAGAAAAACTTGAATATTATTTCATTGCTAGTTATGGCTTTTTCTTTATCCTTATAATTTCAAAAGTTGTCAGGATATATAGATCCTATTTCTTCTTACATTGTCTGAAACTCTGAATAATTTTAATCTATATATTCAGATTTCAAACTATCTGTAAGAATTTCCCTCTATTGAATATTCATTATTATTTCTGTTCTGGTTGTTCTGGTCCCATTTTCAGAAATATCTATAATTTTGACAAATTACACTTTCTAATATTCTCAGTCTAGTTACCTCTGACATTCAAAATTTTTGCTCCTTTCATTTAAGGAGTGCTTCCTTGTCTTTCATGTAATTGATTCAATTTCCTTGTGTAACTTTTGTTGTTTTCACAACTTGCAGAGCAGAATTTTCCTTTCACTTTCCCTGCAATTGTTTTCATTATCACTCTTTTTATTACAAGGGAAAGTCCTTTATTTCTAACACTCATGAGGCATATCTGCTCTTGTTACCTAGAGATCATGACATTTAGCATCTTATTAAAGCGAAGGGTTATTTTCCCAAAACTCATGAAAATTTTCATGGTTCTGTTAGAAACTTCTTTGGTTTATAGTAATATTTTCCAGTATCTCATATAGTATTTCTTTGGAAATACAAGAGCAAACTATCCTGAATGTACAACTTGTTACACGCTGATTTATGAATTGCCATTTTCCCTCTCTTATCTGCCCTTTATGCTGGTGAAATTCCTCTTCAGCTCTATAATTCAATAGTCTAAAAATAGGCACAGCCCTTACTTTCATTTCTAACAGCTGGCTTTTATCTGTTAGTGCTTACCGGGCCTGAGATGAAAACTTAACAGGATCCCATTGTTTAGTGTTCTGATATTCAGAACACATGGAATACAGGAATACAATTCTCAAATGTATGTATGTGCATGTACATATGTATTTCCTGTCTTACTTGAAAAATTACTTATGACAACCCAGTCCCAATCTAACAGGTGCCTCTCTGTGTCCAGTTCTATTTATAGCACCTCAGCTTGGTTCCACACATTTATACCACACATCTGTATCTGAAGAGATACAGTCTCTTCAGGCATCGTTCTTTCTCTGCATTTTTTCCCCTTTTCATTCTTTCTTTCTTTCTTTTTTATTTTTTTTTCCTAAAAGTTGCAGTGCATGGATCTGTGAGGGTACAAGTGAGTATATGGGCTTTTTTATATACTCAAAGGTAGCCACACAGTAGAAAGATTTCTGCTCAGTTTTCTCATTTCTTTTCTTTTCTTTTTTTTTTTTTTTTTTTTTTTTTTTTTAGAGAGAGAGAGAGAGAGAGATCACAAGTAGGCAGAGGCAGGCAGAGAGAGAGGGGGAAGCAGGCTCTCCGCTGAGCAGAGACCCGATGTGGGGCTCGATCCCAGGACCTTGAGATCATGACCTGAGCTGAAGGCAGAGGCTTAATCCACTGAGCCACCCAGGCACCCCAGTTTTCTCATTTCTTAATCAGAGGGCACATAAGTGTGTATACTAGCTATCCTGTATTGGCATAATAAAATGGTGGGTGAGTGGACAATTATAATTTTTATTTCATGTGTATCACCCTTTATGATAGAAATGTATGTGTATTTTTGAAGTTGATTGTATTATTATGATATTGTGCTTTCTTTTGTCTTCCATGTCTTTATAGTGTTTTAAAAAGTAGAAATTTCATAATGCCGCATCAGGGGATGCCCACCACTTTAAACTGGAAGGAAAAACTTAAGATAGGAATACTGATGGTCTGAAGTCAGAAGGAAATGAGTTCAAATCCAGAATCAAACACTTAACATCCCTGTGAATGTAAGTTCAACTCCCTGATCCTCAATTCCTCATGGGAAATAAGAAATGATAATACCACACAAAACTGTTCTTTTGTTGAGAGGGTTAGATGAGACAGTATTTTGTAAAGTGCTTAGCACAGTGTCTAATACAAATGCACTTGATACACATGGCTGCCATTCAGCCCTGGATCTGTCTATTAATGAGAGGACTTCTTCTGGATGGCATTAAGGTACCTCAGTTTTAACCTATTCTAAACCAAATTTATTATCAACTGCCCCATCTGCAACCCATTTATTTTCCAGAATTCCCTTCTATGTGTGTATTTGTTAAATACCCAAGAAACTAACTGAATAATGTGTCACATCTTCTCTGCACTTTCCCATCAGTTTTGTATCAGACTACACAAGGGGTATAAATTCATTCAAATTATATGATCTCTCTGAAACTTCATTTTCCTATCTGCAAAAAAGAGGGAAAGCCTAGGCGATTCTTGAGATCCTTTCCATCTCAAAATATCTGTGCTTTTATTTTTTTTTATTTTTTTTTAAAGATTTTATTTATTTATTTGACAGACAGAGATCACAAGTAGGCAGAGAGGCAGGCAGAGAGAGAGGAAGGGAAGCAGGCTCCCTGCGGAGCAGACAGCCCGATGTGGGGCTTGATCCCAGGACCCTGGGATCATGACCTGGGCCGAAGGCAGAGGCTTTAACCCACTGAGCCACCGAGGTGCCCCATCAAAAAATCTGTGCTTTTAAATTGAAATGAGGTACACCTGAAGATTATTGCCTGAAGTTTCTGTGGAGGAAGGCAAGGGAAGGGGAATAAATCCAACAGATTAGTTACATCTCTACAAATATCCTAGATAATCATTTTGATTATTTGACATTTTGTTTTTACTGTAAAGTTTATTTGTTATTGGATCACATGCTCTGTTATATTGTTAAAATTTTCATATGCGAAAACCTGTTCTAATTAGATTGTAAGTCTCATGCTCTATAAGACTCTGAATTAAACTTCTTCATTTTTGCCAGAGTATTATAGATATAGGAAGTTCTCAGTAAATATGTGTAGAATTAATGGGGGACTACATCTATAGAGTAGAATTAAAAATCTCTGCAGGCAGATATATCTTAAATTATTTTATTGTACAAATCTTTTTGTAGACATATGTTTTTGTTTATCTTAGTAGAATACATGGGAGAAGAAATGCTAGATCATTAAATTGTTTCATTGTAAGTAATTGGGAAAACTTTTTACAAATCAGTTGTACCATTTGCACTTCCATAAAAAAAAATGAGAGTTCCGAATATTCCATCTCTTCAACATTTGCCGTTGTCAATCTTTTAATTTTAAGAAACTCTAGCGTATCTATAATGGCATCTCAATGTCATTTTTTTAAGTCTTTTGTTTGTCTTTTTGTTACTGGATTGTGAGGGTTCTTTATATATTCTGGGTACACATCCTTGGTAAGATAATGTTTCTTAAACATTCTCTCTCAGTCTGAAGATTGCCTATTTTCTCAGTATTGTCTTTGATGAGCAAAATTTTTACATTTTTAATTCTTTTCTGGTTCTTGCTTTTCATATCCTGAGATCTCTATTTTACCTCCCAGTAATGAACATTTTCTTCTGGAATCTTTATGCATGTAGCTTTTATGCTTAGGTATTTGATAGAATACATATCATTAATTGTTGTATTTAATGTGAGGTATGGATTAAGTTTGGTTTTTTTCTTATGTGCGTATCCAGTTGTTCCAGTACCACTTACTGAAAAGACATTTCCTTCCTCATTGAATTGCTTTGGTGACTTAGTTGAAAATCAGTTAATTATATGAGTATGGATTAACTCATTCAAGCATTTTCTTCCTTAATAGATTGTATTGGTAGGAGGAGTATTGATTACTGAGTTAAATGCATAACACAGGAAGACTGCATTTATATTAAACTTGAAAGTTATCCTTTTTGAACCAAATATACTTTCTTAATAAAAAAGCGTTTATATTTTTAAAAAGCGTTCTTGTATTTGTGTGAGGCCATATGAGAGATAATCTGATGGGCAAAAACAGTAGAAAGAAATGGCAAGAGATGGAAGTGAGCCCTAAAGCACCATGGTCAAAGTAGTTAGGAACATAAAGTGACACAGAAAGGGAATGGAAATGTAGCCCAGATACATAATACCGAAGTACATGGAAGTTAACTTAAAATTTTGGTAGAGGAAAAGAAAACTTAGGTTCTTTGAAATATACTCATTCCCACAGATTTAGTGTTTTATGTTGTAGTTTTAAATTGAACTCAGTTTGTCAGGGTGATAAATGAACACAAAATGCTAGTGATGACAAAACGTCATGTAAACTCCAATTTACTGTCACACTTTACTGGTTTGTTGTTTCAGCCACCAAAAATAGAGGTTTTTTTTTTTTCTCCAGACATGAATATATGGAAATAAATTTTTTTTTAAACCTTTGAACACTTACCCACTTACTCGAACACTTTTTAGTCTTTTGTTTGAAGGGAAATGACGAGGAATTTGGATTTTATTGGAAATTTAGGGTTGTGTTGGTCCTGGTAGAAGTCTACTTATAGTGATTCATTATGGGATGCTGATAAATCAGCTGTAGAGATGATGCATTCTCTTGTCCAGAGATTTGTTGACCCATGCCATCTTCTGCACATACTTCAAGGATCTGCTGAACAGCATGGATTGCAGATAAGCTGGCACATGGTGCCATCAGTCTGTTGGTCACTTTCCATCTATTTCGTCCATACACTCTATAGCTTGACTACAAGCAAGTGCTTAAATGAAGCATATATTCTGTTGATCTTTTTGGAGGAGGGGGATTATCTTCTTAAAAAATATCTGTTGTTGGCAAATTGCTTATGAAAAAGAAGCTGGACATCTCCTGGGGCTGTTTTTCAATTTAGATCCTCATTTTTCTCACAGTGACAATTATTTTTTGTATTTCCTTAATTTTTTGTCAAAAATAGTTTTTTAATGAGGAAATAAAATCTTTAAGATATCATGCATAATTATTACTAATGAATTTACCTTTGTGAGGCAAAGAGTATGAAATAGACTACAAATTATCCATAGAAGAAAAATATAAACATATGACAGAGAGAATTTATAAGCCAAAGAAAACTTAATTTTGCTTGTCGTGTCATTGCTAAATTTATCATTTCAGGAATGACTTCCTTTTTTTTCTAAAAAGGTACTTGATCGCATTAATTTTACCTGTATTTTATACATGTAGTTATAGGAGTTCAATGTTTCATATGTAATAGCACACTACTATAAAGTAGCAGAAATATTTTTAGAGCTGAATTTCAATTTAGTACAAAATAAAAATAAAATAGTGAAGTCCTGCTTTTTTCTTGCAGGATAAAATTCAGTGTAGTTAGGTACTTTATGACATTAATTTTTCACTTCATCTCAGGAGAAGGAACTCACTTTATGATCTATAAAACACAAAACACAGACCTGAAAAGATGTGTTTGCTTTTTATAACCACATTATTAACTGATGTATTTGATGGTCTTATTTAAGGATTTTGTGATTTATTTATGGGATACTATTTTATAAATGGACTGTAGGGAGAGGCAAGATTCTTGGCTCTGAAAACTGCTAGTGCTATGGGGAATTATTAAAGTTACAAGCTAGATAAGGGGAATATTTTCTGTCTTTTCTAACCACAACAACAGGTCTCTCCATTTAAAAATAAACTTAAAAAACAACAACAACCACCACCTCTATAAACCAACACCTGTGTGTAATATGTGAGAGAATGGTTATCTATAGTTATCTATGGTTAAATGGGTAGCATTTAACCACAACTTAATGAGGACTTTACTCGTTATCAGCATTAAGGATCCCTGCCCTGATCTTTACCCCTCTTCAGTTTAAACCAGTGGTGATACCCACACATGTGGAATTACCTTCCACCTCTTTTTCCTTTTTTCTAGTTTCCCAGGGATTAGTGGATTTTGTGTTTTTTCCATGCCATTAGAAATGAGTAGATTCTTATCATCTATCCAGCTTCCTGAAGAGATACATTTTTTTTTAATGGAGATGTTCTTGTTCTGTCTCTCCTTTAATTCAAATCTTTCTTTCCTTCGTCATTGAAACATTGAACAGGTTTTTAATGTATGTCCACTATGAAAATTGGTACAAAAAGTAGAATATTATTTTAGAGATTTTGGGATTTTATTTAGAATGACCTTGCAATGTAAAGTACTAGTGCTATGATTGTTTGCACTACTTTTTAAGGGACACAAAGATAGTAGCACAGCCAAGATTAGGAGTGAGGGAGTTTGATTTCTAGTCTGTATTGTTATGCATCATACTCCTTGTTACCTTGAAATCAACTGATATCATTTGCTTTGGCGATAGATTCAATAAATGCATACTACAATATGCAGCTTACTGTTAGAAAGAATGGAATCAAACTTCAATAGCATAAAAAAGCTCTTCCAAAACTGTGTATGTGTGGACTAGAAGCAGCACAAAAACCTGCCAGTTGTAACTACAATCTTGAACATATATGCCAAATGAGATTGGCGCACCTGAATTAGACTTGAATTGATTTCTTTACTGCCAGACTTTTTACAAAATTTTATACCAATCTATATTCCCAGAGGCAATATAAGAGAGTTCCACTTGTTCCACATTTAGATCAATATTTATTATTGTTTTTCTTTTCAAAATTACTTAGTCATTCTAATGAGTGTGTGTTGGTATCTCATTGAGGTTTTCAATTTGCATTTCCCTGATAACTAATGTTATTGAGCATCTTTTCATATACCTTTTGATTATTCATTTAGGTTATTTTATGAAGTGCCTATACAAATATTTTTCTGATTTTTTTCACTGAGATTTTTTTTTATAATATTGAATTGTACTTTGTATATTTTAAATTCATCTCTTTTGCTAGGTGTATGTACCTTCTTCCAATCTGTGCCTTCCTTCTTTAACAGTGCCTTTACAAGAGTAGATGTTATTAATTTTTGCTAAATCTCACTTATTCACTTGTGTTCTCATTTTTGTCTGTCTTATATAAGAACAATGTGCTTTCCTCAATGTCACACAGACTTTCCATTTACTTCTAAAAGTTTTTTAGTATTAGCTTTCATACATAATGAAAGATCAATTTTAAGTTAGTTTTGGCATGTGGTATAAGGTAAGGGACTTATGCTCACTTTTTTTCCAATATGAGTGTCAATTATGACATCATTTACTATAAAAACTATGCAGTGAAATATCTGCACATTTGTTGAAATCCACTTCATCCTATCTCTCTGATTATAATAGTAGATTGTCTATTTTGTTCCATACATACTTATGCCTATTAATACACAATATCACACTGTTTTTATTATGGCAATTTTCTAATAGGTCTTGAAATCAAGAGGGATTAAGTCTTCCAACTTTATTTTTCAAAATTACTTTGGCTATTTTAGGTCTCTTGCACTTCCACATAAAATTTGGAATGAGCTTGTCGATTTCTACAAAAGAACTTGCTAGATTTTTATTTTTATTGCTTGGAAACTAAATGGACTTGTGGAAAACTAATGACTTTACAAAATTGAGTGCCTGGATTCATTAACATGGTACAACTTTGTATTTGTTTAGGTTTTTAATCTCATTAATAATTGTTTTCCACTGATGGACAAAATTGAAAATGGCAAAAGAGATGGACAGACATTCCATGCTGATGGATTGAAAGAACAAATATTGTTAAAATGTCTATACTAACAAAAACAGCCTACACATTTAATGTTTCCCTATCAACATACCAACAGCATTTTTCACAGAACTAGAAGATACAATCCTAAAATTTGTATGGAACCACAGAAGACCCCAAATAGCCAGAGCAATGTTGAAAAAGCAAAACAAATGGCTAACAACTGAAAAGTTGTTCATCATCGTTTACCATTAGGGAAATGCAAGTCAAAACTGTAATGAGCTATCATCTCATACCTCTCAGAATAGCTAAAATCAACAACATAAAAAACAACGGGTGTTAGTTAAGGATGTAGAGAAAAAGGGGCCTGGTACAGCCGCTGTGGAATGCAAACTGTTACAGCCACTGTGGAAAACAGTATGGAGGTTCTTCAAAAGGCTAAAAATAGAACTACCCCATGATTCAGTAATTGCACTACTGAGTACTCAAAGGATACAAAAACACTAGTTCAAAAGGATATATACACTCCTATGTTTATAACAACATTATTATGAACATATTATTATAAACAATATTATTCACAGTGGAAATAGCCCATGTCCATTGATCGATGAATGGATAAAGATCACACACACACACACACACACACACACACACTGGAATGTTATTCTGCCATTACAAAGAATGAAATCTTGCCACTTGCAACAACATGGATGGAGCTAGAGAGTATAATGCTAAACAAAATAAGTTAGAGAAATACAAATGCCATATGGTTTCACTTGTATGTGGAATTTAAGAAACAAAACAAATGAGCAAAGGGAAAAAAAAATGAGACAAATCAAGAAACAGCCTCCTAATTATAGAGAACAAACTGATGGTTACCAGAGGGCGGAGGAAGGTTGCAGGTGACATGGATTAAGGAGTGCACTTGCTGTGATGAGCACGGGGTGATGTATGGAAGTGTTGAATCATTATATTGTACATCTGAAACTAATATGAAAACATTGTGGGTTAGCTTAGTGGAATTAAATTAAGAACTTAAAAAATTAGTTTTTGGGGCACCTGGGTGGCTCAGTGGGTTAAAGCCTCTGCCTTCGGCTCAGGTCATGATCCCAGGGTTCTGGGATCGAGCCCCGCATCAGGCTCTCTGCTCAGCGGGGAGCCTGCTTCCTCCTCTCTCTCTGCCTGCCTCTCTGCCTACTTGTGATCTGTCAAATTAAAAAAAAAAAAAAGTTTTCACTGTATAGATTTTAAACATACTTCATAAAATTCATTCTTATTTCATGTTTTGGGGTTCTTCAGTAAAAATGATGTTTCATATTTTTAAGCTAGTAAATAGAAATATACATAATATTGACCTCAAATGCTATGACCTTGCTAAACACATTTACTTGTTCTACTAGCTTTTCTTCTCTAGAATTCTTAAGATTTTCTTTATACATGTACCTGACAATATTTTTTTCCTTTAAATATGTATGATTATTTTTTCTTTCCAGACTTATTGCACTAAGACCTCCCTTAAAATGTTGATATAAGTAATGAAAAGGGACTTCTTCCTAACCTCAGGAAGTTGTCTTCTTCCTGATCTCAGGAAGAGAGAATTCAGTATTCACAAGTAAATATGATTTAATTGTTGGTTTTTCATAGATACCTTTTATCAAATTGAAGATACCTAGTCTTCTAGTACTGTACTATCCCATTCAAACCTAGATAAACATGTTTATTTCCATTCCACAGTATTTAATTTTAGTGAGCACTGTCCTCATTTTATGGGCCCCAGGATAATCTCAATATATATATTTTATTCTGCCTATCTAATAAAACTCTTATTTTTTTTAACAGTTATTACTTTTAAGATCTTTCATTTTCACTCTACACACAGGTGAGGGCTTTCTTTTTGTATTCTCTCATGCATCCTTAACACCCCCTCCTTTTTTTTTTTTTAACTAAATTCCATTGTTCAAGCTTGATAGACTTAACACAAGAGGTCACAATCTTATCAGCTGTATTTTCCCTATGAAAATTTAACTTTTTATTGATGTGTAGCTATAAAGTCTTTTAAACTTGAAAGCTGTTATAAAGTAAAATTACCAATACTTGTAATATCTACAAAATTAAAAACAAGCCAATAACTTTTTATTAGACAATTATATTCAAATTCAGGTTAAATTTTTCCTATTATGAAGTAAATCTGTTAATTTATTTTTCTTGGTCACTGATTATTCCAAATATTATAAAACCTAGTCCTTTAGGCTCTTGACATTTACAAGCCAAGTTACTTTTGCCTTGAATGGCTAAGTCACTTTTAGCACTTTTTCCTGTTTTCTGCATTCATTATGCATTTATGGTAAAGCATCCTTATACCAACATTCAGATTTGACTAATTAGGAGTCTCTTTTTCTTTTTTTTAACAGCACTATTAATTTCAGGAAGGCTTTAAGACTGCCTTTATCTGTATAAATTGTTATTTTCTCTTCTTAGTCTAACCAGATAAAGAAATGAGAGTGAAAAATGTCAAACTTATCCACTTCCTCAGTCTGCTTAAAAGATTACATATCTCTTTCTCTGCAGTTATTTATTTAAAAAAGAAACAAAACTATTAACTTAGCTATCAGGTTAATAAATAACATTCAATAGAAGCAAAAATAATTTGTATAACCTCTTCATTAATCAGGAGTAATCAACACTGAATAATTTATCTACAATGTTTTAAGGTTTTATCTCTTGGTCCCAATATTTCTTAATATGCTTTTTGACAATACATTTATATATGCAAGAATTTTCAGAAGTCAAATTTCCCCCTACTTTTAATTTTAATTATCTTAGAAACAACTGTTTATTTCAACCCACAATAGGTAGTATAGTCCTAAGCATGCAGTCTCTAAGCATGTAGACTGCCTGGGTTAAAATTTCTGCTTCATAAATTAACTATGTGTTGTTGGGCTACTTATTTAATTATTTCATGCATAAAATTGGGTAATACTACCATCTAAGTCATGAACTAGTTGCCAAGATCAAAGGAGATATTTTTTAAATTCTGTTATTTAATATTGATTATTGCAATATTGGTTTCTGGAGTAAGAATTCAGTGACTTATCATTTACATACAACACCCAGGGCTAATCACAAGTGCCCTCTTTAATGCTCATCTGTCTAGCCCATCCCCCCACCCACCTTTCTCCACAACCCTTAGTTTGTTTTCTGTCATTAAGGTCCCTTAGTGGCTTCTTTCCCTCTCTAAGTATTTTTTTTTTTAATAAAGTGAATATCACAGTGCCTAGAAAAAAGGACATGATGATCTCTACCTTATCTTCACATATCATATACAAACAAAGGGCAGATAAACCTGCAAGTAATTAGCTCAATACCAAAAGTACCTCTTTAAACACTTTACCATATATTCTTACATACAGTTTATCCTTGAACAACATGGGTTTGAAGAGTTCAAGTCCACTTAAAAGCAAGTAGTTTTTGCTGAAAAATGTTTTATTGTTTCCATTTGGTCCACAGCTTGGGCAAGGTTTCCAGAGTGGTTAAAAAGCTGCTTTGTGGCTGCAGGGAGAGGCTCAGGCGGAAGCCCATATACCACAGTGTTACCATAGGAGTCCCTCAAAAGCTGCTGGACTCCTCAGGCTCTTAGTCGTGCTTGAGACTGAGCCTTTCCAAAAAATACTTGCCACCCCGGCCTGGGAGCCCTCCTTCCTCAGTCAGTCAGGTGGTCATCCCCCTTTCTTCTAGTCAGATACCAGTCCAGCCATATCCATATCCAGACATACCAGTCAAAAAGGCTTCCAGTGGTATTTCCCCTGCATTGAGAGGTCAATACCCCTAGCCCTCACATTGTTAAAGGGTCTGACTGTACTTTCCATGTGCAGATTGCCAGAAGCTGTCATATGACACATCTTTTTTATATTACAATATATTAAAATACCATGCAAACAAAGTGAATTTTAATGAATGTACATTCCAAGTATTGAATTTTATAACTTCAAGGTCATTTCAATGTACTGTTAAAATACTTCTAATATGACTTATAAAACAAATTATCAGGATAAACACTTTATCATCCACCTATGACGTAAGGTAAATCTGTATTTTAAAATAATAAGCTTATAGAGAAAGAAAAAAATCCCTGTTTTTTCCTATTTATATTACTCACTAAAAGAGATTTTGTTATGTTTTCAGTTTCTTATTACAAATGCTGAGCTGAATGTTAATGAGAGCAGTCAATTCTTGATCCATTACATTACATCAATATTTGAGTTATTACATTAAAGAGAGGTATCAGCACTACAAAATAACCCTGATTATACTGGATGAGAGATGAATGATTAAAAGCCTGAATCAGGCATTAATTTACCACCTAATAGTCACATAATACCAATTGACTATTCTATTATTCCCCCTTTGGGTAAAATTATTTTGGATAGAATAAAATTGCAGTGAAATAGTTAGCAAAGATCACAGATAGAAGTACTATAATTTATCAAGCAGCCTAGTTGGACAGCCTTGTCAAAGTAGGTTAGGGAATTTCTCATGATTGTAGCCAGTGTTGCAACATTTTTAAAGATAGCAATCCATTATCACTTCTCTTCTGCACCCTGAAAAAAAATCACCCCACAGAATCTGATTTCCTCCTGCGGTGACATGACACTGCTCAGAAGGCTCTGACACATTCTTTTTCTAAAATATCAACTATTAATTGCAGACTCTACACCTGAGTCATGTTTTGTTCCTCAAGTCTATTGTGTATTACTAAGGAATTAGAAAACTTAAATAACTTGGATTCTCTTATATTTGGATTTAATTTCATTTTGATTATATCAGTAATAACATTAGCGGCAATTCTGTTCTAAAAAATACGTGTCCTACAGTTTCTGTTAAAAGGGATGTATGACACATGTACTTAAATAGTTCTTACATACATATGTATATATAGATAAAGAGTTCTGTCATTATATATAGGAAGGGTATGGCACTTGTTTTTGGTATGGCTAAAGCCAGTAAACTTAAGCCAATTAAAAGGTAGGATAGTTGTGTGGAAGACTCTTTTACAACAGGAAACTGGTGAGTTTCAATTTGGTAATAGCTACAATTCATATCAGTAAGAATTTTAGATTACAATGTGATAAAAAATTATCCTGAGAGAGAAACTGAGAATAGAATTGTTCTTTCTCATGAGAAATCCATTTAAAGGGGTACCTGGGTGGCTCAGTCAGTTAAGCATCTGCCTTCAGCTCAGGTCATAATCCTAGGGTCCTGGGATCGAGCCCCATGTTGGGGCTGTTTAGTGGGGAGTCTTCTTCTCCCTGTCCCTGTGCCATACTGCTTGTGCTCTCTTGATCTTACTCTCAAATAAATAAAATCTTTTTAAAAAATCTATTCAAGAATGACTAAAATTCTTATAGTTCTTACAGAACTAGAATCCTAAAAATGAATTCATATGATGACAATTCCAAAATTTTACTTCTCTTTTCCGGAAGAAAGCCTCATGAAAAGACTCTCTGAAAAATAATAGTGATTATGTCAGAGACAATCACTGCATACTGACTATCCATAAGCAACCCATATATCCCACCTTCTCAGAGTTAGATGGAACTTTGGAACGAATTCTTTCTTTTCTTTTTTTTTAAGATTTTATTTATTTGTCAGAGAGAGAGGGAGAGAGAGCGAGCACAGGCAGACAGAATGGCAGGCAGAGGCAGAGGGAGAAGCAGGCTTCCTGCCAAGCAAGGAGCCCAATGTGGGACTCGATCCCAGGATGCTGGGATCATGACCTGAGCCGAAGGCAGCTGCTTAACCAACTGAGCCACCCAGGCATCCCTGGAACAAATTCTTGAACAATGGGTATGAGTGGAAGTAATAATTGTCACTTCCAGAATGAAGCAATTAAGAGCCGTTGTGTGATCCCCTAACTTCTTTTCCTGTCACTGAAACCATTGGCCATGGGAAAACTTCAGGACACTGATGTGACAATTCACATCACAGAGTAGTTCTTTAGAACTAAGGATTCCCTCAGTCATTCACTTTGGATATGTCTTGTGAGCTAGAAAGAACAAATCATTTGTTAAAATAAGCCACTGACATTTCCATATTGTTCTGCAACATGGTTTGGGGTATATAAGTTAATTCAGTGAATTAAGCAAATGAAAATATGACACTGACCGAGTTGCCCTGATACTAAATATGGTTTTAATATGGGAGAAACTAAATAAGGGTGTTTTAATTATTAGCAAATGTGAACTTTGTTGAAGAAACTGATGTGAATTGTCACTCAAGAACTGAGCTGGTACTACTTTTTGAGTCTTTTTTTTTTTTAAGATTTTATTTATTTATTTGACAGAGACAGAGATCACAAGGAGTCAGAGAAGCAGGCAGAGAGAGAAGGGGGAAGCAGGCTCCCCGCTGAGCAGAGAGCCCGATGTGGGGCTCGATCCCAGGACCCTGAGATCATGACCTGAGCTGAAGGCAGCGGCTTAACCCACTGAGCCACCCAGGTGCCCCTACTTTTTGAGTCTTATCTTTAATTAAAGTTTCCCCATCTGAGGTGGCTTTACTGCCCTCACAGCTATTGTTCGGGAACCTTCTGTGGAAGAACTGATACACTTGTGAGTTCAGGGAAAGGTTTGAAGTTTTGCTTGACTACTCTGCAGTTTTTTTCTACTCTGTTTCTCAAGTGAACTCTGTTTCTCAAGTTTCTCTCATAGGAAACAAGTAAATAATACTTGTTTCCTATGTGTCTATATGTTGTTAAGATTGTTCAAATAGTGTTTTAGTTATGACCTCTCACTACTCCTAATGGGGGAAAAAAAGCTTAAAAATGCAATATGTCAGAAACTATATTTTTCATTGATAATGACTAACACTAACATGTGGACTTGTCAGTTTGTACAACCCTAGAATGTGAAGGCATTTGGTGAATATTTAGGAAACTAAGGCTTGACACTTAGCTGCTCATGTTAGCTTTTGGGGAAATTGGGTTTATCTATCTCTAATGCATTATTTCATGTTAATCTTCAAATTTAATATTCAGATTGAGCTCACAATAGCATCTGATCAAAATTCACATTTATAAAATATGCATTTCTGGATTTAAATCTTCTTGATAAGAAAATAAACATTCTTTATATTAACAGTTTTCCTGGAAATTTCAGAAGTAATTGCCTGCTTGTTTTCAAATAAGTGATTAGTCTTTGCCAAATCCTATGTAGGAGGATACATATACCAACTTTCTCCTGTACCCTTCCATACCTTTGTTTCATCTTTCCCAGAAACAACAACAACGACGACTTACTGGTATAATGGGGGTTTGAATAATAATTTCCCATTCCTGTAGTCTACATATTAAACTCGGGTCTTTTTTTACATCCCTAATGGGAACTTAATATCAAATAACCTGTGAATTCATTAGCATTATTTTAACTGTAATACCCACTGCATTATTTGGGATTCCTATTGCCTTTAAATTCTCTTCTCTTGCCTTTTTTACATTTTAAGCAATTGTAATGAAATGAACAATAATCCTCCACTTTCCCCTTCTTATTTGATTGGATGTCTCTACCTTTACAAAGTAAAAGAAAAATATAAAAATTTAAAGTTCTAATAAGTCTTGAAATATAAGGATAATTTATGGTAAAGTGAAATCATACACACCCTCCCCCATATCTCTGGATCCACATTATCTGGGTTAACATTCCTGCTATGTCTTTACCAGCTGAATGACCCTGGATGGGTAATATCACTTTCCTGAGAACTGACCTAATTAGATGTCACTTAAGGATCATCAGGTAGTGAAAAATCTGGGCATTGCTATTGCTGTTGTTGATATAGTGGACCCTCAACCCTCAGCTTTCCGCGGTCCTCCCTCTTAACCCAGTCCAGGGAATGGAGGCTTGGGGAATTCCTCACTGATTTTGTTCCCCCCCTGTGTGGTGTGGTTTTGGGCAACTGAATCTTGTTTAGAGGAATTTACCCACAGCTTTTCACCTGTGTTGACCTATTTGTTAAGGAAGATAGGACAAGCTTCTAGTTCAATATTTTATACACATCCACACTGCTTTCCCACCTTATTTTCCTTTCTTTCTTTCTCTCTGCCTCTCTCACTTCCTCACTCTCTCACTTTCTAAATGCTTTTGTTTTTTAAGATTTTATTTATTTATTCTTTTTTTTTTAAGATTTTATTTATTTATTTGGCAGAGCACAAGCAAGAGGAGCAGCAGAGGGAGAGGGAGATGTGGGGCTAGATCCCGGGACACTGGGCACATCACCTGAGCCAAAGGCAGACACCTAACAAGTTAAGCCACCCAGGTACCCCGATCTAAATCTGTTTCTTAAAAATAGAGACAGTAGGAAAAGGTTCAAAGAAAGAACTCTAATAAATGAAGTTGGGGATTTGGCAGAAGTCACAGAGTATTGAAGGAATCGGATCTTTTTATTTGAAAATACTGGCAACAATCTCATTCTGTGCCTCTTAAATTTATTTTTGTGTTCAGTGAACAGTGAAGTTTGAATCAGGCAACCAAGTAGAAGAAGAGCAGCTGGTAAGAACAGTGTTAGTGTTTGGAATTAGGGAGTTGAGTACTTCTTACACTGTAGTTCTTTTTTTTTTTTAAAGATTTTATTTATTGGGACGCCTGGGTGGCTCAGTTGGTTAAGCCGCTGCCTTCGGCTCAGGTCATGATCCCAGCGTCCTGGGATCGAGTCCCACATCAGGCTCCTTGTTCTGTGGGGAGCCTGCTTCTCCCTCTGCCTGCCACTCTGTCTGCCTGTGCTGGCTCTCTCTCTCTCTCTCTGACAAATAAATAAATAAAATCTTTTAAAAAAAAAGATTTTATTTATTTACTCAACAGACAGAGATCACAAGTAGGCAGAGAGGCAGGCAGAGAAGGAGAGAGGAGGAAGCAGGCTCCCTGCTGAGCAGAGAGCCTGATGTGGAGCTTGATCCCAGGACCCTGAGATCATGACCTGAGCCAAAGGCAGAGGCTTTAACCCACCCAGGCGCCCCTACACTGTAGTTCTTATGTCTGAACAACAATCTAAGGTGGTAGAATGCAAATGATTCTGCCTTTAAAAAAAATCTTTACATTGTATTAGAAAAGAAGGATTACATATACTATAGGAACACTGATTCTTTAGGGGACATGCTTTTAGTTGTTATAATTCTATTGGGACAGAAAAATTCCAGGAACTGGAAAGTTTTTTTTTTTCTTCACATATTTTCTAAATAAGATCATGATGAAAACTAATATACAGCAATTTACATACATAATTACATATTTATAGTAGATCCTTTTACTGTCATCCACTCATATTAATTTTTAAAAGATTTTATTTACTTATTTGAGAGAGAGAGAGCGAGCATGAGCAGGGAGAGGGGCAGAGAGAGATGGAGAGGCAGACTCCCTGCTGAGCAGGGAGCCAGGTCCCAAGACCCCGAGATCATGACCTGAGCCAAAGGCAGACACTGAACTGACTGAGCCACCCAGGCACTCCATCCACTCACATTATTAATAACCATCTCATCTCACAATTTCTTATTGATTTCTGGGTCCTAGAAATCTTTTTTTTTCTATTGTCCATTTAAACAATGTAAAGTATATTCCCAAAATAACTAAAATTTTGTATAGCACATCACAATTTGCATAAAAAACATTTAAGAGCTCATTTAGGCTTAAACTTGAAAATTGGGTGGCAACCTCAGAAGTTATGACTCAGGAAAACACAAGTAAAAATGGAACATGAAATTCTAGGTCCAGATTCTCTGAATCCAGATTTCATATCCTCTTCACTCAGTTATGTGGAATATATACCACAGATGACACAATAATGCATGCCTTCAGTGGTACCACATTTCATAGATAGATTTTTGCTTAATAGATTTAACTTAATATTTGTAGTAGTGAATTTTTTTATGCTTGGTCTTTAATTTTTTTTTTTTTTTGATCAGTTGACTGTCATGCACATAGATAATTGCTTAGCACTTGTTTTCTTAGTTTTTATTGTTGTTGCAGAATCTATGCTATTCCTGTCTCAGGAGCTTCTTTGTAAGCCTTTGTTAGCCTGCAAACTCCATTTGGTAAGAAGATAGATCAGAATAATGAGAATTAACAGAATTTCTTTTAGCCTATAATTCTAATAGTGATCACTTACCCTCTAGTTTTTTTTTTTTTTTACTTACCCTCTAGTTTTAAATATTTTGTTATAAAATATTTCAGATATACAAAAAGTACAGAGAATATTATAATGAATACTATAATGAATGCGTCAACCACCTAGTTTTTTTTTTTAACTTAATTTTTTCAAGTGTTCCAAGATTCATTGTTTATGTACTACACCCAGTGCTCCACGCAATACATGCCTTCCTTAATATCTACCGAGAGGCTCACCCAACCCCCCACCTTCCTCCCCTCCACAACCCTCAGTTTGTTTCTGAGTCCACAGTCTCTCATGGTTCCTCTCCCCCGCCGATTTCCCCCAATTAACTTTTCCTTTCCATCTCCTAATGTCCTCTGTGTTATTCCTTATGCTCCACAAATAAGTAAAACTGTATGATAATTGATTCTCCCTGCTTGACTTATTTCAGTCAGCATTAGTTTTTGAAAACAAAACATTTGGTTGTATCTCCTTCAAATACAGTGTTAAAGTGTAAAGAACTTCAGTAATTTATGTAATCCATTGTAATCCCTTCCTGTCCATTCATATCTTTAGTTAGCAAAGACCCTGAAGTTGGCATTTATGTTTAACAAGCTTTCTATGTGTGTATCTATAAACAATAAATAATTTCATATATTTATCATTTTAGACAAATTATATTTTACTAAATTCTCTCTTTTCACTTTAGCTTTGTTGAAATGATTCACACAGAATTATCCCTTTTAAAATATATACTTAGGTGATTTTTAGTATATCCACAAAGTTGTGCAGCCATGATAACTGTCTACTTTGAGGACATTTTCATCACTCCAAAAAGAAATCTTGTGTTAATTAGAGATTACTTGTGATTTGTCTCTTCTCCTACCCTGGAAACCACTAATTTCCTTTTTTATGTCTAATGATCTGCCTATTCTGGGCATTTCATATAGTGAAATCATGTAACTTGCTTCTGGCTTCTTTTACTTAGCATGGTTTTTTCAAGATTTGACAAAACTGTAGAGCCATCAAAACTGTATTCCTTTTTGTTGCTGAACAATATTCCATTGTTAAGATAAGACCCATTTTTTTCATCTATTTGTCAGTAGATGCTCACTAGGGTTATTTCCACTTTTCACTATTACAGATAATGCTTCTATGAATATTCCCTGCAAAGTTTTTTTGTGAACATGTTTTCACTTCTTTTGACCATATACCTAGAAATGGAATTACAGGGTTGTAGAGTAACCATGTATAGCATTTTGAGGAACTGCCAAAATGTTTTCCTGTGACCAAACAATTTTACTATCCCTTCAGCAATGTATAAATGTTACAATAACATTTGTTACTGCCTATTTAAAAAAAAACAACAATGGGCGCCTGGGTGGCTCAGTGGGTTAAGCCGCTGCCTTCGGCTCAGGTCATGATCTCAGGGTCCTGGGATCGAGGCCCGCATCGGGCTCTCTGCTCAGCAGGGAGCCTGCTTCCCTCTCTCTCTCTCTCTCTCTCTCTCTCTGCCTGCCTCTCCGTCTACTTGTGATCTCTCTCTGTCAAATAAATAAATAAAATCTTAAAAAAAAAAAAACAACTTTAATTTTAACCATCCTAGTGGGTTACAGTAGTATCTAATTGAAATTATAATTTGTATTTCCCTAATGAAGTGATTTTGAGCAACTTTTCATGTGCCTACCTGCCATTTGTACATTTTCTTTGGACAAATGTATACTCAAATCCTTTTGTCATTTTTAAATTCAGGTATTTGCCTTTTTTATTGGGTTTGTAAGTGTTCTTTATGAATTCTGGATATAAGTCTCTTTTTTTTTAAAGATTTTATTTATTTATTTGACAGAGAGATCACAAGCAGGCAGAGAGGCAGGCAGAGAGAGAGGAGGAAGCAGGCTCCCTGCCGAGCAGAGAGCCCGACGCGGGGCTCGATCCCAGGACTCTGAGATCACGACCTGAGCCGAAGGCAGCGGCTTAACCCACTGAGCCACCCAGGCGCCCCTGGATATAAGTCTCTTATCAGGTATGTAATTGCAAATATTTTCTTCCCTTCTTTGGGTTCTTTTTTTTTTTTTTTTTTTTTCATTGATGGTGTTGTTTGAGGAATAGGAGTTTTAATTTTCATGAAGTACAACTTTTTTTTTTTCACTTGTACTTTTTTGCTAGGTACAAGAATTGCCTATCTAAGGTCATAAAATCTCCTACCATATTTTCTTCTAAAGTTTTAGAGTTGTAGTTTCTAAATTTAGGCTTGTGATCTAGTTTGAACTAATTTTTGTGTATGGCATGTGGTATACATCTATCTTCATTCTTTTGCATATGACTATCCAATTGTCCCAGCCCATTTCTTAAAAAGACTATCCTTTCTTTATTGAATTATCTTTATACTTTTTTTAAAGAGTAGACCGTAAATTAAGGGTTTATTTTTAGGATCAATTCTGTCCACTGATCTATTTTTATGCCAGTACTATACTGTTTTCATTACTGTAGTTTTATAGTAATTTTTGAAGTCAGGAAGTGTATGACCTCAGACTTTATTCTACTTATTTTAGATTGTTTTGGCTTTTGGGGATATTGATATTTCACGTGAATTTTAGAATTAGCTTTCCAAAATTTTGCAAAAAGTCAAGTTGAGATTTCTACAGGAATTGTGTTGAATCTATGTCTTGCAACCTTACTGAACTCATTGGTTAATTGTGTGTGTGTACTCATATTTTTAAAATGTATGACTGTTGGGGCGCCTGAGTGGCTCAGTGGGTTAAGCCGCTGCCTTCGGCTCAGGTCATGATCTCAGGGTCCTGGGATCGAGTCCCGCATCGGGCTCTCTGCTTGGCGGGGGGCCTGCTTCCCTCTCTCTCTCTCTCTCTGCCTGCCTCTCTGTCTACTTGTGATCTCTCTCTGTCAAATAAATAAATAAAATCTTTAAAAAAAAATAAAAAATAAAATGTATGACTGCAAGAATTGTAAATTCTAACATTGGATTTTGGGTAGAACCAATTTTAAGTCTACATGATCTACAGTGTTCATAGTTTAACCTTTATGCCAGAAGTCTTTGCTATAGGAAATATTAGGGTTCAATAGAAACTTAGAGTTTGTATATGGTAACTTCTTAGTCAAAAACAATATACTGTATTTCTGATAGGGATATTCAATCTATGTTCTTTTATATTCTATGATTTGTAGATTTAGTAGCAATTTTTTAATCCCATGGATGAAACTATGTTAAATGTATTTTATATACTGTAGCAACTAATCTCTATAATAACCTGAGTTCAATATTTTCCTCTACATTTTATAAAGAGAATGAAGCTGAAATGTACATGACAAGTATCCAAGATTAGGGACTAGTCAGTGGGAGTCAAGATTCAGATTTGGGTCTAACTCCAGATATTTTGTTATTAATATTTAGAAAGATCTTATTCATGTTAACTAAAATTTATTTCTGTGAATTTTTTATTAGTCTTAATTCTACATTATTAAGAATCAAAGGATAACTTTACTCCCTCTCCTGCTAGAGACATATAAATTTCTCTCATTTTTCCCTATGGGATAATTATCAAAAATCTCTAGACCTTTCACAGTGTTAAACATGATACAGTAAATGTTTTCATTTATCAGTGTCTATAAAAGGTAGTACTCCCTAAAATAATAGAGAGTAAACCCAAACAAGATAATCTAGATGTAAACTGGTTATTGGTATACCAATAGATAGGTCCAGATAAATTAGACAAAATAGAATGTGTACAGAGGTGAGTCCAGCACTTTTCAATGCTACCAGCATCAATCCTGTAGAGAAACAAGAAGCATAATAATGTCTTCACTTGGAAATTTTAAGTTAAAAATAATTGGACCCCCTTTTTAAGTAGGATTTAGTGAGTACTAAAGAAGTATTTTACAAGTGCATTACTCTTTATTGCATAACATAAATTTGTTTTGATCTAGCAAATTATGTATCCACAATCTACTTATTGAACTAAAATATTTAAAAAATTATGAATACTTAGGAGAGCAGATAAGACAAAAACTGAACTTTAATATTTAAAATCATCTGGAAAATAATTACGTTTGGACATGTCAATAATCTGAGTTATAATTGATTCAGTGAAAGTAGGAAGAATAATGAAAGGATTATAACCAGCCATGTTGCTGTTTGTACCTCAAAAGAAATGTTCTTATTCAAGTAGTCATTGGTAGTCATTGGACCATTCTCTTAGAGGGAATTCATCAGAACATTTTCTCTGACTATAAAATAAAATGGAAGTTCTTAGAACTTTTCACCTGAGATACTATTTTGGTTAATTTTTAATTAATTAACTTTAAATTTTAATTAACATATAATTTTAATTTATCTCCCCCATCTATTCTTTCTATTTCTATCCCTAAAACATATACTTCTGCTTGTTCTGAAGCAGAGCTTTGTCTCTCCAATCCATCTCAAAATTATTTATTCACAGATGAGGAACAAGTGATACTTCATGGACTCAGAATGATCCATGCTATAGGGTGCCTAGATCCCTGTGTTAGATTCCAAGACTAAATTATAAGGCTTTGGAAAAGTTCTGGATTCACATCCCTCTCTCTCATAGGTGAGGCAGGGAGTAATTGCAGCATACCTGATAGATATTTCTCATTCCTATTCTAACAGCTCATTAAATGCTAAGAGTAGTAACATAACTTCAAGGATAATTATAAGATATGATCTAAACTTAGCTTTCTAAACTTGTTTGCTATGTTCACTTCTCACAATCCATTGTCAATTAAAGTGAAATGCATGCATGCGTGCATACATACGTACATACATACATAACAAATTAACTGTCTAACCCAGGTACCACCTATCCTCTGTAGGTAAAATTCCTTAAACTCCCACTCTGCCCTGTCAGATACTTATTTCTTCCTTTATTAATACATAGACAAATGGGAGACTTTTAGGGACCACTGATTCATTTACTCTAAATCAGAAGTTTATTTAACCTCAGGGTAGGAGGTAACAAAGAATTAAATTCAACAAATTTATAATATTTTAGATTCTTCTATGACATTACTCTCAGGCAATTATAAAATATGCACTAGCAAACCATCAGTGCAGAGAAAACTGTATTTGTTGAGTCCATACATCTGTTTTGAAAACCTTATTCAGAAATTGTCTTTTTCTTAAAACGTGAGCATATTAGTACCAGTTTATTCTTTGAGGCTACACAGTATATAGCTTATGATTAAATAAGACATCTGAATATAACCAGACTGTTGTCTCTTTCTTTCATTGTACTCTGGTTTTTAGCTTACATTGTAATGACAACTTTCTCTTTTTAACTCCAGTTGTTAACACTTTTCCTCATTTTTCTTGATTCCAAAAATGATCATAATAATACTAAAAATCAAATCATAATAAAGTTATTTTTCTGTCATTTGTACTTTGGCATCATTATCATTATCTGAGTGTAATTTATCACCGTCAGGAGATAGTACGAGAAGAATTAGTTGATTCTGAATTTCATCATCCGTCTTGGATTGCATCTTTCTCTTGGTTGTTTTCATTTTATTCTTTTTCATCTGAAACTTATTTTTAACAGAAATGACAGCAGAAAAAATATAACCCAAGAAATCTGTTCTCTTGTTGTCACATATCAACATTTTACAGTTGTCCCAAGCAATGGACTTATACTGTTTTTTATCTAAGGGCTGATGTGATTTTTAAATCATAAATAAACACACAAAAATATTGGCTAAATAAAATCCTAAAAGAAACAATAATATCGCTATTATAAATTTTAGTTTGTTTTGCCTTTATGATCACAGATCAGCTCTAAATTCTAAGAAGCACCATTATAACTCCTTGAAACCTTCATAATGCTTCATTGTAATGAAATGAGGGATTAAGGAGTGTTTCTTTCACTCTATATAAAGTCACAAGTCTGCTAGTTGGTAGAGGTGGGTATCATTTTTGGGGGCTGAGTCTAGTACTACTTCTTCCATAATAGTTTTATTGGTGTCAATGCAAACTATTTGCCTAAAGATAAGCATTGGATTATTTTTAGAAGCCTACTTTGGGTATAATAAATGTGAATTTCACAAAAAGTGTGTTCCTGATGATAAGTTCCAACTACTGTAAATTGTTATTTAATTTAATCCGTTTATTTGCCATTCTGACTCATTTGTCCTCATACTTGAAGAGGTGAAGCATGACTGATCAAATGCATGCTTCAGCCCCATAAGTTTTCTATGATCTACTTGGCAGTCATCAACACTGTTAATTGCTTTGCTGCTGATTTAATCCCCTCTCAAAGAATCTTGCCTGTAATGTTTCCTGCTAATCTCTGTGTTTTATTTTGTTTTGTTTTGTTTTTTGTTTTTGTTTTTGTTTTTGTTTTTGCACAGACAGGTGCTGCTTTCCTTCCATTTGGCTTTTAAATATGCCAGAGACCATTTAATTTATTTTCCTGCACTACTCAGCTCAGGTTTTGTACATTTTTTCATTACAAACAAGAATGCTAAAAAAATAAATGCAAATAAAAGTCAAGTTATTTATCTTCACTCATACGTTAGGATTTTTTTTTTTCTTTTCCATTAGGAAAACACGACTTTGGTAATGATGTGTCTGTTACATTCTAATAGATTTTCACTATCAATAAATGATCCAGTAGGATGAGTGTTCTCTTATAGTTAAAGCATTCTTAAGAGCCTCATGCCTCTTAAAAGGTAAATACCTTTTCTCTTTCCTCAAATTTCAAAACACTTAAATGGGGAAAAAGTATTATTAGTTCTGTTATTCATATCCAGTTGTTTTATTTATATGTTATATGGCTTTATATTGTTATTATTATTTTCTGTAGCCTCTAACAACAAAATAATGTAGAGGAATTTATTTCTGAGGGAAATATTTAGTTATGTGTGTTTAGGCAGATTACATAAACTCTCTGGGTGTCATTTGCTTCATTTACTTGTTAATTAAATAGTGATTTGTTGAGCACCTTTCTTATGTACTATAAGACTGGTGACTTGAAGGTAAATAATCACAGCCACCCTGCGGTGCTTATATTCTACAGAGAGATGGGGTGAGGAAAGTGTGAGAGCAGGTGGTTAAAACATCTCAGAGGAGAGATAATATTTGGGCTAAGTTCTAAAGATCAGCTGAGTGAGAAGGACATGGAGGTGGAAGCCCATAAGGAATAGTCCAGACAGAGGGGTATCTCAACCAAAGCCATGAGTGGAAAGAAGAGCCATATATCTAGGGAAATATAAGCAGTGAGAACTACTAGATAAAAAAGTGTGAGATAGGGAATATAGGGAGAGAAAATTAAAGGGCAATAGCAATAAAATTAGAGAGTGTGCACATCATGTTAAGTAGTCTGAAATTCATTTAGTAGGTGATATAGGAGAACTGTTGAAATGTCTTAAGAAGAGGAACCATGAAATTATATTTGTGTGTAATACAAATTACTCTAAAGTTGACATAATGAATGATTTGAGAAGTACAAAAAAACATTGATGACATAGTGCCAATTTCAACTGTATCCCATTGTCATCATAAATCCATTTGTGTTACTCAGATAACATGAACTATATTTTTTGATTTAGTAAATGAGGACATTTTATTACTTTGAAAAATGGGGACAATAAAATTTGCATGACTGGATCTAACAAAGTCCTAATGCATACAATATAAGAATTTAATGGAGAGTCAGTATCTCTCTAACATCTTGAATGAATGAATCTATGTTTTGAGTATGACATGTCAGATACTGGGTTAGGACCTTTCATCTAGGGTAGTAGTAGTTTAATTTGTATGATAATCCAATATGAAGATGCAGTACAAATACAGATTACCGTAAGTGTTGACTGTTGTGTGTGTGCTATAATAATGCATTTTATTTTCACAGCAGCTCTGTTAAGGAGTTATGGTTATTCCCATTATACAGATTACAAAACTGATTCAGAGAGCTTTTTGTAAGATTATATAACTAGTAAGTGGGGATGAAATTAAATCCAGATCAGCGTGCCATTAAAGCTCACTCTGTTGGTGTAAAATGGATCTACAGCACAGTGTCTTTACTGTCCTTCTAGAGGAAAATGAGAATTAAAGTTCAGATAATTAAATGACAGATTCACAGCAAGTGGCAGAACCAACCAAACCCAGATCATCTGGTCCTAGGTATAATGTTCTTTCCATTACCCCAGAGCTGTCTTCCTACTGTATCCACAGAGCTACACTCTGAAAACCACAGCTTCTTAGGAATGTCCTCAGACTTTGGTGCTTTGAATGCCTTCTGGATTTCCAAACAGAACTTAAGTCTGGACATTTCCCACATCCGGATCCCCTATACCAGGATCAAATGTGATCATCTGATATCTACATTAGGTATCAAAATACCTTAACTGTATTTTATTGACATCTATATTTTTTAATTGGTAGTGTAATTTGATTTAACAGATCATGCAAATAGCCAGAATGTACCCTTTCCTAGTCATTTACTGTATGCTTATCTCAAACCACCAAGAGAGATTTTTTAATAGTATTTTAGAGCTCTTATTTCCAACTTTCTTTTCTTTTTTAAAAATTTTTGCTTAAATTTTAGTTGACATACAGTGCAATATTGGTTTCAAGAGTAGGATCAGTGATTCATTACTTACATACAACATCCAGGGCTCATCACCAATTGTCTTCTTTACTACCCATCCCTCATCTAGCTTATGCCAACCGACCTCTGTCCATTAACCTTCAGCTTGTTCTCTATTGTTAAGAGCCTCTTGTGGTTTGCTTCCACCTCTTCTTTTTTTGTTCCCTTTCTGATCTATTCCTCTGTTTGTTTGTTTTTTTCCCTTAAGTTCCACATATGAGTGAAATCATATGGTATTTGTCTTTCTTTGATGGAGTTATTTTGCTTAGCATTATGCATTCTGGCTCCATCCACATTATTACAAATGACAAGATTTCATTCTTTTTGATGGCTGAGTAATATTCTATTGTATCTATATACCACTTATTCTTTATCCATCCATCTGTCAATGGACTTTGAGATACTCACCATAGTTTGGCTATGGTTGATACTATTGCTATAAACATCAGGGTACATGTACCCCTTTGAATCTGTATTTTTGTAGGTGAATACCTAGTAATGCAATTGCTGGATTGTAGGGTAGTTCTATTTTTGTTTTTTTGAGGAACCTCCATATTGTCCTCCAAAGTGGCTATACCAGGTTGCATTCCCACCAGCAATGCAAGAATGTTCCCTTTTCACCATATCCTTGCCAACACCTATTGTTTCTTATGTTGTTAATTTAGCCATTCTGAAAGCTGTGAGGTGGTACCTCATCATGATTTTGATTTTTTTCCCTGATTAGAAGTGATGTTGAAAATCTTTTCATGTGTCTGTTAGCCATTTGGATGTCTTCTTTGGAAAAGTATCTATTCATGTCTTCTGCCTATTTTTTAATTGGGTTGTTTGTTTTTTGAGTGTTCAGTTTGATAAGTTCTTGATAGGTTTTAGATACTAACCCATATCAGATATGTTGTTCATAAATATTTTCTATCATTCCATAGGCTGCCCTTTAGTTTTATTGATTGTTTCCTTCCTTCACTGTGCAGAAGCTCTTTATCAAGTACAAATAATTCATTTTTGCTTTTGTTTTTCTTGCCTCCAGTGACGTGTCTAGTAAGTTGCTATGGCCAAAGTCAAAGAGGTTGTTCTCCTCTAGGATTTTGAGGGTTTCCTGTCTAACATTTAGGTCTTTCATCTATTTTGAATTTATTTATATGTATGGTTTAAGAAAGTAGTCCAGTTTCTTTTTCTGCATGTTTCTGTCCAGTATTCCCAACCCCATTTATTGAAGAGACTGTCTTTTTTTCCATTGGATAGTCTTTCTTGCTTTGTTGAAGATTAGTTGACCACATAGTTGTGGATCCATTTCTGGGTCCTTTATTTTGTTCCATTGATCTGTGTGTCTGTTTTTGTGCCAGTATCATACTGTCTGGATGACTACAGCATTGTACATAACTTGAAATCCAGAATCATGATGCCTCAAGCTTTGCTTTTCATTTTCAGAATTGGTTTGGCTATTTGGAGTCTTCTCTGGTTTCATACAAATTTTAGAATAGTTTGTTCTTGCTCTACAAAAAATACTAGTGATATTTTGATAGGGATTGCATTAAATGTGTTGATTGCTTTGGGTACAATAGACATTTTAACAATATTTGTTCTTCCAATTTGTGAGCATGGAATACTTTTCCAATTTTTGTGTCCTCTTCAATTTCTTTCATAAGTGTTCTATAGTTTTCAGAGTACAGATCTTTTACCTCTTTAATTAGATTTATTCCTAGATATAATTATTTTTAGTACAATTGCAAATGGGATAGATTCTTTGATTTGTTTTTCTGCTGCTTCATTATTGATGTATAGAAATGCAATGGATTTCTGCATGTTGTGACTTTGCTGAATTCATGTATTAGTTCTAGCAATTTTTTGCTAGAGTCCTTGCATTATCAGTATAGAATATCATGTCATCTGCAAATACTGAAAGTTTGACTTCTTCCTTGCTGATTTGGATGACTTTTATTTCTTTTTGTTGTGTGATTGCTGAGGCTAAGATTTCTAGTAGTATGTTAAATAGTAATGGTGAGAATGGGCATCCTTATCTTGTTCTGGACCATAGGGGAAATGCTCTCTATTTTTCCCCATTGAGGATAATATTAGTTGTGGTTCTTTAATATATGGCCTTCATGATATTCAGATATGTGCCATCTATCCCTGCTTTGTTGAGTTTTTTTTTTTAATAAAGAACAGATGCTGTATTTTCTCAAATGTTTTTACTGCACCAATGACACCATCATATGGTTCTTATCCTTTCTTTTATTAATGTGGTGTATCACATTGATTGGTTTGTGAATATTGAACCAACCTGGTAGACCAGGAATAAATCCCATATGATCATGGTGAATAATTTTCTAAATGTACTGTTGAATTTGATTTGCTAGTATTTTATTGAGAATTTTTACATCCATGTTCATCAGGGATATGGCCTATGATTCTCCTTTTTAGTGGAGTTTTTATCTGGTTTTGGAATCAAGGAAATGCTGGCTTTATAGATGAGTTTGGAAGTGTCTGTCCATTTCTTTCTTCCTTTTTTTTTTTTAGTACAGTATGAAAAGAATAGGTATTAACTCTTCTTTAAATGTCTGGTATAAAAATAAATAAATAAATAAATGTCTGGTATAATTTCTCTAGGAAACCATCTGGCCCAGGAGTTTTGTTTGTTGGGAGATTTTGATTACTGATTCAATTTCTTTGCTGGGTTTGAGTCTGTTCAAATTTTCCATTTCTTCCTGTTTTGGTTTTCATAGTTTGTAAGTTTCTAGGAATTTGTCCATTCCAGATTGCCCACTTTATTGACATATAAATTTTCATACTATTCTCTTAATTTTTTAAAAAATTTTTGTGGTGTTGGTTGTGATCTCTCCTCTTTCATTTCCGATTTTATATATTGGGTCCCTTCTCTTCTTTTTGGTAAGTCTGGCTTGGGATTTATCGATTTTATTAAATCAAAGAACAAAGCTCTTCATTTTATTGATCTCTTCTACTGTTTTTGTTGTTGTTGTTTGTTTGTTTCTATAACTTTATTTCTGTTCTAATCTTTGTTATTCCCTTTTTCTGCTGGCTTTAGGCTTTAGGCTTTATTTGCTGTTCCTTTTCTAGTTCCTTTAGGTATAAGTTTACATTGTGTAGTTGGGACTTTTCTTGCTTCTTGAGGTAGGCCTGTATTGCAATACACTTCCCTATTAAGACTGCCTTTGCTGCATCCAAAGGTATTGGACCATCATGTTTTAATTTTCCATTTTTCTATGTACTTTTTAATTTCTTCTTTAATTTCCTGGTTAACCCATTTATTCTTTAGTAAGATGTTCTTTAACCTCCATGTATTTTTGGTCTGTCCAAATTTTTTCCTTGTGGTTGAGTTCAAGTTTCATAGCATTATAGTCTGAAAATATGCATGGTTTGACCTCAGTCTTTTTGTACCAGTTGAGGCCTGATTGTGACCCAGTATGTGATCTTTTCTGGAGTATATTCCATATGCACTCAAAAAGAATGTGTATTCTGCTGCTTTAGGGTGATAGGTTCTGAATATATCTGTTAAGTCCATCCAGTCCAGTGTGTCATTCAAAGCCATTGTTTCCTTGTTGACTTTCTGCATAGATGATCTGTCCATTACTGTAAGTGGGGTGTTAGTCCCTTACTATTATCGTGTTATTATGAATGAGTTTATGTTTAATATTAATTAATTAATATATTTGGGTGATCCCAAGTTAGGGGCATACATATTTACAGTGGTTAGATCTTCTTGATGGATAAACCCTTTCCTTATGATATAATGCCCTTCTTCAACTCTTGTTACATTCTTTGTTTTAAAATCTAGTCTGTCTGATATAAGTATGCCTATACTGGCTTTCTTTCTTCTGATGTTCACTAGTATGATAGATGGCTCTCCATCCCCTCACTTTCAGTCTGTATATGTCTTTAGGAGAAAACTGAATCTCCTGTGGGCAGTATATTGATAGGTCATATTTTTTTAATCCATTCTGATACCCTATATCTTTTGATTGGCACATTTAGTCCTTTTCATTCAGAATAATTATTGAAGGATACAACTTTAGTGCCATTGTGTTATCTATGGTGTTGGTGTTTCTGGTGATGTTCTCTGATCTTTAGTCTTTGTTGCTTTTGGTCTTTTTTTCTCCACTCAGAGTCCCCTTAAAATTTCTTACTGGACTGGTTTAGTGGTCACAAACTCCTTTAGGTTTTGTTTGTCTCTGTATCTATTTCTTCTTCAATTCTGAATGAGGCCTGTTGAATAAAGAATTTTTGGCTGAGTATTTTTCCTATTCAGCATGGTGAATATATTCTGCCACTCTCTTCTGGTCAGCCAACTTTCTGTGGACAGATCTGCTGTGAACTTAATCTGTCCTCCCTTGTAGGTTAGGATTTTTTTTTATCTTGCTGCTCTCAATATTTTTTCCTTGTCTATGTATTTTGTGAATTTGAATATGATATGCCTTGGCTTTGGTTGAATTTAATGGGAGTTCTGTATACTTCTTGGACTTTGATGTATGTGTCCTTTGCCATATTAGGGAAGTTTTCAGCAATAATTTGTTCAAATAAACATTCTGTCCCTTTTTCTCTCTTTCATCTTCTGGGCCTTCTATGATACAAATACTATTATATTTTAATAACTTGCTGCATTCCCTAAGTCTACCTTTGTGATCTATTACCTTTCTTTCCTTCTTCTTTTCAGCTTCATTATTTTTCATAATTTTATCTTCTGTGTCACTGATTTGCTCCTCTGCTTCATCCATCCTCATTTTTATGGTATCCATTTGGGTTTGCATCTCTTGGTTATAGTATTTTTAATATCAGCCTGACTAGATTTTAGTTCTTTAATCTCTGCAGTAAGGGATTCTCTATTGTCTTCTATCCCTTTTCCAAGCCCAGCTAGTATCCTTATAATTGTTGTTTTAAATTCTAGTTCAGACATCTTACTTATATCTTTATTGATTAAGTCCCTGGCTATGAGTTGTATTTCCTGTTCTTTCTTTTGGGGTAAATTTCTCCATCTTGTCAGAACAGTAGGGGGAGGGGGAACAAGAAACAAACAAACAAAAATAAACAGCAACAAAAAACTAGATCCTGGGTGAGTATTTGGCCTGCTTGTTAAAAGAATCTAGATTATAAAATTAATAAATAAATAAAATGAACATGAACAAAAAATTAAATAAATATACAAAATACAGAAAATAATAAAAATAAAAGGACTTGGAAAAATAAGAAAATAAATGAAAAAATAATAATAAAAAGAATTAAAGTAAAAAGGAAGGTAGATCCTATTTCCTCTATAGCCAAAATTTGTAGCACTCTATGATCAGTAGACTTGGTATGAGCAAGTTGTTTGTTTTGGTCTTCTGGGGGAGGGGTCTATTACACTCAGTCTGTGGTGGACTTGACCTAGTGAAAATGCACTTTAGAGCACAGAAGGGAGGGGCTTAGTGTAAGCAGCTCAGGCCTCCACTAAGTGGCACTGTTTTGCTCCCTGATGTCTTTCAGTTGGGCAGGATGAATGTGCCAGCACCCCACTCTTCAGCCCCAGGTCTGAAAGTTCATGCCCTCCACTCTCCAGGAAACCCTCACAGAAGAACAATCAATCACCCCTTTTATGTTCCTGGTTTCCATCAGACCCCTGCATTCATCCTGCCTTTGTCTAAGTGGTTTTATCAGGCGCGTGACCAAGTTTCTTTCTTTGTTTTCTTTTCTCTTCTCTTCTTTTCTTTTTCCTTTCCTTTCTTTTTTTCTTTGCTTTCTTTCTTCTTTTTTTTTTCTTTCTTTGAAGATTTTTTCTATTAGAGAGAAAGCATGAAAAAGAAAGCATGAGTGGTGGGGGAGGGGCAGAGGGAGAAGGAAAAGCAGGCTCCTCGCTGAGCAGGGAGCCTGACGTGGGACTCAATTCCAGGTCCTTGGAAACATGACCTGAGCAAAAGGTAAATGCTTAACTGACTGAACCACCCAGGCATCCCTGTTTCAAAACTCCAAATTTTAGGGACTCCCACAACATAGACCTGCACTGCTCCTTTGGGGGAGGCCCCACTGTACTTTTGCTATTTGCTGGCCTGTCCTAGGAAAGTTGTTGCATGACTGTCCAGCACTTCCAATTTTATGGTAACACAGAGCAGAAAGCCAGCACCACGACTCAGTGTTCTCAGCTTGCATCCCCACTCTAGTGCCTGGGAATAGTGCAGCATGCTGGTGCTACCCATTCTTCTTACAAATCATCCAATTATCTCTTATTCATCCAAACATTTTCTCTGGTATTATGCTCTTCCTTGTCCCTTAAGGCACTGTTTATCTTTTTTTTCTCATATTTCTTGGCTTCTTAATTCACTGTCATTGTTGGCCACACCTTCCTTTGACAGGGACCTTTCTCTTGTTTCAGAATGCTATTTTGAGTATCAAATCACAATTAGTGCATACCTTATGGGAATGACAACTTTCTTGAGAGGTGGAAGTTTCTAAATCCTAAGATGCCCAGGAGCTTCCAACATCTAACATGAGAATAAAATGCTTTAGGTGGTATTTTCCTAGTAGCTTCCAGGTAGCCTTAGCCCTCTAACCTGAGGATAAGAATAAGATAAATGAGGTAAAGTTGCCTTAATTGATCTTCAGACCTATGGCCAAAATTAGAAGTACTTAGTGACCCCACAGACTAGGGAATTAATGCTTTATTTTTCATGCCACTATGTTTATGAGTGGTTTGTTTTGCAACATTATTGTAGCAATAACTCAATGATATAGAAATTGCAGCTTGAAGTCTGAATATAGGGTTTTATTATAAAACACCATAGAGAGGGCATCAGATTTGAAGCCACAAAAGCTTTTGTCTGAACGGCAAAAAATAGTGTAAGTTTAAGCAACAAGCCGGAAATGGAAATGCTGTGGGAAAAGTAGATTGGGGTTGAAATGTACTCTACAGATAGTAGATGAGAGGTCCTTTCAGGATGCCATAAGGTAGAAAAAGAACAACTCATGGAAAATTTCTACAATTGTGCTTAGAAAAATCTGAACCATACCAAATCCTTGATAGGATTCTGGATATTTCTCCTCAATGATTATACTAGCTGAGCACATATAGAAATAAGAAAAACAAACAATACTAACAAAACCACTATTGCTATTTCTACCCAAACATTTCCGTGACATGTAGGTAGAGAAGCAGAATGAACTTGGCCATAGGTGAGCTTTGGCTCAGGGCAAGTTTCTAAAGCTGAAGATACAATGCAGTAGCATCTCACCCACCAGACCATGAGATGGCTTGTCTCATGTGAAATGATTTAGAATACAGTGTTTTGAATAACTATAATGAGGATATAAAATGTATATGTATTACTAAAAAGTATGTAAATGATTGGAAATTAGTTCTTGCTATGTAACAGTGATTTTTTAAACCATTTCCCCCTGCTGCTCTCATAATAAAAAATAACAAAAACAAAAACTGTATATTTCTCTAACTTCTTAAAATTGTTATTAAAAATATTCCATATACGGGCGCCTGGGTGGCTCAGTGGGTTAAGCCGCTGCCTTCAGCTCAGGTTGTGATCTCAGGGTCCTGGGATCGAGTCCCACATCGGGCTCTCTGCTCAGCAGGGAGCCTGCTTCCCTCCCTCTCTCTACCTGCCTCTCTGTCTACTTGTGATCTCTCTCTGTCAAATAAATAAATAAAATCTTAAAAAAAATATTCCATATAAGTTTAAATTGATAGATGTCTAGGGCATTATACATACTGACTTAAAAATAATAATACCACTACTTCATATATTATATATTTGTTAAAAGTGTAAAACAGAATTAGTTTTTTTAAGAACCAGTTTTCAACTTCCTACCTTTTTTTCTTTTTAAATTTTATCTATCATTTGTTTTGTTTTAAATAGGTTATACTTTCACTTGAATCAAAATCAAAATGCTATAATAAGGCAAGCATTGAGAATCTTGTTTCTATACCTGTATCCTATAGGAAATCATTTTTATTAGTTTTTTTGGTATAATTCTAGTGTCTTTCAGGCATATGCAAGCCAATTCCAGTGTCTTTTAGGCATTTACAAGTTCTTTAATAAAATGGAACATACTGTATAAAATGTACTGAATTTTTCCTTTTGACAGTGATATTAGTTTCCTCATTGTTGATGTAACAAATTATCATAAATTTAGTGACATTAAAATATAAGTGTATTACCTTAGAATTCTGGAGGTCAGAATCCTAAAAATCTGTCTTTCTAGTCTAAAATCAAGGTATTTGCGGAGCTGATTCTTTCTATTTTCTTGCTCTTCCAGGTTCTAGAGATTGCTTTGTCATTCCCTGGCTGCTAGCCAAACCACTCCAGTATCTGCTTCCATCTTCATATCATCTTCTCTTCTGTCATCACATCTTCCAAAGATGCTTGAGGTTACATTTAAGGCCTACCTGGACAATCTAGGATTATCCAGGATAATCTCCCCATATAAAAATCCTTAATTTCAAATTATCTTTTGCCATGCAAAGTAATACTTAAAGATTCTGAGGATTAGGACATGGATATCTTTGGTAACAGTGCATTATTTAGACTGACAAGGCAATAGTTCCTGGCAGTCACTCCTATCAGTCACTAGATAGAGACTTTCTTACTTTTTTTTTTTGTAGCTATGTAGTATTCCCATATATAACTGTACCATAGTTTAGATGTACTTTTTGTTTGCTTTTACAATTTTACAATTAATAATTTGATAAATACATTTTAGACCTGCTCATATACATTACATATAACATATTTAAATATAAAAACATATAATGATTATAAATATGAAATATTAGTTTTAATACTCATTAAAGATTAAAAGGAAAATTTTATGAAATACATATACTAATAAGTTATATTGACTTTTTATAACTAGCTCATATATGTGGTGACAAATCATTACTTGTTAGAATAAGATAGTATTAATCATCAATTCTGTTTTTCTTTTTAAGCTCTGAGAAACCTTGTTCACAGAAATAGGTGAGAATTAAAGGAATTACAACAATGACTTTGAATTCTTTAAATTCTTTCTCATCATATGCTTAAAACCACATAGTGATCTGTCATCAAAAACTATTTAATAACATAGCAGGTGACAACTCAATTATTTGTTGAATTCAAATAGTTCGATACCACTGAACTGAAAAATATTTATTATTTCTTATCCATTCATCAGAATCTCAGTTTTTCAAAATCAAAAGCTACATTGTGAAAAACATTGCTATGTTTTGTTATTCTGGGATTTTTACCACCTAGAATGAAGGAAGATGGTAAAATCTGAAAGGAAGGAAATAAGATCTAAGTTGGAAAAGAAAAAATATGACTGGAAGTTGAGAAAGGGGACAAGACTAAACTACATGTTCCTTCTTGGGAAGATCAGTTTTGAGTATGTGTACATAAAAGAGTTGAAGGTCTAAAAATTGATTCTTTTAAAATATTCCTTCTTGCATACTCTTTGTGAATTCTTCATGTACCCTGATATATACATATCTCATCCAATATTGAAGACTACAGCTGTTTGCTACTTCAGAATGTATTCTCAAACACAGAAGCTTATACTTTTTTTCTCTTCTTATTGACATATATAAATTTTAGAAGCATTGTATTAGAGCAAAAGGTCTCTAAAACACTCCATCTTCAAGAGCATCTTTTTCTACTTAAATTATTCAGAATAATTCCTGGTGGTTGGTGAATATATGTATATAGGAAATGCTTACGGATTGAAAGAGAGTTATCAAAAGTAAATGTGTGCATAACCACGTAATTCAAATTTGGTCTGTTTGATGTTCATCTGCTGGTTTCTTCTAAGGGAGTCTGAGTTTTAGCCATAATAGGAAAGGTCTACTCTTTTTAGTTGCCTTTATATAACTGTAGCAGGTAAGAGAGATTTTTCCTGCTGTTTTCTGGCTGTGGCTTGAAAGCAAAGTACAATGGGTGTTAAGTGCCCACACATTTTACAGAGGTGCTAGACCATCTATGCAGAATTTGTTGGAAAGTGGCCCAAATTGGTTTTGCAACACTTAACCCATCACCACCTCCAGTTTATATATATAAGAGGAGTCTAGTAAACTGGTGAGTGAGGACTGGCAAATAGGATTTCCTTGAGGAAAATTTTGGAGTACTGTGCTATTCCTCTCCCACTTCTTGGTAGGGAGGATATGCTCCTTTTCAACTGAAGCCATGTGAATAGGACTTCAAGGAACCATCTAAAAATTTTGAAAGGATAGAAACTCATGTCTGACTCTCACTGGAAAAGGAATAAAGACTAGCTCGTATTTGCAAGGAAGCAGAACAGAGAGAGGGCTCCATAGGGGATGGCTCTTATTTCCAGTGTAAGTGGGGAAAAGATATGAGCTTTCATTAGATTAAGAGGTTGTTGAGCAAGGTAGCCAAATTTGAGCCAGGATGGCATGATCCCAAGAACAATGGACTATGTGGGACATTAGCTAGAAGAGAGTAGCTGAAGAGAAACTTAAGAGGCAATAAAGGACCTCTGTGAAGAGTATGAAAGTGGAAGGTATTTGGAAAACTCTTGAAAGAGAGCTGACATTTAGACATTAGCCATCAAGAGAGCTACAATTTTCAGATTAAAATAGTACAGGCATGTTTTTAAATTTGAATTGTTTTTTCTCAATTGAGATGTATGAGTTTCTTCTATATTTTTTTAAGTAGCCAACAAATATATAGAAAGAGGCTCCATATCACCAATCATCAGAGAAATGCAAATCAAAACCACAATGAAATAGCACCTCATACCTGTGATGATGTCTAATATCAAAGGGACAAGAGATAACAACAAATATCGGTGAGGATATGGAGAAAAGGGAACCCTCGATTAGTGTACAACACCTATTGGTACAGCCATTATAGAAAACATTATTTGGTGCACTGAGCCTATTCTTTGTCAAAATCAAGCATTCAGGGTTGTGACAAAGGTTTGTAAAGACCAATAGGCTGGAATGGCTAGCACTGTGTGCAGTTGGATCACGTCATTGTATCTAAGGACACATCAACCAGAAATGATTATGTCAAAACAAAATTCTTGGGGCTCCTGGGTGGCTCAGTGGGTTAAGCCGCTGCCTTCGGCTCAGGTCATGATTTCAGGGTCCTGGGATCGAGCCCCGCATCGGGCTCTCTGCTCAGCAGGGAGCCTGCTTCCTCCTCTCTCTCTGCCTGCCTCTCTGCCTGCTTGTGATCTCTCTCTGTCAAATAAATAAATAAATAAAAAATCTTAAAAAAAAAAAAAATCAAAATTCTCTAAGTGAGAGCCTTGGAGTCAGAATTTTCTAAAAGGAAAAACAGCTCAGAATGTGCCTGTGTAAGGACTCTAAGTACATCTCATGAATGCTGAAGTGTGACTTTGAAATGTTCTGTGGTTTAGTTAAATTATGCATAGTGAACATATGATACTTCCATCTCATTTGTCCTATCTGAATATAGCTCTTAACCGTAGATTTTTATTTTTATTTCTTTTTAAGATTTTATTTATTTATTGTACAGAGAGAGACACAGTGAGAAGGAACACAGGCAGAGGGTTGAGAGGGAGAAGCAGGCTTCCCACTGAGCAGGGAGCCCGATGTGGGGCTCGATCCCAGGACCCTGGGATCATGACCCAAACTGAAGGCAGACGCTTAACGACTGAGCCACCCAGGTCCCCAATAGTGGATTTTTAATACATGTTTCTTTTGACATCCTCTAATAAGTTTTTTAAATTTGAGATCTGCTGTCGCAAAAACCACTATTGAATTACCTAAGGTCAGCTGTTAAGTTCATGTTACATATAAGTAAGATCCTCAAGGAATATGGCAGGGTTGGGGGCCAAGGGTCTCATTAACATAGGGAAAAATTCTTAACCAACTCTATTTCCTTTTTATCTTATATAATAATAGCATGCTATTACCAGCATATTTACTTATATATACACAAATCTCATACCATGTTTAGTTACATCACTTTCTCTTTAACTCAAAGCATTACTCTACTTCAGTCTTTTTTGAATGGGGTACAGTAAAACCCCAACAAAATATTCCATTCAAGAAAGTACTTCTAATGCTTCTTACAAAATTAAAGAACTCTAAGGATTTTTTTGAAGTAAGACATACTTATCATATACATAGAGCATTTTTGTTTTGACACTTTTTCTTATATTAGTACCCTTTAAAATCTGCTTAAACAGTGTGCTTAATTTCTAGTGGAACTGTGTTTGATTATCATGGGTTGCAAGTGGAAAATGAACAATCTTTAAAAATTTTTAATTAGTAATTACTATATAATTACTATATAATTATGCATTTTAAGTGTAAAAACATTCTTCAATTAGTATATAGAAAAAGGTCTTTCCCAGAAATCTAGTAAATGAGTGACAAAGATGTCTTACCAGAAATTTAATTTTCTGTTAAAGAAAGTACTTACATCTCAGTCCTAACAAATCAAGTTCTGTATTTGAGAAGCAAAAGAGGGACCCAAGATGAGCTATCATCATCTTTAAAGTTTTAATGACAAACTTGTATATCTCCTAAAGTTTATGTTACTATGTTATCATATACTGGTTTATGTTATCATTTACTCAAACATTATGATTGTAATTTCTTCTATAATCATTGAAAGTACCTTGTGTGGGAATAAAGATACATTTTGTTCTGTTAATAGTATTATCAAAAGTGAAAAGTGAAATTCTTTGATTTAACATTTAGTATTTTTATAAGATTTGAAAAATATTTTTCTCTTTTAAAGACATAAAATTACTAATTTTTCTCATAAAAATAGTGACTAATGCTCAGAACAAGAAAGCAATGTAACTTGTTAAAGAAGAACTCTTCTGGGTGAGTGTTAATCAGTCTTCACTCTTATAAATCTCAAAGTCCATACTGATCTTAGCAGATTGCAGATACAAGTTTGTTTGGTCTAGAGGGATTTTTCTGTTTTAGTTGTTAGCCTTAGAGCAGTACTTCTCAAACTTTAAAGTGCAAATAAATTACCTGGAAATCTTACTAAAATGTAAGCTGATTCAGAATACCAAAGATGGGTCCAATATTTTGCATTTCTAACCTGCTTCCAAGTAATGCTCATGTGTCTGGTCTATCCTTTGAATTATATGATCCTAGGAAATTTCTTCTCTAAGATTTGAAATACCATCAGTATTATTTTGTAGTTATCGCCAACTTAGAGTGTTACAAAGTACTGCTTTTATCTAAAAAGAAAGACAATTTAGTCCTCCTGAGTACTCCTTCAGAATAATGCATGTTAAGTAGGCTGCCTATGGCTATGCTCTACCTTTTATTAATGAGAGAAACTGGCTGCTAAGGATAATGATTGAGTAGTATGAGACAGAACTATAAATCCTTTAGAAATAATTGTTTTATTAGCAAAATGGAAATAATATATATAAGCACCATAGGAGCACAAATGTGTATTTTACTTTTAAAGAAATACTTAGTCCCAAAATATGTAGATTATAAACAAGACACCTCTAAACAACACAACCAGTCAAAAGTATTCACAAAAAAATTAATAAAATAAAAAATTAGAGGGAAATTTACATGAAATGGACCAGTTTCTTGAGAGGCACAGAAAGACATGGATACTCTAAGTGGATATCTGTATCAATGAATTAAATCTGTAATCTATTAGTTTCCCAAAGAGAAAGCATGAACCCAAGATTGGCTCACTGGTAAATTCTACCAAACATCAAGGAAGAAATTGTACCAACTCTCTAGTATCTCTTTCAGAAGATAGAATCAGAGTGAGCACTTCCTAACTTATTCCATTACTCTAATACCAAAACCATACTTTCTTTTTTTTTTTTTTTAAAGAAAACTAGTGGACTAATCTATCTCATGAACATAAAATAAAAGTCCCTAGCAAAATATTAGCAAATCAAATCCCACAATTTATAAAAAGAACTATACACAACAACCAGGTGGAATTTATCACAGCTATACCCAGTCAGATAGGGCTTGTACAATATCTGAAAATCATTTAATGTAATCTATGACATTGATAGGCTAACAAAGAAAAACAACATGATCATATCAATAGATGTGGAAAAAGCATTTAAAAATACATTACCTACTTAAGATTAAAAAAAAAACAACTTTAGTAAACTAGGAATAAAGGGGACCTCGACCTGATTAAAAAAAAAAAAATCTACAAAAAAAACCTCCCTATAGCTAACATCATACTTAATAATGAGAAACATGAAGCTTTCTCAGTAAGATCACCAATCATTTTTAACATCATCCTGCAATTTCCAACTAATACAGTAAGGCAAGAAAGGAAAAAAAAAAGGCATTCAGACTGGGAAGAAAGAAGTAAGACTGTCTTTGTTTACAGAGGACATAATCATTGTGGAAAATCCAAAAGAATCAACAAAATAACTCCTAGTAGTAATGTATGATTATAGCTGTGTTTCAAAATATAAGATTTAATGTATAAAAGTCTGTTGTTTCATGTATATTAGCAATAAACAAGGCAAATTTGATATTTTAAACCCAATACTATTTACAATACCACTCCAAAAATTAAATACTTAGGTATATATCTAACAAAATATGTATAAGATCTATATGAGGAAAACTATCAAAATCTGATGAAAGATATCACAGAAGTAAGTAAGTGGATATCCCAAGTTCATGGCTTGGAAGACTCAGTATTGTGAGGATGTCAGTTCTTCTCAATCTGGTCCAAAAATTCAGTACAACTCCATTAAAATTTTGCTTTAAGTTATTTCATGGATGAACTGATTCTATAGTTTGTATGGAGAGATAAAAACCCAGAAAAGCCAACTCAGTACTGAAGAAGAAGTATAAAGACTGACACTACTCAATGACAGGACACTTATGAAGCTATGGTGACCAAGACAGTGTGTTATTAATGAAAGAAAAGATAAATAGATGAATGGAATAGAATAAAGTGTCCAGAAATAAACCCATATATCTACAGTTAACTAATCTTTGGCATAGAAGCAAAGGAACTGGAGTAGAGCAAAGATAGCCTTTTCAACAAATGGTGCTAGAATAACTAGACGGCCACATGCAAATAAATGAATCTAGACCTAGACCTTATACCCTTCACAAAAGTTAACTCAAAATGGATCATGCACTTGAATGTAAAATACAAAACTATGAAATCCTGGAAGATAGGAGAAACTCTAGGTAATCTTGTTATGGTAATGACTTTTCAGATACAATACCAAAGGCACAATCCATGAAAAAAATCATTGATAATCTGGACTTCATTAAAAATTAAAAACTTCTGCCCTGTGAAAGACAAATCAAGAGAATGAGAAGACAAGCCGCAGACTAGGTGTAAGTATTTGCAAAAGCCATATCTGAAAAGAAGACTGTTTTCCAAAATATACAAAGGACTCTTAAACAATAAGAAAACAAACTACCCAATTAAAAAGTGGGCCAAAGACCTTAAAAATCTCACCAAAGAATACACATAGATGAAAAAATAAGCATATGAAAAGATACTGTCATATGTCTTCAGGGAAATGCAGATTTAAACAGTAAGATACCACTACACACCTAATAGAATGGCCAAAATCTGGACAATGAGAACACCAAATGCTGATTAAGATGTGGTCCAGCAGGAACTCTCATGCCTTGCGGGTGGGAATGCAAAATAGTACTGTCCCTTTGGAAGACAGTTTACAGGTTTCTTACAAAACTGAACATACTGTTATCATATAGTCCAGCAACAGCACTCCTGTGTTTACTCAAAGAATTGAAAACAGAGGTCTACACAAAAGCCTATATATGGATGTTTGTAGCAGCTTTATTCAATTTTTCAATTGAATAACAACTTTATTTAATTGTTAAAACTTATAAGTAGCCAAGATGCCCTTCAGTACTTGAATGAATAAATAAACTGTGGTTCATCCAGACAATAAACATAATTCAACACTAAAAGGAAATGAGCTATCAAGCCATGAAAAGACATGGAGAAATCTTAAATGTGTATTACTAACTGAAAAAAAAAAGATAATCTGGAAAGGCCACGTACTGTATATATAATTCCAACTATATGACATTCTGGAAAAGGCAAAATGATGCAGAGAGTTAAAAAGATCAGTAATTTTCAGGGTTTGGAAGAATGAACAGATGGAGCACAGAGGATTTTTATGGTAGTGAAAATACCATGTAAGATATCATAATGATAGAAGCATTTCATATATTTGTCCAAATTCATAAAGTATACCACAGTAAGAGTGAACCTTAATGTAAACTATGGACTCGTGTGATTATGACTTTACAAGGTAGGTTCTTCAGTTGTGACCAAAACACCACTGTGATGGCAGATGCTGGTGACAGAAATGGCTGTGCCTGGTATGGGGGTGGAGGGCATATGGAAAATCTTTGTACCTTTCCCTTGATTTTGTTGTGAACCTCAAACTCCTGTTTTTACAAAAATAAATCAGTCAACTTAAAAAATAATTAGCTGATCATGGGAAATTTTATGATGGTATTTGAGATATTTTTGCCTATTCCATGTTTCCCTTATATAAAAAAGTTCTTGCTTCAAATGATTTTTTTTTCATTGCAAAATAATTTTCCCATTTCCATAAATGGTACCAACAATTACCTCACTTTCACAGGTTTGCAACATCAGAACCATGCATTTTTCCACATCTTACTGCCAGACTCTACCAGTGATTCTTGATTCCATCATACTGGCCCAAATCATTATCATCAGACATCACAACTACAACCAGAGTCTATGACTGATCTCCTGTATTTGGTCTACTTTATTTTACTTACACAGTGCTCTTTCCTTCATCTTCTTGCTTTGGTTGCTTTCATCATTTCTCTCTTAAGCCAAATATTTTAATGGTTTTTCTAAACAAAAATCTAAAATTCTCCATTTGTTTTGTAGGACCTGTACAGTTTGATCCTAAAATACTTCTTTAGAGGTATCTTCCTCTCCTTCTCTATGTGGACCTTCCTTTCCAACCCAGGGCTTTCTCACCTACCTCCTGTCATAGGCAATTTAATGTCCCCAGGTCCTTTCTCCACCTACCCCTCTCCCGCCAGAGATGTCCATATCCTAATCTTTAGAAAATGGCAACGTTAGGTTATATGACAAAGAGGAATCATGGTTACAGATGGAACTTAACTTACTAATCAGCATACCTTGAGAGGGAGAGATTATTTTGCATTTTTCAAGTAGGCTCAATGTTGTCACAAATGTCCTTGTAAGTAGAAGAGGGAGGCATAGGAGGGAGATAGCAATATAAGGTCACGGTCTGATAATGCTGACTTTGAAGATGGAAGCCAAGAAAAGCAGGTAGCCTGTAGAAGTGGGAAAAGGAAAGAAACATATTCTCCTCTGGACTGTCCAGAAAGGAACATCACCCTGCTGACACCTTGATTTTAGTGCAACAAGACATATATTGGACTTCTGACTTCTAGGACTCTAAGATGATAAATCTGTGTTTTAAGCCATTAGGTTTGATGTAATTTGTTACAATAGCATCTGAAAATAATGCATCTTCTATTAAATTCACTCTGTTAATTACATAAAGTGCATTCTACCTTTAGTTATCATGTTACTTATATGTTCTTGTCTCTTTACATTATAAACTAGTGAGAGCAGGAAGTTAATACTCTATATCATTTAAGAATATGCTTATATACATGGCCTTGAATATGACAAACTCATAGTTATCTTTACTGATAATTTGATTAAGTTGGATACTTTTTTAAAATACCACTGGTAAATATCTATCATTGAGACCAATTCTCAGAAAAAAAAATAGAGTGGCAGTTCTATTATACAGCATTAATGTGTCAATTTGCATGGTCAAGGAAATTTGCTATCTTAATTTGTTAATATGAGCGGTATCTCTGGGGGGTGACTACATCAATTTACTAAATTAGGAAACTGAGCCTTACTAAGACAAATGGATTTGTGCGTGATTAAGTAAGTTATACAGAGGAAGAACCTGAAACTCTAGTTATGTTTGTATGATTCCCAAGTTCCTGCACTATCGATATTTCTAAAACTCTTACTTAAAAGATTAAATGAGCCAATTTAATACAGGACCCAGCTGTATAGATTTAATTTGAATGTAGATTCCTATGATTTTTTTTTAAATTCCTGTGATTCTTAGTAGACCCTTAGAAAACTGTAGGATTTCACATTTCATGATGCTATGTAGAGAATACATGGTATATGGGAACCTCTAAAGGGAGAAAAAGAAGAAGAGTAATTGGGAGGCCAAAAATCTGTTGATTTTAGTTACGATAAAGAGCTATCATGATTGCAGATTACAGTGGCCATTAGTCACACATAAATGCTAAAAGTGGATTTTTTTAAATTGATCTTGAAATTATTTTTGCCTTATTTAAAATGAAGTTGTGTTCTTTCAGTAACATAATTAAGTCATACTTATTCACAGCTGGCACATGTGTACTTACTAAAATCCCAATATTTCAATCTAAATCATCTCTATTTTTTTTAAGATTTTTAAAATTTATTTGACAGACAGAGATCACAAGTAGGTACAGAGGCAGGCGGGGTGAGGTGCAGGCTCCCCGCTGAGCAGAGAGCCCGATGCGGGGCTCGATTCCAGGACCCTGGGATCATGACCAGAGCTGAAGGCAGAGGCTTTAACCCACTGAGCCACCCAGGTGCCCCTAAGTCATCTCTATTTTATGAGGACCCTGTACAAATGTAATACCTACAAGGTGCAAGAGATGAATTGGTGCTGCCAGCATCTCCTGGAAAGCCATTACAAACACTCGTGCCAACCGCCATTGTTACAGCAGAATCTCTGGAAGTATGGCTATGCTTGATTATTTCTTAATGCTTCCAGGTTGGCACTAATGACTAGTTTCAAGAATCACTAGGAGAGAAGATACGACCTGCATTCATATTATACATTGATCTTCTCCCTTTTCCTCAGGTGGAATACAGAAAAGGAAAAATTTAGCAGTTGCCAAAATTGAAAGATAACTTGTTTTTCCTACGGAGCTGCAAAAATAAAAGGTGTCAGGATACATGATTGTTATATGAAACATATTTAAAGAGAATAGTTCTGCGTATTTTGGCAAAAAAAAAAAATTTGGTGGGGTCCAATAAAAAATATCAATCATTATGGAACATGTGTTTATAATTTTAATACTGTTCTGTAGTAGTAGAGAAATATTGTCCTTCAGTATGCACCTGAAACAAATATCTTTAGAGGCTCTCTAGTTTTCTTTCTGTAGAGTCTTGGTTTTGACATCTGTGATGAATTCTGGGTTCAAAAATTTCCTATGCAAAAATTAAGACCAGACACAAAAACTAGCCATCTATCAACTACTCATTTATTTAGAAGAAAGTCTGTAAAATTTCTCTACTGAAAGTTATGTTTTAAAATAAATCTGTTAGAAACAGGAGAATGGCAAATATATTAGGGGGTTTTTCTTTAATATCTATCAACTACTCATTTATCCAGAAGAAAATCTGTGAATTTCTCTACTGGAAGTTATATTTTAAAATAAATCTATTAGAAACAGAATGGCAAATGTATTGGCAGGATTTTTTTTTTTTAATAAAGAACTTGTAGCACACTGACATATTTTATCTTTATATTCCCATTTAACATTCAAATTTACTAAATTAAGGTGAATCAAAAAAAAGTAGTAAGCATAGTCAAGGTGATGACAAAATCAGTATTATAAATCTAGAGTTAAAAAATTGAAGAGTTGGAGGAGGAGTCAAGATGGCGGAGAAGTAGCAGGCTGAGACTACTTCGGGTAGCGGGAGATCAGCTAAATAGCTTATCTAAAGATTGCAAACACCTACAAATCCAATGGGAGATTGAAGAGAAGAAGAACAGCAATTCTAGAAACAGAAAATCAACCACTTTCTGCAAGGTAGGACTGGCGGAGAAGTGAATCCAAAGCGACGGGAAGATAGACCGCGGGGGGAGGGGCCGGCTCCCGGCAAGCGGCGGAGCAACGGAGCACAAAATCGGGACTTTTAAAAGTCTGTTCCACTGAGGGACATCGCTCCAGAAGCTTAACCGGGGTGAAGCCCAGGCGGGGTCAGCGCGGCCTCAGGTCCCGCAGGGTCACAGAAGGATCGGGAGTGTCTGAGTGTCGCAGAGTTCACAGGTATTAGAACGGGGAAGCCGGCTACAGAGACAGAGCCGAGGAGTGACTCTCAGCTCAGGGTTACCTTGAACCGGTCGCAGGCTCAGTCAGCTTGGAGCGCGGCCGGAGGCCAGGGTGGCGGGAGTCATTGGGCGCTGTTCTCTGGGGGTGCACTGAGGAGTGGGGCCCCGGGCTCTCGGCTCCTCCGGGCCGGAGACCAGGAGGCCGCCATCTTCTCTTCATTCCCGTCCTCCGGAGCTCTACGGAAAGCGCTAAGGGAACAAAAGCTCCCGAAAGCAAACCCGAGCTGATTACTCAGCGCGGCCCCGGGTAAGGGCGGTGCAACTCCGCCTGGGGCAAAGACGCTTGAGAATCACGACAACAGGCCCCTCCCCCAGAAGATCAACGGGAAACCCAGCCAGGACCAAGTTCACCTACCAAGGAGTACAGTTTCAATACCAAAGAGAGCTGCGGAATTCCAGAGGAGAAGAAAGCAAAGCACGGAACTCATGGCTTTCTCCCCATGATTTTTTAGCCTTGCAGTTAATTTAATTTTTTTTCTTTTTCAATTTTTTTTTCTTTTTCTCTTCTTCTGCTAAATTTTTTTAACTTTTACCGTTTTCTTTTTTAACGTTTTTTAAATAGTTTATCTAATATATATATATTTTTTCCTCTTTTTATATTTTTTATTTATAGGCTTTTTCTTTTTTAATAGTTTTTTTTTTCTTTCTTTCTGAACCCCTTTTTATCCCCTTTCTTCCCCCTCACAATTCGGGATCTCTTCTGATTTGGCTAAAGCATATTTTCCTGGGGTTGTTGTCACCCTTTTAGTATTTTACTTGCTCCTCATAAACTCTTATCTGGACAAAATGACAAGGCTGAAAAATTCACAACAACAAAAAGAACAAGAGGCAGTACCAAAGGCTAGGGACCTAATCAATACAGACATTGGTAATATGTCAGATATAGAGTTCAGAATGACGATTCTCAAGGTTCTAGACGGGCTTGAAAAAGGCATGGAAGATATTAAAGCAACCCTCTCGGGAGATATAAAAGCCCTTTCTGGAGAAATAAAAGAACTAAAATCTAACCAAGTTGAAATCAAAAAAGCTATTAATGAGGTGCAATCAAAAATGGAGGCTCTCACTGCTAGGATAAATGAGGCAGAAGAAAGAATTAGCAATATAGAAGACCAAATGACAGAGAATAAAGAAGCTGAGCAAAAGAGGGACAAACAGCTACTGGACCACGAGGGGAGAATTCGAGAGATAAGTGACACCATAAGACGAAACAACATTAGAATAATTGGGATTCCAGAAGAAGAGGAAACAGAGAGGGGAGCAGAAGGTATATTGGAGAGAATTATTGGAGAGAATTTCCCCAATATGGCAAAGGGAACAAGCATCAAAATCCAGGAGGTTCAGAGAACCCCCCTCAAGATCAATAAGAATAGGTCCACACCCCGTCACCTAATAGTAAAATTTACAAGTCTTAGTGACAAAGAGAAGATCCTGAAAGCAGCCCGGGAAAAGAAGTCTGTAACGTACAATGGTAAAAATATAGATTGGCAGCAGACTTATCCACAGAGACCTGGCAGGCCAGAAAGAGCTGGCATGATATATTCAGAGTACTAAATGAGAAAAACATGCAGCCAAGAATACTATATCCAGCTAGGCTATCATTGAAAATAGAAGGAGAGATTAAAAGCTTCCAGGACAAACAAAAACTGAAAGAATTGGCAAATACCAAACCATCTCTACAGGAAATACTGAAAGGGGTCCTCTAAGCAAAGAGAGACCCTAAAAGTAGTAGATCAGAAAGAAACAGAGACAATATACAATAACAGTCACAGGCAATACAATGGCACTAAATTCATATCTCTCAATACTTACCCTGAATGTTAATGGGCTAAATGCCCCAATCAAAAGACACAGGGTATCAGAATGGATAAAAAAACAAAACCCATCTATATGTTGCCTACAAGAAACTCATCTTAAACCCGAAGACACCTCCAGGTTTAAAGTGAGGGGGTGGAAAATAATTTACCATGCTAATGGACATCAGAAGAAAGCAGGAGTGGCAATCCTTATATCAGATCAATTAGATTTTAAGCCAAAGACTACAATAAAAGATGAGGAAGGACACTATATCATACTCAAAGAAACTATCCAACAAGAAGATCTAACAATTTTAAATATCTATGCCCCTAACGTGGGAGCAGCCAACTATATAAACCAATTAATAACAAAATCAAAGAAACACATCAACAATAATACAATAATAGTAGGGGACTTTAACACTCCCCTCACTGAAATGGACAGATCATCCAAGCAAAAGATCAACAAGGAAATCAAGGCCTTAAATGACACACTGGACCAGATGGACATCACAGATATAGTCAGAACATTTCATCCCAAAGCAACAGAATACACATTCTTCTCTAGTGCACATGAAACCTTCTCCAGAATAGATCACATCCTCGGTCCTAAATCAGGTCTCAACTGGTATCAAAAGATTGGGATCATTCCCTGCATATTTTCAGACCACAATGCTCTGAAGCTAGAACTCAATCACAAGAAGAAATTTGGAAAGAACCCAAATACATGGAGACTAAACAGCATCCTTCTAAAGAATGAATGGGTCAACCAGGAAATTAAAGAAGAATTGAAAAAATTCATGGAAACAAATGATAATGAAAACACAACGGTTCAGAATCTGTGGGACACGACAAAGGCAGTCCTGAGAGGAAAATATATAGCGGTACAAGCCTTTCTCAAGAAACAAGAAAGGTCTCAGGTACACAACCTAACCCTACACCTAAAGGAGCTGGAGAAAGAACAAGAAAGAAACCCTAAGCCCAGCAGGAGAAGAGAAATAATAAAGATTAGAGCAGAAATCAATGAAATAGAAACCAAAAAAACAATAGAACAAATCAACGAAACTAGGAGCTGGTTCTTTGAAAGAATTAATAAGATTGATAAACCACTGGCCAGACTTATCAAAAAGAAAAGAGAAAGGACCCAAATAAATAAAATCATGAATGAAAAAGGAGAGATCACAACGAACACCAAAGAAATACAGACAATTATAAGAACATACTATGAGCAACTCTACGCCAACAAATTTGACAATCTGGAAGAAATGGATGCATTCCTAGAGACATATAAACTACCACAACTGAACCAGGAAGAAATAGAAAGCCTCAACAGACCCATAAGCAGTAAGGAGATTGAAACAGTCATCAAAAATCTCCAAACAAACAAAAGCCCAGGGCCAGACGGCTTCCCGGGGGAATTCTACCAAACATTTAAAGAAGAACTAATTCCTATTCTCCTGAAACTGTTCCAAAAAATAGAAATAGAAGGAAAACTTCCAAACTCATTTTATGAGGCCAGCATCACCTTGATCCCAAAACCAGACAAGGATCCCAACAAAAAAGAGAACTACAGACCAATATCCTTGATGAACACAGATGCAAAAATTCTCGCCAAAATACTAGCCAATAGGATTCAACAGTACATTAAAAGGATTATTCACCACGACCAAGTGGGATTTATTCCAGGGCTGCAAGGTTGGTTCAACATCCGCAAATCAATCAATGTGATACAACACATTAATAAAAGAAAGAACAAGAACCATATGATACTCTCCATAGATGCTGAAAAAGCATTTGACAAAGTACAGCATCCCTTCCTGATCAAAACTCTTCAAAGTGTAGGGATAGACGGCACATACCTCAATATTATCAAAGCCATCTATGAAAAACCCACCGCAAATATCATTCTCAATGGAGAAAAACTGAAAGCTTTTCCGCTAAGGTCAGGAACACGGCAGGGATGTCCGTTATCACCACTGCTATTCAACATAGTACTAGAAGTCCTAGCCTCAGCAATCAGACAACAAAAGGAAATTCAAGGCATCCAAATCGGCAAAGAAGTCAAACTATCACTCTTTGCAGATGATATGATACTATATGTGGAAAACCCGAAAGACTCCACTCCAAAACTGCTAGAACTTGTACAGGAATTCAGTAAAGTGTCAGGATATAAAATCAATGCACAGAAATCAGTTGCATTTCTCTACACCAACAACAAGACAGAAGAAAGAGAAATTAAGGAGTCCATCCCATTTACAATTGCACCCAAAACTATAAGATATCTAGGAATAAACCTAACCAAAGAGGCTAAGAATCTATACACAGAAAACTATAAAGTACTCATGAAAGAAATTGAGGAAGACACAAAGAAATGGAAAAATGTTCCATGCTCCTGGATTGGAAGAATAAATATTGTGAAAATGTCTATGCTACCTAAAGCAATCTACACATTTAATGCAATTCCTATCAAAGTACCATCCATTTTTTTCAAAGAAATGGAACAAATAATCCTAAAATTTATATGGAACCAGAAAGACCTCGAATAGCCAAAGGAATATTGAAAAAGAAAGCCAAAGTTGGTGGCATCACAATTCCGGACTTCAAGCTCTATTACAAAGCTGTCATCATCAAGACAGCATGGTACTGGCACAAAAACAGACACATAGATCAATGGAACAGAATAGAGAGCCCAGAAATGGACCCTCAACTCTATGGTCAACTCATCTTTGACAAAGCAGGAAAGAACGTCCAATGGAAAAAAGACAGCCTCTTCAATAAATGGTGTTGGGAAAATTGGACAGCCACATGCAGAAAAATGAAATTGGATCATTTCCTTACACCACACACGAAAATAGACTCAAAATGGATGAAGGATCTCAATGTGAGAAAGGAATCCATCAAAATTCTTGAGGAGAACACAGGCAGCAACCTCTTCGACCTCAGCCGCAGCAACATCTTCCTAGGAATATCACCAAAGGCAAGGGAAGCAAGGGCAAAAATGAACTTTTGTGATTTTATCAAGATCAAAAGCTTTTGCACAGCAAAGGAAACAGTGAACAAAACCAAAAGACAACTGACAGAATGGGAGAAGATATTTGCAAATGACATATCAGATAAAGGGATAGTGTCCAAAATCTATAAAGAACTTAGCAAACTCAACACCCAAAGAACAAATAATCCAATCAAAAAATGGGCAGAGGACATGAACAGACATTTCTGCAAAGAAGACATCCAGATGGCCAACAGACACATGAAAAAGTGCTCCATATCACTCGGCATCAGGGAAATACAAATCAAAACCACCATGAGATATCACCTCACACCAGTCCGAATGGCTAAAATTAACAAGTCAGGAAATGACAGATGCTGGCGAGGATGCGGAGAAAGGGGAACCCTCCTACACTGTTGGTGGGAATGCAAGCTGGTGCAACCACTCTGGAAAACAGCATGGAGGTTCCTCAAAATGTTGAAAATAGAACTACCCTATGACCCAGCAATTGCACTGCTGGGTATTTACCCTAAAGATACAAACGTAGTGATCCGAAGGGGCACGTGCACCCGAATGCTTATAGCAGCAATGTCTACAATAGCCAAACTATGGAAAGAACCTAGATGTCCATCAACAGACGAATGGATAAAGAAGAAGTGGTATATATACACAATGGAATATTATGCAGCCATCAAAAGAAATGAAATCTTGCCATTTGCGACGACGTGGATGGAACTAGAGGGTATCATGCTTAGCGAAATAAGTAAATCGGAGAAAGACAACTATCATATGATCTCCCTGATATGAGGGAGAGCAGATGCAACATGGGGGGTTGAGGGGGTAGGAGAAGAGTAAATGAAACAAGATGGGATTGGGAGGGAGATAAACCATAAGTGACTCTTAATCTCACAAAACAAACTGAGGGTTGAGGGGGGAGGGGGTTGGAGAGGCGGGTGGGGTTATGGATATTGGGGAGGGTATGTGCTATGGTGAGTGCTGTGAAGTGTGTAAACCTGGCGATTCACAGACCTGTACCCCTGCGGATAAAAATATATGTTTATAAAGCTGTAAAAAAAAAAAAAGAAAAGAAAAAAGAAAGGATGAATACCCAAGTTTTGTAGCAACATGGACGGGACTGGAAGAGATTATGCTGAGTGAAATAAGTCAAGCAGAGAGAGTCAATTATCATATGGTTTCACTTATTTGTGGAGCATAACAAATAGCATGGAGGACAAGGGGAGATGGAGAGGAGAAGGGAGTTGAGGGAAATTGGAAGGGGAGGTGAACCATGAGAGACTATGGACTCTGAAAAACGATCTGAGAATTTTGAAGGGGTGGGGGGTGGGAGGTTGGGGGCACCAGGTGGTGGGTATTGTAGAGGGCACGGATTGCATGGAGCACTGGGTGTGGTACAAAAATAATGAATACTGTTATGCTGAAAAAATAAAAAAATTAAAAAAATATCGAAGAGTTTGGTAAAAAAACTCTTTTTTTTCAACTATGGTTTCAACTATGAGGAAAGTTTAGGTGTTTTATAAGAAAGATATTCCAAAAGCTACCTAACATCAAAGGATCAAAAGGGAATGAAAGTAACTCTCAGAGTGAATTATAAGAAATAGCAAAGACTATTATTAAATAGTCATTAAATATTAAATAGATCATTAAAGTCAATGGTAATCAGAAACAAGTAAGAGGATTAGAGAATCAAAAAATGTTCCCATAAACTCTGAAGACAATGTCATTTGGGAATTAAGAATACTGTGTCTAGATTATACACTATTCTTTTTTTTTTTTAAATATTTTATTTATTCATTTGACAGAGATCACAAGCAGGCAGAGAGGCAGGCAGAGAGAGAGAGAGGGGAGGAAGCAGGCTCCCCGCTGAGCAGAGAGCCCAATGCGGGGCTCGATCCCAGGACTCTGAGATCATGACCTGAGCTGAAGGCAGAGGCTTTAAACCACTGAGCCACCCAGGTGCCCCTATACACTATTCTATATAGAAAAAAAAAAAAGAGTTGGAAAACTGGTTCTTAAAAGTAAATCAACTGTTTCTACCAGATAGAGTAGTCTGGTTTCTTCCAGATACTTTTACAACTTAAAATCCCCTGACATAACAAACATAAAAAGACACTGAAAATTATAAAACCACAGAACTTGAGAAATGGTAAGGGGATGTGTTCTCCAAGTTTTCTTTTTACTTACCATATATTTGGAACAGGTCGCCGCAGCAGCCTACAACCTGAAACTGCCAATAGGCACAGACAGATAAGGTTCAAAGAAGAGCCTGTCCTCCCTAGTCAAAAGACTGGAAAAGGAATAGCCTCAACAGAAAACCTTTTTGCACTACTTTCCCTACTTCAGCTATATGCAAATACAAAAATGTGCACGCATCCAAGTAGGCAGATATTTTGTGTGTGCAAATTTTCAGTTCATTGGCATAAATACCAAGGAGAGTTATTCCAAAGTGACTGGACCATTTTATATTCCCCACCAGCAATAAATGAGAGTTCTTGTTGCACTAAGTACTGAGTGGAAAAAGTCAATCATATGATTCTATTTATATAGTATTCTTTAAGTGGCTAATTTAGAAATTAAGAACAGGTTAATGATTGCCGCAAATCAAGAATGGAGTGAGACGGGGCACCTAGGTGGCTCAGTGGGTTAAAGCCTCCGCCTTCAGCTCAGGTCGTGATCCCAGGGTCCTGGGATCGAGCCCCACATCGGGCTCTCTGCTCAGCAGGGAGTCTGCTTCCCTCTCTGTCTCTGCCTGCCTCTCTGCCTACTTGTTATCTCTCTCTGTCAAATAAATAAATAAAATCTTAAAAAAAAAAAAGGGCAACACGAAGGATCCTTGTAGCAATGAATGTGTTCTGTATCCTGAAAATATCACTGTCGATATACTGGTTGTTCTATTGTACTACAGTTTTAAAAGATGTTATTACCATTGGAAGAAACTGGGTAAGAAACATGTGAGATTTCTCTGCATTTTTTTTTTACAACTGTATACAAATCCACAATTATCTCAGAATAGAAGCTTAATTTAAAAAATCAGCTGCCCCTCCCTCAGAAAGATAACAGATAAAGGTAGCTTTTTGGCATAAATTCTTTCATCTCCATGAACAAATTTGCATTCACCTAAAACTGCCGTATGTATAGAGCTTATTGTTTTGCAAAGCAACTTCATAAATGTTACCTCATTTGATTAAAAAAAAAATACCAGTAGAACAAATCTATGAAACTTTGAGTTGGTCTTTGAAAAGATAAGCAATTGGTTAACCTTTAGCCAGACTCATTTAAAAAAAAAAAAAGAGGGAGAGAGAGAGAGAGATAGAGAGAAGACTCCAATAAAATCAGAATTAAAAAAGGAGAGGGGTTCCTGGGTGGCTCAGTCAGTTAAGCATCTGCCTTTGGCTCAAGTCATGATCCCAGGGTCCTGGGGTCAAGCCCCAGGTCATGCTCCCTGCTCAGAAAGGAATCTGGTTCTCCTTCTCCCTCTGTGTGCTCTCTCTCAAATAAGTAAATAAAATATTTTTTAAAAATTGTTGAAGGAGGAAAAATAACAACCATCACCACAGCAATATAAAGGATTATAAAAGAATATTACGAAAAACTATACACCTACAAACTGGACAACCTAGAAAAAATGATTAAATTCCTACAAAGAAATAACCTTCCAAAACTGAATCAGGAAGAAAGAAATTATGAATAGACATTACTTGCCATGAAATTGAATTGGCAATCAAAAAACTCCCACAAACAAAAGTCCAGGGCCAGATAGCTTGACTGGTGATTTCTACCAAATGCTGTATCATTTAATACTTCCAACAACCCCGTTAGTTTTTATCTCTACTCAATAGATGACAAAATTGAGAGAGAAAGTGTGATTTGCCCAAGGTGACCCAGATAGTAGGTAATAAAGACTCAGTTTTTCTACAGTGCGTCTCTTGCATCTCTCACAAATGTGTTCCCTTTTGCTTTCCTCTTCTGTTCAGATACCTAATCACTATCCTAAGAATTAGCTTCTATATACTGTTCATAGTTTTTTATCCTTGTTATGTGGCCAGTTGTTTATCTTAGAAATATCCTTAGTGTCTATATTTGCCATCTGGACTCCTCATCTTCAGCCCTTCAATAGCTCTTCCCTGGGCCCATGATTCTCCTTAGTTCTTCTGTGGGACTGGGTCTCACCCCACATCCTTGTCAATACCAATGCTTTTGGCTCACAGAAGGCTCGCTCATCCTGGGTCAACAAGTCGGTCTTACCCACATCTGGCTCAACTTCTTTTTCATATCAGACTGTGATCAAAGTAAAGTACATTTCTCCAAATGCATTCTTTGCTTCAGTATGGGGAATATAAAGAATAAGTAGCCTGAGGTTAAACGCTAGTAGGATTTCAACATCTGCTATCACACCCACATATGGAACTTTAATTTCCCTTTGGTGTGCCAGGCTTCTGAGGAATGTTGAAAGTATTTAAACATTTGTGAATAATAGTGGGAAGAAATGTCATTGGCCCAAAGAGAACTCCTTTACCAGTATTTTCATAATGTTTATATTCAAGGTTATAATTAATATATTTAGTATTCCTCAGAGACTTCCAAACCCTAAAAAAGATACCTTTTGGATTAGTTGACATTTGAAAAAAGAAATCATAATCTTTCTTTAACATATGTTACATATATATTTTGTTTACAATCAGCAAGTTACACTTATGAGTCAAGAAATGTTATGCCATTTCTTTTTTTGTTGTTGTTAAAACTTACTTTTTAAAATTTTTTGTAATTTTATTTTTTTTCAGTGTTCCAAGATTCATTGTTTATGCACCAAACCCAGTGCTCCATGCAATATGTGTCCTCCTTAATACCCACCACCAGCCTCACCCAACTCCCCCATCCCCCTCCCCTCCAAAACCCTCAGTTTGTTTCTCAGAGTCCATAGTCTCTCTCATGTTTGTCTCCCCTTCTGATTTCCCCCAACTCACTTCTCCTCTCCTTCTCCTAATGCCCACCATGTTATTCCTTATGCTCCACAAGGAAGTGAAACCATATGATAATTAACTTTCTCTGCTTGACTTATTTCACTCAGCATAATCTCTTCGGTCCCATCCATGTTGATACAAAAGTTAGGTATTCATCCTTTCTGATGGAGGCATAATATTCCATTGTATATATGGACCGTATCTTCTTTATTTGTCTGTTGAAGGGCATCTTGGCTCTTTCCACAGTTTAGCAACTGTGGCCATTGCTGCTAGAACATTGGGGTACAGATGGCCCTTCTTTTCACTACATCTGTATCTTTGGTGTAATTACCCAGTAGTGTAGTTTACAGGGTCATAGGGTAGTTCTATTTTTAATTACTTATGGAATCTCCACACTGTTTTCCAAAGTGGCTGCACCAACTTGCATTCCCACCAACAATGTAAGAGCGTTTCCCTTTCCGTGGGTTGCCTCTTTGTTTCGTTGACTGTTTCCTTTGTGGTGCAGAAGCTTTTGATCTTGATGAAGTCCCAAAAGTTCATTTTCAGTTTTGTTTTCTTTGCCTTTGGAGACATGTCTTGAAAGAAGTTGCTGTGTCCGATGTCAAAGAGGTTACTGCCTATGTTCTCCTTAGGATTTGATAGATTCCTGCCTCATGTTGAGGTCTTTAATCCATTTGAGTTTATCTATGTGTATGGTGTAAGAGAATGGTGGAGTTTCATTCTTCTATACATAGCTCTCTAGTTTTCCCAGCACCATTTATTGAAGAGACTGTTTTTTTCCCCATTGTGTATTTTTTCCTGCTTTGTCAAAGATTATTTGTATATCTGTCACTTCTTACCATAAAATATTCTTACAGAGTCATGCATGAAAGCTTAGCTGATAACCTTCTATTGATGTTAAATTTAAAATCCAAATGAACACAATCACTCCTGGATCTCTATGTCATTCATTTGTTAATTTACTTAAATTATACTTGTGCTCACTTACAGCAACACCCATACTACTGGATATGGAATCTTGGGTTTAAAACCATTTTTCCTGATTTTCTTGTATCCAATATAAACTACAGAATATAGAAACATCTTAATGGAGACCAAAGACTGGAATTTTGCCAAAGAATTTGCAAGGTCCTATCTTGTCTGCATGTCTTGCCAATTTTGTTGATAATACAACTTGATAGCATATGGTCTCTTAATTAAGAGCTTACCTTTCCCTCCTATTTCCTTGCCTCTCTTTTTAACTCTTCTGTCTTCTCTCTACCATCTTTATTACTCATAATATTACCTCTGCCTTTCCTCCTGGGTCTCCCTTTTCCCGACTATCCTTATCTCCACCCCCCCGCCCCGCCCGCCCTTTCATCATCTCTCCTCTCCCTTCCTTATGCATTCATACTCCTCTTCACCTTACCACATCTCCTACATGTATTACCTGTCATTCCATTTCTGCCCTTTCCCTGCATCTCCTTTTTCCATTCCCAGAAGTGTGGTTCTCAAAGTCTGTCTTCTTTACAAACATATTTTTATTCAATGAGTCTAGATCCCTAGCTTGCCTAGTAGAAAGAGAACCAGGATCATCCATCCCACCCACAGGAAGTGAGCTTTTCTTCAGTTAAGAAAATGTGCATTGTAAATCAGAGCTCTTTGTGGCAACTAGACATTCAACGGAACCTCACAGTTTCCCTGTGAATGCCAGTAATTGATCATTTTGGAAATATGTTCTTGTTCAGCTTTGAGTTTTATATCTTAACTATGGCAATATAAATGATACATAATAAAATGTAATAATTGCCATTTAAAATTTAAATGGCAAATATTATGTTGCAGTTATGTTGGTGAGTTACATCTTTAAAACCACTCTTGATCACAGAATGAGATCACTGATAATAATGACAACAGATTCTTTGTAATAATATTGCTATATGGGCTATATTGATTGTTCTTTTTACTCTTCAGATCCCAGCTAGTATTTTTCCCCTTACTAGTAAAGAATTCATTGAATAGGATACAGACCCCTTTCCCTGATTAAAAAAAAATAATGTGCAATATTTTTCTTGCTTTACAAATTTTCGATGGGAAGTGTACACATTTGATACTAGCAGTTTTATGAAATGTGCAGAAGGTATAGCTATGTTGTTTGCACTACCTCACAGCAACTGAGAAAATGCAGGTTAAATCTAAAGTGCAGCTCCCATAGGTAAGAATGTCTCTTTTTCATTCCAAACAAATGTTCTAGTATTACACACAACAAAAATACACATTCAGTAGGGGATAGCTGAATAGCACTTTAACAAAGAGAAAGAAGTGGAATGGAATGAAAAGTAAAAAGCCTCACTTGTAGTGTACTTAACATAACAATATGATTTTTCCTTTTAAAGAATTCTCAAGTAATATGGCTAAACCACACTACCTGACTTTAAAAAAGTAGATTTATTTAAAAAAAAAAAGTGGATTTATAGACATATCAGAGAACTGGCATTGAGAACATGTAGTCTTTTAAGAAAGTTTTTATGAAGAAAATACTAAGAAAAAACATGATCTAAGAGAGAACTCAACAAATGCATAGAATAATTAGTTGACTGCTTTACTGAGTTCCAAAGAACCATGTGCTAGGTCAACTCTTGGCCAGTTTGAAGTTACTGGTTATTTGCTTACACAACATTTTATTGAGTTCTATTGTGGCAGCTTCCTGAATTTTATTGTTGTTACTCTTGTTATTTTTCTCATCAGTGATCAGATTGTGTCATCAAAGGTGGTTTTAAAAATGCAACTCCCAGAGCTCCTGGGTGGCTCAGTCAGTTAAGCATCTTTCTTCAGCTCAAGTCACGGGGTCCTGGGATCAAGACCCACATTGGGCTCCTTGCTCAACAGAGATGCCTGCTTCTCCCTCTGCCACTCCCTCTGCTTGTGAGCTCTCTCTCTCTCTCTCTCAGATAAGTAAAGTTTAAAAAAGAACACACACACACACAAACAAAAAAATACAACTCCCCAACATAACTATGACATTTACCATTTACTTTTTAAATGGTAATTATTACTGTATATAATGTGCAACTAAAAAGCCCTGCCAGGTGCCTGAGTTAAGAGACAAAATGGAAAGAATTGCTTAAGGAAAATATGTTACAAAGGTTGGTGGTTACAAGCAGGAGGGCATTGAAGTTCAGGTTTTGGGGTCTAGCTGGTGACATGAACACATTTTATTTAATCTCTCTCTCTCTCCTCTCTCTCTCTCTCTCACACACACACACACACACACACACACACACAATCTCCATCTTTCACTTTATACTCTCACACATGTACATTCATACACGTATACACATCTGTGTGTGTGTGTGTGTGTATACACACACACAGTTTATCTGTTTTGCTTTTTGTCCTTTTTCTCCTCCTTTACCAAATTGTGAAAAATTCCATTTTGCAGTGTCTTTTATAATTGTTCAGTCCTATATATAGAGGTCAACTGAACAAGACCAGATTTGTTTTGTTTTTAATTTCATTTTTTGAGTTGACCACACAATGCTGATAAAGCTTGGGGAATCAAATTCTGCTGTTAGAAATCACAGTTTTTGCCTAAACACTTTGGCTCCTTTGCATGCCAAATATCTGGCATATCACTATTTTACCATAATAGCAGTATTATAACTGGTAATAAATTGAAAACTTTGATATACATTGCCCTCTCTTCAGAGAAAAAAATACTCTTACAAGGAGCTTAATCTACAAGAGATAAGCCACTCACATATTTGCTGAAAAGTGTAAAAACAAAGTATCTTTCCATAAATCACCAAAAATATTTCCATAACACATATTATATTTTTGCATGTATTTATATTTATAAAATAAAGAGACAAACAAGGTATATAATTGAAAATGAGTACATAATTCAAGATAGTGCTGTATAGGCTGAAATTTTAAAATATTTAATCATGACAAGGCTACTTATGATATCTTTTGTATTTTTCCAGTCGAGATTGTATATAAAGTGTTAATTACAACTTTTTTTTTCTGTTATATTAACTTAATTTTCATTTAGTACGTTTTAATTTATGACTGGAAGTGGCCCAGAGGGAGAAAAGTTTAGAAGTTTTTTTTTGTTATTTGTGCATTTATCCCTATAATAGTAATACTGAAGTTTCATTTTTTCCAATAGTGATTAATGCTTCAATTTTACACAACTCCATTTTGTTATTCCTTTGGTTTATTGGCCCAAATAAAGGTCATTTCTTCACAAAGAATTACCTACAATTATTCCCAAAAGAAGTGTTGTATTGGCAACTGTCTAGGGAAATGAGTTTTTCTGACTAGTTTTTATCTGCCTAGCTCTGTACACTCTCCATTTCACAGATTTTCATGTGTGAATTAAAATGAGCTGAACATACACTGAGATGACAAGAAAGCTCATTTAACTTACTTTGTGTTTATTTTTTGAAATGACTTTAAGAGAAGAAATTGGATAGTGCAAGGATTAGCTGTGTTTTTTAACTTCTGAGGTCTGTACCTCTAACTCACGTCACAGAGGTGATAAAATTTTTAAAAAGCTTATTGCTCCTGATAGAATTACTGGGTTATGTTTGAAAACAACCCAAGAGAGCTCCTTACTGAAGATCTAACTCCACATTGGGCCCATTAAATATTGCTGTTTTCAGAACCACTATCTTTGCCCCTCTCCTACCCTAATGCAGAAAGTGTTGTTTCTGACTCCCCTGATAGGCTATTCTATGAAATATCTCATTGCAGGTGGAATTACCTCATCCTCTAAAATATAGCTGACTTTTTCACTTATTTTCTCATTTAACAAAACACATATTCACATTTTTACTCATCTGATCAAGTCCTAATTTCCTTTTCCACCTCCCCACTCATTTTACTAGTTTTGTAAGATTGTCTGGATCAAGTATATATGTTTGTTAACTCCTCGTCTCACAAAGCATGCAGTTCATATTAGCAATGTGCAAAATTGGGGTTCAGTTGATACTATGCAGGTAGTATGCTGCGGTCATCTTTGTAACATTTGTACTTTGGAAAATTTCAAGAATATATCCTATGGTCAATAAGCACTTATTGAGAGAATGAAGGGATGAATTAATGGTCTACAAGTAGTAACTTATGAATAGTTAGTTGGGGCAAAACATCATTTTCATTTCGCCATTCATTAATTTAGTTTAAAAAACAATTATTTAGCCCACAAAGGAATGTGTGGTTAGTGAATGAATACCCAAAAAGATCTACATAGATGTGATTATTTTCTCCTGAAAATGTTTAATAAAAGATTTGAGGTCTCTTAGATAACCAGATAGATGAGCTAGCTAAGAGAAACTTGCAAATGGATGTGGCAGTCAGGCTCAGCAACAAAGAGATGTTTGGGAGATGGTGTTCCAAACAAATGGTGAATAAGTGCTGGGACAGATGATTAAAGAGACCCCCCCTTTTTTTTTTAAATTTTATTTATTTATTTGACAGAGACACAGCAAGAGAGGAACACAAGCAGGGGGAGTAGAAGAGGGAGAAGCAGGCTTCCCATCAAGCAGGGAGCCTGATGCGGGGCTTCATCCCAGGTCCCTGGGATCATGACAGGAGCTGAAAGCAGATGTTTTCTGAGCCACCCAGGCGCCCCTGATTAAAGAAACTCTGAAAAATACCTAATGGAGAGAACTAAGTACAAACTTAAATAATCAAATATTTGAGGACATGAAGCATTAAAGTGAGTCAGTGACAAAATAATAATACTTGATTAAAGGAAATAATGAATTTATATCTAACCTTTGTTTTTAATTCTTAAACTATTCAAATTATTTTATTTTTTTTTTACTTTTTTTTTTAAGATTTTATTTATTTATTTGACAGACAGAGATCACAAGTAGGCAGAGAGGCAGGCAGAGAGAGAGGAAGGGAAGCAGGCTCCCTGCTGAGCAGAGAGCCCGATGCGGGACTCGATCCCAGGATCCTGAGATCATGACCTGAGCTGAAGGCAGCGGCTTAACCCACTGAGCCACCCAGGCGCCCCTCAAATTATTTTAAATTTATAATTAGGATTTACATAACTTTTAATGTTCCCTAGATAAATCAATCTCTTCTTTAAAAAATTTAACATTTTCAGCATCATTAACCTATGTTTTCCTATAATCCACACTTGAAATAAGTCTATTGCTTTCAGACAACTTTTCCCCCGTTAAAGCAGTATTCTACGTTGAATGCAATTTACCTAGTATTATCTAATCTCAATACAAAAATCTTGACTATATTGGACTGAAAGGGCAACCCACTTCACATATCTATGACGATGCATAAAGGTAGTTTCCTCCTTCTTTTTAAAGGCTTAATGAGGTCTTTCCACATTTTGTTATTCAGCTATGATGGATAGACCCCTGTAGGATGCCCATGATATGATGCTGTTCTGATACCAATGCTGAGCCTTCTGAGAAGGCAAAGATTCTTTTTCTGCATTTTCATCTGGATTTCTCTCCTCAGATCATTTTGTATTCCAGATACTGTGTTCTTGTCCTGTGTTACCCTGGGCACTGAGAGTTTACATGGAATAGTATTCTGTTGTATATTGGGTTCTTACTCTATGCTTTGCTCTGTACTTTATTCAAAGTTCATTTTAAATATGTATTTTTTAAAATCACTTTTATTACTTATAAGAGTTGCTTCCTCTAGTTATTCTACAGGGTGTCTATTGCTATTTACTTGCATTTCTGAAGAAAAATATGTGTGTGTTTAATCAAGTGTCTTACTCTCTTGAACTGCTGTGTTATTGTGTTGAAGATAGAAAAGAAGTTACTTTTTATTTATTATCTTAACAATGGTTACAATAAATTCCCAGAGGCTTCCTTTATAAAAATACAGAATTGCTACTGGACAAAATTGTTCTGATATGTACTATGTTAAACTTTCATATATCCTCACAAAGAACTTAGTGATTTAATTATTTCATGCCCTCTGTTGTCCAACAACCTTAACAGGTATTATCAATCACCTGAATGTCTGTGCCCAAACTATAGGTATGGTGATTGGAACTCTTGATTTCTTCTAAATTTTAATTATCTCTGACTGATGGAAGTGCTACAATATGATATGTGAAGGGAGACAGAGGTACAGGGAAGGAGAAGGAGAAGAACGAGAAGGGGGAGATGAAAGGGGAGGGCGGAGGAGGAGGAGGAGGAAAGTAGACTGTATTATGAGATTTTAAGTAACACAAAATTCTAGGGAGATGGAAATAGAGGGAGCAAATGATAAATGAAATATATGTATGATCAGGAAGGGTTGGTGGTAGGAAAAAAAAAAAATACAATGGAAAGGGAAATTTTAGGTTTTCATTAACCCACAGGATGAAGTATCCTTTATCTTATGGGGATAAATGTGTGTAATAGAAAGACTCTTTGGTGAATGTTGAGAGCATTTTGCTTAGTAAGAAACCTTCTCTGATACCTTGGTTTTTCCTAGGTGAAGTAACCTTGGGTATGTTTTAAGTGAATAAGTTAAATTTTTAGGATACGTTTCGGGATTTTCAATTATCTTGAGAGAAGGCAGCAGTTCATGAAGAGGAGTGTGTCTTTATTACCTGCAGTTAACACAATAAGGTTCCAAATATTTTCACATTGCTTATATAAGAGCACCTTCCTATGGAATCAGTCTTTCTTATTAACTTGGGTTTACTGTGAGGAAACTACATGCATATATGTATCTTTGTGTGTTTATGTGTGTATATATACACATGTAAAAAGACCTCCTGACTTTTTTACAATTGTTTTTTGTTGTTGGTTTTACAATTTAGCTGTAATAGCACACCTTTTAATATAAAAGGCATTGACAACACCACCCCCACCCCCATTTAAAATGGGGTGTTTGGGTTGTAAATGAGCAATTCTATAAACCATTAGCTTAAAAGTCTCTAGATATCTTCTGTTAAACAATTATTTTCTATGATTACATCTGAATATAATAAGCACAGGCAGTGATAACATTCTGAACATTATTTGAAACTCAGTGGGCTGTTAAAGTCCCAAAATTATTTTTGAGAATGTTAAATTCTACTTAAGCACTTAAAAAAATATGGAACTACTAATGTAGGGAAGACTCAAGGAACTTTTGACATTTGTAACACAAGTCCAAACCATGATTTCTATACTTTGTCGCATTTCAACTTATCTAAGCTCCAGTCAGAACAATACCCAGTGCTTCTTGCCCAAAGGCAGCTAAACTTTTTGACATGCCCCATTTGCACTTACCTATTATCATCCTTCTCTCTGGAAAACTTATAATTATCGTTGCTCTGAAAAATCAATCCATGGCCAACTTTGGCAGTTTCTCTGTCACATCGCTCCCCTCTAGTCTGTATGTTGGTTTTTAGTGCTAGTACCTAGAGGAGAAGCTTATCATGTCTTACCTGCTTCTGGTCCATTTAATTTATCCTACTGACAATAGCCAAATTAAATTTCTTACATTCATCTCATGTTTTATTACTTCCCAATCCGAAAATTTTAAAGATCTTCCTTCCTTAAGTGCCCATAATATATTCACAACCTTCCTTTCCACCTCATCTTTACTACAGTATTACTAGTTTTGTATACTTCAAACCATTTAAGTGACTGATTTTCAAAATATATTCAGAACTTCTATCTTTATTCTTGCTTCCCTTATACCTAAATTCCATTTCTCCTTTTAAGAATCTCTCTTTCCAAGCAATAACCTTAAACCACAAAACATTGTCCAGTTTAAGGACAATAAATATCTAAATATTTAGACCTAAATATCACATAATCTAGATAGTCTTTTCAGATACCACTCATACTCAAGGACAGCTATTTACAGACCCATGTAAACTTTGGCCCATTTAATTATAGTTATTTTTTTGGGAGTTATCTTATTCCTTATCATATTTTACTTTATTTTGAATTTGCTTATTTGCAGGCTTTCCGTCTCTCCCAAAAAGGAAGCAAATTTCTCATAGCAGTCTGTTGATATTATACAGTCATTTCACATCTAATAAGATGTAAATACATTTTTGTTTTATTCAGTTGAGGTACTTCTACCAATTTGTAGTTTTCCTTGACAGAAACATAAGGCAATATATGTCCTATAATTTTTTTTTCACCATAGATTAAGTATCAGTTTCTTATTACTTTTATTCAGAGAAAAAGATAAATCACTTATACTCAGAACCTATTATTTCCCATTGAGTTAATCTGGTTTATACAGAAATTCTATCAGCGCTGCAAAATGGCAAACTCTCATATCTGTACTTGTAAAATTGCTTTAAAATAACTTTAAATGAAAAATCAATGAAAATAATATGGTGTTTTCCCAAAAAAGAAATGATAGAAATCACTCATGATCTTCTAAGGGAAAACACATTTAGAAATCTCATTTTCTCCTGATAGTTATGGTAGAAATGAGCTGAATCCAAGTAATGAAATTCTAATCAGACATGGCTCCTATGAAATACTACAACAGTGTTATTTATATTTTTTTGGTAAAAGTCATCTATTATCTTAATGTTTATTGTTTAATGAAATACTTTTAACACATTGAAGCTTAACTTTTAGAAATTAAGAAATTGGGACTCAGAGGTATTAAATGATCAGGAAAGAATAAATTAAAGTTACAAGGGAAAAAAAGAAAATATTCATTATTTGGAAATAATCAGTTGAACCTAATGATAATTTTTAGAATTAAAAATTCTGGTCAGGTGGATGGTTGTAACATCAGCATACAGGTATCAATGGTATTTCTATATAGCAGCAACAACTTACTGAAAAATGCAATAAAAAGATATCCCACTCTCAAAAGCCACAGTTATTTTACAGTACTGGGGAATAAATCTAGCAAAATATGTTAAAGAAATGTGATCACAAAATTATTTTTAAAAACCTGAAAAATGCAAAATGATAAATATATAAAGGTATAATAAATATATCTTTATATAAAAGTAGTCTATGATCTTGTATGAAAGCTATAAATATCATGAAATTGTCAATTCTCAAAAGTCAAATCCCTAAAAGTGTTTACTGTGGAAAGTAATGAGCTTATTTCTTCACATTCTTGTCAGCATTTGATGTTTTAAGGTTTTGGACTTTGGCCATTCTAAGGCCAAATACTATGATAGTGGTATCATGCTGGTTTTTTAATTTGCAATTCCCTGTTGACATATGATGTTAAACATCTTTTCATATACTTATCTGTCATCTGTATATTTTCTTTGGAGAGGTTTCTGCTAAGGTATTTGGCCCATTTTTTTAGTCTAGTTGTTTATTTTTTTATTGTTGGGTTTTGAGTTCCTTGTATATTTCATTTTATTTTAAAGATTTTATTTATTTATTTGACAGACAGACATCACAAGTAGGCAGAGAGGCAGGCAGAGAGAGAGGAGGAAGCAGGCTCCCTGCTGAGCAGAGAGCCCGATGCGGGGCTCAATCCCAGGACCCTGAGATCATGACCCGAGCCGAAGGCAAAGGCTTTAACCCACTGAGCCACCCAGGTACCCCAAGTTCCTTGTATATTTTAGATAACAGTCCTTTATCAGATATATCTTCTGTAAATATTTTTCATCCAGTCTGTGGCTTGTCTTTTCCTTCTCTTGACATTACCTTTAACAGACCAGAGGTCTTTAATTTTAATGAGGTCTAGCTTATCAATTATTTCCTTCATAGATTGTATCTGTCTAAAAATCATTGTCATACCCAGGGTTATCCAGAGTTTCTCCTATGTTCTAGAAATTTTACACTTTTGTATTTTACATTTAGGCTTATAATACATTTTGAGTTAATTTTTGTGAAGAGTGTAAAGTCTTTGTCCTGATTAATTTATTTGCATGTGTTTGTCCAGCTGCTCTGGCACTATTTGTTGAAAAGACTATTTTTGCTCCATTATATTACTTTGCTTCCTTGACAAAGATCAGTTGACTATGGGTCTCTTTGTGGACTCTGTTTTGTTCCATGGATCTATTTGTCTATTCTTTCATCAGTAGCACTATTTTCATCATGGTAGCTTTATCATAAGTCTTGATGTTAAATGGTGTCATCTTCCATCAACATTGTGTGGGCTTTTTTCTCTCCTGTGTCATCAATGCTTTAGGGCTTTTGTCTCTTCATATAAACTTTAGAACCAGAGTGTCAATATCCATGAAATAACTTCCTGGGATTTTGATTGGGATTTTGTTGAATCTATAGATCAAGTTGGGAAGAATTCATATACTGACAAGATTGAGTCTTCCTATCCATGAAAATGGAACATTTCTCCAATAATTTACTCTTCCTTTGTTTTCTTTCATCAGTTTTGTAGTTTTCCTCATATAGACCATAAAGCCTTAGGCTTTGTCTAAGTATTCCATTTTGGGGTGACTGCAAGCTTTCCAAAGAACAGTTTCTTATAAACTTTGGTGAAGTTGAAGATACAGGATACTACACAGAAAAACCTCTCCTTTTGTATATATACTTAAGAAAAAATTTAATATATGTGTATACACATACAAGCCTGTTCATAGTTTCATTGTAACATTATACATAGGAGTAAATAATAAAAGTGCTCATCAGTAGAAAAATGAATAAATCAATTGTGAGATAGTCATGAAATGAATTCCTATTAGGCAATTTTAATAGAACAAATGTACATGTATCAACATAGATAAATTTCATTAATAATCTATTGACTGAAAGAGAGCAGGTAGCAAATGATAAAAGTAGTAAACATTATATAAACTTGTAAAGCAATGTTACATATTATTTAACATAAATATTAGAAATTAATGAATATGGATTTGGAAGATTCAAGCCACTATCTGAACAACAATTATCTTTGTGGGACGATGGAGGGGAAAAATGTGCTGAGTAGAAAGATGTTTCTGCCTTATCTAGCTTTAAAAACAAAAAGAATTGAAGGAAATATGGCAAACTGTTGACATTTGTTAAATCATTAGTTACTCATGCATTCTTTTATTTACTTTTCCACTCATTCAGTCTACCTAAACTATTCATTGTTTCTTTCATTTACTTGAGTTTTTTTTAGCATATTCATTGTCATTCTTTGCCATTACAGGGTAAGTACCATGACATCAGGTACCTTGTCATATTTAAACATATGACATGTTTAAGCACTGTATTTTCTGTATTTACTACATTGCCTCACTCAGAGCATAAGTTCAATGAATAATAAAATTAGAAGTATGAATTTATAGCAGCTTTATCATTTACAAACAGTTGCAACTTGAGGCAAGTTATTTAACATTTATGAGGCTCAGTTTTCAAGCCTATAAATTAGTGACAATAGTCATACCTTCCTTTTAGGATTGTAAGGTTTTAAAAATAACATTTAAATGTTAAGACACTTTTTATTACATTAGCATATAGAATGTGCTCAATAAATGGCAACTATTTTTTTTTTTTTTTACTATTATTAGTGACAGGTAAGAGCAACATCCCACTTTCCAACCACTTTGACATTACTATTTGAAAATGCAGGAGGTGTAATAGACTTAAGAAAAATTCTGACCTGAAGGCTATTAGGGTAACCCAAGTAACTTTATTTGCATTAACCCAAGTGACTCACATAAAAAGATTACTTTTGCAGTTTTAGAGAAAGTCAATCTGGTCATTATCAGATAGTTCCCTGTGTTATATTTTTAGGTCATGTTGTTGCATTAAATGTAAGGACATTCAAATGAAGGAATAATCTTTCTGTTAACCTTTCAGGCATATCTCAAATTTTCTGGACCTAATTTTTAACTTCTTTTTTAAAAGAGTAAAAAAAAATTGCTCTTCTCTCAGGTTAGGGTGACAGAGCTTCAGTAAGAACTTTTACAAATCAGCCCCACCCCCCCTCCCAATTTTACTAAATTTATACTATATTCTTTGGCCAATGAATTCATTTTTCCTATACCTGTTTTATTGCTTGATGATACTCTAGTGAGTGATGAATTTGTTACGATTATCATTCACATTTATGCAAAAGCATTCCAATGAAAAGTGAAATGGAAGACAGAGCAGCTTGCAAATCTATCTTGTTTGTTTTTAAACACAAATTGTCTTTTTTCTATAATCATAGCAATATAATTCTGCATTTTATTTCTTAATGGCAGGACTTAACTGATAGAAAATAGAGGTTAGTTGGGATGTAGAGGTGATGGATAGTTATAATGTGAATGTCAGGTTGTAAACAGTATATTTTTAACCATCACTATTTTTCCGGCAGATTATCCAATTTGGCATGTTATATTCTTTACTGAAAAGGATATTACAATAGGAGTAAAGAGACTATTTATTCTTCTGTAAGTTTATTGTGAGATGTTATCTGCCTATATGCATATATTCTCACATTTGATGTCCTAACCTGTGAGAGGAAAAGAATAATTTAATCTCTAGAGTGTCTTGAGAATTAAGCACCTCAAAAGTGTATCAGGTTCTTGTGTGTATGGTGAAAAACAAAAGGTAGGTAATTTATGTAAGAAGAATCAGTGAATCAGTGGAAACAATGTGTCAAGCTATGGATTTCTCTAGACCTTATGTTGTAGGAAAAAAAATCAGTTTTTAAAAAAGTATTCTAATGCCATCACTTGAAGATATTGGGTTATCTTGGGAAGGTGGGAGATGGCAGCCTATTAGTGAAATATCAAAATTAAATAATCCTACAGGTAATTCACCTTCTACTCAAGGAGGTAACCTGCTCTTCTGCCAGACTGCTTATTAAATGTGACAGAAAACTTAAGTTACTAGGTTTGTGACCACGTACGTGTTCTTGTTTCCCATCCATAAAACAGACAGAGCTTTTTGTACTTAGTAGAGGTTCAATATCTATTCAATGAAAAAATATACAGATGGCCTGAATCAATGAGTACTTGGAATCCTTCATAATAGTGAGTGACGAAGGTATCTCCAGGTCCAGTTTAATGAGTACACCTGAGCCTTACAAGTCACTACTGATTTCCAAAGGACAATGTCTTTTCTCCCTCCGTCCTCCTTCCCTTCCTTACTTCATCCCTCTTTTTACTTCTTCAAAATCCTTCTCTATCAAAAGCTTGACTTGTGACAGAGATTTGAAAGTCTGTCCAAAGTTGCTAGAAAATGAAGTTGCTCTTCTAGATGGTGTGAACATTGTCAAGGGGTCAATAGAGAGATAGAAGAGGAAGAACAGATTGGTTGAACCACAAGGACTGATGAAACCTTTGGGAGCAGAGAACAACAGGCCATGATACCTAGACAGTGCACAACAAAGATTAGATTCTGCAGGAAAATCAGCAGAATCTGAGAACTAGGTTTACAATACAATGAAATTTCAGAGTAAAAATAGTATAATACCTGCATTCTCAGCCTCGTCTTAGATAAAGTCCCTCATTCAGTTTTCCTGGCTTCTTCCACCTATTGAGTTATTCAAACTGGCCTATTCTCCAGTTCTAGGTTTTCCCATAATTTGTACACTCTGCTGATTAAGGGTGTTTTTCTTATTCCTTATGTCTTACTTCTTACCTCACCTGCATTAATTCTGCAAGTCTCAATTTTAATATCATTTCCTTCAAAAAGGCAATTACTGGTTTTCATATTGCTTCAACCCAATTTAAATTAGTTCCTTTATATTTTCATAATATCTTATATCTTATATGTATCTATAAAAATGCTTGCCAAATTATAAATATATATTATATTTTTATGACACTTGTATCTCTGCACTATGCTGTAAAATCCACAAACATGGTAATCATGTCTATTTTGTTAATATCTTATCCTTAATATCTGGCACATTTTTTCTCACATGGAAGATGTTCAATGTGTATTTAGGGAAGGTAGAGAGGGAAGATAAGATTCTCTGTATGTTACCATAATAGAAATTATGAAATAAGTTATATATTTGCATTTGAACAAAAAAAAATAGGTCTTAACTTAATTATAGGTGTTTACATGGAAAAAACTTTTATATAATATATGGATCATTTACATAATAAAATAATTATTAAAATTTCAAATAAAATTTAGTAGGTCCAAAAAAAAGGATGACATATATTCATGAATATAAAAATTGTTCTTAGTGGGACACCTGGGTGGCTCAGTCAACTGAGTGACTGACTCTTGGTTTTGGTGCAGATCATGATTTCACGGTCGTGGGATCAAGCCCCACTTTGGGGCTTCTCACTCAACAGGGAATCTGCTTCAGATTCTCTCCTTCTTCTTCTCCCTCTGCCCTTACCACCCCCTCTTTCTCTTTAAAAATAAATAAATCTTTTAAAAAATTTTCTTAGTTTACACATGTGCATTATGTGTTACTTTTGAAAATGATTTCCCCAAAGGATTGTATTAAAATAGTGATATTTATGTATTCAAATCAAAAGGAAGATATTTTATCCTTTTTGTATTGTTTAAATATAAAATATGGGTATTTCTATGTTTTTATAATAGGTATTTCAAAATTGATTGTTGGCTGTCCCATCTCTGCTTTTCTAAAATTAGTATTACCTGTAAAACTGAAACTAGTTTTTATAACAGTCCTGAAATTTAGTCTCTAACAGTTTATGCATGGAAGAATCATATCTTCTAATAAAGCATAAGGTCTGAAATACTGTTTTGGATACTGATACTATCGATCAGTTAATTATAATAATTATTTCATAATGTCTTCAGACAATAGTTCATTAGTAGAGGCCACTAGAGATATTTATAGCAATATTGTCTCTCAGTTAGCTAGGAAGGAATAATGGGGAGAAGGCAAGGAAGATGCCTTGAGCTTCAGTCAGGAGAACTGACGCATAGTGCTAAGGATACCATCCATTGCTCTGTCACTTTGGGCTGGAAGAGTTCAACTCTGTGTCCATTCTCTCAGTAATGAAGTAAAACAGTTGCACTAGATAAAGTCCAAAGTCCCTTCTACTTTTAAAACTTCTACATATACTTTTCTTTTTTAAGTTTGTGATGATGACATTTTGCTTTCCCAGGTTTTATAGTAAAGCATGACCACTCCCTCTACAGCTCTGTGATTTTCAAGTCCATCTCCATGGATAAAACTGTGGCTATTTCCACGTTTGAGATTACTATCCCAGTAGACTCTTGGTGCAATCAAAGGAGAACTTAAAATTTCCCGATTTAATCCCTTAATTCTCAGATGAGAAAAATGAAGTCACAGATGGTACATGCTCAGCGTGTATACTGAGCATACAACAGGCCTGAGAGTGTAAACCATGGACATTGACTTCCAGCGTGATTATCATTCATAGCGCTGTGTGGTTATAAATGATGATAATTCATCTCTTGCTGTGGATTCTCAATTTCTTAATATAAAATTAGTTTTAGTCCTCTAGAGCCATATGAGAAGAAGGAATTATTAACAGTCCTTGAAGTATGGGAGAGCACATAATGAGTTTATAAAAAGATACTGAAATTAGTAATAATTATGAAATGCTCTCTATCAACAAAAATGTACACTATCTACAAAAATTAATTACCTAAAATTATTAAACATAAGTATGTAATTTGTGGATTTAACAATTTTACATTAATCACATGGATTATTCATTAACTATTTGCATATTTCCTGTTTCTATAAATCACATGTATATGCTGCATCTAATTATATTTATTGAAATAATTAAATTTTCTATCTCTTTTACCTAAATTACACATACTTAAAATACTATTATGAAAAGAATATATACATATTTTTCATTAGGCTGCCTTTCTGAGGTTATTTTGGCTTTGTTTAAAATATCATCACTGTATTCTTGGGGTGCCTGGGTGGCTCAGTGGGTTGGGCATCTGCTTTCAGCTCAGGTCATAATCCCAGGGTCCTGGAATCGAGCCTCACATCAGGCTCTCTGCCTACTTGTGATCTCTGTCAAATAAATAAATAAATAAATAAATAAAATCTTAAAAAATACATCATCACTGTATTCTTTACATATTTTAATATATTAATAGTTGTATTCAGTTTCATTTAGCTTCATTGTATAATTTAGGTTTCTAAGTATAGCAGCTTCATGTAGTATCTCAATCTTTTCTGTAAAATTCCTCATAATGCTTTCCAAGTCACTCTGCATTCTTCCTCTGTCTCTTTGTTAGTCAACCAAACAACAAATTTCTTTCCTGGGTAAATTTTAACAGAACAAGTCACAAAAAATATGTCCAAGTGTTTGAATTTAGTGAATATTATTAATCATATCATATTCCTAAAATTAATAGAAATGGCCCTCAAAAATTGAAAGAAATGTTGCTTACTTTCAAAGCAACCCAGTAGAAATTTTCCCTTTGTCCCTGAAAGCAGAAGCAGTTTGTAATGATTTAAAGGAATAAATTAGGCTTATTTTCTCCTGAAATAGGCTGAAATAAAAAAAAATATTTTTTTTCTTGGTTTAGTTCTATAAAAAAATATTTTTTTTCTTGGTTTGGTTCTTTTTTTTTTTTTTTTTTAGCTGATTAATGAATTCCTTAAACAATATTTGGTGATATTTTGTTAGAAAAATATGTTTGCATGTGTATTCTCTGGCTTGTTTTTAAGAGGACTTGAGATGACTGTCATGGTTTTTTATTCCTTTCCCCTTCATAATGAAAGTATATAACAAACTTCAGAATGTGTATCAGATACGGAATGTCACTTATTAAGTATATACTATGTACCAACACTGATCTACATGTCAGCATCATTTTGAGCAAAATGGACATAATCTTCACCATAAGTGGGGTGGGAAAGCGCAGAGAAGGGACAATATAGGGTTAAAATTTGGTCTAATAATATAATGCTCTTTTAGTATCTGGTCCAGAAATGCTTCCAAAGAAGGTAATGTCTAAACTGAGCCTAGTGGGTGCATCATCATTACCTATAAGTGTCATAGGTGGGAAGTAGAAATTAGAAAAATACATGTTCTTTTGGAAGATTTGGTTCTGAAGTCATTTGTAGATGACTAGCTTCAATAAAGGCAAGTTGTAGAGGTATTGAGTTTTGTCATTTGTGGGGATTACTTAATGTTTGTAATCTCAGGGAAAGAACCAGAAGGAGAAGCTGAAGATAAAAGAAAGTCTTTTTTTTTTTTTTTTTTTAAATTTGAGATAGAGAGAGAAGAGCAAGAGAGAGAGCAGGAGCACAAGTGGGGACGGGGAGGGGCAGAGGAGGAGGTAGAAGCAGGCTCTCTGCTGAGTAGACAGCCCAGAACCCAATGTGGGGCTCGATTCCAGATCCCTGAGATCATGACCTGAGCCAAAGGCAGATGCTTAACCAACTGAACCACGCAGGCACCCCATAAAGTCTTGATATGATAAGTGGATTACAGTCTTGAATGAGAATGCAAAGGATAAGAGCAAGGAGTAAAAACCAGATAGTTTGCTATGAAGTGGAGGTTTCCTGAGACTGAAGAGAAGGAGATAGGATGGTGAAAATAGAGATCAATTGAGAAGAATAAAGGGAAATTGAGGGAGTTTATACCTCATATCACTGGTGGTCTCTATGTAAATACCCATCTCAACAAATTAACCACACATATTCAAGTTTAATAGGAATCAGTCATATAAAATTGGCATTGTCTTCTGATGACTATTGTGGCTTCTTAGATTCAGTAGCAAAGGAGAAGCAAATAATTTTTGCAGCTATAACAGTATTTGAGGAGGACTAAAAAAAGAAATAATTTTGGAATGCTGGTTATGTGTTATTTTCTGTTTACAAATATTACTAAGTAATATACTATACTAGCTGATAGGTAAATAAAGATAAAATACATAAATTAATTCAAACTACCTCACTTCTCAAATTACAAAATGTGGTGACAAAAAACCATAGTATTTACTCCAATTTAGTCTCTAATGACATTAGTGTTCTGACTTGGTGTGAAAACGTAAAAGACAGTCAGCATCATTCTTCCATCAGGAGAAAGAATACTTAAAATTGAAAAAATCAGTAGTGAAGTTGAATTAGGTGGGCCATAATATCTGGAGGGAAGGAACATAAATTGCTACTAGAGATGGATGAAGTAAACAAATTTGGAGGACTTCGTTATTCAGAAAGAAAAATAAAACCATAAAATATTTGATAACAATGCAAATTAGATTTAATAGGAGTGACAATAATATAGGTAAAAGGAAGAGAATACTCTAAAGAAAAAAGAGAAAAGAAAAAGGTCTAATTAACACAAATCAATTCAAAATGGTGACACATTTATCTCTTTTCATCATAACAAGGAGAAATGTATGGCTTATGTAACTTTACCTACACAAATGACATGGATGGAAACAACTGGAATTCAAACTGATGTCATTTGTGCTTAATCCAGATTTATCATCTCACTTCCCAGGTCTTGTGCACACTTTCTCAGCTTTTAGTCAACTTAATATCTTCTTCTGCCATTAGCCTTGACTACTGGAACCAATTTTCCTTACCAATGTGGACTACAACATTGTACTAGTAAAGCAAGAAATCAGACAGAAAAGATATTGGTCAAAATTCCTGAAGAAATGGGTGAATAAACTCAAAGGCAAGCAGGTAAATGATAAACATAAATGTGAAGAGGGTAGCCAAACTGGATTTATTTGTTCATGGATTTGTTTCTACTTTGTGCTAAGTACTGTTCTAGGCATAAGATCAGTTAGAGACTTCTGACAATGCCAGAAAGCATAAAAACTCTCAAAAACTAATGAATCTTATCAAAAGAACAAAGGAACTAAAGGAAGTGACTCCCATTGGCCAAACATGGAACTATTTGAACATCAAAAAGAGTAATGAATGCAATTGATTGTGTAAATTGAATATATAGGAAGTCATTGGTTCTAATACTAAACAAGAAAGAAGGTGGTCTGGGGTGCCTGGCTGGCTCAGTTGATTAAGCATCCAACTCTTGATTTCTGCTGAGGTCATGATCTCAGGGTCATGAGATTGAGCCCCGCATTGGACTTTGCACTCAGAAAGGAATCTACTTGTCCCTCTCCCTCTGCTCTTCTCCCTATATACACTCTCTCTCTCTAAAAGAAAAAAAAAAAATTTTAAAAAATCATAAAAAAGGGATGCCTGGGTAGTTCAGTCAGTTAAGCAGCTGCCTTTGGCTCAGGTCATGATCCCAGGGTCCTGGGATCGAGTTCCGCATCAAGTTCCCTGCTCAGGGTGAAGCCTGCTTCTCACTCTGCCTGCCACTCCCCCTGCTTGTGCGCTCTTTCTCTAATAAATAAGTAAAATCTTAAAAAAAAAAATCATAAAATAAAGAGGAAGGCCCTCTTCACCCTCTCAAAAACAGAAACAGCAACAATAGCAACTCATTCTATATCAGAGGATGTAAGCAGGTAGCAATTTCTTTCTTGGCAATTAAAAATTGAAAGAAAATAAACATTTATTCTGTTTTTCCTTTACAAATTCTTTTTTATTGTAGCCTTAATTTAGGTTTCTGTAACAAAATACCATAGCTTAAGTGGCTTGAACAACAAACATTTATTTTTCATAGTTCTGAAGTTGTGTAGTCTAAGATTAAGGTTGGGCAAATCTGGTGACATGTAGTGAGGGTAAGTTTCCTGGTTTACAGATGGCCATCTTTTTCTTGTTTTTTTGTTTTTTGTTTTTGCTTTTTGTTTGTTTGTTTGTTTTTAAAGGTTTTGTTTATTTGTTTGTCAGAGAGATGATTTGAGGGGGTGGGGCACAAATATTCAGACCATAGCATGGCCAATTAGCTCTAGTTTCCTTTAGTTGATGAAGGACAATTTTTTCTTTTCTTGAGATTATTTAATATAAATGTGGAAGAAGTTACAGAATTAGAAAACAACCATTTTGTAACTCCTAATGAAACAGCTGATTCAGTCATTAATCATTAATTCATTAACATAGTATGTGAAAGGTTGATTAGGATCTTTATGTGGAGGAATCAGGTTGTCACCAACTGAGCTTCTGTGATGTTAGCATGACTAAAAATGAAGCTAAGAGTTAGGCAGAGGCCTGTCTATCTTCATTGTGTTAGAGTGTAGCATCATTAAAATACGGGACAACCAGATAGTATTTCCTAATGTAATGCAATAAAAAACACACAAGAATCGTACAGTTGAGTTGCCAAAAGTTTATTTGAATCCATTGAAGTCTCTAGAGCTGGTCTGTACCTGCTGGAAATGAAGAGAATAGAGGAATATTAATACCCAAAGTAAATAACCACACTAATCTAGAATGTGGGTCAGTCAGCTTCATTCTTCATAACTTTCTAGGGTTCTGTGATGAGCTACAGGGATGGGTGACAGGAGGAGGCAAGACTGCTCTAAGGAGAAAACACAAAACTAAATAAATAAAATATGTGGACCTTGCTTGAAATTTTCCTCAAAGAAACAAACAAAAGACATTTTAGCACAATTGTGAAGAAATTTAATTAATTACAGGTAGGTATAAAATGACAATAGATAATAGTGTTAATTTAAAAGTATGATAATACAATGTTTATGTAAGAAAATGTCTGTAGTTTTTAGAGATGCACACTGAGATAAATAAGGGTAAAATTCTGTCCATAATTTCCTTTAAACTTGTTTAGCAAAGATAAGAAAAACTTAGATTAAGGAGAGATAATAAATCTTGATCAAAGTGATTGGTATATGGGGGTGTTATACTGTTACTATTACTTTTGTGCATATTTGAAAATATCCGTGATATTTTTTAAAACTGTTGCAAAAATCCAGGTAAGAAATGGATATAGGCTAGGCATGAGTAGTTATTATAGAAAGATTTAGAAACTATTTAGAAGATGGGCTATAGAGTTGCTGAAGGAATTGATAGTTGAGATGGTGGAGGTGAGTGAAATGATTAACTTGATTTTTTGGTTGCTAAATGTGGAGGAGTATCTAAATACTGATTGTGGAACAGTGGTCTAAAGGAAGTAGTATCTGATATCCAAAAAGACAATGATTTAAAATCTAGTCCTTAGCATACATGGTATAGAAAGCCAATCAGGCTCTCCTCTTTCTACACAGCCTCACCCAAGGCTTCAGTTCTAACTCACCCATCAGTAGGTCTTAGATCTGCCTCATCAGTCAGAATTCCACACTAACTCCTAACAGCACCAATTAAATCACTCATAAAACTCTCAAACTTGACCTCTTAGAAATAGTTGTATCATCTTTTCCACTCTCCATCTTGATCCCAAACCTGCTTCTCCTGTACCCTCTGTTAATGATTTAATAATTTCCTCCGTTATCCAGCATAGAAATCCAAGTTGATCTTGTTCTCACCTCTCCCTTATACTCCCTCTTACTCATTCATCACAATGTCCTGTACCTCCAAAACATCTCTGATGTTTCTCTTTCCCTTTCTACTCCCATTTCTAAACCCTACCGTATAAAGTCAATTAGACCATAATCAGACCATCCTGTCTTTTCAACCTCATCTCTTGCCACATCTGCTTATGTGTTAGTAGGTTCTATTCATGTCTTCTGGTAAACAAGTCCCAGAAGACAGTATGTTCCTTTCTTCTCCTGGACCTTTGCTTAAGCTCTCCCTTTATTCCATTTATTTCTAGTAATTTTTAGTCATCCACTAAGCCTTGTTTGAATCCTTGCTACTCTCACTCTATACTGCCAGCCAGAGGACTGGCTCATAGCCCTCCCCTCTGTATTCCTATAATGTCTCAGCAGAAGTGCTGCCACCTTCTAGTGCTGAGGTAGCCGAGTGCATGTCTCTCTCTTCCCTCTATACTGTGGACAAATTGAGGACAAAAAGGTTGTCTTACCCATTTTTTTTTGTCTTGTCACTCAATGTCAGACATACATTAAATGTTCAATTACTGTAGTTGAATTGTGTTATAATCTACATTTTCTTTTGAAAATAAGTGTGATGAGTTTTGATTAGTAATATAAGAATGAAGTATGAATAAGCCTTCTTTCTTTTTACTCTATTTAATTAAATAAACATATGCCTTAGTCATTAGAGACTGAAATAAAGTAATGCATGCTAGACTTTCTTGGGCTCATTTGAAAATTCTGTCATGAATTCTTTTTAAGATTATGAAAGAGATACTTTCTCGATTGATTTTTTTTCCCTAGAGTCATTCTCCTTTCTGTATTTCTGCCTAAATTCACTTGTATATGTATCTGGTAGGAGAGATTACATGGACAAAATGCTTTGTCTCTGTTTGGTAAGTTAATAGGTAATTAACAAAACTTCTGTAGGTGAGGGCAGGTGGGTATGTACTTTTTTATAAGAACTGCCCCAGCATGACTGTTCATTGGCCAGTTGAGGATATAACAATAACATTAGACCCTACACAAAATAAAGCAGGGATACGGATTTTACCCTTGTCTACCCAGAAGTGTCTTAACATTTCAGAGTTAAAGACAATATTTCTCAGAATTTAGCTCAAGTTACCATTTCTGAGGAGAGCACTTCTTATGGATTCATGGGTCTGCTTTTCTACTCAGGCATGGTATTCACTTGTGGGGGACTTTTACCTTTCAGGTACCTCTGTTACTGCAGTGTAGTAGAACTGGGAAGACAGATGGAGCCTGCATGCCAGGATGAGTTTTATCCCCAAGTCTCACCTGAATCATGTCCAGATGTTACTGCTTATCTGAGAAACACTGAGAAATAGACTCTTATTTCATTGTCTTCTTACTCACAGATCTGTAGTAGCGGTTAAATAGGACGGGTGAGGAGGCTAAGAGAGAGGGCAGGAAATATGGAAGGAAGATACTTGCTAACTCCTTTTAACCTATGTCTTGGTGATGATGGAGGAATATAAAAGGATGTACCCAGAAATCCCAAGTACATAGAAATCCCTAGACGAACTTTATTCTGTATAGCTGAAATGGGCATTACTTGTGTCACATGAGATTACATCATGGTTTCTACCCATTCTACTGGGTTGTTTCTCCTTTGAATGTCGTTCATTGTACAAACAAAGGGAAATAATGCAATGGACAATATGATATGGGTTTATTTGGTATTGAATCTGATGTGTTTCATATTTTCTCTTAGAGTACCCAAGCCAGTTCATTAAGAACTATAGAAACATCCTTAAAATGCAGATGAATGCATATATAATGAAAATTAAAAATTAAACCTATCAAAGGCAGTTAATCATATTCACTGCAGTTTTGCATTAATTATTGCTGAAGTCATTGCCTTTAAAGAGCAAAGGAAATTAAAAACTATCTTCAGCCTTTTGTTAAACAATGGAGTATTTTTCTTTTCTATTTTGAATCTAAGATGAATAGGACTCTGGAGACCTGTGTTAATGATTTTATTTCTCAGAACAGAAAGAAACCTAGTTCTTTACCCAGCTTCATAAACAAATGATTAGAAAGGAATATAAAGTAATGAAGATAGTCTGAGGGAACACTTTTATTTTTTATTTATTCTTATTTTTTAAAGATTTTATTTATTTATTTGACAGACAGAGATCACAAGTAGGCAGAGAGGCAGGCAGAGACAGAGAGGGGGAAGCAGGCTCCCCACTGAGCAGAGAGCCGGATGTGGGGCTTGATTCCGGGACCCCGGGGATCATGACCTGAGCCAAAGGCAGAGGCTTTAACCCACTGAGCCACCCAGGCGCCCCTGAGGGAACACTTTTAAATGTCAAGTTGGGGAATATATTTTTTGAAAAGGGACCACAAGAAGCTGAATAGTTGAAGAAGCTGAATAGGCAGCATTGAACCATCACTGCTGTACAAAGGCTAGACTGAAAAATGAAAATGGCTGATTACACATAGTGGTAAATTGGATGATTCTTAGCATTATAAAACAGTATCTCTACAATAACAAGGAAAATTGCTTGGTGTAGTCCTGCCCTTATAAAACTTGAAATTTTGGCTTCTGTCTTAAAGAATGAAGCTGTAATCACATTCCTGGGCATCTGTAATATCTTTGTAGGTGTCAAAAGTTGACCCATACACATATTAAAAATGGAATCTCTTGGGAAATGATAATGTGTGGAATTAGCACCTTTACTCTAAACAGATAATCCACAGTAATCCTGGAGATGTGTTTTTGTAGCAAACTTCGTAAAGTCATTGAAGATGGAGAACAGCCAAGTAAATTATCTGTGACTCTCTCCTGAGAGCACATTGAAGAACAGAGAACACACTAAAAAAGAAATGACACCTGTACATTTTAGCACAGGAATCGAACACCAGAGTGTTTTGTTCCAAACTTAATCTCCAGGGCGTGGCAGAATATTTCAAAAAGATTTTGCTAACTTGTGGCTTTAGTCTTTAAATTTCCTTTAGCTCTTTTTCAATGCAGTCTTAGGGTGTGTTTGCATCCATTATCTTCAGCTTTTTGTTTTGGCATCTTGCAAAAAGTTTCAGTGGAAGAGCGAATCCTTCATTCTGCACGTGTGCTCTAACATTGAGGACTTTGCAGGAAGTTGGTTGTCAACCTCTCACAGAAGATCCTATTAGAGCAATCAAAACCATTAGAAAACAAGTTATTTTTTTTTTTCTCAGCACTCGAGCTTAGATAACATTAGCCTAATTTTTAGAAACAGCCAGATTTCTTTTTGAGATTAGACCTTCTATTTTTAAATTAAATTAAAAACTCCTGCAAATATTGTTGGTAGCAATGTTCTTTGTCTACATGAGACTAACCTGCTGGGATTGTTTTTAAGTTCTTAACAGAAAGATTTTATTTAAAATTTTCAGTTACGATGTAGTCTTTAAAATAGAATTAATTTTATATGTATATTTATTTCAGTAACATCAAGAATTTTTCGGGGCTCCTGGGTGGCTCAGTGGGTTAAAGCCTCTGCCTTCGGCTTGGGTCATGATCCCAGGGTCCTGGGATCAAGCCCCACGTCGGAGCACAGAGCCTGCTTCCTCCTCTCTCTCCCTGCCTGCCTCTCTACTTGTGATCTCTATCATAAATAAATAAAATCTTAAAAAAAAAATTAAAAAAAAAGAAAATATATTTCATTCATGGTACTAGAAAATTCTAGCATTGATTTGTGACAAAATAGAATAAACTAATGTCTACAAAAACTGAAATTATTTTATATGTATTCCCATCACATTTTTTGTTAGTGATCATTGATGCAGTATCTAAAACTATGTGCCTAAAAAAATTGAGCTAGAAAAAAAGGGTTATCAAAATAACATACTTATGAAGAGTGGTTGCCAAAATTAGCACTAATATATACATATGTTTAAAAATAAGAAAGGATTAGCCTCTGTGAACTTCTGTCATCAATTGTGTTGGGAATTGGGCCAACTTCTGTCTTTGTTCATGAACAGTTCATATTCAGATACATGGGGAACACTCCTTAGAATTCTAGGCCATAATTTATCCTACTACCTACAAGCAGCACTGTTTATAAAAGCAGCCCTGTAGAAGGGCAGTTCCTTGTATTGCAGAGAAGTAAACACTGGGTAATTTTTAAATTACAGCTATTGAGGTTCACAGACTGAAATTGTAAACATAAGTTTGCCTCACTCACATTGGTTCTTAAAGATTCAGAATCCTCTAAGCTTCCCTACATGGTAAGAAATTGTGTTGGAATGTGGAGAACAAGAAAGTTGGAAGGTTTAAAAATATTTTTAGTTTTTCAAATGAACTGTTACTTTCCTTACATGACTATTCACCTTTTATTTTGAGACACTGGAAAGTTCTTAATATTTTTTGGTTTGTTTTTACGAGTATAGCAATGGATACTCTTAAAAGCTATATAAACTACCCTGCTATTAATAAAACAATGATAGCTGTTATTAATTGAGTGCTTATCATGTACTAAACAATGTTCTAAGAATTTTATTTGCATTATTTTGTTCAGTATTGGCTTTTGTTAAATATCATTCACTAACTAGGCTATAAGGAGGCAGTAGATAAATCATAAAACATACACATGAATAAATTGGCTGTGAAGCCAAACTTCAAAATGGTTCTAGTTGTTTCTTGGACCGTTACAGGTTATAACAGTAAATAATGATCATATATCCTAGATTTTCTGGAATAGGACTAAATTAATACATATTCTTTCTCATTTTAAGGTCACGTTTAAGATATTGGATATCACAGGCTTAGAAGACTGGGCCCGACTTTCCTTTACATAGAAGGTTCCCAGAAATAAGGCCAGAAAAGTAGAAGTGACTATTTAAGATAGGAATGAAATCTGGCTTTTACTGTTTAACTTCAAGTAAACTTAAAGCTTCATAGGATCTCTAGAATGAGCACTGAGAAGAAATTCAAGGAGTTAGATAAAATGACTCCCGAATTTGTAAAAGCACTAAGAATTCAAGAACGGCTTGAGACCCTATAGACAGATGGTACTTGTACAAAATGTGCAGAAAACTTCCTCAGTGGATGTTGTCTAGGACTATTATCACCATGAATTAAGATAAGTTCAGATACAATGAATAGAAATCAACTGTTTTTATAATAGGAAAAATGAGTATCATAAAAAAATTCAAGTGGTACAAAAAGGTACAAAATGGTCTCCCTGCCAACCTTAGCCACCTGTGTCTCAGTGGCAAACATGATTTTACTTATTTCTGTATCATTCTAGGCATTTTGTGCATAAATAATTTTGGGCCCTTCATTCATTTCACAAAAATGCAAAATGGAATGTGTAAATTGTTGGAAATAGCAGAACATTGTGCATTCCAACCAGTATATATAGTCATTCCCTGAGATGGCTGCATAATATTCCATTGCATGGATATAACATAATTCATCCAACCAGTGCCTTCCCATCACATATTTATTTAGTTCTTGTTTTCTGACATCAGAAACTATGCTGCATGATCTCCATGTCAATTTCTAGTCACATATCTTAAAAGTAGAGTTGCAAAGTCAAGGTGGATACATAGTTTTATTTTTCATAGATATTGTCAAATTTTTTTCCTGAGAAACTATGACAATTTGCATGCTTATAATATATATTCTTATAATTTTCTTTTTCCTGTAAGAGACCAAAGTATTATCAAACTGTTTGATCTTTCCCAAGCTACCAGATGAAAAATTATCTCTCAACTTTAATTTGCATTTATTTAATTTTGAATGCTACTGAGTACCTTGTCTTAAGCTTGAAGGATATTTTTTCTTATATTTTTTATGATTTATCAGTATATATCCTTTGCAAATATTGTTTTTCAGCTTATCTTGTAATTAATTTATGGCATGCAGAAAATTTTAAACTTTGTAAAGTTAAACTAATTTACATGTATTTTTGTGAAATATGGGAATTTTGGTATATCCACACAAACTCATACCAAGAGGTCTTTTGTTATTTAACATTATTTTCTTGAGACAGAATTTATAAAGTTTTGTGCTTAAGATAAGCTTGAGAATAAAATTGCCATTTTTTTTCTATTGATAACCTATCTTGGACCTTTCCTTATGTATTCTATTTGCCTTTATACTAGAAAGCACAAAGTTAGGAGTTACTCTCATTGCAGCAATGATTCTTGGGCTTTATTTTTTTAAACTAAATTTTAATTTTTACCTTTGTGTTTAATTACTTCTATCTGTGTTTTTCTTGTGTTGTATTTCATACCTTTAGTATAGGAACACAATAGTTAGAACTTTAAAGCACTTTACATATTTCTATCACATATATTAATTTGATTGCCATATTGAGCAAGTATTCTCACTTTTTTTGTTATAGGAGGAATATTTGAATATTTGAAATAAATTTGAAAATTTGAAATAAATGAAATAAATATATGAAAATTAATGACTTTGTGAAATTTCATAGGTAATAAGCCAACCCAAATATTTTTATTTTAAATGTATTGTGCTCTTTACTACATTAGTCCTCTCTCCACCCTAATAAAGTAAAAAAAAAAATATATATATATATACACACACACACACACACACACACACACACACACATTTTATTTATTTATTTTTTAGTCATTTAATCTAAGAATAACAAATGCTGTGTTATTGGTTCAGGATATGCTTTAATACCAGTTACCTGAGACTGAGATTGGGATGTACAAATACAGATTCACAATGAGCATAGGACTGAAAGGACCCTTTGAAATTTCCTCTAGGGAAATTTAGAGAGTGACCTTTAAATATGATGATTAAATAGTATTTTTTAGGATTTGAAATAGATCAGAGACAAGTCACATACTTGCCAAATAAAAGAGATGAATGACAATATAGTATGACATTCTTGGATTACGTTTCTGATAATCCAAAGTATTATTTTTCACCATTTGAATTGATTTAGATTCACATTTAATACCCAATTAATGCTGATAACACTTTTATTGTATATTTTAATTATTGAAGTTCTAGAGGGTAATTAAGCATATTAATTCTTCCCAAAGCATCCATTATGGCTTTTAGGGCAATTGCTCTTCTCCAATTTTGTCCTTTAAGATATTTCTTCTTCTTTTTTGATATGCCAGATGGGATCCCAACTGGAGCACACAAACTTCAGTTCTTTTGATAGTTAAGCATATCTTTCAATGTTCCTCATCTCCATGTCTCTGTTAGCTCCAAGCATATGTGACAGAACTGTTCCACTCTGAGGATTATGCTGTATTCACATTCAGTCTTTGATCTTGACTTGAGCTATTTTTTGTTTCATTTTACAAGAAAGGCATCTAACAAATTCATCTTAGTCCCTTTCAGCTCTAAAGTGTTATAACCCTGTGATTCACTCACCAAGAACCTAGAATCTAGGTGTATTTGAGAAACAGTTGGATTTCAACCTAGAAGTCATCTTGGATTTTTACCAGAAGACATGCATATTTTAAAATTTTTCTGTACAAGATAGACTGACTTTACCATTACTATTTTTTCTTCTTTTTGTATAAAAATTTTCTTACTTGCACCTTTGGAAACAAAGCCACTTGACTATAACCCACATACAACACTGGAAAATGCACTGTCTTCTGTGTAATCAGGTAATTTCTCACCCTACCCATCTATATCTGACCCCCTCAGTTCACATTTTTATAATTATCTTACTTCATTTATAGCTTTCATTACTTTTTCCCCTAACTTACTAAAATAAATGTTTACTTATCACAGAGTTCAATCTTCTAAAATAATGTAAATATTTCCTTTTAAAGCATAATAAAAGAAAGTTGCTCTGCAAACATAACTGCGATTTGTCATCAAAAACATACATCATTCACACCTAAACACATTATATATATACTAACCTTACTCTCCAGTGACTGTATTACATAAATGTATTTGGTGTCACAATATCTTTTCTTCATATGATATCCTTTATAAAGAACTAATATTGTATTTTATAAATATCAAAATCAGGGATTAAGTTGCAGAGGATTTTATAAATTATTAGATTCCTACATATCTTGTGTTTATAGTAATGCACTTAAGAATTACTGTTATTTAAGAGACAATGTAACTCAATTGTGCACGGTAGGACTTCATTATAAACAAAATTTTTTAGTACTTTAGTTACTACACATAAATATAGGAAATTCATCTCATGGTGACCGATATTATAATCTTTAAGCACAAAACATGAAAACTCCAAAAGCTTTCTTGATGTTGAATTAAATTATAATTAAAGTAGGGTTATAACTACATGTTATTACATGTACCACTAAGCAAAACACAAAGACTGTTTGAAATGTGAAGTATCCTTAGGCTGTTTTTAAAATGCTGTCCATAAAACATGAATTACATTTTTCTTTTCTTTTCCCATTGCTTTTGGGTGCAAAGAGAGTACTGAAATCACATAATTATGTGTTATTGGCTCACTATCATCATTGGTCTAAGAAAAGCTTCTCTATTGATTAGACTATTTCCTACTCCTTTTATCATCCCCTTACCCTTTAGAGACTACCATTTTAATGTGTTTATGCATACACTTTTTTTATGTCTTCATTAAATATTTAGTGTTTGTGTGTATAGAAGTATCTTAAATTTGCATAAATAAATTTTATTTTTTATTTAATTAATTTATTTAGCATCTTGTCCCTTAGACTTATTTTTATTTACTTTAAAAAATTGTATATAATATTTTTAAGGTGTAAAATATGATGATTTAATATATGCATGTATTTTAAAATGATTACCAGAACCAAATTAACACACCCATCATCTCACATAACTATCATTGGTGTGTGTGTATGAGAACACTTAAGATCCCCTACTCTCTTTGCAATTTCCAAGTATACAATACAGTATTATTAACGGCAGTCCCCATACTGTACATTAGACCCCAGAGATTACTCATAACTAAACATTCGACCAACATTTCCCATTACTCCTACCACCATGGCCCTAGCAACTACTATTTTACTCTCTGATTTTATGAGTTAGACTTTATATATTACATATATAATAAGTAAGTAATAATATATATTACATATATAATAAGTATTTGTCTTTCTCCATCTGGCTTATTTCATTGAACATAATCCTCTAGGTTTATCCATGTTTGCAAAATTGCATAATTTCCTTCTCTTTTAAAAGTTCTGAATAATACCATATTCTGTTATTATAATAGTCACTAAATATATATATATATACATATATATACATATATATATATATATACACACACACACACACATTTACACCTATTCTACCCTCTTACTGGTGTTGCTCCTGCTTATTCTATTTATAACTTTCTCCACTCACCACTGTGATTGTAAGATCTCTGTATTGCTGAGTGTGCATCTTATTAGGTGCTTATCAATGTTCTCAGAAACAAACATCTAGACTGTGTTTAATTGTACACAATCCCACACACACACACACATACCGACACACAAAGTATAAGAACATTCTTGTTCTTGATCTCTGATGGATCTCACTGCAGATTACTCTGGGATGCACAAAATATTAAAAAATTCAAATAAAGAGGAAATTATTTTTAGAATAGGCAGTCTCAGAAAAAGACCCGCTAATGTTCTAGAGTAAATGCTTGAAACAATATAAATGATTATTAAACTATTAGTAGCAGTCTGTTAATTTCCTCTGCTTCATATGTAAAAGGGAAAATGTATGATGACCTCTGTTAGAATCAGAACCCATAAAGAAGAATCCCCAAGAGTCTTTTGCAGTAAATATCCAGGAATAAATTTTAAGAAAAAAAAAAAAAAAGACAAATACGTGGAAACCTATAAAATTTTATTGAAGAACATAAAAGATAATCAGAATAAATGGAGAGTAATAACATGGTTCTGGATGAGAAGAGTCAGTGTTTTGAGACACCAGTTTCCCCCAAATTATTCTATAAATCCACAGAAACAAACACAAATATCAACAAAATATTTTGTGGAACTTGGGAAGTTAATTCTAAAGTTTACCTTGAAAGAGAAATATCTAATAAGAGTCAAGAACTTATAGAAAAAGAAGGGTAATAAAGAATTACTTATACGGGAACTTAGTATGGTATAGATGTAGATGGTATTTAAAATCAATGGGAAAAAAAGAAACCTAGAAAAATTTAATACCATTTAGATAAAAATTCACAAAGTATTTAATCTGTCTCATTTATGCATAGATAATTCCAGTAATTTAAAGATATGTGTTTATGTTGAAAATATAAAGTTAAAGATATCTACGTGTCTATATTTATCTATGTATATATATGAAGTATGAATTTACTAGGAGAAACTACAGATTAGTAGATAATTATCTTGGGACAGTGACAGTTTACCTAATAAAAATGAAAAATCCAGAAACCATAATATAAAAGTTAGAAATAGGTGCTTATAAAAACTTTTAAAATAATTATAAAAATGAAAGATTGCATATGCAGAGGGGACGGAGAGATTGAGAGACAAACAGGGATAAGTACCTGGCACAGATAACATAAAGTCCTGATACCCATCATTAATCCCATAAGTCCATCACAGCTATCATAAATCAGTAAGAAAAAAAAACAACTATAGATTGGGAAAATATATAAATGGGCAACTTCTAGAAGAATAATTTTGAAATTACGAAAAATATATAAGTACATGTGTTATCTCAGTAATCATAACCAAGGAAATACAAATGTACTTGCTGGCCATCAGATTTGCAAAGAAAACAATTTTGAATTCGATAATATGGAGAGTTGTTAAGCCATGGGAAAATGAGCATATATATCTGTTTTGGACTGCTGACTGTCTTTGCAAAACTGTGTTACGTGTAATCTCTTCTGACCGCAGAAACTCCACTGACTTTTAGGAGCTAGAAAGAGTCACACATATGTGGAAAAGTGGAAAGAATCTATATAGCCACAGGTAATATCAAAGTTAAGAAATGTAGTATGAAGGATTATGGAGTACTATGAAACTTTTTTTTTCCTTCAGTGAAATTATATGTGTAGTATTGAATTATCTTTAATATATTTTGAAAAGTGTATTAAAGCAAGTCACAGGAACATGTATATAGTCGGATTCCATTTATGTAAAATGGACACAGAATATGCTGTTCTGTATATGCATTTGTATGTGCATGTGTGATTCAACATACAGTTTCACCTCCAGAAGTAAATGTACCTTATTTGATAATTGTTTTCTAAAGGGAAAGACTGAAATTAAAGTAGTGGGGAGGGTTGTGCGCGCGCGTGCGTGCGTGCGTGCGTGTGTGTGTGTGTGTGGTTTTGGGGCTTGGTGGGGCCTTCTACTTTATTTCTGTGCATCCTTTCGAACTTTTTTAACTTCAAGTATTTATCACATTTAGTGCAATTTTAAGGGATGATTTAAAAAGTGATAGCTGTTTACCATTGTTGACATGCAAAGACATCTTTTTTTAATCTCATTTTATTTTTTAAAGGTTTTATTTATTTATTTATTGACAGGAGAGACACGGAGTGAGAGGGAACACAAACAGGAGGAGTGGGAAAGGGAAAAGCAGGCTTCCCACTGAGCAGGGAGCCCAAGAGCAAGTGAGACTTGATCCCAGGACCCTGGGATCATGACCTGAGCCGAATGCAGATGCTTAAGGAATGAGCCACCCAGGCGACCAGACATCCTTTCTTTTTTAAAGAATTTATTCATTTATTTGAGTGAGAGAAAGCAAGCAAGCCTGAGCAGGAGGGAGAGGCAGAGTGAGAAGCAGGCTCCCTGCTGAGTAGGAAGTCCATCAGGGGCTAGATCCCAGGACGCAGGGATCATGACCTGAGTGGAATTTAACTGACTGAACCACCCAGGAGCCCCCTCAAAGATATCTTTAAATAGGGGCGCCTGGGTGGCTCAGTGGGTTAAAGCCTCTGCCTTCGGCTCAGGTCATGATCCCAGGGTCCCGGGCTCTCTGCTCAGCGGCGAGCCTGCTTCCCCTTCTCTCTCTGTCTGCCTCTTTGCCTACTTGTGACTTCTCGGTCAAATAAATAAATAAAAATCTTAAAAAAAAAAAAAGATATCTTTTAATAGAAGAATAAACAAGAATGTTTTGAACAATGTGTAAAGCAGATAAAAACACCCTCTGTCCAAAATACAAAGGTTTATTTTTGAGTTGTCAGGGTCAGATATGAGGTGCAGATCTCAATCTGGCATTTTAGTCATTGGTTTAACTTGAATGTTCTGACTGTAGGGGAATATAAAGGGTGCTGGGTTTTTTCTCAGAGAGATGAAGAAAGATCAGTGACACTCCCTCTCCATCTGCATTAGAGCACAGAGCCACAGGAAGGACACCACAGGGCAGCCAGGGGTCTAAGAGCTTTTGTGTGCAGCGGCAGGAACTCACAGCCATGACTTCATTGTGTTTGGTCTGAAAGAGCAAAGAAAATCATCAAATTGCCTGAATAGAGGGAACATTTTTATTGAACCATCTACAGGGCTAAATTAATTGAGCAATGGAACATGATAGTTCAATGGGTGAGATTATCAAAAGCAAACTGCCCCCCTAGGGCAGAAACCCCAGATGGGTGCCTGAGGGTTTCTGAGAATAGTGATTGCTTCATGATAAAATATAATTGCCCCCTATTGTTACATTGCCCTTTAATGAATCCCATCCTGCACCTAAATATGACAAATAGGAAGGGATAATGTGCAAGACAGTTGATATTTACATCTGATGTCAAACCAGATGAGGCTACCAACTTTGAAGAGAGGCTGTCCTTTGTCTTGGAAAATCTAAGAATGCTTTCTTGATTTCTTCTGGGGGATTTTGATCAGCATAGAATTTGAAGAATGTATTTTATTTCAATTGACCCAAATAGATGAATAATCTCAGAAAAACAATGAGGCAAAAAGCCGTTTTTGTGAGAAAAACATACAATATTAAATAGAAGGAGCTTTGTAATATATTCATTCCTTTATTAATTGACCAAAAATTTGAGTGCTTAACTAAAGGTCCAGACAAAATGATAGAAGCTGTCATTTAAGAGAATGACAGTTTTTATTTGGTGCACAAACTATCTGAATTTTTAATATTTAAGCAGCTTAACTCTAATCAGCTAGCATGCTTCCAGCTGGAAGGAATTGAAAGTTGAGCTTGAACTGGCTTAACCAACAACAGCATTTTTTGGTTCACACGTATGGAAGTCCAGACATAAGGCAAGCTTCAGGGGTGATTTAATCTAATGTTTCCTGTGCTGTTTGTTTGTGATTCTCTAGACTATCATGACCCAGTGGAACTTTCTGCAATAACAGAAATGCACAATCCAATGGTTGCCACTAGCCACGTGTGGCTATTTGAGCAGTTAAAAACTGCTACTGTCATTTAGGAAATGGATTTTTAAGTGTATCTAATTTTTAGTAATTTAAATAACCATACTAAAGCTAGTAGCCATCATATTGGAAGATATACCTCAACACTGTTCCCTCTTGAACACTATGGGACAACAGCGTCTGCAGACTTGTAATGTATCAGCTGCAACAAATGACACACGAAATCATTCTGATCGAAGCAAGGGATAGTTATAAGAGTTTCACCCAGAAGAGCAAATACCTTTTTTTCCCATCACATTGACTAATATTAGATCACAAGCCCATTCCTGAACTGATCACTGGTAGAAAGATGATATAATCATTAGCCTTCCTGAGTTTATTCCTGTTACAGGAATAGGGTTGTCTTCCTCTGGGGTCCCATAGCAGGGGATGGATGACACCTAAAAATATTGGTATTTGCATAATGGGAGGAAAAAGAAGTAGGATTTCTGGGAGGACAGCTAACCATGTTCTCCTCACTCTTTAAATAGCAGTTTGTACTGACTAGTCCAACGATATAAGTGTCTGTGTTCTTCTTGTGGCTGGATCATCCCTAACCTTGTCATTCTACCATCCGCCACAAGTTGCTGGAGAAAATTGTCCTTCAAACTTTTTTGCCCCCATTCTCGGTAGAGTTGTTAATAGTAACTTTAAGATGCCCCTCTTGTAGTATTTCTATGGTCCAACTGTTTGCCCTTAGTAGTCAGAAGAAAGTATCTGGGACTGAATTCACAAAAATCACTGAACTCTCATCACAGGGTCCTAAAGTTCCTGTAGTTCTGTTTTGGTGCCACCCTACTTAGCTTCTTGTAATTGCTCACCACGTTCTCTATCAGCTCAAACGTTTCAGAATCATGGATTCTCTCTGCATGCAACTCCTTGCCACCCTCCAGGTCTCCACTTAGACATCTCTTTTTCCAAGAAGTCTCCTTCGATCCATCCACATCTGGATTAGATTCTCTGTTTTGTGCGTTGATAACCTTCCTTTTTTCTCAAATCTTCATCATTTTCATACTCTATCGTTTTCTCTATTTACTTGTCTTTATCTTCGGTTGTACTGAAAGGTCTACCAGGTCAGAGAGTTTGCCTTGTTCACCTGAATATCCTTAATGTCTATCCACAATATCACAGGCATGTAGCAGGCGATCACCAAATAACATGGAGGACATAGGGAGATGGAGAGGAGAAGGCAGTTGAGGGAAATTAGAAGGGGAGATGAACCATGAGAGACTATGGACTCTGAAAAACAATCTGAGGATTTTGAAGGGGCGGGGCTGGGAGGTTGGGGGAGCCAGGTGGTGGGTATTATGGAGGGCACACATTGCATGGAGCACTGGGTACGGTGCAAAAACAATGAATTCTGTTACGCTGAAAAGAAATTTAAAAAAAGAAACAACTACTTTGAACTAACAAATGATACATGCTGAACAAATGAATTGGTTAATAAATGAACAGGGTGGGTAGTCCTATACCTATCATATTACATCACATAACACATATTTTTTTCATCCTAAATTACTTTGTATCCACATATATACTCATGTAGGAAGCTTCACCTACCTATACTTTAATAGTTAACATATTCTGAAAATACATTATTTTCCAAATTAAAGATGCCTTGCTAGCTTAGTTCCTAGTTTTTGGCTTATCAACATTGACAAGACCCTCTTGGTTTAAAAGTTTTATGGGACTTTGGTATTTTAGGAATGTCAAGAATTTCATTTTCAGTATCCGTTTGCAGCACAGTAAAAGTATTTCTTTTCAGATAGCTTATCTCTTGCAATAGGCTGGAACTCATTTGGGAATTAGTTGAATCACTGAAGCAGACCTTGATTGATCAAATATAAAAGTTCTACAGTGACTCTTACTCTTTATTCAGTGTAAGCATGCTTCTCATCATGGTTTGCTTTGTACTGACTATAATAACCCAATTCTCAGTCTCTCTCTCTCTGTACATCATTAATTAAAAGCTTTAAGGGGGGTGCGCCTGGGTGGCTCAGTGGATTAAAGCCTCTGCCTTTGGTTCGGGTCGTGATCTCAGGGTCCTGGAATCAAGCCACGCATCAGGCTCTCTGCTCAGCAGGGAGCCTGCTTCCCCCTCTCTCTCTGCCTGCCTCTCTGCCTACTTATGATCTCTGTCTGTCAAATAAATAAATAAATAAATCTTAAAAAAAAAAAAAAGCCTTAAGGGGTTAAGGCATATTACAGCAAAATCAGCTATGCCTTTTTGTTACTTATCACACAGATCTGATGCAGATCATTATTCTCAGCAGAATAAAACTACAACTCTACTAACTATAACTCCTAACTAATTAGTAACCACTAACTACAGCTCTAAAACCTCTTCCTTTTTGGAGAGAAAAATTAATTTCTTAAATGCAGAAGTAAGAAGAGGTATTCTCCAACTTCTTATGCATATGCTGGAACTGTAAAGACTATTATAGTCTCATAGAAAAAAATGTTGGAGGCACACTGAGGACAGTAACAGAGCATCTGGAAGTATAATCAAGAAGGCTTATATTTGAATTATAGAGTTCAGTTAAAGTGCTGATGTAACAAATTTAATCTTGCCCCCTCACCCTCTGCCCCATGGAAGCCCATGGAGAAGATAGACTATACACCTGTAGACATCTATTTATGGGAATACACACACATGTCCTGATGCTTAATAAGTGTGCGAAAACACTGAGAAAAATGTTTCCTTATTTTGCCAATATTTAAAAACAAGGTAAAAATTCAGCTTCAGAGATATAATGATTAAAATAGGATTATTGGGAACAACAAAAAGGTACTCTAATAAAAGGTACCAATATTGGTTTGAATAACTTTATATAAGGTAGCTTCATCTTTAATTAAAGAAAGGGGGAACGCAGAAAAATGTTCCAGTGCATTTCCACTGCAAAATCCAGTGCTTCTTTATTTATAGAAACACTCGTTTATTTACAACTGATATTTATTACCCAACTATAATGTTCCAGAGATGGCATGATCTCTGTCCACAAGCAGGTCATGGTCTGGTAGAGGGAACAGCCATTAACAAACATTCATTGTATAATGTAAGCCATATTATTTGATTCAAGTGTGTACTAAGCTGCCACATCAGGAATTAATTATAATGACTAATCTTAACTTTCAAGCTGGGGAAGAAGGCACATTTTTGTATAGGACTATAGAGTTGTATGAGTTTGGCAGGGGGAGGTGAAGGAAAGAAGATTCTTTTTTTTTTTTTTTTAAAGATTTTATTTGTTCATTTGACAGAGAGAAAAAGAGAGCACAAGCAGGGGAGCAGCAGGCAGAGGGAGTGGGAGTAGCAGGCTCCCTGCTGAGCAGAGAGCCCAGTGCCTGCTGGATCCCAAGACCCTGGGATCATGACCAGAACTGAAGGCAGACTTAAGCCATAACCCTTAACCCTTAGCCTACTGAGCCACCCAGACATCCCCAGGAAAGAATATATATATATATAAAACTTATACACACACACACACACAATTTATATATATGTATATATATGTATATATACACATATACACATATATGTATGTATGTGTATATGTACATATGCACATGTATGTACATATACTTGTATACATATATACATATGTATATGTAATAAATAAAATCTAATATACATGTATATATATACATGTATATGTATATATGTATATGTATACGTGTGTGTGTGTGTGCGTGTGTATTAGATTTTATTTATTTGTTTATGAGAGAGAAAAAAGAGAGCAGCAGGCAGAAGGAGAAGCAGGCTCCCCGCTGAACAGGGAGCCCGATGTGGTACTTGACCCCAGAGCCTTGGGACCATGACCTGAACCAAAAGTAGACACTTAGCTGACTTAGAGCCACCCAGGTGTCCCAGGAAAGAAGATTCTCAAGGAAGGAGATTTATAAGAGAATGAGGACACACCTGGAATGGTGTATTTAGGAAATAAGGAAGATCTCTGCAGACAGAAAAAGATGTACTTGAAGAAAATTGCCAGAGGACGACTCTAAAAAGATATTTGGGTCCAGAATGTGAAGAACTTGATATAATCTATGGACCTTGAGTCTAGTCTTATATATATATAGTAAGATCTTAATGTAGCATATGATACAATAGGTATACATTTTAAAAGATTTTTTTCTGAAAAAAAGGAAAAGAGAGAATTGAGGCAGGAAGAGATTGGGGGTGGGGGATGAACAATGAAGAAGTAACTTTAGTTCCACAATGGGAAGTGATAAGCATTGGGAGGAAGGTATGCCAGAAGGAATTAGGCAGGGGATACAGACACAAAGGTCTTAGGGGAGGTAAACAGTCTTTGTTGATTCTATGGAGGGTGGAAGTCATTTGAAAGAAGTCAAGGATGTTTAAGGCAACTCGTTGTGTAGTAAGATTTTAGGCTAGTTAGAAAATACAGAAAGAAAAGTATAGTTAAGGAAATAAGGAATTTAATTTTAGAACTGCTGAGTCTGCTATATCTGTGGGACTTTCAGATGGGGTTGTTTATTCAGTAGGCTGAAGAAAATATTGATCTTGAGCTCAGGAAAAAGGTGAGAGCCAGATATATAAAAATTGGAGTGATAACTATAAAGATGAGGGTTTATTCTCTGACAGTGGATGAGATTTTCTTGAGAGTGTAAAATAAAAAGGAAATACTTAGAGTGCAAGCACACTTAAGGAGTTTAGCCATCTAACAAAGTAATTAAATAATAAACAGAGTGACTGTAGAGTCCCTGAGAGGACAATTGGAATGAGTTTGTTTGTTTTCAAACTGAGTGGAGAAAAATCTGTAGGCAGATGTTACCAAGAAAATAAGTGTGATTAAGTTGGGGGAAGGGGGAAGCCAAAGGCTGAATATAAGAGAAGCCCCTGGGGACTTTAGTGATACTTTTTCTTTTAAGGTGGTGAAGCCAGAAGATAGAATGCTATGAGTTCAAGTGCTGATCTCTATTCTAAGAAGGTTGACAGTTTAGGTAAAGGGAGGGGACGAAGATGGGTGAGAATAGTCACAGAAATTCTCTGAAAATCATTGTGAGTAAAGGAAGTATACCTGTAATAAATTCTGAAATCCAAACTTGAGCCCCCAAATCACTTTCAGCATTGTTACATGTTTCTAATTTCATAAGCTGTGTTAACCTCTCCTGCGTATCTTTTATCTGATAATTAGAAATTTTAAAAATATCCAATGGATAAATACCAGCAAGTAGGCTGGTATTTAATACTTTAGCATTATGCTTTCTTGAATGTGCACTGTCTATGACAACATTTAATTATGTATTTGAGACAGTGGTATTGGGAAGTAAGCAATCAACCATACTTCTCCATGATCATTAGTGTCACTGTCATAGTCATAACATGAAATAAATGGGATATGGTTTTATTCTGAAGAGACTTTATATTGCCTTTCCTTTTCTTCCCCTAGTTGGCTACATCATTTAATTACTGAGGATACAAGAAAAATAATGTCTGTGAGCTACTCCATAATTGCCTCCCGACTCCTTTGAGAATCAGTTATGTTTTCCCTGAAATTAAAATTAAAACTGTAATATGAGGGAGATGGTTCATCTAGAAGATCAAAGCCTCCTATCTGTCTTTCTATTCTGGGTACATTTATCACCTTTACAATAAAATAATTTCTTTCTACTTGAACTTGTTACTTACATCTTTTAAATTTTCTGTGTCTAAATTGGACTTTAAAAAGCTTATGCTGCCTATGAGCTTATGAATGTAGACACGTGGTCACACTGAAAATATTGGCCTGGTTTAGCCTCTTTTTTCAGTTTCCGGTGTGAGTCAACATGGGCCCCATGCATGGGGAAATCTTAAGCCTAGCCAAGGCAAGATGTTTTCAGCATACCTTATACTAGTAGTTATAATTATGGTTCTGAGAGCTGAAGTAGATGTAATCCTAACATCTGACCCAAACTCCCAGGAAAGAATTCACTTTTATTTCCTGTTATTTCTGAAGCTACATACTTTAAGTGGTATGAACAAGGTTGTATTTTAACTAGTAAGTAGGGACCAAAGTTAAGAATACATTTGCTGCCTGTTACTCTGGGATAATTCCCACCATAATTCACTGTCTTGCTATTCTGTTCTCAAAACTTTTATTCATCCCCCTCAAGTAGATCAGTCCCAAGAACAAACCTTTTGGTAGTGTTGCTTTTGCAAAGAACTAGATCTTTGGTGTTGTGCTCTAATCTGAGTCATACATACTCTAGTACCTTCAATCTCCAAAATATTGCTGTTGTCACTGAATAGTAAAGTTTAAAAAGATGCCTAGTCTTTTTTGGTTTGAATTTTTTATTTGACATAGAAATTTATAAGTTGGATCTCACATATTTTATTACATCACATAAACTAAGCCTGATAATGTACCAATCCTATGCAAAAAAACCAAAAACCAAACAACACCACTACCAACAAAAAATTGCTTTCAATTCGTGCAAATGTATTTTTATACCTGCCTGACTGAGCTATTGGGTATAGCAACTGTGGTAGCCAGCTTCTAACATGGCTTCCAGTGATCTCCTCCTCCTGTTATTCATGCCCTTGAGTAATCTTCTTCCCTCGAGTATGGGCTGGAACTAGTGATTTTCTTCTGATGAACAGAATATGGCAAATGTGATGGGTATCACTCCTACTATTAGATTATAAAATACCATGACCTCCGTTTTCTTAGCAGACTCTCTCTCCTTGTCTTTGATGGAAAAGATGCTATATAATGGACAGGCCCATGTGGCAAGGAACTGAAGGTGTCCTCTACCCACTAGCCGAGAAGGTGGCTCACCTTCAACTAGCCACAATGAATTGATTAACAACTTTATAAGTGAGATTGGAAATCATTTCTTCCTCGGTAGAGCTGTTAGATGAGACCCCACATCTTGACTATAGCCTTTTGAAAACCTGTGAAGCATGAAGCCTACTTAAGCTTTCCCCAAATTCATGGCTCATAGAAACTGAGATAGTAAATGTGGGGAAAGTGACTAAATTTGGGGATAATATGTCAAGCTGCAATAGATAACTAACAAATCAACATTCATCCAGATGGCAGTTATGCAGGAATATTTAAATATGTAATAAAAACACTTAAGTAAACAAAAAAAATTAAGTATTAATTTATTCTTTAACAATAATCTCAGGTCCTCTTTCAGTTATTTCATTTTACTTCAGACAGTTCACACATACACAAACTTTCAAATTTCCCAATAAAAAACATACAAATAAAAAAAAAATAGAGGTTGAAATTTGAAAGTGCAGCCAAATCAGCAGTTAGATGTGACTCTTAGAAGTCCAATAGGAAAGGGGCGCCTGGGTGGCTCAGTGGGTTAAGCTGCTGCCTTCAGCTCAGGTCATGATCCCAGGTCCTGGGTTCGAGCCCCACATCAGGCTTTCTGCTCAGCGGGGAGCCTGCTTCCTCCTCTCTCTCTCTGCCTACTTGTGATTTCTCTCTGTCAAATAAAAAAAAAAAAAAAAAAAAGAAGTCCAATAGGAAAGAAGGAAAAGAAAAGATTTCGAGAATAAATTTTAATGTAGATGATTTCATGTATGGGAAAACAAAGTGCTAAGTTCTATGAGAGAATTTATATATTTAACACATTAAAATAGTTAAGATTTCACTACAATACTGTGTAATTAGTTGAATTTTAAAATATAATTTAAAATAAATACAATATAATATATTTTTAAATATTTTGTAAGTTAAATAAACTTTGCAAAGATTAATAATAAAAGTATTTACAGCAGCATTGAAACTGTTTACTTGGAACATATGTTTTATACAGCAATTCATTCCTGAATGAAACTAGATAAATGGAGTGTTGGTACATTTTAAAAGAATTCTGTTTTGGAATAAGTCATTATATCCATCCCATGCTTGCAAGAAAATCCAAACCATCCCAGAAGAAGGAAAAGATGACCTGTATGTAAAGACCTCCAAAGAAGAGATTACAGTTTCTTTGGCTACACATTCCATGCCTTAATAAACATCACTGTCAGAAAGTTCTCATATCTAACATAAATCTCTTTAGTTTCACTTCAAGCCTGAATGTTGTATTCTGTGTTAAACAGATGGAAGACAGTTGGTTGCTAAACTCTGAAGATCTTTTAAGAGACTTGAAAACAAGTTTCATGTGGTGGAGTCCTTCATATTATTGATTTACAGCTCAGGGCTTTTAAATATTGGCTATGCCTCTGCTCACCCCTATCCCAGCCCCACTTCAGAGTTGCTCTTTAACTGACCCTTTAAGGCAGTGTTGAAAGGTAGAAGTCTTCATATTTAGGAGTCGAAAAAAAAACAGCTGTTTCTATAAATTCCACTCATGGAGACCCATGATTTCGAAGATTCCAAATAAATATTTTCCAACTTCCACATGATATTTGTTCAAATATTTGGAAATTACTCTCTAATCACATTATTTCTCTAATAGGATAAAAATCTTAACATTCCTTCTACCAGTTCACCTTATGTAACATGAATTTGGGATCTCTTTGCTTTCTGATCTTTTCATCTAGACACATTATATCATTATTTCTCTTTTTAAATTCCAGTTTTTCTATTATAAACATATAACTTTAGTGATCCATGACTTTGATTGATAGTAATGAGAAGTATAGCATTTTTTGTTTATCCACCACCAGTTTAAAACTTTTTCTTTCATTATTTTCAGAAGTTGGTATATAAAACTACTAAAAATGGTGCTTTGGCTTTCAAATACCAAATAGTACTGTATTGAATGGCCTTTCCAACTGTCTACTTACTTTTGATTTTTGTGACCACCAGGGTACCTGCTTCTGTTTCCTTCAGTACAAAAGTTTGAAATTTTTTTCTATGAATGTGTGATATCAAAAGTTAGATATAATACTTTAAACACTGAAGTAGTATAGAGTTCAAGAGTATGTTAAATTTTATTAGTTCAGTGTCCAGAGATTTTACTAGAACTTTATTATGTAGATATGGTTGGATCATTGATTTTCATGTGGTTGAACTCAATCTCCAAGTTGTTGATCCCAGGTGGCCCAAAGCCCCCATTCCAAATCATATTGTTGGCCTTTCTGCCATGGACACCTCCAAGCTGAGACCACGGGGAGTGGTCAGCCCTACCTTAAGTAAAAACATTTCTATCAGGTCTGACATACATTACTTGTCAGAGCCAAGAACAAAGCCAAGACCTCTCTTTGGGCAAGGCAATTTATTTACTACACACTGGTAGTCTTTGTCTCTAAGAGGGATGGTGGACCATTAACATTTATGTAATTACTGATATGGTTTAATTTAACCACACCATTTTGTTAGTTGCTTTCCATTTGTCCTGTCTGATCCCTATTTCTTTTTTTTTTTTTAAAGATTTTATTTATTTATTTGACAGAGAGAAATCACAAGTAGGCAGAGAGGCAGGCAGAGAGAGAGGAGGAAGCAGGCTCCCTGCTGAGCAGAAAGCCCGATGCGGGGCTCGAACCCAGGACCTGGGATCATGACCTGAGCCGAAGGCAGCGGCTTAACCCACTGAGCCACCCAGGCGCCCCCCTATTTCTTTTTTTATGACTTCTTTTGTATTAACTGAGTATTTGATTGTAAGATTCCATTTTATCTCCACTCTTAACTTATTAGCTACATTTATTTGTTTTTATTCTTTGTTTTTATTCAATGGTTGTTTTAGAGTTTATAATGTACTTATTTAATTAACACAGGCTAACTTCAAATACTAAACCGTATCAGGTGTACCATAAAAACTTCACATCAATATACCATTTTATTCTTCTTGGCCTTTACCAAGTTTCATATATTTAACAACTAAATATGATAGTAACTTTAGATACATTTTTATTATTTTAGCTCCAAACAAACAATTAACTTTTAGGTATTACATAATGAAAAAATTAGATTTACTCATTGCTTACAGTTGCTGGTGATATTTAATCCTTTTTATAGTTTCAAATTTCTACTAAGTATCATTTTCTTTTTGTCCTGAAAACTTCCTTTAACCTTTCTTGAAATGCTGGATTCTTGATTATAAATTTATACAAGTTTGGCTTAAATGGATAAAAACTATTTTTTCTTCATTTTTTTAAAAGAGTTATTTATTTGAGTGAGAGAAAGAGACACAGAGAAAGAGCTCAAGGGTAGGGACAGAGGGAAAGAGAGTCTTTTTAAGCGGACTCCATGCTGAGTGTGGAGCCTGACCTGGGTCTCAATCTTGGGACCCCGAGATCACGACCTGAGCCCAAACTGACAGTTGGTCATTTGAGGAACTGTGTCTCCCAGGTGCCCCAATTTTTTCTTCACTTTTGAAAACATGGTTTCACTGGCTTAACTATTCTAGGATGACTTTTTTGTGTGTTTCAGAGACATCACTCCACTTCTTTCAACTTGCATTGTTTCTAACAACAAAACTGATTTTATTCTTTTGTGAGTAATCTATCTCTGGCCACTTTAATTTTTTTTTTCTATTTATCAGTGAATTCTCTTTTAATGATGGGATGTGAATCATTTGTTTCTTTAGTTTTATTCTGCTTACTGTCCATTTGTAAAATTTTCCACTATTTCTTTTAAATATTTTTATGTACTTTCCTCTCTCCCTCCTCTTATGTTATTATATTATGTTAACTTATTCCACAGTTCTCTGATACTTTCATTATTTTCTTTGTTTCATTTTGCATAGTTTCTATTGTTATATCTTCAAGTTCATGAATCTTTTCTTCTCAAATCTCTAATATACCTTTAATGTCTTTTTATTTTTATCTCACGTATTATAGTTTTATTTCTAGAAGTTTGATTTGAGTCTTTCTTACATACTTTATATCTCTATTTAATGTTCAAGCATTTCTTTAGCTTCTTAAACATATAGAATGCAGTCATAACTGTTTTATCATCTGGATAATTTCCAGGTTATTTTAATTGGTTGATTTTTCTATTCCTGTTGGGTTACATTTTCTTGCTTCTTTTCATGGGTAGTAATTTTTGATTGGTTGCCAGACATGAATTTCACTTTGCTGGATTTGGATATATTTGTATTCCTATAAGTATTCTTCAGCTTTGTGCTTAGATCCAGTTAAGTAACTTGGAAAAATTTTATCCTTTTGTGACTTGTTTTTAACTTTTGTTATACAGGCCAAGAGCAGCATTTCAATAAGGGTTAGTTTTGCCCTATTACGGAGGCAGAGCCCTTTTTAAAAGATTACCTAATACCCCATACATTATGACATTTTCTTGCTTGCTGTTGGTTTAAAGAAAAATGCATACTTGTGTTCCTTGGATTGTTGCACTTAATTTTTTCAGTGGTTAATTTCCCAGCCCTGATTAATTTTTTTCCACATAAATGAGCTTATCAGTATTCAGCTGATAGACTTGAGGGAGGCCTTCTGTAGATCTCCAGAATTCTTTCTCTGAGCTTCTTTTCATTCCAGTACTCTACTATGCAAACTCTATCTTGGACTCCTCAAGTTACCAATTTTGTGTCTTCAATTGAGGGAGACTGTCTAGTCTTGCCTGAGTTCCTTGTTTTGCAATATGACCTGAAAATTATTTTCAGGCAGTATACTGGGGCATTTGGGGCATTTTTAAACTCTCTCTCAGAGATCACTATTCTTCATATCCAGAGGTCCAATACCTTTTCCTTTTTTTTTTTTTTAAGATTTATTTATTTATTTTAGAGATATAGAGCATGTCTTGGGGGGAGGGGTTTCAGAAGGAAAGGAAGAGATTGAATCTTAAGCAGACTCCCTGCTGAACTTGGAGACTGACATGGAGCTCCATCTCATAACCTGAGATTATGATCTAAGCCAAAATCAAGAGTCCAGTGCTCAATCAGTGGAGCTACCAAGTGCCCTCAGAGGTCCAATGTTTTAAAACCATTACTTAAAATACATTCCTGATTTGTGTGTGTGTGTGTGTGGTTTCAGATGAGAGGTTAACTCCACTTCCTTTTATTCCATCTTAGCTAAGAACATAAGTCTTATCTACCCTTTAAAAAATGTTTAGTAGTAACAGTGGAGGAAAATTTCTTAAATTTTTCCTATATAGGAAAGAAATATTCAACATTAGGCAGAATTTCTAAGGGTTGTTAAGTATTTCCTTTTAAGTTGGGGTAGATGAATAAAGTGAGTCATTGGTATTTCATAGTTATTAAATGTTTAAATATTCATTGAAAATATTGATTAAAATGAAAACATATTGGTCCCAGTCTTTGGAATGCAGCAAAAGTTGTCCTGGGAGGGAAGTAGGTAGCAATATAGGCCTACCTCAAAAAGCAACAAAAATCTCAAATAAATAACCAAGCCTTACACCTAAAGGCGCTAGAAAAAGAACAACAAATGAAGCTAAAGCCAGCAGAAGGAGGGAAATAATAAAGATCAGAGCAGAAATAAATGATATAAGAAGAAAAAAATAGAACAGATCAATGAAGTCAGGAGATGGTTCTTTGAAAAAATTAATAGAATTGATAAACCCGTAGCCAGACTTATCAAAAAGAAAAGAGAAAAGACCAGAATAAATAAAATCACAAAAGAGAGGAGAAATAGCAACCAAATACCACAGAAATACAAACAATTATAAGAGAATATTATGAAAAATTATATGTCCCCAAATTGGACAATTTGGAAGAAATGGATAAATTCCTAGAAACATATAAATTACCAAAACTGAAACAGGAAGAAATAGAAAACTTGAATAGACTGATAACCAGCAAAGAAATTGAATCAGTAATCAAAAATCTCCCAACAAACAAAAGTCTAGGACCAGATGGCTTCCCAGGGGAGTTTTACCAAACATTTAAAGAAGAGTTAATATCTATTCTTCTTAAACTATTCTGAGAAATAGAAATGGAAGGACAACTTCTAGATTTGTCCTATGAGACCAGCATTATGCTAATGCCAAAACCAGATAAAGATTCTACTAAAAAAGAGAAGTACAGGCGAATGTCCCTGATGAACATGGTTACAAAAGTTCTCAGTAAAGTACTAGCAAACCAAATCCAACAATACATTAAAAAGATCATTCACAATGACCAAGTGGGATTTATTCTTGGGTTGCAAGGGTGGTTCAATATTCTCAAATCAATCAACAATCAATTAACCATATTAATAAAGGAAATGATAAGCACCAAATTATCATTTCAATAGATGTAGAAAAACATTTGGCAAAAATACAACATCAATTCAAGATAAAAAAAAAAGAAAGCCTTAATAAAGTAGGTCTAGAGGTAACATATCTCAACATAATAAAGGCTATCTATGAAAAACAACAGCTAATATCATCTTCAATGGGGGAAACCTGAGAGCTTTCCTTCTATGGTCAGGAACAGGATAGGATATCTATTCTTATTACTTTTATTCAACATCGTACTGGAAGTCCTAGCCACAGCAAACAAACAACAAAAAGAAATAAATGTTATCCAAGTTGACAAGGAAGAAATAAAACTTTCACTATTGCAGATGACATGATACTGTATACAGAAAACGAGAGACTCCACCAGAAAATTTCTAGAACTGATAAACAAATTCATTAAAGTTGCAGGATATAAAATCAATGTGGAGAGATCTGCATTTCTATATAACAATAACGAAGCAGCAGAAAGTGAAATTTAAAAATGAATTCCATTTATAATTGCACCAAAAACCATAAGATACATAGGAATAACCTTAACCAAAGAGGTGAAAGATTTGTCCTCTGAAAACTATAAAATACTGATGTAAGAGATTGAAGAGGACACAAAGAAATGGAAAAAAACATTTCATGCTTATGGATTGAAAGAACAAATACTGTTCAAATGTCTATAGGACCCAAAGCAGTTTACATATTTAATGCAATCCTTATCAAAATACCGACACCATTTTTCGCAGAACTAGAACAAACAATCTTAAATATATATGGATCCACCAAGACCCCAGATAACCAAAGCAAACTTGAAAAAGAAAAAAAAACAAAACTGGAGTATCATAATTCCAGACTTCAAACTATATTATAAAACTATAAAGTAATCAAAACAATATAGTACTGGCTCAAACATAGATGCATAGTTCAATAGAACAGAATGATAAACTCAGAAATGAACCCACAACTATATGGTCAATGAATCTTTGACAAAGCAGGAAAGACTATCCATTGGAAAGAAGACAGTCTCTTCAACAAATGGTATTGGGAAAACTGGTCAACTTTCTAACACCACACACAAAAATAAATTCAAAAGGGATTAAAGACCTAAATGTGAGTCTTGAAACCATTAAAATCCTAGAGGTTCAGAACACAGGGAGTAACCTCTTTGACATTGGCGATAGCAGCAAAATATGTGTCCTGAGGCAAGGGAAACAAAAGCAAAAATAAACTATTGAGACTTTATCAAAATAAAAAGCTTCTGCTTTTTTATTTCCTTGAAGTAAACAATCAACAAAGCTAAAAGGCAACCTGTGGCAAGAGAGAAGATATTTGTAAATGACACATCTGACAAAGGGTTAGTATCCAAAATATGTAATTAACTTACAAAACTGAACACCCAAAAAACAGATAATGCAGTTTAAAAATGGGCAGAAGACACAAATAGACGTTTCTCCAAAGATGATATACAGGTGTGGACAGACACATGCAAAGGTGCTCAACATTACTTTTTGTCAGGAAAATGCAAATCAAAATTAAAATGATATGTCACCTAACACCAGTCAGAATGGTTAAAATTAGCAACACAGAAAACCACAGGTGTTGGTGAGGATGTGGAAAAAGGGTAACACTCTTACAGTGTTGTTGGGAATGTAAACTGGTGTAGCCACTCAAAAAAATATGGGGTTTCCTCAAAAAGCTAAAACCAATGATCCAGCAATTATATTACTAGGTATTTTCCCATTGGATACAAAACACTAATTCAAAGGGCTACATGCACCCTGATTATAGCAGCATCATCAACAATAGTCAGTTATGAAAAGATCCCAGATGTTTATCAACTGATAAATGGATAAAGACGTGTATGTGTGTGTGTGTGTGCATTTATATTTATACACACACAATGAAATATTACTCATCCGTTAAAAAGAATGAAATCATGCCATTTGCAAAGATGTAGATGGAGCTAGTAAATATTATACTAAGCAAAATAAGTCAGAGAAAGACAAGTGCCATCTGATATCAGTCATATATGGAATTTAAGAAACAGAATAAATGCACACAGGGGGAGAAAAAAAGGGATGCAATCCAAGAAACATACTCTTAACTATAGAGAACAAATTGATGGTTCCCCCAGAGGAGGTGGGGCAGAAGGGTTAAATAAGTGATGGGGATTAAGGAGGACACTAGTGATGAGCACCCAGTGTTGTATGTAAGTGTTGAATCGCTAAATTCTGCACTTGAAAATAATGTTATGATGTATGTTAACTAACTGGAATTTAAAGATTTTTATTTATTTATTTGAGAGAGAGAGGGGGAGAGAGTGAGTGAAGGGACAGAGAGAGAGTGGAAGGGACAAGCAGATTCCACACTGAGCATGGAGTCCAATGTGGGGCTTGATCCTATGACCCTGAGATCATGACCTGAGACAAAACCAAGAGTTGGATACTTAATTGACTGAGCCATCCAGGAACTCCTAATGAACTGGAATTTAAATAAAAATTTGGGAGAAAAAATGTAGAATTCAAGACTAAAAATGTAGAATTTAAGACTAAAGAACTATCTTAGATCAATAAAAAATTATTATAGTCATAATCCTTTATGCCATAATCTAAAAGTTCTATCACACTCAAAAGAATTAGAAGATTTTCATTATGATCATTATGAAAGAAATTAATAAATCTCAAATAAAAAATTTAAAAAGATGCAGATACTTTAAGCAGAGTAATGAACTCTAATATGTCCATCTGCTCACCTATGATTTACTAATCTTTATCCATCAATTGATATGGGCTATGTAAGTATTGCTGATAACCCAGGTACAGATCCTGGGGAGGTCAAATCACCCCTTCTGAAGTGGAACAGATGAAGCAAAGAAAGAGTCTCAGGGAAAATAGCATTTGTTAAGTAAGGCACAGAATTTTGAGAAATAATGCCTCATTGAAGGCTGAAAGCACAGAGCTAAATCAATATAATAGGAAGAGTCACTGCTCTCGGGAAAAATCATTCTGAAGAGATAGGTAAGGAGCCAGACCAGAAGCATCTTTTATGCCTACCAGACTGCTTATATTTTTATCTCTTTGGCAATGAAAAAGCATCATGTTTGTTGTATGCTTTAGGAGCTTTGGTTCCCAAAACTGATCCCATAACTGACTTAACTCTAAATCTGATGGATGTTCACTAATTATACAACCTTATGTAACTACTTAACCTTTCTGGTCCTCAGGCCTTTCATGAATAAAATAGCGTTAGAAATACCTAACTTTTGGAGTTGCATGAGAGCTATGAGCTATGTAGTGTAGCTAATCAATAAATACTAGCTATGTATAATACTTACATTGTATAATATAAATTAGCTATTGGCTATTTTATTGAAGCACAAGAGTGGTGAAGTCTTTTCTCTAAAAATTATTGCATTTTTGATATATAAAACACTAGAGACTGAAGATCACTGGAGATGTCTTTGACAATCAAAGTGAGGGATTTTATGATTCTGTAATAGAGTAGGCTTGGGGATGCTGGGACACAGTGACTGAGAGTATGTGGGAGGTAAAGTAGAGGAAGGATTGTAGGTTCATTCTAAGTTTTCTTCCTTTATGGATTTCCTTAAAAGTGGTTGTGTTGCTAAAGCAGGTTCAGGGGTAATCATAATAGCATTTATACAGCACTTATTTGCACCCAGAATCTAGAAACTGCTAAAAATGTAGCTGCCATTTCATCTTCATTGTCATCATGTGTGGTGAAAGACTATTTCAATTTAACACATGAGGAAACTAAGCAATAGAAGGATGACTTTACTTCAGGGTCATATAGCTGGTAGTTGGCAGAGCTGAGATTCAAACCCAATGAAATGTTCCATTCACAGTGTTTTAACCATTCTTGTCTATGGCATGATTGTGAAAATGGTGTGAAATATGTAGGGGAGATGGAGCAATGCTCTGGACCTTTTTACCGACATGTTTAGAATATTGGTATCAGTTTCCTCATCTGAAAAATTGTAATTATAGGATTAGTTTATGATGACCTTCAATTTATAAGATTCTTTTAATTTTAATTTTAAAATGGTGAAGAAAAAATCAGTGATATAAAATTAGTTAGCAGCAAAGCATAATTGGGAAGATAAGAAAAGTGAAGATAGCTGTAAGAGGAGAGGCCAAGAGACAGAAGACAAATGGAAAAAGGAAAGGGAAACTGACAAAATAGAAAAGAAAAAAAAATGAGCAAGAAAAACTGAACATGAATGGACTGACAAGAGGAATACTGAGCCATGAGAAACTATGCCTCCAATAAATTAAAATCTTTTAGTAAGAAAAAAGAAAATACACACCGTGTTAAGGTTAAAACAAAACAAAACAAAAACAAAGACAAACAAACAAACAAAAAACCCAGGTGCTTATGTGGCTATTTTATGTGCCAGGTTTTATTTTAAGAAGGATTTTAATAACATCCCTTAAACACCCCAGACTGTACCATCAGTACAAGAATAATTGATGGAAGTGCTGTAGTTGCCAGGCCTTGGTATTCATTTAAATGTATACAAGATGATTTGTTATGTAAATATGATGTAAATGAAGCCATTGTGACTTCAAGGCAAAAGACTCTGGGTGACTCAGTGCTATCCTATCCACCTAGGGCAGGCAGTTAGGAAACATAAAAGCAGCATTAACTACGGAGAGTGTGTTTGTAAAAGAGGCCAGGCTGATAGTGATTTGACTGGTCTGGATGCTTTTCAAGGTAGAGCTCTTTTACAAATGTAATCCTATTTGTTATGTTGCATAAACCTACAGTTAATTTATCTTTTTCCATCAAGATCCAAATCATACATAATATAATTGCTTTTGTAAGTAGACTATCCATCATGACTAATGATGCAAAGATGAACCGGATGGCCAAAGGTCTGATGCATTTATCCTCTACAGAATGAAAGACAAGAACATCTCACTTTTTACATAACATATAACAAGTCTCTAATAGGTGGAAATGTTTTGAATTCTTAAAATAGTTCAGTTTCAATCAGGATACATTGGCCATCTCTAACTAAATCGATTGAATTTCAGCAATGTTATCTCAATTCAGGTTATGTTTTCCTATGGGAGAATGTTAAAACTGGAGATCAGATTCCTAGGCCAGCCCACATAAGCCTTTATTATTATTGTTTTTTTAGACCTCACATATTGTGGAGACCCTTTATGTGCCAGGCAGCCTTCCACGAACTTGAAGTACAACAGTGAACAACAGGGATGAGTCATTGGCCACACAGAATAATAAACAGTCTAATAACATTGTCTTAAGGGCTATAAAAAAAAGAAATAGGTAAGGAGGATTCAAAGTGACAGGAGATACAATAGATAGGTTTAAGACAGGCACTGTGAAATATTAAAAATACTGAGACAGAGGTTTGGATTCAAGGTGTTAGTTATTAACACCTGTGAAGTGAAGGAGAAAGAAGTAGAAATGGACAGAGTAAGGAGTCAGATTGTGATACAGGCCAGACAAAGCCTTAGCCAACCCATTTGGGAACTCTTGAGTAATAATTGTCCATTCGAATGTCCCCACAGGGTGTTTTATCCCTGTCTTTCTCAGTCAGTTAAGTGGACTGTCACAGGAAAGGCACTGTGAGTGGGCCATTTGCTGAAGAGGAGGTAGACCCTGAAGGAGCTGACAGTCAGAGTCTGCCTGCTGATTGCACTCACCACCTGAAGAGTGTTTTCTTCCTTGAAATGTGATCTAGGCGGCACATCTCCATAACTCACACAGTAGGGTAAGGAGGGAAGTTTTTTTCTGAATAGGAAACTAAAAGAAATACAAAAATGAACATTGCTGATTTATATAAATGTGTTTCAAAAAAAGGGAATAGCAGTTGCAAAGACTTTAAAACAAGAACACGTTTGATGTTTAAGGAACAAGAAGTAGAGTAGCCAGTGTGATTTGAATAAAATAACAGAAGAATAGCATAAAAAATGGAGTTGAATGTGGGCGGAACCAAGGATTATTCATATTAAGTGTGAAGAGAGGGTTTTAAACAAGGGAATGGTCTGACTCACAGTTTAAAAATATTTGTGTGGCTGCCTCACAGATAATTAAGTGAAGAGGTCAGAGAGAAAGATGGGCAATAGAGTTGAAAATTATTACAATAATCCACCAAGAAACTGAAGACGTAGCTACTGAGGTGATGAGAATTGGTCAGATTCAATTACACTTCAGAGTTCAAGCCACCAGAATTTGTTGATAAAATGGATGTGGAAGTATATGTGTGAGAAAGTCTCATCAATGATGACCACTAGTTTTGGGCCAGAAAACCTAGGTGAAAAGTGGTGCTTTATTTGAAGATGGAGAACAAGGATAATGAGCATTTTCAGATGTCCAATTGGGAATTAGAACGACATTAGACATAATAAATTTGAGTGAAGATGTTACACCAGCCAGTGAATATTTAAATAAGATTTCAGGATAGAAGTCCCATGGGACAGGACAAGATGATAATATCAAAGAGTGAGTGTTAATAATAGAAAGGACATGGTGACTGAGTGCTGTATAACTCTGTATTCAGGATCGGCTTGGTTCTAATGAAATAACAAACAGCCCCCGTATTTCTCACTCACTCTAAATGTTTGGAGTGAATTAGCTGAAGTTTATTTCCATTTTGTCTTTACTCTAGGGCTCCAGTTAAATATTTGCCACTCATGTGAAACTTTAGAAGTCATCATGGCAGAAAGAAAGAATGTGATAAAGTATATATAGGCCCTTAAAGCTTCTCCTGGGACACATGTTGCTTGCACTCACATTTCAGTGGCCCAAGGCAAGTCATCTTGTATCTAATTACAAGTGGACTGGGAAATGCAATCTTGCCCTAATGACTTCACAGATACTTTAAACTCTTTGAGGTAAATAAAAGAAGATGATCTGGCAAGAAGTGGCTAAATATGTAAGGTGAAAAAGAGAAGTAAGGTATAAAAAGTATTTAAAGAATAAAAATACATATTTTATCATATCTTATGTCTATGAAGCACCAAATTTTTTGAAGAATATATGAAGCTGACTTCCAGTTTCTGATTTCACATGGAAGGAACTCATAAGTCGCCATCCTAACAACTGAAAAGTTGAACAGCCTGAAAAATCAACAACACTTTTTGGAGAGGGGAAGACATAAGAGAGGGGAAGACACAGTGTAACTATTGCTTCCAGGACTGGAGAGACAGGAAAATCCAGGGAGTCATGCCTTACCAGAGCAGAGGCTCAGAGTGACAACAGCAGTAGGAACCAGTACCCAGTGGGAAAACCTGAACTCTAGTTGATGAATTGCTGGATGGTCAGTGTGGACAAGTTAAAAACTCCAAGGAAATCCTGTCATAAGGAGGGTCTCAAAATATTATGAGATTTACTCCAGGAACTTGATCAGAATATGTGAAACAAACAATATTCATTTTTATAATTAATATATGCTTATAAGAGAGTCTTATAATAATAAGAGAGAGTCTTATAATAATAATAATAATAATAATAATAATAATAATAGAGAGTCAGTGAAGAGCTCAGAAAAAAGCCTTCGGGGAATATGGGGAGTGATGATGGGAACAAGGGTACAAAGGAGAGGAGACAGGATATGCATGTCCTGACCATAAAGACCAAAGCATGCACTCAGCCAGCATTTCTTAACAAGAAAGGCAGCCTGGAGGGCCATGTTTGATACTAGGTGATCTTGTACCTACCCTTGGCACAGCCATCTGGAGCAGGCATGCTCACCTCACCCAAAGAGAGCTAATCACAGAGGCTGGATAGCACCTGTGACCTGTGACTTGGCATGGCATAGCACTCATAGCTGGCCCATCAGATTACTGAACTAGAAAATTTGAGTTCAGGGGTCCTTCAATGGCTTAGTTGGTTAAGCGTCTACCTTTGGCTCAGGTCATAACCCTGGGATCCTGGGATCGACCCTGGATAGAGCCCTTCATCTGGCTTCCTGCTTTGAAGGAGATAATATCCATTTTGATGAAGAAATTCTAATATGTTATAAGCAGTATCTATAAACTGCTTTATACCCACAATTCATGTTGATTGGCAACACATTTTTCTATAACCCTGTCACTCTAACTTCTCAGGCCACCCATATTTTTTTGAGCTGTTCTGTTCTCTTGTTGTTTGAGCCAAACACTTGAGGGTAAAGAAGCCTGATAAAATGAAATTAAATTATAGCATGGTTTTGGAATATGGTCACAGTGTCATTCCATTCTTGTGCTATCTATCTTCTGGATTTCTATATAGCTCTGTCATGCTTTCATACCCTTCCAAATGGTTTGGAGAGGGCCGGCATAATTTTTGACCATGAATATAGCTATCACTTGTTTGTTTGAGACTATGGTATTTTGTTCTGGTTTTCCAAAAGTTTGATGGGATGGTAGAATCTATGCAACAAATGTTTCTATTGCTTTAATTACTTTAATTTCTTAATATAAATGATAAAATTTCAAACAAGACTCTAAATGTAGACCCACCATTGTGATATGACTGTTCCCATTTTTTCTGGTTGAGCAGACTTTTACTTCCTTTTTTTCATTTCCTTTTCCTCCTCTTCCCCACCTCTACCTTCTCCTCCTCTTCCTCTTCTTTTTTAAGTTTTTTCTCAGTTGAACTATTAACAGACATTTAACATTATATTCATTTCAGGGGTACAGCATAAGGATTTTACATTTAGATTTATTTTTAAGTGATCACCCTAATAAATATAGTTAGCATCATCATCATATATAGCTAATGTTTTTCCTCTTCCCATTTCTTCTCATTTTCTCTTTTTTTAGATTTATGTCACATGACCATAGCTAGTTGAAAGAGAAAATGAGTATCTAGTTGTTCCAAATAATTAAGTCAGGATTCTATTGGCAAGAAAGAAGGGAATGGATGTTGAGCAAAATACTGAGTGTGCTGCATACATTATGTTCCCCGTATTATACTTATCTTTGCTCGTTTTTCTCCTGAATCAGAAGCTCTGACTTAGTGTCTGGAATAATGCTTAGAACATAGTAAGAGTTCAGTAAATATTGGTGAAATTTTAAAATGTAAATACTAATAATTTCATATGATGATGTTTTCTTTGACATACTTACCAAGCTAACTTTGTAAAGTAATAGATAATAGAGGAAAATGCAGAGAAAGCAATCTAAAACTCTGTGCTTATTTAGAAAAATCTTTATTGAGTTATTCTACCCTGCTTGATGTGTATTATTTGGCCTCACAGGGCTACAATAATATTCAGCCAAACCGTTCATAAATGTTAGCATAGAATTTCATACGTCACCCTTTTTATATAATGCTAAGTAAGGAATCTAAGCAATAAAAAGGAAGAATAGCTGAATATTTCATTGTACAAACTAAAGAACAAACAAGAATAAGAGCATCAAGAGTGAGGACCAGCAGTATTTTAGAATAAGAGTATCTGTACAAATTATTGCCTAGAAAAGAAAATTCAGAGTATATTATACAATGTACATAGATGAGTGTATATGTTTCAAATTGTACATTCATGGACAAACCAGTTTCTAGGATCCTGGTATATGAGGAGATAGAAAAACAAAAGAAAATGCCAGCATATTAAAACAGCTATCTAGAAATCCATACCTCTGTCTGCTTCACATCCCACTATTGCATCTAATTATGTCACAATTAATAAGAAAAGTCTTTTATTTTCAATATGACATGTCTCTGGGAAAATCGTAAAGCTGAAGGAGATCTATAAGGGGCAATAGGCCTGGCCAGCACTCACAGATGACAGAATTATAAATGATGCTGAATTTCATTAAGTAGTTGGTATTTAGTAAACAACAGAATTATCATCTATTTCCTTTCCATTAATATCTGCCAAAGGAGAGAAAGTTGGTACTTTACTCCATTCAGAGGTCTATTTTCTTACCAATTAGTCTTTTTTAAAATATCTAAGGCACAAAGTAATAGTGTTGAATTTTTATTTATGTCTTCTTTGTTCATGTTGTGCAGTAGTTAATGATAATAAAATGTCTTGATTTTGCCCAAAGGTAGTTATGATTGAAAAATATAAGAAAACTTACTTTAATTAGGTAATATCTCTATTAGAGCTTAGTTAAATGAGGGTTTTAAGATATAACTTTTTTTTTTCAGTTCCCTAGAATATAAACAGCTAAGAAGATGAAAGCCGTATATAATTTCTGATTTCACTCCTCAATGGTAACAGATATCTAGAAATGAATTCTTGAGTATTCATTTTGTTATAGCCTGGGAAAATCAGCTGAGCGTGACATGGTCCACTGTCTTTAGATCTGGCCTCTGCTCTGTCAGGTTAAGAATGACAAGAAGACCCATATCTGGGCTCTCTATTCTGTTCCACCGGTTTATGTGTCTCTTTTTATGCCAGTACCATGCTGTCTTGGTGACCACAGCTTTGTAGTAAAGCTTGAAATCAGGTAACGTGATGCCCCCAGTTTTATTTTTGTTTTTCAACATTTCCTTAGCGATTCGGGGTCTCTTCTGGTTCCATACAAATTTCTGGATTATTTGCTCCAGCTCTTTGAAAAATATCGGTGGAATTTTGATCGGAATGGCATTAAAAGTATAGATTGCTCTAGGCAATATAGACATTTTAACAATGTTTATTCTTCCGATCCAAGAGCATGGAATGGTCTTCCATCTTTTTGTGTCTTCTTCAATTTCTTTCATGAGTGTTCTGTAGTTCCTCGAGTACAGATCCTTTACCTCTTTGGTTAGGTTTATTCCCAGGTATCTTATGGTTCTTGGTGCAATAGTAAATGGAATCGATTCTCTAATTTCCCTTTCTGTATTTTCGTTGTTAGTGTATAAGAAAGCCACTGATTTCTGTACATTGACTTTGTATCCTGCCACGTTACAGAATTGCTGTATGAGTTCTAGTAGTTTGGGGGTGCAGTCTTTTGGGTTTTCTATATAAAGAATCATGTCATCTGCGAAGAGAGAGAGTTTGACTTCTTCATTGCCAATTTGGATACCTTTTATTTCTCTTTGTTGTCTGATTGCTGGGTATTTACCCCAAAGATACAGATGTAGTAAAAGAAGGGCCATCTGTACCCCAGTGTTTATAGCAGCAATGGCCACAGTCGCCAAACTGTGGAAAGAACCAAGATGCCCTTCAACGGACGAATGGATAAGGAAGATGTGGTCCATATACACTATGGAGTATTATGCCTCCATCAGAAAGGATGAATACCCAACTTTTGTAGCAACATGGACGGGACTGGAAGAGATTTATGCTGAGTGAAATAAGTCAAGCAGAGAGAGTCAATTATCATATGGTTTCACTTATTTGTGGAGCATAACAAATAGCATGGAGGACAAGGGGAGTTAGAGAGGAGAAGGGAGTTGGGGGAAATTGGAAGGGGAGGTGAACCATGAGAGACTATGGACTCTGAAAAACAATCTGAGGGGTTTGAAGAGGCGGGGGGTGGGAGGTTGGGGGAACCAGGTGGTGGGTATTAGAGAGGGCACGGATTGCATGGAGCACTGGGTGTGGTGCAAAAACAAGCAATACTGTTATGCTGAAAATTAAAAAAAAAAAAGAATAGGAAAATCAAACTATCCTACCAGCCAAACCCCAGTGGCAAGATAGATCACAATCTATAGTACTATCCAGGCAGAGAATCAGTAAATAGTTGGAGTCCCATGATAAAGTAGGAGAGTCTCTTAATAGGGAAAAGAGAATAGTAAGGAAAACAATGACTTAGGTGATACTTAATGTCAGGAACAAAGTGCTAATCACTGGATTATGATTCCCATTTACTATAAAATTCACCTCAGACCTATCAATGGTTGTAGGTGGGAAGAACGTCACCAGGATGAAAACTCAGGAAGGGAACTATAGATCAACATAGTTATCTGAAGCACCGGGTGCAAACTTCTCTGGAACCAGGAACAAATACAACTAATCTGACTTTGCGAAGGTGACAAAACTGTGAAACATACTCTGTACCTCCTCATGCCAAACCAAATATACATATAATACTTTTTCTTTTGGCCATGATTTCCTTTTGAACTACCATCATCCCTCTTCTTGCCCTCCCTCCAAATATCTCAATTCATTGAAATCCAACTTAGATTGTAATTTGTATTTACCGTTATCTCCAATCCCTTGATAATTCTCATATCTGGTGGCTTCAATGTTTATCCTGAAGCATATGTCATTGTAGAATACTCCCATCTTATTTGAATTAGCTCCTTTCTTAGCATCTCTATACAATTTTTTTTTCCTGGTTCTCCTTTCATCCTCCTTACCCTTCTACAGTATCCTTCATTGGCCCACTTCCTGTATTTCTAATGTTCTCCGCAGAGTTTTTACTTTGGAAGTTTTCTTCTATCCCTATAGAATCTCACTAGGCAAATTTGTTTGTTTTTATTTTATGGAGTAACTTTTACTTGAGATTCTTCCCGTCTTAATTAATTTGAGACCTCAAAAAGATAAGAAGTAACAAATTGTTCTCAATTACCCCATATTTGAAAATATAGCTCTGGACCACTTATTTAAAATAGGCAATTTTGTGGTCAAAAATTTAATTTAAGCTATTCATTTGTCAGCTTCCTGAAGGGTATAAAAGTATTGAGGTTGAAGAGGAGAGTAAAATAGAGAGTTTCTTTGGTGAGACCCATTGGAATTCTGTTGGATTCCCTCTACTTAATGGAAGAAGGTAAGGGTCAGCTTTTCCTTACCATAAGTATCCAGTGCCTAAAATTTGTCTAATCGAGTCTGCAGGAACAGAGGTACATATTGAATGCCTGAGATATTTCAAGACTAGAGCTAGTGTCAGTATAGACTAGCGGCTACATTGACAGCCTCTGGGATTTCCACCCTAACTGGAGGAGAGGAGGATTTCCGCAGTTGAATAAAAGCCAGAATTCAAGACTAGTCATTATATGTAGTGCACAGAGACTAATCTTGAAACTACAAAATGGCCAGAAGGATTTTTTACTTTTAAAGAATCTTCAGAAGAGGGATTTGTTGGCGATTTCATCTAATGGGCAGGGAAGTGGTTTACTGTGAGAGGTTTTTTGTTTTGTTTTTGTTTTTTTAAAGATTTTATTCATTCATTTGACAGAGAGAGACCACAAGTAGGCAGAGAGGTAGGCAGAGAGAGAGGGAGAAGCAGGCTCCCTGCTGAGCAGAGAGCCTGATGCAGGGCTTGATCTCAGGACCCTGAGATCATGACCTGAGCCGAAGGCAGAGGCTCAACCCACTTAACCCAACCTGAGCCACCCAGGCACCCCATACTGTGAAAGTTTCAAGAAACAGGAAAAAAAAATAAAGTTAGGGTTTGTTTGTTTGTTAATAATGATGTTTGATATATTGATATGAATGACTACACTGATGAGTCAACACTCCATCTTCACCTCCATCCAGAGATGAGACAATACTCATCTCTCTTAAGACTCATATTTCTAGCTTCCTGTTGAATCTTAACCTGTTAGTCTCTGTATTTACAGACACCTTAACCTAGCATATTCAAAATCAAATTCTTCTCTATAAAGCATGTTTATTTTCCTTATTCTCTCTCTGTAATAAGAACATTAAAATCTATCCAGCCAAATCAGTATGACTCCTACTTGTGCCATATTCCTGACATTCAATTCAAGTACTTCTTTTCTGCCTCCTGAACAAATTTTACTTCTCTTTCTTCTCCCTGCCAATGCACTGACTGAATCTATCCATCAACATTATTTGTCTAGACTTGTGAAATATTCCCTTATCTGTCTCTCTACCTTTAATCAAATCATAGTTTAATTTATCTTCCAAATCACCTCTCTAGTTCCATCTTTTTAAAAACAAATGTGATTATTTTTGCCTATACATTTTACACAAGATCTTTCCACAATTAAAATTCTTTCTTCTGCTGAAGAACTCTTAAAATCATTTATCAAGTCATAATCAGTTTCTGTGTGATGCATATGTAAGTCCCCAGCTTTTTTTTCTCGATCACATCACCTTTTTTTAATGAACAGCTATTATAACATGATTCACACTGAATTGTGATTACCTGTTATTACTACCCCTCCTCTCCCCAGAGGGTGAGCTCCTTAAGTATAGGAATCATTTTTCAATCTTTTTTCTTGTTCCAACATCTGGTTGTTAGATGAATGAACCCAATGATGAGCTCCCACATGTAGTGCTAGACATTCTTACCCTACTTTTTGCTTAAGCTAGGGTTAATCCTAAAAACTGAAGGTAAAGTTGAACTTTTATATTTGTTCCATTTGACACCTGTTAGGAATGGGTAGGTGAGAGAGATGAAGGAGGCAACGGCTAGAAACCAGACTGATCGTAATAGGCACAGGGATTCAGCAAAACTAAAAGCCATTCATTCATTTCAGTTTTGTTTTTTTCTTTCTTATTTTATCCTTTGGGTACTTAAAACTAAAGTTATTAGTTTAACACATTATTATGTAATGATTATAATTCACCATTGTTCATTTGAGTATTGAAATATTCTTGCTGTTCATTAATATAAATATTTGGCATTATAATCTTGTTGCTTTACTTTAGTGTTCATTCGGTTCTTGACAATACTCAGAATGAATGGTTACATGAATGCTCAATAAGACTAAACAGCTGGGTTGGACTGAGAAGCCGAAAGCAGTTACCACTAGAAATTGAGCATGGACTGCAACCATGCTAAGATCCACCACAAAATGCAACAATTCTGCTTATTATCCAAACACAAGCATAATAGCTTTTTGCAGTAACTTCTATAGTGTTCATTTGGGATATCTCTATAAAGAAATTGATTTGTGTATTTGCTAGAGGTGACATCTAGGAATGAAGTACTGTATTTGGAGCAAGACAGAGCAAAGAAGTAACTTTCTGTATATCTATATTTATTTATGTATCTTATACTTAAATAGTTTTAATGATTATATGGATTGCAGATTAAACATCCTCAACACTAGGGATTATCTAGCAATATAATTCCTGATCTGTGATTAGATTATTTCTATGAATTTCAGTCAGAATTTATAAATTTCATCTTATATCCTAAAAGAAAGGATATCTTCAAATGGCATAGGATCACAACAACCATGGATTCATGGAACAAAATAAGTGACACTATATCCTAAACATAATAGTGATTCATACTGCTTCAGCTGTAAGTTTAGGTAACAGCTGTAATGTAGTCAGATCCTTAACATCAAAAATTTCACTTCTACAAATAAGCTAGTTTCATAAATAGAGATTCTGTTTCCATGTCTCTCAAAATGCCTGGCAAAGTGGTAGGACAAACAAGTATGAAGTAACTGTTAAAATTTTATAAACAAATTATGGAAGCATAGGCATCTCCTTTTGGGTATTACTGATCTTCTCTTAGGTATTACAATTTTCTGTTTGCTACATTTTCTGTAACTGCAATCACAGTTATTGTTATTGCCTACTTAGTATATGCGACTTGTTTTTCATCATTGCAGAGACCCTTTTCTTACTACCACTCCTCTTCAAAGGATTACATAAAGGAACATGAATAGCATGTCATTTACAGTTCAAGATGTCAACACAATTAGTTCTGTTTGCCTAATTAACTTGAGAATAAAGTAACTATACCAGAATGACCCATATTAGTCAACATTCAAAATTTGTTTAGGTTTAATAGCTAACGTGAGCCCTAGCTTTTCATTACGTACCCTCACATCTCTATATCTTCACCTCTTTCTCTCTACCAATCTCCATTCCCTATTGTCCCTTAGTTCTGTTTTTCCTACCAAATACACACACACGCACACACACACACACACACACACACACCATATTCACATGATTATCATGTCTAGGGACACTTGCATAACAGTGCCTAACAAAATTTAGCAGCAGAGATCATTAAAATTAATAATTTGAAAATTACCAGGTGTAGAAGATAAAATGAACTGATAAGAAGAGAAGTCAAAATACTATAAGAGGGGGGCGCCTGGGTGGCTCAGTGGGTTAAAGCCTCTGCCTTCGGCTCAGGTCATGATTCCAGGGTCCTGGGATCGAGCCCCGCATCGGGCTCTCTGCTCGGCGGGGAGCCTGCTTCCTCCTCTCTCTCTGCCTGCCTCTCTGCCTGCTTGTGATCTCTGTCTGTCAAATAAATAAATAAATAAAACCTTTAAAAAATACTATAAGAGGTGAAATACTATTTAGAAGGGACCTGCCAGTGGGACACTTGAGTGGCTCAGTCATTGTCTGCCTTCTGTTCAGGTCATGATCCCAGGACCCTGGGATGGAGACCTCTGTTGGGCTCCATTCTCGGTGGGGAGCCTGCTTCTCCCTCTCCCACTCCCTCTGCTATGTTCCCTCTCTAGCTCTCTCTCTGTATCAAATACATAAATAAAGTCTTTAAAAAAAAAAAAAAGAAAAGAAAGAAAAGGCCTGTCAAGAAGATATTTATGACAGGGGCGCCTCGGTGGCTCAGTGGGTTAAAGCCTCTGCCTTCAGCCCAGGTCATGATCCCAGGGTCCTGGGATCAAGCCCCGCATCGGGCTGTCTGCTCCGCGGGGAGCCTGCCTCATCTTCTCTCTCTCTCTCTGCCTGCCTCTCTGCCTACTTGTGATCTCTGTCTGTCAAATAAATAAATAAAATCTTTAAAAAAAAAAAGATATTTATGACACTATTCTACAAATTCTTTCTTTTTACAGCATTAAATGTCTTAATGTGTGCCTTACTGATTCAATTCCAGTTATTATGGTTTATATTGCCCTTAAGTCAAAGCTGCAAAGAAGGATAAAATAATCTTTGACATTTTCCATTCTGTACTCTGTGATCCTCTGATGGCGTAATACCTTCTACCACTTTCCGCTTTTACCCATTATTGTCTAGATTTTTGCTTTTTGTACCTGAACCATGCATGGCATTATATACTGTAAAATTTAGCTCCTGCTAAAATTAGAGTGTTTCACTCTTCCTTTCATTTACCTTCTAGTAGTTTAAGTGATTAATCTAAATAAATCAGGAATCTCCAACACAAGTAAATACCGTAGAAAACTATGCAATGCTATAAGGTAAAGTGATAAAGATACAGGACAACTATGAATGGTGAGGACTGAGGCAAACTGGAGGCATCAGCCATGCCTAAAATGGAAAGCCATTATTCAGCAATGGCCTAATGGTATTGTGTGGAAGTGACTGCCTGTTGTTATAAGAACTTAAGTTGTGTTGTTGTTGCTGTTTGTTTGTTTTCAAAGAAAAGCCAGAAATGTGGGTTTTCGTGTAAAAATTCCAAATTTGAAATACTGTGCATGTGTAAAACAGAATATATATGTGCACAGAATTTGGATTATGTCACTGGGTTAAGATTTCTATGATAAATGATTTTCAAATAAAGAAATAATGGTTAACAGTTGCTTAATCATTCTCTGCAGAGATACTCAGTTTAGTGAGAGGGACTAACACTTAAAAATAATTATAGCTTTTCAATGAGTAATAAAATTGTAGATGTGAAGTACCAAGGGAGCCCAGAAATGAGGGAAGGAGATACCCACAGAGAATGTTCCAGGGAGTGCATTCTAGAGGAGGTGAATCTAGATTAACAGGTGTTTACAAGGGACCAAAAGATAAAAGGTGTGTCAATCAAAGAGTTGCACGTTGGAAGAGACAGAGGCAAGAAAGAGCCCTGAGTGCTTAAGGAAAGAAATTATTTGAGGTTCTTTACCCAAAGAAGTGCAATTGAAAATTCCAGATGTGATATTTGGCTTCTGAGGGAGATTATTGTGGGCAGGAGGGCCTTTTGGATTCTTCTTAATAATTTCAAAACATAAACCCTTCCCTATTTTTTTCTGTTCCACACCAGGAGATTTTGATAGGGCCTTTCTGCAACTTTAGATCAAAGGACAGTCATCACATAGTTTTATAACACATTTTATGGTCATGGAAGTTAAATATTTACGTGTGGAAGATGGTAAGGTTACTCTTAGCAGATATCTTATTAAAAGATGTGTTGCTTATGATTCCAACCTTTCTACTGTTTTAAAAGTTTATCTATCTGCCTTGCAAATGCAAGTGAGGCCATTGAACACCTGGTTATCTCAATCACAGGGTACATACATCTGTGCATGCAAATTGGAATCCCTCCAAAGTCTTCATTGAAAAACTCTTCACATTGATAAATGGTTCATTCTCCCTGCAGAACTTACTGCAGAGGTTAAGGCTATCAATAGAAATACCCAGATGAAATTGTCTCATATCATGTATCATATCAGAAATAGTATATACAAGTAAAAAATATCATGAAAATAACTAGTACAGGTGGAATCTATGTAGTTAATACAGAAAGAGTGCAGAGATACAAGAATGGATAAATAAGTAAGTATGAGTAGTATTTTGAACAAAACTTTTCATTGGTTATAAAAGGGTTTATATTAACATATTCAAAAATTATATATATACACACACAAACCTATTCACATTCAAAGAAGCTTTTGTTAGAATGTATAAACATGTCGCTAAGAAAAACAAGATTTATCTTTCATCTATGGCCTCAGATGGTATGTTTGCAGTTAGTTTTTTGGTTTTATTTAAAAATAACTGTTGTTTAGTGGTTTGAAAGTTGTTTGCAGGGACACTGTCTCACACACATTTTATGAAGGTTAACTTTAAGTAATGATACTGACCTAAATATATCATATACATATTCATAAGAAATTCCAGTTTTAGTTCACCTACTTGCTATCCTGTCTCTTCTACTATGTTTCTATATTATTAACGTGCTGTGAATGCACTAATTTAGCCAGTGTACTTCTATTTTGTTTGGATCTTTAATAATATTTTCAGCTTATAGATTGATTCACTATTCCCATTCTTGACCAAATCTAAGAATGCTGATCAATATTTGCTGAACAGAATAGAGTGTACAGCACCAGATAAGAGGGACACATGCACACTCATTGCTGTTTCTCTGCATTGAAAAATATTTTAAGGTGTCCAGTGCTTTGTATTTGTGGAAATATGTCCCTTGGGTTATGATGGTATAAACAATTATAACCTTCTAAAGACAAAGTCCTAACACTAAATGGTTTCAGCTGGACTGTGATAGAAAGAAAGTGACAGTACCACCATTCTGGAAGAGAAAAATGTTAGTTGATTTAAATGGTGATGGTTTGAATTATATCAACATTTCTAGAGGAAATATTGGTGAGTCAGCTTCATTTAAGCTTTATTTTTACGTAAGTTCTTGGATGAGGATGAGATGGGCAAACTTAGGTGATCTGATAGTAAGGAACTACTTGGAGATTATTTTATCTATTACTCCAGGATTGCTTCACTTGTTGAATTCCATAGTTTTTATTTATGCAAAAATGTCAGGGTCAGGAGAAAATTAAAGAAACTAAAAGAGAAAAAGATAAAAGATCAGATGTCTAAAATGAAATGTAGATGATGCCACATCATATTCAGTGTACTGGACGAGGGCAGGGGGAAGAAAATCACATTTCCTTGGTATCCTTCATCTCAGCCAAGACAAACGCTCCACTTTAGAAAATTAATAAAAGAGTGGTTACATTAATTTTTTTCCTGAGAATCTTTAACATCATCAGAGTGACTTTTCCTTCCAGAGCAAATTAAAATGAAATTTAAGTAGATTTAATGTAGGGTTGTTATTTTAACAAACATAAAAGACAGAGAATAATGTAGTTTGAGTTTCATTTTTGCAAATGTAAGGTATCCCTTCCTCTTTTAATTCCTAGACAAGACATATGAATGAATCCCAGATATAGCCAGATAGATGAAATTCTTTCCCCACCAACCTATTTCCAAGGCAATCAAGGACTACTAGTTAAAAAAATCGAATTCTGTGCATTTCTGTCATTTTAGCTTTTGCATTCTAAATTTAATACTCTAGTTCAATGTTTATAGTTTTATGCCTCTGTTTTGGTTTTGAGAGTATATCTACAGATAAGGAAATGGAGGGGTGAGAACTTTGAATACTGACTATTCTAAATTTAAAGTACAAGTTGAATTTTAAATAGATCTGAAACTATTATGTGAGGTGGGTTGTAGTCACAGGTAGTACTGTTCAAATTGGGAAAGACCTGACTCTATACCTGGAGTTGAAACTTAGACAAGTAATTATAAAGGTAATCATTTAGAAAGAGACTATATGCCAGAGTTCACAGTTATTTTAATTTCAAGACAAAAGATTCACTTTTGTCATGTAGCATCCTTTTAACAAAATTGAGTGGGTAGCACATGATAAATGGAATAAATATTTACTTATAAATCTCTATGATGAGACTTAAGTTATGGGGTAATTCTTGAGCATCCATGTATTTTCTCAGGATATGATAGAATAACCTCTTTGTCCTGTTGAAGATCTTGTGATAAAGCTACATAGTTTTAGGTAGAAATTAAGGAAAGGAAGAGGTAGTTGTATCATTCTTAGAAAGGTTAAATGGTTTGGACTCTCCATCATTTACAAATGAAACCTTTGTGACCCAGCATCACTAAAAATAAACAAGTATCTTGAAGAAAGTGATGTGAGGAACAGATGACCTGCAAGAAATCCTGATCTGAGCTATTTTAATTTATTTACTTATCTCCCTAGGCACTTATTTTAGAAAAGAGCTCTATTTATTTATGCATAAGGTATCAGAAATAAGAGTTTACTTTTTTAGTCTGAAAGATGATTTTTAATAATACATCTAACACAGTCAGACTCTTTTAAAAGAATTAAGTTCTTCCAAGATATGTAAAACCTTTGAAAAAGGAAAAAATGACATATGGAGAGAGTGTTCTTTTTTGCACTCATTTCCAAGAACTGCTATTTTTAAAAGCAGTAATTTTTAAACTCTAGTATGCACCAGACATAACGGAGGGGCTAGATACAACACAAATTGCTCAGTCTTAACTTCAGAGTTCCTAAGTAGTAGATTTGAAATGGAGGTCCCAAATTTTCGTTTTTCATGGTTTTCTCAGATATTGCTTCTGCTACTGAAGCATATTTTTAGAAATACTACAACAGAGTAACATCATTTTAAGGCAGGTTAACTTTATGATAGAGTCATAGGACTATTTATGTTCACTTTCTGTAATTTTAGAAAGGGGATATGTGACCACAGTGGTGACTACAAGGAATATATCATCATTTACTGATTGCTTTACACACACAGATATAAATGCACATGTTGTTCAATAGGGAAAATATTCATTTTCTGGAAGGCAAAATATCTGGGGTTTAGTCCTCCTTAATTGTTTGGAAAAAAATTCTTGGAAAAATTAGCCAACTACTCAAATGTTTCTCAAATGTCTTAGTATTGAAGTGGAAATAACAATACTTTACCTGGTTTGAAGCACAAATCTTCGAGAGGGAATATCTTGAAATTTGTCAGGTCTGTAATCTACATGATATAAATAACATTTACTCTCTTGATGATTTATAGATATAATTTATAGATAAATTATAGCATTTTTTCCACTTGATAAAATCCATAAATAATGAACACTGTGGCCAAATAGTTGAGACTGAACTATTAAAATTTGCTCTTCCTGAAGTTCTACAACCTACTTCTGGTTTTTGATTCTGAGATTATTTCTTCTATACTTTAAGGGATGCTTTGTAATTATAATAACCTAGAGGTCAAAAAACAAATATTAATCATACTCACTTCTCTCATCATTTTATAAATTTGATTCCTCTAACTTTGCCTCAACTCTTCTCCCTGTTTTTATCACCTTAAATTTTATATCTTTTTGAAAACACCCACATGCCTTCTTCTAGTTGTTGTCTTTCCTCAAGCTGTGGCACACAGTACTGAATTCAACATCCTAATTTAGATGAATTATATTTTATTAGAGGATAAAAACATGTTTACTGGTTAATTTTTCTTTGAACTGCTTTCCCAAGAATTCTCATAGCTCTGTTTGCCTCATGTTCTTCAGACATTATTTTTGGGAATGATTCTACATGAGGATACCTCTTTTGTGTGTGTTTGTATGTGTCTGTGCATGTGTGCATAATTTCTGTTTGTTAAATGTATTATATTGTACTAGCTGACTCAGATACCTAGCTTCTATTCTTCTGCCAACTGATACATAAGGCTCAGTTTTAGTTTATACTCCACCACTAGACATGCCAGTTTGTTTAAATATTTAGTGCTATTTGAAAGTCTTGAAGTTTCTGTAGTTGATCTTCTTTCAACTCATTATAAAGATGTTCAGGTAGTTCCTGGCAGATCATCAGGTAGGTGATACATTGTGTAGTAGCTGCAGTTCTCCAGAGAAATGGAACTGAGAGGGGGAGAAGGAGTAGCAAAGAGAGTGGGAGAGGAAGAGGGAAAGGGAAAAGGAGGGAGGGGAAGAAGAGATTATAAGCAATTGGTTTTGTGATTATGGAGACTGCAAAGTCCAAAATCTCTAGAACTGATGTGCCATTTTGAGACAGAAGGGTGGCAAGCTGCTATATAACCAGGAAGAGCTAAGACTACAATTGGAGGGCTGTCAGGCAAGAGAATTGTTTCTTACAGAAAGCCATGCTCTTGCTCTATTGAGTCCTTCAACTAATCAGATGAGGCCCAACCACATAATGGAAGGCAGTCTGTTTCACTAAGTCTACTGATTTAAATGTTAATCTCATTTGAATACACTGAATCAAAATAAAAAGCTTTAAGAGAGGAAGGAAAATGGCAGCAGAATAGCAGGACCCTAGGCTCACCTCATCCCATGAACACAACTGGATTAAATATCATCGAATCATCCTAAATAACCCAGAAATGATCTGAAGACTGGCAGAACAGACTTTACAACTAAAGGGAGAGAAAAGTCTACATCAAAGAAGGCAGGGAGTGCTGAGATGAGGTTGAAGGGAGAAACAGATTGTGGGTGCTGCAAAGGGGAAGAAGCTGTGGTCACAGAGAAGGGTAAGAGAGAGGAACACACAGGGAATGCAAAAGGAGACATTTCCCCAAAGCCATTGGCTTAAAAAATAAAAGGGGCTGAATTTCATGAACTTTTGTAACCAAGAAGGTTTAAAAGCCTGGGGTTTGAAAGTCAGCCAATTTGGCTGGGACAGTCTGGAGGGCACTGCAGTGCTCTTAGAGAAAAGGCAGGCAAACAGTATGGGGGCATACAGCATGAACACAGGGATCTGAAAAGTGCCTGGAGCACACAGTGAGGTGATTATTCTCTCTTCTAAGGCAAATGCTTAACCTACTGAGCCATCCAGGTGCCCCCTAGTGGAGAATTTAAAGCAACAATCACAAGGATATTCGCTGGGCTTCAGAAAAGAATGAAACACATCAGCAAGACCCTTACTGCAGAGATATAAGAGTTGAAAAAGAATCATTCAGAGATGAAGAGTGCAATAAATGTGATTAGGAACAGGCTTGATGCAGTGAACAGCAGGCTAGAAGAAACATGGGAACAAATTAGTGACCTAGAAGACAGAGTAATGGAAATTAATAAAGCTGAACAAAAGAGAGACAGAAGAAGAATGCAACATGAGAATAGACTTAGGGAGCTCCGTGACTCCATCAAATGTAATAACATTTGTATTATAGGAGTCCCAGAAGGAGGAGAGAGAGAAAGGAGGCAGAAAATTTATTTGGGGAAATAATAGCTGAAAACTTCCCTAATCTAGAGAAGGAAACAGACATTCAGACCCAAGAGACACAGAGAGCACCTATCAAAATCAATAAAAGCAGGCCAACGCCAAGACATATTGTAATTCAATTTGTGAAATATAGTGATAAAGAAAAATTCTTAAAAGCAGCAAGACAAAAGAAGTTCTTAACTTACAAGAGAGAACATCTAAGGCTAGCTGGAGATTTCTCAACAGAAACTTGGCAAGCCTGAAGGGAATGACATGATATAGTCAAAGTGCAGAAAGGGAAGGATCTGCAGCTAAGAATACTCTATCCAGGAAGGCTGTCATTCAGAATAGAAGAACAGATAAAGAGTTTCCCAGACAAATAAAAGCTAAAGGAGTTTGTGACCACTAAACCAGGCCTGCAAGAAATATTAAAGGGGACTCTTTGAGTGGGAAGGAGAGACCAAAAGTGACAAAGATAAGAAAGGATCAGAGAAAATCCAGAAACAAAGACAAAATGAGTAATAAAAATGGTACTAAACACATATCTATAAATAATTACTCTGGGGGCACCTGGGTTGCTAAGTTGGTTAAGCATATGACTCTTGATTTCAGCTTAGATCATGATCTCAGTGTTGTGAGATTGAGCCCCACATCAGACTCCATGCTGGATGTGGAGCCTGCTTAAGATTCTTTCCCTTGCCCTTTGCCTCACCCCCACACTATCTAAAAATAAATAAATAAAAATAACAACAACAACTTTGTAAATGGACTAAATGCTCCTCTCAAAAGACATAGGGTATTGGAATGGGTAAAAGACAATACCCATCTATATGCTGTCTATAAGAGACTCACTTTAGACCTAAAGATACCTGCAAATTGAAAGTGAGGGGATAGAGAAACATTTGTCATGCAAATAGATGTAAAAAGAAACCCAGAGTTGCAATACTTATATCAGAAAAAGTGAACTTTAAAACAAAGACGCCAACAAGATACAAAGAAGGACACTATATAATTAGTGGGGGGGTGGGAGACAATCCAACAAGAAGACCTAACAATTATAAATATTTATACACCCAATATGGCATCATTCAAATATATATATTTCATTTATTTGAGAGAGAGAGTGAGCAAGAGAGCATGAGTGGCGAGAGGGACAGAGGCAGAGGGAGTGGGAGAAGCAGACTCCCTTCCCTGCTGAGCAGAAAGCCTGACACAGGACTTGATGCCAGGCCCCTAGGATTGGGACACCAAGCCGAAGGCAGATTTTTAACTGACTGACCCACCCAGGCACCCCAAGAGCACTCAAATAATTAAGGCATTTATTAGCAAACATAAAGAAACTCATTGATAATAATACAATACTATCAAAGGACTTTAACACTCCACTTACATCATAGGACAGGTCATCTAAGCAGAAAATCAACAAAGAAACAATGGCTTTGAATGACACTGGATCAGATGGACTTCACAGATATATTCAGAATATGCTATCCTAAAACAGCAGAATTCACATTCCTTCAAAGTATACTTGGGACATTCTCTAGAACAGATCACATATGAGGTCACAAATCAGGCCTCAACAAGTACAAAAAGACTGCAATCATACCATTCATCTTTTTCAGACCACAATACAATGAAACTGGAATCAACCACAAGAGAAAACTGGCAAAGACCACAAATACATGGAGGGTAAACAATATATTACTAAACAATGAATAGATCAATAAGGAAAAAAAAGAAGAAATGAAAAAAAAAATGCTTGGAGACAAATGAAAATGAAAATACAATGGTCCAAACCTTTGGGATGGAGTAAAAAGGGTCTTAGGAGGGAAGTATATAACAATACAGGCTTACCTCAAGAAGCAAGAGAAATCTCAAATAAATGACCTAAACTTACACCTAGAGGAGCTAGAAAAAGAACAACAAATGAAGCCTAAACCCAGCAGAAGGAGGGAAATAATAAAGATTAGAGCAGAAATAAATGATACAGAAACTAAACAAACAATAAAACAGATTAATGAAACCAGGAGCTGGTTCTTTGAAAAAATTAATAAAACTGATAAACCCTTAGCCAGACATCAAAAAGAAAAGAGAAAGGACCAAAATAAATAAAATCACAAGTGAGAGAGGAGAAAAGCAACCAGCACAAGAGAAATACAAACAATTGTACCAGAATATTATGAAAAGTTATATGCCTCAAAATTGGACAATTTGGAAGATATGGATAAATTCCTAGAAACATATAAATTACCAAACTGAAACAAGAAGAAATAGAAAAACTTGAACTGACTGTTAGCCAGCAAAGAAACTGAATCAGTAATCAAATAAAAAAATCTCCCAAAAAACAAAAGTCAGAACCAGATGGCTTCCCAGGGGAATTCTACCAAACATTTACAGAACAGTTATAACCTATTTTTATTGAACTATCTCAAAAATTGGAAGAGGAAGGAAAACTCCCAAATCTATTCTCTGAGTGCAGCATTTCCCTAATACCAAAACCAGATAAAGACACCACTACATGAGAGAACTAGAGGCTAATATCCTTGATGAACACGGATGCAAAAATTCTTAATAAAATACTAGCAAACCAGATCAAACAATACAGGAAAAAGAACATTCAAAATGATCAAGTGGGATTTATTCCTAGATTGCAAGAGTGGTTGAATATTTACCAATCAGTGTGATACACTACATTAAAAAAGGATAAGAACCATATGATCCTTTCAATAGATGCAGAAAAAACATTTGACAAACTACAACATCCATTCATAATAAAAAAGCCTCAACATAGTAGGTTTAGAAGGATTATACCTCAACATAATAAAGGTTAACTATGAAAAAACCATGGCTAATATCCTCAGTGGGGAAAAACTGAGAGCTTTCCTTCAATGGTCAGGATCAAAACAGGGACATCCACTGTCACCGCTCTTATTTAATATACTACTGGAAGTCCTAGCTACAGCAATAAGACAGTAAAAAGAAATAAAAGATATCCTAATCGGTAAGGAAGAAATAAAATTTTCACTCTTTGCAGATGACATGATACTCTATATAGAAAACCCAAAAGACTCCACCAAAAAAAAAATGCTAGAATTGATAAACAAATTCAGTAAAGTCCCAGGATACAAAATCAACTTTTAAAAAATGTTACATTTTTTACAAAAATAATGAAGCAGCAAAAAATGAAATTAAGGAATCGATCCCATTTACTATTGTACCAAATACCATAAGATACCTAGGAATAAACCTAACCATAGAGGTAAAAGTTCTGTCCTCTGAAAACTATAAAACATTGACAAAATAAATTGAAGATGACACAAAGAAACAGAAAGACATTCCATGCTCCTGGATTAAAAAAAACAAATATGGTTAAAAATGTCTAGACTGTCCAAAGCAATCTACACATTTAATTTAATCCTTATCAAAATACCAGCAGCATTTTTAACAGGACTAAAACAAACAATCCTGAAATTTGTATGAAACCACAAAAGACCTTGAAGAGCCAAAGCAATCTTGAAAAAGAAAAGCAAAACTGAAGGCAACACGATTCTAGAATTCAAGTTATATTACAAAGTTGTAATCAAAATAGTATGGTACTGGCACAAACATTGACACATAGATCAATGGAGGAGAAGAGAAAACCCAGAAATGAACCCACAACTATATGGTCAGTTAATCTTTAACAAAGCAGGAAAGAACATCCAATGGGAAAATAATTGTCTTTTCAACAAATGCTGTTGAGGAAACTGGTCTGCAACACTGAAAAGAATGAAACTGGGCCATTTTCTTACACCACACACACACAAAAATTAAAATGGATTAAGGACCTAAATGTGAGATCTCTAACCATAAATATCCTAGAAAAGAACACAGACAGTAGCTTTTTGTCATTAGCTATAGCAACTTTTTTCTGATATGCCTCCTGAGGCAAGAGAAACAAAAGCAAAATAAACTATTGGCGGTACTGCAAAATAAAAAGCTTCTGCATAGTGAAGGAGACAATCAACAAAACTAAAAGGCGGGGCGCCTGGGTGGCTCAGAGGGTTAAAGCCTCTGCCTTGGGCTCAGGTCATGATCCCAGGGTCCTGGGATCGAGCCCCGTATCGGGCTCTCTGGTCGGCGGAGAGCCTGCTTCCTCCTCTCTCTGCCTGCCTCTCTGCCTACTTGTGATCTCTGTCTGTCCAAAAAATAAATAAAATCTTAAAAAAAAAAAAACTAAAAGGCAACCTATAGAATGGGAGAAGATATATGCAAATGACATATCTGATAAAGGGTTAGTATCCAAAATACATAAAGTAGTTATTAAACATCTCCAAAATGAATAATCCCATTAAAAATGGGCAGAAGACATGAACAGACATTTTCACAAAGAGAAATACAGATAGCCAACAGACACATGAAAAGATGCTCAACATCACTCATCATCAGGGTAATGCAAATCAAAACTTCAATGAGATATCACTTCATACCTGTCAGAATGGCTAAAATCAGTACAACACAAGAAACAACAGGTGTTTGTGAGGATGTCGAGAAAAGGGAACCCCCTTATGCTGTTCATGGGAATCCAAACTCTTGCAGCCACCCTGCAAAACAGTGTGAAGTTTCCTCAGAAAATTAAAAAATGGAACTACCCTACAATCTGGCAATGGCACTACTTTGGTGTATTCCCAAAGAATACAAAAATACAGATTTAAAAGGATGCAGTGCACCATAATGTGTATAGCAGCATTATGTACAATAGCCAAATTATGGAAAGAGCCCAAGTGTCCATCAACTGATGAATGGATAAAAAAGATGTGGCATGCATTTATTCAAATATATATATATTTATTCATATAGATTCATATAGATTTCATCCTTCTTTATGAGTAACTACTTATAAAGAAGGATGAAATCTTACCATTTGCAACAACATGATTGGATCAATAGAGTAAAATGCTAAGCAAAATAAGTCAGTGAAGGACAAATTCAGTATGGTTTCACTGATACCTGGAGTTTAGGGAACAAAACAAAGGCAAAAGAAAATAAGGAGAGATAAACCATGAAACAGATTCTAACTATAGAGAACAATCAGAGGATTAGTGGGGTGAAGGATGGGTGAAATGGGTGAAAGGGATTAAGAGTACAGTTATCTTAATGAATACTTAGTAATATATAGAATTGTTGAATTGCTATCTCATACACCTGAAACTAATTTAACAATGTGTAAGTTAACTATACGGGAATTAAAATAAAATAATATTTAAAACAAAACAAAAAAAAACACTCTCACAGAAATATCCAAAATAATGTTTGATCAAGTATCTATGTACCCTGTGGCCAAGCCAAGTTAACATATAAAATTAACAACTATAGGGTGGTACCTTTTCTTCAACTTAGAAATAGCTTATCTCTCCACGGCCTTTGTTTTTTTTTGTTTTTGTTTTTGTTTTGCTTAAAAGTCATTCTTCTAAAAAAATTTGATCTTTCCATTGCATGTTGATCAACCATTAACTATATAACATTGTATTATTTAAATTCTGAATAAGGTACATTACCTGCTCCTTTCTTGTAAAGTTCTCTCAAATCCTAATATTAGGAACATTTTTTTCTTTAAATACCATATTTCCTTTCCACTCAATTGCTATGCATATTTCAGTGTAGAATCATCTTAACTTTCATCATATTTCCAGAAGGTCAGATAAGGAGGTGAGATTAGCACATTTTATCCACATTTTATCCTTTTCAGGATCATCTCTGTGTTAGAATTACAGTAGCGCTTTGTACCAGTGCTCTGGCAGAGTATGGACATGGGGAACTTGCTGTGACAATTGATTTAAGTAATGATTTTCTTTAGCCATAGTAATTACATATACTTAAATTTGTTGTTAATTATATCTAGAACAGTGATTCCTAAATAAATCGATCATTAAAATCATGTGAGAACTTCTTAAAAATACAGAGTCATAGGCTCTACCATTAGGATATTTGTAATAGAATCTCCAGGGTTGAGGCCCCCAAATACATACTTTAAAAATATTATTCACTTAATTTTTATGGTAAACAATTGATATGGAGAATACATAGAGTTACAAAACTTTTAAAAGCCCTTAATTTTTTTTTTTTTTTTTAGTTTTCAGGATTATTTGAAAGTAGACATTACTGGAAATAACTTTATTTTCGCAATGAAAACTAAAATGAAAAATCCATTGATTCCTTTTCTTAGATCCCTTTAATTCCAAAGGGCAGTTTTTTGACCACCATCATTGTATTATATAGCACTAATGATTGTTGAGCCGGCATCTTATTGTCGACTTACTTTTTAAAAACCTTTTATTATTTTCTTTAAAATATCGAGCAGTGTTCCTTAAAGCCGTTTTAGTTGGTCTTGTGTGTTGTGCACCTGATTTGCCTTACTTTGTGGATTTTCTTGTTTTGCTCCTTTGGCCAATTGTACCATTAAAAATGTTATCCTAGGGGGACACCTGGGTGGCTCAGTGGGTTAAGCCGCTGCCTTCGGCTCAGGTCATGATCTCAGGGTCCTGGGATCGAGCCCCACATCGGGCTCTCTGCTTGGCAAGGAGCCTGCTTCCTCCTCTCTCTCTCTGCCTGCCTCTCTGCCTACTTACGATCTCTCTCTCTCTGTCAAATAAATAAATAAAATCTTAAAAAAAAAATGTTATCCTACCCCCCTCACCCACAATGACCTCTTTTGTTTTGCCAGTTACCCATACAGGGATTTTGCTTGAGCGCCTGGATTTCTGATCCTTGGCACACATTTTGCTTGAGCCCCTAATAAGGTGTTTTAAACAATCTCCAGGTTTCTGGTAGATTATTTGTTTTTGTTTTGTTTTGTTTTGTTTTCCAACTCCTTCACACTTTTTTTCTACTATTCACATTTTGATGTAGGTCCCTTTTATCAAATTTAGTTAGCATGTGTTCAGTGTTTCTTGGCTTTTCTACTCTAAGCAGAAGGTAAAACTTAATAATATACTGATCACTAATATATAATGGTTTATATAATTTCTGATTCACTTCCTGTCTTTTATGTAGAACTCAGTATATTTCCTTTCCCTATGGATTCTAAAATTACTCTAAGAGCAGTTATTTATTCCCCTCCAAAATGTTTATTTCATATTTCTCTTCAAGAAAAATCCATGAATCCAGATGTGAATAATAAAAATTCTATTTGATTACCATCTGTCCTAATTTTGACTGTGCATACTTAGGGTTAATATTTTTAGTTCTCTCTCTCTCTCTCTCTCTCTCTCTCTCTATATATATATATATATATATATATATACATATATATATATTTGAACATCAGATGAATAGGATTGAAGTAATCATAAATCTCGGTTGATGGCACAGTATCTTCTTGGTGTCTTTCTTGATTAACTGATTAGCTAATCATTTCTTTTCTATCCATACTCTCTATTTTCTCCCTCCAGATAGACAATGATGCTGAGAAGATTAATAAATATCTTTTTAATTGGTGTTTTTGCAAAGTGTGTATTATTTTATGTGTACTTTGCTTTTTGTTATATTTGTTATATTGTAAAGAATATTTTGATAGATAGGTCTTTCCTTATTAATCAGTACTGGTTTTGGATAGTCTACGTGTATATCTAACCTGTTGCTTCTAACTGGTGTGTAGTATTTCACACGTACATCCGTCATTCTCTTCTTGCCTCCTCTCCTGGGGACTGGTGACTAAATTAGCCTCCAACTCTCCAACATCATTTAAACCTGATTTATGGATCATCCACCATTAATTTCTTGATTGAAACTGATTCAGAAAAGAATATTTCCCCTCCAAATGGTTTTACAGTAAAATATTCATTTACATTAGTGGTTCCCAACCTCAGTGCTATTATCATTTTGGACTGGATAAATATTCGTTGTAAGAAGTTTTATGTATTGAAAGACATTTAGCAGCATCCCTGGCTCAACCCATTAGAGACAGTAGCATCCCCAATTATGACAATGAAAACGTCTCCACATGTTGCCAAAAGTCTCCCTGGAAAGGAGAGAGGACAAAATAACCCTCTTTTTGAGAACAACTGCTGTAGATCTTCTAAATATTTGGCTGCTACTCTTGTTAAATTTTATATATTATTAGTTATCCATTATAACCTGTGACTCAGTGACACTATATCCTGACTTTTTCCCCCAACTTGTTTACTGTTATTTCAAAATGTCAATTACATATGATTACTCCTTCTTGACAGTCATTCCATTTCCCCTATCTGCTTGGTTTATATAATTTTTATGTAGCCATCAGAGAAGAGAATCTTGGTTTCTCTAATGACATGGTTTTCAGTGACTGGTTCACTTTATAATACCCTTTATATGGACTTTATATTACCCTTTATATGGACTTTATATGTAATAAAGCTCTTTGTATTTTAATATACATAAGTCAGGCCTGAGGTTAAACAGAAATTTTAGTACTTATCTTTAATTATGTCATTTCAAATTTGTAAATAAAACAAGAAAACAGTCATTGCTCAATTTTTAATTATAAGCTGAACTGTACAACTATTTCACAGATTTGACTTTACGTTGTTTCTGTCTCTATTAAAAGTAAAAACTAAGCAATAGCATGGAAGACCATAGAGGAAAGGAGAGATATCCAAAGGGGGAGAAATCAAGGCAGGAGATGAACCAGGATGTGTTCATCTTGTTATGAAACCAGAAATAATCTGAGGGTCTCAGAGGGGTGGAGGGTGGGGAATATGGTAGCCAGGTGATAGGCATTGAGGAACACTACATCAAAAACTAATTATGTACTATACAGTGGCTAATTGGCTGAACATAATTTTAAAAAAGAAGAGAACAAACAAAAATAGTAAAATCTAGCCAAAAGTCCTCATTAAATGGCAGGTTCATTACCAAAAGGATCTAGCAATCCACAGACCTTCTCTTTAATTATTATCAAATATGAACAGGCAAACTATATATTTAGGTAATGAATTAATGTTTTCTTTCAGTGACTCCTAAAAAATATGAAATTTTATGGTAAAACCTCTAATTCAAATGGTCTGAAATCATGCAAGTGAAATATTTTTAGAAGCTTAAATGAATGAAAAGTTTACTAGATTTAGAGTCAGAATATTTGCATGTAATAACTGGTTTGCCCATTGTGCATTATATGTCTTTTGGCTTTAAATTCTCTAAATTTAGTTTCCTCAATGAGAAATGGCAGATTTTTTAATTTTTTAAAAATGAGATGAAATTATTATTTTTTTAATTATGTTCAATTAGCCAACATATAATACAACATTAGTTTTTGATGGAGTGTTCCAATGATTCATTAGTTGCATATAATACCCAGTGCTCATTACCACACATGTCCCTCTAATATGTTATTGCAAACCTAAGACATTTTTAAGAAGAAGGGAGTATTTTATTATTTGCCAGAAGTTCAGCAAAATTTTGATTCTCCTCATGTTGAAGACATTATTTGTAATGGCGGGCAGAATTTCATTTGGAATCCATGAAACTACTGGCAGTATGTGGTATTGCTGATTTTAGGCTCATCTTTTTTTTTTTTTTAAGATTTTTATTTATTTATTTGACACAGAGATATCACAATTAGGCAGAGAGGGAGACAGAAGAGAGAGGGGGAAACAGGCTCCCCACTGAGCAGAGAGCCAAATGCGGGGCTCAATCCCAGGACCCTGAGATCATGACCTGAGCCGAAGGCAAAGGCTTAACAAAGTGAGCCACCTAGGCATCCAAAGGCTCATCTTTGATGGCATGTTGATGGCTTTTGGTCTGTCCCGACCCCTGTACTCCTGCTACAGTACCACAATCCCCCAATTCCAGTTTGTCATTTGTTTTCCTCCCTATCTTAACCATTTACCTTTGGTCAACACAAAACATTTACCTATATCTAAATTTTGGTCCAGCATCCCTTCACCTTGCCCCCACCCCAACACTCCTCAGATAAACAGATCTTTCTCAAGTATTCTATTAATGGATCTAGTCAAAACCTCTAGACTGATGATCTTGTATGAGGAACTCAGGAATATATATTGCCTGTAAAGATCCAGCTCATAAATGAATAATATTCATTAAGACAGAAGAAGCAAGTCCAGATAGTACTAGATTCTCAGATTAGGCAATGACTCTAATTAATATCCCCCACTGGCTTCCCATTTCAGTCATAATATAATTCACTCTTATTACAGTAGCACCCAGTGCCCTATATGATTTGATATGTCTATACTATCTGACTTCATCTCCTCCCACTCAACCCCAGAACATTTCACTCTAACCACACTGATCGTGTTACTCATTCTTGAGTAAGTCAAAATAGACTTTGTCAAGTTGTTTTTCTTTTTACTTGGGATATACTTCTTCCATGGTGAATGCTTAACAAATATGTTAAATGAATGAACATGGATTCCTCTACCTCCTCTCTTACCTCTATAGCTGTTTTTGAGGACTAGGGACAAGAGACAGTTCTCTACTATGTGACTTACAATGCCAGTCCACCTGCATTTTATGTCTGTTCCAAGTACTCAGTGATGGTTATCTATCAGACTTGTGTCCAATAACAAGGGCATGACTCTACATCTAAATAGATATTTGCATAAACCTAAGAGGAGATTAGTTTGTAATAACATATGAGTATATTTAACACACACAAAATACAGTGAAAGAACTCAAATTCCCATTTTATTTGAAACCTAATCTATTTTCCAGTTGTACAAATCACATAAAGAATCTTTAGAGTTAATAATATATTACAAAACTGAACAATTTATTTGCTCTTAGTTTGGTGAAAGTTTATTAGCATCTGCATTTATTAATTTTTAAAATAGAATGGAGAATGGTTAAAATAATAAATGTAGTCATTTATAACAATGTTTAAATCTGTGGTACAAGTATGACTTTTAAAAAAAATAATTACAGGAAACTGGTGGACCCCTGAGAAGTGAGTTAAATTAGTTTTGATTTATTCTCTCTTTTCATGCTGAACTTTGCTAATCGTATCTAGCACATGAAGAAACTGTGAGCTCAATTTTTGCTATGATCAGAACGTGTAATGCAGATGCTGCTTTGCAGGCTTCCACAGTGCTGTGCAATGTTTCCAGTCAGTTACAGTTTCTCTCTGGCAACCAGATATGCAGAAACACATTTCCTGTGGGATGAAAGAGTTCACTTGTATATTCCAAATGAGTGTGTATCCAATTTGAATGTGTTCATTGATGAGAAAGTCTCATATTTCATGATCATTCTTTCTTGTGCTTCCATTTCTGCATAAAGAAATTGTCAATCATAGGTTCACACAGTTTAGATGTATAAACTATCTAAATGAAGAACACCAACACCTATATGTTAATAGGCCAGAGGCTTTAAGCCATCAATGCATCTAAACCTTAGTTCTGCCATTTATAAGTGACTTTGGGCAAGTCATTTCATTGCTTAGTAGAGTCATAGCGCTAATTGGGAGATTTATAATTAGGAAACAGATTGAAAGTGCCTAGCAGAATCGTTGACACATATAGAGCACTCAGAAAATTGTGGCCCTGAAAGATCACATCACCTATTATGCAACTGTTGATAGATTCAAAGCCAAATGAACAGCACTATATTGAAGGATTTTTATACGCACTATAGTAGACAATCCTGTCTTGACTGACTTTCTGTAATTAGGATCTTGTTCTGTGCTTCTCTCAGAATTAGCACTCGTTAAATACTGATTGCTGTTGAATGTTACTCAGCTGCCCACAGTAAATATGGAGAAGTGTAGGGGAAAACGAAGAAAGTGGGCCATGCCCATTTATTTCCCTTTCTATCAGAGAGTTTGCTGACTCTTTCCATCCTAATGGCTTGAGTGTTCTCCCACCAACACCCAGTTTCTCAACAGTTATGATTTAGCAATTTGAACTTTACTTCCCTGTCTCTTACTGGCCAAATTCTAAGTTATTTCTCCCACCCTGTGGGTCATGTCCTGGAAGATTACCACAGTGCCCCTTTTCCTCTAGACTCTGTGAAGCCATACAGAGCTTTTTAGAAATTGAAACCTTAGGGGAAATGGTCTCATAGTAATTTATTTGTAACAGAAGTCTGCTGTTTTCTTCTCTGAAATCGGTTCACTAAAGAGGTGGAGTTCAGTTTTTTTTGTAAAATTTTTGTGTGAGGCAAAAGGTGAGATGACCAGAACATATTGAACTAATGTAAATGGAAAAAGTTATCCTAGACCTGAGTCTTTATCATCTCTCCTGAGTTATATTATTTCTCACAAGGGAAGGAAGAGAACCAGGAAAGGAGACCTGCCCCCTAACCATATTCTACCAAATCAGATTCTATTAAAACAGAGCCTTTGGAACCTGTCTGGGGGACACATTTCGCCACACGGTTAAATGGTGGGTCCCATCCAGTGCTGTCAGAAGGTCACCCGAGGTTCTGCCTTCTGCCAACAGTGTCTTCATTCCAGTTAGTGTGGGGAAAAAAGATGTTAGAGCTTTAGCAGCAACGAAGGCAGAGGTGGAGTAAGATAAAATTACATTTTAATGGTGTGAAGTCTAAAAGCAAATTTTTTTGGTGGGAAGAAAATTTTGGGGAAAGAAAATTATTTGCTGTTTTTCTGTTACTCTGGAGTTGAAATTGGTTTCAGCAATTCACTTGTTACTGCTCTGTACAATGAAGCCTTTATTTAGGTTAGCATTTGGGGATTTTAACAGTTTTTTTTTTTTCATTTATTTATTTATTTATTTTAAACATTTTATTTATTTATTTGAGAGAGAGACAGTGAGAGAGAGCATGAGCGAGGAGAAGGTCAGAGGGAGAAGCAGACTCCCCATGGAGCTGGGAGCCCGATGCGGGACTCGATCCCGGGACTCCAGGATCACGACCCGAGCCGAAGGCAGTCGCTCAACCAACTGAGCCACCCAGGCGCCCTTTTTTTCATTTAAAACTGATAAGGAGAGAGTATTATTAGTTCATGAAAAAATATTATCCTCCATATCATTTCTCAAGGACATTTTTCTCTCTTTCCAGAGACCCTGGGCTTTTATATCAATTTGCCTTTCTGTCTATAGGCAGGTAGATAGCTCTAGGAGAGCTTTACTTATAATGTCATAAATGATTTTCCCTAGAGTTTATGATTACAATATCCACTTGTAAACAGATTGTCATGGTTGTGTATGCCCCTCCTCCAGATTAGGTTTCAAAGTGAGTCTGCTTTATACTTTGTCTCTAAAAATGCCCCTTGGCTTGAATGCCAGTTGGATTAAAAGGGGAAAAAACTCATTTTATGATTTGTACAGCTGTTTCAGAGTTCAGATTCTTATAAAAGGTACCCCGGTGGCATTTCCTTACCACAAGATTGACAGACTGGGGAAAGCTAAACATTTTCTTTTCTAAAGAACTAGTGGAAAACAGACCTATTTTCAGGATTGGCTTGTCCTTGGTAAAGAGTTTGAAACCACTGAGTTGCATCATAGCCATAAAGTAAAGAAGCTGTTCCAAAGTCTTAATTTCTAGCCAGTGTTTAAGCAGCTGCAACAGAAAAAGAAAAAAAAAAAAAAAGAATTTCTTCTAACCTTCCAAGTGACTCCCAGTACACTGATTTTACTGAGAAATTTCACAATGGTTATTTCCTCTTCATGTTCAAACAGAGGCTTAGTGTCTTTAAATCCCTTTCTCTGAATGTCATATGGAACACCTAGGATGATTTAGGTGTGTACATAAACTTTAAGAGAATGTAAAAAAAAAAATCAGTGGAGGAGCATTGGAACTTTTAAGTAGGACTTTTTGGGGAAAACACATATGCACATGTTTCTTAAGGAGCTGACATCATTGAGATTTAACAGTTGGAGTATCATTTAACCTGGTTCTTTCTTTTTCATGAATTTTCCTGCATTCCTCGATGGGTTTCATTACCATTTGGAGGCCAACTCTGCGTGGAATGGAGAGGCATCATCTTCTCCCCAGGGAGGGATGGAGACGAATATAACAAAATTTGGGGATATGAGCAAGAATGCAGAAACATAAGCCTCCTGTGAATTGTGGGGAACCAGAATGCTTTTCTTTTGATATTACTCAAACTCTAAATCTTAAGGGAGAAGCAGCATAAAACTACATGTTACAATTCAAAAGTAATCTCTCTTTCCAACAGAACAAGGATATGCTATGGTTTTAATTGATAACATACTTGTACTTTTTCCCACAAACAAATCTTATTCCTAAATCTACTGGTTATAGATTATTTTAGGTGGTCTGAAAACCCTACAAGTTCTTCCTATGTCAATTCAACTGAATAATTTGTAGGTAAAAATTAAGTTTAAAAAAAACCCTTAATTTCTTTAAAAAAATTTTAAGGGCTTTATTTATTTATTTGTCAGAGAGAGAGAAAGAGAAAGAGCACAAGCAGGGGGAACAGGAGGCAGAGGGAGAGGGAGAAGCAGGCACCCCACTGAGCAGGGAGCCTTGACTTAGGGCTCAATCCCAGAACCCTGGAATCATGACCTGAGATGAAGGCAGACACTGACTGAGCCACCCAGATGCCCCAATTTCTTAAAATGTTTTAAATATAAGTTGATTTCTCTGCTTTCTCTATTGATGAAGTACTTAGTGATATAGAGTAATCATCTAGCTTCTTTATGATTTAATTTTCCTGTATATGCAATAGAAATTGTAAGCAGCTGAATATGAATTTCAACAACAAAAAAATTTATCTTTCTCAGTCATAATGAGTTCAGATGGATCAGAGATGAATAGTGAGAGAAACTTGAAGTTGAACTTATTGAGCATTTTTTTAAAAGATTCTATTTATTTATTTGACAGAGATCGCAAGTAGGCAAAGAGGCAGGCAGAGAGAGAGGAGGAAGCAGGCTCCCTGCTGAGCAGAGAGCCCGATGCGGGGCTCGATCTCAGGACCCCGAGATCATGACCTGAGCTGAAGGCAGAGGCTTTAACCCACTGAGCCACCCAGGCGCCCCTGAACTTATTGAGCATTTAAAGTATTGTTGACCTAAGAGAGATTAGAAATTGAAATAAGTATATAGAACATTAAAAGAAAGAATTTACTGCTGAGAATAGGGAAAAGGGTGGGAAGTGGCATAAAAGAGTGAGAACGGCTTTCCATAAACCACATAAAAACTTCATCTCATTACCCTATAGACAAGGGGCATACACACAGTAAAACCTTTGTAATCTGGCATTTGAGTCAAAATGAGGTGCCAGTTAGTGTCACGTTATGCTTAATAAAGTCTTAGCTCATGTTGTGTCAGGTGGTATCCTTATTTTACTTCTCTTATCCTCTCATTAAAGGCTTAGACATAAAAGGCATAAAGGGCAGTGGTTTCTACATATAAATAATCTTTTTTTTTAAGGCTTTGGTACAGCAGGTATCTACCTTCCCACTCCACCAGAATGATCACCTGGCATAGTGGTCCTACTATTCATACTGTACTATCTTCCTTCAGCATCCTCATCACTGAATCTCTTCTAATAGCTACATTCATCTCTTGTTAATGACAAGAGAAAGAGATCACTAAGTATGTATATATATATATGTATGTATATGTATATATGGTTATTTAGTGTAATCATATATGATTATGTAGTCTTGAAACAGAACTTAACAATGTGAGAAAAGATGAGGAATAAACACTAGAGCCACTCACTCATATATTAAGTACAACAGCAACTTCCATCTCCATCTAAATTTTGGCTTAAATCCCATGCGGTATAAAAGTGAATAATAAACATCTAGATCTGACAAACTTTTCTAGTTCTTTTTACTTTTGGTCTTCTCTGTTACATAGACATTATAATATGTCTGTGGTCCACTCTTCTTCACAAGTAAAAAAATTTCATTCATTAAACAATTTTTTCAGGATCAAGCTTTGTGCTAGGAGCTGTAGATCCAATTAAGACATCATTACTGCCTTGGAGGAATTTGAAATGCTGCCTAGAGGAACTAACTCTCAGTTTGTTTCACCCAAATATTTGGGCTGATGCTGGTCCCTCAGCATGTCTGAAGGACCTATCACATGACTTTAGATCTTTCTTTCTTGAGAACATTTCTCAATTTAAACTTGAGAAGTTTTTATGTATAGGATTTGAGCTAGGGGGCGGTGATGATATTGTGAGTCATAAGTTCTTAAAGTTAATATATGACAGATTATCTGGCTTTCTGAGGCCTTTTAAAAACATGCATTCCTATCCTTGGTTTGGCCCTATTGACTTAGATTCTTCATATGTGGGGTTTAGTAGATTCTGATACAGATGAGAATCTGTCTCCTTCATGAGGTTTTCATTAGCCAACTTGGAGTCAGGTAAAGACTATGTGAGTCCTACTGAATCTATATTTGTATTTTAATCTTTTTAAAGAATTGTATAAAAAATATATTAAAAGCCTGAAATGGGGAATTATGTCCAAATGTGAACACATCACATCAGTTTTGCTCTTTCCAGTCCTATGCAAGGTCACAAATTCCCATGATGCACAATATAGTGAAGGGATTTCCTCTTCCAATATATTGCTGCAGGCATTTGGGAAATGCCTAAAGATAGAGTAGATTTTCTAGTGCATAAACATAGATAATCTGATTACAATATTTTATAGAATCAGACTGATCATATGTTATGTAAATATATGCAATGTGTGTTTAGTCAGAGTCTCCCAGGAATATATCCACAGACAACTGGAAAATCTAAAATTATAAACAAATTTTTTCCACCTACCCCAATGAAACACTAAAGCCCCCCAAAAGGGTACATGTGGATTAAATACAAATTTGTACCTCCTGATGGGATTGCTCAATTTTTACAGTCCATGTGACCTCAGAAAACTCCTCTTTGGTCCATAGAAGCCTAGGGATTTTTAAAGATAGTACAAGTAGATTGTCTGCAATACTTCTACCCTGCTCCTCCCAATTCCCACTTTTCCCACCTTTCCCACCCTACAGAGCAGAGGGTATCAAGGTGGCAGACAGGTCCAGACAGCCGCTACCTTGCCTCTATGTGATGAGATCAAAGATGCTCCAGCTATCACATACAGTTCTGTGAGTTTGACCATCAGTCTTTTCTCCTTTTCCACCTTTCCCCTAGTTTTTTAGACTTTTTGTGCTGAGGTTGGCCTCTCACATCAGAGTGTACGAATCATAAACCTCTCAAATGAAAAGTAGAAAAGACCCAGTGATTTAGCTATTTGTACACTAATAGGAATCCTTCTGTAGGTTTGTATGTCTGACTCATTTGACAAATTCTGTTTTAAAGGAATATAGGCTTCCAGACTTGTGGAGTATAGTGTGATTACAATAACCTCTATGTGAGGTATCTTGCAGAGGAGGGCTTATGGATGAAGGAAAAAATCACTGGATTCATAGTTGACTTCAACTCACATATCTCAGGGACCCTTTAAGAGTCTCTCTGGCATTTATCTTTTCAGTGAGTGGAATCAGAGAGTCTTCAAAATTATTTATTTATTTTATGTTTATTATCACACTATTATATTTTATAATTATAATTATATAAAATTATGTTTGTGATTACTACTAAAAACTTCACTTTTCTTTTTTTGACTTAGCATCTTCGTGTTTTATGTAGTTACTATGTTTTCCCTTTCTTTCTTTGAGTGAGAATGTCTTCCTTTCTCAAGGCTGGGTAGTTTCCATTCAAATCTCTGCAGGCTGATTGCAGAAATTTCCTGAAGCAAACCTAAGCATTGACTGGCATTTATAAATCCCTGGCAGCATACCAAAGTTGGTTAAAGAAATAAGATGCATTATCTCATAGGCTTAGCTAATCTGAAAGTTATGAACTGTCTCTGGATGTGAGGGCTTAATATGGTGGCAAGCTGTAGAGTGACAAATTAAAGCTGGTAATGTTGCTGTTCAGCTTCATTCTCCAAATATCCATGTGTTTTGAATGGAGTCTCTCACAGGAAGCTGGTGTCATTAGGGAGATATGTTGTGTATTATATTTGCTTGACAAACATGTTTGAACATGAAACATGAAGTACTGGGAAAAGTTATAATCATCTGTTGTCCACATTATAATTAAGAAATCTGGATTCACAAATATGGATTTTAATCTAATTATATAGTGTAACCTGATTTTTCTCTTAGGAACCAGCTGATATGGGGACAATTTTATTAGGTAAAATCAAACAAAAATACTTCTGTTTTTAAAAATAATTACTGAGCTCCACAAACATTACTGATCTCAAATAAAAAAAATCTTCAAATGTTTTTGGAATTAAAGAGATGATTATTATCTTTATTGAATTTTCTCATATTTTCATTATTCTTTGCTTAACTTGTAAAATGAGTGAGGTCATGACAAAATCTTTGGGTAGCCAATTCTAGCTCTCCAAGATTATAGTAAAATAAAATACCAAAAGTTGAAAAAGTGGAAATAAGAACACATTTTGGCCTGATTTCTCTTTCCTCAAATATTTGAGATCAATATATATCTAAAATATAGATATTTATGTATAATTACATATAACTTCTCCTTTATAAATATACCATAAACCTAAATTATGCTTATTAAGGATTGAATGTTTAATTATAGTTTTTCTTTTCAAAATGATAAACCAAGTATATACTTGGTTTTTTATCCTTGCTTATTGTGGTGAATGTCAGAGAGCCATTTACTGAAGAAATTAAGTTCTTCGGTTTTTAAATATTGGACTAAGCAATTCTTCTTATGGTAGGAAAAAAAAATACCTCAGGTGAAAAGTGATCATTAAGTGATGAACTAGACAAAAGTCTTAGTAGAGAAACCCCACTAATAGGGTTATCACTAATAATACTGGTTGGGCTACAGGTGCTAGAGCAGTAAGAGAAAGCCATCCTCATACAGCAGCCAAAAAAAAAAAATCCCCAAAGAATGTCAGTTTATGTTTCCTGCCTTAATTTCAACTTATATATATTTAGAAAATCACATTCCATACTCTTAGGACTACCATTCAGTGCCTTTAGATTAGGGACAGCAGGAGAGAAATAGGATGACTCTTTTTTGAGTAAGTGGCTTTTCTACAGAAATGAGCCCTATGCTTACGTTGCTCAATTCCCAGAGTCTCAACTTCTTCTCCTACCAAGCAGTGTTAAAAACTCACTTCTTATGGCGAATTATAGTAGAGAGTGTGTGTAAAGCCTTGTTCACTTCTGGCACATAATGATGTTTTTGATACCAGTGATGAACACTTGCCGGACACCAACAATTGGGCTGAGTGCTTTACATGCATTATCATACTTAATACTTTTCTCATACCCTGAAGTTTGTCTTATATTCATTTCCCCTCAGTTCACAGGGAAATTAAGTTCCAAAGCTCCTAACTGGCAGAACTGGAGTTAGAACCCAGATTTGTTCAATCCCAAGTCTGAGCTCTTAGCCACCATAGAATACCTATCCCTAGATGTCCATAGTGTTCTACAAAATCAGTTATTATTTACTATTCCTGTTTTATCTGAAAAATAGTAAGAGACTGAGGCAGTGTGGAGATTCTAGAGAGCAAACGGGGAGAATTATATACCTTTCTAACCAACATAGTCTTCAGTCATCATTAATTTACCAAGTAACTTCTCAAATGGAAAGATTACAGGTTTTCTAACCTCAATGAGAGTGGACAAAGTAAAAACAGATCTCTTTCTTGCTTATGTTAATGTATTTTGTCTCATGTGGTTGGATTGGGATGAAATTTGGAGCCTGGCTTAAGCACAATGTAAACTGGTCATGAAACCCCATATAGATGCAGCTATTTATTGCTGACAGGGTGTTGACCAAATTTTCATATGCATTGGCTGCCTCATTCAGAGGCTTTAGTAAAACCACTCCATATGGCCCATATTCTCACGTGGTACCGCTTTCCAGGATGACTAGTGGAGCTTTGACCAATCCTGAAGGCTTCCTGATTCAGAGGAACTATCTCAGAAAACTCGAGAAAACTTTAAAATAGATATAACAATCCCTAAAATGATACGGGATGTATAATTGGCCCTTGCATACTGACCAGATTTAAGGATTTGTGGCAGTACTTTGGATTATTATTCAGGAGGGCAATGTTGTATTTGTTTGCCTCTAGTTCTCTGAAACCATTTTTGGGTTTGCCTGCTGTTTCTTTCTAGTGAATATTCCTGTTGTTACTACCTATAGACAGAGCGTGATTTAGTACCCCTTGCCTCTTAAATGATAAGTAATTATTGAAAAGCTTTAAGAAAATGGACAATCTGGGGCACCTAGTTGGCTCACTGGGTTAAGCCTCTGCCTTCAGCTCAGGTCATGATCTCGGGGTCCTGGGATCGAGCCCCGCATGGGGCTCTCTGCACAGCGGGGAGTCTGCTTCTCCCTCTCTCTCTGCCTGCCTTTCTGCCTACTTGTGATCTCTCTCTCTCTCTCTGTCAAATAAATAAAATCTTTAAAAGAAAAAAGAAAGAAAATGGACAATTTATATAGTAGCAGGGAAAAAAAAAAGATTTTCCACGGAATAGGTAATGAAAAGGGGCCCCAAAATAGAAAAGTATATAAAAAATTAAAAAGCTCATTATAACATGCATTATTCTTCGAGAGTATCTGAATCAAGGTTAACAGAATGATTTTTTGCTGCTACCTTGAAGTTTGAGTTTAGTGGTTCCCATCTCTAGCATGAAAAGATGGGAATGAAATGAAGTACTATGAGGGTATAACAGACCTGGCAAAGATAGGGTGTAAAGAATTCTACTAAAGACTGAAGGGTTGGTGAGGCTTTACTCAACTCTATAGTTTCAGAAACAAGTTAAAGCAAATGTGGCAAGAGGTGTGATTGTTTCCTACTCTGTGTATTTCTCCCTCTCCTTATTAATAACTTGGGAATAGTAATACCTCATCTGAGGGATACCGATGAATAATTTTAAAAGGTACAGAAAAATTAAGATGAAAAACTGATGGCAAGGTCTATTTCACAAATGTGAACCGAACATTTATAATTTCATTGTATGTGTTACCTTGTCTGAAAAAAAATCCGTTTCCCTTTTCCTTTTCGGATTCTAGGTAGACTACATTTTTCAGGTTATCTTGCAGTTAAATACATCCCTGAAGTGAGTTTTAGCCCTTGGAATGGGAGTGGAAATAATTCATGACACACAGTTCTCTCCAATGAAAACTTCCTGTGTGAGATCCTCCCTGACCTTTACACATCTGCTTCACTGAGATCTCAGATGATCCAGAAGAGGGCAGATCCAGATCCAGAAGAGAGCCGCGAAATCTAGACCATCTAAATCACTACCTTAAGAATAACTGCCAAATTCAGGAACCACCTTAGTCTTCTGTGTGAATTGTGTTTTGTTCATCTAGTAATATTTTGGAGTTTCTTTATTAGCATTTAACCTATCCTTATGCATAAAATCAAAATCCTTTTGAAATTCAATAAGTGATCACTAGCTTACTGTTCTTGGAAATGTGTGTTATAAATGAAAGTCACATGCCTTCCTAAATCGTATTCAAGTATAGATACCTAATTCTAATAGAAAAAGTGAGGAAACATCTAGGAATAGGATATAGCAGCAGTCCAATGCAAAAGTTACATAAAGAACAGGTAATGCTGGGGGATCTGTTCATAAAGATAATCACATATTGCTCATCTATACTATGTCAGTCCCCTATACAGATTCTCTACATATGAACTTAACTTTAGCATTCCAGCAACCCCATGAAGTATTGTTCTGTCCATATTACAGATTTGAAAACTAACATTTCAGAAATGATATGATTTGACTTTAGTTAGGCAATTAATAAGTGGGATATCTTGGACGCGAAGCTGGTTCAGTATGACCGTTGGGGATACTCTTACTTGGGGGCTGCAAAGGCACCAGAATTCATCTCTGATATGTCAGATCTCAGGACTATTTGCTCATGAAGGACATTCAGGGGAGCCTATGGTGTCTCAGTTGTCAGAGCCAGATTACTTCGTCTTCTTGGGTGAAGAGAGAGAAGGCCTAGCTATCAGTGAGAGAGAGTATGAACAGGCCTCAGAAGAAAGGGCGCCCAAGACAGGGAACCAGAAAAAAAGTGCTCCAAAGAGATGTTTAATCTATTCTATGACGGGAAGAGTTTGAGAATTCCCAAACTCTTACATTGCCATTGTAGAAAAATCTCAATCTAGTTGTGTGTGTGTGTGTGTGTGTGCGTATTTTCCAATCTAACGTGGAGGGGATGTCTTTTTCTAGACTTTGAAAATCCTGTCTTATCTAGCCCAGAGTGTATGTAGGCATTCTGCAAATTGTGATGATTTGACATTAATCTAGAGTTACAGTATCAGCTGGAGGCACACTGTTTAACTGGGCAGCTTGTGAATTTACAAATAATGCTTTGGTGCAGTATAGTAGCTTGTCTTCATTAAAAAGTGCTAAGAAATTGTATAAATTTACCCCTAAATAATAATAATATGAAACCATTGCAAAGTGTGAGGTGCTCAAGAGGATTTATACAGTAATTGGTACATTTTTCTCTTGGATTACCTTGAAATTTTGCCAGTGTTCCCAAAAGAAAAAGAGCAAAATATGCAGTGTGATGTTATTAGTTTTGATTGGGTATTCTCTGAGCACCCCTTTCTGTCGAAGGAATATAGCTCTCTTTACCATATGCACAGCTCTCTTTGGGAGTTGATTAAGGTAGTTATTGAGAAAATGTCCTACTTTGGATATTAGCATGTCTGCTGTTCGGTCTTCTGTATCATCTCTGAACCATGGCTTAAAAATATGTATGAAGGACAAGTCCTGAGGGAATTGTGGTGGTGCTTCTGTGTCTCTATCACAGCAGAGCTGTGAAAATTACATATTAAAGACAAAGTCAAGGTCAAAGTATTCTGGGCCTTGGTTCAAGAGAATTGGGAATAGATTCAAAGGATGAAAAAAAAAAAAAGCTCACAGACTTCAATGGCTACCTCTCACAAACTTTATTTAGCAAAAAGAAAAATATAAGAAAAGGACACTCTTAAGTAAACCAAAAGTTCACATCTTTCATGTCTCAGGGACATATTTTTAATGGTTTAGGAGGCCACGTGAGACAAGAAATCTGCCAGAGGGGAAATGTTCCTAGATTTTCTTCCCTCTCCTTCTTAGAGGGGCTGTGGATAGCCTAGAAACATCCTGCTCTGCTATGCTGGTCTCCATCTACAAAGGTCAATAGGAGCCTAGTAAATTCATAGGTCCTCCTGATCAGCAAACCTACGTTTATTGGCCAGTGACTAGTGATTTGCCACAGAAATGTCAGGAACTTGCATATTCAGAGTGAGATGGTACCTCTTCCATCCTCCAGGCATTCATCAACAGAAATTAAGTAAGAACCTCAGAACCCCTGGCAAGATCCCCAGTCTTCCTGCCCATAGTACTCATAGACTATCCACTTCTGTGTGTCTTAGAACCATTAGGACATTTTTAATCAGTGTCTTTATTCATGTTTTTGTGAGTCATAAGAAGCCCAGATGTCCCAGGTCATCCTTTACCTTTTAGACACTAATTTCCATAATTTCTCTATATTTCCTTCCCAATTCCCAAACTTCCACTGTAGTCTCTGGAATTTAAAGTCCATTATTATCATCTCAGCATATGCTGAGTGAAATAAGTCAAGCATTGAAAGTCAATTATCATATGGTTTTACTTACTTGTGGAGCCTAAGAAATGACACAAAGGACATTGGGAGATGGAGAGGAGAAGTGAGTTGGGGGAAATCAGAGGGGGAGACAAACCATGAGAGACTGTGGACTCTGAGAAACAAACTGAGGGTTTTGGAGGCAGGGGTGAGGGGTGGGGTGAGCCTGGTGGGGGGTACTATGGAGGTCACATATTGCATGGAGCACTGGGTATGGTGCATAAACAATGAATCTTGGAACACTGAAAAAAATTTAAAAAATAATAAAATCCATAATTAGCAAAATTCCCTAGATCTTCAACTTCTTCTTTGACTGTTCCCTTACTATCTAACTGTAAGTGAAAATTCAGTCCCTCTTGAAGAGGATTATTTCTCCTGCATTCTCACAAGTGACAGTTTTATCTCTTCCCCAGGACCTTTACGGCTAGGCCTCTAGGTGGGCTAGTGGTCTCCTTTGCCTCTCATTCCTGCTTCCAGACAATTCTTCCTCTTTTCAGTGTCTCTCCACCCAGCATTGAATTGTATTTTTTCTTGCAACACACCCAATGAACTGTCCTTGTATTTCTCACTTACCAATCCTTCAGTCACTTCCCCTTATGTCTTAAAGATTCATTGTCACTCTCGACGAGACCACTCTGTCATAATTCTTAGTGAGCTGCTCAGATGTTTCTTCCAAATTTTGGTCTCTTAGGATTTTCTACCCTGTTCACTGTGTTTCAGCAGCACTGGCCTTCTTTCTCTTCTTTAAACACGTCAGGCACACTCCCTCTTCAGAACCCCTGCCCTTGATACTGTTCCTGCCAGGAATACTTGCCCCAGGTTTTCACTTGTATTCCTTCCATATGTCAGATCTTGACTAAAATGATACCTGTTTGTGACTTTCTATGATTGACTAAAATTAATCACCCCCCCACCTGACTCCCTATTTTCTTCCCTGCTTCAAGTTTCTCCTTAGGATATACTATACATTTTACATATTTATTTGTTACTGCCTTATTCCCTCCCAGAATGTCAGCTCCCAAAGGACAGGGATTTTTGGACAGCTTATTACTAACTACTCAGCATTTGTAACAGTGCCTACCATGTCTTAGTCACCCAGATATATGCTGAATGAATAAACAGTCTGTTATCCATAAACTGACCTCACCTAGGTCTGACACAGGGCTTTTGAGGCATCACATTCTTCCTGTACAATCATTTGGTTAAATCCCTACGTGATCATGTAGAGCTCATGCATGCTTACCTAGTATCTTTCCCTAAGCAGGACAGGCCATGGCGTATCATACAAAGCTCTGTGGAGAAAATAATTGAATAGGGGTCTGTATTAGTTTCCTAGGGCTGGCATAACAAAATACAACAAAATAAATGGCTTAAACAACAGAAATTTATTGCTTTACAGTTCTGAAGTTTAAAAGTCCAAGATTAAGGTAACAACAGTGTTCATTCTCTCTGAGGACTGTGGGCAAGAATTTATTGTGTGTGTTTCCTCTACCTTCTACTGATTTGCTAAGACCCTCTGACATATTTTGATATGTAGTAGCATCACACTAATCTTTGCTTTTGTCTTCACATAATCTACTCCCTGCATGCATACCTATCTCCAAATTTCTCCTTTTTATAAGGATATCAGTTATATTTGCTTAAGGCCCATCCTAATGACATCATTTTAACTTGATTACCTCAGTAAAGACCTTATCTCCAAATAAGGTCACATTCTGAGATGTTAGGAATTAGGACTTCAGCATATGAATTTTGGAAGGACACAATTCAACCCTTGACAAAGTTTATATACCTAATATGGAATAGCATATCACTAGAAGGGATACGTGTTTAATGATACAGAAAGGCTTAGAGAAAACCAATAACTTAATAACAAAAGAATTTCCTGGGTGCCTGGGTGGCTCAGTCATTAAGCATCTGCCTTTAGCTCAGGTCATGATTCCAGGGTCATAGGATTGAGCCCTGCATCAGGCTCCCTGGTCATCAGGAAGCCTGCTTCTCCCTCTCTCACTCCCCCTGCTTGTGTTCTCTCTTGCTATGTCTCTCTCTGTCAAATAAATAAATGAAATCTTCAAAAAAAAAAAAAAGTACTTAAAAAAAAAAAGAAAAGAATTTCCTGAGTTTAGACCCCCTGACTGCTTCACCTATAATTCCACCATGTTATTTTATCCTCTTGGAGGAAAAAAAAAAAAAGCTATAATAAAGATAATTAGAATACATAATAATTAACAAGAAGCCCAGGTCAAGATGTATAATTTCATTGATTCCACTTCCAAATCAATTCATCAGAATGGAATCAATTTACATGCAGAAAAATAACTGTAAAATTTTAATCCAGTTTAACACCATTGCAAGAGAAGTCTTGAGAGAGAAAGCAACAGATGTCAGCCTGACCAGGCTGACAGAAGTGAAAGCTCCCAGGAGAGACCTCTGGAATGAGGACATTTTGGACAAAATGCTCATTTTGTCCAAAGGCACAGAATTTTATTCCTTCAAACAAATCCAAATATAGAACTTGAACACATAGAACAGCTGCTGTTACTTCTGAAGTAGTAGAGGAACGGCTTTTTAGAGCTGCAAGTATGTTTTAGCAAAAAACTAAATATAACTGAAAATAAAAGTGATGTTCACATTATTCACATAAAATGATGTTCACATAAGTGAACAGATTTTTATGGTAGAGAAGAATGAATTCAGATTTTTTTTAGTTTAGTTTTGTTTTGAGAGGGAGATAAAGAGAGAGAGAGAGAGAGAACACGAGAGGGGGAAGGTCAGAGGGAGAAGCAGACTCCCCGACGAGCAGGGAACCTGATACAAGACTCGATCCCAGGACTCAAGGATCATGACCTGAGCCCAAGGCAGTGGTCCAACCAACTGAGCGATTTAGGCGCCCCTAAATTCTGATTTTTGATGGTTAGATGATAATGACCATATATTTATAGAGGTAGCATTAATTATGTGCCTTCTGTGTATTAGATATGTTATTATCAGATTAGTAAGACATGATTCCTGACCTCAAACTGCTCAAATCTAATGAAAGAGCCAATAATATTATCCTTTCAATACACTGAAATAAGTGACCTAGATAGAGTACTAGGGAAATAGAGGAGCACCTTCCTTACCCTGACCCTGTCAGAATCAGGAAATATATCCAGAATGTCTGACTTAAGCTGAGTCACTGTGCAGTGCTTACGGGGCAAAAGGAGGGTGGGCAGGATATTTCAGCTGGAAGGAAAAGCAAGAGTTATAGATGCACAAGGATAGTGGGTACAGAGGGCTGGAAGTAATTCGTTATGGCTGGAATTTATTTTTATATTCAAACTTTATTCTAAAAACTACAAGAAAGATACTGTATTTGCATTTTAGAAAAAGTTTACTCTGGCATTCATACAAAAAATGAGTTAGAGGGAAGTTAAAAAATAATCAGGAAGATAAAAAGCAGAATGACCCATTTTGTATTTTGATAGTGAGGATATTATCTAAAATGATAGAGGAGGAAAGGAAGAGATTTATGAGACTTGCAGAGGATCAAATCAACAGGACATGAGGAGAGTGAATTAAATGAGAAATACAAAGAAGATGGCTTTCAGTGTTGTGGTTGAAGCCTTCACTGAGGATTTGTTCAGTTTGGTGTGCCTGTGCTACATCCATGTAAACATATCTACTATTGGGTAGGTGGGTTTGAAACATAGGGTAGAGACCAAGGGTGGAAACAGACTTGACAGCCATGTCCTTAAAAATTGTTGTTGACATCACCTGAGAGGGTAAAAACATTTACATTGAGAATAAAAAAGGGGAAAGAACTTTCTCAAAAAATATCATAAGGCAATTGAATATAGTTAGTCTATGTGCTGGTATTTAATAAATGTCTGTGATAGTGAAATAAAAATTTAAAAATCACTAGGCTATCTCAGAGCTCATGTTCTAATATAGATGAAGTAGAGACCCAAGGAATTGTAAAAGGGAAAAAGGTTATGCATATATCTGCAAGAGAGGAAAACTTGTTGAGAATAGGTTTATATTTAAATTTTTATTTTATTTTAGTATTCTCTCTAGATTATTTAATAGATAAAATAGCAGAGGAAGAGCAACAATGAGAAGAGATAGATTATAATATGAATTCATAGAACTATAGTAATGGAGTGGGTGTATGTCATCAGATACAGATAGAACTTTCTGGCAGATATTTCAAGCTATTCCTCTTCTGTCATTTACTATTCATATTTTCTCTTTTCTTTTATCTTCTCACCCTTGGCTTTTGCTTTCTCTGACAGCTTCATCAATAAAAGAACACAGTTAGGTTAGTGGGAACACAATACAATAAAGCAGTTTGGGTAAAGCCAACATTCCACTGTAATGCAATATGGACACATATAGGGGTCCAACTAGGCCCTACGACCTATGAATTTTAATGAAACAGTTCTTTACAAATCAGTGACAAAATCTTGTGAAATGAATTTATCCAGGTATTGAATGAGATTTAAAATGTTGGGGCCATTGTGAAAGGTGATTAAAACCTAAAAATCCACAAGACACATGTTGTCCTGGAGATGCTTATAGATTTGTAGATGTACTGAGATGTTGCTTTTATAATGATAACAGTTTCCAGTACAAATATTTCAATGTTAAACGTCTGTTAAATAATAGCTTATATTAAACCAACTTAGGTATCTCTTATGGAGCTACCGTCCCAAAGGGCTGTGAAGTCCCCTTTGCCATTGCATCATCACACTGAGATATCCTTGATCCACATTCTCCTCTCCCCACTTGATGCAGACTCAATTCCATAAAGTCCACCTATCTCTGGCTACTTGTTGGTTGCTAGGATTGGTTTGTGTTTGAGTCTGAGAGTGGAAGCATATCCTGACAAGTTCTCTTTCTTAACCACTACATCCTGAGTCTCTCACCTCCATTTCTATATTAAACTTCCAAGTCTTTCTTGATAATAAAAGAAAACAGCTAAGAACAGACCAGTTTTTCTGTAATGGTAGGAAATCTTACTTCAGGGCTCTAAGATTGAAATTCACTATTGCGTCCTAAGTAAACTGTCTTTTCCTACAGATAGAGGTGGAAGGAGGAAGTGGTGGAAGCCATGCTAAATCAAAAAGGGGAAATCAGAGAAAGGGTATCTTAATTTTTCTTGGATTACTCCTAGTTCAGTCCATTATTCCAGCATAATTACATAAGAGCACCTCCTTTTATTCTCCAATGTATCCCACTCTGGACAACAAACTAATTATGGTATGGCAACACTAATTAAAGTTCTGTTCCAAGATCCAAATAATTGTCAGAGGATTAAGTGAGATATTCAAGAATATGGTGAGAAAATAGTAGCATCTATTTCTTTTTTGTTTTTACCATTTTATTTATTCATTTATTTTAGAGAGAGAAAGAGAATGAGTGAGTGGTGGGGTGGTGGGGTAGGAGCAGGGGGAGAGAGACAAGTAGACTCCACACTGAGCACAGAGCCTGACATGAGGTTCAATCTCATGACCCTGAGGTCATGACCTGAACCAGTATCAAGAATTGGATGCTTACCCAACTGAGCCACCCAGGCACCTAAATCTATTTCTAATTGATACTAATAAATAATAGGAATGACTTTTTTTTCTTTTGATTTTTTATTGCCAATCTACTTTAAAAAAACTTATTATAGAAAATTTCAAATATATATAAATAAATAGAATACTGTGATAAACCCAAGCATTTCTATGAGACTTTAGTAATTATTGATTATAGTTAAGTTATATTCTATAATCCTATCCATTTTCCATGTGATTTTTCTATAAACTTTATTTTTCAGAACATATTTAGATTTACAGGAAAATTGCTAATATAGCATAGAGAGCTCCCATAGACCCCATACAAAATTTCCCTATTTTTAACATTTTACATTAGCATGATAGTCCTATTACAGTTAATGAACCAATATTGATAACTTTTTACTAATTAAAGTATACTTTATTCGTATTTTCTTAGTCTTAAAATTTTTTTTCTTTCCAAGAACCAATACAGGATACCATTTAGCTTTTTTTTTTTTTTTAAGGATTTAATTCTTATTTATTTATTTGAGAGAGAGAAACAGATAGTGACAGAGAGAGCACAAGCAGGGAGGAGAAGGAGAAGCAGGCGCCTGCTGAGCAGATTTTATTTATTTATTTGACAGAGAGAGAGAGAGATCACAAGTAGGCAGAGAGGCAGGCAGAGAGGGGGGGAAGCAGACTCTGCACGGAGCAGAGCACCTGACACGGGGCTCAATCCCAGGACCCTGGGATCACGACCTCAGCCAAAGGCGGATGCTCAATTGACCAAGCCACCCAGGCACTCCATAATTTCACATTTAGCTATCATATCTCTTTTAGCTAGTCCTGTTTCTGACAGTTACACAGTTTCTTTGGTTTTGATGAATTTGAGAGCTTCCAGTACTGTCAGGTATTTTGCAGAATATCTATTGGATTTTCATGGTATTTTTCTCATGATTATACTAAAGTTGTGAGTTTGGGGGAGGAATACCACAGGGCAGTGTCATTTTCATTACACCATGTTAAGAGAACATGCTATTAATGTTGACTTCCAGCACTTAGCTGGGATAGTGTTTTTTAGGTTTCATTGCAATGAGGCTACTCTTTTTTTCTCCTCTTTACATATCATCCTCTTTGAAATGAAGCCATTATGCACAGTCCACACTTAACCAGTGAGGAGTTATGTTCTTGAAAGCATAATGCAATTTAACCTAACCTAACCTAACCTAACCTATCATATCCTTGAAGGCAAAGTGTCCAAATAAATGATTTGGGATTATTCTGTATGAGAGTTGTATCTCGTCATCCTCATTTATTTATTTAATCAATTATTTATATCAATATAGGCCCATGGGTTCCTTTAGATGATGTTGTTTCAGACATTTATAATACAGTTAGTCTATTTCATCTCCACTGACTTCTGAAATTGTTTAAAAAATTTCAAACCGTTTCTCTCCATGTGCTGTAAAGTTCTGTGGGTTTTCACACGTGCATAAAAGCCATTTATCTATCATTAAATTATCATACAGAGTAGTTTCATCATCTTAAAAAAATCCTCTGTGCTTCATCTATTCAGCCCTCCCCAGCTACACTTGAACCCCTCATAACCAGTGATCATTTTATTTTCTATAAATATGCTTTTTTCTAGAATGTCATACAATTTGGATTATAAAATATGTATCTTTCTTAGAATGGCTTCTTTCACTTAGAAATATGCATTTACATTTCCATCTATATCTTTTCATGACTTGGTAGCTCACTTTTTTTTAATCACTGAATAATATTCCATTGTATGAATGTATCATAGTTTGTGTGTATATTTACCTTTTTAAGGCCATCTTGGTTACTTTAAAGTTTGAGCAGTTATGAATAAAACTTCTGAAACTCACATGCAATTTTTGGCATGGACATAAGTTTTCAAGTTAGTTGGGATTATACCTAGGACCACAAAATGTATGGTAAGACTACATTTATCTTTGTAAGAAATTGACAAACTTTGTAGTGGCTGTACTATTTCAAACTCTAAACAACCATAAGTGAGAGTCCTCTGGCACTTCATTCTCATCAGAATTTGATTTTATCTTCTTAATTTTATGTCAGGCATTCTAAGAAGTATATAGTGGTATGTCATTGCTTTAATTTGTTATCATTTAATGCTACATGATGTTGAGCATCTTTTCATATGCTTATTCATCTTTTCCATACATATTTTCTTTGATGAGTTGTCTCTTCATATTTTTGTCTATTTTAATTGAGGTTTTTTTTTATTGTTGTATCCCCAGAGTTCTTTATATCTTGGAAATATATCTTTTATTAGATTTGTTTGCCAAATACTTTATTCCGAATATTTTTTGCATGTATGTTGTCTTTTCTCTTATCATCTTTCACAAAACAAAATTTTAAAAATTTTAATTTGGTCTAACTTACCAGTTTTTTCTTCTGTAGATTATGCATTTTTTAAAGAGTTTATTTATTTATTTGACAGACAGAGATCACAAGTAGGCAGAGAAGCAGGCAGAGAGAGAGGGGAGGAAGCAGGCTCCCCACTGAGCAGAAAGCCCGATGTGTGGCTCGATCCCAGGACCCTGAGATCATGACCTGAGCCAAAGGCAGAGGCTTAACCCACTGAGCCACCCAGGTGCCCCTATAGATTATGCTTTTGATGTTCAATCTAAAAATGCAACATCAAGCCCAAGATCACCTATATTTTCCCCTACATTTTCTTCCAGAGGTTTAATAATTTAGGTCTATTATCTATTTTGAATTAATTTTTTTTCAAAGGTGTAAGGTTTATGTTCAGATTTTTTTTTTTTTTTTTGCATGTGGATGTCCAACTGTTCTATCATCCTTTATTAAAATGATCATCTTGGGGCGCCTGGGTGGTTCAGTGGTTAAAGCCTCTGCCTTCGGCTCATGTCATGATCTCAGGGTCCTGGGATTGAGTCCCGCATCAGGCTCTCTGCTCAGCAAGGAGCCTGCCTCCTCCTGTCTCTCTCTGTCTGTCTCTCTGCCTACTTGTGATCTGTCTGTCAAATAAAAAAAAAAATCTTTAAAATGATCATCTTTTCTCCATTGAATTGCCTTTGCTCTTTTATGAAGGATCCATTTGCTATATTTGTGTGGGTTTATTTCTAGTTTTTTTTTTTTTTTTATTTTGCCTGTTTATCTTTTGTGAAGTGTTTCACTAATACTATACTGTCTTGATTACTGTAGGTATATCATCAGTTTTGAAATCAGGTAGTATAAACTCTCCATTTTTTTCCTTCAGTATTGTGCTGACTATTCTAGGTCTTTCACCTTTTTATGTAAACTTTAGAATCAGTTTATCAGCATCTCCAAAATAGCTTGCTAGGATTTTAATTACGGTTGTGTTGAACCTAAATCAGATTGGGAAGAATGACCATCCTTATAATACTGTCCTTCAGTCCATGAATGTAGAGTAGCATTCCATTCATTTAGTTTTCCTTTTATTTTCACAGCATCCTGTGGTTTTTAGCATATAGATCTTATGCATATTTTATTAGATTTGTGCTTATATATTTCATTTTTTTTGTTTTTTTAAATGGCATTGTTATGCTTTTTGCTGGCATATAGAAAAATAACAATTTTTATATGAACTTTGTATATTGTGGCCTTATTTTACTTGTCTGTTATTCTGAGAATTTTTTTTGTTCATTTTTTTTGGTATTTTCTACATAGACAGTCATGCCCTTTTTGAACAAAGATGGCTATATTTCTTCCTTTCCTTTTCCTGCCTCATTGCATTAGATAAGACTTCCAGTATAATGTTGTATAGGAGTGATGAGAGAGAACATCTTTGCCTTGTTTCAATCTTAGATGGAAAGCATCTAGTTTTTTTTTTTTTACCATTAAGTATGATACTATCTGTACATCCCACATTATCTTTAACTTATACTTTAAAAATATTTAAAAATATTTGAGAACATCTAAGATGTTCTCAAGTATATATATATATATATGTATATATATATATATACACATACATATATACACGCACACTTGTGATATCTTCTCCGTCTTGTTGCTACCAATAAACCACTTACTTAGTACCCGTCAAGAACTATGACTTTGTTTTTGTTTGTTTTTAAGTCTTTATTTATTTTTTAAATTTCTGTTCACTGTTCCAGAATTCATTGTTTATGCACCACACCCAGTGCTCCATGCAATACATGCAAAATGTGCCCTCCTTAATACCCACCACCAGGCTCACCCAACCTCCCACCTGCTGCCCCTCCCAAACCCTCAGATTGTTTTTCAGAGTCCACAGTCTCACATGGTTCATCTTATGACTTTGTTTTAAGGCTAGGATAAGATAGGAAAAAATATAAAGATAGTCTGCAGAATATTAAGAATAAATAACATCTGATCATGAACAATAAGCTCAAGCTGGTAAGCCACTCTCTGGATCCAAATTAAAAAGAAAAAAGGGGATTTAAGGTTTGTATCTTGGTAAGGAACATTTCCCTGGCAATACCTGTTCTCATTCCTTTGGAGCTATACCCCCTTCTTCAGAATACCTTGTTATAATTCTATCCCTAGGAAACATTGTTATTAATTAGTAGGAGGGAGTTTGCCCATTACATGGAAATGGGAAAATGAGAAAAGGAGATTTCAACTCTCATTGCCTGGAAGATGTGTTTCCCATACTCCAAATTGGAATTCTGAATGAATTCCATCATTGTAACTATTTATATTTAGTGGTTATTTTCTCTAAAACTCTTGTGAGGATACTGTTCTACATTTCCGGTGTTAGACATCATTCGACAAACACCCATGAGTATGTTCTTCGTGAGAAGGTTTGGAAACTTACCCAGAGTGTAAATTATCCCTCTTCATGGGTAGGTTCCGAATTTTAAATTGCTGCTTCCCATGTCTAGTTTGGGATTCTGACTATCTGAATCAGCTCAGCATCATTAGCAGAGTTCTCCCTATGCAGGGCCAAGGCAAAATCCTTATATAAAAGGTCATTTTCAGCCTTGATAAGAGTAGTATCTCTGGTCTTATCTTTCCACTTTCCTTTGCCAGCTTATTCTGAACAATATCTTCACTTTTCATTTGATTATGTTACCTGGTTTGAGAGAGACAGTAGAAAATGTAGTAAATTTATAAGACATTATACATCCTCCTGAATTGTTTTACATAAGAAAAGCCTTCTTCTGGAAGAAGAGAACCAATAATGCAGACACAAGAGAAGGAAAATGCAAGAAAGGTAGCAGAGTTTGAATCAGAGGGAAGTAAGAGAGAGAGAAAGAGAGAATGAATTTGTAGAAGGATAGCTATGATAAGTGAGACTTTGAGTAGAGAGAAGAGCAAAGGGAGATTTTGCTGTGAATTAAGCAATATAACCCCTCCATTGTGTCCATTTTAGAATGTTCAATAAACGTTTACATTAATTTCTAATTTTTTTTCTCAACATTGAAATACTCTTTTATTGTTATTATGATCCCACTCAGATGGGTTATTTAGTTACACTACTTTCCTTCTTTCTACCTAACACCTTGCATATCAACATTCTTATCTGACAGATTGTGATGCTTGGCTTCAGCTTTGTCCCTAGAATCTATGGCTCACCTGTCTCCTGATTCCAGTCCAGCGTGCTTGCTGAAGCAAATCTGTGCTCATGCATCCCCAGCACATATTGCATGCTCTACACTCCATCTTACTAAAGACACTTAGACAGTAAGTTGTATCAAAAGAAAAAACAAGTCAAGTGATTAAATAGAGAAAGTAGAATTTTAAATTGATAATTAGTTACAGAACTTTCAGAGAGCTGAAAATCCAAAGAAGCAACAGAGACCTGCAAAAGCAGGAAGTTGCCAGATTTGCTAGGACTGCAAAGATGTGGAAAATATGTTACTGAGACTCAAAAACTAGGACCATGCAGTGAGATATCAAAGTGTATTTGGGTGAGTTGGGGGTTATGGAGGAGACACAGCTGCTCTTAAAATACCGCAGGAAGCAGAAAAAAATAGAAATACTTCGGTTTCTCTTTTCCATCTTCCATTCTCCCACCAATGCTTCCCTTTGACCAAACTTAGTGAGAAGCCAATGGACAAAGAAGCTAGGAAAAGTAATTTGCAGAATCAGTCCCCTACAATTCAGAGTGGAGCAAGTCTGTTGCTATTACAGACACTGTCTGATTATTACTATCATAATTTTAAGCATTCTGTCCCAGATGATGAAGATGTGCCCAATATTTCAAATAAAAGAGTCTTCATTGCTGTGCTGTGATCACCTACAGCTATAGACAGTCTGTGTCTCAATACTGAAACTACAAATGGTTCTCTGACCTTGAGTCCATCACAAAGAGCACCATGACTGTTGATCCTTACAAGGGCAACTTCCAAATAAACGTACGTGGCATCTTCCTGGCCTCATGCTTTGCACAGAAGCCAGGTAACTAGGCCATATACTTCTTTTGCCAGAGTGTCTGCTGGTTAAAAATACTTTATCTCCAAGCAGTACTAAGCAATATCTTTCAACTTTACTACTGAAGGGTGCCCACCAATGCTATGGGAGAATTCTGGCAAGGGCAGAATCAGTGACCTATTATCCTGTGGAATTTTGGCCCTAATTTCAGGACACAAAGAGGAAATGACTCAATTGTGTAGGCCCGGTCCAGGAAGGCTTCAGAGAAGTTCTGCAGGCACAGCTGCCTGATGCCTGAGTCTTCCAGACCTTCTGAATTGAGGGACCTCCCTGGGAGCATCAGAAGCACTCTAGAAATAACTTCTCTATTCTTTTTGATGCTCTGCCATTAGACCTCCCATCTCTAATATGGAAAGAGAATGAAGCTCTGTTGCTGTGTGCCCAAGCTAACCACCTGTTGATTCCATGGAGAGAATAATATACTCAGTGGGGAAGCTTTGCTTCCAATTTGGCAAGATGGCTAATTTCCCTGTGTGTGTTGAATCCATGGTGGCAACACACACCCAGCTAAGAAACCTGCTGAATCCTACACTCTGCTGAATTTTAAGCCATGAAATAAAACCATCCTCTAAACCGTAGGATGAAAACAGTGCAGGACTATACTCTGCATCCTCTTTCTAACCCTAACTGTGCTCTACAACACTACTTACTTTAGTGTTATCTTCCTCACATAGATAGGATTTTTACCTTCCAGAGTAACCAACCCAACTAATGTCCTCTTTGGAACTAATTTTAGAGTTTTCAGATTCTTCAAAGATTGTGATATTTGTCCACTATCTGCCATTTTCTTGACCCACCTCACTGCTAATAGGTAAATAAAATCATATTATTCAGGAACTCAAAGGGACTTGAGTTTACATAATTTCTAGTCATAAGAGCATTAATCCATTGAACTCTCCACTACAGAATTAACATACAATTCTTTACTGACTCTTGATTAAAGGCAACCTCATAGATAATAGTTCTGCTTTCTACCTGGTTCTTGTCCACATTTCTCTGTGAATAACAGCTATCTGAGCAAAGTATTCAAGGTCTAGAGAGCTCATTAGGACATTCCCTGATAGACCATAAGCTAGTACAGTGTCACAAACAGGAACCTAAGTAAGAATTTCTAACAGGAAACCCTTTCCATCAAGCTTCCCATGAAGATGTACTAGTGCCTCTGCTGAAGTTGGAGGAATGCCGCTGGCTTCCATTTGGGTTATGAAGGCCATTCATTCCCCCCACATTTTTTTACCACTTGGTGCACCAGTGATCTCAAGCTATCTGAATGATCTGCCCCTTTAATATAACACCCCCCAGTTAATATAACAGGTAGAAAAAGTCTAGTTCCTGTACCTCAGCACTTCAGAGACCCAACTTATATTCTGTCTCTACACTCATTCTGAATATATTTGTTCTGTTCAAATGACTCTCATTTCTACCCTCTCTGTGCATTATACTCTTTTCCCTGCTCACACATTCACTGTGATGTGGGTTTTTATGGTCTAATTTGGTATCTGGCTTTGTAGATTTTATTTTTGGCATCTCACTCTGAAACTCATTGGCCAGCTTTGACCTGTCCTGTACACAGCGTAGATTCTCAGAAACAATGTGCCCAAGGGTCAGGGCTCTAGGCTCTGCTTATATAAGAATTCATCCTGAGTAAGTAAGGACTACATTTGGCTTATATGCACAAAATGGTTTACACTAAATAATGCCAGCTATTGAGTAAAACTCTGGATCAGAGGTGGACATGTATGATTTATTAATTTTTACTTTCTAAGTGTTTAGATCTCAAATGTGAACACACACACACACACCACACACACACACACACACACACACACACACACGATGTTTCTCCAGTACTTTCCTTCTACCAATCATCCTGGGATGTTAATTAAAAAAAAATACTGAACTTGGGACACCACAGTGGCTCAGTTGGTTAAGTGTCTGACTCTTGATTTCAGCTCAGGTCATGATCTCAGGGTCATGAGATCAAGCCCCATCTCAGACTCCTCACCCAGCAAATTCTCTCTCTCCTCCCTTTGTCCCTCTTCTCCCCATCTCATACTCTGTTTCTCTCTCTAAAAAATAAATGAATCTTTAAAAAGATAACGAACTTGATCTTCTTCGAAGAGCACTAAGAAAGCCCTCAAATACAGTTTTAATTGTCTCTGGAGTCATGTAGGTGCTTTAAAGGATTAATTCTCCTCTTTAAATATGAACAATTTACTTTTTCCTCACCTATTGGGTAAATATTTCTATAAATTCCATCCTTGAACATTAGTTGAAAATCAAAAACAAAACAAAACAAAGAAAACCACCCTATCTTCTTATGAATTAAACACTTTCTTAATATAATTAGAGCTGAGCTACCATAAATATACTTCATCATCTATGAGGTACTACACTAAAACCCAAAGAAATGGTGTGAGATGTGCCAAGTTTCATTTCAGACTTGTATTCCTTTTATCTTTTTCTTAAGCACCAGTACCTTTATATTCTTTGCACTACTATCCTTCAATCCCAACTGTTTAATCTGGTGTTTCTAAGACTCCAATGTGGTTATACATCACCTGGATATCTTGTTAAGCCACCGATTCTGAATTACGAGGTCCGGGATGGGACTTGAGATTCTGCGTTTATAATAAGCTCTTAGATGATGCCGATACTGTTTGTTGCAGTCCATGCTTTGAGTAGTAAGTATTTAATCAACTTATCCGTATCACCTAGTGAGGCATGAGAGGCATTTCTTTTCTCTCAGATGTTGGCATCTTTTCAGGTAATCAAGCAGGAGCCAAGTAAGAGATCCTGTCTAGTGGAAATTCAGACAGCAGCTCTGGCCTCACGGGAGTCTAGAGGCAAATGCAGTGGCAGTTCTAGGGCAGCCCTCTGAACTCCCTCTTCATGGTTGCAGCCAAAGTAGTGGATAGTCTGGTGAGTTGATTTTGTAGTGGTGGTCTGTTATCATGCAGATAAAGATGTTTTTGTAGGCCAGAGAGTAGATTTAAAAAAAGATAGTATTAAGATATTCTAATCATAGGGGCTCCTGGATGGCTCAGTGGGTTAAGCCTCTGCCTTCAGCTCAGGTCGTGATCTCAGGGTCCTGGAATCAAGCCCCGAATCTGGCTCTCTGCTCAGCGGGGAGCCTGCTTCCCTCTCTCTCTCTGTCTGCCTCTCTGCCTACTTGTGATCTCTGTCAAATAAATAAATAAAACATTTTTTAAAAAGATATTCTAATCATAATACCCACTGCAGAGTTTGAACTGTTTGGTGACAGTTTATTTCCACTTGACTGTTAAGAGACAGTTACTAAGTAACTTTGACTTTTCCGTGGTATTGGAAACTTACATTCTTTGCATATTGATGCTTAGTCCAAAAGGGAGCTGTTGAGCCTTGTGAGAAGTATTAGAAATATACGTTTTCATATGCAATTGTTTTCTCACATCAAAATTGTAAACTGATAAAAGAAATACATTTTTCCACATGGGCCTACGGTGAGCAGGGCTTCTCTGTAAGCAATGCCTCCACTAAAAACTATTGCCAAAGGACCAGTGCTTGGGGCCGTTTCAAATCTCTTCAGGTCCTTCAGGTTAGACCAGTTTAACGTAAATCTTTAAAAAACTTCAATTCTGCTTTTATATATATTTTTTCTAAAATAAAACCTCTTTGTTTAAATGTGTCATTTTATTAGAATGTTACAGCAGTGATAGCACAATGCACACAAGGCTTCAGTATCTCTCTCATTAGCATCCCTAGGAGAATGGCAGGCAGAATTATATTTTCATACAAGGCTCTAAGAAATAAAAGAATGATTTAGAAGCAACATTAAAATTAGAAATGGGCTAGGTTCTGAAACCAGATACTATCTAGAAAATGTGGTAAATCGTCCATGTTTTTCACACAGCATCATTCTGCATTGTGAGATTACCTTGGTCTTTTGGTGTGCTGGCTACTTCTTTGTAAGTGGTTGAGTAAATTTATCATCTCCATGTCATATGAGCTCACTGCTGGCACCGTTTCAAGAAATCTCATTATTTTTTGATGTCTATGATGGATTAAAGATGAGAATATTGCTGGCCTAAGGCTTCGTTAGTCCCGCCTGTCATATTTGTCAGCTACAAAGCAGCTCTGCCAAAGGGTTAGGAGGGCGTTTGGGATAGTGGGCCATTAAAACGCGGTTCCATTACTTACACTCAGTTAGATTGAGGAAATGGAGGGTAACAAGTGTGAGAGTTGTCTCATGGGATCCATTTTCTTTGTTACACACCCAAAAAAGAAAAATCAAGATGACAGTAGAAACAGCAAGAAGCTCTCTCTATATGGGATGGCCACATCTTGTAATTTCTCACTGTGGGTGAAAAGTGCTTGTTTGGGTAACCTCACAGGCAATTCTGAGAGTTCTGTGGCCAGGCAATATCCTGCATAATCAGCCCTGATTCTTAGAAGAAACTGACCTTGGATGGCTCTCTGGCCTCTTAGAGACAGAACAAAGCTGTCTGAAGGCTTTTGAGTCCTCAGAACAAAGACTATCATGGCATATGATAAGAATAACCAGTAACACATTGTGATTGGAAAGATATTCTCAAGGATATTTTAAATCCATAATAGCCTAATTTAAAATGACCTTAATATTCAAATTTTTTAAGTAGTTACTATATTCTCAAGTTTTTACAAATACCATGAATGTAGTACAAGGTAAGCAAAATGACATCTACAATGTTACTAAAATATTGATGATCTTTTTCATGGTAATGCTTTCTGAGTTTATTTCCTTCATGTTCATGTAGGAAATAGGACTTATGGGTCAGACTACTGGGATGTAGGTGTCTTTGGGGATTTCTTCCCTGAACCCCAATATAACCATTTATTGTACCAACTACTCTACTTGATGATAAGGAGACAGTGGTTAAAAAAAAAAAGGCTTACAGTCTATTTTGGTAATTGACATTAAATTAGCTTATAAATAAATATATACCATGCATTTTGTTCAGTACATTTCAAGGTATTTCTGGATCTTTTTCTTTTCTTTTCTTTTCTTTTTATCATGATGCTGTGTTGAGAATTCTGGCTAAGACAGACATGAAAAGACATTACCTTCTCCACCCGCATGGTCATTATAGTCTTTTAGGAAAAAAAACATATAAATAGATCATATAATACTTAGTAATATATTGTATGAAGCTATGATTGTCTTTGATTCTGTCAATTCTCTTTCCTTTCCCTTCTCTTTTATCCTTCCTTATATTTAATTATCCAACTATTATGTTGATAATATATATCAGGGACTATGTGCTAAGTACAGCCAGATAGGATCAACTGACCACTTATTAACGTGCCAGACATAATGCAAATTTGTTTATATTCATTAACTCAAGAAATTTGAAAAATGGTAGTTATTATAGATATAGATTTTATAGATAAAGAAATTAGAACTCAGAAAGATTAAATAATTTGTGCAAATAGGTGGAAAATAGGTGGAAAAGTTGGCTTTTGAACAGAAGTCTGTGTGATTTCATAGTATGTGTTCTAATTCACTGTACAATTATACAGGAGATCTGTGTTATACTGTGAGATATTTTTCAAGGAAAACACAACTTGTAGTCAAAACTGAAAAAAAAGAAATTATTTCTAAAAAATGAAAATATTTATTCCAACCTGTGTCACTTAATTTTAATTCATTAACAGTGTCCCCAAATCATTTCTTAATAATATGTTTTAATGCCTTCTATTAAATAATACTACAAAATAGGTTGTGTGTGTGTGTATATATATATATGTATACTTATATATAATACATATAATTCTTATTATATATATAATATACATATATATAATTCTTATTATATATATAATAAGAAAAAACTTTAGTAAAAATATTTTCATCTTTAAAATCTTAGTTCTGGGCTTAATGGAAAACTACTGGTACCTACCCATTGGCTGCACCAAAAACAGTGGTTATGGAAGTTTAGCTCTGAGAGACTATGACTTTGGCCGAGTAATGAAGTGTATTGAGAGAACATTCAATTCATAGTCATCTGTGTCAACTTGGCATGCACATCCAGGAGGGTGCAGGGAGGCAATTTGAAGTTTGTTAAAGGTCCGAAATATTTGTCTTTTCCTTTGCCTTCTTTAAGGCAGTAAAGCAGGATGGAAGGATTATGTTTTCCACTTTCACTTGACACGGAGTTCACATGATATCACACATTGGCTCTCTTTAAGCCAAACTTTCAGTGTAGGATAGGCATATCACTGAAGTGTAATATCTTAAGGCACTGTCAGTGATACTTGAAGGAAACAGAATTGGCTATTACCTATGCAATCCGTGGGTCCTTGTGTATGCTTCTGAGGGAGAAAGTCAGTGGAAAGACAGATTAGGTGCCGCTTTAGGAAACACACCCTTAAGTAGGACTAAACTGTTACTTGACACCTATGAGGACCACAGAGCCTGGAGAAGTGTGGTGTTGGCTGCTGTAATGAGTTTAGGCCACTCCTGTGTATTTAAATGCTTAGAGTGTCCTAGCTAGGCCTGTTCCTCTACATGCACTGTGGACTCTAACTTAAGGAACAGTCACTCGCCCACATGCATGGCTGAGCACATCTATCCCACAGGACAGGCCATTCTTACCCCTCATCCCCAGAGGCTCTTTCAGAGTAACCCAGGGGAACTGTTTACTCAAAAGAATTGGATGTCTAAACCCTCCAAGATAAGTAAACCATTAATCCCTGCCTTAAGACCTTTTTGGCACCTTGACAAAAATTGTAAACAAGCTGAAATGTGTACTTCTTACCCTGTCAGTGTCATACATAAAACAATCTGGTACCCCCAAATTCTGATTTCATGCATCCAGTGTTTTAAACATTTAATCCCACTATGTCAACCTCCATATTAATCTCTAAATCTTTGTTTTTTCCATACACCCTTTATTCAAAAGTAGTCAGTAATCACCCCATCTATACTCCTTGTCCCCTGTATATGTGACTGCTGGATGTAAGATAAAGTTTATAGAATTTTTTCCCATAAAAATTTTCATGAGTTCAAAGATTCTTGAGTTCAAGGACCACGTCTATTATTTCTTTTGAATTCCTCAGTGTGGTATTTAGCATAATGCCTTAAACATAATATGCCTGCATTAGCACTTGAAAATATTTGCCTTTTTAAAAATTTTTATTTTATTTTTTCAGTTTTCTGAGATTCATTGTTTATGCACTACACCCAGACGTGCCCTCCTTAGTACCCACCACCTTTTTTTTTTTTAAGATTTTATTTATTTGAGAGATAGAGAGAGAGAGAGAGAGAGGGAGAGGGAGAGAGCATGAGAGGAGAGAGGTCAGCGGGAGAAGCAGATTCCCTGCTGAGCAGGGAGCCTGATGTGGGACTCCATCCTGGGACTCCAGGATCATGACCTGGGCTGAAGGTAGTTGCTTAACCAACTGAGTCACCCAGGTGCCCACCACCCTTTTTAATATTTTTTTTCTATTTTCAAAGCCACATTTGACATTAATTAAATTGCTTATTTGGAAGTAAAGAGTATTAGCAAATGAGGATCATTTGTCCCATAATTTAAAACAAAAAGTAATGCAGTTTGAACATTTAGTTGTGCTTTCTCTATGCAATATCATGTTCTATTAAATTTTCATGATTCATTTTTAGCTATCCATAGCTTTCTAAGAATAGGAAAATGTCTGTTGTATTTGGTACTAGTAGAGTTACTGAAGCTTAGGATTTTACACAACAGAAACATTGTCTTTTTTCTCCCCTTAGCTTTCTTAATACTATTTAGTCATTCTACTTTTTTTTTTTTTTTAAAGTCATTCTACTTTTTAAGTGCCACAGAACTACCCTCTCAGGGGTGTTTTCTCCTTACTGTCTTCACCCCAGTGCTTTCTCATCTCAAGAATAAAAAAAGACAATCAGTGTTTCCTCTGTACATTTTCCGTATAGTCCTGTAATTTCCTCCAATTGCCATAACCTGTCCTGGCATTTCTTACATTTCCTATTGAAAAAAATGAAAACTCTAGGGACACCTGGCTGGCTCAGTCAGAGGAGCATGTGACTCCTCATCTTGGAGTTCTGAGTTTGAGCCCCATGTTGGGTGTAGAGATTACTTAAATAAATAAGACTTATTAAAAAGGGGGGGGCACACCTGGGTGGCTCAGTGATTTAAGCCTCTGCCTTTGGCTCAGGTATGGTCTCAGGGTCCTGGGATCGAGCCCCGCATCGGGCTCTCTGCTCAGCAGGGAGCCTGCTTCCCCCTCTCTCTCTGCCTGCCTCTCTGCCTACTTGTGATCTCTGTCTGTCAGATAAATAAATATTTTAAAAAGAAAAAAAAGGAAAACTCTGATAAAAAAAATTTTAGGTTTCTTTGTTTTTATAAAGCAAAGTCTAATTTACATTAGTCAGATATTTAATATATTCTATTAGTATCTATAGCTCATTATTATAGATGTATGTTATGTAAGAATAGAAGAAACAACTAGCTATTTGCTGAAAAATTTCCTGCTGAAATAAATTGCTATATTTCTGTAAAAGCTTAAATCAGGTGAAAATTCAGAATTTAGAGACATTCTCTGGCATTATTTGACCAAAAAATGGAAGAGAAAGGAAAAAGTGACATTCTGCCTCCAGACACCCACTATATGAAAGTGGCAAAATTTTACAGTGACAGAGAGGAGAAGTTCAGAATCTCTAAACCTAGGGTTACTCTAAATCTGACTTTTCTTAAACATAAGAAATAAAAAGTTAAAGAATAGGGGATAAAACTAAGTGCTTTATCCTCATAAATCATTGTAGCTATAACAAACATTTCATTTAATTTAAATCATCATCACCTGAATATTCAGTATTTATATTTGTGGAATTATTACAAAAGTTATTTATTTAAAAATATTAAAACTGTTTATTGTAATAGTTACCTCCTAATAATTCCATCATATAAATAGTATCTATATTGGACACAGTGAGCACTTAAGTTTCTTAGAAATCTTGAGTGGCAAGACAAAGTGCTGAACCCTTAATTCAAAGACAAATTACTACATTCTAAAGCTGGGATCATTAAACCAGGGATTTTAAGATTTTATTTATTTGACAGAGAGAGAGAGAAAGACAGAGAGGGAAACAAGCAGGGGGAGTGGGAGAGGGAGTAGCAGGATTCCTGTAGAGCAGAGAGACAAATGTGGGGCTCCATCCCAGGACCCTGGGATCATGACCTGAGCCCAAGGCAGACACTTAATGACTGAGCCACCCAGGTGCCCTGAGTCGGTTACCTCTTAATAATTGAGGTGAAAAATGGATGTATGAATGAAGAATTCAGGTTTTCTTTCTCTTTTGGACTTTTCACATAAATTCTACAGATAAGTTATATGTACAATACACCATGTAAACCCCTAAAACTTTGAATCACTCTGTATTTATGGTCAAAATCTTTTTTTTTTTTTTAATTTATGCCATCTCAAAAGCACCATAAAAACCATATGAGTCAACTCACACAATTGTCTGTAGTTCATCTCCAAACTCACTGATTAGGAGCCAAATGGTAATTTATTCCCAATATATCAGGAAGTGATTGTTCTGTTTCTTGTTTTGTGGTTGTAATGGCTCTATATTCAAAAGATTCCAGTATAAATATTTATAAATTAGCATTCTCTCATTTAGTATTTATACATGAGTAATAATAAAGAACAGATTATTTTTCTTTTGTTTTCAAGTGTTGTGACTTTTTAATGACATATACTAATAGACTGAGACACTGAAATACCACATGAAATGTGTAAACTACAGAAATGGTAATAGGCAAATTAATCCTGCTGAGAAATATGTAGTGGCACATGTGAAAGAAAAGCAAGAAAAGAAAAGAGAATTCAAAAATAAGACTAACAGATTCTACTTCAAGCTGTCTAAATGAATGATGAGGGTAATAAAATGACCCTTTATATACTCAGTGAATTTTCATCAATCACTTCTTAAAGTGTCTGTAACTCTAAATCAGTCAGTTATTTCTGATAGCAAATTGTTTGAAGGATCATGTCCAGAATGACAGCATTTGAAAGCCAACTTAATGGCGAGTTACTACTGTGTATAGAAGATGTGTATCAGAGGAGAGATCACAACTAACACCAAAGAAATACAGACAATTATAAGAACATACTATGAGCAACTCTACGCCAACAAATTTGACAATCTGGAAGATATGGATGCATTCCTAGAGACATATAAACTACCACAACTGAACCAGGAAGAAATAGAAAGCCTGAACAGACCCATAACCAGTAAGGAGATTGAAACAGTAATCAAAAATCTCCAAACAAACAAAAGCCCAGGGCCAGACGGCTTCCCAGGGGAATTCTACCAAACATTTAAAGAAGAACTAATTCCTATTCTCCTGAAACTGTTCCAAAAAATAGAAATGGAAGGAAAACTTCCAAACTCATTTTATGAGGCCAGCATCACCTTGATCCCAAAACCAGACAAGGATCCCATCAAAAAAGAGAACTATAGACCAATATCCTTGATGAACACAGATGCGAAATTCTCACCAAAATACTAGCCAATAGGATTCAACAGTACATTAAAAGGATTATTCACCACGACCAAGTGGGATTTATTCCAGGGCTGCAAGGTTGGTTCAACATCCGCAAATCAATCAATGTGATACAACACATTAATAAAAGAAAGAACAAGAACCATATGATACTCTCAATAGATGCTGAGAAAGCATTTGACAAAGTACAGCATCCCTTCCTGATCAAAACTCTTCAAAGTGTAGGGATAGAGGGCACATACCTCAATATCATCAAAGCCATCTATGAAAAACCCACCACAAATACCATTCTCAATGGAGAAAAACTGAAAGCTTTTCCGTTAAGGTCAGGAACACGGCAGGGATGTCCGTTATCACCATTGCTATTCAACATAGTACTAGAAGTCCTAGCCTCAGCAACCAGCAATCTGATTTGGAAATTAAAGGCATCCAAATCAGCAAAGAAGAAGTCAAACTATCTCTCTTTGCAGATGATATGATACTATATGTGGAAAACCCAAAAGACTCCACTCCAAAACTGCTTGAACTTGTACAGGAATTCAGTAAAGTGTCAGGATATAAAATCAATGCACAGAAATCAGTTGCATTTCTCTACACCAATGACAAGACAGAAGAAAGAGAAATTAAGGAGTCCATCCCATTTACAATTGCACCCAAAACTATAAGATACCTAGGAATAAACCTAACCAAAGAGACTAAGAATCTATACACAGAAAACTAAAAAGTACTCATGAAAGAAATTGAGGAAGACACAAAGAAATGGAAAAATGTTCCATGCTCCTGGATTGGAAGAATAAATATTGTGAAAATGTCTATGCTACCTAAAGCAATCTACACATTTAATGCAATTCCTATCAAAGTACCATCCATTTTTTCTCAAAGAAATGGAACAAATAATCCTAAAATTTATATGGAACCAGAAAAGACCTCGAATAGCCAAAGAAATATTGAAAAAGAAAGCCAAAGTTGGTGGCATCACAATTCCGGACTTCAAGCTCTATTACAAAGCTGTCACCATCAAGACAGCATGGTACTGGCACAAAAACAGACACATCGATCAATGGAACAGAATAGCGAGCCCAGAAATAGACCCTCAACTCTATGGTCAACTCATCTTCGACAAAGCAGGAAAGAATGTCCAATGGAAAAAAGACAGCCTCTTCAATAAATGGTGTTGGGAAAATTGGACAGCCACATGCAGAAAAATGAAATTGGACCATTTCCTTACACCACACACGAAAATAGACTCAAAATGGATGAAGGACCTCAATGTGAGAAAGGAATCCATCAAAATTCTTGAGGAGAACACAGGCAGCAACCTCTTCGACGTCAGCCGCAGCAACATCTTCCTAGGAACATCACCAAAGGCAAGGGAAGCAAGGGCAAAAATGAACTATTGGGATTTTATCAAGATCAAAAGCTTTTGCACAGCAAAGGAAACAGTTAACAAAACCAAAAGACAACTGACAGAATGGGAGAAGATATTTGCAAATGACATATCAGACAAAGGGCTAGTGTCCAAAATCTATAAAGAACTTAGCAAACTCAACACCCAAAGAACAAATAATCCAATCAAGAAATGGGCAGAAGACATGAACAGACATTTCTGCAAAGAAGACATCCAAATGGCCAACAGATACATGAAAAAGTGCTCCACATCACTCGGCATCAGGGAAATACAAATCAAAACCACAATGAGATATCACCTCACACCAGTCAGAATGGCTAAAATGAACAAGTCAGGAAATGACAGATGCTGGCGAGGATGCGGAGAAAGGGGAACCCTCCTACACTGTTGGTGGGAATGCAAGCTGGTGCAACCACTCTGGAAAACAGCATGGAGGTTCCTCAAAATGTTGAAAATAGAACTACCCTATGACCCAGCAATTGCACTACTGGGTATTTAACCTAAAGATACAAACGTAGTGATCCGAAGGGGCACGTGCACCCGAATGTTTATAGCAGCAATGTCTACAATAGCCAAACTATGGAAAGAACCTAGATGTCCATCAACAGACGAATGGATAAAGAAGAAGTGGTATATATACACAATGGAATACTATGCAGCCATCAAAAGAAATGAAATCTTGCCACTTGCGATGACATGGATGGAACTAGAGGGTATCATGCTTAGCGAAATAAGTCAGTTGGAGAAAGACAACTATCATATGATCTCCCTGATATGAGGGAGAGGAGATGCAACATGGGGGGTTAAGGGGGTAGGAGAAGAGTAAATGAAACAAGATGGGATTGGGAGGGAGACAAACCATAAGTGACTATCTCACAAAACAAACTGAGGGTTGCTGGGGGGAGGGGGGTTGGGTGAGAGGTAGGTGGGGTTATGGACATTGGGGAGGGTATGTGCTATGGTGAGTGCTGTGAAGTGTGTAAACCTGGCGATTCACAGACCTGTACCCCTGGGGATAAAAATATATTATATGTTTATAAAAAATAAAATTAAAAAAAAAAAAAAAGAAGACGTGTATCATGCAGTCTTGAGTCTTGTGTGCAGATAGCATTGATGGAGTTGGGGAAATAGAGTTAAAGGAAGTGATTGATCCAGCAAAGGATCTAGATATCTATATCTAGATAAATTATATCCTGGGTTGTATGAAAAACTTAAACTAAGTCAGCTTTCAAGGGTGTCACAATAGATAGATAGATGGGAAAGGTATTCAAACATGACAGAAAGGCTACCAAGATACAATTTTCTAAGTGATGTCAAAAGTGCATACTTGATAGTGACTGTCCCCCTAAATATTATAATAGACTGACAGATGATCTAAGACTTAGTTAAGAACCCACTCACTGATCACCGGGAGCAAATATGAGTTTACTAAAATCAAGTCACTGCAAGAACTCTGTTGTTTAGCAACATGGAGTTGAGAAGTGAAAACATTTGTCTTTGGCATATAAATGAGATAGTAAATTACAGATGCTATTTCAGTTTCATCAAGAACAAAATGCTGGAAACTAGTCCATGAAGTTCCATTCCTGATTAGATTTAAAAGCTGATTTTCTTTATTTTTTTTTTCACTAAACATACATTTTAATAAGTTCAAAACATATGGTCATTAAGGTTTAAAATGAGTTAGGTCAATTTGAAGATAGTTAGATTTGAAGATCATTTTTGTTGTTTCTTTAGCCAGTTGTGACTTCAACAGAAGCTTGAAAATGGTCAAGAATCATGCTGTTTATATCTTAGTTCTTCCTCATTCTGAACTCTGCAACAAATTACAGAGATTTGGGAGTTTTCCCAGAGTTTCAAACCCTACAAAAATGTGAAGGGTTAATTAATTAATAGAGATCTTAAAAAGCACACAAGAATTTGGTTACTGGCTGTAAAATGTGCAGAGAATATCTTCAAAATAACAGCATTTAAGGCAAAATATTTACACAAATCAGCCCTAACTTTATCTGTATCATAAACATTGTGTCATCCTTTTAATTCCTATTTGCTAGACTAAATTTCACTGGACAAAATATGAGTATCAGTAATTTCCTCAGGAGCATTGTTATTTGAGAAAAGTCTAGCTATAAAAGGACTGGATAAATGCACAATAATCAAACCCAAACTGATTACATTTTAATAAATTTGTTAAATTCTCTCATTTTTAAATAAGGTCATAAACTAAATGATAAATACCTGTATGCAAATCAAGATTTTTAAACGTAAGAACATTTTTTCATTGTCTTAAATTTGTCAGATGCAAAGCAAGGAATATATTAGACAATAAGGAAATTTTATTTGAAGCTTATATCTCTGGGTTCTATAGAAGGTTACAAATCCTATTATTTGTTACTATGTGTGCATAATATCAGTACTTGTTGCTTAGGCCATGACTAAAATGCAGGGTGGGCAGTAGAGGTGACCTTACCCTTGATATACAGGAACTCTTTGGTAATATCAAGTGACTAAACCCTGCGTTTCCTTAGCCTTTCTTTCTGCTGTCATGGGGAGACACAGAGGACCTCTGTTTTGCCTCTGGTTTAGACTGAGCATTGGCAAGAATACAGAGCAACCTGAAGCTGCTATTTGGAGGAAAGCTAGCACATTCCTCTGCAGAGTGACAAAAAGTTTGTAGCATGTATACTAAAGGATTATAGCCCATTAAGTGTCCCTTTAAAGGAAGCTTAGCCTTCATGGATAACCTGTAAAGAGGTAGCAGGTGCTTCATCTTTTGTAACACATGAATGTGAAGAGGAGAGATGGAAGATGTCAGAAAATGCAATTGTATCCTAAGTAAGAAATGAGCAATCACATGAAGAATGTTATGCTCTCTTACCTTACCTGTAGTGACACTCTGTGATTATTTTCTATCTTCCCAGTCATCCTTTTCCTATCATTGTCTCTTTTCCCTATGCTTATTACTTATGGTGTTTTCCACATTCTGTCCTTTTATGGCTTCTTCTTTCAGTTGACTTTCTCTCCCTATGGAATCTCACTTACTATGCACTTTATTCTGTATATCAAATCCTTTCCCATATCCTTCACTTTTGCCTTCCTTCATCCATAATGCATCATTTGCCAAACCCCTCCACCTCCCTTTGGAACGTTCAGCTCACCTTCTTGATCTACAAGACAACTGACTCTAGGCTAAGGACACTGCTTCCTCTGCCCACCACCCAAGGAATATTCACTTTCCCTCCAACCACCGGGCCCCCAGGGTGAGGTATTTCCTCATTTTCACTTTTACAAACTTTTGTTTCCCTTTCACTAGAAGCGCCTAGATCACAAAAGTATATCAGCTAATGCTCTCCTGAGTCCAATGTCATACCCTAATTTCTGGGGGTATGATTGTCATCATGCACTGTGAATTTAATATACAAGTAGGTTAGCTTCCAGCACTCCCAACTCTCAGTTACTTTAGCTTCTCTACTCTAATGATATAGTCAGCGTCACTAATTTATCCACTCACCCCTTTGGTCAGTACTCTTTTTCCCCTCCTTTGGTACTTGAAATTCTGTTGCCATTTATTATATTTATTCCCCTGTATCTCTATCTCCCTTGCCTATCACTCCTTTCATGATGATTTCTTGGAAAAACTAAAATTTTGGTTAAATCAGTCTTTCTTTTTCATACCTTTACCTGTGTAGCTGAATAATATGGAGAAAAACCTTGAATATTATTAAAGGCTCGCTCCTCAAGGTATGGCCACAAATCCAGAGTTGGCTCTTAATACTGCTTTTCAATCATACTATACTTCAGGAATCCAGGTATTTTCCCCACTTTCTTAGCTCCTTGTTCCTTTTTTAACCTCCAATATCTCCTTTCTCAGCTTCCCATTCACTGATGACTTGGTTTCTAACTTCAGCAGGAAACATTCAGAAGAGAGCTTCTGTAGACTCCTTTCACCACATTCACTCACCTTTCAACATCTGAACCCACATGTCTGCCTTACTGCATGTTACACTGAAGAATATCCTTTGCCATAGAACCCACCCCCACTGCCTCATCTAGAACATTGTGCTGACATTTCTCTCCTCTCTTTCTATATTATCACTATTTTGCTCTCTACTAGTTCATTCCTCTCAGCCTACAAATATGTTTTCCCTACATCTTAAGAGAAAAAAAAATCCTTCTTTTGACACCTCTTCCTATCTATCACCTCATTTGAAATGAATGAAATCTTTTTCGCAAAGAACCTTCAGAAGACTAGTTATATTTTCTAATACCTGTCTAGCCTCACTCTAGAGAGAATTTTTTTCCTTATTCTACACACACACACACACACACACACACTGCTTCTGCTTCTGTCAAGTTCACCAGTCTCTCCATGTTGTAAAATCCAAGGATAAGTATCAAGATCTCATCTTACTTGACCCATTGGCAGTATTTTCCACAGTTGGTCATTTCTTCTTCCTTGATGTACTTTCTTTCCTAAGGCTTTAGGACATTACTGACTATTGTTTTTGTTTTTGTTTTTTCTTAAGATGCCAATCATTTCTTCCCAGTTTCCTTTGCTGAATTTGCCTCTTCTCTCTGATATCCAAATATTGTAATGCCATGGGACTCAGCCCGGTCTTAGATCTTTTTGTCTTCAATAGCTGCACTCATTTCTTTGATTTCTCATACAGTCTCAAGGTATTCTATCTCTTGAGATATAATCATATTATTATATCCAGCCCAAACATTCCACATTCTAGTCTCCCATATCCAACTGGCCAGTGGAGATCTCCACATGAGTGTCTAATTAACATTGAAAACCTGGTATAGCCCAAACCAAGCTCTTAGCCTAGACATCTCTACTTTATTTGATGGAAGCTCTATTTTCCAGTTACTCAGGTCAAAATCATTGTAGACACCATGACTCCTTTTAATCTCTCAAATCCTAACAAAGACTGGAGGTTCAAACTTTAAAACATTCAGAATCTGATCATCAATTCTGCTACCCACTACTACCATAGTGGTGTAAGTTATTATGTACTCTTGCTTGGATTACTATGGCAATTTCTAATTGTCTCTTTACTTTAATCTTTACTTCCTACCATCTATTCTCAAATCACTTGTTTAACAAGAAAGTTTTAAAATGTGACTCAGGCCATGACAGAATTCTGCTCAAATCCCTTTAGTGTTTCCCTGTTTCTAAATGAACAAGTCAAGGTTCCTAAGGTGGCCTACAGCTCTATATTTTCTGTTGACTACTCTCATTTCCCGTCTACACATGCACAGGTCTTACTCTGAATTCATCTACTACTCTCACCTTTCCTCTTTCTCTTCCAACCACATGGGCCTCTCTGCTCCACCAAATTTTTTTCTCCCATGGCATTTATCACCTTCAAAACACCAAATTAATTACTCAGTAGGCTTACTCATTTAGTTGAGGCAGAACATGAGTCAAGGAATCTATAGATTTGGGGTGGGATTAGTGATGAAAAAGCAGGTAGACTAGGGGAAAGGGACAGGAAAAGGAGAAAAGCCAATAAAGGATACATTGTCAAGCAAGGTGTCACTGGGGTAACTGGATTTAATCCTCCTGGGATTATTATATTATCTGAGAGATATTATAAAACATATATGTATGAAGTATAAAGTGAGGCACTTTTTTTTTTTTTTTAAACTACCAAATCCTACACATTAGTGTTTAAGGGCGGCTCTTGGTGGGGCACAAGAGAGAAAAAGAGGAAAAGAAAAGAAGATTCAAGTAGTTGGAAGTTGGGTGGACAGTCATGAGAGTATCAGTGTTGAAGGGCTATGGTGAGGGCACGAACAGAGTTTTTTGTTATGGAGTATTATCTCTTCTCCCTAAATAAATACACATTCCAAGAGAGCACAAATGTTCATCTATTTAGTTTATGGCTATATCCCATTGTCTAAAATAGTCCCTCACATGTAAGAAGTATTCAGTGAAGATTTATCAAGTAAATGAATTTAGTCATGAAATTACCTATTTCCTGTATGTGATGACTTCCTGATCTATTTCTCTAACCTTTCTCTGATATCTGCATCAATATTTCCAAAAGAGTCCTGTCCAAGTCAGTGGGTAGGTCCTACTTCAAATACTGAATTTTGCAAAAAGTACTTATCCCCACACCACCAACATCAGTCTCAGATTTGATTACTCTGTCACAATCCCCCCTGCTCCTAAAGACAAAAGTCATTCATTGTGTCAGCTTGGCTTCTTTCCTGTTATGCACAATTCACAAGTTCTACCACTGAATTTCTTGCATCTACATTCTCCTTTATATCTCCATGGCAAGTATTTTGGATCAGACTTTGGTAATCTCTTTTATGGAAAATCTCTGAAATGCCTTGGAAAAACATTGCTTGTCAATTTTAGTCTTTGAACTCTAAGACTAATTTAGTCTTTGAACTCTAATATCCTCAGAATATTTATCAAACACAAATTTAACTGTATCATTTCTTCTTTCTTTTTTTTTCTTAAAATTTGTGATGACTCTTTGTCATTTAAAGAATATATTTTAAGTTCATTTTTGTGGTAAACAAGACATTTCCTTTCTGACCACAGCCTTTCTTTTTCAGCCACTCTTCAGTTTAATTCACTGATCAGTTTTTTTTTTTAACTAATATATGCTAGAGGGTCTGCTCTGTGCCACATCCTGTGCTGATTGTTACTTATAAGCCTACGGTGGATTATGTGTGTGTGTGCGCAAAATATAAAATTATTAGTCATACCTATGACTAATCAAAGGGATTTCTACTATTCATAATAATGAATAACATCATATTTTAATATGTTGATATGATTCTTTGAAAGAAATCACAGTTTTCTAGCCCCCATTATTACCTTCCAGGTGCAGAAATGTTTGCTTATGGTAAAACTTGATCAAAAAATATTTACCTCACTGAACTGTACTTGATGATTAGGTCCCATTCTGTACTCTGATAATATCAACATAGCAACTAAGCATTCATTGAAATGTATTTTATTTTTGTGAAATCATATAGCTCTTAATTTGATTACCTACAAACAATAAAAAGGTAATAATTTTCTGTTTCTATTTCCTATGAAAAGAAAAATAGTAATTTTATGTTTTCATATGTGAGAGTGGGAGGTATGCTTCAGCATTATAAAGAGAAATTTGATGAAGGACTTCTCAGAACAAATAAGCAATTGTGAAAAAGACAGATAAATCCTGATACTACTTACCATTTAGTTGGAATACTGGAAATAACAAGCAAGCAAATACATGTATAATTGCACAGGATAATTATGAAAAAAAGGAGAGGGGCCTGATTAGATAGGGTGGTCAGAGACCTGATGTGGAGAACTAATAGGTGAGCATTAAGGGCACAGGGAATAGTACTGCAAGGTCCTTTGTTGGAAAGAGTTTTTGTATTCAAGACTCTAAGAAAGTTTCTATAGCTGGTAAACAGTGGATTGAGGAGGAGGGGAATGAAATGAATTTGGAAACAAAGATGGACAGTGGATAACGGAAAACCTAGAAAGCTTTGGTGAGGAGTCTGCATTTTATTCTTAGTTCTGTGGAAAGTCTCCAGAAGTGTTCCTGAAAAGGGACTATTTAAGTCAGATATTTAAACAGTTTTGTTCTAAATTCTATGTGAAAATCAATTACAAAGATAGAAGAGTGAAAGCTAAGGGACCACTATGAGATCTCTGTAGGATTAGTTACAAGTGGGGATTCAAATGGGCTACTAGATATTCATATCTGGAGTTACAGGATATTTTAGTCTGCTTGGGCTGCCATAATAAAATGCCATAGACTGGGTGGCTTGACTATAAGTTTACTTGACTATAGTTCTAGAGGTTGAGAAGTCTGGGTTCATGGTGCCTGAGGCCTCTTCCCTTGTTCTTTAGGTGGTTGCCATCTGGCTGTATGCTCACATAACTTCTTTGTGTGTACAGAGACAGAGAAAGAACAAGCTCTCTGATGTTTCTTATAAGAACACTAATCCTATGGAACCAAGACCCCACCTCCATGATCTCATCTAACCCTAATTAAGCCCAAAGGTTTCAAATGCAAATACTATTATATTGGGGAATCATAGCTTCAACATATGAATTTGGATAGGGAGGAGGTGCAATTCAGTCCATAATACGGGTCTGACTAACCATGTGAAATTAGGAAGGAAACTTCTTTTTTACCAGAAGAAAATTCAGAATGTAGGATGTATAAGGTTTCCAGTGGTAAGAACAGTACAGCTTTCATTTTTAAGTCTTTATGATTTTAGAAACACTTTCTTCCTTAGAAGTTAAATCTGCTTTCTACATTGGCCTCCATCAAAGATGTTCTCATCCTTTATTGAGTACTGTCCGTGTGTCACGTACTTTATACCTGTTAGCTGTCATCACAACTTTGTTAGGTAGGTATTATCATCTTCCTTGCACAGGTGAGGAGTGTGAAGCCTAGAAAGTGTGAAAGACTTGACCACAGTCCTATTAGCAGGATTCGAGCTCTGATTTATAAACTCATTTCATCTATCTCAATTGGTCCCTAAACCATTCCCACAAACCCCCATATTGGGTGTTGCCTTCTGTGGCTAAATTTCACTCACAGTTTTTTTCTCAAGCTTTTTGAGTGAATTTATGCATCATTTGTGTTTCTGTAACATCTTTGCAAATATCCATTTAATAGATTTCTCATGTATTATAGTTAACCTTGAGCATGATGAGCCTTGAGATGTAGTTTTGTACTTCTCCCACCAGTAAATGAAATAATATCCCAAAATTAATATTTAAAATTTGAAAATGAATTTTTGAGAAGATGCCTTGTCTATGCAACATTTTTGTTTGACTTTATTTAATTTACTCTTTATAGAATCTACTTTTTACCTTTTAATCTTATAACTTTAAAAATGTATCAAAAATAAATACTACTTTTCCTTGAGATTTAACTGTAGAATGGGGATTTCCCCACATGTCCAAAATTTACCAAAATGTAATGGATATTATAGTAATAAGCCTACAGACATGATTTATCATTTCCTCAATTTCATCATCTGTAAAATAGCAATAACAATATTATTCCTAGACAATTTGGCAAATTTCTTTGGATTGCATGTTAAACATGCCAATCCAAGAGGGTCAGTTACTATTAATAACCACAAAAATAATTAACTATAAAAAAATTCTTCATTTGTGTAGTGCTTACATTCATATTATACATACATATCATCAATTCAAGCATTAAAACTTAAAGAAAGCATCCTACTATATTCAAACCTCTGAATTTTTGTGTAAAGCTGATGGTTAGCATTGAAAGAAAGATTAAGAGCTTCCCACAAAACTGAGTGCCAAACAAATATTTTTTCTCAAATAATCTCACTCAAATGAGACAATGTGATATGGAGAAAAGAGTGATGGAGTGATAAGCAGAACTCTATTCTAGTCCTGATTCTGTAATATCTTTGTTATTAGTCTCAACTTCTCTATGACTCAATTTCTTCACCAACAAATAATTTAATTGTGTTAAAATACCTCTCAGAGCTCTAAGATTCTAAGATTCTGTGATTATTCTTTTGAGAGGAAGACTCAAATTTCCCAACAGTTTCTTTAAATATAGGTGATTCAGTTTCAACTTAATCCCCTTTATGGACCTTTATGGCTATTGATTAATTCATAGTGGCTTTATAGTTACAATAGAATTATTTAAAATGAGGTATTTTGTGTTCAGGTTGCCACTTTTCTGTGTTACTTTGTGTAAGTCACTTGGCCTGTCTGTCTAGTATACTATTTTCTTATCTTTAAAATAGGGATCGGGCGCCTGGGTGGCTCAGTGGGTTAAGCCGCTGCCTTCGGCTCAGGTCATGATCTCAGGGTCCTGGGATCGAGTCCCACATCGGGCTCTCTGCTCAGCAAGAAGCCTGCTTCCCTCTCTCTCTCTCTCTGCCTGCCTCTCCGTCTACTTGTGATCTCTCTCTGTCAAAAAAATAAAAAATAAAAAATAAATAATAAATAAATAAAATAGGGATGACTGTGAGATTTAAGTGAGTTTGTCCATACAAACATAGCCTGAGACATGTGGCATTTGACACAGGGTAAACATGCAACTGATGACAACCTTTTCGTCACTCTTATCATCATCATCAGTTGCCAAATACTGGTTCCAAACATCAATTCTTCCATTCAGCTTTAAATGCCTCATTATAAAAATAGTATTTTTTTTAAGAGGGAACTGAGATACCATTCTCTGTGCCTTTCAAGTGTTGTTGTTATTGATTTTTCTAATTTTAATTTCAGTGTAGTTAATATACAGTGTTATATTAGTCTCCAGTATATAGTATAGTGATTCACCAATTCCATCAATTACTCAGTGCTCATCAAGGTATGTGTGCTCTTTAACGCACAACACCTATTTCACCCATCCTCCCACCCACCTCTCATCTGGGAACCATCTGTTTATTTGTTTTATTTATTATTTATTTATTTATTTATTTTATTTATTTATTATTTGTTCAGAGTCTGTTTCTCGTACTTTGTCTTTTTTTTCCCATTTTCCATTTGTTTTATTTCTTAAATTCCACATATGAGTAAAATCATTCAGGATTTATGTTTCTCTAACTGGATTATTTTGCTTAGCATTGTACTCTCTAGATCTATCTATGTTGTTGCAAATAGCAAAATGTCATTCTTTTTCGTGGCTGAGTAATAATCCTTTATATATATATTATATACATATTAATTATATTTATATATACATTTATATATAAATTTAATATATATAACATATTTAATACATGTGTATTTTATATTTTATATATATATGTGTGTATGTATGTGTGTATATATATATATATATATATATATATATATACACACACACATGCCACATCTTCTCCAACCATTCGTCTATTGATGGACACTTGGGCTGCTTCCGTAGTTTGGCTAATGTAAATAATGCTGCTATAAACATAGGGGTACATATATCTTTTCGAACTGTGTAAATACCCAGTAGTTGATTCCTGGATCATAGGATAGTTTTATTATTAATTTTTTGAGAAACTGCCACAGTGGCTGCACCAGTTTGCATTCATACCAGTAATGCATTAGGGTTCCTATTTCTTCACATCCTCATCAACACATGTTGTTTCTTGACTTTTTGGTTTCAGCCATTCTGACAGGTGTGAGGTGATATCTCATTGTGGTTTTGATTTGCATTTCCCTGATGATGAGTGGTACTGAGCATTTTTTCCTGTGTCTGTTGATCATCTGGATGTTTTCTTTGCAGAAATGACTGTTCATATCTTCTGTGAATTTTTAATTGGATTATTTGTGTTGGGGTTGTTGAGTTGTATAAGTTCTTTATATACTTTGGATACTAACCCTTTATCGATATGTCATTTATAAATACCTTCGCCCATTCAGTATGTTCCTTTTTAGCTTTCCTTGATTATTTCTTTTGCTGTGCAGAAGGTTTTTATTTTGATGTAGTACCAATAGTTTATTTTGGGGACATATTACTCTGTTTCCTCATTTTTCCTAACTCTCTGTTTCTGTGTGTTAGGAAGATCAGCTACATCTCCTCTCTTGAAAGTTAAGGCCTTATGAAGAAGCGGTCCTGTAGTGTGCCTTGCAGTGCACTGCCTGCTATTCCGCAGAACCCAGTGTTTTAGGGGGTGTCTCTTACGTGTGTTGCATGTGTTCTGCTATTGTGTTTTGGCTACTTTTTCCTTCAGTCCAGTCTTCTGCAGAGGCTCTCTTTGCCTATGTAGGCAGTGTTTATTCCCTGGCAGGGGTGAAGCACAACGTATATGCTGGTCTGCTTGAGAAATGAGGCCTGCAGTTGCCACTGCAGGGTCTGGGGCTGCATAGGTAGGGTGCACAGTTTTTCTAACATGCACCTAGGGCTTCCACAGGCTCCACTGTCACATCCACTACCATTGCCACTCCACCACTAAGACTGGGGCCCTCCAAAGCATGCTAGTCAGGAGACATGGTGTTGGCAAAGTTTCTCACAGGTCTTCTAGGGGAGGGGACCCACATCACCCCACAGGACTGAGGCAAGTGTGACTGGAAAGGTGGATCTGCTGAAGCCTAGGGAGGTGGGGCTTGGTATAAACAAGTATGTTAAGTAGTAAATGTCATTGCTGGGCTGGTTCCTGCAGGTGGTTATGTGTTTATGCTGAGTGGCCAGGGGAGAAGAATGGTGCCTTCCAGCTCCTTTGTTCCTGGAAGGGTTTTCCTGTAATCACTGCCCCTCTGGGACAAGCCCTGAGATGAATAAATAGCTCTCTCCCCTGTATGCCCAAGGTATTTTTCAAGCTACTACTTCTATACTGTATCTTTACATGGTCCATTTTGCTTCTGTGGCTTTCAAGTTCTTTTCAAAAATAAGAATAGTCTTCTAGTAGCCTTTTTTCCTTTTTTCTTTTTTCACATTTATAAATAAAAATCAATGAAAAAGTATCTCATATGTGTTATAAATCTTATATACATTATTTTCTTTAATAGTCTGGGGTTTTCTTTGTAATTTTTCTGTAAAATCTCTGACATATATAATGTATAGTGTATCTATATATATATGTATTTATATGTGTGTGCATATACATACTTGTATCTTTTCAGTAGCTCTCAGTTTTTATTTTTCACCTATTATCCCTAAATACCTTGAAAATTGAGTCTCTTCTATTGTTAGGTCACATATTTATGAAACTATACCAATTTTTAATTAATTAGTTTGTATGTTAAATGGTGGTATATGGAACATACATGACAGTGAGAATTCCCTTCCTCATCTCTTTCTGGAGTGGACAATTTACTTGCCTTTCAGGCCCTGATTCTGTGAAAGATTACCCACCTGGGGTCAAAAACCTTAATATAAACCCCTGGTTCGTAGTTATATCCCCACACTGCGTCAACTTCCCCTCCTCTATTCTGTGCAGATACGGTATATCAGACTCTCATTTATTACCTTCTCAGTGTGAACTGCTCTCTTTTGTCATGGTAGTAAAAGGTCTTATCTTTGCATTAACCATAATGTAACTCCCTTTTCTTTTCTTAGGTTATGATAAATTTTCTCTCTTTTGAAACTTAAGTAGAGAAAGAAAATGTATTAATGTGTAGGTTCTGAGTATATTTATGGCTAGGAATGTAGTTATTTACCCACTAATATTCAAATTCAAACTGAGGTATTTTTTGAAACATATATCCACATGTATATCTCTCTATATATTTTTAAAATCCATACACAAACATAAAAGTATTGTATATTTGTCTGGGAAAATTGGGAAATGTTTGCTTAGAGTTTGCCTCTGTAGTGCAAGTTCGTTATTTGTCATGTATCTGGGAAATAACATATATTCTTAAAACTGCTTCCTCCTTTGTATCATGGCACAAATAACATAAACAATACCTTACTATTTCCATTTTCCAATTTCAATGGATAGCCAAGTTTTTCCACTTTCATTTTCACTCTCTAATTTGTTCCTTTGCATCTTATCTTCTTCAGTCTCACCATGGGAAATATGTTCAAATAACATTATTGTTTCAAAAGGTAACTCTAAAAGAAGTAGGCACTATGTTTACATATACCTCACATGTAATTAAACCCACCAAGCAAATTTGTCAATTCTCAGTAAACTCCCAGTGGCACAGGACCTCACAATACATGTGTGTGCTCAAAAGGGCAGATCATGTCTCCAGTCATGTTCCACTGTGTCGCCATTTCTTTGAATTACATAGTGTCTTCTTTGTATTGCTTTTTTCCCTCTAGTTTAGTTATATTTTCAGCATATGAGTACATGGTCAAAATTTTTTTAGCAAACAAAAATGTTTTACTTGACCTATCTTACATGTTTTTGCTAAGAATTTATAAGGAGGAAATGTGAGTCCAATTTACTACATATATCAGCTTTTTTCTCTTAAAAAAATAACATAAATGACACTAGGAAGGATCAGGAATAACATGTGAACAAGGTGAAAATGTAACTACATTTGTGTTTTCAGACATCACACATAATTCAGGTATTAATGCGAAGATTTTTCAAGATAGCAACTTTCTTCTTTCCAGCACCTCTCTTCTGAAGCAAATTACTGAGTGAAAATTAAAACACACACACACACACACACCAAAAAACAAAAAACAATTATAATCCATATCCAGACCCATCTTGTATCATGAAAGGTGGAGAAAGGCAAGGGAAGAGTAAATGGATGTCAAATACTCTTGCCATATCAGGCTTTCTTACTTTGAAAGGATGTCTCATCTCTCTGGATCTCCTGTCTCTGGGTCCCAGGTGTTGCTTAGATTTAGATTAATAAAGACACCTCAAGGCACAAGAAGACATTCTCATCATGATTAGTACATGCTCGTTGCTTTCCTGGGTAGACAATGTATAGCCAGACAGTTTAGATCTGCACCAAAATGACCTCTAAGGCCTTTTGCTGTCCTGAAATTCTATTTTGAAGATACAATTAAACAGAGCAAGTTTCTAGCATGGGCACCTGCTCCCCTTATCTTAAGGGAATGGCAACAATAGAGAGAAAAGGCCAACAAATAGACAAGCTGAAGGTGGTATTGGCTCCATATTTGAAGGCTTCGCCTCATAATTTTTACTATTAAAAACACAGCTGGGGGCGCCTGGGTGGCTCAGTGGGTTGGGCTGCTGCCTTCGGCTCAGGTCACGATCCCAGGTCCTGGGTTCAAGCCCCGCGTCGGGCTTTCTGCTCAGCAGGGAGCCTGCTTCCTCCTCTCTCTCTGCCTGCCTCTCTGCCTACTTGTGATTTCTCTCTGTCAAATAAACAAATAAAATCTTTAAAAAAAAAAAAACACAGCTGGCATACAAGGGAGATTTGTAAGAGCATGCGTTTTAAAGTTCAGGTTTGGTTTACATGTAGTGTATGGAATAATTTCAGATTTGTATATATAGAGTTGTACGTGGAATGTATACAAAGATGACGTGATGTCCCAGAGGTAGCATTTACTTCATTTGAAAGAGATATCCCAATATTACTAGAACTACAGAGTACCTGGAGCCCTAGAATAAAGTAACACTTTCTATTTCAATGTTCGAGGCAAAAACTATGTATCTCGGGGCGCCTGGGTGGCTCAGTGGGTTAAAGCTTCTACATTCGGCTCAGGTCATGATCCCAGGGTCCTAGGATCAAGCCCCGCATCGGACTTTCTGCTCCGCAGGGAGACTGCTTCCTCCTCTCTCTCTGCCTGCCTCTCTGCCTACTTGTGATCTCTGTCTGCCAAATTAATAAATAAAATCTTAAAAAAACAAAAAAACTATGTATCTCTTTGCATGTGTAAACTGCACTTAAACCTGGAGCCTGAGGAACCAGGTTCCCAAACACAGTGGAAACTATCCTGTCCCTGCTCTCTGGTTATTAAGTCTAACTTGCAAAGTAGATTCAAGTGATGGGTGCTAGTCCTATCTGATGAGCTGTTCATTTCACTAGATTCAGAGATGACTGAAGTAAAATCCAAGCCAAAAGGACATATTAAAGCAAAACTGTGTCTCTCCATTGGTATTGCAACTTGTGGGGCCCCTAGTCAAAGGGGAGGTGACTTAAAGCATTGAACAGTAAGATGGGTCATTTCTCTAACCTTTAATATAAACTGTGATTGAAGAATTGGCTATCAGGCAGCAGGAAAGGAGAAATGCTGTATTGTCTTGTTGCTCTGAAAAATGGTGTTAACAGAGACTTACAGAAACGTTGGCAGGCTGGAAGTTAGGACATCTTGAGAGCTTTCCCCCTTGTGACCTTTCACTGTGCCCATTATGGATGGCAAGGAACGTCAGGATGCACTGAGGGCAATTTTCTAGAGAAAAGTCAGAAGGGGTTGATAGGAATAGGAGTTGACCTTTTCTATAGCACCATTCCCTTGTCAGTGCTTCATAAATATAGATTTACCAACCTGCTGCCTTTCATTCAGATGCACTGATCCCCCCCAAAAAAAGATAATTATCACTTTTAATTTTAGTTCAGAGTTTTAATTCTTGGTGAGGGTCAGTTCATACCAAATTGTTCATTAAATTTCTTTGAATTCCCCTAACATGGTCATATATAGTTAAAAAAGAAGAAAGATAGAAATCATCTGTTTCCACCAGTTGCGTGTTTGCGCACCATCTATCTGGAAACTTACTCACCACTATAGATGGTCACAGTGTCACATTTGGGTGTTAATTTCTCTGTTTTTGCTCCAGCTCTTATTTTCTAAGAGGGCAGAAAGTCTCTCAGAAACAAGTGCTATCAAGACATGCCTTCCCATCTGCAGTACATAAAGATGTCTTTACATCTTGCTATAAATGCGCTATTTTACTAAGCATCTCTTGTAAATTTTACATTCCTCTGGGGGAAATAGTTTTCTTTTCCAGATTTCATTTGTTCTATTACCATCTCTAATTCATTGAAGTAGATAATATCAGAGCCACAATTATAATGCAGATAGATCATTCAGGCAAATATGATATAGATCTGAAACAAGCAAACATTGTTTCTACCCCACTACAGGCTTATATCTTCTAGGTAAATTATATCTTTTTATACATAAGCCCTTATAAATATTATTTTCTCATAAGCATTATAAATTTTCTTTTGCTTACATCATGTTTCTCATGAATTAGTGACATTAACAAGGTACACAAATAGAGTCTTAGTCTCAGTACCTTGTGAAGTGCAGGCACTCCTTAGTGAGGGCCAAATGGAAAATTAATTTTCCTTCTTCAGATTGGCAAAGTGGAACGCAAGAACTGGAACATCACCTCAAGCCTTGTTTAAGCAAAGCATCTCATGCATTCTAACATTGTTTCCTGCTCCATTAATGCTTTCACATGAAAAAATCTCTGATGTTCAACACCATCCTATTTTATCCCCATGCCATCTCCCTTCTGCAATGGCAGGTTTCAAAATGTATTCTTGGGTAGGAATGCTGCCATTCAGGCTGAAGCATGAGGGATATTTCCACCAGAAGAAACAGATAACATCCTATCAGTGGGACTGTTGGCCGTGAAAGAGTGGTGAGCAGCCAGTTTGCTGATTATATTGTTTGCTAAAGCTGCTGTAACGAAGTATTACAGAGTGCCTTACAAAACATAAATTTATTGGCTCATAGTTCTAACTGCTAGAGATCTGAAATCAAAATATTAGCAGGGTGGGTTCCTTCTGAACATTGTGAGGAAAAGATCTATTCCAGGCCTTTCTCTTTGGCTTGTGGGTGGACATTTTCTTTCTGCATCTGTTCACATGGCATTTTCCCTATGTGTGTTTCTATGTCTAAATGTTCACCTTTTATAAGGACACTAGTCATATGGGATTAGGGGCTCAATGTACTCCAGTATGACCTCATTTTAATTTAACTAAGTATATCTGTAACAACTGTAGGTCCAAATAAGGTCACAATCTGAGATACCGGAGGCTAGGATTTCAACTTATGAATTTTGGGGGACTAATTCAACACATAATACTTATGTATTTTAGGAACATTCCTCCTGCTTGTGAAAGAATGTGAGAAGGATATTCAATATCATATAACCTCAGAAATGAAAACTGAAGTTGCAGAGGAAGAGATCATACCCCACCACAGTGGCTAAGGACCCACATGTCTTTTAGTACCAGATTAGATATATGAATTGTGAGATATTCATACTAGAACACTACCTAGCAATTACAAAGAAAAAAGGAAACTACTGCATGCAACATAATAGTTGAATCACATAAGCTCTGGTGAGGCTCTGAAGCAACAAGACTCCCAACATTGTAAAATGGTACAACCACTCTGAAAAAATGCTTGGTGCTATCTACTAAAGTCATTTACCCTATTGCCCAGAAATTTCAATCATGGATATGTACTGAAGAAAAATGAGGACCATGCGTACAGCAAAAGGCATATGCAAGAATGTTTATGGCAGCTTTATTTATAATACAAGAAAAATTGGAAATAACCAACATGCCCTTATATAATAGAATGGATAAGTGAATTTTGATATGGCCAGTGGAATACTACACAGTGATGAAAAAGAACAATCTACTGCTACATGCAACATCATAGCTTAATCTTACAGTCACAATGTTGAGCAAAAAATCCACAACAAATAAATACATACTATAAAACCCTATTTACATAAAGTCTGGAAACAGGTAAAAATTAATAGTGTTAAAAATCAGGATAAAGGTTACCTTAAAGGCAGGGAGCATATGAATAGGTAGGGTATACTTACTATTCTACATTTCATCTGGGCAGTAGTATATTGAGTGAATATGTATGTAAAATTTTGTCACTTTTTTGTATTTGTGTTATACCTCAAAAGAAGTTTAAATCATGCAAAAATGCAGTAACAGCTAAAAAAGAAATCAGGTAACTTGTAAAATACTGTTCGCATAAAACCATTAGCACAGAATTTAAAAAGCAAAAACTTTAGTAAAGACAGAATCTGGTCCTATCCTCCAGTTCTAGGATTTTATACTATAGCTCCATAACTTGGCTATGGCAAGTAATGGGGGAATTCCCACTTAATCTGATAAACACCCCTTGCTTTCTCCTTTTATAAGTTAAGAAATAGTGGCAGTGTGATGGCTTCTTCCTCCCTTTCTGCCCCATCCCAGCCCTTTCTCAGACATCATGCCCATATATTCTCCTAATTCAATATGTAGCAGGAAATTCTCATTTTATAATAGGTATTTATGGGAAATATAGGGCTCAGGGGGATGATTAAGATGTTCCTATATGTTCCATTTATTTTCAGTCTTTTACATTTGAATCAAAAGTCGAGGCCCAGGCCTGGGGCATTTCCAGTTCATGCCAAAATACCAGAAGGTGAGTATTTCCATTGGAATGACTCAGGCTACTCACCAAATATTTACACATCCTTTCACACCCTTAACTCTGCAATGAAGAATTTGTGAATTTGGAAGTATTCCAGAATCATATAAATCCCTCTATTTTGAATTCAAAACCAAACCTCTTGAAAAAGAAGACTAATCCTGACTGAGAGCATCAGAAACATTGTTTATAAATGTCAGGAAATAAAAGATTCTAAATAATTTACCTGACATTTCCTATGGTTATTTGTAGAAGGAAAAATATATACCCACCAGTTTAAGAAGTTGAATCTTTAGGAACTCTACATGCTTTTAATGCCGGTTGTTCCTGAAGGAAGGAACATTTTCTGAGGATCACCAAATGATAGGCAGATAGATGTTCTAAAATGTTGCAGGAAGTCTTCTTTCTTTTTCTTTGTTCTCTTAATCAGTTACCTAATTAACTGCTTTCTTATCAGTAGTCCCTAAGGCAACTGCCACTGCCTCCTAGCAGAGCAGTAATCTGTAGCTTTGTTTCCTCCAGAGTCAAGACCCTCTGTCACTTTTCAAGATGAAGGGACCAAAGTATCAGGATATTTAAAGGATGAGAAAGTATCAGGAAGAATGGGTAAAGGACAATAAAGAATTTTTAAAAGATTAAATATGTCAATTATCAGGCCATTAATAACATAAAAATAGTTTTAGTAGGTTGATATTGGAATAAAATCCTTAAGGTTTTTTGTTGTTGTTGTTGCTGTTAAAATCTGTATAAGCGACTAATATCACGGTCTAAGCTAAGTGTGAACGCCACATTAAAATTTCAAATATTACTGCTCTATATTCTGGATATTTTTTTCCTCCAAATCAGTAAAGTGACTGTTACCACCCTTGGTAAATACCTCCAGCCAGGATGGAATGACAGTGAGGCCTGGTCCCATCACCCTTCTATTTATAGTTCTTTCTCTAAAACCTAGGAAACTACTTCTCAGCGGCTGCCTCCCAGGCAGGAGTGCAATCGCTCTGGTCTAAGAGAAGCCATGTGCTTCTCAAATACATTGCTTCATTAAACTCTTTCTACTTAATCTTAATTCTGCAGAACTAAATTTAGTTGGCACTAAATTTAATGCCATGGGTTGGGGTGGACTAAGGTGATGTCATCCTAAAAATTTACCAATCTCAATTCTAATGGTCATCCTTTTATAAAGGTATTTTAGGAACAATTTAATACTGGGTCATTCACACAACTTTAAGAGACAATTGAAGGTGAGGATCCATCTCTATCTCCATCTAATCAAACCATATAACTTTGCTGGCTTTACTTCTCTAATGTTGGTCTTGTCTAGAGTATTAAAGATAAAAATGGTGAAAGTATAGGACAGTGGAAACCATCAATACATGCTTTGCTTTCAGTGAATCTAGGGCACGGGGCTGTGACATTCTTGTGTATCTCTGGTTTCAGCAGCTGTGGAAGTGCAGGTGTATGTCTTCTTGATTCTGAGTAGATACGTTCTTAAATCAATTCCTTCTCTAGAGTTTTCTTCCCTTGAAGCTTCCTGTGACACATGTAGGAGTTTTATGGCAGGAAACAGCATAGAATTGGGCCCAATGGGAATGCTTTTATTAGACCCAACATGCACTGAAATAAAGTCCTACTGCTGCTGGGACAATTTGCAAACACTCTTACTTACGAGTGCACCTCTGATTCCCAAGAGCCCGTCTCATTCTTCCACACAAGGCTGCCTGGGGAGAAGTCAGCTGCCTTATGCAAGTAAACCACGACTGTATTTTATTGTGCACGGTCAGTCTATTACGGGGTAGATTCATTATGTACTAGAAATGAAGGTATTTACCCCCTCCCTCAACACTCTGACATCTAAAGCACTAACAAGGGTTTTTAAATAATATATGAGCAAGTATTGGCCCCTTTCCTTTCCCAAGTCTCTCCTCAAATCAGATTCTTGATATTAGAGCATATGGAATTCCCCATTGACTAAGTCCCTGGACAGCACACAGAACTGAATACAACTGAAATCACTTCCCTCTGCAGCTGTAAAATAATGATCCCACAATAGTTTATCAAAGACAAAGAAAGCATGGACTTACAAGAGCACTTTAAGGGAAAAAAATATATATTCTCACTATGTCAAAACTTTTAATTAAAGAAAAATATTTGGAAAATTAGGGATGTATAGAGTTCTTACCTTCAAATGCTTATTCGTTCATTCTTTTGTGATGATATTTTATCAGGACTATTGTGGCATGGCAAATTATTACTTAATTTTTTGCTCGAAACTGGAGTTCTATGGGGGTGGGGTGGGAAAGGCAGTGCTTCCAAACACTCTTTTTGCTGTAGGAAACACCTTTCTAAATCTTTTTGTTTCTTGCTAATGATAGATTAGATAGATAGATAGATAGATGGTGATATATATATATAAAGAGAGAAATAGATTGATGATAGTAGATAAAATTATTGCTGTCTGGGACAGCTGGCATATAGAGAAGATATAGGCAGCTGAGTATTCAGTACCAAAGTTTAGGGTGAGATTTTGTCTAAAATTAGTGGATGAAAATTATCATTACTTGTATAATTTTCTGAGCTATGAACTTAGAAATAGTTTCTTTAGGTCAAAACACATGCTACTTTCTTTTTAGTCAGAGGAGAATATAATTTTAAAATGTTTAATGTTAATAGAAGCAAGGTAATAAGTTTTAAAATCTGTCCATTATCTTACGGAATCTAGATATGGCATGTGCTATTTGTACATAAAATGAAGTTCTACCATTTGTATGATGAAAATTCCACAATCCATGAAGCAGAAAAAGCTTCGTATGGTATTATTCTAGGGATGAGGATAATAATTACGTGTCATAAAGAATTATGTAAAACCCACAAAGCTAGCTATGGAAATTCCTGTTTTCCCCAAAGTATTAGTTATACACTGATTATTGTAGTGTTCAAGCCCAGATTTGTGGGAATAAGACTCTGAAGAAAGCACGCAAATCTTATCGGAGCATATTCAAGGAAATTTTTCCATTCTAAACTTTGGAAGACTGAGAAATATAACTAGAAGAAAAGAGGATGATAAAACCAGGGAGGACCCCCAGGGTAAATGATGAGTTTATTTTGTATGCTGTAGAAGAGAGGCAGAAAAAAATCTACTCTTAGAGCATTAAGTATTTGCTTCTCAAAACAACAGTCCTATGGTTGACCAAAGAGCTAAAAACCATTCATTTATTATAGTCATTGTACTATTAGTTGTGACCAGACAGTCATATTTTGTATTCAAGTTCCTTTACTTGGCAATATTATTTTCAGTCATATCAAAGTAAAACATAGTTTACATTGGGACTGAAAAGAGAAAAGTAAATATTGTGTCACTGTAATTCATTCTGTATAAATGTAATGATATCACACTTTAAAGAATAGCATCTTAATGTAAAAAAACACATTTGACACCTACTTTTAGATTTTGGTATGATTTTCATATCAAGAAAACTTTGTTTTAGAGTCAAGAGACTAACATGCTTCCAAAATCTGTCTGTAAGTTAGTTAGTCATAGTTGCTTTTTTGTTTGTTTTGGTTTGCTTTGGTTTTTTATTGCCATATAACCAGAGAGATACTCGGGTTGTTGAGGTAAGTGTAAATTTATCACTTCCGATGGAACTTCCTTACCCAGTCCTTACTTTAATCTAGGGGACATTCAGCCTTGTGCCTGAATTATTAGTGATCCATAATTCCCATAATTATATTAAGTAGATCCATGAAGGCAATAAAAAACTACTCTCAGCTTACTGGTAAAGATATTATGGGATTATTACCTTATTTTAATGATAGTTCTCCCCCAAAATTCGATAATGACCTACTACTTATAAAGAAAGCAGCTGTCCAATTTGCTACTACCATTCAGTGAAAAACTGCCCTTACAAGGGGTAGAAGTTCTCTCAAAAGAATGGTTCTGTGCTTATTTGAGAAAACTCTAAATTACATTCAAACTATTGCAAATGTATGTGAAAACCATACGAATATAACGTAAAGTTCATTGTAAATACTGCTATTGTTCTCTTAGTTTTTTTTTAATTGTACTTATTAATACTTAACTCTGAAACAGCAACGGAGAGAAATTTCTGATTCTAAGTGTGATTCACAAATTTGAGCTTTATTCACTCTTTGTGTTGGGATGTTTCAATAACCATTTTGTTTCATAAAGAAGCAGAACCAAATTCTGCCACATTTGATGCCATAATCATTCTTCATTTATAGTCCTTCCTTTGTTTTAACAAAGAGGTTCACACGTTTTACTGTAAGTTAAACTTGAGTAAGCACATATCCAAAGATTTTATTCTTTGATATTTAAATTGTTTACCTTAAGTACTTTAAAACAGTGTCATTTTATTCCTTGGAATTGTTAACACTGCATATTTTTAAAAAACTGCTGTGAACATTGTTGGCATACGTCTTAATGGGAAAAAGTCAGATGTCAGAAGTGTTAGATATTTTTTACCATGACTTTTAACTGTGAGGTTTATATTTGCAAAAAAGCTCAAATTAGAAAGAAGAAAGTTGCTATAAGATACACCTTATTTTAAATCTGGATACATAATGGACCTGCCTTATTCTTCTTAAAGGGAAGATTCCACTTCCGGTCTGTGTTCACCTTGGAAAACACTGATCAGTACATTTTACAGATTCCTTGATGGAGTAAATTAGTCTTTCTCTGCTACTTTTTTCAGAGCTACGTTAACTCCATCTAAACAGATAAACCCAACATTGAGAGAGTTTGTGCCATGGATCAGTGAGTTCAGGTTCTAGATACATTCACATATTTATTCAACAAATGTTTACTGAGTATCTGCAATGGACCAGGCACATTCTATGTTCTGTGATACAACAATAAACAGAAGAAAAAACTCCCTACCTTCGTGGAGCTTGCACTCTAAAGGAAGAAACAGACAGTAACTAAAGAAAAAAAATTACGTATGTTAGATATAAATTTTTAAGAAGGAAGAAAAGCATAAGGATAGAAAAGGAAAATGTGTGTGTAAGTGTGTGTGTGTGTAATGTTATATGTGTTGGCCAAGGAAAAACAGTTTCCAAATAATTCAAGAAATACATTGAGCTAATTCAGTTTGTGCCCTGAGAGAAATGTACCATTTTATTTGAAGAATCAAAATGGATGATTTTTCTTTCACTGAATTCTCATGAAAATGTTGTAAGAAACATCATAGCCAAGAGGTACATTTGAATTTAGTATAATGCAGAATATAATTCTTTATTACAACATGTATTGATAAAAGAGGTAAATTGAGTCTGTCTTCCCCATGGTCTTTTACAAAACTGAAGGTTCTGAGAAACAACAAGTAAGTTATTTCACCTAAGTTGGAGGTCTAGAATTGCAAATGAATGAACAGGAAGGGATAAAAAATATTTTGGCTTGAAACTTAAGTCCACGTGTGTTAGAGTGGATTATAAAACACACAAGAACAAGTGATCTTTCATACTGTTTGGCAAACTAAATCTAAGTATCTTAATATAGGAACTGTAAAATAATATTGCACATTTTTGTAGCTCCAACAAGTACCTTGCATTATTTTAAATAAAATTCTGACTGAAGGAAAACTATTACATCAATGATCCAAAGCCTGTTAAAGAAATAGGGAATATTTTTCACAGAGACACTGGAAATGCATGTACCTGCCTTTGAAGAGATTTTTTCAGCATGTCATGGTGAAGTCACCTAGTTTTTAGGAAGATGATAAGACATCTTATAATTCCGGCAAGATATCTCATATTCCTTTACCATTCCCACAATAGAAGAATTTATAAATCTCCTTAATCTATGTTCAAGCCACTTTAATCTTGCAGTCTTTAAAATATCTGCTTACTTCTAGTATCACATGAAGAGAAGAATCCCTTTTGACCGTAAATCAGGACTATCATCCCTGAGGATTACATGAGGAAATAAAAGGAAAGACTTTGACATGGGTACTGAATGCAGTTATGGAGGAGTCAGAAATTAGAGGAAATCAGCCCCCTTTTCAGCAGTCCCTTTCCTGAGGGCTCCTTGGCCTGAGATCCACTGAGATGAAAGTCCTCAGTGGGTCCAAGACTGATTCTTTTTGTATCCAGTACTGGGATGTTTTTAGCAAAGGCCACTGTTCCTTTGACATAATGTCTTTCAGATTCTGGTCTTACCTAAACCACCTCTGGCACGAAGTGATCTGTATGTGAGGTCTAATGAAGTACTCTGTGTGCTGCTAGGTACAAATGAGTTTTCTTAGCAAAACATGAAATCACTGACTTTGCAATTTTAAGAGCATCACTGCAATTTGTTTATAGAATTACTTGCTATTTATCAGAGTTGGGGACCCAAAGTTGAATTTTTTAGAAGTGTTTGATCTTTCAGACATGATGATTCTTGCTCAGCATACTTACTTCTCTCCCTAAAATTAAAGGGAATATTACCCGTGGGAGTAGTGCTGCCTCTGCCAATTTCATTTTTCATTAGAACCAATCAAAAAGAGATTATGGCATCTTTTCTACTGAGCAGAGTTCTCTGTTCTTGTACATGGGTCTACTTAGCCAATTATTGTGAACATAAAGATCTTTACTGGATATGATTTAATATCAATGATGACAATCTATCCCTAAGGAACTGACTCATGTAAAAACAATTCTTTTAGATTTGTTACCTTGTTACAAAAGGTAGCAGAGATTCCCTTCTCTAAGGAAAAATCCTCTCCCAACTGCCAACACAGAAGGTGTGTTTTCTAACTGTGTGGGAGACACACCCAGCAGGGCCTAACACCTGTGTCAGTAGGGGAGGGGCCATTGGTTTGTACTAGTGACCAGGGTCACTTGGATCGGTAAGAAATACCAGGTGTACGTGCCCCAGGCGACTCTCATGGGCAGCTTCTGTTCTCCCAAATGTAGCTAAGCACAGAATGTCAGCAATGTACAACCTTGAGGGAGCTAGTTCTAACAGTGCTGTGTATCCAACTGTGTTGGAAATTACCCAGGGAAGCCTGTTTCAACAGGACTTCGAGCTGCATTTGTAGGTCCAAAAGGTTCAAGGGAGTCTTTGAACTTGAGATGCCTATCATTCCCAGGTTTTCAAAGCTTCTAAGAACTACTACCTGCCGGTCGCCAGGAAACTGAGAAAGGAAGTTAATAAGCCAACTCCGTTTGGCCGTAATTTATTGCAATTCATGTTTTTTCCCTCTTTTGCACATTTGGAAATGCAATGTTCCTGCAGGAAGATCTATCTCCTGAAACATATTTTGAATCTGTTTTCTAATCCTTGCTTCACAGAGTTTCAGTTTTCAGTCTCTGAAAAACTACATGACTTTAATTATTCTTGTTTATAAAATTCGTATAGGATCTAGCCACAATCCAGCTCATAGTCACACCTTTAGAGTAATAGGTATATGGTCTAATGGGTTCATCTTAATTGGTACTGACTATTCTAGTGGTGTGTGTAGATGGCTGCACAATATGACAAGTGAAAGAACTTAAGTACAAGAATCTGAAACTGGAATGTGAGGCCACACTCCACAGTTACTACCTGAGGAGTTTTTGACCTTTCTAAGTTCCCATTTTACCTCTATAAAATGGACTTAATAAAACATGTATAATAAAGTAATAAAAGTAATAAAACTTATTACTATTTTTAAATTTATTTATTATTATTATATTGTATTATATATTATTATATTATTATTTATTTTTTATTTTACTTATTAATAAAAGTAATAAAACATGTATAATTTCAAGAAGCTGGCATATACATCAAAGGAGATAATTTATTTAAAAGTACTTTGTTAAGGGAAATATATTACAGAAGTGAACACTTTTGTTTTAATTTTTGAAGATACTGATTCTGGGGCTTTTCAAATTTGGGATGTCTACCATTAAAGATCGTATCTCTTGGGCCTCTTGTAGCTACATGATTATATAATCTTCCTCTCTGGGTGAGTGTTATATGTATAGGAAGCAAATCCCTTGATGGAGGAAATAGCACACTGAGAGTTTTTCCCTCCCTTATTCTTGCTCCCCTGAGGTTGCATTGCCCAGCTGACAGGCCAGAAGAGAAACATGCAGTGCATAGGCATTGCAAGAAATTGTTTCATGCTTTGGGGCTTCTTTTCTAGGAAAAAAAAAAGAGAGAGAGAGAGAGAGAGAGAGAAAGGTTAAAGCACTATGGGAAACGTGTTATCTTGAAGGAAAAAGGACCCATTACTTAAAATTAGACTGGAGGGGCACTTGGGTGGCTCAGTGGGTTAAAGCCTCTGCCTTCGGCTCAGGTCATGATCCCAGGGTCCTGGGATCGAGCCCCTCATAGGGCTCTCTGCTCAGCAGGGAGCCTGCTTCCCTTCCTCTCTTTCTCTCTCTCTCTGCCTGCCTCTCTAGCTACTTGTGATCTCTGTCTGTCAAATAAATAAATAAAATCTCTAAAAAAAATAAAAAAATAAAATGGGACTGGAATAACTTCTAATGGGGGTAAACCAGTATGAGGCAATTAGAGAGATATCTCAAAGCCTCTGATATGTCACATCCTGGGAAAGATATATAAGACACAAGAAACATGATTTTTGCCCTCAACATGTGTACAATTCATTGTACCGTATACCTCTGACCTTAGTGACCAGAAATTAGCCAATGAAATGATTGCTAATAAAACAAATGAGGGGCGCCTGGGTGGCTCAGTGGGTTAAGCCGCTGCCTTCGGCTCAGGTCATGATCTCAGGGTCCTGGGATCGAGTCCCGCATCGGGCTCTCTGCTCAGCAGGGAGCCTGCTTCCCTCTCTCTCTCTCTCTGCCTGCCTCTCCGTCTACTTATGTTCTCTCTCTGTCAAATAAATAAATAAAATCTTTAAAAAAAAATGAATGTTGATTATGTTTTATGTTATTACTGTATATTACTTATGAGTTAATTATGGATGAAAGGGAAGAGTACATGATGGTTGAGTTGACTAATACTACTGACTTTTGCTTACATCTTTGTATTACTTTAAATTCTCTTATAAAGTTCTCTTTTTCATTTGAGTGATAAATAAGTTAATTTTATTTGCCATCTATTTCTATTGTATTTCTTGCCTTTTGTTTGATTCTCAAATGTTTATTTTTCTGATAATCCTTTCTGAATATTTCTCTAATCTTTGAAGAATCTAAGATGCTTCTTTTTCCCAAACTTCTGACTTAACAGTCCTCTCTCCTAGCTCTTAACTATTTTCTTTTTGCTATTTAAGGTTATTTTTTGTTGTTGTTGGCTATTCCTTTATTTATTTATTTATTTATTTTTTTGGTTTCAAGAATACTTAGTTCTAACTGCATCTTACTCTGAAGATAGAGTCTTTGTTCTTGTTTCAAGTACTTATAGACACAAAGAAAGAACATTGTGAGTTCTTAATTTAAAAAAATAAATAAACAGAAGAATAAATACTATTTAAGAAGTAAAATCTTCCCTAAAAATACACAAAAAGTAAGGCTTGAAAAGAGAAAGAGAGAGAGAGAAAAGATAACATTAAAAAAAAAAAAGCATAATGGGGTACCTCGGTGGCTCAGTGGGTTAAAGCCTCTGCCTTCAGCTTAGGTCATGATCCCAGGGTCATGGGATTGAGCCCAGCATCAGGCTCTCTGCTCAGCAGGAAGCCTGCTTCCCCCCTCTCTCTGCCTACCTCTCTGCCTACTTGTGATCTCTCTCTCTCTGTCAAATAAATAAATAAAATCTTTTTAAAAAAATGAACATAAATCTACACTCAATGCATTAATAATGGAGAGAAGGATACTTTTTTAAAAAAGCTAATGTGAATTGAAATTGTATTCGTAAGGAGTTTTTACAAAGTAAAGATAATATATTTGCTTTTGTTAAATATAAAAGAAGCTGCTATCTGCAGAATGAAAAGGATCAACACTTTTATAGAGGGTAAATATAATGCAAAGTTAAAAATAAAGAGTTGAAATAGTTATGGGCATTATATTATAAAAAAGATTTAAAAATTCATGTTGAATATGATAAAAAGGTATAATTGTGAAAAATAGGAGCTCACATCAAAGTCTCTTAAAAGAATAGAAGACACTGAAAATACTGATATGCAGGGATTTGGAAAGGTTATGAATGATGACAGGAATTCTTTGGATATATTTTTAAAAGGTAAATAAAGAATTGTTCAAATACAAAAGTCACAGTAAACCCTTGCCAAGAAAAGATACAATTACTAAAAGAATTAAGATGAAAATTCTTGATTTATTTAACAAAGTTTGAACTAATATGAGAGGAAGCAGAGAGATGATCATCTTCTAGAGGAAAAGCATAATCTTCAGAAGCTGAAGATCTAGAAATTCCTACCAGTGAGAGACTGAAAGATTCTGATCCCAGAGGGTACCTTAGGAGCCTCCTCGATTCACCTCCTCCCATTTAACATGGAGAGGTAACCTGGGGAAAATCCTTCTGAAGGAAATCCAGAAACTAGCAGAGTAACTCCTACACATTAGGTGAATGAAGAAATATGCACATTACCCACATTGAAACAGATAAAAAAAGCTGAGACAAACTCTTACCATGAACTCCACTCCCAGAATAGCTCTATACAATCAGGAGGGAACTCCCAATTCTTAACTTCTCCCTGGGGAGCTAAGAGTTTGAACCTAATATCCAGTGCACCAACTTTTAAGAATCACTGACTTTTGGGGCCCCAAAATACCTGGGTCTGAAAGCGCATAGGGCTTACATGCACAAGACCTGCAAGGATGTAAGAAAAAAAAAAAAAAATAAGCAGTTCTTAATGGGCTTTCAAGGACTTAATATGACTATCTCCAAGGGATTAGCACAGAAGGTACAGGCATAAAACACCAATCACCAAGTTTCTTCCTGGAAGTGTGCTAACTATATACTCTCCCAGCTGCTCCCTGAGTGTCTGTCTTCCAATCATCCAACATCAAGCTGCTGATTATAATCCTCCCCATTGGAACACTAACAGGTCTTGCCACAGCCTCAACTACTGGCAATCTCTAAAGAACAAAGAATGTAGTTTGGACAATCACAAAGTTTCAAGAGACAACAACAGCTTGGACTGGGCTGAATAATAAGATTCATCTACTACATGAGACCACTCTATCAAGACCAAGGAAGGTGACTTTGGTCTCAGAACTAGAAACCACACAGATAATCAAAGAAAATGAAGAAAAAAGGAATATGTTCCAAACAAAGGAACAAGATAAAACTCCAGAACCAGACCCTAATGAAAAGGACTTAAGTGATTTATCTTATAAAGAGTTCAAAATAATGGTTAAAAAGGTGCTCATTGTGGGCAAGAGAACAATGCATGAGCAGAGTGAGAATTTCAACAAAGAGAGAAGTTATAAGAAAATACCAAGCTGAAGAATAGAATTACTGCACTGAAAAAGTCAACAGAAGGGGCACCTGGTGGCTCAGTGGGTTAAAGCCTCTGCCTTCAGCTCAGGTCATGATCCCAGGGTCCTGGGATCGAGCCCCACATCGGGCTCTCTGCTCGGCAGGGAGCCCGCTTCCTCCTCTCTCTCTCTGCCTGCCTCGCTGCCTACCTGTGATCTCTATCTGTCAAATAAAAAATTTAAAAAAAAAATCTTTATAAAAAAAAAAAGTCAACAAAAGTGTTCAATTGACAGACCAGGTCAACTAGAACAAAGGATCAGTTAACTCAAATACAGGGCACTGGAATTTTGTTCTCCAGTCAGAGGAACAAAAAGAAAAAAAAAAAGAATGAAACAAAAGCAAAAATAAACAAGTCATACTACATCAAACTAAAACTGGGGTGCCTGAGTGGCTAAGTCCAGTAAGTGTTTGACTCTTGATTTTGGCTCAGGTGATGATCTCAGAGTCATGAGATCAAGCCCAGTGTTGGGCTCTGTGCTCAGTGGGGAGTAGGCTTGGTATTCTGTCTCCCTCTCTCTCTGCCCCTCCCCAAACTCATGCATGCTCTCTCTCTCCCTAAAATAAATAAATGAATCTTTAAAAAACAAATGACCTAAAAATCTTCTGTACAGTAAAGGTAACCATCAACAAAATGAAAAGGCAGCCTATGGAATGAGAAAAAATACCTGCAAACCGTATATCCTAAATATATAAAGAACTCATACAACTCAGTAAAAAAAAAAAAAAAAAAAAAAAAATCTGATTAAAAAAAAGGCAAATAACATTTTTTCAAAGAACATATACAAGTGACCAACAGATACATATAGAGGTGTTCATCATCATTAAGCATTAGGAACATGCAAATCAAAACCACAATGAAATCTTACCTCACCTTTTATAATGGCTATCCTCAAAAAGATAAGAGATAACTGTTATCAAGGATAGGGAGCAAAGGGAATATAAATTGATGCAGCCACTATGAAAAACAGTAATGGAGGTTCCTTTAAAAAGTTTAAAGTAGAACTATCATATGATCGAGTAATCCCAGCTCTGGGTATATATCCAAAGCAAATGAAATAAGGATCTTGAAGAGAGAGCGTCACTCTTGGATTCTTTGCAGTATTATTCACAGTAGCCAATATATGGAAACAACCTAAGTGTCTATCTTGGATAAATGGATAAAAAAGATGGTGTGTGTATGTGTGTGTGTGTGTGTGCATACACACGTATGGCATCTTTTACAGAAAAAAAAAAAAAAAGGTCAAACTCACAGAAACAGAGCAGAAAAGTGATTGCCAGGTCAGGGACATCAGGAAACAGGGAGAATTTGGGAAAAGGATATTAACTTTCAGGTATAAGATAAATTTGTTCTAAGAATCTAATGTATGTCACAGTGACTATACTTGTTAACACTATTGTATACTTGAAATTGCTAAGAGAATAGAAATTACAATTTCTCACATATCATATATATGCATATATAAATATTTGAAGTGATGAATATGCTAAGAGGAAACTTTTCACAATGTAGAAGTATATCAAATCATCACAGTGTACATGTTATATATCTTGAAATTTTGTCAGTTATGCCTCAGTAAAGCTGAAAAGATTCATAGCTTGAGATAAACCAAAAGATTCTGATAAATAATGAATATATTCAAATAGGCTTACCAAAAAGAATTTTAATAACAATCTAAAGAGTTCAGTGCTTTGCAGAGTTAATTAGTAGATATGATGAGATTCAAATTTGTTTAAAGGTACATTAAATAAGGTAGGAAATTTTTCATACATACATGAAGCTAACAACTTCACATAAGTATTCATTATAATATCTGAACATAGAGGAACAACATTAATGTGAGTCGATAGTTATGTAAAATTGTATCTAACTAATGCAAAATTTTGAAAATGAATGTTTTAGATTCCATGTTCTTAAAACCGAAAGATGATTTTTAATCTTTCTATGGATATTTAGTTTTTTTTAAAGTAGATCCATTTGGAAGTTGATAATAGTTCACATATAGATGTAATTCAGTTATGAAGAATAGTGGTTTTCAAACATCTCTACACATTGGAATCATATGTGGAATTTTAAAAAACACTAATGTCTAGACCCCGCATCTAGAAACCCAGATTTAATTTGCATGGACTGCAGCCTGGAGATAAGGATTTTTTTTTTTTTTTTGGGTTCCCCCATGATAACAATGTGCATTCACATTAGAGAGTTAGTGATGTAGAAAGAATGGGAAAAATCAGTTGATGCTTGTTTACATGAGTACAATAAGCTAGCTTAGCATAATCACCTGCTCAATGCACTCTCTCAATTTATTTTCCAGCTGGGACTGAAATTATTGACCACAGAGTGTTTATGCAACTAGTAACACTCATTCCAATTAAATGTTAGCAATGATTTTCTTTCTACGGGGTTACACAATAGTATCTGATATTCTGAACAGGTGCCTGCATTAATGTGAATTTGCAAAGGCAAATATCAACAGAGCTGCTGGTTAAGTATGCCAAAGCCATTTATTTATGATGGGCGCCAAGTCTGTCCTTCGGGACTGACTGTCAGCCACCAAAAGAATTAATTAATGGGCATCTGCTACTCAAAATTGCTATGTTAAGATTTTCAAAATGGTTTTCATATTCCTAGTGGTAACAAAATTCTTTTCATCAAACAGAAAACATACCCAGGCAAATGCTAACTTTCAACCAATAAGTAAGAGTTGAGAATTTTATAAAATCTTCAAGATATACCTCAGAGACTATATAATACACTGGCACATTTTCACCAATGAAGAGTCCCAAGAGATGATGAAATTACCCATTACCACATACTCAAATGAAGGGGAAAAGTCCCACCTGGAATGAACACCTTCTTTTTCTCAGGCCTCTATTCTTTCTGTAATAAAACACCTTCTCTTGGAGACTTCCAAATACTACACATAAGTCATTAGTTGCTAGAATCAAACATTAAACTAGAAGTCATTTAAAAAACCTTGATAAAGGGGTGCTAAGGTGGCTCAGTTGGTTAAATGTCAGCCTCTCGATTTTGACTCCGGTCATGATCTCGTGCTCATGAGATTGACCCCCTTGTAGGGGCATCTGTGCTCAACAGAGAGTCTGCTTGAGATTCTTCCTTTCTCTCTGCCCCATGCCCTGAGTGCTCTCTCTCACTCTCTCTGTAAAAAAATAAATAGGGGCTCCTGGGTGGCTCAGTGGGTTAAAGCCTCTGCCTTCAGCTCAGGTCATGATCCCAGGATCCTGGGATCAAGCCCCACATTGGGCTCTCTGCTCAGCGGGGAACCTGCTTCCCCCCTCTCTCTCTTTCTGCCTACTTGTGATCTCTGTCTGTCAAATAAATAAATACAATCTTTAAAAAATAAACAATAAGTAAATAAATCTTAAAAAAAACCTTGATGAAGGCATAAATTGATTTCTAGGCCTCTTAGATTTCTTATAAATAAACATCAGATCAATCTAAATTAACTACTAAAATAAAGTGGCTAACATTGAATTTATCAAAAACTTGCATCAAATTTCCCCAGATATAGTTCCATTAATTTCCATTTCTTAAGGAAGACATTTTTTTAAGTATACCTCTACTTTGCATCTAGAGTTCCAATATTCCATCTATCTAATGGGAGGCAGGAGAGCAAGTCCAAGCCTCGATTTCCATTTACGGAACAGAGTTCATGAAGCATGGCTTTCATCCATGGAACAATTTACATAGCACTATGGTGGGGCTTCTCTTTATTGTATTTTGGAGGATTCCCAAGGTCTCACCAGTATTCAGGCCAGTGTGGTTAGCCTCTAAACTTCTATTTTCATTACTGGTGTCTTTCTTTTGCCCCCACATTCCATTATTTTTGGCCTTAGTTAAATCTTCTTATATTACTCTATTCACAGCTTCATACTGAAACCAAAAGTCTAGTCCATGCAGGTGCCTTTGCAAGTCTTTATTTGACCCTTCCTGTGACTGTCTGATGAGCTTTCACTGGTAGAATTATGGAACAGTAAGGGACCTTATTTCTGTGTGACTCTCCATGATTTTAAATCCGGTAATCATTTCCTATTTCCTTTATACATTTTAATGTGGCATATTGTATGGCCTCCCATAATCAAGCATTGCTGTGTGTTTTGCTTTTTCTAAATATATCATCCTGTATTTCTCCAATATCCTTTCATTGCTGTTCATTGACTTTTTCAACTATTACAGAAAATAAGACCTATTATAAAAATGAAATTCCTATACAATGTTAAAGACTCAAGGTTTTGTTTATTTTATTTTGTTTTCCAGAAGAGTCACCCTCTACATCTCTGTCTTATTTGCTGTTTTAGTTATTGGTGGTTTGTTTGACCCATTATGTCATTCTTGCCTCAATTTAATTTTCCTGGCACCCAAGACCTGAGTTTGAATTTCAGCTACACCATTTCCTAGCTGTGTGATTCTCAGAAGGGTACTTATTTAAACTTCGTAATTTTAGGGTTCCTATTAATACAAATAAAACTGATAATAGCACCAGTCCCAATAACTTATTATTAGGGCTAAATGTAAAACCCATAGGATGGTGCAAAGTAAAATTTTAAGTGTTAGTTTTTTTTTTATTGTTTGTAAAATTGGAGTATTGTAACATTGAAGAATAGGCAGCTAAAGAGGAAGGAAGGGGCCAACTCCAATTTTGACTTTTATGACCAATGAAAACCCAATTTTCTGTTCCAGGGGAAGGAAAGGTTCCAAGATTCCTACTTAGTTGTCTCCCATCACTGTAACAAGAAAAAAAAAAAAAAAAGTCATTGGAATCAAATAGGTCAGTGCTACTCTGGGTTTAATGCCCATTGACTCCACACTATTATAGACTCAGATTCTACTGTGCTAGCTACATGTTCTTGAAATAACAAGAAATTAGCACAAAAAGGCAGCAACGTGTCATATGCTTTCACTTGCTCTCAGGATTTTTTAGAAAACTCATGTTTCACTCATAATTTTCAATAGTTAAACTGAAGAACATTTCTGGCTCTCTAATGTTTTTAAGATTTATTATCTTTTCTGTTCAAAGTGTTTAAGTGATATACACAGAAACTGCTATACTGTAACAGTACAAATAACAAACAATATCTAGGTTATCCCTTTCTAGCAAAAAAAAAAAAAAATCAAATCAACTTGTATACCAAGGGCTTTGTTCCCTCTGTTTGTATTATAATCTCAAGTATGATAGGATGTTTCTATATACTTTTATAGTTTTAAGTTTATATAATGCTTTACCAAAATTTGTATTGTCTAGGAGAGAGAATACAAAGGAAATCACAACTCTATAATACTATTCTTTGTTTTCACATATGTGAAACTACACAACGTGACACCTCTCACTTGGGAGGGTATTAAAATGACAGATACATTGATCACTATTTGAATTCGAGCACAAATAGGGCTACATCTTTTCTTAAGGATCATTTGAAGAGAAAGACAATAAAAAATTTGATGTGTCTATATGGTTTCTTAAATACTTCTTAAATCTTAAATACAGCCTAAACTAAGAAGACAAAGTAAAAATCAAAGGATTAATAAGCCTAAAACCCAAATCATTCTTCAAGTAAGTGAGGTATGATACAGCAATATTAAGGTTTTACCTAAAATAAGAATTTAAAGAGTATCTGAGAAATAGTGTAAAAAGTCAAACTAGAGAGGGGTTAGGCTCCAAAGTGAAAGTACTGATCCTTTCCTTAAGCCAATTAAGGAAGAAACTACATTAGTTAAGAGGTCAGAAATCTAAAAAAGATAAAAATAAATATTTACATGTGATTCAGTTTAGCACATAAACTGAGAGATTAGAAACTATAGTCTTTCCTGACGGACATTCAGGTGTCAGAATAAATCACTTATTTGTACCACAGGCCAGAGAAGTTCAGAGGTCATATGCCAGGGTGACAGTTTGACAGGCTTATGCAGGTGTGGGAACCTTTGACTGAGAGTTTGAAATCTCTTCATTGATGAATTTATGAGTAATGAAAGTGGGCAGAAATTCACAATGATTGATGGCTTTAGTCAAGAGTTTGGTTGAAATGGTTGCCAGTATCAACAGGAGGTCAAAATAATGAAAAAACCACATATTTCTTTAAAGTTTCCCAGGTTCTGAGGATTTTCAGATACACTATTTGAGATTCTAAAGGATTCCAAAGCAGGTGTGACAGGTATTATTTTTCACCTTTACAGAGAATGAACTGAACCTTAGAGAAGGAGTTTCCTGGGCTACCAGTCATAATCAGAACTCTGACTGAGGTTTTTGTTACTGTTTTGTTTTGACTAGAAGTCTTATGCTCTTTTCAATTATGCTACGCGGGAAGAGAAGGAGGAAGAGTGTATAAATATATATGCTTTAAATACACAATTTTTAGGGATATCACATTTGTGACTCAGTTTAATCCTCACTAACACCCCAATATTAATAAATAAGAAAGAATTACCATTTGTTATGAGCCTATTATGTTATCACATATCATATACATTATTACCCTTAAGTGCCTACAATAGCGCAGCAAGGTAGTATTAGCATTTCTGTTATAAAAGTCAAGAAAAATGATTCTCAAGAAAGATTAGATGATTAGCCCATCTTTCTTATCACCTGACACCTTTCATTGAACTTCCCCATGGATCCTTGCTGGTCTTAAGATAATGATTTGCTGTGTGAAGTCTTGAACTTCTTCCTTCTCCAACTTGGTATCAACCCATGCTCATCCTTGCCAACATTCCTGCCCCTAGTCTTTGAATATAACTCCAGCCTCATTCATCCAGTTAATTCATTTCCTCAGAGAAGTCTTCCTGACTAAGCCAGCCTTTACTATAACTTTCTCTTATTGTTTACTCTCATACAATCTCTCTTTTATAACATATAATAGTTATGATTTTGTATTTTCATGTCAAATTATTGGAGTATTGTTCCTCTCTACCCTAAACTAGAAACTGGATGAGAACTAGAATTCTATCTTTGTTTTCTTTATCATTTTATCCCCAGTTCCCAGTATAGTGCTGGCCACAAAAGTCTTTTCAAAATATTATTTATTTTTTTATCCAACAGACATTTATAGAATAGTTCAACTTAATTTACCATAATAAAATGATAGAATGTACCAATGGAAAACAAACCAAATATTGGTTGGATCTGCTCTTTCATAAAGCAACTCTTGATGTGTATCTTCTTAGTTATTTGATTTTGTCTTAGATAGATGAGGGATTTTTCAACATATTGATAGAAAAGAGTTTTTCTAAATCTTCTTGGATGATGCCTTCATCATTCAAACATTAATCTAAATAAGCATTATTTACAGAGATGATAATGATCATGATGATGATTCATTGCTTTTAACCAACTTAAAGAAATTATTTGCTTCTACATCTATGATGGCTTGGTTTTGCTATATTGCTAATTTATAGTATAGCCCTTCAACATGAATTTCCTTAGCTAGTACATTCAGATTCTTCATTGTAGAACCTAAGTCTAATTCATGTTTCTGACCCCCATAGCCCCAGAAGAGTGACATGCAGATAGTCAGGGCTCAAGAAATTCAGGCTAATAGAAAGCCAGTGATTGCAGTCAACATGGTAAGGAAGGTTGGTGTTACTTGTTTCTGTTTCCCAACAGAATTTCATATTTTATGATGTGTACATTCCAACACCGGTTCTCCAACACCAACTGGATATCCTATAGTTTGTTCAATTCTGATACTAACACCCAGAGTTAGCATCAGACTCCACAGGTCTAAGAACTTAATTCCACAAGACTGCCTCATTTCAGATGTCAAGGATCACCTCTACTTCTGACTGGCTATAATTCTTGGTGTTCCTATGAAGGCCTGTCAGGTCTGATAATTCACTAAGTCAACTAATGGAACTCTGGAAAGTCCTTTACCTATGATTAAGTTTTGTTACAAAAGATACAACTTGGGAACAACCAAGTGGAAGACATGCTTACAGCAGGGTTGTGGGGGGTTAGGTGCAGAGCTTCCATTCCCTCTCTAGGCATCCACTTTTCCAACTCATCTATGTATTTTCCATCCCCAAAACTCCTGGAGCCTCATTGTTTCAGGAGTTTTATATGAACTTGCAGTACATATAATGATTGAGTAAATTATTTTTTTGAAGATTTTATTTATCTATTTGACAGAGAGACATAGCAAGAGAGAGAGAGCACAAGCAGGGGGAGTGGGAGAGGGAGAAGCAGACTCCCTGCTGAGCAGGGATTCAGATGCAGGGCTCAGTCCCAGGATCCTGGGATCATGACCTGAGTTGAAGGCAGTTATTTAACAACTGAGCTATCCACGCACCCAAGATTGAGTAAATTATTGATCACACGACGGAACTCAATCTCTAATACCTCTCTCCTCCCCAAAGGTCCATCAGGAGGTGGGGCTAAAAGTTCCAGCTTTTTAATCAAGTGGTTGGATTGTTATGAGTAATAGAAGACACTCCTGTCACACAGGAAATTCTGAGACAGTTAGAAGCCCTGCCAGGAGCAGGGACAAAGACAAATACATATGCCATATGCAGGAATTGGGACAGAAAGTTGGTTGGAAACCATAGCCCTACTACCAACTTTGCTGCTCATATCTCATATTGAGGAGTTCGGACAAAAATTGGTATAATATCCTCCAAATTTGCAAAGATTTAAGAATATGAGTTCAATAAAGTAATCTTTATTTCAAATTATTTTTAATTAAATATAAAATGCCTCCAAAACAACATAAAAATAAAAATATCCAGGTTCTGATTTCAGAATCAAAAATAATATGTCAGCAATTTCAAAATAATTCTCACTAAGAAATCCACATATACATCACAGCTTCTCAAAACTACTCATGCTTGGGCAGACCACCTTCTGAAAATATGATGGGGGCAGCATACTTATTCTCTTTTTCTCACTGGAAAAACTAGTGCAAAATGTCTATTTCCCTTTGAGCCACACAGAAATATCCCATCTATTAATAGGATAGTTTAATTTGCCACATTTTAGATTATATTACAAAAGCATATTTCCATTTCAAATCCTTAAGGCTTTTGATTTAGTTAATATTGAGGAAAAAAGGGAATATAAAAAGGTATGTACATCAAGTTGACACCTTTATCCCTAATTTCATCAAGCTTTTAATTTCCACTCCAAAGAAAAACTAGAAGCTTCTATATGTGTAAATAATTGTTTCCTTTATGATATGACTCATACCCTCCATTTAACCAGTAAGATGTATAAGAAGAGTTGCTTTGAATGATACTCACATATCCATCTATTTAGCTGGTGGGGAATTCCCAGTTTCAGGTAGATTCATACTCTTTTTTTTTTTTTTAAGATTTTTTTTTTTCAATTTATTTGTCAGCGAGAGAGAGAGAGTGTGTGTGTGCACAAGCAGGGGGAGCAGCAGGCAGAGGGAGAAGCAGGCTGCTCACGGAGCAAGGAGTTTGATGTGGGACTTGATTCCAAGAACCTGGGATCATGACCTGAGCCATAGGCAGATGTTAATGACTGAGCCACCTAGGTGTCCCACACACTCCAACTTTTGAGTAAATAAGTACTTTTTTAGTAAATATTTACTTTTAACAAGGGTTCCAAGTGATGAATTAGTCATAAACTATATATTTCTTCAAAGAATAAAATGAGTTAGGATGAATTATAATTAGAATTCTAATTGAATTGGAAGGAAACCCTTGGTTTATCTGTATTTGTTAAATATAGTATCTCTGTTTACATCAGGAGCTTACTGAAAAATGCAAATTGCAGATAACTTCAGAGACCCCTGAACTGGGCTCTAAGGAATAAGGTCTGGAATCAGCTTTTTTAGGAAGCTCCCAGTGTTATTCTAATTCACACCAAAGTTTGAGACGTTCTTTGCTAGAGATGCCTTCCAGCCCTATGATTTTACGATTCTGGTTTGTGACTAATCAGCCTCAATTTTAGTTGGTAGACCACACAACTCCCTGCCAAACTTCCTCCACCAAATATAGCAGAAGTTGACAGATGCCCAAACGGCAGTGGTCTTTGTGTGTGCCCATCCTAAAAGCAGCTGGGCCTTGTGGCCTTAGCCCCAGCTGTCTGGAACTAGACAGCAGGTGCTGAGATGGCCAGCTGTTCTCACAAGGCAAGCCTGGCAGCTTGGCTTGCCTGGGTCTTGAATTTTCCCTTGGGTGGCCTTCCTTTTGTGGGTGGTCCAGCTCAACTCTAATTCTAGTGAGTGTGCATTCCAAGGCTGAAATACCCAGGCCAGGGCCTACCGAGAGCACACATGTGTTTTATGTTTATAAATATGTATTCTCACATTGGATTGAATGATCACTTAAAGTCCCTCCCAGCCTTAAATTCTGTGTATATGTGTGTGTATTGATACTTATCTTGCAAAATGTTCTCATACATGGTTTTTAATTGGAGATGAAGATGGGCATGGCCCAATGGTCTCTACTCTTTCTCAATCCTCTTCAATTTTAAAATTAAGCTGTTTTAAGAGCAGCACTAAAAAACCAAAAACTTAAATACCACCAAAATTAGTAGTCTAAAATAACTGTAGCTAAGCAATCTCAGAGAAAAGGAAATTTTGTGACAATACCTATCCATGTGCAAAGGACATAAAAATTCATAAAAATGTAAAGGGCTAAAGAAAATGCATCCTTTCACAAGGATGTAAGGAAATATCATGGATTTAAATTACTATTCTCACATTTCTTCCTTTTAAATATAAGTACCAAAATGATATATATTATAACACGATCATGGTATGTTAAATTTGTAAAATTACCACAAAATTAAGATTAAACTTGAAGTTATATTTTTAGTATTGTGTTTATATATTCTTTACATCTGTATTATTTTCATAGTTTGCATCTTCTTGTAGTAATAAACATGAGAAACTCCACAGTCTGATATTGTCAGATAAACTTTTGCTGAGATATCTTACCATTTCAAAATGACTTGTGATTTCATAGAATGAATCAGATATTAAGGTTTCTGAGTAAGGTACATATATTTTTTAATACTCTGAGTCAATACAGTTCTAGTCTACTTCACCTATGTGCTGAAAACATGATTGAATAAGGTTGGAAAAGCTTTTCTTGTAAGTACTTGGTTATTTTTCCTCTTAAACTCCCTATGCTAGATGCCATTTAAAAATATTATTACAAATCTTTCAAGAAACATTAATTTTGTAAACAACAACTTCTAGGAGTACATGAAATATTAAATACTAAATGATTCTTTTGGAGGAAAATACCAGATCTATACACTAGCTCGTACTAACAAAAATATTTGGAACAAAAGACAGTAAATTGCAGTAAAATGAGCAATGCTTTACCTGGAAGAGGAAAAATTGTACTTTACATATTTACTGTCAAAAGGAAATGAGGCTTTATAGACATTTACATATGTATATAAATTATACAATTATTCAAATTGCTCATAAATGTCATTATTTTAACTAAATAGCTTCCTTCAACCGTCTGCAAAGCAATTAGCATAGCTGAAAGAGGTATACACAGATGGCCTGTAAATGTAAGTTAGAAAATGAAGAGGAAATTTGATGGTTGTTTATTTAATTTGATCAATAAGACATGCAAAGTGATGGGAATAAATTGATGTGTAACCCTGAACTGCCCATGGTATCTACATTGATCCACTTAAGTGGCAAGCCCATAACTTCTCTCTGTTTTGTGGGAATTAGGACAGAACTCTTTCTCAGCAAAATGCAGCAAGAGCAACAGTGATTTCCAGGGCTTCCTATTGGATGTTAAGGTTCTTACCTTTTTTTTGTTCAGAGCAAGCTTTCTAAGTCCCTAAAGATTCTCAGTTCCTTTATACTCTCCCTTTCTACTCTGTAAATGTGTTCCTGTTCCATGGAAGCGATCTCAAATGTAACCACAAAAATGTAAACATAAATGAATATATTTTTATTGTGGTAAAAGACATATAACACATGAGATCTGTCTTAACAATTTGATTAAGTATAAGCACAGTTTGTACAGTATCTCTAGAAATTTTCCATCTTGTGTGACTGAAAAATCTTAACCCAATGAATAGCAATTCTCTCATTTTCTCCTCTCAAACCTCTGGCAACCACTCTTCTACTTTATGTTTTTAGAAGTTTGACTATTTCAGATACCTAATATAAGTGGAATCATGCAGTATTTATCCTTCTGTGACTGGTTTATTTCACTTAGCATAAAGTCCTCAAGTTTCTTCCATGTTATACAATATGACAGTTTCCTTCTTTTATGCCTGAATAATATTCCATTGTATGTATACATTTACAATGTATATACCATGTTTCCTTTATCCATTCTTCCACTGAAAGATGATTTGTCTTTATCCATTCACCTATTGTAGTAGCCACCCCCTACTTTCTTTTATTTGCAGCTGTCTGCAGGTATCCAGACTATTAAAGTTCTTTGAGAACATTGACTGAGTCCAGACAGAAACCATTTCCTTGGGCAGTCCTCTGAAAAGCTGGAATGTTGGAAGCATGCTCCACTCTTCACTTTCACCCTGAGGGAGAGGTGGGCTAGGGTATTTGCCTCTGATACCAAACAATGCAGGCTTAGGAAAGGGACTGGTGTGGGTACAATGGAATAGTTTTGTTATCCATTTCAAATGCAACTGTTCCTAACTTTGTGTTCACCTACAGTACCCTAACTTCTTAGCCAGAATCTCTAATCCCTATAAAGGCATTTTGATATTTTGGTCCACATAAGGTAAAACCAGCGTTTCTACTGGGGGGCCAAAGGCTGGAACTTCCTATTCTGTCGTCTTGCTGATGTCACTACTCCAAAATGAACGAATATTTAGAGCAGTATCCTTATTAAATGTATTAAAACAATTAAATTTGGTCATCTTAAGCATGAAAGTCTGAATAAAAGCACTGATTTTAAGATTCCATTCAACAAATGAAAGAATGGCACTCTAAGAGAATTCTCCCAGGAGAAGTTCCCTATGGAACTTCATCTCTGTATGAACTCTTAATGGTCATTCTCTCCATAAAGCCAGCCTTAGCCTACCCATAGCTTTTGTGATGTATTTTATAAAATCCTACCACTCTAAGATTGGTTAAGGACTTAGATTTCTTTTTTTTTTTTTAAAGATTTTATTTATTTATTTGACAGAGAGAGATCACAAGTAGACAGAGAGGCAGGCAGAGAGAGAGAGAGAGAGGGAAGCAGGCTCCCTGCCGAGCAGAGAGCCCGATGCGGGACTCGATCCCAGGACCCTGAGATCATGACCTGAGCCGAAGGCAGCGGCTTAACCCACTGAGCCACTCAGGCGCCCCAGGACTTAAGATTTCTTTTGTGAGAGATCTTGCAACAGAGAGATGAAGAGCCGAGGCTCTGGAGCCAGCAGCCTAGGTTCATGTCCTCGTTTTGCTACTTTCTAGTCATATAGGATTAGGCATTCATGTAAGGCATTAACTACACTTTCCTCACTTTTCTCATTTTTTATGATACTGATAAAATCCTAATAATTGAACCTCATTTGGCTGCAATGAGTATTAAAATTATCAATATTTGTAATGTATTCAGAATATTGCCTAGTTCTTGGTGTTATATAGGTATAAGCTATTACTATTATTTATTAAAAAAGCTAAAAAAATAGTGCAACATAAAAATTAAATGTGTCATTAAAAATGCCATAAGAAAACTTACAACAGAAAAAAATGCGCAGAAAAAAATATTTGAAACATAGGTAACAGATAAGTTATAATAATAAATTACATATAATATATAGTATACTCATGCATAATAATTAATTATAATAGCTTTATAAATTGAAACAAAAATGAAATTCAATTTTATTATGATAATGGCAAAAATGAAAAGGGTTAATAATATGCAGCATTAGCTAGAGATCAGATGTTCTTAAATAGTGAGTATAAATGAAATCACCAGGGATATTTTAGAGAAAATTTATTGAAACACAGAAGTATTCATCAAAATACAAAATATCCATATGTATTAAATGAGAGATCCCAACTCTAGAAATCCCTGTAGAAATCCTTAAAGTATCCTTTAAGTTTGTAAAATATATGCTTATTCATAGTCATTGTAACATGCTTTTAGTAGGTAACATTTGGAAATAAACTGACATTTGGTTATCAATTGAAGTTAATAAATTATGCTCTAGTTATACTATGGAATATTATGCAGCTGTTGTATATATCATCCATCACACCCCTTAAATGCATAAGAGAAAATTTACCATTGTGTATCAAATTATTGACTTTGGTTACCCTGGTTACCTCTGGCGAGTGGAAATATGTTAAAGACTATGACACATTTTACGTTACACTCTAATTTTATACCAGATACATTTAATTTTTAAAAAGCATATCCCAAAGCAAAAGTGAATAGTTTATAGTAGTAATGAATCAATAGCAAGGTATAAAAGAGTATATGTAGTAACATCCCACAGGAAGAATAATATTAGTTAAAAAATGCACCAAACATTGGTATTTATTGCCCTTAAATAGTGGGGTAACGGGTGATTTTTATTTCCTCTTACCTTATACTTTTGTAAAGTTTCGAAACTGACTTGTATTATATTTAGGGAAAAATAACCTAATGTTCTTTTAAAAACTTTAATGTCCTCAAACCCCATGATTGAAGCCTTTATTGAAATAGAGAACATAGCATTCCCATGTAAGTCTAGAGTGAAAATGAAGAGTCCTCCCACCATTTTGTCCAATTTATAGGACCTGCATTTCTGCTATTATATCCTTGTCCCCATTTATCTAATGAACCCAAAGCACAAAAGATTATAGGCAGCAACATGGCAACCTATGATTTATGGAGCCTGAATATTCCTAACAACATACTGAAATAAATCTATCAATCATCAAGTGGGAGCTAGGATTTGGAAAATGGGCCTATATAGTAAAGTCTCCATAAACATAATAAATCTGTTGAGAATCATTCATTAAAATTTATATTAAATAATTTGGTATATATGTTTCAGCCAATGTATATGTCTTCTTAAATGACTATAGGACTATTGTTTACTTAAAAATATTAGCCTCTAAAATTATATAGCTTTTTTTTTTTTAACCTTTCAATTTTCTCTTAGATTTTCTTTTTCTATTGCCCTTGGCCAAAAACCTCTGAAATTATGTCAGAATTGTAGCTTTTGGAGGTAAAGTCTCAAATGACCAAATGGGTCAAATCAAATTTAATATGATGTGATTTTAAAGAGGCCAAGATACTAAATTCTGAAAATTGATGTTTACTCTGGAAATATTAACTAAATATTTTGAAAAAATTACCAAGGAAGCAACACTTTTCCCTTGTACAGCTTTGTTACATTTGGCAGTCATTTCCAAAATCATTTTCTATAACCATATTCAATTTAATGAATATCCAAGAATTGTACCATAGTGACATGGGTGGGAATAGTACTGCTTATTCAAATTAACAGTCGTAAATGGGCTACCCTCAATTATCCATATAGCATGAAATTTGAAATTCAGAAAGAAATAGAAGCCTCACTTTCAACAATAGTTTGTAGACTATAACGTTTTTCCTACGCTTAAAACAAGCAGTCCAATTTACTGATTAAAGTTTTATCTCATTTCCCTGGGGCCCACACATGAAGGAGAAAAAAAGAGAAGAACACTATATAATCCATAGTTTAAAAAGGGAAATTGTCGCACCACAGTCTAACTCTCAATAACTCCCAATAAAGTCAGCAGTGAAGAAAAATCTCTATGAAAATAAATTACACAAAATGAGACTGTCTATGTTCTTGACATCAAAGGTATTAATTATTGTGAGAGTCCAAATCCCCTTACCAAAAAAGAAAAATGAGTCTGTTCTGCCTGGAACACAGGGAATGCCATAGCTTGGCGTCTGAGGCAATAATGATCTAGCTGTCATGAATACAAGGTGTATCAGAAGAGGTGAACCCTTTTTCCCCCCAGAATTGACCCCCCTTTCCCACACCAATTTATGGCTTGAAAAGAAAATGAATAAAATTAAATTAAGTGGAGTCACCTTTTCTTTTTGAGACCAAGAAAGAAAAATGGGTATGATATAGAGAAAGAGAGAGAATTCAAAACGTAAATCATAGATTCTTTTCTAAACCTCTAGTAATTTTCAAATTGAGTTATTTATAGTATTCTGCCCTACAGTGATTTTTTTTCTCAAATTTATGCATAGGAGTCATTTGATTACCTTAATAAAATACAGATTCTCATGCTGATCCCAAGTGATGCTAATGTTACTGGTGCATGGAGCATACTTTGAAAAAAAATGCATGCCTATCATATACTTGAAATTTATATATATATATACATATCTATGTATATATATATCCAATTTTATATATATATATATGTATATATATATATATCAGCTATTGTGGACATTGCTGCTACAAACATTGGGGTGCATGTGCCCCTTCAAATCACTATTTTTATATCCTTTGGATAAATACCTAGTAGTGCAATGGAATATTGCTCAGCTATCAAAAAGAATGATATCTTGCCATTTGCAATGACACAGATGGAACTAGAGGGTATTATGCTAAGTGAAGTAAGTCAGTCAGAGAAAGATAAAAACCATATGACTTCACTCACAGATGGAACTTAAGAAATAAAACAGAGGAATATAGAGGAAGGGAAGGGAAAACAAAAGAAGACAAAAACAGGGAGGCAAACCATAAGAGAATCTTAACTCTAGGGAATAAACTGAGGGTTGCTGGAGGGGAGGTGGGTGGGGGGACGGAGTAACTGGGTGATAGGCATTAGGAAGGGCACTTGATGTAATGAGCACTGGGTGTCATATGCAATTGATGAATCACTAAATACTACCTATGAAACTAAAACACACTATATGTTAACTAAATTGAACTTAAATAATTTTTTTTAAAAGGAAGGATTTTCTTCTGAAAAAGAAATAAAAACAACCCCATTTACAATAGCATCAAAAACAATAAAATGCTGAGGAGAAAGGTAAGGAGAAAGGAGAAATAAGGAGATATAGGAGAAATAAGGAGAAAGATCTCTACACTGCAAACTACAATTTTGATGAAAGAAAATAAGAGATATTCTGTCTTGAGGGATCAGGATAATTAATATTTTTTAAATGTTCATACTACCCAAAGTCATCTATATAGCCAGCCAATCTGTAACAAACACCAATAGCATTTTTCCAAAAATTGAAAAAAAATTTACAAAAATTTGTATAGAACCTTGAAAGACACTGAATAGCCAAAGTAATCCTGAGAAAAAAGAGTGAACCTAGAGGCACCCCACACCCTGATTTCAAACTACCTTACAAAGCTATCATAATTAAAATGGGATGGTACTGTCATACAAATAGGCACACAGGCCAATGGAACAGAATCAAAAGTGCAGAAATAAACCCTTGCATTTACAGTAGATTATTTGGTAGGGGAGCCCAGAATACTCAATGGGGAACAGATGGTCTTAATAAATGTTAGGGAAACTTGATAATCACATACAGAATGAAATTGGACCCTTCTCTAACACCACTCACAAAAAAAAACATAAAGATTTTATTTATTTATTTATTTGAGAGAGAGGGAGAGAGAGAGAACGAGAGCACAAGCAGGGGGAAGGGCAGAGGCAGAACAATAAGCAGACTTCCCACAAAGTGGGGATCCCCATGCGAGGCTCTATCCCAAGACACGGAGATCACGACCTGAGCCTGATGTGGGGCTCAAATCCAAGACTCTGAGATTATGAGTAGAGCCAAAAGCAGATGCTCAACCGATTGAGCCACCCAGGCACCCCAACACTCACAAAAATTAACTCAAAGTACATTAAAGACTTGAACATAAGACCTGAAACCATAAAAATCCTAGAAGAATGTATAGGAAAAAATCTCCTTGACATTGGTCTTGGCAATGCTTTTTTGGGTACACAGAAAAACACAAGACATAATTAAGTGGGACTATATCAAACTTAAAAAAAGCTCTGTGCACAAAAAGAAATAATCAACAAAATGAAAAGGCAAACTATGAAATGGGAGAAATATTTTCAAACTACATATTTGGTAGGGGTTAATATCTAAAACATATAAGGAACTCATATAGGTCAACAGCAATATATATGTGAAATTGTCAGAGGACCTGAATAGACATTTTTACAAAGAATATGTACAAATTACTAATAGGTACCTGGAAAGATGTCAAACGTTACTAAACATCAGGAAATGCAAATGCAAAAAATCACAGTGAGCTACTACCTCACACCTGTTAGAATGGCTGTTATAAAAAAGACAAGAAATGGTTGATTGACAATAATGTGGAAAAAAGGTAACCTTTGTATATTGTGGATGATCATGTAAATCAGTATAGCCACTGTGGAAAACAGAATGGAGGTTCCTAAAAAATAATTAAAAATATAACTACTGTGTGATCCAGCAATCCTGTTTCTGGGTATATACCCAAAGGAAATGAAATTAGAACCTTGAAGGGATATCTGCAGTCTCATGTTCCTTATAACATTATTCAGTTATTCACAAGAGCCAAGATATGGAAATAACCTAAGTCTCTGTTAATGACTGAATGGATCAAGAAGATGTGATATATCTACACATATGTATTTTGTATGTGATTATATTTATACATGGAATATATATGTCTTCATGATAGCGTGAAAGGGCCAATACACTTGAGGTGAGACAACCTGACTAAAATTCTGACCTTAATCCACAATTCTTCACTGGTATAAGTTCCCTCTTCTTGGAAATTAGAATAATAAAATAATCCAAAATCTTTAAAGACAGTCTGGAGACTAGACAATGTAAAGGTACCTAATGTGTTAAAAAAATAAAGAAGTAGGATGTATTACCCATTTAGACCCAAGAAATTAATTTGTATTTTATATTTTCAAAACATTTTTTCAAAGCACAGCAGTAATGATTCAGTGAACTGTCTTGCAAAACTTTAGAAACAGTGCCAGCTGAACCATTCGCTAATCTTAGGGGAAAAAAAAAAAAAAACTTTAAAAATTCAGCGAAATGTTATAGTTTCAGAAAAGAAACTTATTAATTAAATATTGTTTGGTCAACTATTAAAATACATCATCATAAATCATGATTATCAAAGTATTAGATACTATTTGTTTCACAGAAACTCAAATTTCTGTCTTTTTTTTTAAAGTTTTTGTTTAAACTCTGGTTAGTTAATATATAGTGTGATATTATTTTCAGGAGTAGAATTTAGTGATTCATCACTTACTTTATGAACTAATGTTTAAAGCCAAATGGGCTGGAGAATTTTTAGGTTATGGAACAAGAATTTATTATATTTCTTCTAAAAATTATGTCACACAGTATTAAAAGTTTTTTTATGGCATACTTTTTGTAATTGATTTGAATATGATTTAAAAATGGAGTTATCTTCTTAATCAGGAAGAATAATACAGTATTCTGGCATGGATGGCAGAAACAGACATTTCTATTTGAAAGGATCTGATTACTCAGTATTATTGCTTTTAAACCATGTTATAACTTTTCACATTAGTCAAATAGCAACAACAGTGGGGGGAAAAAAGGAAATTAAATACAAATCATTAATGAATGAAATTTGAAAACAATTAAAGAATTAATTCTGACCAGATATTCTTATTTTAATTCTGTTTAAAATGGGTTTTGTTTAACCCCTACTGTATATATCTTCTACAAAGTAAAGTAACAAGCATTTAAACTTCATTTTTTTATTTACATATTTTTCATTTATACCCCTTATAATTCCGCCAAAGTTTTTGATGTTGCTACAGATAAAGACGCGTATGCACTTAAGAACACCCAAATACACACTACAAATTCAGAAAAAGAAATAGAGGAGATAATAAACGTATCAAAAATCTAGATTAATGTCATAGCCTAGACTGAAGAGTAAGAATGAATTTTCTGAAGTAATATATAGGGAAAGATTTAAACTATGAACATTGAATAGTCTTCAATAACACTTTTACGTAATACACAGAGACATAGATAACTGTAGGAGGTTTAACAAAGAAACTAATGTTAGCATTAAGAAGATAGGGAGAACAGTCTTTCCTTCCTGCCTATCAATTGTTTCAGCTGTTCTTTTGATGTTAAGTATGTGATGATTCAAGCTTATTATTGAAACAAAATACAGACTCTGTTTTGCTAAGTAAAGGACAGTTCATATGCTTTGGATCTGGAAATTCTGAAAGTTAAGGCACTTGATCTGTTTTCTAGTAAGGCATTTATATAGAAGCTAACGGTACAACACTCAAAAGGAATTTTTCATGACGTGACTTAAAAATGACTTAACTTAGAGGATAAGTCTTTGTGTACAATCAACAATAATACACAACACAGAGGCAGAAATAAGGCAGTTAAGTGCCTGCAAGACCATTTTTAACTCCCCCCCCCCATTCCTTTGCATCTAAGTCTTTAGATCAACATTCAGTTTAGTAACCTACCCCTCTTCCCCACCTCCACTGGAAATAACCAGTGATGATTCAGTGCTTAGCACATGGAAGAGATTACTTTATCCTGGAAAATATTAAGACCAGGTTGCTTTTATCAACTTCCTTGATCATAAAATCATGGCTAAGCCGCTAACGAAAGTATAGAATAGCACCACCTCAAGGAGGCTCCACCAAGAAGAGTCAACTGAAATGGGTATTCTCAGATAATTGAAAGAACTGGCTTTCCAAATTGATTTAGTGTCATTGATTTGGATATTTGAGAACATCTGCCACAAACTGATGTTGGTGTTAGCATAAGTAATATTACACTGTTCTTCTGGATATATTTGAAAAACGGTATCTTTTGTTTTGTGAAGCTACTTCTGACTGCCGATAGTAAAGTTATGTCGTAGAAAAAAATATTTGTTTCCTATTGGTTCTGGCAGGAGGCTATACTTTAAATTCATGAAAATGTGGCATGAAATTACTTAAATACAAGTTGAAAAATTAAGTAAAAGGTTGAGGACCCTATACAGTTTTTACACCTCTTGGGGATGAAATTTAATCATGAAAATATTTCTGCTTAATCTGATTCTCACTGGTGTTTTAATCCAAATCACTGGCATCATGGGTTAAGAAAACCTGGAAAACGAAATAAAAGAAAGGAAGGAATAAAAACATGGAGAGAGATTTATAATTAAATGATCCTTGAGGGCAGTGCATTTTGGTTTACTCCTTTGGAGAAGCTGGGTGCAGACTGTATGAGTACTGAGTGTATATTTTATATATATATATATATATATATATATATATATATATATATATATATTTTTTTTTTTTTTTTTTTTTTTTTTTGAGAGAGAGAGAGAGAACAAGCAGGCAGAGGCAGAGAGAGAAGCAGGCTCCCTGCCGAGCAAGGAGCCTGATGCAGGACTCGATCCCAAGACCCCAGGATCATGACTTGAGCTGAAGGCAGTGGCTTAACCAACTGAACCACCCAGGAGTCCCCTGAGTATATTTTCTAAGACTTTGTTTATAAAACAACATTATTCCAAATTAAGTTTACACCTATTTTTTGGTCCTATTTGATTCCTTCTTCCCATTTTCCATTAAATTATATCCTTTCCACTCATAATTAATAATAACATAAAGTGTTGAGTCAGAATTAAAGTGTTATACTTATGGTAACATCAAATTTTTACTTCACAAAATGCTATATGAATGTTTCTGCCCTTTTTGATTAAATTTAAATGTAATTACGTTTTTCTAGCAAAACCCAGAAACTAGTTTGATGCTAGTCTCCTGCCAAGCCTAAGATATCAAATGACTTTTATTTTGGCAATCAAAATGTATGCAAATATCATCAAGAAGTGCCTATGTAGTATACTTGCATCTCTTTTTGTCAAAAGTCTGCCTTGCATTGGGCTGGGATTTTTTTTTTCCTTTACTGTTATTGTCCTCCTTTAAATAAACATATTATCAATAAGCATATTGGAAGATAACGTAAGTTTAACTTTTCTTCTTCCTGGTGGGCCAGATTAATTAGCACATGCTTTTGGAAATAATTACATGTTTTCTAAATTAGGCTCTTCATGCATTTAAAGCTTTTAAGATATTTTGTTTTTTAATATCATTAACCATTTAGCAATATTTATATCTAAAAAAATTTCTAGTCATTGAAGCGGGTTCTAATCTTTATATTTAATTTTTCTCTCTTCATGGATATTACAACAAAGCCTATTAACATCTTCATAAGTATTTTGAAAGTTTTTCTATATTTTAAGTACAATGAACAATTTATTTTTCTAAACTCATCAATAGAGCATATTGACTAATGTGCAGAATAGAAGCCGACTATTCTTTTATATGCACATCTAAGCAAAAATTTTTGTCCTATATTTTTATATTAAATGTTTCCAAAAACTAAAAATATTTAAAGTGTTATTTTTTATTTTTTAATTTTTTTAAGATTTATCTATTTAATTTGACAGAGATCACAAGTAGGCAGAGAGGCAGGCAGAGAGAGAGGAAGGGAAGCAGGCTCCCCACTGAGCAGAGAGCCCAACATGGGACTCGATCCCAGGACCTGGGGATCATGACCCAAGTCAAAGAAAGAGGCTTAACCCACTGAGCCACCGAGGCACCCCTTAAGTGTTATTTTCTAATGTATAAATGCCTTCAAATAAATTAATATAAAAGACCATTCATGTGTGGAGAAAATGGATTTTAACATGAAAGAATAATAAATACATTCTTTGTTTTATTAATTACATATTAGAGTATTTCATTGTTTTCCAAGAGTGAAAAGTGGATCTTCTTTGATACAGGAAAATACTCTCTATATTTATTGTACAATCTTTGTATTTAAAAAGTTAACATTTGTGTTTTCAACCTTTTGAGTTAAACCTAAAGAATCAAAGTCATGTCATAAATTATAATTTTACTAAACATAGACTTGAATCTCAGGCAGTTGTAGGTTATTGGGATGGAAAAAAAAATCACTGAACCAGTAGTGAATCTAGTTGGCTAAGATTGATAATCTTAACTGCTATTCTCTTCAAACTTCTATCATTGTTTAAAAATAAACTCTAAAAGATATCCAAGTGTAATTTTTTATCAAAAAGAAGAGAATATGAAAAAATCCAAAACAGTTATCTTTTTGAACTTTAAAAATAGGCATTTTAAATAAGATACAGCAATGTATCTTTTTTTAAAGATTTTATTCATTTATTTGAGAGTGAGAGAGAGAGCAAGGTGAGGGGAGCAGACGGAGAGGGACAAGCAGACTCCACACTGAGTGCAGAGCCTGATGTGGGGCTTGATCTCACGACCCTGAGATCATGACCTGAGCCAAAATCAAGAGTCTGACGCTTAACTAACTGAGCCACCCAGGCACCCAGCAATGTATCATTTAAAGATTATTAACAACTTAGGAGGTGTTATTAGGAGAATTAGGTATTATTAGGAGAATTATTCAGTAAAGTAATAATTTTGATGGGGAGATTGCAAAGTTTGAAATGTACTTGCAACAATATAGTAATAGCTTATGATTTTAATCCATTTTATTTTTATTTCTGTTCTTTTTTGTGTTGGAGTGTTTCAGTTACTATTAAAATATAAATTTCTTGATAAGTATATCTTTTAGATGGAATTTAGCTGGTCTTAATCAAGTTTTGAGGCAACTACAAAAACTGCCAAAGAGATAAGTCATTTTTTCAAGGAAAGTTACCTGATTAAAATATTTACAGTATACCTCCTAAAATTATCATGTGAGCAATCCCAAAATAGAACTAAATTGATACCAAAACTTATGTGTCTGTCTGGTTGTTCATTCTATGAAAATAGAAATATCCCTGTGGTATAGAAATTACTATGATGACATCTAGGCATCTCAAAAACCACATTAAACAAGAAGAGTATATTATGGGAATACGATCTTTGCCCTGGCTTTCTTCCCCCCACAGAATAATTGTCTGAAACTTTTTCATGGTGGCTTATCTAAACGTCTACTGACTTGTTGGGGGGCAAACAATATGCAGCAAGAACTAAGCCACAGCACTTTACTGAGTCTACAGTAAATTTTTATGTCCTTGGGTATTTGGAGATAATTTTAGCCCCGATTCTGCATCCCCTATTTGTCCTCTCCAACAAATATACATTCTGGTGAAACTACCGTATTATGTATATTCATTTTTGCATCACCACATGGGCCATAACCACAAGATATTGAAATGCACTGTACCCAGTTCAGCCTGGTTTTAATCATGTGGTGGGAGACACAGTGTAAGAGGCAATGAACATTGGCATTCTAGTCAGTTACAGGATCTTAACTATAATCACACTAATAGGGTTCAGTATCAATTCTCTCGACCTCCCAAGGAATAAAACTGTTCATATTTCACATACTTTTGTGCCAAATCTATAGAATTTTAAAAATCTTGAATAGAGAAAAGAGCTTTTTCAGAGTATTATGCCTGCTGTATTATATGATACCTTTTCTACTCTCTCTTTTGATGTTTTAGTCTTAGGATACCAAATAAGAAAGCAGTTAAGTTTCTACCAAATGATGATGACTTTCTTTTCCATAAGATTCTATTTCTTATAATACAGATATGATCTAATGCTTTTTTTCTTTTACTTTTTTTCTTTTACAGTGTTTATATGGTTCACAAAAGGATCGCTTGAAACAGACACATTTGAAGTTAATCAACCCACCAAAATAATGATGTCACAGAATAAACATATTACATGTCTACTTTGTAACATTCAGAGTACATGCTCTAGAACTATAGTCTCTTTTACTTCCTCTGGGAATCCCAGTGAAAATGATTATTCTTGAATCAGTGGGTCTTAAAATGTGGTTGTAGGACTACTAATAGTCCACAACATTTTCCCTAGGTATTCACAGGCTGGTCTCTTGAGGGCTTAGTTTTATTATATGACAATGTCCAAATACCTTACTCTGTTATGCACCAACAACTATGATGTTTAATTAAAAACAAACATTGCATCATCATACTGAAATAGCAATAATCTTACTAATGCTAGTGTTTACTTGAGTTGTGCTCTCAGTGGGAATGAGTGAGATACTGGGTGTGTCATATATTATCTCTTCCTAAAGTCACATTCGACCTGAAAAATGAAGAATAATTTTAGTTCAAATGCTGACAAATTTCTGTGTTTGCTCATGTTTTTTCACTGAATGGTTTTTTTGTTTTTGTTTTGTTTTGTTTTTAAAGATTTATTTATTTATTTACTTATTTGACAGAGATCACAAGTAGGCAGAGAGGCAGGCAGAGAGAGAGGAAGAAGTAGGCTCCCCGCTGAGCAGAGAGCCCGATATGGGCTCGATGCCAGGACCCTGGGATCATGACCTGAGCTGAAGGCAGAGGCTTTAACCCACTGAGCCACTCAGGCGCCCCTTGTTTTTGTTTTTGTTTGTACAACAGTCACCTTTAGTCAATAGCAATTCTCCTGATCTGAGCCTTTTTGAAAACTCTTTGTATTGCCAGGGTCAAAAATCTCTTGATTTGATGCTAGTTATTTGGGATATACTTGAGTAAAATTAATAATATTTTTAAAATTGTTGATTATTTGCCTTTCCAGTTTTGTTTCAATCGATATGTACCCCAGAATTCAAAGCAAAATGGAAATAATATAGATTTCAAGCCACATAATTTGGGTTCAAATCATTTTTTACATTTATTAACTGTGCAAATCTCAGTACATTCATGAACTTTGCACAACCTCAGTTTCCACATTTAAAAATACCTATCATTCAGTTTGACATGAAAATTAGTAAGATGGCATGTATATAGCACAATACCAAGTATATGGCAGTATATAGAGTCATTCTCTCTCCCTCCTCCACCTCACGGAAGGTGAATTGATATAGCTACCAAAAAGGGCAATATGACAGTACATATTCAAGCTGGAAATGTGTGAACCGTATGTCTTTGGATGCTATGACAATCAATTTTATGTATATCTGTCTCCCTTAAAAAGAGCTGCTTACATGTACTCTCCCTATCACTACTCGGATAACCCTGTACAAGTCATTTTGCACAGATTTTTCCTCATTTGTAAAATGGAAATAGTAACAGTATTTCCCTTGTGGTGTTATTGGGCTTAAACAAATCATTGTAGGTAAAACACATAGAATAGCTTGTAGATCTGCCAATAAATGCTTAATAAATGTATTACTTTAATACAAATATGTAGCAATATGAAATACACACACAAACACACACACACGTGCGTATGTGTGTGTGTGTGGAAATTTAAATGATTCAGGGGTGCCTGGGTCGCTCAGTCGGTTAAGCTTTGGACTTTTGATTTTGGCTCAGGTCATGATGTCAGGATTGTAAGATGTATCCCTGTGCTGAGCATGGAGTCTGCTTGAGATTCTATCTCTCCCTTTCCCTCTGCCCCTCCCCCTCCGTCTAAATTTTTTTTAATGACAATTCATTAGGAATCAACTGATTTTTTTATTTAATGGTATAATATAATTGGTTATTGATCCAAAAGAGAGTGAAGTTCAAACTGCTAGTTTGTGCAATTTATAAGTTCATGTTTTAGGTGTATTAATTATTTAAGTCAAGTATGAAACCTTTAAAAATATATAACAAGGAAATTAAGAAGGATATCTGTGCAAACTTGCCTGGTATTCTTCCTTCAAGGAACTGTACTCATCTACCAGTATGGCCCTACCTTAGCCCCTGACTGCTAAAACGTGCTCTACCTCCAGTATAGATTACTTTCTTTAACCTGTATCATGGAACTTTTGGTATATTAGGGACATTAAGTCATTTATATTATAATTTTCCTATCTTGTAGATTCAATTTCCAATCTTTCTCTTTTATCTGTATACTTGACTATAATTTTTAAGTAGTCAAATTATTAATTTTTCTTTGATTGCTGTTTTCATATCATGTCTGAAAAGACCTCTTCCATCCAAAATATTTAAAAATCGACTCATAGTTTTTCTTGATTAATTTTGTGTATTAAATACTTAATTTATATGAAGTTAAAAAATCCAGTTTTTATTAAAAATGTCAGGTAGAGGGCGTCTGGGTGGCTCAATGGGTTAAGCCTCTGCCTTCAGCTCAGGTCATGGTCTCAGGGTCCTGGGATGGAGGCCCACATCGGGCTCTCTGCTCAGTGGAGAGCCTGCTTCCCCCTCTCTCTCTCTCTCTCCTGCCTCTCTGCCTACTTGTGATCTCTCTCTCTCTCTGTCAAATAAATTAATAACATCTTTTTTAAAAAATGTCAGGTAGATTTTACCCATGCTATTAAATAATCCACTTCTCCCTAAGTGATTTGAATTGCCATCTCTTTTTATCTTATTTTTACATATCTTTTTATTTCTATATCTTTCTATCTGATATGGTTTTTGTTTCTAATACTTATTCTGATCCACTGATTTGGGACCAATTCTTACACTTCAGTATTTTAATTTCTATGGTTTATGATTTTATAGTTATACCTTCTGTCCCCAATTTTACCTCATTAGGCTTTTATTTTTGTAAGTATTTTTCTGGCTAACCCCTCTCATGGCTATACTTCTAAATGTTGCTTAGAAATGGTCCAATTCCACCATCACCCATTCCTACACCTTCACACTCCTCTCCATCCCCAGGTAACCTGAGGATTAAATTGAATTTATATAGCTTTTCTGAATTCAAAGAGTATTGTTCTATTTATTCAAGTTCTCTTCTATATTCTTCAGTTAACTTAAAAATTTTCTTTAGATATCTTTTGAAGACTTCATTATGTATGTTTTTGTGATATTTGTTGTGTCTATTTTACTTTCTAGCTTTTAAATCACATTTTGTAATCAGATGTTGTGGGTCTATTAAATACCCATTGACTCTCATATATTCATTTTTTTTAAAAGCCGCTATATTGAACTCTCTTGTAGTTTTGTTTTGTTTGTTTTGTTTTTTTGACAGAGATCACAAGTAGGCAGAGAAGCAGGCAGAGAGAGAGGGGGAAGCAGGTTCTCTGCTAAGCAGAGAGCCCGATCCGGGGCTCAATCCCAGGACCCTGGGATCATGACCTAAGCCAAAGACAGAGGCTTTAACCCAGGTGCCCCTCTCTTGTAGTTTTTATGACTGAATATAACCAAATCTTTCCTTCTAATGTTTATACTTCTTATTTAATGGCCTCATCTAGTGTCAGTTGCATTTCTAGGGAAAAAAAAAGAATTTAAACAAAAACAGTAGTGTTTGAAACCACAGACCTATTTTGGGTAAGAAACAGTTTTTGATATAGGTTTTATCAAGAATAAATGTTGAATTTTATTAAATGTGCTTTTGACATCAATCAAAATACTAAATGATTTTTCTGCTTACATAATTTTTGTTAGAAAAATGATTACATTTTTGGGAAACACTGTATTAAATTTTAGCCCAGATGTAAGCACCTGACTCAAGTTCCAGCCATGTCACATTATATTCTTTGCTTTTCATTTTCCTCTTACCTGTAAATGGAGATAACAATAGAACTGAACTTATATTTTATGAATATTAAATGAATTAATCTATTTAAACCACTAATAACAACTTCTACAAAAAAGCATGTGCTCAAGAAATAAGAATAGTTATTAACAGGGTTGATTTCGGGTGCTCTCTCTGTCAGATTTAGGAATGTGTTATACCACTTTGTAGGAAGTCTTAGGAAACATAGCTGCACATCCAGAGAATCTCACAGCACTTTAAAAATAACTTTTCAGGGGTGCCTGGGTGGCTCAGTGGGTTAAGCCTCTGCCTTGGGCCCAGGTCATGATCCCAGGGTCCTGGGATCAAGCCCTGAATCGGGCTCTCTGCTCGGCAGGGAGCCTGCTTCCCCCACTCTCTCTGGCTGCCTCTCTGCCTACTTGTGATCTCTCTCTGTCAAATAAATAAATAAAATCTTTAAAAAAATGAAAAATAAAAAATAAATGGCTTTTCAGTTTCTTCCTTTCATGCTGATTTAGTTGGGTTTCCTATCTCTTTTTAAAACTAATTCGGGTATTAAATAATTTATTTTAAAATGTCCATTTCAGCTGACTTTCTAAAGGATTCTCTTCAATTAATTTTCAGTTACTTTTTAATACATTATTTCCTTTTCTAAGGGCAAATTTTGTATATTTATTTATCTTTTTTGCTTTTCAATTTGGCTGGTATTTCATTTATTTGATTACCCTGTCTCACAAAAACAAAACAGTACCTACATACCAATTCAGCGAGAATTTCTATTTGTATATTTGTCATCTGACTCATTATTTCCTTCTCTTTCCTTATGTAAACATTCTTTTCTATCCATTCTTTTGTCCCCTTTACTTATTTCTATACCTGATCTGTCTTCTTTTGCCGGCTTGAGAACAAAATGAGGTCACTTTCCATTTAATAATTCAAATCGAATTGCACCATCCTCATCCTGCCCAAGAGATGTTTCATAATTCCTGATAGAGATCCTCAATTCTGTGAGAATGTTCTCTATCCAAAATTTCAGTCCTATTTACTATTACTTCCAGGGGAAAAATTCCGTAAAATCTGTTGAAGCACATAGAAGACTTGTGCTCTTCTAGTGTTCTCACCATTGCTCCCCCAGGCAGTCATGATGGGCACTTCCTGTCCTCTGCCCTGTCTAAGGCAAACACCACCATCACTGGTCTGCAGCAGTTGCCCAGGGGAAGTAAGGGTAAGTGTTGAAGGAAAGGGAGGAGAAATCCATCTTCTCTAGTATTATGTTCAATCATGGTTGATACAGTTTCTCCAGTACTTTGTTTAATCATGGCTGATACACTTTCTTTATAGGAATTCATTTCTCTCCACTAATACACACATGTATATGTACATGCACATAAATATCTGCATATATATGCCTAGTGGTAACTAGCCTACTGTGGCCTTAGTGAGTGCTACAATAATTCCAAGAAAATCTTATGATAGGATGGTAATATACTTTGCTGATATGGGTTAAGACACAAAAGGAAGAGTTTTCTGAGTAAACAATTAAAACTTACTTTTTTGAGATGTTAAGGCTGAGCTTGCCTGTGAATCTAAGTGAAAAAGAGCAGAGTCGCAGGTCTTGTCTCTCAGAAGCTCAAGAGTGTAGCATTCGGGGCCGCCTGGGTGGCTCAGTGGGTTAAAGCCTCTGCCTTCGGCTCGGGTCATGATCCCAGGGTCTTGGAATCGAGCCCCGCATAGGGCTCTCTGCTCAGCGGGGAGCCTGCTTTCCTCTCCTTCTCTCTCTGCCTACTTGTGATCTCTGTCTGTCAAATAAATGAATGAAAATCTTAAAAAAAAAAAAAAAAGAAAAAGTGTAGCATTCGGTTAGACCACAGAAACCAGAAAAGGATAGAAGAAGCAGCAGATTAAAGAACAGATGGAAAACCAGAAATAAATGGAAGCCAAGAGAGGAGAAAGTTTCAGGAAGGAGGGAAGAAACATTTGTTGTTGTTGGGTTAGACCAAGAGAACACAGGACCAATGCACACATCTGAGTTCTAGGCCAAAGGACAGGGCACAATGGATCCATGTCAACTACCTCTGTGTCTTGTTCTATCGAGTCCTCTGTTAATAGGAAGAGGGATATCAGGATGACCAAATCCTGACATGTAGTCACACAGACCATCTGCCGTGTCTATCTCTAGAAATAAAGTACTATAATTAATACAACTTCCTAAGTGAAAAACAAGAACAAATTTAAAACAAAATAAACAAAACCCAGAAACCATTATGTAATGATTTTTCCCTCATTAACAAATATCTGTGAAGGATTCTGGAACATCACTCCTTTTACCTTCCTCTTCCCCTTTCCACTGTTAATTTCAGGATAAGTGCCTTTCCTGAGTTAAACATCTTAGGTATATAGGCAGGTGAGTGCCAGTGAGACTGAAAGCCTTTTTGTTAGAGAGAATTGGTGTGAGGATTTCTCTCACTTAAGCAAAAGAACCCCAGAGTTTCAGATTAATATCGAATTCGAGGAAGAGCCTAGACTTTCAGAAAACTCTGCTTTTCTGGGAGAAGATCATCAGCTTCCCATGAGAATTCTTGTACTTCTTGGTGCCCAGGAGACCACGAAGAAGCCAAATTGATAGAATCATCCTAGCTTTTAAAGCTGGGAGATAATGGGCAACTTTTCCTTATATGCCTCAGCAAGGGACAGGAAAACAGCTACTTTTAACACTCTTAATTCTCTCTCTCTCTCTTCCTCCCCTTCTCATCACCAACCCCCTCCAAATTAACATGTGCTTCATTGTATCTAATAGCCAGTGCTGCTGATGAGATAGATACCTGATGCCATGCTCACGTTTATTCCTAGGCAGTTAACGTCTGTTTTTCTCCCTGAAATCTCAGAGAATCTTCTCTTTGTATATATGGTTCTGTCATTACATTAGACAAAGCTTTATTAGACTTTCCACTTGAAAACTTGTTTTTAACCCAGCCACATGTTAGATCTTAAATGATCTCTACCACTTTATTATTGCTGTTCTCTTGAAGTTCTGTAATAGGTAAAACTTTGATTCTGTATTCATTCTCCAAGTGGCTTTATTTTTTAGTTCTTGTTCTCTTTTTGTCTGTTTCTATGTCAGTAGCTACTGCTGTGTAAAAAACCACCCCAAATTCAGTGGCTTAAAACAGTAATTGTTGATTATTGCCCTCAAGTCTGTGGGTCAGCTAGTGTTTCTGGTCTTGGCTATGTTCTTAGATACTTCTGTGGCTACATCTAAGATTGAAGCAGTAAATGTGCATAATTAGTGTTTTAATGTTTTTTAATATATCAGGTGGCATGGGAACTATTAAAGATTAGTAGAATGTTCAGAGCTTTAGGAGGCCAGTTGAAGAGACTCCTAATGACCAAGATGAGACACTGTGAATGTCAATAGTGGTAATAACTGTTATCAAAGTCCATTTAATGTGTTTAAACCCATGAGGACATAATGATTCCGACAAAGAAAAACAAAAAAGCCTAATCACTTTTGAATGGTGTTAGGAAATTTAACTCCGAAAACTAAAAAAATTAGAGAACCAAGCATTTTTCATGTCTTTCCTATGCAAACCACATGTCTAGGTAACAAAATAATAAATAAAGTGACATTTCTTTTCATATAGGCACTCAAATAAATCAAGAAGAAATGATCGTATTGGAATATCACCATTTTGCAACTCCTAATGAATTAGTGACTGAAACAGTGCACATCAGTGGCTGCTAACATCATAAAAATAGACAGCCAACCAGACCATGTAATATTCTCATTAAAAAATATGCCTCTAAATACAACTCAATTTTCAGAAAATGCAGAAGGACATTTTAAACTATATCATAGGAACACCATCAACCAAGATTCAGACTACAAGAAATTCTACAAAACAAATGTTCCAATTCTTCAACAAATAAATTACTAAGAAAAAAAGAAAATGAGAGGACAAATTAAATTATGATATTTAGGGATGCACACTTGATGATACAATTATGAAGAAAAGCAAATAAGTGTTTACCATGTAAGTTAGCATAGTGGCTACTCCTGTAGGGTGGGAGGGATTGTGTTTTGAAGGGAGCACATGGTGGTCCCAAAAATCTTTCCTACTTGGGGAGATGGCTCAAGGGTGGCCAAATTATAGTAACTGAATGAACTGCACATGTGTTTTGGTGTTTTATTTTTATGAATTTGTATTAAATTTTAAAGTATTTTTAAAAAATTTTTTTGAAGATTTTATTTATTTATTTGACAGACAGGGGTCACAAGTAAGCAGAGAGGCAGGCAGAGAGAGAGAGAGGAGGAAGCAGGCTCCCCGCTGAGCAGAGAGCCCAATGCGGGGCTTCATCCCAGGACCCTGGGATCATGACCCGAGCCGAAGGCAGAGGCTTTAACCCACTGAGCCACCCAGGTGCCCTAAAAGTATTTTTTTTTAAAAGGTTTCTTTTATTTACTTGAGAGAGAGAGTGAGAGAGAGAGCATGAGAGGGGAGAGGGTCAGGGGGAGAAGCAGACTCCCTGAGGAGCAGGATGACGTGGGACTCAATCCCCAGACTCCAGGATCATGACCTGAGCTGAAGGCAGTTGCTTAACCAACTGAGACACCCAGGCCCCCAAATTTAAAAATATTTATAACAAAATAAAATATTGAAGATTATGGGATGCAGCTAAGCAGTACCAGGAACTTCACCAGCCTGACTTATCTTAGCAATGAAAAGAGCCAATAGATCAATGTAGTCTGGAGCTTAGCCCTGACAGTCTGTACAAATTAGACCTATTTGCTAGAGACTGCTGCTTCCAAAGGGCCAATGGTCTGGCAGATGTCCTAACAGTTTCCCAGTCTTGCTGGGAAAGCTCCATGGAATCCTGATATTTTCCAGGATACAAAGCAAACATGTAACGATATATTTAGATTTAATTGGGAGAATTTTTCTGTTTATATAGGATATTTAAGAAAGAGCTATTGTAGGCACAAATGCCCAAGAAACATTTCTCAATCCTTTCCTGTAAGATAAGATATATGCCAATTACAATCTGAAATGTTTCATATTAATCCATCTTTATTCCATAGCACATAATTCTTATGAATCTAAGAACAATGAGATAATAACTTCATTTAGATGCAAAAATAATAATAATTACTACTCCAAGCAATCACTGTTTTTTTTTTCTTCTTTTCTTTCTCAAGTTTTTATTTAAATTATGGTTAGGTTAACATACAGTATAATATTAGTTTCAGGTGTAAAATATACTGATTTAACACTTCCATACAACATCCATTGTTCATCAGAACAAGTGAACGCCTTAATTCCCATCACCTATTTAACCCATCCCCCACCCTTCTCCCCTCTAGTAACCATCAGGTTTTTTCTATACTTAATATATTCTGTTTTTTTGGTTTGCCTCTCTCTCTCTTTCTTTTTCCCTTTGCTCATTTGTTTTGTTTTTTTAAATTCCACATGAGTGAAATTTTATGGTATTTGTCTTTCTCTAACTTTCTCATTTTTTTATGGCTGAGTAATATTTCTCTGTGTGTGTATGAAAGACATATATGCATAATGTAAAATATGATATAAAATAACAAATATAAATTCATGTATGTATATATATATGAAAGGTTTCAGATTCTAATATAGATGGTATCTTCTTTATATATTCATCAGTCAATGGGCATTTGTGCTGTATCCATAGATAGTTTGGTTATTAGATAATGCTACTGTAAACATTGGGGTGCATGTATCCCTTTGAATTCGCATCTTTGTATTCTTTGGGTAATTACCTAATAGTGCAATTGTGGATTGTAGGATAGTTCTCTTTTTCACTTTTTGAGGAAACTCAATACTATTTTCCAGAGTGGCTATACCAGTTTGCATTCCCACCAAGAGGGCAAGTGAGTTCCTTTTTCTTCACATCCTCGCCAACACAGGTTGTTCCTTGTGCTGTTGTTTTTAGTTATTCTGACAGGTGTGAGGTGATATCTCATCATGGTTTTGATTTGTATTTCCCTGATGATTAGCGATGTTGAGCATCTATATGTCTTCTTTGGGAAAATGTCTATTCATGTCTTCTGCACATTTTTTAATTGGATTATTCTTGTTTGGGGTTTGAAGTTTATAAATTCTTTATATATTTCTCCAGAGGAGGCTTAAAACCTCACTTAGTTCATAAGCACTATTTCTTTTATTCTATTTCTTTGTAGGAATATTCTGTATTGAAGTCAGAAATAATTGCATAGGCAATTATAAAGGATGACATTTTTATTCTTAAATATGTATTTGATCTGAACTGGACAGTCTGGAATGAACATTTTCTTTCCCTGAATGAGGTCTGTCATCAATTAAACCTAATAATCAGAATATTAATCTTATAATAATATCTGTCATTATGCCATTATCAAGTCTACTTAATAACCTTTAGCAGAAACAATTCAATCTTTATTACTCTTTAATATGCTCTGAATATTAACCCTATTTTGAATGTGGAATGAGCGCTGGAGTGTAAGACTGTGAGAAGAAGAGCCAACAGTAAATGAAGAAGGAATTTTCAGAAACTTACACTATAAAAAAATACCTTGATAGTTAAAACTTGAAAGATGTAAATTGAAAGGGTTTTACTTCTAATATCCCAAGAAGTAGACAATATTCCACTGGTAGATAAAAATCAGACAGAACAATCAGCTATCTCCTCATGGCACTCCCATTGAACTTTTTGAAGATACACCAATTTCTAATTTCAGCATTAACAGGAAGAGAATAAAACATAATCCTACATAATTATAATAATGATAATTTAATTACTTTGCCATCTGGATGTAAAATTTGGAATTATTAGGATGGCTTTAATTAAAACCAAGAATACTGTTAAACATTGCTAATAGCAATTCCCTTATGGTAGGTTAGCTTATAAAACAAAATCTGGCTACTGGATATGTATAAGAAGTACATTTAAATGAAGTTAAAAGTGGAAAATAAATGTCTGTGTTAATACATAACAAGTAAAACATAGGTGAGTTTTGTTAATATCAGATAAAATAGTATTCAAAGCCAAGAGTAAAAATGAGGACATAGACATTATCTTTAAAATGGAATCTTTTCAAAAGCAATTTATAGATTTGATGTAATTCTCATTTGAAACCAAATATTGGTATAGTTTTTTTTTATCATGATTAATACTTAAAAATTGATATGGAAAACTGAATGAGTAAAAATTGCCAGAAATATTTTTGGTGAAAAAAGAGTAATAAAAGATAACTTACAGTACAAAATAATTGAAGCCTATTATAAAGTTACCATAAGCAACATGGAAAAACAATATTGACAAATAGGTCAATGAAATAAAACCAGAGATCAGAAATAGATGTACTAGATATGAAAAACATATGCTAGATGTACCAACTTAATTTCTTTAATAAGTAATACAGGCATAATTAGTTATTCATCTGAAATAAAACAAAAACTTTTACACTCTTTTTCATACCCGTAAAAATAATTTATATATAGATTGAAATCTAAACATAAAATAAAATTAAAGATGTTAAAATAAATGTAAGAGATATTTATAAACTCTTACATGGAAAGAGTCCTTTACCAAGACACTAAATCAGAGAGGTCAGATTGATAGATTTGGCTACTGAAATGTTTGTGATTATAACACCATAAACAAAGTTCACAGGAAAATATGGAAAAATAGTTTTCGTAAAATATATGATTAATTTTCTACTTTCCTACAAAATAAAAATGTAATAATAGTCTGATAGAAAAACAGGAAAGAGGAAATGAAAATCACCAAAAACTTAAGAAAACACACTCAATCTCATTAGTAGTTGATAAAATACAATACAGTAACAAAGAGACAAAACTGTATATTCACTTGTTGGAAAAAAATTGTTTTTAAAATGCTAATACCCAATATTATTGAATTTGTACAGAAATGTTGGCTAGTTGATGAAATTGAAATCTTCACAAATAATAAGAAATAACTTAGCAGTTATTCAAAATTGAAGAGAAAAAGCCATGATAACTAAACTCAGAATGTAATTCTGACCTGAATCTTTTTTCTATAAAGGACATTAATGTAACATCTGGCAAAGTTCAATACAGGATTAAATAGTATTATGAATCAGTGTAATTTCTTGAGATGGATAGTTATATTTTGGTTATGATGGAGAATGACATTGTTCATAGGAAATACAAGCTAACATATTTGGGGATATAGGGACATCATTTCAGCGACTCACCCTATGTTCTTTGTTCTGTACTTTGAACTTTTCTCTAAATTTCAAATTGTTTTACACACAATACTCTTTAACACAGAAAACAACTTTTAGAAATATAATCTACAAAAATATAAAAGCAGAAAGGACAGGATTATTTATTTCTAGTGGGGATTAGAAAAAAATTTATATTAATTTATTAATTAAATTAAATTAAATTAAATTATTAAATTATCATACACCCATAATACATAAAGTTTTGCAGCCAGATCAACAAGTTAAATCTTTGCATTTCATTTGCACATCTGACCATGCATGGACTTAGAGAGGACCAATGTGTTGAAAAGTCTCTGCTGAGTGTCACTGTGGTCCTTTTGGGGGCCTTGGTTGGCCTGTAGATGACTATGCAGATAAAGAGAAAAATGCTAACAACCTATACTCCTGGACATAAAAACACATCAATAGAAAAAACTCATGTTTTTCATTCCAATAAATAATTTAAATGCTTTTTCTTTTCTTTTCGTTTTTTTTTTTTTTTTGTATTAGCAAACTCAACCCACTCATCATCTAGTTTTCCCTCTTCCAATTGAACATTTCAAACCACCACAACATAACCATGTGTTCCCATTCTTCAACCCATGAACTCCCATAAACTCAGTAACCAGTATCCTACCACTGTTGGTTCTAGACTTTCACTTGTTTTATTAATGTTATGATTGCCACAGGACAAATCGAATGGAATGAACTGAAGTTAATTCAAAGTAGAAAGCAGAGGTAGAAATATATAAAAAAAAAAAATGTATTGTTCTTGAAAGAGTTACAATATTACTCTTTTTTTTTCTTTTTTTAATTTTCAGCGTAACAGTATTCATTGTTTTTTGTACCACACCCAGTGCTCCATGCAGTCTGTGCCCTCTCTAATACCCACCACCTGGTTCCCCCAACCTCCCACACCCCCCACCTCTTCAAACCCTTCAGATTGTTTTTCAGAGTCCATAGTCTCTCATTGTTCATCTCCCCTTCCAATTTCCCCCAACTGCCTTCTCTTAACTCCCCATGTCCTCCATGCTATTTGTTATGCTCCACAAATAAGTGAAACCATATGATAATTGGCTCTCTCTGCTTGACTTATTTCACTCAGCATAATCTCTTCCAATATTACTCTTTTTATAACGAGCTACTGGTCTCTAAGGAAACCCCAGGTTAAATATTTGTTGATTTCAAGACTTTGTTGATGTTAGTGTTCTTGAAAGCAAGAGAGAAACAGGGCTTCCCAAGAGCTGGGAGGACGGAATCAGCCCTCGAGGATATTGAAAATAATTCACAGAAATTTAATCTAAACAAATTTAAAAATCACTTTACTAAATACTTAAGCTAATGAGACATTCCATCTTCTTTTTACATTTCTCTACCAAACATCAGTTTGAAGTTTCTACCCACTTGAGTGCATTTGGGAATTTGCATTAGAGCCTGAGGAATGCTGGTCTCATCGGGGCATGCCAAATCCCTAAGAGCCACTTGAACTTTATTTACATGTACTCTAGATGGATCATCAGCCTCATATTCAAGTTTTTGCTTTAGTATACACTCTTGACAGTGGCTTATTTGGCCACTTTGAAAAATAGTGTTGCCATTCACTTCAAAATAACGAGTCTGGTCTATGATTCAGAGGCCTGAGAAAATGTTCTTCCACTATGAGGAGGAACAAGTCAGAAAAATTATCAGGGTAGGTTTTGGATTTCTCCACTCTAACTTGGTATAATTTATCTCAGCCTGGCTATATTGAGCGTCTACTACAAACCATATTATGTCAAGCAAAAGAAAATGTATGACAAAGTTCTCAGTCTCAAAGAACATATAGGGAAGGTTTTCTCAATCACTCCCTAACCCTGAAGTTTCTACTCTAGGTGTGTGAACAGCTGGGGTTTGTACTATGTTCTAAGATGAGGTAAAAAAATATTTGGGACTTTCTGCCCAAAATACTTAATATGGGTAAGGTTGTAATTTTTATTCTTTTCCTCTTCAAATTACATTGTAAGTTCCTCAAAAATAGGAATTACTCAGTGTCATATAATTCTTTTCTATCCCACTGCTATGTTCTACTCACAACATATGTACATGCGTGCTTACATGTTCCTCAGAATAAGAACTATTCAAATGGGGGCGCCTGGGTGGCTCAGTGGGTTAAGCCTCTGCCTTCGGCTCAGGTCAGGATCTCAGGGTCCTGGGATCGAGCCCCGTATCAGGCTCTCTGCTCAGCAGGGAGCCTGCTTCCTCCTCTCTCTCTGCCTGCCTCTCTGCCTGCTTGTGCTCTCTCTCTGTCAAATAAATAAATAAAAAATCTTAAAAAAAAAAAAAAAGAACTATTCAAATGAACTGCTTGTTATAAATGTAAAAGGGTTTCTTGTTAACTTGGCCTTAAAGTTTTACTCTTTTGATACCTAATTTCTTTTATCTGGGAAGTCAGATACAGATACCATTTTTTTCAGATTATCAATTTTCCCTCTAAAATATCAGCTTAAGAAATATAAACAATCTTAATTAGTAATTACTGAAAGAAATAAAACAGGTACTCTTTCTCCTTGAAGAGAAGCCCTAGTATTCAATGACAACTCTTAGTTTTATAAAAGGGAACAATCTTCCTACATGCCCTCCCTATCCTTCATACTACATCCTCCAACCCCTGCCAAGAATGGAAATGGCCAGTAACCATATGCATATGCAGATGCTTAGGATGGGGTTAGGACACTGTTGGTACATTTATGGCATCTTTATCATAGAAGAATATTACACAAATATAGAAATATTTATTGTATTCCCTATGTATTGGTTTTCTAGAACTACCATTGCAAAATACCACAGATAAATGGCTCAAACAACAGAAAGTTACTTCCTCACAGTGTGGAATCTAGAAGTCCCAGATTAGGGTGCTGGCAGGGTTGGTTTCCTCAAAGGCTTATTCCCTTGGCTTGCAGATGGTCACACTCCAGCTGCCTCATGACATGGTCCTTCTGTACACCCACATTCCTGATGTTTCTCTGTGTGCCCTGCTCCCCTTTTCTTATAAGAGCAGCAGTCCTGTTGGATCAGATCCCACCCTAAGAACCTCATTTTAACTTAATTACCTCTTTAAAAGGCCTATCTCCAAATACAATCACATTCATATGAATTTTGGAGGACACATTTCAGTCCGTAACACCTTATTAGCAGTTATTCAACCGATAGAAAAGCCAGACAGTCCCTGGTTTCAATGAGCAGAACATAGCTTCTTGCAGGGAGATAAATCAATAAACAAATAATAATAGTAGGCATTACATAAGTATAACAAAATTAAGCATGAAAAATGTTAAGGTTCAAAAAGGAGGGATTGAACCCATTTGGAAGGATCAGAAAAGAGTTAAGGGAGCAGGTGGCATTTGAAGATAAGCTTCAAAGAATCCTTTGGATAGGGAATGAAGATCGGACATTAAGTAAGTGGCTTATGAGGCTTTGGTCTTCAACACACTCTTTAGGTTGATAGTTTTGTTCTCATTTTATTAAAAGCGGAACATTGATACTTAGATGATTTAGTTAAGTTATAACAGTAAGCAGCTTTCAAATGAAATGCCAAGATCTGTCTTATTCTACTTTCATTGAGATGAAGAGTTGGCAAAAGAATGTTTTAAAGAAAAGAATATTTTAAAAGCAAAATGTATCTATCATTGTACCGAAATAGTTTTTAACGTGAAAAAATCTAAATATAACCCTTCAAATAATATTTTGTAAGAGTCAACACCATGGAACTGTAAATGCATATACCCAAAATTATTTAATAATTCAACGTTATTTTTTATTTAGAAAACATTCTTGGTGAAATAGAAAATTCCTTCATGTAATAAAAGAAATGTGTGAAGAATCTATAGTAAGCATTAGTCTGAATAATGAAACTTTTGATGGCGTCTCTTTAAAATCTAGAAAAAGATAGGTTTCTATTAAGTTTTTTACTGGACATACTGGCCAAAGTAGTGAGTTAAGACAAGAAATATAAGGCATAAACTTCCGGAAAAAAGATCGGAGTGATATGGCTATGATCTTTAAGAAGTCAGAAAATATGTTACGAGAGGATAATAGACATACTGGACAGAGACGGAGCACAGAGATGGATGAAGCTGTTGGGAATTTGTTTTGTAGGTTGACTGCTGAAGTTTGAGATTTTGTTTTAAGAGTTTGCATCATATCTTACATAGACACTAAATTAATTTTTTATATTAAATGTTACAACATAAGAATCTTGGCTGCCTGAGTTGCTCTCTCAGTTAAGTGTCCAACTCCTGATTTGGGCTCAGGTTGTGATCTACGGGTGGATTCGCACTCAGTGCAGTATTTGCTGGTTTGACTGTTGCTCTCCGTCTCCTCTTCCACTGCCCTCCCCATGCACATGTGCACGCACGTGCTCTCTCTTTCTCTAAAACAAATATATAACTAAATAAAATCTTAAAAAATAATACTATTGGAAATGTTCAAAATATGAGTTTTTATTCCAGTAACAAACTAATGTTTAAAAAGTTCTCCAAACTGACCTCCATGTAATATCCATGCATAAGATCAAAGTTTGGGCTTACATGTGCAAACCAGTTTTATCAAATTCAATATTTTTTCCTCATATTTAGTTCTCTTAAAAATAATCACACAATTACTAGGTATTTGTAAGCTACTGAAATAACTCAGGTATAAACAGTATTTTCCACATAATACAATGTCTCTACTCCCATAGCTTTTTAAATTTTAATCATATTGTCTCTCCCAACCAATTTTTTTCTTCTTCTCATTTTGATCTAGAAACAATTTCTAAATGTGTTACCTATTGTCAGGGCCAAGTAAAAGGTGCTATTAGAAAGAAAGCACCATAGCAGGTTTTTCTACCCAAATAAGTATGTTTTGTGTGCCTAAGTGGTACAGGGATCATGGAAATGAAGCCTTCCTTTAGTATTTAAAAGGACACAGACACCAGTTCTACTGAGAAAGAAACCAAGTAGCAGCCCATCCTGATAGTTTTCTTTTTTTTTTTTTAAAGATTTTATTTATTGATTTGACAGAGAGAGAGATCACAAGTAGACAGAGAGGCAGGCAGAGAGAGAGAGAGGGAAGCAGGCTCCCTGCCGAGCAGAGAGCCCGATGCGGGACTCGATCCCAGGACCCTGAGATCATGACGTGAGCCGAAGGCAGCGGCTTAACCCACTGAGCCACCCAGGCGCCCCCTGATAGTTTTCTTAAGTCATATATCATTTGGAAATGTTGCTTTCTATAACTTGTACTTATTAAGAACTCTATTTACCAGGAACTGATCTGATATACACTGCTAAATAATGTATCATGTCTAGTGGGACAGGAAAACGAACCAGTGATTACACATTAAAGTAGGGTAAGTGCTAGGGTAGAGATGCTAAGGGGGCACAGAGAAGAAGCACCTCTCTTAACCTGAGAGAATTAGAGGAAAAATGTTTAGACTATTAATAAGATGTTTGTTGTAGGGATTTTGTATATGCTGTAGTCAGCAGAATGTCCCCCAAATATGTCCATGCCCTAATCCCTGGGCTCTGTGAATAATTTATGTTACATGGCAAGGGGAAATTAGGGTTGCAGATTGAATTAGCATTGCTGATCAACTGATCTTAATTAACAGATTATTCTAAATTATCCAGGTGGGCCAAATGTAATCCAAAAGTCCTTTGAATATGGATGAGGAAGGCAAAAGAGTTGGTATCAAAATGATGCAACATGAGATATACTCAGTTGGCTACTGATGGCTTTGAAGATGGACGGTAGTTATGAGCAAAGGACTGCAGGCAGCCTCTAGAAGCTAGGCAAAAAAAAAAAAAAAAAAAAAAAAAAAAAAATGGATTCTCCTCCAGAATTCAGCCTTGGTTTTAGCCTGGTGATAAAAATTTTGGACTTCCCAAATTACCAGAATTATAAACTAATACAAATACATTGTTTTATGCCACCAACTTTGTAGTAATTTGTTAAAATGGTCACAGAAAACTAGTAAAATGCCCTTTACTAAGTTAAGGAAATGTGGTTGATTCCTGGTTTTCTGAGAGTATTTATCATGAAAGAATGTTTATGTGAAATGCATTTCTGTATCTACTAATATAGTTATTTTTTTAACCTTTGAATCGTGAATTACACTGATTGATTTTTGAATATTGAATTAGCCTTGCATTCCTGCTATAAATAAACTTGGTCACAATGTATTATTCTTTTTATATATGGCTATATTTGATTTAATATTTTGTTGCAAGACATTTGTATCTATGTTTATGGGAACTATTTGTATGTAGTTTCTTTCCATATAAGGTATTTTATTTTGATATCAAGAGAATGAGGTGGAATAAGAAATATAAGAGTGTGTAGAATTGGTAGAACTCTCCCTTCAGACCTCTGTGCCTAGAGTATTATGAACCCTCAGATAATAGCTTTTTGTATTTTTTTTGTGTTGTAATTAGTGTAACTAATGTAGCTATACCATAGTGATCTTACTGAATATTTTCTGACTATAGAGGTATGTGTAGCATTTGTTTGGTTTGGTTTCTGCTTGACATATCATGCTTCTAATATCTGAGAATTTGTGTCTTGGATTATTTATGGAAATTTTTCAATCATTTTTTCTTCAAATATTATTCTCCTTTCATTTTAGAATTTCTTCCTGGATTTCCTATGAGACATAAATTAGAACTTTGTCTAATCTGTCTCTTAACTATTCTTTCAATTTCCATTTGCTTGTATATCTGGGTAATTTCTTCAGATATATCTTCCACTATAATAATTTTCCATTTCATTCTGACAACATTGCTGCTAAAATTTCAACAATTTTTACTTTTTTCCTCTTAAAATTTTATTTTATTTGTTATTGTTATGTTTAATTTTATATGTAAATCTGGCTAGGCTACGGCAACTAGTTTTTTGATCCAAAATCAGTCTTGTTGCTGAGCGAATATTTTATACATGTGATTAACATTTAAAACCATTTAAACTATATGTAAGGCAGATTACTCTTAATATGTGTTTGGGCCTCATTTAATCAGTTAAAGGTCTTAAGAGTAAAATCAAGTTTTTTGAAGAAGGAATTCTACATCAAGAATATAACATGGAAATCCTGCCAAACTTAATAGCTTGGTAGCTTGTCTTATAATTTATAAACTTGCATGCCTCTACAAGCATATGAGCCAATTCATTAAAATAAATACAGATATCTAGAGCATTCAATTAATAGATAGAATATTTTCTATCATAATATCTATTATTAGATATAAGGCATCTAGATATATATATATATCTAGATATATATAATCTTATACAGAGATTTATGTATATATGACATATATTCTTATAGAGAGAGTGATTTACATATATCTAGATAGATGCGTACATGAGATATGTGTGTGGGGGGAGAGATAGATGATAGATAAATAGATCAATCTTATTGGTTCTTTTTCTCTGGAGAACTCTAAATGATACAGTTATCAAATGTCTGGACTTTCCTATAGTTTCTTATTAATTTATATTTTTATTTTGGTAAATATTTGCAACATTTGGATTTAAAAGTTTAAGTCTGATATTTGCAATTTTTTAAGCCTTTGAGAATCTAAATGTGTTGTTCATTGTTTTGATGACTATTCCATGGTGATTTGGTTCTTTGTATATCTAGTAACCTCTAATTGAGAGCTCATATGTGATTAATTTTATTATATGAATAATGCACTGACAAAAATTGAGAGTGTCTTCTTCTTAACTGGATTTACATTTGGTTCTGCTGGGAGCCAGGCAGTGTTACGAAACTAGGGTCACTTCTGCCCCATTTCTTGTTTTCAAGTTGCCTTAGAGTCACATATTCAGCTCTGCCTGCTTTATGTTATTGGCCCAAACCAAATTTTAGGACCACTCAGCTGATATTGGCACCTGACCTCAGATAGTCATACTCTTTGTGGATTTTTTTACTGTTGTTGGCTGTATGAGGAGTCTCTTACTCCCTGTAAGTATTCATGCACATATACACATAAATACATACTTTAAGCAATGTCTAATCATTCTGTGCCAGGAAAGACCTTTCTTAATTTCTGGTCTAATGTAATGCCTGCAGCACATTGCCAGTCCTGAGAATTTTCTTAAAAATTCTTCAGATAATCAACAGATAATTGGATAGTCATGGAAATAAAATATAATTTAATGAAAACCAAAAACCTACAGAATTTGCTTAAAAGAGTACTTTCAATACACTGAATTATTTTTGTGTAATGCTTTGAACTTTGTTTCTAATAGAATGTCAGAGAATTCTGGATTTGGATATAAAATAGGGGATAGCTGAAGAAAATGTATCTCTAGAATTCTATAAATTCAACTTTGGGTGATTTACCATCTCAAACAGCAATGTTGAGTGTTATATATATCACTTGGAGACTTACAGAGTCAAAAAGTCTGCTTGAAACATTTTTATACTTAGGGGAATCTTATTTTTGGTGGCAGGAGGGAAACAGGGATTGGAAGGACCATCAGTCAGGAGATAAAACAATTTTTTCTTATGTATGAATCACAGACTCATGGAAACTAAAGTTTGAAAATGACCCAATAAGTCATCTCGTCCCTCTCTTTGTCAGAAAAGAATTGCTTCCTCAAGAATTTAAAGGAAAGAGCTTTGTTCCATTCATTTTTTTAAAACTCCCTTCAGGCCTATCTTTTTTTCCTTTTAAACTCTCCTGGTTATATTAAGATTTTCTTGGTATAACAGTCCTTCCAAAATGCCATAGTTTAGAATGGTACTGTTCTATGAATGTTTGGAATGACTGATAAATCAAGAATAAATGTTATTATATGAAATTTAGAAGTTTTATCATTAGTCCCAAATAAAAGAATAACAAGGGTCCTAAATAGATATTATTTTAGATAATAAATGAATCACTCAAATTCCACCTAATCATAAAGAAGACATATTTGAAACTTGCAATGTACATTATAGCTTAACTTCAGAGCAACCATAAGTGATGCTATCTTTCCAGGTCATAGTCAAAATAATAGTTTAGTAAATCATTTCCTCTTATAATTTAACTAAAGTACTTGTTTCTGGCCATACACTATTCATATTTAGTGACTCCAATTCATAGATCTGATCTTGTCACATGATAGTTCAAAAACTTCTGATGCCTCCAGTTTACTACTGAATAAAATTGAAATAATTCCGTCCAGAAAATATTTTCTACCTCACTTTCCAGTTTCACTTCCCACACATCAGTGTCCCTTCTCCCTTCTGGGTTCCCTAAGTTTGCTTATCGCAGTCCACCTGCTATTTCCTAAACATACCCTTCATTCTTTAGTGTTGTCTTTGCTTGAATGTCTGCCAGTTGCCTCTCCCTGGCCCCCAACCATCTCTATAATCACCTGCTTCGGTTTAAAATATACCTTAAATCTTATTTGAGCTCAAATCTTATTTGAATATCATTGCATAGAATAACAATGTAACTGAAGAAAGAGAAATAAAAGAATTGATTCTGTATACAATAGGACCAAAAACTGTAAGATACCTAGGAATAAACTAAACCAAAAAGATAAAGGATCTATACTCTAGAAACTACAGAACACTTATGAAAGTAATTAAGGAAAACACACACACACACACACACACAGAACAGAAAAAGAAATCTATACTTTCAACGCAATCTTTATCAAAATACCGTTGACAGTTTTCACAGAGATGGAACAAATAATACTAAAATTTGTATGGAACCAGAAAAGACCCTGGACCCCCAGGGGAATATTGAAAAAGAAAACCAAAGCTGGGGGCATCCTGATGCCTGACTTCAAGCTATATTACGAGGCTGTGATCATCAAGACAGCATGGTATTGGCACAAAAACAGACACATAGATCAATGGAACAGAACTGAGAACACAGAAATGGACCCTCAACTCTATGGTCAACTACTCTTCAACAAATCAAGAAAGAATATCTAATGGGAAAAAAGAGTCTCTTCAATAAATGGAGCTGGAAAGTTGGGACAGCCACATGCAGAAGAATGAAACTGGACGATTCTCTTACATCATACATAAAAGATAAACTCAAAAGAGATGAAATACCTCAAGTTGAGAAGGGAATCCACCAAAATCCTAGAGGAGAACATAGGTAATAACCTCTTTGACATCAGCCACAGCAACTTCTTTCCAGACACATCTGTAAGGGTAAGGGAAACAAAAGCAAAAATGAACTTTTGGGACTTCAAGATCAAAATCTTCTGCACAGCTAAGGAAACAGTCAACAAAACTAAGAGGCAGCCCACAGAATGGGAAAAGATATTTGCAATTGACATTACAGATAAAAGGCTGGTATCCAGGATCTATAAAGAACTTCTCAAACTCAACACCCAAAAAGAACAAATGATCCAGTCAAGAAATGGCCAGAAGACATGAACAGACTCTTTTTAAAGAGTCTTCCAAAGAAGACATAAAATGGCCAACAGACACATGAAAAATGTTCTACATTCTTAGCCATCAGGGAAATACAAATCAAAACCACAATGAGATATCACCTTACACCAGTTAGAATGGCAAAATTAACAAGACAGGAAACATAAAGTGTTGGTGAGGAAGTAGAGAAAGGGAAACCTTCTTACACTGTTGGTGTGAATGCAAGCTGGTGCAGCCACTCTGGAAAAAAGTATAGAGGTTCCTCAAGAAGTTGAAAATAGAGCTACCCTATGACCCAGCAGTTGCACTACTGGATATTTACCCTAAAGATACAAATGTAGTGATCTGAAGGGGCACATGCACCCAAATGTTTATAGCAGCAATGTCCACAATAGCCAAACTGTGGAAGGAGCTGAGATGTCCTTCAACAGATGAATGGATTAAATAAAAGATATGGTTCACATATACAATGGAATATTACTCAACCATTGGAAAGGATGAATACCTACCTTTTACATTGACATGGATGGAACTGGAGGGGTTAAGCTAAGTGAAATAAGCCAAGCAGAGAAAGGCAATTATATGGTTTCACTCATATGTGGGACATAAGGAATACCATGGAAGAGCATAGGGGAAGGGAGGGAAAACTGAATAGGAAGAAATCAGAGAGGGAAACAAACCATGAGAGACTCTGGACTCTGAGAAACAAACTGAAGGTTAAAGAAGGAGGGGAGTTAGGAGATGGGGTAACTGACTGATGGATATTAAGGACAACACATGTTGTGATGAGTACTGGGTGTTATATGCAACAAATGAATCATTGAACAGTACGTCAAAAACTAATGAAGTACTGTATGTTAACTAACTGAACATAAGAAAAAAGGAAAATCATTGCAAAGCCCTCTAGTTAAAATTAATCAACTTCCCCTCTGAAACCTTCAATAATATTAATTTCTTCTTCTATTTTAGTGCTTAGCATAACACTGAATTTAAATTATAGATGTAAAAGTGTTTATCTACTAACTTATATGGTCTTGAGTTGTAAGTACACTAAGTAGTCATCTTTTGTTTCTTCTGTAGCACATGCAGTGTGTAAGTTCACTGAGCACTGACTTATTGCTACAGTGAGTTAACTAATTGTTCCTGTGACATAAGAGTGTGGACATACATAAAAATATAGTGTTGAGTTCTACATACAGTTTCTGGAGTCAGAAATATGGAGATTAGAATCCTTGTTTAACTACTATATAACTAGCCTTAGACAATTTAACCTCTCTGTATCAGTTTTCTCATCAATAAGATGAATTTAGACACACAAATCTATGTCATGTGACAGAACTTTAGGCACAAATTTATGCTGATGGAAACTGTATATGGCAACCAATAGAATGTCCTACAACAAAGCAGAAATGAGTCATTGCTAGAGAGTCCATGTCCCCGTAATCCAGCCCTGTGTTAATTGGCAATCCTTGACTTTGTTCTGTTTTATACAAAAAAGTATTTAAACAAATATAAGTCAGGCAATCAAGAAAGATTCAGTTTCAGCTCTCAAGAACAAATTTATTTGGGAAGAACAGTATACACGTATACAGTTCTCTCCTACTTTCTCCAGGGAAATATTGCTTTGTTATATAAATGCTTCATAAAAGTTTGACAATATATGCAAGTTTAAATTTATTATCCTGAGCTCACAAGTAGCTAAGCCCTATTTTGGAATTTGCCTCGCAGGGTCTCCCAAAACCAAAGTCTGTGACATTTTGTTTCACCTATAGTTATCTAGCAAAAATCCCAGCATAGTCTTCAGGGTCCTGCCCAAATACCTCTCCACAATAAATTTTCCTAGGACTTTCCCTTTATTCCCAGAATAAGAAGTTGTTTCCTCCTATGAAGTTTTCCTGGCATAAAGTAACAAAATGAAACCAGGACTGCAATAAAAAAAATTAAATAAGCTCCAGAAATTTACCTCACCTAATAATTGATGACCTCCTCAAGACATCAACCGTATCATTTTTTAGCCTTTCCCCATGTGCTACCTAGCTGGTCACTAACTCAGAGGAGGTCCTCATTATGTATTTGCTGAATTAAAAAATATATGCCACTGTAGAATCAAAGAAGACTTGGTGACAGAAAATTCTAATTAGGGAGAACTCAGGGAGAAAAAAGATTTTAAAAATTTTCCTTTAGTTATCTCTCCCTCCCTCCCTCCCTATCTTTCATTCCTTTTATCTCCCTTCCCCTCCCATGTCAGCCTGCTCACAAAACACTCTCTCATGTGCTTGCACACACATGCATGTGCATGTGTACACGTGCACACACACACACACACACACACACCTAAATATTTCCAGGCTTTTCCAGCTGTCTTCAATGAGTGACTTTACTAACCCTCTAGTAGAGTTATCATTGCAAAGGACAGTTCACCAGTATTTAACTATAAAATGACTAAACACAAGCCTCTTATATAAAAGTACAACTGTTTTTTAGATATGTGTAAATGTAATTAAAATGAGATTTTTTTTTTAAAGATTTTATTTATTTATTTGTCATAGAGAGAGAAGCGAGAGTGAGCACAGGCAGACAGAGTGGCAGGCAGAGGCAGAGGGAGAAGCAGGCTCCCTGCCAAGCAAGGAGCCCGATGTGGGACTCAATCCCAGGACGCTGGGATCATGACCTGAGCCGAAGGCAGCTGCTTAACCAACTGAGCCACCCAGGCGTCCCTTAAAATGAGATCTTATGCTCAGAACAGGCTCTCCACTTAGCTCTCTTGGCCTGCACATGAATCAGTCCTTTTCCTCCTGGTTCACCTAAGTCCAAATTTGAATTTTTCAAAAGAAACATTTCTGGGTAGTTAAGGGTACCACAAGCACAGTGGCAGCAGGAGGAAAAACAAGGGGAAATTTGAAAATGAAAGTTTTACAATATACAGAAGTTCAAATGTATTAACCAATTAATCAGTTCTTAACCCCTGCTCGCCTTGCCTCAAATGACCTCCCGAAATAGAATCCATGTCACCTTGTCTTCCTCTCAAACAACTGAAAACCCTATCTCTAGAACTTCATCATTTCAATCCAGAGGCTTTGGAATGTGGAATATGTTTCTGCCTTTGATAGCAATCCATATGCTATAAAGGGTATAAAAGAGGGTCCCTGTCAACAATCAAACCAAATTAGGAAATGAAGAGGACTATGTGCTAACACCAGTAACAACAAAATGATGAAGCATGCATGTTATGGGGGGAAAAGTGTCATCCAGCTCCAAAGATGTAAATTAGTTCTTTTGAAGAAGCACAAATATTTGAAGCTGTAAATTACAATGTCAAATTAGATAGAAATCTTCAATATAGCTCAGTCACAAATGGTGCAGGGTTCCTTTGGACTCCACACTGAAAAAGATTGTATCACTTATGTCATAAAACTGAGAGATGTGATGTGATAGCATTTTCCATATGATGGATCCACACCTGGAATAAAGAATTCAGTTTTTTGCTTATAGATGTCTAAAAGATCTAGATAAATTGAAAAGAGTTCAGAGGAACTCAGAGGAGAGGGAGAAAAAAATGGTGAGTAGAGTGAAAGATTTGATGGATGGACTAAGAACAAAGAGTACTACTTTTGAGATTTCTAAGCAAAAACCTTGAGGGAGAATTTGATTGGGGCAATTCTACTGATAACAGAAAGCCCTAAACTTTGGTTTGAGTGAAGAATGAGGACTTTGAGATAAATCAATTTATGGTATTTCAGACATAAGCTAAAATAATGAGGCAAAATTATGATGAACCACATTATCATTGAAAACTTCACAACTTCCAATTAATGACCATCAAGTTCTACTCAAAGTGTGGCCCAGGGAAATGCAACATCAGCATCTTCCACCAATGCAGAATCCCAGGACCAGAGCTCCTGAGCCTGGATGTGCATTTTAACAAGACCTCCAGATTATTTAAGGATGCACGTTAAGACTTGAAAAGTACTGGCAAATATCCAAAGAACAAATTTTAGTCAGGGTTGAGTTTAAATTTTGACTTGCCACTTATTAGCTGTGTGATCATGAACAAATCATTTAATCTCTGCGTGGTTAGAGTCCTCACCTATAAAACAGGTATAGTAATAACAACGTCACACTGTTATGTTGAAGATTATCAAAATAATACATACTAAAGTTGTGAGGGACATGTAAATAGTAGCATGCATAAATGATAAAATGGCTTACTATCTCTGAGGGAGAAAGAAAAAGGGAAGAGGAGACAAACAGTAAAAGATTATGTCCTGAAGGTCAGTGAGAGGACTTCTGCATCTTTTTCTCATGAATTTCAGTCTCCACAACTCCAAGTGAATTTTTGCTTCATCATCAACCCTTCTGTACTTTATTCACCAATTCGGTGATTCAAACATTTTTCCAATGCATCACACCTATGAGACCTCCCAAAAAGGATTGGTAGGGGACCTGCTTAAACCATTGGAGTGAGGAAATGGAGAAATCATTGCATCCACTACTCTTTTCCACTTAGCTCTGAATATGTTGAATATGCATGCAGTATTGGTGTTTCTACATCACTCTGCAAACTCCAAAGAGAGAGCGCACAGCAGCAGTGAGAAGTTTGGTCCCTGGAAATTCTGCAAGGTGAAATTTCCAGTTCCATTTGACTTCTTGTTGTAGGAAAAGAATTAGGCTGAATTGTTGATGATGCGGATACTAAGGAAGAAAAATCTGACACTCATTAAAGTGGAAAGAAAAAGTTCGTTCAGAACTATTTTGATAGGTGTTAAGACTATTGCGATAGGGGAGAGAGATTGACTTAACTCCAAACAAAGATAACGGAGGATTTATAGCCATTGGACAGAATGGGGTGGGGCGGGGGTTGTCATTGGATGAAAAACTCCTAAGAAGAGGCATCAGGATGAGGACGATTCTTGTTAAAGAGAATTAAGAGGATTCTTGCTGAATTCTTGCTGAACACAGGCCAGAGTGGTCAGATATCAAAAATGGGAAATGAGAAATTTGATCCGATAACAATAGTGAGGGATTCTTTCTAAACTGAGTAAGGGAGGTTCTTGCTGAAACTGAGCTGTGCAGGTGGAGGGCAGCAGAATATGCCACACAAAGGATGCCTCTTTTGCATATAAATTATTTTGAACTGAAAGCAATTGAAAAGAACTAGATACAAGAAAAGCTCTCTCTTCTCCCACTATTGCTTAAAAGCAAGACATAAATTTATAAGGGTGTCTCCCTTCCCCCTCTCCCCCACCACAAAGGACAGAAGTTAATTACTAGAGACCACTCTAGAACTTTATCTGCCCAGATATGGCGCCAGAGGAATGTACATAATAAACTTTACTAAGAAGCTCTTATCTTTTATTAGTTCTCCATATATTTATCTTCCCACAATTTGCCATCTTAGAAGTTCCAAGTTCTTTTCCTTTGTCTTGCCACTTCTCTACAAAATTATTACTCCCTGCTAAAATGCTATATAAGCTCAAGTTCTAGGTATCCCTTTGAGTTACTCATACTGTCCATTCCCATATGTATGTGTAACATGCGTGTTAATAAACTCTTGTTGAAGTCAGGACCCAAAGACAAGGTCTAGTCAAAAAGGGGACTCAGAGGAGCCTGAATAAAGTTTAGTAAAAGAGAGAGACTTCGTCAGGGGTCAGGGCTCACGGTGTACACACACAGACACACACTCACACACACATGTGAGCTTGTACACACACACACATGCAGCCTATATTGAAATCCAGCTCCCCAATCTTCCATCAGGCAAACTCTTTTCTCTAGGGATAGTTCTGCCATAAATGTAAGCAAATAAGAAGAAAAGACTTTAAGATTTTTGAAGAAACTGAGTGAGGCAAACAACATACAGAATAATTTCAAGATCAAAGGAATGACTTACTACTGCTGGTTTTAAACAAAATAAAACAGAGAAAATAAACAAGCCAAGCACCATCATGGCTTAAAGAAGCTGGGACAGGCTGGTCATGTTGCTAGAAGTAATACTGGTGTGTGTGTGTGTGTGTGTGTGTGTGTGTGTGTGTGTGACAGAGACCGAGAGATTGAAGAGTTCTTATAAAATTTAAAATAAACAGAATGTATTTTTATTAGTCAGTTCCTTCAGGGTTATCAAGTTAAAAAAAATGAGACAACAGAATAACTCCCTGTTTTGCTATCATATTGAAATACATTTCACCTAACATCAAATAAATGAGTTAAGTATGATATTAATCTTAATGCTATTACTGTTTTCATGGGTACTTGAACCTCCAATGACAGTGTCTCTAGGGCAATGGCTGTCATCACAAGTCAATACGGTAAATTTCTTTTTTTTTAATTAATTAATTTGTTTATTTGACAGAGGGAGAAAGGGAGCACAAGTAGGCAGAGTGGCAGGCAGAAGGAAAGGAAGAAGCAGGCTCCCCACTGAGATGGCGGGGCTCCAACTGAGGACCCTGAGATCAGGACCTGAGCCAAAGGCGGACACTTAATTGACTGAGCCACCCAGGTGCCCTAGTACTGTAAATTTCTTATCAAAAAACTATAAATCTTATTATCACTTAAGAAACACCCTTTTACAGATGAAAAAAATCCCTTTGCTAGTAAAATAGCAGAATGTAGTATTCCAAAGCACATTTTTACTCTTATAAGATTGTTTTCTAAGATTCCCATTCAACTAGTATTTGACAATGAATTTCCTTAAAATAATTCACATTGTTATTTAAAATGGTTCTTGAATGCTAAAAAGAACTGCTGAAATAGAATTTTCTGAGAGTAGGCAGCCTCTTAAGATTATGTCTTAAAGAACAGGGGTCTACTATGGAGACAGCAGTGATTTTCATTAAAATAAAATCAAGAAACATAAATTTTGTTGGCACAGGACCTTATAATTCCACAGATATGTCTTGGGTTTGTACTTCCTTTTAAAGGAAGTTGATAAATGCAACCTTCATATTTCAGATAGAATAAGCTTTAACAAAAGAAATAACATGTGCCTAACAGCTGTCACATAATTAAAACTACACTTTGGATATAATAGTGAGAAAGGGTAATAATGACAAAAAGGGGAAATAAATAATAGTCTCTTCTTTGAATAATAGCAATTTAGTATTTGGCGCCCCATCAATAAGTATGTAACAAATTTGATGTTCATTTCAGCATTTGCTATTTGCAATGTAGATATGTGTAATAAATCAGTATTTTTAAATTTTAAAGTCACAGATTAGTACTCTATTGGGTGTACATAATGCTTACTGTGGTGATCGTATTTTTCCCACTCATAAGATGTTTCAGTGGTCATTTTCTTTTTAAAAATTCAGTAAACATGGCAACAGCATATCTGAACACTTATCTATTTCTTAGTGAGAGAAGGAAAAAAAAATGATCACTTGAGTTGTGAGGAGAAATTAAAATGCCCATGAAAAGACTAATATTTCAAGTTTTGGAAATCAGTGAAACCAACATGGAAAGAAACTGAAAACCTACAATGATGGGGTGAAAGTCCTTCAGGATGCATCTTAATGTCCACTTTAATTTCATTGCCACTACAAACATTTTCACAGGGACTATCTCTGGGAAAAGCAGACAGTCAGTCTATCAACTATTAGAGCACATCGGTTTCATTTTTCTGCCCCTTAGCCTCTGGTCACATACACTGATGACTTCCTAATGTCAAAAATACCTTGTTAATGGACCAATGCCAAGTTAATTTACTGCAATAAGAGAGGCCCCTCTCCTGAGAGTCTTAGGAGAATCTTGGAAGTTATGGACAAAATTGAGAAATCTCTAGGTTTGGAAGAGCTATTTAAAGGTGTTCAACGTTGAGGGCAGGCCTTCATGGGCTAAGCATGGGAGCTAAGTATACGATATGACAGCTGAAGATTAGTAAAAACAGAGATATGAGAGTTTGAAAAGAAACTTGAAGAGTAAAAGGCAGTTTGATGATTCTAGTGTAGCAAACTATTGAGGAATAATCTATTGTTCAGACGGATGGATTTTCAGGAAATATGTGAAATAAACAATACAGTATTTGGAATGTTATCTTCCCGAGCAAGAATTTCCAGGAATGATAAAGTCATGTTAATATAGGTGATATGGTGAGGCACTTGGGTGGCTCAGTTGGTTAAGCATCTGCCTTTGGCTCAGGTCATGATCCCAGGGTCCTGAGATCGAGCCCTACATTGGGCTCTCTGCTCAGCAGGAAGCCTGCTTCTCCCTCTCCCACTCCCCCTGCTTGTGTTTCCTCTCTTGCTGTCTCTCTCTCTGTCAGATAAATAAATAAAATCCTTAAATAAATAAATAAAAATATAGATGATATGTTGGTAGTTATCGATGTTTTCAGTTCTTACTCTCTTATGGGGCTTAAGAGGCTGATAGTTTCATTATTAAGGCTGGGACTCTAGGATCTTTGATTTGCTGTGCATCCATATTGTTCTTATCTTCACAAACTTCCAGAATTGATGCCTAGGGCTCACCACTGTTAACAGCATTTGACAAAGAGTAGAATGTATACTGCTCCTGGTTGTGAGTTCTGGGGGAGAGAAATCAAAATAAGTATCCAGAAATTATCCTTCACTTATACCTCCTCTTTCAACACACTGTAATGCCACCTCACTATTGTGCAAGGTTGGAAGTACGCAGCATATTTTTAAAACCTTATGTTGCCTAGTAGAGGTGACATTTATTACTAATACTGCAGGTCTAATCTGACTTAGAGAAAGGAGTCTGGCACACAAGAACTATCAGTGGCTTTAAACAAAGAAGGCTGTTTGTTGAAATGATAATCTGCATGATCAGGAGGCTTTCTAAAGGGGAAAAATCAAGGAAAAAAAGAATGCAAGTCACATTTTTTTACTTTACTATATTTCTTTTCATTGATCAATACATATATATTTTGCATAAGAAAACAAACATAATACTGCTATATAGAAATCTTTGTGAATCAATACATCTCATAATACACACAGATTGTTTATTCACATTCACTAAATCAAGCATATGCACCATCTCCTTTATTTAATAAGCAGGCTGAAGAAAACTAGTGCAGCTTTCTATTTTTATAGTTCTTATAACTCTTTAACTATTTTTGTACATGAAATATGATTTTTAATAAAGTTTTCTTTACATAAAACCCAGAATAATAGAAAACATAATTGTCAGTTTGAAGGGGGACTTGGATTTAAAGGATATATGTGTATGTGTGTACGTGGGTATATATTTATATATATAAATATGTATGTAAGATAGTAAGTATATATAAATATGTATTTAATTTAATAGATATTATCAATTCTGTTGCAAAGGGCTCATAGTATTTCATCCTTCTGCCAGCATGTATAAGAATTCCCATTTCCCCACCCTTTTTCCAACAGATCAAAGGATTGAAATGGAATCGAGTAGGGATGAATGAAAACAAGTTGAAGCAGGACTCTCCTTTACAGTCAGAACATTAGGTTAGTCAGTTTTCTGTAATATTTTATCAGCCTCCAGACCATTAATTCATCCTTTTAAATAAGACACTGGAATTCTATCTCCAAATTCTGAAATTATGTAATTTGGGCCATAGTTAGCATTATGCAAGTCACAGCTGAGTATAGCCCCAATATTTGAAAGCCTTGCTGTGGATGCTGTTTGAAAGAAGAATGGAGAGGAGCAGACAAGAGACTTAAAGACGGCAGAAACTTAGAGAAAACAAAGTCATCACTACTAGGTGGAAGAGAAGGAGCAGCCTAAGTTCATGAATTTCCTTCTGACTCCACTGAGGAGTCTACTCGGGTCTCCTTTTCTCAACCTGATTGCTCATAACGTTTCCCTGAGCTTTAGCTGGCATAGTTTTCATTTGCTGTTGCCAAGGACCTTAGGTCTTTAACAAGTTGAAGAACACAAAATGTCACCTCTGAAGTGGAAGGTTGTACAAAATGTGTAAGTCCACAAGCTGAAGAAATGCCCCATCCATACAGATAGCGGTAAAACTTGTAGATGATAAAGACTTGGCAACACAAATATCAAATCAAGTAAAATATATGTAGCCAGAGGACAATCAAAGCAGAAAATATTTGCATTACTGAATGCAGTAACTCTTTGCATAACTCATTAGTTATAGCCATAACATTTTGCTGGTAACAAGCAAAGATTTGAGGAAAATGGGAAAGTGTAAAATTTTCAGTGCTTGTCCAAAAATATCCAGAAGAGAGAGTACTTTGATCCTGCAAAAGGCTTGGTGTTAAATGTTCTCCCCATTTTAGCTTTAAGGATCTATGACAGTAAACTAAGGATGAAATTGTATTGCTTGTTTGAATAGAACTTTATTCTTGTCAAATGGCTTCTAAGAACATTGCCTCATGAGATTCTCATCACTCCAATGCATAGTTGAGATTGTACTTCCATTACAAAATTTAGAAATTGAGATTCAAGATAGATAAATAAAAATAAATCAAAATAAATAACTTATTATTCAGAGTCTGACAAGGCATTGCAAGGACAAAATAAGAATACTAGTATTTTTGTCTCTTGAACAGTGCTGTAATCTCTAGCCTGCCAGAATAAATTTAGGGGAAACTTATAGTGAAGAAAATTGTACATCTACTTTAAATTTCAACAAGAGATGAAAACTATTTATTAAATAAAGGTCAACTTCACTTCATATAGTATTGGCCTCAAGGGCAACTACTTCTCTTATCAAATCCCCAAGAACAAGGCTAATAAGGAGGTACAAGAACCAGGGCAGTTTTGAGTCTTTGTGCTAGCTGTGGAGTTTTCTGTTAGATAAAGGAAGGAAATGGAAGGCCATTGAGACTGTTACTTGTCTTTCCTTGAAATCTACCCTCCTTGCCATGTTCCTTTTGACTGTTCCTTTTCTTGACTAGCATATTTTATGTAATAAGAGAAACCTAGAATTATTTCACATTTTCAGGGAAGTGTCTCTTTATTGAGCTACAAGAAGTGTTGTGCCCATTCTTATAATGAAAAAGAGCCAGATTAACCTAAAATTCATTTTTTCTTTTACCCATCAGAAACCCGAGTTCACAGAGCAGATTGATGGCCCAAAACCTGAGAAGATATTAGTGCCTACAAAGATAGAGGAGAGGTGAGCACTCGTTTCCATGGATTAAACACACCCCTAGCCAGACACTGGTGATAACTGTTGAAGGCTGATTGTGGGTTGGTGGGACACTGTGAAGCCCAGCAGAGAGAAAAAAACTGGGGGCGATAGCACATTACTGTAGGCTGTCCACAATGAACACTGAAAGATGCTCACAGAGAAGATCCCAAAGAGACTTAAGAATATGTTCATTGTAGAACTTGTGGACTTGGAGAACAGCAGCCTTGAGAGTTGGGAAAGAAATTCTTATCCTTAGGACACTGAGGAGAACTCAAGGCAGCTTGAGGAAGGGACTTGAGGAGGAAAAATACCCACTCCCGGGCAAAAAGCAGGACTGTGCCCTCAGCTCAGAACTGAAAAGAGGGAGTGGGAGGGAATTAGAAAACTCTATCCCTGAGACCCAGGATTTAGAGTCTGCCTAAGACAGAGATTTCATCCGAACAGCTGAGTATTTCCGCTAGCAAACTAACACACTTGAATTACAAATTATAAGCACAAGCAGAATATTGCAGGGAGTCAGCAGAAGTAAAACACAGGCATTGCAAAGAGATCTTTTCTGAAGAGAATCTTCAAGAGGCAACCTGAGGTGTAACACCCAGATGAGACACTGTCTGGCTTACAAATTCCCACACCAAACAGAGTATGACTGCAGAAATTTGAAGCCCATGGCACATTGAGGGTAACCACAGCAGCAATGAACACAGTTCAACTGCTAACTGAATTCAAATAGAAACCATATGTAGTATGTTTTTAGATCACAATGGAATTAATATAGAGATCAGTAACACAGAGATTTTGGAAAATCTCCAAATATTTGAAAATTGAGCAACACAATTTTAAATAATCCGTGGGTCAGAAAAGTAGTCTCAATGGAAATTGAGAAATAATTTGAAATGAGTGAGTATGAAAATTCAACATATCAAAATGAGATTTGCAATGAAAGCAGTGCTTACAGGAAAATTTATAGCATTAAATGTTTATACTGAAAAAGAGGAAAGGATTCAAAGCAGTGATCTTACTTCCTACCTTAAGAAACCAGAGGAAAGTAAAGTTACCGCAAGCAAAAGAAAGGAAACAATAATGAGTAGAAATAAATGGATTTGAAAATAGAAAAGTGATAAGTGAAAATCTGTGAAACCAATAACTGTTTCTTTGAAAAGGTAAAATTGGTAAACATCTAGCTGACAACAACAATTTTTTTAAAAACACAGAAAAATGCAAACTACCAATATCAGGAATGATAAAGGAATGTTGCTACTGACATCATAGACATCATCAGGATAATACAGAAATACGATGAAGAATTCTATGTCCTAAGTTCTAAAACTTAGGTAAAATTGACCAATTCCTCAAAAAACAGACTACCAAAATGCACTCAAGAAGAAATACATAGCTGGAATAATCCTTTATCTGGCAAAGAAATTTAATCTTCTCCAAAAACGAATTCTGTGCCCCGGTGATTTTATTGGTAAATTCTACCAAATATATTAGGAAGAAATAATACCAAGTCCTATCTAGAAAATAGAAGGGAATACACTTCCCAGGTCATTTTATGTGGCTGACATTATTCTAATGTTTAAACCAGACAAGGGTTTTATAAGAAAAATACTGAAAAATATCTCTCATGAACTGAGACATGAGTCCTTAACAAAATATTAACTACTTAAATATAGTAATATATAAAAAGAATAATCTATCTTGACCAAGTGGGATTCATCTCAGGAAAGCAAACCTATTCAACATTTGAAAATTGATCAGTGTAACTCACCAAATCAATAACCTAAATTCCTAACAATGGTTTTGGGGGTTTTTAGGTATATTTGTTTCAGTTAATCATGAGCTTATTCTAACATTTGAATGGAAAGGCCAAGGAACTAAGGTAACTATGATTTTGAAGCAAATGAATAAGTTGGAGGACTCATATTAATTGTTTCTAAAACTTACTAAAAGCTACAATATTCAAGATGTGATATCTATCAAAGAACAAACAGATCAATGAAACAGAATAGGAAGCCCAGAAATAACATCTATTTTAATATAGTAAAATGATTTTGACAGAAGCGCAAAGACAAATCAAGAAAATATAGTCTTCCAACAAATAATGCTAATAGAACTCAATTTCCATGTGCAAAAAAGTGAATTTGACACACAACTCATGCTTTACACAAAAATTAACTCAAAATGGATCATAGACCTTGATGGAAATCCTCTAGTTGGAAAATCTATGTGATTTGGGTTTTGCCATTAGTTTTTAGATATGACTCCAAAAGCAAGATTCATCAAAGAAAAAGATTATGACTTGGATAAATTATGAAAATTAAAATATTTACTTATAAAAAATACTGTTAAGATAACAAAAAGGGGGTACCTGGGTGGCAGTGGGTTAAGCCTCTGCCTTCAGCTCAGGTCATGATCTCAGGGTCCTGGGATAGAGCCCCGCATCAGGCTCTGCTAAGCAGGGAGCCTGCTTCTCCCTCTCTCTGCCTGCCTCTCTGCCTACTTGTGATCTCTCTTTCTGTCAAATAAATAAATAAATCTTTTTTAAGAAAGATAACAAAAAGAAAAGTTATATCCTGGAAGGATATCTATACAAATCACTTACCTGATAATGGACTTGTATACAAGGTATATAAAGAACTTTATAATTCTCTAAAATTAAAAAAAGTGTACATATAAACTGATACTTCATCAAAGAAGATATATGGATAATAAATCAGCATATGAAAAGATGATCAGCATCATTAGCCATTAGAAAAATGCAAATTAAAACTCCAATGAGATATCACTACTCATATTAAAATGACTAAAATAAAAAAAATATTACAGCATCAAGTGTGGTGAATGTAAAGAGGAACTTGGTGGGAATGCAAAATAGTATGGCAACCTTGGAAGCTATTTTATCAATTACATATGAATATAAACATACTGTATATTTACCATATAACTGAGCTTTCCTATTCCTAAGCATTTACCCTAGGGAATTATAATATTATATTTATGAACACTTGTATGTTTATATTCATAGCAACTTCATTCATAAGCTCCAAAATTTGGAAACAATACAAATGTCCATCTGGACAGAAATGAAGAACAAATAGTGCTATATCCATGCAATAGAATACAACTCAGCAAGAAAAAGTAAAAAACAAAACAAAACAATAGATTCTCACAGCATGAATCTTAAACACATTTTTTAAGTGAAAGAAGTCAGACTAAAAGACTTCCATTTTCTCTGATTCTAAATATATAGCATTCTGGGAAAATACAGCACCGGAAAGTAGATCATCCATGCCAAGTTTGAGTCTGAGAAGAGGGGTCGACCACAAAGGGTGGTACAAGGAAATTTTGCAAGTGATAGAACCATTCGGTACAGTACTGTGGAGGTGACTGTATGACTTGGTGCTTTTGTCAACACCCAGAGAACTGTACGCCACAGTGAGGGAATTTTACTGTGCAAACCTTATTTTTTTATTTTTATTTTTTTGAAGTAGGCTACATGCTCAATGTGGGGCTTGAACTCATGACCCTGAGATCAAGAGTCACATGCTCTACCAACTAGGCCAGCCAGGTTCCCCTGTATGCAAATTTTTTTAAAAAATTGAGTTAGAGGGACGCCTGGGTGGCTCAGTTGGTTAAGCGGCTGCCTTCGGCTCAGGTCATGATCCCAGCGTCCTGGGATCGAGTCCCACATCGGGCTCCTTGCTTGGCAGGGAGCCTGCTTCTCCCTCTGCCTCTGCCTGCCACTCTGTCTGCCTGTGCTCACTCTCGCTTCTCTCTCTATGACAAATAAATAAATAAAATCTTTAAAAAAATAAATAAATAAAAAAATAAAAATTGAGTTAGAATGTCAGGGGAACCCAAGAGGAAATATAAATTCTGATAATTGAATTTAATAACTGTATTACAAACCCACACTAACACAAGTGTTAAAGAAAGGAGCTGACTTAAATAACTTTGAAAAATATTGTCTTGACTGGATGATATAAGATGAAAGGTGAAAATAACTGAATACAAACACTGTGAAAAGAATAAACACAAAAATAGAATGGAGGAAAAGCTGCTAGGATTCCGTGGCTCATTTTCTGTGATCGCTAAGCCCAGGGGATCATTGCTCTTTCACTCACTCAGACAGTCTTTCCTGGGATTTACCTTACCTTGCTTCCTGCCTCTTCTCATCACTGGAATGGTAGGATCATAAGAGTATGAACCCAGGTGAAAGGGTTCAATGTGCCACTTGGTTTAATGTTGTCTACATATAGGCTGGTCTCTTGCCTGTCTAAAGGATTTCCCATAGTTCCATTACCATTTCACAAGGCACTCAAAGCCCCATCTAATAATTTCATTTGCCTGCCTTTGTCACTGTGTCTGTTTACCCTCCTGGGGACCACAGTGATGGCTGGTTGAGGAGACTCAGTGTTTTGTTTTTGCTTGTTAAAGAGAGGGAGAGAAAGCCTGGGGGAAGGGGCAGAGGGAGAATCTTAAGCAGGCTCTACATCCAGTGTGGAACCGCACACAGGGCTCCATTTCACGACCCTGAGATCATGACCTGGGCTGAAATCAAGAGTCAGACCCTCAACTGACTGAGCCTCCCAGATGCCCTAAGGACTCAGTGTTTCTAATTCTAGGATTCCATGAATTAATTCTCTCTTTCTCTACAACTCTTGCCCATTTTAGAGACAAATAGACATTTCACATATGAGACAAGAAAGAGTTGGAGAAACAGATCTATCTACTTAAGCTAGGCTGTGGTTAGAATAAGAACTTAGAAAAGGCTGAGCTGGAACTATATTGCTTCAACGTTGCCTTTTCATAAACCAGTTCTATTTAACTCATGTGCAAAAATCAGTAGTGTCATTGCAGTCCTTCTCCTCCAGGTGAAATTCACACAGATTCAGCAATATTTTTAGGGAAAGTATATAATAGAAAAAAGATTATATGTGGCATGCTTGGAACTTTGTACATTTAAGAATTTTAAAATAAATTCACTCTTGGGCAGCCTGGATGGCTCAGTTGGTTACGCAACCTACTCTTGATTTTTGGCTCAGGTCATCATCCCAGGGTCATGAGATCAAAGCCTATGTCCAGCTCCCTGAGTGGGGAGTCTGCTTGAGGATTCTCTCTTCCTCTTCCTCTTACCCTACCCTGCTAGTGGGTGTGCACATTCTCTTTCTCTCTCTCTAAAATAAATAAGTCATTAAAAGAAAAAGTTGAAAAAAAATTTACTCTTCCAATATGACCAAAATATTCCATGTGCAGTATAAAAAAATCGTAATATTTATACTCTCTTTTCCAAGAATATGTCAGAACATTTCAGCAACTTCATTTAATCTTTATGTCCACCTGTGAGCTGTCAATTAAGGAATTTATAAAACTTTTAAAAATTTACACATTTTATTGATTAATACCACCCAAAATTAAATGACTAGGGCAGAAAAATTATAATAATTTCTATTTTTAAGACTTTTTAGTGGGTTAAATAGGTGATAGGGATTATAGAGGGCACGTGTTGTGATGAGCACCGGGTGCTGTATGTAAGTGATGAATCACTAAATTCTACACCTAAAACTAACATTTATTATACTCTATTAATGAACTGGAATTTAAATAAAAAATTGGAAAGAAAAAAGCAAACAAAAACAAAGACTTTTTACTATAGCAATATGTACAGCAAAATCATGCCTGTGTGTGTATGTATAGAATAAGTGTGAACTTACTAATATTCCTATACTAATACTGTGTATTTTAATGTGAACATCTGGTATTGGTTTCAACAGCACACTTGAATATCTAAAACTTACTCATGCTTTGTAGTATTATTTTCAAACACTTTCTTCATTTTCTATATTGTATTTTTTCCAGGAAGATTAAAATAATCTTCAGTGTAAGGACTATAAGTGAGGGTTTTTTATTTTTTTATCGAGGCCTTGAAATTAGTATAGTCTTCACACAATGGTCCTTCAATATGTGTTATCATTCAATCAGAGAAGCAGTTATGTTAGATGGTATCTTATGGGGAGAGGAAAGGAGTACTTGGATCTACTGTCTAGTGGTAATGAAGAGGCACCGAAACCCTAGTATAAACACCACAAAAGTTGGCTCTGTGGGATAAAAAGAAGGAAAAGTTTTCCCGTTAAGTGGGATTTGTAGACCTTGAGTTATGCCTTATTGTTTTCAGCTTCTAAGGTCTATCCTCCAAACTTTTTAGTAGATCCTTTCTCTCTCTCTCTCTTTTTATATCTGTTTCCTTCATGAGACACTGGATTCTCTGATGAGAAGTTGCATCTTGTTCACCCTAGTTCCAATAAAGCCCTAGCTCAGTCACTTGCAAATAACAGACGTATAGTAAATAAATATTATTTTGGATTAGCTTTTGCTCAGATTTTGCTTGCAGGCTTGACCTCTTTACAAATTAAGGAATCCCTAAGCATTTATTTCTTAGCTTCCTTCTTCATTAGCTTCTTCTAAGTTTATTTGTTCTACACGCTGATGTTTTGGTGACAGTTGCTAGTTAACTCATTTGGGACATGGTAAGTGCAGAATCCTTCCAAAGCAAAGTTAGATGGATGAAGCACTTTGGTTTAAAACAAATCAGAGCCTTAATCTCATTTTGAGCTGGTAGAAACTTTCAGTTTTTTGCCTCTGGCTGACCTCCTCCTCAGCTTTCCACAGGGAAAGCCACAGCCTCTGCTTCATCTCTTCTTAAGTCTTATTCTTTGGCTATAGGTGGCATTTTGTCTATAACTAAGACAGTTTTGTACTTGTCTCTGCCCGCTGTCTACTATGAACCTCTACAGAGAAGCCTTAGCAAACTCTTTCCTCTCCAGTAGACTCACTCTGGGTTTCTTCTTTTGATTTGAGTATTTGTGGGAGTATTTTTTTTTTTTTTTCATTCTCTGGGGAGGGATTTAGGTGATCAGATTTCACTCCTATAGCTAAACCAGCTGTCACAGGGCAAATCTTCAAGAGATATGCAACACAACTCCAGCTGTTTCAAGGCTGTGGAGACCTAAGTTTCTAGTCAACTAAACCCCTTCAGGTATCAGAGAAAGTCCCTCAAAGGCAGCAGCAGTCACAGAGCAGATGGCTATTTTTGTCTGTTTGGTTTTTCTTTTGTATTTTGTAGAGTTGACCCCTTTGTTCTCTTTTTAAGTTAAATTCAGTCTTTGTCATTGAAGAGTTAAGAGGATGAATCAAGAGAGAGAAGTAGGAAAGACTGAACCTGAAGAGAAAAAGCTTAAGTGCAGTGCTGGCAAATCCCTTTTTTAGATTGAAGATGAATAGTAGAGACTAAATAAAGGCATAAGAGCAGTCTTAAATCAAAGAAAATGGAAGTTCTTTGTCCCAGAGGTTACCATCCTGAGGTCACTTTTTACCATGACCACACACAAGAGGAAAACCCTTGGCCAGAAAAAGTAGAATAAAATAGGACAGAACTGGGATGCCTGGGTGGCTCAGTGGTTAAAGCCTCTGCCTTCGGCTCAGGTCATGATCCCAGGGTCCTGGGATCGAGCCTCACATCGGGCTCTCTGCTCAGCAGGGAGCCTGCCTCCTCCTCCTCTCTCTCTCTGCCTGCCTCTCTGCCTACTTGTGATTTGTCTGTCAAATAAAAAAAAAAAAAAATCTTTAAAAAAAAAATAGGACAGAACTTAATTCTGTGTAGTTTTGTGGATTTTTACCTTACTCTTCCATCTCAGTATGATATCTCCAAAGGCATACTTCTATAAAGCATTCTTTTTATTTACTGTTCTTAGTTAGAGCTAGGTATACCATCATATGGTCACTTCCTCCAAGGGAGAATGCCTCCATTGTACAGATTCCCAGAAAAATCTGCAACCCAACCCAATGACATTAACTTTTCTGAGAAGCAAAAGTGCACTGAGCTTTACTAAATAGAAAAATGGAAAGGACCCTCTTGAGAGGCTTGGTGTGTGCTCACACATAGCTAACTCAAGTTGATTGCTCAAGTAATAGGAGGCCACAGGAGAAGCATGCTTGAAATGAATGTCTGCTTCCTGCATGGTTTAGTTGCCACCAAATATGACAAAGATGTTTGATAAGACAACATCTTATCAAAAAAAGTATTCTACCAATGATTCATCTTTGTTTTTATGTCACTGAATCTTACCATCTTAGCAAACAAGCATAGAAAATACTCAGAGATTAGAAGATAGGTTTAACATCTATGGCAGTATCATGACTAAAAGAAAAATACAAGTTGTCTGACCTATCCATCTGCAACAGTATCCTGGAGCTGTGAAACTTTTTACTTTACCAAATTCCACATAGGAATGATGGAAAGAAAGACTGTTTGGTTGAAAAATAATACATAAGGAGAGTACAGAACAAACCAAAAAAGGAAATTAATCAGATTATTTTCTCACCTTCAAGTGGTTGTTGCAGATGTTTTCACAGGTCTCAGGACATCTGCTGTTCATCAATTCTCGCAAATACATGGTGTCACTATAAAACACAGCATTACTCTTATATTTATAATCTGGAGGTTTCCTATTTTTTCTTTCATGCTTTGCTTCTATAACTTATAGTCCTCAAGAAACTAGTTATTTTAGGCAGATTTGTTTATGGTAGTAGAGATAAAATCCCTTAATTCAAGGCATCAAAGATGGAGAAATCCATGCCCTTTCATAAGCAAAAAAGAATCATCAATTAATATTTTTATTAAACATCTACTTTGCTTTTTTATTCTGATATTTATTTCCTTAAATTAAGCACTTGGTGGTTAACTTGAACTGCATAAACATTCACTACAGAAAGCAATTTAAAGACCAGAAATTGTCTGTTCTCAATTTATTTGCTGCCAGACTTTTAGCAAAACTGTTTAAGATGGCTCTTTATAACGATTCTATCTTTATAATTATTTAATATTTATTCTATCTTTATAATTATTTAATATTCAGATATGAAAGAACATTTTTAATAGAAGATATTTTAGTTAGAAATAATTAAATTTACAGATACTGGAAATTACATATGTGAATTTATATAGACTGTTTATAAATCAAAAAAACATAAAATATTCTTTACAAGCATTAAAAAATCTGAAACCAAACAGCAAAATTTAACTTATAAACCAATATAGGATTTGATACAGGGATATATATTCAAAAAGAGAAATCTTTACCTTTTCATTTTATGACTTAAGTAAAAAAAAAAATAAACAACAAGGAAAGCAACAAGTCTACGTGTTGATGTGTAAATATAATTGCAAATGTGTTCCTTGGTTGTTTAAATCACACATTATGAATAAGTGCTTTTGTTTTCCAAGTTCCTGTGGGATATATCAGGTCAAATGTCAGCTCTGGCCTCAAAATGTCCTCTTAAAATCCTGTCTCTCCTTCCTCCAAAAGCAGGTGCATGAAATAAACCAGCAGGCAGTCAAAGTTGAAATTACATTTGTGTGTCCTAAATCATGACATTCAGTCTTGAAGAGAAAGAAGAAAGCACAGATGTCTTTTCGCCGAAGGACCTATCTCTGTGGAAAAAAAAAAAAAAAAAAAGAAAGAAAGAAAGAAAAGTGGGGGTGGGAGGGACAGGAAATCACAGAGACACACCACATTCCTGTTTGTTCCAACTGAGCACTTCCACAGACCTTCTTTGTATCAGACAGAATGGAGACCAGACTCTCACAAGTGCTCAGGCCAAGATGAGGGCTGCAAATTCTCAGTAATTCTGTGTTCACCCTTCTCTCCTTAAATTACCAAAATATTAACATCATTTTAAATTTGATCATTATGAATTTCATTTCCTGGGTAAGCAGGGTAAAGTTTTAGAATGGTACGAAAGAGGGGAGGGAAACACGGCTAAGATGTGCATGTGGGCCCCTTTGGGACCATCTCTTTGAATACAATATGCAGTACTGTGGTCCTCCCATACAAATAACCTCAGCAATTTCTCTAGAATGAACATTTGAGCAACTTTTAAAGGAAGCTTTTTAGAGATGTAGACATGTAATTTGAACATGAAGATTAAACTGTGTTGTGTACCTTCATTTTCTTCCATCTTCAAATGTAAAATTGGAGATATTTCCTAAATTATGCTGTTGATTTATGTTCTATTTAGTTATTTATGTTTTGAATATATGTTTTTAGCTTTAAAAAAAAACAGAAAAGTAGAATGAAAATAAAATTCACACTTACTCCTTCTTCTTTTTTAAAGAATACATTCTGGAAGGAAGAGCACCAGCCCTACCCCACTCCGTCCTCCGAAATTATGATTACTAATATTTGGTTCTTAGCTTTCTAGATACTTTTTTTCCTTGCTTATAAGACAACAGGACCCAAATGGAGTCACTTATGCTAAGCCCCTATTACCAAACAAGTCTTAATACCTAACCTAATTGTAGGTTCAACCTTTTGCAGGGAGGTAATCTTAACCAGTCAGTCTGGAAATCAACAGTAGTGAGGTAATCCATCTGATAGACCCTTTCTATCCCCCAAAGAATGCTCCTTAGAATGCCTTTCTCTTTGCTAGATGGGATGCTGCCCGATTCATGAATCCCTGAATAAAGCCGATTTAATCTTCAAATTTACTTAGTAGAATGTTGTTGGGTTGTTTTGTTTTTAGGAATTTTCTTTTTTTCTTTCTTTCTTTTTTTTTTAAATTTATTTTACAGAGAGAGATCACAAGTAGGCAGAGAGGCAGGCAGAGAGAGAGAGAGAGGGAGAAGCAGGCTCCCTGCTGAACAGAGAGCCCGATGCCGGGTTTGATCCCAGGGCACGGGATTATGACCTGAGCTGAAGGCAGAGGCTTAACCCACTGAGCCACCCAGGAGCCCCTGAATGTTGTTTTTTAACAAACGATATGTGTGTGCATGTTCATGTATATATACATATATATTAATAAATATGTTCGTGTTGGGACGCCTGGGTGGCTCAGTTGGTTAAGCAGCTGCCTTCGGCTCAGGTCATGATCCCGGCGTCCTGGGATCGAGTCCCGCATCGGGCTCCTTGCTTGGCAGGGAGCCTGCTTCTCCCTCTGCCTCTGCCTGCCACTCTGTCTGCCTGTGCTCACTCTCGCTTCTCTCTCTATGACAAATAAATAAATAAAATCTTTTAAAAAAATAAATAAATAAATAAATATGTTCGTGTATACTTTACAAAAATTGGTATTTTATCTGATATCTGTATTTTAAATTTTTTAACAAAAATATCCTAAACATGTTTTCACAGAAAAATATATGCCTCATTTTATAACTATCTTATATAGTGTTTTTAAACATTCTCTAATTTTTTCTTGGTTCTAAATTTTGCTGTTACAAATGTGTGTGTTTTTTTTTAATTAACATATAATGTATTTGCTTCACGGGTACAGGTCTGTGAACCATCAGTCTTATATAATTCACAGCATTCACCATAGCACATATCCTCCCCAATATCCATAACCCAGCCACCCTATCCTTCCCCCTCCACCCCACAGCAACCCTCAGTTTGTTTCCTGAGATTAAGAGTCTCTTATGGTTTGTCTCCCCCAACACTGGCCCCATCAAATGTTGTCTTTTTATAGGTAGATAATCTTTGTGCATAGTTGCATATTACTCAAGGATCAAGTCCAAGAACAACAACAAAAAAAAAATTGTTGTGTCAAAGTGTTTGTGCATTTTAAAATTTCATGAGTTTTCCCTAATTGTCCTCAGCCAGTGAGAGTATGTGAAGGTACCTCCTTTTCCTCCATATTTATAACTGGATATTACCAATCTTTATAGTTTATACTAAAACTGATCAATGATCCCAGGGTCCTGGGATTGAGCGCCATATCGGGATCCCTGCTCAGTGGGGAGTCTGCTTCTCTATTTGTCCCTCCCCCTGCTTGTGCTTGCTCTCTCTCTCTCAAATAAATAAAGAAAATATTTAAAAAACTGATAGAGGGAAAAGAGTTTTATTTTATTTTGAGTGTCACTTGTTTTGTTTCATTGGTTCTTTCTCACTTAGTGAAATTTAATATTTAATTGTATGTCCAGTGATCTTTTGTTTTTTGTGTATTTCCCATTCAAATTTTCATCTTATTTCTAATAGATTATCTTTCTATTATTGTTTTATAGACACTGTTTATATAATGAGCCAAAACCTGACTTGTTAAGATGTTGTAAATATTTTCTGAGTCTTTTCTTTGTCATTTAAATTTATGTGAGGTATATTTATCATTCAGAAAAGTTTTAATTCAGTGTCTCTAAGCATATAGATTTTCTGAGTTTTGTACTTAAAGCTTGCTTAAGTAGCTCTTCCTTAATAAAGAGTATGCAGTGGAGCTCCTTGGTGGCTCAATTGGTTAAGTGTCTGCCTTGGGCTCAGGTCATGATCCCAGGGTCCTGGGATTTAGGCCCACCTTGGGTTCCCTGCTCAGCAGGGAGTTTGCTTCTCCCTCTCCCTCTGCCTGTCCCCCAACTCCCCTGCGTGTGCTCACTCTCTCAAATATAAATAAATAAAATCTTTAATAAAAAATAAAAATAAAAATAAATAAAAATAAAGAGTATACAGTAGCCCCCTTCACCTCCTCTCTTTCCCTTAATCACAGTTTTGCTTTCCTCAGCTTCAGGTACCTCCTGTCGACCGGTCCACCAAGGTCTGAAAGCAGATAATCCTCCATCTGACCTATATCAAAAGGTCAATATTAGCCTACCACAACATCGTTCACCTCACTTCATCTAGTTGCATAGGAATTTTATCATCTCACATCATCACAACAAGAAGGGTGAGTACAGTACAATAAAATATTCTGAGAGAGAAAGAAAAATCACATTTGTATAACTTTTATTTTAATATATTATAATTTTTCTATTTCATTATTAGTTATTACTGTTAATCTCTTAGTATGCCCAATTTATAAATATACTTTATCCTAGGTATGTATGTATGAATAGGGAAAAAACATAGTATATATAAGGTTCAGTACTGTCTGCAGTTTCAGACACCCTTTTGGGGGTTTTAGAATGCATCCTCCACAGATAAGGGGAACTACTATAAAATAGTCTCCTTTTTTTTACATTTGGAAATTTTATTCATCTGACTTATACGTGTGTGTGTCTGTGTGTGTGTGGTGAGTTAGTCACCTAAATCTATTTTCTTTCAAACAAATTACCAATTAAAGTAGATTTTAAAGAATGAGAAACATTTGATAGCACAAGTTCCCTCTCACTATTTTCCATTTTGAAATAAACTTTTAATTCACCTCTTAAGTCCTACCCTTCAAACACACATACACACACACACACACACACACACACCCCTACCTAATAGATGAAATTCTAAATGTGCTTAAAATTCACTTATATCAAATGATGACAAATTGATCTATTTATAATGTTGGGTCCTCCCATTCAGGACTGTGGTAGGTTCTGCTATTAACTCAAATTTTATCTTTTGCCTGTCAATTATTATAATTCTCTGTGCATGGGTCAGATGTGTTAATAAGCAATATTAGTGTATGCAGAGCCTATCTCATGATATCAGAAATGGGAGAAGGCAGCATGGAGCCTCAAAAATAGGAACTGTGTAGAACAGATTAGGTGATATCTCTGACACTATCAGCCTCATGAATTTTCAAAAGCATGACTCCTAAAGTTACTGATTGTTGGTTTGGTTTTGAAGTAACAAGGCCCATCGTGTTCTGCTGTCCCTCACGTACATCCGAGGGTAGTCTACATGGAAAAAACCACCGGCTTGTAAAGTCTCAGGCCACTGACTCAGGACCAAATACAAACATTTCCAACCAGTTCATTCTGCCGCTTCCTAGAGCATCAAGCATTAGGCTCATTTTCCAAGCAACTGGTACAATTTTTAACTCCTAATTACATACTACAGTGCTTTAGGCCCTCAGCTTTCTGTTTGCAGGATTTGAAAAATGACAAGGTCCGACCACAGAAAGCAGCTCCAAGCAGCACTAAGCAAGCAAGTTCTGCAGAGCTTGCTTGCTTAGAGAAGCAAACAGAACCCAATTATGTTTTAGAGGCCAGTGGGTTTACTGAGTGGCGATATGTATCGGGTCCCTAAAAAAAACCTCCTGCCTCTCAGGACTTAGTGCTGAAATCTGTTTACAAAACTGATTCCCATACAAAACAGACTTAACTATGTGTGATCCTCACAGAAGTTTTCACAAGAGATTATGTTTAAATGCTTGTCTACCAAGGAGGGTGTGTTTTAAGTTGTCCAGTATTTTCTTCCCTACTGAACTTCGTCAGACAGACACTGTTGAGGTCACCATACCAGATTGTTTCATTCCATGCCATCCCACGATTTTTTTTTTAGATACCTGAGAAACATTTTCAAAAGTAAAAATTTGGAGCAGCTGGGTGGCTCTTGATCTCAGTCTTGATCTCAGGGTCATGAGTTTCAGCCCCATACTGAGCTCCACAGGTGTGGAGACTACTAAAAAAACCCTCAAAAATAAAAAATAAATAAAAATCTTAAGGAAAAATAAAAATAGAAATCTTACATTGATTTTCCTTTTAAAAATCTTATATTGGCCTTATATTCCTTAATTAAAAAAAAAAAAAGATAAAGAACCTGTGGCAGAATGGACTATTATTTCTGATAGAAAGAAATGAGCTGTCAAGCTATGACAATGCATATTATCACAGGAGAGAAGTAAATCTGAAAAAACTACGTACTGTATGAGTCTAACCATATGCAATTCTGATAAAGGCAAAACTACAAACATACTAAAAACATCAGTAGTTGCCAGAGTGCAAGGGAGGGAGGAAGGATGACTAGGTAGAACACATGTTATTTTTGGAGCAGTGAAACTATTCTGTATGGTACAGTAATGGTAGGTATAGGACTTTATGCATTTGTCAGACCCATAGTATATACAGCACAAGGAGTGAACTCCTAGGTAAACCATAAACTTCAGTTATTAGCAATCTTTAAATATTAGGACAAACATCCCATTGTACTGCAAGATGTTGGTAATAAGGGAAACTATATATACAAATGGGCTGGCAGAGTGGGGAGTCATATGGGAACTCTCTATGCTTATTGCTGAATTTATCTGTAAACCAAAAGTTATGCTAAAAAATAACATTTATTATTTTAAGAAAGGCAAAAAAAAAAAAAAGTCAGCTTGAAGAGGAAGTGCAGCATTCCCTCAAGCACACTCTTTGTTACAATGTGAGATAATTTCACTGTATTCAGAATTCTACAGTGGGATGGATTGATGATCTCTTTCCTACCAAGTTTTCTATGGTAGTCTATCAAAATTTCCCTCTGGGTTCTCATTTGGAAAAGGGAAAACCAGAAGAAAATTATGTCTGAATCAATTCATGAAATTGGCCAGTTTGGGAAGGTATAAAGGAACAGGAACAGAGAAGAGATTGTGCCCGAGAAGAGATGCCTTGGGTTGTGTTGAGGTTATGTCTCATTTCAGGGTCTTCAGGTTTGTTGTTATCAGCATATTCTGTTTAAATTATAGATATTACACCAAAGTATCCTGTTTAGTGGAGTTAGGAGTTAGTGCTGAAATCTGGATGGTAATGACTGGTCTCAGGTCTGCCTGAACTGGTGTCGGGAAAATGGATAGAGATCCCAGAGTGCATCTTTATATAAATAAACATCCCACTAGATGTGAATGAGGGATGAGAGACTGGGAAATGAAGTGTAGCACGGGTTGCATTTCATTTAAGAGAGCTGTCAAGCTGGGGACTGAGTCTGTGCAGTCCTGAGATGTATGTTCCCCCAAATGTTCCCAGTTCTAAACAGCTCGAAAATAATGAGGAGAATCTTTTCGCCACATATTTCCTACAAGTGCAGAGCTCAAAAAGGAATGGCTGATTCTAAAAAGACATTTTCTCATTCACAAAGCTTCTGTATGATGATGTGCTCTATTCTAGAAGTTTTATCTTTATCACATCACCCTGTGTCCAATTTCACAGCTGGGGTATGAAAACAGACAAAATATTTTTTAAAAATTAACAAAGAAAACCTTACTGTTTCCCTTGTTGAGAATCAATTTTTAATTTAATTTCTATAGCATGTTGTTCTCTTATCTAAGTTTATTTTAAAATATGAAGTGGCTTTGTTAGAATTGTGCTATGTCAGCACTTGGGATATGTGCTTCTGGGGAATGAAAATTAAGATGACCAGATATTGTCTATGTTATAATAGTGATGGTACTAAATTTCTGCCCACTAACTTGAGGAACCTCCATTGGATTGTGATTTTAGGGTAGCTGTTTTTCTCTAAAAATTCTAGAACCAGCCCAGAAATAGCCCAGAAAAATAATGGCCCACAGTACTCTCTACCAACCTTATACAAAAATATTAACACATAACTTTAAGGGACACAGTGTTTTTTAGTCATACCCAGGTGCCCTCAATGCTTCTGTACCTCCTAAATGAACTGAGTTTAAAAAAAAAAAAAATTGGTCTTAAAAAAACCTCAGATTCTTAGAGTTGGCATGCACTTTCAGGATTAGTCTAAATGTCTCCAATTCCCTCTAAACCAGTTTCTCACTTATGGCACTATTGACATGTGCTGGCTAACTTTATGTTGTAGGATGAATGTTCTGTGCACTGTAGGTAGTCTAGCAGCCTCTCAGGCTTCTATCCACTTGATGCCAGGATCACCCTCCACTAGACTGAAAATGTAAAATGTCTCCAGACATTGCAGAATTTCCCCTGGAATGGGGAAAAGAGTAGGTAAAAATCATCTGAATTGAGAACTACCATTCTAAACCTCCCCCAGTGCTCTTTAAAAAAAAAAAATATATATATATATATATATATATATATATATATATATATATAATTTATTTGTTTTTTAGACAGAGAAAAAGAGAGAGACAGCATGTGAACAGGGGGAAGAGCAGAGGGAGAGAGAGAATCTAGAGCAGACTCTGTACTGAGCTGAGAGCCTGACCTGGTCTCCATTCGAGGACCCTGACATCATGACCATGTCTTAACATACATATACTATGGAATTCTTATGGAATTCTTTACTTTCTATGTATCTGTCTCTGTATCTCTTTAGCAAAAGCAAATGCGTGTGTAACTAGACTGGCATATATTTGGAGTCTAGTATTAAGTTTGAAATTTATATTTTGTTTGTTTGTTGTTCCACCAACAACTGAAGAGCACTCTCATTCAGGTGTTACCATGTGTGGTCTTTCTTCTGGCCCAAGTTTCTCTTCCTCTGGGGTGGTTCAGTTCTGCAGGAACTTTGCATTTGCCACTGAGGGCAGATGTTGGCCTGGTGTGGACTCTTTCTTCTTGTACTGAGGGGCTTACAATTATGTACAAAAAAGTCTTCAGCCTCTTCATCTGTAAGCGGTTCACTCGAGAGATTAACAATCTTTCTGAGTTGATTCACTGTGTTCTCAGCACAAAATCCTGTTTCCTTCCAGAGACTGGCTTTCCTTCGTCTCTCTGTGTTCCTTTGAGAGCCTCTCTCGCTCCCTCTGCCTGCAGTGCTCTGTCTCTGTGCCTCTGTTGTCCATCTGCCCCACCCACAGCCATGTGAGGTGTGTCATGCACCGTGCCTTCTAGTCAGGGACAGGAAGTTCCCGGCAGGTGATGGAGACAAAGGCCATAACTCCAGTGTCCATCCCAGGCAGTGCACTATCTGTCCATCTGTGCTGCAACACTCCAAGGGCTTGGATTCCCAATCCGTTAAGATCCCAGTAGGAAGCTAATGCCACACAGCCTGGAGTAATTTGTGATGAGTCTAATAAAGGACATTTGCAAAGATATGGTCAGAAAGTAAAAGAATTCCGAAGCAGAGGGTGGTACCAAAGGGCTAATTGCACGGGCTGGGTAGGCCTGTGGGAGCAAGTGTGGAGAGCAGTGACTGTCCTTTGGAGAAGGCTGACTGAGAGGGGCTGCGGTCTGCAGTCACACAGCCAGCCCGGGTAATGACCTGCAGGAGGAATACATTCCCCAGACGTGCCATTCGTACCTCCCGTCCTCCTAGCTTCACTCTGAGAGCAAGCAAGTCCATTGATGCGGCCTCAGAGACTATAGCCCCAGAGCTCAGCAGTACCCAGAGGGGTGGAGTGTGAGCAGCAGGTAGAAGATATCGAGCACACATCCTGGCAGCATCTCACTCCTGCTATCTTTCGGTCCACATTTGCGTCTCATAGGTGGATTGTCCCCAGTCAAAATACCTATAAGAGTGATGTTATAAACTATTGAAACAGAATAGGATCTTAGTAATCAATCATTTAGTCAGGAAAAAAATCTCCAAGCATAGGAAGAAATGGAATGCTTGCCCATTATACTGTGCCTCATTGGAAACAAAAAAACAGACCTCCTAACTTACAGTCAGTGTGAAATATTCTCATTTTAGAAGGAGAAAGAAATCTAAAATGGCAAATGCAATTTAGGTCTTTTGGCAAAATGTGATATGTGTGTGTGTGTGTGTGTGTGTGTGTGTGTGTGTGTAAGTCTCTCTCAATCAGCAGATATTTAGAGATAAATAAATATAAAAATAGATATTTATCAAAGCTAGAGTGTCTGAAAGCATAGATGGCATTTCAGTAGGTGCCACCAAAATACACAGGCAGCATTTCAAAGTTGAATGGAGTTCCATTTAATTCACCACAGGCATTGGACTTGACATCAAATATTATATGACTTCAAGAAATAGTGATATTCTTTATTTTCAGTTGAATATCTTTGTATTTCGAATTCAATACTTCTAATAATTTTTCTCTCCTTTGTAATATTTTAAAGCAGTATTACTATCACATCCTTATTCCTGTTCCATCAAAAAATTTTTGATTTGAATATAATGGCATATAGTCTTTAACAGTCTGAATTATTTGCACAACTGGAGAAGTATCTTATTTATTTGCTGCTATTGGAAAACAGTTATTATCATGCTATTACATTTTTTCAGAAAACTTGAAAATTACCATATTAAGCAACATATTTTTGTAAGTGTAAGTATGTGGATTAAGGGCATTTATGAACTGTGTTAAAACTTAAAAAAAAAAAAACAAAAAACGGGGCACCTGGGTGGCTCAGTGGGTTAAAGCCTCTGCTTCAGCTCAGGTCATGATCCCAGGGTCCTGGGATGGAGCCCCGTACAGAGCCCCAGCATTGAGTCCTGCTTCAGACTCTCTGCTCAGCACGGAACCTGCTTCCCTTCCTCTCTCTGCCTGCCTCTCTGCCTACTTGTGGTCTCTGTCTGTCAAAAAAAAAAAAAAGTTAAAAACTTAAAAAAAACCTTTAAGTGATATTACCTTTCCTTGGCAATGCAGTTTTTGCTATAGATATAAATTATTCAATTAAACTGTGATCAGATTCCCCTTGAAGTAGAAGGAAGAGGGCTATTTGTCTCCACATGAAATAAACCCAAGGTATTGTGCTTTTTTGAGTTTTTATATCTGTTCTCTGTAGATATTTGGCTTTCTTAAGCACTTCTAGGCCATGAACTATCAAATTTTATTGTCAAGCTACCTGATTCTTGTAACACCTTCTTCACAAATTAATACCACCAATTTAATTATGTATTTATTCAGTCAACAATATCTATGGAACATATTCTAACGAAACTGCAAGGAGAATAATTCAGTCAGGATAAGTGATTTTCCAACAAAATTATCCAAGGATAAAATAAACTGCCTCAAAATATATAAATTCCCCATCATGGGGTATGAAGAGATTTTAAAGGCAAGTTATCAGAAAGGCAAATTTGTGATATTTTTTCCAAACATGAGATGCTGTAATTCTAGCTATAATTATCACAAGATCTACCCTCTCTAAACTCAGAGACTTAGCCCACTTTTCTAGCTTTTACACAGCAATTAGCAATGCCTGACATAGGATTAACCAGATTGCTTACTTCTTGGTTTTCAGCTATTTCAAGGAGGAACAGTTTATCAGTTAACACTCTATTTTAAAGTGAAGCGATAATATATGATATTCTTCAAGAAACATTTCGTATTCCTTTTACTCTGCTATTAATCTTAGTTTACTCACTATTTGATACCATAAAAAATAATCAAGGGCAGTACTGTGTTTTGTTTAATTCAAATCTAAGTAAAACTCTGTAAGAATCCCCCAACTAGTCAGATCACAGTTCAACACTTCCATAAAGTTTTGACTATCTAGGAGAAAGTTGTCAACTTCCATTTTCTCTGCTTGTGAAAAGATGTGACTTCTTTTCCCAGAAAGTTTTCTCATTCAGTCACCTATCAGAATTAATGGTTATGTGACTAGCACTGAGAGTAAGGAGAAGGCATTGTGTAAAATGGATCTTTACATGGTGCATGAAACCATGTATTGGACTCAGAATAGGGTCATCCAGGCTCATTGACTCCCCAATGCTTGTGGGGTCCTTATCTTGCTCAGGCCCTCTTCTAGCATGGACATTGCATCTTTGAAAAAACAGGCAAAAATCTCTGCCTTCAAGGAGTCTGGATTTCAGGGGAGGAAGCAGAAAATAAATAAGATAATTGGCTTTTATTTTAAATTTATTTGTTATTTAATAATAAGTGCTAGAAAGGAAAACATAAAGTAGAAAAAGAGGATAAATGTGTGTCTCTATGGGTATATATTCAGAGGAATGCCAAAATTTTAGTTATGTTGCCCAGCAATTATGTCACCAAAAGAGTGACTTTTGAGTGAACATCGATTAAATGAAGGTTTAGCCCTGTGGATATGTGGGGGAAAGCATTTGAGGCATAAAGATGGCTAAGTAAGGAAGAATAATAGGACACGTGGTTGGATTATGTATAGTTTCTTGGTCAGAATATGAATGTTTGCTTCCACACAAAGTGAGATAAGGCTTCCCTGGAGACTTTTCAGTGGAGGAAGGATATGATTTGGCTTATGTTTATACAGTATCACTCTGGCAACACTATAGAGAATAGACTAGAGGGAGAATGGGGTGGAAGAAGGAATGCTAATTAGTGGATTAAAAAAAATGATACGTGGGGCGGATAATGGTACTTGGATCGGGGGATAGTAGTGGAGGTGGTGAGAAGTGGTTGAATTAGTCTGTGCATTTTAAAGGCAGCATTGACAGATCCAACGTGAAGGATGAGCACCAGAGTGAGTTTAAAGGTGACGCCAAGTTTTTGACCTGAGCAAGTATAAGACTGGAGTTGTCATTCATTGAGACTACATCAGGACCTAAAGCTTAATTTGTTTGACATTGAACCATCATCCACCTGTCCAGGCTCTGATCCCATCAAACTAAGAATAATCCAAAATACCTATCAGCATGTCACAGGTTTTAATTATTAAAAAAAAAAAAATTGCAAACTGGACTCATGTAAACCAACGGGTAGTATGTTGTCAACAGAGGGAAAAAAAGAAGATAATGGCTATGGAGAAGATTTGTAATAAAGCAATATGACCAGTGATCTTTTACATCAACATATAATTCTGAACATTGCCACATAGGCAGACTAAAACGTTTGATTAAAATTATCTATTTTAACTCCAGTTCGTTCCCCATCAATTGCACTTTTTCTACTGTCCATTTCCCAGCATCCCTTTAAGCAATTCTTGGCTTAGACCAAGGGTTCACTCTGGGGAGATCCTAACTAATACAGTCACTTCTTTTTCTTGGCTCTCTATTTCTTGCCTTTTTAAAGTATAGTTGACATACAATATCAATTACCAGAGTACAACATAGTGATTCACTATTTGTGTACATTCTGAAAAGAGCGCTCTGATAAGTGTCAAGCTATGACTTTTACCAACCCATTTAAATGGTATGTGTAAAGTAAAAGCACTTGCAAAGTGCTTTAGACTAATTTGGTGGCTGCAAAGTATTCAGAAGAGTTGGGTTGAAGGGTATCTCAGGAGGGCAAATGATGCTCCTTTTATTTTAACTGCCTTAGTCAAGCGCTGCAGCATGACGTAATGGTATTATATTTCCTGTCACTGGTAAAGATTTATCGTAATGAATCTGGTGAGATAACCCCGGGAATTGTAATAGTCATTATAAGCATTTTCACTGAAATGTGTTACAGAATGGTGACCACTTATTTCTTTTTGTTGCCAGCAAATATATGAGTCTTTAATTGACTGAATGACAGTAACACATTTTTCCTTTCTTCCCTCAGCACAGTCTGTTCTGATTAGGGAAAAAATTATTAAAAATGTTCCGTGACATCATGCTTCACTGGAATACAACATTGGAAACAATATGATGTAGGATTCCTCTCCATTGGAGGAGATAAACTGTCTTTCTTCTCCTGCTTTTGCCTGCTTAACACCCTGCTTGTTCTTAATGACCCGCTTGGGATCATGGTGACCTCTCTACAACTCTCCCAGCACATGTAGCCAGACTATGACCAAAACAAAATATCAAACACAGGAGAATAATTCTATTCTGCATGCAAAACAGCTGGGTATTAACTACTTCAAAAGGTTCTGAGTATTAGATACTTCAAAAGAAACCTCTCTCTGAAAGAAATACCTCATGTGTTGCGATGGAGGAAGTGTTAACATTGCTTTAAATGAGATTAATTTCTAATTGCATCCTTCCCCTCATAACTTTCTCCACCAACCTCAGGCCCTCAGCTTTCTGTTTGTTTTTTATTCTCTCTCTATTTCTTGTATTTCTTGAATTCCACTCCCAAGGCCAAAATGACATTTTTTTGTCTTTTGGGGTTAAAACTGATTCCGTTTTTCTACCTTTCCAACCATGTTTCATTAAAACCCAATGTTGATATAACCTCCATGAGGGAATCAAATCTGTCCTCTACCAATTAAAGCGAAACTGGTAGATGGAACTAATGTTGGCACCCTGAGTCTTCTTAACATTCCTTATGTCTCACTTTTCTTTACAAACACGAATTGCAAAGTTTCTCTGAAATAATCATTCCTGTATATGTTGCCAAGTATACAGACTCCAAAGGGAGTATGCAGTAAATATGAATTGTACTCCTACTTTATAAGAGGCATTATGGTAGATGCGAAGGTAAATACTGCAAAGCCCTGAAATGCCTCCTGTCCCGAGAAAGCTCCAATCTGCGGGAAAATCTGAGAAAAATAAGTCAGCAATGCATTACAAGGACTATCTGGGTGCTGGTGGAGTGAGATTAAATCCATGGAGAGCATAGCTTATTTAGAATGCATTACAATATTTTCCACGCTATTGGATCTGCACGATAGTGCTTTGCTCTCATTAGAGCACATGCTACTATCCCTGTTTGACAAATGAGAAAACCGAGTCTCAGCACATTGTTTGCAGAGTAACTACTAGTAGAAACAAGGTCTAGAATCTTTATGTGTATGCTTCTTAAGGTAGGTAATAAAGGGTTCTCCTGGGACTCAAGTTATACCCCTTTACCTTCACTCTGTAAGTTTTTAGTTATTATTGGAATTTGAAACCACTCTGTATTAATATCTTAGTTCTGTTTCCTTGGGAAACAGACAGTGAGGTGGATAAACACACACAAACATTTGATGGGGTGTGTGCCTTGGGATTAACCTCTCTAAAGGAATGAGAAAAACAAGAGTTGGCAGAGGGAGAAGCTGAATTTAAGTGCATTTGCTATAGGGAGTTTTGCTGCTCCTTCTTCAAAGCTGTTCCCCATCGAGGTAGCAGGGTTGGGTCTTTATGCTGCCTCATCTACCAGTCATGGAATGCTAGGTGCTCGGTCAAAAGTGAGCCTTGGGTCAGGAACCTTTCTGTAGCTACTGCAATTCCCAGAAAGGTATTCAGCCGTGAATAGCCAGCAGCCAGTTACTAGAGAAGTCAGCCAAGTTTCCAGAAGTGAAGGTCTAGGTGGTGTATCACAACTCCTCCTACAGCTAGTCCAGAGAGGATAAGTTAATGCTATGAAAACCAATTAAGCTCAAGATGCTGGTGACAACACAGTATAGATTTATTTCTTGCTCACAGAACATATCCAGTAATATTAGGTATTAACTCTCTTGAGCGGCTGTCATCAGGACAGTGGTTCAGCGATCCATGCTGTTCTTCCTTGTGTCTTACCATTTCCACATATGGCCCCCAAAATTATTCAGCGGCTTTTCACTGCTTCATTCTGAAAGTGACATGTCATTCTACTCTTACCTTATAGGGCAGAATTAGTCACAGAGCTCTGCAAGAGGACTGGGCAATATGTGTTCCTAAGAAGGGAATGTGTTGTTCCCAAGAAGGAGAAAACCAGATGAGATCAATGCCAGAAGCCTCTCCATAGACACTTTTTGGATTTTTGGATACTAGGATAAATTACACTAAAACATTTAACCTCAGGCAATTAATTAATGAGTATTCACTGATCACATTTTATGTAACAGTCCTACATTATAAGTTTTGACAAGTAATATAGCAGAGAATAAAGCATTAAAATCTAAATGGGAGAAGAGATGATCACATTGGCAAAACAAAAGAACATTATTCAAGGCAGTACATAACTGAGAGTTAAACTGTGAGTGTTGCTAAACACTGTACAAGTACAGAAGACAGATAGCAAAGAGAGAAGTCAGGAAAGACTTCCCAAAAAAGACCAAAATTGAGTAGGACCTGAAAACGAAAAACCCTGTAGAAAGAAGAGCAGTTTGTCCCTTCAGTTAAAATAAGGTCTAAATCATGACCAATCAAAGAATTTTTAGATGCTTCTTTGTTCTGAAAGTCTCATGTTCTTAAGGATATGCTGCCATAATTAGTGCCAAATAATGAGAGAGGACTGATAAATGATGAAACAACTTCTCACAAACCAAGAAACAAGTTATTGAACAGCAAAAATCAGTGACGAGCAAATGTGCCCATAACAGAAAGCACTTGGCTGAAATGGCTTGCTGAATTCTTACTATTTCAAGACCCAAACTCAACTGATAAATTCATTGGTTCCTAAAGTGTTCATCCCCAACACCACCTGATTCCACCACTTGAATAATTCATGACATTGAACTAATTTCTCCTTTCCACTCCCCAAAGGATCCCCCCCAAAATGAAGCAGTCTAATCTTTTGGATTTTTTTTTAAAGAGTCATCTCAGAATATATACTAAAATGTCATTGACTCATTTTTGCTGAGGAGAGAGAGCTAAAATATACACCTGTTCCATTTCTGTTAAGTCACGTGTTCTCTAACTAATCCTCACAATCCCTGAGGTTGAACAATTTTATCCCAATTTTATGTATGATGACATTGAACTTTAGTGAGCTTAAATCACTTTCCCCAAGTCTGGAGTTAAATTGCTTGCCCAAAGTATAATTCAGCCATATATCTGTCTAAGATCCTTCCTCTTTTCACCATGAAATTCCAAGCAAAGTCAATAATTCTATCAAAATTAGCCTACACAGGATCACAGTAGTACTGCAGAATTTTGCATAAGGTGAAACCCATTTTGAATTTTAAAGTAATTTGATTGTTAAAGTTCCTAGAAGAGTATTTCTCTAAGTGTTTGCACCATATGACAGTCCTCGGCCACGGACTCTCAGAAACCGTCTTATGGAAGCTCCAACGTAATTCACTCTGTGGTTGTCAACATATACTCCACATTAGTAATCTGTAAGAAATTAAGTAAGACCACCCAATCTGTGAGACTGATCCTTTAGTTGTTTCTGACCTGATCCATATTCACAGCAATGGCCATAAGGTTGACCATGCTGTGTTCTATTCTCGCCCTACTGGACAATGCTGGTCCTTTTGAACACTTTGAAAACCACATGCTCTCAAAGCATCTGCCCGCATTACTATGCAACAACAGTTTTCAATGGACCATGCTTGAGATGAATGGAGCTCAGGATATGTCTATCACATATAGCAAGGCACTAGAGATTAATGAGACCAGATGTTTCTAGGAGTCATGGGGAAAGAGCAATGGAATCTTGCTCTGCTTTTACTATTGGTACTTTTCCCCTCTTGCATGTTTGGTGGAACAGACAGTACAACTCAATCTCATACAGAAGGCAAAGCTGCTCCAAATAATTCAGAAAGTGTTATAATAGAGTTGCTAGGTGACCATGTAAACAGTCTGGGACCCTAGCAGGAAATTAGAATAACCTATTTATCAGTTAAATAAATAAACACCCACACATAAAAATGAGCCATCGACAACAAATAAAAAAATTTAAAAGGAGAAATGACCCAAGTGACACCAAAAATGTAAAATTTTAGAAGAGCCATATTTGTTGGAGGTGGGAGAAGGCATTCAGAACAAAACTGCAGAGGAATTTGAATTTTGCACTGAAGTAATAAATGATCCAAAGCACTGATTTTGTTCTTTATGGAGCTCCCTTGGTATGCACCACTCTGCGTGGCCCTGCCCTTAAGAAGACGGCCTATGCTGAAATTCCTAGTGAGAGGCTTCTCACCCCTAAAACTCCAGTTCCACTGACAATAAAGCAAGCCATGATAAGGGCTGAGTCACAGAAGCTAGCAACACTTGTCTTTCAGTCTCCAGCACAGCCCAGAAACCAAAGGGAAGACTGAGTGGATGACGGGGACATACAATCATCCCTCTCACCAAGCTGATCAGAATTCCCCCTGTGGTAAACTCCCCACTGGGCAGCTACTGGGAGAAAGGGCATTTAATCTAAATGCAAAATGGCACACGCTGCTGGTTGTCTGGTCTTCAGTCCACTGAGGGGAACACATGCCACTGTCTCACCTTTTCCTTCCCTGGAAATGAATTAGTGTGTTCAGCTTTGAAACTCATCAACACACCCCTGTTTTCACTTTCCCCACAAATAGATATGACGTCTATAATTTTGACTGAGAGTGAATACCTTGCTGACATGATTTGTGTCGGGTAATGCAATTGGTTCCAACAATACGGTGTGAGATCAGAAGCAATGTGAGCAATCAATGTGCAAAACAAAATGTCTTTGGGTCCAGTACTGTTTTATTACTGGATTCAGAAAACAGCTCGTGCACGAAATGATTCTAACCATGGATTACCAGCTCAACCTATGATGTCTGTTTGTGCAGTAGACTAACCCAAACAGAAGAAGGTTCCATGGTTCTGAAAAGAGCTTCCTTCTGCCGTCTTTCTCATTCCCTCTTTCCTCTGTGTATGTGTGTGTCTGTGTTGTGTGTGTTCATTCCCCATCTCACTGGTTTTCCCAAAGGCAGCAGGAATTCTCTGCTATGCCTTCAGGATCAAGTATATCAGAAGTCATGTCCAGCATTTCTAGGACTATTCAAAGTGTCTAGTCCTAGGGTCTGATATTAGGAAATTCATTTGCTTTTCATACAAAGCTGCATCTTGCCATTTACCTTTATCAGAAACACAGGTAATATTTAGATTTCCTATCTTCCTTATTTCTTCTCTTAGTTCTCAATGTATGTCCCTCTTAGGGAAGAAATCTTAAAGGCGACAGCTTTGTAAAAACTAGAAACTGTAAACAGTTTTACAAAAAACTCTGTAAAATGCCAGATACAAAACTTGGCTTTTGATTAAGGCTATCCTAGTACATATGGTCACATACATTGGTTCTCTAAATTTGCTTTGCTTTGCTGTCCTTCAGGCCATCAGATTGAGAGAACAACATGAATTGGTGCTGGGCTCAGTGACCTCTAAATAGAATAGCCATTTTTTTTTTTTTTAATTAAAAAGAGAGAGAGAGAGAAAGCATGCTCATGTGCAGGTGTGAGGGAAGGGGCAAAGAGAGAGGGAAAGAATCTCAAGCAGACTCCACACTGAGCATGGATCCTGATGGGGATTGGGGGGCTTGATCTCACAACCCTAAGATCATGACCTGAGATGAAATCAGGAGTCGGAGGCTCAACCGACTGGGCCACCCAGACGCCCCTAGGATGGCCATTTAATTCAAACCAGAAAATATTCGAGAGTTAAGGGCATAGGAGGGGAGACAATTAACAAAGACACCGTGACAAATTTTATATACCAGGGATATTCCAAGAAATAGGACCTGTTGGACCCTGCTTGTATGGGACTTCCCAAACTGAATTTCTATTTATTTGTTCTTTTTGTCTTATTGTTTTCTTTCTTCCTGATAAATTTCTAATGCAGCAGCCTAGTTTAAACGAGAAGCTCCATTAGCAAAGTTTTTAACCAACTCAGTGCTGTTTTAAGTAAATTAAGTATCTGTACCATGTCCAAGTCCATGCATTTGTTTATGTCCCTGGCTTTTCTCTATGGAAATTCCCTAAAAGTGAGTATTTTACCTGCCAACAAGAGCATTCTAAAGATTGGCGTTCCTGTGCAATTTCAAGATACAGTATCCCCACCAGCACCCATCTGAAAGTAGAGCATTCCTTTGAAATCTTTCATAAGTCAAAATGGAGTAAAGCAGAGAAGCAATTACCATTCATTTATATGGAAAAAATTCTGAGAATGCACAGACTCAAAAATTAACCTCTCAGGCTTTTCTGATACCTAAGACACATCTTGCTAACGGATACATAAAATAAATTGAGATAAAGCACAGATGCTCACAGACACAGCTCAAAGTTTTGGCAGTTTGATGCTGAGTATAGTTCCTGGAAAGAAGCTTGGTGGTGTCAGTCTTGCTGCCTGGGGTGTATGGTGGCCCTATAACAACTAGCTGCTATTATAAGTCTTTCGTAAAAGCCAAGTAGTATAAGGCAAACTTTTGAATAGTAGGGTGTATCTATAATTAAGGACCAAATTGCACTGTGATCATCCTTACCTGGAAAGCTGCTCCATCTTGAAGTTGACATAACCATCATGTATGGTTTTGAGAGAACATCTGTTCCCATAATTCCCAAGGAGAAAATGTCATGAATCACTGCTCCCCCATAGATTTACATCTGGCTGAAAGTTGACTTCAGTTTTGCTTTAGGTCTTAAAAGTCCTAAATGGTGTATTAGAAATTCAATTCCAGGGTATTTGCAGTGAACAATTAACATTTTGTAGCACAAGACTAATAAGAGTTTCCCTCTTATGCCAGGAAAGCAAAAGCAATGGGGATTTTCTAGGGCAATGGCACATTATTTCATTTTCCTTTCCCTCTCAGAAGACTCAATATTACTTAGAAGATTCCCAGGGAATCTGAAACTCATAAAAGTTATATTCTGCTGTCAATGAAGTTGCAATTCTCTCCTCTAAGAAAAGTTGGATATCTTTATAAAAAGGAAACACCAGGACTTTTTAGATTTTCATGTCCCTGAGAAAGTTTACTTTTTAAAAATAAAAGCTGCACCCCTACATAAAAGTTGGAGATCTAATGATTTCCTCCATCCTTTGGGTGAAAAAGAAATACCTTAGATAGAAATGTTTTACGTTGAATTTACATTGAATTAAAGCTGTAATACCAATGTGTCAAGGCGGTTTGCTTAGAATCTGAAGACTTGACATGGTGTGGGAAGGAATAGCAAATCTGTCTTTAAAATTATTTCCCCTTCCCCTGTTAATATTTATTTTCTAGATAAATTATAAGCAACACCAATGAACTTATCTAGCATCAAAACCTTACCTGATATAGAAGGGCAGCAAAATTAAAAATAAGATATTATAAAAATTGTCCCAGATCTGTTCTGCCCATATTTCCCTCTGAAACAAGAATATCATTTTCATTTCTCTTATTTATTGATACCACTTCATAGTTTCTCTGATTTCCAGTAATAATTATAAACAGAGAAAGTGAAACTCTTACCAACTTGATTTTTATGGAAACTTTTTTATAAGTTTTAGAATAGTTTTACAGTCCTATAAAGGTTGTAAAGATAGGACAAAGGAAATATACAATTTCCCCAGATGTTAAACTCATGTGGTATATTTGACAAAACTAATAACGTATATTGGTACATTGCTCCTAGTTTCTTTACCCTTTTTTTCTGTTCCAGGGTCCCACCTAGAAAATCACAGGGTGTTCTAGTCTTTTCTTTTTAAGCTCCTTTGCTTTGTGACAGTTTCTCTGATTTTCTTTCTTTTGGGAGGTTTTTGGTTTTTTGTTTTTTTGGTGACCTTGATGGTGTTGAGGACTACTGGTCACATATTTTTATAGAATGTTTTTTGGCTTGGGGTTTGTCTGATATTGTTCTTGACTATACATAGTTGTGGTTTTTTTTTTAATTTTGATCGTATTTTTTTTTTTCAGTGTTCCAAGAGTCATTGTTTATGTGCCACACCCAGTGTTCCATGCAATCGGTGACCTCCTTAATACCCACCACCAGACTCATCCATCCCCCTACCCCCTCCCCTCCCAAACCCTCAGTTTATTTCTCAGAGTAGTTTTGGGTTTTTGAAAGGAAGACCACAGAAGTAAAATTCCATTCTCATCTCATCACCTCAAGGATACCTACCAGCAACATGAGTTATCACTGGCAAAGTTAACCTTACTTATCAGGCTGAGGTAGTATTTCTCGGATTTCTACACTGTAAAGTTAACACTCTTCCTTTTTCAGACTCTTCTTTAGAAGCAAGTGACTGCGCATAGACTGCACTAAAAGAAAGTGGAGTTCAACTCCTCTACCTTCTCGGTGGTGGGTGAATTATTTGGTGTTCTTCATAGGAGATTTATCTCTTTGTTTCCATTTATTTGTTTCTGCAATCATTGATTTATATCAGTAAGGAATCATGGATGTCTCTTTTATGATTGGGTTTATAACACAGTAAAATGCTATTTATATTGTTGCTCAAATTGCTTCATCTTTCACCACTGTGACTCTATCAGTTGCCTCCTCTGTCCCATCTGCATACCTCCATCATGTTGTTTTGAGCACTCCCTTACTTCTGACACCATAATGTGTTTCAGGCTCCTCATGTATATTCCCTGCTATATATAGCTCTAGGATCAGTCATTTCCCTAAGAAGCCATGGTTTCCTTTATTTGAGAATGGTGTTATTAGCTAAAATCTTGGGCCTCCTTGAGCTCAGACACTCAAGGTCATGGCTTCAAGGTCCCCTCAGCAGGCAGGACTAAGAAATACATGAACCTATGCTGAAACACATGTCTGCTTATAATTATTTATTTATCAGTTTGTATCTATATTAAGCTAAACATGAGTTCCTATTGATATCTTCAATTTTCATCCAGTACTGCTGGGCTCACACTGACCTTCCTCCCTTTCTTATCTGTAATTCCCTACTCTAACAGTAAGAAACTCCCACCATCCTCATTCTTTTACTTATTTACTCAATCCTAGCATATGTGTATAATAGTTTCCGAGTTATTAACTTGTACCCACTTGAGGAAAAAAAATATATCTATTACCTGGAATACAGTGTGTGTGTATTTTCAAAGTTAGTTAATCAGAGCTTTTCTCCCCATCTTCAGTGAGACGGTGTCATATATGTGTAATATAGTTAGTCTTCTGTCACATTCCACATTCCATTTTGGGACCTCTGAATCTCCTGATTGTTTTGTTTTTAATTTATTAGCATACTGTTAAGGTACACTCTTTGGTTCTGTCAATTTCTAAGGGCTGTGATAAACACCCTGTGGCATGTGGGCACCACCACATTACCATAAAAATTAGTAATGCCACTACCCTTAAAAAAGAAAGTAAGAAACAAACAGGTAAAGGGAGAAAGAGACCGAAAGAAAACAGAGGGTAGGACAGAGGGAAGGAAAAGAGGGCAGGACATATAAATAAGTTAGCTACTGAAATCCATGATCTTATTACACATTCCCTCACAATTTTTCCCATTAAATCATCTTACCATATGAGACATTTCAACTGGATAAATTCTACTGTGTCCTATTCTTACATGCAATGCTCTTATGGGCTGTCATTTACACAGGGAAACTTTCTTAGAGTTGACCTAAAGAAAGCATTAGATGGCAGCCGGAATAATGCATCTTTTTCCCTGTTAGATGCGTTGTTTTCCTTGTTTTGTGCCCTCCTTAGACTGTATTTTCAGCACATGAAATTTTGTACAAACTGTCACTTCAGGGTCCGAAAGGATTTATCTCTTTTAGAAAGTAATTTCTAACCTCAATATTACAGTTTATATCACTTAAATTCTTCTCTTACTAGAATACAGAAAGCATCTGGGGCACAAGAGCAGGTATTTTGTGCATATTGATCAAACCAGTCATTTTGGATTGTCAGGTTCATATACAGACTACTGCAGCTAGACTAAAAATTTGAAGACTTCAGCCATTATTCTGCTGGAAACTTCTAAATGACAGAGATAAGATAAAAATATACATAGACTATATACTGGTGAGAAAAATGTCTTTGGACAAAAGAAAATTAGAACTCCAAAATGGTACAGATTCTGCTAGTCTTAGTTGTATGATTTTTCCTCTTCCTATTCACTGGGCCTAAAAATATCTTACCAACCCCCCACCAATAATAATAAAATTCAAAGACATGGATAGCTGTTCACATGACTATTTCAGGCAATTACACATGTAGATGTTAGACACACTGCCTTGCCAATTAGTTTTAACACTTAGTTTTTACTCAACGGGGTGACTAGGAATCGTAGACTCTCTCTTTTCACTCGGGCAGCGATCTTAGATAATTCCATGTGCTGAATAAGAAAGTGTTCAATGAACCTGTGGTAGTAAACATGGACTCTTTCTTTAAAATCTGTGCATCCATGACAAGCATCAGAGTGGTGCTTGCTACCTGTCCCTTTCATTTCTTGCATTTTTTTCTTTATACTAACTCTCACAGCACTTCCATATTTCCCCCGCTGCCTCAAACTTTTCACGGCGGGAAATAGGCCTATTCCATGGGAGTACTTTGCGGGATAACTATTTACCTTCTGCCAAAGGAAGAGCAGAAAAGTTTGTAATTTAAAAACAGAGGCATACTGGCCTGAGTGCTAAAAAACTTTGTGTCAAGGGTTCGGTCTGCTCCAGACTGGCTGAGGCACCCAAGGTTAATCCCATAACCCGGATATCTCCTTTTGATCTTAAAAACATGTAAGTTGGACTAAATGATTATTAAATTTCTTTTTAGCTCCAACATTCTAAGATTCTAATGTTTTATATTATCAAATTATAGGGATTGCATAAGTAAGAAAGCATTTTCTCAAAGTGTGTTTGCGGACATTTGCTTAAATATGCCATGTTAACCTAATGTGACACACACTATTCGTAAAATGAGAGACACTTGTCTTGCCCCTGTTCATACTTCACCATCTCTATCACAGCATCACCCTAAAGGATAGCTATCACTCAGGAGTCAGTAATGAAGTGGAACCCACCTGGTCAAGAGTTTAAATTTGAAAATCCCACTTACGGTCATTTTCTTCTGCTTTACCACCTGGGGTTCTTTGAATTCTTACTTTCTAGAGATGTAAGTTTTCCATAAGTAGAAGTGATTCCCATAAAAAGGCAGGGGAAATAGAATCCCTTTCTTTGGAAATAACATTGTCTATTAGGTTCAGTATTCAAAAATGGTGTAAAACTTTATCTGGAAATTTAAAATAGCAGGTCTTGAGTTATCAGGACAAAGGGGAATTTCCTGCATATCCCAGACAACAATTATTGTTTGTGACTTGGAAGCATGTCATGGGCTAGTTCTAAGTATTAAGTCTAAAAGATACCACAACCTTTCACCAGATACCCTGAATTGCTCAGACCCATGAGGCTTAATGGAATTACTGGGCTCATCCCATGTATGTCTTTTTCAAGGTAGCATCAGCGTAGCGGGGACCCTTTCTTCCTCACATGACAGGATGTGCAGGTGACCCATATAGTATTTACAACCATTCCTGATCCTTTCCAAGAGGATCAAAAGGAATTTTTTTAAAAAAATGAAAGAGTTGAGGATCACATGGTCAGTCTTACTGCAACTAGAAAGGACAGGGAAATAGTGGAATTTAGTAGCAGTAGTGTTGGACATATAACAACCGTATCTTCCAGAAGAGAAGACGGTGGGCTGAATAGTTGTTCAACTCAAGTATTACATAGGTTCTACTTGGCTGTTCATCAGCAAATGAGTGGGTAAGACCTGAGACAGAAAGCTGTTTAGCATAGAAGGAGGAACTCTGCATGGCTTTGAAAAGAGGGTTAATTAGATGTATTTTTAAAAAGCCAAAATAGTGTTAGGAGAACTATAAAACTTTTCTTCTACAACCAAACTCAAAAAACACATGACTGTTTTAAACTTTCAAAAATGAGCTGGAAATAAATCATTTAGGCAAGGGAAATAGGATTACTGAGTTTTAATATAGCTGTCAGGAAATTGTTTTTTATTATCTCAAAACTAAATTCTGAGTGACACAAACTTAGACTGAATGAAAATATATCAAATGTGCAATCAAATAAAAATGCCATATCTTCACAGAATATTATTGTTGGCACTTATCTTTCCAAGCCTACATTTAATCAACTAGAATTATGTTTAAAGCAGTAATTTATTGCAATGACTAGATGCCTTCCAAGTTTAAATCTCCAGGGCATAACTGAGGTCCCCATCACCTCGCCTATTTCATGCAGAGCCTACCAGTGTGGCTGCCTGCTTAACACCAGGACTTGTTTCCCTCTACTTTCCATGTTCCCTCTATCAATAGCCCTCATTCAACAAGAGACATTTAGGTCCCCATTCCTCCCCCCACCCTGCCACCCAGCTTTGTCTAAAGCAAACCACAATCCCTTTACATGTTAGAAAACCTTTCTTAAAGTTTCAAAGGTTAAATAAATAAATAAACAAATAAGGAAGCAAGAAAACTCTAAAGTGGGAGTGGTAACAAATCTTTAAAATCTAGCAGTCATGGTCTCTGGCCTCTATGGAAATGGAATGGGCTCATTTGAGACTGCTTTTACCATCTTCCTCCCCATTTCATTCCTTCCTTCCTCCCTTCCTTTATTTCCTCCTTCCTTCCTTCATCAGAGGGTAACCCAATCCAAATTGAAACTGGCACTGGCTCAAGGCGTGATGTCAAGTTAAGGGATCCCAGTCTCTTCGTCCTACTCTTCTATTTGTGTTTCAGTCCAAGGAAATTTCTGATCTGAGCTACACTGCATGTCTGTTATGCCAGCTCTCTGATGCTCTTACTTTTTGCCTTATCACCTGCATTCGTAAGGAAAGGAAGGTAGTTCTCTTTTGGCCAGCTAAGGTACCTCCCTTAATTTTTCTTTTTATTGTGACTTTATTTTTTTAGAGAAGATTTAAGTTCATAGCAAAAGTGTGGGGAAAGTACAAAGATTTCCCATGTACTTCACATATGCATAGTCTTCCCCATTATCAGCATTCCCCACCAGAGAGGTACATTCATTATAACTGAGGATACTGTGTTAACACATCATATTCATAGTTTACATTAGGGTTCACTTCATGATATTATATATTCTATAGATGTGGACAAATGTATAATAACACGTATCCATCATGGTATCATACAGAATATTTTAACTGCCTTAAAAATCCTCTGTGCACTGCCTATTTAACCCCACCCCCCCCCCCCCGCAGGAAACCTCTAGCAACTACTGATGTTTTTATTATTGTATAGTTTTGCCTTTTCCACATGTCATCTAATTGGAATCATAAATTCTGTAGTCTTTTCAAATTGGCTTATTTCACTTAGTATGTGCATTCGACGTTCTTCCATATGTTCTCATGGCATAAATCTCATTTCTTTCTGGTGTTTGAATAATATTCCATTGTCTGGATGTACCATGATTTATTTATTCACCCAGAAAGACATCTTCATTGCTTCAAGTTTGGGCAATTATGAAAAAGTTTATAATAAACATATGTGTGCAAATTTTTGCATGGATAATACTTTTCCAACTCTTTTAGATAAGTATCAAGTAGCATGATTGCTGGATCATATGGCCAGAGTATGTTTAGTTTTGTAGGAAACCATTAAGCTGTTTTCGTAAGTGGCTTTTCCATTTTGCATTCCCATTATCATTGAATGAAAGTTCCTTCTGTTCTACATTATTACCAGTATTTGGTGTTGACAATGTCCACATTTGGGGCATTTTAATGGATATATAGTAATATCTCAAGTTTTAATTTACATATCCTTGATGACATGTGATGTGGAATATCTTTTCATATATGTGTTTGTTATCTGCATATCTTTTTTGGTGATGTTGTCTGCTAAGGTTTTTGGCCCATTTTTTAATTGGTTTATTTGTGTGTTCTTATTGTTGAATTATGAGAATTCTATGTATATTTTGGATAAGAGTTATCAGATTTGTCTTTTGCAAATACCGTCTCTTAATCTATGGCTTCTCTTTTCATTTGACATTGTCTTTTATGGAGAAGTCTTTAATTTTAATAAAGTCTAGTTTATCAAATCTTTCTTTCATGACATACCTTTGGTGTTAGATCTAAAAAGTCATCACCGTGCCCAAAGTCATCTAGGTTTTCTCTTGTATTATCTTCTAGGAGCTTTATAGTTTTGAATATTACATTTTGGTCTGTGATCTATTTTGGGTTAATTTTTATGAAGGTTGTAAGGTCTGTGTCTCAATTTATTTATTTATATTTTTTACATGAAGATGTCCAGTTGTTCCAGCACCAGCCTACCATTGGTTGAAAAGACTCTCTTTGCTCCACTGTATTGCCTTAACTCCCTTGTCAGATATCAGTTGTCTATACACATGTGGGTCTATTTCTGTACCTTTTACTCTGTTCTGCTGATCTATTTGTCTGTTCTTCTGCCAATACCATGTTCTCTTGATTACTGAAGCTTTATTATAAGTCTTAAAGACATGTGGTGTCAGTCCCCTCACTTTGCTTTTTTCTTTTTCTTCAATATTGCATTGGCTATTGTGGGGTTTTTGACTCTGTAAACTTTAGATTCAGTTCATCAATATTTACAAAAAAAACTTGCTGAAATTTTGATAGAAATGTATCACATCTATAGATCAAGTTGGGAAGAACTGACACATTAATAATATTGAGTCTTCCTATCCATTAACACGGATTTTCTCTCCATCCATTTAGTGTTCTACGATTTCATCTGTTGTGGTTGTGTAGTTTTTTTTTCATATAAATCTTATAATATTTTGTTAGATTTAGTTGTGTTTTATCTTTGGAGCCACTAATATAAATGGCATTGTATTTTTATTTTCAAGTTGCAGTTGTTTATTGCTAGTCCTGCCCAGATTTTGAAGTCACCTCCTTTATTCTTTCAGGGGATCAATGGACTCCTGAAAATTCTACCTTACCAGTGCTGCTGTGTGCTCTACTCCATCCAGTTTACTTGATGCACTAGCCAGTTATTTAGATGGTGCTTTTTTTATTTAACAAATACAGTTCTTATGGATAGATGTTTATGGGCCAGGCACTCTGCTAGGCTTGGAGAACACTATAGTGAACAAAAAGATAGTGCCCATACTGATGGACCCTAATAGAAATATTTATCTATGTATATTGATATTAATATAGGTAGAGAAATAGAGATATATAGATATAACTATTATAAATTAAATATACTGGGAGATAAGAAAAGGATCCTATGAGAGAGAATAAGAGGGATCTAGTTTAAATTGGGTGTCCAAACGAACGTAACAAGAAAAAGTGAGATTTTTAAATGAGATTTTAAGGAGAAAAAGCAATTCTGGAAATGAGAGGGAAGTATAAGTGTTCGGGCACTGTGAACATCTAAGACAGTCCTAAAGTACATCAGGATGTCTTCGTACAGTTGCTCAGTGTGTGTGGTACCCAAGTTGCTGAGGATATAGCTTATTCAATGAATAGATCTGTTGTCTTCTAATGGATCTTAACTTCTACTCTGAGTTGGGGTTTAGAACTATCTCCCATATGGCGTGGATGCATGGTGCCTTCATTCGGGGAGGTCAGGCTAATGTACTTTGCTTTGAAAATACCAGTAGCAGGCTTCTGTCTCTCTCTGTTTTGAAGTTTGTACCTCTAGTAGTTCTCAAGCTCTTGCTCCGGTTGACAACTCTGACCCTTCCCTCATGATCTTCCACAAGGCTAAAGTCCAGGGTCTGTCTACAGTTTCAGCCAAATATGAGAAAGTATGAGCAATACTTTAAAAAGCACAATTTTGGTTGAGAAAGAAATTTCCATTTAACTTTAAAAAACTAGTTTTTATTCCTCTCTGGAGATGGTCCATATCTCATGGACTGAGTCTAAGGACTCAGTTTTTTAAAAATGCAAATATAGTGGTGCCTGGGTGGCTCAGTGGGTTAAAGCCTCTGCCTTCGGCTCAGGTCATGATCTCAGGGTCCTGGGATGGAGCCCCGCATCGGGCTCTCTGCTCAGCAGGGAGCCTGCTTCCCTTCCTCTCTCTCTGCCTGCCTCTCTGCCTACTTGTGATCTCTCTCTGTCAAATAAATAAATAAAATCTTTAAAAAAAATGCAAATATAATCATCTCTTTTTCTAGCATACCAAAGTAAGTCATAATAAAAAATTGAATGTCACAAAATAGAATTTCAAAGTGACCTATAAGCTTAGGGGAGGGAAAGGTAGAATGGGTGGTTAATACAATTAGATTTGTTGATTTAACCTGAAAGTGGCTAATAAAATATTTAAGCAATGAATAGGCACAATGGGGCATTTTTTAAAAATTTTAAAAGAATGTGTTAAATATGTAGTAGAGACAATTTTAAATTACAAATATAATTAATTAATGAAAGTGTTTTTATAAACTTACTCTAGAAACACAAGTAAGTATCCTTTAGAAATTTATTTAAAAACCCTATTAATGACAATGTCAATAAAGCTGGCATATTTGCAATTAGCAATGACATTTCTCAATATAGTAATGCATATGTCTTTGCATTTCATGTTTATGAATATTGATTGTGTTATTTCCTTATGCCTAAACTATGATGAATATCCTGATGCTGTGACAACAGTATAAAAACCTAAGGAGATTATCAATTTATTAACTTTTCCAGTTTATTTGGAAACATCATCTTTTTTTTCCAAAAGAGAACTAGATTAAGTATATTTGTTAAATTGTTAAACCTCTGAAATTGAAGAAATATAATTTATATAATATTTACCTTTAAGTACATGTTTATTTTAAAAAGAAAGTTTCATTCTTGAAATATTTGCCGCCTGTGAAATTGAACTTAGAAAGGTTATTAATTAAGTAGGATTTTAAAAATAAAAAGCCATATATCATCAAGACTATAAAGAACTTTTAAGCTGGTTAATTATATTAATAAAAGTAATACATGAGGAATGGAGTAATGGCCACAGCACTGGTTGGTAGAGCATAGATATTCTGTTGGAACTGCAATCAGAAAATTTTCTAGATGTGCCAGGCTAGGTAGTTACCTCTTACATGCAATTAAGATGCATACAACTATATGTTTTTCTCCTATTTGTTGCTCTAGAAACCCACCTTGAAACTGGAAGCCTTCCCTGGAGTTGACAAACTCTGTGGCTGGCTGTCTCCAGGGCTGGTACTAAGCTGGAATTAATAGTGGAGTGGTTTGTAGCTCTGCATTTCCATCTCAGTTCTATCACCAACTTGGGCTTCTTTCTCTTCTGGTTCTCATCTGTTTTGGGGGTTTTGTTTTGATTTTCCCCCCTCATGCTACATTTCCTTTTAAATTCTGCTTAATCACAAAGACCAAGATCAAAAATGGAAATATATAACTCTCGACAACTCATTAAGAACTCTGATTTTATACAAACAAAATTTTCACATGGAAATAGGGAGGAAGTGAACAAGATAGAAATCATACTCCTCCCCGCCCACACAAAGGCATGAGCCCTTCACTATTTCCCCACACAGTTCTTTTCCTTTTTTTTAATTCAATTAGCCAACATATAGTATGTCATTATACTCTCTCACCAACTCTCCAGTTGCATGTAACACCCCAGAACTCATCACATCACGTGTCCTCCTTAATGTCCATCACCCAGTTACCCATCCCCCCACCCATGTCCCCTCCAGCAACCCTCGGTTTGTTTCCTAGAGTTGAGAGTTTCACAGTTTTTTTCCCTCTCAGATGACGTTCCCCACACTTCCTGAGCCAACATAGGCTACACACTGAGGATTTTTACACCCTGAGAACTTCTCAGAGGAAGACCAAGGCGAATCAAAACACTGTGAAACATACAGCACGCTTAATGGCCTCATGGCATTAGTACCTATATGTCCAAAGCACTAAATAACTCACAAATTAAAAGCCACTTCTTCATTGAATGATCTTTGTAAAAAGATGAATAGTATTGATTAAGGGAGATTCTGGTGTATAATCTTTCAAATCAATTAATGTAATGCATGGAACTGATTACACAAACAAGCATTCAGTCAGAATAGCAAGCCACAACCTGCAGGGTTCTACCCATTATCTAGATCCAGGATGGTAAAAAGACCACCACCAACCTGCCCCAGAACAAAATCCTGGCAGCCTAAATTTGTCTTTACAGCAGCTGTGAGGGGCGTGGATAGTCACATTTAACCTTTCTGGATTCTGAGTTCTGGTCACAGTTTTACAGCCAGACTTGTTCTTCTATAATGCAATCACCTCTGACCCCAGCACTTCTCAGCCTGCTCAATTCCCTCTACACCAACTTTATTTACCAATTATCCCGTCTTCATGCAAAGATGGAGTCACAGCTTCTCACATTAACAGCCTAACACATAATTTGAGGAGTTATTATGTTAATTATTAAGTTAAATAATTATGACAACTCTAGAAGAAAGGTTTTGGAATTTATCCTTACTTTATATGGTTTTTAATAAGTCTATAAAATTTTGAGAGTACCTATTTCTGAGGCTGAATGAACAAAATGTATTCCTGTTAATAATGATATCTTAATTCTAGGTCTGTAATACTTGATATCATTACAGTGAAAATGATGTCCAATGTTATACATTTCAAGGGTTTTTTTTTTTAAGATTTTTATTTATTTATTTGACAGAGATCACAAGTAGGCAGAGAAGAAGGCAGAGAGAGGAGGAAGCAGGCTTCCCGCAGAGTAGAGAGCCTGATGTGGAGCTCGATCCCGGGACCCTGGGATCATGACCTAAGCCGAAGGCAGAGGCTTTAACCCACTGAGCCACCCAGGCGCCCCCATTTCAAGGGTTTATAATGAATATTTCATCAATAGATAATCTCTTGCCACAACTTTTTTGTTTTTCTTAAAGGAAGAAACTAAATATTTATTAAGTCTTCAGGACAGGTTTTTATGATAAATTGCCCCACAGCCAGATTGCCATGTATGAATCCTAGTTCTGTCATTTATTAGCTGAGTAAACTTAGTTAATTATTGAATCTTTATGTTCTTTGGATTCCTCAGCTATAAACTGAGAACAGTTAGAGTATATTATGATGCAAGTTTTCTAGAGGAATGAATGAGTTATTAGTATAGAGAACTTAAAGAATCCTTGGCTAATAGCATACACTCAACAAATGTTAGATATTATCAGTGTCATTGTTTAAAAACACACAATAGTGTATTTCAGCTCTTGAAATGCAAAATAGTGTAAGAAGCTGATAAATGAAAGGAGTTGTATAACTGTTAACAGTAAGAATAAATTAAAGATAGGAATCAGGATTTTCAGAGTTTGGAAAATCAGTCATGTAAATGTCTAATCCACAGAAATAGCTAAAAATATACAACATATGACTTAACAAATGGTAGGCACGGTGTTGAGGAAGGCAGCATTTTACAAATATCTAAATTTAATTTCTCTACATGTAAGACTTTTGACTTCCATATTTTCTCCTCATTCAAGGGAAAGCTGCTGAGTGTTCTGTCCAATACATTAAACAATGTCTATTTTTTAAACAATAAGTAGGAGCTGATCTCCATCATCCCTTTTCACTCTGTCTTATGTCTTCTCTCCTTCCTGAATTGAACAAGTCTCTTACATTATGAACTCACGATCTTTTTATACTTTTAGAAATTATCAGGGACTCCAAAAGCTTCGCTGATAGGATTACATCTATCAATATTTACTATAATCTAAATGGAAACTGGAAAATTAAAATGGCATGTTTATTCATGTGTTTAAAGATAGTCATAGTAAACTCATTACATGTTACTATAAATGACACATTTTATGAAAAATAACTTTATATCGAAAACCAAAAATACTGAATAAAGTGTTACTTTAGATTTCTTCGGATCTCTGAAATATCTAGATAATAGAAAGAAGGCAATTAGATTCTCATATGTGCTTATGCATTTACTCTGTTACTACATCAGTTGTTACATAGCCTCTGGAAAATTCCACAGTACACTTAAGATGAATACAAAAAAGGCAAATAATATCTTAATATTATTATTAAAATTATTTTGAACTGTCAGAACCCTTGAAAAGGCTTTAGGGAGTTGCAAGATTCACTGAACTCCACGGTAAATGCCACTGTCCTTGAGAATTCATTTGTTTTTGTTTTTGTTTTTTAAAGATTTTATTTATTTATTTGACAGACAGAGATCACAAATAGGCAGAGAGGCAGGCAGAGAGAAAGAGAGGGAAGCAGGCTCCCCACCCAGCAGAGAGCCCGATGCAGGGCTCGATCCCAATACCCTGGGATCATGACCTGAGCCGAAGGCAGAGGCTTTAACCCCCTGAGCCACCCAGGTGCCCCAGAGAATTCATTTGTTATCTACCAAGTATTTATTATGCAGTGCTGCATACTGTGGAGTATACAGGAAAAATAAGATATACAAAAACGCTTCGAAATATTTATATCCTTGGTAAGGAGATTTAAAATATACATATTCAAAAGCAAATAACATTTTAAGACCATTCCTTTTCTTCTCTCCTATCTTGTATAATGCTAACAAGTTTATATATATTATATCCTTAAGTGAGGTTATATGCCATAACATTAGGTACAAACCCATATAGTCCAAAGAAGAAAAAGATCATTTTAGCCTGAGAAGACATTAAGAATGTAGAAGAAAGTTAAGTTGAGCCCAGAATAATCAATAAGATATAAGTAGGAATTAAATATCGGGAAGGGTATTTAAAACACACCATGGTCTAGCGTGGCATATTCAGAGTATTTTCAAGAGAATCAGATGGTTAGAGAGGAAAATACAGATAGAGGCAAAGTGAAAGTTAAGATTAGACTAGGACTTAACTTTGGAAAGACTTCAATTTTACAGTGAGGATAGGGGGGTTTCCTTATGTAAGTAGTAGGAATCACAAATGTTTTTGAGCATTAGGGTAACATGAAAAATGTATGGTCCAGGTAGGAAAGAAGGAATTGGAAAGTGGAGGAACAAGTTGGGAGGGGAGGAAATAATGTGGACATTGCATGGTCACTGAAGAGCATTATAAGGAAGTTTAGATTTCAAGGAATATTCCACTATCAACTCACTCCATTCTCCCAGGATTACCGACCAAGACCTCTCACCATACAAAGTTGAGAAATACTTAAGAGCATATATCGCAAACAGCCACAGAAATTCTAAACAGCAATGGTTTGCAAAATTCATATACTGCCTCATAATTCAGTACTCAGGGTTTCATGATTGTCCAAAAACTCCATGACAAGTTGTGACTTTAGTTCTGGTCATGAAACATCTGCCTCTGCGAGGGGTCAGCCAGTCTTCCAGGGGCTTGTGATGTGATCAACTATAGTTGGCACCATGTGCCAGTTTCAAGGGCAGCCTCTCATGAAGGAAAATCTATCTGAGCATTAATGTTTCCATGCCAGCTTATAGGTTTTCAATTCAAGGAACCAGTGAGGAATGGGAAATTATTATTAGCAATCACCACTTTGTTCTATGTTCTGTGATCTATTCAATAATGAAATTATTATTGTTATTATTATCACTAATTAGCTTATAATTGAATACTATGGGTCAGCTATTTTTCTAAACAAAGGGAACCAGAATCATCTTTTTCTCTTTTAGGATGTTTTTCTAGGCATGCTAACTAGTGAGTTATTTTATATTCTATTAGATGTAACCAAATGCTTGCTACTCTGAAGTAAAAGAGAATCTGGGAAAGACAATCTTCTAGTCTGTCAAACTTTCTAGTAGAGGAAATCAGGGAAAAGGTGGATGGGAATGAAGGACTTTGATGCCTGCAGTCACAGAGCCTGTCATAGTACCTAAGGCAAGACAGCATTATAACTTACGTAGGTCATGAATGAAGAATAAATGAGGCAAAAATAAGTTAAGTACCTCCTAGGCAGTGATTGTTAATGGTTGCTAAATAATTTTAGAGACTCAATTGCAGTATTTGCAAATTCAATTATATAGCCTTGAATTTACTTTAAAATAATTCAACAGCATAAAAAGACTGAATAGAGATATAAGAGAAACAAGATCATCCATATATTAATAGTTATTAAAGTTGTTTGATAGATATATAGTGATGCTTTATACTTTTCCTTCTACTCTAAATGTTTGATAATTTTAAACATCATTCAATAAATATAAAACTCCATCTAGCATAGAGTAAGCACCTAATAAAGGTTTAATAAAATGACCCCAGAAACTATTGTATGAGTAGCATTTACATGGATCTGTTCACTGTGCATGTGTATGTATATAATAATTTATATTAATTTTTTAAAGTTTACATTTCTCTCCTAATAATGGATGGATAGCTTGCCTCAGACTAATGCTCCTGTTATAATTAATATAAAGTCTGAGCAAAATATGTATTTAATTATATATATAAACAATTTATATAAAGCATATATTTATACACACACACACACACACACACACACACACACACACAAAATACTGGAGGGGATACAATCCTTGAAAGAAAGGAAGCAAATTAAATGAGCACCACATTTAACCATTACTCCCCTGAGGGCCCTTCCCTGTTTGCAATGGAGTCCAGCATAATAAAGCTCTGACAGAAAGTAACTTCCCTAATAAGCTGAGGAGAGATAGATTTGGCTGTCAGGAAAGTTCTGGGAAGGAGGTAGCCACAGAAGGGAAGTACAAAATCTGCATAAAAATTCTTTCAAATTATTGGCTTACTATGGAGCTGCTTATATATAAGATACAAGTCAGAGCCCAAAAGACCAAAAAAAAAAAAAAAGAAGGAAACCCAAAAGACAAGCAAACTATTTCATTAGCCTTGTAATTCTAGGGATGCATAACTTGGTTTTTAAGTTTTATCAAGTGTCATAAAGACCTCAGGCTTTCCTCTCCAGAAGGGCCATACCTTAGGAATAAGAACAGGACTAAGGGCTATGCCCTCAAACTAAAGATGAAAATAACAGAAACCCACACTCACATGACCTAAAACCAGTTATCCTCGTTAAGACGGTTAGTCAACAATTTAACTGCCCAGCAGAACAAAACTCAACACCTTTAGAGAAAGATAACAAAACTCAGAGTTCTGCAACATAACAATCATAATATCCAATAGATAGTCAAATAACCCTAGACTTAGAAATAATCAGGAAAATCACCCATCATCCAGAGAAAAAGAGCATCAATAGAAGCCATGCTATAAATGGCCCAGCTGTTTGAATTAGCAGGCAAGAACTTTAAAACATCTGTTACAAACATGTTAAAGACTTTGTAGGAAAAGATGACAGAATGGGAAATCTTGGCAAAAAACTGGAAAGCATAAAAAAAATTTATTTTGAAAAGGGATTATTTAACTTAGCAGTCAATCAACTAGTAAATACAGAGCACAATGCCTGTGAGGGGCTGTGTTTGGAGGCACATGCATAAGTAGGGCTGCAGAGAAGTCGCACTGCTGTTCTTCAGCCAGAGTAGCTTCTATTTCCTCCTCTCTTTTTGCCTGGTAGGCCTGGTTTTTAATAGGACACAGCTCTGGGACAGATCCAGGTTGGTAATAGCCTATAGGTTCCAAACCAGGCAGGTGGCTTTCACGTTTTCATAAGTGATTGAAATTAAATATTAACCATAGCAATTGCAAGTTATAACAATAGATCCTTATATCCTTATGCTATTTTATATTTAGCAAAGGCTATCATACGCATCTCCCCCATGTTTCTCAAAAGTCACATATAGTATGAGTAGCATGGTCTCTTCATAAAATAACTGCGTCCCTCAGAAAAGGTTTTAAAAAGATGGTCATGCCGTAACCCAAAAGGATCACTAGACAATTAATTGGTAAAAAGCCCAAGCTTCATTAGAAAGAATGGCATTGGCTCTGAGCTTGGGGACCCTGAGCATATGGGGGTACCAGGTGATTTATTTACTTTGCAATTATCCAAGAGTGCATGGCTAAAAGGTAATTGAAAATTCCCCAGGCGCTAGATGTTGATTTACTTCACAGTTTCAGTTGTAGAACCTGGCCTAAACCCAGCTCTTATCTCAGAAATCACTGAAAGAATAAATCATTATAAACTGACCTACAAATCCCCACAATCTTGAGTCTGAATTCTACCACCTTCTAGAATTTCTAAGACTGTCTTTAAAACCAGTAACAATCACTAAATGCTTTTTATCAATCCAGTCTATAAAGTCCAATGTTTCATTTGCAAAAGAACAATACACAGTTCACAAGATAATACCGCAGCTGATGCCTTGCGTTGCTGTTATGAGATGGGAGGGCGTTCTGAGTTCAATTTCTGATAATGGTGACAGCAGGTACGGAGGTCTGAAAGGCACAAAGTCACACAGGAGGAATTGGTAGTTTTGATCGAATCCACAGGCAACCAACGTTAAATGCCCTCCTCCAAATGGCACTTAAATTCCTCCCTGAAAGATCCAGTTAGGTCTCTTTATGACAATCCAGCCCATTGAAAAGCTGAGTTTATTTGGTTTTATATTAAAATTCTCAAAACGATTCCTGTTGGTGCAAAAATGTATATTATAACTTCCCATAAGCCATATGAAAAAAAAATAGGACTTTTTTCTTATGATCTCCTTATCATGAGATAGAGTCCTATTTCTAGGATGTTTATGAAAATGTAATATATGAACATCCTGAGGCTATCTGTATATAATTTTAAAAAAAATTTGTTTTTGTCACTTGAAAGGAATTAGTAAAAATGATTAACCATTTCCTCATAGGCCTTTTTTCAACTTAAAAATCCAATTTCAATATTCAGGGTCACAGAGAGAATCTTAGGCACATAAGGTAAATATTGATGAAATCTGAGGAAAACTTAATAAAATTTTATATACCCTTATAGTAGATTTACTGTCTTAAAATGAAGTGCATGAAGCCATCAAGATTTTGCCATCTTTTTCTTAAATTCATTTACTAAAAACTTCATAATGCAAAGTTCTGCTTATTGCCAGCTCTGATATACAGAAATATACAATTATTATGTGTACACAATACCAAATAAATTACTAATTTAATTTCTAAAGGAAAATCAGAGGATAGTAATCATTGAATTACTTGTCCTATATGGAGGGTAAGATTCCATTCCTCTTCCCTAATTAGTGTGAACCTTACTGGAAAGCTCTAAATTGAGTTATTTTTTAAAACAAAGGAGAGGCCAGAAAACCATTTCCCCTGAGCTTCTAGGGAGGTCATTTCCCCTTCTCAATGGAACTGTGGTAGTCATAAATCCAATGTGCACTTAGGTCTTGGAGTTGCAAGCAATCTCTCAAGTTACTCAAGAAAGAATAGACATTCTTTCTTAGTCAAAACTACTGTCATTAGAAATCCTTTATGTCTACTGCCTCAGCGACCATTTTCAGCCAACACTTCTGCCTGTCCTGCAGATTTGCAGGCAAGTGACAATATTTTTAAATCCACCAACAGAAAATGTATAAGGTAATTTCAGAATAGCAACAATTAACTGAATCAGTTTCCAAAATGAATTACAAAAAAAGCACTGTGTTCTGAGACAGAGGAATGATTTATACTATATAAAAGAGTAAAATCGTTTCTATTGTTTTCTTTGTTCCCAGTTTCAATGCAGAAGTCTAGCATTGTGGAGTTTCCCCTCACACTCCAGTATTAAAAAATGTATGCCATGACAGTTGATCTTTTCATAGTGGCAAAGGCTCAAATGAATTACAACTGAGAAAAATAATGTGCAATAAAACCACATTAGAGAGTGACAAAAAAGAGCATTGCCTAAGAAATATCCTGTCCTTTTTTGTGGCATTTGTAACTGGCTAGATATAGTTTATTTGTTCTCTTTGTAATGGGACCAGATGCCACTCAGAATGTATCTTTCATGCCACTTGCCATACCCAGACTGAAAAGAAATGAGGATTCCTTGTCCCAGGCTAGACAAAGAATGAGACCGGAAGAGGTAAGACAGGATCTACGTAAAGTGATGACCACAGGATTATTGGTCATGTGTCTTTGGGTCTATGTTGCTTTCAAAGAGAAAGATATAGGTGGAGACGGGTAGTAGAGAGAGATGGAAGATCTAGAAATGGCTGATTTCAGCTGTATTAAATCATGCTTGGAGGGTTAAGTCCAGGAAGTGAGAAGCCACAGGTCAAGCAAACAACAGAAAGTAAGAAAGTGCCCTGACTGAGAGGTTCCTTGGCCCTGGAAATTCGAGAAATATTTAGAAGCTTACAACATTTCCTCACATCTTCCAAAAAACTGTAACTTAAAAGAAAGGGCAATAATTGGTAACAAAATAACAATAACCATACCTCACATGTGGGTTGCTCTATATACATTTAATTTCATTTTAATCCTTACTACGATTATATAGGGTATTAGTTCTCCACTGTAGAGATGAGGAAATGAGCTCAGCGAGGACTAAATGGCTTATGGTACACAGCTGGTAAACAAAAGGCTCAAAAGAAGAACTTCTAAGTTCATACTCGTGCACCATAGCAAAGCCTCTCCAAGCAGGAGAAAACAAACAAACAAACAAAGACTCAAAACATTATTTCTTCTTTTCATTCAAATTCTGTACAACTCAATTACTATGTATCGAGCACCTACTCTATTTTAAACATTATGTTATGCACTGTGAATATATTAAAAAACACAGTGTCTTCTCCCTTTCAAAGACTTTCAAAATAATTCTAAGAAGGTATCAATAAAGAAAGCAATATAAGTTTGGATGTAGATAAAAATGCCAAAATATATGTGTGAAATATATACATACACTTTAAATACAGAGATTTGTTTTTATAACCTTTACAAACTTCTGGAAAACTGCCAATTCTCAGTTGCTTGTAAGGAAACTTAAAATACATTTCCTAAACTTACATGGCAATAATAATAATAATAACAACAGCAACAAAATAGCTAAGCTTCTTAACTGCCAATCATTAACTTATTTCATTCTCACAGTAATTCCGTAAGGCAGATAGCATTAGACCCTATTTGTACTTGTTGAGGTAAAATAAGTTGGCCAAGGTCATACAGCTAATAAATTGCAGAATCAAGATTCAAGCCCAGACAGAAAGATGGTCCAACAGATGAACGTGCCTTATAATTTATAAAATATTAAGTCCCAAAATATACCCAGGAAACTCCAAAATTCTATTAGTTTCCCTTCTCTTACTAAATCAGCAATGAAGGTAGATAGCTACAACCCTTATATTTAAAAAAAAAAAAAAAAGTTTGAATGTCTGCCAGACCCCAAATTACATCTGAAAAAATCAGTCACACTTACTTCCTTTTCTTTAAATGATCATGCTTTGTAACTTTGGAGTCAGTATCCTGACATATGATTTCAACTAAATGGACCACAATTGGTGTCTGTGTCAATGGTAGCTGTCTGTGGGTGAGCCAATGGCAAGAAAATCCTAAGTAGTAAGCTTTCCCAGTCCTGGATAAATTAGAAGCATTACAAGAAACTGGTCAGTAGAACACTAGAGCGTGGACCAACTTACCCAAGAAGTGAAAGCTACTCTTGCTGGGGACAATCTTTGGAAGACTTCCCTTTGCTTTTTTACTTCCCCATATGTTCTTAAAATACATCCTATAGCTTTGGAGGCAAAAATGTATTTCAGTCTAAAAAAATTAGACTGAATCAGTCTAATTAGCACAACCTGAAGAAAATTATTCTGATAAAATATACAAAATTTTTCTTGAGAAAACACCATTTCTTTTAGGCTAAAGTTCATTTTTTTTTTTTTTTTTTTTTTTTAGTAAATTGACAGAACTGCTTGAAATGTATTATATATATACAGTGTTATATTCTTCACAGGAACACTCACCATTGTTTCATTTCTTAAAAGAAATTAAGATACTCTCCAAAATAATAGAAAATAAATTCTCCCTCTTAAAGAGAATACTAATCCAGTATCCCACCCCTGTTTATAAATTCAGGAGAAAATGAACTAGAGAACAAGATCGAGTCACTGGTGGGTCCTAATTCTAGCTACCATTTCTTCTGTCACTGCAATATGATTTTGCTTTTTTAATATTGGTCCCACCCACCCAACATGCATGACCTTGTTTACTGCTGCAAGTATGCCCTCGAACATCAAGATACCTAGAGACATGATGATGTCTCTGGGAATCTCTGGGTTAAACCCCTTTGGTTTGCATACACAATCCAACAATTGTTCAGGAAAGACATCGATTAAACCAGGAGGTTGAGTCAATAGAAATTTTCTAGTTTATTTGTCTTTACCTAGCTGAAATTAAAAGAGACCACTCAAATGATTTTTTACAAAACAAAGAACAATTTCAGAGAAATTATGGTTTCCATCTAAAGAGAAAAGGGTCTTGTTCTTCTTGCCTAATCAGACACTACCTATCCAAAATTTCTACAATCCAAGAATGTCCATGTAACAAAGGATTATTGTCACTATTATGGTATTTAAGAAATATTAAACTTGACTCATTGAACTCACAATTACATGTATCTCAATAGCAAAAAGAAATATAAAATGCCATGGAATTTACTTCTAATTCTGGCCAAGATGTGATAACAGGGATTTGATTTACCCTACCACCTGGAACAAACAGAAAACAAATATAAAACAATGTTTTTCAAGACTCTGGACATCAAGCAAAGGAAGACACTGATATCTGATATATGGAAAACAAATAAGGCATTCTCTATAATTGCCCAGATTCCTGCTTTGGGAGAGTTTCCAGACCTTAGAACAAAGAAGGGTAACTAACGTAGAGTCTAGATGATTCCCTGAGCTGAGAAGGTGAGCTAAGAAGCTAGGGAGACTGATGAGGATGGCATTTGCAGAACCGAGTAGCCAAGAGGACAAATGATTTCAAATGACATATGACAGAGGGAGCCCCAGAGATCTGTATTTTCCTCTGTTTTATTATGGAGAGTTTCTATTACAGTATCTTCAAACTCACTGATTTTTTTTTTCTTTTGCAATGTCTGATCTGCTATTCCTATATTTTCTATAACAGGCATTGTAGTTCTCATTTCTAGAAGCCTCACTTTAGTCCTTTTTATGTATTCCATGCCTCTCCTTAAATTTAAATTAAATATTGAATACAATTATAATATACATTTTAATATTTATATCTGCTAATTCTAACATCTGTGTCAGTTCTAGGATGATTTTAATTGATTGGTTTTTCTCCTTATTGTGGGTCATATTTTTCTGCTTCTTTGTATCCTTGGTTATATTTCATTAGATACCAGACGTTGAATTTTACCTTATTGAACTGGTTCTTTTATATTTCTACAAATATTCTTGCATTTTATCTTAGGGCACAGTTAAGTAACTTGGAAATAGTTTGATCTTTATGCATCTCATTTTTAAGATTTGGTAGGTGAGATCAGAGCAGTGTTCAGTCTAGGGCAAATTATTTACCATTAGGTAAGGCAAAACCCTTTAAGCAAGACGATTTTGAGTACTGTAGTCCCTGTCCCATGAATTATAGGGTTTTTCATTTTGACTTATAGGTAAAAGTATTATTTTAAGCCCTGCATGGGTAATAGGTACTATTCTCTTGTGCTTTCCGGTGTTCCTTTCTGCAGTCTTGCACTGTTTCTTCATGTGTATCTGCTGATCTATAAATATCAACACTCTTTAGAAAATATAACAGATTGCAGAGTCTCCACAGTGTAATATTTAAAATGTCCAAATATAATCCAAAATTAGTCAACATAAAGAGAATGAGAAAAAATGTGACCAAGTATTAAAGAAAGGCAGTTAATAAGACCCAACCTTGCAATAACCCAATTGTTGTAATTATTATAAAAAGACTTAAAAGCAATATTCTAATTACATTTAAGGGAGATAATGAAAAAATTCACAAATTAAATAATGGATGGAAAATAGCACAGAAATGTTAAACATAAAAAAGCAAAAAGAAAATTTTTGCACAAAAAAGTGTAATGGTTGGGGCGCCTGAGTGGCTCATTGGGTTAAGCCTCTGCCTTCGGCTCAGGTCATGATCTCAGGGTCCTGGGGTCCAGCCCCGCATCGGGCTCTTTGCTCAGCAGTGAGCCTGCTTCCCCCCTCTCTCTGCCTGCCTCTCTGCCTACTTGTGATCTCTCTCTCTCTATCAAATAAATAAATAAAATCTTTTTTAAAAAAAAAGTGTAATGGATGAAATAAAGAAAATGCACCGAAAGGGCTTTATAACAGAAGATGACAATCTGTGGACATGGTAATCAAAAAATCCATTCTAATAAGTGAGAGGGGAAAAATTATAAAAATATAAGAGCCTCAGGATTCTGTGGGGCAATATCATAAAGGTAGTTAGAATCTCAGAAGGAACAGAGAGAGGTAAATTAAAAAAAAATCAAGGGGAAAAAGTCTAATGTTTTCCCAAATTAGGTAAAGATATAAATTTATAAATTTAGGAAGGCAGCAAAACTATGAAGAAAACCATGCCTAGATCCATTAAAGTGAAATTGTTGAAAGCTAAAGATGAAGGAAATTTTTGAAAGCAGCAGAGAATAAGAACTAAGATTACTACAGCGGACAAAGACTTGAATTACCACAAACTTCTCTTCAGAAAGTATGGAGACTGAAAGACAGGGAACAACATCTTTAATGTACTTAAAGATGAATGTTAGACATTAAACAGCAAGTGAAGATTGCTGGAAATGTGTATTGTTGATAAACTGTACCCCAATAAAGTAAAAAAAAAATAAAGGAAATTAACTAAGCTAATATTATGGTACAAATTAGAAAAACAGCAAAAATGAGAGGAATGAGGTAGAAGTATGCCAGTTGTTTTGTTTCAAAATAACCCAATGAGATTGAACCTAAAAACAGATTTTAAGCTTTCTTTGATTCATTGTTACTCAATGCAAAATTATTCTTTCTATGGCAAGAAGAAATATGTGGGTTTGAAATTATTGTTATAATCTAACTGGGCTGGAGGAAAAATGCATTTTATGTCAGAGAGGTTTTCAAACACTGGTAGAACTTAGCTACTGAAAAAGAATTAGAGAAAAGCTGTGGCATTCCATAGACCCTGCATAAATTCTCTTTCTTCCAGATTGCTTAAGAAGTAGAAGGGTCACTTGTAGAACTAAGAGGTGGGGCGCCTGGGTGGCTCAGTGGGTTAAAGCCTCTGCCTTCGGCTCAGGTCATGATCCCAGGGTCCTGGGATCGAGCCCCGCATCGGGCTCTCTGCTCAGCAGGGAGCCTGCTTCCTCCTCTCTCTCTGCCTGCCTCTCTGCCTACTTGTGATCTCTCTCTGTCAAATAAATAAAATCTTAAAAAAAAAAAAATGTTTCAAATTCATTGGAAGAGTTAAAGAAAAAAAAAAGTCTTCAAACTGTTGACAATAAGAGGCGCCTGGGTGGCTCAGATGGTTAGGCATCCAACTCTTGGTTCAGCTCAGGTCATGATCTCAGGGTCATGACATCAAGCCCCCAGTCAAGTCAGGCTACCTCCTGCTCATCAGGGAGTCTGTTTCTCTCCTTCTCCCTCTGCCCCTTCTCTCTCTCTCTCTTTCTCAAAATTAAATGATTAAATCTTTAAAAAAAAAAAAAAAAAAAGAAAGACAGAAACTGTTGACAATCGAAATTTTAGAAATTAGATTTTACAGACAAAACAAGCCAAGAAGATTGATGATATCATGAGAGAAAAAAAGAAAAATCCAGAATTAGGAACCAAAAGATGAAACAAATTGACTAAGGACAGAAATCACCAAAGCACTGTAAAATCAGTGGCAGGCAAAGAGGCATCTGTCACAGAAGAACTGAGAAGTGTGCCCCAATCTGCAATCTGTGCAGTGCCGTGGGGGTAGCAGCAACCTGCTAAGAACCATCTCTCCAGTTGCCACACTCCTGTGGAACCCAGGTTCGCAAGCCTCTGGGGCTACCAGAGCCAGGTGATTAAGGGGCAACCTCTGAGCAGCAGCTGCAAAAACTGGGGCACCAGATATGAAAACCGGGGCACCAACCACATATAAATCTCCCTCCGTTTGACACTGACACACTGGGGTACAACAAAAGGAGAGTAGGAAGACAGCACTTACATCTGAAGCCTCTGGAGAGGATTCCATTCAGCCTCTCAATGAGTATTTAATTAGAAGCCTCCCCCTCAGGCCACAGCCAGGATGATTAGCCTTCTTCACAGTAAAACAGAGTTCTTAGGTTTGTTGCCTTTTGCTCTGTCCTGGGGTGATAGCTGTTTAAGAACTCTCTCTCCAGTGATAACAGTCCTATGGGACCCATTAGCATAAGTCCCATTGGGTCCCAGAATCAGGTGATGTGGAGATATCCCCTGGTAGCAACTGTAAAATTTGGGGTGCCACACAGGGGTATGAGCTCCTTTCTGAGTAGCAACAATTATTACAGTTCCATGGGACCAGGAACACCAGCCCCCCTGGTTTCCAGGTTAGATGTTTTGGGATCTTGTCTCTCTGATGTAGGTCCTAAAAGTTGAGGTGTTCAGTGTGGGATTCAAACACTCTTCTTAGGAAAAAGCTCTCAGTTTTTAAATTTTTTGAAGTTATGGGTTGCCAAGCTGCTGGTGTAGTTTAAGGCAAGACTTTGTCCCAGCCACTCCTACCCATTTTGATGTGGTTTTCTTGTTTCTCTGGTGTGTAGTTGTCACTCAGGGTACATTTAGGGGTTTTGTGTGTTTGGGTTTTTTTAACATTTTATTCATTTATTTGACAGGGACTGAGAGAGAAGGAGAGCAGAAGTAGGGGGAGCAGCAGGCAGAGGGAGAAGCAGGCTCCCTGCTGAGTAGGGAACCCAGTGTGGGGCCTGATCCCAGGACCCCAGGACCATGACCTGAGCCCAGGGAAAATGCCCAACTGATGAAGCCACCTATACACACCTCACCTACCCCACCCCTTTTTTTTCCCCCAGAAGAAATTCTTCTATATGTACCTAAACACTACACTTTGTGTATAAGAGGAGGTAAGTTCAGGATCTTTCTATGTCACTATATTGAACTGGTACTTCTGCCTTGCTCTAGCTTGCCAGTATCTCCCAGAAAAGAGCTTATGTGGTCATCTGGAGCCCCAGTTTTTGTGACTGCAACCCAGGGAACACCACCAGATCACCTGGACAGTGAGGTTTACACTAGCAATCCCACAGTAATAGATATTTTTGCATACTTTTAAAAGCTACTGCTGAAGGGTATGGCTTTCAAATGACTTGACTGGGTGCTGAGATCCTACCCTTAGGGACATTGGCAGGTCTTGGCCCATCCTCAACTACTGGGAGCTATTAAAAATATAATAGGATATAATAGGCTACTTGGACAGCACAAAGGTTTGAGAGAAAACAAAGAGTGAGGGCAGGGTTAAATGTCAAAGTTTATCTCCAACTATAAGGCCACCCATTCCAAGACTGGGAGAGGTGGTTGTATAGAAACTAACTCAGAATGAAGAAAAATGAAGAAACAGAGGGATATGTTCCAGGTGAAGGAATAAGATAAAACTTCAGAAATAAGCCTTAATAAAATGGAGAGAAGTGATATACCTGATAAAGTGTTCAATGTAATGGTCATAAAAATGCTCACCATACTGGGGAGAAGATTGCGTAAACACAGTGACAACTTCAATAAAGAGATGAAAAATATATAAGAAAGTACATAATAAAAGTCACTGAGGTTAAGGGGCGCCTGGGTGGCTCAGTGGGTTAAGTGTCTGCCTTTGGCTCCGGTCGTGATCCAGGGTCCTAGGATTTAGCGGGCATCAGGCTCTCTGCTCAGCAGGGAGTCTGCTTCCTCCTCTCTCTCTCTCTGCCTGCCCCTCTGCCTCCTTGTGATCTCTCTGTCAAATAAATAAATAAAATCTTAAAAAAAAAAAAAAAAGAGCTTGAAGCACAGATTGGTGATTGCCAGAGGCTGTGGTCAAAGGTTAAAAAAGAAAAGGTAAAAAGAGAGAAAGAAAATGGAATGAATGAAGAACACAAGTCACAAAGCACGCTGAAGCCAGTAAAGCTGGACCCAGTTTTCCTTTGCTAACCAAATCACTATTTAGTTAAAAAGCAAAAGCTAAGTACCTTGACATTTCAGAGATTCTGCTTGAAATAACATTAAGTGTTATTTCCAAATGGATTGTACAGCATTGCCAGATAGGAACGATTTATTTCCCTTATGCTTTAAATAAACTAATTCTGGTATCCATTTGAGTCTATGTACTAGTGTGGTCCAAATATTTCTAGCCCCTTTGTTCATTTGTAACTCCCACACCTCTTGAATAAAAATATGTTCATCTGAAGTAGGCTTTCACAGTGATGGATACATACTGCTCTGTAAATTAACTGTTCATATGTGTGCCTCCCATGTTAGGATGAGCCCATAAAGAGAGAAGCAGTTCCTTATTTAGCTCTGAGTGGTCAGCCCTAGCACAGTGCCTAGTTTTCAAGGAATGTTCAGTAAGTTGTTAAATAAAGTGCATTCTGTGTCTGTTTATGCAGAACTGGCTACATAATTTGAGAGTCCAGTGCATAATCTAGGGATCCTTATTAAAAAAAATCCTTAAGAATTTTGAGATGGTGACTACAAAGCACGTGCAAGCATACAGGTTACTTACCCAGTAAGCCTGCCCTAAATTCATGCTGTCAATTACCCATGGGCTTTTACTCCTGTTCCTGAGTAGGAAGTAATTTAGAGAAGATGTTCTTTCATATTGGCTTTAAAAAAATAACAGCAAGGATACAAAAGGAAAAAAAAGATGACAGACAATAGCTTTGGGGCTGTTACCACATAATAAAGACCAAAGAGAGGTTAGAAGTGCAGGTAAGGTTAGAAGTGCAAAATCATGAAAATTGTATAGTGAGGTGGCAGGAATAAATGTTCAGCATTTTTTAGCAAGGTTTGTAGCTTTTTTTCTTCCTAAACTACCTATTTAAGAAAACTTCACAGTTCACCAAAATATTTATTTTATTAGCTTAAACATTTTCAAATAATTTAAAATAAGTCCCCCATATTCATACCCAGTATCATAATGCCAAATATTTGGAGTACAATAAAATTACACCGATCCTAAACACATTAATGATTTCTGGCATGATTCAAAAGGCCCTTTGGGCTCTTTCAAGGTCATCGTTAAAAGATAGCATTTTCTTGACTCTCAGATGTAGAGGATCGAGTTAATCAGGGTCCATAGCTCATGATATGTTAACATTGGTCATAAAAAAGGCCTCTCTTTGTTTTATTCATTTAGTTCCTTTTATGCTCTTACCTGCCTTACATTTACTACTTCCTCTCCAGGCAGTCATTCCATTCTGTTCAATGTATTTCTTTTTGATTGTATGTCTTATTATGAAGATGCGATTTTGTTTGTTTTGGATGAATGGATTCAAATAATGAGTTCAAACAGAGGATTCATTTAGGTACATAATTTTGTGTGTTACTCATATTTTTATTACTTCTCTAAGCACTATGTTTTTAAGATTCATCCATATTTGCCACATGAACAGAATTCATTGTTTCTAACCAATACATAGTAACCCATGGTATACACCCACCACTTTCTATTATCTGTCCTCCCAGTGATGGACCCCCAGATTGGTTCAACTCATCCACCACAAATAATGCAGTAATGAATATCCTTGTATATGCCACTTAATGGATTGGTGTGAGACCTTCCTGGGAATGTATATTGAGGAAAGGAATAGTTTAGACATAAGGTATAAGAAAAGTTATTTTGAGTAGGTCGGTTTATATCACTCTTTGGAATGGCTCCCTCACTTTTATCTCACCACTAGCAATAAACATGGACTATTCTACCATTACAACTTAGTCAATACTTGGTACTACCTAATTTTCTAATTATTGCCAGAGGTATAGGTATAAAATGGTAAATGATAAATGATAAAATGATAGCTCATTATCTTTTTGATTTGTGTTTGTAGCATTACCCATGATGAATTTGAGCATCTCTTTGTAAATTTCTTTTCAGATCTTATGCATGTTTTTATTGGGGTTTCTGTCCTCTTTTTATTAATTTGCAAAAATTCCTTTTACATTTTAGATATTAATCTCTGGTCAGTTGGAGATATTATAAACCTTTCAAGGGCACCTGGGTGGCTCAGTGGGTTAAAGCCTCTGCCTTCGGCTCAGGTCATGGTCCCAGGGTCCTCGATTGAGCCCCACGTCAGGCTCTGTGCTAGGCAGGGAGCCTGCTTCCCCCTCTCTCTCTGCCTGCCTCTCTGCCTACTTGTGATCTCTGTCTGTCAAATAAATAATAATTTAAAAAATTTAAAAAAAAAACCTTTCGCCCTTTACCATTCTGTTATCTATACATTATCTTTGTGAAGTCCTTCATTGAATAGATCCTTTATTCTGACAAAAATATGTTTTCCTCCTATGTTTTATAATTTTAAAGTTTTATTTAAAAAAAAAAAACAAACACCTTCCTAGTCCCTAACTCACAAAAGTATTCTTCTTCATTGTCTTCCACTCCTTTTTTACATCCATTTCTCACAGGCAAATATTTAACTAGTGTATGTTGTTAGGTCCTCCATCTGTATAGAAATCCAGTTTTCCTTACACTACAGATAAAGGATCTATTGTTTCCCATTGATTTGTGCTGCAACATCAAAACATCATTGTGCTAATTAAATGCTAAAATGTACCAAAAAAATGTTAAAGTGGTCTGTTAGAGCCCAAATAAAACAATGCATTGTTTTGTTATTTGCTTCTAAGAAAGAAGGAATTTAAACTTTGCTAAAGGGAAATATGTATAACAATTTAAGACGCTCAAATGTATGGGTAGTAGCCACAAGAAAAGTGAGCTGTCCCTGAGGTGTTCAAGCAGAGTCTGTCTGCCTACTGGAGCCCTTGTAATGTTTGGTGCATAACCTGGTTCTCAGGTCTCTAATAAGAGGATCAGGCTATCTATTGTCTAGGATCCTGCATGAGCTTAAGTTCAATGATTCTGTAAGTCTATGCCATCTAAACTTCCTTCCAACTTAATGAAACTGTGATTTTTTTTTTAATGTTGTCATCTCTCCTTTATAAAATATTCTGATAATTTTATCAAAGGCCTTGCCCTGGAACCTTATGAAGTAATTATGCATATATTTTCATATATAAAATACTCATGAGTTTTGACTGCAGGTCCTATGTAAATCAGTTGAATTAGACCCTATATCATTATGCACCAGGCTTGCCTTTGTTCACCTTTGCAAACACCTTGACTAATTCCTTCAAATAAATAATGTATCTCCTGCAAGGTTTTCCAAAGAATTATAGAGCTGTCCTTGCAGACGTAAAAAGTGAAGTCAGGCACACTGATTCATTGGAGAAACACCTTCCCTCTTTTCCTCCCCCCTTCCTCCCTCACTCCCTTCCTTCCTTCTTTCCTCCTTTTTGAACTTACTAAGAATTCTTTACACATGTAGGGAAGGGAAAAGAAATATTTTCTTCTCCCCATTTTAGGTTCTCCAACTGGAGCCCTATACACTAGACTAGCTATAGGCAGATAAACAAGAAACAGAACTTCATCAATATGTGCCTATCACATGTACTCATGAGGTCACTGAGTGAAAAGTAACCCAAAGGAGTGTTTAGAAGCCGGGCTTATACATCATCTTAGGCTAAGCAAAGGAAAAGGAGTCTGGGACTTCTGGGAGAAGGAAGCAAGTTATGAGAAGGTAACTAGGAAAAATTTGGTTAACAAATATTGTTTAATTAATTTTTTAATCCAGATTTAAGGCTGCCTACTTGTTAAGAGTGCTCTTTTTCCTGGCACTGGGAAGAGAGAGGCATCTTTGCAATTTCCTTTACGAAAAGAAAGCCTGTGCCCAGTATTTAGAGCTTTTTCCAGCATCTGCTCACTCTCAATGGCCTTTACCTCAAAATAATCCTTATGCCACAGTGGCATGTTTTGAGGTGGTATATTCTGCTACCTTCACACATATCAAATACCCAATAAATATGTCCACATTCTACCACTTTTTAGGTTTTTGTGTTTTTAAAAAATCCTAGACTACATGCAAAAATCTTGTTTATAGAGGTGGAGTAGAAAGTCAAGTCTTGATTGCAAATACTATTCCTAGTATTTGTAAGAGAAAGGACATCTCTCAAAAGTTGATGTTACTAACCTCAAGACCATGCCAGAGCCTTGATCTGGTCTGCTTCTCCCCAAATAGTTCCCTTTTATAAAATACTGAAAATTCACATCCAAATTAAGCATCACATAGTTTTTGTCTCTGCCAGAGACCTTAGGGACATAGCTCAGGTTAGAAAAGTGTCCATAAAAAACTGACATTTGCAGTCAAGTCTAAGTAGGAGATTCAGAGGACAGTGAACCCATTACTAATGAATAAGTGAATTTGCACAGTAATTATGTTGAGAAGGTTGTATCCTAGCGATATATCACTCTCCTAGCTCTATTTGAGCCAGGGTAATTACACTGCAATGAAATGACTAGAACAACAGTAAGATGCTGTTTGATTTTCTAATTATTATTGAGGAATGCCTCCTGAGCCCAGGCTCGAAGGCTTCTCTTTGGATTCATCTGCAGCTCATGCTGCTTCTCATGCATTATACATTAAACCCATATGGCTCTTTGAGGTGGAGGGTCTCTAGAGGGAAGTTCCATACTGCTCTTTTCACTGAGGGAGGGAGAAAGGTAGGAAAAAGAAGAAAGAGGGGAGAAGACTGGGGCTAGTGAGATGGAAGGAAGGAACACCACTGGGCAAAGTTCAGAATTCAGACAAAGGTGAGTCGAATTAATAACCATGAGAAAGAGATAGGAGAACACTTCCAGAAGGTTTTTTTGTTTTTGTTTTTGGGTTTTTGTTGCTAAGTTTGAAGAAGCTCCTAAACAAGGCTTCTCTCTGAATCTGTCAGTTTCTACTAAGATCCTCTGTCCTATCATTTGCGAAGGAGAAAGAACTGGAGTTATTTGGCAAAATGCATTAGTGCACTTGAGGCTTGATTTTAATGGAGTCATGTTAAAAACTGATACTTAAAGGTATCTATGCAATATAGTTAATATAACAATATTTTTATTTGACCAAACATATGTAATTTATTTTTAAAAGGAAGTATAGAAATTTTTCCATATGCTCAGAATCCACCCCCAACAGTGTATAGATTATTAATTCCTTGGAAATAAATTACAGAGGGAATTCCTTAAGCTCTTCTCAGCAGAATAATGCATCTAAATTTTAATTTATGCAAACCTTGAAAGTTACACCCATTTATTAGTCATATTCATCTTTGTTTCTCTGCCTTGGAACTGTAGTCTTCAGATTCCATAGCCCTTAAAGATCACCTAGTAATTTAAAAAAGAATTGACCCAGGCACAGTTATAAGTATTTAAAATTATTTATTTTATTTCTCATAAAAAAACAATCAGATATATATTTATATTACACTAATTATTTCCCCTTATAGATGGGAAAACTGAGGCTCAGAAAGGTGATATATTTATATAAGACTTAACTGTATATTATATGTTATCATTTAACTATTAAAGATTATAAAATATAAGTATTACTTTTGTTCTTGTAACTGGATCCATGATTTGATGCAATTTTATTTTTAATTTGATTAGTCATCTTGCTTACAGAAATAAATACAGCCTTGAAGCTTGGCAGGACATTTTCATGTGCTTCCTTTTTCACAGAAAAACAAAACTAAACAACAATAAAAAAAATCATATGAATTAAATTATTAATGACATTTCAGCCAGTGGGCTGTTAAATGTCATCCCACTCACATTTTAATTATCAACACCTCTTTATAAATTGGGTAACATTGTTTCCTGTCTGCAAATGTTAACTTTCCAATTAAATATCTACCATTTAAAAAATATTTTTAAAAGAATCTGATATAGGTTAGTAAGCACGGGCTTGATGGAAGAGAAGCCTGCAAATAGCTCTGAGCAGATTCTCTGTATTTATTTTGAAATGGAGCAAGGCTCTAAGGAGACATTTCATTTTACTGTTTCCATAAAGATGGTGTTTTTCTCTTTCTCAACTCTGGCTTCTTGCCCCTGTGCTCCTATATAGTTAGGAGCCTCGGGGAACTCCAGATCTCTGATTCTCACTCTGCCTTTTGTCAGTGACAAATTAAGTCTCTCCCTCATAACCAGTCTAGGGTTCAACCTGTGCTTTGTGCACTATCCATCCCTTATTAATCAGGGTGAGACATGCATCTGCTGCCTCCAATTAACAAGCATATGAATTATAATATTTGACTAGAAACTGAAAAGAATCACTAAAAAAATGATGCTATCTGGTATGTAGAGTTCTGAGCACTTTTACTTTTAAAATAATACCTCAGAAAAAAAGGGGTTTTTGCTTGCTTGTTTGTTTCTCTTGAGGGGAAATGATCCTCGGAAAATATTAGCTGAATTATAGTAAGAAAAAAAGAAATTTTAAAAAGAGGCATATAGGGGCGCCTGGGTGGCTCAGTGGGTTAAGCCGCTGCCTTCGGCTCAGGTCATGATCTCGGGGTCCTGGGATCGAGCCCTGCGTCAGGCTCTCTGCTCGGCAGGGAGCCTGCTTCCTCCTCTGCCTGCCTCTCTGCCTGCTTGTGATCTCTCTCTGTCAAATAAATAAATAAAATCTTAAAAAAAAAAAAAGAGGCATATAACTATTCTGTTGCTCCACTTTTTAAATTAGTAAAATTCTGTTTAATAAGTGTAATTATAAGCAAATGTACGGGAAGAACAACAATTTCCCCTCTACCCTTCTGAATTCTTGGCTGAGACCTGCTATAATAAAAGATGGATTAGGAAGAGAAAAATCACAGAAGTTTATTAACATGTACACTTCATTTGTACATGGGCGATACACAGGGAAAAATGAGTAACTCCCTGAGGTGGCCTAAACCACCAGCTTGAAATCATCTCCCACTATAGACAAAAGAAAGAAAGGGTTACGTGTTGGGGAGGTGGGGTGGAGAAGAAACCAATTATGAGAGGTTACCAGGAAAAGCATGAGTAAACAAGGCCAAGATTGGTTATGTGAATTTAAATCTGTGCCTTCTCCATTAATAAGATTCTCTTGTGATTTAGTGTCATGCTTCTGTTCTTGGTACACAGAGAAAGACACCCTTACAAATGGAGATTTATAAATGTTAATTTCCCTTGCAAAAGGATAACTTATACTGTTTTCAGAGCTCGTCCTGGGTCTGCTGTTTCTCGAAACAATCAGCTCAAAATAATCTATGTGCCAAAGAGGCAAATTTTGGGTTGGCACATTTTGCTACTCCTCACGATGTAGTTACTTGTTTCTGCTTGCACTCTTCACTAGGTTGAGTGGAAACTAGGAAGGATTTCATGCGCCTTTGCATTCTCCCCCCACTCCTACTAGTGCTTCTCACATTATCTGGTAAATAGTAAATACTCAAAATTTATTAGATGATAGAGTGAATAAGCAGATAAAATAATTAATGTATAGAATTGTAGAAAAGAGAGCCTTGGAGATTATTTTGCTCAACAAATGGGAACTTCAGTGCCTTTAAATGTAGACAGTAAAGCTGTAAAGAGAAAAAGTCCAAGATCTGATTAGTGCCAGGACCAGAACTCAGTCTTGTTTCACTCACAGTGCTTCTTACTGTTCCACACTTAAATTCTAAAGTATATCCACCTAATGGTGAAATACGAAAAAAGGATTAAGGATTAGGAATGTTTGCAATAGAAATGCATAGACAAAGAAATCACAACAATTGGGAAAAGACAAGGAGAGGCGCAGAAATACAGTCACATAAACGGGCACATCCACAGAATAGACTTCTGTGAGTGGCTCAGAGATAGAATTCTATGACCTGGTATCCCCACCTTGTGGTGTTTTGTCTAATTCACTTACAGACTTGGAAGTTATGTTGCATTTTCACAACTTCAAACTTTAAAGTCTATTTATCAGTTGGTGTGTACTCTGAGGTATCTACCAATGGAAAGCAATTAAATGAGGGCCCTTGGGTGGCTCAGTTGTTTAAGCATCAGACTCTTGATATCAGGATTTTGAGAGTTCAAGCCCCACAAGCCTACTTAAGAAAAAAAAAAAAAACAATGAAGTGAATCATGATGCAGGTAGATGATAGAACACTACAAGTTTGCTTGAAATAGGACTTGTATGGACCAAACTTTATTTAAAAACTAACTGTAGAAAACAAAACATACAGTAGCAGAAATCATATCTTACTAAATGGACAAAAAAGGGGGTATAAATATGTACGTACATGTTTGACAAATCTAGAATATCTCTGAATATATATATATATATATATACATACATATATATGTGTGTGTGTATATATATATATATATACACACTCCATAAAAATTAGAAAATAGGTTGACTTTGGAGAAGAGACTAAAGGACTAAAGGACTAGAGATAAGAAGTGGGCATTGCTTTGATGTGTTCTCCTTGACAATGTTTGAATTTCTCACTAAATACAGATAATTTTTTAAAAATATAAAAGTGGAAATAAAGAGCTAGTCTGGCTCATAAAGTTGTAGGATCCCATTTTTGACGCTTTTTAAATTCTTCAAGTTTTGCCAGGATTTTTGAATACCAGTAGTCGCAAAGGAACAAAATAAAATTAAAAGAAATTATATTAGAGGCTATAGATAGAATAAAACTATGTCTTTTAGTTCAGAGCACCATGTTTAACATCAAGTAAGCAATAAGTCACAAAACCTGAGGCTAATCAATGAGTTACAGAGATGGATTACTTTCACCCTACTCTTTTCTACTTACATCCCTCCCTGAAGTCTGCCCACTACTTCTCAGAGACTGCAATTCAGAAAATAATTATTTTCTGCTTTGAAAATACATCCTATCACTCCTTGCACAAGCCTCTGACTAGTAGACCTGGAGACATTATTATATATGTGGTTTGGTGTGAGCATTTCAATCAACTCACGAGACTAATTGTGCTAGATACTTTGTTGCTAAAATGGCAGGTATAACTCTTGAAAGGAATAGTACTCAGCCATACAAAAGAATGAAATCTCACCATTTGCAAAACATGGATAGATCTAGAGGGTATAATGCTAAGTGAGGTAAGTCGGTCAGAGAAAGATAAATACCATATATTTTCACTCATATATGGAAATTAGGAAACAAAGCAAATGAACAGAAGAAAAAAGAGACAGATAAAAAATAGACTCCAAAATATAGAGAATATACTGATGGTTGCCAAAGGCAGGTGAGTGGAGAACGGGTAAAATAAGGGAAGGGGGTTGGGAGTACAATTTTCTTGATGAGCACTGACTAATTTTGGAACTGTTGAATCACCATATTATACACGTGAAACGAATGTAACACTGAGTTAATTATACTGGGATTATCACATACACACGAAGAACTGAATAGACAGAAAAAATAAACAATAACTTTGAAAGAAGAGATTTCTGAAAGGGAGTTGTTGAAGCAATAAGAAGAGATTATGTTGAGAATGAACCTCTTTGGAAAAATAGGCTCAGTGAAGCATACATTTTGAGGACTTCAAGTGGAAACACCATAAAATATCTCTAGCTGCCTTAAGTCTTTCTTAGAATAATGTGAAGATGTAAATGAACAAAGTATTTATTTATTAGCCCTTATTGATATTATATATCACCAGTAAGAAGGGAAGCATGCGTTTCCTGTCTCCATGACATGACCTGATTGGACACTATGTCCACCCCCGACATTGATGGGGGAATGGCAAGTTACATTGCAAAAGAACATGTGTGTTGGGAATTACTATCACAAATATCTTTGGAAAATTCAATAAGCCACACTAAAGTGTCTTCCAGAACTGATATTATGTACTCACCACCTGTAATTTTGTTATAGTAGAAAGACCACATGCATAGGAGTCAGAAAAGCAAGTCTTCATCCCACCTTTTAATAACTTTTTATTTGTTGGGGCACCTGGGTGGCTTAGTGGGTTAAAGCCTCTGCCTTTGGCTCAGGTCATGATCCCAGCGAGCCCCACATTAGGCTCTCCTCAGCAGGGAGCCTGCTTCCCCCTCTATCTCTGTCTGCGTCTCTGCCTACTTGTGATCTCTATCTGATAAATAAATAAAATCTTAAAAAAAAATAAATAACTGTGTAATTTGTCATAAACAGTTTTCTTAATTAAATAATTTTACTTGGCTAAAATATAAAAAAAATACTGAAGACAATAATTTTGCAAATTTAAAAAGTTAACAATAATTTTGAAAATTTAAAAAGTTAATATGAGGGGCACCTGGGTGGCTCAGTGGGTTAAGCCGCTGCCTTCGGCTCAGGTCATGATCCCAGGTCCTGGGTTCGAGCCCCACATCGGGCTTTCTGCTCAGCAAGAAGCCTGCTTCCTCCTCTCTCTCTCTGCCTGCCTCTCTGCCTACTTGTGATTTCTCTCTGTCAAATAAATAAATAAAATCTTTAAAAAAAATAAAAAATAAAAAATAAAAATAAAAAGTTAATATGAAATTACCTTTAAGGTTCTCTCCTGGATTAAACTTACTTCTTATTATCTCTTTCTAGAGTGATCTCACCTAAAATATTGGTTTAGGAATATCACTTCCATGCTAGTGAGTGAGTGACTTGCAAATCTACACTTATGACAATGAATTAGTGCTGTAGCTCTATACCAGAATCTCAATATGGATGTCCTTCCAACAAAACAAAAGCTATAAAAGACATTACTGCAAATATTGGGGAAATGTGTATAGATTGTAGATTAGGTAATAATATAGTAATTTTAAATTTCTTGACTGTGGCAATTGTATTTTGAATATGTAAGAGAATAGACTAGCTTTTAGAAGATATGTGCCAAAATATTGAGAGGTGAAGTGTCTTAGAGAAAGAAAAAGAGAGAGATCATATGAGCAAAATGTCAACAATGGGTGAAACTAGGAAAGGCATAAAGGGAAGTTTATGGTATTTATTGTACTGTTCTTATACCTTTTCTATAGGTTTGAGTTGTTGAGAAATAAGATAGAAAAATAAATAAAATTATCTCTTTCCTTTTTCCTTTAAGCATAATTAGCTCAAAAATGGATCCTTCTTTAGTTTTTCTCGGTTTGGTCACTGACATCACCGTCTGTCACTCGTCATAGTCAACCAGTCACCAAATCCTGAAGACTGCGTGATTCCCACTTTTACTGCCTTAGCACAAATCTTGATAGTCATTCACTTGGATTATTGAAATTAACATATTTTATTTTATTTTTAAAGATTTTATTTATGTATTTGACAGAGAGAGAGAAATCACAAGTAGGCAGGCAGAGAGGGAGGGGGAAGCAGGCTCCCCGCTGAGCAGAGAGCTCAGTGTGGGGCTCGATCCCAGGACCCTGAGATCATGACCTGAGCTGAAGGCAGAGGCCCTAACCCACTGAGCCACCCAGGTGCTCCTGAAGTTAACATATTTTAATGTAATTTCCCCATTCTTGTTTCTCATCCTAGATTACCTTTCTAAAACATGTCCCTGTCTTCCTGGGGGGAAAAAATGTCTTCAGTGTTCCACATATGCCTAAAACGACAATGTCTATAGCCATGTACCTCCTCCCACATCCTTTCACCTTAATATATGAACTGCACAATAAATGTCCACATACACCTGAAATCATCTTCTGGTTGTTTCTGTGACAAATTCACTTAGCACTACTATACTAAATTAGGGAGAGTTGTATTTATAAATTGCTTTTAATCTATTACTGAACATTTAAGAAAAATTAAACATAAACTAAGAAAATGTATTCATATGTCTGGCTGCCTCAGAAATGAGGACCCTGAAAACAGTTTGCACTCTGGACGGGAGGAGCCTGTATGAAGAAAGATATGGATTTCTAATATGCTCTATGGGATTAGGCGTTGTTGCCTGGTCACATCATTAATCAAAGCTGAAAAATTACCTACCAGAAGCCAGCAGTCCCAGAAACCAACCATCTATTTCCTTGCTGCTTTCTTGTATAAGCATGCCACTGTGAATTTGATGAACACCTTTCTCTAATCTTTCTGTTCAGCTCTACCACCTGTTTTATAAATTATTATTACTATCAGTCAGGATTGGGATTGGCTTATTTGTCTTCAGGTAAGGCAGATCAGGGGAAGAATTTTCTGGCCTAATCACATGTTTCTTAAACAAGCACACCCACATATTCTTATGGATTTGGCAAGCCTTTTGCCTACAAATTGTGATGTTCTGATATGCAGTAAAATTATTTCACTCTGAAGTAACTTCAGATTGAGACATTTATCTCAGAACATCAAGAGCTGTCTTAAAAGATAAAATGAATTGCGGCTCGATTGTCTAGTTAATTTCCTAAAAATGGAGAGCCCTTGTCAGAGAGAGGTACTCATGTACACACCCAACCTCCCTCTACTAGACTCTAAGCCTCGTTTTATGACATCTATCACACTCAACAGAAACACACACACACCACTTAGTCCAGTGCCATGGACATAGTAAATGTTTAATATGTATTTAATAAGTAAGTAAATCAAGTACTCCACCTTGTCTTTTCTTTAGTATATGCTAGATAATTTTACCCGCATTGTCAAATTCTACTTTCCAGTTAATTTTATTTTTCTGGTCACAGTGTGCTTGATTTGTGGCATTTCAGAGTTCATGGACAGCTTTGGGATTCAGAGGAAGCAGCTCTTTATTTCCCAGATGAGAACACTGGAATTGCAATAGATTAAAAATGGTTTTCTAAAGTCATGCAACTGAAGAGTGGCCCTTCTAGAACACACCTCAGTATGAGTTCTAGTATTCTCCCTGCATCACACTGAACTGCCTCCCATCAAAGCAATGCAATTATATGGTTAAAACACGACCATATAAACTTTGGTATATCTGCTTGTTTCTGTGCAGAACATGTCCTTTTTGCCTTCAAATGGAAAAAATCTGAATATTTGTTTAAGACATACATTGCATAATCTGAACATGCACAAAGGAAGTCATTAAAAGATACCAATGACCTTTGTAATTATCATAATAAATAAGGGAGGGACAAAAAGTTCTTGAGAGTTTTCCTGAAGTGATTCACCAGGGATTCACTAGGCAAATTTATTATCTTACATAGAATTTGAAGAAAGTGCAACAACAGGAGAGTAAAGGAAAAAAAAAAAAAAACAACCATTGAATCTAGTCATTCAGAAACCTTGGTTGAGAATCACTTTTGCTAGAATCTATGTAGAATATAGACAAAGAAATAGGTGGGCATCTTCAAAGGTCTAACAGCCTGATAAGATGAAATCTAGCAGTGCTTTTTCCCTGTGAGACACATAGTAGCATTCATCACAGCCCACAAAGGAAGAGTGGTTTTTGGATAGCCACACCTTAAATGCAGAAAGGTAGCTGGACATTAAAAATGTCAATGTGTAAATAACAGTCAAGTTCCCCTTCCCCACAAAAAAACAGAGGGGAGCGGTTAACAGAGGAAAGAGAAAAAGCGCCTGTCAGGTATAGTTGGAATGATTAAAAAATCAAAGCGTGGGCTGCCTGGGTGGCTCAGTGGGTTAAGCCTCTGCCTTCAGCTCAGGTCATGATCTCAGGGTCCTGGGATCAAGTCCCGCATCGGGCTCTCTGCTAGGCGGGGAGCCTGCTTCCTCCTCTCTCTCTCTCTCTCTACTTGTGATCTCTCTCTGTCAAATAAATAAAATCTTTAAAAAAAAAATCAAAGCGTGATCTTCAGTGTTGCTTAAACTGGGTGTTACAGACAAAGCAGACAGTCTTCTATTGACTGACGGTGTGACCCTTGTGTGGCTGAACAATGGCTCTTCACAGAGGCTTTGGGATCTGTGGATTTACATGCTAGTGGAGTTTCCAGTGGATTTCCTGAACTTGGGGAGAGAGGTAGGGTGATTGTGACAGCCACATCTCTATGGTAACCAAGGAAGCTACTTTCATCCCTAGGTGAGTTTCTTCTCTTGGAAATCCCAGCAAAGCTAAAAAGAGATTGTGGACTGCAGGGAAGAGTAGGGACAGCAATAACCAGCTACCAATCATCTACTGGAGGTCTTTAATATCCACCATGCTATTCTTCTGTATTAATTGGCAGTGTATTTGATTTGATCAGTTCTCTGATGCAGTAAATTCCCAGAAAACCAGAATCACAAGTGCAGATTAAGTGAGCAAATGTGATTACCCTTATATAAACAAACTATGTTGGTAAAAATAAAAGTGGCAGCAGCTATAAGAATAAAAACAGTAATGGCAATATTTATTGAGACTCAGTGTGTCCCAATTGCCCTCTGTAGATTACTTTACTTAATCCCGATAGTAAACCCTCTCAGGTATACATTATCACTCTCTATTGAAATCCAAGCTGCTCCCTTCTGTGTGAATGAGCATCTCTAATGAACTTTGCTGGTGATCTCCTTTAAGTCATTTGGCATATTTTCCCTTGATTTCTGAATTATGTGCTTGCTTTTTTTTTTTTTTCTAGATTATAAACCTTGAGGGCAAGAACCATAAGAGCAAAGTAACAATGCTTTTCATTTAAGTGGGAATCAATAAATACTTGCTGGATTGGATTGGATTACTTTTAATTGGGCAATAGCTCGTAAATGTGTAAGAAAACCCAGGTTACTGAAGAGTTACTTAACAAACCACCGTTCAAAATCCAGGTGTTTTCTGAGTCATCGTGACATCTATTTGACTCTATATTTAAGCCAATTTGCTCTTCCTAAGTTTCTGTTCAACACTAATTTGAAATTTTAACAGAATTATCACTCAATTCTATTCTAAGGGTGGGCTGACCAGGAATCTGAGCTTCTCCAGGTATGAAATGGAGTGCAGACCCCAAGCATATAATTTCCATGTAGCTAGATATGGATATACAAGGTTATGTATAATCGGTAATTAATACAAATATAACAAGTCATGAGGGAAATTTATTATACTAGAATCAAAAATACTCTAACAAGCCTTTTTGAAGCTCTCTTCCTCATTATTACTGTCATTGCACAAATATTGTCTTCATTATTGTCTACAGATACTGATCACAGCTTTCAGTGGCTTAGTGTCATATAGAATATAGATTGCTTTCCACCTTATTGGAAAGCTGCATAATTAATTTGTTGACAGACAAAAATAAGAAATGAAGATAACTTTCTCAGAAATTTGGATGGAAGCGAACCACTTAACCACTTATAGTCACAAATTATTTTAGTCATTTTCTGTGACATCACATAATACCTTGAAAAGATATTTATTATTTTTTCTTGTATTTTTTCAGATGAAGGGACCTGTGCAGGAAGTTTTCACATTGCTAGTCCAAAGTTAATAATTAGCTGATTTGGAAGCTAAAGCTAGAATTATGAACTTTCTTTCTGTATATAACTACAGCTCAGGCAGGGAGCCTGCTTCTCTCTTTCCCTCACTTGTGCTTTCCCCTTCTTGCTCTCTCTCTCTCAAATAAATAAATAAAATCTTTTTAAAAAATAGAATAATGATAGCATTAATTAGACCTGAGCCATCCTTAAATATATCATTTTCTCTAGAAATTCTTTATATTTCTAAAAATTGCTATTTCATACTGTAGCGAAATTATGAGGTTCGTGGCCAGAGAACCTTTCATTGCATGGGAACGAAAGGGGTACAGGTATTTTGTTTGGGGTGTGTAGTATGTAAGCCTGATTCAGAACTATAGAATGAGCCAGCTGTTTTAGTTACAGCTACAGATATCGAGGGTTTTTAGTCCCACAGAGATGAGAGTTCTTGAGATAAACAGTAAGGTAAGAAATAGAAATAAGAAGAAAAACTATAAGATGCAGTGAACAAAGATAAAAGTAATAAATAATCTTGCTTTCACAAGTCCTAACCAAATGAGATCATCTGGCCATGCTTTTAATATAATTCAGTACCTATCCTGATGGAGAAAAGCTACTTCTGTAAGCTTCTCCATTTCCATTTTTCCATCACATACATAATTTTAGAGAGAGACTGAGAAAGCACACACACATGAGCAGGGAGAGGGAGAGGGAGAGAGAGAGAGAATCCCAAGCATACTTCCCACTGAGGGGAGAGTCCACTTTGGACTCCATCCCAGGACCCTGAGATCATGATCTGAGCTAAAACCAAGAGTTGGCTGCTTAACCAGTTGAGCCACCCAGGCACCCCTGGCAAATGCTGATTTTTCAAATTTAATTTAATTTATTTATTTGAGAGAGAAACAGAGAGAACACAAGCAGGGGAATGGCAAAGGGAGAGGGAGAAGCAGACTCCCTGCTGAGTGTAGAGCCCAATGCAGGGCTCGATCCTAGGACTCCATGCTCACGACCTGAACAGAAGTCAGACACTTACTAGACTGAGCCACCCAGGCGCCCTGGAAGATACTGAATTTTGGTGAGAGGTCCCAGTTACCCTCCCTGGGATCCTCTCCACAAGGCTGCTTAAGTGTCCTTCAGACATGGAGTCTGGCTTCTCCCAGAGTGAACAGCCTAAGAAACCAAGGTAGAATCTGCCTTTTATAAGTTACCATAGAAGTCACACATCATCACTTCCACAGTATTCTGTTGGTGACATAGGTTAGCACTGGTTTACTGTGCATTTACTTCAGCACAAGGACATAAATATGAAGAACCAAGGAATATTAGGAGGCATCTGGGAGACTGAATAACATGTTAATTGTAATCTGCCTTTATTCAGTATTTGGGATCTTTAGAATCCTTTAAAATCTCCCCTAATTATTTCTGAAATTATCTCACAAGGAACACAGACTTCTTTTAAATAACATGCAATCATTGCTTTTCCCCCTTCTTTTGTTCCATTTCTGGCTTTCAGTGATAAAGTCTGCTACCCAGGCTTGAAGCATACAAAATCTCATGAAGTCTTTTTTTCTGGCACAAATCCTGATAATAAATATGCGCTATGCAGGTGCCCTGCCGGGCTAAAGCCTCTCTGCTGTGCCAGACATGATGTAGTGCCCAATGTTGCTGACATCATGGAAGCCACCTGTTTGCTGGGTGCCTTCAGGGTGGCAGCCATGCCGTGCTGTATGTCCTTTAGTAGGTAGGAGAGAATCCCCAGTCAGCCAGTGTGTCATACCCCATTACATGAGCACAGAACTCCCAGTGATTTCAGGCTTTTTGATGAAAAAGCTCTTTCAAATGTTACGTGGTTCTTTCTAGCCTTGACCTGAGTCCTTTGGGGCTGACAGACTGGGCAATAGACACTATTCTATATGAATAATGACTCTTTCTCTCCAGTACTGATGATATTATTGGGCACAGATATGTGCCAGATTCTCTTCTTCCTTGTAATAGTTATTTCCCAGGGATCTTGCTTTTCTCATAAAAATCTGCCTGTGGTAGACCTGTACAGCAAGAGTTTTTTTTTTTTTTTTTTTTAATTTAAATTTTTATTTTTTTTTCAGCATAACAATATTCATTATTTTTTGCACCACACCCAGTGCTCCATGCAATCCGTGCCCTCTACAATACCCACCACCTGGTGCCCCCAACCTCCCACCCCCCACCCCTTCAAAATTCTCAGATCGTTTTTCAGAGTCCATAGTCTCTCATGGTTCACCTCCCCTTCGAATTTCCCTCAACTCCCTTCTCCTCTCCATCTCCCCTTGTCCTCCATGCTATTTGTTATGCTCCACAAATAAGTGAAACCATATGATAATTGACTCTCTCTGCTTGACTTATTTCACTCAGCATAATCTCTTCCAGTCCCGTCCATGTTGCTACAAAACTTGGGTATTCATCCTTTCTTTTTTTTTTTTTTTTTTTTACAGCTTTATAAACATATATTTTTATCCCCAGGGGTACAGGTCTGCGAATCACCAGGTTTACACACTTCACAACATTCACCATAGCACATACCCTCCCCAATATCCATAACCCCACCCCCGTCTCCCAACCCCCTCCCCCCATCAACCCTCAGTTTGTTTTGTGAGATTAAGAGTCACTTATGGTTTGTCTCCCTCCCAATCCCATCTTGTTTCATTTACTCTTCTCCTACCCCCTCAACCCCCCATGTTGCATCTCCTCTCCCTCATATCTGGGAGATCATATGATAGTTGTCTTTCTCCTATTGACTTATTTCGCTAAGCATGATACCCTCTAGTTCCATCCACATCGTCGCAAATGGCAAGATTTCATTTCTTTTGATGGCTGCATAGTATTCCATTGTGTATATATACCACATCTTCTTTATCCATTCATCTGTAGATGGACATCTAGGTTCTTTCCATAGTTTGGCTATTGTAGACATTGCTGCTATAAACATTCGGGTGCACGTGCCCCTTCGGATCACTACGTTTGTATCTTTAGGGTAAATACCCAGTAGTGCAATTGCAGGGTCATAGGGTAGTTCTATTTTCAACCTTTTGAGGAACCTCCATGCTGTTTTCCAGAGTGGTTGCACCAGCTTGCATTCCCACCAACAGTGTAGGAGGGTTCCCCTTTCTCCGCATCCTCGCCAGCATGAAGAACAGCAATTACAGCAAGAGTTTTAAAGCGCATTGAGTTTAGGTTCAGTTAGGACTCTTGCTATACTCCTCCAAGTAATATTCCTAAAAACTCTCTATCCCCAGAAATGGAGATTTTTTTTTAAACTGGAATAAACTGAGGGGTGCCTGGGTGGCTCAGTTGGTTAAGCAGCTGCTTTTGGCGCAGGTCATGATCCTGAAGTCCCAGGACTGAGCCCTGCATTGGGCTCTCTGCTCAGCGGAAAGTCTGCTTCTCCTTCTGCCTCTCACCTTGCTCATTCGCATTCTCTCTCTCTCTCTCTTTCCAATAAATAAATAAAATCTTTTTTAAAAAGGAATAAACTGAGCCTCTTTCTAGGTTTGATTCTGAGAGATGCTGAGACTCCTTCAGTAAATGGTTGGGAACTAAATGTGTAAGCTGATTGTGTAAAAACTTTGCAGGAGTTTTGATGATAGAAGTAGCATAATCAACGTTGTCTGTCTTTGGCAACCTTACTTGTGAAAAGTTAATGCCTTTTGGAAGAGCCATTCCCTCCCTTCCCTCACCGTACCCCTTCGGGAGGCAGAGTAACTAAGGAGGTAGCCCATAGGCTTTGAAGTCAGACTGAGATGAAAAGCCAAATTTGTCCCCATAGTAGTTAAATAAAATTGGTTGCATTACTAAATCTAATTTCCCTCATCGGATATTATATGGTTATTGTAAGAATTACATAAGACTGTCCAGGCCTGTGCTTTACAAATAAGTGCTTAAGAACATTAGCCATTATCATAACTTTCAAAATAATTATCAGTGCTGGTCCTTAGTAAAGCTTCCTGGCGTACTTCATAGCCTGTGACTCAGAGTCACCCAACCCTGAGCTGACGCTCCCGCATATATCTGCTGCAACATTTTCATCCCTCAAGTCAAATTTCCCTTTTGGATCTCCAGGGAATAAATAACTGGAGGGGTGGACGCCACTTACCCTGTCTTTACTGTGGGTTCTAGGACATTAGCAACAGGATTCTGCCTATGAGTCAGTTTCAAAGACAGGTTATTAGGGTCCCCGGTAACATTCCGCTCTGCATTTTCCTTTTCTGGAGGTTGCCTTCTCCCCACTACTATTCCTCAGAATTCATCAGTCGAAAAGACCATAGAATTACGTTTCTCAAGCGATAGTCCCCACATCACTTTGAGAAGGGAGATAACGGTCGCTAAAATTTAGATTCCTGGACCACATCCAAACTTACTGAATCAAAATACAAGGAGATTGGAGGCAAGAGTTTATGAATTTTTTTTTTCCAACTTTCTCCTAACATGGTTGAGATGCAGGGAACTTGTGCCCAGACTTCGAGTAGTACCAGCTTACTGCACAGGAGTTTGAGAACCAAGAAATCAAAACATCATGAATGAAGTCTTACCTTTAAGGACCAGGAAAAAATAGATCTAACATGGCTCACTAAGTAGAACTGGACTTCTAAGATTTGACTTTTCCTGTTGTCACATGCCCAGGGGAAAGTGGTACAGATGAATCAGTTACAAAATGATTGATATTCCCAACTCTCAGTTCAATGCATTTATTACACATGGCACTAGAGAAGGGCTTGATCATCAACCACTAGTATGGATGGCCCTCAAAGTTACTTCTAGGATGGTGCCTTGAAATGCTGGCTAATTTGGTAGCTATTCCCATAATTTGTGCTCCACCCCTCTTGGATGTGACTTATCCTAGTGTTAAAAATGGCTTCTTATTCCTCCTCCTCCTATTAGTATATGTAATAATTCTTTCAAATATTTTATTTATTTTATTTTATTTATTTGTCAGAAAGAGAGGGAGAACACAAGCAGGGAGAAGGAGAAGCAGGCTTCCTGCTGAGCAAGGAGACTGATGTGGGACTCGATCCCAGGACTCTGGGATCATGACCTGAACCAAAGGCAGATGCTTAACCAACTGAGCCACCCAGGCATCCTAGCACGTGTAATCATTATGGGAATCTAAGGTGCTGTACATTTCTCCCCCTGTAGTCTAAGCCACTATGAAAACGTTTTACTACAGCAACCTTTGGCTTAAACTGAGTCCTGTCTCACCTCCTATGATATGCCTATTAAAGATATTATCCCTACAACACAGAAGTAGAACTTTCCTGCATTCTGATATATCTTAAGAAATTTAATCCTTATGATCTTGTGAATTTCCATGATTTAACATGCCTATTTATACATAATTAAGCATCTCCTCATAATTTTAAGTATTCTCTGTCCTGAGAGAGTAGATGTTTTTTACTATGGGCTCTGCAGGCTTCAGTCAGTACCCTTCTCTTTGAACTCCCCATTCCTACCTCCTTTTATAATACCGCAGTAGAAAGCTCCAGCCAGGGTCAAAATGCGCCTCCCCAAAGACTGGCAAAGGCATTTCTGATCTCAGAAAAGAACACTACTTTTCCCCCAGCCTTTCCTACTCTCCAACAATATTTTTAATCTAGTTTTGTAGTGCCATGCCCAGGCTTGGAGCTCTATAAATAATCTCTTACAATAAACAGTAATCTCTCTGTGGCCCTGCCACTAGCCATAAGGCAGAGCATTCTGATCTTTGGGTAATCATTAACCCATGCTACAAACAGATGCTGTACTAGGATTACCAAATATTCACAGAAGCCCAAAGAATATAACTGCTGTTTCATAGGCCATCCCAGCCTATGGATTAAAAAAAAGTCTTTAGGGGGATGCCTGAGTGTCTCAGTGGGTTAAAGCCTCTGCCTTCAGCTCAGGTCATGATCCTAGGGTCCTGGGATGGAGCCCCCATTGGGCTCTCTGCTCAGCAGGGAGCCCGCTTCCCTTCCTCTCTCTCTGCCTACTTGTGATCTCTATCAAAAAAATAAATGAAATCTTTTTTAAAAAAAAAAGTCTTTATGGTATATTATTCTCCATTTTGGCTTCCTTTCATGACTGGACTTTCTAGCCTTCCTTCTCCTAGGGGCTTATAAACAGACACCTCAGCTCTTCATTGTTGCCTCTGTCACTCCCTCCTTTCCTCCTCTGGCCCTGGTGTCTACAGTGGCCTGGATGACTCATGTCTGCAAGACCCTCCCTGGGCCCATCCCCACTGATGGGGGATGGCAGTGCCATTTCACACTGATGCCTGCTAGGGTCCGAGGTACTTTAGCTGCTCCAATAGGCCAGGAAGGGCCCTTCCCCATGGCACCATCACACCATGCTCCCGGAGAGTGAGGCAGTGCTGCTTTGTGGTCAGTATGTCATCTCTCAGAAGTTTTTGTACACTTTCGAGAAACGCTGGTTTTGTTTTTTCTTAAGGCATCCTTGGAATTCTCTTTTGTTTTTGTTTTTGTTTTGTGTTTTGTGTTGTTCAGATCAAGCAGTTCATTTAAGTGAAGTCCCAAACTGTGTTCACTCCTTTTCTGACGCTAGGGCTGGGCTAATGAACAACTGTCCTTAGGAAGAGTTCATTTCCAGAAGGCTATTAAATTTCCAGGCAAGTATATTCTCAATGCAACCCCCTTATCAGTGTCATAAATATACCCTGGATTTTTAAACTCTTAGGGTAAACAGAGCTTTGCCTTGGGCTCAAATCCCCACCCTCTTTCCCAGCTATGCCTTTACTGACTTCCGAGAAGTACTCAAAATCCAACAGTTGAAAGTGCAGACCTGGGTAGTTTACTGCTTTTTCTTTTAAACAAGAGTGTAACGTGCTCAAGGCTGACATATTAGTTATCTATTGCTATGTAATAAACTACTGCCAAAACTAGTGCCTGAAAACAACAAACATGTATTATCTCATGATCTCTGTGAATCAGAGACCTGGGAGAGGTTAGGCTGTGTGAGTCCTGATGCTGCAGTGAAGGTGTTGCCGGGGCTGCATTTACCTCAGGGCCAGTTGGGGGAGGATCTGTTTCCAAGCTCACTTACATGGCTGTTGGCAGGCCTTGCAACCTTAACTGAAGGAATTAGTTCCTCAGCAAATGGTTCTCTCTGTGATGTTTCTCACAGTATTACAGCTCGCCTTTCTCAGAAAGTAGTCTCCAAGAAACAGATAGATCAAGAAAGAGAGAGAGAGCAATGCTCAGAATTCCTATGCCTGGTTACATGGGTTTTGTGTGTATGTAACTTCTTCATTGTAAATTGACAATATTACAGGATGGAGTCATTTTACTGTGTTTATTAGGAAATTCTAATGAGTGCTAGACTAAAGTAGAACTTTTAAGAAATGGCACATGACAACTGTGTATTAAGTTAATTTATTGCCATAACACAGAACAGCAAAATACCAAATGTATCCAAAATAATTGGCTGTTTAAAAATCACATTTGTAAAGCAGTCTGTGATTAAACTGTAAACTGCTTGTCGGTTTAGCAATAACAAAATAGGGTAGTTTTATACTGAAATATTTTACAAAATATTTCTACCGAAAAAAAGGAGTTTTCCTGATATGATTTCTGAAAGACTTTGAATAAAGTCATACCACAAACAAGGTCATCAGATTCATGCTTCAACATTTATGCTTTCAGGTGGTAGACTAAATAATGCCTACCACCAGAGATGTCAATTCCTGATCCCCAAAACCTGTGATTGTTATTTTACACAGCAAAAGGGACTTTGCACATATGACCAAATTAAGGATCTTAAGGTAGAATTATTCTAGATTATCTGAATGGGCCCAGTGTAATTCTAAGAGTTGTCATAGGAGGGAACCTAGGAGTTGTCAGAGTAAGACAGTGATATCATGACAAAAGAAAGGAATAGGAAGAGAAATTGAAAATGCTACATTATTGGCTTTAAAGATAGAGAAAATGGCCACAAGACAAAGAAATACAGGCAGTTTCTAGAAGCTTGAAAAGTCAAGTAAATGGATTCTCCCACAGAACCTCTAGAAGGAAGCAATCTGGCTGATACCTTGATTTAGTCTAATGAAATTGATTTTGAACTTCTGGCCAGCAAAATTGTAAGATAATAAATTTGTATTGTTATATCTTCAAGTGATATATAGTAATTTATTACACCTGTGATAGGAAACAAATACACTTCAAAAGAAGATAGTGAGAGGTCTCTCAGCATTTTTACAAGTGTTTCATGATGGATTGAACATCTTGAAGGTTTTTAAGTAAACACGTATCCCAGTTCTCCAAATATAGAGAAAGACGTCGCTTCTAAATTGTTAAAGATTTAGACTGGAAGGAGCTTCCTCCTAAGGCAACTTGTCCCTCTTTCAGGTGGAATTGGACTCTGTGGAGGGCCCAAGCATCAGCCATGGCACAGATCCTTCATCAAGGGTCATAATGTGAAAGATCCTTGTAGCAATCCATTCTGGGATCCCTAGTGGGGAAGAGCCTGGGGAGCACAGTCACTACCATATAGGTAGCAACCCATAGATTTTGATAGTTTATACAGGCACTCTGTCCCTAAAGATTATTAACAGTTATTATTAGGGTTATTAGGGTTAAATAGGTAGAAACTATGAAGTATAAAACATATCCATGTCTTCAATGGCCCAAGGTATTCACTCCAATCCCTCCTTAAAATATTCATTATATACTAAATTGACCATGAAATGAAATTTCAAAAAAGTTTCTTGGAACTAATGTTGAAGAGAATGACTTGAAATATGAAAGTATTTATTTTACAAAATATGTATACTTCCCCCAAAAGCACTTCATACAATCTCAAAGAAGTAGAACTAATTTATGAGATTAAATTTAAATATATCCTTAGCCACTGTGGGCTAAATTATTTTATTTAGACACAAAGACATTTTAGTATTTCATCTAGAGATCTACTTGCTCATGGAGTATGAATATTGGATAGTTCCCTTTCTTATAAAAGAGAGAGAGAGAGAGATCTCCAAGGGTTCCTCATAAAATCCCCAGAATTAAAAGTATGTGGCAGCCTTGGGGAACAGGTTAGTGATGCTATTAGGGAATGAGGTTAGCAAGCAGAGGGCATTTTCAGTTCATAACTGTGTTTTTTGTTTTTTTTAATTTTTTTATTATTATGTTCAGTCACCATATAGTAAGTACATCATTAGTTTTTGACATTGTGTTCAACACATCTTCTTTATCCATTATCTGTTGAAGGACATCTCTGCTTCTTCCTCAGTTTGGACATTGCTGCTATGAACATGGGATGCAGGTGCCCCTTTTTTTCACTACATCTGTATCTTTGGGGTAAATACCTAGTAGTGTGATTGCTGAGTCATAGGGCAGTTCTATTTTTAACTTTTGAGGAACCTCCATACTATTTTCCAAAGTGGTTGCACTAGCTTGCAGTGGCTTAGTTATAGCAGTCCTAACTTAGGAAAAGACTGAGCACACAGTGCATGAAAAAGAGTCCAGAAGCCCAACATGGAAATTTGTGCACTATCTCCAGGTGCCTTCCCCTTCTTCTAGTTGACATGTTGGAAGTGGTGGGAGAGGGCCTTTTGAGGCTACTCTATGTCAAGGCAGGCACCCTGGGCCTGCATCTTCAGTATCGTGGTCCCGCTCATGGACATCTGCCTCACAAGGAGATAGGAGTTTCTGGTCATTAGAGACCTGACCAGAAGGTCAGGTGATATTATATGATACACAATCTTATCACTGTAGCCTTGACTATTGAGGCAAAGGCAGACACACTGAGTCTCTGCTGGGAAAGATGGGAATATTTTTTAAATGCTTTAACTGCTAAGTAATTTATGGGTCAGACTGCATAACCACCTAGCAAAGGCTTAGTTTTGCAAGAGATAAAACAAATAGTTGTAGAGATTGCCCTACATTCCCCATCTTTTCAATATAATATTCACTAAATACTATGGCTGCCTGCCAACCTGGTAAAGGACTGATGTGAAGGCAAAAAGGCTAATAAAACTTCTTGCTGTAATTGCTTATTCCAGGACATTACCATAACCAACTTTGGCAGGGATTTCCCCCTCCTCCATATGACTTGCTGTCAGCTGGATGGTGGTTGACCACTCATAGATATGCTGCCTTCATCCTGCGCCTTATATTCTGTTCTAGTCACTACTACACTTTCACCAAGGAAATCTCCTTCTTCCATGTGACATATAGACTCCTGACCTATCACTATGGCTCTCAGTTTAAGATTTATTCTGAAAAGCATTGTTCAGATTCTTTGGCTTTTACAGTTTCCTGTCTGACAACCTATAGATACCAACCTATAGACAGGTTGGTTGACAACCTGTCTATAGACAAGCAAACCATGAGGTAGAAAGAGAACCCATTCAAACTGACCCTACAGTCAGGCGAGAAAAAAATGTGTAATATGTGACTAGAAAAGCAATTGTGAGCAGGAGTAGCTACATTATTTGCAAGGTCCAATGCAAATTAAAAATGTGGGACCACTTGTCAATAAAATATTATAAGTTTCAAGACAGTGACAGCACAGTGTTGAACCAAACATGGGGCCCTTCTAACTATGGGGTCCTCTTGAACCCACAGGAAGCCAGCTCTATCATTTTCCACTTCTCAAATTACCACTTCCCACTAAGGATTCAACAGAATATGTCAGGGCTTTCTACTCAGCAATCTGTGAGAAGCCTTAGCTTACCTCAACTGGAAAGGAGAGCAAAGAGATTACGGGATGGGAATCTGAGCCTGACCCAACACTGTTACACCTGGGTTGTTAGATATATATATATATAAAAGATCCTGATCTGCAAAGAAGTTCCAGACACCTCCCATCTATTCTCAACTTGCTTATGCTTGTTCTAGTCTTTGTAGTTTCTGCCTTTCTGCCTCCATAACCCAGCTTTGATATCTGATTCTGGCATCCTCTCTTTGGTAACCATCCAGATGCACCCTTCTGACTTCTTATACTCTAGTTTCTGGCACTGGTTACAGCTCTGCTGGCTCCTCAGGTTTTAATATCCCACATTTCACATGAGAAACTGTCTGTTCCCTCCCCTAGTTTTATGTCATCTCACTAGCCAGACCAACCCTTTTTCCTCTACTAGCTAGTGGGGAAAAAACATAAACAGAAGGTTCCCTATGTAGCCTTGACCTAGTAGTTAACTTCATTCAAGAGTTGATAAGAAATCATTACCATATTCTTCCTTTACTTGTCTATCTCCTTGAAATTCCTTTTTTTACCTTCTATGACATTATACTCTCCTTTTCTTCCTCCTACTTCACTGAAGTGCCTTCTCTTTTTCTTTTCAGTCAGTCCTTCTCCTACCATTCTGCCTCTGCCATCTCCAGCAGCACAGCCACCATCTTCTTACTTTACTTTGCCATAAATGTTAGGGGTGGTCGTGTTCACCCCTGAGCTCTTTTCTATGACCTTTCATGACATACCTCTATCAATTAATGATCTCCAAAATTTTATCTATCTCCAACTTCATCCCAATTTCAGATTTATGTATTTCACTGCCTTCTTCATGTATCCATATGTTTTGCCTATCACTAGGCACATATGGGTCTATTCCCTGACTCTAAAAAAGACTATTCGGGGTACCTGGGGTGATTGATTCAGTTGAACATCCTGGTTTCAGCTCAGGTCATGATCTCATGGGTCTTGAGATGGAGCCCCAAGTCAGGTTCCACACTCAGTGGGGGGTCTTCTGGGAGGTTCTTTTCCTCAGAACCCCCCCCCCCGCCCAAATAAATAAACAAATCTTAAGAAAAAAGAAATTATTTTATTTTATTTTATTTTTATTATAAAGAAATTTATTCCTTCAGTCTTCCAGTCTCAATAAAGGGCACCTTCAAATTTCTCAAACCAGAAAATTGTTGTCATTTATTCTTCTCCCCTTTATCCACTGAATACAGTCTGTCTGTAAGGCCTACTGACTGCACTTCCCCATATATCTTTTATTAATGCACTTTTTGCCAAAGACTGCCATTATCTGCCTTACCTGGGCCCCATTAATTCTATCCTGAATTATAGCAATCGCCTTATAAATACTACTGTCCAATATTTTTTCCCACTAAAATATTCTCTCCAAATAGGACCAAGGTAATCTTTTTAAAAATAAATTAGACAATGTAATTGCTCCACTTAGAACTCTCTAGTGGCCTCTGACTGCATTTAGAATGAAATCCAAATGCTTTACAATTCTTACACTTTCCTCTCCTACCTCAAGTCTTAACATGCTCCCCTTCAATCAATTTGTTCAATAACACTATATTGCTGTCTTTTCTCAATTACACCACAGGGACTTTGAACTTACTTTGTGTCATTATTGAAATATTTTTCCTTGATCTTCACATAGTTGAAACCTTGTCATTATTATCTCAGCAGAGTAATTTCTGGCAACCCTAGCAAACGTTGCCTGTCCTATCACCTGATTTTACTTTATCATTTCCCCCACCTCTTATTTTCTTTTTCCCTTCCTTCCCTTTCTCTCCTTCCTTCTTTTTTTGTTTGTTTCTTTGTGTATGTGCATGTCTATGTTTTGTTTATTTGTTTATCAGGGAGAGGGCTTTATTTGCCTTGTCTAGCAATATGAGCATTTAGAAGAGCTAGCATGTAATATGTACTCAATAAATGTTTTCTGAACAAACAAGTCTACAAAGTTATGAGGGTGATCCAATAACATGTAGGTCAGTTTGCACAAACTCATAGTCCTAATCTGGCCACTGCCTATTTTGATAGGTAAAATATTATTGAAGCAACCATATTCACTTGTGTATAAATTGTCTATGGTGACTTTTGAACTACAACTGCAGAGCTAAGCACAGGCAACTAAGACCAAAAGAGCTTGCAAAGCTAAAAATATTTACAATCTGCCTCTTTACAGAAAGTTTATTCACCCCTGCAATAACACATGCCAGGCCAACTTGTCATTCAAATTCAATGAAACAGACATTGTCTAACCTAAATGTGCCAAGGAAACGAAAGCCATGTGCCCTTTCTGGAGGTGGAGGGGACACTACTTGAGAAAAAATTCAGCTAAGCAAAGCATGATGCAAAATAGAGGATTCCAGAATTGAAGAAGCTAGGGCAAAAAGTTTTTGTGGGCAGTCTAAATCTATTTAAATATTGAGCTAAGACTAAAAACCATAACAATTTTTATTAGCAGGACATAAAATTTGGTAAGTGCAATAAACCTTAATAACATGACCAACAATAACCAAGGAGGGATACATATTATTCTCCTCAGTAATAATCACAGCAAGTTGACAGGGTTTCCATTTCTTAATGGGGAAAAAAAAATAGTCCTTTTCAACGAGTGGTGCTGGGCAACTGGATATCCACATGCAAAAGAATAAGGTTGGAGCTCTACCTCACAACATACGTAAAAATTAATTTAGCATGGCTCAAAGACCTATTATGTTATAAGAGCTCCAACTACAGAACTCCTAGAAAAAATACAGATAATATAAATTTTCATGATGTTGGATTAGGCAATGATTTCTTAGATAAAACAGCAAAAGCACAATCAATCAAAATAAAAATAGACAAATTGGTCTTCATTGAAATTAAAAAATGTATCTTTTGTTTTTCAAGAATGTTATCAGGAAAATGAAAAGACAACCCAAAGAATGGGAGAAAACATTTGTAAATCACATATCTGATAATAGTCCTGATGCAGAATTTACATAAAGAACTCTTATAACTTAACAATAAAAAAACAAATAATGAAATTTTTAAATGAGCAAAGAATTTAAATAGACTTTTTTTTTGGAAGATATACAAATAGCCAACAAAAACATGAAAAGATACTGAACATCAGTAGTTATTAAAGATGCAAGCCAAACCACATTGGCATATCACTTCACATACACTAGGATGGCTATAATAAAGTAGATAAATAATAACAAGTGTTGACAAGAGTATGAAATTAGAGCCCTTATACATTATTGGTGGGAATGTAAAATAGTTCAGCTGCTTTGGAATACAATTTGGCATAGAGTTATCATGTGACCCAGCAATTCTAGTAAGTGGAAACAACCCAAATGTTCATCATCTGATGAACGGATGAACAAAAACAATGGATAAAAATGTGGTATATCCATAGAATGCAATGTTATGTGGCAACAGAAAGAAATAAAGTTCTTATACATTATACAACACGAACTTTGAAAACATTGTTTTAAGTCAAAGAGGCCAGACCCGAAATTCATATATTATATGATTTCACTTATATGAAAAATACTTGCTTGAGCTTGTGATAGTCTATAAAACTGAACTAAGAAATACCATTTAATTTGTCAGAAAATGAATGAGTTCTGAAAAATTAAGTCATGATATAATAGAGACCCCAATCCCTATAGTTTTTTATAAATGTAATTGAAGCACTAGTCTCTGTCTTGACCCCCAGTATGTAGTAATTTCTTTTTAATTTAATATCTTACTCAAGGAGTGGGACAGAACAGTTTCAGAGATTTCCACTCAGTGTTGGCCTTTGTCACTATGATAACTCTTACTGTACAGGTCAAGAATTCAGTGTAGATGTTACCCAACTGCCAAGAATATCAATTCTTATTATACACTCAGAGCCTGGGGAAATAATAACCAGGTGGTTCCACCCATAGACCGAACAGCCGCTGCAAACTTGACTTTAGTCAGGACTCCATTTACTACTTGGATTCCTATTAGTCCCTTCTTTCACAAGGAAAATACAATAAGCCTTGTCTTCTAGTGTAGATATGAACTCAAATAGTGTGTGCACGAGTCCTCATAATGTCTGGGTATTCCCCTTTCCCCAGTGAAGTAAGTGACTTTGAGCCCTTTCCTGGATGAACTAGGGGAATCCTTACAGTATATACTTACTGTGGTGTAGCAGGTCCCTCCTCTATCTGTTAATGACTCTACATTTGAAAATCAGCTCAGGTCCAGAAACTGAACAAACTCTTGAAGTGTTTTCCTGTTCTTACCATCTTCCGGCTGTAGATATTAAGCAGTACTCTTGTTCTCTGCCCATCTATTTTGCTCATATAGATGCTATCCTATATTAACCATCTCGGCAAATCTTCTTGCCTGCCCTGCTAATCCTTCTGGTTGTTACAGTAATTGTGACCTCCTGGTTTCTGGCTGTAAGCAGTGCCCCCTGGTGTCTTTTACTTTGGTACCTCATAATCCACCTGGGTTAAAATACTCAGGTCTGTGAGCGCCTCTCCTACTATCATTCTGGCCTAAAGAGAAGATCCAACCCTGAATTTCTCAGTGATGCGGGTACCTCTCTCACTAGCACATTCCTCATAGACTTAGTGATGGGCTTAATCATCAGGTGGGTGTTCTGGCTTTACATAATACATCCATTCCAAGATATCCACCTCCCGAGATCTTATTCCTTTCTCTACCATACACCAGAGAAGTTCAGGAATTTCCTTTTCACTCAGCATAGACCTTTGTTTTGGGGGGCTTTTTTTGGTTTTGTTTTTGCTTTTCTCACATCTAACAGCTTCCTCAGCAGTGAGTTTGCTCCATTCCCTATGGCCCTTGCAGGGTATTAAATCATACATCCCGAGAAAGTACCATCAAGCAAATGAATTTTTTCTTACTCTTTCTTGTATTCTGGCCCCCTTAATCAAACAACCTTAAAGCCTAATCCCAGAGATTCTTTACATGTCCTGTAGAGCTCTGTGACTCTGTCAAATATATAAATTAATTCTTGTCTTCTTGTTGGTATATACTGTCTATCCTCCCCCATGAAGCCCAGCATTCCTTAGCTGGGATATAACCCTCATAATCAGATTGGCAGCTGGGAGAGGAGATGGGATAGCTATTGATGGGATAAGTATTGTATTGCTGGGGAGGCCTTTGTAGTGTCTTTCTGCAGACTTCTTCAGGGAGAGCTAAGTCACCACTAAAAGTTCTGGGAACTTAGAAAGGTCTGCACAACCCAAATCATTCAGAGCATCCATCTAGTTATGTACAACATATGTTTCATGTTCCCAAGTGTGATACTGTGATTTATACTAAGAAATAAATATTTGGTTTTCATCTTTTTTTGGCACAGAGCTCCTAAAATTCTTGGACTTTCCTAAGTAATGAGAGAAATAAAGGTGTCTCTTGTTATGTTAATTGAGTGACTTTTGGAAAGTACCCAAGTTTAGGAGCTGGTGGCTAGAACCAATCATGTAATTAGATGGTTGAAACTTTCAGTCTAACCACCCATCTCTTCCCACCCCCCACCTTGCACCCATACTCTCCTGCGAGGAGAGAAGGCCTGGAGGTTGAGTTCAATCACCAATGGTCAATAAGTTAATCATGCCTGTGTAATGAAACCTCTATAAAAAACCAAAAGGATGGGTTCAGAGACACTCTGGGTTGGTGAACATGTGGAGATTTGGGGAGGGTGATGTGCCTGGAGAGGGTGGGAAAGGGCAAAGAAGCTCCATGACTTTTCCCTTTATATTTCTTCCATCTGGCTATTCCTGAGTTATATCCTTTGTAATTAACCAGTAAGTTAGTAAGAAAAATGTTCCTATAAGTTCTTTGAGGCACTATACCAAATTAATTGAACCCAAGGAACAGAATGGGTAGTCATTGAAACATCCAATCTTCAGCTGATTGACCAGAGGCACGGGTGACAGCCTAGACTTCTAAGTGGGGGAATAGGGGAGGCAGTCTTTGGGAACTGAGCCATTAACCTACAAATCTAAAGCTGTCTTTGGGTAGAGAGTATCAGAATTAAAGTGAATTATATGACACCCAGCTGGTATTAGGGAATTGCTTGAATGTGTGGGGCAAACCCTCCGTATACTGAAATTGGTGACCAGAGTCCTTACCAAATTTTTCTAAACAAGTTCTTGACCTTATCATAACAGACCTGCTTGGACTAAGTATTTAGAGTCTCTGGAGTATTATAACTCTATCAAATCTCATGTTAGCTTTTCACCAGTTATGAACTGAATTGTGTCCTAAAATTCACATGATGTCCTATTCCTCGGTCTAACAATATTTGGAAATACACCCTTAAAGAAGGTAATTAAGGTTAAAGGAGGTCATAGGGGTGGGATCCAAATTACAAGTCATTATATAGGAAGAAGAAGAGATATCAGAGATCTCTCTCACTCTATGTACTCAGCACATGCACTGAGGAGAGGACACAGCAAGAAGGGAGCAGTCTGCAAGCCACCAAGAGAGTTCTTACCCACACCAACCCTGATGACATCTTGATTTTGGACTTCTAATCTTCAGAACTATGGAAAAACAAATTTTTATTGTTGAAGCCACTCAGTCTTTTGAATCCTGTGATGTTAGCCTGAATACATCACCCCTATCTGCTCTTCCTCTGCAAGAGAAAAGGGGCTTTTCATAAGATCTGAAAGTATTTAACTATCTGTTAACCACCCTCATTCAGTTTCCTGTTTTCTCTTTGTATGGTGTCAATACAACCTAGTAGAAACCAGACAATTCCACTATCCTTGAAGGAGTTACTTCCAGGTGTCTGTCAAATACCTGAATCATTACACCAGCAAGGTGTTTCTTTATACCAGGACATTTTCTCTTCTAAAATCTTCAGCATTTAGGCTGCTGTCTCGTGCCAAGGAGTATCCATGCTATATACTTTACTTAAGACAAGGTCCTCTTTGTCAGCCAGTTAAGGAATGAGCCATTCTCAAAATTCATCTTGCCACCTAAATTCTTGGAAAAGTACTATTTGCATCAGTTCAGGCCTTTCCATAAGCAAGCATCAAGATAGGATTAGACATTCAAGAGGTTCATTGTTATCTCTGAAAGATAAAAGTGAAAGTAGAAGTAGATATGAAGAGGCTTCAGATCAGTATATAGGTTTGACAATTATGAAAAGAGAAAAAAGAAGAGAAGATTGGTTAGGACCAGCCTTTGAACGCAGTATAGTTCCAAGAAAGTCCTGGCCAGGCCAAGGGCAGACTTAAAGCACAAAATTGTTCTTGAAAGAAACTGACATTGAGTGTAAATAGTCTGGTTCTTATGTCCCCAACAGGCTCAGTCATTGATTCATAACAGTTGAGGGAAAGCATTACCTATCATGGTTGACTCAAAGATGTAACAGCTGGGATTGTCAATCAATTATGCTCCCTCCATCAGGTTCTTTTGGAGGAGATCTGGATAGCCTACTTCCACGACTGCCTTAGGGTACATATTAATACTTTGACTTAATTAAAGAGTGAGCAGAGATTCTGGTATTTTCTTGTCAAACTCTTTTCCTTTCTTTCTTTCTCCCTGGCACTACATAATCCTGCCTCATTGAAGTTAGTAGGCTATGTGACTCAGTTCTGGTGATAAAATGTGTATTTCTTCTACACCTGAGCGCTTAAATTTCTAAGCAGTTCTCCACTCTCTTTCAAATTCTGAGGCAAACTTGAAGATTATGTGTTGAAGAAGCACCACAAGATGGAGGGAGAAGCTGGGCCTCTGAATAACCACTTTGAGGAGAAAGGCCAAATTGCATTAGACTACGGGATGTGGGCAAGAAGCAAATCTCAACTAAATTAAGATTCAGACATTTGAGAGTTTCTTATTTTAATAATTAGCCTACCTTTTTTATTCCAGCAGTCAGTTTACTTTTTTGAGAGAATTATTTTAAAATAAGCCATTTTTTAAAGTTCTGTTTTGGATTACTGAGCTAGAATCCTCATGCTGAAGTGTGTGTTGGAATGATTGAATGAAGAGTCAGTGGAACACAGAAACTGAATGACTCCTTATTCTTACCCACTTTTAAATAATAATGTTCTCCTAAATAACATTCTGTAAAGCATAGCTGAACTCTATTAAGTAAACAAGTAGAGTTCTTAATAACTAATGTAATACACACTTCTACATTTCTTAAGCAAATTCTTTGGGATTAACTTGCCAAAGTATTGCTCACCTGTATTCTCTAGAAATATTTTCCCAAATGATGACTACAATTTCTAGATGACATCCAAGCCATTCTTGTCAAAATTATCTCTGAACCAAAATAGCATTTCTTTTACTTTTTTTTTTACTCCAAAATAACATTTCTTGTTTTCTCCAATGATGTATTAGTGAAATAAGTCTTTCCTTAGTTCCTCCACAATAACTGGTGAATATTGTGTGCAATGTTGCCAGACTATGAGAATAGTTCTAGAAAATCTTCCTAAACTCAGTGAAACAGATACAATCAACTTTATTGCCATGCTCTTCTAGTTTTCAATATACAATGGCTCAATTATTTTGTATGATTTTGTATCAAGAAGCAAGTGCCAACCACATGTGAGGGTAAGAAAGGAGTTTCAGTCTTCCAAAATCTATTGTACTTTACCTACTTATGAAATTAGAATCTTAACACTTTGCAAGTTGTCAGAATGGTATGTGTTCAGCATACTATAAAGGGAACAAAATCTGTTATTTTATTCTATGTTTTAAAAATCCTAGGTCCCTCTTACCTATCATCCTGAAGACATAAAATGTCTGTTAATACTAGTAATGTTTCATTGGTTCTACTTTTAGCAATTTCCTCCAGTAATTATAGCTAGATTTACTAATTACTCTGCTTTAAGTTTTCCTTATTTCTTTAATGTGTTGTTTATATTTATTAGGTGCCTAATAAATACCAGGTGCTTTGCAAACATTGGAGAATCCTAAAGTAAAAAAGATTGGCAAAAAGCTTGTTTTTTAGTTATTAGTAAGACCAACCATAAGAAAAAAAGGATGGAATGAAAGAGGAAACAAACATAAAAATATCAGATAATAACTGCTATGCAAAGAATTAAGACTGGAGGGTGAAATGGATAGTGAGAGTGGGTAGTGAGGCAATTTTATTTTATTTTTTAATTTTTAATTTTTAAATGTTTTTAGAAGATTTTATTTATTTGAGAGAGAGAGAGAGAGAGGGTGAGCACACAAGCGGGGGGGGTGCGCAAAGGGAGAAGCAGACTCCCTGCTGAGCACGGAGCCCAATGCAGAGCTCAATCCCAGCACCCCGAGATCATGACCTGAGTCAAAGTCAGATACGTGACTGAGCACTCACTGAACTACCCAGGCACCCTGGGAGAGGGAAAGAGTCTTAAGCAGGCTCCATGCCCAGCGTGGACCCCAAGGTAGGCTCAATCTCACAACCCTGAAATCATGACCTGAGCCAAAATCAAGATTCAGAAACCTAACCAACTTAGCCACCCAGGTGTTACCAGTGGGGCAATTTTAAATATGTGGTCCAGGATAGACTCTCTGAAGGAGGCATTTAAGTTATAGACTGAGGAAGTCACATGAAATCAAGGAGGGCTGCATGACTTGGAGTAGATGGCGGGAACCGGTGGCGCAAGGGCTTTGAAGCAGAAACAAACTTGGAGAATTTGAGGACAAGAGGGAATGCTAGCATGATAGAGAATATATAACAAAAAAAAAGGGGGGGGGAAGCTGATGAAGTAGAAAAAGGACTTTTATATAGAACTTTTATTTTTTAGATAGGTTTGGGGCTTTTATATAGAGTTGGGATTTTATTCTAGGTAACCAACAATCCATTGAAGAGCTTTTAAGCAGAAGAATGGTATAAGCCAAATTATATTATATTTCCAATGTAAAGGAACATTTTGTAGGGATTCTTAAACATGGGATGATTTGTGGATATTCACTGTCACTACCAAAAACAATACTAACAAAATCTTTTGAAGATAAGGGAATAACTTCTGACCTAACACTGTACTTATTCATTCATACATGACTAGAATAAGTTATGATAGTCTATAAATTTTGACAAATAGCTAAACTACAGTCAGTGTATACTGAGCTCCCATTTTCCACATAAGAGATTTATACTACTTCGAATAAAAGAACGTCCTCAAGGGGCGCCTGGGTGGCTCAGTGGGTTAAAGCCTCTGCCTTCGGCTCAGGTCATGATCTCAGGGTCCTGGGATCGAGCCCCACATCGGGCTCTCTGCTCTGCGAGGAGCCTGCTTCCCTCTCTCTCTGCCTGCCTCTCTGCCTACTTGTGATCTCTCTCTGTCAAATAAATAAATAAAATCTTTAAAAAAAAAAAAAAAGAACATCCTCAAGATCTCAGTATAAGTACGGAGGAGAAAAACCCATATGTTTTTCACCCCTCTTCTCAGTCTAACAACAACAGTAAATCCCAATATGCTTCATAAGAATTAAGGATGTCAATTGTTAAAAGAAGGAGGAGGAGAAGAAAAGAAAATTTTCATTAATTGACTCAAGATGCAAGTTAAAAGTACATTAGTCTTTGTCTTAGTTCAAACCACTTTAAACCACGACCAAAGATTTATCTAGCTGTTTTCATTTCTTTATGTTCCATTGTGTCTCCATTTATCTTTTCCTAAATTTGATGTGAGATTTTTAAAAATATCATTATTTTTAATTTATTTATTTGAAGGAGAGCAAGTACAGAGAGAGAGGGAGAAGCAGACTCCCCACTGAGCAGAGACATCCCCTGCCACGGGGCTCCATCCCAGGACCCTAAGATTGTTACCTGAGCCAAAGGCAGAGGTTTAACTGAGGTTTAACCTGGACACCCTGATATGAGATATTTTTAACAGAAACATTATAAAATATTAAGAAAATAAATAAGGAAAAAATGAGAATGTGTAAATAAGGATAGAAATATGAACCAAGGATAAGAAAACACAGCAAACTGTACAAGTTAGGGGCCTGGTTTTATCTTATTTGCTAGCTAATTGTTTTGAGGGACATTTGAGATTATGCAAACAAAGCATGTGCAGACGGATGGAAGATGTTCCTTTAACCATCTTAGTAATAGAACCAAGAGTAGATATAATTGCCGTAGTGTAAAGCATCACAATGCCAGTGACATAGGTATACATCAAATTTAACATGGCAGATTGACTACAGACATTAATCTTGACCACCCCCCTGCCAACTACTTTAAAGTGACAGTAAATAAATTTTAGAAAGAAAGTGGGTAAAACAATATAAGACATATTGGACAAGAAATGGCAACAAATTTTTGGAGGCCAGGGGATGGTCAGGAAACTGACAGAAAATTGAGAAAGCTACAGAAATACCATTGAGAATAAGCTAGTTTTAACCACAGAATGCACAGGACTTGGAAGTATCAACTACACTGAGAATGGATTAGGAGGTGTGAAAACACTCATTTAAAAACCTGAATAAGATGTTTGGACTTCTCTATTTTTTCCTCCACCCCAGTAGACTAAATATGCTCAGCACCTCCATCGTCCCCCTCAAAGTGTAGAGTTCCAGCAAAGGTGGGGGGGGGGGTGAGATTTAAAGCAGAAGAGGAGGGATGATCAAGTAAGGTGTTACCAAGCAGTGGGACTCTCACCTTCCTACCTGTGCACCAGAAGTAAGCCCTCACAGCTAGACATAACCCTGATGCAAGAGACCAGTGGCATTACTCACTAGAAAAACCAAGCAGGTCCAGATGAAAAACAAAAATGAAAACCATAGATATATTTATTTGGGGATAGATCAGTAAAGAAAAGCCGATTTTCATTACAGAGATGCCTACTTTTGATAAGCACCATCCACACATTCAAAGCTTACTATATGTTTCCTCACACGTAGGTATGAATAGGGAGATATGAAATTACCAGAGATATGACCAAAACCTCCACATATAAGACAGAATAAGAAAAGACACAAAAAGAAAAGGGAAATCAAGAAGAGACCATGACAACATAAGAAACAAAAGAAAACTCCAGAATTTTACAATTAATATCCCGAGATAATATGGGATATTAAAAAAGAACATTTATTAAAAATTAGTAAAATTTAGAGAACAAGAAAGAGCTTTTCAAAATTTGTGTATGAATCTAAAATTTAAAAATTGATTTCTAAAAATCAAGAACATTTTCGAGAAAGTCTGACAAGAACTCCATTAGATGGAAATATGGAAAGAAAGAATAAGTAAATAAGAGGACAATTTCAGGAGGTTCAATATCAAACCAATGGGAGTTCCTGAAAAAGAAAACAAATGGACCAAAAAAAAATAGAGGGGAAGATTTTTTTTTTCCTAAAATAATATAGGCGCACATAAGAAAATTTTCTAAAATATAAAGACACTAGACTCCCAATTGAAAGGGCTAACTAAGTGTTACCACAATGAATTAAATGAGTTAAAGCCCCTAATTAAAAGATATCACTGTGAAATTTTGACACCAAAATTGGGAAAAGAATTTAAGAAAATGCACCCACAGCAGTGGTTTTAGGAATACAAAGGATTTAGGAATCAGAATGGCACTAAATTTGAACTACAAAGCTTGAGGTTAAAAAATAATGGAATAATGTATTTGAAAACAGGAAGGAAATTATTTTCAAGTTAAATTTAACCCAAAAGTCAATTAAATGAGAGTGTAGAATGAGGATATTTTCTGATATGTAAAATATTCACACTTTTAATGATTAAAAATCCCTTCTTAGAAAGTACACAGTAAAAAGGGTAGAAACCAAAACAAAAGAGATGCAATTCCAAAAAATAATATGCAACACACAAACAGAAAGGAAAGACTCTCCTGGGTAATAGCAGTGCAAAAATGTGGAAAGCAACAACTTTGAATTTAGATAGAAGGAGAGAGAGCTCTGTAAGACGGCTGTGGTGTAGGAGGCAATGTTTAACTCTTGAACAAAAAAATTCATTGTTCAAAAAGGAAAATGTGATCACTTGACAAAATTGGCATATGAACTGTGTTTACCTTAGAGAAATCGAAAATTTATGTTCACAGAAAAAAAACCTGTATAAAAATATTCGTAGATGTTTTATTTGTAATAGCCCCAAACAAAAAATAACCCAATGTACTTTAACAAGTAAATAGATAAATTGTAGTATATCCATACAACAGGGTGTTATTCAGCAATAAAAAGAGCAAAGTATTGATAGAGAAAACTGGGATGGATCTCATGGATATTATGTTGAGGGAAAAAGCCAATCCTAAAAGATTTTATTATTTATGATTTCATTTATAAAACATTTTTTTTTTTTGCACTTCTCAAGTTAACCTTGATGGATGTTACATTCATAAAATATTGGAAGAAGGGGTGTCTGGATGACTCAGTTGTTAAGCATTTGCCTTCTGCTTGGGTCATGACCTCAGCTTCCTTGGATTAAGCCCAAAGACAGGCTCTCTGCTCAGTGGGAAATCTGCTTCTCCCTCTCTGTCTCCCTCCCCGCCCCGCCCCCGCACTTCCTGTTCTCTTTCTCTGATCTCTTTCTCTCTCTCTCTTTTTCTCTCAAATAAATAAATAAAATCTTTAAAAAATAAAATTAAGGGGCACCTGGGTGGCTCAGTGGGTTAAAGCCTCTGCCTTCAGCTCAGTTCATGATCTCAGGGTCCTGGGATCGAGCCCCACGTCAGGCTCTCTATTCAGCCCTGCTTCCTCCTCTCTCTCTGCCTGCCTCTCTGCCTACTTGTGATCTCTCTCTGTCAAATAAATAAAATCTTAAAAAAAAAAAAATAAATAAATAAAATTAAAATTTGGAAGAAGAACTAGTAATCCATGTTGTTTTATACTTTTTTAAAAATTTTTAATTCCGGTTAGTTAACACAGTGTTATATTAGTTTCAGGTATACAAAATAGTGATACAGTTCCATACATCACCCAGTGCTCCTCACAACAAATGTACTTCTTATCCCCATCACCTGTTTAAACCATCACCCCATTCTCCTGTCCTCTGGTAACCATCAGTTTGTTCTCCATAATTTAGTCTGTTTCTTGATTTCTCTCTCCTTTTTTTTCACTTTGCTTGTTTTGTTTCTTAACTTCTGCATATGAATGAAATCACATGTAATTTGTCTTCATCTGACTGACTTATTTTGGTTAGCATTATACTCTCTATCTCCATTCTTCTTGTTGTAAATGTCAAGATTTCATCCCTTTGTATGGCTAAGTAATACTGTGTGTGTGTGTGTGTGTGTGTGTGTGTGTGTGTGTGTGAGCTTTTTATTATGGTGCTGTCCCAGTAGTTTATTTTTTGGTTTTATTTCCCTTGCCTGAGGAGATATGTCTAGAAAAATGCTGCTATAGTCAATGTCAGAGAAATTATTGCCTGTGCTCTCAGAGTCTTATGATTTCAGGTCTCACATTTGGATCTTTAATCCATTTTAAATTAATTTTTATGTATAGTATAAAAAAGTGGTCCAATTTCATTCTTTTGCATGTGGCTGTCTAGTTCTCCTAACACCATTTGTTGAAGAGACAATCTTTTTCCCATTGGATATTCTTTCCTACTTTGTCAAAAATTAACTGACCATATAATTGTGGGTTTATTTCTGGATTTTCTATTCTGTTCCATTGATCTATGTCTATCTTTCTGATAGTACCATACTGTTTTGACTACTACAGCTTTGTAATATAACTTGAAGTCTAGAATTGCCTTTGCTTTTCTTTTTCAAGATTGCTTTGGCTATTTGGGGTCTTTTGTGGTTCAATGCAACATTAAGGATTATTTCTTCTATTTCTGTAAAAAATGCTATTAGTATTTTGATAGGGAATGCATTAAATGTGTAGATTGCTTTGGGTAGTAAGACACTTTATAATATTTGTTCTTCCATTCCATGAGCATGGAATGTCTTTCCATTTCTTTGTGTTGTCTTCAATTTCTTTCATCAGTATTTTATAGCTTTCAGAGTACAGAGGTCTTTCACCTCTTTGGTTAGATTTATTTTTAGGTATCTTATTATTTTGGGTGCAATTGTAAATGGGATTATTTTCTCTCTCTGCAGTTTCTTTACTGGTTTATAAAAATACAACAGATTTCTTTATATTGATTTTGTATCCTGTGACTTTACTGAATTATAGTATTTTCTTGAAATGACAAAATTATAGAAATAAAGAACAGATTAGTGGTCATGAAGGATTAAGACTGGGGCTAGAGTGTGGTTATAAGGGTTAACATGAGAGAGTTTTGTGGGGGGGTGTTGATGGAACAGTTCCGTATTTTGATGTGATGGTAGTTACACAAATCTATAAAAAGTGATAAAATTCCATAAAATAATACATAAGCAATGCATGTCAAAGCTGCTGAAATCCCAGTTAAGGTCTGTAGTTAATAGTTTTATACCATTGTTAGTTTCCTGGTTTTACTCATTATTTAGATGTTAGAGGTGAGTAAGTTGCTATCATTGGGTGAAGCTGAAAAACTAAAACACAGATACTCTCTATACAATTTTTGAAACTTGTATGGGCACCTAAAATTATTTCAAAACAAAATATTTGAAAAAATATATTCCTCTCAAAGACTATTCCCAGAGATTCTGATTCAGTAGGACTGAAGAGAGAAACATGAATTTGTATTTTGGCAAGCTTACCAACTGGTTCTCATCAGCTGTCACATTTTAAATCCCTTCATAAAATGCATGATGTTCTCAAAAGTTCTTTTGACTATGAAGACAACAGCAAGTTCTACACAACAGTTTCTATAATGCTTCTTATTGCAAACTGAAGTTATCATGCCAAAGGACAAATAACAAATTCACAAGGGACCAAAACAGTGTATATCCCATCCCTGGGGCATGGCTTAATTCCCAGATAGCAACCAGATGAAGATTAGACAGCTTCATATCTTTCAAGCATCACTCTATAAACATTATTTCAACATTATTTCTTACCTTTAAACATCTCAGAAGATGTCAATTAAGGACAGATGAACCTGATTTGATATTACACTAAATGGAGAGGAAGGGTGATATTCTTTTAAGAGTATTACAGAAGATCTCTACTTGAGGAGTAGTCCTCTCACCTTTAAACACTGATGGGCTGAAGAAACGTATGTTAAAAAAAAAAAAAGACCAAGATTTTAATAAAATCTACATAGAAATGTATGAGTAATTGAAGCCTGAGGCTTTATCTTTTAATTATAAGGAGTCTAAAATGTGGTTTATGTTAATGAATATCAACTGAATTCAATTGGAAAGGTCTATAATGTGGTTAAGGCTCAACACTTTTTTTTAAAATAGATTTTTATTTATTTATTTGACTGAGATCACAAGCGACTAGAGAGGCAGACAGAGAAAGAGGAGGGGAAGCAGGCTTCCCCGCCGAGCAGAGAGCCCGATGCAGGGCTCAATCCCAGGACACTGGAATCATGACCTGAGCTGAAGGCAGAGGCTTTAACCCACTGAGCCACCCAGGCACCCCAAGGTTCAACACTTCTATACTGCCTGGTTAACATCAACTTTTACCATTTTACAAGCATGAAAATTTTATTCTCATGAAGAAAATGACTAAGTCTAAATATTTTCTCACAGTTATTTTGTTAATATAAAATTAGATGGCTAATATTAATTATAATCTCTTAGAACTTTCTCTAGCATATATATTGTAAGGAAAGAAGACAACCGTTCATTCACTAAACCCATTTTTTAGCATCTCCACTCTATATCAGTTACTAGATTAGATACTGAGATTCAAAAATGAATAGTATGTTGTTTCTTTCCTTAAGATGCTGGCATCTATTGGAGTGAGAAAATATTAAACCTACAACTACAGTATATCAATTTATTATAGTTTAGGTAGTTTCTGATCTGAATCTTGAAAGCTGAGTAGAATCTAGCTACATGAAGAAAAGACAGAACATAAGAGAGAAGAGATTATACAAATGCATAGAAGAATTCGTGTTGATGATGTGTTCAGGTAACAGTGACTCTATCTGAGGTAAATGATGCATTTGGGTGTACGTTTGTGAGCCGCAGGATAAGTTCCTGAAGCCAGATCATGGGGAGGATCTTTTCAATGACAGTCTGGCCTGCAAGGCCACCTTGAAAGCATTCAAGCATTTTGAAAAGAGCTTCTAAGTAGTAGTGTTGACACTGGATTATAGTATGATAAAATAAAAGGCAAAGAGAAAAATGAAATTATTGAACTTAGAAAATGGTTTGGGGTGCAGAAAAATTATCCATTATGATTGTTCCCATTTTCGTCACAGCTTATACTGGTTTTCACACACTGGAAAGCCACTCGTTTTTAAAGCAGCTGAAATTAGTCAAAATCCCCCAAATTTATCACATTACACCTATACTCAAACCATCTATATACAATAATTTGAAGGAAATTCTTAAAATTTCATGTGCCAGCCAAGTCTCTGTTAAAAGGAAAACAATTGTCCTTTGGATTGGAAACACCATCTGGATCGCTTCAAACCTACCGGGCACTAAATGCAGCACTAAAATGCCTAAAGCTGAAATTTATAAGTAACAACAACAAAAAAACCTTAAAAGAATTTTCAGATCTTTAAAAACTTCCCTCCAGTAAGGCAGGTTGGCATTTTCTGCACTGCCCCTGCGTACAGTAAAATGTCATGTGACTTTCTAGAAGGGATATTGTGAAGATTAACAAGATTGTGTTTTAAGGTTTTTCAGGTTCTTCCAAGAGTGAAGCTCTGTGAGTTCAGGTGTAACATTCATTTTTCACCGCAGAGTCATTTGAGTCCCAGGGATATCAGAGTGAAGCAAACCCAACTTCCTTCTAAGGATCTTACTACCTACATGAAATAGTTACATAATATTCAGTAGAGAATTAGAACTATTAATGTTTGAATTATTGAGCAAGAACCGTGCTAAATAACTGTGTCCACATTACTTGTAGATGTCTTGAAAGGCCCTTAATCATACAGAAAAGGGTTTTTAGGGCACCTGGGTGGCTCAGTGGGTTAATTAAGCCTCTGTCTTCAGCTCAGGTCATGATCTCAGGGTCCTGGGATCGAGTCCTGTATCGGGCTCTCTGCTCAGCAGGGAGCCTGCTTCCCTTCATCTCTCTCTGCCTGCCTCTCTGCCTATTTGTGATCTCTCTCTCTATATCAAATAAATAAATAAAATCTTAAGAAAAAAAAAAGGTTTTTACCATATCAGGATAATGCAGGGATTTCCTCATTGATTATTTAGGTTGAGGGAAGGAAGAACTAGTATTGCAGGTAAGAAGAAATGTAGATTAAAAATGAACTTTTAAAGTATGGGCAAATCAAATTTATTTTAATCAATTCAAGCAGTCAGTAATATGTATCCAATAGTGCTTGATGCAAGTGTTCTGAGAAATTACAAAAAAGCAGTCAATTCAACAAAATAATCAGTTACTTGGTTTTTGGAGACTCTTGAATTTTACTGGTAAAGATATTATATAGACACAGGTATATTCATAAGCAATGGAAATATTACCTGGTATTTACTAATAATACTGTTCATAAGGGCTGTGCCAAAGGCTGCTAAAAGTAAAGATCTGCCATTTTTTCACTTCCGTTAATTTATTCAAACAACATTTATTGATTATTACCTGACATAAATCCTTTTGTAAATAGGTTGATATGGCTTAGTTTGTAATTCCTTTGTTCATTCAAACATTTATTTATTAATACCCGGACACAAGGGCAAATACAAAACAAAGTAAGCTATAGTCAATGTCCTTAAGGTCTTTTTACAATAGTGATAGGGTCATATATGTAAATATATTATAAATTCATCTTACATATAAGGTAGAACAGTAATTAAGATGTATAAATAACATAATGAAGGCTAAATGCTAAGTCGAGTTCTCAAACCTAGGGACCTTTTAGAATCACCTATTTTTTTTTTTTTTAAATTTAAATATAATGCACAGGGCACCTGGGTGGCTCAGTGGGTTAAGCCTATGCCTTCAGCCCAGGTCATGATCTTAGGGTACTGGGATTGAGCCCCACATTGGGCTCTCTGCTCAGCAGGGAGCCTGCTTCCTCCTCTCTCTCTGCCTGCCTCTCTGGCTACTTGTGATCTCTCTCTGTCAAATAAATAAATCTTTAAAAATAAACAAATATAGTGCACAGCTCCTCCTTCTGCCAATTCTGGTTTAATTGGGCTGAAATGGAAAACTAGAAGTTTTTTTTTTTTTTTCAAAGCTCTGCTGATTCTAATAAGTATCCAAAGTTGAAGAAAACCTAATTGTTTGCTTAAAAGATTAGAAAGAGACAGGTAAAATATAGTGTTGAAATTGATTTAGCTCCTGAGAAATCCTATGAGAGACAAGGGAAATTCCTAAGGATAGCTACTATGTAAATTGAATGAAATATTGTAAATTTATTCTAATGATTCAGAGGAAGAAAGAAGATCCACTAATAATATCCATATAATATCCTCTCAATCCATGATCCCAAAGCTAGGACCAGGTAAAACCAAAACCTATGTGAATATTTACTCTTGGGGTCTCATTCTCCAAGTTCTTCCAATTATTCAAGCATATAACTAATCAAAGCCTCTAAGGAAAGTTTCTGCCATATGCTATATTTGAGATAAGAGTGATCATGTGAAATGTTACATTCGAGGGCCTGCCTTTCAGAGAAAACTGAAATCCCAGGCCTCACCAAGAAGAGTGGTGATTTCCATGGCACCCTCAGACCTTCCTAGCCATTGATATACCAGAAGACAATAGTCTACATGATAGCATATTCCGTCAGGAACTATAGTTATACAATTTAGAGTTCTCATTCAGTTTTCCTTAGTAATAAAAGCAAATGAAATAAAAACACAAGGGTATCTCTATTTCAGAGTTTTTTGAGAAGTTCAACTTCCAGGTATATGTTTGCATTAGACTTACTGTGTCCACAGCGATGTGGAGAGTACAAATCAGGTAAAAGGTGATCTTTTATTGAGCCAAGCAAAGAGAGGCTTAACATAAATAAAACCTTAGGACTAAAACGTACTATATTGAAATTCCCAATCACGACTTATCCAGAAAAGTCTGAGACCAAAGTTTTACAGCCTTATAAAAATATTTTCTCAGTAGCATCACGCCTCTATGTAATATTTTAAAGCATGCCTAGTCGTTTGGATTCAACACAGCTGGAAAATAAGAATCATCTGAATGAATAGGTGAGTTTCTTCATCAGTGGATTTTAAATATACCTAGGCATCTACCCTTTTTGAAGCTTCAGGCCTTGGATTCAAAGCATGATTCTGTTTAACACTTTCTAATTGATAAACTTAAATACATCTTTAGCATTACAAAAAATGTATACAGCTAGAATTTTCATCAAACACCCATAATGTCATTTTTCTAATTCAAATTGGCTGTGCACCAACAGCTTATTAACAAGATATTTTCTTGCTGCTTGGGGTGTTAGGACAAAACATGGGGTATGTAAATGTGTAGGTAGAAGTTAAGGAGTTTTCTTTAGAGCTAACATGCATGAGTAGTCAAAACAAAATCTTTTAACTATAAGTTTTATTCATAGAAGAGATAATAAAGATGTGCTTTTTTTTTTTTTCCTTTTCAAGAGAGATCATTGTATAAGTATGTTTTTTGTTGGGTCATCTCATTGTTTGTCATTGGCCTTCATGAGGTATTTAGTTTTATTCCTCATCTATTGCTATAAACCTCACTTTTTTTTTTTTTTTTTTTTTTTTTGCATTGCTCATATAACCCATACTTACTAGTACCACAGCATCACCACCAAAGGAGACACTGGGAGGCTGGAAGTCTGTTCCCCAAGCAGTTATGATCTCAGAAATCTCCCAGTTACTCAAAGCTGCTGTATAAGGAGTCCCATTCGGTGACCGAAGCAGTCTCTTGTATTGAGCAGAAGTGTCAATTCCTTGAAAACATTCAAGGAATAACAGTAATAAGACAGAGTGCAATTACTTATATAGTGAGGGATCTTTTTTACTAGGTTAGATATCAGCTATAGACAGTATGTGGCAGCAACAACCACAAAGAAAAGACAAAAGATGGCAAGGACACTTGGTCCCACCCTACTGCTTTCGATTTCATTATTCTCCAAAGATAGAGACAGGCATCTTCTGAAACAAAGGACAGAAATTGATATCCTCCTGAGCAGGAGGCAATGTCAATATGATATCTCAACCCCCCTTCTGAAGATGGCAAAAAGTATTTTCTCAACAGCTGCTGAAATCCATTTTGCCTCATTTTCACAAACAAAGAAATGGTAGTTTCCCTTTCCTGACTACACTCTTTTTTTTTTTCAAAGACTTTATTTATTTATTTGACAGAGATCACAAGTAGGCAGAGAAGCAGGCAGAGAGAGATAGGAGGAAGCAGGCTCTCTGCCGAGCAGAGAGCCCGATGCGGGGCTTGGTCCCAGGACCCTGGGATCATGACCTGAGCCGAAGGCAGAGGCTTTAACCCACTGAGCCACCCAGGCACCCCATCCTGACTACACTCTTATATGTGGTTGGCTTTCATCCCTTCTCCTCTGTTCTGTGCCCAAGCAACAGTCCAACGCCTCAAATTCATCTTTGTATCCAGTGGGCAATCACAAGGCAGGCAGACACAGGTGTTCCTCAGGTCATTATTATCGTATGTTATATTAAAGATTGTGAGGATAGGAAAAACTCTATGTCTTAGTCTATTGGGGTGTCTAAAACAAAATACCACAGACTGGATGGATTATAAATAGCAAACATTTATTTCTCACAGTTTTGGAGGCCAGAGGATAGAGGGGATAGAGGATAGAATGGTAGTGTGAGGACTCTTTCTCAGGTCCCAGACTTTTCATTGTCTCTTCTTGTAGTGGAAGGAGTGAGAGGTTTCTCTCTGGTTTCTTCTATAAGAGAGATCCCATTCATGAGGGCCCCACACTGATGATTTCCCAAGGGTCCCACCCCCCCTCCTTGTGGGTTAGGGTTTCAACATATGAATTTTGGAGGGACACAAACCTTCAGACCACAACACTATGGCTTCTTAAATGTTTGGGCTCTCCCTGACTTTAGTAATAGAAAATGTGTGTCTAATAAAATAGCAGATATGAGATATTTCATATACCTAGGGCTTGGGTTTTTTTAAGTCTTTTGTTTTGTTTTGCAATGTTGGTGAACAACATTGCCTTGGGTAAGTATGTAGCATATGTACGTAAAATAGAAATGGATTGGAAACCAAGTATATCCACTTCATAACAGAAGTTGTCTTTGGGAAGGGAAGGAAACTAATGGAATGACAGGGAGTTGTTAGAGAAGACTGGCTAAATTTGTAATGTCTTGTTTCTTTAAAAAATGATGGGGCAAATATAACTAGTGGTATGTTTTAATGTTGTTTGTTATGATGGGTGTTTTTTATGTTGTTCCTTCATTTCTTCTGTATCTTAAGACCTCAAAAATATTAAGAAAACAAGACTATTAGCTAATCACATGTCCATTGTGCTATCTCTTTTGGAAGGAGATGTTTGCAATTAAAATACCCATCCTTGCTGTTCAATTAGCAGTTGCACCAAAGAAACCTTCATTGGGTATTAATCAATTCAAGATCACAATTTTAATGTCACTAGTCATCCTGCTTTTAAATAAATACATTAATATTCAAATTCATGTGTAAGTGCCCCATATATCTGATTAACTGAAAGTTAGACAAGCCTTAATATATGCAGAACACCATTCATGTGCTCTAAAAAGCAAATGAAGAAGCTGGAATAAATATATTATGAGTTATATGTGTCTGTCTTTTATGGAAATGAAGAAAAATTCCCTCAGGAAGAACCCAGATACTTCGCTGTTTTCATAATTTACAAGGTATAGTGCTAAATACTATACCTGGCAAAGCATCAGTAAGGATAAGAAAGAGTACATTCATCTATAATAGTAAGTTATGAATAACATTTATATTACATATATGCATCACACAGAGCAACTGCATGTGTATAAAATTTCTTTGAGTACTGTGTTGTTTATAAGAACTTTCCAAAAAGGATCCCCAAATTATTGATGACTGTTTACTTTCAGCCCATGAATCATTTCCTGAAGATATTTTACAATTGTGATTCAGCTGGGCTTTTAACGGACTTATTTATTTTTTTGTTTCCTTTTTAAAAAATCACCATTTCTGTTTTCAGATTAGTCACAGGTTTGGCCCCTCTCATGGGGTAACCACCAGACACATCTGTTGATTTCTCCCCAAATGACGATAGCAACAAGAGTGCCCTTACAAAATAAAGGCCAGAGAGAGAGGAGTCTTTTCAAAACACAACAGGGAAAATCACCCAAAATGAGAGAAATGAGATAACCAGCAGATGCTCCAGAATATGGAAGTCATCTGTAAGCATTTAGCAGGATGGAGAATGCTCAAACAGTTCTCCATTTGCCAGACGCCCGAAATAGAGACAGATGAGCTATTTCTCTGAACTTCGACAACAGCGCCCGCTGAAAAAGCAAACCCTTTCTGCCAAGGGTCACTTGTCGAAACTGTTGACTGTAAATCAGAGTTCTCCATTTTGGCCTTATGGTACCCAGAAAATACAGCCAAAATGTTCATATGTGCGTCTTACCTGCGGCAGGAAGATGATCATCCTTGGTCGCTGAAGGTCTGCAGGGATGGGGACAAATTGTTTACATGTTTTGAACAAAGACACCTTTTCGGAAACGTACATGTTGTATGCACTGTTTCTTATCTTTCCTTGGCGAGTAAGAAGTGTTCCTAAATGAAATAACCCACATTTCAACTGCATTGGTAAACAGTGGTAAGGATATTTAGGTCTGGAAATGGTCATGAAAAGGCCCTTTATGTATTTTTTTTTTCCTCCTGAAAATAATTGCTGCTGCATTACGCCATGTCTTTTAACCTGTTTTAGAAGAAAGGAATGTCTTTGTGTGAAGTGTATTATCTGGAATCCTCCTCCTCATATTGTTTAGATCATGAGTCTGGGGTGTTTTTTTTTTGGTTTTTTTTGTTGGTTTTTTTTTTTTTTTTGCACTTGCTCCCAGGGTGTCTGAAACATTTAAAAAAACAGTGAGTAGTCAGAACTGCTCATGCTGGCAGCGGGTGCCTTACAGTTTGCCATCATGTAAATGTCAATTTTGCTTTCATTTATGGGGCTGAGCAGAGATAAATCCCAGTAGCATTGAAAAAGATCTCTAGATTTCAGTTTGCCCCATTTCTGTGTGTGGCCTGACCGGTCAACCCCAAGCTTCTCTGTTCCTCTTCATTCTGTTTAAACTCCATTACTCTTTTCCTTTAATTTTTCCAGCTCTCTCAAGAAGCTAGGGGGATCTCTAGTGGGGATAGAATATATTCTAGGCCAGTGGTTCTCATGCTGTGGTCCCAAGACTAGCATGGAAACAGACTTGGGACTGCTAGAAGTAGAGATTCTTTATATCTCACCTATTGAAATAGAAACTCAAGTTAAGGTCCAGTAATCTGTGTTGTAATCAACCCTTCAGGTCATTCTGACATACCAAAAAAATTTTGAGAAACACTGATCTACACCACAGTGCAGAATTTCTCTTAGGAACTCTGCAAACCATCACCTCTGGAAAACTCTACCAGTTTTCCCCCACGGAATTCCCCATGTGAGAGCCTGAATATTTTCAGATGCCCTTTTTGTGTCTAAACTATGGTAATCTCCAGGTATAAAAGGAATCCCATTTCAATTATGCCTGGTGTCAATGTTTGGAGTAGATAGTGATGGATTAATTTGCATTAAGAATTTATCCTGGATCAGCAAAACAGATTAAACTATAGCCCCAACGACTTCCAAAAATGACACTTCTTTGATTTTTCTCCTCCACTAATGTATACCAAAAAGGAGATTTTAAACCCTTGCAGAATAGCAGAGCCAGCTGTGCAGAAGACAGGCACTCCAGTTGGTTGATGAATGGATTACACTTGCCAGTGAAGTATCCTTATTGGTGGATAAAGACAACTGATTGATTACCTTCCTTAATGAGCTTTGATTGTACTACTCAGCTGAATGAGGTCCTGCAGGATTTTTTAGATTATATATTTTTTAGATTACAAAAGAATGTGTGGTCAAAATATGCAACTGAAGAACTACAAAGTCAGGGTTTTATGGCATTTCATCTAAAAACCGGTAACATTGCAAACACAAAGGAAGTATCCAAAGGGATTTTGTGAAGTGGCAAAGTTTATGAATCACCTCAAAATAAAAGTACTGAACTTACCTTAAGAAAATACATGACTGGGGCTCAGTGGGTTAAGCCTCTGCCTTTGGCTCATGTCATGATCTCAGGGTCCTGGGATCAAGCCTCACATGGGGCTCTCTGCTCAGCGGGGAGCTTGCTTCCTACTCTCTGCCTGCCTCTCTGCCTACTTGTGATCTGTCAAATAAATAAATTTTAAAAAATAATATTTAAAAAAAATAAAGAAAACACATGACTGCGTATTTTGTTGTTGTGCCTCTGAAAGGTGTGGTTGTTAAGTTCTGTTGAGAATACTTCTTCAGTGTCACAGAAATTACATTCTTTTTTTCCCTCCTCTACGCAGCCTGTAGCCAGGTAAGGCCCCTCCCCACACCACATCTGTAATCTCTGGAACTCAGGTCAGAGAAAGGGGAAAGATTAGAGGGAAGACTGGCCTGTGAAAATGCCTAAAGGTGGAGAAGGGCTCAGTCGTCAAAATCAATCAGCAGTCCCTTTGCTTTCAAAATGGGAACAAGATTTACTTTTTTAAAAAAAGATTTTATTTATTTATTTGAGAGAAAGAATGAGTGGGGAGAGGGGGCCAGAGGAAAAGGAAGAAGCGGACTCCCCACTGAGCAGGGAGCCTGACATGGGGCTTGATCCCAGGACCCTGGCATCATGACCTGAGCTACAGGCAGGTGTTTTACGGACTGAGCTACCCAACAAGATTTACTCTTTATTCAAGAAACTTCACCATCAAGTATTGTGGCAATGTCTTTCAAAATGAAAATGCCATTTGATTCTGTATTTCTCATTTTTTTAGGCTTGAGAAGACCACATTGTTACTGGGCACTTTCCAGATGCTCGCTAAGTTCTGGAGTTGGTGGTCCAAAGGTAAACTCACCCCCTCTCATGGCTCAGACCCATAGGCTCAAGCTGTTTCCTCCAGGACCACATGCAGGTCACAGGCTCAAAATCCCTGAAAGTTTCTTAGCAGGAGACGGCCAGACAGCCAAAAGAATTTCTAGGCTTCCATGATGATTAGAATATAATATACAGTGTTTTAGCACAGAAATGATACCCTTAATTATTATGAATACACTCGAATGCCTGCTCTTTGCAGAAATAACCTCAGTGCACTGAAACAGTAAGAACTATTACACAAAATACATAAAAAACATTCCTGTCCAGTTCAGGAATAATTTGCCCCTCACTGGGAAGAACAAAGCAATAGGAATGAGATGGCATTAGGATGTTACAAAGGGGTGCAATCACCTCAAGGGTGTAAGAGCCACTGCTTTGCACCAAATCCACTTTCTATACCCTTCAACTGTCTGAAAAAAAGAGAGCATGCTATGGAGACTGTTATCTGTACCTCTTGGGGACATTAATGAAACATGAACAAATACAACGGGCATTAAAAAAATATATAGGCACTGTTTCATTTTCAATTACTTTTGACAAACTAGGCTGGGCCACACTCTAAGCTCAGAAATGTAGTCCTTGTTGCAAATACAGAGACATTCCAGCCTAAGAATTAATCTGAACAGTCATAGAAAGGTGAAAATTCACAGGGAATAATTTCTATCCTCTTCTACACTAGAGGTAAATCAAGTATCACAGAAATTCTTCTCTAAATAAAAAGTGAAAGTATTTAGCATTCTAGTTTGGTGGTTTTTTAAAATGGTATTTTTTCCTTCACCTCTTTAAGTCCATCCAAAATTCAGAGCATTTATACACACACACACACACACACACACACACACACACACACACACTATGCACACACACACTAGAGTGTGTGTGTGTGCATAGTGTGTGTGTGTGTGTGTGTGTGTGTGTGTGTGTTTATAGTATACACACATAGTATTTGGTTGCATATTAGCAACTAAAATCCCTCTTGTGAAATAAGTGTTCCTCAGTATGACACTACATCACCTAACAGTACTCCGGTGTTTCCAGAACATAACATTATGTTCTGAACTTAGAGCTATGTGAACAAATTCACACCCAAAGGAAAACCAGCAAAGTGCCTGGCCTGCTTCCAGTTTCACTTTCCTCATTGTTTTGCAGGAATGAAGAGCAAATTTGTGGTTGAAAATGAAAATGTCTTTTCCCAACTGTGATCAGCTCTTCTGACCTGGCAGAAATGACTTCAAGCCTGTGTCTTTCAGGCCTTGAAGTCTTCTGCCTCAAAACAATTTCTGCTCAAGAGGATGCTCTCTGGAAGTTTTAATGCATCTCAAGTCCTGGTCTACATTTTCTGCTTGATCTTACCTTGCTTTCTTGCATATGCAACTTCTTACTAGAATTTCATAAGTTCTTTTTTATCCCAGGGCTTCCCAAGAGGAAATGTACTGTCCAAGGATGGGACTTTGGGCCGCTTGAGGATGTACGGGTAAGAGTTAAGACTAATCAGGTCTTTGAGTCAAAGTACCTGTAGGGCTAGGCTCAGCACAACATGGTCCTCATATAGCATAAAATTCAGACAGTTCAACTCAGGTCAAAATCAAAAATTCTGATTGGTGCCAAAACTGTGCTTTTGTATCTTTTACATGTTTTATTTTATTGTCACAAAATAGGGGACTATAGAGGGGAAAGCCACTCTTGGATTACAGTACAATTTTTTTAACAAATTATGTAATCAGGGCGCCTGGGTGGCTCAGTGGGTTAAGCCGCTGCCTTCAGCTCAGGTCATGATCTCAGGGTCCTGGGATCGAGTCCCACATCGGGCTCTCTGCTCAGCAAGAAGCCTGCTTCCCTCTCTCTCTCTGCCTGCCTCTCCGTCTACTTGTGATCTCTCTCTGTCAAATAAATAAATAAAATCTTTAAAAAAAAAAAAAAAAAAATTTAAGAAAAAAAAAAAACAAATTATGTAATCACTTTGACTGATTTCACATTAAATATTTACAAAGCAAGGTAGTTACATAAAAACAAATGGAACTAAGCTTTGGAGAATTAGCTGCTAGAATCTTATTTGTGATTAACTGAACTGTTTGACATTGGTATTATGTAAGTAACCTCAAAAAGAAAACAGTTAACAATAGATAAGTTATTGGATGGAAGTGTTTCTTTTTTTTTTTCTTTAACATGTAGAAATGGAGGAGTGAATTAGTTAAGAGTTCTATGAAAATGATATAAATATGAATTTAAATTAGTGATAATTATTTAATGTGTTCTAAAAATATTAACATTATTTCAATTTTAGCAATTACAGATGGAGTTAAGTATATATTTTAAATTCAATCCCATTTAACAGAATTCAAATTTGAAATGTCCCAAATCTCTAAAGTTTGAGATCATTCAAAATGTGATACTTTATTTTAAAAACTAAACAAAATCAATCCAAATCTATAGATTATTAAGATTTGGAGATGATAAAGCTAACAACAAATTTATCCTTCCCACCATCTCTCTTTTCTTTACATGCCTCTCTCTGCTGGTCCACGCCTTTCAGTGCTTAAATGTTTTTTTTTTTTCAAAGTAAAAGATTCATAGTGGGTTTTCATTTCTATTTTCATAGGCTTCTTTGGTATCTTAAAAATCCTTTAAAAGGAATATCTGACCATTTTCAGAGGCCAAACATTTTATATTGCTTCCCCAGTCCGCAAAATTAATTAATATCATTCAGTACCTTGAAAAATGAAGAGGTAAATAAATGGTGCTGTTATAAATCCAAACAAATTATAAAAATTCATTAGATTCTCCTCTTAGTAAAAAGGATGCAACTACTAGTTAAATAACTTGAGGAATTGAGCTTGAGTTATTGTAAAATATGCTGAAAATTATAATAGATCTATTGGCTTTTTGAAAGAAGGAAGAGCTTGCTTGGACCTCTTGACTCTCACCTCTATTAGCATATATATCACTGCTGGGCAATGTATGCAACCTACAGAATTTAGCAAAATTTTACCCTGTAGAATAAAGTAGAAGCTGAAAGAGATATAATGCCTATGAATTTTCTTGCTTTTTGTATTATGGAAAGTTCAGCCATAATAGGTCCCTCTGCAGTAAGAACAGCTACATGTATAGGATGGAAAGAAAGTTTGTATGTCAATCATCTCTCTCCTTTCCTCTCCTAAAATGTCAGAAAATTCTAGAAATGTGAAGCCAGAAGGGATCTTTAAGATCACTTAATTGGACTGCATTGTTTAAAAAATTATGGGAATGAGACCTGCATAAATTAATTGACTTACCCAAGGTCATACAACTATGCTCTGAGAATCAGAAATCTAGCTTCTGAACCACTTCACATTATAGAAGCAGAGTAGGACACTTCCCAACAAAGAGCCAAAGACAGACATCATCTAGATGTACCATTTCAACAGGAAATGGTGCTGTCAGATGTCTCACGTCTTCTTCATGACTACTGTGTCTCTTCCAGTTGGCAGAAATAGCAAAACAAGAAGGAACACAAATCTATTTCTTTCGTCAAAGTTTTTAACTTCTAATTCAAATGATGGTTTTCACCTCTAGCTTAAAAGTTAAAATTTAACAATTTTGTTGTTAATTTAAAAGTAATGGAAAATATTACTTTGCTTCTTGCAATCTCTAAACTTCATACACAAGACTTCAGGCCTCAGGGATAAATTACCAGTGGCTCAATATGTTAATAATTTATAAAGCCAAATAGCTTCACACCAGGATATTGGGCAGGCAAAATCCAAAGAACATAGCTTTCTTCATTTATTGCATACCATGCATCACATCACTGACAAAGATATTCAATAATAATAATAATAATAATAAATTAAATTAAATTAAATATTAAAATTAATTAATAAATTTTATAATAAATTAATAATTAAAATTTAAAAAAATAATAAAAATACCTACTACATGCTCAATTTCTATGTCAGGCCGAAGATGAGGGGATGAGTAAGGAAGAGACCTTCCCCTCAGTGAGTTTACTTTTGAGCAGGTGAGACATGATGGCATGCACACAAATGACCACAGTTCAAAATATAGCACTTCCATTAAAAAAAAAATCACAAGACTCTAAGAAAGTTAGAGCTTTCTAGGGAATGGGAAAAGCATTACGAAATGAGTGGCCTGTGAGATAAAACTTGGAAGCTCCCATAGGCCTGGGATTGGCAGGGAAGATGGAAATGGTCTAGGGCTGATGTTGCCTGAAAGCCGCCTCAGACCCTCTCCTGTGTTCTTTGTCATTTCTTGCCTCTGTACTTTGTTCAGAACGTTTCTTCTTCAAAGAGAGTTACCTGCCCCCACCTCTCTATTCCCTCACCTCCTCCATTATTTGGAGAAGATGGGTGAATCAATATCAAGGGCTGAACAGCTTTAGAAATGTGAATAACTACTTGCCAAAGGCTATACCCCCATCTCTGCTTTTAGTGCCCCTCCACCACCACCCCCAGTGCACCCCCTGCCTAACCAAGGGCTGCACCCAGAGCAGCTGATCAATAGGGTTATTCATTCATTCATATATGTTTACTGAGCACGGACTAAGGTGAGGCATTATGTTAGGAGGTAAAGGATATGGACAAAATTAATGTGGTCCTCACATTAATATCTATAAACTCCACAGAGTTACAGATATTTAAATAAGCAGCTGCAACAATATGGTAGATGTGATGAGAGTGGAAGCATGGGGTGGTGCTGTGGTACAAGGCAAGGACACCTTCCGGGCTTCGCAGGGTCCAGAGAGTTTTCCACAGAGAGTCACGAAGGATGATAAGGAGTTGGTAGGTGCCGTCCTGCAGCAGAGGCAGGGAACTGCCGTGACTCAGGAAGCAGGAAGCATGTGTTTTTGCAGTGAGGCCCCTATGGAGGCCCTATGGTGACCAGTGGGAACATCAGGCAGAGTGATGCTGCCCAACGCTTGCAAGTGAAAACCTCACAAATGCTGTGAGACTGTGAGTTTACTGACCAAAGGTCAAAGGAAGGGGAGAGGGAGCTGAAGTTTTCCTAGGGTCTGTGAAAGGAAGATCTGCGGGCAGATTGGAGGTGGGGAATCTATTAACTAAAGGGAAAAGAACCTGAGATAAAAGATGGGGGATTGCAGCCTTTTGAAGCTCTCTCCTTGCTAATTATGACCCAAGGTCAATCCATCAGAAATCAGAACAGATAAAGCTTCAAACTGACAGGACTTGTTTTCATGCAAATGTCTCTTGAAATGCAAACTAATGGGAAAAAAAGAGTAAGAAAACAGGGTGTGAACGGCAGCAGAGTATGGCAGCAATTTCTTTATACAAAAAAAAAAAAAAAAAGCAACCCTGAGAAAGAGGTGGGAAAAATAACTCTTTCCAGCAGATTGCAAAATCTATTCCCTGTAGGTTATGTTCATCTACATGTTCTTTAAATTCCATCCTTTGAAACATTACATTCTTTTAAAACATCCCAAATAGAACAGACCTTATGAACATCTTCACTTTATAATTTTAACAGAACAGGGACTAGAGCCTGCCAATGCAAAGGAAATATTCTTTAAATAATGGGATGATGGTTCTGCGAAAAAAGCAGTATGAGGTGACCTGGTTAGGGGCTTAGGTGGAAAAAAAAAAAAGAGAGAGAGAGAGCGCGCGCGAGATCTAAAGATAGGGTACTTGACTCCAAAAATGGTGCTGTGAGACTGAATATTGTGGGCTGAGGAAATGTATTTTGCTCTGTTCTGTTTAATTCTGAGGTTAAAAGCAGTAGTCAAACCATGACAGCGAGGAGCTTTCTGCTCTGTTATATTACAGCTCACTTATTTCCCTCCAAATATTAAACAATGCCAAAAAATCTTTTAGTTATTTGGGATGCGATCCATTTTCATTTCTCTCTTGTCCTTTTTTGGTTGTGAGATGACAGTTTAATATTCCAGGCTCCAAACCAGAACTTGGCAAATGGATTTAAAAAAAAAAAAAAAAAAAGTTAAATGCCGTAGGGAAGAAAAAAGGTATGCAATTAATTTTTCACAAGAAACTGTGAAACTGGTGCTAAGATGACTATGTTTATTATCTATTTACCTCATACAACTCTTGAAATCTTTCAGAACACCATAGCATGTAGGTAATTTTACTAAACTTAGTTAACTCTTGGTTTTACAGTATGAAAATTCACATTTATTATCTTCCACTTCAGCATCTTTTTAAGAGTTGATATATAATTATCTGAAATTAAGTGCAGCATTGTGCAGTGACTAAAAACCCAAGTTTGAAGACAAAGTTGAGTTTCAATCTCACTCATGACTCCTACGTTATGTCCCTTTGGGACCATTACTTAACCTTTCTCAGTGTTAGTTGTATCATCTTTAAAAGTGATACATGAATAATTCTAAATTCAGCATGATTTTCTGAGGGTTAAGTAATGTAAAACAGAGCTGATGCGTATGAAAGAGTGGATACATAATAAGCTTTGAGTAAATAGGAGCTCTTGTTAGTATTGTTCGATGAATGTTCTTGTCCTAAGATTTAGAAGTTTCCTTGGCCAAGGTCACCTTTTTATTCACACCAGTAGTTTTCTAGGTATTTCTGGACTTTATTACATTGCAAATCAATGTTAATCTGAATATGTGGACAACATCATAACCAGCTCCAAGAATGAAACATGTCAAGAAAAAAAAAAAAAAAAAGAATGAAACACGTCATTTTACTTGAATGATGCATTTTTTAATATACCTAACCTGCTTAAGAGCTGGAAGTTGGTCTACTCAGTCCACACTCAGAAATTGCCCCCTCACAGTCCTGTATGCACATTTCAAAATACCAAACAGAAAAAAAAACTCATTTGCCAGTTATCTTGCTTAACACCAAACATGGTAGGGAACGCAGTCTGTTGGTGACTGAGTAGCTTCAGGGCTTTCTTTCAAAATGCTAGTTTAAAAAAAAAAAAAGACTGTGGCCAGGAGAAATTCCAGTTCTGAAAATACTATGCACCATTGACACATTTGTCTTTTACTTAGGGAAATGTTAAGCTTTTGAAGTACATTTTGGGTGTAATGGACTTGGAAAATACTTCTAAGATGAGCTTCTCATGGTTGTTTCATTCAACATCAATTTGGGACATCTATTTTATGTGTTTGGCCTTTGGGTAGCTTTGGGACTGCAGCAAGGATTGAAATGTAGCTCCAGACTCATAGAGATTACAGTTAGAATTGGGGGTAGGGGCATATGAGGGAGAACATTGAGAAATTAATAGGCCTTGCTAATGCAGTGTATATAATACATTCTGTAAATGAGAAAATGTAAAATAGTATAAGAATACATTTGCATTTGATTTCTGGCAAGATGTTGAATAATGGTAAGGCTTTAATCAACCAGTCAATGTACATTAGTTGAGAACTAGTGTTAATGATTCGGGAATGGTTTGACAGTGGGAAAGTGATGTTTCTACTGGACCCCTCCCTGGCCACATCAAGTAAGCAAACAATCTAAACAAAAATTGCAGTTTTTTAAGCAAATGTGGCTTTAGGCTGACTTCCCATGGCAACTTCACTCTCCTGTGGGCTGTCATTTTAAATCCTTTCTGCGTAATCAAACACACCATGCTGTTGAGACTTCACCGTGAAATAAGAAAAAATTATTATTATAATCCAGTGCCTCAATCCCTAAAAACTTTTGTTTATAATTTTACTTGCAGAGACTAGTAAAATCCCAGACACGAAATCAAATCCTCAGCACTAGGGGAAATGGAGAACTCTTGACTAGCTAAATATTCACTATCTCTAACAGTAGATTTTTGAAGAAAATATGTCAAATCATATTCAGTATTAACTTAGTGCTACTTCTTTGGAAGTTGTGATGCCATTTGTTTGATCCAAGTTTGTTTCATAGCTTCTGGTCATCTCTAACTATCTAAGTCCATCCTTGACAGTTTTTCAATAAATATAAGGGACGCCAATGTGGCTCTGTCGATTAAGCATCTGCCTTTGACTCAGGTCATGATACCAGGGTCCTGTGATCAAGCCCCACAGGCTCCTTGCTCATTGGGGATCCTGCTTCTCCCTTGGCCCACCACTCCCCTGCTTGTGCTGGCTCTCTCTCTCTCATTCTCTCTCTCTCTCTCTGACAAATAAATAAGTAAATCTTAAAAAAAAAAAAAAAAAACACTTATGAGATGGAAGAGGGTGGGGGTGCCTGGCTAGCTCAGTTCGTAGAGATTCAACTCTTGATCTTGGGGTCATGAGTTCGAGCCCCATGTGTACCATAGAGTTTACTTAAGAAAAAAGAAGAAGATCGGGGTGGGGGGATAAATCTTAATTATGCTGCTGATCTTTTCTGTGAAGTACTCTATAAATATGTCAAGAAGCTATTCATACAAGAGGAGAATTACTAATGATATTCTTATGATTCTTTCATTAAAACTAGAGAACAGTTCAACCCCTCCCCACTCCTTTGTTCTTGTTAACTTTCTGATCCCAATCAATAGGACAAGGTTTGAAATAAAGGTGAAATTATTATGAAATTGATGCATATCTAAATATATGTATATACCCAAAGTATAATCTCTTTAAACAAACCTAAATCTTCTTTGAAACAGGTAATAGTCAAGTTACAAGAAAAATTTATACAGATAATCACACATACATGCACACATATACACACACAAGCACACATACATGCTTGGTGAAGGACCTAAACTGGGTTGGAGAAAAGTAGAAAAATTTAAGGAATCAGTTACTCTTTATCAAGGCCTCAGTTAAGAAGCTCTCTTAAGAAAAGAAAAAGGAGGGAGGTGTGTGCACCTGGGTGGCTCAGTCCTTAAGCATCTGCCTTTGGCTCAGGTCATGATCCCAGAGTCCTGGGATTGAGCCCCACATTGGGCTCCTTGCTCAGTGGGAAGCCTGCCTCTCCCTCTCCCACTCCCCCTGCTTATGCTCCCTCTCTAGCTGTGTCTCTCTCTGTCAAATAAATAAATAAAATCTTAAAAATAAAAAAAAAAAAGAGAGAGAAGCCGTCTTTAAGTCCATTACATGAGGGACAAAATATGCAGTGCAATGATTTAAAAATTAACAGCAATAAATCTTTTGAAAACACTCATTAATTGAATAGGGCAGTGGAATTTGTGGAAGCCAGAAGAAGTTAATTTTATTTTCACAAAGGTCTATTTAAAAATGAAAACTTGAAAAAACTTATCTATGGACATACCATGCTGAACAGGCCTCATCTCTAAAATGAAAGCCTACTTTGACATCAGCATATTTTCCACCTTTGTGCAATATCTAGAAGAGGAAAATATTGTATTTAATAGAGTTACAAAAGTACCCTTAAAATACCCACATGGTTTAAAGAAGTGTTCGTTTAGATCAAGTCAGAATAAGAGAGTATAAGTGGGACATTTTGAGACCCAGGTGAGTCCAAATGATTTGAGAACTGCTGCATTAGAGCAGTACCAAAGAGGCAACCAATGTCAGAGGTGCCAGATGCTTATGTATTGCTTCAGCCTCAAGACACGCTTGGGTTACAAGATTACACACAAATGAGGTGAATCCAATGCACCATTTGAATTTCAGCCATATTATAAAAAATAAAAAGCCCAAGTACTCAAGAATTGGTAAAACTCAAAGTTTTGCCAAAAGGAATATCAGCTAAGGACTTAGAATAAAATATTTGTTGCTCCTGAACTAGATTGAAAACAGAGAGAACTGAGTACTCCAGATGAGACTTAAATTATTTTTTCATCAACAAATACTCATTCTTATTAAATTCCAACATTTTACTTGATGTAAGGTTACAGCTATGATGCTGTCATGCCTAAACATGTTTCTGCCTTCGTGGAACCAAAAGTCTCATTTAAGTCTTTAGTAGCACTATATACACTATGTACATACACTCTCTCTATAGATACATACACTACACACACACACACACACACACACACACACACGTGTGTGTATATTCTTTCCTCCTGGATGTGTGTGTGTGTGAACCTTAGTCAATACCTTGACTATGCAACTATATCTTATTGGGTGAGTTGGAGTTAGAAAATGGGCAGTTATGCATTTTTTTAAAATTAGATAATCAGTTTAACTTTCTGAAGCCAAATACAACGTACATGACACTGTGCTAAATTGTAAAGGAACGTTCACCCAAATTCAATAAACAAACAAAAAGATTGATTGGCTACTCATTAACATAAATAGGAACCTCATTTACTTGAACAAAAAGTAACTTTTAAAATATTGAACATTGGGGCTCCTGGGTGGCTCAGTGGGTTAAGCCTCTGCCTTCGGCTCAGGTCATGATCTCAGGGCCCTGGGATCAAGCCTGCATCTGGCTCTCTGCTCATCAGGGAGTCTGGTTCCCCTTCTCTCTCTGCCTGCCTCTCTGCCTACTTGTGATCTCTGTCTGTTAAATAAATAAATAAAATCTTTTTAAAAATAAAATAAAATATTGAACATTAATATATATCATGAAGGAGATGTGGCTTCTGGCATAGAGGGGGTCAGAATCCAGTGAGAGAGACCAGTAACAGAATATGGAAGGAGGGATAAATTTTGCCTAAATATCCAAGGAAGTCCTTCCAAAGATGCAACATTTTGGCTGAGACTTAGAAGATGAATTCAGAACCCCATGCATAAAAAAAATAAAGTTCTAGGCAGAGGGCAGAGCATGGAGGACATATATAACAGAGAGATCTGAAAACATCCATGTGGCATGACTGGGAAAACACTGATTGAAGAGAAGAGTAAGGGAGAGAGAAAATAAATGTCTTAGAGATGGTTTTAAGGATAGATTTAAAATAGCTTGAATGGGGCACCTGGGTGTTTCAGTGGGTAAAAGCCTCTGCCTTCAGCTCTGGTCATGATCTCAGGGTCTTGGGATCGAGTCCCGCATCGGGCTCTCTGCTCAGCGGGGAGCCTGCTTCCCCCCCCCCCCCGTCTGCCTCTCTGCCTACTTGTGATCTCTGTCTCTGTCAAATAAACAAATAAAATCTTAAAAAATAATAATAATAAAAGAGCTTGAATGACAAGCTGAAGAATATGGGTTAGATTCTATGAAAAAGGAGGAATCATTTAAGGTTTTGGAACATAACTATTCCATGATCATAGCTGTGTTTTAGGTAGGATGAGTGATAAGATGGACTGGGAAGAGAAGAAAGGGAGAATCCACTATGATGAGGGAATAGTTTTCCAGGTTAGAGACAATGAATCCTCACCCTGGGTCTGGGACTAGTAAACCTTCAAAAAATACTTGTTGAATGAGTGAAAAAAAATTAATGTAATTAAGTGACAGTGGGGATAGATTTAAGAGTCATTACCTAAATAAAACTTACATGATTTGGGAAGAATATGATGGAGGAGGTGAATGAGCAATAGGGAAAATTAATGATTCCAGGGTTTCAGGATGAGCTAAGAGGGTAGGTTGTGTTGCCATTAACTGAGTGTGGAACTAGGTTGAGAATGTGGTTATAGTGATGGTGAGAGGGTGAGAGATTAACAACATCTGACAACATATTGAGTTTGGGCTGATATCTTTATAAATGTACTACACTAGGTATGGAATCATTATCTGAAGGTTAGAAAAGAAGTCATAGCAAGAGAAAGAGTTGGATATCATCTGAGATTAGTCAAGGTACAGAGAGTTTGAGATTATAACAGAAAGCAGTATAGCATGAGGAAAAAAAAATATGACTTTCACAGATTGGGTGCCCAAGGAAGTGGTATCTGAGATGGAGATTAGCTAGCATGACGTTTATTAGGGAGAAGGATCAGAGTCAACACTTTGGGGAAAAGAAGACGTCAAGGTGTAATATAGTTTCAGCAGAAACTTCAGCTAATCCCCCAGGGTTTTCTGACTATGGTATGAACCTTTATAGTTGCCCCACGTTGGAACAGAGGCTGGGCCTTATACCTCTGTACCCATCAGCCATTGGAAATGACTGTCCTGGGAACTAGGCATGATCTTTGGCTGGGTGACTCTCTTCAACTGCGGTAACTCCTAAGAGGTGCTAACAGTGGGGGTCTGTCTTGTATTCGTGCACCCAGCAGCAGGAGTTATAATTACTTCTTACCCAGAAGGTGTTCTTGGTGGCACATCACATATATGCCAGGATGGGTAAGCACAAAGTAGTGTAGGAAAGCCTATACTGAAAGAAGTGGATGGTGAAGGGTGAAATAGAACAATGGTTTCTGGAGGTAAAAGAACACTAGGATACGGGTGCACTTTGGAAGCCAAGATTCAAGAAGGAAGAGAAACACAACAGATGTACTATCTGAAGGAAGTTTAAAGAGCAAGAAAAGAACATTGAAATTTGGCACAAAAATGATTATTATTTTTTTTTAAAGATTTTATTTATTTATTTGACAGAGAGAGACCACAAGCAGGCAGAGAGGCAGGCAGAGAGAGAGGAGGAAGCAGGCTCCCGCCGAGCAGAGAGCCCGATGCGGGGCTCGATCCCAGGATTCTGAGATCATGACCTGAGCCGAAGGCAGCAGCTTAACCCACTGAGCCACCCAGGCGCCCCTGATTATTTTTTTTTAATGTTGCTATGGAGAAGGGGAGAAAATAGAAGAAAATAGAGGATTGTGTTTGGCCCAAAGTAATCATCATTGAAATCACAGAAGCAAAGGGGAAGTCAATATGTTAAGGAAGAAAATAACAGGCAGCAAAAGAACGTGTTCTCTTTCTGTTCAGAAGTTCACCTGCCATTACTAATCTCCTACTCTGACTTGATTTCCTCCAACACAAGAAGCAAAAATGCTAAATCCTAGAATAGCAGACTAATTAAATTGGCTCAGCAATAGGTTCATTTCATATGAGAAAACCCATCTGATGAAAAGAGTTTTCTTTAGTCCTGTGAATTTGCTGGTAACAGTCCTCTTGAAAGACTCCAAGTTATGTTTCATTCAAGATGTTCAAGAAATGCTTTCCTAGATATCCATTTAGAGTCCTAAAATTCTCTAAGCAACTTTATGGTCTGATAAACTTAAAGCTATTTTCCAGATTAAGCTTTGGATAGAGTGAATGCCTTTGTCTGGTTGGAAGCCCAGTTCTATGGAAAGGCATAAATAAATACCCTTATTTAAAGTCACAGAAAGCCTGACAGCATTCTTGACAGCATATTGCTAAAAACAGCCCAGATATCTTCAAAGAAAAGAAAAAACTTTTCTTCAAAGAAAGATGAAAAACAAAGAAACATTTATTGACCAATTATTACACTCAAGACACTTTTTCAGATGTTTGCATACAAGATACCATTTGTCTTCACTCCAATTCTGTGAGTTATCCCCTGTCTTATAAATAACATTTTTGTGTTTCAGTTTTCCAAATAGCATGCCCAATATTACATACTCCATAAGGAATAGAACTAGGATTTAATAAATGTCTGAATGACTGATTATTTCATTCATTTGCATTATTAAACATCTGTTTTTGTATTATCAGAACTCAAATAATTTGATAGCAAAACTCAACCCTAAATTTTTATCTTCATGATTATTTTCATTTTTTGTGTACTTATTTTTATACATCATAATGTTTTAGAAACACGTTTAAAAAAAAAAAAAAATCCAGCACAGCTGCCTGCAGTGGTAATTCAAGTTACATGAATGAAATGACTCAGGTGGTCACCTTCGCCCCACAAGGATGCAGCTGTTCCATAATGCACTTTGGGGGGACACCAAGAATAGTGCCTGGAGTGGTGAAGACTAATACATATTGTTTTTCAAGTGACTTATATAGCATAAAATAGTCACTCTTTATTGAGCGAAATTGGTAAGGTTTTTTTCTCTTTTTTTTAAAAAACATTTTTTTCAATGAAAACAATTAGAAAGATTGAATAAATCATAGTATGTTAGAAAAAGGTAAACTAGCAAAGAGAAAACAGAGATATCTCACTCATTTTCCTACCTATCGGCTATAGAACTTCTGTGACAAAGAAAAAGGTGTTTGGGGACCAAGTATATATATTCAACTCATTTAAATGATTGGAGCATTCACATAGGATCTGTTAAATTAATTAATTAAGGTATCCAGTAGACTAAGATGGTTTTAATATGCCAGTAGTCTTTGCAAACAAACAGAAACCTAAGCCTATAAATGTCTCAAGTTTAAAAAATGAAAAACTAAGGACAACCAGTCACAAACAGCCAACTAAGCTTTTCCAAATAATGTCACCTCTTAAGCCATCAAATAAAGCTTTCAAATAAGCCAATCAAATAATGTCCTTACTTTGCTTCTATGTCTTCTGTAGACAAGTCTTACCAGTAGCTCCTGGAGATGGAGGGCTCCTGACCTCTTCCAGTTTGGTACCGTCTCATTCCAGCCAATTTTTGCTCTAATAAGCTCTTAAAATTTTATATGCCTCAATTTATCTTTCATCAGCTGAATGGTCTCTAATTCAATTCTTTTTTATATTTACATGTTGAATAACAGAAGCCAGCTCCTTTTTTAACATCTATGTAGTAAAATTATGTAACTATCCATGTAATGATGCTTTTAAAACATTTTATTTAGAACTAAATCTGAAGAATGAATTGCTGATGGAAAATACATTTTATTTTCAAAGGAGGATTTTGGTATCAGTTGTTGCAAATAGAAATGAGTTAGCAAAGTCTATTCTTCATAAGCTTTATGCAGAAATGTTTGACCTCGGTATTTCTATAGTACAAAAAAGTTGATAAGTTAATATAATATCTATTTTTGGACAATATGTGGTACATTGTACCCTATTATTCACCAGGGATTTTTTTCAGTAACACCTGAACACATAGAAGTTAATTCCAATAATTGAAAATATATAAAAAAAAAAAGAAAATATTCTTCTGTAAGGAAAGTTGAATGTATAATTCTACATAATCCTGAATTCACACAAACATTTATATGTATGTCTACTTTGGATAATATACAAGAATTGGCTAGTGTTGATCAGCAATTTAATAAATTAATAGGTTGTACTTACATTAACATGTTAATCTCCTAATTATCTGTTCTCTTCACAAGTGCTTAAACTAGCTTTTAAAAGTGTTTTAGTGCTTCATAAAGGTAAACCAGGAATACTTTAACAGGAAATAGATTAAGGATTCATCCTATAGATGAACAGCTGTATTTATGATCAAATATATAACTCAATATTTTTCCCCAGGGAATGAGACATATTTGTAGAAGTCAGGAAAAAAAATTCTTGGCTCTGTCTAATTTGACATACACAATCTGTCACCAGTACTTGCTCTAGGAAAATAAGCATATCTGATCAGTGAAGCTCTTTCATTATTTTATGTGTAGGTTGACAAGTAGAGGAGGTTAAATCATACAGCTAGAAATTTTAACTATATATATATGTATATATATATATTCTTTTAGGAGGACTGGTGGTGAGCACTCACTGCATAATTACTTATAGAACTAATAGTAAAGGAGAGTTCAAAAGGATACATTCTAGTATAAAATATTATAATACTCTATGTTTGACAATGTAGATATGACTATATATATATAAGTATATTATATATATAAGTATTTTTTATACACAAACACACATACATATTTGTTTTTTAGAGAGAGAGAGAGAGAGAGAGAGGAACTCAAGTGGGAGGGAGGGGCAGAGAGAGAGAAGGAGAGAGAGAATCTTAAGCAGTCTCCAACCTCAGCACAGAGCCCAACTCAGGGCTTGATCTCAGGACCCCGAAATCGTGACCTGAGCCTGTATCAAGAGTCAGATGCTTAACCGACTCAGCCACTGAGGTTGTCCTATGGAACAATTATATTTAAAAAAAATAGAATGAGGAAAACAAATGAAAAAAAATTGTTTTTATAAATAAAGTTGGTGGTAACAGTATTATCAGAAGACAATAATGCATGTGAATAATGCATGTGATTTTTTTTTTTTTAACAGAATAACCAGGTTGTTCAGACAAACACTGAGCGAATAAGTTATATTTCTCACTAACAAATGCGTAAGGAAATGAACACTATTTTGGGGCTCAAACTGTATATTTTAACTCTTTAATATTTTCAAAATTTACAAATCAGTATGAGAGAAACTCAAGAAAATTAAAGGACCTTGTATTTGGCACCCTAGCTTTGGGAACTTCTGTCAGAGCACAGGTAAGAACTTGCTGTTGGTTCCATGTATCATGCGCAAGTGGCTAACCTCGTGTTAGAGGAATTACAAGTAAGTTTGTGCAGGAAACCTATCTCCTCCCTTCCAGAGAGGTCTTCATGTCCTAGCAGGCCAGACTATAAGGATACCAAGGTACTAAGGTAGATATTCCTAAAAACCAAGTTTTCTAGACTGTTTTTCATCCTTTCAATAGTATATTTTAATTTAAAACTTCAAATACCTTTTGACTAAGAAACTGCAACCTTCCATGTAATGTTGCTTTTTACTTGGGTATGCATCAAATGCAGTAATTTCCAAAGCAGATCTGATTTTACAAGACCAACTTAATAAATGAGAAATTATAGGATACTCTAATTCTAAGATCCCCTGTGTCCTTGAGAACTAGTGTTTCCAAGGAGAATGTGAAAGGAGAAACAGATGGAATGTAAAACAGATTAAGTAAAAGTTGTATTCTAAAATTTGTATAGCACATATTTGTATGAGTTCATGAGATATTTTATCTTTAATATGCACTTACATAATATATAAATTATATATATATACATACATGTATATAATATATATAAAATGTATTAGCTACATCCACTAAAAATCTTACATTAACTCTGCCCACTGAAAAGCTCTAGAAACAATGGTCTATCCAACTGCAATAAGCAAGCTAAATATTGTATGCCTCCCAGTGAAAAAACAGAATACCTGTCGGCAGCCTTGCCAAAGGATCAAACTGGGGTAGATTTGGGATAACTATTATGAGTTCCGCCTTGACATGCTGTGTGCTACGCAAGTGGAAGAGCATAGTAACCATCTGAAAATACAGTAAAGAACTTATAAGATTAGAATAAATATTTGAGGGTCATTTTAATGGTGTGGCATTTGAAACAATAAAAATTAATGAGTTGTATGTTGAGAGAAATAGCAGAAGTCTAAGGTGTGAACTGTAAGAAATCAAGAATCAAAATATGGAGGTATTGGGGGGATATGTAAAAGAGATAAAGGGGTTTAAGAGAACAATTATTGTAATGAACACTGAGTAATATATAAAAATGTGGAAACATTATATTGTACACCTGAAACTAATGAAATGCTACATTCATTATACTTCAATAAAAATAAATAAATAAAACAAATGTTAAAAAGAAGAATCAAAACATAGATAAATAATCATAAAGAAGATTCATTGAGCATTTCAGAGGAGTGAGAGAAGCAATAAGATCATAGGGGTCACGTGAGGAGAAAGTTGAAAGAAGCAAACTTTGTGAGATACCAGTTTTCAGCCGAAGACCTAAACATTCAAGATGTGGTCATCAGTTCCATGGCCTTACTGCGGTGAAATGTTAATAATAATTGCACCTTAAAATTGCTAAAACCAAACAGAAAATGTCAGGAACCTCATCTGCACTTTAAATTTAAGTAACTACAAAAATAAAACCTTTGCAAATGTACGCTGTGGAATTATTAACATTCTCATTTTCTGAAGGAGAAAGCTGATACACAGAGATATCAAGTGACTTTGGAAATCCAAGTTAATTGAGAGTGAACCTTTTTTTTTTTTTAATTATTATCATCAGGGTCTTCTTAGACCACCCTATCTCTATGATTTCAGATTTCGATTAAAATGTTAAAGATCCTCCTATGTGTATTTATCAGTAATCGGTGTCCACTTAAGAAGAGATTGAAAATTCATAGCCTGATTCTATATTTTGAGGAAACATAAAAGAAGCATCATAGCAAGATGGACAACAGAGGGTGCCATCCACTTTGTGCATAAGATGCTTTGACTAATCATTTCCTGAATCGTTACTAAGTGATGCTTCATAAAATTCTTGGCAACTGAGCATTTTAAACTGCAACAGATGTGAAATGGTGAGTAATATACTTCCGTATTTTTCTCCCTAAAGGCAGTTGCAATTCAAATCCTCAAAGTCAAAGCAAAGGCAAACTGACTATACTTAATTAAATGTTGATGCCAATGGAAAGCCTTATACAGTATCTGGAGATGTTAACAAAGAAAAGCTTGCAAAATGAAATCAGCAGCTACTTGGTGTTAACTGATTTCCAAGTCAAGAAAGAGGGGCCCAAGTAGTAGGCCAACTTCCATGCTGATAGTTAACAACTGACTTCCAGGGAAATGTCATTCTTGAATAGTGGCTTTGCTAATTGCTTATTTTAGATTTTTTCCGTTGAACAGAATTACAGATTCCTCCTACAATTTCCTAGGAAAACATTTACTTAAACCTTCCTTGACTTCTCAGTGCAATAACAATAAAAGTCATCACCTTCTGGTACTTAAGTTGAACACAATGCTTTCAGCAGAGTCGTTCTATATTTGCAATAAAGTTATTTCTCATGAAGGATCAAAATCCTCACATATGGAAAAAGTAACCAGCCATTTTCAATATGCTTTGTGACAGATGCTTTCACAAGCAAAATGAAGCATGGAATCCACAGGTTTCCAATGAAGAACTTAACTGAGAATAACGTGAACAGCTGGCCAACTCTCTGATTCCCCCAAGAGGCACATCTCAGAAGGCCATTGCAGCGTTCCTACCTCCCTCCTAACTTTCCTTCCACTGCCACCGAGCCCCTATCAGGTGCATGCAAACCAAACACTGGAATCTAAAAATTATTAGATTCTCTGACCAAGACCTGATGTTCTGGGAGCTTCCTCAGAACTTCTGTGAACACGTTTTTTGGTCTGAGCATGTAAATTTTATATTATCGATTATTTCAAAGCAAGACCGTTTATACCTCCAATCTTTTTACTTTACTTTCCAAAGCAAACATTGTATTTCTATTTTGTTATTTTCAGATTCTTCCAGACATATAGCTCTATATACTAGTGATATAGGGAACTCTTCAGGAAATAGATCAGAGGTTCTCAACCTTTCTATGGATAAGGTTTTCTTTTTAATATCAAAAACCTCAGACTCTGCTTATGATAGTAGTTGTATTTTTTTCTTTTAGATTTTTTATTTATTTATTTGACAGACAGAGATCACAAGTAGGCAGAGAGGCAGGCAGAGACAGAGAGAAGCAGACTCCCTGATGAGCAGAGAGCCTGATGCAGGGCTCAATCCCAGGACCCTGGGATCATGACCTGAGCCGAAGGCAGAGGCTTTAACCCACTGCGCCACCCAGGTACCCCGATAGTTGTATTTTTATTATCAGGTGATTAAGGACTTACAATAATGGTAAAACGTTACAAGGATCCACTTTCATTTTTTAATTATATTTTATTTATAATATCAACATCTGTATGCACTTGGAAAAATAACATTTATTTCATAATACTGAGATTTTTACCCATATATTTGCAAATATTATAAAATATTAAAAAAAGAATTTTCAAATATTATAAAATATAACTCTACCCTCTAATTTTACTTTTCCCTTTCTATGCTTAAGAGCACCAATATGATTTTCCAGAGGATGCATTTTTATCTTAAGATCTTTCATGTTTCAGAAGAAGACTCAATAGAGACAGAAGCATTATGGTCAAAAGTAAGGCCATTTTCATAAGGAAGATGTGGTCCATATACACTATGGAGTATTATGCCTCCATCAGAAAGGATGAATACCCAACTTTTGTATCAACATGGATGGGACTGGAAGAGATTATGCTGAATGAAATAAGTCAAGCAGAGAGAGTCGATTATCATATGGTTTTACTTATTTGTGGAGCATAACAAATAACACGGAGGACATGGGGAGATGGAGAGGAGAAGGGAGTTGAGGGAAACTGGAAGGGGAGGTGAACCATGAGAGACTGTGGACTCTGAAAAACAGTCTGAGGGTTTTGAAGGGTGTGGGGGTGGGAGGTTGAGGGAACCAGTTGGTGGGTCTTAGGGAGGGCACGTATTGCATGGAGCACTGGGTGTGGTGCAAAAACAATGAATTCTGATATGCTGAAAAGAAATTAAAAAAAAATAAGTACTCAGAAGAAAAAAAATGGATGAGTATTAACTACTTAAAGAAATAGACCAAAAATTCTCTGTAAATATGTGATTGAGAATATTTAAGGACTCTGAACTAAAATAAATAGGATATAATCTTAGGGAGTCAAGAAAGAGATGTAATGAATGAGAAAAACTAAAAAAAAAAAAAGTAAGGCCATTTTCTTGCTCTAGTCCAGTGGCTCCACCGCACATACCACAGATCCAAGCTGAAAAGGCCAGAGGATCCTTTAAGCTTCTTCAAGTCTTCTTGACTGCTTCTCCTGTCTCACCAATTGCAAGTGATGATGTGCATCATTCATACCCTGGACACATCCAAGGTCTCTCGACCCACTCGATCCACCCCGCAGTGACGCCTACTACTACTTTCCAGGTGAGCCCCTATTTTCTCTGCTGAACAATTACGGAGTTGTCTTCCTCTTCCTCGGCAGAGGCTGCATGCAATCACAGATCCCAATTCACATGAGTAAGTCCTTCCCTTCTACCCTTCTCACCTCCTGCAGCAGGTCTTCACTACGTTGCTGATCACGGGAGACTCAGAGCAAATGTAACTTCCACTGTGAGGTTGCCTCAGTATCTCTAAAAGTATTTGCACTCATGGAATGTACACTTCAAGTCACTTATACAAGTGATTTCAAAACAATATAATCTCTCTGATTGCCCTTTGCAAGCAACATAGGGCAGGAACGGTATAATAATTATTATAGTATATTCAATGCCTGTCCTTCAGTGGTTGCCAACAAATGTCCCCTAGCCTTTAACAGCTCTCTCAGATTGTATGAAATCAAGCTCAAGGAACTTAGGTTTATCAAAACCCTTAATAAGTGGCTCCAGTCTATTTTTTTCATTCACATCTCTCTACCACTGGCCTCGCGCCTGCCTGCACTTTGCCAGAAATTACCAGACATTTTAGTCACATGACTTTATTTTTTGTGAAGTTTTTCCTTCCTTCCTTTCTTTCTTTCTTTCTTTCTTTCTTTCTTTCTTTCTTTCTTTCTTACTTTCTTTCTTTCCTTTTCATTCTTTTTGCTTTCACAGAATGCTATCATCATTCAGTTGATATATTTCCTATAATACCTTACTGATCCTTATTCAACTTCATCCCCTGATCTTTCTATTGAAGTATTCCTCATCTTTTATGTGTAATTAAAATATTACTTCTGTGGAAACATCTTTAATTTACCAGTAAGAATTAATTGACCTTTTTTCTCCTCTGTCTCAGAATACTTCACATACACTTCATTTAAAGCAGAAAATACAGGGTAGTCTGCGCCTTGCTCTGGTAACAGATAAAGCCCGAAATCTCAGCAGTTAGCCCAGTAAAGCTGATTTCTTGCTTTATAAAACCTAATGTAAGTCTGGTAACTTCCCAGGGTAGCTGTTCTCCATCAGACGACTTCGTTAGTCACCAGGCTGCTTCCAAATTTTGTGTCTGCTATGGCAGCATGAGGCTTCTTTCTCAATCATTTCAAGAGGGGAGAAGACACTGGAAGGCTGTGCAGGAACTTTTGATGCCTCAACCCAAAAGTGACATGCTCAGAATCCAGGGGTAAAATCAGGCACGTGATCCCACTTAATGCAAATAGGCCTACAAGAAAGGATGACTGGCTATTAGTGAGCACTCATGTTAAGTACCAGAAAGACTAACTTCCTTCATAGATATGGTGTCCTTACTTGTCTCCCTTTGATAGACTGTGAGTTGCTAGAGGGAAACGTCATTATCTTCTTCATTTCTATACCCCAGAACTTCAGCCAGTACCATGCTTTGAGAATGACGTCAGAGTTACTGTTAGAGCAGAATTAAATCACAAGGGAAAGAAGGTTGTGCTTATCTCTGAGGAGAAGAAACAAATTCTGTTCTTCCTCAGGTACCCATATGATAGAGTCTCCCTCTCATATTTGAGGCAGCTTAACAATTAACACTCCCTTCCATTCCGTTTTGAGCATTAAACATTCTTTTTTAAAGAATAGCAAAAGTTGCCACATGAAGTACAATAGTGGTTTTGTTACTTTCTGAATATTTAGATTCTGCACGTATTGATAGTGCATGAGCGGTCCAAGATATGAACTGTATAACTCCTATAGAGAGAAGGCTTTGGAGAAATCACCCCAGATCTACTACATGGCCAGCTTGCTTGAGAAGTTTGCCCTTATTTTTTAAAATAGTAATTATATAAACTTGTCACAAACATATTGTGTCTACATAAAGAGTCCAACTTACCCAAATTAAACGCAGAGGTGTTTTAATGTCTATCTATTGACTCTACCTTTGTATCACATATTAAAATATAAAAATTATGATAATTAAGAAGTGATAGTGTTTTAAGTTTGCTAAAAAGACAGTGACAATATAATATAGAAGAAAGTGCCCCGAATTAAAAATGAGATGACTTGATTGTTTAATGTAAAATCCATCACAATAGCTTGTTTATAAAAAGGTAGGTGTTGTTTAAGTTTGCTTCTTAACCACCAATCTGTAACAGCAGTAACTGTCATTTATTGAAACTTTATTATACTACTACAGACATTTATTTTTTTTAAGATTTTATTTATTTATTTTGGAGAGGCAGGCAGAGAGAGAGAGGAGGAGGAGGAGGAAGCAGTCTCCTACTGAGCAGAGAGCCCGATGCAGGACCCGATCCCAGGTCCCTGGGATCATGATCTGAGCCAAAGGCAGAGGCTTTAACCCACTGAGCCACCCAGGGACCCCTGACATTTAATTTTTAATATAGGAATTTGTATAGGTACCAGGCAGTTTCATAGATGCTTTATAGATCTCATTTATTCCTTACACAAACTCTTTGAGGCTGACACTATGATTATCTCTATTTTACAAACAAGGAAATTGAGGCAGAGAGAGTTTAAACAGTTTGTTGTTCAAGGTTACATTGCTACCACTAGATTAAAGCACCGTCTGACTACAAAGTCTATACTTCTACCACTATGCTCCATTTTCTTGCCCGTATCTCACTCATATTATCTCATTTAATATAAAACATTGTGGTGGTTTCAACTGCAAGAACTAGAGTAGCCAACTAAAACTGACTTAAACAAAATGGATGTGTCTTATCTCAGGTAAAAGAACTTCTCCAGGGTGGTGATGTCATCAAAGGTTCAGACTATCCATCCTTCTGTTCTGCTATCCTCTGTGGGTCGGTGACCCTTCTCCTCTTGGGAATGATCATACCAAGCAAATATGTTTTGGAGAGGAGACGACCTTTCCCAGAAGATATTCTGGTATTTCCCTCAGCTCAGTGACCAGGACTGGTTTGAGTAAAGGAGGGCTCAGAATATGAGAATCTGATACTTGGAGACTGTAGAAGGAGAGACAGACTCTAATAGAAAATGAGTATTTGTAAAAGAGGGAGCATGTGCACAATGGAGGGTGGCAAGCCAGAGAAGATGGTGGGATGGTTATAGGTAAGCAATCAGCAGCAAGTAGTAGCATAGGTAAGTATTAGTTATAGGTGAGAAAGCAGACTTCAAGAAGTGAAAAACTTGCACAAAGTCACTGAATTGTTAAGAGACATAATTATATTTAAGTCCAGATTGTGGCAAGACAGTGTGAACTCCATCCACTACACAATACCGATGCCTTCTTAACCTGTAGTCTTTGCCATGATGTTTGCATTCTTCTAATTCACTGGCAATTGATGCTTTGGTGTGCAACTGGGTACCTTCACATTATATCCAGCTTCCTCTTCTCACAAAAGTCATCTTAGCTTTGATTATTATCTGAAACTTAGGCTACTTTTTGTCAACATATCATTCAATGTTGTGGCTCTTGGTATTTTTTAGTTCCTAAAATCAAATCCTGCAGTAACTTAGAGAAGAAGATCAGGTACAAGATCAAGGTACTTATTCAGCATTGCCTTTGCAACCATGACTGATGCATCCTTTGAATTTTAAAAAGAACACTGCATGAACATGAAACAGCGTAGAAGGTTAAAATAAGTTTTTTGTTTGTTTTTTTTTCTAAAGTCACGTCATAAGTTTATCACCCTAACAGAATTTAAGTGCTTTTCCTTCCAGACTTTTTAAAAAAATATTCTTACATAATTAGAACCATAGTTTATATTTGCATTTGGTATCCTTATTCTTTACTTAATGTTACAATAAAAATACTATTATGCTTGCCATATGCATTTCAAAATCATCATTTAAATATGCACTCTTTCATCAATGAGATGCATTGTGCTTAATTACTCCCTAGTGTTAGACATTCAGTGTTTTCCATTTTTTTCGCTATTATAACCAATGTGTGACATACATCTCTGGGCATATTTCGAATTATTTTCCTAGATCAGATACCCAGAAGTAGAATGACTAAGACTAATGACTAAGGTTTGTTTTCATTTTGGTTTTTTGTGTGTTTTTGTTTTGGGGTCTTCATGGATTCTGCCAAGTTACTTTTGGAAAGGATGGGTCAGTTTACAGTGTGATTCGTAATGTATGGAGGCACTAAATTTCCTGTGCTCTCACCCTCAGTGGAAAGTATATTTCTAAGTTGAGACATTAAAATGAGCCTTCATTTTGTGATGCAAGAAAGAACCACAACACTCTGCTAGCAGCTCATAGTTTAGGGGAGACAAAATAAACACAAATATCAATAAAGCACTTGTGGATAGAGGGACAGTGTAATGAAGGAAAAGTGTCCTGATTATTGTGGAAGCTCAGAAAGGGAAACAGCACTTGAAATACCTCTTTGAAGAGTGAGGAGAAGAAAGATGGGTGAAGAAGGCATGGAAATTCTGGGCATGATCAAGAGCACAGAGGGTTGAAATGCCAGGGCACATGGTGAGATGTACAGCTTGAGGTTATAGGAGAATCAGGTAGGAGTCAGAGAATGGGAGAGAGAATCCTGGTGAAGGAGAAAGCATAAGATTTTGGATATCACATGACATAATAAGAAGCTTAGGTCTAATCTTGCAGGTTTGGGGGAACCTCTATGTGGTTTTAAGGAAAGGGTGGATGCGATACAAACTTTTTAAAAAAGCAGTGTTTTTCAATGTGCAGTCTAGAACAGTAGTATTAGCATCATGTGGGAACACAGAAAGACAAATTCTTAGGTACCACGGGACACTTGCTTGGTAAAAACTCCAACAGTGGAACCTAACAATCTATATTTTAATAAGCACTCAAGTGAGTCTGATGCCCAATAAACAATAAAGTTTGGGAACAACTGCCTTAAACTGACATTCTGGCAGCTGAGTAGGAGGTAGCTTTGATGGGGTAAAGTTGAATGCAGGAAGGCCAATCAGGAGGCTGCCACAAAGGTCAAGTGGAAAAATGATGTGTCCAGAACTTGGTCAGTGAGATTGAAAAGTAATCAGGTTTAAATGAGTTTCTGTAGGAAAAAGTAGACAGATTGAGAATTTTGGGTTGAGGAGAGAGGAGGAAAAAGTAGACAGATGGATAATTTTGGGTTGAGGAGAGAGAGTCTCTTCAGAGATAGACACAACTTTTTTTTTTTTCCCCCTCAGATATACAAATTCTAAAGAGGCAGCCTGAAGAAGAAGCACTCTTTAAGAAAGAGAAAAGATATAGTCAGGGAAGTATGAAAAGGAAGAGGAGCATAAGAGCCATGGAAACCAAAATATAAAGACTCCAAAACATATACTGGGCTTTACAGTTAGGGCACCATTTTTAAGCAGAGACAAAGTAAGATAGCATAATCTTAAAGATGAAATTAGACTGAAGGAAGGGAAAGAGGAAATGAGATTTGAAAGCATGCAAGAAATTGTGGTGTAGTACTATGTTGGAGAATGCTGAATGTTAAAAAAAATAATAATATTAAGAGTTAGATCCTGAGGTTGGTAAACATTTTCTAAAAATACCAGATAGTAATATTTTCAACTTGTGGGCATGTGGTCTCTATGGCAAAGATGCAATGATACCATTATAGGGAAAAAGGCATCTATAGGCAATACACAAATGAATGCATGGCTCTTTCCAATAAAACTTTATAAAAACAGGCAGTCTGCTGGTAAAGCATAATTTGCCAGTTCTTGCTGGTTTCACTGCAGCATGTGCCACAAGGCAGAGAGAGTGATAACATTGATCATAAAAAGGCAATGGTTAGACGATTGAGGTCAGAAAGAAGGAAAGTTTTATTTTTCTTTTTTTGTTTGGTTGTGTTGTTTTTAAGATGGGAACATAATCCACATATTTACAGGCTGGAAGGAAAGAGTATGTAGAAATGAAGATACTGGAGGATACACTTACTCTTTTTTTTTTTTAAGATTTTATTTATTTATTTGATAGACAGAGATCACAAGTAGGCAGAGAGGAAGGCAGAGAGAGAAAGAGGAAGGGAAGCAGGCTCCCCGCCAAGCAGAGAGCCTGACGTGGGGCTCAATCCCAGGACCCTGGGACCATGACCGGAGTCGAAGGCAGAGGCCCCTACCCACTGAGCCACCCAGGCGCCCCTACTCTTTCATTTAACCATATTAACTCAACTCCTACTATGCTCCAAGCATTATTCTAGGCACGGAGAATAAACAAGACACAAGGTCCTTGCTCTCAGGAAGTAAAAATAGGAATCAACCAAAAACACAGAAATAAGCATACTAGATGATAATAATTGCCATGAAAAACAATAAAACAGGTGATGCAATGGAGAGAGCCAGCTGGTTATTCTAGGTTTAGAGGAAAGTCTTCTCTGAGGCAATCGTATTTAAGCCTTGACATGAATGACTAGAAAATGGAGTAGAGAAAGGTGGTACCTCGCGAGACAAGTAACTAACAAGGCAGAAGACAGGGACCAAAGGGATAAACTGAGTTTGAATGGTGAAGACCTACTCATCCTGTCAGACAAAGAATAGGTGGAAATGCTGAGCTTAATTTAAGGTCAGAGATAGAGACAGTGAGAGGTTGAAAATTCATCATGAGATTTCATGATGAACCAAGAAACAAAGTTATCCAACTAGAGTGGTTAGGATGGAGACAAAAAACAAAAAAAAAGGGTTTGAGTTGACTAGTGAATAATTAGGTGGTGAGAAAAGGAAATTCACCAGAGTCAAATAAAGAATGGGTTGTGGCAGTGAAGGCCCATCCATATTGGATACATTTATGCAAAATGTCTGCCTGTAGAAACACTTCCAACATTTTCAGGAAGGGAGATTTGTGGCATGTTCTGTAGAGCATGTGGTGTACTTCAGACACATTTAGCCTTGCCCAAAGAACTATATCATTTTGTATTCAAAGATTCAGTAGTACAGGGTACAGATTTCCCAGAGAGATCTTGAGTGATCAAGAGAGTATATTTTTTAAAAGATTTTATTTATTCATTTGACAGACAGATCATAAGAGGCAGGCAGGAAGAGAGAGGAGGAAGCAGGCTCCCCGCTGAGCAGAGAGCCCCATGGAGGGCTCGACTCCAGGACCCTGGGGTCATGACCTCACCCGAATGCAGAGGCTTAACCCACTGAGTCACCCAGGTGCCCCTCAAGAGAGTATGTTTTAAGAAACACATTCAAACACTAGGAATTATGGAAGCAATTTACATCACCTAGCTTGATTATTCATAACTATTAAAAATTAGTGCAATTGAGGCACTATATAATATTTTAAAAAATATTGGAAGCCACTGGTTCACTGGAACATGTGCCACAGGGCAGAGAGAGTGATAACATCTGTCATAAAAAGGACATAGTAGAAAACTCACAAAATCTGAGAAAGGGGGAAACCAGTGTTAAGTCCAGAGTCGGGCAAATAGGATAAAGTGGGAAAGCAGGCCTTAGCCAATGAGAATGAATGCCAGAGTTTCAAACTCTAAACATTAGGGGCTATTTGGGTTGAAAGAAGACATAGAAAGCCTGACACTGGAACCAATTTTTAAATTTTTTTTTAAGAAGGTCACTGAAGACTCTGTGGTTTTTTTTGTTAATTTTATTTTTAATAAACATATAATATATTTTTATCCCCAGGGGTACAGGTGTGTGAATCACCAGGTTTACACACTTCACAGCACTCACCATAGCACACACCCTCCCCAATGTCCGCAACCCCCCCAATCCCCTCCCCCCCATCAACCCTCAGTTTGTTTTGTGAGATTAAGAGTCACTTATGGTTTGTCTCCCTCCCAATCCCATCTTGTTTCATTTACTCTTCTCCTACACCCTAACCCCCCATGTTACATCTCCTCTTCCTCATATCAGGGAGATCATATGATAGTTGTCTATCTCTGATTGACTTATTTCGCTAAACATGATACCCTCTAGTTCCATCCACGTCGTCGCAAATGGCAAGATTTCATTTCTTTTGATGGCTGCATAGTATTCCATTGTGTATATATACCACATCTTCTTTATCCATTCGTCTGTAGATGGACATCTAGGTTCTTTCCATAGTTTAGCTATTGTAGACATTGCTGCTATAAACATTCGGGTGCACGTGCCCCTTCGGATCACTACGTTTGTATCTTTAGGGTAAATACCCAGCAGTGCAATTGCTGGGTCATAGGGTAGTTCTATTTTCAGCATTTTGAGGAACCTCCATGCTGTTTTCCAGAGTGGTTGCACCAGCTTGCATTCCCACCAACAGTGTAAGAGGGTTCCCCTTTTTCCGCATCCTCGCCAGCATCTGTCATTTCCTGACTTGTTAATTTTAGCCATTCTGACTGGTGTGAAGTGATATCTCATTGTGGTTTTGATTTGTATTTCCCTGATGCTGAGTGATATGGAGCACTTTTTCATGTGTCTGTTGGCCATCTGGATGTCTTCTTTGCAGAAATGTCTGTTCATGTCCTCTGCCCATTTCTTGATTGGATTATTTGTTCTTTGGGTGTTGAGTTTGCTAAGTTCTTTATAGATTTTGGACACTAGCCCTTTATCTAATATGTCATTTGCAAATATGTTCTCCCATTCTGTCATTTGTCTTTTAGTTTTGTTCACTGTTTTCTTTGCTGTGCAAAAGCTTTTGATCTTGATAAAATCCCAATAGTTCATTTTTGCCCTTGCTTCCCTTGCCTTTGACGATGTTCCTAGGAAGATGTTACTGTGGCTAAGGTCGAAGAGGTTGCTGCCTGTGTTCTCCTCAAGGATTTTGATGGATTCCTTTCTCACATTGAGATCCTTCATCCATTTTGAGTCTATTTTCGTGTGTGGTGTAAGGAAATGATCCAATTTCATTTTTCTGCATGTGGCTGTCCAATTTTCCCAACACCATTTATTGAAGAGGCTGTCTTTTTTCCATTGGACATTCTTTCCTGCTTTGTCGAAGATGAGTTGACCATAGAGTTGAGGGTCTATTTCTGGGCTCTCTATTCGGTTCCATTGATCTATGTGTCTGTTTTTGTGCCAGTACCATGCTGTCTTGATGACGACAGCTTTGTAATAGAGCTTGAAGTCTGAATTGTGATGCCACCAACTTTGGCTTTCTTTTTCAATATTGCTTTGGCTATTCGAGGTCTTTTCTGGTTCCATATAAATTTTAGGATTATTTGTTCCATTTCTTTGAAAAAAATGGATGGTACTTTGATAGGAATTGCATTAAATGTGTAGATTGCTTTAGGTAGGATAGACATTTTCACAATAATTATTCTTCCAATCCAGGAGCATGGAACATTTTTCCATTTCTTTGTGTCTTCCTCAATTTCTTTCATGAGTACTTTATAGTTTTCTGAGTATAGATTCTTAGCCTCTTTGGTTAGGTTTATTCCTAGGTATCTTATAGTTTTGGGTGCAATTGTAAATGGGATGGACTCCTGAATTTCTCTTTCTTCTGTCTTGTTGTTGGTGTAGAGAAATGCAACTGATTTCTGTGCATTGATTTTATATCCTGACACTTTACTGAATTCCTGTACAAGTTCTAGCAGTTTTGGAGTGGAGTCTTTTGGGTTTTCCACATATAGTATCATATCATCTGCAAAGAGTGATAGTTTGACTTCTTCTTTGCCGATATGGATGCCTTTAATTTCCTTTTGTTGTCTGATTGCTGAGGCTAGGACTTCTGGTACTATGTTGAATAGCAGTGGTGATAACGGACATCCCTGCCGTGTTCCTGACCTTAGCGGAAAAGCTTTCAGTTTTTCTCCATTGAGAATGATATTTGCGGTGGGTTTTTCATAGATGACTTTGATAATATTGAGGTATGTGCCCTCTATCCCTACACTTTGAAGAGTTTTAATCAGGAAGGGATGCTGTACTTTGTCAAATGCTTTTTCAGCATCTATGGAGAGTATCATATGGTTCTTGTTCTTTCTTTTATTAATGTGTTGTATCACATTGATTGATTTGAGGATGTTGAACCAACCTTGCAGCCCTGGAATAAATCCCACTTGGTCGTGGTGAATAATCCTTTTAATGTACTGTTGAATCCTATTGGCTACTATTTTGGCGAGAATTTTTGCATCTGTGTTCATCAAGGATATTGGTCTGTAGTTCTCTTTTTTGATGGGATCCTTGTCTGGTTTTGGGATCAAGGTGATGCTGGCCTCATAAAATGAGTTTGGAAGTTTTCCTTCCATTGCTATTTTTTGGAACAGTTTCAGGAGAATAGGAATTAGTTCCTCTTTAAATGTTTGGTAGAATTCCCCCAGGAAGCCGTCTGGCCCTGGGCTTTTGTTTGTTTGAAGATTTTTGATGACTGTTTCAATCTCCTTACTGGTTATGGGTCTGTTCAGGCTTTCTATTTCTTCCTGGTTCAGTTGTGGTAGTTTATATGTCTCTAGGAATGCATCCATTTCTTCCAGATTGTCAAATTTGTTGGCGTAGAGTTGCTCATAGTATGTTCTTATAATTATCTGTATTTCTTTGGTGTTCGTTGTGATCTCTCCTCTTTCATTCATGATTTTATTTATTTGGGTCCTCTCTCTTTTCTTTTTGATAAGTCTGGCCAGGGGTTTATCAATCTGATTAATTCTTTCAAAGAACCAGCTCCTAGTTTCGTTGATTTGTTCTATTGTTTTTTTGGTTTCTATTTCATTGATTTCTGCTCTGATCTTTATGATTTCTCTTCTCCTGCTGGGTTTAGGGTTTCTTTCTTGTTCTTTCTCCAGCTCCTCTAGGTGTAGGGTTAGGTTGCGTACCTGAGACCTTTCTTGTTTCTTGAGAAAGGCTTGTACCGCTATTTATATTTTCCTCTCAGGACTGTCTTTGTTGTGTCCCACAGATTCTGAACTGTTGTGTTTTCATTATCATTTGTTTCCATGAATTTTTTCAATTCTTCTTTCATTTCCTGGTTGACCCATTCATTCTTAAGAAGGATGCTGTTTAGTCTCCATGTATTTGGGTTCTTTCCAAATTTCCTCTTGTTACTGAGTTCTAGCTTTAGAGCATTGTGGTCTGAAAATATGCAGGGAATGATCCCAATCTTTTGATACCGGTTGAGACTTGATTTAGGACCAAGAATGTGATCTATTCTGGAGAACGTTCCATGTGCACTAGAGAAGAATGTGTATTCTGTTGCTTTGGGATGAAATGTTCTGAATATATCTGTGATGTCCATCTGGTCCAGTGTGTCATTTAAGGCCTTGATTTCCTTGTTGATCTTTTGCTTAGATGATCTGTCCATTTCAGTGAGGGGAGTGTTAAAGTCCCCTACTATTATTGTATTATTGTTGATGTGTTTCTTTGATTTTGTTATTAATTGGTTTATATAGTTAGGGGCATAGATATTTAAAATCGTTAGATCTTCTTGTTGGACAGTTCCTTTGAGTATGATATAGTGTCCTTCCTCATCTCTTATTATAGTCTTTGGCTTAAAATCTAATTGATCTGATATAAGGATTGCCACTCCTGCTTTCTTCTGATGTCCATTAGCATGGTAAATTCTTTTCCACCCCCTCACTTTAAATCTGGAGGTGTCTTCGGGTTTAAGATGAGTTTCTTGTAGGCAACATATAGATGGGTTTTGTTTTTTTATCCATTCTGATACCCTGTGTCTTTTGATTGGGGCATTTAGCCCATTAACATTCAGGGTAAGTATTGAGAGATATGAATTTAGTGCCATTGTATTGCCTGTAAGGTGACTGTTATTGTATATTGTCTCTGTTTCTTTCTGATCTACTACTTTTAGGGTCTCTCTTTGCTTAGAGGACCCCTTTCAATATTTCCTGTAGAGCTGGTTTGGTGTTTGCAAATTCTTTCCGTTTTTGTTTGTCCTGGAAGCTTTTAATCTCTCCTTCTATTTTCAATGATAGCCTAGCTGGATATAGTATTCTTGGCTGCATGTTTTTCTCTTTTAGTACTCTGAATATATCATGCCAGCTCTTTCTGGCCTGCCAGGTCTCTGTGGATAAGTCTGCTGCCAATCTAATATTTTTACCATTGTACGTTACGGACTTCTTTTCCCGGGCTGTTTTCAGGATCTTCTCTTTGTCACTAAGACTTGTAAATTTTACTATTAAGTGACGGGGCATGGACCTATTCTTATTGATTTTGAGGGGGGTTCTCTGAACCTCCTGGATTTTGATGCTTGTTCCCTTTGCCATATTGGGGAAATTCTCTCCAATAATTCTCTCCAATATACCTTCTGCTCCCCTCTCTGTTTCCTCTTCTTCTGGAATCCCAATTATTCTAATGTTGTTTCGTCTTATGGTGTCACTTATCTCTCGAATTCTCCCCTCATGGTCCAGTAGCTGTTTGTCCCTCTTTTGCTCAGCTTCTTTATTCTCTGTCATTTGGTCTTCTATATCACTAATTCTTTCTTCTGCCTCATTTATCCTAGCAGTCAGAGCCTCCATTTTTTATTGCACCTCATTAATAGCTTTTTTGATTTCAACTTGGTTAGATTTTAGTTCTTTTATTTCTCCAGAAAGGGCTTTTATGTCTCCCGAGAGGGTTTCTCTAATATCTTCCATGCCTTTTTCAAGCCCGGCTAGAACCTTGAGAATCGTCATTCTGAACTCTGGATCTGACATATTACCAATGTCTGTATTGATTAGGTCCCTAGCCTTTGGTACTGCCTCTTGTTCTTTTTTTTGTGGTGAATTTTTCTGCCTTGTCATTTTGTCCAGATAAGAATATATGAAGGAGCAAGTAAAATTCTGAAATGGTGGCAACAACCCCAGGAAAATATGCTTTAGCCAAATCAGAAGAGATCCCAAATCGTGAGGGGGGAGAAAGGGGATAAAAAGAGGTTCAGAAAGAAAAGAAAAGAAAAAAAAGAAAGAAAGAAACAATTAAAAAAAGAAAACCAATAAAAAAAAATAAAAAGGAAAAAAAAAAAAAAATATATATATATATATATATATATATATATATATATATATATATATATTAGATAAACTAGTTAAAAAACGTTAAAAAAGAAAAGGGCAAAAGTTAAAAAAAATTAGCAGAAGAAGAGAAAAAAAATTGAAAAAGAAAAAAAAATTAAATTAACTGCAAGGCTAAAGAATCATGGGGAGAAAGCCATGAGTTCCGTGCTTTGCTTTCTCCTCCTCTGGAATTCCGCTGCTCTCCTTGGTATTGAAACTGCACTCCTTGGTAGGTGAACTTGATCCTAGCGGGGTTCTTGTTGATCTTCTTGGGGAGGGGCCTGTTGTAGTGATTCTCAAGTGTCTTTGCCCCAGGCGGAGTTGCACCGCCCTTACCCGGGGCCAGGCTGAGTAATACGCTCGGGTTTGCTTTCGGGAGCTTTTGTTCCCTGAGCGCTTTCCGTAGAGTTCCCTAGGATGGGAATGAAGATATCGGCCTCCCGGTCTCTGGCCCGGAGGAGCCGAGAGCCCGGGCCCCACTCCTCAGTGCGCCCTCAGAGAACAGCGCCCAATTACTCCCGTCACCCTGCCTCTGGCTGCAATCCAATCTGACCGAGCCTGCGACCGGTTCAAGATAACCCCGAGCTTAGAGCTCACTCCTCGGCTCTGTCTCTGTAGCCGGCTTCCCTGTTCTAATACCTGTAAGCTCTGCGACACTCAGACACCCCCGATCTTTCTATGACCCTGTGGGACCTGAGGCCACGCTGACCCCACGTGGGCTTCACCCCGGTTTAGCCTCTGGAGCGATGTCCCTCAGCGGAACAGACTTTTAAAAGTCCTGATTTTGTGCTCCACTGCTCCGCCTCCTGCCGGGAGCCGGCCCCTCCCCCCGCGGTCTATCTTCCCGTCACTTTGGGTTCACTTCCCCACCAATCCTACCTTTCCAAAAGTGGTTGATTTTCTGTTTCTAGAATTGCTGTTCTTCTTCTCTTCGATCTCCCGTTGGATTTGTAGGTGTTTGCAATCTTTAGATAAGCTATCTAGCTGATCTCCTGCTACCTGAAGTAGTCTCAGCCTGCTACTTCTCTGCCATCTTCTGTGGTTTTTTTTAATATATGTTTTTTGATATTTTATTTATTTATTTGTCAGAGAGCACAAACGGAGGGAGTAGCAGGTAGAGGGAGAAGCAGGCTCCCCACTGAGCAAGGATCCTGATGTGGGACTTGATCCCAGGACCCTGTTACCGTGACCTGAGCTGAAGGTAGACACTTAATCAACTGAGCCAACCAGGCACCCTGCAACTTTTTAGCTAACTGGACCTGAGAGTTGACCCTGAGTTGTAGCATCCTAAAATTTTTAGTTCCAAGAAAATCAGGGATGAGATTTTATTTATCCAAGTGTTAGCTTGGGAGGAGTGAAAAGAAAATCCTAGAGATGAATTCTGAGGAAATGTTGAAAAAAACTTTGGGCATGCCATCAAAATAAGCCAAGAATCTAATCAGTTAAAGGAGAGAAGGAGTATTCAAAAACTGAGCCAAAGAGAAGTAAAACACAAAGAAAAAGGTTTTAAGGGGAGGGTGGTAAATTATAAAAGTTACTTTCTGTTCTAGTGAGAGTAGAGCAACTATGGATTTTTTTTTGGAATGTCTGAGGTCTTTTTTTTTTTAAGATTTTATTTATTTACTTGACAGACAGAGATCACAAGTAGGCAGAGAGGCAAGCAGAGAGAGAGAGGAGGAAGCAGGCTCCCTGCTGAGCAGAGAGACCGACTCAGGGCTCAATCTCAGCACCCTGGGATCATGACCTGAGCCGAAGGCAGAGGCTTAACCCACTGAGCCACCCAGGCACCCCTGGAATGTCTGAAGTCTTGATATCACCAGGAAAATAGCCCTGACTGTGCATGAGTGTATCTAGGATTCATCCCAATGTCTCAAAGATGCTGGAGTCACCACTAAAGAAATATTTCCACTCCTAGTCATATACAAGCCATAATTTATTTTTAGACCCAGCTGGTGCATTGAACAAGAGCTATCCCTGTACAGTTTTCATGGTTCCTCCAGTATTTAGATTAGGGCTGATGGTCCTGCTACAAAAAAAGGAGGTGAGACAAGGACAAGGCAATGAATGGCAATCAATCACAATGATCACACATTAAGACAGAATTAATGATTTTAGGTAAGAATTTCTGTTACTCCTAGGATTTTCTTTTTTTTTTTTAACTCCTAGGATTTTCTATTACTTGATTGAGATTTCCTGCCTAATCTAGACTATAAATGATATATCAAATTTCATTTACATGTCAAAAGGACACAATTAAAAACCCTATATGGTGCTATAGCATTGATGCAACAGAGTATTCCATCTAAAATGTGTTCAATGGAATATTGGTATCATGAGATATTAATGGATATAATGAACAAAAAGGATTCTGTGATCAAAATCCATGAGAACTACTAGGCTCCATAAAATTAAACTCTGCCTTTATTGCAGGACTTTTCAGAGCCATTGATATGCTAATTTTGCCATGGCTTTCCAAAGGAGGCACATAGAATAGAGTACTTATCACTATTACTTAACTATGGGACACATTTTGAAAACGTGGTTAATGGAACTAGTTTTCCATAGAACATACTTGATAAAATCTTTTACATTGAAGGAGGAAAAAAAGGATTATTAAAATGTATTCTAATATCGCCTTCTTTTCTATAGCATCAGTGTATTGCTCATTCAAGATGAAAAATCCTAGAGAAAACTTGGTTCACCCACAGAGATATATACAAGATGTCTGTAAAAAGCCTTATTCATAACAATCCTACCTAAAAGTCCATCAACAGGAGAGTGGACAAATATGTTCTGATATATTCATACAAAGAAAAACTATACAGCAATCATAACACCTCACACAGCAACACAGGTGAATCTTAGAAACATAACATTTAGACAAACAAGTCATGTTTCAGAAAACTACATACAGTATAAAATCAAATATTCTTGTTTAGGATGCCTAATTACATGACATAACTACTTTTAAGAAACAAGGCAATGGTGAACACATAACTTAGTGTGATCAGGGGAGGCAAGGACATTGAATAAAAAAAAGAAGCACACAGATAGATACAACAATAATGATAAGTTACCTAGTTATTATTGGGGAATTATTCATGGGTATTCATTTTATTTTTATGTTTCATAATACACATGTGTTGTGGTTTTCTTTTGTATTATCAAATATGTACTATAACTGTAATTTTTAAAAGTGCATACTGGGGCGCCTGGGTGGCTCAGTGGGTTAAGCCTCTGCCTTCAGCTCAGGTCATGATCTCGGGGTTCTGGGATCGAGTCCCGCGTCAGGCTCTCTGCTCGGCGGGGAGCCTTCTTCCTCCTTTCTCTCTCTCTGCTTGCCTCTCTGCCTACTTGTGATCTCTCTCTGTCGAATAAATAAAATCTTTAAAAAAAAAAAGTGCATACTTAGCAATCAATAAATATTTATCTAATGAACAAAATTATTAAGCCAACTGGGATACAAAGCAACAGAACAGCCTACTAGACATTAAGGTGGTTACTAATGACCAATGTCCAGAGGGATGTTAAGATCATAAAAGCCCTTGCAGGGCATGGATGGTGGCAGAACCTAAAAAAGACAGACTAAATTTTCTGCCAACTCCCCACAACCCCACCCAGGTCTCAGACAGAGACCTGGAATATTTAAATAAAATTAAGAAAAGTGATATTTCACACACACCTGGATTCATTGGCCAATATTCATTCTTTTTTTTAAAAAATATTTTATTTATTTATTTGACAGACAGAGATCACAAGTAGGCAGAGAGGCAGGCAGAGAGAGAGGAGGAAGCAGGCTCCCTGCTGAGCAGAGAGCCCGATGCGGGGCTCGATCCCAGAACTCTGGGATCATGACCTGAGCCGAAGGCAGAGACTTTAACCCACTGAGCCACCCAGGCGCCCCAGCCAATATTCATTCTTAATACATGTTTTGCTCTTTAAAATAGTCAGTGATTGTAGAGCAAACCCAATACCCAGTGGTATAAGGTATTGACTTTGACAATAGAATCCCAACACTGGAATGCTTTCTGGATGTCAACTTTTGCATCATCATGGTGCATTATGATAAGATAAATTACTGTTTGGATCACTAAACCTCTTCCCCTTTTTGTAAGATGGAGATGTGTTCATCCACAAAAAGCTGGGTAATGCTGGGACTCCAGCTATTTACTCAAAGAATGGGAAACCACAACAGAACTATCATAACAAAGGAAGGAAAACTTTTTTGCTATTGCAAGCATCAAAACTTCTAAAAATGTCTTTTTTTAAATTTAAGATATAATTGGGGCACCTGGGTGGCTCAGTGGGTTAAAGCCTCTGCCTTCGGCTCAGGTTATGGTCCCAGTGTCCTGGGATCGAGCCCCGCATCGGGCTCTGTGCTCTGCAGGGAGCCTGCTTCCACCTCTCTCTCTATCTGTCTGCCTCTCTGCCTACTTGTGATCTCTGTCTGTCAAATAAATAAATAAAATCTTTTAAAAAAAATTAAGATATAATTGACCCATAACATTTTATTAGCTTTAGGTATAGAACACAAGGTTTCAATATGCATACATATTGTACAATAATTACCACAGTAAGTCTAGTTATCATCCTTCACCACACATATTTACAAAATTTTTTTCTTGTGAAAAGAACGTTTAAGATCTACTCTCTTAGCAACTTTCAACATGAATAGATCTTGAGGGCATTATGCTAAGTGAAATAAGTCAGTCAGAGAAAGATAAGTATCATGATGATCTTATTGTGGAATCTTTCTTTTAAAAAAGTGTTTGTTATTTATTAAGTAGAGATCTTCAGTATCCAGTCTCCCTACTCTACTGGTTCTTTTATTGTTTATTTTATTTTATTTTATTTTAGTTTAGTTTAGTTTATTATTTATTTATTTGAGACAGAGAAAGAGTGTCTGAAAGAGTGGAGGGGAAGAGGCAGAGGGAGCGGGACAAACAGACTACCCGTGGAGCAGGGAGACAGGAAGGATGTGGGGCTCAATCCCAGGACCCTGGGATCATGACCTGAGCCAAACGCAGATGCTTAACCCCTTAACCAATGATACCCCATGTAATGGTTCTCAAAATGTGCTTTCCTAGACCAGTAACATCAGTGTAACCTGGGAAGTTTTTAGAAATTAAATTCTTTGGCTTCACTCCAGACCTACGGAATTAGAAAATATGAAGGTGGAGCCCACCAATCTCTGTTTTATCAAACCCTTCAGTTAATTCTGACACTCATAAGTTTTAATTTCTACTGCCCTAGAATAATTGAGAATTTCTCACATAAAGGATAACACTTTATTGGTTATATTACTTTAAGCAGGGCATCTCTGTGGTTCATATATGTTTTTATCCTTTCCAAGCTTCTTAATTAAGAGTTTTCTAGAATAGCTTTCATCCCAACAATGACTCAAATTTTTATCTATCCCTTATCTATTTTGCTAATAAACACGGTGGTGTGACATGTGATTTCCCCAGGAACCACTGAGGAGTATTGTGCAGACAAGGGTAAAGTAGAATTTTGAAACAAATTTAACACTAAATCAAGTCGCTTGCATGCTTTTTCTCAAAATCTCAGATCTTCTGGGTAGAGGGGAAGAGGTTTCATTGCTGTTTCCTCTAAGAGGCCAGTGAGAGTGTAGAATTTTCTTTAAATTGTTAATAGTCCAAGTGGGCTCTCCGTGAGAAGACTGAGGCAGTCTGGGAACAAAGATGAGACCCAGAATAATGTGGTATATCCTCCTCTCAAAAACATTAAAGATTGTCCAAAGCAAATACAGACATTTGGGTTTTTTCCATGTGTAAAAGAGATCTCCCTTTTCCTCAGGAGCCCAGGCTTTGCAGAATAATTTATGTAGAAAATTGGGAATTCCATGAGGAAAGAATACAAATAATTTACAATAGAGGGAGAATATGAATAAAAATTCTTGCCAAGAAAAGTTGACTTCAAGGGATCTATAAACAAGGGCTCTTAGAACACTTGAAATACTACTTTAAGTTTTAAGAAGTTCTCAGAAGTTCCAAAGAACTCAGAAGTTCTAAAGCAATGATACGAGAAAGCAGCATGGGATCTGTAAGTATCTGTGAGGTAGCAAGAAGGAAGGACAGAATAGTGGGCGGAATATAAACGAGTGATTTGACAATTAATTATGTATTACTTTAAAACATCTTCCTACTTTAAATCTGTTGTTCTTGACAATGTTATTGTTCAGCATTAGTGTGTGCTCGAGCTTTGTGTTCCCACTAAACTAATAGGCAAAGACAACACTGCCATGGATATGGTCTTTACCTGCCATCACAAAATACTCAGAGAAAAACTAGAGTTGTGTGAATCTTTGCAAATTGAATTATAGTGTTCCATAGCTCAAATGCTATAGCTGAGCAATAAGTTCCAGTACAATGTCAACATCAGATACTTCATAGGCCTTAAGGTCAAAGAGATGACTATCAGCCTCACTGATTATTATCAGAACTGCCATTTTCTGCAATTGAGGACATCATTCTTATTGCAGTTGTTTTGAATAAACCCCCTGGAGCTGAAGAGCAGTCTGGTCCCAGGTTATTTAGAATGCCCTAAAATTGTAGGACATTGGAACTAGAAGTTTAAAATCCATCTTATGTCATGCATCCATTGTGTTGATGAAGAAACTGAGACTGCCAAAGTCACACAGTTACCTGAAAAAGCTGGAACTGAAGAAGAGATTGTGTTGACTCATATCCAGTAAAAACGAAGCCTCCCGCCTTCTCCTCCACCATGGCTTTTACTACTCCCCATTTCTCATGATGTTTTGGACACAGTATAATGGCTAGATTCCAAGGGCTGGTGTCCCTAGAGAACCAGCAGAAGCTTGTTAGCCCTTCATGATCTAGCTTTGCAAGTCGTAAAGCACCACTTCCACCATAGTCATCAAGATTCAAGAGAAGAGAAAACAGGACTCACCTCATGAAAGAAATGTGACAGTCACATTGAAAGAAGAACATAAGGGATAAGAGATACTGTTGCAATCATCTTTGAAAAACACAATCTGCTGCAGATTACACATGAACCGCTAATTATTTCCCCCTCTGGAAATTTCACTCAAACAATAATAAATTGATTCCCCACCCAAGGCATAAATCCACCAGCACAGGGAAAATGAAAAAAAGAAACAAACGCAACAAAATTTTAGAAGCTGGGAAGCAGATGTTTCTTGGTAAAACACTTCAGAGAACCCAGAAAACTGAGTCTTAAACAAGCAATGGGGAAAGCTTCAAACTCATCAGATTTCTAACACAGAATTTGTTAAGAGCTAAAGATGTGGTAGCATCAGATACCATAATAAGTGAGTAGAAGGAAAGAGCTAGAATAAGGATTTTAAGAAGCAGTCATATCTCCAGATTCCCCTTCCCAGATCTGGGCAGCCAAATGCCTGCACCTCCTAAATGCTTGCCCAATAGTGGAGGCATGTTCTTAAAGGAGTGAAACAGGGAGGGCTTAAGACACCTTTCAGGGTTGAAGATAGAGATAACATGATTTGAAAAGGGTGGTCAGCTATGAAAACTGATGACTCCAACTTCCCGCTCTCCCTTCCTAGTTGGTTTCCTGATAACTAGTAGCTAGGCCCTCACCCTTTAGACAGAGGACTAGAAACACTTTCTCTGGGAATCTGATGCCTTCAGGTTAAGATCTCTAGAGGTCAGGAAACTAAAAACTTAGCCATATCATCCAACTGTGATGTTCACAGTTGACAAGATCCACTCATGTCTCAGAACTTCCAGTGAACTTTTCTGGTCCCCTAGAATTACCAGATATCTGAGGGAAGCCTGCCCCATGCAAAGTAGGAAAAAATAGAAAAAGCAGCTTGGAAGAAACAGTGTAAAAAGGAGAGAGCTTTAAAGATAAATGTATTATTAATATCCAGTGAGATGTATGAGGAGACATTGCAACTATGGAAAGAAAGAACAGGATGTTATAATACAAGAAACATCCTGAGAACCAGCTAGCACATTAAAAATATGGTAGAAGATAGGTTTAAACAATCTTTAAGCAAAAACAAAACAAACAAACAGGAAAAGTAGAGCAAAGTGCTACGTAGATGGTAATAACTTCCAGGTCATTTGACTTGGAAGGAGTTAATGCATTTGAGCTGGGAAACTGAAAAACATAGATCTAATGAAATTGCATCAAATTAAGACCTAACAACTAATAAGAAATAAAAGCATCTCTAAACACCAATTATCAAAGGCAAGAATATAAAGAAAACATTGACTTCATTTGGCATGACAAAAACAAGACTAGCGAGAAATAATTTAAATAAAGAAAACAAAAATACCAAGAAAACCAGAAGATCAATCCAGAAGGTATATTAAAAAAACAAAAACAAAAACAAACCAAAATAAACGTGTTCCAGAAATGAAAAACTGGAAAAAAAGAAAAAAAGGAAAAGATTTTTTTTTTTTTAATTCTAAAGCTTAAGGTTGAAAGACCCATTACATGTCTAACATAATGGATGCAAGGAGACCTGTATCATAGTGTGGGATTTCTATACTTCAGAATACTTAGGACAGTATATATATATATATATATATATATATATATATATATATGCAGCAAGCTTCTAGAGAGGTGGGTGGGGGAAAGAGGGGCTAGAGAGAGATTGGAGTTTATCTAAAAAGTACTAGGAATTAAAATGGCTTCAGATTTTTGGATGCACCTAGGTGACTCAGTTGGTTGAGCAACCAACTCCTGATTTCAGCTCAGGTCATGATCTCAGGGTTGTGAGATCCAGCCCTGTATGGAGCTCTGCACTGGACATGGAGCCTGCTTAAGATTCTCTCTCTCTCTCCCTCCCCATATCCCATCCTCGCTCATGCACTCTCTCTCTCTCTCTCTAACAACAACAACAACAACAATAATAAAATGGCTTCAGATTTTTGTCAGCAGCAACTTTGGAAACTGGGAGCAGTGAAAGTCAAAAGAGAAGTACCTTCAGATTTCTGACAGAAAATCGGTAGAGAATTCTATAACAAGATGAACTATGAATAAGATAGAATTAAAGTAATGACACTTTCACATAATACAAAGCTTCAGAAGTCCCCCCCCCCCGACACACCCCATACATCCTATCTTGGAGCCCCTAGGTGGCTTTGCTCTACCAAAAATAAAAGAGAGAAGGAAAGGAAGAAGGAAGGGAGGAAGGAAGGAAAGACAAGCATAACAGGACAGAGCACAGGGAAGAAAAGGTGAGTCCCTAGGATGGTGGTGACAGAAGGTCCCACAGCAGCTAGGTAACTGGGCACAGAAGGGCAAGCAGCCCAGATTGTAGCAGGTCAGAGGGCTCAAGGAACTACTTCTGGAATATTAACTTAATACAACACTTGATGCACAAGAGTTTGTGGTTAAAGAGATGATAAAGAAAACCAAGCAAAACTAGAAGGGTTTTTATTTCATAGAAAATTTTAAACTTGTGCCCCAAAGGAAAAGTAATACAGTTTACTAAATGGAGCAGCTGTGATAAGTATTTACATAGGCATAATAATGTAAACAATGAATCTAGATCTATTCAAAATGACCATATACCTTTAGCAGGCTGATGGAAAGATAGGAAGGTAACCCTATTTTCTATAGGCGTAGGGAGCAGTGAGGTGAACAACGACATTGCAGTAGTGGGAAGTCTACAGATTATAACCTGACACTGAAAGATCAAGACATAGCATTCCAAGTATGTTACTAGCAAAAGGGCGAGACGTGCCACAAAAATCAGTTAAAAGTGGTTTTGTCTGGGGAGGGTGGTGAGAAGTTGCTGTTTTTCTTAACTTTTACAGAACTTTTTGACTCTTCAATCTACGTACATGCATAACTTTGATAAAAATAAAGAAAAATATGGGTCTAAAATGAGAGAGCAGAATTCAGCCAGGAATGACCACACCAGCTGATTCAAAAGTGTAGGAGTTGAAGGCTATTTCCAAAATGGTTTAACCATGTTGGGAAGGAACTACAAACTCTCAGAACTTAGCTTCCTGAGTTCTTTATTATCTGGATCTGTGTTATCCTGGCAGGAATCTTCTCTTTAAAAAATGCACTGTTTATATTTTCAACTATTTTCAAGTCTGTTTCACCATTGTATCTTCTTAATTCTTTCTCATATTATTATCAAATAAGCATTCATTGGCAAGCTGCATCCAAGGCAACCCATGAACTCGAAAGCAGCCACATACAACTGATGATGCAAGTCTTACAACAAGGATGTCTTACATCAAGGATGGATTTTCTTATCTAATCATGTAATTATGAAATTTCTAAGTTATCCTATAGGGATAATAATGCACTTGAAAATAACTCTTCTTGGACATTTCTTTGAGGAAATGTACATGTTTCCTTAAGTCTCTCCCTCCCTTTAAGACTATTACAAATACCCTTTTCTGAAAGCCCCCCAAAATTCTGCTTCAATATACTTGGAACAATCTAGTTTTTGAACATCTTAAGGCAAATGGGATATTCAGTTTCAATTTCAAATTTTAGAAATACTTATTTTCCCAAATAACAATAAGCTAAATGTGAAATTGTGGAGTTGTATATTTTGCATTTATGTTTCACCCAGAATAAAATTCCTCTTACTAAACTTTCTCTATCCCATTTCCATATTAGCATTCTGGTTTGGTTCAGCTCAGGATATTCCATTTCTCCTGGAAACCCTGTCAGTAACTGTTCATTTCATGCCTATAAGCATACCTTCTGACTGCCTACAGCCTGATTCATCCATTCATTTTGACCATCTTATCACACGTGCAGAAGCGATAATAAATGCAACCCACATGAAAAAGCTGTTTATCCCCCCATCTGATTTACCTGCAGAGATTAGGCACCCTCTGTGTCAAATGAATATCATCCTCATTTTCCAAAAGCAATTTTAATATGTTTATTATAGTGGATATTCTGCATTTCCGAACAACAGAGAATCTGGAAACCTGCTTTAGGTTGATATATCATAAAAATGGGCATCAATTCATTCCCTCCTAAATCTAACCCACTATTGTTGCTGAGATTTTCATTTCTTTGCTTTTCACATGACAGATTTAAGTGAAAGATAATACAAAGCCACATAAAATATTTCACCACGTTAAACCTAACTCCCTAAGCATACCAGGAACTCTTGCATTTCCTAGAACTAGAAACCATTACCTTACACTTCTTGTGATTTATTTTGAGATTATATTTTGTGCGCCCTGCAAAGAAAGCATTCAGCTGCTTCTGAAGGCCAATTGGGGTTTGAGAGATTAATGAATACTGAATCCTCAGTCTTAAAAAAAGAACAGTCACACAGATGTTAAAAACATTTTGGGCATGAAAACTATGCCAAAGTCTCAGCGATATCATAGAAATGAATGCTAAATACTGAAAGGCTATCGTCCCAGCATCCTCTCTTCTGAAAGATTTGATTATAATCGAGCATGTATCCTTCAACCTGTAAATTATTAACTATAGCTAAAAGGGGATTGAGGAAATTTCATAGTGACTCATAATCACTCCTGATATTTGATATTTGCATAAATAAACCCTTGGAGATTTAAATGTCATCTTGTCCATATGAAACAGAAGGTTGAATTTTGATCTAAATCACCCTATTCCAACATGTCTAGCAAGGTCTGTACTGGGCCAAAATCTGGTTAATGTGAGGGAAGTGAGAGAAAACAGTAACTGCATGAGTAAACATGCTTAGAAGTAGACTTTGGCAAGTTCGATCTAAAAATGGATGAGAAAAAAATAGGAGCAGGAAATGAGAACAAAATAGAAATAACATTGCAAGTTATGGTATAACCCAGAAGGTCTAGAAATACTCATTGCCTATCTCTGTCCGCGTCTTTCTCAGTGACATGTCTCTGTTTAAAGATCGCTGATGGGTTGGGTGTAGTATATAGATGACACACTGAAGAAAAAAAAAATTTGGATTGAAAAACAATCCAAATCATTGTTAATCGGTCATGTACATCAATAACGTGTGTGTGTATGAGTGTGAGAGCACTTGCATATGCGTATGTGCCTGCCCACATGGATACAGATCCACTGTCCCAAAGTATGAAATGGCTCCTGAAATAGAACATTTGCAGCCCCCAAATACAAATAACTAGCCCCACAGTGAGATCCTTAGCCATCAGCAGATGCTAGGGAGAAGTTACCGCGCTCAGAAGATTCCAGAATCTATAGTCACAAGCTGCCTGTCATAAAGCCATAAACCAAAAAAAAAGATAATCTTTAGAAATAGTTTACCTATGTGAATGACAGTTTCCAGCTTTATACCACAGGTACGCAAAACAAGTAAAACACCACATTTTGTTTTACTTTTCATTTTCTTTTTCATGATCTTTTGAAGCTTTCTGTTTTCAATTTCTAGCAAGATCTAGTTTAGGTTTATTCTGACAGTGAAATAATTAGAAATAATTATAATTTAAATGTTTTCACTTTATATTGAAGCCTAATTGTTTAATAAATATGTTTCATGTTTATTGTATTATCAGGAATTAATCCTAATCAAATTTCAGGACAAAACATATACGAGAAAGGTCTATGATTTTTCAGATTTCTGAAACTTCCCCTCAAGTTAAATTTGTTTTTTTTTTTTTAAAGATTTTATTTATTTATTTGACAGAGAGAGATCACAAGCAGGCAGAGAGGCAGGCAGAGAGACAGGAGGAAGCAGGCTCCCTGCTGAGTAGAGAGCCCGATGCGGGACTCGATCCCAGGACTCCAAGATCATGACCTGAGCCGAAGGCAGCGGCTTAACCCACTGAGCCACCCAGGCGCCCTCTCAAGTTAAATTTGTAAAAAAGATTTCTTCTTGCTAATTTTATTCAGTTTTTAAAATCAGGGTGGCCGTAACATTGAAATTTCATAAATATTTTTGAAAGCATATTAACAGATTTGTGGTAAAGTTTAGAGATAACAAAGTACTATACTTAAAAAATATAGAGATTGGTATTACATATGTGCACACAGATAAAAATTCAAAATTTCTGTTTGTCCAGTGCATTAGTTCCTTATGCCCCAAAGTTTAACTCTTTAAGTGAAATAACTTCCAAGTCACTAGAAAACATTAGCATCCAGAGCATTCTACTGCCTACCAATGCTAGTTCTTCCACTCATTTAAATAATAGCAATGATTGGGGTGCCTGGGTGGCTCAGTGGGTTAAAGCCTCTGCCTTCAGTTCAGGTCATGATCCCAGCATCCTGGGATCGAGTCCCGCATCAGGCTCTCTGCTCAGCAGGGAACCTGCTTCCCCCTCTCTTTCTGCCTGCCTCTCTTCCTACTTGTCATCTCTGTCTGTCAAATAAATAAATAAATAAATAAATAATAGCAATGAGAATAGCTAATAAACTGTGGCAGACAGAATTTTGGTTCCTATAATCTTTACCACCTCATGTGTCTGTAAATATGTTGTGTTTCATGGCAAAGGAGACTTTACAGATATAATTAAAGTTACTAATCACCTTGATTAGAGATTTGAAATAGAACTATCCAGGAACCTCTGGGTGTGCACAGTGTATTCACATGAGCCCTTAAAGGCAGAAGAGAAAGGCAACATAGAGAGCTGTGGTAGAAGGTTCAAAAGCACAGGAGACTGAAAGTACGAGACAGTGTCGATGTGCCATCACTGGCTAAAAGTGGAGGGACCCAAATGTCAACGAAATAGGAACCACAGACCTACAATAATAAAGAACTGATTTTGCCACTCATCTGAACAAACCAGGAAGCAAATTCTCTTTTAGAGCCTCGGATAAGGGCCTAAGCCAGCCAACACCTTTACTTGAGCCTTGTACATCCCCCAGCAGAGAACCCAGTAGAATTTATCCATTCTCTGATCTACAGAACTGAGAGATAACAAATGGCTGTTTGTTTAGATCACAAAGGATGTGGTGATTTGTTACAGCTGCAGTAGGAAACTAATACCTAACCACAGAGCACTTACCATGTGCCAGACACTAAGTAAGCATTTCTGTATATAAACTTATTAAGTCTTTAAAAAAAAGCCTTATAAGATGAACGCCATTTTTTTAGACAACAAGAGTAAGACACAGAAATTGTAAAGAAACAGGGACACAAGTAGTAAATGGCAAGGCCTAATTTGAACCCCAACAGTCTGACTCCAGAAACTGTAATATTACGGTTGGGCTGTGTGAAAGTGAGGTTGGGCTCAAGCAGATGTGTGAAATTAACTTAAAAATCGAGGGAAAGAGAATGAGAAGGATTACATGGGGAGAAGAGAGGAAACAGAGATTATGAAAGGCAAAACAGGTGGCTGTCAGAAAACTGGAGGGAAAAAAATCAGAATTCCAACTGCTTTTGTCTAGCTTCCTGCCACCAAAACTAAATGATTCGGTAATGACTTACTTATGAAATTTTGGATGACTCCCCATGAGTTGGACTATTTTTATTATGGCTTCTGAGTCAACACATATATTTCCCTGAAATAAATGCATCACAGCACTGGATTCCATGGTCATGTCCTATCCGTTCACATGTCTGAATCCCCCAGTGGACTCAAAGCTCCTTTAGGGAAAGGACTGACTTCCACATTCCTATCCCTAACGTTTCCCATACTTGAGTAAGGAGTTTGTAAGATAAATGGGAAAAAATGGAACAAATTTCTGAACTCTAAAGCATAAGTTGTTTTTTGTTTTGTTTTGTTTTGTTTTATTTTTAGTGAGGCTTATTATCTCGTTCTTCAAGTGTCATTATTCCAAATTACTTTAACTCATAAAGCTAGGAAGCCAGTTACCAAATATATTTCCTCCAAAGACTTCTGACGTGCAGCTGATCCAATTGGAAAGAGCTCTCAATATTTGTTTATTTATTTTTATTTTTTTATTTTTTTCAATATTTATTTTTGATGCCTGTGTAGAACTTCCTCCATAGCTCATATAATATATAAATAAAAAATTCAGTCCACTAGTATACTGACATCATCAAGGCAGAGGGTAGGACAGACCTGAATCATTCCATGAGTTTCCTAGGTGTATCTTCACATTTATATGAGACCTGAATGTTCCTCATAACTTTCCCTACAACAGGCAGCTACAAAAGTTAACTAAAAAAAAATTTTCATTTTAGTTATGAGACTTGAGTTCTAGCTAGATACTTTTGACATACAGGAGATAAAAATGGACATATTTGTTGTGCTTTCTATATTTAAGATGTTTATTTATTGGTTTGTGATTGCCATTTCTTACTGGCTTATACACTGCCCCCTTCTGGGTTTGTTCCTGCTTAGACATCCTTTCTTTTCTTTTTTTTTTTTTTTTCTTTTTTTTTTAAGTTCTTAAAAATATTTTTTTTCATAGGGGAAGGGAGGGAAAAATAAAATAAGACAAAATCATAGAGGGAGACAAACCATTAAGAGACTCTTAACTCTAGGAAACGAATAGGATTGCTGGAAGGGAAGGGGGTTGGGTGATGGGTAACTTGGTAATGGACGTTAAGGAGGGCACATGGTATAATGAGGTGTTATATACAGCTGATGAATCACTGACCTCTACCTCCGAAACTAGACATCCTTTCTTGACAATTCCTCTATCTTCTTCAAAATTCTTCCCTCATCCTTAGGCTGATATAATACTCCACCTGTCCATCTCCTATTAAATGAATCTTTTGGATTTACAACTTGACCTAATTTTTCAGCTTACCTAAATCCATTTTTTATTGTTGTTTTTGGAACCTCAGTCACACTGTTTTGATATGTTGATCTATAATATATTCTTATCCATTTTTATTATAAAAATTATGTTTCTGTACAAAGAGAGTCCAATCCTTTCTCATTGTTTTTATATAAAAGTTTCATTTTTATTACAAATTCTTTGTACATATACTCAGAAACGTTCCTAAGCTCAAGGTAAATGAAGTGATATTTCCTCCAACTATACTTACGATCTTTCCTTACCTGAAAAGTCTTGCATTCATTATGGTATTGCAAGTAACTATGACAAATAAACCCTGAAATTTCAGTTATCTAATACAATAGAACTTAATTTCTCCCTAGGTCTAGCACAGTTACTCCTAATGAACGAACAACTTTTCTTTATGTGGAAGTCAGAGACCTGACTTCCTTATTGGGAACAAGCCATCCTTATTGGGAACACGCCATCTCTTCATCTTCTCATGATTTCTATCTAGTCAGCAAAAAGAGGGTGGTGCATATAATTTCTGCTCCATTCCATTATCAAGATCAAACACAAAGCCTCATCTGGATGCTGGGGTAGCTGGGAAGTACAGTCTCTGACTTAGCAGCTGCTTTCAGTGATAATTCTAATTTGGAGGAAATGCAGGGATTGGTGAGCATTGGAATGATTGAATGAATTAGAAAACCAGAAACTAATGTGGCCTAAGGATCAAAAAGCAGGCACCAGAACCAGTTTCCTCCCTAAGTAGAAAGGGAGGGTTAAGGAGGAGGACTTTTCAAAAATACCTAAACAGTCCAAAGAGAGAATGGGATAGGCATAATTTGTGGCTTACACACAAACAGAAATTATACAGTCAAGTAAAACTTATCAAATTTCTTAGCATTAAGGAGAGACTTACATAAGTTACCTATAGATAAAGATTGTATTGCTAGCAATCACTCAATCTGGAATAAGTTGAGAAATTGGCTCATGAGGCAGGTAGTCATGCTACACATAAAGATTACATAGAAAGAGTATAGTTGTGGGGTACCGGGTGTCTCAGTCAGTTGAGCATCTGACTCTTGGTTTTGTTTCAGATCATGATCTCAGTGTCATGAGATCGAGCCCCATATTGGGCTCCACACTCAGCATGGAGTCCACTTAAGATTCTCTCTCCCTCTCCCTCTGTCTCTGACCACTCCTGCTCTCCCCACTCCTCTAAAATAAAAAAGTAAATCTTTGAAAAAATTATTAAGAATTATAAAATTATAAAAAAGAAAAAGAAAAAGTGAGATGTATAACCTTATAATAATGACCAACTTTTTCCACGTTCATCTAGAATATCAGCAGAGTCACTGAAGGCAGTTGGTCTACCCCTTGGGTAACCTGGCATCGTTTTACCTTTTTGTCTGTGTACAGTTAGGTGAGTCTGAGGTAGCAAGGCAGTGTTCACCTGCAAAATGTTCTTCTTTAGCCATGACCCTGAATACAGGAACTTCTACCCTTAAGAGATGGCATGTACTTGATAGGCTCTTCAGACTTGTGGGTCCTCATTTAGTCTCTTCAGTATGGGATGCAAGGCTGACACAGATAATGAGTCCTGTATAAAGGGAGCCTCCTCAGAAGATTCTGCTCAGAGATTTCAAAAACATCTAAAGTGAATCAATAGATAAATCTCCAGAGATACTTAGGCATGAAATTGAAGAAATGTTTGTCAAAACTTCCAAATATCCATTATAAATGACAAGTCCCCATTACAGAAACTCTACTGGTATAAAAAGATGATTTAAGTCAGAACAGTGGGTAGAAAAGTGGTTAGATAAATTTTAATACGAGAAAAAGCAAGGTAATGCACTTAGCCATAAATTATGCAAACTCTTAAGTACAAAACAAAGAGTTCTGAGCTAACAGTTATGATCAAGAAAAAGGACTTAGGATGTGTGGAAATTGTTTGCATTGGTTGCCATGGTTTTGAAAGTAAACCAAACATGAGGTGTAATTGGGCAATTTTAGTTGACAATGGGGAAAAAATCAAGTAATTATTATTTTCCTCCTATAAAATTATGGTGTGTCCATACCTGAAATCCAGCTGTAGCAGCCATTGGGTTGTGCTGCCATCCTTTCAAAAGAGAATCTGCTGGGAGGGGTGTGTTCTCTGGACAGCCGATGATGTTGTGCCATATAATCCACCACAGCCCTCTTGCTGAGGCCATGCTATTCCTAGACTACGTATGGCCAGTGACAGAGCAGAGAGGTGGTTGTAGAGCTCCACCATTCTTGCCCGAAGTGGGACCCCTCTGACAGGCTGTCTTTTCTCTGGGGCTACAATTCAGCCAGCCCAGTGCCTTCTCAGAGCTGCATCACATTGTGAGGTTCTTTCCATCCCATCCTACTGTTTCCTTTTATCTATTTATTGGTGTCAAACCGGCATCAGACTACTACATAATCCTGTCATGGTTCTCCAAGCTGATCTGCTCCCTCTCCCCTTTATCTCCTGTGGACCATTCTCCAAATAAAATACTCACTCATTTGATTCCATACTGTTATCCTCTTCCCAGCCTGACTCAGTTGGTACCAGAAATGATCTAATACAACGTGGTGATATAAGGTCTGTGGAGTAGATCCCTTAGTGCCCAGCTAGAAGGAGGCACCCATAATCTCTGGTACAAAGAATGAACCCAACTGCTGAAAATGTCACCAGTGGTTATCTGGGAAAACAGTCCACTAGAAGGAACACTTTATTGCTAGTGCGATGATTCAGGCATTTAAATTGTATGATGAAGCCCTGTAGAAGGACAAGGAGAAACTTCAGTCAGTTAACAAATAATTAAATGCTAATTATGAGAGCCAGAGGGTGTTTTGGGTAACTTTTGAAGCAGCCTTCCTCATGTGTGTTGTGTGTGGGCGATATGAAAGCAAACAGAGCTGCCAGCAGGCACAGGACCTAAGAGTTTGGGTTGTCACACCCCAGATCATTTAAGACAAGCTGTGGCAGGTCTGTTACACTAAGTTCAGGGCCAGGTTGAGAAGATTGAGGGCACTGAGATGAAAGATGGGAAGAGCCAGGGAGATGCCCCTGAAAATGGGGGCTCAGCAGATTCCCATAAAACTATGGAGTTGCAGAGGTGATACCCCTCCCAATAAGAAATGTCTCCCCTCCCATGCAGGAGATGTTGCAGAGGCCTTTCCCCTACATGGCAACAAGCGCCCCTCAGAAGCTGCTCTCACTGCCTCTCCTTGCACAGGTGTCAGAACTACATGGGGCCTGAGGCGCTCTGACTACTTCTGCTCCTTCTCCCCTTTTGTCTTTCACAGGCATTTCCCCTGATCAGTCCTTTGTAAATCTACTTTTTTTTTTTTTTACTTTTGATATGAGAAGGTCTTCTTTTTTTAATTTAATGTTGTTTTATTTACATTCAATAAATCAACATATAGTATATTATTAGCTTCTGAGGTAGAGCTCATTGATTCATCAGTCTTATATAATACCCAGCGCACATGACATCCCATACCCTCCTTCATGTCTATCACCTTGTTACCCATCCTCCCACCCTCCTCCCCTCCAGTAACCTTCAGTTTATTTCATATGATTAACAGTTTCTTACAGTTTGTGTCCCTCTTTGATTTCGTCTTGTTTTATTTTTCCCTCCCTTCCTCCATGTTCCTCTGTTTTGTCTCTTAAATTCTACATATGAGTGAAATCATATGATAATTATCTTTCTCTGATTGACTTCTGTCACTTAACATAATATCCTCTAGTTCCATCCACATTGTTGCAAATGGCAAGATTTCAATTATTTGATAGCTGTGTAATATTCCATTTTGAGTATGTGCATATCTATCTATCTATATATATATATAGAGAGAGAGAGAGAGAGAGAGATGAATAAAGAAGATGTGGTGTGTGTGTGTGTGTATATATATATATATATATATATATATATATATGAATAGATAAAGAAGATGTGGTATATATACATATCTATTCATCTGTCAATGGGCATCTGGGTTCTTTCCACAGTTAGGCTATTATGGACTTTGCTGGTATAAACACTGGAGTACAAGTGCCCCTTCAGATCACTACATTTGTATCTTAGGGGCAAATCCCTAAAAGTGCAATTGCTGGGTCTTGGGCAAATCTACTTTTATCTGAGCTTTTGCTTTCTAGGGCACCTCAACTACACTCTAGCATTCCATCTCAGTAATTGTACAGAGAGATAACTTGAGAAGGTCTACATTTGAGAAGGACAACTGGAAAGAGCAAGAGTCAGGGAGACTACTAAATTAGTGAGATGTGAAGATAATACTAAGACCATGTAGCCAGAGTGCTGATGTGATGAATTCTCTAATACAAGCTGCCTTGGCTACAAGCTTATCAGAATCTCAGCAGTGGGTCAGAAAGACAGAATGAAAGGGCGGCTCAGTTGGTTAAAACATCTGCCTTCTGCTCAGGTCATGATCCCAGGGTCCCGGGATCAAGCCCTGTGTCAGGCTCCCTGCTCAGTGGGGAGTCTGCTTCACCCTTTACCTCACCCTGCTTTTATGCTCTCTCTATCTCTTTCTCTCAAATAAATAAATAAAATCTTAAAAAAAAAAAAGACAGAATGAAGAAAAGGACAGAAGGGTAGAGGTAGGAGTAACACTAGAACAGATCTCATGGAGAAGTCCTCCTCACGGCAAGTCATCACCTGCACCTTGATATCCCATATGTCAAAAAAGGTGGTAGGAATGGAAGGTGTTACACTTTTGTAAATTAAACAATTGTACTTAATAATGACAGAAGTATAATAATCCCAAAATATTCTGGCAAGTTAATGAATGGCAACAAATTGTTAGTAAAGCCTTGCTAATTCTCTCATTGCATGATCTTTGAAGGGTTGTTAGGTAGTATGGTCCAAAGCAGACTGTGCATCTGGCTCGGCTTAGCAATTTTCACTTGCTGTATGCTCAACATAAACCCTGTGATCCTTTGTCGGTCTCTATTTTGAAGTCAATTCATAATAAAATATTTTTTTACTTACCATTAGAAAGATGCACATACATAAGATCATACTCTCACTCAATTTTTTAAATTATTTGAGCCCTCCTCAGCTTAAAGCATTAGCAATTGTATGGGACACTTTTGCACTGGGAATAAAATTAAATCATATGTTTGTTTTACATGGGCGGTCGAAGAGCCTTCAGGTAATCACTGTTGTTTGTTCCTGAAATTCAAATCTGTGATTTAAGGTGACACTACGAAATGTTTGGAAATAGATTTAAAGAATATCAATCCTAACCAAAAATATCAATCCTCCATTTATTTTGTTTTTCCTTTTCCATAAGCTAAACTTAATTTTGTAGTAGTCATAGGAATTAGGGAAACATGAATCATTTACCTAAATCAGCTTCAATTTCATTACCTTTCCATAATCTGAAGACATAATTGTTTCAGTTTATTTTTAGCTTATAAGGAAACTCACAAGGACACTTCTTCACTTGTTCTGAGTTGTTTATAAGGTCAGATTCAGTGGTTATGAAGCCTCAGATCCAATTTCTGTTCATAGCTCTGGCCCTGGGCTTGCTTGTGTTCCTGGGCCTAATTCTATGGGGGCATGAAGAGAGGCATTATGTTCATATGATATGATGCAAAACCACTGAGCTCATCAAAGGTGTCAAACTTGGAAGCTGATCCTTGCTTCTTCCTTCCCAAAGTGTAAAAATAAACATCCCAATCTCTGGCTTCTCTGATTGCACCAGTCACAAGTTGTCAGATGATTCCTTTGTTCCTAAACATTTTTAATGACTGGAAGTAACAATTTTAGCCTCATCTTTAAAAAGCAGCCTATTTCATCTGAACCGTCTCACAAATCCAAATCTGAACGTATAATTTTAAGTTTCTGAGTGGCAGGAAGGAAGTTAGCTGAACTTTTTTTTTTTTTTTAATAAAAGTTGTTAAAAGCAAAAGCCAGATCTCTCCTTGTCAGACTATAGCCTTGAAGAGAATTTCTTAATGGGAATTCCAGGATAAATATGGCAGATGTAACACTAATTTATTCTTTATCAATCCATTAGCTAGGAAGTTTTTCTTGATCATCTCTCATATGCCAGGTACTGGAATATATAAAATAAGTAGTGTTCAATTCATATTCAAGACTTTAAGGTGTCATGGGAGAGATAAAATTAATATGCATGAACTATATACTGAGCTGAACTAATAAGGGTTAACAGCTCCTGGCACTGAGTTTAAGAGTAACAGGTGTTTGGAACAAAAGAGAGATTCATGAAGATCAACATAATAAAAGAAAGCTTTATGGAGGAAGCAGTGTTTGAAATGAGGCTTGAAGGGTGAACTATAGGCGCTAGCAGTAAGCAACGTGGTTAGGAGTCATGTTTCTGTTAGGAGGCAGACCTTAGAAGCACTGTGGTTGGGGAGCTGTGGGGCTTAGAGAAGTAAGATAGCTTACTTACCTTCCTAAGCCTTATTCACCTCATCTGTATTGTGGGGTTCACAATAATAGCACCTTTCTTATGGCTTTATTTTGTTTTAGATAATAGCAAGATATGTGTAAAGTGCTTAGCCATCAAAGTTATCTGTTAGTATTAGGCAGAAAGATGGGGACATCTTGAGGAAAGCAATACAGTAAGTCAAAGAACAAATATGGGATGGAGCTTGTATGCAGATCTGTTTGGCCAGAGCACTGGGCATGATGAGGAAACTAATGGGAATAAAACCAAATAGATAAGGCAGCACCTGTTAAAAGCTTGATATACACATGAATGCATTCAGTCAAAAGATAATTAGTATCACTATGTCTACAAGACATCATGTTAGATCCTGGAGATTCTGTAATCAATAGACTAGTGTCATTCCTGCCCTCATGGAGTGTCAGTTCTTCAAGGAATACAAACATTAAAAAAATACAACGGGAAAGGGAAATATTAAAGTTTTAAAACATTTTGTGTTATTCAGGATTTTATAAAAGTTGATGATATTGAAAAAGGAAGCTTTTTAACCATAAAAATAATTACCACCAACCTGTAGCCATTAAAGCATGTGATTAGATGTGATACACTATCACATCTAATTAATCAGTCTGGTAGAAAACAAAAGCAGGCCAGTAAAATCAATAAGGAAATTGCTCAAACTTTTGATATCATGTAGACACAGTTTCAGTTTTTTAAAGTCCTTTGTGGTCTGCACAACTATCTTTATCTACCCTTAAACTTTGTGCTGGCTCCAAATCATTGTATTCACATTTTTCTGGGCTGAACCTACTTACATTATGACTATGTATGTGTACCTCCTGCAACCTATGATGCCTTTCTTTAATCTCATCGTGATTTTGTCTCCTTGTCTGTGTTATGAGATGGTATGTGGGCAAAAACCTCCTTTCTTGTGCTCGTTTCGGCAGCACATATACTAAAAACCTCCTTTCTTGCATGCTTGCTTTCTCATGTAACCTGGTTGATTTCAGAGTATCTTCTGAGTACCTGCTGTGTCCCTATCACTGAAAGAGCCGCTGCCATGGGTTTTATTCTTTCCTGGGATATTATCTTGCCATAATAATGGATGCTGCATGCAAATAATATTTTAAAAAAAAGATTTAATTTATTTATTTGACAGACAGAGCACAGGCAGAGGGAGAAGCAGGCTCTCTGCTGAGCAGGAAGCCTGATGTTAGGCTCCATCCCAGAACCCAGGGATCATGACCTGAGCCAACGGCAGATGCCCAACTGACTGAGCCACCCAGGGACCCCATTATAGTCTTAATAAAGGTAGAGTTACAGTCGGTTAAATTTAGCAAACATATATTTTATATATCACAGTTATTGCTAATCCCAGGAGGCTAATTCACATAAATAGTGCCTTTTAAAACAAACACTGTGTATTAGGACAGGCTAGGTTATGTGCAGTAACAAAAAACACCAAACTTTCTGTGACTCTGCACAGCAAATGTCTATCTCTCATGCACAATACGTAACCCATGTGGCCAAGCTTGGTTTATGATAATCTCTCAGATACCCAGGTGGACAAAAAGTTTCTGCCTACTTGTAAGCTGCTATCTCACAAGAGCCTTCAGGTTATAGTAGGTTAGAGAAGAGAACAAAGAGAATCATGCATAAGCTCTTCTGTGAGGTGACCCTCATCACTTTATTCCTGTTTTCTTGGTTAGAGCCTTTTACAGGTTTGTCTAACTCTAATGGGGCAAAGATGTGCAATCCTCCCATGCTTCCAGAAGGATTGAAGGACCAGCAATATTAATGAGTAATACCCATCATATCCTATGACACAAATCAACTTGCCCATTTGAGAGTCACGTGCCTCAAAATGCCACGTGTTTACAGCAGACATCTGAGGTGAACTAAGCCACAAAAGTTAATGATTCTCGGATTGTTTGTCACGTCGCAATTTTCTGTCAACATCAGTACCTAAGACATTGCCATTTCATAAACAACACTGAGATGAATTCTCAGATAGTCACCAAATATGGAGAATATAGTTCTCCAGAAACTTTAAAGAGGAATGACAGCTTCATGACACTGACCAGATTTCCTCACAACGACCAGGGAACAGCTCCTCTTCTGCTAACTTATTTCAAGAGGCTTCAACAGTTTTGGGGCAAACCCAGTGTCTGATTATATTCCAGAAGAAAGTCCATGATGTTGAATTTTTTGGGCTCTCTTGAATTTTGCACTGGTAGTGTTCCCATAAACCTGGAATGTCAAAAGGACTAATTATCGTTTCTAGGGAGATTGTTTTTCTGAAAGTTGGCATGTGGCTTACTTAGAGTTACAGGTAATTTTAAAATGCTTTATGCATATGAGGACTGATCTATTGCTACTGCTGAAAGATGGAAAGCCAGTAATGGATCTAAAATAAAATGCTTCAACTCACCAATAATAACTTAAAACTGGGGGTGCCTGGGTGGCTCAGTGGGTTAAAGCCTCTGCCTTCGGCTCAGGTCATGATCTCAGGGTCCTGAGATCGAGTCCCGCATCGGGCTCTCTGCTCAGCGGGGAGCCTGCTTCCCTTCCTCTCTCTCTCTGCCTGCCTCTCTGCCTACTTGTGATCTCTGTCAAATAAATAAAATCTTAAAAAAAAAATAACTTAAAACTGAAGTGTAATCATGTGCATTAAGAATCACAAATTTGGAGCACCTGGTGCCTCAGTCAGCTGAGTGTCCAATGCTTGGTTTCAGCTCAGGTCATGATCCTCAGGGTCTGTTCTCGGCAGTGGCAAGTCTGCTTAAGGATTCTCTTTCCCTCTCCCTCTGCCCCTCCCCCCCTCTAAAATAAATAAGTAAACCTTTAAAAAAAAAAAAAAAGAAGTTAAGTCCTTCATACATGCTGGTACAGAACGAAAAGATGTTAAAGCCACTGTGCAAAATATTAGCAAGGTTTTTTAAAATCAAATCATTGTGGGGCGCCTGGGTAGCTCGTCAGTTAAGCATCTGACTCATGATTTCAGCTCAGGTCATGATCTCAGGGTCTTGAGACTGAGCTCTGAGTCTGGCTCCATGCTCACCAGGGAGTCTGAGATTCTCTCTTCCTTTCCCTCTCCCTCTGCCCCTCCCTGTACTTGCATTGACCCCCCCCCCAAATAAATAAATCTTAAAAAGGAAAATAAAGAATAAATTTGGGAATATAAAAGTATGTAGACCGTTTTCCCAAAAGGATCCTGCCATTTTTATTGTTCTCTTCATTCCGAGCAGGTGTATTTGCTCTGTCTTTAACTTCTGTCATTTGCATCAGTTTGGGTTATAGACTTGTCGGTTTCATACACCATGATGTAAACACCTTTGCTAGTGATAACCACTGTGGTCTTTTTATAATGATTATAAAATGATAAGACTGATACTTTGCACCATGTACTTTTCTTCTAATCAGCCCAAAGCTTATGACACAATCAATATGAAAGCTTTTATATTGCTGTCGCAGGCTTTCATTGACATTCTAACACAAGCAGCTGTCATAAACCAGCCAAAGAAGAATGAGACCATTATGCTGGTCTTATTGATTTAAACTAAGTGAAAGTGGCCCATATGTCTCTAAGTCCTTTTAGCACAACTTCAGTTATGACTTAAAACTGTTTATTGGGAAGAAAGATATGAGTGTTAATTTCTCCTTTCGTGTGTTTAAAACATAACATTCCTGCTCTTATTATAGAATTATGTAACCACTGAACACCTCTCAGAATGATGAGTTCTCGTAGAGGGTTTTTTCCTAGGAATTATAATTCTCTGAATTAAGTGTTCTTATGAGAAGCTAGCCAGCCTGCACATAGCTATGATGTTAACTGGTCTGACTGGAGGTTCCATTGATTGTCTCAATCTCACAGCCTCACTTACTAAGTGAAAAACCCGGATTTCCTAATCTACCCGTTTCCCTTTGTTCAGTTTATTTAACTGGCTTGAGAATATTAATTCACCTGGGTGTTGAGATTGTATGTCTTAATATGAATTCTCTCTATGCAAAGCCTAGACAAGGACTTGGATGCAGGCCATTTACTTAGGGGTAACCTCAGAAAGTGGAGTGAGGGAGCAAGGTGATGAAAACAGGGAAGGAAGGAAAAGAAGCAACATAAAAACGTATTTGTTGGGATGCCTGGGTGGCTCGGTTGGTTGGGCAACTGCCTTCAGCTCAGGTCATGATCCTGGAGTCCCGGGATCGGCTCCCGCATCGGGCTCCCTGCTCGGGGGGAGTCTGCTTCTCCCTCTGACCCTCCCACTTCTCATGCTCTCTCTCTCTCTCTCTCAAATAAATAAAATTTAGAAAAAAAAAATGTATTTGGTGCAATTTAGCCATACATATAAGGAGAATGCAGAATGTGTTTCACCATGATTCCAGTTGAAGGAAGGCAGTCTGAGGACACTTACTAACTTATCTGGGGTATTAATATCCAGTGAGTCCCTTGACTGAGCAGAAACTGTGTCTTTGGAGAGTGTCTCCATAGAAAGTGGGGAGACACAGGGGAAGGCTTTGATGTCAGTGTGAAGCTAAGATTGCATAACAATAAGCCCTGCACCTATGGCTAAAATCAGAGACAGGCCAAAGGATGGGACATGAGGCAACAGAACTATATGCTACATTACAAATATGGTAATGATATTAAATATTTAAAATTAATTTCTAATATCTTCTTATAAAGCATATAGCATAGTGGTATCCCAAACTGAAAGTTTTTTTTGAAAAATTTACAGTTTAAGACACCTGCATGGCTCAGGTCATGACCCCAGAGTCCTGGGATCAAGCCCCACATTAGGCTCCTTGCTTAGTGGGGAACCTGCTTCTCCCTCTCCCTCTGCCATTCCCCCTGTTTGTGCTTGCTCATGCTCTTGCTCTCTCTGACAAATAAATAAATACAATCTTAAAAAAGAAAAAAGAAAAAGAAAACTGTACAGTGCAAAGAAACTTTGTGACAGGTTACCCAGAAATTACGATTTAGGTCTTAGAAACTTTAGATACAGTATGTTATTATAATCAAGGAAACTGTGTAAACCCTTTCTTTCCATCATGACTCCCCTTTAAAAATGGATTTTGATACCCTTAAGACATTATCAAGGACAAAGACCTTTGCTGGTCTCAAGGACACACTGCACCTGTGCCTAGCCTGTGAGATGTTCAGTGCACACACTGTGGGCGCAGAATCCTCCCCCTGGTAATATCCTCAGGTGGCTGGAGACACCACAGACACACCTGGCAGAGACTAGTTAGTGTACTGTATCACCTCACTATAGATCTGCAAAACTTTATTTTTTTGCTCTGTAAAATTGATTAGAAATTATCTCAATATTTGTAGTTCACTTATCTATTTGTACAAACATATACAATATATACTATAACAAATATTTGCATTTATGGGCTATTGTGTCTGGTTCATGAATATCTTTTAAGGTCCCCAGGGCAGGGATTATATTTCTTTTACTTATATATCTCCCAACACTCAGCCATTAAAAGCTGAATAAATACTGTGGAATACAAAATTGTTATCCATCAAGTGTCACAGAGGAGAAAAAAAGACCAGCAGTATTATTGATGACTCACTGTGCTGGGAGTTATACTAGGTACTTCATACAGATTATCTCATGTAATTCTCACAATAACCCTGAGATAGGTACTAGTATTAACCCTGTGTACAAATGGGAAAACTGTGATTAAGAAAAATGTAATACCTGGACCAAAGTCATAAAACCCATTACTTATGGACTTGGGTAAGTTTCTATTTATTTATTTATTTATTCATGAGAAGCAGAGGCAGAAGGAGAAGGAGGTTCCCTCCAGAGCAAGGAGACTGATGTAGGACTCGATTCCCGGACCCTGGGATCATGACCTGAGCAAAAGGCTCAGCAGAAGGCTTAACAACTGAGCCACCAAGGCTCCCCTGGACTGGGGTTTAAACTGAGGCTTCTAGACCACTGGCTTCTGCAAGATACCCTTATAATATTTTCCTGCTTCAGAGAAGGCTCGAGTGGAGGCAATGATATTTAGAATTGGTGAAACTGTTGTCTGATGTCACAGAGTGTCCTTCCTGAATTCGTACACTTCTGGCCTTTAGTGCTCTCTCTTCTACCTGTACCTTCTCTACTTTCTCATAAGACTGCACTCACACTCAGGGTTTCCTGTTCCCTCAGCCACCAGTGACTCACTTGACCAATAGATCAATGCAGGCCCCGGGGCCAGAACACTTTGAGGTTTTTGCACTAACTTTACAGTTCATCCAAATTCTCAGTGTTCTTTTGTCCATTTTGGATTAATTTCTTTCCTTTGTCAGGTTAGCACCATTATCTCTTATTATCCTCAGAAGGGAGTACTGCTTAATATAACAACAGCAGAAATGCTCAGATAGCAGGGCCAAAACGCTCTGATGGCTATTGTGGTAACTGTGGCTTTCCTTCTGAAGCTGGATCAATCAGCCCTTAGGAGCCTGGACTCAGTCACACAGCCTGAGTTCAATTCCTGGCCCTGTTTTGTGACCTTGGACAAGGTATTTAAACTTTTCTGGGCCTCACTTATCTCATCTGTGTAATGGGGATCATAATAGTATCTATCTGACAGGGCTGAGAGTTGAATTAGTAATGACATACAAAACTTAGAACACAGTGCCTTATAGGTAATGAGCTCGATATAAGGATCTGATCAAGAAATACAATCTCATCCAGAGATATAAATGTGGGATGTTCCATGGATCCAAGTTGTTAATACCATGCCTGAATGTTTGAACAAAGAGAAACTGAACATTCGGCAATAGGTAAAAAATGCTAGTTATAAAAAAACAAAAAAAATTTCCCAAGTACCCTACTCAGAAAGAGGCTCCTGGAAGATAAATTGTCTTCAGTATTGGCTCTGAAATGTCTCTTGACTCTATTTTCCCCTCTCTCCTTTCCCCATTTCTCCCTCTCTCCCTCCTTCCTTCCCTCTCTTTCTAGCTATAGACTTACTTCAAACCTTTACTACTGCTTCACATGCATAAACATCATGTCTAGAGTTAATTCTTTAATAGGGTTTCCTGGGAAGTGGCTGAAGACAAAGACCACATTAACATCTAGGGAGTGAGGACCTAGCAGTCCATTTCAGGCAGTGTCTTGGTCCCTTGGAAACACCTTGCCTTGGTAGAGCAGCACTTGTCCTCTGTTCTTATCTTTTTTCCTTTAACATTGACTACCCTCCCTGCCTGCAAAAAGAACACCTTGAAAAGATTAATTATTAATTTCAAGAAAAGTTACTTCAAACACTTCAAAAGTCAATGTAGGTGAGGGAAAACCCCAATAACTGGTCGTATAGTCACACTTGACATTGGCTTCATCATTTTATTTATTATTTTTCTCTGTCTTGAAAAACAAAAGGTCAGTTCTGTTTTATGGCATCTGAGACATAAATGCATATGAGGTTAGGGTGTGCTGGTGTTCAAATATGTATTGGTTAAGTCTGACACTTATATTTATAGTCTTATCTCCAAAGACCTGTGAAGTGTATATTATTAAATGGAATCTATATTGAGAAGTTGTGCTCTCAGAATACATAATATGCCTGTTTAGTTTCTTTGCACATACCTGTTTTAAGCTAAAGAATTTCAGTGGCTTTTGGATATTCAGCTTTTTTTTTTTTTAATGTCTGTGGAATTGAGTATACAATAATCATTCTGATTGACAGCATTGGCATCTGACAGACAAGATTCTCTAGTACTAACTCTGGGACTGAAGAGTTTCACCACTAAGTACCAAGCCTGTCAGAAATTATTTTTTCCATTTTTTGAAACAAAGTATCAGGTTACATTGGCCCACATACTCCTTCAAGTAGTTGTTAAAATGACTTGAAGATTATCAGTTATCAAATATTTATAGTTTGGGTATTTGGGATCTTTTCAAGCTCCAAAGAATTTAGTACATTAGACAAATATTTTCAGTGTCTAAAATTTGCAAGATCCAGACCTAGTCTCTGTCAAGATAAAGCAAGTGACAGACAAGAGCTAACATTTACTGTGCTCACCTTGACCAGGGCACTCTTCTAAGTACATTCCGGGCATTAATTCATTTAATTTTCCCCACAACCTATGAAAAGCTGATATTGTATCTCCCAGAGGAAAATAATTTGTTAAAAGTCATACATCTAATATAAGGTAAAACCAGGATTTGAGCTTTATTCATATTTTACTTTGGCCCTTGAGGACTTGTCAGTAAATGGAAGAAAGAGAGGGAATAGAATAAAATATATAAATAATCATAGAGCAACCTGTAAGATAATGGAAGTAAAAGTGTTACAGAGTTGGAAAAAAATGGGAATTACACCCATTTTCGTCAAAACTAAAAAGTCTTAAAGAAAGTGGCATATTGATTGATATATGAGGGGTAATTTGTATTGAAAAAATTGGAGCTGGTTCAAGGCATTCTCAGTAGAAAGAAAAGTAAGAGCAGAGGCACAAGGCGAAGAATATGAGCACACTATGGGATGAGCAAGTAGCTCAGTTTGGTAAGGTTTTGGATAAAGAAGAAGTAGTAGTGGTAGTGACACAAGAGAGGTCAAATGAGGTTTAAAAATGCTGAAGAATGACCAGTAGATGTGTGGAAATGTCAAATCACTGTATTGTACTCCTGAAACTAATATAAGGTTATATGTTAACTCATTGGAGTTAAAATAAAAACTTAAAGCAAGTGTTGAAGAATATTAAATGCTAGGCCAAAGAGTTTTAGAACTCAGCAATGGAGAAGTTTTAGAATTTTTGAATGGGTAAAATGATTAAAGCACTGCCGGGGAAAAATTACCTAGCACTGGAATTTTATGATCTTTTCCAGTGATCCCGCTTCTAGTTTCAAACTATGCAAGAAGAAATATCTATATTAAGAAGAGGAAATAAGGAAAGGAAAAGTGTAGGTGAGATGTACTTTTCATAGGAGCCAGTCACTGTACAGGTTATCAGGTGAAATCTCAGTGAGTGGGGGGCGCCTGGGTGGCTCAGTGGGTTAAGCCGCTGCCTTCGGCTCGGGTCATGGTCTCGGAGTCCTGGGATCGAGCCCCGCATCGGGCTCTCTGCTCTCTCGGAAAGCCTGCTTCCTCCTCTCTCTCTGCCTGCCTCTCTGCCTGCTTGTGATCTCTCTGTCAAAAAAAAAAAATCTCAGTGAGTGGTTCTCAGGGAGGATTGGACAGAGGAGAGCTCGTGGCCATTGGTCACTGGTCCCACTCACTGCCACACTTGAGAATCACGTGAAGCACTTCCTGTATCCCAACACGTAGGGCACATCCCAGAAAAATTATATCAGTGTTTCTGAGATTCCAGTTCACATGTCAGAATCTTTAAAGTTCCCAGAGAGATTTTATTGTGCTGCAAAGATTCAGAACTACTGCTCTAATAAGTCAAGGGATGAGGGTTTAACCTTCAGGGCTGACAGTGAAAATGGAAAAGAGGAAAGGAATCTGCAAAATAGTTTGCAAGGGAAATCAATATTTCTTTTGAAAACAATGGGAAAATTGTTCCCCAGCTCCATGCATTCAATTAAAATAAAAATATAAATAAACAAATAAACCTTCTACGTGTGATAAATACCCTTGGAAAATTTGATGAGCTTAATCAAAACATAGAGCTCCACTGATACCAAAGCAAAAAGTTGTCCAGGGTGAGTTACTTATTAATAACCTTAGAGTGATTAGCTCCTCTCCTCTCTCCTTAATAGGGAATTTAGGAGTATCAAATGCAATAATACAGAACAGAGAATTCAAAATGAAAAGCCAGAACTATATTCATGTAAGCCATTACTTTAAGCAGAATCAAGTATAGTAGCTTCACATTAAAATTCTCATTCCCACTCACCTGGGATAATAAACTAATTTTGTGATTCCAGTTGTTTCTGGAACTTCAGTAAGTTGAGCCCCAAATTCTAAGTCCATTTGTTGTGCCTATTGCTCTAATAGAGTTGTTCTGCTATCTCACATTCTTTGCTTTTTGAAAATTTGATTTATTATTATTTTTTTAATTTGAGTACAGTTGACCCACAATGTTACATTAGTTTCAGGTGTAGGACATTGTATTCAACTTCTCTACATATAAAAGCTAAGCTATGCTTGCCACAGGTGATGCTACCATTTGCTACCTCACTTTAAATAACAGCGGCCTCCAAAGCTACAGTTTTGAGAACAGCTTATGGATTCAGCTATGGGTTACCTTTGATTGAATGAGTAGCTGGATGCCAGCAGCCAAAGGGCTGGTCCCTACCGTCTTTGTGAACTTTCCCTGTGTTTTACAAGGTAATATTCAAACTGATTGCAGCAACAAGGCAAGTATAGTTACTCTAACCTTTGACTACTGACCGCTTTTACTCTTAGAAGTTATTTTCAAATAAATTCCAACATGCTACCAAACTTTAATTAATCAAGTTTCTGTTATATTTTTACCGGCATATAAGGAAAAGAGATTAGAAAAGGAACAAAATGAGTTTGAGCCACTCCCTCTAAAAATGCAATGGAAAGGTGATTCGCCTCACACCATTACCCTTCGAAATTCTATCCAGTCTCAAAATTATGAATATCAATTACTTTATCCAGTATTTGATGCCCCCAAATGGTTTACAATCACATTTAGTTAATTCTCATAAAATCTCACTGGGGCATGCTAGAGTTACTATTCTTATTTCATAGCTAGAGGAATCAAGGTTCAGAAATGCTAAAGAACTTCTGAGTGATTGAGCAAGCCAGTTGCAAAGTGAGATTGAAGGAATATGTAGCCACTTTCCCTTCTGCAGCTCACTGCCTCCCTGAGAAATTTTCGTGTTAAAGTATTCTACAGGACAAGTTTTCTTTCCTGTAAATCCAGGGCCTCACCGGGCCAAAAATCTTTATATTTGGTAATAGGTCCGCTAAGCAAGCAAAGACAGAATTTTTGAAAGGTTACTTGAGTTCTCCGCAATTCAAGTATCTTTGTAAAAAAGTACTAATCCAGAAAACTGAGAAACTAGGTCTAAGATAATTCCTGAATCACACACTGCTTCACATTGTTGAAGTGGTGAGAAGCAGAACACCAGATGAGAGTCCCAGCCAAGGAAAAATTTATAGATGTGTGTCATGAAGTCAGTTTTCCCTGTTTTGCCCTATTTTCCTGCTTCTTTCCTCCCAGCTCTATCAGTATTTAACCAAAACAATTTATTTATTCAACATGCTGTTACTGGGAGCCTATTATGGGTCAGACCCTTCATAAAATACTGGAAATATACAAGGATGAATAATAAATACAGGATCCCCGCCCTGTGGTTCACAGCTTAGTAAGGGAGATAGATACATAAACAAATAGCTCAGGCTACAAAGTGTTACACACTGGGGCTGAGTTGGAAGTAAAGTGGGTTGGGAACACAAAGGAAACGCCAATTAACTGCCTGAAGGAAGGAGGCACAACCTTCAGGAAAAGCCCCTTCTCAGCGAGGTCTTCCGCGAGCGTCGTCCGCGAGCGTGTTCGAGTCTGCCAACAAGAGGAAATAGTGCATTCAAGGAGGAAGAAGGGGAGATTCTTGCTAAGGACCCTTAATTACGTTCTAGCAAGATTCTAAATCACAGCTAGAAAGAGCCAGTAGTGTTTTCCTGAGCTGAGGCCTTCTCTTCCAGGGACTCCAAATCAGAACCCGTCTTCAGCAGCTCATTATACATTCTCAGATTCGCACCACTAAGCCTACGTGGAAAGGGGCCACGGAGACATCGTATGATGAAAAGACGGATGGTTTCAAAGTTGGAAACCTCAAACTCAAGGTCATGAGTTGGGGGAATCAGAAAGGAGAGAAGAGAAAGACCGAAGAGAGGACATAGAAGGAAGAAAAGAGACACAAGGAGGGATTGGCGTTCGTATTTACGAAATTGTTCTCTTGGAAACGATCACATTTGGACAGGGCTTTATGAGGTTATTGTGTCGGATGGATTAATGACGGTGAAAATGCTTCCTAAAACGAAGAAGCTATACAGATAAGTGCCATTATCCCCGGGAGCAGGCTTCAGCTTGTAATGGAGATGGGGCTCAATCTCGGGTCCAAATGCAGCTGTGCTCCAAGCCTGCCATCTCGGAAGAGAAGACGAGATGAGAAGAGTTCTGGGAAGAGCTGAAAGAGCCGGCTGCGTGCGCGGGGTGTGACCTTCCTGCGCTCTGTTGCATTGCAAAGGGAATTTCCTGTGCCAGCTCAGCCATAGCCTGCCTTTCCTACAGGCTATCAAGCTCCAAGTTTACAGTTCCTATCAGGGAGTCTCTTTGTTTGAACAAAGCCTCATTTGTTAGGAAGTGTCACAGATCAGCGTGTATCAGATGCAAGATTGAATGTCCCTCAAGCACAAAGACATGCAAAGCTATGCCAGGATACCAGCAATGGGGCTTTTCACCATGAGAAAACAGATGGTCAGAGTGAAAAAGGCCCGCCTTTATGCAAAAGAAATTCTTCCAACCCACCCCCACCCGCTCCCCACTTCCCCTTCCTCCTCCTCCCCCCACTCTCCTTTCACTCTCTTGCCCTGACAGGGAAACATTCGATATGCTGCAACATCATCTGATGTTTGTGTCCTTTTAATTAAACCAGGGGATCTGGAATAGGGACGCCCTTGTCTTTGCAGAGAAATGATTTCAAAAAGAAGATAATAGAACCTCTTTTTCTTCAGGCTTGCAAGGGCCTTGTGTGTAATTTGTCCTTTGCAAGAGCAATCAAAGATAACCGGTGCGCAATTGATTACGGGCTTTGTGTCCTTTTAATTACTTGTTTCTACACACTGGTTTAGTTTCATGCTGAAAGCAGATCTGTCTGAGTCCTCTCTGAGCCGTAGTGCTTTCTTTTGCTTATATGGTTGAATAATAAAGCTATTAGTAAACCACCACCACATAGAACAATCCTATCAGGCTGAAATAGATCCCAAATCTTGCCTTTCTTTATTTTTCCAATAGGCTATTAGATGGTTTTATGGAAAACAAGGTTAAAGAACACTATATCATTCCTTAGCTATATAAAAATATTCTACAATTTCAGGAGAGTAAAGTCTCCTTATTTCCAAAGTAGAGTTTTCAAGAACAGAGAGTTAGAATTTACATAGCCAAGTTTTTAGTTTTCTGGTTTTTTTTTTTTTTTTTAATTTGCAAAGATAGGAATACATTTTTTTCCTCTCTTTTTACTGAACACTAATCTACTGACTGGTATTATAACTGAATTACTTTGAAAAACCATAGGAAAAAAAGCTAACAAGTTAGCACAATACCTAGATCAGAGCCTTTATTTTTGTATTCCATGTACTGAAAATGCTGTCAAATCAGTAAATGCCAGATGACAATATAGGAACAATTTTGTTCTTATTTTAAGCTCTACCTAAAAGCAGAGACAGTAAGAGAGGAGATTGCTAATGATAGAACACTGACTAAATCTCTATGCCACTCTTTACTTACCTGTACTGACTTATTATGCCCTAGAGAGAAAAAGCAGCTAATGGTTGTAACCACATAAAAGAAACCCATCTAATTTCAACATGCAGACTCTGAGACTACAGCTGCTGCAGTAGGAAATGAAAGGAAAGGACCAAGTGTGCGATCCCCAGGAAGCCCACTAGATCCGGAGCCCACCTCCTGCTTTATCAAATCTTCCACAGAGGTGAGCTCCTACAGAGAGGGTGAAACTACCGAAAAGTCTGGAAAACCTCTGAGTCTGGATTCCCCACCCACGCTCAGGTCCTTTATGTGTCCTTTCTGCCATGTCATTAGATTCCTCCTCCTTCCCAGAAACACTTGCTATCTTGCAAGCATGTCTCTGCCTAAGAAGTGTGTCTCTGGCAACATGGGGAATACAGACATTCACCTTCGAATTATGGTTCCTTCTGACAATGAGCATGGAGTCTAGGCAAGGAAATGAGCTTTGGACAAATGAACTAGTCAATGAAAAATGGACACTTGGGGTTCCAACTTAGAGGAGAAGGAAGCAATATGCACAAAGCAGACAGATGAGACCTCTTGGAGCATGGGGGATGTAAACTGTGCTGAAGCATAAATGGATATCAAGCAGACTGGGGAAGGCAAAGAGGAGAGAGCATTCTAGCATGGCCTCGGGGGCAGTGATAGGTAAAGCAGGAGGACCAATAGAGAGAAGTGCAAAAATAGGAACAATGGATAAGATCAGATGGATTACAAAGAATTCTTAGTCTCAGACAGACTTTTTTTTCTTTTCTTCTTCTTCTTCTCCTTCTTCTCCTCCTTCTTCTCCTTCTTCTTCTTCTTCTTCTTCTTCTTCTTCTTCTTCTTCTTCTTCTTCTTCTTCTTCTTCTTCTTCTTCTTCTTCTTCTCTTCTTCTTCTTCTTCTTTTTCTTCTTACAAATATTCATCCAGCACTCTCTGTGTGATGACTGTTGAACTAAGCACTGGAGATTGTCAAAGGAATAAGATATAGTCTACTCCCATGAAACCCATCATCAGATGGAACAAACAGAGTATATCAACCACCAAAATTTACCATGTATCTGTATACTATTCTAGCAGATCTTCACAGTTACCTTAACAAAAGAGTCCTGTTCATTGGATATATTTATCTTATATCGAATATAACGTGTTATCTTGCTGATAGCTGTAACATCTGTTCTATGTAATGTTCCTCCCTGTATTTGGTTGATTATTATTTCATGAATCCTATTCTGTTTCTGTCTTCTTACCTTTCTGTTTCCTTTCTTCAGCATTTTGTCTTCGTTATCAGAGACTTTCATTGAGCTCTTATTGGATCTCTCCTCTGATGTTTCACATTATCAGGGTTCTTCTGCAAGGCTCAGTTATTTCTTAAAACACTTAAAGATTTCTTAAAACAATTAAAGATATATATGTATATAATTAAAAATACATTATATATGTGCACGTGCACACACACACACACACACACACACACACACACACACATATAGGATTCTTAGAATGCCAGAGTCCTGATGTGAAAACTGTAGCAAACTGATCACTGGGGAGACATACCTAAACATTATAAACACACAATTTAATGAAATATATGTCCAAGCACTCTCTGTATTTATATGCTTCTATAATAAAGTTATAAGCTACTATAGGAGTACAGAAGTAGAGGCAATGAGCAAGTATATGGAGGTGAGTTTGATAAGGATCTAACTCTTGGAGTAGCAAAATGAGTATCGTATGTAGTATAATTTAAACACAGATATCATAGATTCCCTATATTCTGTGCTCTCTCTTCCTTTGCTGAAACCTATTCTAAATTATTTAGAAATGGAGTATTTCTTTTTTCCTTCTCTTACAAAAGCCCGCCCTGCAGAATGTGCATTGTCGGTGGGCTCTGATGCAAATCGCTTCTCAGCAGAAGCCACTCTGCCATTATACTCTAATTTGCAGCCAAGCTGGCTTTCAGCTGTGCCTTGTCCTTGGGCTATCGTTCACTGTCAGGGCCTCTCCAGGGCACACCAGCTGTTATCTTAACAACGAGAAGGAAGCAGTCATATGTCACTGATTCCCAAGAAAAGCCTGCCTGGCTGCCATGATTCTGCCTGGGTTCCAGGACCGATAATTGTGTGGCTAGGATCAGGGCTGCCCCTGGGCAAACTTGTGATGTACGTAATATTTTTCTTAATTAATATCCATTTTTCTTTGGTCCCGACCTTCCCCAGGCCTCAGGCCAGACTCTGCAATTCCAGAACTTCTTTAGGATGCTCTCTCTGGATAAAAATTCAATCTCTATAGCACTGCTTTTCAGTTGACATGCTAATATTGATCCCCACAATACACATCACATGCGCGCGCGCGCGCGCGCGCACACACACACACACACACACACACAAATGCAAGCTTTTGCATACAATTGCAGATAATTTATAAAATTCTCTCTGAGACCAGACTGGGATAAAAACCCCTGCCCCGACCTTTGCTTTCTCTTTTTTTCTGTCTCCGTCATTTCTCCCATTCCTTCACACTTCATTCTTTCATAAGAGAAAAATTCTAATCTAATTCATAAGAAAGTGTCCAAAATTATTTTCAATACATATTTTTAAGTTTACTTTTTTAGATAAAAAACAAAACAAAACAACAAAAAAAAAAAACAATAAAACAACTGGTTGTGGAGCTGGTTAAAACCAAACTCCAGCTAAAAGTAACCGTGGATGGCCTCTTCCTGCAGCCTCTGTTCACACAGCTACTGTTGAGACAACTGCAATAAACGTGTTTGGTGAAACTTTGGGTATGACTCATACGGAATTCTGGAGAGAAATTTCTTATTTTTCTTCTGAGGGTAATTAAATATTAGGTTGGAGAAACTAATGGTTAAAATCCCCTTCCCTTTGAATTCAGAATGATGGAGATCTAGTTTTAACAACTGCCTGCTGTTCCCCAACGCCAATGTTTTTGAGAAGTGCCATCTGTTTTATTACACAGCTGCATATAGTGCTTGGGTGTCTGTGGGCAGGATTCTCAAAGAGCTTACTTGGTATTGTCACTTCTCTTGGTGGTTTTCAAAATGGCACTGGCCTTCTCTGGGAAAGGAAAAAAAAAAGAACTAGAAAGGTTAGTGAGAGTACATCACTAGTGAGGTAAATTCATGTGCAAAAGAAGCGAGAGCTAAAGGAAGACTTTTAGAAAACGTAATTTTATTTGCCGTCTGCTTCCAGCATACCAAAAAGTAAGACATCTGATTAACTCTACCTAATAAAATACTTTCAATGATCTTATCACTTCTACACTAAAAAAGAATTGAAAAAATGAGCAATTGCATGGAGTGGCACCTTTGCCAAGCTTGGCTCTTAGAAAAAAATCAAGCTAGAAAAACCTTCTGAGGCACTAAAACCAAATAATTTCAATCTATGAGGGAGGATCAGGCCATATTGGTCCTGTATGCTAAAACAGAAAAGATGAGAACATGACATATGCTATTATATCCCCCTTGGTGCCTGTTTTAAACATTGCTAATTGGTTATGGCATATTTTTATTTTATTTTTTATTACTTATTTATTTTTATTAACATATGATGTAATATTTGCTTCAGAAGTACAGGTCTGTGAATCATCAGTCTTACACAATTCACAGCACTCACCATAGCACATACCCTCCCTAGTGTCCATAACCCAGCCATACCCCCACACCACCACACTCCCAGCAACCCGCAGTTTGTTTCATGAGATTAGGAGTCTCTTACGGTTTATATCCCACCCCAGTCCCATCTTGTTTCATTTTTTCGCTCCATGCCCCCAACCTCCTACCTTTCAAATTCCTCATATCACAGAGATCATATGATAATTGTCTTTCTCTGACTGACTTATTTCGCTTACAATAATACCCTCTGGTTCCATCCACATAGTTGCAAATGTCAAGATTTGGGGGGGGGTGTTGATGGCTGCATAGTATTCCATTGTATGTATGTGTGTATATATATATATATATATGTATGTATGTATATATATATCTTCTATATATATATATCTTCTATATATATCTATGTATCTCTATATATATCTATATCTCTATATATATCTTCTATATATATTATATATCTCTATATATATAGATAGATAATCTATATACATCTTCTTTACCATTCATCTGTTGATGGACATCTAGGCTTTTTCCATATTTTGGCTATTACGGACATTGCTGCTATAAACATTCAGGTACATGTGCCCCTTCGGATCACTACATTTGTATCTTTGGGGTAAATACACAGTAATGCAATTCTGGGTCATAGGGTAACTCTATTTTCAACTTTTTGAGGAATCTCCATGCTGTTTTCCAGAGTGGCTGCACCGGCTTGCATTCCCACCAAAAGAGTAGGAGGTTCCCCTGTCTCTGCATCCTTGCCAACATCTGTCATTTCCTAACTGGTTAATTTTAGCCATTTTGACTGGTGTGAGGTGGTATCTCATGGTGGTTTTGATTTGTATTTCCCTGATGCCGAGTGATGGTGAGCACTTTTTCATGTGTCTGTTGGCCATTTGGATGTCTTGTTTGCAGAAATGTCTGGTCATGTCTTCTGCCCATTTTTTGATTGGATTCTTTGTTCTTGGGGTGTTGAGTTTGAGAAGTCTTTCTAGATTTTGGATACTAGCCCTTTATCTGATATGTCATTTGTGAATCTCTTCTCCCATTCTGTCAGTTGTCTTTTGGTTTTGCTGACTGTTTCCTTTGTTGTGTAAAAGCTCTTGATCTTGATGAAGTCCCAATAGTTCATTTTTGCCCTTGCTTCGCCTGCCTTTGGCAATGTTCCTAGGAAGAAGTTGCTGTGGTTGAGGTCGAAGAGGTTGTTGCCTGTGTTCTCCTCAAGGATTTGGATGGATTCCTTTCTCACATTGAGGTCTTTCATCCATTTGAAGTCTATTTTTGTGTGTGGTGTGAGGAAATGGTCCAGTTTCATTCTTCTGCATGTGGCTGTCCAATTTTCCTGACACCATTTGTTGAAGAGACTGTCTTTTTTCAATTGGACGTTCTTTCCTGCTTTGTCAAAGATTAGTTGACCATAGAGTTGAGGGTCTATTTCTGGGCTCTCTGTGCTGTTCCATTGATCTAGGTGTCTGTTTTTGTGCCAGTACTATACTGTCTTGATGATTACAGCTTTGTAATAGAGTTTGAAGTCTGGAATTGTGATGCCACCAACTTTGGCTTTCTTTTCAAAATTCCTCTGGCGATTTGGGGTCTTTTCTGTTTCCATATAAATTTTAGGATTCTTTGTTCTATTTCATTGAAAAACATTGATGGTATTTTGACAAAGGTTGCATTTTATGTGTAGATTACTTTAGGTAGCATAGACGTGTTCACAATATTTGTTCTTCCAATCCATGAGCATGGAATGTTTTTCCATTTCTTTGTGTCTTCCTCAGTTTCTTTCCTAAATATGTTGTAATTTTCTGAGTACAGATTCTTTGCCTCTTTGGTTAGGTTTATTCCTAGTTATCTTATGGTTTTTGGTGCAATTGTAAATGGAATCGACTCCTTAATTTCTCTTTCCTCTGTCTTGTTGTTGGTGTATAGAAATGCATCTGATTTCTGTGCATTGATTTTGTATCCTGACATTATACTGAATTCCTGTATGAGTTCTAGCAATTTTGGAGTGGAGTCTTTTGGGTTTTCCACATAAAGTGTCATATCATCTGCCAAGAGTGAGAGTTTGATTTCTTCTTTGCCAATTCAGATGACTTTTATTTCTTTTTGTTATCTGATTGCTAAAGCTAGGACGTCTAGTACTATGTTGAATAGCAGTGGTGATAATGGACATCCCTGCCTTGTTCCTGACCTTAGGGGAAAAGCTTTCAGTTTTCCCACATTGAGGATGATATTTGCTGTGGGTTTTTCATAGATGGCTGTGATGATATTGAAGTATGTACCCTCTATGCCTATACTGTGAAGAGTTTTGATCAAGAAAGGATGCTTTACCAAATGCTTTTTCAGCATCTATTGAGAGTATCATACAGTTCTTGTTCTTTCTTTTATTAATGTATTGTATCACACTGATTGATTTGTGGATGTTGAACCAACCTTGCAGCCCAGGAATAAATCCCACTTGGTCCTGCTGGATAATCCTTTGAATGTACTGTTGGATCCTGTTGGCTAGTATTTTGGTGAGAATTTTTGCATCCGTGTTCATCAGGGATATTGGTTTCTAATTCTCTTTTTTGTTGGGGTCTTTCTCTGGTTTGGGGATCAAATTAATGCTGGCCTCATAAAATGAGTTTGGAAGTTTTCCTTCCATTTCTATTTTTTGGAACATTTTCAGGACAATAGGAACTAATTCTTCTTTAAATGTTTGGTAGAATTCTGCTGGGAAGGTGTCTGGCCCTGGGCTTTTGTTAGTTGGGAGATTTTTGATGACTGCTTCAATCTCCTTTCTGGTTATGGGTCTATTCAGGTTTTCTATTTATTCTTCATTCAAATTTGGTAGTTTATATGCCTCTAGGAACGCATCCATTTCTTCCAGATTGTCAAATTTGCTGGTGTATAGTTGCTCATAATATGTTCTTATAATTGTTTGTATTTCTTTGGTGTTGGTTGTGATCCTTCCTCTTTCATTGATGATTTTATTAATTTGGGCCCTTTCTCTTCTTTTTGATAAGTCTGGCCAGGGGTTTATCAATCTTATTAATTCTTTCAAAGAAACAACTCCTAGTTTCATTGATCTGTTCTGCTGTTCTTTTCCTTTCTGTTTCATTGATTTTTGCTCTGATCTTTATGATTTCTCTTCTCCTGCTGGGTTTAGGCTTTCTTTCCTGTTCTTTCTCCAGCTCCTTTAGGGGTAGGGTGAGGTTGTGTACTTGAGACCTTTCTTGTTTCTTGAGAAAGGCTTGTGTTGCTATATACTTTCCTCTTAGGACCTCCTTTGCTGTGTCCCAAAGATTTTGAACAGTTGTACTTTCATTTTCATTTATTTCCATGATTTTTTTCAAGTCTTCTTTAATTTCTTGGTTCACCCATTCATTCCCTAGTATGATGCTCTTTAACCTCCCTGTATCTGAGTTTTTTCCAACTTTCTTCTTTTGATTGAGTTCTAGCTTCAGAGCATTGTGGTCTGAAAATATGTAGGGAATGATCCCAATCTTTTGGTACCAGATGATACCTGTTTTGTGACCCGGGATATGGTCTATTCTGGAGAATGTTCCATGTGTACTAGAGAAGAATGTGTATTCTGTTGCTTTGGGTTGGAATGTTCTGAATATATCTGTGATGTCCATCTGGTCCAGCGTGTCATTTAAAGCCTTTATTTCCTTGTTGATCTTTTGCTTAGATGATCTGTCCATTTCAGTGAGGGGGGATGTTAAAGTCCCCTACTATCATTGTATTAATGTTAATGTGTTTCTTTGATTTTGTTATTTATTGGTTTATATAGTTGGCTTCTCCCATGTTAGGGATATTGATATTTAAAATTGTTAGATCTTCTTGTTGGACAGACCCTTTACATATGATACAGTGTCCTTCCTCATCTCTTATTATAGTCTTTGGTTTAAAATTTAATTTGTTGGATATAAGGATTGCCACCCCAGCTTTGTTTTGATGTCCATTAGCATGTTAATTGACTTTCCACCCCCTCACTTCAGATCAGGAGGTGTCTTTGGGTCTAAAATAAGTTTTTTCCAGACAGCATATTGATGGGTCTTGTTTTTTTATCCACCCTAATACCCTGTGTCTTTTGATTGGGGCATTTAGCCCATTTACATTCAGGTTAACTATTGAGAGATATGCATTTAGTGCCATTGTATTGCCTATAAGGTGACTGTTACTGTATATTGTCTCTGTTCCTTTCTGTTCTGTTACTTTTAGGCTCTCTCTTTGCTTAGAGGACCCCTTTCAATATTTCCTGTAGGGCTGGTTTGGTGTTTACAAATTCTTTTAGTTTTTATTTGTTCTGGAAGTTTTTTATCTCTCCTTCTATTTTCAATGACAGACTAGCTGGGTATAGTATTCCTTATATATATCATTTCTCAGTTAGTGCTCTGAATATCAGGCTAGTCCTTTTTGGCTTGCCAGTTCTCTGTGGATAGGTCTGCTGCCATCTAATATTTCTACCATTGTATATTACAGACCTCTTGTCCTGAGCTACTTTCAGGATTTTCTCTTTGTCACTGAGACTTGTGAGTTTTACTATTAGATGACCTATTTTTATTGATTTTGAGGGGGCTTTTCTGTGCCTCCTGGATTTTGATACTTGCTATCAAATTAAGGTAATTCTCTGTCCCCTTGCTCCCTTCATCAAATTAGGGTAATTCTCTGCTATAATTTGCTCCAATATACCTCTGCCCCTCTCCCTCTCTTCTTCTTCTGGTATCCCAATTATATTATTTCATATTATTATTCATAATTATAATTTATAATTTATAATTATAATTATAATTATATTATAATTATAATAATTATAATTTATAATTATTTATAATTTATTAATTATTTATAATTATTATTCATAATATTATTTATATATAATATTATTTCATCTTATGGTATCACTTATCTCTTGAATTTTCCTCTCATGGTTTAGTAGCTATTTGTGTCTTCTTTTCTCAGCCTCTTTATTCTCTATCATTTGGTCTTCTATATCACTAATTCTCTCTTCTGCCTCATTTATCCTAGCAGTAAGAGCCTCCATTTTTTATTGCACCCCATTAATAGCTTTTTTTATTTCAACTTGGTTAGTTTTTAGTTCTTTTATTTCTCCAGAAAGGGATTCTCTAGTATCTTCCATGGTTTTTTTTGAGCCCAGCTAGCACCTTGGTAATAGTTATTTTGAACTCTAGATCTGACATCTTACGAATCTCTGTATTGATTAGGTCCTTAGCCATCCGTACTGCCCCTTGTTCTTTTTTTGAGAACAAAATACTAAAAGGGTAACAATGACCCCAGCAAAATATACACTAACTGAATCAGAAGAAACCCAAAACCGTGAGGGGAATATAAATATAAATATAAATACATATATATGTATATGTATTTATGACTGGTGAATAGAACAGAGCCAAACACTTGATTTTGGGGTATTTTGGTCTGTTAGAAGAAACTTCCTCCCAAAATTTTAAAGAAAGAAAAAGTTATATATATACAAAAATAGGGGTAAACATGATGAATGGATGGAATATCACTGTAAAGATGAAAATTTTAAAAGATTCTAAAAAAGGAATTGATAAGAGGTTGGTTGAAAAAGGGGGGAAAAAAGAAAAGAATATTTTTGGCTGGAAACTAGAACAAAGCCCTGCACTAGATTTTGGGTATATTTTGATCTGTTAGAAGAAACTGTATCCTAAAATTTTAAAGAAAGAAAAACCTATATGTATACAAAAAATAAGGCTAAATACAATGAAGGGATAGAATATGACAATAACAATGAAAATTTAAAAAGATTTTTAAAAAGGTATTGATAAGATAAAATAGTTTTAAAATGTTAAAATAGGAAAAAGGAAAAATTCAAAAAAATAGAATAAGAAAAAGTGAAATTAAAAAAATTTACCTTTGAAAGACTGAAGAATCATGGGGGAAAAAGGCCATGAATTCTGTGTTGCATTCCCCGAGCTCTGGAGTTCTGCAGTTCTCATTGATTGGTAAACTTGGTCTTGGTTGGATGTTCTTGCTGATCTTCTGGGTGGGGCCTATTGCAGTGATTCTCAAATGTCTTTGCCCAAGGTGTTATTGGACTGTCCTTGCCAGGGGGCAGGCTAAGTAATCTGCTTGGGTTCGCTCTTGGGAGCTTTTGTTTCCTGAATGCTTTCCGTAGAGCTTTGGAGGATAGGAATGAAAATGGCAGCCTCCCAATCTCCGGCCCAGAGGAACTGAGAGCTCAGGGCCCCGTTCCTCAGTCTGTGCTCAGAGAAAAGCAAACAATCTCTCCTGTCTCCCTGGTCTCCAACCACACTCTGAGCTCACCCAGCCTGTGGCCGAGCATTTCTATCTCTGGTTCATGGCCCCGTCTGGATTCTCCAAACCCAGCAGATTCTGTAGTGCACTCTTATGCTATTCCTTCCAGAGGAAGAAGATGAGTCTTTCTGGATCTGTCACCTGTGGGGTCCCTGCTCAAAGAGCAGTGGTCCGACTGTGCGTCAGATCATGGTTTAAGGTAACCCAGAGCTGAGAGCCCCCTTCTCAATTCCATCTTTACAGCCAGCTTCCCAGCTCCAATACCTAGGAGCTCTGCCACACTCAGACACCCCAGGTCTCTCTGTGACCCCACGAGTTCTGAGACCACACTGTCCCCAAGAGGGATCCACCACCCACTTAGCCTCTGGAGCAATGTCCCTCAGTGGAGCAGAATTCTAAAAGTTCCAATTTTATGCTCCACTGCTCTACCACTTGCCAGGAGCCGGCGCCTCCCCCCATGATCTCTCTTCCCTTTTGTTGCCTCAGATTCACTTCTCCGCAAATCCCACCTTCCAGAAAGTGGTCACTTTTCTGTTCCTCGAATTGCTGATCTTCTTCTCTTGATCTCCTATTGTGTTTGTAGGTGTTCAGAATGGTTTGATAACTATTTAGCTGAACTCCTAGGACCCGATGATATTAAGTCTTTTACTCTCTGCCACCTTGCTCCTCCCTCGGTTATGGGATATTTTAGCCAAGATGCAATCTCAGAATTCCTCTGAACACAATTGGATAGGCATTCTCTACCAAATGTTTAAAAGTGTCTGATGAGATAAAGCTCTGTTGGTATTTCTGTGCTAGGTCATTGATAGAGTTACTGGAACATTGGCTTGTGTTACACTGGGTAGAGGACAAGAGTCCTCTGTAACTGCTTCTCCACATCATGGGCCTGCAGCTGGAGCAGGAGTCCTAAACCACAGTCCCTGGGCCAAAGCCAACTTGCCAGCTGATTTTGTAAATTAAGTCTTATTAGAATGATAGCCACACCCAATTGTTTACATATTGTATATGACTGCTTTACCTACTTTGAATTACACTAATGAATAATTCAACAAGCTAGTTTAATTTTTTTCACATTCATCCAAGAATGACACAGAGTTCAGAACTCTGGACTCTGGTTCAAACTCCATGAAGACCTTTACCTTCTACAAAGAGATGTTACAACAACTTTGTATAATAGGAGGAAAAAAAATAGAACCTCTGATTGGCTTACAGATTCCAGCAGCATTTGTGTTGAGAGCCATGAAAGAATTAGAAATAGATATGAAATATGATGCAAAACCAGGGTTCTTTTCCCTTCCTGTTTCTCTTGCCTTCCCATCACCTCTTTCCCCAGCATGGGAATTCACATTTGGCTTTTACATAATCCGTGAGGCTTTTTCTAAAACAGAGAAGACTAATCCCTGATGAGTTCTGTGGTCAGACATCGAGTAAAACCGTAGCAACAGTCTAGCCCTGAGGTTCACCAATGCTCTGATAAAGAGGTATGCCTGTTAACATGGCACCACATTGCAATTATAAATTTTTATATTTAGCAACTTACAAACATATATATTTTTCTATATATTTATAATATATATATATTAAACATATATATTTGGGGCGCCTGGGTGGCTCAGTGGGTTAAGCCACTGCCTTCGGCTCAGGTCATGATCTCAGGGTCCTGGGATCGAGCCCCGCGTCGGGCTCTCTGCTCAGCAGGGAGCCTGCTTCCTCCTCTTTCTCTCTGCCTGCCTCTCTGCCTGCTTGTGATCTCTCTCTGTCAAATAAATAAATAAAATCTTTAAAAAAAAAAAACATATATATTCATATTTATGTCAACTGATATAATTATGTAGAGTTCTACATAATTCTTTTCTTAGCATTGTGTTCTCAATTTACTATTTTTAAAGGATCAAAAAAATGATTCCTTCAGGAGTTTTAAGACACAAAAAGGGAAAAGGAAGTAGGAAACTAACCTTTCTTGAACACCTCCTCTGAGCTAAATACTGAGCTTTATGCTTTCCCATGCATAAAAATGAAGTTGTCTTCATTTATTCCTCATATCATCCTATGACATAGAAGGATTCTATTTATTTTATTGGAAGTTTCCTGACATGGATGAACTCAATGTACAACTCTGGTGACTGAATAATGGAAATTCACTCTCATTCTTAAAGAATGTTTTCCACTGAGAGTGATCCCTAGATAGCTGTGCAATGCCTTAGATTTCTTTTTTCCTGTTGTTCCAAAATTCTGATATCAGAAGAGAAGGAAATCGGAGTGGGAATGGAAAAGGAACAGGGGAATGGTCAAGAAAATGTTGGGAAGTGAGGAAACAAAAATCTGCTAGTTCTAATCCTCGAAACAACCATTAAAGCATATTCCCAAAAGATATTCCTGTCCCTAGTGATGGAACCAAACAAAACGACACATGCGTCAGATATGAGCAGATGTGTTTGCCCCAATCTGTGTTGGGAGATAATAAAATCCTTTGACGGGAACTTCAAGGAATACAGTGTCAGCCTGGCATTATTTAATCTCGCCATACCTGGCAAGCATAGGACAGATTTCTGAGAGATTTTGCTGTGGCAAGAATAAAAGGATTCCAAACAGGAAATTCCTGTGGGGGGCTCTGAGGCTGGGTCTGTTGTAAAAACTGCAAAGTCAGCTTCTCCAATGCAGCATTGAAGAATGGCTAACTGCTCACTTAGTATGTCTGCTCCCTTGTCACATTTCCAAAGCCACGACGAACTGGCCATGGAGCACAATACTGCTGGGAGTGGAAGAGTAGCTGGAGCTCTGCACTTGGACAGCAGTCCACTGGAAGGGACAAGAGGTCAGCCAGGCTCTGCCTCTGTCAGAGGCATTTTCCAAGTGACTGGCAAATGCTCAGCATTTTCATCCCTGTTTAGCAAGGGCGGGGGGGGATGAACTGCAACCATATTCTGCTGAGTTTTAACAGCAGACAGACTTGGTGGATATCTTTCAGGTTTATTCAGCTTTATTCAGCACATTCTTCTGCCAGCTGAGTTTTAAAGCAACACTGTTTGGCAAAATCGACACCGATATCATGCAAATACTTTGACTGTTTCTACTTCCCACCCCCACACCATCTATCAAAGGGCATATTGGACCATCTGATGGTATAATGCAGAGCTTTCCTTTCCTTTTCTTAATGCCAATCCAGATTTGGCCAATCCTGATTAGCAGTTAAACTGCTTTTTCTTTGGGATTTTTCCAAGTCCTCTTTCTTAAGCAGAAGTCACTAACCCCTAGTAACCAGTGCTTTCTCCATGCTGCATTTTCCAGCAGTTATAGGGAGTGTTGAAGAGTGTGAAGTCTTCAAAATCTGAGGCAAGACTACTTGAACTCACGTTCTGGCTCTGCCACTGGGTAATTCTGGACAAGATAACTAACCTATGTAAGCCTCAGTTTACTCACCTATAAAATAGAAGGATTCCTGCCTTGCAGGGTTTTTATGTAGTTCAATGTGCTGATGCAGTCAAAACACTTAGCAGATTGCCTTGAATGGACAAGAAAAGCTCTAAATTATATCTTTATCTCTCTTTCTCTCTCTGTGTATATGCCGCCATTTTCATCATTTGTTTTAATTGTCAAAAGTTTTATCATGGTCTTTTTTTTTTTAAGATTTTATTTATTTATTTGACAGACAGATCACAAGTGGGCAGAGAGGCAGGCGGGGGCGGGGGTGGGAAGCAGGCTCCCCCACTGAGCAGAGAGCCCGATGTGGGGCTCGATCCCAGGACCCTGGGATCATGACCTGAGCTGAAGGCAGAGGCTTTAACCCACTGAGCCACCCAGGCACCCATATCATAGTCTTTAAAAAAAAATCTTGTGGAAACTTCTTCCCCACCCCCAACCCCCGCCCCTGTATTAAAACAGCAGCCAGCTTTTTCTTTAGAGCTAAACAGCATACCCCCCAGTTCCCTTCCCTCTATCCATGAGCTTTGACTTCTCACCCATCTCTAATGGACTGTTTCCTGGCTCCCCGTGATTTCAGAAAAGGACTGTTACTCTTTCCTTCTATCTTGTAATGCAGTTTTCTTTCCTTTAAATCTAGCAGGAAGAAAAATGTAAGAAGAGAAAGTGCAGGTAGAGAGGTAGAGGAAGAAAGAAAGAAAAGAAAAGAAGGAAGGAAGGAAGGAGAAGAGAAGAAAAGAAAGAAAGAGGGAGGAAGGAAGGAAGGAAGAAAGAGGGTAGAAGGAAGGAAGGGGAAAAATAAAAGAGAGCTAGATGTATCTCACACTTACCTAGCTGAAAGCTTATATGAAAATTTCCTGGTATCTCATTTTGGTAGATAAGATTAACCATCTATTTAATATGTAGGTCACTTGCATTAGGGGAAAAAAAAGAAAAAAATTGTAATTCTTTTGTCTTCTGATCCTATTTTAGTTTACCTTTGCATACTTTTATACTCAGTAATTGATAAACCTTAAATTGTTAGGTGATTTTAATAGAAAACTGGATACATTAAAAATAAAATAATAAATGAAAAGTTTATCCCTGTAAATATCACCACCACCTATGGTTTGTGTCATTTATTCTTCTCCTACCCCCTTAACCCCCCATGTTGCATCTCCACTTCCTCATATCAGGGAGATCATATGATAGTTGTCTTTCTCCCATTGACTTATTTCGCTAAGCATGATACCCTCACCTCACAAAACAAACTGAGGGTTGCTGGGGGGAGGGGGGTTGGGGGGGTGGGGTTATGGACATTGGGGAGGGTATGTGCTAAGGTGAGTGCTATGAAGTGTGTAAACCTGGCGATTCACAGACCTGTACCCCTGGGGATAAAAATATATTATATGTTTATAAAAAATTTAAAAAAAATATCACCACCACCTTCTTGATCCTTTCTGTATAAAGTGACTTAATACTCACACAGCATTGCCTTCAGCTAGATGAATTATTTACTTATTGGTATTCAATATCCCTGCAATTCTTATTCATGAGAAAGAAAATGACTGCAAATCAAGATAAGTAAGGGGGGAAGAAAAGCAAAAAAGAAAGGAAAATAACTGATGTGCTGAACACATCAGTGTGAAATCCACATCTTCTTTTCAATGCACTCTGAAGCAAGTGGTGCGTGACATGTGCCGAAGTTGGATCAGCAGCTGTACAGACGTGCCCATCTGGTATGCAGGTGTTTGTACTGATATTCCTCAGCCAAACTTCCAGGGGGTAGCATTTTTGTGGAGCTAGCTCTACACTAGTACAGGGAAAGACAAAAAGGGGGACCACCCACTTATAATGGTGCCACTTCTAGGTTGACCACATACCCTCAAAGAGGGCTTCTTAAATTTCACATGCATCCAAATCACTTTAGCAACTTAATTTTTTTTAAGATGTATTTATTTATTTTACAGAGAGACCATGCTGAAATGAGTTTGGGGAGGGGCAGAGGGGGAGAGAGAGAGAGAATCTTAAGCAGACTCCCCATTGAGGACAGAGCCTGATCCAGGGTTTCATCTCATGACCCTGAGATCATGAGCAGAGTAAATCAAGAATTGGATGCTTAACTGACTGAGTCACCCAGGTGCCTCTGAGCAGCTTTATAAAAAGACAGAATCTTCTGCCCTTCCCCAAGAGATTTACATTCAACATCTACCTATGGTATGTTCCAGAAATCTGTTTTCAGCATACAGTCTAGGTTATTCTAATGTAAGTGTTCCTTCGTCTGCAGTTTGAGAAATATTACTCTAAAACATAGAATAAAATGCATAAAAGAACATTTAGAAATAAAAAATCACTTTTAGAAAGTTTGCAGCCTTCCTCCTCATTATGTGAATATTGCCTACAACCTTCACAAACAGAATAAAAAGAAAAATAAAAACGGGAAAAAGACGTTGTTGATAAAGCAAACTCTGGATATTAACAAATCATCTAAAATTCTTTTGTGCCTGTGTGTTAGGTCCTATACCTACAAAGAGCAACTAAGCACAACTCAAGATTGGTACCAAGGATGGTAACCTTGAACCCAATCACAAGTTCTTGCCCAATTTTCACATGATTCTTTGGCAACTGGTAACATATCCTATGCCCAGGTTTTCAGTGTGCCTCTGTGACCACAAAAAATATGAAGAGTATCCCCTAAGAATTCTTCTCAGAATCAAAGTTCCCCTAAGAATTCTTCTCAGCAATCAAAAGCCACTTTCCGACTCACTTATTCCAAGACTAGGAGATAGAAAGAAAAGATAGAACTAAGGAGACATTTAAATGCCAGATCAGTGAAGTAATCTTGAATCATGTTGAGTTTAGATTTTATTTACTAGGTATTAGAGATCATTCAAGCATTTTGGTTAGAGGAATGTAATGATCACAATTACTTTAGAGATTCCACATAGGTTATAAACTCTGATGGTTTTGTAATAATGTATGTGAAAATATTCTGCTAAAAACAAAAATGATGTATTTACTAACATATTGATGTGATAAAATTATAAGTCATTAATATAATTATTCACATATCAGTATGCTCCTCCTTCATCTAAAGTAAAGGGAAAAAAAAAAAACCAGAATCCACCCCTTCCCATTAGCCTTAAGGATAAATGTCTAAGAATAATGTCCATTCAATCAATATTTATTTTCATGCCCATGTTATGTTAGGCACTCTTCTAGGTGTCAGGGAGCAAAACAGGGAGGGTCTCCACTCTTGAGGTGTTTATAGTCTGCTGAGACAGACACTGAACAAATAATCAAGTAAGCTGGGGCTTTCCAAATGGCTCTTTGCTACTCCTGCTATTCCTAGCAGTGCCATGCTTTGATTTCTTTTCGTGGGTAAATCCCTTCCCTGTTCCTCCTTTCTTAAAGGTCTCCTAAGCAATCATTAGAGGTCTCAAACACACTGCCTCCAGACCTATTTTATTTGGCCCACACAATGCTGAGGTCTACTTTCTTTAAAAATGTGATTTCCTTGCCAACATAAAATAGGAGCTTCTAGTTTCTCTTGAATATTTGGTCAGATTGAACCTCAGTTTCTACAATGCAGCAAGTGTCCAGAGTTGCCTAGCATCTGTCATCTTCAGAAGAATGTGTTCCATCTCCTCAGCCACATTTCAGCCCAGTCCCAGTCACCTCCTGATGTGCAGGCCAAGGATGTATTGACCTCAATCATCTCCTTTCAGGTGCTGTTTTTCCTACACTGGGTTCAGTTCATCTACCTTACTCGCTCTCTTAGATAGTTGAATTTGTGACTACCATTCTGCAGAGAAAAACTCTGCAGTCTTTTTACAAAATCCTCTTCAGCATGTCCTCTCCCCTGGTTGTACTGCTGGTGAAGGTTCTGTACTAAGTAAGTGATCAAACACTATTCATTGGTCAATTTATTTACTCAAATATTTCTCCAACTTCTCTCTCCAGCTGTGCCTTTCCTTCGAGCCATTTGTCTCAAGCAAACCAGATTACTCATTGGTCAGCCTCAAATATAAGCTGCTATTTTCTGTTTCATTGTCTTCAATCCTACTAGAACTTCTGTATCTAGAATTCACACCCCCTCTCCAAACACTGTCCAGTTCTGTCTATCATCAGGTCCAGTTCACATCCTCTTCCATGAAGCCTCCCTGACTTCCAGCTGGATATGGTACAGTCTCTCTGTGAACTCTCATACTACCTTACCAGAACTCTGTAAAGTCCTTCAAGCTTCCTACCTCACACCATAGCTCTCTACATTTGAGCTTCCTGAAGGCAGGAATCCCATCTAATTTTTTCTTTTTATTGTATTATGTTAGTCACTATACAGTACATCATTAGTTTTTGATGTAGTGTTCCATGATGCATTGTTTGCATATAAAACCCAGTGCTCCATGCAATCCGTGCCCTCCTGAATACCCATCACCAGGCTCACACATCCCCCTACCCCCCTCCCTTCTAAAACCCTCAGGTTGCTTCCCAGAGTCCGTAGTTTCTCATGGTTCATCTGCCATTCCCATCTAAGTTATCTTCCTTTTCTCACTAGCACAGTACATAGCAAAAAACAGTGATCACTTGCACAATAAATGAAGAGAAATTTTGCTTAAATCTCATTGTAAAGGGAATGAGTAGGTGATAACTGTATTAACTTCCTATAAAATACCACTAGTTCCTTTCAGTGCTCAAGTCACATAGAGGGACACTTGTTTGAGGAGAGTTTTGTAAATGACCTCTTACTCCCTACTTTTGCTGTTCCTATACATGTGTCCAGTGGAAACATGTTCATGTCTTTCATCAGTTCCTTACCTAGTAATCTAGTCCAAGACATTTTCTGTTTCCTTTCATTAAAATGTTTCATGAAATAACATTAAGTCTTGGTTCTAGACTCTAGAGCCATAACAAAGTTTGTGATTTAGCTTTATTTTCCTTGACTGCAAGCCTTGACAGCATGAACTCTTAGCCATCATATCTTATACAACAAACAAATATTTTTTGTTACAAGTGCCTTTCATTTATATTTAGAACATATTTAGACATTGTATTCTAGAGCTAGAATGTATTCTTGTGATTTTCGTATGGATGTTAGTTTCTATCTTTGGAAAGCCTATATACTTTCCTATAAAATGAGAAGAAAATATATGATGAGAAGTTAAAATTTCTTACACAATTTCACACAGTTAGTTACTGGAATCGTCTGGACTATTTCAGTTGTGAGTAGAATGAGCAGAAAATGTAGCTGTATCATTTTGAAAAATGATCTTGTCTATCCACCCACTGCTCTAGGCAAGAGTGTCCTGAGGTCACCAGTTACCCGTTCAGCTGTTCAGTTAGCACCTTTTGAGAGTGAAGAGTTGTGTGTTCAACTACCTGAGGCATACACACAAAATTTCCCTGTTCAGTACTTATCAGTTTCACTTCCAAGGTCAAAGGAGATTAATTTTTTTTTCCTTTTATAGGGCAGACTTTTAATCACGATCTTGGATTCCAACAATCTTGCCCCCACACTTCTGATCTGTACTTTATTCTATGTCAGTAAACCATTTTAAAATAAAAATAAATAAATAAAAATAGTATAAAAAAATGTTCTCTTCTGGAGGGTGAAAGATTTCAGAGCCCAACACACCCACAGGCAGATCATTTAGAACTACCCAGCCTAGTCATAGAATCCAACTTGGCAAATGATGATGTGTGAGCCTGTTTTTTAGTTCCAACCTGTTTCATACTTAGGCTAGCCCAGCTATTTCCCTTATTTCCAATTCCTTGGGGATGCCAGATCCTTTCTGGCTAAATTCCAGCCACAACGCCCTAAACTCCAGGCACAACTTCACTTCTCTGCTTAAACCTGAAGCACGTAAGCAGATGGCTTCTCCTCTTGTTGTTTCTGTCACAAGACCCTCCTGAATGCCTTTTTCTCTCTCTTTTTTTTTAATTTATTTTTTATTAACATATAATGTATTATTAGTCCCAGGGGTACAGGTCTGTGAATCGTCAGGCTTACACACTTCATAGCACTCACCATAACACGTATCCTCCCCAATGTCCATAACCCAACCACCTTCTCCCTACCTCCCTCCCCCTGGCAACCCTCAGTTTGTTTTGTGAGATTAAGAGTCTCTTCTGGTTTTTCTCCCTCCTGATCCTATCTTGGTTCATTTTTCCTTCCCCACCCCCCACACCCCCCACGTTGCCTCTCAAATTCCTCATATCAGGGAGACCATATGATAATTGTCTTTCTCTGATTGACTTATTTTGCTCAGCATAATACCCTACAGTTCCATCCATGTCATTGCAAATGGCAAGCTACCATTTCTTTTGATGGCTACATAGTATTCCCGTGTGTGTGTGTGTGTGTGTGTGTGTGTGTGTGTGTGTGTGTATCACATTTTCTTTATCCATTCATCTGTTGATGGACATCTAGGCTCTTTCCATAGTTTGGCTATAGTGGACATTGCTGCTATAAACACTTGGGTGCACGTGCCCATTCAGATCACTACATTTGTATCTTTAGGGTAAATACCCAGTAGTGCGATTGTTGGTTCATAGGGTAGCTCTATTTTCAACTTTTTGAGGAACCTCCATGCTGTTTTCCAGAGTGCCTGCACTAGCCTCCATTCCCACCAAAGTTAGGATGGTTCCCCTTTCTCCATATCCTCACCACCATCTGTCATTTCCTGACTTATTCATTTTAGCCATTCTGACTGGTGTGAGGTGGTACCTCATTGTGGTTTTGATTTGTATTTCCCTGATGCCAAATGATGTGGAGCACTTTTTCATGTATCTGTTGGCCATTTGGATGTCTTCTTTGCAGAAATGTCTGGTCATGTCTTCTGCCCATTTCTTGATTGGATTCTTTGTTCTTTGGGTGTTGAGTTTGATAAGTTCTTTATAGGTTTTCAATACTAGCCCTTTATCTGATATGTCATTTGCAAATATCTTCTCCCATTATGTCTGTTGTCTTTTGGTATTATTGACTGTTTCCTTTGTTATGCAAAAGCTCTTGATCTTGATGAAGTCCCAATAGTTCATTTTTGTCCTTGCTTCTCTTGCTTTTTGTGATATTTCTAGGAAGAAGTTGCTGTGGCTGAGGTCGAAGAGGTTGTTGCCTGTATTCTCCTCAAGGATTTGGATAGATTCCTTTCTCACATTGAGGTCTTCCATCCATTTGGAGTCTATTTTTGTGTGTGGTGTGAGGAAATGGTCCAGTTTCATTCTTCTGCATGTGGCTGTCCAATTTTCCTGACACCATTTGTTGAAGAGACTGTCTTTTTTCTTTCTTTTTTTTTTAATTTTTTTTTTTAATTTATTTGACAGAGATCACAGGTAGGCAGAGAGGCAGGCAGAGAGAGAGGAAGGAAAGCAGGCTCCCTGCTGAGCAGAGAGCCCAATGCGGGGCTCAATCCCAGGACCCTGGGATCATGACCCGAGCCGAAAGCAGAGGCTTTAACCCACTGAGCCACCCAGGGGCCCCCAGACTGTCTTTTTTCAATTGGACATTCTTTCCTGCTTTGTCAAAGATTAGTTGACCATAGAGTTGAGGGTCTATTTCTGGGCTCTCTGTTCTGTTCCATTGATCTAGGTGTCTGTTTTTGTGCCAGTACTATACTGTCTTGATGATAACAGCTTTGTAATAGAGTTTGAAGTCTGGAATTGTGATGCCACCAACTTTGGTTTTCTTTTTCAACATTCCTCTGGCGATTTGGGGTCTTTTCTGGTTCCATATAAATTTTATGATTGTTTGTTCCATTTCCTTGAAAAAACATTGATGGGATTTTGATAGGGATTGCGTTAAACATGTAGATTGCTTTAGGTAGCATAGACATGTTCACAACATTTGTTCTTCTAATCCATGAGCATGGAATGTTTTTCCATTTCTTTGTGTTCTCCTCAATTTCTTTCATGAGTACTTTATAGTTTTCTGAGTACAGATTCTTTGTCTCTTTGGTTAGGTTTATTCCTAGGTATTTTATGGTTTTTGGTGCAATTGTAAATGGGATTGACCCCTTAATTTCTCTTTCCTCTGTCGTGCTGTTGGTGTATAGAAATGCATCTGATTTCTGTGCATTGATTTTCTATCCTGACATTTTACTGAATTCCTTTATGAGTTCTAGCTGTTTTGGAGTGGAGTCTTCTGGGTTTTCCACATAAAGTATCATGTCATCTGCAAAGAGTGAGAGTTTGACTTTTTCTTTGCTGCTGTGGATGCCTTTAATTTATTTTTGTTGTCTGATTGCTGAGGCTAGGATTTCTAGTACTATGTTGAATAGCAGTGGTGATAATGGACATCCCTGCCTTGTTCCTGACCTTAGCAGAAAAGCTCTCAGTTTTTCTCCATTGAGAATGATATTTGCTCTGGGTTTTTCATAGATGGCTTTGATGGTATTGAGGTATGTACCCTCTATGCCTACACTGTGAAGAGTTTTGATCAAGAAAGGATGCTGTACTTTGTCAAATGCTTTCTCAGTATCTATTGAGAATATCATATGGTTCTTGTTCTTTCTTTTATTAATGTATTGTATCACATTGATTGATTTGCGGATGTTGAACCAACCTTGCAGCCCAGGTGTAAATTCCACTTGGTCATGGTGAATAATCCTCTTAGTGGACTGTTGGATCCTATTGGCTAGTATTTTGGTGAGAATTTTTGCATCTATGTTCATCAAAGATACCAGTCTATAATTCTCTTTTTTGATGGTCTTTCTCTGGTTTTGCGATCAAGGTGATCCTGGCCTCATATAATGAGTTTGAAAGTTTTCCTTCCCTTTCTATTTTTTGGAACAGTTTCAGGACAATAGGAATTAATTCTTCTTTAAATGCTTGGTAGTTTCCCCTGGGAAGCTGTCTCGCCCTGGGCTCTTGTTTGTTGGGAGATTTGATGACTGCTTCAATCTCCTTACTGGTTTATGGGTCTATTCAGGTTTTCTATTTCTTCCTGGTTCCATTGTGGTAGTTTACACATCTCTAGGAATGCATCCATTTCTTCCAGATTTTCAAATTTGCTGGTGTATAATTGCTCATAATATGTTCTTATAATTGTTTGTATTTCTTTGGTGTTGGTTGTGATCGTTTCTCTTTCATTCATGATTTTATATATTGGGGTCCTTTCTCTTTTCTTTTTGATAAGTCTGGCCAGGGATTTACCAATCTTATTAATTCTTTTAAAGAACTAGCTCCTAGTTTCATTGGTTTGTTCTATTGTTTTTTGTTTGTTTGTTTGTTTGGTTGGTTTTTTGTTTTGTTTTGTTTTTTGTGGGGGTTTTTTTTGTTTTTTTTTTTTGTTTTTTTGGTTTCTATTTCATTGACTTCTGCTCTGATCTTTATGATTTCTCTTCTCCTGCTGGGTTTAGGCTTTCTTTGCTGTTCTTTCTCCAGCTCCTTTAGGGGTAGGGTGAGGTTGTGTACTTGAGACCTTTCTTGTTTCTTGAGAAAGGCTTGTGTTGCTATATACTTTCCTCTTAGGACCACCTTTGCTGTGTCCCAAAGATTTTGAACAGTTGTACTTTCATTTTCATTTATTTCTATGATTTTTTTTCAAGTCTTCTTTAATTTCTCGGTTTACCCATTCATTCCGTAGTATGATGCCCTTTAACCTCCCTGTATTTGAGTTTTTTTCCAACTTTCTTCTTTTGATTGAGTTCTAGCTTCAGAGCATTGTGGTCTGAAAATACTTGGGGAATGATCCCAGTGTTTTGGTACCTGTTCAGACCTGTTTCATGACCCGGGATGTGATCTGTTCCATGTGAATGTTCCATGTGCACTAGAGAAGAATGTGTATTCTGTTGCTTTGGGATGGAACCTTCTGAATATATCTGTGATGTCCTTCTGGTCCAGTATGTCTTTGAAAGCTTTTATTTCTTTGTTGATCTTTTGCTTAGATGATCTGTCCATTTCAGCAAAATGGGTGTTAAAGTCCCCTACTATCATTGTATTATTGTCGCTGTGTTTCTTTGATTTTGTTTTCAACTGTTTTATGTAGCTGGCTGCTCCCATGTTAGGGGTATAGATATTTAAAATTGTTAGATCTTCTTGTTGGACAGACCCTTTAACTATGGTAACAGTGTCCTTCCTCATCTCTTATTATAGTCAGTGGCTTAAAATCTAATTTATCCGATGTAAGGATTGCCACCCCAGCTTTGTTTTGATGTCCATTAGCATGGTAAATTGTTTTCCATCCCCTCACTTTAAATCTGGTGGTGTCTTTGAGTCCTAAAATGAGTTTCTTGTGGACAGCATGTTAATGAGTCTTCTTCTTTTTTTTTTAATCCATTCTGATACCCTGTGTCTTTTGATTGGGGCATTTAGCCCATTAACATTCAGGGTAACTATTGAGAGATATGAATTTAGTGTCATTGTATTGCCTGTAAGGTGACTGTTACTGTATATTGTCTCTGTCCCCTTCTGGTCTACTAGTTTTAGGCTCTCTCTTTGCTTAGAGGACCCCTTTAAATATTTCCTGTAGTTTATAGATTTTGTGTTTATAGATTGTATTAGTTTTTTTTTTGTTTTTTGTTTTTGTTTTTTGTTTTTTTTTTTTTTTTTTGTCTTGGAAGCTTTTTATCTCTCCTTCTATTTTCTTCCTTTCTTTTTAATATTTTCTTTATTTATTTGACAGACAGAGATCACAAGTAGGCCAAAAGGCAGGCAGATAGAGAGGGAGAAGCAGGCTCCCTGTTGAGAAGAGGGCCCGATGTGGGGCTTGATCCCAGAACCCTGGGATCATACCCTGAGCCGAAGGCAGAGGCTTTAACTCACTGAGCCATCCAGGCACCCCTCTCTCCTTCTATTTTCAATGATAGCCTAGCTAGATATAGTGTTCTTGGCTGCATGTTTTTCTCATTTAGTACTCTGAATATATCATGCCAGTTCTTTCTGGCCTGTCAGGTCTCTGTGGATAAGTCTGCTGTCAATCTAATATTTTTAACATTGTATGTTACAGACTTCTTGTCCAGGGCTGCCTGCTTTCAGGATTTTCTCTATGTCACTAAGACTTGTAAATTTTACTATTAGATAACCTGGTGTGGACCTATTCTCACTGATTTTTGGGGGGGGTTCTCTGTGCCTCCTGGATTTTGATGCTTGTTCCCTTTGCCATATTAGGGAAATTCTCTACAATAATTTGCTCCAATATACCTTCTGCCCCCCTCTCTCTTTCTTCATCTTCTGGAATCCTAATTATTCTAATGTTGTTTCCTCTTATGGTGTCACTTATCTCTCGAATTCTCCCCTCATGGTCCAGTACTTGTTTGTCTCTCTCTTGCTCAGCTTCTGTATTCTCTGTCATTTGGTCTTCTATATCACTAATTTTCTCTTCTGCCTCATTTATCCTAGCAGTAAGAGCCTCTAATTTTGATTTCACCTCATTAATAGCTTTTTAAATTTCAACTTGTTTAGATTTTAGTTCTTTTATTTCTCTAGAAAGGGCTTTTATTTCTCCAGACAGTGTTTCTCTAATATCTTCCATTCCTTTTTCGAGCCCAGCTAGCACCTAGAGAATCTTCATTCTGAGCTCTATATCTGGCATATTACCAATGTCCGTATTGATTAGGTTCCTAGCTTTTGGTACTGCCTCTTATTCTTTTTTTCTTCTTTGTGGTGAGTTTTTCTGCTTTGTCATTTTATCTAGATAAGAATATATGAACAAGAGAATAAAATACTAAAAGGGTGGCAAAGACCCCAGAAAAATGTATGCTTACCAAATCAGAAGAGACCCCAAACCAGGAGAAGAAAGGGGGTAAAAAGAAGTTTAAAAAAAAATCTTAAAAAATTAATTAAAATATATATATATTAGACTGGTGAATAGAACAGAGTCACCCACTTGATTTTGGGTGTATTTTGGTATCTTAGAAGAAACCACCTCCCAAAATTTTAACAAAAGAAAAACTTATGTATATACAAAAATAAGGGTAAACATGATGAAGGGGTAGAATATGACTGTAAAGATGAAAATTTAAAAAAAATTTCTGAAAAAGGAATTGATAAGATAAATTGGTTGGGAAAAGAAAGAAAAAGAAAGTGGAGAGAATTTGTTCAGGCTGGAGACTAGAACAAAGCCCTGTGCTAGATTTAAGTTGTATTTTGATCTATTAGAAGAAGTTGTATCCCAAAAATTTTTAGAAGAGAAAACCCTATATGTATACAAAAAATAAAGTTAGATACAATGAAGGATAAAATATGACTATAATAATGAGGGTTTAAAAAGGTTTTTTTAAAGAAAGGCATTGTTGGGGCGCCTGGGTGGCTTGGTGGGTTAAAGCCTCTGCCTTCAGCTCAGATCATGATCCCAGGGTCCTGGAATCGAGCCCCGCATCGGGCTCTCTGCTCAGCAGGGAGCCTGCTTCCCTTTCTTTCTCTGCCTGCCTCTGCCTACTTGTGATCTCTGTCTATCAAATAAATAAATAAAATATTAAAAAAATGTTTAAAGAAAGGTAATGTTAAGATAAACTCGTTAAAAAACGTTAAAAGTGGAAAGAAGAAAAGTTAAAAAAATAGAATAAGAAAAAAATAAAATTAAAAAAATTTAATTAGCTTTGCAAGATTAAAGAATCATGGGAAGAAAGCCATTAATTCCATGCTTTGCTCTCCCGTCCTCTGGAATTCCACTGTTCTTGATCGGTGAGTTTGGTCTTGGCTGGATGTTCTTGCTGATCTTCTGGAGGAAGGGCCTGTTGTAGTGATTCACAAATGCCTTTGCCCAAAGTGGAATTGCACTGCCCTTGCCAGGGTCCAGGCTAAGTAATCTGCTTGAGCTCGCTCTTGGGAGCTTTTGTTCCCTGAAAGATTTCCGTAGAGCTCTGGAGGACAGAAATGAAAATGGCAGCCTCCCAATCTCCAGCCTGGAGGAGGCAAGAGCTCAGGGCCCCATTCCTCAGTGTGCCCTCAGAGAAAAGCACTCAATCACTCCTGTCTCTCTGATCTCCCAGCTACACTCCAAGCTCACCTGTCCTGTGACTGAGCATTTCTGTCTCTGGAACAGGGCCCCATTTGGAGTCTCCAAACCCAGCAGATTTCTGCCACTCTGTTCTTCTGGTGGCTCTCCCCAGATCTGCCAGTTGTGTGGTCCCTGCTCAAAGAGCAGTGGTCTGACTGTGCCTTGGATTACAGTTTAAGGCAACCCTGAGCTGAGAGTTCACTCCTTGGCTCTGTCTCTGTAGCCAGCTTCCCCACTCTGATACCTGCGAGCTACACTCAGACACCCTAGTCTTTCTGTGACCCTGTGGGTCCTGAGACCACACTGTCCCCGTGAGGGCTCCACCCCTGCTTAGCCTCTGGAGTGATGTCCCTCAGTGGAGAAGACTTTTAAAAGTTTGAATTTTTTGCTCCTTTGCTCCACTGCTTGCCAGGAGCCGGCCCCTCCCCCACAGTCTATCTTCCCATCGCTTCAGATTCACTTCTCTGCAGTCATACCTTTCAGAAAGTGGTCAATTTTCTGTTTCTAGAATTGCTGCTCTTCTTCTCTTCAATTTCCTATTGGGTTTGTAGGTGTTTGGAATGGTTTGATAACTATCAAACTGAACTCCTGGTACCTGATGTCATCTCAGTCTGCTACTCCTCCACCATCTTTACCAGAACTCCCCGAATGCCTGTCTTAACACATAGTGCGGGTTTGTCTCCACCAATTCCTGTCGCCTTCTGCTCTTAATTCAAATCTCATTTCCTCTCTCTTTGCTGTTTCTAAGCATATTCACTAGTTCTCTTTCTCTCCCAAACCTGGCCAGTCACATTGTGTCCTGGTCTCATTTCCTGATGTCAGTCAGCCCCAAATCCTCTTAAGTTTCTGTCAATAAGTGGCAAGCTCTTTTTATGATTGTTGGCCTAACCCATCTTTATGTTTCTAATATAGGAATTAAAGAGGTGAAAAAAAACCCTGAAAGTCCTTCCATTAATGTTATCACAGGATGGGGAGAGAAACAAAGTCGCTAAGTTTCTAATACTTATTATTCAGTACACAGAAATAAAAAGCAGGTAATTTAAGGCAGTGTTTCTCAAAGTGTGGTTCAACAGACTACCTGTCTTGGAATGATCTGTGGGAAAGGGAGGGGGGAAGGTTATTGCTTGATAAAATCCTGGCCTCTACCCCAGGACACAGAACCAAAATCTCTGAGGACCTACTAAGAATCTGAATTTTTTACAAACTCCCAGTTTTTCAAGCACACAAACTTAAAAACAACACACAGTGTCTCTATTGTCCTTTAAAAGCAGTTATTCTTTATGCCATGTTGTTCCATGCCAGTCTTTAGGTTTCTTCTATACTCAATATAGTATTTAATACATGATTTTAAAGAGACAGGAGCTATAGTAGAAAATGCTCAAATTCATTTCTCATGAATCTTACATTCTGGTCAGAAAAACAGAGATCCATGGTCATCATAGCGAGAAAATAAAATATAAATCAATGAAGAGTCTCAGCCACTTCTTGAGGAACAAAGATTATGCACAAATATACACAAATTCATATATATATATGTATGTGTGTGTGTGCGTGTATTTTATATGCATTTCTATAGTCACATAAAATAACAAAATGACAAATTTGCAATAGCCAAAACATAGGTTTTTTTTTTCTTTTAATTCTGAGGAATTGCTTTAGACCCTTCTAGAATGTTTTCAGAGACTTTTGTATAGACTCTAAAAATGTATCCATTCTTACTGAGATTAAAAATTTTAGCAGGTGCCTGGCTGGTTCAGTCAGTAGAGCATATGACTCTTGATCTGGGGCTCTTGAGTTCAAGCCCCATGATGGGCTAGAGATTACTTACAAAAAATTAAATATCAAGCAGTAGGAAAGGAATTCTTGGTGATGAACATAGATCTCAGTGCATCCATCAGAAATGCAGAAATGTTTTCCAAGAGAAAACATGTGATTTGGCAAAGAGGCAGGAGAGCATGTACCCAGAGATGGCTGTGTGTGCATGCCTGCTCCCCAGCCTTCAAGACTAACAATTACTACAGACTCACTTGAAATTCCTGGGAGATATGTGTTTGTGTGTGTATATATATACATGGAGGAACATGAACGCTTTTCTGGATTGAAGTAGAAAATGAAGGGAGGAAAGTTGAAAAGCATAAAAGCATCTTGGGCCAAGCTATGAGCTTATCTTAACCTCTTTGCTCTTGCAAAGATACATTTCATTTGGCAGTGTGAATACATGTGTGACCAACATGAATGCTGAGGATTTAAAAATCAACCAGCAATCCCTGGGCCATTTCAGCTGTGTTTCTACTTCACATGGCCTCTTGGGGACTGCTGGGAGCAGGTGTGAAGTTCCAGTTTATTAACAAATTAAGTCAGTGTTGCTGTGCATTTTGAGGGGCCTAATAGACTGGCCAATCTCAATGAATATAGAGTAGCACTGCGCTGGAAAGATGCACAGAAAAACAAAATACTATCATTGTTACTATTGCAAAATGCAACTGTTAGATGTGTACTCTAGGTCAGACATTGTGCTAAGAGATTTAGAAGCATCATCAAGTTTATTAAATTGTTTAGATAAATTAGTGAAGATTTTTTTTTTCTGGATAAAGAACATTGAAATTATAGTTGAATGTGAGGATCCAGCCTGTATCAGTGAGAATCTCCAGTTTGTCTTCTCTACATATTGGTCTACTTAATTCCTTGCTTTGCTTTGCCAATGGAACTTAAATTTGCCCATGCCTAGCTGCTGAGTATAGTGTGACCTATGAGGCTTGATTATCTATGAAAAGATTTCAGAAGGCTATATCATCTCCACCATGGCAGATAGGATGTGAACATTTATTTTACTGTATTTGAGAGGGCACCAGAAGAAAGAAAGTAGAATATAAAGTATTAGCACTAGATACAACTTAAAGAACTATTTAATCCAGCCCCCTAATTTTTAATTAAAAAAGAAAGAATGAGGAACAAAGTCTGATTTTGTACAGTCTTCCATATTTCCTTATGTGTCTGGCTTTTCCTCCAGTCCTTTGGCTTTTGCCACATGGTTCTCAGCCAAATAGAACTCATTTGCTGTTTTCGTCCTCTCTAGAATGTTTTGCCTATAGCCAGGTCACAGGACTGAAAGGTTAGAAAAGCCACCAGTCTCTTCATAAATGGACAGCCATGGAGGATAATTCTGGCATACTCAGAACCACAAGTAATTATAACTGTGACTGGCTGGAGTGGATTTTATAACTTGGAAGTGTTAAAGTTTAGTTGGACTACAATTGATGCATTATGGCCCTAGCCACATTAAAAATAATCATAAAAAGAAACAGGTGGAATTAATTTTAGCTATATTTTAGTTAACCCAATATATTAAAAAATTATCATTTCAGCACATAATCAATATTAAAAACCATCAATGAGGTATTTTTACATTCTTTTTTCATACTAAGCTTTCAATATCTGTGTGTATGAATTTTACACATACAGAGTTTGTACTTACAACACTTAATCTCAGTTAGACCAGCCACATTTCAGGTGCTCAATAGCCACACACAGCTAGTGGCTACTATATTAGACAGTGCACTTCAAGAAGCTTCCAGCTTTAATAATTTGATGCCTCTGATGTATGGGTTCTGAATATAATGGGGATAGAATTACAGATAAAAGAAAATACATGTGAAGAGTGACTTCCATTATCCTGACTTATATTTGTGTCAAGTGCATCCATAATAAAGCCTCGCCTTTCACAATTGTTGTTGGAGGGTGGAGGCTAGGAAACAGGGGTCTGCTACCACGTGGATTTCTGATCATTTAGCCCACTGTTGAAAGCTGCTTAAAGTTTTTTCTAACTTTCCCATTCCTTTTATAAATCAGGAGAGTAGTTCAAGTCTACATGTACCAAGGAGAGTCATAGAAACCAGCCAGCCCACGCGAAGAAGGATTCCCTCTGAGAAGACTCCGATGAAACATGTGAGTTATATCTAACCATCTGCAGGAATGTCATGTAGAGAAACAAAGACTTGTTCTTTTGTTCCTGGGGGACACCATTGCTAAGAGTTCCAGTTACTATTGAATACCCACTCGTATCAGGCACTATGCATGGACTTTTAATACATTATCTCTAGTTCTTGTATCTACAGCAAAGTAGATAAGGTTATCCCATTTTATAAGTGAAAACAAGAGGTGAGGGCACAGAGTGGGTAAACTGTGCTCTCAAAGTCACACCCTGAGTAACTGACAGACAGGGACTCTAATCCAGGTCTCTCTCCACATCAATAAGCCACAATGTTACCATTCCAATTGCTCAGGCCAAAAAAACTTGAAGCCCCCTTTGACTCTTCTTTTTCTCTCACACGCTATATATAAGCCTTCGGCAGACTATATCTGCTCTACTTTCAAAATATATTCAAAATTTGAGTAGTTCTCACCAACCTTGCTATTGCCAGCCTGTTCTAAATCCCCAGCACATCCCCCCACATTATTAGTTTCTTCCAAACTGCCCTCCCAGATTATGTTCATGTCCCCTGCTTGTCTACATTTGACACAAAAACTAGAATCATCCTAGAAAAGAAAAGTCCAAGTGTATCACTCCTCTGTTCAAAGGTGTGACATCCATCCTAGCTCAATTTGGATAAAAGCCAAGGTAATTATTACAGTTGCCTATATAAGTCCCTAACCAACCCCATTGCTTGTCCTACCTCCTTGCCAGTCCTCAGGAATCCTAGTTGGGGCCTTTTAACTTTCTGTCTCATCTACCTGAAATGTTCTTCTCTGAAATATCTGATGAGCTTTCCTCACTTCTACCTCCTTCAGGTTATTATTCAAAGTCACCAACTCAGTGAGGCTTTCCTGACCACTCAATTTTAAATTGCAACCTGTCTACTGATCTTTATTTTCTTTCTACAGCACATATTAACACCTAACAGATCACACTTTTAAAATCCTTCCTTTCATCTATCCTCTCTTCTCCTAGAACAATATGAGTTCTGTGAAAGCAGAGATTTTTTTTTTCTGTTTACTTCTGTCTCTCTAATACCTAAAACAGTGTCTGGCACCTACTAGGCATTCCATAAATGTCTGTTGAATAAATTATTATGTCCCACAACCATGGGGTCCCACTGAATGAATCTCACCTGAAGAGAGGCATCACTAAGCCAAGGCCAACAGCATTATAGGAACACAGACTATCAAAGCTGAAAGAATTATCTGGTTTTCTGAGTAGGACCAATGGGGAGACACTAAAGGGAAATGCAGAGATTTTTTTCACAGTGGTTTTAAAAACGTAATGGAGCTAAATGAAGTCAAAATTGACTGCATAACCACATGTGGGAAATTGATGTGGAGAAGGGGAGGGATAAATTCTTAAACTTAAAAGACCTTCTAAAGACTGGAATTCTGTGATTCTCAGGTTTGTTTCGCCTAAGGATAAGTTCAGGTTCTAAGGCCATAATGTCTTCTCCAGCTTGATATCTGAGCTATACTCCAGCAGATAGGGTACAGCGCCATCATATAAGGGACACTGAGCATCTTCCCCTAGCATCAGACTAAAGGTTAGAGAATGAGGGAATAAGTATCCTATCCCATTGTGCCCTAGGTCCTAGGGAATGCAGAAAGTCAGGAGCCAGAGTGAGTCTTTAGGGAGAGTCATAAGCAAGGCATCCAGGACAGTGAGATTGCCTTTTGTGGCACATACCATTGCATTTCATTATCTATAAAGTAAGGTAATCAGGCCTTCCTAGGAGAGGTTATGTAATCTTTGGAAGTGTCTGGAAGATTTCCTGAGTGACAGTTCCTCCCCATATCTAATACCTTGCAAGAAATCTCAAATTTCCTGAACAGGTAAAATAAAATAAAGCAAAATGATGCTTTCACTTATACTACAGTAGACACTTGAAGAACATAAGGGTTAGGAGCATCAACCCCCACACAGTTGAAAATCTGTGTATAATTCATGACTCCCCAAAAACTTAACTACCAATAGCATACTCTTCATTGGAAGCCTTACCAGTAGACAGTTGACTAACATATAATTTGTCCTTTGTATGTGGTGATATACATATACTATATTCTTACAATAAACTAGAGAAAAATAAAATGTTAAGAAAATCACAAGGAAGAGAAAAATACATTCACAGTTCTGTACTGTTATTTATTGGAAAAAACCTATGTGTAAGTGGGCCCACACAGTTCAAATCCTTCTTATTCAACTGTATTATTGTTTTTTACCCAAAGTTAAGAAAATTTTGAAGCTTTTGCCCTTTTTAATGAAGGAACGAGAATTCAGGAAAATCATAATCTTTATGCAAAAAACCCTATACAATTCCAACTCTTATTTAAGCTTTCTTATTTTTAACAGTCATGGCTATCGAAATCCTAAGACTTTACAAATGCGGAGAATATTAAGTACAATAGCCTTTGGTTCTGAACTGAAACAGAATTAAAATTCTCAAAATGATATTTCATCCCACACCACAGAAGTTTCCTTTTGAAGTCAACATAACTCACACATCCAAACCTCCAACAAAAGTGTTCCTTGGCTGTAAGATATAACTAATTGATTTCAGAAGCCTTACCACACATGGCAATTTTATTTCTTATTTTTATAGACATGGGAAAAAATTGTTCTTAAAACAATTACAGAGTTGGGGCACTGGGGTGGCTCAGTGGGTTAAGCCTCTGCCTTTGGCTTAACCTTGATCTCAAGGTCCTTCGATCAAGCCCCACATCAGGCTCTCTGCTTAGCAGGAAGCCTGCTTCCCCCTCTCTCTCTGCCTGCCTCTCTGCCTATTTGTGATCCCTGTCTGTCAAATAAATAAATAAAATCTTTAAACACACACACACACACACACACACACAAAAACCCAAATACTGAGTTAGAGTTACCAATTTAATTACAGTGTTTATTGTAGTCAAAGAATTCTTTGCGCAAAGGTGCAAATTGTCTCCTATTTTTTTTCTCTTGTCTTTTTAAACCAAAGGTAATAGTATCAAAGGCAAGTTTGAAAGTTGCATGAAAGATAAAGCATACACAAGGACATGAAGTTAGCAAGGAGCTACATGAATCAGTGGGTTGTTATCATCAAATTATGTGATATCATAAACTCTTTGCTATAAATAAACAAGTATAAGAATCTGAATGATACAAAAGTTCAAAAGGCCCATATAACTAGCAATAAGCTGAGACATAGAAACATTTTAGAGCTTATTTTTTAAATGTGATAAAAACTAAACAGAAGACCCTACCTGCAAGAGCAAAAACATTTTTCTCTTAATAGACTGAATTGCTTTGAAGAGTCATGATCTATGACAAAGACAAGTTGGTAGAGAACAGATGACATATTTGACTGTTTAAGAACTCTTCCTTCATGCTACATAGTAAGTCTTCAGTAAATAATTCCAGAATAAGAAATAATGTCATCTTTGCTATTCTTCTACTATACCATTTTCTGTCCACTCTCCACACTGCCCAACCTTGTGTGTTCAGAAAGTCCCAACTGAAGAATGCTCAGGAATTACTTTTACCCATATTTCTAGAAAACTGGTAGCTCATTCTAAAACTAGAGAACAGACATGAGAGTGTTAGAAGAAATGACAGATATCAGCGTGGCTTGGGTTTAAGGTCAGTCTAGTAGAAGGAGTTCAGGGCCAAAGGTCTAAGAATGCATAGGGTCCAAGCAAATGGATTTGCCATTGACAACTCATCCAGAGCAGAGTTCTATGTGACTTTGCAGGGAAGACCTGGCTCTCCAGCAAAGAGGGGAAGGGAGAGGGAGAAGTCCATTTAGGTCAACAAATCCCATGGTCACTTTCTTCAGATAATCAGGACACAGAAATCAAAGTGATGCAAGACTTGTTCAAAAGGAAGAGGTGACAACATCCAAGAGACGATGATTCTAAAACATCTGCCAGAAGTTCAACTACGTTGACCTACATTGTTAAAACCTAAGACCATGACTATCACCAGCATCCAAATAACTTGGCACCCATAACCTATGACTATGACTATCACCAGCAGTTGAATAACTTGACTATCACCAGTACCAAAATAACTTGGCACTTCTTTTTACCTTAACATGAGGTAACAGAAGATGGTTTCTAATTCTGAAATGCAGGGTGTTGGGGGTTTTGTTTTTTTCTTTTTTTGTTTTGTTTTGGTTGGTTGGTTTTTTAAATAAATTCTAGGAGATAGAAAAAATGTTGAGGACCTCCATATAAATCATTCTTCTCGTGTTTACATTTCAGTGCCTTGCTAAATTCATCTAATGACTTTAGTCTGTTTTCCTTTTGCAAACTCAGCATGGTTATAAATACAGTAAAGAACAGCATTTCTTCCACCATTGCCATTCCCAAAGTAGGCTCAAACAGTGCAAAGACTACATCCTCTTTAAAGATTTAAAAAAAAAAAAAAAAAAAGCTTTCTTATTACCCTGACATCATTTTTTCTACCATTTCTACTAGGAAGAATTGGTGGCCACTCTTTCCTAATCTGGACTGGCTTTATTAAGCCATGTAGAAACAAATACCTCTCAAAGCAAATGATACATATTTTCTCGCTTGTCAGTACTTTACTGGTTGGGTGCGTCTTCCTTGAATGCTTTACCCAGAAATGACTAACAAAATCTGAGGCCTTGAGTTTTCTTGGTAGAGTAGTCACATGTTTTCTGTCATAATAAATTGTCCTTTTGGTCTTCACCTCACTGCTTCTTGATGGCTTATTCCTGTCATGTGAATACATTTTCAGAATAATGATAGACAACTGAGCCACAATTCATCTATGAAAATCAGCGTGTTTTTAAGGATGCTTTCTAGAGAAAACTTGAATATCTGACTTGTCAACGTTTGAGATGTTCAATTAAACCAGTGACTTCCTTTGAAAATTGGTGAATTATGGGCAAGATTAAGTTTTCCAATGAAGAATACATCTTAAGTGACCAGATAGACCTGGTTGTAAGCAAAAGCTCTAATTTTGAAAGAATGCCAGCTAATTTATGTAGAAGGAGTGATAGAATTAATAAATTACCACTTTGTAAACTTTAAAGAAATTACAGATTTTGACAAGTATTATCATGTGGTATTAAAACTGTAAGGAAAAATGTATAGCAGGATTAGATGTCCATGTAATACTAAAGCGTACAGACTATTTTCTGGTAACGAGGAGAAAATACAGTATTATAGTGGATGATTAGGGAGTCATTAACATATGCAGTCAAAGCAATGCAAATGGTGGGAAACCCAAATCTGTGTTCCCTGATGTAATGCATTATGGAGTATATGACTCAAGCTAATATCTACTCCTACCAAAATATTTACTGTGATTTAACTAAGACTTTCCACATGGATACAAGACAAATTCAGAAAAATGAGATGTTCTACAGGATAAATGATCCTCTCTTCTTGGCAAGTCAGTGTCATGAAACAAAAAACTTCTAAACTAAAACAATTTTATTTATTTATTTATTTATTTATTTATAATTTATTATTTTTTTTCTTTTTAGAGAGGGATAGATGGGGAGAGAGGGCAGGGAAGGGGCAGAGGGAAATGGAAAGAGAGATTGTTTTCCTTTTTTTTTTTTTATTAACATGTATTACTTTTTTCAGGGTCTGTGATTCATCTGCCTTACACAATTCACAGTGCTCGCCATAGCACATACCCTCCCCAATGTCCATCGCCCAGCCACCCCATCCTTCCCACTCCCCTCTCCTCCAGCAACCCTCAGTTTGTGTCCTGAGATTAAAAGTCTTTTAAGGTTTGTCTACCTCTCTGGTTTCATTTTGTTTCATTTTTCCCTCCCTCTCCCTATGATCCTCTGTCTTGTTTCTCAAATTCCTCATATCAATGAGATCATATGACAATTGCCTTTCTCTGATTGACTTATTTTGCTTACAATAATACCCTCTAGTTCCATTCACATCATTGCAAATAGCAAGATTTCATTTTTTAATGGCTGCATAGTGTTCTGGTGTGTGTGTGTGTGTGTGTACATATATATAAAAAAACATCTTCTTTATCCATTCATCTGTTGATGGACATCTAGGATCTTTCCATAGTTTGGCTCTTGCAGACGTTGCTGCTATAAACATTCAGGTGCATGTACACCTTCAGATCACTACATTTGTATCTTTGGGGTAAATACCCTGTAGTGTGATTGCTGGGTCACTCAATTTTCAACTTTTGGAGGAACCTCCATACTCTTTTCCAGAATGGCTACACCAGCTTGCATTCCCACCAACAGTGTAGGAGGGTTCCCCTTTCTCCTCACCCTCACCAACAACTGTCATTTCCTGACTGGTTAATTTTAGCCATTCTGACTGGTGTGAGGTGGTATATCACTGTGGTTTTGATTTCTATTTTCCTGATGCCCAAGTGATGTTGAGCCCTTTTTCATGTGTCTGTTGGCCATTTGGATGTCTTCTTTGCAGAAATGTCTGGTCATGTCTTCTGCCCATTTCTTGATTGGATTCTTTGTTCTTTGGGTGTTGAGTTTGAGAAGTTCTTTCTAGATTTTGGATACTAGCCCTTTATCTGATATGTCGTTTGCAAATATCTTCTCTCATTATGTTGGTTGTCTTTTGGTTTTGTTGACTGTTTCCTTTGCTGTGCTAAAGCTTTTTGCACATTTTTGCCCTTGCTTCCCTTGTTTTTGCTGATGTTTCTAGGAAGAAGTTGCTGCAGCTGAGGTCAAAGAGGTTGCTGTCTGTGTTCTCTGTAAGGATTTTGGTGGATTCCTGTCTCACATGGTGGTCTTTTATCCATTTGGAGTCTATTTTTGTATGTGGTATAAGGAAATGGTCCAGTTTCATTCTGCTGCATGTGGCTGTCCAATTTTCCTGACACCATTTGTTGAAAAGACCGTCATTTTTCCACTGGATGCTCTTTCCTGCTTTGTTGAAGATTAGTTGACCATAGAGTTGAGGGTCTATTTCCAGGGTCTCTATTCTGTTCCATTGATCTATGTGCCAGTACCATACTGTCTTGATGTGATTACAGCTTTGTGATAGAGCTTGAAGTCTGGAATTGTGATGCCACCAACCTTGGTTTTCTTTTTCAACATTCCTCTGGCTATTCAGGGTCTTTTCTGGTTCCATATAAATTTTAGGATTATTTGCTCCATTTCATTGAAAAAAGTTGATGGTAGTTTCATATCACTTGCATTAAATGTGTCAAGCACTCTAAGTAGTATAGACATGTTCACAGTATTTGTTCTTCCAAACCATGACATAGATTATTTTTCCATTTCTTTGTGTCTTTCTCAATTTCTTCCATGAGTACTTTATAGTTTTCCGAGTACAGATTCTTTGCCTCTTTGGTTAGGTTTATTCCTAGGTATCTTATGGTTTTTGGTGCAATTGTAAACGGGATTGAACTCCTTAATTTCTCTTTCCTCTGTCTTGTTGTTGGTGTATAGAAATGCATCTGATTTCTGTGCATTGATTTTCTATCCTGACACTTTACTGAATTCCTTTATGAGTTCTAGCTGTTTTGGAGTGGAGTCTTTTGGGTTTTCCACATAAAGTATCATATCATCTGCAAAGAGTGAGAGTCTTGACTTCTTCTTTGCAGATTTGGGCGCCTTTAATTTATTTTTGTTATCTGACTGCCAAAGGTAGGACTTCTAGTACTATGTTGAATAGCAGTGGTGATAATGGACATCCCTGCCATGTTTCTGATCTTAGGGGGAAAGCTCTCAGTTTTTCCCCCATTGAGAATGATATTCACTGTGGGTTTTTCATAGATGGCTTTGATGGTATTGAGGTATGTACCCTCTATGCCTACACTGTGAAGAGTTTTGATCAGGAAAGGATGCTATACTTTGTCAAATGCTTTTTCAGCATCTGTTGAGAGGATCATAATTCTTGTTCTTTCTTTTATTAATGTATTGTATCACACTGATTGATTTGTAGATGTTGAACCACCCTTGCAGCCCAGGAATAAATCCCACTTGGTCTTAGTGAATAAGCCTTTTAATATATTTTTGGATTTTTTTTTTTTAAGATTTTATTTATTTATTTGACAGAGAGATCACAAGCAGGCAGAGAGGCAGGCAGAGAGAGAGAGGAGGAAGCAGGCTCCCTGCTGAGCAGAGAGCCCGATGCGGGGCTCGATCCCAGGACCCTGAGATCATGACCTGAGCCGAAGGCAGCGGCTTAACCCACTGAGCCACCCAGGCGCCCTATATTTTTGGATCTTATTGGCTAGTATTTTGGTGAGAATTTTTATATCCATGTTCATTAGGGATATTGGTCTATAATTCTCCTTTTTGATGGGGTCTTTGTCTGGTTTGGGGATCAAGGTGATCCTGGGGTCATATAATTATTTTGGAAGTTTTCCTTCCATTTCTATTTTTTTGAATAGTTTCAGGAGAATAAGTATTAATTCTTCTTTGAATGTTTGGTAGAATTCCCCCTAGGAACCTGTCTGGCCCTGGGCTTTTGTTTGTTGGGAAATTTTTGATGACTGCTTCAACCTCCTTAGTAATGGGTCTGTTCAGGTTTTCTATTTCTTCCTGGTTCAGTTTCGGTAGTTTATGTCTCTTGGAATGCATCCATTTCTTTCACATTGTCAAATTTGCTGGCATATAGTTGTTCATAGTATGTTCTTACAATTGTTTGTATTTCTTTGGTGTTGGTTATGATTTCTTCTCTTTCATTCATGATTTTATTAATTTGGGTCCTTTCTCTTTTCTTTTTGATGGTATTGATGTATTTTCCCTCTATGCTTACACTGTGAAGAGTTTTGATCAAGAAAGGATAAATCCCAAACCAGGGGTTTATCAATCTTATTAATTCTTTCAAAGACCCAGCTCCTAGTTTCATTGATTTGTTCTACTGTTCTTTTGGTTTCTATTTCATTGACTTCTGCTCTGATCTTTATTATTTCTCTTTAGCTGGGTTTAGGCTTTCTTTGCTCTTCTGTCTCCAGCTCCTTTAGGTGTAAGTTTAGGTTATATATTTGAGACCTTTCCTATTTTTTTGAGAAGGGCTTGTATTGCTATATATTTTCCTCTTAGGATCACATTTGCTGCATCCCAAAGATTTTGAACAGTTGTACTTTCATTTTTATTTGTTTCCCTAAATTTTTTTTAATTCTTTAATGTCCTGGTTGACCCATTCATTCTTTAGTAGGATGCTCTTTTGCCTCCATGTATTTGAGTTCTTTCATTTTGGAGCATTATTGAAAACAATAACATGTTCTTTATCATCATTTGTATACTTTACAGACTCCAGAAAAGCCCTCTACTACAAGATAAAAGAGAGTCCATTTTATGGAATAAACTTTGTGACACATAGTAAATCATCCCTGCCCTCTAGCACTTCACAGGATTACAATTAACAGGACCTCTAGCATACGTATTTATAGTGTTCTGACTCTCTAGTGGTCTGCTTGTCTCCCCACTAAACAGTACATTTGGAAGTCTAGTGACCATGTCTAAATGCTGTGAAACCCATTGCATCCCATATATGACCTCTGGGGTACCCAGAAAGTGTGGGATGCCATAATGGTGATGCTTTCCTATTGTTAGTTGGAAGTCAGAAACCTAAGTAATTCCACTACATCATCTTTTGAGTGCTGAGATGGAAACTTAAACCAATGTGCCTGACTTTCCATGCAGTTCTTTGGCCCCTGGACATACCTCCTGCTGAAGAGAATGTATAATATAGAATTATAGTCTCATCCTCATGTCAGAGGTCTGGGGACACATTTTGCTATTTGATGTTCATATAAGAGGCGTCCGAGACTAATGAAAATCAGGCACTACTCATATAGTACCAAATAGTGTTAGACAAGGTTTATGTTTAAGCATGACCAGCCTGGTTCCCTAGACCATTCTTTCAGGAACGAGGGTCTCTTAGGCTGCCCATAAACCACATGCACCAGTGCTCAGTGCCTGGAAATTTTGTGATACTCTGCATAGACCCTTCTATGAGACCACCTGTGAAAAAGTGTTGATTTCCTTGCACATATCCTTCTGTTTTACCACCATCCACTGATGGGCAGATGCAACTTAATGAGGACACTCAACACTGAAGGTAGATGCCAAGAGGAGAAAAAAAGAAGAGCTCAGGTATGAAATCAGAAAAAAAGGAAAATAATACACTCATAGGAATGAAGCAGATGAAACTATGAGAGAAGGCCTCAGGAAAAGGATGGCAAAGAGAGTGATGAACTGCTGCATGACAGAATCCACTGTGAAGGTGTCCTCCCTTTACTCTGCAATCCTCCAGCTCCCAAACACGCTTAGGTGACAAGCTGCCCTATTACTGTCTATCCCATCTCCTCACAGAAAGCTGCCCTCACCTCCTAAACCTCTTCTCCCTACCTGAAATCACAAGCTGCCTATGAGGGCAATTGCTACGTGTATTTGTATATATATATAAGTATGTATACATATATTACACCCACAAATACACATGCACAATCACCATAAAGTCCAAAGCTCAACATTAGCTTAGGGAGAGATGACTTTGATTCCCAGCTCTGCAATTTACAAACCATTTGATAGATGACAGACAGTTAATCCATATAAACCTCAGATCCTCCTCTAAAAATGTAATAACAATACTGCTCTCAGTATTGATCTAAGGGTTAGATTAGATAATGTATGTTTAAAACTTTTCCCAGTTTCCAGCAGAAAGTCAGTGCTCAGTAAGTGGTAGCTATTCTTGTTAACATTAATAAGAATATTTTAAAACCCTCTTTGTCCATCAAAATTTTCTTACTTGCTTTTCTTGTTGCCCACATTACAAATATTAAATCTTTACTAGTGCCAAACTTTGGTTTACCATAAGAGTATAGAAACCAAATTCTTGATTATATGGCACATCTTTTCTTTTTAAACCATCACTAAAAAATGACTATAAAAAAATGCATCATTATAAATCCCATATTTGACCTTCTTGTCATATCTCTGTTATATGTGGTAATTTGACACAATTCTTCAGACAACGACTTTCCTGCAAATGAAAGATTAGAACTGGTTGAGAGATCATTTGCCTGTGATCAACATTGCAAAATAAGTTGGGTATATTAGTTAGCTTCAAATGTAAATCAGAAGAGAACTGGGTTTATATGTGTGTCCATGTGTCTGTATGTCTCTGTGTGTGTGTCTCTGTGTCTGTTGTGTCTGTGAGAGAGTGGAAAGAGAGAGAAAATGAGAGGGAATGAGAGAGAGAGAAAGAGAGACTGAGAACATGAATCAGTGTCATAAAGAACTTATACTTGGGTTGATTAATAAAGTGGGTAAATATAAATTGCATTTACTTCATTTCTGCAATGATGTTTGAAATAATTTTGCCTTATATGTGCCTTCAAAGTGTTTGAAGTATAACAGCACACAAAAGAAAAGGCAAGGAAAGAAAGAATTAGTATTTGAATGTTTCTGGCCTTTCTTCCTTCTCCTTCTCCTTCTCCAAGAAGGTCCTCTTTTTGCTGGCCTAGTTCCTCACCCCTCCCTTCTGTACCCTGGGGACTGGACAGAGATTACTGAGTGTAATGCATAATCTAGAGGTTGGGGGTGGGGAGTTGACAAAAGATTAGTGGCTGCAGAAAGGAGGGAGGAGGAGATTTGAAGGGTCAGGGAGAAGGTTGGAAGGGGAATTTTTATCCAGAGCAAAGAGGAGAGAGTCCTGTTGTTGTGAAGGAGAGAGAAGCAATGGAAACATCTAGAAGAGGTTACTAATGGAGATAAGGAGAAATGATTCTTCAAGAAATCAAGGATCAAATGTCTTCTTCACAGTATTTTGATAAACTCAAGTTTTTTTTAAAAGATCGTTTTAAAAAAATAAATAAAAGATCGTTTTATTTTCCAATCTGCCTACTTTTGCCATGTGTTTCTTTGACTGAAACCCCCCCCCAGAATTAGGTTTTGATGTGTTTTAACGTGTTTCTGCAGTTTCAATTACTTCTTTTGTTTTCATTTGACTGATAGGCAACTCCCCTAGCTATCTCTGTTCACTGAATTTGCTCAGATGTTTTCTCTGTATTCGTCATCACCTCACAACCAACATATGAATGTACATTTCTCTTTTGCTGTTTTCTTGAAATCTGTATCATCAGATAACTTGTAAGCAGTTTCTTGCTAAATTGAATAATAAGTTTAACACATACATGCATGTGCACATTTGCATTCATGCTTGTGAGTGCGTACCCATGGACAAAAAAGTAAATTGGCATATAGCCAAAAGAAGCCCCAGTCGGGGCGCCTGGGTGGCTCAGTGGGTTAAAGCCTTTGCCTTCGGCTCAGGTCATGATCCCAGGATCCTGGGATCGAGCCCCGCATCGGGCTCTCTGCTCAGTGGGGAGCCTGCTACCTTCTCTCTCTCTCTCTGCCTGCCTCTCTGCTTACTTGTAATCTCTGTCTGTCAAATAAATAAATAAAATCTTTAAAAAAAAAAAAAAGAAGCCCCAGTCAAATGTGAAGAACGATTAGGGATCATTCATAATCAAGAGAAGGCTCAGCACTGGCCAAATAACACAATCACAAATGTGAGCACTTGATAAAGATAACAAGTAAAAGCAACAGACCAGAAAAAGGTGGGTTGTAAAATGTTGGGATTTCATAAATCTTGCCTTGGACAAAAGGAGGAAAAAGGCAGCATAATTAGTGAACACTATTACCTATTAAGTGGGATTCATCATATAGATTTAGTTAGGTCACGAGTAGAACATGCTCCTCAAAAACCTCCTCACATCCTGGGAGAGTGTGTGTGTGTGTGTGTGTGTGTGTGTGTGTAATCAACATGCAGGATAACATGCTGATTAAAAGCACTGGGCTTGGGGCACCTGGGTGGCTCAGTGGGTTAAGCCTCTGCCTTCAGCTCAGGTCATGATCTCAGGGTCCTGGAGTCAAGACCCGCATCGGGCTCCTTGCTCTCTCCTTGCTTCTCTCTCTGCCTCTGCCTGCCTCTCTGCCTGCTTGTGCTCTCACTCTGTCAAATAAATAAATGAATAAAATCTTAAAAAAAAAAAAAAAGAAAAAATAGCACTGGGTTTGAGTCCTGTCTCTATTAGCTAGGCAAATTACATAACATTTCAAATATATTAATAAAATTAATTTCAGATAATTGCCCCAAAGATTAAATTTGGTAATATGTATAAAAACCTTGGCCTATTAGCTGCACATAGACAGCAAACAAAGAAATATCAACAACAAACATACGTAGCATCAACCGTGTGTTGTCCCCAAGTCTATGAGCATGCGTATACATTTGCATATTAAATCCTGTGAGGTAGTTACCTATGAAGTGGGTACTATTTTTACCTTCATTTAACAGGTGGGAACAGAGGCATAGAGAGGTTAAGCAATTCCTCCAAAGCTATCTGGTTAAACTATGTTAGAGCTGGAATTAAAACCCAGATCCACAGGCTCCAGAATCTGTGTACTAGATTATTTTCTTCTTCTTTTTTTTTTAAATTTTATTTATTTATTTGACAGAGAGAGGTCACAAGTAGGCAGAGAGGCAGGCAGAGAGTGGGGGGAAGCAGGCTCCCCGCTGAGCAGAGAGCCCGATGTGGGGCTCGATCCCAGGACCCTGAGATCATGACCTGAGCTGAAGGCAGAGGCTTAATCCACTGAGCCACCCAGGCGCCCCCTAGATTATCTTCTTAACAACATCAACAGTAGTAGCTGTTCCTTAATCATTATTAATCTTTCTCATTAATGTGTTAAAGAAAAAGCATGCTAACATAGGAGCTGATTTCATAAACCAAGCAGCTATATACAACACATATATGGAAGAAATGGATCTTGCACCAGATTGCCTATCAACAGGCTCTTGCCTATTTTTCTTCATGATGGCCCCATAAACCACCATTGTGGGGTGCCAAAGAAAATGTAGATTTGAAGCAGTAAAGCGCAAGACAAGCAAAATGAAAGACTTTACCAAAGTTTTAAAGTTTCTCTTGAGACACATAAATAAGTGTAGCTTTTTCTGTGCCTCAAAAGCAAACTAGATAGGTCTTATCACACACACCGAGGAAACCTCATTTTTAAGTTGTAGTTAATAATATTTGAGCCATTGACACCCAAACTGTCTTTTCTTAAAAACAGCATCACAGAGTAGGGTTGACAGATTTCACAGATGAAAATATAATCGTTGGGAATACTTATACTAAAAAATATTTATTATTCATCTGAAATTCAGATTTAACTGGATGCTCTGTATTTTATCTAACAACTCTAGAGTCAGAATACATGGAATTTAAGCTTTAGAGATTGGTATATATGCTGTTTATGAATTCTATGAGTTATTAGAAGCTTGAGAAAAAAATGCTACATGTGTGTTCTAAAACAAAACCTTATATCGTGTGTATTTCAATAAACAACACTCTCTCTGTATTTTTTTAAAAAATCAGAAATTAGGAACAGAATTAGTCTTATGCTCCTTTAGTGCTTCTTCAAAAAATGAGCTCAATGTACTAGATTAAAAGATAGATTTTGAAACTCCTATCCATGAAGTTGTCTTAACTTGACTAGACCTTTCTGAACATTAAATCTTCTCAGTTCCATGAGAGTCAATTTATCATCTGGAGATAGTATTAAAAAAAAAAACAAAAACTTTGCATATATAAAAATATCTCCGTAAAACAGTACTAGAGACCATGGAGGAATATAAATCATTGAGAAATGTTGTTTAAATTTATCCTTGGGAGGATAAAGGGAGGAGAAGGAGGATAGGCTAGCAGGATGGAAAATCTCAGTTTGGTCAATAAAAACAAAATGGCCTTGAGTGTCATGTTTTCCATGGAAACAAAAACTAAGTAGAATGTCACTATACCTCTCAAACACAGTTTTCAGAGTTTGTGCTACAGAGCAGGTTGCTTATGTCCATTGTTCACCAGTGAAGATCTGTCACTCAGCCAGAGCAACTACAAGCCAAAACTCCCATTATTTGTGCCTGTCCATTCAGTGCAGACATCATCTTTTTCAAAACACAAGGGAGGCGCAGTTTGGGCTGCATGTCAGACAGCTGTTCTGTGAAGAGAGGCTCTCCCGCTGATCAATAACACAAAGCCTTTGGGGTGCCCTTGCAGGTGCTTATCCACTGGCAGGAAGAACTTTCTTATTTTTAATGTGTGCAGTAATGAGCTTCATGTTAATCCCATGCGGCACCACGAAGTTTCACATGTTGACCATAAAAGGAAAGAACCGTGTCTTCACAACTCAATTTGTTTTGCATTCTTACCATTATTAATGACATTCATAAAATATAGTCTATTCCGAAATTGTTTCCAGGCTTCTTCCTTCTTAAACTCTTAGTGGGACAGGTCTGGCAGCATAATCCATCATAAATTATAATAACCATTTTGAGCAATGATTGTTTTGCATTATCAGTAGTCAGATATATAGGGTGCTATATTGGAAAAACTGATTTATTCAAGTTTGTCCAAATAATTGACAAATGCATTTTTATTAATTAATTTGTATCTCTATAAATGCATTTTTATTAATGCTTTCTTTGTCTTGTATTAGTATAGGTACACTACTTTTTGTTATTCGTTAGAAAGTACCTCTATTTCCTTTGTTCTATTTTTAAACAATTATGTCCTGTGATTTATTATAAAAAGCATATAGTTAAATTCCATTGTTTCTTTAATTAGCATGATAATCTCCTACTTGGAGCACTGAGTCCATTTAAATGTAATAACATACCACATGGTGATGTTTAGATCTACCATTTTACTCTTTTTCCATTTAATTCAACTATTTTACATACCTCCTTCCTCTCTTTTCTTGCTCCTTTTTACATTAATCAAATATTTAAATTTTTATTTTTTCTCCATATTGAGTCAGTTATGCACTATTAAATTCTTTGGGTGATTACAGGCCAAGATATGTCATGCTTCATTGACTGATTTAAAGTTATTACAAATTTTTTTCTCCACTTTCCTGGTAATCCTAATAACTTAACTACTTTAATTATATTTACTCCTCCCGTCTTTTATATTATTCTCATGCATTTTAATTGTATGTATTTTTCAAATACCAAAGACATTATTATGATCATTTTGAATGATCAATATTCAATTCTATTTATCCATCTATTCATTCTTTCTTGTGCTCCTTCCATTTCCATGTTCCTATCCAAAATCATTTTCTTTCTTCATAAAGAACATCTGTTAATATTTCTTTTAAGGCACGCCTGCTATTGGCTAATTTTCTCAAACTCATTTTCTAAGAAATATTTCTAAAGATATATTCTCTGGAATAGAATTCCAAGTTGGAAATTTTGTTTGTTTGGTGATTTTTTTCTCTGAGCATTTTAAAGATTTTGCTCCTGTATCTCCCATTTGTTCTGTTATTCTTGTTCTTTTGAAGATTTGATGACTTTTTCTTAGGCTGCGTTTTTTTTTCTTCTCCTTGGCTTTCAGCACTTCTATCACTGTGTGTCTAGTTTCTTTTCATTCTTTTGTTTGTTTTATATTTTTATCCTGTTTGGGCTTCACAAACCTTTATTCTATGGATTTTTCTTTTCCTCAACTTTGGAAAAATTATTTGCCATCATGTTTTTTAATATTGCTGCTCTTTCTTCCTTTTCCTTGTGGTACTCCAGATACATGTCTTTTAGAACTTTCCACTGTGGTCCAGGTGGATCTATTGCTCACTTTTTTTTCTTAAAGATTTTATTTATTTATTTGACAGAGAGAGACGCAGCGAGAGAGGGAACACAAGCAGGCGGCGTGGGAGAGGGAGAAGCAGGTTTCCCGCTGAGTAGGGAACAACACAGGGCTCAATCCCAGGACTCTGGGATCATGACCCAAGCCAAAGGCAGCCGCTTAACGACTGAGCCACCTAGGCACCCCTCTATTGCTCATTTTTAATGTACTTTTGTCCTTTTATCTGTTAGATTTGGTTTATCTATTTTCTAATAACCTGTCTTCTAGTTCCCTAATCTTATCTTCTACTCTTCAAATCAGCTACCAAATCCATTAAGTTTCTTTTTTTTTTAACTTTAATTCCAGTATAGTTAACATACAGTGTTACATTAGTTTCAGATGTACAGTAGAGTGATTCCACAATTCAATACATTACTTGGTGCTCATCATGGTAAGTGTACTCTTAATCCCCTTGACCTATTTCACCCATTCCCACCCCCCGCCCACCTCCCCTCTGGTAACCACGGTTTATTCTCCACAGTTAACAGCCTGTTTTTTTGTTTGTCTCTTTTTTAATTTGTTCATTTGTTTTGTTTCTTAAATTATACATAGGAGTGAAACCTTATGGATTTTTCCTTCTCTGACTGACTTATTATAGTTAGCATCTTACTCTCCAGATGCAACAACGTTATTGCAAATGGCAAGATTTCTTTTTTTTTTTTTTTTTTATGACCGAGTAATATCCCAGTCTGTATATATGCCACTCTTCTTATCCAATCATCTATTGATAGACACTCGGGCTGCTTCCATAATTTGGCTATTATAAATAATGTTGCTGTAAACATAGGGGTGTATGTATCTCTTTGAATTAGTTCTTTCATATTCTTTGGGTAAATAGTAGTGTGATTCCTGGATCATAGAGTACTTATATTTTTAATTTTTGAGAAACCTCTATACTGTTTTCCAGAGTGACTGCACCAGTTTGCATTCCCACCAACAGTACATGAGAGTTCCATTTTCTCCACATTGTCACCAACACCTATTGTTTCTTGTATTTTTGACTTTTAACAATATTTGTTCTTCCAATCCATGAGCATGGAGTATCTTTCCATTTATTTGTGATTTTCCATTTCTTTCATCAGTGTTTTATAGTTTTCATAGCAGAGGTCTTTCACCTCCTTGGTTAAAGTTATTCCTAGGTATCTTTTCTTTCTTATCTATATATCGTATCATAACACATGCAAATAGTGAAAGTTTTATTTCTTCCCCATCAATTTGGATGCTTTTTATTTCCTTTTCTTGTGGGGGGGGATTTGTTTATTTATTTTATTTTATTTATTTTTTTTAAAAGATTTTATTTATTTATTTGTTAGAGAAAGAGAGAGCATGAGCACAGGCAGACAGAGTGGTAGGCAGAGGCAGAGGGAGAAGCAGGCTCCCTGCTGAGCAAGGAGCCCGATGTGGGACTCGATCCCAGGACGCTGGGATCATGACCTGAGCCAAAGGCAGCCGCTTAACCAACTGAGCCACCCAGGCGTCCCTGTTTATTTATTTTAGAGGTGGGCATTGGTAGAGAGTGGAAGAGGGAGAGGGATAGAGGGAATCTCAAGCAGACTCCCCTCTGAGCATAGAGCTCAGTTCAAGGCTTGATCTCACAACCCTGGGATCATGATCTGAGCTGAAATCAAGAGTGGAACACTTAAGGAACTGAGCCACCTAGGCATCCTGGATCTCTTCTATTTCTTTTTCTTTTCTGTGTTCTGTGGAATAAAAGTGATGACAGTGGATACCCTTGTCTTGTTCCTGATCTTAGAAAAAAAACTCATAGTTTTCCCCATTGAGTATGATGTCTGCTGTGAGTTTTTCATTTAAGGCCTTTATTATGTTGAGGTATATTCCCTCTAAATCTACTTTGTTGAGGCTTTTTATCATGAATGGATGTTGTACTTTGTCAAATATTTTTTCTGTATTGTTCAAATGATCATACAGTTTTTACCCTTTCTCTTATTGACGTGATGTATCACATTGGTTGATTTGCAAATATAGAACCACCCTTGCATCCTGGGAATAAATCCAGGATTTATTTCCTAATATTTTATTGAGGATTTTTGCATCTATGCTCATCAGAGATGTTGGCCTGTAGTTCTTTTTGGTGGCATCTTTATCTAGTTTTGGTAATAGGGTAGTGTCGGCCTCATAAAATGAATTTGGAAATTTTCCTTCCTCTTCTATTTTTTGGAGTAGTTTAAGAAGAATAGGTATTAACTCTTCTCTAAGTGTTTGGTAGAATTTACCCATGAAGCCACCCGTCCTGGACTTTTGTTTTTTGGGAGCTTTTTGATTACTGATTTCTGTTGCATTGCTGGTAGTTAATCTGTTCAGATTTTCTATTTCTTCCTGATTCCATTTTGAGAAGTTATGTGTTTCTTGGAATTTATCCATTTCTTCTAGGTTGTCTAATTTGTTGGTATATAATTTTTCATAATATTTTCTTATAATCCTTTGTATTTCTGGGGTGTCAGTTGTTACTTTTCTGCTTTCATTTCTGATTTTGTTTGAGTTCTCTCTCTCTCTCTTTCTCTCTCTCTCTCTCTTTATGAGTGTGGTTAGAGGTTTATCAATTTTTTTTTAATCTTTTCAAAGAACCAGCTCCTGGTTTCACTGATCCGTTCTGTTGTTTGTTTGTTTTTAAGTTTCTCTTTTATTTATTTCTGTTCTAGTCTTATTATCTCCTTCTTTCTACTAGTTTTGGGTTTTGTTTGTTCTTCTTTTTCTTGCTTCTTTACATGTAATGTTAGATTGTTTATTTGAGATTTTTCTTGCTTCTTGATGTAGGCCTGTATTGCTATAAACTCCCTCTTGGAACCACTTTTGCTGCATCCCAAAGATTTTGGTCACTTGTGTTTTCATTTTCATTTGTCTCCATGTATTTTTTAATTTTTCTTTGATTTCTTGGTTGACCCACTCATTATTTAGTAGCACATTATTTAACCTCTGTGTATTTATTCTCTTTGCAGATTTTTTTCTTGTGGTTTATTTCTAGTTTCATAGCATGTAGTCAGAAAAGTCGCATGGTATGACATCGATCTTTTTGATTTTGTTGAGACTGGTTTCGTGACCTAATATGTGATCTATTCTGGAGAATGTTCCATATGCATTTGAAAAGAAAGTGCATTCTTCTGTTTTAGGATAGAATGCTTTGATTATCTCTATTAGATCCATCTGGTCCAATGTGCCATTCAAAACCATTATGTTCTTGTTGATTTTCTGTTTCAATGATCTATCCATTGATGTAAGTGGGTTATCAAAGTCCCCTACTACTATTGTGTTACTAACAATTATTTCCTTTATGTTTGTTATTAGCTGCTTTATGTATTAGGGTACTCCCTTACTGGGTTCATAAATATTTATAATTGTTATCATTGTTGGATTGTTCCCTTGATGATTATGAAGTGTCCTTCTCTCTTGTTATAGTCTTTGTTTTAAAATGTATTTTGTCTGATCTGAATATTGCTACCCTGCTTTATTTTCACTTCCATTTGCACGATAAATGCTTTCCATCCCTCACTTTTCAATCTGTGTGTGTCTTTATGTCTGAAGGAGTCTCTTATAGGTAACATATAGATGGTTCTTGCTTTTTTATCCATTCTGTCACCCTACATCTTTAGATTGGAGCATTCAGTCTACTTATATTGGAAGTAATTACTGATGGGTATGTACTTATTGCCACTTTGTTATTTGTTTTATGGTTGTTTTGTGGTTCTCTGTTACTTTCTTTTCTTGCTCTCTCATGGTTTGCTGATTTTCTTTGGTGATATACTTGGATTCCTTTCTCTTTATTCTTTGTCTATTACTGGTTTTTGATTTGTGGTTATCATTAGATTTGTAGATAACATCTCATGCATGTAGCAGTCTATATTAAAGTTGATGGTTGCTTACTTTTGAACCTTTCTTACTCCTGTCCCCAGGCCCCCCACATTTTATGTTTATGGTGTCATACTTTATATCCTTTTATTCTGTGAATCCCTTGACTGATTTTAATAGATATACTTAAATTTACTGCTTTTGCACTTCCTACTTTTCTTACTCCTGTTTATGGTCTTTCCTTTCCTGTCAAAGAATCCCCTTTAAATTTCTGTAGGGCTGGTTTAGTAGTCAGGAATTCATTTCACCTTTGTCTGGGAAACTCTTCATCTCTCTTCTATTCTGAATAATAGCCTTGCTGGATAGAGTATTCTTGGCTGCAGGTTTTTCTTTCAGCACTTTGAATATATCATGCTACTCCTTTTTGGCCTACAAAGTTTCTGGTGAAAAATTAGCTGATAGCTTTATGGAGTTTTCCTTGTATGTAACTGTTTTCTTTTGTTATGTTTTATATTCTCTCTTTATCACTACTCTTTGCCATTTTAATTACTATGTGTCTTTGTGTAGACCTACTTGTGCTGATTTTGTTGAGGGAACCCTGGAGCTCTTGGATCAGGATTTCTGTTTCCTTTCCCAGATTCCAGAAGTTTTCAGCTGTTATTTATTTACATCAATTTTCTGCCCCCTTTTCTCTTTCTTCTGTTTCTGGGATCTCTATAATGTGAATTTATATAATGTGAATGTTAGTATGTTTGATGATGTCACTAAGTTCCCTAAGTCTGTTTTCACTTTTAGTTTTATTTTTCTCTCTGCTGCTCAGCTTGATTACTTTCTATTACTCTGTTCTCCAGGTCACTCATCTGTTCTGCTTCCTCTAGTCTACTATTTATTTCATCTAGTATATCTTTAATTTCATTTATTGAGTTCTTCATCTCTGATTGGTCCTCTTTTGCTTTTGTCTCTTTGTTGAGGGTTTCACTGAGGTCCTCCACTCTTTCCTCAAGTTCACTCTTTTCTCAAGTTCAAGTTCAAGTTGAAATTACTTTCAATTCTCTCAGACATTACATATCTCCATTTCATTTAGCTCTCTTGCTGTAATTTTGTCCTGTTCTTTCATTTGGGACTAATTCTTCTTCCTCCTCATTTTGTCTAACTCTCTATGTCTGTTTCTATGCTTTAGGAAAGTCAGCTACATCTTCTGCTCTTGAAAGTAGTGGCCTTATGAAGAAAAAGGTCCTGTAGTGTCCTATAGCACATTGTCCCCTGTTCACCAGAACCTGGTGCTTCAGGGGTGTCTCCTATGTGTGCTGCATGTGCCTTACTGTTATGGCTGAGCCACTTTTGCCTTCAGTACAGTTGTCTGCAGAGGTTCTCTCTGCCTGCTGTGAGTAGAGTTTGCTGCCTGTGTTGTTAATGGGCCTGAGGCCACCCTGCACTTGAATTGAGTCTGACCAGGTGTTTACCAGAGATGGAGTAGCATGGAACTGCAGACATTTTCCCTGGATTATCCCCTGAGAAACTTTTATTGGTGGGTGGGGCTGCATTCAGACCAGATGTCTGCCCCAGCCCACTGCTGGGGCTATAGTGGAACTGGTATGCGTTGTTCTCTTCCCCTTTCCCCAGGGGGAGTCACTTTGGAGTGGTTGGGGCTGCTTTGCTCCAGGCCAGGCTTGTGACACTGCTATGGATTGGCTCTGGCCAAGGGCATACTGGAGGGAGCAGATCTACAAAAGAATATGGGAGCGAGGCATGCTGTTACCAAGTTAGGTGGAGAGTGTTGGCACAGTGCTGGTTCTCACAGGTGTCTGCATGTCTAGGTTGGGGGGAAGAGATGCCTGCCAGCTCTCTTATTACTGGAGAAGTCTACCAATAATCCCTGCCCCTCTAGTACACACTCTGAGATTAGTATACAAATCTTTCTCCTATATACCCTAGGCATTTTTCAAACTGCTTTTTTCTATGTTAGATCTCTGTGGAGCTGTTTGTCATGATGTTTCTTTAAGGGCAGAGACCTATTTCTTAAGCCTATGACTCATAGTTACTATAAAGTACTTGTCTACCACTTACGATATCTGGGCCATTTTGAGTCTGTTTCTTTTTTCCATTTTTTCTCTTAATTTTAGATCATAACATTCAAGTTTTCACTGACTGAACAGAGAGAGTTGAGGCTGGGTTTTTGGTCTGAAAATGCTTAATATAACCCTGTTCTTAGGACATAGACCTGCAGGGCCTTCATCTGAGAGCATGGTGCATTTGCTGTGACTTTTGTCCCTGGAAAGTCTAAAATTCTAATCATTGTATCCTTGACAGTAGAGACCAATACAAATTTTGTTCTACTTTTTAGAGTTCTTCCCTTGCATTTTTAGCCTCTATCATTGTGTAGTTTTGGAGTTTTGTAAATAACCTGAGATTAAAGCAGCTCTGTGTTTAAAGCTCCTTTAATCTCTAATTTTATCACTCTATATTTCAGTCTACCAGAATCTCTGCTGCTCTTTCTGACATCATTTTTCTGTTTGGTACATAACCAGTGTATTCATCTTCTTGCCTACACTAAGAATTATCATATTCACCTAGCCACAGAATATAGAATATCAGACTATCTCTATGATTTCCGTTTTTGGGGGGAGTATTAACTCTTACAGTTCTTGTTCCTTCAGCAGTTCTCAGATGCTTTTCATAGATTAATTTTATATTAGATTTGTTCATTCTAGTTCTTATTTTATATTTTGTCCATTCACCCTGGCTTTGGTTGGCCATAGCCATTCCATTCTACCTACCAGCCTTTAATTTTATGTTTGGTGATTTAAACAGTCATTGGTCTCCACTTTTACTGACAGGGCATTGCCTAACATTCTTGGGGGGAAAAGTATATCTTCTGTTTATTTGTAAGCACAAGAGGATCAAAACAGTGTTTCTATTTAAAATGTTTTCCTTCTCATTAACATATTTTCTTAACAGGTTCCATTTTTTATTGTGAACACATCAAAAGAATGATAAATATTTGAGAATATTGACTTTACTGTCAAAGTCTTACTTGTTTTACATAGGAATACTTTTTTTTTTTTTAAAGATTTTTTATTTATTTATTTGACAGAGAGAAATCACAAGTAGGCAGAGAGGCAGGCAGAGAGAGAGGAGGAAGCAGGCTCCCTGCTGAGCAGAAAGCCCGACGTGGGGCTTGAACCCAGGACCTGGGATCATGACCCGAGCCGAAGGCAGCGGCTTAACCCACTGAGCCACCCAGGCGCCCATAGGAATACTTTTTTAATGTAGCTAAAGATTGACTTGGGAGATACGTTTTTGAGAGTATTATATTTAAAAGTCTAGTCAATGAAACCATAATAGATATAATTAATTCATAATGAAGCATGCGGATCAAAAAAACTCAAGAAAAACCTTGATGAGTTTACTGTCACTCAAGATGGAATTGAGACCAAATGGCAAACTGCTAATAACTCTTATTTCTGAATCAGCAGTATAAGCTATTCCTCTCAGAACAAACAAAAGAAGTAGAATGATTCTAGACCACCTTGAATTTCCTAGATTAATAGATCACTGATGCATGTATGTTTGTTCTGTCAAGAGGTAGGTAAAATCTTAAGCTATCCTTGGGCCTCATGACCTATCAGAAATAATCATACCTCACCTCAAAAAGATTCAGGACAACTTACATTAATAGAAACTAAAAGTTCATTTTAAAAGAATAGAAGCTATCAAGGCAAAGAAAAAAAGAAGATAATTAGATGAAGCTAGGGGAAGGTGATGCTTGCCATAAGGATCATGCTTCATTCAGACAAAAAGCACAAAGATTTTACCCATTTTTCTCTTCATCCTTTAAGGAGTTACTGAGTAATCAAAGGAAGCAGATCTAATGTTCATGGTTCATTTCCTACAGTTTGAAAAAAGAAATTCTTTTTTGTTGTTGTTTTAAAGATTTTATTTATTTATTTGTCAGAGAGAGAATGCAAGCAGACAGAGTGGCAGGCAGAGGCAGAGAGAGAAGCAGGCTCCCTGCTGAGCAAGGAGCCTGATGCAGGACTCGATCCCAGGACCCTGGGATCAGGACCTGAGCCAAAGGCAGCGGCTTAACTGACTGAGCCACCCAGCTGTCCCTGAAAAACAAAAATCCTTAAATAGATTGGCAGGTGACCTTCATGATTACTTCCAACATTATGATTCTGCCAAGCAAGTGCAATTAACACCTATCTATGAAATGTGCTATAAAGAAAGACTTTCTCTTCCAAATAGCTGTCCTCTACTCTAAAATTTCCTTCTCCCCAACTTGGCCTCCATTGTGGAAGCCATCTAATATTTAGTAATTCACAAAGCCTAAATTGAGAAGTCGGAGATTAAGAGAATTAAGATCTCTGCTAAATGCATACCTTTGATTTAGAAAGATAACACTCATTACCAGCTTAACATTGTTCTTTATTAAATTTAACTCAAGTCACACACCATCTGAGTGCTCAGTGAGATGGTTCCTGACTCTGCCCTACCAATTTCAGTTGCTTCAGTGAGCCACTGACAAGCTTGGTGCAATGGGTCAAAGAAGTATCCACTCATCACTTCCAACTGGTTGAGACATCTTAATAATGTGATTAAATACTTTGATATGAACCAATATTTTGATGAAGCTATTAAAAATGTTTAGCATGTATCCACTGAAATTTGTTATAGACTCAATATATTCTGATTCTTCAGATCCATGTAGTATATTTGATTTGATATGTTAAATTTTAAGGAGATCAAATTAAACTAAAGTATAACCTGAGGAATGTGGTGAGGAGAATAAGTAGAAAATGTGTCTAAAAATATTTAAAAGATTGGGGATGGCAAAAACGAAACATTTGTGAATATAATCACTATTAGCAATGCTTAAAGACACCCTTTGGGAGGGGGAATTTATTCTTCTCTGCTCTCCTACAGACAAATGAAAGAATAAAGATGAGTGAGTGAAAATAAGAGAAATATCCATTTTGTATCAATTTTACAGCATTTTTTTAACCATATAGAACCTCCTAACAATGGGAAGGGTTGCTTTATGAAGCTATGCCCTTCTTGTCTTTGAAAGTGTTCAAGCAGAGTCTGAATTATCATCCATTCCATGATTCATTCACTTAATAAATATTTATGGAGGGCTTATTATGTTCAAGGCAGTGTGCTGAGACTACGGGAAAGGCAAAGATGAATCAGACTGAATTCTTCCCCAGTAGTAGAGCTACGACTTGAACTGAATAATTAGAATACAAGGTAAGAAAGGAAAAGTGCCCTAGGAGACATACAGATAATTTTGCATAGGAATGAAAAAGAGGGAGGCATGATTTTCAGTTCATGGATATTGGAGGAGTGTTTTCTTCTCCTCTACAATCCATTCTCTACAGAGCAGCAGGAAATCAGTCCACATTACACTCCTCATAAAAACACTTTAACAGTTTTTCATTGCACATATTATAAACCCAGGGCCATCACATTTGACTTCTAAGGTCAGATGTGATCTGGCTTCTGCCTATGTTCCCACCCTCATGTGCACCAGCCACAGCAGTGTTTCTGTTTCTGGAACACACCAAGCTCATTCATCCTCAGACTATTTTTCTTTCTTTCTTTTCTTTTCTTTCTTTCTTTCTTTTTTTTTTTTTTTTTTTTTTGTCAGTTCATCTGATAAATCCTCTGTTTCCAGACTTTGGTTTGGTTGACAGTGTCTTATTTTCCAATTTCAGCTCCCATCTCATTTCCTCCATGAGGCCATCCTTGGGCACTCCATCTAAATTAGCTGAAGGTGGCTTCTCAATCCTCCATCTCTCCATACCCATCATCATTTTATTTTCTTTCTAGTACTATCCAAATTTTGAAACATACTTTCTCTTGCCCATTTATTTATAAATTGCCTATTATCTGTCTTTCTCAACTAGAATGTAGCAAGAGTGAGGATTTGTCCACCTTCTTTGCTGCTGTGTCTCCAACATGCAGATTAGAACAATATCTAACATGCCATAGGCATACAATACGTACTTCTTGAAGGCTTACTGAATAGAGTTTTTTGCACAGGGTGAGAGTTTAGACAATAATCTTTAACTCCTTCCAACTCTGATATCTTATAATATCAATGTTCTATGCTAATTCCTCTCAGCTGGATTAGCCATTCTATCACACCTGGGATTTGGGTCCTTGTTTTTCTTTTGCTCTACAGACACTTTTTCAACTTTCCAGCTCAAATGAATGCATGTGTTTCAGTGATTCTTCTCTAACTCCTTCTGAATCATGATTAAATCTTTAAAAATAAATTCCCTAAATCTCTACTAAGCAGACATACTCTTTGCATGTTATTTCAATATTATTTTGTAATTGGTTCTGTTTCATAGATGTTGGATTGCCTATGCCAACTGAAATAAAATGCACATTACATATGTCACTTCTCAGTAGCTCCATCAAAAAAAGGTATTAAGAAATAAGTGAATTTAATTTTTATAGTATACTTTAATTTAATCTAATATATCAAAAATATTATTTCAACATGTAGCAATATAAAAATTATTCATGAGGGATACCTGGGTGGCTCATTGGGTTAAGTGTCTGGCTCTCGATTTTGGCTCAGGTTGTGATCTGAGGGTCATGAGATGGAGCCCTGACTTAGCTTCTGTGCTTAGCATGGAGTCTGCTTGCTCTTCTCCCTCTTCTCCTTCCCCCTGCTCTCTATATCTCTCTCTAAAATAATAAATATATAAAATCTTTGTATGTACAATAAAGTTGTATTTAGTGGCCAATTATTTTATACTGCTTAAGCATTAAAATTTTACGTTATTAATGTTATTGATAAAATTAAATAAAATCTAAAATTTAAAATCCTCTGTCACACCAGCCACATTTCAAATGCTCAATTAACCACATATTGCTCCTGGCTACATCTAGGTCAGCGTACAACTACACAGCTAAATAGTAGATGCCCTGGTACAGGAACTGTCTCTTCGACAACGTACTTCATTTGTTGGATATGTAAATTAATGAATAAGACATTATTTAGTTTCTAACAAACAAATGAGAAAACATAAATGAATCATTTGTACTATTTCTCCAAATAAGTCTTTAATTACTGCTTTTGCCAGGAAATGGCATTGATAATAGCAAAAACAGCACTGGAAAATAAAAATACTAGTGTGATTAATGAATGTCATGAGACTATGCTGTTGTGGTCAAAATAAGTTCTGAATGCCTTAAGCAAATTTAATGATAGGGAAAGTTAACTCAGGGCTATCCTGAGCATCTCAAGATTTTGCTTCTTCACACAAGCTAAGAGCGCTGTTAAACATAGTCAGAGGAGCAGCTGGAGAAAAGGCTGCCTCCAACCCTTTATAATAAGAACAAGCTATTACCATTTGTGCATCCTTGCATTTCATGTGAGCCTCTATTATAAAAACCAAATCATAAAATAAATCAGCAAATTCATATACACATATATGTATACATCAGCAGAAGGGGAAATGAAGAAAAGGAAAATGACAGTATAATAATAAATGGAAAATGAAGTTTTAAAGGAAATTAATGAAATATTTTAAAACCTAATTAAATAACCATAAGAATTTAAACACAAAAAGATCTTAAATATAGTTGATTTTTTTAAGTCACGAAGTACTTGAATCTTCAATATAATAACATTAAAATTTTCTAAAAATTTAAGAGTAATATAGAATAAAACCTAAGATTATGAAAAAAGCTAAAAAAGTTAATGAAAATAGAATATTTCTATAATAATAACAGTAGTTACTATTTCTCAAGCACAGACCATGTGCCTGACACTTTGCTGGATATATTAGGCTTTTAGCTTCTCCTTTCACAGCAAACACTGGGTAATGACCTCACTTTTTTTTTTTTTAGATTTTATTTATTTATTTGAGAGAGAGAGAACACAAGTTGCGGGGGGCGGGTGCAGAGGAAGAGGGAGAGGCAGACTCCCCACTGAGCAGGGAGTCTGACATAGGGCTCAATCCCAGGACCCCAAGATCATGACCTGAGCCAAACAAAGGCAGAGGCTTAACTGACTGAGCCACCCCAGTGCCCCAGTAATGTCCTCATTTAAGAGATTTAGAAGTTACCTGCAATTCACACTGCTAGTAAGTGGAAGAGCTAAAATTGGGAGGTGAGAATATTCAGTATGATTTCTATTTTAAATGTTCTGTAAAGAGTGGCTAGACTCTGAAAGAAGTAGAAATAAGAACTTCTATATAAGAAAATAAACTCCATCCTCCTAGGCCCTTCCACACAGAGGGACTGTACTGAGCTCATAGCATCCATGGTGAAGAGGTAAGCCCTGGTCAGAAAGAGATTCTTACTGTCCTCTGAGGCTCCCCTGGAACATAAAGATGTGTGAGTGCAGAATTCATGTGAGATTATTCATTGAGGAAAGAAGAGGTAGAGAGGGATCTACTGAATGACACCACCCTCAGGAACCCCAATCCAACTGAGTGGCAGTACCATGTTTCTACCAATGTCATTGGGACACAATTTACTCAGCACCAATATACTAACAAACTGAACTTTTTTTGATGGATTTTTTTTTTTTGCTATTTCAAATTAAATTTTTTTTTTAAATGAAGCGTAAGGTAGATTAATCGAGATTTATAAGCCACAGCCTGTCAGGAGAGGAAAAGAATAAAATGTTAGCTCTCCTTAGAGAAAAATTGATTGAAATTGCAAAATCACCTCAGACACAAAATGCACACTGAAAATATTTTAAAACAACCACGATATTTAGTGAAAGTAAAATTAGGTGACACATGATCACTTATAATAGATTTACTTTTTCAAAGAATGTTTTCATCATTTTATAACCTATTTAATAGTGGCCTTTAAGGCTTTTTTTTTTTCCTTTTTTTTCTCAGTGAGTTTTTAGGTTTTTTTTTTTCCCCCTGAATATTTTTCTGGGATCTTCTCCTCCAACCTATCCTCCAACATACACTAATTTAAATTATGTCTTATGTTTTCTAGATAAACATCAAATTAATCTTGAACTCTTTAGTGGCGTGAATCTAGAAGTGGCATGAATAAAGGCTAAGAGCAATGTATCAGTGATGGGTCTGCCTTCCACCAGCCCAGATAAAACCAGAAAAGGACTTACATGTAGCAAGAATTCTAATGTTCTTGTTGGGGAGCCTCTTTGGTCTTCCTCTAAAGTTTCTTCTGTTTTTACAATTCTCTCAGAGCACACAGGAAGTATTCTATCAAATTTTCACCCGCTTTTACATCAATTTGTCTGTCTCCTAAATAAATAAAAATCTGTGGCTCAGCATAAAGAACACTGCATTAACGAAGAGGGTGAGGTGAATTTTAGTCTGATTTTTATAAGAATGTTGCTGATGAGACTAGTCCGTCCAGTCACATCAGGGACTCTCAAGTGTGTTTTGTTGTTTGGGGGTTTTTTTGGTTTTTTTGTTTGTTTGTTTGTTTGTTTTGCCTCAACCTTCAGTAGAAACACAATTTAAAATAAAATCTTCAAACCATTTTTTGGGAATGGGGAGGATACAAATTATAAATGAACTCAAAACAATTCATGAAAAAATAAGCCATACTCTTAGAAATTATAAGATGATTTTTTTTTTGTAAAATGGAATCCTAAAGTGCTAATATATCCTTTGCTAACTGGTAAGAAAAACTGAAAAAGCAAAGAACTAGTCTATTTTCAATGTGATCTTTGGTTCCATGCAGGAAAAAAACAAAAGCCCAAATAAGTTAACACAAATATTCTGAGTAGGCTTGGAATAAACTCCATCTTTAGTAGATATGGTTACAACAGAGTATCATAGATCGATTAGACAACTCTTTAGAACAATCTAACACCCTTTACTCAACCTTGGGATTTCTCACTCTTGCTTGATCATAACAATTACACTGGCTTCTTTGGAGATTCTGCTTTGGTGGCTCTCAGCTGAGACATGGAGTTCTGTATTTTTGAAAAGCACTCCTGAAAAATACTTAGGATCAGGCTAGTTTGAGCAACCCTGCTTTATAGTACAAGAACCAGCAACTTTCTAATATTCATTTGGTTCATGAGACTCTTTACTATTAAAAAGAATAGGCTCCTCAGCTGTCAGGAGAATTCTGATCTGCTTGAAAATCATATTTCTCAATGGAAAAAAAAAATCTTGGTGTATACTTTTTAGCCTTGTTTCTGTAAATGAGCACCACCATCCACCCACGTACCCTGCACCCCCCATAGCTCCTTTCCCCCTTTGTAAACTGAGAAAGCCGGTCCTCCTCAGACTACACTGCATCAGACTAGAAGTGACTCTCTCAAGATAATCACTTTGAAGGCTTGAACTGAAATCATCTACTGATTTTCAGTAGTTCAAAATTTTAATATAAAAAGTGAAGAGCAATATATGAGTACTTGGGTGTAAATACATCTTCTGTGTGCATAGTCTGCCTGGACCAGAGGGTAAAATAGGAGGATGGTATGGGAGGCTTCCCTGAGGTTCCTTCTCATCCCTCTGCCCCATCTCCAAACACAGCAAGACAGCTTTACCCTCTTCTGCATCATCCCTTACTCTGCTATGTAGTTTTCCTCTGAAGAATCTGTGGGTATTCTTCAACCTCCTATTCCCTCTAAGCTTCCTCTACCTACTTACAAAGCCCTTTTCCAGGGTGTTTTAGCCATGTGTCCTTCAAACATGTTGTCCTTCAACAATGTTGTTCTGTTCCTGACACAGGCCCTTACTCTGGGTCTTGCCATATAAAGTGACTTCTAAGCAGTAGATAAGCGCTAAATATTATCAGAGGGAGTATTATCATACTTTGTGTTTGAAATCATAAAATCTTATCTTTGTTTTCTCACAAGAGTACCATTATCCCATTCTCCACAAGGGGAAACAGACCTAGAAAGATCGAGTGACTGCCTCCTTCAAGTCAGTAGCAAGCTTGGGACTGGTGCTTCCACGCTTCAACTTCATTATGCTCTCCAGTTAAGCCCATGTGCCGGTCATTAAAATATTCTTTCATTCAAGAATTATTTACTCTTTCTTCCAGATCGTTAATAAAGACATTAAACAAAACCAGACCTCCTGCTGACCCTACAGTCAACACGTTGCCCTGAGTCATTAGGACTTGTCTTCCAGCCAGTTCTCAGTTCATGTACAGAGCACACAGCAAAGCCAACACTAATAAGGTTGGCAAATAAGGTTTATTGAGAAACTCTATCAATTGCATTACAAAAATATAAATATATGTGTCTTAAGGTACATTCATTGTGCTCATGGTTTTTAATTCTATTGAGAATGCCATCAAGACTGTCTGGCACTATTTGCTTTGGTAAATCTGTTCTTTGATAGCAGAGCTCTTTTAGCTCTTTTGATTGCAGTATCCTCTTAGTGTTTCAATCTTAACAGTGGTGCTATTATTTTTTTTTTAAAGGATTGATTTCACAATGAGAATGCAAGTACAGATTCCTTATTCCAGGATGATTATTAGGAAAATTCATAATAACAAATGCCAGGGAAGAACACTGGGCCAGAGAGAAATTTGGACATCTTAGTAAGTGCCTCTGGCCCCAGATCTTCTCCCTAGCACTAAACAAAGTGGTCTCAGGGCCAAGATGGTGACACCTGAGAAAGAACTCAAGACAGCTGTGCTTGTAAGTGTGTCCTCCAAGTGGAGCACCTCCCATTCAAGTGCCTGATTTTTACGCCAGATTTTCTACAGCTCTACTCCATTACATTGCTTTTCTTGTCCTATAATTCCTTGTACTTAACTGCCGCATATGAACCTTTGTTGATACACTGTAAGACTTAACCTACATATTTTCTACCTGTTTAAGCAACTTGTTTCATAGAACTCTTCTGTCTCTTAGTGAAAATTGAAGTGTCATGAAAGGCAAGGAATTTCCATTTAAGCCAAAGTAAAGTAGTCTCCTGATGACCACCCCAAAGCATATTTTAGAGGAACAGAAATTGTGTCCGCTAGGAATTAAATTAACAACCACCATGTTTCCCTAACCACAATGGCATAACCTTATGTCCAGGATCTTCACAGCTGAGGACTTTGCCAGTGACTCGCCAGAAAACGCTATATACATATAGTTTTTGGCCTACCTTTAAAAAGGTCCCTTCTGGATGAACTTTTTGTTTTCACTATTGGCTTGAGCCATTTCACAGGGACCATACACTGTACATATATTCCAAGTAACACAAGTTTTAAAATGGCAATATCCATTTACTAAATAGTTATATTGGAAAGTAATATCTAATTTTAAAATGTAGGTATCACATATAAAGCTGTCCGCTAATTAATGGCCCTACTCATTGGAGTGAGAGCAAGGATGTTTCCAGTATTTTAGTTATTTTATTACAAGTGTATGATATTTAAAAGGGCTTGAGATTTGCATGGGAGGGAAATGAATTACACTTTAGCACACTGGGTCAAGAGATTACCCAACTTTTACTATATTTTCTGAAATATATACAGAAGGGCCATTTTATATGTAAAATACTATGAATTCATTTCCGTATGATAATTGCAAGAATTGCTACAATTGTAAGTGCTGTTTACTAATATCAATTAATATGAACTGATATTTATAGGCAAGAAAAATGAGTGATTCAGATTTGAAGAGTTGCTTGTGGGGTCCTGTTCCATCTTTTGAGCTTGATTTATGCCTGAGGGACATTCTGCACAGACAAGTTCACAGTTGTCTTAGACTGAAAGACCAGGGTGCTTTATTAGCAACAAACGTATGCGTGTTTTCCTTTACGGATATCAGGTGCTACAAGAACAAACTTGCAAAGCTTTTTCTTGGGTTTATGCCTATGTGGCATTGCAATAGGTTTCTCCAAACTGATTCTTTTGAGTGACATTATGTCATCATTTTTATTAACTGTTGAATTACAGAAAATGAATATTTATATAACTATTCTAAATGCAACATGAAAGTAATCTAATAGAAACTGATAATATCAAGATCCAATTCAGAATGTGATTTACATTCTTAAGTAACATGGTTTCGCTATTGATTAATATTTGTTTACGAGTTTCATAAGAGTGTGATATGGAAAGAAAAGTGACCCATTTCATGTATTGTGAGTAGAACTATCTTATGAAGGAATAAATGCTAATATTTTTTAGCATTTCCTTGGTTTTGCTCTGTGCTAAGTACATTATGTGCACACCTTGTATCATTTCATCGCCAACAACAAATCTCTGAGGTCAAATCTATATTATCTCCATTTCATAGTTGAGGAATAGGAGGCACAGAGGGTATTTATATAAGTAACTTATCCAAAGTATACAGCCAGAAAGCAGAATCTGAACACAAGCAGTCCTATGCAGAGCTCTGGCTTTTGAACTCATGCCACCAGAAAGTAAGGTAGGTTAGTGGTTCTCAGACTTGGATAGAGGTCAGAGTTATGTGGAGGACTCATTAAAACACAGACTGTTGGGCCTCACCGCCAGAGTTTCTGGGACAGTAGGTCTAGTCTGAAGCCTGAGAATTGGCATTTCCATCAAGCTCCCAGGTGATGTGTTTCTGCTGTCTCAAGAACCACACTTTGAAAACCACAGAAGTGGTTGACTTGAAGTCAGAACAGCTGAGATGGGCTGTGGAGATTTCAGGAGCTGGAGATGCTCCCATGTGACTTGAGAGAGAGAAAAGGGGGCAATCAGACATTAAGGTAGGGAGCAAAGCAGGACATTCAGGAAGAGGGAGCCTGAGGAGAAGGAGCACAGGAGAGAGGGGGGCTGTGTCGGTGTGCGAGTCTGTGGTCATAGGAGAGGGCAGGTGGAAAATCCTACCGTGAAAGATGTCAAATCCAAGGAGGGAACTTTAAAAAGAAACACTGAAAGTGCCACAGGGATTTTTCCTTCAAAACCTCAACCCTGGGAAAATATTTGACTTTTCTAAAGCGTAAGGACATAGCAAAGAAGAGTCAATAGCGGCAAAGGCATCAATCTGGGAGACAGAAAATGACCCTCAGCCCTAAAATTCTGGCGATCCTGTAGCAGCCACTTTGCCTCTCTGGGCCTCAGTCCCCTTCATCTTACTTAGTCCAGTCCATCTCTACAGTCCTTTCTTGTTTCAATGGTCTGAGTTTCAACTGATGGAGATATTGGGTTATGACTTTCCAGTGTATTTGCTTTACAAATCTCCTTCTTTCTTTCATCTACATTGCTTATGAACTGATAATCCCCTTACCCATCCTGACTTGGAATGAAGTATGAACTTACTAATGACTATTTATTAAGAGGAGTGGCATTTACATTTGTTTCTGGCTTTGGTTTAAGTCTTTAGATAGCATTGCAGTTAAACTGATTTATTTTTAGCAGCCCGAAAAGAGAGGTTTGCCCAATGTTTGTTGCCTTTTGGACCTGTCTTCTATGTAGAAATCTGGGAAAGCCATCAATATAGTCAGTGAAAGAAGTGAGGTGCTCCAAGCTTGTTTCTTGGTTATAATTAATGGAGGCCATTTGGGGACATGTAACATTTACTCTCAAATTAAGATGACATGCACTATCTCCTACCCACCCAATTCTTTCTATTAAAGAGTCAAGACACTTTTTAAAAGCAGTAGGCAAGGTATATGGGTTTATTTCCATGTCCAGGTCTCAGAAGAATTTAAGAAGGCGATGTTCCAGGCCAGGAGACTGGCCGAGGAATACCAGTGTGCTTGTGTTCCTCTTACCATCACCCTGTAGATGTTGTCTTCTCACCCTGTGTCTCTCTCTTCCTGTACTATTTTAACCAGAACCCAAAAAGTATGTAACAAGGGGGCTTGAGCCTGTTTTTATACTTCTCAACCCTAGCCTCCTTTTTTCCAGCTGTATATTCACCTTCTAATGTGTAGTAGGGCTGATTAAAGAGAATCAGGATGGCAATGTGGGGGTACTTTTTGTGGTAGAGGGAGTTTACAGTACTTTTCATATACTCATTTTTCAAGTATAAAAACTGTGATCTACAAGACAGAAAGTGGCTTCTCTGGATCACTCAGTGAGGGGGTCACAGAAACTGAGCTAGAGTCTGACTCAGTTTTTACCAAGAGATTCTGTGGCATACCACGTTTCTCAGACCTTGTTACTAAGTTTTCCTGTTGTGTTTATTTCCCACTTGTACACACACACACACACACACACACACACACCACACTCACACAAGCTTTCGTACTTTCACATGCTTATAGTCGTTCACTTACTTCTTTGCTCTCACACTCAAACACACTCATAATCAACACATACACTCCCTCCCACATACTCCTTGACTGTCACACCCTCATACTCTGAGACTCAAGTAACTTCAGGAGGATCGAAATGTCTGCTTCCCCATGTGGCCTGCTGTTGGAGGACCAACTCATTCTCAGAGATTCCTTTTGTTGAATCAAAGTGATCCACGTGGGGTTTGAGACCTCGTGTGAACACCCAGCCAAAGGTTCAAACCAGGACTTGACCTGCATGGGAGTTTCCCATGGAGGCTGACTCCTGGGGGGTTTTTTGTGCTAGATTAGGTGGCAGTCAGTGAGAAATGGAACTTTGAAAAGAAAGAAGTCTGAAGAGGATTGAGTGATGAGATTCTAAGTTGATGTGGTCAGAAGGGAATTGATGCCAGGGAATCACTTTAAGAGTGAATTTTAAAGATGAGAATCCAGTGACTGAACAGAACCAGATTCCAGAAACAAAATCCAAGTACCTAAAAGTGAGATGGCCAAGAGGAACTGGATGGTATGAAGGTTTCTGTGGCATCAGAGGATAACTGGGATGAGGAGATGGATGTCCTAAAGCTCTGTGCTAACCATGAAGAAAGGTGATTTGCTTGTAGCTGGGTTCCACTGGCCTCTATCTGGTGAACTCCTTGCTCTATTCTGTGGTAACTTCTGACACTTAGGGCCTTCACTTCTTCCTTGGACAAAGGAGGAACAGGGGATTGTAAGTCACACAGTGGCCAACTTTAAGGAAGACTTTGATTTTATTATTCTTTGGGGGAAGTAACTGTAGATCTATCCCTTCTCTTCTGCCCTGTTTGGCAGTCTGACAACTGTCACCCAGATAAGATGGGCCTTCCTGAAGGTGCTTTGAATTCTGCCTGAATTTTCTCAGGAAAACACCTGACATCTGGTGTGAGAACAATCTAGAACACGTTCTCACAACCTCCCAGAAGCTGAATATCAAGTTTATCCAGACTTGGATCTCAATGATCCTTATACACAGCTTTTAATTAATCAACAAATTAGTCAACAATATGCAAATAGGTAGGATAATTATTTGGTACATCTGTCACCTTCTGTATTTATGTAGCCTGTTTTATGTATGGGCAAAGTGGGTGGCCACAGGCCTGGTGGGATTTAAGCAGTACAATGTATGAAAGGTACTGCCTCAACTATAAATTTTGTCCCATTGGGGGGCATAGCCATAATCTGCTTTTTATTCAAGTATTTAACCATTTCTTTACCAATAATGAAGCCAAAAGTTTTTCACTCTACAAAAAATATATTTTCAATTAATCATGTCATATGCTTCCCTAAAAAAATGTTCTTACTATGAGGCCACATAAACACAACAATGGAACTACCAAGTTTCAGTTCAATTCCATATGCCACAGGGAGTTTGCAAGTATGGAGGGCTCACATTTTGACAAGACAAGGTAGAGATGACCTCTTAGAAATAAGAAACAAGAACTGTTTCCTAGTGGTATTTAGCTTTTATTCTAAGTTGCCATCTGGACAAATTAGCCAATGAAGGCTTTATATTTTAAACCTTGAAAAGGAGAAATAGTCCAAGTAAATTTTATTTTAGGATTGACCTGCTCTCCTAAGTTTTATCTCCACACAAACATTCAGTTAAGGTTAAATTATGATATGGCTCTTTGATCTTTCTATATCAGTTGAATCATGAGTCAGTTCTCAGTGTTTATGGTTTCATGATCATGAAAATATTGTAGCAGTTTTGTTTTACTATTTGGACTTTCTCAAAGAAGTGATCCTAATGCCCAATGAGTAATCGAAAACACCAAAGTGTTTTTTCAGTTGTTAACATATCAATCACAAGAAAATCTGTCTGTAGGAAAATTACCTCTCTACAAGTGAATAAAACAACAATCAACTGTGGAATGATTTTTTTTTCAGTTAGCATGTTAAATCTGTGTAACAATCAAAAATATAAATATGTTTTTTGTTTTGTTTTGTTTTTTTAAAGATTTTATTTATTTGACAGACAGAGATCACAAGTAGGCAGAGAGGCAGAGAAAGAGAAGGAAGCATGCTCCCTGCTGAACAGAGAGCGGGGGTTCGATCCCAGGACCTGGGGATCATGACCTGAGCCGAAGGCAGAGGCTTTAACCCACTGAGCCACCCAGGCGCCCCTAAATATGTTTTTATATAATGTTCACTGGTTATAATTCTTTCCTATAGTCCCTGATAAGTTATTGTTACAACTCATGTTCACTGTTTTTATTTTGATTTCTTTTGTATTGCCAAAACATATGCTATTGACCATATAAGGCAAAATTGCTCTGTGTCTAAAAAACCACATGGTGAATGCTTGCATTTCAATTAAAACCAGATCTCTTGACATCTTTATGCATCTGAGCCCTAGCCTCATGAGGGTAGCTCTATCAGCCTCCCCCACTCTTGATCAATGTAAGCACATCTATTCTTAGACTATGAAAGATGTGCCTTAGGTGCCAAGGGAAGGATTGCTGGCTTGTCACAGCTGCAGCCTGGTGGGGAGTACTTTGTGTGGTCTGTGAACACAACTTTCCTGCCTTCTCTCCTGGCTGTGCACCTCTGAGTGGGAGAAGATGCACTCCAGGCTCATCTTGCTTCTTATGTCCTCACGTCAAACTGGGAGGTTGAGAAGAACATATAAAAGAGGCCACACACTTGTTCATCATAGGTTGCCTGGAAAAAAGACAGAAGCTGCTAAATGAATCAATCATTCTTTGGGAGTGGCTGTACCAAGCTGATCACTCTATTTGAGTCAAGACTAAATAACTTTAGGGGGGAAAGAATCTGGAAACTGTTAGATAGAAGATAGCAGAGGAAAAAAACAAAAGAGCATTTTATTTTTATCGACTGGTGATTAACTTAGAATAGAGTCATTCGATGACTATCAGGGTTGTTGAAATGGTGAAAAGACATGGTTCCTGCATCTCCAAACTAACCAAAGATAGGGTTTTATATTTCTACACCAGATTGTGGTTTCTTATGAACAGTTTTAGCTAAAAACAAAACAAAACAAAAACATCTTTTTTTTTTTTTTTGAAGTCCATTGTTTCCAGAATCAGTCAGAGGTAATAAAAAAGTAGGTGTGAAGTGAGGGATGAGAATTTTTATTTGGATTAAAACTAGAAGAATAAGCTGAACTCTTAGTGATGGCAATCCCTACTAACATGTTCCATACCATCTGAAGTCTAGAACTCACACTGCTACCTCCCCTGACTCAGGCTTCTAGTACCTGTTAGAGATCATCATGAAAAGACCCAGAGTTTTCTGTTTCTTGTTCCTTTGAGGATATGACCATTATTCATTTTGTTCATTAAATAGTCTAAAATTAAAGAGCCTACCATTCAAAGAATCAAAATCTGAAAAATTAAACAAGGTAAAAATGTCTTCCAATTTTTCTTAACTCTTTCCTACAGTTTATTTGGGTAACGTTTCAAAAGACTATGACTCAGTTCATCACCACTAGTACAGAGGAATCAAACTGTAACACAGATTATTCTAATGATAATAAAAGTGTCTTTAGACTTAAATAGCACTCTTTGAAGAAAAATTATTCTTACTCAATTAGTTGATTAAGTTTGCCCTGGTAGGTGAAAGGTAAATTATTTTTGTGGGAATCCGTATAAGTTTTAGAATTAGGAAGTTGTATTTGCTTTTATTATTAGGTGACATAACATCCTTTAGGTCCAAGCTGTTCATTTGAAGACCACTTTTGTCTTCCTTTCAGAGTAAAATTTTTTCCAGATACCCTACACCTGCTTGCACAACCATGACATAGCCAGAAAGTTTTCTTCTGCTTATCGTTAGTTGCTAAGCAGAATATATTTCAGTATGCCAGCTGCAAAATTGTCAATCAAGCAAACATTGCATGTGCTTGGTAATCTGATAACACTTAACTGTCATCCTCTGATATCTAGCAATCAATGCGAGGGAATTTAGCTTGAGCAGAGTCATGCTTTGTATTGTGTGAAATCAGAAAGGTGATGGAAAAAGCCTGAAATTTCAGCAGTTCCCCGTGTTTTCACTGGGGTTCTTGTTTGACTCACTTAAAAGGGTTCCTCTCCAGTATCAATAGAATAGAGATTGTTTTGTAAAAACACATTTTCACTTCGTTGTGCAAAAGATTTAAATTTGTTTCATAATTTTGGTCATTTATTCTTCCCAAATCTAAGGCAACATGCAGAGGAAGCATGCCATCTGTACACCCTGTTTTTAAGGGCTGCTTAGGAAGGTGTGGGGAGAGGAAATTTATCACAGATTATTCATCGCCACAGCCAGGATGGTGTTAAGTAGAAAGCTTTTGTGTGTGAGTGTTCCTATGAGTATTTATTTTGAATGTGTGTTAAGCAGTCGCTATGCAGTAAAACAGAAGGGACCGTAGGAAGCTGTTCCCCTTACCTTGAATCCAGAGATACCCGTGTGGGGATTATATGCTGGAACTGGACTTGTTAGAATGGAGCTTGGTGCTGGGTTTGTTATTGCCTCTCCGTTTTACCAATAGATTGCATGTGACTGTGATAAAGAAACAGTCTATGATAGCTAAACAAAGGAGTAGTCATTTCATTTTATGTTTGGACTTCCACTCTTCTGTACAAATCAAACAAAGTGATATCCAGCTGCTTACTTACTCCAACTATAAAGCCCTGTTTTATCATATACTTCAATGCGGATCTATAAATATATTATATAAACCATTGTAATATGAGAAAGTTGAGGTTTCACTTGCATCAGAATCAGGAAATACAAGGTTAGGATTGCCAAAGCAATTTAAACTTGGACCCCCCCCCCCTCACTATCAGCAATATAATAGTGCCTTTCATTTCATGAACTCATAGTTTGTTACCGTTTGTATTTTAATATGAGCATCTGGTTATGGGTGACAGACAAGATGGAAAACCTGGGGAGAACCATTCCTCCCTAGGATCCTAGCACATTCTAGTTTGCCATTTTTACACTGACGGTCCCCAGGTAGTACAAGCTTGAGATGGCCTCAAGAGTCTTCCATTGGATGCTCCTACCCCAGTACCCATAGGATAGCATGTGAACACAACCTCTGAATTTAAGCAAATCACTGGACTCAGAGAAAGTCCTTTGAATATTAATGAGGTTTTTTTGGTCACATTTATGGTATGGTATCTAATCACACAAGAAAGCACTCAGAAAAGAACTTAGAAAATATTTTAAGAATATGGAAAGAAAAATGTTTTACATTTTGCTGAATGTTCTCCCTACCTTTCTGGATGCTTATCCATTTCTATTTTCCACAATAGACATCCTATTCAAACAATTTATAGGTCACATCTTTCAGTTGTTTATATTTTATGACAGTTTTTCTCCCAGAATGAATATCTTTTTACAGAATAGTTGTTTAAAGCTACATATTTAATTGTATGGATGTAAAAATATTTGCTTAACTACTCCCCTGGTTTTGGACTTTTTAAAAATGTGCTATTATAAATATATCTACAACAGACCAACTTTTTACTTTTAGAATAATTTTTTAGAAATAGATTTTTGGTTCTGTGGCAGGCCATTTTTTTTACTGAAGTACAGTTGATATGTAACTTATCTTAGTTTCAGGTGTACAGCATAACAGTTCAACAGTTCTATGCATTACACAGTGCTCACCACAATGAATGTAGCTGTCACCATACAATGTTATTATAATATTATTGACTGTATTTCCTATGCTGTGCTTTTCATCCCTGTGACTTATTTATTTTATAACTAGAAGTTTGTATCTCTCAATCCCCTTCACTTTTTTTGCCCATCCCCCTCAGCCTCCCTCCTCTCTGGCAGCTACCAGTTTGTTCTCTGTAAATAGGAATCTGTTTTTGTTTTTATTTTCAGTTTTTGGATTTCACATTTAATGAAATTATATGCTATTTGTTTTTCTCTAACTTATTTCACTTGGCATAAAACCCTCTAGATCCATCCATGTTGTCATGAATGGCAAGATTTCATTCTTTTTTATGGCTGAGTAATATTCTATATTGTGTGTGTGTGTACATGTATATGTACACATATACATGTGCATAACACATATATGTATATGTACACATCTTTATGTATATGTATGTATATGTGTACATATACATATATATACCACATCTTCTTTATCCATTTATCTATCAGTGGACGTTTAGATTGCTTCCCTACTTTGGCTACTCTGAATAATGCTGAAAAATGAATAATGAATAAACATGGAAGGGAGCATATATCTTTTCAATTAGTGTTTTCCTTTTCTCTGGGTAAGTACCCAGAAGTGAAATTGCTAGATCACAGGATAATTCTTTTTTTAACTTTTTGAGGAACTTCCACAGTATGTTCCACAGTTGCTGCCCTAGTTTCCATTCCCACCAACAGTGCAGCAATGGTTCCTTTTCCTCTACATCCACACTAATACTTGTTATTTCTTGTGCTTTGAATACTAGCCATCTGACTGATTTGAGGTGGTTTCTCACTGTGGTTTTGATTTGCATTTTCCTAATGATGAGTGATGTTGAACATCTTTTCATGTGTCTGTTGGCCATCTGGATGTCTTCTTTGGAGAAATGTCTATTCATGTCTTCTGTTCATTTTTAATCAGATTACTTGGTGTTTTGCTGGTGTTGAGTTGTAGGAGTTCTTTATATATTTTGGATATTAACCTCTTATCAAATATATCATTTGCAAATATCTTCTCCCATTCAATAGCTTACCTTTATCTTTTGTTGATGGCTTCCTTCACTGTGCAAAAGCTTCTTGGTTTGATGTGGTCCTGATAGTTTATTTTTGCTTTTGTTTCTCTTGCCTGAGGAGATAGATCCAGAAAAATGTTGGTAAGGTTAATGTCCAAGTGATTACTTTGGAGCAAGACAATTTTAAAGGTGAAAGCTATTGTTGTGTTATCTTTAAGAACACTTATCCTGTACCAATTTACATATCTAGCTCAATATTTCTCTAAGTATAACTGTTTATGAAACCTTCTATGCTCATATTTTACTAAGAAAATTTTTACAATAAATTTAACAGTTATGTCTAGTCCTACATCATAAACAAAAATGATGAAAACAACATCTAGATGGAGGCTTTTATTCTTCTACTGAATGAGGGCAAACTGGAAGTTACAGTTTAACAATGTACCTATTTCAGCCATGCTGACATGATTTTGCTCTCTGCCTTAATATCCTGACTTCTACACACCCACAAAAGTCCCTTTGAATTTGTAAAGGTTTCACTGCTGCTGTAAGTGTCACTTCTCATTTCCCACACTGAAGGCTGTACATGAGGGAGCTGTCTGTCTTCTTTAAGCTACCAAAACTAGTAGAATTGCACCAAAAGTACACAATTTGACAAGACTACAAATGCTCAGTTGGCATTGTTTACACCATAGAAGTGAAGCCGACAAGTGCATTTTGGCTTTGGTCATGGGTTATGCCTTCTCTGCCCTGCATGATGTTGTACAGTGGTCTGTAAGTGGTGTGAGGTGACTGTGGTCCTAATGGTGGCCTCCTCCCTTTCTCTCCCCTCTCCCCTGTCCCTACTTCCCTCCCTCCCCGCCTTCACTCCCTCTCTCCCTCCCTCACTCCTTCTTCCCCTTCCTCCCCCCTTCTCTCTCTCTCTCCCTTTCTTTCTTCTTCTGTCTCTTTTAAGATGAAAGAGTCAAAAGAAGGAATGCAATCAATGAGAAAACACTCCAGTGAAGGTAGATGACAAGCAGCTGTTGCCCGGTGCCCAAAAATGCACTGATCAGGCCCAGCCTTGTTTTGGATGTGAGTTTGGATGGATCACAGCCTTTGGCATAATCACTTGAGGATAATGTTTCTTTTTTAAAACTTTTGAATCTCTCAGTAAATGAAGAGTAGAAGGAAAACTTGGTCGTAAGGTGATGCAGAAAGACTGAGTGTGTGAGCTCACCAATATAGGCATGTCTTGATGCATATTTGTGGCATTATCTGAAACTGACCAAACATACAGTCAACTGATAGGTAGCTAAATGGTCAAGAATATAGAACATAGAAAATATAGTGCAATATTTGAGATGTTTTACAACCATGATCTTATTATCCTGTAGGCAGAAGGTAACAGACTTATTTACAAAAACTAAATTTACAAAACTAATTGATTTTTACAAAACTAAACTGATTTTTAAGTGAATGACCCGTATTTCTGCTTGAGTGCCTCCAGCGGCATCCCTATACATTTCTCTTTGAAAAATAGTATTTTATTTCCCTTTGTCTCACATTTCATCCACGTTCCCCCACCCTTTCCTTTTTATTAACTGTAGTTGGATTCCAAGCGACTCACCCTGGTAAAGGAGGCAGATTTTTCAAGCTTGTAGCAACTGTTTACCTAATTGCCTTTTAATGGGCTGGACATTGTTGTTGGGAATTTTGCTGCAGCACCATTTTAACCCTTACAGGGAGTGGGTCTTGAAATGGTGTGCTGCTGTCCTTTCCAAACTCCAAAGGTCTATACACACACACACACGCACACACACACACACACACACATGCACGCATACATTCTACACATAAAGCCATGGGAAAGTTAAGGAGAGCTCCTATTGAAAGGAAAAGCTATGTTTGGGCAGTGAATATCCTGACTCGAGGAAGCCAAAGTATTCAAAAGCCAGCAGTTTTCTCAGGCTCCATCTCTCTTCATGAAAATTCAGTCTCAGGAAAGCGTGTGTGCGCACGCACACACGCACCACACACACATACACACACACTCACTCAGTCACTCACACCTGCACCTGGGAATCTTAGGCACTCTATAGCCTGCAGCATCATTCCCCAGTGTAGGAAATGAAAAGGGATCCCCTGAGAACCCTAAATACTCACATGGTGTTTCAGTTTCGTTGTTTTGGTGGTGGTGGTGGTTGGTTTCTATTGGACCCCAGGTGCAGAGAGAGTCGACTTAATCACCAGTGGTCTGGACGAGGCCCCTCAAATGTATGTATTTATTCCCTTTTGGCCCTATTCTCTTTCCCCCACATAGATAGCCATTCTGGTATGCTTAATATATATTTTTCATTTGGAAGGGTGCTCTGCAAGACATTTGTTAAGTGTGTGCTATCATTCTCTCAAATTTTCAGAGACAAAACATCCTCTGTTTCAGCTTTTAAACATTTCAAAGTGTATCCTGTGCTCCCATCTTCATTAAAAAAAAAAAAAAAAAAAGCCTCTTCATCCAATACTAGCACTGTTAGAAATGAGTTAATCCCCCTAGGTGACTTTTCCATGTAGTCCAGTCTATCTGCTACTCTTCTAGGACAAGTCCCACAGATCTTTGCTCCTTTTCTCCTGTTTCTCTTCCAGCACTTTACCAAAATGCAGTGAAAATTATACACATTATTTTTTTTAAAGATTTTTATTTATTTATTTGACAGACAGAGATCACAAGTAGGCAGAAAGGCAGGCAGAGAGAGAGGACAAGCAGGCTCTCTGCAGGGCAGAGAGCCCAATGCGGGGCTCGATCCCAGGACCCTGGAATTATGACGTGAGCCTAAGGCAGAGGGTTTAACCCACTGAGCCACCCAGGCGCCCTATTTATACACATTATTTGCAGGAATATTAATGCATAGATAGAATCAGGAAATTCCAAACAGTTTTTTCTTATTAAGCTTTATTTATCCTGACTTTTTTATTTGTGTGTTTTTCCATTTCTTTCCCCTACACACCATAGTTTGTAGAAAGCACTTAGTATGTGGGAAAACAAAGAAAAATGCTTTTTCTTGAATCACTTTATTCTTGTTATCATATTAAGAGTTAGGAAAACCGGGGCACCTGGGTGGCTCAGTGGGTTGGGCCTCTGCCTTCAGCTCAGGTCATGATCTCAGGGTCCTGGGATCAAGGGTCCTGGGATGGAGCCCCGCATCAGGCTCTCTGCTCGGCAGGGAGCCTGCTTCCTCCTCTCTCTCTCTCTGTCTGTCTGCCTCTCTGCCTACTTGTGATTTCTCTCTCTGACAAATAAATAAATAAAATCTTTAAAAAAAAAAAAAAGGGTTAGGAAAACACATCTTAGAATATAATCAAAGCAGTTTTTAATTAAGAACCAAATTTTCCAGATCTTATTTTTTTTTTCACTTTAGCAAAATCATTGGCGTTGATGTGGCCAAACAGATCTTTACTCTAGACCTCTTCCCTTTTTGCCACAAATCCATTATTTACAGATTTAACCCTAAGATACAGATAAGAGAATTGAGACTTCAAGTCTGCTTACCCATGACCATATAAATTTTCAGGAGTGAAATCTATTTTTTTAACCCTGAAGTCCATGTACTAAAATGAGTTCTCCAATAGTCTCCAATACTCCAACTACTATGGTCAAAATACTATGGTCATAGGTATGCCTACATTACTCTGTAGTATTCCTTATTTGGTTACTCTTGTCCCAAGCCATGTGCCACGTTTGTGCTGAACATTGGAGATGGAGGGATTGGCTAGCACTGTGTCTTCTCTAGTGAGCTCAAGACCTAAGCAAAACCAGCAAAGTGTTTACCCGTCTAAGGCCAGACATTCTTACTCAGGCCAACTTCAATAAGGAGCACACCAAGGGCATCCTCAAAGGGGTAGAATGTAATAAGGAAGCCTAAAGAATAATGAACACAGAACTGAACCCCCTTGAGTCTCCCATTCCTGACTACAGACTCACCCCTGACTGGTTTCCACATACTGGACTCAGTGTTGGACTCCATATGTGAGATACTAGTACACATTTATTATCCTGATTATCCAAAACGATGATTTGGATGTTAACATCCGGTTCCTGATTTTACAGACATAAAAACAGGATATTAGAATCTGCTGCTCATTAAAAGAGGAAGACTTCCTAAGATCCATGTAATGACCTACTTGTTCTAGTCTTTGAAAAACTGTTCACTGAAGCCCGGAAAGCAGCAACAGACTAAAATCAGGAAAGTGCCATTTTGAAAGTTGTTTCCTAGAATTGTGTGTAGGTAAACTAGAATTTACTGCTTGTAAAGCCATACTTTGGATTTCTCACCCATCTGATGCTACCGGTCAGATCAGATCATCAAATGCTATAAGCACCATCCTAACAAAATAGACATGATATAGAAACAAATACTGGTCGAGAGGCTCCCTCAGGTCAGCTCCGGGTCACTCATCCCATGAGCAGCATTTTATGATTTGGTTCAGTACTGCCCTGAGGTACACATTAACTTTAACTGAGCAAATTGCTAAAAATTTCCTCAGAAATGAGTCCAAGCAATTTCCCTTCTTTCTTCATTTATAATGTGTTGACATTAATTAGTACCTAATTCCTGGAGTGTGTTCAGGCTTCAGTGACAGACAGAAAGGAACGATTTCTGAGCAGATTAGGCACACAGCCTCCTGGCTCAGTTCCAGGGGACGCAGGTACAGCCTGACTGCTCTCAGGAGCAGGTCCTCATCAGCCTGGCCCACATTCCTCATTAGGATGTAAAGATCTTAAGAAGACTACGGGAAATGGTCCTACTTAATAGTAATAATCACTTTTCCTTAAGAAACTCAAGATATTCTGAGTTATTGGCTAAGATCTATGAAGAGAAAAAAAGTAGAGTCACTTAATGGCCATGCATGGTGACTGAGCAAGCCAATGTTATAAGCAGGTCTGCTTCCAGCACCTTTTGGCTTTATGCTATTTTAAAATAATATATTTCTTCATGTATCCCTGATCCCACATCTGCACAAGCAGCTTCTATGTTTCAATGAAAATGGATGCTCTAAAGGATAGCTTTATAACATCAGTTGGGCTAGGTTTAGATTAAAGCATGGGGAGACTGGAAGAGTAATAGAGGGTATTTCCTGTATTTTACGTCTTCATCTAATAATGGAAGTCCTCTCTTTGGTCAGAGAGCTGTGATGTTCTGGTGCCATTACAGAACTTCACTGGGAAATGTTAGTAAAGGCTGTTGTTTTCCCTCTTTCTGGTATGTTAAGATCTTCATTTACAAACCATTTTGATTTTTAGAAAGATAGAAGTAGAGAATGAACACATTAATAAAGACAACCCAAATTGTGCTTTTGAAAAGCGAGTGTGAATACTACACAGATCCTAATAAATGATACAACCGTGAGCAGCCTGGAGGAACTAAAAACAGCCAGCAACATACATAGAACTGGAGTGTAACAGAGAAAAACAGATTGAGATTTATAACTGAGGCCCACTTATGAAAATTAAAAAAACAAGGACACAAAACAACACACATTTGACCAGAGCACAACAAATATGCATAACAAACACATTAGGTTATTTTCTGGAGGAAAGAAAGAAATAGGCATGGAAAAATGGAGACAAGGAAAGGAAACGGAAGGGCTTCCTCCAGAAATAGTAATTATTATGAGATAGGGGATGTGATTAGCTCGACTCTACACCTGAATTTTAGAAATATATATGTGTGTGTATGTGTCCCACTAATGTCCTAAGCAATATAGACAGCTCAGAATTTTTAGCTTCCAGTTTTAATCCCATGCTGTTCTTTATGAAGATATGAGGCCTGTGAACCAACACATCACACTCTCCTTGCCATGGATGTTCAAGACTACCATTGTTCATGGTATATTTTAAATACACAAAGCCATTACATTATGACACTACCGAGACATTTGTAGGAGCGAAGAATATGCCTCTGCTGTACATGTTGCCTTCTCAGATGTGACCCAGGAAAAGCACAACTTTCGTGCAGTAACAGAAAGAAGCAAGTTTCTGAGTACCTGTGATTTTCTTGTATTTCTTAGAGTTCTTTTAGTTTGTTACCATCTATTAGAGAAATATCAACAGGGATGCCTGAGTGGCTCAATCAGTTAAGGGTCTGTCTTCAGCTCAGGTCATGATCCCAGGGTCCTGGGATGGAGTCCCACACTGGGCTCCCCACTTCAGGTGGGAGCTGTTTCTCCCTCTCCTGCACCCTCTGCTCGTGCTCTCTCCTTCTCTCTCTCTGTCAAACAAACAAACAAACAAACAAAAATCTTAAAAAAAAAAAAGAACTATCAGCAAAACTTGATCAATATTCAGGCAAAAGTAAAATCACCTATTATGATCCATTCATTTCCCAGCCAAGAAACAGAGATTCACTAGTCAGAACCTATATATCTCACACACTGTTATTTGTAGTAAATGAACAAATATTCTTTTGTTGTCTTACATTTAGCCCATGCTCCAAGGTGTGAGTACCCATATTCATCCACAATCTTTAAGTATAGTCTAACATTATGAATAACTTCCCCAGAGAAGGAGGAAATAGTGACATTATTAAAGTAAGATGTCACAGCAATTGTAAAAATAGAATCCGCCTGCAAATTAATGTTTAAAACAATTAATGGATATTTTAAGTACCAGCTTGTTGTCTTTTTTTCCTACCATGATTTACATGAAAGTTTTAATACTTTAGAAGCTTTCAGATTTTAAATACCAGAACATAATGCATATGAATACACACCCATGGAAACCTCCAGCCTGAAACTTCTTTTCAGAGAAAAGTCTGAGTATTGAAAATGTAGCAGATCTGGTTTTTAAATAGTTGAGCTTTTCAAGGGGATGGGTAATCTATCATAATAGAACATTTAGCTTCACTTTAAAAGTATACATTTATGGCTTTCTTTTTATGACATCATTATGATCTTTAGTCCTAGTATTGCTGTTCTGTGATCAGAGTGTGAAAATGACACAGAAATAAGTCACAAGAGAGTTCAGTTGCCAGTTAGTTAAGGTCGTAGTTATTGGCCATTAGATTTTTAATACAACATAAAAAGGAGGTTATTATCTATCATTGTCAAAGAAATGTAGGCTGTACTTCACATAATTAAAGTAACTTCTAATTAGATGAGATTGGATTTGCTTTCTCCACAGTTCATTTCAAATGGAATGAGTCAAAGAACTCATCCACTCTTTTTTTAAAAAATATCAGTAGACTTGTGCCTTTTTCCTGAACAAGATATATGACATACCTGGGATGCTATGTGGATCAACCTAGTAACATGCCCAAAGTGAAAGAAAGTCCCAGCATTACCTCCTCCTGACGCTGGAAGTTATTTGAGGGGAGATGAAAAGAATTCCAGGCCTTTCTCTTTCTCCTACTGTAACTTGGTATACACAGATTCTTTTCATTTAAATCACTGATTCATTCCTTTAAATCTTTATTTATAAAAGAACCCTAATTATACAGCCAGTCAAAAATATTTATTAAGCACTTACAACAGACCAACCATTGTTCTAATCTCTAGAGGTGTTTCTCCAAATGTGGTGTCCACAACCCCTGCAGCTTAGTTACTAGAAGCCATGCAGATAAAGTGTTGACCACTTCCCACCCCACACCAACTCAGTCCTGTCTTGCAAGGTGGGACCCAGGAATCTAAATTGTTAAAAGTACTTCAAATTACCTTGAAAATCCCAATAAGAAAATTTAGTCCCTGTCAACAAGCCTAATAAAAATTTGGGAATGCAGATAGGAAATAGCAGATCCAAACTTACAGTCAAACAACCTGAGCAATGATTTGTGTCACTTCCGGGATAAACCATTTAACTGACAAAGCTCTACTCTCTGTCTCATTTTCTTCTGACATGGCAAACCCTGAATGAAACCTCATGGTGAGTTGGTGGTATCATAAAATATTAGCATCTCACCAGTGAGTAGAACCTTGTTGCCAATCCATACTGGCCATGTAACCATGAGCAAAAAATACACTTTTGTTGTTTGAAACCAGTGAGATTTGGGGGACTATTTGTTACTGCAGCATAACCAATTTATCCTGACCGATGCAGATGATTCACCTTCCATCATTTTTCTTATAGGGAGTGTTGTTATCACACATCCTTTCCTTCAAAAATGATTTTAAAATTTTTCCATGTACTGCTTCTCCCCCAGTTCATGCTCTCTCTTCTTCTGTCTCTAATAAATAAATAAAATCTTTTTTAAAAAAGTTTTCCATGTGAGAATCTACAGATAGAACTTGCCTAGCAGAGGTAACTGCAAGAGCAAAGATCCTAAGATCACAATGAACTTCCCTGTTTGTGGCATAGAAAAAAAAATGCTAATATAACAAAAGAATATGGGAACATAGGGGGAAGTGGTGGAGGAGAGAGGTAAGAAGTAGGATCAGAGAATTTGTTAGGGATCAAATTACAGAGACTTTGTGAGCCATGATAAACACTTTAGATTTTATTCTTTGTGTGAGGGATGCCACTGGAAAGTGTTAAGCAAGAAACTATATAATATGAATTACATTTCCAAAAGATCACTCGGACTACCTGGGGCACAGTGCAGAGGAGACCAAACCATCAAACAGAGAGGAAAAAATAAATGAATTTCTCACCGAATATCCTTGTGCTTAACTTGGTCCATTTTATTTCTGTGCCCTGTGTGGTTTAGTCAAATGTAATCTAGGTTTTATTAGAGTATTATTTCTCCCAAATTGACATTTAAAAAATGCTTGTCTCTGTGGTCGAATTCCAACAATAATTCCTGCTTCATTTAACAACATCTGTAAGGCCTTTTTACGTGACAGACACTGTGGTGCAAAGATAATTGGGACAACATAGCAAGACCCTGTGGGGAATCTCTGCAGGGTCCCCAACCCTTACTTCATAAGACCATTTCATCTTCTTTCCAGTGAATCTTCTGTTTGTCTTCAGCTACCATCAATCTTCTTTGTTTACAGACTTGGCTGTAAATTCCTCAACTTTCTTGGTTCCTTGTCCCTCCACTCCCACCCACCATGTTTAACACCATTGACCTGACCTTGACTTCCAAGATGTATCCTATTGAAACTATCATAGAGACTTGGCCCTATAGGACTTGAGCCTTTTTTTTTTTTTTTTGTCACTATCCATGAGGTGTGTGGGGGCACTATCAGAGTATGAGAATCATAGGAAACAATCAGATCCCCATGTTGGACTGAAATCCTCACTGAGTTTTGCTGTGCAGTGACATCAGAGGAGGAAGAATTATAATTTCTACATTCTGCCTTATTGCAGCAAGTCACCTCATCAGCATGGCTCTCCCCTTTATGTGGGATACTGTGGTTAGTGACTTAAGTGCAACATATCCTTCAAATTCCATAGAACCAACGTTGCCTCCCAGATAGCTTGGAATAGGGAGAGGTACTGCCATCTACAGCCTATCAAACCAGTTTGGAAAGCCATCCCCCTCACTCATTATTTGTAAATATATACAGGCAGTCCTCACTTTGCACAGTCCCAATATGCACATTCAGTTACCATGGTTTAGTTAAATTACACTGATCCCTGACAACCTGGTCCACATTTCTATTACCACAGTACATTAACTGTGAGTAATTGTATAAAGTAAAAATTTTGCTGCTTGTCTTTGCATGCATAAATCACTACATGAATAACAGAGGCCTATCCTGATCAGTGGCCAATCATGTCACCTCTTTCAAAGTTGGCCAGTGATGAGTCACAGCCCGTGAGACTCAATCAGGTACAGGCAGCAAAGCAGGTAGTTTTGCCTCTTTGATTCCCAGTGATAAATCCCCATGAAATTTTACAAAAATGGATAATAAGAGAAGGAATTGGTTAATGAAGATGAAAGTACAGCAAAGAAATGAAAAGTGATAATGCTGAAAATGAGATTGGAGTATAACCTTCATGGAGTTATAGAAGAAAAGGTTGACAGTGGTAATCTTGCTCCTACTGCTGTGGGACACACTCTAGATGTGCAGCTACAGGGGTTTGGGAAGGCCAACTTGTGGACATAAATGAGGAAAACGGTTGTGACAAAGAGAAGGCAGGAGTCTCAGAGGAAATGCCTGATTTGGGCAAAAGATGTCATGTCAAAGGCACTCTCAGAGATACTACATGACATTGAAAAGGCCAAGGATTAAATGTCTGAAGCTGATCAAAATTTGCCAAGGCACAGAAGAGATGCATTGAATACATCATAAGTTATTTACATGAATATGGCAATTACTGTTCAAACAAATTTTGAGAAGTTTTTTACACAGAAATAAAAACACTGAATTCTCAATATTTGTACTATTTTACATTATGATGTACTAAATAGGCTTTAGTTTTGCCATTCATTTTCATTTCACTGTACCACACTTTTATCACTGATAGAGAATTTTCAACATTTGACAGAAATTTTTAAAGGTCATGGAACAATCTTATATTTTCTCATTCACTGTATTACTTTGCACGGTTTCAGTCTGAATAGCTGTTTTCACAGTCCTGCACTCCTATGCAGAGTGAGAATTGCCTGTACAGAGAAACTCAGCATGCATCCATATTATATACTCTCTCTATTCTGTGGAGCTTGTAGCTCCTGTTTTTTATGCATTTTGTCTTGGAAACTTTTTTTTATTACTTTATGTTGTTCTCTAATGCTGGTAAGTGATTTCAAATACAACAATTTTATGAGATAACCTTGATAGAATAGAAAGTTTCCTATGCGACTCACTCAATTCCTTCCAAAATTTTCTCTTTTAGCTAAAAACTTTTAATACTCATTGTTTAACAATAGCAGTAAGATTGAAAAGTAACTCTCAAAATGTAGGAGATTAAGGAAGTACCATATCATTTTTGTGGTGGATTATCTACATCTATTTAAAAGAATCATGAAGAATAACATTAAAATTATGTGAAAGAGTTTTAGGACTTTCTTATATAGTGGGAAAAGTGGGTGACAAAATACTTTCCAGTGTGATTCCATTTTTTGCAAAATACACGTATATGTGTGCATGTATATATGTGCATATATGCATGTATGTATGCACATAAATAATCATAATGAAGAATGTAATCAAAATGTCAAGGGTAGTTATCCTTGAGTGGAAGGATTATGAGAAATTTTTTTCCTATTCTCTGTGTTTTCTGATTTGTCCACAATGGGAACATAACATTTCTGTAGTAGACTGTCAAAACACTTCTGCTCTTACCTCTACATTTTCTTTTTTTTTTTTTTAAGATTTTATTTATTATCCATTTGAGAGAGAGAGCATACAAGCTGGTGGGGGCAGAGGGAGAAGCAGGCCTGAGCTGAAGGCAGAGGCATAACCAACTAAGCCACCCAGAAGCCCCACTTCTACATTGTCTTAATAGTGTAGTAATAAAAACAAGCAGTAAAACAGACATTAAATTGTGTTTTTTAACTCTCTCAACCTTTCTCACTTGCTTCCTTCCTATCACAGACTCAGAACATTCCTTAATGAGTCAGGAAGCCATGATGGTGCTGACTCTGTAAAAATATATATATTTAGAAAGATCAACTTTTCCAGGATTGGAGGTGAAGCATACCAGAGTTTAAAAACACTCCAGGAGTCTCAAGATTCAAAATCTCAAATTTCCTTGCCTCTAACTTTTAATGTGCCCAGTGCCAGCATTGCCACACCCAGGCATCACTGATGGATTGAAGAAACCATCTGTGCAGTGTCGATGGAATTGCCTGTGTCTGGTTAACTGAAAATAGTTGACAAAATCCACATGGTTAAATAAATCAGGAGAATGGCAACCAAGGCACAGGTGTTTGCAATCTTCCTGCATGGTCCTATAAACATAATCTGCGAGGAAAACAGTGCCTGCTGGACTGTTTCTCACATTCACACACTCAAATAGTTTTTGTAAACTATTTATTGAGCATTTACTACGCACCCAGTCCAACGCTTAATGCTTACATTCATTTTCTCATTTAATCCTCACAAGAACTCTGTGAACAGAATACTATTGGGTGCCTGGGTGGCTCAGTTGGTTGGGCAACTGCCTTTGACTCAGGTCATGATCCTGGAGTCCAGGTATCAAGTCCCACATAGAGCTCCCCACTCAGCAGGGAGTCTGCTTCTCCCACTGACCTCTCCTCTCTCATGCTCTCTCTCTCTCATTCTCTCTCTCTCTCTCATAAATAAATAGATTCTTTGAGGAAAGGAAGAAAGGAAAAAAAAAACAGAATACTATTATTTTCACTGTATAGATTTATAGGAAATTACAGCTTGGAATGTTGGGTAACTCATCCAGGGTCAGACACCAAACACCTAATAATAGCCACTTAGTGAACAAGAATACAGGGTTTTCTTTCAGTTCTTTATTTAGAACAATATTTGGTTTAAAAAAAAAAAAGTTTCATCTTCAAACAACCAACAAAACATGACATGTAGACTAGTTGTAAAAGAAACAAGTGACTACGTGTAAAAAATGTATTCTAGAAAACCCCCCATACATATAAGTATTTCATTAACTTCATGTATAATTGCCAATTGCTCATAAGAAGGAAACAGATTTTATTTGAAGCATAAAAATTTAAGCACTGTTTTTAAAAGCAGTTTTGGATAAAATTTAACAAAAATGTAATGAAAAACACTAAGGGGAAATTAAAATAACTTCTTAGTATTACTAAATAAAGAGAATTGTTTTGATGAGCCAAAAGTACTATTTCAATTAGCAATCCTATGACAACAACAAAATTAACCCAAAAACGTTCCTTGTAGACATGTCAGTGTATCTCCCACCTCAGCAAATAGAAAAAATTCTATCATGTTGAAGATTCTCACAGAAAACATTGCTCCTACACTCCAGTAACTGCCATTCTTGCTCCGATGAGTGGTTCTCACTGCAGAAACTCAAAGCCCTTTTCATTCCACCTTGGCCTTCCATCTCTGACCTTTCAAGTCTTCCTGAAATCAAATTGCCAAATCCTGTTTTCTCCTTGCAAAGCATCTCCTAATCCTCCTAATGTAATTTAGGCTGACAGGACTGAACTACAATGTTCAATAACGTATCTGCAGATGAAAAGAAGGGTGGCCCGAGGGGTACTCCAAGCAAGCTTCCAGTTGGACAAACCAGACTAGAAAAGGCCTGTGCCTGTCCCCATCCCTGGGTGAGGGCACTCCAACAGCTACCCATTTGTAGCTATGACTTGTTCTTGGCCTCCAGGTCTGGGAACTCAGGCTTCTGACTATATGGAGACAGATTATTTTTATTAAGAATAATATCCTTATTTACAGAGTACTTATTATGTGCCAGTCACGTTGCCAAGTGATGTTATATGTCTTTATAGGACTTATCTAATTAAATTATATATCTTTCTTCTTTCTGCATTTGGGGAGATTAGCAGGTTTATTCAGTGGCCAAAATAGGGAGTAAGAACAAAAACAGTACCTTGTTTTCATCTTTCCTAATCTTTTACTAGTAAACTTTTATTGAACACCTACTATGTATTAGGAATTGCACTGAGTGTAGATCTCACCTTTATGGAATAAAAATTTCTTGAAAGCAAAAAAATGCAAAGAAATACTACAATGTAAATATGTTAAGAAATATATATAATTCATATTCTACAAAATTCACCTTTTAAAAATGTACAATTCCGTGATTTTTAAAAAGTTTATTTATAATGTGCAATTATTTAATTCTAGAACATTCTCATCAATCCCCCCAAAAACCTCTTTACCTATTACCAGTCACTTCCCATCCTCCTGCCCTTGGAAGCCACTCATCTACTTTCTGCCTCTATGGATTTGCCTTTTATGGACATTTCAAATAAACAATATTATATTAAAAAAAAATGAGAGAGAGAGAAAGAAATCTATAGAAAGCAATCATATTTAAGAAGTGGAGGTTGCCTAAGTAAACTAGTTAAAAGGATCTCCTGCCTTCTCTAACCTGCTTCATTAGTAGAGTTCTGTAGGTGGCCTACATAAGAATTTTTATCACCTTAAGTCAGTCTCCTTGCTACAGAGCCATCTAGAAAGATCTGAATCACAAATAGATACTAATGACTCTCACATTCAGAACAGTATTTAACACTTTGCTCCTATATTCTTTCTTTGTCCAAGGTTAGCTGCCACTGACACAAATAATTTATGTTTTCAAGAGTATTTATGAATATGTATAAATGATCCCATACATAGGAAACAAGGAGAAAATTGTATATGAGTTATGAATCCACATAGAAATAAATAGAAAAATCCAGTAGATAAACACCTATATGCAAAGACAAATAATGGAAAATGTGATATAGCATTAGAATAATTAAAAACTTTGTTTTTCTCCATATATTATTCTATATTGTGCACATCTATAAGTATAACTGTTTAGGAGTTTTACAATCAGATAAAGTAAAAATTTTGTACAAATTAAAACCAAAAGAAGAATGAGTAAAAGTCTGCTTGGTATAATATATTATTGTTTTATTGAGTTTACCAATGAACCAGTTATGATTTTAAGTAGTATGGTTATATTATTTTCAAATAATTTTTTTAATCCTGAAAGAAAACAAAAACAAACAGGTTTTGTTTAGGTAGAAGTTCCCAACTCTAAATGGATCCTATTCACTATCTTGTCACCAGACTTGAGTTCACACAAAATGACCTCTCACTAACTACCTATTAGAGAGAAAAAGAGAAGAAAGGTAACTGCCTGCTCAGACTGATAGTTACACACACCCCTCTTTTAGAGACGAGAATTTCCTTCAAGATTCAACTTCCTTCAGGAGAAATTCAGCGTCCAGACACATAAGTGCACATGCACACACGCACACACACACACACACACGCACACACGCACACACACACACACACACACACACACACACATCTAAGCCCCCCTAAGAATTTATAACGTTTTAAAAAATTGCTTGAAAATATAAAAAGTGCAGAGCTGGTGATGAAAACAGGAAGTAACTAGAAATGGGCACATAAAATCTGTTTGGAGTGCTGGAAATGGTTTGGAACTTGACTGCTGTGATGGTTGCTTGCATAATTCTGTAAACCTAGTGATAATCATTGTACTATACACTTAAAATAAGTGAAATTTATACCCCCATGAACCTTACAAAATAAAAAACACAACTTCATTGGATACAGGAAAAAATTATTATAGTAGAATAAGATGTTTGAGGAGTCCTAAAAGCAATTAAGGAATCAAGTTTGTAGTGAAAGCCATATTAGGGAGGCCCAGCTATATGTAGTGAAAGCCACATTAGAGAGTACCAGCAAAATGAAAATCTAGCACCATTATTTAAAAATCATTAAGAATTTCAAGATGGCAGTATTAAACCAAGAACAGGGCCCTTCTGAGTGCCAGGTAACATGCCTTGAGACCAGCTGTGAGGATTGGAGAAAGCATAGGCTGAAACATGGAAAGGGGAATTCTATGAAATTTGAAGCGTGCTCCAAATGAAGAGTGAATGGATCCAAAGAGTGGCTAGGGCTTGGTGATGATTACCAGGAGAACTGAGGAAGACAGATGTAGCAACATGGTGGGTCAGCACCTTCTTCCACTTCTGCTTATGCTGAACAATAGCTGAGAAGTAAGAGTAGCATATACTGTTGGACTAAAGCATTGAATGCAGGAAATTGGGGTTGCAGAGGCATTTACCAAGAGCAGGAGGAACTCACAAACTGAAAAGACACACCGCCTTCACTTCCAACCCCAGAGGCACAAACTAAGCCTCTTTTAGGATAACGGGAAAGGAAGTTGCCCTAAGGAGAACCTTCATTCACAAATGGGAAATCAGGAAGTTTAAATGCCTGTGTGAAATGAACAAGCAATAATCATAACGTTTGCAAAACCCAAATACAGTGAAAGGAAGAAACTGCAAACAGAAAAATGAATCCATGAAAATATAGAAACCATTTAAAAATTAGCATAATTAACATTTGCAAATAAATGTAAGGGATGATCTTATCTAAAAATATAAACAAAAGAATGTTTACGGAATAAAAAACGTTCACAGAGCTTAATTTTTTAAAACACAGACAATGGCTTACCTGTTCAGTCCTTTAAAAAGATGTTTAGATAGGTGATTCTAGTTGAAATGTATTTTAGCTCATCAATCTTACCTTTTATGGCTGGTGATTTTTGCAACTGTGTTTAAGAAATCTTTCATTATCCTAAGGTGAAAAAGATACTTTTATATCTAGCAAATGCCATCTTTCTTGGTCTTCTACATGTATAATTACAGTCCACCAGGAATTGCTTTGTGTGCTATGTAGGGTGAGAGGAGGAGAGCTTGTCAAGTTGCTGCCCCCTCCCACTACACACAGATACTGAACATACCCAGCACCATTCATTGAAAGAAGTGTTCTTTCCTCACTGCTCTGCAATGCTGAACTATGTCCCATAGTATCCATAAGTGAGTCTCTCTCTGGGTTTTCTATTTATTTACACTGGGTTTTCATTTATACTTTGTACAATGTCAATGTCTTAATTGTTCTAACTTCATATTAAGGCTTGATGTTCAGGAGTTTGTATCTCTCATGTCCTTCTTGAAGATTGTCTCGAGTATTTTGGGCCCTCTGATTCACCATGTAAATTCTAGAAACAGCTTTTTCATTTCCACCGGACAAAAAAAAAATACTGAGATTTTGAGTGAAAATGAAATGAGTCTATAGACTCATTTAGGGAAATTGATACCTTTAGAATATTGACTCTTCTCATCAGTGAACATCCCCCCATTAATTTAAGTCTATGATTGTCTCCATAATGCTTTCTAGTTTTCTTTCTTGAGGATTTGTCTGAGTACTTGATACTTTCTGATGCTATTTATAAAAGGCATTTAAATGATTTTTAATTTTTAAAATATTGTAGTCTTTGTTGGTTAGAAATAAAACTGTTTTTATTATATTAACCGTATCTATAGACTCAGGATTTTCTACATGAAGAAACGTATCATTCACTAATCTTGACAATTTTATTTATTATTTTCCAATCACAATTCCTTTTTAAAACCTTATTGCTCTGGCTAGAAATACAGTATAAAGTTGAATAGAAGTGGTGACCGCAAGAATTCTTATCTCATTCCTAATCCCAAAAGTTTTATAGGGTATGGCTAAGTTGACTTCAGTAAACTATACAATATGACTTTCCAAAGTCATTTTATGATTCTATACTTCCAATGGCAGGGCAATAGTTCTAGTGGGAATACTAGGAATCTATGTGAATCTAGACTTCTTTTATTTTATTTATTTATTTGACAGAGAGAGGGACACAGGAGAGAGGGAACATAAGCAGGGGGAGTGGGAGAGGGAGAAGCAGGCCTCCCGCTGAGCAGGGAGCCCAATGCAGGGCTCGATCCCAGGACCCAGGGATCACGACCTGAGCCAAAGCAGACACTCAATTACTGAGCCACCCAGGCACCCCTGAATCTAGACTTCTAATAGTCTGTTTTAATATTTCTCCATTTTCCTGTCCATTTCAAAATTCAACCACTAGAAGAAAAAAATAAAGCCATTACAGAGATTTTCTTCTGAGCCTGAAGTAAAAATGAAGAGGTTTGAGGACAGGGGTGGGGTTGGACAGAAAGCAAGACCCAGAGGGTATATTTGGTTTACTCCATATTCACCAATATTGTTACATTCTTCATATCACTAGTATATTCTAGGGTGTTGTTTTTTTAATTACTAGGGGGAAAGTGGGTAAAAAATAGGATAAAATAAAAATAGTATTCCAAATGAATGAACTTGAAAACATTAAAATTACTTAAGTGTACATGAGCAAAAATGTATTTTTATTTTTACTTCACAGAATCTTGGCTAATGACACAGAAAAAGACCAAGTGCGGGTATGTACTCCACAAATCTGGATATAATTGCATCTTTCCACCGCCCTCATAGTCTGAGGCCTTTCTTCACACCCAAGAGAGGCTTGTGGCAAAATAAAATATGAAGAAGACACATCTTCACAACTTACACTTCATTTCAAGTTTTTTATTTTAGCTTTTCTACAGATTATTTGGATATTTAAATATGGGGTTTTATAACATTAAATAATTATCTGGATCTGAATGTTTCTTTTAAAAAAAAAACTGACTTTCTTCTCAATACAATTTCATAGTGAATTTCCATGGATGAAAACCACACTCATATTTCTTTTCCTACATAATGAGACTCTGGAAAACAGAAAGTATATAATCTTCAAAACTGCACTTAAACACTTATATTCAGATCTCCTTCCTATTTTGACCTTCTTGAAGCTGTCTTCCGCAGCACAAAGATTTTATTGGAAAATATTGGAGAGCTTATCAGCTGGCATGCTGTTAATTCCATCTTGTCAGTATTGCTTTCATTGGTGCAACAAAAAGAAAATTGCATGATATTCCCCTTTTTAAGTACAATTCCTATTACAAGTTTTGTGTACTACTCTCTTTCTTGACAAAAATTTTCTTCTAAAGAATGCCAAATTCTTATGAGAACTTAAATGCAATGGTGATGAAAGTAATATTTGAGGGGGTTCGTAGACTCCTCATCTTAACAGACTGTCTAGAAGACTAGCCTTTTGATACAGGAGGACTCCTGAGCATGTCCATTTACTGTGATCCTTTCCCTAAGCCATCCCTTTTTATAAGGGATGTGGTATTGACCTGTTGTTCTATTTATAAATGTCTCCATAATGTATAAAAACAGAGCAAGTCATTTCAGGCACATATTGAAGAGAGAATGCAACTGTGCTACAGAAAACCAGGTTTTATTCTTGCTTAGTTTCTACTCAAAAGCTAGATGATTCTTTTTTTTAATTATTTTTATTAACATATGATGTATTATTTGCCCCAAGGGTACAGGTCTGTGAATCATCAGGCTTACAATTTCATAGCACTCACCATAGCACATACCCTCCCCAATGTCCATAACCCAACCACCCTATGCCGACACCCACCACCCCCCAGCAACCCTCAGTTTGTTTTGTGAGATTAAGAGATTCTTATGGTTTGTCTTCCTCCTGATCCCATCTTGTTTCAATTTTTTCCTTCCCTACTCCCCACAACCGCCCACCTGCCTCTCAAATTCCTCATACCAGAGATATTATATAACTGTCTTTCTCCGATTGACTTACTTCACTCAGCATAAAACCCTCTAGTTCCACATCACTGCAAATGGCAAGATTTCATTTCCTTTGATAGCTGCATAGTATCCGATTGCATATATATACTACATCTTATTTATCCATTCATCTGTTGATGGGCACCTAGGCTCTTTCCACAGTTTGGCTATTGTGGACATTGCTACTATAAACGTTCTGGCACATGTGCCCCTTCAGATCACTACATTTGTATCTTTAGGGTAAATACCCAGTAGTGCAATTGCTGGGTCACAGGGTAGTTCTATTTTCAACTTTTTGAGGAAGCTCCATGCTGTTTTCCAGAGGGCTACGCCAACTTGCACTCCCACCAACAGTCTAGGAGGGTTCCCCTTTCTCTGCATCCTTGCCAACATCTGTCATTTCCTGACTCGTTAATTTTAGCCATTCTGACTAGCATGAGGTGGTATCTCATTGTGGTTTTGATTTGTATTTCCCTGATGCCGAGTGATGGTGAGCACTTTTTCATATGTCTGTTGGCCATTTGGATGTCTTGTTTGCAGAAATGTCTGGTCATGTCTTCTGCCCATTTCTTGATTGGATTCTTTGTTCTTGGGGTGTTGAGTTTGAGAAGTCCTTTCTAGATTTTGGATACTAGCCCTTTATCTGATATGTCATTTGTGAATCTCTTCTCCCATTCTATCAGTTGTCTTTTGGTTTTGTTGACTGTTTCCTTTGTTGTGCAAAAGCTCTTGATCTTGATGAAGCCCCAATAGTTCACTTTTGCCCTTGCCTCCCTTGTTTTTGGCGATGTTTCTAGGAAGAAGTTGCTGTGGCTGAGGTTGAAGAGGTTGTTGCCTGTGTTTTCCTCAAAAATTTTGATGGATTCCTGTTTCACATGATGGTCTTTCATCCATTTGGAGTATATTTTTGTGTGTGGTATAAGGAAATGATCTGCTTTGATTCTTCTGCGTGTGGCTGTCCAATTTTCCCAACACCATTTATTGAAGAGACTGTCTTTTTTCCATTGGACATTCTTTCCTGCTTTGTCGAAGATTAGCTGTCTATAGAGTTGAGGGTCCATTTCTGGGCTCTCTGTTCTGTTCCATTGATCTATGTGTCTGTTTTTGTACCAGTATCATACTGTTTTGATGATTACAGCCTTATAATAGAGCTTGAAGTCTGGAACTGTGATGCCACCAACTTTGGTTTTCTTTTTCAATATTCCCCTGGCTATTCGGGTGTCTTTTCTGGTTCCATATAAATTTTAGGATTATTTGTTCCATTTCATTGAAAAACATTGATGGTATTTTGACAGGGATTGCATTAAATGTGTAGATTGCTTTAGGTAGCATAGACATATTCACAATATTTTCCTTCCAATCCATGAGCATGGAACGTTTTTCCATTTCTTTGTGTCTTCCTCAGTTTCTTTCCTGAGTACTTTATAGTTTTCTGAGTACAGATTCTTTGCCTCTTTGGTTAGGTTTATTCCTAGGTATCTTATGGTTCTTGGTGCAATTGTAAATGGGATTGACTCCTTAATCTCTCTTTCCTCTGTCTTGTTGTTGGTGTATAGAAATGCACCTGATTTCTGTGCATTGATTTTCTATCCTGACACTTTACTGAATTCCTGTATGAGTTCTAGCTGTTTTGGAGTAGAGTCTTTTGGTTTTTCCACATAAAATATCATACCATCTGCAAAGAGTGAGAGTTTGACTTCTTTGCTGATTCAAATGCCTTTTATTTCTTTTTGTTGTCTGATTGCTGAGGCGAGGACTTCTAGTACTATGTTGATAAATAGCAGTGGTGATAATGGATATTCCTGCAGTGTCCCTGATCTTAGGGGACAAGCTCTCATTTTCCCCCATTGAGAATGATATTCACTGTGGGTTTTTCATAGATGGCTTTGATGATATTAAGGTATGTACCCTCTATGCCTACACTGTGAAGAGTTTTGATCAAGAAAGGATGCTATACTTTGTCAAATGCTTTTTCAGTATCTGTTGAGAGTATCACTTGATTCTTGTTCTTTCTTTTATTAATGCATTGTATCACATTGATTGATTTGTGGATATTGAACAACCTTGCAGCCCAGGAATAAATCCCACTTGGTTGTGGTGGATAACCTTTTGAATGTACTGTTGGATCCTATTGGTTAGTATTTTGGTGAGAATTTTTGCATCCATGTTCATCAATGATATTGGTCTGTAATTCTCCTTTTTGATGGGGTTTTTGTCTGGTTTTGGGATCAAGGTAATGCTGGCCTCATAAAATGAGTTTGGAAGTTTTCCTTCCATTTCTATTTTTTGGAACAGTTTCAGGAGAATAGGTATTAATTCTTCTTTAAATGTTTGGTAGAATTCTGCTGGGAAGCTGTCTGGCCCTGGGCTCTTGTTTGTTGGGAGATTTTTAATGACTGCTTCAATGTCCTTACTGGTTATGGGTCTGTTCAGGTTTTCTATTTATTCTTGGTTCAGTTCTGGTAGTTTATATATCTCTAGGAATGCATCCATTTCTTCCAGATTGTGAAATGTGCTGGCGTATAGTTGCTCATAATATGTTCTTATAATTGTTTGTATTTCTTTGTTGTTGGTTGTGATCACTCCTCTTTTTTTCATGATTTGATTAATTTGGGTCCTTTCTCTTCTTTTTGATAAGTCTGGCAAGGGGGTTATTAATCTTATTAATTCTTTCAAAGAACTAGCTCCTAGTTTCGTTGATTTGTTCTACTGTTCTTTTTGTTTCTGTTTCATTGATTTTTGCTCTGATCTTTATGATTTCTCTTCTGCTGGGTTTAGGCTTTCTTTGCTGTTCTTTCTCCAGCTGCTTTAGGTGTAGGGTTAGATTGTGTACTTGAGATCTTTCTTGTTTCTTGAGAAAGGCTTGTGTTGCTATATACTTTCCTCTTAGGACCACCTTTGCTGTGTCCCAAAGATTTTGAACAGTTGTACTTCTATTTTCATTTGTTTCCATGAATTTTTTAATTTCTTCTTTAATTTCTTGGTTGGCCCATTCATTCTTTAGTAGGATGCTCTTTAGCCTCCATGTATTTGAGTTTTTTCCAACTTTCCTCTTGTGGTTGAGTTCTAGCTTCAGAGCCTTGTGGTCTGAAAATATGCAAGGAATGATTCCAATCTTTTGGTACCAGTTGAGACCTGATTCGTGAACAGGATGTGATCTTTTCTGGAGAATGTTCCATGTGCACTAGAGAAACATGTGTATTCTGTTGCTTTGGGATGAAACGTTCTGAATATATCTGTGATGTCCATCTGGTCCAGTGTGCCATTTAAAGCCTTTATTTCCTTATTGATCTTTTGCTTAGATATCTGTCCATTTCAGTGAGGGGCTTGTTAAAGTCCCCTACTATTATTGTATTATTGTCAATGTTTCTCTTTGATTTGTTATTTATTGCCTTATATAATTGGCTGCTCCCATATTAGGGACATAGATATTTAAAATTGTTAGATCTTGTTGGACAGACCCTTTAAGTATGATATAGTTTCCTTCCTCATCTCTTGTTATAGTCTTTGGCTTAAAATCTGATGTAAGGATTGCCACCCCAGCTTTCTTTTGATGTCCATTAGCATGGTATAAATTGTTTTCCACCCCCTCACTTCAAATATTTGAAGTGTGTCTTTGGGTCTAAAATGATTTTTTTTCCAGACAGCATATTGATGGGTCTTATTTTTTTTTTTATCCATTCTGATACCCTATGTCTTTTGATTGGGGCATTTAGCCCATTTCCATTCAGGGTAACTATTGAAAGATGTGCATTTAGTCCATTGTATTGCCTGTAAGGTGACTGTTACTGTATATTGCCTCTGTTCCTTTCTGGTCTGTTACATTTAGGGCCTCTTTTGGCTTAGAGGACCCCTTTCAATATTTCCTGTAGTGCTGGTTTGGTGTTTGAAAATTCTTCTAATTTTTGTTTGTCCTGGAAGCTTTTTATCTGTCCCTCTATTTTTTAAGGGTTTTTATTTATTTATTTGACAGACAGAGATCACAAGTAGGCAGAGAGGCAGGCAGAGACAGAGAGAGGAGGAAGCAGGCTCCCCGCTGAGCAGAGAGCCCGATGCGGGGCTCAATCCCAGGACCCTGGGATCATGACCTGAGCCGAAGGCAGAGGCTTTAACCCACTGAGCCACCCAGGCACACCTGTCCTTCTATTTTTATTTTTATTTATTTTTTTTAAAGATTTTATTTATTTGACAGAGAGAGATCACAAGTGGACAGAGAGGCAAGCAGAGAGAGAGAGAGGAGGAGGAAACAGGCTCCCTGCGGAGCAGAGAGCCCAATGTGGGACTCGATCCCAGGACCCTGAGATCATGACCTGAGCTGAAAGCAGCAGCTTAACCCACTGAGCCACCCAGGTGCCCCTGTCCTTCTATTTTTAATGACAGTCTAGCTGGATGTAGTATTCTTGGCTGCATATTTTTCTCATTTAGTGCTCTAAATATATGGTGCCAGTCCTTTCTGGCCTGCCAGATCTCTGTGGATAAGTCTACAGTCAATCTAATATTTCTACCGTTGTATGTTACAGACCTCTGGTCCCTAGCTGCTTTCAGGATTTTCTCTTTGTCAGTAAGACTTGTAAGTTTTACTATTAGATGATGGTCTGTGGACCCATTTTTACTGATTTTTGAAGGCAATTGTCTGTGCCTCCTGGATTTTGATGCTTATTCCCTTTGCTATGTTAATGAAATTCTCTGCTAAAATTTGCTCCAATATGCCTTCTGTTCCTCTCTCTCTTTCTTCTTCTGGGATCCCAGTTATTCTAATATTCTTTTGTTTTAATGTATCACTTATCTCTCGAATTCTCCCCTCATGGTCCAGTAGTTTTTTGTCTTTCTTTTGCTTAGCTCTTTATTCTCTGTCATTTGGTCTTCTATATCACTAATTCTCTCTTCTACCTCATTTATCCTAGCAGTAAGAGCCTCCACTTTTGATTGCACCTCATTAATAGCTTTTTTTATTTCAACTTGGTTGGATTTTAGTTCTTTTATTTCTATAGAAGGGGATTTTATTTCTCTAAAAAGTGATTCTCTAATATCTTCCAAGCTTTTTCAAGCCCAGCTAGCACCATGATAATTGTCATTCTGAACTCTAGTTCTGACATATTACCGATGTCTGTACTGGTTAGGTCCCTAGCTGTTGGTACTGCCTCTTGTATTTTGTTTTGTTTTGTTTTGTTTTGTTTTTGTAGTGAGTTTTTCTGCCTTGTCATTTTATCCAGTTAAGAATATATGAGTGAAAGAGTAAAATACTAAAAGATGGCAAAGATCCCAGATAAATAACCACTAACCAAATCAGAAGAGACCCAAAACTGGGGGCAGAAGAGAGAGGAAAAAATTTAAAAATTTAAAAAAAAAAAAAAAAAAAATATATATATATATATATATATATATATATATATATATATATATATATATATATTAGACTGGTGAATAAAACAGAGTCATCCACTTGATTTTGGGTGTATTCTGGGCTCTTAGAAGAAACAACCTCCCATAATTTTAAAGACAGAAAACTTATATATATACAAAAATAAGGGTAAACACGACGAAGGGGTGGAATTTGACTGTAAATATGACAATTAATAATGATTCTAGGGGCGCCTGGGTGGCTCAGTGGGTTAAGCCGCTGCCTTCGGCTCAGGTCATGATCTCGGAGTCCTGGGATCGAGCCCCGCGTCGGGCTCTCTGCTCAGCAGGGAGCCTGCTTCCTCCTCTCTCTCTGCCTGCCTCTCTGCCTGCTTGTGATCTCTCTGTCAAATAAATAAATAAATAAAATCTTTAAAAAAAAATAATAATGATTCTAAAAAAGGAATTGATAAGATATGTTGGTTGGGGGAAAAAAAGAAGAGAATGTGATCAGGCTCGAGCTAGATTTAGGTTATATATTAATTATAAGAAATTATATCCCAAAATTTTAAAGGAAACAAACCTATATGCATATAAAATAATAAGGTTAAATACAATGAAGGGATAAAATAGGACTATAACAATGAAAATTTTAAAATATTCTTTTAAAAAGTTATTGATAAGATAAAACAGTTAAAAAAACATTAAAGGAGGAAAGAGGGAAAGTTAAAAATAGAATAAGAAAAAATAAATTTAACTTTGCAAGACTAAGGGATCATGGGGGAAAAAGTTATGAATTCTATGTGTTGCTTTCCCCTAGCTCTGGAGTTCCACAGTTCTTGTTGATCAGTGAGCTTGGTCTTGGCTAGATGTTCTTGCTGATCTTCTGGGGGAGGGGCCTTTTACAGTGATTCTCAAATGTCTTTGCCCCAGGCGGAATTGCCTTGCCAAGGGCCAGGCTCAGTAATCTGCTTGGGTTTTGCTCTTGGGAGCTTTTGTTCCCTGAGCACTTTCCATAGAGCTTTGGAGGACGGGAATGAAAATGGCGGTCTCCCAATCTCCGGCCTGGAGGAGCCGAGAGCTTAGGGCCCCACTCCTCGGTGCATCCTCAGAGAAAAGCAGTCAATCCCTTCTGTCTCCCTAGTCTCTGGCCATGTTCTGTGCTAACCCAGCCTGTGACTGAGCATTTCTATTTCTGGCACACAGCTCCATCTGGAGTCTCCAAACCCAGCAGATTCCTGTCGTGTGCTCCTGTGCCTCTCCTCCCAGAGGATAAAGGAGAGAGTCTCTCTGAATCTGCCAGTTGTGGGGTCCCTGTCAAAGAGCAGTGGCCTGACTGTGCCTTGGATCACAGTTTAAGGTAATCCTAAGGTGAGAGCCCCCACCTTGGCTCTGTCTCCATAGCCAGTTTCCCCACTATGATTCCTGGCAGCTCTGCCACACTCAGACACTCCCCAGTCTCTCTGTGACCCTGAGGATCCTGATACCACACTGTCCCCTGCTTATCCCCTGGAGTGACATCCCTCAGTGGAGCAGACTTCTAAAAGTTCTGACTTTGTGCTCCACTGCTCCACTGCTTGCTGGGAATCGGCCCCTTCCCCCGCAATTTATCTTCCTATTGCTTCGGATTCACTTCTCCACACATCCTACCTTCCCAAAAGTGGTTGATTCTCTGTTCCTAGAATTGCTGCTCTTCTTCTCGTCGAACTCCTATTGAGTTTGTAGGTGTTCAGAATGGTTTGATAACTATCTATCTGAACTTCTGGGACCTAATGCTATTTCAGTTTCCTACTCCTCCACCATCTTGCTTCCTCTTTCCAAGCTAGATGATTTTTGAGGACTGTTGTCTCGCCTGGAAATGAGGTATTTGTATTTGTTGATGCCTAAAAGCCATTACAGTTCTAATAATCTATATAAATTAGGAAGGAAACTATTCTATTAATTTCTTAATGATGCAGCTTTAAGTTGTAGTAGAGGGAGAAATAAGGGGGCTTTAAAAATTTTGTTTTTATTTAGAATGGAATCAAGCATTTAGGTTGAGAACTCTGATATGTAGCAGTGATATATTTTTTGATACCTTTGTTGAAAGAAACAGTTTGGAAGGATGCCACAAGTTTGCTTTTTTCCCCCTCACTGCTGGACTTCCTATACAGCCCTCAATTTCCAGAAATAAGAGGAATAACAAAGTCTTGAGCAATTGGTTTCAAACTGGGCTTGTAAAACCCTAGAGTTCTACATAGCCCTTCAGAGATTTTACAACATTTAATATGAATTTCCCTTTTTAAAAAATATACATAACATGTGTATCTTTATTTTAAAGTATCATGTTTACTTATTCAACAAATGCTCAGAGTGCATCTTATATGTTGAAACAGTCCTCAGGTCTCAGAATTCAGGAATAACAGAAACAGTTAAGAACATATGAGTGTTCTCATGGATAAAATATCCATATTTTATCCAGTTAAGAACATATGAGTGAAAGAGTAAAATACTAAAAGATGGCAAAGATCCCAGATAAATAACCACTAACCAAATCAGAAGAGACCCAAAACTGGGGGCAGAAGAGAGAGGAAAAAATTTAAAAATTAAAAAAAAAAAATATATATATATATATGTGTATATATATATATATATATATATATATATATATATTAGACTGGTGAATAAAACAGAGTCATCCACTTGATTTTGGGTGTATTCTGGGCTCTTAGAATTCTGGGCTCCCATAATTTTAAAGACAGAAAACTTATATATATACAAAAATAAGGGTAAACACGATGAAGGGGTGGAATTTATCTCATGGATAAAAATCCCTACTCTCCATTGAATTTATATGCTAGTAATGGTAGCAGAAAAGAAAGGAAGGGAGGGAGGGATGAAGAAGAAGAAAAGAAGAAAAAGGAAGGGAGGGAGGAAGGATGGAAGAAAAGAAGGGAAATATATAACATAAAAATTTTGTAAGGGTAACAGGAAAATTAAACAGAGGCTATAAAATCAATGAGGAGATTAGAGTATGTCTGTCTGAAAAGATGTGGTTTAATAAAGATGTGAAGGAAGTGTGGAGAGAGCCAGAGGAACAGCAGATGCAAAGGCCCTAAGGCAGAACAGAGTATGCTTGGTGGGCTGAATCAAGAGGGCAATGCAAAAAGAAGAACCCAGGGAAAGAATACAGGCCTATGGGCCATCACACTTCTCTGGCTTTAACACTTTGGAAAGCTTTAACCCCTTCATCAGTGCTATGTGGTCTAGTACTTTCATGTGAAGCTTACCTATATTCTCTTCATATACATTTGAATATGGTACTGAACAAGAATATTTATTTCTATACTAATCTTATGCAAAATCAGGCCTGTAGAAGTCCATTCAAACAAAAACTATATATTTTGGGGACACCTGGGTGGCTCAGTTGGTTAAGTGTCTGCCTTCAGCTCAGGTCATGTTCTTAAGGATCTGGGATTGAGCCCCATGTCAGACCCCCCACTCAGCAAGGAGTTTGCTCCTCCCTTTGCCTCTGCCTCTCCCCGTCACTTATGCTCTCTTTCTCTCACTCACTCTCTCTCTCAAATTAATAAATAAAATCTTAAAAAAAAAAAAACCTATACATTTTTATGGCAACAAGTGTGGTTTAAGTTAAATTATATGCCAGGCAAGACTTAGGTATAACTGCTTACTTTTCCCACAACAAGCAAATTCATAACATATTATAAACATTAAATTGTAATTAGCTCTAACCATCATTTTAGGTTTAGATTACTTCTAATGTAACATATTTATTGATAAGAATGCAAACTATTTTTTAAATAATATTATTACATGCAACTCAAGATAAAAATTTTTATTTAAATCCCTTTCAAGCTTCCAGAGTGGTTAATTAAGAGCACCTTGAGATGTCACAATAAACTGCTATCTCTTACAAAATTAGTATTTTTTTCTTACTGGATAACCAAACAAAATTCAACTATAAGTTGAGTGTTGAAACAGACATGACCCCCAAATACTACCCAGAGACCCCAATATCAAGTTATTATGTTCATTAAAACAGTCTCATGGACCTCACAAATTAGATTAATAAAAAATAAATGGTATAAATTTGAAGTTATAAAATAAATTTATATTAATGAATTTGCCCTTTATCTGGTTAATCTATGTAATTTTTACAGATTTGGTGCCTAGTGAGAAATGGATGAAAGGTGATTCTGGAGAAGTCATAAATGCAAGCAGGTAAGGGAGTGTATTCTCTTTTTTTCAGCCTTCATTTATTCATTTATTCAGTAGAAAAATGAGTTTTTCATTAAAAGATATACATATTTCCATCCTTATTATTATTTGGGGGCCCATTCTGGAAGAAGCCACCGATGCTAAAATCATTTGGTGAAAGTTTGGTGGAAAACAGAATATTCACACTATCTATATGATGACAAAGAATTACCTCATAGGTTAGTTAATTTATAAAAGAGAAATGATATCTTTGTGAAAGTGAGAGCTTTCATAAACTGCTTCAACCGAGTGATTAAGTTCTGTATTATGTGCCTCCAGGGATGATGCAATGGCAAGCACGTGTGGTATTGTCAAGTATACGTAGTATTGTCAAAATTTCTAGAATCTAATCATGAGGGAAGAATCAGTAAAATCCGAACTGTAGCTATTCAGAGACCACTGGACTATACTTTTTAACATGTTTCTGTGACAAAAGACAAAAAGTGGCTCCAGGGACACCTGGGTGGCTCAGTTAGTTGAGCATTGGACCCTTGATTTAGACTCAGGTCGTGACCTCAAAGTCCTGGGAACAGACCTGGCATCAGACTCTGTGGTGCTTGAGGAGTCTGCTTGAGATTCTCTCTCTCTCCCTTTCCCTCTGCCCCTCCTCCCCCGTTTTCTCTCTAAATAAATAAATAAATAAAATCTTTTTTTTTTTTAAGTGGTTCCAAATGAAGGAAGGCTGAAAATATATCACAACTAAATGTAATACATGAACCTTGATTGGATTTTTTAAAAAGTTTTAAAGAACATTTAAAGGATAATGGGTTTTTTTAACCTGTACTCTGTAATAGATGTTATTGTATATTACACCACTTTTTAAATTCTTGGGAGTGAAAATGGCATTGTGATAATGTGGGGAAATGGCTTTATCCTTAGGTGATAAATACTGAGATATTTAGAGGAAGAGTAACATGATGTTATACTTTACTTTCAAAGAGCTCAAGGGAAAAAAGGAAATTGGAAAAGATGTATATTTAGATAGACAGATAGATGATGATATATAGATAAATAGATAATAGGTAAAGAGCACACATATAAAATTTAACTGTTCATGAATTTAAATGAAGGGTATGTGAGTCTTCATTGGGCTATTCTTTCAACACTTCTGAAAGGTTGGAATTTTTCAAAACAAAGATTGGGGAAGACAAAAGAGAGAGACTGGTGTCACTGGAAAATATAGTCTGAATAACTCTGACTTCAGAGTCACTTTTCAAATGAGGGGGATTTTTGCCCGCACTGGTCACCAAATGAGGCAGATTAACAATGTTAGTCAAGGGGCGCCTGGGTGGCTCAGTGGGTTAAGCCGCTGCCTTCGGCTCGGGTCATGATCCCAGGTCCTGGGTTCGAGCCCCACATCGGGCTTTCTGCTCAGCGGGGAGCCTGCTTCCTCCTCTCTCTCTGCCTGCCTCTCTGCCTACTTGTGATTTCTCTCTGTCAAATAAATAAATAAAAAAAAATCTTTAAAAAAAAAAAAAAACAATGTTAGTCAAGACAGCCTAAATCAGGCCATAGACTAATTAGTTAGCCTTATCCAACCTCAGTCCAGTTAATTTTATTGCCTTAATTCACATTAAAAAAAAAAAAAATTGCCCGGGGCAAAAATGTAAACCTCTGTACCCAAACTCAAGAAGGAGCTTTAGAGCACATGGAATTTAGCACCAAAGGAATTATGAACTGATATTTGCTCAGATTTGTTATGTTTATTTACTCACCCTAAGAAAAATATTTGCCTTTTGTAACAAGATTCTTTGAATTGATGGGAGAGCACAGCTGATCCTGCACATTTGGTGGTGGGGAGTGTAGGGGAGAAGCAAACATACATTTTGGAATCCTACTTCACAGCCTCCAGGAAATAGAGGCCCTTTGCTTTCTACCCTCAAGATGCTACTCTCAAGGTTGAAGGAAAAGGTGCCCACTGTTGTACAAGCCCCAGCTGCCCAGAGGTCATCATAAGAGGAGCATTCGTGCTGACAATGGGACTCTGGCTTTCCATTCGAATCTGCCCTGCGGTGTCAGATCTATGCTAAGGGCCCCCAGCTCCCTGGCAGCGTTCTAGGAAGCCTGGTAGAATCCAAGGGGCCACGAACTAGAGCCATACCAGAAACCAAATGGGATAGGCAGTCACCCCAACTGTCATTTGTAAGGCTGGGAGAAACAATGAAACTCTTGAACAATAGAAAAGGGCTTTTCTTCCTCTCACCAGTGAAACAAATCTTAAAATATGAAGATCAAGAGATAAGAGACACCAAAGAACTGAAACCTCTTAACAGCAGGTGGTAACAGTGGGGTCCATCCTTTGAAAAATGTGTCAGATCCTTTTAGGACTATGTAAAACACTTCTGGTTCCTATGGTGACACTGATAATACTTTGTCAAGCATTGTGATATCAAGATCTACATTAAGCAGTTTAAAAAGCACCTTGAAGTGCTTGGAGGTTCAATTAGTTTCCCCTCTAAATTGCTTAGTGTCAATTATAGTTGCGATAATTGGAGGAGATACACTGGGTATGTGAGAAATACTGACCAATGTGTCTTACCTCTTACAAAGCTCAGAAAGGGACGAAGCCATAACTGTGAGTCCCTTTGCAGACAGCCCTGGATGCTAATCAAAGTACGCGTCTCCAGAGTGAAAGAGACTGAGTAGTTCATTAGTCTTCATGCTGTGCCCAGACCCTTTCTTAAGGAATGCCATTCATTGCAGCATTGCCCGTTCTCAAGGAGAGCAGTTTATTTGTCTGTCTCCCCTTAATTAATTTGTTTCGCAGGAAAGGGCATTCTCTAATAAAACTCTGTGGAAACATTCCACGACTCCAAGGCAGGACTCCTGCCGCTGACCCATATCAAAAACTGTTTTTTGTGGTGTTAGATTAACCATCAACCACAAATCTTCTACAAGTCTGGAAAAGTTGGGTTTTCTGGGGTTTTTTTCCTCTTTTACTGGCTTTTGCACATAATTCTAGTAACAGTAAATAGGATTTTGTCAAGTTGTGAAGTAAGAAATTGAATTTCCAGGTAGGCAGATCCCCAGGTTTGTTAGCTGCATTCCTTTGAAAGTCTAGATTGGTTACTATATAGTTTTTGTACCGCATTCTGAACTTCTGCAGACTTACCTTTTCCACTGGAGCTAGACTGGCTGGAGGGACTCTTCCTCCCAGTTCTGCCCATTTCTCTTTAACGCAAGATCAATGTTCCAACACCTTTGACTGAAACGCAGGTGTTTTCCACATGTCTCAATGCTCACAAACTTACTGTGTGACTTCAGTGCCACTTTGGAGAAGTTACGTTTAATGAATTTGTGAATATCCTTCTATCAAAACAGGTAATTATTTTTCAGAATAAGGAATACATAATTAAGTATTTAACACACTATAGGACCTATACTGAAAAAAATCATTTTAGTATGCTATTTAAAAATTTCTGGAAAATAAAGGATTTCTACCACCAATTCCAAAAGAAAAAGAAAAACTAGACTTCATTTGCACTATTAAATCAGAATGGTACCAAATCTTTTACAAGTATAGCATTTGTGATTTTTGTTTATAAAAGATAATAAACATGTTTGTTCATTTTCAGGACATGAAACTGACCCAATGTTTTGTCTATTTTCATGTCATAATAATAGTAATAATAGCTAATATTAACTAGCACTTAAGGCCTGATGTGACTCTATTACTCATATAATCAATCTCATTAAGTAGAATTTATTACTGTTCCAATTATGCAAATGAAGAAACCAAAGTCTGGTGAGGTGACAAAACAAAGAAAATGGGAAAGATATTCTGACTGACTCTAGTTTCTGAGATCTTCATTACCACACTGATAATGTGCCATAGCCACCTTTGTCCCTAAATTTCATATTTTCTCACATTTCATGCAAGTTTACAGATGTGTTCATCTGCCTGGGGTACCATAACGGAATATCATAGACTGAGTAGCTTAAACAACAGAAATCTATTTTTCACAGCTCTAGAGGCTGTGAAATCCAAAATCAAAGTGCCAGCAAGGTAGGTTTTCTTCTTTGCCTTTTCGCCTATAGGTGGTTACCATCTTGCTCACATGTGTGCTCATGTGACCTCTTTGATCTGCATTTACACACACACACACACACACACACACAGGGAAAGAGAGAGAGAGCTCTAGTGTCTCTTATAAAGACAGTGATTTTATCTTAACCTATCCGATCAGGACACACCCCCGCCCCTGATCTATTTTAACTAAATTACTTCCTTAGAGGTCCCCCTCTCCAAACACAGTCACATTGGAGGTTAGAACTTCAACATATGACTTTGGTGGATGGGGGAGACACACAAACATTTAGTCCTTCATAACAGGTAACTTAGTGTATTTCCAAAAGAAAACTATTCCAAGTTCATTAAAATGCTAACAGATAGGAACTTCTCAACTCCCAAATTTGCCTTTTAAAAAAACCTGCAATATCGTGTACTGTAGACTTCATATGGACCACAATATTGAAGAAGTGAAATTCGTCATTTTTCACATTGTCCTAGCTAACTGGATGGTGATAGGAGACCCCCAAGAGGGGACTGCGTCAGACAACTAAAGCAAAAATTCAAGCAAAACAATGACACCATGCCTGAGTCAGTCATTGGGAAGATAGCTCTGATCAGATTCTAGATGATTTCATCGGCCAATAGTGTTAGTGGATACTTTTCTTCCTGGGCTATGCTCTGCTTTCACTTATTAGGAGAGAAAAAATGCATTAATCACATGCTATAATCCAGGCACATGTATATTTATGCCCTTAGAGATTAGCATACAAATTCCAAATAACAAAGTAAGAAATGATCGGTTGTGGCATTTTCTAGAAACGTAATTTGTTATTTCCTTTTTAATTAAGCCTAGTCATTGAGTGATTCATGTGGAAAAACAAGACTAGGTACATATGTTGTACACAGTTGTTGATTCAATAGAAAGCAAAATATCTAGAAACAAAGCCCTGCACCTCTGTAAAAACATGTGCTCTGTTAGAATTTCAATAGTCTGACATGGTTCAGATCCTACTTAACTCATTACGATGTCCACGGTCAATATTTTTCAGCAGCACAATGAGGCATGCCATAGCATTTGAAACCATAGCCTGTAAACGTTATTGTTACACAGCCTTCTGCTCCTGCAATGGTGACTCAAGATAAATGCTTTGGATTTTCTTAAGTTTATTCTTTCCACTTTATACGGTAGCAGGCTGATCAGGCAGAGACATCTCTAAGCATCTATGCAACAAATTCAGGGCCTTCCAGGCAGCCATAGTATCTATTAGCAGGTTCCAAATTAGAGTATTCCACAAGAAACATTCTGTCCCGATGACTATAGTGGCAGCTTCCCGATCTCATAGAATTTCAGTGTGAGGGATAGCAAGTTGACTGGAAGTACAAGTTGTTTACCAAGCATATAATTAAATAGACAGATGAAAGGTAGATGATACATGGGTGGATAGACAGACCTTCCCATTAGTCCACTAGATGTCCAGTGCAATGGCAATTGGAAAAGCTAGCAGTGTGTGTGTGTGTGTGTGTGTGTGTGTGTGTGTGTGTGTGTGTGTGTTTGTGTCGGGGGAAAATGGGCTTAACTCTGAATTTTATTTCCTTTTGGATTCACACATTTTTTTTTCTTTCTCCCTTCCTGTGTATCCCACTACAGTGTTCCGTGTGAACCAGAGCAGAGTCAAGAAATACCATATTTAGAGGAGGAAAATCATTCACATACTTCTAAGCTGCTAATTCTTTCCAAATCAGACAGACAAAGCACTTTTCTCTTTGGAATAAGTATGTTGGGATCAAATGAGTTGCCAGAAAAAGGTGTTGTACTTTGTTCTGTTTTAATTCCATTGCACATGGCTTGACTTTTGTTTGTCTTCCTGTCAGCCTTCTACACTTACCTTGGCATTTCTCCTAATCAGCGAGCAGGACTATATAGGAATGTTTGTCTACAAGTCAGCTTAGGTGAACCTGGCCACCTGCCACCCTGTTAGGACTTTCTCACCAACCATCAGCTCACACTAACCAGTGCCAACCAGACAGAAATAACCACAGGATTCTAAACTTGTCCTTTCTTTGGAAGGGTCATTCTCCCTCTTCCCACTCCTTTCTATTGGCTCTTTGGGATCAGATGGTTTGCTTCTTGAGTACCTTGCTCCATTGGCCAAGGAATATTTTCCATCATTAGACCATTGATACTGAATGAGACACTGTGAACAATATTATTTTTCTGTCTTCTAAAAACTCCATTTCCTGTAAAGATGACCAGATTCTACCCAAATTCCATAGATACTTTGCAGCATAAGATGTAGTTCCTGCCATAGAGAAAACTGTGCATAAATAACAACACTGTGACCCACGGCAAGTAACATATGAAAGGTAAAAAAAAAGTTCCAGGTGTAATGGAGAACAAAACAAAAGAAGAGATTAATTATGAATGAGAGAATTACCACTCTGGGGAGAAAGAGAGCATATGAGCCACGTCTCAGTAGGGATGCCTTGAGAACTGAGGGGAGTGGGGAATAATTAAGAAGCTTGTGGGCAAGGCATGGAAGAGGGTATTTCCAAAACACAGTTGTGAAATAATAAAGAACTATATTGTGCCTACATAAACCAAAGCTTCCTACAGGATTGGATCACAAGTGCTATGTTCATCATTCTTACTTTATCCTGTAGGCCAGTAATTCCTAAAAGCTGGCCATAGACCAGTGATGGTTTAAGTTTAAGTTTTTACCAGACTGGGGAGAAATGAGAAAAATAAAGACAATTTGTAAGATTTTCTTTATGAAACAAAGTGCATTCAAATCAAAGGTACTTCCTTTATTATGGGATTGTATCTTTCCTATATTTGGAACCAAATGCAATTGCTGTTTTGAAATTATGGTAAGGCTAGATGGCAGCTTGGTAGGAGGCTTTAATGCTCTTACGTGGCAAGATAAAAATTGGCAACACTGTTTTGGGATCCTAAGTATATTTTTATTTTACTTGGTCCATGTGATCCAAAATTTGGGGGCTACTTTGGGGTAATGTAGATTCTAGAAAGGGCAATGATGGGATGGATATTGTTCTCTAGGAGACACAATTACAAAAGTAATAACACAAAAATAGAAAAATAAGGGAAAAGGAGAAAAAAGGAAGGAGGGAGACAATAAATTAGATAGACAGTATAAGGATACAAGAAACCTAGTTAGTAATCTAGGGCAAGAAGGAATGAGAACCAGGGTGCCTGGGTAGCTCAGTCAGTTAAGTGTCTGCCTTTGGCTCATGTCATGACCCCGAGTCCTGGGATCCCACCCCACATTAGGCACCCTGCTCAGCAGGGAGTCTGCTTCTCCCTCCTCCTTTGCCCCTCTCCTGACTTGTGCTCGCTCTCTTTCTCTCTCTCTCTCTTTCTCTCTTGCATAAATAAATAAAATCTTAAAAAACAAAAATAGAAAAAAACAAAAAACAGTGAGGACCTAATCCAGAACACTGACAGAGAATTGAAAAAAAGCAATGGATGCAAGGGATAGGATCTATAGGATTGTCAGTTGTGTAAAAGAACAAGCGAAGATTATATTATGGGCCAAGAGTCTGAGCCACCTGGTTTCCTGTACAGAAAGATGGGAAAGAGCAAGCAGAGATTTTGAGAAGGACTGGAGATGTAACAGACTGGGCCTGGGAATTTGATAAAGCTTAGAGAGATACACCTGGGAATCATCTGCATGAAAGGAAGAGCTGAAAAAGACAGTGGAAAAGAAAACTAAAAGAGAACTCTGAGTAGAGAAGACGTCTACCACTTGATTCTCCTTCATTAGTTCAGGTCATCTGTTGAGAATGACCAAGGTTGAAATTTACATTTTCTGGACGTGTCATGATCAGTGAACTTTGATATTTGCTAACGTGATTTCCTTACTGATCACCCTCTAATACTATCATCTTGAAAAATCTCATGTCTCTCAAGATCCTATTAGCCCATTTCTCTGTAACCACAAACTTCAGTTAAGTCAGCATCACATATTGGAGTGAGCTGAGAAGTTAGGAAGTAACAATTATTGAGCTTAAGGAATTTAACTCTTTCCATGAAATATAAGGAGAAAGAAAGGGCTCCTGGGTGGCCCAGTTGATTAAGAGACTGCCTTTGGCTCATGTCATGATCCCAGGGTCCTGGGATGGAGTCCCAAGTCGGGCTGTCTGCTCAGTGGGGAGCCTGCTTCTCCCTCTCCCTCTGTCTGCCACTCAACCTGCTTGTGCTCTCTTTCCCTCTGTCAAATAAATAAATCTTAAAATATATATATATATATATATATATATATATATATATATATATATATTAAGAATGAAGTTTGAACTAGAATGACCCTTCAGGATTATAAGAAACTATGTAATATTAGCAAAGAAGGACACTCAAATTTTAAAATTCTTTGGAGATATATTTTTTTTGTCCTCAATATTAGGGTTGTGGTACAATTTATTTTTTGCATGTAACAATAGTTAATATTTATTGAGCATTTACTATAGGCAGGCACTTGACAAGCACAACCTTATTTAAACTTCATAAAAAACCCTTTCAAGTGGGTAATTTTAGTGTGTGTGTGTGTGTGTGTGTGTGTGTGTGTTTCTAGTAATAGAAGTAATACTGATAGAAGATAAGTTACTTGTCCAAAATGACCGAGTAGAAAGTGACTGACCTAGGATTAGAATTCTCTTGTATCACTTAGACTTCATTCTTTGGCAAATGACAGAAAACCCAGACACAACCAGTTTAAGGAAAAAGGGTCTTTATTAGTTTCTATAACCAAAAAGTCTAAGAGCTGGACAGGGGTTAACCCCAGAAGAAACGTAACAACTCAGACCATGTCGTGGGCATACAGTGTCATCTATTCATCCTTACCCAGATTCCTCTGAGTTGGCTCCATTCTCAGTCATCCCCTCCTATTGTCAGAATGTCTCCAGCAGATCTGGCCTCATAGCCAGGCCTACCCAAGACCAGCAGGAAATCACTCCTGGCTGTAGCCCAGCAGTCCTAGGAAGAATCTCATTAAATCCTTTCATTGTGATTGGGCCAAAGCCTACCCCTGAAGGAATAGTGGGCATCTGAGTAATGTTACACACTACACGGCCAAGCCTGGAGCCAAGGGTACAATAAACCAGGATGCTATTAACAAAACTTGGGTGCACATGGGGCGCCTGGGTGGCTCAGTCGTTAAGCGTCTGCCTTCAGCTCAGGTCATGATCCCAAAGTCCTGGGATTGAGCCCCACATCGGGCTCCCTGCTTGACGGGAAGCCTGCTTCTCCCTCTCCCACTCCCCCGATTGTGTTCCCTCTCTCACTATCTCTCTCTGTCAAATAAATAAATTAGATCTTTAAAAAGCTCACTATCTCTCTCTGTCAAATAAACAAATTAAATCTTTAAAAAAAAAAAAAAAACAACTGAGATGCAGAGATGCTGGGTGGCATGATCAGTAAGGAGCTCTGATGACTGAACTTTCTTGCTGAACAACCTGAGGGTTAATCACTGTATTTTGCCAGCTAAACAATGAAGATCCACAAAGAACAGAGATGAGACTTTGAACATTAAATAGAAGACTCTACTCTTGGAACATACTTTATATTCGGGGTTAAAGGCCTGTAGGAAGAACCAGATCTATTTCTGCTGTAGTAGCAACATACATGAACACATTCCTCCGAAGAGACTTCATTTTGGGGGTCAGGAAGGAGGGGAATGCACATGGTACTTTTGTCCCAGACTGGTCTTGAGGTGAATGAGAAAGAGACTCAGGCCTCCATTTCTCCCTTCTAAGCCAGGTCCAACTCCAAACTCCTGTCCATCTAGATTACCTTCCATTTTCTCTCTAATACACTGGATTTAGATTGAGGTAGGACAGCATTAGTATCCATTGCTTCGTTTATCCTTTTAGAGCCTGATGAAGATCCCACAAAAGAACCCATCTCATTTTTGTAACAAGCTCCTCCCTGTGAGAAAAGGACAAAGAGAGAAAGCCCTGATCCTATTTATGATTGTCTCTTTCTATTTCTCTAGGAATATTAACTTGCTGGTTGCCTCTTCATCTCAAAGCCTTTTTTTTTTTTTCCTTTTAATTTTAGCTGACTTTCTGACATATTATGGTAAGAAGAGAACAAAGCATGTGGGTGCTTGTTGTTTCAAGGATATGTTGATGAAATGGTTTATAATGCAATTAAATCCTAGGTCTTTGTGCTTAAAAGAAAGAGGAAACACTTTTTTGGGCTATCCTCTAGCAGTAAAAATTCAGCTGAAAGTCTATTACTTCCTTTTCTTTAAAACTCCAACTTCCTAGTCAGTATTGCCAGACAAATGAAATAGGTCATTTCTGTTCTTTGTGTTGTAGTGAATGTAGAAAAGAGTTTGTGCTTCAATGGGGGTAGGTTTTAAATGAGACCTGAAAAGCCTGTGTTCTTTTACAGTTTCATTAGTTTTTTTTAACACTTTGCTTACCTTCAAAAATCCTATAGGAATAGTGAATATATACTTTTGCAATAAAATGTAAAAAAATAAGGGCACCTGGGTGGCTCAGTGGGTTAAAGCCTCTGCCTTCCTCTTGGGTCATGATCCCAGGGTCCTGGGATGGAGTCCCACATGGGGCTCTCTGCTCAGCAGGGAGCCTGCTTCCCTTCCTCTCTCTCTGCCTGCCTCTCTGCCTACTTGTGAGCTCTGTCTGTCAAATAAATAAATAAAATCTTTTTAAAAAATGCAAAAAAATATATACCTATTAAAATTTAAACATAAGACAAATAGTGAACAGGATCCAGAAAGAGAACTGGGTTATGGTTTCTCTTTTTTCCAGAAGGTTATCAGATACAATTGTAACAGTTCAGTAAAACATTTCTTTTGTGGGGTCCTTTTATTCCTCCAGTGTTCACTTTTCTCTTCCCAATTACTTTTTTTTTTTAAATAGTTTATTTTTAAACCATCTCCACACCCAGTGTGGGGCTCGAACTCACAACCCCCAGATCAAGAGTCCCATGCTCTCCCGACTGAACCAGCCAGGTGCCCCCTAATACTGATAATTGCTTTTAATATTGCTTCTAATATTGAAAAATAAAATTGCATTTCTTTCTAATATTAAAAAATTAAATTTAAATTTCTCAAAGGAAAAGACAAAGGAAGTAGAGATAATAGACACTCCTGTTCTTCACTTTTATTGTTTTGCTCTCAGAAGAAAGTGATAAACAGGGAGCCTGAGTCCCCAGACTGGCTTCATGCAGCAACCATCCCAAACTTCACCCCAGCCGAACTGACCAGCACTTCTCTAAGTCCTATACTCTGACCTTCCCCTGCTCTGTTGCCTTCTGTGACGCTAACACCGACACCACAACATTTATAACTTGTTGAATGATAGGTAGAGCTTCAGAACAAATGGGATGTCCAGTCAGGAGAAGTCTAGATAAATCCCTTGGCAGAGTCAGCAGGCACTCAGGGCTCCGGCAACACTTGGGCACTAGACACAGAGACAAAAACAAAGAAAGCAAATGTGTCTGCCTTGATGAATCTACTCACAATTCCAATTCTTGCAATCAGAGTATCTTTAAGAAGCTATTTTAATTTCAGCATGTTTATCGTTTTTCATGACATCTGGAAAACTGAACTCTTTTATACTAAATATGAGAGGATATTGTGATCTTTTTTGGAGCTCTTCATTTCGCTCTCTGAAAGCCAATTGGCAGCTATCGCCTTGACAAGATACGGAAAGCTGCAGTCTTCCTTTAATCCTAGAGACAACTTCTGGAGAGGGAGGGTGTCTGAAACAGTCATGCTTGGGAATACAGAGTTCCCTGAAAGCAGCTTTTCTAACTTCCTGGGTCTAATTCCCAGGGACCCTATATTGTATCATCAAAAAGGTTAGGATCCCTTTCCTTGCTTCCAAAAGTAACACATACAGCAGGATTTCTCAAAATGGAGTATGAGTCACCGGCCTCAGAATCACCCGGAGTGCCTGTTTGTAGAAGCCTGACCCTCCAGCTACTCCATCTGACTCTGCGGTTTGGGTTGGACATCTGCAATTTTACGAAGTCCTACCACACCATACTAAATTTTGAAAACCACCTATGTAGGGATATATGTTCATTCATATCTATACACATTATATTAAAGACATGCATGAAAGAAGTCTGTGACACAACCATTGAATCTTGCCAGAAGCATCTCTTATAAAACTTAAAGCAGAAATCATGACAATTAACTTCAGAAAACTACTTAAACCTACCAACAACTCTCCTGCTACCCATCTATGTGTCTCCTATGGCTTAGTTTCTATTGACATAAATAAATAAGTCTTACATGATGTCACCATTGTTGTTTTAAGAGGCCACATTTTATTGAAATATATGGGTCACAAATTGTATGGCATTTAAAAAACTGTTAGTAGAGGAACATAGAAAACAGAATGGTGGTTATATGATGATGAAATAGAATTCTTCCCTAGAGTGACTCAATTATAGAGTGACTCAATTATAGCAGGTAATTCATTTGGACTATGAAGTCCAAGTCTGGAAGCAAAAATATAAATTTTGAATATCTGGCTGTCTTTATATTGACCAAAAATTTTTTAAAAATCCTTCCCTCCCCACGCAGAGACATTTTCTATTTTTCCTTCAAAATCCAACCAGCTGGAATATCGAGATATTTCAAAGAGCTTTATTCCAGTTGCAATTCAAAGGGAAGGCGAAGTTCACAGCAGAATCCTTGATGGGAGCTAACCTTATATGAGAGAATCTAATAAAGGATGCCATGTATTAGTAAGGGAATAAGGTGACCTGAAACGTTTTCACTGACAATGCCCAGGAAGAGCAAAAAGCTATCATGGCATAAACAATTCATTGTTCAGATCGGTTAGATGACACTGTGGAAATACGGACATATTGAGGATAAATCAAGCTTGACAATGATCTCCCTGCCATCCTGTGGATTTCAAGTACCCAAAATCTCCTGCGGGTAACATGCCTACTTCTGCCCCTCTGAACACATCTTTCTTTCACTAATAATTGCTGCCATATTCTCCCAATATCAAATTCACTTCTTCCCGCTAAATAGAAAGGCCCCAGGCCAATGAACAGATCTTTGGGATTTTTTTTTTTTTTTTTTTAACCACAGTCTAATAAAGGCATGATGTAGGTAAACTTCCCCAAGTAAAAATATTGGGGAGTTATCTGAAACTGGTGATAATATCTGAAAATGTGACTTGTAAAGTTCTATCTCGTATAAAATAACGGTAGATGCAGTTGATTTGGGTCATCATCTAGGCTTTCATGTATATGAGATTGGCTTTATACCAAAAAGCTTACTGGCACGATAGAGCAGGGCTTTTCAGTTATAGGAGCGGCAACCTGGCTCAGAGAGTCCTTTGGCACCTTTCATTCCTTTATTTCTTGCCTGTTGATTAATCGAGGTCTATGTGACAAACAATGCCTGGTGAACAAGAAGGACCCTGGCTTCCCAACCTTATGTTTCACTGCAGCAGATTAACAAACAAAAAACAAATAGTAAACAGAAAAAATACGGGCACCGGCTCAGTCGGTTAAAGCATTGGACTCCTTGGTTTAGGCTGAGATCATGATCTTAGGGGTCGTGAGATGGAGCCTCTGGTTGGGCTTGGCATTCAGCAGGGAGTCTGCTTGAAGATTCTCTCCCCAACCCCTCCCCATGCTCTCGCAGTCTCTTTCTAAAATAAATAAATACATTGTTCTTAAAAAAGGAAAAATAAAATCATTACAAGTTATAAAGGTATTATGGAATAAAGATACAGAAGCTATGATAGAAAGGAAGTTGTGGAGGGCAGGGAAGGCCCTGCTTTGCACAGCATAATTAGGACAGGCCTCCCAGAGCACGGGCTATCTAACAGAAGTATAAAGATGGTAAGAAGACAGCCGTGTGAAGAAAGTGTGGAAGAGGTTTCAGGCTGGAGACGGCATGTGCAAAGAGCCTGAGCAGCAAAGAGCTTAGCGTCCTTAGGGAAGTATACAGTGCCTAATGTTTCTCAAGTATAGGGAGGAAGAGACAGACACAAGGGGAAATCAAAGAAATAATAGTTGGGGGCCTGATTCAGAGTCTCACAAGCCACGGTAAGGAAATTGCAACATATTCAAGTGTCAGAGGATGCTATAGGACAGTTTCTGAACAGAAATTCTTTGGACATTTTTACATGTTCAGATAGAGTCTGAACGTCATCAAAGCTTATCCTCACTGCCACACTCCCCCATCCTGTCTGTGACCCCTGTTCCCTTACAGTGAGCCTGATTGCACCTACCTGTCTGGAGGTCCTATCTATCCATATGCCCAAGGAAACACTCCCTACACTCAGTACCATTCTTTCACGGCCCACGTTAAAAAGTTATTCTCTCTGCTTGTTTCTTCTGGGTTACTGGCTCTTCTGTCTTCCCCCCATTACTTCTGTCATTTTTCATAGCATGATCACAATGTGCACCGTCTGCTTGCTTGGTTTTCGCTTATTTACTGTTTCCACTATGAGACTATTAACTCCATGAGGGCAAGAATCATGTCTGATTTGGACAAGATTATACCCTCATTCCCCTGCAAAGTGGCCGGACGTGTTGAATAAATGAAAGAGTTGATGATTCTTCACTTCAGCTATGAGAATGTTAACAGCCACTTGGGTTACGTTGAAAACTTCGGCAACTCTCACTATCCAGCTTTGATAAAAGGACAAATTTTTCATTTGCTGTTGGACTACCAAACTCCTATAAAGACACAGAAATTATATATACAGTCTCCACAGTAGCCCAGTCTTGCTTTCCTTTATCTATGTTTCTGGACCCTTTGTCTTCCCTGATGTGGGGAGAGTGGACTCTACTAATCAACACTCTCGAAATCTTCAAGAATCCTGTGCTAATGCAATACCATGGTTGGTCTTTCAAACAATAGATAGGAATGTGAGAAAGGCATTAGAAAAAAAGAAACATAAATCTGCTTATCAAAACATGGAAGACAGTGGAGAAGATATACCAAAATATATACCAATATAAATTCCCATTCTAGTCAAATAAAGCAACCATCCTCTTCTGGATCAATGTTTTCTTCTCTTCCTCAACACTAAAACAATGAAGGAGGACAAATAAGAGCCCACTGCTTTCCAAAGCTCCCGACTCCTCTGGCTTTTAGGATAGAATAAGAAAAACAGACACAGTTAGTACCCAACTATCACTTCACAATTTTTATTTTTTTAAAGATTTTATTTATTTATTGGAGTGAGAGAGAGAGAGAGAGAGAACACAAGCAGGGGGAGCAGCAGAAGGAGAGGGAGAAGCAGACTCTCCACTGAGCAGGGAGCACACTGCAGGGCTCAATCCCAGAACCCTGGGATCATGACCTGAGCCAAAGGCAGATGTTTAACCTACTAAGCCATCCAGGCGTCCCACTTCAAAAAAAATTTTTTAAGATTTTATTTATTTATTTGACAGAGAGATCACAAGTAGGCAGAGAGGCAGGCGGGCTGGGTGGGAGGAAGCAGGCTCCCCGCTGAGCTGAGAGCCCGATGCGGGGCTCGATCCCAGGACCCTGAGACCACGACCTGAGCAGAAGGCAGAGCCTTAACCCACTGAGCCATCCAGGCGCCCCCCACTTCACAATTTTTAATCAATTGTTAATTATCACTGATCTTTGCCTATGAGAAGAATGAAAATTTCACAGATTTTATTTCAGTCAATTAATTTGTATTTTAATTATTTTTTTTAATAAACAAGTAGAATGAACATACATTTTTTTGCCTCTAAACAGGATAAAATACTCCCAATAAGAATAAAAACACTTATCATTTGGTGAGACAAGACAGTTCTTGTGTACAATCAGTATTCAATAAGTATGATGTAGGAAGTAAGGAAATGTTTTAACATCATACAATGTAAAATTAAGAATCTAAATATTTTCAGGTCATCCAGATATACATTAATGTTGTTAATTATTCTGCAAATCAGGAGGACTTTTTCCATAGGTGTATCATCATAAATTGGAGCATAGAGGTACGCTTACTCCCGTAAATATTTTTGGAAATTTTTCGTTAATTTTCATAATAACAACTCTGTACCGTGTGGATCAAAATTCCAAAAACAATTGACCCACACAAATGAACTAAGTCTATTTACATGTAATGAAATAGCATTTTCCATAGTAGGTTCTAAAAACTGTGAGCCATTTCATATTCTGACAGATCTGTTCAGGAGATAATAATGAGAAAACCTGACCAAAATAACTTCAAGCTACCATCTTTCTAGGAAACATCACGGAGTTAAGTAAATTCGTCTTTGGTGTTTTCAGCGTTCTTCTTCTTTTTTTTTTTTTTTTTTAGATTTTATTTATTTGTTTGACAGAGAGAGAGAGATCACAAGTAGGCAGAGGCAGGCAGAGAGAGGAGGAAGCAGGCTCCCTGCTGAGCAGAGAGCCTGATGCGGGGCTCGATCCCAGGACCCTGGGATCATGACCCGAGCCGAAGGCAGAGGCTTTAACCCACTGAGCCACCCAGGCGCCCCTCAGTGTTCTCCTTTCTTGGGACATTCACTCATCGAAGATTTTCAAATACCAGGGAGAAGCAAACAGGCTGAGGTGCACAGATGTTCACAAGTTCTTGTTCAGGTTCAGCACCAGAGAGATGACTGCAGTAATTAGCTGCAGTTCCAGATTCTAAGATCTAAAATGTGCCTTAGAAATTAGTCGAAGCTTCACATGGAAGGACTGCTCAAAATTGCACCAACATAGGGCCTGAGAGAAAGCTTTCCTTAGTAATTTAATAGGCAAAAAGCTGAAAGTAAGATATCTTTGCAAGCCTTTTGAACTATTTTAGCTAGCTGGCAATTTGATTTGGACAATATTAACTGCTAACAAGGTATGAGGAAAAAAACCCTCTTAATGACATTGTCTACCCTGATCAAATGACGTTTGAAAAGCTGAGTCAAAGTTCAACAGTAAAAGAAAAGAGAAATTCAGTATACTGATGTATTTTCTCCTAAAATAGCTGGGCATGCCCAGTAATGAACCATGAGCAATATTGTGATTTAAGTTACCTTTTTATTAGGATGTTTATCTTAAATATTCTCAGACTTACAAAAAAGCTGCAAATAACTACTAAGATCTTTTTCTTCCAGAACTGTGGAAGAGTAAGATGTTGGTTTGATGTCTATACTCTCGGATACTTCAGTTGGTAGTGCCCACAGGAAAGGGTGTTCTTCTACTAGATAATCACAATATAACCAAAAGGCTTGGGAGATTATACTGATGTATTACTGCCACCCCATCCTCATATCCTATTCATGTTTTTCCCATTGTCTCAGCATCTATTATATTAAAAGAAACACTCATCATATTTATTTATGTCGTTTCAGTGTCCTTCAGTCTGGGACCATTCCTCGGTATCACGATCTTGACAGTTTTGACAATACAAGCCAGTTATTTTACAAAAAGTCCCTTAATTAGAAAATTTTGAAGTTTCCTGCTTATGATTAAATTAAATCATGCATCTTTGGCAGGAATACCACAGAAATGAGGCTGTAAGTCCTTTTCTCTTTGTAATTAGAAATTAATTTTGTGAGAAGCTTCTTTTAAACTATGTAAGAATTTCATTTATCATCATATTGTCAATGTATTCATTTATTTATATCAGGATAGACTCATGCATTCTAATTTTATTAAATGGCATACATCCATTATTAATATTGCCTATACTGATGTTCAGTTTATCCCAAATTTAGTTAGTGGCAACCTATTTCAGCTGGATCCGACACCCTTCTGATATGTCCCTGTCATCCTTTGAGTATTCCTTCAGTATATGGCATAAGATGTCCCAGCATCATCTTGTAATCCCCCATTCCAAGCCCTGAAATCACCATTCTTTCCTTTCATGTCATTCCTTTAAATAAATTGTGTTTAGAAATCAAGCTCTGGACATCAGATGTGACATTATCCAATCAGAGAGTTGTAGCTATGAAATTCACTTTGTGGGCAAATCTCAGGAAGACATGTACGTGTGTGTCCATGCGTGTGCGCGTGCACCCACGTGCCTTCTTTTACAGTGATGTTTATTTCTTGGTCTGCGTGCTGAAACCCATGTATTAAGCGCTTTTTTACACCAATTCCAATCTACTGCTCTAAAATTCGCTCTAGTTTCTTCCCTTTGTGTATTTGTAACTCTCTTCTCTGATGGCAAGGAACTTGGTTTGAGTTAGCCTTAGCATACCTACTACTTTGATCAATTCCCCATAATTAATCAGTTGCTCCTGACCACTGCCTCCTCCTCTCTTGCATGGGGGCTCTCCTCACCCCTTTTGAGTTTCACGACCTGCTCTGGGCTGCCCTTGCATACAGATGTCCTCCTACTTGTGGTCAGCCCCAAACAGTGTGAAGCTGACCCCTTGCATACATGCCCTCCTCCCCATGCTCAGGCTCTGACCCTCTACACAGTGCAGAAGTCCTCAGACTCCCAAGCTTTGCTTGCTCCCAGCCACTGACACCCCTCCTGAACTTTTGTTTCCTCCTAGCACCTCGTCCTGCCCCCGAGCTAGACCCCTACCTTGCTCTGCTCTTAAAGGGCTTTTAGACCAGTTGCTTAAGAGGAAAAAAGAAGAGGGGCGCCTGGGTGGCTCAGTGGGTTAAGCCTCTGCCTTCAGCTCAGGTCATGATCTCAGGGTTCTGGGATCGAGTCCCGCATCAGGCTCTCTGCTCACAGGGAGCCTGCTTCCCCCTCTCTCTCTGCCTGCCTCTCTGCCTACTTGTGATCCCTCTCTGTCAGGTAAATAAATAAAATCTTAAAAAAAAAAAAGAGGAAAAAAGAAGAGAACAGAAAGGGAAAGGAAAAAAGGAAGGAAAGAGCCACTGTTGCTCTCTAAAATCACTTTCCAGCTTGCTGTGTGGGGATGGAGGTCAGTGGTGCAATGAGAATATTTGTGGCAGATTTGATGACAGAAAGTCTAGGTTCTGCTTACCAAATGAATAGTTCTTTTACCCTAATTGAGAAAAGTGTATGTAGAAGTTATACAGCATTATTTGATATATGTCACCTTTTAAAATTACATGTTAAATTAAGTATTTTCTAAAAGGATAGATTTAATAATGCAAGGAGGACTCTTTTTGTCTACTTACACTAGGATCATTAAGGTGGTATATTCACACAGATAAAATGCAGTAGAAGAGTGAAGAAATTATTTGAAGAGTTTAAAACAAAAAATTTCATATTAGCCAGATATGGACAGAAGACAGGATTATTTTGCAGCGGAGTAGCCAGATAATTGTTTAAATCCTCATACTATAAAGTATCTTTTACTACCAGAATGCGTTCCCTAATTTATTAAATGTAATTATCCCCTAATGCAGGCTCTGACAATTTGCAGTACAAATATTTTCTACCAACCCAATACTATAGACATACAAGAGTTCTAAAAATCAGTATCAGAGCAAGAGAAAGTAGTATTATAGATGCATTGCCTCTAAGGGGTTCCATGCATTTAGTTCCGGGATAGAGCATACAAATAATGTTTTCTCACTTATTATAAAATATTTCTTATTTTACATTTCTTAACGGTTTCTTTTAATTGGAAGTGAAAAGTACAAGAATTATGGAAGTTTGTTGGCCAACTGTGTAAAGATGTTCCCATGGTTGGCTATAATAAGGCTTTACATCAGATTTGCAGCCAGAACAAACACATCTTTTTCCAAAACACACACACACACAATATTTCATGGTACATAAAGGTTTTTTTTCCAAGGAAATCTCATCACTCTGTCAGGATAAGTATTCATCTCTAACAGAATCTTCATGATGATGAGGAGAACTTTTGTGAATAATTCACCCCATTTTTTTTCTATCTATGAAATTAACTAAATTAAATTAAATTTAAATTAATACACCTCATCCCGTTTGTCCCCATGGACATTTGTTGTGAAGAGAAAATGGTGCAGGGAAAGAAAGTAAAAAGAGGCATAGGGGACAAAAACAGTAGTACCCACTAGTGTTTCATGAAGTGAAATTATACTGTAAGGGTAAAAGTTACATTAATTCATAACTTCCCAAGGATCCTTTACTAAAAAGATCCAAAGAACAAACAATGTTTTCTCAACTCTTTATTTTTCCTGACAAGTAGAAACAACTTTTTCTGGTTTTGGATAAAAGCGTGGTTTTAAAAAGCATGAGAAAGAAATGGTTGTGTTTTTGGTTTTGTTTTTGTTTCTTCACTAAGCAGAGTCAATTGTTCTATATAATCTCTTTCAGTACGTACTACAGTCCCACAGAGATGTCTCCCTGCAGTCTCTCCTACCTTTGAGCAGACTCTCTTTCTCTCTAGATAAGCCTCCCCTCAGCCTTAAGTAAAAATACAGTAGGGCTCATACATAGCCCTTTAATTTGCTGAATCATGTTTCTAGAAATGTAGTACTTTGTTATGTATATCACTGAGACTTTTCCCCCATTCTAAAGTGTGAAGCTGAAGTAATTTACTTTGTAACTTGAACAATTAACAGCCTCTGCAGGTGAAATCCCTTTTTTCAAATAATAGAAAATTACTTCATGTTTTTAATCTTGGAGTTATTTTCCCCAGAATCCATGTCCCCTCTGTCTCTGTCATCTTCCAAATCTAATCTGGTTCTAGGTCCAGGTCAATCTATGTTCTGGATATCTCTTGAATATGTTCCATCCTCTCTGTCTTTTCTTAGGATATCTTAGTATTCTATATCTTAGTATATTCTATCCCTTCCTCGTCTCTCATTTGACTAGACTCTCTCCTACCCTCCTTTATACTACCATCAGAGTAATCCTTTAAAACTACAGGTATGGTATGACAATTCTCTAAAACCTGTAGTGTCTCTATAACAAGGTATCACCTATACGTCTATGGGTATGAAAAGGTAAATAATAATAGTAATAATAATAATGAATTTAGTTAAATCACAGGCTTCTATAGTTAGAAATTATATATCCTTATGATACAGAGAGAGAATTACTGAGTTCGTATTTTTCCAAATTAAAGTAGTTTTTTCAACTTGGACTATAGTAATTTTCTGACTTTCTAGAAAGCCAAAATAGCTGTCAATCCCCTTTCCTCTGACCAGGTTCAGTAAGATTGGAAATACTAGAGTGCTCTAATTGATTGGACAGACATATAGAGAGAGCTATATATAAAGGCAAGCTCTTTCCTGGGTAAGAAGTAACTTGAGGCAGATATTTATAAATTATGTTCGGGACTAATAAAATCTCCCTGGAAATATAGTCAATAAAAACTGTTCTTAGCAAAATCAAATTTATGCAACCTCAAGCTCTAGGACTTCTATAAAAGACACTAATACAAATAAGCAATCGTTTCAGAGTGTACCACCCTGGAATCTTCAGAATAGCCAAAAAACACAGTATTTAAGGCCAGTCATATAAAAATTAGAGCAGAAAAGAGACATTTTTCTTGATCATACCTAGATAAGTTTTTTCCGATTCTCTAGCAAAATAATCTAAAAGTTAATGCCAGCTTCCTATGTACTATATATGTGTATACATATAATGTATGTGTTATATACATATGTGTACTATATATAGTTGGATTATATAATAAACCTCATCTAGTTCTCATTCCACAGTATTTTTAGGAACTCTGAATTAATCTTCTGTTGCATTCATAAACTGCATATAATAAAGTCATTTTAGTTATTGTTTTAGGTAGATGGTTAGACTAGGTGGACCTCACATTGAAATTATGGGAAAAATTCTGGGGCCCAGAGTGAACAGACAAGATAAGTTAATTCTCCACTAAAGTAGGCACCATACATTCTCAGTGAACACAGAGTTCATTCAAATATCTGTGCCTCCACGTATACTATACCTTATGCCAGGAAAATTTTGTTCACTCTTAACGGCCACACTCAAAAGTCACATCACCTCTGACTCCCTCCTGAACTGCCCAGTCTAGTTTTATTTTTTTACTCCCCTCTCCTCCCGTTGCCCTCTATACATTTCTCTGTAGTATTGGCCACAATGTACTATAAATACTGGTTTATTAAGTAAGATTGGGGGGATTTTGAGAACTATTCTGGATATTATCAGTTTTAGATCTTAGGATAAATCAACTTGGCTCTGCATTTCCTTCTGTTAAGAATTTCTCCTCAAAGAGGCATCTCTTCCATATTATCAATGATTAGATTTTTAGAAGAGATGCAATCCACAGAATGTATGGAATTTGCCCTAAAAAAAACTGATGGGCAGAATGTAAAACTAACAGCAAAACAGAGTAAAAACTAAATCTATGAACACTTTTTAAAAATATATCCCTAAAGAGCTCTTCAGTTACAAAAGAAATTGTACCAGACACCTTGTGTGCTCCCATAGTTTCTGGGCACCCTTTCTTACTATAGCCATACCTATGGTAACATGCATCACACAAGCTTTGGGTATATTTATGCGTAAATACCTGAGAGTACCATGACGTTGGGTCAAAAAATACTCATTTATCTTCTTGCCCGGGGACTTCTCGGACATTTTTGTGTGGGATGCCCATAAGAGCCTGTTCTATACTTGGGTATGTTCAGTCTTGAAGTGCAAAGGACTTAAGACCTATAGGACTACCCTTAAGCTATTAAAATTGGGAGCCGATGGATCAGCATATCCCCATTTTTTTTCCCAGGTAGACAATTCTAAGACATTTTTCAAAAGTCTTCTCAAAATGTCCCATGAGATTTAACACCTGTACCTGTCTTGATGATGATGCACCCAGGTCTTGGCATTTCTTTCTTCCCTAGTCATTCCCACTGGCCCACACACCTGATGCCCAGAGTCACATTCCCAAACTGAGTTTTTTCTCAAACACTGCTTTTAAGGAAACCCAGACTAAAATGTAAATCAAAACTGCTATTAGCATCTATTTAGAAATGAACATAAATTTTAAATACACTGTATCTCAGAAATGGTGGGAGATGGCCAAAAAAAGAACTTGAAAGAAAATCTATAGCCAAGTGCATATTCTTGGGATAACAAGAGAGAATGAAAATAAATTAACTAAGGTTTTATTTCAAAAAGCTAGAGAAGGAACCACCAAGCAGACCCAAGGAAAGTGCCTAAAAAAGCAATTACTAAAGATAAAATCAAAATTTAAGTAAAAATAGAGGGGCAGCTGGCTGGCTAAATCGATATAGCATATGACTCTTGAACTTGGGGTTGTGAGTTTGAGCCCACGTTAGGTGTAGAGATTACTTAAAGATAAAATCTTAAAAAAAAATTTGTTTGGTAGAATACAATTTTCTTTTTTTTTTATTATGTTCAGTTAGCTACTCTATAGTACATCATTAGTTTTTGATGTAGTGTTCAAGGATTCATTAGTTTTGTGTAATGCCCAGTACTCATCGCAACATGTGCTCTCCTTAATTAATAAAAAAGAAAACATAAGTGTAGACACAACCAACAGAAGTCCTAAATTAGTAGCAAAAATCAAGACTCTAAACAAAGCTAACCCTTTGAAAAGACCAACAACCTAAATAAAGTGTAATTAAGTCTAATCAAGCTCATTTAATGATTAAAGCAAAGAATGAAATGGCTTTCCACTGTTTTAATACATTTATTCTTCTAGAAAAAGAAAAAAAAAAAAGATAAGCATTCCCCCAATATCCACCTAGACTCAAAAGAATAGTAGTAGTGAACCGATAAGCATGTTATTTATGCATTTGTCACATCCTAAGCCTGAAAAAGTAAAAATAACAGAACATTTATTTGGAAGCGTATCTTTCATCTTTCCATTAAATATGTCTTTGAAAATTGCTCCCTGGAAAAATCCACTTTTTAAGTGTAAGTGATCAATTATTTTTCTCTTTTCCCTTAGTGAAGTAAAATGCTTTTCTCTATTTCAGCAAATGACACTGAGCATCTAAGAGTGAGGCAAAGACACAACTACTATCTCTTGACTATGACCCTACCAGGTGAAGGACAAAATAAACAAAACAAACAAATAGAACAAAACAAGAACAAATGACATTCATTCAGATGGTACTCTCTCATTATCACTGAGCTATCAGAATTCAGTGATCAATAGTAAACAGGAAAATGCCATTTTGAATTTATTGGTTAATATTTAGTGGGCACTCACTCATTTAGCACTGTGTTAAATTTTATGGATGCATATACATATAAAGCTCTTATTTAAGACAAACCTGGAGTTAAAATATGGCTCCCACTTGGTTATTGTGCAGCTTTGGGCAAGTTTTTTAATTGTCCATGGTCTTACTTTCTTCATTATAAAATAGGAATAATAATAAAGAATTCCAGTTTCTGTACAGATAATACCTATAAACACTAGAAAAAATACAAAAGACAACTACTTGAAGACTTTAGAAATTTTAGAGAAAAGTGAAATTTTAACTAAATGGTAAGTTTCTGATTTTTCTTGCTTTCCATAGAAATATTCAAAGGAATCAACAAAACTACTTACTAACAGAACTAGTAAGTAAATTTGTCAGTCACCAGATATAAGGTTAACATACAAAGATCAATTATATTTTTACATATCAGCAGACAGATATAAAATAAATATTTCTATGTACAACATCAAAAAATGTAACATATTTAAGGAATAAATATTACCAAAAAATTTAACAAAAATTTTAATAAATCTAAATACCTTTAACACTAAAGATAGAAAACATATTCTATTTTCTCCCATCCAAGTACTAACCAGGCCCGACCCTGCTTAGCTTCCGAGATCAGACGAGATCGGGCACGTTCAGGGTGGTATGGCCGTAGACCATATTCTATTTTCTAAGAGAAATTAAAACATAAATAAATATAAAATTATATTAATTCATGAATTAAAAGATTCAATATTGTTAAGATATCAATTCTCCCTTAAACTGATCTAAAAATTCAATGCCATCCCAATCAAAACTCCCAGGAGGATTTTTGTGGAAATTGCCAAGTTGTTTTTAAAATTTATACAGAAATGCAAAGGATCTGAAATAGGCAGTCATTTCTTAAAAAGAATAATGTTGGAGGACTCCTATCTGATTTCAAAGCTTTCTATAAAATTATAATAATCTGGGCGCCTGAGTGGCTCAGTGGGTTAAGCCTCTGCCTTTGGCTCAGGTCATGATCTCAGAGTTCCAGGATCCCTCATGGGGCTCTCTGCTTAGCTGGTAGCCTGCTTCCTCCCTCCACCTCTGCCTGGCTCTTTGCGTACTTGTGATCTCTCTCTCTCTGTCAAATAAATAAATAAAATCTTAAGAAAAAAAAAAACTATAATGATTAAGGTACAGTGGTACTGGTGAAAGACTAGACCTATAAATCAGTGGAACAGAAGAGAACTCAGAAATAGACTCACATGATCAATTGATTTTGACAAGAGTACCAGGGCAATTTAATGACAAAGAGAAACTCTTTTCAACAAACTGGTACGGGAACAACTGGGTATCTGTGAGGGAAAAAATAGACATCACACCCTACCAAAACTTAACCAGAAATGAATCATAGACTTAAATATCAAACCAAAAGCTATAAAACTTCTGAAAGAAACTGTAACAGAAAAGCTTTATAACTTTAAAGAAAGCAAAGATATGTTAAATACCACACACAAAAAATTGATAGAAAATTCATAAATTGGACTTCATCAAAATTTAAAATGTTTGTTCTCTGAAAACCACTGTTAAAATAATCAAAATTCAAGACAAGGACTAAAGGAAAATATTTGCAATACATCTGTATGACAAGAGATTTATATCCAGAATGTATAAAGAACACCTACAACTTTATAAGAAGACAAACAGCTCAGTAAAAACAGAGCAAAAGCCAAACACTGGAGGGAAAAAAAAAATGAACATCAGCAAGTGAATGAATAAACAAAATATGACATTTGTACCCATCAATAACTAATTGATTGACTAATTAACTCCTGATACAGACAATTGTATGTATAAATCTCAAAATCATTATGATGAACGAAAGAAGCCAGACCCATACAGTATGATTCCACCTATATAAAAATTTATATAAATTTCTAGAAAATACAAACCCATCTATAGTAACAGAAAGGAGAGCTGTGGTTGCCTTGGACTCGGGACAGAGGGAAGAATGAACAGCAAAGGGGCACAAAGATACCTTTACAAGTGAGAGAATTGTTCTCTATCTAGATTATGGTCGTGGCTTCACAACAATATATACTCTCAAAACTCATCGAATTTATTACACTCAAATTATACCTCACTAAAATTGATTTTTGGAAATAAATAAATAAAATAATAAAAATAAAGTTGGGATAAATAGTACCACTTCATAGAGTTGTTGTAATATATGAGATAATGCACTTAATGCATTTATTATAATGACTAGCACATAATAAATATTTAATGTTTGCTATTTTTATCTTTATTATTGACATGACTAAGATTAATCAATAGTCCTGTTGTGTGTAATGAGAAGCTGAGTAGGTTCCCATCTGTCCTTGACAATGGTACTAATGTGCTTATTAAGCCTCCTTGTGAGCCTCCTTACAATTTTCTCTTTTTAAAAAAAAGTTTATTTAGGGGCACCTGGATGGCTAAGTGGGTTGAGCCTCTGACTTCAGCTCACATCATGATCTCAGGGTCCTGGGATCGAGTCCCGCATCGGGCTCTCTGCTTGGCAGGAAGCCTGCTTTCTCCTCTCTCTCTCTCTCTGCCTGCCTATCTACCTATTTGTGATCTCTCTCTGTCAAATAAATAAATAAAATCTTTTTTAAAAAAAAAAGGTTTATTTATTTGAGAGAGAGAAAGAAAGAGCAGAGGGAAAGAGAATCTCAAGCAGACTCCCTGGCATAGGGCTCCATCTCGAGACACTGAGATCATGACCCGAGCTAAAAACCAAGAGTCAGACACAACCGACTGAGCGACCCAGGCACGCCTGACCTTCCTTACAATTTTCTATTTTGTTTCAAAACTGAGGTCTTGAGCTTAAATGACATTACAAAGTTGATTCTTTTTGCTTTAACTGCATTCATGGAGCACCTGTTCTGGTCAGTTGCAGAAAAGTGAAATGAGTAGAAGCTCATTTTTCCCACGTCACTCCTGTGTGTTTTGGGTTTTGTTTCCTATTTTCACTTCAGAGGCAGGTAACTTATGGGTGCTAATGTCTTTGCCTTCAAAGAAAAGTACATGTAGATCTTTTTCTGGCATTTTTAGGTTCCTGATGCTTACTGAAAAAGACAAAGTAATGGCAGGGATTCTCCCACCAGATTTTTTTTTTTCTGCCACCAGATCTTAATTAAAAACAGGAGTAAAAAGTGCTCCATATTTTACATTGTATCATCTCTAAACCTTCTTGATAACCTGCTAATAGACCAAGAACAGAGATATGGCATGTCAGAATAATCTTGAAACACTTCTTTGACTCTAAAACTTAAATAATCAGGAGATAACGATAGAAATGCTAACAGAACCATACAGCCACACCTGGATTTTAAAACTCTTGAACATTACAACCAGGCCCTAAAAAACTAAAGATTATTAGAAAGTAGTCAGGGACACCTGGGTAACTCAGCTGGCTAAGCATCTGGCTTCAGCTCACGTCATGATCTCAGGGGACCTGAGATCAAGTCCCGCCTCCTGAGTCTCCCAGCTCAGTAGGGAGGCTGCTTCTCCTTCTCCCTTTCCACCTGCCCTCCCCATTCCCACACTTCACTAGTGCTCTCTCTCTCTCTCTCCTCTCAGATAAATGAATAAAATCTTTAAAAAATATATATTAAGAAATAGTTAATTAACCTATTTAAAAAGAATACATTTTGTGGATTTTTATTCAAAATGGAAGGGTTATTAGTGGTTTGTTTCTTCTTGGCATTATCAAGATTTTAAGTTTTATTTATTTGCTTGTATATCTCAATAAATACAAATTTTATAGGCTTTAGGAGTTATGACTCCTTGAGTATTTCTGGAAAACAATATTTAATAGAGACTGAAAAGGAGCTGTAGCCAGTGCTCTCCTAATGGATCTAAAAATCCACAAGAACACTCAAGACACTCCCTGGACAGTTTTCTTTGCCCAGTTTGCAAAGCATCAAAATTAAACTATAGGACCCAGTAATTATTTGCACATAGACAAAAGCCTGGAGCACAGGACTCATGGGAACATTTAAAAATTGAGTGCAGGGACGCCTGGGTGGCTCAGTGGGTTAAAGCCTCTGCCTTCAGCTCAGGTCATGATCCCAGGGTCCTGGGATCGAGCCCCACGTTGGGCTCCCTGCTTAGCAGGGAGCCTGCTTCCTCCTCTCTCTCTCTGCCTGCCTCTCTGCCTACTTGTGATCTCTGTCTGTCAAATAAATAAATAAAGTCTTTTAAAAAAACAAAAAACAAAAGCAAAACAAACAAACAAAAAAAACTGAGTGCAGAAGTATAGTGTGTACGAATGAACATATGCATAAAGTATACATGTGTATAAATGAACATCTATTATAAGATTATCTGTGGTTGATTGAATTGGGGAAGGAAGATTGGAGTGGGGGCGAGAGGAACATCTAGAATCTGGAGAAAACAGAAATTTTTGGACTCCCCTGCAAGCTTCACTGATTGTTCTCCTGCTCGGGCATTTCTTCAGAATAAGATATTGCTCAGGGATGGCCTGTTTATCTAATAAGAGTACACGTGGGTCTTATGCTTTCTTTTAGTGTATGAATAATCTGCTTGCTTTTTGAAGATTTTCAGTCTGGAATGCATCCAAAGTATTTACATAATTATCAAGCACTTCATCTGATGGATGAGAACCCATAAACATGAAGAAATATTGCAGTCCTGGGTTAGCATTACCAGAGCCGTGAGTGTCTTCCAGAGAGATGTCTGTGCTAAAAGTCAGGAAAACATTCCTGGATGTGAGAGTCATTAGGCTCTGGGCTCTCCGGAAAGGAAAGCCTAAGAAATTTTGCCGATTGACTCACTTAAAACCAGACTGCAACTGGCTCTGGGGGACACTGGCACCATCAGAAAAGGGCTGAACAACCCCAACCAAATGGGCCTTTTCTTCTCCAGTTCCTGGATTCTTTCTGGACATGTGTTCTCTGTATTAGTAAATTGAAGACTATGAGTAGCTACAGAAAAACCCGTATGATTTACAATCTAGAGGCCTGATGTTCCTGTTCATCTAATGAAATTCAGTTATGTTTCTCTTTTCTGGAAGTCCCTTATTTGTATAGGAACAAAAAGCTTTTAGTCAAACTGAAACATATGGAGTGATATTATTTCTAACTATGAGGCCACCTGCTCGAAATCCAGATATTTTGATCACCATAGATAGCTGCTTCTGAATCAGGCTACCCACAGCAAAGTCAAAGAAAAACAGCACAGGGGCGCGTGGGTGGCTCAGTCCTTAATTGTCCGCCTTCGGCTCAGGTCATGATCCTGAAGTCCTGGAATCGCCCGCATTGGGCTCCCTGCTGGGTGGGGAGCCTGCTACTCCCTCTGCCACTCCCCCTGCTTGTGTTCTCTCTCTTGCTCTCCCTCTCTCTGTCAAAAAATAAATAAAATTAAAAAAAAAAAAAGAAAAGAAAAACGGCACAATAAATATGGATACCGCCAAGTCCATGTAAGAAAACTCTAGGACTTCAATCACAGAATATTCCTCAGGCTCCTTCCATGATCATTTCAAAGATTTTAGACCTAATTCTCATAGTCTAATAGGATTTAGTGATATAAGAAGAAATAAATATTTGGTCTTTGTCCCCTATTCATGGCCTAGAGCTTGGAAAACCCTTGTTAATTTCTGGAGTGATAGGGGAAATTGTCATCTTTTGTTAAAATTAATATGTTATAATATAATAAATATATTATAGGCAGTCAGTTGCAAGCGGCCCAGACTTGCACCTGGTGTCTGACGTGGAGGCCATCTAATCTGACTGTGGTTTGAACTGACCCCTGAAAAGTTCATGTCAGAAGTGAACTGAATTTTAGGACACCCAGTTAGTGTCTGGAGAGTTGGATAATTGGTTGGTGTGCGGGGGGGTACCCACATATTTGGGGTCAGAAGTGTTTTGTGTAAGAAACAGAGCTGAGTATCTACTTAAGCTGAACCTCAGGCCTCTCAGTAATTATTAGAAGCCACAAAAATGAGCTCAGTAAGAAAGATTCACAGAAGCAGTCACATGGACAGAGACAAGTGACCCATCCCAGAGCCGAAAAAAATCTACATGACTCAAGAATCCTGAGGAGTCTCCCAGAGTACAGTATAGCATTCTGATGAAGTGCATAGACCCTGGGACACACAGCCTGGGTTCGACCTCTTGTGCCTCCAGTCTCCGTTTTCTCAGATGTAAAAGGGGGATCATAGTAGTATCAACCTCGGAAGACCGTTGTAATAGTTCCATGACTTAATACACATAACATTCTTTGAACAGTGCCTAGCATATCGTCAGCCGTATGGAAAGGTTAGCTACGATGATTATGCATGTGTATTTAAACTGAAGAGTCTGGATCCTGATAATCATTATACTATAACGTTGCAGAGTGCTTCAGAAGATCCCCGAGAGGTAAGCAGGACAGACATCATTATCACAAACTCCCCCTCATTTTACAGATTAAAGAAAGCAAAGCTCATACCTTAATTAGTACCATCTTCTTCGAGTCATGAGAATCAAGAAACATGGTGAGATTTTAAAACGGTGACGTTAGATGGTTCTTAATCCATTTTTTTAAAAGTAATTGAACTAGGAGATTTTTTTTGTTGCTGCTGTTTAAAGGAATAAGGTGGGGATTCCTGGATGGCTCAGGGGGTTAAGCATCTGCCTTCAGCTCAGGTCATGATCTCAAGGTCCTGGGATGGAGTCTTGAGTCCAGCTCCCTGCTCCCCGGTGGGGGTGAGGGGGAGCAGGTCTCTGCTAATCCTTCGCCCTCTACTGCTCCCCCTGCTTTTGCTCTTTCTCTCAAATAAATAAATAAAATCATTAAAAAATAAAGGAATAAGATAGACATATCTGGAAAAAGTCATGTATGTAGCTTTTTCACCTAATGCTACCGGATGAAAGAGGTGACTCATATAGAACCCTTATATACTATACACTTCATTCTTGATTGTATTGTATAAAAAAAAAAACTTCCCACTTTTCCATCACCTCTCTTACACAAAGATCACTCCCTAAAAACTCAAACAAAATTTTGAACTCAAAGATACGCCACTGTGGGAACCACTAACAGGTGATCGTTGGCTTGATTACTTAAAGAAAACACTCAGGAAATTGAGAAACACCAAGAATCTGTACTAGAACTCACCTTCTACTCTTCATTCAACTTGGTCATTCTCAATGATATGATATGTATAGATTTACAACAGATTTGTTGTAACTGAAATATAATGTCTAGTAGATGGCAATACTTCGAACATTCTAAGCAACTCTCGTTATCTGACAGACAGGAAGCCAACATACAAATTTTATGGGACAAGGTTTATGGCTTAATACATGTACTAGGAGTTGTGTTCAAGTCCTAAATATATCATTTCCCAGCTGTGTGGCTTGCAGTTAAGTCTTTAAACTCCCTAAGCCTCAGTTGCTACATTTTATTAATAAGAGGACTTTGAGGTCCACACAGGCGTAGTCAAGGTTAAATACCTAGGAAGTGGTGGGTGTAGTGAGAGGCAGCCAACAATAATTGTTAACATTTATCGAGAGCTATCCATATTCCAACATTGTACTAAGCACTTTCTCTGCATGATGTCTTTATCCTTCAGAATATCCTACGAGGTAGATCATTATTATTCTCTCCATTCTGTAAGTAAGGAACTTAAAACTTGGAGAGGTTGAATTTTCCAAGGCATATTTTTACCAGTTGCAAATGCTGTAATAATAGAATAGTACCTGGCAATTTAGTAAGGTTCCAAATAATGCTTACTGTCAGTATAGTTATTAGTATCATTAGGCCACCACATGCCATCCTGGACAAGGAACATAGTATTTCTGGGCCTTACCTATAAAACTTGAACTATAATAATGTCTGGCCTCCTATCTTCTAGGCTTACTGTCATGATTTGATTAGAAACATGTGTGGAAGCGCTTTGTAAATTCAAGAGTGTGTAGTTGCCAACTTACATTAATGGCTTTAAAAGTGATTATTAATGTTTTCAGTTCAAAAGCATTCAGTATTCAAAATGGAGGTAAAGAAAAGAAGGAAAATATACAGATCTCTTGTCCTGAGGAAGCCAACACGGAATGGGTGTAATAAAGTCACAGACTTAAAGAAGGAATTTTGCTGCTCAGATGGAAGTTGGGAATTCAGTCACGATTTATAGAATGCCCAAGGACTGATTCTCTGTTTTGATGGCCTAACCAATATAATTACATTTGCTTTCTCTCATCCCACAGTTTTATGTCTGTCCCCTTCTGGATTTCTCAGGATATTCTAGACGATACAGAGAGAGAGATTGAGAGAAATAACTTTTCTATCATCTAAATTGGAAATTTCTAGGACTAACAGGTAGCTTCAATCTACAGTTTTCTATCAAGTATTTATAATATTAACTTTCATATTTCATAATAAAGAGTCAATAGACATGCCATGTAACTGAGCTATCAAGACTAAAGTATAGTACCTCAAATTATAAATGTCAAAAAAGAAAAAAAAACTAACATGATACATATGGTAGAAGGGAAAGAGAAAAATAGTGTAGTTATGCTAGTTTCTTTATCTTTTTTAATAAGAAATTAAATGACCTTGTCCAAAGTGGAAAATTACCAACATGTTGTGCACATTTGTACCAAAACAGACACTGGTAGTATCTGTAGCTTCTAAGAAATAAAAGCTTGGGTTGAGGGGTAAGTAGTAGTATTGGAAAAAATAATTTTCTTTCTTATACTCATTCTTGTATACCATTTGAATTTTTCAAACTTCTTGAGTAAAAGAAAATTGGTTTAATTAAGCCAAGAATGATTTTAGTGACTCCTTTTATCTTCAGGATAAACTCCAAACTTCTTGGAATGCCTATTAGTCCCCCCATAATCTGGTCTCTATTTCTCCAGCCTTCTCTGCCTATAGTCTCTCACACTGAATTTTTCCTCCCTACCTTAACAGTCTACACATGTACACTTATAAGCACATTCTCCTTTCTTCTGGAAAAGGGAGATCTGTGCCTTATCTATTAACTGTGATGCACAGAAAAAATATATTTGATAATATGACATATACATATTTAAAACAGATTTGTACAAAACAATATTTAGCCCACCCAGTGCCTTCTGGTATTGTTCATTCCACTCTATTTTATTTTTTAAATGTCAATTTTGATTTTATTTTAATTTGACATTTATTTCATGGACATTGTCACCAGTGTTGGAAAACCACTGCCTCCGCACATCTTGATCCCTTGACCTATACTCTGATCACTTGTTCACTCCTTTAGGTAAATCACTTCCAGCCTCCAAATGTCAGCCCAAGTATCCTCTTATAAACCTCCTGTGACCAATAGCTAGATGGAATAGCTGTTTCTCCCCTACGGTCTTCCTCTGTATTCCCATAACATTACTACTGTGACACTTTCTGTTCTGTGATAATGTCCTCAACTCTCTCTTCCACTAACTATAATTTGTTTACTGCTGCTTCATTTCGTATTAAACATCAAATCCCTGACATATAGTATGTGCTCGTTAAATGCATTATTTTAGTATTGAATGAATGATTCTGTGAGTTTGAAAGCAAAGTCAGTTTACTAAACAATCAATTTGCCAAATTACAAATTCATCAAATTCACTAATTTACCAAATACGTTTTAAGGAACATTTTAAAAATGCATTTAGTGGTTATGAACATATTATCCCTCTTATTGTATTCAAATTGTTGTTATTGAATTATCGTTTAGTGAATTGACTTGTGGAAAATTAGCTTTCCCCAAATTGGCTTTAGAAAAATAGTTTTATTTGTGAATTAATCTAGAGCCATAACTTTTCTTATTTAGTAAATAGTGACATTGCTATCCCTTCTTCCCAATAATATTGTACATGACGAAATAACTTATGTGAAAATTGGATAGGAAGTACTTTGGAAATGTCTACATATTTCAAAGAAAATAGTATTACCTATTTTTATTTACATGGTTAATATGGACAAAACTAATTCTACCTGAATTGGCTATATGCTCCTCAGAAAAATATTTTTGCTTGTCTCAGTCTTGGAATCTTTCTGCTTATTGACGCAAAATTGTTTATATCAACTTGCAGCTACCCCATGTGAAGTTCAACTAGAGAAAGAGACTATCTTAGTCTGTTCTGCTGCTATAAAAAAATACCATAGAGTAAGTAGTTTAGAACTGAACAATAGAAATTTTTTTCTCACAGTTCTGGACACTTGGAAGTCCAAGATTAAGGCACTGGCACATTCAGTGTTTGAGAACACATTTCCTGGGTCATAGACAGCTGTCTTCTCTCAATAACCTCAGTTTCTCCCCAGAAAACTCTCTGGAGTCTCTTTTCTAAGGGTACTAATACCATTCATGAGGTCTCTGCTTTTAGGAACTAATTACCTCCTCAAGCTTTCAACCTCACAAAACCACCATGGTAAAGGTTAAGACTTCAACATTTGAATTTGGGGAGAATATAAGCATCCCATCTTTAGCAGATCTTAAGGTAAGACTACATTGAGTATTGGGCACTGAATATGCCATCTTGTTGACCAATTGAAGGGAGTACTCTCTTTCACCACTATCTTTTAGTATTATACATGGCTTGTTCATAGAAGGTGGCTTTAGAAATTACTTATTTTTTTATGGGGCACCTGGGTAGCTCAGTCGTTAAGCATCTGCCTTCAGCTCAGGTCATGATCTCAGGGTTCTGGGGTTGAGCTCCATATCAGGCTCCCTGCTCAGCAGGAAGTCTGCTTCTCCCTCTCCCTCTGCCTGCTGCTCTCCCTGCTTGTGCGCTGGTGCTCTCTCTCTCTCTCTGACAAATAGATAAATAAAATCTTTGGGGGGAAAATTACTTTTTTAAAAGATTTTATTTATTTATTTGAGAGAGAGCATGTGCCTAAGTCATGGGGGAAGCCTGATGTGGGGGGCTCTATATCAGGACTCTAAGATCATGACTTAAGCCTAAGGCAGACGCTTAACCAACTGAGCCACCCAAGCAACTCTAGGATAGCTACTTATTTTTAAAATTCCAAATTAAATCTCAGGAATTTAGCACGGGGTAAATAAAAGCCAGTTATTTTTATTGTTATTATTATTACTCACTTTTTACTTGTGATTTAACCTAACCTAATATTTTGAAACAATAATACAATTGAACTTTAAATCAGTCATATCTCCTGTAACATTCACAATAAAATATGGCAGGAAGTGACTGCAATTCACAAATCATAGTAGCTTAAAGAAATGTATCACCCTTCAGGGCATCTAGAGTTTTTCTTCCCTGTAATCTTCAATTATATTCTGCTGATATTCGTTTAACTACACTTTATTCCCTAAAGAAAAAGAAAAAAAAAAAAGTGAGGAGCTAAATAGTGTCTTCAGGTAGCTGAATACACATAATACCTCCACCAAGGTAATTAGAAAATTCTCTCTCAACCAACGTTCTTTACTCTCTGCTGATAGGAGGTATTCATGCTAAGATCTATGTAGTAGTACTTCTGTCTACAATTCAGCAATACCATTTTTTCACATTTCCTGAATGAGCTACTATCTAGCAGTAAGAGGAAAAAAGAAGGGGTGTTTCTCCTCTCCACAGACGCCCTCCCATGCAAACTACTGCAAAGATACTATTAGGGCTGCCGAAGAAAACAGAACAAATTAGGGAAAGGTGCCAGAACTCCTCTGGAGGAGAAGATGTGTATTTTCTCTACAGTAAAAACTATTAATTTCTCCAGTGTATCTCAAATATACAAAATGTGAGCTAGCTATGCAGTTGTCAGTTCTGTGATGGCTATAGTTCAGAAATGGATACATTCTGAATATTCATAACCAGCTCCCATCACATTGAAACAAATTAATATTCACTCTGTAGCAATAAAGCCGTTTGGAAGCTTTTCCTTACTAACATCAACCCTGGTTCAACAGTAGATATTCTTCCTGCTTCATAGTTATATTTTTTCATTCCCACATATTTTCACTGGGTGTTTATTATGATGATCACACATTGTATGTTTGTTGATGGCAAAGACCATGTCCAGTCTCCTAGGTCCTCATCCACAAACACGTTCGTTGTCTGTCAGTGTTAAGATGATGCTCCTTCATTGACTAAACACGATGCAATTAAAGGTATTCCTTAATAAGTATTCTAATGATGTAAAATATCCTGCAGCTTTATGGAGCAATAGTACTTGCCTTGTTTTTAAGAATAGTCATGGGCTTGCCCTTCCTGACCTGAATGTGACCCGGATGTCATGTCTTGCTGTTCTCTGAACAAGATGAATAAATGAGAGGACCTTGGGAAGAGGATTAGAAGGGCAGCATGGCTAAGAGAAGGAAAGTCTTAGAATTTAAAGTATCTTAATATGTTTACAAGAAGGAGCCGTGTTCCAAAAACCTGGGCTGAGCAGTGAAAAAATAATAGATACTTTCCAACTGTGAGCACACCCAGTGAAAGGATATATCCGAAACCTCTGAGTGTATGGTTCCCATGAAAAATGTGAGAGTCGGATGATTCAGCAGATCGTAAGTGCTTGTTTCCTTAGGAGGAGGTTAAACTTCATGTCAAGTGTTGAGTGAGGTTTGACTGCTTTTCCAGGTGTCCAGCACATCTTTGTAAACACCGAGGTTAGAGATGAATACAGCTCATTTATTCATGATATTTGCATGACTGAAATCTTTTCACATGTGCCTGGAACAGAGAAGATCTGAAAAGTCCAAAGAAATCCCAGCATGACTTATGGAGAGGCCTCCCAGAGCACACCAAGACCACAAACATTTAAGTCAATGAAGTGGCAAGAGAAGCAGTTTCCTCTACCAACTTGGAGCAATGGGTGTGGGACATTCTAGGAAGGTCAGGAAAGCTATACACCACTGAAAGCTATATACCACTGAAAAGATAATCTGCTCAATAAAAGCTAAAACGGCTCCTGTTGGAGGAAGAAATCTTTTCTTTTCCTGCTGATGCAATTATACACCTGAACACCTGGGCGAATAACAATAAGACATTTTATATTTGTGCTCGGATAAAAGAGAAGAAACAACATACCACAGACTTGGGAAAAGGTAATTAGGAGGAACAGAGAAAAGGATTAGGATACAAAATAGGCCTATTTCCCCCAGTGGAATATTTTTGAAACAAAAGATTTCTCTTTTAGGGAGGATTCAGACATTCTTTCCTCTTAAAATCAGCCCTTGGATGAGCTAACACTCCCTTTAGCCTCTCACAGTTCCCCAGTCTCACAAGCCCCACCAAGGAGCAAAAGTTGAATGTGTTTCCTCAACTTCTACTTATGAACAGGGCAGTAGTTTATTCAAAAACCTTTGGAGGCAAATTGTCTTTATCATATATTGTCAAGCACTAAATCATTTTACATCATGGATGTCCAAAGAAAATAACCTTTTTTATATTCCTTTTCTTTTTTTAAAAAAATATTTTATTTATTTATTTGACAGAGAGAGAGATCACAAGTAGGCAGGCAGAGATGGGGGAGAAGCAGGCTCCCTGCTGAGCAGAGAGCCCAATGTGGGGCTCAATCCCAGGACCCTGAGATCATGACCTGAGCTGAAGGCAGAGGCTTAACCCACTGAGACACCCAGGTGCCCCTTATATTTCTTTTCTTATTGTAAAATATGTATAACATAAAATTAATCCCTTCAGCTATTTTTGAGTGGGCAGTTCTAATGCATTAAATGCATGGACACTCGTGTGCAGCCATCACTACCACCCATCTCCAGCACTTTCTGTTTTTTATGGGGTTTTATTGTGATGTAATTGACATATAACACGGTGTCACTTTCAGTTGTCTGATGCATTGATTTGATGCACATTCAATGCAACACTTAGGTATTGCATTACCTAACACCTCTATAATGTCACCTAATTAACATTTCTTAGTTGCGATGAGACCCTCAAAGATCTACTCTCTTAACAACTTTCAAGAGTACAATACAGTATTAGTAACTGTGGTTACCATGTCATACTTTAGATCCTCAGAATTTATTCATCTTGTAACCAGAAGTTTGTACCCTTTGAAAAACATCTCCCCACTTTCCCTAACCCTCTGCCCCTGGCAACCAGCATTCTACTCTCTGATTCTTTGAGTTTGGCTTTTTTAGATTCCACATATAAGTGAGATCATACAGCATTTTTCTTTCTCTGTCTCACTCACTTAACATACTATCCTTAAGTTTCAAACATGTTGTCCTAAATGGCAGGATTCCAGAGAAACAACTTGTGATTGGCATCAGTTGACATGGAAATTTGAGTGTAAACAATGACCATAATGTTCTGAACAATTTATTTTCACAGAGTTTTGATGAAATACATATTCAAAATCTCAAAATATGGAATAGTAAGTATTCTATAAAATACAAAAAATCTGAAGCACATTGTAAGTCATTCATTTAATTCCCAAAGTCTGTTGTAATCACCAAGGCAAAAACTAAACACAAACTTCAATGACAATTTATAAATATGTTGCTCACTTTGAACATCAAAACACTTTTTCTTAAAATGTATGAGATAAACTTAAATTTTAAGGATCATAAATTCCATGAGCGTGTCTCCAAAGTCCGCATCAAATGGGTAGGACGAGCCACTCGTCTGCTTGTCATGAAGACTACGGAAATTGTCTTGGGGCAATTAATTTTCCTCTCTTACTATTCCAACTCCAAAGGCCAGGACAATGGAACCAAGACCCATTTCCACCCACCTTGCCAGAAGGGTACGGCAGTGGGAGAAAACCAAACTAATGAGGAGTGGGGGAAGACATTCAGGACCAGCTGTGTCCCAGAAACAAAGCCGAAAAAGCTTCCAAGGAGGTTGCCAGACTGGAACAGCCGCATCTCGGGTATTATAAAGTAACCACTCATAATCCTGATGGTTCCTGATCATTTTTGCAAGTATTTTTTTAATGATCATTTCAGAGTCTAAGGCCACAATCCTCTTATACTACCTATGTGACAAACATTAGTAGGTGAATTAAAGCAAACAATAGTAGGTGAATTGTTCTTCTCTGTCAACCTGCTTTTGACAATGAGTGGACTCAAGCTGGTGAAGGACTAATCAAACCTTGATGGGCATGGGACTGTCTTGAAATAAATGCCTCCCCTGGGTTTTTAAGGCATCAGCTCTGGCAGATGAGACCTGCAGTCGATCAGATGTGTGATTGCATCATGTAAACGACACCCGCTGGACTTGCCTTATTTGCTTTTATGAAATTCCTGTCAGTTTTGAGACATAAATAATTCAAGCAAATGGCTTTGGACATGAGAGACTGCCAATTATTATTGTGTCGCCAACTCACCACCATTTGTTTTGGTCACCAGAGTATTTCTTTGGAAAAAAACAAACAAACAAACAAGATTTCGGATTTAGAATAAGTTCCACCTTCGAACAATTTCCTTTTCCTGCGATTTCTTACAAGCTAGTTTTATTTGTATTTGGAAAAAAGAAATGGGAATTTATCATTTAGCATGCCTTTTGTGTTTCCTTGATTCCTCTGCAAAAGTTCAAATATAATAGAGTTGGGAATTAAACAGTACAAGCAATTACATCAGAAAAATGGAGCAAAGCACTTTCAGTATTTTTAAAAGAACCATAAAATTCCCAGAGTACAATCAACACATTTAAGAATTCAAGAGAGAGAATTACAATGCTTACATCAGCCTAATAACTGAAATGAATCCAGCATTTCCATTTTAAAGCCACTAATCCAAGAATAAAGGGGAGATAAAACAAACTCAGACGGCTATAAAAGTGCTATGTTTGGGACTGAGCATTGTGGCTTCGCCTCAAGTTTAGGGTTACCTCCGAAAGAGCCAGAAGTTGCTAGGTGGGCTGCAAAGTCATGCTGCTTTCTTGGCTCTGTCCCCTCTGTCGTTAACAGGACGATGAACAATGGCACTGATGTCTACATCGTTGATTTTCCCTAATGCAAATGTTCTTATGGCACATTCTCTTCTCTTTTTTTGAGCTCTGCATTGTGCATTGGAAGTCACCATCAGAATGTTCTTTTTAATATACACTTTAAAGTACAACGCCACAAGTTCCATAGCTTCAGCTAGCTGCCAAAAAAACTCCTAAGAATTATTAACAGTCACGTCCCTTATCCTTGAGCACAAGTGATTTCCTGAATGAAAGCTACTTCATTTTAGTTCTGCTCTTCACACTTCCATAGGAAAACAAAACAGAACAGGGCTCCAGATTTTGAATTAGTCATTGACCTCCCATAGTCTGTGGTGATTAAATGAAGCTCCACGAGGTGCTCAGCCAGTGCCATCAATAAGTCAATTTGTCCCTTCAACACTCTTTTGTCATAATGAAGACCCACATCCAGTGATTATTCCCATTATCCAAGTCTTAGTCACTCCAAGAAGAGCAGATTTGATATTTCTGAAAGAGGAAACACACTGTTCAAATGACTCGTGATGCCTTCCCACGAAGTCTGAACTGCATTAGCCCTTTTCCTGCTGCTAAGATCTGAAGAGAATGCTCCTGATGTAGGATGACCAGCTTTGGCCAATAAAAATAAAGGATGCTCAGTTAAATCTGAATTTCGGACAAACAACAAATCATCTTTAGTGTGTCTCGTGAAAAATTTGAGATATACTTAAAAATGATGTTCCACACAAAATTTGAAACACACGTATACAAAAAATTTACTCCTTATTTTTCTGAAATACACGTGTTACTGAGTGTTGTGTGTTTTAGCGGGTCCGTCCACCCGATGACACCACTCCATGTGGACCAGCAAGGCAGCCGATGAGAGAGTCAATGGCTACAGCTGATACTAGAAGCTAAAAGTCAGGTAGCACACAATGCCTTTAAAGATATTTTCTTCCTGCAAGCAAAAGGAGATTGGGCCTGCAAGGTAAATGAAGCTAGGCTCTGGAGAGAGGCCAAACCCTGGGGAGAGCGGTGGCCAACAACAAAGGCCTCGGCGGTACTCAGGGGCTCTCCATAAAGGACACGCACCTGCTCCAAATGTGTTGTCACCATAAGGTGGTTTCCCTGCGAGGTTCTTTTCAAAACTAATGATGTGCAACCAACGTAGTCAAGCAAGGCCCGGAAAAGACCTTAAACGGAGAAATTAGCCATCCAGCTTGTTTTCATAATCACCTCCTCTTCTTTTAGGAATCTCTGTTCTACCCAGTCATTCAAAGAAATCAAAGGTCAAGAGGCAGTCATTTCTGACTTGAAGCCAACTTTGTTTTGAAGAAATTTCCCTAGTGTTTTAGCACAAATCTCAAATACATCTTGTGTTGAAAATGTATTAAAATAGTAGAAAACAAACTGCGTTTATATTACACATGTATGCATACAATTGTGGGTGAGTGTAGAGATGGTGGAAGGAGATAAGCGATGACTAAGGTTAACTGATAGTTGAGAAATAGTTTTTGCAGATTTCCTAAAAACCAGAATTCTTGAGGTGCCTGGGTGCCTCAGTCAGTTAAGCAATTGACTCTTGATTTCAGCTCAGGTTTTGATTTCAGGGTGGTGGGGCCCCACATCAGGCTCCATGCTGGGTGTAGAACTGCTTAAGATTATCTCTTTCCCTTTCCCTCTGCCCCTCACACTCCCCCACAACCATCATGTGGATGTGCACACACATTCTATCTTCCTCCCTCTCTAAAAAAAAAAAAAAAAAATGGTTATATTTATCTTCATCTTGATGACTCAAAGCTCTACTGTGTCCAGTGCCTGTGAAAATGCCTATGTATGGGTTTTATGGTCTCCCAAATAATCTACTTTATGATCTTCTTTGCACATGTAGAAACATTGTTGGACAAAGAAGCATAGGAGATTGAGACTATGGATTCCCCCCTGGTGTGGTTTCTCTCTCCTTCGTGTCCCATACCTTATCTTTCCTTTAAATCTAGTCATGTAGGAACTGATGTACAGGTATATTTATAACTAATGAAGCAATGAGTACAATTTCATAATAAATATTAAGGTGACCTTAATGAGTGAGTGATTCAAGATTTATGCTGCCCAATATGGCAGCCACTAGCCAAATGCAGCTGTTGAAATTTAATATAAAATTAATTAAAATTAGGGGCGCCTGGGTGGCTCAGTGGGTAAAAAGCCTCTGCCTTCGGCTCAGGTCATGATCCCAGGGTCCTGAGATAGAGCCCCACATCAGGCTCTGCTCCGCAGGGAGCCTGCTTCCTCCTCTCTCTCTCTGCCTGCCTCTACCTACTTGTGATCTCTATCAAATAAATAATTTTTTTTAAATATCTTTTTAAAAAATTAATTAAAATTAAATAAAATTTAAAATTCCATTCTTCAGCCACACTAGCTACTTTTCAATTACTCAATAGCCACACACAGTTAATAGTTCCTATAATTGTACAGTGTAGATATAGGATTTTTTCCATCATCACAGAAAGTTCTGTTGGACAGTGTGGTTCTATAAGTTACTGTATTTTCATACAGAACCAAGAAGGATATGCTTATTTTTAGATACCATTCTGTCCAACAGTCATTATAGGGAAATAGAAAAAGAATAAATAAATTCAAAAAGACATAGTTAAGCAAAATAATTGGAGAAAACTTACTAGATCAGCCAACAATTTCAGGACAGCTTTGGCTGAAAAACAACAGATATGTAAGATGTGCAAATATGCATTTCCAGTGTTAGTCATGATTGCAATTGCAACTGTAATTAAAAATAGGCCCATTGGGAGCATTCAAGCAAGACTGCCAGGGTAAACCTATTTACCACTTACCAGCTGTTTGATCACAGGCAAGTTATCTGATCTCTCTGTGCTACTATTTTCTCATCTATCAAGTGGGATAATGATAATACCTACATTTCCAGCAGGACCACCTCATATATGTAATTGGTACCCCCTGAAGTTGTGTAGCATATGTAACTCTATAAGTTGACTCTCCTCAATGGAATTTGAAGGGATCAAAAAAGCAAATTCATTTAAAAGACTTAGACAGTATTTGGTTGACATATACTAAAGCACTCAATAAAAATTAGCTATATTTAAACTATTTCACAAAAGGAAATTTCCCAAAGGAAAAAAATCATATAGTAAAATTCAAAAGCCATTCATAACTAGGGTTCCCAACAGATGTGGTTTGTCCCGGCCTAAGCAGATTCTCAGCATGCAGAAATTTCAGTTTAAAAATGAGGAAAACCAGGATAAGTTAGTTACCCATAAGAAAGAGAAAGAATATATTTCACCCCAAGTAAGATCCAAGAGTGGAAAAATTTTACTCACTCTAGCCAATGAGTCCCAGTATTAGTAACAGCATCTGGCTAAACATTATGCATTCTTCAAACTAAATATAAGGGTCAGGGGATGAACAGGATTAACATGGTTCTTCTTGGCTTTAATGCAAAGATTTGCATGAAAGTCAAAATTGTCCAGCTGGAGCAGAAAATAGCACAGTCCCTGTGGCTTGTGGCTTTAAAAATAACAGCACTAAATACCTCAGCCTAGGATCAGATAGCTGAACTAGGACTGGCTTTTTTTTTTTTTTCCTTTTCTATTTTGACTGAAGTGAAAAGGTTTGATGGCATCCCCTTAGCCTCTAGCCCTGGAAACCTCAACTCCAAAGGAAACAGCTGACCAGAAATGTTTAATTGCTACAGAGCAGCTTGTTGTGATGCTCTATATTTTACAGACCACAAAAGAGGAACTGTATTTTGTCCCTAGTATTTATTACGTCCCCATTGTTCAAAAGTAATCTATATCTTGGAAAGGAGGCTAGAAGTGATGTTGGTAATGGTCTTAATTAAATCAAGTATTTATGATCTCCTCTAAAGTTCTTTATTCATACAGATTTGAGCAAGAAAACAACAGGACAGCCGCAGTTGAATCAGTAAAGAAAGGCAGAAAGAATCAGCATGGTGATCCTAAAACAAGTTGCCATCTTACCCTACAAGCCTCCCTTCAACTGAGCACTAAATTGGATTTTATTGGGTGAGTCCCAACCACCAATGCTTTTATGAGTCCCACCAACCACTCATTATTGCTCATCCACAGTGCACTGGAATGCTAAGAGATAATAAGGGAGGATAACAGACAGGGCATTCTGAATGGAGATCTTCTTACTGTATAGAAGTTGAATGTGTCCCTTTTCAGTGGGAATTCTTCTTGCCTAATAGCTTTCTTTAGTGGTGTACAGGTGGCTTCCTCATTAGGAGAGTGCTCAGTGTGAGGTCCTGGGTATAAAGAAAGGGAATATTATCCTTTTTTGCTTTATCTGCCTCCAAGTCAACATCTTTGATCTTTGTCCTTATAAATAGGTTTGCAAAATTTTATACCAGCTCATTCATTTATCAGTTCATGCTTACTGTGTGAATCACTAAGAGGGGGAGGGGTGGCAGGAGTAGTTCACTTAGAACACACTAAGGGGAAAAGGAAAACATGAATACAGAGTAACCCAAAGTCAACCTCCAATTTGGGGCGATCATCAATGATGGAGGGCAGCAGGGATAGAAATAAGTTTCTGAAAGTAAAAATAGATGTCATTTTTATTTCACCTTAAATTCTTTGAAAGAGTTTGAGGAGACATTAGGGAGGAATGGTAGTTTTATCTTTGGGATGATATGTCACCAGGATCAAGGTTAAAGAAGGTTTTCACCTCTGAAGACTAATTGATAAGCATATCAGGTAGATTAGGAGAGTACTAGGGGACAAGAGGAGCTATTAAATCAGAAGGCAGATACCCCTCACTATAAAGTCTCCTGTCGGTAGGAGGCAGATTACCGTGCAAGATTAGTTGGCTTTAAGGCCAGTACATGATTTCTCACTACTAACAATTTTAACCATCAAGTTTTTATCTTGTAGTTAATATCATTTTAAATAATAGGTTGAGGTTTGAGTTCTGTTCATGGAGTCCACATCATTAACCAAGCTCTCAGTATTAGTTTTCCACAAACATCCTTACAAATCTCGAGGCAGAATACTAATCAGGCCAGGTGCTCATTCTTTCAACTCCATAAAGGAGAGACTTTGAAGTAAATGAAGCTTTGTGCATGGAATAGATGAAGAGCTCCATGCGTTGGGAGGGAAATCAGACTGAACAAGAAGTTAACAAGTCAGAGATTTTCTGACTTGATAGTGAGTTAAATGACAGAGGTCTAATCTAGCTATTCTGTTAACTTGTGGTGCAATCTTTCACTTTATTATATCCCCTGGTTTCCTGTCTGCAAATTAGAAGCAGCAATCCTACACGGACGTGTGGAGAATTCCAGGTTATCTCACCAAGTTTTCCAAGTTATCACGGGCACTTGGGTCTAAGGCTTGAAAGAATTTGGGCCAAACCTAAAATAAATCACATCCCAAGATGATAAAGTTGTTTCATAAAAATTAAAATTATTGTCCTCGGCAACTGTACTAGACTTCTCAAAACATGTGATACTCACAGGAATCAGACCCTCACACTATTGAGTGAGAGAAAGACTGTGGAACAATTTTGTAGATTAATAAAGTTTCTTAACAACTCTTTTTTTTTTCTTTAATCTGTCTGTTTGTAAAACAATAGTTAGAGACACTTGTTGGATTCAAGATAGTAAAGTCAAATCCATCTCAACACGGGCAAAAGACTTTTTCTGTAAAGGAAAGTTTCTGTAAAGGAAATGCAATTAATAGATCCAAGCTTCCTATATATTTCATATAGTTGTTGACATCAATAACTAAGAAAACTGAAGATAAAGCAATCTGCTAGTAGAAAATACCACATTAATGCAAATGCTCATCTTAACATTGCAGGAGTAGCTCTACCACTGGCTTCGAATTCACCAATTCTGGTTTCTAGAAATTCTACTTACCTTTGACCCTCTGTTCTTCAAAAATTGGATAAAAGTAGAAAACTTTTCCCGCAAAAGGAAGTTTTGAGGGGATTTTCAAAATCAAAAATTCCTTTTTTATAACCTCCCACATTTTAAAAGCAAAAAATAAAACAGTAGATTTTAAAAAGCAAACAAAGACGTTAATAGCTGAGCTGGTAACAGTTTAGCATTCTGATGTTAGGCAGGTACGCTGGAAACTGGTTGGATACGGAAATGTTATGCTCAAATGGTTCGGAAATATAAACCATTGGGAATCTGAGTAAAGGGTATAGTGGAACTCTGTATTTCACTACAACTTCTGGTAAATTTGAAACCATTTCAAGACACTTTTTAAAAATAGAAGTAGTTTTTAAAACAAAAGAAGAGTCAAGTGTTTTTCTAGACCAGTAATCCCAAAGGGGGTGTCTGGATCAACATCATCACGTGAAAATGTGTTAGGAGGGCACCTGGGTGGCTCAGTCATTTAAGCGGCTGCCTTTGGCTTGGGTCATGATCTCGGGGTCCTGGGATCGTGCGCCGCATTGGGCTCCCTGCTCAGCAGGGAGCCTGCTTCTCCCTCTCCCTCTGCCTGCTGCTCTGCCTACTTGTACTCTCTATCTCTGTGTCAAAAAAAAAAAAAAAAGAAAAGAAAAGAAAATGTGTTAGGAATGCAAATGTCACATTTAAGGAAGAATCTGCTATTCGTTGTGAGACAAACTTTGCCAGACTCAGAAGCCAAAGGATAGAGACAAGAAAGGGAAGGATGCATATGCAGATAGTCCTCCTGGTTAATGGGGAGACATCTCAGGTACAGGGGAGAAATAAGATCCCAAGGAGAATAGCATCTGAGGGAGTGAGTACATGGGCAAACCAAAGTTCTGGGCTCCCTTTGTCTGATGTTGGGGATGATCTGGCCTCTGTGAATGCAGAAATCTCACTACTCAGGGAAGCTGAAAAAAAAAAAGAACCTGGCTTTGGACAAATAGGCAGAGAGGAGATAACATGCTAATTCTGGATTAGTCCTAGAGAGTACATGCTCCTTGAAAAATCAGTACATTCACACATACAGCTCCAAAATAGCACTTTTAATATTTCACCAACTATGATGACTTATAACGAACTTTCACTTTATTTTTTTTTGTAATTTTATTTTTTATTTCAGTGTTCCAAGATTCATTGTTTATGCACCACACCCAGTGCTCTGTGCAATACGGGCCCTCTTTAATACCCACCACCAGGCTCACGTTAAATGTAATTTTTGTAAGGGTGCCTGGATGGCTCAGTCGGTGAAGCATCCAACTCTTGATTTTGGCTCAGGTCATGATCTCAGGGTCATGAGATTGAGCCTGGAGTTGGACTCCATGCTGGGCATGAAGTCTGCTTGACATTCTCTCTCTCCCTCTCCCTCTGCCCTTCCCCACCTCACTTGCGCTCGCTCGCGCTCTCTCTCTCTTTCGCTCTAGGAAGGAAGGAACAAAGGAAGAAAGGGAGGAAAGAAGGGAGAGAGGGAGGAAGGAAAGAAGGGAGGAAGAAGGAAGAAGACATGTTTAAAAAAATCTGAAGACTATACACATGCTCATTGTGTTCATATAACACACAAGTAGTGAACATAAGAAAAGTACACAGCAGCCATTCTTTCCTAAGAGAGATACAAATTTCCGTAACATTTTAGTGGAAGGGCAGTTATCATTCAGTTGTGGCAGAGGGTCAGAAAAGGGAAATGTGAGTAGTGTTTGAAGCGGAACTAGAAAGCACAGTCTTGAAAGACAAACCGCATATTTCTCTCTTCACAAATTCTAATGAAGAGAAAAGCTTCTGGTAAAGGGAGTGCCAGGATGGGAACTTTTAGAATGGGACTTGTATAGCAATGGTTTGAAGAATCAGGATAAGAACCAGAACCGAGAGGCAAAATGGAACCTGAGATTTTTAGGAATTCATATAGGAAAAGAACATTTCAGATTTAGAGAGTCTATGGAAAATAATGATTACAACTGAGCAGAAAGACAGACTTTCCCAGCATGGCACAGGGCAAAGAGCTCTGGACCGGGACCAACAGCATGGGGCTCTCATCTCCACAAAGCCATTGAGTAACTGTGTAGTCTGGAAAACTCATTTGCCCTTTCAAGACCTCAACTCCATTTATAAAATAGGAGGTGAGAGGGGTGCTGGATAATGATCTCTAAAATCTTCCTTTGCTGAAAGCAATATGGCCGCCAGAACACAGAAGCTCAGGAAACATGGATTGATTTGAATGACAGCTGAAAATCCTGCCTCTCCCAGGTGCCTTTGGCAATAGTCTTCCAGAATTAGAAACAGAAATGAACTTTACCAGTTCAGCCTGGACCTGCAGGCTTTGTCTACTCTGGTCAGCACATCCTCATACCTGGACTATCTTCAGAAAGGTTGCTAGAGTCTGCCATTTTGTGGAGAAATCACTGTAAGACAAAAATCCTGACACTATCAAAATACAGCCTCCTGAGAGGAGTTATCCCTTCAGTCCACTAAATCAAATAGTTTTATTTTCAGTTATAGAATAACTTTTCTAACCAACCCACCTGAGTATTAAGATTCACACAAATAAATGAGCTGGTTGTAGAGAGAAATCCATGGACTAAATTCTTTTTTAAGCCATTGTAGTCTAAGGTCCCCAATTTTGCCTGGCAGAATGAAGCTGAGAGAACTCATCCCTCTTCATGACCTCCGAATAAGGAACATCAAACTGGAACACCTGGGCCCAATTAGAACCTTCGTTTTCCTTACAGAGTATGTTTTATTGTCAAAATTATTGCTCCAGCTATCCACTGTGTTTTACCTGGCTCTGGGCAACCAAAGAGACTTAAGTTGGAAATTACCTGTGAAATCTCACTATGGACAGATAAAAGATCCAGGTGTTTCCTGTGACAAGCGGCACTGAAGCCTGCAATATTGATTGGTTGCCTAAATTTACTAAGAAAATCTGGACAGATCAAATTTACTTATTTATATGCGAGCGAGTGCTGGAAATTGAAAAGAGAAAATTCACACTGAAAAAAAAAATGTTCTTTACTTTTATTTACTTTCCTCCATTAGTGATATGACCTTTGAATTTGGAAACCAAATTACTATAGGCAGACAAACTACCTATTGGCTAAAATAATAAGAAGGATAACCTTTTGTGCATCATTACCAAGTTAATATCTTATATCTAGTTATCTTAATGAGCAGTTTTCTTAATAGTATCCATTACTAACTACAAGAAGGAAAATAGGTCTCACATGCAGAATGTTTATAAACACTAATTACTGGAGACACTGTTCCAGTCTTAATGGCTATCTTTCTATTCTAAGAATATAAAAACAGGGGAATATAATGCTTTAATGAAAGTGCTTCTAATTAAATTTGGCTTGAAACTAACCATTCTCCCTTCCCCCAAAAAATTCTTGAATGTTATACTTTCATAACAACCCCACCAACAAATAATATCTTATAAAATTCCCAAGAAACCATTACTTAATAAGTTTAATTCATGTTTGTTGAATTTATTTTTATTTTTATTATCAATTTGAAAAGTTAGTTTGATATACAATTTTCAGAATCTTTTGTGGGCTTTGACAGATTTGAGTTGATGGTTTAGTCTATCCTAACTAATCCCCAGGGACCACTTTCTAGTGCCCTTTTGAACAGCATGAAGAACAAAGAGCACAGTTGTTCCGATCTATGACATGATTATTTAGGAAGAAATTTGCTTAAAGAGCTAATCTAATTAAATAGAGGATTACATGTAATGGACTAGAGCTACTGTCTGCTAGATGAAGAAACTGTGCTTCTAGAAGCCAAAGCATCAAATTGAGTGCAGGCTCCATTCTGCATGTTAGTCTAGGCTTCTTTCTTAACACTGGAAACACATGCACAGGGATAAAGAAAATTCTTTCTCATTCTTTGCTTTCCATGTACAAGATGCAGATTATTTTTATAGGGCAAGGATAATGAACTATTGCCTTTCACAAAATAAACATAAATTCATAACATCTTTTACTTATTTTTTTAAAGATTTTATTTATTTATTTGACAGACAGAGATCATATGTATGCATAGAGGCAGACAGAGAGGCAGGCAGAGAGAGAGAAGGGGAAGCGGGCTCCCTGCTGAGCAAAGAGCCTGATGCAGGGCTCGATCCCAGGACCCTGAGATCATGACCTGAGCCAAAGGCAGAGGCTTAACCCACTGAGCCACCCAGGTGCCCCCATAACACCTTTTAAAGAACTGTTACTAACTCCATATTTTCAATGTATAACAACATTGGTAGATTTTGTTCTCCTGAGATAAATACAGTCAGAAATATGGAAGACTTCTCTAGTCTGCTTTGGAACAGAAAAATTGAACCATAAATTGTAGGGATGTTAATCATAGATGACTATCTTAAAGCATGACAAAAAACTGGTACATGAAGGTATGAGAGAATGAGTATATTAGGAGTTGAAGGATTGTCAAGATGAATGGAGGGACAGAGTTTTCAGAGATGATTCTAGATGAAGGTAGGGGTTCTGAAGAATGAAGTACAGGAAGAAAACTTGGAGCTTTGAGGGAATACTTTAATCCAATTTTAAAGCTATTTGAAAGAAAATACAAAAAGAATTGAAAAGAGCAGTCAACCTGGGATTATCATAGTAGAACCAGATGCTGCATTCCAAAAACAAAGAAAAAGCAATGTGGGTAGTATTTGTTAGAAACTTTGGCAGATCAGAATTCACTTAATATCTAGAAAAGGACTTGCAAATAAAACTGGATATGGTGCCTTGAAGAAAGAAGATTCTTACTACTGAAGGAAAGAAAGAAATTATAAGAAAGTTCCATAGTGATCTGGAACACAAAATGGTTAAGAAGTTAGAGACCTAGGAAAAACTAGATGTCCCCAGGAAGCTAGTCAGTTTAAAGGGATGTAACGTGAAGACTTGGAGCACATATATTATCTTCAGAGAGAAATTCCTCCTCCTTCAGCACACATGTATTCATGCATACATGCACATTCACACACACAAACACACACACACACACACATTGAAATTTAGCTAATTTTTAAGATAGGGAACAGTGACCAAAGTCATTTTTCAATGCTGCCCTTTAGTGAAATACATTGGTATGCATTATATTAAATATATATGTATATATATATATACACATTATATTTAATATTACATTGTTTGAACCAGTGATTCTTGAAGAAATACATCTCTTCAATAAGGTTTAACACTTGAAACTAAGACACTAAAAATAAATAATTTCTTCATCATTTCCTTTGTCTCTGCATTCCCCATCAAATTTTCCATTCTCCTAAATTGAGTCAGCTTCATGGGAAAATTGAATGAGAACTTTTATAGCAACTATGCCTCTTGTCAATAAATGTCTGCTGTAACTTTGACTTAATTATATACAGATAGAGCTGTCATCATTACAATAATTTTCATGCTTCAAAATCAAATAATTCATTTCAGGAATGAATATTTCATGACATAGACACACTTTGGACCATGTTGTGTCTTAGTCTTTCAAAAAGGTAAGAAACAAAGGTGCCCGGGTGGCACAGTCAGTTAAGTGACGGAAGCTTGGTTTTGGCTAAGATCATTATCTCAAGGTCATGGGAATGAGCCCCCCTCAGCACAGAGTCTCCTGAGACTCTCTTTCCGTCTGCCCCTCATTTCTTTCTCTCCCTCCTTCTCTCTCTCTCTCTCTCAAATAAATACATCCTTTAAAAAAGTAAGAAACAATTTTTGAAAGAGAAAAGGGGGAAAGTATCCATGCTTTGTTTGATAATGATTTTCATTTTGAATTCTCTTTTTGGAAGCTAATATCTTACTTTAACTGAATTGTCTAAGAATCTGTCCCAGTGTCATTAAGCCCTATATGTTTTAATTGCTCGGTAATCAAGGCATACCATCAAGGATCCTGTATCTGGGTGACTCTATTCCTTTATTTACCAACATTTACTGGCACATATTTTTTGCCAGGCATTGTGACAGGCACAGAAAATACAGAGACAAACCATCCCATATGCGTTCCTAAAGTTCAGTGTCTCTTGGAAAAAACGGACAAGAAAAACAATGATTATAAAGCAATAGGATCATTGACGGGATTCAAAGATTTTATTTATTTATTTGAGAGACCGAGATCACAAGTAGGCAGGGAGGCAGGCAGAGAGAGAGGAGGGGAAGAGGCTCCCTGCTGAGCAGAGAGCCCCATGCGGGGGCTCCATCCCAGGAGCAGGCTGATCCCAGGAGCAGGCTGATCCCAGGAGTGGGGCTCAATCCTAGGAGTCCCAGGAGCGGGGCTCGATCCCAGGAGCCTGGGATCATGACCTGAGCTGAAGCAGAGGCTTTAACACACTGAGCCATCCAGGCACCCTATTGATGAGATTCAAGAAAGATGTCCTGGCTGCCTCAGTACTTGAAGTATCAAACAGCTGGTTGAAAAGGAGAAGTTGGCTCTCCAGGCAGTAGTATCGACATACACAGTGGCCTAAAAATATGAGACTGCTGGTGCTTTTGAGAAACTAATTTGTGAAGGGAGAGAAGGAGAATGGAGAGTGGAGGACGTGAGATTAGAAAGTAGAAAGATTAGTCTTGTGTGACAAAATAAGGAGTTTGAACTGAAGTCTACTCCCTGAAAGTTGAAGGAAATTTCTGGAACATTATAAAAGGAGTAACTTGAACAGATTTTCATTTTAGACTGCTCATTCTGTAAGCAGCATGGAAAACGAGTAAGGGGGTAAAATCCTAAGAAGAGTTATGCCACAAGAGGGTATGTGGGCCTTGCCATGGATTGGGCAAGAAAACAAGTTCATTACTGGATGTTTTAATTTACAAATGAATAAACTCAAATAAGCTCATTTTAAACCACAAGGAAAAATACCCAATATTGGCAGTTATACCTAGAAAGGCAAGGCTGAATCTAGATTTACTCAAGATGGAATAAATAGGATCAAAACGTCATCAGAACTCACTTCATCCTCTCTACATCTGCCTATGTGTTGAACTCACCTTCGCAGGCTCCTCTGTGCAGAGAGGATCATGCCTTCTGAGCTTGGGAAACATAAGTAAAGAAGAGAAATCCCACTCTACATTCAATTCAGAAAACTCTGGAGGCAGATAGTCTGGCTGGATCTTGGGCTTTTTCTCACCAAGCACTGTGGTCAGGAGGACGGGGCATTATAATTGGCAGGGCTTGGGTGCTCATCTCCATGACCACGGGAGCAGAGGACTATGACAGGCAAGCCCAAAACACCTGAAAAGGTAATAGGTAAGGAAATGTTACCTAAGGGAAGGTGGGGGTACTATATGCAGAAAGGGCAAGGAAATTTTATATAGATAGAAACAGCAAACGTCCACTATGGTTTAGCAACTAGACAGAAACTGACAATGACATGAACTAATTTGGGGAATTGTTGGTTAAAGAAAAGAATAGGACTAGGAGATATTTAGGAAGCAAATTGATAGGACTTGGCAAGTTGCCAGTAGGATTGTGGGTAACTGGTTTTGAATCAGATGGTATGGCATTTGAATTTTCTGTCAGGAATAGAAATTATGTAAACAGGAGAAACCCCATCACAAAATGTAGGTGTGCCTGACATTCTGTTTAACAGTTACAGTGCTAAAAGAAAGATTTAGAGGGAGGTGAGAAAGAGGGAGAAGTTAGAAATCACCTCTATTTATCCGACGGAGAATGGTGCCTTACCTGAGCGGGAAATAAATGATCATTGGGAAAGACAGTCTATTCTGTTTTGGTCATGTCTGAAACATTTATTAGAAGTCTGACACATCAGCACAAAAGGGGATAAAAAGAATTGGTGCCAAACTGTCATCCCAAGAGATATCCTGATTCAGTAGTTTCAGAGCATTTGGACCCAAAGATATATCTGGGTCGTTGTATGACTCTAAGCAAGCTGACTGGCAACTGATTCCTCAAATATAAAATGAGTAGAACTGCAACAACCACATCATATATAATGTACATAAGTTATCTTGCATATAAAAAAGAATTTAGTAAATGCAAGTTCCCTTCTGACAAACACCCAAAGGAAATAAAGACTAAATACTAATTCGGAGTACAAAGAGGAGTGTTTACCCAGTCCATACTATGTGCCAGGCCTCCTGAGCATATAATGCTATACAAAAGAGGCAACACTTCTAAACTCAACAAGTTTGCATCCTTATTGGGATTAACAAACAAAGAATATAATTTCAAAATGTAAGAAGTGTTTTGAAGGAAATACACAGGCTGCTATGATAAAAAGAAACAGCAATGAGCCCTACTGATTGACAGGTTGATTACCTTGGAATTTTCCATTGTGGAGAGGACAGAAATTTATCCTTAACAGAAATGATATCTACTCCATACATGGGTGTACCTTCTCAATTCCTGTGCACAGGAATTCCCACTCGCACCACTATCCGGAGACTTAAAGAAAGCCTGAATGGTTTGTGTGGAGTCTCACACAATATTGCCTCAAACCAATTTAGAACATTTTAGGACCCCAAAAAACTGCAAGAATGAGAAAGTAACCACAGGATCCACCTGCCCTGCCACATACCATGCCACCCTTGAAATAGCAATGTAATAGGCTTGCTCAGGCTTAGGTAAGAGATCATCTTGCAGGCAACACCCTTCAGACTTGGGGCATATTCCTCAGAATATAGTATATACACTGAATCAGCAACAGAAATATATTAGTGCATCCCCAACAACTAGAATACATGAGTACTCTAGAGACCAAGGAGTGTAAATATGGTAACCCCTTAAACCGTTACTCAGAGAACCATTTGCACAAGGTGTGCTTCTCACCCCCAACAATGTGGGCTCTACCAAGTAAGAGGTCTGGTTCCCAGAGGGAGAATGCTCCCACTAGGAATAATTCCACTGTAAGACTTCTACCAACTTGAAGACATAACCACCATCTATTCATTTGGTTGCCTATGCCAGTGGAAAATACACTAAGAACATAGTTCCTATATATTGTTAATGTTAATAGATACAAATTGTCTCAAAGAGCTAGAGTTTCTGTAACACAATGAGAATGAACTACTTCTGGAACCAAGGGGATTCAGGGTGGTACTTGGTGCTTACGTGTCCAGTGATAAATGTAGGTGGGAAATTACAACTTTTGGCCCAATGAAGGTAAGACAAATAAGGGCTCAGGTGCCTTGTGGATGAAGGTCTGTCTTTTCCCACTAGGTAAACAACCTAGGCCAGTTGAAGAGCTAGTTGTGAATGACAAAAATCTGAAACAATTAATGGAGGAGAAAAATAATGAATACCAAATGAAGTCAGAAAACTGTTAACAGGAATCAAAGAGTGTTACACACACATACCCACACAAATGACCTCTTGTCATAAGTCTTTTTTTTTTTTTTAATTTTATTTATTTACTTGAGAGGCAGGGGAGTGAGACAGAGGACCAGCTGGGGGAGGGGCAATGGAAGAGGGAGGGGCAGGCTCCCTGCTGACAGAGAGCTGACCTGTGCCTTGATCCCAGGATTCTGGGATCATGACCTGAAAGCAGATGCTTAACCTACTGAGCCATCTAGGTGTCCCATGTCATAAGTCTTTTATAGAGATCCTAGCTGGTCCTACCACGAAGATTCCTGACTAATTAGATTTAATGGAGAACATAAGCAGATATGAACAAATCAAGGGGTAGACACCTTTTGTGCCCCATTTCACATCCACTCAACCACTTTTTTACTCCAGCCATTGCCACAGCAAGAAGTGTTGTATAGGTATAACCTGTAAGCATCTCACCTCAGCCACACAACCTATTTCTTGCTTTCTGCCTCGGGGCTTCTCTAACTCTGTGATATAGAATCTTTGATATAGGGTCACTAATAATTATATGTGTACAATCTGTATGCGAAGAAATTAATGTCTCATAGGATACCTCTTTTCCAGTGAGGGCAGAGAGACTGTCAATGATATCTGCTATTTTCTGCTGCTGGTGGAATAAAGTTCTGAGATGTAATCCATATAGTTCCTCAGAACTTCCCCCATAAGGATCAAGCAGAGTTGACCACAGCATTGTTCAGCTAAAGAACACACTATTTTGAATTGCCTTTGGCTTTCTCTCTTTCCCTGTTTTGTTCCCCCCGTCCTACATTCTTATCTCCCTAAATCACCTCCCCAAATAAACAAGCTCTTCTCTCTAGCTCTGTTTTCTTTTTTTTTTTTTTAAGATTTTATTTATTTATTTGACAGAGAGAGATCACAAGTAGACAGAGAGGCAGGCAGAGAGAGAGAGAGGGGGGGGGAAGCAGGCTCCCTGCTGAGCAGAGAGCCCGATGCGGGCCTCGATCCCAGGACCCTGAGATCATGACCTGAGCCGAAGGCAGTGGCTTAACCCACTGAACCACCCAGGTGCCCTCTCTAGCTCTGTTTTCTAATGACTCAAGCTCAGACCCTACATTTCCTCTATTCCCCTTCCTACCCCTTAAAAATTATTTTTGCCAGTTCTGTACATTTACCATCCAGAATATTGCTTGCAGATATTTTGAAATGTAGCATAATGCAGTATGCTATTTGTAATGATTATATAATGAACTTGACCCTTATACCTTCCAGTAACACATTAAACATGACACAAAAAGTTCTTTATTTTGGATGACAAATTTTGTAACATTTAATGAGATGTTCTTCGTTCAAGCTGAGCAACTTAAATAGAAGTTTTCCTTTAAAGGATGTTTTTGGATTACAGATTTTGAATTGCTATGAAACATACCGATTGCACACTGGCCTCTGATCATTCAACTAAAAATTGGGACTCTGCAATGAATTCTTGATCATCCATATTAATTCACATGCTACTGAGAGGCTCCCTTTAAAGTCTTTGAAGTATAACAGGTATTATCTCTAGATTATTAGTGTTCAAGAGAACTCACTGTTTGCCAGTCTGTGGGCTTAACCTTACACAAATATTATTTTAATATCTGTTAATCCTTTAAGTTGAATGATTTTTTTTTTCTTTTTAGCAGCAAAAATAAATTTACTCTTGTTCCTGGGATAAGGGATAACTGTTTCCCTAGACGAGGATTTGGGGGAAAGCTGATATGGTGGTGCCGGGCTACTTGCATTGTTCACGCAAAAGCTCGAGGCACACACAATATATTGGCTTTGTATAAAGACAGAGGCTTAAGAACTGGAAGGTGTGAAATGTCTTTCCTCTGTGTTGTTTGCTCACATCCTGGTAAGTCACACAAGGCTGATAAAAGCTGAGCAATCATTCATTGGAGGGTTTGTACAGGTTTCTGTGTGGGAACACTGCAAACTCAAGATGGCAATGAAAGGATGTTAAAAGATCACCTAAGAGAAGTTTCAAAGAACTTTCTGAGAGCATGCCAAAAGGAACCCCAGAAGAAAAGAACTATGGATTGTGCACAGTGGATGAAAATTCAAGACCTTTGAGTCAATCCCCATTAAGTACAATTGCCCTTTTCTTGTTTGGATGCCCCATGGCAGCATCAATTATTTGAACCCCAAGGTAGAAGATTTCCCACTTTCCTGGTCTTTGGAGAGAGCTCTTTGGAGAACTTAAAACAGATTTTCCTTTTACTTCCATGGCTTGAGCTACCTCTCAGTTGTACTTCTTTATTTCAATTATTTTGAGTAAACTGCAAGAAGACCTACCAAGGTGCCAAGTAAGTTCAAAATAACTTACATTTACAGTTTCTTCAACTAAAAACCTTCCATACCTTGAAATTAGGGAGCCTTTACTCCTTCCAAGCACAGCTATGGTTGGAGAAATTTGTGCGGTCCCTCTGGATTATATGAGAAGTCAACAACTGAGAAGACACCAGCAGGGATGTCAGAACTCCAAAATCAGTAATAACCCCTTCTGAGTCATAAGTGATGAGACGTACAGACTGAAATCCTTTACTAATGGCAATGCCAGCTTTTTACAATCTACTCTTAAATCACTCATTATTTGGGAAGTAATTGTGATCTTCAAGAGAATTCTCAGTATGCTTAATGGAAAGTTTGCCCTTTAAGATGACTTAACACAGTACATTTTTCAAATTGCTGTGAAATCTAGAGAATACTTCAACATGGACCTTTGCATCTTAGTGTTAAAATCTATTTAATGAATTGTTGAAACACTATTACAAGATTATGATTTCCTGATATTTTCTTTCCCCCAAAAGTCTGAAGACTCTATGATAGTCAAATTTAAACCTGTTTATATGTAATATATTACTGGGAAAACTTCAATTGTACATTTATTATTATTATTATTATTATTATTATGATAGGTTTCTGTGTAATTACTAATATTATTTCTCTCTGCACATAAAACAACTCACCAATAGACAGGCTAAGGGCCAATTTACACTCAGCAAAAAAGGGGAAAGTATTGATTCTACAGTTTTGGTTTTGTTTGTTTGTTTTAAAGATTTTATTTATTTATTTATTTGACACAGAGAGAGAGTGAGAGAGGGGACACAAGCAGGGAGAATGGTAGAGGGAGAAGTAGGCTCACTGAGCAGGGAGCCCCATGCAGGGCTCGATCCCAGGACCCTGGGATCATGACTTGAGCCAAAAGCAGACGCTTAATGACTGAGCCACCCAGGGGCCCCTTTGTTTTACAGTTTATTACCTGTTTATTTTTAAAGAAACAGAATGCAATGAAAATTTAGGGCAACTGACTTTTAAACATATTTTCCTGTTCCTTTGTTGTTTGGTTAGTCTGATTAGTTTTATTTCTTTTTTTTATTAAAATTCAATTAACCCACATGTAGTACATCATCAGTTTTAGATGTAGTATTCAATTATTCATCAGGTGCCTGTAACACCCAGTGCTCACCACATCACGTGATTAGTTTTAAAACAAAACTGGTTGTAGAAGAATACAAAATCCCTTTGTATTTAGAAAAAAGAATCACTACCTTTCATAATTTATCCAGTGCATGGACCAATATAGGTAAAATATAATATGTTAGACCAATCATTGTGTTTTGCTTATATTTTGCTCTTTCTTGGATATTTGGGAATACAAATAGGTCATGATAAAATCAAGTTATAAGTTTATGTAGAAAAAATCTTGAAAATGCATTCATTCATTGAACTAAGATTTACTAAATACCTACTACGTGCCAGAGCATGATTTAACAGTGGTTTTGCCAAACATTTGTAATTCCTCCCAACACTTTTTTTTAAGCATATGGCACAGAAGACCCTCAATTAGAACTGAATGAATGAATGAATGGGACAAAGAGAACAGTGGGTCTTTTTAGGCCTTGCATAGAGTAAAATCGACAGATTTGTTTCCTAAAGGGTATTATTGTTTATTTAACATTTCTGTTTTTATTTAATATCTATTATATATGATATTACATATTATGTACATTACATTCTTTAGCCTGTATATTACTTAATCTCTATTTTATTTAAGGATTTAGATTTTATTCTGAAATCAAATGAAATTATTTTACTAATGCTGAAAGTGTATGGGATAAATAGAGTTAACATGCCTAGAATAGGCTAAAGATGTGATTATAGGCATTGTGTTTGAATATTGAACATATTTGAATCCACGTAAATTAAAAGGAAGACCTATGACAAATTTTAAAAGACTTGTGAAAACCAATTTTATGCATATTTGTATCTCATTTGTGAGATTAGAGATGATCTTGTTTGTCATTTTAAAAATATAACATTAATTAAAGTTAAGTTCAGGAAAAAGAATTGAATTTGACCAACATCCCAACAAATTTTGAGAGACACAAATAAATCGAAAACTACGTCATTCTTCCATGAAAGGGAAGAGCGTGGCCTTCCCTGGTTATATTCAAAATAACTCTGAGAATTATGACAATCCAGTCTTAACCATACAACCCTGCCTGAACTTAAATTCTGATTTTTACATTTTTCACCCTATTTGTGTGACATCTCATATGAATACTGCAATCTTTCCTTTCATTATAAGTATAGTGTTCCTGAATTCCACCATCGGGACTCCCCCTGTCTTCTGCTGCTTCATACCCTTTTCTTGTCCATCTTCTCCACTCCCTCCACCTTGCCTGATAATCCTTTGATCCTACTCCATCACATAAGGGCTTATAGAAATTCCAGGGTCCTTGTCCTGTTCTTCCAACCTTCTGTTCCAATCTGCACTGTCAGTGTTTTAAAGTAGATTAAAAGTGGTCAAATTCACTTATGGTTTGTCTCCCTCCCAATCCCATCTTGTTTCATTTACTCTTCTCCTACCCCTTCAACCCCCCATGTTGCATCTCCTCTCCCTCATATCAGGGAGATCATATGATAGTTGTCTTTCTCTGATTGACTTAATCTCACAAAACAAACTGAGGGTTGATGGGGGGAGGGGGTTGGGAGAGGGGGGTAGGGTTATGGATATTGGGGAGGGTATGTACTATGGTGAGTAGTGTAGTAGTAGTAGTAGTAGTAGTATGCTGTGAAGTGTGTAAACCTGGCGATTCGCAGACCTGTACCCCTGGGGATAAAAATATATGTTTATAAAGCTGTAAAAAAAAAAAAAAAAAGAAAGAAAGAAAAAAGAAAGGATGAATACCCAAGTTTTGTAGCAACATGGACGGGACTGGAAGAGATTATGCTGAGTGAAATAAGTCAAGCAGAGAGAGTCAATTATCATATGGTTTCACTTATTTGTGGAGCATAACAAATAGCATGGAGGACAAGGGGAGATGGAGAGGAGAAGGGAGTTGAGGGAAATTGGAAGGGGAGGTGAACCATGAGAGACTATGGACTCTGAAAAACGATCTGAGAATTTTGAAGGGGTGGGGGGTGGGAGGTTGGGGGCACCACGTGGTGGGTATTGTAGAGGGCACGGATTGCATGGAGCACTGGGTGTGGTGCAAAAATAATGAATACTGTTATGCTGAAAAAATAAAAAATTTAAAAAAAACAAAAAAAAAACAAAAAATAAATAAAATATAAACACCAAAAAAAAAAAAAAGTGGTCAAATTCTTCTTCAGGATAGGAAGACTCAGAACTGCAGTCCTTGGAGCCAAGATTTCTTTACTCCTCATGATTCACTCTTTACAGAAGAAGAATTAGTGTTACTGAGGGAAGGTTCAAGAGGAAAGACAATTGCTACAGCCTGTTTCTTAAAACTCAGCACCTCTTATCTCCTTATCTTGCACTCTATCCTTCCTGTCCTGGCTACTATATCTGAGCTAACTGATGCCCAGATATGAGGTCTAAGCAACTTCTATTGCAAGAATAATATGGTCAAGGATCAGGGAGGGGAGGGAGAATACGGTATTCCTTGGAAACCACTCCATAGCATTCACAGCAACAAGACAATTAATGATTACGAAGCTGTCCTTTTATTCATGAGAATACCACTGGCCCAAGACTGGACATTCCTCTCGAATTATTTTCTGAAAGTGGAGAATGACCATATAGAGTCTTCCCCAGCTCATTGATCATTTGCTTTTTATCAAGCAAGTTGCCGGTTCACTGCCTAGGATAAGTAAAGGCTGTGACCACACACCCTCACATCGAGAATCTGTATTTTTTTTAAGATTTTTTATTTATTTATTTGACAGAGATCACAAGTAGGCAGAGAGGCAGGCAGAGAGAGAGGAAGCAGGCTCCCTGCTCAGCAGGGAGCCTGATGCGGGGCTCAAACCCAGGACCCTGGGATCATGACCTGAGCCGAAGGCAGAGGCTTTAACCCACTGAGCCACCCAGGCACCCCCAGAATCTGTATTTTTAAAAGTAAAAGTGATGTTGATTCAAATTTTTTGCTGGTTTTCCTTTTTATTTCATCTTTGGGGACTCTCAGCCACTATCTTTTCTTTCTTCCTTGCTTTGATTTATTTTTCTTCCTCTCATCTTTTGAACTTACTTGTTCATTCTTCATGTCTTGACACCACTTCATCATATATTTTCCTCATTTCATCCAAAATGGATTAAAGTTCTCATACCATCATTATGATCAAATGTTGTTGCACCAAATATTCCTTATTTGTATACATAGAATTTTCTTTCTGTGGATGTGATCAAACAAGGTGGTCTTTAAAACTTTGTATTATGTTTCACAATCAAGTCTTGCATTTTTCAGTTAATGTTGACAGAAATCCCATTCCTATCTTAATACTCAATGTGAAAGTATTATATTACTAATAATTTTGCACCTGAGCATACTATATTAACATTGGATCACACAACTGAAGTATGAAATCCTATTAAAGCTTGTTTTCCCTTCAAAACACAAAAGACAGCATTGACAGTGTATTTTGTCAACACTGAATACTGTGGACAAAAAGTACTAAATTACATTTTTAATCCATGACATCATCTTGAATAACACAATGTTCAGAATTCATCTAGATATTATAGGGAAATAGTAGAATGCTGTGAACAATGTATATTAGTGAGTAACTAGCAGCCAGAGTTTCAGGTGGCATCTGTAGCTAGAAAAGCTTTTCTCCTGCTGTCCTTAATATAGTGATTGAAACCCTCTCTTTCAACTGCAGACCTCCCGCCCTCATTTTAGCAGTCTGTGAAATTTCCTTTGCATCGCTGAAACACACTCTAAATGGGGTTTTCTTTGAAGACCACCCAGAAGTTACAGCTGGTGTAAAATACTGCTGATTGGTCCAATTTGCATTCACATTTAGTCCAGAGTGGAACTAGGCCTATGTGGCTTTACTTAAAATTGTCTATTTCCTGTAGGTCAAAGTGACAAGAACTACTGAGAGATCCCTCAGCTTTCTCTCTTCAAATTCTATCTAAAGTTATGATAACCATATAATTTATCACCCACTCTGGAATACTTTCCAGAATAAAAAAGGGTGCTACTAATAATTATACTTCAAGCAAACTGAGTCTGTCAGGGCAAAGAACAGCACAATGGGGATATCCTTGAAAGATCAACAATCATAGACTCCTTTGTCCTCAATGAATTGACATCAATCTACTGGCCATCACCAAGTCATTGATACTTCACAAATAACATACACTGATCCATATTGCTATGGTTTACAGAATCTGATTATTTGTTATTACATATGATTGCAACCTATATCAGTCTGTTTCCCAAGTCATAACTTAGTTAAAAAATATATAATGCAGGGGCACCTGGGTGGCTCAGTGGGTTAAAACCTCTGCCTTCGGCTCAGGTCATGATCCCTGGGTACTGGGATCGAGCCCCGCATCGAGCCCCTCTTCGGCCTCTCTGCTCGGCGGGGAGCCTGCTTCCCCCTCTCTCTCTGCCTACTTGTGATCTCTGTCAAGTAAATAAATAAAAATATTTAAATATATATATATATATATATATATATATAATGCAAATATTTTTAATAGATCTTAATTTTCTACTATTTTTTTCCATAGCAGAACACTTTTGCCTGTATTTAAACTTTACAAGATTAATTAAGAATAAATTCTTTCTCACTTTTTTCTCTACTTGTAGGTAAAGTTATGGCTGGGAAATACCAGCTTTTTTTTCTTTTATTAATTATTTTTAATAAATTTTTAAATTAATTTTAATTAATTTTTATTTATTTAAATTATTATTATAAATTATATTTATAATATATATAAATTATATATATTATATATAAATATATATTATATATTATACATTATATATAAATATATAAATTAAATATATAATCTAATATATAAATTAAATTATTTAAATAATTTTAATTAATAATAATTAAATTATTGTTGTTAATTAATTAATATTAATTATTAATAAATAATTAAAATTGTTTTTATTAATAATTTTCTTTTATTAATTATTTTTATTAACATATAATGTATTATTTGCCCCAGGGGTACAGGTCTGTGAATCGTCAGGCTTACACACTTCACAGCACTCACCATATCATATAACCTCCCCAATATCCATAACCCAGCCACCGTCTCCATACCCGCCCTCCCCACAGCAACCCTCAGTTTGTTTTGTGAGATTAAGAGTCTCTTATGGTTTGTCTCCCTCCTGATCCCATCTTGTTTCATTTTTTCCTTCCCTACCGCCCAAATTCCTCACTCTGCCTCTCAAATTCCTCATATCAGGGAGATCATATGATAATTGCCTTTCTCTGATTAATTTATTTTGCTCAGCATAATACCCTCTAATTCCATCCACATCATTGCAAATGGCAAGATTTCATTTCTTTTGATGGCTGCATAGTATTCCGTTGTGTGTGTGTATACACACACACACACACACACACACACACACACAATCTTCTTTATTCATTCATCTGTCAATGGACATCTAGGTTCTTTCCATAGTTTAGCTATTGTGGACATTGCTGCTATAAACATTCGGGTGCATGTGCCCCTTTGGATCACTACATTTGTATTTTTAGGGTAAATACCCAGTAGTGCAATTGCTGGGTCGTAGGGTAGCTCTAATTTCAACTTTTTGAGTAACCATAGCTTTTTTAAAAAAAAAACTATTCTCCTCTCTGTATCCTTTGCATTCTTTTACATTGTTATCTTCAAACACCTCATATGTTGGTGTTTTGTTTTGTTTATTTGTTTGTTTTACAAGCCAGGGAGAATTCAATTATTTAACGAGTCAGTTTAAAATATCAACAGAGGGGCACCGGGTGGCTCAGTGGGTTAAAGCCTCTGCCTTCAGATCAGATCATGATCCCAGGGTTCTGGGATTGAGCCCCACATCGGGCTCTCTGCTGGCAGGGAGCCTGCTTTCTCCTCTTTCTCTGCCCACCTCTCTGCCCACTTGTGATCTCTGTCAGATAAATAAATAAAATCTTTAAAAAATAATAATAAAATAAAATATCAACAGAAAATTTTTCTTTCTCTTCATTGATCCTGGGCCTTTTCAAACCTCATCATCCAAAATGTATTTGCATACTTTACTTTCTGTTGTCTGAAATGAAATAACTGGACTTGGGTTTGACCCTAACACAATGTAATTTTAGCACAGAAATAAAGCCTAGAATTGTGAGTACAGGAACCTGCTTTCTTGTGACAATATGCTGCTCTATGAAAGCCATAAACATTGTGCTATTGAGATATGTTAATCAATCAAATTTTTATTGAGCAACCCACATGTCAGCTGACCTGATGATGCATGGTATTGTGGCCTGGCTAGGGTGGGTAGGGTATCACATAGTAAGGTGGCTGGTTACAGAATGTCAGAGCAAGGGTGGGATAAGGAAACCCTCTGCATGTGGGAGGGACTAGGAAGATTGATTATATACAGAGGATACTGATCTAATGATATCAATGACAATGAGAGCCAAGTTTCTCAGTGTTAGGGAAGGAAGTTACAATAAGAAAAATAAGAACTCTAGAGAGAAGCCTAGAGTTTGAATTGGAATTGGAGGTATCAATATAAACTGGTTTTAAATATATACATATAGATTTTAAAATAGAGATAAAAATGTGCTTGCAAGGTGCCTGAGTGGCTCAGTTAGCTAAGCATCCGACTCTTGATTCTGGCTCAAGTCTTGATCTCGAGGTCATGAGATCAAGCCCCCTGTCAGGCTCCATGCTCATCGTGGAGTCTGCTTAAGTCTGCTCTCTCTCTCTCTTCTTCTCTTTCTTCTGCTCCCACTTCTCAAGCTCTCTCTCTCTCTCTCTGATAAATAAATCTTTTTAAAAATGTGCTTATTGCACATTTTATATTTATATTTATACTTAGATTCCCTAACTCCATCCACTGAAAGGTATCAAGAGCAAGCAGCAGTATCCCATATCAGATCTTGGTTTCTAAATATCATGGTAGGGGTGCCTGGGTGGCTCAGTGGGTTAAAGCCTCTGCCTTCGGCTCAGGTCAGGATCCCAGGGTCCTGGGATGGAGCCCTGCATGGGGCTCTCTGCTCAGCAGAGAGCCTGCTTCCCCCTCTCTCTCTGCCTGCCTCTCTGCCACTTGTGATCTCTGTCTGTCAAATTAATAAATAAAATCTTTAAAAATAAATAAATAAATAAATATCATGGTACATTAAAAAGAATAAAGACACCTTGCAGACAGGCCCCTGGGTGGCTCAGTCAGTTAAGCATCTGACTTCGGCTCAGGTCATGATCCCGGGGTCCTGGGATCAAGTCCCGCATCAGGCCCCATGGTCTTCTGGGAATCTGCTTCTCCCTCTGACTGTCATTCCTCCTGCTCGTGTGTGCTCTTTCTCTGCCAAATGAATAAATAAGTGAGTAAGTAAATAAGAAATAAATAAATGGACACCTTGCAGAAATGACTGATTCCTGACCATTAAAGCTGGAAAATATCCCCCTAACATCTGACTCTTCATAGGACTTCATCCTAATGCAGTGATAATGATGGTCTACTTTGTACCACAGGTATCTGCATACTACATTTCCCCCAAGATATGAATCATTTTCTTTAGATCTTTTAGATATATCTGAATGCTTTAGATCTTAGTGCTTCTTGGGCAAAATGGGTTCCAAATAAATGATAGTGGAAGGAAGGAAAGGAGGAGGGAAGGAAGCAAGGAAGGAAGGAAGGAAGGATGGAAGGAAGGGAGGGAGGGAGGGAGGAAGGAAGGAAGAAAGAAAGAAAGAAAGGGAAGGAAAGGAAAGGAAAGGAAAGGAGTTTCCCAGATTTATATATTTTTAAATATGTATTTAATAAAATATGTTCACCAAAGTTCTTATACATCGCCTGTTGCATATGAAATAAAATATTATTGCCAAAAATATGACATACCATAGCATGTGACAAAAGTTTCCAACAAGTCAATTGGACTCTGTCCATATATATTGAAGATTTACCTGAATGATCTCCAGTCAGGCACCATTCTTGGTGTCATTTGACAAATTTCACTACCTGCTTTCCCACCTGCCAAACTGTCTAGCACCTCCCTTCTTATTCCTCTGAAAAGAGATTTCACATCTTCATGAAGTAAAAATTAGCACTTCTTAAAATTTTTTGAGAACTTCTAGTATAGAGTCTTAGATACACCCATCCCATGCATTACTCTTTTGAGGAAAAAAACTATTAAAAGAAGTAGCACCAGGACTAATCATAAATGGCACAATTTTCCCTTCTACTTGCTACTTTATGCTGTTACTGCTTAATCACAATCTTAGTCAATACAATGACCACCAAGCATTCAAACAAAATTGTGGAATATCAGGTATCGATTTTATTTGTGGAATACTAAGACAGAGTACAGATGCTACATGCACATCCAGTCACTTTTAAGAAATGTTTCTATTTCTTAATGAAGTGTAATAAGATAATCTGTTTTGACCAAGTTTCTATAAAAGTGTCTGCAGAAAATATTGGATAAGAAGTTTAATATCCATCATTTATGGATTAGGACCAAATAAAGGAAAATTTGGTAGATCTTATGATATTATAGTTCTATTTCTGGCTTCAGGCCATGTTTGTAAAATGCTTATCAAAGAGACATTGGGTGTTACAAACTCTTTATTTTATAATTGGAGAAACTGGGGAGTGGCCAATTTTATCACTGCAAAAATAATTTAGTACAAAATTAAGCAAACCATTATTCTTTCCACAACATTTGGTTTCATATGGCTTAGCATGTGCTATTTTATATGTAGCACATGTGAATTTTTTCATTTTGACGGCAGCTATACCTCATAGACAAATAACAAAGAGAATGCATCATAGCACAACAAAAATGTAATGATCTTAGATTCATGGTCACTTGAAAGCCCTTTGCCAACATAAAAAAATCAGGATTGACTTATACCCAGTATATATAGATTCTTTATATGTAGAAGGTCTTCAATAAATATATACTAATTTGATTTTCCTGTTTAATTTGAGGCAATCATTGTATCTTCATGGTTGATATCGTGTTTTTTTTTCAAGAGGAACATAAAAATTATTCAAAGCTTTCAACTTCTAAATATTTTATGAAATGATCAATGTGTTTTTTGTGGTGAAATACAGAAGACAATGACAGACTGATCTACCAGTGAACAATTTTATATTTTACTTTAATTATCCCTCACAAATCTTTAATTATGAGTAGAAGGAAAAAATAATTGTCAGCACTTTTCCTTTAGATTGTCTTGTGTAATTTAAATCAATGTTAATAATTAAGTAATTTAAAAATGTAAAACATCTTGGACTGTCTTGGAAAGGACTGTCATCAAATATTATCTTGCAAAAATGCTGCTTTGTTAAGCATTTTGAGATGTAATGGATACTGTCCTCTCTGTCTACTACCCTTATCCCGTTGCCCCATGGAGGGTTTAATAAAATTACGGAGACAGTCAATTTATGCAGTATTTCCTATGTATCTACTCAGCTACCAGAATTACTTTGCTAAATTAAGGCCACAAACATGATTTAAAAATTTAAATCACGAGGTTGTCCTGAGGACTTCTCTTCAATTGCACAAAATGGAACAATATATCCTTTTATTTAAATAATATAAAAATCATACAGATATTTGGATTAATTATTCATGTCATGGACAAATGCGACTACTGTCTTATATCAGTTCCCTGTTTCTCATGAAATCAATTTGAAGATTTTTGCTTTGAAATTGTCTTTTTTTAATGTGCTTACTATGATATACCTAATTCTAAGCCCAGTGCCTAACATAGAGTAAACATAAAATACAATTGATAAAATAATGTTGAATGTTTATCTCAGCACTTATAATCCTCTTGATATTAGAATATGGTTATCAGTATTAGAGTACTGGAGAGTACTGGACAGATGGATAAAATGGTGGATGTTTAGATAGATTACCTATGTATCATTCATCTTTGAAAATAAGTTAGACATTAAACCTCTATTTGTAATTAATTAGATACCATAGTTTTAGTGAATTGAATAATAATTTCTGTCCTATTGACAAATATTTTAAGCTCCAGCCTTCTTATTTTAACCAATTATAAAATATCGGCACAATAAATAGTGTATATAATTTCATGTGGGAGTCATTGTGCTAGTATTTGATTTTGACTCCCAAATATTGGCTTATGACTTTCAATATTATATTTATAGTACAGCATTTATTATAATAGTAATATATTTAAATAATGTATTTAGATATTAAAATGGTAGCATTCTAACATCTCTAGAATAAGTTCTAATAAGGAACATAGATTTTGAATGTTAATTCCCACCCTATTAGTAATATACCAGATAATCCTGAATGAATTGATTAATTCTTTTTCTTGCTTTTGGCTGGGACTATTTTGGAGTCCATTTATATGACACTGTAAGAAATAAACAAGCCCATCTTATTTATTTGTCATAACCACATGTATATTAAGTTAGAGAGCTAAAAGATAATAAAAAATTCTGACAAACACTGATATTCATTTTTTCTTACTCTTAAGGTCATGGATGATTTTCTATTTATTTTAGTCTTAACCTAAGCTCCTCCCCCCTTTTTCTTATTTCAACCATTTTTATTAAAGTCTTTTAAAAACATACTACCATTCATGTTACCTTAGTCAATAGAATGTAATAAATATCATATCATCTTTCTTTTGATTTTGTGTGTTCCAGGCCATCAGGGTTATCTCTGTCAACATCATTGACTTTATAGAGAATGACAGGTATAAAAGATGTAGACTTGTACTGATCATATAAAAGTACCAGATGCGTAACAAGCAAGACACATTCTAGGTCGATTTTTTAAATTTAGCTTTTGAATAGCAGCTTTGTTGATTTCTTTCCCAGAAAAGACAGTTACACTTTTAAATTCCCATTCATAAGAATTCTATTTAAATAAAACCAACCAATGTCTTATTAAAAAACTGTAAGTATGGGGGCGCCTGGGTGGCTCAGTGGGTTAAAGCCTCTGCCTTCGGCTCAGGTCATGGTCCCAGGGTCCTGGGATCGAGCCCCACATCAAGCCCCACATCGGGCTCTCTGCTCAGCAGGGAGCCTGCTTCCTCCTCTCTCTCTCTCTGCCTGCCTCTCTGCCTACTTGTGATCTCTGTCAAATAAATAAATAAAATCTTTAAAAAAAACTGTAAGTATGATTAAACCTACATTATTTCAGTTCCATTTCTTTTTAGTTTTGTAATAAGTTAAAACAACTATAATTATTTAGGCAGTATCTATAAAGACTCCTAAATTTTAGTGGAATTTAACCATGAATATTTCTCAGGCTATACAGTTAAAAATTATTATTTTATTTTTTTTTAAATTTTTGTTTATTTATTAGAGAAAGCCCAAGTGGGGTAAGGGGCAGGGGGAGAGAGAGAAAGAGGGAGAAGCAGACTCCCCAGTGAGTGCAGAGCCTGATGGGGAGCTTGATCATGACCCGAGCTGAAGCCAGATGCTTAACCCACTGAGCCACCCAAGCGCCCCAAGTAAAAAATTATTCTATGAAAAAAAAAGACCCATAGAACCAGCCAAGTCCTTAAAAGAGAGCATATCTGTTAGAAAATACTATGCAGCAAAGTATATGTGGCAAACATCTAGAATGTTTCTAGCTACAATTTTTAGTATTCAGGGTAGGCATTATCTTGTCCAAGTCAAGATGTAATAATAAGTTTATTTCTTATGTTGTAGAAAGATAAAATCTCTGGTTAACATTTAGAATCAACATTCAAATATGTCTTCCAATATCACTTGGTCTTCCCTGGATCATGTTTTCATCCTGTTACATGTGCATGTCTCAGCTTAATCTCAAAAGTTCTTGAAATCAAGGACTTCGGCACATGAAGGAAGGAAAACTGGGCTTTTGAGCACAAGTATTCACACTCACAACAGAGAGAGACTAAAAGAGAAGGGTCACACAGCTGAAGAGAGAAAAGATTTTTAAAATTCCAAAAAGACGTTGAAGAAATTGAAATAAAACCACCTGATTCTGATTTTTAGGCTCATAGTTACCATTCTAAGATCAGTACTGAAAAAATATTGAACTGAAAGCATTTTTAATGCATTTTTATTGTTAATTCATATTGAACCACCCGGGAGAAAATCCTAGAATGATCTCCTTTCCTTCTTGCCCAGGAAATACCTGGGTTCAAGAAAAATCAACTTCATCAATAAACATATGCTTGCATGTGCCAATATAAAGGTGGCAAACTATTAGATTCTCTCAAATCTGTACAAAAACAACAAAGTTAGCAGCATACTGAGCTTCCTAGCAGTCTGAGTTTCCCACACCAAGGTTCTTTTACTGACAAGGAGCTATGATTTGTGTTACCAAAAAATGTCAGCTCCTAATTCGGACGAAGCTGAGATGAATTATACATAGGTCATTAGAAGCGGTGTGGTCTACAGTGAAAGGGATCTCAACAAAATTCAACCACTGACATGCTGAGTGCTTTGAATAAATCAATCATTATCCATCTGCCTCAATTTAAGCCTTCAAAAATGGGGGTGTGCAGAGAACTAATTATTAATGTATGCTCGTAAATTGTTTTGAAATTCTTTTAGTAAAAACATCAAACGAAGAGAAAATATTCCTGTTCGTCTATAGTGACCATTATTTAATTATCTTTTGGAATAAAATACGTTTCTCCTACATTTTTACTGACTCCCTGAGTCACTGTTGCCCTACCTTTCCTGACTGATTTATTTTCTAAATGATCACTTCGAATGATTTTTTTTGGTCATCTCTTATAGAATATTGTGTATCATCTCCTACATAGAAAAGTAACAAAAAAGAAGTAGGGCGTTGGGAAGTGGGGGTAAGGGGCTTGGTCTGCATCATTATAACATTTATATCAAGCAACAGGGAAGTCCCAATTAAGGAGGGGACAATTAATTCTCTTTTCAGGAAATATTTTATAGAGAGATCTAGGCACAGGCTAGGATCAGGACTAGGAACAGAAAAAAATGACACAGGACACTGTTTCACCATGAGATGGACTGTGATAGATAATTCCACTAAGAATCCAAATAGCCAAGTATTACAGAGTTCTTAATTTCTAAGCGGAGGAACCACTGAACTACAATGGCAGTTAGATGAAATCTAAAATCCTGAAAATAGTAAAACCAAACAGAGTCAACATCACCTGTCAAAAGCAGTGGTGCTGAGAATAACGCCAGGAATTCCAGACTCACATGCACCCAGGTATCTCACAAACACATTCTACTGGGATCAGAGAAGTGCAACGAAGAATAAATGTGATCTGTTCTAGAAAAATGCATCATCTCCCCTGGGAAAGTAGCTCAAAAGACATACTTGTTGATATTATTTAAATCTATCATAACCAAAAGCTCCATCTTGCCTATACCATCAAGCAAAATAAACAGGTTTTCATATGATACAAACTCTATGTAAAGGAATATAGCTATGACTGGCAATAATATGAGCCCACTATACATAAAGGTGAGCTTGTTCCTGTATTCCCAACTCCCCTTCCTCAGTGACCTTTGAGAGAACATCATTTTATGAGGAGAGAGAGACCATTAGAATTGACATTGCTGAAGAGACTCCAGTAGCAAAAACCATAAGCTGGGAAACTTAGTATGAGCCACAGAAGAAAAATAAGATGACTAAAATTTTCATAAACCGAAGACAGCTTGTCTTGGACATTTTGCAAGTAGAAAACATTATATTAAATCTTAAGTTATTTATTCAAGGGTGATACTTTACATTTTGAATTTACACCACCGGCATTTTATAACATCAAAGCAAGTCTGTTAACCTTTTTTTCCCTCATCCTCCTACCAACATAAAAGCTGAAGACGAAAAACCAATCTGGCCAACTATAGGTAACTTAATTTATTCTAGTCCACTTTTCAATATGAAATGTCAGGATTGTGGAGAGAGAGAGAGGGAAGTGGGGAGAGAGAAGATCTAAAAATGAAGAGTGAACAGTGTCTACCTATTGGGGGTCTGGTCCAGAATGACCAGCAGCTGACCATTAAAGTTGCCACCCATAATTGGAAATGGAGAATTTGCCCAATTCTGAGTGCTCTCATCCATAGCAAAGCCCCTGGGATGCCAGCTGTCATTGTTTTGGCACAGGCAGGATTGTTTCTTCTCTTGCCAGGCCCACACATCTCATTTGCTTCCCCCAGTTATTTTTCAAGCCGACCAGCCCTCCTGACATCTCTCCCGGCTATACCTGAGGCACAGTCCTTTTGAGGTTTCCTCCCTAACTTCTTTACGCTTCAGTGAAAAGAAGCTAAAATTCACTGGACACGAAAAGACATTTCCTTCTCTTATTGTTGTTTTTACTGTTATTATTCTAAAGGTAATAGAAAAGAGATTCTAAGGTAGGGAATTCACAAGCAGCCATGTGGCTTGGACAGCACCCCACAATACACACCCCACAATACCATACAACTCCATAGGACAACATTCATATGAACTATGATGTCAGTGGTGCCTCCAAAAATTATGAAATGCAGTGGCTCTGTTCTGTGGGCCCATTACAGTATAGAGAGTTTAACAATCAGACAAAACTGGTTCTCTCCTCTCAAATATCTTCCTTGCATTCTTCTTAAAAAGTTGTATAGGGGCACCTGGGTGGCACAGTCAGTTAAGCAACTGCATTCGGCTCAGGTCATGATCTCAGGTCCTGGGATCGAGCCCCACATTGGACTCTCTGCTTGGCGAGGAGCCTGCTTCTCCCTCTCTCTGCCTGCCTCTCTGTCTACTTGTGATCTCTCCCTCTGTCAAATAAATAACTAATCTTAAAAAAAAAAGAAGTTGTATAAATCACTCTTTTATTTTCAAGTTATTCAGAGAACCTCTTTAGAACACAATTTCCATATTCTCCCATGATACATTATTAAAAGAACTAAGAGGAGAAAAAAATCTTAAACATCCAATTTTCTTTACCAAAGAGGATATTTGAAAAAGAAGGAAAGGTGTTTAGTTTTGTTTTTCAGCTGCTGTATTCATCAGAATTCTATAAGAATATTCTTTATTTTAATGTACAAATGTTTAAACTGCATTTTCTGAGGAGAACATGTTAATTCAGTGAATAGTCTTCACTATACTATGTCGAGCGGCAATTTTAATTTATCAAGTTAAAGAATTTTAGACTTAAATGGTTCTATTTACATCTACTAACCTTAAGAGGACAAGAAAATGATAAAATTTTTATTGGATTTAGTTTGCCTTTTCCCAATCATTAAATGTGGGTCAATTGTTTACAAATGCTGTTGTAAATCTAAAAATGTTGATCTTAATGATGGTACCCTATTATATTTGAGAAAGTAAAGGCTCTTGGGAATGTTGTATCTCCTTTTCCTATTCCCCCAGGCAGCACTGAGAAGAAGAAAGTCACAAATACATTAAAAAGATCTCACCAAAACCCCCCCGCCAATCTGAGGGATGCGTTCTAGTGAGGACAAAAGCATAACAAGGCAGAAGATATAGAATGTCCTTCTAGATCTGAGACCCTTTTCTCCACAACAGAGAGATTATAACACAGCAGAAGCCAAAAGAATTCCCTAAATCACCAATTTGTTTTTCTCTCACTTCAAATTAAGCAGGAAATACTCATGCACTGACTTACCAAAAATACTTGAACCCACTGCAAATGTGAAGCAACATTGAATCAGAAAAGGGAAAAATCAAAAACACACTAAAATGTTAATCAACCTAATGAAAGAAAATTAGAAAGCCTATGTGAAGATCATCCATTTTGTGCAATTAAATAGCACCAGAATTACCTGGAAGAATTCTTAAAATTTACTTGTCCTTTCACCTCCACAGACAAAAGAAGCAAGGCAGACAGACAACTGGAAAGAGAGAGATGGATAAGAGATGCCAGATATGAAGTCTTAGCAGAAAGAAATCTGGAAGCCAAGGACATTTTCCACAGAGGAAGGGATAACCATCTGAGGCCAGTGATCCCAGTGGAGGACCCTGGAGGGTTCTTCAGATATGTCCCATGGCCCAGTATGCTCCCCTGATCCAGGAGCTTCTGCTGGGTTTCTCTTGCCCCAGTATTTAGCCCATTGGGCTGGGTCCTGAGAAAACCCAAGCCTGGCTATCTCCTTCATGTGCTCATTTGGCCTGCAGGAAGACTATTGAATGTGTGACTACCACCAAATTATGGTGTACAGCTTAACAAACTGCTGGCTCTTCAATCCTTGCCTCACCAGCAGAGGAAACATGCCAGTCTAGTTCCTGCCTTCAGTGTTTTCCAAACAAGAGGTAGTACAAGTCTCCTTGTTTTGCAAACAAATTTAATTTCCTAGATGGTTCTTTTGAGTCCTCCCTCACTTGTCTCGGGGAATGGGGAATGAACAACCTTCTCCCATCCTGTTTTCCTTCCCATGAGTCAGAGGGAGAAAAAAATGCCACAGTATTTTCCACCCCTAAAAATTCCCTTTAGAGAACTCACTTGATTAATCTCTAGCCCTTTTTAATATAGACTAGAGTTCACTTGATTAATCTCTAGCCCTTTTTTTTTAAGATTTTTATTTTATTTATTTGACAGACAGAGATCACAAGTAGGCAGAAAGGCAGGCAGAGAGAGAGAAAGGGAAGCAGGCTCCCTGCTGGCAGAGAGCCCAATGCGGGGCTCCATCCCAGGACCCCGGGATCATGAACCGAGCTGAAGGCAATGGCCTTAACCCACTGAGCCACAGACGCACCCCCTCTAGCCCTTTTTAATATAGACTAGGGTTGAGTGATATTCACAGATCTATACAGTCACCTGTTAAGTGCATGCTGCAGAGATCTATCTAGGACATCTATTCAGATCATGAAGTACTTACCGTCTGTTGGCTAAAACTGAGATTTAGCCAATTTTCTGAACTATCAGGATATCCTATTTACTTTACTATCCTATTTACTTTATGTTACCTAGTATTTGAAATATTTTGTTTGTAACATTTGGTTGGGGACACATATTTCGGATTGGTCTAACTCACATTTACTAAACTAGAATGCCTTGCTTTTCTTCAAAGATTGGAAAAACTGAATTATCTACTAATACTTTATTCTCACAGAGGAGCCATGATTTGATTCTTCTGATTCAATGGTTCACTGACAGGTCAAACAAGAAATTCACTCTTTTCCTTAGTTGAAACAACCAATTGTTGCTAAACTTTAATTTTAATGTCATGTAAATTGACTCTTCATCCATAATTCCAGATTTTCTTTTAAGATAACAGAAATAGGTGAGATATGGTTAGGTCTATTAAATGTATTTTCTGAGTGTCATGCTTCCCTCTCAAAACCAAACGAAAGGGTCAGCTCTTTTGTCTGGAACACAGTATGGATGCTCATATTCACAGACTTGAAGATTGTTTTGGAGGCAAAAGGTAAGAAACGTATTACTATAGGGAGAAACTAGACTCTATGCTGTGCAACTTTTGGCAAGGCACTCAATTTCTCTAGACCTTACATTTTAAAATATATACCAGATATGTCAGATGTCCCTCAAAACCCATGTTTCCCTCTTTTTATTAGGTACACAACTAGATACATTTCCCAGCTTTCCTTGCAACCAAATGTGGCCATGTGGCTGAGTTATAATCAATAAAATGTGAACACAAGTGATGTGTGCCTTGGAGGCCTGTACCATAAAAACGTCCCAGATAGGGCACCTCGGTGGCTCAGTGGGTTAAGCCTCTGCCTTCAGCTTGGGTCATGGTCTCAGGGTCCTGGGATTGAGTCCCGCATCGGGCTCTCTACTTGGCGGGGAGCCTGCTTCCTCCTCTCTCTCTGCCTGCTTCTCTGCCTACTTGTGATCTTTCTCTATCAAATAAATAAAATCTTTAAAAAAAAAAAAAGAAAAATAAATACAAAAACAAAAAACGTCCCAGATACACTCCTCTATGTTCTCTTTTCTGGCTGGCTAGAAAGGAGATGACCTTCAGGGAGACTTCAACAGCCTTGCTTCTCGGACACAAAACTTTGTGCCTTCCTAGAATGTCTGATTATCTCATTCTCACGTGCTCCTTATGTCTAGGTCATCCTCTCCACTTTTTTTTTTTTTAAAGACCGTATTTTCTTTTTTTTCTTTCTTTTTTTTTTTTTTATAAACATATAATATATTTTTATCCCCAGGGGTACAGGCCTGTGAATAGCCAGGTTTACACACTTCACAGCACTCACCTTAGCACATACCCTCCCCAATGTCCATAACCCCACCCCCCTCTCCCAAACCCCTCCCCCCAGCAACCCTCAGTTTGTTTTGTGAGATTAAGAGTCACTTATGGTTTGTCTCCCTCCCAATCCCATCTTGTTTCATTTATTCTTCTCCTACCCCCTTAACCCCCCATGTTGCATCTCCACTTCCCCATATCAGGGAGATCATATGATAGTTGTCTTTCTCCGATTGACTTACTTCGCTAAGCATGATACCCTCTAGTTCCATCCACGTCATCGCAAATGGCAAGATTTCATTTCTTTTGATGGCTGCATAGTATTCCATTGTGTATATATACCACATCTTCTTTATCCATTCATCTGTTGATGGACATCTAGGTTCTTTCTATAGTTTGGCTATTGTAGACATTGCTGCTATAAACATTTGGGTGCACATGCCCCTTCAGATTAGAGAAACCCTCTCGGGAGATATAAAAGCCCTTTCTGGAGAAATAAAAGAACTAAAAACTAACCAAGTTGAAATCAAAAAAGCTATTAATGAGGTGCAATCAAAAATGGAGGCTCTCACTGCTAGGATAAAAGAGGCAAAAGAAAGAATTAGCGATATAGAAGACCAAATGACAGGGAATAAAGAAGCTGAGCAAAAGAGGGACAAACAGCTACTGAACCACAAGGGAAGAATTCAAGAGATAAGTGACACCATAAGATGAAACAACATTAGAATAATTGGGCATCCTCTCCACTTTTGCATAAAAAGCCACACTGAATCTTTAGTGCCTGGCTTCCTAGGTGGTCACTACAGGATAGACCACAAAACCTAGATGTGCTAAGGAGTTAGAGCCCTGTAGCATGGAACTTGACCACTGAGAAACATGAAAGAGGAAGACCAACCTTGGCTGAGAAATGGCTCCACATTTAAAGAAGCCCTCTCTGCTGATTCCTTTTTCTTCTAGCATGTGTTAAAGAAAATGTCCAAAGAGGAATTTTCTGCTTCTCTCCACTGCTTTCCCTTTCCTGAACCCAGCTGCCTTATGCCTTTTCTACTTATCCATTGTATTCAATGTACTTAATATATATATATATATATATATATATATATATATATATATATATATTTGTGTGTGTGCGTGTGTGTGTTTCTAAGCCCTGCCTTTCTTATATGGGCTATTTCTATCTCAGAGTGGCGATATTCTAACCCATGTATATTTTAGGGGAGAAATTCCTTCATAGAGACAAGAATTATATATTATTTTTTATGAGTTCTTTCACTATGTTTGAAGGGTCAGTTTGGTTAGCAGTGAAATGAGTGAGAACATATTTATCTTAATATTCAGACTATTTAAAGTAGGAAGAATGTGATGACAACTCTAGGTCAATAGCTTTAAAAATATGATCTTTAAATGAATGGAAATTTCTCCTGTTGTGAGAGGAGGATGAATTTATTCAAAAAGAACAAGGACATAGATAACGGTGTTACTCATCTGATTCTGTGAAAGGAATGATTGAGCTTTCCAAAAAGGACTCCAAGCAGATTTGATTCCTCACAGGTATGGTACCCTTTTTGCTTTCTTCTTCAGCCCTTTTTATGCCAAGCTTCTATGTTTGTTTTGTGCCCAACTTCAGCAACCATCTCAACTTACTAACCATATCATCTTCAACAAATAATTAAATTGTTTGAGTTCAACCTTTCACCATAAAATGTGAATGCTATTTACTTCCATAGGTTGTTGGGGGGATCGAATATGATAATGTGCTTAGAATGTTCTAACGTATGATCTGTCACATGATAGATACTCAGTAGAGTGTGTTGGGTCTCTCCCTTTCCAGAGTCTTCATCTCTCTGTAAAGTGTAACTGTGAGTCGATGCTAAGCATGATCAGGAAAGAGAGATCATATCTGACCACAAGTAAGAAACTATTCTTGCCATTTGTGTGCGAGAGTCCTGAGGCTGGAGAAATGCCTACTATCTGAGTAAATGGACTGCTTATAAATGTCTGCTTTGATAAGGCCAGTGCTTCTTCTAGGAAATCAAATCCTCCATTAATGGGTCTGTCTTCTTTCTCCATCACACAGGGAAGTATAGAATCTTGCCTGGAAGTTTCTCTATTCCTTTAAAATCACTGCAGATTTCTGCATTTATCTTTCAAAGGCAAAACAGAATGCATTAAGTCAAGCAAGTAGGAAATAAACTGTACAAAAAGATGCTTTCTCTTCATTAACAACTGCATGGTGATTGAAATAAAACAGGGAGGTAGACAGTTTGGTCAAGTGGTATGGGTGTGATTAATGGTTTAAGCAATTTCTAACCAAGTTAGAGCATGTATTTTACCATTGGTTAGCAGATCCTAGGGCACTGGGTCAATTAGTTTTGATAAACTCCAACCAGAATCCTTAAAAATAAATAAAAACCCACTTCCTAGGCTAGAAACAAAGGAGTTAGGTAAATAATTAGAGAAAGGAGTTAATCACTTTTGTCTTTGTATATTTTATACCAGTTTCAATCTCTGATTAAGCTCGTTTCTCATAGGTATGTTACATAGTGTCTTCCTATATTTATTTCCATCACCATCTGTAAAATGGGATCATAGAGTCATACTGCTGAAAGGAGACTCCGAAGATTCTATAATGTGTGATTCTGTCTCCCGACAGGCAAAAAAGTCCTAAGTCAATTAACATCTAACCTCTTCAAATAGCTAATGCCCTTCAATGGTCACCTACTCTAGTATCTAATAATTCAAACAATTAAATAAATAAATAAGACAAGATTTGGAGTTTTTAATCTATATATTGTGTCCATTTTAATTAGGGTAATATCAACAAACACTTATTACTTACATTTCTTCCCATGTGCAGACAAGAATATTAGGTGTAACATGTAGTTTACTCAGGTTACACATGGTGCTAGTGGGACCACATTTGTAACTCAAGCTCCCAAAAGATCCAGTGAATACAAATCTATTATCTGGTCACAGAGTGCTTACCGACTTCTGGCACTACAAAATTAAATATATCCTCTCCTAGGAGAAAAGGAAAAGCAAGAGGCTACGGCTATTAGACAAAAGAATCAAGGCACAAACCCTACAGAAAGTGAGCAAGTACCCTCAAGGGAAAGACAAAAGTACCAGTGGTCATTCCATCAATTTCCCCTCCTCCACACACCCGAAAGAGAAATTCTGACCACTGATTCGGTACCTATAATTCTGAGTCTTTTAAAGCATTACTCAGATTAAAATTTCTGTGATTTACTGCCACTTTCCAACATTGGAGCACGTGGTAGGACCCAGGAGCTTCGTTTCTAACCCTATTCAATTGTCTTATTCTTATGCTGACACCATTTAAAAAGAGGCTTTATTATATCCTTCATTACACCTTACCCTAATGAACACCCCATACAAATACTTTCTAAAAAATAACAGTGTTCCCTGTTCCTGCAAATAGTTTTTATATTGGATGAATCTTGGCTGCCCAAGAATAATAAAAGGGAAGAAGAAAAAGAGATGCCAGAACAGTTGATTGGCTCTGGTTACCAAAGTCTTAAAAACATGATTCTTTCTCTGAGGGCAGATACCTAATACTGTATTTTTATCACTAATGTCTTTAAACTGTTATTTTTTATTTGAATGTTATATTTCTGATCCAGTCACTGTGGTCTGAATTGTGGAGTTAGATAACTGACTTACTTGGAAATTGAGGGTGCAAGGAAATAATCCTTAGCAATTGCACATTTTTATAGATAACTGTTAGCAATTACTGTAGTTTCATAAATGTTTCTAAGTGCTCGATTTTAAAAAGCCATTGAGACTTTGGGGAATAGAGAGTAAAACTAATTTTAATGTATCAAATTACTCCAAATTTTTCTATAATTTTTACTTAGAAAGAACTCATAAGTCTGCAAACTTCTGAGTTTTAAATTTTAAGGTTATTCCATTAATTTTCTGGAGATGCACACTTTTCACGAAAACAAAACCTCTAAAAGAAGCAGAGTTGCTGAACTGGTCCTATTTTCTCTAACTGGGTTTTAAATAGGAGTATATAATTGAAGATCATGTTCTTTTTCTTTTCATTTGGAATATTAGGAATACAACTGAAGATTGTACCGTGACTGCCAAGTCCTAAGCACATGTTGACATCTGTCAAAATTAAAATGCAGGCAATCTTCCTTATTTATGGACTCTGCACTTGTTAATTTGTCTAGTCACTAAAATTTATTTGTAACCCCAAAATCAATACTTGCTGTGCTGTTGAGGTTACTCACATACATGTGCAAAGCAGTAAAAAAAAAAAAAAAAAAAAACCTGTCATCTGATGACCACATTCCTAACAAGTTGAAAAGGTGATGCTCTACCTTCTTGTTTCAGCTCTCATGGTATAAACCAGTGTTCTTTCTATGGTTTATTTAGTGCCACATGTGTTTCACATTTTTGTGCTTTCTGTTGGTCATTTTGCTGTTTAAAATAGCCCCCAAGTGAAGTAATGCAGTTCTGTCTAGTGTTTCTTTTTTTTTTTTTTTAAGATTTATTTATTTATTTATTTAACAGAAATCACAAGGAGGCAGAGAGGCAGGCAGAGAGAGAGGAGGAAGCAGGCTCACCACTGAGCAGAGAGCCTGATGTGGGGCTTGATCCCAGGACCCTGGGATCATGACCCGAGCCGAAAGCAGAGGCTTTAACCCACTGAGACACCCAGGCGCCCCCTGTCTAGTGTTTCTAAGCACAGGAAACCTTGAGGTGCTTCACATAGAAAGTATATGTATGAGATAAACTTCTTTCAAGAGTGGCTTATAGAGGTGGTGGCCATGAGTTCAGTGTTAATGTGTCAACAATGTATGTTAAATAAGGTGTCTCTAAACAGAAGCACACCTAAAAGAAGGTATGTATTGGTCAATCATAACACTGATCAATGTTGTGATCAGAGACTCACAAGGGACCTAACTCTGTTTTCCCTTAGCTCACTATTCATTAATCCAGTGTTTGTGGCAACTTTAGAGAACATCCCTACTGCAAATAATGAGAATCTTCTGTGAGTACCTGTGGTCAGAACTAGTCTATGAATGATCAGATGATGGGTACAAGATGCCTTCAGTTGATCTTCAATCTCCTCCCACTCAACTAAGAGTTCTTCTTTCCCTACCTCACTTGACCATTTATTTGTTAACTTGGGGTCTCCTAATCAAAATCTGAAGCCTCCTTGGGATTTCTATAAAAACCCAAGCATATGTTTTCTTGTTAACTTCTGGGGCTCATTCCACTGGTTTTGAGGATTCCATTCACTCTATGGACTGCCTCACCAGGCCATTTACATTAAAAAATATAAATACAAAAAAATCTCACATAAGCCTTTGATGAGGTTAGTGATATTGCTCAAGTTTGGGGCTGTGGAACAAGACAGGATCACAGTTTAGGAAAACAAACAACTTTTCAGTAACCAATAAGCATTCTTATTCTTGAGATGTCCTTTAGCCATACCACTACTGGAGAACTTTCAGAATTCAGTCCTCCTCCATCATTCCCTAATGTCACAACACCATACTCCATAACTATTTCCTCTCAGGAGCCAAAAAAAAAAAAAAAAAAAAAAATAGGCATTTAATTTTCTCCTATAGAGAAGTTACTATCCAATTATTTTGTCCTGGAGCAATATGATAAGTGATACCTTAAGAGTTTCATCATCTATACCAATGGCATAGCAAGGTCTTTTTCTGAATCAAAAGTAAGTTTTCTCCCTAAGAGGAATTCTGTTGCTAGCTGTTGAATATGAGACTTAGAGAGGTTTACCACCTTCTCAGTATCATAGAGCCAGCACACGGTGGAGCCAGGATGGAAGCCCACACACTTGGACTCCACAGACTGTTAACCCCAAAATTCTAATGTTTCCTCTTCACAAACATTATCCCTTCTTCCCCTATCGCTTTCTTCCCCTTCCCACCTTACATGTAAATATTCACTAATTCCATCTTCTTCACCTTAATTCTAAAGTCAGGATGCTTGTCTTCATACAAGCCAGACTACATCATCTGGCTTAAGCAAAACAATGGAAAGGAAAACTTAATGTATTTTCTGATACATAGAAAGGAACAAGCAAAAGAATATATAGAGGCATTCTTGTATGTAGTAGAGAGGATAGAAGATCTTGTATTGACTTCGGGGTCAAATTTGGGCAGTGGGATCATGCTTTGTAAACACCATCTACTCAAAACATACAGCAATAATGGGTGAACTATTTTTTAAGAGGGGTGAGGGGTAGAGGGAGAGAGAGAATCTTAAGCAGGCCCCATGCCTAGCATGGGGCCCAACATGGGGCTCGACCCCTATAACCCTTCAATCATGACCTGAGCCCAAAATCAAGAGTCAGGTGCTTAACTGACTGAGCCACCCAGGTGCCCCTAATAATGATGAAAAGAGAAACCAAAAAGATGCATTCAGATTCATGTAAAAGGTAATATCCATACTATCCAAAGAGTGGATAGGGCCTGAAGTGTCAAGTGTGTTGCCATTCAGGTCAGAAGGGAGCAGTTGCCACTGGGAATTTGACTCCTGTAGAAGAAGGGATGCTGAAAGTGTTTCATGCAAGATGGTGGCAGTAGTGTCACTGCTTAATCCTAGGGCCTTTTGTGGGTTCTCTCACATGTAAAGCAAAGAAAAAAGGGGCAGACTTGCTGATGAGTACTTCAGCTTTATCAGTAGCAGTGAGCCTAAGGAAAAAGATAACCATGGTGCTAGAAGCTATGCTAAACTGCTTACTGGGTCTTCCATACTCCTACTTATCAGTGCAGCAGATTATAAATCCTAGTTTTTGACTGGGGGCCCAGAGAACTAAGTGGAAGCAATCATAAAACAGGTCAATAGCACAGGCAGATAGAGAAAACAAAAAACAGACAAAGCATTCAAAATAAACCTACAAATTCTAAAAGGGCGGTGGGGGGGGGGGGAAGAGACGGAGAGAGAGAAGCTGAAAACAAAACAAAAACCATGAGAAAATAGATTACCCTGGAGGTGGAATTTATTTAGCTAAAACATAAATTTGAGCTTGAAATACTGTATGGAGGACTTAAAAAAGAAATGAACAATTTCTATTTAGAAATAATGAGACATCATGAAACCAATATAAGCAGAAAGGATATAAGATCAAGTTAATAAAGAAATGCAACTGATCTCTGTGCACTGATTTTGTATCCTGCCACATTGCTGAATTGCTATTTGAGTTCTAGTAATTTGGGGATGGAGTCTTTGGGTTTTCTGCATAAAGTATCATGGCATCTGTGAAGAGAGAGTTTGACTTCTTCTTTGCCAATTTGAATGTCTTTTATTTCTTTTTGTTGTCTGATTGCTGAGGCTAGGACTTCAGTACTATGTTGAAAAGCAGTGGTGAGAGTGGGCATCCTTGTCCTGTTCCTGACCTTAAGAGAAAAGCTCTCAGTTTTTCCCCATTGAGACTGATATTCCCATTGAGAATTATTTTTATAGACAACTATAACTTGAAGTATGAAGTAAGAGGTTTAATCAAGAAAGGATGCTGTGTTTTCAAATGCTTTTTCTGCATCAATTGAGGGGATCATAGGATTCTTCTCTTTTCCTTTGTTAATGTGTTGTATCACGTTGATTGATTTGCAGATGTTGAACCACCCTTGCAGCCCAGGAATAAACCCCACCGGGTCATGGTGAATAATCCTTCCAATGTACTATTGGATCCTCTTGGCTAGGATCTTGTTGAGTATTTTGGCATCCATGTTCATCAGGGATATTGGTCTGTAATCCTTCTTGATAGGGTCTTTACCTGGTTTGGGGATCAGGGTAATGCTAGCTTCATAGAATGAGTTTGGAAGTTTTCCTTCCATTTCTATTTTTTTGGAAAAGCTTCTGTAGAATAGGTATGATTTCTTTTTTAAATATTTGGTAGAATTCCCCTGGGAAGCCATCTGGCCCTGGACTTTTGTTTTTGGGGGAGGTTTTTGATTACTATTTCAATTTCCTTGTTGGTTATTGGTATGTTCAGATTGCCTATTTCTTCCTACTTCAGTCTTGATAGTTTAAAAGTGTCCAGGAATGCATCCATTTCTTCCAGATTGCCTAATTTGTTGGCGTATGGCTGCTGGTAATAAGCTCTGATAATTCTCTATTTCCTTGGTATTGGTGGTGATTTCTCCCCTTTCATTCATGATTTTATTAATTTGGGCCCTTTCTCTTCTCTTTTGGATAATTCTGGCCAGAGGTTTATCAGTCATTAAATCTTTCAAAGAACCAGCTTCTAGTTTCATTGATCTGTTCTACTGTTCTTCTAGTTTCTATTTCATTAATTTTTGCTCTAATCTTTATTATTTCTCTTCCGCTTGGCTTAGGCTTTATTTGCTATTCTTTCTCCAGATACTTTAGGTGTAAAGATACCTTGTGCATTGGGGATTTTTCTAATTTGGGGGAAGAGGCTTGGATGGGTATGTACTTCCCTTTAAGGACAGCCTTTGCAGTATCCCATAGGTTCTGAACCAATGTGTTTTCATTTTCATTGGTTTGCATGAGATTTCCCACTGGGAATAATATTCACTATGGGCTTTTCATATATGGCTTTTATGATATTGAGGTACATTTCTTTTATCCTTACACTGTGAAATTTTAATCAAGAAAGGATGCTGCACTTTGTTGAATGTTTTTTCTACATCTCTGCTTTTTTTTTAATTTCTAAGACAAAATGATCTGCATCACAAAAATAGGCAAAATCTGACAATTTATATGACAGATTTTTTTTAATTAGGTACTTTTAAGAACAAAGTAGTTAAATAGTAATGCAGTTCATGATGAAGTTTGTTGAATTCCCTCCCATTACTTTGACCTGTCACCAATGTGTGTGACACTGCTTGAAGCTAAAGAGATAAACTTCATGAATTCCCAATGTCCTCTTCGTCCTTGGGAAAATAATGTTCACTGAAATACTCTTCACTGAAAATCAGTTGTCTGAAAAGCTGAGAACTAGTTAAAAAAAAAAAAAAGAAAGAAAGAAAGAAAGAAAGAAAAAGTAAAAGTAAAAAAAGCTAAAAAGAGCATGTTCCTGTCTTCCATAACCTTGCTATCCAAGGCAAACAATACTGATGAGACCTGGGGCACCTGGGTGGCTCAGTTGGTTAAGGGGCTGTCATGATCCCAGAGTCCTGGGATCGAGCCTGGCATCAGGCTGTCTGCTCAGTGGAGAGGCTGCTTCTCCCTCTCCCTCTGGCTGCTGCTCTGCCTACTTACTTATACTCTCTGTAAAATAAATAAATAAAATCTTAAAAAAAAAAAAAAGTAAGTCCCATTCATTAAAAAAAAACAAAACAAAACAAACAAACAAAAAAAAAACTGATGAGGCCAGAAGATTAAATTATGTCAACAAAATATAAGAAAATGTAAGTTAGTTATTTAGAGATAAGAGAGATTGTTTTCTTGCCTCTGAACTGCTTGAGAGTAGGATTCATGTCTTTTTCAGCTATTTCTCCAGGGAATAATACAAGGCCAGGCATAAAACAAGTATTCAGTGATTGATTGTTAAATGGAATTGAATTGAGAAGGCATTGGTGCCTTTAGCTGGATCTGTCATGAAAAGGGAACATGAGAAAAGCCAACATGTGTGAAGAACCATGACTTTGGTAAATGGCTGTTTTTACCATCCAGTGCCTGCTCGTGTTTCTCCCGGGAACAGTGCCTGCTGTAGTTCCCCTCCCTCTCAGTGCATGGGTTCCAGGTGAGCTCCACAGACAGCTTAGGGATAGTATCCAGCACAGACCGAAGCCAATTGGCCTGGCACATTACCCTGGGCAGTAACAATTCAGTGATGGGCGCCTGACCTAATTAGAGACAAAGATAATTCTAAGAATCAGGGGTCATAGGTTCTCTTTTGTATATGGAATTTGAAGACCGGACCACAAAGGATTAACAGGTGCTGAGGATCATGAGAGGATATCCTCTTAGGATCAAAGTCAACCAAAACAATACAGAGATGAGAGAAAGAGAAACCTCAGCTCCAGTTGGCATTGCTTGAACCCCTAAATCCAGCTGGACCATGTGTCTGTCCCACAGATTTATTTTGACACACAGCTTTCAGCAAAGAAAAGAGAACCATAGGATTTTCCCCCATATCACCCAACCTTTAACTTTCTCTGCTCTTGTCAGTTCTTACTGATACACTCTTTCTCTTATTGTTTCCCCCTCATCTGTGAACGATTCCTAGTTCTCACAACCATCCTTCTTATTTTCCGTGAGTCTGCTCCTTCTACCTTTTTCCAAATACTTGTACTTGTGTTCCGGAATTGTCTTATTTGTGTATAGGCCTGTTTCCCTTCTGAAACATGAGCCCTCACAGACAGGGATTTATGTTTTATCCACTTCATATTCAGAGAACCTACACAATTTAATTTCTGGAACATAGTAGGTATTCAAAGTAATTATAGAGATAGTGTGGGTGGATGTGGTGCTGTGAAGAGAGCTGTAAAGCAAGCCTGACTGGGCTCCAGCTAGCTACTTAACCGCAGTATAAAATATCTTGCCATCTCAGTTTCCCCGTATGTAAAATAGGAATAATAATATAACTTTCATGATTGTGCATGAAAAGCAAATGTTCGAAACAGGTTTCTGTGATGCCTAGCTTACAGGAAGTCTTCAGTAGTTATTAGTTTTTCAATTTCATTCCCAATAAGTTTTGTATAAGTTGATAATTCAAGCAGATGGTCATGAGAATGTGATGGAAAACAATAGTCACAGGAAAAGAGAAGACCAAATTTAGAAGAGAAAGTGAAAACAACAAATTTTGGGAAAGGACCAAATAGAGTGAAGAACACAGATAGTTAAATGTAACCTAGAAGATAGGGGGCCTCAGAGAGACCACTGATGATTTCACTACGATGCAGGGAAAAAAAGCACAGAGCATATTATCAGCTGGTCAAGAAATCCTCCTCCAGAGTTCTAACCTTGTAACTGACAATGCCAATGTTAAACTATAATTTAACTGTGTGAACACATTGATTAGCCAGACTGTAATTCTCGGTTAGGGCTACCATCAGCTATTGCAGTAATTAATTGCCCAAATTAGTTGCAAGCATTGAGCTCATTGATAAACAGTTTAATGATAACGAAACGTATAGCACAACAAAAAAGAAACAGCTGAATATCCAACATAGGGTAGAACTGCCTTCTAGAAATTACCTTAATATTTAGTTGGTATCATTCCCTCACTAATTACTTGAGATCCCAGACCTTCCAATAGAATTTCCACTGAAACTTTCTGATGAGATTTGCTGACTGGAAACACCAGGAATAAATCTAAATATCAGGGGAAAAAAATCTAACTATCAGAATGAAGCAGATGTGAAAACATATATTCGATACATACATACTGTACAGATCAATGAGTGATATATCTTACCTCACTAATCTCTTTTTCAATACTAGAAAAGAGCAAAGTTTAATTATGACAACGTATTTCTGCTAACAGAGTGGACAGTGCCAATAAGGCATGAGATTAAATGTAGATTATCTCTAGTTTTAACCATTTCTATTCAAATAATGTAAATCCAGGTACACAAATTTAGACATAGAGCATAGCATCTTGGCTATGGGACCCTTGGTGAATAGAAATTTCCAGATGGCTGACATTTTTTGTGAAAGTTGACTTCATAATTTTATATACCCAAGCTATTTTATTTTCATTATCTTGGGCGGAATTCTTTCCAAAATAAATCACTTTTTTGCCTGACTCCTTATACAAAGAATGTTGACTCGAGTTTATCATGATAAATAACAACTATTAAAGTCTTAAATATTTGAATACCTTTTAAGTTAACATTTGCACTACTAAGAATGTGTATTTATAGCATAGTCTTAAATTTTACAAGGTTGTAAGGTTGGTTTCATAAATAATTATTTATAAGATGTATACTCAAAAACCATCAAAATAGTACAGATAAATGGTGGATAAAATACACAACATTTACAATACTTTTACAAGATGAAAAATGACAAGAAACATGTCACACTTTTAAAAAAAGAAAATATGGGGCACCTGGGTGGCTCAATGAGTTAAGCTTCTGCCTTTGGCTCAGGTCACGATGGATCTCAGGGTCCTGGGATCGAGCCCCACATTGGGCTCACTGCTCAGTGGTGAGCCTGCTTCCCCTCTCTCTCTCTCTCTCTCTGCCTGCCTCTGTCAAATAAATAAATAAAATCTTCAAGAAAATAAAAATAAAAAAGGAAACTATGTTACTATGAAAATATTGTGATACTGTACAATGACAGAGGTGATAAGCATAGAGCTGTTTGCTCTAACACGCTGAAAAATCAAACTGCTTTCTAGTCCTTTTCAGGTCTCGTGACTGAGTTTTTAAATGTTTCTGCCTTTCTCCACTGCAATACAGCGATGTGCTCTGTCTCCTCAACATTGATAGTACCTCTGTCAGTAGCAGCCCTCCTCCATTCTCATTCTCCTAGACTCATGAGCTTGAGTAAGATGTCAGCGATCCTTGAAACCAATGACCTTCTGAGTGCTCAAGTCACCTCAATGACAACTCTGTCATATGCCATTCAGCTGAAACTTGTACCCATACACTTACAACAACTTCTCCCTCTGGCTGCCTATTGCTCCCTTCAGTTTTGCAAATTTCTTTCTATTAGCTCCCCTACAATGTTAACATTTTGGTTTTAAGGATAACCCTTGAAGCCATTCAAATCTGAACACCTTTCCAGTTACAATTCTCGAAACATTTAAAAATAACTATCATAGTACCCAAAGTCTTCTCTGTTCCTTCATTTTTTTTAAAGATTTTATTTATTTATTTAACAGAGAGAGAGGGATCACAAGTAGACAGAGAGAGAGGGGGAAGCAGGCCCCCCGCTGAGCAGAGAGCCCGACTCGGGGCTCAACCCAAGATCCTGAGATCATGACCTGAGCCGAAAGCAGGGGCTTGACCCAATGAGCCACCCAGGCGCCCCATCTGTTCCTTCACTTTTTGTTCAATCAATGAGTCATTATTCACCCCCTACTTTGTACTGGGCACTGCTGTAGACACTGGTAATACGATAATAAGACTAATGAGGTCTCTGTCCTCATCAAACTCACAGGTTAGTGAGGAAGATAATCAACAAGAAAATAAATAGGTAAACAAGATAATTACTGATGACAGTATGTATCAGGAAGAGCCTAAGTAGGCTTTTGTTACAGAAAGGTACTGGGAGAGACTGGGTACAGAGGGAAGGCACCCTATCTGAGGAGATGGGAAAGTTGAAGCTCCACCCATAGGGAAAGCTAAGGGGAAAGTGCTTTAAGCAAAAGGAACAGAATGTGAATTCACTCTGAAATAAGAAAAGTCTCGAAATGATCAAGGAATATAAAGGAAGCAACAGTGGGTGGAGAGAGTGAGAAATGGGCGGAGCCGGGGGTATAAGATGGGGCGGAAGAGGTAGGAAGGACCAGATCAGGTAGGGACTTGGTAAGAGGCTTAGATTTCTTTCCAGATGCAAAGGCAAGTGACAGGCATGAGAGTGATAACATCTGATTTATAGTTAAAAGAATCTTCTCGCTGCCTAAACTTTACAAATTCCTGTAACCACTTCTCCCAGGAATGATTTGCATTGCTTCTCTTGGTCCCACCCCTCTAAACATGCTCCAGTTTTTCTACATTCTTCCCAGAAGGGAGCCCACAGCTGAAGGCGGTGCTTTGGGTGTGACCTGATCATTCAGAATAAGGTGAATAAGGTGAAATAATCACCTCTCTTATCTGGGATCTTCTTCTATCAATTTAGCTAAGGATTAAGATCTCCTACAGTGTTGAAAATCATATAAAGTAGCTTACTAGTAAATAAACTCTGTTTGAGGACTCAAAGAAGTGGTTCTCAACCTTGCCTGCCCATTAGAATTACCTGGGCAGCTTAAAAAAAAAAAATCCAGACCAATTAAATCAGAATGTCTGAAGATAGTCTTAAACATCCCCAGGAGGTTTCACTGGGCACCCAAGGCTGAACACTAGAGCAGAATGACTAGCCCTGTGCTTCCCAAACTTTAATAAGCAGAGGAATCATCTGAAGATCCAGTTAAAATGTATATTCTGATTTCATGGGTCTGAGGTCTGTATTTCTTAATAGCTTCCAGGTCCACCTTTGCTGCTGGGTTAAGAACCACACTATGAGTAGCAAGAGGCAGCCCAAAGTTCTCACAGCATGCACCAGATTCTCTGGATGCTGTGTTTTAACATCCTCAGAGATTCTGATTCAGTAAGTCCAGGGTAAGACCTGAGAATTTGCATTTTTAACAAGTTCCCTGGTGATGCTGATGCTATTTGTCTGGGGAATGACACTGCGGATCCACTTCTGCTATCCAGCGAGGAGGAAACACATGAACTGTGGGCTCTGACGTTCAGAGCACACACTTTCTAGTTTTGACTTGTGTTATGCAGAAAATTTCTCATCTCTTTTCATTCTCCCCTGAATTCCATCTAGGCACATAGTTATGCATGGTCTCAACAAGAAAATGCTAGCTAAAAGGCAATTTATTTCAGGAAGGAAAAAATAGGATGATCAGGCCGGAAAATGTGCTTTGGTGAAAGGGAAATTAATCTGAAACATTGAAGCCAGCCCCAAGATGTTTCATTAAGAAAAGCTTATATTAAATTTTGAATTGTCTCCTTCTCATAGGTTTTAGCTACAGCATGTAACCAATTCCTCTACTTGGTAAGGGCTTGAATATTCTGGATTTTGTTGTTGTTGTTGTTTTGACTGTCTATCTGCCTATCTACTTTCTTGTTTGCTTGGTTTCAGTACATCTTTGTGTCTCTTGCTTGGGAACATGCTGCATAATACAAACCAATAACAATATATGGAGTGGAGAGATGAGTACCATAGAAAGTAAAGTGAATTGCTCTTCCAGCACCAAGTGTTTCTCAGTAAGCATTTTTCTGAATAATATATTTCCTTCAGGCTCATCTGTATTCCAAAAAGTTGACACTTTATATTACACTTCACCTGTTATATATAGATTTCTGACGTGACATCATTTATTTCCTTTTGTTGTTAATCATCCTAAGAATGATTATTTAAATAGTTTTATTTGTAAAATATGTTTAATAAACCGGAAAGTTCAGTTTTTCCCTATATTAGAACTTACTTACTCAACAAATGAAGTCTTTGGTGACATCCAGGAACTACAAAATAATAAATGATTAACTGCCTATAATGTAGTTTAAAAAAAAAAAAAACACTACCAAGCTTAGCACTCTTCTATGAGTCAGTTAAAAATTCAATGTTTTGCTATAATCAAAGTCTTAAAAAAAAAAAAAAAACGCTAAAAGGGGGCGCCTGGGTGGCTCAGTTTGTTAAGTGTCTGCCTTTGGTGGTGATCTCAGGGTCCTGGGATGGAGTCCCACATCAGGCTCTTTGCTCAGCAGGGAGTCTGTTTCTCCCTCTCCCTCTGCCCAAACCCCTGCTCATACTCTCTTTCTCTCTCTCTCAAATAAATAAATAAAAGCTTTAAAAAAAATAAAAATAAAAAACCCTAAAACAATTATAGAACAGTTCACCTCAAAATAGCATGGATTCTTACAGCTTTATATTATAGTATGACGATGCAAACCGTATATTGCCAAACCAGACATGAGAGATAGATGATTGGAAATCGCTAAGTGTTCTACCAACTACCTGATATTTAACGAACAAAGGACAGTAATAAAAGGTACCTAACAGAGGTTCTTTTCCTACTTGATTTAAAATATCAAATTAGGGGCACCCAGGTGGTTCAGTGGGTTAAGTGTTTGCCTTCAGCTCAGGTCATGATTCAGGAGTCCCCTGCTTGGTGGGGAGTTTGCTTCTCCCCCTGCTTGTGCTCTCTCTCTCTCTCTCTCTCTCTCAAATAAATAAGTAGAATCTTTTTTAAAAATAAAGAAATAAAATGTCGAATTATTTTTTAACCCTTCTGATAAGAAACAGTCTCTGAAGAATTACTAAAAAGGAAGGAAGAAAGGAAAGAAGAGAGAGAAGAAGGAAGGGAAAAAAATAAAAAATGTTCTTTTCAAATTGCATTTTATTGGGGCTGCCTGGGTGTCTCAGTGGGTTGGGCCTTTGCCTTCAGCTCGGGTCCTGATCTCAGGGTTCTGGGATCGAGTCCCACATTGGGCTCTCTGCTAGGCGGGGAGCCTGCTTCCTCCTCTCTCTCTCTCTCTGTCAAATAAATAAAATCTTTAAAAAAACAAACTAACAAACAAAAAACCAAATTGCATTTTATTATTTTTAAGAAAAGAGAAGAGAAAGATTGACTTGAGGACTTACTCATAATAAATCGATTCTGGCAGAAACCCAAACATGCACTAGAAGTTTCACATTAGAAAATGGCATTTGATTGACATTTTGCCTGACATCAGTCTTAACAATTTAAGAAAATCCATGAGTTAATATGGAGTGCCTTGCAAAGAAGGATAGAAGAACCAAAGAATAAACCAAGGCTCAGAATCCTTGTACTAAATGTTTAAAAGGTAAATTTGAGGGGATGAATTCAATGATATGCTAAATTTTGAATTATCTCTTTCTCATAAATTTGAGCTATAACATGCAACCAGCTTCATGGTTTCATTACTGACTCACTTAGTGGATTACTCAGTGTTGACCAGCTCCAGGATTCATGGCTGGAACTGCACGGCTAAAGTCACCAGGTTCTGAGTATTGGTGGTGCACACAGTCTGGTATGTTTCTTAAGTTAGCCCTTGCAGGAAACCCTCGGAGGTTATTAGCATTTTGGCAGCTAGGAAGGCAAAATGACCAAAAGACCCTGCAGCCAAAATAGCTCTACCTATGAATTACTATTCAAGCCAGTATATAGGGTGTGTCATTTCTTCTGTGACAAGAGATGGGAGAAACTGAAATTGAACTACTGGTGAGACAACATTGCTTAAAAAAGAAAAAAAAAGAAGCCATTTCAGGGGGAAAAAAAAAAAAAAACCCAGCCCAAAATGAAGTAATTATAAATGTAAAATATCCTGCTTGGGAGAAAACACTACCTAGAATTTCACAGAGTCCTTTAGAAGCTAGTATAAATTAAAACTTTCATTAAAAGCTCAGAGTGAAGATATTAATAGTAATCAAACTTATTTGATTAGATTAAATGATTAGAAAAATTACGCTGTTTTCTGAAAAGTAGAATTAAAGTAGAATATGAGCCTAAGAAATTGGAGAAACAGGTTAGAAACAATAAAAATGATTCATTCAATAAAGGAAAACAGGGACGTGGTTCACACAGAAAACAGTGAGTACTACAAAATGCTAATGAGAACAGAACACAATAGAGCATGAGAAAAATGAAAGATGCCAATAATGTTTCACCAACACAAAAATTCTACGATATATTTCGTCCTTCACTAAGGATAGTATTTAACACAATGGAGTGAATTTTATTTGCATTGCTCTGCTTTAGTACCAAGTGTGGTTCATTCTAGGAGAATTATGTAATAAAAGAGACACTGATTGTAACATTTTGAAGAAAAGAGAAGAATTAGAATTTGGGAAAGAAATACCTTCAATATGAAGGTTACAGGAATTTGTTAGTCCAGAAAAAAGAAGGCAAAATGAAAATGATAGAACTCTTGAATAATACATACATGGAAAGTAGTACTCGGTGTGACAGTTAAGAGACTTTATAGGCAGAGAGAGACGTGGTCCTACTGTTCACAGAAAAGAGCATGACTTGGTAAGTTACCTCACCTTCTCAATTTCCTGATCTGTAGAATGCAGAAAATAGTAATATCTAGATTTTTAGGACTGTTGTGAGAATGAGATAATATTTTAGAGCTTGCACTGGTTTCTGAGTCTCATTTCCTTTGTTCATTAATAAAATTTAGTTACAGGGGCACCTGAATGGTACAGTTGTTTAAGCACCCCACTCCTGGTTTCAGCGTAGGTCATGAGCTCAGGGTTGTGAGATCAAGCCCCACATCCCTCTCCGCACTCAGTGCAGAACCTCTTTGAGATTCTCTGTCCATTTCTCTGAACCTCCTGCTTGTGCTCTCTCTCTCTCTAAAGTAAGTAAATCTCTTTTTTAAAAAGAGAGAGAATTTAGTTACAATAATGCTTTCCTAAAGTGAAAACCAGGAAATACGAGACTACATACCAGCCCTGGATTACTTTAAAACCAAGTCATCTTTTACCCAAAATAAAGGGAATGGTCTAAATCAGATTTCCAAACTTGCAAACAAAGTTTATTTAATATATACTATTACATTTTACCAGTTTGGGCTACAGCTTGCTCTCACTCTTTTTGTCTTTTGTGCATTAAATTTAACTTATCAGATTTCTAAACGTAATGTGTTCTTTCCTACCTAAAACCTCTTCTCCTCACTCTCTTCTCATTCCTCATAAATATAATTTGAAGTCCACTGTTTCCAGTGTCTTTCACAAAAGGCCTGCATTTCTTGTTACTTCTCTAACTACTTTGATCAAATGTTGGTTGCCCAGAATTTCATATGAAATGTGAGGCACTCCATGAGGTTAAGACATGAAAATCTAAATCAGTAACCTCTTACACTATAACCAAATGCACCATTTCGTGTATTTTACCGTGTATAATCATCAAAAAGATTTTCAGGTATCTTTAGGAGACCTTACTAAAGAAAGGTATGTTTTTTCTAATTCACTGGATACCTAAGTGCCCACAAGAGAGAGATCATATGATGCATGTGAGATATGTGAATACGAACTCAATCTTGAGGCGCACCCAGCAGTCTTTTGTGATTCAAGAGTCCTATCCCTGAGACTTGGAACATCTGAAGTGTCAGATGAAGGAAAGCTTGGCTCCAATTTCATTAAAACAGATCTTTTAGTAATACAAATGCTGTTGAAGATGAAAATGCTTACATAAAAAAATAATAATTCAGAGACTTTCTCTGATTTCTGAAATAAAATTAATTATTCAATCACATATTTTAACAAGCAATGTGAGAATTTAGGGCTAGATACAGCAAATATCTTGATGTCAGACAAGAAAATATTGAAGAGACTTTCGGCTAGGAAGTCTAACAAAAACCTCAAACCTAATAAATCCAAAACTGAACTTACTTCTCCTCCAGACAAAATTCAACTTTACCTGAGCCCTCTGCTCCCACCCTTTTGCATTTAAAGAAGTGGATAACCCAAAGCACCACCCTGCACTCAAATATTCCAAGATAACCCATCTCTACACTTCCTCAAGGACTCAAGTAAGAGTCTTCTCCATCCTTCCTCATGACTCCTTCCATAAGACAACCTGAAGATTCCCTTGCCTCCCCGCCGCTCCCTCAAAGCCCCTTTCTTTTTCCTTGAGATGGTCCTTGTTTTTAATCATCTTAAAAACTATTTTAAACCTATTGCCACAGACTGAATAAAATCATCTCCTTAATTGTCTGGTGCATTTTGTTTTTCACACACCAGAAACCTGTTCCAACCCTCAGCTCACTTGATGGCAGTCCATCTTGATGGTGGCTTAGGCCACATGCCTTAGGATCATCTTTGGCTTCTCATCCCCATCTGATCTATCAAGAAATCCTTTTGATTTGAACATCAAAACATATCCAGAATCTAGCCACTTCTGAATAATTTCTTCAGTACCATTGATCTGAGCCACTACCATCTTACATAGCTTATTAAGATAACCATCCTACTGGACTCTGAGCTTCCATCCTTGCCCAGCTATGGGATATTCTCCACAAACCAACATGAGCAAACTACTGAAATTTAAGTCACGTAATCTCAAAGGTTTTCCACAGGTTCCTAAATTCGGTCAGAATCCTTACAGCGTCCTAGAAGTTCTCTGCAATCCAGGCCTCCATAGTATCTCTGACTTCATTACCTACCACTCTCCCTGGCTCACTCCGTTCTGTCAAATAAAACTGGCCTCTTTTCTCTTTCTTGAATATGCCTCAGAATCTTTGCCCTGGCTGTTCCTCTGCCTTGAGCTCCCTTCCTTCAGATAAGATACTTAGGTCATTCAATCAACTCCTCCAAGTATTTGTTCAAATGTCACTTTCTCAGTGAAGCCCACCTTAACCACCCTTAAAAACATTGGGCATACAAACCAGCATTCCACATCCCACCCTCATGTTCTATTTTTCCCAGAGCACTTTGTTCCTCTAAATATACTCTAGAATGTTTTCCTGTTTATGTTTATTGTCTTTCTCTCTCTAGAAGGGAGAAGAATTTTTATGTTTTTTTCATTGATGTATTTCTTAGTTCCCAACTCTATTCTCTTTCATTGATATATCCATAGTACGTAGAAGAGTTTTGGCACGTAGTAGGTGGTTTAATAAATATTTGTTGAAAGATCGGCCAGATAAGTAACTCGACTGATTGAATGAATAAGTAGACATAATAATACTAACTATCTCTCTATAGTAATAATGAATGCAGTAATGCAGTTGTGCACTGATGACGTGGATTGTTTTCCATTACGACTCTGTTGGACTTTTTCCACATCATTACCCCCGGTTCTCTTTCCAGGCTCTGAATGTGGTAGGAAACACTAGTATTACCGTGTATCTGGAACCATGGACAACTCTCATGCATGACCATAGTCACACAGCCCTAAGTAATAAGGAAATGGCAGAAGCTAAGTTGTGAATCAGGCGAGAGTATGTCCATAAGATAATTCTGTTTGTGAATTCGTTAGAAACTAAGAGGCCTCCGGTTGAAGGAATGTGTACCAAAACCTGTACTTCCAAGATCAAGCCATAGGGTACTACTGGGCATTCAATCAAGCCCAGAATGTTCATTCAGGTCTTGATAATAAGAGCTGTAGGGAGTAGCTAGAACGTGAGTTGGGGAAATTAGAGACTCTTCAGCTCTCTGGACCCCTGAGGAGAGATTCTTGATGGGGCTAGAAGGGGATCACAGGTTTTATATAAAATTTCTAAAAATATTTTTTTAAAAAAGATTTTATTTGTTTATTTATTTGAGAGAGAATGAGTGAGCAGGCGGCAGAGGGAGAGAGAACGTGAAGACTGTATACTGAGCTCAGAGCTGGACGTGGAGTTGCTCCCACAATTGGGAAACCATGACCTGAACCAAAACCAAGAGTCAGAAGCTTAACCGACTGAGACACCCAGGCCCCCCTCTAAAAACAAGTCTTAAGGGTTTTTTTTTCCCAAACCAGTTCATTTTCAATTCACCTATGACTTACACTGATTTTTATTTGTCCGTGGCTTAAACACTTTAGGATGAATCTGTGTGCATTCTAACAAGACTGCCCGGTAAATAATCTAGAACAATGAAGTCTGAAGGAAACAACCGGGACTTAGAATCGGAAAGACTCAGTTCAAACCCTGTACCAACCACTTACTAAGTATATTTGGGCGTGTTCTTAAATCTTTTCATTTAAATTTCCTCATCTAGAAAATGAGAACAATAATCTGTGCTTCAGAGCAGTTGTAAGGGTGCAGATAGATCTCCAGGGAGTCACATACCAGGTGGTGCTCCTGCTAGTAATTAAATAAATGCTGCCTTCATTTTCTATCTTCCTGAGGTGTGGGACCAACCCAGAAATCTCCCTCATTCAAATGCCAACTGGGAATTAAAGAACTCTGCTTAAATTGCTAAACATTCTCCCAGGTTTAGGTACTTTCTGCCGTAGGTTTTTCTGTTCCTTGAATACTCCAAGATTGGTCATACTTGAGACTTTGACCTCTGCCCGGAAGCCTTTGTCCCTTCTCATTACAGGCCTTCATTACAGATGTGGTAATCTCAGAAAGTCCCTTCCAGTAATGGTGGCTTCTTCTCGGCTGTCTTACTCTGTATCATAGCCCCCTGTTCCTTAAACTCTATAGCATTATTAAAGCTATTTTGTTCATTAACTTGTTTACCTCTTTATTCTCCCACCACCACCAGAATGTACATTCTTGAGGGCCTTGTCTGAATTGTTTACAGAGCTATTCCCAGGACTTAGAATACTGGTAGGCTCATTAGCGAGTATTCATAAATCAGTCACTTAATGAAAGAATTAGAAAGGATTTATCTAGTCAGTATCAGATCCTGTCTTTAATAAGGAGCAAGTATCCGGGATACTGACTGCTTACCAGGAGGTCTGGGGTATGCATTCCCTCTCCCCCATGGACCCTGCCCCCAGGGCACAGGGAAAAGGGAAGCTTCATCCAGTTCACATAGATTCCTCCATCACTCATCCATTCCTCACATTCTTTGTTGATGGAGAGTCCCAGCTGAGACAGCTGAAGCACACATTAACTACTCAACAGCAAGAACCTGACCTCCGATGATCCTTTCCGACTCCTAAACTATCCTGTTCTTTTGAAACAAACCCCACTCCTGAATTCAGCCAGATTTATTTCACTCAAGCTTCTGATAAACACGCAGTTTTCATCCCTGAATTCATTCTCGGGCTGAGTCTTGCCTTGCTTCTGGCACAAACACTACCTGAGCCTCTGATACAGCTTGGATGATTTGAAATGATGGGATGATGAAATATGAGAAAAGAAGGAAGAGAAGATTTATTTTTATACTTGTGATTATTTGAACAGATTCCTTTGGTCCCAATACTGTTCCAATTTATTAAATTGAGTTAAAATGTATATTTTTGGGAATTTTCTCTAGCATTGATAAAGTATGTTTATCATCTATTATATATATCTATTATATCTATTATATATCTATTATATATGTATATATATATATAATATATCTATTATATTAAAACAGCAACTAAAATTCTTAATTGGTAGTGTTGACTATTAGAATAGAGGTATCCAATTTCCCATCTACCTTAGATTTCATGGAATTTCAAGGATTGCAGTATATTCCATTCTGTAATGTTTTTATAATGTTCTTGCCACTGTGCATACAAGTGAGTGTCTGGATAGAGATTCTGCCTCTAAAAGAAGTTATAAATTACCATGGTAGGTCTAAACTGGTTCACAGAAGAATAATGTTGCATTTATTTACGTCTCTAAAAAGGTAATTTTCCAACTTCTGGAAGTTTATTTTTTATAGAGCAAATATAATATAAGAGTGGATATATACTTTGCCTCTTAAACCTTATATTACAAGATCTAGAAAAGATAGTCTGTGTGTATAATGACTGCAATTGAAATAATCAACAAATACAATAGGGAAAAGGCCGGTCCCTACAGTTTCATGTTCTACTCTTTTGCACTGTGTTGAATGGCTAAAAGGTTCATGACAAAAGATTTTCTAATAGCACACAGGCAAAAAAATATGGCTTTTCTCCTGACACTTGAAAGAGATTATGGTCCATTTTTAAAATCATATTTTTTCATGAATATTGACTTTATTAATTTAATATACCTTCATTTACCTATTTTATTGTATACATATGCAGGGATATTTTAGTAGTGCAGGATTTCTCTAGAAAATTAGACTTACATTGCTGACAGAATGAAACAGTGTCATGTTTTGATATTACTTCATTTATTTGTTTGTTTTCTTTGTTCAATAGCTCTGTGTCTAGAGGTTTCATTTTTTTTTTAATTCGCAATTTACCAGAAATTCTTTACCTTCACTATCATATGAGCTGATGGTTCGAATGAGTGATCTTACATCTTTGTATAGAGGGAAAAAAGCACAGCAAATTCTCATCCTTTTAAAAGCAGAAGTAGGTCTTGGATCCTTTATGTGGTTACTCAATTTAAACAACAATCCTCTCAAACAAAACAGGTCTTGATGAACTTCAATAATGTTTATCTAAGTAAACTATTTTTCTTAATCACATGTAGAAAGCAGTATTTCTCCTAGCATTATTTTATAAATGTTCTCTTTCTTACAATCTTATTAGAAGTACTGTTAATATTTAAAATAGTATAATTTATTAGCAATAATAATAATTCTCAAACATTATAAGTACATAAAGGAATTGTCAAATTGAAAATCAATCTGAAGCTAGAGAAGAATTTCAACAAAATATACAGGAAAACCAAAACAAGAAACACTAGGAAACAGATTCATATGCTACAAGATAATTGAGATGACGCCCCCAAATTGCAAAAGGAAAAATTTAGAAACATCAAAAGTAAGCAAACTATGTATGATCTTAACAACTGGAGAGTTTGATGTATACATTAGCTGAACATTTTAAAAGCTGAAGTTCTATCACATTTAAGTAGAAATTCAGAAGATGGTGCAAAGACACAGTGCATCTTCAGGTCTCTTAACAGTCAACAGACAAATGCTCAGTCGATTCTACTGAAAAGTGACTTCCTATCCCTTTTCTATTCCCGTCTTTGGCTTATATTGGTTGGTATGAGAAAAAAAGAAAGATTCAGGTAAGATAAGAGAAAAAATAGTAGAGCATTAAGCAAGATAAAAAATTTGGGGAGAAAAAAATAAACTATGTCCTTTTACTAATGGAACATCCAAAGTACAATTAGGAATATAGTAGTTTGTAGTGTGTATGAATGGGACCGTGAGTGGGTCCCATTCAAAACAAATGAAAGAAACCATATTAGATAAGCACAAAATATTTTCCCACCACTATTGTTAAAGAAGCTTTTTTCCCCCAATGAAAGTGTACTCTTTAATGGATACTTTTTTAAAGTGTGCATTGCTATGAAAGCTAAGCAATTTTGAAATTTTGGTTGAAATTGAAGAAGCAAGAGATTTGTAATTTAAGAATTAATACTTGATTGTGAAATTTCACCCTTTTTTGTCTTGGTTTCAGAAAAGATACCACAGAAAACAGCTCGGGGTTGCCTAGAGGGAGAACTAAGCCTCAAAGTTCCAAAGTGGATAGTGAATTGAAAATCCTGGAAAGTATCAGGAGGCTAAAGAAAAGGTGAATGTATTGATTTAATGAATGCATTTACATGATGATTGACAAGTGAGCATCCAGGTTCCACTGCCCAATATTTCTGGGAAAGGAAGGGTGGGAAGAGGATGCTGCCAGCTTGTGCCTACTATTTCCGTGCCATCCAGACCGCTTGAGCAGAGAGGTAGGGAGGGACTAGGTCTGCATTAGGTAGGAAATAGATCACAAAGCTTGCTTTGAACTCTTGTTCACCACTTATTTATGTGTCAGCTTGTCTTTGTGTTGGTAGAAGGAAAAAAGAAAAGGAAAAACATAAGACTGGCCTTTCGATTCTGAATCAAAGCTCTGCTCTGCTGATTGCTGGTGTGGCTTTTCAAAGGCAAAGCAAGTGGGGACATTGAAATTCCTTGTTTCTCTGGACCTGGAGCTGAGGGACTTTTATTTTGGTTTAGGTTTGTTTGTTTGTTTAATTCTAAGTATCAAGAACACGATTTTTCAATGTATCTTACATTTATCTTAAAATAGCCCCAGTATTTTTTTTTTTTCCAATTTGATCGGCACTGAGAGGATAAAGCAAGGTGAGAAAACACTTTAAAAGGGAATCCGGGGGTGCCTGGGTAGCTCAGTGGGTTAAAGCCTCTGCCATTGGCTCAGGTCATGATCCCAGGGTCTTGGGATCCAGCCCCACATCTGGCTCTCTGCTCAGTAGGGAGGCTCCCCCCACCTCTGCCTACTTGTAATCTCTGCCTGTCAAATAAATAAATAAAATCTTTTTTTACAAAGGGGGGATCTGTAGGTGTGAGGAGGCTTCCCTTGTGACCTAATTCAGAACCAGAAGGAACCAAACCACTGCCCCTAACACACACTTTCTTGATAGTGACCTCTAGTTCAAAGACATTAAATCAGTTGCCCAAGAGTCCCACTCAGAAAGTCAGGTCAAGACCCTCCTCTCTGGATTTCCACTTTGTCCTCTTTATGCTGCCCTATGCTGCCTCTAGCGTTAGATCAAGAAATTGTAAGGAAGAGTGGGGACAGGAGAAAAGAAGCAAAGCTGGAGAGGGTCAAAGATATTTCTAAGGAGGTAAAAAAAAAAAAAGTGAAATCCCTAAGTCAAGATGCTGCAACCTTTCTCTGGACAAAAAAAATAAAATAAAATAAAAAAGAAAGCACCCTGCTCGTCCTAGCATTGAAGGCACAGAACAATAGCTACCTCTGAATACCTGTGATGCTTACTTTTAACTTTGAAAGATCAGCCTAGGGGAAGAAAGTTAATCCCTTCCTTCTTGCTCTCCACACCTTCTACTCTGACTCAAGTGACTGTCGTTCCCCGAACATTTCGTGGACTTGTTCTTTATAACCTACTTCCTCACCTGGGTCTTGGACGTCTTTTCAACTCTCTTTCTCCCCCCATCACAATTCACAAATCGTTATCCTGGGCTTTCGTATGCTGAAACATCACATTGGCACCTTGGGTGGACAGGATGGGTCGCTGGATTCATTTCAGCCGAAGTCCAGAGACCATGTCCGCCACTACGCCAACCCCCTCCCGGGCCCCGCCACAAACACCCACCATTTATAGACACTCGGGAGACCCTCAGAGATCATTTATGTAGAAGAAGGGGTGCATTTTGTGGCTGCTGGTGCACAGCTGATGAAAATCGTGGAAAGGCGGGCGGGGGACTCCATCTGTGCCTCTGCTAAGGCGCGGAGCGAGAACAGCCTGCACGCGTCCGCAGCCGGCCTGCCCCAAGACGGCTGGCACGATCACCAACCGGGAATCGGCTGGTCCTGCGGGTGGGCAAAGGCAACGCGGCGGGGTGGAGGGCGGCGCGGAGGGTGGCGCTGGCAGCGTGAAAGGCCTCTTTGTGCGGGACTTGGTAAGGAGGCGGTGAGCATGGAGAGAGCAGAGCGGGGACCCGGAGGCTGGGACTCTGGGACGCCGGTCTCCGCCGCTCTTCGGCGGCGCCGGAAAGATCCGGGTAGTGCCGACAGGGGGCGGTGTGGGGCTGGAGGGGGTGGGGTGAAGGCCCCTAGGCTTGGTCTTCTTTGAGACCTAAAGCGAGAGAAAGACACTTCGAGAACGCGGGAGGGAACTGAGTGATTTGCCTCCCCGCCCCCTTCCCTGGGTGGCCGAAGGATCGCGCTGGCTGGAAGGGCGCAGCCCCTCGCCCGGCGCTCACTCAGCATTCAGGGAGGCGAGAAAGCGGCCCCCAAGGCGGAGCCTCCGTCCTGCCCCCGGGTATCGCTGCCCCCACCTGGGGGAGAGAGGCGGGCGCCGCGCTGCCCTCCCTCTGCGCCCCCGCCGCGTGGCTTGCGGCTTATTTTCCCAGCTGGCAAGCGTCGCGCTGCAGACAAGGGAATGCCTGTGGTGAGTTGTTTATTTTGTCGAAGTTTGCGGTGGGCCAAGGGGGACGTGGGGGGCGAGCAGCAGGCAGAGGCCGGGACTGTTTTGTTTAGGTCTTGGTCCACCTGTGTGGTATAAATCTGCCAGCCTCAGGGCGGCGGGAGGCCAGGGTGAGAACACCCCAACGCTCCAAAAGGCTTCTGTTGCAGACCTAGAACCACATTTGATTCTCCACTCCTGGAATCGGCTAGATCCTAGCTGACACTACTCCCCGTACCTCGGGTCATTGCTTCCCGTCCCTGCTTCGTAAATGGCTGGCGCTGTAAAGGACAGTCAGTGCCTATGACCCAGGGACAGCTGTCCATAGAAGTACCTCCAGTGTACCCTTCCCCATTTCTTGAAGATAGGCGAGCTGAGTATTTGATATGAGGGGCGCTCTTGAAACTAGTGGGAACTTGTTTTGGCGACTTGTGGTGTGAAGTCCGTTCAGGCGTGTCGGGTCTGCGGAGTACCACAAACTGGGATCCAGATTGGCCAGTTTCCTAGACTTGAGGCTGGGGGCGGGGGCGGGAAGGAAGGTAAGCGGTTGGCTCCCAGGGGAACCCAGAGGAACCCCCCAGGGCTGATGACAGTCACCACCGCGGCCCCGTTTGCCTGGAAGAAAAGCCTAAATACATTAGCGAGCTGGTAAAGCTTTTAAGGTCTTCTCGGGAGTCAGTGGCTGGCTAATGAGAGGTTAATTTTGTTTGGAAGAGAAGGCTGCGCTGGTTTCCTGAGATAAATGGACAGGAAGCGCATTACCTCCGCGCGCTGGCAAGCGGCTCCCAAATGCTTTTTGCACCTGCCGCTTTGAGCGGTGTGATCCGCTGCAGAGCCCGCAGGGATCGTGGGCGCCGGCTGTGTACTCTCGGGTGATGAGCCCCGCTCACGCCCCGGGCCCCCTCCTTCCGGGGGCGCAGCGCTCACGCCAGGCTCTGGGGTCTTCTCTCACATCCAGGTCCTGCGTGCTCCAGAGCTCGGGGGCCCCCTGATCCCGTCAAGCCCCCTCCAGGATCGGAAGGGTTAAGAATGATGTAAGTACAATCCACTAGCTGCTTGCTGCTGGGCTGTCGGACTCCGGGCTATTTCAGCCCCCGCTTTGCGGTCACCCTGGACTAGAGAGCAGGGCGGGGGTGGGGGTGGGGGGCTTACTCTAGAATGGGTTGCACAAATCGTTATCGCGGTCAGCTCCCTAGCTCCTCTGTCCTAGGTGAGCCCCTCGTGTTAGATGTCTGGAAATGGAGATAAATCAACAGGGGAATAGTTAAGACAGCGTGTATAGGTTCAGGAAAAGAAACTTCTAATTCTTATTCAGAAGCCATTCATGTTGCTGGCATGTGTTTTAATTCTGTTCACTTACACGTTCATACCATGGGATGCTTTGCTGTGTCCTCTAATTGTGCTGTTCTGGTCTCATCTTTCCTTCCTGAAAACAAAGATGAAGAGAGAAAGAGTACAAGTGACAAGAAATAGGGTGGGTGTGTGAGTTGTGCAAGCTGTCACGTCATGATTTTTTTTTCTGATTAAGATGTAAGACTTCTATAAGTCATTGACTTTATGGGAGGAAAATCCCCAGATTTTTCTTTACAGAATCTTAAAATCCTGCTTAACTTACGGTATTCGAGCTGGAGGAATGGGTGCGCTATAAGCGACCATTCACCACGCTCTTGCTTTCCAAGCCCATTCGGGATCTTGCTAACAGTCCGAATTTACCCTGCGAGTATGTCAACTGACCTAAAGACTTGAAAACAGGAACCACCTTGCGGTTTAATTGTGAAAATTAACATTTTACTCAAGCAGGCTGAACACTTATGTGGTAATAAAAAATGAATTGTTAGCCTTATAAATCTTGGGCTTGTCAAATTTTACAACAGATGAGCAATAAAGCACCTTAGAAAAAAATGAAGTTTTCCCTCTGAAATACAGTTCCATTTCTATATAAGAATTTGTAGTGGCTCGAGGATGCCCTCTATTGATAAAATAATTTAGAGCACTGTGTGTTTAAGGAACAGGATAAGGAGGTGGGGGAGAAGTGGCAGGGGGAGAAATCAGTGAAAGTAATGATAGCGAAAAAACCCCATCTAAACTGAATTTGATCCTTAACTTTCGGTTATGTGTTTTGAAGTATGATCAATAAAGTGGCATGCTTCTTTCATAGGGGTCGAATTAAATCTTGGGTTAAGGGAAAAGAAACATCTTATTGTTAGTCTTTGTTAGCAAAATACTTTGAAAAACTGCTCAGATTTGGTTTCTTTTAAAAGATGTTTACCAGCATTTCACTAATTTCAGTTCATGTATTTCATGTAATAATTGCAAGAGAATAAATTTTTGGTCTCATAGTATTTACTCCACAATACTATCTAAAAATCATTATCAGATAACTCCGCCTGCGAAAAGTCATTTCTCCAGGCAACTCTGAAGCTATTATTAAGCATATTATGGATATACACAAGGTTTGGATTATATCTTGGGCAGTGAAAGATGTGTTTACCACTTGAGTCATCATAGTATGTAATAGGTAAGTAATGAAAAGTTACAGTAAAAATAGATAGACATCCTTCATTAGGGACCTAGTGGTTTGTACAGTTCATAATGTGTCTAATGAGTAAGCCGGAGTGATCGAAGGGTTGCCCTCAATTATCCTAGTCCATTGATTAGCACATTATTACATGTGGAGTATTAACGTGTCGGTGGTTGATACGAAATTGCTAATTAGAGATTATGAGCAGTGAACCGGTACGGTTGCAAACTGCAATTTGGGTATAAGTGAATTTAAAACGGCAACCCCGAGTCCCTTGGAGGAATGGCAAAGGCAAGGACAGTGAGAGTAGCTCCTAACCTTTGAAGCCATTCTTTAGATTAGATACCACTTCACACCTACTGATAACAAATTGGAACCTATCATCAACCTCACAACATGCTTTCCTGTGACAAGATTTGGCAACCTCTTTTCCTGGCACACGATTGGGTCTTTCCCCCTCATTTTTGGATCTATCCAAGTGACAAAAGTAGAAAGTGACCTGCCATTGAATATGCTAATAGACTAAGAAAATTCGTGGAAAAGCCACCGAGCAACAAGAAACGATGGCGTAATTACTCCACACTGCATTAAAAACTCACTATCCTCATTAATCTAATTACATTGTAACCGAACACGTTGAAGTTCGCCCACTCTCAGACTCCTCCCCGTTGCTTTCAGGAAGGGAAATGTCAGAGGAACAATAACGCCAGAGCCTCGCACAGCTGCCCGCGAATTCCGCCGGGAGCTGGTGGGTACCTTCCCAGCCCATCCGATCTGTTCCGGACCGCAGGTCACGTTCGGATTTCCAACGCCTCTGGGTGCTAGCTTTACCAAACGTCCGGAAAAGGCTCGGAACGCGGTTCCGCAGATGTGATTGGCTGCGAAGGGACCCTTCAGGGGAAGTTAAACCCAATCAACATTAATTAAAGGGAAGTCAAAAGCCGGGTGCTTTTGTTACGCCGACAAGAGAGTTGCCCTCGGCAGTTTCTGGTCGGGCACGAGGAAACAGTAGATCGCGGAAAGGGGAAAGGAGGAAGCAGGAGGGAGGTTGAGCCCGGGCGCGGCGGACGGGACTCTCAGCCAGCGGACGCGGAACTCGAATTACAATGAGCACGCTGAAGGCGGGAGGAGGTGCGGGGGGCGGGCGCTTTGTGTCCTGTGAGTGGCGGGCTGGGCCCAGAGGTCCCGCGCTTACAACCAATGGGGTGGGAGGGAGGGGCTAGGCCGGGGGGTGGGGACGACGTGGATTGGCGAATGTAGGGAGGGCGGGGCGGCAGTGCGGGGCTGAGATTGATTGACCGCAGGTCCGCCGCGCAGAGATATCCGGGCTGCCAGCGGCTTCTCGTTAGGGCTGGGCGCGCCTCCGGTGGGTCCACGCCCGCTGAGCCCACGCTGGCCGGGACCCGGGCGCCCGCGCTTTTGGGGCCGGGCTCGGCGCTAAGCTCACCGTCTTTGTGTCTTTTCTCCCGCCCCCTCTGCCCCGCCCGCCGCCTCCGGCCGCTGCGATGCCGCTGCGCCCCGTTGCCGCCGCCGCCGCCGCCTCGCTCCGCCCGCGGCGCGCTTTTCGCTGCGGCGGTGGCGGCGGCCCGTATCCGACGCGGGCCTGAAGGAGGAAGAAGAGGAAGCGAGGAGCGTCCCCCAGTCCATGCCGCAGCCACGGCCACGAACCCGACACGGCGCCCGCGCCGCCGCCCTCGCCGGAGCCCACGAGACCTGCATGGACGGGCATGGGCTTGAGAGCAGCACCTTCCTGCGCCGCTGCCGCCGCCTCCGCTGCTGCCGCCGGGGCTGAGCAGCGCCGCCGCCCCCAGCTCTGCCCGCCGCCCCTGGCGTTGCTGCTGCTGCTACTGCTCAGCCTCGGGCTGCTCCACGCAGGTATGAGGCGCGCGCGCGAGGGGAGCCAGCCCAGGGCCGAGTGCTTTGTTCCCAAACACCCCGGTCCCGAAGGCACACGTTGGGGCAGAAGGGCGGCGTGGCGTGGCGAGACCGGAGAGGCCTCACGGGCTCCAGACCTGCACCTTTGCCGGGCTCGGGGCGCGGCGGCAGGAACACACCCGCGGGGTCGAGCGGCGCGCCCAGGGCGCAGTGGAGAGGCCTCTTTCCCTCCCTCCAGTTTCCCCGCCTTCGACTGGGACCGTTGGTAAATCTCCTTCCCAACAGCCGCTTATCAAAGATTTAGAGCGCGGGGGCGGCGGGGGCTGAGCCCCCGGAACAAATGTTCCGGGTGCTTTATTGCTCACTGTCTTGGTGTTTACTGAAAGTCAGGCTGGGATCAGGTTTCCGCCGCCCCCTTCGAGGGGAGACGGGGAGCCTTGTGCTGCTTCTCTGGAATTGGGGGTGGCGATGAGGGGGAGAAATCGCCCCACGTGTAGAGATTTTCACCGGAATTTGAAAACCTGGGGGTTAATCTCGAAGTAACTTTTTTAAACAGGAATTTGTTTCGTATTTGCGAAAGCTGCTTTTAATTCAGCTTTCACCGTCTTTGGGGAAACTAGTGCTTTGTGGCTCGCCGCGTGTTTTCGGGTTCCAGGAGGGGTTGACAGATCTCACAAGGCTTTCTGGAGGTCGGCGCTTCCCCTGTGGAAGCAAGAGTGAGTTGTCTGTTCTTAACCGAAGTAGGCCTGCAGACGAGCCTTCTAGCAGGTGGTACTTATTTTTCTTGTGAAATAAGTTGCATTAACACAATGTTCCATGTGAGCTGTATCTCAATAAAGCCGGGGGGGGGGGGTCCCGGATATTTAGAACGTTCTTTATAAGTAAGGACCACCTAGGAGTTTGTCTAAAGAATTTATTTAGTGTCAGACTGAAAGATAAATTCTGTTTTGAGAACAACTAGAGCATGAAATAAGTTTTTCTTGGAGACTTTTTTTGTCCTGTATTTTATGACCGCAGTCTCAACGCGCTCTGATCTGGAGAATCCTGAACTGTAATGCCTCCCAACTGTGTGGAGTCGTATTTATTTATTAAGTCATAGCAGCCTTGCTAAAAATCTGGGAGGTCTTTTAAGTAATGGGGAAAAAATGTGGCATTCGAGGAGACTTAATTTACTTTTCGTAACTTTGCATTGTGATGGAACAGCTGCGTTTTAACACTCACTTGGGGAAACATAGGGTGTGATGATAAGTGATTAAGTGATAGTGATAAACCTTACAGTGATTAAGGTTTTAAATGAGTGACTTTAGAATCTTAGTAATGTCAACCTGTTTATGGTCACATGGAAATTTTTAATCATGTGTCAAAAGCTACATTCAGGAGTGTTTTGTGTGAAGAATCTGTCTTAATGTCAAAGTGTATGTTTCTTGAAATGGAAATTGAAGTATTCTTTAGGACTGTGTGTCCCTCATGACTGCTTGGATATTGTTTCCCTTCCTTGTCAGAGGGTTCTAAGACAAAATTGGGATGTGGTCCTTGAAAATTTCTTTTCTGGCCAGTAATGAAAAACTTAAGTTGTTACAATGTTTAATGTAAGCTGCCTTATTTCAAGAACTTGGGATGTGAAATTCCTCTCAGTATCTTCGTGGGTCTTCACTAAAGTCACCATTGGATTTTACCTAGAGTTTCCGTGGTGAGTGATACCTGTGGACAACTTGTTGGGGTGGAATGATTAATTTGGTTAAAAAAGGCTCCTTTTTTGAAAGATTTCTTTGAAGAGTGTTGGTATTGAAATGCAAAGATTGTTTCTCTTCAGAGAGCCTAGTGGAGTGCTCTTTGCAGATGGGCTACCATATGTTTTATGCCTGGATCCATTATAATTTGCCTCGGCACCCCATATGGCCCTGCGTTTCGCTTAATTCAGCTTCAGCATATCTTATTTCTTTTATTATAAACTGGTGATTGTGCTGCAAATTCACTCGTGCAGTCCTGGCCTCAAGGAAATGGTCTTGAATGGTGAGATCTTTGAATCATTAACGAAAGCTGTAGACCCACAAGTCCTTTAGCACTTTCATTAACTGGAATGAAAACACTATCACACCAATCATTGATCATCTGACTTGAAAAATGGAGACATCTGTAACAGCAGATTTTGTTTTCTGCCCTAGGAAATAAAAAAAGTCCTTTCATTCCCCCCCACCCCACATCCACTTTAAGCAAATCTCTACAATTCCTGAATGGAGATGCAATATGGGAGCTACTTGCTTACTCATACTCTTCATGGCTTTGTTGGCTACATCCTTGAGGTTGTTTCTGCTCTGCATTGTCTTGGCATCTTGACAGGAAGCTTACTTTACCGCCTGTAACAGGCAAAGTGTGCGCTGTCATTATAAATTCATGAAGCCTGGATATTTCTGGGTGTATGCTGCGAATTAGTCATTATACAGGAGCCTGTGATGGACCGAAACTGCTGACCCAGATGCACTCTGTAGTTTGTCCTCTTTTCCCACCATCTCTATTTGAAAAGGCTGTCAGAAAGGGCATCCCACGCAAAAGAACACAAGGAGTTCTGTTTGATGTGACATTTCTCAAAAGAACTGGCACCTGCCTGCTGGGAAAAAGGGAGAGGGGAGGAGGACCAGGAAGGAAAAGGAGGTGGGAATCTATATTCTACTTCTCTTCCGAACAGTTACATCTGCATCTCATGCTCTTCTTACTTTGGATATTTTATGACTATTTAAAATAATTATAAGTAAATGTATGCTCGGATAGATTTATAGACCATAAAAAGAACAAATAGGCATTGCAAGTTTAGCGGAAAGTTCCTGTCCTGTCATTTATTCATAGTCTAGGAGCTGTTCTTTACTGACTGATCTTGGCCCAGTTTTTATTTCCTTGCTTTCTACTTGCTGTGAAATCTTATTTAAGAAGAAAAAAAAATAATAATTGATAGAAGAGTTGTCTTTTTTTTAAGTTATCAGCTATTGTTGTGAGAGTCAGGAATTTAGAGCATTTGTGACCCGAGGAAGGAAAAGATTTGAGGAAAGGCACTTTATCCTGGACTTTGTTCTAGCTATTTATGATCCAGCCACGACAAGGCTTTTAATATCCCTTTGTCTTGATTTTTCCAATATGTAAAATGGCTTTAATGCCTTTGAGGTTGTTGGTTGGTTTTTGGTTTTTTAAGTCAAACGGTTGAAAAGGACTTGATCTACTTTGGAGAGAAGAATTCTGTAAATATAGGAGCTGCTTTTGTCAACTCTAGAATGAGCCAACATGAGATAGGCCAAACACATGAAGGTGTTTTTGTGATTTTTTTTTTTTAATGTGATTTAGTGATAGCTGTAAGTCCATAGCCCCAAAACAGTAATTTTTTTTTTTTTTTTAACTCACATTAGAGCCCAATCTAGACTACATTTTTCCCTTCTTGGTCTTTGAAATGTAAAAACAGTGGGAGAGGTGGCTTGAGAGGTTGTCATACCCCAGTCTTTTCTGCTTAACTCAAGCCAGAAACAGAGATTACAGGTTATTCCATTCAGATTTAAAAGCACCTTAATACTGGAAAGATTAAAGTATTTTTCTAAAATGATACTAGGGTTAGTTTTAAGTCTTCATCAGCTGAAGTCCTAAATCTTGATACTATCCTGAAATTTATGCCCACATCTTAAAATAATTACATATTTAATATATACTCTTTTTTTCCCGTCACCTAGAATAAGAATTATAAAATATTTTATGCCTGGGGCAAATCACAAAAACAATCTCCTCTCATTTCTGAGCTGAGGAGTCTAAGACTTGAAAGTATGGAAAGTTTCTCCAGTTTAGAGACCTAAAAAGAATGTTTAAGTAACACAAAGTACGTGTTAAAATTAGTTTGTATAAAACTTGAGGTGGATGTTTAGGAAAAGTATTTTCCTTTTCAGTAATTCTAGCATTCCCAGTTTATGGATCAGAATATAAAACTGGCGCACACAACTGACCTAGTATTGGCAATTCTTGTAACTTTTTATGCTTTGAGAGGTTTTTAATTTTTTTAAAAAGATTTTATTTTTTTTTGAGAGAGAGTGTGTGCATGTGGTGGGGCAGAGGTGGTGGAGGGAGGCAGGCAGGAGGAGCAGAGGAAGAGGGACTAGCAGACTTCACAGTGAGCTGGGCATGGAGCTCAGTCCCAAGATGGTGAGATCCTCACCTGAGCTGAAATCAAGAGTTGGGTGTTCAACCAGCTGAGCCACCCAGGCGCCTCTTAATTTTTTTATATGAGGAGCTAGTGGCAAAACATAATTTGAAAACTGACTTTTTTAAAAAGGAAGGCAGTTGGAGTTGGGTTTTTTTTTTTTTTAATTATTTTAGCTTTGCTTTAATCATTAGGTGTATCTGAACTGTTGACTTAAGGAAAGAAGTCATTTATATATTCTCTAAGAATTCTGCGTGCTGTAGTTCCCTGGTTCTCTTTCCTTTTTTTTTTTTTTTTTTTTTTTTTTTAGATTTTATTTATTTGACAGAGATCACAAGTAGGCAGAGAGAGAGAGAGAGGAAGAAGAAGCAGGCTCCCTGCTGAGCAGAGAGCCGGATGTGTGGCTGGATCCCAGGACTCTGGGGTCATGACCGGATCCGAAGGCAGAGGCTTTAACCCACTGAGCCACCCAGGCGCCCCCCTGGTTCTCTTTCTAATAAAACAGTTGGTGGAATCAGCTGTCCTTGCAGTATGATTTCAATCTGGTGTCCTTTTTGATTTAGTGTACCTTTCCTGATGACCTGCTTGTGATCTGGGACCCAGTAGTGATGGATGTTAAGGGAGAAGTAAATACACAGCTTGATCCAATGAGTCACTCTATTTTTTTAAGAAAACAGATTTCATAGCACCCAGGAGATTGTCAGTTTATGTACAGTTCCTTAATAGACACCCCTAAGGAAATACAGAATAACTTAGTACCTGGATTTTTTCGTGTTACCCTGTAGCTGTACTAGAGTCAGGTAAAGGGGTTTTAACTAATCATGCTATAATTTAGGGGTCCCAACCTGAGGCGTGGAGCCTTAATTGTGGTTTTGTGCATAGACGCTATGCTTTCCAAAGCAAATGACTTACGCCCTTTCCAAAATCAAAACAAAGTTCACATCTTTGGCTTGGCCTTAGAGCAAAGGAATCTTTCTCAAAATCTGTAAACAATAGCAGGGGTGAAAAGGTACTCCATTTAGCCATTCCCTTATAATTTTCATGTAAGAATACTGGGCCAGACTCGTGTTCACTCACAACAGCTCATGATTTCAAGTTTTAAGGTAACTGATTGCATGCAGTTTTTCTCCCAGTGGCTGAATTTGTGAGAGACACAGAAGCACAACGCAACCCTATTTCTGAAGGCCTTCTTAAAATAGGAGGATACGAGATGGGACAAACGGTTTCCAAAGGAGGATGTCCTTTTCTCATGAAGCTCAGGAAGTTGCAAAGCATTCAAAAAAATGTTGGGTCTTATCTTCTTTCTCATAGGTGACTGCCAACAGCCGGCCCAATGTCGAATCCAGAAATGTACCACGGACTTTGTAGCCCTGACTTCGCACCTGAACTCTGCCATTGACGGCTTTGACTCTGAGTTTTGCAAGGCTCTGCGTGCCTATGCTGGCTGCACCCAGCGAACTTCAAAAGCCTGCCGTGGTAACCTGGTATACCATTCTGCTGTGTTGGGTATCAGTGACCTCATGAGCCAGAGGAATTGTTCTAAGGACGGACCCACATCCTCTACCAACCCTGAAGTGACCCATGACCCTTGTAACTATCACAGCCACTCAGGAGCCAGAGAACACGGGGGAGGGGATCTGAACCCTCCTGGTTACCTTTTTTGTGGCTTGTTCGGAGATCCTCACCTTAGAACTTTCAAGGATCACTTTCAGACGTGCAAAGTGGAAGGAGCCTGGCCACTCATAGATAATAATTATCTTTCAGTTCAAGTGACGAATGTGCCTGTGGTCCCTGGATCCAGTGCTACTGCTACAAATAAAGTAAGTATACTTTTTTCCTTCTGACTTGTAACTTGAAGATGTTTGATTCTTAAGACAATTTTTTTTTCCTTTGGACAATTCTTGAAGTATGATACAGAAGACCTAGTTTAAAAGGAACTTTTTCTTGTTTTTTGCAAACAGTTAACAGGGTGAATGGAGGATTAAATGAAAATTATTTAGTAAAAGATTTCTCACTGGAATCTTAGGGCTTATGTAAAAGGTGGGTCTAAGTTTAAGCAGTGATACGGAAAATGAAAAAAACACGAGTTGCTGTGAAAAGACAGGTTGGTTTAAGGGGAAATGTATACTTTTTTTTCTGGATGTCTGTTTTGAGTGTGACTCTTGTCATTTTGGTTTCTAAATCCATATTCTGACTTTTCTGATGACGCACTTGGGTGTTCGGAGAAAGCTCTGAAACCTGGGGCAATAGCCCATCAGGAAACATAATTTATTGGAAATTTGGAAACTGTAGTAAAAATACAATGGCTATAGGCCAGCTTCCTAGTGGCAAACCCAGAGTATTTTCGTTATTAACCTTGTCATGACTAAGCAATTTTAGAATTGGGTATTGTGGAGCAGTGATGTATAACGTGTATGTAATCTCAGGAAAACAATTTAATGAAGAAGTCGGAGGGAAAACTGACAAAAGTAAGTTCAGCTAACCCTGCCTGTCTGTATTCTTGTTTGTATGTTTGTTTGTTTTAAAGAAACTGATACCTAATAGAGTTCATTTAAACCAACTTTAAGGCACCAGTGTCAGTGCAAGTGGGTGAAGAGCTGGGAACAAGGTTCCCAGTTGCCAGTGAGTGCTAATTCAGATATTAGTAAGTAAATGTAGAGGTCAGAAAAGGTTTTCCAGAAGAAAGACTGTCCCAAGTAACCAGCTCCTTCCCAGTCTTCCCAAATCACAAAAATCACACAGAACTGTTTCATCTTGCTCAATTTCCTTTATTCATCAGTTGGTTTAGACTAAAATGTAATTGACAAGGATCAAGCTTTAGTAATATTTATGACTGTTCTTTTGATTCCAGAACACCCTCCCTTGCCTCCAAACATGGGTGGCATGTTTTTTAAGTGAATTTGAATTATTTTACTTGGCATTTTGAGGAGGTAATTTTATAGCACCTCCAGAGATACCTAGAGACACCCAGGGGTCTCACAAATCTATGATTAGAAGTCGTTGCTCGGAACAAAGAAGTCTGTTACATTAGTCCAGACATTTAGGGGAACTCAAAAATGTTTACACTTCAGCTCCCAGTAAAAGCCCTGGCTTGCCTTTCCAAATCCTACATCTCATATAAACCTTTCTTCCACTGGTTTTTATAAGTATGTAAATAATTTTTCCTATCTGTATGTTAAAATATGTGTTGGCTGTAAGTTATGGTAGAAAGTTACACAATTATGAAGTTATAAGACAAACTATGGCCAAAAATCCATCATTGCTGCAGCGTCTTAGGGCATAAAACCTGGGAATAGCCTTTAGGGAAAACGTGAGACCAAAAAATCAAAAAAGCAGTTCCGCTGGGAATGGAGAAAGTCGTCAAGTCGTTGATGGTGTAGGTAACTGAGGGCTTGGAGGGCCATCAGCGGTACTTTGGAGAGTATCAGGTGCTTTGTGCTTTGCTCAAGCCTTTAATTTTCCGTGCCTTCCATCCAATTGTGTGTCACTTCTACTTTGTTAATTAGCCTTTCAAAATTCTGTACTTTTTAGTGATCGTTTTGGAATTAATTGGGACAACTAGTTACCTTTTTTGAGTATCGATATTCTATAAATGGAACAGTTGACACTGATGTACTTTAGGTTGGGATCCATTTCATTTGTGATCTGGTCTGCCAACGTTTTTAGCAAATGAATAAGAAGTACAGCTTCGTTTTCTCCCACAGTTTGATAAGGATCAAAAGTTTTGCCCTTTCCAAAAGGGATGTGGGAGGCAAGCTGTCCTTTTGCTTAAATTCCAGCAGACAATGAGAATACTTGGTCTTTAAGTGCACTATTGAAAAGTAATTCCCACATCTGGTGACCATGCTGTTCAGGAGCTCATGACTCTATGGCTTCACCTGCCTCTGATAGTTGTGGGGTTTTTTTCCTTCTGTTTTTTGCAGCTCTCTCCAAAGCTCCCAAAAGCATCTGGAAAGTTACTGCCAAAGACGTATCTCAGTGCTGATGTGAACTGTGCTGGTGAAGCACAACTAAAGGCCTAAAATTTTGCAGTGCAATTTCCTTTTATCTACCCAGGGCCAAAATGAAATCTTTTAAAAAATTCTAAGCAATGAAAAAATGATGGTAATAAAAATAACACTGAGGCAAAAAAATACATTGGAAGTTCCCAAAAAGATCTGATTTTTTTTTTTTAATGTCTACTGCAATACTTAAAAAAAAAAAAACCTTTCAGAAGATTTTTTTGTACAGGTCTCCGCTCGACTGAGCCCACAAACACGTACATAGACCAACTACTTGGTAAGTTAGCACTGCACTCAACAGATACCGTATCATCCTTGGGATGATCCTTCAGACATTTTTAATGACCTATGTGCTGGTGTCACTAGCTGGAAAAGCTGACCAGTGCTGTGGTAGACGTTGGTCAGCTGTGCTGCTGAAATTGTCGTCTGTAAGCTCTTACTCATTTCAATACGTTCAGCACTGAACTAAGTCACTGAGCCAGGGTTTGAGGCGCAGTGAAGTTCTTAAGACAGTACCTCAGTCCTGGGAACGTGGCTTCTTGAGCAAGCAGTCTTGGGGTCCTCTTTGTGATCCCTAACTGCCCTTAAGTACCTTTCTCTCATCACAAAAAGACAAAAGGTGAGGGGAAAAAGATCTAAACTGAATAAAAGAAAGTGAAGTCCTCTGCATTCAAGGGGCCATTTCTTAGTTAAGCCTTTCCTTCATCCACAGAGCAGGCAATGAGTTTAGGGCAGCTAGACCTGCGGCACTCGGTGGTGTGACCTTAGCTTTCCCGCCCCCCCCCCCCCCCATCTCCTCTCTGTCCCCCTGCCCTGGGAACCTTAGTGTGGCGCTACAGGTATACTTCCTGAAGGCCATTTGTGCTTTTAGCCACACACACACACACACACCCCACCACCCCCTCAGCCCCCCACCGCCCCCTATCCCGCGCCTGTCTCCCTCTCTTCAGGAGTCTTGTGCAGTTGCCACTTTGCCAGGAGGTGTGCTCCTAAAGGGGAGGCCAGGGCTAGCTTTCTGTCTCCACCTCGGGCTGCGGGGCTTTCTGGCATACCTGCCCGCCTCAACTGAGATCCACACCAGCTCCGGGCCATCTCCCTCACCTTTGGCTGTGAGCAACGGCTGAAGGCCTGCAGGCCCTGGAGAGGAGAGACGAGAGGGACAGGCTTAGAACTGGCAGAGTTGGCTAAATAGGAAAAAGAAAAGCAGTTTTTATTTTGCGGGGAGGAGGAAACTTTTTAGGTTCCAAAGAGGACATGTGTACCTACCTCCCCTGGGCCTCAGACCAGTAACTAGGCTAGATCACCTGTGCAGATGGTTATCTCCTATTCCACCTCTTGCACAGTCCCTTTGCCAGCCCCTTCGTCTCCTGTGTGTCTGTTTCTCTTCAGGTGCACTCAGGATTTGTGTATGCCATGGCTACGGAAAGTGATTTTGCGGTGAATTCTCTGATAAGATTCTGTACTTTACAGATACGTTCCTAGCAGTGTGTATTAAGATTACCAGTCTCTCGGGTACATTTAAAGTGATTCCTTTTCCAAAAAAATTTCGAGAATGCATTTACTGTACACTTAAACAATGGGAATACTTTTCAAACTTACTTTTTACAAGTGCTTTGGATACCTTTGGTTTATTTTTCTGTTTGTTTCAATGTAATCGTGTCCTTTTCCATCACTCCAGCTTTGTCATCCTGTCCTTCAATCTCAGTAAAACAAAATTATGAGGAGAAGGGGAGGTGGGGGGTTGACAGCAGGTTCCTTTATAGATCTGCTACAGAAATTTCCATACTTCCTCCTTGAGTGAGAAAAATGGTTTACCTTAAAGTGTTTGCATTTGGGAAAGAGGTATGTTGTCTTCTGCAGGCCAGGTGGGTAAGTGCTCCAGCACGCCTCGCATGTTACTGCTCTGGCTCCGGGCTTCCAGCTCCTGGTAATCCCATGGGCAGTAGCACCAGTGCCTATCCAAAGCGTGGGAAGAGGGCCAGGCCTGGCAGTTATCTATTTTTCAAAGTCCCTCAGTCCCAGTTTCCAGCTACTTTCTGGGAAATGGCCTGAAAATTATTATAATTATCCCTCAATCCCAGATTCCAGCTACTTTCTGGGAAATGCCTGAAAACTTGGACTGGTTGATGATAGTAGAGATCATCTAAGGAAGACTTAGATTGTTCGGTTTGTTCTTGCTTTCTCTCTCCTTCCTTTAAACTGTCTAACCCAAGGTGTTCCCTCACAGCAAGACATCCTCCTTTCTGGGGTCCTAGAGCCTGAGTAGAGTCCTCCCCTCTTTTCTGATGCCCCTTCGCTTGTAGCTGCTGTTCACAGCGGTATACAGGCTTGTTAACTAGTGTTCTGGACCCATTCTCTATTGGAGAAGAGGGAAAAGCCGGGCATGCCTGCATTTCAAAGGCTTTCAACTGTCATTTTAAGCAATTTCTGGATCAAGGTTGGAGAAACCATCCTCTCTAAACCCCAGACCGAGTGCATCTTCTTTGTGGTCAAGTGTTTGTCCCCCCACTATGTTTTTTATTATCTTTATAGAGAAAGTCTGAGCTACACAATAGTGATCATTCTTATTTTTATCAACTAAAGACAGTGCCTCATACTCCAGCGGCAGGATTGTATTGTGCATCTGTGGACACTGTTCTAGGATGTTGCATTGTTACAGACAGGGCAGTGGTGTTTTCCTTAAAATTATAGAGACCTGGGGCGTCTGGGTGGCTCAGTGGGTTAAGCCTCTGCCTTCGGCTCAGGTCATGATCCCAGGGTCCTGGAATCGAGCCCTACCACGGGCTCTCTGCTCAGCAGGGAGCCTGCTTCCTCCTCTCTCTCTGCCTGCCTCTCTGCCTACTTGTGATCTCTGTCTGTCAAATAAATAAAATCTTTAAAAAAGCCCTTTCTTTCCAGAGATCACAAACTTTCTTGCAGATACATTGCTACTAACTTTTAATGGCTAAAATTGCTCTTTCCTTTGTTAGGAGTATCTGTTACATAGGAAATTCTTGCCATCTCTTTATAATAGCTCCTTATCTTGGTCTTCGTTTTTGCAAAAATGGTTACCAAACAGAAAGAGAGGGACCGATTGAGGCATATTGGGGAACGGGTGGGGAAGAAGTTTGCAGTTGTAGCTTCCTGCTCAGTGTAGCCTTTTCTCTGATAAAAACGTGCGATTAACTCAGCATTGCATTGGAACCCACTGCGTGTCACAGGGCCCCCTGTGGGGGTGAGGAACCGGGGAGGGAGATACAGGGGGGATCTGTCTCCCTCTCAGTCGAAGCACAGAATAAACCTGCAGCAGTCAGTGGAGCACTGTGTGTAAAACTAGCCGTTCAGGGTTTCTTTCTAGAACATTGGTAGACTGGCTCTCAGTGTTCCTACTTAGCAAGTTGTCACGGGTATCAAGAAAGGCTAGAGAGATGGGCTGATGTAGCCAGCACCTAACTGTCCCCCTGCTCGCGGTCACAGTTCACTGTTTTTACTCCCAGGAGTAAAAACTTACCACAGTCAAGGTGGCCCCTCACTTACACTGGGATTTCTGTCTTCCCAGCAGGGTCTAGAACCCTGGCTGCCACTTTTTAAAGGTTATTGGTCTTTAATACCAAAAGCTTTCTAGAATTTGACCGTCAGAGTCTCCAAATCTTAAATTCATTTTTCTGGGTCCTATCTCATTTTTAAAACCCATGAAAGCATATTGTCAGTGATCTCCTCCTCCCTGAATTTACTTATTGTAGAAAGAATATTGAAACTAAAGAACGGAAGAGCAGAAGTCAGCTGTAATTCCAGGTGGTAATGTTCTTATTTTTCCCTTTTCCATTTCCTGCATAGCTCCTGTTTGTATTGGATGTAAGGTTTGAGGCCCAGGAAGTACTCAACTTTGTTTCATACAGGTTCAACAAATTTTCTGGAGGTAAAAGGATTTCCAAGTATGAGGGAGGGGAAGGGCAGGCAGAAAAAGGAGGAGAAATTATTAGCTGTACGATATATCCACAAGTGTGAAAGATCATTTTATAAGATAAGTGGGCCTACCTTGATTATTGTTTATGCTGTATTTGTCCTTTTTTTTTTTTTTTAAGATTTTATTTGAGAGCATGAGAGAGTGAGCTGAGCATGCATGCTTGAGCGGGGGCTGGGGGGAGTACAGTGGGCGAGCAGACACCCCTCTGAGCAAGGAGCCCAATGTGGGGCTCTATCCCGGGACCCCGGGACCACGACCTGAGCTGAGCCTAAGGCAGACGCTTAACCGACTGAGCCACTGAGGCGTCCCTGTGCTTTCTGTATAGGCTGCATATCATCACGCTGTCCGTGTGCATGCAAATACTCTGCGTAATGATCTTTTACCATCTTAATTCTCTAGAATGAAGAGACTTAAAGATGTTAGTAGAAACCATTTAAAATTGTATAAAGTTTATATCTGCGTATTTACTGAGTTCTGTATTTTGAATCATCCTTCACTGTGCCACTCCCTCTGTCCCAGCTGTGGTTTAGGAGGAGGAGGAGACTTTTCAAAATATCCCCCATTTGTAAATGAAAATAACCCAACTCCTGCCCAAGCCAGGCAGGATTCCATCACTGTGCTGTGGGCCTCTGCTGCTTCTAAACAGAGCCTCGCTGCTCCACAGTTGAAACCAGAGGCACAGGCCAAGTCTGATACACAGCTGAGAGTTAGAACTGCTTTCACTGTGGCATTTCCCAGTGTCTCTCTGCCCTGCCAGATTTTCTGTGAGTCAGAATTTTGAGAGGAAGGGGCGAGAAGGAAACCTTGGACAGTTGGTACTTTTCTCTTGGCTTCAATTAATGCTAACCAAACAGTTTCTGCCAGTGTGGAATGTGGCACGTCACAAGTGACCTACAGTAGTGGACAAGGCAAAATCTACCTTGCCCATTCCTTCTTTGTTTTGACTGCAGTAGAACTTGCTCTTCCACCGTTCTGAATTTTGTGTTCTCGTGGGTGGGGTAATGTAAGGACTTTTTTTTTTTTTTTTTTTTTTAAGATTTTTATTTTTATTTATTTGACAGAGAGATTACAAGTAGGCAGAGAGGCAGGCAGAGAGAGAGGAGGAAGCAGGCTCCCTGCCGAGCAGAGAGCCCGATGCGGGGCTCGATCCCAGGACCCTGAGATCATGACCTGAGCCGAAGGCAGCGGCTTAACCCACTGAGCCACCCAGGCGCCCCATGTAAGGACTTTTTAAACTGCTCAGCTTGTAGGTGATAACCAACAAGAACAGCAATACACATGCAAGGTACAGACTCGAACTAGACGGGCTTGCAGTGACAACACTGCGCTGTTGCTTGTAGAAGGAGCTTTTGGCGAAACTGGGTCTGTGGCAAGCGGCGTTCTTTGTGTCCTAGTTAGCTGGTTATTTGAAGAGTGGGAGCCAAAAGAATGTTTGGCTAATTCTGGTGGGGTTCTTTGAGTGTTAGAACACAGTCTGTATACTGTGAGCAGATTGATAGGATGGCATTTAAACCCTAAGTTCTCTTCTGCTCTGCATTTGCTTCTGACATGTAGGCGTCAGGGTTTAATCTCTAGATCTAAAGGTGTGGGAGAGTACGTCCGTCCCTGTGTTCCCCTCTGCGCTTCTGTGCTTTTGCTGCCTTCCTCTCGCCCTGCCTCAGGCCAGTGGAGACAGAGGATATTGTTTTGTAGCATTTCAGTTAACTGGCTTCTTGAAATAGAGGGTCACCGCCTCTAACCACCTCTTTTGTGAATGGGCTTTTCTTTCTTTCTTTTTTTTTTTTTTTTTTTTTTTTTTAATAGTCCTGGGAACTTGAAATTGAACCTAGAAGTGGTAGAGTGTGACTGTACTGTAAAGACCTTCAAGCCCTTTTACTTTTTAAATCACCTCTCAAAACTGAAAAATGATCGGAGGCTATGATTTCGTAATCCCCATTGCTTTGTGCAACAGCTGTGCTGAACCAAGGCCTAGAGTTTTCAAGGGGTCCCCTTCTAGGGCCTCAGGATCTGTAGCCCTGACCACTCCACCCCCAGAAGGGAGATTCCCTGAAGGCAGAATGTGCTGGGGCAGTCACTGCCTCCAGCCCTGGCTCTCACCTTTCCCCATACTTGTGGCCTCTGAAGTACAGTGACAGCTGAGGCCCAGAATACTGTCCACACATGCCTAACTTCCCATCTGGAAGTTCCGGGAGTCCCTCCTGTACTTGCTGGCCTCCTTATAACGAAGTCTGAACACAGCAAACACGTTCCATGTTGAGTCCTCTGAGTGGCTAAGACTCGAGGACTCCAGGCCCTTCCTCCTCATGCCCAGTGCAGCATGGCTCTGGTGTGTACAAGGAAGCGGGCCCAATTTCGCTGTCTCGGAGCCTACCTATTTATACTTCCAGCCTTCCTTGCTTTAAGTGTACAGAAATTACTCTTTGGAAGTCGACATTTTTGTGCCTCTTTCATGTATCCTCCCTGGGCCTGCTTCCCTTTCCCTCTTGCATATTCTTAGCAGCCCCTGAGCTTAGTGCTTCTCCCCTGGACCACCCTAGCTGCCTCAGCTGTGGGTGTCCTTCGCCTCTGCTTTGGTTTCTTCTTTCTCTGGCTGCTGCCAAGAAGCCCTCCAGCAGCCAAGGCAGCCCTTGTTCCTGCATGTATTACCTGGGGCAACACTGAAGAATAAATAAGGCTGATCCATTCCCTTTCTCTGGAATCCTGGAAGTGCTCCTAGAACAGAGCTCTGTGCAAAGAGATTCTGAGGGTAGAGCGACCTAATTTGAGACGTCTTTTGAAGGTAGCAGACCCTTAAGCACTCATTCCAGCCTGAAGAGGAATCTAGGGTAAGATGTTTCATCTGCTGCCTTCCCCTTTAACACATGTACTATCTTTGTGTTAGCATTTAACAAAATAAACTCTTCTAGGTCTGAAGTTCAGCCTTCCTGTCAGTGGATACTTGATATATATGTTAAGTCTTAATTGTAAAATTACATTTTACAAAAATGTTAGTAACCATCTGAACATTTTCCCTAAATCCTCTGTGTGTGTGTGAATGCTGTTAATGTAATTTAAATGTAATTCTCTCTGTATATATATAAATGCTGTTTTTTTAATTCAAGTATTCTTCTCAATGTTACATTAGTTTCAGGTGTACAACATAGTGATTCAGTAATTCCATACATTAAAAAATGCTCATCACAGTAAGTGTAATCACTGTTCGTAACTATACAGTGTTGTTACAGTCTTACTGACTGTATTGCCTTTGTTTACTTCTCATCTCCAGCAGTTATTTTATAACTGGAAGTTTGTACTTCTTAATCCCCTTTATCTCTTTCCCCCATCCATCCATCCACCCACCCACCCACACCACCAGTTTGGTCTATTTTGAGTTTGTTTTCTATTCTATATATGTATTCCACATATAAATGAAATCATATGGTATCTCTTTCTCTGATTTACTTCACTTAATGTAATACCTTCTACATCCCTCCATGTTCTTGCAAATGGCAACACCTTATGTGTGTTTATCCATTCTAATTTATCCGTTCTACTTCAGTAGACACCTAGGTTGGTCCCATATTTTGTTGATTGTAAATGACGCTGAGATAAACCTAGGGATACATGTATCTCTTCGGATTAGTTTTTGTTTTCTTTGGGTAAAAGACCAAGCAGTGGAATTACTCGGTTGTGTGATATTTCTATTTTTAATTTTTTTTTTCTATTTCTAATTTTTGGAGGAACTTCCATGCTGCTTTCCATAGTAGCTCTGTAAAGTGGCTGCTCCAGTTCACATTCCCACCAACAGTTTCCTTTACATTCTCACCAGTACTTGTTTTTTCTTGTCTTTTTGATACAAGCCCTTCTGACTGGTGTGAGGTAATCGTTCATTGTGGTTTTGATTTGCATTTACCAGATGATTAGTGATATTGAACATCTTTCCACATGTCTGTTGGCCATCTGTAGGTCTTCTCTGGAAAAATACCTATTCAGGTCCTCTGCCCATATATTTTCTTCCAGATTTTTATTTAAGTTCTAGTTAGTTAACATGGAGTGTAATACTGGTTTTAGGAGTAGAATTCAGTAATTTATCATTTACATATAACACCAGTGCTCCTCACAAGTACCATCCGTAATATGCATCATCTGGGGACACGTGAATGGCTCAGTCAGTTAAGCGTCTACTTTTGGCTCAGGTCATGATCCCAGGGTTCTGGGATCAAGTCCCTCATCGGGCTCCTTGCTAGACAGGGAGACTGCTCCTCCCTCTCGCCTTGCTTGTGTTTGTGTGCTCTTTGACAAATAAAATCTTTAAAAAAAAAAAAAATACCCATCATCTGTCTACCTTGTCCACCACCCACCTCCTTCTGTTAACCCTCATTCTATTCCCTATTGTTAGGACTTTCTTAGGGTTTGCCTCCCCCTTCTCTTTTTTTTCCCCCTTCCCAAACATTCATCAGTTTTTCTTAAATTCTATGTATGAGTGAAATCATATATTTGTTTTCCTCTGGCTTATTTTGCTTAGCATAACACATTCCAGCTCTATCCATGTTGCTGCAGATGGCAAGATTTCATTTCTTGTTGGCTGAGTAATCCAATGTATACATACATACTACATCTTCTTTATCCATTCATTGGTCGATGGACACTTGGGTTGTTCCCATAGTTTGACTGTTGTCGATAATGTTGCTATCAGCATCGGGGTGCATGTACCCCCTTGGAATCTGTATTTTTAAATCCTTTCCTCTGCCCATTTTTTAATTGGATTTATTTTGGTGTCCTTTATATATCTTGAAAATTATTCTCTTACCAGGTACATCATTTGCAAATACCTTCTTCCACTCAGTGGATTGCCTTTTTGTTGGTTTCCTTCACTATGCAAAACCTTTTTAGTTTGATGTAGTCCCAGTAGTTTATTTTTGCTTTTGTTTTCCTTGCCTGAGAAGACATACAGAGAAAATTGTTGGTAAGTCTAATGTTCAAGAGTTTACTGTCTGTGTTTTCTTCTAAAAGAGTTTTATGTTTTCCAGTCTCACATTTAGGTCTTTAATCCATTTTGATTTTACCTTTTTTTTTTTTTTTTAAGATTTTATTTATTTATTTGACAGAGAGAGATCACAAGTAGGCAGAGAGGCAGGCAGAGAGAGAGGAAGGGAAGCAGGCTCCCTGCTGAGCAGAGAGCCCGACGTGGGACTCGATCCCAGGACCCTGAGATCATGACCTGAGCCGAAGGCAGCGGCTTAACCCACTGAGCCACCCAGGTGCCCCTGATTTTACCTTTATAGTGTAAGAAAATGGTCTATTTTTCCCAACACCATTTATTGGAGAGACTTTTTTCTCCATTGTATGTTCTTGTTCTCCTTTGTCACAGATTAATGGACCATTTAAGCACGAGTTTCTTTCTGGGCTATTCTGTTCCATATACATTTGTATCTGTTTTTGTGCCAGTACCTTACTGTTTTGATTACTACCTCTTTGTACTGCAGCTTGAAATCAGGGATTAAGATGCCTCCAGCTTTGTTGTTCTTAAGATTGTTTTAGCTCTCCAGGGTCTTTGGGGATTTCATACAAACTTTAGGATTATTTATTGTAGTCGGTGAAAAATGCTATTGGCATTTTGATGGAGATTGCATTTAATTTTTAGACTGCTTTGGGTAGTGTGGACATTTTAATGGTATTCTTCCAGGCCATGAGCATGTGTATCTTAATTATTTGTACATCTATTTATTTGTCCCTTAAATTTCTTTCATCGTTGTTTTGTAGTTTCCAGAGTAGAGGTATGTCACCTAGTCGGTTAAATGTGTTCCTAGGTATTTTGTTCATTTTGATGCAATTATAAATGGGGTAATTTTCTTAATTACTCTTTAATAACTTCTCAGCAGTGTATAAAAAGGCAACAGATAATCTATTTTGTGTCCTGTAACTTTACTGATTTCTTCTAATGGGGTTTTTGGTGAGGCTATATCCGCGTCCTCTGCAAATAGTGACTGTTGTACCTATTCATTACCAATTTGGAATGATTCCTTTTTCTTGTCTGATTGCTGTGGCAAAAGTAGATATCTTTATTTTATTCCTGGTCCATGTAATCAGAAAATTCACAAATCCATGTGAATTTTCTCTTTGGAAGAATGTGCCCTTACTGGAGTAGTTTATTTTTGCTCACATTTGGGGACTTAATGTAGAGGCTGGATGCCACTGACCTGTGTAAGAGTAAATGGGGCTGTGAGCAGTTTTCTCTTAGCCTCCCAGAGGTGCCTATTTTTTCAACCTATAATTGCACCCAGAGGATTTGATGCAGTAGACATGTCAGCTAATTATATGAAATAGAATTTGTTTTAGCTTCCTTTACCTCAAGCAGAATTTTAACCAGGTACTTACCAAAATTGTGTTTCCCTCTCTTCCTACTAATTTCTGTGACTATTTCAGGTTACTCTGTTGGCCCATTTTAATCCAACAGCTGTGAGTCCCTTGATCTGGGAGTCCTGTTCTAGAATTGAAGGATTCTGGTGAATCCTCAGGTTCATATCAAACCTGGTGCGGTCCTGCACATGCAGCACCAAGTAGTCTGACTACACACTGGTAATTGTTTCTTCCAAAATACAAGAAGCACGAGTAGTTAAGTGTACAGAGTTCGGGGAATCTACTGTTTGAAAACTTATGCCCAGCACTTTGCAAAGCTGCCAAGCCTAGGGAAGCCATGTCTGTCTCTTGGCAAAGCAGTGCCTGGGTTTTCCATCCTTGGCTACCTTGTTTTCCTTAATGCATTTTCTTTTCATGGTGAAAAGGAGTGGCAGATGCCTCTAAATTTTGATTTTTCACAACAGACCTCATATCCTTCTATCACATGTGGAAAGGTTGATTTGTAGCTGGTATCTGTGTCTTCCTAATAGACCTTGTGTGGGTGGTAAAGATCTCAGGGGGTGAAGCATTAAAAATGAATGAGGAGAACTAGAGTAGTTTGAGGTAGGGGTTGAGAGGGACTTGGTGGGAAAGGTTTAACAAAAGGCATTGATGTTTTAAATGCACAGAAATGCCATCCATTAATAATAAATGGTGTGGCAGAGAAGAGATGTGCCAAAATGAGTTATTACAGCATATGGATCAGTTCACGGAAGGGGAAAGTAAGCGGCATAGCTGATGTTTCTAAATTATCTGTTTGAAAGCATTACGATACAGTTTTGAATATCCTGTTTTCTATTAGAGCTTAAATAGAAAAAAAACTTGGAATTTCCAAAAAAAAATTTTTTTTAAACCTTAATAAGAATGAACAAGTTTGGTTTTTCTGAAAATGAATTTCTGGCCCCAGCTGGCTTGAATGCCTTTTTTAAAAGCTTGAGTTGTAATTGTATGAGGAACGAAATTATAATTACAAAATGTTAAGTCAGGTGCAACAGTTGCCTAGTGTTTTTTACACCTTCGTTGATTGTACCTCTAGATTCCTCTTCACTACACACTCAGACTAGAGGACAACTCATCTATCTCCTTGGTTGGAGATAGATCCATTATCACCCTCAGTATTTTGATGCACAGGCTAATTCTGTACGTTTATTTGCTCTGTGTGAGAATCAGTTCAGTTAGAAGAGAGACAAATTAATACCAGCTTCACTGTCTCAAGGAGAAAATGACTCTGTTAAGTAAACTGGGATCTTTGGTCAGTGTAGATCCTGGTGCAGAAGTCAAGCTTTGAGTGTTAATCTTCTGGAGGTATGGGGGTTAGTGGCACAGGCCTAGCATAGGACAGTAATGCATGAGGTGTTTGAAATGACTCCTGAGTTGGAATTGGTGTGCTTAGTGAATACACTAGGCTGGCTTGCCTGTTTGGGAACTAGTTTGAAAATAAAACTAATTCCTCGTTGTTATTCCTGAGATGAACAAAAAAGTACTTAATTCTTGCAAAAAATTTAATCTAGTTTAAATTTGAGGTTTCTTAGCCTAGAAAGAGAGTCTTCGAATGTGAATGCTCCAGTTGAAAATGAAGACAATGATTTTATGAAAAGTCTTACTCGCCCTTATTGGAGCCATCTGTATTAGCTTTCAACTCTTTCAGGTGCAGAATTTACTTGAATTAATCTTTTCACCTCCAAGGGATCCTAGCTTGCCCTAAAAACACTCGTCAACCTGTCTTTAGAGCCACCAAATAAATCTATTTTATAGTCCCATTAGATAGCTCGCTCAAAATCCCATTCACTCTGGAAGGTCCTATGGTTGGATGCACAACAAATTTCCGGCAGTCATCTTTGGTACACCTCCTTTGGGTTGTTAAGAAGGTGTTGAAATCTGAGAAGGCTGGTAGTGAAATTAAATTGTGGGTCAGGGTAATTAGGAAGAGAGAAAACCAAGCATTTTCATAGTATATTGTCCGGCTCTCAGTTGCAGCTGCAAACAACGGATATGAATTTAACCAGTTGCTACAGTGCAGCTGGTTCAGATCTAGCTTTATAACTGGCTAAAGTAAAATGAAATGGCTGGAAAATTCCAGTCAAGTAACACCAGTGGGAACATGTGGAATTAAATAGTGTGAGTAAATGCTGGCCTGGATGAGGAAAAAAACTTCAGACATAAACTTGAGGGTGGCGTTGAAGACTTGTCGAGAGGCGTAGGGAGGGGGCAAGCAGGACATTTTCTGGCCTTTTTAACAAGGGTCTATTGTTTGGATTAGTTCCCTTGCAGTTCCCTTGCAGGAGGTAGGTTTCCTCTATCCAGGGAAATCTGTATAGTGGCCTACCTTCTTCCTTGACCAGTACTTTTTTTTTTCTTTAAGAAGAAAGAAAAGCCATTACTTCAGTTCCTGACAACAACAAATCTCAAAATGTTCTTACTTCCCACCTTGTGTGACCCAGAAGGCCCCGTCTGTCTTCAGTCCTCTTCCCTTCTACCACGTGTACCAGAGGATATGGAGTATTTTGGAGTTGAACAATTACGTTGTCTTGTAATTGTTTTAAATAAGGAAGGAAAATGGGTTTACACAAGGAAAGTTTCTATAGCATCAGGTTTTTTCTGCTTAATTAGGAGAATTGAGAGTTGGCTCGAGAAAAAATTCAAGAAGTTCAAGGGCCTGGTGCTGTTTGGGGAAAACATTTGCTGTAACTAGGTTGAGGGTATTTATTCTCTGCCAGGGCCTGGGAGCTGGATTTGCCAAGTGATTTCCAAGTCACAGGGATTAGCTGGTCATGTGAGACATTTGATTAAGAGACTTAGAGAAATCTTTGCTGAGGCACATGATTGGTGGCTGTGGATGGGATGGCCCTCCTCAACTCTGCTTTGTTCCCGAGTGTTAGTAAGAAAGTTTGTAGAAGAATCTTTGTAGAAATCAAAGTTCTGATGGGTATATTATTAATTACATCCCTTGACGTTTCTACCTGACTTAGTCTTTTTCTCGGAGCTATACCACCCCTCACCTGTTTGGGGAAGAAGACAGGACACCAGATTATCAGTAAAAATCACTGTACCCCAACGGCAACATAGTTCTGTTTTAGGAAAGTAAAGAAAAAGTTTTTTGTAATGTACATTCCCCAGATTTGCATCAAATTTTTATTCTAAACCTATACGACTTTTTCTTTTTCCTTACCAGTGACACCTTTCATTTCTGAGGCAGGAGCCCGTGGGCTGAAGGAGTTTAGAGATTCTGTCTCTGGCCATTCACCTCCAGCTTGGCGGGCGACACCACCTCTGCCCCTGCCCTCCTGTTTCAATTTGTGTGTGTTCCTTCCCCCAGATAACCATCATCTTCAAAGCTCACAAGGAGTGTACAGATCAGAAAGTGTACCAAGCTGTGACCGATGACCTGCCGGCTGCCTTTGTGGATGGCAGCACCAGCGGCGGGGATGGCGACACCAAGAGTCTGCTTATCTTGGAGAGGGAGAGCGGCCGTTACGTGGAGATGCACGCCCGCTACATAGGGACCACGGTCTTCGTGCGGCAGCTGGGTCGCTACCTGACGCTCGCCATCCGCATGCCTGAGGACCTGGCTATGTCCTATGAGGAAAGTCAGGACCTGCAGCTGTGTGTCAATGGCTGCCCCCTGAGCGAGCGCATCGACGATGGGCAGGGCCAGGTGTCTGCCATCCTGGGGCACAGCGTGCCTCACACCTCACTGGCACCGGCCTGGCCGGGCTACACACTGGAGGCTGCCAATGCCCAGTGCCACGAGAAGATGCCAGTGAAAGACATCTATTTCCAGTCCTGTGTCTTTGACCTGCTCACCACTGGTGATGCCAACTTCACTGCCGCCGCCCACAGTGCCTTGGAGGATGTGGAGGCGCTGCACCCACGGAAGGAACGCTGGCACATTTTCCCCAGCGGCAGCCAGGGGACGCCCCACGGACGCGGCCACTGGGCTATCAGCCTCGGACTCCCATGCTTGATCTTTATTGTGTTTTTGTAGGGGTCGTCTTTTGTGTTTTTTGGGGTTTTTCTTTTTGTCTATAACAGAATTTTAAAATATATATTGTCATAATATATTGAGTAAAAGAGTATATATGTATATACCATGTATATGACAGGATGTTTGTCCTGGGGCACCCACCAGATTGTACATACTGTGTTTGACTGTTTTCATGTATGTTGGAGGTAGTGTTCTTTGATTGTACTGATTTTGTTTTGCAGTTTTGTGAAATATTTTATAATGTCCCCGCCTGGGGACCTGTTAGAAAGCACTTTATTTTTTATATATTAAATATTTATGTGTGTACCTGGTTAGTACGTATAGTACATATACACAGACGCCATATGCAGCGTTCCCTTCGAAGATGCCCAGTGACAGTGGTGGTAGCTGTTCCTGGCCCTTCAATCCTGCCTTTTTCCTTGGCTACTGATCTGCCACCCTGGGTGTGCAGCTTTCATTCGCTGCCTTCTGGGGGAAGCTGCGTCCTTCCTGTGAGCTAGTGGGTGTCCTTAGCCGCCTCCTGCCCTCACGCGGTGTGGACGGACAGCCAAGTCCCGTGACAGGCACTTTGGCTTTTGTGAAACAATGCACAAAACGCATCTCGAAGGAACCCTCGCCCTCCTTCACCGCTGTCACTTCCTCAGAGGGCAGGGAGAATATCACTACAGTTTTACGAACTAAGATCTTGTGATCTGAGCACTTACCGTATGTGGGGTTGAGCCAGACAAAACTGCTGTTCCAATAGGTCAGGACAGTCTAGAGGTAGCAATTTCATGGATAAATAAATACCAGGCATTTTGTCAGACCCCAGGAGCTCTCAGACTTTTCCTCACCCCATGTCCCTGTTGCATCTATCACGCCTTGCTTTTCTAATTTGTGCAAGCCCAAGTTCCTTGCCTTCTGGTCCTTGGCTGCCTGTGCTCAGAAGCAACCCTGTCTGCACCCCACCCCAGTAAACCCTCCTTAATCTCACCTTATGAACCCAGAGATCAGGGTTTGTTGGATTCTTGCTTCATATCAAGGCCCTGCTTCAGTCACAAAGGCCCTGCCACTCCTCCTCGCCCTCCACACCACGGTCTTCATAACAGTCGCTGATGTATCTATGCATGACGGAATGAATAGGGTGTTAGACGACAGGAACGCTGTCCTGGCCTGAACCAGTAGGCGTCTAAGTGGGTGCTGGTTAATCCAGACATTCTCACTAAACCGTATTGCTTTGTGGGAGGTCTTTTTATCAGATAATCTCTCATTTAACATCTGTAGTGAATATCATTTAGTCAGTTGCTCATTTAATTTGGTAAAAATCCTATAAAGTATCTCCTCGCCTCTTGCCTTTCACTGTTGTCGTGCTCTTGCCAACGGAGAGCACCACCACCAAAATTCAAGAACCATGAGGCAGTGAGTTCGAGGGTAGGTAAATTTCTCTTGTATGTATGTAAATGTTTGGTACCAAGGAGAAAGGATACAATTTCTACTTTAGCTAAGTGCAAGAAGAAGGTAATGAACGTTAAATACCACAGCAGTTTGGATCCAGACTGTGCTCCGTTTTAGATAGCCAGGTAATTTCTGCCTTTTGCCATGTCCCATTCATTAGGCTTACTGCCAGAGGCCCCAACTGGCAGGAAAAGAGGATTTCATTTTGTGAAAGTCTATTTCTTAGTGAACTGAGCTATCATCCGATCACAGGATGGAGCTGTGGGTTCATCTGCAGGCGGCAAGCCTCCACTTGTTTTCTAGTGTATGACAGAATCACTTGGCAAGTCTGGGAAAAATCAAAAAGGCATCCTGCCGCTTCCTTGACAAAGATGCAACACCAGAGAACTGAAACCTACACCCGTTACCTAATTTTTATAAAACTGGACAGGGGCCCACCGGCCATCACCTCTAAACTGGGGCTGTTTTGGTTCACCTATGGAACCATGTGCCAGGATCAGAAGCTAGAGTTAGCTAGCAATTTTGTTATGTAATTGAATAGAACAAAGGAGGAAAAATAGAGTACTTATAACCACTATTCTTGTGCAAACAGTATGAAAGTGAAGTAAAAGCAGTAGAACTTTCTACAGTATCTGGCTTTAGAGTGTTTATGGTTAAAAGAACCTTTGTCCTTTTCAGGGAAAGTGAAACCACCACCTCTACAGTTGGGGAAAAGACACTTACGCTGTGTGGCCATATAGAGCTGGGAAGGCCACTTAAAAGCATTCTCTATCACTAGTATTTGTACCAGTGTATTTGGCTATTGCCCTTTATAACCATTGTCCCTGCACAACATTTACAGTCCCCACAGATAACTGACAAATACAGATGCTTGTCTAGAGAAGGACCAGATCGTTTTTCCGTTTCCTCTTCTGTCTAGAACTTCTAGAGAAAAATAGTACTTGTACATTTTACTTTTTTAAATCCTCAGCCCAGAGTTTCAGGTTGTATCAACACGTGGATAGGCTGTAGCTATTCAGAGGTCTCTTGGGGGAGCTTAAAATTGGGGGAAAACACTGGTTTTCACAGATGCTCCACATGGCTGTCTTTAAAAGACTCAAAACTTTATTTTGTCCTTTTCTTCTCTTTGTTATGCTTGGAAATTCCCCGTGTGTCGAGTCTTTGCAAAGAAACCTTTAGATGTGGTTCATAGGTATATGAATAAGTATCTGTGTAAAACAGTGTGTGTGCAGTGTGTAAATACTTTAAATTATTATGCTAGAAAAATAAAGTTACATACCATGCTGTGGAATGTTTGTTCTGTGATTATAGTGTCACCTGCTGGAAGAGATGCAGAACACAGGAGAAGAAAGGGAGCAAGGTTGTGTTTGTGCAAAATCCTTGGTGATCGCTGACAACCCATGATACAGCCAACCCACACTCACTCATTCTCTAAACTACATCTTTCTTAGAGTTTTTTCATTTTTAAGCTTAAAGCAATTTCAAGTAAGTCACTGGCTGTGAAACTGGTCCTCTGGTATCATCCTAAATTTCTGTCTTTAGTAATAGTTTTGGTGGCTTGCAGACATGGGACCTGCACTGTGGTTAAGATAGCACGGACTGCAACAACTTCCTTCTGGTGGGCAAGACTTGGGAGCAGGGTTTTTTTTTTTTTTTTTTTTTGGCTTTGGGAACTTGTAAATCCCCTTTTCTTGGGTGTTCTAAAAAGAGACATCACAAGATCTCAACTTGTTCTTTGTGTAAGAAACTTGCCAAAGTGAAAAAGAAACCCAAACTTAAGGCAAAGGAAATCAATTATTGCTACTAGGTCAAATACTAAATGGGACAAATTCCAGCTGGAGGAAACCTACATAATCATTTCTTAAATTGAAGGTTTAATCCATACTCTTAGTGCTTATATGTAGTTCAGAATAAAAAATGTCTGAAACACACAAAATCGGATGACAGTGATAAAGCCACTGACTAAATGCATAAGCTGGTACTAACTGAACACTAAGAAATAATCCACATAACAATGAAGTCTATGCTTAGGAAATCAAAACTTCTCTTTCAGTGTACTCTTTATGTCCAGACGCACAGCTTTTCAGGGATTGAAACTTAAGCAACTGTCCCAAAAACCTAACAGAGATGTCTTTGTTGTCTTAAACAGTAAACGGGGACTTTAACAAGCCCCAAAAATCCTGTTACCTAATTTTTTCTTTTTTTGGTAGCCACAACATTTAGCATTTTAATGCCTAAAGGTGGTCAGAGTAACAGTTTGGATCGCTGCAGTCCTTTCTGAGCAAAGATAATTTGTCTATGGGAACAGCAGGAAAAAAAACTCTAGCAATGTCTTTGCATGTGTGGCAAGGAGCATCTCCCTGCCTCAGAGAATGTAATTAAGACATTAAAAAAAAAAAAAAAAGCAATTCACGGTTCCTTGTTACCTGACTGCCTAGCTCACCATATGGTTTCTCCTTTCATTCATTTTCTGTCTTCCAAATGGAAAAGGCATATCCACAACATTATTTAAACTGTATTTTGGGGCACCTGGGTGGCTCAGAGGGTTAAGCCTCTGCCTTCAGCTCAGGTCATGACCCAGGGTCCTGCGATCCAGCCCCACATCAGGCTCTCTGCTCAGCAGGGAGCCTGCTTCCCTTCCTCTCTCTCTGCCTGCCTCTCTGCCTACTTGTGATCTGTGTCAAATAAATAAATAAAAATCTTTAAAAAATAAACTGTATTTTACTCTGAACTAGCTACTCTACCTCCTCCAGGTAAACAAGATGTGTGACCCTATCAACTAAATAGGATATACAGCCTCCTGTACCCAAAATATGAAGCGTATGCTTGGAGTGCAGAAGTGTTTGTGTTTCTTAGGAGTAGCGTGTAGGTGTACACGGAGACTGGGGCATCTACAGCCCGGGAGCATGTGCTAACGGCTCCTACACAGGTGGAACATGCACCTTTGCCAGCTACGCTGATGTTCAAACCAAGTGAACAAACCAGTCTGGTCAACTAACATATATTAAAGTAGGTCCATCAAACTCCACAAGAAGAAAGCAACAGAACCAAGTTTTCTAATTGAGGGTTCTTCATGGACAAAGTTCAATGAGTCCCCAACTTTTTAAAATTAAAATAATGAAAACTCCCAACTCCAGAAAAAAAAAGTAAACACTCTGCTACCAGATGGGTAATACCTTAGACCAAACCATACACAAATTAACCAAGCAGGCACTGCACTTGCCATAAATGACATATTTTTAAAAAATGATCTCAATTACTAATATAGCAAATGTTAACAAATGCACAATTGACAGTAATACAGTAATAGTAGGAGACGTTAATAAGCCCCACTGACATCAATGGATAAATCACCCAGACAGAAAATAAGTAAGAAAAGATTGGCCCTAGGTGACTCTTTAGGCCAGATGGACTTAATAGATACATATAGAACATTTTATCCTAAACTGCAAAATAGACCTATTTTTCAAGTGTACATGGAACACTCTTCAGTACAGATTACTTGGTAGGCCACAAAACAAGAATACATTCAAGAAGACTGAAATCTTATCAAGCATCTTTTCTGACCACAACATTATGAAAGTGGAAATTATGAGATTTTTAAAAAAACACACAAACACGTGTAGACTAAACAATACATAACTGAACAACCAATGTGTCAGTGAAGAAATCAAAGAGGAAATCAAAAAATACCTTGAGACTAATGAAAATGGGAACACAACTTAGCAAAATCTATGTAATGCAGAAAAACCAGTTCAAAGTTCATAGTAACACAGTCTGCCTCAAGAATCAAGAAAAATTTCAAATTATCAAACTATACCTTAAAGGAACCAGGAAAAGAAGAGTAAAGCTCAAAGTTAGTAAAAGGAAGGAAACCATAAAGGCCAGAATAGAAGTAAAGATTTTAAAAAATAGAAATATCAATGAAACTAAAAGCTCATTCATTAAGAAGATAAACAAAATTGATAAACCACTAGCCAGACTCATCAAGAAAAAAGGAGAGCCCAAATACATTAAAAAAAAAAAAATGAAAGAACTTATAACTGATACAAAGGATCATGAGAGGTTACTACAGTTAATTACATGCCAACAAATTGAAAAATCTAGAAAAAAAATCATTAATTTCTGTGAACATACAACTTTCCAAGAATGACTCACAAAAAATTAGAAAACCTGAGTAGACCCATACAAGAAATGAAATTAAGCCACTACTTTTAAAACTCCTAACAAATAACATTTTAGGACTAGACAGCTTCACAGGTGAACTCTATAAAATATTTAGCTAAGTGTTAGTACCTATCCTCAAATTATTCCAACAAAAATTGAGTAGGAAAAAATGCTTCGCTTCTAAATTCATTTTGCAAGGCCAGCATTATCCTGATACCAAAACAAGGCAAGGACACCACAAAATAGAAACCATACACAAATACCCCTGATGAACACAGATGCAAAAAATCTTCAACAAAATGTTACCAAATTCAACAACACAGTAAAAGAATCATACACCATGATCAAGTGGGATTTATCTCAGGGAGGCAAGGATGGTTCAACATTTGCAAATCAATCAACATGATAACTCCACAATAACAAAGAGGATAAAAGTTTTTTTTTTTTTTTTAAGATTTTATTTGACAGAGAGAGATCACAAGTAGGCAGAGAGGCAGGGAGAGAGAGAGAGAGGAGGAATTAAGCCCCCCGCTAAGCAGTGAGCCCAATGCGGGGCTCAATCCCAGGACACTGGGATCATGACCTGAGCCAAAGGCAGAGGCTTTAACCCACTGAGCCACCCAGGCGCCCCACAAAAAGGATAAAAGTTCTATGATCACCTCAATAGATGCAGAACAAGCATTTCAAAATTCAACATTCATTTGTGATAAAAACTCAACAAGTGGATATAAAAGTAATGTATCTCAACATAATAAAGTCCATTTATGACAAACCCACAGCTAACATCATACTAAATAATGAAAAGCTGAAAGCTTTTCCTCTAATATCAGGAGCAAGGCTAGGACACTCACTCTTGCCACCTTTATTCAATGAAATACTAAATGTTCTAGCCATAGCAATTAGACAAAAAAAGAAAGAAGAAAATGAAAAGGCATCCGAATTGCCAAGAAAAGAGAAAAAGTACACCTATTTGCAGATGACATAATCACATATACAGGAAACACTTTAGTTTAAACCCACAAAAGAAAAAAAAAAAAAAAAAAGGAAACTACTAGAATAAATAAATTCAGTAGTCACAAGACAAACAAATGGACAAACAGAAATTGGTTGCATTTCTAACACCAATAACAAGCTATCAGAAAAACAAATTAAGGGGCACCTGGGTGCCTCAGTGGGTTAAGCCTCTGCCTTCGGCTCAGGTCATGATCCCAGGATCCTGGAGTCTAGCCCTGCAACGGGCTCTCCACTGGGCAGGGAGCCTGCTTCCCCACCTCTGCCTGCCTCCCTGCCTACTTATGATCTCTGTCTGTCAAATAAAGAAATAAAATCTTTAAAAAAAAAAAAAAAGAAAAGAAAAGAAAAACAAATTAAGAAAACAATCCCACTTACAAATGCACCAAAAAGAATAAAACACATAGGAATAAAAACTTAACCAAGGTGGTGAAAGACCTGTAGTCTGAAAATTATAACACAATAATGAAAGAGGTTGAAGATGATACATATACAAAAGACATTCCATGCTTATGGATAGAAAGACTACTGTCAAATGTCCATCCTATTCAAAGCAATCTACAGATTCAATGCAATCACAGTTAAATACAGACAGCATTTTTCACAGAATTAGAACACATAATCCTGAAATTTTATGGAACCACAAAAGACCTTGAATAGCCAAAGCAATCTTGAGGAAGAAAAACAAAGCTGGAGGTCTCACAATCCCTGATTTCAAGATACACTGCAAAACTACAGTAATCACAACCATATGGCATGGTCACAAAAACAGACAGATACAGAATACAAAGCCCAGAAAGAAATCCACACTTACGTGGTCAATTAATCTACGGCAAAGGAGACAGGAATATACAATAGAGAAAGACAGGCTTTTCAACTAATGGTGCCAGAAAACCTGGAAGGCTACATGCAGAAGGATGAAACTGGACCACTTCCTTCCACCATGCACAAAAATAATTTCAAAATGGATTAAAGACCTGAATGTGAGACTAGAAACTATAAAATTCCTAGAAGAAAACATACAAAATAATTTCTTTGACATTGGCTATAACATTTTTCTAGATATTCCTCCTCAACTAAGGGGAACAAAAGCAAAAATAAACTACTGGGACTACACTGTAATGAAAAACTTCTGCACAGCAATGGAAATGATCAACGAAATTAAAATGCAACTATGGAATGGGCAAAGATATTTGCAAATGATATATTTGATAAGGGATTAAAAGCCAAAATACATAAAAAAAACTTCTACAGCTTGACACACACACACACACAAAGCAGTCCAATTAAAAAATAGCAAATCCTGTATCTGGTAACATCTGCTACCTGCTGGAAACAAGGCCATTTATTTGGCTAACTAAATGTCTGACCACAGGGATATCCACTCTGGTAATTTACTGATATTGCCATCATGTTTTTGATGTTTTGATGAAGTTTTGACACTTGGGGACCAACTTATCTTACAATATAGGTGGCTGTAGCAGCAAACGCAGTGGTCTCTGGGGAGAAAAAATGGGCAGAGGACCTGAATAGAAATTTTTCTAAAGACATCCAGATGGACAACAGAGACACAAAAAGACACTCAACATCACTAACCATCAAAGAAAAGCAAATCAAAATCACAATGGGATATCACCTTATACCCATCACAATAGCTAAACTCAAAAAGACAAGAAATAACAAGTATTGGCAAGGTAGTGAAGAAAAAGAACACTCATGCACCACTGGTGAGAATACAAGTTGGTCAGCCAATATGGAAAACAGTATGGAGGTTCCTCAAAAAATTAAAAATGGAAATACCACATAATCCAGTAATCCACTACTTGGTATTTACCGAAAAATAATGACAATGCTAATTCACAATATAGGTGCACCAATAGGTTTATTGTAGCTTTATTTACAACAGCTATGATATGGAAGCAACCCAAGTGTTCATCCATAGATGAATAAAGAAGCTGTGGTATATATATATATTACTCAGCTATAAAAAAGGGCATTGTCATTTTCATAACAATAGGGACAAAGAAAAAAAAACCCCACCAAACTCTTAAATACAGAGAAAAAGCTGGTTGTCAAAGGAGAGATGGCTAGCAGAATGGGTGAAATAGATACAGGGGCTTAAAACAATCTTCCAGTTATAAAATAAGTAGATCACAGAGATGGAAAGTACAGATTAGGGAATATAGTCAGTAATATTGTAATAACTTTGTATAGTGATAGATATTGACACTTATTATGGTAAGCACTAATGTAGAGAATTATTGAATCACTACATTATACAAATGAAACTAATATAATACTGTTAACTGTACTTAAATAAAATGAAACATGTAGATACCAAAACACAAATAAAAATAAAGATCCAGGGGCTCCTGGGTGGCTCAGTGGGTTAAGCCGCTGCCTTCGGCTCAGGTCATGATCTCGGGGTCCTGGGATCGAGTCCCGCATCGGGCTCTCTGCTCAGCAGGGTGCCTGCTTCCCTTCCTCTCTCTCTGCCTGCCTCTCTGCCTACTTGTGATCTCTGTCTGTCAAATAAATAAATAAAATCTTTAAAAAATAAAAAATAAAAATAAAAATAAAGATCCATCTTAAGTGGAAGGAAGGAAGGAAGGAAGGAAAGGAAAGAAAAGGAAGGAAGGAAGGAAGAAAAAAAATCCTATTTACAATTGCATCAAAAAATAAAATATCTAGGGCCAAATTTAACCATAAATGCGAAAGACCTACATGCTAAAAACCGTAAGACATTGATGAAAGAAGTTGAATGATGACACAAATAAATACAAAGATACTCTGTGCTCATGGATTGGGAGAATATTGCTAAACATTCATCCTATCCAAAGCAATCTACAGAATCAATGCAACTGAAGGCAAAATGTCAATGGTATTTTTCACAGACCTAGAACAAATAACCTTAAATTTTGTATGGAATTACAAAACACCCCTAGTAGCCAAAGCAATCTTGAGGAAGAGCAAGCTGGAGGTATCACAAACCCTGATTTCAAAATATAGTTCAAAGCTATAGAGCAAAATAGTGTGGTCCTGGCATCAAAACAGACCCACAGATCAATGGAATAATGTAGAGAGCCCAAAAATAAACCTATGTTTATATGGTCAATATATCTAAGAAAAGGGAAGCAAAAATATACAATGGGGGGGGGGGGGGAATCTTTCCAATAAATGGTCTTGGGAAAGCTGGACAGCTACATGCAAAACAGTGAAATGGGACCACTATCTTAAAACATAAAGAAACATAATTTCAAAGTAGATTAAAGATTTGAATGTAAGGCCGCCTGGGTGGCTTAGTTGGTTAAGCAACTGCCTTCAGCTCAGATCACGATCCTGGAGTCCTGGGTTCAAGTCCTGCATTGGGCTCCCAGCTCTGCAAGGACTCTGCTTCTCCCTCTAACCTTCTACCCTCTCATGTTCTCTCTTATTTACTGTCTCTCAAATAAATAAATAAAATCTTTAAAAAAAAATGTAAGACTTGAAAGCGTACAGAGCATAATACTCCTAGAAGAAAATACAGACAATAAACTCTTTGACACCAGACTTAGTGTTATTTGTTTTTTTAGAAGAATATCCTCAGATAAGGGCAACCAAAGTGAAAATAAATGAAAGTACTCAAAAGCTTTTGCCCAGTGAAGGAAACCATGAGCAAAACAAAAAGGTAACTCACTAAATGGGAGAAGATACTTGCAAATTATATTCATGATAAGGAGTTAATATGCAAAATATACAAAGAACTCACTCAACTTGTTAAATGAAAAAAAAATTTTAAAGGGCCAAGACCTTTTCTAAAGAAGACATACAGATGGCCAACAGGTAAATGAAAAGTGCCCAACATCACTGATCATCATGAACACATAAATCAAAACCACAATGAGATCCAGCAGGACACCTATCAAATTGGCTAATACCAAAAAGACAAAAGTGTTGGCAAGGATATACAGAAAAGTGAACCTCATGCACCATTGGTGGGAATGTAAGTTGGTGCAGCCACTATAGAAAACAATATAGAAGTTCTGCACAAAAATTACATAGAACCACTATAAGATCCAGAAATTCCACTTCTGCATATTTGAAAAAAACAAAAACCCAAGTTCAAAGAAATATATGCACCCCTATGTTCACTGTACCATTATTTACAATAGCCAAGATGTGGAAGCAACCCAAAGGCTCCTCAATAGATAAAGGGATAAAGAAGAATGTAGTGTATATAAACAATGGAGTATTACTCAGTCATACAAAGAGTGAAATCTTGCCACTTGTAACAACAGATATGGACCGAGTATGGACCTAGTGGGTATTATACTAAATGAAGCAAATGCCATAAGGTTTCTCCTCTAAGTGGAATCTAAAAAAAAAAAGAAAAAGAAAAAAGAAAGAAAGAAAAGAAAAAAAAGAAAGACAGGCAAAATAAGTGAGGGAAATTTGAGAAGCACTAACTTCCAGGTATAAAGTAAACGAATCCTGGGGATGTAATATATAGCACAGGGAATAAAGTCGGTGGTATCATTATTACTTTGTATGGTGACAGATGGTAAGTAGACTTATCATAGGGGTCATTTCATAATGTAAAAATATCAAATCATTATCATGTATACCCAAAACTCATATTGTACATTATAATAAAAATTAAATTAATTTGGCACTGCCAAGGGCAATAGTGCTATTTTTGACACAAAGGGTTTTCAAAGACTTCACAAAGGAAGCAGCAAAGTAGTAGTCACTAAAGGATACAACAAATTTATTTTCTAGCAAGATCTTCTTTTGAGCTGCCAAATGGCAATGTCATTAATACACTGTTGGTCACTGGTGCACTGAGAACTGCAGAAAGAACTAATCATTTGCTAACTCTAAGTACACGGGATGAATTCTAAGCCAGAGTCATCACGTGAATGTTCATCTTCCTTCTTGGGAAGGAGGAAGAAAGAGTAGTAAAATAACTTGGGATGGCACAAAATAAAGATTGTCAGTGTTCTGTTAAATTGGAAATTTGGTTGACATTTAGAGGTTGTGAGAGAGGTAGAAGTATTTGGGGATCTGGGAGGAAGGGTGCTGATAGCAGAGGAAGAGCTCACAAACCAGAAAGACAAATATGGAATGGATACGGATTACTTTTTAGGCCACAGGACCATTATTATGGTCCATTTGTGTGTAAATATGTTCTACACACTACATAAAAGTAGAGTTAGAACAGGCAGCATAGCATAAGGATCAAGATTATAGACTGTGGAATCACAGGGTTCAGAGTTCAAATTCACCAACTTTACTAGTTATACAGCCTTAGGTAATGCCAAACTACAGCCTCATCTTTAAAATGAAGATCCTGGGGCACCTGGGTGGCTCAGTGGGTTAAAGCCTCTGCCTTCGGCTCAGGTCATGATCCCAGGGTCCTGGGATGGAGCCCTGCATCAAGCTCTCTGCTTAGCAGGGAGCCTGCTTCCCCCTCTCTCTCTCTGCCTGCCTCTCGGCCTACTTGTGACCTCTCTCTCTCTCTGTCAAATAAATAAAAAATATCTTAAAAAAATAAATAAATAAAATGAAGATCCTATTAGAACTTTGAACCTCAAACATTCATTGTAAGAATTAAACATGTTACCACATCTAAAGTTCTTAGCACATTACCTAGTACAGACCTAGCAATGAATAGGTTACTCAAAAATGTACATGAGATGGAGAATTTCATGTTCATCTTTGGGAACCGGCAAACCCTTGAGCTATTCCTAGAACTAAATTTGCATTTATGCCCCCTGTGAACATTCCAGAATCCCATAAGGGATTTGAACTCTGTACCCATGTCTCCTAAAAGAAGGAGTGAGACCAAATGCAAAAGTTGGGCATACCAGGTGACTCGGGCTTGCCTCCTCACTGTGCTGCCCCAGAAATCTCAAGGCTCCTACTAGGAGAGTAATTCTGACTTGCAAGCAACCATAAGCCCTGAACAGAACTTCAGGGATTAGGAGTGACCTGGAAGGAACTGGAGGGACAAGAAGGACTCTGAAGAAAAGCTGCTGCCAGTGAAATTGCTGCTACAGGTCTCTCACTGGTCCTGTATTCTACACCTCAGCAAATAAGAGTCCCAGTGGAGAATCCAGTTTCAGGAAAGGGCACTCTAAAATGTTTTCTTTGACTGGGTTGCACATAAAGGGTTTGGAGACAGGGCCTGCGATGTTTGCATCATAACCTTAGCTCTTGTCTGTAGATCCCTTCCAGTTGTTCAGATGAGGCCAGTTACAACATTCCTAACTTTTCAGAACGGCTTGTAGTAGAGAATGGCAAAAGGCAAGAGGCTCATCATGGCCCCTGAGCAAGCCTTTCCACTCTCTGATCTTAGAATTTTTTCAAATGTATCAAGTGAGAGGAGAGGAGTTGTGAGAAATTGCTCATAGACTCAATAAGAAAGCAACCTGGGCAAAGGTTACTGACAAGATGTTGAAAAGGACTACAAAAATAATAGCACTGGGAAGGAGAAAGTGACAAAAAAGTAAGCAGTGTAGGAGGGATGGCTAAAAAAATTGTACATGGCTAAAAAAAGACATGAAACAGAGACACAAAAATGCAGGGAATGCCAGAGACATTTATGAAGAAAAGCAGTGGCATGGAGTAACCAGATATATCCTCTGTATCAGTCAGGATTCTCCCTGAAATAGAACCAATGGAATATATATGTATATGTATATGCATATATATATATATATATATATATATATATATATATATATAAAATCACACACACATATATATATAGCTAGATATGTGTCCTACATATATGACCATATGTGTGTGTATATACATTGTGTGTGTGTGTGTGTGTGTGTGTGTGTGTGTGTGTGTGTGTGTGTGTAAATATATACAGCTAACAAACAACACAGGTTTGAACTGCATGGGTTCATTTAGGAGTTTCTTAGTAACATTTTCTCTCGTTTGAGAATATGGTATATAGGTGCACTAGGGTGGCTCAATCAGCTAAGTGTCTGCCTTTTGTTCAGGTCATGATCCTAAGGACCTGGGATTGAGCCCCACGTCAGGCTCCCTGCTCAGGAGGGAGTCTGCTTCTCCCTCGGCTCCTCCTCAATGCTTGTGTTTTCACTCTCCCTCTCACGCTAATAAATAAATAAAATCTTTAAGGAAAAGAATACAGTATATAATACATATGACATACAAAATACATGTTCATCGATTGCTTATGTTATCAGTAAAGCTTTCAGTCAACAGTAGGCTATTAGTTGTTAACTTTTAGGGCAATTAAAGTTATGCGAGGATTTTTCACTGTATTGGGAATTGGGACCCCTAAGTGTTCTGTTGTTCAAATGTCAGGTGATGGGGGTTGGGGGGGAGGAAATTTGTTACAGAAACTGGCACATGCAGTTATGGAGGTTGAAAGGTCCTGCCACCTACCACCTGCATGCTAGAATACTGGGAAAGCCAGTGGTAGAATTTAGTCTGGGTCCAAAGTCCTGAGAACCGAGGGACAGCTGGTGTAAGTCCCAGACTCTGAAAGTCTAAGAACCAGCAACTCCAATATCCAAGGGTAAGAGAAGATGGATGTCCCGGCACATGAAAAGAGAGGATTTCACCCTTCCTCCATCTTTTTTGTTTTATTCAGGTCCCCAGTGGATTAAATGATGTCTACCTAAATTGGTGAGGATGAATCTCTTTACTCATTCTACTGAAACAAATGCTAATTTTTCCAGACACACTCTACACAGACACATCCAGAAATAATGTTGTACAACTCTCTGGACATCCTTTAGTCCACTCAAGTTGACACATGAAATTAAATATCACATCTTCCTTTTATATATTTGCTTTTAAAATTTATTATACATCGCCTCAGGCACTGGAAGGGGTAATGACTGATCAAGACTCTATGATTTCCTCAACAGAATTCAATTTGAGCTACCTCAAGTCCAAAGGGAGAAGGAGGGACTTAGTCTAAGGTTTCAGAGGTATCTTACAGAACCCTAAGGGCAGGGATGGAGTCAAGACCACAAGGCTGGTAAGTGCCTGGAAAGCCATTAGGATCTCATCTCTGCTTTGGATTCTATAAGAACTGTTTTCTCTCTCACTCTGCAAGCTGCTTTCTCAACCTCGCAGGAACTCTCAGTGGAACACGGCCACCTCACCAAGCTGTAGTTCCAGCTCCCTGCAGAGAATGTACATCCCTAGGAATAATCTCTTTGGCCCAGCTTGGGACAGATAGACAAACAACCCAAAATGGGCAGTGAGCCTCTCCCTCACTTCACCACAGACCTCCGTGAAGTTTTGACACTTTCAAGTTCGAGGACATTGGTGCCCACTTTCTTCAGGCTCTGAGAGGGAGGGAGGAAGGAAAGGAAAGGAAGGGGGGAAGGAAAAAAGGGAGGAATGAAGACAAGCTGAAATTCAATTTAGTGATGCCACAAGAGTAAACTAGGACAGGTATTAGAAGAAACAAAGAAGGGAGGAGTGAAGAATAATCTGACAGATGTAACCATTAGCATCATAAAGACTCTAAGCTCATGGCAGCCACTTTTTCTGACACCCATTAGGAATACCAAGATGGAGGCTACGTTCAAGAGAACAAGTTAATACTAGAACTGGATTGATCCTGCACCCAGCAGAAGGGAAACAAAGGGATTTGTTGATTATCTATTACGTCAGGGCAAGCAACCTCCAAATTCTATGCAGTTTGAAGAAAATGGGCAGAGAGAGTAGAGTGACTAATTAGAGTGTGATCACCAAGCAGTGAGAGGTGAAGTTTATGTTACTATCCAGGCTCACTGAGATTATAAAGCCCACGCTTGCCATGTAAAACCATGCTCCGGTCCAATCAGGTCTTACTGTTGCTATATGATTTACATTAACTTATAGCACCTACTTGAAAGAAAATGCCCAGAATCTAGATAAATAGCTTATTAAGATCATTCTTTTATGAATAAATACTACAAATAATCATTTTGTTTGTTAACAATGCACCTACATTAAAGATGTTGTCATAAGAAGGTAAATCACATATCTATAATCTTACTTCAATATTTTGTTGTTACTATAAAAATAAAATTTACCATCCCTATTTGAATTAATGGGATCATAATTTAAAAATACTTAAGCTGTTTTCTGTGTAAATACTGATATAAACACATGTATGTGTACCATATCAATGAAATCTTATATAAAGTGGTGTCTGGGTGGCTCAGTCTGTTAAGATCTGTTAACAGATCTCAGGGTCCCATGATCTCGGGGTCCTGGAATGGAGCCCTGTGTTGGACTCCATGCTCAGCGGGGAGTCTGTCTGTCCCTCTCCATCTGCTCCTCCTCTCTACTCATTCGCTCACTCTCGCTCTCCCTCAAATAAATAAAATCTTTGCAAAAAATCTTATATAAATATCAACATTGCTAATCACCTAACAAAAACGTGCTGAACTTAGTCAACTCATCAGAACAACATTCTTTGACAATCATGGGATAGGAATATAAATTTGCTTCCTGAAATAACTCCCTGCAATTGAAGAGGGATCTTAATGAGGAGAAGAGTTGGATGGAGTGTAATATTAAAGGAAAGAGTTACTCAGTGAAACATTTCTTGAATACCTCCTAACTACAAAACACTGTTGACTGCTAGAGATTCAAAGTTAGATGGTCTTATTTCCTTACCTAGAGAAACTTGAAGTCTAGCAATTATTATGCTCAACCCTCAGCGCTCAATTTTAAAAAGGAAATGTTTTTAAATGGGCTAACACAATTTTCATATAGCAACATTTCTTTCTATACTGTCTATCTACAGTTTCAATGATGTAAAATACTTTCTCTCATGGTTCTATGGATTAGCTGGGCTCAGCTTGGTGATCCTTCTTTGGGGGTCCACCTGGGAATGTAGTGGTGGTTAGGGGTCACCTGGGAATACAGTAATCTAAATGCTCACCCGGGGTAGTGGAGTGGGGGACTGGGTGGCTCAGTCAGTTAAACGACTGCCTTTGGTCCAGGTCATAATCCCAGGGTCCTGAGATTGAGCCCCATGTCAAGTGAGCAGAGAGCCTGCTTCTCCCTTTCACTCTCCCTACTGCTCCTCCTGCTTGTGTTCCCTGCCTCCTGTCAAATAAATAAAATCTTTTAAAAAATAAAAATAAAGAAATGCTCGCTTGGGCTGGACATCCAAGATGGCCCACTCAAACAGCTGACAGTCAGTGGTGTCTGTTCACTGGGCGATAGGCTGGGACTGGGAACTAAGGTACCTGCTCATGGCTTTTCCATGGGCTTTGCCTTGGGTTTACATACATAACATGGCAGCTCTGAGAGGCAGATTAAGAGCGAGCAGAGCAGGGCAGAGATGCCTGGGTCTCATTAGTTAAGCATTTGCCTTTGGCTCACGTCATGATCCCAGAGTCCTGGGATTGAGCCCCGCATCAGGTTCCCTGCTCAGAGGGGAATCTGCTTCTCCCTCTCCCTGCTGCTCCCCCTGTTTATGTGCTCTTTCTCTCTGTCAAATAAATAAATAAAACCTTCAAAAAGAAAAAAGAAAAAACAGTGAGTAGAGTACAAAAGCAGTTTCCTAATACACAGGGAAGAAAATCAAATGGAGTTAAGGTCTATAACAGAAACTAGCCCAGCATCACTTACTTCCATTACATTCCATAAGTCAGAGCCATAGCAGGGCTTATTCAAATATAAGGAACTGGAGAAATAAACCATCTCTTGATGTGGGAGTATCAAAATCGTATGTAAAAGATAATGTAGGATGAAAGTTATCTTTATGCATCTTTGGAAAACACAATCGGACACAGATATAAAACTATTGCTTTGACCAATATTTTATTTCAAACTATTTTAACTTACTACTAAAACTTTAAATGCTGTAAATTATCATCCATCTAGCAAACAAAGTTATCCTATCTACACTTTTCTAGGCAAAGAAAGAAATGCATAAGAACTCCCTTCAAATAGTAAGATAAGTACGAGTTCCTGTCTAACATGTACATCACACACACCCACACCCCACAAAGAAGAGACACAAGTCTTTATTATGCAGAGCAAGATCATAAATCCGAACACAAGCACATTGATTATAAATCTACATGCTTAGAATGTTGTATCTTTTCAACTCTTCATCAATTCAAGCTGAAATTCATCTACTATGAAAATCATCTATATGAGGCTGTTAAGTGTTTCAGACTATATAATCATGTCTTCTTGGAATTTAAACCTATGTCAAGGGGCAGAAAAGTATCTCTTCTTCATGATGAGTCTTAACAACAGTATGTGTGTCCCTTATTACTGTTATTTTTTTTTTGGCTTTTTTTTTCCTCAAAAGGCTACCAAAATAAGTTACACAAAATACAGAATTCAGTGGACTGTCTTTTAATCTGTTTAATTTAGAAAGTTTCAAACATCTCTAGTTGTTCATCAATAGAGACAAGATTACTCTAAAAAGCTCAACATCTTTCTATAGTGCCCTGTATAAAATAGAAATGTGAATCATTTTTACAGTACTAACACAAATTAACTTTGATGAAACTGTTATCAACTCTCATTTTTTTAATAGGGTCATTAGGTAGACTTGGAAAACCCCCAAATATTCTCCTGGTGCTTAAAAATGTCTAGATCTCTATATATTTTAGCCTTCTTAGGAAGACAACTTGCTTAGGTGGGGACTTAGGAAATTCAAGATGGTAAATATATGGTTTCTTCCATGACCAGAAGAGAGAAGAGCATATCAGAAGACTGTTTTTCCTGAGAAGAACTTCCTCCTGCCTCACCTTTTGGGACAATGGGGAGAAGTACTTTCACCTCCCGTTCTCCACGAGCAAAGATTCGGTCTTCTTTCTTAACTCCCATCCCCAGTGTAAGCCTTGCCTCTTTTATCAGTATGGACAGTCCTGAGGGCCCCCAAGCTCTCTGAATGATGAGGTTAGGAATAAAGTCACAGGAGGCTGGTTCACTGAAGGGCACTTTGAATTGATTGTTAACATGCGTTGGGTATGCAGGTCAGTGAATGCTGGGAGTGGGCTCAGGTGGCTCACTGAAGAAGGTTACTACTTCCTTGGGCTACCTTTGACCTCAATTTAAGCAATTTATTTATAGCTGGGATAATGTAGTGATAACATGACCTTAAAGTAAATTGAACAAGCCCATTAACAATGCAATGATCTCCCATTATGAAGCCGATTTTTTACAGGAAATATACATTTAGGTCTTGGGTAGAACTTGATAGGGACCAAGATGGTAGAGGCATGGGAAGAAATTGCAGAAACAAGGTTTGTTTTCTGAGGAATAAATGAGTCAGTGTTCCCAACACTCCATTTCATTAATCAAGTTGGCAGGAGCACCAACAAGCTTAATCACGAACAAACAATTAAAATGGAAAAAATAATATATCCAAATTGGTGGGAAGTATGGTCTAAATTTTGTAAGATTTTAACATATTCTTAAAGATTTTTATTTATTTATTTGTCAGAGAGACACAGTGAGAGAGGGAACACAAGCAGGGGGAGTGAGAGAGGGAGAAGCAGGCTTCCCGCTAAGCAGGGAGCCCGATGTGGGGCTTGATCCCAGGACCCTAGGATCAGGACCCGAGCCGAAGGCAGATGCTTAACACCTGAGCCACCGTGGCGCCCCTTAACATATTCTTAATGGAATCTTTTCTGACTGTGCCAATAATATGTTAGGTAACACTTCTTTGGACAGAAAAAAAAAAAGTCTCAAGGATTTACTTCTTCATTACAGACTGTATATCCCTTATTCTTCTTGAGAATCTTACTCCACTTCTCAGGTTTCCTGAACTACACTGATGCACTTATGAAACTAAGCTCATTTCAATTATTCTTGTCCATGATGCTAAAAATGAATTCCTTAAGGTCATATTGTGTTCTATTGTCTACACGTTTTGTTGTGCCATTCCCAAAAATCTCTAGGTAACTAAAAATGATGAGGGTAAACAATGAAATCACTAAATGAAAATCATATGTAATATATCAAAAATTCAGAGAATCAAGGAGTGTTCTTTTTATTTTACCCATAGAATATGAAAATGATAAAGAAAGTCAATGACTAATCCCAAACTCTTGCTCCAAGAACAGGCAAGCTATATTTTAGATGGGTACAGATGGGTATCTAGAACATTTAATCTCTAAGCCCTAAGCCTTCAACACCTCTGTCTCCTACATTGGATGACTCAGTGCTACAGTCTGGTTTACCTAGTCTCCACTTAACCTGGAACTCTTGCTTAATTAATCTATTATGTATGTCTAACAAGAGGACTTTCCCAGAAATGCTACAGCCATCTCCTTCTTGTGAAATACTTTACAAGAAAGCTCTCCCTCTGACACCTTATTCAGCATAATAGTGTATCCTGTGTAGACTAATATTACATTTTTCTGAGGATTGGTTATCTGGAAAACTCGACTATCCGGAACACAACCATGAGTAAACAGGAAGCTAAAAAGTCAGGTAAGCCACAAAAAGAATCTAACAGAATATGCTCACAAAATCTCATGTCTTTTACCCACAGAAAAATTTCTCTTGCCGTCACTCAGGGCTTATTTAGTTTGATTTTAGATGGAATTCTTCCATGTTAATCACCTGGCTTCTTATTCACATCAGAAGGAAAACAACAGATATACCAAGGGAAAAGAGAGCCGCCTGGGTGGTTCAGTGGGTTAAAGCCTCTGCCTTCCGCTCAGGTCATGATCCCAGGATCCATCGGGCTCTCTGCTCAGCAGGGAGCCTGCTTCCTCTCTCTCTCTCTCTCTCTCTCTCTCTCTCTCTCTCTGCCTGCCTCTCTGCCTATTTGTGATATCTGTCTGTCAAATAAATAAATAAATAAAATCTTTGAAAAAATTAAAAAAAAAAAAAGGAGAGAAGGCTAAGAGAAACAGACGTAGTGGCAATAATCAAAAATAAACCCAATAACTGCTTTGGATGCAGAAGTGAGAACTTCAAAACATCTGTCAGAGTAAAAGCCATGCCATTGTGAAGCAGATTACAGAGGGAGGGCACAGGCAGGCTTCTGCCTCTCAACCTCTCCTGAGGCCTTTGGGGATGTTCATGACAGTGGAACAGAATCATCGAGAATAGGTGATACTATATTTTGAATTCACCAAATAAGAAGGCAAAAATGTGTACTGCCCATTCTGTCATGTTTTCCAATAAAAATAGCTTCAATAGAGAATTTCATTCATTCATTTCTTAAATAGATTGAGAGTGTTTATCGTGTGCCAAGCTCCCCTCCCACCACCCCCCTGCCTTTTGGTTTTAATTTTAGATAACTGAGCACTGGAAGATCAGCTATCATCCTAAGGATATTCTCCAAGTTAATCCTACACTAAGCCAGGCCATAAAATAGTAGGTCACTGAGCCAACCCACAGCGTTCTCCTTTCTGCAAGTCTGCAGCAGCCCCAGGCTACTCTCAATGGACTGTTAATGATGTGACAGAAAATGATGATGAGACACAACCCAATAAAACCTATTGCTTCAGCTACTGTGAGAAATGACAGATATTAGGACCTGGGGATGTACTTCTCTCTGTTCTTAACATAAGGAACAATACTCTCTCTCGTTTTTAAGTTATGGGCTCTACAAATCTCATAACTGATTGCCTTTCTTATTTTGTCTTGGTACCACAAAGCTCAAAACTAAAACTAGTGATTCCACTTCTTTTTTTTTTTTTTTAGAAATTTATTTATTTAAGTAATCTCTATACCAGTGTGGGGCTTGAACTCATGACCCCAAGATCAAGAGTCGCACGCTCCTCCAACTGAGCCAGCCAGGTGCCCTTCCACTTCTTAGTAATCTAGGGGATTTCATGGGCATGTTTTTGTGGATTGCATTTTGTTTCCAAATCTCTTTTTGCTATGTTGTTTATTTTTAAAAACTTTTATAGAATGTAGCATGTGCTAGACATCATTCTAAGCACTTTACAAATATTAACTCAATTATTTCTCATAATTATGCTACTCAGTAGGTACTATTATATCCACTTAGAGGTGATTAAAAACTCTGGCACTGAAAGATTAGTTATCACATAGGTTTTTAATCTACATAATATATTTTTGGAAAATAAGAAAATACATAGTAATCCATAAATAATAAAATTAACAGGAAAATACACTTATAGATACATATCTTTATTTCCCATCAAGGTCAAATATACTAGAGATATAAATGCAATGCTTAAATTCAAGTGATTTTAAAGTGCTTATTGGATTCTTGAGGCCCTTAAAATACACATTGATCTAATCAAAGACCCTGGGGTGGGAAAATCAGTGATCTGATGCTTCAGAGCATACTTCGTCCTGGCCTTCTGAGGGATGTGCTTCTCACTTCTTTATGAGGAATCTACAGTGCCTAGACCCCTGGGTGGCTCAGTTGGTTAAGGTTAAGCATCCACCTTGGGCTCAAGTCCTCATCCCAGAATCTCAAGATAGGGTCCTGCTTTGGGGTCCCCACTGAGCAAGGCATCTGCTTCTCCCTTTGACCCTTCCCCCTCTGGTGTGCTCTTTCTCAAATAAATAAAATTTAAAAAGAAATCCATGGTTCCTATACATGCCCTGGTGAATGGCCTCAGTCACTCATTGCTTAATAGTGCTATTTGTGCCTGAGATTAAGTTTTCAAAAATCCTGAGAACTCCAGAACAGAATTTTCCTGAGTATTCTAAGGATTCTTTTTGAGGTTTTTAAGTGCAGCATACTGTGAATACTTCCTTGAATTATTAAAAATCATGGGACATCTGGGTTAATTAGCAGAGAAATCTGAATGAATCTTTTACTCCCCAAACACTTTTTCTCCTGGGTTGATATTATGCCCTTGAGTTTAACTGTGGACAATTCAGCAGAGGCATTATGGGCTCAGATAAGACTAATCCCACTATAAGAACAAAATGGTAAAAAGATACCCTTTGACTCTTTATTCCCTTTGAAATCAACTCAGGAATGAATACAAAACAAAGAGTCAATTTTTGATGACACTAAAATAAATTCACATTCCCTAAACCATATTTAAATGAGAAGTGAATAGTGAAATGGTCATGCATTTACAGATAAAGAAAAATCCAATGTAGATACAGTGGAAAGCAAGTCAACTTGCCTTGAAGCATTTCTGAAAGCCTCAGGAATGGGAGTAACAAGGTATCAAGAAAAGCCTGGGTGATTCTGGCAACTAAGAACCCAAGTCTCCAGTCAAAAACTGGCCTAGAGAAACCACCTATAGATAAATACTTCTGGAGAAAACCAAGAAAGAGTGACAACTGGGCACCCTACTGACCTACAGTGAAGCTTGTCCACTGGGTCAACAAGACCTACCAAGCATGTCAAGTTTTCAGTGAGTCTGAGTCTTCATGCCTAAACATGAATGAGAGACCTAGGGTCACCAACAGGTCAAGGGACAACTCTTCATGAATGAGACCAACCCTCCACTTCCATCTTACCCTCCCCCCAATCCTACCCTGAGCTTAAAAGGTGCTGGGGAAGGGGAGGGGAGGATGGAAAAGCAAAATACAGGGAAAATATTTTCATAATCACAGCCAAAGAACTGAGATCCATTTTTTTGTAGATCCTGAGAACAAATGAGGAACTCTGGAAAACTAAAAATCTAAGAGCAGGATTAAAGATACTATTAGGAGAACTGGAAAGTAAATCTAGGAAATCACCAAGAAGACCGAACAGAAAAACTAGGTAATGAAAATAGGAGAGAAAAGGTTTATTTTATTTGGTTTGATTTTATTTAGAGTCTCAAACCTGGATGTGAACACTGACTCTCAGCAGTTGCAGAAAAACTAAACAAAAAATAATTTGGAAAAGACAAAGAGGATTGCAGAATGACAAGCAAATGAAAACATGAAACCACTCCTGGTGGGGAAGTTGGGCAACATCATACAAAAAATGTCACAGTGCACTACTTGTCCATTTAAGAGAAATATTTGAGAATACTAACGGAAACACTCCCTGAATTTAACTAAAACTTGTGCTTGCACCATATCGGAAAGAAGAGGTGGATGAAAGAAAAAAGAGGGCAAAATTATAATCTGCTATAAAAATAGAAAATGCTTGAAATTGATGAATTATGAGAAAGCAATAAATATATAAAAATATACTGGTAAGGGGCGCCTGGGTGGCTCAGTGGGTTAAAGCCTCTGCCTTCGGCTCAGGTCATGATCTCAGGGTCCTGGGATCGAGCCCCACATCTGGCTCTCTGCTCAGCAGCAAACCTGCTTCCCTCTCTCTCTCTACCTGCTTCTCTGCTTATTTGTGATCTCTGTCAAAAAAATAAATAAAATCTTTAAAAAAAATATATATATATATATATACACACTGGTAAATGCCAGGACAAAATCTTACAATTTAAGGTGGTTGCTTTTGAAGAGTGGGATCTGAGTGTGAGGGTCATAGGAACTGTGTGGAGTTTTTTGAAGACTTTCCTAATAAAATTTTTAAAACAGGAACATGATTATCCTAAAAACTGAAAAATTCAATTACTACATCTACATAAATTTCTTAGATCACAAAAATGACTATCCTTTGATAAATGGCTACCCTTCACAGAACACATATGGATAGTATGATGATACATCATAGGGGATTTCCCAGGTAACAAAGTGAAATTTAAGGTAGTACTGGTCAAAACCTAGATCTGGCTACATTTGAGGCTGTTGGCACACGTCTTCTGTCAACTTACATGTCTTTGGATTGTTTGAGTTCTACTTTTCTGAAACACAATACGGAACTTTTAATCTCTGAAGTAAATGCTTTAGGACAGTGTGTTTCAAAGTTTTTCTTCAGACCCTGGACGGTTTCTCAGTCCATGAAGTATCCTCAGTCTGATTGGCAATTAAGATATTTTTTAATGCTTACAGTTGTTTGCATGTATTTCACAAATTTGAAATTTATGGTGAATTTTAATTTTTGCTCAAACTTCTTTATGTTCTAACAATTTCTAAACTTTTAAAGTTGCACAAGCGCTATTTGGACTGATCCCAAAATCTTGCTTAACATTCAACTACATTGAAATATTGTCTGTTCAAGGTGTTTTCAAGTCCGTTGAGTATTGTCATTTAAATTTGTTAAATTTGAATATTTCATAATTACCATCCTAATTCAAAGAAAATATATCCATAGCATGAAGTAGTTCATTAAAGATTAAAAGGAGGGATGAAAGTGGTTAAGTACTGTGACTCATAAAAAAGGTAGAAATATAAAAAGGAATATAATATAAATATAAATCAGAAAATTGATCCACGGCACCAGTCCCAATGCATTCTCTGTTAAAACACTTGTCTATGGGGGCATATAGCCCTAGAGGGTTTCATGCATAGTAACTGTTCTTATAAACTTCACCACAGGTTTGTAAAACTATGCAAAATGATGCTATCTAATACACAGTTCCTTAAATTTTTTTTTTCCTGAGGGCAGATGAATGACCAAACTACATACTGGTATTTTATACCTGCCACGTTTTACAGCTGTGAAGCCTTTAAAACCAGAAAAGAGGGGCGCCTGGGTGGCCTAGTGGGTTAAAGCCTCTACCTTTGGCTTTGTGACCCCGGGGTCCTGGGATGGAGCCCCGAATTGGGCTCTCTGCTCAGTGGGGAGCCTGCTTCCTCCTCTCTCTCTGCCTGCCTGCCTACTTGTGATCTCTCTCTCTCTGCAAATAAATAAAATCTTTATTAAAAAATAAATAAATAAAACCAGAGAAGATCAATGTCATATGTTATATTGGAAAGAATTATTTAAAAAAAAAAGTTCAAACATGTCTTACCAGGTATCAATAACTTATATAACATTATGAAAATAAAAACAATGTGATACTGCCTCAGAATGAGATATATAAGCTAGTGAACAGAATAAAGCAAGAAACTGACCCAAGTATATGTAGGAACTTGGGGATCTGTTGAAAAACTTTCTAAGGATGAAAGCACTAGTAGACCTGACTCTTATGGAGATGTTTCAGACACTATTTACTTGCCCCACAATTCCCATGGACTCACTGGCCCATCCCACCCACGTGGCCAAGACCCCCTCCTAAACAGCTAACCACACTGCCACACCTGACAGGCACCCATAGCCATTGCCAGAGCCCTTTGAAAGTGCCTTATCTTCCTACATCTCCCAGAAGGTGGCCTCAGCCAGCCCCAGAACACTTCCTAAACATCCCTGTCACTGGGGTCTAGCCCAGCACATTAAAACACCTACACAAGTTGTAGGCAGACCTCATAGCAAGCCCCACTGGAGGCCTGTCTTGCTCAGCAGTATGCTATAGCAGTCACAGCCAGGCCTGTAGCGAGCTATCCCAAGGGTTAACACCACACCCAAGTGGGTCCACAACAGTTGCAGCCAGGCCTCTCAGAGGGAGAAGCCAGGGTCCAGCCCCAATTACTAGTGCCCAATAGCTGTCACAGCCAAACAGAGAGCTGCACCAGAGAACAGTCCTATGCAGTAGTGAGTCTGCAGCAATCACAGCCCAGCCACAGCAGGAAGGTGCATTCAGCCCACAGAGGGGGTCCTGGGGCAGCTGGCTCAGGCTACAAGAAGGGTTTGTGTTACTGAACCCCAGGTGGGTTACTGAACCCCTTCATGTTTCTGCACAAGGCCACTCCTTTAAGATAGAGAGATATAACTGATCTACCAAATACATAGAAACAAAAAGTTGGGCAAAGTGAGGGGACAGAGGGATATGTTCCAAATAAAAGAACAGGAAAAAAAAAAAAAAAACTTCAGAAAAAGAATTAAAACCAAGATAAGTTACTGATCACATAAAGAGTTCAAAGTAATGGTCATAAGGATACTCACTGACCTCAACAAAAGAATTAAGGAACACAGTGAGAACAGTGATAAGAACTATAAAAAAGAACCAGTCAGAGTTGAAGAATATGAAAACTACACTAGAGGCGATCAATAGCAGATTAGATGACACAGAAGGACCAGTCAGTGAACTGAAAGACAGTGTGATGGAAATCACCCAAACAAAACAGACAAAGAAAAACAGGAGAGGAAAAAAAAAAAAAAAAAGAAGAAGAAGATAGCTTAAGGGAACTCTGGAAGAACATCCAATGTATTAACATTCACAAAATAAGGGTCCCAGAAGAAGAGAGAAAAAGGGTGAGGAAAAACTATATGAAGAAATATTGGATGAAAATTTCCATAATCTGGTGAAAGAAACAGACATCCAGGGGTACCTGGGTAGGTCAGTCAGTGGAACATGCAACTCTTTTTTTTTTTTAAGATTTTATTTATTTGACAGAGAGAGAGAGATCACAAGTAGGCAGAGAGGCAGGCAGAGAAAGAGAGGGGAGGAAGTAGGCTCCCTGCGGAGCAGAGAGCCCAATGCGGGGCTCGATCCCAGGACTCTGGGATCATGACCTGAGCCGAAGGCAGAGGCTTTAACCCACTGAGCCACCCAGGCGCCCCGGAACATGCAACTCTTGATCTTAGGATTCTAAGTTCAAGTCCCACATTGGATGTAGGGATTACTTTAAAAATCCAAAAAAAGAAAAAAGAAAGAAACATCTGAATCCAGAAAGCAGTAAGAACCCCAAATAAGTTAAACTCAAAGAGACCCACATTAAAACACATTATAATCAAAGAATCAACAGTTAAAGAGAGAATCTTAAAAGCACCAAGAGAAAAACAACTGCTTACATACAAAGGAAATTAAAGAATATTGGCTGATTTTTCAGCAGAAAATTCATAGACCAGGAGTGCAATATATAAAAAGTACTGAAAAAAAAAAAATTATCACCAAGAATACTCTACCTGGCAAGATTATGACACAGAATTCAAAGAGAGAGAAGGAGTTTCCCAGACAAGCAAAAGCTAAAGAAGTTCATCAACACCAAGAAATTTTCCTTATAAGGAACATCTTGTAAGACCTTACAAGAGATGTTCAAGAGACCTCTTAAAATGAAAAAAGGAAAGGTCCTAACTAGAAAGAAGAAATTTATGAAAGAAAAAAATTTCACTGGTAAAGCTAAACATACAGTAAGGGTAATGGATCAACCAGCTATATAACTACTATGGAGATTAAAACAATAAAGTAACAAAATAATCTAGACCTATAATAATTAGCCAAGGGATACACAAAATAGTGAGATGCAAAATAGGACATCAAAAACTTAAAATGTGTTGAGGGAGAGTAAAAATGTAGTGCTTTCAGAATGCACTTGAACTTAAGCGACCATCAAAATAGACTGCCCCACATATAGGACATTATATATGAACCTGATGCTAACCACACATCAAATACCTATTACAGAAACACACAAAATAAAGAGAAAAGAATCCAGGATGGCTCAGTCAGTTAAGCCTTCTGCCTTTGGCTCGGGTCATGATCCCAGCATCCTGGAATTGAACCCCAAATGGGACTCGGCTCACGGGAAAGTCTGCCTCTCCTTCTCCCTCTGCCTGACACTCTGCCTACTTGTGCACGCTCTCTCTCTCTCCCTCCCTCTCTCTCAAATAAATAAAGTCTTTAAAAAAGAGAGGGAGAGAGAGAAAGGAATCCAAGCATAACACTAAAGAAACTCACCAAATCACAAGGGAAGAGAAGGACAAAAAAAAAAAAACAAGAAAACAATCAACAAAATGGCAATAAGTACATATCTATCAATAATTACTTTAATTTTAAGTGGACCAAATGTTCCAATCAAAATACATAGGGTGGCTGAATGGATTAAAAAACAAAACAAAACAGACCCACATATGTGTTTCTACAAGAGATTCACTTTAGATCTAAAGACACACACAAACTAAAAGTGAAGGGACAGCAGTTTTCCCATTCAAATATAATAAAAAAACAAAGCTGGGATACTAATACTTACATCAGGTGAAATAAATTTTTTAAAATAAAGACTGTAACAAAAGACAGAAAGAGGATGTACCACTTATGAATATCCATGCACCCAACACAGGGACAACTAATTGTATACACTTGATCTTAGCCAAAAAGCAGAGAAGCAATGGGGGGCAACTAAATGTATAAAGCAAGTACTGACAGACATAAGAGAAAAACGGACAGTAATACAAGAGTAGAGGACTTTAGTACCCTACTTGTATCAATGGATCATACAGATAGAATGTCAATAAGAAAACATTGGTCTTCTATGACATTAGGCCAGATATCTGGCCCAATGTAATATTATATAATGTTATATATTACATATAAATATTATATGTAATATTTGTATAATAAAAATAATATTATATACTATAAATAAATAAAATTTATTAATACATTTATCAAGATGAACTTAATAGATGTATATAAAACATTCATCCAAAACCAGAAGAATTTACATTCTTTTAGATGCACAGAGGGCATTCTCTAGGACAGAGCAGATGTTAGGCCACGAAACAAGTCTCAATAAATTTAATAAGAATGAAATCTGAGGGGTGTCTGGGTGGTTCAGTGGGTTAAAGCCTCTGCCTTCGGCTCAGGTCATGATCCCAGGGTCCTGGGATCGAGCCCTGCATCAGGATCGGGCTCTCTGCTCAGTGGGGAGCCTACTTTCCCCTCTCTTGCTGCCTGCCTCTCTGCCTACTTGTGATCTCTGTCAAATAAATAAATAAAATCTTAAAAAAAAATGAAATCTGATTAAGCATCTTTTCAACTACAGTGGTATGAAACTAGAAATCTATTCTAAGAAAACTAGAAAAACACAAACATGCAGAGGCTAAATAACATGCTACTAACTAAATAACGAATAAGCCAATGAAGAAATCAAAGAGGAAATAAGAAACCACCTTGAGGCAAATGAAAATGGAAACACCACTTTCCAAAATCTATGGAACTTAGCAAAAGTCATTGTAAGAGGCAAGTTTATAGCAATATAAACTCAAGAAACGAAAAAAATCTCAATCTTAACCTTGCACCTAAAGGAACTAGAAAAAGAACACAGGTTGGTAGAAGGAGTGACATAATAAGGATCATAGCAAAAATTATGAAATAGAGACTAAAAACAACAGAAAAGATCAGTGAAACTAAGATGGCTCTTTGAGAGGATAAGCAAAACTGGAAAAACCTTCAGTCCGACTCATCAAGAAAAAGGGCCCAGAAATACAAAAGATCATATGAGAATACTATAAACAAACCTATGCCAAAAATGGGACAGCCTAGAAGAAATGGATAAATTACTAAAACACAATATTCCAACACTGAGTCAGAAAAAATGCAAAATCTAAACATTATTAATAATGAATAGAATCAGTAATCAAAACACTCTCAACAAAAGCCAATGACCAGACAGATTCTAAAGTGAAATCAACCAAACATTTAAAGATGAGTTACTACCTCTTCTTCTCCAACTTCTTAAAAAAAAAAATAGAAAATGAGGGGCTGCCTGGGTGGCTCAGTTGGTTGAGAGACTTCCTTCGGCTCAAGTCATGATCCTGGAGTCCCGGGATCGAGTCCTGCACCAGGCTCCCTGCTTGATAAGGAGTCTGCTTCACCCGCTGACCTCTCTCCTCTCATGCTCTCTCTCTCTCTCTCTCAAACAAATAAAATCTTTTTTAAAAAATAGAAAAGGAAGAAAACTTTCCAAGCTCATTCTATGAAACCAGCATTACTTTGACACCAAAACCAGAAAAAGATACTGAATAGAAAATTACAAGCCAATATCCTTGATGAACACCACTGTAAATATCCTTAACAAAATATTAGTAAACTGAACTTAATAATACGTTAAAAAGCTCAAACACCATGATTAAGTGGTATTTATTCTAGGGAGTGCAAGGATGCTTCAATAATCAAGTCCCATTAACAACAAGAAGGATTAAAATTTTATGGGGGTGGTCTCCGACCCAGGAAGCAAGTCAACAGAACCCCAAAATGAGGTGAAGGAAGATCCCAGGTCCATACCTGTGCAGCAAGCTAGTGGCAACCCCACCCCAAACCATCTGTAGGCTTGGAAGAGACCCTTTAAAGAAGGTGAAATTGGAACCTAATGGGTTTGTACCTAATGTGTTTGAACATATTAATTGAAGAGTCACACAATTCAGGAGGAGTTTGGGACTGAGGTGAGTATATAAAACCATGTAAATGATAAACAAGACACTTAAAAACTCCGAGGAAGAGAAGACGTGTCGATGAGACAGAATAACCACGATGTCCCGCATGATGGAACACGGTTTCTGTTAAAGTGATATCTGTAGAGGAAAGACCAGCATAGGAACTCAAGGTGGGGCTTAGATGGAGGGGAAATTGAACTAAATCCTCTTCTTTCCAAAGGAAAAGTTCATAATTAATGCCTGAAACGTTAAGGTTGAGAAGAGCCATACACACATTGTAGAGGTAAGTGTGGACTACAGACATAAAATCAGGTAGGAGAATTTAAAAAAAAAAAAAAAAAAAAAAAGGCCAGTAACCAATGTGAGGGGTGAATGAGTCAGACAGAGGACTACTCTTTTTCATAATAGATTTGTGGAGGTATTTAGGTCTTTATAGTATGTGTACTTTTCATTTCAATTGAAATTAAGAAGCATATTTCAAACAGTTGAAATGCAGACTACAAAATCGTATCTATTGTAATATAACAAAAAATTTTAAAAAGGTATGAATTAAAGACATTGATTTGGAGCAAGAAATTTCTTCCTTGAGCCTTAAACAATGAGTTTATTTAGATAGAAATGAAATTTGGGGCTTGCATACTTTTCAGCGTTCATCACATATGCTTAACTCGATTGATTTCAAAGTCCAGAGGGGAGAAAAACCCTGTGTTTTGTTTTAAAGTAGTTTGGACAACAATCTTCCAACTAGCTCACGTTAAGACTTTTCACAGTGCACGTGATTTCCAGATTGTCTTATTTCATATGTAGTATTTCCTCAAATAGTTCTACCTGAACACATCCTCAGGGCTGAAGACAATGCTCGTTTTCCTTGCACACTCCCTGTACATAACCACCTTTCGCCCAATTTATAAATGAAATGTGTGTCCCTCACTCAGCCCTATTCTTACCATGGGACAATGCCATGATTTGAAAAAACCTCTGGAACATCAAGCCACGGGACAAGTCAAAATACTGCTTAAGCAAGTGAACAACTCTAATGAATGGGTAACACTCAACTTTACAAATCAAGTAGCTTTCAATTCTTTCTTACCGCCATATAGGAGTATCTAAACCAGTGGTCAACTACCAGACTATTAAAACATTTCTGATGATCATCATTGTGACTGTCTGCATATGACAGGGGACGAGTTTAGGGAGTTCTGTTACTGCCTCAACAAAACACCTTCCATTTCTATCTACATATTTATGTGACTGTGTGTCAGAGTAGAAGAAATAAAATTGATGCTGAATCCTGTATCATTCTACAATAAATATATCCTCATCTATCTCATCAATATCTACATTTTGAGTACAATTTACTTCTTAGGTTTAATCATAATCAACACTTATATTTATGCTATCACACTTAATTATGTATTAATAATAACTAATAATTATGCTTACTTGAAATTTTTCTAGACTCTTCCAATTTATACTTGTTGCAAGAAAAGTTTGAGAAGTCAATCCAGAAAACCCTACAGATACATATGTTGTGATAGGAGTGGAATTTACATAGAAGAAAGTAGAAAAAAAAATTCTAATTGCTAAAGAAAGTTTTTCCTTATCATCTTTTTAAGGATTACAAAGGTGCTTTGTTTTTTAATTAGTTAAATTAACTGGGTGGCTCAGTCTGTTAAGCATCTGTCTTCGGCTCTGTTCATGATCTCAGGGTCCTGGGATGGAGCCCTGCCTCAGGTTCTCCACTCAGCGGGGAATCTGTTTCTCCGTCTCCCTCTACCCTCACTCGTTCTCCCTCTCCTTCTCTTTCTCTCTCTCAAGTAAATAAATCTTTAAAAAAAATAAATAAATACAAGGATGAGGCCAGGCAGGGCAGGAGTACCATCCATAGAAAGCACAAGTTCCTTGGGTCTGCCCTCCTTTGCTCACCACCATCTAACTTTTAAATGGATGGTGATGGCTACCAAATTGCCATGTATTTAGATTTCTTTGCTATATGGAAAAAGTTATACACATTTTATTTTAAAAGGTCAGTATATAAAATATATCAGAAATGATCTTTTGTTACATAAAAATTATGTCCATATCTGGAAAATTTTAGATACCAACTTAAATAAAGATATTTAATTTTAAAGACCTTTTTTAAAAAAATATTTTATTTATTCAGTTGTCAGAGAGAGAGAGAGAGAGAGAGAGTGAGGCAGACAGAGTGGCAGGCAGAGGGAGAAGCAGGCTCCCTGCTGAGCAAGGAGCCTCTATGCAGGACTCTATCCCAGGACACTGAGATCATGACCTGAGCTGAAGGCAGCCACTTAACCGACTGAGAGAACCAGGCATCCCAATTTTAAGGATCTTAAATTTAGTTACCAATTCTCTGAGGGGATTCGCAATTTTTGAAAATATTTTTACAGGTCTGAGAGCATAAATTTTGCAGAACACCTGCTAAGGTTAATGGGTAGAGTCACACCGCCCTCTTGTGGTTATGATGATGGAACACATAATTTGGACATGAGGTGTTTTGGAAACAGAGGAATTCCATTTCCTTCTTGTTGCATTGAATAAATAGCAACTTGTAGAGATGACTACATCTCGCATATTCTTACTAGTTTTATGAAATGTGAGTACACTGAAAGGATTTTGAAAGTTAGGATATGACAACCCAAATGGATCCAAAAAATCAGCTTACTTGCCTTCAATAATTGTCATTTGGTATTGACTAAGTAACAAGATTTCTCCTTTCCACAGACATCCAGACCATACATAAGAGTCCAGAGACATAACACGGACAGTCCATCAGCTGAATGCAACATCAGCCTATAGTTTCAGGTTGTTGTCAGGGCAAATGTGGAGCTTTACCTTCATTCAAGCCTCTGCTCAGCTCCTTCCCTTCTCGTCCCCTTCCTCCTACCTCTTCCCCAAGAGAACCAATGCACTGGTGCTGTCAGCAACTAGGATATCCATTATAGAGAACGTGTGGCATAGTAGATGGAGCAGGGGGATAATGAAACTTCCAACAACAATACCTGAATTTTTATCCCACCCATCACTACCTGTGATCTTGGTAAAATTCATAGGATTCTCCTGGTCCATTTCTCCAATAGTAAAATACCAGCCTCACAGAAGCCATGTAAAACTGTTTACAACCGTAAAAACACATAGGTAACGTGATCAATAATAACAATAAACTGTAATTATTGCTATTTTACACCTGAGGAAGATTAGGCTGTCTGCCCATAAGGAGGATACAGATTATAGTCCCAGGGGGGGTCACCTAGGGTATCTTACTCATTTTTATTTAGTCACAGCAATGCCATCACGTGTATCTTCCTAAGTATTTTCTCTCCTACTCTGAGAGAAATATTTCACCCTTGTTTATCTTTATTAAACTTGCTCCTCTTCTCCCTTCCTCAGGTGATTGATCCTGGTTTATGATGAAAAAACAAATGCAGCCTCCACAAATACTGACCTGTCAGCAGTCACAGCCTGGCGGCAATGCCACACTCACTTCTTTTGCTACGGAGAGGACCAGTTTCTCCCCCATGTGCTCTCAGACTCTAGCACTCTCATGTTCATGGAGGCTTGATCAGCGCAATTACCCCTCTCCTCAGCAGCCTGTTGTCTCCCTTTCTAATGAGATATGTCCTCAGGTATTTGCTTCTCTTTCAATCAAACAACCTCCACCCCCAAAATAAAAACTGCCTTTGTATTCCACATAACCCTGTAGATAATGATTTCTTTCTCTGTTCCCCTTCATCATTAAACATCTTGGAAGAGTTGTTCATAGTCATAGTTTCTATTTCCTCACCTCACATGCTTTCTTCAGTCTACTCCTTATGGAATAATGTCCTTCCCCTTGGCTGAAATTTGCCAAGGTCAGAAATTCAATTCTGATACCAATTCCAGTACAACTTTCTCTGTTCTTAACAGATTCCTTAGCAGCTTCTGACAGTTGACAATGCAAAATGAGAGGAAAAAAAAAAAGTAGGGTATGTGTAAATGGTATCTTAGGGATGACTTGGTGGTAAAGAATAAGAATTCACTCAAAGTAACTCAAATAGGCAAAGATTCATTCTTAAAAAAAAAACAACTCTATTATCTCACAAACTTTTGGTACATGAAATACAGCCAAGCCCTATAATGTAATTCATTAGGCCACTCTGGGGATGCATAGTGTCTTGTTCCTCCTGCTCTCCCCATGTCTTCATTCTTATGTTCCTTTGAAGATTTCTGATACAGAACTTTCTAGGTCAAGAGTCCCTAAGTCTCTCACAGTAAATTTCCATGAGAAAAACCTAATTAGTGCAAGTTTGAAGTGTACACCTTTTCTCAATTAGCACCAGCCAAGAAGCGGCAGGCTCACCATGATGGTTAATTTTTACATCAACTTGCCGAGGCTATGGTGCCCAGTTGTTTGATCAAATAATAGTACAGATGCTGATGTGAAGGCATTTTTAGATGTGATTAATATTTAAATGAGTAGACTTTGAGTAATGCAGATTAACTCCTTCCCCCAAAATTTGAGTGAGCTTCATTCAGTCAGTTATTAAGCCTTGAGAGCAAAGATGGGTTTCTCAAAGAAGAAGAAATTTCTCAAGTTTGCAACCCTAACTTTCCAGCCTTCTGACTTGTCATAAGGATTTTGGACTCACCAGCCCCCATAATCATGTGACCCAAGACCTTAAATTAATCTCTTCCTCTCTCCCCTCCTTTTCTGTATTCTTCCTTCTCTTTGTATAAATACAGGTAAGGTGACAGGTAGGAAAGGAAGTAGGTATGGATAGAGATAGACATTGATTCTCTGGAAAACACTGACTAATACAGTCACAAACAGCAAGCTTTACCATAGCGGTCTCTGTTGTTGGAGATGAGCAGAGTGGCCCCAACTGTATTACGCATATGATTACCAGAGAATCTCAAACTTATTTATATTTATAGCCCATTGTGCATGCTCAAGTAGAAATTTGCCTATGTATTAACATCTGTTCATTACTACTTAATATAACATCACCAATTCAAATATTATTACCTAATAAATATTTTAATCTCTTCTTTAAAGAACTGCCTATATGTTGATATTTTATAGCTTCAAAGACTAGAATTAAAATAGAGAAGATTCTTTGGAACCCTCTGCATTCTTGGAGGGAGAGAGAGGTGAAGGTTTAAAGTATCCTATACATTGGAAGACAAGATGGAGGAGGAGTAGGAAACTGAAATAACATTAGGTCCCAGGAGTTCAGCTAGATAGTTATCAAACCTTTCCAAAAACCTACAAATTCAACACAAGATCAAAGAGAAGAGGAGCAGCAATTCCAGGAACAGAAAATCAACCACTTTTGGGAAGGCAGGACATGTGGAGAAGTGAATCCAAAGCAATGGGAAGATAAACCGGGGCAGGGGGGGCTGTGTGGCTGGCTCCCGGCAAGCAGTAGAGCAGCGGAGCACAAAGTCAGAACTTTTAGAAGTCTGCTCCACTGAGGGATGTCACTCCAGAGGCTAAGCAGGGGTGGAGCCTTCATGGGGACCATGTGGTCTCAGGACCTGTGGGGTCACAGAAAGACCAGGGGGGTCTGAGTATGACCAAGCTGCCAGGTATCAGAGAGGGAAAGCTGGGTACAGAGACAGAGCTGAGGAGTGAGATTTCAGCTCAGGGTTACCTTAAACCATGATCCAAGGCATAGCTGGGCCACTGTTCTTTGATCAGGGATCCTACAAATAGCAGATCCGGGGAGACTTTCTCCTTTCTCCTCTGGGAGGAGCAGTGAGGGAGCACTTGACAGGAATCTGTTGGGTTTGGGGACTCCAAATGGGGCCGTGTGTCAGTGATGGAAACTCGGTCACAGGCTGGGTGAGCAGAGCATGGCCAGAGACCAGGGAGATGGGAGGGATTGAGCACTCTTCTCTGAAGGCGCACTGAAGAGTGGGGCCCCGAGCTCTCATATCCTCTGGGTGGGAGATTGGGAGGCCGCCATTTTCATTCCCGTCCTCCAGAGCTCTACAGAAAGCACTCAGGGAACAAAAGCTCCCTAGAGCGAACATGAGCAATTTACTTAGGCCGGCCCCTGGCTGGGGTGGTGCAATTCAGCCTCCAGCAAAGACATTTGAGAATCACTACAACAGACCCCTCCCTCAGAAGATCAGCAAGAACATCCAGCCAAGACCATGCTCACTGATCAAGGAGAACAACAGAATTCCAGAGGAGGGGAAAGCAAAGCGTGGAATTCTTGGCTTTCTCCCCATGATTCTTTAGTCTTGTAAAGTTAATTTTTAATTTTATCTTTTTTTTTAAGATTTTATTTATTTATTTGACAGACAGAGTTTACAAGTAGGCAAGAGAGACAGGCAGGGAGAGAGAGGAGGAAGCAGGCTCTCCACGGAGCAGAGAGTCCAATGTGGGGCTCAATCCCAGGACCCTGGGATCATGACCTGAGCCGAAAGCAGAGGCTGTAACCCATTAAGCCACCCAGGCGCCCCTATCTTTTTTCTTATTCTATTTTTAACCTTTCCTCTTTTAATGTTTTAACTATTTTATCTTATCAATATCTTTTCAAAAAATCTTAAATTTTCATTGTTGTAGTCATATTTTATCCCTTCGTTGTATTTAACTTTTTTTTAATACATACAGGTTTTTTTTTTAAACTTTGGGATACAATTTCTTCTAATAGATCAAAATATACCCTAAATCTAGCACATGACTTTGTTCTAGTCTCCAGTATGATCACTTTCTCTTTTTTTTTTCTAACCAACTTATCAATTCCTTTTTTAGAATCCTTTTTAATTGTCATCTTTATAACCATAGTCCATCCCTTCATCATATTTACCCTTATTTTTATATATACATAAGTGTTTTCTTATGTTTTTCTTTCTTTAAAATTTTGGGAGGTAGTTTCTTCTAAAAGACCACAATACACCCAAAATCAAGTGGGTGGCTCTCTTTTATTCACCAATCTAATATATATATTTTGTTTGTTTGTTTGTTTGTTTTTCCCCCCCTTTCTTCTCCCGTTTTGGGTCTCTTCTGATTTGGTTAGCATATATTTTTCTGGAGTCTTTGCCACCCTTTTAGTATTTTGTTCTCTCATTCATCTATTCTTATCTGGATAAAATGACAAGACAGAAAAACTCACCACAAAAAAACAAAAGAACAAGAGGCATCACCAATAGCTAGGGACCTAATCAATATGGATATTGGTAGCATGTCAGAACTAGAGTTCAGAATGGTGATTATCAAGGTGCTAGCTGGGCTCAAAAAAAAGCATGGATGATACTAAAGAATCCCTTTCTGGAGAAATAAAATCTCTTTCTGGAGAAATAAAAGAACTAAAATCTAACCAAGTTGAAATCAAAAAAGCTATTAATGAGGTGTAATAAAAAATGGAGGCTCTTACTGCTAGAATAAATGAGGCAGAAGAGAGAATTAGTGATAGACCAAATGGTGGAGAATAAAGAAGCTGAGCAAAAGAGAGACAAAAAACTACTGGACAATGAGCGGAGAATTCTAGAGATAAGTGATACCATAAGACAAAACAATATTAGAATAATTAAGATCCCAGAAGAAGAGAGGGCAGATGGTATATGGAGCAAATTATAATAGAGAATTTCCCTATATGGCAAAAGGAATAAGCATCAAAATCCAGGGGGCATAGAGAACCCCCCTAAAAATCATTAAGAATAGGTCCACACGCCCATCATCTAATAGTAAAAACCACAAATCTCAGTGACAAAGAGAAAAATCCTGAAAGTAGCTGGGACTAAGGTCTGTAACATACAATGGTAAAAATATTAGATTGGCAGCAGACCTATCCACAGAGACTGGCAAGCTAGAAAGGACTGGCATCGTACATTCAGAGCACTAAATGAGGAAAAAATATGCAACCAAGAATACTATATCCAGCTAGGCTGTCGCTGAAAATAGAAGGAGAAATAAAAAGCTTCCAGGACAAATAAAAATTAAAAGAATTTGCAAGCACCAACCAGCCCTATAGGAAATATTGAAAGTGGTCTTCTAAGCAAAGAGAGAGCATAAAAGTAATAAACCAGAAAGGAACAGAGACAATATACAGTAACAGTCACCTTAGAGGCAATACAATGGTACTAAACTCATATCTTTCAATAGTTACCCTGAATGGAAATGGGCTAAATGCCCCAATCAAAGACACAGGGTATCAGAATGGATAAATAAACAAGATCCATTGATATGCTGTTTACAAGAAACTCACTTTAGACCCAAAGACACCTCCAGATTTAAAGTGAAGGGGTAGAAAAAAATTTACCATGCTAATGGACATCAAAAGAAAGTTGGGGTGACAATCCTTATATCAGATAATTAGATTTTAAGCCAAAGACTATAATCAAGAGATGAGGAAGGACACTATATCATACTTAAAGGGTCTGTCCAACAAGATCTAATAATTTTAAATATCTATGCCCCTAACATGGGAGCAGCCAATTATATAAACCAATCAATCAAAAAATTAAAGAAACGCACTAACAATAATACAATAATATTAGGGGACTTTAATACCCCTCCTCACTGAAATGGATGGATCATCCAAGCAAAAGATCAACAAGGAAATAAAGGACTTAAATGACACACTGGACCAGATGGACATCACAGATATATTCAGAACATTCCACCCCAGAGCAACAGAATAGACATTCTTCTTTAGTGCACATGGAACACTCTCAAGAATAGATTGCATCCTGGATCACAAATCAGGTCTCAACTGGTACCAAAAGATTAGGATCATTTCTTGCATATTTTCAGACCACAATGCTCTGAAGCTAGAACCCAATCACAAGAGGAAATTTGGAAAGAACTCAAATACATGGAGGCAAAAGAGGATCCTACTGAGTAATGAATGGGTCACCAGGAAATTAAAGAAGAATTGAAAAATTCATAGAAACAAATGAAAATGAAAACACAATTGTTCAAAATCTTTGGGACACAGCAAAGGTGTTCCTTAGAGGAAAGTATATAGCAATATAAGCATTTCTCAATTAACAAAAAAGGTCTCAAGTACACAACCCAACTCTATACCTAAAGGAGTTAAAGAAAGAATAGCAAAGAAAGCCTAAGCCGGGTAAGAGAAGAGAAATCATAAAGATCAGAGCAGAAATCAATGAAATAGAAACCAAAAGAACAGTAGAACAAAGCAAAGAAACTAGGAGCTGGTTCTTTGAAAGAATTAATAAGATTGATAAACCCCAGGACAGACTTACAAAAAAAAAAAAAAAAAAAAAAAAATAGAAAGAAAGAAAGGACCCAAATTAATAAAATAATGAATGAAAGAGGAGAGATCACAATCAACAAAGAAATACAAATAATTATAAGAACATATTATGAGCAACTCTACACCAACAAATTTGAAAATCTGGAGGAAATGGATGCATTCTTAGAGACATATAAACTACCACAACTAAACCAGGAAGAAATAGAAAACCTGAACAGACCCATAACCAGTAAGGAGATTGAAGTAGTCATCAAAAATCTCCCAAGAAACAACCAGGACCAGACGGCTTCCCAGCAGAATTCTACCAAACATTTAAAGAAGAATTAATACCAATTCTCCTGAAACTATTCCAAAAAATAGAAACGAAAGGAAAACTCCCAAACTCATTTTATGAGGCCAGCATTACCTTGACCCCAAAACCAGACAAAGACCCCATCAAAAAGGAGAATTACAGGGGTGCCTGGGTGGCTCAGTGGATTAAGCCTCTGCCTTCGGCTCAGGTCGTGATCTCAGGGTCCTGGGATCGAGCCCTGCATTGGGCTCTCTGCTCAGCAGTGAGCCTCCTTCCCCCTCTCTCTGCCTGCCTCTCTGCCTACTTGTGATCTCTCTCTCTCTCTCTCTGTCAAATAAATAAATAAAATCTTAAAAAAAAGAATTACAAACCAATATCATTTATGAACGCAGATGCAAAAATTCTCACCAAAATACTAGTCGATAGGATCCAACAGTACATTAAAAGGATTATTCAGCATGACCAAGTGGGATTTATTCCTGGGATTCAAGGTTGGTTCAACATCTGCAAATCAATGTGATACAATACATTAATAAAAGAACTAGAACCATAGGATACTCTCAACAGATGCTGAAAAAACATTTGACAAAGTACAGCATCCTTTCTTGATCAAAACTCTTCACAGTGTAGGCATAGAAGGTACATACCTCAATATCATCAAAGCCATCTATGGAAAACCCACAGTCAATTTTATTCACAATGGGGAAAAACTGAGAGCTTTTCCCCTAAGGTCAGGAACATGGCAGGGATGTCCACTATCACCACTGCTATTCAATATAGTACTAGAAGTCCTAGCTTCAGCAGTCAGATAACAAAAAGAAATAAAAGGCATTCAAATCAGCAAGAAGAAGTCAAACTCTCACTCTTTGCAGATGATATGATACTTTATGTAGAAAACCCAAAAGACTCCACTCCAAAACTGCTAGAACTCATACAAGAATTCAGTAAAGTGCCAGGACATAAAATCAATGCACAGAAATCAGTTGCATTCTTATACACCAACAACAAGACAGAAGAAAGAGAAATTAAGGAGTCAATCCCATTTACGATTGCACCCAAAACCATAAGATACCTAGGAAATAAACATAACTAAAGAATCAAATAATCTGGGGTTCCTGGGTGGCTCAGTGGGTTAAGCTGCTGCCTTCGGCTCAGGTCATGATCTCGGGATCCTGGGATCAAGTCCTGCATCAGGCTCTCTGCTCAGCAGGGAGCCTGCTTTCTTCTCTCTCTCTCTCTGCCTGCCTCTCTGCCTACTTGTGATCTCTGTCTGTCAAATGAATAAATGAAATCTTTAAAAAAAAAAAGAATCAAATAATCTGTATTCAGAAAACTATAAAGTACTCATGAAAGAAGTTGAGGAAGACACAAAGAAATGGAAAAAGGTTCCATGCTCATGGATTGGAAGAACAAATATTGTGAAAATGTCTATGCTACCTAAAGCAATCTACACATTTAATGCAATCCCTATCAAAATCCCATCCATTTTTTTCAAAGAAATGGAACAAATAATCCTAAAATTTGTATGGAACCAGAAAAGACCTCGAATCACCAGAGGAATTTTGAAAAGAAAGCCAAAGTTGGTAGCATCACAATTCCAGACTTCAAGCTCTATTACAAAGCTGTCATCATCAAAACAGTATGGTACTGGCAAAAAAACAGACACATAGATCAATGGAACAGAACAGAGAGGCCAGAAATGGACCCTCAACTCTATGGTCAATTAATCTTCAGCAAAGTAGGAAAGAATGTCCAATGGAAAAAAGACAGTCTTTTCAACAAATGGTGTTGGGAAAATTGGACAGCTACACGCAGAAGAATGAAAATGGACCATTTCCTTACACCACACACAAAAATAGACTCAAGATGGATGAAAGACTCAATGTGAGAAAGGAATCCATCAAAATCCTTAAGGAGAACACAGGCAGCAACTTCTTCAACCTCAACCGCAGCAACTTCTTTCTAGGAACATTGCCAAAGGCAAGGGAAGCAAGGGCAAAAATGAACTATTGGGATTTCATCAAGATCAAAAGCTTTTGCACAGCAAAGGAAATAGTCAACAAAACCAGAAGACAACTGACAGCATGGGAGAAGATATTCACAAATGACGTATCAGATAAAGAGCTACTACCCAAAATCTAGGAAGGACTTATCAAACTCAACACCCAAAGAACAAAGAATCCAATCAAGAAATGGGCAGAAGACATGAACAGACACTTCTGCAAAGAAGACATCCAGATGGCCAACAGACACATGAAAAATTGCTCAACATCACTCAGCATCAAGAAAATAGAAATCAAAACCACAATGAGATACCACCTCACACTAGTCAGAATGGCTAAAATTAACAAGTCAGGAAATGACAGATGCTGGCGAGGATGCGGAGAAAGGGAAACCCTCTTACACTGTTGGTGGGAATGCAAGCTGGTGCAGTCACTCTGGAAAACAGCATGGAATTTCCTCAAAAAGTGGAAAATAGAGCTACCCTATGACCCAGCAATCGCACTACTGGGTATTTACCCCAAAGATACAAATGTAGTGATCCAATGGGGTATGTGTACCCGAATGTTTATAGCAGCAATGTCCACAATAGCCAAACTATGGGAAGAGCCTAGATGGATAAAGAAGATGTAACACACACACACACACACACACACACACACACACACACACACACAAAATGGGATACTATGTAGTCATCAAAGAAATGAAATCTTGCCATTTGCAATGACATGGGTAGAACTAGAGGGTATTATACTGAGTGAAATAAGTCAATCAGAGAAAGACAATTATTATATGATCTCTCTGATATGAGGAATTTGAGAGGCAGGATGGGGGATTGTGGGGGGTAGGAAAGGAAAAAATGAAACCAGATGGGATCAGGAGGGAGAGAAACCAGAAGAGACTCTTAATCTCACAAAACAAACTGAGGGTTGCTGAGGGATGGGGGAATAGGGATAGGGTGGTTAGGTTATGGACATTGGGAACGGTATGTGCTATTGTAAGTGCTGTGGAATGTGTAAACCTGATGATTCACAGACCTGTACCCCTTGGGCAAATAATACATTATATGTTAATAAAAATAATTTTTAAAAAAAGATTAAACAATATCCTATACATAAGAAAAGTTCATTTGAAGGGGGAAAGAGGTGGGAAACCCAAGGACAAAAGTGAGAAGGATTCCAACCCCCTTTATGACTTCAGGTAGTCATCACTAAACCTTTACTCTTGCCCCCTTCTTTCTAGAATAGCAAAAACAACCTTGAATTCCACCCTAAGTATTCATCTAAATGCTAAAATTACTAAAGAAATATAGATGAGGTGCTTTGCTTTGTGTCTTTTTTTTCCCAAATCATTTATAATTAGAGTAAAACCATAACTAATCGGAATCCTACTGACCAGAAAATGAGTGATGCAAAATCTGAGGTGAGGAGACATGATCTGAGGGGTTGATTAAAAAAAAAGCAGAGATCAAGTTGCTAGCAGACAACTGGCCTCTGAAAGCAACATTTGGGAGAGGTCACCATTCGGGGACAATGAGGTGAAAACCATCCACAGAAACAATGTACTTCAAGGGGCAAAGGTCCGTGGGATTGCTAAGGGTGAACATGTAAAGAAAACAAGTAGAGCTGGTACATTTTTACATTTTTACATTTACATTTCTAACGGAGAGAGAGAGATGTGACATGAGGAAGATAAAACATCTGCTACTGTTTGCCTGTCCGTGATATTTTTCCTCTCTCATTCTTGCTGTCCAAGTCTTAGCTTAGTTTGCCTCACTTCACTGGGGAAAGGGGGAGCTACTGCCGGCTCCAGGGTATATCCCAGTTGAGCTAAACCAATGACTTGTCCTCCTTTCCTTGTGCCACAGACTGGGTTAGGCATATGCACATGCACATACAGGCATACAGTGTTGGCTGATGAATTATTAGGGGAAACCCAGTGTGGAGACTTCTGAGAAAGGTACCTGTGCTGATAATAAAAAAACACAGGAAGAGAAGCCCTGGTTTTGCTACACGATGCTTCTCTTAGAACAGCAAAAGCAGCAATGCAGTGATGAAGGACACTGTCTCAAAGAAGGCAGAGTAACAGAGGAAGTAATCTGGGTTCTCGATTATATCACTCAATTGTTGGTAATTACCCTTGACAAAGTACTTTGGAACTATGGGAGGTCAATTCCCCTCAGTGTTTAGAACAGTTGAGAAAGATTCTCTGTTACTTTACTTGCTGCCCCAAGTGGAAATTAATCCTAAAATACAGTCTTAAAATCAACGCAAGTGAGAATCAACAGTGTCAAATGCTCTCAATAATTCAAGAAGAAAAATCACTGGTCTAGATGCAAACTGAAAGGGAAAAAAAATTAAAATCTTAAATTTTGTTTAAGGTACATGTGCTAATTTAATGCATGCAGCTGAGAGGGGAATTCTATGCATACTTGTTTTACGGTATAATCAGAGAAAAAAGAATGACAGAGTATGGGATTTGGTACAAGGATTTGAACTTATCAATTGTGGGGCATGCTTAAGGAGTCTCTGAAAGGCAGCTGATCTTGCATATGATGCTCCAGTTTGATGAGCACATGTCAGACAGAATGGAAAGGGAAGACAGACCTAAAGTGAGGAAGAGGGGAAGAATCCTAAACTCACAAGCAAGAGCTGGAGCCCCCAAAACAGACTGAACAAAATGGGTCCATTTTTATTGGCCCTTACATTCATTGAGGGAGTATCCTACAAGAAATAGGGCCTTTGATCAATCCAAGGGGTCAGAAACAGGTGCAGTGCTGGCCACTGCCCATGGTAGGAGGTGAGCCAGCAGATAAGTGACAAGCTGCATAATGCACAAAGGGTGCCTCTTCATTCTACTCTCCACATCCCCTCAGAAATCTCCCTTGTGGTCCAGCCTTACTGGCAACATGGAGAAAAGGGAATTCTCAGGAATGTAAGGTAGACTAACCAAGTTGACACATAACAGAGTTACCCACATTTGCCAGTCTCATGAAAGAAAGAAAGTCTGTATTATCGTGCTTTGCTTTTTCCTAATCTCATAGGATGGCCTTTGGAAAGACCATTTGATATTTACATGTCAGTAGCAGACTACTAGAGTCTTTTCAGACCACCTCTTTTGCAAAATACTTGCACCTGCTCGGGCCCCTTCCTATTTCAGTTAGAAGTTACAAATAAGGGACCATTTATCACCACTGGACTATACCCTGAACTTGCTGAGTACACAGCTAGTGAGAAGGTAAATTCTGAAAAGAGTTGCTTTTAGAGACACACATTTCTTGCTATGATGTCAAGAGACTTCTACCAAACTGGGATCCTTTACTCCCAATTTTGCTCAGATATATCAAAAATACTGTTGTCTCAAACCAGAAAATTTAACCCAATAATGAGGGTCATCTAGAAACAAAATAAGGTGAAAGAAAATGCCTAACACCTGAAAAACTTATTTTGCCAAACATGTTTTCCCATGTTATAACTAAATGAAAGGCTAAGCAGCAAATAAACCATAGATATATTCAGAACTATACAATAAAGGGCCAAGTCAAGAAATATGTATTTGCTATTGACTTCACCAGTAATTAACCTGTATACACTATTTTCTTCTTTAACCTGTATCTATTTTCTTATTATACTAAGTGAAATAAAGGAAGTGAATTTTAATTTCTGACTCTTACTATTTACAAGTCAAAACATCTAAATGTACCCATATATTTAAGTCCAAAATATTTAAGAAGTATGGAATAGAACAATTTTAAATAAAAAATATTTTCTAATTCTGACACTGGCATAAATACATACTGTAAACATATCATTATAATGGAGTCATTAACTCTTTTATAATGATATGCGTAGACCAAAAACCAAAACCAACCAGAGAAATTTTGCATTAAATGTATCATACCTTTCCCTTGTGCCTTAATTCATACAAATTAATTAGAAACCTTAAAGCCCATATAAATAATATACAAAGAAAAAATACATTTGCCTAAAGACACATACTTTTGAGAACAATAAAGAGAGTACCTTTGCCCTCCCATGTAGTAACGCTCTTGTAATGCAGTAATAAAGTGGTCAGACAACTGGATGACTGAAACAAAATAGCACAAAATCCCACTACATATACATAATAACTTGATATAGGTCAAAAGTTACATTAGGAATCAATGGGAATAGGAAAGACTATTATCATACAGTGTTACAGAAAATAGTTCACAATACAGAGAAAAATGAAACTATATCCTTACCTAAAACCTTGAATGAAGTAGTTTCCAAATTAATTAAAAACTTCAAAGTAAAATCTAAAACCATAAAAAAAAATGAAAAGATAATTTGAAGAGTATTTTGTGACTAATTTACAGAAAAAGGACATAGCCAAAGTTAAAAAGTACAAACCCCACAAGGCAGGGAAAAGACAATGGATTTGATTATCCTTAAGAATTTCTGTTCAGGGGTGCCTGGGTGGCTCAGTGGGTTAAGCATCTTCCTTCAGCTCAGGTCATGATTCTGGAGTCCCAGGATCAGATGGAGCCCCACATCTGGCTCCCTGCTCAGCGGGGAATCTTACTTCCTCCCTCTCTTTTTGGCCCTCCCCGTGGCTCATGTTCTCTTGCTTCCTCACTAAGTAAAATCTTTAAAAAATAATTTGGGTTCAATTAAAGATACCACGTAGAAGTTAATGATAGATAATAAATTGGGAGGAGATATTTATAATATTTTAAACCAGCGAAAGACTTATTTTCCAGCATCCCAAAGGAATGATAATAATCAATAAGAAATCAACAATAAAATGAGAAAGGTGGGGCGCCTGGGTGGCTCAGTGGGTTAAGCCACTGCCTTCTGCTCAGGTCATGATCTCAGGGTCCTGGGATCGAGCCCCACATCGGGCTCTCTGCTCAGCAGGGAGCCTGCTTACCCCCACCTCTCTCTGCCTGCCTCTCTGCCTACTTGTGATCTCTCTGTCACATTAAAAAAAAAAAAAATTAAATTTAAAATGAGAAAGGCAATAGGAAAATGAGCAAACTAAACAGGCAATTCACAGAAGAAACTCAAAGGAATATGAAATACGGGAAAAGATGCTCAAACTCGTTAATCCAGATGTGCAAGTAAAAATGAAAAACTTAAAAAGGACATATGAAAAGATGCTCAAGACCCTATATTATTAGGGATATAGTTGTCAATCAAAGTAACAAGATGTCCCTACACACCTATCAGAAAGGCCAAAATCCAAAACACTGACACCACCAAATACTGGAAAGGACGTAGAGTAACGGAAACTCTCATACACTGCTGGTGAGAATGTACAACAGGACAGTCTCTTTGAAAGACAATTTGACAGTTTCTTACAAAACCAAACATACGCTTACCATATGATCTCTTTGATATTTATCCAAATGAGTTGAAAACTTAGGTTCATACAAAAACCTGCACATAAACATGCACATGAATATTTGAAAGCTTCATTTGTAATTGCCCAAACTTCGAAGCAACCAAGACATCCTTCATTCAGTATGTGAAGGATAACTGAACTGTTACATCTAGACAATAGATTATTCTACAGCACTAGAGAGAAATTAGCTATCAAGCCATGAAAAGATAGGAATAAACTAAATTGCATGTTACAGAATGAAAGAAGCCAATCAGAAAATGCTACATATTGTATGATTCCAGCCCTAGGACAGTCTAGAAACAGCGAAACTATGGAGACAGTAAAAGGATCAATGTTGCCAGAATCAAGGGAAAGGAGGGACAAAAAGAGCATGGAGACTTTTTAGGTCAGTGAAAATTGTTGTGTATCACACTATAATGGTGGACACACGTCATGCATCTGTCCTAACCCACAGAATATGAACCTCTAAGATTGGGAACAAGACAAGGATGTCCACTCTCATCACTTCCATTCACCACAGTACTGGAAGGCCTAGCAGCAATTAGACAAGAAATAAAAGGCATCTCAATCAGTAGAGAAGTAAAACTGTCACTATTTGTAGATGACATGACACCATATACAGAAAACACTAAGTACTCCATCCCAAAGCTATCAGAACTGATAAATGAATCCAGTAAATTTGTAGGATATAAAGCTAATACATAATAATTATTTGCTTTTCTGTACACTAATAATGAGCTATCAGAAAGAGAAATTAAGAAGCCACAGTCAACTGCAGAAAGAATAAATATCTGGGAATAAATTTAATCCAGGAAATGAAAGACCTGAACTCGAAAAACTGTAAGACAGTGATGAAAGAAACTGACAAAGATACAAATAAATGGATATATCATGTTCATGCATTAGAATACTGTTAAAATGTCCACACTACTCAAAGCAATCAACAGATCCAATGCAATCACTATCAAAATAACAACAGTATCTTCCACAGAACTAAAACAATCTTAAAATTTGTATGAAATTTTAAAAGACCATGTATAGCCAAACAATACTGACAAAGATGAAAAAGCTGGAAGTATCACAATCCCAGATTTCAAACTATACAAAAAATGGTCAATTATCCTATGACAAAGCAAGCAAGAATATACAGTGAGGGAAAGGCAGTTTCTTCAAAAAATGGTGCTGGGAAAACTGTACAGCTACATACAAAGGAATTTGACTGGATCACTTTCTTGTACCATACACAGATATAAACTCAAAATATATTAAAAACCTAAATGTAAGACCTTAAAACTTAGGCAGTTAACTCTTAGACATTGGCCTTAGCAACATTTTTCTGAATCTGTCTTCCCAGGCAAAGGAAACAAAAGAAAGAAAAAAAAAAAAGGAATTGGGACTATGTCAAACTAAAAAGCTTTTTTTTTTTTTTAAAGATTTTATTTATTTATTTGACAGACAGAGACCACAAGTAGGCAGAGAAGCAGGCAGAGAGAGAGGAAGGGAAGCAGGCTCCCTGCCGAGCACAGAGCCCGATGTGGGGCTTGATCCCAGGACCCTGAGATCATGACCCGAGCCGAAGGCAGAGGCTTAACCCACTGAACCACCCAGGCGCCCCAAACTAAAAAGCTTTTTAACAGTGAGGAAACCATCAACAAAACTGAAGGGCAACCTACTGAATAGGAGAGGGTATTTGAAAGGGATATATTTGATAAGGGATTAATATCCAAAATATACGTTGAATTCATACAACTCAACACCAAGACAACAAATCAGTCAATGAAAAAATGGGCAGAGGACCTTAAGAGACATTTTTCCAAAGAAGACATTCAGATGTCCAACAGATACATGAAAAGATCCTAAGCATCCCTAATTATCAGGGAAATGCAGATCAAATCCACAATGAGCTATCACTTCACGCTACGCAGAATGGCTAGTATCAAAAAAGACAATCCTCTTCCAGTGTTGGTGGGAATGTAAACTGATGCAGCTACTATGGAAAGAGTACATGGGTCCTCAAAAATTAAAAACAGAAATACTATATGACCTAGTAATTCCACTATTGGATATTTACCCAAAGAAAATGAAAACACTCTTTTGAAAAGATAGATGCACGCCTATGTTAATTGTAGCCTCATTTATGATAGCCAAGATATGGAAACAATTTAAGTGTCCATCAAGGGATAAGTAGATAAAGAAGATGTGTATGTGTATATATCTATACACACACGTGTGTATACACAAACACACACACACAATGGAATATTTCTCAGCCATAAAAAAATGAAATCTTTTTTTGTGACAACATGGATGGACTTAGAGGTTATTATGCTAACTGAAATAAGAGAAAGACCAATACCATACGATTTCACTTATATCTAGAATCTAAAAAATGACACAAATAAAAGAAAGTAATGGATTCATAAATACAGAGAAAAAACTGGTGGTTCCCAGAGGGGAGGGAGGGTGGTAGAGTAATGGGCAAAATAGGTGAAGGGGATTAAAAGGTACGAACTTCCAGTTATCAATAAATAAGTCAAAAAAGTAACAAAAAATAACATATTAAGTCATGGGGATGAAAAATACAGTACAGAGAATATAGTCGACGAACTTATAACAGCACTGTATGGCGACAGAGGGTAACTACACTCAGGGTGGTGAGCAGTGAGCGATGCATGTACTTGTCAGATCAATGTATTGTGTTCTTGACGGGAATACAATTGTGTCAACTATACTTCAATGAAAACAAGCATAACAAAGAGTGTAGTGAGGAAAGAAAAGGAAAGAAGGAAGGGAGGGGAGGAAGGAAAGAAAGAAGGCCTGACCCAGGGAAATAAACTGCTGAAAAAAGGGAAAAAGCCGTCAGAGGCCTCTTCATTTCCTCCACCCGCACACGATTGCTCTTCCACTCTGCACATTCCATGGTATCCTTCACGTCTTCGTTCTAGCTCTCTTGCTGAACTCTTTTTCTCAGAACCTCTCCCTGTCCTCCTCCTCAGAACTCATTAGAACCTGCCCCTTTAAAATTAGACCCTATGAAGACCCTAATGTTAAATCCTTAATTTCACATATCCCCTTGACTAAAATTTTCCCAAAGTAAGCAAGGTTCCCCACAGATTTGCTGAGGAGGGGTGCCTGGGGGTGTTCAAATAGTTAAGCGTAGGTGCAGGTCATGATCCCAGGGTCCTGGAATCGAGCCCCACGGCGTCTCCCTGCTCAGCGGGGAGTCTGCTTCTCCCTCTCCCTCTGCCGCTTTGCCTGATTGTGCTGTCTCTCTCTCTCTGTCAAATAAATAAATAATTTTTTTCTTTTTTTAATTGCTGAGGAACTTAACATAGTTGTTTGGACTTACCAACCTGGTTTATCAGACTTCGCCACTAGTTCGCAGGCTCCTTGGCCAAGGCCAAACCCAGCCCTGGAGGAAAACAGCTAAGCAGGACCATTCTGAAAACTCTCTAGAGCTGCAAATGAGAGACCAATCCCCTGCCTTCTTACATGGTCAGGTTTGCAATAACTAAGCGACTTCACTTGGCAATTTCTAGGGCTTTCCCGAAACCTGTTGACTGGAATAAGATTCAGGTTTGCACTCAGAAACCCAGTGAGCCTGTGCACAACTCTTACATTTGACTCCAAATTGTTTCTAAGGAAAATTCTAGCCTTCTACCAGTACTGAATCCATTTGGGTCGACTTCAGCTCTTTGTTCATTAACAGGCTGAACTGAGATCTTTACTTTCTAGTTAAAATGACCAGGATAAAATGGGAAACCATGTCCACTCTAGCTTTGGTTAAGTGAGTACATCTGCTCACCCTTAACCTAGGCAGTTCAACTAAAAGGAAATCCACTAAAATCCTTAATTTTCAACTCCAACAAATGGAGGCCCCTAACAAAGCCAAACTTCGTCTGGTCTTTGTCTTACTGCAAAAGCTAGGACACTGGGAGAAAGATTGTTACCCATTTAAGCTCTCCAGGAGCCTTCAGCCCTCCAACCAACCTTTTCCTGATTACAAGACTCTGAGGAACTATAGGAGCATTTCTCCATCTTTCTCCAGGTTGGAAATGAATCTCTCTGTTTCCTGACCCCAGAGCTGCACTGTTGGAGTTCAACCTCACTGTTGTTATCAAACAGTCCCTGCCTCGATGGTTTCAAACAGTTCAAATACCAGGGGTTTCTAATAAACGTCAGTGCATTCCTGTCCCTAAACCTATTCCCTTTTATTTACACCCTCTGAGAGATGCTCAACCTTTTCTCCGGACTTCTCTCAGCCCTATCCCTTTATTGGGCCAAGATTTCTTAGAGAAGTAACACTCTAAAATTTCTTTCTCCCAAAAGGGGGAGATACTTCTAGAATTTGATAGTAGCAACCAAAATAAGGCAACCAGATGAATCAAATAACCCTTCAATATCTTTAAGTGCTCCATCTGAAACAACATGAGACCCAATAGTAAGGATTCTAACTGTGGCTCCTTACTGAATAGGCTGTAGGGCATCCAGCCCATAATAAGATTATAAGATTCAGGGCCTCTTTACTTCTGCCCTGGGGATAGGATTTGCCAATATCTCCTTACCTTTATTTAGGAAGGAAGACATTACAAATAGGCTCTAGGGCCCCAAGGAATGACCAAAAAGTCCTTCTTAATTCTCCCAATATTTAAAAGCAGTTTTAGACGATCCAGAGTTACCTGGAGGCTCTGGTTTATGACAAAATGCTGAGGACTTGTTTTCTCTGATCCCCTTCTCAGGCCTCTTCTCATGGAAGATAGCAACCACCTGTTAAACTTTTAGCCTTCATGGGACACAAAGTCTTCAAGGAGGAATTGCAGTTTTCTCAAACTAAACTTTGCTATTTGGGGTACCTAATTTCAGAACAAGGACTACATTTAGATCCAAATATACACCTTGAACTTACTCAAACCCAAAACCAAGTGCCATTTACAAGGTTTTCTTGGTTAACAGGCTTCTGTATTAAAAAACGAAAACAAATAAAAAAAAAAACAAAAAACCTGATCCTATCATTTGGGAAGATCAGGATGATTTAGTCTTTAAAACCTTAAAGGAGGAATGCTTAGATGGCTCAGTTGGTTAAGCATTTGGCTTCAGTTCAGGTCATGATCCCAGGGTCCTGGGATCAAGTCCCACATCCCGTTCCCTCCTCAGCAGGAAGTCTGCTTCTCCCTGACTACAGCTCCCCCTGCTTGTGCTCTCTCTTTCGCTCTCTGACAAATAAATAAATGAATAAAATCTTTAGAAATAAAACCCTAAAGGAAAGCTTTAAAAATCCCCTGCCTTTGGACATCCGAATGACCAATTTCCTCCTTCCCTCTCCTTCCTGAACTCTCATTACACATACCCACTCCTCACATCACTCATCTTAACCTTGCCACCCTCCTTCCCTCTTCTGTGGATGGTACTCCTCAGGACTGTTTGTCTCTGACAGGTCACCTCCTGCTGCTGCCTGATGACTTAGAGGAAATTCTTTTGGTTAACACCAACTCTTTTGTACTGACATTTTGTACTGTGTTTAAAAGGACCAAAATGGTAAATATTATGCTGAGTATGCTGTTCCAACGTCTTTGGAAGTCATCAAATCTTTGGAAGTCCCTTCTGCCCTTGATTACCTCGGCCCAACGGTCTGAACTGTCTTACTTGGGCTTGCGTTTTAGCTGACAGCAAAACCGCATATACCTGTATGACAATAGTGATGCCTCTAGAATGCCACCAAGTACACGGCTCTTAAAGGAACCCACAACCAAACTTCTGTCATGGTCCATGGAGATGTTCCTTCAAATGATAATCTAGAAAAGTTGACTAGAGATGCCCAGCAATTGGCCCTAGAAAAGGAAAAACAGTATTGGAATTCTAATAATTGTTAGTTTGGTTAAAACAAGAAAACTCTGGCTTAGGCCAAATGGTAATCCAGTCCTGCCAGAGACTCCAAATTTCTCATTACTGATTACTATCCATGCATTGAATCACTGGCATTCTGAAAAAATGATAATCTTTCTGAACAGCAGCGGAGGGGATATATTAATAAGGCTGCAAGGAGTGCCTGCTTTGCTTTTTTTTTTTTTTTTTTTTTTGCCCTCTTGCGGAAATACAATTTAAGAACACCTGTTCACACTGCTCCCAAGCATTTTAAATTCCTGAATGGAGGTTTGATATTTGGGGCACCTCATTTCAGAGCAAGAAAAGCTCTTGATCTACTAGAAAAGATCATCCCAACCTGAAGAACTCTCTCTGGAACTTCGTCACGCTGGGCCCAGGAACTCCCTACGCTGGGCAGGTTTTCAACAGGTCCGTGCTGTTTGGCTGGCCAGTTTTACAACACTTCACTGTGTTTACAGCCCTCAATCCTCCAACATGAAAAGAGTAAATAAGACCCAATTAGCAAAATTTGCAGAAACCCTTCAAATATCTTGCCAAAGTCACTGCCATTAATCCCTAATCTCTGGTCTACTCCTTTTGATGATATCGTGAACATCTGATTGTTAAACTGTGCTTTAGCAGAACGATCTTTACACACCGTGCCCGAGGGGACAAAGACTTTAAACATCTCACCTTGCAGCTCAGATTTTGTCTTTTGGAAAAGATCTCTCCAGAAAGACTTCATAGTGCAACTCTGTTGGAAAGGCCCCTTTCAAGTACTGTTAACCAACCCTTATGCAGCCAAACTCCCAGGAATCGACTCTTGGGTACATGTGTTGGATCTAAAAAAAAAAAAAAGAAAAGCACCAAACCCTGACTGGTCCTGCACACCAACTGGTGGCCTGAAAAGTAGATTTCCAGGAATTGAAACAAGTGAAGGAGAGAACTTTCCCCAAAATGACAGAAGCCTAGTTCTGTTTACCTTCTCCTCGTTGTTGCTTCTTACCTTATTTGCTTCGTTCCTTTCTTGACCCAGTCTGTTGCAAAAAAGATGAAGCCTCTCTGACCCGAGGTTCTGTTACCAGAAACTCCAATCTACTCATAATGTCAGGAATCCCTTGGTTTTATCTGTAAGCAATTTCTGTTTGATCCCAAGACCTATCAGTTTAGGTGGTTAGAGCCAGATGCTCTCATCCCTGTTTTAACCTTCCTCTAACCATAACCTTGCATGCTCTTTAGCTGGTTGACTTCAAGTCTGGCTCATGGTTTAGAACTATTATATACATACAAACTCGGGTCATTATTCTGCTATATAATCATTTTTTAATTTTGCACCTGTTGCCTGTCAAGTTTCTACAGAAGTGATACACCCAGTAGGGTGCTTTTAGCTCGGCATTTACAGATGTTCTCCAATGCTTCCAACTTTTTAAGGTACAGACTTCAAATGGGAAATGCCTGAGAGTTCTCCCTCATTACCTTCCTTGTTACTCAAATGTGGCCTCACAGATTTAAAACCTGTGCATTTTTCCCTCTGATGTAGAACAGGACAACCAGCAAATATCCTTCCTGGCACCAAGAGACAAAACCACTAAATATCAAAAATCTAATCTTGAGCAGCAATGTTTTGAGGAAAGATCTTAATCAGAAGTAGGAAATGTGAAAATAAATAAAAGAAACCTCATGTAAGATGGAATCGGGAAACCCTGAAGCATGAGCTTTCATGTAATGCTAGTCACCATAAAAAGCATACCTTGCATTTCCAACAAGAGACTTAACTTTACATAACCCAGCCGTGGGAAAGAAGAATTTCTCCTTATTTAGCAATAGCCCAGCCAATGAGAACTCTGAAACAGCCCTCTCAGCTTTCTCCTTCCTTCTGTAAAAGCAAGCCCCTCTGTTCTCTAGACATGCCTCTGGTCCACCATAATTTGCTTGTCCTGAAATGCAATTCCTCTGCTATTCTCGAATAAACTCATTTTGCTAATAAAATAGCTGGCTCTTTTGTTTAAGGTCAACAAATATGAACGACTTAGAGCAGCTACAATTTGGAAAATGTACAAAGTTCAAGCACCTAACTTCAAGAGTTAGAAAGAAATAGTAATCAAGACTATTTTATTTTAGCATAGGGATAGTAGAATATACAAAAATAGATGCACACATGTGGTCAACCGATATATATATATATATATATATATATATATATATATATATGGAGTCAAATAACTCAGTGAGGAAAATTGCTCTTCTTTGGAAATGCTGCCAGAGAAACTGGATATCCACACAGCGGGAAAAACGAGCCCCAACTCTTAGCTCTCATCCTACAGAAAAATTAACTTGAAATGGAACAATGATCTAAATAACTCTTCAAAAAAAAAAAGTACAAGAAAATATTTTTGACTGTGGGGTAGACAAAGGCTTATATGGATGGGATACAAAATGTATGAAATATTAAGGGAAAAAGTTGGAAAATGGACTTCATTAAAATTTAAAAATTTCGTTCTTTGAAAATTACTGTTAAGAAAAAAATGGCAGGGCGCCTGGGTGGCTCAGTGGGTTAAGCCGCTGCCTTCGACTCAGGTCATGATCTCAGGGTCCTGGGATCGAGTCCCACATCGGGCTCTTTGCTCAGCAGGGAGCCTGCTTCCCTCTCTCCCTCTCTGCCTGCCTCTTTGTCTACTTGTGATCTCTCTCTGTCAAATAAATAAATAAAATCTTTAAAAAAAAAAAAAAAAAGAAAAAATGGCAAGTTATAGCTTTGGAAAAAGTACTTACAATACATACATCTAATAAAAGACTGGTATTTAAAATGCTTACAGAGGATGTTGATAATGTGAGAGGCTAACGAGAGCAGCGAACATATGCAAAATCTCTAGCTTCTGCTTCATTTTGTTGTGAACTTAAAACTGCTTTAAAAAATATAACCTATCAAAAAAAATCCCATAATCTATTTAAAAATAGCACATAAAAAATGCTTACAGCTCAGTAACAAGAAAGCAAATAATCCAACTACAAAATGGGCAAAAGATTTGCTAAGTATTTCACTTCAGACATATAAATACCCAAAGGCACATGAAGAGATCAGTTTCAAATTAGTTATCAATAACATGCAAATTAAAACCATGTGACTGCATAACTATTATAATAACTTTAAATAAAACCCACCATAGCTAGTGCTGGCAAAGATGCAAAACAAGTGCAACTTTCATGTATTGCAAAATGGTACAGCTATGTTGGACAAGTTTGACAGCTTCTTTAAGAGTTCAGTGTTTACCATATGATTTAGCAATTATTTTCCAAGGTATTTATCCAAGAAATGAAAACATATGCACAAAACAACTTGTAAAGGAATGGTCATAGAAGTTTTATTCATATGAGCTAAAAGCTAGAAACCCATTAAGTGAGCAGTAGATCCATACAATGGAGTATTATACAGCAATAAAAAGGAAAGAACTACAGATACATGCAATAACAGGAACTAATCTCAAGAACACTTTGTTGAACAAAAGAAGTCAGGCAAAAAGTGTGTGATTTCACTAATTTACTTATTAAACTACATATATATCTAATCTGTAGTCATATAAAGCCAATCAGTAAGTGGTTTCCTGGGCACAGTTTAAGTATGGAGATTGACTGGGAAGAGTGCAGTAAAAACTTCAGGGGTGTTGGAAATATTCTGTATCATGATTATGTTAATGTATATGTTTCTCAAACCTCACCAAATTGCACACATAGGGTGCATGCAATTTACTGTAGGATGTATATTATGCCCAATAAACTTGACTTTAAAAAATCCATTTTAGAGTGCCTCTTCTTAGGATACAGTAATAAACATTCCTCCTAATTCTAACAAGAAAAAATAGTTAATCTAAAAAATCATAGTTTTATTTGAACCCATTAGAGAGTAGAGACCACCAGGCAACAAAGTGAACTGAATTCTAAAAAAAAATGACAAGATTCTCCAAGGGAAGCTGATCTAAATGAACCATATATTAGACAAGACAAGAAGAAAGAGTGCATAAAGCAGTAAGAATGGATCAGTTAGAGGCACCTGGTTGGCTTAGTTTGAACATATGACTCTTGATCTTGGGGTCATGAGTTTGAATCCCATGTTTGGTGTAGAGATTACTTAAAAATAAACTTAAGCAAAAAAAGAAAGAAAAGAGTAAGAAACCAGTTAATATTTAATGCATTTTTAAAGGATGACTGTGCACTAGACTGGTGCTGTACTTTGCAAAAGCAGCAGAAACCGAGGTACTACAAGAAATGTTAAATTTTTGAAAGAAACACATTGATAATGTCCATCTGTCCAAAATATTAACCAGCAGCTTGAGATAGTTCAATTTCATTATTAAATCCCACTACATTAAAAAAAAAAATCCCACTACAAGTTGTTTTTTGATGGTTTCTCTGGTTAAAAAGTACTATATGAGGAAGTAAAAGTAGAATAGGTAATGAAGGTGGCAGTCTCCAATCTGATTCCATGATTTAAGAAGTTGTACAACAGGTTCACATATCCCAAGAATAAGTACTTGTGGTTATTTTAAGAATATTAAAAAAATGTCATTTTTTAAAATACTCAGAAATCTAAGATTAGAAGGGAACTTCCTTGACAAGATAAAGGTCATATACAAAAAGCTATGGCTACTACCATAATCAGTGTTTATAAACTTAAACAAATTTATCCCAGATGGAAATAAGGCAGTAAGATGTCCATTCTTACCAACATTATAAAAAAGATCCTAGGAAGTACATTAAGGCAAGGGGAAAAAAGGCATAGAAGATTGCAAAGATACAAATAAAACTTTTTTCACAGAAGATATGATAATCTATGTAGAAAATCTCAAAGAATCTGGAAGAAGCTGTTAGAACTAATTATTGAGTACAGCAAGGTCACAGGAAAAAAGTTAATTCCAAAAATCAATAAATACTTAAAAATTCAAATTAAACAGGCACAAGGATGGTTCATTCAACTCAGCATTGGACTCCTGGTTTCAGCTCAGGTCATGATCACAGGGTTATGGGATTGAGTCCCCCCATCAGGCTCTATGCTTGGCTAAGAGTCTGCTTGGGATTCCCTTCTTTTTCTTCCCCTCCTTCTGCCCTCCTCATGCTCTCTCTCAAATAAAATCTTTAAAAAAATTGTAATAAAAAAAGCATTTATAAAAGGGATGGTTCTAACAATTTATGTAGCAAGATTTGTATAGTGAAAAAATCACAATGAGAGAAATTAAAGACATAAATAATGGAATACATACTGTGCTCCTAAGTAAAAAACTGTCAGTATTTTCCAAATTGATTATACGCTCAATATAATCTCAATCAAAATCCTAGCAGACTTCGGTAGAACGTTACAATTGGACTCTAAAATGTATGTGGAAAAGCAAAGGAATTTAGAAGGCCCTAACAATACTGAAGAACAAAATTTAGAACTCACATCACCTGATTTCATAATTTATTGTTTATTTAAAGATTGTATTTATTACTGAGAGAGAGAACATTGAGAGCACAAGGGGGGTTAGGGGGGGCATTGGCAGAAGGAGAGGAAGAGAGATAATCTCAAGGAGACTCTATGCTGTGCACAGAGCCTGACATGGGACTCGCTCCCACAACCCCGAAATCATGACCTGAGTGGAAACCAAGAGTTGGTTGCTTAACTGACTGAGCCACCCCGGTGCTCCCATAATTTACTATTTAAAGTGCAGTAATCAAGACAGTGGTAAGATAGTCTTTTCAACAAATAATATCCAAAAAACAAAACCAAAAACTGAAAACAACCCCACATATACCTTTTGTTCATACCATACATTATATGCAAAAATAAACTCGAGATGGATCACAGACTTAAATACAATTCCTAAAAGTATAATCCTTTTAAAAGAAAACATATGAGAAAAATCTTTGTGATCTTGAGTTAGGCAAAGATTTCTAAACACAAAAAAGGAACCACAGAAGAAAAAAGGGAAAAACTGGATTTTATAAAAAAAAAAAATTTGAACTCAACCTTTCAAAAGATACTGTTAAGAAAATTAAAAGACAAGCTATAGGGGCACCACTGAGCAGGCTCAGTGGGTTGGGCCTCTGCATCCGACTCAGGTCATGATCTCGGGGTCTTGGGATAGGACCCCACATCAGGCTCTCTGCTCGGTGGGGAGCCTGCTTCCCCCTCTCTCTCTGCCTACCTCTCTGCCTACTTGTGATCTCTCTCTCTGTGTCAAATAAATAAATATAATCTTTAAAAAAAAGAAGACAAGCCATAGACTAGAAAAAAAAATTTGCATTTATCTGATATGTGAATTCTATAAACAATACTATTTATAAAATTGGAAAAAATTTTGAAGACTAGAAAGAAGAATGACAAACACATTAAAAGATGCTGAATACTATTAGTCACTAGAGAAATGCAAATTACTTGTTACCACTAGACACCTACCAGAATGGCTACATGAAAACAAAAACAACAAAAACAACAAACAAACCCTACAGAACAAAATGCTCACATGGTTAAAGGGTAACAAGAACTTTCATCTATAGCTGTTGGGAAGATAAGATGGCATATCTGCTTTGGAAAATAGTTTGGTAGTTTTCTTATAAAATAAAACACGTACTTTACCATACAACCTAGAAGTCCTACTCCAAAGTACTTCCAAAGTTTAGAATATGTCTACCCAGAGACTTGCACGTGATAGTTTATTGCATCTTTAATCATAATGGCCAAATGACTGGAAGTCCAGTTGGTGAATGGATGAACAAACTGTAGAACATTTAATATGAAGAACAGCACTTAAAAATAAAAAGTAATGAGCTATTCTCAATGCAAAAACACAGATGAATCTCAAAAACATACTAAGTGAAAGCTTGGCTCAAAACCTGTATTTTGTATGACTCCTTTAAATAACATTATGGAAAATGTAAAACTGTAAGGACAAATCAGTGGTTGCCAGGGACTAGGTATTGGGAAATTAGTATGGAATAACTTTTTTGAGGTACTGAAAATGTTTTTGTATCTTAAATATGTTGGTGGTTGAACAACTGTGTAATATGTCAAAGCTTATTACAATGTATACCTAAAAAGGATGCATTTACCTTATATAAACATGATCTAAATTTTTAATGGGAAAATATCAAAAACCAGCCAGAGAGGGAATTTTTTTGGCTATTTCACCTTAAAGACATTGCAAATGTAGCATGTTTCTCTTGCATTATGGTGTTTTTACAAGTTGTACTCTTTCCTTGTGAGTAGAATAGGACAGTCTATCATGCCACCAAAAAACATATTTCCTATCAAAAGATAAAGGAACAGACAAATCAAAATGTTTTATATTTTTCTATTACATACCACATCTCTGAATATCTCTTCACAAAGTATCATTATCTTTCTAAGCAGTCATAAGTTACAAAAACAAGTTTTTCATTTATATAGAAGCAGTGTTTTAAGAGAGGAATTAACCTCTGTTATTAGTTATTATATTATTATACTATGTTATTATAATCAATAAAATAAATATTAAAATTCCTAAAATCCTATTACTTGAGACCTTTAATTTCTAGATGAGACTTAGGTATTTCTCTATGTTTCAGGTGATTTTTATTAGTTGAGCTAAAAAGCAAGAGATAGTAAAAAGACTCTAGTAATAGAAATACTGATAGGCATATAAATGTTTCCATATATACCAACAGATCAGGTAATAATGGAAAGACAAAAGTTTAATAATTCTTGCCACTTATGGGACATGGCATTTCTGGGAAAGAACCAAAATAATGAAAAAAAAAATGCAATTGATACATGAGGCATTGTTTTAGGTACTTGGGTTACCTCAGTGAATATGAAGTCCTTCCCCTAAGGAACATACATGTTCACGAGGAAGCAGCCAGTGACAAATGAAAAAAAAAAAACAAAGTCAAGTAATGACAAGTGCTAGAAGGAAAAGAAAAGGGATTCAACAATGATTGATAGGGGCACAGCACCAGTTTAGAGTCTTGATGTGACATGTGAGCAGACTTGACTTGAATTATTTAAGTGAAGGAACAAGTTTTGTACAAATCAGGGAGGGATAAAGGCTTTCTTGACTGAATGACCAACAATGCAAAGTCCCAGAAGTATTCTTTGGGGTTTTCTAAACAATAGGAGTAATGTGAGACAGAAAGAATAGAAATAGCTAGGGGTAAAGTGCCACATATTATAAAGTTATGATTGCCAAGCCCATTCATTTATCAAAAATTATGGAAGATTGGCAGTTGTTTTATTGTTTTTGTTGTTGTTTTTTGATGTTACTGGTGGAGAAGGGCTGAGTCTGGTTTTACATATTTTAAGATTAGATACCTATTAGATATCTAAGTGGAGATGAGTTCAGGGGAGTAGTTGAAGCTGAAGATATTCAGAACAGAAACGGAAAGAAAAGGAAAAACAGTAAAACTGGTGAGACAGAGGACAGAAATTAAAAAAAAAAAATTATAATAGTAATACCACAGGTTTCCAGAAAGTAGCAAGAACTGCTTGAGGCAAGCCCTGATCTAAAAAAAAAAAAAATAAAACCACACCTAAATTCAGCATAGTGAAATAGAAGAACACCAGAGACAAAGCAAGTTTTGAAAGGTAAAAAGAGGAAAAAAACAACGTGTCAGGTCAATTCCACAGCTCATCGACAGACTGGAAACCTAACAGTAGTCTAAAATAATAAAACTACAATTCAATCTACATTTCTGGCAGATAATGTAGATCACCAATGCAATCAATATTTTAGCTCATGTAAGAGAAGCATTATGAACTCAGGTTTTGTTTGGAGACAATTTATACCATTTCAATTTAATATTTAGATCAAGACTCAAATGCAGATTGGGACATAGAATTAAAAGAATCTTATTCATTTGGGAATTTGAACTACCAGTCTTGTTTCAAAATAAAGGTGGGTTAAGTTTGGTGGTTTTTTTGTTTTATTTTGATTAAAGGACAAGGTGACTAATGGCCTTTTAGGATAGAAAATATGGCACATGAAGTCCCACTGAAGAATTTATATAGATATTTGGAAAAAACCTGGAAGTATATTTTAATCCTACTTTACCAAATAACCTTATCTTTGATTCTTTAATGTAGTTAGTATCTCCTATCCTTAGGTCTTTCTTTATAAAGAATCTAAAGATATCCTATAATAAAATCAATCTATTTGGTTCTTTAAAAAAGAAGAAAAAGTTAGCATAAAGCATCTATCAAATCAATTACTGTAGCCATTGCCAGGAGAAAATATAATTTCAATTGTTTTGTTTTAAACTTTTAACAAGAAGTTTTTTTGACATTATTTTGCCTCAGGATATTTTTGTTGTACTGTGCCTAGTTGCCTGTCCTTAAACATGTTCATCACAAATCTTGCATCAAGTGCTACAATATATGTAATAGATTTCTGTATTTTTAAATTGAGTCTTGAACTTCAGTAATGGGGTCTGATAGTTGTTTATATTAATACCCTTAAATATCAACTTAGAAACATTTAAAATATTTTTTGCATTACTTGCTAAGTAACAAACTACTTAAAATTTTAACAAGCCACATTTATGAGTTCGTATTACAATTTCAAATGAAGCTGGGTAAGTCCAAAAGAATCCCATATTTAAAAATTAGCTGCTTTTCCCTGCCTACCCTTATTCCCAAATCACTGTACTTCTTGCAAAACAATTACAACTATAAAACTCTATTATTATTTAGTCAGAAAGAGTAATGAAGATAGGAATTATGCTAACTACCCCAGTGCATATTCTTTAAGTCCCATAGAAATGAAATCAGTGTCAATCAGTGTATTTATACAATCCTTTCATTATTTAACTAGAAAAATGGATTACAGAAATTATCATATATGTAACCTACCATATTTCATGCAACTATAAAGGTTTGTTTTATTAAGCCACTTATTCTGAAATTAATGAATCATTCACACTCATTTTCGACAGCTCTCCAGTCTAAAATTATTTTCTAAAATATCCTGAACAAAGAATATTTTCTTTATAAGCAAAGAGGCCATTGCTTTTAATAAGAATCATTTATTGTATATTATTAAAGTGGAGGTTAACTGGTACAGTACTATGCATAATCTCTCACCCTTGAAAATTTAAACACAAATGAATAAAAATAGCAAAGCAGAATGAGCATGTAAAAGACAAAATTTAAGCATATTTTATAGAGAATGTTCCCTGTTATATCTATGCACTAATGTTCTTCTCCATTGTGTCTTAATAAGTTTATGGCTTATTCCTCTTCTACAGGATTGATGATTTCTTACAAATAATGAACATATTTTCCATCAATTAATGTTACAAACAGTTTTAGATTTTTCATTCAACTCAACTAATTAAGTGACTGAAATATTCAACTAGATATGTCATTAAGAAATTAAAGCCATTCCATTGCCTCAAAATATGTTAATATTGTTCTTCTATGAAATCTGTACAATAGGATATAACACAAATATCCCAGCTACAAAATGAATTAAAAATGCCAACCCTGATCTGTGTACTGTGTTAATATTACAATTTCATTAAGTATTATATTTCCTTGTTAAATGATATTTTATGGAATAATCATTTATACTAAATATGGAAAAAAGTGGAAAAGCTTAAAAAGTGTACTGGCACTAAACTGTTTTATCACTTTTATATTTAATTATAAATTAATGTTTAAAAATTGAGTTATTTTTGCTATGTTATCTGATATGCCAGGAAAAAATAGATTATTATTCTTCAGGGTAACTAAAAGAGGTTATCACTACTCCCAAAAAGCGGGGGCGGGGAAGCTTTGTTTTGTACACATAAAATCTTAGACTTAAACAGATAAAAAAAAAAATGTCTAAAAAATACACCCATCTATGGATAAATTTCTGTAGACTGTTCCCACAGTTAATCAACAGGGACACATTTAAGAATATTATAAACATATATCAACATACTTATATTTGTCGAAGTTAAGATTCAAATTGGCTACAGCATAGCACACATCCAAGAATGTATGCCACATTGATTCAAAAATTCCCACTGAATATAACAAAATAAAAATCTGTGAATAAATATAAGGCATTCTAAAATAAAATCTGCAGGAAACCAACAAGAGTCCAACAAAGATTTCTATGATCTCAATTTTACTTCATAGATTGTTCATACAGTCTTCAAAATAGGTTTAGTTGTAGTGCCACACATTGACAATAGTTAACTGCTTACCAAAATACCTTTTTCCTGGTAGCTAAACATTATCACTTAAAAAAAAAAAAAAAAGTTAAGTGCTTGAGGGAATAAGAATGCAGCAGAAAATTACAGGAGCCCACATATCCTTTTTCTTAAATTTAATTTGTCATATATAAGGTTTTTATATACAATCAGTGTGCATTGTAACAGTTTATATTAAAAGTCAATCAAGTTTATCTAAAATGTTACCTGGCTGCATAGCACATTTGACATTATTGCCCACATGAAAAGGGAAAACAAATGGATTTACAATAACTTTTGGCCATTTTGGATTCTGAAAAGTGTTCATACACCTACCCTTTTAAACCAAATGCATCTGAAAAAAATGTTTCCAGAGCATGCAGTTTAGATTTTACATATTATCTCACCATTTTGTTACTACAAACACAATAATTACTAAAAAAGAAAAAAAAAAAAAGAAATAACATGTATCTAATAAAATAGTCAATATAAAAAGAGGACTATGGAATTAAGTGGCCCCTTTCCCCATTTTTTACATTCTAAACAATGATTCCATCAGACAAATCATTAAAAAGTGTTATTACACTGATATTTTTAAATGATAAGAAGGCCTGAGTTGGTAGGGAAAGGAACAGTCAAAAAAAGCCTGAGGAGGGAAAGGAAGTAAGGAAAGCTCATTTAATCCATTTACAATAATTTACAGCCATTTGTGTGTATGTGTGTGTGTAAAAAGGCATAATAATAGATCACAAACAGGAAATTCCTGGCTATTTTACAGATATAAGTACAGAATTTAAATATTCAAGCTTGTGATGAAAAGCGGCAAGGTGGTCGCAGTGTACAATGTAAACAAGTAGCTTTGGAAAGTGAACAAAGTCCTTGAGTGTTTTTTCTTTATTAAGAAAAGAACTCTCTTTCATTCCTTCCTGAAACATGATCACAGGTCAGAGTAAAGTTCATATACAAACATAATTTAAATGGAGGTCAGTCTAAAATCACTGACTTAAAAACAGTTTTATCCAGCCTATATGGAAGGGCAGTGTTGAGGTCCCTGTAATAGTAAACATTTTCCATTTCTTTAAAAAAGAAAAAAAAAAAAGTACTACAGTATTTGTAGTACAGTGCAGCATAATCCTTAAATATAAAAATATTTTCTCTTCTGTTGGGATAATAGACCTTGCATCCTGGAAAGAAGTAACAATACTGCTACTGATAGAAGATCTGTTTATATCTTTCAAGTCATGTAAGGCAATTACTGTGTTGGTTTATGATATATGGCTAAAAGAAAAGTCCGGAAAGACAAAGTATCAGTTTTTGTTATGTTTTCCGACTACTCCAGGTATGCTCGGGTGTACTTTTGTGTTCAACTGAGTGTTCAAATGGAGATCTGGAGCCATAAGGAGATCTCTGATCTAAAGGTGATCTGGGGCCACTACTGGAAGCTCTGTGGTCCATTTGCCAATCTGAATGATACCTATAATCCCTGGAAGATTTATGGTGTGTATATTCAGAACTTGCCCGATGGTCTGAATGTAACCGATGATCTGAATGAGAACGATGATCAGAATGAGATCTATCCTTTAAACTTCCTTCCAAATTTGACCTGTGATCTCTACTCCTGTGATCATCCAGTTTTCTGTGTTTCTCTCTATCACTGTAATACCTAATAAAAGATAAATGAGGGATTAAATTAATAGTGTGAATTAAAAATTTCCAAATAAAACAACTAAAAAATAAAACAGAAAAATACTTTAAGGCATCTTCTTAATTGTATATAAGCTCTGTGTTTCATTACAAAAACTTCCTAAATGAGCTTCAGTCATTGGCTCTATCTCTGCATGCCTTGCTGGAAACATGATTCAATCACAAAACTGAAGTGAATCATACAGGATACCTCAGGCACCAGCTTATTTTATATGCCCATTTTATTTTTTTAGTTATTTTTAAAATATTAAATATAATTTTATTTTTAGCTAAAGCATAACTGATACATAATATCGCATTAGCTTCAGGTGTACAACATAAAGAGATTTCAAATTATACACAATATGGAATGTTCACCATGGTTCAGTGTAGTTACCATCTGTCACCATACAAAGTTATTACAATATTGACTATTCCCAAGCTGTACTTTATATCCCGATATAAATTTATATTTACATAAATTCATAAATTTATATAATTATATATTATAATTATCTGAATTTATATAAATTTAAAACTGCAAGTCTATGCCTATTAATCCCCTTCACTTAATTCACCTATACCCCCAACTCCCACCTCCCTTCTGGCAATCATCGCTTTATTCTCTGTATTTACGAGTTTTGTTTGTTTTTCTGTTTTTTTTTTTTTTTTTAAGATTCCAGACATAAGTGAAATCATACAGTATTTGTCTTTCTCTGAATTATTTCATTTAGTTCAAATGCCCATTTTTCAACTGGTTGCTACTATCCTATGCAAAAGTTATACTAATACATCTTAGTTATCTGGAAGTGGGGATTAAGATAATGATACAGAATACACTTGAAATCAGAGCCTTTTATGAACTTTTAACCAGAAAAAAAATAAAGACCTCTAAAATGCAGTCTGTGAACTAATTTGCCAGAAGGGAATTTTCATTAGTTGGGGAAAGGTTGTTGTTATAAACAACATAAATTATGTTCTATAAACCTGTGAAATTATAAAAATTTACTACTACAAATAGATCCTTTTGTTTTGTGTGCCTTTTCTAATTCTAAGAGCAATTCCAGAATTGATGTATTTATGACAGTGTTTCTATGACAGAAGAAATTATTGCAGTGAGCCTAACTAAAATGAAAAGAAAATCTACTAATTTCTCTATTTCTGATCTTTTACTTATTCTTCTGTTTTATCTTTTGCTCTTCATAATTATAATTAACTGATGAAAGTATTCCTTTATCAAATAATGTATTTTGTGATATTAGGTTTTCTACTACTTAGTTTTCAAATAACAACAATAAACAGAGAAAACTTCTGATTTTAAGACTTCCCAGATTGTTGTGATTAAATATAAACTCAGTATAAGTGTTTTCACATCAGTTAATTTTTCCCGTTTTTTTTTAATGGAATACAAAACTCCCCTCATCAAATTTCAGTCATATTCCACTGAGCTTTTATTTTGCTCTATTATTGTATTTTGAAGAGTATTTGAGCCAATAATCTCCTAATCAACCAATAAAAATGAATACTATGATTTATTATAGCACTCTGATCTTAAATTAAGAATTAAAAAAAATTTTATAGAAATTCAGTTCTCAATATTAACAAAAATTACTTTGTATCAATTTTTTTTATTTGTAAACAAACCCCTTTATTTCACTTATGATTTGTAATGATTACCTGAATACTGAACTGACTGATAAAGTCGAGTATTGCAAACTTAAAAAAAAAAAAAGATATGAATAAGCAAAATTTCAAAACTAATTGTCCAGTTTACCTGCTTTCTTGCTTGTAATGATCCCAGTCACGATGATCTTTACCATTACTAAAAGAAGAATAGGGTCTTTTCCTAGAGTCAGTCTTTTTATAAGAATCTCCCTGATGTCGGTCTTTATGATGATCATGATACTGAGATAAGTGTCTATCAGATGAATAACTGTCCCTGCTGCTATCATCGTGATTTGTATTCTCTTTTAATCTTTCCACATCTGTTAGATAAAAGAGTATAGCTTTGGTTAATGATGTGTAAAAACAAATAAACAGAAAACAGACCAAAAAAAACATGGTAAACAAAAGTAACTTTGCTACTAGATTATAAGAACACCTATTTCAACTCCAGAAAAAAAAAAAAATCAGTTGTTCAACAGACAGTTAAAAGACTTTAGAAATGGTCTCTAAAGGCAGTTTAGTAAGGCCTACAAAAGAGTTACTGTATTCTGAAATGTGTAAAAATGCAACTGAAAAATTTAAGGCCCATTTTCCTCTCAGACTATACTTTCGTTGCTCTTGCACCAGTAGAACACATTATTATTAGATTTATTTGTTTTAAGATCTTATTTACTTGACACACACACAGAGAGAGAGAGAAGGATAGTAGAACACATTATTATTAGATTTATTTGTTTTAAGATCTTATTTACTTGACACAGAGAGAGAGAGAGAGAGAGAGAGAGAGAGAAGGAGAGAGCACACGCAGAGGGAGCAGGAGAGGGAAAAGAAGAAGCAGGCACCTTGCCAAGCAGGGAACCCAATGTAGGGCTTGATCCCAGGACTCTGGAATCATTACCTGAGCTAAAGGCAGATGCTTAACCAACTGAGCCACCCATGCATGCCCGAAATAACATTTTTAAAAAATACATTCACTTTAACAATTATTCTATAAGTTCTAGAAACTGACAAGAGGTTGATTTATGGGAAGGTTAATAAGCTAAAAGGATTACTGTTTAAGATAACAAGATTGGATATAAAAATGTGGGTATTACGTAAAACAAACCTGAAAGAGGAAAACAATTTTTAAATTTAGTCTCTAAAATAATTAGTAACACTTACCTGGATTTCTAATCACTTGAGCATTCAAGTTGCTGTTCTGGTCATTATTTTGCTAAAATAAATGCAGATATGTAAAAATCTTTAAAGTGGTTTCAAATACCCTTACAAAATTGGAAAAAGAAAAAAAAAAATAACCACCCTAAAAAGAAAATCCTGATGTTGAAAGAAGTCCTCATATATTAGAATGTATAAATGTATCACTTCCAGATACACTTCCAGATTTTTTAAAACATAGACTATCTGTCCCATGACTTTCTTTAAAATGAAAGAATTTTATTTAAAATTGAAAGAATTTTAGACTTACAGAAAAGGTGCAAAAAAAGTACCTAGAGTTCCCATATGCCTTTTACCCAGCTTCTCCTAATGTTAATATCTTACAAAAGAGCACAGCATAATCAAAACTGAGTAATTAACATTGGGACAATACTATGTACTGAACTAGAAACTTTATTCAAATTTTACATTTTTCCAGTAAAAATCTTTTTTCTGCTCCAAGACCCAATCTGGTATTCATATGAAAAATGAGTTTTCATGTTATCTTAATTTCCTCCAATTTCAGACAGCTTTTTAGTTGGTTTTTTTTTTTTTTGTCTTCGATGACCTTGACACTTCTGTAGAGTACTAGACAGTTATTCTATAGAACATCTTTCAGTTGGGGTTTGTCTGATATTTTTCTCATGATCAAACTAAGGTATGCATTTTTGCCAAGAATTCCACAAAAGTGATGTACCTTTCTTAGTGCATGTACTGAGGGTTTATGCTATTAACCCTGATCAAATGTTTAAGGTGGTTTTTAAACACTTTGGAGGAGATACCCTTAGACTATGCCAGTATCTTGTTTTCATGACCACTTATTTTAGCTTCCTTCAGAAGATCCTACCTGTAACAACTTTTATTGTGCTCTAACACTGATTTTGCATTTCCTTCATTCCTTCTACATTTATTAACTGAATTCTTCTATATGGAAGAATGTCTCAGTTTTAGTAACATAAACTAATGGAAAAAAATATGATCCATTAATTTACCTGAGATTCCTGTCGTTTTTTAATAGCATGTTTATATAATTTATGTAATTTTCTTGCGTCAAACTCCGTAAACTTAGATACAAAAATCCACAGGTTTCTAGAAGAAGAACAGGTAAATCAGTCTGGTGGAAAAAATTAAGCCTTTTTATGGAACCCCTAACCTCTAGACAGAAACACACATGCACACATACTTGGCCTTCTATGGAACAAAGCCCAAGGACATTATTTCTAGTATTTTTAAAAACTTTATATGGTTAAGACTCCAATCTTTTTAAGTAATCTCTGCATCCAACACCAAACTCACAACCTTAAGATCAAGAGTTCCATGATCCAAAGACTGAGCCAGGCTGGTGCTCCCATATGAATAAGACTCCAAATGAAATTTAACATTAACTTTTACATCTCTTCCAAATCCTTTCATTTTATAATGTTTTAGAATGAAAAGTAGTAATCCATCCTCATTTGAAACCAAAAAGTTATAAACTTACAAATCAGGAAGGGACTCATATCATGGTTCCTATTACTATAAAAGAAATAACCTATGTTAGTAGTCTGACTAAAGATACCATCAGATAGTGTGGATTAAGCTTGTTTAAGAAGGGTCCTAAAGAATGTGTTAAAGAGGGGTGCCTGGGTGGCTCAATGGGTTAAAGCCTCTGCCTTCGGCTCAGGTCATAATCTCAGAGTCCTAGGATCAAGCCCTGTATCGGGCTCTCTGCTCGGCGGAGAGCCTGCTTCCCCCTCTCTGCCTACTTGGGATCTCTGTCTATCAAATAAATCAATAAAATCTAAAAAAAAGAAAGAAAAAAAAGAATGTGTTAAAGAGCAACTGTATGGGACCCATTAACAGAGAAACTTTACATTTGGATCTTGAATATAAAAAGATAATGTGGCTATATTTCCATTTAAGCCTAATAAATATATATAATTGAACTTCACTGTATCCCTGTTCTATAGTTCTGTGGTTTGGGAGTCATCATGTGAGTTGAAAGAGCTTGAGATGTATAGAATTCTGTTTTATGGTATTTAAGGAAAGCATTAAAACTCTAGTATATATATTCCAACTATAAATAAAAGATTAAGCCAGACAATATAACGTAGTACTTTATGATTATTTCCTCTCCTTCCTCATAATCTTTTTTTTTTTTTTTTCAGATTATTTATTTCAGACAGAGAAGAGAGCGTGAACAGGGAAAGGGGCAGAGGGAGAGTTCTTGATCTCAGAACCCTGAGATCACAACGTGAACCAAAATCCAGAATCAGATGCTTAATGGACAGAGCCACCCAGGCGCCCCTCCTCATAATATATCTTATCACTCAGTTGAAAAATATACAGTGCCTTATATATAGTTTATAAAGGGTTGCAAGTACAGATGATGTTATTTTACAGATGATTACTAGTGGGCTCAGAGATATTCTGTAACTGTTCAAGATCACAAAGCCAATAATTAGCCAAGATGGGGACCAAGCATGTCTTCTGATACCAACTCCAGGAATCACTGCATGGCATTATAGGCACATGTCTTTATGCTTTTATTGTCCATGCATGGCTTCAGTGTCTTTAGTCATGATAGCTCAGTTTCATTTGTTTTCAAAAGCTTAGTGATCATAATCAACTTCGTCTCCTCTCTCTAACATGGTTCCTGGTGGAGTTTAAGGAGAAAGTGGACAAGGATAAAATCTCTCTTGTAATCATCAGTCCTTCAGAAGTATGTCATTATTACAGTTTTCTGCTTTAATGTATAGCTGTACTGCATAAAGCAAGGAAATCCACAAACTAATAAACTGATATGACTGGGTTGTGGTCATTTTGGAGTATTCCTAACTTGTCTAGTAGCGTGGCTTAACACTGATCTGGATCTGGTAGTCATTAAGTGATTTGTATAATATTATAGCAGCTCAGATTTATAAATTTTAAGATCAATTGTGTTGCTGCTGCGTCTAAAATAAAGGGGAAAGTAAAAGTCTGCATTTTACACTGCTTGAGAAAATTAATTTTTACAAGGCTGTATACTTAGACCTAGAAGATGAATTGCTAAATTTATATAACAATAAATTTATTTATTTGGTACTGCAAAATTCTAAAGTTATTACTAAGAAAAATTTGGCGAACTGTAGAAATTTCTAAAAATAAAATGCAGCCTGAATTTTAATAGAAGTTTCCACTACTTTTTTTTTTTTTTTTAAGATTTTAATTATTTGAGAGAGAGAGAGAATACACATGAACACAGGCAGGTAAAGGGGCACAGGGAAAGGGACAAGCAGACTCCCCACTGAGCATGGAGCCCAATGCAGGGCTCAATCCCAGGATTTGGGGATCATGACCTGAGCTGAAGTCTGGTGCTTTATTGACTGTGCCACCCAGCCAACCCTTCACTACTTTGTGTTTAAAGGAAGAGGTGCCACCTGTGGCTTATCACGACATATAATTAAGCAATCTTTCACAAATACAAAGCTTTGAAGTTAAAGGGAAAAAATGAAAACAATCGCCCTCAGACTACCTCTTTAAACATTATTTTGTTACCTAAACTTCAGAATAAGAAACTGAAATAATAAGACACAAATAGATGGTTACGTAATTACAAATTTCATGTTTCCTGAAAAGCACATCACTTACTTTCTCCACTGCTTGATTTGTTCAGGATTTGCATACTCTTTCAGACATTCTGTGATATGGTCTCCAATTTTTATTAAACACTGTCTAGTATGCTCCAATTGTTCTCTTTCTGAAAGGCCTTTTTCAGGCCTATCAAGTTGTTTCAAAGCTGCTTTGACAGGCCTCATCCTTTCTTTACACTTTAAATATGGGAAAATAAGAACATGTATTAAAAATAAGAATTCAACAAAGATCTTTTTCCTTCAATACATCTATATGAGTAAATATAACACTATTTGATGCTAAAATAAGCATTAAAGCTTGCATCGCAGCTCTTAAATATCAGGGTTTTTTCTCTCAGATTTTCTTCAGAAAGTAAGGTTTTCCACTATCGTTTAAATTCAATCTTTATGTATGTTAAAGCTTTGGGTTTACTTACCTTCTATAAAAATGGTTACTTTATGCCTTGTAACACATTATTAAGCAGTCTTAAACACAGAATGTTAAAAAATAATATATCTCAAAACACAACTTAGTATCTTAGATTCACTCTAATATAGAATAAAATGTAAAAAATAAGGATCTTCATAAAATAAAAATGCTGGCAAAGATATTAAAATCAATGTAGCTATAAGTATAAACTGTCTACGCTTCTAAACCTTTGGGACAAAAGAAAGTAGCTAAAGAATTTTGCTCTTATATTTTGGCTGGTCAGGGAACTGGGAATGCTTGATAGGAACCAACCTTTTCCATTGCCTACATATCACTGGCATGCCAATAAAAGGATGATATATCAAAAACTGTATGATTTAGTTAAAAGTCCAACATGTGCAATAAAAGCTATAACCTTAAGCCAAAACTAAATAAGAGTATTACTAAAAAACCAAACTATACAAATTTTATTTATGCATACAAATGCAAAACAAATGTAAAATGAATAATGATATCCTCAAGTAGCAAAGCTGGGTTAGTTCCCAGAATGTTAAGGATGGATCAACTATAGAAAATATATTTAGTTGAACCAACATCATTTAAAGAAGAAATCCTCATATCACTGCCATGGAAGGGCCAGTCTTATTAAGTGTCTGTATATGTGTGGAATCGTTTCTGAGTATTTTATTCTGTTTTATTGACTTATTTATCCAAATCGCTTGGAAGTTATCTATCTTCTTTCAGGAATAATTTAAATAATATTAGAATTACATGCTTTTTAGTTAAAATCAGAATTCTGCCAGGCCTGTTGTCTTTTTTTTATTAAGGGAAAATCTTTTCCTTTCTAATTTCCAGCATTACTCCTCTCTGTTCTCCACATTTCCTGTTTCTTGCTCGATTTTGGTAGTTTATATTCTGCTAGAAAATGATTCATTCAACATATGTAATTTGAGTACATACCATGTTCTAAGCATTATCTCAGACCCAGGAAATAGAGCAATAAATAAAAGAGATCTTGCTTTTGTGGAACTTGTACTCTAGTAGGAGAAAACAGCCAATAAATAAATAAGATGCAGTGTGTTGGATGGTGACAAAGAAAAATAAAGCAAGAAAAGTAGACAGATTTCTACTTCAAGTAAGACTTCAGAGAAGAGTGATGTTTGAGCATCTATTTAAAGAAAATGACAGAGTAAGCGATTTTGAGCAGAGGGAAGAACAAGTACATATGTTCTAAAAATTGAAAGTTCATGGGGCGCCTGGGTGGCTCAGTGGGTTGGGCCGCTGCCTTCGGCTCAGGTCATGATCCCAGGTCCTGGGTTCAAGCCCCGCGTCGGGCTTTCTGCTCAGCGGGGAGCCTGCTTCCTCCTCTCTCTCTCTGCCTGCCTCTCTGCCTACTTGTGATTTCTCTCTGTCGAATAAATAAATAAAATCTTTAAAAAAAAAAATAAATAAAAATAAATAAAAATTGAAAGTTCAAAGGAATAGTATAAATGCCAGCATGGCCGGAACCTAGAAGTAGCAAGAGATGATGGGGATAATAAACCAGATACAGTATCTTTTAGCCTATTATGAATCTTTCATCCTGAGTCAGGGAAAGCCACTCTTCGAAGGATTTGAAGCAAAAAAATAAGCAGGGGTGACTTTACCCTCTCTGTAACAGTCATTATCACTCTGGCTGCTGTGTGTGGAGTATGCACTGAGGAATGAAAAGGGTATGAGCAAAAGATGAATGGGAGCAGTGAAAAACAGCTAAGAAGCTTTTGAAATAATTGAAGGCAGAGATGGATATAGCTTGAAGTAGTATGGAAGAGCCAATATGATTTGCTCATTGCCTGATAGCGGAAAAGAAAAAAAGAATTCCTGACCAAAATCTATGCTAAGGCCAAGGCCTGAAGTTGGGAATTGGAGCAATGATAACCAATATTTACAAAGCACTTGCTAGGTATTAGAAGCCATGTGTTGTGTAAAGTCACCTCATTTAATTCTGCTAGTAGACCTTTGCAACACTATTTATTTTATTGAAGAAACTGAAGCTTAAAGTGAAATGACATCTATCAAACCCAGGTCTGACCTCAAAGGCTGTACTCTTTCTTAACTGTTAAATTACATAGGATATTTAGGAGACAAATCAATAAGACACAAAGAAAATCAAGAGGTGTCAAATTAAGCAAAGATGTAAAGGAAAATGAAGACCAAGAAAAGACCACCGAATTTAATAATCAGAGCTACTTCCAAATAAAATTTATATAGCAGTAAAATCCTAATCATGTGAGCTCAGAAAGTTTGGCTACAGAGTCCATGTTGAAAACTATTCTATTCTCTCCATAATACAAGCGATTTTAAGATCAATCATAAAAGTTGATGGAGAAGAAACTCGTGCATTGGGCACAACAGGAAGTTTTCCATTTCAGCAGTTATATGAACCAGTCAGAAGGCTAAGGAGGAAATGTAGGCAAAGAAAGGTGGCAAGAGGTACTATCTCACCTAACTCAGTAATGAATAGGCAGAGTAAGGGCAGCAGTTCAAAAGAGTTCAGTCTTCACTTCAGAAAAGCAAAAGCACACCACCACCTCCCTATTCCCACCCAATAGAGAGGCTTTAAAAAAAAAAAAAATCAACAGAAAATAGAGAGAGGCTAGATTAAGAACCAGGTCACAAACAGAAAGGTTAACCTTAAAAAGATGCTGAGGGATCCCAGCATGTAAGAGATAAAAATGAAAGTCCAGAGATATGTTCAAATAAGTACGATGGAAATCAGGAATAAGAGTAGCTTATTCTGTCTCCAACATTCTTAGGGATTGGAGGGATGTAAACAGCCTAAAGTAAGAAGGAGAAAAAAACTGAGGTAGGAACTACTATACTTAAAGAGCATGAAAAATTCTGAAGGTGTATTAGGGCATGCCATGGAATGAGCAGGAACAAATAAATAAATGGGTTCAATGATCAACATTCTCTAGTTAGGGTACAAAGTAGAAGAAAATGGGAAAAGAAGGTAACCTGGGCATCTAAAACAGTGTAGGAGGTAAAACAAAAGCATGTTTTTAGAAGTGAAAATTTCCATCTTTCAAGTATAGCATTTGATTAATACTAGCAATAAAACTGACTTAAAATTATACCAAAACAGCAAAAAGATTCAGATTCTAGAGATCCTAAAGAGGAAATAGTCTTTTTTTAAAGATTTCATTTATCTTTTTAGAAAGAGGGAGGAGAGAGAGCATGTGCAAGTGCATAAGAGGGAGAGGCAGAGGGGGAGGGAGAGAATCTTAAGGAGGCTCCAACACGGGGCTCAATCTCATGACCCTGAGATCATGACCTGAGCCAAATCAAGAGTCAGAAGCTTAATCAACCAAGCCACCCAGGCACCCCAAAGATGAAATATTCCCATATGAATACATATTTACATGTATTTGTGTATACCGTAACCGTATATAAATAAGATACATTTATATCAGACTATAGATTTTCCCTTTAGGTGCTACCAATAATAATTTATCTCTTATTGAAGAATAATTTGTACCTTTCTCATATCATTCAGTCTTTTTTCTCTAGTAACATTTCTACTACTCCTGATTTTGCTCTGTATCTGGATTTTTTTAGTCCTTTAACAATCTGCTGGCATGTCTATATTCAACAACAATATCCACCACAACCACTACCAATTTTTTGAGCAAAGTACTAGCTGAAAACTTTCTATGTATCAACTCTTCTGATCGTGATACTTACTTTTCTAATAGCAGCACTCTGGCTCCAGAGCCAGTACATTCAATTGCTGCACGTAACTGCTTTCCCACACTGCAACCTCACTATAAAGTTTTCCTCAAAATTTATATCACAATTAATTTCACAGTAGAGACTATTTTGGGTTCTTGATTATATAAAGAACTCATTTGGAAAGAGGCCAAGATTGAGCCTCCCTGACTTTGATGAATATAAAAGCATGACAACACGTAAACCCAGTATTTATTAGCCAAATTGTTAGTTAAAGTAGCCTATGAAACTGTACTAGTTCACAAGAGGGAACAGGCAGAAATTTTAGAAACCTTTCTATCAATTTGACAATGTAATTTTAGGTCTACTGAATCTGGTAATACAATGGGGCTTACGTTTTGCATTTTCCCCTTATTTTCACTTTTCTAATGAAATAAATTCACTATTTGTTTTTATTGTACTTTCTAAGAATATTGGTCTATAAAAGATTGGGGAAAAAAAGCTAGTCCTATTCTATAGATAAGAAGCAATGTTACAAAGATAAAAGGTACAGGAACAGAGAAGTTTACAATTCTAAAGCTGAAGGGAAAAAAGTTTGCTCCAAGCATTCCCTAAATGCCTCTCCTTAAAGTCTTTATTAAAGAGCTTTTCCAAGTTAATTCTAAATTTAAGAAAACTTTCAAAATTTAAATCTATTGCCTTTATTAATCTGAACTGTAGTACTACCCAATTCAAATACACTTCTAAATTAAAAGCTCCAGAAGATAAAATTGCCAATTAAAATACTGTATGAATTCTTACTAATAACCAGCAAGTCTACTACTTACAATGCTGAATGTCTTCTGATCTAGCTCTTCAGATTCTTCAGATATGGGAACTGGTTCACCACCTGCGGTGATATGAACTGGAGCATCTGACACTGAAGATTTCTTGGATCTTTCCTTGCTATCAGACTTGGATTCACTCAACTAAAGAAAAAGAGAAAATAAAAACAAAAGTCCAACAAAAACAAAGGTAAAATGATTAACACTTCCAGAAAACAATTACTGTCTTACTTTATTCTACAGTGATTTTGTTCACATTCCACACTCTATTTTATCTGTCTGGGAAACCAAAAATGGATCCACTCTGCAATGTTACCATATAGGTAAAGCTTTAAAAACAAACAAACAAAAAAGTTTTTCTCCTTTTCTAGATATCCATATGTATTTTTAAAGAACTTGGTTATTCAGGCTAATTTGGGATGATAGGCAATTTATTTTCCTAAAATGTAAATATGCTGATTGTGTCACTTTCTAAGTTTATATTATGATTTGCATACCTTTTCTTCCTTTATGTCTTTTTCTTTCTGTATAGCTTCTTTTACTTTGTTTTCTCTTTTCTCTTTAAAATCTTTTTCCTTTATATCTTTCTTATCCTCTTTTTCTTTTAGCTCCCTTTTAAGTTCTCTTTTATTCTCTTTTTCTTTTGCTTCCCTCTTTTCTTCTGATTCCTTCTTTATAAAAACATCTGGCTCAGGTCTTTCTTCACTGTCTCTTTCTGTTTTAATTTTTTTATTTGGATGTTTCACAGAAGTGATCTCATCCTGAAAAGGGCAAGTATGGCCAATGTATTACTAACCAAATCTTGACAAAGACTAATTTCTTTTCTTTGCATGACTATGGATTGCATGTACATGGATTCAGAAAGAAATAACCCAGAATCCCGTTAATAATGATACATGCAAAGTTCACCTTCCTATAAAAACTAAAGTAAGCCAGTCCCATTCAAAATTCAAAATAAAATGAAAGGAAACAGAACCTCATTTAAACGGCAAATGTTTGAAAAGGACGGACCTCTGCTCTATCCCTCTTAGTGATGGGTAGAATTCTGTTTCATACATGAGACTATGTAATGAACTACAAAAAAGGAACTTTAGTACCTTAAAGTAAAATTTGTCTTAGTTCAAATTTTAAATGTTAAGTATACTAAAGCATGCTATGTGCCTTTCTAATATAAAAATCTTTCTAAAAACACATTCTCACCTTTTCATCATCTTCATCAGACTTCTCTGAAGGCAGGGGTGAAGAATCACTCTTTATTTCTTCTTTCACTTTTATAGACTTCATTGCTTTATTCTTCTTAGCTCTTGCTTTTCTCCTCTTTGACCCTCCCTAAAAATAATTATTTTTATTCTAACCAACTCCACAGATTCAGTTAAAAAAAAGAAAAAAAAGATTCTTGAATACTAAATCTAAAAAGCTAAAAGAACAGATATTCCTACCCAATCCTTAGTCTAATCACAATAAGCTACACCAGTCTTAGAAAATCAACAAAAGTGATTTTGTACATATTATCAAGTACATATTTGTACAAATCAAGTACATATTATGAATAACAGGAACTAACGACAATTAATTATTCCCTTAAAAAAGGATTAGAGAAAAGCAGAAGTTGAAAGAAACAGAAGGAAGGTTTTTCACCTTCCTAAATTACTATTATCTTAAACTAAATTTGATCCTACCAGAGACAGCATTACAAATATTTTTATTGGTACATAGGTAGTTACTAACATTGTGGTTATAATGCAAATGGTTAAAGGCTGTTAGTTTCCAATTACCCCTTCTTCAGTGTATTTTTCCTACTATTTTGGACCCCCTGCCCCTAATAAATAAGCTCAGTGTTCTTTACACTGTACCTTCAGCTCTCCAATACCACCAAATAAAAGAGTAATAGAGGCTTGATCTCTTAAAAAGTACACCACTTTAAACAGGTTGCCCCTAGTACCTATCCAAACATTAGGAAAAAAACCTGGATCCCACTTCTGAAAAAAGGACATACCAGTTTTAACAGAAATGCAGAGATAACTTAGGGCAAAATGTCATCAAATGCAATTAAAGTTATCAAATTACAGAAAAATACACTTATAAGGTCATATTAGCCTCAGATATCTAGGGCTTTCAGTAAACTAAATTTATCATACTGAAAAGTAAACTGCTCTTTTTTTTTTTTTTTAAGATTTTATTTATTTATTTGACAGAGAGAGAGAGATCACAAGTAGAGAGGCAGGCAGAGAGAGAGAGGGAAGCAGGCTCCCCGCTGAGCAGAGAGCCTGATGCAGGACTCGATCCCAGGACCCTGAGATCATGACCCGAGTCGAAGGCAGCGGCTTAACCCACTGAGCCACCCAGGCGCCCCTAAACTGCTCTTTAAGCAACTAAATTTTAACTTACTGCACCAGAAAGCCTCTGAGCTTCTTTTTTGGCAAGATCTCTACTAAGTAATTTGATGAGGTAGTCCGCACGTGTCTGCAATTGCTTTGCTTGTGGTTTTTTATCAGGATCATCAGGAAGGATCTTGAAAGAAATTAATTTTTTCAGGTTGTTTTTAATAAGTAATATGAAAAATTTATTGCCTATACATAAGGCTTACACATTTAAAGAAACAAATAATTTACTGCAAGTTCTAACTGTTGAAATTTGAATGCAGTAAGAATGCAAAATACATTTTTTTATTTATACCTACACCACAGCAAAGATTTCATTTGCCTGGGAATGAGTTCTAAATAAATACATGAAAAAAAAAATCACTCCATTCAAAATAATATAAAGTGTGAGGTTAGAAATTTCCTTCAAATGTACAAGTATATTTAGCATCCAGTGTTATTAAACATTATTTTTAGATTTCTTCCCTCTCTTAGTAACAGTATATTTAACTATAAAGTATACAAAAATTCATCAAATACAATGTATCAGCTAGTATGTGACCCAAAGTATGGACTCTGAAGAAATTTTTACAGTGGGAATTTAAGCTATTCAAGTTTGGCTTCACAGATAGCAAATGATGAAACACCAATATCAAAAGTGACTGTGAAGAAGTAAAATATAAAAAGATATATGATAATAAGGCAATGCTTCCAGTGTTTTCCAGTCTAGGCAAAAAAATGATTTTAGTTGTGGTAGTATCAAATCACTAAAACCCCTAAACATTAATAATTTAAAAAAAATTATTTTGCTCTTGAATAATGTGACAGAATGAGAATTTTACTTTAAACCTAGTAATATGAAGAAAAATAAACCTATGCCTTAATAAAAAAATATAATTTCAGAGGTAAAGCAAAATCTAAGAGACATTCAAATTCAACCCCTTCATGAAAATCAAGAAGCCAAGGTCATACAGCTAGTTGCAACCTTGGTTTCCTATCAATTGAGTTTATTTCTAACATAATTTAAAAGCAAAAATATAATTCAGTATCAGTAGTCTACAGAAACAAGAAATATATAAGTACCTTGTGTGTTAAACTGAGGTCAGGATCCATTTTAATCATTTCCCAGCTTCCATATCCATATTCATAGATACCAATTAACAAATTGGAATCATCTTCTTTGCCCCAGTCTATATCAAAATGAGCTGCCTTTGTGTGGCATGGGATAGTATACCTGTATCAAAGTTAATAACCACTTTCAAGTTTATAACTGCCATTTTTTTTTTTTAAGATTTTATTTATTTATTTGACAGAGAGAGATCACAAGTAGGCAGAGAGGCAGGCAGAGAGGGAGGGAGGAAGCAGGCTCCCTGCTGAGCAGAGAGCCTGATGCAGGGCTAGATCCCAGGACCCTGGGATCATGACCTGAGCCGAAGGCAGAAGCTTAACCCACTGAGCCACCCAGGCGTCCCTATAACTGCCATATTAAAAATTAATTTTGAAGGACATATTTCAGTTATTGGAACTTCAAAATACTATGCCTTATTTATTTTTAAAAACATTTCATTCAAACTAGCCAATGATATAAGACTTTTATAACATACATACAAATTCGAATTATTGAATAACAACAAATAGTTTACAATGGATAAAGTAAACAACTCACTGCTTTCTTTCTTCTGGATCTGAAGGAATGGATTTGTGCAATGGTATTAATTCTTCTTCGTGGGAGATGACGAGCTTGGCATTCACCTGTACACCTGATATTCGGAATGTTGGACCCTTCACTTTTCCAAGTCTACCACCTTAAGTTTAAGACATAAAAAAAATGAAATATCAATTCTACAAAATACAAAGATATGCTATTACTTATATTAATAATCATTAATATTTAACTGTATTTATAAGTATTACTTATTTATATTACTGAGTGGTGGCACTTGCTGCAAACCTTAAATTTCACAAGATTTTTCAGTACATACTATAGAGATTACAATAAAGCAGATGTGGATTCACAGAAAGCATTTCATAGAAAGTATTCCCATAAATGTTTTATCAATTGCACAAGATACATCTATTAATACTCTTACCTTCTAAATAAGTGTTCTAGCATAATTTTTCTCAGTATACCTTATTACTAAATATTAGCTAAATATTTTAAGTAAATTACAAAATAAGCATAATGAAATAACTATGCCCAAAGCCATTACCACATAGGCACACTATCTTTTCCCAGCCATCTATACTAAAAATACAGAAACTTCTGATGTTACCAATTAGTTAGAATACATCAGACAGATAGAATCTACTGCTTTCAAGAATACAATTCTGTTACCCTTTCCTATTACCCAGTATGGTCCTGCTTTGTTTTTCAAAGCATCTTTTAAGAGTGGTGAAAAGGTAAATACCCTCCTAACTCAGTAAAAGCGTTATTTGAAACTTCCAGTTACTCTCTTTTTAAATCATTCTCACTTTAATATTACCTGTTCGTTCTGTTCCTGAAGAATTATCCTTTAAAGCTTTAATGCAACCATTATGCACCAATTCTCCTAATCGTCGGAGGTCTGTCTCTGACTTATCAACTAATTCAGCATCCCGAGCAATTGCATCTAATCTGTTAATGAAATAATAAAATTTTCAGGTAAATACAGAGAATAAAGTGGTAGCATTTAAGACACAGTAGTTCCACTCTACCTCAACCTCTACATGTCACTCTACATCCCCTAAAAAGTCTAGTTCACATAAATGGCACAAGATACATAAAAAAGGAGTTCAAAAAGTGTTTAAAAATTTGGCAGGGAAACTATTTATTTATGCATTTATTCAAGAATAATAAAGTTAACCGATTCATTATAAAAAAATGGTATGCTCCCAGGGCTCCTGGGTGGCTCAGTGGGTTAAGGCCACTGCCTTCGGCTCAGGTCATGGTCCCAGGGTCCTGGGATCGAGTCCCGCATCGGGCTCTCTGCTCAGCCTGCCTCTCTCTCTCTGCCTGCCTCTCTGCCTACTTGTGATTTCTGTCAAATAAATAAATAAAATCTTAAAAAAAAAAAAAATGGTATGCTTCCAACTTGAAGATTATGTAATAATTCTATAAAAGCTCTTCATAACCAATCATATCTTAAATTCTAAAGTGGCTAAACATTGTAATAAAGATGATCCTTGAACACAGGCTTGATCTGGACAGGTCTAATTATATGTGGACTTTTTTTTGGTAAATATAGTAACTCTAAATATCCAAAATAAAACAGAAAATATCTTTAAGAGGGAGTTCTAGAGAGAAAAAATAGAATTGAGCCAATCTGAGTCTTAGCTACTGTATATTCAGACATTGGGCCTTCCACAACAAAGGACAAAGAATATTCAAATCACCAACAATTATTGAAATTAACCATTAACTTAAACACACACACACACACACACACACACACACACACACACACACACACCCCTGTCCTGATAAACTAAATTTTAAACATGAACTATAATTAGGGAAACTTTGTAAATGATTTTTAAGCAAATTTAATGAAGTAGTTAAAGCCAAGAGTAATATATGTAAATAAAGCTGAAAGCACATAACACACGTCCTGTGATTCTAAGAATGAAATATTTACCTTTCCAGAGGGCCACCAAATTTCTTGTAACTCTTGATAAACCTAACAGAAAATAAATGTTTGGTTTAAATGTGTTATCCATTAAAAAATGATATATAAATATACAGAAATAAGAAAACAACTGTTAGTGCAAGAATTAATTCAAGGCACTGTTACTACTAACACAAATGAAGAAACCATGCTAAAGACAAAAATGTTAAAACATTAATATATACCAAGTAAGACAAGACATATTTTAACACCCAGCATGATGTTTAGAAACCAATATAAATAAAACAATAGAAGCTAAATTTTATTTTAGAAATTATTTTATTATTTTCACAAGACAAGTTCAAGGCTACCACAGGAAGTATGTCCAGAATTATCAACCATACTACACCTCCTTCACATTCCAAGTATTGATAAAAGTTTACTAAATAATAGCTTTATTTCAGATGTATGGTATAATACCAACAATGGAAAATAAAAATTTTACTTAAGAACAAAGCTACCAAGTGGTTGATGGATGAGGGAAAATATCCAGGAAAAGTAGAAGTTGAAATGTTCTTCAACTAAAGACAGAAAGTCCAGCAAATCAGGTGGTCATAAAAGTACCCTTAACAAAATCTAACAACATATTTAGTTTTCTGGTAGAAAGAATGAGGAAGAACTTTATCGGTCAGGTCTATGATTTAAAAGAAAAGAGTTAAAATGGCTTGAAAGAAATAACAAACTCTCAAAATATAACAGTAAGCAAACCTTTTTACAAATTTCATAAGCAAAAATATTACATAAACAAAAGCAGGCTGATATCCCATTCCCCTTATATAAATGTATATAAAGAAAAACATATTTTCAAAGAAAACTGTAACTTATCCTACATGACTATCTTACCTCAATTCTTACTTGGACATATCAGAAATGCTTTTAACACTGCTACTTTCAAAAAGCAAACCTCCTCAGTGTTAAAAAAATAGAAAAATATCGAACTAAAGTAGTCCCACATAAAAATAGTAATGTTGGGAGTCATAAATGCAGGAAAAAATTTTAATAAATAAATCCAATGTACTAAAATATACACTCCTTATTCAAAAGGGTCACTATTCCAAACCACATTAATAAAACCAAAAAAATTTAGCAGTCTAAGTAGACTAACAATAAATAACATGCAGAGATTAGATACCAAACTTTATTTTCCATAGCTATAATGAAGACCCAAAAGCAGAACCATCCAATTCCTACACAATTATCATATATTTGCCTCCTCTAAAACCTTCATTTTAATTTTGAAAATTATGGAAATTTGTACATTTAAATTTCACCTTCTAACAAAAGCAAGTTGAAGTAAAATAGTCTTATGTCATCTTACCGCCTAATTTCTGCATCACTAAATCCTTTGATATTCTCTCGAGGAATAGTCCGTGGTCTTCCACGTTTCTTTGGCCTTTTCCTTTCTGAGATGGAGTCACTATCAGATCCAGAATATCTCCTACTTCTACTGCGCCTCCCTTCACTTCCATTAAAACTAATCTGGAATTGGAAAACAAAAATTTATCCAACCTTAGACTAAAGAAGCCTTCTAACTCTAAGAGCAAAGAAAACATTAAGAGAATTAACAAATTCAAATGTTGTCTGTATATCAAAAATTTTTCTATAAATAAAACCAAAAAAGCCAACAAAACAGAGAAAAACATGGCAGTTTAATGACAAAGAGTTATTAACAGCCCCAAACATTTTTTTTAAAATTTTTTTTTTAAGATTTATTTATTTATTTGACAGACAGAAATCACAAGGAGGCAGAGAGGCAGGCAGAGAGAGAGGAGGAAGCAGGCTCCCCACGGAGCAGAGAGCCCGATGTGGGGCTCGATCCCAGGACCCTGAGATCATGATCTGAGCCGAAGGCAGAGGCTTTAACCCACTGAGCCACCCAGGCACCCCACATTTTTTAAAACATTCTTATAAATTAGAAAGAAAATACAAAATTGTCTTTTTTTTTTTTTAAATATTGATTAGAGAGAGAATGCTCACATGTGAGAAGGGGAGGGGCAGAGAAGAGGGAGAAAGAATCTCCAGCAGACTCCCTGCTGAGAATGAGGCCTGATGCTGGATCTCACAACCCCTGACATCATGACCTCAGAAGAAACCAAGAGTCAGATGCTTAACCAACTGAGCCACCCAGGTGCCCCCAAAATTGTTCTTTTGTAAAAATGAGAAAAATTATTAATAAGTGATTAATCAAATAGCATAAACAGAATTAAACAACCTCAATGGTAAATTTTTTTAAATAAGAATTGAAGTAACAGTATTTATAACACCAATTTTTTTTTTTAAGATTTTTATTTATTTATTTGACAGACAGAGATCACAAGCAGGCAGAGAGGCAGGCAGAGAGAGAGAGGGAAGCAGGCTCCCCGCCGAGCAGAGAGCCCGACGCGGGGCTCGATCCCAGGACCCCGAGATCATGACCTGAGCCGAAGGCAGAGGCTTTAACCCACTGAGCCACCCAGGCACCCCTAACACCAATTATTTAACAGAAACATCAAAACATATCTTTATAACTCTCTGGAATTTTTCTAAGGTCACAGTGCATTTTCTGAACCCCTAATATGGTGAAAGCTAACTGAAAGTCAAAGACAGTAGTCAGTTCTTCCTTATTCTAACCTCCTTTCACAAGAAGTAATATAATGCTGTGCTTCCTGTGTACTATAAAAGGAAATCATCATGGGGTTGGCAGAAATAAACACTAACAAGAAACTACATACATGTCACTTTCAGACCACATTTTTTTTGGCTCCACTTCTGCCTATTGATAGGATGTCCCGATCCTAACAACAAATCTCAATTACAAAATCCTAACTACTCTTACACAATCACAAGGCAATCTAATAGTCTCAAATATAGACTATTTTTATACTATTAAATATAAGGAAATACAGCAGAGTTGGTAAGAAAAGATTTAACTTGAACATTGGTTCACCTGTGAAAAGCATGAGTTATAAGCAGGCAAAAGGAAGTTAGCTAAAATTTGCTAAAGGCTTTGTTTGGGTGACTATGAGAGTACGGGATCCCTGGAAATGAAAGGCAAGGAGAATACAACTTGCACCCCGTCTCACACATTCCTCTGCAAAACTCCCAACAGGTGCTCATGAGTAACACTGGGCAGGAGATCAGAAAAAACTTTCACTGAGGGCACTGAGGGCACCTCACCGGGCACCTCACCAAAAGACACAATACAGTTGCAGGAAAAGAAAAAGAAAACAAAACACTCTACCCCTGGGTGAAAGATAGCAGAACAATGACTAAGCAATTCCCTCATTTGCCTCAGACTCAAAATTTAAGGAGGCACCAAAAAAGCTCAGTAATCAAGACAAATAATCTTGTAATTGAATATTCTAAAAAACAAAAGTTAATTCAAACAAAAAAAAAAATCTAGTATTAAAGTTTCTTTCCTTTTGTTGTAGGATCTCATGTAACCTGGCATGACCCTGTTACCATTATTTAAAATCTCCTATTTTCTTCATTTGGGTCATAAAATAAACAGCAATAAACTTAAAAATTCACATCACACAAGGTATGCTGATAATGACAGAATTAAACTAGAAATCATTAACAAAGATAATAAGAGTATCTCCCAAATATTTGAAAATTAAACTAAACTCTGTAATAACAAAAAAGAACAAAAATAAACCAACAAAAAAATACCTACGGGTCAGAGTGCTTCCCTAAGGCAAATTAGAAAATACTCTGAAATGAATGAAAATGAAAACACAACAGGTATCAAAATTTACAAGATTAAAAAAAACGCAGTGCTTACAGGGAAACTTGTAGCATTAAACACTGATAATATTATAAAAGGAAGGTCTTGATTAAATTCTTAAGAATACATCTTAAGACACTAAAAACAGTAGAGCAATTAAAGCAAAGCCAAAAAGAGTAAAAAAGAGCAGAAATCAATTGAAACAGAAAAAATAAATGAAACGAAGGATGATTTTTGGGAGGGATATTATGAATAACTTCATGTCCCTAAATTCAATAATCTAGATAAAATGGACAAATTCCTTGAAAGAAACAAACTGCCAAACTCACAAGAAAGAAATATTGTGAATAGTTCTGTATTTATAAAAAAGCTTAGAGTTAAAAATTCTAACAAAGAAAACTCCAAGCCTAGATGGTTTTCCTGACAAATAATGCCAAACATTTAATGAAGAATACCAATTCTATACAGACTCTTCCCAAAAGCAGAGGAGGGGTGAACACTTTCCAACTTTTTTTTATGAGACAAGAATGATTAAATCAGATGAAATACCACAAAAGAAACAATGGACCAGCATGCTTTATAAACAAAACCAGATCAGTCCAGGTATGAATACCCTTACAACGACAGACATCATCTTTTAAATTAAAAGATCACCTGTTTTGCACAGTTTCTCATTCTTGGAAGCATATAAATTTCTTCAAGTTCCTTTTGTCTTTCTTCCTCTTCTAATCGTCTTCTTTGATCTTCTGGAATTATTTCTTCCCAATTCTTTGAATTTCTTTCTGGTTCCAACTCAATGTCATCCTCATCCATATTTGAAAAGTTGGCAACCTTAAATTCCAGAATTTTAACAGAATAAGCATTAAAGAAAAACTCATCCTTAAATTATATTTTGCATTTTAGGGGAGAGGAAGTGATATCCCAGAATAAGGCAATAAAACCTAAATATCCTCAGGATAATGAATATCACTATGGATTAAACCAAAAATGACTGCTAAGCTATCTATATTCTTTATTAGTTCTTTATTATTTGTTATTTTTTATTAGGTCAAAGTAGAATTAACCAAAAGCCTTATAGAATGATTCTCTTTTGTCCTGCTGCTCAACAAAATCAGTTGACAGACCAACAATATAATTTATAGTAACATGTTAAATCATCTTTTGCAGAAAATAGCACACCAGTCCATTAAGTACAAAGTGCTATAGAACAAACCAATATTCTTGTTTTTTAAAGATTTTTTTTTTTTTTTTTTTTTTTTTTTTAGATTTTATTTATTTATCTGTCAGAGAGAGAGAGAGCGAGCACAGGCAGACAGAATGGCAGGCAGAGGCAGAGGGAGAAGCAGGCTCCCGGATGAGCAAGGAGCCCGATGTGGGACTCGATCCCAGGACGCTGGGATCATGACCTGAGCTGAAGGCAGCTGCTTAACCAACTGAACCACCCAGGTGTCTGCAATATTCTTGTTTTTATGATCATAAAAAAGTAGTACAAAGAGTTACTGACAAGACACAAAGAACTCTGGGTCCATAGATAACCTTAGGTTATCTTGGGTTCCTGGTTTCTTCAATGTTAAAAAAAAAAGGGATAGAAAGAGCTCAATAACTTTTGTGAAGATTAAATAATATACTGAAGGAACTATGAAGACTGGTACACAGAAGGGATTCATTAAAGCTAACTGCCAATAGTGGCATATAAAACTTACAAAAATTGGATGAAAAAAAACCATGCTTATCCTGTGTTAAGAAATGATACTACAAATAGTGTTCATCCTTTCATGTCTTTATTTATTTTAAAGACTTATTTGAGAGACAGAGAATGTAATAAATATTTGTTGAATGAACAAATGACACAAACTGAACTGCCCTTCTTAGAACCCTCAGTTCCTGGAAAATGGCTATCGAGGAACTTGCTTCTTTACACTAAACAGCTTACTCTAGGAGGTTGGCTGACTTATTCTGCTTTAGGACTCCTTGCAACCTTTTAGCCCTTACCAGACCAGGGGTATTTATAAGTACTAATAGGAGTTCATTGCTTACATGGACTGATTAACTTGAGTTTTCTTAGGTATGACAATGCTTAACTTAATCTAACATCAAAAACTGCTCCAACAAACACTAGCTAAAAGCCTTCCGTCATAGAAATCTCCATTAGAGACCATGTTCACTCATTTACCCAAATATTTGAGGATGTGCTAGTTGCCAAGCACTTTTTTAGAAGCTAATTAGAATAACAGCCCTCCTCATTCCATTAAATATACCTATTCATAAATGATTTGGTCCTTTTCAAAACAAGTTGCTACTGGTTTGTCAAAATAAGGGAGAAAAATTTTCAAACACATAGAAAATTTTAAGACAAAAATCTTAAGAAATTATGTTGACTGTGATTAAAGAGATTAATAAAACATGAAATGACAAAAAAAAAATCACTCCCTCTCAATTTAGATAATTTAAAGGAAAAATTACAAAGAAAGAAAATCTACCTTGAACTGGGAAAGCAACTCATCTCCTACAGTTAAAGGGCCTGGTTCGTTTTCATGAGTTTCAGCCCTCTTCAAGATTTCATCTATATCCATTTCCTATAATTAGAAAGAAATCTTTAAGTATACTTTAATATATTTTGAAGTAAATATACCTCATAAATTTAAAGAAATGGCACATTTTAAGGAAAGTTTTTTTTTTACCTGGGGCTCTTGCTCTTCTCCTTCAGGTTCCTTAAAAAGTTCCTCAGCGCCAAACTTTAAAATGGCTGATAATTCTTCTTTATTGAAAGGAGTAGAACTAAATAAAGACAGACAAATAAAAATGCTTAATATTAACAGTTAACAATTTAGTACTTACACTGCACTTTCATTCATTATTGACACAGTCAACTTTATATAAGTTATATGACAGAGTTAGGTGAAGTGCTATAAGTTCATTTATTTTAAAAGATAAGAACTTGAAACCTGGAAATTAAAGGAATTTCTCCCAAGATTTATAAAACTTGAGTGGTGAAATCAGTACTGAATGTATGCTTTTGATTAAAAATTACTCCAGTGCTTTAAAAAATTGAAGAATTACAATACTAAATATGATACATCAAAGATCAGCTTGTAGTATGTAACTACCAGGGTGCCTGGGTGGCTCAGTGGGGTAAGCATCTGCCTTTCACTCAGGTCATGAACTAAGGGTTCTGGGATATAACCCCGTGTCATCAGGCTTTCTGCTCAGGGGGAAGTCTGCTTCTCCCTCTGACTCTCTTCTCCCCTGCCCCGGATTCATGTTCTCTCTAACCAGAAAATCTTAAAAAAAAAAAAAAAAAAAAAAAATTAAAGTAAGTAACTACCTTGAGGGGGCAGAACCTGTATGTAGTACTGTCTTCCCAGTTGTGTCCATTCTCTGAATTACAAGGTGATCTAAAACCATCTTCTTTTTGGCCCTTTCAAGTATATCCTCTTCAACTGATCCCTTCGTAACTAGACGATAAATATTCACCTGTAAAGATACGCATGATGAAACATAAAATGCAGTAAAAAGGATTCACTTGCTAACGAACACCCAAATACTCTACATAGAGGGAAGCTCATCCTATGTGAAATTTTCACTGGTCAAAATAAAAATTAAAAAAAAAACCCAATATATATAAAAGCTAAACTTCTTCAATTTAAAGATTATTTTGAGGCTGTGTCCTTCATATTTTGGTCAGGAGATTTTATTTGCCTTTTTTTTTTTTTTTTTTAAAAGCAATGACAGGGCGCGTGGGTGTCTCAGTGGGTTAAAGCCTCTGCCTTCGGCTCAGGTCATGATCTCAGGGTCCTGGGATTGAGTCCCACATTGGGCTCTCTGCTCCCCGGGAGCCTGCTTCCCGCCCCACTCTCTGCCTGCCTCTACAGCTACTTGTGATCTCTCTCTCTCTCAAGTAACTAAATAAAATCTTTAAGAAATATATTTAAAAAATAAAAAATAAATAAAAGCAATAATAGTAATTTTTAAGTTATTTTTTAGCTGAAAAAAAAAGTGGGAAAAAGTGGTAAACATATTACATCAGTTATGCTAATTCTGATTGTTTCATATTTCATATAATCCAAAATTCTGTGAACCATTTCCCATGTTAATGATGAAACCCTGCCATAAGACAAAGCTTTCCAAAACAAAAAAAATGATGTGTAGATATTTTGCCCTATTTCTCAAGACCAGCAGTTCTATATAAACAGTAGGACCATATAGGGATATTCTGAAAATTTATGGGGACATTTTCATAGTTTTTGAAATCATCAGGTGGGTTTACCAGTACTTAAGAGCACAGGGACCTGGGACATTAGACATTCTGCATTAAACTGGACAATCAGGCACAAAGAAAAAGTATCTTGAGTCTTTCAAGTCTTATAAATGATTTTTTTAAAACTTTTAAATTATTTTGAGTCTAAATTCGATTCCATTTTAAAGTAAATAATAAGAGTTTTAATGAAGTTCTAATACATACACTTTTTTCCCAGCATTTTTACTTCATAAATCAGTAGATAACAGGATATCATTTTATTTAGATCTCTGTCAAAAATTATTTCCAAATGTGTACAGTATTGGTGTCACCAATAAAACGCATCTGTATGACTCATCTATACTCATTTTATAGTTGTTGCATATAAATATTTAATAAGAGATATGAAATACCTTGTGTCAGATTTAGAACCAAATACTAGTAAAACCATAGGCACGTGCATTTCACAAATATGTGGAATTTGAAAAAACTAAACAAATGCTCATAGGGGAAAAGAGAAGCAAACCAAAAAACAGACTCTTAACAACAGAAAACAAATTGATGGTTACCACCTTGGGGATGTGGGTGGGGCATTAAACAGGTGATGGGGATTACGGAGGGCCCCTGTTGTAAGGCGTACCACGTGTTGTATGGAAGAGTTCAAGCACTATGATGTACACTTGAAACTAATAATATACTGCATGTTAACTGGAATTTAAATAAAAATTTAAAAAATAAAAAACACCCAGGAACAGGAAGCAATCTTATTATAATACACCAATAATCAAATAATAAAGAATACAACTCAATAATCATTAATAAAAATATGTATCCATATTTATATATTTTAAATGTGTTAAGTGATAATTAAATTATATTTAAAAATATAGTTATGTTTGTATCACATTTATTTTTTAAAAGTTTTGTAACATAAATGTAAGAAATCTGTGTTACCATCATTTTATTATCCTATTCAGATATTCTTCCCAGAGGTCTACCATGCAACTTTCTATAGTATTTTTATCTAACTGGTTCTTCTAATGTACCCTTTATTTTCTATCACCTATTGGAAAATGCGGTGGCCTTTAATTAGTATCTAAGTAGTATAAATGGAATGAGCCCAGCCATGTGTTAAGGATTTCAATACAGGAAGGTTTAGTGCAATTAACCACTATGCCCCATCTCATTCATAATAACAGGCCTAATCTGACTATTCACAAGGTCCAGCTCACTTATAAGATTACCTTACTTCTTCACCATCTCCTCTCTGGCAGTCTGTAATTTATCTTGGCATGCTATTATCCCTGCTTCAAGTGCACCTCTATAATATGCAAGTAAGAGTTATGACCAATTTTAATATTAATTGCTATTCTCTTATGCACCAACATACCCCTGGATCTTTCCTTCCTTGGTACTTCCAATGGAGAATGAGTTCTGCTCTTATTTTCCTATATATGTAGCTCTATATATTAAAATACGTATTTTTTAAAAAGGTTTTGGGTTGTTGTTTTTGTTCTATTTTTTTTTCTACCTAAATTGCTAATAGGGCACTCAAATTATTTTCAAATTCATGCATTCAATTCAAAGAAAAGGAGGTGCTAAAAACAGCTGATATAAAAGTAGTCACTGGGTCTGATGATGTTAAGAACCACTACTGTAAATACAAGCTTTCAGTTAGGGGTATGCAATATTGTTCCAGAGTATAAAAAATGACAGAAAGAAGCATAATGTATTTCTGATCAGAGTTTTATGAGAATTATTTGGGCAAAATATTTTTTCAATTTAAAATTATGGACAAATTTTTCAGTAGAAAACATGAAATCTTTAAAAAGTAGTATAAATGTGCCCATAAGTCTTTCTGTTGTTTCTTATCTCCTGCTTTGGAGAAGTTTGAGAAGCACTACTCTAGATGTAGGTAAATGAATTAAAATACAAAGACCAAGGCATCAGAATGATGACAGGTGGTTTTTCTCAAGGCCTATTATAACAGTATCAGAAAGCTATATAAAAACTATAAAATCAGAATGGCTTTTTTGCAATCTTATAGGCAAATGGATAAAATACAGGTTAAGAAAGAGGTAGCAATATACTAAAGAAAATCTCTTTCAGTAGTTAAGATAAAAACATTTTAAAGTTTAGGTTTTGAATGAAAAACATTGGTACTCTATAGCTGTAAACAAAACGTATGATTAAAAGAGAGGGAATAATCCTATTTTGGCAGTTACTTCAATTCTGCCAGACCTTCTTTCGGTAAATTTGAGTTCCTTAATATTTTACATGTTAAAGAGCAACATGACTGTGTTCCAATGACTTGACCAGGAAGATAAACCAAAATCACTTCCAAACACTGATGATCATAAAAAAAGAATACAAAAGTAAAATTAAAGAAAAAAAAAATACCTGTTTCTTCTGCCCAATTCGATGAGCTCTAGCCTGTGCCTGAAGATCATTTTGTGGATTCCAATCAGAATCAAATATAACAACAGTGTCAGCGGAGGCTAAATTAATTCCCAAGCCTCCAGCTCTTGTGGAAAGTAAAAAGCAGAAATCCTGTAAGGAATTATAAATAGGCTCGATTTTAAATTCTTCTAAACTGTGACTGTGAATAATTAATTAGAGAATTTAATAATTTATTTTTTTGAATTTAGAAGTATTTCACCAATAAAACTAAAAAGTAGTTTTAAAAAATACTAAAATACAAAACCTCTAGCAAAACCAGTCAACAAGACTCCTAAATACAAATATACATGGGAATAATATACACCAAATTTAAAAAATTCTAAATGAAAGTGGGCTAATTTATTCTGAATCAAATTAACTGTCCTATGCTGAAACAGTATTAAAAAGGGTAAAATTCTTCAGATTTAACACAGAATATTGATTTTTAAAAACCTCACAAAGCAAAACTGGGTAACAACAATATGATTTAAAAAAAAAAAAGCACATACAACTAAAATAGTGATTAAAATAATTCACAATTTTAAAACCATTCATACCTCTGATCCTTCAGCATTAAAATGATCTAGAGCTTGTTTTCTCAGCTCCCCTTTTATTGATCCATCTAATCTCTAGAAAGAACACAGTAAAATACTGCATATAATCAAATCAAATATTTAAAAATAATATTAAAATCAACAAGATTAAAAGCATTGATACCTAATCAATGAAATTAAGTATGAAAAGGCTGTACTGCTTTTGCTAAGACTGTAACAGAATATAAGGTACCTAAGAGGCAAGAAGACAATGTCCAGGCATTTTGTCTCTCAAGTTTGTGCTCTTAACCACTAAAACTATTTCCCCAGATTATAACAGTAAATAATGGCAATGGCTACCATTTCACCTGAGTCTCAGTGTAAGAAATACATTTTACATATGAATGAGTACACAGCTGTGTACCCAAAGCAAGTTACATGAAAACAATGTACCATGATATACTCACATATATTAAAATCTATTTCATTTTTTCAAAATATTGGTACAACTCATTAAACTGATTCCCAGATCCATTAACTGGTTACAGACCACAGTTTTATAAATGCTGATTAAGTCCAGCGTGGTTACTGGACCAACAGCCATCAATGTCACCTGAGAACTTAGAAATGCAAACTTTTGAGCCCCATCCCAGATGTACTGAATCAAAAACTCTGAGAACGGGATCCAGGGACATCTGGGTGGCTCAGTCGGTTAAGTGTCTGCCTTTGGCTCAGGTCATGATCTCAGGGTAATGGGATGGAGCCCCACATTGAGCTCTGCACTCAGTAGGAAGTCTGCTTCTCACTCTCCCTCTGCCCCTCCTCCCTGCTCATGTAGGCTCTCTAATAAATAAAAACTTTAAAGATTAAAAAAAAGAGAGAGAGATAGAGAAAGAGAGAAAGGAAGGAAGGAAAGGAAGGAAGGAAGGGAGGGAAAGAAAGAGGGAGGTAGATCCACCAAAACCCCCTGATTAAGTATGAAAGTCACTGATTTGGGGCACCACGGGTTCTAGTCAAATAGCCTGCATTTGAGTGTCTTCAGTATTCATGGGTTCCTGGACAAATGATCTTGACTTTTTACCTTGTTCATTTCTTTCTCAGGGAATAATCATAATAGTAGTATTTCCCTCACAAAATTCAGAGCATTCAGTGAGAGAAAACAGTAAAAACACTTAGCTCAGTATTGGATATATACTGAGTGCTTACCAAACACTTGCTGAAAATATATATTTTAAATAGTGCTATTTGTTTCCTTTTCATTAACAATTACAATTAGTAAACTTTTAAAATACAGTGGCTATATCATTTATTGAGATATAACTAGACCAAAAGAATGGTAAAAATAGTTTTCTCTGGGAATTAATCTGGGAATGAGAAGGCATTAGGGGCACAGAACTGCTGAAAACAAGCATTTCTTTACTCTATTGTTTTGTTTGACCATGTACATATACTAGCTTGACTAAAAACAACCGAGAGAGTTGAGGTGGGCACGGAGGGGTGATAGGGAGAAATACAATGGTAGCTGAAGGGTAATTCCTTTTTGAGGGAATAAAACATTCTAAGATTGTGCTGTTGGCTACCCAACTCTGTGCATATATTTAAAATCACTTAGTTGTACACTTTAAATGCATGAATTGCATGGGAAGGAAATTACATCTCAATCAAGATGTTACAAAAAACAATGATACTTTTTCCATACTTTTCCCCTAGCCTGAACGACTACATATTTCTCAACCATGTTCATATCACCAAAAACCTGTCTTTCAAAGCAGACATTACCAGAGTTGTAATGTTATTTTTATGTATAATTACCTGCTTAATATCTATCTCCCACATTATGATTTAAATTCTAACAGAGCAGGGATTATGTCTGTTGAGATTCATCCTTATAATTCTGCTTCTGTTTTATTTCCTGCACTAAATATATGTCATTAACTAGTTATAGGATTGAAGTTCACTAGGTTCTAGGCACTGTTTATAAAGGATTACATAAGGATTAAACAAATTATTAGAAAAGTACTGAGATTAGCACCTGTCTCTTTAACATTAAACATTCAATGTTAGCCTCAATTATACTGAATAGATTTCAAAATAAATAATGAATAAATGGAATATAAGACCATTTGGCCTTTTGTACCTTCCTTAGAGTCATCTGTAGTTTTATTCAGCAAGCTATGTATCAGAGTAACTATGAGAACATTATTCTTCAGAATCTGTAACAGTCTGGCCATTTCGATTTGAGCACAGAAGTACAGAATTAAAATAAAAATGAGAGAAAAGAAAAACTGCTTTGCTGCTAAATATAAGGTCAAAAAGGAAAAAAAGGAATAACGACAAATAGAAATTTTTCCCCCCCTAGCGAGGAAGAGAGAGAGAGGAGAGGGCAAAGGCAGAGGTAGACAAGGAGAGACAATCTTAAGCAGGCTCCACAGCCAGTGCAGAGCCGGACTTCAGGCTCAATCTCATGACCATGAGAGGACCTGAGCCAAAATTAAGATGCAGGAGCTTAACTGACTGAGCCACCAGGCACTCCACAAATAGAAATTTTTTAAATAGACCCAGTATCTTAGAAGTACAGTTTATATAAAAATCTATACAGAAGAATTTCAAAGGTAATTGTGTAGAATACACTCAAGAATCAGATAAAATTTTTTAAAAAATCAGATAAAATTTAAGTCAACAAAAAAGAAAAAATGAAATCCTTACTTGAAAGGGGAATTGACGATATTTCAAATATTCTGCAAGAATATCTAACATCCGCACCATTTGAGAAAAAATAAGAACTCTATTGCCTCGTTCTCTTAGACGAATTAACAGTTTGTCAAGAAGAATCAATTTTCCGCTACTACGGATTAAGTGCTAGGAAACAATAAATTACAAATGTTACAGCATGTGAAAAAAAAATCAATCAAATTAAATAAACACTCCACTTAATACTTCATCTTCTTTAATTATTTAAAATCAAAATGTTATGTTTTTATAATGGTGGAATATAGTTTATTTCAGTTTTCAAACTTTTCTAGGACCTTTCTAGGATCACTCTGATCTACGCCAGCTAGGATTTTCCTTGTAATTTAGCACCTAGGTTTTTGTCATGTTTTGGAGGTAAGGGGATGGGGGGAGTAGTTTCACTTCACTGGCTAGTCATTACAACTACTTCTCCAAAAATCTTTGAAAAACAATATACTGAAAGAAGCAGCTACTAAGCAACTAAAAGTTTTAAAACAATAACAAAACATATTTGAATTTATACATATCAGTCACTGAACCTAGGACTTTAAAGCACTACTAGAGTAGGATGGTAGTTGTGCCTTCTGCATACTTCTCATCCGTCTTCCAGAATTGACAGGAATGGTAAAACCTGAGGTTAAGATGTCTTTCTCAAGACTACCATTTGCCATACCACAAATTCAGCACATTCACTGATGTGAATTTCTGTCAATTAAGAAGATATTAAGGGATTTCTGCTGGATAGACCTTGTTAGTCCATACAAATCCAAATTTTAGAAAATGATCAAAATAATAAATTGAATAAATTATCATTTTAAAGGCTTTTTTTATAAAGACTAAAAAAAATTATTTAATTATACCATAACCAAAGAGAAATTTTAACTAATACATTAAAGCCTTGTGCCATTTTCAGTTATAACTGCAATAAGCATTTCTAGAATTTTGTTTTACCATAGAGTAACAATATTTTAAAATCCTTACTTGTAAGGCCTCCTGTTTATTATAGAATTCATTATTATCTGGTGGTTTAATGAGGTAGCAATGGTTACAACATTTCTTTAGCTCCATCATAATGTTCAAAAAGCCTGAGGTACTGCCCTTGGAACCTTTGCTGAGGGCTTTGTAATTCCTAGTTAATATCCATCTGTTTAAAGGGAAAAAATAACACAAAAATGAGGTTCAGCACAATACTTACCAGGATGAATTCTAAAATCATGAAAAAACAAGCACCAAAGCAAAACTGCACCATTACAAAGTTCACAACTGGATATACAATGGACCAAACCCCATTCACAAGACTAACGAACATCATTCATAAAATTAATGAGAAAACAACACATAACTTGTTATCTGAGCAATATACAGCAAAGGCTTAATGTAACATAGTGAGTATACCGTATTAATCCTTTTTCCCCTGAAGTTACTTCAAAAATGGATCAACTATGATCTATATTAACCTTCCTACAAATTTTATTACACTAGGCAACCAAAACATAGACATGAAAGAAACCTCATGAGCATACCTGGTTTACCCATACTGCCTTCTCTAAATTACAATTAAACAATATATATGCAACTTGTAGAAAAATTATGGGTGGTTATTTTTATCAGTCCAAACTATTTATGTAACTATATAACATTTCCTCTCACCACAATGTACTTTGTCTTCTACCATCTTTTATTTTCTTCCTTTCTATAAGGTTAGTCTGGGAAAGGACCTGAAACAATTTTATCACTGATATGCCTCAGAATGATATGGGGGGGCAGGGAGTGGGAATAGCTAGAGATAAAATAAGACTGGCTGTGAGTTGAAAACAAACCCGAGGGTTGGAATTTTTTTAATAATGTTTGAAATTTTTGTCTATGTTTAAAATTTTCCACAACACAAACAAAATTTCATGCAAAAAATGTATTCCTTTTCATGTATGGTACTTACAGCTTTTACCATGAAATAAGTTTTTCAGAATCCAAATGCATGTATACAACAGTGCATTTTATGCAATTAAATGTTTAAATAGCTTTTAGGACAAATATTACCTTTTGATTCTTTGAAGCAGAAGTAGTATTATATAGATCTTACATACAAATTTATCTTAAGTATGATTAATATTCCTCAAAAGGGGGCCTAAAATTTTAAGTTTCTTGTTCTGGCGTCTACCTTTGTCAATTATGTAATCATCATAACTACAAAATAATGCCTTAGTATCACTAACAGTTAAGTATTATTAACACTTAACAGAACCCTCTATATGGTAACAGAGCACAAAATAGAGAAACACAATTAATCATGATTAGTATTAGGTTACCCATGGTCTTGAACATGCCATTTAATCTTCTCTTTGCTTCAAGAGCCTATAGAATAAACCTATTCTAAAATTCAACAATCGTTACTACTCTAAGAACATACTGCAGGGTGGAGGGACACCTCAATGAGACAAGGTTACAGGGGGTTATTTAGAATTAAATGTCCAACATGTGGTCTGTTTACGGCTTACTTGTAATACTGTTTCTGTAAAGCACTCATTTCCATTCTTAAAATCTGCTCAACCTTGGCAGGAAGAGATTTTTCCACATCTTTTTTAACTCTGCGTAACAGAAATGGCTCAAGCTCCTTGTGGAGGCTTGCATAACCATATTCTCTGCCTTTTCCATGTTCTTCTTCAAAATCTTCCCAGGAAGAAAACCTTAAAAATGTAAGAAATGGAAGAACTACTGAAAAAAAGTCATTGAATATGAGATTTTTGAGAGTAGTCATATATAAACAAAATACAGACTTTCAAGAAAAGAGATTTGCTAATATTAGTCACTTCTAAGAACCATCCTTTCCAAGAAATCTGTCATGTATCCAAAGGTGAAACAAAGTTGTTTTACAAAATTATGATTCTCTTTGAGTTAAAGATGTTAAATAAAATTAAAGTATTTTCAAATACAGGATTTTCACTACAATATTTCTCAAAGAATTTTAAAATTCTGAAAAAAGAATTTGTCATCTTGAACAAGTTATCTGACCTTTATCTACTCTAATTTTCCTCATTTAGAAAAAGGGATTGCCAGTACATTATTATTGTTATTACTGCTCCTATTAAATACTAAGAAGGATACTGTTTCAGTTTTCCAAATGAATTTTATTTTGAACAAGGGCAAAATGAACTGTTATAATTTATTACACATGACTTAAACTTGTTTATTTACAAAACTGAAAAAATATTAGAAATATGAACTGTTGCATGTCACTTCCTTTTTTAATTTTCCTTCTTAAAAATCTGTGGTCCAATGTTCCAGGGCAATAAAACTTCTTATGGACCTTATTACCTACATTAATTATTTTACTATGAAGCGTAACATATAAAACTAATATTAAAACTATATATCCCAACTTATCTTACTTTTCTGGCATAATGAAATGTAGCAAAGACCAGAGCTCTTTGAGGGAGTTTTGTAGAGGAGTTCCAGTAATAAGGAGACGATGATTGGACTTAAAGTCTATTAAAGTTTTATACAGAAGAGAGTCATCATTCTTTAATCGATGTGCTTCATCTACACCTATAAACGCCCAATTTAGACCTCCAAGGAATGCCTTAAAATGAACAGAACACAGTTAACATTTTAAGAGAGAAATTAAATTCAAATTACTAAACTGAGGCAAACTGAAATTAAAAGCAAACTTTTTTCAAATAAAAATTATATATTTCAAGATTTATTGAAATCCTCAAATAAAGTAACTCAACATGCAAAACAAAGTTCCTTTGATGACGAATTCACTCATTGGAAAACAGAGAAAGGCAAATGCAAGTTTTTACTAGCTTACACATTCAAAAAGGAAAAAGAAACACAATAGTACCATTAAAATAGTATCATTTAAAATTTTTCACAAAGATTTTTAGCTTTAGGCCAGCAGAAGTCCCTATTAATGTCAATTTAGAGAAAGAAAATAGGATATAAATTTGGACATGTCTTATTCCAAGTGTAGAAATAATTTACTGTATGATTTTTATGAGCTGTGGATCTCCAATATATAAATGTGGGTCTCTGACTTAAAACAGAGGCAGGCCTCATTCTGCTCTTTAATGGCTGCATAAACTAGGAGACAAGCTCATTAACCTCTTTTGAGACGGAATTTTTCCAATAAAATAGAGCAGCATCTTATAAAATAGATGGGAATTACTTGAGATATGAACTATAAAGAACTAAATAAACAACATCTATAAAGCATTTAGTATAGTGCTTCACCCAGAGGTAGCTTAATTCTTTCAGGTATTTTCCTTCTCTTTAAAGATCTTACAAATCAACACACTATACCAAACTAGTTTTATATAAGTCAATAGTTGGTAAACTTTTCTTGTAAAGACTCAGATGGTAAATATTTAAGCTTCTTGCAGACAAATGTGTATTGGTCTCCGTCACATATTCTTTGTTTTTACACCATCTAAAAATGTAAAAACCATTCTTCGTTCAAAAGTTACGAAATATAAGCCAGATTTGACCCAGAGGATGTGGTCTTCTGACCCATGATTTATCTTCTCATCCTATCCACAATATATGGTAAAGCAAAAATTAATATACTCCAAACAGAAAAGCATAAGTAATACACACCTTATCCTTCAATAAAATTTCGTAAGTTGTTAAAAGTATATTAAATTTTAACCGTTTGGTCTGGGGATGCATCCATTCATGAGTTCTTATCTATCAAGAAATTTTGAAGATAATTTTAAGACAAACATTAAGTACACTTTATTTGAATACCTAAAAAAAAATCCCTCGAAAATACAGAAAAAACTATGTTTGTTTATATAATAAAATCATTTTAATTCCTAACACAGTCCAACAAGCTACAATCATCTTACTTATAAATAAAAATATAAACAGCACAGCATTTCAAAGCCTATACGTTTTCAAAGCCTACACGTTTTTAATACAAATTTCCCACTGAAGGAAGTTCTCATTTAATAAAACATAAGTGATTAATTCATTTTATAACATAGCATTTATGGATAAGATATAATATCCAGGTCTGCTTTACAATATTTAGAAGGAAAGTACTCTGTAGAGGTACGGATCAAACAAAACCGGCAAAGCATTAAAACTGTGAAGCTGGAGATGGACACGCAGAGATTTATTATACTCTTCTGCCTGCTTTCATGTATATTTGAAACTTTCTATAAGAAATTAGAAAAAAATATATATTACATAAAGTAACACTCAGCTAAAAATTGTCTTTTGTTACAGCCAATTGTACTAAATACTTTGTGGCAAGTTTTACACTAGAAACTAAGACTATAAAGACAAGTATGTCTAGATTTCTAAATTTGTGAAGAAACAACTTACCATATTTCTGCTGTTAATGTCACCTAAATAAACCACAGCATTCATTTGAGAAGCCCATGTCTGAATTTCCCTTTGCCAAGAAGTAAGAGTGGAAAGTGGTACCACTAACAGAAAAGGTCCATATAATTGATGTTCATGAAACAAATAGTTCAGAAATGAGATCGTCTGTATTGTTTTTCCAAGGCCCATTTCATCAGCAAGGATGCAACTATTTCCTCTACAAAATTAAGAACAAAAATTATGTATACAATAGATTCAAATTTATAAAGAAACTTTTTCACATAACCCATGTACAAATTTAAACAGTTAAAATTAATCTGAAAGGTATACAAATATACCACTTTTATTAGCTATCAATAATAAGTAAAGGTTTCTGCAATAGTATGAGAGAAGTACACAAAGTTTACCATTTTAGTCCAAAGGAAGCTTAAAGAATAACAATAATATGAAGTAGTGCAGCACTTAAACAAGTTAAACTCAAACTCCACTGGGATTTTCTTCTTAGTATTATTAAGTATTACTTACATACTAAGGAAATTCAAAAGCCTGCATATAAATACCAAATGGTCTTTATCCTTGATATTGGTGTAAATCTTTTCCAAATCCCATATTTGTAAAATTCGTATGCCCTCAAATTAAACAGACAATTTAAAATATACTTACTTGCACCAAGAGTGAGCAAGCCAATTTAAACCATTCAGTTGATAATCTCTTAATTCTAAACTCTCATGTCCTCCAATATAGGATGGTTGCTTTTTTAGGGCTACAAATCTTGGCCTTTGTTTTAATACCTTTAGTAGAAATAAATGAATAAGAAGAACTATCAAATGAGAGAATTTTTAAAGATCAAAATCTTAGCTTTTACCATAAATTCTCAAATTTTATCTAAAATTTCAGGCTCAGAAATTCCATGACTCAAAATCTCAAGATTCATTCAAATAAGACTGTATTCTCTTACTGTAACAACAATGTACAGTGACATATTTTGCCCTTTTTGGACAAAAAAATGAAAGAAATAAATAAGTTCCTACTGAAATATTTCAGTCTTACACAGTTCACAAGATAGAGCTATCTTAAATTCATTCATTTAACTGCTGGTGCAGCACTGACCTAGAAATAAACCATACAACTGGCTTAACAGAAATCTCTGATTTCTAAATTACCATTATCAGTTTAATTCAATCTTATAGTAAGAAAACAAATTCTAGTAGTATACAGACCCTCAAAACTATGGTTAATAATGTCTCTAAGTATAAAGATCTTATATTAGGCAAGGTAGTCCTGGGTACTACTTCTTTTCTTATTGGTATGTCCCTTATTTCTTTCCCACCTTCAGAGAAAATATTCACTACCTTTTAAAGCAAGGATATATATCTATTTTCTAGGGAATTTCCCTTATTTGGTCTCCCCAAGACACTCCTCAGAACTACTGCCACCAATTTATCACCTTCCTGACCGTTTCACTCACCAAGACTAAAAGACAGCACCACATCTAAGACCAGAGAGCAATCACCAGAACACTCTTTCCTTTAAGATCTATCAACCAAGCAGTTCCTTCTCTTAGCTTCTCTGAAATCAGGATCTAACTCTCCATTTGGGCTTGTAATATTTATGATGTGTAAATACTATTTTCAATTAGTTAAAAATTCCAAACAATACTCACTTTGCAATCTTTAAAAGGAGTGGTTTTTGATTGATTCCTGCTAAAATACTCATCTATGCATGCTTGAAACTTTTTGGAAATTAGAGCTCCATCCTCCCAGCTGCACTCTGAGTATGGAAGGCCCTGCCATTTACAGTAATAATCGGGATAACCAGCTGCTGACTTCTGATTGGAATGAGCTGTGAGATAAATCAATGAAAATATTTATTTATTTTCACAATGAATCTTATCCAAGGACTAATCTTTGGTAAAAACTACATAAGCAAAAATCAGTCATCTGGTTTACATTACCCTATTACAGTAAGACTAAACTACTATATTTGATGTGTAAGCAATAAATTTAAATTTTTTTCAGATCAAGCATGGAAAAATAAAAGTTCAGTGAGAATCATTTATTACTAACCAATTATTCGTTCCACAATTTGATACTGTTTGTGTAGATCATCTGTAAGTTCTTGCTGGCAATTATAATATTCCACATCTTCTGGAGAAGCATTTTTCAACCTGAAAGATTATTAATCCACAAACAGACTTCAAAATCTCCCCTAAATAACCATTCCCCCATACTATCTGTAGCACAAAATCTCCCATTTGCCACTTATCATGTGAGTCAGCTGAATAATGAAGAAACTGAAATAGAAATAAAGTGAAGCATCATTAATTTTTAATTTTAAAAATGTATAATTTATAATATATATGAGACACGATTATCTACATGATTATCATTAACAAGAAGTTCAGACATGGCTATTCCCAAAAGTTTACCTTCAAATACAATTTAAATCTATAAATAGTTATTTTAGGTTATTGCATTTTTTTTTAAAGATTTTATTTATTTATTTGACAGAGTGAGCACGAGCAGGAGGAGTGGGAGAGGGAAAAGCAGGCTCCCCTCTGAGCAAGGAGCCTGATACGGGGCTGTATCCCAGGATCCTGAGATTATGTCCTGAGCTGAAGGCAGACACTTAACTGACTGAGCCACTCAGGCATCCTTTGGGTTATTGGACTCTTGACTATGTATTCCTTATTAAAAAAAACCTTAGTAATCATCTTTGAACTGTTAAAAAATTAAGTAAAATATAAAACATATTTACCATCTTTTTGTTTCCTGATCTTTTTTCTTATAGTTATCCAATTTTTTCATTCCTCTAACATTCTGCTGCTTAAGGGTTTCTTCTGTCTCCCAAGTATTGTGAATATGGGACCATCCTTTCCATTTAATCAAATATTGGATCTCGCCTGGTTCCTTGTTTTTTTCAAATCCTGCATTTGGGTCACCATCTGCTTCAACTGCATAGATGGTTGTAGTAGCACCAGTAGCTGAAAAAGAAAACACAATACATTCCATGTAATTCTGTTATAAGATCATTTCCTTCAACTCAAAAATTCAAGAATATGAATAAAAATATATGTTTTTAAATAAGTAAAGAATCAGTGTAGAGAATGTAAGGATAATTGTATTACACATACATAAAAGAAACTCCAAATTTTAGAATGGAAAGATTATCTAATTTAATCCCCTCAGTTTTAAAATTAGAAAAAACAAGGTCAAAAAACAGTGGCACACCTAAAGTCATACAGCAATTTATAATAACCAATGACTGGCTGCCTGATAACTGGAAATAAAATATGAAAAATCATCTTTAAAAACTCCAAAATCATTATGTTGGAGATATCTGTACCCTCATGTTCAATGCAGCATTATTTACAACAGCCAAGATATGGAAACAACCTAAGTATCCCCTCAACAGATAAAGAAAATGTGGTACACATATATAATGGAATACTATTTAGCCACAAAAAGAAGGAAATTCTGCCATTTTGCAACAATGTGGATGAATTTGAGGATATTACACTAAATGAAATAAGTGAGAGTAAGACAAATACCATATGATCTCACTTACATATGGAATCTAAAACAAACAAAAACCTCATAGGAAAAGAGATCATCAGATCTGTAGTTACCTGGGGCAGCCAGTAGATGTGTGTGGGGGTTAATAATGTAGATGTATACAAACTTCCAGTTTTAAGATAAGTAAGTATTGGGGATGTAATGTACAACATAATGACCACAGTTAACACTGTTCTACAGTTTATTTGAAACCTATTCTAAGGGTAGGTTTTAAAAGTTACCACAAAGAAAAAAAATTTTCTCTCTTTCTTCCTCTTATTCTATCTATACGAGATGATGGATAAATATAAACTATTTGTGGTAACAATTTTGCAATGTATGCAAGTCATGCTGTCAATCTTAAATTTATACATTGTATTTCGTATCTCGATAAAACAAAAAAAAAGGCATGTCAGGATAACTAAAAATAACCTACAGATTAGAGATGAAAGAAAAAACATTTAAAAATAACCAAACTATCTGTGAAACTGAAAGTACCTAAATAACAACCATTATTTAGGTATGACAACAAAAAAACTGAAATACATAGTTTATAAGAATTTTTCTAATTATTTGCAATGAACAAAGTCAGGTTAAGTGGATTATGTGGGAAGAAAATATTCAGGCTAAGCAAACTATATTTTTCCACCCTCTTCGCTTTCAAAACTGAAATAACTTCAAGAAATACTTTATTTACTTTAGTAAATATTACTGAAACAACCAAACAATAAATGTTTTTTAAGAAAATACCTCCTTTTCTCCCAATCCGACAATCCATAAAACGTTCTATTGTTTCAAATTCTTCTTCCTCAGGTTGAGGAACATCCTCTCCACAGACCTCCAGTAGATCATCAGAATCTGTTTTCATTTCTTCATCTTCTTTATAGCTAACATTGACAGTTGCCTGGCGACGAGAACTTCTTTTATCATTATCATAATCTTCTTCATCATCTTCCTCCTCAGATGAATCAATCTGTCTCTTTTTTTGTCCAAGAATTTTCTTCCCATTTTTTGCCTTAGATCTAAGTAGGGAAGACCAGAGGATAGAGGTGTTTTACAGAAACACTAGCATATAAAACAAGATGCAAGACACTATATACAGAAAGAGTACCTTCTGTAACCAACAATTTTCAGGATCAAATTGAAAACATACTATACTTACCTATTTTGAGGTTTTCTGCTTTTAACTTTGTTTTTTGGCTCATAATCAGATTCTGTTTCATCACAACTGCTTTTATCTCTTTCTTCTTCAGATTCTGAATCTGAACCAGATTGAGATGGAGATCCTGACCCAGACATTTGCCAATCTTCACTGTATATAGAATATATAAAGTATGTTTGTTTATCCTTACATCGTATAGCAAATTTTATCTCTGATAAAAGTACCAAAAAAAATCAAACTGAACTACATTTCAGTTACTATTAAAAAAACTGTTGCTTTTACCCACACCAACATATTAACATGTGAGTAGAGTAAAAAAATGCTGGAAATTATTCTTCACAGATTTCTCCCATAACTGTAGAGTTTTGTTAATCATTTAGTTACACTTAAATGAATGGCAAATAAGGAAATGTTATTCTGATTATCTCTGTGGATGAAAACATAATATGCTATTTAAAGAATCACAGGGTTTAATTTTGAAAATCTTGTATAATTATATTTGCCCTCTCTAAAAAAAAGATTCTAATCCCTTTCATTTTAATTTTCTGGAGACTGTGATTTTTAAAAATATACACTCTGAAACTGATTTTTAAAGTAGTACATGTTCATTAAGAAGCCCAAAATACAGTATAGAGAAATGTATATAAAAAAAAAATCAGTCCACTTTAACCAACAGTCAATGAGCAGCTTACCTTTATTGCTATTTTTCGTCTACTCAGTCTATTTAATTCTAATACATATGTAGAGAAAAATTACTGGCTGCACATGTTAATATTCTACTATAATATAAACTTCAAATGGAAGATACATATTAAATTCTTATATATACACCATATCCTTTTCTCACAGCTACTGCTTCTACTCCATTCCTCTGTATCTCTTGTGTCAATTACAACTTTGTCAAGAGTTACATAAGCAAGCACATATGCTAAAATCTGGTTTATGATAAAAACATGAGAAGCAATTTCTTTTTTATCTTGAGATCTTTTTAGAGCTTGCAAATTAGAAGTAGCAATACTTGGAATACATGAAAGTATCTCCAATTCACTATTTTTTAGAACACAAATTACAGTGATTTTTATATTTAACCAAGCCTACCCATCATCCCAAATCACTAGATTTTTAAAAATTATTTGGCTGTACCTCTGCTAAGTTTACAAATTACTAACTCAGTGGAAGAGTTTAGAGAGCTGATGAGACACAGTAGCTGAAAATGTACTACATAAACTAAAAGATCTGAGGAAATTAGCCAGAATGTAGCACAGAAATAAAGGGATAAAAAAACATGATACAGTAAGATTAATGAAGATGGATGATCCAGCAGATATATAAAATAGATATAATCCAATATGACTGATATATATTAATAATAGTACCAGAGAGATTTACAGGATAAGAAAATGTCCAAAAAACAGGAATCTTCACATTAAAGATATATGAGTGAATAAAGTGGAATAAATAAATAACAAATCCAGAGCCAGACACACCAAAGTGAAACTACAGAATATTCAAGACAAATAGAAAAATAAGACCTAAGACAATGGAATAATATTTTTGACAAAATGAAAGAGAAAAAAAATCAGACCATCTAAGTAACTGAACTTAGAATCTGAAGTACTCTTAAACACCTTCTGAGTCAGGATGTTTAGGAAATTACAGTGAGTTTCTAAATGAGTTCTATAGAGAAAGTAAATTTCACATGCAGATAAACAGTAAGATAGCTATTAACATAAATTAACAGAATTACCCAAATTTCCACCGGTCCCTACACTTCTACATAGTTTTCCCAAGTTATTAAAATTTTCTGATTTTATGACCAAGTAGAACTCTGGAATTTAAAAATACAAAGGAGAGAGGGGTTATAAAAGATAAACAAATGGCACAAAAACCTCAAGTTCCTCAGAGAAAAATGGATATTAAAAATTAATAGTTTAAATTAATCTAATAAGATGCCATGAGTCAAGAATTTACATAAGTCTACTTTTGACAATTTTTCATAAAGATAAGAAACACAACGTCAAAAGGTCTTCCTGATACGACAATGACTGGCTGAACAAAATGACATACTCTTTATGTTTTTTCCTTTTGACCTCGTTCGATGAGTCATCAGAATCTTCACTGCTGGAGGAATCCTACAAAGAAAAAAACAAAGCTAATGTTATTAATGATTAGAATTTGACCGTGGTATCAAATTTTTGCTTGTCATACTATTTAGCATTCACTTTGCTAATAACGCTATATATATATATATATATATATATATATATATATACATATATATATAAAAAATGTAAAATATATATACAATGCTATATATATTATATATAACTATATATACATATAACTATATATATAACCATGTTGTTATATTTGTACCATTAGCACATAAAGTAATAGCATCTTTATAACAAATTTATAACACAGCCATTGAAATTAGGTAAATAATCACAATGTCAGCATTTTATGTAACACCTTAAAATCTACCACCTCTAGAAACCATTATTCTTGCCTAGTATGGCCTCAAAAAGGAATTGTAATTGTTGGTATATTCAAATTTGGATTTAATATATTAATATTAAATAGGAAATATACATTTTATATTTATAAATATATGTGTGTTATATATGGTAAAAATACATAAACATACATCTAATAAGCTATATTAAAATAAAAATATTTTTAAAATTTAATATTTTCCTGCCCCATTAGACAGTTTTTGATAGAGTTCTGAATGTTTCTGCACAAACACACATGCTGGTGTACTTACATGTGCACAGGAACTATACTGTTTGTATCTACAGCCTATCCTTTTAAAAAGATGTTGTGACTTATTCATATTCTATACAAATGATTTAACAGACACGTTTGTCTGTATATTTTCACAGTATTCACATTTAGTTTATTTCTAGTTTTGCTGTGATAAGCAAATGTACACACGTCTGTTTGGATTAATTCCTAAAAGTGGAATTACTGGATAATAACATATGTATATTTCAAGGCTCTTGATACACATACTTACTTCCTCATCCTTTCAGAACACTGTAATAATTTCATAAACACCTACACCTAGTTAAATGATTGGGCATAATATCTACTTTTAAAATAATGGTTTCCTTTTATTTACTTATTTGACAGAGACACGGTGAGAGCAGAAAACAAACAGGAAGAGTGGGAGAAGGAGAACCAGGGCTCCGGCTGAGCAGGGAGCCTGATGCAGGGCTCGATCCCAGGGCCCTAGGATCATGCCCTGAGCCACCCAGGCATCCCTAAAATAATAGCTTTCATGATGAAAACTCACCTCCTCTGATCCACTATTAGATGAAGCCTGATGCTGCTGCTGCTGCTGCTGCTGCTTCTTGAGCATTGCAGATCTCTGAACGGCCAGAATACTAGGGCTAGATTTCCAAAACTGTAACAGAAATATAACCAGTGAAGGATGAAATTTTGAAAAAAACAAAAAAAGGTTAATTTACTGAACAGTAGTACCAGCATTATCACTGCCTCCAAATAATAAGTTAAGACTCTTTTCTGTACTCACATTATGTGTAACACAATATTATGGCAATTAAAATAAAATTCTGAGCTTTAGTTGCATATAAAAAATTTATGGTGTGCCGAGTTCATAAACAAACAATATTAATCAATATATTCTTTGGTGCTCCATATTTTCAAAAAACAAAGTGACAATCTATGACACTTTTGCTACTGGAAAAGTGGCTGCCTGGTTTTTTAATTAATGTGAGGTGAAGATGAAGAGCTTGAGTCAGAATGCAAATCAACTATGTCACTAAGTATATAGTTTCAGTTCAACTGACTTTTATTTTCGTTTATTTATTAGACAGTAAGATTTTCTCCATGGCAGAAGATATGTGTTGATATACATTCTGGCCCAAAAATCTTACCATGACTGGTACTCTAAGTAACACTACTGTATTCTATTATGAGGAGTAGATAGGTTTTAGTAAATCTTGTATTAGCCTTTTTCAAACAGAATGACCCTTAGCCTACTCTACCAAGTTATCTTCAAGGAAGCAAGTTCTCTTAGATTCCCTTATCAGCAATAAAGTACCTCCTTTGAAGATCTTGAAAATACAGATCAGACACTCTAAGATTAACAGAAAGATCTCACAAAACCTTTAATTTTTATCCATGAGACAATGAATATTTATGAAACTCAGTTTCTGCCTTAGAAAGTGTTTATTTTGTACTTGCTTGACCACTTCTCTTCCAGCCAATCAAGTCCACAGATACTTTACATTTGAGAAAGTAAATTTTAATGTTTAAAATTAATGTTTTCTAAAAGCTAGACTAGAATGTTATAAATTTTCCCAAAGTAGTAGAAGAAATCAATCTTTCAGGATACTTTATTACCTCAGCTCCATCAACTTTCGGTGGTTTTGCTTGGACTTTGTTTTCTCGGGAAGTGTCTGATTCAGACTCTGACTGACTGCCTGATTCAGATCCGGACTCAGAGTCACTGCTACCTGACTGGCTACTGCTTCCATCACTACTGCTTCCAGAACTTGAACCCGATGCTGAGCCCGAAGCTGACCCAGAATCATCATCCGACTGGCTACAATTTGAAAATAAACAGATTTCAAACAAAATTTATTAGGAATTTAATTTTCCTTGAAAGTCAGCAGAAAGCCTCAAATCTTTAAGCCTCGTTTATTTCATATTTCAACATTCCATAGACAGATAGAAAAAAGAATATTAATCTATAATAAATGACTTACTTTGTAGATTTAGTACAGTTTTGACAAAAACATAAGCCATCAGATCACAATCTTCCTCCAAGATAATAAGTAAAATCTATCAAACACAGAATCCTAAGCTAGAAACTTGGGAAAACAAGAAATTGAAGCCATATAGTCCCTATCCTTAAAAGGCAATTTAACCATAGGAACTCTAACGAAGAAATTGTGTGAAGAAAACAATGTACTGAAAATTTTCACAGTCGTAGGTAGGAAAAAAACTAGTTTCTACTTGTTTTTAAATTATACCTGTACTCTACCATTCTGGGGGAAAATAATTTATTAAAATTAAACTATGAAAAAGGGTGTCTGGGTGGCTCAGTCGGTTAAGCATCTGCCTTTAGCTTGGGTCATGATCCCGAGGTCCTAGGGATCGAGTCAACACATCGGGCCCCCTGCTCAGAGGGGAATCTGCTTCTCCCTCTCCCTCTGCTCCTCCCCCAACTCATGCTAACGCTCTCTCTCTCTCTCTCCAATAAATAAAATCTTTCAAAAAAATTTTAAAAATTAAAAAATGAAATTAAGCTATGATAGAATATAATTTACTGAAAGAAAAAAATCAGTAATTGCTTCTCTGAGAATATCACTGAATCTCTCATGGTTCCACAGTAATAAATCTGAAATAGTAAATTCTCACAATCTTTCCTAACCGCTGTATATCACATGTGAAAGCAATTAACAGTTCATTGAGAAACCACTTTTTTTCCATTACTAATTTTCAGTCTAAAGTAGTCTAGAAATGGTCAGGACTATACAGGTGACTGTAAATTACTATTATTCCCAAGGCCATTTGTTCACATAGTGTTTACATCTGAATTGTTGAAAACTAGGGCATTAAATTCTTTATATACACGTTTGATTCACCTTTTAATGTACTTTTACCTAGCTTTTTTTTTTTTTTAAGATTGTATTTATTTATTTGACAGAGAGAGACACAGCAAGAGAGGAAATACAAGTAGAGGGAGTGGGAGAAGGAGAGGCAGGCTTCCCAATGAGCAGGGAGCCCGATGCCAGGGCTCGATCGCAGGACCCTGGAATCATGACCTGTGCTGAAGGCAGACACTTAACGACTGAGCCACTCAGGCGCCCCTAATTTCACCTAGCATTATGACAAACAACAGATAATGTAGTTTATGTATACACAGCTCAACTCAAGCTTCATCATCCTCTGCTGTAATTTTCAGAAATACCACCAGGTGGAGGTATTATTCTAAAGAAATAGACGGCAATATTAAAAGTAATTCCTTTATAAAAATTTCTCCTTTTCTAGAGCAAGGAGTTTAGTTTTCACATGGAAACACAGACATAAAAGTTTGAAAGAAGACTTCTGATTCCAAAAGTTAGATATAAATTAAATGCTTAAAATGCAAACATTTGCATATCTGAAAGTCTAAGAATTGAGTAGAATAAAATTTTCACAGAAACAGAAAAAATTTGCCTTTTAAAGTCTATGATATCAAGACCACTTTTTTAAAAAAAGATTTATTCATTTATTTTAAAGAGAGAGAGAAAGAGAGCATGGATGCAAGTAAGAAGAGGAGCAGAGGAAAAGGGAAAGAGAATCTTTTTTTTTTTTTTGTCAGAGAGAGAGGAGAGCAAGCGAGCACAGGCAGACAGAATGGCAGGCAGAGGCAGAGGGAGAAGCAGGCTCCCCGCCAAACAAGGAGCCCGATGTGGGACTCGATCCCAGGACGCTGGGATCATGACCTGAGCCGAAGGCAGCTGCTTAACCAACTGAGCCACCCAGGCGTCCCGGAAAGAGAATCTTTAAGCAGACTCCCCACTGAGTGCAGAGCCCAACAGGGGGGCTCAATCTCGTGCTCCTGAGATCATGACCTGAGCCAAAATCAAGAATCAGAAGCATAACCAAATGAGCCACACAGGCACCCCACAATCACTTTTGCCAAAATTTTTAACCATTGGTCACATGGTCCAGAGATCCAAAATCAGCACAGTGCCTTGTGACAAACCAACCCCACTTACCATATTTTACTTGTGTCCCTTCTGAGAAATTTCAGCACGAATATTAAGATACTTTTCCTGACATATAATTTTATTTTTCCAACCCACTTTCATTTACTCAGTAAACTTCCCAGAGACAATATCATGTATTAGGCACTGGCAAGACCAAGAGCATACAAAATCCTTACCATTAAAAAACCTCTAACTTCAAAAACAAAACAAAAAACCTCTAACTTCATATGGAGAGACAGTCATGTTAACCAATAAGTGTCGTTCTGTGCTATTTTAAGGTAAGTAATCTAGGTGTATAGGAAGCACTACATATACAACCAAGTCTAACAGATTAATTAGGAAACACTGAGAAAAAAAGTGTGATTGATAGAAAAGGAGAATTGCTTATAAGCTTCTTGAAGACACCATTTTATTTTTTTCCAGAGTACTTAACCACAGAACTTTACACAGGTAAAGGTGCCCAATAGATACTCAAAAAATAGGTGGACAGGAATGACTGAATTTTGGGGGCTATCATGGGCTATATTCTTGATTATGTCTTGATTAGTCATTCCAGATGAGTGGCTAGTCAACATTCTTTGTTAATAAATCAAAATTCTAGGGGTGCCTGGGTGGCTCAGTGGGTTAAAGCCTCTGCCTTCAGCTCAGGTCATGATCTCAGGGTCCTGGGATCGAGCCCCGCATCGGGCTCTCTGCTCAGCAGGGAGCCTGCTTCCCTTCCCCTCTCTCTGCCTGCTTCTCTGCCTACTTGTGATCTCTGTCTGTCAAATAAATAAATAAATAAAATCTTTAAAAAATAAAAATAAATCAAAGTTCTAAGTGAAAGGAGGAATTTTTCCCTTCATATTCTTTAGGTTATAGTAGTTCTGGCTAGAGATAAAAGCAAACAGCCTGAATCCAGGTTACTCTAATGGCACAAACCTATTATAGAATGTATTTTACCTTACGTTTTAGAAATATAAAGTACTTATTTTATCTAGTTGTTCTTAGCAGGATTAAGAGTATACAAAGATTACGGGGCGCCTGGGTGGCTCAGTGGGTTAAGCCTCTGCCTTCAGCTCAGGTCATGATCTCAAGGTCCTGGGATCGAGCCCCACATCAGGCTCTCTGCATAGCAGGGAGCCTGCTTCCTCCTCTCTCTCTGCCTGCCTCTCTGCCTACTTGTGATCTCTCTTTCTGTGTCGAATGAATAAATAAAATCTTTAAAAAAAAAAAAAAGAGTATACAAAGATTAAGTAAGAAATATTTTATACTGCCACAGAACAATCTCCAGAATATAGTTAAGTAAAACACAAACCAAAAAAACCAAGATATAAAACAATGTTTATAGTATGCTTCCTTTGTATGAGGGAAAAATACACATTATTTGCTCATATTTTTAAAATAGCAATAATGGCAGTATATGCCAACAATTAAAGTTAAAAATGGTTATCTATAGGGGTGCCTGGGGGGCTCAGTCGGCTGAGCAACTGCCTTCGGCTCAGATCATGATCCTGGGGTCCTGGGTTTGAGCCCCGCATCAGGCTCCCTGCTTGGTGGGAAGCCTGCTTCTCTCTCTCCCTCTGCTGCTCCCTGTTTGTGCTCTCCCTCAACCAAAAAATAAAATCTTAAAAAAAAAAAATTGGTTATCTACAGAGGGAGGGACAGAGGAAGAATAGCAGGACAAGGTTTGAAATGGGAGTCCTCAGATTGAAAACATGTAAATGTTTTACATAACTTTTTAAAAAAGAAAATCCTAAAAATTTTAGGAAAAACAGACACAGGTTCAGGGAAAAAAATCTATATTCGGACAAAAAAAAATTTTTTTTTAAAGATTTTATTTATTTATTTGACAGAGAGAGATCACAAGTAGACAGAGAGGCAGGCAGAGAGAGAGAGAGAGAGAGAGAGGGAAGCAGGCTCCCCGCTGAGCAGAGAGCCCGATGTGGGACTCGATCCCAGGACCCTGAGATCATGACCTGAGCCGAAGGCAGCGGCTTAACCCACTGAGCCACCCAGGCGCCCTCGGACAAAAAATTTTGAGCTAAAATTGTTGAAAAACTCCTCCCTATTAAAGTAATTGTTTCAGCCCACTCCTGTAAATGCTCTTTCCAGAATAAAAATCTGGGCGTGGCCAGTGTTTCTATAAAAAATGCCAACACCTATGAGGGCTTTCAGGAATTTGTCTTTGCCAACCTATTTCCAGCCAGTTTCCCACTTAAATCCTTAGTTCTAGCAATGGCAAACTACTTGTAATTCTGAGAGCCAGTTTCTCTTTCCACTTCCTGCTTTTGCTCAAGTACTTCTCTTTTTTTTCCTCATTATAGAATTCCTACTTGAGCCTCATCTCAGAGGATTTCTCCAACATTTTTCCTGACTCCATTATTCTCAATTCAACCTTAAATTAGGTATCCTTCCTCAACACTTCCAAAACGTTATGTACATACCACAATCTGTGCTGTGCGTCCATTTTGTAATGAACGCTGTAGTACTGTTTTCTTTGGTATTTTTGGTATCCTATCTTTCATATTCTACTATATGTTTCAAGAGTGTTGGGATTTTTACTTGTTGTCCTTTGTACACTGAACACCAAATGAAGAGCTCAGTATCTTTGATGGGTGGTTGTATGTACATATATACAAACAGATCAAAGATAATATATGGGTTCAAATGGTCGTATAACTCACAAATATAATTGGTCTACAAGAAATATTGCTGAGCTCCAACTAATGTTTTATTTAAGTAACAACCAATATCAATAATCTATACAACATAAGTCACATAAGAGTTTACTTAAGCGTTATCCTTATTATATTAAATCCTGCTACCACATTACAATTAAGTGGTGGATTAAAAGAAACACTGTATTCCTCACCTTTCTCAATTTACAAAACAAAACCCACCATAAATTTATGGGCACTCTGATAAAATTGTTTTCTGAGGGTAAATTAAATAGGAATACAACATTTAAATAATAAAACAGCAATTCAAATTAAAGTCTCTTTGCAGGCTTGTTTTTATATTCAACTTCAAATACAAACAAGAGAGCAATGTAATGAACTACCATATATCTAAAAACCAGCTTCACAATTATCAATATTCCAATCCTGTTTCAAATAATCCAGCTTCCCAAACACATACAATCTCAGGCATTTTAAAATTTTATCCGTAAATATTTAGGTAATACAAATAAAAAGTTTAACACTATTTTTAAATATCCACAATACCAGTACCATATCTTTAAAATACCACTTACTTCTGAATTTCAATATGAAATTAAACATTAAATAATATTAAATATCTAGTTCAGTTTACCTCTTTAGTCACAATTTTGTTTCTTCAACTGACTGAATAGGAATCCAAGTGAGATTCACAAATTGTACTTGAATCATGTTTTTTTAAGTCTCTTTCATTTAAGTTTTTATTTAAATTCCAGTTACTTATTATACAGTGTAATATTAGTTTCAGGTATACAGTATAGTGATTCAATACTTCCAAACGTCACCAGGTACTCACCACAAGTGCACTCCTAAACCCCATCACCTAGTTAACTAACCTACCCCCCCCCCAATCCACCCCACTTCTGGAAAACATCAGTTCGTTCTCTGGTTAAAAATCTGTTTCTTGGTTTGCCTTTTTTCCTTTGCTCATTCATTTTCTTAAATTCCACATATCAGTGAAATCATATGGTATTTCTTTTTCTCTGACTCTTTAAGTTTCCTTCATTAATTTGACAGTTCCCTCTTCCTCTTTGTTTTCTCTTGCAATTTATTTTGTGGAAGAAATTAGGTAGTTTTTCTTGCTTTTTCAGATTTTGCTAACTTCAACCCTGTGGTATTAACATATTTTTCTGGCCCTTATCGTTCTTGTAAACTCTTAGATCAAGAGACTCAGATTCAAACTAAGCTTTCCTTAGCAAGAATAATTTTTGGGTTGTTATGGACTTCTATCAAAAGAAACTTAAGTTTGGTTGTCCTTTTTGAGTAAGGTTAAGTTTCAGCTGTGGCATTTTCAGCCTTATCTATTCATTACACAGTTTCCTATAAGCTCTGTATCTAACGTTTTTAGCAGCCATTGGTCATGATTGCTTTATCACCAATTTATTTAAAGGCAGTAAAATGGTGATCTATCTTTATTTACCCATTATATAATTTCATTAATAGGTGGAATACTTCTATAATGAGAAACTTCCGTAATTGTTAATCTTAAGGTATAGTTCATACATGAAAGCCATTTTCATTTCTCTTCCTTGTCAGTTTTGAAAGTTAAATTGCTAGCATCCTTTCCAAGTCAATCAATAATTTATCTGTCTCATTAACTCATGGATTTGAATTATCTGATGAATTTTAATCCACTGTATCATTGTTGATGTCCAAATTGCCCCATCTTTAGCCAACAGGAAACCCTTTATTAGTTCTGAAGTCCTTTTGACAAGAACTCAAGTACTCTTTGATAGCTTCCTCACTTTCTGGTCTGACAAGAAGAACCAGGCTCATCTTACATATTTCAGAATCTAATTCAGGTATTTCATCAAAAGCCCCCCTTCTGTTTAGCTTAGAACTTACATTTCAATCTGAGTACTAAGTGAGCCTATAACTAGGGATTGGTCACTGTTTTTAATTTTGTTTTCAGTGGCTCCTGGGTGGCTCAGTCAGCAAAGCGTCTGCCCTCAGCTCAGATCTTGATCCCAGGGTCCTGGGATGCAGACTTCCAAAGGGCTCCTCCCTCAGCAGGGAGCCTGCATCTCCCTCTGCCTGCTGCTCCCCCTGCTGTACACTCTTTCTCTCACAAACAAAATCTTTAAAAAGTTTTGTTTTTAATGGAATGACCTAGAATAAATACTTTAAGAGACAATGAATTAAGAATTTATACTAGCATTTCCAATTTTAATTTGCAGGGTTTTTATTTCTTTAGTTTAACATTTATAATATCACTTGGGTTGAGTTTTTTGGTTCCAAATAACATTAACAAAATTACTGTCTATCTTAGATTATATATAATAGTTCCAAAATAATACCGATATTATTTTTTTTAAAGATTTTATTTATTTATTTGACAGACAGAGATCACAAGTAGGCAAAGAGGCAGGCAGAGAGAGAGAGAGAGAGAGAGAGGAGGAAGCAGGCTCCCTGCTGAGCAGAGAGCTCGACATGGGGCTCGATCCCAGGACCCTGGGATCATGACCTGAGCCGAAGGCAGAGGCTTTAACCTACTGAGCCATCCAGGCACCCCAATGATACCGATATTATTAACAACATGATTACTAAATATCAAGATTTCTTTACAATTCTTTTTGTCCTTCAGGAATACACACTCCTAGAATCAAATTATTGTTTTAAAGTCACCTGAAATAGTTTATTTCTATATAGCCACCAATTTGGCTTACCTACAGTCATTTGTTTTGTTTTTTTTTTCATTTTAGAGACTACTTTTTTATTCATCTCGATTTAATCTTGCTTTATTATTTACTTGGGTCCAACTTAAGTTAAGTTAGTTAAAATCTACCATCCATCCTTGTCTCCTCTATACTATGTCCTCTTCTCTCCCCTATGGTTCTTTTTTAAAATTTTAAATTTATTTTCCCTTTTTTCAATGTAAGCAAATTATGCTTAAGAAATGTATGTTTCTATCTCCTCCTTCATAAGTAATCATTAACATATTAACACTATTAAATAAATGATATATTATATACACATATATTGTATTCTAGAGATCATTCCACAGCAGTAGATATGTTCCCCCTTCCTTCATACAACTGCACATACTCCCTTTTGTAGAATCATCACCGTTCCAACTTGACCCTCAATGATGAACATGCTTTGTTTCCATTCCTGTGATATCACATTGATACAAAAAGATGGCTCTTTGCATATATCTTTTTGTATTTATAACAGTATATCTTCTGATTTGCTATTTATTAACCAATATAAAAACATCCACTTTGAAGTGTTAAATTTGTAATCACATAGCACCCAGATCCTGATAGCTAAGTACTATTATACACTTATATGAACTGAGAAACCTTTCAGAAATGGCAGATTCCAGGGGTGCCCAGGTGGCTCAGTCAGTTAGGTGTCTGCCTTTGGCTCAGGGAATGATCCCAGAGTCCTAGGATGGCACTCCACATCAGGTTCCGTGCTTAGTAGGGAGCATGCTTCTCCCTCTCCCTCTGCTCCTCCCCAATGTTCATGCTCTCTTACTCCCTCTGAAATAAATAAAATCTTAAAAAAAAAAAATAGCAGATTCTTGGGACAGGAAAATAAAAGATGAATCTAAACTATCTTCCTATGCCAAAAAGCAAAATACTTGGAAAGGAAGGAAAAGAAAAAATGGGGACATGTTAAAAGAATAGGAAAAAAACAAGACAGGACACAGGAACCACCCTGAAGAAGCTTTCATTGGCCAAATTGACCTGAGTATCAAAAGAGATCATTAAAAAGTTATTCCCTGGTAAAACAGGAATCCTTGAGTCCGTTCTGATGATAAGTAGGTAGGTAGGTAGGTAGGTAGGTAGACAGGAAGAAAGACAGGGGAGGGTTCTGATAGGGCTCTGAATGCCAACTGATTAATGTGACCAGGAGAGCAGTGTTAGAAAATTACCATTTTGCAATTGTTATAGAAAATAGGTTTAGGGGGCGCCTGGGTGGCTCAGTGGGTTAAGCCACTGCCTTCGGCTCAGGTCATGATCTCGGGGTCCTGGGATCGAGTCCCGCATCGGGCTCTCTGCTCGGCAGGGAGCCTGCTTCCCTCTCTCTCTCTCTGCCTGCCTCTCTGTCTACTTGTGATCTCTCTCTGTCAAATAAATAAATAAAATCTTAAAAAAAAAAAAAACAAAAAAAATCCTTAAAAAAAAAAAAAGAAAAGAAAATAGGTTTAGGCAAGAATCGTCAATACAAGCTAAATCTAAGGAAAGAGTCTGATGAGTAGATATTTGTAGTCTTAAGTTAATTTCTCAGAAACTGCTTTTTAGTATAACAGATAAATTTGAAACTAGTTGAAAAACCAGGTACCACCTTGTCCTGATGATCAAAACTAACATCATCAATAGGGACAGGCAGAAAACATGAGCCTCTAGATATACTTTTGAGAGAGATGTATCATCACTTACACAGTACTCCAGCCAGGGATGCATATGGTAGGCGATGCATAACTTAGATCTAATCATAAGTGAACATAAGACAAGCACAAATTGAGAAATACATTCTGTAAAATAACTAGCCTATCATCTTCAAAATGCTAATGTCATGAAAAACAAAGAAAAGTGTTACAGATTAAAGAGACGTGACAGCCAAATGCAATATGTGATCTTAGACTGGACCTGTACTGAAAAATGATAAGGATGATTGACCATAATGGAATAATGACTAAAGATTAAAGTATTATATCAATGTAAACTTTTCTTAATTTAATAACTATACATAATTTCTGTAAAGGGGTACCTTTGTTCTTAGAAAATATATACTGAAGTATCAATGCCTAAAGGGGCATGATTTTTGCAACACTGCTCTTAAAAAATTCAGGAAAAATAAATATGTATTACATATGTATCAAGTATTCAGATATGTATGTATAAAGGCAAAAAATTAAAAAGTAATGAATCTGGGCAAAAGATATACAAAGAATTTCTTGGTACTATTTTTGCAATTCTTCTGCAGTCTTCACTAGTACTCCTTCTCTATTCATCCTTCACTTCTCCAATAAAGTTTTTCTACATCTCCACTGATTACATAAGATACCTAGGCAGGATGTCTGGCACTTAGTACAATGCTTAATATAAGCCAGTTCTATCATAGGAGTGTTACTACTTAAATCTATCTCTACTCTCTAGAACTCTATTTGACAGACTCAAAAAACATGTGACTCAATAAACAGTTAATATTACTACCTCTCTGCTTTTTATTCAAAAACATCATAAGCCTAAATCTTTTATAATTTTCTTGTTCTTTCCTCCTGGTTTCTCTGCTTCTTTTTGGGTTTTTTTCTTTCTTAAGTTATCTAATTTAAAATTGTTATGGGGAAAATAATTTTGAAGAATTGGAATATCTAGAACACCAAACTAGGTCCATTGTCCACATGCTCACAATTGTCTATATCCAAGTAGCATTGGTTCCTTACAATGATGCCTATAATCACCAAATCTCTATATGATCTTCACTAGTCACCTCTCCCAAATAACTATCTTATACCCAGACACCTTCATTCATTTACGTTATCTGCCTGGCCCTTATGGCCCTTTCTCTCATTTTACTCTAGACAAAATTTAATAGCACTTCATAGATTTCAAAATATCTTCATAACTATATTCTAATTTATCTTTACAACAACAAGAAAAAGTGTCCTTGAAGGTACACATAGAAGTTTTTCTAGATTCTTTCCAGAGGAGGCAAGCCTTCCAGGGTCCCAACTTTAAAGAGACTTAATTCCCTAATCAAATACTTAATTTCAACTCCAACCCCAGCCTCCTATTCAGAGACCATGTATATTTCCATCTTTTTTACATCTTCCCTGTACTGCCTTGTTTGCGCAGAGCTTACTGTTCCTTACTGCTGAGTTCAAGGTCCCTTTTGTTCCTGGCACATAAAGGTTTTCTCTGAAGTTCAGCAGTGCACTTACTTTTCACCCATTTTCCCAATTTTATTTAGGATTTTCATGTGTTTGTGGGTAGGATATACTTTAGGAGAGTCTATGTTAGCTCAGCCTCGCATATGACAGAATAGCAACACCACCTCCTTGTTCCGCACTTTACTCTCCACTCAAATCAATCCTTTAAATACCAAGACCTATAATGGGTAGATGAGAAGAACATATTCTCAAGTGAATAAACAAAGATTCTTCTATATCACAAGAAAAAAAAATGTTCAAGTATTTTTTTTGCTTTTTTTATCACAGAAATTGGAAACTATGTCTGCAATGGCACATAAAGGAATAAAGAATAAAATGTGAATGATCTTCTAATAAAATGGTAACAATGAGCAGCTGCTTTCCTTACCATCAGATAAAAGAAGAAACTGGCCCTGATAAACGAACAGGAAGACTGAAAAAGCCAAGAAAGTGGTATAGGACTGGGGGGGGGAGAAGAAATAAAGAAAGAGTTACTGGATGGGTGTAGAAATACCAAGGAGCAATAAAAAGAACGTCTCAAAACAATAGCAGGGAAGGGGGAAAAAAAAAAAGGCTGTGTATTCAAACATATATGTCAGACTGCCTGTATCAAAGGCTTACATCAATGATTTCTCATTTTAATTCCATTAAATAATGTATTCTTTTATTTTCTTCTTTTGTCCCTAGGACATCAAGATTTTCCTCCTCGTATATGCCATTTCCCCACTTTATCATTTTCAAAATTTTTTAAACTGGTCATAGTATTTAGATGGAGTAGACTCTGAGGAGGTAGGGCAGGAAAGCTATAGAATACACTAAAAAAAAGGTAAACTGATTTCCCACAGAAATATTAATAGAAAGTTGTATGCCTGACAAACACAGTAATACATAAACAAAGAAATGTATTAACTATTTTAAGGAATAAACATATTGCACTAAATTCTTACTTCATGCCTTATTCCCTCCCCTGATTATTGTTTAAGAGTCAAAACCATTCAAAAGGACTTCTTTGGGGGAATTCTGAAAGAATTTTTGAAAGACACTTACGGGGAAAATTCAGAGCTAACCTGATGAGTGCTCTGAAGTTCAACTTTTTTTTTCCTAGCTTTCTAGCTCCTTCTTCTCATTGTTATATTTATATATGTACACCCATTAGACAAGCCTCAAGTTTCTGTCACATGGGAATAATAAACATACTTAAGGATTACTGTGAAGATTAAAAGAGATGTAAAGCATACAGTCTGACATATAGAAACTCAACACTGACAACTATTAGGAAAAAAAAAAGTTCTTTTTCCTGAGTTCAAGATCAATTATTACTCCAAGGACTACTTTAGCTGTTCTTTGGAATGCCATAACTGTCAATGTATATACATAAAATGCCTGTGAGTTAAACCTACAGACACACTAAAATTTTCAATACAAACTGCTTAATAAAAAAAGGAAACAGATCATAATTACTACTTGGTGCTCTGTGCCAGATCCTGGGTTCTAATTTAATCCTTTCACTTTCATATAATAAACAACTGAGGCTCAGACAAGAGTAAATGACAAAGCCAAATACCAATACTATGATAACAAAAGTGTACAAATGATGAATACATATAAGGAAAGAAAATTAAGAAAAATGAAAGCCACTGATTTCTTAGTATGACAGGAGTGATTTATTTTGAAATAACATTTCTTTCTATTTGTGCCATATGTTTATATTGTCTACTTGCTCCACCTCACTCACCCAGTATCCATTTTGTCTAACATTTAGTAGTACGTAACTGTCCTGAAGTTTTCACTGCTATATGCCCAGCTTTCAGCTAGATGTGGCCATGTAAACAGGTTCCATCCAACCAAAGGGATATGGCTAGAAGTGATATAGGATTTTTACATCACAGCCTTAACAAAGTGACTTGCTTAAATCCTACCACTCCCTCCCCATTTTCTTCCTGCTGGCTGAAAATGACAGCTCACAGAGGAAGAGAAGCCATGTATTAAGATTAGGAATAGCAAAGCTGTCCCACGAGTCACAGTACTTTAAAAACCTCAAGGGGTAAAGATCACTGAGAATGAAAAAGAAGTTAACTATTTTGAGCCCCTGTGTTTTGAGGATCAGTTCTTACTGAAAGAGAATAGTGTAAATTTCTGGCATAGAGAACACCTTAACTGGTTCTCTGATATACTATAATAATATTAATGTCATAAACATTTTTTGAAAGAATAAGTTCTGTACATAGATAATGTGAATTCATTGGCTCATCTCTTCAACAAACAAATACTGAGTAAGAATTTCTAGTAGAGACAAAATACCATGGGAAAAAGTGAAACTTTTGAGAATTAAAGATATAAAGATGGACTGATTGCTCATTAAAGAACTAGAGATGAGGGAAATGGAATCAGGGGCAAGGCTTTATAGAGGGAGTAATTTAGAGCTCAGTATAGGTAGTATTCCCCCTACTTTTCACTCTAGAGAATGATTCCTCTCTGAAGCAAGAGATAAAACTTTCGGCTCTAAATTTACTCAAAATTATCATATTCTTTATGTAACCTTCTCCAGTTTCTCCAGGCACATCACTGTTCCAACCCACATATTCACAATATTTTGCTCATATGTTCTTAGTAACGCCTTCACAATATTATAATTATTTGTATACATGTATCTTTTATAAAAAAAGATTTATTTATTTGACAGAGGAAAAAAAGAGCACAAGGAGCAGGGAGCCAGCAGAGCAGGGCCCAATCCCGAGATGCAGGGATCATGACCTAAGCTGCAGGCAGATGCTTAACCAAGTGAGCCATCCAGGTGCCTTGTGTATCTTTCTTCTAACTATATCCTGGAATTCATTAAGTCAGGGACTTCATTTTAGTTGTTTTTATAGACCATTATTCACTTCAACAGGACTAGAGGAAAAAAAAATACAGAAATTTGTATGTACTGAGGAAATACTTAAAACTAAAAAAAAAAAAAAAAAAAAAAAAAAGTATTAGTGGCCAAAGGCAATGGCTTTCAAACTTCTTGGACTATTTCTTATATATACATTTCATATCATGATGCAGTATACACATGCACATGCATGCACACATAGGCATAAAAGTTTGAACTAGTACTCTAAAAAAGGTACACTGTATTTTCTATTCTATTTTACACTATTCTCTTTCAGTAAGAATGGATCCTAATCCTTTAACATACTACGACCTACTATTTAAAATGTATTACCCTAGAGTAGTCATTTAAAAAATGAGGAGAGTTCAGCTGGATGGTAACTGAGACCATACCACCTTTATTTTAAAATCTGTATCCACCTCATTTATAAGCCATCAAATAAATACCAAAGGTTTGAGAAAACCTGGAATATATCCATCCATCTGTATGGTTCTGAAAACCAACTAATGCCGCTGCTATGGCTAAGGAAGCCAACGGTTCCTTTTAGCATTCTACATTACCAATCCAAGTAAAATGCTACTATAAACTCTACAGTATGCTTCTACCACCTTAAAGCCTCCAACTGAATAAATGAGAATAAAACTGCTAGAATTAGATGCTAGAAAGGGTCACAATTAGCATGACTAATTTAAAAAATGACTGGGTTTAGTCATGTTGAATATGAGTTAGACAGTAAACTCAAAATTTCTCTACTAAACATTCAGAGAATCAGATGAGAAATAAAGGCTATATATATACATTTGCAAGTCGCTAAATGTTAGTTTCATAAAATACATACAAAATTTGTTATAATATTAATAACAATACAAATCTCTAATTCTGTAATTTTGTTTTGTTTTGTTTTGTTTTTTTAAATGGGGAGGAGAGAGAAGGAGAGAGAGAGAGAAATGGGGGGAGGGGTAGAGGGAGAGAGAGAATCCTAAGCAGGCTCCAGGCCCAGAGAGGAGCCCAACACTGGGCTCGATGTCACAAACCCTGAGATTATGACCTGAGACAAAATCAAGAGTCAGATGTTTAAAAAGTCTGAGCTACCCAGGTGCTCCTCAGTTCTAATATTTGTAATTATAACAAGGAGATGAAACAACTGTAATGTTTGTTTTCCCCATTACTATTACCTATCATGCAGAACATACGTAGAAATCATAGAAATTGTATTTCAAGGACACCTGAGTAGCTCAGTCAGTTAAGCGTCTGCCTTCAGCCCAGGTCATGATCACAGGATCCTGGGATGGAGTCCCACATCAGGCTCCTTGCTCAGCAGAGAACCTGTTTCTCCCTCTGTCTGCTGGGCCTGCCGCTCCCCAGCTTGTGCTCACTTGCTCTCTGATAAATAAATAAAAACCTTAAAAAAAATTGTATTTCAAAATAATCCAAAATAATTGAGCAGGTGGGAGGATTTTGAGATTAAACTAGATTGGCCATGAGATAGAATGTGAAGCTATATGATGTACACATGAGGGTTCATTTTACTACTGTCACTATTTACGCATATGCTTAAAATTACCATCCACAACTTTTAAGTCAACACTAATAACAAAATAAATGTCTATATTTAAAAGTTCATTTTTAAAGAGATTATCCATTTGAGTAATTTGTTTTAAAAAAGATTTTTGGAATTATGTATATGCTTTTTATTATGTCAATGAATACTACAGCAAAACAACTAAATTCTCAGGACTATATGCTTTACTTTCCAACAAAGTTATTTGTAATTTGGTATTTCATCAGTCTGCAGATACACAGGAGTGTACTGCACATAACAACTACCTCCATTTACTGTAAGCTGTTCAATTAAGAAAAAAAGTGAAATCATCAATGTAGTATAATATGACTGAGATAAGCTACTGAACACTAGTTCAATCCTTTGGTATAAAATATAGGGTAAAACTGGAATAAATTATTTACATTTTTTTGTACTCATATACAACTGTAATTCTTTTCTTATAAAATTTCCTTTCAGATCAAACTTCCTTTTATTAATGCAAGATTTACTCAATTAAAAATGGGAATACTGTAGTAGTTGCATCAAATGGCAATAATCATACTATGATAGTATACTATACTATAGTATACTATACTATAATCTACTTCAAGCACAAAAAGAATAGTCTCCTTTCGAGATATTCAGACTAACTCCACTCTTGTCCTATGGCCCCATTCCGTCACATAATAGCTCTTCAGCACAGTATTTACTGCCATCTAACATTATTTTCCTGAGTATAAAAGTTATTCTGCTTTTTCCCTAAGCCTGTCAAAATGCCTCACCATCATAAAACCCACATTATCAGAACTTTAAACATGCAGAAAATCTAAGATCACCACAGTTTTACACATCTCTTTAAAACAACCAAACTTCATTCTAACACTGGGCTTGATAGAGAAACTAACAACTTATGGGCACATGGTGGCTCAGTTGGTTAAGCAAATGCCTTTGGCTCAAGTCATGATCCAGGAGTTTCAGGATCAAGTCCCACATCGGGTTCCCTGCTCACTGGGGAGTCTGCTTCTCCCAGTGACCTCTACCCTTTCACGCTCTCTCTCTCTCAAATAAATAAAATCCTTAAAAAATAATTAACCATGTGCCTTATGATCAAACTTCTCTGACTCCCACCTTTGAACTGCTGCACACTATTACCTCTTTGAATTAACTACAACCACTTGATACTGCAAATATTTAAATCTGGTTTCTTTCTTCACTATAAACTTCACAGGAGAATCTCCAATTTTAACATCTCATGTAATCTACCACAAAGTTGATGCTTAATCATCTAAATTAAGCATATGAAGACAGAGAACTGTACTTCTGAAAGCAGCAATGAGAGATGTGAAATAGCTAACATGAATGGTTTTCATTAGAAAAGCGCTTCTCACTATTTTTGTGCCTTATGTCTCATTTCTGAAAGATAGGTACTGTAGACACTAGATGCCAGAAGCCAGTACTGTTTAGACAGAACTTACCATCTTTGTACTTTATTCTCAATGATAACTTAGATCTCAATCTATCCACACCAAAGAACTCTGAAGTGCAGTTTAACATTTAAAGTTGACTTTTGACTAAGCAGTCACCTCATATCACAGCGACAGATAAGACACCTTTAACGATAAACAGCAATTTTTTCAGTCTTCATATGTAAGAAATTGATTCTGGTACAATAAATTTCTGGAGTACCTCTTTAAAACCAGTGGTTCTAACAACCCGTTTAGATGGGTATTATTCTCTCAACACATGTTACATTTGTTCAGCTATCCTTCTCTTTTTCTCTTTCCTTTGCTTGGGACTAAACCATTCAATAACTTCAGCGTAACACTGAATAAACATCAGACTGGAGAACTGCAAAGCCAGCATGTCCAACACATTATTAGGGAACTTACACTTATTTATTGGGGGACTATGACTCTAAAAACTTTCCTCTCCATCCCACTTCTGAATATATACTATTTGTTCTTGCTTCTTTCCACACTACATCATTTCTTACCATTAAGGTTACAAAAATTAAAGAGTTCCATGAAAACTTCCCATATAGCCCATTACATTACTCTAGTACTTTGCTCAATTCCATTTTCTTTCACCTCATTTGTTTACCTATATGGTTCCAAGAATCTGAACATACTTACCTGATTGTGTGTTAAAACCTAGCTACCGCATAATCACCTCTAAATCATAATAATCTTTCTTCACTAACATGGCATGATACTGAAGGACTCCAGGTGAATAGCTTCTCCTATATGCACATGAATTGAATACGCATATACATCTCCTGGGAATCTTGTTAAAATGAAAATTCTGATTCAGCAGATCTGGGTCAAAGAGGGGAACTTTTAGGGTGAAGGAACCATTTGCCCATAATGGAGTAGAGGATAAATGATTCTGTGCATTTGTCAAAAACACATGAAACTGCACATCAGAGAGTAAATGTAATATATGCAACTTTAAAAGATCAACCCATGTGACCGAAGAACACAGAATGGAATGCAAACTGTGCCAAATGAATCTAACTAACTTCATTACAAATTTATGACAACCACACTGAAGAGGGTGGGAGGAAGAAACTAACATTAGTAACTTTAGAAAACAGTGTTTTGACTAGAAACTGTAAGGCTAAATATAATATAAACTGTATACTGTACGTAAATACTGTATTATAGTTGATAAATTTATTTCTTCTGGGACTGTGGCCTAAAAATTCTGAAATTGCTTTACCTGCATCTGACCTTGAAGTACATGATGGGATGGTGGATGGTAAGAGCCAAGTTTCTCCCTGAAGGAGACTGCAGTTACAAAGAAGCAAGAAAGGGGGGGCACCTGGGTGGCTCAGTGGGTTAAAGCCTCAGCCTTTGGCTCAGGTCATGATCTCAGGGTCCTGGGATCGAGCCCCGCATCGGGCTCTCTGCTCAGCAGCAACCTTCCCCCCAACCATTTAAGAGAGGGCTAGACATAATCACTTGCTTCCAAAGCATACAGTGTGAGAAGAAAAAAAGCAGCAACTTAAAATAGAGAACCCCGGCAAATATTATGTTTGCTATGTGATGATGGTTAATATCATGTGGATACTACCCTTCCCATGTATGTGACTAGAAGAGCACTTCATCTCCGTGATATTCTTTCCAAAAACTGATAACCCCAGTTTATCCTAATAAAAACATCAGATAAATCCCAACTAGGGGATATTCCATAGGATACCTGGCCAGCACTTTAAGACTTAAGGAAATCAAGAAAAGACAGAAACTTTCACAGACCAGAGGATACTGCGGAGAGTTGACAACTAAATGCAACATGGTACCCTGGATTGAATCCTGGAACAGAAGTGGCATTAATGGAAAAACCAATGAAATCCAAGTAAAGTGTGGAATTTAGTTAGTAGTTTTTTAAAAAAGATTTTTAAAAATGGCTATAAATCTGGTTTCCCCTTCTGGAGAGCAGGAATCATAATACTGCATACATCACAGGAGTTTTATGAGGATGAACTATGATAAATTCATGTAATAATCTGTACACTACGTGTACCATGCCTGGTTCAGTCAGAGTAAGAGTTCAATAATCATTGCATGCCACATTATCATGGATTCAAAAGAAACGAAATGTACTCAACCCCTTGCTGGCATGGGCCATGACATCATCCTTTGGGGGTTCCCAGGGAAAAAAAATAACATCATCAGTAACAAAAGTAAGTGGCTAGGTGAAGAATGACTCCAAACAGTTCCCTGTGTGTGTGTGTAGCTACACACACACACACACACACACACACACACAAAGAGGAATTTAACATGAACAAAAATCACTTGGAAATCTTGTTAAAATGAAGATTCTGATTCAGGGGGACAGGGTTGAGGCCCAAGGTTGTACATTTCCAACAAATTCACAGTTGATGCCAATGTTATTGGTCCAAGGACCATAACTGGTACTTTAACTTTTCTATTTATGCATTTTTTTAAATTTTCTGTAAAAAAGATAGTTTTTCTATTTATTCTTGACCTCTTCCCTGCAAAGAAATACTCTTATTTTTATTTTTTTATTTTATTTTTTAAAATATTTTATTTATTCATTTGACAGAGAGAGAGTGAGAGAGAGATAACAGGCAGAGCAGCAGGCAGAGAGAGAGGGGGAAGCAGGCTCCCCGCTGAGCAGAGAGCCTGATGCGGGGCTTGATCCCAGGACCCTGAGATCATGACCTACGCTGAAGGCAGAGGCTCAATCCACTGAGCCACTCAGGCGCCCCAATACTCTTATTTTTATTTTTTTAAAGATTTTATTTATTTGAGAAAGAGACAATGAGAGAGAGCATGAGCGAGGAGAAGGTCAGAGGGAGAAGCAGACTCCCCGCGGAGTGGGAGCCCAATGCGGGACTCGATCCGGAAACTCCGGGATCATGACCTGAGCCGAAGGCAGTCGTACAACCAACTGAGCCACCCAGGTGTCCCAATACTCTTATTTTTAAAAACAGAACCATACCAAATGTAACCCATCACCATGATCTTAAATAAGCAACTACCTTAGTAGTATAAAAAAGGGACAATTATACATTAACATTTGCCTCCACATTACCTCATGCCTATGCAGGTAAAAGGAATATATTTGAACCTCAAATCATACACAATTCTCTTATCCTTACCAGTTGAAAGTCTCAAAACTTTACAGTAACCTAGATTTATTACAATCCTAGAAAATATTATGAAAATTCTAATTCAGTAAACTGTATTTGGAGAGAGAGTAACCTATTACTAAAGTTCCTGCTTAACAGTTTATTCAATTTTCAAAATGTTAAGAAATGGTACTTAATGTCAGATCATCTAGGACCATTGTATAGGATATTTGAGGAAAGAAAAAAACTAATAGGAAAAAATGAAGAAATTACATAGAGCTGAAAAACTGGGATTAACAGAAAATGGTGTAAAAGAGCCATACTTCCCTGCAAATAATGACATCATGGGAAAATTTAAAAAAATAGTTTCCTTAACTGAATGATTTCTAGCCATTCTGGTTTTGTGATTTCATGTTTTCCTGCCTTTCTTAAAATATTTCTTAGCACAAACATTTGAAATTTAAGAATGAACTGACTTTTTTTAAAACTCTGAGATAACTGCAAAGTAAGCTCAGAAAATACCATTTAACTGGTATAGCCTTTAAAAATCATTCAAGTTTACTTAGTGAAAAAAAACTGATTTTGATGACAACAAATCTTTCTGGTATGAATGTACATAAATGCAACACATCAAAAATGGTGTACCATAGTAGTTTTCAACAAGACACTAACAAATAAATACATGGTAAAGAAATAACTTTGACTTGGTGTTATTAAATTTAACAGGTCCTTTTTTTTTAAATTCTTTTTTAAGATTTTATTTATTTATGACAGAGAGAGAGATCACAAGTAGGCAGAGAGGCTGGTAGAGAGAAGAGGGGGGAAGCAGGCTCCCTGCTGAGCAGAGAGCCGGATGCAAATGCCGGGCTCGATCCCAGGACCCAGAGATCATGACCTGAGCGGAGGGCAGAAGCTTAACCCACTGAGCCACCCAAGTGCCCCTTAACAGGTCCTTTAAACTAGGGGGCTTCTCAAAGCCTTTTAAAGAAGCTGAATTTCTATAAAAGGAGATTTTCATTTAGAACATTTCCACTGATAGTATTTCCTACTCACTGTTTATAAGAAACACTTTAAAAGTTCAGATCCAAAGATTTTTTGAACTATAAAACATTAACAAAAATATTTTCTAAAAGCCAAGGAAATTTGTGTGACAGAGTTCTTCAAAATAAATATAAAATTTACACACATATATATTTAAAACATACATAAATAGTAAATCAAGCATTGTTAATGCTATGAAAAGCTATAATGAAACAAAAGAATTCTAAGAATCAGGTTACTAAAGCTCAACTGCCAGCCAGATTCACCATAACAATGGTTAAGACCACTGTAGCACATCACTAACAGTCTCCCTCACTCTATAAAAATTTTTCAAGAGCATCGTATGTAGATGCTAATTAAAGTGATTCAAATAAATTATCAAATTTACATGTACAATTTTAGATTATTAAAAATTAATCTGCAGGCAAGGAGAGAAATTGTTCTGAGTAGCAAAATGTGACTGTATATTTACATGTGCAATTTTAGATTATTAAAAATTAATCTGCAGTCAAGGACAGAAATTGTTCTGAGTAGCAAAATGTGACTATGTATTTCTGGTCTTCATCCACAAATTATTCCAGGATTAAATCATTCAAGAGAACTTTAAAATAAAAAGTATAACCAGGATTTGGAAAACTTGATTTTTTTGTTTTTTTTTCCTCAAATCTACATAGCCAAGAATCAATACTTTGAAATCTTCCAAAAACATCTTTAGAAAGCTTAACTTCAGTTATATAATAAACTTTGTACTGAGTTTAAATTGATGTGCAGGTGCATCCTGACCCACATTTCTTTGTAAATAAGTTTCAAAATTGTCAGTTATAGCATAGCTAAAGAGATATCTTCCTGTGTATTCTTCCTCCTTTCAGTCAGTGGTCATAGACAGCTTTCCACATGGAAACAATCAAAAACCCATTTTTTAGTAGAAAGCTAATTATAACATCTAAAAATGTCAAATGACTTCTTGCTTAATTTTATTTCATTTCATAATGGAATTTCCACAAAGGAAAAAAGAAAATCTAAAGCAAAAATCCATTTAAAAATTCTACCCAATAAAAATCAAGTTTTACTTTAAAAACTATTTACAATATGTATCAATTTTAAAAGCAGAGCATATTTCTCCTCTCTTCACTCTAACAATATTCATAGTTACTAGAAGTGTTTTGTTTTTTGCAGGCAGGAGGTGGCTGGGGAGAATGGAGGCTGAGGGTTGTTAACAATGACAGTGGAGCAAAGGAAAAGGACAGCATAACAGCAGTAAGGAAGAAAATGAAAGCAGATGAGAAGCAGGTCTCCCTCCTGATAAACACCAAGGCAGTTGCAAGAACAAGATAACTTGACAACCACACTTCTCAGAAGCATGTAAAACCTGTATACTAGAAATAGTAACTCAGAATAATTAGGAAATATGATTTGCAGTTATTTTAAATAAGTATGCGTTGCAAAAGATTCCTTTAAGTACATCTGTTTTCACAGGGTTTAACTTTTTTCACTTATACTACCAAATCTATCTTACTACTCCCCTTTAGATATGGCAGCAAAATACTTAAAACATTATTAGAACAAATAAGGGCTCAGAATGTAACAGCACATGACCTCTCTGAATATTCAACTAGAGGATTTATTTTCAAGAGTCTTATTTCATAGTTTGTGAGTAGTTTAGTTCCTGTGTTTCCTCTAGAAATTTCTACCTATTAACCATTTCATTGTTCACTAACAAATAAAAGAATGTGTACAATCACTTACTATAGTCAATTTACCTGTAGAGATTTGAATCAAACATGAGATTCAAAACTCTTCCAATTTAGCCTCTCAACTCTGTTGATTCTTCAACTCTTATTGTCTAAAACCTTATTATACTTTGTAAATTAAGTAGTGAGATGAAACTTCAAAATCATTTAGTTCAATTCTTTTTTAAAGTTGAGATCATTCAGAGAACTAGTTAATGCAGTGTCAGCTCAGGTTTTATAATGTTTAGACCAATACCTGTTCAACTAAACAATGCAGCTTTCCATAATTGCTCCTTTCTCTCTATGAAGTTTTTGTTATACAAACAGTCCGCCTGTGAAAGCTGATATAGTACACCTAGCATGACCAGAAAATACCAAGTTTCAAGTCAAATACTATTAACACTGCTTTCTTTTCTATCCAATATTATTTCTGCAACCCTCCCAACTACCAAAACTTTCCTGTTTCTTGTCCATCAGATTTCTCTACCACCATAATTAAAGTTCCAGTTATGTAGTATTCTTTTTTTTTTTTTTTTAAGATTTTATTTATTTATTTGACAGAGAGAAATCACAAGTAAGCAGAGAGGCAGGCAGAGAGAGAGGAGGAAGCAGGCTCCCTGCTGAGCAGAAAGCCCGATGTGGGGCTCGAACCCAGGACCTGGGATCATGACCTGAGCCGAAGGCAGCCGCTTAACCCACTGAGCCACCCAGGCGCCCCTATGTAGTATTCTATGGTACCTAAAACATGATGCTAATCATAGTAAGCAAATGCTGAGTGCTCATTATATCAGAACTATTTTAAGCCCCTTCCACATAACACTTCACTATTCTCAACTTTAAGATAAATAATACTGTAATTCATATTCTATAAGTGAAAAAGACAAAACCTCAGAGGTAATCTGCCCCAACTTATACAACTAATAAAAAGTAGAACTGGGAAAAAGTAATCAAGGGGTCTGACTCTGAGGTTCACACCTGATCTCTACTGATAAGTGTATATAACTACATGGACTCTATCAATGTGCAGGTAACTCAAAATTTGGGGGCTACAGAAGAATTTAAAGAGTCTTTGTATTTGAAGAGGTTTCTTACACATTAAAATAGCTTAATATGGTTTATTCCCATTAACTATATCTTCTTTGCAAAGACATGGCTCAAGTAACTCATTCATACATAATTAAAACTGAAATTTAAAAAGAAAAGCAGAGGGGAAAAAAGGGTTGCAGCAATATTCTAACAAACGTCCCAATCGGCATTGGCTGAAAGAACTTTTGCAGTGATAGAAATGTTTTCTATCTGTGCTACAGATCATGGTAGCCATTAATCACATGTGGCTTTCAGCATTTGAAATGCGTCCAGTATGACTGAATAATTGATCCTGAATATTCTGTAATTTTAAATAGTTCAAATTTAAATAGCCACATGTGGCTAGTAGCTACTACACTGTACAGGAAATGTATAGATGACAAAATGCCAGAAAAAAGGTGAGTAAAGAACTTCTTATTGCCTTTATTTGGAGAGTGCACCAACAGTCAAAGCTATTTAAGGGTCTCTTTTTATTTGGTCTAGTTTCAATAATTGACCCAAACAATATAAATTTCCAAAGAGATTTAAGTCACCTAAACTTTCCATATTTAAATTCATCTTTGGGCGCCTGGGTGGCTCAGTGGGTTAAGCCTCTGCCTTCGGCTCAGGTCATGATCTCAGGGTACTGGGATCGAGCCCCGCATCGGGCTCTCTGCTCGGCAGGGAGCCTGCTTTCTCCTCTCTCTCTCTGTGCCTGCCTCTCTGCATACTTGTGATCTCTCTCTCTCTGTTTCAAATAAATAAATAAAATAAAAAAAAAATAAATTCATCTTTGTATATCCCAACAGAAAAAATAAAACCTGTATTATCAACAAAACTTCATGTATCAGAAATTTTTTTTTACTGTTTGGATAACTCAGAGGAAGAATCTGATCTGGAAACTCTGCCACCTACTAGGAAAACTAAAGAGTCATGCAAGTTTTACATTCTCTTCATAATAAATACTTGTAATAAAGTGCTTACCTTGATTCTCCACTACTGTTTCTAACACTTTCTTCATCACTGTGTCCATTCATTGTAAATACCAAGAAGTTTTAAAATAAAATATGAATCTTCCCAGTTTAAAAGATGAATACAAATACAAAAAACTCCTTAAACATCAAAAATTCACAGGTGAATTTTCTCCAACATTCATAGGCTTCCTGGGCCCTTTTTGATTCACCTAAAGAAAATATATTGAGAAAGTAAGAAAATTACCTATAGAGGAAAAGATAAGTAAGTCTATCTAGAACTTATACAAATCTACCTAGGACAATTAGAAATGGTAGGGGAGGAGTAGGAGTCTTTGACTCAAAATACTTAGGCTTCTATTAAATACATTCCTGACTACTTACTAGAATTTAGTACCACTGTTTATTTTTGACAGAAGAAATTAAAATACATGTGGAGCGATAAAACTTTTAGACTGACTGCAACTGTGTATCAATACACATATATAAACATTATAAACAGATAACTAAAACAAAGTGCTAGTATGTAACATATACAAATCCCAAGAACAGAAAATGAAGTCTTATTAGATACTTGGTCAAACAAATGAAGGGGGGGAATTACCTTTAATCAAGCACTAATTCCTATTACCCAGAACTTCATATACCTGAGTGGGGGAAAGTTTGAAAATGCTCACATGAGAACAGAATATAAGTGTATCATATAATTTCAGGGGAAAATGTATAGGTCAAAACAAATGTGTTCCTATCACAGGTAAACCAAGAATGGAGAGATAAAATTTAAATAGTAGTTATCCAGTGTGGACTTGCAGCGGTTCCATTGAGGAAAAAAAAAAAAAAAAAAGGTAATAGAATATACACTAGGATTAATTAAGAAATGGGCTTGGGGTAAGAAATCATGAGCCAAGACACAGCATTTCCACCTTTCAAGATTTCAGTCCAACACTGGAGAGTCACCTACAAGCCATCCACGAATAAACAAAGGAGATCTCTGGCAGGGGAGGGAGAGGAAGAAGCGGGGGAAGGAGACGTCAGATCCTTCCCCAGCCAGAAAGTACCGAGACAGGCGCCTGAGAGCAGAGCTGTCCGCCGACCTCAGCAAAGAGAATTTACTCCTACGATTATTTCCACTCCACAAAAAGAGGGGGAAAATACGCTGTTGCCAACCCAATTATAGTAAACTCTGCATCTTGATCGGAATTTTATTTCTCCAGAGACTACAGTCCAGTAGACTGCAAGAAACGGTCATCCAAAAAGTAACTATTCCACGCAACATTTATTCTTAACGTTAAATATTAATTCCAACTAGTCAAAGAGCTTTACTATTAAACAATTATGTCCTAAAAATCTCGGTACCCTAACAAACTGCCGCTTATCCAAAGTCTCTCTTCAACGAGAAAGTTCACAACTCTTTTCGTTCTTTCCTTTTCACTCCTTTCGCCCCTCAAAATGGCTTTCTCCGTAGTGAAACTTCCTTTTCCCCCCTCATCTTCCTTCTCCCACTAAGTCCTTTTTCTGACACTCTTCTCACACCCTTAAGTTCTGAAGCTCCTGGCGCAAGCAGCTTGTCCTGCCTTTCACGCGTCCTAACAATGACTCTTCCCTAAGACGCTAAACCTCTTTGAATCTTCCTTCACTGCGCCCGTCTTTTAACAGTTGCTTCGCTCCTGCTAAGTTTTCAAAGCGGTACTCGAAAGGAGGCTGGAAACCTTCCTCCTCCCTCATCCGTACTTTGCAGCTTCGCTCCAATCAGCCTCCCAAACAGATGCACACCACCCCCCTCCAACCCTGTCCCGCTCCGGGCCTTCATCCCGGTCCCGGGGTCTCTCTTCCCGCCTCAAACTTCCCGCAGACCCGCCCCGCGCCCTCCCGGGCTCGCCCGGGCCGCCGCCCCCTCCCCCTCCCCGCCGCTCCCCACGTGCTGGGAGTCCGGGTCGCGGCGGGACTAAAGCACCCGGCAAGTGCTCGCCGTTCTCCCCTCGCCGCTCTCCCCTCGCGGCCCGGCCAGCTCCAAGCCGAGGAGGCCCAGGCTCGGCTGCCCCGCTGCCCGACCGTCCGGCGCGAGGATGCGCTCTTTGGCGCCGGCCTGCGCTCGCCACTCACACGCCCCCTGTGCTCCGAACCCGTCAGCCACTGCCGGCCCTCACGGAGCCGCCCCGGCCTTCGCCCGGCGCTCGGCCTCTGGGCCGCCGCCCGGGAACCGCGCCGCCCCCGCCCTCCGCCTGGCCGGCTCCCGTCCTCCCCGCCACATCCTGACCCGCCCGCCGCCCCTTTTCTTACCGGCGGGCGTGCAGGCTTCGCGGGGCGGAGGGAGCCGACTCGATCGGCGGCCTCCCCCGCGCCCGGGCCCGCGGTCTCTGCCGCTGGTGAGTCCTCGGGCTGCGGGCGTCTCGGGGTAAGCTGGAGTCCGTGAGAAGGAGGGGGAAGGGGAAGGACGCGGAGGGGAAGGGGAAGCCCCGGGCCGCGGCACCAACGCGCGATCCCCTGCGGAGCGGATCCAACAATCAATTCATTACTGAAGCACCAACGGCGAAGGCAGCAAAAGCGAGAAGTAACGAGCCGTCGTCGTCGCCGCGGCCACGCGCGCGCTCCCGCTCCCGCCGCTTATCGGCTCCCGGCAGCCGCCATGACGCCGAGAGAGCGAGCGCAACCGTCTCCGTCGTAGCCGCCTCCGCCGCCGCCAGCCACCACCGAGGTCGCCGTCGCCTCCGCCTCCCGCGCGACGTAAGCTCCTCTGCTCACTCCCCTTCCCCACTGGGCGCGAGGCGGGCCGGCGGGCGAACGGGCGCGCGCACGCCAAACACCTTCGGCTGGCGCGCGGGCGGTGGGAGGGGCTACGTTGTGGAGTCGTGGGGTGTAGAAGGAAAGCTATTGGTGCTGAGACGGGCCAAGGGTGAGTGCGCGCACGCGCATGAATGGGAGCGCGCACGCTGGCCGCGCGGAGGCCTCCGGACTCCGGCCACGACCGTGGGTTGGTGATCCTTGCTCGGGCGCCCTCTCTTAGAGGCCGGGAACTGAATTCCGGGAAGTGGGAGCTGCAGGCTCGCTCCGTGCGGGTATGGACGCTACTGTCACTCGGAACGATTACGCAAGGACATCCCGGCTGAGAGACTGAGAAGCTACGGGGGAAGCCGGGGGGTGGGGAAACGCTAAAAACTACGTTGGGCTGGGGTGCCGCGGGAGGGCCAAGTTGGATAAGCCGAGGGAGCAGGGTCTTGCGTGGAACCTGGTTGCCCAGGCCCCAAACCATAACTCCCTCCGACCAGTCTGAGCGCCTGTCCAGAGGGGTGGGGAGGGGGCTGTGCGTCACACCAGGCAGCCTGGGAACCCAACTGTTGGGCAACTGTGGTCACCTCTGGCCGCTTCCTACGCTTAGGCGGCCTGTGACACGGGCTCCCTCCGGGGTCTGATACCCCGAACGGGCGGGGCTCTTGAGGAGATGGGGAAAAATAGAGACCGAGTTGTTGACCTCCTGTGACACTTCGTTTGTGGATAGCCTTTGCCTGGTTCAGTAAAAAGCTTTTACGACCTTTTCCAGGTCTATTCCTGGAGGGCGGGGTGGAGGGTGCGGTGCGGACTCTCAACAGAAAAGCAACTCCGGGATGCTAGTAACTGTGTCAGTTTAACCTGCTGCAATTTAGTTGACGGTTTCTTTCATAACTGTAACTGCGGGCCTCAGTTACAACCCTTTATAAGTGTGGAAGGAAACACCTTTCAAGCATGGTGATGTCTGGCTTCACTCTTCTTGAAAGCATTTTTAAAATCAAAATTCTTTTATACTTTTTTTCCCCCAGTCCATTGATCAGTCTTGACTCACTGGAGGTTAATGATAAAACTCTCTAATCCTATTCGCCAGTGATTGGATTTGGTGCAAAGGCCCAGCTTCCAAGCCAAACGAGTTTGAATGCGGTAGCTGCATTCCCAAAATAATTCTTTTCGTTTGTAGAAAATTGTCATGTTAGTCCGCCAGCTGTTGAAACAGTTTGATTTAAAGCCTTCGAAAAGATCTCAAAACATAATTCCAAATATGTATTCATTGTATGGAAGTGTATTCACCCGTGGGAAGTAGGGAAAGGCAAACAAGTATACATGGTCTACTCGGAAAAAAATGTTAATTATGAAGTGGTAAAATGTAACACTACCATAATTTGTAAAATGATGTGTGCTCAGCCTCCCCCCTTTTCTTTTTTCCTAGTTATTAAAGAGCTGTAGTGCTGGGTTGTGAAGAAAAAGATTATAACAAATAGCCATTTCTGAATTCCCTGAAAGTAGGAACTAAGTGCTAGTTTTTAATGTTATGCTTTGAAAATAGGGTAAAGGTGCTTTAACAATAGAGTCTTCCTGTGCCTCAAACTAATTTCTTTATTGGATTACTAGAGTGGTAAGTAAAAGGAAAAAGCCCCAGAAAAACAGTAACCATTGTAGATAAAGAATTTTGTAATCAGAAGAATGATTCTGATAATAAAAGACTTGAATTATATCTGTACTACATTGTATCATTATCTTACAAAAAAAGAATTGTATGATTTATATATATATATACATATATATATTTTCTGAAAGCACATCATAAACCTTTTTAAACTGCCATTTGGATGTAATATACTACACATAAAGTCTATAGACCCTTTTTTTTTTGCAAAATAAGTCTTAATAAATTTGTAACAAAATACTGAACCTTGGAGGTTTATATTTCTGGTAATATCATAATATACTTTATGACTCCACAGAATTTTAGAATTACTGTTGAGAATGTGGGGAAATACAGGGTAAGTGGAAAATGGGAACAATCTTGCCAGTTAAATTTTTTAAAAGTTATTTGATGAATAAGGCAAGATATATAATATATAAGATATATAATAAGGCAAATAGTTTGACCATTTGTTGCCTGCACAGTTAAATTTTTAGTTTACCTTTGTGTGGACAAACTCTGTCTTTATTTCTATCTGTTGGTACTAAAAACAGTAGTTGATAATCTCAGCACATGACTAGCAAAAATCCTTGAAAATTAACGTCAACCAGGAAGTCTTCATTATTTCCCATTTGAGAAATTTCATATTCTTTGGAAAGCATGTTATTTTTACAAAATTTAGGGCAGTACTTTGTGGGTTCTTGATTCTGATTTGCTCTGTTAGGACTAGTTACTGATGGGTACCCATAGGTGAAGATAGATTGAAAACCACTTATCTGGAATTGTGGGGTGTTCAACATAAACACAATGATAACTCTTGCTTTTCTCATGAACGTTTTGGATGCCCAGATAGGATTTTAATTCCATAGTTATGGTCTTATTGCCTGGAGGATTTGTGTATGAGAAGCTGCTAAAACAATCAGAACAGTATTAAAATAGCCTAGAGGGGCACCTGGGTGGCTCGGTGAGTTAAGCCTCTGCCTTCGGCTCAGGTCATGATCCCAGGGTCCTGGGATAGAGCCCTGCATCAGGCTCTCTGCTCCGCAGGGAGCCTGCTTCCCCCTCTCTCTCTGCCTGCCTCTCTGCCTACTTGTGATCTCTGTCAAATAAACAAATAAAATGTTAAAAAAAAAATAGCCTAGAAACTAAACTTATGTCCTCATACCCCAGATCCTTTCTGAACAGAGGAATGGGTTTCCAAATATACTTAAATTTACCAAGTCCTTTATAAATAGGACCCATGAAATTCTAAATCACCTTATATGAAAATATACATTTTCTATTTTTTTAATCATTAAAATTATATGACAGGATCTGTGGTTCCCGGTGTTGGACAGGGGGCAGGAGTCAGTAACTGAGGAAATTTTTTCCTAACTATACATGCTGGACACTCCCATTCCTTTCCTCTTCTGATATGCAGAATTTCTAGGTTCTAGATAGTGTTAAGAAATTTTTTTTCTGGATTTTTCAGAAATCCACCAATGGTTTATTCACCTTGCTTATAGCCATTTTATATGGGCTTTTTGCTGATAAATTCTTGAATCAAGTTAAACTTCAAGTGGAAAGTTCTTAGAGGTGATACTAAGAGGCAACTATATATAAGTGTGTGTGTGTATATATACACACACACACATATATGTATATATATAGAAAACTATAAAGATTCTACTTCCTCTAATTTCAAAGTTAAGTGTGCCCAGAGAGTAAGAAAAGTAAGTTTACTAACTAGTATCAAATTGGTGTGTTGATGCTGTGTTATTCCTCTCCTGCAGATCCTTTAGTTACTGTTTATTTTACCTCCTGGATGTCATCTTCACCCTTTCTTTGTCTCCATTACTTTATTTTTTATAAGCCCCACTTTCTCTGTTTTTCCTTCTAGCTCACCCTGTAGCTTTCTTCAGACTTGAAATTAATGAAATCACTCCCTTGCTTTAGGGGTGATTGCCTGGGGATTATAATAGAGGAAAAAACAGATACTTTGAAGAGTTAGAGTCTAATAGAGGAAACCATCATACTGCAAAATCATAACTGAGAAAAATGGTATGAAGAATCAATCATGTGAGAATTCATAATGGAGAGTCCTAGTCAGAATAGTCTCCAGGGACCTGGGTGGCTAAGTTCGTTGAGTTTAACTCTTGGTTTTGGCTCAGGTCATGATCTCATGGGTCCTGGGATAGAGTCCTCTGCCGGCCTCCATGCTCAGTGCAGAGTCTGCTTGAGATTCTCTCTCTCCCTCTCCCCCTCACACTCATGTGCTCTCTCATTCTCTGTCTCTCTAAATCTTTAAAAAGTCTCCAAAGAAAGCGACATCCTTGGGGAACTGAAGAATTAATATGGAGAAGATAAGCAAAAGAGAAAAAAGGAGCTTATCAGGTAAAAGAAATAATATGGGCAAAAATTCTGGGCCAGAGAGATTAGGTCAATTTACAATCCAGTTTGCCAAGGATAGGCATTTTTTACTTTCAGAAGTGCTCTGGTTTGGACTGCAAGGAGCACAGTACTACTAGAGCAGACAGAACTGAGGAAGATGAAGCTGCACAGGAGCCAGGCTCTTCAGGGCCCAAAGCCAGGTAAAGAAGTGGGTTTGATCTTGGTGGCTCAGTTAAGCGTCCAAGTCTTGATTTCAGCTCAGTTCATGATTTCAGGGTTGTAAGATGGATGCTGGGCATCAAGCCTGCTTGGGATTCTCTCTCTCTCTCTCTGCCCCTCCCCACTCTCCCTCTCTGAAAAAGTAAGTAATAAAAAATAAGTGTGTTCTTTTCTTGGAACAAAGGGAGCCTTTGAAGGATTTTTTAAACTGGTAATAGAGGATTTGCAAATGGGAAAATTTACTCCAGCCTTAAAAAATTGGTGGCATGTCAAAGAAAAAGCAATATTCTTAAGTGAATTAGGCTAAAGATAAATAATTTGATGGAACAGAGTAGTGTCACAGAAGAGAGAATAGTTTTGGAAGGAAACGTCCACAGGATTTGTCAACGCAATTAGATTCAGGATTAGGAGGAGGAGGAAAGCTGCGCATATAATGGAATGGCATGGAACTGAATGATAATAGCATTCCCTTCAATGGTAATGTATTTGGAGTCGGGTAGTTGTGAAGATCATAAATTTGGGACTTACTGAGTTTCTCATACCTTGTCAGAGTCTTTGGTATAGAAGTCTGGAGCTAAGAAGGGAGATTTGGACTGAATAAAAACTGTTAGGTGTGTGGGGAGAAATTAAACTCTTGAGTATATGTGAGATAAACTTGGAAGACAGCCTAGGAGTATGCATTCAAGAACTTCAGTTTTTGGCTAGGTGAAGGAAGATGAGCTGGATAAGGAGTTGCAGATGTCAAGGGTGTTGTGCAATGGATAACAAAGATATAAGTACTTCAAGGAAGGAGTGGTGAATAGAGTATAATGCTGTTGAGAATCACTGAAATAAGGTCAGCATATCCATTGGATTTAGTAACATGCTGAGCATCTGTTACCTTAGAACTGTTTTGTTGGAATAATAGGGCCAAAAGTCAGATTGGAGTGGAATGTGATAATTGAAGTGGATCATTTAGTTTAAAATCATTGACTTTGACTTGGGAGGGAATATTGTGGGGGAGGGTTGTGGATTTTTATTTGTTTAGGTGAAAGGCTTCAGATGTTTCAAAAGCAATGGGAAATGTCCTTTTGAGAGGTTGATTAGAGAAGAGTTAGTGATAATTAGCTGGAAGGATTAACAATTATCCAGAAAAGGAAATACATTAAAAGTCTGATTTGGGAAAAACAATTTTTTCAATCAGGAACTAAACATTAGATACCACTGTTTATTGTTTTAAAGATTTTATTTTATTTATTTGAGAGAGAGAGAGAGAGCATGAGAGGAGAGAGGTCAGTGGGAGAAGCAGACACCCTGCCGAACAGGGAGCCCTCTGTGGGACTCGATCCCGGGACTCCAGGATCATGACCCGAGCCGAAGGCAGTTGTCCAACCAACTGAGCCACCCAGGTGCTCCATCCACTGTTTATTGTTATGGGCTCCAGGTGGTCATCTGGTGTGATTTGAGAGTTTCTGCGAGCCTTCTAGTCTCCACATTTATGTATGCCTCATATTCTACTAATTGAAAAATTGTTCGTAGAAATCTATTTTAAAGCATATACTTCTGGGAAGACAAATATGTTAAGTTTTCAACTGTGCCAAAATTTAGAATTAAATATTGAGTAGCTTTACAATAAAAATGTTCAAGCCCTACCTCAAGAGATTGCATTCCATTGTTTTAAGGTAGGGCCTTGGCCTATGCATTCTTTAAAAGCTCACCTTTTTTTAAAGATGATTCTGTGCTGTGGCACTGGAAAACTATGGACATCGTTTTATTAATGCTGCACTGACTAAAAATAGTTTAAATGAAGTATAGAGAATCCAGGACATTTTTTTTAAATTTTATTTATTTATTTGACAGAGGGAGATCACAAGTAGACAGAGAGGAGGAAGAAGGCTCCCTGCCAAGCAGAGAGCCCAATGCAGGACTCAATCCCAGGACCCTGAGGTCATGACCTGAGCCGAAGGCAGAGGCTTAACCCACTAAGCCACCCAGGCACCCAGGACATTTATTTTTTATGATAGTGGTTAGTAATAGGCCAAGGGGAGATTTTGCTCCACAGGTGACATTTGGCAACATCTGGAAACATTTTTGGTTGTCACAATAGAATGGCAGGTGCTACTGACATTTAGTGGGTACCCGGGCCAGGGGTACTGCTAAAGATCCATTAATGCACCCGACAGACCCAACAACAGAATTATCTAGCCCCAGATGAATGACAGTGGTGCCATTGTTGAGAAACCCTGCTATAAAAGATGTCAAGCTAAGTAGTTACTTTTTAGTGAAATCTTAATGGGTAGAGTTGTGGTTTGGTTAAGGGTGTAAGCGAAGGACGATCTACCCTACCCATCAACTTAGCCTGAACTCAGCCTTGCTCATATTAGCAACAAAAGAACCTCAAACAAAACACATGTGCAGAATAAAGAAATGTAATAGCACAATAGACTGATTATGTTATTTTCCTTGTTTAAAAGAAAATATAGTGTAACTGAAACTCTTATTGCTGGTGAAGTGTAAATTGGATTGAAAAATCAGTGGCAGTATCCATTATAGCTGAACTTATGTGTACCCTATGTCAGCAGTTTCTGTCCGGATAAAGTCTCATATATGAAAGTTCATCACAGTTTGATTCATTACGGCCTCAAACTGAAAAAAGTGGAGTATATCCATACAGTGAAATACTACCCATCAATTCAAAAGAATAGATCGCTACACACGATAGCATGGATAGATCTCACAGGTATTGTGTCAAGTGAAACAGACACAGAAGAATTCATATTATGTAATTCCATTTATATAAAATTTAAAAACAAAGCTAATTTGTGGTGATAAAAGGATAGTAACCTCTCAGGGCACAGGTATTAGATGGGGCATAAATGATGAAATGATGGAAACGTCCTTCCAGATCTTCATCTGGCTGGTTATATGAGTGTATACATATGAAAAAGTTTGAACTGAACATTTCAATTTTGTTGACTTTACTGTGTATATGCCATATCCCCATTTCTTAAAATTAGGGAAAGAAACTGGGAAACCTAATTTTGAACTACTTGAAGTCTTGTGTCACAAGTGCTTGGTTAAATGCAGGGTTAACTACCTAATAGATTCACATTGTGAACAACTCCAGTGCATTGTTTAGTGAAAATAAATTTTGATTTTGGAGTCAGATCTGGTTTTGAACCATTGCTTCATCCATTATTATGACATTGGTAACGTCACTTATATTGGTATTTTTTGTGACTATGGAAGAACAGAAGATCAGTGAGTTAAGAGAAGTATAGAAAAAAGTCCTCTGTAGGGGTGCCTGAGTGCTCATATGGTTAAGCATCTGCCTTCTACTCCTGGGATCCAGCCCCATGTTGAGGGCCATGTCAGACTCCTGGCTCAGCTGGAAGTCTGCTTCTCCTTCTGCCTCTTCCCGCTGCTCCTCCTCACACTCGCTCTCTCTTTCTCTCTTCCTTTTTCTGTAGCTCTCCTTCTCAAATGAATAAATAAAAATCTTAGAAAAAAAAAAGAAAAATCCACTGTCTGTTTTATTTTGATTTTAGCCTTATTTCATGATTCTCCCCACCACTGAGAAAAATTCACAGATGTTCCGGGTGGGCCTCAGCAGCTGTATGTGTATTAGGTACATATGTGTATTAATATGTTACATAATACATAATACATATGTGTGTTAATATGTTACATAATACACATATGTACCTAATTAACCTTAGGTACATATGTGTATTAGGTACATACGTGTATTAATGCTTCTGTCTTTAGCTAGGGTGAACAATTACACCCTATCAGGACCAATCAAATTATCTTGAGTAATTAAAACTGGGATCGAGAATGTTTATCAGATAATTAATCTGTTCTGAGAAAGGAAGTTGGGTCAAGGCTGCCTTATTTGGGAGCAGAACGTGGAGAATCCCAGTTGTGTTGCAGAGTAAGAATGATTTCACATTACTACGTCGCTCAGTGTTCTAAGTGTTTTAATTTTGTGAGGTTGGTCCTATTATCCCTTTACAGGTAAGGAAGCTCAGAAGCTTGACTAAAGTAAACATGTATTGAAGCTAAAATAAAACTCGGGCTGTCTGACTCGAGTCTGTGCTTTCATGAAGTAGTGCTGACCTGTTAGACACAGCTATAAGAGCTGCCTTGGTTCCTGACAGGTTTCCATTTCTTGATCTCAGTCTCTTGAAAGGGTTGGGTTTGCTTCCTATCTTTGAATTATTTATCGTAATTTATCCTTATAATAAAATGTCATGTCTTTGCTTAAGCTAGCTTAAGTGGGTTTCTGCCAGTTGCAACTGGAAAAATATTTCTCCAGTTCGACTGTGAATGGAACAGAAAATAAACCTCAGATAAACGGAAGCTGGCTGAGTCAAGGTGGAATAGAAGGCAATGAAGACTTTCTTGCCCTGAAATGGGAACTTGTTAGCTTGTGTTAATACAATTGTGAATCCTTTACCCAGGCTTTCTCCAGTAGTATCTTAGAACTCAGAGTATGTATACACTGAGATAAGGCATTAGAGAATTTTCTAGCTACATTAAAAAAAAAAAAAAGTCACATGCCTTGGTTACTATATGTAGAGTTTTTTAAAAACTATATTAGAAAAGAGAGGTGTTCTAGGGGCGCCTGGGTGGCTCAGTAGGTTAAGCACCTGCCTTCAGCTCAGGTCATTATCCCAGAGTTCTGGGATCAAGTTCCACATCTCCCTCTCATGAATAAATAAAATCTCTTAATAAAAACATAAAAAATAAAAAAATTTAAAAATAAATAAATAAAATCTTTTAAAAAAGAAAAAGAAAAAAGACATTCTAAACAAAGTTCCTAGATGAAAGTTAATTGTACCAAATTTGGCCATTTATAGCCAAATTTAGCAGATTTGACAATTACTGGAAGCCAATTTGCCTTTGGTCTGAGAATATAGAAACAGACCAAGAAATTAGTCAATGGAGGGGCATCTGGGTGACTCAGTTAAACCTCCCATTCTCTTTTTTCTTTTTCCTTTTTTTAAAAGATTTTATTTATTTATTTGACAGAGACACAGGGAAAGAGGAAACACGAGCAGGGGGAGTGGGAGAGGGACAAGCAGGCTTTCCGCTGAGCATGGAGCCCGATATGGGGCTCGATCCCAGAACCCTGAGATCATGACCTAAGCAGCCAGGTGCTTAACAATTGAGCCACCCAGGCGTCTCAGCATCCCAGTCTTGATTTCGGCACAAGTCATGATCTCAGGGTTGTAAGATCAAGCCCTGCTGGGCATGGAATCTGCTTAAGATTCTCTCTCTCCCTCGGCCCCACTCTCCCACCCTCCCCCCACAAAAAAGAAATTAATTAGGTGGTTTATTGAATTGCAACATTTTTTTTTTTGCCACCTGATTTCTAACACTGAAGTTTACATTTACATTTACATGAAGTTTTACATTTCCAGGAAGCGAAACTTTGGTAATAGCAATAAGACTCTCAAGAAGGAGCAAATGATATTAAGGTATTCCAATTTCTCAGTTCCCACCAAAGCATTTTTCACTGCCATCCCCTTCACAAAAGTGTGATGATCCTTTACAAGGTCTATCAATAGCTACTAAGATCAGAATACACTGTATGTCTGGGAATATTACTAAATGGCAAACTGCAAGCTGCTGTATGCACTTTTTCTCTTGTTTGCTTTGAGGCTAAAGCAGCCAACAATGAAGATGGACAGAGTCCCAGCTGTTGCTAAGAAACAGAAATCCAGAAGAACTGACAACTTACGGTGAAACCTGACCCACTAAGTTCTTCAGCTTTAGCTAAATACAAAACAAATCTCCCTAAAAGAAAATTGGCAGGCAGTTCTCCACAGTAAAGCAGTTGCATGTCATAAACCCCAAAGTGGACTCAGACCACAGACTATCTCAAACTGCCAAGCACCTCTCATTCTCCAGTACAAAACAATCTGCACCAGCCAGAAGTAGGTACCCTTGCCCCAAGTGAAGAACCTTAGTGTCCTTTGTCAGGAGTGGCTCTGGAAGATTGTAAAAGAGAATCCAAATTAGGTACAGCCAGATATCCTAATTGACTAGGAAGTGGGTCCATTAGCTCATGCCTTATAAGATCTCAAGGCCTATTATTTACCATCCCACTCCTGCTGAATATAATATATAATTTAGTTGAACTTGTTGAATTTATATTTAATCCACAAAATAGAGCATTAATCCAAGTATTTCTTGGGTGCTTTTTATATACCTACCCTTGGGGTAGGGGCATGGAAATACGTGCTAAAATGGACAATGGGTTTTTGCACTTGGAGTTACCATTCTACTTGGGGGGAGGGAAATAAATATCATTAAGGAAATAAAGTTACAAATTGGGATGGGTTCTGCAGGGGAAAGGTGAGGTAATGTCAGAGAAATTTAAAAAGGAAGCAAATGGAAAGAGCAGAGGGGTGGTCAGAAAAGTCTTCTTCAAGCCGTAGGTGGTAGAATGAGGTTGCACTTATTGTAGGAAGAACCATGAGAAGAGCAAGAAGAAGAACAAATGCAAAGACCCTAGAGTAAGAAGGGGTTTGTTACATGTGAAGCACCAAAGGAGGCAAGTATAGCTGAAGCATAGTGTATGAGAAGTTGATATTGGACTCAAAAACACATTCAAGGAACCTCCTTTTATCCAGGGCTTTGTGGCCTATGGAAAGCATTGCAGTTTAATTCCAAACACAAGCAGATACTATTGAAAGGTTTTACACTAAAGAATAGCATAATCTGATTTACTTTCTAAAAGACTGTTGTAGCTTCTATGTAGAAAATAGATAATAGTAGCAAAAGTGAAAGCGGCTCTAACTCTCCACTTAAAAAGCTAGTCTAATGTATAATAGCTGTTAGGTTTAGAGGAGTAGCTTTGAAATGTAGAGAAGACGGAATTAAGATTAATTTGGGTTTTAAGAATGACAACATTTGAGTTGAGGTCCTCATTTATGATACATTAGTATCTAAATATATCGATAAATAGCTAACAAGAATATTGTTTGGGAATGTGGAGATAAATATCAAAGAGCTAGGCATGTTGAAGGTATTTGAGAGTAGAGAGAGCTGAGAGGGAAATGCTGGGGTTTTTTTATTTTTTCATAAACTTCAATATAATTTTTAAATAAAAATTTGTGTGTGTGTGTGTGTTTGTGTGTGTGTGTGTACACAAAATCTTAGCTGTGAAAAGGTTAGAGAACACTGTGGTAATAGATGAAGTACGTCAACAAAGTGTTTCTTTTTAGTTGAAAATACTGATGTATGTTGGTAGACTGGCATGAATAATAAGCAGAGAATGAAAATTTGGTGATGTGTAGTAGACAAATGGAATAACTGAAGGAGCTAAACCGAGAAGAGAAAACATAGGTGTCAAGATTTACAATTGCTCATGATAGGGAAAATGATACTGTTTCAATTTGAACAGAAAAGAAGGCTGAGAAGGTGAGTACAGATGCAGAGAAGTTTGGATATCTGTTGGAATGAAAATGAAGTAAATCCTCTCTGATGGTTTCTGTATTCACAATCAATTATGTATGGAGTAGGATCATCAGCTGAAAATGAGGAGAGTGAAGGAGTCTGAGGTAACAGGAAAAATATATGACATTTCTACCATAGAAAATGTGAAGATGAACTTCCTAGGGAAGCATAGTAAGACTGCCAGTTTGGCTTGGGTGTTCATTTGTGGTCTGTGGTCATGAATTTAGAGAGAAATGAGTCCGCTAATTGTATTATTTCTTTATTATGTAGCTTGGGTCTCTGCACAAAGAACCAGATTTAATTCAAGCAGGTTGGAGATTTTGTGAAATGAGTTCAACAGAGAGAGATGGGAGCCAAAGGCCCTTGATTGTGCTTCAGAAGGAATGATTATATGATGAAACATGAATTCCATGCTGGGTAAATGTGGGAGTGAATACAGGTAATTAAAAAGTAGTGGGAGTGGAGGAGGGTATCAATGAACTAGAGGTCTGTAAGAAGCTAAAGATTTACTGCCAAGCTAAAGTGAGCTGGATTAGGAGGTGGTGGGTGGACCAAAGAAGATGTTCAAAATTGATATTTCACAGGTAGTAAAGTCATCAGTGCTTACGTGGTCCAGGGTTGGTCTAAGATATGAATTGAGGTTGGTGATGGTCTTTGGAGATGATGAAGGCTAAAGAACCTTTTCCAGTTCCCAGTAAAGATCTTAGAAGTGTCTACTCTATGCTAGCAGACTATAAAATCAGAAACTCTTCTTGGATCAGTAAGAGAAGGGACAACACAGGACAGACCTCTGCCCCCAAGATTGTGAGACAAGCAAATACACAGAGTCAAGGTTTACCTGAGCAGAGCCAAGCAGAAAACACTGGGAACAAGACCAGACTAGGAAAATCTGAACCATAATTGATGAATATCTAGAGGCTTTGTGTAAAGAACTCTGAATTAAAAACTTTGGGGGACCCAGTCATAGAGGGGCCCCCCAAATATTATGAGATTTACCTCCAAGAGATTGACTAGGTTCCCACAATAAATATCTAACATGAATTCCCATATGCTTTCTGCAGGGAGAGAGGAAAAGAGCCATTCAGAAATATTCCAGACCATTCTGTTCTTCTATACAAAGCCTGCCCTCAGGAGAAACTAGTTAGCCAGTGCCTAACCTGTTGGGCTATTTTCAAAGCCTAACTGAGCTAAGGGAAGGGAAATACCCAACTCCTATCCACTCTAGTTATCCTGCCCCACTGCAAGGTAATAGAAAAAACAGAAACACTTATAAGGTTCACAGTTTAGAGACATAGGCACACTAAATGACTGAAATCTTGGAATGCTTGTCCTCCACCAACACCTCAACACCACATCACTAAAGGCCTATTTACAGCAATTCCTTTTATCCAGTACATTATGTCCAACTATCAAGAAAAAAAATTCCAGGTATATCAAGAAGCAAAAAACAAACAAAACAAAACAAAACAAAAAACCAAAAACAAACAACAACAACAAAAAACAAAACCAAACCAAAACAAAAACCACCATAATTTGAAGAGAGAGGACAAAGTAAGCATCAGACCGGACATGGCAGAGTTGTTGGGAATTATTAATCAAAGAGTTTAAAACAACAATGATTGATATATTCCAAACAATAGATAAAGTAGGCATCATGCAAGAATAGGTAGGCAATGTAAGCTGAGAGATGGAAATCCTAAGAAAGAAACAGAAATGCTACAGATTTAAAAACAAAAACAAAAACACTGCTATTGGGTGGGTCAGCTACATATACTTTGAAAGTCACTGAGAATGATCATATATAGTGTTGGAAAGGGGAAATATGAGCGTAAACCAGAAAAAAAAGTTGTCAATAAATAGAAGAATGACTAGAAGTGGACAGCTGTACAGGACTTGACCAGTGATCAAGGTCATCACATCAGCTTCAAAGGAGCTTATATTCTCGGAGACAAGAAGGACATGCCCCAGATCCTGACCCAGAGATCCACTATTTAGGGGCAAAGAAAGTCTACAGTTGAAAAGAATATAGTTGAGTCATTATTAATTTAAGACAGCCTACACTCATTTAATGCTAAGAACGTAGGTCCTAATTTGATAAGGACACATCCTATTCAACAAGCATATGTGAAACATCTAGGTGTTGTGCTATTTGTTTTAGATGTTTGAGATACAACAATCAATAAGAAAGCCAAGTCTGTGCTTTTTTTTTTTTTTTTTTTTTTTTTTGGGAATTTATGTCCTGTGTGGGGAGCCAGAAAGTAAACATATGTTCTATCTGGTAGTGTTAAGCGCTATGAAGAAAAAATACATATTTTGAGAGGGCTAGAGGGTGATGGGGATGGTGTTTTAAACAGGGTTACAGAGAGCTTTTCTGATAAGGTCATAGACATGTGAGCCAAAAACTGAATAAAGTGAGACACTTGGAGATATTTGGCTGGGACAGGGGCATTCTGTGTAGAAGGAAGAGCAGGACAAAAGCCCTAAGGCCAGAGGGTAGTTATTATGTTTATGACACAGCAAGGAATCTGATTTGAGTTCAGTGCGGGGAGCACTCACATAGTAATTGTTTGTTTATACTAATTTTTGTATTAACACTGAGGAAGTAAAAGTGCTCATTTAGCTAGAAGCTTCTCTATCTCTATTCATATTTTAAATTCTCCATAGATCTTAATTTTTCAACCTGGAAATGTGAAGTACTTAGACATTTGGCATCACGTAATAAGGCATAAATGCTTTATTTTTTAAAAAAATTAAAAATTCATTTGATTTTATGGTTTCTTAATATTAGTTATTATTGTGGTTCACCTATTTTTTATCCTGTGATGAATGAAGATCACTTTAATTAGAGGAATGTAAGCAAAAGTTACATGGAATGATCATTTTATATATGTCACCAACAAAACTTCCAGAGGAGATAGTAGGTGAGCCTACATGATTCCTCTGAAATAACTAAGAGAAATAAGTACAAGTACTTTGTCTAAGATTGATGTTCTGTTGGTCTTAGTGGTTAAATGAACATCTAGTCATTAATAAATAAAGCTGATTGCACATTTTCAAAACAATTCAAGCTTCTTTAAAAAAAACATAAGATGAAGAATGCAGTCTAGCGGAACTGCTATGAGGAAGAGTGTGGCAGCCAGTAGCCTGCTGATTTCAGTAACTTCCATTTTGGCTCCATCCCCCACCCTCCTCCTAAATCCACTCTTAACAAAGAATCCAGGGGGTGTCTTTACAAACATAAAGCAAATCCTATTGCTCCACTGTTTCACACCCTTTCAGAGAAATCCAGCCTTCTTTCCATGGTCTTCCAAGAGCCTGGATGACCTGACTTCAGTCTTGCTCTGCAGTCTTACCCCATCAGTCTCCCCCTTACTCATTCTGTCCCGGTCACTTGGCCTCCTTTCTGTCCACAAGCCTGCCAAATGCTTTTCCCCTCACAGGCTTTTGCTCTGGTTGTTTCTGGGCCTGGAATGCTGCTCTCAGCTCTTCTCATGCAGGCTATTCGTCATCCCTTAAGTCTCAGGTCAGATGTCACTTCCTCAGAGAGGCCTCTGAACAGCATTCTCTAACGAGGCTTTCTTCAGTTACTTTTTCTAGTTCCCTTGTTTATTTTCCTCATAAAAATAGCAATTAGGATTTACATTTACCTCATTTTCCTTGTCTCACCAGCCTATTGTTTTTCCCTATTAGAAGGTAAGCACCTTGGTCAATTGATAGGGTGAAACATTTGAAAAAGTTTAGGAATATGTTAAAAGTAAATTTTGTAGGATTTTTAAGAGCAATTAAAAGTTACAGGTAAGGGGCACCTGGGTGGTTCAGTGGGTTAAGCCTCTGCCTTCGGCTCAGGTCATGATCTCAGGGTCCTGGGAACAAGCCCTGCATTGCTTTCTCTGCTCAGCAGGGAGCCTGCTTCCCCCCCCACCCCACCTCACCCCCCGCCTGCCTCTCTGCCTACTTGTGATCTCTGTCAAATAAATAAATAAAATCTTTTAAAAATTACAGGTAAAGTATAAACATTCTACAGAAAGATAATAAAATTATAGTACCCTATTGTCATCTTTTTCATGGTTATCATAAAGTTAAATATGATTTAACTAAATATGGTGATGTAATACCCTTGGAGTGGTAGGGGTGGACGTAGTATGTGAGTGCTGAATGCTTATAGTGGAAGTTGACATTGTTTGTCCATCCTCTTGCCTATTGCATAGTGGCCATGAAGATCACTTTAGGGGTCAGTCTGATTAAATTGATTAGTGTAATCCAATTGCCCTTGCCAATCTAATAATCTGAGGATGGGCGGTTCTGAGCCAGTAAATCCATGGCATTCCCTAGGTTATAGGGAATGGCTCAGGAACGAACATATGGCCCAATTCATAGTAAAGATCTATGAGGAATTCGTCTAGATATTCAGAAAAAGAAATCTTCTTTATTCTGATCTGAAAAATCAGAGAATGGATCTCTCTCTTCCTTTGGATATCAGCTGTGTTAGCATGAGACCAGGAAGTACTACAGTTCATTTGCCCCACGGGAGAGGCAGTCTATGGATGGGACATCATTCCAAGGATAATAGAACTGAGGGAACCACAGAGAAATGGAGCTAGTGTCACTGAATGAAGCTGACTCAGGTTCACAATAAACTCCGGAATTTGAATTGTGGAAATCAGCACAATTCTTACTTCTTAAATGAGGTGGGATTGGTATTACTAGAAGTTGAGGCATCTTACCTGAAAAAATCCCTACTTTCTCTTAACAAGTAAAGAGACATTATCTAAAATATGTAAATGAAGAAATAGCTTTCAATAAATATTGTTTTTTTAAAAGATTTTATTTATTTATTTGACAAGGAGAGAGAGGACACAAGCAGCGGGAGCAGTTGGCAGAGGGAAAAGGAGAAGTAGGCTCTCCGTGGAGCAGGGATCCTGATGTGGGGCTCTATCCTGGCACCTGGGATCATGACCTGAGCCTAAGGCAGACGCTTAACTGACTGAGTCACCCAGGAGCCCCCAAGTTAGAATTTTAAATTGAGTCCATTTTAAAAAATGATTTCTTTAATTACTATTTAATATGGGCAATTTAAAAATCAAAGTATTTGTTGTTCTGAATGTAGAGAATAGTAATCGGGAAGTGGGGTACATAGAGTGAACATAGGAAGTCAGAGTCTTAAAGGATAAGAAATTTGAAGTTTCATCTTTTTTTTTTTTAATTTGTTGGCATGAATAGGGGGAGGAGCAAAAGGGAGGGGGAGGAGCAAAAGGGAGAGGGAGAAGCAGACTCCCTGCTGAGCAGGGAGCAGAACTCAAGGCTTGGTCTCAGGACCCCCAAGATCACAACATGAGCAGACACTTAACCAACTGAACAACCCAAGCGCCCCTCATCTTTTTTTTTTTTTTAAGTTCCCAGGGGGTAATATCTAAAATGTATGTACTATGCTACAGAGGTATTGAGCAACCAAACAAAACAAAACAAAACAAAAAACTGAGTGCTTGTTTGTTAAGATAGATTTCTTAAAACAAAATGGACATTTTATACATATGGTTGTCATAGCCCGTTTCTGAGCAATAAGAATATCGGCTTTTCTTTTTCTTAGATTGATATTGATAGTATGCTTTCTCTAAATAATATTATGGCCCCATGTTCCACTTATCAAATCTTTTCCTGTTTCAACATGAAGCAAATTTATTGCTCCCCAATAGATTTTCATAGTATTCTCATAGTCACTCCACATAAAATTCTGGATAAATCTTTGATACTTTCCTCCCCTTACTACAAATTCACTTTGCATCTTTTCTCATCCAGATTTCAAATATCATCTGACATATTTCAGTGGAGTGTTTCAGTATCTTCCACAACCAGTTAATTTTTATGCAGGGTAAATAGTTGGAGACACATCAAGTAATTTTTTCACTACAGAAAAATGCCCACGTGCAGGGAAAGTAGTGGCTAAAATCCAGCCTGTATCTACTTGCTATGTACTCTGGAATTTGCTGCCAGCAAGAAAGGGCACATTTTATAATTCACACAAAGTTACTATACATGTTATTGGTGACCAAGGTTGGAAAGGGAAATAAAAACAGCAACAGGAAAAAAAAAAAAAAAAAACAGCAACAGGAGAGGGTTATTGAATATATAATAAATTTCAACCAAGGTTTTTGGATTATTCTCTGAGTGTTAAGCCCTGAGTCAGAGAAAAGAGGAAATCATTGGGCCTGTGATGAATAGGGGGATTACAGGTCTGTTGAGTACCCCAGTTTGTTTAATTTTTCCCGTTTTCTCATTTGGTTAGTGTCTCCTTTTGTTCTTAAATGTGTACCACTATGGATAGTAAATTATGTAGTCACCCTAAAAAAAGAAGGGAAAATTAATTCTAGACTGAGTGGCATGACAGGAGGATTGGTGGGGGAAGGGACACAAGGTAGAAATATGACAGAAAACATAGTGACTCTGAGCTGGTGAAGGGACACACCACTTTTAAGGAGGTTTTTTTTTGTTTTTTGTTTTTTTTTTACTTTTGTTAAAGATTTTATGTATGTATGTATGTATGTATTTATGAGAGGAAAAGAGAGCAAGAGAGCAAGCACCCACAGGGAAAGCAGCTGGTAGGAGGAGAGGGAGACGCAGGTTCCCCGCTGAGCAAGGAGTCCAATGCGGGACTCATGACCTGAGCCAAAGGCAGCCATTTAACCAACTGAGCCACCCAGGCGCCCTTAAGGAGTTTTCATTTGTCTTCAGAGCAGTGAGAACTAATGATGTTTTGGGAGCAGGGAGATGGTAAGATCAGATCTGTTTAGTATTGGTAAGATCTAAAGTACATTTCCCCTATCACTGCCTTTCCTCCCCATCACCTCCCACCATATACACATACATGGGACTAGGAAGAAGGAAAGGAAAGTCATGTCCTTTCTGAATATAAACACACTCATAACTGAGCTCCACTTAATCTTCAATCCACTATAACTCCTTGGAATAACCCACCCTCTCCATTCCCTCTGTAAAACACATTGCTGTCATCGGCATGCTGAACTTTTAAGCGCTTATATGTGGTAAGCTACTCTAGTGCAACATACATTTCTGCTTCTGTAAGTTGAATTGCATATTTTAAATTATGTATTTGTTCTTTTAAGCCTGTTAATGCTAGTTGTACTCATTGTTGCAGTTATATAATTGAAAAAAAAATACATAAACTGATGAACTAAGAAGGTAATCTAGATTCTTTGAAACTTTTGTGGAATGATTTTGAAAAACTGAAAGTCAACTGGCTAAGAATATTCAGATAAATGAGGTATATATGAAACAGCTGTTAAAAAAAAGTGAAATAGCATAAACATCCAGAAGATTCTGCATTCAGTTTGCTTAACAGTATTGTTCAGCAAACAGTTTGCATTACAGTATTATCATATACTGTATAACTGAAGCCATATTAATATGCTCTAGTAAAGGGACAGGCCAAGTCTGGCCTGCAGTCAAAGCTACTACTTGGTTGGGCTTATAGTGGCATATGGTCATTCTCCAGGATTCATGCAGTTTTTGCAGGGGGCAGACAAATGATAGGGACCTATGATGGGGACCATGTGTTAGGGTTCTCCAGAGAAACAGACTAATAGGATATATATAAAAAGAGATTTATTGTAAGGAATTGGTTCATGCTTTAGAGGCTAAGAAGTCCCAAGAGCTGTACAAATAAGCTGGAGACCCAGGAGAGCTAATGATACAGTTCTAGTCCTAGTCCAAAGCCCTGAGAACTAGGAGACATGATGGTATAAGTTCCAGTCTGAGTCTGAATCCAAAGGCAGGAGAAGACTAAGAAATCAGGCAGGGAGAGAAAATTCTCCCGTTACTTAGCCTTATTTGTTCTATTCAGGCCTTCAGTAGATTGTATGAGTCCCACCCTCAGTGGGGAGGGCAATCTGTTCAGTCCACCTATTCAAATGTAAATTTGAATCTAGAAACACTCTTATGGACACACCCAGAATGTTTAACCAACTATCTGGGCACCTTGTTGCCCAGTGAAGTTGACACATAAAATTAACTCTCACGGAGCACCACCCAGGCATCCTTGTGACCTTTAAAACTAGCACCCATCTCCACCATGCATACCCAAAATATGATACATTGTTTTTTTGTTGTTGGGTCAGAAGTAGACTGGGTATTAGTTTCCAAGACTTCTAAGTCTTCCCCAATGTAACAGCTTTTACTTAAAAGCTAAAACCCAGTATGGGGATTACTCCAACGCCTACTGTGTCAATCACAATTATTACCTTTAGGGATTGAAGAAATGAGCACTAGTTGTTTCCATAGACCCAGTGTACTGGGTCCAAATTTGTCCAGGACTACATTTATTACTTGGCTCTTATATATTCCTACTCTTAATAGGGAGCTCAAGATAATATTCTCAGTCTCTGGTATCGATGTCAACACACGTCCCGTGTCTAATTTTCCTTGAAATGTCTGGACACTTCCTTTTCCTCAGTGTTCAGTCACCTGAGAAAATGGCCTAGGTCCTTTTGTGGGAGGGACTAGAAGAATCATTACAATATATATTTGCCATAGTGTTGTGGAGTCCTTTCTACTAGAACCTGACTACCTCTAGAGTCAATAGCTTCTGGGTCTAAAAAAAATTAGCTCCAGTCTGGGAACTGGGCAAGGGGTCATGACACTTTTTACTATAGTGACCATGCTCAGTCTCCTCATTCATTCTTCCTTTCTTTGATTATATACATTAGGCAGTATTCTTGTTGCCGGCCCTTTTTTTTTTTTTTTTCTCTTAGGGGCACTTCTAGAAGACATCTCCACAACTCCTTCCAGGTTGAACTCCCTTGGCTATCATGCTGATTTCCTCAGTCATTAGGATAATTGTGACATGCTGACTTCTGGTATTAAGATCTGTCTTCTGGATCTACTATGCACCTGGGCCCCATCATTCCCGTTGCTAATAATAAGCCAAGTTTTATGATAGTATCACCTACAATAAGCCCTGGTCTTTAGAGGTAAGCTGTCACTGAACTTCTTCATGAGGGTGATACCTCTCTTACCAGGGCATGCCCATTGGTTTTGGAGAATGGTGTACCCTCTGGCCCCTCTCATGGAACATAATCTTCCATTCTGGGCTTCTGGCCTCACATAATATATCTACTTCTCTGATCTTTTAAATCTTACCCTCCACTGTCGGGCGTGAAAATTTAGGCATTTCAGCATCTCTCAGCATAGGCCATTACTTTCTCTAGACTTTTAGGAACCATCCTAACAGGAGATTTTCACCATCCCCTGGGACCTTGTCAGGTTGTGAATTCCCATAACCCAAGAATGCCAACAAGTCAATAGCTTACCCTTATCTACTCTTATGTTCTAGCTCTTTTGATCAAGTGCTCTGAAAACCTGCCCAAATATTCCTCTGTTTCTGGTTAGTATATGCTGACAAGTTCTTGCTGCCTAGCATATTCCCATGTGGTGTAGCAGCCATGAAAGAAGGTGGGCTAAGTTTCTTAGAGAGCCCTCTTTTGTTCAGAAGCCCTTACTGTAGTGACTTTCTGCCTGGGGGAGTGCTAGCTTTTTTTTCTTTTCCCACTTTTAAAAAAGATTTTATTTATTTATTTGACAGAGAAAGGAGGGAGCACAAGCAGGGGGGAGCAGCAGGCTCCCCCTGAGCAATGAGTCCTATGAGGGATTTGATCCCAGGACCTGAGATCATGACTTGAGCGAAAGCAGACACTTAACAGCTTAACTGCTTAACCAACTGAGCCGTTGGAGGAGTCCAGGAGTGCTAGCTTTTTTTTTTTTTTAAGATTTTATTTATTTATTTGACAGAGAGAGAGAGATCACAAGCAGGCAGAGAGGCAGGCAGAGAGAGAGAGAGGAGAAAGCAGGCTCCCCGCTGAGCAGAGAGCCTGATGCGGGGCTCGATCCCAGGACCCTGAGATCATGACCCGAGCCGAAGGCAGCGGCTTAACCCGCTGAGCCACCCAGGCACCCCAGGAGTGCTAGCTTTTAACCAGAAAGGAGGGTAACTTCTGTAGGTTCTGAGTGTTCATGGGAGTCTCTCAGGAACCAGAATCTTTGGGGGCATCCACACAGCTCTCCATATGCCCCGTGTGTGAGGGTCCTGATTTTTCCAACAAGTTACCTACCCTTGGCTTCAGTTGTTTTTAAAGCTTCTTGATTGATTAAGTTTTGAGTTTGGTGTTAAAGCTTTTGCTGTTTTTCTCAGGCCAGGAGGCAAAGGTGGAAGCCATTAGGGAAGTAGTTTTCACTTGGTTAACTGCTCTCTGGTTTTCATTATCCTTCTGTAGGCCTCAGTGCAACTTAATAATAGCCAGCTAATAATAGCTTGTATCTATTGTTCATACACCTACACACACTTTTGAATTGCCTGCATTTTTGCCCCTGTCATGGCATTCCTCTGCTTCAGGAGAATCTCCCTAGTGACAACCGGTGAATGTTTTCTTAACTGGGCCACCACATTGTACCAGAGACTATCCATGCCCCAGATACCACATGTGGTGAGGTTCACGGACAGTGGGACAGTTCAGATCCCGTTTCCCAAACCCCCTCTTACTGATTTCTCAGACTACTCCTTTTATCAAGTGTCTCACTCAGGGTATTCCAAGAAACAGAAGATGGCACGAAGTTACTTGTACAGGAAGCCTATTGGAAAAAAGATGAAGGGAGAGAAAGCAGGATTGGGAAAGAAAGGTTTCAGATGATGGTACAAATATGACAAAAGCTCAGCCAGCACAATGCAGAGCTCTGGAGCAAATATTCCTGTTGGGGAAATCCTATATTGGGCAAAGATGGCTGGGCCCTAGTACTACCGCCATCCTCAGTCATTGGCTGAGCAGGAGAGTTTGCCTCAGTTGGAATGCTGGATCAAAACCTGAAAATGCTGCAGGTAGAGGCAGTTACCTTAATGGCATTAATTGCAGCTGAATTGCAAGTTCTGTCTTGAAGGGAGGTAGAAGCAGTACACTTCCATGGCTATCCTGATCTAGCCTGGAAAGGCTTAGGGGTGCCAGCAACTAGTAGCTGAAGAACTTGATCAGGGGGTTGGGAAGGGAGGCCGAAACATGGAGTGCTGATTGAAAGTTGCTGAAGAAGAATTTTGAACACTCCATCTCCCCAAGTCTGTATCATTAGGCAAAGGCCAACTGCAAAGTGGAGTTTTACGGGAACACAGTTATGCCCATCTGTTTACATGCTGCCCATGGCTGCTTTCTTGCTACAATTCAAGAGTTGAACGAATCGAAAATATTTACTACCTGGCACTCTAGGGAAAAGTTAGCTGACTTCTGATCTCTTAAGTTTATTTACATCTATATATTTCTGTGGTAGAAATAATAAAAAATGGTGTGCCATGGTGCATCTCTTCCAAAATCTGCAGTCAGAGAAATCACACTGGTAGCTTGCAATTGGCTGTGGTGGGAGAATTTTCGCCATAGAAATAAGCAAATGCTGCAATTCAAGTCTTTTCCTTTTTGGAGAGCTGGTTGCTAAACACTGACTGGCAGCATTTATTGCTTCATGGTAAGTGCTGTGGACTGAATTGTGTCTTCCCAAAATAGATGTATTGAAGTCCTAACTCCCCATCCCTCAGAATGTGACTGCATTTGTAGATAAGGTTTTGAAAAAGGTAATGAAGCTAATCCAGTGTGACTGGTGTCTTCATAAAATGGTAATTTGGGATCAGATACAAAAGGGAAGACCATGGGAGGACTCAGGGGGAAAAAATGGCTATGAACAAGCCAAGGAGGAAGCTCCAGAAGAAATCAACCCTGCTGACACCTTGATCTTGGGCTATTTTCTAAGCCACCCAATCTGTGGTGCTTCATTTGGGAAAACTAATATAATAAGTGACTCAAGAAAGTGTCAGAGTTTACAGAGAAACATTTACTAAAATGATTTTCAAATAACATTTGTCTCTTGAGTGGCTGCACCCCACTCTTTTCACCCCCAAATTCAGTTGCCAGATCAGCCTTTTGTACCCCTGGAAGATCAGTTCCATTAGGAAATAAATACTATATTACTCATAGTACTATACTAATATTAGACTATGTATTTGAATAGACTATTAGGCAAGGCATCTTTATGACTCCTTTGGGCATAAGTAGACTTTAAATCGTTATAAGTACTTTTAAAAATCAAGTGTTCTTGGGAAGATGCTAATCTATTTTCAGTTCAGATTAATATTATAGAAGCAATAGTTAGAAATCTGTTTCTTGATGTAAATTTGCATTCGGTTAATAAATACAATCACTTACCCATGTATATTTCTTTTCTGTGATTTCAATATCTAAATAAGAGGTCACTAAATGAAAATTGCGTTCCTTTTTTGACTTTCAAATATGCACAACATTAAAATATCAAAAGCTTGCTTAGAATTGTATGGAAAAATAGTAAAAGTAGAGATGCTAGAATTGAAGTTAGGGAGGTCTGTAGAGTCTCTTAGACTCAGTCACTTCTCTGTCATCCCAGAAGTCCCATTGTTTCCTCCCAAGAATCCTGGGCACCTGAGAATTACAGTGTGGAATGTGTTATAGAGAAATAAGCATTATGTAAGGATTTGAAAGTTTTGCTCTGAATTTGTGACTTTGAGCTGGTTGTTAACCTTCTCTGGTCTTTGATTCTCTGGTTTGCATAGTGGAGATAAAAGATATAGATGATCTCTAAGGCACCTTTCAGCTCTAAAATTCTATGATCTCCAGTTCTACCTGGTTATAAACCATTTCACATCTATCCAGGTGATACCAGGGATTTAATCTAAGGTCATGAGCAAGCCAGACTATGCCAAAGGGGAAACAATTCTTAACTGCACTCTGCATTCTCTTTAACTCTGGAAGCATATTTCATTTTTCACATTGGCTAAATTCATCTCTGGTCAGGAACTAAGAATTATTCCAAACTTGCCTGATTTATCTGGCATAGATAAGGAGTATTCATATTGTAATTTGAAAACTCTGTTAGTTCATGAATATCAAATTAACCAGAAACCTGGCACATAGTAGGCACTCAATAAATAGTTGTTGTCCCTTGTGACTTAGCTAAAAAACACTGAATTACATACTTTAAAGTAGTGAATTTTATGGAATGTGAGTTACGTGTCAATGTTGCATTTTGAATGTAGAAGAAAGGGTATTCATGTTGCGATTTTAAAATGTTGATTTCTGATGTTCAGAATAAAACAACAACAAGAACCAAAAAAAAAAAAAATACCAACCAAAAAAACCCCAAAATAAAAACAGGAAATTTAAATCAAATACCTAATAGGAACATTAGTTGTCAGGAGACATTAAAGATATTTGGGATACACACTTGAACTTTGAGATTTTGGCAAGCATGTATAAAATAGAAATTTCCTTGCTGCTTTTTCAGAGGCAAAATAATGACCAGATCAGCTGTGTTCCTTTATGACATTTAAAAATGCTCTTATGCTTTATTAGTACTACAGTGACATTTAATGACATGAATTCATGATGCCTCACATGTTGCATATTATTTCCTTGGATCAATTTCTTAATACAATGATAGTCATGGGCTTTTTTATTAACTATAAAAATTTACAATGCTTGATCAAACTCAACATGAATGCAGTATTTTAATATATTTCCTCCTTTTTGCGAGTAAATGAATATTTGCTGAGAGGGGTGTTAGGAATCTTTTAAGTTAGTTTAAAATAAAAATGCTTCATATTTGTTTTACTTCTTTTTTTCCAGTTATATTGAAAAATAATTGATATACATTACTGTATAAGTTTAAGACATAGTGAATGATTTACATATATTATGAAATGATTACAATCATAAGTTAGCTAACATCAATTTCTCTATATAGATACAATAAAAAGAAAAAAAGGAAAAAATTTCTCCTAGTGATGAATTCTTAGGATTTACTATAACAATTTTTCTATATATCATACAGCAGTATTAGCTATAGTCATCATGTAGATTACATCCCTAATATGTATTTATCTTATAACCAGAAGTTTGTATCTTTTGAACACCTTCCTCCAATTTCCCTTCCCCCAATCTCTCTGCCTCTGTTAACCACAAGTCTGATCTCTTTTTCTATGAGTTTGGGTTTTTGGTTTTTGGTTTTTGGTTTTTGGTTTTGTACAGTGAGATTGTACAGCATTTGTTTTTCTGTATTTGACTTATTTTACTTAGCATAATGCCTTCAAAGTTCATCTGTGTTGTCACAAAACAAATGGTAAGATTTCCTTGTTTTTTATTTTGTTTTGTTTTTTATGGATGAGTAATATTCAGCTGAATGTGTTTAGGTTGGGGGTAACTACTTTATGCACTCATCTGTTGATGGACACTTAGATTGGTTCCATATCTTGGCTATTGTAAATAATATTACTGTAAATAATGAGGTGAACATGGAGGTATACATATCTTCTCTAGTTTGTTTTCTTTACCTTTGGATATAGACCCAAAAGTGGAATTGCTGCATCATGAAGTAGTTCTATTTTCAATGTGTTGAGGATCCTTCATATTCTTTTCCATAATGACTGTACCAATTTACAATCCCACCAGCAGTGCACAAGTGCTCCCTTTTCTCGGCATCCATGCCAGCATTTCTTGTCTCTTGCTTTTCGATGACAGCCATTCTAACAGGCATCAAGTGATATCTCATGGTGATCATAATTTCCATTTCCCAAATGACTAGTGACATTGCGTGTGTTGTTATGTACCTCTTAGTACCTTCACATGTCTTCTGGTTTATTTCTTATTTTCACCATATAATTAACAGGAGAGGGCAGTAATAGACTGCTTTCAAGAATTCTATAGCTTAACATATATTTCAGAGCCCAAATCCTATAATTCTGCTTTTAAAATGCTCCTTCAGTAATGTGCTACATGCTCTTTATATTCATTACTAATGAATCGCTTAAACCTCTCATGTATCCCTTACAGCATAAAGTATCCTTAGTAATTGTCTGACCCCTCACTTTATAGGTAAGAAGATGAAAGCCTAAAGATCGTGTGTGATACCTCTAAGACTGCCTAACCACTTGATGGCAGAATTTATTTAATTTTGTCCTTATTACCACAACAAACCATCCGTTTAGTTTGCATCCATGAAATGGAAACTAGTTATGAACTTTGCAATGGATTCAGAAGAGATCTGAAGAACTTCAGGCTTGACTAAGATCAGGTTTACCCCCTCAGAATTACTTAATAGTTAAAAAAAAAATGTGTCAAAAATTATTAATTTACATTATCTGAATTCACAAATAAATCTGATGCCTCTTCCTCTTCCTGATCCTATTCCTCATTTTCATTGACTATATTTCTATTAGTATGTTAATATTTGTATACATCTGAATTCTTTACAAAGAGGATTTGAGACAACCCTGAAACATATTTTTACAAAGCATAAAAGTCTTGGGCTTGCTTTGCACTATTAGTATTAAGTTTGGATGATATATAAAAATCATTATATATTAAATCTCAGGTCTGTATTACTTTGCTTGACTAGATTTTTTTTTTTTTTTTTTTTTAAATTCAGCCCATGAGAACTCTGCATTGCCCTGCTCATGGTACATTTGGAGCCTTCCCTCCTCTGAACTATCATTCTGGCCTCCTTCCCTTCAAAAAGGTAAAGCGCTAGATAGGTTGTTTGCACATCATCTCCAGACACCAGAGTGCTGGCCAGAGTCTGGCCCTCACTGTTTTGGAGTGCTACTGAGAGTTCCAAGTGAGCCAAAGCAGAAACAGTATAAGCCCCCTCCAAAACAACAACAACAACAACAACAACATCATCATCACAGCTATTATATCTGTATGTTGGTTAAAAATTATTCTTAGTAAGAACTTTGATAGGCTTTGAAAATTTCTGGCAAAATTGTATTTCTTATCATATTGGTGGCTCTAAGTAATACAACACAGTTCCCGTTTTGATGCTACAATATGAGCAAACTGTAAAGATCAGGGCATAAAATAGACATTTTTATTGACTGTTTCTCTTAGAGAAGAGATAAGCTCCCCCAACCTTGGTTTTCCCACCCGAGTTTATGCTCTTTCTGCTTCTGGGATATGAGTTGGAAAATTGTTCTTACTAGTAGATTCTCAACAACAGCAGGTGCAGTCAGTCAGCTTACCAGAGTATTTATGCTATATCAAACAAAATGCTTCTGTCCTGAGTAATCATTTTTTATTATATACTCACTGATGAACCAGAAAATCAGTAAATACACATGTGCACGTACCTGTAGAAATATAAATGAGACTCTTGGATGCTGTGCTGTGCTGTGACACCCAGATTTCAGCCCCTTTAGGACTGAGACACCCATGCCTACATCCACCTGGAGTGTTGGCTGGGGACCTCTCATAGCTACCTTTTTATCTTGAAATTCCTCTTGATCTGAAGAAGACCCTGCATCACATTTACACTCCCTCTGTCGATGTGGGGAACTTCTCTGAGGAGGCTTCAGAACTCACACGGGTCAACTGAGGCCTGTGTTACTATGGCATCACAGTTCAAATTCTCCCTCTACCCAATACTATTTCTCTTACGGCTCACAGATCTTGTTTCTGAGAGAAACCACCCCCCCCAACAGGCCTCCTACATGCAGATCTCAGAATCTCAGGGTGTGTTTCCTAGGATCCGGCCCTGCAATAGTATATATATATGGATATATGGTAATAGAGGAGAGAAAGGAAGAGAGAAATTTGAATGAGGTGATTAATTTTAGCTATCACATGTGGCATAATCATGGGGGAAGGACGAACACAAGACTTGGATATCAAATTCATTTTCTTAAGTACCACTGCTCCTATTTTATCTACATTCCTTTTACTGGATGATCTTCCATTTATCCCTACATGTTAAACTACCTCATCCTTATGTGCTTCACTCTCTTTTCTATGATTTATGAGCAATCTTTACATTCAACTTGTTCCTGTGAAATTCATTAGTACTTACAAATGGTTCCCTAAATCTTTAGTTCCAAATCTAATCTTTTCTGAGATCCACAGGAGAATTTCCAAAGGCCTTTTTGACCTCTCAACTTGAATTTTCCTTTTTTTTTTTTTAAGATTTTATTTATTTATTTGACAGATCACAAGTAGGCAGAGAGGCAGGCAGAGAGAGAGAGGAGGAAGCAGGCTCCCCACTGAGCAGAGAGCCCGATGCGATGCGGGGCTCCATCCCAGGACCCTGGGATCATGCCCTGAGCCGAAGGCAGAGGCTTTAACCCAATGAGCCACCCAGGTGCCCCTCAACTTGAGTTTTCTACAGATAATTCAAATTCATTATGTTTAAAACTCAACTCATAAAGCGAACAAAACTGCTCCCCCCTCGTCTTCATTCCTTTTTAATACAATCACTGTCTTCCCAGTTCCTCAAAGTAGATTACCTTAATCATTGTTATGCTTCCTTAAGAGGTTACTAACAATTCATCACTAAGTCTTAAAAATTCTAATAAAAAATTTGTCTAAAAATCTAGTTTTCCCTCTGCTTTATTCAGGCCTTTGCTTTTCTTCTTCTTCTTCTTCTTCTTTTTTTTTTTTTTGCCCCAAAACCCATCTATATATCCAATTTTACTTCTTTAGCCATCTGCCCATTTTCTCGTTCAACCCTTTACCTCTTAATCCATCTAATTTACCACATGTCACTTAGCTATAGGCCTGTATAAGAGACTACCCAGTGTTTATAAAAATCATTCTGGACTCACTTCCCTGTTTGTGGTCCATTTCTTATACATTCCCTGATTCTTCATTCCATCATTTCCACTTCCTGAACCTGGCATTTGTGTGTAAATTCCGGCTCTCAATTCTTGAATCTCGGAATTCTGATTTGCCTTTGTTTATTTTGCACCTTTGCGGGTAATGGAGTTACCATAGTCATTCTCATGCTCTAAGGTCTGCTGCCCAGGGTAATTTAACGCTTAATCCCTGCGTGAGGACAATGGACATTCTGCTGCTAACCGTTCATTCTAGGAGTATACTTTTCCTGAAGATATGTGTAAAAATACTCTTTAAGTCAGCAGTTTTTTGTGTTTTTTTCCAACAACAACTTTTTTTTTTTTTTTTTTTTTTTTTTTTTTTTTTTTTTAAGCACATGCTATGATGCTAGATTCTGTTCTGGCTACTAATGATATAGCAGTCAACAAAACCCCTTATATTCTAGTGGTCTAGTGGGATAAATGCATCTGTTGAAGCCCAAAGATAAGGCAGGGTGAGGGAGGGGAATGCTGACCATAATATTTACACCTATCCACCTGGCTGAATTAGTTTGTTAAAAAGAGAAACTGCTTGTCCTGCAGGTAACAGCAGTTTCTCCCACAGCTGTTCTAGGGATCTGCAAGCCAACATTGCTTCATTCCTCAGACATGTCTTGGGGTCAGTGAGGAAAAAAAAAATGCTGTTCTTGCTTAAGCAACTGCAAGTCCACATGGAAGCCTAAGACTCATAATTGGCACATTTAATAGGATGATAGTTTATAATATAATATGATACAACTTAGTGTTTTTTGCAGCCTTTCTCCCCCTGACTTTGAGGCTTGTTATACAGAAGGAGCTAGAGGCTATTATACCCGAAGAAGCTACCCCAAAAAGGACATTGATGAGCTTTACATTCAAAAGCTGACTTTCTTGACCCCTCTCTAGGAAGATAATTGTCTTGCAAACCTGGAGAGTAAAAAGGTTTTCCTAAACTCCTTTTACTTGCATTTTACATATCAAAAGCTAGGCCTGATAGCTACTGGGCTTTCAGGGCACCCCTAATCACAATAGGAAACATTGTGTTATAACCCAGTTAAAATGGACTTACATTCATTATAAATATAGTATAAATATGATAGCTGAAACAAAACTGTTACATAAAAAACTTATTGTTTGCGATGTATTTTGATATACTTTATCCACTACAATTTCATTTCTCTCTTTTTTTTTAAAAGATTTTATTTATTTATTTGACAGAGCGAGATCACAAGTAGGCAGAGAGGCAGGCAGAGAGAGAGAGGAGGAAGCAGGCTCCCTGCCAAGCAGAGAGCCCGATGCGGGACTCGATCCCAGGACCCTGAGATCATGACCTGAGCTGGAGGCAGAGGCTTAACCCACTGAGTCACCCAGGCGCCCCAATTTCATTTCTTTTTAATACACTATTCACAACACACTGAACTGGGATCAGAGTTAAAAACAAACAAAAAACTAGCCTAGTGGTTTTTTCAAAACGGGAGGATTCAATTGGGAAAAAGAGAAGTTAAGTCAGCTTCTGGAGGGGATGACAGGGGTCCGACAATGCTTGAGGGAGAGAATCAGAAGAATCAGAGTATTCAAATTCTTGGTGTTGAGTAGAATTGATCAGAAGAAAAAAATCTGTAATGGAATTACATTAATGTAGGTTATAAAAAACAAAATGTATAAAGTCACTGAGTTCATTACTGAATTCAGGGGAAAGTATAAGGTCACCAAGACATTCTGAAAAATAGATAAGGATGAGGCAAGTACAGAATGTTTTCATTATTATGATGATAAGCAGAGGATGAGCTAAAAACCACAACTGGAGTCTGATCAAAGAACGGGCTCTAACTGACTGATGCTGTATAAGGCCCCACTCCTGGTGTCCTGAATAATGGAGTCCCTCTTCATGATCACGATATTTAAATAGGAAAATACAATAAGAAAATGAAGTAATTGTTAAACAATGGTAGAACAATCTGTAGTCTAGTTATTGTCACCTTGGGGGAAAAGGAGGGAGCAACTGGAAGGTAAGGCGGAGAGAAATTGTGGAAGAAAGATGAGAACATAGAAATGATAAACTTGGGTTAGGCAAAAAAATGTATAGACTTATATGCACAGAAAACAGTTAGATGCTTTAGACCTGTTATATTTAACTTAGAAGGTTGTGTTCACTATGGATAATAGAAGTTTGTGTCTCCAGATTGCCTCATATTGTCTCATCCTCTTTCACCTTTCAGACAACAAGTAGATGAGGCTGAGGTTTTCTTGGACTGGATTAAATTTAGATTTTTTTTTTCTTTCCTGCTTCCCAAAAGCAAATGGGGACTCCCAAGAAAGATCAGATGGGTTATAGAAAATGAAAAGACCTCATCGTTATTGTATATCTGAGTAGAGTGAATAACTGTGTGACCCTATCCCTTTGATCTGTGCTCAGATGTCACCTTTCCATGGTCTGCTTATAATTGTACCCCAACTACTTCTTATTCTCCTATTCTGCTTTACTTTTCTATGTAGTGTTTGTCACAATTGTGTGTTGTGCTGTGGGTGTATATGAATAGTATAATGAATTGCCATGTTTCCATCACCAAGCTTCAATAATTATCCATATTTTACCAGTATTATTTAACTTATACCCCCACTACTTTTATTTCTGGTGTATGTTAAAGCAAATCTCAGACATTATAGCATTTCCTTTCATAATGTACACTTTACTTACTATGTTTAATGTCTGTCCTACCTTACTAGAATGTGAGCTAGATAAGGGCAGTAATTTTTATCTGCTGTAATCACAGAAACATTCCCAGCACCTAAGAAAAGTTTTCTGGCATATTATAAGTGCTCAATAAATATTTTTCTGCTCCCTGCTCAGTAGGGAGTCTACTTCTGCCTCTCCCTCTGCTTCTCCCCACAGTGGTGCTCTTTCTCTTTCAAATAAATAAAATTTAAAAATAAATAAATATTTTTCTAATGAATGAATATGGAACTTCAAAAGAGTAGTTTTAGTCTTTTGCTAATTAGGCATAGATAAAAGCACATTTTTATTTAGGTAACCTGGCAATTTCCTATTGGTGAGTTGTGTGGGGGTTTCTGGCCATCTTCTAGACGGTGTTTGAAATGTCCAGCTTACCTTAACAGAACATTTAGCACATCTGTTTTGGAAAGTGTAAATGTAGAATTTAGGTTCTTCTAAGAGCAACTGGCCCACACTTATGGCTTAGATCAGCAGGACCTCAAGAGAGAGCTGACTGGGAAGCTGGCCCAGACTGTGAGTCCACTAGTTGGCCACAACTGACAATTACTGAAACAATTAGGCAGAAACAAGTGGAGATTATGCCTTTTAGTGTCTGGTAATGAGCCAGACATAACCCCAATCAGGTCCTAAACTAGACAAAAACACCATGCTCCATCATTCAAATGAGAAAGTACAAACACAAGTCTTAATTGTACTCTCATGCTGGTGCTGCTTTTAGAAATTTCAGTGCTCTTTCAGGCGCACCTGGGTGCCTCAGTTGGTTAAGCAAGTGCCTATGGCTCAGGTCACGATTCTGGAGTCCCAGGATTGTCTGGCATTAGGCTCCCTGCTCAGCAGAGAGTCTGCTTTTCCCTCTGACCCTCCCTCTCTCTCAAATAAATAAATAAAATCTTAAAAAAAAAAGTGCTTTCTCTAAATACAATGCCCTAGCTGGGTGGGGGATGGGGTAATTGAGGGAGGGGCTTTAAAGAGATCACCTGATGTGATGAGCACTGGGTGTTGTATGCAACTGATGAATTATTGAACTCTACATCTGAAACTAATGATGTAATATATATTGGCTAATTGAATTTTGAATTTAAAAAAAAGAAGAAAAATACAATGCCCTATACTATGGCACTACTCAGTTATCTCTTTCTTTGGGATTAGGAAATTCTGGAAGACTTTCTTTATTCACTCCAACCCCTTAGGCCATCTGCAAAATCATCACCCTAGATTGGTGAAATGCTTGAATCTTTTCGGAGAACACATCACAATCTTGGTAGATGCATTCGCCAAAATGGCAGACCAGCAAGAGCATTTTCTCTGTACTGAACCTCCAGTTCCCCTAGTCATTGTCATAGGATTTATTAAGAAAAAGTACCAAACACTGATATCCTGTCATTGAGCCCATTTATCCTCATGCTTCCAGCAGTCACTGCTCAAAGTTCTATATCTCTGTATCCATTTGTCTGTCATCTACCATCTTGGACCAATTACTGCTCCAGCTATGTTTTAGATTATTTCCAATGCATATACTATGCAGACCCAAGGCATAATCTGCTACAGTGTAATTTTCAAAAAGTGTATTGTTCTACCCATTCAGCTAATCACCACATTCATGCCATCAAAGCTCCCATCAATTTTCCCCCATATCCTGCCTTCCCAAGAACAAGCCCTGATGTTTAGCTGGATGAGCTGCTCAAGGAAACCTACAGGATCCCTGCTTCTGTTGGACATTTAATGTTTTAGCTTGGCCAGGATGTTCTCCTTTCTCATGGTAAAGACATGAGATTTTTTTTTTTTTTTTTAAGGCATTGCTTCTCTTCCATTGTCAATTCACTTTATTACGTTGGGACTGATCCTCCCCCAGCTTTGCTCCAGGAGTTATTATGTGATCCGGTTGGAGAATCACATTAGTCTAGCCATTGTGCTTGGGCCATGGATAACTACACAATAGAAGACAAGAGGATAATTTCTGAGCTATATTTGAAATTGTTGGGGAGCAGAAAAGCTCCCTTTACAACAGATTTAAACCAGTATTAAAAATCTTGAGCTGTTGTTGACAATTTTGCTACTGTGTGTGGAGAGCCTGCCTAAGGAGAGCCTATCTAAGATTGAAATTAATGCAGAATAAAGTAGAATCAATATATGGCTAGATGATATTAATTGAACAATTATTTTGTATTAATTAACTATACAACTAATTGTTTAGTCTACAATAGCCCTTAGAAGCAAGGTAAATATTTATTATCCCCAATCCAGAAATGAAGTAAAGGAAGCTAAATGTTTTCCCCAAAGTTTTACAGCTAGTGGTAAAGCCGAGACTTGAACCTCAACAATCTGGGTCTAGAACTTGTGTTCATTACCAGTATGTTACAGTGGTAATTAGCTGTCACTAATAAATACATAGACTTCAGAAACAAAGAGAGAGAGAGACCCAGTCATTTGTCTTTAAGTTCCCAAATCTGGTCATGCCTGAAATCATAAACTTCTTGATTTTTTTTTTTTTTTTGCAATTAAACAAGCAAAGAGATTTCTCTCCCCCTTCCTATCCCTTCTTCAGAAGCTGGTTTAAATCTTAAAACTGGAAAACCTGAGTAATCTACTCTCCAGTGGGGAAGGAGCAATATAAAGTTTATGCAAACCTGTATCACACATCCAAGCAGACAGACCACGTGGGAAACATTAGATGGCTTTCCCTAACATATAGGCATTTACATTTGTACTTGTTTGAGGATAAGTCGTAAGGTTCTTTAAGATAATTCACCGAGGGAACCAACCCTTTAGTATCCACCCCTCCCAATGTGGACACCTGCTTCTTCATGTTACCTTTTATTTCATGCCAAACCTGGCTAACATACACACTGCTCTACATCTAGGACCTATAGCTTCAGCTGGGGAATCCTAGTATATAGTGAAAGTAGTGCTCTGCTGAGCTGGTATGCTACAATTGTCCTCATATGGAGATTGCCTCTGAATATGTATGCCTGTTTTCCTTAGGTCATTCCAAAGAAACTTAGACTGAGCCCTGTAGTCATATGTAGTATCCATTTCAACTCTGTAGACTTAAATAATCCCAATACATCCACATACCATGAACCTAAAGATGCCTGACTTGCCCTTGCTCACTTGTTCTTTTTCTGTGTCGCTTTGATCCTGTCCTTAACTGACCCCTGATTCTTCAAAACACCTCTTATTTATCCTCCCAAAGAAATCCAATGATTTTTAATCAGTATTACAAAGTGTATTAACTATAAAGAAAAGATTGGCAAATATTGACAAAGTAGATGATATTAAAATTAGGAACTTTTATTCATCAAAAGCTACCATAGAAGAGTGAAAAGGCAAGGTATAAAGAGGAAAAAAATTTGCAATGCTTGTAACAAAGTAACCCTACAAATTAATAAGAAAGTTAGGTAACGATAGTAAAAAGAACAAGAAACTTGGATAGACATGTCATAAGATATAATATCCAAATTTTCAATAAATATATGAAAAGACACTCAACATCATTAGTTAATAGGGAAATGAAAATTAAAACTCTAATGAGTTAACATTAGCCAGTGCCCAGAATGGTTAAATTAAGAATATCAGTACTAAAAGTTGATGAGGATTTGGATACCATGTGTTGGTATTGTTCTAGAACTCTCATGCCCTTTAATAGAAGTATAATTGGTATAACTTTGGAAAAATGATATTACCTACTAAAATTAAACATATGTACCCTCAGTGAACAGCAATTTCAGTCTTAGACATATACTCAACAGAAATAAACACACATAAACATCAAAAGTACACTGGAAATTTGTAACAATACTACTTCCTATGACTACAAACAGGAAGCAATCCAGATGGAATTAGAATGGATAAATAAAAAGAAAACATGGTGTGTGGTGTGTGTGTGTGTGTGTGTGTATGTGTGTGTGTGTATAGTGGAATACTATTCAACCTTAAAAAAAGAAAATTCTGCATTTTATGACAACATGAATGGACCTTGAGAACATTATGCTATGTGAAGTAAACTAGATACAGAAAAACAAGTACTTTGTGATTACACTTATATGAAGTATCTAAAATCATCAAATTCATAAAGATTGGAATGGTGTTTACCAGAGGCTGGGTGGAAAAAGAAACAGTGAGTTATTAATCAACAGGGATAAACTCTAGAGATCTGCTCCACACCATTGTACTTATAGTCAGAAATAATATACACTTAAAGTTTGTTAAAAAGATAGATCTTATGTTAAGCATTCTTACCACAATAAAGTAATAATAACCAATGGATAAATAATGGTGGTACATTCATAAGATGGAAGGGAAAGTGACATACTTTATTTCCATTTACACAATATGGAGGGATCTCAAAGATATAATGTTGTCTGAAAGAAACTAGACATTAAATAATATAATTGTATGGTTCCATTAATATAAAGTTCAGAAACTAAATTTCAGAAATTAAAATAGTGGTTACCTTTGAATATCAGAGAGCTGATAGCTCCATCTTGCTCCAGAACACCTCTCGTAATATATATATTAACATGGCTAACTGCTTAGTGGGTAATTCTACCCACTATCCCAAGTGCTGCTCTAGAACACTGACAGGTTCCCCAATCTGTCCACCTGATTCACCAGTGGAAGTGGTGGTAAAACTATGCTCCAATAATAGCTGGCAACTCAAATTTTCCCAAATGTCTCATGTATATAACTACTTATTTGTTCGTACTGTTTCCTCTGCCTATCATAAAATTCCCCCTTCTCTCCCAGCTAAGAAACCAATACTTGTGATTCAAAACAAAGATGGTACTACCTGAGACCAGAGAAAGAGGCAAAAATGTATTAAAGTCAAACCTACCTTTGACTTTTGGCTTGCCGCTTTCAAGTTGTATGCACTTGGCTATCATGTAACTTTTTGGCTTTAGTTTCACATCTATGAAATGAGAGTAATGATACTTAGCTCACAGGCTGTTTGGGGGAATATATAAGATGATACAGTAGGAGCTCATTATATATAATTTTTCTTTACTTTCCCTTTCCTTGAAGTATTACTTGCCTTTTGCTATCTACTCCTCTAGGACCTGCTTGGAATAATTTTGAAGCCATTAGCTAAAAAAAATGTATTTAATATAGCTGAACTTGGTACTAGGAGTGAGAGTTACAAAAGTGAGTAAGATGTAATTCACCAAGAAATTACTACTTTGGTTAGCAATAGAAGGTTATTGATTGAAAAAAATGATCTAATGCAATTATTTTAGAAAAAGTAAGAAGGCCATTATGTACAGAAAACTGAAGTTTTAGAGAGAGAAAGAGAGTAATTAGGAATCTATAGTAGTCAAATGCTGATCCAAAGTTATCAATAACTAGCCCACTAGGATGTGTGAAAGGAAATCAGAATAGAGAAATAATACATGAGACATTAAGATAAAAGAAGTGGGGGTGCCTGGGTGGCTCAGTCATTAAGTGCCTGCCTTTGGTTCAGGTCATGATTCCAGGGTCCTGGGATTGAGCCCCACATCAGGCTCCTGCTTGGCAGAAGGCCTGCTTCTCCCTCTCCTACTCCCCCTGCTTGTGTTCTCTCTCTCTCTCTCTGTCAAATGGATGGATAAAATCTTAAAAAAAAAAAAAAAAAAGTATAAAAAAAAACAAGGAACCATTTAGAAACATTTTTTCTAATACATATTATTCATAAAAATAATACAATGGGAAACTATTCTGAAGCTTCATGGTTAGGAATAGTATTTGTTGATTCTGAAAACAAAACCCATCAATATTTTATCAATATAACTGTATATGCTTCCATTGGATTGGATGAATCACAAATATTCAAAAACAAACCAACCCCCACACTATAATAATACTAAAATTCATCAAATGGATTTCTAGTCACATTAAACATCAATTTTATGAAACATCCTGATTGTAATTATTAAGAGATGATGAGAATTCTGTTATTGTTTTGTCAGAAAAAGGATATCTCTCTTGAAAGGAAGAAAATAAGATGCTAGAAAACATGGAATGGAAATTGTTACTACAAAGCAGGAAGACTGCCCATGTTGCAACTATTAGAGAACCATTTTGATGTTCCATGGCTTCAAGTGAGTACTGACTCTGTAAAGGGACATAAATCCTGAAAATACACAGAACTTGAAATTTGTTGCTATTATTATGAGCTTGTTTAAATGACAAAGTTTTACTTTGACATTTAAATAAAATCTCTAATATGCGATTTGCTTAAGATATACTTTGTTGCACATTAACGACTATAAAATAAACTTCTACTATAGCAATGGAATGTAAGTTATAAAGACATTTCTGCACAGCAGAACTAAATTGATTCCTTTAAGGTTAAATGTGAACTGCTTGGAGAAAAAAAAAAAAGGAAAAGGACATATTAACAAAAAGCCCTAAGGTGGTCTGGGAAGATTTATCACAAAAGTGTTTCATAGAGCAGATCGTATAGTGATGCTGCTGTTATTAAGCACTGAACTAAGATTCCTAAAGAGAGACTAAAAGTTTGTGATATAAAGATTAGGTTACATATTTACAATTGTGGATATATCAAAAACCAGTTTTGAAAAAATGCTTCTAGAAGAATCAGGGCTTGCTAAAAACCAAAACTAATTCTAGAGTTTTCATCGGTGACATATACGTGGGAGTTTGTTTTAAAGTGAGAGAGCAATCATAATAGAGAAGATAGATTCAGGAGAAATAAAAAAAAATTCCTTAAGTAAAATCGTGTTAAATCACAATAATTTTTTAATAGGAACCAATATTCTAAGTATTAAATTCTGGGATATTGCTCATCTGGAAGGAGAATATAGGACATTATTCTTATGCTTACACAAATATTTGGAGTATAACTTCATCCCAGACAATATTAGCACCTTGAACATTTGTTATTTGTAATCTTGTGTAATTTGGTTATGAATTTACATTGCCCATTGGGAGTAACCTAAAACCAAGCACCGTTCCTGAATAGTTAAGATATCATATATCAGACTTAGGGAAGGTATAAGGAAACCCAGTCTAGAAACAGTGGAAGAGTGTGGGAAATGAAGCCAGAGGTGAACAATTCCACTTGGAAGAGAATTGAAGAATTATTATTATTATTTTTTTATTTTTTTTATTTATTTGACAGAGATCACAAGTAGGCAGAGAGGCAGACAGAGAGAGGGGGGGAAGCAGGCTCCCCGCCGAGCAGAGAGCCCGATGCAGGGCTCGATCCCAGGACTCTGGGATCATGACCTGAGCCGAAGGCAGAGGCTTTAACCCACTGAGACACCCAGGTGCCCCGAGAGTTGAAGAATTGTTGACAAACGTGGGGTTTGGTAAATGCAGAACATATTGGACTAAATGATTTCTTATTTCACTCTTACTCCAGAGTTCTGTAATTTTTTTTTCTAAAATATTTTATTTATTTATTTGACAGACAGAGATCACAAGTAGGCAGAGAGGCAGGCAGAGAGAGAGGAGGAAGCAGGCTCCCCACTGAGCAGAGATCCCGATGCGGGGCTCGATCCCAGGACCCTGGGATCATGACCTGAGCTGAAGGCAGAGGCTTTAACCCACTGAGCCACCCAGGCGCCCCCAGAGTTCTGTAATTTTAAGCATCAGAAGATAGGAGTCTTTTCTTGTAGTGAAAATTAATTAATTAATTGATACTGATTCTTTGTATTAATTAAGTTGTAATGTTAGCTGCTCTAATAGTTAAACACCAAATTTCAGTGGCCTAACATAGTATGTTTATTTCTCATTCTTTCAATAGTCCTGTTTTGTAACTCTGGTTTGGAGGTCTTCCGAATATTTTGGGGGGAGTCCAGAATCTGCCCTATTTCTGGGTCCTCCAGGACCTCTTCAGTCAGGTAGCAGATAAAAGACTTTACATGAGAAGTTTTTTGTGTGTGTGTCAGGCTTATTGTGGCTTATGTCATTTGTGCACATATTTCACTGGCTAGAACTCAGTCTTTTTTCTTTCTTTCTTTTTTATTAATATATAATGCACTATTTGCTTCAGGAGTACAGGTCTATGAATCATCAGTCTTACACAAGTCACAGCACTCACCATAGTATATATCCTCCCCAGTGTCCATAACCCAGCCACCCTATCCCTCCCTCCCATCCCCCAGCAACCCTTAGTTTGTTTCCTGGGATTAAGACTCTCTCATGGTTTCTCTCCCTCCCATTCCCATCTTGTTTCATTTTTGCCCTCCCTACCTCCCACGAGCCTCCTGCCCTGCTTCTCAAATTCCTAATATTAGAGAGATCATATGATGGTTATCTTTCTCTGATTGACCAATATTGCTTAGCATAATACTCTCTAGTTCCATCCATGTCATTACAAAGGCCAAGATTTCATTTTTGATGGCTGCATAGTATTCCACTGCATATAGGCATATATATTGCATATATTCAATATACATATTCAACATATATATTCTATATATATATCAATATATATATATATTGCATATATTCCACTGCATACTGCATATATGCAGTGGAATACTATGCAGCCGTCAAAAATGAAATCTTGGCCTTTGCAATGTATATATACATATATACACACACACACATACATACGTACATACCACATCTTCTTTACCCATTCATCTGTTAATGGACATCTAGGTTCTTTCCATAGTTTGGCTCTTGTGGACATTGCTGCTATAAACATTCGGGTGCATGTGCCCCTTAGGATCACTACTATTCGTATCTTTAGGGTACATACCCAGTAGTGCAATTGATGTCATAGGGTAGCTCTATTTTCAACTTTTTGAGGAACCTCTGTACTGTTTTCCAGAGTGGCTTCACCACCTCACATTCCCATGAACGGTATAGGAGGGTTCCTCTTTCTCCGCATCCTCACCATCTGTCATTTCCTGACTCATTAATTTTAGCCATTCTGACTGGTGTGAGGTGGTAGCTCATTGTAGTTTTGATTTATATTTCCCTGATGCCGAGTGATGTTAAGCACTTTTTCATGTGGCTGTTGGCCATTTGGATGTCTTCTTTGCCAAAATACCTGTTCATGTCTTCTGCCCATTTCTTGATTGGATTATTTATTCTTTGGGTGTTGAGTTTGATAAGTTCTTTCTAGATTTTGGATACTAGCCCTTTACCTGATATGTCATTTGCAAATATCTTTTCCCATTCTGTCAGTTGTCTTTTGGTTTTGTTGACTGTTTCCTTTGCTGTGCAAAAGCTTTGGATCTTGAGGTCCCAATAGTTCATTTTTGCCCTTGTTTCCCTTGCCTTTGGCGATGTTTCTAGGAAGAAGCTGCTGCAGCTGAGGTTGAAGAGGTTGCTGCCTGTGTTCTCCTCAAGGATTTTGATGGATTCCTTTCTCACATTGATTTATTTCATCCATTTTGAGTCTATTTTTGTGTGTGGTGTAAGGAAATGGTCCAGTTTCAATCTTTCGTCGAGTTTTTCTAACACCATTTGTTGATGAGACTGTCTTATTTCCATTGGACATTCTTTCCTGCTTTGTCGAAGACTAGTTGACCATAGAGTTGAGGGTCCATTTCTGGGCTCTCTGTTCTGTTCCATTGATTTATGAGTCTGTTTTTGGGCCAGTACCATACTGTCTTAATGATTACAGCTTTGTAATAGGAGCTTGAAGTCTGGAATTGTGATGCCACCAACTTTAGTTTTCCTTTTCAACATTCCTCTGGCTCTTTGGGGACTTTTTAGGTTCCATTTAAATTTTAGGATTATTTGTTCCATTTCTTTGAAAAAAAATTGATGGTATTTTGATAAGGATTGCATTAAATGTGTAGATTGCTTTAGGTAGCATAGACATTTTCACAATACTTGTTCTTCCAATCCATGAGCATGAGACGTTTTTCCATTTCTTTGTGTCTTCCTCAATTTCCTTCCTGAGTATAGTTTTCTGAGTACAGATTCTTTGTTTTTTTTGGTTATGTTTATTCCTAGGTATCTTATGGTTTTGGGTGCAATTGTAAATGGGATCAACCCCTTAATTTCTCTTTCTTCTGTCTTGCTGTTGGTGTTTAGAAATGCAACTGATTTCTGTGCATTTATTTTATATCCTGACACTTTACTGAATTCCTGTACAAGTTTTAGCAGTTTTGGAGTGGAATCTTTTGGGTTTTCCACATAAAGCATCATATCATTGGCAAAGAGTGAGAGTTTGACGACTTCTTTGCCAATTTGGATGCCTTTTATTTCTTTTTGTTATCTGATTGCTGACGCTAGGACTTCTAGTACTATGTTGAAGAGCAGTGGTGATAGTGCACAGCCCTGCTGTGTTCCTGACCTTAGCGGGAAAGCTCTCAGTTCTTCCCCATTGAGAATGATATTTGCTGTGGGTTTCTCATAGATGGCTTTGATGACATTGAGGAATGCACCCTCTATCCCTACACTGTGAAGAGTTTTGATCAAGAAAGGATGCTGTACTTTGTCAAATGTTTTTTCAGCATCTGTTGATAGTATCATATGGTTCTTGTTCTTTTATTAATGTGTTGTATCACATTGATTGACTTGCCGATGTTGAACCAACCTTGCAGTCCAGGAATAAATCCCACTTGGTCATGGTGAATAATCCTTTTAATATACTGTTAGATCCTATTGACTAGTATTTTGATGAGAATATTTGTATCCTTGTGCATCAAGTATATTGTCTGTAATTCTTCTATTTGATGGGGTCTTTGTCTGGTTTTTGGATCAAGGTAATGCTGGCCTCATAAAATGAGTTTGTAAGTTTTCCTTCCATTTCTATTTTTTGGAACAGTTTCAGGACAATAGGTATTAATTCTTTAAATGTTTGGTAGAATTCTGCTGGAAAGCCATCTGGCCCCAGGCTCTTGTTTGTTGGGAGGTTTTTGATGACTGCTTCAAGCTCCTTACTGGATATGGGTCTGTTCAAGTTTTCGATTTCTTCTTAGTTCAGTTTTGGTAGTTTATATTTCTCTAGGAATGCATCCATTTCTTCCAGATTGTCAAAGTTGCTGATGTATAGTTGCTCATAGTATGTTCTTATAATTGTATGTATTGCTTTGGTGATAGTTGTGATCTCTCCTCTTTCATTCATGATTTCATTAATTTGGGCCCTTTCTCTTTTCTTTTCGATAAGTCTGGCAAGGGGTTTATCAATATTATTAATTCTTTCAAAGAACCAGCTCCTAGTTTCTTCGATTTGTTCTACTGTTCTTTTGGTCTCTATTTCATTGATTTCTGCTCTGATCTGTTTGATTTCTCTTCTACTGGGCTTAGGCTTTCTTTGCTATTCTTTCTCTAACTCCTTTAGGTGTAGAATTAGGTTGTGTACTTGGGACCTTTCTTGTTACTTGAGAAAGGCTTGTATTGCTATATACTTTCCTCTAAGGACCACCTTTGCTGTGTCCCAAAGATTTTGAACAATTGTGTTTTCATTTTCATTTTTTTCAGTGAATTTTTTCAATTCTTCTTTAATTTCCTGGTTGACTCATTCATTCTGTGATAAGATGCTTGTTAGCCTCCCTGTATTTGAGTTATTTCCAACTCTCCTCTTGTGGTTGAGTTCTATTTTCAGAGCATTGTGGTCTTAAAATATGCAGGGAATGATCCTAATCTTTTGGTACCAGTTGAGACCTGATTTGGACCCAGGATGTGATCTATTCTGGAGAATGTTCCATGTGCACTGGAGAAGAATGTGTATCCTGTTGCTTTGAGATGGAATGTTCTGAATAGATCTGTGATGTCCATCTGGTTCAGTGTGTCATTTAAAGCCTTTATTTCCTTGTTGATCTTTTGCTTAGATGATCTGTCCATTTCAGTGAGGGGGGTGTTAAAGTCCCCTACTATTGTTGTATTATTGTTGATGTGTTTCTTTGATTTTGTTATTAATTGGTTTATGTAATTGGCTGCTCCCAGGTTAGGGGCATAGATATTTAAAATTGTTAGATCTGCTTGTTGGACAGACCCTTTAAATATGATATAGTGTCCTTCCTCATCTCTTACTAAAGTCTTTGGCTTCAAATCTAATTTATATGATATAAGGATTGCCACCCTAGCTTTCTTTTTTGTTCATTAGCATGGAAAATTGTTTTCCGCCCCCTCACTGTAAATCTGGATGTGTCTTTGGGTCTAAAATGAGTCTCTTGCAGACAGCATATCAATGAGTCTTGTTTCTTTTATCCATTCTGATATCCTGTGTCTTTTGATTGGGGCATTTATCTCATTTACATTCAAATAACTATTGAAAGATATGAATTTAGTGCCATTGTATTGCCTGTAAGGTGACTGTTACTGTACATTGTCTCTGTGCCTTTCTGGTATGTTACTTTTAGATTCTTTCATTGCTTAAAACACCCCTTTCAATATTTCCTGTGGGACTGGTTTGGTGTTTGCAAATTCTTTTAGTTTTTGTTTGTCCTGGAGGCTTTTTAATCTCTCCTTCTGTTTTCAGTGTAGCTGGATATAATATTCTTGGTTGCATATTTTTCTTATTTAGTGCTCTGAATATATCCTGCCAGTCCTTTCTCCCTGCCAGGTCTCTGTGGATAGGTCTGCTGCCAATCTAGTATTTCTACCATTGCATGTTACAGACCTCTAGTCTTGAGCTACTTTCAGGGTTTTCTCTTTGTCACTGAGACTTGTAATTTTTACTATTAGATGATGGGGTGTGGACCTATTTTTATTGACTTTCAGGAGGGTTTTCTGTGCCTCCTGGATTTTGGTGCTTGTTCCCTTCACCAAATGAGGGTAATTCTTTGCTATAATTTGCTCCAATGTACCTTCTGCCCCTCTCTCTATTTCTTCTTCTTCTGGGATCCCAGTTATTCTAATATTGTTTTCTCCTATGGTATCACTTATCTCTGGAATTCTCCCCTCATGGTCCAGTAGTTGTTTCTCTCTCTGTTTCTCACATTCTCTATTCTCCACCATTTAGTCTTCTATATCACTATTCTCCCTTCTGGCCCATTTATCCTAGCAGTAAGAGCCTCCATTTTGATTGCACCTCATTAATAGCTTTTTTTATTTTGACTTGGTTAGCTTTTAGTTCTTTTATTTTTTTTTAAGATTTGATTTATTGTTTATTTGACAGAGAGAGAGATCACAAGTAGGCAGAGTACTGCTGAGCAGTGAGCCCGATGTGTAGCTCAGTCCCAGGACCCTGAGATCAGGACCTGAGCTGATGGCAGAGGCTTAACCCACTGAGCCAGCCCGGCACCCCCCAGTTCTTTTATTTCTCCAGAAACGGATTTTATTTCTCCAGAAAGGGATTCTCTATTATCTTCCATGCTTTTTTCAAGCCCAGCTAGCACCTTGATAATCATCATTCTGAACTCCACATCTGACATCTTATTAATGTCCATATTGATTAGGATTCTAGGCATCGGCACTGCTCTTGTTCTTTTTTTTTTTTTTTTGAGGTGAGTTTTTCCACCTTGTCATTTTAGCCAGATAAGAGTAGATGAATGAGATAACAAAATACTAAAACTGTAGCAACAACCCCAGAAAAATATACACTAACCAAATTGGAAGAGACCTGAAACTGGGAGAAGAAAGGGGGGGGGATAAGTGTGTGTGTGTATATACACACACACTTATATAGTATATATATAGTATATATATATATATATATATATATACTATAAATATACTATATATAAATATAGTATATTTACCCATATATATATATATATGATTGGTGTAAAGAACAGAGCCACACATTTGATTTTGGGTCTGTTTTGGTCTGTTAGAAGAAACTGTCTCCCAAAACTTTAAAGGAAGAAAAACTTATGTATATACAAAAATAAGGGTAAACACAATGAAGGGATAGAATATGACTGTAAAGATGAAACTTGGGGCACCTGGGTGGCTCAGTGGGTTAAAGCCTCTGCCTTCAGCTCAGATCATGATCCCAGGGTCCTGGGATTGAGCCCCACATCGGGCTCTCTCCTTGGTGGGGAGCCTGCTTCCTCCTCTCTCTCTTTGCCCACCTCTCTGCCTACTTGTAATCTCTGTCTGTCAAAATAAATAAAATCTTTAAAAAAAAAGATGAAACTTAAAAAGATTCTTAAAAAGGAATTTATAAGAAGTTGGTTGAAGAAAGAAAAAAAAAAGGAAAGAATTTGATCAGGTAGGAGATTAGAACAAAGCCATGGGGTGGGTTTAGGGTATATTTTGATCTGTTAGAAGAATCTGTGTCCCAAAATTTTAAAGAAAAAAAAAACCTATATGTATACAAAAAATAAGGCTAAATACAATGAAGGGATAGAATATGACTATAACAATGAAAATTAGAAAAGATTTTTAAAAAGGTATTGATAAGATAAAATAGTTAAAAAACATTACCGGAATATTAAGGAAAATGGAATAAGAAAAAATAAAATTTTAAAAATTTAATTTTGAAAGACTAAAGAATCATGGGGAAAAATGCCATGAATTCCATATGCTGTATTCCTGTATTTCGGAAGTTTTGCAGTTCTCATTGATTGGTGAACTTTGTCTTGGCTGGATGTTCTTGCTCATCTTCTGGGGGAGGGGTCTGTTGCAGTGATTCTTAAATGTCTTTGCCTGAGGCAGAATTGCACTGCCTTTGCTAGGGGCCAGGCTAAGTAATCTGCTTTGGTTTGATCTCAGTAGCTTCTGTTCCCTGAGTGCTTTCCATACAGCTTTGGAGGATGGAAATGAAGATGGTGGCCTCTCAATCTCTGGCCCCATAGGAGCTGATAGCTCAGGACCCCACTCCTCAGTTTGTCCTCAGAGAAAAGCATTCAGTCCCTCCTGTCTCCCTGGTCTCCTGCTGTACTCCGTGCTCACCCAGTGTGTGACTGAGCATTTATGTCTCTGGCCCAGGGCCCTTTTTGGAGTCTCCAAACCCAGCAGATTCCTGCAGCATGCTCCTGCACTGCTCCTCCCAGAGGAGGAAGGAGGTTGTCTCCTCAGATCTGCCACTTTTGGGGTTCTTGCTCCAAGAGCGGTGGCCTGACTGTGCCTTGAATCGTGATTTAAGGTAACTCCAAGGTGAGAGCCCCTCCTTGGCTCCATCACTGTAGCTGGCCTCCCCGCTCAGATATGTGGGAGCTCTGCCACACTCAGGCACCCCTGGTCTTTCTGTGACCCTGTGGGTCCTGATACCACACTGTCCCTGCAAGGGCTCCAACCCTGCTTAGCCTCTGGAGTGACGTCCCTCAGTGGAGCAGACTTCTAAAAGTTCTGATTTTGTGCTCTGCTGCTCTACCACTTGCCGGGATCTGGCCCCTCCCCACCGCGGTCTTTCTTCCCGTATGTCACCTCAGATTCACTTCTCCGCATGTCGTACCTTCCAGAAAGTGGTTGATTTTCTGTTCTTAGAATTGCTGCTCTTCTCTTCAATCTCCTGTTGAGTTTGTAGGTGTTCGGAATGGTTTGCTAACTATCTAGCTGCACTCCTGGGACCTGATGATATTAGGTCTCTTACTCTGCCACCATCTTCTCCTCCAGCTAGGCCTCAATCTTATCACACATGTAATTGCAACAGAGGATGGGAAATATCATCTCTCTGTGTGGTTGGGCAAAGATATGACTTTGTGGGCATGTAGATGCTGTCTACCCTACTTTTTGAGATAGGCAACAATTTTTGAGAATATTGAGTTTTGGCTATAAGTAAGAAAATTTAACAAAGAAAGATCTAGCAAATTTCCTTTGGTCTCTATTGTTGAGTCCTCTGTTAAAAGTACTTTTTATTTCTCCTTCAGAACCACTGGCTGGTAATAATATTAAAGTATTTCTTTCAGAACAAGTTTCATGCAATCCATCTGGTAGACAGTGGTGAGAGAACCCGGGTATGGTGGTCTTAAGCTGTGACAAGATACCAACAGGAACTGCTTCTTCCTAGCCTACTGCATCCCCATATGCTCATTTTATTTTGTGTCATTCAGGATGCAGAACTTAGATCTTCCATATGTACATTAGTGAGAAATCTGGGCTTCATTTGAGCTATTGTAGAGGACAAGGAAGAATGGTTTGCATGCCACAGTTCATATTCTTGCTAGACATCACTGATTTCTTAAGTTCTTTCTTAGATATCATGCCCACAGGGGTTTATTCTCACTGGCCCTTCTCTCATATATCCATCAACTTAGCTCACTTTTTCCCCTCCCAATTATTCCCCTAAAGCTCAAATTCCTCTGCTTCTATTATGAAGAGTTGATTTTCTCTTCCTTTGAAGTGTTCATGCCAGCTAATACCCAGACTCTCAGGACCCCGGTTACTTCCCTTTGCTTTAAGAAAAGTATTTTCCAAATAAAGATAGCTCTTGCTCAATAAAAGGAATTTTCACATTTACTCCTAAGATAACACAAATCTCTCCTCCTTTACCATGAGTCCATATTTTGTAAAAGCTGAACTTGAACTGACTATGTTTTTGTATACAATTGAGGACCAAAGGGTTGTAATGTCTGGGGCTGAGCACGGCCTTGAATAAAAGATAATTTGTTGATTAGAATTAACCTGTCCAGCACTACTTGATATTGCAGCATGGCTGCAGGATAATTAATATAGAGGAATGCGTTCAAAGACACTAGAGGGTCAAAAGTTGTTTTAGTAGGGACGCCTGGGTGGCTCAGTTGGTTGGACGACTGCCTTCGGCTCGGGTCATGATCCTGGAGTCCCGGGATCGAGTCCCGCATCGGGCTCCCGGCTCCACGGGGAGTCTGCTTCTCTCTGTGACCTTCTCCTCACTCATGCTCTCTCTCACTGTCTCTCTCTCAAATAAATAAATAAAATCTTAAAAAAAAAAAAGTTGTTTTTGTAGTCTTTTGGACTTCATAGTCAGTGAGTTACCTGAGGGAAACGAGAGACAACATAACAAAACACTGATCCTAAATTCAGTCCTTGGTTCAGGAATCCACATTGCATTTGGTGCCATGTGGGTGTCCTGGAGTTCTTTCAATCTTACTAGGTATAAAAGCTAACTGCTTGTTGGCAGGAAGTAACATTTATGAAGTTGGAGGACACCCCAGGGAAGGACTTTCTTCAGTTAATCTTTTCAGAGGCAGCATCAGTTCCCTAAGCATAAAATTTGATACCCAAACTTTGGAAGAACAGAGTTCATGAATATTTATGCCTCAGCATGGATTCTCTTGAGAGTGGTGACTCGTTTGTGTGGGCATGTCTTTAGTTGGTATCATAATCCCATCTCTGGGGTATGCTATGACTCACAAATTAAGGTAGAACCTGGTAGACATAACTCCTGTTCTGTTATTGCATGTGCATATCTGGGAATAGTTGAATTTTCCTAGAGCATTTGCAAATCCTGATCATGGTAGATTCCCAAGCATTAGGAATCACATCTGTTGGGGTGCCTGGGTGGCTCAGTGGGTTAAAGGCTCTTCCTTTGGCTCCAGTCATGATCCCAGGGTCCTAGGATCGAGCTGTACATCTGGCTCTCTGCTTAGCAGGGAGCCTGCTTCCCCCTATCTCTCTCTGCCTGCCTCTCTGCCTACTTGTGATCTTTGTCTGTCAAATAAATAAATAAAATCTTTAAAAACTTTTAATTAAAAAAAAATAAAGAAATCACATCTGTTGTGGTCTAGGACACCGAGCCCAGACTGAACATGCCTAAGTGTTGCTCTATTCAAGGTAGAAACCATTGAGAACATACCACAAGAATTCTTTATTTATGGGTCATAGCACACATAGCCTGTCACATAGAAAATGCTACATAATGTTAGCTAATGTAGTAGACAGAGCTAGCTTTTAGTAATATACATTCTTCTCCCCTTCCTGACACATGGAAGACTGCTCCTTAGCTCCCTCACTCTTTAATAGAGCTGTGCCACTAGACTTGGTGCATGAAATGTGAGCAGAAGTGAAGCATATCACTTTCAGGCAGAGTTAGTGAAAAGGCCATTCACAATTCTTCATCCTCTTTCCCTCCTGGTCTTGAAGGAGGCCTCAGGTTGAGATGAAAGAGGCAGCCCATCAGAGCAATCTGGATCACTGGAAAGTCTGTGTAACGCAGCTGCCCCAGAACAACTCCTGAACCTGCAGTGAACTTTATATAAAAGGAGAAATTAACTTTTGTTTGAGACTTGACTTTTTTTTTCCTCTTTCTTTTCTTTCCTTACAGCTGCATAACCCAGACTTTCCTGACTAATATAGCTATTATTGTTATTATTATTCGTAAAGATGCTCTCATTTAACAAGTGCTTAATTTAATTTTTTTTTTAAGATTTTATTTATTTATTTGTCAGAGAGAGAGAGAGAGAGCGAGCACAGGCAGACAGAGTGGCAGGCAGAAGCAGAGGGAGAAGCAGGCTCCCCACAGAACAAGGAGCCCGATGTGGGACTCGATCCCAGGACGCCGGGATCATGACCTGAGCCGAAGGCAGCGGCCCAACCAACTGAGCCACCCAGGCGTCCCAACTTTTTTGAAATGATGTTTTATAATAAGGAATTTATAATTTGGAGTAATCATTGATTTTTCTTTTTTATATGCTCACCCAATTACCAGTTCTTTTAGAATTCTCCTTCAAAAGATAGCCCAATCCCAATTTTTAAACCATCTTAATCTTTTGTCTGGATTACTACAATAGCCTTTTTTTTCTAGATAAGGGAAATTTATTAGGTTTTTAATTTCAATTCCAGTATAGTTAACATACAGTGTTATATTAGTTTCAGGTGTGCAATATTGTAGTTCGACAATATTCTACAGAAAATTCAGATAAGTGTACTCTTAATCTCCTTCACCTATTTCATCTCTCCCCCCCAACTCCCTTCCGGTAACCATCAGTTTATTCTCTATAGTTGGGTCTTTTGTGGGGAGTGGTTTGTCTCTCTCTTTTTTTCCCTTTGTTCATTTCTTTTATTTCTTAAATTCCACATATAAGTGAAATCATATGGTATTTGTCTTTTCTCTAACTTATTTTGCTTAGTGTTATACTCTCTAACTCCATCCATGTTGTTGCAAATGACAAGATTTCATTCTTTTCTTGTGGCTGAATAATATTATATATATAGACCATTTTTTATATATATGCACATATACCATATTTATATATTTATTGTACATAAATATATATTTATTAAAATATATTAATATAAATATATATTTATTATCATATATTATATTACATATTTCTATATATACCATATATATACACCATATTTATATATATACACCATATTTTATACACACACATGCACACATACCATATTTTCTCTATCCATTCATTGATCAATGGGCACTTGGGCTGTTTCCATAATTTGTCTATCACTACAGTAGCCTCTTAACTAATCTTCTACATTCTACCATGCTGCAATCTCTCAGCACCCCCCCCATTCTATGATAAACACAGCAGGTAGGGATTCTTTCAAAAGGTGAGTCAGATTGTGTCACTTCTTTTCAAACTTCCAAGAACTTTCCATTTTACTGACTATAATACTTAAAGTCTTTACAAATGTCTGCAAGCCCTACCAATAGCTTTTTGGTGAGGTCTATTTTGAGCATCCTGTTTAAGATTTAAAACTACCTTCTGTGTTCCCACATATCCCCCACCTATTCTATCTCCCTTCCCTGCTTTATTTTGAGCCCTTGTCACTAGTTGAAAAACTTAGTCATTAATTACTTATTAATTTTATTATTGTCTATCTCCCTTTACTGTAATATAAGCTCCATAGGGTTATGTTGTTTATTGCTGTATTTCCAGCATCTAGAATAGTGCCAGGCATATTTAGCACTCAAAAAATATTTTTTTAAATGAAGAAATAAAGATTTCTATTGAGTTAGAGCAAAGAAATTTCATTTGCATATTCATTATAAATGAAGAGGGATATGTAATTCTTTAAAAAGTGTATGTCCTTGGTTGTTAAAAAAAAGGGGCAACTTAAAAACATGTGCTGTTAGGACTGCAGATTAAGTTTCATAATTAATTATCATTGTAGAACCTCATAATGTGTTTTATATTGTTTTGGGATCTCTTAGTAGAGAGAGGAGTTTTATTATAATTTTTTGTGGCCTAATTTGTCATATAAAACTGCTCTAATGAGAGGAGTTATGAATTTTTATTTAAAGCTTTAGTCAGTCATTCTGCTGAAATGTTAAATATATCACTGTTCCTGCTAATATAAATTACATGAGATAAGGAAGATGCTTTCTAATGGGACACAGGTAAGTTGTGACAGGAGTTTACATGGTCTTTTAAAAATTTGTATTTAATTAAATGTAAGAATAATTCAGATATTCTGTTAGGCATAAAATTTTTCCCTTAGTTACTTGTTGTTGTGATTAAAAAGTTGTCCTGTTATGCCTACTATGAGAAAGTCAATCCTTAAAAAAAAATCAAGCTTATAAATATTAAACAGTAAAAGTGATTTGATAGCATTATGTCAAAAATTCTTAATTTCGGACACTGAATTTAATATTGCTCCTTCTGATCTCTTGGTTTTCTAAAATGCGTTAGGACATCAAAAAGAGATGAATGGGTAACTGCTTCTTTAGCTACATGGTTTTCCCAGTAAAATTAGAGTCTGTTGAAAGTCACTGATAGGTGAGCGTATTCTTTATGCATTTCATAAAAACTTACAGTTAAATAATATGATTTGGGGTAGAAAAAAGGGAAGAAACCCCGAGTATTGCATTCTTGATAAAAACTCGATGAATTCCAGTGATAGTGTGAATTTGTGCCAGAAATCACGTTACACATTTTAGTTTTTATTACATAGCTTTTTTCATTAATTCCTATAGACTATCACTAAAATTTGGGTTGGACATAAAAACTGTTGTGTAATATTATCGAGATGTCTTACTGATGAAAATATTATCAAATAACAAAAGTTAAAGTGCAAAAAAAAAAAAAGAAAAAACTTTCCAAAAATCCTATGTAGGTATTTAAGGCTGTTTCTAGAATTATGGTTTACTCGTACTCTGAGAAGGCTATATCATCACTTACCTATTTGTCACACTTTCCCTATGTATTATTTCCTAGGTACTACAGAATATCATCTGGTAATGTGATGCCATTTCTTTTCCCCTGGAAATAAAATAATAAAATCCCATGAAGCAACTACAAAAATGCATTAAGCTACAAATTTCAAAAACCTTAATAGTAGCCATCTTACTCCATGTAGTTGGGACCCAGAATTGTTTGGGTCACACCAGAAAAGTCAATTAAGATTAGAAATTATATATAAAATTATATTTAAAACATGGCATAGGGGCGCCTGGGTGGCTCAGTGGGTTAAAGCCTCTGCCTTCGGCTCAGGTCATGATCCCAGGGTCCTGGGATCAAGCCCCACATCGGGCTCTCTGCTCGGCAGGGAACCCGCTTCCTCCTCTCTCTCTCTGCCTGCCTCACTGCCTACCTGTGATCTCTATCTGTCAAATAAATAAATAAATAATCTTAAAAAAATAAAAATAAAACATGGCATAAACATATCTTAAACATTTCATCTTAACTTAATACATGCATGTTCATTAATTTGTGATTTTCTTTGAGTACAAGTCTGCTATGATTTTTTGCTGGCATGAGAAAATAGTCAAAATGTCATGATAGAATAACACAAATTACATCATTTCTGATTTCCAGTTTCTGTTTCTTTAAAGTGAAACAGAAGTTAATGACACTTATTAAGCAACTTGAATGCAACCTCTTTTGACTTTTAAGACTCCCCGCCCCTCAAATTTTTACAGTTTCCTTGAACACTCTAATTTGAGAGCAACCTTTTAAAAATGACTCACTTTTATTGAGTCTTTACAAGGCATTAAAGTTAGTTACAGGTATAAACTGCCCTTTTACATTCATATTTCTTATACTTTGAATTTTACTGTTATATTTTGGTGTTTATTTATAATATAATAAAATGAAAAATATTGTATTAAATTTAAGAATAGTTTATTAAAGCAGTATTTATAATTTAATAAAAATAAATATTTTTTTAAATACTGATACTGATAAGCACAGCTCACTTACATAAGTTGGGGAACACGTTTATAACTCTTAACTTACAACTCCTGGGAGAGTAGAATACTCAGAGGCACTAGAAAGGAACCTTAGAGCAAGGTTCATCCAACTATGGGCTTCAGTGAGTGGGAGTGAGGAGTTAAGTGAGTGTCAGTTAAGAGAGCTACTGTGGGGACTGATTTTATGGAATACTACTGAGGTTTTATATACCAGCTCCATTCCCATGTTTAATCCTTCTGAATATCTGACACCCACAGCAACTAATCTTTTCAGAGTGATATTAGTACGTTTAATTAATATTAAATAAAATTATTCTAGCTCGTGGTAGATGGTCAATGCTATGACTCCCAGTTTTGTATTACGCTTAGGCAACTTTGCTTTCCTTTTGCTCTGTGTCTGCATCCTTACACACTTTTCTAATGCCCATCTGTCACTCCTGGCCACTTTCTCATAAGCTCACATACTAATCTGGGTTCTTGATTGCATATAGGTGGTAAGAAGAGGTTAGGAAGAACTCCCCCAAGCAAAAGTATATCACAAGCAAACAAAAATGTTCATCCTGAAGACCAAGAAGAGCTCAAATAACCTCTTAGACCACTTCCCCCATACAGTCTTCAAAAAGTCAAAGGAAGGGACGCCTAGGTAGCTCAGCTCAGTTGGTTAGGCATTTGCCTTCAGCTCAGGTCATGATCTCAAGATCCTGGGATCCAATCCCGCATTGGGCTTCTAGCTTGGTGAGGAGCTTACTTTTCCTATCTGCCACTTCCCCTGCTTGTGCTTGCTTGCTCTCTCTCTCTGACAAATAAATAAAATCTTAAAAAAAAAAAAAAAGGCAAAGGAAGTTGGCTAATTGAATTTAAATTTAAAAAAAATAAAATAAAAAGGCAAAGGAAGAGAAATAAGAAAAGGAGAAACCATCTTCCCAATTCGGAAGAGCCCTGGGAACATCTGATCCATAACAGAGGCAAGTTTCCTAAAGAAAAACTGAGTGATGAAAAGCCACATATAGGAACGCCTAGGTGGCTCAGTCAGTTAAGCTGTTGCCTTTGGCTCAGGTCATGATCCCAGGAACCCTGGGATCAAGTCCCACATCCGGCCCCTTGCTCAGCGGGGAGCCTGCTTCTCTCTCTGCCTCTGCCTGCCTCTCTGCCTGCTTGTGCTTACGCTCTCACTCTCTCTCTCTCTCTGACAAACAACAAACAAATAAATAAAATCTTTAAAAAAGAAAAAAAAGAAAAGCCACATATAGTACCTCATGTATTCATGGGACTTTAAATGGTGGCTTCCAAAAGAAAGGGTCAGAAGTATGTCTTTGGGGCAGGGAGGGGGATGGAAGCTGGACAGTCAAGACCCCAGGCCAGTTACCTCAGGCAGTGACATAAACTGAAACCAGTTGAGAAAGTACTGTTTTAGTCTTTTCATTTGCCACATTAAAAACTCCTATCACCAGCAATGTTACCTCCTTTTGTTTTTATCTTGTCCTCTTTTGGATGTGAAGTACAGCAAGAAATACCTTAAGTTCCCTCAGGTATATAGCCCATAGTAGCCCATATTTTATTCTCCTCCTGTTGGCCCAAATGATCTTAACACTCAGGCCTTGGGGTGCTGCTATTTCTTTCAAGGGAGATTGCAGTATATTGGAAATGCCCATAACGGCCCATAATCCTCACCACAGCTCCCATCACCTGGACATGGGCCAATCACCTCCCCAGTGCCTGGAGTTTCCCTCAGAAACATCTGAAATAGGAAGGGACAGTACTTTAACTGAGGTGACACATGGCTATTCTATAAACTGTATGTATGAGTGACTGAGAGTTTAGGGTAATCTGACTCAAAGGAATTTTTTATACTTGGCTAACAATTTTGATAAAAACTGAATTTGAATGTTTTTTGGCTGGACTCGCTTACTATAATTTGCAAAAGGCAACTCTTTCTTTGAGATTCTATTATTCCCTATTTAATTTCCCTCTCATCTCCCAGTATATGTTATATGTATATTTGTGCAACTTCCCTGTTCTTTGCAAGCACTTGCAAGCCTTGCTCATTCCCATTGCTGTCTGCAGGATACAAAGAAGTCTCCTTCTTTTCCTTTCCTCATTTTAAAGTACATTCATTGGACATACTTAGCCCAAGTTCCAGAGGGTCAACAGGAATATGAGATTATTACAGCACCTGCTCCCACCCACAAAATTTAGAAAAACAGAAAGCATTCTGGAATTAAACATGAGCAGTGCAGCAGGAACACCTTAAGCTAGGATATGTTAAAAGTATGGTCAGAGGACTTCCTGTATCAGAATCTTCTAGGGAACTGGTCGAAAATACAAATTCATTGTTTGAATCCCTATTATAATAGTTGGAATCATCCTGGGAGGGTTGGAGCAAGAGTGGCATTTTCTTATGTTTCCCAGTTGGTTTTTAAACAAACTAAATTTAGAACCCTGGGTTAAGTGCTAATTTCCTTCTATTTAATATGTACACACCAAAAGAGCACTATCCCCAGAACCAATACATTTCACTGTCTAGGTAAGCACTGTCCAGTAAAAAAGCGATGCAAGCTACATATACGATTTTGAATTTTCTAGTAGTTAAATTAAAAAGATATAAAGAAACTGGTGAATTAATTTTAGGAGTGTATTTATTTAAACCACTTTACCCAAATACTACCTTTCAAAATGTGACTAATATAAAAATTAATGAGATATCTTAAATTCATTTTTTGTATTGAGTTTTGAAATTCAGTAGTTATTTTATATATTTGATATTTGATATTTGATATTTTATATCAAAGAAATATAAATATTTGATATTTTATATCAAAGAAAACTCTCAACTTAGACTAGTTGAGACTATTTCAAATAGTCCATAGCCATAGATGGTTGGTATGTTCTAGATGGGACATAGCAGGTCTCAACATTGCTGTTACCAGCCATAGATCAAAAGAGTATTGGTATTTTCTGGGGTGAGGGGTGAGACAGAAGAAAAATAAAATAATAAAATATAATAAAATATAAAATCAAATCAAATAAAAATAAAACAAAATAAAATAAAACATAAAGGTGTTTTGGTTCCAAACCCACCAAGAGACCAATCAGTTTCTGTCAGTTCTTCAGGAGTCTACTTCCAGTGACTGCAAGGTTTGCATCACCATAATACAGGCTTTCCTGAGATCCTCCTCTTCTTTCTTTTTCTGAATCCTTATGCTATCCCCTAAGGTTCCTATTGTTTTGGCCCATATTCCTGAGTTCAGGATGGCCTGTGCTCAATAGCCTATAGTCCATTGTAAACTGCTTTGCTCCTAGTGGAACCCTGTTTCCTTTGCTCGTACCACTGTTCTAAGTTCTTCCTAGCACTATATGCACAGGAGCTCCTTAAGAAGCCCCTCTGCCCTGTCTCATTCTCCAAATCTATTTTGTCAGCGTTGAAATCCCGCAGTCTGTGATTATTCTCCATATAGTGATGTAATCATTCTATTCTGCCTCCTGTTTTCCTGGTCAAGCAGGGGTTGCTCTATTTTCTCTGGAGTTGCATATTACTCCTTCTGCCTTGGCTGAAGAATAGGGTGAAGAGGAGAACAGATCCTGGAGTGGAGGACACAGAGTGGTTCAGCAAGGTGATTGGCATTGCAAAGTCAGAAGTTTACATAGTGAGGCTCTGCCTTGAGGCTATCCTGATACTCGAGAACTGAATCTTTGTCTTCTTCACCAAGTCCATAGTCTCTTTGATCCTGTCCTGGTGGAATACTCGGGTTCTTCTTGTGGGGATTTACCTATGAATAATGCAATAGCCCTTCAAGTTTGAGGTTCTTGAGTGATCTGACTTCCCAAACTTTAGCTATGTACTCACTTTGGTCAGCTTAACTACACCAGATGTTGGTGATCAGAATTTAAAAAAAATTTTTTTTAAAGATTTTATTTATTTGACAGAGATCACAAGTAGGCAGAGAGGCAGGCAGAGAATGGGGGGGAAGCAGGCTCCCCGCTGAGCAGAGAGCCCAATGCGGGGCTCGATCCCCGGACCCTGGGATCATGACCTGAGCCAAAGGCAGAGGCTTTAACCCAGTACCCTGGTGATCAGAATTTTAAACTCTGAATTACAGGTTATTAGATTGGGCTTTGGCCTCCTGTCCCCATGTAGTCTACTCATGATCGACTCAGGACCATGTGAGCCCCCAAAGATTTATCTTGTATAGGTTAGAGGGAGACTAAGAGACCATTTTCTGAGACCTGTACGCCAAACCTGAACCTTCAAATTATACTACTTGAGTAAACTGAAAGGCAAGAAAAATGAATACAAAGAAATACATGAACACAGAAACAAAAGACATTTCTTTCAGAGGCCTAAACTTGAGTTGGTATAAATCTAACCTCCTAAGATTTCTTAGGGCTGCAGTTATGCTGTAGCTAGTCTGGGGAATGAGAGCTGTATGAGAAGGACTCTTCCAATCACTAAGCCACATTAAAGGTTAACGTTCCAAGTATGCAGACTCAAAGAACACCAGGCCACTGCTAGAGTTTTAAAACTGGTCATCACTCCAAAAATGTCACCTAAGGAAAAAAAACCCCAAAAAACAAAAAACAAAACAAAACAAAACAAAAAAACAGCTCAGTGAAAAATAGGAAGATATCCAGGACAGTTTCTGAATATCTTTCTAAGTGGTGGTACCAGTGTCCAGATAAACAATGGAAAAGAGATTAAAGCCATTCTGTGAAGCATGTGGCGAGTTTAGTTTTGGCTTCTAGTGTTTGAATTGTGTGTGATGTCCAGGGACAAATGGATCATAGACTGTTGAATATACAGGTCTGAAGCTCAAATTACAGGGTTCTGGGATAGAGAAAAAGATGTCTGAGGCAGAAGAAAAAGGTTTGTATTTGAAAGTTGAAGGCGTTAACTAGTGCAGGAAAGGAAAGGGGAGTGGGTATTGCTACGATGATTCTGATGTGAAAGTCCTCGTGAGCTCCTTTTGTGCCTGGGCAGATGTCCTACTTGACTTTTAGGTTTTTTGGTTTTTTTTTTAGGAATATGTCTCATAATGAATTTGAGAACATATTCATCACAATATTGAAATGACTATTAAAAAATTAAAATTTCTAGGTCCCTTTCAAACCTGTCATAATATCTCAAACTATTTTTTAAGAATCTCTGGCTTGAGGGGATGCCTGGGTGGCTCAGTGGGTTAAGTGTCTACTTTCAGCTCAGATCAGGATCCCAGTGTCCTGGGATAGAGCTCTTCATTGGGCTCCCTGCTCAGCCATGTGTCTGCTTCTCCCTCTCCCTTTGCCCCCCTACCTCCCCCTTCTGTGCTCTCTCTCTCTCTCCTGCTCTTTCTCTTTATCTCTCGCTCATGCTCTCTCTCACTCTCTCTCTCTCTCAAATAAATAAATAAAATCTTTAAATAAAGAAAGAATCTCTGGCTTGATAGCTCTGATTCCACTGAAGGTAACAATTGATATAACCACCTTTGAAGAAATTCTCAAGATTTAGTGTGTTTATCAGCTGCCTGGATGCTTGTTAAGAATATAGATTCAGGGGACTCCTGGGTGGCTCAGTTGGTTAAGCAGCTGCCTTCGGCTCAGGTCATGATCCCAGCGTCCTGGGATCGAGTCCCACATCGGGCTCCTTGCTCGTCAGGGAACCTGCTTCTCCCTCTGCCTGCCATTCTGTCTGCCTGTGCTCGCTCTCTCCCTCTCTCTCTCTGACAAATAAATAAATAAAATCTTAAAAAAAAAAAAGAATATAGATTCAGCAGGTCTAGGAAAAGGCCAAGAGATTTGCATTTTTAATCAACACTCTATAACTGTGATCACCTGAGAAATAATATTGAGTTATTGAGAAATATTATTATTGAGTTATTGAGAAATAATATTAAGTATTTGGCTATCCGAGTGATCCCAAGATAGATTTAGAATGGGGTTTCTTTTTTGTTTTGTTTTGTTTCCCTTTTTTTTAAAGTTTAATTAATATACAATGTTATATTAGTTTCTGGTGTACAACATACTGATTTGACAATTCTGTACATTACTCAGTGTTTACCGTGGTTAAGTGTAGTCACCATCTATCGCCAGTGTTACATTATTTTTACAATATTATCGACTACATTCCATATGCTGTACTTTTTATCTATGTGACTTATTTATTTCATAACTGGACATTTGTACCACTTAATCCTCTTTATCTATTTTGCCCGTCTCCCTATCTACCTCCTCTCTGGCAAACACTAGTTTGTTCTCTCTATTGAAGATTCTGTTTTTGTTTATTTGTTCATTTGTTTTGTTTTTTTATATTACACATGTAAGTAAAGTCATATGGCATTTGTCTTTTTCTACCTGACTTATTCACTTCATGTAATACCCTCTTAGTGTGTTCATGTTGGCACGAATAACAAGATGTCATCATTTTTATGGCTATATAATATTCCATTATATATACATATATATATACACATACATATGTACTATATATATGTGTATATATGTATAGATATACCATATGTATGTATACATACCATACTATATACATGTATATGTGTATATATACCATATCTTCTTTACTCATTCAACTATTATTGGGCAGTTAGGTTGCTTCCATATATTGGCTATTGTAAATAATGGTGCAATAAACATAGGAGTGCACATAACTTTTTGAATTAATATTTTTTTTCCTTTGGGTTAATATCCAGTAGTGGAATTACTGGGTTATATGGTATTTCTATTTTTAATTTTTTTGAGGAAACTCCATACTGTTTTCCATAGAGGCTGCACTAGTTTGCTTTCCCACCAACAGTGCACAAGGCTTTCCTTTTCTCTACATCCTCACCAACATTTGTTATTTCTTGTCTTTTTGATATTGGCCACAGGACAGTTTCTTTTTTTTTTTTTTTAAGATTTTATTTATTTATTTAACAGAGAGAGGGAGAGAGTGAGAACACAGGCAGAGGGAGTGGCAGGCAGAGGGAGAAGCAGACTCCCCACTGAGCAGGGAGCCCAGGGCTTGATCCCAGAACTCTGGGGCTTGATCCCAGAACTCTGAGATTATGACCTGAGACAAAGGCAGAGGCTTAACTGACTGAGCCACCCAGGAGCCCCCTAGACAGAGTTTCTTAACCTGAAATTCATATACCCCAAGGAACCCATAGTTAAAATTTAGAGTGTCCACAAATTTAGATGGGGAAAAAATGCATTTTTATTTTCAGTTATTTCCAACTAAACCTTAGCATTAAAAAAATTGTAAATGTAAGCAAGGAGCCATAGAAATAAGAGTGGTTCCTCTAACCTTATCATCAGTAGAAAACATATATTTTCATATCACATTAGAATTGTTGCAAATATCTTGAAATAATTGTTTACAACCATCACTACTCTGAAATTATGGTAGTTATTAGATTGCCATTAGATCTTATTTGATGAAAAATACATACTACTCTAAAATTAAATTAAAAAACATTTTGATAACTATGCCTCAATAAAATTTGGTTCTTTCATGATTTTACATATTTTTAATGCATTTAAAAATTATTATGAGAAGAATTCTATAATTATACTAAAATGTGAAAAAGTCCATGGCACAAAATTTAAGAACCTTAGTGTAGGGAAGTCTGCTTATTGAGACATAGTAGAGGTATATTGCTCAATTCTGTGAAGAAGAAAAGTGCACAAGTATTTACCCAACAAGGACTCTCGGCCCAGCCCCCACACCTCATTTTCACTTAAGTATTTCTTCTCATTTTCTACACATCTCTGATTTGTTTACTACTCCTTAATGATTGAATGACTCTATTTTCCATCAAGGATAACAGATTTTAATCTCAGATCTCAAGCCCATTATGAACATTAATTAATGCTTGACATCTCTTAATTAAGTAGGTAGAAACTACAATCATTTCATAGATGGGAAAATCGGGTCTAGGCAAGTTTGATGACTCGTTCTTAGGCCATCCAAGGAATTGCTGCTAATTTCTAGAATCATTGATTATTCTTCTCACATGCAAACTGATTTTTTTTCATCATATACCAATTTGTTGTAGAATCAAACAATGTATTTTGCCAAATACTTCATTGATATAGGTATAGAAATAATCTTAAGGTAGAAACATTTGGTGGTATCAGTAGTCATACTATACCAATACCAATAATTTATTCGTTGGGTTGTTTTTTGAAAACTAATAGATGTCCTGGTAGGAAAGAAAAAGCCCCAACCCAAAAAAACCATTAAGAACTATTATCCATTTTGTAATGAAACAGTTTGTTTTTGATTCTGTCTAGAAGTTTAGCAGTAAGAGAACCAGAGAAAAACAAAATGAACATAAGTCAACAAAAAGCATTAACTTGGGGCACCTGGGCATCCAACTCTTGGATTTGGCTCAGGTTGGGATCTCTTGGGTTATGAGATTGAGCCCCACATTGGACTCTGTGCAGGGAGTTTGCTTGAAGTTTCTCTCCCTCTGCCCTTCCCCTCACCCCAAATAAATAAATAAATCATTTTAAAAAATGCATTGACTTAACTTTTGCTCTTAAGACACCACACACAATCAGTGAGTAAGGACATTTTTTTTTGTCTTTTCGTGGTCATTTCTTTTCTTATGATTTCACGTTGCTTTGATCAATGGTGTTTGCATGTCTGATCTTAATCTAACCTTTTTGTTGTCTGACTAGTCCTTCTGGTTTGACAGGATACTGTAGAAAGTTTGAAGATTCTTTGTGAATCATCTTTTTTAAGTGATACTTAGTTTTATCTTTTGCTTTCCTAAATTCCTCTTGGCCTGGCAAGGAAAGGAAACAGAAGGACATATAAGCAAAAATGAAGGACACGGGTCAATACATAAATAACTGAGAGAGAAGCGATAGTTTCTCCTTATAAAAAAAATTCCCATTTTGTATGTGTAGAGGGAATGAGGTAAATCTAAAATCTTTATTAAGACAAACACCTTAGTGCTAATTATCATAGCCAAAAAACATTGAAATGATGCTAAAATTAGTGGACAAAATTTGAGAAACAGGATATTTAAATTTGCATGATCTCAAACTATCTCCCCTAAGACATTTATTAATGACAAGAGAAAGGGAATGATTACATAGAGAAACTTGGCAGATACCAACCACCATGTCTCCTGGTATGCACTAAGAAGGGCACAATGCTGCTTCTGTCCTATTCCTGCCCAAAATGCAAAACCTTGATCTAAAGCATCTGACAAACCCAAATTGAGGGATATCTGACAAAATAAGTTGCTGGGACTCTTCCAGAGTGTCAAAGTCATGAAAGTCAAGGAAAGACCAAGGAACTGTGACAGATTGAATACTGAGTAGACATGACAACTAAATGCACTGTGGGATCCTGGATTAGATATGGAGCAGAAAATGGACTATAGTAGAAAAATGGTCACCAGTTTAAAATCTATAGTTTAGTCCCAGTAGTGTACCAGTATTAACTCCCCGGTTTTGATGACTATACTATATTATGCAAAATGTTAACATGGAGGAAGCTGGATGAATAATTTGGTCATTTTCTGTCATTCTGAAATTATTTTAAGATTTTATTTATTTATTTGACAGAGAGAGACACAGCGAGAGAGGAAACACAAGCAGGGGGAGTGGGAGAGGGAGAAGCAGGTTTCCTAGGGCTGGATCCTAGGACCCGCTTAATGACTGAGCCACCCAGGTGCCCCTGAAATTATTTTAAATTAAAATTTTAAAAATCAAGAAGTTTTGTGTGGTAATTTTCTAAATAACTCTCCATTGTTGATGGGGAGAAAAGAAGATTGTGATGGCCTTGAAATATTTGGCTCTCTCCCCAACTTAGTCCTGTGTTAGAAGGGCAATAACGCCTTTCCTGTGCATATACAGTTTGATAGCTTTACTTCTTTCATTGCATAGAAGATTATAGCTTTTTCCTCTATGACGTACTCTACTTTTTTCTTGAATGGTACTCAAAAAATAGTTGTATAAAATGGGAATAATGATTGTTGTCCTGTTTACCCTGCTGAACTTACAGGGTTGTCATAAAGCATAAAAACAGATAAAGGAAATGGAAAGTATTTTGCAAGTCATAAACATTGTATAGATGTAAGATGTTATTTTGATTATTGACGGAAAATTGTCTAAGGTATTTTTATGATTTGTATATACATTGAGTCAGTTTCTCCTCTTGCTTTCCCTGTACTCTAATGATATTCTACATGTTTACCAGGCTTAGAAATTCAAAATTGCCCTTGAAAATGAGAACTAAAGGAGAGGGGGATGGGTATCAGTTACCCATGACTCCAGCTAGTCATCTTAAAACATGTTCTTTACCTTTGTACCAGGCTTTTATTTTTTGTTTAAGATTATTTATTTTAAAGAGAATGTGTGTGAGCTGGGGGAGGGGCAGAGGAAGAGGGAGAAAGAGGATCCTCAAGCAGACTCCCAGCTGAGCACAAAGCCTGACATGGGTCTTGATTCCTGGACCCTGAGATCATGACCTGAGCCAAAATCTAGAGCCAGCCGCTTGACTGAGCCACCCAGGTCTACATGTCCCACACTTTTATTCTCTTCTATGACATATGAAATTGTAGACCAAAAAAGAGGAAATTTTTAGAGCAGAATTTATTTTGAAAGGTTTTATTTATTTATTTGCCAGAGAGAGAAAGAGAGAGAGAGAGCGAGTACACAAGTAGGGGCAGCAGCAGACAGAGGGAGAAGCAGGCTCCTCATGGAGCCAGAATCCTGATGGATGGACTTGATCCCAGGACCCTGGGATCGTGACCTGAGCTTAACAGATGCTTAACAGACTGAGCCATGCAGGTGTCCCTAGAATCTATATTTTAAATATGCATTTCACCTGGTTATTATTGACAGGCAAATTTAGAAGCACTCTTTCTTTATAGATAAATTGAGAGAAAATAACCAAATTTACTTAAAAAATTTATACCCTATCTTTGGTAAATATTAATTTGGGGGATATAGTCTAGAATAGGAAGCAATGATATAAACATTGTGGTATATACTTTATTAGGGGACTAAACAAAGCTGAGTCAGGGAGATTACATCAAAATCAACATATTATCTCTCATGTATTAGGATAGACATTATATATATAAATATTATATATGTATGTATATATATGTAAGTGTGTGTGTGTGTGTGTGTATGTAAAAGACAAGTGATGATGAGGATGTGGAAAAATTGGAACACTTGTACACTATTGATGGGAGTGTAAAATGGTACAGCCACTATTGAACGCAGTCTGGAGTTCCTCAAAAAAATTAAAAGTATGATCTATTATGCCCCAGCAATCCCACTTTCGGTTATTTATCCAAAAGAATTAAAAACAGGATCTCAAAGAGATGTTTCCATTCCTGTTTTCATTGCAGTTATCCTCAACAGCCAAGAGGTGAAAACAACCTAAATGTCCATTGATGAATGAGTGGGTAAAGAGAATGTAACACACACACACAAACACACACACATATGCAGAACTTTTTTTCAGCTTTAGAAAAGAAGGAAATAGTATGATATGCTACAATATGGATAAACCTTAAATTATGCTCACTGAAGTGACTCAGTCACAGAAGGACAAATACTGCAGTATTCCACTCATATAAGGTATCTAAAGTAATCAAACTCAGAGAAACAGAAAGTGGAATGATGTTTGCCGGGGGACAAAGGAGGGGAAGTGGGAGTTGCTATTCAATCCTGTATTTTCTATTTCCATTTAAATGATAACAATTAGCTACTTTATTGAACTTGAACTCAGAATAATCTTTGACCTATTCTTCAAGATTTTCCCTTCCTTCCTTCTTTTCTTTCTTCCTTCCTACTTTCCCATAATTATTGCCAGGCATTGTATTAGTCATTGACAGTACTAGTGAGAAAGCTGGCACAGCTCCCATCTCTCACGGAGCTTATAATATAGTGGGGAATACATATAATAAACATAACAAATGAATAAAATAATTAACCAGGTAATGTGATAGAAATTTACTGAGATAGAGGGGTTGGAGGAGCCAATTCAGCTAGGCCTCCTGAAACTGAGACCCAAAGGATGAGAAAGTAAATGTCAAATTCTGCTAAAAGGTGAGCATTTATAAACATTAAAATGTTTCATTCTGGAGCAGTCATTTTTAGGAGATGGAGAGGCAAGTCTACAGACTGGGAGAAAAGATTTATAGGTCTCATTTCTAATAAAAAAACTTGTATTCATTGCATGTTCATTGCAGCATTATTTAGAATAGCCAAGACATGGCAACAACCTAAGTGTCCACTGATGGATGAATGGATAAAGAAAATGTGTACACACACACACACACGTACACATATGCCATATTTTAATATATGGAATATATATATCTTATTATTCAGATGAAAAAAATAATGAAATCTTGCTATTTGTGACTACATGGATGGACCTTGAGGGCATTATACTAAGTGAAATACGTCTGACACAAAAAGACAAATACTACATGATCTTATTTATATGTGGAATCTTAAAAAAAAAAAAAAGCTCATAGATATAATGAAAAGATTGATGGTTGCCAGAAGTGCTTGAAGGGTATCAAAAAGTACAAATTTCCAGTAATATTAAAAGTAAGTCATGAGGATGTAATGTACAACATTTCGACAATAGTTAATAATACTATATTGCATATTTGAAAATTGCTAAGAAGTTCTCATTACAAGAAAAATTTTTTAACTGTATGATAATGGCTATTACTAGACTTAGGCAATTATTTCCCATATATACAAATTTTGAATCATTATATGTACACCTGAAATTAATACAATGCTATGTCAATTATACCTCAATAAAAAAGACTTACATTCAGAATATAAATTCACAAAATTCAATGAGAAATAACTCAAGAAACATAAACATAAGTTTTGAACAGACACATTACTCAAAAAGGCATATTGATGGTAAATAAGCATATGAAAAGACACCAGTACTCACAATTGAAATTCAATTAAAATCACATTGAAATACTCTTATACATCTATTAGAATAAAAAAAAATTCCTCACACGACCAATTGTTGATAAAGATGTGGAAGAACTTAAATCCTCATGCTTTGCTGGTAAGAATGTAACATGTATGGGCACTTTTTTTTTTTTTTTTAAGATTTTATTTATTTGAGACAGAGATCACAAGTACGCAGAGAAGCAGGCAGAGAGAGAGGAGGAAGCAGGCTCCCCGCTGAGCAGAGAGCCCAATGCAGGGTGGGGGTTTGGGGCTCGATCCCAGGGTCCTGGGATCATGACCGGAGCTGAAGGCAGAAGCTTTAACCCACTGAGCCACCCAGGCGCCCCTGGTATGGGCACTTTAAAAAGCAGTTTGATACTTTTGTTAACTTCAACAAACTTAAATACATACTTATATGTTTACCCAAGTTTACCCAAATTTAGTGTTTAGTTTTAGTGCCCACAAAAATCTGTGCATCAATATTTCTTTCAGCTTTATTTGTAGTTGTCAAAACTTGGCAACAACTCAAATGCGAATGAATGAATGAATGAACAATCTGTGGCATATCTATACATTTGAATACTACTGTATTCAGTACTATATACTACTATAAGAAACCAGGATGGATTCATACAACATGAATGAATCTCAAATGTATTTGGTTAAGTGAAAAAAGCTAGAACCAAAAGACACCGTATTGTATGATTCCACTTACATGGATTCTGGAAAAGACAAAATTACTGAGGTGGAAGACAAATCAGTGGTTGCCAGGAGTAGAGTGTAGAGATGGGAATGGTGGTTGATTATAAAGGGGCAGCAAACAGGAATTTGGGAAGTAATAAAACTTTTTGGATCAGGACTGTGATGGTATATACAACTCTGTGCGTTTGTCAAAACCCATAGAAATTTCATAACAAAGAGCAAACTATATAAATTTAAAACATGTGAAGTTTTATTATTGATTTCTAGTTAGTTCTCTGTGGTGTGAAATCAGTCATTGTATGATTTGTATTTTTTAAATTTATTAAGTTGTATTTTATGGCCCAGAGTGTGGTTTATCTTAGTGAATGTTCCATGTGAGCTTGGGAAACCTGTGTATTCTGCTATTGTTGGATGAAATAGTCTATAGATGTCGATTGTATCCAGTTGATTGAAGGTGCTGTTGAGTTCGGCCTTGTTCTCACTGATTTTCTGTCTGCTGGATCTATCCATTTTTGAAAGGGGATATGTAAAACTCCAACTATGATGTTAGGTTTGTTTACTTCTCCTTGCAGTTCTAACAGTTTTTGTCTTATGTAATTTAATGCTCTGTTGTTAGGCACATACATGTCCAGAATTGTTCTGTCTTCTTGGGAGAACTGAACCCTTGATCATTTTAAATACCCTTATTTATTATAAATGCCCTGATAACTTTCCTTACTTTGAAGCCTGCTCTGTCTGAGATTAATGTAGCTACTCTAGTTTTCTTTTGATTAGTGTTAACATGGTCTATTTTTCTCTATCCATTTACTTTTATTTTTTTAAAGATTTTATTTATTTATTTGACAGACAGAGAGACACACATCAAGAGAGGGAATACAAGCAGGGGGAGCAGGAAAGGGAAAAGCAGGCTTCCCGCTGAGCAGGGAGCCTGATGTGGGGCTCAATTTCTGGACCCTGGGATCATGACCTGAGCCAAAGGCAGACACCCAATGACTGAGCCATCCAGGCACCCTCTATCCATTTACTTTTAATCTGTGTCATTGAGTGGGTTTCCCATAGACAACATATAGTTGGGTCATGGTTTTTGATCCCCTCTCACAAACTATGTTGTTTATTTGGTGCATTTAGATCATTGACATTCAAAGTGATTTTTATATAATTGTATTAATACTTACCATACTTGTTACTGCTTTCTATTCATTGTCTTTTTGTTGCTGTTGTTCCCAGTTTTGTTTTCTCTTTTTCTCCCTTTTGTGATTTTAACTGAGCATTTTATATGATTCCATTTTCTCTCATTTCATAGCATATCAGTTATACTTATTTCTTTTCTTTTTTTAGAGAGAAAGAGCCCATGATAAAAAAAAAGGGGGGGGTGGTTGGGACAGAGGGAAAGGGAAAAAGAGAGAATCTTAAGTGGTCTCCACACCCAGTGCACAGCCTGACATGGGGCTTGACCTCAGGACCTGGGCCCAAATCAAGAATAGATGCTTAACTGACTGAGCCACCCAAGCACCCCTCAGTTACACTTCTTTTTAAAACTATTTTTAGTGGTTGCCCTAGAATTTACAATATAAATTAACAACTAATCCAAGTCCATTTTTAAATAACATTATACTACTGTATGGGTAGTATGAATACCTTATAATAACAAAGTAATCCTAATTCCTTCCTCCCATTCCTCCTATCGTTGCTGCCATTCATTTCACATATATAAGCATACATAAGATATATTCACAGGCATACATAATCAAATTCATTGTTACTATTATTATTTTGAATTAACAGTTATCTGCCTAAACATTTAGGAATAAGAATAATGAGAGGTACCTGGGTGTCTCAACTGGTTAGGCAACCAACCCTTGATAAGTCATGATCTCAAGGTTGTGAGATTGAGCCCTGTGTCGTTGAATCTACCTCAAGCATGGATCTCTACCAAAAAAAAAAAGAAAGAAAGAAAGAATAAGAGAAATGAATTTTTATTTTACCTTCACTTATTTCTTCTTCAAAACTTTTCCTTTCTTTACATGGATCTGAGTTTTTGACCCATATTACTTACCTTCTCTCTAAAAAACTTCTTTTAACATTTCTTGCAAAGCAGGTCTACTGACAACATAATCTCTTAATTTTTGTTTGCCTGAGAAAGTGTTTATTTCTCTTTAATATTTGAAGGCTAATTTAACAAGGTATAGAATTCTAGGTTGGTGGTTTTTCCCTTTGAACACTTAAATAAATATTTTACTCCACTCTCTTTTTGCTTGCATGGTTTCCAAGAGGTTGGATATAATTCTTATCTTGGCTCCTTTATAGGTAAGGTGTTTTTATGATTTGGCTTTTTTCAGGATTTTTCCTTTATCTTTGATTTTCTATAATCTGACTATGATAGACTAAGTGTAGTGATTGATTGATTGATTGATTGATTGATTTAATCCTGCTTGGTATTCTCTAGATCTGTGGTTTTGGGTCTGACATTAATTTGGGAAAATTAATTTGGGGAAATTCTCAGTCATTATTGTTTAAGTATTTCTTCTGTTCCTTTCTCTTTCTACTCTTTCTGGTACTCCTATTATGTGTATGTTACACCTTTTGTAGTTAGGTCATAGTCCTTGGATATTCTGTTCCTTCCCCTGTCCTACCCTCACCCCCACACCCCCAACCCCATCTTTGCTCTTTTTACAGTTCAGTGTTCAAGGATTCTATTGATATAGCCTCTGGCTCAGAGATTCTTCTCCTCAGCTATGTCCAGGGTACTAATCAGCCACCAAAGATGTTCTTCATTTCTGTTACAGTGATTTTTATCTCTAGCATTTCCTTTTGATTCCTACTTAGGATTTCCATCTATCTGTTATATTATCCATCTGTTCTTCTTGCATTCTATCTCCTTTATCCATTAGATTCCTTAGCCTATTAGTCATAGTTGTTTTACATCCTCAGTCTGATAATTCCAATATTCCACTGTCTGGTTTTGATATTTGCTCTGTCCCTTCAAATATGCTTTTTGCCTCTTACTTTTATGCCTGGTAATTTTTCTTGATATTTGGACATAATGTACTAGATAAAATGAACTGCTATAAATAGGTCTTTAGTGATGTGGTGTTGAGGTGTGAGCAGAGGAGAAACATTCTATAGTCCTGTGATTAAGTCTCAGTCTTTTGGTGAGATTCTGTTTCTGGACTATGAACTTCTCAAGATTTTCTGAGTTTTTATCAGCCTCCTTAGGTGAGTCAAGACAGCTAGAGTGGGCAGGAGTTGGGTATTTCCCTTCCTGTAGGTCAGTTAGGCTCTGCTAATACTCCAACAGACTAAGCTCTGTTCAACGAGTTTCCCCTAAGGGCAGGCTTTGTTTAAAAGAACAGAATGCTCTAGAGTTACTTAAAAATGGTTCTTTTTTCCCTCTCCCTGCCAGAAACACAAGGGGATTTTAATCAGATACTTAGTGTGGGAAACGGGTGCAACTATTAGAGATAAATCTCACAATATTTGTTTTTAACTCTCAGAGTTGTCCATTTTGGGCCTCCAGCAATTTGTCAGTTACAGTTCAGTCTTTCCTGTTCTCGCAATGGTTCCCAGGCAGTTTCTTCTCTTTGAGTTTCTGGCCTACTAAGAAGCTGCTCCCTACATTCATCTGTCTCTCTCCTCTTAGAGGCAGCAATTTTCTCTGTGTCCTCTCTTCTCTATGGAGCCAAAAAGAGTTGTCAATTTTTCAGTTTGTTGAGCTTTTTACTTGCCATTAAGATGGAGTGGCAACTTCTAAGCTCCTTACATGCAGAACTGGAAATTTGAAGTGAAACCATGTAAATTTTTTAAAAAAACAAAAAAGATAAGGGTCAACACAAAGCTTTTGGATTTTTTAGCTTATATATATCATTGGTGACTGAGAAGTTTTGATAAAGTCCAGCTCATTGAATCCAAATTACTTTATGTTTAAGAGGAAATGAGGTGAGTAAATATAAAATGTCATGTAGGTAACATAAGAGGCTTGGCTATAAAGGGGAAAAAGAAGGTAGCTGGATGAGAATATGAGTCCATAAAAGTTTTAAATTTATTATGTGAGACCAATTAGAAATAAAACTAATAAAAATGTATAAGACTTCTACTGATAAAATTATAGAATTTAATAAAAGATATAAAATATCCAAATAAGTAGCTATATCATGTTCACTGATGCGATAACTTGATGTTATGTAAAAGTTTCAATGTTCCCTGAATTAATTTATAAATCCAAACAATTTCAATAATAACGCTAATAGATTTTTTGTATGTGGGCTTTGCCAAATGGATTCCAAAATTCATTAAGACAAGCAAATGTATAAAACTGCCAAAATAATCTCTGAAGAAATTGGGAATTGCCTCATTAGTTTTCAAGACACGTTATGAAGCTGTATTGATAGAAACAGTTTGGTACCGGTGTAGAAATAGAAATTGGCCTGAGTGGTAAAGTATTTTTATAAACTTAATCAGGTGGTGATCCTAAATGCTGCTACTTTTATCGATATAGTCTCCTTACTGAAGCAAAACAGCACAATTTCTGACAAGTGGTATGTAGCTAGTGCACTGGCAAATGTTTTATTCTCTCTATATCAATCAAGAAGCAATTTGCTTTCACATGGTCAAATCAACAAAAAATACTCACTTTTTTGCTTTTAGCGCTAGAGCTCTCTGTCATAATCCAGACTACAACATCTATGAAATCTCGCTAAGAGATCTATTGGACAGGATGTAGCAAATATTTGCTCCAGAAGGTAAGAGATAAACCCCATGGAAACTTGGGGGTGGTGGTTCTAGGGCTCTAGAGATTCAGAATGTATTGGGATCTCTCCTTCAAAGTAAAAGTTAAGTTGATGTATCTTCTACCTACTAATGTTAAGAAAGAGATCTAATGCTTTGTGGGCTTCCTTGGGTTCTGGGGCCAGTGTGTGCTTCATCTGAATGACTTACTTTGCACATTTACTGAGTTTCACATGGGGCTCAGAGGAAAAGAAGGCTCTGAAACTGGTCTAGGGCACAGTACATGCTCATCTACCAATTAGACCATATGAATCAGCAGGTCTATGCTTTGAGACCTGTTCAATGAAGCTTCTGGCAAACCTCGTAAGAAAATGACAATGCATGCACCTAGAAAGAAAAACCATGCAGATATCCATTCTCCTTTTGAGAAATGACACCTTTCTTGCTACTAGTACCACTTAGTACTAGTTGTGACTAAATACCTAATCATGTGTGGGACACCAAGTGACCAGGCAATCAGAGATGACTGTTAGGAGCTGGATATTATCTAATCCACAAAGTCCTAAAGCTGAATATGAACAGCAGTACTCCATCATAGTGGTGAGAGACCAAACTCAAAGAAATATGAAATACGTAATTTGCATCAGTTGAGGTCCAGACTCTCATGACACTTTCTCCTACTGCTCCTTCAACTCACATCTGTGACGTCTTTGGAAGTTCCCTCAGACCAGATGACTGAGGAAGAAGAAATTCAGGCCCAGTTTACAGATGATTCTTTATGATATAGTACCCTAGATGGAACTGAATTACAGCATAATTATGGCCCAGTTCAGGGGTGGTCTGAACAGATAGTAAGGAAATGAAATAGTTTCACTGAGCAGAACTTCAGGCTGTATATATGCCTACCCACTGTGCCTGAAAGAAGAGATGGCCAGAGGTGTGGATCACATGAATAGTGTTGCTCATGCTTGGTGGTGGATATTCAACAACTTGTGAAATACAAGATCAGAGGATTGGAGACAAAGATATCTGGGCAAGAAGAATGTAGATGTACCCTTTAGAATGAGGACAGAATAGGAAGATTTGTCTCATGTGAATTCCTATGTAAAGTCACAAACTGGACTCTGGTAATTGCTAGCTAGACATAATGACTGATTATGTGGATAACTCTTAGCTACTATCTTCAGCCACCCAGCGCTTACTTAAGCACTTACAAACAAAGTGGTCTGATAGCAGGGATGGGAATTATACATGGGCTCAACATCATAATCTTACTCTCATCAAAGCTCATCTGCGTACCACGATTGCTGAGTGCTTGACTGGCCAATAGCATAGATCATTACCAAACCTCTGAAATAGCAACATTCCCAGGGAAGAGCAGCTAGAAATTTCATAGCAGGTTGATTGCCTTAAATATATCCTTATTTGGGATAAATTTGGTTAAATTTCCAAAATTTACCTTCCCTACCTGAAATCTCTCTATCAGCACCATAATCAATGAACCTAGTAATATTATATTCACTATTGCAGTACAAGAGGATTTCTGAAGGTGCAGCCCATGGAAACTTAGGTATCTCCAAGAGTCCTTCAGAAAGGCTGTCAGATCAAACCTAAATTTTAATAGAACAAAGACATAATTTGTCATTTTCTTCATGTTCATTTATACTGATAGTGCAAAAGCAATAGTGGGCAAAACCTTTGGCCCCTTCGCATACATCAAGAAGGGGGCATCAAGGGCGCCTGGGTGGCTCAGTGGGTTAAAGCCTCTGCCTTCGGCTCAGGTCATGATCCCAGGGTCCTGGGATTGAGCCCCACATCGGGCTCTCTGCTCAGCAGGGAGCCTGCTTCTCTTCCTCTCTCTCTGCCTCTCTGCCTACTTGTGATCTCTGTCTGTCAAATAAATAAATAAATAAATAAATAACTCTTTAAAAAAAAAAAAAAGGGGCATCAAATAGGACTAAGAGTCAAAGCTAATTCACTACAAGGCACTCCCAGAAAAAAATTTTCACAGAATGTACTGAGGAGGTAGTAAAAATGATTAAATGTATTAAAACTTGACCCTTTAGGTTATGTCTTCCTAATATTCTGTGTGTTGAACAAGAAGTCATGCATATAGCACTTCTGCTACATATCAAAATACAATGTTTGTCTTGTGTGATTGTATAAGTTGCAAGCTGAACTAGTTGCTTTTTCTCATGGAGACACCATTTTCACTTGCAAGAGCTGGTGACAGACATATTGGGGTTATTCAGATTTCCTATTGGGCAGATATTTTCTCAAAAATGAATGAAGTGAGCTGGTCACTTCAAGGAAAATAATTGACAATACTTTATTTCCTATGAAAAAATTGGAGCTTCCATCTAAATTCGAATTTTTGAAAACATCCACCCCGTGAGCTTTAAAGCTTTGTAATAAAGATTTAAAAAATGCTATCAATGGTGATATTAATGAATGTGATTTTTTTTGACATTGTATAATGAAATGTGTCACCATTTGGAAGGTCTGAGTTACTCAGTGAACCAACAGTTTTCAAATGATCAAAACATGAAGTTACAAAATCAATGCATGGTAAAAATTTGTTTAAAGTGCAAGATAGACCAATAGTTTTAATATAACACAGTATATTAAATAACAAATTCAAATAAAAGGTAAAAGACAAATTGAGAAAACTATTTCCAATACATATTAACACTGTCAGAAGTAAAAAGCACTTTTATACTAATGAGTATAACAGATCATTGAGCCATTTCTACTTGTTTGGATATAAAAATGAAGATGTTAAAAAATCATTGCTTGGAGGTGTGCTGTGTGGAATTTTCTTTTTCATCCCTTAACACTTTCTTGAACAGATTCCAAAACCTTCTAGCCACTTTGTTATCAAACATCTTCATTTCCGCATCTTTAGTACCACCAGAAGCAGTTTCTCTGGCTAGTGGGAATGACCTCAGGAATGGGTGTAAGGGGTTGAGGAAATACTACAAAAACTGTGCAGTGTCCAAATAATCAAAAATGATTATTCTGAATCCTGTTCTGTGCTCTCCAGTGCTGGGGTTTTTGTTTTGATTTGTTTTGTTTTTAAGATTTATTTATTTGTTAGGGAGAGAGAAAGAGCAAGCACAAGCAGAGGGAGAAGCAGGCTCCCCACTTAGCAAGGAACCTGATGTGGGACTTGATCCCAGGACCCTGGGATCATGACCCAAGCTGAAGGCAAATGCTTAACTGACTGATTCACCCAAGCATCCCTCCAGTGTCATGTTTTATCTGGGTTGGCAGATAGGGAGTGTGAGGAGGCTGGGAGAAATAAGGTGGTTTTGGCTGCCTCTTTGTAAACCTTGCAAATATAGGAACGTTCTGGTCACAATTTTTGGTGGCATTTTGATGTTTCTCTTTAGCATGTAGGATGCTTTGCATCTCTGAAACTCAACTTTAAACCTGAGCCTAGATTCTGGATAGTAAGCATCCTATTCTAGAAGAAAAATACTGGGGTTCCCGGGTGTTTCAGTCGGCTAGGTGTCCGACTTTTGATTCCAGCTCAGGTCATAATCTCAGGGTTGTGAGATTGAACCCCACATTGGGCTTTGTGCTGAGTATGGAGTCTGCTTGAAAGTCTCTCTCCCTCTCCCTCTGCCCCTACCTCCCACCCTGCTTGCACTCTCTCTCTAAAGAAAAAAAGAAAAAGAAAAAAAATGCTAATACCACAATAGAAACATGACCAAAAAACTTAAGCAGAAAATTCATAGGAATATAAATGAACAATAACAATTTTTGTCTAACAACAATTTTACGTATTATATTACCATTAAAAATTATAATACCAACATGTTTCAAGGTTGTGATGTGATAGTGCTTTTCATACACTGCTGATGAGACTTTAAACCAGAATAGCAGGTCTAAAGAACAATTTAATGATTTGTGTTGAGAATCACAGATGTCTTCATACTCACTGATCTACAAGTTCTTTTTCCAGTAATGTACACAAGAAAATGATTTTAGATGCTACCAAAGATATATGAGCAAAAATGATCTCCATGAAATTATGAGAGTAAAACTACAACCATTTAATTAGCCATAAAGAGGAGAATTGTTAAAAATGATGTAACTATACGATTGTAATATTATATAACTATATTAGGGTTTTCGAGAGAAACAGAGAAAATTATATATTCTCTAATACCTTATATACACACATATTCTTCATACCCGATGCTCTTTTTCTCTTTGTAAATATATATATATTTGTGTAATAAAATCATATATATGAATATAATAAATTCATTATGAATTATGAATAAATTAATATATGAATTTATTATAGGGATTGGCTCATGCAGTGTTGGGGTGAAGAAGTCCCATGATCTGCCATCTGCAAGATGGAGAATGAAGAAAGTTGGTGGTATGATTCAGTATGAAACCAAAGGCCTGACAACTAGGAGCCCCTAGTGTGAGTCCCAGAGTCTGAAGGTCCAAGACCAAGAGCAGGATTCCCAGCTCAAGGAGAGAGAATTAGCCATTTTAGAACCTTTTTGTTCTATTCAACCCCCTCAAAAGAGTGGATGAGGCCCACACACATTGGTGAGGTCTGATCTTCTTTACTCAGCCTACTGAGTCAAATGCTAATCTCTTCCAGAAACACTCTCACAGACATACCCAGAAATAATATCTTACCTGCTATCTAGGCATTCCTTAGTCTGGTCAAGTTAACACATAAAATTAACCGTCACAATAACCAAAATAAAGATAATAAAATAATATTATTTTATAATGTAAAAATATATATAATATAAAAATATAAAAATAATGCTTTTAAATAATCTCAGAGTACAATATTAAATACATTAAGTTGGAATTAAAGAATTAGTGCACATTACGATTCTAAGTCTAGGTTTTAAACAGCATATGTGTATAAAAATGGAGGGAAAAAGTTTTATGATTGTATATTAAATGAATATTAAGTAAAGTGGAATATAAATTTGAATATATATAGTGTGAGTCTAAGTTTGCTTTTTAACGACACAAACATATAAAAATGATGGAAAGAAAAATAATACACCACTGGGTGTATTATTTATGTAATTAAAGTACATGAAAATCATTCTTTGAATGATATAGTCATTTGTATTTGTCGTATTTCACTGAGTTAAGTGTATAAACATCATGTCACTAAAAATATTCATTGAGTACTTTTACATAAATCATTACTATGTAAGAAATACCAAAAGATAAGACATAGTCACTGTTCAGAGTCTAGTATAAGGAAAAGAACATATACATCCAAGTTAAATACCAATAGAAGTAATGACTTGCCAGTGTGAAGAACACAGGAAATGGTACAGGAGTTCTACTTCCAAGGAATGATTATTGTTACAAGGGACAGTGGAAATAGATGAAGTAAGATATAGTTGGGCTTCTATAAAAGGATATAATTTTTTAAAGAAGAAGAAAGAAGTAGAAGCAAAATAAATAATATTAAGAGAAACTTGAAATTGCTTGACAGTTTTAGTAGTTTCCTAGGACTCGCGAAACAAAGTACTAAAAACTGGTGGCTTAAAACAATACAAGTTTATTATCTCACAGTTTTGGAAGCTAAAAATCTGAAATTGTTGTTGTTGGCAGGGCCATACTCTCTCTGAAACCTGGAGGGGAACCCATCCTTGCCTCTTCTTAGCTTCTGGTGGCTTGCCAGCAATCCTTAGTATTCTTTTGCCTGTAGACGCATTACTTCAATCTTCCATCTTTATGTGGTGATCTGCCCGTGTCTTCATATCATCTTCCTTCTGTTCATGTCTGTCTCTGTGTCTAAAGTTCACCCTTTTATAAGGACACCCGTCATATTGGATTGGGCCCATCATAATTTTAAGTTGATTCCTCTGTTAAAAACTGTCTTTCCAAATAAGGTCACATTCTGAAGTAGATTCGGACTACGATGTATCTTTTGGGGGGACACAACTGAACTCATACCAGCAGTTTTATGGAACAATGATTTGGAATTGGCATAGTAAGTTTGGAGAGAGGGGCAGGAATACTAGACTGAGGAAATGAATTTTGTTTTAAGTAGATAATAAAGGGCCCCTGAAAATGTTCAAGAAGACCTCGCTTCCCTGTCAAGCTCCCATTGAAATGACAGGAAAGTTTTATTTGTTTATTTGTTTTGTTTTGTTTTGTTTGTTTGTTTGTTTTGGTCATGAAACCATAACATCACTCTTAAGTAAGTAAGATAGTAAGAATACGTGGAAGGTGGAAAGAAAATGATGTCAGATGAACAACAACAACAAAAAAACCCAGAAGGAACAGCAACCTGGGATGGTGGAGGGAAGCTATTCTCCCTAAGAGAGTTCTGGACAAGCTCTGAGCTGAATCCACACAAAACAAAACAAAACAAAACAAAACAAAACATGTGGGACATGGAAAAATCTGAAATGTCTTATGATTAAAAGTTGCCAAAATTTCTATGAACTGGAAAGTCTATTCAAAATTTGCACTGTTGACACTGTTCAGTGACTAACTGCGGTGAGTCATTGCATAAAATCTATAATGAGTTTAATTTTCACAGACCACATGTTGAGTAATTGTTCTTGATATATGTATGGCTTTAATGACATCATTCTCATTTAAAAACAACTTTATTTCTGGAAAACTTCACTGTAAAAATTATTTATCTATGTCCATTTTGCATTAAATGAGTGCAAAAGTCTCTCATGAAAATATTAAAAGCTTTGTTAGAGACTCTTTCACTGCAAATCCAACTTAACGTTCTCAAAGTTTAAATTCCGGCTGCAAGCTCACACTTGAGAGGGCAAGGTACAGAGTTGAGTTTTTATAGTCTTAACAGTTCTCCCACAGGAGACGTAAACAGTCAGGATTCCAACTTTCTACACATATCTCTGAAGCAGATACAGTAAGTTGACTTGCAAGAGTCAACTTATAACTAAAACTAGTTTAAATGTAATATTGGATATATTTTTAGTTATTGGCAAAAATCCCTTCTTCCCTTTTGGTCTCAAGAACTTCAGATTATTCATTAGAAATATCACAAAATTTGGGGGGAAACAGGCATTGAGGAAAATATTCAATTTGTAGTCAATTGCTGAGATCTTATACAAACGGAAAACTGCTATGTATGTCCTTACTCTTTGCCTTGGGATTTATTTCTCTGTAGTAACTTAATTTCAGGAAAGGAAGACTTACTCAGATGCATATTTATTTGGCAGTCTGTCAGTAGTGGAAAGAAGGACAATCTGTTTGAGTAATTAATTGTTCTGACTCATATTTGCTTTCAGGTTTTAATTGAATCTGAATTTAGCTGTCTTCCCTTCCCCTCCTCTTCCCTCCCTTCAACTGAAAGCTTGAGGATTGGGGTGTCTGAGTGGCACAGTTGGTTAAGTGTCCAATTCTTGGTTTTGACTCAGGTTGTGATCTCACAGTCTTGAGATCGAGCCCCGTGCTGGGCTCCATGCTCAGTGGGGGGTCTGCTTGAGTTTCTCCCTCCTTCTCCTTCTGCCCTTACCCCCAATGCTGTCCCCTGCTCTCTAAAATAAATGAATACTTTTTTTTTTTAAAGAAAGCTTGAAGAGAGTAAATATAATTCTGTTTTACTCTAGATCATTTCAAAGTCATGAAGAGAATGGATTAAATGACAGATCAGCATTGAAGAGATTAATACATGGCAAAAATTTCAAGATAGTGGGCCTCAGGTCCAGGATAGATGTATTTCCAGAAATAATTCTATAGTAAAAGGCCCCAGCGGACAGCTGAGGATTCTTGATAGTCTGGTTCATATATGACAATTTAAATGTTCTCTAGATTGGCCTGATTGATCTAGGACCTGATCTGTTATTTGGATACAATCTAAAGAAGACCTAATCTACTTTTAAATTTCAGAATTTACAGAAATTTCCTCCCTAGACAGCAGCCCAAGTTATTGAGAAAATCAAAGCCAAAGAGATGTGTTTTTTTGTTCCCCTACTGTGAATTAAAAAAGGAAGAATTATGCATTTCCTTTCCCCAAACAGGAGAGGAGTAGCCAGCAACTTACTTCTAAAGACCTGAGGTAGAACTTCGCTTCCTGCCCATATTTTGTCAGGAAGAGAGTAAGGTGAATCATGGTAAAAGTTCTCCATGTCCATAATTACCACAAAGAGAGAAGGTTGCTGGTCTTTAGAGGACATCACAGATTTAGACAATGACAGAATGCAAAGTAGAGTACTTTTCCAAGTTATGTGGGTGGCATCAACCCACCTCAGGGAGGACTTTCTCACTTGCTTCCCAGTGATAACTAATACCTGCTGATTTTATTTCCTGTTCAAGTATGGCATGACCACAAAGTTAATTTGGTTTAGGAAAATAAAGCAATGTGATGCTTCCCACACCTGGATATGGAGAAGACATTTGCCTTTCAGAAGTCCAGGAAGGTTGTCATAAGATTAGATCCACATCCAGAGCTGTCCCCCAAATTTTCAAAGTTATTCTGGGATGTTCATGCTAGAGGCATTAAGTTAATTCAATGCTGGATTAAGTTTGTGCAAATAATCTGATGATAAGATTCTAGGAGGATGGGAGATCACTCAGGAGAGCCTAAAATTTGCTGTCATGAACTAGGTTAATACACCTTTCTTCTATGTTCACCTACCATTCTATCTACTGTATTTATTTTGTTACTTTGTTTTCTCTTTTATTATTAATCTTTCTCTATTCTGGTTGAAAAGTCGAGTATCTAAAGCCAGAAAAGTAATATAAAATAGTGAATGGGCTGTGTTGAAAGATGATAAAGGGTAAATTGTCCCTTGAATTCAGTGTTAGGGAAGAATATGGAGTTGTGGGGCGCCTGGGTGGCTCAGTGGGTTAAGCCGCTGCCTTCGGCTCAGATCATGATCTCAGGGTCCTGGGATCGAGTCCCGCATCGGGTTCTCTGCTCAGCAGGGAGCCTTCTTCCCCCCCCCCCCCTCTGCATGCCTCTCCGTCTACTTGTGATCTCTCTCTGTCAAATAAATAAATTTAAAAAAAATCTTAAAAAAAAAAAAGAATATGGAGTTGTGTGTTTGGAGTTGGGGGCACAATATTGAGTACACATGCCCTGTGTAAGGAGACTAGTCACCAGTCAGCTGTTAACCATCTGGGAATTGTCAGATTTCAGACTTTTTAAAAGAGAAATGGGAAATCCTGCCTTTCTTTCAAGAAATAACCTGCATTTAAAAATACTGGCTATCAAAAAAAAAAAAAAAATGCTGGCTATCCCAATACAAACAACAAAGACTCTATACTCCCCCAAGAGATTGTCCAAAGTCAAATGATGTCATATAGGGAAATAGATACTCTCATATACTGCTGGGGGGAACATGAGTTGAAACTACCACTATGTAGAACATTTTAGCGGCGCTTGTCAAAATTAAGTATATGCAAATGCACCTATCTTTGAGTCAGCGATTCTACTTTTATTTTTAAATTTTTTTTTCATTTTTATATTTTAATTTTTATTTATTCATTTGAGAGAGAGGGAGAGGGAGAATGTGTGCATGCATGGGTGCATGCAAGAGCTTGGGGAGGGACAGAGAAGGAGGGAGAGGCAGAGAATCTCAAGCAGACTCCAATACAGAGCCTGAGAGGGCCATCAATCCCCTGACACTGAATCATCACCTGAGCCAAAACCAAGTGTCCGAAACTCAACCTCCTGAGCCAACAAGGTGCCCCTTAGCAATTCTACTTTTAGAAATTTGCCTTACAAACATACTTGGACACTTGCAAAATGATAGGTGTGTAAGGTTACTCACTGCAACACTTTTCTAATAGTAAAATATTGGAAACATCCTCAGTATCCATCAAAAGACATCTGGTTAAATAACTTATGGTACATGAATACAATGGAATGTTATGTAGCCATTTGGATGAATAAGGCAGCCCGTACGTACCAACATCATACGCATTCTTAGAAAGGAAAGAAGATGTAAAATAGTTTATATGCTGAATGCCACCATTTGTGTTTGTATTTTTTTTAAATAACATGCATATATGTTATTAAAAGATTTTATTTATTTATTTGACAGAGAGAGACACAGCGAGGAAGGGAACACAAGCAGGGAGAGTGGAAGAGGAGGAAGCAGGCTTCCCACCGAGCAGGGAGCCTGATTCTGGGTTCAATTCCAGGACCCTGGGATCATGACCTGAGCCAAAAGCAGAAGCTTAATGACTGAGCCACCCAGGTGCCCCAATAACATGTATATTCTTGAACTTGAAGAATATATACAGCATATATTGCACATGCTTATATGATATATACAATACATATGTATGTATTATATATATTTAAAGAATATCTGTGGGAGAATGAAAAAAAACTGAAAATGAGGCTTGTCTCAGTGATGGGGAAGGGGGTGGTTGGGAACAGAGAGAGCTGGAAAAGTTACTTACTTTTAAAAAGTTACTGTACATCCTCTGTTACTTTTTGAAATTTGTTTCATGTGCATATATACTTTATTTGAAAACAAATAATGCAAAAATTTTAAAAACTGGTGAGCAGGCTAGGATTGTGTGGGCCACTAATTTGCAACCTGTCCTTGGCCTTCAGGTCTTCAAGCTTGCCATCTCTGCTCCTGCCTGAGCTCTTTGAGGCATTTGCCTTTTCCTTCCTGCTCCACGGTTTAGCACAGCGCCTTCCTCAAAGTGATCGCTCAGTCAACATTCTTAGGTGAGTAGATCTTTGTCACCTGATGTTTCACTTTTCTTGCTTCATTATCTTTTTTTTTCTGTTTCCGTCCACCACAGCCCCAAACCCAAACCCGCCTCCGCCCCGCCCCCACCTGCCGCAGATCTCTGGTTCTTATTTATCCACTCTCTTCCTGCCACCAGCCAGGGTAAGAATGTGCATGAGCCAAATGGCGACCTCAGCCTTGGTGTCTGACAGGGAGGTGTGAATTCAGATGCCAACGAGCATATGTAGGTGGCATAAACCTTTCCTACCTTCTGAACCTGCTTTCCCTTCTGAAAACTACAGACAAGAATGGCTACTTGACAGGTTTACTAAGAGACTTTTAAAAAGTAATCTACCAAAAGTGCCTTTAAAAAAGTGTCCTGGGGCACCTGGGTGGCTCAGTGGGTTAAGCCTCTGCCTTCGGCTCAGGTCATGGTCCCAGGGTCCTGGGATAGAGCCCCACATCAGGTTTTCTGCTCAGCAGGGAGCCTGCTTCCCCCCCCACCCCCGCCTGCCTCTCTGCCTACTTGTGATCTCTGTCAAATAAATAAATAAATAAATCTTAAAAAAAACAAACCTGGAAAAAAAATTGATGTCCAGATTCTTCCATCACAATAGAGTGTAAATATTAATAATAGTGCAGAAAGCATTTTAATTTTAGTGGAAATTAAACCATGAAGCCAAAAGAATAAAGTTCAAATGAATAGCTTTTAAGTATTAACTAAAAGAGAGAGAGTATGTTTGTTGTGTGGGAGAGAGGCTCGGTTAAGAGTTTGGAAAGAGAAGTAGTATTTCTGGGGAGTCCCCTTGCGCCTTCTGGTTTACTTGGGAAAGGCATAAAAGCGGTGGCACTATGGGACTACTTAAGTTAAATATTGTTAATTAAGGCCATGCATCCCCCGGGGAAAAAAACAATATGGACACAAAACTACCTCTAGAGAATTTCTGAAATACACTGAGGATTTCAGAACCGATCCTGAGGATAGAATCTGAGAATCCCAGATTTTGAGATATCTCCCATGCCTGCCAGTTGCTATCATTTTCATATAGGTAGAGGATATTTATTTATTTAGTATTTTTTTAAATTAACATAGAATCTATTATTTGATTCAGGGGTACAGTCTGTGATTCATGAGTCTTACACAATTCACAGTGCTCACCATAGCACATACCCTCCCCAGTGTCCATCCCCCAACCACCCCATCCCTCCACCCCCCTCCCCTCTAGCAACCCTCAGTTTGTTTCCTGAGATTAAGAGTCTCTTATGGTTTGTCTCCCTCTCTGGTTTCGTCTTGTTTCATTTTTCCCTCCCTTCCCTTATGATCCTCTGTCTTGTTTCTCAAATTAGGTAGAGGATATTTAAATACTATCTTTTCATTAGAGGTAAAGCTACATTTAAGCCTTGAAGGAAACAGAACATTCCAGAAGACCCAGAGATGGCCTAACCTGAGTAGAGGGAGATCTTACTTAAATATACTGAGTTGGTGGAGAGAATGTAAGAGAAGGAAGAATTTGTGTGGATTTAAAAAATGACTTATTTTAACATAAGTTGGCAGTCAAAGGCTATAGAGCTAAAATCATTCTAACAAGTTTGCATTTTAGTGACTTCAAAATGAGAGGTCCAGAATACCTACCGTAAATCGTTGTGCCCTACAAATGATTCTTCATCCATATATCACAGTGTTGGAGCAGGGTTTTAACAATGCCTTTCAAGTTGATAATTTTAGAGTACATCATTATCTTCCAAGATAATTAGAACACTTTTCAGGCTTCGCTGAGTATATGACTTTGTACCACTTAGGAAAAAGTCAGTAGTCCTGAGATTTCCGTTTTCCAGGTATGAAATGAGAGGATTGGACTGCTAATGCCCAGCAGCTGAATTCTTCTCTCTTCGGGCCTACTGAGTATTTTGTAGAGAAAGACCTTAACCCTGGAGAATGGAAGAAATGTGCCTAAATTGCTTAGAAAGTGCTGACAGAGCGAGGAGTTTCACCGCATTTCCGGTCTCAAAAACAAGTTCTCACTTTAGTCTTCAATAAAGTAAAACAGGGATCAGAAACTGTTACTGTTTGTTCAAAAGCAGAAGCTACAATCATTTCAAAGAAAGGGAGAGCAAGATTGAAACTGAAACTCTACTTCAACTTATCTGTAGCGCTGGGGGAGTATATCCGCCAGGGGGCTTCTGCTCCCTTATTGCAAGAGAAATTATTAACCACAGAGATGTCTTTCACTTAAGTCCTCAATCAGGACATATCTGACTGTTTTCAGTAGTAACCAAGACATCTTATGGGTATCCCAAAATAGTTTTTTGTGGCTTTATGAAAAGTCTTGCTTCTTTCCTTTTCTACAGCATGTGTACTCATTGACCTCACTTCTGAGAGCTTAAGTCTGAATTGGTAATTAGAATAATTTCCACCATTAATCAAAATGCTCGTGAAATAACCCAAGCCCCAGTGCAAAGAAGAGAACCACACCGTATACAGATGCTTGCTTCTTTTTCTTTTTATTTTCCAAAACGATTCCAAACCTTGGCATCCGGGATCAGATTGAAGGAAGTGGTTAGCCCCCAGATAAGCTTTTATCGGGGGTTCCATTCATTCTTTATGACTGTGGTAGGCCCCTCAATATTTTAATATACTTTGAAGTTTCAGAGGCACTCCAAAAAAAAAAAAAAAAAAAAGAAAGAAAGTAAAAACAGGGAGAATTGTCACGGTGTCATGCATGTTAAGAGTTTATGTGAGGAGGTATTACAGAGGAGGCTAAGAATGCCAAGAGACTAATATGTAAAGGACTTCATACCTCCCTCATCCATTTTTGCCTAAAATGCTTTTTGTATTTCTAAGTGATCTTCTCATTCATCAAGGCTCACTTCAAATAATACTTCCTCTCAGAAACTCTCTTAGATCTGTCCCCAAACCTCACATTTACTGGATTTCTTTCTTATGCTCTGTAGACATTTCTTAATGCATCATATTATCAGTTTTTACCTTTGTAGCTTTATCCCGTGATAGACTCTGAGTTCTATGAGGATAGAAGACATTTAACTTTGCAACTCTTGCATTATGTACATTAGTTGGTAATTAGATAATAAAAATCTATTGAAAGGAAAAAATTTGGGAAAAGGGAGTTAGTAGCTGAAAATGACCTAAAATGCTCTCTTCTTTCATTTTATCCCACACATGCCTCCATTTCTCTGGATGTGTCTGTCACTGCTTAGATGAAGCATGATCAGACACCCCATCTATTAAGCCATCTTTTAAATGTCAAACTTCCATTTCTAACACGGCTACACAATTGTGTTATTTTAAGCTTTTCAAACCTCTTTTGCATGTTACCTTATTTAGTCCTTGCAACAATTCTACAAGGTTCCAGATGAGAAAACTCAAACTTAAGCATTGATAACTTGGATTAGAACTCAGATCTTTCGAGCCCTCCGTATATTCCATTTGATCCAGAGCAGAGCACAATTATTTAAAAAAAAAAATTTATAATAGTTTGAAACTTATGGAAAAGTTGTAAGAACAGTGCAAAGAACACCTGTGTACTTCACTTACATTCCTTTAATGTCATTTAGCCACTTTTGATGTCTCTCCCTTATCTATTTATCCATATCTCTACCTACCTGATTTACTTTTTCTTTTTTTATGATGTTATTTATTTAGAGAGAGAGAGAGTGCACAAGTGGGAGGGGCAGAGGGAGAAGGAGAGAGAGAATCTCAAGCAGACTCCATGCTGAGCGCAGAGCCCAATGTGGGGCTTGATCCCAGCACCCTAAGATCATGACCTGAATCAAAATCAAGAATTGGGCATTTAATCAACTGCACCACCCAGACACCCTACTATCCACCTTATTTCCTAAACCACTTGAAAATAAGTTGAAAACATCATTATCTTTTACCCCCAAATATGTCAGTATATATTTTTAAGAATGAGGATATTCACTTACATACCATAGTAAAATTATCCAAATTAGGGAGCTTAGCATTGATATAATAGTTTAATCAACAGACTTATTAAAAGTTTGTAAATTTTTGTAGTGTTTTTTTAATAACTTTTTTTCTCTTTTAGGATTAAACATGATCACACATTGTATTTAATATTTTAAAATCTTTTTTGTCTTCCTCACTGTATTTCAGATTTAAGAGTTTAGGGCATTTATTTTGTAAAATGTACCTTAATTTCAGTTTGTCTGATGTTTCCTCATGATTAGATGTAGGTGACACATGTTGGCAGAATCCTACATAAGAGTAATAGTGTTTCCTTCTCAGTGTATCACACCAGGAGGTATGTGATGTCATCTGGTCCCATCGTTTGTGGTATCTGCCAGGTTCCTTTCTCTATAAAGTTTTCTTTATAAAGTTATTATTTTTTCCATTTCTACTTATGCCCAGGCTTTAAAAATTTTTTTTAAATCCCTAGTAGGGTTAATTGCTGTAGAGACAACTGGGGTGCCCCATCTCATAGTTTTATCCTAGCCATCACTGAGGCAGCCATCCTCAGCTAGGTGGAAACTGACATCAATCTCCTCAACTCTCCACTTGAGTCCCATTGCTACTCTCTACCCAGCAGCGCAGATGCCTATGGCAAATAACAGACCTCCTTCACATGTTATACAGAGAGAATTAATGCATATCGGTGCAACTTGTGACTTAGGAAGGAAGACCCTAATGGATAAATGATACCCTCTTCTATCTATTGGATTTGCAGTTCAGAGGCTCATTCTACATGGCTCCTTACAGGGTCTCAGTTGTTCATCCCCTGGTTGCCTGGGGTCATATCCAGCTTGAGAACATCTCATGCACTGCTTTTCTCTTTTCTGTTTTGTTCTCCTCAGTCTTTCCATCTCTGATCCCTGAGCTCATTTCTCAAATAATCCCTTGCATATAAGTCCTTGTCTCATATTCTTTTCCCTTTCTGAAGGGACCGAGACTAAAATGGTCATGTCCACAGGTTACTAAAGTCCGTGGACTAAAGAGGTTACAAGTTAGAATACAGTGATACAAATAGAATTATGCATCCTTCTTAGGTGCTGTCATATCCACAACTTCCTTGCTTTCCCCAAAACAAAGCACACCCTCTTCCACATTAATGCCACTCTATTTAGGATCTAATTATGCCATTGACATTCCTCTCCAGGCCAATGTTTCTCCCCTGCCCACTTCCCCGACAAGGGCCATGCCTTAATCCCTGAGGGCATTGCAAGAGAAGGAAAAGTGGACAGACGGCTCTGCTTAACTGCACACTACTCTTCCACCTCCTTCTCAAGGTCCTGTCCTGCACCTTTGCTTTCTGTTTCCACTAATTATTTTCAGTTTGTTCTTGCTCATTTCTTTCTGATAGGCAACTGATCCTCCTGTGGAAAGAAAACAAAACAGAAAAAAGACAAGACTATTTTGTAATCCTGTTAGTAGGGAAAAAACCCCCCACAATACCCTGTGTGTGTGTGTGTGTGCGTGCGTGTGTGTATGTTTTCTAGAAGAAAACAGCACCATGATGAAGCACACAGCAAATAATTTGGGATGTTAATTAAATCAAGGCAGACCCCATGATTGGTCTGTGGAATGAAGAGTTTTGAGAATTGGAGAATTTCCTGTCTTGGACATTAGGAAGACTGATAATTATTTCAATTCTGATTCAATTCTATGACATAGATCCAAATTTAAAACTTTCATAATCAATTCCCTCTTTTTTCAATTAAAGAATGCAGTAGGTATATTTAGTTATCATAGAATTGAATAGAAATCAGAGATAGTGAGATAATATGATTATAACATGTTTTCAGGCAATTCAAGAATCATTCTCAATAGCATGGAAAAAATTTTTCTTCTCTGCTTCCATAATCATGCAGGTCTGTGGTTTGCTTTATTTGTGTACTGGTTGTGTTATATTCTGTCACATCTCCCTGAAGATATTAAAGCTGGATTGTAGGTCTGGAGCATACTGTTGCCCGTGGATTGTTGACAAGCACTGCAATTTAATTAAGTTGATATTTTGAACAGAAACCCTCAGAGCTGGAAGAGACCAAAGAGAACGCTTTACCCAACCTTCTGGCCAGTGTAGGAAGTCTCCACAGCATACCTAACAAATGGCTTTTTCAGCCTGATGATTTCAACCACTGGGTGTGAGTTGTGAAGAATACACAAGTATTTTGTTGCAAAGCTGTTAGTCTGACTACACCTTCTTACTGTTCTCACAGATGAAACTATGAACACCATGTAATACAGTCTTGTGGTTGAGTTGTCTTGTCAGTCATAGAGGTGAATATGCAGCAATTCAACAACACTGTCCTTACAGAAATAAGGCATATTTTTGGAGACTGAGCCCAGGAAAGGAGAATAAGTCTAGGGCAAATGGTATGCAAGTAAGCTAACCAGCTCAGATACTTTCAAAGGAAAGTTGAACAGGAAGTCACAGCAGATAATGCCACTCTCTTTACTGGTAATTACTGGCCTTACAATTTTAATACATGGCTGCTACAGATTAAAAGGTAGGTGGCAATTTATGCAACAGATCATTGTTTCGGAATCAGCGGTAAAGAAGGGTGGCACTAAGCAATATAATTTTTTTAAACCTGTGAGGTAAGATAGTAAAGATATTATTAATAGACTAAGGTTAAAAGAGTGATGTCTTAATTATGGTCTCTTTTTTCTGATTCTCTCTTAAAGATGATTTTCTTGCCAGTGAAGGACTAGAAAGAAAGGATTAGGGTTAGGCTGGTAATACAGGGAACAGTAATTGTTGAGTTCAATCTAAGAAACTTCCAAGATCTTGGTTGCTCAGAGTACTAGTGGTCAGATGTTTTTCCATGGAAACAATAGAGAATAGGTAGCTTGGAAAAAAAAAAAAAAAAAAGAAAAGAAAAAGAAAAAGAAAAAAAAAGGACTTCTCAGAAGTCCATGACTTAACAGACTAGGCTAAACTCAACTGCGTAATTTAACCGACAGGCTGACATTTTCTCTGCAAGAGCCCCACCAAGTGGTCACCCACCTTGTGGGTGAAAGTCACAGAGAAACAGATCAGGAATCCTTTTAAGGAAGAATAATAGGACAGAAGACGGATGAACACGAATCTTCCATCTGTAGAGAGATTCAGATTTAGGCTTCATGTTTAAGTAAGACATCTGCTTCTCTCCACCATTCGTGTCTGGTAACTTTCTTGCCCTTGCTTGAACTATGCTTGCTCTTTGGCCTCATGACCCCATGAGCTTTGAGTCCTCCATTTCCCCCTAATCAATCAGCTCCCCCTCTGTCTTCCCATTTTCTCCCATCCAGCCCCAGACACTGGTGACCACCACTTAAATCATGCTTTCAATATTACTTTCAGCTCTAATATAGCCATCCTGTTTCTTTGGCACTGGAACTGAGCAGGTGAGAGTTTCTGGAGAAAAATACGTAGTGACAATTGATGTCGCTACATATCGCTGCTTTCCAAGATTGAGGCCTCAGTTATGGTCAGCGTGTGTCTGATCACCTGACACTAATTATTCTAAATCTTTTTTTTTTTTCCTCTCAAATTCCCTTCCTGCCATCAACCCTTCTCAGACTCAGCAGATCATGGTTCTGCCATTTCTCTGAGAAAAACCAAAGGCATGAAATGAGAACCATATCTTCCTCTTAATTATAAGCATATTGGCATCTCTACCTCCCCTTTGAGCCCAACTAAAGGCTCATTTCTCAACCTGGGGCTTGGACTCCATCCCCTCCTGCCTACTCAATAAATTCATTATATCAATGCCCACTCACCCCCTACCCTTGCCCTCTGGCTTTATCTCAGGAAACAACACTTTATCTCACCAAAAATAAAAAAATATAAAGCAAGAGTACTTTATCAGTTTTGGGTTTTTAACTATAAGCAAAAGAAACCAACTCAGAATAACTTAAAAACATGGAATTCATTGGAAAGATACTGGTGTAATTTGTAGCAAAGAAGAAAATGCTAAACAACCAAGCCTCCCAAGGGCAGAAAGCTCAGGACCATAAAAAGTGGAATGTGGACCTTCATGGTCACAAATGCATACAAACTCAGGTTCAACTGACTTCTCTCCCTGCGTGTCTAACTCAATATTCAGCTCCTAGGAAGGGATCACTTAATTAGCTTAGCCCACTAGAAACATGTGTAGAGGAGACATTATTGATACATTCACCATTGACCTCCATATGGTCAGTGGACATGATTTTCCCTATTTTCCCTGGTTTCTCTGTGGCATATGACATGGACAAATATTTTCTCCTTCCCAAACCCTTCTTTTTCTTTAGTTTCTGTGACACTATTTTCTTTATTAAAAAAGTTGACGAACTTTCTAGTCTTTAACGTAGGTTTCTTTTTTTCTACCTAAGCATTAAATTTGGGTTCACCACGGCTTTATGGTTCTTCTTGGATGCATGGCTTCAAATTCCACTACTGTTATAGCACAGACTATACCTCATGTCAAAACTTTCTCTTGAGTTGTGGACTGAATTATATACCTGAATATCCAGTAAAACTCAGTGTATCTCAAAGAGAACTTCCTTTTCTGCCCCACATCTGCTCTTCCGTTTTGTTGAATGGCACATGTCTTATCAGTGTCCCAATTCATTTCCCTGGAGTCTTCGCAGGTCACTCACATCTAACAACACCTAATCAGTCACTAAACCCTGTGGCATTTACTTCCTAAATATCTCTTGTTCTCCTCTTTCCCTTACTTATAACCACTCTTTGAATGAAAGTCTTCACTATTTCTTATTGAGATTACCACATTAGCTGCCTTAAGACCTTTTTTTTTTTTTTTTTTTTTTCCCATATCACACTCCATTTTCCCCAGGGTGTTCTTTCTGAAATGCTAATCTAATCTGCAAGATTGGATTCAGTCCTTTATCTTTCAGGGTAAACTCTTATGAAGCTTATTCCACTCATTCTGTCTTTGGCCACTTTCTAAGGCTTGTTAGTGGCCTGTTCCTTACCTCTTTACTTAAAACCACCAGGCTTCCAGTTGAAGAGACTAGAATTGTTTTTTTTTTTTTTAAGATTTTATTTATTTATCTGATAGAGATCACAAGTAGGCAGAGAGGCAGGCAGCGAAAAAAAGGGGAGGCAGGCTCCCTGCTGAGCAGAGAGCTCGATGCGGGGCTTGATCCCAGGACCCTGAGATCATGACCTGAGCCTAAGGCAGAGTCTTAACCCACTGAGCCACCCAGGTGCCCCAAGGGACTAGAATTGTTTTGAAGCCTTACTTGAAAGTAAGAGTTTCTTGAGGGTGTTGTTAACAGTAGATTCTTGGCTTGGTCCTACTTAGTGAATTGGAATCTCCAGGGTTGGGACTTAGGAATCCAATTCTTATGAGGGGGCCAGTTTATGAAATACTACCTGAATGTTTTTAGGCAGTTGTTCTACTTATGTTGTTTCTTCACTCTGCAATACCCTTCCCTTTTGTCCTTCAGAACTGTAGTTAGTATCACTAAACCAGTGACCTTCATTTTGATTTAGCTATCCCTTTTCTTTCTTCCTTCCTTTCTTTTTTCCTTCCTTCCTTCCTTCCTTTCTCTCTTTCTTCTTTCTTAGATATCCCTTTTCTGTGTTCCTATCCTGCCTAGGCTTATCACTGTCATAGCACCTAGCACACAGAAAATCAACATTTGGCTGACTTTTCCATATTGCGACCAGTCCAAGAACGTTTTGTTTACCTTTGTTTTCCTAGCACATAAGAAATAGTAGACATCTGACAAAAATGTCTTTGATATGTAAAAATATATAAAAAGCTCAATGTGTTTTTTGTTGTTATAGATTTTTTCTATTGCTTTACCTCTGAAGATAGGCATAAGTTGAATACTGTCCAGATACTTTCTTTCTTTTTTTTTTTTAAAGATTTTATTTATTTATTTTAGAGAAAGTGTGGGTAGGGGGAGGGCGGTAAAAGAAACTGATTCCCCACTGACCAGGGAGCCATCCCCATTGATGCTCCATCATCCCAGGATCCTGAGATCATGAACTGAGCAGAAGTCAAATGCTTAACCTACTACGCCACTGAGGTGCCCCAGCTGTCCAGCTACTTTAAAATATATTACTATGATTCCTTTAGAATGATATTATAGGAAAATATTTTTTGATATGTGAAAGTATAATAATATATGGCTAGAGGAAAAACAAACTAAGAAAATCTGTGTATTATATAAACTTTTTTGTTAAAAAAAGGAGCAAATTAAATAAAAATATATACATATGTAACATATTGGAAAGATATACAGGGCAATTTCACTACTGTTATCTTCAGATCATGGAAGATTTTTATCTGCTTTCTACCAGAAGTATATGAATTTTTTAATTAAAAGTATTATCTAAAAAGCAAAGAAGCACCATCTTCCTTAGTCTCCTTCGAAGATAGTGTACACATGTGCGTGCATGTGTGCACAGATTCACTCCCCCTCTACCCCCTAACAAACAAACACAAGAAAGGTTTGGATCTTTTAAGACTTGGCTTTTCTATAGAGTGCCAAAAACCATCCCGTAAAAATATAGTACAATACTGATCAGGAAGGCTTAGGAATGCAATAAATATGTAACTATCATCTATTAATTAGAGAAAAAGAGCGGGTATGTTTGGAAACTTAATCACAATATACAGTTCTTTGTGTTTTGTGAGTGGATAGGACTCAGCAAAGCAAGACACTCTTTCTAGGAGAATTGTTTTCTCATGGTGAGTGCTGGGTGGAGACTTGAATTTCTGCAGGGTTATAAGCCCGTTTAAGCACATGATTTCCATTCTTGGGGCGATTTAGTCAACAGTGCAATTAGCATCACCAGCCGCCAAAAGGAAGCAGTTTTCTGGAAGTAGATTAAAATAGGAAGGAAGAAGAGTCTAAAAAAAGATTCAAGTTGAACAAAGTCTATTATCTACCTTTAAGTGGGTGATCTTGGAAAACTTTGCCTCCTTTTTTGTTTCTTGCCATAGTGTTTCATATTTATTAGCTTTCCTTAAATATTTCTGAAAACATTAGGATTTGCCCTGCGGGGGGAAAGAAACTTAGTAAAATAGGGATAATTGAATTGGCGGTGAGCCACTTTTGCTCTTTCTTAGCTCTGTCAAGGACATGGTCATTTCTCAAAGCATCTTCCTTCGCAGGAGGAAGCAGCAAGAACGGTAGTGATACTGGGTGGGAGGAACTATATCAAGTTTTCTGCAGGTGGCCTAATCAATCCTCATTCTGCAAATGTTGTAAGAAGAAACAAATGGTTTTTCACTTGTATATCTGACTCATAAGTCCACATATAAGAAATAAGAAATACTAATAAATTTAAATTCCCACTTGTTTGGCTGGAATAACAAGCCTTTTTAAAAGCTCTGTATCGGGGTGCCTGGGTGGCTCAGTGGGTTAAAAGCTATGTATCCCGTTATTTAGAATTCCAGGTGCACTTGAAATCTACTCAAACATAAAGTAATATCTAAAAGCAAATACACGTTTAGTGTAAATGATTTTTCTTTTATATAAGATTTTTTTTCCAGTGTGTGTCTTAGATGCCATTATTTTAAGTAAGGGCTCTGGTGAAGTAACATATTCTACACATATTTGACGTTCATTCTGGCAACTTTTCAGGAGTAGGCCTATTACATGAAATGGGGTTTAAAAAAAAGTGTATTTAAACACCGTGTAATTGGCTTCAAATTAAAATATGTGAAGTACAAACTATTTTATGCACAAAAGGTTAATGATAGAAAACATTGAAAGCCACAATGGTGGTTCTGATTATGAGTAGGGGATTTTAAAACATGTCATCACTTTACTAGAAAGATGTGACATTTGACCTTTGATTTTTAAAATTATGTTGCTTACTCTGCAAGAGTGTCTAGTCCTGAAAGATCCAATAGTAAGCAGCTTCTTCCTCCTCTGCTTCCACAAAGCTGAGAATTATTTTGACAGGATTCAGTAACAGGAATGTGCTTTTGAAAAAAAGACCTGAGAATTTTTTTTTTTTTTTTGGTCTTAGTTAGAGTTAGCATATAAATGACAAGCAATGATTTATGATCAATTAATTACATAGAACCAGAAATTCTATAAAACATTCATTGTTTTTTCACTTTGGTGGGAATTACAGGTTTAAATGGTTTCATGATTAGCTTCAAAGAACTAGCATAAATAACCTTTTGATGTTAAAAAAGATAATCAGAATCTATTTTAGGGAGTATGATGTGCTTCGTAGGTAAAATAAAAAAAGCAAAGAATTTATAATTTAACTAGTTGAAGTTAAACTAAGCACTAAACTTTGGATTGAAAGTAGATATCCAGATGTTATTTTATATAAAAAACTAAATGAAAGAATAATCAATAATTTTTTGAAATTTCCTTTCAATTAGAAAAAAGCAGAAGTTTTATGGCCTCAAGGTTTGTCTTTACATACTTTAAGATCGTTGAGAATAATTCTTTGTCTGGTCAGTCCTTGCTTTTGTACTCAACACAGTGTTCACTGTGGGTAAACAGTGGGTAACCGAAATCGTTCTCTACTGCAGTCTATCAGACCCTATTTCAGATTGACATAAGTTACATTGCTCCTTCACAATTCAGTTCTTTTGGTTGGTAGTTAACGACTTCCAATAGTTAGATGTGGGTGAAGACCATAGGTGTCTTTTCCTTCAACTCAGGTGTGCGGTGATACATTACAATATGACAAACAAGGCAAGCCTCAGACTGAATTTTGACCCTCAGCAAGCGCTGATTAGCATCGACTAACACCAACACAGTCACACCACCTGTATTTACAGTGAAGCCCAACTCCTTTTGTGTTTGGGTCCTTGGCCCAGCAACTCACATAGAAGGTTTACTGCAGGCTGATGCAACAGTATTAGAGCAATAGAATTCAGGACCAGTGTGCCTATCAATATTTCTAGCCAATCCGTGTACATTGAACACCAGTCCCTTCTCTAATGCAAAAATAATTTTTAACATCCATTATGTTTATTAATAAACACTTCGGTGACTGGAGAAAAAGACAGCTGAAGCTACTTTTGAAGAGCTTTTGAATAGTCTTCCAAATGCTAACTAACTATACCTGGTAAATGTATTCTGCTTTTAGCTTGTACATTAAAGCTCATGGGTATGTGTATATCTCATGGCCCTGATGTATTTTAAGTTAAATAATGTAACATTCCATCCTAATTCTTCAATGTTTCTTTACAAATGAAAACATCTCATAGAGCTAAAATGACATTATCACAGCTAATAATAATTCATTAACAGCACCTAGAGGCAAGCCATATTTAAATCTCTTCTATTGTCCCTTTGCAAGTAGGTCTTTCTGAATTGAGATCTTATCCAAACACACCTTGGTAAATCCCTTGAGTCTCATTCGTTCTTCCACAGTACCTTTTGGGATGACATTCTGACGTGCTGAGTCTTCTTTGTTCAATACCTGTGTCACGGTGGTGTTTTACTTGTTCTTTCATTCCCACTAATCTCTAATTTAGGAGTGAAATCTACAGGCTTTACAAAATTCAAGTTATGCCTTTTTGTCAAAGTTAAAATCATAGGGGATGTTCAGTATTTTCTGTTGGATCACACCAGGAATCACAAATGTCTGATAGTTCCACCAACAGTGATATTAAGTGTGGCCCTCGGATTAAGAGGTTTGAAAGTCTGATTCTTCTATTGAGAAGTTATGTTTCTCAGCTTGTGACCAATTTTTATTTTTGGCTGGGACTGTGTAAATAGCCAGGTTACCAACAGTCACTTGCCTAATCCTTTTAACACCAAATGATAGGACTTGGTTTCATCAGTAATCTCATTAGGGTTTACAGAGTAGTTATATTTAAAATTCTCTCATTTATTTCACAGTTATTAGATGGCTTTCTTCCGGCAAGTAGACTTTCTCTCTTCAACTAGGGCTATTTAATTATTCTAGATGGCAGTTCTTTCTGGAAAGGTAGAATAAATGTTGACTTTTTCCTTTGCCTCTAAAATTTGGAGGTAATATACCAAGCAGATACCTGCTGCCAGGACTCTAACCAACACTGTATCCCATGGCCGCTTTCTAAAGCATAGTCTACTAATATATATACATATGTATATAATATATATTATACATATAATATATATTATATATAATACTGATACTATGTAATAATTATATGTATACATATATATGTATACATAATGTATAATGTATGTATACATATGTATACATAATGTATAATACTAATACTATAAAATACTAATATATATTAGTATTATATATAGTATTATATATTATATATATTATATATATTAGACTAATATATATATATTTATAAAATTCTCATTGTGCTTGTTCCTAAATGGCCATCATCTGAGAGCAATTATTATGGCATATTGCATTTCCTATTTGTTTCTTGTTGTTATTTAAAGTTCCTTTAGTATCTGAAAAAGTAGTAGTTCACTGTTCTTATTCTCTCCATTATATTTCCTTGTAAGGGAAAATATTCATTTTCTGAACATTTCTTGATTCATTTACTGTAATCTTTTTCTGCCAGGGTATTCCTATGGTATTTCATGATTTCTGTTGTTTTGATTATTTCATTTGTAACATTTATTTGATGCTGAGTGGATTCCCACAAACTGCTCATGTTCCAATGCTGATGTCCACTTCCTTTCCATTCTGCCATCCCTAACACTTTTCTTGGGTATCTAAACAGATTGTGGAACTCTCTTACAGGTGATCTTGGAAACAATTCATATGGCAAATATTTCTTAAATGATAAATACAAAAGATCTAGCACATCAGGCAGGAAGCATCTCTTGAAAACTTTGGTTAATTGTGAGACTGGCTTAGGTTTGTCAATACATACATTTGTCATTATGGGATCCCACTAGCTTGTCTTCTGGGGTTGTGCTGAAAACGGAAATAATTTGTTAGACTAGTTAAGCTAAGGTAACACATGAGATATTGTGGGCCCCTGTGAAAGAAAATTACCTTGCTTTCCATGTTGAAGAATGTTAAAATAAATCACAGAAAATATAATTGAACCTCTGTGAGAGCTAGTATAAGTGCTGAATCCCCAGGGTGAAGCCTCCCATGTGATAGAAACTGAAAAAACGTTTGTTGAATGAATTAATTTCATTTCTGTGGGACTTAAGAATCTTCTAAAACAACACAGAGGAGAGTGGAAATACCATCCTGTTGAGATCTCCTCTCTTGACAGATTCTGTATTTTCTTTTTTTTTTTTAAAGATTTTATTTATTTACTTGACAGAGAGAGATCACAAGCAGGCAGAGAGGCAGGCAGAGAGAGAGAGAGAGAGAGAGGGAAGCAGGCTCCCCGCCGAGCAGAGAGCCCGATGCGGGACTCGATCCCAGGACCCTGAGATCATGACCTGAGCCGAAGGCAGCGGCCTAACCCACTGAGCCACCCAGGCGCCCAGATTCTGTATTTTCTGTAGGAAAGGGTATCAAAGCTCTTTTGCCTTTTCTGAAGAAGTTTTTTTTTTTGTTTTTATGTTTTTGTTTTTATTATTGTTGTTTTGGGTTTTTTTAGAGGTAGAGAGAGAGCACAAGTAAGCAGAGTGGCAGACAGAGTGAGAGAGGAGGAAGCAGGCTCCCTGCTGAGCAGAGAGCCTGATGTGTGGCTCCATCCCAGGACCCTGGAATCATGACCTGAGCCGAAGGCAGCCTCTTCACCAACTGAGCCACCCAGGCGCCCCTGAAGAAGTTTTATAACACTAAAAAAAGATCTGTTTCTCACCCTTCAACATCAGTTTCATACCGGTATTATTATTAAACTTCAAGGTCACTTTAGAAATAAATAAAAGCACTACTTTAAGAAACACTCCTTTATCTACCATGCCTCAGGTTCTCTTTTTCATGTTCACATATCCAAATACTCAGAAACATAATTTTTCCTCATCACTAAGCATACGTAACCACGTACACTCACTAAAACTAGAAGAGACTGAAGTATCAATCAGAATGTCAAGAGAAATATATCTGCCAAAGGAACAGAGTATTACTGAGGAGTCAATGTGGCTCCTTTCTCCCTTCCCGCAGCCAAAATCTACAGATTAGTCTTCATGGGGGGGGGGGGGGAACTAGATTATTTAAGTGGTTTATGCCACCCTGGCTGGTTCTCCATATATCCATTTCCATAATGGCAGTTTAACTGTCAGATTAACACACTGTTCTATGGTTGTCAGAACCCTCAGTGCTAGATAGAGTGCTAGAAACAGAGGCAACCAAAATAAGACCTTTGAACTTCCCTTTCATATGTAATAAGCACACCATTTTTTTCTTATTTACATATTCTTTTCTTTAAAAAAGGTTAATGTCCAAATAACTGATTGGATTTAAGCTTCCTACTTACTTAATCATTTAATCCTATCACCTTTGAGATTTTATCTGGGTCCCTTTATTTGAATATTAGCTCTCTACCAAAAGATGTCTAATCTTATTCTTTACTTTTTTCCTCCTGCTATATATACTGGGAGGAGGGGAGAAGAGTAAAATACTGTTTTTACAGCATTTTATTTTGAAAATTTAAAAAATCACAGTAATGTTAAAAGAGTACAGTAAATTCTTGTGTATCTCTTAGATTTATCAATTCTTAATAGTTTGTGAAATCTACTGTATTTCCTCTCTTTCTCTTAATTTCTCTCTTTTCCTCCACTTTATAGACCATGACTTTTCTTTTCAGTGCATAATAATTCATTAGCACTATTATTATTTTGATATTAAATTGTCTTAAATTTGGCCAGAGGGAGCCCCTTCAGACTATTCCTTTATGCTTCTGACAAGATCATATTCATTTATTATATTTCAGTTCTGCTTGATTTCATGTCTCAGAAGATTTAACCTTCCAATTTGCTACTGTTTTGCTATCTGTCATGTGCATCTCCTACAGATATGAATGCTTCAGTAATTTGAAATAATTACTTGATCTATTCACTGTTTTTAGGGCAAGATTTAAAATATAAATATATGTATATATAGTTTGATATTCTTATATTCCATGATAAATTATATCTTTTTAAGAAAAATTTCCTATATTAAGTTCAAAGACCAATGTTAGAGATGTGAAAAATATACCTTAAACTGGCATTTGCCTCTTGGCGTAACTTCATCTGCAACATTATACTCAATACCTTTTATTTATTTATTTTTTTTAGTGTTGACTATCTCATGATATTGTTTATTATGAATTTTTACATTAGATCATATGAAATCTAATATACCTTTAGAATTCTGAATTAAATTCAGAGATTAAATATTCAAAATACCACAGGGACTTTCAGATGAACAACCCAGTATTGTTCAGAACTGTTAAAATACAGGACTTCATTAGAGACTTTTCCTGGTGAAGAGTACTTTAAAGTGCATGCACCGTCCAAGTTTTGCCATTCTTTATGGGGTGCCTGAATGTGTCACTTCTTGTGGAACCTATCACTTCTTTATAGTTCTTTCAAATATTTTCTATATGTGTCAGTAATGCTTTCACTTTGAAATGGAGAAAAATATTTTCCAGATGTTGGTTATTCTCATGACATAAAGAATTTTTTAATTCTTTTTATCCCATAGAATATAGTTTATTTCAGAAAGCAAGATTTAGCTAAAACGTGCACTGTTACTCTGAGGTTTAAGTATGATTTCCCAAGGGCGCCTGGGTGGCTCAGTGGGTTGAGCCGCTGCCTTCGGCTCGGGTCATGATCTCAGGGTCCTGGGATCGAGTCCCGCATTGGGCTCTCTGCTCAGCGGGGAGCCTGCTTGCCTTCCCCTCTCTCTGCCTGCCTCTCTGTCTACTTGTGATCTCTCTCTCTGTCAAATAAATAAATAAAATCTTTAAAAAAAAAAAAGTATGATTTCCCAAAATATCCAGGTAGTCACTTGCTCTCATATTGCTGAAGAAGTTTTAAGTTTGTTTTTTTTTTTTTAAGATTTTATTTATTTATTTGCCAGAGAGAGAGAGAGCGAGAGAGCGAGAGAGCACAAGTAGGTAGAACAGCAGGCAGACGTAAAGGGAGAAGCAGGTGCCCCACTGAGCAGAGAGCCAAATGTGGGACTTGATCCCAGGACCCATGACCTGAACCAAAAGCAGACTTTGAACCAACTGAGCCACCCAGGTGCCCCAGAAGTTTTAAGTTTTATTTCTAGTCCCAGTTCTTTTGTTTACCAAGTCTATTGTGTTAGCTTAGGCAAATGATTTGACCACTATGGGTTTCCTTTCTCTATATGAAAAACGAGACTTCAACTATATGGTTTCTAAAACCATCTCCCATTCTAAATTTCTGTAAATCTCTGGTAACAGATTTAATATTTTATTAACTGAAGAAAAGTTCTAAAGGAAATACTTCCTTGAATTTGGGGGAATCTGCAGATTCCCTTTGGAAGAACCTTTTGCTAGAGATGGCGGTAAGAGACAGCCCCTGGGACCATAGGACTGATATAATGCCCTTCTGCTAGCTCTTTCCTTAGCTGTTTCTTACTCATATTTTGCAAACACAGAGTATGGCATATGCACTGCTTTGCTGTGCTGAAATCTACATACTCTGGTACAAATGTCGAGAAGAGGGTGGATGGATGGGTGGTCAGGCAACAGTTCTTTTTTTTCCTTCCAAATTTTAAACATGCATTAATGCTATTCATATCGCTCTCCACATAGTAGTGATATTAGGACAAATACATTCATTTGAGAGACATTACAGGTCCTGTATCGCTAAGAATCATCTCTGCGATCCTATCTTTCGACCTGTCAAGTTTTACCACATCCAATTACTTTCTAAGGCATTGTGAAGGATTCAATATACTAATGACAGTAGGCTATCTCCTTGGAGCAGTCTCATCTGCCTTCAATAAATTACTGGAGAAAATTTATTCCATTCAAAGGAGCAGTATTTCTTACAAACTTTCTGGAAGATAGTCCTCAAAATGTTCTGACTTAGACATCTACTTATTGCTGGCTTAATGATCAAAAGGATTTAGAGAGCACAAAGCATTTTGAAGCCGGAGTGATTTAAATGCTGGTTCTGCCATATCCCTTGTTCTTGAATGTGTTCACTCACTTGCTGAATTTATAGAACCAATTTGGGAGAAGAACAATGTTTCTGCCTCCCCTAAGAAATTCCTCAAATTCCTTGCCAGGACAATCAAAAGAAAATCTGAGTTGCTCTTTGTGGGACATTTCTTACATACTCAGCAGCAGTAAAAGTCTCGATTGTTCAGGTTTCAGAAAGAGAACCATGAAATTTCCTTATTCCTTCTACCTTTAAAAGCATAGCATGCCACAATAGATTAAAAAAAAAAAACCAGCAAAAACCAAAAACAAACAAAGACCCCACCATTAACTATAGGTAGGTTATGGACAGCATGAGCTTTATAATCAGACAGACCTGACTTCAAGTATTATTAGCTAAGACATTTGCCAGCTCTATGACTTTGCATATTCCTTTTAAGGAATCCAAATCTCACTTTTTTTCTATAAAACAAGACCCAATGTTTAGTGTTATAAGTTTTAAACAAGATAATATATGCCATATACTTAGCACAGTCTTTGGGATATACAAAATGTCCAGTAAATACTAGCCATTATTAACTGGTTGCTAACATTTTTATTTTATTCCTTAAAGTTGAAGAGAATTTTAAACATGCAACTAAAATACTATTATAACTCTGCAAAGAAATGCAGGATTCCTTGTGATCATTAAATGCCCAGTCAGTGTTCACATTTCTCCAGCGGGTTTATTCAAATTAGGATCTAAACAACACCAACACATTAAATTTGGGTGAATTTTTTTTCTAACAGTGTTTAACCTGTTGGCTTCTCCCCACCTTTCTCTTTCTTTCTCTTTCTTTCTTTTCTCTTTTCTTTCTTTTCTTTTCTCTCATGCTTTTTATTTGTTGAAGCCATCAGATCATTAGTTCTGTAGTCATACATTCTTATTTGCCTGGTTACATCTGCCGTAGTATTATGGAAAATGGTAACTTGAAAAAATTGAAACTTTAACATTTAACACTAACTGAAATTAGATATTTAATCTAGCTAGACTTGACTAATTGGTAAATTCCATGAGGTCATGCTTTATTACTCATTTGGATCTTTGTGGGGCCTGATGATATGGTAGTAGGCAAATAAATTCTTGTTGCTTGATCAATTACTGAGAGTAATAGCCTGCCTTTGACTCATTTATGTTGACATTTATATTAGGGAAGAAGTAAGAATTGGGAATTTAAGAATTAGGTCTCACCTTGCCATCCTTTTGCTGTTTGACACTGGAAAAAAAAAATCATTAACTATTTCTGAGCCTCAAAGGTGAGGGTCTCTAAAAGAGGGATGTTCCACCTTATGTATTTGCTGTGGAATAAGAAAATACATGAGTGGTAATATGAACGATGGTTGAATAATAAATGTTATTCTTTTGGCATAAAAAGCATCACCACTGATATTTAATTTTAACATCAGCAGTTGAATAAAAGTCTGAATGGACTTACTGATCAAAAAGCCAGCATTATATTTAAAAAATGGAAAATGATTTTTCCTACTTACCTTCCACTTCTCTCTTGGCTGTTATCATGCGGTTTTACATGCCATGTTATGAGTGGAAAATGAATTTTCTCTTGATCTTTTCATCAAGTGAAAACCCAGCTGAAATAATGATTGGCTTAGTTGGCAAATGAGACAAGAGATTTGGTTTAGACAACCAGAGCTCCCAATTAACACCAGAGCTTCTCTGAAAGCAGTGAGGACAAATCTCCTGTCTAAAAGGGCAATTGAAGAATCCTCAACTAATTTTTTTTTAAGATTTTATTTATTTATTTGTCAGAAAGAGAGAGAGAGAAAGCACACAAGCAGGCAGAGAGGCAGGCAGAGGTGGAGAGAGAGGCAGGCTCCCTGCTGAGCAAGGAGCCCGATATGGGACTCGATCCCAAGACCCTAGGATCATGACCTGAGCCGAAGGCAGCAGCTTAACCCACTGAGCCACCCAGGCGTCCCCCTCAACTAATTTTTAACCAACAGCAAACTAAAGTGAAATATCCCATAGAAGTAAATAGCAATGCATGTGATTACGAATGTTATTACAAAAAGTATCTTTTCAATGAATATTAGATACATTTGCAATGAGGGTCATTTGAAGTAAAAACAGTGTCCAAATTTCAGTTTTGACAAAGGCTCCCCAAGTGCCTAGTATTTGGGCACCTACTATGTTTAATCATTTAAAAAACAGCTTTTAAATTTATTTAAGGTTTATTTATGAGAATTTTGACTCACAATTAAGATATGGATCATGGTGGATGATCTAGGGAATGACTAGGAAACAGCCTAATTGCAGAACTGTGGGAACATTGAACGTACAAGGCTGACGCTCTGCTTGTAGATTTAACTGAAGGTTTGCATCTATCTGGTCTCTTTGGTTTGGATTGAAGATGTTTTTAGTAAAGGAATTACATGCCCCATATGCTATACAAACAAGCCAGAGTGGCAGTTTTCATCCAAGGAAGACCATTTAAAAATACTAATACCGGGATGCCTGGGTGGCTCTGTCCTTAAGCATCTGCCTTCAGCTCAGGTCATGATCCCAGAGTCTTGGGATCGAGCCCCACATCGGGCTCCCTGCTCAGCGGGAAGCTTACTCCTCCCTCTCCCACTCCCCCTGCTTGTGTTCCCTCTCTCGCTGCGTCTCTCTCTGTCAAATAAATAAATAAAATCTTAAAAAAAAAATACTAATACCAAGGTTCACTCAAGATCAATGACAAATCAATTTCTAAAGGTATGGCTTAGGCATTTACTGCTGCTAGGTCAAAAATCTGGAACTGGCTCCTTTTAATTTTGTCCTCAGTTAAAAATGGGAAGCTGGTGATAAAATTAATTTTGGGAAAGTGTATAACATTCGAAAATTACAATAGGTCAGGAAGGAAGCAAAATGAGGTAGCTGTTATATTTGTGCCTTCTGTGAGCACAATTATAAACCCCAGATCGAGCTACTGTTTAGGGTTTCAGCTTCTTGAAATTATTTCCAGTACTTACTCTTCCTTTTCTCAGAGATTGATTCCCTCCTCTCCAAGATTAGTCGACTTTAAACACTGTATAGACAATTTAGGTTTTCTAACAAGGTTTCTTTCTCAAGACCTCTTTTATATGGGAAATAGCTTACAAGAGTCATTTTCTCAACCTAAAAAGACTGATAAAAGATTTTTTTTCCATGACTCATCATAATGAATATGTTTTCATGTAAAAAAGTAATCTGGCCCAAAATATCCATATGTTTTTGACAGATATTTCCCCCCCCTTAATAACTGTTGAAAGAGTTTTTTTTTTTTTTTAAAGATTTTATTTATTTATTTGACAGAGAGAAATCACAAGTAAGCAGAGAGGCAGGCAGAGAGAGAGGAGGAAGCAGGCTCCCTGCTGAGCAGAAAGCCCGATGTGGGGCTCGAACCCAGGATCTGGGATCATGACCTGAGCCGAAGGCAGTGGCCTAACCCACTGAGCCACCCAGGCACCCCGAAAGAGTTTTAATGTATAATTTGCTAGAGAGGAAGTTTTGTTTGGAAAATGTTTAATTTTCAAGAATGATTTATATTTGGAGGTGAAAGAGAAGGAAAGGGTCTTTGTGAAACTTACTTCAAACTCCTCTAAGCTGCTATGGTTTTCTGGAAGTTGGAATGTTTTTCCATTTATCTCACAGCTTTCATTAGTTTGACTGTTTTAAGTCTCTTATCTTACTGCCAGTTTCGAAGTGAAAGGATGAATCAGTTGATGAGGAAAAACAAGTTTTGAAGTTGCAAATTTTTGAACTTGTGAATTTTTGAAAAGACTTGCAAATAAATATTCTATTAGTTTATCCTTCTGTGTTATTAGGTCATCATTAATCTTCAATTACTCTCTGAATGTTTCTATAGCAGTTAGTCAATTTTGCTTTCTATTTCATTTACATTATGCCCCCAACAATTTTTCATTTATTGGTTTTGACTTCACACAGTCTGTTGGAGAGTAGACAGATGACTTCCCAAGGTCCTTTCAGAGTTTTATTTGATGAACCTATGACTGAAATTAATCTTGGCCTCGGGAATGAGTTTATTTCTTGATCTGCATGGCAAGGCTCTAAGCACAATGTTGTCAGTTTCATGCTGTTAAAAGTAGCTATAAAGGGGTGTCTGGGTGGCTCAGTGGGTTAGGCCTCTGCCTTCGGCTCAGGTCATGATCTCAGGGTTCTGGGATCGGGCCCCGCATTGGGCTCTCTGCTCCGCAGGGAGCCTGCTTCCTCCTCTCTCTCTGCCTGCCTCTCTGTCTGCTATGTGATCTGTCAAATACATAAATAAAATCTTTAAAAAAAAAAGTAGCTATAAAAATGAAACATTTATTGACTGCTCTGAATTCAGTAGTATATGATCAGGTAATAGCTTTATTCTTCTATCACCATATGTTCCACCTGATTTTTAGGCTTTTCCAATTTTAGTATTTGATAGCATTTTAAACAGATCTTATAGATTGTCAATCACTAACAGGTATTAAAAAGCCCATTCTTTTTTTTTTTAATTTTTATTTATTTATTTGACAGACAGAGATCACAAGTAGGCAGAGAGGCAGGCAGATAGAGAGAGGGACGGAAGCAGGCTCCCCGATGAGCAGAGAGCCTGATGTGGGGCTCAATCCCAGGACCCCGGGATCACGACCTGAGCCGAAGGCAGAGGCTTTAACCCACTGAGCCACCCAGGCACCCTAAAAAGCCCATTCTAAAGCAAAACTTTCTTCTTGCTTTCAACCTAAGGGTTTTTTTTTTGTTTTGTTTTTCCTCATTAGCCCTGTGTTGTGACCTTGGTTATAATTCGATGGTTTCCTTATCTATGAATGATTTTATTTTAACAACTTGATTTTCATAATAATTTATGGTTGTAAGGCTTACATATGTTAATTTATATAAAGCATTTACTCAGTAATTGTTGTTCTGGATATTCCTGCTGGGTTTGTTAGTGCTTGGTGTTGGTCTTCCTTCTGGGGCTGTGTTTTGAATGCTGATTGCTCTGGACCTTGTCAGGGAGGTTCTCCTCTGTGGGATGATTTGGGGGGCTCTATGCCCTCCCTGCCCTCCACAGCGATCTCTGAACAGCAGTTTCCTGATGCTTGCAGTATACTTGCTGGCTGACACTTTGCAGTCCCTGGCCTGGCTTCTGCCCTAGCATTAGACACACGAGGTTTTTTTTTTTTTTTTATCCTGGGCAGGGAGCTAAGATTGAACATGGGAAAATTTGTGCATCCAGGCCCAGCTGATTGCTGGACTCCTGCTGGCTTCTCCTTCTGCCCCGCTGTTATGGGCTGCCCCAGCTGTCTCCTGTCTATAGATTCCTTTAGGGCCTGGGGCCTGGGCCTAGTTTGTAACTTCATATATGCCTCCAAACACCTGGAGACAGATGTTAGCCTCTGTGCTCAGCAGCGTAGAGTAGAACCTTTTGTGAAGGTGGGAGCGTTCTGCAGTATGGCCGTTGAACCCTTGAAATGTGAGGCTGAGGAACTGCATTTTTAATTATATTTAATTTTAATTCATGAAAATTTAAATTTAAATAGCCGCATGTAACTAGTGGCTACTGTGTTGAACAACTCACTTCTATCTTTACACAGACTTGGTTAAGTCAAAACTAATAATTTAAGAAAATTTTTTTCCTTTTGTAAGACTGATTTTTTTCTATTAAAAATAAAAATAGAATTATTGAATAATGTGGAAATAAATACGGATTTCTCTGCCTTAGATTGCCTACTTTATTGAATAGAATAATTTAAAACAGAAGGTCAGCACTGTCTTTTCGCTGTTAAAATGATCCTAGGCAATGACATTTTAGTATTATTGACAAGGAGGCAGCATTCCTTTAGGGATCTCCTGTGACTTGTATTTGTGTAGTGATGTAGAGTTCACAGCATTTTTTTTTTTTGAGGATTTTATTTATTTATTTAGAGAGAGCATAAGCAGGAGCACAGGAAGAGGGAGAAAGAGCGTGTTAAGCAGACTCCGTGCTGAGTGTGGAGACTTTTGCCTGACTCCATCACACAACCCTGAGATCATGACCTGAGCCAAAATCAAGACTAGGTTGCTTAACCAACTGAGCCTCCTGGGCGCCCCTTGAGTTCACAGCATATTATTTCATTTTTTTTTTTTTTCTTCAGGAAGATTTCCTCATGTTCTTATCCTCCTCGTGTTAAGGGTGGGAACATCCAGGAGCTACACTGACCTGACAGATACCACAGCAGGAGGTCTGGCGGGGGGCATGGGTGGGGGGAGGTCGGGCTCACCTTACATAAAATGGCATTTGCTAAAGGATTCATGGCCTCTGACAGACCCTGTTACATGTGAAGAATTTAGAGAGGAATAACATAAAGCTCTCCTGTCTTGGATATGTTGGGCACCTTCCCCTCTGTCTTCTCGGAGGGGATTGGCAGGAGGAAGAAGCATAAGGCTGGCCGTGAAAGATCATAGCTCCTTCCAGGACTCTGTTAACACTGTTCTCCAGCGGGGTGTCAGCAACCCATCCCTCTGTTGAGGCTGGCGGCCGCTCGGCAAGTCCTAGTCCCTGTGATTTGCACCTTCTCTTAAGGCTTATCTTGACATCCTGCCATATCTTCAAAACTCGACCCTTTTATTTATTTTTATTAAAGTTTTTTTAAAAAAAGATTTTATTTATGTATTTGACAGAGAGAGATCACAAGTAGGCAAAGAGGCAGGCAGAGAGAGAGGGGGAAGCAGGCCCCCCACTGAGCAGAGAACCCGATGTGGGACTTGATCCCAGGACCCTGAGATCATGGCCTGAGCTGAAGGCAGAGGCTTTAACCCACTGAGCCACCCAAGTACCCTTATTTATTTATTTTTAAACAAGATTTATTTATTTATTTGAGAGAGAGATAAAGAGAGAGAGAGAGCAGGGGAAGGGGCAGAGGCAAAGGGAAAGAATCCTCAAGCAGACTCCCCATGGAGTACTAGCCAGATGGGGGACTCCATTGCAGGACCTTGAGATCATGATCGGAGCTGAAATCAAGAATTGGATTCTTAACTGACTAAACCACCCAGGTGCCTCCAGACTGGTCCCTTTTAAATTAAATCCCCTTTCTGAATTTCTGGTGAGTGTCTGCTGATTCTGGTTAGGACCCAGGCTAATATATCCCCTCTCTTTAAGTGTTCATTTCTGATGGTGTCTCTCCTCTGTGGGTTGAGGGCTGGGGCATCACAGAAGGTGCACCGAGAATAGCAGCTGTGAGGCCTCTGTTCTTGGATACTGGCTGAGATACAGTGTGATACTGTAGTTTCCATCATTCCAATGCCCAGCATGCTTCGGGCGTCAACCCCATCACAGATGATGTCTCTGTGTTGTGCTGTGGGTTAGTTGAGGCAGCCTTGTTTGGCAAATTATTCCATTATGGTACACCTAATACACAAAATATTTAAAATCACCAGTGATCTCATAATAAATTCTGCCAACAGCTATAAATTTATTTATTGACCTACCATGCACGGCTTTCATTTATGGAACTGGTGCTCAATAAGTGATTTTGTGGAAGACAAGGCTTGGATTTATTGTTAAGTCATGATGCACTATAAATACATACCAAGAAATATGAATTATATATATTTATTTATTTTAAAAATATTTATTTATTTGAGAGAGAGAGAGAGCATACAGAGGGAGAGGAAGAAGTAAGCTCCCCACTGGGCAAGGAACCTGATGCAGGGCTCAACCCCAGGACTCTGGGATCATGACCTGAGCTGAAGGCAGATGCTTAACCAACTGAGACACCTAGGCTTTCCAGAGATATACTAGTTAATTAAGAGATCAGTATATTACCATTATTTAATATATTCTGTCTCAGGTCACACAATTCTATTTTAAGAGAGATTTATGAAACTCTTTTTTAGACTATCATAGGAGACAATTTTAAGCTCTTAAATAATATCATTGAGGTGGCTGTGTGTTTTACGCTAAACAATTATTAGAGTATCTTTTATCCACCACACACTGTGGCAGGTACTGGATTAAGGTAGTGTACAGGTAGATAATGTCTGATTTGGAAAACTTATATTTTATTAGGTGAGGTATATGTCAAAGGAACAATTTACAAATGATTTATGGATTGCAACTATTGCATGGTAATAGGGTTTTTGTTTTCTTTCTCCCTCCTCATCCCACCCACCCCCCGCCCCATCCCACCTAGAGCCTGACTCACATTGAGACCAAGAAAACAGGGCTTTTAACTCAAGAAAGAGACAGATAATCTTTAGCATAATCCAGTGCAGGAGATCTACTAAACGGTGTTAATCTTAATAAGATAGTTTGAAGAAGTTAATGGCTTTATACTGAGAATCTAAGACTGACCTCAGTGGAGACTTTTTCCCCTTCTCCTTTGCCCTCAGCAATGAAATCCTGGGAACAATTTAACAATGGAGCATAAAAGAGTTGGACAAGAGGCAATAGACTATGGGGGTATGGTTGAAGGAGGTGAGAGTGAAGAGAAAAGAACATATAGAGGAGCTTAGAGGCTGTGGAAGGAAGAAGATAGAAAGGGCCCTTGGCAGAGAGGTTTTCTGCCTACATCTCGGTTGGCTATATGAGAATGCCATGAGTATACAGAACACTGGACGAGCCGGGTGTGGAGCCAGCTTTCAAGAGAATTCTCAATGATTTTAGCCCCTAGTGTTCATATCCTTATGTTTTCTCCTCCCTCGTTGGAAAAGGCTAGCCTGGGTGACCAATAGGATGTGACTGAGTGTGACTTTCGAGTCTGGGTGCTAAAAGATATGTAAGTTCTTCCTTGCTCTCTTAGACCACTCAATCTGGGAAAGCCAGCTGCCATGTTGTGAGCACCCTCAAGAAGTTAACTGAGAGTCCATAGGTGAGAAACTGAGGCCTCCTTCCATAGCCAGGAGTGAGCAGTCCTGGAGCTGGATTTTCTAGCATTAGTCAGACCTTGAAGTGACAACAGCTTGAGTTGATGTCTTGATTCCTCTTGAGACCTGGACCCAGAACCACCGGCTGACCTTTTGAATTCCTGACCTAAAGAAACTGCAAGTAATAAATCTGCTGTTTTAGGTGCTATGTATTGGGCTAATTAATTATGTGGCAATAGATAATTAACATACTGAGAGATAATTTAAATAGAATCCACTCTGAATTTCCACTGTTGTGTGGACTCTATAGGAGCAGAACGTGGTGCTCTAACATGAGCTATTTGTTTATTCTTTTGAATTCTGCATCTCCTTGATTAGCTCAAAACAAGACTTTAGAACTATGGACTACAGGGTGCCTGGGTGGCTCAGTGGGTTAAGCCGCTGCCTTCGGCTCAGGTCATGATCTCAGGGTCCTGGGATCGAGTCCTGCATTGGGCTCTCTGCTTAGCAGGGAGCCTGCTTCCCTCTCTCTCTCTCTCTGCCTGCCTCTCCGTCTACTTGTGATCTCTCTCTGTCAAATAAAAAAAAAAAAAAAGAACTATGGACTACAGTGGCCTATCCTTCCATAGTAAAGGGTGCAGGGCTCAGGTTACAATTTTAAGTGCTGAAAGGGGAAACACAGGGTACAATGAAAGACTAGAACTTGTTAGTACTGTTCGGGTTTACGTGTAAGAGTACTACAGGCACAAGAGACTGAATAATCTGAATAAACCTATACTGGGTGCACCTGTTGCAAAAATCATCGACTTGATGTTTTCCTGCTGGAAGTATCTGGGCTCTGAGTTCCTTAGGACTGCTGGCCTTTTTTTTTTTTTTCTTTTTTTTCAAAAACATTTGTTTAAATCCATTTCTACTGTAATCTGGATCACATTTCTGCTTCTCTCCCGCTTCTAAAAACAACCCTGTTGCTCTCTTTTGATAATAGGATATTCTAAAACCCCCTCTTTGTATTCTACATTACAGCTTCATTGCAATACCCAAATCCTTAAAATTGTCATTATTTAGCAAATTAAGAATGACTTATACCATAATAGATACCTTGTTGTGCTTTCCACTTGATGGAACGATTTGGCCATTGCATGAAAGGATATGTACCAATGATTCTAATAAATGAAACACCATTCAGAGTTCCCTTTTAAGTAGAGAAAAGCCTATTAAAATTAATTCATTAACAAAAATCCCACAGTATTCATCAAGACAAATTCAAGTTGAATGATAACATTATCTCTCTTGCTCAGATGTTGCTATTTACATATTTAATGTCCTGAACCACTGTGGAGATTTCAATACTATTTAAGCATCAGCATAAAGCAAGTATGTGAACCAGATACATCTGCCTATTACTTTTATATATTTGACTCCTTCCCTCTTAGAACTTTGTCATCAAACTCCAAAATCTTCACTAGTTCTACTGAGATTGTATTATTAAGGAATGTCGGCTTAATGGCGCCCTCTTGTGGAGAAACGTTCCTGGTGTTCGTTTTATTGGCAGCTCGCTTGTAGTTTGTTCAGGGAAATCTGAAAGGATGAATCATTTTTCCATTTATTTATGCAACATGATTTGAATTACTGAAACAATGTGACTCACTTCTTGCTCAGTTATAGGGCTGAGTAACTGAGATAAATTTCGACTAAAGCAAACAGAAGACATTAAAAAAAATTCTTGACACTAAAATTCATTTTGATTGTTAGATGGGATCTTTTTATTCTCACTTGCAGTGATAATAATTAATTTTCAAAATACAATGGACTAAACTGGCTAAAGGGGAGGCTTTCCTTCAGCATTTATCCTCTCGGGTCTAGGGGCCAGGGGCCAGGATCCACCAGTATTGTTAGGAGGTTTGTCCCTGCAGGATGGGTCATCAGACACAACACTGTAATTCATCCTAATGCCCATTCCTCCCCTGGTGTCTTCTATTTTTCTTTTTTTTTTCATTTTATTTTTATTTATTTATTTATTTATTTTTTTAAAAGGTTTTATTTATTTGACAGAGAGAGATCACAAGTAGGCAGAGAGGCAGGCAGAGAGAGAGAGGGGAGGAAACAGGCTCCCTGCGGAGCAGAGAGCCCGATGTGGGGCTCGATCCCAGGACCCCGGGATCATGACTTGAACTGAAGGCAGAGGCTTTAACCCACTGAGCCACCCAGGCGCCCCCCCTGATGTCTTCTACACAAGGGTCTCCTTCGGTCTGTTCTCCCCTGACATGTTAATTTTCTTTCCTGAGGTCCTAGCACTGAGTGTGAGCCAGAGTCTGAGTGATGGTAGGAGACTTGCATGTGGTTGTATACTCCACACCTAGACCACACAAACTAGGAATAAAAGCAGGCTTACAGCTTGGGAATTAATTCTATGATTCTGTTTTACCTGCCTCTGTGGAAACTCCGGCTGCCTCCAGGTATTCCCCATCCCAACTATTTCTGGGAGTTTCCATAGGTGCTCACACCGAGCCCCTTAGCCACCATGTAGTGAAGCATTTTCCTTTCTTCAACCAGACTCGGGGATGGGCAGGCTGCCTGATGTGGCCTGTTAGTGTGGGTGTAGGACGCTGGTGGGTGTGTGGCCATAAATAAGGACGTTGTCTCTATCAGGCTAAGGGTGGTCCAGGACCCTGGTCTTTGCTCTGTGGCTGGAAATGTGCACATGGCTGGTGTGCTACAGCTCTAGCTATCTCGTGATCCATGGCTTTTCACTCTGCACTTGGGTTTCTCAAATCCGCAACTGGCTTCCTCTCCAAGTGGAGAAAATGCTTTCCTATTTTGTTTTACCATCTTTCAAAAATCCCACAGCAGGACTGATTTGGGTGCCTGGTATTCCGCAGACCTCGAAGCAGGCAGGTCTCCTGTATTTCTGTGTTTGTTGGTTTTTTGTTTTTTTAATTTGATTTAATTTAATTTAATTTTTTCCGGTTTCCTGTACTTCTGTTAATGGTCCGCCCCTCTTGCCTGGCCTTGGAGGGAGGGCAGGCAGCGGCCTGGGACGAAGAGTGGAAATAGTAGGACACAATGGGGCACACTCCGCTAACAGCCCTCCTCTCACTCTCTACTTGGGACATTTTTATTAGGAGAAACAGTGAATTTCACCTCTCTTTCTTTGCCTAAAGGCTCCCCTGCTCCCAGATTCTTTGTGGCTCTGATTCATCTGTTAGCCAGAAATGCTCAGACATGTCTGAGTCTCGGAGAATGTAACTCAGGCTCCAGTGGGGTTCTCTGCATATTCATTAGCGGTGATAAAAGCGATAGTGGATGGTGGTGCCAGGATCCAGAAAAGGAACAACTTTAAATGGAAAACACAGGAAGTGCTCACGCTTCTTAAATATTCTAGCAGTTGTTCTTGCGGGGAGACTACATCTCAGAGACTCTGAGTATGGTTCCAAGAGTTCTTGGACATATCATCACAGCATAAAAATGAGATGCTCTCACATTGCTCTGTTTCATGAAGTACTTCCACCTTGCGATGCCCTCAGCAAACTTTATACAGAATTATTGTAAAGCTTGTTTGCAAATACTGGGGTTACAAGAAACCGAACAGTCAAATCCCTAAATAAGTCAGTAGGCATTTTTTAAAAGAGATTTTATTAATTTATTTATTTTGGAGAGAGTGCGCGCGCGCGCGCTTGTGTGGGCGCACATGCGCACGTAGAGGGGCTGGGCAGGGGAGGGGAGGGGCAGAAACCAAGCAGACTCTGCCCTGGACCCTGAGATCGTGACCTGAGCGGGAAGTAAGAGTTGGAGACTTAATCGACTGAGCCACCCAGGTTCCCCAGGAGGAAGGCATTTTTTTTTTTTTAAAGGGAGATTACCTCAACCAGCCAGAAATCTGCATAAAGACTTTCATGTTTCTTCTATTTTTCCAGGTAATTATATCAAAAGGTCCTAGCGACGCCTCGTCTCTGCCTCTAGCATTTTGTGTCACAAGAGTACAAACCTACAAAAGAGTACAAATCTCCGCATACCTACAGTTAGGTGGTCGTGAAGACGGCATTGCTCTGTGGAGGCAACCTGTCTAGTTTTGAATTTAGGTGCCCTCACTTTCTAGGCCATTCACTCTGACAGTGACCTCGGCCTCTAAATACAGGCTTAAAGGCCTCTATTTCCTGATGTATAAAATGGGATTAATAATACTGCTGGTACCTACCTCTTAGGTTGCAACGCTTGGCTGAGATTATTGATACCAGCTAGGACAGAGCAGGACATGCAGTAAAAATGTGATAAACTTTTGTCCTTACAAGAGAAAATAGAAATGTTCTCACTCAGGTTTTGAATGCCAATTATTCCTCAGTAAATCTGTTAGTGAAAGTAAGAGAAGAGAAATTTAAATGAAAATTGTCTTACTAAAATTAAATGCCAAGCTTGACTCCTGAAAAATCAGATTTTTTTTCCCCCAAGGAGGATAAAGTTCTGGGACAGACAGAAGGGCTGTGTTTCCTGAAGCACTTTAAGAAAGAAGGAGTGTCTGGGGATGACATGAATTAAGGTCATAAAGTGTCTTTGGTTAGGAATTTGAATCACCACCTATTTTGCTCTGTTTTATCTAGGCCAGTACAACCTGAAAGGTAGTCACTAGCTACATGTGGCCATTAATCATTTGAAATGTGGCTAATCTGAATTAAGATGTGTCAGTATAAAATACACACCAGAAACTATAGTTAATAATACTGTATTGCATATTTGAAAGTTGGGAAGAGACTGGATCTAAAAGTACTCATTACATGGGTGCCTGGGGGGCTCAGTCGGTTAAGCATCTGACTCTTGATTTTGACTCAGGTCATGATCTCAAGGTCCTGGGATTGAGTCCTGTGCAGAGTTCCACCCTCATCCGGGATTCTCTTCCTCCCCCACTCCCCTCCCTGCCAACTCGCTCTCCCTCTCTCAAAAAAGATAACAAGAATAAAATAAATAAAAGAAAAAAATTTTTTTGTAACCAAGTGTGGTGATAGATCAAATTGTGTTGTACACTTGGAACTAATATAATGTTCTTTTTTTTTTTAAGGTTTTTAAATTTATTTTAGAGAGAGCTAGTGAGTATGAAGAGGGGAACTGGCAGAGGGAGAGAGTCTCTGACAGGCTCCCTGTTGAGTATGGAGCCCAATGGAGGCTTGAGGCTGGACTTGATCTCAAGACTCTGAGATCATGACCTGAGCCAAAATCAAGAGTTGGACGCTTAACTGACTGAGCCACCCAGGCACTCCAGAATGAATATAATGTTCTGTGTCAATTATACCTCAATTAAAAAAAAACAAATATTGAAGGTTTAGTATAAAAAGAATGTGAAGTAGTTTATTTGATATTTAAAAAATATTGATTACATGTTAAAATAATATTTTGGATGTTTTTTAAAGAAATGTATTATGAAAATTTATTTCACCTGATAAGTGGCTGCTAGAAACCTTACGATGGTAGATTTTGCTTCACTTAGATTACTGTAGGACAGTGCTGTGATCCAGATACCTTTATGCCTTTTCTTGGTGTCTCAAGGATACACAGAAAGAGTACAACTTCTCAAAGAAATCATAGTGAAGGAGGTTATTTTTTTTTAAAGATTATTTATGTATTTATTTGACAGAGATTGAGAGAGAGAGCATGAGCCAGGGTAGGAGGAGAAGGAGAGGGAGTAGCAGACTCCTCTCTGAGCAGGGAGCTTGATGTATGGCTCAATCCCAGGACCCTGGGATCAGGACCTGAACTGAAGGCAGACGCTTAACCACCTGAGCCACCCAGGCATCCTGAAAGTTATCTTTTTAATGTCAGCCTATTCCCACTGCATCTATAGGGGAAAAAAAATTATATATATATATATATATATATATACATATATACACACACACACACACAGTACTGAAAGAGTGAACTCTGGCTTCAGATATTATGGCTACAAATCCTGACACCATCACTGAATATTTGATTGAACCTGGACAAGTGTCTGATCCTTCCAAATCTGAGATATGTGCCACTACCCTCCTCCACACCGCCCCCCATCTGCCCTGCAAGAATGGTGATGTTATGACCTGGATCTACAAACTCGGATGTGCAAGAAATAGACATTTATTTCTCCATAACAAAATGAATTTCTATTATGGATGCCCAATCCGTCTATTGCTGGGAGCAATCTGTCTTTCAGGGTTCACGGTCCCTCATAAACGAAGTGTTTGCTTTCCTGTGTGTCGTGTTTCCATACAGGGTGGGGGTGAGCATGTAATTCTGCGTATCGTGGTCCATCCCCGCTGGTGTCAGCTGGTCATCAAGGCTGCTGTTTCCTCCTCGTCACAGTGGCAAGTCTGTTCAGGTAGCCCTGTTCTCTCCATGTCATAACCCACTTTAGGGTTATGGAAAGCAGTCATCCGATTACAAAACCTACCTCATCGGTACATGAAGAGGAGTAAGTAAGGTGATTCAAGTGAGGTGCTTAGCACAATGCCTGATACACATTCAGCACCTAATAAATGTAATTGTTACCGTTAAAGTGGTTGATGCTGCCCGTCTTGTTCTCAGCTCATGCACTTTGTGTTTCCAGAGATCTGGTTACCAGAAAAGAGGTTATTGTTTCTTTCCCTCCTTTTTTCAGTAGTTGAGAGTGAGGAGAGAAACTAGAGACCTTAGAGCAGAAACAAAACAAAACATTGGTTTCTGATTACTCTTTAGTTCTGGTCAAGAGATTAGCATCTAGGACTGGTGCTGGGAAGTGAGCGTGGGTGACCAGGTAGTGGGGAGATGGCTGCTAGATCTCTTAACATTGGGAGTGCCATTTAATGATAGAAATAACAATGTCATAAATACTCACTACGCATTTCTGAGACGTCAGGAAGGGTGTGGAGGAGACAGAAGTGCTGGTCATAGTCTGTGCATGTGCGGAACTTACAACTGAATATATGTTGTAATGAAAATAAATGTTGCATGTTTAAAATCAGAGATGACTCTGGGTGGAAGACTGACTCTTTCTGTGTAGTTGCATATGGCAGCTGTACTTTGGTAGAAATGTCAAAGCTCAGGGTTAATACTAAAACTTCAGAGAAAGAAAATCTCAATTTGTTAGTGCACTTTGAGCTAATAGGGTCTTGGAAACTTACTCTTTCCCAAATTCAAAAGAATCTAATGGGTAATCAGAATGTTGATGTATTAATGCATGGTAAGGGATATTCCTTTCAAGTGAGGAGAATGCTCATATAAAATTTAATGATGGCTAATACCCACTAGAAGATAAAATGAATATGTTTTTCAGTTTTCATTAATATTCATTTATTAATGCATTCATTTTGTCATCTCATGGGTATTAGCTAAAACTAAAGTTTTACCTTAAGTGAATAAAAGAATTTCTTTGGCACTGAAAATTTTACCCACTAATTACATGTTTTAAAATGGAGATTGGGAAAAGACTTCCAATATTGAGATTTTAGTAGTTAAAACATTTCAGACCAGCATGTGGGAAACAGTGTTTTGTAGGAGGATGGCTTGAAAAGCACGGCTACACGTTTTAATATGCTTTAATATTTCAATGCTTCCCTTCTCCGCACTTGCATTTATTAAAGGGTTAAGACTTCACCTGGTCTTTAGGTTTTAGATTTGGATTGAGGTAAAGTAATAGGACGTAGACGCTGGAGAGGTAATCAAGTGTAGGAGGAAGATGTGCAGGCGGGCCTTTACTACAACGCAGAGGGGAGTCAGCTGGAGTCAGCTGGAGCCCGGGAGGGGAGTGGGTAGCCTGAGAGCTGGATTAGACAGGCAATGTGACTTTACTGTGTTGTATGAAATTGCACAGTGGCAGGGAGAGTGTGATATTTGTTGGAAGAGACCTGAACTAAAAGGCTCATAAATCCCTTAACAAGATTGCTGGAATTTGGAGTGATAATTTCCACTCAGCAACTGGGTGTTGCAAAGATGCTAAGGCTGACAGACATGTCCTCTAATAAGATTTTTAAAAAGTTTTTCTACCCCATGAACTGCAGTTTCAAAATGTTGAACTTTTGGATCATAAAGGAAGCTGACTTTGTGTTTAACTTCTGTCAGCACTTGTTAAAAGTCACTTTACAAGCAGTTCTTCAAAATACTGTTTAGAGAATCAGCTGTTCTGAACTATGATGTGAACTATAATGTGTCTGATTTTAAACCCCTTTCCCTCTCAAAGCTGTCTTTTTGATGATAATTTAATAGGCTCTTTGAGACAAAAGGTAGGTAGCATATGTCACTAATACATCTAACGTCGAGTTATTATCAAATCTTCTTGTTTCAATATTTCCTCCCCCATTCCCTCTAACTCTCATATAATAACATCAAATTGAGTTATAGAATATTAGAACTGTAAGGGATGATCTTGGGTCACATGGCTGCGATCTCTTTGTCTTTTTTTTGGAATTCTCTAAGGCATTGGAGGAAGTACAATTCAAAGTACTCTGTTTTTTGTAGTAATTCCTGGGAACTGGGCCAACTGCTTAACCTGGCCAAAATGTCAATGTTCTGCTCTGTATCTACTGCCAATATGTTTTTCTGACATCGTGTGTATGTGAAGCAAAACAAAATTTCTTTATCTGGTCTCTTTGTTGTTAAATTGGATACTCAGTTTCATAAAAGCTAACCTTCCACAAATGAATAGACATGGCATTGGTACCATGTCATGACTTAGGTAACTGTAGCAATGCTCATTCTGTGTCTTCACTGTGTGGTCATCAGGTGATGGTTAATTAGATGTGTCCCCTTGGCTGAGCCACCGCGTCTCGCTCCTTACTTGATCAAACACTAGTCTAGATGTTGCCGTGAAGTTATTTTGTGATGACATTAGCATTTAGGCCGGTGGACGTTTAGTAAAGCAGATTGCTCTCCATAGTGTGGGTGGGCCTCACCCCATCCCAGTTGAAGGCCTTAAAAGAGAGAAGGCCGACTTCCTTGAGAAAGAGGGAATTTTTTTTTTTTAAGATTTTATTTATTCATTTGACAGACATAGATCGCAAGTAGGCAGAGAGGCAGGCAGAGAGAGAGGGGGAAGCAGGTTCCCTGCTTAGCAGAGAGCTCGATTCGGGGCTCGATCCCAGGACCCTGAGATCACGACCTGAGCCCAAGGCAGAGGCTTAACCCACTGAGCCACCCAGGTGCCCCAAGAAAGAGGGAATTTCTGCTGGCCGTGTGCTTTCTGACTTGAGCTGCAGCTTCAAACCTTCCCTGGGGCTTATCTGTAGGCCTAGACTGGCACAAAGACCCTCCACAGTGTCTGTGCCAATTCCCTAAAATAACTTCTCTCTCTCTCTCTCTAGCTCTCTGTCTCTGTCTCCTCCCTCTCCCCACACACATGCACACACACACACACACACACACACACACACACACACACACAAGCACATACCCTGTTGATTCTCTGGAGAATGCTGACTAATACAATCAGGATTAATGATCTACCTTTGGCTAAACTTCATGTTAGAGTTTAAAATGAAAGCAAAGGATTAGAGTCACATTTGAGAGATAAATGAATCTGTCTCAGGAGTAAAGAGAAGAAAAATGGAAATCCAAAAACAAGAAGACATGATTTTATTATTGGCTAATAGCTAACCCCATAAATTGGAGATTTCACTGTACCACGGACCAGTTGCTGTTAGGAGCAGATCTGAGTTTTGCTTGCACAGTTTGGGAAGCTTTCTTTGAAAGAATACAAAAATATTGCTACTAAATTAGGTATGAAAGCAAATATTTATTTAGGTTGAGAAGAAGAATCACAACAATTTACAAGAGTTTAAAAGCTGACAAATAGGGGCGCCTGGGTGGCTCAGTGGGTTAGGCCGCTGCCTTCGGCTCAGGTCATGATCCCAGGTCCTGGGTTTGAGCCCCACATCGGGCTTTCTGCTCAGCAGGGAGCCTGCTTCCTCCTCTCTCTCTGCCTGCCTCTCTGCTTACTTGTGATTTCTCTCTGTCAAATAAATAAATAAAATCTTTAAAAAAAAAAGCTGACAAATACTGTAAACATAACAAAATGCACAAAGAAAACCTACTTCTGATTAATTAATTGCCTGATATACCTGCACAGTACTCCCCTTCATAGTTTTTTGGTGGGTTTTGGGGGCATATTTATTATTACCACTTCAGAAAATAAAGACAATTTAGTCTGTAGATTTCAAACCCTTTTTCTTCTCTACTACGAACAAACTTTCGTGCCAAACACCATAACATTTATTCCTGTGGAGGTAGGTCCTGTGCCTTCCCAGCACAATGCGTGAGCGTGCGTAGCACTTACTGGAAAGATGCATTTCTCAAGATTTTCCTAGAGTGGAATGACTGGCAAGAACTTAACTATACATTACTGAGACCGAAAACCACATAAACATATCCCACAAAATCCGGACTAAATGGCCCCGTGATTTGACTTTTCTTTACCAGAGCCTAAAAATGCCACAGCTGCCCCACTGCCACCTCTATGAGGGGACATGTGCTAGATGGGAATTCATTATGGAAAGAGACACAGGTCTTAAGATAAAATATCCGCATTTTGTAAATTTTACAAAAACATATGATTATGTGAGCTGGGTAAACAGGAGGTCTCAAAGCATAAGCCTCTGGTGATCATAGTTCTATGTATGACATTCTTCTCTTTTCCTACTTCTAAATGATTTTTCAAAGATTCACTTATTAATGTAAATTTATTAATATATTTTCATGCTACTGGGATAATGTGCGAAATTTTCCATAATTAAGTGTAAATATTTATACTGTGAGTATGGGAACTACACATGAATAGGAAATGAAATATCTTTAAATCATAAGTTTGCAATGAATATTTTAGAGCAGTGTAATTGAATCTTGCTTATAATTATGGTAGACATATAATAATAACGTTTTGTTTTTTTTTTTTGAAATAGCTTTTTCTTTTTCACCCCCAGAAGGGCAGAGGAAAAGAACAAGGAAAAAATGAAACAGACCAGCTTTTATCAGGGGAGGCTGACTTCAGAAATAAAACATGTACTGGAGCCATTCACAGTTAGAACTGATTTCAAAATGAAATTACCATTGGCTTTCAAATGGAAATTTCAGGGAGAAAATGTTAATAAAAATGTAATGGTTATAATGGCAACCGTAATGATGATGATGTTATGTGTGTGTTGTCAGATGAATGATTATCATAATCTCTGACACTTTTTTTTAGTCCGTAAAGAGGTAGATTAAAATTGGTACTTACAGGGATCATAATTTATTCACTTTTCCCTAGCTCATTAAAATGACTTTGCCATTATTTCTAAATTCTCCTTGTATGATGGGGCCATGCACATATGGCACAGACAATCAGACTGACAGGAACTTTTAGTCAGTTCCAATTCCGCTTTCATTATTCACAGGACTAAAGAGTCTCTCTATAAAATCAGTTACTTGGCATTTTCTCATTGATTCTGAAAGAGGTTTATGCATGAATATGCATAGGAATCTGTGGCTGGCTGGTGTGTTGGTGCCCCCCCCACTCCGGCCCCCATAAAAAAAGACAGCTATGCCTCTCAATCCTAAAGCCCTTGTGTAGTCCCCTTCTGCAGAACTCTGGGCTTGACCGTGTAACTCACTGTGGTCAGTGGACATTAGCCAACAAACGAGTTTGTTGAGGGCTTGCACACTCAAGTTGTCCTGTTGGAAAACTTCCATCTTGGAGCCCAGATACCATCCTATAGGGAAGTCGTGCTATCTTGCTAGAGAGAGATCACACGTGGAATGGTCCTGGTGGATATGAGACATGACAAGGAGAAGGAGGCCACTTGGAAGAAAACCAAGGTCCTCCAGGCAAGTTTCTAATTAACTCTACCAGAGACCTCAGCTGGTATTACGTGGAGGAGAACTACTCAGATCAGCCCACAGAAATGGGATCAATAACATAACTATTGTGGTTTTAAACTAGTAAATTTTGGTTTGTCAAGCAGCAATAGATAATGGAAGCAGGATTACAGAAAGATTTTTTAAAATTTATTTATTTGAGAGAGAGAAAGAGAGCATGAGCAGAGGGAGGGGTGAAGGGAGGGTCAGAGGGAAAAGCAGACTCCCTGCAGAGCAGGGAGCCCAACATGAGGCTCTTGATCCCAGAACCCTGGGATCATGACCTGAGCCAAAGGTAGACGCTTAACCATCTGAGCCACCCAGGCTCCCTGTAGAAAGATTTTTTTTTTTTTAATTTATTTGACAGACAGAGATCACAAGTAGGCAGAGAGGCAGGCAGAGAGAGAGGAAGGAAAGCAGGCTCCCTGCTGAGCAGAGAGCTCGATTTGGGGCTCGATCCCAGGACCCTGGGATCATGACCTGAGCCGAAAGCAGAGGCTTTAACCCACTGAGCCACCCAGGCACCCCTAGAAAGATTTTTTAACACCATCTCACCTGTGTGTGAAAGTCTGAAAATGATTTAAGTGAAATTATAGAGACTTATTAAGTTAAATGCCCACAACATTGTTTATTCAGTACTTTACAGGTATAGCATTATGATTTTAACAGCTAACATTTTTAAAGTATTTCCTGTATGTTAGTCATTATACTAAACAATTTGCATTTATTAATTAAAAAAATGTATACAAGAATTCTGTGTAGCTGCTATATTTGTCCCCATCCTGCAGGTGAAGAAGCTGAGTCATAAAGACGTGAATATTTTGCCTAAAGTCACACAGCTGCCTTAGAGTGTGTGGAAGAGATACCAAAGAATGAAAAAATGAAGTCTGCACAAGCAGTGGAATGTACAGCTTTTAGAAAGGTTTGTGTCCATGAAATTATTGTAGAAAGAGATGATACTATTTTTTTTGTTTTTTTTTTTAATTTTTTTTTATAAACATATGATATATTTTTATCCCCAGGGGTAGAGATGATACTATTGTAACATATTAAACAGTGTGGTGTTAGTAAAAGATCATAGGATTTTGAATCAGAATGACACCACCAGTTATAATGGTGGCTCTGCCACCAGCTTTGTGATGTTAAATAATTTATTTAAACTCTCTGAGCCTCAGTTTCCTTATCTATCTGACTGAGGTTTAAAAACATCTGTTCCGGGTGCCTGGGTGGCTCAGCTGGTTGAGCGTCTGCCTTTGGCTCAGGTCATGATCCCAGGGTCCTAGGATCGAGTCCCGCATTGGGCTCCCTGTTCAGTGGGGGTCTGCTGCTCCTTCTACCCTTCCCTCCTGCTTATGATCTCTCTCTCTCTCAAATAAATAAAATCTTATAAAAAAAATTTGTTCTATGATTGTTGAGAGAGTAACCTGGGGCATGGTTACATCTAATTCTGCTGATTGTTCTCATCTTTTCCCAAATCTATGTTCTTAGACATCCCATGGGTAGTTTAAAATCAACCTTAGTGGGAGTATTAACACTGAAAATATTAGAGTCTGGAGTCTGACATAATCTGATTTACTGATTGGCTCGCAGCACCTGAGTGCAGTGTCACCCAGACAAAAGCGAGAAGACAGTGTGTCGGTGTGTCAGTTAGTGCTGAGTTCCTGCCAGAGGATTCTGAGGAGTATCTAAGGGAAGAGGTTATCTGTTCTGGATTGGTTGCTGTTTCTGGGGTGGGATTATGGGAGGTAGGGATTAACTGGGGGTTGTGCATGCCCCGATGGTAGAAGAGTTTAACAACTGGTCATCCAGAGGTGCCTGGGTGGCTCAGTGGGTTAAGCCGCTGCCTTCAGCTCAGGTCATGATCCCAGGATCCTGGAATCGAGCCCCGCATCGGGCTCTCTGCTCGGCAGGGAGCCTGTTTCCCCCCCCCCAACTCCCCCGCCTGCCTCTCTGTCTACTTGTGATCTCTGTCTGTCAAATAAATAAAATCTTTAAAAAACCAAAAAACAAAAATCAACTGGTCATCCAGTTGAGACTAGCAAAGGGCATCCGGGATTGTCACTGACGAGAAAGTACCGATCACTTATGAAGGGAGTCATTGGGATGTTTGACAACCTTGTAAGGAAACAGTTTGTCTTGTTAACTTTGCAACTGACACCACGTGCCCATCCTTCTAGCCTGATGAATGGCAGGGCTGCTTTTTGTTCTTTTAAGATGATTTTGACTCTTACTGTCTCAGAATATCTTTCAGAGATTGGCAGACACTACAAATCAGGGTTTTAAAATTTCCTTCCTGGAAACCCTGTTCAGCATTTACCAGTATATCACTACCTGTTTGTTTTCATATTTCTGTCTTTCAGGAGAGACTCCTCTTTTAAGACTCAGTGAACACAGTCAAGTCCCATATGCATAACTAAATAAATGTCTAATAGCCTCCTTAGTGATTCTTAGAATCCCCAAGGAATCTTCATGTTTCACAGATCCGGTCTCAAGAGCCCACCTTTGAGTCACTTACCCATTTCAGGGTTTCTCTGAGAGTGTGTCAAGATTCTGTCATAACTACCTGACTAAAACAAATGCTTAAAAAAATTTTCTTCTCAGAACACAGGAAGCCTTTCCTCTAAGAAAAAAAAAAAAGTTCTATATTCCACCTTAGCCTGTCAAAGTTTCTCTAAGTTACTAAAAAGAAATCCAGATTTTTTTTTTAGCTTCAACAACTTGGCATAGTGACCATATATAAAAACACCAATTGTTAGGCAAAAGACAAAGATCCACCAGGGAACTTTTCAAGTGTCATGTTTCCCAATGTGGATTTTTTTTCTTTTAAAATAATATTAAAAAAATAAATAAAATAATATACATTTGGGGGGCATCTGGGTGGTTCAGTCGCATGGGTGCCCAACTCTTGATTTCAGCTCAGATCATAATATCAGTCTTGTGGGATCAAGTCCCACACTGGGTGCTGTGCTGGGTGTGGAGCCTACTTAAGATTATCTCTCTTTCTCCCTCTTTAAACAACAACAACGAAAACAACAACAACAACAACAACAAACAAAATAGCCAAAATATTGTAGATTTTGAAAGGAAAACTAGTTGTCTCAATAATGGATAAAAGTTAAGGTGAGGAAGAACTATGACTCAGAATGAAAGATGCACTAGCTGCTGGAATTGACAGAGATCTTAGAGGTCATCCTAAACTTTTTGGATTGTAGACTTGCCTGAGAATCTGAAGCCATGATCCTCCTCCCAGGAAAATGCATACGCCTTAGTGTGGGCGCACATACCTGCCACAATCACAGAATTCCCATGTTCTTTGGTCTCTTCAAGCTCATTACTATTAGTCCAATCTAAGGGAAAAGTCTGGATCTTGTCTGTTGATTTTCCTTCACTTTATTTCTGAAGTCATCGAACCAAGGTGACATATTGAACTATGTTGATCTATTTTTACAAGTAACAACTCTTACCTTACTAGGCTGCTACCACCGTGTCTTCTCTCATCAACTCCCATTTTCCCCTACCCCCATGAGGTAGCCAACCTGAGAGGTCCCAAGGCTTGTGACAGGAAGTAGTTCTGAATAAACCATACAGTGTGGTGTTTCAGGGCGTGGGCCAGCCTAGGCTCAAGACGTGGCTTTGCTTCAAGTTTGAATTACTGTTCAAATGTTCTAAGCTTCAGTTTTGTCACTGTGATATGGGGGAGAATTATGGAATTGAAGCATTGTAAGATTAAATGCGAATGATGTGTACAAAGTACTTGGTGCTTGTGTCCTCCAACAGTGGAGAGCCAGACAGGCTGACACAGAGAACCACAACTTACTGGAGCTAGAAACCCGTGAGAAGAAACCACCCTGAGAATCAGTATCAGGGGAAGAAATCCTGAAGTGTAACCGACAAGTTGCTGGAGGCTCAGTGTGGACACTCTGGGAGTTAGACTTCCAGGGAGGCCAGCTGAAGGGGGCACATGCTCACACTTTTGTGAGTTTACCATCAGGAGCTTGGCCAGGTTCTCATAGTGAAGATTGGAGAAAAATCCCATTTTGAACCATTTGAAGCACATTAGAGCATTCTGTCCTTCTTTACAAGACCTGCCCTTTGACCTTAATTCTCTGATGGACCTAAAAAGGGTTGTTGATTTTCAGTTCAGATTCTTACTTGTTAGAGTGACAACTTCTAAGCTCTTTTTTTTTTTTAATATTTTATTTATTTATTTATTTGACAGAGAGATCACAAGTAGGCAGAGAGAGAGAGAGAGAGAGAGGGAAGCAGGCTCCCCGCCGAGCAGAGAGCCCAATGTGGGACGCGATCCCAGGACCCTGGGATCATGACCCGAACCGAAGGCAGTGGTTTAACCCACTGAGCCACCCAGGCGCCCACAACTTCTAAGCTCTTAATATGCTGAGCTGGAAATCAGATAACCTGAGCAGGTCTTTTTATGAACATGATTTTACTTCTCTTGGGTAAATATCTAGAAGTGAACTTGCTTAGTGAAGATTTTTAATGTCCTTTTTGTTGGCAATGTAGAATTGTGACTTTATTTAAATGTTGTATTTTGAAATTCACCAAGTAAATATATATTTGGGCAATAGTTCTTTAAAAACTACATTATCATATCATTGTTTTGCTCTCAGCTTTAAGATGCACTGTGGCAAATTTCATATTGAAAACAGAAGGTCTCACCAAAAAAAAAAATTACTGAAAGTTTTCTTTTCATATACTTTATCAAGAAACACCTTGCCTGTCCTTGGGTGTTGGGCTAGTCATTAGGGAGGGTTGGAAGATATTCCTTTCTTATCTGCCCCTCCATGTCTCTGTCTTCCAATAAGCATAGAGGAATTTTGGGGCTCTAAGGTCTGCACATAGATTGTGTGGAGTATCAAAGGGGTTGCCAGGAGCAGAGTCTGGACCCATCTAGCACGTCAGTCCAGAGTTGATGACTAGGTCAGTGTCCACCTTAACATGGGATAAGTGTAGCTTCTTGCCTAAATGCCACATAGGGATATTCCTGGGAGCTTGGTAAAGCTCTAGAGAGTAACTAAAAACTGATGGGGATGGGAAAGGCCTACTCATCCATGCTTTAGGGATACGATTGAAACCTATCTGCATACCAAGCTGGTGACAAAGGGGAGTTGTGCCTATTATATAACTAGTTACTATATTTATTTATTTATTTACTTATTTTTTTTTTAAAGATTTTATTTTTTTATTTGACAGAGAGAGATCACAAGTAGGCAGAGAGGCAGGTAGAGAGAGAGAGGGAAGCAGGCTCCCCGCTGAGCAGAGAGCCTGATGTGGGGCTCAATCCCAGGACCCTGAGATCATGACCTGAGCCGAAGGCAGCGGCTTAACCCACTGAGCCACCCAGGCGCCCCTATAACTAGTTACTATAAATGAAACAAATGTAGCAAATCATTTTCATTAGGAAAGTTATCTTTATGTCAACATTATTCACTTTATTTTTTTTTAAGGCTTTATTTATTTATTTGACAGAGAGAGATAACAAGTAGGCAGAGAGGCAGGTAGAGAGAGAGAGGGAAGCAGGCTCCCCGCTGAGCAGAGAGCCTGATGTGGGGCTCAATCCCAGGACCCTGAGATCATGACCCGAGCTGGAGGCAGAGGCTTAACCCACTGAGCCACCCAGGCGCCCAACATTATTCACTTTAATATCACTTTAGCTTATTTTTATTCTACTATTTTTATGAGAAGAAGAGGTACACATCTCAGTGTCTTTGGGGATCATTTTGAATATTATTAATGAGAACTTTTATATCTTGCAGTTTAGTTTATAAAATAATTGAAAATTTTAATAAAGGAGAAACAAGTATATTATGTATCATCTGTTAGAACGTTTACAACTGAGAATGGTCCCCTGACTTCATGTTTATGACTTACTTGTTACACTATAAGGGCCCAATGACATCATGATATGCTCTTATGAATTAGATTTTCAGAGTAATTTGAGTTGAGAAAAGTGATTGGGGAATTGAATCTTCTTTCATGTGATAGTATCTTATTAACATTGCAAAAAGTCATATAGCAAGAATCTCAATTCACCTCCCAACTTCGAGAATTCTCTTAGTACTAAGAGTAATAGTAAATACATAAAAGACTTTTTAATTAAATAGAAATTTTTACTTTTCAGTGTTGAATGTTAGCAGTAGGTAGTCAACTGATTCATCAAAAAGTGATTGATAAGGGCGCCTGGGTGGCTCAGTGGGTTAAACCCTCTGCCTTCGGCTCAGGTCATGATCTCGGGGTCCTGGGATCAAGCCCCACGTCGGGCTCTCTGCTCAGCAGGGAGCCTGCTTCCCTCTCTCTCTCTGCCAGCCTCTCTGTCTACCTGTGATCTCTGTCTGTCAAATAAATAAATAAAATCTTTAAAAAAAAAGTGATTGATAATTTGAGAGAAATAAACTATTAAAAAATAGTGACAGGGCACAGAGGATTTTTAGGGCAGTGAAAATAATGTGTATGATATTATAATGATAGATATATGTTATTATGCATCTGTCTAAACCCTATCAAAACACCAGCCTGAACTTAAGCAACGGACTTTGGGTGATGAGGATGTGTCAAGGTAGGTTCATCCTTGGTAAAAACTGTACCATTCTGGCAAGTAATGGTAATAACGGAAGAGGCTAGGCATGTGTGAGGGCAGGAGGTATGGGAGACATTTCTGTACCTCCCTCTCAGTTTTTTTGTAAACCTAAAAAAATAAAGTCTTTAAACAGAAATTGAAAACCTCTCCCCCTACCAAATGACAATAATAACAATTCAAATGAGATCATCGTACTTAAAATGAAAAGAATCAAGTTGAACAGTAGTTCTCTGTTGCTACATAACAAATGACCACAAACTTAGTAGTTTCAAACAATCCACATTTATGATCTCACAGTTTCTGTGGGTCAGGAATCCGAGCATGTCTTCTTTTGTGTTCTCTGCTTAGGATTTCACAAGGTTATAGTCAAGGCTACCACTTGCCTATGTTCTCATCTGGAATTCTCCGCTTCCAGGCTCACTCAGATTGTTCCAGAGTTCATTTATTTACAGCGGTAGGATTCATGGCAATTTGCTTCTTCAAGGCCAGCAGGAGAGAGTCCCTAGCAAGTCAGAATTCAGTATGACATACTGTAATTGTGGGAGTGGCATCTTATCACTTTTGCCATATTTTGTTGGTTAGAAGGTCACAGTTCCCACAGTACTCAAGAGGAGGGGATAATGCAAGGGCATAAACAGTAGGAGGTAGATATCTGAGGCCATATACAAGTCTGTCTACCCCGCAATAAATGAAGTGTAAAACTTGCAAATAGTATAATTTCCTAGGGCTTGCTATAACAAAGTATGACAAACATGGTGGCTTAAAACAACAGAAATTTATTCTCTCAAACTTCTGGAAGCTAACTAAACATATGAAAGCAAGGTGTCAGCAGGGACATGCTCTCTTTGGAAGCTCCAAGGTGCGATGCTTCTTTGTGTTTTCCTAGATTCTGGTGCTTGCTGAAAATCCTTGGTATCACTTGGCTTGTAGATGCATTGCTCCAAGTTTCCCATCTGTTATCACCTGCATTCTCCTTGTGTATTTCTCTGTGTCTTCTTCTTCTTCTTCTTTTAAATAAGGACACTAGTCATGTTGGATTAATGGACCACTGTACTCAGGTCTGATCTAAGTTTAACTTATTACATCTGCAATGAACTTGTTTCCAGATAAGGTCATATTCTGAGATGCTGAGATGGACATGAAAATTGGGGGAACACTACTCAACTCAGACAACCTCTAAAATTTAGTAGTAGTAGCACCATATGGTAGACCATTTTTGAAATAACTCTAAAGGATTCCCACCTCCTGCTATTCACCTCTTTTATTATCTTCTCATATTTGGTGTGTGATGGATCTAGTGGCTTTCTTCTAATAAATAGAAGAGGCAAAAGAGATGGGATGTCACTTTGAGATTAAGCTGTAAAAGTCTGTGATTTTAGTTCTGCCTGCAGATCGGGTCTTTGGTGCTTCTTACTTGCTTGCACTGATGAGGCGAGTTGTCATGTTGTGAGCTGTATTATGAAGATGCGCACATGGTAGAGAAGTGAGGGGAGCATCTGGCCCACAATCAGTGAGAAAATAAGGTCCTTAATCCAGCAGCCAGAGAGTGAACGCATCCTGCCAACAGCCGATGGTGTAAGCTTGGAAAGAGATCCACTACCAGTGATGTTTTAGGATGACTGTAGACCCAGCTGAGAGGTTGATTGCAGCCTTCCAAGGTCCTTGTGAGAAATCTTAGAGCTAGAGGATCCTGCTAAATTGTACCTAAATTCCTGTCTTACAGAAACAGTGAGGTAATAATGTTGCTTTATGGCATTCAATTTGTTACACTTCAATAGATAACTAATATTCACTATTTCTCCTGTATCATTCTCAGCAAATATTATGAAACCTGAGAACATGCTTTACATTTTCCTTTTATTTAAAAAAAGTCAAGAAAGTACAGTCTCTTGTCGCTTAATGTAGCATAGCTTCTCAGAGTGTCACTGTAAACTTTCTGTGGGTGATTTAATCATGTCAGGTGAAATTCTTGCCTCTTATGAACTCTGAAGAAAATCCCAGAGACTTAACCATTAAGGTTTAATTAGAATTTGATAGGATTAATTATGTAGTCATATCAACAACATAATTATGCTATGTGCTTGCTTTTAACTGAAACATTGGTGTTTTTTTCCTGGACATTGGAAATAAAAAAAATTATTTTGGTTTGACAGTTTAGATTAGTTGGGTATGGTTTTATTATTGTCTTCTGAATGTTCAGCTTCTAATGACATTTGACATGCCATTGTCCTATTTCTGTTTATTGTAAAAGAACTGGAAAAGCTAATTTCCCGTTCTGTATTTTCATTGTTAGTGTAGGAGAAAGCCACTGATTTCTGTACATTGACTTTGTATCCTGCCACGTTACTGAATTGCTGTATGAGTTCTAGTGGTTTGGCAGTGGAGTCCTTTGGTTTTTCCATATAAAGTATCATGTCATCTGGGAAGAGAGAGAGTCTGACTTCTTCTTTGCCAATTTGAATAGCTTTTATTTCTCTTTGTTGTCTGGTTGCTGTTGCTAGTACTTCTAATACTATGTTGAACAAGAGTGGTGAGAGTGGGCATCCTTGTCGTGTTCCTGATCTCAAAGGGAAGGCTGTCAGCTTTTCCCCATTAAGGATGATATTCGCTGTGGGTTTTTCCATAGATAGATTTTATGAAGTTGAGGAATGTTCCCTCTATCCCTATACATTGAAGCGTTTCATTCAGGAACGGATGGTGTATCTTGTCAAATGCTTTTTCTGCATCAATCGAGAGGACCATGTGGTTCTTCTCTCTTCTCTTATTGATTTGTTTTATTACATTGAATGATTTGTGAATGTTGAACCACCCTTGCATCCCAGGGATAAATCCCACCTGGTCATGGGATAATGATAATCTTTTTAATGTACTGTTGGATAAGCTAATTTTTTTATAAGTCAAGAACAAATGGTTTTTCTGGTTTCCATCCAAAGGCTGCATAAAGCTACAACATAAAGCCTTGGGAAAGGAGAATTGGGTATAAGTGATTCCATTTTGATTCTTTCTAATTAGTCCATTGATATTAATACCTTCGAAAGTAAAGATAGTGGGAGTAAGTCTAGTGGTACACTAGGATGTTGAAAACAATTTAAAAGAAATTGCATTATAATTTTCCATTAATTGAATCACTAAAACTTTCTGTGCTATCAATTTTCCCTTTAAGTAATAAAGCACTAATTGCTTAATTTTGAAAAAAAATTAACCATTTCTCTGGTCAGTGAACTCAGATTTTTATAAGTAGTTTATTTTGAACATCTCTTTAAATAAGTATGTTGCATTATTAGTTGAACTACCTAGTTTAATATTGAAGTTGGATAGATTCTCAACCCATGGGTTGGGGCCAAATATAAATGGGTTTAGAAGTCCTGTAGACTTGGGAGGAGAAAACTGAGGATGATTTCTTGAATTTATATGGTTAGGATTTGTTAATTCAAAGAATTTTTTTCCTATTTAATTTATGCAAAGCAATTATTAACATATAATTGGTTTATTATTAAAGCTATTTAATATAAGAAGTGGAACTAAACTGCAGACATTACATAATTCAGAATTGGTTATGCCCATGATATCAGTTATCACATTTTTCATTCTATTAGAGCCTTCACAAGAGTTCCTATGACCTTTGATGTTACATTTCAATTTTGCACCCATTACAACAAAATAAACAAAAATGTCATTCTATTAATATTTATAACTTTAAGACAGAATATTCTGGATATTTTAATTTCAGTAAGATGGAAGTTTCAGGGACACTAAGACACAGAAATAAGCCACTATTACATAGTTTTTGAATTTCTTAATAACTGCCCAAATAGCAGTTACCTATGTTGTTTTGTGTCCAAAGACAGGCCACTTCTACTTGTGTAAGAGGTGGTGGGTTCTATGGTAATGTTGGTGCTGACAGGAATGACTACTGTGTGTGTGCGTGTGTGTGTGCCCGCGCACACGTGCTTGCTTTATGTTTGGTGTATTTGGTGTCCACAGCCTCCAGCTAAACCTCTTTTGAGAATTTCTAGAGTAATAATCCAATGAGGGAAGGAGTGTTTTTTCCCACATGCTACTCTCACCTAACCAAGTAAGCTCCATCCTAAATTTAATTGAAATCTCAGATCATGACCTAGTAAGATCTGAATATATGAATTACAGAACCATGTATTGATTTGTGTGAGTCAGTGGGATCTCTAAGCAGAAGGTAATTCAAGAGACACCTGGGTGGCTCAGCCAGTTAAGTGGCTGCCTTCATTCAGCTCAGGTCTTGATCCTAAGGTCCTGGGATCCAGCCCCACATCGGGCTCCCTGCACAGTGGGGAGACTGCTTCTCTCTCTGCCTGCTTGTGCTCTCTCCGTCTCTGATTAAAAAATAATAATAAAAAAATAAAAGGGTTAACCTTAAACAAAAAAAGAAGGTAATTCAGACAAAGGGCTGGTATACGCTATTGTAGTCACCGGCTGGCAAAATGGCCCACGATCCTTGCCTCCTAGAATCCACATTCTTTTTTTTTTTTTTTTTTAAAGATTTTATTTATTTATTTGACAGACAGAGATCACAAGCAGGCAGAGAGGCAGGCAGAGAGACAGGAGGAAGCAGGCTCCCTGCTGAGCAGAGAGCCCGACGCGGGACTCGATCCCAGGACTCCCGAGATCATGACCCGAGCCGAAGGCAGCGGCTTAACCCACTGAGCCACCCAGGCGCCCCTAGAATCCACATTCTTATGTAGTTTCTTCCAATATGATTCACATCTGGTATGTGTGAATGATAGGTCAGCGGAAGTGATGGTGTGTGACTTCCAAGTCTGGGTCATAGAAGGTATTAAAGCTTCTGCCTTGTTCTTTTGGGTCTCTCATTCAGGGAAAGCCAAGCATGAGGGCCCACAGGCAGGCCTGTGAGGAGGCCCATGTAGAGAACAACTGAAGTCTTCTGCAACTTGCCAGATAAAGGAGCGAGCCCCTTTGGAAGCAGCACTTGCCGCCCTATTCACGCCTTCTACCGACAAAAGCACCTGTTAAAACCTGATTGTACTCTCATCAAAGACTCTGAAATAGAACTATCCAATCAAGCTACTTTAAAATTGCCAACCCACAGAAACCATGAAAGATATTTTTCTTGCTTTGAGCCTCCAAGTTTTAGGATGATTTGTCACAAAGCATTAGGTGCTTACCATAGTAACCTATTCCCCTTCAGTAGGGAAATGCAGATATTTGACTTGAAAAGGTGACCTTTGGTATACTTAGCATATAGCAGGTACTAAGAAAGTATTAATTAGATATGTTAATAAATATAGAAATGGAAACAGTTAAAAATATAGGACTGGAACTTAGCTAAGATTAAAGAAATGAATTAGCATTCTAGTAATCAGAGAAATATTTTTATATTGTTACAGCATTTAGCCTCCTGGCATGGGAGAAGCAACGTAGAAATGTTGAACAACAGGACATGAACTGTAATCTCCCAACATATAGCAGAGATGTTTATTTCCATTATAATATTATAAGAAGAAAATTGTAAGGGCATTTAATCTGTGGCAGATTTAGTGGGATGTGAATTTTATGCATCAGCTTGGCGAGGCTATAGTATATGGTTTTTTAATCAATCCCTAATCTAGGTATTTCTATGAAGGTATTTTGTATGTGTGGTTAACATGTATAATCAGTTGACTTTTATGTGATGTTGGTAGGCCTCATCCAATTAATTAAAGGCCTTCAGAGCAAAAACTGAGGACTTCTGAAGAATTTCTGCGTCAAGGCTGTAGTATCAACTTCTGCCTGTTTCCAGCCTGTCAGTCTGTGGATTTCAAATTCATGGGCCCCTACAATTGTGTGAGTCAATTCCTTAAAATTTCTTAAAAAGTCGATTCCTTAAAATTTCTTTCTCTCCACACACACACGTGCACACACACAGACATACACGCCCTGTTTTTTCTTTTTCTCTGGAGAACCCTGACTAATATAGACAGTTATTTCCACTGAATATGGATACACTCCCTTACATTTTTCTGTCTTCTTCAATTAGGTGATGCTAAGTGGTCAGATTGGATACTAGCCTGTGAGCAGTAGTGACCTGTGTCGTATTTAGGACAAGCCACTGAGGAGCCAGGATGTTTTCTCCTTCTTTCCCTTCTAGACTGGAAGTATCTTAGACACTATCTGCCACTTAAAATACCATTGCCATTAAAAAAAAAACAAAAAAAAAGACAGCCCAACTAGTAGTGGACTGTGATATGAACAAAATAAAATCTTTGTTATGTTAAGTAACTGAGATTTCAAATTTCATTATTTTACCAGTTTATCCTATCTTGAATAATACATTATCTAAATGGAAAAGAATCAGGTCATGGGCTTATTAATCAGAGGTCTTCTGGTTGTATGCAAATGAAAAGCCATCTCAATCCATTTTTAAAAATAGAATGGCTTATATAAATTGAGTGGTCCAAGAGTAGATTTTGTATTTATTCACAGCTGAATCCAGAGAGTCAAAAAACTGTCATCAAGATTTGTGTCTCATTCTTTTTTTTTTTTTTTTTTTAAAGATCCTATCCATTTATTTGACAGACGGAGATCACAAGTAGGCAGAGAGGCAGGCAGAGAGAGAGGGGGAAGCAGGCTCCCCGCTGAGCAGAGAGCCTGATCGGGGCTCGATCCCAGGACCCTGAGATCATGACCTGAGCCGAAGGCAGAGGCTTTAACCCACTGAGCCACCCAGACGCCCCTTTGTGTTTCATTCTTAATTTGTATTTTTTCCTTTTTTTTTTTTTCTTTGCACCAACAAAAGCCATAGGGAATGATTCTGATTCACTTGACTGGGTTGTCCCTAACTCTGAGCTATTCACTGCAGAGGAGTCATGGACTAAACTCCTGGGTCAACTTTGTTCAGAAGCCTATTCTTAGAGATGGGGCAGTTGGGGGACTGGTAAGATCAGCCCCACTCACATCACAAAGACTGGACCTGGGTTAGGGGAGATTATGCAAAGGAAAATTAGGCTGCTCTGATCAGAAGTCCAAAGAGAGTCAGGTGGGCAAAGCCAATAAATTTCTACCTCAGGCAGTAGAAGTTTATATGTCTTTTATATCAGGAGAAATGAAACTGAATTGCCTATATAGAATCAGATGCATGGAGCACTGGGTGTGGTGCATAAACAATGAATCTTGGAGCCCTGAAAAAATAAAATAAAATTAAAAAAAGAAATAGATACATTTGTTGAACATGCTTTTTAAAACTGAAATGTTGTGGTGAGTGATTGGTATGCTGGCTATGCAACTGACACTTGGAAGAGTAGCTGTTTCAATGTAGTAATTCATGGAACTGGAAGAGGAGCTGTTGCAATGTAGTAATTCATTTTAATCAAAGATAAAAGAAAGAACTTGCCACATCAAGAGCGTGTGTATCAATAATACATCTATCAATGTACAGAAGATGTCACATATGATTGAAAGCAATCGAAGTGATATTACATCTCTCAAGAAATAAAAGCCAAGGGCAGGTTATTCCATATTGAAACCATAATCATAATTATCCATTATTTAGATAGTACTGACACGTTGAGAACTTGTTCAGAGAACAATTAACAAGCTGACTATTCAACCACATTCTAATCTATTTTATATAATCTGAATCAAGTTAGTCAAATATAAAAACTGATTCAAGTAGAAGCCTTCTTATTTCTTATTTCTCAGTTATGGTATTTATATGAAAAAGTTGCTAAGCGGTGATAAAACACACATAGGGATGTGTGTCTGTGTGGGTCCATTATGGACCTTGTTTTGTGATATATATTTCCATAACTAATAAAGTTAGATAAAACTAAGTATGAGCAGAATTATAAATCTTTTATTTATGTAATAGTGCACTGGATATTTGCTAAAGATTTTAAAATTTTGTAAGAAATGATCTTTCTCATTTAAAAGGTTTAGAGAATCATTTAGTCTCCAACTTGGGTTGGTTGGATGGCATTAAGAAGCAAAAAATATTCAAGTAACCCTATTCCCCCTCTCCTTTCCTTTACTTTTTTTAAAAAGAAAAAGTATTGACTGCAAGATGGAGAGAACAGTAAAATTTCGAACATGCTAATTTCCTGCCAAATTTCAGGAATCCGTTTCTGATTTTTAATGGGCATGACAAAATTGGAATTGGTGAGATCAAAGTCTCATAGGAGTTTAGAAACTGACAGAAATTCGGTAAATATTGTGATATATAACACATATAGACATATAAAGACAAATACTGTAAATAAAAGTTTAAAAAGCATCTGCTTTTAATACAAACCACAGGTCAAAACTGTGAAGGCACCTCTAGATAATTATTTTCCTGAATCTCCTTCTTCAAGAAACTTGTCGGGGTATTTTGATCTTTTGTCTCAGTCTTTCCTAAGTTTCTGACCCAGGCTCACTGAACCTCTATTCAGAGTATGTTGACACGACACGGTACTTACCACGTCCTGGGCACATTACCCACATTTCTCAGAGAAGTGAGGAGAATTCAGTTCGGCCTGACTCTAGATTCCATCTGCAGGTTCTCAGTCTGCCATGGTGCCTTGCCTGTCACACACGATATGGGTTGTTACGGTTGTGCCCCTCTCTTCCGGATGATTCTCTGTTCACTCCTTCCTAATAAGCATCGGGGTCACCTGATCTCTCCTCCCTTACCTAGTTTTAAAATTGTGACGGGAGGGGCGCCTGGGTGGCTCAGTGGGTTAAGCCTCTGCCTTCTGCTCGGGTCATGATATCAGGGTCCTGGGATCGAGTCCCACATCGGGCTCTCTGCTCAGCGGGGAGCCTGCTCCCCCCCCCTGCCTGCCTCTCTGCCTACTTGTGATCTCTCTCTCCCTGTCAAATAAATAAATAAAATCTTTAAAAAAAAGTTGTGACAGGAATCATGCTTCTTAAGACTGAATCACCTTGGCCCTGAAGTCTCATAGGAAGCAAAGGGTTCATGTTAGTATTTTCACTCTCCTATACTAGCTGTGCGATCTTGGACCAATGCCTTAATCTGTTAGTGCCTCAATCCTTTCTTCATTCCTCTCATTTACCCATGAGATCCTCTGACCTCTTAGCTGAGCTTTGTGGAATTTCTAGTGATGCCAATGAATTTGACCTTATGTTAAATTATCTTGTTTTTTTTTTCTCTCTTTTTAAAAAATAATTCTCATGTATTAGGTATGATTTTGACTTGCAATTGGGGGTGGGGGAACAATAGACAACATTTTTTTTTACAAGCTGAATGTGGACTGGAGACCCTTACTTTTAGTGTAATCTTTTGTGTGTGGGGGTGGGGGTTGTAGATTATGACTTTTCTTTAGAGTTGTGTGAACAGTCAAGTGTGTGAAAAATGGGAGAAGATCCTGGTCCTTCATCCATTGTGTTGGTTGTCTTTCAGTACTCCTCTTATCAAGTGATGCTGTTGGGAAGAGTGGCTTCCCTACCATTTTTGAGGTACCGCTGCTCTGGAAGGACTCAGGTGGCTTCACAGTGCTGACCTCGGACTTCATGGCAGTCACTGTTCTCTGTGAAGAAGAGTCTTGTGTCTTTGAAGCCAGGATTCCACAGATGTCCAAAAGCTTTCTCACCTTTTTTGTCCCTGGCACTGGGCACACAGGTATATGAACATGCACCCCATATGAAAACCATAAAGTCCTCCAATTTCTTCATTAGTCTCCCAGGAGCCATTTTCTAAAATTACTCCAAGCACAACCTCTTTCCCCCTCTCCCTGCTGGGATGACCCAACATAGTAACCACAGGTGCTTTGAGCCCATAACAAAAGCCTAAAAATTCTTGATGCCAGACAACCTCTTTCTGCCTCTGAAACCCAAAGCTGTTAACATGCCCTAGAAACAAAGCAAATCAGAATACAATGTGGGAAGTTCCCATTTCTAAGGGTTTGGGTAACAGTAATGATATTAAAATTGCATTTCTTTAGAGAGTCTCATACAGGAGAGGGGATAAGACAGGAGTTATTATCTCAACAAATTATCCAGCAACATTGTTCTTCATGTGTATTTTAAAAGGATGTCAGAAAATCTAAAAGTGGGGACGGTGAATGCTTAACTTTCACAGCCACTACTTTCTGCCTCACCCACCACAGAGAGAGTTAATTACTCAGTTCTGTCAAAGGTCTACATTTGTTTGTTAATTCTCAGTGTAATGGATAAGACAGCCAGTACTAATGAATTTGATTCAGAAATTGAAATTAGAATATGCTTACCATCTCTTCCCTAAATATTATATAATGTGGAAAATTCTGAAATTTAGTGATGGTGCCAAAGGAGTGGGGCAGAGGGGAAAGATGAAGGGATGACTGATCAAAATGTTATGTTTCAGAAAGGTCCTGGGGAACATGTGCCCACTTTAAACCCAGAATTTGCTCTGCAGCCTTTGTTCTGAGCACTTTCGTATTGTGAGTCCATCCAAGAAAAAGTGTTGGGAGATAGATATATTCTAAAGAAACATTTAAAAATCTTGCAAATTCCTTGGTGGAAAATTAAATTTCTAGAGAAGAAGCTGGAAAAAATACTTTTGGTGGTCTACCTATTGAGACCAAATCAGCACCATAGAGTTAATAAAACAATTTAAAGAAAATAGAGAAGAGTTGGATGTTCCTAAAGCCTGCTACCTTCCACATAGGATAGCATCATGGACCCTTCTCTAAAATAGAAACATATGTGATGAACAGAGCAGTGAACTAATGTGAATGGCCTAGTGTATTAGGGTTCTCCAGAGAAACAGAAGCAATAGGAGATAAAGACATACATAAGCATTCCTACAATTTTTGGCTTTTCTTCCATTTATTTATTTTAAGGAATCGGCTTGCTAGAATTTAGAGGCTGAGAAGTCCTAAGACTGCAGGGTGAGTCAGCAAGTTGGAGACCCAGGAGACCTTGATGGTATAGTTCAGGTGTAAAGTTGTCAGGCTTAGAGCGGAAGAGCCAAAGTTTGGGTCTGAAGGCGGGAACAAGTTGATGTCCCAGCGGGAAGGTACTTAGGGAGGAGGAACTCTCACTTCCTGGAGGCGGGTCTTTGTTGTTGTTCTCAGGCCTTCAACAGCTTCCAGGAGCCTGGTCCAGCCCCATTAGAGAGGGCAATCTGGTTTACTCAGATTATCAACTTAAATGGTAGTCTTACCCAAAACACCCTCACAGGAACACCCAAATAACTGGGTACCCTGTGGCCCAGTCAATTTGATACATAAAGTTAGCCATCCTACCTGGGAACTCTTTTACCTGAATGAAAAGAGCTCATGAACTAAAGACAAAGGGATTTTTATCCTTCGGGTCTAGTTTTTTAAAACATCATGCAGATTGCCACTCATTTTTTATTCGTATCTATCTATTTATCTAGATGTCTAGCTTCCCTAAAAAGATTTTACTTATTTTTTAAAAAGATTTTATTTATTTATTTATTTATTTATTTATTTATTTATTTATTTATTCTAGACAGAGGAAGAGAGAGGGAGTGCAGGGGGAGGAGCAGAGGGAGAGGGAGAAGCAGACTTCTCGCCGAGCACAGAGCCCTAGGTGAGGTTCAATCCCAGGACCCTGAGATCATGAGCCCTGCAGAAATCAAGAGTCAGAAGCTTTCACAGACGGAGCCTTGCAGGTGCCCCTCTCTGAGCAGATTTTAGTAGACTATCCAGATTCACTAGCCTTACAATTACAATTACAATTACAATTACAGTTCAGGCTGTTACACAGATAACTGATGCTCATTAAATAAAAGCATGGTCAATTCCAGTTCAGATGATGACATTATCTAACCTAATTCCAAGAGGCAAGCCTACCCAAAGACTAACAGCACTGCTGCATTATTCATATGTTTGCAGTTTACTTACTTTAAGGTCTCATGTACATCTAATTTGTGTTATTTATTTATTTAAAAATTTTATTTATTTATTTGACAGAGAGAGATCACAAGTAAGCAGAGAGATAGGGGGAAGCAGGCTCCTTGCCAAGCAGAGAGCCTGATGCGGGACTCAATCCCAGGGCTCTGAGATCATGACCTGAGCTGAAGGCAGAAGCTTAACCCACTGAGCCACCCGGGTGCCCCTAATTTGTGTTATTTAATGTGTATAAGAAATCCACATAGAGGTACATTTATACACACACTTAAACCATGCAATGAATTTTAAAGTAAAATTCCCCTGCAGAATTTTCCGTGTATCTATCTTACTCCTTTATGCCCATTTTCCTTTTTCTGCAATTTATCTAAATGGCGTTTGACAACTAATTTCAGATACTTGGTAAGCATTCCTAAGATTTTTGGCTATCCTTTCCTCTATTTTCTAATGTAAAAGACAAGCAGCTGAGAGAAAACAGAACCAAGTTTGGCTGGCCCTGATACAAATTTCAACTATTTCTATTCCACAGCTACCAACCAGACTTACTGTTAGAAAAATATTAACCTTAGCCACAATCTCAATTTTATCATACCAGCAAACGTTGGAAACTCTGAAATCAAAACTAATTACACCAAGAGTTAAATCTAATTTAGTGGGCATGTGAATTTATAAAATAACAAAGTCACAGGATAATCCTCACTTCTCTGATTCTTTTCTGGAAAATGCATTATAAACACACTGTATTTTCCCACAGGAACCTAAAATTGCGAATGCATTCCTGCTCAGTTACTCACCATCAAATAAGTCATGGTTGTGACTAGCGACACATGATAAAAGCAAAGATGAAATGATAAACATGTAATAAACTAATTAATAAAATTATTTTAGAAGTGCTGTAGGATTGGGAAAATGTTTTTTCAATATTTTCTGAGATTTTTACTAAAAAAAATTCTCTAAAATGTTGGCAACTAATTTAAAATATTAAAAACAAAAACAAAAACAAATAAAAACCCAGCCATAAACAACACTCTGGCAGTCACAGAAAACATGGATACTGGCCAGATAGGGCATCAGTCCTTGCAGTTCAAACCTGGGCTTGAACAATCAAACTGATACCCAGAGAAGTTAAATAACTTGTCCTAGAACACACAGCAAATTAGAATAAGAGTTGGGACTAAAAATCAGTCCTTGTGAATTTAGCTAATGTTCTCTCTACATCAGAGAAGGAACAGTTGGAGATGCATTTTTAAAAATGGGCAAGACTGTGGGAAGAGAGAGGGCATTCTGCCCCAAGTATCCTGCTATCAGTGGAAGCAGCCAGTTCCCAGTGTGAGCAGGAAGGTAGTCCTGACTGCAAACAGGAACTGCCTTCTGAGCTCTCTCTTCCACAGGGCAGGGGCAGGCAGGATAAAGGCAATGAATTCCTTTCTCTGCTCGGGACTCCTGTCATGTGGCCTTTTAAATTCATTTATTCAAACGTCTTTGTTTAATGGCTGCTATATTCTATATTCCTATGGGAAATATAAATGTAACAACATGTTTTCTGACATCCAGAAATGGAAAAAAATTTAAAAAGTAAAGCTAACATACATTTGACATAGATAAAATGAAGATGCTTACTACACAGTCACAAAACAGTTCAATAGTAAGGTTGATTGCCTTGGAATTGATCTCGGCTCAGGGACTGATTGGAATGAGCCAGGCAGCTTAAATGGTACCTGGGGAAGTTTTACTGAAGACTTGTTTCTGATCAATTTTCTTGTAGCAAGCAGAAACACTTAAAATTATGCTGTTAACCTTACTCTATGCTCAATGTTATGTTTACCTTCTTTTTAAATATTTTTTTATTTTTTATTAGCATATACTGTGTTATTAGCCCCAGGGGTACCGGTCTGTGAATTGCCAGGTTTATACACTTCACAGCACTCACCAAAGCACATACCCTCCCAATGTCCATAATTATGTTTACCCTCTTAAAATTTAGACCTTGCAGCATTTAAATATGTGAAGGCATCATTAAGTAGTTCAGAGGTTGAAGAGAGGTCCCTTCTTACTCATCTCTTTGTTCTCTCTTTAGGTCTCTTGTTTTCTATATCAACTTTACACATAAGGGACAGCTTTAAAAGAAAAGCAAATTCAAGATGGATTTATTCAAGAAGAGGCAGGTAGGTCCCTAAGTCATTTACAGACTGCTGGCCAACATAGACTTTCTTTAGCTGGGAGGTCTGCCTCCTTTTGCCTACCCTTTCAACCTGGGAAAGTGTTGTTAGATGAACCTTCTATGGACATCATAGACTAAGCAGGTAAAGGTGCTAAGAAATGAAGTTCAGGTGTCAATCAGGCAGACCTGAATGATCAAGAATACCTAAAATACTAAACAAACAAACAAAAATTATGCCTGGTACTATTTCCTAGTTGACAACTAAAATTATTCAGATTTCCTGCTACATACTCCAAACAGGGTCTATTTTTAACCAGAAAAAAAAAAAAAAAGCAAAACTTTTAACAGGTTTCCTTTAACAGGAAGATTTTTTTTTCTATATTTAACAGTTTTCTACTATAATACATCATATTTCATAATTACTGAGTTTGTGCTACTATCTACTCAAGTGTTGGTGTTTTAGATAAACATGGACATATAGTAACTTTCTTTTTTTGATGAATGACTAATAATTTCATTTATATTCTTTTGATATTTGAGGAATATCTACTTTCTCTAATGCAGATCTTAGGTTTGCTTATGAATTAACAATATGCCATATCCTATGATATATATATAACTCTGAAATGTTCTCCTTTGGTGATCTTTTCTCTGTTTGATCTTCCAATACAACATAGTGATTTGGATCCTGGCTCTGCCACTTGCTATCTGTGTGACCTTAGACCAGGTACTTAACCTCCATGGGCCTCAGTTTCTTCAGCTGAAAATGGAAATGATAGCAATAACATCTTCTTATAAATTATGAATTCACATTATAAAACATATAATGAATTAACATTATAAAACATATAAGCAGTGCCAGACACATAGTAAGTGCTACATACATGTTTGTAAATGAGTAAAATACTTTTCTATCATCTAAATATATATGTAAATATCTATGCAACACGAGATTGCTTTCAGCTTAGAGATTAACTTCTTTTCTTCTCTGGTCCTCCTTTGTCTTCTTCACCTTCTTCTATTAGGCTTTAGAAGAACAAAACAAGACATCACCAGGGAAGACTGACTTTGTGTATGCCACCTTTTCAAACCTGAGATTACAAATTGTAGCATACTTTGGAAGCAAGTAATAGAAAATTCGATTCCATCCCACTGGTTTAAATTGCCTCACAAAGTCATGCAAGAAAGCAGAATGGGTGTCAGGGTTGGCTTAACTTAGTGACTATAACTTTTCTCTTCTTTTTTCTTTTTTTCATTTTCCTTGACTTTGTTCCTTTTAGTACAATGGCTTTTCTTTAGGCTCACTTGCCTCATGGTGGCAAAATGCCTTTTGGAGGCTCAAGGCTCCTTATAATGGGGCATATAGAAGATGAGGGATAGTCTATTTTGCTTTTAAAACCAAAGAAGTTTCTTGCCAGAAACATCCAGAAAAAATCCCTTTATGACTTCCTGGTCCATATTAGGTTACAAGCTAATTCCTGAATCAATTTTTGAGGCTAGGGGACTATCGTGAACTAATTAGATTAAATGAACTGACCTTTACTATGGAGGATGGGATTACTTTTAAATACATGAGGCCCAGTTCCAGTGCCAAGGTTCATCAGCTTCCTTTTAAACCATTGGTAATGGTGTGAGGAGTAGATGCCTGAACGAGAGTGGAATAGTGTTAGAAAGATGGAGGAGGAAGAGATACTAGTAGACAACCATTGACGTCTACTACATAGGTTATGTTCCCAAAGCAGGAGACTGGAAATGCATCATTGTCAGTAGTAGATGTCTAAATGAGGAAGCAGTTATGTCCAGGCACCTTCAAATTCCACAAATCATTTTTTTAATTATATACGTCATTTTTAGGATTTTTGTGGTTATTAAGACCACACATAATCAAGACTCCATAAGCAACCTTGTCTGTCCATGGTACTGACTTGGGCACCAGGGTCACACAAATCTAACTGCAGCTTCTGGGCTTATTATTATTTTTTTAATTAACATAGTATTAAATGTGTTTCTTTGTATTTTGAAATAATTTTAAGTTTGTAGGAAATTTGCAGGAGTAGTGTAATAAACTTTTTTCTCTGAACCATTTGAAAGTAAGTTACTGAGATGATGCCTGTTACACACCAGTAGTTAATGTGTAATTCCAAAGGCAAGGATGTATTACTACCCAAATATCATATAATCATCAAAGTCAGGAAACTAATATTCCCCCATTACTTCTAGCTTGTTGTTGATCCCATTCATGTTTTTTCAGTTGTCCCAATAGGATGATTTATAGCAAAAATATCCAGTTTAAGGATCTTTTCTTAGTTGTTGTTTCTCTTCAGTCTCCTTCAGCCTTGAATCTCAGTCATTCATGACCTTTATGGGCCAGTTATTTGATAAAATACCCTCAATTTGGTTATGTCTTATGTTTCCTCATGATTTGATTCAGATTATGTATATGTGGCAGGAATGTCTCAGAATCACGGAAGTGACAGTGCATTCTTTTCATTCTGTCCTATCAGGTGGTCTTTGATTTTAATTTGTTCCATTATTGGTGATGTTTACTTTGACTCCTTGATTGAAGTGTGTCTGTCAGGTTTCTTCACTATTAGCTTACTCAATTCTCTTTATAATTAACAGGAATTGAGAAGAGTTTGTGTGCAGTAGACTAGACTTCAGGGCAAGCTTAATGTAAGTTGTTTTTTTTTTTTTTTGTAATTTCTTTGATTCTTTTAATATACAATTATGTAAATATCCCATTCTCTGTCAAACTTTCACCCATTTGTTTCAGTATCCATTGATACATTTTGGCTAAATTCATTGTGTTATAATGGTGATGGTTGTCATATATTTGATTTTTCTAATTTAAGCATTCTTCTATATTTATTAGTTCCCCTTTTAGTGTAAGATTCTTATTTACTTGTTTATCTCTTTATGTTGATATGTCCTCACAAATTCACATATTATAAAATGGACTGTAATGTAATGTGTTAATTTTGATGCTCACATTGTTCTTTATATGGTTAATCGAAGTTCCGTCATTCTGGCTTCTGTGTCAGTTTGGCACATCCTTTTCGTTCATTAAGTACTTCATTACTAGGGTGTTCCAGACCCGTTTGGTACTTTCCAATTCCAGCCCCAGAATCAGACATTTCTCTAGTGGGCCCTGCTTCTTTTAATGGAGAATGGTATATAGAAACCAAGATTTGGGTGCGGATTATGCTTATTCTTATAGGGTGACCCTCTCCCCAGGATCTCTCAGTAGTCAGAGGTAGAGAAAATATTTGAGTTCAGTACTCTGTGTCTCAATTCAGTGTACCCCAAATCTAATTTTAGCTTTGTTGGAGGGATACTGGTCTTAATCGTGCAGGAGATATTGGATTACACACAAAATGCTTCCATGAAATGTCCAACAGTATTAGTTTCTGATGGTTTCTATAACAAATTACTAGAAACTTGGTGGTTTAAAGGAACACAGATGTGTTCTAATGCTATAATAAAGGTCAGAAGTCTGAAATCAGTTTCACTGGACTGACGTCAAGATGTTGTGAGGACTGATTTCTTCTTGTGGCTGTGGGACAGAGTTTGTTGCCATTTTCCAGAGGCCATCTATATTTCCTGACTGATAGATCCTTCCTCTGTCTTCAAAGCTCATTCCTCTAATTTCTGCTTTTCTCTCCCAGTCTTTGCAATTGGCTTTCTCTTTCTCTCTCTTTTTAAAGATTTTATTTATTTGTTTGACAGAGATCACAAGTAGGCAGAGAGGCAGACAGGCAGAAAGAGAGAGGGGGAAGCAGGCTCCCTGCTGAGCAGAGAGCCCGATGCATGCGATGTGGGGCTCAATCCCAGGACCCTGAGAGCATGACCTGGGCCAAAAGCAGAGGCTTAACCCACTGAGCCACCCAGGCACCCCACTTTCTCTCTGACTCTGCCTCCCGCTTCACTCTTTTTAGAACTCTTATGATTATCCTGGTTGTCCAGATAACTGCCTCATCTCAAAATTCTTAATTTAATTCCACCTCAAATTCCCTTTTGCCATGTAGAGGGACATAGTCATAAGTTCCAGGAATTATGACATGAACATTTTTGGAGCCACCACCCCACCAATACTCAGCTAGTCTCTTTGCATTTTCTAACTATTTGTTTAGCATAAATTTCACTTCTGAATTGTATTAAATAGGACACTTGGATTTCCAAGTGTTATAAAAGAACACAATTTGGGGAAAAATATGGGGAAAAAAAAGGGGGACTTTATTGGCTCTCATAAAGGAAAGTTTCAAGCCTATGTTCTACCCTGATAAATCCAAGGCGTCCCAGATGTTGGTAGCATCTTTCTCTCTGTCCTTCATCTCTGCTTTCCCTTGTGTTTCTTCTCAGCCTGGCTCTCATCTCCTATTGGCAAGAGGGCCTCTAGTGGCTCCAGGATTTATTCTTCCATTTTGGAACTCCAGGACATAGGGAGATTTTTTCCCCCCCGTAGTGTCAATAAAATCTAATTAGTGAATTTCATTGATTTAGCTTTAATGGGACTCTGTAAATCAAAATGTTAGCTGTTGTTAGTGAAACCACAACCATTTTATGTATTTTTAGTTTATTTACCACTTGACGTATTATTAATTTGCTTATTCGTTTGTTTTTCCTCAACTTCTTCTACCTCCCTCCTCCTTTTTTACTTCCTTTCCTTTTAAATATTCTTATTTCAAAAAGAATCAGATAGTATTCTATGATTCTTGTTGTCTCTTAACTTTTTTTACTTGTTTTTTGAGACAAAAATAATTTAGTAAGGAAATACAATCTTAAGATTTTTTTGTGGTTGATAACTTTATTATTTCACAATTAATAATGGACTAACTTAATAATTACTACATTTAATAAATTTGTTTTTCTTAAAATGTTTTTTATAATTATGAATTTAAATTGTTTAAAGTTCCTTTCTTATGTGTTGGTGAGCCCAAGATGAGAACAGAATGCATAGCGTTAAAGATAATTAGATACATAAAATACATATTTACATTGAAGAGGTTAAAATCTGCATATGCTTTTAGCATTTTCTGTGGTGTTGATTTTTTTCGTTTGTTTTATGTTGCTGTTTTCTTTTGTTTCTATAATTGAAAGTTTTATGAAGTGTAAAGAGATTTGGGCCGTTTACTGATCTGAATAGGTAATTTATGCTGTCTCTACTGGTAGCTCTTTTTCAAAATTTTCTAGTGCCACATATCCTATTTATTTCCAGGAATAAGCCCATGTCAAATTCAAACAAAACCAAGTTTACTTGAATATTAAGATACACTTTAAAAAAATGGAAGTTTTTATAAGGTAAGCTTTACCAACTTCTAATATATTTTTTAAAATTTCAAACTCTTATTGTATTTTTAGTTGGAACTAGACCGTATAAGTGTTTTAATGCCTCTTTCATCAGAATTTATACTCCTTTGAGGGAGAAAGAAGGAGAAATGTGCACAAAAATGGAGCTTGACCAGTACTTTTAGACTGATTGGTATTCACATTATAAAGCTGGACTCTATTACTTAACAACGCCTCTATTACTTAACAACGCCTCTTAAAAATTTGTCTTTTTCATATTGTGGATATATCAGTTGCTATTTTACAGACTATGATTGTCAAATACTTGTAGCCTATAGATGCTATTATATTTTGCATAATAAAAATAATTGTTTTGGTTTAGTGTAGAAACATTATGTTGAGAGAGTGGGACACAGAGAGAGTGTACAATCATGGAGCAATGTATTTTCTATCTCCAGTATTTTTAAAAACCTTTCTATGGAGTCAATTCTCTTCTTGCCCTATGGATAAACTTAAAGCTAGTTTCATGACTTTTCAGGTTACTTTTAGGTCCTTTTAGTCCCACAGACAATCTCAGGTCAATTGAATATTTATTTTCATGAAATAGAATTTTCAAGTTCACTGATGCTAAAGATTCTCCCCTTCCCTAGGTTGCGAGACCAGCTGTGGAAAGAGGTGGCTAATTAGCTTCTTTCTTTTATATCTTCAGAGAGTGCTTCTTCTTTTTTCTCACTCTGGAGACTGCCTCTCTGCTCCTCCTTTAGAGCTGAAAGAGGTGTGGAGAGGGGAAATACATTTATTGACACTACTTGTCTGGCACTGATATTTGTTAGTTTCCTCTAGCCACGTCAGGTGTAAAATGTCAAGTTTTACTGGCAAAGTGTTTTTGTGTGTTCTCTGGAGAGCACCACACCTTCCTTCCTCCATTGTTGGAGGTCTCACATCTATATTTCCTTGATGCTAGTGAGTACATTTTCTGGCTGACTGTTTATAGTTTCTCTGTCAGCTCTTAGGAATCTAGGTTTACTCTCTGCTGGGTTATCTCATGTGCAAAGGCAGTCATGGGCAGGACAACACCCAGGCCATTTGTTTCTTTTGTCAGGGATATATCAAATTCACTGGAACAATCTCTCTTGACTCTGCCTTCACAGCGAAGTCAGCCATGTTCTGCCATCAAGCAGATTTATCAGGTGTGGTTCTGATGTCAGGCAGTTGTGATCCCCAGACTCCAGAAAAAATTTGTCAAGCTTTCTGACTAGGTCATCAGTCCCCCTTTCCATAGTATACCTTCCAAAGTAGCTATAAGGAATTTGTAGGAGAGGAGAAAGATGAATTTTACCTATATAAACTATAAGAAAATATTTTTGTATCAAGTAGTTGGCTCAAGTTCCAAGGCATTTGCAAAATGATTGCTTGATCAAATTCATTCAGCTCAACAATTAGCTCTTATTGGTACTGTAGTTTCATTCATGAACAGTTTGTAAATAACAACAGCTGGTTTATAAGTATTATGCAAATCATAAAATGCTCACTTATTATCAATAGTTTGTTAATGGACTACTAAGAAGCCAGGAAAAATATTGTCATTTCAACAATTACTTCCGTAAAAGGGACAAATTATAAATTATAGGCATACAAGTATTAATATACACTTGACTCCAAAATCAAGACAATAGCTTTTTCTTTAAAAAAAAAAATATATATATATATATATGTGGGTGTATGTATATATATATATATATATATATATATATATACACACTTAGTTTGGTATGCTGTGAGATTTATACATTATTTCTAGAATTTATCATTTTGTATCATTTACATGTACATTCTTTTAATGTCAGCCATTCTTCCTGTAGAAATTTATCCTTAAAAGATTGATAAGTTGGGGTGCCTGGGTGGCTCAGTGGGTTAAAGCCTCTGCTTTCGGCTCAGGTCATGATCTCAGGGTCCTGGGATCGAGCCCCACATCGGGCTCTCTGCTCAGCAGGGACCCTGCTTCCTCCCCTCTCTCTCTGCCTGCCTCTCTGACTACTTGTGATCTCTGTCTGTCAAATAAATAAATAAAATCTTAAAAAAAAAACGATTGATAAGTATGCTGTGTGTTTATGTGTATGTCATTTACTACTTTTTTTTTAGTATAGAAAATCAGAAAATAGTAATGGTAGAAAGAAATGGTACATATTAATAGTAATATCTATTACTAGTAGATATTAATAATGGTAGATATTAATAGTAATGGTAAATAGAAAATGGTAGATGTTGGTTAAGTCAATCAGGATAAGTATATGTAATATTTTGCAGCCACTAATAATTGATGTATATCCTTATTTATTCACACTTAAATAATTTCCCAAAATATTGTTAATTGGGGAAATACCCTACAACCTGATGTGGATCGTATTATTCCATTATTGTAACAAAGAAGATAAATATTTTTATATATGTCTGGGGAATTCTGGAAGGCTATGCATTAGATTTTTGTAGTGGTTATTTCCAATGGTGAGATTCATATATTCATATATATTTCTTTAAGTGGGCCTGAGCATTATACTAGAAACTGGGGATACAAAGGAGAAAAATGTTGAAATTTTTGCCCTCATACAGCTTTTGTTCTATACACTAAATGAATAAATATAAACTAAATAAAGTTAGTATAGACTCAAAGAGTATTTTATGTAGGCAATAGCTATATCTCATAAATTGTGATATATTTTAATTTTCATTTATTTCAAAATAGTTTATTGTTTCCCCTTTGAATATTCTTTGAGCCAAGATTTATTTAGAACAGTGCTACTTAATTTCTTAATAACTGGAGACTTTCAGTTATGTTTCTGTTTTTGTTTTTTTAAGATTTTATTTATTTATTTGTCAGAGAGAGAGCGCGCGCGAGCGGGAGAACACAAGCAGGCAGAGCTGCAGGCAGAGGCAGAGGCAGAGAGAGAAGCAGGCTCCCCACTGAGCAAGGAGCCCGATGCGGGACTCGATCCCAGGACCCTGGGATCATGACCTGAGCTGAAGGCAGCGGCTTAACCAACTGAGCCACCCAGGCGTCCCGTGTTTCTGTTTTTTGAACTGAATTCATTTAAATTGAATTCCACTGTTGTTATAAAACATACTTTGTATAACTTCATTTACAGCTTTTTAAAATGAGTAGTACATTGGAATTAGTCTTACTGATTCAGCCTATTTCCCCCTTAAAACCTTCCTTAACTATTTTGGCTTTCCTGATAGCCTGCTTTCTTCTCTTAAATCATCAATAAATATTTATTTTTTTCCCAGTGCACATTCTTCCAAGTTAATGGGTGTACGTCCCACTGGGGGAAGGACTGGGAGAATCATCATGGTATATAATGCAGGACTTTATTTCTAGGGGTCTGGCTGTCTTTTTAGGCCAATGGGTTCCATTCTAGACCCGCAAATCAGCTCAGGTCCAGGAACGGAGCAAAGGATTGTACATTCTTATTGGAGTGGTCACCTTCAGTATGATGTCTTGCTCCCCTGGCCTCCTGGTTACATGTTAAGTAGCACCTAGGTTGGCTGCCTATCAATTCTGCTCGTTGGGGTTCCAGGTTCTCTAAAACTGACTCAATTTATTGCAGGTCCAGAGGCCTCGGTTGCCTCTCTGGCTTTGCTGGTCCTCCTAGTAATTGTCGCTGCTTGAACATCATGCTGCCTGTCCTCAACTACTTCAGGATCCCTTTATCTCTGAAGATAGTAACGAGCCCCGCTCTGTGAATGCATTTCTTGCCATCATACTTGGTGTGCCAAGGAGAACTACCCCTGAATTCCTCAGTGGTGCTTGTTGCCTCTCTCCACCACATGTCCTGATGGCCTTTGTGAATGGTTAGTATTCTGGGTTATGGAACATAATCCTGTAATCCTTTTTCTGGCCTCCCATATTATTCCTCTTTTACCAGTCTCTCTATTCCTTTGTCTATTTTCTGCTGTAAGAAATCAAGCATTTCTACTTTGGTGACATCATCTTTTTCCAGTCCTCCAAGAGCCATCTGAGCCGTGAATTGGCCATTTCCTGGAAGTTATAAGGTACTAAATCCCATGTCCCAAGAAAATGTCCCCAAATCAGTGAATTCTTGCTTTTCCAGTCTTATATACCTTCCTGGCTTGATCAAGTGCCTTCAAATATCAATCCTAGAAGTTCTACCTTAGCTTCTGCTTGTCAATGCTTAGAAATTCTTGCAACTCTCGAGGCATATCATTTCTTTCCTCTCTTATCAGATCCATTATGTTCCTAATCAGGTTCCGTTGGGTTTAGCCCTTGGTCATTATCAGCCTTGTCAGTCAAATAGGAAGTTCCTGAGAGGAACATGAAATGCCTTGTGAGGAGGAAGCCTCCATATCATCTTCCACAAAGCATAAGTGATAGATTTTAATAGGGTAGGGTGTACCATTTGTGTAAATCCATAGGTTTCAGGGGTTACGTTGTCAACAACCTCAGGGGCATCTCCTCAGATGGCCCCATCTCATGTTTCAGGATCTTGAGTTTCCTCATCAGAAATCTGACTTACTTAATGCCCCTGCATTGCCTGAGCGTTCAGACATCTCTGGGATTCTGAGACTAACAACAACTAACAAACATCTCTGGGATTCTGAGAATAGCTTACCCTCAGCTATGTCTGCTCTTCTTCTGTCTGAGATAGGGACATTCTGTGGGCTATTAGAGAGGACACAGTGCTTTCACTTTCAACCATTTATAGCTTGTGACCAGCCCTCAGTCTCTCATTAGCCTTCTGTGTGTCAGAACAGCTTAGCAATGAGTAGGATTGTTTTTCAAATGCCCACCATTGCACATGGCATAGTATTCTCTTCCACTGGGACATTTTCCCAGCTTACCACTGTTAAAATTTTAACATTTGTGCTATGTTAAGGGCAATTTGTGCCTGCCTACTAACCAGGATGACATCCTATTCAATTGCCAGGTAGTAGGTAACTAGTCCAAGTATTTTTAAAATTTATTTCTTATTTTTAATATAATTTTATTATTATTATTATTATTATTATTATTATTATTTAGAGAGACAGAGAGAGCATGCATGCATGGGGTATGGGGAAGGGAGGGGCAGAGGGAGACAGAGAGAGAAAATCTTAAGCGGGCTCCATGCCCATCATGGACCCTGACATAGGGCTCGATCTCATGATCGTGAGGTCATGACCTGAACTGAAATCAAGAGTTGGATACTTAGCCAACTGAGCCACACAGGTGCCCTAAAATCTTAGTCTGACTACCTTTACCTTGGTTTACTTTTCATACAGCTGGGTTGGTTTGGGTCATTTAAGAAACAGTTGCCAATATAGGGTTCAAAGTAGAAGAAATTAATTAACTAGGGAAATGCCTGACATCTGTCATAGCCTCAACACTAATATTAGCGACAGTTTCAGAGTGCAGCAACTGGGGTCCTCAGTGACGTGAGGTACTTAGACTCCCTGCAGTCAGATCTGAGAGGCATAGTCTCATGTCCACCACACATGCCAAATGCTAGAAGAAACAAGTTCTGAATCTATTTTTACTTTGAAATCTACATGGGTGATATTAATTATATGTCTAATTTAGAAACAATGGTGAGGAATGGAATGAAAAAAAGGAGGTTTAAGTATGGAAAAAAGTTAATCTTGGGGGACATTAATCTTTTAGGAGTGGTAATTTGGGAATCACATGGAAAGAAAGAAGTGGCCAGAAAAGTCAGAGTAAAATCAGGTAAAGAGGCATCCAGCTACTTCTCTCCATCTCCACCACCACCAACCCACTCTAAAACACTATCGTCTTTTTTTTTTTTTAAGATTTTATTTATTTGACAGACAGAGATCACAAGCAGGCAGAGAGACAGGCAGAGAGAGAGAGAGGAAGGGAAGCAGGCTCCCTGCTGAGCAGGGAGCCCGATGTGGGGCTCGATCCCAGGACCCTGGGATCATGACCTGAGCCGAAGGCAGAGGCTTTAACCCACTGAGCCACCCAGGTGCCCAACACTATCATCTTTTAATTGAACTACTATAATAGGCTTCTATGTAGCCTGTCCACACATTCCACTGCACCATTTTTTTTGTGTGTGTGACCATAATCAGAGAGGTCTTTAAAAGAACAAATTAGATTATATCCCTCCTCATTTTTCACCCTTCCTTCTTAGTATAAAATGTAAAGTCTTTTTTTTTTTTTAAGATTTATTTATTTATTTATTTATTTATTTATTTGACAGAGAGAGAGAGAGAGATCACAAGTAGGCAGAGAGGAGGAAGCAGGTTCCCTGCTGAGCAGAGAGCCCGATGCGGGCCTCGATCCCAGGATCCTGAGATCATGACCTGAGCCGAAGGCAGAGGCTTTAACCCACTGAGCCACCCAGGCGCCCAAATGTAAAGTCTTAAAAATGGTCTTCATGACCTAGTTTCTACCCATCTTTCCCGCTCCTCTGGTATGCTTGCCCACACTAGATAGTCCATTCACAATGGCTGTCCTTTAATTCTTTGAACTACTTCCCTTGTGCCTTGGAGTTTTTATATACATTGTTTTTGTTTTAAGGCTTTTGGTTCCTCTTCATTCATCCTTTCCTAACACAAAAGGCAAGGAAGGAGAGACTGTGAAGAAGATGATAGAAATCCATTTTGTCAAAGGCTTCTCCAAAGTCCAGTGATGCAAAACTGAAAAACTCCCGTTGGGATTATAGATAAAAATGTCATTGACTAAATCAGCAACTATTATTTCCAAAGGCATGGCAGAAGCAAAAGACACAGTGGAGTGGGTTGAAGGGTGTTTTAGAGGTCCAAAAGTGGGCACAATGATTATAGACTGCTTTTGGGAAGTCTAAAGACAGAAGCAGAGAATATTGTCTTTCTAAGTAGGACATAGGGTCAGGAAACATTTGGTTTATTTGTGTGAGATCTGAGAAACCTGAAGAAATGTGGAATATAGCTTCTTCTAGGACTGCTACAGACTTGTTTTTCTGGGCTGGCTCCAGAATACAACAGACAATAAATCCTGCAGTTGGGAGGGAAACCTCCTCACCAGTTCTCTCCTTTGAATTGTCTCCTCATTTTTTATCTTTATTTTCCATGAGCACTTAAAAATCTGAGCTCCATTTTTGCCTAACACTCCTTTTCTTGGCAGAATTGATGACTTTTACATTTCCCTTGGATTTCATTCTTTTTTGGTGCCCTGTTCTATGATTCCTTCCACTTGTCCTAGGAATGTAACGTATACCTATCACGTTCATGTTAAGAGGTAATTTAGAATATGAATTAATGCCGTGATTTTCAAGCATTGGAAAACAGTAGAATCCTTTATTCAAACAAATTGTCAATGCATTACACTGACAAAATCATAAATGACCTCAAGAAGAAGGCAGGTGGGAGAAGTAGAGACTTAACACACCCATCCCGTATTCTAGGAAGTTGCCAAGATACTTTTTCAAAACTTGTAGGATTCAATGGAATATGAAAATTTCCGTGCTAGATCATGCTAATATGATTATTTTATTACATTAATTCATGTACAGTGCTCCTATTTGAAAAAATTATGAAGGTTTCTTGGAGAGACTACAACGAAACTAACTATAGAAAATTTAAGATAGGAGTACCCAGCTGGCTCAGTAGGTTAAACATCTGACTCTTGATTTCTGCTAAGGTCATGATCTTAGGGTCCTGAGAATGAGCCCCATGTTAGCTTCTGCACTGCACATGAAACCTGCTTAAGAGTCTCTCTCCCTCTTCTTCTTCCCCTCCACCCCAGCCCCTCACTTATGCTTTCTCTCTCTCCTTTTCAAGAAAGAGAGAAAGAGAGAGAGAGAGAGAAAGGAAGGATGGCAGGAAGGAAGGAAATTAATTTAAGACAATATAAAAATATAAATATATATAATATAAAATATAAAAATATTTTAAGGCTGGTGGGCCATACCATTTAGCTTTTTAAAAATATTCATAAGATTATCCTTTCTCTTCAAAGGATTTGAACACCCCCTTTTCTTGTTTTATTTTTAAAGGAGATGGAGAAAATTTGGTTTAGAGCAAAGATTCTCTTTATTCAGGTATATGTCCAAAGTAGGCACTTAATAAATGTTGTTGATGATGTTCATGAACTCAGTTGGATTTGAGAAGTGCACGTGTTGGGTTAGAGTGCCTGGCCGCTTCCAGAGCAACCGTTAGGGCCAGGGTGCTCATACTAGTTTCTTCTCAGGGCTGCAGTTCTTGTTTATACAAATTTTGGAATATACAACTCCATGGAGCACTCTTTACGACAATGGACATTATACACGTGACTACAACCAATTTATCATACATAGAGATCAAGTGTCTTGAGGGAGGAGAACACTTTTCTTACTTACCCGGTCATCTTTTTCGATTAGCATCTTGTTCGGTTATATCTGGCTGCATCCGGGGGACTGACTCAAATTCATTGAATGCTGAAGAATTTGAAATGTAAACCAGATGCTGAGAACAATAATTGGGAATGGATAGAAATAATTCTGTTGGTGGTATTACATTGTTACCTCAACAGGAGGGTCTATGTGGGAAATAAGCCTTAAGTAGAAGCTTGGGTGATGAATGTGTCTGTTGCAGATTTCTTGTTTTCTTTGTCCTCTTTCCCATTGGGAGCTGCTCTTACTTATTCCATGTAGCTCTTTGGGAATTGCCCATAATAATATCCCTCTAGCAGGCCATATGGCTGGGAATGGAACCTAGAGTGTGCCTGTCATAATACCCCATTCCCTCAGCTGTAGTGTTTGACTGAAAAATAATAATCCTAGAATGGCCCAAGCTAGGCCAGTATAAAGTGTATGAGAGAAAAGAGCTTTCCTTTTCCTTTTGGATCATTTTAAGTAAGCCCTCTGTCCTCTGCCTCAGAGAGGAGGAATGAAGTAAATGCACCAAGAAAAAGAGAGCTTGGAGACTGGATGTTGGAGGGGACAGGAGTAGAGAACAAGTAAGGAAGAACAGATGACAGTGTTTGAATTCTTGAAGGGCCTGGGACCAGCTCTCTCCGTAAATGTTCTTTTTTTTTTTTTTTTAAAGATTTTATTTATTTATTTGACAGAGAGAGATCACAAGTAGACAGAGAGGCAGGCAGAGAGAGAGAGAGAGAGGGAAGCAGGCTCCCTGCCGAGCAGAGAGCCCTATGCGGGACTCGATCCCAGGACCCTGAGATCATGACCTGAGCCGAAGGCAGCGGCTTAACCCACTGAGCCACCCAGGCGCCCCTCCATAAATGTTCTAACCAAAAGTTTTAACCAAGAAAGTTCCCTTTCCTACTTAATCTCCTTGAGCTGATTCTTTTTCACTCACCATTGAAATGTTTCTGATTAATACAGTTTGGAATTAGAACAAGGGGTCTAATCTGAGGCCATTAGGCCTTCTGTTCTCCAAATGACATGAGCTGCACCAGCCACAGGAGGAGAGACATCCTTTGGAGCACCATCCTTTGGAAGTGAACTTACACATCTGTCTTCTTTGACTCTACCCCTTAAGTTGCTGGTAGGACACCTCCTTCTGGCTACATATTTTTCTTCAGATAGAGGCTAGTATAAATGATTAGATTATAGCTTTGTTTCATCATGACCCCTATCATTTTGAAGGATCTTGTTTTTCCCTGCGTCTCTTTAGACACCCATTTCTGAAACATTTATTAGCTTCATCTGTGGGTGCCCTTTTTCCTTTATTTTGCTTTGCTATGGATTGTAAGCCATATCGTTTTCTTAATAACAACCTATTTTGGAAAAACGACAGCATCAACAGTATTATGCGTTATAGGCTAACTGATGTTAAAAAAAGTCTCAGAATTCTGTAAGTATGATAGTAAGTTTCATCCTTAAGATGTTCATTCTTCTAAATTTCATTCCCATTAGATCATTTTGTGTCACTGCTTTGGGAGTATCTAGCAGAGTCCTCTGGTATCTTCTATCTCTACTCAAACCAAAGTTTCCTAGAGCTGAATTTTATTAAGGTTCTTTAGTCTTTTGTAAGAGAAAATTAGATGCCTCAGGTAAAGAAGCCCAACCCAAAATGGTGCTTTTAAAGAGACTGATGGAATAAAGAATAAATTTCTTCTAAATTATGTCAGGAATCTCTTTCTTGGCATCTTAGAAAGACACTGGCAGAGCCACAGAGTAGTAGATGTTGGGTTTGGGACCCACTTGTTTCACTCTTTGCCAGGAGCTGAAACTCTGCTGAAGATTTCAGACAGATACTTGTGACCGTAGCTAAATGTCAGAAAGTAGTACCAATGTAGGAAAAAAGGAAGGAGACCGATTCTTCCTTCCTTTTTACCCATGAACAATCCTCTGTTCTCTTCCACCCACTTCTTATTAAATGAGATGATAATGACATAATATATGTGAAAAGGCTGTGTGTAATGTTAAATGCCCGTTTAAAAAGACATTATTCCTTATTTCAGTACTGTAAGCCCTTCTTCGCTCCAGCAGTTTTCTCTGATTATGATTCTCTGGTATGGTGGAGTCAAGAGAGCGTCAGGTTTAGAGGAGAGAGACCTGAGTTTCAGTCTTGGGTCTTCTCTACGTTTCACAACTTCTCTCCAAGCCTCGGTTTTTTGTTTTTGTCTTTGCGAGGTAGAGGAGATTATGACTGTGTCCTCTCTCCAAACAAAATGAGAAAAGCATATCTACAAATGCTCGGCTTTAGAGAGAAAAACTTAGAACAACGTACACATGGACCCAGAAGTCTGATTTTTCACTGATAATCCCAGAACAACATTCATGCAAACATATACGAATATGTACACACACGCAGGCAAATGCACATATACACGTAGGCATGCACTATCTTTCCAACGCATTCTTACCCTTGCTTATTCAGAATGACCAGAAGAGGTAATTTCAGATTTGAGCCATCTCAAGAAACACTTTATAAAAGATTTTTATTTTAATTTATTTTTTTTATTGTTCCAAAATTCATTGTTTATGCACCACATCCAGTGCTCCATGCACTACATGCCCTCTACAGTACCCACCACCAGGCTCACCCCCCCCCCAACATTTTTAAGGCTCCTTTACAGGTGTCCAGGAAACTTACTTCAACTTCTCTGACTCATATCATATTGATCACTTGATGTCCTGGGAACTTAATACCCAGATACATGGGTATTGGGATGGGATTCCTTTAATAAATATCCACCAGTCCAGTTCAGTAAGAACCGTTGAGTGTAGTTGATAAACAGAAGGGTCAGGAGGTGAGACATTTGACTCTTGCTTTTTTTGAAGTGAAAAAAGGTATATGACCGGCTGACGTTTGACAGGCCCATCCTCCCTCAGCAGCTTGTATACCCACCTGACAGGCCCAAACCACCTCAGTGGCACGTCCACTTTGCTTTATTCTCCTTCACAGAAACTTCAGCCTCTGTTTAGTGGTGGGGGAACACACTTGTAATTTCTCCAAATGAAACAATGACGTGTTTCTCATTTGTTCGGCAACATGCTGACAGTTTTCCCTTATAGAAAATATCATTTAACAATAGCTATTAGTAAAGTTAGTGATTATATTTTTAATATATATAATGCCTCACACTATCTCACCTGATTACTGAGAGGATGGAATTAAATATGGTCTGAGGAAGTTTTGTTTGGTCATCTTGCCCTGACTTGGTAGGAACAATTAGAGGCTGTTGTTCACCTCAGGTTTTGTTTTTGTTTTTTTTCTTCTTTGTAAAATGAAAGGGTGAGACTACATGACTTCTCAGGTTTCTTGCAGTTATAATAATCTATGAACTGATAAATAATAGAAGGAATGTACAAGTAAGTGACATTAGTGATCAAATGGACTTAAGGGAAATCAGTCCAATTTCATTTTCAAGCTGTAAAAAATTGCTCTGGACCTTGGCTTCCAAGGATATCTAGGTATATATTACATAGAAAATAAGTTTAGTTTCTGAAAAAATTGGAAATATCTTAGTAATTATGTTATTAAAATTTTATTCACTTTTGATACTAAATTTCATTTTCTCTATCATGAAGATGTATCTACATCTGCCTGTCTGTATCTCTACCTTCATCTACATATACATGTATATGTGGCTACCATGTAGAAGAAAGATTGAGGCGTTATCTTAGCACTTTTAATTTGTTTTAAAACATTAATATCAAAATTAATATTTTCATCCAGTCGTCTTACCTTCTACGTATCTTTTTCAAAAAGTAAAAGCAACTGCTCTGGAGTTTATAGACTCATATTGCTCAAGATGTGACAGGAACAGTAAATGAAGTTTTAGGAAGGCAGCTGAAGGATTCTAAGTAAAAAGGAATATGTCAGATTAAGTAGATCCCTTCACCTTCTCTCCTGTTAGTGTTGTCATGGTTTAAAAAAAATGCCTCAAAATTGCCAGCAGAGGTCCTCAGTCTCATAGTTTATCAATTCCATTTATTGAAAAATCTCTTTCCCCATAATATAACAGTGATTTCAAGGACTCCTTTGATTAGTCAGATAATGAATGATCCACAGGCTTGAACTATTAATCAAAAAAGATATATGTAAGTTAAAATACAGTTAATATGTACAACAGGGTATACTGTGTTGGAAAACATTCTACAGGTGCAAAAGAACAAGGACAAGTTATGTGATTTTGAATTGGGGGGTTTTTAGAGAAATTTAACAGATAAAGGTTAAGAATAGGGATCTGCTCTGTTCTTTCCTCAGTTTGAACTATTGTTCTATTTCTAGGAGAAAAAGAAAACAAAAGGATTCATTTAGGAACTTACTTAGGTAAAAATTCTGAATTGTTTGTTTTTCATTAAAGTTGAATTTTAAGAAGGACATAAAATAATCAGAAATAGAAATAGCAAGTGGGAGGTTATTGCTATCTGAAATAATTAGATAATGCTGTTTGAAATGCCAGTCTTCCTTATCCCTTTCTTTTTGTCTTCATAAAAGACACAAGAATTATCCCTGTAAACTCTCTTAAAAATGAAACAAGATGGGACCAGGGAGGGAGACAAACCGTAAGAGACTCTTAATCTCAGGAAACAAACTAAGGGTTGCTGGAGGGGAGGAGGGAGGGAGGAAAGAAAAAAAAAAAAAGAGAGAGAAATGGTAAATCGAGGTGCCACCAGAGAAACTTGGGCATCTCTGTTGATAGAGCTTACTAGTTTCCTGGTGTTCTCTGAGTGTTAGTTGACAACATGTGCAAAATATCAAAAACCCATTTTTGGCAGGAAGACAAAAATCAATTTTTGATATAATGGCCAACGTTCTGTCTGGGCCTCAGCTTCCTAATCTATGTGATATCTGAAGGTGTGGTTCTGTTTGCATAGGGCATGTGTGTCAAGGAGGGTGGGCAAAGGGGTGTAACGCCAGGACCCGATAGGCACCCAAATACAAGGCACATGGAGTAGGTATTATCTCAGGGCTAAGAAGCAGTATGGTGGGAGTCAGATAAAGAGGAAGGAACGATTCCAGGAAGTGAAATTATGATCATCTCAAAGTGAGGAATAAAGACTCTTCTAAACAACTGTCTTCTCACTTAAAAAAAAAAAATCTTTTTGAGGTTTTTTTGACAATTTCCATTTCTGATATTTCTCTGCTTCCTATCTTTTTTCTTTTTTCTTTCTTTCTTTTTTTTTTTTGGTGGTCCTTGGCTGCCTTGAGAATTGCAGAGTCTTTAGGAGTCAGACAGAGACAAGCTAATGATGGGCATAAGGGAAATATCCTTGGCTTTTCTTAAGGGTTGATCTGGGAGACTCTAAGTATCTATGAAAATGAAGCAGTCCTTTAAGATGTTTTTTTTAAAAGCTTCTACAAACAAAGTAGGTGTTAGTTAGTTAGTTAAATTCTTGGTAGCTTTTAGAGTGCATAAACATCTTTGGAGAAGGACTTGTTTCTTTTACTTCCATACCTCAACCAGCAGGAACTGAGTGAGAAGTAATAAGCAAAAAGAATGGTGTCATTTTCAACCTGTCCGTTGAGTGTGACTCTTCATTTTCTTTCTAAAAAGGAGGCTCTCAGATATTCTCAGGGCTACCCAGAATGATTTGAGTAACTAATTTTCATATACACAACAATATAGTAGGCATAGTTATACACAGAGGTCTTTGAGGTCAGCTATCAAAGGCTTTGGTTTTATGTGAAGATGTCTGTGGTATATGTAGTCTTTTATTCATTCAAATGCTGTATGTACACAATTTGGCATTTTCCCACTGCATTAAAGATGCTGTTTAGGAGGGGTGCCTGGGTGGCTCAGTGGGTTAAGCTCCTGCCTTTGGCTCAGGTCATGATCTCAGGGTCCTGGGATGGAGCCCCGCATCAGACTCTCTGTTTAGGAGGGAGCCTGCTTACCCCTCTCTCTCTGCCTGCCTCTCCTCCTACCTGTGATCTCTCTCTCTCTGTCAAATAAATAAATAAAAGCTTTTTAAAAAATGCTCTTTAGGAGTCTATATTTTATTAATTTTTACATCTTTTTTCTCTTAAAGCTCTTTATGTGCTGCTGCTTACCTGAAGCATTCCATTTTATTGGATGTCCTTATGCACAATATTTAAACTTCTGAATAGCAATAACTATCTCTAAAATATTTGTTGACCAAGTGAAAAATATAACAAGGTGAAACTTTTCTATTACCTGTTGTAGAGTTACACACAAACTCATAAACATGTCTGTTTTATACACAAGTTAGTTCTTAGAGTATATCCAACCATATTATAGAATACTTAAAATAATATTTCATGAGATCCAGAAATTTATATATTATTTTATAATTAAATTCATTTACATGTTTAACTTCTCTTCAGGTAGGAAGGGAATCTATAAATTTCATGATCTACATTGGTAGATTTTACTTCAGTTCTTTGGCTGTTACCCTAGTCTGTTTTGGTGTTTTTCTGTGCATTGGTAAAGGTGAGAGAATTGGATTTTATTGTTCTCAGTTTTCTCTCTTCAAGTAACAATAAATATCTTAAATCTCATGGGTTAAGAAATTTTATCCCTTTCTTACCAACTAAACTTAAATAAAATAAATCAGACTACTCATTTATGAATCAAACCTGAGGCATTTATCACTCAAAAGTCACAGATGCCCTTTTCTCTGTATTTCTTAATCAGTGGGGCTTCTAATCTGGCATGGTGTCTACTATTCTTTTAAAGGGGAAATGAAAGGCCAGGCCAGTGTCCCTCAGGGACTGCCATCAGACAAGCACTAAACACTGGCCAGAGTGTGACAGAAGCTGCTTATAGTTCCTTTCTTACACAAGCAAATGTTATAAGACACATCCAGAAGAGAGTGATATGGAAATTCTGAAATTAGTTTTGAGGGGTGAGCTTTAGAAGCATTATTTTCTTTTAGTGCTTGAAAATTTAGTCAGTAATACCCAGAGCACAACTATTTGTTTTCACATATTTCAAAGCCATTTTATACTCATTTACTCCTGTTTAGTTCCTAGCTGATGAGTTACTCACAAACCTTAATCTTTCTCACCTCATTAGTTTTCAGTTTTGCACATCAAATATCTTCATAGATGACTGCTGGTTTTCTGTAGAGAAATGCTGATGTGCTCAGGCTAAGTTACAGAGAGGAGTTGAAGGAGGAAGGAGACAGAGGGAAAAGCAATAGACAGCCTCTTCAGCAAGGCCACTTAACTGGCAGAAGGGGATTGGTTTCTAAATCCCCACACTGGGGTTAGATGTTGGTATTCTAGAGAGTGATGATGGTAGTTGTTGGGACAATTTGATCTTCTGATTATATTAAAAATAGAAGTAATTTTAAAAATGAAGTTTAAGTTTTAAATTTTCCCATTAATATTGATTACTGGTTCCCAACATATTATTTTTTTTTAAGATTTTACTTATTTATTTGACAGATAGAAAGTACAAGTAGGCAGAGCAGCAGGCAGAGGGAGTGGAGAAGCAGGCTCCCCGCTGAGCAGAGAGCCCAGTGCGGGGCTCGATCCCAGGACCCTGAGATCATGACCCGAGATGAAGGCAGCCACTTAACCGACTGAGCCACCCAGGTGCCCCTGGTTCCCACCATATTATGTGAGCAGAAGCACTATTCGGAAATTGAACCAAACCAAACCAAAGCAAAAACCAAAGAAAACTTACAGCATTTTGTGACTGTGTTAAGGACTTTTACCCTGAGATAGAGACAAATATCCTGAGCCAATATATAGTCCAGATTATTATTATTACTATCATGAATCATTTTTACGCCATTCTGTCAGTAACTCAGTACAGGTATGTGTCCAAATAAAGAGATGGTCTTGTTATTTTTTAAAGATTTTATTTATTTATCTTGAGAGAAAGGGTGAGACAGCATGAGCAAGGAGCAGAGGAAGAAAGAGCAGAAGCGGACTCCCCGCTGAGCAGGGAACCTGATGTGGGACTCAGTCCCAGGACGCTGAGGTCATGACCTGAGCTGAAGGCAGACACTTAACTGACTGAGCTACCCAGGCACCCTGTCTTTTTATTTTGATAAAGGGACAATTTATAGACCTTCTCCTGCTTTTAAAATTATTTTTGACTTTTGGGTATTTATTATTTCTGTTTTGTGGGAAAAAAATTATAATCTACTATAATCTATTTCCAATGCTATACTAACTTTGCCAGGATGGGAAAAGTGTTAAATCAAGGAAGGATTAAATTTAACATTTGTTATATAAGCATCAAATTCGATACAGTGGCATAGTGGATGAGCTGACTGGTATGTATCCCATTTCTACTTCTTTTTTTTGTTTGTTTGTTTGTTTGCTGTTTTTTTTTTTTTTTTTTTTTTTTTAATAGCTCTAGTTCCTAATGCTATATAGCCAATAGGGTCAGTAAGACTGGATCTATTTTTTTCACCTTTTTTTTTTTTTTTTTTTCGGTGGAGCTGGTCTGCCTTACCATCTCTCTGTTTTGGGCTGTGATAGAAGATGGATAGTTAAGGAGAAAACAAAAGCTCCAGAAAAAGAAGGTTATGGTGGCCATGAAAGTTGGGAAACCCATACACTCTCAAGATGTTTGCCTCTGTCCACAGTTTTGCCCATCTATCTTTGTCAAATATATGAGGAATTAGTTGAGGCAGAATATTGAAATAGATCTAGTTTCTAGATTATTCTATAATGCTGAAGCTTAAAAAATAGAGTTGACAAGGGGCTGGTGGAAAAGGACATATTTGTTTATAAACTCTTCAAGTTTCCTATTCTTTTCATTTTAGAAAATAGCATGATAAGTATTTTCCTCCACACTTACTACTTTCTCATCATCTAAATATTGTCATTAATATACAAAATATTTTACTTAGAATTTCATTCATTATGAATTTACATTAATTTGAAGAGGGATTTAACTGAAATTTACCTTTATGTTCTTAATGAAAAGAAGTTTGCTAAGAAAATTAATAGTAAGTGACATTTGAATGGTACATCTTCCTAATTAGGTAAACCAATTATTTTCAGCCAGTGTAGAAATGCTTTAAACATAATATAGTGTAATTGCTATTTATGAAATAAATATCTAAATTACATTTCAGGTACATCAGTAATTTAATTAAAGTCATTCTCATCTATTCATTAAAATAAGACTTTAATATTGGGTAGCTCAATTAATACATACAACTGGAATAATAAAGCTATGTACTTAAATTTATTTTACATTTATAATTAGATATATAATAAACATTTTTCATTATATAAGATAATTTTTTTTTACAATTAATAAAAACTTGATAAAGTTTTACAGTCTCAGTTTTTTCATAACACTAATGGATGGGGAGGATTTTGAAACAGTTAAAAGATCAATTTATTTTTTCATTAAACTCCTTATAGTTAAAAAGATTACATTACAAGTTACTTTTACACACTGAAGTGGAATCTTGCCAAAATATGGTTTTTTAAATCCCTAGGGATTACAGTATTGATCATGGAAGCATCCTAAAATAATGGCTGGAAATGGGCGTACTTTGCTTATTCTTAACAGAAAACACTGTACAGTGTAAATATAGTATCAAAATGGCAATAGTACAAAAAAAGTGTATTATTACAAAATAGTATCAATTAATCTTGTGATTGGGTCATTAAGTATGAATGAGTCTCAATTTCCTAATCCACAATATGGAGAATTTGGATTGAATGATCTGTAGGGTTATGTATAATTCCAAAATAATATATATCTATGCTATTGCTATCACATAGCCTCAAAGACCATCAGTATCATGTAATTTTGTATTTGTTTAAAACAGCAAGACTTTGGGGTTATGAGTTTATTCATGAGGTTAGTTTATGAGATCAAAACATTTCATTTTGAGGAAACTACTGAATTTTTACGACTGTTGCCACTGAAGGAAAAGCTACTTTATTTCCTGGTGGCATAAATGATAGGCCGTCTGAAGTTTGATTCTGTTGTTGGCACTGATGTTTGGGGACACCTGAAGAAACCGAAGTGACTTCTTACTTGCAGTCGGTATTGATGGTATCAAAGGATGTAATCAGTTATTTGGAGTGAGATGTTCAATACTTTCCTTTCAGCATGCAACATTTTAAAAACCCTGCTTGAAAGAGAAGTTTATATTTAAACGGAACTAGTGATCCTTTTGAAATAGAATTATGCTTGTGTCGTCATGGCAACACAGAATTCCGTGCTCCTGCTTCCTATAATGTGTATTGCTCCGAGTCTGGGTGTTTTAAAGTGTTTCATTCATTGGTGGCAGTGTGTGTGGTGATTGGCATAGAGAAAATAGATCAGCCAGATGACATCTATGGTGTCTGTCAACTTTGAATTTCTAAAAGACATCAAGCATTTCAAAGAAGGTGATTATACTGTCTCTTTTAAGAGGGAGGTGAGATACTTTTATTTTCTATACTAATTAGTGTATTTAGTGCTAGTGGCTATATCACTAGTCAGTGGCTTAGCACAACAAAAGACTTTTCTTGCTCAAGGCAGATGTGAACAGGGCAGTTCTCTACTAGAGGGTGACTTGTCTTTGTGGACCCCAAGAGACTTCTGTGAGTGCTCGCTTCACTGTATCTCTTTCATCTGCCTAGCTAAGAAGGTAAAAGAGAAAACATGCAGAGTTGTACAGGTTGTTTTAGAGCTCATTTTGGAAGTGACATCTGTCTGTTCTGCACATGTGCCATTGACCAGAACCCAATCACATAGGCATTCCTAACTGCAAGAAAGGCAGGAGGATGGTATGTAGTTTTAATGAGGCCCAGAAAGAGAAACGGGACCAACAAGCAGCCTGTCTCTGCCACTGTGACTTTTTGTTTACAAATGTTTTATGTTTAATTAGAATAGCTTTGGAGAAATTCAGATCTCTAAAATTCACTTTGAATCATGAGCAGGTGGTAGCTGCTATATTAATTAAAATTTATCCTTGTTGCTTTTTCATGAAAGACTTTTTCACCTTTATTTACAATTTAGGCTATTCTGAATTTAACCATTAAGTTCTTTCTTTCTTTCTTTCTTTTTTTTAAAGATTTTCTTTATTTATTTGAGAGAGCAAGCAAGCAAGAGAGCACAAGCAGGGGAAGCAGCAGGTAGAGGGAGAGAGAGAAGCAGGCTCCTTGCTCCATCTCAGGACCCTGGGATCATGACCTAAGCTGAAAGCAGATGTTTAACGGACTGAGCCACCCAGGTGCCCCTAAATTCTTATTTTTTGTATCTATTGCTACCTTACAATCTCACTTTAATTATCAAGCTCTTTGCTTCTGTTGAATATAACTCCGTAACCTACAAAGTAATCATCGTAATAGGACTTTTATAATTCCTTAGAGGCCAGATGAACTTCATTGGAAGTAATTTAAATTATTTTGTTCTGAAATATCACATTTAGTTTATTTATCTGATAATACAAAAAAGGTGTTCTTTTTTTTTTTGAGAGAGAGAGCGTGTGAGAGACTGCTGTGGGGGGAGTGGCAGAGGGGGAGAGAGAGAGAGAGAGAGAATCCCAAGCAGACTCTACCCTTGAAGCTCAACGTGGGGCTCAGTTCCATGACCTGTAATCACAACTCCAGCTGAAATCAAGAGTCTGACGTCTAACCAACTGAACCACCCAGGTACCCCCCGACCAAAATGTTCTTAAGGATGTCTTTGATGTTCCTTAAATGTGCAGTGAGTATACCGTCATGCATGACCAGTTAAAAGTGTCCACAAATTCTTTGACATGTCTCCATGGAAAAGTGGAGTCTGTGTTCTTCTCCTTGAATCTTGGTGAGCTCTGGGACCTCTTTGACAATAGGGTATGGAAGGGTTGATGCTGTGCCAGTTTTCATGCCTAGATCTTTTAAGAATGGCAGCTTCCACTTTTGGGATCTTGGAATAGATGCTCTTGGAATGAAGCCATGGTACTGTGAAGCTTAAGCCACATATGTAGAGCATGTGTAGGAGTTCTAACTAACAGCTTCAGTTGATCTCCCAGTCTATAGCCAGTATCAGTTTTCAGCCATGTGAGTCAGCCATCTTGGAGGTTGTTCCAATTGATCCTTTACATGACTTTAGCGCCAGGTGCTTTCTGGATATAATCAATGAGATACTTCAAGCAAAAACTATTTGGCTTTTCCAGTCAAGTGAGAAATAGGAGACATGATAATATATTGTTGTTTTATGGGATGATAAAAGCTTGGAGCATCATATTTTTCTTTATTAAGATTTTACTCCTAAAAAGCTCCTAGTACTATCACAAGGTTTTACCAACCTTTGGATATGGTTGAACAGTCTTTGAATTTCGGGAAGTGAACATGAATCATATTGCTTTCTATTCTCTATCTATCTGTCTATTTATTTGTCTATCTATTTATGTTAATTGCAATGTTGCTTCCAGCTGGGACAAGTGGGTAGATTAATATTTGAGGCTGAGTGATATTGCCAAGGACTGAGTTCAGTAAGATATATTTCTCAAGGTTGGCCGCAGGCAGTATGCTTATAGGTGTCTGGGTCATTGTCATAAACCAGAATTCTAAGAACACAATAATGTAGTTTAAGGGAACATGAAGCTGAATAGTTTGTCCGTGGTAGCAGTGTCAAAATAGAGTTGGCGGGAAAGCGTTGTACTCAGGGAAAAACAGACTTGAAGCTGTGCAAGAAATAGGGGATGCAATCATTACTACACCAATAATGTGAATACAGGCAGGTCAAGCTCTTTGTAGATTATAATGGTTTATATTCCCTATATAATCCTTATATTGCGTGACTTGGAGCCAGTAAGGATCAGATTACCTTAAGTACTTCTCTCAGATAGGAGTCTAAATCCTAAAATACAAGCACCGCAGATCAGTCGTTTGAGTTGTTCTTTTCCCCTCCATGTTCTGCCCTCCATGAAAGTGTGAATATTCCTTGGAGAATATCACTTGAACAAATTCATGCTCAGGTATTAAGGATTTTCAGATATAATCTTTCCTCTGTTGGGAGAAGAATTTTCAAAGCATTGGTGTTTTTATTTAAAGAGCCTTTCAAGAAAGAGTTGTTGTTCTAGGGAAGATGGTGAATATTGAAATAGAGAAAAAGAAGAGATGATCTATATCGTGTACTTCATAGTTCTATCTGAGTTTATGCTAAATGAGTTGTGTGCTTACAATTCTATATATGCTGCATGGTCTTCTTTGAATTCATATATTGTATATATTTTAAGAAAATAGTAATATAGTAAGTCAACAGCATTTATTAAAACCTACTATTAACTAGTAAGCATTCCTTTTATTAGTTTTATTCCAGGGTATATGTAAACTTTCAGAAAATGCCAATGTGAATCCTGAACAGACTATGATAGCGCTTTCTTCACCATGTTTAGAATTATTCTTTTGGTAGTTCCTTAATGTGTTATGTGTAAATGGAATAATAACCTAGGAGAAAAGTTTGCCTAGATAGTACAGCTAAAGTAATTTCACTGGCAGACTCCCCTTCTTCCTATCATTCCATTCTTTGGGAGCATGTAGCCGTCTAGCTAGAGACTACATTTCCCAGATTCTTTTGGTTGAGAGTTCCTACATGACTAAGTTATCACCAGTGGGATGGGAATAGAAGTGATATGGACAACTCCTGCCTTGTTTTCTTAAAAATTAAAAATAATCCAGATTTCTTCTCTTTTTCTCCTTGTTTTGAGTATCAACATAATGTGTTTTTGATCCAGTTTCAAGCATGATGAAAATAATACCTTAGGGGAGTGTGGTGAAGCAACTAGATAAAAGGGTCCTATAATCCCAAAGGACCTTGTGGACCAGAGCTATCCCAGCAAACTTGAATGCTCCCCTTGAGATTATTATATGAGAGAGAAATAAACTATATCTCATATAACCATGGGTTTTTGAAAATCTCTTTGGTAAAGTACCTTAGCCTTTAGTGTAACTAAAATACAGCACCTGTTATGATTAAAACAAATATTCTCTTCTGTGAAAGAGCTCAACAGATAGTCTAGTGTATAGGGTTGCCAATTGCCTCAGTAAATCAGTGATTTTTTTTTTAAAGATTTTATTTATTTGACAGAAAGATAGATCACAAATAGGCAGAGAGGCAGGCAGAGAGAGGGAGAAGCAGGCTCCCCGCTGAGCAGAGAGCCCGATGTGGGGCTCGATCCCAGAACCCTGGGATCATGACCCGAGCCGAAGGCAGAGCCTTTAACCCACTGAGCCACCCAGGCGCCCCGTAATTCAGTGATGTTAAAAGAAGTTCTGAAACTGATACCCTAGGTTCAGAATGTAGACTCAGTGGGAAGGATGAACATTCAGGATGTAGACCCAGTGGGAAGGCATCAGATTTCTTCCTGTCAAAATATTCCTTATTTTTATTGTTCTCTTGTTTTTTTTTTTTTTAAACACTTAGACTTCTATAACTGCTTAATAAGTATCTCTTTCATTCACTTATTGTGTCCTTACTTTGTTCTAAGTATCAGAGAAATCAAAGAAGTATTGGCTCTGGTTTCAAGAAGCTCATGTCCTTGTCTATTTTAAAATATCATCTCCCAGAACTAAGAACAGTACCTACCATGTAGGGTATTTGATAAATATTTGAAGACTGACTGAATATCATGGATAAGAAAAGATCTATACAGAAGAGCTTAGTAATACAGGATAGTATTGGAATAACAAGTAGCCTTGAAATAAGAGAGTCATCAGGAGAGTAGCAGCTCTAAAGGATGTATGAGATTTAGCAGGAGAGAGTTTGTGTTTGTAGAGACAGAAAGAGGTAGTATGCACAAAGTTAAAAGCAATGTAGATACTCTCTGTCCAACAGAACTTCTTCAATGATGGAAGAATTCTATAATGGCAGCCTGTACGGTACCCAGGAGCCATATGTATATATTTAATTATATAAAGTTAATTTTATATAATTTCAGTTAATTTTAATGAGCATGTAAATAGCCACATGTGGCTAACGGCTACCATATTGAGGGCACAATTATAGATAATTCAACCATAAGGATGTATAAACAAATATTTAGATATAAGAATGAGCTGGCTAAGTTTTGGGCTTATTAGCAAATGCCTGAACTCACTAACTAAAGTGCCTGACATGGAAGTAATGAAGTATAAAATCTAAAATAAAGCTGAGGAAAGGTGTACATCCTCATGTTCCCATCTGGAAAAAGCCAAGTTTGCACTGGATTTGCCATAGCACTGCTCTAGCTGTATACACACGCATGGCCTTGAAATGAATTTTAATTGAGAAAATTAAAGGAGACAGTCAAGATTTTTAAGCTGGGGTCTATGTTGTTTTCCCTTTTAAGTCCCAGTTACTGGCTTTTTAAAAAAGTATAATTCTGAGATTATGTGGATCCAGACATTCAAATTTCCATTACATAAGCTTTCCTCAAGTTACTTATTTCATGCAGCCATGGCATGCTAACTAAATAATGAAATTATTTATTTCCTGGAAAGCCAGGGACAGCAATCTTTGAGTCTAAATAGTTTCCAGGAAATTATGATTTGTGAAAATAGATCTAGAATGTTTTTCTTAAATCTACTGTAATTTATTTGAAAGTTGTACATTATTTGTGTCGACTTGCCCCCAAAGATGTTTTTTTATCCATAATAAGTGCTGATAGTTAAAATTTGGTGAGGACAGTTGTGAAATTTGTTTATATAGTATGTCCAATTTTGTGCAATTATGTGATAAAGATAATTAAATGAGAAGGAAAGATGGAAATGAAGACACTAAAGATGAGAAAACAGGACAGAGGACATATTTACTGACTTCCATGATGGAATATCTACTTACGTTGAATATTTGAGTCCAATTTCTCTATTCTTGAGATGCATGCAAGTGAAATGGAACAGCAGTAAGTCCTCTCTAAACTGACAAGTATCAGAAAGTGATAAATCTCTCTCCCAGCTGTCATGGCGTACTGCATAGTATAAGCAATCTGCAGTTTCTGTGATATGGGAAAAAAAGAAGTGGATGGGAAAATAGAATATTTTTCCTTTCAGATATCAAGGTCATTTTATGAGATGTAAAGACAGAAGTGTTTCTGGGAGGCATGCTTCTCACTCCCAGAGAGCTTTTATCGATCTACTGTAAAAAGCCAATTTCTACTTTCATATGTGTAGAACTCCTATTGAGGTCAAAGGTAAAGGACACACCTGGATCCAAAAGAGATGTTTTTAGCTTGAATTTTCTAAAATAAATTTCAGCTGGAAAAAAAAGTTATTATGAAATATTAAGCCCAGAAGATTCATTCTACACACAGTGTTATCTCTGTAATGTTTCTTTCCTCTGCAGGAAACTTGATGCGCTCTAGATTTGTTTTCAATTGCTCTGTCCATCTATCTCACTTCCAGAGATTACCTTTATTCCCCTATTTGGCCATTTAAGGGAAAAGAGAGAAAAGAAAAGGTTTAGCACAAAGACTGCTGGAAACTTTAGTTTTTAATTTGCAGCTGTTTGTTTTACTATTAAGTAGTAACCGTTGAGTGCTTTGGGGCAAGCTACATTAAACTCTTTGATATTCAGATTTAGCAGTTTTAGATTGGGCATAATGATCCCTGTCCATTGTTGATGAAAGAATTCAATAGGGATTTTTGTGTTGCTGTTTTTAAATTGGAAATATTCATGGTTTGAGCTTCTATGCCCTTCTATTTGCAATCTTGCTCTCATTTATATTAGACCAGTTATTGGGTGGTTACTGTGTTAAAGATATTCTTCAGGTTCCACTGTAAAAATGAGTTTTGTGATTGGAGTAAAACAAGTTTTTGAGAGAAAGTCTAAAAAGTATTTTTGGTTTATTCAGTAATTTTGTTTTTTGATGAAACATATTTCTAAATTTTTAATTGATTTCTGACAAAAAAAAATTATTCCCTACCTTGCTGGAACATTGTAACTCTTTAGAATATAAAGAATTTAATCCTATGGCTCCAGTAGTCTTGATAACTAATTTCCTTAGCAGATAGCCCATCCCTGACCTCTGAGGCCATCTGTTCCAAAATCTGGACCTGTAGAAAATCTGTGGACATCCTCACAATAATTTCATGCTATACTAGTTGAATTATTCTCTCAGGGATAGTAATAACCTCTGCTCTAAGCCTTCTGAAAAGTCTGCTGGTACTCTATATATTAGGGCTGTAAGCAAAGGAGCTTCTTGGAATTTCTGATTTAGTTTGGGACTGAAGCATTATGTGCAGAATCAAGAGTCTCTGAAAGGTTGGCCAGGTGTGTGATTTATGGCTGTCATTATTCACCTTGTTATTTCCTATACACAGGTTGGACTTAATCGAATCTAAAGTATATCCCACCATAATCTTGCTCCACTAATCTTCCATTAGCAAGATATCGCCGAAAATGCTTCTTCCCAGTGTTAAACAAGGGGTCCTTTTGTCAGGAAGGGTATATATGTGTAATGCAAATTTATATCTTCTGTCTTCAGGTTGCTAGCTGTTTTCCTCTCCATTGATCCATGCCATGTAACCTCCTAAAGTCCATATTATTCAAAGTTTTGAGCCATTTAAAACAAGCCAAAACTTCCCTGTGTCCTTTCTTCTTTTGCGCAAATTTCCATTGGAACATTTGATGTCCTGTATATATCTTTAAAGGAGAATAACTATATTCAAGGCATTTTAAGAAAAAGAACAGGCTAATTTTTTACACAGATATTTAATTTTTTCAAAATGTAAATTTTAAAAAATACACAGAAGAGAAGAGACTAATATAATGAGCCTATATCCCTCTTCAAAAATTATCTACATTTGCCAAATGTTTTATCACCTTTTATCTTGTCAGTCTATTTTAAAGTTAATCTGAAACATCATACCATTCTACATATACATACAGTGCTCTGCATTTCTGACACATAAAGAGAAATTTAAAATGCAGCTTTCATATAGTAATCATTTCTAACAAATTTAATAATAATTGCTTCAAATCATTTATATCTAGTTTAAGTTTTTCTGTGACCACAGTGATGTCATTTTGAAATAAAGGTTAAAAAAAGGTCCATAGTTAACATTTAGTTATTATGTCTATAAAGTCTTACTGTACAAAAGTCTTCCCTTATATACCGTTTTTTAAAAAATAATTGATTTGTTGGAGAAACCGGTTGATTTGTCCAGTAAAATGTTCCACGTTCAGGATTTGATTATTTCCTTGTGGTGTTATTAAATCTACTTTCTTCCCTATTTCCTGCTCACTGGTCATTAGAACTAGAGGCAGTATGAGACTCAGATCTAAACTGTGAGGGAAGAATACTTCATAGTGGCTACTATGTGCTTTGTACTACATCATATCATGAAGCCTGGTCTCCTTTGTTGATTAATGATTAATGACACTCAGATTAGTCAGTGGAGTTAGCCTAAACCCTCCATTTTACAGAAGATCGTATGGGACTTTAAATTGTAAAATGCTATAGTTATAAGATACCTTGTGGTTTTAGCACCTGTGGATAGTTATTGTCCTGATTCATCATTTAATTGTGGTTGTAATTTATTTTTTTTAAGTTAAAGATTTATTTATTTATTTGAGAGAGAGAGAGAGAGAGAGAGAGAGAGAAAACTCAAGCAGACCCATGCTGAGCGTGGGGCCTGAGGCAGGGCTCCATCTGACCCTGAGATCATGACCTGAGCTGAAACCAAGAGTCTGACACTCAACTGATTGAGCCACACAGGCCGCTCTATTAAAAGCTTTAAACAAACAAACAAAAAATCCTAAACTTATGGAAACATTGGAAGTATAGTACAGAAGATTATTTCTTCCTATGTCTTTCAAAGTTTGCTAAATGATGTGATGTCCAACCATTCCCTAATACTTCAGTGTGTATTTCCAACAACAAGGACATTCTTCTACATAACAACTGAATCATCAAAATCAGCAAATTAATATTGACATATTACTATCATCTAATCTCAGACCTCATTCAAATTTTGCCAAATATTTCAGTAATGTCATTTATAACAAAAGGATCCAGTTCAGGATCATGGTTATCTTTAAGCTTCTTTAGTCTTCTTTGATCTGGAACAGTTTCTTAGTCACACTTTGATTTTCATGGCCTTGGCTTTCTTGGAGATCATAGGCCACTTATTTTGTCAAATGTCCTTCAACTTTTTGTTTGACTGATATTTCCTGGTGAGCAGATTCAGATTATGCATCTTTGGTTGAAATACTACAAAAGCGATGATGTTCTTTTTGCATCCTATCTGGTGACTCATGATTTTGATTTGCCCCATTGCTGATGATGTCATCTTTCATTACTTGATTAAGGAAGATGGGATTTGTCAAGTTTCTCCACTGTCAAGTTACTCTTTAACCCTTTGCAATTACTTAATACTTTATGAGAGATACTTTGAAACTTTAAATATTGTACTCTTCCATGAAAGTTTAAATGCATTTATTAAGGGATAGCAATATGGACTCAAACATAATCTCTTATTTTACTCAATGAGCTATAATCCATGAATATTTTTTAATTTTTATAGTCAAATCCATTGGACTAGAGTTCCTTGAAAATTGGCCCCATGTCCTTTTGACATGCTCATGTTATTTTTCAAGTACTTACCTACTTTTTGATATAAGATGATCCAGGTATACCATGGCCTTTTATTGCTCAGATTTGGAAGCAGCTATTTCTCCTAGGATCTCTGGTTCCTTTTGTGGAGATTAGTATTTAAAAACCAAGATTGGATACTGGGGTTGCTCAATGCTAGTGGAACATCACTGTGCCCAGGTTCCTCTCAGTGAACAGACCTACATACCTACATAGATGTATACACACATATTTGCATCAACATTTCTCTTTATATCCAAATATATTGAAAATCACTCTAATACTTCTACTCTCATCTAGTGTATGGGATTTATTCTAGTTTTCTCCCTCTTTTCTCTGAGAGAAAATTTTTTTTAAACTTTTTTGATTACTTCTCCTTATATGCCCAATTGCTCATTACTCCCATAACCCTTTTCTGGGCAGATGCTTCTCCCCCAGCTTGAGCTCTGACATTTTAGCCAATTTGAGAGTCTGCATGGACATCTTCTTTACCCTGTACCATTTCTGACAGCTCTTTCCAAGCCATCCCTCCAAAGGACAACTTTCTCAATCTGCTTGAGTCTGATACACCATGACTTACCATCTGAGTGTTGAAGTTGCCCTCACAACTGTTCATGCTCACTGTCCCCTAGTGGTCCACCCCAGTGGGTAGATACCCTCTGATTTTGTTCAGGTTCTGATATCCCCACTGTATAAAGATGTCATCCTTATTCTGCTTAGACTCTGTTGTCCCTCCTGTGTGGGGATGTCCTCTACACTCTACTTAGATTCTGACATCCCCACCATGTGAGGATGGATTCTTAGGCTTGGAGTCCCTGTAACAGGTGACTCATTTGCATGTGGTTTGAGTTCTGACACTCCAAATACAACAGCCCTCTTATGCAAACATTATCCTTATTGTGGTGGACAGACTCTTGAGGTAGCCCCATGTTCTATGCCTTCTTGTGTCTAGTTCCTTGTGTGAGCCACTCTTGTTGAGTGTGGTTGGGACCTGTGACTTGTTTCAAACTAATAGAATATGGCAAAAGTGATGGGATGTATATTATTGTGTGAATATGAGTACCTAATTACATTGCTTAAGGTTGTAGGGCCATCCTGATGGAGTCTCAGTCCCTTCCTGGCTGTAAGGAAGCAAGTGTCCATGTTGGGGAATTCTGTGTGAAAGGGAACTGTGGAAAACCTCTAGGAGCTGATGGTGGCCTCCTGTCAGTAGCCAGCAAGAAACTGATGCCTTTACACTGTTAGAAAGAACTGAATTCTGCTAACAACTTGAGTGAGGTGAGTGTGCATCCTTCTCTAGTCAGATAATACCACAGCTCCTGCTGAAAGCTTGATGTCTATCAACCTTGTGAGACTGTAAACAGAAGACCCAATTAAGTTGTGCCTGGACTCCTGATGCACAGCAACTGTAAGATAATAGATGTGTGGTTTTTTTTTTTAAAGATTTTATTTATTTATCTGACAGAGAGAGATCACAAGCAGGCAGAGAGGCAGGCAGAGAGAGAGGAGGAAGCAGGCTCCCTGCTGAGCAGAGAGCCCGATGTGGGGCTCGAACCCAGGACCTGGGATCATGACCTGAGCCGAAGGCAGCGGCTTAACCCGCTGAGCCACCCAGGCGCCCCAGACCCCATTTGTCTTTGATAGCTTTTTACTTTCTGGCATAGCAAAGTTATCCAATCTGTGGTGTATGCTTATGTTCTAGATTTGGAATAGTCAAAGAAGCCTACTCAGAAATGTTATTTAAAAATCATGATCTGGGAACTAGAAGAATTATTACTACTAGGTAATCATTTTTTCTAGGCCTTTTCAGTGGATAAAGTGTGAAAACATGTAAAATTTATTTTTTAAGAGTAAAAAAAAATTGTGAGTTCATACTGATTGATTTTTTTTTTAATTCAAATTTAGAATTTGCATGTACTAAGAGTTAGCTAAACTTGAAGTTAAGGGCATAATCCTCCAGTCTAGAGGCCACATCTTTGCAAGACTTTTGACCCCAGCTGAAAGTTTGGGAGTCCCCAGGACCATCCTGACTTCATATCAGCTGGCTACAACTTTAGAGCCCCCATAGACTCCCTCAGAAATGAAAATTAGCTGGAATGAATCACAGAACTCATGAAACTTCTACATTTATGGTTATGGTTTTATTACAGAAAAATGTACAAATCAGAATGGGACAAAGGAAGAGACATGTAGAAGAAATGTCCTTTTGGGGGATTCCAAGCCTGAAACTTCCACGTCCCTAGTGGCATGTTACTTTTGCATCAGTGTGTGACAATATACACATGCCATATTGCCAACCCCAGAAGCTTCTGTGTCTAGAGTTTTTATTGAGGCTTCATTACCTGGGTATGATTCATCAAATCATTACGCATATGGCTGAACTCCGTCTCCAACCCTTCAGTTCCTTGGTTGTCAGGCTGCTATCACATGATTCAAAACTCCAGCTCAGAGCACATGGTTAGTCTTTCTGATGTTTCCAGCTAACATCTTGAGTAATCTCTTTAAGATAATCTATCTAGAAACTCACCGAGAGTCTACCAGGTTGTATAAACTATCTGGATACCAAAGGCACTCCTACCATTCAGGATATTCTAAGAGTTTAAAAGTTACTTCCCAGGAGTTGGGCAGATCTTTTTTTGGGGGAAATTAATAATTCACTACTCAGTAAAGTTTTACTTAATGCTTTTCCTTATAATCATGTCCCTTTATGGTAGAACTCCTGGTTTATGCTCATGGATAAGATTATTCCTGGTTTAAGGAATTAAGGAAGTAGAAAATACAAGAAGGCTACCTATAAAATGTTATACCAAAAAAAAAAAAAAAGAGGTCATAAATGAGTGTTGTAAGATGTATAATATACAAGGGCTCGATGTGTGTGAATGAGAATAATCATAAGTAATTTAATGGAAGAGGTAGATTAAATTGAGCTGTTGTAATGAATAGAACCCCAAATATAAGTTTCAACATAATGGAAATTCATTGTTTGCTCATGTAGCAGTCCAAGGGCTTCTTGGTTCCATATAGTTATCAAAAATCCAGGCTAGTGTCAAAAATTGCAGACTTAATACACGACTTCTAAAGTTAATCTGTATATCACCATCCTGGTCTCCTGGTTGTAGGAAAGAGCATGAAGCAGTGATTTCAGGACTCAATAGGTTATATCCATGAGTGGCTCATGCTACTTCCCTTGCATTTCATTGGCCAGTCCTCATTCTTAGGGCCCCAACTGTGAGCAAGGGAGGTAGAGAAATTTGGTAAAGATATATTCCCAGCAGGAAGGTAAAAATTAATTTGGTGGTGAGTTGGCAGTCTCTATCACACAGAGCTTGAGTTAAACTTTGAAGATGAAATACGATTGGAGAGAAAAAAGAGAACATATTTTGGGGGAAGATGGAGAAGAGTCAGCAGAGCAGATTAAGAGTCAAGTTACACAGGTGTGAAAAAGCAAATTGTTGGGAAGGGCTAGAGGCATGATTTGATAGATTGTTCCTTGGTCCACATGGATTTATAAGTACTTGCTTCAAAATTAGTTTTTTCAACTAGATTAGGACCTTCTAGCATAGTATCTGTCACATGGTGGATATCCAATTAATATTATAAAATCAGGATGCTAATTTTGATTACTTAAACACTTAGTTTAATCAGAACAATGCTCCCTTTGAGAAATAACTTATCTGCCATCTTTAGATGTATCACTTTTAAAAGAGATCTCATCAACTAATACTCTAATGAATGTGCTATATATTAACTTATTTTTTAGGCAGAGACTTTAGGTATATTTTAGAATTATATTACCTGGAACTACCAGCTAACCTTTCATAGTTTTTATTTGCTCTTGTGTTTACAAACATTGAATGTGTGCCTTTATGAGACAGATCAAAATGTTCTACATATTAGGGATAGAAATTGAAATAAATTCTGTTTACTGAAAACACAGGTATTATGTTTACAGTGAAAGAAGATATCTTTAAAATAGACCACAAATAAAGCTATTCAAAAGAAGAAAAATGTGGAGAAGATGGAAGAATAGTAAATGATTATGAAATACATGAGATATAAATATCATATCCTTTTTTATTCTTATCTCTTTATTTAGCTAGAAGATGAAAAATTATTCTGAGTGAAAGTACTTTGATTATAGTATTTACCATTATTTTGTGTTTACTGATCTAAGCTTTGTTCTTATTTGTACTCAGAGCACAGCATCTAATAATAAAGCATAACAGTATGGATAATTTTTATTCTAAATACATAGCTTGACTTACTTCTTGAGGATCTGCAAATGTGTAGGTGAAAATATTGCCAGGGAGGGGAATGAGTGGGAAAAACAATGTGTGTTGCTTGGTTCTTACATCTGATTGAATTTGTTTAGAATGGAGAATTTCAGTTACTATGCAAGATCTTTCCTTTGACCATCTGAATCCACTCGGTCCTTCTTAAACCATTTACTGTGGCCTGAGAGGCTACACTGGATAGACTGCCGTGATGGGGTTTCTTGTCCTCCGACTTTGGTTAGGGTTTGGACAGTGGGAGCACCTGCAGTATAGGTCAGAGAGAGAGAGAGGAACAATTATTCCTCTAGTTTTTACTAGTTTTTACTGTGGCATTGTGCCAGAAAATGAATGTATCCTTTGTCCAAAATTTACAGCTCCTTTTAGGTGGTCCTGCCTACACAATGCTCTCCCTCCCTCCTTCTTTCTCTTTCTCTCTCTGTGTGTGTATTTCTCTGTTTCTGTCTCCTAGTTTATAGTAGATATTCCTTATGACCTTCATTGCTCAGGCCTGCAGGTGTTAGCATTACCCCATTGTTACTGGCCCCCAGGATACTGCACTACTTTTTATGGTTTCCTTACAACCTCTCCACACCTTTGTAAACAGACCCATTCATGAAATTCTCCTCACATAACAAATTTGAGACTTCATTATCTTTGGCCCAGTAATTGGAACCAGGGATTAGAAGGGATACTGGGAGTGAACTGCTCACTTAGTTTAAGAGAATGTTCTTGCTAGGGGGTATGGGACATGGATAAATTTTGTCCTACAGTAGCAGTATGATCATCTCAATATTCATAGTAGTGGCATGGGATTAGGTCCAGGTAGGGCAAGTCACTGAGAGATCAACTGTGAACTTAGTTCCTATCATGGCAATAATAATGATAGAAGTTAGGGTCGTAGAGAGTGTATACATGGAAATGGAGAATTTAAAACTTAGGATTTGTATAGAAAAGCCAAACAGCCTCAAAGTCTGTTTAGGAGTGCTAAATAGGCAGGTCAGATAAAACTGACAAAAGTAAGGGCACCTGGGTGGCTCAGTGGGTTAAAGCCTCCGCCTTCGGCTCAGGTCATGATCTCAGGGTCCTGGAATCAATCCCCGAATTGGGCTCTCTGATCAGCGGGGAGCCTGCGTCCCCCTCTCTCTCTGCCTGCCTCTCTGCCTACTTGTGATCTCTCTCTGTTAAATAAATAAATAAACTCTTAAAAAAAAAAACCTGACAAAGTAATGGACCTAGCCATAATAGGCACAGGAGTTCAGCCCCAATTAAATGTTCAGCATTGTCAGGTCTGTTAAAGTAAGAACAATAAAGGAGAAGCATGGGGATACTGAAATATGGGAAAAAATGATTTGGGTAGATGTAGACAAGATTGACCCAAATCCTTATATGCTGGCAAAACCAGAATCTCTCCTTTATCTGAAAGAACTACCCTTACACTACAAAAAAAAAAAATACTTTTGATGATGGTATCTGTTGTCTCACAAGGAGATGCTAATGACATAAGACATCCTCTCAATAAGGCTGACCCAGCAAATGCTACTGGTATACAGTACCCATCCTGGACTGTTCTCTGGGGGTAAAAGCCAGTTACCTACCTGGTCGAAAGCCGATTGCATGATACTTGCATGATCATCATGGAGGGGACAAAGCTTAGTTTTTCATGATCTGGGTATGGATTTGTATTTCTTGCCCTATGTGCTTCTGCTGACACCACTGTTGGTGCATTTATGCTATGGGATAGCATGCTAAAGTTGCCTGAGCCATTGCCTTGGTATTCTTCATGCCATTGCCTCCAATCAGAGGACTCATCTGACAAGAAAGGAAGTGTGACAGTACGCTAATTTCTATGGAATTAACTGGTTTTATCATGTGCCCTAATGAATAGAAGCAGCTGGATTATACATGGAGGAATGGCTTGTTGAAGCTTAGTTACAATTTCAGTTGAGAAGTAATATATGCCAGAGAAATGAGTCCTGTAATGCTGCTTTATCCTTTATGATTTTCCTATACCTCAACTTTTATGACATTCTCTTTCATTTATCAACTAAGTCTCTTTTTTCCTCCTATTTTCTGCCTCTCTGTGTAGCTTGATTTATAACTGATCAGTTAAAGTCGGGGTGCATTTCTTCGGATTTATGGAACTAAACAGATAAAGGGATAGTTGTGAAAGATTTGGCTTTTTAGCTGTAGAATGTTGCTAGTAATTAGGAAGGTACTTGTAGGATAATACAAAATTTAATCTGAGAGGTTAAATTTAACTTGTAAATGGAGCAAACTGTTTGTTCCAAGTGTTGCATCTTCATTATTTTGACATCAGGGGTTTAAAAAAGTTTAGATACATTAAAAGTACAGGTGTGTGCGTCAATGGGTGAGAAACATAAGTAATTGGAGATTCCACAGCTCTTGGTCTCTATTTCAGAGACACATGAAGTAGCCTCTCTGAGCTCTAGTATGGTACAGTTCTTTGCTCAATCTCTGTTTCATTTGTCTAAACAGGAGCATGTTGGGGGAGGGGTTTAAATACCTGGGCCCAAAATAGCAACCGCCACATGGAAATTTTCCTCCTATTGATGGTGGTGCTTGGGGGGGAGGGAGTTGAGTTGTTTTGGTGACACAAGTTTGCAAAGCTGAACATCTTAGTCTTGAGGATTTATTCAAGGTTACTTGAAGGTTAACTTAAAATTTAAAAATTAATGACTTTTAAAATTTTTTAAAAGATTTTATTTATTTATTTGAGTTAGAGAGAGAATTGAGGGGAGGGGCAGAGGATGAAAGAGAAGCGAACTCCCTGCTGAGCAGGGAGTGCAATGCTGGTCGCCATCCCAGGACTCCAGGATAGTGATCTGAGCTAAAGGCAGATGCTTAACTGACTGAGCCAACGGGGTGCCCCAATTAATAACTTTTAAAAAAAAAGATTTTATTTATTTATTTGAGAGAGAGACAGTGAGAGAGAGCATGAGAGAGGAGAAGGTCAGAGGGAGAAGCAGACTCCCTGTGGAGCTGGGAGCCCAATGCAGGACTCCATCCTGGGACTCCAGGATCATGACCTGAGCTGAAGGCAGTTGCTTAACCAACTGAGCCACCCAGGCGTCCCAATTAATAACTTTTTAAAGTTAGTGCTGAATCATACTTAACTAGCCCATTACTCCACGATCTAGACAACCCTGTTGAACTTTATTTCTCTTAATAGCTGCACTCATTTTTCTGGTTCTGTCCCTTTTGCTAGAATTTATAACATTGAATGGTATTCTGCAATCCTGAAAATTATAATTTGGAAAACCCATCTGATCATTTCTGATGATTCTACGAACTTTACTAACATACGGTTATGCTGGAGCTCTTAACTTGAAATGCCTGACCACTAATGGAAAGCCTAGAGGTATTAAAGAGTAAATTGTACTTATTGCCCTAGACAGAGACCAACCCATTCATGGTACATACCAGCAGAAGTTTACTGCTCTTAGAAACCATATACTTTCCTGATCTTATTTTACTGGAGGCTCTTCTTACAGATCATATTTTAGGGATTTTAGCAGGTCATTGACCTCTAGCTTTATATTCTTTTGGACTAAATTGTTGCCAGGTAGAGTATGTCTAATGGCCCCAACAGAGAGGCTACAACCGTCTATGAACAGGATGTGTCTTAATGCAAGGTTCTGATGCCATCCATCAGGCCCTCTAAGTCACATGGAATTATTTGTGATTTTTCAGAGACTTTATACTTCTCTCCATTTACCCTAAAATATCCTTCTCCTTTTTATACTTCATTTTTCAGGTCCCATTCCATGGAAGACATTCCTCAGTGGCTCAGTTCTGTGGCAGGTTTTTATCTAATGTGCCTTTATAGTGTGCCTCTATTGTCTATTTTGCAGTTGACTATTCATTCCACTAAATCATGCACTCCTTGAGGGAAAGAACTATAATTATATTTGTGTTTCTAGTAGTAGTTTAATGCTTATGGAATACCGTTTTTGTTATCTCTGAAACCTGGGTTCAAGTTCAAATGTGCCATTCATAAAGTGATTCAACCTGGAGGAACTATTTTTGAGCCTCAGTTTCTTCATCTGAGAAATGGGAAAAATGGTTTTACCTAATACAAGTATTTAAATTACATATATACGAAGCACTTAGCTCAGACCCTAGAGGATATTAGATGCTCAATAATTATTATAAAGTATTTCCAACAGATGTAGAATAAATATTTCAGTTCCCATACATACTTATTGAACTTGGATACTTAACAAACAGGAAACCATGTAATTATCTTGAATCACTGGCCCGTGGGAAAAAGTGTTAATCATCAAGCAAATAAAAAATACGGACAATGAGTAAGATCTGACAATTAGTTCATTACCATGCCATTGCAAACATTACCCTACCACCCACACATGTATTATTACATTTGTGTCAGTTACAATATTGCTATGAAGTTGCTTTCAAAATACTGAAATTGAGAGTTGTTATAACAGTTAGCTTGCTTTTGACTGATAAGAATGTTGTTGAAAGAACGGAGTTCTACCTCATTTTTATGACACAGAGAGTTTTTCATGGTCTTACTTCTTTGTCTCCTAACCTAGCTCTCCTCTCTGTTCCACATTTTTGGATTCCTGTCATAGGCAGTTTTATCATGAACACACTCATCTGGTAGTTTCCATTCCTCTCAATTTCCATAGCAAGACACTCAATCCTTTTTCAGGATTCAGATTATAAGGTGTTTTTGCTGATACAGCTTTTCCAATAATCTAGTTTATAATTTGCCATTTTATTTTTTGTGTTCCTACCATACCCTATAGAATTCATGTCATGTTTCTTCACATGGATATGTCTTCCTGCAAACCACATGTGGGCAGAACATGGTATACAGCAAATGCTTACTATTATCTAAGCAAAGCAATAAATGATACAGTATTTGAAGCATATTTGAGGCACATTATAGACTGTAATGCTTTCATTTCAATTCCACTTGTTCTCCATGTCCATTAATAAACATCTATTTATTGCTCATATTTTCAAAGGTGTCCTTAGGTTTCTTAAATATGCATTTGGATGTGTAGATTAGTGTATTTGCCTATAGTGATTTGGGAAGATAATTTCTACAGGGATCAGGGAGGTATGCTTATAATATTTAGGGATCTTTTATTTAAATGGAGATCTTATTCTGCCTTAGACACAACCAGTACATTGCCAGATGAGTAAGGTAATGAAATATGAGAACAGTGAAAATAAAGGCAGGATTTCCACACAAGACATACTGGACAGTATCCAATTTGTATATAAAATGAACTTATATAATTTGGTCAATGTGAAAACACTAAATTTAGATATGGGACCATGGTTCAAGTCAAATCAGACCAATAGAAGGAATATTCCAAGGTCAAACTCAGATGAATACTGCCTGAGTAAGATCAGTTGCAGGGCTGGAATTTGCTCAAAATAAGATGGAAACTTGGGGTGCCTGGGTGGCTCAGTGGCTTAAGCCTCTGCCTTCAGCTCAGGTCATGATCCCAGGGTCCTGGGATTGAGCCCCGCATTGGGCTCTCTGCTCAGCAGGGAGTCTGATTTCCCTCCTCTCTCTCTGCCTGCTTCTCTGCCTACTTGTGATCTCTGTCTGTCCAATAAATAAAATCTTAAAAAAAAAAAAAAAGATGGAAACTTGCCCTAGCCTACTTGGGCTGCTTCCTGTATCTGACCTATGTTTGAAGTGCAGACATCTTCTCATTCTCTTGCTCTCTCCTATCTGTCGTTTTTACCCTAGGTGTATGATAGGAACTGGGTTTTGGTTGCCCTTCCAAAGTACTCATATAACCTCTGCCTGTTCTTCCCCTTGCCCGAGGGGTTGTTTGGATATGAAAGTTGAGATGTGAATGGAAGTCCAGCCTCCACTCATTAGAAATGGGATCTTGTACAAGTCTCTTAAACTCCCTGAAGCACAGTTTCTGCCCTTCCTAAATGAGATTACACATCTTCACAGGGTATTTATAAAACTCTGTGGTGTAATGCCTATGAAAGCAGTAAGTAAACTGTCAAACACTATGCAAAGGTGAGTTTAATGCTATAAATCTGTGTTACGTTGTGCCAGTAGGCAAGGACTGTTTTATGCTGAACTCTCCAGTATTTTTTTTTAAGGGTGGTATTGGTAGAAGACATTATTCTTTTACAATCTGTTGAGAGGTAGAATGTGAACATGGGAACGTATCATGTTCCAGTCCACTCACTGGACAACCTTTGGGGTAACAGTTTGTCTATAGAGCCCAGTTTTCTATGTAGTTGAGGATTTAATCTTTTGTCTCAACACTTAAAAAATATTCTTGATGGAAATTGTTTAAAAATATATTTAAAGGTTGAAGGAGTTAGTGAAAAAGGATTGATGGATTATTTATTGTGAACAGAAGGAAATATAAAATATATTCTGGCTCTACTGATTGCCTTGTAAAGAGCATAGTCACCATGATTTTCCATTTTATTAGTAATTCAGGGGCATCATTATGAATATCAGTTACACTCTGCTATAACACTATAATGACTTCAGGGAATATACTGCATATTGGGTTATTTGCCTTTATATCCTCTAACTTCAAACTGCATTTTGAAATTTGTTTTATAATTTTTATTTCCTCCTCTGCTGTCTTTTCTCTTCACTATGGGGTAATACCTATATTAGCCTTGTTTTTTGCTTATTTATTACTTCCTCATAGAAGTCAAGAGAGCCAGTGTTTTCCAAATAGATCCACCTCTCTATAGGGCTCCCTCAGAAGAAGGCTATCGGGCACTCCAGGACTCTGAGAGCTGTAGAGAAACCTCCAACCTTCTCCACTCCATTAGATACTCAGAAACTTGCCCCCAGAGTGTGTCCCAGAAAAGTCAGAACTAATGATTGGGATAAGAAGCCAATGCTTTCCAGGTTATCACTCATTTCCTACGCTTTAATCCTTTCTGTCCAAGATATGTCCATTTTGGCCCCATCTCTCACCTCTGAATCTCCTCTAATGTGCCTTCTGGAAGTCATGAATGAAGGAGGCAAAGTCTATCTGGGGCTGAGAGAGCGACTATTGACTCAGACTGAAAAGCAACCCTGCCATTTGGGAGGTCAGCTGGGGGCAAATGTAGCTACAGAGTTAGTAGGACATAGCATGTCTGCAGAGTTCATGTGGCAACTGTAAAATTCCAGAAGGATTCCCCTTTCTGAGTGACTATTACATTTTAGATCCATGTTGCCATACTCATCTATTATTGGGGACAACCATTCGCTAAGCCACCCTCACTTCATAACAGCATTTAATCCGTAGTTAATTCTTATTTCTCCAAAATTTACCTCAGAAACTGCAACCAATCCAGAACTGATCCTTGCTTCCATTAGATGTTCCCTAGAATCCTTCAAGCAGGAACCCAGCCCTTACAAAGCATGCTTTCTCCTCCCTCTTGTTAAAAGCTGAATTCCATGGTTCTTCTGCAGTACCTTCCCTTGCTGCATCAAGTCATTAAATCTGATTTTATTGGACTACAGGTTTGTTCCTCCTCGTTTTTGGCCAATTAAAATGTAACATGATTTACTGACAAATCCCCGTTATCACTAACCTCTTTTCTGAACATAACATTAATATCATATTCTAACTGGATCTGCTCACTTCTTCACCTGAAGCCCTCCTCAAAGTAATAGCTATATTTTTTTTCATGTATCTTATACCACTGGGCCTACAGATGGACTATATGTCCTCTTGGCTGATTTCAGATCATTCTTCTCCTTACAAACTTTCACTTTTAAATCTTATTTCATCAGATTATATTACTGCCCTCCCCCTTCCTTGTGGTAACCATCTATTGCCATCATCTGCCTCACCCCTACTCTGCTATCTTCTATTCCCTGAAATGTTTAGCTCTTGGCTTATTGGCACTCTTTACCACAATATGGATTTTAATCCTTAGTGACTTCAGTATCTGTGTAGATGATACTTCCAATACCCTGGTTCCTCAGTCCTTGATTTTTCTCCTCTTTGTTGACTTTTGTCTTTAGCCCTGCCTATATCATTCACTCCCATGGTCATGTTTTTGATGCTGTCAATACATATAATTTAATTCCTCCATCATCTCAATTTCAGCTCCCTGAATACCAGCTCCTACTTTTTTCTCATGCTCTTGACTATCTCAGCTCCAATAATTTTTCAGTCCTACTGGGTATAATTCTACCAGCATTTTAGTGCCTGTAACCTCTGTGCCTTCAGTTCCCTCATTTTTGTCTTTATCATTATAATAACTTCTTATTTGATCATAAAAATCATGTTTAATCCAACTCTCCCCCTGCTCTATGTCTGCATGACTGAACATGACTGCAGAAGAACATAAAACCATGCTGTTTGATTTCATTTTATTTTATGATTTTTGCTTGACAAATTACATTTTGTATTGTGACAGAACATATTTAACATAAAATTTACCATTTTAACCATTTTGAAGTATACAATTCTTTGGGATTAAGTGCATTTACACCACCACCATCCATCACCAGACCTTCTTCATCTTCCCAAACTAGAATCTGTATCCATTAAACAACGGCTCTTCACTCCTCAACTCCCCAACCTACTGGCAACCGCCATTCTACTTTCTGTTTCTATGAATTTGACTATTCTAGGTACCTCAGGTAAGGACAATCATACGATATTTGTCCTTTTGTGGCTGGCTTATTTTGTTTAGCATGAAGTCTTCAAGGTTTGCCCATGTTGTAGCATTGTGTGGAATTATGTTCTTTTTTAGGGCTGTATGTATATATCATTTTTTATTTATCCATTCATGATTTCTTCCTAAATTTGTTATCACTTATCGCCTTTGAGACTCAATTCTGCCAAATTGTCTTACTCCTTTCCCACACTTATTTTACTCCGTCTCCTAGACTGTTATTTCATATCTTATTCTACTTTTTCAAATCCAAAAGACTTTACTTTTAGCTATTGATTTTGCTTTTTTATATTACTGAGAAATTAGAAGCATTCAAGAAAGAATGTCTGTAAGATTCCAGTGCCATATCTACCAATGAGCCTTAGCACTGACATACACTGTTTTCCCACCTTTCATTACCATCTATTTTGCACCAGCTTACTTTTCCTTTTTATAACTACTCAAGGTCATTGCTATAACAGTTGTCCTCTCTTTTGCCTACATCATCAGGTTTCCTTTTTAAAAATTTTTAATCTTTTTCCTGTTTTATGTATTTGACATTTAGCACTGTCTAGCTTTAAGGTGTACAGCATAATGACTTGATTTACGTATATTATAAAGTTGTCCCCCACAGACAGTTTGGTTGACATGCATCATCTTAAATAGATACAATTTTTTTTTTCCTTTGAGATGAGAACTGTCAGGATTTACTTTTTTTTTTTTTTTAAGATTTTACTTTTTTATTTTAGAGCAAGGGGGGAAGTATGGGGTGGAAGGGCAGAGGGAAAGGAAGGGAGAGAATCTTTAGCAGGCTCCACGCCCAGTGTGAACCCCACACAGAGCTTGATCTCATTACCCTTAGATTATGACCTGAATCAAAATCAAGAATCAGATGCTTAACCAAGTGAGGCACCCAGACACTCCCAGGATTTGCCTTCTTAATAACTTCCAAATATGCCATCCAGCAGTGTTACCTACAGTCATCATGTACATTATATGGGGGGGGAGGTATTTTTTGTTTTTTTCAGTTGAAAAATTGTGAACAGGCCGATTCAGGAAGACCTACTACCAAGTCACCATGAAGTCTAAGAATTACAGTTCTGAATTATTAATTGATCTAAAGCATATGCCTTCAATACATTTTTTTCCCAAGTTTTTATTTAAATTCTAGTTAGTTAACATATTGTGTAATATTGGTTTCAGGAGTAGAGTTTAGTGTTTCATCACTTACATACAACACCCTGTGCTCATCACAAGTGCCCTTTTTAATAGCCATCACCCATTTAGCTCATCCCTACACCCACCTTCCTCCATCAACCCTCACCTCGTTCTCTGTCCTTAAGAGTCTCTTTTGGTTTGCTCCCCCTCTCTCCTCTTTTTTTTTTTTTCCCCTTCTCACACGTCCATCTCTTTTGTTTCCTAAATTCTACATATGAGTGAAATTGTATGGTATTTGTCTTTCTCTGACTTATTTTACTTAGCATAATACACTGTAGCTCCATCCATGTTAACGCACATGGCAAGATTTCATTCTTTTTGATGGTTGAGTAATATTCCATTGCATATCTATATACACCACATCTTCCTTAGCCATTCACCAGTTGATGGATGCTTGGGCCCTTTCCATAGTTTGGCTGTTGTTGATAGTGCTGCTATAAACATTGAGATGTTTTCCATCAGCATACAATGTGCTGGAACTTCTCTCATCTTAAGAACAATAAAACTCTTCCTAATTTATTTTCTTCCTATCACCACTAGTTTTTCTCCTTAACTTTGCTATGAAGCCTCTGGAAAACATTCTCTATACTTTCTGCCTCAATTTCTTTTCTTAAGTTAGTTCTAGTCTATCTTTTGCTCTATCACTCTAGTGAAACATCTTTTATCAAGGTCACTAATGGCTTCCAAATTGTTAAATACAATCCAAATCTCAGTCCTCATGTTACTTGATACTTCTAAAATATTTAATACCACTGATCTTTTCCTTTGCTCTGATGCATTTTTCTTGCTTGGCTTTCTAGACAACTACTGTTCTTAACTTTTCTCCTATCCCACTGACCTTTTCTTATTAGTCTTCTTTGCTGCCTTCCTCCCCCCTCCCCCAGCCCCGTTTCTCTGATTTTTAAATGATAGAGGGCCTGGGTCCTAGTCCTTGATGCTCTTTGAATTTCTATATACTCCCAAATCTAAATGATCCTTCAAGATCTTAATGAGCCTTATATAACTATAATCTGACCACTTTACATAGTTTCTTCCTTTGCTTCCTAAATGTCTTTACTTAAATAATACTTTCTCAGGTTAGATCACATTGGACCCTCATACCCAATCACAGCAGTTTCTATTCTTTTTTCCTGTTAGCCTTTATTACTATTTAGCAAACTGTAATTTTTAGTTATGTACCTTTTGTATTGCCCATGAGAGCAAAGATTTTAATTCGTTTTGCTTTGTATCATAAACAAATACTATTGTACCCCCCCAATGCTTAAAACAATGCCTGACACATAGTTGGAGTTTAGTTAATATTTACTGGATGAGTGAATGAAAAATTGGTACTGAGAATTAGGAAATGTAAGATATTTAGAGCCGTGTGTACAAGAGAAAACAGGTCCTTGGTTATCTCCATGGTTTTCTGTGAGTAAAATTTTAGTTTTATGAAGTAGCAGCTTAATGACAAAAATAACAACTGAGTACTTATTATGTGCAGAAGCCATCCCACATGCTTTTTTCACTTCTTATTTAAGCCATACAATCATAAGAAATAGCTATCATTACCTCTGTTTTATAAATGAGGCTAAGCAACTTGTTCAGAATCACCTTGCTAGTAAGTGATTATGTTGGGATTCAAGATCATTTCATCTGACTCCAAAGTTCAATTTTTTTCCCACTATAATACATGGTTTACTTTTTGGTTCTTGGCTGGTATTTTGGTTAATGGGGTATTAATGTAAGCAATAAAGTAGTCAGAAAAACTGAATGATACGCCATTAAACCATTTGAGTTTATCATTTTCTTTATTATGCAGACTTAAGTATAATGCAGTTTTAATACCGTCTGTATTTGTGGGAGATCTGAATAGTCAAAATGTAGGGCAAGCATTGTTTTCATTTTTAATTGAAAATTAAAGATTGCCCTGTATCAAAATCTGCATACATGTAATAATAGAAATAGATATGCTTGACTTTTGTTAGTGTAATATTTGGTTATTAAAAATGGAATTTTATTTGGTTTGACTATTTCTTTTGCATTTAAGAGTCAATAAAAAAGCTCTCCTGAAGCTAATTTAAAAATAACAACAAATTCTCATGGATGTAATGCAAATATCTGCTGTGAGGCAAAGCCTGCTTCATTTTATTTATTTATTTCTGCATTCATTACATTGATTACACTGTAATGGGATTCAGGGACCCTAACAATGGAAGAGAAAATTAGATAGGTGCATGTGAGAGAAAATTAGCCAGCTATTTGTCCTACATTTGGACATGACATTGTGATTTTTGTTTTGAGTTTTGTAAATCATTCATTTTGGGACCATAATAAGCAACAAAGATATCATTCAATTTTCCAAATGTAATTTGGAGTAATTTTTTTCTCTTGATACATTTTTGATTATGGGATAAAATATATTGATAAATTAATCTTTCATATATAAATCAAAATAGATAAAAAATGTTCATTGTCAATTATATATACTTGAGTAACTGAATGGTTTAGGCATTAAAAGAACTGATTCCTAGTTCCAACATTTACATTTTCTTAATCTCTGTGCCTTGACTTCCTCCTCTGAAAACTCAGCATATCCCAAATCCTGTTTATTTTATGGATATATTGAAACTTTCATCAGGTAATTTATGAAAAATTACTTTGTAAGTTGGAGTTCCTATGTAAAAGTAAAATGAAAGTAGTTTTATTACTATCCTTTGGCATAAAGGGATTATTAAATTTTTTATCAATTTGGGGCACCTGGGTGGTTCCGTCAGTTAAGCACCCAACTCTTGCTTTCATCTCAGGTCATGATCTCATGGGTCATGGGATCAAGCTCCAGTTTGGGCTGCATGCTCAGCAGGGAGTCTGCTTGAAGATTCTCTCTGTCTCTGCCCCTCTCCAACCCCACAGGTGCATGCTCATGCACACACAGTCTCTCTCTCTGAAGTAAATAAATAAATCCTGAAAAAAAAAGTTTTTTCAACTTTATATTTTCTCCAAAATTGATGTAACATTCACCCTTCAAAGTTGTTTGTTAGTTAATGAAGAATTTCCTGGAGTATTAAGTAAGCCCTTTGTGGATTTACTGTACTGGTAAGGAATTAACATCCTAAAACTTACTCAGATTACATTTTCTTTCTCATGTTCCTTTTTCTGTTACTAAAATAATTAATGTTGATATTTAAATTGTTTCTATTTTTTGTGGTTATAAACAAGGCTGTAATGCATTTTTTGAGTGCATATGCCTTCCAGTATTTGTATAATTTAATCCTGACTTTTCTGGTTGACATGGTATGCAGTTTACAAGAGATTCTGCCTAGACACTATCTGGACTCAAATGGAAGAAACTTTTGTTAGCCTCTCCCCAGTTCTATTTTATTTTATTTTACTATTTTATTTTATTTTATTTCTCTGAGAGAGAGAGAGAGAAACTACATAGGAGGAGGAGCAGAGAGAGGGAGAAAGAGAGAATCTCAAGTAGACTCCCCACTGAGCACAGAGCCTGATGTGAGACTCAGTATCACAGCCCTGAGATCATGACCTGAGCTGAAATTGAGTCTGCTACCTAACCAACTGAGCCACCCCGGTGCTGCCAATTCTTCATTTTAAATCTATAATTTTAAATCTACAACATGATCACCTGAACATTGTATGCTACAATATATGTTAAGTATTGAATCATAACTTTTTTGTCAAAAAAGAAAAAGAAAAAATAAGACTTTTTGTTATTGATTTCTAGTTTCATTCTATTGTGGTCAGAGAACATATTTTGTATAACCTGTGTCCTTGGTTTTATGGCCCAGAATATGGTCCATCTTAGAAAATGTTCTGTTTGCACTTAAAAAGAATGTATATTCTGCCTTTTGTTAGGCAGAGTGTTTTATCGATGTCAACTAGATCAAGTTGGTTGTTAGTGTTATTCAAGTTTTCTATATTTGTATTAGTTTGCTAGGGCTTCTGTAATGAAATACCGCAAACTAAATATTCAAGGGTCTGAGGTCAATGTATGGGCAGAGCCATTCTTCTTCTGAAGGTATTAGGAAAAAGATTTATCCCAAGCCTCTCTTCTAGCTTCTGGTATTTTCCTGACTTGAGGTAGCATAACTCTAAAATTCACATAACATGTTTGTCTCTGTGTCCAAATTTCCTTTTTTTATGATCCAATCCAATCATATTGTACTGGGGACCTATGGTACACTGATAAGACCTTGTCGTAATTTAGCTAACTACCTCTGTAATGTTCTATTTCCAAATAAGGTCATATTCTGAGATATTGCGGGTTAGGACTTCAACATCTGAATTTTTGAGGGGACAAAATTTAACCCTTAACAATATCCTTACTGATTTTTGGTTTACTTTCCTATATATAATTGAAACAGGTATTAAAATCTCCAACTCTCTGTATTTGTCTATCTTTGTATTTCCTTATAGTTCTATCAGATTTTCTTTATGTATTTTCAAGTTCTATTATTAGGTACATAAGCTCTTACAACTGTTAAGTTCTCTTGATGAATTAACTCCTTTATCATTATAAAATAACCTCCTTCCTTCTTGGTGAATATATAATATTTTTTGTTTTGATATTGATTTTGTCAAATATTAATATAGACACTCAAGCTTTATTTTGATTTATGTTTATCTGTACTCATGTTTATCTGTCTATCTTATTAGTCATCTTTGCTCTTTTTTAATCTCTATCTCATTTCTCTGAATTTATGAACTATGGATTCTTAGAAATGTCTTGACACATAGGCCGTGTGAAGATTTGAAACAAAATGTTTAATAACTTAAATGCTCCTCACTGAAGAGACCTCAGTAGATGAAGAGGTCTCATTATTTTCTATTATTTTCAGCCAGCAACATGCACATGATGCATAGAAAAGATCTTGGGGAACTGTGCAAGATGTCCAAGTTATTTCTCTGCTTTGACTGTGGCCCTTAATTTTGGGTATCCTTGAAATTATTAGTAAAGTTTGATAGTAAGAACTCTAATTTGTGGGAATCTGATCCTTTCGACAATCAGATCCTTTTGTTGGCTCATATGCTTAAACATTTAGATGCACATCTGTCAAAAAAAGAATTTTAAATTTTCTAAAACATTTTGATTTTTTCAAAAAGATTTTATTTATTTATTTGACATACAGAGATTACAAGTAGGCAGAGAGGCAGGCAGAGAGAGAAAGATGCAGGTTCCCCTCTGAGCAGAGAGCCCATTGCAGGGCTTGATCCCAGGACCCTGAGATCATGACCCGAGGTGAAGGCAGAGGCTTTAACCCACTGAGCCACCCAGGCGCCCCTAAAACATTTTGATTTTTAAGGTCCCATGGGGAGTAGCTGAGGTATATGGCCTGAGGGATAGTAGGGAAATAAGCTTTCCAATTAAAGATTTATTACTCTCTTCAGATTTAAAACAGATGAATAGCAACTTTAAAACTGGCAATAGTTATCCCAAAGTTCTTATCCCTAGTAAATCTGTTACTGTTTTCACCTCTTCTATATTCTAACATGGGTTCCACAGGTAGAAGGAAGTTTTCTTGAACTTACTGAGAAGAGGGATGATTTGTGTAAATGAGGGTCCCCTGCTATTAGCTGAGTTCCCTCTTGTCTTCCCTGGTCAGCATGTGCTTGCTGGCATATGCTGCTGTGTTGTGAGCTGGTGAGACTCATCTTCTGATCTCTCTGCAAGACCAATGAATAGGGGAATGTCTCTCTCAGTCTATAGACTAGGCATCATCTTGAAATCTGCTCTTCCTGTAGGTCCACTGAGACTTAGTCATATCGCCCCTCAAGCCCCAAGACCTTGAATCACTCATCCCTCACCATAATGGCCTTATGTCAGAACCACTGGCTTCAGACTATGTGTGAATGCTTGGATATTTTTTGTAACCCATGGACTCAAAGGAATCATGTGGACAAAGGAGAGGTATGCTTCCTCCTACCCTCTTTGGCTGAAATGTTCTCCACACAATTTCTAATTTTTTGCAGCTGTTTCATATTGTGGTAGATGATTTTCCTCTAGAATCTCTAGGGGTGAGTGAGGCAAAAGCCTATAGAATTTCAACTTTACCCTGTCTTATGCTTTGCTGTCACTGACTCTTGCTAATAGGGGCAATAATAAAGAGCTTGACATCCAACCTTTTTGCTCTACTCTTGGTACTTGCTATCCCTTTTAGCTTATCTCTTGCAATCTTCTTTCCTCTGTTGAAGGAGTTTCTCTATAACATAAACATTTACTTTCTATTTCATGACCTTCTTTGAACCCATCTTCTGCTTCCTGATGCAGTAAATCTCAAACTAATACTTAATGTCTGAGCACTGTAGGAGGACATGATTTATGGGATCATAATCATATATTGGTTTGAGATTTCCAAAGTTATTGTCCCCAATTTGCAAGTCAAACCTACTACAAATGAAGGAAGCAGATCAGAGAGTGTTCAGATTTTATTAAGAAGATTTCCAGGGGTGTTGGAACTAGATGAAGTTGTAGGGATGAATTGCCATTTATTAAAAAAAAAATTGTCTGCAAGGGGAGCTAGATGGTGGTGCAAAGCATAGTATAATTAAATGAGGTATGAGGGTCCTGCTGACTCCTTCAATACACAGGACACTTATCATAGTTTATTTCATATAATGCTTTTCATTAACTTTGTAAGTTAGATTTTTTAAAACATAAACACTCCTTCATCTGTAAAGAGCTGGTAAAGAAAGTTACAGCTAATTGTGACAGGGACAGAATATGAACTCAGAAATCCCTGTTTTGTGAATCCCAAACCTGTGTCTATCTATCATATCATTCTATAGGTGCTGTAAAAAACCCGAGGCTCATGTCTGCAGAACTATAGACAGTCTGTAATCTACCCCATAGCACCCATGAAAGGAATAAACAGGCTATTGTGTTCTATGTGATTTTTTCCCATTTAAGTAAAGCCTATACACACCTATTTTTCTGATTAAACTCTTATAGATATACACATTGGTGGGGAGACTATTCCTGAGTGTTGCATAGCTGTAGGGAAAAAACCCTGACAACTGATAAGTGAAACAAAGTTTAGGATTTGTAAAGGAGGTAACTATAAATGTACATTAGTGTTTGGGGAGAAACAAAGTGAAACATTTTTAGTAAAGGATATCATAGATGCTTAAAAATATGTTGCTATAAAAAACTTAAATTGGGCTCAACAGTTCTTGAGACTTTGATCTAAATCAAAAGGTTTTTGGACAGCTTATGGATTTTTTCTTCCCTGAAACTGTTGGAAATCATAGATTTGAAAAGGAATTTCACACAGATATGATTATCACAGCAGTGATAAGCTGTTATCTCTACAGAACAGAAGGAGTCAAGTCAGTGTTTTATGGGACAAGGTTCCTTAGCCATGGAGATACCGGAGGCTGGTGTGGCAAAGCCAGCTGAAAACATGGGATATTATGCATGTTAAAGGAATCCCAATGAAGTTTCACCAAGAGAAACTTCACCAAGTCACTTACATATAAATAAGGTGCTTTCATATTGAATGGCTTGGAAATGGGAACTTTTGCTCTTTCTCCATGAATTTTAATTTAACAAGAATGTATAGCCATATGAGCTAAAATGTTATCATCTGAAGCCATAATCTCCACATTTTCCAAATTGCACCCCTTATTAGTAAAATATTTTAAAGCACACTTCTCCAAATTATATTCCTTTTATTTATTTAAAAATTTTGGCATTAATATATATTATAAAAGCACACAAATGGAAATTTAAAGCACCAGTAAAATGAAATAATAACATAAAAATTTTAAAAAACTTTTTGCTTTTACTTAAAATACTAATATTTTTAATACAAATAAGATTGAGTGTATTTCATTCTTTTTGAAATAGGTGGTTGAACATTTTTTGTGATCCAGTTTTTTGAAGGTATTATTCTAAGGCCATAAAATGTGGAGGGGATCTAATACCATAGCTAGATTTCTGTGGGTTCTCAAGTGAGTTAAGAGTTTTATCATCACTTTGGCTTTAATTTGTTATTCTTATTGGGTGTCATTTACAGATCTGACCTCTAAACTGTTTTGTGCTCAATGCAGAGAATCAGTAACTTTCTTTTTCACAAACTGCATTGGGATGTTTGATATCTCTGCTCTTAAATGTTATCGGTTCTCCTAATATCAAGACTTTCTCATGGACCAACTTTGCCCATGGGCTCGGGCCTCTTACAAGTGGATTCTGCTTCCTCTCAAATCCTCCTCTGTTGTTACTCTTACTCAGCTCCTTCCATATCCAATTATATTTCATATAATTTATATAATTTCATTTAATAATTATATATATATATTTGTTTATATATCACAAACCACTAGTCTCAATAAAGAATTTACAGAGACTTTAAATGTCTTCCTTTCCTTTCTTCCTCCATCATCCCTCTATAGAAGGAAGGGAAGAGGACCTAGATTCAGTTTACACTCTGAATGATGCAGTTGTCTTCAGAAAGCAGAAATGGTTAAAAATAGTTTTGTTTTTAACTGAGCTGAAATTCACATAACATAAAATTATCCCTTTTAAAGTATACAATGCGGTAGCACTTAGTACATTCATAATGCTGTGCAACTACCACTTCTGTCTAGCTCAAAAACATTTTCCTTAGCTCAGATGCAACCTCATTCCTATTAAACAGTCATTCTCTATTTCCTCTTGTCCCAGCCCCTGGCAGCAACGTCATAGAACATATGACCTTCTGTGTCTGATTTGTTTTACTTAGTACAACATTTGCGAGATTCAGCCTTGTTGTAGCATGTATCAGCACTTTATAATGGTTGAGTAATATTCCATTTCTTATACATACTATATTTGTTTATCCATTCATCTGTTAATTATCCGTTAATTATCCATTCATTTGTTAATGGACATTTCTACCTTTTGGCTGTTGTGACTAGTGCTACTTTAAGTGCTACTTTAAGTACTTTGTGTACAAGCATTTGGTATAATTTTGGTTTTAAATAAAATTTCTCATTCCTTAATACTATTTTCTCTTTTGTATGTTTAATCAATTTCTACAGTGATCTGACATCTATTGGGGTACTTGAATTTTATACTGATCACTACTTTGGCTTTCCATTCACAGCCCTACTCTACCTGCTGGGGAGCTTCTGTTTTAACTCTTTTCCTCAGGAGGGCGTGGAGACTAGATTTGGCCAATGCTTTGGTCCTGGATCACCCTGCGGCTCACTGGTGTAAGTGGGAAAGAATGTTGAGTCACTGCCTAAAGACATGCAGTATGAAGCTGAGGCAAGAGTGATCATTTGAAAGGAAGACCCAGGAGTATTGGGCCTTGGAAGCTGAAGGAAACAGGGGCAATAGTTTAAAGCCAGGTTCTGGGATTCAGTGGACATGATTTAAGACAAAGACACATTTCTGTCCCATTCCTATGTTCTTTTAGTGCATATGTCTCATATTTTTGTGACTTGCTTTGTCTTTTTGAGGTTAAATGTAACCTCCGCCATCAGCTAGAGGCTAGGTATTACTTCTTCTTATCCCATAAATCAGAATCAAAAGACTGCTGTCATCACTTTTGTTAGTGATCAGTTGTATTGATAAAAAGTTGACTTAAACTTTGTTACTTTTCATCTAAGGCTTCTGTGCTACATTGGAAGCATGCAGGGATAACAAGTGAGAAGCAATTGTAAGGAGAGAGCATTATTAACACTCAGTTGCAACTTCTGAGCCATGAGTTAACTGCTTGTCTACAAATCTATGTGTATGTGGTTTTTTTTCCCCAGCTAGTCAATTCCTCCTAAATCTTCGAGCAATTGTATAATCAATGTGGCTGCTTAAACACTTAAGGCAGATGGAGTCAATAAAATTTCCTAAAGAAATTGGAATTAACTCTGTGTTGCCTTTTATTCTGTGGAAAAAGAGATTATGTTTATTGTTCATTTGACAGGTTTTTATTTGCAGGTTTACTTGAGGGAGTCAAAATTAAAGCAAATAAATGTTAGAGGGAGAATATTGCTTATAGTGAAGACTAAGAATATTATATGGATTTTTTATTGTTAACATTTTTATTTTTTCTAATTTTATTGAAGCATAATCAACATAAAATTATATATATAATAGGTATGTGATAGTTGAACAAGCATATACATTGTGAAAGAATTACCACACAAATTAATTCATACATTCATCATCTTATATTATTACCTTTTGTGTGTGTGTATGTGTGTGTTGAGAATAGTTAAAATCTATTATCTACTAGATTTCATGTCCAATGCATTATTGTTAACTGTAGCCACTATACTGCACATTAGATTCCCAGAATTTATTCATTTTATAACAGAAAATTTATGCCCTTTGATCAACATCATCCCAACATCTATCCTCTATCCCCTGGTAACCACCATTCTACTTTTTATTTCTGAGTTCAACTTTTTAGATGACACATATAAGTGACATCATATATATTTGTCTTTCTATGTCTAGATTGTTTACTTAGCATGATGTCCAATCCACGTGGTTGTAAATAGCAGGATTTCCTTCTTTCTCGTAGCTGAATAATATATAAATACATATATGTATGTATGGTATATACATATATACCACACCTTCTTTATCCATTAAAATGTTTGGTGGACACTTAGGTTGTTTCCAGGTCTTGGCTATTGTGAGAAATGCTGCAATGAACATAGGAGTGCAGATAACTCTTCAAAATACTGGTTTCTTTTGGATATATGCCCAGAAGTGGGATTGCTGGATCATATGTTAGTTCTATTTTTAAATTTTTGAAAAACCTCCTAAATTTTGAAAAACCTGATACAGCCATTTATCAGTTTACATTCCTACCAACAGTGTACAAGGGTTCCCTCTTCTCCTCGACAATACTTTTATCTCTTTGTCTTTCTCATACAAGCCATCCTAACAGATATGAGGTGATATTTCATTGTAGTTTTGATTTGCATTTCCCAGATTAGTGATGTTGAGCGTGTTAGTTGTCTACATATGTGTGAGTCTGTTTCTGGGCTCTGTTTTCTATTCCATGGGTCTCTTGACCTGTTTTTATGCAAGTACCATACTGTTTTGATTATTATAGCTTTAGAGTGTAGTTTGAGATAATTAAATGTGATGCCTTCGGGTCTGTTCTTCTCTCTCAAGATGGCTTTGGCTATTTGGGGTCTTTTGTGGTTCCTGTAAACTTTAGAATTGTTTTTGCTATTTCTATGAAAAAATGCCATTGGAATTTTGATAAGGATTGCATTGAATCTGTACATTGGTTTGGTTAGTAAGAACATTTTTACAATATTAATTTTTCTAATTCAAGAACATAGGATATTTTTCCATATTTTTATGTCTCCTCATTTTTTCTGTCATTAGTGTCTTATAGTTTTCAGTGTACAAGCCTTTCTTTTCCTTGGTTAAATTTATTCCTAAGTATTTTGTTCTTTCTGATGCTATTGTAAATGGAATTGTTTTCTTAATTTCTTCTTCAGGAAATTTGTTGTTAGTATATAGAGATGCCATTGATTTTCTAGTGTTGATTTTGTATCCTATGACATTATTGAATTTGACTATTATTCTGTGTATTTTGAAGGGCAAACTTTTTAATTTGAATAAACCCTGACTTCTTGATTTTTTTTAATCATTTTTTAAATTTATTTTCAGCATAACAGTATTCATTGTTTTTGTACCTCACCCAGTGCTCCATGCAGTCCATGCCATCTCTAATACCCACCACCTGGTTCCCCCAACCTCCCACTCCCCCCACCTCTTCAAACCCTTCAGATTGTTTCCTTTTATGGACTATACATATTTTTGTTGTATTTTAAAGATCTTTGCCTAACCCAAGGTCACAATTTTCCCCTATGCTTTCCTCTAAAGATTTTATGACTTTCATTTACATTTAGGCCTATGATCCATTTTAATTTAGGCTTCCAATACATTTTGATACCAATTATAATAGAAGACATTGGATATACTAGTTATAATAGTTGTTTGGTTGTAAGAAGCATGAACTTACTTAAGTGTTTCAAGTAAAAGTAAATTTATTGAATGAATACTGGGAAATCTGATGGAGGCTAATTTTAGAAGTATAATAGGGTCTCATGAGAATTGGAGTCATTAGGCATCTTCTCTCTCTTGTTCTTCTTTCTAATTTGTCCACATAAACTCAGGTTTGTACTTTGGCCAAAATGTCCCTTTTCTTCAACACTTTTGAGAAACCCAGGTCTGTTGGAAGCATTTGCCATTGGACTACTCATACGTTTTCTCTGTTTTCTACCTTTATGTCACCTTCTTGGCTTCCAGATTGTTGGTTTACTATTCATTTTTGTATGAGTGTGCTTTTGCTTCATATACTTTCCTGATGTCAGTAGATGTGAACCTTACTTAAAATAATTCCTTTTCTAGCTTGTTCCCATGGTTTTGCATGGGCTGTTACCAGGTTTCTCATTACTATTAGGTGAAAATAATCCAGATGTTTGAAAGTTTTTTAGGATCATGAATCTTAAACTTGCCTAAATGGTTAAAAAGTGTTATCCTTGGGGTGCCTGGGTGGCTCAGTGGGTTAAAGTCTCTGCCTTCAGCTCAGGTCATGATTCAGGGTCCTGGGATCGAGCGCCTCATTGGACTCCCTGGTCACTGGGGAACCTGCTTCCCTTCCTCTCTCTCTGCCTGCCTCTTTGCCTACTTGTGATCTCTGTCAAATAAATAAATAAAATCTTTAAAAAAAAGTGTTATCCTTTATTGCATTACCATTTAAAAAGAATTAATATGACTATTTGACAATAAAAGAAGGCCTCTTTCTTATTTTGCAGATCAACTGAAGTTTTTATCTTCATTCAGGAAATAGAATCTGGATGACCCTTATTATAACATGTTATATAGTGACTATAATACTGACTAGAGAATAGTTGAGGCATTAGGTGACTTATTTCTATTGCAAATGCTAAATTCTGACCTCCATCCCATTCTAAGCCATTAATTGGGAACTTGGGAAATTTTAATTGAAAACTTTCTACAAGCTTCCATAAAGGGCTAGTCCTCTTCTGTTTCCTTCTACATCTGTGTTACACATCTCACTCTGCTTTGTGCCCCAGGAAGCTGTTATGTGGGCTATGTAAATAGTTGCCTAGATCTCTGGATTTTGTTTGGGTTTGGCAAATTGGAAGTCCTAATCAAAATGAGTAACTATCTTTTTTTTCTTTTTCTCCACACAGAAAGAAAAGTATGATTTGAACCTCTGATCTTTTCTTGTGAAATCTGTTGGTGTATGTGATCTGGATGGTTGGTGCAAAGCTGCTTTTGTAAAGAAGTATCAGTCATCAGGAGTGCTACTGGCCTTTCCCAGCAGACAGTGTTTTTCTTTCTATTCCTTCTTTTCCTCTTTATCCTCACCTTTTTCCTTTTTATTTTTGAAGTTGTGCCATACTGTGTACATAGAATTTTCTATGCCAAAGTGAGGGTCAACTAAATCCTTAAGTGTCAAGACATGTCAAGAAGTACAATTATGACTTTTGGAAACTTTGGTCAGATCAAGGATTTAAAAAAGAGGTCAAAGGGGTGCCTGGGTAGTTCAGTCAGTTAAACGTCTGCCTTCAGCTCAGGTCATGATCCTGGAGTCCTGGAATCAAGTCCCCCATCAGACTCCCTGCTCAGTGGAGAGCCTGCCTCTCCCTCTCCCTCTGCTGCTCTCCCTGCTTGAATTCTCTCTCCCTCTCTGTCAAATAAATAAATAAACAAATAAAATCTTTAAAAAAAAAAGGAAAAGCAAAGAAAAGAGGTCAAAGAGTTAGAAGTTAGAAAATTGTCTTGGTAGACTTCTGTTGTCATTCTGTGAATTCCTACCTACATCTCAGACAAAGGGATGCAAGAATTCAGGGGCTCTCTTACTCAGACCTGACAAGCTGAGTTAGTCTTTGATTGCAAGAGGAAAGTCAGATTTTAGCCCACAGTTTAATAGAATAAAGGAACCATGAGTGTTTCCTGGGGATCAGAGGTAGATCCCATAGGACAGAGCACGCCAGAGATCTGGTTTTGGTTTTACCCAAAAGAGGGAGTGATGGGATTCCAATGGTGAGAGTCTGTGTACAGTGACATCAGACAACCAGGAGCAGACTCATGAAGGAACAGAATAATATATCATTAATGTTATAGAATTTGAAGTCAGAAGGGCCCAGGACAGGAGCTTCTGTTGGGTTCAAAAAAGCATCCACAGGAGAAGGAATCAGCTTGAAACATCTGCTGTGCATGTTGTGGTCTAGTATACAACACATTTAAAAGTGTCCTATGGGCATATGATCCTCTCTGTATGATATAGAGTTAGGAATAATGTTTTTTCCATTTAAAGTTTATTATTGAAGTATAGTTGACATATAATGTTATATGAGTTTCAGGTGTACAAAGTAATTCAACAATTCTACACATTACTCATATACTAACCATGATAAGTGTAATCACCATCCATTACTGTACATTTTATTCTTCTTAATTATAATTGATTTCCTTTATGACACTTATTTTTACTTACTTGAATGAACATAAATAATTGGTTGTTGAAGACTGCCATTCAAATTTTGTTTCTTGTCTTTGCATCTGGTAGCTTTTGTTTTATAATTTAGTTTGATGCATGAATATTCAAAACTGCTATATCTTAATTACAAAAACTGTCATGATCCCAATAAATAATTGATAAAGGACATGGAAAGTTCATTTGTAAAAGAGAAAAAAAATGCAAAAATGTATGTGAAAAATGTTAAATGTGAGTAATAAACAGTAAATTACTGTGTTCATTGAAAAATATTCATTGACAATTTTTTTTAAAGATTTTATTTATTTATTTGTCAGAAAGAGAGAGAGAGAAAGCACACAAGCAGGCAGAGAGGCAGGCAGAGGCAGAGAGAGAGGCAGGCTCCCTGCTGAGCAAGGAGCCCGAAGTGGGACTCGATCCCAGGACTCTGGGATCATGACCTGAGCTGAAGGCAGCGGCTTAACCCACTGAGCCACCCAGGCATCCCTCATTAACAAATATTTATTGAATATCTATTATGTGTCAACCACAGAGTTGCCCAGTGGAAGCACACAACTAATATCAGATATGGTCGTTGTTCTTATTGTGCAGGTGGAGAATAATAGGTCATATTTTTATGTATTTTTATTTTGCCTATCAAATCAGCAAGTATAAAAATTATAACGCATAATACTGATAAAGATGCATTGGTTAAGGTATTCTTACAAACTGGTGATCATAGTTTTTGGAAATTTGTCAATATTGGTCATATTTTTAATCTAATTATTATAATTATTGTATTTGTGGAGGTCTTTAGTAAGAAAATAATAAAGAAGTTAAAAACATGAATAACAATTTTTAATAGCACAGTTTATCTTAGCAAAATTATATAACTCCAATGTTCAGCTAATAGTCGGAGGTTATATTATGGAATGCTTATGATAAATTGCTAAGTAAAAAGTAGATTATAAAATTTTCTGTATAATTTCCACTATGTAATACATCTATTAAAAAGATACAAAGACAATACATTAAAATGATAATAGAAAATTAAACAAGAAGCTCTCCTTATGGTTTGGGTGCAAGCAAACAGATTCACCTTCACCTCCTAAACACATCTTGGTGAGATTTCAGCTACGAGGACATTGAGGGAAGCTTGGTGAACATTTCATTCTGATGAGGGTGGCAAGTAATCCCAAGACTCTTTCCTTTGGAGGTCGATGTCTATAACAGCTGCTGTTCTTTCTCTAGGTTGAAATAATTTTTCCTGTGTTCCAGCTACAGAATTTGGGTTTGTTCTTCATTTACTCACTTTAGAAACTCTGGCAGACTTCATTTAGCCATTTGGATCACTGGAGAATCATATGCTATATAGGTTATATGATAGTAAATTGACAGGTTAAACAAATATGACACCAACTTATACTGTATATTAAAATAGAAATTAAACCTGCAATTTTAGCTAATGTAAAATCTAGAAATTGCTTTGAAGATCTTTCAAAAAGCTAGACAGTACTGTGGAAGGTACAATTGCTATACTGTAGAGATAATTATTAGAATAAACTCCATTTATTGCTTTGTCAGCAAGAAAAATGCTAAAAAAAATAACATGGTAATAGGACAAATGTATAACTTGGGAATGAGTATCTGAAACCAATGAATTTTGGTTTGATCAATGCCTTTTTCTTTTTTGCTGCTGTCTGGCTTTACTAGTCATTGAATATCACCAAAAGAAAGCCAAGGGAGGAGAAAGAAATGGAAGAAAGTTTGAATAAAGAGCAAATGCAAAAATGTATTCCTATTTATATATACTTGCTTTCATATAGAGGATATACAAAATATGCCTTTATGTGTTCGTGTCAAAATTTTTAAACTTTACAAACTTCCAAGTCCTCCTATCATGATTTTATGATACATATCTGAATATAATTAATGATGTCAAAGTAAATGTCTCTGGGGACAATTAAATGTTTTACAAACTCTACTTATTGGCTTAGTCATTTTAAACAGTTTCAAAACAGCCCAAATCCTAGAACAAAGTAAGAATGACACATTTGTGGAGGTTTAGTTCAGTGTAATGTGACCAGAGGGTAATACTAAATCTCACCTTATTTGCTTACCATTGCCTTTATAAAACTGTGGCCTTAAGAGAACATCAGACAGGGGGCACCTGGGTGGCTCAGCAGGTTAAAGCCTCTGCCTTCAGCTCAGGTCATGATCTCGGGGTCCTGGGATGGAGCCCTGTGTCGGGCTCTCTGCTCAGCAGGGAGCCTGCTTCCCTCCTCTCTCTCTGCCTGCCTCTCTGTCTACTTGTGATCTCTCTCTGTCAAATAAATAAATTAAAAAAAAAAAAAAAAGAGAGAACATCAGACATGGTAATGACTGAAAATAAGAACATGGTAAACTACTTCCAGAATCTGAAGTGTCAGACTGTTAAGAGTGAATGCGTAATTGAGATTAGCCTGTTGATGATGCCATTCAAGAAAGTTTCAGACTGTGCCTCCGGAGGGGCTTGGGGTCGTTGGGGTGTAGCACCAAGAAAGTGTTGATAAGTGTGAGTGTAACTTGAGAGAATTGAAACCTCAATCAGTTGTACTCTACTCCAGTCAAAAGAGAATTATATATTAACAAACAGGGAGAGGGTTTGCCAAGAGCCTCAAAAGGAGGAGCTCAAGCTTTTGTTTATCTCTGTCTCGGGAAGGGAGAGTCCTTCCAACCACCCGAGAATTCTAACCTTGTACATCCTCCTCTACTAAAGGGATGAGTACGTTGACCAACACAGCTCAGTGGCTTTTGAAGCAGTGAATCCTCTTACTCTGATTCTACAATTGTCAAGCAAAAATTTGTAGATTTTAACTACAGAATTTTTATCAGGGAGACAAATAACAGATCCTTTCTGTTCTCGCATCAAATAAGTTAATTGAATAATTCAGTAAATATTTATTGAGCATCTGTTGTATGTCTGGATCTAAGGTCTAGTTTAGAATTTATCTCATTAGTGGTTATTTGTCATTATTAAAAACGTTATGACACAATGTTATATTTATTTGGACTCTATTTTTGTTTAGACTCTATTTTTATTTGGACTCTTATAATCTGATTAGCATGTTAGTCACACTGACTTGTGTTAATATGTAAGCATTGTCCAAAACTTAGTTTTTAGAGATGCAGGGAAGAATAAGATTCTTGACTATTGTAATGTCCCCCAAATGGTTATACAGAACACAGATATTATCTGCATGATTAGCTTGTCACCTTCAATGACATCTCTACCTTCTTTCTTCTAACCTGAAACAATATTTTCAGAAGCTGTGATGAGACAAGATTTCAAATGAAGTATGTCAAAAAGTGAAAATGATCTTCATAACACTATTCCTGAGTAAGGATAATGTAAGAGGGGTGTATTGATACTCAGATTCTTACACAAATTAGAATAAATACAAGTAAATCACATTTTAAGTCATCTAATTTAGTCTATAAAATATATTATTTCTCCATTTAGAAAATCAAAGCACAATTGTTAATTTAAAGGAGTTTCTTTAAAACAATTTTGTTTATAATGTCATATTTTGTTTGAAATACATTTTTTCTTAGCTAAATTTTTAAACTTAATTTTCTTTCCTTCCTTTTTTCCTTTCCTCCTTCCCTCCCTCCCTCACTCCTTCCTTTCTTCCTTCCTTCCTCATAGCTCAGGTTATACGAACCTTCCCTATGATCATGCTAATCTCTGTCTATTCTGATCTACACTGTAATGCTATGTAATTTTGTTCAGCCTTAGTATTAACTGCAAATTCTTACACATACAAAGACTGCTCACTTGCTACATCCATACTAAGTTGTAGATGAGGCTTTATTTTTTTTTCTGTGTAGCTACAGTTAATAAAAACTATATGTACACTTCCACTTAATATACCTCGAAATGTTCCAGTGTACTTGGCTTTTTCTTCATTTATGTAGATAGTTTTTGTTAGATAAGTAACTTCCGTTCCGAAATCTGAGCTCAGAGGACTACAGTTACTCCTTTTTTTTCTTTTTAAAGATTTTATTTATTTGAGAAAGAGAGAGAGGGAGAGGGAGCACAGGTTGGGGGGTGGAGGCAGAGAGAGAGGGAGAAGCAAACTTCACACTGAGTATGGAGCCCAGCTGGACTTGGGGCTTGATCCCAGGACCCAGGGATCATGACCTGAGTCGAAGGCAGATGCTTAACTGACTGAGCCACCCAGGTGCACCAGGATTACGCTTACTTACTATATGTCATAATTAAACATCTCTTTGGTTTGCCCGTATCTGTAGGTTATAAGGGGTTCCTTTGAGGACAGGCAGTTTTCATTTTGAGTAACAGGAAAACACACACACACACACACACAATGTAGGTGCAAATGTGTCTGAGTAGGTCTGTGTGTTTTTATATATTGCAACTTTTATGTTTGTTAATGTTATGGATTCTCAGAGAGGTTATGAATGCAAATCATAAACCGAATAAAGAATCTGTGGAGTAGTAGCCCAGAGATCTGACTCAAGATCTTTTTGTTGTTGTTCACATATGTTTATGACAGCTTCTTCTCATTATGGCAAAAACGAACCAGTCCCCCAAAATTATGCCAAAAAACAAAGCAACAGTAAAAACAAAACAAAACAATGCTGCAGATGTAGAATTGGGAACTTATCAATTAAATTATTGTATATAAAGCTAAAGACATGTTATCCAGGCATTAAACTGCTACTTACAAATAATTTTGCCTGTAAATTAAAAAATAATCAGTTAAAAATGTCTAGTGTTTTTTTAAAATGAAAAACAAAGATATACATTAAAGTATTAATATTTGCTATTTCATGGAGAGCAAAATTATATTTTATTTTAATATTTTACTTTGTCTATCGTTTATGTATCTATACTAAACATGTTCTTTATACTTGAAACCAACAAACCTTACTAAGATAATTTAGATGTATTTATTTTGTAGTTTCCTTCTTTACAATACCATATCATTCACATCCCTACTTATATGAGCAAAAACAGAGGCCTTTAAATTTTTTTTTAAAGATTTTATTTATTGGGACACCTGGGTGGCACCGTGGGTTAAGCCTCTGCCTTCAGCTCAGGTCATGATCCCACGGTCCTGGGATCGAGCCCAGCATTTATTAAATAAATAAAATCTTTAAAAAAAATAAAGATTTTATTTACTTACTTGACAGTCAGAGATCACAAATAGGCAGAGAAGCAGGCAGAGAGAGAGGGGGAAGCAGGCTCCCCGCTGAGCAGAGAGCCCGATGCTGGGCTCGATCCCAGGACCCTGGGATCATGACCTGAGCTGAAGGCAGAGGCTTTAACCCACGGAGCCACCCAGGCGCCCCAGAGAGTAGCTATAATTTCTATTTCCTAGCTCTTTTGTGTTAATTGTAAGTTTCCTTATAAGGAAGTAATACACTATTAAATTTAAAGGAAATTATTAAATGTGTCTTTGTCAAATGGAGAAACAAATATAAAATAAATTTTATTATAATGTGTTTTCATTAAATAGATTAATAGGCATATAATTAACTATTCCTGTAATTGGAGATGGTTTTTCAAATACTGAATACTTGAACTGCTAGTTGATGGAGTTCCTCACTCTTCTATACTAACCATACTCATTTAATACATTAGCTATTACATACACACATCTAATCTTTGCACTGTTTTTTCCATTTTTTCTCATTAATATAACATTCTATGCAATAGGTATTATCTCACCCATATTTAAAAGAGGAAAATAAATCACACAAAATAACTAGCTCAATGTCAGAATGATAGTATGTGACAAAGAAGAAATTAGTACCTAAATCTGTTTGACCTCTAAGCAATGATGTGGTATGCATCTCTAAAAGAGAAGAGATTCAATTTGCAAACCAACTTCAGTATTTTGGGGGGTCATTTTGTTATGCACAGTCAGACTCAGTGAAGATCCTGTCACTTTATTCCCAACTGATTTATTCTTTGGATGAAAAGAAATCTTAGAGCTGTCAGTATGCCAGTTTAGGGACAATTTTTAGACCAGAACATCCTAAGATATCCTATATTTCAGTTATTCTTTATGTGACCATCTTTTTTTTTTAATGTTATGTTAGTCACCATACAGTACATCATTAGTTTTTGATGTAGTATTCAATAATTCATTATTTGCATACAGTCGGTGGCAACCATTATGATAGAAGACTAAACAAAGTAAGATTGTCATATGTATACAAGGATGAGGCAGGATATGAAAAATTAATTTCCAGAGGCTGCAATAGGGTAATGTAGGTGATTCATTCTAACTGAGGGGACATAGGAGTGTCCTGAATGGGAGTGTCACCATGTAGCAGTTCATAAGGTTCAGGAAAGTAATGGGGCATTAATTCATGTCACTTCTCCTGGCCAATCCAAGGACATTGATGGAAGGCACTCACCAGATAGTAGCTAGAACAGGTGTCTCTTTATCACAGGACAAGAGATGGATGGTTTAGACCTTCCTTGTACTTGCACAAATTTCCCTGGTGTGGAGACTGGATGGGACTGGAAATGTCTGCTAATTTTCTTCTTCCCACATACCTCCTCTCCCTTCCCCACCAGATTTAGTGGCTTGTCCTAGAACTTAAAAACCGATCTAACTCCCCTTTTCCCTCCTAGCCACATGGCTCTCACCTGGCCTCCTGACTTTTCCTCACACTTTTGTCTGGAGAATATTATGACAAAAACACACCCATGCTGAGCTTCCTTCAGTTGCTCTCTTTCAGACTCCAGGAGCTTTTTTTTCCTGTCAACGGAAACTCTCACTTTGCAAATCAAAGTCCTCACATGTGAAACTTGTTTGTGATAATGGCTTCAAAAGTTTATTTAGTGCATGCCTCTGATAGGTACTAAGAACAGAAGGAAGGAGGAACAGAACTATAAACATTTTTTTTTTAAGGAAAGCAGTATCTGTACATAATTATAAAATCAAATAATTTTACAAGTCTTATGATTAAATACCTTCATCCCTTGCTCTTTCCCTCACCACCCCCAAGTTTTTCTCTGTAGACACAAACATTTCAACATTTTCCGTTGGTTCTTTTGGCATTTGCCTCTATCATCCAAAAGAACATGCTTGGTTTTCAGTTTTGTATATTGTGATAGGCAGATAATGGCCTCCAAATATATCTACTTCCTAATCTCCAGAAATCGTGAGCGTGAGCAAGGGACAGGTGAGGGAATGGATGGAATTACAGGTTCTAAGCAACTGGCCCTAGGATTAGGAGAGGAGTCTGGGTTATCCAGGTGGGGCTAATGTAATCACAGTTTCCTTTAAATGTAGAAGAGGGTCCTAGAGATTCTGCATGAGAGCAATGGGTTGTGGGAAAGACAAACACTTGTTCCTGGCTTTGAAGCTGGAGGAGTGCCTACCCACCCCCACCAACTCCCCAAGCTGGGAAATCCAAGAACACTGGCTTTTCCCTCCAGCAAGAAACACTGATGTGCTTCACACCTTCAGTTTGATGTAGTGAGAGACCCATTTTGGACCTTTGTGCTCCAGAACTGTAAGTTACTAAGTTAATGTTTATTTAAACTGCTGAATTGGTAGTCATTTTTCTTATTAGCAGTACGGAACCAAAACATGTTACCAGTGGACTTCATACAGCTAAGGGTAAAGATGTAATTTTCTTTTTGTTTTTCCCTTCTCAACTTTTCCGTCAGAATATTGGTTATATTTAAATTCAGTGTGTATATTTTCGGGGCTTTTTCTTGATTTTCTAGGGCGAACTGTAGCCCATCTCCGACAAGTGCTCATTTTCCTCGGAGTGACTATGGCGGTTGGTGTTTGCTTGGTGTTTGAAATATAAGGAGCTTTCTAAGAGTACTTTTTGGAGACCTGGAATGTGTGAAATGTCTTGATGCTACTTTCGTGGTTGACAAATACTTAGCTGGGTATAGAATTCCACGTTGGAAAAGAAAAGTTATCATTATTATTTTTTTGTTATTTTGAAGCCATTGCTTTGGTTTGCTTGGGTTTCTTGGATCTTTGTTTTTTGTCTCCTTTGCTTTAAGCCTTTAAATAACACACATACACACCCACAGAGAGTAATATAAAGTATCCATGTGTTTTATAATCTAGTTTAAAGTGATAGTGGTATAACTGTCTCTTGGGTCAACAAATCGTACGTTGCTGGCTCCAAGACCATCTCAGGATCTCCTTTGTGATTTTACCAACTTCTCTTTTAAAGGTAACCATTCTCCTGATGTATTTATTAATTATTCTCTTCTTTTTACTACCCATAAATGCTTTTCTAAACAATATATTTTAGTTTTCCCCACTTTTTAAATTTGCTGTCAACAGATGCAGATTATACTTAATCACTTGAGTCTTGAACTACTGTGTTGCATTTCAGGATCATTAAATTTGTCCATGCTGTTCTGAGAGGCTACATTTTGTCCATTCTGTTGCTGTGGGAGTGTGCCATGGCTTGACTTAGACCACACTTTCCTTTTTTTTGGTGGGCATTTTGGGTTTTTTCATATTCCATCTGCCTTTTATCTTCCAAATTTCTATTTTGTTTCTGCTCTTGACCTTTCTTAATTCTTTTTAGTCATTTATAATAAAATCCTTCATACCTTTTTTTCTTAATGATATTTTACTTTTATTTTCATGGGTGGGTTAGGAGGAAAGGGTTAGGAGGTATATTCTATGTTTAAATGAAGCCAGGATTGTTATATTAAGATATTACGTGATACAGTAGCTATGGATATTATTTTCAATGTGTTTTTATACACTTGAGTTCCCTTGTTCCTTTTGCTCTCATAAAATCAGACTGACAATCTTGGGATTTGTTGAAGCCACTTTTTGTAAAACCTAAAACTATGATTTGATTGGTTAAGGGAGATCAGTTACTGTTTTTGATGTAAGGATTCTGCTCTGTGAAGAGATGGGACATAGCTGCATTTGTAAGAGGTAAAATAACCACAAAGGATTTAAAACTTGTTTTTGAATTTGTAATACCTTCTAATCCTCCAGTACTTTTTTCTTAATGTTCCCTTAAGAAATACTATCTAGAATGATCCTTTGTTCCCAAAGAAATACATTCTGCAACACTTAATAGAAACAAAAGTGTGATTAAAAAACAAAAACAAAACAAACCTTATTCTGTGACCTGCAGTGCATTTTAGTATCCTCTGCTTTTAGTAAATGAGCAGTCCTTTTCTATTTTGACCACTGTACCTCAACAGCTGAGCACACACAATGGCCAGTGGATATTCTGGCTGTGGATAGTACTAACACACAGTAACACACAGCAAAAGGGAAAATATAGGTAATTAAATACAAGTGATATAAACACATCCTTTGCTCTCTTGTTGCTAAATATAATATCACATGTATCACAAATTGAAAGTTTTATTTCAAAAAGAGCAACCTAATTATTTCTAAAGCCCTTTTGTAACCACAGCTATGACCTTGATGATTACACAGTTAAAAGAAGTTGCATTTGAATGAGTGTTTTTCTGTGTAAAGAGTATTATTTTTTTTTTCCTCTCAGTTCATTAAAATCATCATGAAACACTGTTTGCTCTTTCAGGTTATATGGGATAATAGTGAATACACCTGCCTTACATATTCTTGAATTAATCATTGGTACTTTAGTCTGAACTTTAGAAAATATGATCCCTATCTATTACTTGCAGGAATGGATGTTTTTTAATTTAAAAGATACTACAGACATAAAGGAAAAAACAGGTGCCTTAGGGGGGTGGAGATCATAAACACGAGGAATTCTAGCTGTGACATAGTGGTGACATAATGATCATTTTTATGGTGTCTTTAAACTGTCTGATCCTCAAAGGAAGGTATTATCCTGTTTTATTTATGGAAAAACAGGTTTACATGGATTCATATTCTTCTCATGAAATCATGAAACTAAACTTTGATTCCCCCCCCTTTTTTTCAGTATGAATGAAGCATTTTTTCAGAAACTGGCAATAATTTTTCCAAAGCTGGAATCTTTTTTTTTCTTGGAATGTTTTAGTTAATTCCATTATGATCCCTACTGGAGCAAAAGACTTGGTTATTCTGTCTCTTTTCTTTCTTTATATTCTTTTTTGGTAAACAGATCTAGCGTTTCTGTGGAAAACGGAAGGTGGCACTCTGCCTTCTATCTTGTGATATTTTCTGCTTGAATGTTTATTTTAATTCTGTTAAGATTCAGAACAGCACTCTGTTGGCGAGTTGATTATTTCTTTGTGGTTAATGACCACTTTTGTACTTATCAAAAGGCAGGGACACATTCCATGAAGTATTATACCAAATGAGGCACCAACTGTCATTGACAATTCAACAGTAACCAGTGGTTAAAGTTTGACAAGGTCCCTTATAGTTTACTTGCCCATATGAGCAACTTGTCTCCTGAAAGATTTTCTCCTCATTCTGTTTTATAGACATGGGTAATAAAAAAACATGTAGGTGTATAAGAGCACTTGGAAAAGATTTGCTATTACCAGTTTCACATATACTGAAATTGATGGTTGACTAAATGAGCATATAGTGATATAATCTGTGACCTTTGAGGCAATTGTCAAACTTCGTTTTGAATTTTTTTTTTCCTTGTATTAGTTCTGATCTTGGCTAGTTTTCATGAATAAAGTTGATTACCTCATGTATGGCTGTAAAAATCAGTTTGATGTCTTTTCTTTGGAAAACAATATACCATAAATATAAAGGTATGAAAACAGTTAAAGATACTTACCAAGTATCCTCAAAAAAATTTTTTTTCAGTATTTTATTGATAGAGAACACATGTGAGAGAGAGAAAGCACAAGCAGGGGGATGGGGTAAAGGGAGAGGGAAAAGCAGACTCCCTGTTGAGGGATCCTGATGTGGAACTTGATCCCAGGAGTCTGGGTTCATGACCTGATCCAAAGGCAGATGCTTAGCTGACTGAGCCATCCAAGCTCCCTGTTAAAATGATGTTATCTTTCATTGAGAATTAATATATTCTATTTTTTCGAAGGTTGACTCTTTAATTATGTATATAAAACAGACCCAGCAGATTTTCCAAATGAAACCATTTCAGCCTTCATTGTTACCTTATTAAAAAAAAAAAAAAAAGTTTCACCTTTTTATATTCCTGGCCCCAAGTAAGTATATTTAAATTATGAACATGACTGTGTCGGTTAATAATATAAACTGTTAGGACATACGTGTTGGGAAGTTGCTGGTTATTTAAAATTGGAGTCCCAGTCCTATAACTTGATTTTTTTTTTTTTTTTAACATTTTCCTGATATCCGTGTAGAGTTAGTTCACCTCTCTGATATGACCTTTGGAAAACTGGTCCTAGCTGAAGATCATGGGGAAGCTGTGTGGTTTTTAAGAGCTGGCAATAGAATGTCAATAGTTTTTACTAGGAATCTTTCCTAGGACTCCGTACCTCATTCATGGGGCGCTTGGGTGGCTCAGTGGGTTAAGCAACTGCTTTCGGCTCAGGTCATGATCCTGGAGTCTCAGGATCGAGTCCAGCATCAGGCTCCCTGATCAGCAGGGAGTCTGCTTCTCCCTCTGACCTCCCTCGTCCCGCGCTCTCTCAACCTCGTCCCGCGCTCTCTCAACCTCGTCCCGCGCTCTCTCAACCTCGTCCCGCGCTCTCTCAACCTCGTCCCGCGCTCTCTCAACCTCGTCCCGCGCTCTCTCAACCTCGTCCCGCGCTCTCTCAACCTCGTCCCGCGCTCTCTCAACCTCGTCCCGCGCTCTCTCAACCTCGTCCCGCGCTCTCTCAACCTCGTCCCGCGCTCTCTCAACCTCGTCCCGCGCTCTCTCAACCTCGTCCCGCGCTCTCTCAACCTCGTCCCGCGCTCTCTCAACCTCGTCCCGCGCTCTCTCAACCTCGTCCCGCGCTCTCTCAACCTCGTCCCGCGCTCTCTCAACCTCGTCCCGCGCTCTCTCAACCTCGTCCCGCGCTCTCTCAACCTCGTCCCGCGCTCTCTCAACCTCGTCCCGCGCTCTCTCAACCTCGTCCCGCGCTCTCTCAACCTCGTCCCGCGCTCTCTCAACCTCGTCCCGCGCTCTCTCAACCTCGTCCCAATAAATAAAATCTTAAAAAAAAAAAATACCTTATCTCTGGTGGCTGCTCCTGCTGGACTGAAGTAAGCTACCTGGAGTTCTAGCCACATGGCCACGGGAGAAGAATGAGGCACAAACAAGTCAGCCTCAAGAGAACAGGAGCAGATGGCTTCCCAGAACAACTCCTCAGTCCCATATTTATTAGATACGGATAGCAATCAACAAAGGAGTCCAAGGAGATTATAGATAAGCAAGATATGTCTGATCAAGTAGTATAGGATTTGTGGTTGAGTAAACACATTTAAAGGAATCATCTAATTAACTACAGCTGATCTCTGGAGAAGGATGAGATAACAGAAAAAAGAAGCCAGCAGCAGACAGCCAGCCAGCCACCCTGAGCGCCACCCTGAGCGCCACCCTGAGCCTGCAGTGTATTCCCAGATGCTCAGCTTCAAGAATGTGTATGATCCTCTCCCCCAGAGGTCTCTTGCTGGTACATGTTCAAGCGTGTTTGGTCAGTACATTGTTCTGAGGGACGGTTACACACATCGGTTTCTAAAATCTCTGCAAAATATTTGCCATCCACGTCCCAGATAGTTGTGCTGCTATGTCAATTATAGTACTCATTGTTTTTGCTAAATTAAGACTTAAGCCTTGCACCGTTGTAAAGGCACATCTATTAAGGAAACAAGCCAGAGTTCCCAAGTTGTTCACGGCTTTATAAGAACTAGATCAAAAAAGGGAAGCCTGGGTGTCTTAGCTGGTTAAATGTCTACCTTTGCCTCAGGTCGTGATCCCAGGGTTCTGGGATTGAGTCCCGAGTTGGGTTCCCTGCTTTGCAGGGAGTCTGCTTCTCCCTCTGCCCCTCCTTCCACTCATTCTCTCAACATCCCTTTCTCTCTTTCTCTCTCTCTCTCTCTGACAAATCAATAAAAATCTTTAAAAAAAAAATAAGAGCAGATAAAGCAATGTTGCAATGGTGAGATCCTTGGCTATGTTGAAACATAAAAATCGTATCTAAATGAAACAGGATGGGATTGGGAGGGAGACAAACCATAAGTGATTCTTAATCTCACAAAACAAACTGAGGGTTGATGGGGGGAGGGGGGTTAGAAGGGGGGGTGGGGTTATGGACATTGGGGAGGGTATGTGCTACGGTGAGTGCTGTGAAGTGTGTAAACCTGGCGATTCACAGACCTGTACCCCTGGGGATAAAAACATATGTTTATTTAAAAAAAAATCGTATCTTTGGGTATATGGTTAAAAGCTCATGGCTAGTAAGCAAAGTGTGGTTCTAATAACTACCCAGAGTGAGTTGCTTGGATGTCATGGTTCTCCTCTGTCTCTTGTCTTTATTTCCTACATAGATAACTTCTGTGAATGCTTCTTCTGTACATGACTGCCCGATACAGATCCCTTATAAAATCTAATCCTGTGGAATAACTGAGCTGTTTCTCAGTCTTTGTGAATTTGAAAGCTATGGAATCCAGAGACCAACCTGTAACTTTTTATTAGGATCAGGGACATCTATACAGTATAAGTATAGATTTTCCCAATTGGAAGGTCGGTGGTGTTTGGCAGAGATTTTGGAAACAGTGTGGCCATGTGGCTAGAAGTTGAGGTCTCTTGGCATCAGTCCAGCAGCAACAGCCACCAGGAAGGAGGTAATAGGTCCTAGGAAAGATTCCTCATAGAAACAGTGAAGTTCTGTAGCTGGGGTCAGCAAACTTCTATGAGGATCAGGTCATATTTTAGTTTTTCCGGGTCAGTTGGCAAACAAAGGATATTCTACAGGTATTTGTGTAACAATTAAAAATGTGATATCTTGGGGTGCCTGGGTGGCTCAGTGGGTTAAAGCCTCTGCCTTCAGCTCAAGTCATGATCTCAGAGTCCTGGGATGGAGCCCCGCGTCCGGCTCTCTGCTCAGTAGGGAGCCTGCTTCCCCCTCTCTCTGCCTGCCTCTCTGCATACTTGTGACCACTGTCTGATAAATAAAATCTTAAAAAAAATGATATCTTGACATGTAAAAGCTATTCTTAGTAGCCTATACAAAAATAGGCAACAGGCCTGACTGAGTCTTGAGGTCTTACTGCTCTCATCCTTACTGGATTCAAACATTTTGTGCCGTATCTATGTTGTCTTTAATAGTTGAGGCTAGCATTAAAAATACTTGCTTTGTGAGATAGATTAGAACAATCACATGGTTACAGGTCCACTGTTCGTTGGAATTTATAGAAGAACTAGAGCTGATTAGATAGATGAAAATTTTGAATCGATTGATTTGCCTCCAGTAAGGACAAAATTACATCTGGTAAACATGAAGTCAGGTCCTCAACAATCAAATAGCATTTATTTAAGCTATTAGGGAAATGTCAAAAGTCCCACTAGAGACAAAACCTCGTTGCTGCAGATCATTTGTGATGTTTTACAATTTTATGCTTGGGAAAGAGTCTGGTGTAGTCAAATATGTTAAATCATTCAGGAAGATTTAAAATACTGCTTATTGAGGAGGAAAAATGTAAAAGAGTTCAGGAATTAAATTTTGTCTTGAAGTTACAGAGGCTTTTTATTGATTGGTCAATACTAAGCTTTTGAGAATTTGCCTCAGGTAGTTTGTGGGATAACTTCACACAGATTGGCAAAAGGCCTTGTCTGGCAATTTTTTAAAAACTCACATTATTTTACCCTATGCCATTTTTTCCTGTTTTGGGACTTTATCTGCCATGTGATGTTAAATTTTATTGTCAAAATTCTTGGGCTTCTCTTAACTGTTCTAGTTTCTCACATTTTCCTAATTTTTGTTAAGACCGTTTTGAAGAGTATTGGCCAGGCATTTTATAGAATGACCCTGAGTTTGTAATATATCTATATTATATTGATGGATAGATTATATGCATATATATGTGCCTATATATGCATAAATATTTACACACAAATATATAGAAAGAATTATAAAATAAAAATGTAACATATATGCAATTAGATTTCTTATTCTTTTTCTATAAGGGATAGTCTGAGCCAAGTTTATCCATTTATGCTGGATAATTTTTCCAATGTAGATCTAATAGTGAAGGAAGAGGTCTGAATCCTATGCTACTAGAGAAGGTATTCTAATAAGGACACTATCAAATCTTTAAAAATTTTCATTTAACTGGATTGGATTTAATATTTCACATTGAGTGTTCTTATGATAAGTGAGTCTTTAAAGTTCTTAAGTCAGACCAATCTTCACTTTCCTTGCATTTTTTCTACAAACCCCAGGAACTTTGGTCTATTTTAAGACTTTTTAAAAAAATATATAATATATTACTAGTTTAAGAGGTAGAGGTCAGTGATTCATCTGTCTTAAATAATCCTAAGTACTCATTACATCATGTGCCCTCCTTAATGTCCATCACCCAGTTACCCCATCCCCCATCTCCTTCACATCTAGGAACCCTCAGTTTGTTTCCTACGATTAAGAGTCTCTAATGGTTTTTCTCCCTCTCTGATTTTGTCTTTTTTCCCCCCACTCTTGCCCTATGATCCTCAATTTTGTTTCTTAAATTCCAAATATGAGTGAGATCATATGATAATTGTCTTTCTCTGATTGACTTATTTTGCTTAGCCTAATACTCTCTAGTTCCATCCACATTGTTGCAAATGGCAGGATTTCTTTCTTTCTTCTTTCTCTCTTTCTTTCTTTCTTTCTCTCTTTCTTTCTTTCTTTCTTTCTTTCCTTCCTTCCTTCCTTCCTTCCTTCTAGCAGCTGCATAATATTCCATTGTATATATACATATCTTCTTTATCCATTCATCTGTTGGTGGACATCTGGGCTCTTTCCATAGTTTGGCTAGTGTGGACATTGCTGCTCTGAACATTGGGGTGCAGGAGTCCCTTCAGATCACTATATTTATATCTTTGGGGTAGATCCCTAGGAGTGTAATTGCTGGGTCATAGGGTAGCTTTATTTTCAACTTTTTGAGGAACCTCCATACTGTTTTCCAGAGTGGCTGCACCAACTTGGATTCCCACCAACAGTGTAGGAGGGTTCCCCTTTCTCTGTATCCTTGCCAACATCTATCATTTCCTGTCTTGTTAATTTTAGCCATTCTGTTTGGTGTCAGGTGGTACCACACTCTGGTTTTGATTTGTATTTCTCTGATGCCAAGTGATGTTGAGCATTTTCATGTGTCTGTTGGCCATTTGTATGTCAACTTTGGAGAAATTCATGAAACAAAACATAGGCTGTCTAACCATTTTATAATACTGCATGTATATAAGTATGTATGTATATATGCATACACACACACACACACACGCTTGCATACACACTATTGTGGTTAGACTGGTTGAGTTCTTTTTTTAAAATTTTTAAATTTTTTTATTAACACATAATGTATTATTAGCCCCAGGGGTACAGGTCTGTGAATTTCCAGGTTTACACACTTCACAGCACTCACCATAGCACATACCTTCCCCAATGTCCATAACCCCACTTCCCTCTCCCTACCCCCCTCCCCCCAGCAACCCTCAGTAGACTGGTTGAGATCTTTAGAATTTTTATCAACATCATCTTTATCACACCCAGCATTCAGTGAATCCTTCTTCTAGACTGTGTCAGAAACAGCATCGTGTAAGACCTAAATTAGAGTATCCTGAAGAGATGCTAGCTAGAATCGATCCAAGTTCTAGGTGTGAGGACAAAAAAGCATTCCAGATGGGAAAAGGGCTTTCAAAAATGTTAGAAGTCTATGATGGGAGAAAAGACAGTGTCAGTAAGATGTCATTTTAGGGGGTTCAAGACTAATCCTGGGGGAAAGTGGTGATATGGTGGCTTAATAGATTGATAAGAGCTGGTAGAGAGAACTGTGTGCCAGAATGAAGAAGGAAGGCTCTGAGAAGCCATCAAGCACGTTTAAGGGAAGGGCTTCTCTTTAATCTCTGCAAAGCCTTCTCTTGTCTGTGTGGCTTCCTGCAGCTTCTGTCCTGTTTTCATTTGCTGCCAACCCTCAAAGTTGCTGTTTACTCCATGTCTTTATTTAATAAATTTTTTATACTGTACAGTTTGCTTCCCCCTGTACCCCACTACACTGAAACTGCTCTCAAGTGTCTGCACATGAAATCCATTTTACCTCAGCAATGCCATGTCTGATACTATGGAAAACTGCCATTGTCAAGAAGATAACTGATGGCCAGAGAGCTTATGTGCCCCATCTAGTGTTCCTTAGCTCTCTCGTTCTGAAACCAGACTTGCTGAGACTCCTCTGGTTTTTTGCTCCTTTATGTGCATTCTCATTGCTTCCTGCCCAGGACTGCTATGATCCCCCCCCAGCATACAGATGCCTTGAGAGAGATCTAACCAGGGCAGTCATTAGAACATTCTGCCCTCAATTGTATTCCCTCATAGCTATAAGCTATCATCAGAATACAAATAATAGCGAGATGATAATAATAGGTAAGTCTTATGTAACAGACTAGAACAGGAAAACCAAAGATTAGAACTTTAATTTAAAGACTTAAACCAGGGGTGCCTGGGTGGCTCAGTGGGTTAAGCCGCTGCCTTCGGCTCAGGTCATGATCCCAGGTCCTGGGTTTGAGCCCCACATCGGGCTTACTGCTCAGCAGGGAGCCTGCTTCCTCCTCTCTCTCTGCCTGCCTCTCTGCTTACTTGTGATTTCTCTCTGTCAAATAAATAAATAAAATCTTTAAAAAAAAATAAAAAATAAAGACTTAAACCAGTGGAAGCAGTTGCCAAGCTTCTGTATTAGGATTCACACTCTTGATCACTAATATTGTTAATAGAAGCTCTCAAATGATTTTAATCCATGTGTTATCTTTGCCTTAAAAGTCTTAACCCATAAGACACAGTTAAAGAATTTTATGAATAACTTGATTGATTTGGTAGGTTACACTCTAGGAAAATTTGTTAATATTTGTAATGACTATATATCATGCATATTTTGTCCAAGCATGAAAATTATGTTAACATTCAATTATCAGAAATCCCTAAATTGGCAATACCAAAGGCTTCCTGTGAATCCAGTGGTTGTCTTTTCATCCTCTAGTCCTAACCTTGTGGGCACTATTGGTTCACGTGAGAGGACCCTGGATAACAGAATTTTATTTTCACACTGTTCCTCTGAAATGCCCCTAAATTTTAAGAGGGATAAGCCCTACTCTAAGGTGATCTAGTCAATTACCAGTTTTGATAAACTGAATTAAAGTGTGTGTCCAGATGTTCAATTGATGAGTCTACTCACCTATATTTCTTGGCAACTGACCATAGGTTCTGGTTGGAATAGTTCAGATCTGTTTTCCTGGAAGCCTGTTAAGCATTTGTTCTTGGATGAAATTGTCTTATTTTAGATCATGAATTATGTGGTTACCCTATATGGTCCCTGAATTGGTCTTACACATATTGCCCATGTGGTGGCAGGATGGACCTTAGCAATTCCGAATTGCAGTCCCTGGTGGGCTCCTGTTTCTTGGTCTGTCCCTTCATTTTGGGTCTTGGTTCTTTTGCCTTTTTATCTGCATTTCACACTAATTTTACCTAACTTCATTTATTCTACCATTAGCTTTTATTTGCAAACTCCTAAGCCTCACAATAATAGATTCAATTGCTTCTTGGCAGTCTCCACCAGAATATACTTTGACCCCCAAGTTATCATGTGCAGACTGAACTCCTTCTCTCCCCTCCTACATTGACTTCTCCTGCGTTCTCTTCTACTGTACTTCTGTAATCAAGTACAAAACTTAGAATGCAAGCTTGAAAAAATGCCTTTTTCTTACAGTCAGGACTGCTGACTTTTATTCTTCAGTGTTTTTTTTTTCTAGTTTTCCTTGCGTATTACTAATTTCTACTGTTAGTTCTTTATCTTAGGGTTTCAAGTCTTATGTGCTATTACAGTCTTCTTTGATTTGCAGTTATCTTTACTTCAAATTCATGTTCCACATGATAGCTGAATTTGCTGAAGGCACAACCCTAAACATGCTGCTTCCTCCTGCTTTACTTTGAACCCTTTAGAAGCTCTTCCTTAATTGCCAAAGGGAAAAGTCCCAAGTCTTTAGGAGGGTTTTGCTTGATAGGCTTGAATACACACTTTCTTGCTTTTTCACAAGCTTATTCTTTTCTTTTACATGACAAATAGGGGCAATAATGTGAATAGAAAGATAAAGGCATTACCTGGGTAGAAAGGGATTGGGGTGGATACTTTCCTAGTCAATTACTTGTGACAGTTCCAAAATAGATTATAGACTTGGTCTTTCATAATGTGATTACCCACCCTCCCCCTCCTCAAAAAAATGAAAGAGGTAAGAAGTGAAAGAGGAGTTGATAAGTACATTTAGAAATAAAGTATCATTAGAGTCAGAGTTCTGATCAGAGCATTCTCTTCCCTCATTGGATTAACTATTAAATATATTTCCTGGTAAGATGCTAAGGAAACGTGTGTGGTTTGTGGGGAAAATTAGTGGGTTTTTAAGAAGTTGAGGATTTTATAGTATGTCAGACCAAGATGAGTCAGGCCAAGATTAGTACTTAGCTGGTGCCCATTTCAATTTAATAATTTAATAATAAAATTTAAGTGCAAATATCTGTACAGATACCTGGGTTTCTACTTTATATTCTAGTATTGCTAAGAGAACATGATTTCTGCATTGCTATGTTGTCCTCCCTCCTTTTTTTTCTTCCCTTAGTTAACAGCACTCTTAAGTTCACATGTTGATGAATGGATTCATAGTAATCAGACTCTGAAGACATGGATTTGTAAACCAGTATTCAGCTTATTTATAAAGGAAGATCCATCTAGTGCAATCTCTAATGGATACCAAGTGTCTTCTCAGCATGTCACTTTTTGACATCAATATATGTGGGAAACCCAATTTGTTAGTAATAGATGGCTTTGGCACAGATAGAATCAGCCAGAACAAAGGAAAGTGGATGGATTTAGGGGCCATCTCTTTTAAGTTGAGATAGAGCTTAAAGGAATTATGCTTCCCCACAATAAGGATAGATGCAAGTAGCAATCAGTGTCCCGACTGACCAGGTCAGTTCCTGGCAGACACTGGTAAATTTCTTATACTCTATTCCCGGCATTCCTTTCGACTCTAAAGGATTCTTATTTTCCTGCATTTTACTTCCCGGACTGAGTCTAGGTAATACTGCGACATAGATAAATTTTCTGCGTGTGTATTGGATAATTTTTTTCCTAATCTCTTTATTTTAATTTTTAACTTTTTGTCAAAATACAAAAAGGTGGGGCACTTGGGTGGCACAGTCAGTTAAACATCTGACGCTTGATTTCAGCTCACTACCGTGAGATCAAGCCCTGCATTGGGCTCTGTGCTGGGCATGGAGCCTGCTTAAGATTCTCTCTCTCATCTTCTGCTCCTCTCCCTCTTAAAAAAAAAATAAATAAATAAAAAGGAAATCACACATTAATGTGCAGTTTGTTGAATTACTAAAAACTGAACATATTCATAAACAACAATCTCCTTTTCCTTTTTTTTTTTAAGATTTTATTTATTTATTTGACACACAGAGATCACAAGTAGGTAGAGTGGCAGAGAGAGACAGAGGAGGAAGCAGGCTCCCTGCTAAGCAGAGAGCCCAATGCAGGGCTCAATCCTAGGACCCTGGGTTCATGACCTGAGCCGAAGGCAGAGGCTTTAACCCAATGAGCCACCGAGGTGCCCCTCCTATTCCTTTTTAATAAGTCCTCTCTCACATGTGATCTGCTATCATTTAATCATTTTTCACTTTGGTTTCTGTGTTTTATTTATTTTTTAAAAGATTTTATTTATTGATTTGGCAGAGAGAAATCCCAAGTAAGCAGAGAGGCAGGCAGAGAGAGAGGGGGAAGCAGGCTACCTGCTGAGAAGAGAGCCTATGTGGGGCTCAATCCCAGGACCCTGAGATCATGACCTGAGCTGAAGACAGAGGCTTAACCCACTGAGCCACTCAGGCACCCCTGGTTTCTGTGTTTTAAACAAGCCCACAAAGCAAGATCAGTACTTAACACAAAGTGATGAATTGCTGAAGATGGAATGTCCAGTGCATCAGGGAAGCTAAAACCTATGCAGAATTGCCCAATGTTTCCTTGGACAAATGCTGGGAGATTCAAAGGAAACAAAATACTGTGGGAGTTGGGAAAACTTTATGAAAAAACTGGGAATGAGTCTTGAATAGAATTTACTAGAAGGCAGGGGAGAAAGAGTGAATAGACGTGAAGGGGATCACACAGTGTGGCATTGTGTAAAACTGGATAAGGAAAGAAGAAAGAAGGCAATTATGGGTAGGGCACAGGAAGCAGGCCTCGGTATAGTAAGAGGAAATGTAGAGGTACAGAGTCCTGCAAATGGAAAACACAAAATACAAAGTAAAGACTGAATCATGGTTTCTAGCAAGAATGACCATGACAGATATGTTCGAGAAATAATGGTTTGACAGTAATATATATTGAAGGGCTTGGAGGGGACAGGAGTAGCATTGAAAAGAACAATGTGACTATTGCTACAAAGAAGGTAAGGTCTGATTTAGATTTGAACTATAGAAATGGAGAGAAAGGAACAACTCCTAGATATGTGGAAATAAGAGTCAGTAGACTTAGGTTACACACTGAATATATGAATATAGATAACAAGAAAATTAAAAAAAGACTTCAGATCTGTATGATTGGAACAGCTGGTTTGGGGGCAAAGAGGGTTTCAGTTTGGCATATGATGTGTTTCCATAGCTGATGGGACACAGAAGTGAAAGTGTCAGGCAGGCAATCAAAAATAAGGTCTGCAGGCAGAAGAGGAGAAGATGAGAGATGTATTTGGAAATGATATGCCCTGAAGATTAGGAAAAGGAATATGTTGCCATTTGAATGCTAAGATGGACAGAAGGACAGTATCTTAGACTTAGGATCTTAACATGGAAAATAGGATGCTTCAGACATTAGAACTGAAGAAATAAAAAATAACAAGCAGTTTCTATATTTGTGTACTGTTCTAAGTATTTTAAGTGTATTCATTTAACTTACATCCTTGCAAAGAAAACTGAAACACTAAGAAAAAAGCCTTAAAAATCAAAGGACTCCAGTGTTAGACTTGAGCTAAATGCTATAGAAAAGTTAAATAGACTATGAAAGATCACTGTTGAATTTGAGATAATAGTTTGATTATTAAAGATTTATTTTAGAGAGAATGCTAGTGGAGTGGGGGTGCAGAGGGAGAGAAACTTAAAGCAGTTTCCCCACTGAGTGTGGAGACTGGACATTGGATCCCATGACCCTTAGATCACGACCTGAACTGAAACCAAGAGTTGGATACTCAATCGACAGAGCCACCCAGGTGCCCCAGGGGTAATAGTTTTATAAATATCGGTTCAGAAAATGAACTTCAAGGAAGTAGAAATATTTAGAAGCACTGTGAAGGGAACCAGTATGTAATGAGTCTGGCATTGAATGGAAGGGCATTAAACAGGATGAGGAAGAAACCATAGTGTTCTTGGAAAGGGGAGGCTTAAATAAAAGGAGATGGGGGAAGAAATACATGGAAGAGAAAATACTGTAGATCCATGATGGAGGACACTAGTGGGAGAGAGACCTCCCGGAAAATAGGAAAAGAAGTGGAATCTAGTTTTTGCGTGGGCGCATTAACTGCAGGAATAGGAGATGTGTTTGTGGTTAGTTCTATGGGAAGAGAGTGTGAGGGAACCTGGTAACGAAGTAATCTTGTAATGAATTACTACCTGTAGAGCTCACAAAAGGCTTCTTTTGTCCTCATCAAGGCAAAAACCGAAGGAGGCAGTACTAGGAACTAAAGTTTAAGGAATGATAGGAGAGAGAGGATGGGTAGGAGGAGAAAGCTAATGTTCATTGACAATGCACTTGGTGCCAGGTTCTCTAATGAAAAACTGACAAATTGGTCAGTGTGATTTTTTTTTTTCTTTTTCATGCATCAGTTTTGTAAAATTGAATGTCTTCCTTGGGGTTATCTATGATTTTTCAATCTTTTATTTTACTTGGGAAAATTTGTCCTCTTCTTTCCTCTTTCATATTTTATCTCTCATTGACTCTGGGTTGACTTACTTTATTCTGTAAGAAGAATTCTGCTCAAGATGAATTCCAGTTTGGATGCTCTATGTGTAAACATAATCTCATGTACCAGCAATTTCCTTGAATTTGAAGCTTGCATAAATACACTTTTGGGTTCTCCATCATCTGAGTAGATGTCTTCAATCTCCTTAATGCAATCTTTAAATTACTTTATATCTTGACAAATGTTCATGTTTTATGGAGAAGTAGATGAGTTCTTATTCTTTGGCAGATGAAAAGAATTATGTTCCAAGGAATAAGAAAGAAATAATAAGTTTATTTTGTACTTGACAGAATTTTACCTGGTGTCTTTATCCTCTTGAATATGATATAATTTTATCGAAAAGAAGTGCTTGAATATTCTACTAGGTTATAACTGTACAAGAGACTACATTCCTATATAGTTAAATTCATATTTGTTTGCTGTTTTTGGCCCTTTTTACCTGACCATAGAGCAATGGTGCCTCTCATGTATTTGAGCATTAAAAATGGTACGAGCTACATTGGAAAGACACAGGCTAATAATAGGGAGACTGGTGTTTGAAAGTCAGTGAAAGGATTTCTAATGGTCAGTAACAGCTGTGTTTGCCTATTTTGTCTCCTAAGCCCTGGAAAGCACCTTCTGAGGGTAAAGTTCCCCTTGTTTCTTGTTTTTGCATACGTTTTACCCCTGGTATTGCTACCACTGATTGCTCTGTCTTGTAGATGCACCCAGACTCCTCAGTGACAACTTAAAAACAATTGTTTTTGGCTACAGCATTATCAGACAGGCGTTTGCAAGGGTGAACATAATCCATTAATTTAATTAGCAGGAGCATTCTTCTTAGGCAAGGCACAGGATTTGTAAAAATTTACTCTGGTATGTATCAGAATCAATGTAGTCCCCTCTTACAGATTCCTATCAATTTATCTGAGAAAGTTTACTGAATGTGTGTTTTGAAAAATCTCCCTTGATAATTTTGAGGGATACCAATCAGTCAAATGAAATCATGTATTTCACAGCTGAGTATTCTGGGACATTTTGTAAGTAAAGAAATTTAAGCTTTGGGGAGTTGAGAATTCCTAGTTATTATGATAAATTTCCTAGGTGGTTGTTAATTGATTAAAAAAAAATTTTTTTTTATTGTATCGGCACTTTTGCGAATTTGGGAATTCACTCACTGGGACTTTAAATCTTTATGTATATTAAACAAAATAATAAACATTTTAAGAAAAAGTAAAAGAAATGTAATTGGATATAAGCTGAATTGCTGTTAACAAGAAAGCCAAAAAAAAGGACTAGTTTTCCTGAGATTGTTGGAGTATTTTTCAAGGTGTTTCTCCTGCTACATGAACAGGTGAAAAGCTATCTCACCAGCAACATATTTGCATTCAAGGCAATAGGAATAGGAAAGAGAGATGGGGATTTCTAATAATGTGATCGGGAAATTGCAATCCTCATTTCTGCCCATTTCCCGATGATCCAAATTCAGTCACATAACTGCCCCTTGCTGCCAGGGCAGTGGGGAAATATTCCTTTGCTAAAACAGACCAGTAGACCATCTGAAATTCATGAAGCTTTGTTTCTTAAATAAAACCAAAACCAGCCACCCACCCAACCAACCAATCAAACAAAAAGCAGGAATGGCCAATACACTGAGGCAAATTAGTAACAATCCATGAACTCAAAATTTTGAAGTAATGAGAAGATGAAGAATTACCAGGGGAGTAGGGAAAGTAGGGAGTTCCATGAAAGTGTGAAACTTCAACTCAGCCTTATTATTGCAATAAAATTTATCAGATGTTTTACTACTAGGTTATTTATAAACTAGAGAAGTATAATAAACAATGTTTTTTATTTTTACTTTTTCCTGGCGTATGGAAAAAATTGCAATGCCCAAAAAGTAAACAGTTTTACAATTCCTGCCTCTACATGTAGAGAAGACTTCTCAGTGTTTAGCATTCATCACCTTATTTTTCTTCCTTCTGAAAATGCTGGACAGTAACTGTGCTTCTAATCCACCCAAATTATAAAACTAGGAAAGCACTGTAGTCTTATTCATTCCTTACAAAGGCAGAGTGACAACTCTGACAGTTGAAGTTTAAAAACCCAGTAAAACTTTCCCATAAAACAATACCCACAGTTAAAACCGCTCATCACTTTCTACAACAAAGCCGAGCTCAAGCCTATAATGAATTTTGACAGCTTTTCCCTTAGAGCTAGGGAATAAAAAAGAGATTTTAGACAAAAACACAAATATAATTTGATAACATGCATCTTTACTTCGTTTCTTTCTTTCATAATAATGCTAACCTCACTTTTTTTGTTGGTACTGTGTAGTTAACAGAAATGTCCAAAGCTTATCCACCTTCGGAGACCTACAGACCCTTGATCAACTCTACCGTGGTTTTATATTCATGCTTTTGGGTTCTTGGCTTTCATGGCTCTGATAGTTACTCCAGTTTACTCCCACTATATGGACATATGTATGTCCCCCCATACTTGTGTTTTAGAGTCTTGGTGTTAATAGTATTATGATTAATAGAAAGATCCCTTTTAGTTTATATTCAAAGTACTGGTTCTTGGCATTGGGAGTCACTAGCTTCTCTGTGCTGCAAAAGAAGGCGGGTTGAAGATGATAGCCCGTCTGATACAGTCTCATCTTTGCTCTTCCATGCTTAGAATTCTTGGCTATAACCCTTGTACTTCCCCTTCATCATAACCAATTTACTTCTTATACTGAAGATGGAAGAAGGCAAATGTTCATCTGAGGAGCCCTAAACAGACTTGAACATGAGACTCATTGAGAGCTGGCTGATCTCCTTTATTTCAGTGTGTGCATCCCATTTAATTACAGTAGAAGACAGGTAATATACAGCTCACAGAATAAGATGGATAACTTGATTACATTTTATAATTTTTTTGACTAGACAAGTGTTGGCAAAGGCAATACATTAGTCTCACTGTCGAGGGCATCAAATGTCATAGTGATAATGGGGTTTGGGGCCACGTGTTTCCTTTGACAGGCTGCCACATGCTGTTCTGTGGTTTTAGACTAGTGCTTGAAAGAGATGAGAGAAGGTTGCAAGGAGGTGAGAAGTATATGAATCAGTTCCTGGGGTGTCCTGGGGTTTGGAAGAAAATGACTTGAAACAATTCCAGCTCTCACTTTTTTCCTTCAATCAATTCCCAGCTGGGCTGTGACAGAAGGCAGATAAGAAAAGAGAGGAGAGCAATAAAGTGCAGCCACTTTATAAAAGAAGTCATTGTTTCCCAGAGGGAAGGAGAAGAAAAAGAAGCCTAAGAGTGGGGGGGAGGGGATGGGAAGGAACAGAGCTTGCTCAGAGGAGGCGTTAGTACAGTAAAATCTTTAAAGGTTGTGAACATCAGCAGTTACAACAGTTAAGAAGTTGAAACAGGTGTCATGGGGTTGGATGGAAAAGGGCTTCACTGTAACTAACTGTACACTGACGATAGCGGTCAATATTCACGTCTTTGACAATAAAAAACTGCTTTGGTGGGTTGAAAATGAAGATAGAAAAAACAATCCCAATTACCATGTGAACTTTAGTATCATTCACAATGCAGGATGATTTCTGCATCACCAAGAAAGCAACCAACAAACCACCAGGGACTCCACAGTCTTCAGAAAAATTAATACACAATTTTATTTGAACTAATTCCTTTGTTATGTGTATTACTACTATTATTTCTGTCATGGCTTCACAGATCCAAGTTCTAGAGCACTAGCTTGATCTGACATGTTGTGAAGAGAAGCGCTAGAGCTCTTCTGTGTCCCCCTAACCTGAAGCATTGCTGGACATGTGCAGGCAATGCACGCTTGGAGCAGGTAAGACCAAAGCATAGAAATTCCGCAAATTCTGCCATTACACACAAGTCACTTGTGCGTCTGTCATCCTCCGTGATGTATAAAGCGAAGTCAGATTGAGGGGTATGAAATGTTTTACACAGAACTTTGGAATAACGGAATACGTGTTGGAGCCTAAAGTATAATAATACTTAAAATGGAAATTAAGTTGAGGCATATTTAAAAGGAATCCTAGCACTATGGGGAGAATACCCTTTAAAATGAGCCACTAAGGGAAAAAAGGAATGTTCTTCGTTTTTTCTTCTTTTTTTTTTTGTTTGTTTTTTACTGGTAAGGCGATTTTCTAGTTGGTCTTACCTAAGTCAGAATGTTAGAAACATACCTGAAATTTCTGGTTTTCTTAGGAAAAGCAATTGATGAGTTATTTTCTCTGACTTTTGGTAGCATAAATGAATGACCCCAGTTGACATAGGAGAAAAGACAGAAGAGGGACTGCCGCATGACTAAGAATAGTAGTAGTAGTTACTCAGATCTGTAGTAGTTTTATTGATGGCAGGATCTAGGTAACCTTACAGGATTTAAGGAAGTAGCCATCCTGCTTTCTTGGTTTAGATTTAAGTACTGAATGCATTTCTTCATGGTATTCAAGTTCTTTAGAAACACAGGTGAGGCTTTGCTTCTAATGCACAGAATTACAGAGCTGTGATTTGATTCTCTTTGATCCCGTCTCCTCCCAAGACTTTGGAAATACACAATCCCAGACATGAGGTGTATGTTCAGTAACTCTTTTTGGCTAAATAGCTGTGAATCAGCCACCTACATATAAGTACTCCTTTGTACCATGAACATATATTTTTTTGAGGGCTCTAGGCTTGCCAGCATTCTCTCTCCACCCCACCCCCCATGCTCCTTACTAATACCATACTGATTAAAAAAACGTTTTCTATAACCATAGTCCTGCCACCAAAGAAGCAAACAATAGGATTAAAGTTGAGGCAGATCCTATTAATGTGTATTCTATACCTCTGTTTAACTCGTACTCAGGAGTACTGGATTTCAGTGTTTGCTTATGGTCAAGTGGTTATTTTCCTAACCATTGCAATAATTTGGAAAGACTGTATTCTACTGGTAAGGAGAAAGAGACATGGAGGAATTTTCTAAGTCTAGCTTTGTTACTCTGAGAGATCCCAAATGGATGTCATTAAGAAATTAAAGTTAGGTTTTATTTTTATTTAATTTTTTAAAGATCTATTTATTTGAGAGAGAAGGGGAGGGGCAGAGAGAGAGAGAGAGAGAGAGGGAGGAAGAGAGATAATCTTAAGCAGACTTTGCACTAAGTGTGGAGCCCTATGCACAGGGCTCAGTCCCACAACCCTGAGATCACAACCTGTGCTAAAACCAAGATTTGGATGCCTAACTGACTGTGTCACCCAGGCACCTCTAAAGTTAAATTTTCAAAGCAGAAATTCTCTCAAAAATGTAGCTCATCAACTAATTTCTTCAGCATTAAGAAACGATTTACCAATAAAGTAGTTTTCCTGTTGATCTTCAGAGTCCTAGATTTAATCTTTGTATTTTTTTTTTTTTAATCTTAATCTCCAGAGAGATTTGCTAGTGGGCTGGGCTCAAGATATGTAAATGTGATACAGTGATAAAGCTAATAAAATGCAAATCCCACAAGGTCCACTGATGACAGATAAATGTCAGGTTTGTTCTCCGTAAAATGAAAAAAAAAATCGAGTAAGACTATTATTGGGGGGAAACTCCATTTTTTCCTCCCCCAGAGGTAACACTGATTTTTTTTTCTTCTTTTTAAGACCTTATTTTCTCTAGCTATCACTGTACACTGCAATGTTAACCTAATACTTCAATGCCTTTCTTCAACATAGGTTTCAAGGTTAAGAAAAAATCTTCCATCTTTTTTAGAAATTGCATTTGCTTCTTCCATTACACAAATAATCCTGTTTTCTTTAAACCAAGACTGAATTCTGACCCTGCAAAAATGGGAGGTATAAATACCTAGAGGCGAACAAAGCCCAGAGAAGCTGAACGTCTACATGAACTGACTGAGCAAACTGACCTGTGAGAATTAACTAAATTGCAATGCTCAGAATGCCACAGTACCCCCATGCTGTGTGAGCTGTGGGGTCAGGAAGATACAGTGGTCCTAATGAAAAAAATTTATTATGCATGAGTCCGTTCTCTTATGTTGTGTCTGGAAGACGTTGTGCTCGGCAGTCGGGGGCTTGTGGGAGTAAGAGCTGTAAGTTCTTTATCTGTAACTTTAAGTCAAAAATCGAACATGATGGTCTCACATGGCAGAGCTCCTTTGAACTCTTACCACATCTCAAATGGAACCTGGTTCTTTTTAATTAATGGACACGTGTTAGACCAGCTGAAGGAAAACCTTTCTCAAGGTCATTACAAGACCACTCGATAGCCTGATTTACTCAGGGGTTCCTAGGAGGCTTGTGTTTTTTGTTTGTTTTTGTTTTTAAATCAGTGGTATAAGTATGTTCTCAGTTCATGAGAAGTTGGGCATAATTTGTGGCAATCCCTGTTAGGGATCTTCACGTGGTTACCATGGTTGATTCTAAGTGGAAACTTCTTGCAAGCAAATTAGTGTTCTAAGTTTTAAAAATAATGTTTTTGCTTTCCATGAAAACATATTGGATTTTACTGATTTTTGAGTGTTTTGCCCAAACCTTTATAGGGAGATTCTACCCATGTCTGTCAAATCTCTCTTGGGAGCCTAAATGCTACCTTCTTCAGAGCCTTTGCTGATCTACCCTTTGTATAGGAGCCTCTCTCCCCTTAAAAAACTATTTTTTTTCCTGCATCTTTTTCTTAGAATACTTAGAACATGCTGCCTTGGGCACCTGGGTGGCTCAGTCCATTAAGTGTCTGTCGTCAGTTCAGGTCATGATCTCAGGGTCTTGGGATCCAGTCCCACATTAGGCTCCCTGCTCAGTGGGGAGTCTTCTCACTCTCCTTCTGCCCTTCCCTTGTGCTTGTGCTCTTTCTCTCCTGCTTTCTCTCTTAAATAAACCTTTAAAGAACAAAAAATACATGCTGCCTTGCATTAAAGTAATTGGTGCACCTATGTTTTTCCTCGATGGTATTTTGGGCAATTCACTATTACATCCTTTCTTCCTGTTTGTGCCTTCTCCTTTTTTCCAATTCAGGCAGCAAGGTTACCAAGTGAGCCTTGCCTCCAGGGAAAGATGTGACTGAAAGGAAGGCACATATAAAAACGTTTTCTTGACTTTGGTTTCTAGAATTCTAAGGCCGCAGGGGAAAGAAGTGAATTTATGAGTTTAATCAAAATTTTAGAAGGTTTGCAGAGGGAGAGAATCATCCTCTCCATCACTAGAAAAATTTTTCTAGAGGTTCAGGGGAGGAAAAAACAGGGGGCATAGGTAAGAGACAGATGATAGAAGTTGGTGGCTCCCAGGGGACCCTGCTTCTGAGTTTGGGTCTCTGGAGTCAGAGAGGGAAGTGTACAGAGGGTGGATAAGCTTGTAGAGATTTCAGGATTTCAGGGTGTAGCATGACCCACAAGGAGAAGAACCATTCTTTGTTCTCAAATAAGACTCAGTTGGCAGAAAGAAATACACATTTTCAGTTTTTCTTCTGTAACCTTAAAATCAAGTAGTTGATTCTCCAGACCTAAAGAGATAAAAAGCAGTGGCATCACAGTTTGCTCCCTGCTTAGATGAAGGATTAAGGAGAAGATAGAATGATGGATAATACAGAAGAGAGAGGACCAAGGGCAGCGAAGACCAGATAATTGTCCTTCCAGCTCTTTGATGCTTTTGTATTTTTTTAAGGCTTCAGGAGCTGGTATACAAATTGAAAAAAGACTGAATGCGGCCAGTCTTTTGTTGAAAGTATATGTGGACCATCCTATTTGGAATGGGGGAAAGAAGAAAATTTTTTTAATTTCAATAAAATAAGACGATTATGAGGGGCTTTTGATACATTTGAGTTTATGAGGTCAGCTTCAGGTCTTGACTCATAATTTTTAAAGTGTTATTTATGATGTACCAGAATTTCCTTACTCATTTTTTGAGTGTGAACTGATGAATTCTCACCATTCCACCAAGGAAAGATTGTATTTTTGCCTCATCTCCTTATTTTTAAATAGATAGGGAAATTGAGGCAGAGGGCAATAATGGAAACTACCCAGATGGTTTAAGGGAGAGGTGATGGGATTGAAATCTGTTATGTTTCTGGAAGCTACTCTGCTCCCTCTCACAGCTCACAGTTTTTTTTAAAGAGCAGAGCTATATTTCAACTATCTTTGCTTTACCTAGAGTCCCCACTATACTATTCTGCTAAGCATCTAATGAAATAAATTTATTGACATCTACAGTTCAAGTAGCCAAGGGATACTAAATAAACACAATGAAAAAGAAAAAAAGAACCAAGTAACTTGGGAGAGTGCCCAAGTCAATTGAGCAAGTGTCATTCTGTTTTCTTGATCATAAAACACCTCTGTGCTGGCATGGATCTGCAGTGAAAACCTCCAGAATTTAAGTGTATGTACCATAGAACCATTTTTATTATGGTGTTTTTTCCACCTTTTTTGGGTGGAAAGCTGTATTGCATATTGTAGCGAAGTGGTAAGTGGTGCTATTAAATTTGAGCTAGAGCTGTATGTGACATTCTGAAAGCAGGAAAGAACACAATGGAGCCATGTTTGATGAAAAGTTGTCCTGTGGTCTTCTAAAGTCTCAAAACCCTGTTATTTTGGTTTGGCTCAGTGGGTTAAGCCTCTGCCTTCGGCTCAGGTCATGATCTCAGGGTCCTGGGATCGAGCCCCACATCGGGCTCTCTGCTCAGCAGGGACCCTGCTTCCTCCTCTCTGTCTGCCTGCCTCTCTGCCTACTTGTAATCTCTGTCAAATAAATAAATAAAATCTTAAAAAAAATTGAAAAAAAAAAAAAAACCTCATTAAATTGCTCAAAGCTGCTTGTGATCAGATACTGCCAGAAGTCCTTGGTCAGTCTCTCAGTCAATCCCATAAGAGCACCAGTGTGGGGATACCTGGGTGCCTCAGTTGGTTAAGCCGCTGCTTTTGGCTCAGGTCATGATCCCAGAGTCCTAGGATCGAGTCCTGCATCGGGCTCCTTGTTCAGCAGGGAGCCTGCTTCTCTCTCTGCCTCTGCCTGCCACTCTGCATGCTTGTGCTCTCTCTATGACAAATAAATAAATAAAATCTTTAAAAAAAAATCTTTAAAAAATAAAAGAGTAACTGTGTGTCAAGGTGCAAAGTCTGTGCTAGCGGTGATGTGGGCCAACTTTGAGAGGACATAGTGAAAGCAGACTAGCGTTAGCCATTCATGGCCACGGATGCTGGGGTAACAGGCTGAGCTTGAGTTGCTGCCAGAAGACTGGACTTAAAAGAAAGAAAGCTTACAGACATAGAAATGGGTATACTTTTAAAGAATTAATTTGAGAGCAGAGGGAGGAGGTCTCCCACTGAGCAGGGAGCCCAATGCAGGACTCGATCCCAGGACCCTGAGACCATGACCCGAGCTGAAGGCAGATGCTGAACCGACTGAGCCATCCAGGTGCCCCAAATTGGGGATATTTTAAAGATAATACTATTGGACTGTTTTTGAAACATGGCAGTTCTCTGGGTGCTGTTTTTGGCAATTCTCATGTGGCTCACCGAAACATTGTATTTGACTTGTCAAATACAGCAGTTTCTGTGTTTAGAAGACCGTTTCGTGTCCTTTGACCTTGATACTCCAAGCCTAGCTCTCAGAACTGCAGCACTGGAGTCCTCGAAGACCTTGTTAGATATGCAGAATCTTAGGGACTTGCTAAACCGACCACTGAAATCTGCATTTTAACAAGATCCTCAGGAGATTTATATACACATTAAAATTGGGGAAGCCCTCTTCTGTGAAAAATCCCGTTTTTCTTTATGACCTAGTGGCATAGGTGTCATGAAAGCCTATCTAGTATAATGACAGCAAAGGTGAAAAGTGGACTGACATCTACTCCAGGGCTTGTCTCTAATCGCCCTCACTTTGCCTTTGATATTCTCGAACCGTAGAGCGCATCACAATAACCTGGACTTGGATGAACACAGGTGGTTGGGTTCTGTCTTTCTAGTTACTGATTTAGTAAGTCAGGGAGAAATATGATAAATGGAGTTTCTAGAATGTTTTCAACTGATGCTGTTGTTGATGATATGGTTTAGAATCATTGCTCTGAAATCAGATACTGATCTGTGGTTTACTTTGAAACAGACTGCAGAACCCACCACGGAGGGTAACTTTGTTACCTGTGCACTTCATGTCCTTAGGGAAGTTTAATATTTTTGGGCTTCAGTCTTTCCAAGTGTTCAGTGGGGATGAAATGAAAGAACAAAGATAAACAACTAGTAGGTAACAAACTAACATGGTGCCTGGCAAGAAGTAACTTCTCCATATGTATTATTTATTTTGCTCTTCTCCTGTGGGATTTTAATTGCTTTTGAAACCATTAAAAGCTACTTGTTCTCACTTGAATTTCCCTCCTGGTTTTTACCCTATTAAATTCTCTGCATTAAATCTTGGGTTCTAGTACTAACAAATTTTTGATGATTTTCATAAGTATATTTGTTACATATGTTAATATCTCTGTTCTCTATTTTTTCGTTGCTACTCATAATCAAATCATTCTATAGTTGCATAATCTGTTAACTCAACACTCCCATCAATGTAGATTTTATTATTCCCTTCTCTATGCTAATAGTGGAACTTGTTTATTTCTGTATTGCTGAACTGACAACATTGCATTTAACTGATGAGTAAATTAACTTAATCATCACTTAATCATTTCTCTCTCCCACCACGCCCCCCCCCCCCCCCCCCCCCCCAGGATACTCTTCACTTTATAGTAGGGTCACAACTGACTCATTTGTGTTGTGAACATGTGCTACATTGCTTGGTGCATAGTAAGTGTTTGATGGATTTGCAGGGATAGAAGCAGTCTATATGAGATCTTCTAATTTCTTTTTAGGTGTTCTCTGTCACCAGCTCAAGGGCAACGAGATTCCCAGCAGGGGTTTTAATGAGTTGGCATAGACCTAGCTTTCAAGGGAGCAAGGAAAAGTTTTCAGTCTTTAAAATAGAGACACCTACAAATGAACATGAAAATGAACATGATTTTTAAAGATTATATAACAGTTGAAATAAAATCCATTGAAAATAAGATGCTAAACTTATATTCTAATCAGCAAAAAAACTTAAGAAATTGAGCTATAGGTTGAACAGATTTTCTTCCTACATGCCTATAATACGTTTATCATGTATTTATCCACTATAGTCTCTTATTTGAATTTCTAAGAATAAGACTTGTATCACTGAATTACAATGAAGGTGAGTTTGCCAGTATTGGAACTGCAATACATTTTTTAGATTTGGAACGAAGTGTGGACTATTGATAGACTTGCAGAACTCTTGAATCTCCTAACATGGAAGACAGTGTAAATTCTACAATTTAAGCATGTGCATGACAGACTAAAGGCTCTTTACCATCATAACTTACGATAGCTCTAAAATATCTTCATAGAAGCAGCAGTGGGATGATTTTAGACACTTTAGTTTTGGTCTGTGTGATTCCAGATCCGTTATCTTTCTTATAGTTTTCTTTTTAAAGTTTGACAAAATGCCTAAGAGTTCTGAAGAAGGCTACATAAAACATGTCTTAGGAAGAAATGGCTATACTTGCCCCTTTATTTTTTGAACATAGAGAATCTCATTTTTAGTATTTATCCCACTAATAATGACCTTGATATTCTTTTATTAAGAAGTATGCCAAAATTTGATCTTTGATTTTAAGTGACCCTTAAAGTTACATACCAACAAAATGATCTATAGATAATATATATGTATATATTAATATAATATATATATTAGAAGATATATATATTAGAAGATACATATATTAGAAGAGCTACAAAAGAAGTTGTACTCTGATTCTGTCTTCAATAAAGAATTGGGGATAGGTCTCAATGAAAACCGTCGGGGCGCCTGGGTGGCTCAGTGGGTTAAGCTGCTGCCTTCGGCTCAGGTCATGATCTCAGGGTCCTGGGATCGAGCCCCGCATCGGGCTCTCTGCTCAGCAGGGAGCCTGCTTCCTCCTCTCTCTCTACCTGCCTCTCTGCCTGCTTGTGATCTCTCTCTGTCAAATAAATAAATAAAGTCTTGAAAAAAAAATGTAAAAAAAAACCGTCAACCAACAAGCTAAAATGAAAACTTTGCTGAAGGAAGGCACTAAGTACAGCTCCATATCCATGAATTACTGAATATGGAGTTTTTCAGTACTTGAATGTTTCTGTGATACTTTACTTGTTTGCTCTGTCATGGCCCAGCATACTAAATTCATCCAGACATGGCGGTGGGTGAGTAGTTCATTATCACCATAAATTGGTGACTGGAGACTGACTAAGAAGGGACATAATTAGCTGCCATGCAAATGAATTTGGACTCCATCTGGAAGGAGTTAAATATGGTGGCAATATGAATGGACTGACTTTTTTTTTTTTTTTTTTTAGATTGTTTTAGTAACAACATAGACTTACTTTATTTGGTTATGCAACATCATTGGTTGCTAGGCTTTCCCGGGGACTATATGCCTCAATGTAGGTTTTCTCTCTGATACTATTTGAGGGCCTTTTTTCTTCCTACTAAAGACCTGCCTACTCCATAGTATTTCTTTCATCAAATGGATGAGTCTTTTCCCTTTTCTGGTTCATATTGGTGGTCTTTCACGCTATAGATGAGGCAGCATAGTACAGTAATTCATTCCTATAACAGGCATTCAGCAAAAGCTGAGTGAACTCATGAATGAGTGCCTGCTGTCTCTAGATACTCAAGGATACCCGAATGACAAAAATGGCTCTCTTAAAGAAAGCTTTTCTTTTTGTACTGTAGAGTGTTGAAAAATTAAGCCCAAATTTGAAGTAGATGAAAATTCTATAAAACAGGACAATTAATAAAGTTTTGTAAGTTATAGTAGCAGTGCTCAGAGGTGAAAATGTGTTACTTAATTAAAAATGTGTTGTGACTCAAACTCTCTTACGGTACGTATTTACATAAGTATGTTTTCAGCTTTTTTTCTTTTTCTTTCTTTCTTTTTTTTTTTTTTTTTTTTTTTTTTTTTTTTGGATTTTGTTTAGTAGAGAGAAAGCATGAGAGTGCACAGCCCAGGAGTGGTCAGAGGGAGAGGGAGAAGCAGACTCTCTGCTGAGCAGGGGGCCAGACATGGGGCTTGATCTCAGGACCCTGGGATCATAATCGGAAGGCAGATGATTAACTGACTAAGTCACACAGGTGCCCCTTTACCCTTATCTTTAGTAGCCTTTGTACATTCTATGTTGCTGTCACTAACCTTAGCAAACTAGGTTGGAAAGTAACCATTCCCCATTTTGCCCTCACTGCACTGATGGTGCAGCATTTTAAATTAGGTATTATACATCTTTTGTAAGAGGACTTGTGCCAAATACTCTTAAATTAAAAAAAAAAACTTTTTCAAGAAGGAATGGTTTTCATATGGTAATCAGTCCAGTTCTAAACAATCAAAAAGCAATGGTTATGTTTATAATTGCCTGATTTCACAAATATTTGAGACTAGTCATTATTCTCATTTACTACATTGTTTTCTAAGTGCTATAGATCAGGACATTTACCATGTCTCTCAATTAAAATAAGTTACCGTGTTAAACAAGGACACCTTACTATTTAGGAAAGAAACTCCGTGAATTGCAGCTGCTTCTCATTTTTCAAGTTTACTGTAATACTCTTCTCAGTGAAGGTCCTATAACAACCTTTGCTGTATATGAATTCTTAACCCTACTTTCTTATCTCTTGAAAATGCTGCTTATTACAATCTCATATAAAGTCAGGCATGTTTTAACCTAATTTTCCTCTCCACCTTCTAGTAAGAGACAAAAAGGAAATGCAGTTAAAAGCAAATGAGAATAGTTGGATACCTGGTAAATCTCCTTTTATATCTAGCTCCAGTATTTGAAGTCATTTTAAACCTACTGGAAGGAGAATCATGGTTTGAACAGAAATTAAATTCCTTTTCTTTACCTCACTCCGAGGCAAAAACCTCATTCTGATTTCATATTTGAAATCAGAAACAAAAATCAAATACTAATCTCTTACATATAATGATTAATTAAACTTGCCTCAGTCATAAAATTTTGGTTCAGTTTCAAAGTAAAGAAGATTATGTCCATAACATTGGCAGTCTAAGGTTTACTGTATATAATAGATAACTTCAAGAAAAAAACTTCAGTAAAAGATGTAATGTATACAAATCTCAATATGTGTATGCAGTGCTTCTCTGTGTAAAAGAATTTTCAATACTTTGTATGGGTGAAGTTTTTCTAGATCAGTGGTTTAAAACTTTGTCAAAAACAAAGAATGTTTAATATTATTAAAAATTAGAATCTCATTTTTTAAATTTATTTTTTAATAAAATATGTTTGAAGATTTTTTTTATTTGACAGATCACAAGTAGAGAGTCAGGCAGAGAGAGGTAGAGGAGGAAGCAGACTCCATGCTGAGCAGAGAGCTTGATGCATGCGGGGCTCGATCCCAGGACCCTGAGATCATGACCTGAGCCGAAAGCAGAGGCTTGAACCCACTGAGCCAGCCAGGCACCCCTAGAATCTCATTTTAAAGTACTACTTGTAATATACATTAAATGGGAAAATATTTAATAATGGTAAAAAAAAAAAAGTCGACAGCATTTTTATAGTGTCAACCAAATAACAGACACATATTAAGCATATAAACAACCTGAAACCATTGAAGTATCATATCAACTCTAATATAGTCCATTATCATATGAGAGTAATGGGGTTTGTAATTTGTCCAAGTCCACACAGTCAGTGATGAAGGTGGATTACCTTGAAACTATACTACCACCATAAATTCAGTAGCTTTTAAGAATTTGAATTTGTTCATTACTAAGGTATGGATCTGTTTTAAATGGAGTACATACATGTGAGGAATAACTGACTTAGTCCATTTACTGATGATATCTTGCCTATGTCATAGTATGTACTTGTCTCATGTTTTAATGCCTGCTCGCTGAACCTGAATGGAATCTGCCACAAGTCATCTTGCTGATGCCAGCTTCCAATCCTGTATTAAATACTTAATATCCTTTCGTACACACTGCTGTTGGGCTAGAAATCTGCATGTCTAGACAGGATCAGCTGCCTACTCCTAGTACAACTGGGAAATGGATGAATTTTCTTTGACCATTCTCTTCAATTTTCTACCTTTCTTCCTCAGCCACTTTTTCCATTAATACCCATTAGCTTTCCTTAACCCAAATCTTAATTTTAACTTTGTAATTACTTCTGACATTAAATATTAATCTCTACTATGGAGATACTCATTGAAACTGGAAAGGCTGAAAAGAAAAAAAATGGAGGTTTTTTAGATAGGTTCACTTTCAGGATTGACATCTTTTCTTCAAACCAACTTGCCCTCCCAGAATTTTGGGGCCCACTCTTCCTCACTTACATCCATTTCTTTCTTTCTTTGTCTACAAGCAAGTGAAATCTTTTCATCTCCTTAACATCACACCATACCACGTAGACCATGATACAGCCTGCCACTGAGGAGCTTCCAATCTGACTGGGACTAAGTCCATAGTCTGTGCTGCGGGACCCATCTGTGACAAAGTCATCTAAAACACTTAAGACAAGGCACTTCTTACTCCATTTGCCTTTGAGGGAAGCAACCAAAATACATTCACCAACTATGGTAGGCAGATAGCTTCCAGAGTTTGGTAATGTGTCAGGGGATGAGTGCTCAGGCCACAGGCAGATGACATTCTGGCTTGAGATAGTGCTATGTAAGAGACATGTTTTCTCTGTCAAGAATGATACTTTGTAGGCTATGTGGAGATGTGATGATACAGTGTAACTGATGTCTCACAAGTGTTACTGGGGCTAAGTGTTGACACTTGGAGATGAAGAATGATGATGGTTAAGGAAGTCTGCTGCTAAGTGTAAAAATAAAGTGTGAATGCTAGCTAGTAATTGGGGCTATAATAACATTTTAAATGTCTAGAAAAATGTATCTTAAGTAAAGTCACTGGGAAAATGTTCACCAAGCAAATTCTAACATTTAGTTGTATACTTTAGAAAGATGAAGAAACTTATTGATCTTGACAAAATGTCATCTTGCAGTTGTAGGGACTTGAGCATTCTAAATATTTCATGTAGATCAGTAAATTATCCCTGCTGGCAAAGTTACAGTACTCTAGAAATGATAATCTCAAAAAAAAAAAAAAAAAAAAAAACCCACAAAAAACAACCCACTTTATTTTCAAGTTAACATTTTATCCTAACAAATCATTTTCCAATGTAAATGAAGAAGCACCTGATTACAAGCCTTAAAGTTAATTTTCAGCACACACACACAAAACAAAAACATGTGTTCTATTTCACATTTATCCCACTTGTTTTAAAATAGGCGAGATTATATATATATATATATATATATATATATATATATATATATAAACTAACTAAAAGGTTTGAAATGACTCTTAAAAACAAGTCTGCTTGATGCTTGATTTTCTGTATCAGCTAGGCTGGGCCACGGTGATCAGATAGTTGGTCAAATATTGTCCTGATGTTTCAGAGATACTGGGGTGTGTTTTGTTTTTTTTTTGTTTTTTTTTTTTTGTTTGGTTTGTTTTTGTTGGATGAGATTAACATTTAAATCAGTAGAATATAAGTAAACAGATTGCCTTTGGCTCACCAACATTATGGAGGGCGATCAAAGGTCTTAAAGGCACAGATACTGACCTTCCTGAGTAACACGGGGTGGAATTCTGCCAGCAGATGGCGTTTGAGTTCGAATTGCAGCTTCCCTGACCCTCCAACCCCTCCCACCACACTGTAGATCAGTGACCTGTCTGTCTTTTAATTGGGTAGGCTAATTCCTTACAATAATCTTTCTCAGACTCCTTGAACGTTATCCTAACACATCCTAAACACATCCTACTGATTTCCTTGCTCTAGAGAATCCCAACTACCACAAAGTGGTATTTCCATATTTCCGTTAAGTATCTTTCTGCTCAAAATACCTTTGTTAATTCCAAGGTGACTATTGGTTTAAAATAATGTTTTGTGGTTTTAGTATATTACTTTTTTTGGTGCTTATTGTAATGACAAATGCTAACTTAACATTTTATGTCCTGTAAGTAGTTATAAATTTTTTTTTTAAGATTTTAATTGCCAGAGAGAGAGAGAGAGAGCAAGTATACACAAGCAGGCATAGAAGCAGGCGGAGGCAGCGAGAGAAGCAGGTTCCCTGCCGAGCAAGGAGCCCGACGGGGGACTCGATCCCAGGACTCTGGGATCATGACCTGAGCTGAAGGCAGCGGCTTACCAACTGAGCCACCCAGGCGTCCCAGTAGTTATAGATTCTTAGTAATATTTAACACCTGTTCTTTACCTATGCTTAATTTTACAAAGGTGTGGGTTTTCCAAGTAGGAAAAAATGAGAGAATACAGAGTCACTCGTGACACTAAAAGTTTTCTGAGCAGAAAGCATATAAAAGCACCATGCGGAAAGATTTTCCAAAGCATGCATGAAAATAAAAATACACCTTGCCTTTTCAAGATGCACCTTTCCCTTCCTAGCCCTTTACTTTGTAACTCCTCTTTTTACATGGAACTCCCCAGGCTTCAGTAGGATCTTGTAGCAGTGAGACTTACTGTTCCTCTTCATCTGAGTGAACACTCAAAATGGGTACAGTTGCCCCTGAAAGGGATTATAATGATGCAGAGTATGGCCATAGACTCTTGACAAAGGTCTCCTTTACCTGCTATATAGAATTATCCTTTCATCTCTAATTTTCTTTTTTTTAACCCCATCCTGAATCTTTCAAAGAACCTTCTGGACCAAACATTAGGTAATACTGAAACAAACATTCAGGTAACCTGAAAATCAGCTCAATAAAGGGTGTTTAGTGGTGATAAACACCACATATAGAAGACATTGGCTAATTTTCTCTTGGGAATAAACTCTCTCCTTTTTTGGTGTGATACCTGCTAGTAAAACAAAGTGATTGAAAGTGTTTTTTGTTATTATTTTTAGTATAATTTTAGATCTGTGAAGTTAATCCTCACAAATGGTTAGAATCCTTGGGCCTTTGGGTGCTCTGGCTTTAAAAACAACTACACTTAAAAGTATTATTAACTTTCTCATTCTATGAGATGACAGAATTGGTTTTTGACAAAAGCTTGACATTTTTCTTTGCAATTAAATTAACATTAATGAAAGTTGCTTGTCACTTTTTAGGATAACCTTCAAGGACTTTTAGAAATTTGTTTCTTGGTTGGTTAATAACTAAACTCCTTCTAGGAGAGAGCCTGAGGTTTTAAATTTGACTAGAACTGTACATTGACCTTGATGGTGACTTTGGCAATACCCTAGTGACATGACTGCCTGAACTAAGAAATGGGTGAGGCTACACTGGGATGTTAAGCAACCCTCGAAGCTGACTTTATAGATGGAGTAACATTAAACAGACCTGAGTAACAATATCAGTTCTAACTGCCTATACTTTATACTTACTGAACTCTAATTTATTAGATGGAAGTAGTATTTTTGAATGCTAGGAAGCTGACCCTATGCGCAGTACTCAGGACAGGTATGACTAAGCATCATGTATCTGTAGACTGTCTTTGTGCATTGGGTGGTTGTGAGTTAGACATACAGGGAATTTTCTTTTTGTCTATCTCCCTGAACTCTGTTTCCTTGGCCATACCTTAATGCCATTGGCTCTAAAGATTAGAGACCAGTTTTAAGGAAACTTGGGATGGCTGTTCTTATAGTTCAGTGGTTTATTCACTTTGGAAGGTAATACATTTTCCTATCTAGGATTTGACTTAAATAAAAGTTCTTGTTCAGGACTTAGGAAGATAAATTCACGATAGTTTATAATTCCTGTGCCTATCTGAATTCAGGGAACTTCATGAGAAATACTGGTGATTATAAAGCTACATTCTTTGGGGGACTATCAGGTACAAGAAGAAAACAGAGGGAGCTCTCCTGTGGGTCCTCCAAGGAGAACGGGGGCATCTCCTCTAGAGGCACTTGAATAACAGACTGTGAGGTGAAATCCTGGCTGTTATTCACCAGTTCTGTGACGCTGGGTAGATGTTTAAACTTTCCTATGCCTTGATTTCTTACACATAAAAGGGTGTAGTACTAGTATCCACCTCTTATCGCTGTCTGCAGATTACATGAGTGAATTTGTAACTCACACAGTAAAGCAGGACTTCATGTCGAATAACTTAAAAGAAGTCTTTGCTGCTATTTTTATAGCTGCATGAGAGGATTTGGTGATGCTGCATGAGTTGGCCTCAGGTGGCATTGCAGAGAGCAGACCTGAGCGCTGTAAGAACATACTCTTTCATGAAAAGAAATGGGTATTACTTTAATTTTCCATGACTGAAAATAACTTTGGTTCAGAAGTTCCAATTTTAACATTTTAGGTAAATTACTCACTTGTAATTGAAGACACTGTTTAATTACAGATCTACCTCATGATTTTCGTTCCGTGCCAGATTCCCATGCCTTGTCAGGAGAGTCTTCTCAGCTCCCCTATTCCTTCTCCTCAAGATACTGTCTGGGTTCAGAAGTAACTGTGAGTATGGTGGGGCAGTCAGAGCAGTCTCATCTTCATTGGCCTGCACTGAGGGTGATGGACTTCTTTTTCCCTTTGTTCCTTTTGGGAACATCTCTGTTCCCAAGGCTCTTGTCATCATCTGGTCTGGCAACTTGTGGTTTGTCCTCTCAGAATTGGTTGTTTTTAGGCAAAGTCTTTCTTGCTGATCAAATACTTGGAAACTGCTTGTCTGAGGGTCAGCTGTGTTCTCTACCCATTCCCAGCCTTAGGCTGTTTACCTAAAGTTGACCGATACAGAATGCTTTCACCTTGGACCATAGGAATTCCCTGGCAGGCACTGGAGGAGCTTTTGCTATTGCTGCCATTGGTATTCTACCATAACTCTGTAATTTTTGTCCTAGAATTTAGAGCATCTCTATCCTTAGAATTTTGAGAGACATGCCATCTGTTTTTTGGATCCTCTCTTTGAGGGTACCAAGACTCCCAAAGACCTTCATCTGAAATAATGTTTTAAAATAATTAACTTTTATAGTGAGTTTCTTTTTTTTTTTTTTTCTCCCTTTCTCTCTAGGCTCTTCCATGGTTCAGGAATATAAATGTGGTCAGTATTTATAAACTTTATGCTCTCAACAGTGGTTGGGCTAACTACAGTTGGTGGGTCAAATCTGGCCCACTGCCTGTTCTTAAAAAGTTTCATTGGACCACAGCCATGCTCAATGATTTATGCATAATTTATGAGTGATTTTGTACCACCATGGCAGATGTGTGATGGGCTTTTGGGCCACAGACTCTTCAAAAGATTTAGTGTCTGGCACTTTACAGAGTAAGTTTGACTCTGGCTCTAGACCTCCAGGATCTACTCTCATTTTCCAAGCCCAGAGATTTTGCAATTCAGAAGAAACCCATTTATCTCTTAAGTGCCTTTTTCTTTCACACAGAAGACCCTTGTTTTTAAGACTATTGGGCCTGCTATGAGTTTTAAAAATTCTTTTAGTGTTTTAGTTGCTTTCTTTGTTCCAGACTAAGCTTCCTCTTAAGACTTTAAGTGCCCTGAAGCCAATGGGTGCAGTCCTACCAGAATAGATTAAAAAACAAACAGGGGCGCCTGGGTGACTCAGTGGGTTAAGCCTCTGCCTTCGGCTCAGGTCATGATCTCAGGGTCCTGGGATCGAGCCCCATATCCGGCTCTCTGCTCAGCAGGGACCCTGCTTCCTCCTCTCTCTGCCTGCCTCTCTGCCTACTTGTGATCTCTCTCTCTCTCTCTCTCTGTCAAATGAATAAATAAGAAAATCTTTAAAAAACAAACAAACAAAGAAAAACAGCCTAGGATCTCAAAATAGTGTCCTGCTTTAACTCACTCCTTTGCTAACTCACATTCAGGTACCAATCAGTTATCAAAAGTTAATTAACTTGACATGCCAGGCAGTATGCTAGGTGCTAGGGCTGCAAATACTAACAAAACAAAATTTCCCAGATTTTGTGGACATGAAAGACTATTATAACAGAACTAAAAAAATATATTGTGGAAATCATTTGTTGCGTTTTCCTTTCCTTTATGTTGCATGCAGACAACGAGGCTCTTTGTAATTACATCAGGTATGCTGGGCAGATAGAGAGCCAGGTAGTAGAGTCAGTGATCCTGCTTGTCTTCCATGAAAGTTTAAATCCATTGCAAATACACTGTTAGGAATCCTGGGATGGAGTAGCGATGGAGTATCTTCAACTGAAGGAAGGAAAAGTGCTCAAGACGGGAGTGAATAGGTCTGCAGTCCTGGGTTGTTGTTGTTGCTGTAGTAGTAGTAGTAGTAGTAGAAGTAGTAGTAGAAGACAATGACAGGAGCACCATCCACGGTAGTGCTTTGGAAAGGTGGAAGGTCTTGAAAACAGTAGCTGTAGGACTCTCCTGGGGAGGAAACTGGGCAGTTTCCCAAGCTCAACAGATTGCTTTTTTTGTCTACAGATAGCAGAAAATTTGTGAACTTCTTCTTCTTCTTTTTTAAATTTTTATTTATTTTTAAAATCTCTTTTCCGTGTTCCAGAATTGATTGTTTATGCACCACACCCAGTGCTCCATGCAATACGTGCCCTCCATAATACCCACCACCAGGGTCACCCATCCTCCCACCCCCCGCCCCTCCAAAACCCTCAGATTGTGGACTCTGTAAAACAGTTTGTGAGCTTCTAAAAAACTGTTAAATGCTTGGAAAATGAGGATGTCAATGGAAACCATGATATAATGATGATTTAAACCCTGCTACCCACCTTTTCTCCAAAACTGCATAAATTTGGTGTGACCCTAAGTGGTTTGTGGTATGACCCTAAAAAGGTATACAAGGCAATAACTGTTGGAGATAGAATTTCCTCTTGTTCTAGTTAGGCAGGGCCTAGGATTAAAATTTTACTTAGTTGAATAAGAAGCTAGAACTGGACGTGTTGAAATACTTGAGCATATTTTCTATAATTTATGCCTAGTGAAAGAACTCACTCTTAGGACAACAGTTTGATTAAATACCTACCATGCATTAGATTTGGTAAAATGCGGTTGGCTAAGGTCAAGAAGTTACTGATGGATGCCACACAGCAAGCAAGTGACTGGTGTCATTTTTAACCCAGGTCTGGGTATTAGGAAATCCAGAGTGCTTTCCCATGTGACTTGTTGACACCCGGTGAAGGGGGGCTAAGTAGGTAGCCAGGGAAGCTTCCACCAAGGAATGTCACTCTATTACTGAAACCATGGATGACAGGAGATTGAATGTTAATAACTGTCTCTTCTTGCAAGGTTTTGCCCCCCCCCCTCCATTTTTTACAATGACTACATTGTTAAACATCTTTAAATCTTTTATTGAGGAAGGCAAGCAGTAGAAGGCATTTAGGGAAGAAAATAACTTTTCATCAGGATACCTGAAGAATTCGGGTTAGAACCCCCAAATCTTTGGGTAGAACAAATTATAGAAAACAGAAAATGAATGATTCATTGCTGGCTGAGTGATATGCCCTGGGAAAATGAGTTATGATTAGATCCACTAAGTCCTAGCCAGGTTTATGCTGCTCTGACATATATTAACAAGGAATTTCATAGATCTGGTTTAACTATGATATTAAGAATGTGCATAGTAAAAGAGTGCGTGTTTTTAAAATAACTCTCATTTACCGTGTACCAGCAGAACTAATGAAAGCAGAGTCGGTGTGAGGCAATATTGCCATGTAGCATATTGCCTTTTAGATGCCATTTTTGGTAATCTACCACTTAAAAATGAATGTTTTTTGTAGAAGGAAAAAAACAATAATTGAAGAGTCTGTATTTCTTCATACCACATGGCAATTTCTAAGTTTCACAGGTGAGCATTCATTGTCAACTTAAAGAAATGGCTATAGATCGCTGATGAACCCTCATGCACTCAATTTCAGTATGAAGTGACAGATTTTTGTAGTGTTTTTCATCCCAAATTTCTGGTATTAAATATATATTTAATCTTTCAAGTGTCAGAGGGTAGGGAGGATTAAAAACAAAGTAGGACTTTGAATCTTGATTAAAGCTTTAGTCTTACATTTTAGTCAGTTATTTCAGAATAAAAGTAAATATTTCATGGGAGTACAGATTTACATATTCTGATTCAAACCAGAATTGGAAGTCTTGTATATCAGACACTGTTCTAGGTAATAAGATAAATACTATTTCTAGATATCATAAATGAATATTAGTATTCCTAGGAAATGGAGAGATTTTGTTTATCCTTGTTGTAGAAACGGGAGAACTAATGTCCACATAGTTTAAAATACTTCTAGTCCTGGATAGCTATTTATATGGCGATAACCCAAATTTCCTGATTCTCATTACAATCAGCCATTTTACACTTTCCATATGAATATTTTCATAATCATTCTCAAACTATGCAAGATCTATGTGTATGGGGAAAAAATCTTTTTTTCATGCTCCATTTGTTTCTGTTACTAATCAGAGAAATGATTTTATCCATATTTCATAATCAGGAACAAATGGTTAAATTTTAATTCTTCTGCTGGGGAAAAAATTAAGCTAAAATGTTTGTATTCAAAACATGATTGAATTTTACAAGTTTAATTATTTGAAATTTCTAATTGGTTGGATCTGAAAGGCCAAGTAAATAAAATTAATAGTTACTAACACTTGGAGGTTTGAGTTTTAGGGACCGTTCTAATACATCATCATACACTTGTAGTTATGTCTTCATCTGGTCACATGTATCTGTGTAAATGACAGAAACCACCAGATGAGCATGTGAAGATGGAAAAAGGTAAAGGCAAATAATGAATGAGTAGGAAAATTGCTAAGCAGACTCTGACTAATACCTAACCAGTAGTGGTGCCTAACTGTTGATTTCATAGAAGTAGGCATATGAACAGTATATTAAAACTTCTAAAACTAGTATATGAGGAAAAGCTATGCAAACTGATAGAAATTAAGTGAGATGTGCATAAAGTCTGTAAAACCCTTTTTAGATAGTTCTGAGTCCTCAATAAGAGGGAAATGTTTGGTTTTTCTTAGTTACAGTTTTGGTTTTTAACCAAATTAATCCAAAAATAATAGTAACCTAAGAGTTACCAAGTTGTGTTACTCTATCAGCTCATGAAGAAAACATGGATACCTGATGCAAACATGAATACAGTCATGCTGACTTGGTCATTTTTGTGCATATCTCAGTGTATAACGCATTTATGCTTTAGTTAAAAAAGAGCACTTCTGTGGATAGGTTACACTAGGACAAACCTGAATCATATTAGACTACCTAAACAAACTTCTTAGGAAAAAAATACTACTTTATTCAGAAATCCCCAAAACTCTCAAAATATTGTGTTGGATTAATTCGCACATATCCATTGAAGCCATGTATCAGATTTTTAGACTTAAAAATCTTTATTGTTTTACTTAAAACTGAAAGGAAAAACAATCAAGTCATTCTAAATATCTATTAGAACTATTAGAAGCATGGCTCAAACACTATTAAAATTTTTCTACTTTCAATACCTATCAGCTGCTCTTATTAGATCTGAGTGAAAATTCTGAGAAATGGATTTCAGGATACAACATATTCCTGTTTACATAGATGAACACTTTTGTAAGAGACTGGTTTGGTTTTACATACCTAAAATTAAAATTAAAATTTCCTTGGAATAAAAAATTCATTTGTGTGAATGTTTTATTGTCCAGGGGGTATGTTGGCATTATCTATGTGGGATAAATGCCAACCAGATGGTCTATAGCAATCCAGCAGAAAGGCAGCTGGACTGGCCTTGCTTTGTATATATGGTTTAGCAGCCATGCAAAAACATCTGTGTTCTTTGCACTTGGAAAAGTAAAAACGAATCAAAAGTACAGCTCACACATTGCAGATAAACACTGGCTTTAAACTCATTATATAAATAGTGATGAAAGAATCTTAGGTATAGGTTTAGTCTTGCTGTGCTTCAGCTAGTATACCTTTGGTGAGGGGGAAGATAAGAAACCATGCAATCTCATGCAAATCAAAATTATGACACGTTTTTTTTCATTTAAAGATCTGTAACAAATAGACGAATGTATTCCAGAAAGCGTTCTTCCTGACGTGATTTGAGGAAAGTTGTTTCATGGTGCTGAGTTGATTTCCTAAGTTTCTAGGTATTAACTATTGCATACGATCTAATAAGAAAGTAAAAGAGAACAGAAAATGTGCCACTTCAGAAAATAGGCTTTTGAGTTCTGGTACACAAATCATCTTATTTATAATACATTATTTATGTTAAGATCTCCATTAACTTTCAGAGTTTGTGAAAACAGAAATTTATTTATGTATTTATTTTAAAGACTTTTATTTGACAGAGATCACAAGTAGGCAGAGAGGCAGGCAGAGAGAGAGGGGGAAGCAGGCTCCCTGCTGCTCAGAGAGCCTGAGGTGGGCTCCATCCCAGGACTCTGGGATCATGACCTGAGTTGAAGGCAGAAGCTTAAGCCACTGAGCCCCCCAGGTGCCCCGAAAACAGAAATTTAAATGATAGCCATGAAGCTGCTGTGAGTACCTGCATTTATGAAGTTCAAACAGGCACATGCTCTGCAGAAAAGGGATGGAATTTAGAATAATTAGTCCTGTTTTTCATACTTTAGTATATATAAATGTACAAAAACCACACAAGAATGATCTGTGATGAGGATTTTAAAAAAAAAGATTGTGAAGTAGTAGGTTTGGGGTGTGAGCCAACCATCCGTTACTAATAAGCGTACCCAGTAACTTTGATATAGGCACCTATATTTGAGATACAAACTCAAGCAGTAGTTGACTATATTTCATTGCTCATATTCCTTTATCAACGGTTTTCATTATTTTACCCTTCCATCCGCTTGCTTGCTTTAATAAGTGTTAGTATCTCTCCTTCCATTTCCTGATGTCCTATTTCCCTGATGTAAAGGGGAGTCATATAGCTGGATAAAAGATATGGGTACCAATATGAAAAACTGTTTCATAAATTGATGAGTCAGATAAGCCATAGCTGAGTGGAAAGAAAATGGATTTTGGATTCAGTGGGGTTTGCTTAGAAATGGGAGTTCTGATATGAGGAGCTGTGTAACCCTGTAATCTATTTCATTATCCTAAGCATCTCCTATTTCTTACCTGTCTTTGTTAGAGTAATGCTAATTCTGTAAGAGATAAATCCTGAACTTGTAGAATATCTGACACTATAAAAATGGGGTAAGGAGGGGTCTCATCCTGGTTACTCAGGGACCCACACTGATGGAAGTATTGCCTTTAACAGTGAATCTTTACAAATGGCCCCACAGTTGTCCTGAGCATTGACAACTAGCTGGCAGTTGAAGAAAAAGAAGGGAGGATCTTACAAATTGTTACTGATTGTGGAGGCATAAAAATGGCAAACCAAAATAAGTTCTTGGAATGACCTGTAATAAGCTGAATCCATTTGCCTTGTACAGAATCCTTCACAGACATCCATGAGATGGTACCTTGCAATTCACTGAGTGGGGATGAAAAGAGAGGAGAGAAGCAACTTGAGGAAAAGTGAGGTGTATGTTATTTGGAACATGTAAATTTTGGTACTTCAGAGGATATTAAATTGGAGATAGCTTCTTGGCAGTAAGATATATGATGCTGTGAGGAATGGGAAGGTTTCATGTGCTCACATATCTAAACATAACCAACACTTAGTAATGTTTGAATAGTCATGGAAGTCAACAAGAGTAGAGAAGGAATGAGTGCACAATAAACAAAAGACAAAAGGTCAGATATCCCAGGGATTAGTAAGAGTTAAGGGGCAGGAAGAAGAGGAAGAAGAGGAGGAGAGTGAGAGTCATGGAGAGAAATTCCTGGAAGAAGACAAGGACAAGAGAGATTGAGTAATACAGAAAATCTGCCATGATTGTCATGAAAGAGCCATTGATTTTTTTTTTTTTTTATAGCGAGTAGGAGATGAGTAAATACCCTTTTAAATGTTAGGTAGAAACCTGATAGCAAGGGAGATGAGAAATAAACTGTTAGTGGGCTACTTTGAGGAGCTGATGTTGAAGAAAATGGAAGAAATGTGACTGAAGACTGAAGGTAGATGAAGATGATTCAACATGAAATTTCACTAGGTATGAAATTGAAGCCACAGATACATGGGAAGTCTTGTTTTGTTCTACTTGTTAGGAAATGTAATATAGATCCAGTACCTCTCCCACCTGCCAAGGGGGAATTAAAGATATCCTTATGTGACTTTGCCCCCTATGTTCTTAGGGTTGAGCAGATATCCCCAAGTGGGAAGATATTTTCCTGATGGTAGAAATTCTCATTTCTGGCATCCAGTTTTTAAAAATGATACAAACATTTTCCTGTGAATTCCTGCTCTCCTCCCTAAAGGTCCTTAGACTGGAGTGTGAGTCTTCTGTTCTCTGATCCTTGAGAACTGCCTGTGGCCTTGAATGCTGCCCACATTCTACCCCACCACACTCTTCCTTTTATCTCCCTCTTGAGGAAATGTAATGGAAGCATTTCAAGACAGGACAGAGTATTCTTTAACTTGAAATAATTTCCGATTTCTGCGCAGCAAGGACCAGAAAATGTAAAGAATACAAAAGAAATGCAGACTACTAAAAGAGTAAAAAGAGTGGATTACCTCGTCACACTTATGGAGGTGCATTTTATTTTAGATACTATAAGAAGAGCAATCAAAAAGATTTCAAGGGGAAATGGGAGGTTGAACCTGGATGACAAATGTTCATACCAAAAATGTGTCAGGGGTTATATGCTCTCCCACTGCTCTCCCTTATTGACTTCTTTGCTTTAGTTAAGGCAGATGTGGGAATAATCCCTTCAAGGGGGACAGGATATCGCCAAACTACGTGGAGTTCTCTGTGTGTTGGATGGCTGAGAGGCAGGGAGATTGCTTTAGAAAATAACTAAAGGGATGCATTCTAATGGTGCATTTGATATAAAAAGATAATTCTTATTTTCTCTTAACATGTCATGCATTAGCCTCAGAATTAATTGTAGTGGATTTTCAACAAAAGACCTGTAATCACTGGAAGGAGTTTTTGCAGCGTTCTTAGCTGTAATGGTACTTTCTAAAATAAAAAGATACATATATTCTTAGGTGAAACTCTCCTGGCTGTGACTGTATAAAATGGTTAAGAGAAGCATGACTCTTATTTCCCTGCAGTTTCTAGTATTCTTGCCGCAAATCTACTTTATACAGCTCATGATGAAAATTTATACACACATGGGGAGTTCAGAAAACTGTAGAAAAAAAATTGGTCTCCTGTTACCTCCAGAGATAGAGCATTACATAAGTGTTTCGTGTGCTACAAAAGTAATACAAAAAAGTGATTGCAAAATGTAGTATACTGTCCTAATAACATCATTATTTCCTGAATGCCTTATATGTTAGTCATTTACTTGTATATATATATATTTTTTTGTTAACATGGCTTATTTAAATCCTAAGGTGAAAAAATTTATAATTATTTCTACCCATTCCATCAGTGTGTTTGTTAGTATTTTTTAAAAAGTAATTAGAAATCGAGGTGCCTGGGTGGCTCAGTCATTAAGCATCTGCCTTTGGCTCAGGTCATGATCCCAGGGTCCTGGGATTGAGCCTCATGTCAGGCTCCCTGCTCGGTGGGAAGCCTGCTTCTCCCACTCCTCCTGCTTGTGTTCCCTCTCTCACTGTCTCTGTCAAATAAATAAATAAAATCTTAAAAAAATAGAAATTGATAAAGAAGATTTCATGTCAAGGTTGATAAAGCATCAGAAGTAAAGGTTTCAATACTGGTTATGGTGGATGAACAAATAAAGACTAAATGATGGTATGTGACTTGCTTAGGGACACACAGCTAGGAAGTAGCAGGGTTAAAATGAAGAAACACTGTTCCACATAGACTTCTAATATCCCTATTTCAAAATAAAAGAAGTAAAATTAAATAAAATGTCCATGTTTTTGGCCCATTGGGTTTCAGTATATATTTTCATCAGGACACAATTAAGGTTAATAATGACTGTATTGAGGAGAAGTTGTCAGCGAATAAAAGAAAATATATTGGATAAATGAAAACCAGCAAAACAGGCTTTGTAATGAATGTGAAATAAAGTCGTAACAGAATAAGATTCAGAACCTTATTATATGATGATACCGGCTCAAAGTAAAATATTCCTATTTTGTTCTTAAATACTCTCTGTATACCTTAAACGATAAGTTATTAAAAAAAAAGAGATGGAGAAATCTAGTCTTGTAATATTGTTATTGGTAACTGGTAAGGAATGGATAATAAAAACAGTGAATTTAAATGAGTTTGTTTAGGGGCACCTGGATGGCTCAGTGGGTTAAAGCCTCTGCCTTTGGCTCAGGTCATGATCCCAGGGTCCTGGGATTGAGCCCCGCATCAGGCTCTCTACTCTGCGGGGAGCCTGCTTCCTCCTCTCTCTGCCTGCTTCTCTGCCTACTTGTGATCTCTGTCTGTCAAATAAAATCTTTAAAAAATAAATAAAAAAATAAATGAGTTTGTGTACAAGTATTACATGATACAGAAATACCATATAGCCGGTTGGGAACATTTCTTTCCATTTTCTTGTTTTTTGTTTTTTCTTCTTTCTTGAAACAGGAAGTTAAAAGCCTGAAGGAGATAACTTCTTATCAAAGAAACAACCCAGAGACATGCTCTCTACTTTTTTCCTTTTCTTTCTTGCCTCTGATCTTTTGCAGAGTTTGTAAAAATATGTCTAAATCCACTTTCAGATCACACCACTAATGGATGCCCTTGTTGGCCACCTTAGTAGTGAGGCCAAAGATTAAGTGGTTATGGAGACTACACTTCTGTCCTGTTCTGAGCATTGCTCTGCAGGTCGAGGCTGAATTATACTGACAGGATAAAGTTGTCAAGACAATCTCAGTTTTTCAAAGCTCTGCCAGCAAAGTCCCAACTGTTTAATGAACTGTTACAGTTTGTGAACTACTATGAATCAAATTCAAAGAATGGAAATGGGAAAACTGTGTCCTGAAAGAAATTGCTAGGAGGTGTTTTGATCCTAGGAAGCAAAAGAAAAGAGTTCCTGGAAACTGGTAAGTAAGAATGAGGCAGGCAGGTGTGCAATCAGTGTAGATTCCCTTTTAGGGAGAGGTTGTGAATGAAGGAAGGACACAAACTACTCCATGACATTTCACAATTATAGGAAGATTTCCCAGAACAGGCAGGAGATCTTAAAAACAGGGGTTAGCCATGACCAAAAAAGATCCAAAACAAAATCAAATATTAAAGAGCTATTAAAAACACATAGGTACTTACAAGTCACCCTCTAATATCATGTGTATGTGAATGCATACTGGTCAACCTAATTTTTTTCTTTTTTTAAATCTAATTCTTCTTAAAAAATGATGGTGTGAGTTTGCCATTGTATAAAGAGTACAATGCGTGACTCATTGATGGCATGTGGTTATATTCAGGGTTTGGTGGGTACAACTAATGTAATGGAAGAACATTTTAGGAATGTATATCATCTGTATGCTTCTTTGGCATTAACTTCTAAAGATTTATTTTTTATTTTTTATTTAACAGACAGAGATCACAAGTAGGCAGAGAGGCAGGCAGGCAGAGAGAGGAGGAAGCAGGCTCCCCGCAGAGTAAAGAGCCTGATGCGGGGCTCGATCCCAGGACACTGAGATTTTGACCTGAACCAAAGGCAGAGGGTTTAACCCACTGAGCCACCCAGGTGCCCTGGCATTAACTTCTAAAAGTTGAATGGCCAGTCCAATGAATTTGTACATTTTAAATTTTGAAGCACATAATTAAATCATCCAATGAGTCATTTTCTTCTTCATCTTTTCTTATCTTCCTCCAAAATATGAACTACTTTCTAGATGTTTCAGGAGTCCCTGATTACAATTTTTACTTCCATCACAAACTTGGCAATTTACTTTTTCATCCTCACTTTGAAAAAGCAGGGGTAGGTATACTTGTATCAGACAAAGTCGGCATTGAACTATAGAACTGTTAAACAGAGAGGAAGGCCATTATATAAAGCTAGAGGGGGTGACTACATGAAGAAGACACACCTGTTAATATTTATGTAGTAACACTGGGGCACCTAGATAGGCAAAGCAAAAAATGATGGAGCCAAAAGAAGAAAGAGCATAATAAAATGATGGTTTGGGACTTTATACCCACTCTCAAAAATGAATAGGTTATTCAAATAGAATCAACAAGGAAAGAGGAATTGAGTAACACTAGGGAACAAATGAAACTAAACATCCAACAACAGCAGAATATATATGCTTCTCAAGTACACATGGGACATTTTCTAATACAGAGCATGTATGAGGCCACAGAGCAAGTCTTAGCAAATGCAAAAAGATAGAAAGCATCCTCAAAATGTGGTCTGACCACAATGACATGAAACTATAATAACAAGAGGAAAATTGGAAAAGTCATTATCACATGAAATTTAAACACTATGCTGAACAACCAGTGGATCAAAGCGGAAATTAAAGGGGATATAAAAGTTGCTTGAGGGGCGCCTGGGTGGCTCAGTGGGTTAATCCACTGCCTTTGGCTCAGGTCATGATCTCAGGGTCCTGGGATCGAGCCCTGCATTGGGCTCTCTGCTCAGCAGGGAGCCTGCTTCCTCCTCTCTCTCTACCTGCCTCTCTGCCTGCTTGTGATCTCTCTCTGTCAAATAAATGAATAAAATCTTTAAAAAAAAAAAAGTTGCTTGAGGGGTACCTGGATGGCTTAGTGGGGTAAAGCCTCTGCCTTAGGCTCAGGTCATGATCTCTGGGTCCTGGGATCAAGCCCCGAATCAGGCTGTTTGCTCAGGGGGAGCCTGCTTCCTCCTCTCTTTCTCTCTCTGCTTGCCTCTCTGCCTACTTGTGATCTCTGTCAAATAAATAAATAAATAATCTTAAAAAAAAAGTTGCTTGCTTCAAAGGAAACAAAAATGGAAACACAGTGTACCTGAATTTGTGGGATGCAGTGAAATGCATTCTAAGAGGGATGTCCATAGCAATAAATGCCTATATTGAAGAGCTAGCAAACACACAACCCAACTTAAATAATTCATTTTTCTTATTATTACTCCCTGTTGTCAGAGATTACGTGGTTAGAACTTAGATTCATTTAAAAATTTTTTTTTAAAGATTTTTATTTATTTGACAGAGAGATCACAAGTAGGCAGGGAGGCAGACAGAGAGCGGGGAAAGCAGGCTCCCCACTGAGCAGAGAGCCCGATGCGGGGCTCGATCCGAGGACTTTGGGATCATGACCGGAGCTAAAGGCAGAGGCTTCAACCCACCGAGCCACCCAAGTGCCCCTAGATACATTTTAAATGAAAATGGAATATCAGGGCGCCTGGGTGGCTCAGTGGGTTAAAGCCTCTGCTTTTGGCTCAGGTCATGATCCCAGAGTCCTGGGATCGAGCCCTGCATCGGGCTCTCTGCTCAGCAGGGAGCCTGCTTCCTCCTCCTCTACTCTCTGCCTGCCTCTCTGCCTACTTGTGATCTCTCTCTGTCAAATAAACAAATTAATTTAAAAAAATGGAATATCTATTAAACATCATTACTAGGGAACTAACATTTGAGGTAGATTAAATCCTACTGGGTACTGATAATAAAGTATCAAGTAGAATTTTTCAGCTGCATGTTACAGTTTCAAATTTGGTATAAACTTAATTATAGTCCTTATTAAAAGAGCTGGCCTCAGCAGTATTTATAAAAGAATGCAATTTTAATCCCTTAAAAGTAGAAAACCATGTAAAGAAATTACATTAGGTTTTGACTTTCACTGTGATAATTATTTAAGATGAAGCTTATTATTAAATGGTTAGACTAAATCTAGATTTTTTTTTTAATTGTAAGGACATTGGTATAATTTTTTTTTTTTTTTTTTTGGTAAGCTCTTGTGTGTGTAGACAGGCCTTGCATACGAGGATAAGCCTGTCATTTTAGCACCTTCATAATGTACCAAGAGAGTTAGCATTAAATTCCTGTTTTCCACCCCTCCATCCATTCATGCTTCTGAGACTGATGATTTCATTATGGAAATAACTGTGGATCAGGCTTCTGTTTTCTGTTTATTTTGGGTACTTGAGAGGTGAGTTTGGGTAATAATAAAGAAAAGTGAGAAATTACGGTTTCACTTGTTTTTATACTACTGTTCTCTTTTATTCTGATAACTTATTTTAATCACAAATGGGGAATTTATTGGTCAACTTCAATGGATAGTCCCCTAAATCTAACAGTTCCCTCCCCCCCTTTTTTTTAAATGAGTAGCTGTTTTGTCAGAGTTTTTTTTTTTTGAAAAAAAAATTGTTTTATTTTTTATAAACATATATTTTTATCCCCAGGGGTACAGGTCTGTGAATCACCAGGTTTACACACTTCACAGCACTCACCATAGCACATACCCTCCCCAATGTCCATAACTCCACCCCCCTCTCCCAACACCCCTCCCCTCAGCAACCCTCAGTTTGTTTTGTGAGATTAAGAGTCACTTATGGTTTGTCTCCCTCCCAATCCCATCTTGTTTCATTTATTCTTCTCCTACCCCCTTAACCCCCCATGTTGCATCTCCACTTCCTCATCAGGTAGATCATATGACAGTTGTCTTTCTCTGATTGACTTATTTTGCTAAGCATGATACCCTCTAATTCCATCCATGTCATCGCAAATGACAATATTTTATTTCTTTTGATGGCTGCATAGTATTCCATTGTGTATATATACCACATCTTCTTTATCCATTCATCTGTCGGTGGACATCTAGGTTCTTTCCATAGTTTGGCTATTGTAGACGTTGCTGCTGTAAACATTCTGGTGCACATGGCCCTTCAGATCACTACGTTTGTATCTTAGGGTAAATACCCAGCAGTGCAATTGTTGGTCATAGGGTAGTTCTATTTTCAACATTTTGAGGAACGTCCATGCTATTTTCCAGAGTGGTTGCACCAGCTTGCATTCCCACCAACAGTGTGGGAGGGTTCCCCTTTCTCCGCATCCTCGACAGCATCTGTCATTTCCTGACTTGTTAATTTTAGCTATTCTGACTGGTGTGAGGTGATATCTTATTGTGGTTTTGATTTGTATTTCCCTGATGCCGAGCGATATGGAACACTTTTTCATGTGTCTCTTGGCCATCTGAATGTCTTCTTTGCAGAAATGTCTGTTCATGTCTTCCGCCCATTTCTTGATTGGATTATTTGTTCTTTGGGTGTTGAGTTTGCTAAGTTCTTTATAGATTTTGGACACTAGCCCTTTATCTGATTTGTCATTTGCAAATATCTTCTCCCATTCTGTCAGTTGTCTTTTGGTTTTGTTAACTGTTTCCTTTGTTGTGCAAAAGTGTTTGATCTTCATGAAATCCCAATAGTTCATTTTTGCCCTTGCTTCCCTTGCCTTTGGCGATGTTCCTAGTAAGATGTTGCTGCGGCTGAGGTCGAAGAGGTTGCTGCCTGTGTTCTCCTCAAGGAGTTTGATGGATTCCTTTCTCACTTGAGGTCCTTCATCCATTTTGAGTCTATTTTAATATGTGGTGTAAGGAAATGGTCCAATTTAATTTTTCTGCATGTGGCTGTCCAATTTTCCCAACACCATTTATTGAAGAGGCTGTCTTTTTTCCATTGGACATTCTTTCCTGCTTTGTCGAAGATGAGTTGACCATAGAGTTGAGGGTCTATTTCTGGGCTCTCTATTCTGTTCCATTGATCTATGTGTCTGTTTTAGTGCCAGTACCATGCTGTCTTGATGATGACAGCTTTGTAATAGAGCTTGAAGTCCGGAATTGTGTTTGGTAGAATTCCCCCTGGGAAGCCATCTGGCCCTGGGCTTTTGTTTGTTTGGAGATTTTTGATGACTGTTTCAATCTCCTTACTGCTTATGGGTCTGTTGAGGATTTCTATTTCTTCCTGGTTCAGTTGTGGTAGTTTATATGTCTCTAGGAATGCATCCATTTCTTCCAGATTGTCAAATTTGTTGGCGTAGAGTTGCTCATAGTATGTTCTTATAATTGTCTGTATTTCTTTGGTGTTCGTTGTGATCTCTCCTCTTTCATTCATGATTTTATTTATTTGGGTCCTTTCTCTTTTCTTTTTGATAAGTCTGGCCTGGGGTTTATCGATCTTATTAATTCTTTCAAAGAACCACCTCCTAGTTTTGTTGATTTGTTCAATTGTTTTTTTGGTTTCTATTTCATTGATTTCTGCTCTGATCTTTATGATTTCTCCTCTCCTGCTGGGTTTAGGGTTTCTTTCTTGTTCTTTCTCCAGCTCCTTTAGGTGTAGGGTTAGGTTGTGTACCTGAGTCCTTTCTTGTTTCTTTTTTTTTTTTTTTTAAAGATTTTATTTATTTATTTATTTGACAGAGAGATCACAAGCAGGCAGAGAGGCAGGCAGAGAGACAGGAGGAAGCAGGCTCCCTGCTGAGCAGAGAGCCCGATGCGGGACTCGATCCCAGGACTCTGAGATCATGACCTGAGCCGAAGGCAGCGGCTTAACCCACTGAGCCACCCAGGCGTCCCCTTTCTTGTTTCTTGAGAAAGTCTTGTACTGCTATATATTTTCCTCTCAGGACTGCCTTTGTTGTGTCCCACAGATTTTGAAGTGTTGTGTTTTCATTATCATTTGTTTCCATGAATTTTTTCAATTCTTCTTTAATTTCCTGGTTGACCCATTCATTCTTTAGAAGGATGCTGTTTAGTCTCCATGTATTTGGGTTCTTTCCAAATTTCCTCTTGTGATTGAGTTCTAGCTTCAGATCATTGTGATCTGAAAGTATGCAGGGAATGATCCCAATCTTTTGATACCATTTGAGACCTGATTTAGGACCGAGGATGTGATCTATTCTGGAGAATGTTCCATGTGCACTAGAGAAGAATGTGTATTCTGTTGCTTTGGGATAAAATGTTCTGAATATATCTGTGATGTCCATCTGGTCCAGTGTGTCATTTAAGGCCTTTATTTCCTTGTTGATCTTTTGCTTGGATGATCTGTCCATTTCAGTGAGGGGAGTGTTAAAGTCCCCTACTATTATTGTATTATTGTTGATGTGTTTCTTTGATTTTGTTATTAATTGGTTTATATAGTTGGCTGCTCCCAAGTTAGGGGCATAGATATTTAAAATTGTTAGATCTTCTTGTTGGACAGATCCTTTGAGTATGATATAGTGTCCTTCCTCATCTCTTATTATAGTCTTTGGCTTAAAATCTAATTGATCTGATATAAGGATTGCCACTCCTGCTTTCTTCTCATGTCCATTAGCATGGTAAATTGTTTTCCACCCCCTCACTTTAAATCTGGAGGTGTCTTCGGGTTTAAAATGAGTTTCTTGTAGGCAACATATAGATGGGTTTTGTTTTTTTTATCCATTCTGATACCCTGTTTCTTTTCATTGGGGCATTTAGCCCATTAACATTCAGGGTAAGTATTGAGAGAGATGAATTTAGTGCCATTGTATTGCCTGTAAGGTGACTGTTACTGTATATTGTCTCTGTTCCTTTCTGATCTACTACTTTTAGGCTCTCTCTTTGCTTAGAGGACCCCTTTCAATATTTCATGTAGAGCTGGTTTGGTGTTTGCAAATTCTTTCAGTTTTTGTTTGTCCTGGAAGCTTTTTTTTTTTTTTAAGATTTTCTTTATTTATTTGACAGAGAGAGATCACAAGTAGACGGAGAGGCAGGCAGAGAGAGAGAGAGAGGGAAGCAGGCTTCTTGCTGAGCAGAGAGCCCGATGCGGGACTCGATCCCAGGACCCCGAGATCATGACCTGAGCCGAAGGCAGCGGCTCAACCCACTGAGCCACCCAGGTGCCCCCTGTCCTGGAAGCTTTTAATCTCTCCTTCTATTCTCAATGATAGCCTAGCTGGATATAGTATTCTTGGCTGCATGTTTTTCTCGTTTAGTGCTCTGAATATATCATGCCAGCTCTTTCTGGCCTGCCAGGTCTCTGTGGATAAGTCTGCTGCCAGTCTAATATTTTTACCATTGTATGTTACAGACTTCTTTTCCCGGGCTGCTTTCAGGATTTTCTCTTTGTCACTAAGACTTGTAAATTTTACTATTAGGTGACGGGGTGTGGACCTATTCTTATTGATTTTGAGGGGGGTTCTCTGAACCTCCTGGATTTTGATGCTTGTTCCCTTTGCCATATTGGGGAAATTCTCTCCAATAATTCTCTCCAATATACCTTCTGCTCCCCTCTCTGTTTCCTCTTCTTCTGGAATCCCAATTATTCTAATGTTGTTTCGTCTTATGGTGTCACTTATCTCTCGAATTCTCCCCTCGTGGTCCAGTAGCTGTTTGTCCCTCTTTTGCTCAGCTTCTTTATTCTCTGTCATTTGGTCTTCTATATCGCTAATTCTTTCTTCTGCCTCTTTTATCCTAGCAGTGAGAGCCTCCATTTTTTATTGCACCTCATTAATAGCTTTTTTTTATTTCAACTTGGTTAGATTTTAGTTCTTTTATTTCTCCAGAAAGGGCTTTTATATCTCCTGAGAGGGTTTCTCTAATATCTTGCATGCCTTTTTTGAGCCTGGCTAGAACCTTGAGAATCGTCATTCTGAACTCTAGATCTGATATATTACCAATGTCTGTATTGATTAGGTCCCTAGCCTTTGGTATTGCCTCTTGTTCTTTTTTTTTTTGTGGTGAATTTTTCCGTCTTGCCATTTTGTCCAAATAAGAGTATATGAAGGAGCAAATAAAATACTAAAAGGGTGGCAAAGACCCCAGGAAAATATGCTTTAACCAAATCAGAAGAGATACCAACTCATGGGGGGGGAGAAAGGGGATAAAAAGAAGTTCAGAAAAAAAAAGAAAGAAACAATTTTAAAAAAGAAAACAAATAAAGAAAAAATATAATGAAAAAAAATATATATATTGGATAAACTAGTTAAAAAAAAGTTAAAAAAGAAAAAGGTAAAAGTTAAAAAAAACTTAGCTGAAGAGGAAAAAAAAATTGAAAAAGAAAAAAAAATTAACCGTAACACTAAAGAATCATGGGGAGAAAGCCATGAGTTCCATGCTTTGCTTTCTCCTCCTCTGGAATTCCACCGCTCTCCTTGGTATTGAACCTGCACTCCTTGGTAGGTGAACTTCGTCCTGGCTGGATTTCTCGTTGATCTTCTGGGGGAGGGGCCTGTTGTAGTGATTCTCAAGTTCTTTGCTCCAGGCGGGAATTGCACTGCCCTTACCAGGGGCCGGGCTGAGTAATCCGCTCGGGTTTGCTTTTGGGAGCTTTTGTTCCCTGAGCGCTTTCCGTAGAGTTCTGGAGGGCGGGAATGAAGATGGAGGCCTCCCAGTCTCTGGCTCTGAGGAGCCGAGATCTCAGGGCCCCACTCCTCAGTGTGCCGTCAGAGAATAGCGCCCAATCGCTCCTGTCTCCCTGGCCTCTCGCCGTGCTCTGAGGTGACTGAGCCTGCGACCAGTTCAAGGTAACCCCAAGCTGAGAGCTCACTCCTTGGCTCTGTCTCTGTAGCCGGGTTCCCTGTTCTAATACCTGCAAGCTCTGCAACACTCAGACACCCCCGATCCTTCTCTGACCCTGCGGGACCTAAGGCCACGCTGACCCCGCGTGGGCTTCACCCCGGTTAAGCCTCTGGAGCGATGTCCCTCAGTGGAACAGACTTTTAAAAGTCCTGATTTTGTGCTCCATTGCTCTGCCGCTTGCCAGGAGCTGGCCCCTCCCCCCGCAGTCTATCTTCCCATTGCTTTGGATTCACTTCTCCGCCAGTCCTACCTTTCATAAAGTGGTTGATTTTCTGTTTCTAGAATTGCTGTTCTTCTCTTCAATCTCCCATTGGATTTGTAGGTGTTTGCAATCTTTAGATAAGCTATCTAGCTGATCTCCTGCTACCTGAAATAGTCTCAGCCTGCTACTTCTCCACCATCTTCTGTTTTGTCATAGTTTCTAAGGTTAAGGAATCCATGCGTAACTTAGTTGGATGCCTCTCAGTCTGTCCCAAGGTTGAAATCCAGGTGTCAGTTGAGGTTGTAGTCCTCTTAAGGCTCAATTGGATAAGAATCGACTTCCAAATTCATACATGTGACTGTTGGCAGGCATTGCGTCCTTACTGCTACTGAGTGGATATACCACTTCAGCAAACATGGGCTTCTCCCTAGGGCTCTTCACAGCTTGGCAATGTGTGAGTGAGGTCTCTAGTGGTAGGGGTGAGCAACGTGGAACTCAGTGTTTTTTGTAACCTAATTTTGGAAGTGGCATTCCACTGTATGTACATACATACATACACTGCATGTATGTAAATTTCAGTACAACCTTCTTACTTTGGAATAGCGTTAGATTTTTGAAAGTTTGTGAAGGAAATTCCGAATTCTCCTATACTCCTCCACTAATTTCCCCTAATGTTATCATATTACATTACCATGGCACATTTTTCAAAACTAAGAAGACAATATTGGAGTAGTATTATTAACTAGACATATTCATATTATACTAGTGATTCTACTAATACCCTGTGGATTTTAGGATCCCATCCAGGACACTATACTGCATTTGGTTGCTAAGTCTGTCTCTTGAGGTCTGTGATGGTTTTTCTATCTTTATTTTCCATGACCTTGAGAGTTTCATTGAATACTTTGGTATACTCCTCAGTTTGGGTTTGTCTGGTGTTTTTCTCATCAATAGGCCGAGATAATATATTTTAGGGAATAATACAGAGTTAGTTTTGGCATTCTGTTTTAGCAGCATTAACAGGGTACCACATGACAGGTCACAGGTCATACTAATCTTGATAGCTTTTAAAACAGAAAATTTAGAAAAAAATTTACTTTTCTGCTTCTAAATGATAAGCCTTCTATACTATGTAACCACAGCTTTCTTCTGTTAGGATTTGCTACAAAAGGGATGAGAATAATGTTACTAAGGAAATAATTTAAAAAATCAGTTTCTGGCACATTATATAGGGTACTAGAGTTTGTTTTTGTTTTTCTTTTTGTTTTTCCCAAACTTACAGCCCCAAGATTAAAATAATACTGAATTTAGATAATTCATATAAGATTCTCCTACATAGGGGCGCCTGGGTGGCTCAGTGGGTTAAGCCGCTGCCTTCGGCTCAGGTCATGATCTCAGGGTCCTGGGATCGAGTCCCGCATCAGGCTCTCTGCTCAGCAAGAAGCCTGCTTCCCTCTCTCTCTCTGCCTGCCTCTCTGTCTACTTGTGATCTCTCTGTCAAATAAATAAATAAAATCTTTAAAAAAAAAAAGATTCTCCTACATAAGATAAATCATTCTATACATTTAAGTTTTGGTTTAAATCAGAAGAAGGATGATAGTATTCAGGCAAAGTCAACAAAACTGCTTTTCTATACTTGGAGAATAGCATGGGGAGAGTGAAAAGGAAATAGGTAAATGAAGCAATTGGAGATCTACCTCCCAACTTCCTCTTCTTGCCCACAGCCCTGGAAGAGGGTGTTGTGTGCACGTGCATGTGTAGTTGCACATGCTTGTGTTTGTCATCAGTTTTAGCTCCTTCAGCTTGCATAAAGTCAGAGATCTTTGATTTGAGACTCTAATCAGAAGCCATATCACAGGCATAGTTACAGGCACATTAAAGTAAACCCATTTATGCAGTGTGGTCAGACAGAAAGGAGCCCAGAGTTTGGATTTTCGCTGCTGTCCTCAGTTTCTGCATAACACAGATGGTGAGTGAAGCCGTGGTAGGTAGGTCATGGTTGGCAGGGGGTCTGTCCTGGTGACAGCAGAGGATAGGGTGGGCTTTCAGGCCAGAGGACTGAATGGAGGATGTTGCAGACATAGGGAGGAGCCTCCAGCCAGTAGAAGGTAAGGTCCAAAGGAGGTAGTCAGAGAGCACTATTAGGTTATGACCAAGCCCAGAGAGTTACCACCCACTTGTCAATGTAAATGAAGATTGCTAACACGGCTGGTCAACATGGACACAGGGTGTGCCTGCCATCATGTGCCCTAAGACCAGCATAAGGTCAGGAAAATTCTCATCTCAAACTTCAGAAGGACACTTGGATCACTTGACCCCCTATTTCCCCTATATGTCTGGACTTAATTTGAGGGAATAATCTGAGGCAATAGGTGGCTGTGGGAGATGGAGCATTTCATGTAGGGATTCTCTTTAAAGTATCTATAAGTCCCAATCTTTAATTTTATGAACAGTTTTATACAGAATACTGAACATATAATGATTTTTTTAAGCATCTGAACTGAAGTTTGGGCTTAGTGTTGTGATTCTGATATGCCTTCATCAGAAATCTCAGTCGATTGACTAGGCTACCACCCATAACTCTTGGATGGAAAAGCCATTTGGATTCTCTTTCTCAGCTTGAGTGCTGTTTCTGACTGCTGGTTTTCCTCTTCCCAGTTCTTAGGGATGCTGAATTATTATCTTTCTTAATTCCTTCTTGGCCCTGAAATACAACCCTCTAGATAGTGTCCTAGCCTAACTGGTCTGGAGAAGAGTATGAAAGTGGGCAGAATGGCTTAATGGTTAAGATTACTACCTTCCTGGGGTTCCTGGATGGCTCAGTTGGTTACAAGGCTGCCTTCAGCTTGGGTCATGATTCTGGGTTCTGGGATCAAGCCCCGCATTGGGCTCCCTGCTGGGCAGGGAGCTTGCTTCTCCCTCTCCATCTGCCTGCAGCATCTCCTGCTTGTGTGTGCATGTGCGCACTCTCTCTGTGTCAAAAAATATAATAAAATAAAATTTAAAAAAGATTGCTATTGCTACCTTCCTTTACAAAACACAGTATCCTTTTCTTCTAGATTGAGACTACAATTTTACCAGAATGTAGGCGATTATGGTAAGCCAAATAATGGTCCCTTGATGACATTCATGTCCTAATTTGCAGTTGTGATTGAGGATTTTGAGATGAGAGATGATCCTGGGTTGTCTGGATGGGCCCAATGTAATTTCAAAGATCCTTTTATGAGGGAGGCAGAAGGATTAAAGTTAGAAATACAGGATACAAGGTTGAAAGGAGAGGTCAGAGAATAGAATATGCTATATTCCTGGCTTTGAATGTGGAAAAGGTGAATGCAGAAGCCTCTAGAAATGGGAAAAATTTGAGGAAACCAGTCTTCAGAGCCTACAGAAGGAACCAGTTCTGCTCACCCTTTTACTTTGACCCACTAAAACTGATTTGAAACTACTAATCTTCAGAATTATAAAATAATAAATCTGTATTGCTTTAAACCACTATGTTTGTGGTTTGTTATAGTAACCATGAGAAACCAGTGCAGAAGATACATCTACTCCCTTTTTTAAGGAGAGAGAAATCAGTAAGGAATGATTACTGTTACACTCATACCCTGCATCTCTAAGAGCCAACTGTAATAAAATGAGAAGAAACTGAGAAGAAACTAAGCTCTCCATTTATTACTCAGGGATTCAGTGATGAAAGTGGTAATCCTTTTTGGGTCCTGTGTTCCTAAAGATCTTGGACATGAGAAGGTAGATTTGTTTTGCTTTCTTTCCAATATTTTCCTGAAATTACGTATTATCTGAATATATATATATAATATCTGAAATACGTGTATATGTATATGTACACACACACACACACACACACATATTTATCTGAAAACCTTGATCATTATCATGGACTTACTGGGACACATTTAAAGATGATTCCAGATGAGATCAGATGTGTTCAGCTTGGTATGACCATAGACTGAAGATGATGCCAAACAAAATGACCCAGTAGCTGCTTATATTTTAGGAATTTATTTTTTTTCCTTTATTAAAAGTAAAAAGAGCCCAGAAATAAAGATTGGAAATTTAATACTAACCAGGTTTCTGCTGATAAAAGTGTACTTAATACTTGATAATAATAAGTATTCAACTTAGGCCCATAAATGAATTTAGAAAGAACTTGGGAAGGCAAGTTTCTGTGTGAGGTAAGCAAGTCCTCTCATCTTTTTAAATCTTCTTTAGCCTCATTTTGTCTTCTACAAAGGATAGAATAAAATGACCTCTGAGGTTTTTAAGAGTTCTAAAAAATTGTTGATTTAGGCTAATAGTTATTGCTAAATCTGTTAAAGGAAAATGCTATCAAGAATGTAAGAAAAATGGGAATGAGAGAGCTCTTCTACTCCAATGAAGTCAGGTGCACTATTTTTTTTTTTAAGATTTTACTTATTTATTTGTCAGAGCGAGTGAGCACAGGCAGACAGAGTGACAGGCAGAGGCAGAGACAGAGGGAGAAGCAGGCTCCCTGCTGAGCAAGGAGCCCGATGTGGGACTCGATCCCAGGATGCTGGGATCATGACCTGAGCCGGAGGCAGCTCCTTAACCAACTGAGCCACCCAGGCGTCCCACAGGTGCACTATTAAGACACTGATAGAAGCTTAGAAAAGATATTAACTGATTCAAAATATCCTCGCCAGCCTTGCAAAGTTCAATTTCAATCATGTGCATGGTCATGTATTAGATCACAATCTTCTCGGGAGCTTCCGGTGTATAATCTGAAACTAGTTGCTGTGCAGGGTGGGCAGGGAGAGATTGAAGAAAGAGGGAGACACCCCAGATTGGCGGGTGGCTGTTTTAACAAGCAAGGAGACATACAAGGCTTGTTTTTGGTGGCCACAAGACAATTATGTCTTTAAAGTTTTATAGAAGACTTACCTGGGTTCAGATGGTCTCAACAACACATTGCTCTCTGAAGGCTATGTCTTTGAAAAGGAGCCCCACTGTAGCAAGGGTGGGGAGAGGGTACATCACCAGCAGGAGAAGGGAGTGAGAAGCCTCCCATTGCCCACGTCTAATTCCTGGGTCAAGTGGCAGTCATGTCCTCTCAGCAACTACCTCGATAATGCAGTGACACTTGATCCTGACCATCCACAAGGCTCAGTGCCAAGGTAGTCAGTCAATAGTCTGGTTGATGGTTTTTGTCTTTCTAAAATTGATTCACTAAATTTATTCTGAATCATTTTCACCATCTGCTCTATAACTGCGGGTTGGGGGAAGGACAATGGTACAGCTCCTAGTTTCAGTATGTAATTCCACATAGAGATGTGACTGGTCACATTGGCAAAAGCTGTGAAGACAGATGCCACAAATGTCAAAGAGCTCAGGTACTCAGTTAAAATGACCGCATTCTAGAACACTGGTCATTGACTTTTTTTCCATAGTCGATAGTAGGATTCTTTTTTTTTTTTTAAGATTTTATTTATTTATCAGATAGAGATCACAAGTAGGCAGAGAGGCAGGCAGAGAGAGAGGGGGAAGCAGGCTCCCTGCTGAGCACAGAGACCGATGCGGGGCTCGATCCCAGGACCCCGAGATCGTGACCTGAGCCGAAGGCAGAGGCTTTAACCCACTGAGCCACCCAGGCATCCCTCGATAGTAGGATTCTTAAACCTAACCGAAATGACAATAATGTAGCACGTTTGCCTAGCCATTTATCCTTCTCTAAATACTGTCATAATATCTAATTTGATCCAATAAAGACGGCTGGCTGTACAATAAATTAAAAGAGCAACAAATGGAACCCCAGAATCTATGATGTTTGACAAACAGAACTCTAGAATCTAGTATTTTCTGCCATGATATGAAACCTAAAGTGGTTTGAGTAAAACCAAAGGAAGTGATATTATAGCAATCAGTGGCCATACTAATCAAATTGTTAATGGATACTTCAGGGTCTGCACGGGTTAGCAAGGCAAAGTGGTCAGAAAGCTGAAGATAACGTCTGTTGACAGTATTTGACAGCTTCTCTGAAACTGACAGTCACACTAAGGGATTCTGATCAGAACTTTTCACCAAAGAAAGAAAAATAAAGACTCTTAGGCAGAGTGGTTATTAAAGTACGTAGAAAATTCAAAATTAGTGTCAGGCTTGAAACCACCTGAGAAGACTATTTCTCAGACCAGCATTTGGGATGCAGCTTAAGCAGGCAAGAGAGAGCAATTTTCACAAGGAGTAGTGGTTGGCTTGTCAGATCAGCGTTAGTTCATTGAAGCAGAGCTGGGCATTGCCACTTGTTGAAACTGATACATTCCAGAGAGTCCGCTATAAGGTTCCCATGTTGTCATTTATGCTGTTTCTCACCAATTTTTGAGACGTCATCACACTGGTTCCCTGACTGCTTTTCTCCCACCCTCAAGGCTTGAGTTCCTGTGGTGGTGAAGTTTGTATACATAGACTCAGGCTTGGAGAAAATTTCCCTCATCATCAATGATGATGATAACACACATCAAAGCAGGTGTGTATGTCATATCCTACATTCTTCATGTGTTCATCAACTCTATAGTGAGTATTTACTACTTAGTTGTTTTCTAACACACACAGTGAGCAGGCTGTCATAAACCGCTGTTGTCCAGAGCCACCCTTTTCAAGGATATGCTCGATTGTGTTTCTAAGGGAGTATTATTGTAAAGACAGAGGATCAGTTTTCAATTTGAACTCCAGGAGAAAGACTTTTTTCCTGCAGGAGTTCTTTAAAACCTGCCAGATAACAATCAGAAGTAAATCCCGACCACAGAACAGAAGTCTTCCTATACCCAAGAAGATTGTGGATGTCAAGCACAGAGCCAGTGTGGTGCCCCAATCAGCACATTCAAAGCACAGATAATGGTATTCAAAAGTTGTACTGCAAGTGGCTCCTAAGCTAATTAAGGCTTAGTAAAATTAGTCCTTACATAGGAAAGGATGATTCTGTATGAAACCAGGTGGGTTTAGGACAAGAGCCATACAGGACACAGGCAGGAGATTTCAGAAGGAGTGGCATGGGTATGTCACAGCCATATTGGCTCAGGATTACTTCTAGTTATGAAGTGATGAGGAATTACTGAGTGAGATCTGAGCTAAAGGTATATATTTTTTTTTTTATTGTTTGTGAAGTGTATAAGCTGTGTGTTTTTGTTTCTTGTTTAAATACAGTCAGCATACAATTCTCATTTCAGAGTATAGGTTTGGTTATTGTCCACAAATTTTTTGAGGTAAAAAAAAAATTCCAGAATTAAAGACTTCTTTCCATATACCTGTTAATACTTAAAAAACAATCATAATTGGGTTTGGAGGTTTCACAGTGATCACCAAAATCAAAACCATGCCTCTCAGTTTAGACAAAATTACACCTCTCAGTTTTAGGAATTGGCTTCAAGAAAGTATATTTCTCTCTAGATCTGCTTCAGTTCAAAGCGCATCACCTTGAATCTTAATTGGCTTGAAATTTTCATTACTGTATAAACCGTCTCATCACTTGCCCAGTACCTTCCAGCCACTACACTGTTTAAGTCAATGCACCATCATTTTTTCAATATGCTACTGAAGTCTTTTTAGTTTCTATTTAGAAATTCTTTTTTTAAGTTAATTTTTTCTTTTTTTTTTTTTTAAAGATTTTATTTATTTGACAGAGAGAAATCACAAGCAGGCAGAGAGGCAGGCAGAGAGAGAGGAGGAAGCAGGCTCCCTGCTGAGCAGAAAACCTGACGTGGGGCTCGAACCCAGGACCTGGGATCATGACCTGAGCCGAAGGCAGCGGCTTAACCCACTGAGCCACCCAGGCGCCCCTTAAGTCAATTTTTTCTTAAAGATTTTTATTTATTTATTTATTTGATAGAGACTCAGCAAGAGAGGGAACACAAGCAGGGGGAGTGAGAGAGGGAGAAGCAGGCCTCCCAGTGAGCAGGGAGCCCAATGCTGGGCTTGATCCCAGGACGCGGGGATCATGACCTGAGCCGAAGGCGAGACGCTTAACTGACTGAGCCACCCAGGTGCCCCAAGTCATTTTTTTTTTGGTATTTCTTTTTCATCTGACATCTTTTCCAGTATAGACAGAACACTCTGATCTGGTTTAGGGTATTTATTGGAAATTGGCATTAAGGAGAACATGTGATGTGATGAGCACTGGGTGTTATATGCAACTGATGAATTACTGAACTCTATATCTGAAACTAATTGATGTATTATATAGTGGCTACTTGAATTTAAAATAAGAAATTGTGGATAGACATTTAATGTTGGGGTGAAGGCAGGGTGGCCCTCACCAGGTCAGAGGCAGGTTAATGCAACCTGGGAGTTAGGTCCACATCACTGGCAAGAGCAGTCTGGGCTACAAGTGAAAGTATCAGATTTCAAGTTCATGGAGGAGTTTTGCTTGGTGAAGCCTTACAAGGATGTGCCATTACACAAAACTCTGACTTGTTCTTTTTTGTTCTTGCTTGCTGACTCTTTGATTTGGAAACGACTCCATGAAAATGAATCTGAAGAATATTGTTCTTTGATCTACTTATTCTAATTTTAGTCGATGTATTCCTTAAGAAATAAATATAAAATAAAAAGATAGAGAAATGGGAAATGGACCACGTGGAACAAATCTGGAGAAAACTTAAAAATTATTCAAAGATAACACGGACCTAAATTGGACTCAAGAAAATGGAAAGGCAGGGGCGCTTGGGTGGCTCAGTGGGTTAAAGCCTCTGCCTTTGGCTCAGGTCATGATCCCAGGGTCCTGGGATGGAGCCCAACCTTGGGCTTTCTGCTCAGTGGGGAGCCTGCTTTCCTTGCCCCCCCCACCACCCCGCCTCTCTGCCTGCCTCTCTGCCTACTTATGATCTCTGTCTGTCAAATAAATAAATCTTTAAAAAAGAAAATGAAAAGGTAAAGGTAAAGATAGGAACATACATATAATTATGAGGGAGTAATAGGTGGAATGCGGTAACTGAGGGATGGGAAGGTGGCAAGGATGATACAGGTCCTTAGCTTGGATTAAGAAATGAGGAGAGGCAAGTCTTGGGAGTAAAAATGATGACTTTGTTTTTCGAACATACTGAATTTGGGATATCTGGAAGTTCTCCAAGGGAATGTGTTTGAGAGAAAATGGGATGTAACAGTATGGAACTCAAGTGTTGAGCAATGACTTAATACACTAACAACGGCAGAAATTCTGTCATTCACTGATGTGTTTACTGTATTCCAAACACTATACCATGTACTTTCTGATCTATTTTTCTGACTCCAGTCACTTCTATGGCTGCTTCTCACGTGTTAAACTCCACTTTCTCTGACTCACTTCCTAATTTCTCTTTATTAGTGAGCTATCAAAATTTCTGGTCTGTGGTAGGAACCTTTTGGGTTTCCAATGCTTTTCTCCCTCCATCAATTTTTAGTCATTTGAGTGGGATTCTAGGAGGGAGAGACGTGTGCCATCAGTTTGCTATCTTGGACTTGAAATCAAACTCTGAATTGCGGTGTTCTGCTTAGAAAGTTTCATCACATTTTGAAATGGATTAAGTGTTTAAGGACAAGGCATCATCATTTCATTCTACCAAATTATGCTCTGTTATGGCCTGGAAGAGATAAAATATGACTTCAATGAAATGTTCATTCCTTAGTTATAGTTAAAAAAAATTCTGAACAAAGTTTAGGGTTGGGCTTTTTTCTTTTTTTCTTCCCTCCTTCTGTTGACATCAAGAAATAAGGCAATAAAAGATTTTTTTCAGAAAGTTTTGAAAAGATGTAAAAATTTCAAAAAATGATAGAAAATTCAAAACAAAAACAAAAACAAAAAGTACAAGGAAGAAACTAAAAAACCTTCCGTAATTCTACCACTCAGTATAATCACTATACTCATGTGGGTGCATGAGTTCTAATCCTTTTTATCCCCACACGATGATATTCACATTTATTTGTTTATTATACATAAATATACATTTATTTACTTGTGTTTATGCACAATTGCTTTATGTGCTTGTGTTTATACACATACACACATAAATTTATAAAATTATATGTATTAATCCCTCTCCACTGCATATAATCACCACTGATTCCCAGGGTATTTCAGTTTCTCTGGCTAGAGGTAATTCCCACCAGAAGCTACATGATTTATAGGACACTCAGAGGTAAAGAAAGATGGTACATGGACTTATGTATAGCTTATATGTACCATATGTGTAGCTGCATGAGTTTGGTAACTAGTCTCCAAAGATGATTTCCTAATGAACCATTCCTCTAGGTATTGACAATCTTGGTAGTCCCCAGGCATACTGAATTGGGGCTGTCTCTGGGCAACCAATAGAAAGTAGCAGAAGAGACCCTGCATGGCTTCCAAGTTTAGGCTAAGCTTTTCCTGGGAATTTTGGAACTTGGATTCTGGAGAAGCGAGTCAAAATAGAAAAGAAAATCCTATTCTATATAGACTTTGATATTATGAAGAAGCCCAGTAGCTAAGGGAACATGAGAAAGGTGGTGTTGATACTGCCTTTTTTTTTTTTTTTTAATAGGTATTTGAAACTACATATAAGGTGTATTCTCATTTTGGCTTTTTTTTTTTTTAATTTTTATTTTTTCAGCATAACAATATTCATTATTTTTGCACCACACCCAGTGCTCTATGCAATCCGTGCCCTCTACAATACCCACCACCTGGTGCCCCCAACCTCCCACCCCCCACCCCTTCAAAATTCTCAGATCGTTTTTCAGAGTCCATAGTCTCTCATGGTTCATCTCCCCTTCCAGTTTCCCTCAACTGCCTTCTCCTCTCCATCTCCCCTTGTCCTCCATGCTATTTGTTATGCTCCACAAATAAGTGAAACCATATGATAATTGACTCTCTCTGCTATTTTGAAGGAAGTGACCAAAAAAAAGAAATAATAAAAATACCGTCACTAGCTGTGAAGAGACATTCTCAGAGTTACTGATACCCTCCCAGTGTTCTAGCCATCTTTGCTAAAGTGTTAGACAAATGAGTGGAGAAGACTTCTTGGTCATCCAGCCCAACTGACTCTGCAGATGACTCCAGCCCCAACCACCATTTGATTGTCACTGTGTAAAGAATCACAGAATCTAGGGAAAAAAAAACTTACTAGAAAGGTCCAGTAAGCCCTCACAATTGTGAAACATAAAAATGAACTTCAGCATTAAGCCACTAAACTTTGGGGCCATTTGTTATGTAGAATTAAGTGGAACAATGGACGTATGTTTGAATTTGAAGCAGTTTCATGTGTCTACTTGTTCCAGACCAATCCTCCTCTGTTGATATTCATCATGGGTCTCTAGAAACAAAATTAGAATCCATGGGAAAGATCACTAGGAGCAGTATGGAGACTTAAGTGGGAATGGAGCCATTAACTCTTAAAGAAGTCTGTGGAGGGGTGCCTGGGTGGCTCAGTTGGTTAAGCGACTGCCTTCAGCTCAGGTCATGATCCTGGAGTCCTGGGATCGAGTCCCACATCGGGCTCCCTGCTCAGCAGGAAGTCTGCTTCTCCCACTGACTTTCTTCTCTCATGCTCTCTTTCTAAAAAAAAAAAAAAAAAAAGTCTGTGGAAACTGTGCTCAAGTTCTTTCAAGAAGAAGATGCTATTCGTACTGCTTTTTCTTTTTTCCTTTAATATTTAGAAGAAATTTAAAAGTCCACTTTATTTTGGCTTTTAGTGTAAAGAACACATAAAAATTTGTCAATAATGAACAACTGTTGGAATTAGATTTAACCCCAAGTTAAAAAAAAATGAGCAAAAACCTTAAAAAACAAAACAACCCACAAAACTATAAGCCAGCACACCGATCAGGTTCATCATATTAATTGACATTCACTTAGTAACATTTATTTAAATTACAGAGCAAAACTACACCTCAGATATTAGGTGCTAGTATTAAAAGGAAAATTCTTCTTATAAAGACTTTATTTTAGAGAGGATGAAAGTGGGGGGAGGAGCAGAGGGAGAGAGAATTCCGAGCCAACTCTGTGCTGAGCGCAGAGCCCAGTGCAGAGCTCAGTCTCACAACCCTGAGATTATGACCCGAGCCAAAACCAAGAGTCAGACACTTAACCAACTGAGCCACCCAGGCGCCCCTAAAAGGAAAATTCTTAAATAAATTCTGAAACTGTCTCTTCAATAGTGGAATAGTGGTGGTGAGTGGGATCTTTTTCTCTGTGTCTGATGATGATAGTCCTCATTTTCAGTTATATTGAAGTTTGGAGCTAAGTACTCTCTCTCTCTGATACTAGAACTGTGGGACCCTTTTGTAAAAACAAAATGTGATCATTGTCCTTGAATATATTACAGAAGGTAGGAAAAAACACCAAATAATACTTTTAACAATACCGAAATTTTTTCAAGTCCTAAAAACTGGCCAGAATTGCTCAGACTTTGAATAGCGCAATGAGGACAAGAGAAGTATGATTTGAAGAGATAGAGGCTCTGAACAGCAAGGCACGGGAAAACCAGATATCGAATAAAGAAGGCACGTTTCCTCAGAGAAGCGAATGTGATGGTGAGATCCTTGAAGATGATCATCAGGGAGGAGCCTTTAGTTTGACAAAGGAAGCTCCCAGAGTCTTTAGAAAGACTTAGAAAGTGAGGGTATTGAGGTGGGAAGAAAAGTAAAAAGAATCTGTCATACAGAAAGCATGTGAGAAAAGATGTCATGATATAACTCAGGAAACACATAATCATTTTTCCTTTCATTTTGCCCACAAGGAGAACGTGCTGTCTTTTGCTTTAACTTCTATAATTGCTGTGGTTCTTGTATAGTCCCATCATTTACCGGTCCCTCTCTTCCGTTTCTAGACCTTTTTCCTAGAGCTGCCCTACTCTGCAGCTGAAAATAATTGTTCCTTCTTAGAATTAGGACAGACGCACCCTCTTTAACAACATGCTTTTGCTGTCTTCTGAAAAACCTAGGTTCGATGAAGCCGTCTAATGGGATAGGTAAATCAAAGTTAGTTATAAGAAGTTGAATAACAGATTTTGCAGTTTTCATAATTTGGTAGTGCCAGATGCTGAGCACCGCTTCTCAGAGGCAGCGGGGGGGGGGGGGGGGGGGGGGGGGGGGGGGGGGCGCGTACAAGAACCGTATGAAAAGCATTAACGATAGCTAACAAACACCTGCTGGCAGAATTCCAGCTGATTGGCTTAATGAGTATTTCTTATATGTCCCTATTTTTAGTTACCTTTCTGAATTTTTCATAATTTTTTAATACATGAATGTTACTCTTGGCTGTGAATCTATCACATTTTCGACTTAAACATATGATGGATGCTTACAGGCTTTATTCTGCCTTCTCTGTTACTGAACCAGTTAGATTACAGAATCAGCCCATGTCTGTTCCTGATTCTCAGTACAGGTTCTACAGGTGTGGGAAGCAAAAGCCTTTGGTTTTGATTTCAGTACACCTTGATTTATGCTGGGAATGGATTTGATGTGGCATAGAAACTGCTCTGCATAATTGAGGTCAAGGTTGGGGAAGATGTGGCACAGGCCTATCCCATTGCCCTCCTTCCTTGTACTGCAAACATTTCTGACAATCACAAAATCCTTCCCAGTGATTTCAGAGGTAGCTTTAGAATCCTACAAAATATAATATTTCATGGAGCTACTGTCAATCAAAATATATTGATAAGTATATTGAAATTTTTATTCATGGCTCTAAGGGACAGGAGAATTGAGAAATTGTAATCCATCAAAGTCAGTTAGGAAATTTAAGTTTTCCCTTTCCTTCCCTAAAGAGTAGAATTTTTTTTATCCAAATGGCATATGTAATTACCTAGCTTTCCTTGTGTATATATGTATGGGCTGATCAACCAAAAGTAGATGTTTGGCTATAACCTCTGAAGTTCAACAAAGAGCTTAAGGAAAAAATAAGAAACTTAAGAAAACTTCAGAAAAAAATCAGTAAACTCAATTAACACTCCTAGGTGGTGAGTAATTATTTTTAAATATCCATTTGTCAAAATAATAAATTATTCTGAAAGCTTTAAAAGAAACTGGACTTCTACTTATGTGGTTAACATCTTCCAGTTTTTAGATGAGCTCATATCTGCAGATAGAATTTACCATGTGTAGCTTTAGATGTCTATAAGGATATTATGAAATTCCTATTAAAACAAAGAGACCATCAAAAATATTAATGAAATCCAAAAAAAAAAGTGGTTTTCCTTTTAGTCTCTGTTTGCATATCATCCTATAAATGAGACCACTGTTGGGCATTCTTTTTTTTTTTTTTTTTTTTAAGGATTTTATTTGTCAGAGAATGAGAGAGAGAGAGCAGATGAGCAGGGGGAGCGGCAGGCTGAGGGAGAAGCAGGCTCCCTGATGAGGAGGGAGCCAGATGGGGGATTTGATCCCAGGACGCTGGGATTATGAGCCGAAGGCAGATGCTCAACCGAGTCACCCAGAAGTCCTAGTCATTCTTTTTTAAAAATTAAATACTACCTCAGCACATCAGATTTCTTCATTTGCTCCACTGCCTAACTCAGTGATACAATCTCTTACACTTGCCTATTTTTCTTTTGGCACACCATATTTGACTTACCATATTTATTGACAGATGAATTACTGGCACCTAAAACTATACCTGGCATATAGTAGTGATCAATAAATTTGTCAAATTTCATTGATGTGTCATTTTTTAAAAGCCAATTATTATAATTCTGAAGAAGAGAGGGAAGCAGGGGGCACTCCGGTATTGGTAAGTTGCATATTTGTAACTGCCCTGGTGCGTGCATGTCTATACAAGGTGCATTAATTTTTTATGATTTTTTATTTATTTATTGGACACAGATCACAAGTAGGCAGAGCAGCAGGCAGAGAGGTGCAGCGGGGAGGGAAGCAGGCTCCCCGCTGAGCAGAGACCATGACCTGAGCCGAAGGCAGAGGCTTAACCCACTGAGCCACCCAGGCACCCAGCAAGATGCATTTATTCATTCACTCATTTTGTAAACATTTATTGGGTTTCTCCTTGGAATTTGTCTCCAATGAAATATGGTTTTTGATCTAAAGGATTTGCAGGTTAGAAGAAGCTCTAACACAGGTGACAATATACTATGACATGGACATACTCAAGGTGATATATTCTATCTAAATATCTTCAGATCTCTCAGTAGATCTTCTGTGGTAGCCTGGTTTAATTTTCAGTTGCTGTATGCCGTATGACACTTCACATGAACTAAATGTGTGTGTGTGTGTGTGTGTGTGTGTGTGTGTGTATTTTTACATAATTATGTATGTAGAACTTTACATGAGTGATATACATATGTGTATACATATTATATATACAGATATACATAGGATTTGTTTTTAAAGGAGATGGAGTCACTACAAAAGTTAATGAAAAGCAACTTAGAGAATGATTTATCTACTTTAATAAACAGTCAAAAATTACATTGTAGTAGAACATAATTTTAAAATCATTTCTTCAGTTAGAGACTCTTTTTTTTTATAATTTTATTTTTTATAAACATATATTTTTATCCCCAGGGGTACAGGTCTGTGAATCACCAGGTTTACATACTTCACAGCACTCACCATAGCACATACCCTCCCCAATGTCCATAATCCCACCCCCCCCAACCCCCCTCCCCCCATCAACCCTCAGTTGTTTTGTGAGATTAAGAGTCACTTATGGTTTGTCTCCCTCCCAATTCCATCTTGTTTCATTTACTCTTCTCCTACCCCCTTAACCCCACATGTTGCATCTCCTCTCCCTCATATCAGGGAGATCATATGACAGTTGTCTTTCTCTGATTGACTTATTTCGCTAAGCATGATACCCTCTAGTTCCATCCACGTCGTCGCAAATGGCAAGATTTCATTTCTTTTGATGGCTGCATAGTATTCCATTGTGTATATATACCACTTCTTCTTTATCCATTCGTCTGTTGATGGACATCTAGGTTCTTTCCATAGTTTGGCTATTGTAGACATTGCTGCTATAAACATTCGGGTGCACGTGCCCCTTCGGATCACTACGTTTGTATCTTTAGGGTAAATACCCAGCAGTGCAATTGCTGGGTCATAGGGTAGTTCTATTTTCCACATTTTGAGGAACCTCCATGCTGTTTTCCAGAGTGGTTGCACCAGCTTGCATTCCCACCAACAGTGTAGGAGGGTTCCCCTTTCTCCGCATCCTCGCCAGCATCTGTCATTTCCTGACTTGTTAATTTTAGCCATTCTGACTGGTGTGAGGTGATATCTTATTGTGGTTTTGATTTGTATTTCCCTGATGCCGAGTGATGTGGAGCACTTTTTCATGTGTCTGTTGGCCATCTGGATGTCTTCTTTGTAGAAATGTCTGTTCATGTCCTCTGCCCATTTCTTGATTGGATTATTTGTTCTTTGGGTGTTGAGTTTGCTAAGTTCTTTATAGATTTTGGACACTAGCCCTTTATCTGATATGTCATTTGCAAATATCTTCTCCCATTCTGTCAGTTGTCTTTTGGTTTTGTTAACTGTTTCCTTTGCTGTGCAAAAGCTTTTGATCTTGATAAAATCCCAATAGTTCATTTTTGCCCTTGCTTCCCTTGCCTTTGGCGATGTTCCTAGGAAGATGTTGCTGCGGCTGAGGTCGAAGAGGTTGCTGCCTGTGTTCTCCTCAAGGATTTTGATGGATTCCTTTCTCACATTGAGATCCTTCATCCATTTTGAGTCTATTTTCGTGTGTGGTGTAAGCAAATGATCCAATTTAATTTTTCTGCATGTGGCTGTCCAATATTCCCAACACCATTTATTGAAGAGGCTGTCTTTTTTCCATTGGACATTCTTTCCTGGTTCGTCGAAGATAAGTTGACCATAGAGTTGAGGGTCTATTTCTGGGCTCTCTATTTTGTTCCATTGATCTATGTGTCTGTTTTTGTGCCAGTACCATGCTGTCTTGATGATGACAGCTTTGTAATAGAGCTTGAAGTCCGGAATTGTGATGCCACCAACTTTGGCTTTCTTTTTCAATATTGCTTTGGCTAGTCGAGGTCTCTTCTGGTTCTATATAAATTTTAGGATTATTTGTTCCATTTCTTTGAAAAAAATGGGTGGTATTTTGATAGGAATTGCATTAAATGTGTAGATTGCTTTAGGTAGCATAGACATTTTCACAATATTTATTCTTCTAATCCAGGAGCATGGAACATTTTTCCATTTCTTTGTGTCTTCCTCAATTTCTTTCATGAGTACTTTATAGTTTTCTGTGTATAGATTCTTAGTCTCTTTGGTTAGGTTTATTCCTAGGTATCTTATAGTTTTGGGTGCAATTGTAAATGGGATGGACTCCTTAATTTCTCTATCTTCTGTCTTGTTGTTGGTGTAGAGAAATGCAACTGATTTCTGTGCATTGATTTTATATCCTGACACTTTACTGAATTCCTGTACAAGTTCTAGCAGTTTTGGAGTGGAGTCTTTTGGGTTTTCCATATATAGTATCACATCATCTGCGAAGAGTGATAGTTTGACTTCTTCTTTGCCGATTTGGATGCCTTTAATTTCCTTTTGTTGTCTGATTGCTGAGGCTAGGACTTCTAGTACTTGTTGAATAGCAGTGGTGATAATGGACATCCCTGCCGTGTTCCTGACCTTAGCAGAAAAGCTTTCAGTTTTTCTCCATTGAGAATGATATTTGCGGTGGGTTTTTCACAGATGGCTTTGATAATATTGAGGTATGTGCCCTCTATCCCTACACTTTGAAGAGTTTTGATCAGGAAGGGATCAGTTGGAGACTCTTAATCATAGGAAACAAACTGAGGGTTGCTGGAGGGGAGAGTGTGTGGGGGGATGTGGCAACTGGGTGATGGGCATTAAGGAGGGCACGTGATATAATGAACACTGGGTATTGTATAAGACTGAAAAATCATTGACTTGTACCTCTGAGACCAATAATACATTATATGCTAAGTGAATTTAAATAATAATAATAAATTTTAAAATTTTTAAAATATTTCTTCAGTTAGAAGGTGAATTTATTTCCATTCCTGCTTGTTTATGTGAGTGTTTTTGGTACTCGAAAGTGCAAAAAAAAAAAAAAAGTTACAGGTAATGCATTAAGAAATCATATTTGTCATAGAATTTGAGATAAAAAATTAACTTATGTATGTGATTAGAAGTAACATTCTTTTTAGTATAGCTTCTGAGCTAAAAAGTCTATCAGGTTTCAAAGTATGGAATTCAGAGCTGGAAGAAAACTTTGAAAGTATGTGAGGTTTTATGTTACAGGTGAGAAAATGGAGGTTCAGAGAGTTTAATTGACTTGACCAAAGTCTTCAAATGTCAATGCTAAGGGAGGAAAAAACTCCAAAACCCAGCATTCTCATTTGCAGTCTAGAGGTTTCTAGTATATTTGGCTATGGTTAATTTGATTTGGTACTCTCATTTTGTCTGAACCTCTGGAAGGGATTTCTAATGTTATGTGTCATGTTTTCATGGGTTATTTAAAAACAAAGAACAACATTAGTTGAACATGCCATTCAAGATACAGTTAACTTGGACAACTTTTCCTGCAAAATATTTTCCTAATGGTATTCATTTTTTTTAACATTACATTCTAAATCCCTTAATACATTTTAAGTCAGCAAACTGCATATTCTTGCATTAATTTCTAGGAAGAGCTGAAATGCATAACAGTATTGATTTCATTGCAAATGAAACAGTATTGATTTCATTGCAATGAATTTTCATTGCAAATTCATTCGAGATAGTTTTCAAGACATATGTGAGTTAAAGGTTACATCTTGTAGACTTTAGAGATGTTTCTTTTATATAGACCATGAAAAGGAAACAATGGAATACCTATTGGATTCACAAAAAATTCCTATAGCGAGGCTGAAGACAGGACAGTGGAGACAGTTGAGCACCTTCATTACTGTCTAATTAACATGACAGGGATTAAAGCAGGTCTGAAGATGCTTAATTCATTTTATCTGGTGATTATGATTGTGATGAATAAGATTCCTATTATTTCTTGGAAAGGTATTTGATCATGCCCCAAGACATGATAAGAGAAATGTTCCTATTAGCTGGTGTTTAGAATTGCTAAAATGTAGCAGACACACAACCTGACCTTCAAGGGAGTCTGAAATGTGCCTGCTGTTGCTTTCACTGCCAATGTATCCTGTGCCATTGAGTTAAGGAAATGTGGTGCAATTACTCATTACTTGTCACTGGCTTATTTTTAGCCCTTGAAGCTTGGCTGGATCCCTGCCTTCAGACACTCCTTCTGTGTCGTTTCCTTATTGTCCAAGAGTCTGACAATTGCTTGCCTGTGCATTGTTAGTCTTGTGCTTTTTCTTCTGGAAGATAATAAAGGTCAAATATCCCCCTGGACTAGTGAAGTATTTTCAAATCAATAAAGTTGGATTCAATAGCTTAGAAGGTAGGATTTGTAAGAAAATGTTCCAGTGTTCTTCTCTCCCAAAAGATTGTGAGTACCAGAAGTTTTTTTGTTTTCTGTTTTTTGTTTTTTCCCATTAAACACCTTTGGCTTGCACAAGCAAGACATCCTGTCATTTTGAGGCTCTCTAATAAAATTAGAAAAAAATAAAGTAATTGATATCTTTGAGGCACAAGTTTTGGGCCATATTCATAGTCCCTAGGTCAGTTAGAAAACTCTGTGATTTAGCTCCTTCTATTTTCTTTCAGTTATAGAGACATTGACCTTAGAGGTTAGCATTCATTAGGTGGAAGTTTATGGCAAGAGTTTACTGATGATTAAGTAGAATATGGATAACTTTTATACTGCTTGCTGCTTTAAAACATCATTTTAAAATATGAAGTATAGCATTTTTCATTTCTTTTTGGTCTTATGGTAAACTGTGGGCTTTTAAAAACAAATGAACAAAAAACCCTCTTTATTTCTTTTAAGTCCTCCGGCCATTTTCTTAAAATGGTATTTATTGTAAACAGAAGAGTAATTTTGGTTTTGTTTTTAAATGTCCAATAACAGGTTTTAAAATATCTGATACTTAGGTTTTACTGGAAGTTTTCTCAGTGAGATTTTCCACTGAAGTCAGAGTATTCATGCAAGTGTCTACCTTCATATGTTAGGTTGGTCTCATAAAGTTTGTTCTGGGTAACTGAACATGTATGTGAACTTCCCTTGAGAAGTGTAGAAGCTGAAACATCTGGAGCACAAAACTGATTAGCTCAGAATGGAAAGATGCAACTAGAAGACGTAAGTTCTGTAAAACTATGAATTGGAAAAAAAAAAAAAACTTAGTTAAATCCTATGATCTTTGACTATCCTAAGAATAGTATATGCTTTGGGACGCCTGGGTGGCTCAGCTGGTTGGGCAGCTGCCTTCGGCTCAGGTCATGATCCCAGCGTCCTGGGATCGAGTCCCACATCGGGCTCCTTGCTCATCTGGGAGCCTGCTTCTCCCTCTGCCTCTGCCTGCCATTCTGTCTGCCTGTGCTCGCTCTCTCTCCCTCTCTCTCTCTCTGACAAATAAATAAATTAAAAAAAAATCTTAAAAAAAAAAAAGAATAGTATATGCTTTTGATACCTTGGAAGTCTGTCACGGGAATATGGATACAGTAGCTAAATGAAACACTGTAAACTTAAAATTTCTACTTTATTTAGAATAATATACCCTGAAAGTATATAATTAAGATAAATCAACTTGGTAAATTTCTGCTGTCAACAGGGATAACTCACATAACCTCATTCTTAAATTCATAATTTAATAATGTATGAATCACTTTAACAAATTATTTTACCTGTTAAGAGAAATTAAAAAGACAGTTGGTTATTAACCTTCAAAATTTTATGAGAGTAAAATAAATGTGCATAAAATTTTACCGTTTCTACTTTTTGAGTATCCAGATCAGCGGCTGTTCTAAGAACGTGTACGTTGAATGTGGTTTGGTAAATTTGGAGTGGCCACAGGAGGAGATGAGAGGCAGGGTGGGAAGGAACTAGTTGATGAATACCAGGTTGCAGAGTTATCACATCCCTCCTGGGGTCACAGGGCAAAGTACTGCTGTGGTCAGGAGGTAGAAGACAGGAGTGAAGGGAAAGTCTAACTGAAGCCATGTCTTGATTGGGGTTCCTGTGGAAAAGGCAATGCTAGTAACAAGTTCTTTGCTTGACCAAACTTTAGTCTGACTCTGGAACCCTCTCCTAGCGTCCTTTATGTACTTCCTTGTCAAATCAATTTTGTCAAGAATCCTGATAAGCAGTCTAGAAAGATTCCCTCATCTTCCCTCTCTGAGCATTCTCAGTATTTCATCAGGTTCCTCCTTTTCCACCATCCCAGAGATGATCCTGATCACCCTGGTCTGTCTTTAAGAATCCTGGTAGGTCAGGTTAGCAGGAACATCCCTGAGCCTGGATGTTTCCTCTTAGTGATTTTTCATTCACTAACCCCACCCTGTTCCTTGGCTATAAATTCCCACTTGCCCATGCTGCATTCTCTCTCTCTCTCCCACTGTAAAATCCCATTTTGGTGGTCCCAGTCCCTATTGTGATGATCCTGAATAAAGTCTACTTTATGGTACTTTAATGAGTTTCACTGAATAATTTTTTTCTTTACCATTGGACAAGATAAACAGTTTGAAATTTGCTAGCTGTAATAATTTTGGTGGGCTTTGGAGTATAACAATAGTCTCCAATTTTCTGGTACCTGGCTTTAGGATGATTGAGACAGATAGAGGAGGTTATCTTTCTGCACTGGTTAGTTTACATATAAAAGATGTGCTTCCAGCTGAACCTTTTGTTATCTCTAGAATTGGCTAGTCCTGGAAGGGGTAGGCTCTCACAGAGAGGCTCTCCCCACATGACAGAGCATAAAAATAAAGAAAATAGAAAACCTAGTTAATAAAATTGGCCCTGTGATGAATGGATGTCAAATAAGACAATTACACAATAAGAAAATACAGAACAATGGCACTTAGTACATTGACAGTGTGCAACGGTCAATACTGTCCATCCCCACGCCTTTCATCTTCCCAAACTGGAGCTCCAGACCCATTAAACAATAACTCTCCATTCTCTACTCCCTCGAGCCCCTGGCAACTACCTTCCTACTCTGTATTAATGTGACTACTCTAGCTACCACATATAAGGGAAATCAGATATTCTTTTGGCACTGGCTTACTTCACTTTAGATAATGTCTTCAAAGTTGACCCATGTTGCAGCATGTGTCAAAACCTTTTTAATGACTTTATGTATAGATCACATTTTGTTTATCCCCACTTTCATAAATAGACACTTAGAATGCTTCCACCTTTTGGCTGTTGTGAATAATGTTGCTCTGAAGATGGGTGTGCAAATTTATCTCCTTGAGACTCCGCCTTCAACTGTTCTGGGTGCATGCACAGAAGTGGAATTGCTGGATTTTATGGTAATTCTAGGTTTTTGTTTTTAAAGATTTTATTAGAGTGAGAAAGCATGCACACAAGTTGGGGTGGGGTGGTCGAAGGGCAGAGGCAGAGGGAGAAGTAGGCTTCCTACTGAGCAGGGAGCCAGCCTGATTCGGGACTTGATCCTAGGACACAGGGATCATGACTTGAGCTGGCAGATGCCTAACCGACTGAGCCACCAGGGCACCCTATGTTTAATTTTTTGAGGAACCAATAGTGAAGTGTTGTATTTCATTGAGGTTTTAATTTTCATTTCCTTACTGATCGGTGATATTGAGCATCTCTTTATGTGCATGCTGGCCATTTGTATATCTTCTTTTGAGAAATGTCTAAGCCTTTGCCCATCTTTTAATGGGGTTTGATTTTGTTTTGTTGTATAATTGTTAGGTATTTTTACATATTCTAGATATTAGTCCCTTATTGGATAAATGATTTGCAAATATATATACTACCTTCATTTTGGGGGTTGCTTTTTCACTTTTTTGATTGTGTCCTTTTTTAAAATATTTTATTTATTTATTTGACAGAAATCACAAGTACGCAGAGAGGCAGGCAGAGAGAGAGGAGGAGGCAGGCTCCCACTGAGCAGAGGACCCCCCCCCCCCCCCCGCAATGCTGGGCTTGATCCCAGGAACCTGGGATAATGACCTGAGCCGAAGGCAGAAGCTTTATCCCACTGAACCACCCAGATGCCCCTACCTTTGTGTCCTTTGATTTTAAGGAGCACCAATTTATTTTTGTTACTATTATCATATGCACGAAATCATTACCACATCCAATGTCATGAATCTTAACCCCATGTTTTCTTCTAAGAGTTTTATAGTTTTATGGAGGCACCATGATTCCAGATTTCAAGCTCTATTACAAAGCTGTAGTCATCAGCATAATATGATAGGGGCACAAAAAGAGACACATAGATCAGTGGAACAGAATAGAGAACCTAGAAATGGACCCACAGCTATATAGTCAAGTAATCTTCAACAAAGCAGTAAAGAAGAGGCTGTGGAAAAAAGACAGTGTCTTCAACAAATGGTGTTGGGAAAACTGGACAGCCACATGTGGAAGAATGAAACTGGACCATTTCCTTATACCACACACAAAAATAAATTCAAAATGCATGAAAGACCTAAAACTTTGAGTCTTGAAATTATGTCCCAAATTGGTAAAATTTCTTAACAGATAATTGATGGAACCATGACATTTGAATAAGATTTCTATTTCTCACCCTCATCCTCTTCTCTCTCTCTCTTATTTTCTTTCCTGTGCTTTCTCCATAAGACAAAAGTTCAAGTTAACAGTAAGAGCCTTGGAATATATAAACTCTTACTTTCCACCTTTAGCATCTTTTTTTTTTTTTAAAGATTTTATTTATTTATTTGACAGAGAGAGATCACAAGTAGATGGAGAGGCAGGCAGAGAGAGAGAGGGAAGCAGGCTCCCCGCTGAGCAGAGAGCCTGATGCGGGCCTCGATCCCAGGACACCGAGATCATGACCTGAGCCAAAGGCAGCGGCTTAACCCACTGAGCCACCCAGGCGCCCTCCACCTTTAGCATCTTATGCCCATTTCTTTATATAATAACTCTCCTTGAGCCTAATTGTAATAATTATCTTTTGGAATTTTACTATATGAAAACTTTTTATTACAAAAATGTAAAACTATTTCCCATCTGCTGATGCTAGATAGTTTTCTTCCTTGGGTTCTGATAATCTTCACTGCAACAATTCCTTTCTAGCTACATACTTAATAAAAAGTCTCCCCAGATCTTAGTAAATAACTTTTAGAGAGACTCTTGGGTAACTTCCATTGTAAGGTTGAGTAGGAGATTAGAAGAACTCCCTTAAGGCAGGCAGAGATGCCATTCTTTGGAAGGAAGGAAAACTTCAGAAAAATTCTGTGTGTATGAAAGGATTCTTTCACCAAACTACTGGCTCTAAAAAGGTGAATTTCTAAGTAGTAACTCATGGTAGTTCTGAGTCAGAAATAATGAAGAATCCAGTCACAGCAGTTTGGCCTTTACCCTGAGGGAAATGAGAAACCACTTGAGGGCTTTGAGCTAAGGTGGGACATAAATGACTTGAGTTTAAAAAACAGATCCCCCTTGCTGCTGTGTTGACAAGAGCAGGAAGAAAAGCACCTGTTAGAAATCTAGACTAGTAATCTAGGTAAGAAATTGTCATGGCTTAGACCAGGGATGTTGAGAGAAGGTGGTGAAAATTGACCAGATGCTACACATATGTCGAAGGCAAAGCCAGAAAGATTATTTTTGGTGGAGGGGTGGGAAGAGAAGCTGGTTTGGAAAGCAAAACATGTTAAAGTTGACTGTGATGTTTCTGGCTTGAAGGCTTGGAAGGAAAGGCTTGGCATCATTTGAAATGAACAAGACTGGATAGATCAGTTTGGAGGAGGAAAGATAGGAGTCCAGTTTGGGACATGTTAAGTTTTAGATACCTGTTAGTCACCTCAGTGGAAACGTCAAGTGAACATTAGGAAATATGAATTGGGGTTTCAGAAAAGAGGCTAGCATTGTATATAGAAGTTTGGGACTCACTGACACAAACACACACACAAAAAAGAAAGTAAAAGGAGCATATGGAATTGAATAAAAGGAAAAAGATTGAGTCCTGAGGTAACCTAACATTAAAAGTTCTAGGAAAAATAAAATCCATTAAGGTTACCGAGAAGACACAACAATGTAAGAGGAAAACAATGAGGACATGCCACTTTGAAAGCTAAGTGAAGAAAGCATATTTGGGAGACAACGTTGATTGACATTTTCAAATATTGAGAGGTCAAAAAGGATCTGAACTAAGAATTGCTTGCTGGACTTAGCAATGAGGGGTAATTGGTGACCTTGGCAAGAGAAATTTTATGGTGCTGGAGGTTAAATCCAGATTGTGTGGAGAATAGGAATTGAAAAGAAGTGCAGACAACACTTCTTAAAGTATTTTGCTGCAAAGAGGAACCAAAAAAACCAAAAATTAGATAGGAAGGTAGTTTAGAAAAACAGAACCAAAAGAATGTATTGAAGGTTAAATATCAGTGCATTTGGATGTTGATGATGTAGTAGAGCAAAACTGCCACCGCAAAATGTGTCTCTTTGGCATAAAATTATTTTAAGGTGTTATTTTTAAGAAAGAGAAGACTCAAGAATTTTTTTAAACCTTCTCCTTCACTGCCCCCCCAAATTTAGATAGGGTGACTGCAGCAAGAAGACCACTCTCACCAAAGGTACCTTTGTTTTCAGACTTTTCCCTAAAGAATAGCAAATATTTTTTACTAAATATTTGCTTGTGCTATCTCCTTGTGAATTGTCTTCCTCCTCTTTGAAGTCCCAACCCCCTACTCCCTTCTTAGCTAAGGGTAACATAAAAGGCTCATTTGCCTAACTGCCTAAGTCTCATCTTATGAGTGCTCATACATAAGTAATACAATTTGTTTTTCTCCTGTTAATCTGCCCTAGGTTAATTTGATTGTTAGATCAGCTAGAAGAACCTAGAAAAACAGTAGTATTTTTACCTCCCTGAAAAGTAGGATTATAGAGTGAGGAGGAAGTTGATGCAGAAAGTAGAAAACAATTACTGAAGTTGTATCCTTAAGTGAGAAGCTGTTCGTGAAGTCAAGGGATAGGTTTTAGATATGAACAGAGAATTCACCTATACTAGCAGAAGTGTGCTCAGAGTATAGAAGTACAGATGCTGGTATGTGCGTTGATGTAGAGGCGGGCTTCCCTTTGCTGCATTTTTTCAAAGAATTAGGAAACAGGGTAATAAACTTGCACTAAGAACAGGGGAGGAAATATTTGAGAAGTAAAAGGTACACTATAATAACCAAGGAAAGTGAATGGACTAGAGAAATAGAGAATAGCAGATACTACACTGGTCTCTAAAACATTCCCTAGATTCCATGATTTGCAGAAGACTGACAGGACTCAGCAAATAGCTGTGCTTAACACTGATTTATTATAGCAAAAGGCACAAAGCAAAATCATCAGGGGAAAAGACAAATGAGGCCAAGTCCATAGGAGACCAGGTATAAACTTCTATGAGCATGTTCCCGGTATAGTTATATAGGACATGTTCATTTGTGGAGCAACCAGTTGTGACAACACATGTGAAATGCTCTCTACCAAGGAAGCTCATTAGAGTCTCATTGGCCATGGTTTTATTGTGGGCTGGTCATATAGGCATCCTCTGTGTAGAACATACTAAAATTTCAGACTTCCAGAAGGAAACTAGATGTTCAGGATAAACTATACTGCTTGCACAAATACTTGAAGCCCAATGAACCATTCTTACCAGGGAATGGTTAGAACTTCCAAAATTCAGGTACTCAGATACAAGCCAAGGGTTAGCTTTGCCAGCAGGCCTTTCTAAGGACAGCAGTCTCAGGTCTGCTATGTTGACTCTTCTGTACACCAAGGTTGTAATCATCATTTTAATGAGAGATGATAGCTGAGAGACAAGCACAGATGTGGTTCTCTCCAGCCACTGTCAGACATAGAAAATGAGAGTTGGATTTAACCTTCATATCAGTGTTGCAAGTGAGCACAATGAATCAATAGAAATGCAAGGGAGTTAAGAGTGTATAAAAGGAAATAGTTATAAATCTGCTATGAAATGTAGGCTTGAGGAGGAGAACAAGAACATTGGTAAGTTGTACAGTGAGGGGATAGAAAAATTGAGCATGGGATCAAAGGATTGCTGAAGAATGGAGACCTATGAAGTCAGAAGGAAGATTGTGGGGTGATCAGAAATAAGGCATGGCACTAAGATTGTGAAGGAGGTGTAGCTGTTGATTAAGACCAGGTCTGGGGTTCACCCATTGGCAGTAGTCACTGAGGTAGTGTGAATGGCAGAATCAGTGGAGGAGAAGAGGTCAAGGAACTTACAAGGCAAGGTATGGAAAGCTCACCAGTGTGGATATCATAATCAACCAAGAATTAACACAGGAGTAGTATTGGAGAGAATGAAAATGAGCAAGGAACTGACACTATTGAGAAATGTAACAGAAAGAATTGGAAATAAGTTGATAAATGAACAAATGAGTGTAGGGAGTAATACATCTGATAACATGCAATTAAAAAGTGGGGCTTGAAGGAGAAGGAGCCAGTGAGGAGATGAGCAAGGAGGATACATGTTCCACTTGGAAGTGCAATCCAGGCAAGAGAGACACCATTGCTTTACAGAGCTGGATGGGAAGCAGAGTCTTCAGGGAAAGGCAGACTTTAGATCTATGTAGCCAGAAAGTGAACAAAATGCTAACAGAAGGTATTGAGAATAGACTTGTGCTGGTGGTAGGCTTTGATTCCAGGAAGCTCAAAGGAGAAGTTTTGCAGGTAGGTTTAGGTTGCCTGGAGGTAGGAGAAGATGAAAAGAAATCATGTGATAGCCTTATGATAGTTAAATTATGGGAAATGAGAGTCTGAGGGTTCTCGTGTTGACTGGTATAAACAGGGGAAAATGACATGATGAGATTTGTTCTGGCAGACTGAAGGAAGATGTGGGCTGCGGCCAGTATAGGTTAATGAGAGATTGTTATTCAGCCTTTTCTTGAGGCCCTTCAACAGAACTGATGAAATCTGCTATAGCTAGGTCTTACTCTTCAGCTGACAACCTGGTTGATAATGGAGGCAGAAAACCTGGAGTGGGAGGGATCATTGTCTTGGGTGATGTGTTCATTCATTTCATTCTTGACCTCTCTTGGTGACAAGGTGACCTTAAATGAATGAGATGATCTTTGATGAGTCTCCCAGTCTGGGAATACTAAGGTGTAACTTGGACGTTATTATTTGTTCCTTAAACTTTTTTTTTTAAATTAACATAGAATGTATTATTTGATTCAGGGTTATAGACCTGTGATTCATCAGTCTTAGATAGTTCACAACATTCACCATTGCACATACCCTCCCCAATGTCGAGCACCCAACCACCCCATACCTCCACCCCCTTCCACTCCAGCAGTCCTCAGTTTATTTCCTGAGATTGAGTCTCTTATGGTTTGTCTCCCCTCTCTGGTTTTGTTTTGTTTCATTTTTCTCCTCCTTCCCCTATGATTCTCTGTCTTGTTTCTCAAATTCCTCATATAAGTGAGATCTTATGATAATTGCCTTTCTCTGATTGACTTGTTTCACTTAGCAAAATACCCTCTAGTTCCATCCACATGGTTGCAAATGGCAAGATTTCATTTATTGATGGCTGCATAGTATTAAATTGTATGTATGTATGTATATACGTGTGTGTATATGTGTATATATATGTATATATACACATATATTTATATATTACATCTTTTTTTTTAAGATTTTATTTATTTATTTGTCAGAGAGAGAGAGCAAGCACAGGCAGACAGAATGGCAGGCAGAGGCAGAGGGAGAAGCAGGCTCCCTGATGAGCAAGGAGCCCGATGTGGGACTCGATCCCAGGACGCTGGGATCATGACCTGAGCCAAAGGCAGCTGCTTAACCAACTGAGCCATCTAGGTGTCCCTATATTACATCTTCTTTATCCATTCTTCTGTTGATGGATGTCTAGGCTCTTTCCATAGTTTAGCTATTGTGAACATTGCTTCTATAAACATTGGGGTGTACGTGCCCCTTCGGATCACTACATTTGTATCTTCAGGGTAAGTACCCAGTAGTGCTGGGTTGTATGGTAGCTCTATTTTCAACTGTTTGAGGAACCTCCATAGTGTTTTTTCCAGAGTGGCTACACCAGCTTGCACTCCTACCAGCGGTGTAGGAGGTTCCCCTTTCTCTGCATCCTTGCCAACATCTGTCATTTCCTGATGGGTTAATTGTAGCTTTTCTGACTGGTGTGAGTTGATATCTCATTGTGGTTTTGATTTGTTATTTCTCTGATGCCAAGTGATGTTGGGCACTTCTTCCTGTGTCTGTTGGCCATTTCAATGTCTTTGGAGAAGTATCTGTTCATGTCTTCTGTGCATTTCTTGATTGGATTCTTTGCTCTTTGGGTGTTGAGCTTGATAAGTTCTTTATAGATTTTGGATACTAGCCCTTTATTTGATATGTCATTTGCAAATACCTTCTCCCATTCTGTCAGTTGTCTTTTGGTTTTGTTGACTTTGGCATAAAAAGCTTTTTCACACCAATGAGGTTCTAATAATTCATTTTTGCCCTTGTTTCCCTCACCTTGGGCAAGGTTTCTAGGAAAATTTGCTGCAGCTGAGGTCGAGGAGTTTGCTCCCTGTGTTCTCCTCAAGCATTTTGATAGATTCCTGTCTCACATTGAGGTCTTTCATCCATTTTGAGTCTATTTTTATATGTAGTGTAAATAAATGGTCCAGTTTCATTCTTCTGTGTGTAGCTATCCAATTTTCCCAACACCTTGTGGCTGTCCAATTTTCCCAACACTTTGTTGAAGGGACTGTCTTTTTTTTCCATTGGATATTCTTTCCTGCGTTGTTGAAGATTAGTTGACCATAGAGTTAAGGGTCCATTTCTGGGTTCTCTATTCTGTTCCATTTATCTATGTGTCTGTTTTTGTGCCAGTACCATACTGTCTTGATGATTATAGCTTTGTAAAATAGCTTGAATTCTGGAATTGTGATGCCACCAGCTTTGGTTTTCTTTTTCAACATTCCTTTGGCTATTTGGGGTCTTTTCTGGTTCCATACAAATTTTAGGATTGTTTGTTCTAGCTCTGTGAAAAAAGTTGATGGTATTTTTGATAGGGATTGGATTAAATTTGTAGATTGCTCTAGGTAACATAGACATTTTTGTGGTATTTGTTCTTCCAATCCATGAGTATGGAAAATTTTCCCATTTCTTTGTGTCTTCCTCAATTTCTTTATCAGGATTCTATAGTTTTCTGAGTACAGATTCTTTGACTTCTTTAGTTAGATTTATTCCTAGATATCTTATGGTTTTGGGTATAATTGTAGATGGGATCAACTCTTTAATTTCTCTTTCTTCTGTCTTATTGTTGGTGTATAAAAATGCAACTAATTTCTGTGCATTGATTTTATAACCTAACACTTTATTGAATTCCTGTATGAATTCTAGCAGTTTTGGGATTGGCAAAGAGAGTTTGACTTCTTCTTTGATGAATCAGGTGCATTTTATTTCTTTTTGTTGTTTGATTGCTGAAGCTAAGACTTCTGGTATTATGTTGAATAGCAGTGGTGATAGTGGACATCCCTGCCATGTTCCTGACTTTAGGGGAAAAGGTCTCAGTTTTCCCCATTGAGAATAATATTTGCTGTGTTTTTCATAGATGTGAAATTTTATGATATTAAGGTATGTGCCCTCTATCCCTATAGTGTGAAGAGTTTTGATCAAAAAAGGATGATGTACTTTGTAAAATGCTTTTTCTGCATCTATTGAGAGTATCATATGGTTCTTGTTCTTTGTTTTATTAATGTATTGTATCACATTGATCAATTTGCAGATGTTGAACCAACCTTGCAGCCCAGGAATAAATCCCACTTGGTCATGGTGAATAATCCTTTTAATGTACTGTTGGATCCTATTGGCTAGCATTTTGGTGAGAATTTTCACATCTATTTTCATCAAGGATATTGGTCTATAATTCTCCTTTTTGATGGGGTCTTTGTCTGGTTGGGGGATCAAGGTAATGCTGGCCTCATAAAATGAATTTGGGAGTTTACTTTCTGTTTCTATTTTTTGGAATAGTTTCAGGCGAATAGGTATTAATTCTTCTTTAAATGTTTGGTAGAATTCCCCTGGGAAGCCATCTGACCCTGGGCTCTTGTTTGTTGGGAGATTTTTGATTACTGCTTCAATTTCCTTACTGGTCTGTTCATGTTTTCTGTTTCTTCCTGGTTCAGTTTTCATAGTTTATACATCTCTAGGAATGCATTGATTTCTTCCAGATTGTCTAATTTGCTGGCATATAGTTGCTTGTAATATGTTCTTATAATTGTTTGTATTTCTTTGGTGATGGTTGTTATCTTTCCTCTTTCATTCATGATTTTATCAATTTGGGTCCTTTCGCTTTTCTTTTTGATAAGTCTGGCCACAGGTTTATCAATCTTATTAATTCTTTCAAAGAACCAGCTCCTAGTTTCGTTGATGTCTTCTACTATTCTTTTGGTTTCTATTTTGTTGATTTCTGCTCTGATCTTTATTAGTTCTCTTCTCATGCTGGGTTTAGGATTTCTTTGCTTTTCCTTTTCCAGCTCCTTTAGGTGTAGGGTTAGGTTGTGTATTTGAGACCTTTCCTGTTTCTTGAGAAAGTCTTGTATTGCTTTATACTTTCCTCTTAGGACCACCTTTGCTGTGTCCCAAAGATTTTGAACAGTTGTGTTTTCATTTTCATTTGTTTCCATGAATTTTTAAAATTCTTTAATTTTCTGGTTGACCCATTCATTTTTTAGTAGGATGCTCTTTAGCTTCCATGTATTTGAGTTCTTTCCAACTTTCCTCTTATGATTGAGTTCTAGTTTCAAAGCACTGTGGTCTGAAATATGCAGGGAATGAGCCCAGTCTTTTGGTACTGGTTGAGACCTGATCTCTGACCCAGAATGTGATCTATTCTGGAGAATGTTCCATGTGCCTTAGAGAAGCACATGTATTCTGTTGCTTTGGAATGGAATGTTCTGAATATATCTGTGATGTCCATCTGGTCCAGTGTGTCATTGAAAGCCTCTATTTCCTTGTTGTTCTTGTGTTTAGATGATCTGTCCATTTCAGTGAGGGGGGGGTGTTAAAGTTCCCTACTTTTATATTATTGTCTATGTGTTTCTTTGATTTTATTATTAATTGGCTTATATAATTGGCTGCTCCCATGTTAGAGGCATAGATATTTAAAATTGTTAGATATTCTTGTTGGACAGATCCTTTAAGTATGATATAGGGTCTTTCCTCATCTCTTATTACAGTCTTTGGTTTAAAATCTAATTTGTCTGATAAAAGGATTGCCACACCAGCTTTCTTTTGATGTCCATTAGCATGGTAAATTGTTTTCCATACCCTCACTTTAAATCTGGAGGTATCTTTGGATCTAAAATGAGTCTCTTACAGACAGCATATTGGTGGGTCTTGTTTTTTTATCCATTCTGACACCCTGTGTATTTTGATTTGGGCATTTAGGCCATTTACATTCAGGTAACAATTCAAAGATTTGAATTTAGTGCCATGTATTGCCTGTGAGGTGACTCTTATTGTTCTCTGTTACTGACTCTTACTGTCTCTGTTCCTTTCTGGTCTATGTTACTTTAAGGCTGTCTTTGCTGAGAAGACCCCTTTCAATATTTTGGTTTGGTATTCATAAATTCTTTTAGTTTCTGTTTGTCCTAGAAGCTTTTTAATCTCTCCTTCTATTTTCAGTGACAGCCTAGCTGGGTCTAGTATTCTTGGGGGCATATTTTTCTCATTTAGTACCCTGAATGTATTATGCCAGTCTTTTCTGGCCTGTCAAGGCTCTGCTACCAATCTAATATTTCTACCATTATAAGTTACAGACCTCTTGTTCTGAGCTGTTTTCAGGATTTTCTCTTTGTCTCTGAGATTTGTAAGTTTTACTATTAGGTGATGGGGTGTTGACCTATTTTCTTTGATTTTGAGGGGGGTTCTCTGTGCCACCTGGATTTTGATGCCTGTTTCTTTCCCCAAAGTAGGAAAATTCTCTGCTATAATTTCCTCCAATATACCCTCCGCTCCTGTCTGTCTTTTTTCTTCTGGGATCTTAATTATTCTAATATTGTTTTGTGTTATGGTATCACTTATCTGTTGAATTCTCCCCCTCATGATCCACTGGTTGTTTATCTATCTTTTTCTCAGCTTCTTTATTCTCTATCATTTGGTCTTCTGCATCACTAATTCTCTCTTTTGCCTCACTTATCCTAATAGTAAGAGCCTCCATTTCTTAATTGCACCTCATTAATAGCCTTTTTTATTTCAACTTGGTTAGATTTTAGTTCTTTTGTTTCTCCAGAAAGGAATTCTCTACTATCTTCTGTGTTTTTTTAAAGCCCAGCTAGTATCTTTATTATTGTCATTCTGAACTCTAGTTCCCACATCTTACTAATGTCCGTATTGATTAGGTCTCTGGAAGTCAGTAATGCCTCTTGTTCTTTTTTTTGAGGTGAGTTTTCCATTTTGTAATTTTTTTCCAGAGAAGAATAGATGAATGAGAGAATAAAATGCTACAAGGATAGCAACAACCCAAGAAAAATATGCATTAAACAAATAAGAAGAGACCCATAACCCAGAGGAAAAGAAAGAAAGGAAAGAAGAAAGAAAGAAAGAAAAAAAAAGAATATAATCAGGTTGGTGAATAGAAAGAACAGAGCCACACTAGATTTTGCATATATTTTGATCTGTTAGCGGAAACTGCCTCCCAAAATTTTAAAGAAAGAAAAACTTAAGCACACACACACACAAAATAAGGTTAAATACGATGAAGGAATAGAATACGACTGTAAAGATGAAAATTAAGAAAGATTTTTAAAAAGGAATTGATAAGTTGGTTGAAAAAAGAAAGAAAAAAATTTTTAAAGGGAGAGAATATGATCAGACTGGAGACTAGAACAAAACCATATGCTAGATTAAGGGTATATTTTGGTTTGTTACAAGAAACTATAACCAAAAATTTTAAAGAAAGAAAGAAAAAATATATATATACAAAAATAAAGTTAAATACAATGAAGGGATAGTATATGACTGTAAAAATGAAAATTAAAGAAGATTTTTAAATGGTATTGATAAGATGGTTAAAATAGGAAAGAGGAAAAATTCAAAAAAAAATAGAAAAAGAAAAAATAAAGAAAAGTAAAAAAATTTAACTTTGAAAGACTAAAGAATCATGGGGAAAGGGCCATGAATTCTGTGTATTCCCCTAGCATGGTAAACTTGGTCTTTGCTGGATGTTCTTGCAAATCTTCTGTGGGAGGGGCCTTTGCAGTGATTCTCCAAAGTCTTTGTCGGAGCTGGAATTGCACTGCCCTTGCCAGGGGCCAGACTTAGTAATCTTCTCAGGTTTGTTCTCAATAGCTTTAGTCCCATGAGAGATTTCCATACAGGTTTGGAGGATGAGAATGAAAATGGCAATCTCCCAATCTCTGGCCCAAGAGGAGGCAAGAACTCACCGCCCCTCCCCACTTCAGTGAGCCATCACCAAAAAGCAGTCAATCTCTCCTGTTTCCCTGGTCTCTGGCCACACTTTGTGCTCACCCAGCCTGTGACTGAGCATTTCTGTTTCTGGCACATGACCCTGTCTGAAGTTTCCAAACCCAGCAGATTCCTGTGGTGCGCTCCCATGCCACTCCTCCCTGGGGGAGAAGGGCAGTCTCCCTGGGTATGTTGCTTGGTGGGTCCCTGCTCGAAGAGGGCCCAACTGTGCCATGGACCACAGTTCATGGCAACTCCAAGCTGAGAGACCACTCCTTGGCTCTATCTCTGCATCTGGCTTCCCTGCTCTGATACCTGGGGGCTCTACCACCCTCAAGCATCCTCAGTCTTTCTGTGACCCTAAGGATACTGAGACCACACTGTCCCTGTGAGAGTTCCAACCCCACTTAACCGCTGGAGCAATGTCCCTCAGTGAAGCAGACTTCTAAAAGTTCAGATTTTGTGCTCCATTGCTCTGTCACTTGCCAGGAGCTGGCTCCTCCAACCCCCCAAACCCTGCAGTCTATCTTCCCGTATGCCACCTTGGATTCACTTCCCTGCAAGACCTACTTTCCAGAAAGTGGTCACTTTTCTGTTCACAGAATTACTGCTATTCTTCTCTTCAATCTCCTGTTGATTTGTAGGTGTTCAAAATGGTCTGATAATGACCTAGCTGAATTCCTGAGACCAGACAAAATTTAGATCTTGTACTCCCCTGCCATCTTGTTCCTCCTCTATCACCATTTTTTTTCTTTAATTACAATACCTGATTTAGAAAACAGTGACAATACATGTCTGTGTCATAAGTAGTTTTAGAGCTGAATTTGAAAACCTGAAATACAGAAGGTGAACGGCAAATGAGAAAGAGAGCCATGTCTGTTTTCCTGTTTTCAGCTCCTTGATTTTATTGGAGAAACAGAATCATGAAAGAAATGTAAAAGCTTGAAAGGAAAAGAGAAAAAAGTTACTTCCTCAGAGTAACTTGGTAGAGAGATTTTATGTTCAACTGTAAGTTGTTCATATATAATTGAAAGAGAAGATATAATGACTGCAGTAACCAGACTGGGTAAAATAATTATATGAGAGTTATAAACAATTAAAGCAATATAAGTGGGCTTTTGGATTTTTCTTTTTGTGGTGAGTCTTACATATTCTCTTCAGAGAAAAAGGAAGTTGGCATTATTTGGTAGACTAAGATATTTTTCTCAAGTTTTAACTAAATTTCCACTATAAAACATAATATGTTTCTATATTAAGATTTGTTTATATTTTGTATCTACATATATTAGTCTGCCATAAAGTTTGGTGTATCTGTGGCATATCCCATTCTATTTTTCATGCCATGGAAATGGGATCTCAAGGCAACTTCCAGATTAGGTAAACCTTTTATTTCATACAAGTCAACCTATATATTACTCCTCTATCCTATAACAGCTTCATGTTATACCCAGTCATAGAAATACTACAAGAACCCTTTCTGGGAACCAAAAAATAATGTTGACCTTGTTCATTTGGTCTGTCTCCAAATGTTGTATTTTCTTCCCACTGGAAAACTCATTCCCGAGTAACTTTGAGCATTTTCCAGTGGAGAGTTGTGTGGCTTTGCAGTTGGTCAGCCCTACCGGAGGGTATGGACTGGTTTCTTAATTAAAATGGAATACATAGTTGGTCCTTTAGCATTGGCGCTATGGTTTGCTTTCCCCATAAATTACTTCACAGTTGTTTTTGCGAATTCCCTTTGGCCCAAGACTCCAGAAGACAATGCACTTGGGTCTGAGGTTCAAAGGTATTAAGAAAATACAGGATGCTTGAGAAAGAATGCTAGACTGAGAAGCTGAACAAAGGGATTGGACATGCATTAGATACACTTGGATTTAAATCCTGGCTCTGCCTCTTTCTAGCTATGTGATCATGGGCATATTACTTAATGATTCTGAGCCTCAGTTTACATGCTATAACATAGTTGGGAGAATTAGAGATACTTCTTTAGAGGGTCTAACTATACGGTTAAGTATATGTAACATTCGACAATATACCAAATTTCTTCTCAAGCTGTGAAATTTTCCTGCTCCATTTTCCTTTTGTTCCTTAAGGAAAAAAAAATGCTAATCTCTCTTCTCTGTTTAAACCTTGAGCGTAGAGAATTATATCCTCTAGAGTATACCTTGCTTGTGCAATTGGCCGACTTTGGATTCAAGCCCCTGTTTTGGATGCATCTGAGCTTCTTTCCTGTTTGTGGTTATCACCTGGAGGTTAGTCAATGTGGCTGCCCTAATATGATGTAGCAACCTGTTTGGTTTAAAGCCAAAGCTGTCATTTGATGGCAGTGCCACATTTATGAACACTCTCATTTCTTCTCTGGTCAAGACATGTGATAGTTAATTTCATGTTTATTCATCTTTAAAAAAAATCGTTTCCAGTTTGTAATGAACTGACCTTAAGGTTCTATCTAAAGTAAAAACTGGATGCTATTAGTTTTGAGATTTATTTTGTTTCAAGTTGCATAGGTAAAAGGATCAGAAATAGTGATTTTTTTTTTTTTAACCACAAAAGTATGGTAATTTCATTGTCCTTTTGTGAGAAATGTAGAGAAAGGTTGCCAGGAGACTAAATGGATCTCAAGGTACTCAATGAAAAAAAAAAAAAATCTCTCACTAGCTACAAAAACAAAACCTGCAAATAGAAAATATTCACAGCAGCATTCCCCAATGGCTGGAGCTTTTCACTTGGTTGGACACACCAATAAAACCTGTCGAGAAAATAAAGCTAGATATTTTATACCTACACATATTTTCAGGATAAAAGACAATGAAGCTCCATCTTTCCAACTTAGTTTAAACCAAAAAAGGAAAACTTTCATATTATTTAAAACTCCGACTTAACTATCTAGGTTGTTTGACATCAGGAAGTTTTTATTTTGCCTCTGGCTATCCTTATTGTTTATTGTTTATATTTCCTTGATTTTCTTTGTGACTACTGATACTCTTTGACGTGGATTGAGGGGCTGGTTAACAATCCTGTCCACAGCTGGAGTCTTTATTCTGCTGATGATTTCCTATTGTTCTTAATTTCCCTTGGTCTATACATGGACTGTAGTGTGGTAGCTGCCACTTCATCAATCTTGTTTATTTTTTTTCTTTTTCACAGAACTTAATAATTTCTGAGTAATGCTTCAAGTCTTTCTCTGCATATGAAAAGAAACTGATCCTTCACAAAAAATACATTGGTTTTCAAGGAAATTTTACCTTCATGTTCACTAAAGGCAACATATGTATTGAATATTTTTCAGGAACCAAACCCAAATGCCTTCATGGATTAGACACATAACAAATATACGAAGGAAGGGGGAAGGCAAGAATATAGAGGAGAATAAAGAGTAGAATCTGAGGTAACAAAATACTATGACTTCTGTAAATGTATGCAAGTTAATTTTTTTTCAAACATTGCCTAACCTAACTGTTGCCATCTCCATCCTGTCAGATTATTGATGATATGTGTTGTTTCCATTGAATTCTTATAGTATCTAATTGGGAAAAAATTTTATTCCCATTTTATAGATTAGAAAACTGAGGCTCAGAGAATTTAGACAATTTAAGGCCAGTGTGAAGTTTAGAAGGCCGAGATTTGAAATCCTATCCCTTGGAATCAAATCTAAGATTAATTCTTACTGAATGGTGTTCCTTCTATAGCCCTGAATACACCCAGAAGTTGATAAAACAATTCATTCATCCAAAAATTATTATGTGTCAGGGAATATTTTAAGCATTGGAAAATCAAGCACAGAAACTTCTGCCTTCATGGAGCTTATATCTAAGCAAGGGGGAAATCAAGAAATAAAATGTCAGTCTACAATATTATCTTTCACTATTAAATGATACAGAGAAAAATAAAACCAGGAAAGAGAATGGAGAATGATGGGGGAGTCAACTTTTAAAAGGTGGGATGGGAATGGCCTGCCTGAGAAGGTGATATTTGAGAAAAGGCCCGAAGAAGATGAGGGAACTAGTCCTATGAATGTCTGTGGTTGGTGTGTTCCAGGCTGAGGGAACAAGTGCAAAGGTCTTGAGGTAAAAATGTAGCAGCTACGTATTTGAATACTGGAAATGGAAGAAGAGGATAATAAATATCCTCATGAATACGAGGAACATCAAAGAGGCCTCTGGGACTGGAGTAGAATACTGAGGCAGGGAGCAGTAAGATATGGGGGCAGAGTGCTAATGGTGAGATTGGGTAGGGCTAGATAAATCACCGAGAAGACTTGGGTTTTCAGTCTGAAGAGATGGGAGATGGGAAGGCACTAGAGGACTTTGGATTTTATTTATTTATTTGAGAGTGAGCGAGCACATGCTCAAGCTGGGGGAGGGACAGGGTTCCTGCTGAGCAGGGAGCCCCCACGCAGGACTCAATCCTAGGACCCTGTGATCATGACCTGAGCTAAAGGCAGATGCGTAACCAACTGAACCACCCAGGCACCCAAGAACCGGAGGATTTTGAGCAGAGGAGTGACACAATCTGACTTAGGTTTTATACGCATCTCTCTTGTTACCACGTTCAGACTGGACTATGGTGGCAATTGGGCAATGAGTTTAGAGACAATGGTGGCTTGGACCCTAGTGATAAAAATGAAGTGAATGAGAAGTGATGAGAATCTGTATTTGTTTTAAAGATAGAATTGGAATAATTTGTAGATTAAATATGGGATTTGAGAGACCAAGAGGAATCATTGACAACTCAAAGATTTTGGCTTGAGCACCTGAGAGAATGGCTTTGCCATTGGCAGTGGTGTGGAATGCTGAGGTGGAGCAGGGATGGAAAGACCAGGTATGGAATTTAAGTCCCAAGCATGTTAGGTTTGAGAGATCTGTTAGATTTTTGAACATAGGTGACAAATTGGATATATACATGTGGGCTTGAGAGAGATGGGCTGGAAGTATGTATTTGAGAGGTAATAGATAACATAAATGGTATTTAAAGTCATGAAACTGGATGAGATTATCAAAAAAGTGTGTGTTGATAGGCAAGAGCAGAGGTCCAAGGACTGAGTCTGGGGCGCTCCCATACAAATCTGTCAGCTTTTGCTTTAATGTATAGTCTGAGGTGATAACACCTGTATTCAGTCTGTGGATTTCTAGAATCTCTTGGTGAAGTATTTCTTCTATAATTGTGTTAGGACTTTCTTCATCCCCAGTGCTTGTGTGTGTGTGTGTGTTTTGACTTAAACTCTATTTTTTCCAATATTAATTCTTCTCTTTGAGCTTACTTTGAATTAGTATTGATGGTATAACTTTTTAAAAATTCCTCTGCACTTTTCAGAAACTATGCTTTAGGTTTTCTTTTAAAAACAGAGTATAGGGGGGTTGGGGGGGTGGGGTTATGGACATAGGGGAGGGTATGTGCTATGGTGAGTGCTGTGAAGTGTGTAAACCTGGTGATTCACAGACCTGTACCCCTGAGGATAAAAATATATGTTTATAAAAACAGAGTATAGCTACATTAAAAATATCTTGCTAATTTGTTAATTAATGTTTGTTTTCTTCTAATCAATTTACTTTGGGATTGGAATCCAGTCCAGCTGCTCTGGTGAGAAATTGAACTTCTGTCAGTCTTAGAGATTTGCCCTCCCTTCCAAGTCTCATTTTGTTAATGTTGTGGAGTTTGATGCAGTGCCAAAGGATTTATGGGAGGCAGTAATCTTGTGGCTATTAGTCACTTGTCCACACGGGTTCTCATGGTGGTATGCATGGTTTGTGTCTGGAGCCCTTTTAGGGCTCCCGGGAGGTGGCATCCTGGTGCAGCAATATGATGGTCTTATATGGATCAGAAAGCCATTTTTTTTCTAGAGTTTTGATAATTCCCTTGGGTCTTGCCAGAGAGTCAGGCTTTGGTTTTCTAAATCTAGGGTCCTCAGACTTGTTTTTATCTGTTATCCTCGAGTGCCAGAAAGTTGACCTATTTCTTCAATTTGGGGAAAACTTCTCTTCATCCCAATTATTTTCTTTCTCTCTGGGGCTGGGGCTTCTGGAAACCAAATGTGTAGAATTCTGGAAGGCTACTATAACCTTTTTCCTTACCATGTGTGTGCCTCCCTGAGAAACAATGAGGGATGGAAACTGCTACCTACGTAAGTTCAGGAAATTAAAGGAAAATAGAATAAAGACCTTTAATAACATGCCTAAATATTACCTACCCACAAATGAGAAGTAGTCCTTTGAAGCGAATTTTAGACTTCACATCTTGAGTTTAGATTTTAGGTTCATGGAGTCTAAAAGAGGAAGGAAAGGAGAGAGGAAAGGAAAGAAAAGGAGAAAGAAGGAAAGTACCAGATTGATAGAATCAGGGATTCTTAGGCTAGTTTTTGACTTCATTAAAACTAGGGACTCCCTGAAATTGTATAGAGAAATAAGTTGGTTATGTGTGTTTGAATATTTGTGGGGAGCTACAATGTTGGGTAAGATTTACGATGTTAATAAGATTTTTTTTTTTAAAGATTTTATTTATTTAAGAGGGAGAGAGAGAGACAATGAGAGGAGAGAGGTCAGTGGGAGAAGCAGACTCCCTGCTGAGCAGGGAGCCCGATGTGGGACTCGATCCTGGGACTCCAGGATCATGACTGGAGCCGAAGGCTGTAGCTTCACCACCCAGGCACCCTGTTAATAAGATTTTTTTTTTTGAAGATTTTACTTATTTATTTGACAGAGAACGAGATCACCAGTAGGCAGAGAGGCAGGCAGGGAAAGAGGGGGAAGCAGACTTCCTGCTGAGCAGAGAGCCCAATGTGGGGCTTGATCTCAGGACCCTGAGATCATGACCTGAGCTGAAGGCAGAGGCTTAACCTCTGAGCCACCTAGGTGCCCCTGTTAATAAGATTTTTAAAAGCAGCTGTAGTATTCATATTTATGGGGAAAGAATTTAAAATTACTGGTTTAAAAATGGTTTTGTTTGTTTTGTCTAATAGCATGAGAGGAGGCTACTGACCCCAATTTCATATAAAACACAGATTATCTATAAATTAAAAACTCAGGATGAATGGTCATTTTAAAAGCTTCAAAAACATGTGCTTTCCTAAATTTTCAAACCAAACGTTTGAATTGTTATAATGGATATTTAAATGAAAACTTTAATTTTCATGGTTAAAATTTTCTGTAACATGACATCTATTTCAAAAGACTGTTAACATTGTGTTTTCTTCATTGTTTCTCACCTTTATGTATTTCTATTTCTACAGAAATTTGTAGAAATATATCTATCCATTCCTGGTTATTTTTTTTTATAAAATACATGTTGAAAGGGAAGTGATAACCATGACTTTTTTGTTAAGTGTATTTAGAAATGTATATTTAAATAGATTTATCAGATTATTTTAATGAAGGTATTCACTGGTAATTTAAAATTTAACTTGGAACATTACTCTTGTTTTAAAAAGATTTTGTTTATTTGGAAGAGAGAGTATGGGAGATTGGAGGTGGTATGGGAAAGGAGCAGAGGGAGAGGGACAAGCAGACTCTATGCTGAGCACAGAACCCAACAGGGGGTCCATCCCACGACCTCGAGATTGTGACTTGAGCAAAAATCAGGAGTTGGATGCTTAACTGACTGAGCCACCCAGGTGCCCCTGGAACATTACTCTTAAAATCTAAATTAAATGGACATATACCATATAAATGAAGTTATTAATGATCTCTGGGACAATATTTCTCTTGTTGAACAATTAAAAGAAAAAAATTCCTTAAATACAAAAATATTTGTTCCCAGTGAACAATTACTGATTTGAAAATATCCTAAAGGAAGAAGACTCTTTCCTATAAAACATACTGTATTAAGTTGTCATGGTACACATTGCAACTGTTGGAAGCTATCCAAATCCTCTGGTTAGATATTACAATTCAAAGTTAATGAATAGATTCAAATGTATTTGTATTCCTAACTACTTATAGACCTTCTAATATTCTGAGCACAGCCTGTGTACTGATTTTTTGCTTCCTCAGAGCAAAGGTAATAATCGTCACAAGGTGAATATCTTTAAACTGCCTCAAAATAAATAAAAGCGTCATGATATGGAATTAACTTCTATGATCCTTGAAATGCTACTGGATACATGGGATTTGCTAATGCTTTAAATGTCCAGGATTTTATCTTTCTTCCTGCTTCTTTTTAAATTTGGCCATGATTATCAAAATTGTCCTTAGCTTTCTACCTGGCTCTTGTCTTTCCCTGTACTGAAAACAACCGGTTAGATGTGTCTTTGATCTTCTTTGGTTGAAATTTCCCCATGTGAATTCTCAAAAATTAACCAACTAAAGAGTCAGCTACTAATAAAAGCTTCCCCATTCAGTGTACTTATTAGATTTTATTCCTTTCTTTTTAGTGATATAATCAATTCTTTGCATTTCTTTTTGTGTACTCAAAATACGTTTAGGTCAATCAGTCTTTTTACTTATTGGCCTTACTCTTAATTCATGACCTAATTGTAGGAAAAATCCGCATATTACAAACTGCCTAATTATCCCAAGGTATCCCCTCTTAATGTATTTTCTACTTTACCTTTGCTGTCAGGAAGCTCAAACATAACATAATAGTTTTTTTTTTTTTTTTTTGCCATAGTTTAAGATTAGATTACTCTCCTCCCCTATTACCTGACACATATTTTCACTTAGCATATTTGATTGATCTTTTTTTTTTTATTTTTTTTTCAGCATAACAGTATTCATTATTTTTGCTATTTGATTGATCTTTAAAAATTGTTCAAAAAATATAAGGACCTCTATTACTTTGGGACAGAAGTTGTAATGATAACCACTCTTTACGAAACACCATCTCTTGATTAGATTAGAGAAGACACTCTTGGGACTCCAGCCCTATAAATGTGCTTCCACACAGGGATCTACATATGGCTTATAGGAGGATGAATATGGAGTGCCAGGAGTCCAGTCCTAGAGCATTCTGATTTTCCTCCCTCTGAATCCTTCTGAGATTTAAAGGGAGTCTTGTCTGAAATTAGCAAGGGACCAGAAGGAAAGGTAGACAGAAAACTCCTAATCTGCCCCTGCCTGAAGGGAACAAAGACTCATGGCATTTTGGGGTGAATTTGTATATAGCCTTCCTGTTTTATTGTCTTTTCCACTTAGTATAGAATCTAGGAAGTCTTTGCTGGCCTGTTTTTTAATTATTGCTTGTGTGGTTCTGTGGGAGCTTTCCCCGTCTCTCTCCTTCCTTCCTGTTCCCATCCTCATTCACAAGACCGCCTTCATCCTCTGTACTTAGGACCTGAGACTGTAGACCTTAACTGACATGGTAGGTTACCTGGGTCTAAAAAGAAACTCTAACTCTTGACTGCTTTGAGCCAGGATTGGAGCAACATCCAGTCCTTCTCTATCTCTACTATTTCTGATTTTCCTGCTCTGAGAATTCCTAGCATGTTCAAGTTAATTGGTAAGTTCTGTACTTCAGTTCACGTTGATAAAACTCCTAGCTCTATGCTGTGGCTTGCACCCTGGCCACTACTTACTTGAATCCATTTTCTGTCAGAAGTGAGACTGCTCCCAGCCAGTTTGACTAATTATTAGGCTCTCCGATAAAAGGTTAGATTGCAGAAAGATTGAATTTGTTGGGTAAAATAAGGTTGGGATTTATATGTGGATTTCCAGTTCCATGCATTCTGTATTCTCCATTATGGAGGATAATTGCAAACTGGCAGTAAGAACACTAATGAGGTGTATGAGATATCATAGGATGAAATTAAGCCAGGTCTCCTTTGCCAAATGATGTCTTTTTGGTGTTTCAGTTAAGCCTACTGCAACCCAGATACTGTTTTTTTTCAAGGAGGGCATAAAAACCCGACTAGAGTAAAAGATGCTTGGTAGGGAGAAAGAAATGAAAGATATTTTTGGGGGAAAAATGAATAGGAAAGCATTTTCTTGAATGTTAAAATCATGGACAAATTGTTGCCTGTTATTTTAGAGGTCTGAACGAATTATTCATTATTGAAGAGAAATAAAAGCATAACTCGGTGTATTTCTGAATAAATCTGACCAGCTTTATGTAGCAGGAACAGAGATTTTAAATAGTCTTTTTTTTTTAAAGATTTTATTTTTTTAATTTATTTGATAGAGAGAGAGAGATCACAAGTAGACAGAGAGGCAGGCAGAGAGAGGAAGGGAAGCAGACTCCCTGCTGAGCAGAGAGCCTGATGCGGGGCTGGATCCCAGGACCCTGGGACCATGACCCGAGCCAAAGGCAGAGGCTTAACCCACTGAGCCACCCAGGCACCCGTTAAATAGTCGTAAGTCTGTGCAAGGGGAGGTATTTCTTCCAGTAATCTTAGACAGAGAGTTGGAGCAGAAAATGTTTTCAGGGGTTATATTATTTCTCACTCCTAGGAAAATATGCTTTACTAAACCTAGGACATAGGTTGGGGACAAAGTTCCCCAAATTTAAATGAAAGGAAGAAAGTGTTCATTGGAAAGGGAAATTTTAGGGGCTTGGTGCATCAGCGGTCAACTGTGAAGTTTAAACTGCTGGTTTAACCTTGCATTGCAAATTTCCTAGGTGGTATTTACTCCTAAGTGGCAGTAACTTTAATGCAGGTGTGTCTTTGAAATGAATGAAGCAAACTTTTAATGACTGATCTGTTCTATGACCCGTGCTTTGCTTTGCTGCTAAGAAGCAGAGAAAACATGTGTGTCCAAAAAGTAGGGAAGAATGCAGAGCTGAGTATTTCGGAGTGTACTGGAGCATGCTGATTTGTTCATGTACCTAAGGAGAAAAAAATAACTTTTTACTTTATCAGTAAGAAGATTAATTTAAATTCATCCCTTCCCACCATGGGGATGCATCTGTATGATCTAATGACCAGGTCGTAAGTGTTGTGAATTGATTCTTCTTTTAGTGAAGGAAGACAGTAGATTTTATAAGTTTTTTACTTTCTTTTTAGAAGAAATCTCACATTCTCCCTCAAACAACAGTGTTGCTTATCTCTTTGACAAATGCAGTCCTGTGGCTTTAGAATAGATATTCAGACTCATAGAAGAAAAGAAAATGTGAAGAGTGAAAAATGATTTAATAATAGTATTCCCAGAAGCACAGACATTTTTAGAAACAGGACTCTGATCACCAGACTCCAGATATGAAAATGCATTAGAAGAGCCAGACCTGGTGGCTTGATCTTGTCCTCTGCTGTGGGCATATCCTTGATTTGATCAGTCTTCCTCTGTGAGATTTCCCTAGGAACAAAGTCTCCAGGCTTTCCTGTGTTTCCTTTCAAGTGACAGCCACAGGTGTGACTCATTTTGAAAGCTATGTTAGTAAACAAACTTCTGCTTAGAGGATGAGTAAAGACACGAAGCCAAACTTTGAGGTGGTTTTCTGAGGTGGTTTTCTGTCAAACTGCAATAGTTAGTCACACCAGCAACACAGAGAACCGTCTTGAAAATCTCATACTCGATAGGATGGGGAAATTCCTTGGAGGGGAAATAAATTATGATATTGACAAGAATATCACTGGAATGAAAGACTCAGGAAGGCAGTGGCTAATCTGCTCTCTTGGACCCAGTGCATGGCATACAGTAGACAATTATATTAAGGTTTGCTGAATTAATAAAATGAGATCAGTGATACACCAATTGTATTTTTATGATATTTTTAATAAGTCTTGCTGTTTTGCTTTTTCTAGTTCTCTGAACTCATGTATAAGTGATAATTCAGATGAATTGTAAGTAAGTGAGTATATCTTTTAAAATGCATAAACATGGGGCATTTGGGTGCCTCAGTTGGCTTAAACGTCTACCTTCTGCTCAGATCATGATCTCAGAGTTCTGGGATCGAGCCCCAAGTCAGGCTCACTGTGCATCAGGGAGTCTGCTTCTCCGTCTGTCTCCCCCGACCCAGTGCTCATGCTTGTTCTCTCTCTCTCTCTCTTTCTCTCTCTAATCAATTAATTAATTAATTAAGGGCATAAACGTTATAAATTGTGGATAAGGACTCTTGTTTTCTGTTAGATTTATAGGTATCTTTAGAACAGTTAGAACTCAAAGCTGTTACATACTCCTATGTATAAAGGATAGAATTGTGACTGTCTTTTAGGGCAATAGTATAATACATTGTTGTGTAGACACTCCGTGTTCAGTGAGGCAGAGGGGGAAAAATCCACACTTCCTTAGGTAATATAGTTGCTTGAAAAGAGCTTTACATAAAAGTGCCGTATAATTCAATCAAAGGCAATGTGCTGACTTGGTCTATCCACGTAATTGCTCCATTTCCTTTTTCCTTATTGTGATGTGAGGCATAAACAGAATGGGTTTGATTATCATGAAGAGTATTATGAAACAGAACAATGAGGTCATTATGCGTGCCAAAGTTTTGCATTCCACTCAGCAAATTTCCTCTAAGTTTCTTTTTTCTGTTTCAAAGAATTTGAGTGGTTGAAAAAGATATTACTGATTGTGCATCTCCTTTAAAAGTTCTTGTAGTCTTTGGGTTAACAGTTCAATACATGTCACTTGCAGGGTTTTGTTGATGGTTATGGTGATTCACACTGATCCCTACTTGCTCATACTTGCACGGGGTCATGGTGAAGAGCATCGACGGGTTTGTATCCCATAGGTAGAACCAGGTAGTCATTTGCTACTTGCAAAACCTGGGGTGGCTTTACTTACTTTTAAACTTCATGTTTATCATAGGAAAAGGTATACCTAATACCAACTTGAGAGTACATACTCAGCAAAGTAAATTTGATAATTACATAAGGGAATACATTCAGTGGCCTTAGCCTGAAGCTGAGTCTATAGATAGTCTTATTTTTTCCCTCTTGTTTTTAGAAGTATTAATACACATATTTCTGTTACAATTTTTTTAAACTAATGGGCATAGGCACCTATTTCAGGGTATAACTGTAATTCCTTTGATGAAAATGCCTTTGTACAATTTTTCTAGAACCTATAAATAATAAACAGATTTATTTCATGCTATCTTCTCTAAAATATTGTATGAAGACATTTCCCATGAAACATCATGATGTATTAGAGTGCAGAATTTGGATGCACATAATTCTTAATGTACATACTAAGTGATAGTGTAAATCACAGCACATCACACAGGCCCAGTTTTTGTAGATATGAAATAAGGATAGCAACTTCTACTCCTGTAGGGTAGGTGTGAGGATGAGGAAAGAGATGGGAAACTGTACATTCATCTCCAAGGTGTAGAACAAATATAATGAAATAAAAGAACAGATTATCTCATGCCTACCACAGAAAAATGACATCATGCTCAAAATACTATCTTGTCTGAGGTGTTACTCAAGTGGTATTTGGTAAAAGGATCTTTTACAACTTACCAATTGTTACTGTTAAGGAAAAAAAAAGCAATAAGAAAATAAAAATTGCTGGCATTATTATCATTTGGATTTTAAAACATATACATGAACGTATGAGAGGTTTTGTTTTGTTTTGTTTTTAGGAAGATGTTTTGATTTTTCCACTAAACCATGAATTACAAACATCTTTTCTTATGATAATATATCCTTTCATAATCCTACTTAAAAGGTGCACACAATTTCATTGAATAGATCTACTGTAATTTGTTACTAAATTTCCATTATGGTGTTTGTTTGTTTTGCAATAATTATCAACACTGTGGTGGGGATTCTTACAGTTAAATTATGAACATTAAGGTTGTTTTTTATGGTAAAGGTTGAGAAATTAAGTTGCTGGGGAAAAGCTTATGTATATGAGTAAAACTTTTGAAAAACAATCAAATTTCCCTCCAGGACAAATAAATATATATGTATTTTTAAATTTACATTAACTGAAGATTTCTCTTAAATTTCTGTTAATTTTTTGCTACTTATCCCATTTTTTAGTAGAATAACTTTCCTCATTAAAAAGATGCTAAAGAGACAGAAAAAGAATTTCTTGTCCTAGAGCCTGAAAATATTAAAAGCCTAAGCTTGGGTATTGTCAAAAAACATTGAAGAATGCATAATTTATAAATGATTACTATGACTCCTCTATAGGGTATAGATTCCTGTTCTGATGGGACTGTAATTGGGAGGAAAACCATTTTTAGATGTTCATGAGTGTCCCTGAGAGAAGAACCCTCTTTCTTGCCTTCAATGCTGAATGAGCCCTCTTTGGGTAAAGGGGTGACAGACCTCAAGTAGACTGGGGAATCAGGTGTAATGGGCCATGTTCCTCACTTTGCACAAGGAATCTGAAGTCGTGGTTGACAGTCAGTTTTCCTTGCTATGCAATGTGTCACAGGGACAGCAGAATAGAAGTGACTGCAAGATGTGTCAAGGTGAATGGGTCTGCAACATATCCGTAGAGCCTCCTTTTTCCCCTGTGAGTTATAGGAGTAAATGCAAATTCCCCATGGGTCCAAATGGACTCCTGCTAGATAAAAAAAAAAAAAAAAAACAGTCTGGAGAGTTCTTGAGTTAGGGAACAAGTGAAAACAAAGTAGGATCCTTTGTGGATTAACAGGATGACATTTATCTCCATATCTATAGGCCTGGGTAGCTACACTCTCCAGAAACATCTGGTAACTGGTAATTTGACACAACTCTAGGACAGGAAGCAATGGTGTGTTTCAGAGCTAGTTCGTTAGGATTATTTCCACTCTGTGCATCTCTTTGTTAAATGAAGATCAGGTTAGGTGCTTGTAACTGGCCAAGGAGGAGTATTTATGCCATAAAAACTGGGGATTGCTACAAACCAGGGCTTGCTTTATTCTGTACCTCTCCCAGACACCATGAGTAAAAATTTACTAGCACATGGGGCGCCTGGGTGGCTCAGTGGGTTAAGCCGCTGCCTTCGGCTCAGGTCATGATCCCAGGTCCTGGGTTCGAGCCCCACATCGGGCTTTCTGCTCAGCGGGGAGCCTGCTTCCTCCTCTCTCTCTGCCTGCCTCTCTGCCTACTTGTGATTTCTCTCTGTCAAATAAATAAATAAAATCTTTAAAAAAAAAATTTACTAGCACACTAGTGAAAAAAGAGGCAACTGTATTTTTACTAACAGAATTCAATATTCAGTGGAAATGGGGCTTAAAAGATCAAAATTAATGTATGTTATGTTCCTCACACACCTGCATTTTTGAGGCCTGAAATTCATATTTGCTACATTCAGTTGATGTTTGATGAATACCTACTTGTTTCTTAGATGATAGTCCTACATCAAGAAGTCATAAGCCATATCCTTTGACTAATCAATTGCTACTTCTGAAAACTCCGTTAATAGAGGAGCATCAAAATTGATAGGTAAAATTAGCAAGGGGGATATATACATTTGTATGCAGTTATTAGATACATAAAACCAGTAATTTTAAAAATTACCGACAAAATATTCTCTTTATTGTGGTTTTTTTCCCATGGATTAGCCTAGTTGAAGCTCTTGAAAAATGTGTTGACCAAAGCTCAGACAGGAGGAGAAAAAAAAAAATGGAAAATTACCCTGTAACAATAATTGACAATCTTTTTTTTTTTTTTATCATTGGCCCTTTGAACCGCACTGAGCTTAATATGATATGTGTCAAAATAGTCTGGTTATGACTTATTGTGCATGGAGCCTCAGAATGACCAATGGCGACATGGAGAATTTTTCACAGTGAGTTTGTCATTGATTCTTGTCTTCTTGATATATCAAAATGAAGCCTAGTTTTCTCCTAAAATTTCATCTTTTTAGGAAAATTCTCTAATGCTTCTTCAGCCATAGTTCAAATTTCAATATTATGCCAAATAATTTTTTTTGTTTTGTTTTGTTTTTTGTTTTTTTTTTCAAATAATTTTTTTTTTGTATTTAATATCCATAGACTCTCCATTTCTCTTGGTAACAACATTTTAATGTATGCTTACTTAGTTGTTATGAAAAGGGACGATAAGTGTCTGAAATCATCTCTTGATTCAAAGGTGTGTTTACATTTGACTTTGCATTCAGACAGTTGAATACTTTTTCAATTTATGATCACCTTACTATATTTCCTTTTAAGAATTCTTTTTCCCTAACTTTAGATAGACACAAAAGTTGCATGTATAGTAGAAAGAATTCCCAGAAATCCTGCACCAAATTTACCCAAATATTAATTCTTAGTGTATTTTCTTCCTCTGTCTTTGTCTCTCTCTTCATTAAGTAGTCAGAAATAAAATACAAACATACAGGAATTAAATAATTATATATTTTTATTAGATTGATTTTAGTGTTTACCTCAAGACAGAATTTATATGTTTATAGCATATTTGTAAAAATTGATGATATATTAAAAAATGTGAGAATCATAAAAAGAGCCACCAAATGAAAATCTTTGATTGAAAATATGTAGAACTAGAAATTACTAGTAAAGGAATAACAAAGCAATGTTTCTTTTGTATTAATTTGTCAAAGAGAAAAGCACAACTACAATTACAAACAACTTAGAAAGAATGATTGTGAAAACTCATTATAGTAAAACAAAAGCCTAATAGGAATAGGGGATTAAAACAGAGAAAACAAAAAAATAATGAAGCAGAAAATATAACTCTAGAATCTATAAATAAACAGAAAAACAGTTTTAGAGAAAAAGAAAACCAAAACAGATAAATCACTGTCTGGCAATCCAATTAAAGAAGAAGGCATACCTGTTCAATATTAACAGGTTCAATATCCCAAATTGGATAAAAATCACAATAGCAGAGGATATAAGCAAATAGGCCAACTGTGTCAGGTAATTTCTGTGAAACCCCTCTTAAAGTGAACTCAACTTTCAAGAATAAGTGACTATTAAAATTGAAGAATACTAGAAATTAAGTAATAGACAACAAAAAGAATGGATAAACCCAAGATTAGTGTGATTAATATTTGCTATTTTAAGACTCTAGTGGGTGGGGGGTGGTATTTTAGGACCAATTTAGAGATACCAAAACCCTTTCATAAATGTGCATACTTAAACCCAAGAATTTCACTTTCAGAATTTATTCTCAGAAAGAAAGCAAATGAACTCATCAAGAAGACTGCACATGATAGTTGTATGTAGCTATTTTATCAGTTTTGTGACTCCTGCCACCCACACACCATAAGAACCATTTATCCAATGACAGGGGATGAAAGAATTCACCATACATCCATAACTGAATTCTGTGCAATCATTGAAAACGTGGGCCTGAATTCATAGACATAAAAAATTAGTATGTGATGCAATCATGTGCCCCAAAAGGTAGTCAGCCTCCCTCTCATCTTCTATGTCTTTCACTCTCTTTGGGTAAATTCTCTTGCATACTTGATGCTTCTCTAAATAGACTGTTTACAAAGTCCTTGTTCTATCAGAAGCTTGGCCATTCTCTTGGCTTCCCCTCTCTCCTGCTTCCTCTGACACAGGTGGTCTTGCCACATACTCCCATTATCAGCGTAGTTTGTGTCCACTCATGTGTGAAGGTTTAAGGAAAAAAAATTTTTAACTAGTTTTACTGTAGATGTTTTCCATGTTAATGTGTTTTTGTTTTTCCATCCTAGCTGTTTTGTTTATTTTTGTGTGGTCTATCTTATGGTTCAGATTGCCTCATTTTCCTCCTCTCTCTGGGCTTGCTTTTTCAGTGATCTCATTCACTTACAGAGATTTAGATAGGATGTTAATGATCATGAATTCCAAATTCCAAACATGAATCTCATCCAAACCTCGGAACTCCAGACTTGGATATCTCAACTTGGACATCTCTAGACTTGGATATCTCAATTTGAGACATCTCAGATTTAGTTTGTCAAAAACTGAACATATTTCCCCTCTCAGAGGGAGAGAGTACTAGCTAATACTTCAAGCAAGATATGTAGGGACTATGTAGGGACCATCTTCAAGGCTGTCTTTTCCTTGCCCACTGTCTCTAAGTTCTATCAACTTTCTCTCAGGGATAAATCCATCTCCTTCTCTGCACATCCACTGTGACCAACTTAGCAGCCATGATCTTTGTCCCAGACCAATACAAAAAAAACAACCTTCTAACTGGTCTCCCTCTGAGTATGCTTGTCCATTTCTACTTCATTCTCTCCTTCAGCAAGTAGAGTAATGTCCTTAAAGCTTACATTGGTGATGTCCCTCACCTTTGAAAGTAAGGCAGTGCTTTTATTTATTTATTTATTTATTTATTTATTTATTTATTAATTATTTTTAAAAGATTTTATTTATTATTTATTTGACAGGCAGAGATCACAAGTAGGCAGAGGGGCAGGCAGAGAGAGAGAGAGAGGAGGAAGCAGGCTCCCCGCTGAGCAGAGAGCCCGATGCAGGGCTTGATCCCAGAACCCTGGGATCATGACCTGAGCTGAAGGCAGAGGCTTTTACCCACTGAGCCACCCAGGCGCCCCAGCAGTGCTTTTATTTAATCATCTGATAGTATTCAGCCATTATTCTGTGGCATACTAGATCTTGCATGATTTGGATTCTGGTTATCTGTTAATTCATCTTGTACCACTCTCCCTCTTGCTCATTGGAATCCAGCCGTACTTCTTCAGTCGCCCTGCACACATATCCCTCATGCCTAGATTTGAACCACAGCTCAACACCAGTCGAGTATGGAATGTATAAAGCAAGTAGTCACAAAGGCAGGCACTTTCCTGCAGCTGAAGCTGCAGTCCCCAGGTAGAATTTCTTCTTCTACAAAGCTTCACTTCTGCTCTTAAGAACTTTCAGTGATTGAATGAGGCCTGCCAAGATTATAAAGGATAATATCCTTTACTTAAACTCAACTGATTATGAGTGTTGGCCATGTCAATGATGTACCTTCACAGAAACATCTAGATTAATGTTTGATGGAATAACTGGACATGTTAGCCTAACCACCTGGACAGATCATACTGACCATTACAGGGGCTTTGAAATTGATAGTCCCTCTGTTTGGGAATGCTCCATATATCAGTCTTTCCAAGATTAGTTTCTTCACATTCTTGAGTCTTAGTTTAAATACTCTTTATTTTGAGGATTACAAACTACATAAAGTAAGGCTTCCAGGAGTACTTTGTACCTCAGCCCTTTGAACCTTGTCTATAAAATTTTTTATAATGCAGTTTTTCTGTTTTGATGTTAGTTGGCTGCATCCTTCACTAGAAAGGGCTATCAAGGCCAACCATATCATTCTTACTTATTCCAAGTGCCCAGTGTGGAACCTAAAACATGATAGTTACTAAAGGCACATTTATTGAATTAATGTAAGAAGTAATATACAGTGGAATAATTAAGATGTGGAGAAAAGTGTGTGTTTGTACAAGTGTGTACAAATACATACCACACATGCGAGGATACAACCAACACACAAAGAGATAATGGTTATTATTTTTTTCCTTCCTTTAAAAAAAATTTTTATAATTTTTTAAAAATTTCATTTCAGTGTTCCAGAATTCATTCCATGCACCACACCCAGGGCTCCATGCAATACGTGCCCTCCATAATACCCACCACCAGACTCATCCAGCCTCCCCTGCCCCACAAAATGCTCAGTTTGTTTCTCAGAGTCCATAGTCTTTCATGGTTCTTCTCCCCCTCCATTTTCCCCCAATTCACTTCTCCTCTCCTTCTCCCAGTATCCTCCATGTTATTCCTCATACTCCACAAGTAGGTGAAACCATATGGTACTTGACTCTCTCTGCTTGACTTATTTCACTCAGCATAATCTCTTCCAGTCCCATCCATGTTGATATAAAAGTTGGATATTCATCCTTTCTGATGGAGGCAAAATACTCCATAGTGTATATGGACTGTATGTTCTTTATCCACTCATCCGTTGAAGGGCATCTTGGTTCTTTTAACAGTTTGGCGACTGTGGCCATTGCTGCTATGAACATTGGGGTACAGATGGCCCTTCTTTTCACTACATCTGTATCATTGGGGTAAATACCCAGTAATGCAATTGCAGGGTCATAGGGTAGCTCTATTTTTAATTTCTTAAGGAATCTCCACACTGTTTTCCAGAGTGGTGCACCAACTTGCATTCATTTAGTTATGTATGGTAAGAATGTCAGTAATTATTATTTTATTTTTGCTCATTTTTGTTTTCCTATCTTTCTATATAGACATGGATTACTTATGTTTTTATTTTGTAAACACAGTATTTATAAAAATAACTATACTAAAGGAAAAGGGCCAATGGACCACTCGCTCCTATTTAGAAGAGGCCATTTCTTTCTGTTCGCCATAAGCATTAACTGAATCTAAAGGAGGAATTCTTTGTGAGCTCCAGAAACTAAAAGTTTCATGGATGAAGAAATGCCGAGGGGAGAGATAACAAGTAGAAGTTCCAGAAATTTGAAAGCTGTTAATATGTAGCATTTGGTAAATCCAAAGAAGTGATGGTATAATGATCTAGTTACCACTGTTGGTAATGATTTTTTCATGGTAAAAATTGTAATAAAGTGCCTATCAAGAGTATATTTCACCAAGTGAAAACTTGGTGAGGGAGGTTATATTTTAATGTCACCCAGTTATTGATTTCTACCCTCTTTTGTAGAGAAATAGAACTGAATGTGTTCGACTGAGAGAAACACATTGGAGTACCAGTAGGCATAATAGTAAAGTTAAAAAAAAAAAAAAAAGAGGAGGAGGAAACATAGAATGGGCACATGTGTAGGATATATGTGAATGCAGAGTGTTTCCTATAGAATGAGGATCCTCAATTCTTTTTCCTTAAGTAACATTCTAGCCCCAAATGTTCTATTTTGGGGGCTTAGAAAAGATGCTTCCTAAAGCATACATACACATATATTTTATACACACACACACACACACACACACACACACACACACACACATTTAACATGGGGCTTGAGCCCACAACTCTGAGACCAAGACCTGAGCTGAGATCAAGAATCAGATGCTAAACTGACTGAGCCACCCAGCTGCCCCTTAAAGCACACGCATATTAAATAAGTGGGTAAGATAAAAGGAAAATGATTTTGCACAAATGTGTTTGTTAAACAATTAAAAACTCAACTAGGGGGGGTGCCTGGGTGGCTCAATGGGTTAAGCCTCTGCCTTCGGCTCAGGTCATGATCTCAGGGTCCTGGGATCGAGCTCCGCATCGGGCTCTCTGCTCAGCAGGGAGCCTGCTTCCCTCTCTCTGTCTCTCTGCCTGTCTCTCTGCCTACTCATGATCTCTCTCTGTCAAATAAATAAATAAAATCTTAAAAAAAAAAAAACTCAACTAGGTTATTGAGAGAAGAAAAGTTTTCACTGAAATTTTTTTAACATACGATGATTGTAAAAAACCTTGTTGGAATTTGGGCTACTGAGGTGTTTGACTGGGTCCTCAAGGAATATGAAAGAACATGTGAGAAGAAGAGGAAGATGTGGAGAGAACCTCTCTCTCTAAATGAGAACCAGTGGTGCTGAGTCAAACTTGGATGGATCAGTTTTTTTAAACAGCTTTACTGAGATGAAATCCTTTCACTTAACCAACTTAAAGTATATAGTTCAATGGTTTTTAGTATATTTGGAGCATTTACAACCATCACCTTAGCCTAATTTTGAAAAATGAAGTTTCCATAACTAACTGCATTTAACTCCATTTTTGTTAAGCTTTTAAGTAGTTCCTTTAGGACTTCATAAAAACGAGGCAATAGTTCAGTACTTTGTCCTGTGAGATGTGTGAAATTAGGTAAAAAGCGTTTCAGATGAGAGTTGGCTCTGTTAGTAAGTTTACATGATGACAAATGATGACAAACCACCACATATAACTCTCTAAGAAATATGACAGTGGAATTTAATGTGAAGCATATAAAATAAATAACCCACAAATAATCGTATCAGTGAGAGACCTACATGAAACCTGATGATCTACAGTGTGAAGTCATCACCCAAGGGAACATTTATTACCCCCTCAAATCCGTTCATTTAATAAGGCCATCTAGAGTCATAGCACTTGACCTTAAAAGTGCTCAAGTGGCAAGCTCCATATTTTATTTGTTCCTTTATTTTTCTGTACAAATTCACCCCATATGTGTCTGTACGCTCTGTATTCCCAAGGGGAATGTTAGATCATTATAGGTCAATGGCAACACTTGTACTTCAAACAAGCCCACAGATAGCAGAGTCCTAGTCTAATTCCCTAGTACTGCCAATGCCACGAGTGAAGACCAAACAAGGTTCTTCACTATATTCTTTCTGATTTAATATTTGATGAGTCTCAGAGCACTGTGCTAACAACTTCCCATGGTCTCTTTAAGGAAGCCAGTTTTGTAGATTATACTTGTTTCTCATGTTACTATGCACACAGCTGGCAGCCACAAGAAGGCACAGCTTAGTGAATATTTTTCTTTATTTAATTCCTTCTGCAGGTGTCATTTCTGTGTTGCGGCCATCTGGTGTTCTCCAGAATAGAATCTCACTAGCGAAGTCTTGCTCAGATACATAATCTGAATAAAAATTTCCTCAAAGTAAAAAAGTGGTATTACTTTTGAGCAGAATTTGGCTGCAAAAGATACATATGAAATAATGTTTATGGTGGGGTATTTTTCTTACTGCATAACTTCTATGAGAAATGGCCTGTTCCAAAGGAGTATATGATCTAAGAGTCAAAGATAATGCCCTTCTTCTGTATTCTTCTGAAAAGGACTTTGGGTGGGAACAAGAGCTAAAAACTCTTTTCAACCTTTTGATATAATAAGGTATAATAACATATTGGTTGAAGTAAGTGAACAGTTTATTTTTTCCTTTTTTGAAATAAAAAAAAATTCAGTGTGAAATTGGTTCATATGGAAGCATGGCAAAGGGAGTAACAAAAAATTAGTAAGATTATCAAAATATGTGAGAAATAATCTGTTCTGTTTTAAGCCTCTTAGTTTTAATATTCTGTTCAGCAAAAACTGATACTAGAGAAATTTATTTGTAAACTTCAATTTCTCAGCTATAATGATCTTACACCCTATTGTGATTTCATTAGGGTCCCCCAAATTTCTATCTATCCAGCAACTCATAATATGACATTATTTGGAGATAGTGTTTACAGAAATAAATAAGGAAAGGATTGAAGTGAAATTTTACTGGCTTTGGATGGGTGAGAGTTTCTTCTATGAGGTTTAAAAAAAAAAAAGAGAGAGAACAACCTAGAGACAAAAAGACAGAGAGAAGGAGATACAGTGAAAGTAGACACAGACACTGGAATGATGTACTGACAAGCCAAGGAATGTTGTCCAGTTACTAGAAAGGTGTGGAACGGAGCCTTCCTCAGAGTCTTCCGAAGAAATTATTCTTGCCAATACTGACTTCTGGCCTTCAGAACTGTAATAGAATACATTTCTGTCACTGTAAGCCACCAAGTTTGTGGTAATTTGTTATTACCCACGGAAATAATACATATGTCCCTGAACTTATATAAGCATTAAATAGTATATGACTAGCAGATAGGATAGTTCCTGGCATGTAAAAATCCTCAATAAATTTTGTTACTATTGACATAATGAACATTCTTTTATGAAGTCCTTTTTTAAAACTATGAATAGTCTTCTTATCTCAGTACCCAGCACCGTGCCTGAAACAAAGATAAGCCATAAATATACTTTAAAATAAATACATGACTGAGAAGTATGTTTGGGGGTAAAGCTGAATGCTTCAAAGATTTCTGGAAGAGGAAGGCATGGTAGTCTTCTAAGAATGCCATGGTCTTTGGCAACTCTATCTAGAAGCAGGTCTTTGGGCACTAAGAGCCTCTCCCAGAAGTCATTTCTTTTTATTTATTTATTTATTTTTTTTTTCTTTTTAATTTGAGAATGAGAGAGTGACAGATAGCAAGAGAGAGCAAGTGTGGGGAGGAGAGGGGGAAGCAGGCTCCCTAGTGAACAGGAAGCTCAACATGGGGCTCAATCCCAGGACCCTGGGATCATGACCTGAGCTGAAGGCAGATGCTTAACTGACTGAGCCACCAGGTGCCCCTCCCAGAAGACACTTCTGCTACAGTGAGGATCTGTGGCTATCCTACATCTCCACATCGGTAATCTCCACCAAGGGAAGGGAATCTCCTGCCCATCAGGGAGGAGGCAAAAAGGGAGAGAGATGGAGAGCAGTGGAGAATCATATGTTAAGAAAAACATGTAGGGGGGTGCCTGGGCGGCTCAGTGGGTTAAAGCCTCTGCCTTCGCCTCAGATCATGATCCCAGGGTCGTGGGATCGATCCCCGCATCGGGCTCTCTGCTCAGCGGGGAGCCTGCTTCCTCCTCTTTCTCTCTCTGCCTGCTCTCTGCCTACTTGTGATCTCTGTCAAATAAATAAATAAAATCTTAAAAAAAAAACCATGTAGGAAGGTTACTTTTTAAGACAGTTCATCACCCATTAGACTTTGGCCTCCAGGACAGAGTTATTCAGGGCTGTGTACATAAAATATTTTCGAGATGGATTGACTCCCTATCATCCCAGAAAGTACCTCATTTCTCCCTTTTTGAGCATCTGCAAAGATGAGATGAGTCTGCTTCTCATACCCAATGAGAGCCAGACTATCAAAGGCAGGACTGTCATTTTCTTTAGGATAGGGGCTGATGATTTCACAATTCAATCATGTTAGCTCATAGAAATTCATAGGACTTATTTTTGCCACAGGTCAGAAGTACCAGGTAATATATAGATAACGTACTAGAAGCTGTTGCGTGTGCATTTTATCCCATTTTCTTCTTTGGCTTTGCAACCAATTGGGGAGTAGTAGTTTGTGTCCGTCACCTCTTTCTTTCCTAAGCTATTACCAGCAACAGTGAGAAAATGCGGAATATATTTGGGTTAGCATTTATATAAGATTTTGTATTTACTAAGCACTTTAGTAAAGTTTGTATTAGTTTTCCTTCTCTTAGTGTGGTATGTTAGCTTGTACTACAGTATTTGTATTCTGCAGCTGGGGACACTAAAACAGAAGAAGTTTAAATAAGCGGCCTGAGGTCACACTGAAAATTAATGGCAGAGCTGAGATAAATTCTAATTGTACTTTAGGATTGGTTACAGAACATAGTATCAACAAATCAACTAGACTGAACCTATCACCACTAAAAGGAAGGGGAGCTTATCAAATTCCTGGAAAATTGAGAAGCTTATTTTTAAACAAGCAGTCAGTGAGGCTAAGATTTAAAAAAAAGCATAACCACATTATTCAACAGATCAAGTGCAGCCTGGACAAACATTTAGAGTATTAGATCTTTCTTCTGAGCTTTAGACTCAAATTCTTGCTGCCTATCAGACATCCCCAGTTGGGTGTCTGATAGAATTCCTAAAATCAATCTATCCTAAATTGTAGCTCTTCCCCTTAAACTGGACTATTCTCCTGGGGCACCAGGGTGGCTTAGTCGTTAAGTGTCTGCCTTCGGCTCAGGTCTTGATCCCAAGGTCCTGGGTTCGAGCCCCGCATCAGGCTCCCTGCCAGGTGGGAAGCTTGCTTCTCCCTCTCCCATTCCCCCTGCTTGTGTTTCCTCTCTGTGTTTCTCTCTGTCAAATAAACAAAATCTTTAAACAAACAAACAACTCGACTATTCTCCTATATTCCTTATGCACATAAAATACTGTTAAAATATCCCAGTCTAAATGAGATTCCTCCAGATTCTTTTTCTCCCAATCCTAAATATGTGTGGTGATTAGTGCTGACAATTGTACCTCATTACTAACTCCTGTCTATCCTCTTTAACTCCACTGGTAGTGGCTTAAATGTGGATCTTTTCATTTGCCCCTGGACCACTGAAATATTTTACTAACTGGTTTCTCTGCCTTCAAAAATCCACATATCTGTTCTTCACATTGCCACAAAATGATCATCTAAAACACAAACCTTACCACGTTACTGCTTTGCTTACAACACCTCAAAGACCACTATAGGGAGGCCCAATTACTTAACACAGCGTAAACAATCTTTCATGGCCTCATCTCTGCTTATCTTTTGAAACTACTCCTAGCCATAAAGAAAACCTACAAAATGACTACAGTTCCCTAATATACCATGTTCCATAATTCTCTCATGTCCTTGATCTTGCCACTTCTTTCATTTCATCTACCAACTTAGATACACTCTACACAAACAACGTTTCCTCTCTAAAGTCTGACCTCACAGAAAGAATCAGTATTTATTCCCTCTTTGACTAGACTCTTCCCTGCCAATGATTATATCTAAGCTCTGTAACATATTATGCACACAGGTGTGCACACCACTCTTCTCTTTGTCCTAGGCTCCAAGCTCTGCAAAGACAGAAACTATGCATTATTAATCTTTTTTCTGGACCCTGGTATAGAAATTGGTTTCAGGTTTATTCGGTGAATTGCGAGAAGAATAGAAGAATAAGAAGAATAAATATCCAACGAAGAAAAATTCCACAAGTCCCTGCTGGAAATTCTTTTAGAAATTAATCTTGATGGGAATCTAAAGATGTAACTTAGTCTATAAACAAAAATATAGGTGGGACATGGGAACTTGACTCTACTAAAGAGCTAAATAAGCAAAGACAAAGTGTTTACACTTGGTGCATTCTAGTTAACTCATGTGTAAACGGGGAATAGTAATGACTAACTTCAGTCCTAGTACATGCTACCTTGTACTAAGGTAGCATTTCAATAATGCATATAAAACACTAGCACAAAATAGGCAATCAGAAGCGAATGTTTTAGATTTTCTTTTGGGAGGAAAGACACAACTTAAACATAGCTGCTCCTCCTGAAACTATCCAATCTCAAAGAGAGAAGTAGTGCTCATTACTATTTTCGCCACACTGACTAGGATGTGTGATAACTAGGGCAAGACCTTTGGCCTGGTTTGTTCACTCGTGGGCCTTCAGCAACAAACACCACCCAAAACCACAGAGTGATATAGGTTAAGCACACATTTAGGAATGACAGAGAACTTGTGGTATTAAATACTTAGCACTGTTTCAGTAATTTGATCACATGTGGTTTGTAGTATTAATTTGTTTTGCAAGTACTTAACCATATGCATTAAGTAGTCCCTGTCTTATGTTAACACAAATCCAAAATCAACAGGATCCCAATGACACAGCTTTCTTTTCATTTGAAGACAAAAAATATTTTAACAGGTAACATTGTAAAAACAAAAAACAAAAAAAGTATCTGGCCATGGTCACAAATGGATACTGGATATTCAGCTTTAGAAATTAAAAAAGAGAATATTTAAAAAATTTTAAGTCTTTAATAGAGAATATTGTTTTTCCTTTCTTTAAATTTTTTTATTTTATTTTTTTCAGTGTTCCAAGATTCATTGTTTATGCACCATACCTAGTGCTCCATGTAATACGTGAAGAATATTGTTTTTCAATACAAGAAATAAGTCAATACATTTTTAAAACATTTTACTTGTCATAAAATAGCAGAGAATGGTGAGACTATTTAGTTTTTCTATAGAGAAACTTTCACATTAGAAAATCTGATAGAAAATTACATGCTTGAGGGCACCTGGGTGGCTCAGTGGGTTAAGCCTCTGCCTTTGGCTCAGGTCATCATCCCAGGGTCCCAGATCAAGCCCCACATTGGGCTCTCTGCTCAGCAGGGAGCCTGCTTCCCTCTCTCTCCCTGCCTGCCTCTCTGCCTGCTTGTGATCTCTTGTCAAATAAATAAATAAAATCTTTAAAAAAAAAAAAAAGAAAAGAAAAATACATGTTTGAGTTTTGACGTGTTTTTGGGCATAGAGAATATGCTGTTTGGGAGATAGCTTTTTATTTACTCAAGAGATTTTGCAGTTATGAATTGCTGCTGAGTTGGGGGTGATTCTCTTATGTTAAGTAAATTGGCAAAAATAAATAAGGAAAGTACAGAATATTGAATATTTTCATCAGCAATACGTGCTATTTCTATTGTATACAAGCTATAAAGTCTTAGACGACCTCAAATTTACTTTGTTGGGAGTCCAGGCTTTTATAGTCTGAGATACAGGAGGAAATCCTATCCCTCATTGCACATCAAAAATGTTACACAGAAGAGACAGAATTTCAGAAAACTAATAAATGAAACAAAATACTGCTTAAACTAAGTAGGGAAAAAAGAAGGGGTTCTTGGCATGCATTAGCCCTGAAAGGTATTATTCCACTGCACACGTATTTATTGAACATCTCTGTGTTGGGAACCCCTTAAGGTGCTTGAGATAAAGCAGTAAATAAGCAGATCACATAACAGAAAAGATCAAGCCATTAAAATATAAGACAATCATAGGTGAATCAATACTAACTATCCAAGAGTCAGGTAATAAGGCCTGCAAATGATATATAAAAATCCATACATCTAGGGTCACGGAACTCAGGAAAAAAAGCCTTGAGTAATTATTGAAGTTTCTGTTTACTTAAACCAGAGATAAATACCACTTGTACTGGCTTAAGCCAACGCATAATTTATTAAATGTAAGTAAGTTCTTCCCAGAAGTTATTTGTGGATTTATGGTCTGTTTAAAATGGTATAAATGGAGTCCTGGCATTGATCACTGTGGGTGAAGTGCATCTTAGGTAAAAGCTCTTGTGGGGAAAACTGGGAAGTCTCCACCTCGTGGCTGTGCGCGACTGTTTTCATATGAGGACGACTTCTTCAAGCCCAGCACTGTGCTTTTGCATGTTCTCCACTGGGGCATTCTGTTCGTTTCATCCACAATAGACATCCTATATCTTGACAGTTGTGATATTTTTATACTTTAACCAAGACCTGTGACTTGTAAATAACTATTTGTCAAAGTGGGAGTCTGTGGCTCCTTGAAAACTGTTTCAGTTCTATTTTCTCCCTCCTTTTTCTAAAATTTTATTTAATTCTTATAACATTCCAGAGCCTGGGATAGGTGTTTTCACAAATAAGTCCCTTAATCTCACAGTAACACTGTGAGCATATGTCCTCTATCTAACTCATACATGAAAAGAGTGAATGTTTCAGTAATTTGTACAGGTTAATGAAAGTAGTAAGAGTAAGAACTGATAATCTATTTGTAAGACCCAGATGCTCATATCTGTGCCTACTCCTGGATACATTGGTAACACATTCTCTAACATTTATCAACTACTTTATTAGCAACTCCAATATTGTTCTGGTGAATGGTTTAAAACAAAGTTTGTTTCATTTTTTTGTGTATCTTATTTTCTGCTGTCAGACTGGGAGCTCCTTAAAGATATGAATCTTGTTATATATTAATGTGTTTAAAGGCTTGATCTCTGTCCATAGATGTCAATAGGATATATTGCTTGATTGATCAAATCCCACATTATAAACCAATTATTTCCCAGATCATCACAAATCTAATGGGCACATTTATTTTAATAATAGATCTGGAAAAGAGGTCTTTCATTATTTATATTCTCTAATGCCTTTTTGGGAAATAGGTCAGTAGAAAACCTCCAACTGAAGCTGCCATCAGCTTATTAGCTCACGTAAGCTGAGAAGGAAAAGCAAATACATGGCCAGCATTCCACATATGTGCAGACAAAGAGGTACACTGGGAAGATTCTTAGCGTTCATCCAGTAAGGGAAATAAAAGATAAAATGTAACTAAATATTAGTATCTCCAACTCCGCTCTAAATATATAGATCGGTTTTTTGTTTTTTTTTTTGTTTTGTTTTGTTTTGTTTTTCTGGTGGGACTGTAATATTTTTTATTTATGTATTTTTATTGATCTATTTTTGAGATGTAATTAACATATAACACAGTTTAAGGATTACATGTTGATTTGGTACATATATATTGCAATGAGATTATCACTGCAGTTTAGGAAACACCTGTGTCATGTCACAGAAGCATATATCTGTTATATATAAAGAACTGTATTATGTATAATGAACTCATACAACAAATAATAAGATTGAAAAATGGACAGAGGGACTAAGTGGACATTTTTCCAAAGAAGACCTAGAAACGGTCAACAGGTACATGAAAATGTGCTCAACATCACTAATCATTACGGAAATGCAAATCAGAACCACAAGGAAATATCAACTTGTATCTGTTAACATAGCTGCCACCGAAAAGATAAGATGAAATAGAAGTTGGTAAGGATGTGGAGAAAAGGAAACCTTTGTGCACTGTGGGTAGGAATGTAAATTGGTATAGTCAATAAGAAAAGTGGTAAGAAGTTTGGTAAAAAATAAATAAGTAAAAACAGCACCGCCATATTATCCCGTAATCCCGCCTCCGGGTGTATACCCAAGGGAAACGAAAACAGAATATTGAAAAGATAGTAGCACTCATAGGTTTATTACAGTATTATTCATAATAGCCAAGATATTGTCTGTCTCTAAGTGTCTGTCAAGGGATGAATGAATAAAAGAAGACTATATATATATAAAATATATATAACATACATAACATACATATATATCTCATATAATATTGTATATATTATATACATAGATGATGAAATATTACTCAGCCATGGGAAAGAAGGGAAACCCATCCTGTTGCAACAACATGAATGAACCTTGAGAGGATTATGTTAAGTGAAATAAGTTAATAAAGAATGTTGTATGACATCATTGGCATGTGGAATCTAAAAAAGCTGAACTCAGAGAAAGAGTAGAAGAGCCTAATGGTTAAGGAGCTTGGAGGGTGGGGAAGTAGGGAGATGTTGGTTAAAAGGGTATCAGCTTGAGAATAGAGGATGAGTACGTTCTTGAGATCTAAGGCAGAGCATTGTACTTGCAGCCAACATTACCATATTACATCTGCAAAGTTGGTGAAGGAGTAGATCTTAAACATTCTAACCACAAAAAAGAAATGATAATTATGTGGTGAAAATCACTATTTTGTTGTTGTTGTTGTTAATACACGATGCTGCATGTGGTCAAATTGTGCACACATTTATCTTCCAAGACTTTTTTGGGCCACTTAGATATAAGTATTGCTTTTGGTTACTATTATAAAGGGAAAAGCTTAGTTTTAGAAATAGGTAAAGTATTATATATATATAAACTGCATAATAACCATCATCCCTGTGAAACTTTATGTACGTGATGTGAACTCTTTAGTTCTAGCCCTAGAGATGACACTTCAAAAAGACTTATTTACCTGGAGGTCGTTATTTCCCTATGAATTAGATGTACAAAATTGGGTGTATAGTTAGAGGTCTGAAGTCAATTAGTTTGCTACACATTTGTAAATATACATCATACCCTCCTAAATTTTTCTGCTAGTGTCTTTTTCTTTCTGGGGTTTATTTTGCTATTCTTGAGCAAGTCTAATAGAAAGTGAAAATACCAAATATTTTTTAACAAGAAAGAAATGGAAGCCAAATAAATGAAATTTCTGGTTTTCAGGTATATTGGGGAAAAACGTCTGGGATAGATAACATAAAATGTATATGTCTGCCTTACCTTAGGATCAGAAGATCTTGATGTATTTGGCTTGAGTTCCTTTCGGTTAACAGCTGGCTAGAGGTGAAAATCACCTCTTCCTGTAAAATAGGACTTGTGCTCTACATTTTAGCACAGGTCCTTACAGTCATCTCCCTGACTCTAAATTGTGGTGGAAATTAGAATCCATTAAGTGCTCAGTTTTTTTTCTCATAAGGTAGAGCATTTTTTTTTTCCTTCATGCTAAAGTAAATGCTTTCTTGTGATGGCAAAATTTGCTTCAGGTTCACAACTCTATTAAAGTTAGGTAAATAACCTGAGAAGGCAGTGTGCTCCAAAAAAAAATTGAAAAATTACAAATTTATTTCCCTGCATCTGACTCAGTTTGACTGTTTGAATTACTTAGCAGGACACTGTTAGCTTTTGGTTATCCAGCTTTGATCCTGAAATTGCCTTTAGTATTTTTTAACCCCAAGATCAATTAATTTCCATGTTCTGCAGGAACTTTTCCTGTTACTCGTGTGTCTCTCTTCTAATTCCACTATCACCACTTTAACCTTAAAGATTACCACCTTGATCCAGACTCCCTTGAATGTATTTGAAACCATTTACACTTGAGTGCTACTCTGCCTATCCAGCCACATCACACCTACTAACGAGGTGATCCCATTACTGCATTTTGCCACATCATCCTTATTTTGGACTTTGCTATCTCAGTGCTCTTCAAATGCCTGTAACCTGATTGGAAACCTTCTGCAATATTCTCACCCAAGTGTGCCATATTCTCTCAGTCCTGTTACACTTCTATAAAACAATCTTTAAGTAGTCTAATTATTAATGCTCTTTTTAACTTTTTTGTCTTAATTTTTCTCTAAAAGTTAATTGTGGATCATTTAATTTGTGTCATTATTGGTTAACTTTTCTGAGTCCTTTATTCACTAATAACATAAATATATTGAAGCTATAAATCATGTCAAATACTTATTTTCCTTAATGCTGCCATAGGAGAGTTGGAGACCATGATGACTTGTAGATGTTCACCACTTGTGTAAGATAATGATGGAGGTGGAGATGTTACAGGGAAATTTCAGGAAACTTGCTCATGGTAATTTAAACCAACCATAGGTTGTCAGTGTACCAGGTTTTTATTCTTAAAGGAACTATGGACATTAATAGCTAAATGATCAGTTGTTAAGGTATCCAAGGTCACATGATTACATATGCAAATTCCATGCACCACCCCCCCCTTTTATTTTTTTAATATCTCACTCATTTACTTGTCAGAGAAAGAAAAGAGAGAGAACACAAGCAGGGAGGGGGAGCAGCGGGCTCTCCCTGCTGAGCAAGGAGATGGATGCCAGACTGGATCCCAGGATCCTGGATCATGACCAGAGCCTAAGGCAGACGCCCAACCTACTGAGCCACCCAGGCGGCCCTCCATGCCTTCTAATAGAGATCCTGGGGTTAGTTTTTGGAATATATTCTTCATCTATTATGGGATCATCTATACCTTTAAGATCTAAAAGAATTAAGTTGGGTAAGTGTCCTCCTTAAGGTCTAAAGAACTAGGGTAGCCATTTAAATTATTGTCTAAATTGGGAGACTTCAGGAGTGAAAAGTTGCCTAACCAGATGGAATACTGGGGTAATGGTTATAAACTGTGGATATTTAGATAAATATGGATAAATGTGGATAGGTGGCCACTGTCAATAAAGCTTGAGGAGGTGAAGAGGATTTCACATTTAGCTCTAAGCTCACTACTGTGCCCCAGGAAAAATTAAGAGAATGCATTCTTTCTTTGTATACCCGTAACTAGTTGATTCTAAAATGACACTCGGTGGTTTCTGCTTTAGTGATTTCTACTTCCTGGTATTCATGAGTTTCTGAAATCCTCTTCCACTTGAGGGCTGAACCTAGGGGTTTGCTTCTAAAAAATGGGTTATGGCAGAAGAGATTGGATGTCATTTAGAGGATTAGGTTACAAAAGACTGTGCCACAAGGGAAAAAAGATGCTGGGTCTTGTTTCTGAGGATTATTTCATCATGTCAATTACATTTCTTTATTTCTTAATTTATTAGGAGAATTTAAAAAAGTAAAGAATACATGTTGATTGTCCTCTTAGACTCTGCCATTTGTTTTGTCTTTGCTTGCATTCTCTGGTGTTCTCCAGAATTATCTTTTTGATGAAGCCCATGTGTCAAGAAACCAAGAGAGACCTCTCTAGCTAATAGTCAGCCAGCACCTGAGTTTGAATTTATCATCTTACTGAAGAGAATTCCTTTGAGTTTTAATAATTTGTCTGTAAATTCCCTTAAGTTTTCTTTTTCTTTCTTTTTTAGTTTATAGAGAGAGCAAGAGAGTGGGGGGGTGAAGGGGGAAAGGAGAGAGAGAATCTTAAGCAAGCTCTATACCCCGCGTGGAGCCTGATGCAGGGTTTGATCTCACAAAACTGAGATCATGACATGAGCTGAAATCAAGAGTCGTGTGTGTGACCAACTGACTTACCCAGGCACCCATGTAAATTCCCTTAAGTTTTATATGAAGTCTTAATATTAAGCATATCTACAAAAAAGTAATTTTTTTCTAATCTAATTTTCATAGATTGCATTATTTCTTTTAAATTTGAAAGGATATCTACAATGTTGAAAGAAATAATATTTAATACTCTTGTCTTACCCATGACTTAAAGGAAAAGGCTACCAAATTTTATATTTAAGGGTGGATTCCTACAAATTATATTGAAACATCTAAGAAACTAAGAACTAACTATGTTTCTCTATCTCAACCGAATTTCTATTTTAAGTCCTAATTCTTTCTGATAAATGTATTGTCATTCAGTCATGGATTCTCCAGCTCATCCATGTTCAATTCACTTAACAGAGTTTTCCCTTCTCCTGACATCTCTTAGGGACTGGTCTATGAACTCAAGCAGCTACAGGCAATCATAGTATTGGGTTTAGGGAGGCAACTGGTCCTTTGTTGAGGCCTCTTCGGTTGCTTCTGTTGTTACCATATTCTTGTCTGGGGCCACAGTTAATGCCATGTTTTAGTGGGAAGTCTTCTCCTCATGATTATGATACTCCTCCAAGTCCTCTGCTTCTCTGTGTTATGCATGATTCTCAGCAACATGAGAAGGTATGTGGCTGTTTCTCAAGCTGTGTGTGGACATGTGTGGGCTGACTGAGCCTGACATGGCCCTACCTGCTTATGCATTTTATCCAACCAACCTTTGCTCGATTGCTTGCCTTGCCATAGAAGAGGGGATTCTCTGCAGGGCAACTAAGAGACACATGAAAAAAGATTGCGCATAGTTTTGGGTCTTCATATTTACCTGGGTTCATTTTTTTTCTCCCTTGCTTTTGACATCAAGAATTGAACAGTTTTGTTCTCTGGATCTGCTAACATTTGTTACAAGGGTGATCTTATCTCAAGTGGGGGAAAAATAAAGGTAAAATTAGAGGATAAAGAACAGTATGATAGAAATATGGAGAACACATTCACTAATACTTTTTTAAAAATTAAACATATAATGTATTATTTGCCCCAGGGGTACAGGTCTGTGAATCGCCAGGTTACACACTTCACAGCACTCACCATAGCACATACCTTCCCCAATGTCCATAACCCCACCACCCTCTCCCTCCCCCTCTCCCTCCCCCTCTCCCCCCAGCAACCCTCAGTTTGTTTTGTGACATTAAGAGTCTCTTATGGTTTGTCTCCCTCCCGATAGCATCTTGTTTTATTTTTTCCTTCTTAACCCCCGACCCCCCACATTGCCTCTTAACTTCCTCATATCAGGGAGATCATATGATAATTGTCACTAATACTTTTTAATATGACCTGGCTGCACTGAGGTCATTGAGCATAATGGTTAAGCATGTGGGCTTAGACACAAAGTGTTGAGTTAGACCTTAGAGCTTAATGCAGCTAAGTCTCACTAGCCCTTTATTTTTATCTGGAAGATGTGAATAAGCATACCTATATTCTAGAACTGTGAAAAGGGGTATTTATATCACATTAAAGCCCTTGGTACACAAAGGGTTTGTTCATGCCATGGTGTAGCAGTGAGTCTACCCAGTTAACCCATTATAATTAGACCTTTAAAAATTTAAAAAATTTTTTTATAATTAGACCCTTTAAAATTTTTTTTTTACTTTTTTTTAAAGATTTAATTTATTTATTTGACAGAGATCACAAGTAGGCAGAGAGGCAGGCAGAGAGAGAGGGGGAAGCAGGCTCCCTGCTGGGCAGAGAGCCCGATGTGGGGCTCTATCCCAGGATCCTGGGATCCTGACCTGAGCCAAAGGCAGAGGCTTTAACCCACTGAGCCACCCAGGTGCCCCATATGAGACCATTTTGATACAATATTTTTCCATTACTATTAATTTTCATTCTAATTTTCCCTACCATCTTGCACAATAGAGGCCAATATTATTTTAACAACTTGTTTTTCATCTTCATTGTCAATACACTATAGAGATCCACTTTATGATATATTGTGTTTTAAATGGTGGAACAGTTAAATAGGTTGGCAACACAGTTGCCATTTTAGACCCTAGTATCTAAAATTAACATGGTCTGATAGCAATGAATTGTGTGCCACAATTCCTTCCTAACTAAAACTATATAGTATTTTTGCATTAATAGAATTTTGATGACCCAGGGTGACAAAAATTTCAAAACTTGGAAACCCTTGAAAGAGATCAACTAGTACAAGTAAGAAAATAGCCATACTCAGAACCCAACCACCTAGTTTTTAAGGTATTTCATCAAAATCATCTGACTGGAAGATGAAAAGCAGTTCAAAAGTATGAACAGTGACAAGCTTTACAAACCTCTACAGTCACATTAAAGGTCAAATTATTTCTAATTTGAAATTTAGCCAATCTGTCATGCTCAGTGTTGGGGAAGAGAGCATTTTGTTAAGCAAGGTGGCTTAAGTTTGCCCTGGCTGCTGTAGCACCAAAAAAAGATGACGTGGGTAATGGGGCAAATGTGAGGATTTATTTTTCATGCAGTAAAGAACAAAATGGATGTTTCTGATGGGAGGGTGGCTCTTTGCAAAGCTGTGATGTAGGCGCTCAGACTCATCTCTAAAGCCCATGTCTTCAACCTATGCGTTCCATGATTGCTGTGTCCTATGCTTCCCGAGGAAGGCTGTCACTGTCAATACAGCTGTTTGTGTCCCCGAAGGAAAAATAAGACTGATAGCTACAATTTCAAAGAAGAGCTTAAATTTTTTTTAATATAATAATATGATGTATTCTCACAGGTTGTATGTGTGTTTTGTCTTTTTCTGGAGATCTTTTACTAATTTTTCTGCTGTTTTACCTTAGCAAGATTCTTAGGTATTTGTGCCTCTAATTCATCATTGACAACTGGCCTGTAGCTATATTCTTACCAAATGACCCGGTGGAATAATGCATATTTGAATTGCTTATTTTACTAAAAATACTTGCTAGGAGGTTCTAAAATGACTAGCCAGTTCAAGGGTTTCCATTCTTGAAACTGTCCAAAGATTCTATTTAGAAAAACATTTTCTCATCTTTTGATACTAGATATTGAACAAATGTAAGATTACATTTAAAATTTATTAGGCTTAGACATCTTTAACTGGAAGGGAAACACCCAGGAGCCAGGAAGCATTCTCTGTCACACAATAAAACAAAGAGGTTTGCTTGGAATGCTGCAGCTAAATAAATTGTCTCTGCCATGAGTATGGTTAAAATAAATCTTAGGAGTAAGATAATGTGTTGATAGTAAAGTAGGAATCTCTGGAAAATATGGAGGAAATAAGGAATATGGAAATCATTTGGAGGCACAGAACAGAAACTTTATTTTATGTGAGTAGTGAGATATGTTTCAATTCAAACTGTTAAGTATATAATCACATTATTTACTAGAAGTAAATTTCTAATTAAAGCAAATCTCATGTTGATATATCATCTTGCTTGACTTGCCTTGGGCCATAGCAATGCTTACAAATAAGTTTTGGTAATTTAATCTTAGCCATTTTGGTAGTAGTCTCTGTCATTCCTTTCTTCCTCTTCTTTATCTTTGTCCTTAGAATGAGAGTGGTTAACCTGATTGCTTTATTTATACCCTGAGAAGAAAACGGTCCCTACAGTAGTGTTTGACTTATGCAGTGTGATTGCCTCTGGGAGAGTGAGTTTGACTCCTGACATATTAGGCAACACACAGTCTCCTGAATTGATATTGAACACCCTGAAATATCTTATGTTAGAAAAAGTACATTATGGAACTTCTCCTGTCCCCTGTAGATAGGACTTGTCCAGTGCCATACATAAGTCCACATTTTATTTTTGGATAGCTCATTGTTTAAAGAATTTTCCCTATTTTTAATTTATAGCAAGATAGGGGAACTGAGTGCTGTCATGTGATGTCTCAAACAAATGCTGCCTTTTATTTATTTATTTTTTACTGAAATGAGCACAGATAATGATGGACATCTCATGTTACAACACTTCCCAAGCTGTTAGAACAAGAATCACCGAGTCAGTAAAAGTTACAGGTACTTTTCTCGGTGTTGGGAATATAGTAGTGGAAAACATCTTAAAAGTAAGGCAGAGAGGGGTGCCTGGGTGGCTCGGTGGGTTGAAGCCTCTGCCTTTGGCTCTGGTCATGATCCCAGGGTCCTGGGATCAAGCCCCGCATCGGGCTCTCTCCTCAGCGGGGAGCCTGCTTCCTCCTCTCTCCCTGCCTGCCTCTCTGCCTACTTGTGATCTCTGTCTGTCAAATAAAAAAAAGATTTAAAAAATCTTAAAAAAAAAAAAAGTAAGGCTGAGAGAGCTTTCTACCACCTGGACACCAAAAAGGAATTTTAGTTTATATATGGTGAAGCCAATAGAGCTGGATCTCCAGCTATAAACCTTAAACCCCCAAACAATTTACCTTCAACTGCTCACAGTAAGTTCTCATAATCCATTGAGGTTGCTCATGTCCAGCGTTCAGTATTATTGCTCCCCTTTGTTCTCCCAATTACAATGTTGTTGACATGCCCTCAAACAGCCTTAGCCACTAGAGCAGACTTCATTTGGATCCTGGCCCTGACAATCTATGCTTTAGGAAATTTTCTATTATTACGGCCCATAATATTCTTGGACATAATTGTCTGTCTCTCTCTCTCTCTCTCTCATTTTGTTTGTTTGGGACAAAACACCTTCCTGAAGTAAAATAATACCTTGGAAAATGTCAAAGAATAATAAGTGGGTTTCTTAATGCTAAAAAAAAAAAAAGCCTCTTTGGGATACAGGGACATTATCAGACAGAATGCAAAGCTATAAATGTGAAATGTTTTGTCGGCCAAAGTAATATTTCTGTGTCTGCTGAACAGTAATGAGTTTCATAGTCTGGAATGGAAAGGTCGGGAGGTCAATGTCATTATGACAGATTTTAGAATATAAGTAATAGGAAGCAAAGAAAATCTAAATGACAGGCCCTGAAATTGTATGTGTGTCCCTGAGTTATAGTCGCCATTTGTGGTAATTTCTTTTCTTTTCTTTTTTTTTTTTTTAAAGATTTTATTTATTTATTTGACAGACAGAAATCAGAAGTAGGCAGAGAGGCAGGCAGAGAGGGGAAAGCAAGCTCTCCACTGAACAGAGAACCCAATGTACGGCTCAATCCCAGGACCCTGAGATAATGACCTGAGCTGAAGGCAGAGGCTTGAACCCACTGAGCCACCCATGTGCCCCTTAGTGATAATTTCTTAAACTGTATGCAGCAAGACACAGAAGGAAAATTGGAGTGGAAGCACCTAAGGAAATCAAGGGAATGCTAATAGATACATTAAGACAGAATTAAGGAATGAAGAGAGATGAGGGAGAAATAAGAAATGTGATGTGATTAGCGGGAGAATATTTATGATTGTGAAAGTGAAGGTAAGAAACTGACCTAAAGGACTCACAGCCTTCCCGAGGGATGCTATTGTGCTTTTGCTGAAGTACACTGCTCGCAAACAGGCCAGCATGTGTGTATGCAACCAGATGGAAGTGGTGATGGAACATTCAAAGTCTCAGTCACCTAAAAAAGGTTTGAAATCAAGGTGTCTGCCAGCCCCCGGGCAGGTGGTGGTGTCTTGTGGGTCCAGGCTGCAAGTGGAACAAGGCAGCCTCTGAAATATGACCCCGGGTCTGTGATTAGGCAGTGATATTTTGTTAAATGTACTGCACTAGAAGGAAACTCGGGGTTTTTAAAATAGATTAGAAATTAAACTGATATTTTTTAATGTGACTTGATCAGTATTAGCATTTTTCAAAAACCAAATGTGTAAAATTCATTTCTGCAAGTCATGAGTGCAAGGTGTTGTGAGTATGTGAGTCACTGGTCTGTTTCTGAGATAAAACATGAGCAAAGCTATGCACTGAACATTTTTATTTATTTATTTTAAAGATCTTATTCTTATGTTATTTCCACACCCAATATGGGGCTTGAACTCACAACTCCAAGATCAGAAGTCAAATGCTCTACCAACTGAGCCAGGCAGGCACCCCCACACTCAACATTTTTAATAGAAAAAAAACACATTTTAGGTAATCAGGGTAAGCAGCACATATACATATATATTATACATATATTTTTGTTATTGTTTCCATGTGATTTTATATTCCTAAATATTGTACAGGTTATACAATGGTTGGTTATTAATAAAAAAAATCATAATGAAAAATTAGATATTCCTAAGGAAAATAAAATTTAGAGGTTACAACTGGGTTTACTAATTTCATATATTGAACATCTTTTCGTATCAAGTACATACGTATACCTTTCTATTTACTGGTAGTACAGTTGTAGGTAAAGTATAATTCAGTTTAAGATTTCTTCATAAATGGATATATTGTTTCCATGTTAAGAGCAGTGACTCAGTTTTAGTCCTGGAAATCTTCTAGTATGGCCATAGGCTGTATTCAATGAGGTTGTAAAAATGTATGTGTGAAGACAGAGTATAGATAGATAAGATCTCGTTACCTATGGAACTTGAGGCTACAGTAAATATTGAAGGAGAAATAAATAGAAAAAAATAAATTAAATAGCAGTCTCTGTGAAATTATGGTAATTGTTTGGAGAAAAGACAAAATTGCATATTTTATTTTTTGCTAGATTTCACCAAATGTTCTTCCTAGAAAGAGCATACCAGTTTACCCTTCCCCAAATAGTTGTAGGAAACTGCCTTTTTCTCCATATGCTATCAGTGATTATTATCAGTTTTACTCATCTAATTGCAACATTTGACCATTTATTCATGTTTTAAGTCATTTGAATTTCTATACAAATTGCTTGTTAATAGATTTTTCTCCATGCTTCTACTGTTTCAGGTCTGAATTATTTATAAGTGGTGCTTATTTATTATGGATATTAATCCCTTTTGTTTTACTTTATTTATTTTTATTTTTTATTGTTATTGTTATGGTAGTCACCATACAGTGTGTCATTAGTTTTTGACGTAGATTTTTTAAATTTATTTAACAGAGTGAGCACAAGCAGGTGGGGTGGCAGACAGAGGGAGAAGCAGGCAGAAGAAGGCTCCCTGCTGAGCAGAGAATCTGACGCAGGACAGATCCTAGGACCCTGGGATCATGATCTGAGCTGAAAGCAGACGCTTAACTGACTGAGGCACCCAGGCATCCCAGTCCCTTTTGTTTTATATGTGACAAATCTTTTTTCACTGAGCCACCCAGGCGCCCCAATCCTTCTTTTTGTTTTCTATGTGACAAATCTTTTTTTGTTATTTAAAGAGAAGGTTTTTGTTTTCCCTCTTCATATCACCTCTGTGAGCTATCTTCTGTATTTTTAGCCTACTTAATCAATCCCTATGCTAGCCATGTGTTTCTACTGAATTTAACACTGGACATTTATAAAAGAAAGATAGACATCAGTAGGTATGTGGACAAAGTGAGAGACACACATTCTCCGTGACTCAACCTTTCATTTCATATCCTAGCCTCATTGTGAAAGATCCCTGTGCAGATGTTTGCTCCCTCTCAGGATATGGGTGTCTTATGGGAAACCTGATCCTGGTGATTTTCCTAAGACATTGATAGCTGTTCTCCACATGTCAAGAGAGTTATAGAAATAGGAGTCATCATTCTCATCATTCTGGAGGGATAGATATGAGTCTAGTTTTCCAAGCTAAAGGCTCTGATGTCTTTGTGCTTACTTCTGCTTTCCCTCTAACTTATTTTTATCTATCACAGTATTACTATTGGCAGACCTGTCTTTCAAACATTGTTGCATTAGAGCATGGGAGTCTTAGCTTTAATTGGATTTTTCTTTGGGATTGAATGAAAGAGGATACTCAACTACTAACATAAATATTAGCTAGTGTTGAGATACTGAGCTTATATTGGCTCAAAGTGTAAATCAAAAGACTTTTGTATAGGTTACTAAAACTCAGCTAGAATAATGTTCTTATGTATTAAACCTCTCTATATAAGGCAAGAAATTTAGTCTAGAATAGACTCCTACTTTATGACAAGAAGCTCCTAAAATTACATTAGATTTAGTTGGTTGGCTCATTCATGACATAGATGAGGACAAAGAATGCTTTTCCTCTAACTAGAAAGATGAGGAGTTTGGGAGCTTCACTGTTCTATCCTGTCATTTTCTATTAACACTTTTTTGCTCTTCTCTGGTGCCTTTCCTTGGTCAACTGCAGACAGAGAAAATTTAGGTTGCAATTACATTGTTACATTATATTATTGTAACACATTTAACAATAAAATTTTTACTTGCAATATTTATTGAACTCTTCTGCAAATAATGCTCATGTCATCTGAAAAGTATTCAATGAAAAACCCAGTGTATCAGGGATAGGCAGCTGATGTTTGATATTTTCTTAATATAACTGTTTTAGCTATTTATAACTATTTTATCATCTGTATAAATATTTTACATCTGAGCATGTTAAATGTCTTCTATTTCATCTTCCAAACAGTCGATTAGATATACTTTGCCCTTCTAAAGCACATAATAATCTGTTGCAATCATAAAAAGTTGGGAGAAGTTTTTAGAATGCTCTTTTCATTCAGTACATAAGGTAAGCCTGGTAATTTTACAAAAATCAAGTTAAGAACAATCGCTAGCACCAATACAAAACATAGTCAGAAGCCCAAGTTAAGGGCTCCTGGGTGGCTTAGTTGGTTAGTTGGCTTGGCTCAGGTCATGATCCCAGAGTCCTGGGATCAAGACCCACATCGGGCTCCCAGTTCCATGGGGAGTCTGCTTCTCCCTCTGACCTTCTCCCCTCTTATGCTCTCTCCCACTCTCTCTCTCTCAAATAAAAAAAAAAAAAAGCCCAAGTTAATGTGGTGCACACTAGGGACAATATAATATGCAGAATTGTTGAGAACCCCTCAAAACTATATGAGTTAGTTGTAGATCAAGAAGAAGTTACCAAGATCAAAGGTTAAAATGTTATTATGAAAACTTACTGGCATTAATGTACGGGAACGAGTTCCAATTTTGTTTGATGCTTATCAAACTATACTTGTTACTTTCTTTGCATTCAGTCACCCCATGAAACTGTTGACCCTCTTGGTAGTGATATTTTCATTGAGCTTTTGAGAATTAGATTCCCAACATTTTCAGATCACGTACAATGCCTTCTAGTAATGCTCATGTAAATAAAGATACTATTTGAGGAGGATATCTCTAATACATTCTGAGTGCTGGCAAAAGACACCATTTTTTAGGGGGGGAACCCCCCAAGTTTAGTAGTTCACACACTCATGTTTTCTCCAGAAATGGTTATTTTATTAGTATCAACAAATCTCTCAGCAAGAGAATATTTATAGAACTAAGAACATTTAAAGAATGATTCTGTTTTAGTCTTCCATAGTTTTATTTCCAGGAAGATGAAAGGATGAGTATCAGTTGGTTAAATAAATAAATGAGTAAATGAAGGGCCTTGCATCAGTGCGCACCCTAGAAAGAGTCAACGTCCGTATCACACATTTAGTGAATGATGATTAGGTGATTAGGCATGGTCTGTGCAAGCCTAATCGTGGGGGCCCTTGCTTTCTACATACATACTAAGTCAGGGTTTATTAACAGCAGTTAAGGTGCTTCAAACCATAGAAAAGAGAAAATGTGAAAAGACAACAAATTGGGATAAACAGTGTTAGAGTTACAGAATGAAAAGTGTGTCTTGTGACCTTATTTTGATCAGCCACATTATGATTCTAAAGATCCATGTGCACCAATTAAGATAGACTTATTTTTGTTTTTCGAATCTGCAGTTGAGTTTACTTGATTGAAACCTGCTTCCCTTACTATCCCAGAGCTAGGAGAGTCCTAGTTGATGATAGACTGTGCTCTGCTCAGGAGCTCCGTGTGTCAGTGATCCCATGGCTGTGTTCCCCAGATGAGCAGAGATGCTGCTTACACTGTTTTGTAGTTCCAGAAATCAACAGGAAACCAGTGAAAGTGATTCAGGTGCATTACATAATAATGTAATAATGAGTTGAGAGTGAAGGAAAAATTATTTCAGTGTATTTTGAGACTTTTTTTTGCAAATTCATTTATAAAACATTTTTTGAACATTAAAAAGATGATGTGATGAAAATTTAAAAAAAATTAAAAGATGATGTGAGATGAGGTACCACTTGCTTTACTCTGTTATTTCACTTACCTTAATAATAGTCCTGCGAGATAGGTACATTATTAGCTCCATTTTACAGATGGCCAAACTGAGACTCAGAAGATGAAGTGATTTCCTCAAGGTTACCTGTTGAGTAAATATTAGAGTTGTAGTTGAATCCAAGGTCTCCTTACACTGAAGCCTGTGCTCCAAAGCACTGTAATTTCTGGTCTCCCTGTCATTCTGCTTAGCATGCAGAAGCCCATTTTCTACAAAAGGCAATTAATTGTTCATAAGCATGAGGCTGTTTTCTTTTTTTGTTAATGGAACATTTTTGCTGTTAAAGGTGAATTTCAGATTGACAGGAATCTCAGCTGCTCTGTGTTGCTTCCTTGGGGTAGGGAGGAGGGAGCTGCTGCGGTTTGTAATGCAGAACTCCTCAGCTCTTTCCTGAGAGATGGAGACGGAGACCATGTGGCATTAGTCACATGTTGGGGGAACCAGAAGACAGGCACTCAACAAACGTCCATTCAGTCTGTGTGTCCTAAGCCACTCTCTTCCATTGCAACATTGATTCTTATCTTCATTTTAAATGTAATTTTGTTTAATCAGGACTGTGATGATAATTACACAGGATTGTGGTTGTGGACTATTTGGACAAATTTTAATTGAAAAATACCGGTCAGAAGGCAATCTGTTACTCAGGGAAGAAAAAACTCACGAAAGAACTAGTTTACTAAATTGAGGAAGGTGCGGGCCAACAACTCTGCAGGTCAGCCAGGATATGAGGGGCAACAGACCTTAGAAAAAGACTTTCTCCACCAGGTGGTGGGTATTGTAGAGGGCACGGATTGCATGGAGCACTGGGTGTGGTGCAAAAATAATGAATACTGTTATGCTGAAAAAATAAAAAAAAATAAAAAAAAAAAAAGACTTTCTCACTATAGTGAGAAAGAGACAGACCGTGGTGGGGAGGTGCGCTGATGATGAGGGGAGGGGTGCGGTGGGTGAGAGAATTAGGGAAGAGGAATCTGGAAAAGGAGTACTATAACTTAGTTTTTTTCAAGTAAATAGTGAAGACAAAGGAGAACCTGTAGTAGTATGTTAAAACAGTTAAAGCCCGAGTTGCCCTCCCCATAGCTGACTGGCTACTATTCTTGAGCAAAGGAACGTTAGTTTATTGTAATGGTATTATAATTCATAAAACCGGGTTCAAATGAGAGAAAAAGTAGTACAAGCTAGGTCATCAATCATCCCACTAGTGACACTTTTGTGAGGGGGGTGGTGCCTTCTAGGGTGGCATTCATAAAAGTTTTATGTCACAGGAGAAAAAAATGATGGTTGAAAGCAGAAGAATGTGAATAAAAGGGGTAACTTGAACTTCTACACCTGAGAGCCTAAGGCTTACTTGGCCCCTGTTCTCCTGACTGTGGTCATGGCGATGTTATCAACATGGTCATATTGAGGAAATGTGTAAGTTTCGTGACTGCACTTGCACTGTCTTGTTGGGCCAGTGGGTCACCATCACTGTTTGGAAAGACAACCAGAATTCCCTGGACTGGAAGAGGCCCGTTTTTCCCATACGTGCGTGAAGGTTGCAAACAGTGTAAGCAGGCAGCTCTAACCAACAGTGAGAGGTCGGCCTGTAAGATGCGTCTCCTTGGTGACGTCTGCCTTTCTGCTGAACATGCGGCATGTCCTTTGTCTTCTCTTTGTAGTTTAATTTATGTTATAAAAAGACATTTAGGAAATTCAGGGGGAATAAAAGTGTAACCAAATATGTGACAAAATTAGAAAGTAAATTAAATTCTCATTAAGAGACTTGAATTGTAAACAGATACTTTTGTACGCAGGGATCCTGCCTGGTTTGTCTTCACTAATGAGCCTTTTTTGCCGCGCTTGTCTTTCGCTCTCTCTCCTTCCTTGCACAAGATAGGACAATCATTTCCGTTTCAGTTACTTGTGGTTGTGGCTTTGTCCTTATTTTTATGGCTATAGGGCACACCAAGTCTCAGGGCAGATTAATTCCCTCAGTGTAGAAAGGGACTATCTAAAAGTAATGTTACTTTGTATACAAAATAAATTGCAGCATTTGCTGCTACTTGGGAGTAAAAAGCACCCCCCGCTGCAAGATTGTAGAATACTGTGGCTCATGAAAGCTCGTGAGTGCTTCACCTTGATATCTGGGAGAGCCCTATATATCCACAAACCCTGAACCAACAAATGTGCTTAATTTGATTTCTTCTCTTAGTAAAGAAATTGTGGTGCTTGTTGGTAGGAAGTTGGCCTCCTGTTGTTCTTTCAACTGGTAGAAAAAATACAAGGCTCCTTATTCCTACATGCTTCTGCGGCTGTCTTGTCCCTTCTGCTCTCAGCAGGATAATCTTTAGGTATGGAATTGTTGTTGATTAAAGGGTAAAAACTCTGTCAGCCACGGACTGAGGGATAGCGAGAGATGAGGAGAATGTTTTAGCCAGATGAAAAAGGAATGTTTAGTTGGACAGGAAGTTGAAAAGTAAGTGAATAAATACAGGAGAAACCAGCAAAACACGAGTTTTCCTACTGCCCCGTGCACTTGTGGTAATTATAGTAGTCCGCAGTAGTCTGCAAAGATAAAGGGAAATGTCTGCCAGAAAGTTTAGGTCCTTTGAATTGAGGATGAAGAATGGCCTTTGGGGAATACATAAAGTTCTTCAAAGGCTGTTCAGTTCTGAATGCCAAACAGGCACACCAGATAGATTCCCTTCAAAAGTACTCAGAAAAGAGGAAGTCGGCAACTGTCAATGTAGATGTCTGGGAAAACAGTGCTGACTAATGAATGATTCATCTCAACTAATTCTGCCTGTAATATCTACCTTCCTTTAGTTCAGGTTGAGAAAGGTGAAGATGGCAAAACTCACATACATAAATTCCCAAAACTTAATTTTTGCCCTATATGGTAAGGCCTGTGTTTTGAACCAATGCCTAGTCAATTAATCCCTCCTGACCTATACCTGGGTGTTGCTACCTTCTGTCTTTTAAGATGCCTCACTAACATCCCAGAGTTTTATTATCACCATTTATGGATTGAATTCTCTCAGGCATAAACTCTTTTAAATGAAGTCACTTGGGTTGAAAAGTAAATTACTTGTTATTAGAACTCATTTTCCCCTAGTGTTTTTTTTTCTGAAGGTTGTCACATTTTGCCTTATACTTACTTATTTTACTCATAGCAATTATACAGTGTGCCTTTTGCTGAAGGACACTCTAATTCACCAATTAAACACATTTCTAGGTCAATTAATACTATTTTAAATCCTTAAGCCATGGTACACTCAGCCTAACTATTTAGGTGGTTTAAGGGATTCGTAGGAAATAGTGACAATGAAGGTTTGACTGTGGTCTGCTTTATCGGTTATTACCATTATTACTTTAATAATTGGAAATACTAAGCAGGAGCACCTGCCATCATTTGACTAATGCTGTGGAAATTGGTAATGCTTTTTGGTGCTTTTATGTTTGTTTATAAGTAAAATTATATGATAAATGTCACGAAAGTAAGAATTAGATGAGAGCACACTATTTATTATTTCTTATAAATATTATTATTTACTAAGAAAATAGTATTATTTCTTAGTAAACTCTGTATTATTAAGCTTGTGGTTTAATGCTTAAAATAAACAAAATTATGTAGGTGAGTGTCAAGTGATTTTGTTTGAGAAGTAAAAGTCTTACACTGCTGAGAAACCTGATTCCCCTCTCCTTGCATGTGTATTAATTTGGTGGAACCTCAGATGTCCTTAAATGTGGAAAGTAGATGGTGAGGCTGATTTTATAGTGATAATGCTGGTTTATAAAAAGTAAACATGCTGGAGTTGACATGCCCAGAATAAATTTTTTAAAAGATTTTATTTATTTATTTGACAGAGAGAGAGATCATAAGTAGGCAGAGAGGCAGGCAGAGAGAGAGGGGGAAGCAGACTCCCCACCGAGCAGAGAGCCTGACTGGGGACTTGATCCCAGGACCCTGAGATCATGACCCAAGCCGAAGGCAGAGGGTTAACCCACTGAGCCACCCAGGCGCCCTATCCAGAATAAATTTATCTTTGGAGGCAATATACAGAGTTACTAGTATCGTTCAGAGACTGTAATCTATTGTCATCATGTATTAACTGTTTAAAAATTATCTTGTGTCTGGGTGACTCAGTTGGCTTAGTGTCTGACTCCTGATTTCAGTTCAGGTCTTGATCTCAGGGTCCTGGAATCAAGCACCCACCAGGTACCACGCTCTGTGGGGAGTCTGCCTGAAGATTCTCTCCTTTTCTCCTTCTCCCTCTGCCCCCCCGCCCTTGCATGCACACACTCTCTCTCTAAAATTAATCTTTAAAATTAATAAATTATTTAATTAATTGTCTTTTGAGCCAGAATATGTTCTACACAAGGAAACTATATTTAGTGCATCATAGGCATATCTGGTTTTTACCCACAGATAATTAGTGCCACGCTTACTGTCGAGCTTTGTTTCCAAATGTTTTGGCCATTTTAAAATATGGTTACTTTCAAAATGAAGGAAAGCACTGGAAAAGCAAAAAAGAGATTCCAAATGTACTTTGATCGTGACCTTTTTGTGTACCAAGTTACCATTAGGAAGGATTCTGCTCTGATCCAGGGTATCAGGGTGTTTTTTTTTTTTTTTAAGATTTTATTTATTTATTTGACAGAGAGATCACAAGCAGGCAGAGAGGCAGGCAGAGAGAGAGGAGGAAGCAGGCTCCCTGCTGAGCAGAGAGCCCGATTCGAGGCTCGATCCCAGGACTCCGAGATCATGACCTGAGCCGAAGGCAGCGGCTTAACCCACTGAGCCACCCAGGCGCCCCAGGGTTTTTTTGTAAGTCTCATTACTTAAGATTCACAGAGATTACACATGCGTTTTTCTGGCACTAAAGAGAGGCTGAATTCCAGAGCTTTTCTGTTGACTATTGAAATGCCAAATCTGAGTGAAGGTCATGTCTTTAAAACAAAACAAAACAGACACACAACCTCTTGGGAAAAAATAGAGTAAAATATCTTCTTATCTACATTTTATTTCCTTTCTATCTTCATAGTAGAATCTCCAGAGAGAATGTCTGGGGAGTAAAGATGATGAGTTGGGTATAGGGCCGGGTGGAGCCCTGAAGCTCTAAGCGATTTGTGAACAAAGCATAGTGTCTCACATCTAATTCTGTGCAAAGCAGTATTTAGCTATAGAAAGTGTGTAAAAAAGTCTGAGTCCAGATTTACTCAAGAGAGTATATCAAAGTGTTGAATTACTTTAAGTCTTTCTTCCCATTTTGAGTACTTTTTTTTTTTTTTTTTGGCTGCTGTGTTTTTGTTTTGTTTTGCTTTGCTTTGGACTTATTTGCTCAGCCAGCTTCTTAGGAGAGGATTTTGGGCAAAAGTAACATGCTCCTCAGGATAAATGCTCAGATTCCTCACCATTAAGAAACAAAGCAAACATACATGGACCTGGGAGAAAATTATTTTTTTTAGAATTGAAAAAGGACAAAGCATCTTCATATGCATTTTTTGAGGTATCTTCTGATGTTTTGAAGTACCACTGAATGGTTGATAGTATATAACCAAAAAGAAAGAGGCAAACAAGCCCTAAGTGATAAGAGAACAAACTGAGGGTTGAATGAAGGAAGACTATGAGGGATGGGGTAAATGCGTATGAGAGAGAGCGCTTGAGATGAGCACTGGGTGTTGTATGTTAGCAATGAATCACTGAATTCTACTCCAGAAGCCAATATTGTACGGTACATTAACTAACAAAATTTAAATTTAAAAAATCATCAAAAAACTTAACATGAAATGGTACGTTTGTTCAAATACTAAAATATTTCTTGGGTGATGGCTTTAGAGGAAATTTGATTTTAGTTGACTATTTTACATTTAGAATATGGGGCACCTGGGTGGCTCAGTCAGTTAAGTGTCTGCCTTGGGTCTCAGGTCATGATCCCAGGGTCTTGGGATCAGGTCCCACATCTGACTCCCTGCTCAGTGGAGAGCCTTCTCCCTCTCTGCTCACTCTGCTTATGTTTCCCCTCTCTCTCTCTCTATTTCAAATACATAAAATCTTAAGAAAAAAAAAGAATATAAAATACCTAGGTGTTCCAAACACTTGGAATAACCTAACTGGCAACCCCAGAATAACCAATACAGATACTTTTTTGTGTTGTCAAAAGATTACTGCACACAGTAAATTGCATGATGTTCATAAAACTTCACAACAAATGGTTTGTGCTGATATGGAATTCAAGGCATATATTTTTTAAAAACCTGTAAAGTAAACAAAGATAAAATTTCTCATTTCCCAGTTAACACTGGAACAAACACAACCATCCAAAGAATCAATTTCATTAAGATAACTTGCTAAAACAATTACAAGCATATGTTAGATTTGTATTTCTTAAAGTATTCTGGACAATATTTGTCCTTGGAAATACTTGGGAAATCTTGTGTCAATATACTGATTCTAGAAGAAAATATAATTAAACATTTTAAACATGCATCTGAAATTTGATTGATTTTTCACAGAAATTATTGAACATTTTAATTACTTCTAAAGAGAAACTATGCATTAATCTTCCGTATGAGACAATACATTACGAGGTTGTTGGCTGATATAATTTTATATCATTTGTGTCTTAATATTATTGTTGGCTACATTTTATTTTTTTAAAGATGGACCTTTCATCTTTCTTATATTATCTCCTAACAAAATGTGACTTTAGGTTCAGTGAAATACCTTATAAATCTTTTGTATAATTTTCAGCAGATGACTTGGTATTCTAGAATACACAGATTTTCTTAGGTGGTATGTTGGGGGTTCTTCCACTTTATACACTTCAGGCTTAATGTAATACATACAACTTTGATTGTTCTAGATTTTTTTATTACAGCAAGATTTATAGTATCATTTATATTTGACACGACATAACCTCTTCACACATTTTTAAAAAATATTTATTTATTTGAGGGAGAGAAACAGAGAGCACTAGTGCACATGAACAGGGGGAAAAGCAAGTACACTCCCCACTGAGTGGGAAGCCGGACTTGGGCCTTGATCCAGGACTCTGGGATCATGACTTGAGATGAAGTCAAATGCTTAACCAACTGACCCACCCAGGTGCCCCCTCTTACATATTTTTAAGAACACAGTATAGTACTGTTAAATATAATCTGAATATTCTATAGCAGATCACTAGAACTTACTCATTTCATGTAACTGAAACTTCATATGCTTAAAACAGCAGCTCCCTGTTTTCCCCTACCCCCTGACTCCTTGTCATCTCTGGCAACCACCATTCTAAGTCTGATTCTATAAGTTTGACTATTTGAGTGACCTCATGTATGTGGAATCATACATTATTTGTCTCTCGGTGACTTAATTTAGCATCATGTCCTCAAGGTTCATCCATGTTGTTAGATATGGCAGAGTTTCCTTCCTTTTTTAAGGCTGAACAATACAATGACTGTGTGTGTGTATCTGTGTGTATACACACTAGACTTTATTTATCCATCCATTGATAAACATTTAGATTTGTTCCATATGTTAGCTATTGCAAGTAACAGTGCCATGAACATGGTAGTGCATATATCTCTTGATATATATATGTGTGTGTGTGTGTGTATCTATATCTATATCTATATAGATAAATATATCTTGAGATTATCTTGTCAGTTTTTTTATATATATAGAGGTGGAATTGTTTGAGCATATGGTAATTCCATTTTTAATTTTTTGAGAAATTACCTTATGCTTCCATTGTGGTTGCACCAATTTACATCTCCATCAGCAATTCTATAAGTATTCCAATTTCTCCACATCCTGACCAATATCTTTTTTTTTAAATAGCCATTTTAACAGATATGAGGTAATATCTCATTGTGATTTTGGTTTGCATTTGCATTTCCTTGATTACTAGTGATGTGGAGCATCTTTTCAGTTGGCCAGTTGTATGTCTTTCTTGGAGAAATGTCTACTCAAGTGCTTTGCCAGTTTTTAACGGGACTAGTTGATGTTTGCTTTATCAACTCTATCAACTTTATTTTGAGTTGATTCTTGTGTACAGATAAGGATCGAGTTTCACCCACTTGCATGTGGATATCAACTTTTACCGGTACCACTTACTGAAAAGACTATCCTTTCCTCACGGAGTGTTTTTTGCACATCTACTGTCAAAGACCAGTTGACAGTATATGTGTGGGTTGATTTCTGGACTCTCTTTTCTGTCCCATTGGTCTACATGCCTGCCTGTATGCCAGCACCGTAACTGTTTTCATTATTGTAGCTTATTGTTTTGTTGTATGGTTATACACAAAATTGTCAGAATTGCTCAGAAGGAATCACTGAATCACAAAAGAACTGAAGACAATGATACTATAAATACTAAAACCTAGAATAACACTTATAATGAAATTAATGAAGAGTCCATTGCAAATACAGATGGGAGTCTTTTTATTAGGGGAATCCAATGCAGTGTAAAATTTCTGGTATTTTCCTTTTGTAAATCAAAAGGTAAATATCAAGTGGTTAAGAAAATAGTACATTCTCAGATATTATATTTTGTTAGTTTGTGGTCTACTTGTCCCAAGTCCTGAGAATCCGTTATAAAATGTTGTTAAAAGAATAAAGTCTTATGAGCCACTAAAATTTTGCATCATAGAAAGCACAGCCATTTTTGGTAAACCCATTAACTTGTCTTCTAGAACAAGTGCAAAATACTGCTTTCCTGTTTCAGACCTACGCTATCCTTCCAAGTTTCACTCTTCATATAAACAAGTTACAGTATTTTCAAGAAGATTGTAAATATAGTCATCAATAAATAATAAACATTTTGCTCAGAGAGAAAGCAGAATGAGCTCTAGTTAATAAGAGAACATATATTTATGTCATTATCACATCTCCTATTTAGATATCACATCTAAGATGCATAAAATTGGTAATGTTCAGAATTATTTTGTTCCTCGCTGATGCAAAGAAAAAGCTTGTGACTCTTCTGTGATTCTCATGAAAAAATTACTATTGAGATTGGTATTAAAGGAGTTCAACTATATACTTCGTAGGAGTTCAACTTACATTACTACAAAAACTAGGTTGCCAAAGTATGTTTTTATCTCCCTCTTTCCTTTATAGAATGTAGTGGCATGAAGACTATGGTTTACTTTTGGAATGTATTTGTAGCCCACCAACCTAAAAAAACAGACATGATCATCCTTGGTAATCTTTTCTCACAAACTTTAATTATTTCTCCATTGTTAAAAAAATAGAAAAAATGGTGTGATAAAAATAATACATTTCATGAACATTCTTTAAAGGCCAATTTGGATTCACCCAAAGATAAAAGGATAACTGGAACTCTCGACTTTTCATCTTACCTTCCTGAGTCTGCATCAAAAGTGGTGGTCGGGTGGTAGGCTAGAAGACAGTTGTTAAAAACATAGTGCTGGGTGCAAAATGGGACTTCATGGCTTTTAAAAGCCATTTAGGACAGAATAGGTGTCATTTACAATGCATCTTTTGCTGGTAATTCATTCTGGAAACAAAGAATGAAATTTGGGTGTATGATTTTAATGTAGTCCTGAGAGGATAGCTGTTCAATATGTTTATGGAGGAATGAGTAGTAAGAACATGGCTACCTTCCCATCCAGAGGAACATAGCCAAAGGGCAAGGTGATCACATGAGTTGGTGAATTGGCATATGATGGCTGATTTGCCTAACTCCAGCGCCATTAGCCTTAACCACTGTGCATTGGAGTGACAGCAGTAAAACACACACAAAAAGGAGCAGCAGAATAAAGTTCTATCTTGCCAAGGACACCAAAATTTAATTTTGGAGGAAAATACAAGTTCACAATGTTTTAAAAAATTGGAAAAATTGTAGAATAAAGCCTGCATCCAGCCTGCAGTTGTGATGAAAAAGAAATACTAAACCAAAGAAGAGCTTGCTTTCGTATTCTTACTATAGGAAGAAAAACTGATAATATCAATACTTCCTTTCCTCTGTCTCACTTACATTCCTGTAGAGACTTTGTAGAACAATGAAGATATTATATATTATCATGACATTTTTTGAGTTATTTGTGAGTTTTTTTCAAATGATTAGGGAAATAATTTCGATGTAGAATTTTATGATTTGATGAGATATTAACATTTAAATACCATATTCTTTCAGACAAGGAGGAAATATATTTTCTCCTTTTATTACTTTTTTTTAATAAAGATTTTATTTATTTGACAGAGATCACAAGTAGGCAGAGAGGCAGGCAGAGAGGAGGAAACAGGCTCCCCACTGAGTGGAGAGCCCGATATGGGGCTCGATTCCAGGACCCTGGGATCATGACCTGAGCTGAAGGCAGAGGCTTAACCCACTGAGCCACCCAGTGCCCCTCCTTTTATTACTAAATATTTTTTGTAAAATTGAAGAATTGGAATGTGCTTTCTTAGGTATAATAAGGAAAAGGAGGAAACTTTATTCTATCAGAGATTTTTAATAAAAAATGCACATCTCAACTCTGAGTCCTGACCTGGAATCCTGATTTGGTAATTTGAGAAGGGCCAGGTCTGTTGTACACAGGAAAAAATTTCACTAAGATCTGTTTTCGTTATGAATCATTAGAGGAGATGATTCCAAAATTTCATTATAGCTATAATACTGCAATACTGTAACTTTCAGACCAGATAGAGTTTTACATCTTAACATCTTCTTCTATGGGGAACATATCTTTAAACCTATTCTTTACTCCCTATATCTATCCTTCAATTTTTTAAACCACTTATGCCTTCTAATTAAATTACATATTTGTTTACAACCATATGATTATATTAATAGAGCTTTTGTAACAAGTATGTGTGTATGTATACCATATCCATATATAGACAATACACACACATATAAATATGTGCATGCACTTACACAAGAAATCTTGTTTCTGTCATTCATATTATCATATTATCCTTTGCTCTAATGACAAAATGACAAAAGGAAATGTTCGTTTGTTATACCGAAGGTCCTGAAAGATATATCAAGGTCGTTCAAGGGCTATGATGGAGAAAACCTTTGAGTCACATGTTCAAAATTGAAAATGTTATCTCTGTCTGGGCTTAAGTAGTATGAACCCAAATTGAAATATTGCCATTTTTATTAAAATACTTCTCAACTACCAGACATAATATAACCATTTCTTATCTTAACACTATATTATAAATTCTTCTTTCATCACTACTTAATGTTTGCTCTATTGCTCATGTGTCCTTTGAGTAAGGCACCACTCTTTACCTAAGTAATCTAGAATTCTAATAATATTCCATAAGCATACTATTTTACTTCTATAATTCACTGTAAGTACCTTGGTTCTTTATGCAGAAATATAATGCATAAATTTCTCATTTTAGTGCTATAGTAAACAGCTTAATAATGGCATAACTAGATATTTCCATACAAAGCACTCAGAATCCTGAAGATTATGCTTTCCACCTTCTTCCTCTATATGTTCATATGTCTATAGCAATCTTAAATCTTTTCAAACAATCTTAAATAATTGCCTTCTAATCTTTTAAATGCAGGTCTTATAGAGCAGTAGGCTATAGGGCAATTTTATCAGACATCTTAATGATACCATGGTCACTAATAACTTTGTGTCTCCTATTCCTCTTGGAGTCCCAGAACAACAGGGAGAGAACTTTGAATAATCTGAATCATTCCATTTTCCGATCATTAAATGACTCCAGTCTCCATGAAATCTTGGATGGTAATATGAGGATGAGAGAAAAAGACAATAATGTGCTATTTATGGGATACAAAAAGAGCTTGAACTTCTATTATGTCTTCATGATGAGTTGCAGATTCACTATTTAAAGACCTATCTGGCAGTTTCAAAGACGAATAAAATGTTGAACTGTAAAGTAATATTAAAAAAATCTTAATTCGTTTTGCTGAAATAATCTTATATAAATAATATTTTAGGTTGATAGCCTTTTATTTAATTATTGAATGAAACCAGTTTTTATTTCATCTTAACCTCATCTCCCTCAAAATTCTGTTCAAGGATAATCAAATATCATTAGGCATGTCCAGCTCATTTATGTGCCCTACCTTGTTTAAATGATCAATTTTAGAAATATTGTCAGTTAGAGATTGCTTCAAGCCAGCCGACTCATTTTGTGATTGATGATACTAGAAATGCTGATATTTTTATTCACTATTTCACCTCTTCATGCATCACAGAGGTTGTATGAATTCTATAAATCCTCATCACCGGTAGTGGAAACACTTTGAAATCAATGAAGTGTTTCTACAATCTCTTTTCCATTCTCTTACTATTAATAATAGCTTTGTTTTCTAATGGGCTCAAAATGGTGTGTGTTGGACCATGTCATAGAAGTCTTTATCACTGTCAAGTGTTTTTACCTTAGCAAGTAGTTGATTTCCTGGATTTGAACCATGGCTCTCCCTCTTCCTTATTGTGTGATGGTAGAGAAGAATTTCTACCTCTTTGTTTCCCAGTCTGGAATAATGGGAACCATAGTGATACTGATCTTAAAAGGGATTGTGAGGATTAAATAAATGATAGGTAAAAGGGTCTTAGAATACTGCCTTAGAATACTGCCTAATACAGTTCTCAATGATGTATGCTTGGAAGATCGTTTACCAAAAGAAAAAAAAAGAAAAACCCACCAAATAGCAACAAAACCTTCCTTTTCTAAGATTTTATTTATTTATTTTTCATTCATTAATTCATTCATTTATTTGTTTATTTTAGAGAGATAGAGAAAGAGTGCTTATAAACTAGTGAAGGAGCAGAGGGAAAGGGACATGAAGATTGCTGAACATGGAGCCCTTCTGAGATCATGACCTAAGCCAAAATCAAGTCAGATGCTCAACCGACTGAGCCACCCAAGCACCTCCAATATATATTTTTTCCTTATCCAACAACATTAATGAAACAACTAATACGTTATAAGCAAGCACTGAGTAGTACTGGGAATACATCTCAACGTAACACTCATGGCCTTGGCAGTGTGAATATTTAGGGTCAATTGAAAGGTCACAAATAGTACAACAATCACCTAATAGTGTGATCATCTTTTCATAGGGGAAAGTATAAGGTGCTAATTAACAGTGATTGTCTCCAAGTTGAGCATTAAGGGAGGGTTTCCTGGAAGAAACGGGGCAAATTAGAAACTCAGTATTTTTATTCCAAACAAACTAGTGATAAGATTTTTTTAACAATTGTTAATATATTCAGTAAAATTCTTCAAGACTTTGGGGATGGTGAATATCATACAGATTGTTGAAAAACTGCAGTTCTTACTTTTATAGCATGAGATCAGATCACCTCCAACCATTACTGTTGGAATGATCTACCAGTGCTGAGGCACTCTCTAGTTTGTTGAAGATTATAATTCTTGATTCTTTCTATATCTAACTCTATTTCTGTTGTCTTACCGATTTTAACATTCCCCTCTTCTGTCCTCTCCTGTCCTTAATCAATCCCTAAGTGTTCTTTCCTTAAATGATCTTGTCCTTCACCATACCCCAGCCACAAACCTCCATCATCATCATAAAGGCCTTTTTGTTACCAACCCCCAAATAACCTCATTCTCAACTGCTTAAAGCAACAAACCTAAATGGTAACACAAGCTCTGGTGGTCAGAAATCGGTGTACCTTTCACATGAATATCTCTGGCTACAAGTGTCTTATAAAGTTGCAAACAAGATGCTGGACAGGGTTGCAACCTTCTGGGGTTTCACTGGGGAAGCATCTATTTTTTTTTTTTTAAAGATTTTTCTTATTTATTTGACAGACAGAGATCACAAGTAGGCAGAGCAGCAGGCAGAGAGAGAGAGCGGGGGAAGCAGGCTCCCCACTGAGCAGAGAGCCTGATGCGGGACTTGATCCCAGGACCCTGAGACCATGACCTGAGCCGAAGGCAGAGGCTTAACCCACTGAGCCACCCAGGCGCCCCAGGAAGCATCTATTTATCTATTTTTAAACTGAGTCACATGATCGTTAGCAGTCTTCAGGTCCTTAGTGGCTGTGGATGAGAAACATCAGTACTTTACCAGGTGGATCCCTCCAAGGACAGCTCATACTGTGGCAGCTTGTTTTTCCCAGGGTAAGGGCTGAAATGGTTTAAAATCTGTCTCTTTATAACCTCAATTCACAAGTGACACTCCCTCACTTTTGCTGTGTTCTAGTTGTTAGAAGTCAGTAAGTCCTACTCACACTGAAGGGAAGGAAATTATACAAGCAGGTGAATACCAGAAGGCAGAGATCTTTGGTGGATACCTTAGAGATTATCTCCTATACCTTGTATTTTCTCACCAAATTTCTAGAACTTACTTTTTTTTTCCCATTCTCATTCTCCTCTCATGATCTTCATTTCCATTTTATGAAAAATTAGGGACAGTCATAAAAAACCTTCACGTGTTACCCCCATATTATCTACCTGTCTTTATGTCTTGCCAATATTTTCTTTCTTCTTCTTGTTGCTAAGAATGATTTGTCTTTCCACACCTAATCTAAGGCCACGCTCTGCACCTGGGCTCTAGAGCCCAAGCAATATTGCACAATTAAAGATACTGCTCAAAAAAATCTTCTGTTTTTTTCTACATCAAATTTTCTTTCTTGATTGGATCATTCAGGCTACCTTGTAATTTCTTTCTTTCTTTCTTTCTTTCTTTCTTTCTTTCTTTCTTTCTTTCTTTCTTTTTTAAGATTTCATTTATTTACTTAACAGAGAAATCACAAATAGGCAGAGGCAGGCAGAGAGAGAGAGGGAAGCAGGCTCCCCACTGAGTGGGGAGCCTGATGTGGGGCTCAATCCCAGGACCCTGAGACCATGACCTGAGCTGAAGGCAGAGGCTTAACCCGCTGAGCCACCCAGGCGCCCCTCCTTGTAATTTCTTAAACTCTTGATTTCGCATCACTTTGTAGCCACTGCCACATTTCTGTGTTTGCCTTCTTAAACATAACTTGAAAAGATGGGTTCTATTTTGTATTCCAATTCCTCTCTTCCTATACCTTTAATGATAATTATATTGCATTAGGAATTTTTCCTTGTTTTAGGGGTTTTCTTAGTAGGAGAAACTTTGTTTCAATTCTAAATACAGCATACAGAAAACAGATGAATATGGGTTGAGTAAAGAATTTGAAAAAAATAAAAGGTAGGGGTATATAATCTTTCTTAAGTGTGTATGGCTTCTGCACGATAGCAAATTCAGTTCCTAAATTAGAACCCTTTTAGTTAACCAGAGACAAAATATTCTTTGGGTAGTAATCAACCCTGTCCATTGGTGGTTCCAGTCTTTGTATTTCATGATGTAGTAACAATTTTCTTTTTGAAATTTGTTTCATTCTCTCCTGAAAAAGTTATAAAATTACCAACTAGAATTATTTGTGAAAAAGTCAGACCCCTTTTCATCATGGAGTGATGAACGTATTCATTCTTAAATAACACTTTCTAAGCCACAGTGCCATGGTACATCCACATCCTTTATGTTGTGTTGACCAGGAATTGCGATGGAAGTTATTTAAGGCTGGGACTTGGTCTGCTATTTTAAAGGTGTTCAGATAGCTTCATTTCTCACACGATCAAAGCAGTCTGTCTATGGTTCAGACTGATGTTCTTCACTCAATATGCATGACCTCCAGAATTTATATGTCCCAGACGACCTTATAAATTTTCATTTAAATAGTGTTCCAAGGCAACAAAGGCAATTCCCATTACTGTTCTAGCTGTTAAACCTGGGTATTAACAATATAAGTTTCAGTTTATTTCCCCTGTAAAATCACAGATTTCTTATTGTTTAGCTTGCCAAGACATCCTTCATTTCTAAAAGGAGCAGCCCACACCTGAAAGAGTGAAATGGACAATTGAGAACTCGTCAGTTACAATGATCTTCTTTTTATAGCATTCCTCCATGCCAAAGAGTATCTTTCTAGAATTTTGATTTCTCACTGCAGTACTTTCAGTCTTGACCCATATGCTATGGTTTGTGTTGCAGAATTGCTCAAGACTGCTGAGATTTCGGTATTAAGAATTAAATCATTTTTAAAGGCCCAGGAGGATCTGTTCTCCACTGAGAAAAATAAACACTTGAAGGAAAAGCAGAATGCACAAAAACATGGCAAATAGATGTAAAAAAATAAGCACTAAAAAAGAAAATCTAAAATTTACCACCCTTTGCAATTTCCCTTCAACCAACCTCTGTGGACTGGTAACGTTTTCTGCATTTTGAAGGACTATTCTTTGTTTACAATGGAGTTCCCCAAAACATTAGGAGGATTTTGTTTGCTGTGCCATGACTTCCAATAAGTGCACTTGTCTCCCTATTTTTTGTGAATATTGATTTGCTCAGACTCAGCTTCTAAATTCAACTGCTGTATTAAATCCATTACTCAGTTACTTAACTACTAGTCACTCTTAGTATTTGCCAATGGAAACATTAAGGCAACGGGAATAGGAAAGGCTGAGATGATGCTGAATTAAAATGTTGTTTAGTTAGTACTTGAGTAAAGACACCAACTCAGCATTCAAGTAAAATAGAAAATCTTAGCACAGTAAATTTGAGTCTTTTTTAGACACGGGTGTTCGTATGTTCTTCCTTTTGGTATTTGTGTTATGTAATATTAAAATAATACTGTATTCCATAATTATGGTCAGAAATGAACTCCTTGTGTCATCCAAATCAGACTGGTTTACCATATGGGTGGTTTCTTGATAGAGTACTATTGAAAAATAATGACTAAATAAATATTTATTATAAAATTATTTTTCATGAAGCATCATGGGGCATATACAAACAAATTAGTTATAATTAAGAAATTTTTCCTCAAAATGAGACAGACTTGAAAGGTAATCAGGAAATGCAGACTTTTTTTTTTTTAATTACAAAAAGCAGGAAGTGGTGTGTCATAGAGAATAAAGAAGAAAATTTTTTCTGAAGTGGTGTTCAGTTGAAGTTCTGTGAAGATGGTGGGTGATTTTGAGATGGGCCTTCAGTGAGTGGATGGGAGGTGTTGGGAAGGCATTCTAGACATGGAAAATGCCAGAAAATCCTGAAGACACTAAGACTTAGGGCATGCCACAAGATTTATTTGGTCACATCATAAGATGGGAAAATTGATTCTCCATAAGTTAATTCTAGAAAGTTGAGTTGAAGCCACATTTAGTCAGACCCTGAAGACTAAACAGAGAGGTTGGACTTGACTCTGTAAGCAATTTCAACTCTTGAACACTTGCCTTTTCCAGTTTCTTTCCTAGCTTCCTAAGGCAGCATCTGTGAGTGGGCCTAACCTGGGTCCAGACTCCACCTTGCTCAGAGCAGGAGTCTATCAGCTCTGTCTGCCCCCACCTTTTGGTAGGACTGAGGCTCACTCACACTGTGTTGCTGATCAAATCTGGCAACTGATAGGGTTGGTGTGTTCTTGGGCTTGCATAACTCCCAGTTATAGCAGTCCTTCTCTTTCCATGTTGCCTTTGAGCTGAAAAGTTGGAGGTGGTACAGAGCGTCAAAACTCATAAGAAGTCTTTGCAGTTGTCTAGATATTTACCTCACTTTCTGATAATACAGACTTTTTGCTGGATTGCATTATGGATTTGTGATAACCTTAAACTCTCCTGAATGCTGGTAAGGCTCTTTCTCTGGAGAGGTGAGATACTACATCCCATACTTCTGGTGAAGGCAGATGACATCCTATATAAAATCCAAGATTACAAGATATGTTAACATAATTCTGTTGCTTTAGGCAGATAATATTCCCTACCTCTCCAGCCTCTTAAAACATCTGTCTAAACCTTGCTTGAGATTGCAAAATTTCTGGCATTCTCTTTGGGGCTTTCCAGGTACCTATCCTAAAGGCTGTTTGTGGGACTGGCGTTTGCAGGTCCAACCTTTGCTTTTTCCTGGGATTCTTGGCCCCAGCATGCATCATGGTAAAGATGATAGGCACAACATTCTGCATACCTGATTGTGTCATAGTATCTAAATGATTTTAAGTAAGAGTTTTTAAATCATTACTACTAAGAAATTTTAGGTATACAAGCAACAAAGATACACATATATAAATAAGCAAAGGAAACATTTACAAATCTGAGCAAAGGGGATAGTTCCGGGCAAGAAGTAGCACCTGAAAAATGTCAACCTGTGTCAACTATGGTGAGTCATACATATCTACAAGAATTGATCCCCAAAATTACTTTTTATACTCTCTGCAATTGTAAAGAATTATGTAGAAGATGGTTCACTTTTTACATCAAGTATAATTTACTCTCTGGGCAGATTTCCTGACATAGATGTGCCTACTGTTTATATCTCTGAGTTTTAGTTATTCGGAGTTTTTTGTAGTGAATTTACATAATACTATTTTATTTTTTATCAAGAAGGAATGTTTGAGTTCATGGCAATGATCATTCCTCATATGCTCGTTGAGCAAATTCTGTAGAAATGATGGATCAGTCTGGGTAAAAATTTCATATGAGAAAAGTTAACTTTAAATAAGACTCATTCATAAGATGTTAAAATTCCCCTACATACTCTTTACCTTTTTTTAACCTAGGAATCTTTATGGGCATCTTCACATTATCACATAAACTTCTTTCTATAGCATTCCTCCAAATTTAAGTGATTGCTTTTCATGAGGTCTCCTGAATAAATAAGGAGAACACAGAATTTATGCTCCTTTATCAGAAATTGGTTAGACTCAGGGTAAAAAATAGCTGATGCTTTGTCATAGAGCCTTTTTTTTTTTTTAAAGATGTTGTTTATTTATTTGACAGACAGAGATCCCAAGTAGTCAGAGAGGCAGGCAGAGAGAGAGGGGGAAGCAGACTCCCTGCCGAGCAGAAAGCCCGATGCGGGGCTCGATCCAAGGACCCTGGGATCATGACCTGAGCCGAAGGCAGAAGCTTTAACCCACTGAGCCACCCAGGCGCCCCTGTCATAGAGCCTTTTTATTTTTATTTTTTTATTTTATCATGCAGGCCTTATTACCACCTCCAGTAAAATAAGCTATTACGGTGTCATATCACTAGATGAGAAGAGTGTCAGCTCTATTGAATTCCAAGTCACTGAAATTCCTCATTATTAATCAGCTTGTACAGCACTGGAAAAATAACACATTTTGTCAAGACAATTTTAGAGCATTTGTTTTCTGTGTCCATGTACATTACAGCATAGCTTAAACCACTGTCATTTTAGGGGATTTGCTTTTTCAGCACCACAACAGCTACATACCAGAGTAGGATTTAATAATAGCTGTCTGAATCAAGTTTGATGGTGAAAACCTACCAAACAGTAGACCTATAAATTTTGGAGCATATGTGAATCCCAGTAGCTCCTGATTGGTGAGTCAAGAGTGAATAACAATTTCTGAAGGAGAGAATCATTTTATAGATTCATAAATTAATGCTGTGTATTTTCCAGACACGTAACCATGTTAGGTATCAGCATCATATAACTGTTTTGTGTATTGTATAATTGTCCTAAAACTGTTGTGTAAATTAAAAATGGTACTAGTGTGTATGATAGACTGAAAGTTTGTGTTCTCCCCTCTCCCAAATTTCTTTGTGAAATCTTCAAGTCCAGGATGATCATATGGGGAGGACAGACCTTCGGGAGACAATTAGGTCATGAGAGTGGAACCCTCATGAATGGCATTAGTATCTGTTTAAGAGCTACCCACCCCCCAAACTCCCTTTCCCTTTCTGCCATGTGAGGACACAGCTAGAAAATGACCATTTATAAACAATAAGGCCTTCATGGCATACTGACTCTGCTAGTGCCTTGATACCGAACTTCCCAACCTCCAGAACTGGCAGAAGTAAATTTGTATTGTTCGTATATCACCCAGTCCATCATAATTTGTTACAGCAGCCAAAACAGACTAAGACAGTTTGTGATGTAGTCTGTCATCATCTTTTTTTTTTTTAAATCACAGTTTGAGATACCAATTTGCTAATCATGCTTTTAATGTGATTGCTATAGTCATCCAGCCAATATAATTTAGAACCCATAGAGGATTTGTTAGCATAATTTATTCGTACACATCCATTCTTCTAGGACAAATTGAATATTTATTTTGACCACTAATCTAATGCAATATTGTCATGAGCATTTCAACTTTCTTGTACAAAATGAACAATATTTGCCTCACTACTTAAATTTTTTATTTCTGTGAAAATAACAAGGCGCGTAGTAAAAATGTTAAGCAGAACAAAGAAAAAGGAGTCTGTCTCATTCTGACAACATCAGTCCTACTCCCCAGAATTAATGTTGTGTATCCTTTCAGAATTTTTTCAGGCATATACACAGACATATAAATACATCATGTTTTGTACCAGAAGGATAATACATACAAACTCCTCTGTCATTTGCTTTATATTTTAAAGGAGTTTTCCAGATTATCATAACAAATCCATTTGCTTCTTTTTAACAGATGCATATAAGAGTACTTTCTATGGATGTTCATATTTTATTGAACTAATTGTCTACTGAGAAATAAAGTTCCTTAAAGGTCTTCCCCTCTCCCCTACACAAACAATGCTATAAAAATAACCTTGTATACATCTATGTGAGTTAAGGCCAAATATATTTTGGTGAAACACCGCAAATTAAAATTGATGAGTCAAAGGGTTTGTTTGTGTTATATGGGGTTAAATTCCTCTTTAAAAAATTGTTCCAGTAAATCTCAGATAATTTGTGGAAATCTGTTTTTCTTCATACCTTTGATAAAACTGCATATTCTCCATCTTCATTCATTCATTTATTCTTTTATATTTTTAAATTTATTAGAGAGCACACGAGGGGCAGAGCCTGAGGGAGAGGGAAACGTCTTCAAGCATGCTCCCTATTGAATGTGGAGCTGACCTTGGGCCAGTTCAGGACCCTGAGATTATGACCTGAGGCAAAATCAGGAGTTGGACATCCAACCATCTGAACCACCCGGGTGCCTTCTTCTTTTATTCAAAAGTTTATATTAGTGCCATTCTTTTCCTCCTTAATTTTTTTCATAGCATTTATTACCATCTGAGATGATATGTTCACTTATTTATCTATTTCTACTCCTTGAGAAACAACATGGGCAAAAGACTTTGTCTAATTTGTTCATGATCATGTCTCATATGTCTGGAAATGTACCCAGAACACATTCTGTGCACCATACGAGTTTATTCAATGACGGACTGAATGAACCATGATCTGTCTTTAGGACATAAACCTCATATGCGATGGAATTTTGATGAAATAAAAGTATCAGAACTTTCTTCTGTGACTTTGGGATTTGTGCCTCCAGAAGGTAATTCTTGACTACAGAATTACTTTTAACAATTAAAGTTTTTTCTTCTAGTTCTTTCACATTATTTCACAAGAATGCTTTCTTAGAAATATTTTAAGTAAGAATGGAGGTAGACATCCAGCTTCATTTTCCCTAAAAAGTCTCTAAAATAGCTTTTAAAAATCTACTTCCTTCTGATTTAATCACCATCTTTACATGCAAGAATTCTAGATGTCCCTTGTCTATTAGAGCTTTCTCTTTCAGTCCACTGTTCTATTTATCGGTTCTGGGTATTATGCCACATTATTTTCCTATTTTATTACTAATTCTATTACTATTACTAATTCTATACTATTCTATTTTATTACTAATTAAGACTAATTCCTTCTAAATGGCTACTTTCTTTAGGCCTTTGTTGACTAATTTGCTGATATCTTTCAGATTAATATCACATTGCTTAGTTATGTTTTGACAAAAATATTTTGACTAGGCTTATAATTTGTGGGATAATTTTGGGGAAATTCATTTATGGTGTACAGCGTTGAGTTTTTCTATTCTGGAAAATCTTGTATTTTTTCAAGTCTTTTGAAAATTTTACATTAAACATTTCTGAATTTCACTATTAGGTATTTGATGTTGCTTTTGTATATGAAATTTGATGTCCTACAGTTTCTAATAGCTGTTCTTTTGTGTGTGTGGTCTATGTACCAAACTCTCCTAGTTTCTTAGTTGATTCTTTTAGGTTTGCTATGTATAAAATAATTTCTCTGGAAATAGTGATAACTTAATTCCCTGTGCAGTTTCCCTATTTGTTTTTGAATATTTCATTGTACTCTGTAGAAGTACTTTAGAAAACTGAACTCAAAATTGTATGAAAATCAAATTAGTTTTATCTGTGTCCTAAGGTAGACTTCATCTTATCAAATCAGGGTTGATATATTCTTTTAAACTAAATCCATTCAAATATTTTCTAAGTTAGATTTTTTTTTTCAGGTAATGTGTTTTTTTTTTTAATCTTTAAGTAATCAAGAAAATGCAAAATAGTGATTAAAACTATTTGAAAGAAAATGCTGGGAATTCTTAGAAAACAATATCAGAAATTATCTCTGATAGAGATAGGATTCCTAGTAGAAACATAATTTTAATAGGCAACTAAAATTAAAGATAACATAAAAGCAAAGAATAATCACAAAAGAGCCTTCATATATAATTATAAAAAAACAAAAACATAAACATATGCTAGATTTTGTCTTTCACTGGTATTCTCCTCATGGTTACTTTGCCATGAAAGATCAATGGAGATCAATGGTGACTGCAAAACACATGCAAATTTTATAAGTTCAGTTTGGAATTAGGACAAAAAAAAACCCCTTCAAACTTTAATAATTTATTCTGTAATCAATTTATTTTTTACAAAATATTGTCATACAGAAATAAGAAAGTAAGAAACATTTGCATGCAGCATTGAGTTGTAGCTGCCTTTGTTGGATATTGAGATCATTACGATGAAGTTCTAGAATATAGGTGAGGTTCAGTGGGGTGGAGTCTGGAGCTGAGGACTGAGAAAGAATTCTTGAGACGTCTTTGGTCCAAAATGGTGGTTTCTTACAGCATGGAGACAGGACGGTGGGCAGGAAGAGCTGCTGCCAGGGTTTGTGAGGAGTGGTTGACTATATGTACTACGGGGTTGGAGGAGGAAAAGGAAGGTTTCAAAAGAACTTTCACATGCTAAAGAGGACCTACAAGATACTGGAGGCCTGGAGGCATTGCCATTGTCAGGTTAAGGTTGCTTTTCTGCCCTAGCAAGGTATTAACATGAAGATAGTTGGGAGACCTGGGTGGCTCAGTGGGTTAAAGCCTCTGCCTTCAGCTCAGGTCATGATTTCAGGGTCCTGGGATCGAGCCCCGCATCGGGCTCTCTGCTCAGCAGGGAGCCTGCTTCCCCCTCTCTCTCTCTGCCTGCCTCTCTGCCTACTTGTGATCTCAGTCAAATAAATAAATAAAATCTAAAAATAAAAATTAAAAAAAAAAAGATAGTTGGGAGATTCCCGGAAGAATGTCACACTGTCCCACCCAGGAATAGGGGCTGGTGGGGAGGTTGCCGGGTGTCAGCTTCTGCTTTGTCCTCAGCAGCCTTCTGCTACCTCATCAATTACCGTAGTTTCTCACATGTCACTGAATGGTTCTGCATCTGAATTTTAGCATTTTTACAGGCTAGAAAAAGTTCAAGTAATGCTTTGATAAAACATTTGAAAGCTGTGGTTTAGATATAAAATTATAAACTGTATAAGCTAATGTAATTTAAAATTTTTATACTCCAACAAAAATGCAGAGGGTTAATTGCAAGCACATGACGAATTAAAATGACTGGACTTGAGGCCACTTTACCTACTAATGGAGTTGAGAATGCTTCTATGTGCATATTACACGTTGTTTTGATGGCAAATGTGAAAGAAGACATGATGTCGCAAATTCATGGGCCTAAATAGTAAATTTGTGGATAAAATCCACAAACCTTTCATTTACTGATCCAATATCAGATACTTAAGAAATTGCTCACTTAAATATAACATGTGGTACACTTACCTCACTTACCTGTCTGGAAATCTCATTTTCTCTCCAGGGGCTCAGAGAGAAGATAATTTCGTTTGAAATTGTTGAGATTTATTTGCAATATTTCAGATACACTATGGTGTGTGTTTGTGGTGTGTGTGTGTGTGTGTGTGTGTGTGTAGCAGTTTTCTAAAGAGACAATAAATCCTAATAGCTAGTATCTTCAAATTTGCTGTCAGAAGTGGTTTTCCAAATGGATTAGAAAAATTATTCAGCTTCTTGGAAGCCTGAGTTTTATCATATATAAATTGGGTAATGAAGCTAGATTCCCTTTCTAAGGTTGTTAGCAATGCTAAGAGAAATAATACAAGCAAAATTTTTGTCATTTTGTCTCAAATCAAATATATTCTTCTGAGTAATAGCAGTAGCAATTATGAATTTTACCAGTCTTACCGGTAGCTTGTCTGTTAGAACTCAGAAGGAGGTCATTATATTTGCATGTGCTATCCAGGTCCTCTTGTGTGAAATGGCAATGCTTATGGGCACTCATTTGTTTTCTCTACCTAGACACAGGGACAGAACACATCTTCTTTGAATCTATAGAAGGGCTGTTAGCAATAGAATGGGGTTTCCTGAATAGCAGAAATAACTCTCTTATAAACGGTAATTGTCATTATTCTTCATGTTAATATAGTAGGAGGAAAACTACTTGTAATCCCAGTTTTCTGATAAGGCTAAGTAATTTATTCAAGTTCATATAGAAAGCTGTAGCCTTAATTGGGCTGCAGGTCTCTTAGTTTCTCCCATTCCTCTAACACCTGATTGATCGTGATGTTCAGTTTCATATGTTGGAAACTAAAAAATAGGACTCATTCGCTAACAAGGGTCAAACAAAGAAATAGATGCCTGAAAATGAATTGGGGAATCAATGTAAAATGTTGCTCATAGGAAAAAGATAAAAAGGGTTGTGGGGGGCGTTACAAGTGGAAAGAGTTTAAATGCAGAAACTAAAAGGCAGAAATGAGATATTCTGCAAAGAGAAAATATAAGAGTGGTTTAAAACGTTTCAAGAAAAAAAGGGGGGGGCAAAAGTAAAAGACCGTCGTTTAAAGTGAGCCAAGAGAGCAGACATCAGAACAAAGCAAAGGAACAGATTCCTGGCAGAAGGACATTATTAACAGTTACAGGCTCTCACTTCATTGGTTATGTGATAGGTTCTGAGCTTTTTTATACTTTTCATACCATAAACCATGCTTTGATTTCATTTCTTCAAAATCTCAGTTGGGGCCAAATGCATCCAGCAGTGACGAAAGAGATGGTGCAATGCAATCAAGGCATCGTTAAATCCACTCTGGGAGTTGCCAATGCTTTGCATTAGGTTAGATCAGAAGGGAAGTTATTTTGCAGTAGTCAGATGCCTTCACAGCATTTTTTTTTTTCTGTTCTCGTACAAACTAAGACGACTCTGCTTAGGATACAGAATTCCAAATGGATTTTAGTTAAGGAAAGTCAAAATGTAGTGCAGACATAGGGTGTACCAAAATGATGTTTCATGCTAAAATCGAGAAGCTTAGCATTCAACCAGTTAACTTCAGTGGATGGAATTGCAGATAACAGATAACTTGAATGCTCAGTACCAAGGGACACGTGTTGTGTTCACTTTGCACCCTGAGCATAGACTTTGGATATAAGTTGACTATGTCTGAGTCTAAAGGCACTTAATTTTTCTATTATAAAATGGTCCTGGGGCGCCTGGGTGGCTCAGTGGGTTAAAGCCTCTGCCTTTGGCTCAGGTCATGGTCTCAGGGTCCTGGGATTGAGCCCCGCATCGGGTTCTCTGCTTGGCTGGGAGCCTGCTTCCCCTGCCCCCTCTCTGCCTGCCTTTCTGCCTACTTGTGATTTCTGTCAAATAAATAAATAAAATCTTAAAAAAAAAATCCTTCAGGCAGTTTCATTTAGTGTCTGTTTTATAAACAGGTGTCACTAAAGAATTGACAACGCGAGGAGATTTCACACCAAAGTTGCACCTTCTCACTTCCTGAAAGGCTTCGTTTTTAGCTTCAAACTGGAATCTTGGAATAGCTTCTTGCATTGGCTTTACTGGTATTTAATAATTCTAGTGAGTGTGATAGCTTCATAAAAATAGCTCATGCTCCAACTCATCAGAAAAGTTATCTGTTAATAAAATGAAATAAAGAATAAGTAAAGCTTCAATAATTAAAATTTTCCAAATTTAAGAATACAGAATATAAGGAATAATACACTATTATTTTTATCTTTCTGTCTACTCACATAAAATAAACTCTTTGTTGTTCTTTCCTGGTTGCAGGATAATCTAGGAGTGTTTTTTTCTAGCAGGCTTATAATGATTATGTAGTATTTCACATTTGCCCAACAAAATGTTCTTAAATGTAAATACTAGCTTATAGTAGAAAAAGATTTCTAATTCCTTGTAAATATTTGAAGTTTATTGTATGTAATGATTTAAAAGGCTTTAAATTTTCTTAGTGGCTCACTATGTAGTAGAAAAGTATCATGTTTTTCTTTAAGGATTGATGTTTTTGATGAATGGAAAAAATAGAAACAAATCACAATTTTTGTCTCAAAGTTTACTCAAATTTCTTCAATGCAAATTTAATCAGAACATTTGTTTCAAACGACCATATTCTTCTATGAGAATGACTAATCAAAAGATAGTAAAGCATGAACATTGGATAATGAGCGATGAAATGATCTTCCAGGAGTAATTTTTGTCCCTGTGCCTGTGCTTGGCTGGCTGGTGTGTGTAGCAAGAGCCGCTCCAGTGACACCTGTTAGTTTCAGTTGTCTGCAGAACTGTCTTTCAAAGACTGTGTCTCTACAGGGTCTAGGAAATTTCCCAACTGCGTAAGGACAAAACAGACCCAATACTAAAATTCTAAATTTTAAATTTTAATTTTAAAATTCTAAATTCTAAATAAATTTTTGTGGTATTAACAGGATTTTATATACCATTTTCACAAAAATTTCTGTGAAACTTTTAAGCCTGATGATTATACAAAGTTTGAGTTTCTCTGAGGAATTAAAGAAATCCAACAAAACCCATCATAAGTGATGTTTGAAGCTGGGGATGAGAAGGTGAGAGGAGTTGCAGGAAGACCAAGAAACTCCCTGTGTTCTCGTCCTGATTTCACTCCACACTTTAGAACATTCTAATAGGGTTGTTTGAATTAAAGTGCACCTGGAAGTTTAGTCTAATTCCAACTGTTCATATTCTCAAAAATTGCTAATACATTGTCCTCAAATTTATGAATACCTACTGGGCGCCAGACTCTGGACCGTTTTCATTCAATCCTTATAAAAGTCCAACCCTATTGACCCCATATTGTACATTAGAAAACTAGTATGCAGAGGTGGTGAATATTTTGGTCAAGATCATCCAGTTGGTGAAGGAACAGAAATTTTAACTAGCTATATCTAACGCCACTCCTACATAGTTGTAGGAAATTTACTGTGCAATCAGAAGTTACATATATGTACCCTTCCAACATGTTCTATTTTATTTTGTCCCACAGCCATAACTAGTATTGTTGTTCACTGGATGGCTCTATATGCTTTCTAAAAAACAAAATGTTGTTAATCACGGAAAACATAGCTTCCAAATATGCAATTCAAACCACTCACTGAGACTCTCACATAATTCTTTGTTTCATAAGTCATTCAAAATAGATGTGCCACATACTGGAACCTAAAGATTTCCTCCAACAATGTAAAAAGGCAATCTGCTACCCCCTCTTTTTAAAATAAAGCTCTAGCTTCTTTTGAGTGAACTTTAGCCGACTAGTAATTGTATTATTTTATGTTGTCAAAGGCCTCCATGCTTCCTTTTCTAATGTGCCAAGGTCACTTTCTCAATTATTTTCCTTTTTCGGTGGGTCATGATTAAGCAAGTACTACTCATATCCTATGCAACTAAAGTAATAGAAGGCCTGAATCCCCATATGATCTAATTATATAAAAATTTGGCTAGCTGTTATGCTAAATGTGCCCTTTGACCCGAAGAAAATATTTTGAAGATGTTTTGTTCACTGAGAACGATAAATGAGATGCATCAGAAGTTCCTTAACTAATTGAGAAATGCTTGAGTGATCTTGCCTATTTGACTGCTACCTACTGGGACACATTTTACTGATGGTGTGAAGGAAACTTTGGAATCTAATCAGTAAGGTGGAGCCTTTTTAAGCAAGGGATTCAAAGATTAAAGAGTACTGTCATTGAGATGAGCTTCAAAAAAGGAAGAACACAAAAATACATGATCAAAGATTTAAGCCAAAATATACTTTTTAAAAAAGTAGATAAAGTTCATTTAATTAGACCATGTTATTGAGGGAGATAAAATCTCTAGTCTGAAACTGGAGGAAGATAGGCTATTATATTACTTTATCTTTGTTTAAGCATTAAAGCATACAAGTTATAGATAATGGATGTGCTTCTGCCTGTGGTTGGGAGGTGGAGGGCTCTGATTTCATGAGGTCTATGTGGTACAAGTTTACAAGCCAGATGACTCCAGCTGCTTTCACAAAAACCACTCTAGCAAAGATTCATGTGATCATATCCTTCTGGGGCTCAGTGAGATGCAGAAGACCTAGATTTTATAGGATGGATAGTTAGCTTAAATGGTTGCATTATGTTGTAAATGATGGCAGGGGCCATTTAGCTTTGAATAGAGAACCCTAGTCCATGAAAAAAATGTGACCCTGACCTTGGCTAGCCATCTCATAATGTTTGGTTATGACTACAACTGGGCCCATGAGTAAAACCATTCAGGTAGCTAACAGTTCTCATTTACCATTAATAAATGAGGTAGAACTGTGTTGCTTTGTTTTTGTATGAAGAGGAGAGCAAAAGATAGGAGGCAGAGAGAGGCCTGGTAGTTCTTGTAACATGTATATTTACATATTTATACATATGTGCATATATATCTATCTATCAAGTGCATAATATATAATATATAGATTATACATATATAATTATATGTATATCACACATATATGTGGCTTATGTATAATATGTAATGTTATATCATATAGTATGTATAATATCATTATGTATAACCCATGTATTATACATATTATGTATACATGTATAATAGAGTACACACATGAGAGACTGATGACAGAAATGACCTACACAGTTGCTTAGGATAGATGAGCCCAGCATCTCATGGGGTAGTCCATCAGGCTAAAGAGTGAAAAAGAATTTCAGTTCAAGTCCAAAGACCATCTGTGGGCAGAATTCCTATTGCTCCATGGAGGTGAGGCTTCATGCCAGTAAGGCCTTCAACTGATGAGGTGATGCTCACCCACACTGAGGATAATCTGCTTTTTTCAAAATTCACAGATTTAAATGTTAATATCACCCCACAGAAAACTTAACAGAAAAATACAGAATAATGTTTGATTCAATATCTGGTCACTGGTGTCCAGCCAAGCTGACATAAAATTAACCAACACAAGGGATGTCTAAGCAAATCATGGTGCCTTTAGTCTAATAATGGGGAATCCTAGTAAGACCAATGAAATGACCAATGGCAACTTTATCAGCAGATTTGGGTAAAAATCAAATCTTTTTGACTTGTAGCCTGATCATTTTTAAGTCTGTGACTGTCCATTCCAGTATCAATGTAGAAAAATACCTTGGTCCACTGGAAGGGCAGGCATATATGGTTACAGCATATATGCTAGAATGCGTGAGAAGGTAACCTGGGTATAAAAGATAGAGTTTTGATGCTTTGAAGACCTACACTATACCCCAGTCTATTAAGTGTGCAACAGCATCATGTCTATACAAAAGCAGGTATTTTAATTAAAAAATGCTTCATGACTAAAAGATGCTAACCATAATTAGAGTTTATAGCAAGTTGTAATCACTAATCACAGATCACCATAACAAATATAATACTATGAAAACATTTACAATATTTTGAGAATCACCAAAATGTGACAGACACAAAGTAAAATATTGTTGGAAAGAGTACACCAGTAGATTGCTCAATACAGGGTAGCCACAAACATCAATCTGTAAGAAAAAAAAAAAAAAAGAGCCAAAAATACCTACAATATCTGTGAAGCCCCAAAGGAACAAAGCACAATGAAAGGAGGTATGCCTGTACTGTGTATCTAAGAAGATTGATTCCCACCTATAGTACAGTTTGTACTTGAAGGTTAAGGCATGCATTCAGAAACAAGCACATTGTCTTGAACATACCCACAAACTGAAGGTAGAAGAGGCCCACAAGAAACTCCTGGCTGACCAGGCTGAGTTCCATAGACCTCAAACCAAGAAAACATGCAAGCACAGAAGAGTGGTTACAATCCAAGAAGGAGAAAATCAGCAAAACTCTGTCCGAGGCAGAAGAGACCAAAAAATAAATTACCTTTCTCTTGCGTGTTCATACTGGCTTTGGCAATGATTCCGATTAGCCATTTAGTAAATAAGGCTTACTCTGGTTGCCTCCACCACTCCCATCCCCCCCAAAAAGAAAGAATATAGAACAAACGCCTTAGTATTGTAACCTCCACAGAGGATGTCTGTGATGATCCATTAACTGCCTTTAGATACTCATGCTTTCTTCCCTTCCTGACAGATGTCCAGCCCATCACTGTGGATTAAAGACAGTAGAAGAGCTCCCAAAACAGCAGGGTCTAGGGCTTCTAGCCAGAGATTCATAGACCTTATTAGTATACCTTCTCTCTCTGTATCCACACTCTTCTGGCTAAGGTTTCCGGTAAGTGCCAACTGCACACCTCTAATATGCCTACACTGTTTGAAGCAGTGGCCCTCAATTGGAGTGTGGCAGGTCTCACGTGTAGGTACTGATAAGGTACCCTTGCTCGAAGTGGGGTTTAGAATCCTAATTTGTATACACGTGCCCAGGCACAGAATACTACATGCATTTTCTGTGCAGTAAAAACACAGGGTAGAAGGGAACTAATTTTGAGCTATCTTGAGCATTACTCAAGAGAGCCATTGGCTAAGAAGCATATTGTTGTATGCAAAGGCAGAAGCTGTGAAGGCCATGAGAAGATATTTTCCCACATGAGAAAAACAGGCCTTCTTCAGAACCTGGCATATGTTTCATAAGAAAACATCTTAATTCCTAAATACTGTTGAAAATATTAATATGAAATATCCTAGGGAATAGAAACATAATAGCTAGATCCAAGTTGAAACCACAACTATAGTGAAGAATGAAGTGAAGGACATATCCAGGAAGAAAGAATATTCTAGATAATAGATGGTATGATTAAGAAGATAAGTAATCTTAACATTCCAGTGAAATTATCGGCCAATAAAAAGCAATGAAAATTTTAAAAAATCAAAGAAAATCTTGATTAGAATAGGAAATAAAACTATAGTATAATATTACATAATTATTTAAGTAAAAAGTCTCCAAAAGGTAATTGATTTGTCATTTTCTTTTGAAGTGTCAAGTTTTCATTTCTCTATGTGTTCAATTACACCATATAGGTCAAGAAAAATAGTCCTATAAGTAAAATCACTCTTGGTAAGTTTTTAAATTCTCTAAGTAAAATGACAAAAAAAGCATAGAAGTTTTAATGAGTGTTATGGAAAAATGTCAGTAATTTTCCATCCATAGCTTCCATTAGTAGCAAATTGAAATTTGAGATCTTAAATAGCTCAATCTCATTTTTTCAATATAATCAAGAAATAAAATGGTGTCCTAAGTATCTCTGAAAAGTTACTTTTGTGACCAAAACAAACAAAATTAAACCTGAAGGGTATGGGAAGGATTTTTCTAGAGAATATGTAATTTAGGATTAGTTTAACATCCCTATTTGTAAATTTTTAGGTCATAGGATCTTAAGATACAGTAGGTGACAGAATATTATGATTAAAAAGAATTGAAGAGTCTTTGGGAGTTATTTTAAATTGAATTTGTATGGAAAGGCAAGACACACTAATTTTGTAAAACAAAGTCTAGGTTTAGGTAATAGATTAAATCATCATCCTGGAAAGATACACCAGCAACAGTAGGGACATAGAATCTTGGAGTATTTGAGTAGAGGTGACATAATACTGTCCAGGTAAGGGTATGAGGTATGCTATTCTTCTGCTTGTTCTTCCACGGTATTCTTTTTTTTTTTTTTTAATCTTACTTATTCATTTGATAGAGATCACAAGAAAGCAGAGAGGCAGGCAGAGAGAGAAGGGGGAGCGGGCTCCCTGCTGAGCAGAGATCCCTATGTGGGGCTTGATCCCAGGACCCTGAGACCATGACCTGAGCTGAAGGCAGAGGCTTTAACCCACTGAGCTACCCAGGCGCCCCTCCAGGGTATTCTTTATCTGCTCTTCTGCCATTCTGATGAGGACTTAAGCTTTCTTTCTTCTTCTCTGCCTTTCTAGCAATTTGTCTGCATCATTACATGTGAGGTCCTATGACCTAGATATTTACAACTAGGGATGTTAAGCTAATCCTAAATTACATACTCTCTAGAACTCCCCCCCCCATCCAATACCCTTCAGGTGTAATATTTTTAATGTTTTGGTCAGGAAGTAACTTTTCAGACATACTTAGGACAACCTTTTGTTTCTTAATTATATTGAAAGAACAAGATCGAGGTATTAAAAATCTCATATTTCAGTTTGCTACTGATGGAAGCCTAGAGGAATAGTCATAGTGTTTCTTCACTTTTGATCACATAGTTGAAATTGTAACATGGTATAAATACCTTAAGTTGAATCTTCAACTTAAGGTATTTATAGAATGGAATTTTTTTAAAAAGATTTTATTTATTTATTTGACACAGAGAGATCACTAGTAGGTCGAGAGACAGGCAGAGAGACAGGGGGAAGCAGGCCCCTAGCTGAGCAGAGAGCCCAATGCGGGGCACGATCCCAGGACCCTGAGATCATGACCTGAGCTGAAGGCAGAGACTTAACCCTCTGAGCCACCCAGACACCCCTAGAATGGAATTTTTTTAAAAAGGTATCTATTAGATATATGATTCCTTCTTGATTTAGCTGACAAAGGCCAGAGGTTTCAATTGCTTGGTGACTTCGCAGGAGATTCTAGAGTATTATCCAGGTCCCAGTCTTTGAATAGAAGATAATTAGCATTAGGTTCTTTAGGTCAAGGCATTTGGTGTGGGGATTTAAGGTTTTAGTTGGAGGAGCATATTAGAATAATGTAAGTAAATAGGAGCGCAAGGGATTTATTTTGGGACTCGTTCTTTTGAAAAACTTACTGCACGGTGGCTGCAAGCATTTCCAACATGATTAAACATTAGCATAAGGATTTTGTTTACTCTGGATAATGCTAATCATGTTTTCTTTGTGGCTGAATACTAGCCAGTGAAGTTGATTCTTTTCCAAATTACAGACTATGTAAACCTTGCCACCCTCTTCCCAGTAAAACAAAGGGATAAAGTTACAAGGTCTCCATTTTTCAATCAAATAACGTGTGATTGATAACTTGAATCACCATTGAAATCAAAGTATGAAGAGAATCAGACCTGTCAGATACCACCAAAAGCAAGGAAATTTATGGGGAACATTCTAAATCACTACCAGGGCGGATTGCCAGTCTTTGTTACGGAAGTAAATTAACAGGGATTTTTTTGGCTGAAACAGTGAGGAGGCATGTTGAATTCAGTTGCATAGTGCAACAATATCCTATTTAGTTCCAGTTGGATGTATTGGCAACTTCTCCCGTGAGTGTGGGTTTAATACACTATACCTCATTTTGCCATCTGGTCTCTACCATGAGGAGGGTGAAAATTACCTATAATTTAAAATAGGTTGATTCTTTGTTGTCAGGCAGAGATCTTTCTGGACTCTGATGAGTTGAAATTCCTTTGTTCTTTTTACCCTGAATCTCACCTGTCCTTTAGTAATTTAAGCTGGATAAAGATGTACCTGTTGTTTATGCACACGTGCACGCACGCACACGTACACGTGTCTATTTGTGTGTCTATAAAGGAAACTTGGGTTCATCTTTTTTTAAGAAATGGAAATTTTATTTTTTAGGTCTGAAGGTTTTTCTAATATAAGGTCATGAAACATATGTGCTAAGTGTTGAAATGAATTTTTCTTTTCATTGAACAGATTTACGACACTTTTCAATTTCTTCTTAAAAGCCATCCTGATTCAGAAAGAAGAACTTTCCCATGAGGCTTTTAAACTTTCTAGTAGGCTTCTCAGGACATGTCTTACATGTAATAACAAATGCAAGGGCAAATATCAAAAATCCATAGAAAAATAATCTTTTTTGAATAGGATAACATATGTTCATATATTTTTGGTTTTACATATTCAAAATGAGTTCTTCAATTTAAAAGAAATGAAAAATGAGAGGAAAAGTCTTTCCTTTTAACCACATATTTACCCTTTCTGGCATTCTTCATTCCTTTGTGTAGATTCAAATTTGTTTATTTGTTTCTTTGCTTTTAACTAATTAATTCATTTTTTAAATTAAATTCCATTAATTAACATATAATGTATTAGTTGTTTCAGGGGTTCTGGTCTGTGATTCATCAGTCTTATATAATACCCATTGCTTATTACAACACATACCCTTCCCAGTGTCTATCACCCAGTTATCCCATCCGCTCTCCCCTCCTCCCCTTCAGCAACCATCAGTTTGTTTCCTGAGATTAAGTCTTTTATGCTTTGTTTCCCTCTCTGGTTTCATCTTGTTTCATTTTTTCCTCTCTTCCCCTATGAACTTCTGCCTGTTTTTTTAAATTCCACATATGAGTGAGGTCATTTGATAATTGTCTTTCTCTGATTGATTTATTTCACTTAGCCTAATACCCTCTAGTTCCATCCACATCATTGCAAATGACAAGATTTCATTTTTTGATGGCTGAGTAATATATCTATATTTCTATATGTATACAACATCTTCTTTATCCATTCATCTGTTGTTGGACATCTGGGCTCTTTCCATAATTTGGCTATTGTGGAGATTGCTGCTATAAACACTGAGGTGCAGGTGCCCCTTCAGATCACTACATTTGTATCTTTGGGATAAATACCCAGTAGTGCAATTGCTGGGTCATAGGGTAGCTCTATTTTCAACTTTTTGAGGAATCTCCGTATTGTTTTCCAGAGTGGTTGCAGCAACTTGCATTCCCAACAACAGTGTAAGAGGGCTACCTTTTCTCTGCATCCTTGCCAACATCTGTCATTTCCTGACCTGTTTATTTTAGCCATTCTGACTGCTATCAGGTGGTATCTCACTGTGGTTTTGATTTGTATTTTCCTGATGCCAAGTGATGTGGAACATTTTTTCATGTGTCTGTTGGCCATTTGGATGTCTTCTTTGGAGAAGAATCTGTTCATGTCTCCTGTTCATGTCTTTTGCCCATTTCTCGATTGGATTATTTGTTCTTTGGATGTTGAGTTTGATAAGTTCTTTATGGATTTTGGATACTAGCCCTTTATCTGATATGTCATTTATAAATATCTTCTCCCATTCTGTTGGTTGTCTTTTGGTTTTGTCTATTTGGTTTTGACTATTTCCTTTGCTGTGCAAAAGCTTTTGCTCTTTATGAAGTCCCAATAATTCACCTTTGCCTTTGTTTGCCTTGCCTTTGGAGATGTGTTTAGTGAGAAGTTGCTGTGGCCAAGGTCAATGAGGATGCTACCTGTGTTCTTCTCAAGGATTATGATGGATTCCTGTTTCACATTTAGGTCTTTCATCCATTTTGAGTCTATTTATGTTTATGGCATAAGGAAATGGTTTGGTTTCATTCTTCTGCATGTGGCTGTCCAATTTTCCTAACACCATTTACTGAAGAGACCATCTTTTTTCCTTTGGATATTCTTTCCTGATTTGTCAAAGATTAGTTGACCATAGAATTGAGAGTCCATATCTGGGTTCTCTACTCTGTTCCATTGATCTATGTGTCTGTTTTCATGCCAGTACCATACTGTCTTGATGATTACAGCTTTGTAATAAAACTTAAAGTCCATCATTGTGATGCTGCCAGCTTTGGTTTTCTTTTTCAATATTCCTTTGGCTATTCGGGGTCTTTTCTGGTTCCATACAAATTTTAGGATTCTTTGGTCCAGTTCTGTGAAATATTTGATGGTATTTTGGTGGGGATTGCATTAAATGTGTAGATTGCTCTAGGTGCCATAGATATTTTAACAATATTTGTTCTTCCAGTCCATGAGCATGGAACATTTTTCCATTTCTTTGTGTCTTCCTCAGTTTCTTTCACGAGTATTCTATAGTTTTCTGAGTACAGGTCCTTTGCCTCTTTGGTTAGTTTATTCTTAGGTATCTTATGGTTTTGGGTACAATTGTAAATGGGATCAACTCCTTAATTTCTCTTTCTTCTATCTCATTGTTGGTGTGATCCAAGTTTTTATTATATGTTTTCCTTCTACCTGAAGAACTTCATCCAACATTTTCTACAGCACAGGTCTGCTTATACAAAGTCTTCTCTGCTTATCTGAACATATCACTATTTTTAATGACATAGAAATATGTTTATTGTTTAATAAAAATTTATATGTAGTATATGATTCCATTTTTATTAATCCTACAAATGTACAGAAAAACGATCTTGCATTGAAATGTCAAAGTAGGTTAGTTTTCCATGAAGGGATTATAAATGATTTTTTAACTTCTCCTCTTCATCTAACTTGTTTTATTTTAATAAACTCTTTTATTATTGTGGTAAAATACACGTAATATCATTTTTACTACTCTTAAGTGTAGAATGGTGTGAGAAAGAAAGGCAGAAGAAAAATTATTAATTTTCCTTACTGTGTAAAGCTTACTGACAAGTCCTTGAAATAGCCTGAGTGGCATTCCTCTAGGGACTCAGCTGCCTTGGTGTCAATACTTTGCTTAGGGCAAAAGGCAATCCTAAACAACCCCCAAGATCCCGTAAGTCTACTTTAACATATGAAAATTACTTTGGAGACTACCTTGATCTCTATCCCCCAAGACACACATTTGCAATCATCCCCCAAGCGTATGACCCACCCATATACATCTGAAGGGTCTTGTGACTCAGGTTTTATTAGACAGTATTAAATGACCCTTTCCCAACAGTAGCTAGCTCTCCCAAGGTCTTGGAAATCTTGCTTCCAAAATTCCTTACAGACTTACACTATCCCTAAACCCCTCCCAACTTGAAAGTATATAAATGGCCACTCCTTAAGACCCCAGTACTGCTCTTTCTGCCCACAAGTCCTCTGTCTTGGTGCTTTAATGAAACCACCTTTTTGCATCAAAGACATTTCAAAAATTCTGTCTTGGCCATCGTCTTCAAACCCTAATGTCTTTTCCTATATCCTAGAATTCATTGGCATTAAATACATTTACAGTGTTGTGTAACTGTTATTGTTATTTGTATCCAAACCATTTTTATCACCCCCCCAAAATCCGTACTTACTAAACAATAGCTCTCTCTTCCCACTTTGCTGCAGACCCTGGTATTTGCCTTTTTTAGGTTCTTCATATAAATGGAATAAGACAATATTTAGCCTTCTGTGTTGGCCTTCTTTCACTAAGGATAATGTTCTCAAGGTCCATTCGTGTTGTAGCATATATCAAAATTTCATCCCTTTTTATAGTTGAGAAAATACTCTGAGAAAATATTCAAAAGTATTTTTTTTTAATTTTTTAAATTTTTTTATTTTTTCAGCATAACAATATTCATTATTTTTGCACCACACCCAGTGCTCCATGCAATCCGTGCCCTCTACAATACCCACCACCTGGTGCCCCCAACCTCCCACCCCCCACCCCTTCAAAATTCTCAGATCGTTTTTCAGAGTCCATAGTCTCTCATGGTTCACCTCCCCTTCCAATTTCCCTCAACTCCCTTCTCCTCTCCATCTCCCCTTGTCCTCCATGCTATTTGTTATGCTCCACAAATAAGTGAAACCATATGATAATTGACTCTCTCTGCTTGACTTATTTCACTCAGCATAATCTCTTCCAGTCCCGTCCATGTTGCTACAAAACTTGGGTATTCATCCTTTCTTTTTTCTTTTTTTTTAATTAATATTTTATAAATGTTTAAGTAAACATTTGTAAATTAAATGTTTGTGGACATTTCAGTAATAACTAAAGGAAAATGAAACCTGAAAATAGCTTATTAGTAAAGGCTTTGTCTCTGAACCCTATCTGTCATTATTCAATTTAAGGTAAAGACATATGTGTGTTCTTATAATTTAGTAAATAGTGTTCTATTTATTTGGCTATATACAAAACTAACTCTGTCCTTGTATTCTCCTCCAATGCTAGTGCATGCAGTCTGAAGCACCCATACATTAGGAATTAACTTTTTTAAATGCTGTAGTTTTCTTGCTAAATTGAGTAAATATGATTTTTTTAACAAAAGATTATATAGCTACTATATACTAGGCACTGACAGTTAAAAAAAAAAGTGTTATAAGCCACAAGCCATGCTCTCCAAATACTCATTGTTTAGTGGAGGAGAGAAATCAATGAGCAATTCTAATACAATGGAAAATCAGTGCTATAGTTATGTCAGAAAGTGCTGTGGAAGTAGACAGTAGGGTGTGGCAAGCTGTCTAAGGAACAGGAAAGACTTCCTACAGAGGTAACCTATAAGCTACTTCTAGAAGTATAAATAGTATTTCTGCAATTGAAGAAGACAGAAGGGCCATTCTAGGCAGAGAATCACGCATGCAGAGCTCTTAGCATAGCATGAAGAAAGAATGGTTAGAAATTTAGTGTAGTAGGAGATGGAAATGTGTAGAGGAAAGGAATAATACAGAGGAGACATTAGTTTTCAATTTGAAATCTTAAAGGTACTAGGTCTTGTTTAAACTATAAACAGTGACAAAATTTCTCTCTTAATAGATTAAGCTGTATTAAGTGCTTTGAATTTAAACAGTGATGCTTTATATTAATTATGTTTTATTCTAATAAAAGTAGAAAACCTCTGCTTTTTTTTTCTTGGAAGTCAATGGAGTCTCATAGAAAGATCTTAAGCTTTGGAGTTTTTAACTTTAATTCTTTTCCCCCCACATTTTCCAGAATTTGGCTGTACTTGAAAGAACTACTCTTGAGAAGGTACTGTGTTTGCACACTCATGCTGCAACAGAGAACCCCAGAATGGGTTATGCCCTACCCAAAATACACAGGTGCACACATGCATACACATACATCCTCTCAGTCTATTAGTGCGCTGTAAGTGTAAACTGAAGTTTGGGGCTTACAGCCACAGCTCAGACATTGAAGGTAAACCTTTGGGGAAAAAAAAAAAAGAAAAGGAGAAAACGGCGGGGGGGAACCCCAAAGTTTTCCAACTCCTCTTTTCTTCCAGAGAGAACGGGCACAGAGATGGGAGTGGAGATGAGAAGACACAGGGCCACCACACTGTCCAATTGCAGCAGCCCCAGTTCCACTGAACCATGTGGCTCATGGCCCTTTGAGTTGTGCATTGCCCAGCTCTAAGCTGCTACCCTGAGAGTAGTTCCCTCAGGCAGGTTGCAATGAGATCTGACCAACGTCCAATGACTAAAACTGAGTTTAAAAGCTTTAAGCTACATCAGGCAGTACTTCCCTGGTGCTCACACTGTATGTCCCACTAGACAAGGTGAAGCAGTGGAGAATCTTGGAAAGCAGATAGCTTACCTGCCCAATCACTCATTTGAGTCCCAGGGTCCCCCAGGGGAGGAGCTCACGGAAAATGAGGAGCCTGTGGTACTGACATACACAAATCTTGTGTCTCCTGCTCTGAAATGGGACGTTGAGTACCTGCAGGAGAACATGGGCAATGGAGACTTCTCTCCCACAGATGCTTGTACTATGAGAAGGAGGTAACTAATTTCCAGAACTTTAAGCCCAGGTCCAACAGGGAGGAAAGGAAATTTCATGAGGTTTTTTTGAGAAGCTGCAGGATATACCTTTAATTCTATCACTAATGAGTTTGATGTCTTCAGTAAGTAGATGAAAATTTTTTTTTTTTTTTTAAGATTTTATTTATTTATTTGAGAAAGAGACAGTGAGAGAGAGAGCATGAGCTAGGAGAAGGTCAGAGAGAGAAGCAGACTCCCCGTGGAGCTGGGAGCCCGATGCGGGACTTGATCCCGGGACTCCAGGATCATGACCTGAGCCGAAGGCAGTCGTCCAACCAACTGAGCCACCCAGGCGTCCCAGTAGATGAAAATTTGACAAGATGAGAATAGATGCCTCTGAAAATCACTCATAGTCACAAAGTCTTCAGTGTTTTCTAATAAATGTTTTATTTTTAGCTGCTGTATTTAGGTCTATAAACCATTCAGATTTATTCTTTACATACAGTGTGCATATGTATGAGTCCAGCTTCATTTTTTTTTTAAACAAATGTGAATATCCACTTGTCCCACTTGTTTCCTTTAATTCCTTATACACTTCTACTTTTATTGAACAGACTATTCTTTTTTCTATTTAGTTGACTTGGCAACCTTGTTAAGAATCATTTGAGTGTAAATGTAAGGGTTCTGGACTCTGAATTCTACCCCATTGGTCTTTAGTATATACTAATACTGCAGTATTTCTGTTGATTTCTGTAATTTTGTAGTAAGTTTTGACATATATGATAATTTTTGATTTCATTTATTACTTCCATTCATTTTTGTTTTTTTTTTAATTTCAGTTATTTTTACTCTAATAGTCAGTCAGTCACCATACAACACTATTCCAGTATCATGAACTATATTCCCTATGTTGTGCCTTTTATCTCCGTGACTGATTGCATAACTGGATGCCTATATCTTCCATTCCACATCACCAGTTTTGCCCATTGCCTCACCCTGATGCCTTTCTTAATGTAAACATTTATGTTTATCAATGTAACCATTGCTTTAGCTGCAACCACTACGTGCTGGTATGTTGTATTTTCATTTTAATTCATCTCAAAGTATTTTCTAACTTTTCTTGTGATTATTCTTTTACCTATAGTTATTTAGGAATGTATTGTTTATATACATTAATGAAATTTCCCAAATTCCTTTTATTATTGATTTTATTTTGATTACTGTGTGGTTCAGAGAATATACTGTTCATGATTTAAATCTTTTCAATTTGGGTTTGTGTTATGACCTATTCTGGAGGACATTCTGTGTGTACTGGAGAAGAATGTGTGTTGTGATTTTGTTTCTGTTTTTCTTTTAGGTGGAGTGTTACATAGATGTGTGTGAGATCTAATTGGTTCTTAATGTTGTTAAAGTGTTATAATTCATGGAAATTTCTGAATGGGTAGGTTATTTTGTACCAATTTGGGGAGATTTTGACCACTATTTCTTCAATAATTCTTTTTGTCCCTTTTCTCCCTGTTCTTTCATTCTGGAATTCTCTGTATGCATATGTTGGCATGCTTGATGATATATCACTGAACTTTTGGGCTCTGATCATTTTTCTTCATTCCCCCCCCAACTTTTTTTTTTTTTTTTTTTTTTTTTTTTTGGTTCTTTAGCCTGGATAATCTCAACTGACTTTTTTTCCCCCCTCAATTTTCTCTTTTTATTATTTTTATAATAGTTTTTGCATCTGGAATTTAGATTTTTTTTCTTTTGCATAATTTCTACCTCTTTATTGATACTGTTTACTTCATGAGATATTTTTCTCATAGTTTCCTTTAACTCCTTATACACTTTTACTTTTTAATATACTGAGTGTATTTATATTTCTTTTAAATATATTTGGAATATATTTAGTTTTGAATCTATTTATAATAGCTGCTTCAAAGTCCTTGTCTTTCAAGTACACATCTGGACTTCCTCAGGGACAGTTTCTTTTGACTCCTTTTTCCCCTGTAAATGGCCCACATTTTCCTGTTTCTTAACATGTCTCATTATTATGTTGTATGTGAACATTGGACACTGAAAAACAACAGAAGTCTAGGGTTTTCTCATTGCTTCTAATCGTTGTTGTTGTTGTTGCTCTTTTTTGGTGAGTTTCTAATTAGTGAGTACACTAATTTCTTAAAGTTTGTGTTCTTGGTTATGTGTGGACCCTCTAGTCTCTAAGTTAACTTCGTGTTTCCTAATGACTGGATAGAAGTTTTCTTTTTTTTTTTTTTTTTAAGATTTTATTTATTTATTTGACAGAGATCACAAGTAGGCAGAGAGGCAGGCAGAGAGAAAACGGGAAGCAGGCTCCCTGCGGAGCAGAGAGCCCAACGCGGGGCTCGATCCCAGGACCCTGAGATCATGACCTGAGCCGAAGGCAGAGGCCTTAATGGCCTTAACCCACTGAGCCACCCAGGAGCCCCTGGATAGAAGTTTTCTTAAGTGGATTCAATTGAGTAAGTCTTTTACCTTTTCCCAAAAGTCTCTGTGTTGGAGCATGGTTTAATGCCACTGAGACCTGCTCATGGTAGGCTTTCTCAGCTGAGACAATGAGTGAATCGGTCATCATGGGAAAATGGATGTGGAAATAGTGGTGCCAGAATGGTTTGGAATGCCATAAGATCCACATTGAAGGAACCATCAAAATGAGGAATGGCAGTGCTGGAGAATACCATCTGGCCAATGGGCTGTTTAAGCTTGGTGTAGGTAGGGTACTCAGTGTCCACATCATAACAGCAGATTTCCTAAGGGATTCCATTGTCTACCATGAAGGTACAATTAAGTGCTCTAGGATGGTATAGTTGGTAAAGATGGAGTTGTCAGATTCTACAACTGCTGTGGACACTTGAGTCCTGAGAAGCTAGCAAATTCCAACTTGAATTTCTTGCTGGAATCAAAAGCAAGATGCTCTATAAGGAGGCAGGTAAAACCTGAGCTGGTACCATTCATCAGAGCTATAGAAATCAGGAAACTCTGAAGCCAGGCATACTGGTCAACTCTACCTTAGCTTTCATAACCTGCTTGCACAGAGTCTCAATGTCAGCCAGTGGTTTGGGATTACAGGCTTTTCAGGTCTTTCTCAGGCATGTTCCCTACCCTACATTTGCACATGGTCTTTTACATTTCCACAAAAATGTTGCATCTTTTCAAAGGTTAGACATTTCAATTTTCAGGTACCCCTTTGAAGTTTTTGTTGTTTTTGGACAGCCTCTTGTTTGCCTCTTGTTGCCTGGTACCGCTGCTTAAGGCAGCTGTGATGGGAAATAATTTCCATAGATTGTTTTCCACAGTGCCTTGAGGCCTAAATTTTCCTCACTAAGTCCAGAGTCAGGTCAAAGAAAAGCCCTATGAATGAGGCTTTTCCAAGGGTTTTTGGACAGTTCAAATAATGATAATTCTCTTTGGGATTTTTTTTTTAGGGAAGAGGCTTTAGTCCATTCTGCCCCCTCCATTTGTTGCTTGAAGGCTGTTTTTCACACCCGCTGTGATACTAAGGCTGCTACTTTTTGAGAATCTGTGAAGCTGGGAAGAGAGAAATGAGAACAGTGCAACTTAAAACTGGGCAGAGTGTGTTCTTAGTGAGAATTAGGCATTTTTCTAGAGTAAGCACTCGGGATTGTTGTAAGCCTTTGGTTAATTTCCGTAGTTCAGAAAAAGTCCACTTTCACCAATTTTTTTTTGTCATCTTTATCAATTTTTATAAAGGAGCTGGTTTTGGGACGTCCTTATTCCTTCATCCTGAAAATGCTCCTTTTAACATAGATTTTTGAACATCTGCTGTGTACCAAGTTCTTAAATATGCAAAGGGGATATCATGATGAACAAAGTCCCATTCCTTACCTTCAAATTGAATCAAATTATTTTGTGCTATGGAAACTGATACTGAACTCATTTATTTCTATTGATCCTGCTGGAAAACAAGATACAATCTATAGTAAATAGCAAATACAGCACCAGTTTGGTTACCTCTTCCTCTTACTTTTTCTAGATTAATTCCTTTCCAGTGATAGATGTGTTTTTTGCTTTTTTGTCCCCCCCCCCCCCCGCCCTGGGCAAATGAAGCTGTCAGTATTCACTTAATGTCTATTTAATGTCAGGAGTATGTCTGTGATGTTTATGACATATCACTGATGTCTAGTGAAGTCTAACACACTGCCTGTCACATAGAAGGAAATAAGTTCATTGGATGATGTAAAAACTATGTTCAATTAAAAAAAGGAGGGAGAGAGAAGAGCTGTGGAACCAATAATCTGATTTCTAGTAACTTATTACAAAGATGATGAGGCAGCAGTGTGTTTAATTATAGTTTATCTCCAGGTAATAAGTCTTGAAGTCCATGTTATCCTTAAGCAAAGGTCAACCTTTTTCCTTTGAGAACTCATGAGTGGTAGCAGATGGAGCACAACTGAGGGGATACCATGCTGTCTGTTCCTGGCCATAACTTGACTGAGAAGTTAATTCTAGGTTGCAAATTAATTAGAAAATTTCCTTCTGCCATGAGTATGAAACCACTGAACATCACCAAAAATAGTTCTGTTTCTTTTTATGTCACACAGATTAGAAATGTGTTCTGTCATGTCATTTTCCTAAATATGTTAAATGAGTCATCTAACTCTTATCTAACTTCATTTAGCTCAATGAGAAGTCACACATCCCTTTTCATTTACATGTGCTTTTCAGAGGAATGAAAGGATACTTTTAAAATGCCAGGTTTAATAACATTCCATAGTAGTTACACATATAATTATCATTTTTGTAGCTGTTCCTTAGTTGGTTAGGACTGAGTGAGCCGAGTGCACAGACTAATACCTTATTATATTATCTTTACCAAGTTATTTTCTTCCACCTCTGAAAGATCATAAACATATCAATTTCTTTTCCTCCTTTGTACTTGGTCTTTTAAAGGTAGCATATCTTTATAACTGCTGTCCTGAAAAAGCCATTTTCCTCCTGGGACTCTTGTATCTATTGGCCATAAAGGCAGTGCTAAGTGATGAATATACTCTTGGCATTCAAGGAGGAGGCATATATTTAGGTCATACATTTCCACAGAGATGAATTCAAGTGCATTCTTGACTTAAATGCCATTTCCCTTTGATTTTCTTTGACTAATCAGTGAAGACTAAGATGTTTTGCTAGTTAAAATTAGTCCTATTTAAATGAGACAAAATTCCAAATATGTGGAAATAATTGATTTTCACTCTATGATGTGTAGAACATGATACTGTGTACAAAGTCAAAGAGAAGGGCAGAAAAAGATGTAGAGGACAGTTTTTACCCTGAGGTGATTGCAGCAGAGCCTGATGATTGGAAAAGACCATGACTGGGAATTGGGAAATTCTAGTCTTGGATTATACAACTAAATTAGTATGGTTTATAAAACATACCTGGTCATTTAATTGCTTTGGGTTTCAATGACTTGTTTGTAAAATATCAGTATGTGACTAATGGATTACTAAAGACCATTTTGTTCTATTGTTGGTGAGTCTGTTTTTGCTTTTATTTGGAGCTTTGGTTTAGAGATTTTTAGATGTATTTATAAGTTATATAATAAGTAGTTAAACTTCTTATTAGTATTCTGGAGACCATAATACAAGAGGTTTGTAATCATATGTTTTATTTGGGAATGAGTTACAGTTACCTTCATGAGAATTGATAAAATTCAAAATGATAATGATGAGCAAAAATCATGAAATTAAATAAAAACAAGTAATAGAAGTATGATTTCATGTATGTAAAACTTAAAAATACATGGAAAATTTGAAAAACATCATATTTAGATATGTCCTTCTCTGTAGCATGAAAAGAAAATAAATGATTTATGAAAAAATCAAGATAATGGTTACCTTTGGGGGAAAGAAGAGAGAGGAAGAAGGGCAACACCTGAAAGGAATAAATGGGTTTCCAAGATAATATGGTGCTGTATTTCTTAAACCAGGTTGAGAATGTGGGGTGTTCATTTATTATAATTACTGATGTCTCACATCTGTGTTACACCTATTATTTTGAATGTTGGAAATATTCCATGATACAAATCTGAAAATGGAATATGTGTTTGCAAAGAAAATTGCTACAACTGTTTTGTAGAGCAATTTGACAATATTCAGTAAAGTTGAAGATACATATAGTCTACAAAACAGCAATTTGACTTAAATGTGCATATTTTAGAGTAGAGGTTTTCATCAGGACCAATTTTGTCTCCCATTGGGGCTACTATTGGCTTCTAGTGAGTAGAGACCATGAATATGATGAAACATCCTATGATACTTAGGACAGTTCCCTCACTCCCAGCTCCAACAACAAAGAATTACAGAGCACACAAGGTCCATAGTACAAAGTTAGAGAAACCCTGTGCTGGAGAATCTTAAATTCTTGTACACAAGAGAGCATATGTAACAATGTTCAGTATAGCCTTAATTATAATAGTGAATAAATAAAAATGCTCTAAATGTCTACAAATTGGGGCATGCATGAATTGATTTTGTTACATTCAACCAATGAAACTGGAGAGTAATGAAAATGATTAAAGTACAGCTAATGTATCAATTTGGACAACACTTATTTTGGTGAATAAAAATAAATGGAAGAATATACATGATATAGTTCCTATAAAGTTGAAAAAACATGTGAACATTATAGTTAAAATATAAAATATGCACGGGGTTAGTAAGTATTGAATTATATTAATGGTTAATTCTTGCAGGGGGGAAGCAAGAGGGAAAGACTAAAAAGAGGGGAAACAGATTAAGGAGTATTATGTAGTACAGTTAAATTCTATCTGTAATGCTATAATTTTAAAAAGTTGATGCCAATATTACAAAATACTATGAAGTTGGGAGCTTAGTTTTAATGGGAGTTTGTTGTATCATCTTAAAATTTTTTTTGATTTAAGTTATGGGGATTCCTGAAAAGTTTATTCTGAAGGAAACCCACATTTTTAGAACACTGAATTTTATTAACATGATTTTATTTCAACTTAAGTCATGATAATCTGAAATCTGCTTCCTGGGAAACATACTCAAGTTCTTCAGGGAAAAAACAAAGCAAAACAAAACAACCTAAAAAAGATCTCAGAAAATTGAGATCAATGACTATTTACTAATCTAAGTGATTTTTATTCTTCTATTTACCAAATAGAAATGGATCATCTCCATTCAATAAGACCATTTTTAAAATTCACTATCTGTTCAAATTTACTTCCTCTTAGACTGTTTAAGTCATTCCATTGCTATTATAGACTTTGGTTGAAGAAATAATTTTTCAGAAAAAGAATGTACAGTAGCCAAGTCATGCCAAGCCGTATCTTACAGTTTTCAGATCTTTTCATTGTCCCAGTTACTTTAATGCAATTCCAAACAAAATCCCAAATGATTTTTTTGGGAACTTTGTAAGTTTGATCTCTTTACATGATGACACAAGACAATCGTCCTTAAATTTTATTATGGAATAAGGCATTGGATTATATAATTTGTGCTACAGTCATGGGCAAGACTTTTTCTCCAAAACCATTCATTTTATATAGTTCCAAATGGAGGTTGATTATGTTTCATACCAGTATCAGTTATGCTGTAAGAATAGCAAAACCTTCTGTGATCCTTTTCCAGATGATCTTGGCCTAAGGAAGTCATGTTCTTACCATAGTCCCTGTCCATAGGAGCTCTGAGCAGAAGGGCTTGCCTGGACCCCAGTGTGGGTAGTTGGATCCCTGAAGTACTGATTGGTGGCAAGGGAGAAATTTCCCAGCAGTATGCTACTTTTTTCTGGGCTTCAGCGGACCTTTCCCAGTCATGTCCACTCCCTATATCACTATGACCTTACCCTGAGGACTAGAACACTCCCAAATTTCAACTTTTGATGTGTTTTCAATATTTTATTTCTGTCCCAGTCACCTATAAAATGTAGATCTGAGAACAGACTGTCTGGTCAGCACAGTATTTTTTAACATTCGTTTTCCATTTTGTGTGTGGTAATAGTGTACTACCTCACTGAATAGGGAATTAATTAATGCTTTGGGTTAATGTTGAGTTTGAAGTCAAATACCTAGGGTCAGAAACAAATGAATTAGTTTGAAGTATTTTTACTACTTTGGATAGAGTTTGACATGTTGAGTATTATTTGTATGCAGCCCTGCAAAATTTTAAATATGAATGTAGCCTACATTTAAAATATTCTCATCTTATTTGATGAACTATCAAGATTTTTGATTAAACATGGTAGAATAAAAAATAAAAGGATAAATAAGCAGAGTTGATAAAGTTAAGAATAACTTTCAGGAATAGTTAGCCCACTTTAGGTATTCATAAATGTGGAAACAAGATGCTTATTAGGAATCCTAGAGTAGCTAAATCATGTCCATTAAGCATCTTCTAGCACAGTGGTTAAGAACGCGGATTTCAGAGGCAACTGACTTAGTTTTAGTCCTCGGTTTGCATTTGCTGTCTTTGTGACCTTGGGCAATTTACTTAATTTTTCCTTAGCATCAGTTTTCTTGTCTGTAAAATGGAGAAAATCCAATGTCTATCCCATAAGAATGTTTGAGGTATAATACAATGTAATATTCGTGAAGTACTTAAAACAATGTTGGCTCAAGGTAAGTGCTGTTCATTAAAAAAAAAAAGAGTGAGAGAAGGTTCATCTAGATGAGCAATGTCAACATTTTAAACACTGGAACAAAGATTAAAAATTGCAGTCAAATTAACAAAATTAAGATAGTTGAAGATAGTTTATATTTCAGAATATATAGTAAACTCATAAATTAGAAGCACCAAATACCAATGAATGTAAGAGTATAGGGTGTTTTGAGGACAGAACTAGTAATTTTGGAGTTCTATATAGGAAGACTCATTAGTTTTCTCTGCAACAACCTATCGTTTGGTAACTCCTCTTCCCCAGTCCAAAAGAAGAAGAAAAGATTACTGTGGAGAGACTGAAGAGAAGTCTCTTCAGACTCCCAGACAAGAAGTACAATGGAGGTCAGGGGTGCCTTACTGAATATAGGAATTAACTCCTTATACAAAACAGAGAGAAAGACTTTTGCCTTCCTGCATTCTTCCCAATGCTGTATCAGCCAGTTTTATAGCTCCTGGGAAGATTATCTCTGGGAAAGTGGGTTATTTAAAGAGAAAGGGTAACTGAGAGGTGGGAATGCCCCAACATAACAGGCAGAAAAAAATTCTAACTGTATGACATGATAGCTGTTAAATAATTTATTATGGTAATCATTTTGAAATATATATATCAAATCATTATGTTGTACACCTAAAATTGAGACAATATTCTGTGTCAGTTATAACTCATTAAAACTGGAACAAAAAGAAATGAGAAAACATGGTATTCAGAAAAGAGACAAAATTTCCAGGATGTTGATAAGTGTAATTTCTACAAAAACAGTTATAGTGTAACTGTTAGCCTGTTAATCAGGTATGAGATCATCCAATCCAGTTTAAAGGTGGAAAACAGCAGACTCCAGAATGGTTATCCCCAAGAGAAAATTAGTTTCCTTGATGACTTTGCATGAGTTCATAAGAGATTCACACTCCTGCCAGAAATCTTGGGGAAGAATTAGTCTTAAGAATATAGAAGATTAAGCAAATGGCAAGAAAGATGCAAACAAATACATAGGACACAGATACATTCAAATGATACAGAGTATCCAAGGAATGCCCTATTTTTGTTGATTACTTTAAGCCTAGGCAACAGCTTTGGTGTTTTTGTTTCAATCTGCTACACTTAACTTGGGCACTCTGAAAACCACAATTAAGAGATTTTCAGTAGTTTATGGCTTCACTTTTAAAATTCATGGTGAGAAGGAATGCTTAATTTCCATTTGTTTTGGGTCTACCATCTTCTCAGATGTGTTTGTGTAGATGAATGAAGATCAGTTATCTTTGCTTTTTCATCCTACCTTAGTAGTACAACACATTTTTGTTTTACCTGCACTTGGCTTTGTATTTTTGCAGCTTTTACCATATCCAGAATGTTCTTGAGGAGGCAAAGCAGTCTTATATAAAATTTCATAATAAGTCTCTCTTGTGGGCTTATCCTTTTGTACACCTTATCAATATTTACTTCCTCAGTATTCTATTCTAGATCTTCTGTCCATGTTCACCATACTGTTTGCCAGGTACATGCCTATGAGCCCAGTTTCTATCTCTTGCCCAAATTTACTTTCTAAGCTTTAGATTTATATATTCGAATACATCTCTTGGATGTCTCAAAGGAAAATTAATATCATTATGTTCAAATTTGAGCTCACTATCTTACAAAACTATATTTCCCTCAGACATTTTTTTAAAAAATTTTAGCAAATTACACCACTATCATCTAGTTGTATGAGACAGAAACTTGCCTTTCTCTGCAACTTCTATTTTTCATTTATCCTTCACTAAATTCTGTCCACACTACCTCTTGAATATTTCTTTTCTTTTTTCTTTTTTTTTATTTGACAGAGAGAGATCACAAGCAGGCAGAGAAGCAGGCAGAGAGAGAGAGAGGGAAGCAGGCTCCCCACCGAGCAGAGAGCCCGATGTGGGACTCGATCCCAGAACCCTGAGATCATGACCTGAGCCAAAGGCAGCGGCTCAACCCACTGAGCCACCCAGGCGCCCCACCTCTTGAATATTTCTTAAGTCTTTTCATATTTTCCCAGTTTGGCATTGCCATTAAAGTGGAAGCTACCCTCCCTTCCTTTGAGTTAATACAATAGCTTTTACATTAATTTTCTCATTATGACTCTGGTTCAGTTTTCATCCATTCTCCATGCCGAAGCCAGAGTTATGTTATCATGAATTGGTGTTAATGCCATACCCTGATTAAAACATTTTAATAATTTTTCAGTGACTTTAGGATTGAAAACATTTTCTCTAGCATGGCGTAATAAGTTCTCCTTGATTTGTTTTTTGCCTATATTTTCCTCTTCATCTTCTACAGTTCTCCTCATAGTCCATTCTCCAGGCATCATGATCTTCTTTCATTGCCTCAGATGTACCACACTCTCCCCATATGGGTCCTCTTCCCATAGTGCTCTGCTTCCAACTTTTAACCCACCATGTAGCTGCCCCTCCCCACCCCTGCCCCAGCTTTCAGAACTTGCTCTGATAACACTGCCTCAGGAATGTCTTTCCTGATTTCCCAGACTGCATTAGGATCTCTTTTGCTCTCAAAGCACCTTGTAATTTTCCCTATGGCACTAAATGTACATCATAATTACATTTTTATTAAGACTATTTTGTTACTAATACTTATTGGCTTATCTAAATTGTAAAGTTCAAAGAAGCTCACTGTCTCATTTAGAGAACCTAGCACAGTGTTCGTTTCACAAGAGATTAAATACTCAGTACATGAAAATAATCACTTGAATCAGGCCATTCCAAGGTATTTCCATTACCAAAACTTCTTATATTTCATATATGCGTTAATTTTAATACTAGAGCTTAATATCTCTACAACAGTCACATTCAACTACACAATACAGAGAATACTAAATTACAAATAAAGGAATAAAGAAAAGCTTTTTTTTTTAAATTAACAATGAAGGCCAGACGGTCCTACAATATAATAAGCTTTGTTTTTGTACCATGTAGCTCCACTTCAGAAATTGCTCTGTATTATTCTTTAAACAGAAATACTAACACTGAGCCCACCAATATGAACACCATTACCTCAACTGACATCTTTTAACATTTCATGAATGGGATTTTAACTGATCCATGTGACTTCAGATTCCACTGTCATAACAAACTGAAATGAGTTTTATTTGAAAGGCTTTATTACTTTAAAAAAAAAAAAAAGAATGTCTTATGCAATGAGAATTAACCTCAGTGAGCTTTTACCTCACGGGCATTTTAGAAGAAACTCCAAGAACAGGATAGAATTGTATACTATTGCAGCAATTAAAACACTTTTTTGTGTGTACTGTTATTGTTGAAAGACATATGTGCAAGAAAGTTTTAAAGCAAAAATGTTTTTCATTAAAATCTCTTCCTCCATCTCACCCACTCACCCTATTACCGTGTCAGGGACACATCCTGTATACCCAGGCCAGTTTAAATTAAACACATCAATCATCCTAAATCTCAAGAATTACCTAACACTGTGATGAACGACTCCTGTGACTTAGCCTCTTAGGGTTTGCTGTTAAGATTTGCTACCAAGTGCATTTATTTTCTAGACTGGGGCAATCAGTCTGATGCAAGGTTGGAACAGGCAGTCACCGATGTTTTGTTCAGAATATCTCTAGAGTGGTCTGCCATAGTACTTGGCATGCCCACAGTCAGGATTATTTTCTTTGAACGGAGACACCATCAATGGAAAGTCACTGTTCTGACTTACATACAATTTCTTGGAGGGGTGATAAGCAAAACAGCAAACCAAAACAAATAATTCTGGTAACTAAGGTGCCTTTCATAGAGCAAATCTGAACAAATAAAGCCAAAGATTGGTGTATTTTGATGGTAGGGTGGACAGAAGGATCTGAAGCATGAGGTCATGGGATATATTCTAATCTATTAACATCCTAGCATAAAAGAGGGAATGGGAGGTCACTGAGAATATAGGGTAGATGTGCAGGTTGGTTTTAAGTGGAGGTGAGGGGACCCCAGGCAAAAAACCTTTTTCTTAAGGCTGGTCTTGTTTTAATACCCTAAATTACTCTAAAAATATTAAGCAGCCCTAGTTTTTTTTTTTTTTAATCTAATCAAGGTGTAGGTAATATATTTTTTTAAACCGAGAGAACCTGAGACTAAATAAAAACAGAAAGTTGCTTTTTGAAATAATTGTGTTTGCAAAAAGGTTTTAAATGGATTTTTAGAATTAGAATAGACATGGTAATTATACATTTTCTGCAATCTGACTAGTTCAGCTTGCATACATAACTAAACAAAGGATGAAGTGAATTCATTTAAATGAATGACTTGGAATTCATACCCCAATCTCAAGCATGGAGTGTCTAAACGTTTTTTTTTTTTTTTAATTTGTTTTTGGTGAGGGGAAATTGATGTATCATTTTCTTTATTGTTGTCAGTCATACTTTGTTTAAAATAAAAAACAAAAGTATGCTAGCACACTACCTAAGAAAATGGTAGGCTGCTTAAATGCAGCTCAAAAGAGAGAAAGCCTGTGAAAAAAAGCATAGGATATGCCTGTAGGTGTTGAATACAGTTATTTTGTAAACATTTGGAATCGTTCCCAGTTTGGTTAATGAGGTAGCCCTTACTTGACTGAATGGTCTTTGAAAAACCTTCTGTTTAGTGAAAGATATTTCTTGTTGCTGCCAGGTAATTCCTATCACCAAGTGTGTTTGGACACAACAGACCAGTCTGGATGGCTGGAAGGACAGAGTTTTTTTAATCATCTAAATTGATTTTTTTTCTTTGCTCATCAATCCATATAAAAGATGGACACAAAAGAGAACCAAAGACCATTCTTAACATGTTTCTATTCTTTATTCTACGTAAACATTTTCCAGTCAGCTTTTGAGCAGCATGTGGACTTCTATCAGTTATTCTCTTAACCAAACCTACGGGCTGCCAAGCCTCAGAGCCAGCATCTTCCACCTGCCCTGGTTTAAGACCTTTATACTTAGAGACTTCAGTCCTGCTTGGTTATAATAATTTCTTGAAACTGCAGTTAAATCATCACTTTGACCTCTGCTTTAATCTGGCCACCTGGCTCCTTTGCACTATACAAGTGACTTTGCAAATTTCCTGCAAATTTGGACCAAGATTTTGGTTTAAATCTGTTGATCCAGGTGTCCATGGTTCTTCCACTTTCCTTTTTGTTTGCTTGAGATGACCTAAGTTTGGCTTTCCTCCTAGACGGCTGCTTTTCAAGCCTGACAAACCTTCTGCCTTCTATCATTTCAGTGGTTAATCTCCCAGACTCAAGAATGTTTTCTCCAGGGGCACCTGGGTGGCTCAGTGCGTTAAAGCCTCTGCCTTTGGCTCAGGTCTTGGGATGGAGCCCTGCATCTGGCTCTCTGCTCAGTGGGGAGCCTGCTTCCCCCTCTTTCTCTGCCTGCCTCTGTGCCTACTTGGGATCACTGTCAAATAAATAGATAAAAATCCTTAAAAAAATGTTATCTCCAACCAGTGAAAAATAGAATGACCATTTCCTGAGATAGAACTGCCAAGATTTTTAAATGATCAATTGTTGTACCTGTATGCACATAATAAGCATTATATTCCAATTATATTAGCATGTATCAAGTTTAGTTTTATGTCTATAATTTCACTTAGCCAAGATTTGTGCCTTTATGTTTTCTATTGTATACTTCAAATGGGTTAATTTCATGATATGCAAGTTATGTCTCAATATGACGTAAAACTTCGCCTTTCCATACATTTCCCTCCAGTTGCATGGTTCTATGCCCTGGAATCTAGGTGTCACCCTAAGAAGGAAGGGTAAGAAAAGTTCTTTACTGATGGATTTTGGATGCAAAACTTAGACTGTGGAGAGAGAAGGTGAATAATATTAATTGAGAAGTCTAAAATGGTGTGTAGCTATTGTGGAAAACAATTAGGCAGCTCCTCAAAATATTCAATATAGAGTTGCGTTATGATTGCTCAGTTCCACCCCTAGGTATATCTTCAAGAGAAATAGAAGGATATCCATGCAAAAACATGTACACAGGTGTTTATAACAGCATTACTCATTGTCACCCAGAAAAGTGGAAATCACCCAAATGTTCATAATAGATGAAAAACAAAATGTGGTATTCATACAATGGAATATCATTTGGCTATAAAAGGAATGACGTACTGATACTAAGTGTGGATGAACCTTGAAAGCATTATGCTAAGGGGAAGAAGCTGGGCACAAAAAGCCATATAGTGTAGGATTTCATTTATATGAATTGTTCAGAATAAGCAAATTCATAGATACAAAAAGTAAACTAACCCTAGGCCTGGGGAAGGCATAGAGAAGGGAGAAAATGTCAAGAGACTGCTAATGGGTGAGGAAAATATTCTAAAACTGGATTATGCTGATGATTGCCAACCTCTGTAAATATGCTAAAAACCATTGTATTATATACTTCAAATGGGTATTTCATGATATGCAAGTTATATCTCAATAAGACTTAAAACTGGAAGAAGAGGCTGAAAATGACAAATTAAATAATTGTTGAAAAATTGAGGAAGATGGACATTTTTTAATTGAAGTGAATTCGCATGACTTAAAATTACCCCTTTTAGAGTGAACACTTCAGAAGTATTTAGTTCATTCACAATGTTGTCTGATCACTACCTCTAACCAGTTTCAGAACATACATAAATATTTGGAAGTACCTCTGCGTAGTTTCAAAATGCGTGTGTGCGTGTGTGTGTGTGTGTGTGTGTGTATAACCATAAAATATGTAAACTTTGTATCTGATTTTGTTTATGCATTCATCCATCAATGGACATTTGGGTAGCGTCTAACTTTTGGCTATTGTGACTGTTGCTTCTATGAACATTTATATATATGCATTTATTTGAGTATCTGTTTTTAATTCTTTTGGGTGTATAACTAGAAATGGAATTGTAACATCACATATTCTATGTTTAATCTTTTTAAGGAACTGTTTAATGTCTCCCACAGTGGCCGAACCATTTCATATTCATACCAGCGATGTATGAGAGTTCATATTTCCCCACATACTCACCAGCATCGGCTATTTTCTTTTTATTTTTTTGGTATAGTTGACACAAAATGTAGTATTAGCTCCAGGCGTACAACTTAGTGATCTGACAAGTTTATACATTATGCTATGCTCACAAGTATAGCTACTATCTGTCTCATTACACTGCTATTAAAATATCACTGTTTTCCATATGCTTTGATTTTCATTTCCATGGCTAATCTCAAACTAGAAGCCTGTATGTTTCTCTCCCCTTCACCCATTTTGCCTAGCCCCCCACTTCTGTCCCCTCAATTTGTTCTCTCTATGTATAGTTCTGATTCTGCTTTCTGTTTATTCATTTTTTAAAATTTAATTTACAAGGGGAAATCATATGACATTTGTCTTTCCCAGTCTGATTTATTTCACTTAGCATAATATCTTTTGGGTCCAGAAAGAAAGAAAAGAAAAAGAAAGAAAAGGAGTAGGGAAAAAAAAAGAAAAGAAAAGAACAAGAAAGAACAAAACCAAAAAGAAAAAATAAAAAACCAAACAAGGAGAGACAAATTTTAAAAAGTTAAAAAAAAAATTGAAAACAAAGAGAAAAAAATTCCACAAAACTGCAGCTTGTTTTTTGTGTGTCATTACTACAGGGCGGCTGATGTGGGTTTGGGAACCCTGTGCTGACTAAAGTTACAAACTCATTGTGAATCAGACGCTGCTGTGGTCTAGGTTTTTAAGGTGCGGGGCGGGGGGGGGGAGCGTTCCCACAGCTCTGTGGCCCTTTCAAAGTACAGCTGATTTTTCTGTGCCCCAATGTGACTAGGGCTAGGAAAGCTCACTGAAGCTGCAAGCTCACTGAGATGAGCAGACCCAACCATTATGGTATTCAGAGACACCTCTTGTTTAGGCTTTTAAGATGGAGTGGGAATGTAAAACATGTGCTTCTCCAGACCTTCCCATCTGGAGCGCTCCTGTAGTTCTTCCACCACTTGGCCGAGCTCTAGTGTTGTCTCTTTTAAAAATGCTAGTTGCTTGTTTGTTTGTTTGTTTATTTATTTATTATTGTGTTACGTTAGTCACCATATAGTACATCACTAGTTTTTGATGCAGTGTTCCATGATTCATTATTTGCATATAACACCCAGTGCTCCATGCAATCCATGCCCTCCTTAATACCCACCACCAGGCTCACTCATCGCTCTACCTCCCTCCCTTCTAAGACTCTGTTTCCCAGAGTGCATAGTCTCTCTCAGTTCATCTCCTACTCCACTTTCTTCCCCTTCATTTTTTCCTTTCTCCTCCTAATGTCCTCCATGCTATTCCTATACTATTAACATATAATGTAGTATTTGTTTCAGGGACACAGGTCTGTGATTCACCAGTCTTACATAATTCACAGTGCTTACCATAGCACATACCCTCCCCAATGTCCATCACCCAGTCACCCCATCCCTCCCGGAGCTCTCACCCCCGAGCAACCCTCAGTTTGTTTCCAGAGATTAAGGGTCTCTTATGGTTTGTCTCCCTCTCTGGTTTCATCCAGTTTCATTTTTCCCTCTCTTCCCCTATGATATTCTGCCTTTCTTCTCAAATTCCACATACCAGTGAGATGTGATCATACGATATTGTGTTTCTCTGACTGACTTATTTCACTTAGCATAATACCCTCTAATTCCATCCATGTCATTGCAAAAGGCAAGATTTCATTTTTTGATAGCTGCATTTTATATATATATATATATCCATCCCACATCTTCTTTATCCACTCATCTGTTGATGGACATAAAGGTTCTTTCCATAGTTTGGCTATTGTGGACGTTGATGCTATAAACATTCAGGTGCATGTGTCCCTTTGGATCGCTACATTTGTATCTTCAGGGTAAATACTCAGTAGTGCAGTTGCTGGGTCATAGGGTAACTCTCTTTTCAACATTTTGAGGAACCTCTTTACTGTTTTCCAAAGTGGCTGCACCAGCTTGCATTCCCACCAATAAGGTTGGAGGTTTCCTCTTTCTCAGCATCCTTGCTAACATCTGTTGTTTTCTGGCTTGTTAAATTTAGCCATTCTGACTGGTGTGAGGTGGTGTCTCATTGTGGTTTTGATTTGTATTTCCCTGATGCTGAGTGATGAGCATTTTTTCATGTGTCTGTTGGCCATTTGTTTGTGTCTAGAGAAATATCTGTTCATGTCTTCTGTCCATTTCTTGACAGGATGATGATGATGACTTGGGTATTGAGTTTGATAAGTTCTTTATGGATTTTGGATAATAGTCTTTTATCGATATGTCATTTGCAATAATCTTCTCCCATCCTGTCAGTTGTCTTTTGGTTTTGTTGACTCTTTCCTTTGCTGTGCAAAAGATTTTAATCTTGATTAAGTCCCAATAATTCATTTTTGTCCTTGCTTCCCTTGCCTTTGGTGATGTTTCTAGGAAGAAGTTGCTACAGCTGAGGTTGAAGAGGTTGCTGCCTGTGTTCTTCTCAAGGATTTTGATGGATTCCTATCTCACATTTAGGTCTTTCATCCATTTTGAGTCCATTTTTGTGTGTGGTGTAAGGAAATGGTCCAGTTTCATTCTTCTGCATGTGGCTGTCCAATTTTCCCAGCACCACTAAATGTCCCATCTTAAGATATAAATTGCAGTTCATGGCCTTTGACTCAAACCAATTAATTTATTTTCAAAACTATATTTCAATTCAGTTGGCCACTTACAATAAAGGTAATTAAGAACTTTTGGGTCACCTTACATTTAAAAACTATCATTAGACTATAGGTTTGACATGCATTAAAAAAGTGATTTCTTTCCTGAGGTAGGTCAGCTCTTCTCTACTGTCTGAGGATCTCCATTAGTTTTCTGAGTATGAATACCTTATCTTATTGTAGTATGATAATTCTGAGATACTGTGTGGAGAAAAGATAAAAAAAATAATCGGTTGCAGACAGTGTACAAAGTGCCATTTTTTCCATTTTTAAAAAGGCAGAGAATCAATAATTTATGACTGCATGTCTCTGTTTCTCCTTGAGGAATTGATGAGAGAAAGGCAACTTGTTTTGTTTTATTACAAGAATTTTAGATCAATGAAGGTTAAAAGTTGAACAGGATAAGGGGTTCGGTGAATCCCTGAAGCACCACACTGACATTCCAAGACAGAGCTAGTAAAGGTCTCCTTTTCTTGATGTCCCTTTGAAAAGAGTGTATTATCAAAATGTCAGCTGTTTGCAATGTGCATCTCTACTCTGTATCCATCTGTGGGTCTCCTAGAGCTCCGTGGAGGTTCACAACTGGATTTCTGTATTTCCAGTGATTGTTTACCTTCCCGGAGGTCAGCCAGATGCATTACAAACTGTCAGGGACTGACTTTAATAACAAGCACCTACTGTTTAAATTCCTTCCTGTGTTATTTGCCATAACACACATATACACGCTAAACACAAGCACACACAATGAATCTAAGTTTATTTTCCAAGTTAAACTGATCTTGATCAAGTAAGTGGTCTAGAGACTTTGGATTTATTTACTTAATACTTGCCTTGGGTCAAATAAATATTGTTTCATGTTTTTCTGTCTTTAACTTGAAGATTATAAAAATCTCAAAATCCTACAGTTTTATTGAATTCTAGCAACCACCCAGTTCAATAATTTTGTCTTCTAGCTGATTCTTCCATACTCCACTGAGGGAACTCCCCATATCTTGGGAGAGATAAATTTTTAGCTACCTCAAGTGGGTTGATATAAACATACACGTGTGTGTGTGTGTGTGTGTGTGTACATGAAACCACTTTTTTTTTTAAGATTTTATTTATTTATTTGACAGAGAGAAATCACAAGTAGGCAGAGAGGCAGGCAGAGAGAGAGGAGGAAGCAGGCTCCCTGCTGAGCAGAAAGCCCGATGTGGGGCTCGAACCCAGAACCTGGGATCATGACCTGAGCCGAAGGCAGCGGCTTAACCCACTGAGCCACCCAGGCGCCCCGAAACCACTTTTTAAATAAGTAGTATTTCTCTTTCTCCTCATTTCCTCCTCCTTCTCATTATTAATTTCCCCCCTATTTCAGGTGAAGTAACTGAGGCTAGATTAAGAAATCTGCTCAAGAAAAAGATTCAGTCCTAGGAAATGTAGTTGTAGAATCCAATCTATTAAACTCCTTTGATGAGCCAAGTCACAAAGATGTGATTTACCTATTTACAAACCTACATGCACATAATTCATCCATTTGCCTGATTCTTCCCCCCGCATTAGAACTATATAATTGCCAAGTTTAAAAAAAGCCTCACCCTTAACAAAGATCAATGAGATCTCTTCTTCTAAAAGAAACTATTTTTCTTTGTGGAAGATTTGGGTAGTTTTCTTGTCCAAATGAATTGACCTTGCATCATCATTCTAATGATGAGGGTATTGTCGGGGGAATGACTTACCAATTTTAGAACAGGATCACTATTCAAACAGCATCCCTGAGGAATATTTGTTCCATACTATATATTGTCTTAACACTGAAGCTGTTTTTTAAAAATTGTGTGGGAGGACTTCAGCTGTTCTTACATAATTAATTGAAAGAGAGGTGTACTCCTATGATCTCTCACTTCCTAACCTATCATTTATTTTAGTGCTCTGAATTTTCTAGCTCTGAAACAAGAGCCAAGGATTTCAGAAATAGAAGAGGGTTACTTTTTTCTGTCAATGCGATCTCCTTAGCTGTGTTTGAATTGCTATTACTCCCTATCTCTTCTGAAACCTTCTGTCACTCTTCTTTCCTCATCTCTCTCCTCTCTTTTTTACCTTCCTTTACCCTTCATGGCTTCCCCATCATAAAATTATGTTTAGTCCCATTTAAAAGAAATCCTTCTCAGCCATTTTCTTTAGCTCTTGACTTACATTATTCTTTATAAATTTATTTTGCAAGAATGTGGTCAAAATTTGCGTTTTCATTTTCCTTCCACCCTTTGGTCTCCCCAGTTGTAACAAATAGGGTTATGTCAGCCCCATGTCACTGACAGTCCTCCCACATTGATTACTAATGGATTTTTTATTACCAAGTACCATTGATTAAGTCCTGTCTTACTTACCTTGATCACATATACCTTCAAAATCTTTTTTTAGTTTGTTCAGTAGTTCAGTCTTACAATTTTACATTTCATACCTACTCCTTGGTTTTCCTTAAAGGTGCTTCTTTCTCCGTCTGTTGTGTAAATGTTAAAATCCTATAGAATTTTATCCCAAGTTTAACCTGATTCTACAAATTCCATCCGGAATAATGAAATGATCTCTTAGCCAAAGGATCTTAAATCTATAATTCCCTCAGCTTTCTTAAATATTCTATCTGTATGGTGCTCAAGTTTTCCTGAATTCACCAGGTTTTCTTTCATCCTATTTAATATTCATTTAAATATAGGCTGCACCTTTATTCTGTCTGATTTTAGGAAGCCTATGCCTTCCCAAGTTGTTTTAAGTATCTTCAGAGGGAACTTAAATTGGTGCTCATTATTTACTGTTGTGAACTTGTGCTTTGTTAATTCCAGCTACCAAATCACGGCTTCTCTGTATTTCATAGTTGTATCCATGCCCCTCCACCCCAACCGTGACATGTATCATGCTTTTTATTGATATACCACCCTACTGGTTCTTTCTCTGTTCAGGACTGATCAGATCCCATATTGCAGGGACCCACTCATCTTTTTTAAATTCTTGTTTCAGTGATCCTTAGAAACAGCTAAAAATCTCTTAGTATCAAAATACCTGTTTAGGACAAAGTATCTTCCCTTCAATATGTGAGAAAGTCTTTCACTTTATTATTCCTAGTATTTTTTTCCCCTCAACTTTCACTTTACAGAGTACGCTCTGAGCATGAGACCCTCCTTTGTTTAAATAAAATACCCATTAAAGTGCTCCCATTTCAAAGAATATCTCCACCAAAGATAGGTTCTTCCTTTCTACATTAAAGTGTGGAGAGAGCTACAGAGTTTTAAATTATGCCAACTATTTCCTCACTTCAATTAGGGATGATGTGTAAGTAGTATGTACCTTGTAGACATACTAGTTGCTAAAATTTTAAAACACCTTAATACCACTTACTTAATAGTTACTGCCTGAGCCCTACCTCCCACCCCTCTAGTCTCCACAATGCTTAGCCAAATTCCACAACTTAGTAAATAAAGACCTGACACCTGACACAATAGGGAGGCTCCAGGACTCTGCACTAGCACTTCCACCACCAGGTGGCCTTGATTGAATCGTGTTGAACTGACAAGTATTTTGAAAATCATCACCACATATACACATTTCTGTCTGACTACTGGACATCACTGAACTTAACATTTTTCCTTTCCTTTCACTCTCAGAACAAATAACAATAACAAAGGAAGAATGACCAAAAAAATAAAAAATAAAAAAATACATCTTGGTCTTCTATAATTTTTTAGTAAATTGAAATCAACCTCATAAATCAAAGTGTTCCTCTGTGTACTTTACAGCTTTCAAATCCAAACTGTACCTACTTTCTATTTTACCTCCTCTGGCTTCTTTACATCTGTCCATTCTCTCTGTTCTTCCAGTTTCCTTTGGATTACACAGTGATGGATACCTAACATTGTTGTAATAAATCATAACTCCTAACCCTGCCTCCAGTCTTGTCCCTTTGAAATTCTGCTTCTACAGAGCCACCAAAGGGGTCCAGCAGAATCCCAGATCCTTTGCTTGTTTAAATCCTGCAATGGTGTTCCATCTCCTACAAACTTCTTTGACTTGATACTCAATACCTTTCATAATCTGGCCTGTATGCCAGACTCCCTCTTTTGCCTTTCTGTCATATTTACACTGAATTTTACTTTTGCTAAACTACTTTTGATAAAACAAACAAAAACAAACCAAAAAACAACTTGTTGTCCTGGAAATCACTTCTTTGTTTCTCCATTATCCCTCTGCTGTTGATCCTTGAAGATCAGCTTAGGGATTGCTTTTTATGTGCAGACTTCCTCTAATTCCCTGCCCACCCCCGACTTCACTGGCTTTTTCTTTTGGGGGGGGGGCGGATATTTTTACACCACAGTTATCAAATGTGAAGTACAGTTTTGTATGCTGTTCACTTGTCTTTCTCTCCCACTTGGCTTAGAATTCTTGGAGGGCAGTGATTTTATCTTAATCTTTATTTCAGTGGTACCTAGTATATTGCCTTGAATTTATTAAGTTACTGAATGAATGGACATAAATACATAATAGCTTCTTTTTTCTCGGGATTTGTACATGAAGGGCAATATTTATCAATTAGTTTTCTAGAGACTAAAAGTAAATCGAGTCTTTTCTCTTGGGTATTGTGAATAATCACCTCAATCTTGTTTCCTTGTTTAGGTGAAAATATAGATAATAGTGTTAGAAAAGTGAAGTTGCCAAATGACAAAATAGGTGAATATAGAGATATACATGAATAATTCTCTCCTGTGTTGTAAATTTTCTAACTCAATTTTCTTCTTAATTTTTTTTTACATAGGCAAAGTCTTATACACTAATGAAATGAAAAAACATTTGTATTTTATTTCGTTTTTAAGAAATGATTTATTGTAAATATAATATGATCGAGACAAATTTAGCAAGGCAAAAAATTTAAAAGTGGACAAAGGCAAAGAAGGTTATGCCTAGAAACTAGGCTTAGAAGCCAAAAGTATTTGCTAAAAGAAAAAAGAATATTATTCATATTTTGACAGGGGCTACATTGAATCTGTAGACTATTTAGGGTGGTATGGATATTTAAAAAATAGTAATTCCTCCAATACATGAGCATAGAATATGTTTCTATCTGTGTCTTCAGTTTCCTTCATGAATGTCTCACAGTCTTCAGAGTACATGTCTTTGACCTCTTGTTGAAAATTTTTTCGAGGTATTTTATTCTTTTTGACAGAATTGTAAATAGAATTATTTTATTTCTCTTTCTGATAGTTTGTTATTGGTGTATAAAAACACAACAGATTTTTGTATATTGATCTTGTATCCTGCACTTTACTGAACTAATTTATTAGTTTGGACAACTTTTTGGTGGAGTCTTTGGGTTTTTTTTCATACAGTGCCATGCCATCTGCAAATAGTGACAGTTTTCCTTTTCCTTTTCCAATTTGGATGCCTTCCCCCCCCCCTTTTTTTTTTCCTGCCTAACTGCTCTAACAAGGACTTTGAATAATATGTTGAATAAAAGCAATGAGAGCAGGCATTCTTATCTTGTTCCTGACTTTAAAGGAAAGGATTTCAGCTTTTCACCATTGAATATGGGGTTAGCTATTGATTAGTTATATATGGCCTTTGTTATGCTGGGATTTGTTTGCCCAATCCCCAGTGTGTTGAGAGTTTTTATCACGAATGTATGTATGTTGAATGTTGTTAATTGCTTTTTCTACATCTATTGAAATGTTCATGGACTGCTTTACAGATATTGAGCCATCCTGGAATCCTTAGAGTAAATCCCACTTGATCATGGATTGTAATGTATTGTTGAATTCAGTTTACTAATGTTTTTTTAAGAATTTTGGCATCTGTGTTCATCAGAAATATTGGCCTGTAATTTTCTTGTGGTGTCCTTGTCTGGTTTTGGTATCAGTGCAATACTGGCCTCATAAAATGAGTTTGGAAGAATTTCCTCGTCTGTATTTTTTTTTTTTTTTAAAGAACTAGAGAAGGATTGGTCCTCTTTGAAAGTTTGGTAGAACTTCCCAATGAAGCTCTCTGGTTCTGGATTTATTTCTTCAGAGGTTTTTGATTACTCTTTCAATCTCCTTAATAATCAGGCAATTTAGATTTTCTATTTTGTCATGATTCACTCGTGGTAAATTGTATATTTCTAGAAATTAATCTGTTTCTTTGAGGTTCTCCAATTTGTTGACATATAACTGTTCTAAGTAGTTTCTTACAATTCTTTGTGTATCTGTGGTATCAGTTGTAATGTTTCCCCTTTAATAGCTGATTATTTCTGAATCTTCTTTCTTTTTTTTTCTTGACGAGTTTAGCTAAAGGTTTGTCAATTTTATCTTTTCAAAGAACCAGCTCTTAGTTTTTTAAAATCTCTATTGTCTTTTCAGTCTCTCTGACATTTATTTCTGCTCCAATCTTTTTCTTCCCCTTTCTTTCTAACTTGGAGCTTCATTTGTGTTTCTTTTTCCAGTTCTTTCGGGGGGGCAGTATAAAGCTGGTTGTTTGATATTTTTCTTGTTTATTTATGCACTTATTTCTATGAACTTCCTTTTTAGAATTGTTTTTGCTATAACCGACAAATTTTGGTATATCTGTGTCTTTTGAAATGTAGGCTAATAAAACAAACATATATATATACATACATATATATATAACACATATATACACATATATGTATACATATATGAAAGGACTGTCCTTTTTCATGTTTGAGTTACATATTAGAATAATTTCTTATATTAGTGTCCACCAAGTAAAAACTTCCTTGATTTACATCTCATGTTCTAAAAATTAGGGCAAAATTATTTTTCCTGCTATGCATTGTTTATGTAAGCTTTTCACTAGTATTTATAGTGATTTCTTACTGTCCTCAAACTTAAATATTTTAATAATTAATTAGTCCTTGGATCCTATAAAGTAACTTGAAGCAAAAACAAATGAAAAGTGTGTGTAGGGGGAAGCTAAAAAAAAGTGTGCTTCAATATATTACTATTTACTGTGAGGCAAAAGATGACAATGCTATTTGGCTTTTAAGAATAAAATGAGAGTTTTGAATAATTTTTAACTGAATTTCTCCTTTAATAGATGAATGATAAATACTTCCTCATAATTTTTAAAATCCTTGATACACATTTTCTTCTTTAGTTTGTAAAATATTATTCCGTATTATGAATATTGATTTTTAGATCATATTACTGATTAGAGTAAGAGAAGAAAAGCTTTATGGCATGATATATCAAATTGATCCTTTTAAATTGGAATTCTACTTGATGACATTTTGCCTTGTGATAATCTTCTCTTCAAATTTGATAATCTTTGATATAGGTAAGCTTTGTAATGCTAAAATGCTGTTTATAAAATAAAAATGAAAGTTTATTGGAAATTTAAGGACTTTGTAAAATACATTATTCAGCACTATCAAATACCAATGAAATCATTCTGCATGGTTTTATTTGCAGATCATGAGAAACAATGCTTTTTGACTTCTGGACATCCATATTTCTCTTAACAAAACCTTTGTTTTATCTGTGTGTACATTTTCCTCTGAATACGTATGCTTCAGGGGATGTTGGTGTCAACTCGACCCCCTGGTTATGGGTCTTGATTATTGTAAGCCAAACCATGGTATTTCTATTTTCCTTGCCAACAATTTAGCTTAACTATGAGCATGTGATGGAATTCTGCCCAATGAGATATGAGAAAGTCTGCTGGAAGGTTTCATCTGGATATGATAACTAGAACTGCTGTAGCCATATGCTACCAGCATTAGAATGATACCAATACACGAGATAAGAACCAGGGGATTTGAAAATAAGATGAGCCAGAGTGTGGCTCCAAAGGACTTGGCCTACCTATGGAATTCTTGGATATTGATATTATAAAATCCTTTAGTATTTAAACTACTTTAGGTCAGAGTTTCCTGTTGCTTGAAGCTGAACACATCTTAATTGATGGAATGTTCTGTAATAATGGCCTTTTCAACTTGTATTAAAACAGGTTCATTTAAGTTCGATTTCTGGTCAAGCACATGAATGCCATTGTATTTCCTGCTCATGAAGAACTTACACTCTAGTTATTTAAAGTTCACAAGAAAATTACAGCACATTTGACAATTAAGTAAATAAAGTATGTTTAAATAACATAAGGCATTATGAGTAAAGAGCTGTTTATCCTGTTAAAGTGGAAAAATTTTAGGGTCCTTTTAAACCAGAAAAGAGCATGCTTTAAGGTTTCAAAGGTGAATGAGTTAAGATTTTGTTTGATTGTAAGGAGAAGATGAGGGCTGGAAATAAATCAGTATCTGAGAATATGACCACTGAGGAATAGATTCTTGAGATTAAAAGGGGAAAACCTAGAATCCTTGAAAATTGGTGGGATGTGACAAATGAGAAAGAAAAGTTAAGAATGACCCTTAGATTTGAATTAGACAAACAGGAAAGTCCAGTAATAAAATTAATCCTAGAAGAGGAAGCATAAGATTTGTGACAAGGAGATAGTGCTCTCTTTGTGATATGCTGAGTTATTCTCTCATAATTTTGAAAGAATCTTTTTAAGACAAAATGGGACATATAAGGACAAAGTTTTTATGAACTGGACCCTGGTTAAAATTCTTTAATATTTTTGACAACCTTAATCCAGATCATCCCATACTCTATCTCCTTGTTATCTTTGTCTCTTTCAGCAAGGATGAGGGTTAGCAACTGCTTGAGTGACCCTTCAGTATATCTAAAGGCCAGATGGCATGATCCAAGAAATAAGTGGGTAATTGGGTTCTAGTGCCAGAGATCTCAGTTTAGGAGAATAACCTGGGTGAGGAGGTGTTTTTCTGGCAAGGGTATGAGTGATAATGAGACCTGAATATAACGTTTATCGTGTTTGCGTGTCCTACAGATGGCATAACTCAAAGCTTCATGAAACAGACAAAAGTAACTCAGATGAGAGAGTCCCTAGTATGAATCCAGACCAGATCATGTGCACAACTGTTCCATCCTTTTGTACATAGAGCTGGTTTGGAGGGGTATATAAGCTTCTAGATGGTCTAATGAGACATTCATTTAATCAGGCAAGTTATCTACAACCACGTGAATGTAAGAATAACCATTTTTACAAAGACCCTAAGTTTACACTTTGTACTGGTTTAGATAAAGTTAATAATCCCTCTTTCGTATATAGTGACTGCTTGCTTATTTCTGTATCCTTTATATCTCTAGCCCTTGTTTAATCTCTCAGGTGGGATCTATGAATCAATCTACTATGGCATCTTTTAATATAGTAGTCATCCTGCCATCAGCCAATTGCTAAGAGGATATTGAGAGATAAATACTCTAGTTTCCTTGCTCCCTGTTTGGATATTTCTAAGATGTGTCCTTCATTGTTTCCTAGGGTTCTCCAGTAGTACTGAATTCTAATGACTCACAGTAGTTAGGTTTGATAACATACTTTATAACATACTGATTTCCTTCTTGTCCTTGTTTCATTTTACCATTCTGTCACTGCTATTTTCTGGAATGACCTTACAAAGAAACTACTTATACTTCACTCCTTACTTCAAAGTTTGCTTCCAGAACATCTCAAAATATGACTACCAAAAGTACATTTTTTTCTTTATATACTGTAATTATGACATATAATTATGACAGTATTAAACTTGCTAATGGAAATCTTAGAAAATTCTATCCAAGCTACATTTATTGAAAAAAATTTGTAGGAGGATGGTATTTACAAAAGAATTAAATTCCTAAGTATACTACTTATATAAGAAAGGTTGAACCCTATTTCTTCCATCTGTCACATTGCAGGAAATATAGTAATTACGTATATTTTTAAAAAATAATCATTAAAAAAAAGCAAGAGCAAACATCAACAACCCTGTTTGTTATACCTGGACCTACTTGCTTTTTGTACCAAAGGTCCAGGGCTTCCTGATTTCTCTTCTCTGATGACTCTGGGAAGTATTTATCAAAATGTTTAGACAAGGGCGCCTGGGTGGCTCCCTGGGTTAACTCTCTGCTTTCGGCTCTGGTCATGATCTCAGGGTCCTGGAATCGTGCCCCACACCGGGCTTTCTGCACGGGCGGGGAGCCTGCTTCCTCCTCTCTCTCTGCCTGCCTCTCTGCCTACTTGTGATCTCTCTCTCTCTCTCTCTCTCTCTGTTAAATAAATAAATAAATAATCTTAAAAAAAAAATGCCTAGACAAGTTGTTGACCATTAAGGTTTTATCACTAAGGTCTCTTAGCCTTTTAAGTAGGAGCTTAGAAAATGCAGGTACTGTATTCAAGTCCAGAACAAGTTCTAGAGTGCAGAAAATGATCTTTCCTTGTTGAAAATCATCACTCATCACTGCCTGGACAGTGATACCTTCTCAGGAGAAAATCATTAATGAATTAGCAATAGATAGCGCAATTAGAAATAGATCAAATTGGAACTCTCACCTCAGAATAAGCATAGATTACAAAGTGACAAGGGGTTTAATTATATTTTAAATGAAAAATCTTAGTCTAACAGAAGACATTGAATAAATGCTGACACTTAGGTATGTCTGACTGTAAACAGCTCTATTTTAACTTGAAAGTTAGTATCTGCTTAATAGATGAAATAATTTTTCCTCTAAAAAAATAGAATGAAATGGAAGTGATAGAATTTAAATGTGCTGTAATTGTAAAAACGAGAATATTTTATACATCATTTATAGTAGGATTAGTCTATGTAATCTTGAAGATAAATGAATTACAATTTTTCTACCTGAATTTTTGGATAGTTTAAAGTATAATTACTGACAAATTTTTCTTCTAGATTTAAAAAAAAATTAATTATAATTTTTTTTAAAAGATTTTATTTATTTATTTATTTGACAGAGAGAGATCACAAGTAGACAGGCAGGCAGAGAGAGAGAGAGAGAGGGAAGCAGGCTCCCTGCTGAGCAGAGAGCCCGATGCGGGACTTGATCCCAGGACCCTGAGATCATGACCTGAGCCGAAGGCAGCAGCTTAACCCACTGAGCCACCCAGGCGCCCCTTAATTATAATTTATTTGATGAACATTTGTTGTATTTCTTAACCTCCCTAATGGCATTAAGGAATTTTAATTTATATGGGTAAGATGATAGATGTACTTAAACAAAGTTCTTTTAAAATAGGAGATTTGCTCTAACTTTGTTAGAAATTAAGGGGTATTTTTTATATATAAAGTCAAGTCTCTTTATATATCTTTTTTATATATAAAGTCTCTACTAACAAAGTTAGTAATTAAGGGGTATTTTTTTAAAATTTTATTTTTTTTATAAACATATATTTTTATCCCCAGGGGTACAGGTCTGCGAATCGCCAGGTTTACACACTTCACAGCACTCACCATAGCACAAACCCTCCCCAATATCCATAACCCCACCCCCCCTCTCCCAACCCCCCTCCCCCCATCAACCCTCAGTTTGTTTTGTGAGATTAAGAGTCACTTATGGTTTGTCTCCCTCCCAATCCCATCTTGTTTCATTTATTCTTCTCCTACCCCCTTAACCCCCCATGTTGCATCTCCTCTCCCTCATATCAGGGAGATCATATGATAGTTGTCTTTCTCTGATTGACTTATTTCGCTAAGCATGATACCCTCTAGTTCCATCCACGTCGTCGCAAATGGCAAGATTTCATTTCTTTTGATGGCTGCATAGTATTCCATTGTGTATATATACCACATCTTCTTTATCCATTCGTCTGTTGATGGACATCTAGGTTCTTTCCATAGTTTGGCTATTGTAGACATTGTTGCTATAAACATTTGGGTGCATGTGCCCCTTCGGATCACTTAAGGGGTATTTTTTATATATAAAGTAAAGTCTCATTATAATCATGAGTCAAAAGAAAACTTCACAAAAATATCAAATGCCTGTAATTATTGGTAATCAAATGGGATTTGAACACTATTCATACATTCTTATCAACCCTGCGGGAAAATTAAAGTCTATGACTATTGTTGAATGAATATTTAGATTTATGTGAGGTAAATTTTTGATTTGAAACTACATAGTATATTATGTTGGTTAAAAAAAATACTCATTATAAAATGAAGAACTTGTACCTCAGGTAAAGAAGCCAGATAAATTCAGAAGCTTTAAGACCAGGGCATTCAGTAAAGTTAATTATGTGGGCATACATGTATTTAGTAATACTGAAAATTAGACACACGAGAGGTAGATATGGCTTGTCCATGTAGATATCATATATACTAATCTTGGACCTAAAACTATATAGGAAGTCATTATAGATGGACCAGGTAATGACAATAACATGAACAATGAAACGAAATTTGGAGATTGATTCGCTGACTTCATGACAAAGAATAAAAAGTTATTTTCTCTTATTTCACTCAACATAATACCCTCTAGTTCCATCCACATCGTCACAAGTGGCAAGATTTCATTTCTTTTGATGGCTGCATAGTATTCCATTGTATATATATATACCACAACTTCTTTATCCATTCACCTAAGACAATTATCATATGATCTCCCTGATATGAGGAAGTTGAGAGGCAAAGTGGGGGATTGGGGTGGTAGGGAAGAAAAAAAAAATGAAACAAGATGGGATCGAGAGGGAGATAAACAATAAGAGACTCTTAATCTCACAAAACAAACTGAGGGTTGCCAGGGGGAGGGGGGGTAGGGAGAGGGTGGTGGGGTTATAGACATTGGGGAGGGTATGTGCTATGGTGAGTGCTGTGAAGTGTATATACCTGGTGATTCACAGACCTGTGCACCTGGGGCTAACAATACATTATATGTTAATAAAAAATTAAAAAATTTTAAAAAACGTTCTTTTCTTTAGATATTTCTACTCCCAAGAAAATACTAGTGACTAGAGGCCTGCCTCTTTTCTTTAGAAGAAAACCAATACTTTGAAATTGGAAGTGAACTAAGAAATAGAATCAAACTGACCATCAAATAGTGTTTAAATAACCACACGGAATGAGAGATTAAGAGCAACTCTTGAACAAAGTAATTTGATAAAATACCATTAGATAGCTACATTCCTAAGAACAAAGGAAACAGTGTAGAAAAAATTTTGAACTTTGTTGAGTTATTTTATTGTTTGCTTTAATGTCATACAGTTTTAGATTTATTTTCTTGGATTATCAGATAAAGCAAATAATGACTTTTAGTTCAATAAAAATTTTTTTTAGGATTAAAGGAAAGGTACAAATACAATACGGGATTAAAAATCTAAGTGGTAATTATGTATTACTAAAATTTAACTGGAAGTATCAATATAGGTGCATTTCTTTCAGAGAAAAAAATTCATCTTTTTGACTTAGTCCACTAAAAGAGTTTGCCTTAATGTTCAGATTCTGATTGTTAATTGTATTTTTCTAATAAAATGATCCTGAGTTCCTTGGAGATGTTAGGGGCAGGGAGGTATAAATGGGGCTGGAAAATCATGTTGTGTCTGAAAGCAAGGAGGCTTTTAAATATTAATGGAATGTCAAGGGGTCACAGAAGCCAAGGTTAATGGGGCTCTCTCAGGCCAAATTGTGAGAATTAGAACTTCAAAAGGGGAGAAATTGCTATGGTCCATTGAAACAAATTAAATCTAAAAAGCCATGAATCACTGAGTATTCTAAAATTAAGTCATTTAATCATCTTGTCAATTCATTTTATTGCATAAAGAAAATAGAAACTGTAACTATTAACTTAGTTAAGTTTTATTTTCTAAATCATGGGAAATACCGGTTAAGACATACACATGGGACCTGGAGACAGACAACATCAAGTGAAATGTAGAAAATTCACTGGATAAAATATTAATTATCCTAAGAATTATGTGGACTCAAGAATATATTAAAAAATGAGAGTGAATCTATTCAAAAGGAAATGCAGTTAGGTTTCTGAAGATCCTAGCAGTGATTCAAATGATTCATTTAGGTTTTGATTTTTGAAGTGAAATCTTAATAAATTATTTTCAGTATTAAAACATCTAAGATAACTTTAAATTTGTGGCACTTATAAGTTTAGTATATTAAATTTATAAGAATTATTTTATATTCACAAAGGTTGTATTTGTAAAATCATATAAATACATACATACAATATAAATATAACTATATAAATAATTACAAAGGTAATATTTGACAGGATCTACTTAAATCTACTTCGTATGCGGACCGTTAACTTTTTTTTTTTTAAGATTTTGTTTATTTATCTGACAGAGAGAGAGAGTGATCACCAGTAGGCAGAGAGGCAGGCAGAGAGACAGGCAGAGAGAGAGGGAGAAGCAGGCTCCCTACTGAGCATAGAACGGATGTGGGGCTTGATCCCAGGACCCTGAGATCATGACCTGAGCTGAAGGCAGAGGCTTAATCCACTGAGCCACGCTGGTGTCCCCAGACTGTTAACTTTTAACATTGGCATGTATGTTCCATTCCCTCACCCTTAACTGCTTGCAGACCGACGCCAACAAGGAAAAATCTGCCTCACCATCCATAAGCTCCTTTCTCTGTGTATTCATATTCTCTAACCCCATCTGGAAGGAATCCTTGTGTCTCCTAAATCCCATTTCCCTGGCCTAATAAAGGAATTACCCAATTTCATGCATAAGTTAAAGGGTGAGGATAGGATAAAACTTGCCTAGTTTATACTCCATTTTATACCAGAGCAGTTTCTCATTCTGTGCACTGTGCTCTTTGTGATACTTGCAGTGCAGGAAAAAGTCCGGGCCCCATGTAGAACAACATCAGGAGTTTTGGCCCTTTACCCACCTCCAAAATGATTTTCCAATTTAATTTTCTACTCCAGTATGTTAATGGGAATATATCTGTTTTTTTAGATGGCCCAAGATTTTCTCCTTCAGGATAGTAAGTTCTATTTTAGCATGTCCTTTAAGGTACACATTTCTGAATACATTTGTGAAGTGCTAAACAGTTTCAATTATATACCTTCAGCTACTTTTAAAAGAGAGTGACCATGGCATTAATATATGCCCCTCAGGAAGGCCTCTTCCCTGCCTATCTCCCTCAAGGGTTTCCGGGAATCACTGAGAAGGCGTCTACTAGTATAATGAATATGTAGATATAAGTCTGTGATGAAGGATGCTAGTCCATCACCCACAGTAATTCATGTCATACATTTTAAAAGTTGAACATTTAATTTGTACAGAGATTGCTAATGTTTTCGTACTCTGGCCATAGGGGTTATTTTATAATCTTCAGTGTAACCTCCTTTATGGATAGGAAACATTTTCCTAGACAAATGCAATGCTTTCATTTAAATAAAAGCTTATCGGTACTCCTCTCAGTGAGCCCTTTAAATGTTTTCTGAGTTGTGTCTCCCTTTCCTCCCCTACCTGAGCGATAAGAAGCTTTTTCTCCCCTGATGACCGTGGTGTCATTCTTAGAAGGCTAGGAATCTGAATGACCAATTTAAAGAATACTTATCGAGCAATGTGAAGATGTGCATTCTCCACAGCCCTTAATTGCACTGGTGGGCGCATGTCCTGGAAGCATTGCTTTTGTACCAGCTCCCAGTGAAAGGATGCTGGGGATAGTGCTATTGATGGTAACTAAACACTAGAAGGGCAATAAACATTGGAATATTATATGGCAACAAGGATCACTCTACTGAAGTTCGTATAAATAGAGAAATGACTTTCAGGAACATAACACTGAATCAAAAACTCAAGTAACGTGGAGTGGCTACTATTAAATAACACCGGACAAGGCTAGCTGATAAATTGTTTAGTTACTTAGCATTATCTTTGTAAAATTAAAAACAAAGACAACAAAATGATAAATTTAAAAATGTGGTTTCAGAGGGAGAAGAGGCTTTGTTTTTTTTTTTAAATGGGTGACAGGTGGACTTAACATTTCGTTTTTTTTTTTTCCCACAAAATTTCTCTCGACCATCTTCCTCCAGTTTCTCCATCCCCGATTCCTCATCTCTTGTAACCAGAAATCTGATTTCTCTTTCTATTAATTTTCTGTTTCTTTCGTTTTTTTATATGCTGTATATAATAAATGAGATCCTGTAGTATTTGTCTTTGAATAATGCCCACAAGTTCCATCCATGTTGTTGTAAATGATAGGATCTCCTTTTCTATGGCTGAATAATATTTCATTGTTTACATATACAGCAGTTTCTTTCTCTGTTCATGTATCTATGGATATATAGGTTGTTTCCACGTCTTGGCATTACAGATCATGCTGCTATGAACATGGGAGTACAGTTGTTTTTCACGTAGTGTTTTCTTTTCCTTTGGATATATTTCCAAATAGGAATGACTGTATCATAAGGTAATTCTATTTTTAATTTTTTTTTTTAGGAACACTCACACTGTTTTGTATAATGGCTATGGCAGTTTACAATCCCACCAAGAGCTCATAAGGGTTCCTTTTCTCCATAATATCCTTGGGAATACTTTTCTCTCTCTCTCTCTCTCTCTCTCTCTTTTTTTTTTTAATGATAACCATTCTAACAGTCATGATGCAATATCTCATGATGGTTTTAACTAACATTTCCTTAGTTATTAGTGATAGCTGGTGTGTTTTCATGTACCATCACTATCATTATTATTATTTTTTGGCTATGGGTTTTTTTTTAATATATATATGTTGGATATTAACCATTATCAGCGATGTGGTTTGCAAATATTTTTTCCCACTTTGTACATTGTCTTTTCACTTTGTTGATTGTTTCTTTTGTGAGGTGGAAGCTTTTCAGTCTGAAGTAGTCCTTCTTATTTTTTATTTTGTTGGTGTCATATCCCAAAAATGTCATATCCCAAAACATTGCCAAGGCTAATATCAAGGAGCTTTTTCCTTATGTTTTCTTCCAGGAGTTTTATGGTTTCTGGATTTACATTTAAGTTTTTAGCCTATTTAAAGTTAATTTTTGTGAGTGATCTGAGGTGTCTAGTTTCATTCTTGTACACGAGATTATCCACTATTCCCAGAACCATTTCTTTTTTAAGTGTCTTTTCTCTATTGCGTATTCTTTGCTGTCCTGTTCAATATTATTTAATAGTCCATGCATAGTTTTATTTCTGGGATCTTGGTTCTGCTTATGTTTCTATTTTTAAGCATTTCCCATTTGTTGTGAATTTTTGTGTGTTTAGAATTTTTATGTATAATAAAAAGATTTAAAAATAGAAAGAAAACTCTTGTTTGAAATAAGTGTCTTAAAAAAATAACTTTGAGGCTTGGCAAAATTTTGGCTAAGCTAATCCTCTAAAGGGGCACCTGAGTGGCTTAGTTGGTTAAACAGCAGACTCTTGATTTTGGTTCAGGTCACGATCTATGGGTCCTGATACTGAGCCCTCCATCAGGCTCATTGTTCAGTGGGAAGGTCTGCCTGAGTACTCTTTCCCTCTTCTCCTTCCCCCGTGCTTGCCCTCTCTCATGTGTATCCTCTCTATCTCTAAAATAAATAAATCTTTAAAAAATAATGCTCTTAGAGAAAAGGAACAACAATGTAAAAGAATAATACAAGGAGAAGAATGTGGTTGAAATGATAGCCCTATGAGAGTTCTGGTCATTGGTGAGGGTGGGGTCAGATCACAGAAGAGAAACAGTCTATTTCACAATTTTTCTAGACTTTTTTCAATTTCATGCAGATTTTTTGTCTATTATGTCTATCATGAAATTGAATCTTTAGAAGCAATCCTTCTCATTCAGTGGAGCCATGTAATTCTTTTAAGAGTATATTTGGTGGATTGGGTTAAATTTATAAACAAATAATTAAAAGGAATCACCAAAAAGTTACTAGTTTAAATAGAAGGCTAATTATGTACCAGGAAATGGCCAAATTATTATTTTTCAGACTATAAGGAGCATATAAATTATTTAAGGATTTTTGTCAAAATTCAGATTCTAAATCAGTGTTTGGGGTGCCTTTCTCACTTGTAACGGTTCAACAAAATGACTATGCTTCTTGTCCTTGCTTTACACTTTGAGTAACAAGGAGTCAAAGTTTTTCCCAGAAGCAGTATTTAAAATTTTTAATAACCTAAGTTGTGGAATTTTCAGGGATACACAAGTTTAAATAAGAAGTAATTTTACCATAATGTTAAAAGTAGAAACATAGGCAATGGAGATGAATTTTTAACAACTACAGATATTGAACTTAAAATTCCAGAGGAGTATATTCTATTTCATGGTATAAAGATTACATCTCGTTTTTGACTAAGGTTCTGCTTATAATGCCAGAAAATAGTGTTCTTATAGAAAATAAATTGAAAGGCGATTCTCAAATAAACCTTGTATCTTAGTATTTCTTAATTTTCAGTGTTTTTTCCTTTAGAAAAAAGATGTATTAAAAACAAAGAAAAATGGGGCACCTGGGCAGCTCAGTGGGTTAAAGCCTCTGCCTTCAGCTTGGGTCATGATCCCAGAGTCCTGGGATCGAGCCCCGCACCCTAGCACTGGGCTCTCTGCTCAGCAGGAAGCCTGCTTCTCTTCCTCTCTCTGCCTGCCTCTCTGCCTACTTGTGATCTCTGTCTGTTAAATAAATAAATAAATAAAATCTTTAAAAAAAAAAAAAACCACGAAGAAAAAAAGGGTGTGTCATTTTCAGAATCTAAGAACTTATGTTTTGGGTTTATTTCCATTTAATGCACAGTATATTCAACTTGAAAAAAAAATCCTGTTCTGCGTATTATATTTTTATTATATGATCTGCTTTGAAGATATAAAAGATGATTCTTGTCCCATCTTGTTTGATAAGATATAGGTAATTCTGTTTAATCTAAGTTTTTTTAATCTTTTGTCCCTGGGTAAGGTAGACAAATTGAGTTTCACTTTTAGTTTATTTATTCTGTCAGAGATTCTGAATCAGGAGTTTAAAGTCTGTGTCTGACAAGAAAAAGTCAACATCTGTTGAGTTGATTTATTATTTATGTATTAGATTTTATGGCACTTTTCCTCTGAAGAGCCAAAAGCATCCTACACATAATTCTTACACTTTTCAAATACCTTTCACAAGAAACACCTATAAACATCCCAACATGAAAAGCGACAGAAAAGGAATTGAAAGAGAAAAACAAGGAAGAAGAGGCCCGCAGGGCAAATGATCACAGCCTCAAATAGGAGGTGTGCCTAATAATTTAAGCATTCACGTTGCAAGGCCACTGGGGATACACTTGTCTCTGCCAAAGCTTTCCCCTGCACATCTGCTGTCATTGCATGCTACCTGGCTCCCAGATGCTTCTCTTCTCTGTGGCTGCCTTTTCTACACCGTAAGCATCCAGTATTTTGTTAATTAGGGCAATCTCGGAATTTAGTATAATGAGATCTCAGGTTCCTCAAATGGTGTTTGTTCTCTACTCCTGAAGATAGTGGGATTTCTGTGAAGGTGGATTTGTGGTGGGAAAGAAAGTAAAGGTTGTTAAAATCTGTTGTACACTACTTCCTGATCTATATGGGACCACTTAAAATGATTTAATTAAATAACAAAATAATTGATTTTAATTATTTTGAACTAATAAGTTAAGGTTGAACAAACTTGGAAGGATTTTATGAAGACTCTAGAGATATGAAAACATAGTTTGCATGTTTTAGATTTCACTTACAGTTAAAACCATTGCTAAAAAAAAACAAATTGAAAATAAGTTCAGATTATATGATCACATGGACATCTACGATTTTATGTAATGCTTAAATACTTCATGTTTTCAATATTTTTCATATGGAAAAAACAATTAGAATGTTGCTGATGAAATGCCCTTTCTGTAATTTTATTTTGTTTGAGAAGTATGTCCATTTCGTTTGATAGCTGAGGCAAAGGGACATAACTTCTGTAATTCTTTCAGGATTGCATAGTATGAAATATCATACATTTTAAAATGTATTAAATATTTTTTTGGAAATGGAAACTTGCTGAGATAATAAGCATATAATTTTAAGGTTCATGATATTTCATAATTATATATTGAACTCATTTTCTTGACTCATGTTAACTGTCTTCATTTTTCTAAAAGAAAATAGAACCACAAAACACAAAGTTATTGAACAAAAAGCAGGAAAATATGGCATGGCACCATATTTCTAAAACAAAAGTTACTAAAGTGACTCAAAATTTATTACTTTCTGAAATTTATCTAATGATCTGAGAGTTCTGAGCGCCTTAACCAACACCCACCATAGGCAAAGAGCAGCACAGAACTTGACTGACAAGAGAAAAGTGAGCATTTTCCCATAGAAGATGTAAAATAAAAAGTCCAACTTTTTATTTTATTAATAAGAGTGAAAATAAAAATACCTCTACTTGGTCTTCTAAGAGCATGAGAACAGAGGGACAGAGAGACAAGAGACTTCTCTGTATAGTTTTCTGTCTTTGCCTCTGATGCAAGCTGTTTCCACAAAGCCACCATATGAATTATTTGTCCCCAATATTAGGCCTCAGTAGTCTTGTTTGTGTTGAGTTGTATATCAAAGCAGTGACTGAAATGAGCAGGTGCTAGAGATAAGCATGTTTCTGAAACAGAATATTCATTGTATTTTATGGTCTCTTTAAACACATGGAGTAAGGAACTTGGGATAATACTTCTTGTTTTCACTTATCCTTGACACGAAGTTTGAGTTTCAACACTTTCCTGAGAAAAGCACATTTATTTGAAACCGTATCTTGAAACAGTTCCTAAGATAGATCTTATTCTCAATTACCAAAAGGCTATTTATACCATGTTAGTACTTTGCAACACATTTATTACCATGTAGACCCTAGCTTTTATGTAGTTTGTTTAAATCACTTAGTGTTTTTCAGTGTCTTCCTCTGTTAAGAAGGTTAGTAAGTTTCTCTTCTTGCATCTTGATGGTGTTAACAATACCCTCCTTGATTGCCTAGACTTCATTGGTAGAAACATTATGATCTGTATTATCGAAGGTTTCATGCTTAGACCTTAGAGAAGCTAACATTTGAATTAGGCTCTGAGGAGCACATAGAACTTAACTGACCAGACAGGTATTAAATACATGGAAAATGGGAGAGTGGAGCTTGGCTCCAGTGAGGTAAGTAGTGGCACTGAGACCAAAACAGTTTGTTGGACTAGGTTGGGGCAGGAAGTGAAGCTTTAATACCTGAATGAAAACCCAATAGGCACTAGAGAGTATATGAGCATTTGTGACCATGGGGATGACATGGTGGAGCCCGTGCTTTAACATAATTTTTGCGAACTGTGTATGAAATGCGTCTAATGCATACCTGACACCAACCTGGCAAGGGCATGAAACAAAGTGATGACATTTGGAATGAAAAGAAAGGGGGTACATGTGGCAGATAATTGAAAGGAAATTTCCATAAGAATTAAAGATTGGCGGAATGTCCAGGGATAAAGTTTTTCCTTTAGAATTGTCCTAATGCTTTTGCCTCAAGCAAATGCATTGAGGAAAATGACTGACAGTAGGGAAATTGAGACAGATGAAACAGAGATTTTAAAAAATGTCGATTTTGGTTTTAGACATGCTGATTTTGAAAAAAGAATGTTTCCAGAAGAGAACAGATTTCCTGAGGAGATAAAGAGACCAGTATAGATTTGGGAATACCTTTTTATATTTAAAACAAAAGCCTCCCAAAAAGAGAAACAGGTTTGAGTTTGGATAAAATAAGTAGTGATCTTTAATAAAATTCAGTAAGTAAGTAAGTAAGTAAATAAATAAATAAATAAAATTGAAGTGCTAGGATTACACCAATTGAAATTGATCTGGGTGAATATAATCTAAAGGCATTGGATCAATTGTTCTACATTTGTTCATGGTTACGGAAGTAATGAATGTCATTGTAGTAAGTTTTTTAAAATTTGGAAAAATAGAAATTAGGAAGAAAATAAAACAGCCTAAAAATCACCATGCACAGTAATGACTATTAACATTTCAACAAATCTGTCACCTTTTTATATGCAATTTCATGGTTGATTCTGTATTTTTATGCTAAATTTAGTATCTATTTTGGCTTTAAATAAACTTTTGCCATACCCTTAAGAATTTTAAACTTCATATATTGATGCCTATCAAGTGGCAAAGAGGCCACCTTTTGAATCAGACAGCTTTGTTTTAAATTCTAGAATCGTTATCAACTTGTTGCATGATGTTATGTAAATCATTTAACTTTTCTAAGCCTGAATAATTTTATCCAAAAATATGACAATTTTTTAAAGGCATTGGGAAGATTAAAGATATAATGTATATTACACATTAAAGATTAAAGATATAATGTATATTAACCATTTATCACAGAGCCTTTTAATATTGTAAGCACAGCATCCATAAATTTTACAGGTCTATCTGGAGTTACATATTTCTCTCTTGCCTTTTTTCTATATTTCTCCTTTAAGGACTTTGTCCATATTTATCTTTTTTTTCCCCTCCATTTTTTTTTCCTCCCCCTCCTCCACCTCCCTTCCCTCTTCTCTTCTTAGTAGTAAACTACATTTTCAACTTGAGATTGGGAAAGAGGAAAATTAAAACAAACAAACAAACAAACAAAACTTGTGATGGTCTGCCTTCAGCACAATTGTAACATCACTTCCTTGTTCCCAACCTTTGTTAGGAAACAGGTCACCAGTTATGTCACTTGTAAGTGCCTCTGCATCCAGTCTATTTATTGTCTTAGTGGCCTCTCTGGAGCTAAGCAACACCTTCCTTGCCTGGAAATGAGAACCAGCTAATTTGGGGCATATTTGGGTGTACCCTACCTTTCAACTTGACTCCCGCCTTACCCTGCTCAGAACTTTTTGGTCCAGCACATATCTGTCTACCTTTTAATTCTGACCCTTCCAGTAGGCTCCACTTCCTCTTAAAAGTCACCCATCCTAACTTCTCTTAAACTAGGACACCTAATGGCAACTGTTTGCTACAGTAAAGACCTATGTGAACAGAATACAAAGGGGAAAACAGAAGACTTGTCAAAAATACAGATTCTCGGGGCGCCTGGGTGGCTCAGTGGGTTAAGCCGCTGCCTTCGGCTCGGGTCATGATCTCAGGGTCCTGGGATGGAGCCCCGCATCGGGCTCTCTGCTCAGCGGGGAGCCTGCTTCCTCCTCTCTCTCTCTACCTGCCTCTCTGCCTGCTTGTGATCTCTCTCTGTCAAATAAATAAATAAAATCTTTAAAAAAAAAAATACAGATTCTCCTAGAAGTAGCAAGACCAAAATGTCATTACCCCTACATGGCCCATTTCCCAAGGGGTTTCAGCAGTACACTGAGTAAGCACCATGTTTTTCTTTAGCTATTATTATATTTATTATCTTGAAAGAAAATAATCTTGGAGGAGTCATTCTTTTTGCTTTTAGAGGGTGGTATAGGGGATGTGTATATGTGTGTGACTTGAGGTCACAGGAAATTAGAAAGAGTTTGACTTAAAACACAATTGTGACTGTCTCTCAGAATGATAGATGGAAAATACAGAATAGCGTGTTGACTCAGGTCACTTGAGGGAGAGACAGGAGGACATTTCTTGGCATTTCTGCCAATAATTTATGGAATTGACTGACCAAGCACCTTTTACATCCATAATTATGATGAGCTGTTGTGAAAATGACACAGGGTGAACCGCAGTCTGCCTTGCTGTGGCCTCTGTGCCCATTAAAATTTTCTAACAGTTCCAATCCCTCTTAACAAGCCCCAGAGTTACACTTCTTTGAGGTTGGTATAACAAGCTAGCTTTAAAATGCATGTTGTATTTCAGATGCATTCAATACCTTTTCTCCTATAGGAGTAAAGCTTAAAACAAATGTTTGTGCCTCATACACAGCTTTGGTATTTATAATAACTCTGAGGTAATTCTCAGAGCTACAAATAGGTACTTTGGGAAATAACGGAGCTTAAATGCAACAAGTAAAACTGTTGCTACCCATGATGCTTGTTTCTCTTCTTGATTCAAGCCATTTGTTACGTTTAACATGAAGTAGAAAGCAACTCTAAAATTTGAGTAATTTTAAAATACACTTGTGATTTTTAAACTTTTATAAAACAACACTTCGATTTTAGGTTTAATGTTCAATTTTGTCGTAAGTGATCATAACATGGCCTTAAGTTTCCATGCTTCTGGTTTTCTACTGATATAAGAGGTAGTGTTAACATTTTACATAACATGCAGGGTTGTATTAAGTTTGATGTCAGATGCCAAAGATCTGCAGTCGGTGGACTTTGGTTAAGGTATAATGAGGGCCAGCCTTAATTGGGAGCCTATGAAATAACCACCTTCTAAACGCAGCATCTACGTTTATAGGAGCTATTCGGTCATGGCAGGTAAGTTATCCAGATGAGAGGGTTAATCATCTATTCCAACACTAATATTTATCTTACTAAAATTTTCAAACATATACAAATCCAGCAATAATAGTATAATGAACTCACAGGTGCCCATTGCACCCAAGTTTAAGCAATTACCAACTCTTGGCCAGTCTTATTTCATATCCATCCTTTCACTCTCCCTCTCCCTGTTCTATTTTGAAGCAAATGTTTAGATTATATCTAAAAGTTAAAAAGCATTAAAGAAATGGCCAATAATACTATCATCTCACTTAAAACATGGTTAGGTTCTTAATATTATTAAATATAAGAAGCTCAAATTTCTGTCTCTCTTTTTTTTTTTTTTACTTTCTTTGATTATGATTACAGTAAGGTCAATGCACTGAAATTGGGCCATGCAATTGCTCTGTATTAACCTAAAGCTTCCTTCCTCCTCTTTATTTATTTATTTTTTGCAGTTCAATACTGAAATAACAGAACTGCTTGGTAGAATTTTTTTCTTACATTCTGTGTGCATCCTTCTTGTGTTATTTAAAATGTTATGCTGTCCCTGAATGTTCTATAAAATGCTCATTTAAAGACTTGATTATGCAGGGGGTTTTAGATTTTTAAAACTTCCTTCATAGGTGATATTGATTACTTGCATCATGAAGCACCCACTGTGTGATTTTTTTCCTTTTTTGCGGCTGTTAGTATTTCATCAATGATTACAAAATCGTGATGACCTAATTCTAATCTTTTTCTTCATTGCAACACATTTATGAAGAGAAAATCTCCCTCATTAATTTTTTGTTACTTTGAGTTATACTCCATTAAAAAAAATTAATGCTTGATATTTTTCCTTCATGCAATTTTATATATGGCATCTTCCATAAATTATCAGTGATGTTTTCCAAAATTAATATATTCTTAAGGATTAAAAATATTTAATATTTAATATTTAAAAATATTGATGAGTTAGTCCTCCATTTTAAAAATGATAGCCATATTAATATAATTTTAACAATACCAGTTTTAGATGAATGGTAGCATACTATACAATTTTTTTCTACATTGCTAACTCAGAAACACATACCAGCTATTACTCCATAGCAATATATACTAGTTAATAATTATTACTTTAATAAATATGTGTATTTCATCATATAGATATAAAATAACTTATTCAAGTTTCTATTAAGGCTTATTTCTAGTCTTTTGTTATTATAAATTGTAGCGGTCTAGTTCACAGATGGTTGCATATATCCTTCTGATATTTTCTGTGATACTTTTAGGATAGTTTTCTAGAAGACATTGCTATATCAAAGGTTAGAGCATTTATGATTTTGCTAAATATTGCCAAATTCCCTTCTATAATGGTTGCACCATTTTGCAGTCCCTCCAGCAATGCATGAGTGCCCCTTTGCCTTCAGTATCATCAAGAAAATCTGTCTACCTTGGATTTTTGCCAACTTCAGCACTAATTTACTCATTAGTCCAAATGAAAAGCCAATACTTATTTTTTTTTACTAATCTATATGCTTTTCTCTGATTTTCTCTAATTTATATTGTTTGTCATATAAAAGTAATTTCACTTCTTCATGCTGCGAAAAACATGTGATTCTCCATTTGTTAATTCTACTACTTCTTTATGCTGCTTCAAGTGACTTCTCCATTTATTCTGAGACATTATTACTATCTCTGCTAAAGTAAACATGTGATTCTACTGACTTCTTTTTATGTATTTCAAAACTGTACGTGAATACTCTAATTAAATTACTCCAAAGACCATTTCTAGCATATCTGTAATCAGCTCAGGCTATTTCTGTGGTGTGTAACTGATACAGTTAAATCCTGCCTGTTGGGTTCCTGTGTAGATGATCTGTTCTCATCAGTGTAACAAGAGTTTTGACTAAATTGCTTTTTGGTATTTTTTTTTTTTTTTTTTTTTTGCTAAGTTTACAGCCCTGCTTTAGACAAAGAAAGCTTAGATGACTTTATAAAACGTGCACAGAACACTTTAAAACAATAAAGGCAAGGCTAAAGCAGTGTTGAATTTCTCAGCTCTTTGTTGGGTCACTAATACAATTTCTGAACAGGGCATACACTTTCATTTATTGTCTTGAATTTTAATTTTTTGCCTAAAGCTTAGATTTAAGATTCCTTAAAGTGAATCACTGATTTACTTTCCCTCAAGCCGAATTTCAGACTCAGACTACCTGCAGCGATATGCTTGTTGTGACTAGAGAATCAGTCAGGGAAAGAAGCCTTTTTGGAACTGTCTATGCAACAATGACTTCTCTTCTCTCTTTTCAATCAGAGAAATATCCCAGACTCCCTTCACTGCAAAGCAAACAAAAGCTAGAGTTCATGAAAATGTTGATGAAATGGTGTGTAGAAACCAAACATAGTGGCAGCCACTTAGCTTTTAGATTTAAGTGCATTCATTTTTAGTAGAAATAAAAATAAAGCCCAGCTGTCCAAAACATCTCAGGTTCTGCCTGAGATTTCATAAGAAGATTTTCCCAAGGAATATGCTTTTATTTTATCAAGGGATAAGTGAGTGACTCTAATTTTTACTTATTCACTATGAAACTGAGTGTGACATACCAATTCTGGTAAGTTTGGTTCAGCAAATGGTGTTGCCACAACCTGAGAGGAACAATATGATGTGTTAGGAAGAATACAGAGATAAATGAGAAATGATCTCTTAGTTCAAGGACATCCTCTCCCCCAAGTTAACTCAGTTTCTCCTTTTGATCTTTCAAAGTCCTTTTAGGGCCTATCCTTTTGCAGTTTGGATAGAATCATTCTGGGGATTGTATTGGAGTTACTAAGTACTTCTTTATTTGTGTATCTCTGAAGTGGGGCTACAATATTTTAAACTCCCAGAAACACATTTCTTTTGGATTCTGTGTCCAAGTTATTCTCTATCTGTACATAAAGGCAAGGCATCTAAGAAGGAAAATGAAGAGAATATGAAGAGGGGATCATAGGTTGCTAAATCAATACTGGGCTCAAAAAGTCTGGTTAAATATTTTTTTAACACACACACACACACACGTGTGTGCATGTGCACATGCAAAGTCAAGACACTTTCTTGAGTTAGTGCCAGATGCTGGAATGCGGTTGAGCCAATGCCCTTAGGAAGGAGAGGATTTGGATGAAACTTTGGACATGTCCTACTCTAAAGAGAGCAAAGAACACCAGGAATTTTTATAGTCTTCAGGAAATACTGTAAAGGGAATCTCCTAATCCAACTATCTTGAAAAATGAAAACGAGAAACGATGTAAGAGTTAAAACTTTTTTATGTCTAAAAACAAGCAAACAAAAACAAACACCCCCCCCCCATCTTTTCTTAATGTCTGTAGTGGTAAGCCAGTTTCTCAGCCTGCCGTAAGGTTTTTCTGTGGGAAATGAGCTGAGAAAGGAAAAATACAATGTGGATCAAAACTGTGGCAGAAAAGGGGAAGTAAAATAAAAATCTCCTTTTCCTGGCTCCAGGGAATTATGGGGACAACAGGGAGCAAAGGGAGGGGAGACATGTGTTTGAGATGTGGGAATCTTGCTGTCATCCCTGTGAAATGAAATCCTGGAACAGAAGGGGCTGCCATTGTCAGAGGGAGACACTGAAGCTGGGGATGCTGTGGCTCTCTTCCTATTTGGGATGCTGGCACAGACAAGTGGTAATATGTTGTGGTGTGGAACAGACCCAGGGCAGTTCTTCAGAGAAGAGAGTTAGTCAGGTACAAAGGACCTATTCAGTAGTCAGGAGGTAATGTTAGCTCTCTTTTGTTATAATATACCAGAGTTATCTCCTTGTCCCGTATCAGGTAGGATACTGAAAGTAATTGGGAGTCTGTGGGCATGCCACGTGTTAGACCCAAGAAGCCCCCACAGCACAGACATGTGTTAGACTAAGTCTAGGGACCTGTGGTGGTCAACAGGGAAGAGAATCAGAATATGTCTGCAGTGCCAGCAAGAGTACCATAGTAGGGCTCGGTCCAACACAAGATCTTCCTAAGGCCTTACTGAGTTGACAGGGACAAAAACCACAAGTTATTTCAAGCAGATGATAAGCAGCAGGAACCAATAGGATGCCCAAAGATGGGAACTCCTGTAACAATGCTTCAGAAATGCCAAACAACACAGACATAAGAACCAGCACAAGGCCAAGTGTATTTCCTTTCTGCTAATGTTGTGAAGTCAGACCTCAATGCCTTCTGTAACAAGGAAAGATGCCTTCTTGGAGTGGGGGAAATGTAGAGTGGAGTGTTACTTAGATAGACAAGAGGAAGAGAATGAAAAGAAACGGTTATAAACATTTTACCAGGTTGGGCAAATTTCAACATTTATGGAGATCTACTACTTTAAAGTAAAATCAGTAATAGACAAAAGAAGATAAATTTTATGCACACCTTTAAGTGCAGTATAAATAAACTTGAACCCCAGCAGAATTACATTATAGTTCTTTGTCATTGATTCTGTATATACCAATGGGGTGTAAGTGACTTAGGGGCAGAAAGTTACCTTATTTTTCTTTGGTATCTGCTGTGAATAACATAATTTTGGTCATAAAGAAAATGCTAAAATAGTGTTTATTAGATTGAAATGAATTTACTGCTACCAAGAGCATTTGCTTTGAAGTCACGGTTCCCTTGTACTTGTGCTGAACAACCCTAGGCGAGAATTGTGGTATTTTTTCAGGGGTTCTGAATCTTGAAGAATTGGTTCAAAGGCAGTTGAACCAGAGGTATTAGCATGAGCAAAGACATTGAGATAAGAAACAAGTGTCCTTGTAAAATGGTGAGTTCTCTAATTTGGTTGATTAGGAATTATCATTATCAGGATTAAAGTCTAACAATAATATTAGCAGTTATAGTTTACTAAGCACTTTTTCCATTAGCATATTACTGCACTTTGCAATTTATATCCTTCATTTCAATTAACAATCCTGTGGCAGTGGGTATTACTGCTGTATTAATCAGGTTCCAATTAGGAGACAGAAATCACATGGTAATTCAAACATGGAAAGTTATTGTAATATGGGATTGCCTAGTTAGGGGGAAGGAAAACGAAAGAATTTTAGAATAGTGAATACCAGCAGAAGCTTCTGCTCCTAGCCAGGCTGACATCTCGTACCCAAACAGGAGACAAAGCTGGATGCTTTCCTCCCATGGGACTGAGATGCAGACCTTTTTGAAAAGGCTGCAGCCATGACTTACTGGATGGTAGAGTTGGCTGAGGTTTTGCAAAAAAAAGACCCACTATGACTCCTCCTCCGGGGTGATGGGAAGCTGCCCGTGGAAAAGTTCTGAGCCTCAGAATACCCTGCAAAGCCAAGGGGGAGAGCTACTCAAAGGGGTGTGCAGAGTTGGTCATACCTTCTGTGTAGCAGCTCAGCAGTGTGCCAAGGAAGCTCCTCTTTGAAAAGTGCTGCCCCCTGCTGGTCAGAGGTGCTATGGCTGTCTCGTGATGTAGGGTGTGGGTACCTCCAGAGTCCTCTGTTGTTCAGGAACCTGGGAGAGAGGCTCACCAGAACCAGGAAAGAAACTCCTATCTCTGGTGTCCCTCTAGCGCCCTCTACTGATAAAGCTTGACATCATGTCCTTTGGAAAAGGAGGAACCAGTGTCCAGTAGCGGACAATGAAATGCAAATTTGCCATTGAAAACCCATCTTGTTTACTTTTTACAGGTTAGGAATTTGAGTGTCAGATTTTCGTGACTGAGTCATACAAATGATCAGCAATGCTTGGAATTTAAACACTTGCGTATTTAGTTTTCATTATATGCAGCTGTTCTAGAAGATTCATCTGACAAGTGTGTAGAATACGTTGTAGTGGGAGTGAGGCTGGGGCAGGATTATCTAGTAAGTTGTTTCGGTGAGCCATGTAGAAGAAAATGAGGACTTGTGCAATGGGTGACTTTTGTGTAACTTCTGGATTTTCTAAGTTAAGCTGGTTAAAACAAGAATTCGGTTGTTTGAGTATCATACGGTAAAAGCAATTGACAGGAAAATGCTTATAGACTCATTTAAAGGATATAATTTAAATGTATACAAAGAAACAACTTACTATATGTAGATTGTTCTCAATCTAAATTTTGCATTTCACATGTATCTCTGTTAGAAGTTTTCAAAGCCTCAAAAGGCTGCATGGTATAGATAATATCATCTGATGGGGTAAAGGTCCCTCAGCATTCCCTTCAGGAATTTTTAGACGCTTTTTATTCTTCCCAAAGGCTTTGGAGTCTCCAGCTATATGCTAAATTGCTTACTCTAGGTCTCAGTAACCATGGGCATCCTCAGCAGTACTGAGTGCTCAATGGTCATTTTCCCAGGCTGACTGACGTCCTTGGCTGTGCCCATCCCTTGTGAGTCCATGTTTCAGATCTGTCTGAGATACATCCAAACAACTAGCTATTCCTTTTCTCCATAAATTATATGGACTTTTAAGGGATGTCTGTTAGAATCCCAATTGTCACTTGGAAAATGCAAGGATTTATAGAATCTGTGTTATACTGGGTTTACTACCGCACTCTGTCCCTTTTATTAAACTCATTCTTAGAACTTAGCCACAGGACTGCTTTTTCCTTGCCAAGCCTCCCCTCCACCCCGCACTTCGGACTAATGGGCAGTGTTGTGTAGCAGTTAGGATTATGTTTTGGTTCTGAGAATGCACCATGCAGACCTGCAGCTACAGATAGCATAAGGAGGATAACTAACCACAGGTCCCACATGTTGTGCTCAGAAACCCGTAGCTGCATTTGCACCGAGGCACTCTTTATACTGGCCGTTCCTGCTTAGTGTATGAGCACAGCAGGGAGATGAAGGGAGGCTCAGTCTTGGGACACAGGGCACTCCTCTGAGGCTGTCTTTGACCTATGGATTTTGACAGTGTTGGCAAACCTTCCTTAATCTGCCCTGCATCTAAATCACTTCTGTTCCCTCCGTTTTGTTTTCTCTCTTTCACTTCTCTAAAGATTTGCTTAGTGGGGTGACAGCTCTCCCACCCTTTCTGGCTTTTTCTCCATTTCTCCACAGGTATTTCCCTAAGTAAAATCTTTGGATTTTTAGTTCTATCTTGGTATTTGCTTCTTGGAGCTTTTGAATGAAGTTACCTGTAGATTCAATACAGTTGGTTCAACCCTGGACTTGGCCATTTACTGTCTGTCAGTTAACCTCTGTGTTCCGCAGCTTAGGTATATATAATATGGGAGTAATTAATTATGTACTTCATGGGGTCGTAAGGAATAATAACATTCATATGTATATATAGAAAATTATAAAAAAAAATAAATGGTAGCTGTTATGTTCTTCTATTCCTGGCATAGTTTACTGTAATGAAATCTAGGTGAGAAAATTTTACATGAGCTGTCAGAAATTTTTCAACTCCTCTTGTTAAGTGCCTCTTGAATTTATGCAAAAAATGCAAAAAATTATTAATCCAAAAAAAGGAAGCCACCATATCTTAGGATGTTGAAGGATAAAAGCAGAAAATGAGAGGAGTATTCATGCTGTCCCTATATTGTTAGCACAGCAAACCTAGCAAAAATTTCTACATGCACAGCTTAAAAGGCTCCATTTTGCTATATTTAGATACCAGAGGTGAATAACAAGATACAATAAATTACAAGCATCAGTAGGACATCAGTGAAGGCTGGGGATACCCTGCATGTAAATGAGATGTGTGAAAGATAAGAGGAAACAATAAGCAGATATTAAATGAACAATAACTAACTTCTTGTACATAATCTTATTTTATTTTTTATTTTTTTTAAACATTTTATTTATTTATTTGAGAGAAGAGAGAGACAGTGAGAGAGAGCATGAGCGAGGAGAAGGTCAGAGGGAGAAGCAGACTCCCCGTGGAGCTGGGAGCCTGATGCGGGACTCGATCCTGGGACTCCAGGATCATGACCTGACCTGAAGGCAGTCACTTAACCAACTGAGCCACCCAGGCACCCCATAATCTTATTTTAAATGATCAATCAATCAAATGCATGTGCAAAAATTGATTTGATTTTTTTTTCCTCTGGAATCTTAATATAGCATAGTATCTAGAGACAACTATCCTGGAATGGTATCATATGATCCAATCATACATTGTACTTTTTAAAGAATTTTCTTTCTCTCTTTCTTTCTTTTTTTTTTTTTTTTTTTTTTTTTTTTTTTGGTGGGGGGGGGGGACAGAGAACAAGCAGGCAGGGGTAGAGAGAGAGAGGGAGAGAGAGAATCTTAAGCAGGCTCCATACCCAGCATGGAGCCCTACGTGTCATAACCCTGAGATCATGACCTGAGCTGAAATCAAAAGTCAGACCCCTAAGCAACTGAGCTACCCAGACACCGCAGAGAATTTTCAAATAAGTGATCTTAATTCTTACAACCACATGAGAGGTGATAGAATAAATACTAATAGTTTTGTTTTCTATCGGGATAAACAGATGAATGAGCCTGTAATGACCTCATAGAGGACACTTTGCTCATTCCTCATTTTATAGTTAAGTGGGATTCTAAGATCTGATGAGGAATTGGTTAAGTTCAGTATTATCATTCAGAATTACTAGATCCATTTATATTTCTTGAATACCACATTAATAGGGTCTTACATGGAACCTCTGAGGCTTTTTAAATGTGATGAAACAGAAATCACCCTAAACTTTGTCCAACAAATTGAACTGAGCGAGAAAGGAGTGTTCTGGTATATTTGTCCAAAGACACTTGATATGGTGACAAAAATGGTTTCCAAACCATCTGTGAGATCTTATTCAACTAACATCCCTAAAATCTATATCTATGTGGTCGGTCACATGGTTCCCATCAGGATTCTGTCCAAGAACAAGCCGTAAGTGAGCCATATGGATTTTAGCCTCCTCTGGTGAGCAAGAAGGTGTTCAATTGCACAGCTTAGAGTTTCTACAGAGGATGGCTGCCACATATGCAACAGATGCAAACTCCTGCTGGATCCTTCCATACATCCACCTTGAAAATGAGTTGTAACAGGGTTTTTATTTACAAAAGATAGTGGGCTTCCCTGGTCTTTGACTCTAAAGCAAATGATGATGACCTCCTCTCCTATTTTAATCTTCCCATTATCCCATTTGGGTCGAAATAAAGACATCAAATATGGCGAAGAATGAGTACCCAAGAAAGGAACAAATGTCACATAATTACAGGCCATTGGTCTACTTTTTAATTTAATTTTGGTTAAAAAGTGTTTGATTTTCTTTTGAAGCTTCAAGATCCCTGTGTTTTACTTTAACCATCTATAGAAGGAAGTAAAAATGTGATTTTTGAGCAGAATGGTGTTTTCTTGAACTTGCCATACAATTGATGAGGGCTACCAGATAACTATTGTTTCATTATTTTTCCTTCTGAAAGATACTGATCCAGTACTTGATAAAAGTGCTCTAGATGATTAACTCAGCCCGACTCTGGGCTCTGTGTCTACTAGCAGAAGAAACCCTAGTATGTATAAGAAAAACTTAAGATTTTTTTTTTTGGTTAAAAATGCAACTGCCTGGGTCCCAATTTCAGAAGTTCTGATCTGGTGTATCCTGGCAGCATCCAAGAATCTGCATCTAGTGAAGATGCTAGGTGTCTGATGCTAGAAGACAGGCGCACACTTTGAGAAAAACTGGTCTGATAGGTCTGTTTTTATGACAATTTAGTAGTCGAACCGTCTCTCCCAAGGGACTGCTTTGGTTATACATTTATAGCCAGTTGAAGGTTTGATAAAAACAGCTGAAGAGTTCTGAATAGTTCTTAATTGTAAAAAAGCCAATTAGCCTTTCAAAGGACAGAGATAATAAATTATGGACTGTAGCTTATTTTAATAGCCACAGATCAAATGGACAGCACCATGAGGTATAAGCAAAATAACTTAGTTAACATACTTGAAGACCTTTTGAATCCATCAGGATATCCCCCATCCTGTTCCTTCTTCCTTAATCTCCATTTCCTCTTTTTACATATATATGAGTGTATATGAGTGTGTGTGAGTGTTTGTATTCACTTTTGTGAATAGCTTATCTATGTCTTTTCCTCATCTTTTCTCTCATTTTATGTTGAACCTCCCCAAACTTTTTTTTCACTTCCATAAAGTTGTTATTTTTATATCCCACTCAAATCTACTCCTTTTTGTCTTCTTCTCTCTTTACAGTAAGGTATCTTTCCACCTTATATCCACACTGTCTCCTGAAAAAAAAAAAAAAACTCTTTCTGGTAACATTCCAAATGAGTAATACTGTTCCCCTTTCTTCTCATCCTTGCCAACATCTGCCATTTCCTGTCTTGTTAATATTAGCCATTCTGACTGGTATGAAGTGGTTTTGATTTGTATTTCCCTGATACCAAGTGATATCAAGCACTTTTTCATGTGTCTGTTGGCCATTTGTATGTCTTCTTTGGAGAAATATCTGTTCATGCCTTCTGCCCATTTCTTGATAGGATTATTATTATTTTTGGGGGGGGTGTTGAGTTTGATAAGTTCTTTACAGATTTTGGATACTAGCCCTTTTTTAAATTTTTTAAGATTTTATTTATTTATTTGACAGAGAGAGATCACAAGTAGGCAGAGAGGCAGGCAGAGAGAGAGGGAGGGAAGCAGGCTCCCTGCTGAGCAGAGAGCCCAATGTGGGGCTCGATTCCAGGATTCTAAGACCCTGAACTGAGCCGAAGGCAGAGGCTTAACTCATTGAGACAACCAGGTGCCCCTGGATAGTATCCCTTTATCTGATCAGACATTTCCAAATATCTTCTCCCTTTCTGTTGGTTGCCTTTGAGTTTGGGGAACTGTTTCCTTTGCCATGCAGAAGCTTTTTATCTTGATGAAGTCCCAATAGTTGATTTTTGCCATTATTTCCTTTGCCTTTGGAGATGTGTCTAGCAAGAAGGTGTTGTGGCCAAGGTCAAAGAAATTGCTGCCCGTGTTCTTCTCTAGGATTTTGATGCATTCCTATCTCACATTTAGGTCTTTCATCCATTTTGAGTGTATTTTTGTGTATGGTGTAAGAAAATGGTCTAAGTTTCATTTTTCCACATGTCACAGCCCACTTTCCCCAGCACCATTTATTGAAGAGGCTGTTCTTTTTCCATTGGATATTTTTTCCTGCTTTGTCAAAGATTAGTTGACTATAACTTGAGAGTCCATTTCTGGGTTCTCTATTCTGTTCCTTTGATCCATGTTTCTGTTTTTGTGCCAGTACCATACTTTCTTGATGATTAGAGGTTTGTAATAGAGCTTAAAGTCTGGCCTTTTGATGCCACCAGCTTAGGTTTTCTTTTTCGTCATTCCTCTGGTTAGTTGGGGTCTTTTCTGTTTCCATACAAATTCCAGGTTTATTTGTTCTAGCTCTGTGAAAAATGTTGATGATATTTTCATAGGGATTACATTGAATATGTAGATTCTCACCAAGATACTAGCCAATAAGATCCAATACTACATTAATAGATTTATTTACCATGACCAAGTGGGATTTATTCCTGGGCTGCAAAGGTAGTTCAACATCTGCAAATCAATCAATGTGATACATCACATTAATAAATGAAATGAAAAGAACTATATGATTTTCTTAATAGATGTAGAAAAAACATTTGTTAAGATACAGCACACCTTCTTGATTAAAGTTCTCCACAGTGTAGGGATAGAGGGAACATACTTCAATAACATAAAAATCATCTATGAAAAGCCCACAGCAAATATCATTCGCAATGGGGAAAAACTTATAGCTTTTCCCCTAAGGTCAGGAACACACAAGGGATGCCCACTCTTAGCACTTTTGTTCAACATAGTACTAGAAGTTTTAGCCTCAATGATCAGAAAACAAAAGAAATAAAACGCATTCAAATTGGCAGAGAAGTCAAACTCTCACTCTTCACAGATGACATGATACTTTATGTGGAAAACCCAAAAAACTCCACCCCCAAATTTCTAGAACTCATACAGGAATTCAGCAACATGGCAGGGTATAAAATCAATGCACCAAAATAATTTGCATTCCTATACACTAATAGTGAGACAGAAGAAAGATAAATTAAGGAATCAATCCCACTTGCAGCTGCAACAAAATCCATATGAATTCTGTGTCCTTTTGACATAATAGTTTGTTTTCTATAAAAATAGGACATCTCCATCATCTCTTACATATTACCTGATCCAGCTGAAATCAGTTGTCTAGGAAGCCTTTGTTCCTTTCAGTATGGAAAGTATAAGTGTAAAATTACATAATTGGGAGGTTTCCTGGTATCTTAACCTCTTGATTAGAAGTTAAGAGAATAACTGAGAAAAAGGAATGACATGATCAAAGAACAATAATTTGTGTAAATACTTTAGGAAAAAAGGATAACCTGAGACTTCAATAATTTTAAAAAAATATTTGTAAGTTATATTTAACATTTTATTCTAACTTTACCTGTTTTCTTGTATTTTGATTTGATGTCTGTCCTCATTTTACAGGCGCCTGTACATTTATTGTTTATTTTTCTTGTTCCTTCTCCTGGGTGTTAACTTCATTAAATGTGAACAAAAAAATTGCCAGATTAAGGAAATTGGACAGTCTCAACTTGGGGTTTTTTTCTTAGCTGGTTTATCAGTATGCTAAGCAATGTGAGAGTGTATATTTAGGCTGAAGATCTGGCTCATTAATCATCTACTACCATATTCTTCTAAGTAGTAAAGCTCTTGTTAGTGAAACTGATGGATAGTGAAAAACAACCTAATGAGTTCTTCAATTTTGCATTAGTGTGTTAAAAAGCAAAAAGGCATATGGAAAACTAGGTATTTCCGAGCTATAAGACTTGAAAGAAATTCCTATTTCATATCTTAGGTGAAGAATTAGAAATCCAAAGAGATAAACTTATTTCCTCAGTGCCACATAGTTACTATTAAAAAAATTTTTTTTAAAAACTGTCTTTGAATGAAATGCATTTCCTGCCTTTTATATCAAAGTTGAATTTACTTGGAGAAAACTAGGTGAATATTTAGGTTTATTTTTAAATATGCTGAAGTGGAAGTAAAACAGTATCTAACCACTTCTTTGAAGTAAGTAATTAGAGCCACAGGTAAAAAAAAAATGTTAAATTATTTATACAGTATTCTCATCATGGAATTTCTTTTTAAGGAATGCTTAGTAAAGGGCAGTTTGATGGAGAAAATGTTTATGTCATAATAGAAAATGTATCCATGCTCAAATAAGAGTTTATAAGTAATTTTTTGACTGGATTATTTGTTTTTTGGGTTTGAGAAGTTCCTTATAAATTTTGAATACCAACCCTTTATCTAAATGTCATTTACAAATATCTTCTCCCATTCCATGGGTTGCCTCTTAGTTTTATTCATTATTTCCTTTGCTGTGCAAAAGCTTTCTATCTTGATGAAGTCCTAAATAATCCAGTCAAGAAATGGGCAGAAGACATGAACATTTCTCTAAAGAAGACATACAAATGGCTAACAGATACATGAAAAAATGTTCAATATCGCTAGCCATCAGGCAAATATAAATCAAAACCACAATGAGATACCACCTTATGCCAGTTAGAATGGCAAAAATTAACAAGACAGGAAACAACAAGTGTTGGTGAGGATGTGAAGAAAGAGGAACTCTCCTACATTGTTGGTGGGAATGCAAGCTGGTACAGCCACTCAGGAAAACAATATGGAGCTTCCTCAAAAAGTTAAAAATAGAGCTACCCTATGACCCAGTGATTACACTACTAGGTATTTACCCCAAAGATCTGTAGTGACTCGAAAGGGTGCCTGTACCCCAATGTTCATAGCAGTTTTCTGCTAGGAATTTTATGGTTTCAGATCTCATATTTAGGTCTGTAATCCATTTTGGGTTTCTTTTTCTGTGGTGTCCAGTGAAAGTGATCCAGTTTCATTCTTTTGCATGTAGATGTCCAGTTTTCCAACCCCATTTGTTGAAAAGACCATTTTTCCCCCTTGCATATTCTTGCCTCCTTTGTCAGAGATTAATTGACCATGAAATGTGGTCTATTCAGTTCTATTACCTGTTCTCTATTAATCTGTGTATTTATTTTTTGTGCCAGTATCTTACTGTTTTGATGAATACAGCTTTGTAGTGTATTTTGTAATCTGGGATTGTGATACCTCCAGCTTTGTTCTTCTTTTTCAAGATTGCTTTGGCTATTTTGTGGTTCCATAGATATTTTAGGATTATTTGTTCTAGTTCTGTGAAAAACACTGTTGGTATTTTGAAAGGGATCATTGAGTAGTATGGGCATTTTAATAATATTGGTTCTTCCAATTCCATGTGTATGGAATCTTTCCATTTGTTTGTGTCATCTTAAACTTCTTTCATCAGTGTTTTATAGTTTTCAAAGCCCAGATATCTCACCTCCTTGGTTAACTTCATTGCTTAATATTTTATTCTTTTTTGGTGCAATTGTAAATGGGATTGTTTTCTTAATTTTGTATCCTGCTACTTCATGATTAGTATATAGAAATGCAACAAATTTTCTGTATTTGACTTTGTGTTCTGCAACTGTACTGAATTCATTTATCAGTTAGTAGTTTTTTTTTAAGTGTTAATAGTATTTTTGTAGAGTTTTTAGGGTTTTCTGTTTATAGTATGATGGCATCAGCAAATAATGAAAGTTTTACTTCTTTCTAAACAAACTGAATGCCTTTTATTTCCTGACTGATTTCTATGGCTAGGACTTCCAATTCTGTGTTGACTAAAAGTGATGAGAGTAGATATCCTTGTCTTGTTCCTAACCTTAGGAGAAAACCTAACAGTTTTCGCCATTGAATGTGATGGTTAATTTGCACTTTTTGAATATGGCCTTTATTATGTTGAAGCATGTTCCCTCTAAACCTATTTTGTTAAAGGTTTTTATCTTAATTGAGTGCTTTTTCTGCATCTAATAAGATGATCATTTGGTTTTTATCCTTTGTCTTATTAACGTGATGACTCACATTGATTAATGCATAAATATTGAACCATCTTTGCATCCTGGGATTAAATCCTATTTGATCATGGTGAAGGATTTTTTTTTCTTTTTCTTTTTTTTTTATTACGTTCAATTGGCCAACATACTTAATTAGTTTTTGATGTAGCATTCAGTGACTCATTAGTTGCAAATATCCCCCAGTGCTCATCACCACACATGCTCTCCTTAATACCCGTCACCTGGTTACCTGATCCCCTTCCCCTCCTCCCCACTGTAACCCTCAGTTTGTTTCTCAGAGTCTAGAGTCTCTCATGGTTTTTAAATGTATTGTTGGATTTGGTTTGCTAATTGATAAACCTTTAGCCAGATTCATTAAATAAAACAAAAAAGGGGATATAAATAAATGAAGAATACATAATCACTGGCCACCAGAGAAATGCAAAGGATGATAAGAGAAGATTATGAAAAATTATAAGCCAACAAATTGGACCTTCTAGAAGAAATGGACCAATTCTTAAAAACACGTAACCTTTCAGAACTGAATAGGGAGACATGGGAAATATGAACAGACTGGTGACCAGCAATGAAATTCAATCAGTAATCAACACACAATGAACAAAAGTCCAGGACTAGATGACCCCATAGGTGAATTCTATCTAACGTTTAAAGAAGAATTAATAACTATTCTTCTCAAACCATTCCAAAAAATAGATGAGAAGAGAAGGATTTTAAGTTCATTCTATGAGGCCAGCATGACAGGATACCAAAGCCAGATAAAAATGCTATTAAAAAAAAAGAGAAAGCTATAGGCCAATATCTCTGATGAACAAGGATGTAAGAATCTTGAAGAAAATTTAGTTTCTTCAGTCTTTGAGGGGAAACTGGCCCTGTGACTTTCTTTTACAATTAAAATGACATGGAAGTGACATTGTGTGGCTTTGCCCTTTCTGCTTTTAAAAATGCAGCCCTGAGATTGTCATGTAAGGAAGTTGATGTGACCTATTAGAAGATGAGATGCCACAAGAATAGAACCAAGGTGCCCAAGTGGGTACAAAGCACAAAGTGCCAGACACGAAGTGGTGAGCAAGTGAGGCTGTAACAGAACCCTGAATGTTTGGGGCTAGGTGATAGAGGAAGGCAAGGAGACTGTCTGCAGAGGCTAGAAAAGAAGCAGAGGAACTCTTGGAAGCTGCAAATAGAACATTTATGTCACAAATGGTTGAACAGTTGTTAAAACTATCACTTGCTATAATTCAAAAGAAAGATGCTATACTAAATACTCTTAGGGGTCTGATTAAGGAGATCTCTTGACAATAATGAAGGTGCCCTTAGTATTTTCCTAGCTTTGTATGATGAACATGTGAACTAATGAAGCAATTGTTTGATTTGAAAAGAGATTTTATAAAAGTAGAAGATTCTAGGATGCTATGTTAAAGGACATTGGTGTTGAATTGGTACAAAGACCACCAACTTGGACTTGACCTTTAGGAGCTGAGACATTTAAAACAGAAAGAGAGGCCTGTGGAAAGCAGAAAGCAGCCCACCATAACTATTTAGTTACAAATATGACCTATAGAGAAGAAAAAACATTTTAGAGAGCAGAACCAAGAATCCAGAGAAGGTACCAAGAACATAGGAGAATGATGGATTAGGGAACCAGTCTTAGGGAGTGCACAAGGGCCGTGAACAAAGAACATTCTCTATCTTCAGAGTTAAAGCAACTGGCAGTAAGTGATGGGCTGGATTTCAGAATTGCGCTGAATCAGAAAGTTCCATGTGGTCCCATCCATATTGAGGTTATATGTTCACATTATTTCTATTGAGGTTATTCTGCCTCTGTATTACCAATGCTAGATGGATGTTAGATGGATGAAGGGATGTGTTTGAGGGGGTTGGTGGTGGTTCATCACCTTTTTAGCTTATAGATCTATGGACAAAATACAGATCATTAGATACTAGTCTCTGAGCTCAGTGCAACTTAAGGGTAATACTTAATCCTCCGGATTAGAAGTACTTATGTAACCAGAGGACAGATTGTGACAGATTTAATATGATTACAAAATCTTTTTATTTTCCCCTCAAGAAATAGTCTCTTAAAAAAAAAAGAAAGAAAGAAAGAAATAGTCTCTTTTACCTCTCCTTGAATCATAGGTGGCTTTGTGACTTCTTGTTTCAAATAAAAGGTAGCTGAAGCAGTGTTGTGATCTCCAGAGTCTAAGCCTCAAGATATCTTGCAGTGTCTTTGTTTGTCACCTTGGAATGCTACTTGGAGACCATACTCTCACTCAGTCAATCTCACCTGCAGAAAGACGGGAGGGCGTATTGAAGGAAATAGAGGGATACCATTTGGAAGCAGCAGAAGCTGCCAGACACGGGTGAAGCCATTTGGGACCTTCCTGCTGAGCTCCCCTTCTAGCTGAGTGCAGACACATAAATGAGAACAGACAAGTTTGGCAAAGGAACCTCCTAGACATGGCTCAGAAACATGAAAAATAATAAGCTATTGTCATTATCCACTAAGTTTTAAGGGAAGTTTATCACAAAAAGGCATTTAACTGGAAACAAGACACAGAATTCTATAAAAGAGAAGAAAAGATATTTTATGTAAGGAAGGGCCACATTTAGTTCAGAAGAAATAAGAAAATGCTCATGAAGTATGTGCTGTTTGAGGTTTGTACTCAAAGACGTGTCTGAACGATAAAGTGGGGTCATGGTGTAGAAGAATTTGAAAGCTACGGTGTGGTATATATATTCTGAAAGCAATGGGAAGCTGGCATTTTTTGTTGGAAGGAGTAGCTCAAATCCACTGCATTGCCAGTAACCAAGAGAGCAGCTAGAACATTGAAGGCACCTTTTGAATGATTTTTGAATGAATGACCCGAATTTTTTTCTATCCTATTAGGTGTTACAACCCAGTGAAATCCTCAATGCCAGTGTAGTCTATTGTGAGAATGTATCAGAATGTGTTAGGAAGAAAAACAGTTTCATGTTCGTCAAAGGGACTGAGGACAGAAGAGAGAAAATGTCTTCACATTGAATATAGGGTTGGATACATTGGCGTGCTGTAAACCTATGTGGAGGGAGACATCTTGAACAGGTGCAGGAAAGAGGCTGCAGTCAGAGTCAACAGGATGACCTTTCTGGCAAAATGTGCCAGTCTTGCATGCATGGTCACAGGATACTTTATGACACCCAGCGTACACGTGGAAAACATTTGCCCTCCTTGGTCATTTGGATTAATTCGTACCATAAATGCATCTTTTACCTCCTGTTCCCAGATTCATGGGCTTGATATATGGCACCATTTAGGTCTTTATTTTTCCTCTTAACTTCCCCTAAGGGAGTCTTCTAGTGTGACCATACTGATTGATGACCACCCTCCCAGTGACTAACTCCACAGCGTGTATATGTGGACAGCTTTATGACTCATGGAACTCTGGGTACATTTCCAGTCACTTTCTTTTTGTTTCCCTTTGTTTCTTGCTCTCTTTGAAAGTTGGAACTTACTTCCTTACTCTATTTGACTTTCTCTGAGTGCAAACCATTCTTGACTCTCAATTTCAGATATCGCATCCTTGTCTTGACTGTTACAACGGTGCCCATCATTAGGCACATGGCATGAGCTGATTTGTGCTGTTAGCTGTCTTTGGTTGTGTCTCCTACCCCTGGCTGTCATTGCCGCAACCTCTTCAGCCCAGAGTTGGGCCTATCCGAGGGGTTCAATAATATTTTGGTTTTTGTTGATGATAAGTTTTTATATTGTCGAGTCAATACATTATATTTTCTCTGTGTCATAATTTGCAGCCCTGAGGCGTGTGTAGTGTCAGTCTGTTGGATTTGCTGAATTGTCTGTGATTTTTACCAATTAGATGATTTATTTCCTTGTGCTTGATTCTGTTTTCTAAGCTGTTAACGAAATCTGTCCTTCTCGTTGTCACATTCCTCACTAATTAAAGATAAAAGAGGTGCTTTTCCAGTCACTAGGCATGTCAGTTATGAGTAACCTAGAACAAGGAGGAAAAGCTTTTGGCTTGAATGGAGTCCTAGGAGCGTAACAGCTAAAATCCAAGCAGGTTTCATACTTTGCTCCCTCTATCCTTCCTTCCCCGCCTGCCTTCTCCACTTTCCTTGTTCTCCCTAACATAATGTTGTTTAACCTCTCTTTGTCTAAATTATATGGATACACCAAAAAACATTTTGGGAAGTAATACAAAGTACAGAGAAAGCCTCCCAAGTCATTTTTCTTTGCTTGCTTGCTTGCTTGCTTTCTTCCTTTCTTTCTTTCTTTCTTTTTTTTTTTTTTTTTGTTGAGGAACCACCAGACTGTATTTTTTGAAGAGACTTTCTGTGCCTGGAAGCAAATACTTAGACATAGTCTCTTTTCTACAGTCAGTGTTGCCACCGGGTTTTTCTGGCCTCTAAAGATGATGGAGATGATGATGATGGTGGTGATACCACTACTTACTGTCCTCTCATCATGCATAGCCTAATTCCATCCTGTTTCCATTTATGCTGGATAGTTGGACCATCACCATGTCTTCCCAGGGTCTCCTCTGCCATGCAGAAAAGCCAAAGTCTTTTTTTTTTTTTTTAAGAATCTCTCTCCCTGTAGGTTCCTGGTTGACCTAGGCTGGTAAGAAGCATTTTCGTTTGACGAGGAAGGCAGAAGCAAGGAGAGGCCATTATTCTCTGAAAACATTTGCAGCCAGAAGCTGTGCAGTTGACACATGGACACTGGTTTCCTGCCTGGCTCCTGAGAACCACCCCCCACTTGCCCTGCTGGAGATAGGGAGAGTCAATGAGAGCTTCCATATATGGGCAGGCGTCGTTGGAGCTAGCCTGTCAGCTCAGGAGAAACCCTTAGCCGTGCTCCAGGCTGAGATCACCAGCCTGACCTTCCCTCCCCAACTGTTCCCATGACTGGGTAATTCTCTCACTCTCTGTAGTAGACCCTTCATGCTTAGAACACATAGAGTGCCTTCTATTTTTCCAGGAACCCCTGCCTGGTAAAAATAAATTCCTCAAGTGTGGTCGATATTCTTATTCTTCAGTTAAGAAAGCAGGTTTAGGGGTGCCTGGGTGGCTCAGTGCATTAGGCCTCTGCCTTCGGCTCAGGTCATGATCCCAGGGTCCTGGGATCGAGACCCACATCAGGCTCTCTGCACTGCAGGGAGCCTGCTTCCCCCTCTCTCTCTCTGCCTGCTTCTCTGCCTACTTGTGATCTCTCTCTTTCTCTGTTGAATAAATAAATAAAATCTTAAAAAGAAAAAAAAGCAGGTTTAGTGAGTCCTCCAACTTGAACAAGTCCACAAAACTAGTAAGTGAAGGAAGGAAATGAGTTCAGAAGTCTGTCTTTGGGTTTATACAAATCACGTGTGTGTGGCCTGCAAGGGCTTCCTGTGTTCACTTTCAGCAACGCTGCTATCTCTATCCCCTCATGGCCTGTGTCTGCCCCGGCTCTGTATCCGTGTCAGCCATCACTGCTCTGTGGTATGAGACCCATTTTACTCTCAGGGTCCTACCCTGGTCCTGAATTTGGGGAATGAGGAGTAGCTCTTTCTAATGCATGCTAAGGATAAGAAGCTTGTGTGCTTTTTTCTGCCTGCCAACCACCCCCCCCCACCACCCCCACAAATGTTTTACAGGGTTTTGAAGATTCCACCTGTCTGCTTTTGTTCTGAGAAAACACAGGACTGATAATGAGCCCAAACCTGATGATTGACAGTGGGGGGCAAGGTGATCAGTTTCACTTCTTCCATCAACCAGATTTTTCTTATCTCAGAGTTTCCTTGCCTTTGTATTTAGTATGTAGATTTTATCTTATAGATATGTGTTCTTTCTTTTTAAATAAAGGGTCAAAATCTCAGGTCAGTTTGTGTTAGTTATTTTACTCTTTCTCTTCCTCTTTTATCCCCTTTTTACTAAAAAGTTCATTGACCTTCCGACCTGATGTGATAGTTACAGAGATTTTTCACATTTACATTGGGATAATGATCTTAAAATCTAAAGACGCTGGTTTGGAATTTCATCTTGTGACCTGCTGTGTTACTAATTATTCAGGGTAAAGAGTCTGTGTATTTACAGTGAGCAATTTAACTCTGGCATAAATCTGGCATCGTTTGTTAATTTTAGAACTCAAACATCAAAGTTATCCAATTTTTCTTGTCAAAGATTTAAATTATATGACAGTTAGCTGAAAATTAATTGCTAAATATATCAGTAACTTCATTTTTCTTAAAAGTGATTCATGAAAAAAATGTGGAATAGGGTTTCAATATGTCTTGCTTTATTTCATGGGGATTTCCAATTAAATGCTTGCTTTTGCTATCAGTTATCATGGGACGATAAGTTAAATCCACTCAATTAAACAATCACTTTTGAAGTTTTTGGGTCTAACTTTGACCCATCTTAATGTTAATTTAGCCTCCTTTTAAAGGGAAGTAAATGATTCACCTAAAGATTTCTGTTCATTAGTATTAATTAGTGAATCCATTTGACTATGTCAAGAAGAGATAAGAGATCGTTTGAAGTGGAAAAGCAATACCTTTTGATGGACTATGGTAATCATTAATTTATCTCTATTCACTTTATATTGCCAGGGAAAGACACAAATGCTTTTGCCTATTGACCTCTTTAGAATTCCTGTGTTCCACTTCCACTGCTGCAAGTAATACATGGATTATAAAGAAATACTATACTTGGGGCACCTGGGTGGCTCAGTGGATAAAAGCCTCTGCCTTCAGCTCAGGTCATGATCTCAGGGTCCCAGAATCAAGCCCTGCATTGGGCTCTCTGCTCGGCGGGGAGCCTGCTTCCCCCTCTCTCTGCCTGCCTCTCTGCCTACTTGTGATCTCTCTCTCTGTCAGATAAATAAATAAAATCTTAAGAAAAAAAAAAAGAAATACTACACTCAATTTCATTATGTGGACCTCCTGACTTTTTTAGTCAGCAGATTGCAATTATTTTCTATCATCTCACCTCCTCTATTCCCTCATTCCACAGTCTGAGTCTCTGTTGTAGATACTAGGTATATCTTAGCCACCAATCCATCAACCAGTCAATACATACATACATACACACCTATGTAGGTACATAAATACTAAACATGGTTCTTGACATCAGAAACTCAGAGTGAAGGCTGGGACAAAGTTGTCAAGTACTAGGAAATTTTGAAAAAGATATATGATTAAATTGGGTTATCATGGAATAGAAGCTGACAAATTTGCTTTAATTGCCCAGGGAAGAAGCCACACCCGAAGGCTAATGTATTAGCTGGGACCTAGGCGGTATGAACGGTTCTTCAGACAAAAAAGTAGGTTGGAGCATGGGTTGAGAATGGAGTAAAGAATCACAAAGGAAAGAACTATAAATACTTAGTCTGGGTTAAAGAATAATAGGAAGAATAGAGTAGTCATTGCTTTCATTTTAATATTTGTGGTCAGATTTAATTTAAAAATACCCACTTTATATCTCCTTTCTTATATTAGACTTCCTGTAATTGCTTATCATGTACTTGATGACACATGAATATAGCTTCAATTCTTCTTAGTTGTTACATAACTGGAAATTCTTTATTTTAAACTAAAGTAAATAAGGACTACATTAAGAACTTAGTATTCTTATAATTACCATGGGTTAAATTGGGGGATAATAGCCTCTCCAAAGAGACCTTACAAATGATGCTTTCAGAGAGTTAGCAAGAGCATTAAAACAAATAAGAAGCAAACTAGCTCAGGGTGATTCTTAGTAGTTCTTAGTAGTAGTAGAACTTAGTAGTTCTAAGTACTAAGTAGTTCTAAGAACACAACAACATCCTTAAAGATTAGGCAAGAAGTTTATTTGGTTGGGGTGGGGGATGTATTAAATCAGAAGGGAGCGTGTATTAGTGAAGTCTTCAGGTGCCTTTTACTGCTCTAACACCACTCTTCTTAAAAACGTGAAATCCGTGTGGCATAACGGACTGAAGTCACTTCCCTGTCAAACAATATGAGGACTTGGAATATGTAGGTTCTGATACTGATTCTGGCACTTGCTAGCAATGTGGTCCTGGATAATAAATTTCTTGGAAGTGCTACGGTTTCCCTACTTTAGCCCAAGTTTTTCCCATTGTGAAAAAGGAATGTATGAAGGTCTCTAAATTATGAAGTAGTTTATCAACTCCCTAGGCATTCCCTGATATTTCTGACTCAAGAGTATGAACAACGTGGAAGGCACCATTTCAGGGCAGGTGAAAGAACCACATCATACGTGGAATCATTTAGACAATCCCAAGGTAGGACCAAGACTCCTATCCAAAGTCTCCTCGGGATTCTTTCTGCTACAACATGTTGAGTTTTTCTGTAGGTTTGTGTTGGAGAAATGGACTTACAATATTGCTTTGTTGGCAGTTTTGCCACTAAAAATGACCACTTAGGAAAAGCGTATTTGTGGCCCATCTGCTCTCATTGTGGGAGCTGTAAATGTGGGAGATACATTACTTTCATTAATCTGCGCCTACAAGTGCATTTCTTTAAAAATTCTTAGAAGGATCTGTCATTTTATTCTTAATACTATACTAATTCACACTAATGACTGGAGAATTCCCAAGAGGTAACTAAATTGTGCAAATGAGTAGCAATGAACATTAAAAGGCAGCATTATAAAATTAGCAATGTGGAATCCGAAGATGCACTTTATTTATTTTGACGAGGGCAGTTTACTTTTGATAACTCATAATAAAGTACTGCTGTAGAATAATAAATGTACTAAAGTTGTTTTATTAAAGTAATAAAGCCTGAATGGGAGTCCTCACTAAAGCCCACCACCATTAAATTGTTACTAAATACGGAGTTAAAGATGCAGGTATTAGTATTATTGTATTTCTTATTTTTTGTGTAAAATTCTGTTTAAAATTGTGAAGTTTACAGAACACATGAGTTTGATGGTTCCTCTTCTTTCCCACACTTGCCTTTGGAATGAAAACATTTTTCTAATTATCTGAACATTTCCAAGCATTCACTTTCCGTTGCTTAGAATACTTCATTCGTAAGACTGAGATCAGGAGAAAGTTCACAGAAAAGCTCAACATCGAGAGTATGTGCTTCACGCTCACCGATAGCACTTTTGCAAACACAAAGCAGAGACACAAGAAACAGTGGGGTCAACGGGCGGATTCAAGGAGGCACACCTGTACCATGTGTACAGTCTCGCCACTGAGTTCTTCCTGGAGTTGATGTCCATTCACTCAGTTTTACCGTGGTCATATTTCTCACAGTTCTAAATGATAGGTTTTATCTCTTCTGGGTTCTCTCTGGGCCCACCCATGATACATAGAGATCTTTAACACATGGTGTTAATCACAAGATGCTTGATAAATTTTATTAATCATGGCTAAGAGGAAGGGGAAGCATATTTTTTACTTGGTTTGTAAATGTTTGTCTTCACGTAAATTCTGGTATAAACTAAATCTAGTGATTCATAGGGAGAAGGGAAGAGGCGGTTGTGGTACCCGTGAGAAAGACATGGAATCAACATCTTTGCTTATATTTTTAATAAAGCACCATATGGATGCATTTGAAAGGCTTAGTGAAACCCGTTGCCTCTTCAGGAAAAAGTAACCCCAAGTGCTACTGACTGGCTATTGTGTCCTTTATTCAGGATAATCAATAGCTCTTTTCATGAATCGTGTGGAACCTGAAGCTATACATAAATGATTTCTGTACTGTAGTCATACACACCAGTTCTGCTTAAAGTCATGTTAAACTGAATTCTATCATTCTTTATTGAGTGAAAATCCAGTTTGTATAAGTAGGATTATTGTTAGTTATTCAAAACTCCTATACAAAGCCCATACAAAACAAATAAAAATAGCAGGTCCATGGCATATTTTCTCCTTTTATTCAGTTTTCTTTGTTGGCATGGTATGTAATGAAATAGCATGAATAGTAATGTATAGTTTATGTAGTGGTGCTTGTTTTAATAATAAATTTTGTTTAATCCCTTCTTATTAAATGAATGTTTATCAGCTGCTAGCTCTAGTTCACCAGGTTACAAATAAGCAAATTTCTAACATAAAAGTATAACAAGAAAAAGCATGAAAAGCAGTGAAATTATACAGTTGCTGTATTTTTCCTCTAGTTCTTCCTCCTCTTTGGCCTCATTGTATATTATGAATTCAAAAGTGAAGGTAAATTGGTGGTTTGTGAATTTTATAGAATGCAGAGAAAACACTGCAACCTCATTTTTAGAGTATGAAGTAATAGAGTGTGGCCAAGTTTAGAAATGCTCAAATCTATGTTAGAACAAAGTTCCAAGGTCAGCTCAGGGTGAAAATGTATTGGATGAGTGAAAGGGTCAGGAGCATTCTTACAGATAGTGGATTTTAGGTATTTCACAGGCTTAGATTTGTCTGAAGTACCTCGATGTGTACTCCCTCTGCAAATGTCCTATTTCAGGTTTTCCAACCCTTACTGTCACGGGGTATAAAATCTAAGAGGTCTGAATTCAAATTTTATCGTCATTGTTTACTATGTAAGTGACTTCGGATGTATTAATTAACCTTTTGAGGCTCAGTTTTCATGTTACTTTGGTGGAATTAATATTTACCCCTTTTCCTTGAAAATGTGGTGGGGATTATATGGTTATAATACAGGTGCTATTTTAAACTTCGATGTGGCCATATCATAAGTGTTTTAAAAGTCCATATATTGAGGAGGAAATGTACTGTTGATGAAAACCTACATTGAGGAGGAACCCATATTGAACCTATATTCAATATAGGAACCTATATTGAAGAGGAAATGTACTGTTGATGAAAAGGACCTAGTCCTTTACCCAAACAAACAGTCAACTGCCCTGATAGAGTCTGTATTGTAGTAAAGTAGTATGGTAGATACATAAGAAATCTGGGTTGTCTCAGTGCCTGATTTAGTGAATTGTGATGGTTATTAGAGAATATGTGTGACAACCTATTTTAATACAGTGATATAGGTGCTATAAGAAATACATATGGGAGCCAGTGTGGTCACAGGAAGAAGAAAATGTCTGCTGTAGCTATAAACAAACAATGCAGAAAACCAGAAGGATGGTTCTTAACCTGAGTCTAGAATGATAAGAGGAATGAATCAGGCGAACAAGGAGTTGTGGTATCTTAGGCATTCCTTAGAAAAAAACATCAAATACTACTGATACCTGAAGTTGCATAGGGCTTAGAGAATGGTGAGCAATATCCACATGGCCAAAAGAAATCTGTTGGATAGGTATAGCTTTTAAAATGTACTCTTCACAATATTTCTGTTTTTAATAAGATTTAATAGACAATGGAGAAATAAACTTCTCTCATACTTTTAACCTGGTCTAATTTTTACCTGCTATGAAGTTGTTTATTCCTTCTGTTCATGAGGAATTACACTAAGATAGACACAAGCTGCTACAATTATTTTCTGTTGTTTTATGTAAATAAAAATTGTAATACTTGTAACCTTGGGTGGGAACTGTGTTCCAAGGAAGTATATAGTGAATATACTTTCTCTTTGGCCATGACAATAAAAGACATGTTGGTGGGTTTCTATCTCTGATCATAAATTTCACAAAATAAACCATTTTCTATCTCTGATCATGGTTTCTATCTCTAATCATAAATTTCACAAAATAAACCATTTTCTTTCATTAACTTTGAGTTTTCACAAAGGAATTTATATAAACCTTGTTTTTATTTTAATTTTTTTTTTTTTTTTTTTAGAGAGAGAGCATATGTGTGCATGCACAGTCATGGGAATAGAGAGGGGTCGGGCAAAAGGAGAGGGGAAGAGAGAGGGAATCTTTTTTTTTTTATTTTTTATTTTTTATAACCATATAATATATTTTTATCCCCAGGGGTACAGGTCTGTGAATGGCCAGGTTTACACATTTCACAGCACTCACCATAGCACATACCCTCCCCAGTGTCCATAACCCCACCCCCCTTTTCCCAACCCCCCTTCCCCCAGCAACCCTCAGTTTGTTTTGTGAGATTAAGAGTCACTTATGGTTTGTCTCCCTCCTAATCCCATCTTGTTTCATTTATTCTTCTCCTACCCCCTTAACCCCCCATGTTGCATCTCCACTTCCTCATATCAGGGAGATCATATGATAGTTGTCTTTCTCTGATTGACTTATTTCGCTAAGCATGATACCCTCTAGTTCCATCCATGTCGTCGCAAATGGCAAGATTTCATTTCTTTTGATGGACCTAGATGTCCATCAACAGATGTTGGATAAAGAAGAAGTGGTATATATACACAATGGAATACTATGCAGCCATCAAGAGAGAGGGAATCTTAAGCAGGCTCCGCGCCTAGCATGGGGCTGATCTTGATCCTGAGATCATAACCTGAGCTGCAATCAAGAGTCAGTCCCTTAACTGAATGAGCCACCCTGGTGCCACTTCAACTTTGTTTTTTAATTAAAAAAATGATATCCTATATTTAACACTGAGGTGATAAGTTTAGTAATAGTAAGTGCTGTCTCAAGTGGTAAGTGCTTTCCTATAGGTTTTTTGTTTGTTTGTTTGTTTGTTTTTTTAATGCTATGGCATGTGTTCTAGTTGAAATTTTACTAGGGCTGTAGTTCAATAAACAGCAAAAAACACTATGTGAATCGTGTCATTGCTGTATGTGTATGTGAGAGAGAAGAAGAATTTTTTTTTCTCACTAATAAGCTTTTAAATAAGAAAAGGTAAAAACCCCTTTTCGTAAAAATACTCAACTAACCATTTTTCTTTAAAAAGCATACATTCCAAATTCCAGTTCTGTGTGTTGAAAATTTAGAATGGAATAATACAGTGTGCATTATTGAGGACTACTATCTAAAATTATAGGTGTTGTTGTACTGCTGATTCTGAGTAAACCCAGTGCAAATTATTCAACTCATATTTTCTAATCAGTCTTTGAAATAAGTTTAACTTGTATACATCAAGGTATATTATACAGAACAATTATATGGACTCTGTTAAGAGAGATTTGGCTAAACCAAGCTCGTATTAAAGTCCAGGGACCAGCATCAGCATCCAGAGGGTGTGTTAGAAGTGCAGAACCACGGGCACAACCCCCAAACTACTTAATCAATTTCAGCTTTTTAACAAGATCCCCAGGTGATTTATTGTGCATTAAAGTTTAAGAAGCTCTGTTGTAACTGCACTGTTACTAATAAAAAAATAATGTGAAGTAGATAGTTAAAATTCCTGATGAAATGCAAAGGCCTTTCACCTGTCTACTTCTGATACACCAAAGTTTCAAAGAACTTCTAGGGTAATCCTTTGGTACATGAAACAAATGATAAAATCTATGAGGGCAGGCTAATATTCTGAGACACTAAACTACTTCTATTTTTTCACTATTTTGCTCGTATATTTTCTCCTTTTCCATCCCTTCCCTTGAAACAGTAAGTAGATACAGTGTTCAGTTGCCTTAAGGGAGTGATATGACATGGTACAAAGCAGAAATTGTGACTGATCATGGTTTTCCAAAGGCGAAACCCTTAAACTGGAAGTCTCAAAATCATGGTCTTTGGGTTAAAAGCGTACCACAGATGCGTTTGCTTTGTTAGTGAAGTGCTTGTTTATTTCAGTTTTTAATATAAAAGTATGTGGTAAGGGAATTCCTTTTTGCCTGCCTCCATTGCCAGGAAGAAGGTTGGGAAGTTTTTAAAAGGCCAATGCTAAATTTTCTTATTAAACTAGTGGATGCACCCAAAAGGAAGATTAAGTTACAAAAAACAAAACAAAACAAAACAAAAAAAACAATTCCTAGCACTTCTTCTTCTTTTTTTTTTTTTTTTAAAGATTTTTATTTATTTTATTTGACAGACAGAGATCACAAGCAGGCAGAGAGGCAGGCAGAGAGAGAGGAGGAAGCAGGCTCCCTGCTGAACAGAGAGTCCGATGCGGGGCTCGATCCCAGGACCCTGGGATCATGACCTGAGCCGAAGGCAGAGGCTTTAACCCACTGAGCCACCCAGGTGCCCCCAATTCCTAGCACTTCTATAGCACTTTCTGTGTGCCAAGGATTGTTCTAAGTAGGCCTCATGGAGGCAGAGGCTTTAACCCACTGAGCCACCCAGGCACCCCAAGATTGTTGTGTTTAAGTGGAAAATAATGAGTATATATCTGTAGTTTATTCAAGAATGTTGAACTGCTGAGAACTAGCCTTGGAAGGGTAAGAAAATTGGGCTCATGCAAGTTTGGAGTTTGTCTATGGAAAAAGAGTGGTACTTAGGAGTATGAAGATGTTTTAAAGAGAATGATAGAATGATTAGCCTTGGGCATTAGTCACGTTCTCCAGAGATACAGACAATAGGAAATTTTATACACACACACACACACACACACACACACACACACACACACACACACACACATACTCTCTCTCTCTCTCTCTCTCTCATATTTTCCCCCCTAAACAGAGAAAGAGAAAGAGATATGTATGTTTGCAGGATTGGCTCACATGATTGTGGAGGTTGAATGCAAGCTGGAACCAGAAAAATGAATAATGCAGTTCCAGCCTGAATCAAAAGGTTTCAGAGAGCCAGGATTACCTGTCAGGAAAAGAATAGTGTTCCGGCTCAGCAGTCAGGCTGAGACCGAATTTTCCCTTTTGACACTTTTTTTTTTTTTTTTAAATGTTCAGACCCACAGTGGATTGAACGATGCCCACCCACACTGGAGAGGGCCATATGCTTTCTTAGTCTATTGATGGCAATACTAATATCATTAGGAAACACCCTCACAGACATACCCAGAAATAATGTTAAACCAAATATGGGAGCACCCCCTGCCCTGGGCATTGACACATAAAATTCACTATGAGAGCATAAAATTTAAAGCAGCTAGGAAAGCAAGTGAAGATAAGAGCATGATGATATAGGCAGTGAAAAGTTACAGAAGTCTATAGATTTACAGTTTAGAGGTCAAAGCTTTGACTGTAGAAATACCACTGGAGAAAGAGAGCATGGTGCCCAGTGGTGCTATTTAGAGAGTGAGAAATTTAAAAATCAGAGCCAGCCCAGTTATTGGTAAATGTATGGGAATGCAAAATTTTGGAGATGACAGGTTCAAACATCCAAAAACTTAGGATGTTCTATGAGTTATTCCAATGCTGATGTTCCCAAAAAGTCATGATGGGGAGGATTGTGAGTCATGCCTGAGTTCCAAATGAATGGGGGTGGGGCTGTGATTGCTATTGGTGCACTGCCTTAGTTTATACCTTCAATCTTATTCTTGGTGACTGTAATGACACCCTAAATGATCTCTCTGCCTTTCATCTTTTTCTCCCTCCAGTCTTTCTTTGCACCACAGGTTGTTTTAGCTTTCTGAAATTTGGCTGTGATAGACCAGCATTCCCCTTTGGAGATCCCTTTAAGTCTTCCTATCTCTAAAATAAGTTTTTTAAATTAATTAATTAATTTTGCCTTGCAAACGTCTTCCCAATATGTCCTTGACTTCTTCAGCAGCATCTCCCGCAGTTTCACCTAAGTTCCGTTATGTGGAGGTGATAATGACCTACTATTACATGCCCTTGCACACAGGATTTCCTCTGCTTTGAATGCACTTAATTTTTATGATTTTTATACCCAGTAAACCCTAATTTTTAAGAGGTTAGTGATTTCCTCTTCTGTGAAGACTTTGTTTTTGTCTGTAGAGGTAATTTTTCTATTCTCTGGTCTACTTTTGTACCTCATTTATTTTTCTCCTATTTTATTTATCATGCATACTGTCATAATTTGTCTTTCTCCCCGGTAAGACAGTAATCTTGAGGGTGTTTTAGTCTACTGTTGATACATCATATGCTCTCAATAAAAAGTTCTTTGCTGAATTAATCAGTGAATGATTAAATTAACAAACTGTTAGGTAATTTATCAGCGATTACTAGAGATGGATTTTTTTATTTCGGAATGGCCCAGAGACAGTAAATAATCAACTGTAAGTTTGCTATTGATAAAAGTTTTGCTGCTTAAACTTTTGACCTTTCCTTGGAATATGTGCTAACGATAGGTAGATATAGGCCATTACCACAAAATGTTTTATCTTCCTGACTTTGCTCACTTCTTTCAGAACGAGACTTATCCCCAAAACTCTGGCATTTCTTGGAACATTACAGTTTCATAGAATGGAAGTAAAAAAAAAAATAGATCAATAGATAATATTAATAAACTATTTGGAGCTATTTAGTAGGTCAGCAAAATAGTTGCTTAATAAACTAGGCATGCTAGAAAAAGACATTATCATGAAGGTACCTCTGTTAAAATTAAAAAAATAACACATGCAAATTAGAGGGTGGAAATTAATATTATTGAAAAGATTATGTTTTATGAAGGAGAGGAGCTGCTTAAAAGTGATTAGTTGATAGTTCATTAGTATCTTTTTTTATTGATGTTGGATAGAATAAACAGATGGAAAATATTCTTCTGGAATGTCTGTGAAATTATGACTACAGGTTTCTTAAATTTGTCAGAAAGAGTGACTGTTGGCAGATGTGCATAAAAGCAAAGAAAACCTTCATATAGCAAAAAATTCATAGATTTTAAACTATGCCGAGGTACTCAGGCAAGTAAGGCATGTTTTGAATATGATAGCTGGTGGCATTGTCAATAAAATCACCTTGCTCAGCATACCTAAGCCATATTTTTGGTGGAGAAAATCCCATAGTTGTATAAAGATGGGAGAAAGTAATGGCACTTTCTTTTCCTTATATATCTTTGTTTTACTCAGCTAGTTTTCAGGTTGTCAGGCATCCAAGAAAAAACAATTAAGGATTTTTTTTTTCTATGTATATCTAACTGAAAACAAAACAAGTTTACTTTTTTTTTTCTAATGTTGGGTCCATGGTCAAAGGAGTGAGACTGATACAAAGCGAAGGTCAAGCAAAGCTTTATTTCACACCAAGCCATCGAGAATCAAACCAACCGGCCGGGGCGTCTCTTGCAAAGAGGCGACCCCTCTCTGCCTTACAGACTAGCTTTCAAGAGCAAAGGCCAAGTGGTTGGGCCTGGCCACTCACAGGTGGCCAATGAGATTGTAACACACAGAGAAAGCTACATAGTCAAGCTAGGTCACACATAAGTGACCAATTGAATTACAATTTACCATATAGTAGATATTTGAACTAGCCTAATTGTCAGAATTGGCACCCAAAAGGCACCCAAAGGGCAGGGCCCATACTCCTTGGTAGCTAGGGAGACAGTAGGCATCCCCACTGATTGGATACCTCCACCTGGCCTGACCCACCCTTGTATTTGGGCTTTGTTACCTGGGACTGGTTTCCCAGACTTGCTTTTAAGTAAGTTCCCGGGGTGGGGAGGGCAGGGTCAGTTTAAGTTTTACTGCATGAACAACAAAATCACTGTTTAATTAGATGGAGCTGCTCTCGCTAAATAGGCCCTTACACTAGTTATAAATATTAGATTTTCCTTTTCTTCTTAAGAGAAGTGTTGCTCAGCTTTCTTGGGAAAAATTGATCTTGAATTGGCACTACCAGAAGGTGAGACTTGGTGCAAAAAAGCAGTATACTGTTTTCTTCGGCTTATGTTTTTGCAATTCAATAACTGGAGAAACACAGACATTTGTCATTTGCTAAAAATAATTTTATTTACATAATTTTTAAATTATGGAAATGATTAACAATGAAACAATGAACAATGAAAAAAACAATGAGGGGCGCCTGGGTGGCTCAGCGGGTTAAGCCGCTGCCTTCGGCTCAGGTCATGATCCCAGGGTCCTGGGATCGAGCCCCGCATCGGGCTCTCTGCTCAGCAGAGAACCTGCTTCCTCCTCTCTCTCTGCCTGCCTCTCTGCCTGCTTGTGATCTCTCTCTGTCAAATAAATAAAATCTTTAAAAAAAAACAAAACAATGAAAATAATGTAAAAGACTCACTCACAGTATAACCCATTTCTTATTCATCAAGATTGAGCATTTGGGTGCTCACTTCAGTTTATCAGAGTGAATAAAAATTAAAAGAGTAAAGAAAGTACAATATAAGAAGAATAGGGAAATAGAACTTTTAGACTATCAGTATTTTTCCCCCAAATTTAATATCCTGAATAAATGATAAAAACATTAATCTTTTGTTTCTTACAGTCCAGCTATATAATTTCACCTTAAATGGTATATTTTTAACTATCATCATTTTCTGCTCTTATAAAATAATTAATAATTAACAGAAGTAACTAAAAATAACTCATGCTATTGATGCTTGAAAACAAGGGACATCAGAGTGATCAGTGAGAGCCTATTAAAATCACCAGGGGATGGTCTAGAAGAGGCATGGGCCCACTGTGTCAAATTCCAATTTAAATATGCCTTTTTGGGGGAACCTAAAAATTTTATTTCACCTGACCCAAACCTGCTAGAGTGCACAGAGTAACACATTTTATGTCTTTTTATATGCCTCTTGGGCTCTGTGTGTGATAGGTGCTATGCTATCTTGAACCATCATTCTTAGATGGCTGATCATTTTAAATAAAATGGATGCACCTCATCTTGTAAAATGACGTTATTTGAATACATATTGTGGTGTTTATTATGCTTATTTGTAAGTGATACTGTAGTGTTGCTAAAATGCTAACATTAGCATTTTTAAACACCAGTGCTACCTGTAGTAGGATAGTAAAGTAAATTTGCATTTACTTTGAGTTACTTGGAAATTGGCTTTGGAGGAAGCATTTGCTTTTACAGAGTGAAGTTGTAGGTATCAAATTGACCACAAGTCGGTTAAACGTTGGTTCAGTTTTTTCTTTTTATGAGACTACTTGCATTCTAGAATACTCCGCTGAAACTGTTGCTACTTGTCTTACCAACATCCCTTCTGTGTGGAGAACTTTCATGGGTGCTTCCTTGTGGCTTTTCAGTCTCTTAACCACTGTTCTCTCACCCTCCTTTGAGGTTAAGGGCTGGCTTGTGGTCCCAGTTGGCTGTCCAAGGGCTGTAGTCCACAAGGACCATATACAAATTTCTGACAATCTGTTTACTCTGGTTCCTGTTTCCTAGGGTCTGGTGTTTTACTTCTTCCGTAATTCTGTGAGATAGTAGTCTGCTCTTAAGCAAATCCTCCATCAGTCCCTCTAGTTCTTAAATGTTCTCATCCTTGGGAAATTAAGGAAGGCCTGGATGCCCAAAGGAGGTGACTGCTGATAGAGAGGGTGGCCAGGCCTTGGAAAGGGAGGATGAATTGCCTTTGACACAGAGGCTCACATATAATTTTGCTGATGGTTCTTCCAAGCCATTTGGTACTTGCTGTCTTGGTTGCTAGTGCCCAATTTAGAGAGCCTCTATGACCTCTTTCCTCGCATGTTTACGAGAAGGATATTAAAGCAGGTGGCCTATCATGGGGAGATAACTTTTTTTACCCAAATATCTAAAATTAGCTATTGTGAGTTTTATATAAATGCTGAACAGAGAAACCTCCAATATATAAACTTTATAGTTTTCCAGATACCATCCAAAACCTTTGCCAGCTTTGCCTCCACTCTATTATAAGTGAGGATTTAGAAATCAAATATCTAACAGAAAAAAGCAGATTTCTTGTCTCCCAACTCTATCACAGGCACTCTATTGCTTCTTGTATAAAACTCGGTTAAGTAGGACCTCTTGCGTGGCTTTTATCCTGCATTTTTGGCTGCAAAGTCAGGAATTGTTGATAGACCAGTTAGTATAATCTCAATATTGATTCCTACCTCTTAAGGCTTCTTCAGAGCTTTTGTCAAAACACTCACACAAGAATCAGAGTGGGCAGAAATTGATTTCAGAGAGCAAATCTTTCTTTTGAGTACAAACTAATAAAAACAAAACAAAACTGTGCCCTAGCCATTCTCCTTTTGCACTTTTACTAATGCAGTTTATTTAAGCATTGAGATGTTTTCCTGTCTTGGCAAATAATATGGTAAACATCTTTTTATATGCTGACTCCATGGGTAGAGGGAATAGGTTTTAGGGAGAAAGAAGCTTTGTCTTACTTACTGTCGAGAACCATACACTAAAGCTTGTCTGGTTGAGACTTGACTTGCTTCTTGTCAGCGGGAGTGCTGACATAGGAAACTGCAGAAAAGTAGCGACAGAGCGGAAGTCTTAAATGTGGTGCCCTTCGGCTCAGGTAAGGAAGCTCCTGTGAGGCCTACTGCTTTTTCTCTCCATTAACATCCCTTGGGCCAAGAGACTTGTAAACCTGTCCATTATGTTTTTTCTAAACATTCCTTTCAAAGAAGTGAAACTCAAGACTTTGGCTTCAGTGGCCCGAGGCATGTGGGCATGCGAAATTAGCAGGTTGAATTTTAAGTCTGGGAGCATGGGATAATCCAGAAGGCCATGTTGGAGGTTAAATTGTAATTGAAAGCACAGTGAATAATGACATGGGAGTATCTGTGTCTATGTCACGGACACTGCAATATATCTGAAGATGAAGGAATGGGATATGGAGACACAATAACAGAACACTGGTTAAGAATGGGATATAGGAGGCAGAGACTCACCCGATGCTGTGAATCACGGGAGCCTTTGTAGAGTGATCTTCACAGGGACTGTGCATTTGCCTTTGGTTGGGGATGGAACGGACAAGGATCTGTTTCCATAATCTTCTAAAATTCTGGGGCTTCATAACTGTTAGAGTGTAATATATTCAGGAACTAGCAGTTAGATTCTCATTAGCGCTGGTTCCTTCAGGCAAAAACCCTTCATTGTGGACCAGGTAGTGGATTTGATCCTGGCAGCTGGATGAGTTGTGAACCTTCTTTGTAACATAATCCAGTTCCATTGCAGAACATTGGAGCGAATCTCTCAGATACAGGGCAGAAAATAAGTTCTTAGTGATTTGAGCATAGTACAGAGAGAGGAATGACTAAAATATAAATGCATGGGAAGATTCATATGAATAGTGGCTATTAGAAACATAAATTCACCAGTCTGATGACTTCAACCACTTTTAAGGGCCGTATGTGCTTAACCTCTAACTTCTAACACGAGTAAATGATACATATGTAGTGGAAGGGGGAGTATTTAGTGTCCGTGACTCATATATATTCTTTCTGGACTTGATATGTTCAAGGATCTCCACTGTCCTCGGCAATGGTCTTAAAGTCACCTCTGTGTGGTCTGTGTCTGTTGTTTAGAACTTTGGCCATAGCAATGAGTAAGATGGGTAGGACAAGGAATTAGAATGGGAGTCATACTTTCTCTGAAAAACACTGTGAGTGCAGATATACGACATTAATTGTGTCATCATATTGTATGTAAAAATGCCATACTGTCAATCAAACATAGATACTATGCCCATCTGTAAAGAACTCCAGCTTAAGAAAGCAAGATTCTGCAAGGAGTATTATCTCTTTTTAAGACTTTTTTGGGAAACAGAAACTTGATGATAATATTTTCTTAAGAATATCACATCTACCAATCACAGGCATTTTAATGGTACTACTTGGATGGGTTGGATATAGCAACTAAACTTTTTCTTAGACTAATAGACCCTTTATCCCAAAAAAAAAATAAATGTAAATGTATAGGCATACATATCTTTATTAATATAATTATAAATACATTCAGCTATCAACTCTAAATATTATATTTGAATGTATATGTACTTTATTTCTTCCTCAATAAGAAAATGGTGAGAAACCTTAGCCCTTATGACTAAAATTTTCATTTCTCTCTCCTTGGGCTTTAATGACTTCCTTTGTGACTTGTGGTTTCACCTTACCTGATTTGCTAGGGAAGGGACATTGGGAATAGAAGACACATACTTACTATGTGTCTAGTAGGACTTAGCACTGTGGACAGTATTGGAAGCGTAAGTGAAAGGAAAGAACAGCCATGGTCCCTTGCCCTCATGGAGCTCAAAATTTAATTTGGAAGCATAGGATACTGTTCACATTATCTTTTAAACTCCTGTGAGTTGTCACTGTGAATAAAATGGAAATGAGACACCAGGGTCACAAAACTGGGAATTTGGCCTAGGTAAGGAAGTTAGGGGGAGGCTTCCTTGAATTAATGATCCATTTCCTTCCAGGGTGAAAGAGGATCATTGAGGGAGATGAATATTCCAGGCTGTGAGGACAAACTGCCTGAGGGGAAATTGAAAAAGTTCTAGGGGTTGAAGCGGGGCAAGCAAGGAGGAGCATGGTGTGAAGTGCGAGTGGGCATGATAGATCAGAGCAAAGTCATTCTGGATATTTTGACCATGGTAAAGATCATGGTCTTAATTCTGAGAATATTGGGTACCCATCACAAAAGTCAAAAGCAGGGAGATGGAATGATCGGATACTTGTTTTGCAAAGATGGCTCTAGCCTCGAGGTGGAGAACTGATGGGACATGGAGGCCAAACTTTTCTATTTCTATAAGAAGAAATACTTTAGCTTGTGGATTTGCAGCTGCTAAAAGTTCCCATTTAGGACATTTTTTTATTGTGGATTATTTTTATTGTGGATTATTTTATTGTGGATTAATACTCTCTGCAAAATGTGTGAGCCTAACCACTCATTAGAGAAAAATGTTCTGTATTTTTGTGATGCTGTGGCTTCTAACCTGAGCATTCTTATCTATATCTGTGTTGTCGGTTGTAGTACATGTTGTGCTCCCCATGATGGCCAAAACAAAATACAACAGACTTTTCCTCCTCCTCTTCTTCTTCAGCTTGTGTAAAATAAGCCATAAATTAAGAGTTTTGAGAGAAGATATCTTGGAACATTATTCCCGACATTTGGGACGAATCTCCTACCCAGTTGTTTAAACCAGACCCTGCCAATTCCTTCTCTATGATCATGTGTTTTGAAAATTAATCTGTGAACCAGCTTCATGAAACCTGGAACTGTTTTTTCTACCAAAGCAAGCTTTTCCAATGGAAATAACAGTTGGCATACCAGGTTGGCCTACAAATTTTAAGAAAAAAAAAAAAAGAGAGAGACAAGTTGGGAAAAAGTATTCTCAAAAGCCATTATGAAACTCAGCTATGGTGGTTGATAAACAGTATTTTCCTACCTACCCCTCACAATCAGATGAGGAGATATTATTAGATCCCTATACTGTAGCTGAGAAAATGGATTTATTACTTTATAAATGTATATACGTAATTCATTTTATAGACCAATACTTTCCAGCTTCCATTTAAAATCTAGGGGTGCGGGGAGCCTGGGTGGCTCAGTGGGTTAAAGCCTCTGCCTTTGGCTCAAGTCATGATCCCAAGGTCCTGGGATCAAGCCCCGCATCGGGCTCTCTGCTCAGCGGGGAACCTGCTTCCCTCTCTCTCTTCCTGCCTCTCTGCCTACTTGTGATCTCTGTCTGTCAAATAAATAAAATCTTTAAAGAATAAATAAAATCTAGGGGTGCATCTTTATTTAGCTGTAATAGTGAAGTTAGATAGTAAACTCTTATCCCTATGAATCTCAGTGCTCTCAGGCACTATGGATGGCATAGCCGGGGAAAGGGGTTCAGGAAGGATAGATGTAGATGAAGAGGTAGGGAAAGACTGAAATTTCAGGAGATGAGATCCATTACTCTCAGCCCACAAGTACCACTTCCGCCATCACTACCATCACTCTCTCTCAAATACCACTATAACTGTCCTCATAGTTGTAGTTTAGCCCCTTCCTGTTTCTGATGGTATCAACATAGCTACCATTACAGCTATCACCCAAACACCACCACTGTTGATACCACCTTACTTTTATCTCCTCTCTCCTCCCAGTAGAAACACCACTTTGTCTGTGCTTTACCATCACCATCATCACCTTGATGACATTTCACACAGCTAAGTCGGCTCCTCATTTCTCTTTATACATCTGTGTGGATTTATCCACAAGAAATTTTGATTGCAATTTTAAAAGTGTCTGCAGTCCATTCCCAGTCTCTTAAAGACGAAAACTGAGTCTATGAAAAGCTATAGGCAGTATAGAAGAAAGTGTTTGACCACAGGAAGGATAAGGAGGTACATGCTAAAAGAGATAATACGAACTGAAGAACAAGCTACCTCAGAAGAGATTAAAGATCGGTAAGTTAGTACCATCAAAAGAGACAGGCTGTAACTAGAGGGATTGAAGAAGTAATTAATGAGAGAGTTGGAGGTAATTGAGAGGGGAGATAAGATGGAGGCTATCACTCTAGATTAAAAGTCCTTTATAACCACTGTAGGTGAATCATTACCCACCAGATACTGGAGGAAAAAACTAGCAGAATTTGTCATTTTGTATTTATCTGTCGGTAGGAACCCATGAGATGATCTAGATAATGGCCATTCAGAACGAAATGTAAAAATAAAAATGAACAAGGATAGAAATTTTACAAAATTATGGGACTAGGCAATCTCAAATGATACTCTTCTCTTTTTTTGTTGATTTATAATAATATTGGTCAAAACCTTGAAGTTTTTGCCTTATTGACAGACCCTCCTCTGCCTATGGGGAAGACAGAAAAAGTTACCAAGTAAGTCCCTTGGATTGATTATTTCTACTAGAAATGAAGCCTCAACAGCTCATCCTTGGTTAGGAAACAAAGCAGAACTCAAAGTCATCCATGTAAAAACAAGATGAGCCGTTGTTAGGCAGAGTGCACTCACATCAGTTTTCTTAGTACAGGAAGACCCAAATTTCAGACCAAATCCACAGTTCTTACTGCTTGAACCCACACCTTTAAGCTCACTGGGAAAACTTGTCTAAACCTCTGAAGTAAACCCTCATGACATAGCTTTGGAGGAAATTTTTTTTTTTTAAGAAAGATTTTTTTTTTAATTTTATTTATTTATTTGACAGAGATCACAAGTAGGCAGAGAGGCAGGCAGAGAGAGAGGCAGAGAGAGAGGAAGAGAAGCAGGCTCCCGGCCAAGCAGAGAGCCCGATGCGGTTCTCAATCCCAGGACCCTGGGATCATGACCTGAGCCGAAGGCAGAGGCTTTAACCCACTGAGCCACCCAGGCGCCCCTGGAGGAAATTTTTAAATAGGTTCCAGATATGGGGCGTCTGGGTGGCTCGGTGGGTTAAAGCCTCTGCCTTTGGCTCAGGTCATGATCTCAGGGTCCTAGGATGGAGAACCGCATCGGGTGCTCAGCGGGAATTCTGCTTCCCCTCCTTCTCTCTCTGCCTGCCTCTCTGCCTACTTGTGATCTCTGTCTGTCAAATAAATAAATAAAAATCTTTAGAAAAAATAAATAGGTTCCAGATAAGTTAGAAAATCAAGGTGATTCTGCCTACAACATTCATGATCAAATTAAGATCAGGATAGAGTTTCCTCTTCCAAAAATATGAATAATGAAAAGAAAATTCTTGGTGACCTTGAAAAATTACCTCAACAGAAAAGTAAGTAACAAAACAAAAGTAATCATAGAAACAATAAAATCTAGTTTATATTTAGTTATAATTAGAATCCCAACTATAAATGCAAATGCATTAAATTCTCACTGAAAATAAAAAGGTTCATAAACCTGAAACAAGCATCTGACTATCTGTTATATGTAAGTGATACAGAGAAAACCATTTAATGGGAAATTTGAAAATAAGAGGATAGACAAAACTATGTAAGGAATATTAAAAAGAGGAGTAGCAATTTTATGTTGGAGAATTTAAAACTAAAAAGCATTAACAGAATACATGATTCAAGTTGAAATTTTCTGAAAAGATGTAATTTAAGACCATTTAATACTTGTAAACATAGCAAGGACTTCTGTAAATCCAAGTAAAATGTAATGGATAGGGAAAACGAGAGGTGTGCTACAGCCTGATTGTCCTTCCCTTGGAAGCAACAGTAAGATAAGGTTTGAGGTCGCGAAGTGCCGAGGAAACAGATGCTGTTCCCATTATCCAGCATTAAGTTCAAAGAAATATTTGGATCAGGCCAAGTCGGCCTGGGGAGGCTGGGTGTGAAATAGGACATACTTTGAATTTTTGTTTCTTTGGGAATATTTTTTTTTTTTAACGCTTTGTGTAGAGGTTATTCCCAGCATCATAGAAGGCATCCTGTATTTCTGTCTGAGATTAATGAGATCTGTGGGCCCAGGTGAGCAGTCTGAAGCACAAATCTGTCCAGCTGAGGCTCCCTGTAGAACGGCTCCATTAATACGGGACAGACGTAGTTATGGTCGCATCACGTCACATGACGCACACTCAGATGTTAGCTTGTTAGTGGGGAGTAGGAGCCCGGGATTTCTTAGATCCGTGCTTTGATTTCTTTGCTCTGTTTTGGAAAATTCTTTGCCCTTGTCCCTTTCAATTTTGCATTGCCTCGCTCTCTCTTTTTCCTCATTCTGGGATGCCAATCCTGTGATCCTGATTCTTTAATCTGAATGTGTTTTTCTGAACTATTTTCAAGGTTAGAGATGGACTCTAGCTGTACCTCATCTGCCCTTAAACATATATGTACTGGATTCCTAAGTACGTACTTATTTCCACTTCATTTCTAAAATACAGTGTTTAGTCATCTGTCTCAATTCTACATCTTGTTTGTATTCCTGAATACATTAATTACAGCAAGTTTAAAGCCTGTGATAACTCTGGTGTACAGCTTACCTGTGATCTCCTTTATCTTTTTTGTTTTGCTTCTGAGTAATTCTTGTCCTTTTCCATAACTGGTCATTTCTTTTACTGAGAAATGGACATTATGCGTGGAAACTTGTAAGAGACTCTGGATGAGTTACTCATTGGAGCTAATTTACTTTTGCTTTAGTCAGGGAGCTAGGCTGGAGATGGATGACCTTTAATTCAGTCAGGGGTTGAACCCAGGGCAGCAGACCTTTAGTCCTTGTAACAGCTGCACCGTTTGTGGCTCTCATTCTTAGGGTTTGGCATTTTATTTATTTATTTTTAGCTGTTTTTTTTTTTTTTTAAAGCAAGATTTTATGTCTTTTTTTGATGGAAAGAGAGAGGGACAGTGAGAGAGAGAGAGAACAAACAGGTTGAGTGGGAGAGGGAGAAACAGGCTCCCCACTGAGCAGGGAGCCCAATGTGGGGCTCCATCCCAGGACCCTGGGATTATGACCTGAGCCAAAGACAGATGTTTAACTGACTGAGCCACCCAGGCACCACCCTGGGTTTGGTCTTTTAGGATCTCTCATAACTCAAACACACACACACACACACCCCTCCCCCTCTGCTATGATACCCTCTTTCCCGATGGCCATCAGACCAATTTCATTTTCCACTTTTGGTCTCCTGGCTCTATGAGAGTTTCAGAAGTTGTTCTCACTTTTCCAGCTTCTCAGTCATCTGCAGGATTAGTAAACTTTGCTAAATTTATTTGAGCGCCACCAGACTCTGGTGTTTCTAACCACTTTTACCTGTAATACAGGAATTTTTTTTTTAACTTCTTTTTAGAATTTAGAATGCTCTCACTTTCTTAGAGTTTTGAAATTCCATCAAAAAGATGTAGGTGTGTGTATTAAAAAAAAAAAGTCCTGATTTGTTCTTAAAGGGCTCATTCTATGAGAAATTTTGTTTTAGCAATGACAAATTTTATTTTGCTATTTTTTCATTCTATTCTGTCTTGAATTTCTATAAAGTAGATGTTAGATTTTTCTGAATCTATCCTTGTTTTCAGAAAAGGCAGAATAGTAAAATAGTAAAAAGAGTAACATTATCAAGTTTCATATTGTCATTTTAAGATTTAGGTAACTGGGTGAACTTAGGCAAGTTTAGAAAACTATCTGTGCCTAAGTTTCATGTTCAAGTTCATTAATTACACATTTTACAAATGACTCAGAAAAAAAATTAGGTAAAATGTCATTATTAGTTCTCACTTGTCCAACACTTGGGGTTACTGTTCTAACTTCCAGATCATTAATTTACCCTTCATCTATGTCCCTTTTATTAGATTTTTTTTTTCCCTTTCACAGTCTATCTTAAAATAGCAAACATTTCTCATGTAGTTACACAATTATTGCTTTTTGGAGATTGCTTTGCTTTGAATACAGATTCAGATTTTAAAATTCTCTTTTATAATTTGCATTATGTTTCATTTTAATTCATCTTAGTCTCTTTTCTTTTGTTGTTAGATCTTCACTACAAATATTTGATAATTCTTATTTATGTTTTTAGGAACTAGACTGATGACTGTGGGTGGCTAGTATGTTCTTAGCAATTTACCAGTTAGTTTCCACAATAGTGTCTCGTTTCAACAGGAGAGCTGACTATGGGCTCTGGGTTAATGGAAAATATGTCAAGGTAGTTTTGCCTTCTGGATGCAGTGATAGAAAGCTCAAACAAGAGATCACCCACTGCCAAATGGGATTTTGAGAGGTGGGGGAATTATGTGTGTATTCAAAGGTTGCCATTTGGAGCTAAAAATCTTTTAACTTTTAAAATGTAATAAAGGCAGTGGCAGTATATTTTAAATAGAATACTCTTCACACCTGTATCATGTTACTAGGTTTTTATTTTTGTACTTAGAGTTATCTATCTGTGGATTAAGATTCATCTACATTTTCAGGGATATACTTTTTTAGCCTTTGGGGGAACTTTAGTAAAGTTATATTATACAACTCATTTTCTTTTCCAATTAAAAATAAAACATTTTGCTATAGTTCTCATTCAGATCTTGTGTCAAAATCACTAAATTTCTTGAGTGTATGTTTCTTTTTTTCCTTTCACTGTTAAAATCAGTTTATTCTCCAGCCAAATGTTCCAAGTAGTTTCTGTCAATTTATATATCTATAAAGGAGGATATGTCAGAATCCATTTAGCAGTTTTCAGCTTCATTTTGTGAAGCTCTGAGAAAAGGAAGAATATGTATGGTCTGGAATACCAATATAAAATCTACTACTTTCTGAAATTAGGATAGATTTTAATGAAATCTTACTGGAGGATATAAAAAGACAAAGGAAGATAAAATTTCATTTTTCATGTTTCTTGAGATTTTCCTAGGCACATGGAGCCTTCATATATTTCCTTAAAATACTTCTAAAAAAATCAACACAACTTCTAAAGAATGCTGACTGAAACATTCAGCGTATAGAACAAAGATGATTACATCACAAACCTCAGTATGTTTCTGTTTGTAATCATAGGACTGTCACTTCCTAAGAAAAGGATTTGTGAAAATATTCACAGAGTACTCATTTCATGTTGTAGTAAAAAGCTCTTGTGCTCAGTACAATAACAATGACAGTGATAGTAAGCTTTTCTTAAATTACATGCTAGCTATGGTATTGATTCTTCGAGTAATGATAATACTTTGTCATATTAATATATTTGTAATAAATGTATATGAATGAATACTTGCGGAAACTTCATTCTAGTGCTCGGAAAATTTGACCTAATTAAAAAAGGCTACTTGCACAGATTATATCCAATTTTATCCCCTGGTTTTCTTAAACATTACCATTTTCTTCTTTGGAAAATGAGGGAGCCAAGACGTGCCAAGGTGGCTTAGCGGGTTCAGCCTCCAACTCTTAATTTCAGCTCAGGTCATGATCTCAGGGTGGTGAGATTGAGCCCCATGTCGGGCTCTGCACTGGGTGTGGAGCCTGTTTAAGATTTTCGCTCTCCTTCTGCCCCTCCCCATCTCTCTCTCTCTCTCTTTCACTACTTCTCTTAAAAAAAAAAATGAGTGGGCCAAATAAAAAAGCAGTGTGTGTGAAAAACCTGCTTTTTGTTGAGGTAAAGTCTACTTGAATTTTGACTGAAAGGGATATACGTTATTTTTTTTTCCCAGTTGAAGATGTTTGTTCACATATGTATGTCAGGGCAGCAAAAATCATATTTAAAATAATCCATCATGAAGGAAGGAAGAAAAAAGAAAACCTTGTTTTCAGAAAAATCTTCATTTCAATGAATGTTCTGACTTTATTTTGTTGATGAATATATTATTATGGCAGATCATTTAACAATTTTTCATTTTATTGGAATCTCATAAGTATATATAGATAAGATAAAATTTATTTTTTCCTAATTATTAAAAAAATTTCTTAAAAAAGAATGAAGCAAATATCGTAAGATAATGAATTGTGAACATAGGGGTTTAAATAGTACTCAAGGAATTTTTAAAATTCAGAAGAAAAAGGACAAATTGGTAAATACAGAGCAACCTTAAAAATGGTCTTATGTAATCTGATAGCATCTATAAAACACAGCTCTGAGTCAAGCATTGCACACGATGCTACAATGCAGTATGAGGAGTTCATAGACAGCAATAAAGAAAAAGTGAAGGGATTTGGTTTGCTTCACTGACCACTCTTTGCCCAATGCATGACAAAGAACGGCTGTTCAACCAGGCAACCCAAGTCATTAATGATAGATAAATGTTCATTATTGCTTATAATAAAAAATGCAAACTAAAACAGTATGAGTTTTCTTTACCTAGCAAGTGTTTGGAGATTAAAATACTCAGCATTGTGAAAATAATCTGCTTACTTACTTCCAGAGAAATAGAAGTTGATACAACCTTAATGGAGACCATTTTGCTTTCCTAAAAAAATCTTTAAAACCTTTCATCTACTTTGAATCACAGTTCCCGTTCTGATAGTGTATCTTTTAGAATAATTAAAAAAACCCAAATTCTTTATTCCTCTTAATGGAACAAGGAAACAGTCTAATTGTCCACTAATATAATATCAATATAATATAATATTGAGTGGTAAGGGGTGATGGTGAGAAAGGTGAAGGGACTTGAGAGTATACTTAGCACTATGAGCACTGGGAAATGTAGGGAATCGTTGAATCCCTATATGGTACACCTGAAACTAATATCACACTTTATGCTAACTCTCTTAGAGTTCAAATAAAAGTTAAAAAATCATAGGGACGCCTGGGTGGCTCAGTTGGTTAAGCAGCTGCCTTCGGCTCAGGTCATGATCCCAGCGTCCTGGGATCGAGTCCCACATCGGGCTCCTTGCTTGGCGGGGAGCCTGCTTCTCCCTCTGCCTCTGCCTGCCATTCTGTCTGCCTGTGCTCGCTCTCTCTCCCTCTCTCTCTGACAAATAAATAAAATCTTTAAAAAAAAAAAAATCATAACAAGTTTTAGTATTTTGGTAAAAAGAATATGTTTTACTGTTTAATTAGTAGCTAGCATGTATTGAATGCTTCTGTGTAGAACACTGTTCCAGACACTTATATATGTAAATTTCTGATTCTCATACCAACAACCAATTGTTTTTTCCTTGTGAGTATTGTTTCATTCCGGTTTGACAATAGATAAAATCAAGGGTGAAAGATATTAGATAAACTGCTTGAGCCTTCATCATTAGAACACCACAGAGTCAGAATTTGAACCCAGGAAATTTGATTGCAGATGTTGTACTCTTGTATTATTCTGTTTCTGATTGAGAAAAGGTATAAAGATGTGAATATAACAACACAAGTATTTTACACACAAGTATTTTACACACAAATGCAGACTTACATGAGGGAAAAAATGGCCACTTTTGTGTGGTAAAATTATGAGTGACTCAGTGTTTTTGTTTCTCAGTATTGGATATACTCTTCTACAATAGATTTGTACTAGTTTTATGATGAGATAAAAGTATATATTTTTAGACCAAATGTCAAGCCTTGCCATGAGCCATATCATGGACTTAAAATGGAATTCCCTTATTTGAGGATAAGTTACACAAATCAGGGCTCTGGAATGCAGAATAGGGCTTGGCATAAGAGTGAGTTCTCAAAAAAAAATAAAAGTTGCTAAATGATTGGCTAAAAGAAGGAATGAATCAAATGGTTAAGTCATTCGAATTGGGTAAAGTTGCTTCCTATTTATGTAAAATTTGAGGTTTATGGATTTCTTGAAGTTCACATACATGTACGTTATAGAGATGACTTGACTATTCCAGGAGTATTTTTAAAATTATATCTCCTGAATAGCATTTTCAATATGTTCTAAGGAATATCAGCAAAGCAGGATGATAATTTATAACCAGGCCCCGTTGTCAGACAGATTTTGGAAATGATAAGTATTATGTCTCCTTCTTACAGATTTAAAATGCTCATCACTATATTTTAAGGAAGAAATCTTAGGATAAAGAAAATTTAAAGTTTTGTTCTTTTACCATAAATCCCTTTTAAGGAAAAAATTTTACCACTTAATTTTACTGGTGTACTATGGAAACTTTGGAATACTTTTTGGTCAATAATGCCTAAATAACTTTTATTCCCTTCAATGTGCTTACCATGGCATAATATCTCTTACACTCTTGGAGCATAGATTGATTACACAAGAATGACTCTACAGGTATGAGTGTCTAGAAATTCAGGAATTCAACTCTGACCATAGTTTCATATTTTAACTTTGGTTATATATACTATTTATCAGCAGTATTATATAATTCATATCTCTCTGCATAGTAAACCTTTGCTTAAACAACATTTGAGCCAAGAAATAAAGGCACTTAAGATTTTAGTCCTGTCTGGAAATATATGGCTTTTTAAATAGTCCGTCAGAATAAAATCACTGATTTTTCACATATATAAGGCAGTACATACATTAGGTCATCTTTTTTTTGACTGCAGATTTCCTAGAAATATTAACTCAGTGATTTTGGTTCTGCTTCAATAATATTGTTAAAGAAGTATGTATATTCATAAGTAAAAAGGCTCAGAAGAAGATGCTACAAACTATCTAAAAAGTTTGGTGAATAAACTTTGAAGTATCTTTTTATGTACAGAAACCAGTATAGATACTGGTATGCTATTTTACATAAATGGATTTTTATTCTGTGTATTATTTTATAACCCATCTACCCTAGCAACTTCCACTTATTTTTCCCTTTGGCCCTCTGATCTATTCATAGTGGCTTTTTTTTTTTTTTTTTAAGATTTTATTTATTATTTATTTGACGGGGAGAGAGGGAGAGATCACAAGTAGGCGAAGAGGCAGGCAGAGAGAGGGGGAAGCAGGCTCCCCACAAGCAGAGAGCCCAATGCGGGGCTCGATCCCAGGACCTGAGATCACAACCTGAGCCGAAGGCAGAGGCTTAACCCACTGAGCCACCCAGGCTCCCCTCATAGTGGCTTTTAATGATACCTTGTATGTCCATATTATGGGAATTTTTTTACCTGGTAAATATTCCACTTTATTTTTCTTCAAGTTAAACACAAGTGACAGATGGTTCAGATATTAGCTCAGGTTTTTTTCAGAGAAACTTTCCTATTCTTCCTTTCCCCACAAATTTCCACTACTTCATAACAGCTGTAACAGATGTAATATCACTTTTTTTTCTTTTTTCCTCAGGTAAGTGACCTTTCCTTAGAGAGTAAGTTTTCCATAAGGGCATGGGTCCAAACCATTCATTCATTCATTCATTCATTTCATTTGTGTAACATTTGTTAGTACTCACCCCTGTTCCCATGCTTCTGTGCTATCACAAGGACCTAGAAGCCAGAAAATTACATTTTCAAAACTCTATTGCAGTTGGATTTTGCATAGGTTTTGCCCGTAGGTGTCTCTGGATGGAGGTAAGACACCTGGTGGGCAGGGAAAGCCATTCTGCCTCTGGGGGCAGCATCAGAATCACCTACAGGTGACTGTGGGACCCAGGCAATAGCATCAGTAATTTGAGTAATGAGAGTATAGAAGTACATACCTTAGTACATACCTTTAAAAGCATCCACAAGGAGGGGAGGAGTCAAGATGGCGGAGAAGTAGCAGACTGAGACTACTTCAGGTAGCCGGAGATCAGCTAGATAGCTCATCTAAAGATTGCAAACACCTACAAATCCAATGGGAGATCGAAGAGAAGAAGAACAGCAACTCTAGAAACAAAATAAACCACTCTCTGAAAGGTAGGACTGGAGGAGCAGTGAATCCAAAGCCATGGGAAGATAGACTGTGGGGGGAGGGGCTGGCTCCCGGCGAGCGGCGGAGCAACGGAGCACAAAATCGGGACTTTTAAAAGTCTGTTCCGCTGAGGGACATCGCTCCAGAGGCTTAACCGGGGTGAAGCCCACGCGGGTCAGCGTGGCCTCAGGTCCCGCAGGGTCACAGAAGGATCGGGGGTGTCTGAGTGTTGCAGAGCTCACAGGTATTAGAACGGGGAAGACGGCTACAGAGACAGAGCCGAGGAGTAAGCTCTCAGCTCGGGATTACCTTGAACCGGTCACAGGCTCGGTCAGCTTGGAGCGCGGCCAGAGGCCAGGGTGACGGGAGTAACTGGGTGCTGTTCCTGAGGGCGCACTGAGGAGTGGGGCCCCGGGCTCTCGGCTCCTCCGGGCCAGAGACCGGGAGGCCGCCATCTTCATTCCCGTCCTCCGGAACTCTACGGAAAGCACTCAGGGAACAAAAGCTCCCGAAAGCAAACCCGAGCGGATTACTCAGCCCGGCCGGGTAAGGGCGGTGCAACTCCGCCTGGGGCAAAGACACTTGAGAATCACTACAACAGGCCCCTCCCCCAGAGGAGCAACAAGAAACCCAGCCAGGACCAAGTTCACCTACCAAGGAGTACATTTTCAATACCAAGGAGAGCATCAGAATTCCAGAGAAGAGAAAGCAAAGCACGGAACTAATGGCTTTCTCCCCATGATTCTTTAGCCTTGCAGTTAATTTTTTTTTCTTTTGTTTTTCAAATTTTTTTTTCTTCTTCTGCTAAATTTTATTAACTTTTACCCTTTCTTTTTTAACGTTTTCTAACTAGTTTATCTAATATATATATATATATATATTTTTTCCTTTTTATATTTTTTCTTTATTGTTTTTCTTTTTTTAATTGTTTCTTTTTCTTTTTTTCTTTTTTTCTTTTTTTTCTTTTTTATTCTTTCTGAACCTCTTTTTATCCCCTTTCTCCCCCCTCACAATTTGGGATCTCTTTGGATTTGGCTAAAGCATATTTTCCTGGGGTTGTTGCCACACTTTTAGTATTTTACTTGCTCCTTCATATACTCTTATCTGGACAAAATGACAAGGCGGAAAAATTCACCACAAAAAAAAGAACAAGAGGCAGTACCAAAGGCTAGGGACCTAATCAATACAAACATTGGTAATATGTCAGATCCAGAGTTCAGAATGACGATTCTCAAGGTTCTAGCCGGGCTCGAAAAAGGCATGGAAGATATTAGAGAAACCCTCTTGGGAGATATAAAAGCCCTTTCTGGAGAAATGAAAGAACTAAAATCGAACCAAGTTGAAATCAAAAAAGCTATTAATGAGGTGCAATAAAAAATGGAGGCTCTCACTGCTAGGATAAATGAGGCAGAAGAAAGAATTAGTGATATAGAAGACCAAATGACAGAGAAAAAAGAAGCTGAGCAAAAGAGGGACAAACAGCTACTGGACCACGAGGGGAGAATTCGAGAGATAAGTGACACCATAAGACCAAACAACATTAGAATAATTGGGATTCCAGAAGAAGAGGAAACAGAGAGGGGAGCAGAAGGTATAAGGAGAGAATTATTGGAGAGAATTTCCCCAATATGGCAAAGGGAACAAGCATCAAAATCCAGGAGGTTCAGAGAAGCCCCCTCAAGATCAATAAGAATAGGTCCACACCCCGTCACCTAATAGTAAAATTGACAAGTCTTAGTGACAAAGAGAAGATCCTGAAAGCAGCCCGGGAAAAGAAGTCTGTAACGTACAATGGTAAAAATATTAGATTGGCAGCAGACTTATCCACAGAGACCTGGCAGGCCAGAAAGAGCTGGCATGATATATTCAGAGTACTAAATGAGAAAAACATGCAGCCAAGAATACTATATCCAGCTAGGCTATCATTGAAAATAGAAGGAGAGATTAAAAGCTTCCAGGACAAACAAAAACTGAAAGAATTTGCAAATACCAAACCAGCTCTACAGGAAATATTGAAAGGGGTCCTCTAAGCAAAGAGAGACCCTCAAAGTAGTAGATCAGAAAGAAACAGAGACAATATACAATAACAGTCACCTTACAGGCAATACAATGGCACTAAATTCATATCTCTCAATACTTACCCTGAATGTTAATGGGCTAAATGCCCCAATCAAAAGACACAGGGTATCAGAATGGATAAAAAAACAAAACCCATCTATATGTTGCCTACAAGAAACTCATCTTAAACACGAAGACACCTCCAGATTTAAAGTGAGGGGGCGGAAAAGAATTTACCATGCTAATGGACATCAGAAGAAAGCAGGAGTGGCAATCCTTATATCAGATCAATTAGATTTTAAGCCAAAGACTATAATAAGAGATGAGGAAGGACACTATATCATACTCAAAGGAACGGTCCAACAAGATCTAACAATTTTAAATATCTATGCCCCTAACGTGGGAGCAGCCAACTATATAAACCAATTGATAACAAAATCAAAGAAACATATCGACAATAATACAATAATAGTAGGGGACTTTAACACTCCCCTCACTGAAATGGACAGATCATCCAAGCAAAAGATCAACAAGGAAATCAAGGCCTTAAATGACACACTGGACCAGATGGACATCACAGATATATTCAGAACATTTCATCCCAAAGCAACAGAATACACATTCTTCTCTAGTGCACATGGAACATTCTCCAGAATAGATCACATTCTTGGTCCTAAATCAGGTCTCAACCATTATCAAAAGATTGGAATCATTCCCTGCATATTTTCAGACCACAATGCTCTGAAGCTAGAACTCAATAACAAGAGGAAATTTGGAAAGAACCCAAATACATGGAGACTAAACAGCATCCTTCTAAAGAATGAATGGGTCAACCAGGAAATTAAAGAAGAATTGAAAAAATTCATGGAAACAAATGATAATGAAAACACAACGGTTCAAAATCTGTGGGACACAACAAAGGCAGTCCTGACAGGAAAATATATAGCGGTACAAGCCTTTCTCAAGAAACAAGAAAGGTCTCAGGTACACAACCTAACCCTACACCTAAAAGAGCTGGAGAAAGAACAAGAAAGAAAGCCTAAACCCAGCAGGAGAAGAGAAATCATAAAGATCAGAGCAGAAATCAATGAAATAGAAACCAAAAAAACAATAGAACAAATCAACGAAACTAGGAGCTGGTTCTTTGAAAGAATTAATAAGATCGATAAACCCCTGGCCAGACTTATCAAAAAGAAAAGAGAGAGGACCCAAATAAATAAAGTCATGAATGAAAGAGGAGAGATCACAACGAACACCAAAGAAATACAGACAATTATAAGAACATACTATGAGCAACTCTACGCCAACAAATTTGACAATCTGGAAGAAATGGATGCATTCCTAGAGACATATAAACTACCACAACTGAACCAGGAAGAAATAGAAAGCCTCAACAGACCCATAAGCAGTAAGGAGATTGAAACAGTCATCAAAAATCTCCAAACAAACAAAAGCCCAGGGCCAGACGGCTTCCCGGGGGAATTCTACCAAACATTTAAAGAAGAACTAATTCCTATTCTCCTGAAACTGTTCCAAAAAATAGAAATGGAAGGAAGTTTTCCTTCCAACTCATTTTATGAGGCCAGCATCACCTTGATCCCAAAACCAGACAAGGATCCCATCAAAAAAGAGAACTACAGACCAATATCCTTGATGAACACAGATGCAAAAATTCTCGCCAAAATACTAGCCAATAGGATTCAACAGTACATTAAAAGGATTATTCACCACGACCAAGTGGGATTTATTCCAGGGCTGCAAGGCTGGTTCAACATCCGCAAATCAATCAATGTGATACAACACATTAATAAAAGAAAGAACAAGAACCGTATGATACTCTCCATAGATGCTGAAAAAGCATTTGACAAAGTGCAGCATCCCTTCCTGATCAAAACTCTTCAAAGTGTAGGGATAGAGGGCACATAACTCAATATTATCAAAGCCATCTATGAAAAACCCACCGCAAATATCATTCTCAATGGAGAAAAACTGAAAGCTTTTCCGCTAAGGTCAGGAACACGGCAGGGATGTCCGTTATCACCACTGCTATTCAACATAGTACTAGAAGTCCTAGCCTCAGCAATCAGACAACAAAAGGAAATTAAAGGCATCTGAATCGGCAAAGAAGAAGTCAAACTATCACTCTTTGCAGATGATATGATACTCTATGTGGAAAACCCAAAAGACTCCACTCCAAAACTGCTAGAACTTGTACAGGAATTCAGTAAAGTGTCAGGATATAAAATCAATGCACAGAAATCAGTTGCATTTCTCTACACCAACAACAAGACAGAAGAAAGAGAAATTAAGGAGTCAATCCCTTTTACAATTGCACCCAAAACTATAAGATACCTAGGAATAAACCTAACCAAAGAGACTAAGAATCTCTACACAGAAAACTATAAAGTATTCATGAAAGAAATTGTGGAAGACATAAAGAAATGGAAAAATGTTCCATGCTCCTGGATTGGAAGAATAAATATTGTGAAAATGTCTATGCTACCTAAAGCAATCTACACATTTAATGCAATTCCTATCAAAGTACCATCCATTTTTTTCAAAGAAATGGAACAAATAATCCTAAAATTTATATGGAACCAGAAAAGGCCTCGAATAGCCAAAGGAATATTGAAAAAGAAAGCCAAAGTTGGTGGCATCACAATTCCGGACTTCAAGCTCTATTACAAAGCTGTCATCATCAAGACAGCATGGTACTGGCACAAAAACAGACACATAGATCAATGGAACAGAATAGAGAGCCCAGAAATAGACCCTCAACTCTATGGTCAACTCATCTTCGACAAAGCAGGAAAGAATGTCCAATGGAACAAAGACAGCCTCTTCAATAAATGGTGTTGGGAAAATTGGACAGCCACATGCAGAAAAATGAAATTGGATCATTTGCTTACACCACACACGAAAATAGACTCAAAATGGATGAAGGATCTCAATGTGAGAAAGGAATCCATCAAAATCCTCGAGGAGAACACAGGCAACAACCTCTTCGACCTCAGCCGCAGCAACATCTTCCTAGGAACTTCGTCAAAGGCAAGGGAAGCAAGGGCAAAAATGAACTATTGGGATTTCATCAAGATCAAAAGCTTTTGCACAGCAAAGGAAACAGTTAACAAAACCAAAAGACAACTGACAGAATGGGAGAAGATATTTGCAAACGACATATCAGATAAAGGGCTAGTGTCCAAAATCTATAAAGAACTTAGCAAACTCAACACCCAAAGAACAAATAATCCAATCAAGAAATGGGCAGAGGACATGAACAGACATTTCTGCAAAGATGACATCCAGATGGCCAACAGACACATGAAAACGTGCTCCACATCACTCGGCATCAGGGAAATACAAATCAAAACCACAGTGAGATATCACCTCACACCAGTCAGAATGGCTAAAATTAACAAGTCAGGAAATGACAGATGCTGGCGAGGATGCGGAGAAGGGGGAACCCTCCTACACTGTTGGTGGGAATGCAAGCTGGTGCAACCACTCTGGAAAACAGCATGGAGGTTCCTCAAAATGTGGAAAATAGAACTACCCTATGACCCAGCAATTGCACTGCTGGGTATTTACCCTAAAGATACAAACGGAGTGATCCGAAGGGGCACGTGCACCCGAATGTTTATAGCAGCAATGTCTACAATAGCCAAACTATGGAAAGAACCTAGATGTCCATCGAGAGACGAATGGATAAAGAAGATGTGGTATATATACACAATGGAATACTATGCAGCCATCAAAAGAAATCTTGCCATTTGCGACGACGTGGATGGAACTAGAGGGTATCATGCTTAGCGAAATAAGTCAATCGGAGAAAGACAAATATCATATGATCTCCCTGATATGAGGGATAGGAGATGCAACATGGGGGGTTAAGGGGGTAGGAGAAGAGTAAATGAAACAAGATGGAAACGGGATGGAGATTAAACTATAAGTGACTCTTAATCTCACAAAACAAACTGAGGGTTGATGGGGGGAGGGGGGTTGGGGGAAGGGGGTTGGGAGGGGGGAGGGGATTATGGACATTGGGGAGGGTATGTGCTATGGTGAGTGCTGTGAAGTGTGTGGACCTGGTGATTCACAGACCTGTACCCCTGGGGATAAAAATATATTATGTGTTTGTAAAAAAAAAAAAACATCCACAAGGAACTTGGGGTGGTGGGATCCAGCCTGGGTAGTGGGAGCTCCTGATTTCTGGGCAACACCATCATTTCCCTTGTGTTCTTTCAGCCATTCCATCACCTTTATATAAAACTGTTACTTTGGACCACTCACTGCTTTACATAGATTAGTTTTTGATTTCCCAACTGGATCCTGACCAATCGTATCATATCAAGTATTTTGTTCATATCAAGTATTTTCAATGAATGAGTGCTCCTGCTTTTCCACTCAATAATATGCATAGATATATTTTATGTAAATAAATACATATCTATATCAAATTGATTTTTACAAATCTATTTTAATTATTCCTCCTAGCTAAGCTATAAAATAGAAATGAGGTTTATTAAAATCATCCCTATCTCAGTTGACGCTACATTGAATTTTTAACATTCTATTATTCTGTCAGACTTCAACTTCAAATGATGAGAAACTGTAATTAGGACTATGGGCTTACATGAATTTTTAGACCATGTGTGGTTGTATTTAAGCTCAATTTTCACTAATAATTTAGAATAGAAAATTAGTTAACTTATTCATACTGATGAAAAAGTATCTTTCAAAGAGTATTTTAATATATTCTATTAGATGAATAGATTATTAGAAAATAAACTGATCATAGATACTAGTTGTATTTGGTATTCTATCTGATTAAAATATTCTTCAATTATGATAGTAAGGTAAAAAAAAATTCCTCCAGAGTTCTAAATAGTCCTAAAGACATTCTTACATCCTCAAGATGGTAGGAGAAAAGTTTTAGGCTTGAAGAACAACCGTATAATTGAACAGATTCTAGTTCACCCTAACTTTAAATAACTGGAGGCAGAATAATATAGCCTTTGAAAGGAGAAAAAAATATATTAAAAATGTCACTCTCCCTTTAATTTTGAAAGTAGTTCTAATTAAAGGAAACAATGAAACAGTCTTTGTATTAAAAAGTCATTCATTGTATTATAAAAATGTTTCAGCATGTACAGAACAGAAAACAAAAATGACAGGCATTTGAACTGAATAAAGAACTGATTAATTTTCATTTCTTTTTTATATTGAGATAAAATTGACAATGGCAACATTATAGTAATTTCAGGTGTACAATGTCAGGATTCGACACTTGTGTATACTGTGAAGTGATCAACGCAATAAGTCTAGTCATCATTGTCACCATAAAAAGTTAAAAAAGACATTTTTTTTCCTTGAGATGAGAACTGTCAAGATCCACTCTCCTAGCAACCTTCAAATATGTGCTACGGTATCACTGAGTATAGTCCCTATGTCGTGTATAACATCCCCATGACCTTCACATGTCATGACATGGAGATGTCATGTGAAGGTCATGGGGATGTTCAGTTGTGAAACTGAAGTCTGTATTTCCGGATTACCTCCCCAATTTTGACCAGACCCCAACTTCCTTCCCACCCCAGCAACTACTAACTCTGTTCTCCAGATCCATAACTTTTGTTTTGTTGGTTCATGTTCTTTTAGATTCCACATAAGTAGAATCATATGGTATTTCTTTCTCCATCTCACTTATTTAACATAAATATTATCCATGTTATGCATTAATCCCTCCATATTATCCATTATCCATATTATCCATGCCTGTTGTAAATGGCAAACTTTCTTTTTTTCTTGTGGCTGAAAAATCTCCCATTGTATATATATGTATATACCATGACTTCTCTATCCATTCATCCATCAATGGACACTTAGGTTGTTTCCATATCTTGACTATTATAAATAATGTTGTAATGAACATAGGGGTGCAGATAATTCTTTGGATTGGTATTTTTGTTTTCTTCGGATAAATATCCAGAATGGGATTGCTGGATCTTACAGTACTCATATTCTTTAATTTGGTAGGTGTCTCCCTACTATTTCCCATAGTGGCAGCACCAGTTTACATTCTCACCAACAGTATACAAGGGTTCCTGATTCTCTGTTTTTATCAACAATTCATTATTTCCTGTCTTTTTGATAATAGCCTTTCTAACAGGTATGAGGTGATACCTCATAGTAGATTTGATTTGCATTTCCCTGATGAGCCTCTTTACATGTACTTTTTGGCCATCTGTATGTCTTCTTTGGAAAAATGTCTATTCAGATCTTCTGCCCATTTTTTAACTGGATTTTTTCTTTTTTGCTTAGAACTCACCTCTGAGGGAAAGTTAGGGGGCTCTTTTTCCTTGAAAATAGTAAATTAGGAATATGTATTTGAGGTAAAATAAGTGAGCATTATGTTTCTTCTTCTGTAAATATGTCAAATTTTATCTCTTTTGAAGAATTAATTTTAATTAAGCAAATGTGAAAGAGGTAAAGCTTAACAATCTACAAAAGAATTTGTAAAAGAGGCCCATCTAACATGTAATTTGTTCTTTTTGTGTTAAAAATATGTGACAGGGTGATGGGCATTAAGGAGGGCACATGATGTCATGAGCACTGGGTATTACATAAGACTGATGAATCACTGAACTCTACCTCTGAAACTAATAATGTACTATATGATAACTTAAAAAATAAGTGACTTTCACTGATAATAATTTCTTTGTTTTTAAGTTTTTAATTGAATTCCACTTAACATACAGGGTTATATTAGTTTCCCGTGTACAGTATGGAGATTCAACATTTCAGTACATTACCCAGGGCTCATCACAGCAAGTACGCTCCTTAGTCCACATCACCTTTTTAACCTATCCCTCACCCCCGCACCCCGGTAACCATCAGTTTGTTCTCTGTAGTTAAAAATCATTTTCTTGGTTTGCTTCCCTTTCTCTCTCCCTCTCCTTCTTTTTTGTTCCCCTTTACCCCTTTGTTTTATTTCTTAAATTCCATGTATCACTGAAATCATATGGCATTTATCTTTCTCTGACTTGAAAGAGAAGGATTTCTTTTAAGTCTGCAAGGAGATATGAGTATAGTCATATACTATGTGTGTGTGTGTATATATATACATACATATTTGTGTGTGTGTGTGTATATATGTATGTATATATATACACACACACACACACATATTTATCCAAGATACATATACACACACACATATTTATCCAATATACATATATACGTATATGTACATATATATTTAGTATTATATGTTTGTATATATATAAAATTATACATATGTTAACATGGTATATTTTCTCCCAGTTGAAGGAACATTTTAGGATATTTCTGTCTCTGGCCTCTCTCTCTTTTCCTCTTTTAATGACTTGAAACTCACATAATAGAAAAGGAACTATTTTAGAGTGTATAATTACTGGCATTTAGTACATTGACAGTGTTATACAGTCATCACCTTTATTTAGTTTTAAAACATTTATGCTGTTTTCTTTGAGTCCATTTGACCATGCTGCAGAAAACCCCACCGCAGAACCTTCTTCTAGCACCATAATGGGACGTACACCCTATGTACTCTCCTTGCGCATTAACTCTGGGCTTGTCATTGTGACTTGTTTTGACCAGAGGACCATCAACAGCATGATTCAGTCAGGGGCTTGGTAAGTGCTCGGAAATTGGGCTTGCCCTCTTGAAATACTGCCTCCGCATTAGGAAGTCTATTCTGCTGGAAAAATTACACAAGAAGAGAACAGAAGCACCTTAGCCAAAAGTCTGAGTTGAGTTCATAAACATGAGAAGCCATGTGGGATCTACCAGCCCTGAACAAACATCCATCACATAGAATTGCGGGTCAAAAAAATGTTTTGGGTCAAAAAAATGTTTTAGTCAATAAATGTGGGCATTTAATTATGTGGCAATAGGTATTTAAGCAATCTTTTGAAGTTTTTCTGCAACACTGTCTACATCTAAGTGCTTCCTCTAATCACCAGACTTTGTTTCAGAAGTCTGAAGTCTTTGCTATCTTTGTTGAAATATTGCAGAGGGCAAAAGAATGAGAAGGTAGAAAACAAAGGAATGCTGGAACCATGTAACACTCTAAACCTTAGTTCAAAGAGCCTCTTATGTCTAATTACTTGGGAAATCCTATGGATCCTATGGATCCAATTTCTCGTTAATATTTTGTAAGCAGGGGCGCCTGGGTGGCTCAATGGGTTAAAGCCTCTGCCTTCAGCTCAGGTCATGATCCCAGGGTCCTGTATGTATTCTCCCTACATTCACAAGTATAACTGAACAACAAAAAACTGACCTGCAGCTCCTTTCACAGTACAGTTTGTCATTTGTCATTTTCATAGCCAAAGTTACTACAAAAGGAAGTCCATTTGTTCTTTGTCGTCATTAGCCTTATTGTTTAAATTTTGTTCTAATAGGAAAGTTCATTTATTTTGGTAGATAAGTATTAGACTCATGTTTAAAACGATGTTACTTAGGGCATGATTGCATTAAAATAATGAGATAAACACTGGGAGATATAAAAATGCATAACAGATTATCCCTCACTGATACAAAATTACAATCCAGTTAATAGAATGCTTTATATATGCCCTGATGGCTGAGATATGTGGGAGGAGTTAGTATGTTAAACCTCTTAGAATAAAGGAATCATATATTCAAATCACCTATATTTAGACTATTATTTTTTTATACGTATAAAAATGATAGTATGCAGAAAAAATACAGAGGCCTAAGAAAGTCATCAAAATGAGCAAGAATGTAAAAATAGGGATATGATCCAGATCATGATGGAAATCTTGGGTTATACTCAATGTACTTAAATTCATAGGCAAATGTTTTTAAGTTTAACAGACTTCAAAAATTTAATTTTTAGTACTCGTGTAGCATTGTATTGTGTGGATAAACATAAAGTGCTTAACTGTTAATCTATTGTTAAATCTGCCCCTGCGTTTTATCACATAGCCAATGTTGTAATATATTGGAATACTTTCAGTTATTTTAATGGAAAAAGTTTTTTTTAAGTGAAGTTTCAGGCCATTATACATGCTGTTTTTATTTTTTTAAATACTTTCCCTTCTCCATGTACCACCCTCTTGACTGAGTTAACTCTCACCATTGAACTCTTTCTTGCCCAGTGTCTAGTATCTATAACCAAGAACATTGGTACTATTGGTAGTCACATATAGTATGTTGAAATACTTAAAAGGTATGTATCAAGATACCGGATGTTACATAAAACATGTTGTATTTACTTACTCATGCAAGTATACCTTCATAAATACAAACTTTTTCAAACTATTATTTTTATATTACTGAATGATAGCAAACTATCAAGATCAAAAGTGACTGAGTCTAATTAATACAGCCCATGTATGGCATTTTTTGATGTGTTGAAGATAGTTGGATGCAACATATCACTTACAAATCACTAATTTATCAAATTTTATTTCCTTCAATTCAAAGTCACAAGTGAATATTCTTCATATAATTTGTATTCCAAACTGAGCAACTTCTCTTTAATTTTTATAGTTCACAGTAGTAGTATATGAATTAAAATTTGAAGATAAATATCTTTGCCAAGAAGAAGTAAATGAAATTATAAATAGTATTTTAAAGCAATATCAAAACTGGGAAAAAAAAGTTTATGTGTCACGTTCAAATACAATGGGTTTACATATAATAAATTATCATCAGAAAAGAGCCCAACATATTTTAGCATCATATAAATCATTATGTTTTGTAACCCAACATCCATAATGTCTTATAGCAACATTTAGATCCATACAGGGTTTCTTCTTTCAAATATTTTGATGGTGTAATGTTTATAAAACCAGTAAGTTAAAAAAAAGTATGCTTCTCAATTTGTTCATCCCTCTATTAGTAAGGGTTATATCTTGATTCATAGTGACTAGAAAATTGACTGTATATTAAGTGGTTCATAATATTTGTATGCAAACATTTCCTTCAGGGAAGCATTATTTCTGCATTGTATTTTACTGGACTACTGCTTTTATGCAAAAAGTTTCACTTGCAGTTTCCTTTAATAGGAAAATATATAATTTTTAAAAATTATTTTAAAAAGTGAAATAGCCACACTTAATTTGATTAGATTTAAAGGTCTTATTAACATTATTAGTAGCAAACAAAAGTTCTTATCAAATGCCTATAGATGTACTCAAAACTGGATTTTAATTGTGGCTAGACACAATTGTTGTCTTTTCTGATACATTCTGTCTTGGTTGAGTGAAATCCAATTGCATTTACAGAATGTTCTATTCCCATCATGTGTTTGAGAAAAGTTGTTTGGTCAAATAATTGATATGTGTTTCATCAGTGTATGCTATCTTGGGTATATCCATAAAGCATTTAAAATACATAATTATTCCAAATAACATCATCAGTTTTGGTGCATTTGAGACCATTTTTCCCAATGACATATACCACCACTGGCATATTCTACTAATCTCATTTTGAAGCTACCTTCTTGGTTGTCAGTTACTTCATTATTTTAAAGATTTACCTCCATGTGCAGTCACTCTACCATCAGATTTCAAAATCATTTATCCTGAACGTAGAGGAAATAGGAATTATCTTCTACAATATGCAGATGGAGTTATACAAAACATCATAATCATCTAAATATTGGCCATACAATGATGACCTTTAAGAATATTATGAAATATTTCATATCAGTGATTACTTGGTTTTGTTGAAAATGAATGATGGGCTTCCTGTTAGGCTTTTAATAAATTCTAAAAGTTAATCTGTGGGGTTTTTTTAGGTGTAAGTGATTTTTTTTCTGGTGGATATTTAGATCTTCATTTAGTATATAACAGAAGATTGTATGGACATCATATCTGGTTAAGTTGCAGAACTGTGATGTTTTGTTTACAAATTTTATATAGATCATGCTTAACAAAAAACTGCTCACTTATTTTCAGATTTTTAAATTTAAGCAGATTTTTTTCTTTGAAAATTTTCAAATTTTTAAAACTTGTCTTTTTTTCTGACCTCCCCTTTCTTACTGTTTATTTTTATTTTGATCTTTACTCTTTTCAGAAAGACTAAAAAGTAAAATTAATTATTTTCAGAGTTTACAAGTTAAAGTATATTCTCACAAAATGGAAGCTAATGTGAATTTAAACCATTAATAATTTGTTGTTTTTATATTTTGAAAAAGATATTTTCCTATGAGATACTTAAGATCATGTACTGAAATTAAATAACAAGATAAACTTTAATATATGAATTAATCATATATGAATGGAAATATAAAAAAATCACAATTTAAAAATAGGGAAAACTGTGTTTAATTTTTGACCATTTAAAAAATCTTATTAAAAATTTTAACATAGTAAAACCAATTTTTATAAATCTGGTTATTTGCATCTAGATGTGAATGTAATTGGTGTTATGTTTCATGCATATAAAATATAGACCCAGGGAGTCTGCTTCTCCCCCCACCCTGCCTGCCTCTCTGCCTGCTTGTGATCTCTCTCTCTCTCTCTGTCAAATAAATAAAATTAAAAATTTAAAAAATAAATAAATAAAAATAAAATATAGACCCAGAGATGTACAAATTAAGGAGTAATATGAATATTTTTCTTTCGAAATATTCCTTAGTTGCCAAGTGTAACTCTTACAAATACCGTATGTTTTCCTGAATACCCCTGGAACTTCTGAAACCTGGGAAAAAAAAACAAAAACAAAAACCAGAAAAACAGATGCTTGGCAGGACCAAGTAATGCTACTGTGTTATGCAAGAATTGATTGCATTCAAGCAATCTGATAGGAAATTTCAAGTAAGATATTTTCAAGTAAATTAATTTGTCTCTTCTTCTCGTTTTTAAGCACTTCCATAGATCACTTCCTCCTCACTAATGCCCACCTCTGACATTGACCAGGGTACACCCCACAGATACTAGCAATTTTGGAGGTAGCTACCCTTCACTTCAGAGACCTGGAACAAGAAATATATTCCTGAGGCTTGAATGATGTTGGTCAGGAGACAGGATTTTTAGAGTTGCAGACCTCTTTGCAGACCCTGAGTGACAGAGGAACAGGCACAGAATATCTAAGAACAGAGCTCGGGCATGGGCCCTTCATGCCTGAGGCTAAGGACAAGGTTATTCTACCAATTATCAGGTTTCGTTTAAACATCATTTTTTCAGAGGCTTTTGTAATCCTCCAACTAACTCAGATCTCTTACCTTCATAGCATACTAATCTTTCCTGTTTATAATAACAGTCGTGCTAATGATTACTAGTTTAAGGTTTATATTGGCTGTTCATATCCTGTTCCCTACTGTACATTTACTACTACATTGCCAAGAACATGGCAGTTCCTCAGTAGTTGTGGAGTTGTAGTAAAAGCGAATGATGTGTATTTTTTCTACAGGACTCATGTCCATTTCTATTACTGTTTTTGTTTCTGAGTGAGTTCTGACTAGAATTATTGAGTCAGAAAGCGCAAACATTTATAAGTTCTTGCTCTTTTGCTTGATGCCAATCAAGCAAGTTTGAGCCTGTTAACTATACCCAAATAAAGAAAAAATTAAAAAGGAAGTTTGAGCCATTTTACATGTCATAAACTGTATAATTGGGTTTATGTCACTGTGCTTCTAACTCCTCTTATATTTTTACTTTTTATCAATTTGATAAGGTATTTTTATTTTTAAAAAAGATTTTATTTATTTATTTGACAGAGAGAGGGAACAGAAGCAGGGAGAGTGGGAGAGGGAGAAGCAGGCCCCCTACTGAGCAGGGAGCCCTACATGGGTCTCAATCCTAGGAGCCTGGGATCATGACCTGAGCTGAAGGCAGACATGTACCTGACGGAGCCACCTAGGTGCCCCAATAAAGTATTTTTAAATTGTAGTTTTTATTTATACCATTTGATTTGTCAAGTGGAACATTTTTCATATGACCACAGAATATGTTTTACTTATTATTTACATTTCTCTATCCTCTTGACTCTGCTACTTTACTTTGAAATAGATAGGCTTATAAAACTTTCTTTATGTACTACAGATAGTAAGTAACCATTTCCTGTTAAAGACTATGAAAATACCCTTTCTAGGGTATCGTTCACTTTTTATATTGTGCTTTTGAATTTTTAATGAGAAATTTAAAAATAGAAAATACTTAATTATTTTCCTTCATGGTTTTTTTTTTTTTTTTTTTTTTTTTTTTTTTTTTGAGAGACAAAGATCACAAGTAGGCAGAGAGGCAGGCAGAGAGAGAGGGGAAAGCAGCTCCCTGCTGAGGAGAGAGCCCGATGTGGGGCTCGATCCCAGGACCCTGGGATCATGACCTGAGCCGAAGGCAGAGGCTTTAACCCACTGAGCCACCCAGGCGCCCCTTCCTTCATGGTTTTAAGTAGAGTTTTATACATAGACTTATCAACTGAGTAATAGAAAAACAATCTTCTATATTTGTTCTGGTACTTTTTTGGTCTCTTGACTACATTTAACTTTTAATCCCATCTTGAATTTATTTTTTAGTATTTTAGTATACTGTGAGAAAATGATCTAGTATTTCCTGGTACTAGATCTGGTACGGTTCTTTCAGTACTAATTACTATTTTTTTTTTAATATGTTATTTATTAGAGAGAGGAGAGTGTGAGTGAGCAAGCATGAGCAGGGGCAGCATAAAGGAAGGGGAAGAGGGAGAAGCAGACTCTCCACTGAGCAGAGCCAGATGACTAATGCAGGGCTTGATCCCAGGGTCCTGGGATCGGCACCTGAGACTGTCAACCTCTTAACTGACTGAGCCACCCAGGCACCCTGTTGCCTAATTATTCTTAAGAATGCTACAGTTTGGGGGCGCCTGGGTGGCTCAGTGGGTTAAGCCGCTGCCTTCTGCTCGGGTCATGATCTCAGAGTCCTGGGATTGAGCCCCGCATCGGGCTCTCTGCTCGTCAGGGAGCCTGCTTCCTCCTCTCTCTCTGCCTGCCTCTCTGCCTACTTGTGATCTCTCTGTCAGATAAATAAATAAAAATCTTAAAAAAAAAAAAAAAGAATGCTACAGTTTGGCTGGAATCGTACTTGTAAGCATAGCTTATAAGTAAAGTGAGAAGCAAACCTAACGTTTCAAATATTTTCTAGGATTGTTATAACCTTTTAATAAAGAAGTCATTTTTATCTTATCATAAAACATTTTTTTTAAGTTGAAGCATAGTTTACAAATGCACACATCTTAGTTGTACAGTGAATGTTCCTGAATGCATGTAGAAGCAACCCAACACCCAAATCAATGGAGACTATTTCTAGCACTCTAAAGGGACCCTCTGTCTCTCCAGTCAAAACTGTCCTCTTGAAGTCACTTGCCTTAGCATAATCACCAGAGTTGTTTTCCCTGTTTTTGAACTTCATGGGACCATGCAGTATATGATTTTGTGTCAGGATTCTTCCTCAGCTCAGTTTTCTGTCTTTGACACACATAGCTATTGCCTTTTCCATTGTTACACAGTAGTCCATTGTATGGATATATCACAATCTATTTCATTGTGTCCTTACGGACTTTTAGGCTGCTTTGAGAGTTTTAGGCAAGTATAAAAGCTGATTGAATATTCATATGCGTGTCCTTTTGTCAACATATGAACTTACTTCATTTGAATACATACCCACACTCAGCAGAGAATTGCTGGTGACGGGGTGCACATACGTATAGCTTTAGTAAAAACTGCCGAATGGTTCCCCATTGTGTTTGTGCCCATTTATGCCCACATAGGCAATGCATGAGAATGACGGTTTCTTCTTCTCTTTGGGTCTGCCTCTTTTAAAGGTTTGAAAAAAATTTTTTGGTTTAGTTGGAGTCACCCACTGAATTTGTTTTCATTTTAATAGAGTTTCAGGGGAACAAATGTTAGGCTTTTAGAGAAACACTTAGTGAAATTGCCAACAGCACCAGTTGATATCATAAAAACCCAATTTCTAATTGAGCTCCTTCTCCTACTTCATGTATGATCTTGAGCAAGATATTTAAATTGTGTAAGTATTGGTTTCCTCATCTGCAATTAGTGAATGCTCCACAACATAGCCATTGTATAATATTTTTTAAGCTCCGGTGAAAAGAAGTCAGGTATCCTACTAGCTAGATGGATGGAGTACTCAAAAGATGATGCTAATAATGATAAGAGTAAAATAAAATTCTTAATATTTTTGTCTTTCATTTTTAATTCTGTAATTGGAATATTCAGATACAGTATGATCTCCAGAAGCACTGGAATTTAACGTGAGTTTTGATTGGCTCTAAGTTATTGAAACTGTTCCCATGAGCATTCAAATGCTATTTATTGTGTCTTGACTCATGATGAGTTGATTACATTTGAAGTAACAACCCAAGAGAGGTTGAAAACACTATTATTTTTTTTTTATTTTTTAAAGATTTTTATTTATTTATTTGACAGGCAGAGATCACAAGTAGGCAGAGAGGCAGGCAGAGACAGAGAGGAGGAAGCAGGCTCCCTGCTGAGCAGAGAGCCCGATGCAGGGCTCGATCCCAGGACCCTGGGATCATGACCTGAGCCGAAGGCAGAGGCCTTAACCCACTGAGCCACCCAGGCACCCCGAAAACACTATTGTTAAACATTATAGATTTTGAGTATTTTATCTAAAATAACTGTGACCAACCAAAAGCTGAAATTGTGTCTATTATGTTAAATTCTGTAATAGAAAGTGTCAAGGGTGCTTCTGCACATGTGGGGGCTGTGAGTGGAGATAGAGACGTCAGAGGCAAAATCAGGATACAAAACCAGGAGAGATAAAGAGAGACAATTGAATGGGAATCAGGACACTATGCAAATCCAAAAAGGACACAGGGACCAGGGCTCGCGCCAAATCAAGATACAGTAAGTAGTCAGGAAGCAGTATGTATGTTGAAGTCAGTGGTCATTCAAAATCAGTTCAAAAGCCAAGCAAGAATCTCAGTGTCAGGGCATATACCAAATCTGCTTATGAGTGACCGAATGGATGAGACCAAAGCTGATTTGCCCACCCACAGGATTAAGGGTCAGAGAGTTGCTCAAGATCAGAGATAAACTATTCTCTTTTTACTGTTACTGTATTTTATATGACAGGATATGTGCCTGGAAATAACAGTAGACATACTTCACAAGAAAAACTGTAATGGATATAACTTTCTTTTTTCTCCTTCCACTCATTTTTGAAAATAGCCCAATGGTGTTAGTGATTATGATACATAGAACTCATGAATCTTAAACCATTCAAAGTCAAGTCCCCTTTATTATAGCAAACCTTTCTCTTGAAGTAAGTGGAGTCATAGCTGCGAAAGTTTCCTTAAGTACTCAGCACTGAATACGAAGACATTTTTATAAATCAGTGACATGGGAATAGTTTTCCCTTCATTTTCATCAGTACTTAATCTAGCTCTTTGTAGGTCTAATTGACTTTGGGGAGAAATGAGTCCATCTTCACAAATTACTGGAAAGAAAATTTAGAACTTCTGGAATGTAGTTTCTTTTGTCTTGCTCTACCCTGCCTTGTATTGTTTCCTTCCACCTAATGGATAGATTTAATAAGTGAATAATGAAATGTGCTCCCTCTAAAAAAACAGTCAAGTTATAACAATATGCTTATTTACTTTGTTGCTAGACAGCCAGCCAAGCAAGCAGTCTGTTTCTGGTAAGCACTTCACAAATCTCCTGTCACGGTTGGGCATAAAATGTAACAAAATTGATTCCTTTACTTTTAACACCAAGGTTATCCATTTGAAGGGGTACATAAAGATTAAATGGCAGCAGGAGTATGGCTCTTTACTTTTGCATCTTGGTCTATTGCTCTGCTAGTTTTTTTTTTTTTTTTTCCAATTTCATTACTTTGCAACATTAATTGATTCTTTTGAAGTTGATGCCTTATAAACAAAAATCCTACATGAGTTTTATTTCTAACATTATTGCAGTTTGAACAGCAATATGCAGCCCCTTCTTTAATATGTGGAAAAACAATAACATGGCAAAGTGAAATTATGTGTAGGGTGTATTGGGAAGGGCTAGAAACCAGAAATCAATCATTTTCCGTAACTAGTTAGAAAAGCCTGGGTAAATCATTTAACCTCCCTGGGTCTCAGTTTTCTTATTTATAAAAGGAAGAAATTTGTATTAAATGACCTCTGGATCCTTCCAGATGGAAATTACTTCTTTTATTTATCATTGTTCACTCCAGGTCTCTTTGATCAATACTTTGCTTAAGAACCAAAACAAAAAATGACATTCAGTTGTAGGTGTTTATTTTGTTTTCCTTACTTAATCTTTTATAGTGGCATACAAAAAAACTTTAATTCCCAATAGGTAAATAGCAAGGGGAACAGAGGAGGATGAAATGGAATATTTTTAAAATTGGAAAAAATGAACTTATTATAGAAAGAAAATTGTTGTTTCTAGCCTCAACTGGTTATTTCATTCTAAAGCAAACAATGTAAAATTTATTTATAATACCTGTATTAGAGCAAATACTTTAATAGTTGGAAGATCATCTCTGGGATGTTTAAAAAATATTCACACAGAGAAATAAATTTATTTTGTCTCATGCTATGCCGTACATTGACTCCCTCTTCCAAACTGGATCTCATGCTTAATATTTGAATAGTATTCATTCAGACTGCATTTGGAGGTATAAGTTTATTTTTATTTTTAACCATTTGGTATAGTCTTAGGAGAAGAATAGATCATTTTTACAATTGTTTATAAATCACTTATTGTACTGAGAAAGAATAAGAATATAGCAGAAAGATTTATTTATATTTACCATATACATATTTAATGTAGGTCACTTTCAAAGTACTTCAAAACATTTTACATAAAATTTGAAAAGATAGATACTATACCATCTGTAATGTAGATGGATAATAAATATGACAAAAGAAGAATAAAGAAATTACAACCATGCATATTTTATCCAAATGTAATCAAGGCAGTAATTTGGAAGAGTAACTATATTGGATGAATTTCCGATGGAAGGATATGGTCATATAGTTCTGACTTCTCTGGTCTCTGCTTATTCCCAGGGCGATCACACTTTCCTCTCACCTGCACTCCTATTTGTACATCCCAGAAGCAGGGACCATTTTTAGTGTCTTGAATATACATGGCCCTTCCTACTTCAGGGTCTTCCCCATATGTTAAACATCTTTTTGAAACCATCTTCTGTTCACTTTTTGCCTAATAAATTTCTTCTTATGCTTTAAAACTTGACTCAGTCATCATTTTCTGGAGTTCTCTAGAACCAAGGATTTCCTCTATATAATCAGGATATTATCCTGGATACAATTATAAAGTGAATAGTTAAGTATTGTTTCAATTGTGAAGTGAATAGTTAAGCAATTCTTTAATAGCTCTTTTCTTGGCTAGGCTGTAGTCTTTAAAAGGGCAGGGACTCTGTCTTGTTTCTCTTTTAATTTCTAGCACATAATAAACCAACAGCATCTTACACCTTATGGATATATAAAGAATACTGCATTTTACCTAATAAGATACCTGATTCAATATGTACTTGAAGGCAATGCAAGTTTATGTCCCTATCATACCGGAAAAAATAACCAGGAGCCCATGCATTTGAACCTATAGATATTAGTAGGTGACTGTCATTTTGGGGGAAAAACACTGTATCTAATAGTTTCAGTGTATAGGTGTTATTTAAATTTAAGTCTCGGGGCACCTGGGTGGCTCAGTGGGTTAAAGCCTCTGCCTTCGGCTCAGGTCATGATCCCAGAGTACTGGGATCAAGCCCCGCATTGGGCTCTCTGCTCAGCGGGGAGCCTGCTTCCACCCAATCTCTCTCTGCCTGCCTCTCTGCCTACTTGTGATCTCTGTCTATCAAATAAATAAATAAAATCTTAAAAAAAAATAAATTTAAGTCTCTTCCAGGGCCCTGATAGTTCATTGCTAGTTTACAGGGGTCTTTAAGGCATTCTATGTTTAAAAAAATCTTAAATTAGAAATTATGTACTTCTTTCAAGTAAATTTTTGTGAGTATCAGGCTAATGGTCATAAAAAATTTATTCCAGTTGTGTACTTAAATTTTTTCTTGAGTTAAAGAGTTTGTAATCCATTTTAATTATTAAAGTTATTGGCACTTGAGTCAAGTGATAGCCCCCTATTTTTCATTTTTTAAATTTTATTTAATTGTTCTTGACCTACAATATTATATTAGCTTCAGATGAACAACTTAGTGATTTGACCTTTGTATACATTGTAATACCTCAGTAAGTCTAGTTACTCATCACTACCATACAAACTTGGTATAATATTATTGAATATATTCCCCATTCTGTAGATAAAATTCCTATGACTTAATTATTTTATAACTGGAAGTTTGTAGTTCTTGATCCCCTTCACCCATCTCACCTTTACTAATCCCCTCTCCCCCTGGCAAACAACAATCTATTCTTTGTACCTAAGGGTTTGGGTTTTGTTGTCTATTTATTTTGTGTTTTAGATTTCATGTATAAGTGAAATCATTTGATATTTGTCCTTCTCTAACCTGACTTGTTTCTCTTAGCATAATACCTCCAAGGTCCATCCATATTGTCACACATAGAAAGATTTCATTCAGTTTTATGTCTGAGTAGTATTCCCTTGTATCTAGAAACACTGTATCTTCTTTATCCATTTGTCCATTGATGGACACTTAGGTTGTTTCTAGATCTTAACTATTGTAAATAATGCTGCAGTGAACATAGGGAAGCAAATAGCTTTTTCAAATTAGTTTATATTTGAATGTACACTATTTCAAATAGTGAATATACACCATAATCACTATACACTAAAATAGTCACTATTATGAATATATTATACATATATTTCTATTATATCTTGTCTTTTTGGTATTAGCCATTCTGGTGGTGTGAAGTAATTATCTTATTGTGGTTTTGATTTGTATTTCCTTGATGATTAAAGATGAACATCTTTTCAAGTGCCTGTTGGCCATCTGTAGGTCTTTTTTGGAAGATGTCTGTTCAGATCATTTGCCTATTTACAATAAGATTGCTTGTTTTTTCTTTTACTGAGTTGTATGGGTTTTTAAAATATATTTCATAGGTTAACCAGTTATAGAGAAATGATTTGCAAATACTGACTCTCCTTCAGCAGGTTGCCTTTCATCTTGTTGATGTTGTCCTTTGTTAGGCAAAAGTATTTAGTTTGATGTCGTCTCATTTGTTCATTTATTTTTTGCTTATGTTGCCTTTCCTTTGAGATCAAATCCAAAAAGCCATTGCTACGACTGATGTGAAGTTTACCGCCCTTTGTTTTCTTCTACAGTTTTATGGTTTCAGGTCTTACATTCAGGTCTTTAGTCAATTTTGAATTAATTTTTCCATATGATAAAGGGATCCAGTTCCTTCCTCTGCATGTACTCTTACAGTTGTCCCAACACAATTTACTGAAGAGACTGTCCTTTTCTCATGGCATATTCTGAGTATATCTGTTAAGTCCATCTGGTTTAATGTGTCATTTAAAGCCATCGTTCCCTTACTGATTTTCTGTTTGGATGATCTCTCCACTAATATAAGTAGTGTTTTAAAGTCCCTACTATTATTGTAGTGCTGTCAATATCTTCCTTTAGGTCTGTTAATATTTGTTTATATATTTTGGTACTTGTATGTGGGAGGATGCAGATTTATAAATCTTCTTGCTGGATTGATCCCTTTATGTAATTCCCTTTTTTTCTTTTGTTACAGTCTTTGTTTTAAAGTATTTTTGTGTAATATGAATATAACTACATGAACTTTATTTTTGTGCCTATTTTCATAGGATATCCTTAAATCTAAAGTCACTCTCTTGCAGACAGTACCTAGATGAATTTTGTTTTATTATCTATTAATCCCCTCGGTATGTTTTGATAAGGGAGTTTAATATATTTACATTTAAACTAAATATTCATAGGTATGTACTTATTGCTATTTTGTTAATTGTTTTCTGGCTGTTTTTGTAGCTCCTCTCTGTTTTTTCATTCTTCTCTTTCTCTTTTCCTTTGTGACATGATGTGTTTCTTTAGTGTTAAGTTTATTCATTTCTCACTGTCGTTTGTGTATTTGCTATAAATTTTAGCTTTATGGCTACTGTGAGGTTCACACAGAACATTTTACAGATTGAACAGTATTTTAAGTTGATAACAATTTAAATTTAAACACATTTCTAAACTCTAAATTTCTACTCCTTTTATGTTTTTGATGTTATATTTTGGTTCATTTTATCTTATGTATTCTCTTAATTATTACAGTTTGAGCTAATTTAACTGCTTTTGTCTTCTCACCTTCATGATAGATTTATAAGTGATTTATTTACTACCTGTATTAAATATTTACCTTTGCAGTTAGATTTTTACTTTTCTCTGTTTTCTTGTTAATTAGTGCCATTCCTTTTTAGCTCAAAGAATTCCCTTAAACTTTTCTTGTAAAGTTGGTTTCATGGTGATGAACTCCTTTACTTTTGACTTATCTGGAAAACCTTCTCTCTTCTTCAATTCTGAATGATAACCTCTGGGTAGAGTACTCTCAGAAGTTTATTCCTTTCAGTGCTATGAATATATTATTCCATTCTCTTCTGGCCTATAAATTTTCTGTTGAAATACCTTCTAGTAGTCTAATGGCATTTTCCTTGTATGTAACAGGTTGCTTTTCCATTGCTGCTTTTAAGATTTTTCTATTTTTCTTTAAATTTTGACAATTATAGTATGTCTTGGTGTAGATCTATTTTAGTACAGCTTTTGGGGAACTTGGTGGACCTCCTGGGCCTGGATTTCTGTTTCCTGCTCCCAAATTAGGGAATTTTTTAACCATTACTTCTTCAAGTAAGTTTTTATGCACCTTTCCTCTCTTTTTGGGATGCCTATGATGTGAATGTTGTTTGATATTGTCCTTTAGGTCTCTTTAATTTTTATTCATTTTTTAAAAGTTTATTTTTCTGTTTTCTACTCTGTCCAGGTGAAGTCCAGTGCTTTGTCTTCCAACTTACTTTTATCTTTCATCTGATCTGATATCAAACACTTGTAATATATCTTTCAGTTCAGCTATTATATTCTGTGACTTGATACTCTCCTACATTCTCTATTTGTTTTTTTTTTTTGGTTTTTTTTGTTTTTTTTTTTAAAGATTTTTATTTATTTGTCAGAGAGAGAGGGAGAGAGAGCGAGTACAGGCAGACAGAATGGCAGGAAGAGGCAGAGGGAGAAGCAGGCTCCCCGCTGAGCAAGGAGCCCGATGCGGGACTTGATCCCAGGACGCTGGGATCATGACCTGAGCGGAAGGCAGCTGCTCAACCAACTGAGCCACCCAGGCGTCCCTACATTCTCTATTTGTTGAACTTCTCACTGTGTTTATCCCCTCTTCTCATAACCTTGGTGAGCATCATTATGACCATTATTTTGAACTATTTATCAGGTAGATTACATATCTCCATATCATTAAGGTCTTTTTTTCTGAGATTTTGTTTTGTTCTCTTAGGCAGAACATTTCTTTGTATCCTCGTTATGCTTGACTTTCTGTGTTCGTGTCTGTGTATTAAGTGAGTCAGCTATCTCTTTCAGTCTTGAAGGAATGTCCTTCTGCAGGTGATAAAACTTCTTGCTCAATCTTGTCCTAGTACTTTCTTGTCTCCTTAACTTTTGTGATTGTCTCAAGAGCATGATTTATTGATAAGTCCTTATTACTGAGGGTATGCCAAGACCTGTCATTGTTCCAAAGGGAGGGATTTCATTTAATACCCAGTTTCAGGCTTATTGAAAGCCAGACTCTCAGGTAGCAGCTTTTAAAGTATGCAAATATGTACAGACTTGTGGGGCCACAATCATGATCTCTACTGATCTCCAGACCAGGTGATCTGTAGGTTCTTCTGTGCAACACGCATAAAAATCAGGGCCCCAGATAAGTGTATAAGCTCTTTTCTGAGAGGTCTTGTTGAATTGTACTGAGGTTCACAACGATAATGCTGTCCTGCTTATGTTCTCAGCAAGCCACTCCATACTCTAAATGTATGGGATACTTGAAGACTGCCCCTGAGGCCAAAGCTGCAGGTTTAGTAAACAGGCATTTCCCAGGAAGACTGGGGTTGTGTTTCAATTTGTTATCTCTGCAGTGCCCTGGGAATGTTGGCCTGCCAAGAATTATGTTTCTTATTGTCAGAGTGTGTCATAGTGTGTGGGAGCTGAGGAACACTGGCCCCCTTGGCTACCAGGGCCAGGTGAAAAAGGGCATCCCCCTGTGTGGTTTGCACATGTCTCCCAGCTTTACCAAGTAATGGAGAGTGTAGGGGTGGTGGTGGGGCACTCACTGGCTCCAGAAAGGCAGAGGGAACATGCCTTGAGTGAACATACCCACAGGCTTCAGCGATGCTGCTAGGAAGAGTGTCTTGTCTGTTCACATGCATTGGCCCTAGGTTGGGTGCAGAAGGATGTTAAACTATTTGTGCTTACCTGCCCCAGCCAGGAAGTGGAAGATTACTATGGCCACCTGTACTCTTGAGCCTCAGCAGAGCAGTGAGACATTGCTGTTAACACTTATTCCTGCTAACCCAGTGGGGCAGGAACATCCCAGAAGGGCCATTAGTGGTAGTAGCATAGATGGAGAGAGCACAAATGGCATCTGCTAGCAGTTTCATCTCCAAACAGATTGCCAGCTTTCCTGCCCATTGAGCAGATGCCCCCACACCAGCTAATGAGTCTCCTTCACAAACAGTACAGGTACTTTTCTTTTTCTTTTTTTTTAAACATTTTATTTATTTATTTGACAGATAGAGAGATCACAAGTAGGCAGAGAGGCAGGCAGAGAGAAAGAGGGAGAAGCAGGCCCCCTGCTGAGCAGAGAGCCCTATGTGGGGCTCGATCCCAGGACCCTGAGATCATGACCTGAGCTGAAAGCAGAGGTTTAACCCACTGAGCCACCCAGGTGCCCCAGTACAGGTACTTTTCAAATTGACACTTTTACACTGGATTCCATGGTGAGTAAGACTCCATGTGAGTCTTTTAAAAGGAAAGTCTGTTTCCTTTAGCACTCTAGGTCTCTTAGAAGTTAGCCCCATTTGTTTTCTTAGTCACATGTTTGGGGAATTCATCTGGTGCAGATCCCAAGGGTTGGGGTGTCTAATGTGGGGCAGCAACACCTCACTCCTCCAGAAAAAGTGCTAGACTGGTAAGATCCCTCCCTGCTGTATGTTGCCACACTTCGTATGGTATTTTTTTTTTTTTTTTTTTTTTTTTGCTAAGATCCCATCTCTGCCTCTCATACCCATCTCGATGAGGTCCTTTTATCCTCTGTTGTGGAGAAGTACTTCATGTAGTTTATAAAACTTTCTATAAAAGTTTATAAAAATCTTTTTCAGAGGGTAATGGTCCACGTGTAGCTCTAGATCTGCTGTACTCATGGGAGGAGGTGAATTCACGAATTTCCTGTGCCATCATCTTTTATCTCTCCTCCTCTCACAGTTTTTAAAAATTTATTTATTCATTTATTAAAATTTGAATTTATCACATTTAAGTTAAAATTTATGAATACTGACACATGTTTTGAGTTCTAAATTAAAACCTCACTAAGAAAAACTTTTCTAAAAAAGCTACTTTGGGGTACCTGGGTGACTCAGGCAGTTAAATATCTGACTCTTGATTTTGGCTTAGGTCATGATCTCAGGATCATGAGATCAAGCCTATCTCAGGCTCTGTGCTGGTCATTGTGCCTACTTGGGATTTTCTTTCCTTTGCCTCTGAGCCTCCTGCTGCCTTGCTCTCTTGGGCATGTGTTCTCTCTCTAACTCTAAAAACATTGAAAAACAAAAATAAATAAGCTGTTTAACATTAAGCACAGTGAGTTAATACCTACTGTGGATCCATTTTTATAGCTATATAAAATTTTTTCAAATTTAGTGGTTCATTGCTATTGGCAGAAGAGTTAAAATGAAAAATACAAAAGAACATCATTGCCCTGAAATTAAACATAGTTCTATTCTGTCCACATTCATGAGATACCATAAAGAGTTACCACAGTATCTCAAAACTAGAAATATATTCAGAGACCATTTAATCCCAATCTGATGGACACTTTTTGCAGAATAATCTCATAAGTAATTTGAACATTTCTAAAAACAAGCATTTCACTAACTCTTCAGGTAGCTCCTTACATTTTTGGGTATCCAATATTATTAGAGAATTTTCCTTTATGTTGACATAAAATATCCCATTTTACAACTTCCACACATCCCTACCTTTTGTTTTAGATACACACAAACATAACACACTTAGTCTTTATTGAACATTTTTAAGGTATATCTTCAGTGATGTATCGAGATTGCTGTTGGTATTTGAGGAATTTCTTTTGAAGTTAGATTTGGTACTCCTGAATGTAGTTAATGTAGACCAGGAGTCTTGATCTCATTGGCAAAGCTTAGGCGTCCTTGATTTTGATTTGATCTTGATTTTCAATTTCCTCATACATGTCCATTCATGTCTAAAGATTATCCTCTCTTGGGGTGCCTGGATGGCTCAATCGCTAAAGCATCTGCCTTCTGCTCAGGTCATTATCCCAGCATTCTGGGATCAAGCCCCTCATGGGGCTCCCTGCTTGGCAGGAAGCCTGCTTCTTCCTCTCTCACCCTCTCCCTGTTTGTGTTCCCTCTCTCACTGTGTCTCTCTCTGTCAAATAAATAAGAATCTTTTAAAAAAAATCTTTAAAAGTATTAAAAAAGATAAAGATTATCCTCTCTTATAGAGAAGATAGAAGCAAAATAGCAAGAAGTATATCTCAGTGTCATCCATCATATTAGGATAGCTATGGATGGGCTGTGCTCTGGAAGGAAAGAATACATGCACAAGTCAATCTTGTTGGGCAGCACCATGGCAGAAAATAGTAGGTCTGTGCTATCCTCCTTCTTTGCCTTAAGTAAACTAAAGTTTTTTTTTTTTCTTTGCATTGCCCTTATTGTTAACCACAAGTCTATTCAGAAATCACCCTTGATACTAGTGATATACTTAAGAATCTCGGTTGGCTTTTAAATTTCTTCATTTAAAATTTTTTTAAAATATTTTTATTTATTAATTAGAGAGCAAACAAGAGTGTGAGAAAGAGCATGAGCAGGGGGAGATGTATTGGGAGACAGAGAAGCAGACTCCCCACTGAGCAGGGAGTCTGAATTGGAGCTCAATTCCAGCACCCTGGGATCTAGTCATAGATGCTTAAGTGGATGAACCACTAAGGAACCCCTAAATTTCTTATTCATTATACATTTTATTGAAAACAGACATAGGCAGTTTAAACAGGCTCAGCTAGTAAATTCTCTTTGGGGTAGATATGACTAACTTCTAATATTCAGAGAGGGAAGAGGCTATTGTCATCCCAGAACCGAGATAAAACTCTGACAGGCATTCTGCTGTTCACTAGCAAGTAGATAAAATTAAAAGACCTAGGTGACCTGGATGACCTCTGATGATTGATTCTTTTAGGGCTTGAGTAACATCTGGTTTGTAGACCCAAGACAGATTTAACATAGTTTTAGTAGCAGGATTTGTCAGTACAGACTTTGATAACAATCTTCTGAATGAGTGTAAAGATATAAGCGCATTTAAAAAATAAGGATTACGTAAATGGATGATAAATGATGATAACTACATTTCTCAAACTATAAGGGAGATTTCAAGTTCGTAAGGTAGAAGAGTATAATGACTCAGTACAAAATTAGCATTGAAGATACCTCTATGAACTAATGTTTAACTTAATATTGATACTGATAGATAGATATATAAGTTACAAACATGTCTATTTTACAGAGGCTGATATATATACACATATTTCCTAGTTCTGTCCACTCAGAGAGCTCAAAAGCAATGATACTCCTGGGACAAGGAGCCTCCTCCTTGAGCGTATCTTCGTTTCTAGTGTCATTCTCTAATAAAAGGAAGCAATGCTCTTTAGATAAATGGCTGGTTCTAAGACTTGGGCAGGAAATATACAAAATAAGCCTGGAGCATCTTTGATAGCTAAAAAGTAAAGAAGTGCTAAAAACAAAAAAACAGCTATGCGGTATGTTGAAGAGATGGAGGAACCAACTGGAAGAATTTCTCAGTGACTAGAGCTGGAACAGTATTAAGTAACAACAACAAAAACAACAAACGATAGTGATACATTATAATTTCAAATTACATAATAAATATATATGACTTCATAGTGATATATAACTAATTGTTTAAAATAAACAGATGAGAAAGTAAAAACAAATTGCTCAAACAGAATAATTCCAAATAACTTATATTGATATACTCCCCTTCCAAAGGTGATGGAGTATAACTTTCAATTCCTTATTGGTGGGTATACTTGGTAACTTTTTTCCAAAGAGTATAGTATGGAAAGGGGAAAATTAACTTCATAGTGGAAAAGCCTAGAAGACAGTAATTTAGCCAGATTATCAAGGTTAACATCATTAGTGATAAATATATTGAAAGCATAGGTCTTTGGAACACCTGGGTGGCTCAGTCGGTTAAGTGTCTGCCTTTGGCTCAGGTCATGATCCCAGCATCCTGGGATTGAGTCCCACAATGGACTTTCCACTTAGCGGGAACCCACTTCTCCTTCTCCCTGATGCTCCCCCTACTTGTACTCTCTCTCTCTCTTTCTCTGTCTGTCCAATAAATAAATAAAATCTTTTTTTTTCTTTTTTTAAAGAAAGCATATGTCCTTGATATGTGTTGAAAATGGCACTTGTTCTGTGTGGCCTTCTAGCCTGAAACCCATAACTTCACTTTAGTCATGAGACGACACAACACAAACATCATTAAAGGACATCTACAAAATACATAGCCAGTACTCACAGCTGTCAAAGTCATCAAAAGCAAATTAAAAAATGTGGGCAATTTTCAAAGCACAGAAGAGCTTAAGGAAATATGACAATAGAATATAATATGGTATCTTGGGTGGGATCCTAGAACTGTAAAAGTGCACTAGGCAAAAATAAATGAAATCTAAATCCAGTGTGTGTGTGTATGTCCATGTATCTATGTCTGTAACTGTTTATATCTGTATATATGTGTATTAAGGTTTTTAATATCAGTTAAATATATATGTATATATATTTATGTATGTGACATATGTATGTATGTCACCAGATTATTTTATACATCATCTAGTGAAGAAAAGCAACATCCTAACCATTTCTTTTTTTCTAGAACAAATTTTTTTCTCAATCTTGAGAATAAACCAATTTTACTAATAAAATCCCATTTCTAATACACATTATGCTAATTAATAAGTTCTCATAAAATTAGTCAAAGCACTTGTGAACGTTATCTTTGGAGTGATACATACTTTGGAGTATGTTATTTCCAGTTATGTTTACTAAGTGGCATGTGGATAAAGACTGAGGCTCAGGAAATGGACACAAACACTCATGTCCACTATCTATGCTGAAGAGTTTTACAAAAATCATTGATATCACAATACTCTTATTTTTCTCTTATCTTTTGTGTTGTCTGTTTTATATATAATTTCTCCAAAGAGCTTTCTGTGCAGCCTCATCTATTTCTTGAGACACATTTGTCATGTTTTATTATGTGCAATTACTTATGACTTCCAGTGAGGTCTTCATTTTGGAGACTCTTCTAATTCTGTTTTTACTTTTAAATGCAGACTTTGCCCATATTAGTTAGCCATTTTGCCCTCATATACTACACCACCACAAGTTCTCTCTCCCTGAAGCTTCCTGTGATTATTTCTTCCTCAACTGGAACTGACCTTTATAGTCATGTTATGCCCAGAAAGGCAGCTTACTTTTCTTTCTTTATTATTTTTCTGAAATTGAGATATAAATGATGTATAACATTGAATTTAAGGTGTACAATGTGTTGATTTGATATATTTTATATTGCAATGTGTTTACCCCTGCAGGGTTACCTAATCCCTCTGTCAATTTACATAATTGCCACTTCTTTTTTGTGATGAGAACATTCAAGATCATCTTTATTTTCTCTTTTTACGTTGTCAGATATAATTTTCAACCTGTCAGCTTCTTTAGATGTTTTATATTTAACCAAATGAGATACTCTTCCATGTTTTCTTTCATCAAAAATTTTGAAAGATTTTCTATATAAGGTAAGCATAACTAAGATACATACTTTGCCACCAAAAGTTTTGGTTTCATGTGTGGGTGGAGACATAATAAACAGATAGTAATGATACTATGTGACAAAATCTAGGGTAAGGGTGTGCATGGGTGTTTATGAAAACTTAATGAAGGAGTTTCTTTACTCACCTTTCTGGGAGTGATTGTTTATTGAAGGCTTTCCAGAGGAGGGGTCACTTGCAATGAGTCTGAAAATACAAAGTGTGATGGATAGAGATATAATCAGGAGAGAAGACAGGGTGAACTTCAGTTCACTGTTGAGAAAGATCAGTTCATGTTCTGGGATGTAATTAGATCAGAAAATGAAGGTTGGATGTAATTGAAGAATAGCAAGAGATGAGACCACAAAGGTAAGCAGAGAATATATCATGATGGTTTTCTATGTCATGCTAAAAGTCTGAGTTATGTCAGGGGCTTGACATAATCAAGTTGGTGTATTATAAAGCTCATTCTAGGAATAATAAAGAGACACAATTGAAAAGGGCATAATAAGAATCAAGCAGAACACAGCTGTTACTGCTAAGATTGAGTTGAAAATGATGAGGTAATGAATTACAACAGTGAAAATATGAATGGAGAGAAGGTGAATCTCTAGTGTCAATCATCATGCCCATTAAAGTCAGCACTTAATAGAAAATTTTAATAAATGAATCAATGAATAAAATTAAGAAATTAAGCTAAAGATTTGAATAGGCATCCACCATGGACAGTAGAAAGTCTGACTTTAATAGTGAGAGTTGAAATGAAGAAAACTTTGACTTAAGCTCCAGTAGAGAGAGGTAGAGGAGCCAGATGGCTGGAGGCTTAGAGGAACACATTTCAAGGAAAGAGAAAAGTATCATTATTAGGGCTCTAATGTGTCCAGAAACACTTACATATAAATATATTTGTATATAAATATAAGACATAATCTTTTATTTCTGGTAACTGATTGGGAAACTCATATTGTACTACCAAAAAAATGCAAATTTTATATTATGGCCACCAAAATGTTATCTTCTGATTTACCAATTCCCATATAAATAGTACTCCTCTGATTTATTCCTAGTCTCTGTCTGCTTCTTCTTCCTTCTCCTTTTAGCCCATGTACATCATTTGCTGTGTTTTCTACTAGCCTGTCCTTAATATAACTTGCACAACTTTACTCTTTGCCTACAACTTCTGCTAAGGGAAAAGAATCAGATCATGTGTCCAAGTCTGTTCTGATTTGACAACCTGCCAAGCCTTTTGTACCATTTCACAATATCTGAAAGTATGGGTCAGTAGATCCTGAAGACACCAGTGCCCACTAAGTACTATCAAGTTCCTAAGCATGTCTCAGAAAAAGGCAAAAAGAAAACCTTAAAGAATTCTACTCCTACCATGAAAGTTAGACGACCCGCTGTAGGTTTGTCAGCAGATAAATTCAAAGGGAACACTCTGACGATAAATTATTAAATTTACCCTAGTTTTTTGTACTTTCCATTTCTACCAAATGTCTTTAGGCTTTCTGGCTTTAAATCTGCTATGTTATGTTTGTTTCTTACCAATTTGGCTTCCTCCAAGGTTTTATTTTCTGATTTAGCACTGGTCTTCTCCATCTTCCTTAGCTATAATCTGAATAGTCAGTTACTCTTCTGATATCTCTGGTTTGATTTTATCCCTCCATTAATTGGCCCTAACTCTCTGAGGCCAGCCCGTATTTCTATAATTACCCTCTGGAGGACAAGGTGGGACAAGAGCATCATGGAAGTGATGGAGAGGAGAGATCTTTACTTACAGGTATTGCCTTTTAAAAGTATTCCATCCAGGGATGCCTGGGTGGCTCACTTTTTTGAGCTACCAATTCTTGATTTTGGCTCAGATTGTGATCTTAGGTTGTGGTGCTCTCAGAGTCCTGAGATCTAGCCTGAGTTGGGCTCCATTATCAGCGTAGAGTCTGGTTGTCTCTCTTCCTCTTCCTCTGGCCCTCTCCCCATTGGTGTGCTAGTCTTCACACATTCTCTCTCAAATAAATAACTTTAAAAAATAATAAAATAAAAGTATTCCATCCAGATGCCAGTCATTGTCTTAAGGAAAATAAAAGCTGATGAAATAAAAATACCATTTTTATAGTCATCAAGTTAATTATATTTGATTTGAATGAGCTCAACTTAAAAAATCTTTTGGTATTGATGTTAACTGATCTATACATGATTTGAAAACAAAATCCAAGGTCAACCATGTATTTATTCTTAGTGGCATAGTCTTACCTGTATTTTTAAAACCTCCATTTATATATATGGAAATGAGCTATATGGTAATATACAACTTGATTAAAGTCACTCAATATTTATATGCTTCAGCCTACCCATGCTCTCCAAACTGGGAATCTATTGACATGAGTTCAGATTTCCAATTCACATACTGTATTTCATCATGATAAACAGACTCTATATATGATCATACATAAAATGTTGACTGATAGGCATTTTAAGATTTAATATATAGTTTTCTTAATTTGAAAGTGGTATCTTTTGTACAAGTGAGTTATCTTTAGAAATAGAACTACAATTTATTCAAAACCCTAAGATCGTTAGTGGATTATGAACTTAATCTGTTCATTTGAAAGGCAACAAAGCATGATACTTAAGAATTTAGTCTTGAACTTGATTACCTAAGTCAGTTTCTGGGACTGCCACCTGTGAGCTGTGTGATTTTAGACAAACTTCCCTTCTTCATATATAAATTAGGAATAAAGTAGCTTCCCTAGATGATTGTCATAAATATAAAATAAGATGCAAATAACAAAGCACAGGCACATAGAAAGTGATACCTACATTTGCTTGTTAAATGATTTAGAAAATGCTCTATCAGTAAAATATTGTACTGAGTTAATAATGAGAGATGTTCTATTAAAGAAGTAATTTTCTTCAACTTGGAATAATACTCCAGTTTCTGATACTGGGAGGAAGACAACAATACATTCAAATAATATTAGAATTTCAATGTCATTTTCTTTCTAAATATATTGATTTTATAACTTGTATTACCATATATATTACCAATTTTTTATTATCAGTTTGAAATGTAATATATTATAAAGGATCAAAGTATAAGTATGAAAGTATTAATAATATGGTCAGCAAATCCAAAAGGACTGACCACATTGCGTTTTCATAACATTTGATTTATGGCAATTATTACCAATGTTGTTCAGTTTCATATATAGTGTCTTATCAGTAAATAGTATGATTCCTGAAGGGCAAAAATGAAATAAAAAATATTTTGCACATCTGCTACTACATTGTATTTTAAATGGCAAAGTGGTTGGCAATTGCTTCATTGAAAATTTAATTTCCCTTTCATATCTTTCATCCTCTGTGGTTATATAGATGACTGTATTTGCAATCATGTTTTTCTACAGATAAAAGTCCTATGGCTTCAGTCATTGATTAAACTTTTTTTTTAAATTTTTTTTTATTATTTTATTTTTTATAAACATATAATATATTTTTATCCCCAGGGGTACAGGTCTGTGAATCACCAGGTTTACACATTTCACAGCACTCACCATAGCACATACCCTCCCCAATGTCCATAATCCCCTCCCCCCTCCCAACCCCCCCCCCCCCCATCAACCCTCAGTTTGTTTTGTGAGATTAAGAGTCACTTATAGTTTGTCTCCCTCCCGTTTCCATCTTGTTTCATTTACTCTTCTCCTACCCCCTTAACCCCCCATGTTGCATCTCCTCTCCCTCATATCAGGGAGATCATATGATAGTTGTCTTTCTCCGATTGACTTATTTCGCTAAGCATGATACCCTCTAGTTCCATCCACGTCGTTGCAAATGGCAAGATTTCATTTCTTTTGATGGCTGCATAGTATTCCATTGTGTATATATACCACATCTTCTTTATCCATTCGTCTCTCGATGGACATCTAGGTTCTTTCCATAGTTTGGCTATTGTAGACATTGCTGCTATAAACATTCGGGTGCACGTGCCCCTTCGGATCACTCCGTTTGTATCTTTAGGGTAAATACCCAGCAGTGCAATTGCTGGGTCATAGGGTAGTTCTACTTTCAACATTTTGAGGAACCTCCATGCTGTTTTCCAGAGTGGTTGCACCAGCTTGCATTCCCACCAACAGTGTAGGAGGGTTCCCCCTTCTCCGCATCCTCGCCAGCATCTGTCATTTCCTGACTTGTTAATTTTAGCCATTCTGACTGGTGTGAGGTGATATCTCACTGTGGTTTTGATTTGTATTTCCCTGATGCCAAGTGATGTGGAGCACGTTTTCATGTGTCTGTTGGCCATCTGGATGTCGTCTTGGCAGAAATGTCTGTTCATGTCCTCTGCCCATTTCTTGATTGGATTATTTGTTCTTTGGGTGTTGAGTTTGCTAAGTTCTTTATAGATTTTGGACACTAGCCCTTTATCTGATATGTCATTTGCAAATATCTTCTCCCATTCTGTCAGTTGTCTTTTAGTTTTGTTAACTGTTTCCTTTGCTGTGCAAAAGCTTTTGATCTTGATGAAATCCCAATAGTTCATTTTTGCCCTTGCTTCCCTTGCGTTTGGCGAAGTTCCTAGGAAGATGTTGCTGCGGCTGAGGTCGAAGAGGTTGTTGCCTGTGTTCTCCTCAAGGATTTTGATGGATTCCTTTCTCACATTGAGATCATTCATCCATTTTAAGTCTATTTTCGTGTGTGGTGTAAGCAAATGATCCAATTTCATTTTTCTGCATGTGGCTGTCCAATTTTCCCAACACCATTTATTGAAGAGGCTGTCTTTTTTCCATTGGACATTCTTTCCTGCTTTGTCGAAGATAAGTTGACCATAGAGTTGAGGGTCTATTTCTGGGCTCTCTATTCTGTTCCATTGATCTATGTGTCTGTTTTTGTGCCAATACCATGCTGTCTTGATGATGACGGCTTTGTAATAGAGCTTGAAGTCCGGAATTGTGATGCCACCAACTTTGGCTTTCTTTTTCAATATTCCTTTGGCTATTCAAGGCCTTTTCTGGTTCCATATAAATTTTAGGATTATTTGTTCCATTTCTTTGAAAAAAATGGATGGTACTTTGATAGGAATTGCATTAAATGTGTAGATTGCTTTAGGTAGCATAGACATTTTCACAATATTTATTCTTCCAATCCAGGAGCATGGAACATTTTTCCATTTCTTTATGTCTTCCACAATTTCTTTCATGAGTACTTTATAGTTTTCTGTGTAGAGATTCTTAGTCTCTTTGGTTAGGTTTATTCCTAGGTATCTTATAGTTTTGGGTGCAATTGTAAAAGGGATTGACTCCTTAATTTCTCTTTCTTCTGTCTTGTTGTTGGTGTAGAGAAATGCAACTGATTTCTGTGCATTGATTTTATATCCTGACACTTTACTGAATTCCTGTACAAGTTCTAGCAGTTTTGGAGTGGAGTCTTTTGGGTTTTCCATATATAGTATCATTTCATCTGCAAAGAGTGATAGTTTGACTTCTTCTTTGCCGATTTGGATGCCTTTAATTTCCTTTTGTTGTCTGATTGCTGAGGCTAGGACTTCTAGTACTATGTTGAATAGCAGTGGTGATAACGGACATCCCTGCCGTGTTCCTGACCTTAGCAGAAAAGCTTTCAGTTTTTCTCCATTGAGAATGATATTTGCGGTGGGTTTTTCATAGATGGCTTTGATAATATTGAGGTATGTGCCCTCTATCCCTACACTTTGAAGAGTTTTGATCAGGAAGGGATGCTGTACTTTGTCAAATGCTTTTTCAGCATCTATGGAGAGTATCATACGGTTCTTGTTCTTTCTTTTATTAATGTGTTGTATCACATTGATTGATTTGCGGATGTTGAACCAACCTTGCAGCCCTGGAATAAATCCCACTTGGTCGTGGTGAATAATCCTTTTAATGTACTGTTGAATCCTATTGGCTAGTATTTTGGCGAGAATTTTTGTATCTGTGTTCATCAAGGATATTGGTCTGTAGTTCTCTTTTTTGATGGGATCCTTGTCTGGTTTTGGGATCAAGGTGATGCTGGCCTCATAGAATGAGTTTGGAAGTTTTCCTTCCATTTCTATTTTTTGGAACAGTTTCAGGAGAATAGGAATTAGTTCTTTAAATGTTTGGTAGAATTCCCCCGGGAAGCCATCTGGCCCTGGGCTTTTGTTTGTTTGGAGATTTTGATGACTGTTTCAATCTCCTTACTGCTTATGGGTCTGTTGAGGCTTTCTATTTCTTCCTGGTTCAGTTGTGGTAGTTTATATATCTCTAGGAATGCATCCATTTCTTCCAGATTGTCAAATTTGTTGGCGTAGAGTTGCTCATAGTATGTTCTTATAATTGTCTGTATTTCTTTGGTGTTCGTTGTGATCTCTCCTCTTTCATTCATGACTTTATTTATTTGGGTCCTCTCTCTTTTCTTTTTGATAAGTCTGGCCAGGGGTTTATCGATCTTATTAATTCTTTCAAAGAACCAGCTCCTAGTTTCGTTGATTTGTTCTATTGTTTTTTTGGTTTCTATTTCATTGATTTCTGCTCTGATCTTTATGATTTCTCTTCTCCTGCTGGGTTTAGGCTTTCTTTCTTGTTCTTTCTCCAGCTCTTTTAGGTGTAGGGTTAGGTTGTGTACCTGAGACCTTTCTTGTTTCTTGAGAAAGGCTTGTAGCGCTATATATTTTCCTCTCAGGACTGCCTTTGTTGTGTCCCACAGATTTTGAACCGTTGTGTTTTCATTATCATTTGTTTCCATGAATTTTTTCAATTCTTCTTTAATTTCCTGGTTGACCCATTCATTCTTTAGAAGGATGCTGTTTAGTCTCCATGTATTTGGGTTCTTTCCAAACTTCCTCTTGTTATTGAGTTCTAGCTTCAGAGCATTGTGGTCTGAAAATATGCAGGGAATGATTCCAATCTTTTGATAACGGTTGAGACCTGATTTAGGACCAAGAATGTGATCTATTCTGGAGAATGTTCCATGTGCACTAGAGAAGAATGTGTATTCTGTTGCTTTGGGATGAAATGTTCTGAATATATCTGTGATGTCCATCTCGTCCAGTGTGTCATTTAAGGCCTTGATTTCCTTGTTGATCTTTTGCTTGGATGATCTGTCCATTTCAGTGAGGGGAGTGTTAAAGTCCCCTACTATTATTGTATTATTGTCGATATGTTTCTTTGATTTTGTTATTAATTGGTTTATATAGTTGGCTGCTCCCACGTTAGGGGCATAGATATTTAAAATTGTTAGATCTTCTTGTTGGACCGTTCCTTTGAGTATGATATAGTGTCCTTCCTCATCTCTTATTATAGTCTTTGGCTTAAAATCTAATTGATCTGATATAAGGATTGCCACTCCTGCTTTCTTCTGATGTCCATTAGCATGGTAAATTCTTTTCCGCCCCCTCACTTTAAATCTGGAGGTGTCTTCGTGTTTAAGATGAGTTTCTTGTAGGCAACATATAGATGGGTTTTGTTTTTTTATCCATTCTGATACCCTGTGTCTTTTGATTGGGGCATTTAGCCCATTAACATTCAGGGTAAGTATTGAGAGATATGAATTTAGTGCCATTGTATTGCCTGTAAGGTGACTGTTATTGTATATTGTCTCTGTTTCTTTCTGATCTACTACTTTGAGGGTCTCTCTTTGCTTAGAGGACCCCTTTCAATATTTCCTGTAGAGCTGGTTTGGTATTTGCAAATTCTTTCAGTTTTTGTTTGTCCTGGAAGCTTTTAATCTCTCCTTCTATTTTCAATGATAGCCTAGCTGGATATAGTATTCTTGGCTGCATGTTTTTCTCATTTAGTACTCTGAATATATCATGCCAGCTCTTTCTGGCCTGCCAGGTCTCTGTGGATAAGTCTGCTGCCAATCTACTATTTTTACCATTGTATGTTACAGACTTCTTTTCCCGGGCTGCTTTCAGGATCTTCTCTTTGTCACTAAGACTTGTCAATTTTACTATTAGGTGACGGGGTGTGGACCTATTCTTATTGATCTTGAGGGGGCTTCTCTGAACCTCCTGGATTTTGATGCTTGTTCCCTTTGCCATATTGGGGAAATTCTCTCCAATAATTCTCTCCAATATACCTTCTGCTCCCCTCTCTGTTTCCTCTTCTTCTGGAATCCCAATTATTCTAATGTTGTTTGGTCTTATGGTGTCACTTATCTCTCGAATTCTCCCCTCGTGATCCAGTAGCTGTTTGTCCCTCTTTTGCTCAGCTTCTTTTTTCTCTGTCATTTGGTCTTCTATATCGCTAATTCTTTCTTCTGCCTCATTTATCCTAGCCGTCAGAGCCTCCATTTTTGATTGCACCTCATTAATAGCTTTTTTGATTTCAACTTGGTTCGATTTTAGTTCTTTCATTTCTCCAGAAAGGGCTTTTATATCTCCCGAGAGGGTTTCTCTAATATCTTCCATGCCTTTTTCGAGCCTGGCTAGAACCTTGAGAATCGTCATTCTGAACTCTGGATCTGACATATTACCAATGTCTGTATTGATTAGGTCCCTAGCCTTTGGTACTGCCTCTTGTTCTTTTTTTTTTGTGGTGAATTTTTCCGCCTTGTCATTTTGTCCAGATAAGAGTATATGAAGGAGCAAATAAAATACTAAAAGGGTGGCAACAACCCCAGGAAAATATGCTTTAGCCAAATCAGAAGAGATCCCAAATCGTGGGGGGGGGGGGGATAAAGGGTATAAAAAGAGTTTCAGAAAGAAAGAAAAAACAACTAAAAAAAGAAAACCAATAAAGAAAAAGTATAAAAGGGAAAAAAAAATATATATATTAGATAAACTAGTTAAAAAATGTTAAAAAAGAAAAGGGTAAAAGTTAAAAAAATTTATCAGAAGAAGAAAAAAAAATTGAAAAAGAAAAGAAAAAAAATTAATTTAACTGCAAGGCTAAAGAATCATGGGGAGAAAGCCATGAGTTCCGTGCTTTGCTTTCTCCTCCTCTGGAATTCCGCCACTCTCCTTGGTATTGAAACTACACTCCTTGGTAGGTGAACTTGGTCCTAGCTGGGTTTCTTGCTGATCTTCTGGGGGAGGGGCCTGTTGTAGTGATTCTCAAGTGTCTTTGCCCCAGGCGGAGTTGCACCCTGGCCGGGCTGAGTAATCCGCTTGGGTTTGCTGGGTTTGCTTTCGGGAGCTTTTGTTCCCTGAGTGCTTTCTGTAGAGTTACGGAGGGCGGGAATGAAGATGGCGGCCTCCTGGTCTTCGGCCCGGAGGAGCCGAGAGCCCAGGGCCCCACGCCTCAGCGCGCCCCCAGAGAACAGCTCCCAATGACTCCCGCCACCCTGGCCTCCGGCCGCGCTCCGAGCTGACCGAGCCTGCGACCGGTTCAAGGTAACCCCAAGCTGAGAGTCACTCCTCAGCTCTGTCTCTGTAGCTGGCTTCCCCGTTCTAATACCTGTGAGCTCTGCGACACTCAGACACCCCCAATCCTTCTGTGACCCTGCGGGACCTGAGGCCACGCTGACCCCGCGTTGGGCTTCACCCCGGTTAAGCCTCTGGAGCGATGTCCCTCAGCGGAACAGACTTTTAAAAGTCCCGATTTTGTGCTCCGTTGCTCCGCTGCTCGCTGGGAGCCAGCCCCTCCCCCCGCGGTCTATCTTCCTGTCGCTTTGGATTCACTTCTCCGCTAGTCCTACCTTTCAGAAAGTGGTTGATTTTCTGTTTCTAGAGTTGCTGTTCTTCTTCTCTTCGATCTCCCATTGGATTTGTAGGTGTTTGTAATCTTTAGATAAGCTATCTAGCTGATCTCCCGCTACCTGAAGTAGTCTCAGCCTGCTACTTCTCCGCCATCTTGACTCCTCCCTCCATTGGTTAAACTTTTAAAATAAATACTGTTAAATGAATTCTCTATGATATATTTTTCCCATTTACTTAATCCAGTTATGGCCAAATTCTTTCTACTTTTTAAACTTAACTTTATCAAATCCTTTTATACTGCTGCTATTTGAAATTTGTTTTCTAAACTTCATTGCTGTACTGGTTTTCCTTTTTTTATAACTGAAGAACCATATAGAAAAAATATGTATGAAATAAGGTGGCCTTATTTTTAATGGTGAAACCATTTTATAATCTTTAAATATCTGTTAATTGAACTTTCTTGATCAAAATGTATTCTGCATGCTACAAAGAAATTCAAACATACTCCTGTTTTTGAGTAACTATTCTCACAGTAAAAGGTAAAATATGCTCAAACATAAGCAAGACATTTCTTTTTTGTGTTAAAATGAAAGAGAGAAGTGATGTTTTCATATTACATGATTTTTGATTGACTTAATATTTATATATTCTGCTTAAAAAATCCTTCTTGTTAAAATATGAAAATTCTTACCCAAAGTCTTTGGATTTTCATTTTGATGACTCAAAATTCACTCGGTAGTTTTAGTTGATACATCCAGTAGTGGTCAAGTGAAGCAAAAGCAGAGGGGCTAACTCAATTTAAAAAATAGCTAAGTATACACTATTATAGATCCATCCACATTTTGTTTACAATATAGGGAAATATATACAGACACACTGAGATCAAGTTATACTTTCTGTGTATAGATCTTTGGATGGCATGTTTTGTCTTTTAATTCTTATTTGCTACAGAACTTCATATCAGTGTATGTCCTCATTTTATATGGATAGTGGGAGACTCTTTCATTGAATCTGATCCTGCAGCTTTTTAAAAAAAAAATATTTATTTATTTGAGAAAAAGAAAGAGCAAGCAGGGTAGGGGTAGTGGGAGAGAATCTCAAGCAACTCCTTGCTGAGTGTGGAGACCCACACATGACCCTGAGATCATGACCTGAGCTGAAACCAAATTGTTTGCTCAATCACCTGAGCCACCCGTGTGCCCCTCTTCAGCCTTTCTTTGTCTATCTTCATTTAATCCTGACATGGCTCCTTCGGAAATAGGAATTTCTTTTATGAAACTTCACATGTTGGGATACCTGGGTGACTTAGTTAAGTTCTGCCTTTGGCTCAGTTCACAATCCCAGGGTCCTGGGATTGAGTCTTGCATGGGGTTTCTTGCTCAGTGGGGAGCCTGCTTCTTCCTCTGCCTGCCACTCCCTGTGCTTGTGCTCTTTATCTCTCTCTCTCTCTGAAAAATAAATAAAGTCTTAAAAAAACCCCAAAAAACCTTATGAAAGTTCATGTTAATTGCATACAGTTCCCAAGGCCTGCAATCTTTCAAACTTTAAACCTCACAGTATAGAGCAACATTTTTTACTGTTGTTCAAAAGAACATTTGGATTCCTCAGTTGGGTCTGGGAACTACAAGATTTTTTTTTTTTTTTAGATTTTATTTATTTATTTGACAGAGATCACAAGTAGGCAGAGAGGCAGGCAGAGAGAGGGGGGGGAAGCAGGCTCCCCGCTGAGCAGAGAGCCTGATGTGGAGCTCGATTCCAGGACCCCGAGATCATGACCTGAGCTGAAGGCAGAGGCTTAACCCACTGAGCCACCCAGGTGCCCCTCTACACTGTTTTTTTAACTAGGAAAGAAGTGAATGCCTACTTAGATATTGAACAAAAGTCCTAGGACCAACATTTTAACATGGAGATTAGCCCAAGTGATACAGATAGCAAAACAGAAGTCCAACCTCCTTTTGGATGCTGGCAGGTAGGGTGAAACAGGCGTCCCTCATGTGGCTTTGCACGTGTTCTTGTTGAGGACGTGGGTTGCTGGGGTCATGCTGTGGAGCATGGGAGAGGCTGACCCAGTGATCCTAAGGCCAGGATTCTAGTCTGACTCCTCCTTTGGTAAGAACTGGGGTGTTTGTAGCTGCCTCGTCACCACCCTTCTTTGTTCCCACTTATTTCCTGGGCCCGTTCACTGGGGGTTTATTCAATTCTGTGACTTGCCTGCCATTCTTGATGTGATACCTTTGCTTCTTACATTAGAATTGTTTGTGTAACTTGATTGACATACCTATTGTGAAAGGCCTTGGGTGGAGGGAAAGCAGAACAGAGGAAAATCAATGTATAAAGAACATCGCATTAGCTGTGAGAATTCAGACCTCAGTAGTAAATCCCCAGCTACAAAGGGAGGAAGAATCTGAAGTACACTATTTGAAATGAACTGAAATATTTCATTTCTGTAGGTTTTTCTCTATGAGGGATTGAAAGCCTGTGTGTGTGCTCACGGTAGTGTTTCTCTTGGAACGCTCTGACGTTAATAAGAACAAAGGCCATGATTAAAATTCATGTTTGTAATACCTTGTTAAGGTTAGTTTCACTTGCACAGCTATCTGTGATCAAATTAAGTTTACCTATTATAAATGTGTTGCATTTACTGTGCATTACACTTTTTAAAAACAGAATTTTTAATTGTATATTCTATTTTCTCAATGCTTGGCAATATTTTATACAATCACCGTGTTTGGATGACTCCATTAAGTTACATGATCTTCTCTTTCCTTAAATATTTTGCATAAGTAAATAGGCCTAAGTTGTGTTGCAGAAGGGGAATTGTGATGTTGGAACTCTGCCTCTTCTCCCCTTCCCTTCCCGACTCTGATATCTCTTCTCCGGCTTTCTTGTTACTGCTTAAGGTGTTCTCAACTCTATTAATGAAACTTCCAATTTCTCTGTGAATCTTCCATCTCCTTGGTCCCTCTTTGTAGTCAGTAGCAGAGTGATAGGGATGGGAGTCTCCGCTGGATCTTGATTGGTCTTCTCTTGCTGGAACTGGGCTTTCGTGGTTTTTAAACGAGGTTTGTGTAATTATCCCATGGCTTTCCCGCTTGACTCCATGCAACAATGCACATCCCTGGTTTGTTGCTCCCAGTTCTTGAAAATGAACTCCCTGTTCTGGTATGTGTGGTCTTTGACAATACAACTCACGCCATGTGTCCAGGCCGATAATCCTCACTAGTTCTCTTAGGATTTTCCTGTCCCATATTGAAACTCACCCACTTGTTTAAGCACGATTTAAATCCCCCACTTCTGTGGATTTTACTCTTGTTGCCATTTCTTTTTTTTTTTTTTTAATTTAAAGATTTTATTTATTTGACAGAGAGAGAGATCACAAGTAGGCAGAGCAGCAGGCAGAGAGAGAGAGGGGGAAGCAGGCTCCCCGCTGAGCAGAGAGCCTGATTCGGGGCTTGATCCCAGGAACCCCGAGACCATGACCTGAACCGATGGCAGAGGCTTTAACCCACTGAGCCATCCACGTGCCCCTCTTGTTGCTATTTCTGCCACAGTTCAGAATAACTGACTTGCACACAAAGATTACTTATTATGTTCCAGGTTTTCCCTAAGCTTTTTATTTGTTTTATTTCACATCATCTTCAGAGTAACCCTGTGAGGTAGAAACTGAAATCCTACTCATTTTATAGCTACGGGAACCGAGACACAGAACATAGAAGGAGTGCTCTCAGGGCTGCATGGCTGATAACTGGAGCCCCCAGAATCTGACCCCAGAGAGTCCTCACCAGCAACAGCACCTAATTAATGAACATATCTTGGATAGATAAAAATATGAGAGAGGACGTGTTCATTACGTCATCGTGGTTACCATTCAGGCTGGAGAGTAAAATGTCATTTTCATGTTAGTGTCTATAATAAAGACAAAGGGGAAGAAGTGGTCTGTATACTGTGTATCAAAATTCTACTTATCTTTCAAATTCCATGTCAAATGATACTCCTTGCAAGAACATTTTCTTCCTTCTCCCCAGATGAAATCCATTCTCTTTTCAAACTCCCATATTATTTTTTTTTCCCCATTTCCCTTATTCACTCTATTTCGGCCTGGATTAGGACTCTTTTTCTGGCTCAGATTCTCCAACCATCTTCCCTCTGGACTGCCAGCTTCTCAAGCTCAGATCTTCCTTATCCTTTTGCCCCTGGAAAGCAGTAGGTACCCAAATGTATTTGTTGTTAGTTTCAGACTTTTATGGACACAGAATTACAAACAATAACAGCTAAAGTTACAATGCCTTCGATGCCTTTGATGTCTAAAATTGAAGCACTGTTATTATTTATTTAAGAATTTCTCACACTAAAGAAGTATAGTTTAATGTTTATTCACATTTTGAAAATAGATATCCTACATGTTTTTCTTTGTCTTTCATGATTAAAATATGGGATTGCTACATCAATTTTCAAAGAGGTCTCCTGATTTTAGGTATCTAGCTCCAATTTTAATCTCTGGATTCATGCATGAGCTGCAGGAAGATGTTAAAGCCAGTTTCCAGGGGCTCCTGGGTGACTCAGATGGTTAAGGATCTGCCTTTGGCTTAGGTCATGATCCTGGGGTCCTGGGATTGAGCCCCACATCAAACTCCCTGCTTGGCAGGAAGCCTGTTTGTCCCTCTCTCTTTGCCCCTCTTCCTGCTCTCTCATTCTCTGTCAAAGAAATGAAGTCTGAAAAAGAAAAATAAAGCCAGTTTCCATATGATCACATAATCAGGAAGAGTACAAAGTTGTATGGGGCACCTGGGTGGCTCAGTGGGTTAAGCCTCTGCCTTTTGCTCAGATGATGATCTCAGGGTCCTGGGATTGAGCCCCGCATTGGGCTCTCTGCTCAGTGGGGAGCCTGCTTCCCCCTCTCTCTCTCAGGCCTACCTCTCTGCCTACTTGTGATCCTTCTCTCTCTGTCAAATAAATAAATAAAATCTTAAACAAAGAGTACAAAGTTCTCCATGTACAGGAGACTAAGAAAACCAATGTAAATATAGGAAAATGTACAAGATATATAGCAGAATATCTTTCACACGTGACCTGATATGATGGTTTTAGATGATGTTTTTCAGGCTATGCTGCAGAATGAAAAACAGCAGTGTAGGCAAATAAGCATTAATCCATGAGAGGCTACAGGCAGGAAAGCAGCCATATAAGTCTATTTAGACAATTAGTATGCTAAAATGAAGAGCAAGTAGCTGGGCAAATGCCTTTTTCCCTGCTCTGTATATGGAATATTGTGGTACAGAACAATGTTACCCTGGGGTGTAGCTTTAAAGTTAATTTCTCCTCTTTTTCTGATATTGTGATTTGTTAAATTGACTGGACAAGTAAAGATGTATAAGACAAAAGAAAGTGTATTTACAGTGTCAGAGTAAGAAGAATGTTGACTACAGTATAAAGAATAGATACATATTGTTTCTATTGTTTATTTTCATCCTGGTTCCAGCATCTGCCAGAGGGTAAGAATGCCTGGGATCATTTCATTTTTTGACATTGTAGTATAATGAAAACAAGAAAGAAAGAAAAAGAAATTGGTAAGGCAGGCTGCCACAATAATTTTACATTATATGACTTTGGCTTTTGCAAAGCCTGTATTTTATCCTACCTAAGCTCGTCTCTAAAGTCCCCAGAATCATATACTTCGTAATGGCAAGAAAATTCAGTGTTTTAAAATAAGGTTTTAAACAAAATATTTCCTTTCCTTCTCACATGCCAGAGATTTTTGTTAAGTTTTTATACATTAAAGATTTACAGAAAGAAAAGAAAAAAATAAGGCAAGTGAAGGGAAGGAAAGGAAGAGTTCAATGAGAGGTCCATGAGAGAAGAAAAAGCACTTTGGCATTTCTAAAAAAATATTGAGGATAATGCTCAACAAATAAGAAGCATCTTGGACAATGCTCTATCCAGGACCATCTTAGAACAGTGGAGCTCCTTTGTGATCAGGCAATACGTGATAAAACTTCAAGAGTTGCAAACCTTTGAAAATTCCCCTCCGTTACCGGACTATGAGGAGAGAGGTTCAGTCACAAAGCACAAAAACACTAGTGTGGGAAGTGGTGCCAGGATTTACCAGGCAGACCGGAAATCGCTGGAAGGTCGAAGTGTTAGCAGTTAACCACTGGTGGGGCTTGCCCTGCAGTGTCACCTGAATGCCTCCAAGGCTATGGTGGCCTCTGCAAATGAGGAATAATGGCATTTTTATGCATGAAATGCTTTGTCTGAACATTTCTTTGAAACATGTCCTCATCCTGGTTGATTCAGTAATTCAGAATTTGAATTACAATAGGGGAAACTGAGGCTGTCAGTGCTTTGGAAAAAGGACGATAATTTTAAAGAAAACTGCCACAAACAGGGTGCTCTGGAACTGTCCTAGTTTTCACACCACATACCCTGCATCCCAACGAATACCTCATTCTCAGGCTAGCCAAGACAGTATCAATACCCCAGAGAGAAGTTTAAGGGGTAAAACCCCTCTAGGTTCAGAGGTAATTTTTTTCTTTTTATTTCCTCGAGAAGCCTTTTCTCCTAAGGTTTCTTTAGCACAGGTAATGTTCTCTCCATTTCAAGATACCATTCCAGGCCCATCTGTTTAGACAGGCATTCCTCTGTTGATGGGGGAGATAAACTACCGTTATTTCTCCTTTGCATTTATGAGGCTCTTTTCTCCGTATGCATAAAATGCTTTCTAAATATCTCATTAATCCTCACAACATCCCCTTTGGTAGGGGAGCAAGCATTATAACTTCAGGTAGTGAAGATCTTGTCACTCTAATAATGGCATTTTATTACTTAGCTTAATGTGATTTTATTGCAGTTTTCTGGAAGTCTGAAACAGAGTATCTTTTGCAAATGGAGATAGTAAATAAAGAAAAATATCATCTTGAATATAAATGCTTGAGGATAGATGTTAAAGATTGACAGCGAGATTTGAGAAGATAGAGCACATGGTACTTTCTTTTCTATTTTTTGGTTTGCATTCAGCTTTTCTTCTTGAAGTCTGTTAGTGTAGCTAGCTTAAATTTGTTTTCTATGTAAATGCTTAAAACTTCAAAATCTTAGTATGTTTTAATGTGAATAGGCAATTTTATTTTTTTATTTAAATTCTACTAGCCAATATACAGAACATCATCAGTTTCAGATGTAGATTTCAGGATTTCATCAGTGGCATCTAACACCCAGTGCTCTCAAGACTTCGCTTTGTTTCAATGTGAAATAGGCCAATTTTAGAGTTGGAGGGGATGCTAGAGATCACCTAGGGGTCCACAGTAATTCCGCTTAATTTCTTTTTCAAATGAGGTGGAGTAGCGTGGTGTAGTGGCAAAAGTTCCGATTGAATTTCTGCCTCTTTATGTCCTTGTCAGGTTATGGGACTGTTGGAAAAGCTTTCATTCTCTCTGAATCTGTTTCTCCATCTTGAAAATGAGAATGTTGAACTAACTAGTTACTGGAGTTCTCTCCAATTCCGAGAAAATGGGGAACAGATGCTTTGGGAGTTTGTGACTGAGCTGGGGTCATGCAGCCAGGACCCACACCCAAGTCTCTTCGCTCCTGTTCCAGTGAATCTCATACACAGCTCTGCTGTCTCTCCTTTTACATATTTAAGTTCTTCTTCTTTTTTTAAATCTTAATTTCCTTTTTGCAAGAATCCTACTTTCCCTCCCCTGAAATACAGCTATATTGAATATTTTCCCTGTGGTTTTTCTACCCCTATCTTCTGAGATTGAAAATACAGGGAAACTTACTTTGGAGACCACCTGGATTCATAGACCACCTGCCTGAACAAATTTGCCAAGCACTGATTCCGTTTCCTAGAGGTGTGCTGCATCTGGTGGCCACCTGCTTTATGGGTCTGTGAGCAGCTCACCAAGTGCACTCGGTGGCAAAGGCAGGATTTTTTAGTAGGAACATAACAACCCCTCCCCCTCAATGGTAGGAAATTAAGCCTTGAAAATCACAAATATTTCTTGCTTAATAAAAGTTCACTTACTATAACTCATAGCTTTAGAAATTCAGTAAACTTTGTATTCACCCTATTAAGTAGCAATTCTGATCTACTTATCAAACTGCCCCCCCCCTTTTATTTGTATTGAATTAATCTTTTCCTTCCAAGGAGCAAAAATGGGTACACATTGTAATTGTTTTAGATGCATATTATCTCCCAGAGCCTGAAAACATGAGCATTTCCATTTTATAACCAAGGAAGTGTTCGCCATGTGAGAAAACGATGGAGCGATTAAACAGAAATCATTTTTGGATTCCCACGCCACTGTTTTATCCATTAAGGTGGTTCTCACCTCAGTACTTCCTCTCCACCTCTGGCAGGCTTTATAGCCCCTGTTCTGTCTTGGGCGGTGGTAACATTCTCACTCTGCTGTATAATTAAGATAGAATGGTCACACAAGTGATTTTCAGTGGCTCCGGAAATGGTAATTAAAGTTGCTACCTTTACATCGTCAGGCATTTATATTTCCCCCAAACATCAAATGAAACAAACTGTTTAATTGCCTGACCAGCTATACTTGTCTCTTGGGAATTAAAGTTTACATCCAAGTGAAGGTGAAAATAGACACTTGAAACAAGTTACTGGTCAAGCACAAAGCTCACTGTGAGTAGAGATTGTGCCACTGATCCTATGGCTAACACATCCTAAATAATAACATCACAGGTCCTACAATAATGTCTTCTCCTTTTTTATACTCTACTTCAGATTCTTCATTGGGTCACGAATTCCAAGATATGTTGGAGATTTACCACTGGGTATTAGGATTAGGTTTACTGTATTTCATAGAATCCAAGGCAAACTTCATTTTGTGAATGACCAAGAAAGTAAACATCCTTCCAATTCAGGTTTCAGAGATTTCAAAACATGAAAGAATGCATCCTAGAACTGGCGCAGTGTTGTTGTTGAAAAAGTTTTATTATCTGTTGTTCTAGGCCTATGGCAGAATTGTGTGGACTTACACATTGTAACTAAAGCTATTGCCTGTTACTTTTGACAAGGTCCAATATGGGATACCATTTTAAGGACTGCTATTTCAGCTAGGAAAGTGGGAAAAGCCACTCTTTAGACTGATACATTGTTTTTCTAATACTATGGACTAGAAATAGCTTTTTTACACGGGTAATTCAATTAATTTCCAAGGGATTCACTTTCTCTTGAATAACTCATTGGAGATCTGAAAATACTTCATGATATTTCAAGGGAGAAGGAATCCTTATTGCAAGCAGGCCTTAATCAATGCCTGAAACTCAATGCAACAAATCTTTCATTCCTCTTTTTTTTTTTTTTTTTCCTGGTTCATAAAGCTGTTGGGTAGGGAATACACAAATCTAGAAGCAAAGCATTGCTGTATTATTCAGTGCTGACATTTGTATGTGAATAAGAGCATCATTTAATATTTTCTTCAACCATCAACCAAATGCTTTCTGACATTATACTCTAATTTTGCAAGATACAGAATCAGGTGTCATAAATGACAGAGTAGGTAAGCTGCAAGAGTCAGTTTAATGTCTCATTTTTCTCATTTTCCGGGAGTTGAAATAGATAGAAACATTCTGAAAAATTCACTTCTATGCGTATGAATCTTCATAAATGCAAATTCTATTGACTTTAACATTCAATTTGCTAGCAAGCTTGAAAGGTTTGAAATCGCACTTGAAAATACCTTCTTTTTGGCAGTCAACAATAAATATTTTCCAAATAGTTGATGACGTTAGGATTAAATCAAAGTAAAACCACATTTCAATGCTTGAGGATTAAATGTACATTTCTATTCACAGTTGGTGATATCATCATCTCTCTAGTGTGGCAAATAAGGAAGTTTTGACACCATTTTGCTGTTTTCCTTAGCAACAAACTCACTTGATGCATAGTGTGTACAAAATACATATTTTTTTAATTAAATATATTGTCACTCAATAAATCATTAATTAGTTCATTGAAGACATACCTTTGATTACTTCCTTTTGCCAGTTATCCTAGAAAACGTTACAAGTGCTTTCTGCTTTCTAGCCCATTCCTGTACTTTCCTCTCTATTTTTTTCCTCACTATAAAATAGACTTGATTATCTTCAGCTTGGCTGCTAGTACCTCATTTTCACTTGATTTCCCATTTCCAGGATTGAGTACTTGTCATCTGTCTAGCTATTACTGTCAAAGCTGGCTTCTTCATCTGTCACACTGACCATCTTTGCCTACCCGAAGCCCTACATCAATTTTCCATTGCGTTGAACAACACGTCTGCAATATTCTCATTCTTAAAGACTTTCACTGGGAAGATCAAATGCTTTTTCCTTTTTCCATCCTCATGCTCCCAATCCCTTTTTCTTGCCTCAAATTTGCCTTCTTGGGTATGTCTCATTTAAACTGTAACATCTTCATTCTTGTGAAAGCATTTTGTGTATTTTGACCTGCCCTCCTATTCTGGCACGCAGAACATTATTTAGGCAATTTTAATAGCTTCTGAAGTTCAATTAGTTTTGCTAAAACTATTCAAACTAAAAAACTAAAACTATTAGTTTTGCTAAGACTATTCAAATTAGTAATAGCATACAGGCATTCTGACCAATCATGATAATGAGATTTCCTATCTTTGTGATATGATCTCTCTTGTAATAATGGAAAGTGCTTACCCCAAATTATGTTACATAGAGCATCTTATATTTCAGTCAGTTCATTCAGTATAGGAATTTCATTGTCTGTATATCTTATAAATGGTTCCCTGTGTCTATGCTGTCTCTTTGAAGTGAGAGACTATTAAAATATGTTATTCTGAAAATATAAAACATACTATATGTCCAATTAAATACTCAAGTGATTTACTAGTTAGAACAAAGAATATGATAACCAGACATTCAAGTTTTATAGAAAAGACGTCAGCCAGTGGTATAATGACATTTTATTTTTTAAAGAAGTTAATTTTGAGAGGGTTGTGGGGGTGAGTCAGTAGTTTATACATAAACAATAAAGCTCTTTCCATAGAACTTGATAGTTATTTCTCTCCTCTAAAGCTATGATTCAATATGCCTAAGAAAAATATAGGAGAACTAACTAAAATTCCATGGTCTCAGACCCTAGCCGCAACAAATTTAATTTACTTATTCTGCAGTGGATCCCAGGAATATATAATTGTAGAGTAAGAAGTTCTTTTCTGTCAGGGACTGGATGTTTGTGTCCCCCCCACCCCAAATTCATACTTTGAAGTTTCCATATCTAATACGATGGTGTTTAAAGGTGAGGCCCTTGGGAGGTAATTAGGGTTCGATGAAGTCATGATGGTGGGACCTCCATGATGGGATTAGGGTCCTTAGGGGGAGATATTAGAACTTGCTCCCTCCATGTGCAATCACTCAGGAAAGGTCACGGGAGGACACACAGCAAGGAGTCGGTGCTCTACCAGTCAGGTAGAGAGCTCTCGCCAGAAAACCAATTCTGTGGGACCTTGATCTTGGGCTTTCTAGCCTCCAGAACTGTGAGAAAATGAATGTCTGTTGTTGAAGCCACCCAGCCTATTGGTATTTTGTTATGGCAGCTCTGGAAGATTAAGACTGTTTCTTACTGTGCTTTCTGATAACTTGATTTTTTTTTTTTTATTCGCCCATGTCAGCAGATTGATTTATTGCATTATTTGCCGGCAATAAAAGCCTCACTGAAACTAGAATTGTTATCCCTATTTCTTATTACTTTACATTACCATTGGATGGTGGATTCATATTGCATCATTTTATGTTTTCACTGAAATTTTTGTCGAAAATATGAGGCTTTCAAATTTTGTGCTTCATGTATTCTGTGGGAGACATTCATTAGTCTCCTATAATACCATGCTTTATTTTGACCTTTTTACAATTTTGAAATGAAATTGGCTATTAGTCCTATTGTATTATTTTATAAATTCAAAACAATCTTTGCAGAAGAGTTATCAGGGCCACTCGTGACAGGAATGTGTTGGTGCAACAAAAACTTCAGAAATAACTAGTTCTTCTTGATACTGGTATCAGGCTGTGTGGAAATGAAACATTGTTTCAGCAGGAAGATAATACTAGATGGACATTTCTTTTAAATTTTGAATATAGTTAATAGAAGTTTTTTTTTTCTTCTTCTTATATGCCTCCCTCTTCTTTCAAACACAACAGAGGAGTGAATTTTCTCCTCCACTCCCCTATAAGGCATTATCTCTTCCCGTAGCAACAAAACTACCATTCTTTCCCACCCTATTCTATTTTGACCTTCCTTAACTTTGTCCATCTCCCATGGCTAGAGAATTGTCACTTAAGCAAGTGATTTATCAGAACTTTAAAGACATTAAGACATGTTTTCCACTTGGAATGTTTTCTTTATACCCATGTGAATGTTCACAATTTTATTTTTAGAAGGAAAATGTAGTTTCTGTTTAGTTTTACATAATTATAATTCTTCCTAAAAGGTCTTCATTGAGAGCAGGAATGACCATATGATATTTAGGGTGTTACCATTGCTTAAACACCTTCTTAGCTACTTTGGTATCACGTAGACCACTCACAAAGGCATATACCTTGATAAGTCACAGATCTGGAACGAGAGCTGGTTTGTGTAGTTTTTATAGTTTTGTATAGGGGTTTAGAAAGTTTCTCTTTAGTAGTCATGTGAATACCCTGATCATACATCTCTTGCTGGAACTTAGAAGTATTTGGAGTGTCCTTCTATTCATGACTTAAGAAAGAAAACACATGAAAACAATAAAAAAATGAACAAAAATTTTATAGACATTTTAATAAAGTTAACAAATGACATTTATATACAAGGTACTATAAATATTTCAGTGGAATTCTGATACAAATTTTAAATTCCTCAGTACACACTGGTGAAAATTTATATCCAACTCATCCTTCGGAATTTACTTTACTCTGGTTTGGTCTCAAGATCATTTTCTCTACATTTGTTTGAGTCCTTCTGATCTTTTATAGGTAGGTACTATATTGGATAAAAGATCCCCAAGTTTAGGGCAAGGTTACCTGGTGGCATTGACTGTGCACAGACTCTGATACTTGCTTATTATTCTATGTTAGAATAATAAGTAAGTGTTCACCCCTTCTGAGTCCTAGTTTCTTTATATGATATATAGAAATAAGATCACGTGATGTAACATGTATAAAATACATAGTGGAATGCCTAGCACATAGGTGGCTCTTAGTGAATGGTAGCTTCTCTTATGGCAGAGTTGTGATGATGATATAAACCTTTTTATCTTTAATATATTAGCTTCTCTGAGTTAAGTCCTGACCTCATAAAAGAGTTTTCTCCATAAATTCGAGGGTTTAAAAGGAAATTTTCCTTGGGGCGCCTGGCTGGCTCAGTCAGTAGAACATAAGACACTTAATCTTGGGTTTTGAGTTCGGCCCCCCTACATTGGGTGTAGAGAGTACTTAAGAATAAAAAAAGAAAATCTTAGAAAACCCTTCCTCCACTGTTTTAAAGGACTTTTCTTTGTTTTAATGTTCTCTGCCAAATGCCTACCTCATATTACCCAAGGTGTAATCTATTTTGCCTTATCTGATCAACCTTTTGGTTCAATAGCTGGGAAAGATAAATTGTGTTACTCTGGTTTTATTGAAAAGACTGTCTTCCCCTGGTTGAAGCTGAGGTGTAGGGCATCCCATATATATGCAAACATGGCTCCTATGGCATTCCGCATGTAACTCGATTTAATACCCCCTTGAAGACAGCCCCTAGATGCCACTGTCATGGCTATGATTGCTAGAATTAGGTATAGCCGAAGGTAGATTGAATTGCTTTGGAGGAGAAATCATTAACCTTCAACTCATTAGGAATGTTTAAGAAAAATTCATATATTAAAAGGGACTGGGCTGGTTTTGGTGGTGAAGTTTCATGAACAGAACACTGACCTATGAGTAACTTATATTCAAAAGGGTAAATTACAGTTTTCCTTTACAAACAGTGTACAAGCAACAAAATATTATTCAAGAGAAATAAGCTAATCTTCCTTTAGTTGGGATATTGGTTTATAAATGATATTTTCCAATTCAGAGTTTCATTCCTCACTAGAAATATCTAATGCTTGTTCTCTAAAGTCGAAGTGTCTGTTAAAACTCCCATTGCAATTTATAAACCAGAGATTTAAGCAATCCAAGTCATTTTATATATTTATCTTTCTTTGGCAGTTCTAACAGCTGAAGACTTAGTATCAGCTATGAATTTCATTACTGTAATTTTACTCCCATTCCAAATCATTAATATTGATGCTAAATAAATGATAGTGTTATCCATGCTAAATAATATTATTCTAAACTGCTTAGAAAAGGAAGTAGTCTCACGATTTTTCTTATTTTGCAAAATGAGGAGGAACTGAAATATGAAAGCAAACTTTAGCATTTATAATGTTGCCATTCTGGCTTTTCCCCAAATATTTGTCACATTTATAAAAACTAAGATTATAGTCTTACTGAAAATTTTTAAAAGATTCTATTTATTTGAGAGAGAGAGAGAGCATGAGAAAGAGAGAGCATAAGAAGGGGGAAGGTCAGAGGGAGAAGCAGACTCCGTGCCGAGCAGGGAGCCCGATGTGGGACTCAATCCTAGGACTCCAGGATCATGACCTGAGCCGAAGACAGTCGCTTAACCAACTGAGCCACCCAGGCGCCCCCTTACTGAAAATTTTTTATCCATAAAGTATCAAGGCAAAATAAAATTATTTTTAAGCATTCTGTTAGAATACTCTAAAATAAAGAAAATAGAGGATACACATTTGTCCCAAACTGATTTTTAAAAATGTATCCGTCTTTCAAATTCTAGAGTCTGAGTAAAATACCTGAATTTTCTCCTTACCCAACATCATTTACCTTCAACCCACAGGTCAACTGATTTTCTCTTATGTTTTAAAACACTTCCTTAGACGATTGATTTCACTTGGAAGCAGAGAGAAAAATACATGAAGAGATACATTTGGGTAGGAGAATGACTTGCCATGATACCTATGCAACCATATTTCATTTCTTCTTTGCTTTCTGTGGTGTGTATTTCTGTTGTATGTATTTTTTGTTGCTGTTGTTTTTTTGCTTCCTGACAAATATACTCTAGTGACTGGATTCTTGTGCACTTTTTAAAAAGTGTTTTTTTTTTTTAATATTTTATTTATTTATTTGACAGAGATCACAAGTAGGCAGAGAGGCAGGCAGAGAGAGGGGGGGGAGGAAGCAGGCTCCCCGCCGAGCAGAGAGCCCAATGCAGGGCCCGATCCCAGGACCCTAGGATCACGACCCGAGCCGAAAGCAGAGGCTTTTTAACCCACTGAGCCACCCAGGCGCCCCTAAAAAGTGTTTTAAATAAAACACTTTATTGAGGTCTGATGGATATATAAAAAGTTTTCACTATGTAATATATACAACATGATGGGTTTGGAAATCTGTACCTGTGAAAGCATTTCCATGGTCAATGCCATAAAATTATCCATAACCTCCTCAAATGTCCTCCCACTACCTTTGTTTTATTCCCCCTCTTTATGATAAGAGAACCCAGCATAAGATCCATCTGCTTAACAAATTTTAAGTATACAATTCAGTATTATTAACTCTGGACCCTATGTGGAATAGGAGATGTCCAAAACTTGTTTACCTTGTTTAACTGAATTTTGTGCTCTCTGACCATCACCTCATTACCCCTCGCCTCAGCCCCTAGTAGCCATCTTTCTACTCACTGCTTCTATGAGTCTGACTTTGACTCCATATATGAGATCATGTGGTATTTTTCTATTAAAAAAAAAAAGTCAGTGTTCTTTTAAAAAAAATTCCATTCTGAGATCCAGAATCCAATTTCTTTAGATACATACCCAAGATGTGAGATTGCTGGAATATATGGTAATACTATTTTTAATTTTTTGAGGAAGTTTCATATTCTTTTCCATATAGACTTTAATAACTTACATCCCATCAAAAACATGAAGGGTTCTCTTTTATCCACATCCTCACCAGTGTTTTGTGTGTTTTGTCTTCTGATATCTCTATCTTGACAGGTAAAAGGTGATGTCTTACTGTGGTTTTGATTTGCCATTCTCCTGATTAGTGCTGCTGAGCACCTTTTCATGTACCAATTAGTTACTTGTGTCTCTTCTTCGGAGAAATACCTGTTCAGGTCCTTTACCCATTTTTAATTGGGTTGTTCTGCTGTTGAGTTATAGGAGTTTTTTATGTATTTTGGATATTAATCTCTATCAGATAGATGCACTGCAAATATTTTCTCTCATTCAGTAATTTGCCTTTTCATTTTGTTTATTTTTTTGGATGGTGTGGCTCCGGCTAGGTACGTGGGTGGAAGAGACTCTCTGGGACATGATGGAGTGGGACTAAAACAGTCATAGAACTCTTTCAGTAGCACATCTGCACTCAGATCTGTGTTCGGCTTGTCTGCCAGCAGGGAGCATCTTGCCTTCTTAAAGCTGTTGTTCTTGGTCTCCACCAGGATAACGCAGCCTCTAAGCTGGATCTCACAGCTCCCCCGCAAATGCACTTTTATCAGAAATGACTGCCAAATTAGTGTTGTCGTAAGGGATGAAGGTTGAGGCTTCCTATTCCTTTATTTTGTTGACATCATCTTCTGGCTTCTTGTAGCATTCTGATTAATTTCTTCTGCACATGAAAATGAAGAAAGAATTTGACTTCATGATGGTTACACCTATTCTAATCCTAATTCTGCAAAGTAGTAAGAAAGAGAAATGGGACAATTTGAGGGTTCTTTGATTTCTTTGCATTTTGTTTCATATGATAGGAAGAGATTATAATTTTCACACCATGCAGAGTTTTTGACACATGGTAGGTTTGCTGCAATACTAGTTCACTCCTTTGCTTTTCTTGCTTTCTTCTTATTAAAATGTGAGTACTCTGTTTTATTTATTAGTATATATTCATTATCTATTCACTGTAGCTTTTTACAAAATGTTTGTTGAATAAATAAATGGCATACTAGTCAACATTTTCATACTCCCATATCCCAAGGATTTACTCTGACACATTTCTATTAGCTGCCATTGGGTCTCTACTAAACAACCATAGGCCTATCTAGACACTTGCCTTAGGAATACTAACGATGTAACTCACACTTGCTTTAATAGGGTTGCAGAGATGAATTTTGAAGTGATGAGGTTTCTAGGGGGAAAAAAAAGCCTAGAAAGAAAATTAATGCAAATTATGTATGTACTTTAGAGGCAGAGGGAGAAAGTGTTAGAATGAAAATGATAATTGTTCAGTGTCTAAATGCAAAGAAATGAAAGAATGTCATGAGGGAGAGAGGTTAATCATGTCCAATATTGTAAGGATGCCATGCTACTGAAAAAATGTCCTTAAGTTTATTAATACAGAGCTGATTAATAAGCAAAGTGTGTAATATCATACCTGTAGAAGAAATCATGGTATAAGTAAAAATATATGCTGCTTTCTGCAGATATTAAGAAATTTATGGAAGTCTTTATGAAGAGATACAGAATAACAGTATAGATTTAAATATTTATATCAAGTATTGGATAATACATCTATATCATATAATTTAGTGTGTGGAATGTACTATGAAAATGTTTCAAAATAATAATTCAGTCATTTGATGATCTATTATTTTTTTTTATTTTAAGAAGGAAAAGTGAAGAGACTTGCTCTAAAACTCAGGTTTAAAATGCAAATTTTTTGGACTGTCTGTATATGAACTTCAGTCTTCAAACTTATTATTAAAAATCACTTCATTTCAAAAAAACCCTTTAAGCAAGACAATGTGTTTAAGCTTTTTCAATAACAGATCTCTGTAACTAGTCACCTTTATATCATGATTTCCCCCAAACTTAGCAACTAAACTTACTTTACAATTAAAGTAAGTTTGGTTGCTATTTCCTGAGGCATCATTTCATTTCTTTCTGCCTCCAATCTTCTTTCCTTAATCTTTACTAACATTCTCTGAGCATTAGTTTTGGACTCTTCTCCAAGATCCATTCCACAATAACCCAGGGTAAATGGGTAACATCCAACTCTATTTACAAACCGTGCAGGCCCCAAGAAATGCATGGAATAGAAATCAAGGGCTGTCATCTCTACCTTAATATCAAATAGAGATTCAGGTGCGGTTTGTAACTTGAGACTCCTAATTCCTAACCTGTCCTCATCATGGACATTATCACAGTTGTTAATCTCTCAATCTTTCCCAAATAAGGAATTCTTCCCATTGTCCAGTTTCTCTTGAACCCATAGGCTGTTAACGAAAAAAAAATGTGTTGGCCAGAGTTAAACAAGCAAGGAAGAATTAATTCAAGACCATTGCTTTGGGGAGAATGAACTCAACTCCACTCAGAGGAAAGGTGGGAGAGTTTCCATTAGTTGGGTGAGCCAGCGGAAAGTACTAGAGGATGTTATGGGCACCATTTGTCAGTGTGATTAAGCCCTCCGCATTTGCTAGGTAGTGTTTATCTAAGGCTCCTATCCTCTCCCAGAGACTGGGAAATAGGGGTTCTCTTTTAGTAGATGATTACATTTCAAAGGGATGGCTCCCTGGTCTTTGAAAAAGATATTCCTTGCTTGTAAAACTGGCAAGAAGCTGGGTGGAGATTTATCTACATTTCAACAGGGCAGAAAACATTGCAATTATAAGCTTTTTAATGTACATTCTCTAAGAAAAAAGTGATCAGGGACAGGTAGTCAGGAAAAAACTGTCTAATGTTTAGTAAAGTTGAGGGGAACATTAAGACCAAGTCTTGGTCAAGACTATGCCAGTCTTCCATTAAAAAAACTCCACAGGTAGAGTGACATTAATGTATTCCTGGTAATGCCTTACACAGTATCTGACAAAAGGAAAAGGTAAGTATATAGCCATCTAATAGAATTTTTCATTTACGCTTTTTCTGTTTTATGAATGGGTAAGTTAGAAGAAACTCTTCCTGTTTTCCCTAAGAATCATAAATTCTGGGGCAAGTTTTTGAGAGTTACTATTCATTGGCTTTTGTGACTTGGGATGTTGTTATTTTTCTGCTACGTTTAAAGCTGGTACCCATTTGGCTTATTTCCCCTGTGAATACAATTTTTTTTTTAAAAGATTTTATTTATTTGACAGAGAGAGATCACAAGTAGGCAGAGGGGCAAGCGAGGGGTTGGGGGGGGGGAGGCAGGCTTCCTGCCTAGCAGAGAGCCCGATGCGGGACTCGATCCCAGGACCCTGAGATCATGACCTGAGCTGAAGGCAGAGGCTTAACCCACTGAGCCACCCAGGCAGCCCCCCTGTGAATACAATTTGAAGCACAGTGTGCCCAGCTTATAGGTTTGGATTCTGGTGGACAGAGTGTTCAGATTTGATCTGCCTTCACCTAGGTTTTTTCCTTTGGTTTACTGTCACCTGGGATGGTAGGTTTAACTGCTCAGAATCTCATTTCCAAGGCTCTTAGCTGTACCAGTCTTTTCTGTTTTCCTCACAGTTGCATGTTGAACAGCAGTTGGTTATTAAAGAATGCCTCAGGCTTTTAGGAGAAAGATGCCCCATTAATGCCATATTACCAAAGGAAATCCAGAGACTTCGTTCTTTTCCGGCTGCGTTGACCTATTTATTTACTGTTGGGGAAGGAAAAATAATTTTCCTTTTATCTTTCTAAGTTCTTGGTTAAGATCTCCCTGTAACAAAAGACAGCTTAACAGGAGACAAACAAGCAGAAGTTTAATAACACATGTACCATCTGTGTACATGGGAGATCCCTGGGAAAACGGAGTGAGTCCCAAATGGCCCAAGCTGCTACATTAAAGACCTCTCCAGCTAAAGATATGAGAAGATGCTGGTGAGTGAGAAGCCAGTTGTGAGAGGTTTCAAGCAAAGCAGAGTAAACAAGGGGAAGGTGGTTATGCAGATTTAAGTCCATGACTTCTCAATTGGTCTTCTTTTCCTGGTACACAGAGAGAGACACCCATACAAATGGAGATTTCTCTTGTAAATGTCTTACAAACTGTAACTTTTACTTAGTTTTCAGGCCTCCTGTGTGTGCTATTTCTTAAAAATAATCAGCCTAAGAGAATTGGCATGCGTATTTTGGGATGACAAGTTTTGGGGTGATGTATTTTGGGGTGACATAATCTGCTCTCCTCCACTGTTCTTTTATATACATCACTGAAGTTCAATACAGTTTGTTTACAGTCTCTTTATATTTCTGATTTCAAAATTATTTGGAAAGGTCAACATATCTATGACTCCTACCCAGAAATAGCATTTCATATCCCTCCTAAGTGAGGTGGACAGTTGGGATTGGAAAGGATGGGAGGAAAAAAAACAACAACAAAAATTAAGCCTTGAGCCATTGTTGTAAGACAAAATCCTCAGTGTTTTCGAAGAATACATTCCAAAGCCTGTTCATTTTAAAATATTACTTAGTATTTGAAGGCTAGCCGTAGAATCGTTCAACAATTTTAGTGGCAACTGAAAATTACATTCAGACCTTGATTTTTTTTTTTTCATACAAAAAAACCAGCCGCAAGCACAACAGAGCATTCCCAAGGATGCAATTAAACTCAATGGCTTTCTAATGCATTCTTCACTCTTTATAACTATTACATTTCTAGGGTAATACATTACTTAAAGTAACAATTATGATTCAGATTGTTTTACACGAATTGTTATAACGGCAAGGATATTATTTACATAGAAACTATAGGACAGGCCTATTTGGATGAAAAAGTTCTGAAAAAAAATGATTTTAAGTTTTATTTTCCTTTAGCTACAATTTTAGGAAGGAAACTTAGCTTTTACTGTTTAGATTGAGAGAAAAATGACAATACTTTTCAAGGACCTATTAAGTGAAATAAGAAATAAGAGACAGGATTCTGCTACTCGGAAAGGTTATGAAAGTTTCCGTAGCTTGTGTGGAGAGGCTTCTAGAGCTTTCATTTCCATCACTCTCTAGAAAGTAACTCCAAATGTTTTTCCTTGTTTATAAATGGGTGTAAACCAGGAAGGGGAGTTGGAAGAAACTTTAGGTTTCTTCCACTTGAAGAACAAAAATAACTGTCCTGTAGGTCTGGGTATACTAAGAGTTTTACAGTGTTTATGCATCAGCACCACATCGTTGGTTAGGAATATCAATATCCATATCCTTTTGGCAGTTGTGGAAATGTAGGCTCTTAGAGATAAGCAACTGCCTTGAGATCATGCAGTTAATTTCAAGTCAGAAGTAAAGTGTATACCTCTCTGGCCTCAAAACTCAGGTTGTTGATTTCTACCCTCTACTGTCTTTTTCTTTTTTTTTTTTTAAACTCAGAGTGCTATTTCATGCTGATGGCACCAGTGAGATGATTTTTTTGTCAGTGTCCTAGTACACACACTTTTGTTTTGTTTTGTTAGGAATTCACTTTTTCTTCTGAATTAAATATATAATTGAAAAGTTTCATGTACACGTAAATGTAATAGTAACAAAATTAAATACTGGGAACACATCAATAGTACATACTATTTTGAAAAGCGTGTAACAGAATCCCATGGCTTTGAAGGAACTAGATTAATTTTTAAAGGTTGTTCTTGGTGGTTTTGTTTCGTTTTTTGTTCTTTTAGATATGAAACCTAACCACCAATTTATTTTATGTATTGAAATAGCACAGGAAAAAAGCAGGAACTCTTCTAGTGTCATACTTTGCTCAAGGACAGTTCTAGTCACGTGAACCCTAACCTGCAGTAGGGTTTGTTGAGAGGTGGCAAAGTTGCTTTGGGTGAGAAGTATCAAGGGTAGGTGAATCTTATCAGTAGAATCCTGCTAGGGTGATGCTAAGGAAAACAATCAAAATTAAGACTGGCTCAGAAGAGTTGAGTCTAGCTCCAGAAATGTGGAATCTCAGGTCTCATCCCAGGCCTGCTGAAATATAATCTGCTCTGGGGCAAGATCTCTTGGAATTTGTAAGTATATTAAGGATTGAGAGGTGCTGTCCTAAAAGTGGAGCTTCAAGAGAATTTTTCATTCATCCTTGTAAAGTCATGCTTCCGTCTTCAATCCATGATGTTCATCAGAATCATCTATGAGACTTTAACATATACAGGAGCTGGCCCCGTTGTTTTTGAATGGCTTGGGATATTGGCCTATGGCACAGGTACTTTGAAGAAAATCAAAGAACATCCCCAACCCAAATGCATACACATGAAGTTATATAAGCACTTCTCTCAAGATAAATATATCTTAAAAAGTATATTTTAAAGTTTGAGAAGTCTACTTGATGCAGAACAGGTCATCCTATATAAAATCTCCTTCCTGAGCAAGGAGTATTTAATCCTAACATTTACCTTGATGTCCTCGATTCTAAATTTATTGGTTCTTTAAAGTTTGGTAGGATGCTACATGGTTCTTAAAATATTTTCTCAATGCTGTTTTTTCCCCAAACTAAAATATTCTTTGTCTTCTTAAATTGCAGTTCATTTTTATCTATACATCTCCTGTGAATCACTTCACACCCCATCTTGTACTTTTACTTACATGCATTGCTGCTGATCTTATGTTTGATTATCATTAAATTTCCTATAAAACCTAGAAGATTATTTAGAACATCACATAATTAGCATTAAATCTGTATTGAGAAAGCAAATGAGTGAGTAAATAGATAACTACTTAGAGATAATAGTGATGAAAAACCAGTGTAATACAGTCAAATATTAGTTGAACCAGGAGTGAAGAAAGAGTGAAGCCCCTCTCTACTATTAAATCAAGTATGGCTTTGAGTTCACTGAACCTTTCCTTTTTTTGCTAATTCCCTTTGTGGAAATATTGGAGAAGTTTTTTAAAGACTTTGTCAATGCATGTAAAATTTGAAAGAAAATAGCCAATTATTTTTCTTGTTTTTCTACTAAATGTTCTTATAGGTTTGAAAGTAACTTTCTATGTTTCAAATTTATTTCTATCTTGTAAATCAAATTATGACATTGTAATTAGTTCTTATTAGTAATTATTGTGATTATAGCACAAAGGCATAAGACCTTCAATATCCATACTCCCATGGTAAGGCTGAATTTTATTATATGACTATATAAATTGTCTATGCTGTGTAACAAATTACACAAAGTTAATGACTTTAAGCAATGTAAATTTGTTATCTCACAGTTTCTACAGGGCAGAAGCCTGGGAAGGGTTTAACTAGTTTGTCTACTTTAGGGGACAACATGCTAGCTAGGTATTGGCTGGGGCTGCAGTCTCAGCAGGGGCTCAAATGGGGAAAGATCTGCTTCCAAGTTCTCTAAGGTTCTCTAAGATATTATGCTGATATAACTGAAGGAGACAGTTCTATTAAGTTTGCTCCTACTTCACAACTAGGATCACCTTTCCTTAAAGTTCCAGTAACACATTCCTCCCTTCTTTCTGAGCCCTAACTGGCAGCATCTTCAACTACTAATAGTCTGATCAAGTTTATTTTGGCTCTTTTATGCTCATCAAAATTATCTCACTTTCTTCTCACTTCTTCTTCTTTTTTTTTTTTTAAAGATTTTATTTATTTGTCAGAGAGAGGGAGAGAAAGCGAGCACAGGCAGGCAGACAGAGGCAGAAGGGAGAAGCAGGCTCCCCGCCGAGCAAGGAGCCCAATGTGGGACTCGATCCCAGGACACTGGGATCTTGACCTGAGCCGAAGGCAGCTGCTTAACCAACTGAGCCACCCAGGCGTCCCTCTTCTCACTTCTTGATTTCAAAACACTACCACATTAGATACATTTATTACTTTGTCACCCACTTGTAACAAAATCTGTATTTTCTATTTTTAACAATTCAGAACAAACTTAACAATTTAAAATAACAAACCTTTATTATCTCATAGTTTCTGTAGGTCAAGATTCTAGACCTTAATCCTCCATCCACCTCTCACTCCTAGACCCTCTGGTATCTGCCCCCTAGCTTCTTCTCCTGTTTACATGGCATGGAGGCAAAGGCCTTGCCCTTTACTGGTCACCCTATGGCCCTATGCACGGCAGTCTCTGCTAAAGGGTCAGCTCAGCAGGGATGGATGGGGAGATGGTTTACTTGGGTAATCTACTCATGGACTCACAAGGGTGCAGGAAGTTTTTCATTTGGGCTGCACTCTTATCTAGAGGCTCACTAAAGAATGATTGCCTTTGGAGCTCATTCATGTCACAGACAGAATTCATGTTTTTCCTTCTGTGTAACTGAAAATGCTGACTTTTTGTTGGCCAAAAAGAGGACTGGTTAGCGTAAGGTTCTGGTCAGCCTCTAGTGGCTGAGAGACCCCAGATGACAGCCAGGAAGAAAATGACCTCAGTTCTATATTCAAAGGAGATAAGGTCTGAAAACAATCTGAGAAGACCTGGAAGGAAACAGTTCCCCATTGGAGCTTCTGATGGGAGCTTAGTTTTAGCCAATACCTAGATTTCAGTCTGGCTTCACTGGTCAGATGATCATCTTTGTAATTAACATTGCAATTTTATGTCATCTCTAATTTACTACATGAACAGAAGCAAGTCATTTAGTTCCCTATACTTGGTTTCCTTATACAGAGAAAAAGTTAACAAGGTACTGAAGCACACAGACCCTTTTAAAAAAAAATATTTTTATTAACATAAAATGTATTATTTGCCCCAGGGGTACAGGTCTGTGAATCATTAGGCTTACACATTTCACAGCAGTCACCATAGCATATACCCTCCTCAGTGTCCATAACCCAACCACCCTATCCCTACCCCACCCCACCCCCAGCAACCCTAAGTTTGTTTTGTGAGATTAAGAGTCTCTTATGGTTTGACTTCCTCTCAATCCCATCTTATTTCATTTTTCCCTTCCCTACCCCCCACAATCCCCTGCCCTGCCTCTCAAATTCCTCATATCAGAGAGATCATGTGATAATTGTCTTTCTCTGATTGACTTATTTTGCTCAACATAATACCCTCTAGTTCCATTATTGCTGTTGCAAATGGCAAGATTTCATTTCTTTTGATGGCTGCATAGTATTCCATTGTATATGTATATATACCACACCTTCTTTATCCATTCATCTGTTGATGGACATCTAGGTTCTTTCCGTAGTTTGGCTATTGGCACATAGACCCTTTAATCAGAATCCCTGGATTTGCATTTTGTCCTTAACCAGTATTAGTTACTAACTTCTATACACATCAGTTTCTTTTCCTATCTAATGCTGCCATATCATAGAGTTGTGAGGATTAAATATACTATTTTTGTGAAGTCTTTACTTAGGCTACTGGTACACATAAAGTATTTAATATTTCTATATATTATTAAAATGAGAAGGGAGGATTTTACAGGTCTTCCTACCTAGGTAAGATTAAGTAGCTATGTTTATTTCCCAGAAACCAACATTGAGAATAACAGTATTTGACATATTACTAAATTTCACAAAAATCTTTCCAACCTGAGGATATAACTATGTTTCTTAATGTCAAGGAAATAGGTGATTATTCAATGTTTTGGTCAAAAGTGTTATACTGATTTAAGAAACTACATTAAATTAACAAACTCCACTAATTCTCTAGATCTCAGGAGTATTACCCCATCAGAATGGCAGTTTCTTAAAAAGGTTTTAATTCGCAGTCTGTTTATTCTTCTCACAATTAAAAATCCTAAAAAATTGCTCAGGAAATAAGGGAAAGGAGGACATCTAGCAGGGTTCTGTCATGTTTGGGTATCAATTAAAAGTGCAATTCTTTTTTTTTTTTAATATTTTATTTATTTATTTGAGAGAGAACGAATGAGAGAGAGCATGAGAGAGGAGAAGGTCAGAGGGAGAAGCAGACTCCCCAAGGAGCCGGGAGCCCGATGCGGGACTCGATCGCGGAAGTCCGGGATCGTGACCTGAGCCGAAGGCAGCCGCTCAACCGACTGAGCCACCCAGGCGCCCCAAAAGTGCAATTCTTGGTAGCATTTGATGGCTCAATCTTGTAAACTACTTCTTTGTTAATGTGATTTTTGTTCTAACCATCATAGTATTTGCTTCATAATGCCTTCTCTCGCATGTTTATTTCTTAATACTTTTCTTTGCCACTTCCCTGTTACAAGCTTCTTAGTCCATTCGAGCTGCTGTAACAAAATATCACAAACTAGGGATCACTTATAAAAAACAGGAATTGAGGGGCGCCTGGGTGGCTCAGTGTGTTAAGCCTCTGCCTTCGGCTCAGGTCATGATCCCAGGGTACTGGTTCTGAAGGTTGGAAGTCCACAATCAATGTGTCATTGTGGCTGGATTCTGGCAAAGGCTCTCCCCTGGGTTGTGGACTGCCAACTTCTCAGTATGTTCTCACAAGGTAGATTGGGCTCTGGAGCTCTGTGCAGCCCCTTTAAAAGGACACTCATCCCAATCATGAGTACTTCTTCCTCATTACTTGATTAGCTCCCAAAGTACCACATCCTAATACCATCAGCTTGGGAATTAGGATTTCAGCATACAAATTTGGGAGGAACACAAACATTCATACTGTAGTGGTAGCCCAACATTTTCTCAGGAGCACACATTTGGTCTTCAAAAGAAACAAGATGCAAATAAGTAAATCCCCGATGTGGGCAGGCTTATAAGAGCCCTCAGTTTGATGTGGTACAATGGACATTAAACTGGGAATTGGCTGTTACAAGTTTCTGTCTTATCTCAAGCACTAATTTGGAAGTTAAGAACTATTTATGACCTTTGCTTTTTGCATCCTATGTGGGAATTCAACTACATACTAAATTCCTTTTAACTACCAAATCTGTTTCTTCATTCATTAGTGTTTTTTTTTTTTTTTTTTTTTTTTTTTTTTTGGCAGGGGGAGTATATTTAATAGTTGAAAATAATTGTCAGAGCCAGAAATAAAGATGGGGTGAGATGGGTTATAAAACAAACCACTTTTAGGGGATACTGAGTAGATCTATTACCTGGAGGTAACTGAGACTTCGTGGAACAGAGATTTCTTCAAAGTGGCAGAGACTACCCTCTAATACTCTCCAGCCCTGCTCTGAAATTAACATCACATAATTCATCTAAGAATGTGAAGTCATGGAAAAAGAAAGTCTTTTCTTGATTAACATAGCTGAGAAGAAAACCCTAGATAGCTGAATTTTTGGAACATCTTTTAGAAATAAGTAATCTTTAAGGTTTTATTACTTTAAATGTATAAATCCTGTATTCTGTGCTCATCAGTATTAAAGAAAAAATATTAAAGCTAGTTTTATTTGTTTAATCTTTATTCAAGGCACTTGTGGTATATTTTTAAGGCTGCATTGTCTGTGTGGTGATTACTCAAAGTTAATTACTACTTACCATCAACAGACATAAAAAATAAAGTATATTTGGGCCTTTTATATTTAAACATCAATTTCAAAAATTTTATAAACACATAACCTGTAGTTTACTAAGGCTTCGTGATATATACAACTTTAAACATTTAACTATCAAATGGTGCAGATTTAGAATGAGATATCATTTTATAATTATCTTGGATTTAAAAAAAAAATCCAAGAGTAAAAATGAGCTGAGACTAAAGGAACATTTATTTCAAAGTTTTCTTACCTCCTGATGAATCATATTGCTCAGGGCAGAATCCATTTCCAGAATACATATGTCCAAAAAGGATTCATAAACTTCAGAACCAAACAGCAGGCTGCCAATGAAAGAACAATTTCATTTAGGAGAAAAATAGATAATTGGACTTCTCCCTCTCTATATTTTTTAAATAATTGAGGAAGAAGAATTAAAGTTAGGAAAGTGGAAATATATATATATATATATATATATATATATATATATTTTTTTTTTTTTTTCTTTTTAAAGGTTTTATTTATTTATTTGACAGAGATCACAAGTAGGCAGAGAGGCAGGCTCCCTGCGGGGCAGAGAGCCCAATATGGGGCTCGATCCCAGGACCCTGGGATCATGACCTGAACCGATGGCAGAGGCTTAACCCACTGAGCCACCCAGGTGCCCCAAGTGGAATTATATTTATTTGTTTTCTTGGAAAATAGGGATATCTGAATTAAATAGTTACGGCGGCCACTCTCACCTCAAATTTAAGATTGATTACTTGTAATACTTGTGAGATCTCAGTATTATTATCTAATGCTGGAGTTAGAGAAAATTTTTGAAATGCTTTCAAATTATATACTAGTAAAGAAGAATTGAAAAAGGTTCTTCAATTTTTTCTCTTGTCATTTTTGATGAGTACACAGATGACTTATGTATACTTATTCCCATGATATGTATTAGTTTGCTGGAAAACCTCGGCTTTACATACATATTGTGGCAGAAAAGCTAGTTTACCTGTTGTTATTTTAATAACAAGTTATATATCCTGTATTTTAATAACTATGCTTAATTAAACAGGTGATATCATATGACAATTTTTTTAAACTTTTATTGAAATTTGACAGTGGAATTCAGAAAATTAGTAGTCAAATGCAAGACATACAAAAATACAGTAGTAAACATGAAAGGAGATAATAGACACTACCACAAATAAATCTCTTCTGGAAATTGGGAATTTGACAAGTACTGTTTATTGTATATTTTTTATAAGAAAATATGCAAAATTTTGAATGACTCTTCAAGAATCAATATAACTTTTGTCTATCCATCTTCATTCATGAATGTGCTAAAATATATTTTAATTATTCCACATATCCTTCAAAGTATATAACTAATTTATTTTTTGTTTAATTTTTTTAAAGATGATTTAAGAGAGAGTAAAAGAAAGAGAAAGCAGGGAGAGGGGAAGCATGAGAGGAAGAGGAGACAGAATCTCAAGGAGACTCCTCCCTGACCATAGAGCCTGACTCCGGGCTTGATCTCACAACCCATGAGATCATGACCTGAGCTGAACTTGATGAGTTGGACCCTCAACTGACTGAACCACCCAGGCACCCCTCTTCCTTTTTAATAGTGAAAGTAGACACTGTATGGTGTCTCTACTTGGTTGATGTTTGTTTTATAACCCAGAATGTGGTTTGTCTAGTCAGTCTACCATGTATATGTGGAAAAAAAATGGATTTTATGCTGTTGTTGAGCAGAACTTACTATAAATTTCAGACTGGCCAAGTTGGTTGGAAGTTCATGTCTTCTAAATCCTTAATGATTTTGTTTTCTTAAATTGATTAGTGAGGGAGAAGTGAGAAATGTTTAAGAATATTTGTTGTCGGGGTGCCTGGGTGGCTCAGTGGGTTGGGCCGCTGCCTTCGGCTCAGGTCATGATCTCAGGGTCCTGGGATCGAGCCCCACATCGGGCTCTCTGCTTGACGGGGAGCCTGCTTCCCTCTCTCTCTCTGTCTCTGCCTGCCTCTCTGTCTACTTGTGATCTCTCTCTGTCAATAAATAAATAAAATCTTAAAAAAAAAAAAAGAATATTTGTTGTCTTTTTCATTTTTCCTTTTAGTCTAACAATATTTGCTTTGTGTAATTTTAAGTGCTGTTAGTAGGTGATACATGTTTAGGATTATGTTTCTTTGATGAACTGACTACTTTAACATTACTCAATGATTCTCTGTACTCTTGGCAATGTTTCTTATTCTGCAATATATCGGTTTCTGGTATTATAGTCATGAAAGCTTTGATTAATGTTGCATGGTACGTTTTTTTCCCAATTTCTTACATATAAACTATTTATATATTTATATTTAAAGGTGGTTTCTTATACACATGCCATACTTTTTTCTTAAAATGTGACCATCTAATTTTTAATTTGATAATTTGTATTTAATGAATTGTTGAAGTGATGTGTTTTAAATACTCATCTTGTTAGATACTGTCTCTATGTCCCATATGGTTTTTGTCTTTTCCTTTTTTTTCCCCTTCATTTGGATTTTTAAATTTCATTTTTTATATTGGTCAATTAATTTCATTTTTTCTTTATTTAATAGCAAAGTTTTATAAAATACATCTTTAATTTATATAGTCTCCTTTCAAGTAATATTATACTACTCACATAAAATATGAGACTGAAAACAGTGTGAGCCCATCATTTGTGCTCTTTTAAAAATATGTGTATTCTAATATATCATAAATTTCAACATATGTTAGTATTTTTCTTTAGGTAATAAGTTGTTATACAGTGTTATGAAATCAGACAAAAATGTCTTTATATTGATTTTTGCAGTTTCTGTGCTTTTCATTCCTTTTTCTCCATCCAAATTTTCATATAATGACAAATTTCTATTGTAGAACTGCCTACAGTGTTTCTTGTAGAACAAGTCTTCTTGCAATAAATTCTCTGCTTTTGTTTTTCTGAAATGATGGTTATTTTGTTTTGTTTTTGAAATATATTTCATTGGGTATAGAATTCTAGGTTTATTTTGTCCCTTTAGCATTATGAAATGTTTCTCTGAAGATTTGTGCTGTAATTACATTTGTTCTTCTCTATGTATTTTTTTTTCTAGATGCCTACACACTTTGCTCTTTTAGTTTAAAAATTTTTTTGATCATGTTATGTGCTTTTGTTATCGTTGCTTATCCTGCTAAAGTTTCTATGTGCTGTATCTATATTTTTTTGTTTGTCCTTTTTTTTGGAAATTTGTCAGCTATTACTTCTTCACATGTTTGTTCTGCCCTCTTTTCTCTCTGTTATCATTCCAGAAATTTAATTATATATAATTTAGACTATTCACTAATTCCATGGCTCCTGAATGTTTTTTTCTATTTTTCTTTTTTAGTCATTTTCCTCTTTATGTCTGAATTTGGATTTCTACTAACTGGTAAGTCCATCAAACTAATTGTTTATCACTGACATTTTTTTTTAAAATTTCTAACAGTCCCCTTTGATTCTTTCTTATAGATTATATCTTTCCACTAAAATTCCCTACATGTTAATATATGTTAATCTTTTCCACTCAAATCTTTCATTTTCTGTTTGATAGCTAAAAATATCTGGACTATTTCTGAGCCTGGTTCCATTTATTGTTTTATCTCTTAAAAATGGGTTATTTCCTCTTCTATTTTTAAAATGTGTGCTTTGTAACTTTTAATTGAACAATGGTTATTATGTGTAGAATAACAGTGAAGATAAGATAAATTCTGTTTTTTTCAAGGAATGGTCATGTTTCTTTCTTTCTCAGGCCTGAGTATTATAGGTGTCTGATTTTATCTATTCAGGAGTTGAACTGAGTTTGTATTTTGTTATTGCCATTATTGCCTTCTTGATACCATATTCTTTATATTCCTCCAGGAGAGGGCTCTGGGTACTTTGTGCTTTAATATAGGACCTGGGTAGCTAGGGGATTTTCTCCAGTGTTCTTATTCCCCCTAAGCTTTCTGCTATTCCTCCTCACTTGTTCTAGAGAGAGTCCTTATCTCTGCTCTTTTTGCTCCCTCACTGGTAGGTTACTTCTGCTAGCTACTTATTCCTAGGCTTATAATAAAGTGGGGCATATCTCTGTTGTACTTGCTCACCTAAACCTTAGACAAACCTTGTGCTTTTGGACATCAGGATGAAGCTTCCTCAGAAACCTGCCCTGTCTTATATATTGGGAAGGGGAGAGTTTACTAATTCTTGTCCTGAGGGTACAGTTGCAAATCTCTGCTTGCAATCAGATCCTATACCCAGGAAGCTTTTCTGACCCTGTGCTAGGAGCAGAGTGTTTTTGCATTTACCCTACCACCAGCATCATATATTATTACCTACGTCTGGGACACAAGTAGTCTCCCTATATCTTCCCCAGAGGTACATATTGTTTTTTTCCACTTCTCTGAAAGAAGTCATCCTTCGCTCAGTCCCTGTAAAGAGTATTTGTTGTCACTCTCACACATACACACACACATCAATTTAACACGGAATTCTATTGATCATTTAGCAAAGAAATAAAATCAATCTTATGTAGAGTACTTCAGAAAATATAGAAAAAGCAATTCTCTTGAACATACATGCCAAAATAATTAATAAAAACATTTATGTATTAAATTCTAAAAAATATACGAAAAGGTAATATATACCAAAAAGTATGGAATCCTTTCTTTGCTAGGAATGCATGGTTGTTTTAACATTTTAAAAAAGCAATTACTACAGTACATCAACAAAATAAAACCTACAAATCTTATTATCTCAATAGATGTAGAAAACCCATTTGTCAAAATTCAATATCCATCCATTACAAAAGCTCTCAACAAACAGAATAATTTTCTTAATCTGATAAAGGATACCTACCAAAAAACTACAAATAGCATCTTACTTTACATAAAGAAAGATTAAATTATTTCTTCTAAAATTAATAAAAAGTTAATATCTGATTTCATCACTTCTTTTCAACAGCTATTGGAAATGATGTTAATTGCAGACAGATAAGAATCAAATCCAAATGATTATGAAGGAAGAAGTAAAACAGTTTATCTGTGAATGGCTTTATGTCTAGAAATTACTGCTAGAATTAGTAAATAATTTGAGCGAGGTTGCAGAATAGGAGGTCAGTATGCAGAAATAAATAACATTTTTCTCTACTATCAATGGCATATTAGACATTGAACTAGAAAAATACCTTTAACATGACATCAGAATATCAGTGTATCAAAGAGTAGGATATGTAATGAAAATTGTTTAAGACAATGACAATTTGTCATTGAAAATGACAAAACAATGCAGGAAAAATTAAATATCTAAGTAAATAAAGAAATAAACAATTTTAATTGATTGACTCAATATTTTCTTAATGTCACTTCTTACTAAACCTATAGATTTGTCAAAAATCTGAATTCATAACAGAGCCTAACAGATTAATAATTAATAACAAAAGGTTTTAGAAGAAACCAATAGGCTCTTTTTGAAATTTGCATAGAAATTCAGAAGATTGGAGCCAGAACAATTCTGACTACTACTACAGACTGAACATTTGTGTCTCCCTTCACCACCAAATTCTTTTTTTTTTTTTAAGATTTTATTTATTTATTTGACAGAGATCACAGGCAGGCAGAGAGGCAGGCAGAGAGAGGAAGGGAAGCAAGCTCCCCGCTGAGCAGAGAGCCCGATGTGGGGCTCGATCCCAGGGCCCTGGGATCATGACCTGAGCCGAAGGCAGAGGCTTTAACCCGCTGAGCCACCCAGGCGCCCCACCACCAAATTCTTATAGTGAAATTGTACTCCCCAGTGTGATGGTGTTTGGAGGTGGGGCCTTAGTTATTAACATCAGGCCCTAATGATGAGATAAATATCTTTATAAAAAGAGGAGGGGGGTGTCTTGGTGGCTCAGTTGGTTGAGTGTTGGATTCTTGGTTTTGGCCTACATTATGATCTCAGGGTCATGGGATTGAACCCCACATCAGGCTCATGCTCACTGGAGAGTCTGCTTGAGATTCTCTCCCTTTCCTTCTGCCCTTTCCCCATTCTTTCTCTCTCTCAAGTAAATCCTTAAAAAAAAGGGGGGGGGAGAAGCATGAGATCTCTATGCCATGTGGGGACACAGTGAGGAGGTAGCCACCTGTAAACCAGGACTTGACCATCCTGGCACCCTAATCTTAAACTCTGAGCCACCTGAATTGGGAGAAATAAATGGTATTGTTTTGACCACCCAGTCTGTAGGATTCTATTATAGCAACCTTTTTGACTTTGAAATATACATCAATAGTAATCAGGACAATGTGGAATTGGTATAAATATAGGTGAGTATATTAATAAAATATAGTAAAGAATCTTGACAGATAAAATATTATTAAAATACTTTTGGCAAAGGTGCCAAGTTAGTTCAGTGGGAAAATTTTTTTTAACAAATCATGTCCAAGCAACTACATATTCACAAAAATAATAAAAAATAAGCAAGAAAAAGTCAACAAAAATTAAAGATTATTTTAGACCCAAACATAAAAGCTAGAACCATAACTTCTAGAAGACAGCATTTGAGAATCTTTTTGCAACTTGTAGTAAAGATCTTTAGACAGGAAGAAAATATGCACTAACCATAAAGAATACATAAATCGAATTTTATCTGAATGTAAAATTCTTCCCATTAAAGAAAACATTAAAAAAATAAATAGGCAAGCCCCAGGCTAGAACATGTTTTTGCAATACATATATTTCACAAAGGAGTTATATCCAGTGGTGGACAAATCAAAAGAAAAAGAAAACCATTAAAAAGTGGGTGAAAAAAAATTGGACACTTCACACACACAAAAATGAAAACAGTAAGTCACAGTGTGTTCAACATTCTTAGTCATCAGGGTAATACAAATTAGAACTGTAATGAGATCTAATTTTATACCAAGTAGAGTGAATAAGGAAAAACTGAAAATACCAGATATGATTCATTGATAATACCAATTATTGGTAATATTTTGGAACAACTGAAAATTTCAATACATGAGAATATAAAATGACACAAGCCATTTGGAACACTTTTTGTTTCTTAGAAAGTTAATTTTGTATCCATCCCATGACCTAGAAGTTCCACTCCTAGTTAATGACAAAACTGATATAAAAACCAAAGTCCACAAAGTGACTTGTATAGGAATATTTATACAATTTATAAAATTTCAATATTAGAGATATTGAAATTAGATACCTACTAAAAGGAAAATGGATGAGCAAATTGTCTTATATAATGAAATAGAGGAATAAAGCAACACACTCAAGAAACATGTATGAATCTCTAACGCAAAAGAATACATACTATATAATCTCTTTTATTTGAAGTTCAGCTATAAGCAAAATTAATCTAGTAGTAGGAATAAGTAAGTGGTTACCTCTGGTAAGGTTGGGATTGAATGGAGAAAGGCATAAGAGAACTTACTGGAGAGACGGAAATGCTATGTTTCTTACTTTTTTATACCATAGGTAATTGTCAAAATCCAAGTACTTAAGCTTTGTGTTGTATAAAGTTTGTAAATTTTATCGCATTTTTAAAAAAAAGCTAAACTTAAAATGATTTTGTACAAAATACACCTTAATTTATTACTACAAAAAAAGATTAAAATTTAGTAAGTATATTATGTTTTCACATTTGGAAGTAAAAAATCTACATGTCCATAATCATAGAAAAATAGTAAAGGAGGGGCGCCTGGGTGGTTCAGTGGGTTAAGCCGCTGCCTTCGGCTCAGGTCATGATCCCAGGTCCTGGATTCGAGCCCCGCATCGGGCTTTCTGCTCAGCAGGGAGCCTGCTTCCTCCTCTCTCTCTGCCTGCCTCTCTGCCTACTTGTGATTTCTCTCTGTCAAATAAATAAATAAAAATCTTTAAAAAAAAAAATAGTAAAGGAATTAACTCCAAGTGGAGGTATGAATTATTTTTGGATAGTGGGGTTAACTGTTAAGTTTTATGTATCTTTTTGTTTGTCTGTATTTTTAATCTTTACTATAATCTAAAAATACTGATTTTTTAAAAAAAGATTTTATTTATTTGACAGACAGAGATCACAAGTAGGCAGAGAGGCGGGCAGAGAGGCAGGGGGAAGCAGGCTCCCTGTTGAGCAGAGAGCCCGATGCGGGGCTCAATCCCAGGACCTGGGATCATGACCTGAGCTGAAGGCAGAGGCTTTAACCCACTGAGCCACCCAGGTGCCCCCCTGATCTTGTTTCTGATTTAATCTACTTTTCCTTCTTAATTTTTGAGAATCTGCAGACTACATGAAGATGGACCCACTAAACTAGTAGCTCTATAGCATCTTTCTGCAGTCTGTCTTTGTAAAGAAGTCTTAAATGAGTATCCTCATCTGCTAGCCCCATTTTTGTCTCCTGTACTGACTTGCTTGGTAATGGGGTAGAAACAAAGGACTTGATCCCCTGGACCATATACCTCTGAGAACAGGCTAATGACTCAGCAAACGATGGAAGTGTCCTGACACGGATCCTGACTTTCTCTGGAGCAAAGATAGTGGTCAACAGTAGTATCTGCTCACAACCTTTTGTCCTCCAAATTACATCCTAACTAAAATTTCTCTTTGGCTTTCTCTCCTGTCTTGCTGACTTCCTTATCAGTGGTAACCATTCTGCTACACATTTTAGTCCTTCTTTAGAGTTGTTCATTAACGTTAATAGTCCTAAATTCTCTACTATAGAGACTCTTTCTAAATTCTCTTTTTCATAGGCCAAAATCCTTTAGCTCAATACTTTTAAATTTATACATGCCTGCCTTCACTAGTGACATATTCTTGGTCAGCATAAATTCTGCAGTGGTCATAGTTCACTCAGCACGCCATCTCCTTTTGACATTTATTTCTAAAGTATATATTGGCATATAAAAGAGACATAGTTAATTATCTGCTATAGATAAAGGGTCAATAGGCATACAATAATCTTTGTAAAAATATATGTATATTGAGTAAAATCAGATTTTTTCACTCACAATGTATTTGTTGAGTACCTATTATGGTTAGTTATTGTGTATATATGTGTGTTACATGCATATGTGTGTATGTATATGTTATAATAAATGCCTTTCATTCATAAATCATCCATTTATGCATTCAAAAATGTTTACAGAATGCTGTTATAGGCCAAATATAATCTGTGTCCTAAGATTAGATCTTCAGGTTGCTCACGATGACATCACTATGGATAATTATTTAATGAATAACTTTTTATTTTATATATTTTTTAAAGATTTTATGTATTTATTTGACAGAGATCACAAGTAGGCAGAGAGGCAGGCAGAGAGAGGAGGAAGCAGGCTCCGTGCTAAGCAGAGAGCCCAATGTGGGGCTCGATCCCAGGACCTGGGATCATGACCTGACCCGAAGGCAAAGGCTTTAACCCACTGAGCCACCCAGGCGCCCCCTCAATAACTTTTTATAATATCACCCATTGTAAAATAATGTAAACACTGAATGTCAAGTTATTGAGCAATTATTGAGTAGCTGAATTAGATAGTGAAATCTGACACTTTTCTGGAGAATTAACATTGAAACTTCTTTCTGGAGAAGAAACTATTCAAAGACCTGAATAACATAAGGGAGACAACCAAAGATTTGGGGAAGTAACATTTGAGTTGGAGGAATATTTAAAGAAAGTAATTATTGGAAAAATGACTTTAGGATGCTTAGAAAATAGGAAATAAGGTGATTAAAATAGAAATAGATGATTAAAGTAAGTGTGAGACATTTGAAATTACACCTGAGAGGTAGGGGAGAGATCATGTATAACGGTTGGGTGGGTGATGGTGGGCTTGCTCCCCGCCCCCACCAAGTCCAGTAGGAAGCCATTGTGGTGTGATACTTAGCAAAATGTTCTGATCTTATTCATATATATTTAAGGCTCATTGTATGCTATGTGGAAAATGGACTGTAGAACAGTAAAAAGAGGAAATGGAAAATATTGGGCATAGTCCTAGTAAGAAATGATGGTAGTGTAGGGGAAGAAGGTAGAAAAATGGATGGATATGTTTTGCATATATTTTTAAATTAGTGTCAGAAGGACAATAGTTGTGGATATGAAGGCAGGGAAAAAATAGACTATGGACTCTGAAAAACAATCCGAGGGGTTTGAAGGGGTGGGGGGGTGGGAGGTTGGGGGAACCAGGTGGTGGGTATTAGAGAGGGCACGGATTGCATGGAGCAATGGGTGTGGTGCAAAAATAATGAATACTGTTATGCTGAAAATAAAAAAATAATAGAGAATCCTAAGGTGAGTTCACGATATTACATATATCTAAGACACTCGTAAGGAGACATTTGTAGACACTTGTAGGAATAACTATTTATGCTGACTACTGAAGGATGAAGCAGTTAGTCCCAAGGTGATAAAGCGAAGAAGCATAACAAGAGCCATGTCAAAAAACATTAACATTATCTGGGGAAAATGATGAACAAATGCAATTCTAACTGGGATGGGGGAATAATCATATATGCCAGATCAGAATGATGGATCAACAGAATCATCTGACTCCTGTCATTGTAAACTCAGTTCTGATATGGGACAGATGCAATTAGCTTATTCCAAATTTGGATGAAATAATAGAGGTTTTCAGTGTCTTGGAATTCTGGAAGGATACGAGCTACTGAGGAAGGATTTTACACATAGAGGTGAGGATCACTAAAACATCAAAAATCTGGCATGAGGGAAAATTGAAAGTTTACATTCTGCAACCTTAACCACTTTAAAGATTTTGTAAGACAACTTGTCAAAATTGGTAGGGAAGCTAAAATAGGCACAGGTATGGGTGAGAATGCAAAGTAGGGGGAAGGGACTCTTCCAATCACCAGTAAACAGATGATTTCCATACTCTGTGAACTGCTGTAATTCATTTTATGAAATAACACAGTCCTTGACTATCTAATTAGAGGTTTGATGTATGAGGAAATATGAAATAACATCATAAGTGTTGCATTGCCTTTATTTTAAGAGATTATCCCCTGTAATTCTTAACTTTCAGTATTTCTATTGTTAGGGTTTTTAAGAGTTTCCAGTAGGTGGAAGTGAAAAGCAAGAATTTCTCTTGAGAAACAGCTTTTTCTGAAATGAAGCAACTTTCTGGGTAATGAACAGATCTGAATTTTTACATAATTTGGCAGCACAGGTGGTTCAACAATTACTGAAACCACTGATAGTCTTTTTAGCTTTTTTCTCCCTGGTCATGTTATGGCAAGTACAGTATTAGCAGGTGCCTTGTGACTTAATTATAGTGATGGGATGTGTTCAGTGTACTATATCAGAAAAGTGGAATTTTGCAAAGTGGGATATTGATTTGGGGAATTATCAAGTGTTTTTCATTTTAGATTTTAAAATGTTTCAGGTTTTGCATTTTATGACTACATTGTTCCTTCTCTGCAGACCCATTTTCTAGAATGCAAATATATACATACATACATAAATGCTTTTGGCAAGGCAGGTGATGAGATCAAGTTTTGAGATCAACTATTACTCCGTTGTCTGATATAATGTGAAATAATTTCCCCAACAGCTTCAAAGTTACAAACCATCCCTTTAGGATCTGGTCTAATTTCTGCACCCTCTAATTGCTGATCTACACTCAAAAATTAAACTTTAGCAAGGTCTCCTTAATGTCAAGCTTCAGAGATACATAGTGTAATTATGGAATTGAAGCAGGAGGGCCAAATTTTATCAAATGGACTCAGAATTTATGGGAATTTGCACTGATGATTCTCAGGTTGCTTTTTTCTTTTTAGCTACCATTTCAGTTGTATTTGAACTGCTGTTCATTATATTGGACTTCTCTTTTTTCTTACAGGTGAGGGGTGCTTACTAATTGTATGTGTAATACCTCACATCTTCACTGCTATTGATTTTATATTACTCATATTTTCAGTTATCATTGGACCTTTCCTGTCTGTTCAGACTCTCATTCCTGACATTTCTTTTCTGTACTTTTCTGTCAATATGCAAAGCATAATTCAAGACAAAACTAGAACAAAGAGGAAAACAACAGAACGAGTTTGGGGACTTAGAAGAGGAGGTGATGGACTGTTTGTGGTATGTTGTTTTCCTTGGACACAAAATTTTGCTTCAAAGTAAATCTTGTCCTTAGTTAAACCAGACCCAATGAAGACAACAGAGAGTATCTTAATTAAGTTGTTGTCAGAGTAATTAAGATTTAAAAAGAAATTTCCCACAGATTTCTTAATATTAGTAATACTGCCCTAGAATATTACCTTGGAAATACCTTGAGATTATGAGCTATCTTTAATAATCTTGGGAGTGTATTAGTTTGGATTCCCCCAAAGTCAGACCCCAGCGGAACGGTCTGGATGTGAGTCACTTACTGGGAGGGGTTCTCAGGAAGCATTGGTAGAGAGTGCTGGGAAAGCTAATGAAGAGTGTTATTGAGTAGGCAGCTGGCTGTCAATCTTCTCTGAAGTCTGACAGACGTGTGGAAGACATCTCAACATTATTTCACTCAGGGATGATTAATTAATTTGTATTCAAGATTTACCTCTCTCACTCTGAGGGCAATTTTGGGGCGTAACTTTTTGTCATGTCTGACCTGTTTTGTGGGCAAGAATGTTACTGAATCCATAATCAGATATGGGCTCTGTGTGACATGTAGTAGCAATTGAGATATTGAGATATGAGCAGAACGTCATCAAAAAATTGATTATACATCTGGTCCTCCCTTGTCTTCCTTGGAAAATAAAAACTTAGAATCTTTTAAAATCAGACCAAATGAAACCTTTTTCTTTTCAATAAATGCCCACCTTAAAATCAGTTTAATGGGTGTATCAAAGTACTTTCTGTCTATTGTAATGTTGCATTGCAAAACTGTGTTTCAGTGTCCATTTCCAGAGGAAAAAGTACAGAAAAGTTGCTCTTTTAGTGTGATGTCCATTATAGAAAGTGCTTTGAGACATCTCTTTTTCAATATTCAAGCAATGATCAGTGCCAACTGACAAGACCTAAAAGACTTTATTGAAATGCTTCCAAAGAAAGGGTCTAGACAGTTTACTGTTACTATTTCTAACCTCAGAATCAATGTTTATGCAGTATTTGGGAGTACTTATAAACCACAGATATTCCTTCTTTTTTCAAATTTGTTTAGTGCTATTGCTACAGCCAGAGGGGAAGATTTGGACCTAACTATGGGAAAACCATCTTTGTAGTTGCAGTACACCTGCTAGGTTACTTGATTCTTAACACATTAAAACATGCCTGAAACTCTCCTTACCTTTTCTTTTCTTTCCCCCCTTTTTAGAGAGAGAGAGAAAGAGAAAGAGAGAGAGAGTGTACATGTGTCTGAGGGGGAGAGCAGAGGAAGAGAGAGAATCTTAAGCAGGCTTCATGCCCAGTTCAGAGCCTGATTTGGGGCTCCATCTCAGGACCCTGAGATCATGACCTGAGCCAAAATCAAGAGTCAGACGCCTAAATGACTGAGCCACCCGGGCACCGCTCTCCTTACCTTTTCAACTTTTGTTGCTAGGCATAGGAAGCACAGCCTCTCCAACATTCTCCTCTGGGTTCTGGATGGTGGCCAGGTATGGTAGGAAAAATCCCTTATCAGGCATTTGTGAGTCATTGGCCAAACTTTAAATAGCACACAATTTTCTGATTTGGCTCATCATTTCATTATTTACAATAGCTGAGATGGGGTCATGCTTAAGCAGAACAAAACCATAGTCTGCTTCTTTTGCCTTCTCTCAAAGTCATTTCTGGGAAAATATCCAAACTTCTATCATTTGTAGGTCTGTAGCAATATGTAAAAGAAAATATCCGATTACTATTGAACTAAAATTAGCTATCCACCAGAAATTGGCATTCTGATAAACCCCCACTGACCACTTGGCTTACTTGTTTTATCTCTGATGAAGAAAGAGCCTGAATTGTTCAAACATTTCAAAATATCCAATTACTCCTTCTCCAGAAATCACAGTAGCATAAAATATTCTCACAATGTAGCATACAATCTTACTACAATGGAATTTGACATGATTAAGAGGTGTGTTTGTGTGTGTTTGTATGTGTGTGTATATGCATGTATCTGACATACAGTTAACAGAGTTGAGCACCTCAGGAAAATAAGAACATATGTTACACTCTATACTCAGTTGCATTAATAATGTGTTGCATTAATTTGAGTTCAGCCATTAAGAAGAAAAAATTTATAGATAAATATAACATGATCCATTATCAGGGAACTACTTATGACCTAAAATGGCTATTTCCTCAACAGTCTTCCGTGAACATAAATAATTTTTTGAATTTTTCTTTTTAAATATTTAATTGTTTGGAAAATTGAAATTTTAGCTCTTCAGTCTTTTATTTTTGATGATAACCCCTTAATTTATACTTACTCATGGAGTATTTTTATTTTAATTATTCTGTCATAATTTTATATTTTTCCTTTATTTTTCAACTTCTTCACATCCTTTTACCTAATATACTTTCTATTCCCATTAAATTTAAAGTAAAAGAGATAAAAGCCATTTATTAAAGATAACTTCATTATTGTAAAGGTTTTAAAATAGAAAATATTACCAAACTCCTCTGAATATTTTGGTTAGGCTATATCCAGTCTGTAGTATGCAGTTCTATTAATTTTAGTTTTTATCATCTTGACCTACAAATGTCATTTTTTATGCTTCACATGTGTGATATGTTCTCATACATAGATTGTAAATTACTTTTGGGAAGGGATCCTCTTATCTTTTATGTATTGCAAAGTTACTCTTATGTCTTGTCAAATTTTTGTCTTCCTTTTGCTCAAGGACTCTGTTTTTGTCTCACCATTATCTGTAGACTTCATACAGGACTTCATACAGAGCTGGGTTTCTCACTCTGTCCAAAATACTCTTTCCCCAACATTTTCTGGTTCAATGTTACTAATTCTTTGAGTCTCATCTTAAACATGTTCCTCCTTGAGGTCCTCCTTGACTCTGTAAAGTAAGTTAAATTGACATGTTATATATTCCCATAGCACTCCACTGCTCTCTTCTGCTCCTTTATTTTTAATACTCATCATACTGATAATACCTTATTTTTGTTTTTCTCTACTAGATGGCAAGTTTCACAGGGCAGGGATTTGTCTTATTTGCTAATTTTGAGTGTGAAGCAAAATTATCTGGCACATAGTTGGTAATAAGCAAAAAATTATTGAACATTTATTGTATGACTTTTAATGATGATAAGAGGAGTTTCATCCTAGAAGAAGACTGACAGACAGTGGGAATAAAAAAACCTGTCATATTTTTAGTATAATAAAATACAAGCAAGTACACACTAGCCTGTGGATATACACATAAAAAGAAACAAACTCACACAAACACATCTTCTTTCAATGTCTAGCTGTGAGTTATATCACTCTTCTGGCTATTCAGTAAAATTTGGAAGTGGGCTAAGTGTGGTGTTTGTTGGTGGAGAGGAGGCTAAAAATAATCTACTTTCATACAATTATGATTAAAATATATGGTGTACCTTATTTCCAAGAACAGTATAGCTCATATGTCAGACATAGTATAAATTCATGGAGTGTGATTTGAATGTTTTATATAGATTTACATTTTTGGAGATGCCTGTGTTTTGTGTTCTTAAAAAAATCTCCAGAATTTTATGATGACCTCTAAATTTTGAAAGTCCCATCTCTTACCAAACATTTATTTAGACATGACAGAATTCTTTGAATGTCAAGAGGTTCATAAAGTGAATTTGCTTTTCATTTTATTTTCTTAAGTATGGTTATTAGCATCATTGGTTAGTATAATTGTTTAAAAAGATGATTTCTGGGCGCCTGGGTGGCTCAGTGGGTTAAGCCGCTGCCTTTAGCTCAGGTCATGATCTCAGGGTCCTGGGATCGAGCCCCGCATTGGGCTCTCTGCTCAGCAGGGAGCCTGCTTCCTCCTCTCTCTCTGCATGCCTCTCTGCCTGCTTGTGATCTCTCTCTGTCAAATAAATAAATAAAATCTTAAAAAAAAAAAAGATGATTTCTGTCAAAGAGCAGCATGTGAAAAAAAGGATCAGGTATGAATAAAGGAAGATGGGTAACTTCTCTGCAATTGTAGAATTTGAAATAATGGCAAATACATTAACTTATCAAAAAAGACATTACTGTGATTAATTTGGTATAATATTATCAAAAAACATGTTGGTCAACCATTTAAATAAATTTAATTGCTTTACTACATAATTGCTCCCAGAGAATAAATTAGATGCTTCTACAACTACACTAACTCTTTCAGATTACATAGAATGCACTGGAGCAATTATTCATCAATGTTCATCTAGTATTAAAAAATAACTTTTATTCATTCCCTCAACATATGTTTCAAACTCAGAGTCCAGGAACAATACATTCATTTATTTGTACATTTTCCTTAGACAGTTATGGGTGAAATTTCTTTTTTTTTTCTTAAATTTTTTTAAAAGATTTTATTTATTTATTTGACACTCAGAGATCACAAGTAGGCAGAGAGGCAGGCAGAGAGAGAGAGGAAAGGAAGCAGGCTCCCTGCCGAGCAGAGAGCGTGATGCAGGGCTCGATCCCAGGACTCTGGGATCATGATCTGAGCCGAAGGCAGAGGCTTTAACCCACTGAGCCACTCAGGCGCCCCATGGGTGAAATTTCTAAGAGATTTTTTTAAACGCTAGCATAGTAAAAATTGTTTTTCACTGATTTATTGGGATGAATGTTTCCCATATAGAAACCCATGTTACATCCATTCCTTTTCGTCCTTTTGCCATTACATGTATTTAAAGGACAAGTGATAGAATACATCACTGCCTTGGCTCAGAGGACCATTATCCAATGTTTGAAGGACAAGTTTGCTATTGATTTGAACAATCCCATTTATAAGTTTTTAAACCAGTGTCTGTTCTAGGATCTTAAGAGTGTTCTTGTCCATAGGCAAATGTGAATTTAATCCTTTTACTTGACTAACTTAAGGTAAAAATAAGTCTGGGCTAAGTTTAGGGAGTTACGTAACATTGCAGAGTTACTCAAAGACTTAGGAATGAAACCAGGCCCCTTGGATTTAGTCTACTCCCTTTGAGCTATGCTGGGTCTGTAATATCCACTCCTTCTCTTCAGAAGTATTTGTGTACTCGCAAAGGCCCTGGGGTTACAGCGGTAAACAGGTCATAAGTAGTTTGTGATCATGTAAAAATGGTGCTTGCCCTTTGTAAATAATTCATAATTTATAGAAAAGTTTAAGCTGCCTTCTCTGCTTAATTACTATGGTGAACATCCTTTAAATATTTTGTGCACACTTTTCTATAAATATAATCTTACTATTTTGTCAACGTTGCTCTCCTTTGGGAGTAAGTCTTTGAATATACTGCCTAAGTTGTGCTTAACAGGATATTTCACATCAAAAAATCTTACACAATATCATATTCTAATAAATCTATATCTTGACCCTCCAAAATTTCATAATAATCTGATGAACACTGGGTTAAAATGAGAATATTAAAATTAGTATAACTCAAGGTATTTTCTCTTTGGCAGGATAAAAAACCATCATATAGCCAATGTAGGTAAAGGGACCAGACACATAACAGAAATTAAATGAATGAAGATAGCAGAATATGAGTGAGTAGTTTGATCAGCATGTCTTAACAACATACCACAGCACAGGTGGCTGAAGCAGCAAACATTTATTTTCTTACTGTCGAGGAGGCTAGAAGTTCAAGGTCAAGGTACAAGTAGACATGGTTTCTGGTGAGGCTTTTCTTTCTGGCTTGCAGCAGACTTCTTCCTGCTGGTGTTTACCTGGCTTCTCTGTACAATGCAGGTCTTGGGGTCTCCTCCTCTTTTTATAAGGACTACTAGTCTTATCAATTTAGAACCCCACTCTGTGACCTCATTTAACCATAATTACCTCATTAAAGGTCCTGTCTACAAATACAGTCACCTTGGAGATTAAGGGTTCAATACAAGAATTCTGAAGGGGGCACAATTCAGCCCATAACAATAAGTAAAAAAGCACTGTAATATAAATCTCTAAACACCAGGGAGAGGGATATAAAAGTAATTAGGGTATCTGTGGCAAAGCCATGCCTCAACTAAGGAATACAGTCATTGTTGAGCTCTAATCAGTTGTCTCCACAAAGAGAAATGCCAGCTTGTTCAGTTTTTTATGTAAAATCTTTTAAAAAAGTTTGGCATATAATTTTGAAGAGTTCCAAATCATGATGCAGGCCAAAAAAACAGTCTGTGGATCATTTCTGGCCCTCAAAGTATCAAATTAAGATCTCTGTTAGAGTTAGAAAAGCATGTTTTTAGCAATATATAGAGCAGGGTCCAGATGTTGGTCTAGCTGCTTTTAACTGATAGAACAGCAGCTACCCACCTTCCCCAGCCCCCTTATGTCTTAGTGTCCATATCTCCAAAATAAGCATAATAAAAAGATCTATTTTTTCATGGTTGTTAGGGTATTTAAATTATGTGAATATATAAACTTCATAGGATGTGATGGTGTATTTCCCTCACCCCTGAGATGCCTCTCTGAAAGGAGCTGTCTGATGGGCTGAACAATTTAGGGGTCAATGAATAGGAAGACAGTTGTTTCCCTTTTTTTCTGAAACTTTTTAAATTATCTGTTTAAATATATGAAGAGTAGCCGTCCTTTTCTTCTTTAGTCATTACCCTGTGTAGTTGGACACCTTTGTTCTTGGAAGATAAGCAGGAAATAGCATCCCTTCTCCTGAAATTGACAGCAGCTTTTCTGACTTTCTACTCAAAGATTGTAACAAGCTAGTGTTGGCAGCTGGCAAAAGTTTTTTTGTCTTCAAGGAAGTAATAATCCCTTTTCTCAACTTAGGCCAAGTTGAAAAGGATGATATTATAAAAAAAAAATTCCCCTTAGAATTCAAACTGATTCCAAACTTCAAAGCTCAAGGAGGAGAACCAAGCTTGGCAGGAACCCAAGGATCTTTGACATTTAGTCTTCTATCTCCTTCCAGGGCCATTTTGGATTTGGTGGAGACTGAATTCATGCCATATGTGAGCAGCTGAAAAGCCTTTCTTTGAGCATAGAACTTCACTTTGATGAAAGCTTAGTAACATTTGGCAAAAAGCATCTATAATGTGTTTTCATTGCTGTGTGAAACCTGCCATGCACAGTCTGGTAAATGAGAGATGATATGGGTTTAGCTGCTGACTCTGTGAAGATTTTCTAAGAGCAGGGTTACCTACTCATAAACACGACAAACCCATTTTATGGCAAAAGTAGTTCACTCTTACATTTACTTATTTAAGTTGATAATTCATAGGGGGCAATTCTTTTGCTATCAAGAAATAATTTAATAAAACTCCACAATCATACTTTACCTAAATTTGAATTTCTGTGCCACAGTTATTGAGTTAACATCGTTGCTGAGGTCATAGTTATGTTGGTGGTAAAAGTAAGCCAGTTTGCTATGAGAAAATAGATCAAACAATTCATTTCAAAAGCAGACAAAAATTCTGTGCACATATTTTTTTATTTATCAGTAACACATTTCATTTGGTTAATGTAGTCTCAGTGTAATTGTTACTTTTATATTCAAAGTAGGGTAAATTAGCACGAAGAAATGTATTTATAGTTTTGAAGATGATAGTTAAAAACTCAGAGTGAGGGAGAGCTGTGCACCCTTCTGAATTGGCAAAGATACTGATTTAAAAATGTATTTTAATACAGTGCTGTAATGCTGACAAGTATTTAATATCATCCAAAATAAGCTTGAATATTTATTAGATAGAACATAATGGGTGTATATTTTAAAAATAAACTTGCTTACAAGTTTTACTATACAGTTAATAATAAAGATAATATTGCTCTGAGTTCTGGAAAGAGAGAATTCAAGGTCCAGAGTTTGAGAACTTTTCTGTGACAACAGGACTGATGACCAGTTTACGCTCCTGGTCCCTGATAGTTTCCTGGCAAGATTCAGAGTTAAAAATTCTATCACAATCATTATGGAAGCTCTAATCAAGGTCACTGTTAGAGAAAGGTAATAAGGTTTTGAAATAAACTTACAATTAAAAATTTTTAAAAATGGACCAATAATCTGTTCCTATCCCTGAATCAGGAGGGAAGGAAAGAGAAAATACTGGGTTGATGGCTGTGCAGCAGTCAATAGTGAAACGGGTCTTGATAGAGGCTTTCTATTCCTTGATAGAGCATTCTTGTTTTCTGTCAGAAGCAGTGTGCCTGCCCCTGCCAATCAGGCAGTGCCTTGTCTTACAGGAAGAATGTAATTTAAGCACGTGGAAGCCTTATCTATTGCAGCCCATATCTCTTCCTCATCAACCATCTTGTGAGGAGCTGGATCTTATCACGAGACTGTCACTTTTGGGGGAATTGGCCATGATGTAGAAAGATCTATGAGAGAGAAATCAAAAACTTTTGACCCAAAATCTCCTTCATGGTTTGCCAGGGACTCTTTCAAGTAACCATTAAGAAGTAAACCATCCAGCCCAAAAGAATTGCTACACAGGAGGCAAGACTTGAACTAATCATCCATAGTAGGTGCTGAAGTTACCTAGTTTGTACCAAACACTGTGCTTCAGACATTACATGTAGTGACAAGTTCTCTATCATATTGTTGTAGACTTAGAAATAAACTTGATGACAACAAACAAGATTGAATGTCTTTTCTTCTTGGACCCAAGGGAGCACAGGGACATCTGTAGACATGTAGGGATTAAGACTTGAGGACCTTAATAGCCAAAACAATCTGGAAAAAGAAAAAAAAAAAGGAGGCCTTATGCTTCCTGATTTTAAAATAGATTATAAAAATAGAGTAATTTAACTAGAGGGTATTATGCTTAGCAAAATAAGTCAATGAGAGAAAGACAATTATAGTATGATCTCCCTGATATGAGGAAGTTGAGAGGAAACATGGGGGGGTCTGGGGGGTAGGAAAAGAATAAATGAAACAAGATGGGATCAGGAAGGAGACAAACCATAAGAGACTCTTAATCTCATAAAACAAGCTGAGGGTTGCCGGTGGGAGGGGGGTAGGGAGAGGGTGGTGGGGTTATGGACATTCGGGAAGGTATGTGATATGAAGCGTGTAAACCTGGCGATTCACAGACCCGTACCCCTGGGGCTAATAATACATTATATGTTAATAAAAAATTTAAAAAATTTAAAAAATAGAGTAATTTAAAAAGTGTGGTACTGACATAAAGATAGATATTTATAGTCAAGTGAAATAGAAAGTTCAGAAACAAACCTTTGTGCATATTGTCAAATGATACCTAACAAGGGTGCCAAGATCACACAATGGGGAAATAACATTTCTTCAACAAATGGTGTTGGGAAAACTGGATATACCCATATTAAAAAGAATGAATTGGGCTCTTACAGAATACACAGCAATTAATTCAAAATGGGCTAGAGATACATATGTATGGCATTAAACTATACAACTCTCAGAAGACAACATGGGAATGATACTGGATTTGGCAATGATTTCTTGAATATGACACCAAGAGCACAAGCAACAAAAGTAGAAATAGACAAATGAGATTACGTAAAACTTCTGTACATTAGAGAAAATAACAGAGTGATGAAGCATCACATGGCATGGGAGAAAATGTTGGCAAGTTATGTATCTGTTTAGTTATTAATATCCAGAATATATAAAGAACTCCTACAACTCAACAACAACAACAAAAAAACCCAGTTAAAAATAGGCATAGGACTCAAATAGACATTTCTCTAAAGGAGATATACAAATGGTCAGCAAACATGTGAAAGGGTGATCAACATTACTGTTGCCTGGAGAAACGCAAATCAAAACCACAATGAGAAATCACTTCACATCTATTAAGATGATCATTATCAAAAGAGCAAAAATTAAGTGTTGTTGAAGATGTGGAAAAAATCAAGATGCACCATTGATGAGAATATAAAATGGTGTAGCCTCTTTTAAAAACAGCAAGTTAGTTACTCAAATAATTAAAAACAGAATTACCATGTAATCCAGCAGTTTCAACTCTAGGTAAATATACAAAAGAACTGGAAGCAGGATCTTGAAGAGATATTTGCACACCTATAATTATTGCGACATTATTCACAATGGCCAAAAATTGGAAGCAACCCAAATGTCCATTGCCAGATGAATGGATAAAAAAGTGTTTTATTCATTTGGTGGAATATTATTCAGGCTTTAAAAAGGAAGAAATCCTATCATTTGCTACAATGTAAATGAACCTTAAAGACATTATCCTAAGTGAAATGAGCCAGTTCAAAAAAGACAAGTACAGTATTTGTATGTTTCCACTTATATAAGTAAAGTCATCAAATTCATAGAAAAAATAGGATGGTTGTTTCGAGAGGCTCGGGAAGGAAGAAATGGGATGTTATTGCTTAATGGGTATAGATTTTCAGATTGGCAAGAAGAGAAAGTTCTAGTTATTTGTTGTACAACAATGTGAATATAGTTAACATTACTGAACTTAACCCTTTAAAATATTGAAAAGGTAAGTTTATGTGATGTCGGTTTTTCTGCACAACTGGAATAGAAGAAAAGCTTTTGACTTTTTGACTGCATAGAGTGAATAGACAAAAATTTATCAAGTTGGTTTTTAAATTTTATAATTTCAAGTTTATTTTTAGTATATCTTTATTTATGATCTTGCAGACTTATGCTGGATGAAAAGAAAGAAAGTGGGGAAGACTGGAGAGAGGAATGGAAGAAAGGGGATATTTAAACTAAGGGTTTTGTTCTTGTTGTTATTGTATGAGTTTTTGTTTTTTATTTTCCAGTCCAGGTCATGAGTGAAGAAAAAGATTTGGAGTAAAATTTTGGGCATTGCCATTTTGCTAAATTGGATTATATTATAAAATTCAGTAAAATGCTTAATGGATGGGATTGACAAGAAAAAGAAACACATGGAAAAATGGTTTATAAGAAGCAAGTATAGCTTGTCCTTGAAGAATGAGTAATTTAGGGTTTTTGCTCAATGTTCCTTTCTGTTTTGAGCCCAGAAAAGGATTTTCATGAGTAGTTCATAGCCATCTTCAGCAGAAGGTTTTAATTAACCAACTATAAAAAGAAATAGCCAGCATAAAAATAGTTACAATTGCTTTGAGTTGGGCTATTTACAGTATAGACCTTAAAATGTTCTTTTAAAGTGATTGCATACCAATTTACATAAAGCACTTTATAAATACACTTCCAGTCTGTTTCCTTGACATCCACTAGGAAATGACCACCGTGGTTGGTGTAAGCCAGAGAAGTATTGCAATGTGGGGGTAAACTTAGGGCAGCATAGTAAACTTTTCCAAAACTGCTTAGTTTAGAGGTCAGAAATCAAAGTGGTAATCCTATAATATGTTAAATTATAGTTTATTTAGCTATTTTATTTAGCTATATTTTTATTGGTGAGAAACAGGCTGCTATTAGGTTAGATTAGAACAAGTTGGGTTATCTTCTCTTATGAATTTCAACATGAGAGTATTTCTCATTAGAGTTAAATCAGAATATTCTGCTAAACCCTCTGGATCTGAGCTTCTACGAGTGGCATAATTTGATCCTTGTCATGTAATTTGTGTATTTTTTTTTCTAATTCTGTAATTGCCTCATCAGAAGATAATGAATATTAGGACATGTAAGTCACAGGATGTCAAAACAGGATGATACAGAAAGCCATATTGGTCCAGCAAATCAAATAGTTCTTCGGGATGGTGGGGTTTATGTCACTGATTGTTACTGATCCTTGGAGTCTGCTCTTTGGAGATCCACCTGTAATGAGAATATGGGAACTGTAATGGGAAGAAGGTCTGTAAGGGTAATTATAGGGAGGGGTGAGGAGGCCGTCCAGACAAGGCCTACATATTCTTCTCTTTAAAGCTAGGCTGGCTCCTGTACCTCTCACACTTGGAGATTTTTATAAAAGTAGGGAGTTAAAAATGTGTGGGGACAAAGGCTTTAGAATTTTGGCAAGTTTAAAAGCAGAAATTAATATAAAATAAAGGATATTGGGAGGACATAGATCTTTTACCTTTTTAGTTAGGTTTATTTCTAGGAATCTTACGGTTTTTAGTACACATGTAAATGGGATCAATTCCTTGATTTCTCTTTCTGCTGCTACATTATTGGTGTATAGAAATGCTACAGATTTCTGTATGTGGATTTTGTATCCTGTGACTTTGCTGAATTCATGTATGAGTTCTAGTGATTTTTTGATAGAGTCTTTCAGGTTTTCTACATAGAGTATAATGTCATCTGTGAATAGTGATAGCTTTACTTATTCTTTGCTGATTAGGATGCCTTTTATTTATTTTTCTTGTCTGATTGCTGAGACTAGGCCTTCCAGTACTATGTTAACTAACAGTGGTGAGAGCAGACATCTGTGTCCTATTCCTGACCTCAGAGGAAAAGCTCTCAGTTTGTCCCCACTGAGGATGATATTAGTTGTGGATCTTTTGTATATGGCCTTTATGATATTGAAGTGTGTTCCTTGTATCCCTACTTCACTAGGGGTTTTTATTAAGAATGGATGCTATATTTGGAACACTGAAAAGAAATTTTAAAAAATAAATAAAAATTTAAAATTTTAAAAGAAGAATGGATGCTATACTTTGTTGAATGCTTTTTCTACATCTATTGAGAGGCTCATACAGTTTTTATCCTTTCTTTTATTAATGGGTGTATCATATTTGATTAGTTTGTGACTATCGAGCAACCCTTTCAGCCCTGGATTAAATCCCACTTGATAGTGGTGAACAATTCTCAACAAGACATCAGCAAATTGAATCAGACACATGAAAAAATGTTCATCATCACTAGCCATCAGGGAGATTCAAATTAAAACCACATTGAGATACCAGCTTACACCAGTTAGAATGGACACAATTAGCAAGACAGGAAACAACGTGTGTTGGAGAGGATGTGGAGAAAGGGGAACCCTCTTACACTGTTGGTGGGAATGCAAGTTGGTGCAGCCACTTTGGCGAACAGTGTGGAGATTCCTTAAGAAATTAAAAATAGAGCTTCCTTATGACCCTGCAATTGCACTGCTGGGTATTTACCCCAAAGATGCAGATATAGTGAAAAGAAGGGCCATCTGTACCCCAATGTTTATAGCAGCAATGGCCACGGTCACCAAACTGTGTAAAGAACCAAGATGCCCTACAACGGACGAATGGATAAGGAAGATGTGGTCCATATACACTATGGAGTATTATGCCTCCATCAGAAAGGATGAATACCCGACTTTTGTAGCAACAGGGATGGGACTAGAGGAGATTATGCTGAGTGAAATAAGTCAAGCAGAGAGAGTTAATTATATGGTTTCACTTATTTGTGGAGCATAACAACATGGAGGACATGGGGAGATGGAGAGGAGAAGGGAGTTGAGGGAAATTGGAAGGGGAGATGAACCAGGAGAGACTATGGACTCTGAAAAACAACCTGATGGTTTTGAAGGGGCGGGGGGTGGGAGGTTGGGGGAGCCAGGTGGTGGGTATTATGGAGGGCATGGATTGCATGGAGCACTGGGTATAGTGCATAAACAATGAATTCTGTTACGCTGAAAAGAAAAAAAAAGTTAATTATCTATACTTATTTCAGTACCATGGTATCTTAATATACTTTTATATTAATGAGATTAATTAATGAGATTAATGAGATAATGAATGTATTCCAACTTTGCTTCTGTTTCAAGATTATTCTTGTTCTCTTGCAAAATATAAATTTTAGAATAAGTTTTTTTAATTTTTATAAAAATGCCTACTGGCATTTTTGTTCAGAATGTGTTGAATCTATAAATTAAGCATAATAAACATCTTTCAAACTTAAAAAAAAAAGACACCAGCAAATTGAATCCAACAGTACACCAAATGAATTATTCACCATGATTAGAATGACAAAAGAAGAAATCATTTCAAGTACATAAAAGCAACCGAAAAACAACGTGTTTCAAAATGAGACCTGTCTTACGGTGGGAGAAATTTAAAAACAAAATAAACACTGAGTTTAAGGAGGAGAAAAAGAAATGACTTAAATAACAGAGGATTTAAAAAAGATAAAAGAGCTATTACAACTAACATTTGAAAGACGAGATTTAAATATAAAAATAGTGTAAATCATCTGGCCACTTGTTTGAAATATGGATTTCAGGACCACAGACTTACCACATGAGAAATTATGAAGATGCAGCCTAACAATCCATGTTTTAAAAAGACTCCAGGAAGAGTCTTATGCTAATGTGAGAATCACTGAATGACCTACGGCTCAGTGGCAGGTGGATTTTGCTTACCAGGGACACAGTGTCCAGCTTCGTGCATGATGTATAGCAAAGATTCAGTAGAAGCTTGTTAAATGAGTTAATAAATAAGTAAAGGCACCAAATTAGGGATCACTAAAAATAAAAAGTAGAACCTAGTTAAACATTTAAAATATGGTAATTGATGAATATATGCTTAAATAAACAAAATACCAAAATGTATTGCTTGTTAAGAATGAAAGGACCCTAGAGAATTTCTTGAGGCAAATCTGAAGTCCTCGGAAACGTTGCACTGCTGAGGGAGCAAAAATTTCCTTGGTAACTAGAAGAGAGGATGAAAAATCATAAACTTTCCTTTGTTTTTCTACGTTAGTTTGAGACCTGAAGCTCACATCATTTTGGAGTCCTTTTTGCTTTCCTACAATAGAAAACAAAAAGCATAGGACCCTTATTCCTTATTCTCTATTGGTGTACTATAAGTAAGGATACTAATCACATCTACTGTAACTCATTCTTAGGAATTTTCTTTGGTTCCATAGCAAATATTGTTATAATTTGAAATACCTAAGGTTTTCTAAAAGTTGTCTTAGACATACAGAAAATTAAGAAAAAAATGTAATGAATACCCATGCAACACTAATTAGCATGTTAATTAATTAATGCACATTCTATATGTTTTACCATTGAAATACATATTCCCAATTTTCCATAAAAACTCTCCACTCATCTAAATTAGCAAAGACATTGGAAAAATATTGCTGATAGTATCTTTAAAATCTTTTATATCCTTACTTATGAGTCCCTTTTTCTCTTCTGTATCTTACTTGTTTTCTCTATTTTCTTTCACTGGTTTGACCAGAGGGTTTTCTTTTTAAGTTTTCTAAAAGAATCAGCTTTTTTTTTTAATCATAAAAAAACACAATTTCTGTTGTCTAATGCATTTTAAACATTTCTCTCATCTTTTTTATTTTCTTTCTTGAGCTTTTCTTATTGTACATTATCGTGAGCTGAATTGTGTCACCCCAAAATTCATGTTTAAGTCTTAACCCCCTAGTACCTCAGTGTGTGCCTGTATTTGGAGATAGTTTCTCTAACGAGGTAATTAAGGCCAAATGAAGTCATGAGGTCATAGACCCACACCGATTTGACTTAGATCATTAGACAAGAAAAGAAATTGGGTGGGAAGGGGGGAAAGAAAGGAGAAAACTTGGTTTCTGACATACATAGAAGAAAGACCATGTGAGGACACAGGGAGAAAGTGGCTATCTACAAGATGTGGAGGGAGGCCTCAGGAAAAAAATTAACCTCCCAGCACCATCATCTTGGACTTCTAACCTCCAAAATTGTGAAATAATAAGTTTAAGACACCCAGCTTACAGTATTTTGTTATAGAAGCCCTAAAAAATTGATGTACATTTTTAAAACTTGTTAATTAATGCTTATTATAAAAGTCACTGATCCTCAATTAATCCTTGATGAGTTTTCTCAAACTGAGCACAATCCTGTAACCAAGCCCACAGACCAAATAACTGATCATGATCCACATCCCAGATGTCCGTCCATCTTATATCATCTTCTAGATCTGTTGTTCCTTCCTTACCGCATCTGGCCAAAGATAAACTCTAACCTCACTTATGACAACATAACTTATGACCTATATTTTAGCTAACTAGAATTTCAATAAAAACTTAAAGCAAAAAATAGGAAAAAATAACAGTTTTGCCTGCTTGTACAATTAACATAATACACCTTTTTAATATGTTTTCATGTAACATTTGTTTGTTGGATTTCATGCATGTTGTTCTGTGTAGTTGTAGATTGTTTATTCTTATCTCTATATAGTATACCATTGAGTGAATATAACACAAGCTCTCCATTTTATTGTCTTCAGTTTTTTGTTACTGAGAACATATTTATAATGGGTATTCTAGTAGATATCTTTTGATGAACAAAAGTACACATTTCACTTGAGTACAATTTAGAATAGAAGATCTAGGCCATTTACTTAGCTTTACATATATTTAGTTGTAGTAAATGTTGCTAAACCATTTTCCAAAAACGGGCTTACCAAGTTAGAATCCAATAGCAGGGCATAAATTGATTCATATTCTCAGCAACTCTTGATAATTTTTCATCTTTTAATTGACCCATTCTGACGGATGTGTAATGGTCTTGCCCTGAAGTTATAATTGGTATTTCCTTGTTAACTAATGAAACTGTGCACATTTCTATTTGCTCATTGGCCATTATTTTTTTAGAATTATCTGTTGAACTCTTTTGCCCATTTTTTGGATTGACTTTTCTGCCCTTTTCTTTTCCTCTTTATGCATTTTTTAAAAACTGGTCCTTGAAAGTCAGCTATTATTTGTAGTTTATTTTTAGTCTGTCTCTAGTGTTTGCTTTTGTCTTTTAAAATGTTACCTGTTATGCATCTTGTCTGGGAGTTGAGTTATGCTATGTTCCACTAGTATTCATTTGAAAAGAATTTTTTTTATTTCTTTTTGTTTCAAAGGTGAGCAGTATGTTTGTACAATGAAAATAGAAGATCCGTGTGCCTGGGTGGCTCAGTGGGTTAAAGCCTCTGCCTTCGGCTCAGGTCATGATCCCAGGGTCCTGGAATCGAGCCCCACATTGAGCTCTCTGCTCAGCAGGGAGCCTGCTTCCTCCTTTCTCTCTGCCTGCCTCTCTGCCTACTTGTGATCTCTGTCTGTCAAATAAATAAATAAAATCTTAAAAAAAAAAAAGAAAATAGAAAATCAATAATCATAAGAGTAGGGAAAATACTTTCAAATATTTCAGATTTCTGCAAAATGTGCTTATTTATCTTAAGCCAGCTTCTTTGGACTAGGATTTTATTTTATTTTTTTGGACTAGGATTTTTAATGGAGAATTGATAGTAGTATTTTATGATTTACCTTTAAGCCGTTAAATTATGAATGTATTTTATATATACTAAAATTTATAGTATAGATGCTTGTATACCTTGTATATGTGAAAGACAAACCACACAATAGAAAAATTAGCCATTTAAAAAACTGGTCACTGTTGATTTGTATTTGTCTTTCAAAACTAGTACTCTGTACAATGCTAGAGTATAAAAATTCAATTTATATAAACCAAATAACCTCTATATTTATATTATTTGTGTTTCTATTGTAACATATATAGCCTATAAACATGTTCTATATAACATCTATAAACATGTTATAAAACATGTATTTATATTGTTTATACACTCATACTATGCTATGGAAACTACTAAAACAAAGTGAATAAGTTAACTCAGTTATCTAGAAAAGGAGAAAATTTAGGAGGTAAGGAAAGTAGTAGTGTGGTTTGAACACTGGTAATACAAGAGTATAAGTACCTTTATCAAATTTAGTATATAGTTAAGCCAAAATATGTTAGATCTAATATAGGAAGTTTAAAGGATAAATCCTGGCAATTATTTATAGACTGCCTGTTGAAATAATTCCTAATCCGCATGCACAATTCCTAATCCACATGCACATTAATAAAGTACTCTTTATTAATGTGTCCTTAAAAACAAAAAAAGTTCAACTATTCAGTTGCAACATTTAATTAAAAAAAAAAAAAGACCAGAAGTGATATATCTGGTTTTTTTCCTTCTGATTAGTTCTGAGCTTTGGGTCCTGGAAGATCATGATAATTCAGGACATAATTCTTTATGGAAGAATGTTTCTGACTGTAATCTGGCTCTGAATTATGTCTTGGTTGTATTTGTTACCATCTTTCCCATCATGGTATACAGAGGTATACAATAATAACGAATAAAAATATTTATCTCCTAAAACATGCCTAAAACTGGCATGTTTTAGGGGATGATGAGCTCTTTTTTTAGAAAGAGAACTCAAAACATTTCTCTGGCTAGATAATATGACCTGCTGGAAAATCAACTTTTATATCATTTAAGGCAAAACAAAGCATAACTGCTTTCATCTTTGAAATGATGCTATAGTTGGACAGTCTGCTAGATTTATTATTTCACTTTCTCCACCAGATGCCTCCTTCACTCACATTCTATATTAACGGCTGCTCTTGGACAGGTTCAGGGTTGTGCCAAATTGCCCAGAACTCTCTCCCAGAGTGGGCCCAGTGTCCCAGTCTTCCCTTTGTCTTATAGGAGACATTTATCAGGAACACAACATGGATGAGATTAATCCGTGAGATGGAGAAATAATTATTTTAAATGTGAGGTTGAAAAAACATAGAAAATGTTCCATGTAAATAAGGAGATTCCAATCTAAATCTTGGGGAACCAGAACTCATTGTTTCTGATCAGTGAAAAACCCAAATTGTATGTAGCCTAGCAAAGTAAAAGGCTTATCAAGAGAGGGGAGATAGTCTATTGAATCTCAAATAAATGACCAAAAGGGCTTAGAATTAGAAATTTGATGAAATTTGGAAGAAAAAGACATTGGATCCCAGGACATATTTACATTAATAGTTAAAGAGTTATTAATACTTTCAATAGAAAGTATCATAAAACTTTTACATAATTTGCACCATTCTTAGTCCTTAGTCTGAACTTTGTACCACATTAGCACTCCTAGACGAGGAAGGCAGATTCATAGTTGCTGGCAGAAGAGTATTTAATGTTAGGGACAGGTGTGGGGAAGAAGGTGGTGAGGGTTAATTTCAGGCAAGCTGCTGTGTCTGGAACTATTGGAGTTTTAGAAGGACACAGAAGGACTGTGTTGGAGGCGTCAAGCAGAGAGGGAGGATCCAGGATGGAGGTGAAAAGACGGTATGAGAAAAGAGAGTGGAAGTTTGAAATACAGAGTGGGAGATAGAATTACAATTTAACTTTTAGATGTGGGAGAATGTGGCTCAAGAGTTTTGTTTTGGAATCTTCACTTTGCTCTATGGATGGAGAAGGAATTTACCAAGTAAATTTAGGATTTCTAACTGAACATTCCAGGTGCATGGCTCAGGAAGGTTGTGTATTGAGAAGAAATGAGAATTCAAACCACTAGAAAGCTATAGACACAGTAAATATGCATTCTTGGTTATATACTGTTCTTTGGTAATCTTTTTCTTTCCATCTTCTATTGTTTTTTTTTTAATTTTTTATCATGTCCAATTATTTTAAAGCTATTATTTATTTATTTGAGAGAAATCATGAGCAGGGACAATGGTGGGTGAGAAGCAGAGGCAGAGGGAGAAGCAGACTCCCCCCGAGCAGAGAGCTCCATGTGGGGGCTAGCTCACAGGACCCCAATATGATGACCTGAGCCAAAGGCAGAGACCTAACTGAGCCACCCAGGTGCCCTGTTCTTTGGTAATCTTGAGAACTTACTAGAAATGGATATAGAGAGCAAACTGAAATGCCAGACCATAAAAGGGGCCAGGCTATGGACTATAGCAGTCATTCCAAATACAAACCACCTCTAAGTCTTCATCTGGGTGTGTGCTGCAGAGAAGTTGGGAGTCCCTTACTCTACTTCTGCATACTTAAGCTGTTGCTGTCTAACTGCACGAGCCTATGGGTTGCAAAAAGGTAAGAGCTATTACTTGCAGCAGGAATGCTTTAATATAACCACATCTTATATCTCGCAAAAGTTAACTCAGGTATGGATATCCAGACTGTGTGTGAAGGTGTTAACTGTGCACATATATGCTTAATTTAATGCTGTATTTTAAATTAATAATAGCTGATTCTCACAGCATAGTTGTTTTGAACATTTCTCCAATGTGAGCTAATATAATCATGTTGTAACTATTTACGAACAGCTGCCTCATTACAGAAATGCTGACATATCCTTAACTGTATTGATGCTGATTAGCAGGGAGAAACTGACTACATTCCAGAGTAGAGGAGGTTTGTCTTTCTTAGGGGTATTTTTATACTCCACGAAAACTTGACACTCTTTTAAAATGAATGGTTTGGCTGCTAATATATTTTCTCCATCAGACTTTGTAAGTTTTTCCCCAAGGGAAAAAAAAAAATAGGCTTTGAACCTCTTCTCAAGAATGGTTCTCTCATTGGAAAATTGCTGTTCATTTCAAATCCATTTTTGGAAATGCATACATCAGTTCCTCTATTCCATATATAAACTGGCCATTATGCGTTATTCTCTTTTAAGCACTCTGCTATGGGTTGAAGATATTAAGATGACATATGTAGGTTTTCCTTAATAGTCTGTTACAGAAAAAACCAAATGTGTGAACAGTTTTAATTGTTTAATATATACCGAGAGTGAGAGATGTACAAGTTGTAGAATTAATGAAGAGCTTGTTATGTTCTGTATTCGTAGGAGGGAATGGAAGTCTTTGTAGAGGAGGAAGCATGTGAACGAAATTTCAAAAAATGGAGTTGAAATGGAAGGAAAGGAAACATTTCTATCACTGCATATTTTTTTTAAAGATTTTATTTATTTATTTGACAGAGAGAGATCACAAGTAGGCAGAGAGGCAGGCAGAGAGAGAGGAAGGGAAGCAGGCTCCCTGCTGAGCAGAGAGCCCGACGTGGGACTCGATCCCAGGACCCTGAGATCATGACCTGAGCCGAAGGCAGCGGCTTAACCCACTGAGCCACCCAGGTGCCCCCTCTATCACTGCATATTGCCCCTGTGCTCCATTCCTGCAGGGGCACCACAGTTATGGGCAACTAAAAGTCCCTCAGCAGCGTTGGATTGGGAACCTATGAAGAAAAAAAAAATGGTCGGACTTGAGGCCAGAGATGCAGGAAGTTACCAGTTTATAAAGGGTGCTTATGCCTTGCTAAGGAAGTTAGGCTTTGTCCTATAATTAATGGCAAACCACTAATTGTTTCGAAGCAGGATGATGATGTCTTAACATTTACATTGTGGCAAAATTACTTTAATAGCAATGTGGGGTGGATGAGGGAGAGAAAGCTTGGAGTCAGGAAGCAATAGTCCATGCATATAATGAGGAGGGTATATATTTAGCTGGTAGCAGTGGGGGAGAAGATAAATTAACATTGGAAATTATTTCTGAGGTAAATATATGTAGGAAACAATGGGCATGAGTAAAATGGCCAAGGTCAAATGTAGGTGGATTGTGAAAGAAAAAAGTGCTACAAGCAGAATTGCAAAGATTCACATTTAGAGTATAGATTTAAAAAAAAAAAAAAAGAACCAGCAAAAGATACTGATGAAACACACCCATAAGAAAAGTGGGAAAAGAACCTATGGAGTATGAGTCTCTGGTTCTATGTTCTTTTCCACATTTGCTTGTCATATTTTCCTTTTATGCAGACCTAACTCATTTGATTTAAAGTCATTTCTAATTAGTCTTGTTTTCAGCACAATCTTATGTCATGTCATATTTGGGCACTCTATTTTCTGTCACTTGTGCTAGTTAGTTGAACATATTGAGTTTTCTCTTTATACTCTTTTTTATTTTGATACAGAAAGACATAATATTTTTTTTAATAAAGGATATGGGAGAATCTGACAAGATCTAATGCCTCAAACAAATATTTCATCTTTGAATCATTACTAACATGAACCACAGTTTCAAACGTATCAATGGTTTTGACTGGGAATTCTTTTCTGTAATGAAAATTAAGTCTCAGTTTTCATAATTGACAAAAATTAAGAAGTCTGACAAAACCAAGTACTAACTCTCGTCAACCCTGTGTTGAGGGTGTGGATCAAGTGGGAATTGTTAAATGTTTCTGAGAGTATAATTTCCTATTGAAGTTTAAATTTAAAAAAATACAAAAATATTTGGGGGAAATTAAGTAACATAGTAGACCATACCATTTAAAGAGAAAAATTAAAAGACATGAAATAAATTGTATGTTTGGCCATATTTCTATGTTTATATTCATTAGAAAAAGAATGGCTACATGAAGATTCTATTTGCTCAGGTCAAATCAATAATTAGTTAATGATTCAAAGACAAATTTTCTAATTTGTATGTTTCTTGTCTTTTTATTTGGAGTAATAGGGTAATTATAATCTTCACACATCCATTTTGCATGAATGAAAAATTTTTGGGTTTATTCAGTTAAATGGGTTTTCAGAAGGCACTTTGTTTTCATTAACATATTGGATATTTTTTCACTGTAGGGTTCCTTAACTCTATTTGTTCTTTTTTTCAACATGCTTATAGTAAGAAAGTCCTGGTGAGTTACTATCTACCTCTGATATATATAGGAATACCACCTATAGAGCACTGGGGGCATTAATCACTTAATAGCACTCATTACTCAAATCAACAGGGAGCACTTTGAACCCCTCATAATAGAACTAGTTTCCTTAAGAGTAGCCAGTTCACTGCATTATTGAAGACTAAAACGTCCCTTCCCGAATTCATGGTACATTTATAGACAGCCTCACTCCTGGTTTGGCAGGAAATACTTCATAAATGCTGGAGGTTCTTGTTCTGACTCCTTATTCTAGACCTTCTTATTCTCATTTATTTCTTTTTCTTTGTTTTTGGTTCATAGACTGATTTTACTGCATTGTCACTTTACTAGAACGAGGACCCCTGTCTAAGCATGATTGGTCACAACATGTAGTGTTACAGATTGAATTCACAAGCTCTTCTTTCTTAGAGTGTCTTTCTTTTCATAGTGGACTTTGCAGACCCTTACAGGTAAATTAGATTTTAAAATACAGGAGTTATTACTTTACATAAATATATTAGTAATATTTGTGAAATTCTCATAGATGTAACCATTTTCTATAAAGAAAACCATATTACTAGCTAAGCAAAGAAAGTAAAGATAATTTATATTCTTTTAAATAAAATAGATACATATTAAAATCATTTCAGAAAGGAGAGTTTTCTAGATACTGTATGTTACTGATTCTAAAAACGCTTTTCATTTTTGCACTCTGCTACATCAGAGTGCAGCTTAGAATAAATGACATTTTACAATAGGTCTAAGCCAGATAAGTCATGACTTGGTCATCTGAAAACCTAATCTTAACACCTTCTTGTCATATCCATACTGTTTTGATTTGATTTAATACATTTAGGCAGAAATATTTTAATGCCAGCTGTTTAACAGTATGAAAAGCTGATTTGTCAATGAATTTTCATTTTTCAATTTATTTTTTATATTAAAAATAAATTATTATAGAATTGTTCCCTCTGTCATGATTCTTACTCATAACTAACTTTCAATCAAGCCATACTATTGTCATAAAAAGAGAAGAATTCAGATGGATTCAATCATTTTTACCATTAGTTCCTATATGGTAGATGGTATTATTCTGGAAACCACAGATTTGACTTGATCGACCTGTGTGGATTTTTTACATAAGGGTATAGCCTCTGTTGGGGTGCCTAAGTGGCACAGTGGGTTAAAGCCTCTATCTTCAGCTTGGGTCATGATCCCAGGGTCCTGGGATCGAGCCCCGCATCGGGCTCTCTGCTCAGCAGGGAGCCTGCTTCCCCCTCTCTCTCTCTGCCTAATTCTGCCAGCTTGTGATCTCTGTCTGTCAAATAAATAAATAAAATCTTTAAAAAGAATTCTGTTTTAAAAAAGGGCATAGCCTCTATTTCTTTCAGAGATATAAATAATAATAATAATAATAATTAATGTATAATTATTGTTGTGGCAGACAGACTGGAAGGTGGCCCCACGATCATGCCTCTGTGAAATCCCCAGTGTGGGCTATGTAAATCTTTTACTTATAACAGAGTGGATAGAATCACATAAGCTTTAAAAAAAATTATAACTAGGGATGAAGAAGGACAAATAATGTTTAGAACATTTCCCTTTATATAAAACAGATAAAAAGTTAAGTAAAAATACTTCAAGTCAGAATTGAATTAACTGTTGAATCAAATTATTTGATAAAATTATTTGGAATTTGGGATGCCTGGGTGGCAAAGTTGGTTGAGCATCCTAATCTTTGTTTTGGCTTAGATTGTGGTCCTGGGATCTAGCCCACCTTAGGCTCTGCGCTCAGCAAGGAGTCCACTTAAGACTCTCTCTTCACCTTCCTCTGCCTCTTCCTTCCACTCTTTCTCTCTCTGTCTTCCTGTAAAATAAATAAATATTTTTAAAAACGTGTTTGAAATTTAAGAAAGTAATTTTCCCTATCAATATTTTCCAGCTCAACATTTTTAAATTTTCCTTTCATAAACTAAGTACATACCATCTTCTTCCGGCAGAAGGCTGTCACACTGTCTCTGAATCCCTTACTAAATCCTTATTTAATGTCTCAATTATAGTACTTAACTTATTGCATAAAACAGGTGGAAAAACCACTTTAAATAGATTTGAATTCTGGCCGTATGACAATTCAGTATATTTCATTGAATTAAAAAATATTAAAATAGAGAAAAAAACTCTAATCATATTACCAACTCCTATAACTGTAAGGACTTTTTAGAATTCCTAATGAAGCAAACCATCCAAGGTAAATGAGTATCACGGCTGGATTTTGGCCCTAAGGCATGAGTGGAAAAAGAACAGGAAACTTGGCTTCTTTGATCTTGGTGTTGAGTAGAAGGAGACAGGATGGAAAAAAATATATATATATTAAAAAACAAAGTTGCTTAGAATTTTCCAAAACTTTTGATCAGTAATAACCCTGATACTCTATAAATCCAGGGAAATCTAAATAGGACACATAAAAATAAATCTCTACCTAGAAATATCATAGTTGAACTGCAGAATACCAAATACAATGAGAAACATTTTTAAAGCTGCCAAGGAAGACAAACAGATCAATTATAAAACAGCAGTAATTGAAAACCAGTTTATATTCAACAATAGTAATAGGAGACAGAAGATACTGGAATAATTACTTCTATGTGCTGAGATAATGTAACTATCAACCTAGAATTCAATACGTAGAATGTTTTCTGATTGTGAAGTGGAAATAAAAATATTTTCAGGAAAACAAAAACCTAGAGTTTATTATCAACAGACACTGACTAAAAGAGATTTCTAAAGAAAAATATACCCGGAAAAAAAATATCACATCAAGTAGAAGGCCCATAATGGAAGAAAGGGCGAGATGAGCTCTTGATAAATATGAATAAATAGTGTAGACCAACATTTCCTGGGAAAAAAATAATAACTAATTTGTGAAATAAAAAGGGCTAGAATTAAACCATGGGACAAAGTAGCCTTATGCATCAGGAAGAAATTATTCAGAGGCTCTTTAATATTTTGGGGAAATTCTGTAAGTATTAGTTTATAACTTTGTTCAGTTAAACAGGCATATGTAAATAGAAAATATAACTGTTAGCAGAATGTTTAAATATTATAATTTGGAAATAATAGAGAAATAACAAGAAATGAGTGAAAAGCTTAAAGACAGGAGGGGGAGAAACAGAAAAAAAGGACCAGGAGACAGCTGAAACTACAGTTTTAGAAATAAGTTATATCAATAACCACTTCAATTTTCCCTTTAAAAAAGCTAGAAAATGTCTGATTAGTATTTTTCTCTCTCTTTACGAACTTTTATTTAGAAATAATTATATATTTACATTCAGACTCATAGGTTCAATTGAAATAAAAGACTATTCTGTAACCACAAAAATATCTCTTAAGCTACCTCTTCATATTTATATCTATGAATATATTGGTTTTTGAGTTTCTTTTAATTTTTTTGCTTATAGTTTCTTCATTGTTCACAGTGGCTGTTTCTGTGGTACTGTTATTCAAGCTTCCTGATTATTTTCCCCTTCTGTTCTCCATTTTGCTGTCCAGCCCATGTGCTGAGATTTTTATTTTGAAGATTATGTTTTTCGGTTCTAAAAATTCCATTTGGTTCTTCTTTATGTCTTCTAGCTTCTACTGAGTTTTATATTTTTTATTCATTTGTTTTAATCAAATCTTTTTGCAGTTGCTTATTGAAGCATTTTAATTTTTCTTATGGTTGATTTAAAGTGTTTGTCAAATAATTGTAACATTGGTGTCAACTTAGAGGCATTTGTTGGTTGTCTTTTCTCATTTAACTTGAGATATTTGTGGTTCTTGGTGTGATGATTGATTTTCAGCTGAAACCTGGAACATTTGGGGAATTATATGATGAGACTTTGGACCTTATTTAAATTGTGTTGGAACAGGCTCCCTCTGATGCTGCTCTGGTAGGGAGAGGGTGTTGCCTTGTTATTGCCAGGTAGGGATGAAGGTCCAGATCCTGACAAGGGGGGTGGGCAGAGCTCTTCACGAACTTAGGCAAAGGTGACGGTGGGGATTCCTGCCATGCCTCTGCTGATATGCCCAGGCTGGGGGTGGGGAGGTGGAGGAAAAGTGCTCACAGTGTGGATGCCTGTATGGGAGGCATGGCTTCCTTACTGCTGAGCACTGGAGAAAGTCCAGGGTTGTTCTGAGACCACTACTGTGAAGGGTGGCATAGCGTTGTGTTCTGGGTGGGCTTGAAAGTCTGTGTTCAGTCTGTGGTTTCCAGTGACCAGGGTGGGTCTGTGTGGAGGAAATAGGTAGATTGAAAGGGAAAAAGTCTTCTCCAGTACCACAGCAGCAGGGACACTGGGGTGTCTAGTTAGAGAGTGGCAGGGGTGGAAGTTCCAGTTCTCTACTTAGTTTTTGTTGATGGGGTTGGAGGTGGGGCTTCATTTTTTCTCCGTGGTATTTGGCTAGAGTAGAGCAGTTATTATCTCAAAGTTTTCAGTCCAGGCTGCCTGTTTCCTGGTTCTTTGGTTCCATAGACCCAACTTGGGGCTTTTTTTTTTTTTAACCATTTGTGTCCATTACTATTTCTAAGGTGTGTTTGATTGTACTGAAGATAAACTAAATTTTCATAACATCAATTTATTCCTGTCCCTTGTGTGGTGTGTTTTGAAGCTCTGATATAGGGCAACTTTTCATTCTGATTGTGATAGCTTGGCCTGAGACTTTCTATGTCCTCTGCTCATCAGCAGCTAATGAAAACAGTAGGTACAGAAATTCTGCACTATGCCATGGAAGACTGGTGCTAAAGCATAAGAGAAATCTCCTTTTTTATGCCAGTAGGTCTCAACCACATCTGTGGCTTAGCTTGCCATTTTTATGCTGATGTTCTTTTAAAGATTTTTTATTTTTATTTATCCATTTGACAGACAGAGATCACAAGTAGGCAGAGAGGCAGGCTGAGAGAGAGAGGGAAGCAGGCTTCCCGCTGAGCAGAGAGCCCGATGCGGGGCTCCATCCCAGGACCCTGGGATCATGACCTGAGCTGAAGGCAAAGGCCTTAACTCACCGAGCCACCCAGGTGCCCCTATGCTGATGTTCTTAACATAATTAACAGGGATAACATTCAGGTGATGTGTTCCAGTAAGAATGAACAAGTTAGGAAATTATTGAAATTATCTTTTATTGGTTGCTAAATAGTTCCTAAGTGTCTGTTCTCACTCAACTGTCCACCACTGTGTTTGCTGCCTTGACCAACCTCAAGGAACCTCATGGAACTTGCACTATGAATTTTTTTTTTTAAAGATTTTATTTATTTATTTGACAGAGAGAAATCACAAGTAGGCAGAGAGGCAGACAGAGAGAGAGGAGGAAGCAGGCTCCCTGCTGAGCAGAAAGCCCGATGTGGGGCTTGAACCCAGGACCTGGGATCATGACCTGAGCCGAAGGCAGCGGCTTAACCCACTGAGCCACCCAGGCGCCCCTGCACTATGAATTTTTTAAAGGGTTATTTTAGAACAGAGGGGAACCTCTGGGACCCTGTTACAGTGTGTGATCAGGCTCTGCTCTGATTGGGTAGTGGGATACACACACACACACACACACACACACACACATATGCAATATAAATATATTTATATATACACATATACATGCCATATAAATTTTAATATAAATAATTCTGTATTCATAATGGTAATGTTGAAGAAAGTGAGTGTATGACATTTATTTTCATTTTTTTCCTTCAAATTTTTATTTAAATTCTTATTAATTAGCATACAGTGCAATATTGGTTTCAGGAGTAGAATTCAGTGATTCATCACTTAAGTACAACATCCAGTGCTCATCATAACAAGTGCCCTCCTTTATATCCATCACCCATCTAGCTCATTCCACCCACGCACCTCCCTCCATCAACCCTCAGTTTGTTCTCTGTCATTAAGAGTCGCTTATGGGGGTGCATGGGTGGCTCAGTGGGTTAAAGCCTCTGCCTTAGGCTCAGGTCATGATCCCAGGGTCCTGGGATCGAGCCCCACATCAGGCTCTCTGCTCAGCAGGAAGCCTGCTTCCCCCTCTCTCTCTCTGCCTGTCTCTCTGCCTACTTGTGATCTCTGTCAAATAAATAAATAAAATCTGAAAAAAAAAAAAAGTCACTTATGGTTTGTTTCTCCTGCCTTTCTTTTTTTCCACTCCCACATATTCATCTGTTTTGTTTCTTAAATTCCTCCTATAAGTGAAACCATATGGTACAATAAATATATATCTATACTATACTATATATATGCTATATATATACTTACATATATACATATATAGTTTGAACTTTATTTATATTTATATATTTATATTTATATATAATATATATGTAGTTTGAGATAAATATATAGTTATCTATCTATATATATAAACTTGTCTCTGCAGGTTCAGGTCCATTTATCCAACTGCCTACTGGACATATACTTTTGATTATTCAGAGTGTTACAAACATACACAATCTTTCAATAAAACCAGTTTGTCATATCGTATATAAGGTACAAGGTACCAATGGATGGCCTTGACATATAATTCATTGCCTAAGCTAGAACTTGAAAGCCACCTTTGACCCTTTCTTCTTCACCTCTGACTTTTAATAGTAAAATATTCCTTGTTTCTCTACTGTAGGAGCTCCCAAACTCACCCATTTCTCTTTGTCTCTGCTGCTTTTGCTTCGGTGGCTGTTAGCTCTCACCGACTGAAGTCGGCTAAAGCACACTCAGTAGGTAGTCGTGCCTCCCGTTTTCTTGCCAGGCCTCTAGCACAGCATCTTGCATGCGCAAACAGTCATTCATTTCAAAATTGCAAATGATCTCAGCTACAGCCCTCTCAGGGGTCTGCATTGTTTTGTTTCTCCCCTTTGAATCCTACTGCCCAGAGTGGTCTTGGTCACTTAAAAAATAAATCAAAGGATAACATTATCTTTATTTAAAATTACTAAGTTGCTTTCCATTTGTACCAGATGACATGCTAACTCTTTTCCTTACTGGTGTTTTTCATCTTATCTCTTGACTCGGCCTCCCTGGGCAGCCTCCGGTTAGACTCTCCTTCTTTATTTGCCGTACTCCATATATACTGGGATAATTTTATGTAAGTCATGCTCTTTCTAGCCTCATTTCTTTTCCCTTTGTGGCTTCAAATTTGCCCTTGTCCTGGTGTTTTTTGAATGTCTGGCTTGCTTTTGAACATTCACAGTCCAGGTTTTAGTAACACTGCCTCACAGGTCTTATCTAAGCATCCTCCATAAATTAGTGACCTCCAGCTCTGCTGTAGCTCCCTGTCCTGTTCATTTTCTTTACTGTATTTATCACCTTCTGAGTTTTTTGATCTGTTTAGTTTCAACCTGTATTTGTTTTTAACATGTTTGCTATTTGTCTTCTGCAATTAGATGCAGACTCCCTGAGGGCAATGCCCAATCAATCTTTCTCATTTTGTGTCCCCTGGTGTATGAACTGTGTCTGGAACATGGTGATGATGGGTAAGTTGTTGATTACTCACAAAAAACCAGGCCTAAGTATGTTGTACTCATGATCCTATGTAACTCATGATGACGGCTAGAGTCAAGTACAAATGCTAATCTCATGACTTTAGAATCAGATTCTGTTATATAAACGATACCTGCATTAGCTCCCAGTCCATTTCAGATTACTGGAAGAGACGTTACTACAAAAAAACTGGGAGAAATAAGCCTCAGAAATAGGGAGGTTGGTTGCTACACTCACAGCACTAACAGTGCCTCACACTAGTAGAAAATAGAAGAAAGGGAATATGATTCATAACCTGGAAAGCCAGATTTTCAGTGTGTCAGACAGCCTGAATCAGTTGTTGGGATCCTGGGTGATTTTGTGGTAAACTGGTCTGGAACTTACTATTACTGATAAATGCTTGATTTCTAAAAACCTGTTCCATCTGTCTTTCCTTTAGTTGGTAACAAGTAGACATCTTTATTCCCTTAGTAAGTTGGGCAATAGGCTTTATGGTCTGACCTTATATTTTTAAAATTTCTCTATAACCAGCCAAATATCTTTCTCTCCTCTCTGGATGCAAGGAATTATGCTCTGTTTGTGTATGTAAGCAGAAACTCACAGCCTCTTATTTCCAACTCAGTTTTATGACCCACCGTCCGAGGACACGCACTAAGCATTCTTCATCTACCTCAATGTATGACTCATGCAGGGGTTGGATGTTAATGCTATGGCTCAGGGCGAACAATCATGTGGTTTCCAGGGTACTTGTCTGC